>NC_081290.1:212424989-217424989 GCF_030435805.1 Mustela lutreola
AATTTAGATAACCCAAATCAAGGTCCCCGGTCAGTAAGTACCCAACAGCTAGGAGGAGCCAGAGCTCCACTTTTTAAATTTTCTGTTAATTGGTCTTTCTCCCTGACTGAGGTCATCATTTCTTTGAGGAGAGGATTGTGTCCCTTCACCCTGCTGCCCCCAAGCCTAGCCTGCAGTGTGCAACAAGTTGGTATGCAGGATTGTAAACGGGTCAGCCCATATTTTTACAGTCAGATAGACCTGATTGCAAATCTCGGTTCTGCCAAGAATCTGCCACTGAGGTTCAGGAGTCTGGATTCTCATAATTTAGTCTGGAATTCAGGATGGTGGGTTAAGAACCCAAGCAGTAAAGACCAGAGCTAGGCTCAAGCCCTGGCTCTACCACCCACCAGGTGGGACTTGGCAAGTCATTTAACTTGTCCAAGCTTCAGTTCCCCATCTGTAAAATGAGGCAAATCCTAGTACCTTCCTTACAGGATTGTTTCAAGATGACTGACATAAATTTCTTAGCCAGATACTTAATACATGGAAAACACTCAACAAATATCAGTTCTTTTTATTATAGTGCATTTAAAACTGCCATTTGAACTGGAGTACATAAATTTTGGTTAACTACTGGCATACGTATTACAAATTTTAAACATAGTTTTCATTCAGGAGATCAGAACCTGGGGGAAATAAGCCCCATCACGTAAATAATTTAGGGGAAACTTATTTTAAAAGAACTAATCAAAGCAGAATTTAGTCTTTTTAGCATGAAAGAGTTCCCAGAAAAAGAAAGAAATATCCATGAGAATGTCACAATGGGAGTGTGGGATCAGGGCTACCATGATCAGTTGTGTAGGCTGCTCACTGCACAAGAGTGCCAGGCTGAGGGAGTGAACGAGGCAGAGGTGGGAGGCTGAAATCTAGCAGGCACTCTACCCACTAGACTGGGAACACTGTCCCTGCTCTTCATCCACCTGGAGGGGATGATTTTTTTCCAATTTGTTCAAAGGTACTCTGAGTTTGTGGTGGCTCTGGCTTTATACTTTTGTGGTTGATTCATTTTCCCTTTTCTCTTCTTTCAGCGTCACTATTGTGAAAATGATGAGGAAAGTGGGGGGCAGGGAGGAGGCAGCAAAAATGGATAACATTTACTAACATTTACTAAATGCTGGCTATTTGTCCGGCATTGTCCTAAGTGCTTTAGATGCGCTAACTGGTTTGATCCTATACGACAAGGAGAGCCATTGGAGGTGAAGGCAGTGGGGGTCACATAAGCTTAACCCACATGAAGGTCGCACAGGACAGAAAACCGCCTGCCATACCCTAGTCCATAGCAAATGTTCAGAATCTGGAATCCCTTTTTTAAGTTTGTAGGGGAGGCAGCAAATGTCCTTTCAAACCAAAAGGAAATATTTTGTGTTAAGGACACAGCCTTAAATTCTCTGGCTGGACAACCAGGAAAGCTACAGTGATGGACTTTTGTTTTTGGTCAACAGTCAGTCAGTGAGGGGCAAACCTGTGGAAGACAGAGACCCCAATGTCCTGGCAGGCTACACATCCCAGCACTAGATCTCCATCATTCAGCTCCCCTTCAGCCCCAAACTTTCTGCAGGGTTCATTACAGACCAGATTGTGCACCCACCGCTCCCTTCTCTATTCTCTTAAAAACCTGAAGTTTCCATAAAGTATTTACTGTTAAACAGCGGCCTGAAAGCAGCTATGGTGCCCACTATTCCCGGTAGTGTTATTTAAAAAAAAAACAAAAACAAAAACAAAAAAAACCCTCTGAGTTTGAAAATAAATCTTGCTACCAGGTGGTCAGTAATCTTGCCAACTCTGGATTTGGGGGTATAAAGGTCATGGGGAGAGGCGAATTAGGCAGAGATAAATATATATACATATTTGACATTAAAATAACCATACATGTGTGCTATGATGATGAACGTCCGTGACTAGCGAGCCTGGAAGGAGAGCGTTTCAGCAGCCAGCACACAGCTAGAGACAGCAAAACCACCCCTGAACATCTGTTTTCCCCATTTTGCCAAAGAGCAGTCTTTTTTTATCCTTTTTTATAATTTGACCTGTTCCATTTTCTGGCAAAGGGCCCTAGGAAGGCAAGCACTGCTTTTTCTGTCCGTATTCCAGCTTAAGATGGGAAAAGGGAGGAGGGACAAGAGCAGGAAGCGGGAGGAGACAGACAAAGAGAAACAGAGGCACAGATGAGGCCTGAAGCAGGGGAGGGAGACCAAGAGCAAAAGGCGGGGAAGAGAGGGAGAGGAGGAACAGAGACACAGAGCGAGAGAGCACACAAAAGATACCAAATCATTGCAAGTGCCCACCCTGAGAAAAACTGACTGAAGAAAAATACAAAGAACCAGGGCAGATTCGAGAATGATCATCCAGTAGGAAGGTCACCCAGAAATCATAACCACAGTACTCCCGAACAGATCCAGCGGTTTATAACACTCTCTAAATTCCAGCAGGGCTCAAAATCGATGAAACATTGTTGTTTACAGGTAGTCACATTGTGTTTAATAGTCATGTGTAACTGGACACAGACCTATATATTTCTAGTAAAAACATCTCTCTGGCAAGGAACATGCCCTTCCCATTTTCCTGTGTATGTGTGTGTGTGTTATCCCATTATTCCGTATCTGCTTCCTTGCTCTTTCTTCTCTTTAGCCAAGGTAAATAACCATTTATCCCCCAGAATTTATTGTTATTTCCCTTTCCTGCTCCCTTCTCTCTCCCAACCAGAACACCCTAGAAGAAAGCCTCACCCCCTGGCAATGCACAGCATCATTTTGCAAACAAACATCATGTTTGTTTGGCGATGAATTTTATACCTGAGCCTGAGCCCACCTGTCCTTAGATATGTTTTCAGATTCCTGAAGCAGGGGAATCTGCGGCTGCCAAAGCTTAGTTTCCTTTAGAAATAGCATGAGCACCATCACCACCGGGAAACCATCAGAGGTTTCCTGTCGCAGGGACTCGGCTGCAATACAGAGCAGGGAGAGCAGGAAGTGAGTGAAGGAAGAAGCCAGAAGGAGTTTTTCTGGATGTTGCTTCAGATCCCATTATGGAAAATTCCTTTGGAGCATACTGATCGTATTTGTTGGTCTAAAAACAAATAAATATACACACACATAGCTCTGAGCACTCACCGTTCATGTATTTATTCAGCAAATATATACAGAACCGCCCTATACTACACTGCAAGGCCCTGCAATGGCTCCTTCTATGTAGTTTATCACATTCAACCCACAACCAAATCCCCCTGGGAGGAGGGCAACTTGCACAGTCTCCTCCCCAGGAAACCGAGATTGGCTCTGGAGCCAGAGATTATTAATTAATTTATTAATTAATTACTTTACTTGAGAGACAGCACAGAGGGAGAGGGAGAAGCAAGCTCCCCGCTGAGCAGGGAGCTCAATGTGGGACTCAATCCTAGGCCTCTGGGATCATGACCGCAGCCGAAGGCAGACACTGAACTGACTGAGGCACCCAGGCGCCCCAGAGATTACACTTTTAATCTAAGGTTGGCCTCTAACTAGCTGTGTGATTTGAGGAAGATAATTTAACCAGTGTGAGACTGTGTTTCCTCCTCCATGATGCAAAAATAATTCCTTCAGCTCCCTGGAGTTGTTCTGAGGATGAAATGAGCTGATATCCCCAAACAGATCCATCACAGAAGAGACTGAGTTGCCCAGATTTAGGCAATACACCAATGGTGAACTCTTCTGTGGCTGTTCTGTGGGAGCCAGGAGGCGGGCCCGCACCCTGCAGCAGGGTGAGGTTTCCTGCGAAGGGAACTGAATTTCCCGCTGTCAGTCACCCTGAGAGAAAGCTGAAGGGGGGTGAACACTCTGTGAGTGTTTGGGGTTGGGGTAGGAGGAAGGCAGGACAGACAGGCTTCCAAGGGTGGAGAGATCTGGGGCAGATCCCAGGCTGGGGTGACTGGCCCTAGCTGTCTGGACAGCCAGCGCAGGGCAGGGAGCCAACCCCATCCCAGACTCTCGGTGGCTCTGGGCTTGCGCAGTTATGAGAAGGCCCCGGCCCACTCTGAGGCTGGAAGAGCCCAGAGAAAAGTGGTATCTTCATCCCTGCGGCCCGCAGAGGGTAGGACACCGGGAAACCAGCCAGGTCGCAAGTGAAGGCCAAGCCTCCAGGCTCTGGAATGAGCAGGGGTGGCAGCAGCCTGGCCAGTGTCGTGTGGCCACCAGTTTCTGAAGAACAGAGGTCACAGAGCAGTTAACACATGTCCATGGGCCTCAGTGAGGTGTGTGGTGGATTTGAGCTCCCCCAGCAAAAGCCTAGAGCAGCCAGAACTGACAGGACGGAAATAAGCGCTCCTGAGAATTACGGGAAATAACATTGGAGGGTGGCCTTAGAGAAAAACTTGATCTATTAATATGGGCAGGCCAGTCCTCAGAAGTCAATATATTTGAGGGCATCCGTGTGGGTGATATGATTCAAACTCCAAGCTGGGAAGCTATGTAGACAGTTTATACATGTAAAGTGCCAGCACAGAATAAGCGAATGATAAGCCCAGCATCTTCCTCCTCATTCATCCCCATATAACGAGAAGGAAGAAACTTTGGATGCAGGATACAGCTGACTTGGAACAAGATTTGTTCATAACTCTTGAGCCTTGCTGCAGCCCCCAACATAGGGTGGGGGAGGGCAGGTGGGAGACAATATTATTTCACTTAAATGCCCAATTAAACCTTTCAGAAGGTTTCGACCGTACTTGAAAGTATCAGAGTGCTCGCCTAGGGACATGAAAACAGTAAACAATTAATGATGGCCACTGCATTCAAGCAGTAATCCTACAATGCATTCATTCACTCTCATCCCAGGGTCTGCGGCCAATACTGTTACTATCCCCATCGTGTCAGCCGGGGCCCTGGCAGGAAAAGGACAGTGTGCCTAGGCTGTGCCCAAAGATGGTCTAATGAAGGCCAGGCGGACAACAGTGGGCCAAGCAGGGTTAAGGGGAAAGAAGCCCCCTAGGGACATCCATAGTGGGAAGCCATTGCCAGCCTAGGTCAGGAGAGGAGATTCCAGAATCCAGCAAGATCTAACGCCATGAGGGTGACTCTGGAGGAGCCGCGGCCGAGGAGGACACAGCCTCTCAGGAAGGGAATTAGTCTCTTGACATCTCTTTCTTTCCACCAAACACCCCCCTCCCCGCCACACCCTCATATCCTTCCAGGGCCTCTCACTGGCCCAATCCAACTAGGAGCCAGATGGTACTTTCCAAAAGGTATGTTTTCCAGGGCATAGAGCAGAATGGCAAAGCATGGCGGGTAGGTCTGGCAGAACATCAGAGAGTAGCTGACCTATAGTCTAGGAGATAGGAAATGGAGATCCAGATCAAGTCATCTGCTCAAGGTCATGAAGCAAGTAAAAGGTAGAGCAAAATTTAAGCCCACACAGTATGACTCCAGGTCCATGTTCTTAACCACTAAGACTGGCTTTCTTTAAAAGCTTACTAATTATCCAACACCTCTTTTCTGCCTGCACCCTACCCAATCATTCTTCTGTTAACAGACTCCACCTTACTCCCACCCCATTTTCCCAGTCCTCTTGGAGCTAGGTGTGGCCACCTCTTTCAAGTTCAGGCCAAAGGAACATTAAGTGAAATGATATGCCCAGCTTTCAGGTTGTGCCTCTGTTTTCCTTTTGTCTTTCCTATGGACTGGAATGCAGATGTGATGGTAGGAGCTGAAGTAGCCACCCTAAACTGTGCGGAAGCAACACTTCAGGACTTCAGAGCTCAACAAAGCCACCACAGCACCCCTGGATTGCTTAGCTTAGGCTCTAAGTGAAAGAGAAACTAACTTGCTTCGTGTTTAAGTCACTGTCATTTTAGCCTTTGTTACAGCAGCGAAGCCAGTATTCTATATCATACAGAGACCAAGCACCTGCATGGCCGGGATGTGACTCCGTCATTGCTTTGAGCAACATGACTAGTAGAGACAGCTGGTGATCACCAATGTAAGCGTTCTTCCTAGCAGACTGCTAGACTACATTTCCCATCCTCCCCCGTCTAGGTGAGGCAATGGGACTAGTGAGACTCACTAGAAGTGAGTCTGTTACCTCCAGGTTGAGACAACTCAACACAAGACTATAACGCAAGTGAGAAAACCGCCTTGATCATGGCGAGCTGCAAACTCATCTCGTATCTAAGGACGGCAAGGGGGTAGGCTGGTAAACATTTAAGTTATTATTTTAAAGTTGTTACACTCACGTTATCATTTATTCTAATAAAGCCCATAGATTCTGCTTGAATGAGGAAAGTTAAGAGTTGCATGGGGAAACTCCTTCTCACAGTATACCTGCCCTCAGCGGAGTTAGCCCTGTGGCTCCCAAGAATGCTGTGGTCAAGAGCACTCCCTCAGGACTCTCAGGGAAGCTCACAGGGTCTGAGCACTGACAGCTGCAACTGAGCTTAGTGGGATGAGCCAGAGGGTCAGGCCCAGAGGGCAACTGATTAGGAGAAGTGAAGGGAACATGGGGGCTGTCTGCTTTTCGGTGGTGAGAAGGGACCTGCCCCCCATTTTTGCTAATGTCCAAATTTTCTAAAATCAGCATGTGTTACTTTTATACTGAAAAACAGTTTTAAAACTTTGACTTTTAAGAAAGGTAAAAAATAAATGGGATAAGATTAAAGAAGGAACAAAGGAGAGAACTCCAGGGCACAGGTTGAAGGATTCTGTCCCTGAGTGCATTGCTATAACAAGCAGAGGGGCCAACCTTAGAGATAGGTACCCGATAAGGCAAAGCATCCCAGCGATGACCCTCTTTCATTCATTCAACAAGCATTCTCTGAAGCCAGGCTCTATGTGGCCGCTAGATTTACGAAGAATGTGGTGGCCACCGTCTAGTGCAGTAGCTCACAACCTTGGCTATGCATAGGAATCACTCGAAATTTAATTTAATTTTTAAGTAAGTTCCATGCTCATTTATTTATTTATTTTTAAAATAGGTTTAAGATTTGGACATTTAACTGCCTAAGCTACCCACGCACACCAGAAATGTGATTTTGAAAAAGCACACTGCTAAAACACTGATACGTGGGGCCACACTGTGGAAATTCTGATGTAACTGCTCCGGATGAAGGCTTGGTCTCAGGACTTTTAACGTGGAGGGTGGACAACCACCAGGAGGATGTGACACATGGGCTTAGTGTTGAAAGAGGGGTAGGAGAAAAGGAGAAGAGAGAAGAGAAACATGCAGGTGCAGGGAACAGAGCTGAATTTTGAGGACTGCCCCTGGCTCAAAAGTGATTAGAAAGTTAGAGAAGGTGGAGGATAATGCAGATCATAGAGGTCCTCCCATGCCTAACCAAGTACGTATCCTCTAGGTAGGGGAGTTGATTAAAGTTACTAGATAAGGGCAGACATGGGCACATCTGGATTCACCTCAAATCTCCAGGAGTTCCTTCTTACCCACGCAGATGGCCAGTACTTCTGCCCATGGGTGGGACTATAGAAAGGAAACAAAGAGGTGTGGACCTTGTCTCCTTGAAAAATGGCACCATCACAGAGAGAGGGCTTATTTCCAGATTGTCCATCACAGGCAGCCTTCAATACAACACTCATCTAGAGATAGACTCTTGTCTCCACTGCCTTTCCAAAATCCCCTTTTTCTGTAAGTCAATTTCATTACAAGATCTTGCTGAACACTGAGAATAAACCTGCTAAGAGGCCATGTAGTTCATTTGGAGACAGATGAAAATCTGGAGGTGAAACCAACCACCAATCACCACAAGAAAGTAGCGGGGTTGCCACCAAAGGTTTCAGATAGAAAATCATTCCATGTGCTGCTTCAGGGGCAAATCACTAAATAATTCAATTGACCAGATAAGATCCCTGAGCATCTGTTTCTGTAGACCAGGTAGTTGCAGAGAAATTTCTAGAAATATAAATGGTGTTAATAGGTGGTTAATCGGTGGGACAAGTGGTAAGAGCCATTCCATCCTTCCTGCACGTAAGTACCTTTCAAATGAAAATAATAATAATAATAATAATAATATAACAGCACCAAGTACTTGCTGAAGATCTGTGCATACAACACATGGTGCTAGGGCTTTACAGGCACCATCTACAATATCCATGCGAGGCCCCATTCGGGTGAGATAACTGAGGCTCAGAGCAGTTTAATTGCCTACCCAAGGTCACAAGTAAGTGCAATGATAGAATTCAAACTAAGTTTTTGTTTTTCTGTTTTGGGGGGGGCAGGCAGAGGGAGGGAGAGAATCCCAAGCAAGTTCCACACCCAACTCAGGACTCGATCTCACTACCCTAAGATCATGATCTGAACCAAAATCAAGAGCTGGATGCTTTAACCTCCTGAGCCATGCAGGCGCCCCTCAAACTAAGTTTTTATCACTTCCCTCTACTCTTCAGGTCCCTAATCTTCTGGCCAGGCATTGATTCTGTACTCCTCTGTGTTCCAGAAAGAATGACAAGCTCATCAACTCTGTAAGAGACATTTTTCTCACTGTGCTTCTAAGAAAAGCACCAAAAACCATAATGACTCTTTCCAAGGGAGAGATGCCAGCTTCCTCTTTGATCTGAGCAGCATGGAAACAATGCAGTCCCATCCAGTGAGCAACTCTGTCTGGGGGAGAATAGCCCTTTGGAGACACCATGCACGCGAACAATATGGCGAGTGAACATAAATAATAAATACCCAGAGGAGGCTATGGGCCTCCTTCGGCTCGGGGCTCCTCGCAGCATCTGGATGACCCCTTAGAGGTCACCTGGCAAAACACCAGCTTCTCAAAGATGAGAAAACAGGCTGGTGACCATATCTATTAAGGACAACGAAGCAGTGAGAACACTGGTGTCAGGCTCTCAGCCGTGTGTTTTCTATTCTCAGGCATCCCACAATCTCAAAGCCCAAGAGGGAACCCCACGGTTCCGGTAACACTCTCATCTTCTCATGAGAAACTGGGCATTTCCCATATGCAAATGGAGGAGAAAGAAGGTTGCTTTCTTATTCTCTACCACGAATTTGAAGGGCTGTCCCTATTTGTCAGGGCCTTAGCACTGAGCACACAGCCCAATCTCTTGCTCCGGGAAGTAGCTATGGAAATGGAAGAAGGTCAAACACCTGGGCCTTTCTGGCACATAAATCATCCTGTGAATGCAAACTCAATTTAGGAATTATACAGGCGATCTCTCAGAGCAAGGAATGCTCAGCCTGCCTTTGCTTATGCTTATCTATGATTTAAGGGAGCCAAATAGCTTCTGTCACAGTGTGGGGTGCTGATGGTGGTGTCATTAATACACAATTATACACGAGTGGAGCAGATCACCAAGAATCTGTCCTCTTAATAAATCACTTCACGCAAAGCTATTGTTCAGATGGCATTTTCATTTCTTAAAAGGATTCGCTATAGTGAGCCTTTGAAAGCTAGTTTTGTTTATGCATTTAATCTATGATTCCATTTACAGAGACAAGGATTGCCAACTTGTCAGAAACACATCTCCTGAACCAAACAAGGTACCGTGTCCTGCCTCAGAATGCCAGCCTTGATCCAGATCTATTTTGGGTGCCTGGCTCAGGGAAATGAATGGAAGCATCCAGGAGGTAGAATTTTATTTAGGAGGAGAGGCTGACCAGAAACAAGGCTGTGACTGTTACTGTGGATAAACATTTTTAAACAGCTGTCATTCCAGCGAGGAAGGCAAGATTTTCAAGCTGGTGATAAGAAAACAGCAAGGACAGATTTGACAACCCAGATTGTGAGCAGCTAAACTAAACTGGAAAGTCGCAGGGAAGGGGGTGGGGTGGGGGGGGAGGACCAACCACTGAGCCACCAAAGTGAGACTGGATGGCAGGAATATTTAGAGAGATCCTGACAATGCAGATTTCCTTCCCTCTGCACAAGGAAGGTATGACTGTCTGTGACAGGAGTGTCGCAGTTCACCAATCACAAATCTACACTTATAGGGACAGGCACCAACCATAGAGGAAGAAATGCCCTATGCCCAGATACCTACAGGCTGAATGAGGAACAGAAAACAGGGAGGAACGCAGTTCCCAGGTCGTGACTACACCGCCACCCTTTGGGGTCCCCGACTTGATTAAATTCAGGTTATAGACCACCTTCACCATGCCCTTCTCAGCAAGGTACTTGGCAAGACAGAGCCAGCCACCGGTGAGTCTTTCCAGGCAAGATGAGTCCGGCTGCTTCCAGAGGCCCCAGGCCAGGAAGTTTGCTGTGCCTTGCTCCTCGGAGCAGCACCATCGACCTGGACACACAGGGACATAGGGACACAGGGACACACACACACACACACACACACACACACACGGGTGCGCGCGCGCGAGTGCCACATCTGGCACTTTCCCCGTCACCCCAAAGCACACGCACCGTAAAAAGGCCGGTCCCTGCTGTGAAAGGATTGTGACCGCCCCCCGAAAATGTCCCCTGCCCCCTTCCCTCCTCCCCTGCGGCGGATAGTGTCTCGGCGCCCCCAAACTCGCGGTTTCTCGGTTTTTTCAGAGGGCAGAATTCCGAGAAGAAAAGGCAAAAGGGCTAGACTTACCTAACTCCTCCGGGCTGTAGGGCGCGGAAGAGGCTTCCACAAACTCACTGTCTGGAGGAAGAAAGAAAGCAGAAAACAAAAACAGAATCGCAGTCATTCAGGGCAAACGGATTAAGCATCTGTTACCGAGCAGGTCCCCTAGAAAAGCGCGGGTTTCTCTCTCCCACGGATGGGAGTCCGTGGACCCGGCGGCCAGGCGGGATTCGGGACACCCGATCCAAGGCGGGTAAGAAATTGCCCAAGCAACTTGCGGGGACAATTCGGGTCGGGGACCGAGCGTCTCCCAGGCGCGGGCAGGTGCGCGCCAACTTTCCGCGGGTGTGACCCCGCGGGTCCCCGGGCCGGGCGCGCCGGGCCCCGGCGTCTTCATCCTGAGCCCTCAGCAGGAAAGGAGCATGGCTGGGTCCGCCAGGCCTCGCGTTGACGCCCCGGCGCCGAGAAGCCTCAAAGTTTCGCGGCGGGTCCGGGAGGCCCGCGGGCGCGCGGCAGTGGCGGCGGCGAGCTCCCCGCGCCCACCAGGCAGGGCGCCCCGCGCGCATCCCCGCCGCCGGTTGCTAGGCGACCGCGGCCGTCACGCTCGACAGCGGCGCGCGCGCTGCCTCCCGACTCCCTGTTGGAGGGTGTCCTCCCCCGCCCCCGCCCCCGCCCCCTCTGACCATTTATTAAAAACTGGAGCATAACCAGTTCTTAAACGATTCCTGCCTTCTTGTATGACGTCCGCTCTACTCCGCTGCTTGGAAGACCGTTTGTTCTGGGCGGGATTTTCTAAGCTCGAGTCCGTTTTGCCCCAGGGGAGAAAGAGCTTCGAGTGCTCCCACCCCCCTTATTTTTGAACCTGAATTCTAACTGCAGTCGAAGCAATACTTCCTCCCCTTAAGAGACCACCCGGTTCAAACAGCGAAGGTAGTATGTCTCCATTTCAAAGGCAAGAAGACTGAGCCTCCGAAGTTAAATAACTTAGGGATAGGACTGCACAGCACTGTGAGTGTGTGTGTGTGTGTGTGTGTGTGTGTGTGTGTATGTGAGAGAGAGAGAGAGAGAGAGACTGAAGAGAGCAGAGCTCTTCTACTACATAGAGGGTTGAGTGGTTTCAAAGCAGGACGTACAGACAGAAGTTATGATCTGAGAGTCCAAGAGGCAGGTCCTGAAGTCATTCATATTTGATTGTGGGAACTTCCCTCTTTGGAGCGGTGACCTGAATAACTTGGGCAGATGCATTTTGCATTTTCCCCCAGGACTGACTCACTGCTCCGCCTGGGACAGCTCTGGGCTTTAGGGATGTGCTCCACAGAGCAAGACCGCCCTGATGTCGGGAGGAGTTAAGAGGAAGGAAGGAGGAAACTTGGGAAATGGCTGTCCCTTCTCTGTCCTTGTCCTTGGAGACTAACAGTGGGAGTCAACAGTCTGGGCAACATCTGGGGAGACGTCTAGTCTAGTCTCAGAGAGACCAGATCACCAGCTGCGGCAGCCTGAGGGCCCCTGGATCTGTGCCAGTGTGTTCCAATTCTGTAAACACTCAGCCCTCTTCGGGTTTTCCACTGTCAGCTTTTGGTTTACAAATTACCTGGGAGGGTGGAAAGAAGCCACTGTGGCTAGCCATTGCTCAAGGAAGAATGCTGGCGAAGCAGCGGCTTCATCCCTGAGCCGCCTAGCCTCTCTCTCTGTCCTCTTCTTTTTTCTCACTCCTGACAGTTGGAGCTCCCAAATCCAAGAGGTGAATGTGCTGGGTGAAAGTTCGCAGGCATCACTCCATCCTCCCTCACCTCCAAGGATCCTCCCATTCGCCCTTAGGAATTCATGGTTCATCAGAAGCACAATTCCCCATATCCTCAGCCTCTTCACGGTTCCATTCAGTTTCTTACTCTGATCCAAACCTGACTCTCCCTGAATATAACAGACCATGTTAGCTACCACCTCTGTTTATTGTAGCCATCTTCAGACCCTTGGATTATTACACCTCATTCCTTGAAGGGACGGGCGCTTAGATCAGTCACTTTCCCCAATTCTATTCCTGTGGATTTCTTATTTTGCATATACATAGTGGATTCTTCTCATACTCTGGTCTCTCACCTCTTCAACATTATCTCCTTTCCTTGCCATCCTCCAACTGTCTCAGCTCCCTGCTCTCACAGTGACACCATCCTTCATCTTAATGTCAAGCACTCTACTCTCCACCCACCACCTCCTACCTTTCCAGTCTACTCTGTTATCTTAATCCAGTGTCTCACCTATGATTTCCTTATCCCATGACCTTTTCTCTGTCCCTTACTCTTCTCATGACCTCTCTTCCTCCCTTATATACCTTAGTATCTGGGTTCATTATTGCCTTTTCTCTATTATGTACACCTTCAGAGTCATCTCCCCCCCACCCCATCTCTCCATACTATTTACCTGGAAAGACCGCAACCCCGATAAAATCTAATTCTCCACTTTTTATCTGTCAGCACCCAGCTAAACATGATTGGAGAAACACAGCATCATGCCTTATGTCCAGTTCATGATCGCTGACCTCAAGTAGACCTGTGTACAGCCCAGCCATCCTTCTCCACTTGCTTATATTATTTCTCCTCCTCTCCTGTAACTATGGGTGAACTATCTCTACTCCATCTAAGGCCACACACCCCCATTGTGGATCAGATCCTGTCCTCTCTTATGTGGCTTTTCCCCCTTCCTACCTAAATTACTGTTCTCCTCCGTCCTAGAGCATTCCCATCAGTATACAGACATTCCACTATGTTCACTCTTTCTTGACACCACCTCTCTCCCCAGCTGAGGCTCCCAATTCTCAGCTGCCCTCTACAACAAAATTCATCAAAAGAATTGTCAAGGCTCATTGTGTCTACTTCTTTCTTTTGCTCTTAAAGGCAAACACGTTTCTAGTTCACCAGTCTTCCAAAATAGCTCTTGCCATGGTCAAGATTGCCTTTGCCACTTCCAATGGCCAGTTCTTGGTCCCAATAGTAGCTTTCAATTCACTGATCGCACGTGTGGATGGGCTCGAGTGACTTGAAGTTTAGTGTCCTCTGTGTCCCCATCTTATTGAGAATCCATTACTCTTTGTGTGCTAAGAGAGATGATCTATGGAGGACCTTGGTTCTGATGTCAGCTCCGCTACTAGTTAGTAATTTAATTTCTACAAGCTGTAGTTCCTCTGATAATGGAAATCATATCATCACGCCCAACTCATAAGGTTGTGTGATTAGAGTGCATAATAAGCTGATGTACTTGGAGCCCCCAGAAGAGATACTGTCACGTTTTGAAAATCAGGTAATATATTAGTTATCATTGGATGGCAAGCTCCTTTACAGCTGAGAAAAGTGGGCTCCTTACTTTCTTTCAACAACTTTGAGTTGTCAGAGGATGCTTCAAATTAAGGGCAAGGTCACATTGCCCTGACTTCAGCTGTATTCCCAGAGTTGGCTTGTAGGTTGGTTAGATGGCAGTTTTCCTCAGGGGAAGAGCAAAATAAATGTGCTACTTCGCAGAAAGGTTCTAAAGCCTGTCAAACTCTTCTACCTCACAATGGCATGTCCTTCAATTTGCTCCTACAGATCGATGCCTAAAAAACCAAGAGATTTCCTTACAATACTTCAGTTATTTGAATTTCCTAATCACTCAAAGGTTAATGAGAAAATATGTTTCTTGTTTTGATCTTCACCTTTGAAAAATATTAAATATATGATTTCAATTTCCTATCTTAGAAATCAAGCAGAGCAGGCAATGCTATTCCCTGTTATTCAGACATTTATGGGGGATTGACCATGCTTCCAGGACGGTGCTAAGTACTGCGGAGGCAAAGGGGATGGGAACAGGCTCCTGCCCTCCCTTTGCTTCCCATCTAATACAGGATTCACAGGATCTTATAGAACCTCAGGCCGTGTCCAAAGTGCTTACGTATGCTTGACTTCTACAGGCCCCTTATAAAGAAATGGTTATGCTGGACGGTCTCTGATCTATAAAGGACAGTGCACAAGCTTATAGGTTGGAAGCTCAGCTCTGTCGATTTCAGAAGGCACTCTCAGGGATGTTACTAAATCTCTGAGAACCTTGGTGTTCTGACTTATTTCACTGGACAGTCAGAAGCAAACCGGTAAAGTCTGAGACAGAGCCCACACTCTGTGTGCTTGCTAAATGTGCCTTCCTGTCCAACATAGAGGGCCTGACCATGCCGAGTCCTCTCTTCAGACTATTCTAGAAGGAGAGCGATCCTCATACAGCATGGTACCTGCAGACAGGATCCACAAGTTCCTCCTCCTGTTTCTAGGGCAGCACTTATTAGAGAGAGGGACATGTGAGGAGAGAGTGGCAAGAAGGAAATATTTCTGGGGCTCAGGTTTTCCATAGAAACAGATTACAGAAGGGGTTAAGATCTAATGTCCGTTTTTATTATTGTTTGCTACATCATGAGTTGAATAGGTTTTGGAAGCTAGCCTGGGAACCCAACCCCTAGCTTTAATATTCATATGAAGATAGATACATATATATGTCAATTAATTGTTATTATTTAGACAAATAATATATGTTCTAGGTAAAGGAAAAATTACTTAATACAGATAAGTATAAACTAAAAAATGAATTCCACTTTCCCATCCTATTCTGGTCTCCATTCCCAGACTGACACACCATCCACAACCTCTTGTGCGTCCTGGGAGAGAATTTTTTAGGCGTATCCAAATGTATAAATCAATTGTTTAACCAAGTCACATATCATACTACAGATTCCAAATTCAAGGCAATAAATTTCTAAGTGAAGTTTTGGTCCAACTCTAATCATAAGCTGGGGTGTGACTATTTTCTGTTTAGGAGGGCAAGAAAGTGCACACAAAAACAAAACAAAACAAAACAAAACAGAGAAAAAAGGTCCTATCCATCAGCAGAAAACAGTAAAGTTGTGAACAAAATGTAGACATTGGGAGGATGATGGTTCGGTTATCTGGAAAGCTCCATCTGAGCCTTCATTCCTTGGTGAATGAAGTATGGTCATATAGCAACATTGGCTCTAACTCTAGAATCTAAGGAATTCTTAGGTCCATCTCTCAAGCCAAGACACCCTGCAGATGCTTTTGGGGTGGCTAGAATAGGGCTGTGAGTACTGTGCCCATCACTAACACCCTGCTGAGTTGACAGGGATTGCACCTGGCCAGGCTATGGCCACTGCAGTCTGAGAGTGCCATCATCCTCTAGCCAACTCTGCCCACATGTTGCAGGGCCTGCCTTGACCATAGGCCCTGCTTGGAGGAAAGGACACTGACTGGGCCTGTTGTTGTCTCCAGCCAGTCTTCTCTGACTCTTGGGTCCCCAGGAGCTACACCACTGCTGGGTCACTGAAGAAGAGGAATAGATAAGAGTCTCATACAGGTACAGCTTCTTCCTCCAAGAAATGGGCAAGAGGCTAAATGCCACATGGGGAGACTTTTTTGCGGCTAAAGTCTGTTATCCATTCCCTTTGCAAGAAAGAGCTGTGCAAATTCCATAATAACAAGTCTGAATGATAGCTAGAGGCTGCTGGGATCCGTCCACAGCCTTCCCAACCCCAGCCCCTGAAGGACACCAATTTCAAGCATGAAAGACAGAAAGAAGTGGGCTGAGCCCTCCTTCTGCTTTCCTCTCCTCCCTGACATCGCCCTTTGCCCATCTCCTCAGCAGGTAGCCTTCTGTCTCCTGGAGGCCGTCTGCTAGTTAAGGGCAGAGCAGCGAAGCCGTGTCCACCGCACCTCCTCTTTCCCCCAGGGGAGCAGGAGCAGAACTGATTTAGGAGGGAAGAATGGGCATTAGCTGCCTGCTCAGGCACAGCTCCCCTCTGTTATCCAGTCTCTTATCTGTGTCTTCTTAGCACAGGCCAACCAAGGACAAATGTATCCCCATCCATAAGGTTTCCTCAGAAAGAAATTTGCACTAAAATGGTCATGGTAATAGCTCCAGGGCTGAATCCACCCGCAGGACAATCTCCCCTCCTCCTAGGGTTTAATGCGTGTATGTGTGTGTAATATATATATATATATATATATATATATATATATATATAGTGTGTATATGTATGTATATAAATATATATGTATTTTAAGCACAACCCAACTTCTTTATAATTCCTAATGAGATGGAGAATGAAAACATAGTTGCTTTATTTCCCTTAAATGAAAAACAAAACCTCAGGTAACTCTGTTAAGTGTTTTATAGCTTCCAGAAGAAAGAAACGGGTTCCATGGGAAGAGCAGTTAAACTATCTTGCCCCTGAGAAAGAGTCCTTATCCTTAGCAGAAACAATACAAGCCAAGAGATGATAGGATACGATGTCTGCCAGGATGTCAAGGAGTCATTTGGGTAAAGACATCAAATAATTTCTCCGAACAATCCGGAGGCCAATGCAGTAGGCGCTATGGATAAGCACAAGGGGCTTCATGAGATCCATGAACAAACTGTCCATCCAGCCCTCCTGGATTCCTATTACTAAGTATGAAACAAAGATGAAGATTTAAAAGACTCCTCACTCAACATCGTATCAAAGGAAATAAACTCTGGCTGAGCCAAGAAACTACTGGAAGGTATATATGGACATGAATCAGAATAAAGAACCATTCCAAAAATACACACAGAAAAAGGTCCCCGCAGAGGAAAATCATACACTTCCAACTCTCACTCAGTCGGATCTATTGAATGAAATCAGACAAAATACCCTGTGTTAAGATTAAGGGGTGGGGGGACATTTGCTGCAATTGAAGTCTGTGAATAAACCATTAAAAAAGAAATCCATTGCATGCATGTGAGTCCCTGCTGAGACGCAGAGACCTGCCCCTTCTCGAGTTTTCCACCTGAGTTTCCTGGACCGGAGCCTGAGATGAACTCTCCTTTCAGAGACTGCAAATAATCCACCTGGCCTGTGCGGGGCCTCTCTTCCTCCACCTTGAGATGGTTTTTCCAAAAAGCTATGGCCCCACTAGTGAACATAGCCTAGGTGCTGGAAGGAGCCGCAGAAGCCAGGGCCCTGACATTGCCACTAGTCTTTGGGGCATCTCCCTGATGAGTCTCCAAATCTGCCAGACCGTGAGCGCCTCGGGGCCATGTAAACTGAAATGATGTTTATGGAATTTGTTCAAACAAATGCCAACAGAGAGGACTGTGGGTAACAGATTCCATTGTGTTAGTCTTTTTACCACACCATATGCAAGAGGAATAGGAGAAAAAGAATCAAGCCTCACGGAAAGTTGGAGATGCCAGATGGTGTTGTCCTTTGAAACCAACATACAGGGTGGCTCCGTCGGTTAGGCGACCGACTCCTGGTTTCTGCTCAGGTCATGATCTCAGGGTTATGAGATCTAGCCCCACATTGAGCTCCACAGGGCGTCTGCTCGCAGATTCTTTCCCTCTGGCTCACCCCCCACTGTCTTTCTCTCTCTCTCTCAAAAATCATTAAAGAAAGAAAAGAAACAAACAATCAAGGAAGTAAAATGGACACAGCATAGCCTGGCAACAGGAAGACCTGAGTTCAAAAGTGAGCTGGGCCGGCGTTTGCTGTATGAGTTTGCCTCCCCAAGGCTCAGTTTCCTCATCTGCAAAATGGGGATAGGCAATAACACCTTGATGAGATTTTAGTGAGAATTTAATGTGAAATCAAATAACGTTGGCAGCAGCGCCGGGCACGCCTGCCACCCCCGAAAGAGTTCCTCCTTTCCTTCCTGGCTGATGTTAACACTCTCCCTGACCTTGAGGGAGACCAGAAGGGAAATCTGCTTCTTCCTGTTTCTGCACCCATGCTGGGGCAGGGTCATGGCCTTTCCACCAGGTGTGGGTTCCTGAACTTCCTGCCTCTCTCCGAGTGAGGAGCGTAAGCAGGTTGGGTCCCCTGGGAAGAAGGGAGGACAGTAGGATTCCAGAGAGCTGAGTGAGCACATCTGTAACAGGGAGAAAAGTGTTTTAGGGAACCACTAAGAAAGGATGTGGAGGGCGCCTCTCCTGCGCCAAATCCCCACACAGATGACGTGGCAGCTGGCAAATCGAAGGATCAGCTGGTGATGTCCCAGCCAGACATAGAGCTCTGGCCAAACCCTGGCCAAGCCCTTCTATTGGACGTGTCCAGGACTGCAGACACAGTGTGGAAATGTGTTCCAGACCTTTACAAGGAATTTGAAAAACCACACACCCAGACCCTGGAGGGTGTTTTCAGGAGTGTAGGAAGCAAGAGTGGCAGAGGGACTTTCCTCCAGAAACTCCATTTCACCCCCAGGCATCCTGAGCTCTCCTTGCCAGCTTCCCGGGGGCTGTCCCTCTCTAATGGCAGCCCGAGATGCTCCAAGGATAACACAGAGACAGATGTCGTGTGGATCTGGCCCCGCCTCCAGGCCTATGACTCACCGGGATGACGGAGCTTCCCTGGCAGATAGCACAGTTCTCAGAGGACTCCATGAAGCCAAGAACAAAACCCCAAGGCTTGGACCCCTCCAGGACTTTCTCTGGGACTGCACTAGAAACGGAAAGTCTCCTAGCCCACACTGGTCTCAGAAGTGGAGCGGCCAGTAACAGCCAGTGGTGGGCGAGCTGGTGCAGGGCTTAGGGCATGGAGAAGAGATGCTCAGAAGCAGGTGGGCCAAGGCCTTGGCAGTGGATTAGCTGGAGTGGCGTAGGAGGGTCTTGGATGATAATGCACACACTGCAACAGCACTGTTGATTTTCTGGCCCTGCTCCGAGCCAGTGCTCTTTTCTACTATGACAAAGAAATAACCAGCAATAAAAATCTATAACTGGCCCACCGGAGCCTTAAACCGAGAAGGCAGAGTAGGGAGTGTTGGAGGGTAAAGGGAGGAGCAATGGCTTATAGGACTCGGGGTCAGGCAGATCCAAGTTCAAATTCCCACTCTGCCATTCAGCAGGAAAAGGACCTTGTGCAAGCCTCGTGTCAGCCTCTTTGTGCTGTTTCATTTATAAAACAAGACTAAGGCTGTGCGAATGAATTGAGATCATCTCTTTCTATATGAAAAAGGCTCAGCATAATGTCTGGTGCAATATATATACCTTGACTTTTCCTTTTTTTTTTTTTTTTACTTTTCCTTTTTCTTTCTTTCTCTCTCTCTCTCTCTCTCTCTTTTTTTTTTTTTTTTTTTTTTTTTTTTTTTTTTTTTTTTGGTGATTACTCCAATTCTGAATTAGCTTTGGCCCAGAGGGCTTACCCTTCCTTTATTTCTGAGGGCAAGTTCCCATTTTGGTCCCCTCTCTAGACCTCTCAGTACCTGAGTCCTTTCCCTGAATCCTAGCCCAGGCTTCGGAGAACCACCCCACTACCAGCTGCCCAGAAGGATGTCCAAGTTCAGCTCATTGATTTTCTGTCACGATGCTCCACCCACATACCACCGTGATACCAGACTGTGTCTCAGATGCCTCCCTCATTGCGTACTGATTGTCTGGATGGGGACAGATGCCTATCAGGGTACCTGTCACCCAATAGAGCTAAGTTCCTCCAGTAGCCCCAGAAGCTTATCCCTTACTTGAGAATAGAGACTCCCCATTTGGCGGCTCTGTCCCCATCCTACTAGTCAGCCATGCCCCGAAAACGGTAGATACATGACAGGGTGAACTCACAGAGGGACGCAGTGGTTTGCAGAGTTGGCCACAATAAGCAGCTTTTAGCCCCCACTTTGTCCCAGCGATCCTGACCATGAAAGCCTCTGAAATTCTATGCTGGGGGCTTCTGTCGCCTAGGTTACAAAAGCACCGGCAGACAAAGCAAACCTCCTTCCCTTCTCTCCTCTGCCTGCAGACTTTTGTGAACCAGCCTGGAGCAGGGAAGGAAATGCTAGGGGTGCACTGAACATCCCGGTAAGTGATGCGCTGGGACCAAGGGACAGTTGTTCAAGGTCCAGCTGGGTTAGCGCCGTCAAAGATGGCTCTCGGGGAGGGCAGAGATACCCATGCGACATGGTCCTGCTCCCAGTTCACCCGCGGAGCCCCACAGCCACCCGCCAGTAGATATACACACATCAACCGTTTGCCGGGCTGCTTGCAAAAGGGATGCAGAGGTGAATAAAGCGAGACTCAGCCTCAAGAAGCCCACATACTGTCCGGGATAGTGACTATCACAGCCCAGTGGGGTAGGCGCTGTGACCCGGAATCTGTTAGTTCTGTGGGAGTGCCGAGGCTGCGACTCGTGTTCACACCTGGGTGGGGGGGGCAGGAAGAGACCCCAGAATAGATGACATCAACTGAAACTTTGGGAATTGGGGGGAAGACGCCAAGCAGAAGGCAAGCGTTAGGAACCACCCCTGCAGAGGCTCCCAGTGTATGAGTGCGGGATGTATCCAAGGTGGTAGCGGCGGTCTGTTCAGCGATGGAGGGTTTGTGTTCAGTAGCGAACAGCAGGAGACGGGTCTAGAGAGGCAGGCAGAGGTCTGATCAGGAAGGGCTGTGTGTTGAGCCAAGGAGGTTCCACTATATTCCATAGGTGGTGAGGAAATACTGGTGTAAGAACCTCTAAAAAGTGGCAAGAGGGACAGGGAGACAGGGCACAGGAGAGGACAACTGTTGGCTCTTTGCTCCAAGTTTTCTCCAAGTGCTGACCTTCCCTGTGGGCAACCCCCTCTCCCGTGCTGTGAGCCATAACCTTGGCTGGGGATGTACCTAGATGCAGTGCTGTGTGGGTGACCCCACTTTAGAGACGAGCATGGCAGAGTGTGTCCTAGTGATCCCCATGCCTACCTCGCTCTCAGGTATCCCCACTGCTTGGCACATAGTAGATGCTCAGTATTGGTTGAATGAATGAACAACAATGGGAGGCATAACCTTACTAAAACCTTCACGTGAATGCGTTAAGCTCAGTGGTCTTTGTCTCCCTAGCCACAGAATGGCTCCTATCACCAAAGCAGATCTCCCTTAGATTTGGGGAATGGGGAGGGGGTGGACCCTTAGACCTGAAAGAGGCCCACAGCTCTGTAGGGGGATTGTGGTTCTTACATGTGCGTAAACTATGAAACTGACAACATCCCTATCACTTCATGCTGAACTGTTCTTCAGATGCTACGCAAGGAAAAGGAAGGGACAGGAGCTGACCTACTCTGTTTATCCTGGTTGTATTATCCTCAGTGCCAGTCTCTGCAGAGCTGTTGAGAGGAGAGGAGACAAGATAAGCAGGAATACAGGGGCAACCGGGGGGCTCCATTGGGAGCGTCCCACTCGTGATTTCGGCTCAGGTCATCATATCAGGGTCCTGACTTCGTGCCTGGCGTTGGGCTCCACGCTCAGCCGGGAGTCCACTTGGGATTCTCTCTTTCCCTCTGTTCCTCCTCCCACTCTCACATGCTCCTGCTCTCCCTAAATAAATAAATAAATCTTAAAAAAAATAAATAAATAACCAGGAATACAGTGCCTGACACGTGTTAGGTGCTCAGAGGTGTACGAATAGCCTCCTACCTGGCTAGGGTAAGGGCTCTGTAAATGACAGCTTGCATAACTCACGGTCCTTATCAGAGCCTTATGAAGTAGGCATTCTTACTCTCATGTTAGAGCTGAGAAAATGATAAGCTTTCTGGCCACAAAACTGGTAAGGAAGAAATGTAGGATCTGAACGCAAACCTGCCTGACTCCCAAGTCCACTCCTCTCCCATCCACCTGGCTGCTTTTAAAAGACAAACAGCACGGGGCACGTACTGAGCACAGCTGGGTTGACACAGTGTTTGTAGGAGTTGAGGAGTACCACGTGTATCAGGGACATCAAAAGCAGCCATACCCCCTCTGGTGTTGGCAAAGTGATGAATTCCAGCATGAGACAACCAGGTTCCTTCCTCCAGGGGCCATGTTTCACCGAGGTCCATGCTTCCAGGGGACCCTCCTGTCCGTGGAGATCTCGGATCGAATGGAATCTCCTGAAGGAGATAATAAGCACAAAAACGGGAGATGAATTACCACTGATGCTCTCCTAGGAAGAAGAAGCTTTCTGGGAGGAAAGTCGTCATGTCCGGTTCCTTATGTTTCTTTAGCATGCAGAGATTGTTGTCAAGATTCGCGCATGGTCCGAGTGGAAGATGTTCCAAGGAGGCTGGTTGACTCCACGAATCATGGTTTCCCTCCCCATTCAGTTAACAGATATTTGTTGATCAAACACCACATGCCAGGCTTTGAGCAAAGAACTTAGTGTGTTGAGCTCTGCACGATTTATGGACTTCTATAATTTTAGGATAGGATATAGTAGAATCTCAAGTTCATAAAAATTAACGGGTATATACTTCCATATATGTCTAAAGCACAGATTGGAAAATTTTGGACTAGAAACCTAGAAGGAACTCCTAAGGCATTGGAATTATGAGTGCTTTTTATTTTCTTTGGAATTTTCTGCATTTTCCACAATAAACATGCATTACTCTTACTGTCTGAAAAAGGTATACAATAAATATTATTCAAAAGAACAATACCAGGACCAAGAAGGACCACAGAGGCTGATTTTCTATCTCCCCCTAGAACACCATGATGAGGAGGGCGCTTGGCTTTCCTAAGAAGATCTCTTCACCGGCTGCCTCAAAGAAGTCCAGCCTGGGGAATCTCAACCTATCTCTGGGAAGATGACAGCTCATGGCCGAGCTCTGACTTACATTTCAAAGAGATTTTCATAAAGCTCTGCATGCAGCAGGTTCTCAGCTGCATAACAGAAAATGATGGATTGACTTAATCTAGGAACACAGCAAGTGGGATCTTTACCACATCAGAAGTCCTGTCACCCTAATTAGGATAGGCACCAATGATCATTTGTTGTAATCAGACCAGCTGGCTTGATCTGGTCACTAGAACACTGCGGGAAGTTGCCTGCAGGTTCCCACACTGCCTGACTGACTGCGGACATTGCCTTGTATGCCTTTTGGTTGTCTACCTAGAGAAATATGGTACTCTTAGAAATTGCAACGAAGACCCAAAAATCGCTCAGAAAACACCAGGAGGTACCTAAATTGGGTGCTGGTTCTAGTAGGGATTTGATTTCCATCCAAGCACCCAAAAGTTTTAAAAGGGAATCCTAGACCAGAGGAGATATAGCACAATGCCAGAGTAAAAACCTTGGATTTATCAATAAATCCGGATTTCAGGCCCCTGGCTTGGGAACTACTGGGGGACTGGGCAAACCACTTACTCTCTCTGGCTTCATTTCCTCAATGTAAATGAAGGAATTAGAACCAGATGTTGTCAAAGGTTTGCTCAGCCTTCCAAGACTTGCAGCCTATAATAATATGCTTTACATACAAAGGCAACCCATCCACCCACATCCATGGGTGGAGAAAGCTGTGATATTTATCCATTAGCAAACTGAGACATCAGCTTGAACACGTGAGAGGTGGCTGATCAAGGCTAGAGATAATCTGTGATCGGGACAAGACATGCTCTCTGTGCAAGACTGAAAACATGTCTGGAATGGAAATCCAGTCCTGAGCCATGATCATGCTGACATCACCATTTAATCAAACGACCTAAGTATTCAACATCTTGTATCTTAGCATTATTGACAATAATACTACATCCTTAAAAAGCAACATTGATTTCCAGTAGACTGGTCATTCAGAACCATTTCATTACTCCTTGCAGTATCTTTGAGAAGTGAGTTGGAGATTCTAATAGCTTTCTGTGACAAAAAATAGAGTTGTACTAATGAATTAAATTGTGGTTTTCCCCATCTTGGGGGATGAGTTTCCCTGGGGGCATTCCCTGGCCCCCAGGAGCCAGATTTGTAAGATCTCTTCTGGATGTGTGAGGCTAGATTCTGAATAAATCTGAACTATGTAGGTTCCCATTGTTTCATTAACTTCAACCTAAAAACCCTGCTGGTTTCTCTGATGCTTGAATTTCACACCACAGCTTGGGAAAACCACACACAAAATGTGAAATGAAATTACATCAAACACAAGCATTTTGAGGAAGACTTTGATCAACTACATCTGTCACTGGCATTCTAACATCACTGCTTCCTTCACAGGGAGCCCCAGAGTTGTTCATGAATGTATGGAGCCTGGAAAACATTTTCCAGGCCTTCTCGAAAGTGTTGAACCTCTATCTAAGACTAAACTCTCTCAAAGACTAAGTCCATGAAGAAGAAACTAAAAAGACAAAATGGGGTGAGCAAATACTTTCTCTAAAGGATAAAGTGGGGTGGTGCAAGTGGGAAAGCTTGTTGAAACTCTACAGTTGTAGGATTTGGGAAGCACTTTTTCAAAGAACCATCTGTATTCCCATGTTTACAGAAGCATTATTTCCAATATCCAACATATGGAAACAGTGTGTGTTATTAACGAATAAATGAATTCATATTTTTCTAGATTATCATGTTTTCTAAGATGTATTTTTTTTTGTTTTGTTTTGTTTTTAAAGACTTTTATTTATTTATTTGACAGAGAGAGAAATCACAAGTAGGCAGAGAGGCAGGCAGAGAGAGAGAGGGAAGCAGGCTCCCTACTGAGCAGAGAACCCCAGGACCCTGAGATCATGACCTGAGCTGAAGGCAGAGGCTTTACCCACTGAGCCACCCAGGCACCCCTCTAAGATGTATTTATCTGAGAGAGAGTGAGGGAGGGACGAGAGAGAGAGTGAGAGAGAAACTCTAGCAGACTTCAGCGCTGAGAACAGAGACTGACACAGGGCTCAATACCAGGACCCTAAGATCATGACCTGAACTGAAACAAAGAGTCAGATGCTTAACCCAGGTGCCCCTGGATTAATATGTTTCGTTTACACACACATACACACACACACACACACACAGAGTAGATCTGGAGGGCATTATGCTACGTGTAATAAGCCAGAAAGAGACATTCTGCATGATATCATTTATATGTGGAATCCAAAAAGAAAAAAAAAAAAGTAGAACTCCTAGAAAAAGAGAAGAGAAAAGTGGTTGCCAGAGGGAGGGAGGTGGAGAAAACAGGGAGAGGTTGGTAACAGGGTCCAGACTTCCAGCTGTAAGATGAGTAAGTTCGGGGCTAATGCACAGCAGTAAGAACGAAAGGTAAATATGTGAGGTGATGGGTAAGCTGCCTCCATAGGAAGAATCATTTTACAAGCTACACACGAATCTCCAGTGTATACTTTAAATATCTTACAATATTATTTGTCAATTAGACATCAATAAATCTGAAAGAAATACATAGCAAAATAAATAGAAATATTTATTTTATAAATAAATCATAAATTTTTATAATAGATTTTATTTATAAATAAATTTAAAAATAAAGAGAAGAACTAAACCACCTGCACCATGGGACCCTCGGGTCTACAGAATACCAGGATACTATGATTACATAATTTATCTTTCATATCGGTTGATTGAACAGATGTGTAAATGACAGTGACCGGTGTGTGCAAGGACCCTCGTCAGGTATCAGATACTATTAAGCAGGTAAAGGAGACCCCCCACCATGAGTGGTGTGGGGCCCAGGGGACTTTTGGACCCTAGGAGGTTAGCGCTCTGACTCCCCGATGACCTTAAATGGACATGTCCTCCTCTCTTTTCAGAGCTGCCTCTGGAGCAAGACATCCCCCTAGCTGCCTGAGCTGGAAACAGGCCATCCTTGATAGACAGATCGCTTCGCCCCTTGGATCAATCACCACACTTTATCCATCCTAACTCTCAGATGTCTCAAGAAGACATTTGCTGGGCACCTGGGTGGCTCCAGCTGGTTAAGTGTCTACCTTTGGCTCAAGTCATGATCCCGGGGTCCTGGTTAAGTGTCTACCTTTGGCTCAAGATGGTTAAGTGTCTACCTTTGGCTCAAGTCATGATCCCGGGGTCCTGGGATAGAGCCCACATGTGGCTCCCTGTTCAGCGGGGAGCCTTCTCCCTTTCCCTCTACCTGCTACTCAACCAGCTGGTGCTCTCTCTCTCTCTGTGTCAAATAAATAAATAAATATTTTATACTCTTATACTTATATATATATATAAGAGTTCATTCCTCCTGCCTCACCTTGCTGACTACAGATTGTCCTTTCCGTCTCAGAGTTGCTGTGCTCCCCACAGACTTCCTTGTGCTTGCCTCCTTCCAACATGCATCACGTGCTGTACTGTATTTGTCTGTACTGTAATGGTCTTTTAATACAGAGAGTTGAGTCCACAGCTCATGCACCTGAGAGCAGAGACCCTACTCTGAATCCCCAGCAGTGGGAAGAGTGGCTGTCCCAAGGCAGGTGCTCAGTCTCTGTTGGTCGAACAGATCTCCGTGACACACCTTCCTTTGGCAAGTGCTGTCTGCAACCCCACCCACCTCCTCTGCTTCTTTGGCAATTGCTCCACGTAAAAACCACACCTTCTCTGCCTCTGCTTCCTGGCCCCATTCTGACCTTCTCATCCAGTCTAGCTCGCGGAGATTCTCCCACTCACTCTCCTACTTGAGTCTGCATTCTTGCTCCTCTGCCCGGCGTGCCATCAGAGCCCCTGCCCTTCGTACACCTGCCTCCCTCCCCACGCTTGGGCTGAAACCGCACTTCTGATTATCTGCAGGAGACCTGCCCACTTAATGCAGCCGAATCACACCCAAGACCTCTAACCAGCATCTCTAGGGGCATGGCTGGCAGTGGGGCTAGATTTAGAAATACAAATTCAAAAGAACCTCAGCCATACCTCGACTCTGCCTTCAATGCTATAGCACAGCTCCAGCTGCAGAGAAGGAATAAGTGACATAGAAGTGCCGTATGTGGGGAACTACATAGCACACTGCATCTTCCAGATAGCCCAGCAACCAGGGGCTGTAAGGAGTATGAACGCCCTAGCAGCAAGCAAGTCCGCTGATGACTTACACTACCAATCAAGATATACATAATTACACTAATAAATTGAGATATAGACATACATATTAATATAGATACACAAAATTAGTTCATTTATTCATTCGATATATATTTACTTGGTATCTCCTATGTTCTAGTCACTGTGCTAAATGCTTGGGATAGAACAGGGTAGATAGCTTTCTTCCTTCAAGGAAATTTCGACCTTGTCAGGGAGACAAGTACCTGGCCATATCATTAGAGAATAAAGTAAAAATCAAACATAAAGATATGCACAAGGTAAACCAAGAATTAGCAAATAATAGAATCTAGAATTTGGTAGGGATCGCAAGACCTTTAGACCAACCCTTGCCTTGTGCCCGGCTCCCTAGTAGCCATATCCCCAGCGCATACTTAAATACTACCTGTGGGAAGGATCGTCCTTTCTTTCCAGGCAGCCCATCATATTTGTGAATGCGTTTGTCAAGCACTTCATTTTTAAATTCTTAAAATATTAATATTCATCAACAATCCTCCATACTGCAGAGCTGTTTTCAGACTCCTACTCTTTCTTCTGGTCTTCAAAATCTGCATTAAAAGGAAACACTCTTCCAGGAATGTCAAGATTTTTACCCCTGTTCAGACGCTCTCCCAACTCTTGCAGATCTGGATCTTCTTCTTCAACAAGTCACGATCAGAAGGAGCCTTCCATCTTGGTTATGAGTAGAAGGTGTAAGTCTATTTTGTCACACCCAGAAAACAAGCCAAACAACTACACTGAAGTGCAAGAGAGAAGAGGTCCCGTGATGGGATTTTCCTTCTCAACTAGAAATTTCTAGCTAACACCTCCGCTATCTAGGATCTAGGTGTCTTAGTCAGTTTGGGTTGCTATAACAAAGTGCCACAGATTGTGTGGCTTATAAAAGCCAGAAATTTATTTCTTATAGACCATAAGGCTGAAAACCAAAGCTTAGGGTGCCAGCACGGTCAGGTTCTGGGAGGACTCCTTTTTGGTGGCAGACTGATGATTTCTCATTGCATCTTCACGTGGCAGAAGGGGCTAGAGAGCTCCAGCCTCATGACCCAATCACATTCCAAAGGCTGCACCTCCTAAGACCATCACATTCAGGATTAGGACTTCAACTTGCCAATTTGGAGGGACACAAATATTCAGTCTATTGTACTATGCCATCTATCAGAAAAATCCAATCACCAGCAGCCTGATGGACCACTGTAGCCAAGAGGGCATTCTCCTCTTGGGCTCCAAGAGTTTGGCTCTGATCAGTTTCAATTTCTAAATTTGGAAGGTTCTTATCTTTCCATCTCCAAATAAACACATTAGTGTCTACATTTGGGTTCTTAATACTCAAGAGATGAAATTCAGCAGCATATACAAGACTCTTATGCTTGGGGGAAAAAAAAAGAATGCTCTTAAGTATCCATTGTGTAAGAAAATACCTCTTTACATGAATAAAAGGGTATGAAGTGCTAGAGACAGAGTTTTCCTCTGTCTGAAATGGCTGATGTTTAGAGAGTGGACACGATTCTTCTGGGATTCTTATTTATTTCCAGGTATTCATACTAGCTTTGTAGAATTGGAAAGTTGGAGTACCATAAAAACCATTATTTCAAATTGGCTCATCCAACTAGGCAGAATATTTGTGACTGTATCATGGAATTTACTGGTGTTAATATTTTAAATACTCCAATAAATAATTTATGCTACTACTCTCTAAGGAGCTATGGCAACAAGCATATTTTTAGGAAGCCTAATGAAGTTATAACATTATGAGGCTCTTTGCGGAACTCTTAGTGACTTGGGCTTTTCATCTCTAAACTCACAAGTCCCTTCTACCAGGAAACCTTCCGAGGCAGAGTTATTTCCTCCTCCTTTTGTGCTTTGCAGAACTTTTTATATTCCATTAGGACAATGCTTTTCCGTGGATGATAATACTCTCTTGACAAGATAATTGCCATGTCCAGCAGGAGATAGTTTCCTTTGGACAAAGTCATGTCTTATGCCCCTTCCATTGCTACCATCCAGCCAGTAGCCCCATGCCTGGCCAGACATGAGGTCAGGCAATGCTTGTTGGGTGAATAACATTGGCATACCTACAGCTGGGAGACTCCAATGAGTCTGTGCCTGCAAACCCTTCACATAACTCAGGTTTCTATCAGCAATCACAACAAAAGGTCTGTCCCCATATTCTGCCATCCAGGCAGCGCAATGCCCCTGTATATCCCGATGGAGTAGGAAAATCGAAAATAAATCTTTCATGAAAATTGGGTTTTCACGTAACTTGGGTTTGTTTCTTCACTTAGTGACCCTGGACAAACCACTTCATCCCCTTGGAGCTCAGTTACTCTAACGTGTGAAATAGGGTTCAGAGAGCCCATTATTCTAGCTTTCACAAGGTTTTGGGAAACTTGTACGTCAATTCAACAGTCACCAACCAGTACGCAAACACATAGCACTGTCATCATTCAACAGATTTGCTTAGAGATATCACTGCTAAGCAGCATAGAATTCCAACTTGTAGTTGCCCAGCTCGGGAGGCAGTAGATCTTTACAGTCTAAATTGGAGGTAAGAGATAAGACTTTGGGGACAGACGTAGATCTAAATCCCAGGTCCCCCATTTCCTAGCAGCGATCAGAGAGCAAGGTATACAACTTTCTTGAGCCTCATTTGCCCCAGCCCTATTAGGGGATCGCAGCACAGCTCTGTGGGGTTGTTGTAGGATTTTTTTTTTGAAGATTTTATTTATTTATTTGTCAGAGAGAGTGAGCACAGGCAGACAGAGAGGCAGGTAAAGGCAGAGGGAGAAGCAGGCTCCCTGCTGAGCAAGGAGCCCGATGTGGGACTCGATCCCAGGATGCTGGGATCGTGACCCAAACCGAAGGCAGCCTCTTAACCAACTGAGCCACCCAGGCGTCCCATGTTGTAGGGATTAAATGAGACGCATCTGCAATGTACCTACCATAGATCCTGGCCGGATCTAATACAATTCAATAAATGACGACAGTAGTTGGTTTTATTAAAATCATTATAAATTCCTGAAGCAGATACACTTCCAGAAGTGACTCAGTCCCATCTGCAAACTTCATTCCTGGGGGAAACAGGATGAATTGTGACGGGCCATTAGGAAGCAGTCATCTGTCCCCAAATCCAGGCGGCTGGCTGGAACGCACTTGCAGGAAAAAGACGCGTGTGAAAAGTGCCTGAGAGTACACGTGTGAGACATCTGCTGTGTGCTGGTCCCAGAAAGGAAGAGGGACAATGAGGCAGGAAGGAGCAAGCGAAGCAGAGACGCAGAGAAAGGGTCCATAAGGACTTGCCCAGGCAGAGCCATGAACAATGCCACCTGGATGTGGGATATTGGGAAACCATAGGAGAGGATTAAGTGGTTATATTTGAGAGCAGGAATTGGGTTGCAGTTTATAAGACTGGGAAAAAAGCCAGAATAAGACAGATTACCACAGCTCTGATGATGAACCAAACTGCCACAGCTCTGAAAACCGGGTATTAAAGGGGACCCCACCGCAAAGATATGTCTTTCATATACAGATCTTTACATGCCTGTGCAAGGGGGAAATGTCAGAGTCACCATCTCTTTATTTTTATATTTTTAAAATATTTTATTTATTTATTTGACAGAGAGAGAGAGAGAGGGCACAAGCAGGGGGAGCAGCAGGCTTGTCAGGGAGCCTAATGCAGGACTCTATCCCAGGACCTCGGGGTCATGATCTGAGCCAAAGGATGACACTTAACTGCCTGAGCCACCCAGCTGCTCCTTGGAGTCACCATCTAATCCAACTGTCTGTGAGAAAGAAAACATGAGCCACGTGTATAATTGAAAACTTTTTTCTAATAGCCACATTTAAAACAAAGTAATAAGACAGGTAAAATTAATTTTAGTAATATTTAATCCACTATATTCAAAATAGTATTTCAAGAAGTAACCCGTTGGGATGCCTGAGTGGCTCAGTCGGTTGAGCGTCTGCCTTTGGCTCAGGTAGTGATCTGGGGGTCCTGGGATCGAGCCCTGCATCAGGCTCCCTCCTCAGCGGGGAGCCTGCTTCTCCTTCTCTCACTCTGCTCAAGCTCTCTTGCTAGCTCTGTTCTTCTCTCTCAAATAAATAAATAAATAAATAAAATCTTAAAAAAAACAAACAAACATGTCTTCCGTATAACAAAGTACTACTGACAACATTGGATTTCTTTTTTTCATACCAAGGCTTCAAACTTGGCACAAGCCACCCCTGGAGGGCTCTGCCTCCCGCCAGGGCACAGACCTAATTCCAAGGGAAAATAAATTCCATTCTCCTGAATTCCTGGGCTGTTAAGACCTTTTAAAAGCCCAAATAAGTAGAGCTAAAAAAGACCTTTAGGGATATTCAGAGTGCAAGGGCCACAGACCCATTCCTGACCTTGCCCCTTAGCACCTTGGCTTGAATTGATGCAGCTCCATCCTCCCATCCAGCCTTCACGGAGCACTCATAATGCTTGGCCTGTACAGGGGAATCATGATCCATGTTCTCTGCACTCTCCCACTCTAAGGAAACTCTCACGCACTCACTTTTCCTCTCCATGCCCTCTCTGGCTCTGGTGAGCAGGGGTGGGCGGGCACACGACTCCATGAGCCATTCCATCCTTCTCTGTGGTCATCTGGTGTGAAAAAGCCCGCCCGCCCAACCAGGGACAGACCATTGCGGGCGAGCTGGGTCAGCTCCTCCTTCGGGAACACAGAGGCATAATCAGCCAAGGGACGGGGAGAAGCATCCGAGGAAGAGGCACGTAAGCCGCGGAGCTACGGCAATATTGGGTTTCCAGTCAATCCTTAGGCTTCCTCAATTTCCTCTTTGATCTGTTTCCCAGATTCGGCTTCCAAAAGTCATTTCATTTTAACAAAGCAATTCTCCAGATGAAAGTATTTTGAAAGTCTCCTATGGGAGGGTCTCCAAGGAACCCTGGCTCCTGGAGCTCTCTTGGAACCCTCCAGAACCAACCACATTCTGGGTTCCTAAGGCACAGCTGTTGTGGGTTTTTTGTTTTGTTTTGCTTTGTTTTTGAGTTTCCATGAGATTCTTGTATCTTTTATGGTCATAATGATTTTAAAAGAATCTCTTATGTGTCAAGAAAACCTGAAGGAGTCTAAACTTTGCAACAAAAAGGCCTACCACAGAGATGGATGCTTTCACACACATTTAACCAAAGCTCTTTTCCACCACTCCCCTCCACACTTGTTTGCACTTGGTCTCATGCCAACACTTAGCCTGACAGAGAAGTGATAGATTACTTTGGGTTGCATTCCCAAGTAATTATATTCTGAAAAAGACCTCATCATGGTGGCCTTCTGGGGACACTTTGAGGCCTCATATCATCTACAGCAATGGTTCTCAACTGTGACTGAGTATCAGTCACATAAAATATGTTGATGCCCAGGCTCTCTCCCAGAGCTATGAAAACAGAACCTCTGGGGGCAGGTCCCTAAACATTTGTACTTTTTAAAAACTCCCCAGGTCATTCGTATGTGGAGTGCTGATTGAGAAACACTCAACACACAGAATATGCCCTTATTCAGGCTTGGGTTTCTGGCAGAGAAAATCATATACTGTCCTTACTTATGATGGAAATGCAAATTTTTTCAAGGATGCATAAAAAGTAAGGAATGATGCAAAATGAAAAGTAAATCTCACTCATCAGTAGACTCACCAATAGTTCCACTCCCTAGAGGTAATTATTACAGGATCTAGTGTGCCCCACCAGGAGTTATCTGTGCCTATGCAAATACCTACTTAGTGTGTGTGTGTGTGTGTGTATGTATGTACACACATATATACATATGTGTGTATACATATATTTCTATGAATATGTTAATATACATACACACTCACTTGCATGCCTACACAAATACATACATGTCTTTTCTTATTGTGGCTGCCTTTTTCTTCTATTAATCTATCTTGCTTTTTAACACAGAAACTATTGATAAGGAAAAATAATGACAGGATTTGAGAAGGTACCTACTTTCCATAATACAACAAATTGTAAAGCTAAAGTAACTAAAACAACATGATTTTGTAGGTGGAGTAAATTATTTATTTGCACAGATTAGGAAGTTTCAAAAATAATCAATGAAATTGATTTGGCATATGGGAAAATCGGCATTTCAAGTCAGTGGGGGAAAAGATAGACTATTCAACAAAGACTATGGGGTTAATTGGCCATTTTTTAAGGTGGACTCCTATTTCACAGGGTGTATAAATTCAAGATCAAAATAAAATAAAAGATCTAAACAATAAAAGAAAATCCATAAGCATATTAGGAGAAAATTTTATCCTGGAGTGGGAAAAGTTTGCTAATGTATGAAATCTAGAAGTCATAAAATAAAGGATAGACAGATTGCACTACATAAAATCAAAACTTCTCTAGAAAGAAAGACACAACAGAGAAAAGTACAATAAAAACTAGTGAAGGAAAACAATATTTACCACATGTATAACAAGATTAATATCCAGACTATAAAAGAGTTTCATACAGCAATAAGAAAATGACAATCAACAGAGACAAGCAAAGCTATAAACTGATGATTAACAGAGAAACAGACATGAACTATAAACATATAAAAACACATTCAACCTCAGAATGCAGATTAAAACAATGCTGACTTTTTTCACTCATCACATTGTCCAAGTGTTCTAAAGCATTGGTTAATCTCAGGAGATGGTGACTTTTTGAAGAAATAGGTATGCTCGCATTTTGGTAGAAGAATAAATGGAGAGATCTTTTGAAATGGCAATTTGGCATATTCTGTAATGAAAGTTCATGTGTCCTTTGATCCAGCAGTTTCACTTCTAAGTATCTATCCTACAGAATACAGGTATAAACAAGTGAACCCCATGATCTCTAGAATGCAGCATTCCTAGTAACGAAAGAAAAAGAGAAACACTATAATGTCTCTCAATAAAGAGTTAAATGAAATAAGGTGTAGCTACACTGTAAATCCTATGCAACCATTTAAACAAATAAAGTGACTCGGATAGTCGGTATGAAAAATCATGATGATGATATCAACTGTAGACAGCCAGGTGCAAAACAGTTTGTATAGAGGATCCAATTTGTATAAGAAGGAAACACACACACACACACACACACACACACACACACACACACACTTGCACACACATGCACACTTCTAATCACATAATCTATTCCTGGAAGGAATAGTAAACTTTTCATAGAGATTATTTCTAGGGAAAGAAGAAAGAATGATTTTAGGCATGGGAGGGTATGATGATGTTTAACGTTATATATGTTTTATGTTTTTTATATTTTTACGATGCCTGTTAATTTTGTACTTCTTTTGTAATAGAAAGAAGCAAGTCCTCTCATTTTTAACGTGTGCCCCTTAAATTGGGGGCTTATCATCCCTTCTTAAGTTTATTGGCCATTTGCATTTCTTTTCTTCTGACCAGCATGTTCATGTACTTGGTCCATGTTTACTTTTTTTCTTATTGATATACTATTTAAATTTTAGGAAATTTATATTTAGGAAACAATATTCTACTATGTTACATAGGTACTGCAAATAACTTTTCTGTCTGCCATTTGAATTTTGATGTCATTTATACGGTTTTCAACTATATGTTGCAAATTTTCTGTATTTAAATATACCAGTCTTTTTCTGTATAGTGTTTGGGTTTGGTACCATGCTTCAACACAAACCTGACACCTTATACAAAAAATTATCTTAAAATGGATTATGGCCTTAAATGTAAAACTATAAAGCTCCAGAAAAAGATAGGATAAAGTCTTTGAGGACTAGAAGCAGGCAAAAGTTCTTATACTTTGTACTAAAAGAATAATCCACAAAAGGAAAAATTAATAAGTTGGCTTTCGTCAAAGTTAAAAACTTTTGCTCTATGAAAAATCCTATTTACAGAGAGGGAGGAAATATTTGTAAACTGCACATCTGAAAAAGGACATGTCTCTAGAATATATAAAGAACTCACAAAACTCAACAGTGAAAAAACAATCCAATTAGAAAATGAACATAAAACATTAATAGACATTTCACTGAAGAAGATACACAGATGGCAAATAAGCACATGAAAAGATGTTCAACACCATTACCCATTCGAGAATGCAAATTAAAATGACAATGAGATATCATTACAGACCTATTAGAGCAGCTTAAACATAGTGCTAACACCAAATGCTGACGAAGATGCAGAAAAACTCCATTACTCACACATTGCCGGTGGTAACGCAAGAGGCCATGGTCACTCTAGCAAACAATTTGGCAGTTCATTTTCAAACTAGAAATGGACTTACCTATAAGACCTGGGTACTACACTCTCAGGCTTTTATCCCAGAGAAATGACAATTTACATTCAGGCAGAAACTTGCACATAGATGCTCATATCAGCTTTATGTGAATGACCCCAAGCTGGAAACAACCCTAATGTCCTCTGGTGGGTGAATGATTAAACAAACCGTGGTACATCTGTACTGTAGAATACGACTCAGCAATAAAAAAAAAGCCAGCTATTGATGTAACAACCTGGATGGATCTCAGAGACCTTATGCAGAGTGGAAACAGTCAATCTCATGCATGTAAACAGTGCATGATTCTGGGGGTGCCTGCGGGGCTCAGTCAGCTAAGCAGCTGCCTTCAGCTCAGGTCATGATCCTAGGGTCCTGGGATAAAGTATTCCTTTTTCCACTCAGAGGGGAGCCTGATTCCCCCCTTTCTCTTTGCCCCTCCCCCACTCCTGCTCACACTCTCTCTCAAATAAATAAATAAATCATCTTTAAATACCGCATGATTCTATTTATGTAATGCTCCTGAAATAAAATTGCAGAGATGGACAACAGATTAAGAGCTTCAAAGGACTAGGGGTGGAAGGTGGATTCAAAGGAGTTGTAGAAAGAGAGACTTGTGGTGACGGTAAGGTTTTGTATCTCGACTGCTGTATTAGTTAATGAAATTAACATGACAAAAATTACATGTAATTATATACATGCACACAAATGAGTACATGCATAGCTGATAAAAACTTATGATAAGATCTAATTGGTAAAGTCCCTGGACTGTGCTGATGTCAGTTACCTAGTTTTGGCATTATGCTACAGTTATACAAAACATTAACACTGAGGGAGGCTGGCCCAAGCAAGCACACACTCACGAATCTATAAATATTTCATAAGACAAGTTTTTTAAAAAAACACACAATTCAGCTATTCTTTAACAGAATGTTTGCATTATTCTTTGTTTAAAAAGTCCACATGACTGAACTAACCATAAATTTCATGAGACAAGTCCGCCTAACGTCAGTGCATAGATTAAAGTTTTAGTAACTCTTATTCACCAAGTATAAATAAAGCACGAGGACTTAACACTCAGATTTTGCTCTTAAAAATCATACTATCCAACACCCTGACTGTTCTACCAAAGTGGTGGCGTCTAGAAACAGTATCCTTAAGATTTCTGGGATCAGGATCCCAGCATAAGTCACCCAATTTAATTTTGTCCTTAAATAGAATTTTAAAAATAATAACAGTTAAAATGTACTGAGCACTGTGAGCACTGAACGACTCAAGTACCTATTACACAGCAGAAGGTATGAAGAGGACTCACAAGACATGAGAAAATACGGTCTTGGTTCCTACTTCACACTTAAAGGAGAAAAAAATGCATACTAATGCTTTTTAAGTCCTTGGAAGTTTATCTGGGGGACAATAAGAAAAAATGGTCAGGTCACCTGGGTGGCTCAGTCTGTTAAGTGTCTGCCTTGGGGTCAGGTCATGATCTCAGGGTCCTGGGATCAAGTCCTGCGGTGGGCTCCATGCTCAGAAGGAAGTCTGCTTGTTGTCCCTCTGACCCTCCCCCGCTTGTTCTCTCTCTCTCTTTCTCTCTCTCTCAAAGAGATAAAGAAATTTTTTTAAAAAAAACAAGAAAAATGTTGGTAGAGTATTCCAAAAATAGTCTAATTTGAGTATTTATTGAATTCTTACCCTGGGCACCTGTTGTGTGACTGATGGACCAAAGTGCAGGGCTTACCAAGGAGGCCATAGCTTTGGAACTTGTCACAACAATGCCACCTGTGTGACTCCAACACTATTGCTCCTACTACTGTTAACTGCTGCACATTCCGCATGTCTTTAGGTTTCTACATACATCATCGCATTTAATCTTCACGAGAACATTGTGAGATGGCATTATTATCCAGATTTTAAAGATGGAGAGGCTTAGAATGGAGATGTCAAGATGCTTTCCCAGATCAGAATTCAGATTGAAAACCAGGTCATCTGGGACGCCTGGGTGGCTCAGTTGGTTGGACTGCCTTCGGCTCAGGTCATGATCCCGGAGTCCCGGGATCGAGTCCCACATCGGGCTCCCAGCTCCATGGGGAGTCTGCTTCTCCCTCTGACCTTCTCCTCGCTCATGCTCTCTCTCTCTCACTGTCTCTCTCTCAAATGAATAAATAAAATCTTTAAAAAAAAGAAAAAGAAAAAAGAAAACCAGGTCATCTGATAGCAAAATTCATGCTTTAACCACTCATCCATGTGTCTCCCCCAAGCCTCCTGTTTTAATTCCTTTTTGTTGGTCTTTTCTAGGCATCTCAGTGGCTTTCCAGCAGACCTCAGGATTGGGCATTTCCTTGACTTATTGTTCTGCTCTGTCGCCTTCCCCCTGCTCCCAGATCCCCACGCAGAGGATGAAGCAGAGCCTGAGGAGCAGGGAGTGATCTTCCAGCAGAGCTTTGGACAGTGACAGAAGCAGCTGAGAGAAACATGTGTGTGCGTGCACGCGCATGTATGCATCTAAGAGAATTGATTTTCACTGATTTAGTTACAATCGTAAAACTAGTTGGCGAAGTGGCTGAGTCTCTAACTCAGATCTTTTTAACTATGAAATTTTCTCCTTGGTGATCTGAGGCCCGAGACTATGCACAGAGAATTCTCTGGAGAGACTCCTCTACTCCTGCACACTCCCTTGGGGGTTCCATCCAGGCTGACTTCTGCAGAAACAAGACGGCCAGCTTGTTCCAGTTAGCTTTTGCTGCGAGACAACCACCTCTGAACTTAGATGATGGGGCTCTATGGGTTGACTGAGCTGAGGTGAGCATTTCCCAGTCAGGGTCCTTCCTATGCAGCTCTTCCCTCGTGGCCAGGTCTGGACTCCTCTGAAGGCTTCATTCCTGGAGCCTCAATCCAGGCTGGAAATGGTTGGAAAATCTGGGGCTGTTTGGGCTTCTCTTCATGTAGCCTGTCCACCTAGCTGGCTTTCTGGCAGCTTGATAGTCTCCAAGGAATTAGCAGGCATGCCCCTGGGGCTGGACTGTCCCCACTTGTAAGAGCCAATTCTGTGTCTCTCTTTCCAACCCCGCATTCAGCACTCTCCCTTTGGTAGCCCGAAATCAGCCATGGTGGGAGGGAGTACTTATACTATGAAAACTGCCAAACCCTACACATCAGGGTTTCCCCCCACGACCCACCTCCACAAGAGCCAGGTTGCCAGCCCATGACTTTACACAATGCTGGCTTCCCCCAGAGGGAGTAAGCCAAGAACCCCCAGCAGGAAGCTGCAAAGCTTCTTAGAACCTAGCCATGGATATCCCCAATGTCACTTTCTTCTTATTGTATTGGTCCAGTGATTCCCCGAGGCTAGTTGTGATTCAACAGGAGAATTATCCTCCGTGTCCCATGGAAGGGTTGCAAAGCAATCGCACAACACAGGACCCAGCACAGAGTCCGTGCGCACACCAATGCTGGACGAATAAATGAATGAGTAAAGCCACTTCACACACTGCACAGCACTTAATTGGGGTGTCCTTAAGTCACCCTAAAAGGACAAAGTCTTCCAGGAAGCTCTGCTTTAGCATCAGAGTTCGGTGATTCTGAAGTCCCCAACAAACCGAAATTGAAAATTGCAGATACAGACCTACTTACACTCTGTCTGCAGGTATTCACGGACCTGTTGGCACAAGCCCTCCCTGCTTATGTCCTCAACCGGTACTAAGATGCATGACGATCGCAGAATGCTTATTTTATAGCTGTTTTTATACCACTGAGGGCTGCTTTGCCTCCCTAAGCAAACTGCAAATTCTTTTAAGAGAGTTCTCATGTATTTCTTTGCCATTCCTTTTTTCTACTGTGCCCAAAGCAGATAATTATACACACACACAAACACACATGCACAGATACCTCAAAGATACATGATACTTAGAGATTATAAGCCTTAAAAGGAATGGAAAGCAGGAAAGGAACTAAAAATTCTTAATTGCTGGGTTTCAGAGCTTTCGCGTCTGTTAGATTCATCTAGCGACGTCGGCATTATTACTTCCATTCCGTCTCACAGCTGAGGAAAACGAGTCTCAAGAAGGCTTACCAGTTTGGTCAAGGCCACACTAGGAAGAGGAGCTGGGATTCAGCTGTAGACCTGCATGGTTCCCAGGCATGAGCTCAGGCCATCTCCCCGCTGTAGTATACACCCCCCGCCTTCCCCCATTCCCTCTGCCTCCCCTCTTGAAGTATCTACAGAAGTCATAACAGTCCTGATGCTTCCATACCCCCAAGACAGTAATAAGTGTTTCAAGTTCTGCTCTTGTACAACATGTCCTTTAAAAGCTTGGAAACAGGGCGCCTGGGTGGCTCAGTGGGTTAAAGCCTCTGCCTTCGGCTCGGGTCATGATCTCAGGGTCCTGGGATCGAGGCCCGCATCGGGCTCTCTGCTCAGCAGGGAGCCTGCTTCCTCCTCTTTCTGTGCCTGCCTCTCTGCCTACTTGTGATCTCTATCTGTCAAATAAATAAATAAAAATCTAAAAAAAAAAAAATAAAAAAGCTTGGAAACACAGGAAGTGAAAAATGTCTTCTACTGAGACAGGAGTGAGCCTGACAGGAGGGAGGTCAAGCTAAGAGGCCACCATGTTAACTCAGGGGAAGGGTGTTGGTGAGTCGGACCAAGGGAGTGGCAGTGAGCGGGATGTGAACATTTTCAAGGGATAGTAAGGAGGCAGAATCACCAGATTAGGGATGGACTGGACTCTGCGGGTGCTAACTGACCATGGCAGAATCACGCCGACTGCACTGGAAAGGGGAGAAGAGACAGAAAGCCTGGAGGAGAGGCCTCCATGTTTCTGGAAGGAGGTGATCCTGGCTTGAATGAGGAAAACAGCCATGGAGGTGGAGAATGGATGGATGGCTTTGAGAGGCAACCTGGAGGCAGAATCTGTCGGATGTGTTGGCAAACTAGATGTAGGAATGCAAGGATGGAGGAGGGTGTCCAAGATGAAGTTCAGAAAACTGTCATGGAAAAACAGCAGCTTTTTGCTGAGCTGGGGGGACACAGAAAGGGGAGCAGACTTCAGGTCAGGATGAATTCTGGACATGCCAAGTTTCAGGCAAACCTGTCAGCCAGAGCCAGACAGCTAGTAGGCAATGGCATTTAAAACAAAACAAGCATCTCATCGAAATGAGATTCTTCGCTCCCTTCAAAGGTTAGGGATGAACGCCCGCATACCCTGTGTGGCAGGGTTCTGTGTCAAGGAGTACAAGGGCTCCGTGATTCTCAATGTTTTCACTCCATGTTGGTTCAGCTCTCTCTCCAAAAGCCACCTATCACCCCGCAGGTGCCTCCATCATAACCAAGATGTCTTTATTGAGACTTCTAGAGCCAGTAAGAGCTGTGAGATTCAATCACTGACAGAGCCTGTTATAACTCATTGGAAGTGTAGCAGGGAGCTTCCAGTAAGTCCCTAGGACCACAGGTCTACCTGCACACGTGCACCCCAATGCTCATGCTCCCTTCCTGCGAATTCCTATGGCCAGGCTCTGAGATGCATTCCTACCTTTCTGCGCCACACAGCAGCTCAGCGATTGTTTACACAAGGTCCCTGCATGTTACAACAGGGAGCGGGGGCCCCTTTGTTTCCTGCTGTACTCTCGCAAAGGAAGGCTCTCCAGAAAGCTGTTGCTTTTCTGCACATCAGCTTTTATCACGGGACCCTCCTGGGGCCGGGGTGGGGGGGTGTCATGAAGCCAAACACAAAGCCAGTTGTCAGGACGGTCGGCCCCAGCCCAGAGGAGACCGCTCATTGCCGCTTCACCCTCCTGCTGGTTATACAACAGGAACCTGAAACCAAGCCCAGATTCGATTTCCATGCCCCCCCCCCCCCGTGAGAACCAGCCCCTGCAGCTCAGAGCTGAGTGGGGGTTCTGCTGGCCCAGCTCAGAGTCTACCGGCCCACAGGGTGGACACCAGTTGGCGGGGACCTAGCCCTCCTCCTCAGCCAGCATGTCCCTCGACCTGCCTCCCATTCTACCCAGAGATGCCCTGCAAAATCCCCCTCAAAGCAAGCTTCTCCAGATGGAAACCCACAAAAGCAGAGCTTCCTTACCTGGGAGAAGGTCCTGGTGACCGCGAGGAGGAAAAAACACCACGTTCTAGCAGAAGGGACAGGGACTTACAGGGCCAATCTGTTGGTTTTAAAAGAAGAGAGGTGACTTCATCCCCTGGTGCCGTGGAGTTTAAAAGAGCAATGAGTGCTCCCTAGCTGAGCCAACTCTGTCTCATCGGTGATGATTCCATCCAAATTATGCAGCCACTGCCCAGACATGCTCAGCCTTTGGAAGGTAAATTGCTGGAATCTGACCAGCCCTGTTGTTTTCAAAAGAGCTTCCGAAAGTCCTGAACACCAATCACTTTAACTGGCACCAGAGATAGGGAAATGAGCACTTATTTTCCCCGAGTCATATCATTACCTCCCGAGAATCCAACTGTCTGAAAAAATAGCGTTCTAGGGAAGGAAGACAGATATTTAAACTTCTGAGAGGTCAAAATTCTTGGGGAAGGAGAAGAGACAAGGAGATTTCAGCCAGGAGGAGGGGCGGTGGTGAGCTGCTGGGACCATCACCTTGCCAAGAGGTTTTCAGAGCTGGTGGGTTTGCAAACACGTAAAGGTGACAAAGAGGTGACGGTCTGGACGTGGCAGAGGGGAAAGTATGCAGTTAAGCCATGGGATGAGTCACTGTATGGAAAGAAAGCGTGGCAGCCTTTCTAATGAAGGCAACCGATTTTTATTTACTTTTTACTGAGTATGGTGCCGCTCAAGCAATTCGAGGTCCATTGTGACAGCTCAAAACATGCCTACATTCCACCAAGAATGTTGGGGAAAATTGACGTTTAGGGAAGGAATTTTCTCTTTTGTGTGCTAGGTGAGGCCGAAGCAATTGCATTTGTAACGTGGGATTCAAGGTCATGTCAAGTGACCGAGTAGGCCGGCCACCTCTCCTTGACGCCGTGTCCCCAAGCTAAACTTTGGGCAGAACTTCTGGCCCAAGGAAGGAATGGTAATCGGTGTGCCCTGTGCTGGAAGTGGGGCAGAGGGTTGAGCTTAGCAGCCCTACTACACTGTCTCTCTCTCCTCGACTTCAGGAGAGTGTAAGGTGACTTGGGGTCACTAGGCATGTGTCCAATATCTTGCTGAGCTATTTTGAGGCTTTGAGGATCTTCTCGTGTTAAGTGTCACTCCCGAGAGGGTAAAACAAGAAAAAGAAAATCTCTTCTGTTTAGATAGAGGTATTCAGGTCCAATTTTAGCAAGGGGTTTTTGAACCAAGAGATTGAAGAAATGTCAATAAGGCTTGTAAAAGGAATTGGCAAGTCTTCTAGTAGGAGTGTCAATAAAGACATATGACTTTTATGGTGTTTCCAAAGTTAGTTGTAGATATTGATACATGCCCCCAAATACTTCAATATAATAAGTAGAAGAAGAGCAGATTTTAGCAATGGTAAGATAAAAAAGGAGACACTCAGTTCCTCATAGTATCTTCAAAACCTGAACCAGAGAATAGCACACAGTAGGTATTCAGTAGCTAGAGAGTAAATGGTATCAGAGAATCTCTCTCTGCTCCAGATTTCTAGAACAGATCCCGTGAGAACTCTAAAGTCACCGACTGCAGAGAGCAGGAGCCCGTGGGTCTTAGGAAATGCCTCAGCCACTGGGTTCACTGCCGAAGTTAGAATAGAGTACAGAAAGCCAATTTCTGGACCGAGTAGCCACCTTAGTCTGTTCCCCTAGACATAAGCTAGATTCTACTATCTTTTTCTAGGGCCAGGACCCCAGCTTACAGGTGATCCGTGAAGGGGTCTCAATTGTCTTTTGTTCTCAATATTATTTTTTTTTTAAGATTTTATTTATTTATTTGACAGAGATCACAAGCAGGCAGAGAGAGAGGAGAAAGCAGGCTCCCTGAGGAGCAGAGAGCCCGATGTGGGGCTCGATCCCAGGACCGTGGGATCATGACCTGAGCTGAAGGCAGAGGCTTTAACCCACTGAGCCATCAAGGCACCCCTGTTCTCAATATTCTATTATAAAATTTCCAAATAAGGTTCCTTCAGCTGACCTTTCACTATCTTGCTTTCTCATATATTGATTCTCTAACCATCCAGCAGCTCGTATAATTTTTATGGTGTTTCCAAAGTAAGTTGTAGATATGGATACGGTCCCCCAAATACTTCAATATTATTCACAAAAATTCACTATTTCTTTACAATGCCAATTGTAACTTCCTCACAATTGTAACTTCCTTACAATTTCTTTTCAGATAAAATTCATTTATGATGAAATGAAAAACATCACCAGCATACCATTTGATGAGTTCCTACAAATACATACACCTGTGCGATTCAAACCCTTATCAAGGTACAGAACATAATTATCACCCTAGAAATTTTCCCCATGTCCATTCCCAGAAAACTCCTGGTTCAGCATTCCCAGCGGGAATGAATCTTATTTTTTTCACCATAGATCAATTTTGCTTATTCTAGTTCTTCATATAAATAGAATCATAAAATTGGTATTGCTTTGTGCAAATTTTTGTGCCGTCAGGAGGTATTTAGGATTCATGCCTCCATTTTGTCGCTTGTATCAGTAGTTGTTTTTTTTTCATAGATGAGTGGTTCTTTCCTGTATGAATAGACCACAGTTTGTTTATTCAGTCTTCTGTTGATGGGCACCTGATCTTCCAGTCCAGGGCTATGATGAATAAAGCTAATAGGAACCTTTTCAGACACATCCTTTAGTGGACATGTGTTTTTGTAATCCTTGGGTAGATACCGAGGAGTGGAATGGGTGGGTCTTAGTGGAGGTGTATATTTAATTTATGAGAAACTATATAATTTATAAGAATTTACATCTTTTCCAATGTTCTCATTTTCCTCCCCTACCAACAATGTATAAAAGTTTTAGTTGCGGGGCACCTGGGTGACTCAGTGGGTTAAAGCCTCTGCCTTCGGCTCAGGTCATGATCCCAGAGTCCTGGAATCGAGTCCCGCATCGGGCTCTCTGCTCAGCAGGGAGCCTGCTTCCTCCTCTTTCTCTCTCTGCCTGCCTCTCTGCCTACTTGTGATCTCTGTCTGTCAAATAAATAAATAAAATATTTTAAAAAAATGTTTTAGTTGCTTCGCCAAATGTTCTAACATTTGGTGTTGTCAACGTAACTTTGCTGGTGAATGTCTCATGGCATCTCGCTGTGGTTCTAACTTGCTTCGCCTTGATGACTACAGCTGTTGAATTTTTTTTTCTTACATATTTATGGGCCATTCATTTACCATCTTTTGTGAAGTCTCTGTTCAGATTTTTTAGCCAGTTTTAAATTGAGTTTTTGGTCATCTTGGTATGAGGTTTAGGAGTTCTTAATATATCCAAGATACCAATTTTTTGTCAGAAACATTTCTCAAGTATTTTCTCATGCCCTCTGACCTGCATAAGAAAGACATTTTCTTAAGGATGCTTCTTCTGATGAACAGGAGATTCTATTTTTGACTGTATTTTTTTCTTTTTTAGGTTTTTGTCTTCCCCCAAGACATGATGTTCTCCTATGTTTTCTTCTGGAAATTCTGTAATTTTAGCCTTTATGTTTAGGCCCATGGTCCATTATAAGTTGATTTTTGTGGGTGGTATGAGTTAGGGCCAGGTTGATTTGTTTCCATGTGAATATGGAGTTATGTCAATACCATTTGTTGAAAGCCTTTCCTTTCCCAATCAGGCTGCTTTGAAAATTTGAAAATTTGGTCTATTTCTGTCTGGTCTCTTTATTCTGTCTTACCAATCTGTTGATCCTTGCATCAGCACCACACTGTTTTAATGACCATAGCTTTAGGGTAAGTCTTGAAGTCAAGTGGTGAAGTAACTTTGACTTCTTTTTTCAAGATTGCTTTGAATAGTCTAAGTTCTGTGCATTTCTACAGAAATTTTAGCATCATTTTGTCAATTCTTTTTTTTTTTTTAAGAATTTATTTATTTATTTGTTTGACAGAGAGAGATCACAAGTAGGCAGAGAGGCAGGCAGAGAGAGGAGGAAGTAGGCTCCCTGCTAAGCAGAGAGCCCGATGCGGGACTCGATCCCAGGACCCTGACTGAGATCATGACCTGAGCAGAGGCTTAACCCACTGAGCCACCCAGGTGCCCAATTCTTTTCTTTAAGTCAATTTTTTGAATTATTTATTTATTTATTTCACAGAGAGAGAGAGAGAGAGAGAGATAGCGAAAGAGGGAACACAAGCAGAGGGAGTGAATAAGGGAGAAGCAGGCCTCCTGCTGCACTGGGAGCCTGACATGGGGGGCTCGATCCCAGGACCTTGGGATCATGAACTGAGCCAAAGGCAAATGCTTAACGACTGAGACTCCCAGGCATCCCTCCGTTTGTAAATTTTGACTAAATAGCATCATAAGATTAGGATTAGGATTAGGATTGTGCTGAATCCATAGATCAGTTTGCTGATTACCATTTTAACAATGGTGAGTCTTCCAAAACCACGAGCTTGGCATATCTCCCCATTTATCTACATCGATTTTTTCACAGCATTGTTTCGTTCATTTTCTCCTTGTCATTGATTTTCACAGTTTGACTATGGTTCCCCTAAGTGTTTTATTTTTGTTTTGCTGTGGTTTTTCTTTTTAAATGTAAAACTTTTTTTGCATTTATTGGGGTTTTAAAGTCTTGTAAATATATGTCTTTTTCAAATTTATGAACTTTTCAGGGCACCTGGGTGGCTCAGGGGGTTAAGCCTCTGCCTTCGGCCCAGGTCATGATCTCAAGGTCCTGATCAAGCCCTGCATCAGGCTTTCTGCTCAGCAGGGAGCCTGCTTCCCCCTCTCTCTCTGCCTGCCTCTCTGTCTGCTTGTGATCTCTCTCTGTCAAATAAATAAAAATCTTTAAAAAAAATTTTATGAACTTTTCACCCATTATTTATTCAAATACTTTTTTGGGTCATTCTCTCTCTTTCTCCCCTAGTTCTAGGACTCCAATTACATGTACATTAGACCTTTTGATACTGTTGCAAAGATCTGTGAGTCTCTGTACATGTATTATTAAATCTCTTTTACTCAGTTTGGATCATTTTTGTTGATCTGTCTAGTTCTTTGACTTTTGCTTCTTTTAGCTCCCTGTGCTTTTAAAAATGTCCATTACATTTTTATTTAAAAATTTTTATTTTCCAGTTCTTATACTTTCACTTGGTTCTTTTTTATAGTTTCTTTTTTTTTTATTATGTTCAATTAACCAACATATAATACATCATTAGTTTTTGATGTGGTGTTCAATGATTTATCAGTTGCATGTGACACCCTGCACTCATCACCACATGTACCCTTTTCTATAGTTTCTATTCATCTGCTAAGATTTCTATACTTTCATTTATTATGAACATATTTTCCTTTATATACTTGAGCATAGTTGTAGTAACTTCCTTAAAGTTCTTGTCAATTAACTCCATCACTCTAGGTCATCTCAGAGTTGGTCTCCACCAATTATCTTTCCTCTTTAAAATGAGTCATGTTTTCCTGTTTTGTTGTTTGTTGAATAATTTTGGAGTGTATCCTGGTCTTTATGAGTGGTATGTGAAATTCTGGATTCTATTCTGCTTTTCTGAGGAGGATTGACTTTTTTTTTTTTTTTTTTTTTTTTTTTTTTAAAATTCAGGCCTTTAAAGTGGTTGAACTCAAATTGTAAGATCTTATCTCCCCATGTAACATCTAGAAGTTCGGGTCAGCTCTTTAAGCTAGAGCTGGGATTTCTAAAATCTGCCTCTTGCCTATGTGGTTCAAGGATCATCCAGAGATCTAAGTAGAATTTATCTATTGATCTTGAGGGCTTCCCTTCTGCTCAGCATATTGATAGATAGAGCCTTGTTCTTAAACTACAAGTTATAAGTCAGGAAACTCATCCCACGTCTATCTCTTCTTCCACTAATTTAGTCTCCTCTGGTTTCTGTAGAGTTGTTCTCTCCTCAGTACCTTCAACTAATTGTGCTTATATTTTGTGCAGAGTTTATAGTTACTATCTATAAGAAGTACAGTCCAATAGAAGCTACTTGGCCATACAAGAAGGCTTCAATTACCTTTTGAGTCATTTTTTTTAGTTTACCCTCAACATGATAATTCATAGCTCTTTCTTGGGATACAAAGTATGTTTCATCTCAAGCACCACCTCAGACTGGTAATGTTGAAAGGGATACTGAGCTTCAGCAGAAAAGCATGATGTAATCAACAAATAATGACATAGGAGGGGAAGCGGAACCCCAATCTTTGTAAGTTCTAATATAGTTATTTACAAAACAATGCATGACACTTAGCAGTTTGCGCCTACTAGAACATCTCCCTGAAGTCAGAGTACTGTATATGTTTGTCTGAGGGTTAACCTTCTTCGTTAGGTGTAAACTTTATGAAAACAAGAATTGTGTTTGTGAAAGTCACTCCCCCATGCCCAGCGTTTGTCATGTGAGATGACAGGCTCTCCATAAATATTTGGTGAGTGACTGAGAACCCAGCTGAATGTTTTGGTTTTACTTTTCAAAATTATACAATGTGAAGAAGCAAATAGAAAACACGGGTTAGCAGAAATAAGATAAATCAAATCACCTCACTTTCCCCCTTAGCCATAATCATTATTACAATATTTTTTCCCACCTAGCTTTTTGTTACCCTTCAAATTTTTATGCTCAACCTTGGGTGCATATTAGAATTATCTGAGAAGATTTGAAAAGTCTATTCATGCCACACCCCAAGCCAATTTATTCACATTCTCAGGGACTGACCTTGGCCTAAGTTGTTTTTTTTTTTTAATTCCAGAGATGATGCCAATGTGCCATGAAAAGACCTAAAGATGTCCCAGTCAGCTCTATCAGAGGTCTTTCAGATGTTATTTTCTGTCTCCTAGATGACAAAGTCCTTGCCTTCCAGGAGAGTTCAGAGAAGGCAGGACTTGAAGTCATTCAACATGAAACAATTAGAAATCCAAAAGACAACAAACGTACCTAATCAAGAGCCTAGCTTCAGAGAAACTGAGGCTGAGTGTGCCAGGAGCATCACACCTGAGTGTAGCCAGAGGTGGACTCACCTGTCCTTCTTCCTCCTTGGCAGAGCCCTGCCAGTTACGCTGAGGGAGCCTTCTCCTTCTAGAAAGGATTGGAAAAAGGGGCACGGTGACATGTTAGAATCATAGGGGACACTGATTCCACCCCTCCCTTCTTTGAAAACTTCTGCTTTGTAGGCTCCTAGGTCCCCAGGCTCCTGGCCTCTGTCCACTCTTTGGGGAACGCTATTTTAATTCTTTACCTGACTTTAGAATTCAAGAAGACCGCCTTCAACCAGAAGCTCTTCTATAGTCATGTGCCTCCCTATCTGGTGAGCTGGGCATTAACATCTCTTACCACCCTGTTTCTCTAGCTGCCCGAGGAGAACTGGAGCATTAGAGCCTAGTTTTTGACCTAAGCCACACGCAGAAGTTCCCAGGAGATTGTGAAGTACCTATTCTTAGGCCCCACCCAAGAACAATTAACACAGAATCTCTGGGTGCCCTAGCCCTGGTATGTTTGTCAAGGCTTCCCCGGAAATTGGGACATAACTGAGGGTGGCAAATATCAGGGAAGCAGCTTGGGGGTTCCTGTGAGTTGTGAGTGGGTTTGAAATCTTCCTTCCTACTACTCTGGAAGCAGCTTAGAGGAAAGTACCAGAAACTCATGTTAAACAGGCTAAGGTTTGACTCCCTGCTTTGCCATTTACTAGCTATGTGATGCAGACTAAGTCACTGAACGTGTGAGACATGGAGTTTAGTTAACCGGTAAGAGGTGAAACGGTAGGGCCTACCGGTGAGGCGCCAGGAGACTCCATATACAAAGTATGTTTACCTAATACACATCTGCTCCCTTCCTTCCCCTCACCCCTCACCATCACCCTACCTGAACATTGCAATAGGAGCCACGGGCAAGCTCTGGCTTGGTGTGGTGCTGTCTCTCCTTGATCTGACTATGACCATGACGTCAGTCTGGATTTGCAGCCCTGGTCCCTGGGTCTGGCCTTCTGATCCCAGCTTCTGAACTTGATCCGGCTCTTCTTTCCTGCCTTGCAGGTTCCGGGCCCAGTTTCCATCACCTGTTTCTGTTGCTCAGCAATAAGCCCCAAAGGGATGGTTTCTAAAAGTAACTGGCCCCATGTTGCTCCAGCTGAGTTTTAGCACCAGGAGGGGGTGGGGCTAATTTTAGACTTGTCCTGGATTAACATCTGAGAAGACGCCAGGCCAGGCAAGTCCAACCTGGCCCTGAATTTCTGGGTTGGAGTTTACAGAGAAAGGTTGAGGAGATTTTGCCACAGGCTTTGTGTACCAATATCATGCTGGGCACCTTATTTGGAAGCATCTTAAACCATTTGCCTCAAAATCTGTTTGAATTGGTGCTTCGGGGGCTGTGCTGAGGGGAGTAACCACAATATAAACCAGGATTTTTGATGTGCTAATATTTGTACCAAGCCAGGATGGATTATTAGCTAGGTTTACCTCAGGGACAGGCTCTGACAGGTGTGAGCAGGGCCCCGGGCCTGAGACATTGCGGGAAAGAGGCTCATGAAAAAATAGAAAAGGTTATGGCTGTATTTGTGTTTTAGAGGAGTTGAGAGAGAAATGAGATGGAGCAGTGCAGTGATGTCCTGGCTGAGAGAAGCAAGGATGGCATGGAAGCTTCCAGAGCAGGCCTGGCCCAGAGTAGACAGTTAATGACCGCTTGCAGCCTGAGTGTGGAATGAGAGGCTTCTAAGGTCGGGAAGAGATGCTTTGAGGCGGCTTCATGAGTATCTTGTGCTTCAGAAGGAAGGGCAATTAAGTTTGGGTGTACAAGGGCTGTGCCGGGGACCCACAGCATCTGGAGGGATTGGTATCCTCTAGGTCAAGGAAAAGCAGGAGTGAAATGAACTCTTCTGTAATCAGGACTATAGACTAGCAACAAAGAACGGTTGAAACAATACTCCCCTCCCCATTAAGAGACAACCACCATTCCACCACTTAATGCTGCATGATCTCGTGCAAGTTGCTGCATTACTTGGAGCCCATTTCCCCACCTGTTTATTTAACACTCACCAGCAATTTATTGAACACCTACTGCATGTGCCAGCCACTGGGATACTTTAGTGAACAGACAAGCTTCTTGCTTTTAACAGTTTGGTGGAGAGGCAGACTAGAGAAAAGAAAGGTCATGAAGACAGGTGGTGTTACGGGCTATGAAGGACACCCTCAGGATGACGTCGTGGAGAATATTCTGAATAGGGAAAGCTTCTGTGAGGAGGTGTCATTGGAACTAAGCCCTGAACGGTGAAAGGGAGCCAGGTCTGAAGAACATTCTAGGCAGAGGGAACAGCAAAGGCAAAGAGCAGAGAACTTGACCAATCTGAAGAATAGAAAGGAGGGCAGTGTGGACGGCGACAGTGAACTGAGGAGGGGGACTGAGGGAAGGTGAGAGGGGGGACCGGAACACGCAAGGCCTGCAAGGAGAGTGATTCCCATCTCTTGGCACTGAGGCCGAGCAGGAAGAAGACGGAACCGTGGGTCAGACTCTGAGGGCAGAGGAGGTGAAGTGTGATGGGGGAGCCCTTGGGACCCAGATCCTTAGAAATGCATCTGGAAGCCAACTGGGGCCAGATAGGTTGGAGCCCTTATAAGAGAAAACAAAAACACTTTAAATCTGTCTAGGACACAACCTTTTTGACTAATGTAATTCCAAATCACTTCTGGGGGGAAGTGAGCATTCCTGAAAAAATGATTAACCAATCCATTTTCTTACCAACTTAAAAGAGACTAAGCTTTGTTCTGGGAATCTAATCCCCCAAACCTGTTATCTGCCGTCAGTCAATTGTCTTAGTGTTTAGTCAGTTGTTAAAACAAATGGATCTCTTTTCTTCCCGTGTCTTAGACTAGTAATGAACTAGCTGATCTCTTTTTCTATCAGACGTACCTACCAGAAGTGAATCTTTGACTTAACCTACTGGAGACCTTTTCACTTGTAGCAAGATTATAATAAAACACTGAACTGTGTGGAACACCTGGGGAGCTCAGTCAGTTAAGCATCTGACTCTTGATTTTGTCTCAGGTCATGATCTCGGGGTCCTGGGATCAAGCCCCACATTGGGCTCTGTGGTCAGCCAGGAGTCTGCTGGAGATTCTTTCTCTCTCTCTCCCTCTGCCCCTCCCCGGCTCCCGCTCTCTCTTTAAAAAAAAAAAAAAAAAGCTGAAACAAAACATTGACCTGTGCCTTCAACTGAATTTCCCCACTTATAACCCCACGGAGTGGGTAGCCAGTAGGCATGAGAACCTTCCTCATTTTCTGTGAATGGGTCCACAGCTGTGTGCTTGTTTTCTCCAGAGGCACATGGCCCTAGCCATGGGACTTCTGCCCAAATCCTGTTCCAACAGTCCTCGAAAGCTGATGAGGAGTGAGAGGAAGGCTGCATGGGTTGACTGGTGTCTATGGTCCACCAAAAGCTATGCTGAAGTCCGGCCCCCTAGTGCCTCATAATGCAATGTTATTTGGAGGTAGATTCTTTCCAGGCATAATAAGTAAAAATGAGGTTGGTAGAATGGGCCCTAATCCAGCATGACTAGCATCCTTATAAAAAGGGAGAAATCAAAGGCAAACCTACACTCAGGGAGGATTCCCCATGAAGATGAAAGCAGCAATGAGGGTGATGTTTCCACAAGCTAAGAAATGCCAAGATTCCCAGCACATCAGCAGAAGCTAGAGAAGCATGGAACGGTCTTCCCACAATCTTCAGAAGGAACCAATGTCACCAACACCTTGGTCTTGCACTTCTAGCCTCTGGAACAGAGAACACATTTCAATGGTTTAAGCCACCCAGTTTGTGGTTCTTTGTTACAGCAGCCCTAGCAAACTAATACAAGGGTTTTATTTTATTTTATTTTATTTTTAAAGATTTTATTTATTTATTTGACAGAGAGAGATCGCAAGTAGGCAGAGCAGCAGGCAGTGAGAGAGGGGGAGGCAGACTCCCCGCTGAGCAGAGAGCCCGATGTGGGGCTGGATCCCAGGACCCTGAGATCACGACCTGAGCCGAAGGCAGCGGCCCAACCCCCTGAGCCACCTAGGCGCCCCAAAACAAGGGTTTTAAAGGGAACATTACCAAGCCTCCTTCAGCATCCCCAGCATGAGGCAGCCCAGAATCTTCTACTACCCGGTCCCTGCCTCCCCCCACATCACTGGCTCTTTCCCCCTGCTTCCCCTATCCCATCTCCCTGTCTCCCTCATTCTCCCCTCACCTCCCTCCAAGAAAAGCAAATGTGTCTTCTTGTAGGATATGTAAGGGTCTCACTCCCATCTGAAACTACTTATCAAATTTTTTAAAGTAAACTTTTACAAATCGTAACATACATCCCCAAATCTTCAGGAAAAACTCAAGGAAGCCTGGCTTCCTGCTGAGGCTTCCTTCCCTTCCCTCCCTGTCACAGTGGGTCCTAGACACTCAGCATGTCGCCAGTGCTTGTCAGCGCTGCCACTTCCCAACCTTGAGTTCTCCTTTCATCCAGAGAGGCCCTTTTAATTTTAATCACCCAAGGAAAACAGTCTGAAGGCATATATATATAAAAAGAGAGAGAGAAATGTGGGGGAGTCACAAAGATGAAGGTATCTTTCAGTTGCTTTTTTCCAGCTCCTAACTCCATTTGACATGAGAACAGAAAGTGTCTCGGATTTTTGTCTTCTCCTCTTATTCCTGAGGGTGGCCCACACCTCCCAGACTTCTATAAAGGCATTTGACCCTTCTCCCATAAAGATTCATTTCCCCAGCACAGGGCCCATAAAGCAATTAGAGCAGAAAAATGGGTGCCCCATAGGTTGAGTTAAATTTGACACAGAGATAGACCTTGAGAGTTAGCATACAATGTGAAAATTGCATAGAATTCAAAATAGCATAGAAAATCTCTTAGAAAGGTATCCTCTTGAAGACTGAGATACTGTTTTCCTATAAGCCAAACACAGTAGTTGCAACCTGGACCACTGTTTCTTCAGCTAAGGCTGCCAGCTTCTAGTGGCCATATTGCACACACACTGCCTGTTGTTATTCTAGAATCCCATTCAGTGGCAAATAGATCTCCCTGAAGCTGACCAAGGGAACATGAGGGGCTCTTAATAAATCCCTGAAGTGGGGGGTAGAGGGTAGATGAAGCCAGAGGGGGCTTCCTGGAGAAGTGGCACATCAGTTGAATCCAAAGGACCGGTAAGATTTTCCCAGATGAAGAAGATGAAAGGTATTAAAAGCTGAGGAAAGAACAGATGTAAAGAGAGATTGAGAGAGAGCATGGTTTGTCCAGCAGAGAGAAAATAATTCTATTTGATGATCATGTATCACTTCAGGAGAATCAAGAGGGAAAGCTCAAGAAACAGGCAGAAACCAGACCCTAAAAAGCCTCTTATCCCAGAAGTTAAGGAGGTCCTCAAGCCATGCTCAGCTATTTCAACAAGTTTACTTGAGGTAGACCATTTACCTAGGGCAGTGCTGCCCAGGACTACATCGTTTCATTCCCCCTAGGAATTCTGCTTATCCTCCTACCTTGAGCTCTCATTGTCAAAGGCATGTGCCTTTGATGAATAAGCTAACCATCAAGGAGGCTAATCTTGCAACACAGGTGGCACAGTAATGGCTTGAATCGTTCTGAGGTCTTGCAAAGGGAACAGACAGGAAAGATTTTGGGAGCTAGACCCAGCTGAGTGGCCTCAGTAGATCAGGAAGAGGAGGAGGAGTTAAGGTCACTACCTAGGATTCTAGCTTGAGTGACCAGATGAATTTTCTTTTGATACATTTTTGTAGTCTTGGCCTGATTTCATCTCCTTTCTAGAATGCAAGCATCAAGGAACTTAGAGCCCCAAGTATTTGTGGAACACCAGCTACTTCCAAGATACCATCAACCTCTCATTCATTCTTCACAACAACCCAAAGAGGTTGGTATTACTACTATAACCATTTGGCAAATAAGAAAATGGCTCGAGATCCCCCAGACTGTGACTTGATGACTTAAAATTTGAGTTCAAGTGTATGTTACCCTAGAACCTGAACTCTTGATACTAAGCATTTCTAGGAGATCAGACTTGTATTTGAATGTAAGGCTGCTTTGAGTTGGTTTCAGTTTGGTGTGGCTCATAAAGCCAGCCCCACAATCTATGGAATGAGCTGGTCTTTCTAGGTCCTCTTACGCTGGGGGCCTTAGATGCTGCATGGATGGAACCTGATCCCATAGTTAAGGTGGGCCCAGCCCTGGAAATGGAAATCCAGGGACCTGGGACCAGTTCCTCACCTCCTCCCTTTTGACCGTCCCATCCTGGGAGGCTCAGGAACATCAGCTCTTCCCAGCCATTTAGTGCTTCTGCTGAGCTGCCAAATTTGTGCTGAGAACCAGTTAGTGTCAGCTGGAGTGCAGGTGCTGTGCCTGGGAACGTGGACTGCACTCAGCAGCAGAGGGGTGGGCAAGGAGCTAGTCGCCTTGGAGTTCTAGGACATCTCTCTTCCTACAGAAAGAGCAGATGGAAATGCTCTATTATGTACTCTCTGAGAGTCTAGAGGGCCCCCCTTTCTCTCTCTCCCTAAAAATGGCACCCGGGGACATTTTAATCAGTGCTTCCCAATGACCCTATGGCTTATTTCCTGCAAATTGTCTCCAGACTCTACCTGGCTTTATTCCCCGAGTCTCCTGGCCCAGACCAGGGGGTGAGCAGAATAATACTAACAATCAGCAGTCATGTAATCACAGGTCAGAATTTGCAAAAACACTTTCACTTGGGTGATCCCAGTTCACTGTCACCACGGGCTTGTGAGATGGGCAGGGTAGGTTCATCCTTCCCTTACAGCTGGGAAGACTGAGGCCAGAAGAGTGCAGAGAAGTCAGTGCGTGGCTGGTCCAAGGGCTAATGCTGATCTCCCTGGATCCCTTTAGAACCAAGTGCAAACGGAGGCAGGGCCCACTGGCTCATGCAAGCTAAGGGCTCCAAGCCAGCCAGCCAAATGGGGGCTGGGGGGCTTCTCAAAGGCTGTAGGAAGGTGAACTTGTGGGAGGGGGCTGGGTCTGACGTGACGCTGGGGTGAGTCCTTGGAAGAGGAAAGCTTCTGGGCTGTTCCTTCCCTTCGGTGCCTGGAAGAGCTCATTTTAGGAGCTGCCTGGAGCCGGCCTGAATGTGTCCGTACAAGCCTACCCCAGGCTCTTATGCAGCTTAGAGGGCCAAGAATCTACACCCACAGCAATTGGGACAGGTCTAGACACAGCCCCTCACCCAGTTAGCCTAAGAGAGGGATGTCAGGCATCCTCCAGTGCTTTGCTGACAGGCCTGAAGAAAAGGTCAGGAAGTGGGCCCCTGCCGTCTTTCTCACCCCCAGGAGCTTTGCACACATTGAGTTTGAATGGCGTCTAATGCAAGATGAGCAAAATGAAGCACATTCTCCTTTAGAGCTAACGATTGCTCCCCTTTCCGTGCATGTTTATTGTTTATTTGGACAAAGCTTGTGTGTCTCTTTGAAAGATGTACGTTTCTGTCTCCAGAGACGCAGAACGCCAGCTCCCCTCCCTGGGCTCCTGAAGCTCTTTGTGGGGTCTGTGTCTCCATTGATGACAGCTCTCCTCACCTTGGAGTAAGCCCCCTGCCCCCAAGCCTGTATCTTTGTATTCCCAGCCTTCCAGGAGGTGGAAGGAAGGAGGGGAAAGAGTGAGGAGTGAGGGTCCCTGGTCACTTACATGGTCAGTACCACCTTCTTCTAGCAGGGGCAGCAACACCATTTTAAGAAACCAGACATTGGATCCTGATTCTGCCACTCAGTTCCCTGATCATAACCAAGTATTTCCACATTCCTGAGCTGACTTTGCCTAGCCGCAGAATGGGGATGTTAACGTGCGCCCTGCCTGACTCAGACATTTCGAGTAAGGATCACGACATCCAATAAATCAAGGCAGAAGGTTTTGGTGTAACCCTAGGGCAGCCTTGCGGCCAGCACCTGCTCTGTCGGCAGTTCTGATGGAGAAGGCTCCGTTCATTATAAATCCCAGTCGGGTGGGGGATTGAGAAAAGTGGAAGAGAAGCAGTGGGTCAGTGATCATCAGTTAGGAAAGCAGGCAGGCCTGGGCTATCAGGACAGAGGAAAGTCTTGCCCAGAAATGCCATCTCCCACAAGCTCAGCTCACCTCTGGGCCTCCAGCTTTTCTACAAGGGCCGTTCCATGTATGATGGAACGATGGGGGAAGGGGGAAACCATTAACTGATGAACTGTAATGAGTTAAGAGATGGGGTTAAGAGACGTTAAGAGATGACAAACCTCGGGGCACCTGGGTGGCTCAGTGGGTTAGGCCCCTGCCTTCGGCTCAGGTCATGATCTCAGGGTCCTGGGATGGAGTCCCGCATCAGGCTCTCTGCTCAGCAGGGAGCCTGCTTCCCTTCCTCTCTCTCTGCCTGCCTCTATGCCTACTTGTGATTTCGGTCTGTCAAATAAATAAATAAAATCTTTAAAAAAAAAAAAAAAAGAGAGAGATGACAAACCTCATGCTTCCTGGGGCCCGTGCTTGTATCCTTTCTCCATGGTGGCCGCCCTGATGGGGAGGGAAATTTTGACTTGACTTGGGGATACAGAAGGGAAGGCTGAGATTATTTTGGAGAATGGGCCCCTTCAGGGAGATGCGGCCTGGGGTAAGGGAGAGTGCCTCGGGACGTGTAAGACCCACACAGAATAGAGCAAGGGCCCTGGGTGTCTGAGCAGAAAGTAGAAGCAGTAGGTCATTGATTCATTCATTCATTCTGATGTCTCTTCCAGACCAGTAAGTGGCAGCTGAAATGATCAGACCAGGCCTGGCAACTCCAGGGCCAAGGTAGCTCCCCGAGTGGCGTGGGGCTGAAGCTGGGAATGCGGATGCTGTCGGACCACCCCCACAGGTTATTAGAGCTAGTGGGTCAATACTGAAATAATAACCAGAGCCATTTGCAGCCAGATCATCCATTCGAAGGGACTGGTCAGAGAAAGTACTAGTTCCAAGGCCTCAGGACTGCAACTCAGGACCCCAGAGCAAAGTGACAGGGTTTTCAAGGCTGCAACTAGGCACAAAGAAGGTAGCTTGAGAGTGGGAAAAAGTGGTGGGAAGAGGCTGGAGAGGTGACATGAGATGAGAAAGACGTTGATTTCTTCCAGGGCCATGGGGAGCCACGGGAAGATTTCAGTAACAGAAAGGGCCTGACCGAGTGAGTGTGCGTTCTAGAAAGAGCAGTCTGGCGGCTGTATACGGGATACATGGCAAGGATCATTAGGGGGAGGACGAGAAGTTTGAAGGCTACTGAGGGCCTGAACTGATTCAGGGACAATGGCAATAAGGAGAAATGCAAAGTACTAAGGAGGCAGATTCCAGTGGATTTAGTAATAATTTGCCTGTGAGGTGACTTGTGAAGGGAAAGGAGAGGGCAAGAGCACCTTCAGTTTCCCGCGACCTGGAGACTAGAGAACTCAGTTCAGGCTGAACTTTGCCATTATTTTCATACTTGCAGAGCCTGGGGTCACTGTCCCCTGTAGGTCTCTGCTTCTACTTCTGGGAACAGGAAAGTTGATCTAGAATAGTGGTTTTCTAATTATAGTTCTCAGGGCCATCCTGCTGGGTGTGGCCGGGCCTCAGGGACAGAGCCCCTGGGCTGGAGTCAGAAGGTCTGGCTGTGTCCTCACTCTGCCTGAGACAGTAGGCAGGACACAGCTATTTCTGAACCAGGCCCTTCATTTGTATAATGGCACTAATTTATTCATTTTCTCAAGAAACAAACATTCTAGGGAAAAGATAAAAAAGGAGGCTTGCTCACGGCCCCGAGGAGAAGCAGACATCTAAACAAATAATTACAAAAGGAGCTTGCTAAATGCCATAGTGATCAAAACTGTATGCAGAGGGAGGTGGCCCAAAGGAGGGAGGGAAGGTGCTCCTACTAGAGATAGGACAAGGGACACCTAGTAGATCAAGGGAAACTATGATCTGGATTGAGAAAGCTAGGCTGTTCGCCTTCCCCTCTTCCTGTTTTAGCACTTCCTTGCCCCTTACCTCTCCCTTCTCTCCCTTCTCAGTAGCAATCTTCTTCCTTACCTGCAGGTGAGCCCCCTGAAGGATTCTTCAGAGAGCAAGACACTGATTAACACCAAGCCTGCAGAGAGGTGGGCTAAGCCCAAGATCAAGGGTACAGGCACCAATGACTGACTTCCAGGCATCAAAGACAGGCCTTACTCCAAATTCTACAAGTTCATACCCACACATGTAGACTATGAGTGGTAGGTTCTAGAGAGAAGATATCGCACTTAGTTCATAGTTGTAGCCCCCGTGCCTTATGACATGCCTGGCTCATGATAGGTGATGAAGAGTTTAGTTGTGTATGGAATGAATCAATGTCCACAGAATCTTTCCATTTTGAAGGTCATTGCCTCATGCATTTCTCAGCCTCCAGGCAGGACGGGATCTCCAGCACCACACCTGGAGCCTGTTGAGACTCTTGAACTGACGAGATGAACTCTCCCAGTACTGCCTCCTTCTGTGAGGAAGTCCTTCTATAAACAAATTGTCCTCTAACCTAAACTGTGTGTTTAGTGACCATTGATTTACATTCTGGCACAAGCTCCTCCTTGGAATCAATAACAAATCATTAGTAGATAGACAGCTGGTCTACCAACTGCACCACTGCTTTGCAGCTTCCCAAGAGCTTTCACACAAACTTGGGGGTTTTTGGCCCTCAGAAAAATCCTAAGAAGTCAGCAGGGCAAGTATCTTAATGTTCATTTTACTGGATGGAAATGGAGACTCAGAGGAGTTGGGATTCACACCACACAGCAAGTAAGCAGCGAGGCCGGAATTCGAAGCCGGGAGTCCTGTCTCAGCCCTCTAGGTTGTGTGGGAAAGTACCACTACTCGTGAGACGGCCCATGGCCAGCATGTCCCTAGGAAGAGATGCCAGAGAGGCTGGAACAGGTGGGTCATGTGTGTGACCTCACATGGCATCTCTTCTGTTCCTCTGTCTCGTATTACTGTCGTGTTATAACAGAGGAGGGATAACTCTTCCTTTCCATCCACCCACCCTGGAAGCAACCCCCACCTGCCACCCCAGGAAGTTTCCTCCAGCTCAGCCCTCTGTGTGACATTTCACTACCTGAGAGGGCTTGGCATTGGCCCCACGGGGTAAGATAATCTCATGTAAGATACAGCAGGCATCTACTCAAAATAGGCTTAGCTTTCCACAAATGCCACTCTGGGGTGTGTTGTTCTCACCCAGGCCAGGTGGGCCACAGTGCCATGGTGAGGTGTCCTGTCCTCCCTGGGGTTAGCCTTTCTTTTTTCTTTTTTTCCAGGTGAAGAAGCCAAGAGCAAGTAGAGACAGAGATGGGAAAAGTCACATGACCAGGAAGAAGAGCACCTCTAAGCCTCAGGAGCCATAAGTTGGCAGCTACAGACTGAATGACCATTCCTCCAAGCAACAAATGCAAGGGGGAAAATCCAGGGGCCCAGGTCTGTGTTCCAATAGCCATCTGACTGTGGGAACATTCTGTGAAATTGGAGCAAGCGTCAAAGGGTCAATGGCTCTAACACCTGGCCTTCTGGAACACAGCCATGTGTCCTGTCTGAGAGAGGTTTCCTGCTTGAAAGGGGCCTCAGGCAGGGCTCCTCTCTTCTGCAGCCCCTCAGCTGGGAAGCAGTCTGGGTCTCTAGCTTCTAATTATTGAGCCTGAGATGCCTGGGGTGGGAGGGGGCGCGGGTAAAGGAGGAAACAATTGGAGAGATTCTCGCTATATGTATCTTTCCTTCGCTTTGGCCTGAGTCCCACATTCTGCAATAGTACTGTAATGGGGAAGGGAACAGAGCACCGGATGGCACTCAGGAGACTAGCCTTTTTTTGTTCTTTTTCTCAAATTTTAATTTTAATTCTAGTTAGTTAACATACAGTGCAATATTGGTTTCAGAAGTAGAATTCAGTGGTTCATACAATACCCAGTGCTAATAATATAAAGCGCTTTCCTTAATACCCATTACCGTCTAGCCCATCCCCCACCCAGCTCTCTCCATCAACCCTCAGTTTGTTCTCTATTATTAAGAGTTTTGTGGGGGCGCCTAGGTGGCTCAGTCGGTTGAGCGACGGCCTTCGGCTCAGGTCATGATCCCAGAGTCCCAGGATCAAGTCCTGCATCGGGCTCCCAGCTCCATGGGGAGTCTGCTTCTCGCTCTGACCTTCTCCCCTCTCATGTTTGCTCTCACTCTTTCTCTCTCAAATAAATAAATAAAATCTTTTTTTAAAAAGTCTCTTATGGTTTCTCTCCCTCCTTCTTTCTCACTGTTTCCCATATATTCATCTGTTTTATTGCTTAAATTCCACATATGAGTGAAATCATTTGGTTTTTGTCTTTCTCTGACTTATTTTGCTTAGCATAATATACTCTAGCACTATTCATGTTGTTACAAATGGCAAGATTTCATTCTTTTTTTATGGCTGAGTAATATTCCATTGTGTGTATATGTGTGTGTGTCTCTCTCTCTGTGTGTGTGTGTGTGTGTGTGTCTTTATCCATTCATCAGTTTAACATTTGGGGCTCTTTTCATAGTTTGGCTACTGTTGATAATGCTGTTATGAACATTGGTTGCATGCACTCTTTTGAACTTGTATTTTTGTGTCCTTTGTGTGAATACCTACTAGTGTAATTGCTGGATCATAGGGTAGCTCTATTTTTAACTTTTTGAGCTGTTTTCCAGAATGGCTGCACCAGCTTGCATGCCCACCAACAGTGTAAGAAGCTTCCCCTTTTTCCACATTATCACCAACACCTGTTGTTGTAATTTTAGCCATTCTGACTGGTGTGAGGTGGTATCTCATGGTGCCTTTGATTTGTATTTCCCTGATGTTGAGTGATGCTGAATGTCTTTTCATGTGTCTGTTAGCCATCTGGGTATCTTCTTTGGAAAATATCTATTCACGTCTTCTGTCCATGTCTTAACTAGGTTATTTGTTTTTTGGTTGTTGAGTTTGATAAGTTCTTTGTAAATTTTGGATTTGAAACTACCCCTTTACCAGATATGTCATCTGCAAATGTCTTTTCCCATTCCATAACTTACCTTTTAGTTTTGTTGATTGTTTCCTTCACTGTGCAGAAGCTTTATATCTTGATGAAGTCCCAATAGTACATTTTTGCTTTTGTTTCCCTTGCCTCTGGTGATGTGTCTGTAAGAAGTTGCTATGGCTGAGGTCCAAGAGGTTGCTGCCTGTCTTCTTCTCTAGGATTTTGATGCTTTCTTGTCTCAAGAGGCTATCCTGATCCCAATACCAGCTCTTCTTTGACCCAGGCCAAATTCCTTAACCTCCCTGGGCCTTTGTTTTCTCCTGTGTAAAACAAGGATGCTGTTAACTGTCATGGCTGTCTCAAGAATGGGAGGTGATGCCCAAAGTCATTGGGGGAGGCATCACACTGCAGCTAGCCATTTCCCTGGCCACAGTGCTGTATTATTTACCTCTCTATTCTGTTTACATTGGTCTCATATACTATGATTTTTCTTTTCCTTCTTTCTATTAGAATAACTTTATAATATCCTCCCATACTGAGAAATTTCTATCTTTATCTAACATGGAGCATCTCGAAGTCAGGGTCTTCACCTTATCAGTATTCACAGGACCTAGCACAGTGCTTACTTGACCTAATAAGTGTCTATTGAATGGATGACTGATATTTTCCCCCAACAGAACCCCCATGATTCCAACATATTTCCTTTACATTTAACAAGCAGGTATCTTAAACTTACAATGTGCCAGGCATTATTCTGAACATTAAACATGTACAAACTCATTTAGTAGGTAATACTGTTATACTCCCATATTATATATTAAAGTCCATGCCTGATAACTCCAATAACTGAATGTCCTATTGGTTTGTTTCTCTTGTTAATTTTTCTCTTGGTTTTGATCCTTTTGGTTTTTTTTTTTTTTTTTTTTTTTTTTTTTGAACTGTCTGATGATTTCAGATTGAGTGCTAGAAATTGTCCATGGACAATGAATGGTAGGGCTATTTCAAGGTTCTGGATGATGTTACTGTTCTCCAGGGTAGACTTGCTTCTGCTTCTGAGTTCAGTGAGGAGAGAAGCAGATCAGGTTAATCAACTTTGATATTAAACTGATCCAAAGTGTGCCACAGTCTGTGATGACTGGCATTTCAGGTTCATCTTTGCTACTAGCATGTTGGGCTTCAGAGTGTATCAGGGTCCTTCCACTCTAATGGGCCCTTAATTCCAATTCTTAACTTTCCAGATCAAATTGACTACTGTCACTCTGCTCAGCCCCTCAGCTTCTCAGCTCCCATGCCACTATTTCCTGCTGAGATTCTTGACCTCTTGACTGCTATTCAGAAATTGCCAAACATCCGGAGGAAAAAATTGACTTCAAATATCTGACCAACTTCTCTTTATCCTTCTCTCTGATTTTCATCGTTCAGGTCCTCACTTCCTTGTTCCTTTCAATACCTTTTAAAAATTATATATATAGTATATATACACACACACATTCTATGTAATTATATCTAATTTAAAAGATATAATATATTATAATATGTAATTATATATACAATTATATATGATTTTATATATTTATAAATATATGTATTATTATATACATTAGTTATAATATATATTTTATAGTATATATTTACACATTTATATATATGTGTGTATATATATATACACACACATAGGCACTATTAAATAGATGTATTTATTGTATCTTTAGTTAAGAGATTAACGATAACTAATAATAAAATAGAACAATTATAACAATATGCTGTAATAACAGTTGCGTGAGTGTGGTCCTTCTCAAAACAATGATGCCCTGTACTTGCCTTCCTTCTTGATGTGAGATGAGAAATTGCCTACATGAAGAGATGAATCGAGGTGAATGATGTAGGTGCTGTGACCTAGAGTTAGGCTACTATTGACCTTCTGATTGCAGTCAGAAAGAAGATCATCAGCTTCCAGACCATAGTTGGTCATGGGTAACTGACCCCATGGAAAGTGAAACAGTAGATAAGGGGGAACAACTATATCAGCTTGTCTGCAGGAGTTGGAAAATAAAGGGCTTATCCCTATTTTATACACAAAGAAACTGAGGCATAGGAATAACCGGTCAAATTACAATGCTTAAGTGTGACATGTACTCATTTATTTTATTTAAATTCGATTAATTAACATAAAATGTGTTATTTGTTCCAAGGCTACAAGTCTGTGATTTGATTTTTTTTATTAACATATAATGTATTATTTGTTTCAGGAGTACAGGTCTGTGAATCATCAGTCTTAGACAATTCACAGCACTCACCATAGCACATATCCTCCCCAGTGTCCATCACGCAGCCACCCTATTTATTTTATTTTTATTAGACAGAGAGACAGAACGTGAGTTAGCAGAGGGAAGGGGCAATGGGGTGGGATGTGGAAAGCATCTTAAGCAGACTCCACACCCAGCACAGTGCCTGATGCATGGCTGGATCTCATGACCCTGAGATCATGACCTGACCTGAAATTAAGAGTCAGGCTCTTAACCAACCGACTGAGCCACCCAGGTGTCTCACATTTAATCATTTATTAAAAAACAATTTTTTTACAGGTGCCTGGGTGGCCCAGTCATTAAGTGTCTATCTGCCTTCAGCTCAGGTCAGTATCCCAGGGTCCTGGGATCAAGCCCTGCACCAGGCTCTGTGCCCAGTAGGAAGCCTGCTTTTCTCTCTACCACTCTCTCTGCTTGTGTTCCCGCTCTCACTCTGTCTCTATCAAGTAAATAAGTACAACCTTTAAAAAAATAAAATATATAAAAATAAATAATTACTAAGCACTCACCATGTATTAGACACCATCCTGGGTACTGGAGATACAAAATTAATGAGCCAATCCTTTTCCTTCAAGATCTCAGTATCGAGTAGACATCACTTATAATTCAGCACACCCAGTGACACTGCTGAGGCAGGCACAGGTGCTCCAGAAGCTCGGGTAAGGTAATGGCATGCTGCCCTGTACCTCCTTCCCCACAAAAATTTCTCTCCTGATACGCAAGTAGTGAACGTCGTCAGGTGGCTCACTTCACTTCTCTATCTCCAGGGCCTAACACAGTGCCTGGAGCAAGGCAGGTGTTCTGTAAACACCTGCTGGATTGTAGTGAATTAATTTTTCAAACAGGGAAGAGGAAAACTTGACGGGAGGAAGGCCACGAGATGATGGTCAGGAGTCCCTGGTCCCCCAGCTCTGCCAGCAGCTCTCCGTGTGAACATGGCAGGTCATCTCCCCTGTCCGACCCTGTTTTCTCATCTGCAGGTTGGACACACTGGACCAGAAGACACCTTAGGTGTTTTCTTCCTCCAGATACGTCCCTGTAGCTGAGTACGGACCCCACAGGGGTGGAACGACCCCAGCTCACCCCAGAGCTCCCCGTGTCCCCTTTCAGGCCTGGAGCCCAGACAGATAGTCTGTGAGACAAAAACAGGGTGGCTGTCCCTGTGTCTGTCTCCCTGTTTTCTCCTGCGGATGGATGTAGGGTGATAAAGGTTTCCTGAGCTCGCCTGGCCAATGCCAGGAGCCTTCCAGAGGCAGGAGAGTGAGGAAACACTTTTTAGGTCCTCTTGTGCTGGGCGTACTGCGGCCAGCCTACTCTGCCTCCCACTTTCCCAAGCTCAGAATCTGCTTTCCTGTTGGGGAAAATTGTTCTGTCTCTGTGGCAAGCACAATGCTTGTCCCAGCTCAGGCATGGGAAGGCTGCCAGCTCCCTCACCTCGTGCGGCCAGGCGGACATTCTCTCTGTAGACACCCACTCTCCCCATCGCCCTGGGATCTGGACATTCTCACAGAGGCATCTGGAGAAACAACCACCACTCTCGAGAGACTGCCTGCCTCCACAAGGCTCAGAGGAAGCCTGTAGCCCTTAGCACCGGAGCAACAAGGCGTGGTGTAGATAGACGTCCAGCTGCCTCACCCCCTTTCATGGATCAAAGGCTGGACCCCCAAGAGCCTGTGGCTCCCCAGAGGCCACACCGTTGATTTTCAGGGTAGGGAATGGACTCTGATGTCACTGTGAGACAGCCCAGCAGCCTCCTGGGCAGGCAGGCCAGCTCGATGTCACTCTTGAACCGCATGATCAACCTTCTGGTCTTTTCTTACTGCACGTCCTGGGAACCAGCAAGCACCCCGCTCGGCCCCCTGGGCTGGTGCTCATCCCACACACTGAAGTCTGCAGGGCCAGGCAGGGATCATGGTGGGGAGAAGCATTTGGGCCCAATTAGGTATTTCCAAACAGACAACTCCAGAAAGGGGAGGAATGAGGGGAGGCCGCCGGGGCTGTTTGCGAGGATTATGCAGTTACTGACCTAAATTTCAGGTTAGGGGAGGAAAAAAAAAAAAAAAAAAAAGGAAGGACTGCGTCAGGTAATGCGGACACGTTGGGGGAAGTGCTGAGGAGATGAAATGCCCGATGCCCGCCTGGGGTCTTTGAAAATGTTGTCTGTTTTAATTGGATGTGTCTCTTCAGAACCGGCTGGTGGCGGGCCTGTCACAGGCTCCTTTTAATCAGTGCCTTTCACATTTCCCCACTGCGGCTTCACACAGAATAAAGAGCAACGGGGCAGCGGCCCCCAGGGTTGGGGGGGGGTGAGATTCCAATCTGAAATATGATAATTTAGGGGCAGGATTTTATTTAAAACGGAATTGCCAGGCTCCTTCGGCTTTGTCCCTCCTTGAGTACATTTTTTTTAAGGAGAGAGAAACCGTTCTTCTCTTGGAGCAAGAGCCTGGAGTGAGCTCTTGGCCCATTTTCTTCTCTTTTCCTAGAATATGTATGTGTGGGTGGGTGGGTGTTCTTCTTTTCCAAGGTTTCCTGCAGCAGAATTCACTGCCATCCAGCCCAGTGGGCAGTGGAGAAAGGAGAAGGGTTGGCGCTTGTGGCTAAGGGTAGAGAGGATATGATGCAGGAGGGACCCGGCTTTGTCATTGCAAGGGCCGGGCAGGAACAGAGCAGCCAATGAGGGAATTACTGAGATAGCTAAGATAGAATCTTTGCTGGGACAAGTGTGAAAAAGGAAGCTATGAGAACTCAGAGCAGTCTGGTGGTCATTCTGTGCATCAGGGTGGGCTCCCTGGAAGAGGTAACTGCTGTAAAGGAAGTAGTTAGGGGAAAGGCCAGAAGAATTAACTTTCATACCAGCCGAGCAGAGTAGCAGCTCCTAATGGCTGAGCTTCGGGGAGTCAGAAGTGCCAGAAATAAGACACAACAGAGGGTAAAGACACTGGAGAGTGGACAGGGGCCCTGCCCTGCAGGATTAAAATGAACCAGACTACTGGGAGTTGCCTGTCCTCTTCCTGGCCATCTTCCTGACTATTCTTCCCAGTGGCAGTTGGGGTCATCTCACCATGGTTTTAAAGCTTTTCCCTATAAAGGGAGCTCAGATTTATCATAGGGAGTCCTGGCTGCATGCAGAGGTGAAGTCCTGGCCATGACCTTTGACAGATAGAGGCTGGATCGTAGGTCTCTCTGAGCCTTGGTTTCCTCTTTAGTCAAATGGTGACAATGAACTCTCTAGGCAGCTGTGAGGACCCCATGGGAAAATGCATATGCAAATGTTCAGAAATGCCCCAGAAATGTCAAGGTTTGTTGGGTGGCAAAGCTGCTGATACACACTCCGCTCCATACCTCTCCTACAGGTTTCTGTCTTCGTGTCTGTTCCCACAGCCGCACCTTTCCACCTCATGGTTTTTCTGGGCTGTGCGTGAGTCCCACGTCTCTTGTCCTAAGGCTCAATAGGACCACGACCTCCCCTCCTCTCCTGAGAAGAAAGCTGGGTCAGCTTTACTCACTTCCCAGAGATGCCCAGGAAGCAGTGTGGACATTTCTCACGCAGCCCTTGACATAGCTTTGCAGTATCTGCAGCAAGCGATCTGACCTGGGAGCAGCCCCCGCTGCGCTTTCTCCGTCCTGCCTCCAAGTCCTCCTCCTGCAGCTGGCCCTCCACCAAGGTCCACTTGGCTCTCTGAGAAAGTGCTTTTCCCTGAGATAAATAAACATGGCCTTTGACTTGCTAACACAGCCCACAATGACCAGCCCTCTTCCTCTTGCTCTGTTATGCTGAGGGCAGTGCCGAGAATATGTTGGAAGGCCTGTGTGGCATGTCGGTGCCATGGCTCAGTGTGCAATGTGACTTGACCACCCATTCCTCCCCTGGCAGATGCTCCAGGCTCAGCCCAGGGGCACAAGCCTGGGTGCAGCGCAGATCCTAAACCTTGAGTACATGTCACCACACGATGCCTGGAACATCTGTTGATGTTGACTGGAATGTAAATGATACCTTCTGGGTGGAGAGTGCACAACCTGGGCAGCTGTCCATGATGGCCCTGCTTACACATTCTTACCAATGTGTTTTTATGGTAACTAGTAGAGCTCAGAATTTTACTGCTTGCTTGAACTGATCAAGCATTAAGAGCTTAGCAATTGAACAGTTCTAACAGAGGAGAAAGCATGGGCTTTGAGTCAGCTTGACCCAGGACTGGCGCTTACAAACTAAGAAATATAGAAAATCTCTTTAAGTCTCAGTTTGCTCATATGGGAACACAATACTTAATTTCTGAAACTGTTGTGAGAATAAACATTTTACAGATAAAGCACATTTTATAAGAAAAGAAAGTGACAACACAGAGGTTGTGGGTTGGCTTGAACCTAAGTGCCCTGGCACCAAATAACATATAATAGGTACCCAATAAATGCTTGATTAACTGAGAAATCAGATCCTCAACAGGCCTCCAGGTGGTGGTTCTGTGGGAATTTTATTTAATCAAAGTGATTGTGAATACTTTCCAAATTTCTAACCATCAGTACAATGAGGTCCAAAAAAGAAGTTAACACCTGAGCTGAACTTTGATAAGTGACCAGGAATGATCCAGGTGAAGAAGGAGGGACAGCATGCTCTGGGACAGAGATGGCTCGCACAGTGGCAAGGCCCTTGGCTCTTAGATCCTGCGTGAGTCACTGACCTCTCTTGGTCTCAATACTCTCTTCTGTAAAATGAGAAGGTCAGACCTGCTTCCTGGTTCTCAGTCCTGGATATAGGTCACAATCATCCGGGGCACATAAAAAGCCACCAAAACTTAAGCTCCGCCTCATATTAATTCAATCAGAATTACTAGGCGTGGAACTAGAAAGATGCTACTCTCGAAAGCCCCAGGTCAGCAGGAGGGGCAGGCAGGACTGAGGACCACAGGGCCAGGAGGTCACCGAGTTGCTTTCTGGTTTTTCTCTGACAGGGTATCTTACAGATTGAGATAAGCTTGATGCAGCTTTCCCTTTCATTTTGTTTGCGCTAACAGAAATTTAATATCATACAAAAATAAAAATTAAAAAACAGCAGTTGCTTTAAAAAAAAAATCACAACTGAACAGAAAGAAAGTTTTGGGAGAAAAAAAAATCAAACAACAGGTTTGTTTGCATACCCGCAGTTGAATGCTGTCGGCTCCTTCGGGAACGTCCGTGGATGGAATCGTCACTCCCGACCACTCACTTTGAGGCCTTTGGATGGGTGGCATTTCACTTACCAAAGGTGGAGGAATAAGTCACCGTCTTCATCACCGTGACCAGGCCTCCTCAGATGTGCCTTGTGGGGTAACTGGCTGTCCTGAGTTTGCTAATCAACCACCATAGTCAAGTACCAGAAGGTGGGATACTTTGAAACCATAGAAAAGTGCTCCCTCCCAGGTCTGGAGAGGAGAAGTCCCAAGTCTAAGGGTCAGTAGGACCATGCATTCTCTGAAGCCTCCAGGAGACCATCCATGCCGTGCCCTTCTCCTAGCTTCTGCGGTTGCTGGCAAGCCTTGGCCTTCCTTGGCTGTAAACAACCCCAGTTTTGTAATCGCCTGGTCTTCCCTCTGCCCCCGAGTCTCTCTGCCTCTTGTAACCACAGCAGTCATGCTGGATTAGGGCCCACCTGACAGTCTCCTCCTAACCGGATTACATCTGGTTTTTCAAATAAAGTCACTCACAGGGACTGTGGGTTAGGGCCTCAACATACCTTTTTTTTTTTGGGGGGGGGGTCCACAATTTAACCTATACAACTGGCCAAGGTGAGCAATTTGGTGAAACCCTTGGGTAGGTCAGAAAGTCATCAGTCTAAGCACTTCCTGACTGAAAACACCTGGTTCTCTGAATAAACTGATCGAGCCAAATGATGAACCGACTGGACACAATTTCAGTGTTCACTCCTGAGACAGTGATAGAAGAATAAAAGTGCAATGAGAAAATCTAACCCAGGCTAGGATGTGAAATCCAAACTTACAACATAAATTATGAGAGGCTTATGGGAGGCCATTTTGATTTGTGAAAATGTTTTACTGCTTCGCCGGAGACCAACATTTAGGTGTCATACTTTACAAATCCTTCTCATGTGGGCTAACTTTCTCAGATAATCTCAACAATCTCAACAATCCTGTGACAAGCATGCCATGAACCCATTTTAACTGAGAGGATGAAGAGACTCCCCTAGAAATGGGAGACCCAAGGCTCCTTGGGGTCCCACAGACACTGGGCTCTCCCTTCACCCTGAACACCCCCTCTCAGGGTCTTGAGAGTAAGCTCTCCCCATCTTCCATAACTGAATTTCTGGAATGTGGATTTGCAGCTTAGTGGGAGCATAAAACTCCTGTGTGAGATCATGTAAAATAAAACTTATCTCTGCTTGTGGTCAACCCTAAAGCACTGAAAAGAAGAATCAGGTTTTCTTGAGGAAGAAAAAAGAGCTTGGAAAAATGAGGACAGAGCTTAGTGAATTTTGCCCACTCTCGGTGACTGACCTGTAAGATCTGTCCTCACAACTACCTAACTCCAGTCCCTTAGGTGCTCAGCTCTTACCGACTCCTTGTACTATTTTAAATAGCAGACAGGTGATTTTCTGTTGACGTTTAACTGTATTATTGGCATTGGGCTGGTATGTTTGCTCCAGTTAATTTAGAAAGAGGTATCATTTGAAAAAAGGATTTCATTAAGAATGAGGTTTCCACTTGGTGAAACAGTGTCACAAACAAGTGCCTCTCACAATGATACTGCTCTTCATTTAGTTCCCGTATTAACTTGTGTCTTACCCCCTCCATGAGGGCATTCCCCACACATGTGATAGAAGCCCAGAATCACTTACACTCTCTAAGGGTTGGCCTTAGGCAAAATCCCATGGACGTATTTGTCAAAGACTTTCTGAGCACCCAGCTCTCTCAGTGTATATGCAGTAAATATATAACAGCAAATCCCTATTCTCTGCTGGAGAGGAAGAGAGACAACAAGCCCACTGAGTGAAGAAGTCATATACAGTATCTTAGTAGGACAATGGGGTGAGGGGAGAAGGGCCTTACAAGCGAATGTCAGGACATCAGCTTCTACTCTGAGAAATATGGAGGTCTTTGCATAAAGCACATGGTAAGAGAAGTTTTTGAACAAAATGACATGATCTGATTTATGGGTTTTTGTTTTGTTTTGTTTTGTTTTTTAAATTTTAAGTCTTTTTTTTCTTAAGATTTTATTTATTTACTTGAGAGAGAGAGATCACAAGTAGGCAGAGAGGCAGGCAGAGAGAGAGGAGGAAGCAGGCTCTCTGCAGAGCAGAGAGCCCCACGTGGGGCTCGATCCCAGGACCCTGAGATCACGACCCCAAGCCGAAGGCAGAGGCTTAACGCACTGAGCTACACAGGCGCCCCTGATTTATGTTTTAAAAGGATCATTCTGGCTACTATTTTGAGAATAGATGGTGTGGGTTAGGGATGTGTGACAGGAATAGACAAAACAAAACCACAAAGGATCTGGTATACCCAAGAGATGAGTGAAGGTGATTTGGGCCAGGGTGGTGGCCATGGCGGCCACGAGAAGTGGTCATGGTCTGTGTTGAAGTTAAAACTAATGGAGGTTTCTTGTTAGACTAGATGTGAGGCATAAGGAAGAGAAAGGAATCAGGGATGTCTCCAAGGTTTATGTCCTAAATAACTAGAAAGATGAGAGTCGCCATCAACCAAGGTGTGAAAGATTGAAAATGGATCAGGTTTAAAGAAGAAGTTGAACACTGGAGACTTTTCATGTTTGAGATGTCTACTAGCTCTCCTTGTGAAGGGATCAACTCTGCCAAATGCTTATGCAAGTCTGTGGAATTTTTTTGTTTTTAAGATTTTATTCATTTATCTGAGAGAGAGAGAGAGAGAGAGCATGAGCAAGGGGAGGGGCAGAGGGAGAAGCAGGCTACCCCCTGAGCCAAGAGTCCCATGTGGGACCCCAGGACCCTGGAATCATGAGCTGAGCTGAAGGCAGATGCTTAACTGACTGAGCTACCCAGGAGCCCCTGACTGGCTTTCAGATTTAGCAATGCAGAGGCCATAATAGAGTAGATCCTTAACAGTAAGGGCTATGCTTTTCTTGCGTCCAGAAAATTTATCATGATACCATCAAGAATCCTGGAATTTGAAAATTCTTCTCTAACATGATTTCCCCCATGTTCAAACTTTTTTAGAGCAAGAATAATCACATCCTTAAATTTCTCCAGAGTCTATTCATCCCTTTCCACCATCTTCAGAAACCACTGGTGCTAGGTGCACGTTCTGTGTTCCATTCTGCTAGTTTTCACCGAGACTGATTCCTGACTTCACTTGCTAGCTGTGTAAATGTGGGAAAATTACTTCAACTTCCTCATCTAGAAAATGGGAACTTTAATAAGAGCTCATGGGAGTTTTGTAAGGGTTAAATGAGAAGATGTTTGTGTAACACTGAAAAGGCAACCTTGTTGGTAAAAATGAGCAAAGTTTCTCATCCCTCCACGAGGGTTCTGCCTACATGTCCAAAGGCAGGGAGGACAAGTCACTTTGAGAGCTAAATGCTGGGTGGTTCACTAAATTCCCTCACTAGCTAGAAACTTTCTAGAAACATGCTTCCCGGCATACAAACTGGAGCCTCAGCAAAATTAGAAAATTCATGTGTGTCACGGATGTTCCAAATGCTTGATAGTATTCAAAAACCATGCAATTTAAATCTTCAATTATCAATAAGGATCAATTACGCTGGGTACAGTGGTCATGAAAAATAGCAAGTAGGGCGAGGGGTGGAGTAATTAATTCCCCTTGAGTGGGTTTTCCCAGAAGACACTTGCATGTAGAAGTGATGTCTTTAAAAAAAAAAAAAAAAAAAAAAGATATTCCAAGCCAAGGGAAAAGCATGTGCAAGTGAACAGTCTTTAAAGAGCATGGCTTTTGTGAGTAAATAGTTTCATAGGGATAAAGAAAATGGTAAAAGGATCAAGGTAGGGACTGAGCAGTAGATGATGAGTAAGGAGTTGAAGCAAGAAGGCAGAGTCACGTCATTGAGGGTCTGTCTTATACCGAGGAGTGAGCTTTCCTGAATGGAAAGAAGTAGAACCACTGAAGGGCTTTATGTAGGAAGTGGCATGGCCAGATTTGTATTTTAGGGCTATGACTTGGACAACAGAGCATAAGGTGGTCTACAGAGGGGAGGACAATGGGATGAAAGGCTGCTGACATCATTTCCCATTTTTGCTTTGTGACGTATTCTGTTCTTCAATCTCCATGGATGTCATGACAATTTTCTTCTATCGTATACTTGAGAAGATATCCCAGTTTCCAATGTCATCACTCTATTCTCTTCCAACTCTGTTGGTTTTGCTCATCTCAGACACTCTGAAACCACTGGAATTATCCTGAGAGATTTCCTTGACCTTATTCATTAGTATTCCAATGCCTTCCCCAGCAAATTCCAAATAATGGTGGCAGTTTCTCCAAAGTTGGTGACACCAGCTGGAGTAAGAGATTATATGATGGATGCCTTCTCCTCACCACCCTCCATCTTCTAGGCATCCTGTACTTGTCACACCTGCATCTAGGTACTCCTGGGTCAAGATCAAGATTCCCAAAAGGATTCTTATTAGGGTTCAAAGTATATAATCATCTTGAGATAATTCCTCCCAGAATGAGGTCTTGAGAGATGCAAAGAACAGCAGCTTTGGAGTCAAGTGTGTGTCCTCTCAGAGGGCCTGCCTCTCCATATGTGCATGAGAGACAAAGCTGCTTCTCCCAGGCTGCGCTTGCTGCCTTTCCTCAGCAAGCCACTGCTGAAAATAAAGATGCAATGTCCTTGGCCTAATAAGTAGCTCTAGACTCTCTGGATCTTCTGTTGAAGGTCACTTCCCTTCCATCTTTCCCCTTTCCTCTTCCTGTTGAATCTCATACCATCAGCCACAACCTAAACATGGTCACGCTGGCTGAGATTTTTGGCTTTCCAGGACTTCTACCTCCCAAGAACTTCAATATTTGGTTTCCACTAAACACCTTGTGGAAATGCTACTTTGATTACATGATTTTCCTACTCCCAGAACCTTCCACAATAATATGGAGTAAGAGAATTGCAAGTTGGCTTCTAATTTTTTTAAGACTTATTTATTCACTTACTTGAGAGAGAGAGAGAGATCACAAGTGGGCAGAAAGGCAGGCAGAGAGAGAGAGGGAGAAGAAGGCTCCCTGCTGAGCAGAGAGCCCGATGCAGTACTTGATCCCAGGACTCTGATATCATGACCCAAGCTGAAGGCAGAGGCTTAACCCATTGGGCCACTCAGGTGCCCCTGCAAGTTGGCTTCTAGAGGCCCTTCTGTCCTTTCTGCCTCTGGGCAGGAAACTAACAGAGCAAAGTATTTTGCCAAGAACAATATCGCATAATACCTGGCAAGTCACAAAATGTGTATTCACATGGCTGGGAGAATGGCTTGGGAACTCACCTAGTCGCTTGAGCCATTAATAGAGATAGATCCTCCTCTGAGGATCTGGGTCTGGGCCACAGCAGGAAATGGAGCATGGTTTGTGCACTTCCAGGTAGGTTTAATTAAAAGGAAAAAAAGGAAGAAAGAATTCTTTGTTTTTTGTTTTTCATCTTTCTCAGAATGCTGTATCTGAATGGAAGAAAGAGTTTGTAGCTAAAGGCCAGCTTCTGGCTAATATGGCGCAACTCATCTTGATATTTGCCAGGGTTCTTACTAATGTATCCTAGAAGAATAAAATGTAATTGACAACAAGCAGAGGAAAGTTAGCATCATGGAAAGCCAGCAAATATGTAAGTTTTCAAATATGGAAGTCATCAGTAGCTGGCCTTGCAAACAAAGGCTTTCAAGCTAATGACTGAAGGTGAGGGAGGAACTGAACCCACCCAGGTTTCTACTTGGGGACTGAGACATATTGTTCTTTCAATAGCTTGAACTATATCTCAATAAAACACACAGAATCATCCGCACTCAAGCATAAATGAATAGCAACAACCTATAGTATGTCTGTTTTTTGAACAAGGATCAAACTTGAAGCTAAAAAAGTAGAGTTACTGAACAATGACGAGGGAGTAACTGGGATAGAATTGGCTCAATGTTCTGCAAACCAGGAAGCATGAAAGGTTGGCCATGGCTTTCTTCTCAAGTGAGCCAGGTCCACCTTGAGGTGAGACCTGTTTAGAGTTCCCAGCTGCTATTATCCCTGGAAAGCCATTTCACACCTCCATGTTCCTTTACCCTTCCCTTGAATCCTACTGTTCTGCCTTCAAACCCAGCTCAGATATCGCCCCTCCTGCACATGACCTCTGAACCCAGAACACATCTCTGCCACTATATTCTGGATGTTGTTTCATAATGTATTTGCTCACATACCTGCCTCCTCCACTAGCCCATGAGATGGCCAACAGAGCACTGTGGCCCAAAGGATCGGCATAGAGTAGATGCTCAGAAAATACCTGTGACTTTGAATTGAGTTGGAACTTGTTTGGAGCCCTCAAATCTCTCACAGTGAGGCTGTTCAGGCTGAGTTTCTCTGACAGCAATTTCTAAAGCAGATTTTTTTTTTAATTGTTGAAGACTCATTGGGTTGTCCATTTTGGGTATAGGACAAACGACTCCAGCTTTGCAGGTAAATGTCAGGGCAATAATCTCACATATCCTGAAGCTGCCATGTTTTATCCAGACCCATTCCAAACCAACTCTTAATTGTTGGGGGGGAACAGTTCTTCCTTATTTTTTCTGAACAAGTAAGGAAAGATTCCTTCCTTACTTTTTTCTGAACAAGCAGTTAGGGATTGCATTAGGACATGGGGAGAGTGGGTCATATCCTTTAGACCCCACCAGCCATGGTCCCAGCCCTGCCACCCCTGCCAGGTAGGAAGTCTCGGTTATGAGAGCATGTAGCCTCTCCATCTTCACCTGAAGCTCAATTGACCTAGACCTGACGAGCTTCCTGTCTAGATCTTTACTGTGTCTCACCCACTAGTCTGTCCATTTGTGTCTTATGCCTCTTTCGGTCTCTCCCATCACCTTGCAAAGTGACTATCAGTAGTAGCAGTACAGCTACAGAGTACTACTAGTACTGAGTACTACTAGTACTTCATACTACTAGTACTGAATACCACTAGTACTGAGTACTACTAGGACTGAGAACTCAGTAACTATATATTTTTTGAAACTCAAGTTACCTTTTCATGAGCCCTCAATTTCAAATTCAAATTACCTTTTCCATTATTGCCAATAAGAGTGAAAATTTTTTCATTCAGCACCAGAGTCAAAACATACCGAAAACTGTTTTTTGAGTATAAGCACGCTGACAACATGGTCACTAACAATTATGGACTGTCTCCTCCATTCTGGGTACTGTGTTGGTTTTGAAAGTATTGTCTTACTTTTTGTCATAACCTGTTAAGTAGAGGTTTTGGTCATTTGTAAGATAAAAGGGGCAATTCAGATCCCCAATGTCACACAGCTAGGAAAGGAATGAAGCAGGATCTGACCCCATCCCAGATTCCAGCCCTGTATGTCTTCTACTACACAACTCTTCAAGACATGGCAAGACACCAGGCATGAATTGAATGCCACCAAATTCAATTTGCATAGTATCCTCTTTTAGTTATAAACCCTCCCTTGCCCGGGATTTCGAGGAGAAAATTTAAGAACCATTTTTTTAAAATTCCAAATCATTCTCTTATCATTGTCCAGAGCAGCAGCCTTGCACTTTAGAAATTGTGGTAAACCAATGTGCTTAACCTCAATATGATATTTTGAAGATGTTATGGAACATGACATTCCCCGGTTGGTGTTACCTAACAGGTTATTTGTTTTTCCTACCTGGGGAGAAGTTCAAAGTCTTCTTCAAAGAGTCTGATCAAACAGGTGAATATCAAGTGGAAACATTTTGCCTGCTTTCCTGATCCTTTGGGAATCCCTAACAATGGGATATTTGAAGGGCTTTTCTAAGTTGGGTTATTTTTAAGAGCTTTTAACTAAGCTGAGGCCTGGCTGACCTTCTTCTGTGCCCCATCTGCTGTGGGGAAGAGCCTGGTTTTGTCTTCATTCTGTAAGAAGGAAGCAAACAAAAGAAGCCTAAAAGATCAGGAACACCACGGAAAGAGGGAAATCTTTGACCCTTGTTTCTCCCTCACCACCACCGTATCCAATCACGCAGCCCCTCTGCATCCCTGCACCCGCCCTGCCATGGCACTCACCGTATCCTTTGCTTGAACTATGGCAGTAGCTCCTCTTTTGTCTCCCTGTTTCCACTCTTGCCTTCCTCGACCTCCAGTTTCCTACATATATTTAAAAATACAAATCTGGGGGTGGGTGGCTCAGTGGGTTAAGCCAGTGCCTTCAGCTCAGGTCATGATCCCCAGAGTCCTGGGATCAAATCTCCTATCAGGCTTCCCCTGTTCTGCAGGGACCCTGCTTCTCCCTCTCCCCCTGCTTGTGCTCGCTCTCTCACTCTCTCTCTTTATGTCAAATAAATAAATAAAATCTTAAAAAATAAAAATAAAATAAAAATATAAACCTGAATGTGCGACTCCCCAGGTTGAACACTGTCAAGGCTTCCTCTTGCTCTTCGAATCACCACAAAAATCTTTAACCAGAACTCTAAGGTGCTTCATGGTCTGGTCCCTGCCAGCCTGCCTGGTCCCATCTTGTGCTCCTCCTTCCTTATTTTACCCTGAAGTCATATGAACATACCTTTCTCTTTCCTGAACGTGCCAGACTCTGCCCTCTTTCTGAAATCCTATCCCACTGCCAATCTTCTGGTTAACAACTTTTGGCTTTTAGATGTTAGCTTAAATGTTATTCCCTCAGAAGAAAAGTTTCCAATTCTCCGAGCTAGGTTAGAGACCCCTCTAATAAACTCTCATAGAACCTTGCACATCTCCTTTGTTATCACATTTTTTAAAAAATATTTTATTTATTTGAGAGAGAGACAGAGAGAGAGCATGAGTGGAGGGTGGGAGGAGTAGACGGAGACGGAGGGGGACAAGCACACTCCCACGAAGCACAGAACCCACTGTGGGGCCTGATCCCAGGACTGAAGATCATGACCTAAACCCAAGTCTGACTCTTAGCTGCCTGAGCCACCCTGGTTGTCACATTTTAACTAGTTTCTGTGGTGGTTGTTGATTGGCTCAGGATCACACGATACTGTTCACCACCACATCGCCAGGACACAGCACAGAACCTCACACGTGGAAGACCCTGGACACATCTTTGTAGAAGGAACGAATGAGTAAGGACTTGCTGAGAGGAAGAGCTACGTTCAGGTCTAGTTCTACCACTTACGAACTTGTGTGATCTTGGGCATTTAATCTCTTTGAGCCTGCTTCCTCCTCTGTGTTAACCTTAAAAATAAAACTGCCAGTTATTCTGCCAGCAAAAGATGGGTTTATTTGGGAATAACAGAAAATGCAACCCAGGACAAACAAAACAATAGCAAAACTCAACACAAGTCTCAAGAGCAGAGCAGAGCAGAGCAGAGGCACACTCTTTTAGATAGGAAAGGAGTTGGGAGGGCTGTTATAAACAAAAAGTCCATTGGAGTAAACTGGGAGTTGGAAGTATAGTGGCTTCTCATTGGTTAAGCTGTGGCTATCTCTCATTGGCTGGACTGTTGTCAGAGGAGAAGATAAGCCTTTCTTCCTCCTGCTGGGATAGTAAGCTAGTATCCACATGCAAGGTCTGTCTCTTCCTCTTGGATTTGCAATTGACCTCAAGTAGTAGGGTATGAGAGCTCCCCCTGCCAAACCTTTCCATCTTAGTGAGGTCTTCCTGTATTAATTTTCACAGCTGTAAAACAGGGATGATGAAAATTGCTTTGCTTCCAGGGCTATTGAGAGAACCAAGTGATAAAGAGTCTAGAGCAATTTGGAACCTGGAAAATGTTATGTGGCTGTCATATATTATGACTCTTTTAGAACTGGGTTGGTTACTAAAGGATTCAACAGCTCCAGAACCCAAATCTCAAGTATCTTAGCCTTCAAGTTTTCCAGAAAGTTCTAAGTGTCCAGGGGCCTGCTGGTGCCTATAACTTGTGGACTCTGGCCAGTGGTGGGATGACCTGGGTGCTTCCTGCCACTGCAGAATCTCTGCCTAATTTCCTCCTGAGAGCCCTATGTCCATGAAGAGATGAGGAAATTTCCATTTGTCAGCCTTGTACTCACATTTCATGTCGGAGCCAATGCAGTTTCACACGTGCTTTGTCCTTGGGACCTGGCGTTCCTAAAAATCTCCCGCTCCCACTTCACTGTGGCAGCAGCTAAGCTATTCTTTATGACAAGCCACCAATTCCATAGAAATCAGAGCTGAGTGATGATTTCGACAAGATTTCATAGAGGTAAAAGGCTGAAGGATAATAAGTGAGAAGTAGGAATATATCTAATTGGCCTTTTAGAGTCCATCTAGATGCAGAGACTGGAGTGATTACAGATCAGATCAGAAGGTGAATGCTAGCTATTGTTTAAAGGAAAGAGGTAGTGTGGGGGCTTGAATAATAACAGAGCTAATCATGTGCCTTCTGTATAACTTTCTATTGCTGTGTAACAAATTATCACAAAATTAAAAAGGTTCCATACCTGAAGTCCAAGCATGGTATAATTGAGGCCCCAGCTCAGGGTCTCATGAGGATAGAACCAGTGTGTCAGCCCATCTAGGGTCAAATCTGAGGCTACAGGTTGTTGTCTAAGGTAATGCAGTTGTTAGCAAAATTCAGTTCTTTGCAGGTATAGAGCTCATGCATCTTAAGTCTTCAAGGCCAGCAGAAAAGACAGAACCTCTAACCTCTAGACCCTCTCTCAAGGACTGACCTGATGAGGTTAGATCAGCCCAAGATAATCTCTTCTTTGGTTAACTTAAAGTCAGTGATTATCGACTGAAAATTCCCTTCATTTTACTATAGTCTATGAATCAGAAGCAAGTTGCCGTTTCCCTCGCACAACCTTAGGGAAAGGGTTATACAGAAGCATGGATGCCAGAGGTAAGAATCACAAAGGCCATCTTACCTTATCTACCTGCCACAAGTTGCATTTGCTGAGACCCTGTTCTCTGTGTGTATGTGTGTGTTAGCAGAAATCAACTTGTTCCAACTCACCTAAGCAAACAGGAAAATTTGTTTTAAGGAAGTGAGGATGTCTTGGGGACCAAGGCACTTGCCTCATCACCATCTCTGTGGACCAACTTTATCTGATCTGCAATTGATGCTTTACAGGTCCATCCAGTAAGAATTAGTCTCTCTCTCTCTCTCTCTCTTTTCCTCTCTCTGTTTCTCAATCTCTCTGTCTCCCACACATAGTTCTAAACTCTAAGACAAGGAATCCTGGACCAGGTGCTTATCTCCAGCATAGTCATTTCTGGCAGAATGGGAAAGACACATGCTACAAACACAGGCATCACTATGATAACCACAGAGAGGGGAAGTTTGGAAATTAATCATCATAGAAAGAGGCTGAAGTCCCAAGAAATATCCACTGCATAGCATAAGGCATTGTCCTCAGTGGCCAGAATGTACAGACTCCACAGCATCTTGTATGTGATTTAGCAGCAAAGTCCTCCACTTAGCAGTGGAGGGAGCAGAGTAAGATCTGTTTAATGGTGTTCCACAGGTGGTTCCATGTGCTGTATGATCAGGGATCTGTTTCCAGCCAGAAGTAACTTTTCCTGTTAAAATGAGTTTTAAAACTAAGCTCCCATTAGCACAGCACTTAGAAGAAAGGTCATCTCCCAGAAAGAACATAACAGCTGCGGAGAAGGCAGGTATAGGAGCAGAAGGCCCAATTTAGATATGAGCTACAGTAACATCTTACAAAACCTTTTCTAGGAACAGCTGAGGAAGAGCACGCTTTGAGTAAGTGCATAAAGCAAAAGAGGTCTGGGTAATCAAAAGCCTGGAAGAAGGGAGGGAATGTTCCAGCACAGACTGTACTGCTCATGTTCTGATAAGAAGAAAGTGAAACACACAAAAAATAATCCAGACAGGGCCAGAAGCTGCTTAAGGTCTCTTACCAAATTGTATTTATAAGGAATTGGTATCAGAATCCCCTGTGTGTCCTACAGCTGCCTTATATAGATGTATATAGTGATGTGTAAACTCAGTGTGGGTTCTCACTGTAGGACATGGGTGAATTATCACCAGATTATTCTGTGGTCTTACTATAGTTCAAAGTTAAAGGATCATTTTCAAAGTTGTCAGATTTGTGTAAATGTGTACATCTGGACCAGCGGGTCTCTACTGATGATCATAGTCAAGATTCTGATGCCAGAGTAGGCCAAATCAGAGTGGGCAAATACTCCCCAGCCCAATGTCCTTAAAAGACCTTGGTTTGGTAAGGCATTTTTCAATGAGGCTTTCAGGGAGATGTTCTTTATGCTACCATAAAATTCTCAAAAGTGGTGTTAGAATCTCACTAGATAAGGCACATCTTGGTGACATGGTCAAGGCCTAGTCATCTCCATATTATGATGCTGGCACATATTAGGTTCTCAAAAATTATTTATTGAATGAAAAAAAAGATTACGTATACTTCCCATGTCATATAATAACTAGAATTATCATCTGCTATCTACCCTAGTAGATTGTGATCTTTGAGAAGCACACTGTCCAGTATGTCCAATATGTCACCACATATAGCTTTTCAAATTTAAATTTAAATTAATTCAAATTAAATAAAATTTAAAATTTGCTTCTTTCATCACAATAGCTATATTTCAATTGCTTAATAAGCACATGGCTAGTGATACCAAGTAAAATGTTCCCATCATCACAGAGAGCTCTAGGGGACAGCGCTGCTCTGGAAGGTGCAAACTCCTCAGTACCCCTCAGAGAACTCATATTAGGATCATACAGCATTGTGTTCAACAACTATTTCTTGAACTAATAACAATTTTACTCTTCTGATATATCTCAGCCTCATCTTCATTTCTGCATGGAAGGCTTCATTGAGTTCCATTCTAGGCTCCCACTGTCTTATCAAACTCTGCATCAAAATAAACTAAACCAAACTAAACACCAAACTAAGTCAAACTAAAGCTTCTGCACAGCAAAGGAAACAATCAACAAAGTGAAAAAGCAACCTATGGAATGGGAAAAAAAATCTGTAAATCATATTGCTGGCTTGCAACCATGTGTAACCTGATAAGGGATTTGTGTCCAAAATATATAAGGGACTCCTACAATTCAATGGCGAGAAAAACACGAATAACCCAACTAAAAAGTGGGCGAGGTTTGAACAGACATTTCTCCAAAGAAGAGATACAAATGACCAATAGTTATGTGAAAAAGTGCTCAACATCACCAATCATCAGGGAAATGCAAATCAGACTTACAAGGAGATGTTACCTCACGCTGGTCAAAATAGTCATTACTGAGAAAACAAAGATAAGATTGTTGGGATGATGGTGGAGTAGGAGGACCCCAAGCTCATCTTTTCACATGGATACAGCTAGATAACACTCATATCAGTGTAAATAACCCAGGAAATGACCCAAGGCCTGGCAGAACAGACTCCCCAACTAAATGTAGAGAAGAGGCTACAATGAAGAGGCTATGAGGGTGGAGATGTTGTTGGGAGCTACACTAACCTGCAGGCTTGTCCATGGGAGACAGGGACCCAAAGGCAAGGAGAGGGGATAAAAACTGACGATCACACTGGGGAGCCCCTACAAGGACGATGAATCCCCATAACTTTTGGCTTTGAAAGCCAGAGGGGCTGAATTCTATGAGTTCTTACAACTAGTGGGACTTAAAAAACAGAATTTTAAAAATCAGTGAACTCTGTTCTAGGAGAGCTTGGAGAGCAAGAGGAAACTGAGTCCCTGCCCTTAAAGATACAACACAACACATAGCCTGAAGAGATACAGCATAGAAACAGCAGTTTGAAAAACATCTGAGGCCTATGTGAAGGAAAGTTGTTTACCCAGCTCAGAGTATGTTCCAGAGGGACAGAGATCTTTGGAAGACTTCTCCAGGAACAAAGGAGTTGGCAGGTGCCATTTCCCTGCCCTACCTCCCAGCATAAGCACACAGCCCCCTGCAGGAACCAGAAGCACCAACACCCACTACCTAACTTGCTACCAGATCCACCAGTCAGATTGCAGTCCCAGAAGTGGGCTGGGGATAGATAGCTGGTCTTAACTATAGGTCCCTCCCACCAACAAAAGCTTCTCAGGGGACAACGCAGGAAAAGCACCCAGTAGCTTCATGCTACTACATCTCACAAGCATTTAGTCTGGCTCAACTCAAGCCCCATGTCCCCCCAGACTAGCCCATTACCATCACAGGGATGAAACATTGCCCACAAGAGGCAAACAGAGCCACTGAATATTACTGGACTAAAGGTGAAAGTGGCTCAGCCACAATAGCAGGGCACATGCAGCACATGTAGGAGACACTCCTAAAGCATCAGTTTCCAGTGAGCAGGGGACACTGCACTGCAGGCCACAACAGGACCTCTTCTTCCCCAAGGCCACTACTTTCAAGAGCAGGAAAAAGAGCTGACTTTCTTGACATATAGAAAAAGACACAGAGTGTTAGACAAAATGAGGAGACAGAGGAATAGTTCCCAGATGAAAGAACAGGACAAAAATCACAACAAGAGACCTAAGTGAGACAGAAATAAGTCATATGTCTGATAGAGAATTTAAAGTAGTGATCATTGGGGCACCTGGGTAGCTCAGTGGGTTAAAGCCTCTGCCTTCAGCTCAGGTCATGATCCCAGGGTCCTGGGATCGAGCCCCACATCTGAATCTCTGCTCAGCAAGAAGCCTGCTTTACCCCCTCTCTCCCTGCCTCCCTCTCTGCCTACTTGTGACCTCTGTCTGTCAAATAAATAAATAAAATCTTTAAAAAAAAAAAAGTAGTGATCATTAAGATAGTCACTGGACTTGAGAAAAGAATGGAGGACATAAGTCAGACCTTTGACAAAGAAACAAAAAGAACCAATCAGAGAGAAAGAACACAATAAACGAAATTAAAAATAAACTAGATGGAATAAATAGTAGACTCAAGGAAGTAAAAGAACAAATCAGTGACCTGGAGGACAGACTAATGGGAAATAATCAAGCTGAGCAGTGAGAAAAAAAATGATAAAACTGAGAATAGACTAAGGGAACTTGGTGACATCATCAAGCATAAAAACATTTGTAATACAGGGGTCCTAGGAGAAGAGAGAGAAAAGAGGGGAGAAATTTGTTCCAAGAAATTATAGCTGAAAAATTCCCAAATCTGGTGAAGGAAACTGAAATCTAGATCTAGAAGGCACAGAAATCCCCCAAAAAGTTCAACCCAAGAAAAGCCACACCGTGACACATCATAATTAGAGTGGAAAAAGTAGTGGTAAAGAGAAAAATTTTAAATAACAAGAGGAAAGTGGACGGTCACATAGAAGGGGAACCCCATAAAGCTAATTTTTCAGCAGAAATTTTCCAAGCCTAAAGACAGTGGCATGATATATTCAAAGTGCTGAAAGGAAAAAGTCCTGCAGCCAAGAACACTCTCCCTAGCAAAGCTGTGATTCAGAATATAAGGACAGCTAAATAATTTCCCAGGCAAACAAAAGTTAAAGGAATTCATGACCATTAAACCAGCTCTACACGAAATGTTAAAGGGGACTCTGAGTGGAAAGGAAAAACCACAAGTAAGAGTAAGAAAAGTAGGAAGCACAAAAGCAATAAAAATAAGTAAAATCTGTAAAAATCAGTCCAGAGACTCATAAAATAAAAGGATGGAAATCATGACACCATATACCTAAAATGTGTATGTCGTGGGGGAAAGAGTAAAGAATGGATTCAAATTTAAGCAACCACCAACTTAACATAGACTGCTATGTGCAGATGTTACACACAAATTGAATGGTAACCACAAATCAGAAACCAGGACATGTAAAAAATTAAGGAATCCAAGCCTATTACTAAAGAAAGCCAACTAATCATGACAAAATAGAACAAGGGAAGAAAGGAACAGAGAACTACAAAAACCCCCATAAAACAAGTGACACAATGACAATGAATATATATCTATCAATAATTCCTTTGAATATAAATGGACTAAACACTCCAATCAAAAGATAGAGGGTGATGGAATGGGTAAAAAACAAGACCGATCTATATGACACCTACAAAAGTCTCATTTCAGATCTATAGACACATACATATTGAAAGCGAAGGGACGGAGAAGGATCTATCATACAAATGGGATTGAAAAGAAAGGGTAGCAATACTTGTATCAGACAAAATAGACTTTACAATGAAGACTATAGTAAGAGACAAAGAAGGACACTATATTATCATAAAGGGAATAATCCAACAAGAGGATATAAAAATTGGGGCACCTGGGTGGTTCAGTGGTTGTGTCTGACTTGATTTTGGCTCAGGTCATGATCTCGGCATTGTGAGACTGAGCCCTGCATTGGGCTCTGGGCTGAGTGTGGAACTCTTAAGATTCTCTCTCCCTCTCCCTCTGCCCCTCCTACCTGCTCACTCTCTCTCCCTTTTGCTAAAAAAAAAAAAGAAGATATAACAATTGTAAATATTTATGCACCCAACATGGGAGAACCCAAATACATAAAACATAATAACAAGCAAAAGGAACCAATTGATAGTAATAAATCAATAGTAGGGGACTTTAACATTCCACTGACCTCAATGGACAGATGAACCAAGCAGAACATCAACAAGGAGACAGTGGCTTTAAATGACACACTGGACCAGAAGGATTTAACAGATATATTCATAACATTCCATCCTAAGGCAGCAGAATACACACTCTTTTCAAGTGTACATGGAATGTTCTCCAGGAGAGATCACATATTAGGCTACAAATCAAGTCTCAACAAATTAAAAAAGATCAAAGTCATTCCATACATCTTTTCTGACCACAAGGCTATGAAACTTGAAATCAACCCCAAGAAAAATATCTGGAGAGAGCACAAACACATGGAGGTTAAATAACATGCTGCTAAACAATGAATGGGTGAACCAAAAAATCAAAGAGGAAACCAAAAAGCACATGGAGACAAATTAAAATGAAAATGCAATGGCCCAAATTCTTTGGGATACAACAGAAATGGTTCCAAGAGGAAAGTTTATAACAATACAGGCTGACCTCAAGACAAAAGGAAAATCTCAAATAAACAACTGAGTTTTACACCTAAGTGCTAGAAAATAAGAGCAAACAAAACCCAAAACAGTAGAAGGAGTGAAATAATAAAGATTACAGCAGAAATAAATGATATAGAAACAAAAATATAATGGAAACAGATCAATGAAACCAGGAGCTGGTTCTGTGAAGAGATCAGCAAAGGGGTACCTGGCTGGCTTAGTTGGTTAAGTGTCTGGGCTCAGGTCTTGATCTCAGGGTGGTGAGTTCAAGCCCCATGCTGAGCTCTATGGTGGGTGTGGAGCTTACTTAATAAAAAAGAAAAGAAAAGATTAACAAAATTGATAAACACCAGACTTTAGCCAGACTCATCAAAAAAGAGAAAAAGATGACTCAAATAAACAAATAAAAAATGAAAGAGGAGACATAAAAACTGATATCACAGAAATATGAAAGACTGGAAGAGAATATTATGAAAAATTATATGCCAACAAATTAGACAATCTAGAAGAAATCAATACATTCCTAGAAACATATAACCTCCCAACACTGAATCAGGAAAAATAATTTGAATAGACCAATTAATAGCAATGAAATTGAATGAGTAATTTAAAAAATCCCAACAAACAAAAGTCTAGGACCAGACACATTCACAGGTAAATGTTACCAAACAGTTAAAGAAGACTTAATACCTATTCTTCTCAAACTATTCCAAAAAACAGAAGAGGAAGGAAAACTTCCAAATTCATTCTGTGAAGCCAGCATTACCCTAATACCAAAACCAGATAACCAGATAAAGACACTACAAAAAAAAAAAAAAAAAAAAAAAAAAAAAAAAAGAGTGAGCAAGAGAGAGAGAGGTCAATATCCTGATGAACATAGATGCCAAATTGCTCAACAAAATATTAGTAAACTGAATCTAACAATACATTTTAAAAAATCGTTCAACACAATCAAGTGGAATTGATTCCCAGAATGCAAGTGTGGTTCAATATTTGCAAAGCTACCAATGTGATACATCATATCAATAAGAGAAAGGATAAAAAACATGTGGTCATTTTTTCAATAGATGCAGAAAAAGCATTTGAAAAAGTTACAACACCCATTCATGATTAAAAAAAAAAAAAAAAAAAAAAAACACCTTCAACAAAGTAGAATTAGAGAGAACATACCTCAAGATACTAAAGGCCATCTATGAAAAACCAAGCTAACATAATACTCAAAAGGAAAAACAAAGCTTTTCCCCTAAGATCAGGAATGAGACAAGGATGTCCACTCTCGTGACTTTTATTCAGTAGAGTGCCGAAGTCCTAGCCATAGCAATCAGATAAGAAAAAGGGATAAAACTTATCCAAACGGGTAAGAAAGAGGTAAAACTTTCACTATATGCAGATAACATGATACTCTATGCAGAAAACCCAAAAGATTCTGCTGAAAAACTACTAGGATAAATGAATTCAATAAGGCCACAGGAGAGAAAATCAATATACAGAAATCCAATACATTCTGTACACTAATAACAAAGCAACAGAAAGGGAAATTAAGAAAACAATTCCCTTTACAATAGCATCAAAAAGAATAAAATACCTAGGAATAAAATTAACCAAGGAAGTGAAATACCTACCTGTACTCTGAAAAACTCTAAAACAGTGATGAAAAAGACTGAAGATGACACAAACAATTGGAAAGATATTCCATGTTCATGGACTGGAAGAAAAAATATTGTTTAAATGTCCATACTATCAAAAGCAATCTACAGGTATAATGCAATGCCTGTCAAAAGACCAACATCATTTTTCACAGAACTAGAACAAACAACCCTAAAACTTGTATGGAACCACAAAAGATGCTGAATACCCAAATCAATCTTGAAAAAGAACAAAGCTGGAAAATACCACAATTCCGTATTTCAAGGTATATTAAAAAGCTGTAATCAAAACGGTATGGCAGTGGCATAAAAAACAAACACAGGGATCAACAGAACAGAATAGAAAGCCCAGAAAAAAGTCCACGATTAGATGATCAATTAATCTTTGACAGAGAAGAGAAGAATATGCAATGGGAGAAAGACATTCTTTTCAACAAATAGTGCTGGCAAGACTGGACAGCTACATGCAAAAGAATGAAACCAGACCATTTTATTACACCATACACAAAAACAAACTCAAAGTGGATTAAGGATGTAAATGTGAGACCTGGACCATAAAAATCCTAGAAGAGGGGCACCTGGGTGGCTCAGTGGGTTAGGGCCTCTGCCTTTGGCTCAGGTCATGATCCCAGGATGCTGGGATCGAGCCCCACATCTGACTCTCTGCCCAGCAGGGAGCCTGCTTCCCCCTCTCTCTCTGCCTGCATCTCTGCCTACTTGTGATCTCTCTCTCTGTCAAATAAATAAATAAAATCTTTTTAAAAAAATCCTAGGAGAGAGCACAGGGAGTGATTTCTCTTTCATTGGCCACAGCAACATTTTTCTAGATCTGTCTCCTGAGGCAAGGGAAACAAAAGCAAAAATAAACTCCTGGGACTACATCAAAATAAAAAGCTGCTGCACAGCAAAGGAAACAACCAACAAAACTAACAGGCAACCTACAGAATGGGAGAAGGTATTTGCAAATGACATATCCAATAAAGGGTTCATATCCAAAAGATATAAAGAACTTATACAACACCCAAAAAACAAATAATCCAATTAAAAAACGGCAGAAGACACAGACAGACATTTCTGCAAAGAAGACATCAGATGGCCAACAGATACATGAAAAGATGCTCAAAATCACTCATCATCAGGGACATGCAAATCAAAATTACATGAGGTATCACTTCACACCTGTCAGAATGGCTAAAATCAACAAATCAAGAAATAATAAGAGTTGGTGAGGATGTGGAGGAAAAGGACCTAGTGCACTGTTGGTGGGAATGCAAATTGGTGCAGGCACCGTGGAAGGCAGCATGGAGGGTCCTCAAAAAATTAAAAATAGAATTACCATATGATCCAGTATTTGCACTACTGGGTATTTACCCAAAGAATAGGTAAACACTAATTCGAAGGGATTAGCACCGTTATGTTCACCGCAACATTGTTTACAGTAGTCAAAGTGTGAAAGCAAGAAATGTGATATGGATAAAGGAAATGTGAGATACATATTTTTTTCTTATATACGTTACATATAGTATATATATAATCTCATATATACACATATGCATACACATATATGATATATATCACACATATAGAGATAATATTATGTATTGTGTGTATATGTGTGTATATATATACATATATGTATATATATACAGAGTATTATTCAGCCATAAAATAGAATGAAATCTTGCCATTTGTAACAACATGGATTGATCCAGAGAGTATGTTAAGTATAATAAGCCAGAGAAAGACAAATACATGATTTCACTCATGTGTGGAATTTAAGAAACAAAACAAAGGGGAAAAGGAGAAGAACCAAGAATCAGACTCTTAATTATAGAGAACAAACTGACAGTTACCAGAGGGGAGGTGAGTGTGGGGGGTGCTGGTGAAACAGGTGATGGGGATTAAGAGTACATTTATCATGATGAGTACTGGCTGATGTATGGAAGTACTGAATCACCATATTGTACATCTGAAACTAATTTCACACTGTATGTTAACTGTACTGGAATTAAAATAAACAGGAGGACCTGAGTGGTTCAGTGGTTTAAGTGTCTGCCTCTGGCTCAGGTCAGGATCCCAGGATCCTGGGATGGAGCCCCGTATTGGGCTCCCTGCTCAGCAGGGAGTTTGCTTCTTCCGCTTCCTCTGCCCCTTTCTCTGCTCGTGTTCTCTCTCTCACTCTCTCTCCCTCAAATAAGTAAATAAAATCTTTTTAAAAATAAACAAAATTTAAAAATTAAAACTCAAAAAGCAAAAAAGAAGAAAAGAAAGCAGAGATAACAAGTGCTGGTGAGTATGTGGAGAAATTGAAACCCTCACAAAATGGTTCACGGCTATAAAAACATTAATGGAGGATCCTCATAAAATTAAAAATAGGACCGCCCTATGATCCATCAATCCCAACTGTGGGTACCTATCCAAAAGGACTGAAATCGGGATCTTGAAGAGATCATTAGCTCTCCTATGTTCACTGAAACCCTATTCACTAATACCATGTGGAAACAATCTAAGTGGCCATCAACAGGTGAGATTTTGTAAAATGTGATACATGCATACAATGGAGTCTTTGGCATACAATTAAGTCTTTTTAAAAAAAGGAAATTCTGTGGGGCACCTGGGTGGCTCAGTGGGTTAAGCATCTGCCTACGGCTCAGGTCATGATCCCAGGATCCTGGCATCGAGCCCTGCATGGGGCTATGTGCTCAGTGGGGATCCTGTTCCTCCCTCTCCAGCTCCCCCTGCTTGTATTCTCTCTCTTGCAAAAATAAATAAAATCTTTTAAAAAAAGGAAATTCTGCCACATAAACCAGTAGGGGTGAACCTGAAGCACATTATGTTAATTGAAATTAGTCACAGAAAGACAGATACGGCATGATTTTACTTACATGAGGGATCTTAGATACTCCCCTTTACAGAGTCAAAGAATAGAATGGTGATTGCTGGACCTGGGGGTGGGGGGAGAGGAAAAAGGGAGAGTTCCTAATCAGTGAGCAGAAAATTTCAACCAAGCAAGGTGAGCAAGCTCTAGGGAGCTACTGTATAACATTGTATCTATAGTAAAACATAGTGCATTGTACACTTAAAAATTAGTTGAATGTAGGTCCCACATTAAGTGTTCTTACCACAATAAAAGTAAAATAAAAGAAGTTTCTGCTTCATGCTGAAAAGCCTGGTCCTTCAAGGACAGCGTTCTGTCACCAGCAGTACAGTCCTGGAAAACAGGGTCAGCCTTGCTTACTGCACCTGCCATGGCAGGTTCTGTGGCTGACAGAACCGAGATGCTCCATCACGTGGACAGAACACAACCTAACATTGCTGGCTTATCGCAGTATCTCTGTTCCGTGTCAAGTTCATGACAGGGTAGGGGCAAATGTCCCAGGCTGTGGCTCTGAAAGAGGAAAGGAGTCCTGTGTGGCACTTCTGGGCAGGGGTGGCGGGGTGGGTTTTCACTCATACCCAGTTTTTCAAGGTATTCCAGTTTCTTGGGGAGCTTTTCATACTCTTGGGGGCTTCTTTCCTCTCAATTCCTTTTTCTCTATGACTTCTTTTCTTTTTTGTGTAGTTTTAAAAATGCAGAAATTACAGAGAAAGAGCTACCCCTTTAGACCCTGTATCAGGAAGGGCCTGACAGAAATGCATAGCAAAGGAATGAGCAAGGTGTAGGAAACCCGCAGAAATGGTTCTGTACCCCAAGCTTCAGGAACCTTAGCCTCTTTAAGGGGCAAGTTTGGGAATAGTCAAGAACCTGACAAGATGAGGCTCACTGAAAGGAGCCTCTCCCAGAGTCCCACTCCTGTCTCCCTCCCAACCCTGCCCTGCTCCTAACTGGAGGAAACCCCGTGGGAACCGCAGGCCGGCTCCCCAAGCAGAGAGGCCAGCCTGCTGGGCCACAGCTGGGGTGGGAGAGTAAATGTGCTTCTGGAGGACAAGAGGGAATGCCTGGGGTGTCACCCCTTATCCAGAGTAAAGAAATGGTAGCATCATGTTATTTTTGGTTCTCATTTAAAAATGAATAAATAGAACTCTACAGACAGAAGTCTCCTTGGTCCCAATTCCCCTTCCTCAGAGATAGCCAATTTCATAGATTTGGTATATGCCCTCTGTGTCCACAATCTGTTTTTCTGTTACTTTTATTACATGTATATAAATAAACGTGGGAGAACGTGATTTTGGCATTTTAAGATTTCTTTTTTTTTTTTTAAGATTTTATTTATTTATTTGACAGAGAGAGATCACAGTAGACAGAGAGGCAGGCAGAGAGAGAGGGAAGCAGGCTCCCTGCTGAGCAGAGAGCCCTATGCGGGACTCGATCCCAGGACCCAGAGATCATGACCTGAGCCAAAGGCAGCGGCTTAACCCACTGAGCCACCCAGGCGCCCGCATTTTAAGATTTCTATCAATGTTCTCATGTTGTGTATATAATTCTATGATTTGCTTTTTTCCTTCAACAGTGTGTTTTGAAGATATTTGTTGACTAGTATATATCAATATATTTCATTCATCTTAATTGCTGAATAGTATCCCACTCTATCTGTTCTCCTGCTGATGGATATGTACATTGTTTTCAACATTCACTCTTCAGGGGCACCTGCGTGGCTCAGTTGGTTAAGCATCTGCCTTCAGTTGAGGTCAGGATCCCAAGGTCCTGGAATCGAGCCCTGCATTGGACTCCCTGCTCAGTGGGGAATCTGCTTCTCCTTCTTCTTCTGCCCCTCCCCCTGCTCATGTTCGCTCTCTCTCTCTCTCTCTCTCTCTCACACACACATACACATAAATAAATAAAATTTTGAAAAAACAACAAAACAAAATATTCACTGTTCAAACAGCGCTGCAATGAGCAGCCTTTCTCCCTGGCTCAGAGGGTTTGACTATTCTCGACTTTACTATAAATTGCCCAATTACTATCCAGGATGGTTGTACTAATTTATATTTTTACCAGCAACATGTAAGAGTTACTATTTCTTATCTTCACCAGCTGTTGGTGTTTGAGATTTTTTAACTTTTGCCAAGAGAATGACTGTGAAGCGGTACCGTACCGTTGTTTTAGTTGGCCTTTTCTGGGCCACTAATGAAGGCAAGCATCACTTCCAGATAATTATTGGCCATGTGGGTTTCCCCTCCTGTGACTTGTGTCTCTAGATCCTTTCCCTACATTTTACTGAATTGTTTCTCTTTTCCTTTATGATTTGTGAGCCCATATGTTTATTGTGGATGCTACCTTTTCGCATAAAATGTGACTCGTAACCAAACTCACTAGTTTAGGTTGAGCTTATGTAATATCTGAATCAGCCTAACATGTACAATCATTCTTCAAGAAAAGGAAAAGGCCAACCAAAGACAAGGGCATATTTGCTCACTTAGGGGATTTTTTCCCCCCAAAGTACTGGAGATGAACAGGAAAGCGTAGCAAATTCAAAAGGGCTACCTTCAGTGAAGGCTTGCCTTCTCTTCACCTTGGAGTTGCTGTCCCCTTAATCCCCGGCTCGAGATGGATTGCGTCATGAGATGAGATCACTGGTTTTGGCTTTGACTGTTCTGACTTGACAACGTCCTGCCTGATGAATTGATGCTGTCAGGGAAGCAGAAATGTGCAGCATTTTAAGCCACAGAAGTAATGTGAACTAAATCCCCCAGCTCGTCTCTCTCCGGAACAACTGCCTGAGGACAGGCTTCTTTCTGCGAACATCAGCTCTGATGACAACTTGGACCCAACAGAATGCTGCACCTTGTTTTAGAAAATGCTTTCACAGGCAGCACCATGATTTGGGGGAGGACACTGCCAGGATGCACTTGTGTCTGGGGACAGGAGTGGGAGGCCACCCACACATCCAGCCGTTCACCCGTGCAAACTGTCTGCTGTTTCTACTCTGTGGCCCAGTCGCTGACCAGAACCACGGGCACACATCCGTGGATCAGACCCGGAGTCTGCTCTTGAAGAATGCTCAGTGTGACAGCGAGAAATATGTGTAAGCCAGTGGTCAAAATACCATGCAGTGGGGGCGCCTGGGTGGCTCAGTGGGTTAAAGCTTCTGCCTTCGGCTCAGGGCATGATCCCAGGGTTCTAGGATCGAGCCTCACATCAGTCTCTCTGCTCCGTGGGGAGTCTGCTTTCTCCACTCTTTCTGCCTGCCTCTCTGCCTACTTGTGATCTATGTCTGTCAAATAAATAAAATCTTTAAAAAAAAAAAAAAGTAAAATGCAGTGTTAGGTGCCATTTAGAGGAACACACCAAGTGTTATGGGATCCTGGAAGAAGGATCGACTAACCCTCCAGCTCCTCTCAGACTCGGTTGTGGAATCATCCTGACCCCATTTCTGGACACCTCCCCCCTCTATCTTCCCTTTTCTCATTACTTGGCATTATCTGCTCCTGGGTTTCTCCCCACAACAGGGCTTTAAGCCCAAGTTCAGCACTATTCACATTTTGCACCAGATACATTTTTTATGGGGGAGGGGCTGTCTTGTGCATTGCAGGATGTTTAACAGCATCCCTGGCTTCTGTGCTGTACACGCCAATATCTCACCCCCCACCCCCCACACACACACAACATACGCACATGCACACACGCACATACAACACACACCAGCTCTGACAACTCAGAGTGTCTATGGACGTGGCCAGATCTCCCCCAGGGAGCTAAAGTGCCCCAGCTGAGAATCCTGTTTTAAAACCTGGCACAGCAGCGTGAATGTTTTCCCCATCTCTGAATTCCCAGGGCCAAGGACATGCCTGGCCCCGTGAACCAAACAGAACTTTGCTTGGAGGGATGCGGAAAGGCCTTCGACATGGATTTTGAAGGCTAAAGAGGAATATTCTGTCAGTGCTCTCCTCTAGAACGTTCTGTGATCCTGGGAATGTCTTCCATCTGCCCTTTCCAACACAGCAGCTATCACCACCTGTGATCTTTGAGCACTTGAGAATATGTGACCAAGAAACAGAATTTTTAAATTCCCCTTAGTTTTAATTACTTTACATTTAACTTTCAAAGGCCGTCACTGGCCGGAAGCTGCCATGTTGAATAGCACGGCTCTAAGCACTGACTAGCCCACCCCCGCATAAGCAAGTTTGGGTTTGGATAATTTCCCAGATACGCAGAAACATATTTATACTTTAAGTTCCTCTGACTGTGATCCAAGTCTAAAATGATAGAGAATGGAATAAAATGTGTATTACCACGCTTCACTGTATAGGGTGCCCATCGCAAAGCACCCAGGGATACGAAGGCCTCCAACGCAGGTGCTAGTGAAATTCTCAGACCTGCCCAATTCAAAAGCAGCCCATCCATCTGCTTATCCTTCCATATATTTATCCAAATAGCACATAGAACCTACCATATGCTTTCACTGAGATAAAAAATATATATATACGCAGAACAGCCAGAGAATCCAATGTTTAAGCAAAAAAATGACAATACTTTGCCAGCCGAGCAAGGATGGAGTTCGGTGCTGGTGTGCCCTGAATACAGAGAGAGGGGAGCTCATAGGTGCCTGAGATGGGTAAAGAAAGCTTGTCAGTGTCGCTGGTGCTGAGTCTTAGAGTTTGAGAGAGAATTAGTAGAGTCTGTTTCCGAAACTTATCTGAACTGCCACCACCAAAAAAAAAAAAAAAAAAAAAAAAAAATCACCTGGAGGCTTGTTAAAAAATAAACTCTCAAGCTCCTTCCCCAGAAATCCCTAGCACAGAGCTTAGAGTTTGCACTTTCAGCAAGTACCTCGGGCAATTGGGGAACAGGTGTTAGGAGGATACACCCAGTAACTCCTGAGTGCAGAAAGGAACAGTATTGGGTCTTGACAATGATCCCCATGTCTGGCACGTGTCCATATATCACACCTGCAATATAATGGATGGCAGGAATTTGAAAAAGGATATATATTTTTTGTTATCAAAATAAAGATAAATGGGAAAATAAAGAAAAATAAAAGAACAAAAGAAAGGGGCACCTGGGTGTTTCAGATGGTTAAGTATCCGCCTTCAGCTCAAGTCATGATCCCAGGGTCTTGTGATTGAGCTCCACATCGGGATCCCTGCTCAGCAGGAAGTCTGCTTGTCCTTCTGCCTCTACTGTTCCCCCTTCTTCTGCTCTCTTGCTCTATCAAATACATGAATAACATCTTTTAAAAAAATAAAGAAAAAAAGAACAAAAGAGAAAATGAAAGCCATTCCCAATCCCACCATCCAGACTCAACCATTGTCTGCTATTTCTGCTAAACATATCTCTTATCTTTCTGTTTTTACACACATACACACACACTCACTCACATACTCCCACAAAATTGGAATGATTCTATACCTATTCTGTTTAAATTAGCTTTTTTCACTTTTGAGTAATTTTAGATTTAAACAGAAGTTGCAAAGATGGTCAGAGAGTTCCCAAATGCCCTGCATCTGATTCTTCATGCCCAGTAGTCCCCACATTTGTCCCAATGAATGGATTACTATCGATCCATTTCTGTTAACAAAATCCATACTTTATCCAGATTTCCTTATTTAGGTCCCAGGGCCCTTCTTCTGCTGGAGAAGGAAAACACACTAGACTCAGCGATCATGTCTCCTTGGGCCCCTTTTGCCTACCACAGTTTCTCAGCCTTTCCTTGTGTTTTATGAGCCCATCTGTGCTGAGGAATACTGGCCAGACCTTTTATGGTGTCCTCTCCCTGGGATTTGTTTGATGTCCGTCTCGTTATTAGCCTGGAGTGTAAAGATGCACATATCCTCAAGTCAGAATTGCCAATTGTTACCATTTTTGTGATATTTGATCCATTTTTTAAAAAACAAATGGAAATTAGATCCCTGTTCTGAGCATCCGTTACAGCCCCCAGAACACTCCCAGACTCATGGATGCAACCTTCTTAGACTCCACGTGTGATTGGCCATCTCCACTTTCCCCTTCACCATTGTGGACACATGCACCTGCACAACCAGGCAAACTGATGCTATGTTATGTGTATTTTAACACTTCTCCATGAATGGCATCACATATGCCTCACTCATGTTTCACCCAGCATCATTTCTGAGAACCATTCAGGGAGATCTACACAGACCTAGCCAACACCCCTGTCTTTCAACTTCGTATTCTATAGTGTGACTGCAGGATACGTTACCCATTCCCTCACAGGGCACGCGCACCAGAGACTCTGCAGTGCACACCGGGACACAGAACTGCTGGTTTGTACAGTGTGAACCTTCTGCTGTGACCGAAACAGTTCACACTCCAGCAGCAACATTCCCTGCCCCATGTTCCCAGCAACATGTAGTTTAAGCAGACTTTCACGTTTTTTCCCCAAACATCCAAATGTGAAATTAAATCTCATTGGTATTTTATTTTTAATTTCCCTGATTATTGGTGAACTTGCCCATCATCTCACATATTCATTAGAGTTTGGGTCCGTTCCTGTGAATTGCTTGCTCGCTCTTTCTTTCTTTCTTTCTTTCTCCCCTCCCCCAACTTTACTATTAGGTGTCTTCTTTTTTGTTTGTTTGTTTTTTAATTAACTTGATAGAATTTTTTTTAACATATTTTAGGGAATAATCCTTTCCTGTTGGATATGTTACAAATTCACGGGGCTAGTCTGCTGTTTCTCTTTCAGCATAACTATTCTTATTTGTCATTCAGAATGTGACATTTTGGGACGCCTTCGGCTCAGGTCATGATCCCGGGCTCCTGGGATCGAGACCTGCATCGGGCTCTCTGCTCAGCGGGGAGCCTGCTTCCTCCTTTCTCTGTGCCTGCTTCTCTGCCTACTTGTGATCTCTGTCTGTCAACTAAATAAATAAAATCTTAAAAAAAAAAAAAAGAATGTGACGTTTTGATATGGTCAAAATTATTGTTCTTTTCCTGTAGAATTTATGCTGTTTTGTATATTGCTGAAGAAGTTTTTTTCTACCCTAATATCCTAAAAGTGGTCCCTGTATTTTCTTCTAGTTGTTACAAGGTTTTATATGTTTTTAATGTGTAGATCTTTAATCTACATGAAATTCCTACTGTCCCCCCTTTATTTCTGCATAAGATGAAGATCTGATTTTCTCTGTGCAGGAGGCCCAGCTGCCCAGGACCTTTCATTGAAATCATTCATCCTTTTCTCTCTGACCTGTAACGCCAGCTTCATTAAATGACAGCGTCCATAGATGCAGTGACCTGTTTTGGAATTTCTCATCTGTTCAACTGATTTTTTATTGATGGACCAGCCAAAGCCACACTATTGTACTTAGCTTCACAATAAACTCTGATCTCCCATTAAATAAGCATTCCCTTCTAGTTATTCTTTTTCAGAATTGCATTAGCTATTTCTGCACTGTTTTCTGCCATGTGATTTTTAAAAACAGCTTTATAAAGTTTTATAGAAAACCATATTAGGGTTTTTATTGGAATTGCATGAGTGTTATAGACTTACCTGTGGGAAGATTACCATTCTTACCATAGTGAGTCTTCCTAGTCATGAGACAATATATTTTTTTAAAACATATATATTTTTGATACAGTTTTTTAAATTATCCCAGCAAAAAATTTTACTATTTTTGTTTTATTGATGCTCATGCATCAGATTACTTTTGTTGCTAGATGAGATTTTTTTTTTTAGTGTCTTTGTGTAAATACTAGCTTATAGGAATACTATTTGGTTTGGGGATGTCTGGGTGGCTCAGTCAGTTAAGTGACTCTTGATTTCAACTCAGGTCATGATCACAAGGTCCTGAGATGGAGTCCTTTGTTGGGCTCTGAGGTGGGCATAGAATCTGCTTGGGATTTTCGCTTTTTCCTTCTCCCCTCTACCTCGCTCACTCTCTCTCTCTCTCAAAATAAATAAATAAATAAATAATAATAATAATAATAGTAATAATAATAAACCACTCCATCAAAACAAAGAAAAATCCATTTAACAAAAGTGATGCTGGGGTGAGGAGCAAGATGGCAGAGGCATAGGAGACCTAAATATCTTCATGTCCCAGGAGTTCAGCTAGATAATTATCAAACTATTCTGAACACCTACAAACTCAACAGGAGATCAAAGAAAAGAATAGCAGCAATTCTATGAACAGAAAAGCGACCACTTTCTGGAAGGTAGGACGTTAAGAGAAGTGAATCTGAAGTGACCGGAAGATAGACCACTGGGCAGCATAGTACTAGAAGTCCTAGCTTCAGCAATCAGACAACAACAAAAAAAATTAAAGGCATCCAAATCAGCAAAGAAGAAGTCAAACTATCACTCTTTGCAGATGATATGATACTATATGTGGAAAACCCAAAAGACTCCACTCCAAAACTGCTAGAACTTATACAGGAATTCAGTAAAGTGTCAGGATATAAAATCAATGCACGAAAATCAGTTGCATTTCTTTACACCAACAACAAGACAGAATAAAGAGAAATTAAGGAGTCCATCCCATTTACAATTGCACCCAAAACCATAAGATACCTAGGAATAAACCTAACCAAAGAGGCAAAGAATCTATACTCAGAAAACTATACTCATGAAAGAAATTGAGGAAAACACAAAGAAATGGAAAAAATGTTCCATGCTCATGGATTGCAAGAACAAATATTGTGAATATGTCTATGCTACCTAAAGCAATCTACATATTTAATGCCATCCTTATCAAAATCCCATCCATTTCAAAGAAATGAAACAAATAATCCTAAAATTTATATGGAACCAGAAAAGACCTCAAATAGCCAAAGGAATATTGAAAAAGAAAGCCAAAGTTGGTGGCAGCACAATCCCAGACTTCAAGCTCTATTACAAAGCTGTCATCATCAAGACAGTATGGTACTGGCACAAAAAAAGACACATAGATCAATGGAACAGAATAGAGAGCCCAGAAATAGACCCTCAACTCTATGGTCAACTAATCTTCGACAAAGCAAGAAAGAATGCCCAATGGAAAAAAAGACAGCCTCTTCAACAAATGGTGTTGAGAAAATTGGACAGCCACATACATAAAAATGAAATTGGACCATTTCCTTACACCCCACATGAAAATAGACTCAAAATGGATGAAGGACCTCAATGTGAGAAAGGAATCCATCAAAATCCTTGAGGAAAACACAGGCAGCAACCTCTTCGACCTCAGCCACAGCAACTTCTTCCTAGGAACCTCGCCAAAGGCAAGGGAAGCAAGGGCAAAAATGAACTATTGGGATTTCATCAAGATCAAAAGCTTTTGCACAGCAAAGGAAATAGTCAACAAAACCAAAAGACAACTGACAGAATGGAAGAAGATAATTGCAAACAACATATCAGATAAAGGGCTAGTATCCCAAATCTATAAAGAGCTTAGCAAACTCAACATCCAAAGAACAAATAAGCCAATCAAAAAATTGGCAGAGGAAATGAACAGACATTTCTTCAAAGAAGACATCCAGATGGCCAACAGACACATGAAAATGTGCTCCACATCACTCAGCATCAGGGAAATACAAATCAAAACCACAGTGAGATACCAACTCACACCAGTCAGAATGGCTAAAATTAACAAGTCAGGAAATGACAGATGCTGGCAAGGATGCAGAGAAAAGGGAACCCTCCTACACTGTTGGTTGGAATGCATGCTGGTGCAACCACTCTGGAAAACAGCATGGAGGTTTCTCAAAAAGCCAAAAATAGAGCTACCTTACGACCCAACAATTGCACTACTGGGTATTTACCCTCAAGATATAAACATAGTGATCTGAAGGGGCATGTGCACCCTAATGTATATAGCAGCAATGTCCACAATAACCAAACTATGGAAAGAACCCAGATGTCCATCAACAGATGAATGGATAAAGAAGAGGTGGTATATATTTATACAATGGAATACTATGCAGCCATCAAAAACTAGAAATCTTGCCATTTGCAATGATGTGGATGGAACTAAAGGGTGTTATGCTTAGCAAAATAAGTCAATTGGAGAAAGACAACTATCATATGAACTCCCTGATATGAGGAAGTGGAGATGCAACGTGGGGGGTTTGAGGGTTAGGGAAGGAAAAAGTGAAACAAGATGGGATTGGGAGGGAGACAAACCATAAGAGACTCTTAATCTCAGGAAACAAACTGAGGTTTGCTGGAGGTGGGGGTGAGGGATAGGGTGGCTGGGTTATGGACATTAGGGAGGGTATGTGCTATGGTGAGTGAGTGAATTGTGTAAGACTGATGATTCACAGACCTGTACCCCTGAAGCAAATAATACATTATATGTTGATAAAATAAATAAATAAATAAATAAATAAAATAAATAAAATAAATGGTATGGTAAATAAAAGCAATGGTATTTGTTTTTGAAGGTAGCTTTATATGATCTATATTGTTGAATAATTTTATTAGTTCTGTAGAATTTCTTAGATCTTCCAAATAGACAATTATAGGAGAGCCCAGTGGCTCAGTCAGTTAAGTGTCTGTCTTCAGGCCATGATCTCAGGTTCTGGGATCGAGCCTGGAGTCAGGCTTCCTGCTCAGCAGAGAGTCTGCTTCTCCCTCTCACTCCCCCTCTGCCCTTTCCCCAGCCCTCTCTCTCTCTCAAATAGTCTTTTAAAAATATATAAATAAATAATCATACCATGAACAAATAATGATTATTTGTCTCTTCCTTTTTTTAACTTATTTTATTTAAATTCAGTTAGTTAACATATCACATATCATTAGTTTCAGATATAGATTTCATTGATTCAACCATTGCCCTTAACACCCAGTGCTCCTCACATCACGTGCCAGTTACACCACCACCCCCACCTCCTTTCCAGCATGCCTTTTCCCTTTTCCTCCATGTTTCTCCATTGCCTTATTGGCTAGAAGTTCTAGCCAATAGTACAGAGAAGGACGTGTACATGTGTTAGAAGTTCTACCACAGTTCTGATAATAAGTATATTATCAGCACGGTAGCACATATCTTTGTCTTGTTCCTAACCTTCCTAGAAAAGCCTCTAAACACTTATTTTAGGAACTTTGGTAAAATGTATCACGATATGATAGAGATTTTTGTTAGATGTCTTATTTTAAGTCCAGTATGTTCAAGTTCCCTTCTGGCTGTACTTTAAGGATTGTTTTAGTAAAGCACAGTTGAGTTGTAAATTTTCCTGAATGCTTGGTAGAAATTACTGCAGTGATCCTGTGGATTGCCTCTTTTAATCTGCTCTTGGTGAATGACATTGATAGATTGTCTTGCGTTCAAGCTTCTGTGTGTTCCTGGGATGAACCTTGGTCTTATTTTGAAAACGTATTCTTCCATGCTCCTAAACCGGATCTCAATCTTTTACTTGGAGTTTTTACATCTCTGTCTGTAAGTGAGGTTGGCATATAGTTTTCTATTTTACACTGTCTTTAACTGGTTTTGGAATCAAATTATATTGTCTCATAAAATAAATTGAATGGCATTTTCTCTTTGTCTACTCTCTGGAATAATTTGTATAAGATAGGAATTATCTCTTACTAAGTGACTACAGTAATACTCAGCTGTGAATCTTCTGACTGTTTTCTTTTTAGGGAGGACATTTTTTTACCTCTGATGCAATCTCATTATTTTGTTATTTCTGTATTAAAGATAGGTAACACACAGGGCCAAGCCCCTGTTCTAAGCTGTGCATTTCAGCAATTAATTCTTATTTAATCAACACAACAGTCTTATGACCTAGGTCCAATTATTATTCCCATTTTGCTTATGAGCAAACTGAGGCAAAAGGGGTTAGCTAGCTTCCTCAAGCTCACATATTAATGGCAGACCCAAAACCAAACCTAAGCAGTCTGGCTGTAGGATCTGTGCTCTTAACCCCTACAAAATTGCATTAATTTACATATTCCTAGAAAACTATACCTTTATTTCAAAATTTCACAGTTATTGGCATGAGTATTATAATATTTGCATGATATTTTAAAATCTCTACTGTACTTTTTAAAAGAAAGATTTATTCAGGGGCATCTGGGTGGGTCACCAGGTTAAGCATCTGCCTTCAACTCTCATGATCAACTTCAAGACTCATGATCTTGGCTCAAATCATGATCCCAGGGTCCTGGAATCAAGCCCTATGTCAAGCTCCCTGCTCATCAAGGAGCCTGCTTCTCCCTCTCTCCTCTGCTTGTACTCTCTCTCAAATAAATAAATAAAATCTTTTTTAAAAAGATTTATTTATTTGTTTATTTATTTGAGAGAGAATGCGTGCACCCATGAGAGACTACATGCACCCATGCACGAGTGGGGAGAGGGGCAGAGGGAGGAGATAAATCCTTAAGCAGACCCCCCACTGAGCACAGAGCCCAACTCAGGGCTCAATCCCAGGACCCTGAGATCATGACTTGAGCCAAGATCATGAGTCAATTGCTTAAACAACTGAGCCACCCAGGCACCTCTCTACTGTACATTTTTTATTCATAATATTATTTTATTCTAGTCTCCAATAATAAGTGAAATATATTCATACATGTATTACATAAGGTGAATTCTGTTTTCAAGTGTGTATGTACCATTCTTATCTGATGTTTCTGTTTACCCTGTTCTTTTTTTCTTTACTCCTCCTCTTCTCTTTTCTTGTCCTTTATTGAATTGATAGTATCATTTATCCTCTTTCTTCCCCTCTACTGATTCAGGGTAATGGGGTATTTATTCTTTTAGAAGATACCCACATGCATTTTAACCTTATCTTCTAATGAAATTCAAAGTTACTATGTCTGACCTCCTTCTTAAGAAGAGAAGGACCTGTACATGTGTTAACTTCCTGCTACAGGCTCTAGTCTCTTTTGTTATGCATGTTGACTCCCCACCTTTTATTAACAGGAACAAGGAGCATGTTTTGTTTGTTTCTTAAAACAGAGAAACTAATAGATCTCCAACATAATTTGTTGATTTCTTTGCTCCTCCTTGCCTTCTTCAATGGGTTTGTTTTCTGTATTGCTGTCCTTTCTGTCTTGCTGAAGCACATTCTGTAGTAGTTCTTCCAGCAAGGGTCTGGGGGCAGTAAACACTTAGGTTATTTGAATTTATCACTCATTCTCCAAAAACCATTTAGCTGTGCACAGAATTCTAGCTTCACTCTTCTTTTCTCTTAAAACTTCAAAAATATTCTATGTTTTCTCACCAATTCTTGCAGTGCGACACTTCCAAACAGTGGATTTGGTTCTTTGCAGGCAGCCTGCAAGACCTCATTTCTTCTCTGAATCTTTTAGGATTTTTCTTTTATTGTTGATGTTCTACAGTTTCGTTGCAATGTGTTAAGTATGAAATTTCTTTTTTATCCTACTTGTGGTTTTTTTATTTCACTGTAAGAATGTACATTTCAGGGGTACCTGGGTGGCTCAGTGGGTTAAGCCTCTGCCTTCATCTCAGGTCATGGTCTCAGGGTCCTGGGATCAAGCCCCATATTGGACTCTCTGCTCAGCAGGGATCCTGCTTCCCTCTCTCTCTGTCTGCCTCTCTGCCTACCTGTGATCATTCTCTCTGTCAAATAAACAAAATCTTGAAGAAGAAGAAGAAGAAGGAGGAGGAGGAGGAGGAAAAGAAGAAGAAGAAGAAGAAGAAGAAGGAGAAGAATGTACATTTCAATCCAGAACACTCTTGGGCATTCACTCTTTGAAAGTTGCTTCTGTCTCCCAACCTGTTCTCTATATTGTCTGTGTCTGGAATTTCCACCAAATGTGTGGTGGGGTGATTCATGTTACAATCTGTGTCTGTCTCTTTGAACGGTATTCTACATGATTTCCCAAAGGCTGCTTTCCAATTTATTAATTCTATGTTCATCTGTTTTTGGTCTTCACAAATCCATTGAGATTTTTATTTCAATGATTCTAGTTTTCATTTATAGGATTCTTACCAGGTTCTTTTTCAACCCATCGATTATTTTCCAGAATTATCTGGGAAAAATATAGGTTAGTACTTACTTTACATTATGATAAAATCTGGATGGATTTAGAGTTAAATGAAAGGAAATAAAAACAAAAAAGATTTCTCAATCTCGAGATGAGGATAGATTTTCTAGGCTTCAAATCCCAGATTAGCTTTCATAATCTTAAAAAACATAGTGATAATTTTAATATATAAACTTTAAGTATCTGTTGCTAAAGAAGCTGCATAAACAAAATTTAAAACCAGATAGTGAATTGGGGACATAGTTACAAAAATATGGCAAGATATTACTACTTTTAAAATATAAGAGACTCTTAGAAGTTGATAAGAAAATATAAACAAAAATAAAATGGCTAAGAAACACTTTCAAATTGTCTTCCATTATTAATAATTAATAAATAGTAATAAAATAACCCTCTGATATCTGCCATATTATTTTTTTAAGATTTTATTTATTTATTTATGTATCTGAAAGAGAGAGAGAGAGAAGGAAGAGGAACAGAGGGAGAGAGACAAGCAGATTCTGTGCTGAGTATGGAGCCCATCGTGGGGCTCCCAGAACGCTGAGATCATGTATGAGCTGAGCTGAAATCAAAGTTGGTTGTTTTATCAACTGAGCCATCCAGACACCCCTACCATACTAATTTTTTGAATATTTATTTATTTATTTTAGAAAGAGTGAGAGAGTACCCCTGGGAATAAAAATACATGTTTATAAAAAAAAATTAAAAATTAATTAATTAATTAAAAAAAAAAAAAGAAAGAAAGAGTGAGAGAGACAGAGACATTCCACGTCTGAGATCTTTAAGTGTGTTAGAAATGTTTAAGAATAACTTTTCCCATGGAAAATTGCCAACTCAAAGTCCAATATTTAAAAGGTTGGAAGAGCTCCTCAAACTAATGGGCAGTTCTCAGACTGCCCTGGTTTGGTCAAACAGGAATGCGCTGGCAAAGACTGCAATAGGGGATTCCCATGCTGGGCAGAAATGGCCCAAACCCAGTCAGGGGCTATGAGCAGCTGAGATGTGGGGGGAGGGGAGTGCTGGCGGCGGTGGGGGCGGTGACTCATACCTCATCATCAACACTGTGGTCAATCCCATCAGCCAGCTAAGGGACATTGGAGAGGGGCACCTCTTGGATACCATGGTAATGTATTTAAAGTATGTTCTCCTCAAAGTCTCCTTCTCACCATCTCCATAAAACAACAAGGGGTAGGCTGTTTATATCTAGAGAAAATATTGAGCTTTCCTTTAAATGGAATTATAGAAGAATTCAGTACCTAGGATGGTTCCTAAGCCCATTACATGTACCCCTGAGATTTGTTGACTAGCTTGTTATTTGATCCTTTTTTTTTTTTTTAGTATAGTTGATACACAATGTTACATTATTTGCCGCTGTCCAACCTAGTGATTTGACGAGTTTACACATGAGACTATGCTCACCACAAGTAAAGCTGCTATCTGTTTCATTACCTCACTATCACAGTATCATTGACTGCATTCCTTATACTCATTCCATAACTGGAGGCCTGTATCTCCTTCTCCACTTTAACCCATTTTGCCCACACCCACCCCCAGCAACCATCGGTTTGTTCTCTGTATATATAGTTCTGATTCTGGTTTTTGTTTATTTTTTAATTCCATTTATGAGAATCATATGATATTTGCTTTCTCATCCTGACTTGCTTTATGTCGCATAATACCCTCTAGAGCCATCCATGTCGTCTCAAATGACATGACCTCTTCCTTTTTTATGGCTATATAATATTCCATTAGGCATAGTACAGTGCCTTGCCTTCCATTATGTGTATATACCACATTTTTCTTATCCATTTATCTACTGATGGACACTTAAGTTGTTCCCATGGCTATTGTTAATAATGCTGCAATAAACACAGGGGTGCATATACTTTGAGTTAGTGTTTTCATTTTCCCTGGGTAAATACCCAATAGTGGAATTATCAGATCCTATAGTATTTCTACAATTCTTTTCCTCATTATGAGGCATAATGATAGGCTGTCCTTAATTAAAGCCAGATACTTATTTTTTTTTAAGATTTTATTTATTTGATAAAGAGAGCAAGAGAGCACAAGCAGGGAGAGCAGCAGAAGAGGGAGGAGAAGACTCACCTCTGAGTGGGGAGCCCGATGCGGAATTCGATCCCAGGGCCCTGGGATCATGATGGGAGGAAGGCAGATGCTCAACTGACTGACCACCCAGGTGCCCCTAAAGCCAGATACTTTAGATTTGATATTTCTAATCCTTATAAAAACCCTACAACTCGGACATTGTTAGGTGTTGTTACAAGTTGATACACTGAAGCTCAGCCAGGTTAAGAACTTGACCAGGTCATACAGCTAGTAAGCAGTGGTTCTGGGTTCAAACCTAGTCCTGCTCCAAACCGGAAGTCTTCAACCCTGGCTAACCATCAGAATCACCAGCAGAAATTTAATATATTCAGATGGTCAGGCTGCCCATCAAACTGATTAAACCACTATTTCTGGAGATGGGCCTAGACACGTGTATTCTTTAAAAAAGCTTTTACGTGTGGGAATTTCTATTGTTTCCAAGGTTGAGCTGCCCTGATTTACACCAACCCCTTCTCTTATTACAGATAGGGTAACTGAGTCTCAGAGCAGGGAGATTATCAGATTCCAAATTCTACAGCTCAGCGTGTCTGAAACAGAGCACAAATGAAGATTTTCCTAATTCCATGTTGCCCTCTTGGCCATTACTTGACCATTCTCTCACTTATCCCTGGCACCACGGGGACAAAGGGGGGGCGGGCGGCGCCAGGCTGTGCCCATATGACGGTTCTTGTCTGCCCCCTGGTGGGCTAACACGGTACGGAGCCACGGTCTTGGGCAGTACTTCAAGTGGAAAAGAGGAAGGAGCTCTCCTGTATTGTTAATCTGAACACCGGGTGTTGATTTATATAAGGCAGCGGCTAGGTCGATGGCATTTTACAAAATCCCCACACTTGGAAAGAAGGAAACAACAGCATCAAAACAAAAACACAGCCACTCTGGACCAGTACAGTGTCTTGCCTCCAAAGACGTTGTAACTCCAACTTGAAATCACATGAGATGCTTCTTCATCCAAGAACTCAGGGAGGAATTTTTAAGTTCTTATAGAATCTGTTATTAAGGCAGTAGGCTGTGGTTCATCTCAGACTTTTGGAGTCCAACATACCTGAGGACAAATTCTAGCTCTACAATTCATGGATTTTATAAGCTTTGGTGAGCCCCATGGTTCTCTCTAGACCTGTTTTATCCTCTGTAACATGGTCATTCTAGCGCCTGGTGAATTGAACTGTTATGGAGAGTAAAGGTCTATGCAAAGCCTTCGGCTCTGGGCCTGCAGGGTCCTAACCTCCACCCTCAAGCCCTGCAACGGGTTAGTATCGCTATCACTGAAACTGACCCATGGTGGGCACCTTTTGACCAGTCCTAGGGAGAGCTCCCGAGGAGGAAACAGTGTTCTCGGGGCCATCTCATGGGATCTCACACCTCAGAGAGAACTTGCCGCCCTCCTCACGCCCCTGCATGAAAGTATTGTTTCCAGAGTCCTGTTCTCATTCCTGGGGCGTTCTCCTGTATAAAGGACGAGAAGATAAGAAGCCAGCCAAGGAGACAGAGGGAAACTGAGGGACTGACACAGTAGAAGAGAAACCGGGAACACATGTCCTCCTAGAGGCCACTGGAGTGTCGAGGGTGGAGGAAATAAACAACCAGGTCAAATGCTGGGATCCCTTAGGAAGGCAAGGCCTGAGAACCGACAATCCGGTTTGACAAAGCGGAGGTAAAAGCCTTGTTGCTGTAGTGGGTGTGGTGAATTCTGACCGGAGTAAGGAATTTGGTAGATCAGGCATCAACTACTCTCTGAGAACTTTTTCTACAAAGAGGAGCAAAGAAATGGGGTCGTCACTGGAGGAGGAAGAAGTTTCGTCTTCAAGATGGGAGGAGTAACAGCATAGGGCGATGGTGCCGGCAGTGATCCAGTGTGAGGGAGGAACGGCTGCCGCAGGCGGGGGGGGGGGGGGGGGGGGGATTCCCAGAGCAGGAGCAGTGACAGGGTTCATTTACAATGACAGGGGTGGAGGGGAGTGGGGGGGGGTGGGGGGGTCCGCACACAGCTGCCCTGCAGTGGGGGCAGGGGACGGGGCCTGGGCCAGCCCTCTTCTTTTGGAATCCATTTTCTCAGTGCGGTGGGAGGCAAGGTCATCAATGAGAGCACCTGCTTCTAAGTGCGATCAAGCACCTTGCGGAGAGCAGGAGGTGTGCTCCGGTTCCCAAACATCACTCCGAGGGTGGTGGTGTGGTTAGTGGGTGAGTCTGTGTTGAAAACCAATTATGGGGTCTGCATGTAACTTCAACTGAAATTCAAACAACAGTAAACACATATGCAATGCTCTGAATTTTATTTTCTAATAACTATTTGAACCACTCTACAAAATGTTCTACAATATTATTTAACAAAACATGGGCAAAATTTAAGGTGGGAATTAGACCCCATTTCCCTACCATCAAAAACACCTTCCAAACACTTATTTTCTTAGAGGATATTCAGTTTGTGGAATTACTTAGACGATGGCATATTTTAATTCCATTTACCAGCATGGGGATTTACCAAGAGCATAAAACTCTTCAAAATAAAACACTACACATTTCTTTTGAACCACCTCCAATTAAGCTGTGTCAGGTGTTTTCCCAAAAGTTGAAACTAAGCTCAATCTCCTTTCCCCAGTCACAGCCTCACAACTGTGGCAGGTCTGTACAAAATCCACCCACTCCTCAGATGGCTCCTCTCGGGACGCCCGTAGTTCCCGTCATCACAGGTAGAAGAGAGAGTTCGCTAATTCCAGACTTGGTTCTTTGTGAATGCTCTGTGCTACCAGAAAGGTCAGCTTGTGTGCATACTGACAGGGGGCTGGGATGCTGATTAAGCCCTAAGGAGAAAACATATTGACCGCAATTACGAGGTTTGCCTGTTTTTTGTTTTTTTTTTTTAAGATTTTGTTTATTTATTTGACAGAGATCACAAGTAGGCAGAGAGGCAGGCAGAGAGAGAGGGAGAAGTGGACCCCCCACTAAGCAGGGAGCCTGATCCGGGCTCGATCCCAGGACTCTGAGATCATGACCTGAGCCAAAGGCAGAGGCTTAACCCACTGAGCCACCCAGGACCCCCGGTTTGCCTGTTCTTTAGAGTAATCTGTGTTCCTGAGTTTTATCCTCTGCTAATTCCATACACAGCAGAATGCAATCGCAAGTAAACCACCTAAACTCAACCAACAAAGGGCAACCGCATCACAGGGAGCACAGACTCACCAAGCGAGATGGGGTTGGGGGCCCGTCTGGCTCCACAGAGCTAGGAGCTGGGAGCCATCACACTTAGCACTCATCTAAGTTTCCCATGACTTGAGGCTCCAAAGGGCTCAGAGCAAACCTTGGCCTTGGACTTTGACAGGGCCCTCGGCTTCATGCACGGAAACACAGAACAGATGCATCCTTACGTCCCCACCACACAGTGTCTGAGTTGACTTCAATTTCCTCAACTGCAACTTGGAAATAACACCCTGATTTCCTCCCTAGTGTGCTTAAGACACTGCACAGAATGTCCTCCGGGAATGATAAATACTAGGGCTAGAAGTAATAATAGTAACGTTAACAGTTAATGCTGCTTCGTTTCTATGACAGACTGGATTTCTCCTACTGTGGACTCAGGACTCATTCATTCATTCACGCATGCATGCATTCATTCCTTCCTCCTTCGGGAAGTCTGGCGTTGTGCTAGGTGAGCTGGGTGACGACCCTGGGCGGGAACACCACATGTCAGTGTCGCACAGAGTCACTCACCGGCCAGTTGTAGTAGAGGTGGCACAATTTGAAGGTGAGTCTCTGCATGTGGTCCGGCTTCAAGCTGTTGTCGTCATAGATGACGTTATAGTGGGTGGGGGTAACTGTTCCCTGGCCAGCTGCCTGACTGATCAGGTAGAAGTCGTACCTGAGCGGAAAACGGGCACGAGTGTGAGAAAAAAATGCCAACTGAGGAAGCCCAACGTGAAGAACAGGCAGCAAACACTTCGCAGAAAACTGGCTTTCGAACAGCACTTGCCATTGAGGACGTGTGGCCTCGGAGTCCACCACGGTGCCGAGCGGCGGGTTCTGCACCGACCGGTTCCCTTCAGTGAAGAATCGGGGTGCGCACTTCTTCCTGACCACGATCACCGACAGCTTGGCACTTGGAACCAGAAAGGCAGAAAGGGAGATGCAGAGAGCCAAAACCAAGCCTGCAGCTTTCTAGTCATCTTTTTTGGTAATTTCTAAATAAATTCATCCATTCATTAGAAAAACACAGTCAAATGAAGAAAGTAAAAATTATCCCCCACATCAACTTCCCCCAAGATACACAGTTTTCAAAATTAAAGGCTGTTCTTCCTTGTGGCAAGAGTGTGCTATGTCCAGTCACTCTGCTGGTTTCTATGCCTGGAAGGGGACAGGGGAGAATGTTTAGTAAGACAATGAGCTTCAGCTAGTACCTCTAAAGAAAGACTTTCCAGAATTTTCCATGGAGACAAGATTTCCTTTTTCCATTAGCAATAACCCCCTTATTTCCCCTTCACCCTTCCTCTCAATTCCTGAACAGCAAAGAGACCCACAGGTTCCTCTTATTCCTCAAATCATCGTTCCTGAATCCCGCAAGACACACACCTGGGGAGGATAGTGGATGGACCAACCGAATGTACATTTGGGCCAGATGTTGAAAGACCAGGAATTAAAGTCTGGATTCAGTAAATCCAAGGCCATATCCAAATACTGGCCATCATTCCCAAAGGACCCACTGGGATGCAAAAATTATGGGGAAATTTCACTTTAATCATTTTATTTGAAAAATGTATTGTTTCTGATATGGAAACTTATCAGAGTTGACGTCATACTGAAAGAGAATCCCTTAGCACAGCCGGCTGCTGAATGTACTCCCACTGGCCCTCAACCGCATGCTTGTGGTTGGGAGCAGACACAATCCCCTGAGGTCAGTGGGGAGGGACCTGGGCCGTGAGGGTCTGGTCGCAACAGCAGGTGATACTGCCCTTGCCCCAAGACATTACACCCTCCCCCCTGGCTGCCCCGTCCTCGTCCTCATGCAGCCGGGTCTCAGCTCCTCCAGGGCTCACGCCTGCACCTTTGGTGTTGATGGTGTCCCGGACAGATGAACGCAGGGGTCTGCTTGGAGAAAGGTGCTCCCCAAATATTTTTAAGAAGCCAATTTGAGATTATCATCCTCCCCTGTTTGTGAGTTCCAGTGTTTTCCCTGCACCTGCCACTTGACGTACTCACTACCACACCCCTGAATCCAGAAGGCTGGTGACGGGGCGAGGCAGCCCAGCTGGCTTTGCCTTCCACTGCTGTCCGCACCTCCCACCCACCTTGGCCATGTACCAGGGCCTGCACTTAAAAGGGCCTGAGCCCTGGCTGATTTGGGCCTTGAATTTCAAACCACAGCATGTTTAGTCCCCTGGCTTATCAATATGTGTGAAGCGTCTTCCCCCCACCCGGCTGAATCTCCGTGTCAGCCATGCTGAAGGACACCTGCTTTCCTCCAGGTGCCCCGACCCGCCACTTCACGGAAGAGCGTCCCAACGATGCTGCAAGCTGCAGGAGAGCGAACCATCGGCTGTACCCACATGACGCAGGCACAGAGCCATCCCTCACTGCGTGAAAAAAGAAGACGCTGGCGTCCATGAATTTTAACACTTCTAATGTGCTGTCACCGCCAGAGTGGGGAACGCACAGCGGTTGCCTACCTGGTATTGGAACTTGCCTCTGTCACACTGCTCAGCAGCTGCGGAACCTCGTATTCAAGCAGGGTCTGCAGATGGCCGTCCCCCACCCCGTTCCGGTACACGACCACCCGCGCAGGCAGGCCACGGTTGTGCCTGTGCCATCTGTTGAGTGCTCCTGCGGAAGGAGTACTTGGTGAGAAGAGAATGGCTCGTCCAGCGCCACCAAAGGGTAACATCCCCCTGGAGCTCAGGGTTTTAGAGACCACTGTAAAAGAGGGTAATGCCTAGACCTGAGTTGTATCTGCAATAATATAAATAATATAAAAGCGGGTAACTTTAGGGGGACATTCGGCATCTCTGCTCTTGGAGGACTCATAATGGTTTCTATGGCATAATGTATTCTTGAACTTAGCATGCCTCTTTTGTGACATTTTAATATTCAAGCAATCAACGAAGTCATGCAATAAACAAATTCCCAAAAACAGACGAATACTAATTTGGCTTCTTCGAGTCTTTAAATGCTATCGATAGCTACAGGCTGGATAACTCCATGTCATTTCCTTCCCCAATGAGCCTAAATATGAAGAAATAAGGAAAGGATGTGGCTGCTCCTCTGAGAGCATCTCTTACCGTGTACTCACCCAATTTGATTCTAAGTTGCACTGACAATGTGAACTCTGAGAACATCTCCACCCACTCCAACTAGAAACTGCCCCAAGAGCAGAGACCAGACAGTAATTCCTATCAACAGAAACTTTTCATAACTACTAAAAAAAACCCAAGTTTTGATGTGAGGGCAAAGTAACATAATACTTATTTTCATGTAGACATTGAGCAATTGCTTCAGAAGAATTTATTTTCCAGGAAATTTTAGTTCAACAGATGATGATCATATAGGTAAGGTCATAACCAACACATATCACCAAATTCACTTTTTTTAAGAAACATTTACAACGTCCCTCTTCGCCAAGAGTTCACAGATGGGAAAAGCACATCAGGAGAGGAAGTGAATTGTACAAGCCACACTGTGAGGTAGTGCCAAGGCCAGGCACCGACCAGGGCTGGAGAGGAGACGGGAGCACCAGACACTGTTCCCATCACATCCCACTACATAGAAGGCACCCTTCCCCGCCTGCCTTCTTCCCCATCTTCTCCTGCTAGGCCGCCCTTCATCTGCCAGCATCCTATTCTACCCCCACCCCACAGGCTTCCTTTCTGTTTCTAGACCTCACATCACTCTGTCACAATCCTTGTTTCTCTGGGGTAGGTTCCTTTGGTATTTTCCCTGCTTGCCAGAGCCACCAGCAGCTAAAAACTGCCCTTCTTCTTGGCTTTCTGTTTATCACACACACAGGACACGTGTAGCTTATTCAACATCTGTGAGCATGAGTCAGGACATAGCATTGGAAATCTCTAACCAGGTGACGGTCTACTCGGACAGGCTTAGGGCATCTGCTGCTCCGGTCTGGTCTGCTACGGGCACACGGACTCTGGGCCAGAAAGAATAGTGCTCTGCTCGGAGCCCACCCACACCACAATACTTTGAGTACCAGTCATGAAAACTTTCAAGCAATCTGCAACATCTGTCGTCGCTCTCTGGAGGATACAGCGAGAGAACCACCTAAAGTGAGAAGAACACAAAAGTAAACTTCAGATTCAAAATGTCTACCCTAGACATGCATTAGGATTAAGTGAAGAAAAGGAAAAGAAGCGAAGTGTCTGTCGGTGGGAGAATGGATGAAGATGTGTGTGTGAGCCCGCACGCGCACACACACCCAGAATTCTATTTAGACACAGCAAAGAATAAAGTCTTGCCATCTGTGACAACATGGATAGATCCTGAGGACATTACACTAAGTGAAATATGTCAGGCAAAGAAAGACAAGTACTGTACGTTCTCACTTATACGTGAAATTAAGAAAAAAAACAAAAGCTTCTAGGTACAGGAGGAGACTGATGGTTGCCAGAGGCAGGGGGTGAAAGTGGGGGCACTGGGTGAAGGAGATCATAGGATACAAACTTCCTGATACAAAATAAGGAAGTCCTGGGGATGTAATAAACAGCTTGGTAATAAAAGTTGCTAAAAGAGTAGATCTTGAAAGTCCTCATCACAAGAAAAATGAATGTGATGACTATGTGGTGATATTAACCAGACTCACTGTGGTGATCGTTTTGCAATATGTACAAATACCAAATCATCATGCTGAATACTGAAACTGATGTGATGTATGTCATTAGGCCTCAATCGAAATAAAAAGAAACAGACATTGTGAGTAAAACTTAATGCTCATGATTTTGTATATGCTACATGAGTACAATTAAATTAAGAACCCCCCTTCCCCAAAAGAAATTTGTTGGTAAGAGAAACTGAAGCATGGTACTGGCATCAGATACAGTTGGGTTCAAATCCTGGCTGGCACACTCACCAGCCATGTGAACCTAAGCCTCAGTCTCCTCGTAGGTACTAAGGAAACAAACAAGGCGGTAAGGTAGTTACTAGCTCATAAGGTTGTAAAAATTAACTTAGATAATCTATATAAAGGACTTAGCACGGTACTGGGCACAAAATAAGCAATAATATATATAAACCACTACATTATTGTTTCAAAGGAATTTATTAGTTTAGCAGATCTACTTTCAAAATACTAAAAGATTTCTCAGGCATAAACGTCAACTCCTATCAATGAGCCTTTTGGACTTGAAATCTGAACATGATTAACTTATTTAAATTTCAGAAGTTCTCTTGCTAAAGTTATTAATTAAATAAAAGCACTTGAAAAATGAAGTCATGGCTTAGCGGTAAGTATGCAATGACATTATTATTATATAACCGACAATGACACAATGAGGAACGAGGTTAACAAACGGGAAATCCTTTATCTGCTTCATTAACGAAGTGACAAGCAGGATCTCATACAAGCTGGAAGGAATTTGGCATCCCACCGCTACTCTTCCTGTTTCTCGCCATCATAAGTATATACCTGACCACAAATTTAATGGAGTAAACCAAATAGCTTACATCCGGGAATAAAATACGTCACGGTTCCTACAGCCTCAAAACACTCCGTTTCGTTGCAAATAGTAAAACGATTCTAAGAACTACAGTTACTTAAGTACCATGACTCTATATTTAATGCGTTACCGCAGAACCTGTTTCTGTTTCCAACAGCTGCACGAACAACTACACCAACCGTCTGCAAGTGTCAGTAACAAGAAGCACGTACTGCGTGTACTGAGCCTGTGGTTTAAGCATTTTATTTCGTGGTATTTCCACACACGCCCTATGAAACAGGCATTGCCAACATCCCCACTTTGCAGGTGACTACAAGTGAGGTGCAGCAAGCTTAAATAGCCAGACGTCAAACACAGAATAAGTACATGGCAGATCAGGATACAAATCCAAACAACATGAAGCCAGAACTTAGCTGCCTGACATAATGTACGTAAGATTTCTAGTATAGGACCTGAAACAGGGCAGATGTACAGATACGTAAGAATTTCCATCATCCATCACTTTGGGAATATGATAGGTATATGAGTGGCAGCTTGTCCTGATGTTTGCATAAATACAGTTTTTTCATAAGGCTACCTATTAATATTATCAAACACATTTTTATCTGTAAGTATAATTTATGACTAAAGTGTTCATATTTTTTAAAATGAGTGAAGAGGCACCTGGGTGGCTCAGTGGGTTAAGCCTCTACCTTCAGCTCGGGTCATGATGCCAGAGTCCTGGGATCGAGCCCTGCATCGGGCTCTCTGCCCGGTGGGGAGCCTGCTTCCCCCTCCCTCTCTGCCTGCCTCTCTGCCTACTTGTGATCCCTCTCTCTCAGTCAAATAAATAAGCAAAACCTTTAAAAATAAATTAATTAATTAAATAAAATGAGTGAAGAACACAAACTGTCTCCTGCTCTATGGTTTCTAGCTAAACCACAAACAATAATTAGAGAATATGCTGGGGTAATTGTAAAAGCACCTGGTGATTCCGGGGTTAGTACTGGCCACAAATCCAACCACCACCATTCCCTTGTTGAACTCATCTTTGCGGACATCAATACCGACCACCATCAGGGACTTTAACTGTAAAAGTAAATTTTTCATGGTTTAATGGAATGGGACATTATTTTCCCAAATGACGATTTAATAAGTTTTTTTTTTAAACTGTCCTTAGTTATTAAATTATTTAAGTGAAGCTACATGCCAGCGAAACCAAGGGCCAGAGGAAGCAGCCTATTAAAACAGAAACCAAAGAGACTTAAAGATGGAGGGATGGCTGTGGTACACACTTTGCTTCAGAGTCTCACTGTAGTGGCTACCATCCTTTGGGGAGAGGGACAAGTGCCCGTGGTGACCCAAGAGGCTCAAGGTGAGTGGTCCGTCATTTATCCGGGCCTCTGGGCTGCAGGGATCTCAAGAAGTGCATTTCCCATTCTTCAGATGTCTGGAGGACCGCCCCCACCTCGCTCCTTGGCTCTGCAGCCCCCAGGAAGCAGCTGGGGCTCCCCACATACATCCTGCTTATAGAAATGGAAGGCAATGGACAACATTCCTTCATTTCTCATACCCTCCCCTCCTTCCACAGTGGCCAACAGTTAGGGAAAGAGAAGAGGACTTTCTCAGTTCCCGCCACAGTCCAAGATCAGAGGTCTGCCTGAGTCCCGGGGGAGTCTCCTCCAGGGTGTGGAGCTCCTCTCATGGCCAGCAGCTGCTGAAAGCTGATAAATGCAGAGACCTTGGAGCAACAGATTTCCTGTAGCAGCAGCAGGGCGGCTCAAGATTGAGACCCTCCAAGTCTCTGCCAGCCCAGCTTCTCAGTCATGAGACGTGCTGCCAACAGCTCACCCGAAGCTCCCAGGCAACAGGAACCACACCTCACCTTCTGGATGGGGTCCTGAGTCATGCCAGAGCCCAGCGCCCACAGACAGACGACAGACCCAACAACCACAACAAACACTTCTGGGATCATGGAAAATACCTCCCACTTGATGTCATTGTTAAATTAAGGAAAGCAGGGTGCCTGGGTGGCTCAGTGGGTTAAGCCACTGCCTTCGGCTCAGGTCATGATCTCAGGGTCCTGGGATCGAGCCCCACATCGGACTCTGCTCAGCAGGGAGCCTGCTTCCTCCTCTCTCTCTCTCTCTCTCTCTGCCTGCCTCTCTGCCTACTTGTGATCTCTCTCTGTCAAATAAATAAATAAAATCTTAAAAAAAAAATTTAATTAATTAATTAATTAAGGAAAGCATTGAGGGATTGCTAAGAGGAGAAGAGTGACAGACTGCTCACAGGGATCTCCACAGCCCACAGCTCGCCTCCCAGTTTGCAGGCCATTTGCATCGCGATCCTGGTGGCAATGCTCATCGCCATTCCCTGTCTGTTCAAGGTCCGTGTGAGGGCGCACTGGCTTGGCACCGGGCAGACGGAGCTCAGGTATTTTTTAATGGAATCATAGTAGCTCTTCTGATAAGAAGGCAGGATGCACATTACCTAAAAGACAAAAAAAAAAAAAAAAAAAAAAGGAAGGAAAAGTCACCTTACTTATGTTTAGAAGTAGCTTTACAAAAACTGAGGGGTGGCAGGGTAGCTCAGTCGGTTAAGTGTCTGACTCTTGATTTTGGTTCAGGTCATGATCTCAGGGTCATGAGATTGAGCCCCACATCAGGCTCCCCCACACCTCGAGCATGTGTGCTCTAATAAACAAACAAACAAACAAGAAATGAGAAGGGGGATTCTCCAATTATCTTGCCCTTAAGTTCTGAAAAAGCAAACACTAACATATCTAAAGTTGTCTCAAATGGCCCTTAACCACTGACAACAGGTCAACGCTGCTTCAAATGTGCTTTCATCAGCCACCTGCTCCACAGTCCCACTCCAAAGCTACCCATTCCTCTTGGCTTTCACTGCCTCACATCTCTTCAGATTTGATTCTGTTAGGCTCCCCAAATTCCCTCCTAACCTAGCTCCTTCCCCAGCTTCCTCCCCGCCCCTTGTCAGCCCTTCCTGTGGTTCTCCAGCTCTCACCCCCTCCCTCTACTCCCCCAGCCTCACCCACACATAGGCCAGGCGGAGGATTAGCTTGCACAGTAGGATTTTCTCCCACTAGGTACTAGACAACCAAAATAAAAGAAACAAACAATATTTTGTTGTTTCTATTGTTTACTGTGACCTGAGAGTGGGGATATAGGAGGAGGGAAAATAAGGAGAAAGAAGCTTCAGGTCGCCAGGTATTTTTAAATTCTGCCACCTCTGTCATCGGCCCGATTTCTGATCAGGTGCTTCTCTCCAAAGGGCCTCTCCTGACCTACCTGCATCTCCTTTCCCTCTTGTACTCCTTACTTTCAAAACTGCCATATTATAGAAAAACATGGGCACTGTCATGATTAGCAGAGGATAAATAAAGTGATTCTTCACCTATAGATCTATTCAAAGTATCATCACGTCAAGGGATAAAATTATTTACATTTAATTACATAAAATAGGGGAATACATTTGTCAGCACAGTCCTCTTAGAGGAGTCTTCCTTCCTTCCATCCTATAAATTTGGGACCAAGCAAGGTAGGGGACAGAACAAGACAGTGGTCCAGCAAGGATGGGGACGGAAAGAAGGTGGGAGACAAGTGAGACTAGTTGTCTACAGGGGATGGAGGCACAGGTGATACGTGAACAGCAGGAGCCGTGCTTCCCCCCAGAGAAGGGAGGGACAAATACAGATGTGGGGGACACTTCCCTGTGCTGCTGGGTTGGAACTGGAGGTGTGAACACGTGTTTAACATGTACATAGACACACATAGATGTATGTGTGTATGTATCTACAGTCGACCCTTGAACAACACGGGTTTAAACTGTCTGAGTCCGTGTCTATGCAGATTTTTGGATAAGTATAGTCCAGTACCATAAATGTAGCTCCTCTTCCTTACGATTTTAATAATGTTTTCTTTTCTCTAGCTTACTTTACTGTAAGAATACAGTATATGGTATATATAAAATACAAAATACGTGTTAATCGACTATGTTATAAGGCTTCCAGTCAACAATCAGCTAAGGAATTAAATTTGGTGGGAGTCAAGTCGTATGGAGATTTTTGGCTGTGCAGGGGTCTGTACCCCTAATCCTCACACTGTTCAAGGGTCAACTGCATCTGAGAACATAAATGCAGACCCACGCTACACATACTTCTAGTTTGACCCATTGAGAAAAACGGGGAGCAGTGACACCCCAGTAACAAATGAGCACACCCAGTTGCCAGATTTTGATTTCTAAATACTGTTCTCTACCAAAAAGCATCATAGCTCACTGGAGAAATATCTAATTCCACAGCGGGCAGCAGAATTTCAAGATTAATTTGGAATACCTTATGGTGCCAGACAGTAAGGAAATGTCCCCCCAAAGATGGGGATATGTCAAAAAGACACAGAAGCCAATCTGAATGGGTCTTCCACTAGCAAATCAGGAACGATTTCAGCATCAAAATAGATAACAGTAGTAATAGATTGTAAGCTGGTAATAAAATAGGAAACTGTGAATCCATAAGGATTTAAACAAATGAACAAAGAAATGGAGAGAAGAGAAAGCTCTTCATTGTAACATAATGCTACCTACTAAATGTAGAAGGAAATACAATGCTACATACTAAATGTATAAAATTAGAAAGCCACTATTTGGCAAACACCATAGTGATAATGGGTTCAGATTAAGAATTATCAATGGATTCTGAAACTAGCAGGTAAAAGTTTGATGACAAACAGGATATTTACATACTCTCAAAGTATCTTGCTGCAAAACAAAAACAAAACCACCTGAAAATTACAAAGCAAACTGTAGACGTAAACAGAGAAACCTGGCAGATAGCACCTTAATTAATGGGTTACCTCCCAGGAAGACGTATTAAGAAAACAGGATCATTGCTTGATACTCCTGCCGAAAGTGCATAACCTGAATTTAATTATAAGGAAACATCAGACAAACCCAAATTGAGGGACATTATATAAAGTAACTGATCTATACTCTTCAAAGTTGGAAGGTCATCAAAACTATGGAACTATTTCATTAAAAGAGAGCTACCCTAACGACCCAGCAATCACACTACTGGGTATTTACCCTAAAGATACAAACATAGTGATCCGAAGGGGCACGTGCACCCGAATGTTTATAGCAGCAACGTCTACAATAGCCAAACTATGGAAAGAACCTAGATGTCCATCAACAGATGAATGGATCAAGAAGATGTGGTATATATACACAATGGAATACTATGCAGCCATCAAAAGAAATGAAATCTTGCCATTTGCGATGACATGGATGGAACTAGAGGGTATCATCCTGAGCGAAATAAGTCAATCAGAGAAAGACAATTATCATATGATCTCCCTGATATGAGGAATTTGAGAGGCAGCATGGGGGGGTTGGAGGGTAGGGAAGGAAAAAATGAAACAAGATGGGATCGGGAGGGAGACAAACCATAAGAGACTCTTAATCTCACAAAACAAACAGGGTTGCTGGGGGGAGGTGGGTAGGGAGAAGGGGGTGGGGTTATGGACATTGGGGAGGGTATGTGCTGTGGTGAGTGCTGTGAAGTGTGTAAACCTGGCGATTCACAGACCTGTACCCCTGGGGCTAATGATACATTATACGTTAATAAAAAATGTAAAAAATTTTTTAAAACTATGGAACTATTTCAGATTGAAAGAGGGTCTAAAGAGACAGCACGACCAAGTGCAATGCAGCAGATCCTTTTACTAGAGAGGACATATTTTGAGGACAGATGGAGAAATGGGAAGGGAGTCTATGGATTAGCTGGTCTTACTGTTTCCTGATTTTTATGGTTGTCCTATGGTTCTGTAGGAGAGTGACCCCGTTTGTAGAGAACATGCACTGAAGTACTCAAGGACAATGGGGCATCAGATCTGTAACCTACTCTCAAATGGTTCAGGAAAAAAGAGGACAGACAGATAGATATAGGAAGGAAGGAAACAATAAAAAAAATATGATAAAATGTCAACTGGAGGATCTGGGTGACCGGTATATGACAGTTCTTTGCAGTATTCTTATGATCTGTTTTTATTTTATTTTTAACGAAGAGAAATGCTCTTAGGGTTAGAATTCCTTTTGTTCAATATATCATCCTTATGGGCCTTTTTTGTGTCTGATTAGAAGAGAAGCAGACATGGCCAAGTTGGCTTTGCAGGAAATACAGAGAGGAATGCTGGGAGCCTAGATACATACATTGAACAGGTAAGACACTGCGGTGCAGTGCGAGGTGGGGCCTGGGAGAAGAGGAAGCATTTCCAAGAAATAGGGATGACTGAGAGATTTTTCAGAACAAGGATGCCAATTTTAACTTGTCTGCAGTGTTGGGGTATGCTCTAGTCATGCCTTTGTCCCAAACCGTCCGCCAAGTCAACTCACCCGTGCACATGCGCAGTGGTCTGGGAAATGAGGCTGCTGTGGGAGCTGACGCACTGCACGGGGAATGGCGCTCGTGAAAGAGGCGAGAATCTAGTGGCAGCAGCCATAGGCGACACGGAAAAACCTAAACCCTCCAAGAAACCACTGAAACACTGGGGGCCCCAGCATTTATGGGATGCGATGGGAGTCACTTTATCTTAAATCTTAAATAAATATGTAGGCATCCAAGAGGATAAGATAGAGGTACAAACAAGTATTTAAAAATTAACATTAGAGGTGCCTGGGTGGCTAAGTCATTGAGCGTCTGCCTTCGGCTCAGGTCATGATCCCAGGGTCCTGGGAACTAAAGGCCCCACATCAGGTTCCTTGCTTGCCGGGAAGCCTGCTTTTCCCTCTCTCACTCCCCCTGCTTGTGTTCCCTCTGTGTCTCTTCCTGTCAAACAAATAAACAAAATCTTTTTTAAAAATTAAAATTAAAATTAACGTTAGAAATATGAAAAGGAAATTAAATGCTGATTAAAATTCTAAGATTAATACTTTCTTGGGTTCTTGGGGACATGCACAGCCATTTGCAAACATATTATAGGAGAATGTGCTCACATTCCTTCTTCCAAGAAAAGAAGACTATTAGATATAAAGCAAAAATAAAAATTACACATCAAAACAAAAGCTATCCTATACTTACCAACTGAACATTAGGATCAACGTGTCTCTGTAGAGCACTAAGGAATGCAGCTGGATTCTCTTGTACTTTGATGCTACATAAAAAAATTAATTTTGAGGATATATAGTTCCCTTTTTAGTAACACATAATCATATAGAGTTAAAAATAATACAGATTTTTATAATCCCACTACAAGACAACACCAAAACACTTATTAATCATTTTTTATTAGCTTAGAAAATAGTCTGGTGGAAACTGTGAATTTCTCAGCTGTATATATCCCTACAGTTAAAAATTCCATAGTCCAAAATGAGGTTGAACGTGAGGTTTTGAAAGCACGAGGCTCAATACTAACCATCTGAAACTGGTTTGAGTTAACCTGGGATTAAGGTTTCTTTAATACTGAATCCCCACAAGAACCTTAAAAGTCTCAAAAATCATCAGATGAGTGAGACCAGGCTATTCAGCTAATCTGAATAGTTCCTACTAAAAGATTATTTTTTTCCTCAGTGACAGCTCATTTGGAGCCTGGACTATCTAGCCTGTACCCGTCAGTCAGCAAGTAGGTATCTGTTCTGTGCTCACATTATGTTAGGAGCCAGACGCCGTAGAAGTAATTCCCACACAGAGGACTTCACAGATTGTCTATGTAGAATCAGCTTCTGAGAGGCGGACATGCTGGATGGTCCTAATGCCCAGCGGCCTTTTCAGCCTTGCCCAGCAGGTGGCAGGACCCCGGTTCCCTGCTCACTGATTCTAACTGAGCACCAGGGATGGCCCGCAGCTCTGTTAAAACTAAACGTCCCTGACTTTTCCAAATCAATCTCTTGCACACGCAGTCTCAGCCTCCATCTACTATCCATTCTTTACACTCATCAGGCAAATGTTTCAGATAGGAGGAACTAGGCATATAAATCCAACAACCAAGGGGCCCCTGGGGGGCTCAGTCATCTAAACACCCAGCTCTTGATTTCCGCTCAGGTCATGACCTCAGGGTCGTGAGATCGAGCCCTACATTGGTCTCCATGCTAGACAAGGACCCTACTTAAGATTCTCTCTCACTCTCCCCCACCCCAAAATAAATAAATAAAAATAAAACATAAATGGGAAAGATAAAAGAATGAAATAAAATATGGGCTTTCAGGGCCCCTGGGTGGCTCAATCATTAAGCGTCTGTCTTTGGCTCAGGTCATGATCCCAGGCTCCTGGGATCTAGCCCTGCATCCGGCTCACTCCTCAGTGGGAAGCCTGCTTCTCCCTCTCCACTCCCCTTGCTTGTGTTTCCTCTCTCGCTGTGTCTCTGTCAAATAAATTTAAAAAATCTTTTTAAAAATAAAATTAAATTAAATTTTAAAAAGGGCTTTCAAATAAAACAGGCTAAGAAAAGAACATGGCACAGACTTATGCATGGAATTCATATAAGAAAGAGCTTGCACCGTCACCCCAGGGTCTGTGACTGGGGCTTCTTTCATTCATCTTTTCCTGCTTTTTTATCTCCTAGGTTAGGAGAAATTAGAGCAGGTGAAACTGAAACCAGACGATTTGTTAACCGATGTGATAAGAGGACCATTCTAACTACAGTGTAAAATGAGACTTTGGGGCCATCAATGGTTTTCAACAATGCTTGCACTGCTGATGCAATTAATTAGTAACCGCTTGTTTAACGAATAACTTCCCACCTTGCCAATTAGGACATTTGGCCCTTCACTATTGCAGCAGTAAAAAGAAGTAGGCGTTCCTCCTTATGAACCGTATGAAGCTCAATAAAATGAGGCATGACCAACTCGATTGCTTTCCTAAAAGCAAACAAGATCCGATTCTGAGTAACTGGATATGTAGGGATCCCTTACTAAACTGAGAGCATATGCCATATGCTCATCCCCAGCAAATGGCACAGCCTCTAGTATACAGCAGACACTCAATAAATGTTCAAAGAATAATGCCCTTGGTTTTATCAGAGAACTATCTAAATAATCTTGGGCTAAAGTAACAGAATCAGAAAAGCCTATTTCGGATCTATTTTTACATTAAAATTTTTTAGGGTGTATCAGTGCAGAGCCTGATGCAGGGCTCGATCTCATGACCCTGAAATGACGAACCTGAGCCGAAAGTCAGATGCTTACCCAACCATACTACCCAGGCGCCCCTCTTTCTTATGTTATATTTTAAAACATAAAATCTATTAAATAAGTAAGGAAATGCAACTTTTATATCTTTCAATATCCTGTTTCCTGCTAAGTTTTATAAATAACTGATATGAAACAATAAAAGGGGAAAAAAAAGTTAATGGATTTATTAAGGATTTATGGCCCAACTAGTACTGAAAAGATCTTGGGGGTAAGGAGACCATTGCCTAAAGCACTGTGAAAGCAGCTGTATAAAAACCAACATAAAATGTGTTTCAACTGTATAAAACTTAAGTCACTACAAAATCTATCTACTTATAACTCTTTTGTTAGTACAAGAAAACTATTTTCTCAGTATTAGGAAACTTTACTGAGCTAAAGTTTTTGTAGCTACATCAGCCATCCTTTCTGATCTTTAAACCAAATTAATAGATGAAAACGGCTGGGACAATGTTCCGTGTTTTCTCACGTTTTGGGGTAGTCCACGTTAAATCCCATGGAACTTCCAACTCTTCTCAAGCAGTGCAGAAAATCCTCGGTCACTTTTTCATCTCTGTTGCTGCATATAATCAGCCATTTATTCAAAGACTGTGCACTTAAAATCTTGCAATTTCGCATATCCTTGGACCACTCAGCAGCAGACCCAGGCTGACACTGAGAAAAATAATGATCATGAAAGGGTTGCGCGCATTTATTCACAGAGCAGCTAAACAAAAGTCATGCAAAGATGGTCCACATTCATCATAAGAGACCTGTTTAGTACAGTTTGCTATTCACAGACTTAGAACACTGATTCAAGCACTGCACATCTGGACAGAGTACATGGGCCTCCTGGAAGGGGAGGCATCTGAGCATCACCGCAGGCCAGCCAGTCCCTGGCTGCAGACAGTTGGGCAAGTCGCTTTACCTCAGACTGCTGCTGTGTGCAAAGAAAGGTGTCCCGTTCAAAGATCTCCAGGTTCCCTTCCAGCTCTAAGATCGATGGTCTTTAATATGAATGCCATAGGCCAGTGGGCTGTCTGACTCGGTCTCCTGAGGCAGAAAGCTATCTGAAGGGGAAAATGCTGACTACTCATACTCTAGGGCGTCCAACTACAGCTCACAAACGCTACGGAGCAGTTAAGAACATGCATCACGCCAGGAGTAGCTATGTCTAGAAGCAAAGATGAGGCCAGGGCACAAGCTCCTTTCTCACTCTTGGATAGTCCCTGTCCCAAGGGACCAGGAAAACTATGTTCTCTGCACTGAAAAGGGGAGATTTTAGAAGGGTTACCAGCCTTCTGCTGATATCCACAGACTGGAACTGAATGGAATGTTCTTGGTCCAGTGGGCCGGGAAGAGGCACTGTTAGAGTTGAAGAAGAGACACTGTAATCGAGTCCCTGGTGATTCAGCCTGGCTATCTCCCGAGAGCTTGTCAGAAACGCTGAGTCCTGGGGCCCATCCCAGACCCGCTGAATCGGAATCTGCATGTTAACATGTTCCCAGGCACTTGTCAGCACGAGAGCGCCTAAGGAAGTATTACGATCCCCTTGTTCCACAGACTCCCCAGCTATGGCTGAGAGACATTATGGAGGCAGTTGGTACCAGTGACAGATTTAGACTGGTATTCCTGAGGCTGCATTCAGGAAGGCTGTACTTTCCACCAAACTCTGAAATCCAACCACAGGCACCCTCATAATGCCCTGCCATTAGGTGGCCAGGCAGGGACTCAGTTCCAGGAGGTGACCTTAGCAAAAGAAGGCCAAGGGTAGCCTGCCATCGCCGGTTCTCTCTGGAGTCGCGGTTCATTCTTTCTGTTACCACCAGCATGAGGAGAGCCAGGGCCCTCTCACCTCACTCCTACTTGTTATGGGCTGGCAGAAGACCCAGGACAACTGCCCAAAACACTCTGAGGCCTGTGAATCTTTAATCTACTAAGTTCCTAAAACGCAAGTTCAGAAAAGCAAGCAGCCCAGGACGCCGTCAACGCTCACCAGCCACAGCCACAGCCACCGCTAGGGGGCGCCTTCTCCCATTTTAGTGCCCCTTCTAAGAAAAACCAGTTTCCACACTAAAGAAACGCAACAAAAAAGCTCTGAGAAATGATTTTGCTTACAGAGATGAGACAGACCATATTAAATATTTATAACCTGCTTCATATGTGGAACTGACCTTCTCTTTACTGACTCCTGACCAAAATCTTAATGGGGACCTACTTTTTGTACTTTACACATTTTGGTTCTGTCTTGTTTTTAAAAGTAGTTTTCCCTCAGCTTCTCCAGTGAGGGTTTTGGTAACTTGGATAGATGACAGAAAAGAAATGCTGAAAAATTCCCGTGCCACCAGCACAAAACTTCCGCTTCTCAGTTACATCCATTTAAACATGTCACCTGAGAAAAATGAGAAGAGGGCCTTTAAAAAATATGTAACTGGCTTTAAAAATGAGCAAAACTATGGGAAAAGTAGAAAAATAATGCACCATTTTGCATAAAATAGGTTCATTTCTTCAACTGAAGCCTGAAAGAGAAGTGTCTCTTCAGGTTTCAGAAAGCCCCTCTAAGTGCTGTGTGGCTGGGGACAGGCTCTGGGCACATTCCTTCATGTTGATGCCAACTGACCAGCATTCTACTTGGAGGAAAAGAAAGAACCCCGGTATCAGAAAACGTAGCCTATTGGAATTACCTCTCACCAGTTAAAACATTTTCTCAGGTACTATGGAGTGAGTGTGTGAGTGTAAGTGTGAGTGTGTGTGTGTGAGAGAGAGAGAGAGAGAGAGAAAGAGAGATACGAGAGTACTATAACACCTAATAACAAGTGGGCATATTTTAATTGTCATAGCCTGAAATACACATTTTCTAATGCATCTTTAAATGAGAAACCAAACCACACTGACCTAAATCACGTCCAGTGGGTGCTGATAAGTACTCGCAAGTATACTCAGATTGAAAAGGAAAACAGAGGGGACTTCAAGGTTTAGGACAAAGGGAGGATGTGGATATGGACATAGAGAAACCAAATGACTATTATAAGCCCACTAGTCACCCCTGCATATGATCACACACACATATTCAAGTAAATATTTTTAAATGAAAATAGAATCATAGTACTTACTACAAGGTCTTGCATTAATAATTTTTCTGAAGGCAAAACCCGCCCAGTCAGAGACATCTGGCATCCAAAATGCAGCCCCCAGGTCTCCAGCTCAAAACGAGCATCCTTGTTTCTGTTGATAGAGTTGAGTTTTAAATCATTAATAATTTTCTAAAGAATTCTGATCATTAGAGAGAGAAATATAACTTACTGAATTGTTCAAAGACTAATTTATCTTTTTAAGATTCCAGACTTCTATTTCTACTCACCATTTTCCCCCCCTCAAACAAATGATGGGAACAATCAAACCCATTTGGGACACGCAGAGATGAAGAAGGTTTCTGGTGTGGCACCCTGGTCAGCAAAATGGGCCTGTGAGCCGGACAGACCTTGGTTTAACTCCTAGTGCTGACATTTCACAATATGTGACCTTGAGTAAGACTCAAATTTTTTATTATATGTGCTGCCGAAGCAAGCAAAAGACTCAAATTTTTTAAACCTACGGTTTCCTTATTGGTAAAATATAGGGGTAATAAGCCTAGCAACCTCCGAGGGTTGATGTTAAAGATCAAGCTGATGTGGAAACCACTACCACAGAACCTGGCACATGCTATGTGCTCAATAAAGATGAGCCATTTCTCCCGATAATAAACATGTTAATAAAGAGACATTATGGAGCCTCTGCGTGTGGAGATGTCTTCTGTGAATATCTGAACTGGCTGGCCTAGGAGTGGATGAAAGATGATAGAGGAAGGGAACATACACACTTGGGCTTTGGAAGGTTCACAGGATAGACGGCAGGAGGAAGACCGTGAGGAGAGTATTAGTGTCATCAGTAATCACGGCTTTATATTTGTATGGTACTTTCAGATTAGATCTAGTAAACCCTAATCATAGTTGATGGGTGATCTCCTTGGATTATGATACATGGTCATCTCTAGTAAGCGCTAAGTTCCCTCAGGAGAGCAAGCATGCCGACTTTGCCTCCGGGCCTTCGACATGGCAGCCGGCACAAGGGGAGCCAGGCCCTCACGAGAAAGACAGATGAGACTCGTGCTTTACCTCTCAAAGCTTCCCCTCTCTCTTTAGGGGAGCTCAAACCTCCTTACACAGGCTCTCTGCAACAGCTCATTATTTCCATCTAGTAATGCTCTGTCTGGTCTGGTCACATGGAATACTTTGAATTAATTATTTGGCTTCAGATACTATCTGCTCAAGATGAGATGGGTGAAGTAATTGCCAGTAAAGAAACTGGCTCCTGAAGCCGATGGGATTCCTGAAAGATGGCAAGAAGAGGCGTCCGGGAGAGTAATCCACAGCCCAGAATAAGGGGAGAGAAGCATCTCCAGGAGGTGTAAGTCTGAGGGATATCCGGGATAAATGATGTGAAGTATAGCCATAAAAGGGAAAACTATGAGAGTACAAGCATAACAGAAATGCACATTTACCCTACAGAAATGTTCAAGAAAAAGCACATTACAAAACACGATATACAGTACTTTGCCATTTTCCTAAAAAGAACATGATTATATGCAATTGAAAATATCAGAGACAATATACACCATTCAATTATGATTCATTCATGCATGAAATAAATGTTTACTGAGTGTGCACACACATGCATTTCTTTTCTGTTTGCAGAAATTTCCAAGTTCATCCTCCAAATTTTTTTTTTTAAGATTTTTTTTTTTTTTTTTTATCAGAGAGAGAGAGGGAAAGAGAGTGAGCACAGGCAGACAGAATGGCAGGCAGAGGCAGAGGAAGAAGCAGGCTCCCTGCTGAGCAAGGAGCCCGATGTGGGACTCGATCCCAGGATGCTGGGATCATGACCTGAGCCAAAGGCAGCTGCTTAACCAACTGAGCCACCCAGGCGTCCCATCCTCCAAATTTTTTATCTTTAAAGAATAAAAGACCATGCTGCAATGTTGTCCAGCAGAAGTATAAAGCCATCCACATATGTAAGTTTTAAGTTTTCTAATAGCCGCATTAAAAACAGTAAAAATTGCCAAGTAAAACTATTTTGAAAATGTATGTCCTTTAGCCCAATAAATTCAAAATGTGATCATTTCAAGATGTGGCAGTAGCCACGTTCCAAATGCCCTGCTGTGTCATGAGGCTACAGCCCTGGACAGCAATGTCTTCGTAGGTCAGAGGGGAGAAACGGGAGCCGCTCGTTACTGGCATTCCAGGTGACAGCCAACTGTCAGAATGAGGACAGGAATACAGCGTGAGGGTAGACCGGCTAAACCAAAGGGCACAAAGGTATTCCTAAGTTTAAAGATTGCACAGTAGAATCTTTCTAACGATGAATGTGCTGAGGCCACCATATTAAGACCTGAACATTCTCAATCTCGAATATGGGGCAGGGGGGGGGGGGGGTCTGCTGTGATTCTGTTTTCTGTTTTTATAATCTCCAACCCTTTCCTTCATTCAAATGTTTATCCAAAACCTCCATGTATTAAACAGATGAGAGGAGGGTCATCTGGTTGAAGCTGGATGGTACTTTGGCCCTCGTGGCCTCCAGCCTCCTCCCCTCCAACCCCCCCGCCCCCCGCCCCGTCTGTGATCCCTGAGGCATCAGGGATGAACGTCTGGCTCTGGACCACACAACCCAAAGGTGCCTTGCCCTGAGTCAACAGCAAAGAGACATTCCATCAAAGAATGAGACATTCTGTAGACCATCCAATTCCATAAGCCAGACCTGAGGCAGGATACACTCTGGCCCAGTACCTCTGAATGTCGTCAGCGAGCCTGGCCAGGCGCTGCTGCCTTCCCATAGGGCTGAGACGCGTTTCTCCAGCCACGGCCTTCATCAGCTGGAAATCAGAGGTTGCCTGGCGGGTCAGGCCTATTAATGGAGGTGAAAACAAAGGGGAAAATGAACAGCATGCAATGTAACCCAGCCCAGCTCTGTCAGATTTTAAGCTTTGCACCTAAATTGACTCGGATCTAGCCTATGGATAGCATTGTCCCCCCAAAATGCAAGCCCCTCATGTCATTCTAAATTTTCTAGCAACCACGTTTTGAAAAGCCAAAAACAGGGGCAGCTGGGTGGCTCAGTCGGTTAAGCATCCGACTCCTGCTTTCGGCTCAGGTCATGATCCCAGAGTCGTGAGATGGAGCCCCAGCCCAGCTCTCTGTGAGTCTGCTTGAGACTCCCTTCCTCTCCCTTTGTCCCTCCCCCTGCTTGCTCTCTCCTCTAAAATACATTGATCTGTTTTTTTAAAAAGCCAAAAAAATGAAGTAATTTGAATAGTATATATTACTTAATTCAATATATCCAAAATGTTATCAATTCAACATGTGATCAATATTAAAAAAATTAATAAGTGATTTTCCCTGTTTTCTCACACTAAGTCTTAGAAATCCAGGGTGTATTTTACACTCACAGCCTGTCTCTAGCTGGCCTCTCAGTTGCACTAGCCACATTTCCAGGGCTCAGTAACCCTATGTGGCCAGTGGCTGCCAAATGGGACTGTGCAGATCTAGAGTATGAGAACGCCATTAAGAATGAGCAGCGTCCCTCCCTTCGAGAATTATCTTTACTGATTTTTCTAACTGTGAAATAAATATATACCCATTGTAACTGATAACCAAATGTAAAAGGTGGGAAGTCCTCCTTGCTTAGTGCCGCCCTGTTAATCAAATGAACATGATTAAAAGTGCTCATATTCTACTGTATGGGGAGAATTACCTTCTAGAACTCACGCAGAAGGAAAACAAGGGTCATTTTGGCACCACACAAACGATGTACCCGAAGAAAATCAAAGTCCTATTGCGTCCTACACTAATGAAGCTCAAAAATGCTGGAGAGAAGCTTGGTTTAATATGATCCAGCAATTCCACTACTAGGCATTTACCCCAAGAAAATGAAAACACTAATTCAAAAAGATACACGCACCCCTATGTTTACTGCAGTATTCTTTGCAATAGCCAAGATATGGAAGCAGCCCAAGTGTCCATCAATAGACCAATGGATAAAGACGATGTGGGGTGTAGATATATATATATATATATATATACACACAAGCACATATATATACATGCGTACACACATACACATACATATACACAATGGAATATTATCAGCCATAAAAAAGAATGAAATATTGCCATCTGTAACAACATGGATGGATCTAGACAGTAGAATGTCAAATGAAATAAGTCAGAATGAGAAAAACAACTAACAGATGATTTCTTTTTTTTTTTTTAAGATTTTATTTATTTATTTGACAGAGAGATCACAAGTAGGCAGAGAAGCAGGCAGAGAGAGAGGAGGAAGTAGCTCCCTGCTGCGCAGAGAGCCCGACGCAGGGCTCGATCCCAGGACCCTGGGATCCTGACCTGAGCTTTAACCCACTGAGCTACCCAGGTGCCCCACTAACATATGATTTCACTCATATGTAGAATGTAAGAAGTAAAAGAAACAAACAAAGAAAAAAAGAGGCAAACAGAAGTACAGACTTCTAAATTAAAGAACAAACTGGTGGATGCCAGAGGGGAGTTGTGGGGGTGGGGGGTGAGCTAGATGAAGGGGACTGAGAGCCCACCCATCAGGATGAGCACTGAGGAATGTACAGAATGGTTGAACCACCATATTGTACACCTGAAACTAATATAACACTGTACAGTAACTGTACGGGAATTATAAAGATAAATTTTTAAAAAGAATATTCAGGCACAGGGGCCAGCTAACGCAAAGGCAGTGAGGTAAGAGTACACGTGGTGTTACCATTTGTAAACTATTCTGGATTAGAAAACTTTGACCTTGAGAGTTTATCTCTTATTAAGTTACTAGCAGCTCTAGAGTCTCTCCCAAATAAAGTAATTTGGACTGGTTCTTTGACTACTCCCTTTTAGCTCACTCTAATTAGATAACACCACTGTAAAGGTTTCTGGTTCTGGTTTCTTTTTTTTTTTTTTTTTAAAGATTTTTATTTATTTATTTGACAGAGAGAAATCACATGTAGTCGGAGAAGCAGGCAGAGAGAGAGAGGGAAGCAGGCTCCCTGCTCAGCAGAGAGCCCGATGCGGGACTCGATCCCAGGACCTTGGGATCATGACCTGAGCCAAAGGCAGCGGCTTAACCCACTGAGCCACCCAGGCGCCCCTCTGGTTCTGGTTTCAATTAACTCCCTTGAATCCTCTCACTCATTCTGGGATGAGAAGGATCATAAAAAAGAAATTAAGATCTGAAGTTGAACAGGTAAAAATTTAAATCCTAAATTCTGAGGTGCCTGGGTAGCTTAGGCTGTTGCTGTCTACCTTTAGCTCAGGTCGCAGGGAGTGGGCTTCTCCCTCTCCCTCTGCCCCTCCTCCCATTCAGGTCTCTCTCTCCTGCTCACTCTCCCTCTCCTTTTGCCTCTCTCCCTGCTCCTTCTCTCTCTCCCACTCACTCTCTCTTTCAAATAAATAAATTAAATCTTATTAAAAATCTTAAATTCTGCCTATTAAAAGACATGGGACTAAGTGCAAGCTGCAAGCTTCGGCTCCCTTGACTATTAAATGGGGGCAATTAAGAATTATACCTAAATCACAGGGATTTTCATAAAGATTACGTGGAAGTTAAATAGAATAGTGTGTCTCAAAGTAATAATAATAATTGGGGAAGTAAGAAACTTTGGGAGGTGAAGGATAGGTCTATGACCTTGATGGTGATGATGGTTTTTTAAGTGTACAGTTACCTCAAATTCATCCACAGGTATTCATTAAATATGCACAGCTTTTACTTGATTTTTTTTCTTTACTAAGTTTGCTCCACACCCAGTGTGGAGCCCACCATGGGGCTCAAACTCAACCCCAAGAACATGACCTGAGCCAATATCAAGTCGCTTCACCTTGAATAAGCCATCCATGCACCCCTAAATATGTATAGCTTTCGCATGTCAATCATTACCTCAACTAAGCAGTCTAAAATACATAAATAAAAAAGTAAAGACGGCACATAAAAAAAGAGAGGCTGGGGCCTGGGTGGCTCAGTGGGTTAAAGCCTCTGCCTTCGGCTCAGGTCATGATCCCAGGGTCCTGGGATCGAGCCCCGCATTGGGCTCTCTGCGCAGTGGGGAGCCTGCTTCCTCCTCTCTCTCTGCCTGCTTCTCTGCCTACTTGTGATCTCTCTGTCAAATAAATAAATAAAATCTTAAAAAAAAAAAAAAAAAAGAGAGGCTTAGTTTCAGGAAAATCTCTGGGGACCTATTTTACATTGAAGTAACAAAGGGAATACATGAGCTAAGGAAAACATACACCTCTTCCTATGCCAAGCAATTTCCAAAGCGCTCTCTATCTTCCCACTTTGTCCAACACACATGGCTTCATGGGCCCACCCTGCACAGGTCAGATGAATGCTCCGGTCCCCGAGAGCTGGGAGAGGTCCCGCCCTCCGCCGAGTTTGTCTGGAGCCGGGGATGACGAGCCTGACTGACAGACCGTAAAGCATAAACATTACCTGTTAGAAAGCAGAGCTCAGGGATCAGGTGGGCCACCCGGGCCTCAGTGCTGTCATTTCTCTTGCTTTTCAGCAGACTCACAAGCACTGGCTGGTTTAGGTCAGATAAAGTAATATCATATTGCTACAGAGTGCGAGATGAAGGAGGGAAAAGTTACTATGAAACACTGGAAAATGAGCATCCTCAATTAAAACCAACAAGCTCATCCCAAAATGAACAGATGAGCCAATCTTTTTAATAAAGACACCAAAAAATTCCCACCAATCCTTAGGGTTCCCCCACTCATTTCTATTTCCTGCCAAGGACTCATCTTTCCTTTCTCAGGGTCTGTTTTATGATTTTAATTATTAGCCTTTATAATGCAACACTTTAAAAAAAAAAGATTTGTTCATTGTTTCATCCAGAGTCCAAATCGTCTCCAGCCACCTCCACACATTAACAGGCTCCCCTAGAGCTGAGTCAGTGTCATTATTTCCACCACTGATGACCAACGCAGCGGCTGCTCCGGGCATAACCAGTGTGCTCATTCGGAAAATATCTACACACAGATTGGAGGTGACAGTTCCATAACTCAGACTCCAGAGATCCTCCAAAAGCAGGACCGTCCCTGATTTCCAGGACTGCCTGACGTTAGTAGGGAAGCAGCTCTAAAGTTTGACAAATGGAAATCTGATCCCTGGCTAGTGGTCTTCATTGACTGGGACACTGAGGAAGTTCTCACCTTTCCACAGGTTCGAAATGGGGCGGGGGACAATCGCTCAGCGGCATCTGCCGTAAACCACCAAGCACGCTGCCTGGTTTATGAGTCCTCCACAATAGTCCACCCCATCCCTCCCCCTTTCAAACATTCTCACCTTGCCTAACTAAGCTGGAATTTCAAACATTCTCACCTTGCCAAAAGTTCATTTCATTTCCAACGGCAAAGGTCCCAATTAACACTCGTTTCCAGTATAGCTCACTCAATACTAATGACAGAACAACTGGAATTATAATTTACAAAATGTCTGGGCACTGTGTGATGCTGACATCAGTAATTACAATTAAGGAAGTGAGAAACAGGAGTTTCCCTATTCAATAAGGACTTCTAGTCATTAAAATGAAAAACAATTTGGGAAATTGCAGTTTGAAGGGCTAACTGTCACTAATGCTCCAGCTAAAAAGCTTGAGGAAGTCTTCGTAGAAGGAGAATTTTTATATGTGATGTCTTTAATTCAGTACATAGCTCATGTTTGTGATGTGCTAGGAGCTACCATGGACACAAGGATGAGAGGCACAGCCCCTACCTTACACCCAACTACACATCCACAAAGCAAAGAAGATGAGAAGCACCAATAAGAATATGCTAAGCACTTGCATTTTTCCTCATTTAATCTTAACGACACACCTACGAGTCAGACGCTATCACCATCCCCTCCACAGATGAGGAAACCTACAAGAAATTAAACAATTTTCCCAAAGTCCCATAACTGGAAATTAGCACAGCCAGCATTTATCCCATAAGATTTGGCAATCTCTGTGTGTTATACCATTTAGTACTGGGTGCCTGGGGAGGAAGGTGGGGGTGGGGTATGGTGGTGGCAGTGAAACAATTTAAGGCTGATAAGGCTTCATGAAGGAGGCAGAATCCAACAGAACACCTTGAAGAAAATACAGGAGTACGAGGAGTCCCAGGCAGCAAAGCTGGGACACGTTCCAGGAAGAGGATATTGTATTTATCTGTGACATGGCCAAGAATTCTGCCCCTTAAGCTGTGGCATAGAGTAAACCTTACTCTCTCCCTTGCCCTGATTGTTTTAGCATTTGAAAATGCTTTTCACGAGATAAAACAGGGAAATATAAAGGCTAATATCAAGAAGACCACCGTGAGAGCTGGTTACATAGTAATTTTAGTGTTCCTTCCCTGAGACAGAGAGGAAAACACTCTAGAATTGGCACAATTCCTTTCTTTTTCTCCCTAATTACAATAAATATGCAGTAAACCACAACTCATTACAAAGAAAGTTGAGTGGGATTTTACCACGATTCCCTTCTCAGAATATCACAGATCCTAAAAATACCTCTGTTCAAGGAACACACTTACTCAGGCAAGAAAAACCTCAAATGTTCAACAAACTTGGTGTTTAATAAACAAACACTTATGGAGCATATCATGCACAAGACACTTTAGTAAGCACTGTTCATCTCGGGTTAGCCAAACACCATCCCTGTTCTACAAGGAAGACATTCTAGAAGCAATGTGTGTTGCGTGGAACAAATGCTCAGAGAACGGCTAGCTCTCCTGTGACTGTGACAGGAAGTGGGGTCAGAGAGGGCTTAACTGATGAGGTGACAGCTGACTTCGAAGCTAGGGCTTTAGCTGGTGTTGAAAGGGAAAAGCGCAGCGTGGATTTGTGCGGACGTCTAGCGAACATGAGCAAAGGCTGAGAAATGCTTAGCAGCAGCGAGTGGATGCGGGGATGGCAGCATGAGGTGCCTGGTGGCAAGGTGGGGAGCCATGAAGCTAAAAGATGAGAGGAAATGAAAGGGTGTGACGCGAGAGGGGAAGAAGGGGAGGCTGGGAAAAGAGGGGCAGGGTCTCCTCCACGTGTCCCGAGCTTGCCACATGCAGGTACCGGGCTGAGAGATCTGTAGACACGCTCACCTCACTCAGTGCTCATGCCGCACCATGAAGGCAGATCAATGGCTCCGCTTTACATAGGACACTCCAAGTTCAGTGTTTTGCTCAAAGTCACAGGGCAAAGCCGGGACTACCTCACTCCACAGTCAATGCACTTAACCACCTTCCTGGGCATTATTTCAGGAGGCTCTCTCTGGTGGCAGTGAGGATGGTGAGTCACAGTGAAGATGGCTGGGGCAGGGACACCATAAAGGGGTGACCCAAATCCCCCAGATGGGAATCTGTGAGGTGTCCTGCATTCCCGCAGGGGGAACAGGGCTGGGGTGGGGGGCTGGGTTCCAGGGAGAATCCAAGTGCAGAGGGGAAGGGTTCATGTTGGTGATGAGTGAAAGAGCAGGTTAGGGTAAGAAGAGGAAGGCAGCCAGGGGCTGAACTCCCAAGGAGAAGTGGGAGTGGGGAGGACCCGCATTCAGCACGCGTGATGCTATTCTGAGATCCCTGTGAGTCATCCACGCAAACGTGGTCTGAAACTGGAGATGAGTCTGTAATTTGAGAATGAGGGCAAGGAAAAAGTAGTCCATTTGCGAGGTCTCAAGATAAGAAGATCAGATCCCTCAGGAGGGAGCTAGGGTGGGTAACAGCATTTAACATGTGGGGAAAAGGAAGGGGAAACAGCGAAGGAGGCTGAGACAAGAACAAAATCTGGTGGAGAGGGGTGAGCCCCCCAGTCAAGGAAGGGAACAGCTCCAGGCAGGGGGAGGGCTCGCTGGTGTCAAGGGCCACCAAAAGCCCTTCAGAATAAGAATGGCAGCTGAATTTGACCTTCAGAGAGCTATTTCCTTAGCAGCAGAGCAGATGCCAAACTGCGGAGGTTTCAGAGAGGAAGAACAGGAGAGGTGATTGCAGTGAGTGAAGATGACCTTCCAAAGGAATCAGCTTAAGAGGGGAAAAAAAAAAAAAAAACTTGACTTAAAGGTGTAGAAAGGAAGAGTTCTTGCTATGTGTTTGTTGTTTCCGAAAACATCTGTGATATTTTGGAGACTGAAATATGATTATACGTCAAAAAGAAGGAGCCTCTGGAAGGAATTGTGGATGGAAGGTGGGGCAGAGGTCATGGAGAAGGCGCTGAATCCAGCTCCTGAGGGAGTCGACTCCATCAGCAAATGTCAGTGTACCTGCTCCGTGCAAGGTGCTGGGTAGCCCTGGGTATCCGGAAATAAAGAGCTCCAAGTTCAGGAGGGAAGAGAGACTGTTCACATCCTGCCCGTCACAATGTGAAGCCGCCAAATGCAGAAAGGGACCCCTGGGGAGGGCACCAGGAGGTCCCTAAGAGCGGACAGCTCAGCGGAGGAGGGAAGAGTGGTCGGTGACTGTCCGGCTGCGAAGGGGAGTAACTGACAGAAGGACCCTCAAACAAAGGGGAAACACAGCGGAACGCACAAAGGAAGCAAAGTGGTGAGAGAGGAGGCTCAGGAAAGGGAGCGCCAGATCATAAGGGGCACTGCCGGGGAGTTCAGATCCAGCGCCTGAGGCACTAGAGAGCCACAGAAATATTTTAAGCAGAGAAGTGATATTATCAGCTATGCTTTGAAGGGAATGGCCCCAGGCTACAGGAGGAGGGGCAACAGGAGACCGGAGGAGGGTCTGAGCCAAGCCAGGGAAGGCGGGAACAGAGGCGAAGGGACAAGTCGAAGATTGGTGTCAGAAACAGACTCAGCCTGACTTGTTTGATTCGGAAAGGACTAGGGAGACTTCTCTGAGCTAAGAGGAAGGGAGATGAGGGTAGAGTAAAAAAGTCCAACCTGTTTATAGTAATCCACGTAGGTGACCTCAGTGCCGTCCTTCTTGCGAAAGGTGTGCGTGGGCTTCACCGACCAGTCAATGTCATCGATGCGATAGGTTTTGTTATTGTATCTGGGAAATGCAAGTAATCTTTCAATGTTTTCCCCAAATCATGCAAGACAAAGTGGCTATTTCACTACAGTTATAATTCAAAGTATTAGACTCCTAACTTTCAGAAATTACAATAGTAATACACGAATAGTCTTTTCTTTCCCCCTAATGATCAGCTTTTATCTGAGAAGAAGAGCATTCATTAACTCTTCAGAATACAGGAAAACCTCCATATTTCAACAAAGCTGGTGAGAAAGTCATTAGACCACAATCTTTCTCACCGAGAGACACTCTAACTTCACTATAAATTATTCCTAGAAGTTCAAAGGCTGAAGCATTGCTCAAAATTTTCCCATCAGCTTCTGGTGTCATTCAATTTTTTAGCTCCCAGATAGCTGTTCTGATAAAAAGCACCCAAATAGGGGGCAGGCTGGGTGGTTCAATCGGGTAAAGGTCCACCTCTTGATCTCGGCTCAGGTCATGATCTCAGGGTCCTGGGATCCAGCCCCGCATCAGGATCTGCGCTCAGTGGAGAGTCTGCTTGGGGATTCTCTCTCTCCATGTCCCTTTCCCCCACCCTGCCCCACTTCAGCTCTTTCTCTCTTAAATGAATAAATCAATCTAGAAAGGAAGAAAGAAAAGAAAGACACCCCAAAAAGGCTGATGAACCAAGCAACCCAAGTACCCCACTCAATCTCCCATCTAGGCCTGGCTCTTAGTGGAACTGCCAAGGAGATTGGTTAAAATCCTTCCAAGCTCTCTCTCCTCTGCAGCTCTGTGTGGCATGTGGTGTCTTCACATGCCGCCCCAGCCCTGGGGCAGAAACCTCCTTGTCAGGTTTCTCTTGGGCTCCTGGTACTTTGTAAGGTTACTTTGCAACAGTGTGATATACTAATTCGCGATGATCATGACAGGAGGCTAGGAGGACAGGAGGCTAATTCAACCAGTCCCACCTCCCAGCTGTATAACCCAGAAAAACAACATTAAGTGGCAATTCCAAGCCAGACTGGGAGAAGGCTAGCATGTCCTCTAAAAGAATGATCTGCGGACTAACAGCAGTACACGGTGACTTTCTGGTACTCAGGAATTAACCTAATTTGTGTTTGATTCAGTTCAATGTGCACTGTGGGCAAATTATATATAGAAGAGTCTAGGGACTGGAAAGGTCTCAGCCTTAAAGATCTCATACTCTCCCAGATAAGAGGGGCCGTGGACCTAATGTTCTCTCCTGGTGATGTGATGAAACAAAATAAAATGGCTGTAAAGAGCAGGCTGTAAGCAGCGTGCCACCGGCACAGCACAGGGGAGGGAACGGGGTTTTTTAATGGAGTGGCCGGATGAAGGCTGCAGAAGAGCAGTACTGTTGGAGCTGCGTTTTGTCAAGGAGAAACTTGAAAGTCAAAATTCGGGGTTGAAAATCCAGGCAGAGCTACTGAAGCAGCCAAATGCAAACTACCCGGGGTGGGGAAGGGGTGCAGCAAACGGTAACGCAGGACCCTATCCTATGGCAGAGGCTCCCCGAAGCCTGCTCCAGGAAGTCCCAACCCCAGTCAACCCAGCACGGCCACATCTATGCAGGTGGGTAAACTGAACAGATCTCAGGACGCAGCCCTGATGCTATTCCTATTCCCAGAAGGCAGAAAGAATGCAATCCCCAGGGAAAAGCTTTTAATGCAGGCTTTTACCTTGTGAGGACAATGAGCCCAAGCAGCTGTTTTTCACACATCTGGGTAAAGCAGGACATACCAGTTTCCTGGCAGATACCAGCCATGAATTCTAGAACAGTCTCATTCCGGAGTACTTTATAACTCACGTCAGCAGTAAACAGGAGCCTGCTTTCAAACTGTGACACAGAAATAGCAAACCCAGGCCAAAGGGACAACCTTCAAGTAAATAAATATTGAAAAATACGTATTTGAAATGCCGTATCATGAAACAATCACCATTTTTAAATGCTGATTTTACATTCCAGCTTTCTAGATCTTATGAAACTACTTTTTTTCAGTCTGATTCCTTCTAGTTGCTGATTAAAACATTAGCTATTTCTAGCTGGAGTGCCTTTGAACGTACATTTATGAGAATTACATGCCCACAGAGTGGGAGGAATTTACTTTGGCACTACTGACATTTTGGACCGGATCTGCTCTATCCCAGAATGAAAACCTCTGGGTTCAGAAAAGCGCACAGACTCGATGGCCTAGAGAGTGTTGAGACCTCATGAGAGTAAGCCATCATCTAGATGGTATCATGTACAAGGACACAAGGGACACTGTAGTAGAGGCTATGGCTCCCGTCCATATTTAGGGCTATCACGGACCGAAGACCTGCCTAAGGAAAACTTAACAAAAATGACATGAAAGAAAGAGCAAATATTTTTTTAAGAACTGCTTCAGTTTATTTTGTGGACTTCCTTCACAGTGCTCCTGAGCCAGCCTTCAGGACAAACATATGTCCTGTGCCAACTCCAGCTCACAAGAGCTTCTTGTCCACGGCAGGGGACAAGTGACAAGAATGGACAGGATGCTTTACACAGACCACTGTGCCACACTGACTTACCATACAGAAACCCAACCATGTCCCCCCTACCGGGCACAAGGCAAAACAGCCTGCCCGCTTGTTTTCTACCTTTCCCACTCCTTCCTGCGTTTACATATCTGTCTTTGGGTTACCAGCTGCCTCTCTGTCTTTAGCTTGACCACATATCTGGGAGAGCTAACAACCCATTCTAGACACAGCTGATGACCTAACCTGAAACACCTCCTTCCCATTTCGAGCGGAAATTCCAGTTTCATGTAGCTGACTTGTTTGTCTGACCTCTTCTTACCCAATGTCAACCACCCTGGCTGTGCTAACTTCCTGTCAGCAAGAAAACGGCTTCAACTACGTTGTGTGACACCATCCTGCTTACTCTGCCTTCATTATTACTTGTCACACGCAGAAAACGCAGTTTCTGGATTCCTTCTAGGATCGATGATAATGATCTAGCATGCTAATAGAAGAAAACAGGCTGCTAGCTTCACATTGACGTTCTCCATTCTATAAAAAACTTGAAAATTTAAAAAATCCTTATTTTTCATAACACAGAGTCTCTCACAGGAGAGCATAATGTGTAATATTGCATCATAAATTACGTTCTTCACATTATAACAATTTCAGGGTAACAGAAAATATAAATAAACGTACTTGTGCTGGGGAATTTCCACGGGCTCAGAAGGCTTATAGAAGTTCCGTCCAATTTGGTACATGGCCAACTTTTTTAAGATCCTGCAAGTATACATTTTTTTTTTTTAATCTCTGGTCAGCATCAGTTAGTAACAGTACAATTCTAAGTTTGTCCCCACACTGAATATATGATAAAAATATGTCGGAACTATAGAACTCTCATTCTTCTAGTACTGGAGGGTTTAGATGCTAAATATACCTATGAGTGTGTATATAAGAACTATGACTTCTTTCTATTTGAGAATGATAACTGAAATTATTTTTGTCTGTTTCCACTTAACTGCAATGATAAATAAGTGGCCACAATACGACTGTGGTTGTAACATTCTGGTTAGCATGGAGAAGATAAGGCAAGCCATGTTTGAGGGCTTTCTGGCCTCTTCCCTGTTTTGAGATAGGAGGCTGTTTCTTTTTTCTTTTCTTTTTTTTTAAGATTTTCTTTATTTATTTGACAGAGAGATCACAAGCAGGCAGAGAGGCAGGCCGAGAGAGGAGGTGAAGCAGGCTCCCTGCTGAGCACACAGCCGGATGCAGGGCTCGATCCCAGGACCCTGAGATCATGACCTGAGCGGAAGGAAGAGGCTTTCACCCACTGAGCCACCCAGGCGCCCCTGGGAGGCTGTTTCTAATGAGGCTACATAGCATTGCTGCCTCTTCAGCCACTAAGCCTGGCCACCTCTGGAACAGGACATGTCACCGATCTGAGGCTGCCCATGGCATGGGGGAAGTGTAAGCGTTTCAAGTCAGGAAACACGGGTGACAACTGCAGGATTTGGGCTATGAAATGTCATTGAGCCTCAGCCTCCAACACGGAATACCATCCAAAGCTATTTAGCAAGACGTCTGACTAGAATTAAGAAATAACATACCTGGGGGTGGGGGTGGATTCCTTTTGTGTATCCCCCCCAGCAAAACCCAAACTCTCTGTCCAGAGGCCGTTATTAAGCAAAGCACTGGCGCCGAAGCTTTTTGAACATATCACCTTGCTGGTCCAACCAGGAGTGTGGAAAATACTGGTTTACAAGTCTCTGTGTTCCCACTAGTCATCCAGGAAACATGCTAAAAATGAGAATTTCGGGCACCACTCTTGAAATTCTCTTTACCAGGTCGAGTGAGGGGCCAAGAAATCAACATTTCATGGAGATCCACCCGACAACCCCCGAGATGACCCCCAAGAGGCAAATGACCCTCACATCACTTAGAAGGGCACTGGGCAGTGACGTCACAACCCTCCTTCTGCCCCAGGGGTTCACATGGCAGGGGACTGAGGGGGAAGGGAGAGCAGAGAGCAGCAGGTGATGTTGGAGCATAACAGATCTTTCATGACAAACCCAGACATCCCTGATTTTTCAGCCTGGGTGGGAGGGCCGGAGAGGGTTCAGAAAAAGAAGGGAGAGAAAAGGCAGCCCTACCCCACCCTACCCCACTCCAGCCCTGCCACCACTGAGACCCCACAACCCTTGAGCTCTTTGTCCCAACTCAGCACTGGATGATGAGGCGGCAGCCAGTGAGAGGCTGCGAGGGACTGCGGGGCCCATCACCACACAGCTACAGAAAAGCACGAGACTTGTACCGAATGGCATCGCTAGCCTCAACTAAAGTGCTGTGGGAGGCGCCTCACTTTCGGAAGATGATGCTGAAGACCTGGGTGCACACGGGGGAACTTGCCGGCAGCTCCCCTGTCAGAGTGAGAGTCATCCGCACAGTGTCGCCTCTCAAAGTTTCACTGGACAGTTCGGTGACCTGGGAAAAGAGGTACTTAATGTGCACGCTAGGTCACCATCAAGTGTGAGGAATCAGAGACAACACAGCCGTCACAATTTAATATGTATTAACAAACAGAACTGCAGGTGTTAGCATGTAATAATCTAATCACACTGCACTTGCAGGGTTTTCCTATCTTGCTAATCCTAGAAAAGCAACACTTCTCTCTCCTTTCTTTTCTGTTTTTGTTTTTTTTTAAGGATTTTTTTTAAGGATTTTTTTTAAGGATTTTACTTATTAATTTGAGAGAGCAAGAGAGCGAGCACAAGCAGGGGGAACGGCAGGCAGAGGCAGAGGGAGAAGCAGGCTCCCTGCTGAGCAGGGAGCCCCACCCAGGGTTGGATTCAAGAACTCTGGGATCACGACCTGAGCCCAAGGCAGTCGACTGAGCCAAGGAGGCATCCCTCTCCTAACTTTTTTTTTTTTTTTTTGACAGAGAGATCACAAGTAGGAAGAGAGGCAGGCAGAGAGAGGGGGAAGCAGGCTCCCCGCTGAGCAGAGGACCCTGATCATGACCTGAGCCAAAGGCAGAGGCTTAACCCACTGAGCCACCCAGGCGCCCCACCTCTCTAACTTCTTAATGGAGAATCAAAATCAGACTTAGGATACAGAGACTTGATCCAAAGATAAGTGTTTCTTGACCTCATTTAGCTGAGATTGGGGAGCAGGTCACAAGTTACTTGGAGAGTCTGATAAAAGTTATAGGCATTGTCCCTTGAAAACTGCACATATGTATATACCACAATGATGTACCCATTTTCAGGTGGTTCACTGACACCCAGAAGTCTATTAGTGGACTGTCCAGCCCACCCTGGGTTCATGGATTCCAGAGGCCTCTCAAAAGTTTATTCATAAACAGAAAAGCAGAGAGACACCCAAGTGGCTCAGTTGGTTCAGCATCTGACTCTTGATTTTGACTCAGGTCATGATCCCAGGGTCCTTGGAAGGAGCCCCGATTCAGACTCCCCACTCCCTACTCAGTGGGGAGTCCGCTTGAGGAATCTTTCACCTCTCCCTCTGCCCTTCCCCCCACTTGCACATGGGGCGGGGGGGGGGGGCGTCAAGTAAATAAAATAAATCCTTTTTAAAAAAAGAGAAAAGCAGAAAAGAAAGGTAAGGACAGGGAATTTGTAAGAGGGCAAGTAAACATGGGGAAGAAATCAGCAGACATTAAAACACACAGGGAATCTACTAACTTATGAAAGGTCTAGAGAAATGTGTATATTTCCTATAATCGGAAACAATATTCTAACAATAGAACAATTTCATGAACAGGTTTCTATACCAGCTACTCAACGAAATATGAAGTTTGCCAGACCAGACAGGACTTGGTACAGGCTTTTGGAATAAAAGAGTGATCAAATCAGACAATAAAAATCAGTGACCAAGGACTTTTCAGGAAGGTAAGAAATCAGAAGAGGCCAGTTCATTAGCTAGTATTTTATCCATACTTTTTGTAGCTACAGTGTACTCATAATCGCTTTCAGGCTGAACCAGAAATGTAGGGCAGGAATGGCTCACTGCATGGACACAGACAGACGGGTCCTTCCACGGGGGGGGGGGGGTGGGGGGGGGGTGAAGTATTCCACCAAGGTGATTTCTTACTCAACTTGTGAGAAGTCAGAGGTAGAGAGCTGTAGGAAGAGCTCATCAACACCTGGGAGAAGTCTAGCAGGCAAAAGAAGTGAGATGCTTTCAAACCGCTGTGGGGATTTCAGGACAAAGGCTGCAGACACCAAAGGTCATTGGGTTGAGGGCTTGGCAAGCAGGTGGTAGCAGAGGTCCCGCCTCACACTGCCCTCCAGGAACTGCATTCCTAAGAGCCATCTAAGCAAACTCTCTGAGCTCCCTGCACCTCACCCCACCCCACCCCCACCCCCGCCAGGCGCCAACTGCTCTTGGGTTCCTGTGTTTGTTCTTGCCCATGCCCCCCCCAGGCTTCCTGTCCCAGGCTGCATCAGAGTGTGCTTTCACTTCTCAACCCAGCAGCCACCTCATGGTCGTCTGGTTGGCAGGACTTAGCACTTCTACACCAACAACATCTTTCATCTGTTTCTGCTGCTCCAGTTACTTACCACAGGGCTTAGGAGAACATGACTGGGAACTGAACAAACCCACGTTCTCCGCCTCCTGCAGCCCGTGTGACACAGAGCAAGCCACTTCAATTCCTTAAGACCTTTCCCCATCTCTAAAATAGGAGGACGTCTCGCCTAAGTCCCAGTGTTGTGAAGATTAAACGGGATAATTCATTGATCTCATCTTTATCCCACAGCACACGCACGCAGGAAGGTTAAATAAATTGCAGGGCTTTGTCCCTTGATTCAAGCCCCTTTGACTCCTGCCCAGATGACTCCAGTGGCTCTTATTAATCTTTCCATTTTCCCCTGTCAACCGTCCAGCAGGATGTAATCAGAGTAAATGTAATCTAGCAGAGATCTCATGGAAACACTCTCTCTGAGGCTTCAGTGCTCCATGGAGGATGGTCCCTCTCCCCCAGCAGGACGTTTAAGACTCTCCCTACCTTTGGAGCCACAACTTCATTCCTTCCTAGCCAAACCTGAACAATCAGAAGTTTCTAAAATATGCCCCTCCCCCCCACCCAGCCTTCTATCACTGCGCCTTTGCTCCTCCCCGTCCTGTCTGGGGATCCCTCCTCTCCCCGTCATCCCCTTCACTGACCCAAATCCCGCCCGAGGAGCCAGTATCAGCTCCCACTGAAGTATCCTGCTGGTCAGGATCTTGCCTTTGGTCAAGTTCTGTTTGAAGACCTTGGACGAGATACTTAACCTCTAAGGCTCGAGGGGTGTTGAGAGGATTAAGTGAGAGCCTGGAAGAGCAGGTACTCAAGAAATGTAATCTTGTACAATATTCATTTGTAAATAAACTTGCACTGTATTTGGTCATCAGTAACTTTTCTACTGAGTGGAAATGATTTGACACGAGCCATGTTTTATCTGTCGCTGTTCCCTCAATGATGCCAGCACCTTGAAATCACACCGCAGGCTCTCTGTAAGGGCAGAATGAATGCTAGGGGTGGCAGCTAGATGTGACCAGTGAAAGCAGGCCACATGGTGGCCACAGATACACAGATGGGGTCTGCAAGACAGTGGAAGGCCAGGAAGCAGCCGACTAGGACTTCTAGAACTGCACACTGGGGGACTGTGATGAATGCATGAGTGCAGGATCTCTCTAAACAAAAACAGGGATCCTACAAAGTGTGCAGAAGACGGACGGGAATGCAGGATTAAGCCTGAGTCACTGTGAAGACCAGAATAAAAAGGTGAGCACAATAACATGTTTGTTGTGACACCATTTCTATTATTTCTATCTCACCATCACTGGGTAGGCAGGCCATAGGGTGATAAGATATAAGACAATACTTTTTTGTTGAAACCTGGGAAATAAAGTCAACAACCCTGATTTGTCTCACAACTTTTCTTTTCTTTTTTTTTTTTTAAGATTTATTTATTTATTTGAGAGAGAGAGAATGCACAGAAAAAGAGGCAGGTTCTCTGCTGATCTAGGCACTCCAGGATCATGACTTGAGCCAAAGGCAGTCACTTAACTCACTGAGCCATCCAAGTGACCCATGATCTAACCATGTTTTTACTCACCTGCCTCTTCATTAGATACCATCCCTAAGGTGCATACTACATGCTCATTTTGAATGAGAAACAAATAATATGTTTATTCTGAGCATCTGTAGAGTAAAATTTCTCCATTTTGGTTAGATACAATCGAAGAAAGCTGGACCACTCACGGTGTGTGTGTATGGGGGTATAATATTAACATATTTAATTCACTGTTACTGCAGATGTATCAACAAGAACAAGATAATCCTTAATGATAATACACTCAAAATACAGCATTTAAGTACAAGAGGCACCATACTAGCATGCTATCGATGTCTGGTCATAGAACAAAACCCTGAAGGATCAATAAGGACTTACGATGAATTAAAATGTTTCTAAATTTATAGATCCAGATTTTCCAAGCCTCTAAATTTTAAGCCTATGGTATGATTTTTTAATTCCATATACAGAGAAAATAATCACTCAAGCAGCTCGTATAAATCTTAGACTCTCATAAAAAGATAAAGGCCCCAAGAGTGCTCAAAAATGCATTTCTTGAGGAAATTCACAGAGATTTATATGGAGTCTAGAAAATTTAAATTTATGCCTTGGTACCAACCTGTCCAAAATGTTGAACTAAAGGATTAAGGTTTCTCAGGGATAGAAACATAAAGTTTTAATTCGATGCTCTACTTTAATTTTTTATAAAGACAGTGGTTCTTGGGCGCCTGGGTGGCTCAGTGGGTTAAGCCGCTGCCTTCGGCTCAGGTCATGATCTCAGGGTCCTGGGATTGAGGCTCACATCTGGCTCTCTGCTCAGCAGGGAGCCTGCTTCCCTCTCTCTCTCTGCCTGCCTCTCTGTCTACTTGTGATTTCTCTCTGTCAAATAAATAAATAAAATCTTTAAAAAAAAAAAAAAAAGACAGTGGTTCTTTTTTCCTTGTAGTAATTTAAAACTGCCTTAGGACATATATGATAAAAGCATCAAAAACAGTATATTTTAGGACTGAAAATGCTGAACATACAAAAACATGGATAAAGGAATATGAATCATGCGACTGCCATATCCAGTGATCACACCATTAAAAAAATCCTTAGAATTGATATCAATAACTCATATTTCGTATGATCAAAGAAATGACAGCTTTCAAATGAGAGATTGATATAAAGTTTTTTAGACACACAGGTACAACTGTGCAGAAGCAAAAGAACAAATTTAAGGCTCTGAAGCCAAAGGCTAAATGGTGTTTGTTGAAGTCTTGCCTGTTTTGGGAAAAGTTTAAAAAGGAGGCCCATTTCAAGGACACTTTGCAAAAAAAAACATTTTTAAATCGCAGTTTTAGGCAGTGTTTGTAATACAGCTCTTATTTTTTAAATGCCACGTCATCAGCTTCTTAATTAAGAAATCAATACTGATGAGATCTTAATTAGGAAGTCTTTCTGCTCTCAGGCATGGGAACAAGACAGAGTAAAGAAGTGAGACACTCGTTCCAAATGTAATGACAATCGACTAACCTCTTAACTATACTCGGGTGAGTGTAAGTATATACATGTGTGTGGGTGTAAAGAGTAACCGTACTATACCTTTGCTTCCAGCTTTTGTGAGAGGAAAAGGATGACGCCATCAAATGCTTTTGCTTTGTTGGAAAGTGCCTTATGACTGTAAAGCAAAGCAATTCTCAGCCTTCTAGATTCTATATCTGGAACATAGGCCACATGATACTGGTAGAGCTGCCAGTCCAGGGGCAGATCTAAACTAAAGAGATTTGTGACCAGTTTCACAGGTACTCCACTGGAACCTGAGAAGACAAATAAAAAACATCTTTTTTTCACCAAAATAAAATCACACCTTGTTAATATTAATCATACCATTTAAGATTTTTACTTACCTGTGCATTGTTGTTGCTGTAAAGCAAGGATTCTGGTTCAGTGACACAAGACAAGCTTTCATAACCTACAGCCCAGTAACCTTATGGAATCCTACACACACACATTCAGGAATTAAAAAGGGATCGTGTGATCATGTGTAAAGGAGGCCTCATAAGAACCTAAGAGAAGATACTGACATTCTTGTCGTAGGATTTCTTCTAGAGCCTGCCTTCCAGCTCTGCGTCTGTGCAACGCAAATTGGCTCAAGCAGTATTTTTAGATGCTGCTCTGAAATTATGCTGCCCTTAGATTATAAAGACACTGTCCAGTTCTTACCATGAGCACAACCCCCAGCCCCTTGGAAATCGAGACAATCAAAAGTTACCCATCCTTCTGACAATTCTGAAATAGTTCAATCAGGGAAAAGTGGAAAGCCCTCAGAGATTGAGGGGAGAACAGGGGAAGGAGAAATTACACATCTTTTATGCATGAAAACAGACAAGGCCTCTGGGCTTCTTTTCTGCAGACATGGGTAAGCTTCCAGAAATTCCAGCCCCTCAGAATTTTTTATTCACCTCTTCAAAGTGTATCAGACACATTCAGAGATGGCCTCATTATAGTGGTTGCTCAGTGCTCAAGATGGCATCAGATCCCTCTAGGACGGAATCTAGGAGGGCACAAGGGAGGTACTTCTGAGTTCTCCTTGTAGGGAATCATCCAGTGTTTGTCTTATAGAAAGGAATCCTATTAGATGGGCACTATTTTGCTTCCTTTCATGAAGGAAGTGGAAACATGAGCTCCCAAGGTGGTAAAGAAAAAGAGCATCATGTGTGCATTGGTATTTCCTCAGTTTCTATGTATGGTAGATATCTGTTAGAAGCAAGTGATACCTGTACTATTTTAATTAAAGAAAAGCTTTCTTTTGTTCTCCTGTATCCTGGGAAAAGGTAGTATGTTTTAGCTACTCATATTCATGGACAAAGAGAAGTCATCCTAGAATGTCAGATCTGGCAAGACCCTTGGATATTACCTACACCAGTGTTTGTACACTGTAATTATGACCCATTAGAGCTGAAGTCATGACAACATATGACATGACCCAACACATTTTATGAAATGACTAGAATACAACAGAAGTGACCAGACTGCCTTGTACATAGTAAGGGCAAGCATTTTTCATGAAACTTGGGTCCCATTTTTTGTGGTACTGTGTGTATGCTAGATAACAATGTATCTACTCCTTAATTTTTTGCATGGTTGTAAAAAGCTTGAAGAAAACTGATCTGCATCAGGGAGTCTTTCCCAACTTTTGGGAGGGTGTCACAAAGCCTTTCAAGAATCTAATGAAAACACCTAACTTCCTGAAGATGCATAGGCCCATAATTCTGGGTGTAATTTCAGGGGTGACTTTGAAAAATGGTTAAAAATTCCAAAAACTGACTAGATCTTTCTTTTTACAACTGAAGTACAGAGACATTATTGTTTCCCATAGGAAAACTGTTGGAAAAGAAACAGAGCCTATCCTTCAACCCCTACGCCAAGTGTAAGGAGAACATCTTTTCAAAGAGTGATATGTTTAGGGGAAATATTCTTACCTCTATTAATAAAGGAGAGAATTAAGGCTAAAACAATTAGTGTCTAAATAATGCTTTAAATATAACAGACATTCAATAAGCGTTTTTAAAGTCAATATATAAACTTGTTTATTTTAGATGTAGAAATTAAAATTCCTTAAGCACAATTTGGTAACATTTAAAAAGTAAGTAACACGATTACTCCGTACCTCTTTTGCAATCTCTCACATGGGCCAATTTCTCTCTGGTACAGACACTCAGGTCCTTGAAGTCCCATCTGATTTTCCCACCTCTTTCAGTTAAAGTACATCCAGCATCACCAGAAGATACAACATCTTGACCTAAAATGTGAAGAGAATGCCATGACATCTCATGTTTCATTCTAGTGATGCTGTTTACAACTACTATGTCAAAACTGAGTCTCTAACTGAAGCTCAGACTTTTGTGGCTTTAATGAAAACCAACCCTCGCTGCTGAAAATAATCGTGACTATTTAGAAGTCTTCAGCCTAAAACCTGAAAACTGTAAAGGAAGCGTGATATGTGTTGTTAGAAAGAACATATCACAAGTTAACTCTACCTCATAATGCTTAGGTCTAGTCTGATTCTCCTGTTTGTTAAGGAGAAAAAGGCCCATCCCCTATGCCCTCCTCCACACACAGGTTTGGAGGGCGGCTGTCCCTCCTTCGGCTCTTGCATAACCCCCTGAACACTCAGAGATAATGACTGTCCACACCAACTTCTTTACGCACTGGGGCTGAATCTGCTATGTCTCTCAGTGATGAGAAGAGAACTCCAAGAACACTGCTGTCAGTTTCTGTGGGAGTTCATTCCTTTGAAAATGAAAGCCAGCATTTCACCTTGGGGCATGTTACTTACTGTTAGGTTCTGGCAAATGTGAAAGGAAAATCTGTTTCCAAATGAACATTTTCTCTTTAAAGAAGTATAGAGATGTTGTTTGTTGGGGTATGACGTGGCACTTTGAAGATAATGTGAAAATAGGAAAGTACAGAGTATTACTACAAAGCAAGCAGAGTAGTAGTATTACTATGAAGTAATAGTATGACCAAGAAGGGTGGACTCTGACCACCCTTTGATACAGCCATCGCAACCCCCTCAAATGGCATTATCGCTGCTCATACCGTTTCTGTGGAGTCTGAGTCTCCCAGGAAAATCACATTTATTTAATTTTTAAAAAGGTTTAAAAATTATTCGTACTATATTATCCATATCATTCACTGCTCTTGATTTCAAAATGTTAGGTGGTTTATAAAAAATCAATCTACCATAAGATGGTAGTTACCAGTGGGTGCCTGGTGGCTCAGTTATTAAGCGTCTGCTTCCGGCTCAGGCCATGATCCCAGGATCCTGGGATTGAGCACCACATCAGGCTCCCTGCTCAGTGGAGAGCCTGCTTCTCCCTATCCTTCTGCCCCTCCCACTGCTCTTGCTCCCTCTAGCTGGCTCTCTCTCAAATAAATAAATAAAATCTTAAAAAAAGAGAGAGAGAGATGGTAGCTGCCGGGGTTCAAGGGAGGACAGAATGGGGAGTTAATTTTTAATGAGTACCAGGTTTCAATTTTGTAAGATAAAAAAGTCCTAGAGGGGCGCCTGGGTGACTCAGTGGGTTAAGCCTCTGCCTTTGGCTCAGGTCATGATCTCAGGATCCTGGGATGGAGTCCTGCATCGGGCTCTCTGCTCAGCAGGGAGCCTGCTTCCCCCATCTCTCTCTGCCTGCCTCTCTGCCTACTTGTGATCTCTCTCTGCCAAATAAATAAATAAAATCTTAAAAAAAAAAAAAAAAGAGAGATGACGGTGGTGATGGCTGCACAATGATGTGAGTGTCCTTAATGCCAAGGAGTATGCAACTGAAAACGGCTAAAATGCAAAATTTTACATTATGTATATTTTGCCACAATTTTTAAAAATAATCAAATAAAAAATTCTATGTCTGAGCCTTGCTAGTCACAAGAATGTTCATCAGGCGTGGAAAGGAAGTCCCAAGAGCAGCTGGGCAGTGGATGGCATGACCTGATAACCCCCAAGACAGGTGTTCTGTGCGACCAAGTGCACTTCCTCGAGCTCAGAGCACAGAGGCTACTTGTGGGAGCTAGAAAATCCCTAGTGGAGAATAGACAGCTGAGCAGCAGATGATGGTGGAAGGACTAATGATCAGGGGTCTGGGAGACCCTAAGTGCTTAGAACTAACATCACATAACTTCATAGTCCGAGCAAGGGGGCAGCTAACAGGTTTCAGCCGTGGCTACTGGGTGAATTATGTGTCCCCCAAATTTACTTGTTGAAGATCTAAATCCTCATATCTCAGAATGTGACTGTATTTGAGACAGAGTCTTTAGTAAGGTAATTAAGCTAAAATAATGTCATTAGCATGAGCCCTAATGCAATATGACTGTGTCCTTATAAGAAGAGGTAAAGTCACAGACAAATACAGAGGGAAGACCATGTGAAGACACAGGGAGAAGACAGCCCTCTACAAGCCCTGGAGAGAGGCCTCAGAAGAAACCAACTCTGTGGACACCTTGATCTCGGACTTCCAGCCTTCAGAATTATGAAACACCACACTTCTGTCATTTAAGCCCCCAAGTCTATACCACTTTGTCATGGCAGCCCTAGCAAACTAGGGTATGGAGCATACCACCCCACACCGTGACAGCGGCAACTTGCAGTAGCCCATGGACAAGTACCCTGAGTCCCAGTCTGGATTTGCAGTGAAGACAGCTACCATCAAATGGTGGGAAAAAAGAAGAGAGCATAGCAGCTGGGGTGGTAGGTTTCTACCATCCCTTCAGGATGGGGCACGGACACTTCTGTGTCATAAAGAACTTCTGAACATTTTTCAGAACTATTCAATGAACAGAAAAAAACAGAAGACTGGATTCCTGGCACCTGTGGATGCCCAAGTGCCAAGGAGCATCAGGAAATTCAGTGGCATACTGTGTCTTGGGGTCCCAAAGAAACCGAACACACACAGGGGATCCTCTGAGAAGAGGTAAATGGGATGCCGGAGAAGTGAGCCTGCTGCTGCAAAGCCCAGCAATCACTCCAGGTCCATCCAGATGGGAGGGGATACAGGAGAAGGCGGATCAAGCCGCACTTACAACTCTGGGACTTCCTGCTTGTTCCCGCCAAGCTACCGGTAGAAGATGCTTCATTGTTGCCAGTATCTTCAGATGTAGGCTAAAATGGGGTGGGGGGAGCAGAGAAAAGCTTGGTTAGATTTAAGATGTTAAGTCATAAACCAAAAGGTTATCACAAAATAAGAAGTGTATCATGTCCTACATCTTCAATAACTAATGTTAATGAATGTCAGCTAATGCTAACTAATGTCCCTAAAATGCTAGAGAAGATGAGAAGAGACTGTTTGTTCTAGAAGAAAAGGATAAAGACCAGCTATAGTCTTCCCCATTTATCAAACTTTGGTTTTGACTGTGAGCCAGATAGGAGGTATAAAGAGGCAGAGCTGGGATTCTCAAGCCCAGAGAGTTCATCAGAGGGAAGGTGGCAGAGATGAACACGGACCTCATGCTTCCACTGTCTCCAGGGATGGGGCCTCCGATGTAAACACATTTATAGCAAGAAAAACTGAGCCCAGAGGACCTGGGTCACCAGCTCAGGTGATGACTCTTTTGAATAAATGGGTCCCAAATTTGTTTATGAAATAGGCCAAGGGAACCACTGATATTTCCTCTTTTCACAGTAACTACTTCTGTTCACTCAGGAAGTATATGTTGGCCTGCTAAGAAATGCATGAAGTCAAGGGAAAACAATGACATGAAAGTAAAGGCACAAGGAGCACACTTGAGAACTTCTGGTCTAAAAGACTGCTCCAAATACTGATAGGTCCGCCTAACATCCCTCAAAAGTTGCTGATTCGCCGGCCAATTTAATCTAAACTTGCCTAAATGTAACCAAGAGTCCTACCCACGCTGGTTGGTCAAGAAACAGCGACTGAATCTAAACCACATCTGTGTCTGAGATTACTTATGCAGGTGTAGGAATTAGAGAGACAAATCATATTAGCTCATATGCCCTACAATGGTACAACAGTTTTTACCAAGAGACTTAAAACTGAGTTAAGTAATTAAACTCTCAGAAAGCAAAAGGAATGAGGCACTTGCCTCCAATCTTCAGTACTCTTCACCGGCCAAAAATATCTACATGACTCTCTTACCAGGATAAGCACCCCACCCCCCGGGAAGGGAAAAATACGAGAAACCCTGGAAAGACCCAACGTCCAGCGGGAAGATACCCCACTCCTTCCCAGCAGAGCTGAGGAGGTAAAAGCAGAGGAAGGCGGTGTGCATGAAGGCCACCGAGAAGGAGAGCGCGAGGCCCTGTCGGCCACGAGTCCTACACACCGATGGTGATGGCGACTGTGGCCGTGATGGCGGGGCACGGGTGCTACCGGCTTCCGCCGCGCTGGGGCTGCGGGCCATGCCTCTGGCCCTCACGCGGGCGCGGCCACTCATGTTCCCAACGAGCGCAGGGGTACCCTCCAGGCAGCAAGGTCTCAAGAAGAGTATTTTCCCCTCCGAGTCCAGAGGACGAGGCTGTGACTTGAGGTGGCAGTCGCGGCGAGTCTCCGACTCCGACAGCAGGAGACGCGGCGGAGGCCCACGCGTGGGTGGAGGGGCGCGCACCGCCTGCAGCGATCCCGCCTGCTCCGGGGAGCACGTGACCGGGCGCGGGGCGGAGCCCCGACTTCCCTTGACTCGCCATCCCCCACCCCCTCCAAATTTGGCATCTTCCAACACACTGGGTTTTGCCCACGCTATGCCTGGAAGGTTGCATCAGACTCACTTTACTCCGGTGGTCTTCTCTGCTCACTAGTATGGCCAAGCACCTCTTCTGTGCGTAATAGCTGCAGAGCTTTCCATTCTCTGAATTGTTACTTCTGTTGCTATTTTAAGAATTGGGTTTCTCGTGTTTTTCTTTTGATTTGCAAGAAATTTTATCCTTTTTTTTTTTTAACATCGTAAATATCTACTCCCAATCTATCCCCTGTTATTTTTTAACTAGGAAGTCCTTTATCTAACCCAAATCCTTCATTTTGGTATAGTCAAACCTACCTGGCTTGTACTTTGGGGGTCTTTTCAAAAGAACGTTTACCCGGCCCTAAGTTTACAAGGACATTATATGATATTTTATTTTATTGACTTTATAAATTTACTTTTCACATATTATCTTTTATCTTTCAGGAGTATATAAACTCAAGTTTAGAATATGTTTTTCTCTTCTCAGACAAGAAAAGATAGTTATGAGCCCCGGTAACTGTGTCCACACATGAAAAGGGCTGCTGGTAAGAACAGTGTGTTGACTGAGGCATGCAAATCATATTAGCACCTTCACAGGTAAGGGCAAGGGTGAGGAATTCACTTCACAAGCCCGTACAGAGTGAGGTTCTTTAAAGATTGTATTTATTTATTTTATTTTAAAGAGAGAGAGAGAGCAGGGGGAAGGACAGAGGGAGGAGGGAGAAAATTTCAAGCTGATTCCACAATGAGTTCAGAGCCTGACTCTGGGTTCAATCTCATAATCCTGAGATCATGACCTGAGCTGAAACTAAGAGTTGGTCACTTAACTGAGCCACCCAGGTACCCCCAGAGTGAGGGTCTTTAAACCCTGTAGCAGTTTTTCAATAATTGTACAGATGCTCTGATTCTCTTCCTCTCAAAAGGCCAACCCTAATTCCCTCCCATTAAGTATGGGCTTCTCTTCTAACAAATAGAATGTGACTGAGATGATGGTTGTGTCTTCTGTGAGTAGGTCATGGAAGACACACTGTAGCTTCCTCCTTGCTCTGTCTCTCTTAAACCACTTGCTCTGGGGGCTGACAGCAGCCATAGCCTTAGACACTAAAGGACACCATAGGACACTAAAGCAACCTTAGAAGGAGATTTATAGGGTGAGAAACCGGAGGCCTCATGTCAGCAACCAGCACAACTTGCCAGAAAAATGAATCTCATCAAACTTCTCCTCAGAAACCAAGCAAGAGTCCTTGACCAAGTCCTTGACCAAGCAAGAGTCCTTTTGTCCAGAAGACAAAAGAGTCACAGTTTCTGAAGTGTTCAAATAAGAAAAACAGCAACTCAGAATTCTAAAGCCAGCAAACATACCTTCAAAATGAGGGTGAAATAAAGGCTTTCTCAGAGAAACAGAATTCAGAGTCAGCGGATCCATACAATAAAAAATGTAAAAGGAAATTCTTTAAGCTAAAGAAATATGAGTGTAGAGAAACTTGGATCTATATAAAGACATGAAGAGTGCAGCAATAAATAAATGTAAAATAAAATATCTTTTTTTGCATTTTTACTTTCTTTAAAAGATAACAGTCCAGGGGCGCCTGGGTGGCTCAGTGGGTTAAGCCACTGCCTTCGGCTCAGGTCATGATCTCAGGGTCCTGGGATCGAGTCCCACATCGGGCTCTCTGCTCAGCAGGGAGCCTGCTTCCTCCTCTCTCTCTCTCTGCCTGCCTCTCTGCCTACTTGTGATCTCTCTCTGTCAAATAAATAAATAAAATCTTAAAAAAAAAAAAAAAAAGATAACAGTCCAAAGCCAAAAATAGTAGCAATGTGTTGTTACATATGTATATACCCACACAAAATATATATATAAATATATATATACAAAAACAGTAGCAATGTGTTGTTACATATATATACATATACATATATGTATATATACAAAAATAGTAGCAATGTGTTGTTACATATATATGTGTATATATATATATGTGCATGTGTATGTATATATATATATATGTAACAACACATTGCTACTATTTTTGGCTTTGGAGATATATATATAGTTACATATAGCATATGTAAAAATAAAATGTATGCCAATAGCCAAGGACAGGAGGACTTGGGAATACATTATTATAAGGTAACACTATTCAGGAAGCACTATAACAGTATTTGAAGGTAGACTCTAATTAGTTATTGATATATTAATAAACCTTAGGGTATTCAATAAAGAATTATAAGGACAATTATAAATACATAATAAGTCAATTATGGAGGTAAAATAGGATCCTAAAAAATGTTCAATTAACCTGAGAAGGCAAAAAAAAAAAAGATGGAATAGAAAACACCTAGCCATATGGTAGATTTTGATCCAACCATGTCAATAATTATACTAAATATAAGTGGTCTAAATGTGACAATTAAAAGGGCAAGCTATATGCTGTCTATAAAAAAAAGCCTCTTTTAAATATCACACATAGGTTAAAAGAATAGAAAAAAGATATGCCATGTGAATCCTAACTAAAAGAAAAATGGAGTACTTGTACTACTATCTGTTATGGGTGAATCAAGTCCCCCATATTCATATGTTGACATCCTAGTCCTAAGTACCTTAGAATATGATCTGATTTAAAGATTAGTTCTTTATGGAGGTAATCATGGTAAGGTGAGGTCATTGTGGTAGGGTCTACTCCAGTATGACTGGGGTCCTTGTAAAAAGGGAAAAGTTACAAGAGACACGTAAAGAGAAAGATGATGTGGAGAGACAAAAGGAGGAGGTGGGTATCTACAAGCCAACGAGAGATCCTGGACCAGATCCTTCCCTTACATCCCTTAGAAGGAACCAACCCTGGCCCACACCTTGACTTTGGACTTATATCCTCCAAAGCTGTGGTACTTTATTACAGTAGCCCTAGCAAACTTGTATACTGTTAGACACAGTAGACTTTGAAAAAAAGAATATTATCAGGGATGAAAAGGGAAAACTTAAAATGTCATTAAGAACATTCAACAACAGGGGCGCCTGGGTGGCTCAGTGGGTTAAGCCACTGCCTTCGGCTCAGGTCATGATCTCAGGGTCCTGGGATCGAGTCCCACATCGGGCTCTCTGCTCAGCAGGGAGCCTGCTTCCTCCTCTCTCTCTCTCTGCCTGCCTCTCTGCCTACTTGTGATCTCTCTCTGTCAAATAAATAAATAAAATCTTAAAAAAAAAAAAAACATTCAACAACAACAGAATGTAGTTCTTTTCAAGTGTATCTGGGACATTAACCAAGAGGACCATATGCTGAGCTATAAAACAAACTTTAAAGGATTAAAAAAATAGAAATCATACAACATATATTCTGTGACCAATGTAAGACTCAATTAGAAAATGAAAGCTGAAATATTTCCCAAAGATTCCATGTATTTAGAAATTTTATACACACTTGTAAATAATCCCTGGGTCAAAGAGGAAGTTTCAAAAGAATCTCTTTTAATGATCTTATTTATTTATTTGAGAGAGAGAGAGAGTGTGCATGAGTCGGGGGAGGGCAGCAGCAGACTCCCCACTGAGCAGGGAGCCTGATGTGGGGCTTGATCCCAGGACCCTGAGATCATGACCTGAGCTGAAAGCAGATGCTTAACCGAATGAGCCACCCAGATGCCTCAAGAATTTTGTAATTAGGACCAAATTAAACATATGCAAATTTGGGGGATATAGCTAAAGGAGTGTTTTTGAGAAAAATTCATAGCATTAAACACTTTTTTAAAAGAGAAAGTTATCAGATCAGTAGTCTAAAAACTCCCATCTTAGGAATCTAGAAAAAGAACAAAGTACACTCAAAGCAAGAAGAAAGGGAATAATGAGGATGAAAGCAGAAATAGACACACACAAATACAATAAATGGGTATTTGTCAAATTTTAAAGACAACTCAATGAAGAAAGGATCATTTTTTTCAACGAATGGTGCTGGAATGATTTGTTATTTGCAAACAAGGGAAAAATCTACCCATACCTCACACTTTGTATAAAAATTAATTCAAAATGAATGTGGACTCAAATGTAAAATGTGCAACTATGAAACTGCCAGAAATTAGGTATAAAAGAAAGTATTTATGATCTTTGATTAGACAAAGTTCTTATACGCAGTACAAAATGCTGGCAATAACACAGAGCAACTGGAACTCTCATGATGTTGGTGTGAGTGTAAAATGATACAACCACTTCGGAAAACAGTTTGGCAGTGTCACATAGATTTAAACGTGTACTTACACTATAACCTAGCAACCCCACTCTCACTGATCTAAGAGAAATGAACACTTACATTCACATAAGTCGCTGTTCTTGTAGCTGCAATAGTTATCATCAGCAACTGGGAGTGGTCCAGATGTCCTTCAACAGGTGAATGGACAAGCAAACTGTGCTACATCTATTACTCAGCAGTGAAAGGAATGAAATACTGATGGTCACAACAACGTAAATGAATCTCAAATTCATGTTGCTAAGTGGAAGTAGCCAAACTCAAAGGGTGACACTTTGAAGAACTCTACTTCCATGACATTTTAGAAAAGACAAACGAGAAGGATGGAGAACAGATCATTGCCAAGTTGGGATATAACATGATGAAATTTATGGGAGATGGAACTCTGCCATGTGATGACTATGGTAATGGACATACCCTCTAGGATTTGCGAAAACCCAATGAGTATATCATGAAGATTAATTTTTTTCCTCTATATAAATAAAGAAGAGAGTAAGTAAGCTAAATATACCAGTTTAATGACAAAGATGGTCTGGCTAGATAAAGAAAAAAAGCTTTTTAAAGGATACATTTTAAATACTCAGATGCAGTAGGTTGAAAAGAAGGGGGATTAAAAAGATACCATGAAAAGCGAAGCAGAAAAGAGCTGGAAATGCTCTCTTACTGTCTGAGAAGGTAGACTTAAGGCAAGAAGAATTATGACATATTATAATACATTACTGGCCACATAATAAGGACAATGTCAGTTTAATAGAAAGATATAACTCTTTAGTGTTCATCCAATCACTTAGCCTCTAAATATAGAAACACAGAAATCCATTCTCATGGGCATGAAAGATCAAACATGAAGTCTGAATTTGTGTCCGGGGTTTAACCTGCATCTATAAAAGGGTTTGCCATGTGATATGTCATTCAAAATTCAGTATTCAGGAGCCCAGTGGCCTGACTGTTCAGAAGCTCCATCAGTGAAGGCCCACAAGACTGTGTGTGTCAGTCCATGTTCTCTTTTCTTGTCTCACTCTCTCCTTCTCTTTGACTATTGATAACTGCAGACCCTATGGCTCAAGAAGGCAGATGATAGCATTCACAGTGTAGAGTAATTGAAAGTTTAGAGCGAAAACTATGAAAGCGAGAGAGCAGCAGAAGTATTGAGATCCCAAAGACAGGCTGCAACAAAATCTCTGGTTGACGCTGAACTGTGTGTGTGGTTGTGGGACCCTCAAGAGAAACTGCTGAAAACACAGTGAGAACCAGACGGATCCTGGTGAATTCTACAAGTCCACACTTCAACTCATGAATTCTTCCGTTACCACAAAGCTTAGACAGCAGAAAGCAAAAACCTTACTGTTTTGAGGTTTCTAAGGTCAGAACGTGTGGTTGGGGTCCATCTGGAAATTTAGAGGAAATACCAAGAATAAGGTGACCACAGAGACAGTGAGGGCCAAGAAAAAGGCGACCACAGAGGCAGTGAGGCCAAAATGGGAGTAGAAACTGTTGAAATCCTTGGTTGGCCACTAAATTACACAGATGTAGGGATAGATCCTTGCTCAAGATTCAGGATAAAAATGCAGCAACTGGATACTGGAAAATGGAGTTGACCCACCAACCGTCGCACATGGCAGGGGATCCCATTTCACAGTGTGGTCCAGGCAGCTCGACCACTTTCTAGGAAAAAAAATAAAGGCAATCCTCAGAGAAATAAAATAGGTTCCAGATTTGCTAAAACATATCTCTGATGCCCACTTTTAAATTAAGTATTATCAGACATGCAAAGAAAGAGAAATATGTGACCATTTATTAAAGGCAACAGAAATGTATTACCAGAAAAAAAAAAAAAGTATTCCCAGCATGTCCCAATATTGGATTCAGCATTCAGAGACTCCCACATGGATCTAAAAAATTCAAAGAATTGAATGAAAACATGTTGAAGGAATTAAAGGAAATCTTGGTATTAAAGAGTGAACAGGCAGGAAATCTGAATGAAGAAATGAAAAGTATAAAAAGGACCAAATAAAAATTCTCAAACTGAAATAAAAATCCAGTGGACGAGCGCAAAAGATGATCTTGGGAAAGCAGTAAGGTTGAATAGAAGTCCACAGAAATTACCCAATCCAAAACACACACACACACACACACACACACACACACACACCAGAGAGGAAAAGGGAATGAAAAATAAATCCTTAGAAACCCATGGAAGAATACATAAAAGGCAATAATAGGCAATAGACAATCATTCAGAGTTCAAAAATAAGGAGGAAGGAAAAGAGCAGAAAAAAAAGTTTGAAGAAATCACATTTAGAAGGCCCCAATTTTAACACACAGATCCAAGATGCTCAATACACCGAAAGAGACCACCAAGAAGACCACCCAGGCACATCTCTCTTCAACTGATGGAATAGGATAGGGAAAAAAATCTGAAAGCAGCAGGAGATAATAATACCTTATGTATAGGGTGTGGTAGTTTGAAAATGTTTGCAAACTCTAATTTTCCTCCTTTCCAGGGGTCCAACTACTTCCTTTCCTCTTGGGTGTGGACTGTATTCAGTGACTCACTTCTAACGAATAAAGTGGACGCCATGTTGCGTGACTTTAGAGATTAGGTCATAAAAGGGTCTGTGGTCTTTTGCTCTCTTCTTTTTGCTCCTGTGTTTTTGAAGAAGCCACGCGCCATGTCATAAAGATGTAGTCCAAGGCCAGGGCTTCCAGCTAAGAGGCCAGCAAGGAACCAAAGCTTCCAGCCAACAGCCCCATGTGTGAGCTTGAGCACACATCCGTTAGCCCTGGTCAAGCCCCCTCATCATTGCAATTCCAGCCAACCTGTTGATAGTAACCCAATGAGAAACCTCTAGCCAGAAATACCCAGCTAGACTGTTCTTAGAATTCAGAACCTCAGAAATGGATTGAGACAATAAATGTTCACTGTTTCAAGTTGTCTTTTTAAAAAATAATTTGTTACACAGTCGTAGGTAACTATTACAGGATTTGGTGTCTGGGAATGGGGTGCTGTTGCAAAAAAAAATTAAAATGAGGTCGTAGCTTTGGAATCAGGCAGTACTTTGACTTCAAAGTCAGAGGCTGGACTCTGAAGAGAGTTTTTAGGAGAAAACTAGATTTACATAAATACCCCAAGTTTTCAGTAAAAGGGGAAAAGATAGTATAAGTGAAAGGAGTCCCAGAGAGCCTTAAAATTCTTCTGTGACTGAAGACTCAGGGCAGGACTGCGAAACACAAATACAGCTATGGGATGGGTGTAGGATAACCATTAAAGAAACTTCAAAGAGAAAGCAGGCTGAGACACTTGTGCAGCTGGTAACATACGCCATCCTTCATGGAACAAGATGGATCCCTAAACATGCAAAACTAAGGTCCTAAGTGTGCCAAGAGCCTCTGGTCCAGGGCTGGGGGATGTCTAGGCTCTCCTTGTCCAGTCTTCTCCCTGGGCTCTTACATGGTGTTGTCTTCCCACAGGAAAAAAGGAAGGGGCTTGATGCTCAGCTGCAAGCGAGTTTGGGTCAGGAGGTTGATCCCTGAGACCCTTACGCCCATGGTCAGGGTAAGGTGGGGGAGGCTCGCCCACCCCATGGTTCCTCCTTTAGTTACCGCTCTGAGGTTGGACCACATCCCATTTTTGTTCTAATCCAGGCAGTGACAGTGCCTAGGGCTCTGATGGTTCTCTAGGGTTCCTAAAGGTGAGACCCTGGAGGGCCCGGGGTATGGGAGGGGTTTGGACAGAGGGGACACAATGGTGTCATGGAGATTCTTTTGAGTGGGACATTTTGGGCATTTAATGGACTGCTGAGCATGTCAACACTTGTGTGACCGGGATGCCTGGGTAGCTCAGTCATTTAAGCATCTACCTTCAGGTCAGGTCATGATCCCGAGTCCTGGGATTGAGCCCAGCATCAGGCTGGCTCTCTGCTCAGCGGGAAGCCTGCTTCTACCTCTGCTCTCCCTGCTTGGGTGCATTAGCACGTTCTCTCTTCCTCTCTCTCTGACAAATAAATAAATAATTCTTTAAAACAAGAACAAAACCCTTGTGTGACCAACCTGAATTCGTTTGTGATTATTTTTTCCTACAGTATGAGACAGCGGCCTTGTGTCAGGCTGGTGATGCAAGATTTGTTCCTACTCCCAGCACATGACTTCCAGATCCCCTGGCTTCTCTTTTTGCCACTGGCATCTGGACATGTCTGTGTTCCTATTAGCATGATGCAAGGAGCTAGGGAGACTGGCCCACCTCTGCCCACGAGGACCCCCTCCCCACATTGACCTGCATGTTTCTTCCCTCATCAGCTTTCTGGTTCCAGCAGAAGAAAAGCCATGCTGTCTCCCTCCCCGTTTTTACTTCATGTCCCACTAAATAGTAATGTCCTACTTCCCTATTTAAAATAAAAATCCAATGGGTGCCTGGGTGGCTCAGCTGTTTAAGTGACTGCCTTCAGCTCAAGTCATAAGACTGGAGTCCCAGGATTGAGCCCTGCTTTGGGCTTTCTGCTCAGTGGGGAGTCTGCTTCTCCCCTGACCTTCCCCTCTCATGTGCTCTCTCTCATTCTCTCTCTCAAATAAATCAATAAAATCCTTAAAATAAAGGTCTGATATGAGTTTCTTTTTTCTACTTCTTATTACATGCGGTTGATGGGTTAATAAAGGAGAAGATTCATAAAGTTTGAGACAGGAAGTAAGGGGAAGCACTGAGAACCTTCCAGAATCTGCATGTTGGAGGTGCTGTGTTGCCAGTGGGGACAGGAGAGGCTGAAGGGAGCCTAGCCTGGACAAGGCCATGGACAAGGCTGAGTGGGCTTTCCCCACGGTCACTCTTGGGCAGGGTCATCTTCTCTGCTTCTTCGTCCCTGTCCCTCCAATAGAACCTTGTCCCACTAGGACCTTGATCAGAAGGACTAGGACATCATGGGGATCCTATCCTGTTTCCAGGTCCCTGAGCAGCAAGAGGTTCGTGTAGCTCGGTCAGCCTATGTTCAGGCCTGGGTCCAGCCCTCAGCCTCTCTTTGTGTCTTTATATTTTGCTTCTGTGGGTTCTTTTGGATTCTGCCTCTTCTTTTTCGTGTGTAGAGTTCTGGCCTCAATTCCTCGGGGCTTCCCCCATCTCTCACAGCAGGAGGAGTCATTCTGCCTGTGATTGTTCTTACCAATCCCAGGGAACCCCTGCCCACAGGCCTCTTGTAGCTTCAAGAGACTCATTTTCACATTCATCCAGGTCTTGCCTTCCTTCCAGGGCTAAGTCCTGGGTTATTTGCTCCATTTTTACCAACCTTTTTTTTTTTTTTTAATAATCAGATTCAGAAATTAGTAGAAAGGAGGGATCCAACAGTTTTCATCTTAATTGACTTCCTCTTGGGTTGCTACCTTCTCGGCAGCTTGCCCCCTTCCTCTGCCCTTCCCTCCAGTTATTCAAGTGCTGGCTCTCATGCAAACTCATGAATTTTTTTTTTTTTTAAGATTTTATGTATTCAGCAGAGAGAGAGAGAAAAAGAACACAAGGAAGGGAGAAACAAACTCCCCACTGAACAGGGAGCCTGATGTGGGTGGAGCTTGATCCCAGGATCCTGGAATCATGACCTGAGCCAAAGGTAGACGCTTAAGCGATTGAGCTAGCCAGGGGCCCAAACTCATGGGTTTATAAGAAAGAGTTTAATTTAGATTCACAGTTGGTTAGAAAATAGGACCCATAGCCTACGGTCATCTTTTCTGAAGAAAGAAATGTAATCCTGTGTGGTACAGGAGGGTTGGTGTGTAGGGAGGAGTCTAACAGAGGGAAGGAGAGAGCACTTGGAAGGCAAAGTAAGTGAATGGGTGCTGTGGCTGCCACAAAACAGCATTTGGCCTTAAGGTTGCATTAATAAAGATATTATCTCTAGAGCAGGGAGGTGTTCTATACTGATTATTCATTCAACTGATATTTGTTGTGTGGCAGATATATGACAGACTCTCTTTGATATAGGAAACCTCAGTGGAAAAAACAAAACAAAACAGGTAAACACTGCCAGCCTTGTGGAATATAAGTTCTATCGCTGAGGGGCAATTTTGGCAGAGCCCTCAGAGTGGTGATAGGACTTAAGTCCACATTTCAATGTTATTTTTTTCCTGTGAACAAAAAGTCAAGAGAGTGATACATGTTGTTTTCTCTAACAGAGTACAGCCAGGTGGAAGATTTAGGAAGAAATTAGCCACTCAACATAAAGAAAATGTCTGAGTGGCCAAGAGAGTGGATCTTAAATGTACTCACCACAAAAAAAGAAATGGTAATTATGTAACTTGCAGGTGTAGTTAACCTTGGGACAGCGATCATTTTGCAATATATAAGTATATCAAATCAACAGGTGTACATTTTTTTAAACAGGCATACATCTGAAACTTATCCAATGTTCTATGTCAACTGCATCTCAATAAAACTGAAAAACAAATCTCTGAAACCCTGCTGAGACTATATCTTACATCAATTTCTCTTTTCAGTTCTTGGTGTTTCCAAGTTGTTCTAATTCCAAGTTGTTCTAATTGAGTTGAAAGAGAGAAAGAGATAAAGAAAGGAAGGAAGGAAGGAAGAGGGGGGTGGTTAGGGAAAGGAAGGAAGGAAGAAGGAAAGAAGGCATGCATACATACATATACACATCTTGTTTCATTTCAGGAACTCCACAGAACAGGCTTGAGGCTACACAGCTAGGAACAGAATCCAGAATCACACCCTATGTGATTCCAAATTTCTAAGAAGCCCTTGGTGCTGAACACAAACGTCATTGTCCACAGCACTGACTCCTGTGATGCCGGACACTGGAGCTGATGGTAAGGTTTGCTGACCACGTGCCAGCCTCTGACTCAGGACCACCAGAATACTGGAACTTCGTGCTCTCTTCTACACAAGAATGTTTGGGAAGGTGAGTTTTCCTCTCTTAGGGAGGAAAGTGGGCTCTGCTTCCTACCTAGACTGTCAGTGTGGGATTCTAATGTGGAAGCTGGGTACAGGTTCCAGAACTGGAACTTGGAGGTAGGCAATAGAAAAAAGAATGGTCAATTCTAATTTTGGGAGTAATGATCTGAGATCTAGAACCTGATCTGGTACACTGTAGGCACTTTGGTGTGACTGGACGAATGAGCGACTAACAAATGACATCTTTCAACTTATTCCCTTGATAGTCTCTTATGGGGCCCCCTCTTTTGTCCACTCTGGTTTACACTCACAAATAAGTGAGTGGCAAATAAGGTGAATCATGAAACAATTACTCAGAATCTCCTTGCCTTTGTTGCTAAGATTAAAAGAACAAGATTTGTAAGATTTCAGAGAATAGTATATATATACACTGATAATTTATATCAACTTTTTATTTCACTTTATGTGCACATATTTCTGGAGAGAGTATCCATAACACTTCGGTTTCTATGTGGTCCTGGCAAAAGTCTAAAAAGAATTTCTTGTTTAGAAGTTATCCTACTCATCTCTGGCCCATGAAGAGCAGATCCACTGACATGATATAAATGCTCTTTTTTGTGGGGGGAGGGCTATTACCAGTCTGGGACAAGATAAGGTAGAGGTTTAGTTGTTCATACTCACTTTCCATTCCCGTCTGTATCTTGATAACAAATAGTTCACAAACCAGCACTGGCTTACTACTGAAGACACAAAGTAGCCTGTATTCCAGGACCTGTCCTGGTCCCAGATGAAAGAACAGGAGTGAAAAAATAGAGTGGGGGAAAAAAAAAAAAAAAAGAATAGGAGTGAAAAATAGTGAAAAAAATAAATGGGATTCCATGTCTAGTAACACAGTTGACTTGATTTTTAAGTTGCCTCTTCCATGAAAAATAATTGATAAAATGTAAAAAAAATCAAAAAGTACAGTACAACTATCAAGAGAATAATCATTTGGCCCAAAAACATAAATGTGGGCAATAATCCAGAGAGAACTGTTGGTTTTAACCTTAGGGCATTTGCCAAATCTAGAAAAATCTTAGCTGTGGTTTTCTCAGGCTCATGAGTTGTAACAGACGGGAAATGATGCCCAGAGCTTATTCATGTGGGGAGCATGTGAGATATCCCCTCCCTGAAAATCTGAGAAAGCAAAATTCATATTCTCAGAATAAGAGTGAAACAAAATAAAATCTGCTCTACCCTCTAGTAGAAGAGGTTTTTTTTTTAAGAAAATTTTATTTGAGACAGAAAAGAAAAAGGAGCAAACAACTGTTTTGGGGGAATTTACAATCATGAGTTAACCCATCTGTCATTTATAGTCTAAATTTGCTTTACTATTTGCGCCAAAATAACCCCAAGCAATGGTTTCATTTTATAGTGGCCCTGGATTTGTGATAACCCAAAAATTGGAAGAAAGAAACAAAAATCCCTAGCGAAATCTATATTTAACCTAGGTGTCGAAGAATTTACACAAAAAATTTCATAACAAAAAAGAGCAACTTATAGCAAGAAATGAATAAGTACAAATAGGAAAAAAAAAAAAAACTAGGAGAATCAGCAGAAGGAAAATTTAGTAAGAAGAAGCCCATAAAAATTCAATATTGAGGGGCGCCTGGGTGGCCCAGTGGGTTAAAGCCTCTGCCTTTGGCTTGGGTCATGATCCCAGGGTTCTGGGATCGAACCCCACATCGGGCTCTCTGCTCAGCAGGGAGCCTGCTTCCTCCTCTCTCTCTCTCTGCCTGCCCCTCTGCCTACTTGTGATCTCTGTCTACCAAATAAATAAAAACAGAATCTTTTTTAAAAATTTCAATATTGAAATTGTGAGACACAGAACATAACATAATCAAAATTCTATATAAATACGTAACATAAATACATATTATAGATGATAAAAAGAAAAAAAAGCTTTAAAATGCCTGTAATAAAAATGACAAAAAAAGCTACTTGGAAAATAATTCAGGGGTGCCTGGATGGCTCAGCTGTTTGGGCACCTGCTTTGGGGTCAGGTGGTGATCTCAGGGTCCTGGGATTGAGCGCCACATCAGGATTCCTGCTCAGCAGGGAGTCAGCTTCTCCCTCTGCCTCTGCCCCTATCTCCACTATGCTCACTTGCTCTCTCTCTCTCAAATAAAAAAATAATTTAAAAAAATAGAATAATTCAGAAACATAATAAAATACCATTAAATAATTTAAAATTATAGTATAAAACATCTACTTAATAAAAAAGGAGTCAGTAAAAGATGAAGGAAAGTACACAAGAAACAGAACACAAAAGGTAAAATGGCATCATAAATTCAACTGTATCAGTATTCACATTAAATGTAAATATAAATTAAACAAGTGAATCAAAGTGTACATTGTAAGACTGAAAACCAAACAAGAACCAACTATGCTGTCTATAGCTGACACACTTCAGATTTAATTACAAATAGATTAAAGTTACAGGGATGGGAAAAGACATCCCAGACAAAAAGCAACTGAAAAAAAAAAAAAGCTGGAGTGGACAAAAGAGACTTTTAAAAAAATATGCATAGGGATAACAGGGACATTCTATGCTGATAAAAGGATTAATCCACCAGAAAAATAAAATAATTACAAACACATATGCATCTAATGACCAAGTACCAAATACATGAAAACAAAACTGACAGAAATTAAGAGAGAAATAGACAATATAAGCACAATAGTTGGAGACTTCAAAATCCCACTTTCGGTAATGGATAAGACAACTAGGTAGAAGGTCAACAATAACAAAAAAAGAGGACACGGGGACGCCTGGGTGGCTCAGTTGGTTAAGCAGCTGCCTTCGGCTCAGGTCATGATCCCAGCGTCCTGGGATCGAGTCCCACATCGGGCTCCTTGCTCCGCAGGGAGCCTGCTTCTCCCTCTGCCTCTGCCTTCCACTCTGTCTGCCTGTGCTCGCTCTCACTCTCTCTCTGACAAATAAATAAATAAAATCTTAAAAAAAAAAAAAAAAAAAAGAGGACACGAATAATACTATGAACCAACAGGATAAACTAACAGTCATTTACAAAACACTTCACCCAACAGTAGCAGAATATACATTCTTCTCAAATGCATACGGGACATTCATTCTTCAGGATAAACCACTGCTAGGCCACAAACCTTTAAAAATTAAAAATGATAGAAATGATACAAAGTATGTTCTCTTATCACAGTGGCATGGAATTAGAAATTTATCTGTAACTGAAAGAAATTCAAGAAACTCACAAATAGGTGGAAATTAAACAACATATTTCTATGAAACCAGGATCAAAGAAGACATCAAAAGGAAATTAGAAAATACTTGAGATTAATGAAAATGAAAACACAACATAGCAAATTTTATGGGATGCTACTAAAGCAGTGAGAGGGAAATCTGTAGCTGTAAATGTATGCATTAAAAAAAGAGAAACAGGGGCACCTGGGTGGTTCAGTGGTTCAAGCCTCTGCCTTAGCTCAGGTCATGATGGGATAGAGCCCCGCATCTGGCTCTCTGCTCAGCGGGGAGCCTGCCCCCGCCCCCCCCCCCCACCTGCCTCTTAGCCTACTTGTGATCTCTGTCTCTCTCTCCCTCTCTCTCTCTCTCTGTCAAATAAATAAATAAAATCTTTTAAAAAGAAAGAGAGAGAGAGAGAAATATATCTTACTGTATGGTGACTAACATAACATAATAAAGAATAATAATAAAAAAATAAAATAAACATCTCAAAACAATTACCTAAACTTTCACCTTACATCAAAGGAAAAAGAGAAGCAAACTAAACCAGAAATAAGCACAAAGAAGGAAAAAGTAAGGTTAGAGGGGAAATTAATGAAATAAAGGGAATATACAAGCAATACATGAAATTTACTAAATCAAACTTGGTCCTTTGAGAGAGCAACAAAACTAACAAATCTTCACCTAGACTCACAGAGAGAGAGGGAGGAAGGAAGGAAGAGATAAGACAAATTACTAGGATCAGCAATAAAAGAGGGAACATTATGACTGACCACAGAGAAATAAAGAGATTTATAAAAGAATATTATGGGGGCGCCTGAGTGGCTCAGTGGGTTGAAGCCTCTGCCTTCGGCTCAGGGCATGATCCCAGGGTCCTGGGATCGAGCCCCACATCGGGTTGTCTGCTCCGCGGAGAGCTTGCTTCCTCCTCTCTCTCTGCCTGCCTCTCTGCCTACTTGTGATCTCTGTCAAATAAATAAATAAAATCTTTAAAAAAAAAAAAAAGAATATTATGAACAATTATTTGCCAAGAAATTAGATAACTTAGACAAAATAGACAAATTCATAGAAAGATGAAGTAACTAAACCCACTCGAGGCAGTATGAATATATCTATAACAAGATAAAAGACTGAATCAATCAGTAACCAAAAACTATCCTCTCCCCCCCCCAAAAAGCTAGGATAAATAGCTTCACTGATGAACTCTACCAAATATTTAAAGAATTAATAATGATTATTTACAAACAACTTCCAAAAAGAAGAGGAGGGAACACTATCCAACTCGTTCTACGAGGCCAGTATTAATCCGACACCAAAACCAGACAAAGATATCACAGGGATAGAAAAGCCAATACCTGAGTATAGACACAGAAATCCTCAAGAAAAATATAGCAAATTAAACCCAGCAACAAATAAAAAGAAATATACACATGACTAAGTGGAATTTATTCCAGGAATGTAAAATTGGTTTAACATCCAAAAAATCAATTAACATAATATACCATATTAATAAAATAAATAATATAATAAAATAATAAGAAAACCTATGCTTACCTCAACAGATGGAAAAAATACAGTATTTGATAAAATCTGGAACCCTTCTATGACAAAAACACACTCAACAAACTAATAGTAGAAGGAAAATTTCCCAATCTGATTAAGGGCTTTTATGCGAAATACTATAGCAAACATTATACTTCATGGCAAAACACTGGTTATTGGGGCACCTGGGTGGCTCAGTGGGTTAAAGTCTCTGCCTTCGGCTCAGGTCATGATCTCAGGGTCCTGGGATTGAGCCCCACATTGAGCAGGGAGCCTGCTTCCTCCTCACGCTCTCTGCCTGCCTCTCTGCCTACTTGGGATCTCTGCCTGTCAAATAAATAAATAAAATCTTAAAAAAAAAAAAAAAACTGGATAATTTCCTCCTAAGATCAGCAATAAGATAGTTACTTCACATAAAGCCTGGTTCAACATTCTAGTTTTCATTTTACAGACCCTTTCTTTACATGCTCTCAAAATTGTACCCTGGGCACGTGGGTGGTTCAGTTGGTTAAGCAACTGCCTTCGGCTTGGGTCATGATCCTGGAGTCCGGGATCGGGTCCCACATCAGGCCCTCTGCTCATCAGGGAGCCGGCTTCTCCCTCTGCCCCTTCCCCCTTTCATGCTTATGCTCTCTCTCTCTCTCAAATGAATGAAATCTTTTAAAACAAACAAACAAACAAACAACTAATTATACCCTGAGTGAGGGCCTCACCAGTGGGTTTTGGTACCATAGTCTGTGGGACTCCTGAATCAGAGAATCCTGGGAACTTCTCCACTCCCCTGACCCTGTGGTGCAAAAGGCTTTGGGTTCCCAGCTGGAAGTTGAACAAAGGGCCCAGGCCCTTTGGTGACTCTTTAACTTGATTAATTGGCCTGTTGCCCTGGGGTATTACTGATCAAGTTTCCTCCTTGCAATCCCCACCTTTTAACTTCCTGAGTTTCTCCAAACAGGGGTAAATAGAGTAGACTTGTTTGGGGCCTTTTTTTTTTTTTTTTTTTTTTTTTTAAAGATTTATTTATTTATTTGACAGAGATTACAAGTAGGCAGAGAGGCAGGCAGAGAGAGAGAGAGGAGGAAGCAGGCTCCCTGCTGAGCAGAGAGCCCGATGCGGGACTCGATCCCAGGACCCTGAGATCATGACCTGAGCCGAAGGCAGCGGCTTAACCCACTGAGCCACCCAGGCGCCCCTGTTTGGGGCCTTTTAATGTTGGAAAAGCAGTAGGGAGTCCCTTTGTCCCACCCAACATTAGGTAGTGCTGTATTAAATTGTTTTAACCCCATAGATATCCATTTTATTCTTCCCATTTTTTAAAATTTACTTATTTATTTATTTTAGCAACCCTTCACCCATGACCCTGATATCAAGAGTCACATGCTCCTCCAACTGAGCCAGTCAGGCACCCTTATTCATCCCCTTTTTAAATGAATATCTAAAGATTTCCACCCTGAGGGGATGAGTTGAGTCTCGTGACCTACCCCTTTCTGTTTCCTCTTTGTTGCCCTCCTATCAGTACTTGGCTTTATTCGCTTTGTTTCTTAGTAACTGTTCTAAAAAGTCCACCACTAGGCTAGGAGAAAGTTCCTGAATCACAGTGGAGCTTCACTGAGGGAGATTCATCAAAACGGGGGTGAGCTCTTAACAGTGCACCCCGAATCTAGCAGGGTTGGTCTGCTTTATCTGTTTTATACAGTGGTATCTCACACTAAGTCCTATTAAAAACTAGACTCTCCTCCTTAAAAAAAAAAAAAACAGGTGTGAGACTTAGTCTCTTTCTTTACTTTTGAGCAAGAAGCTACTTAAGGACTCTTACACACAAGCTGAAAGATTGAGAATGGCAATATTCCATCTCCCAGCACTCAAGACCGTGCACTGTGAAAACAAGTGGCCTTCCTTAGAGTCCAAGAGCATCAACCCCAGCCCAGCAGCGATGAGATGTGCAGCCCTAAGCAAGTAAGTGGCCGCTTTGTTATCTGCAAAATGGGGGTCATAAAAGTTAACTCACAGGGCGTGTTGTGATTGTAAAATGCAGACTCTCACAGATGTAGGAAAGTATCCGGCTTAGATGGCTACATAGCAGGTTCAGTAAAATTCACCTTCTGTTTGCAGCTTTGCCCTCTTAGGGCAACCCCTACCTACTCTCCCTGCAATAGGAATTTCTTTCCTATTCTATGGTGCAAAACCTGTTTTCTCTTTGGGTTCCAGGAAACAGAAAAGACGCTGGATATCATCCTGAACATCCTGAGCCTTCAGGTGCTATAGAAAATTATTTTATTTATTGTGTAACTTGTACACTTTCCGTTCCCTCCATATGGTTCCACCAAGAGAACATGAACTTTGTATGCTTGATACTTTATCCCCAGCAACTACTCTGGTCCCGGCGTCTCGCAAAATTATTTGTTAGATGATTGAAGATGCTTGAAGACGAGGAGGAAACTCTCCATTGCTTTTTCTTCTCTGATTAATACTGTTCCATTGCTTCACTTTTGTTGTTGTTGTTGTTGTTGTAAAGAATTTGCATTCCAACTCTTTAACATTTTTTCCCAAATGACTCAGCAATTTCGGCAAGTATGAAAGCAGATTACTAACATTAAGACAAAAAATCATTCACTCTCGTGCATTATGACACACGGAAAGCTGTATCTTGCTTACTTAGTTCAACTTGCTCACTGCTCAGAGTCTAGTCCAGGACTAGCATACATAATAAATAAAGCAAGACATTACACCCATAATCCCAAAAGAATGTAAATGGAATTTCAAGCAGAACAGCAGGTCTGCCAAAACTGATGTCTAAATAATTGTGGTTTCTGGTTTATGATGTATGCTACATGCTTATGGAATTACTAGGCCATAAAGGACTTTGTTAAACCTTTAGAGAAGGAATTGGGTATGACTAATTTCCAGGAGTACTCTATAATATTTTCAATTATTTTATTTATTATGAAATCATAAAAAAAAAGTTTAGAACTTTATTACTCATTCTAGAGGACTGCTGGCAAGTAAAATGCTTTCAACTAGAATAAGGCAGATGTAATGAGCAGAGACATTCGTTTCTTTTTCCAAGAGGAATTTATGTGTTAAGACTGGTAAATACAATACAGTAAGGTATAAAAGGAAAGAAGCAAATGGATCTGTTATTGAAATTTTTAAGACTGTATCTGCCTTACTACGGATTCTTTGTTCAGGTATGTATGGAGCATGATAAACAGAAGCTCACTTAAAAGTGTGACTCAGAGGGGCGCCTTGGTGGCTCAGTGGATTAAAGCCTCTGCCTTCAGCTCAGGTCATGATCTTGGGGTCCTGGGATAGAGTCCTGCATCTGGCTCTCTGCTCAGCAGGGAACCTGCACCCCTTTCCCCGCTCTCTGCCTGCCTCTCTGCCTACTTGTGGATCTCTGTGTGTCAAATAAATAAATAAAAATCTTTTTAAAAAAATAAAAGTGTGACTCAGAAAATTGTAAAGTTTTTCCGGCGAGATAAACACACCACCAGGCAAAGTGGGTGCAAGGCAAGATTTATTAAAAACACTCTCCCGCGAAGTTTCAGGGCTCAGGAGAAGGGGAGCCAGGAAAGTAGTGCCGGGAGGAGGTGGGCACCCTCAGGCGAGGTTCCGCGATTCTGGAAAGCAGAGTGGTGGAAGTCGCGCCCAAGGCAGGGAGGAAGGGGCTTTTAAGGAGTCTGGGAGGAAGCTCAGGGGTCTTTTGGAAGTTTCCCTTATTCAGATATCTCGCCAGCTCGTGGGGATCCCATTGGTCCACAGGAGCCTGGGGCGGGGGTCTCAGGTTCCTGCTTGTCAGGGTCCCATTGGTCCGTGGGAGCCCCGGGCAGGAAGGTTTTCAGATTCCTGCTTGGGTCTTTGTTCTCCTGTCCCAGCTCAGGTCTTGTGGAGGGAACTTTCGCCATCTTAAGTAGCCCTTTCTGCCAGCCGGACAAAAATAGTGCAGGCAAAGTGTTTATGCCCTGAAGACTCAAACAGATACACGGCTAAGTGAAAATAAAGTAAGTAGTCTATCATCAGTCTCGCTGATTTGCTTTACAGAATAAGAATTCAAGGGACGCCTGGGTGGCTCAGTTGGTTAAGCGGCTGCCTTCAGCTCAGGTCATGATCTCAGGGTCCTAGAATCGAGTCCCACATCGGGCTCCTTGCTCGGCAGGGAGCCTGCTTCTCCCTCTGCCTCTGCTTGCCTCTCTGTCTGCCTGTGCTCACTCGCTCGCTCTCCCTCTGTCTCTGGCAAATAAATAAAATCTTAAAAAAAAAAAAAAAAAGGAATAAGAATTCAAGAGCAAAGCTGCCAGTACTATATGAACTAATGATCTTAATACCATATCAGTCCTTCTCAGTAAATGAATAACAGGACTTGCCTGGCTATTAGTAGGGAGTTGTCTACTAAGTGTCCTGCCCCAGACAGTAGTACTGACTTAAAGCCAAGAATGGTCCCACACAGAGTTGGCCCACAGGCCATGTTTGTCTCCCAGACAGGAGTATCTTGAACCATGTTCTTTCCAGTACATCAAGAAAAAGGACAGTATTGTCAGGCCTTTAAATAACAACAACAAAGAAGAAGAATGTAGTTGTAGTTATTAAGGCTACAATAAAATCATTTCTTGGGGCATCCACGTGGCTCAGTCAGTTAAGCCTCAGACTCTTGATTTCAACTCTGGTCAAGATCTCAGGGTCCTGACCCCTCAGTATCTTTCATGATACTGAGCCCCATATCAGACTCTGCGCTGGGCATGGAGACTGCTTAAGATTCCCTCTCTCACTTTGCCTCTTCCCCTCCGCCACCCCACTTGCATGCTTTTTCTCTCACGCTCTTAAAATAATAATAATAATTATTATTATTTCTACTTATTTTTAACTGGGAGATTATGAATAAGTGGTAACAGTTCGAGGGACAAATTTAAATAACCCACCTCTTACCATATAATCCAACAATTGAGTCCCTTAGTATTTACCCAAAGGAGTTGAACACTTATATTCTCAAAAGCTGTATATGGATGTTTATCGCAGTCTTACTCATATTCAGAAGCAATCAAGATGTCCTTTGGTAGGTGAGTAGATAGAGAAACCATGGTCTATCCAGACAATGGAATATTATTCTGTGCTAAAAAGAATTGGGCTCTCAAGCCATTAAAAAACGTAGAAGAATCTTAAATGCATATTAGTAAATGAAAGAAGCCAATCTGAAAAGGCTAATACTCTATGATTCTGACCATATGATATTATTAGAAAGCCAAACTATGGAGACAGTAGAAAGATCAGCGGTTGCCGGGAGCTTGAGGGATCGGGGCTGAAGAGGTGAAGCACAGAGGATTTTTAAGGCAGTGAAACTACTCTATGAAACTGTAATGGTGCATACACGTCATTAGACATTTGTCCAGACTCATAAAATGTACAACACCAAAAGTGAACCCTAATGTAAACAAACTGGGTGATTATCAGTGCATCAGTGCAGGCTTATCAGTTGCAACAAATGTATCACTCGGTGGGGGATATTGACAATGAGGGTGAGGGGACACCTGGGAAATCTCTCAATTTTTCTGTGAAACTAAAACTGCTCTAAATCAGAAAGTTGGGGCGCCTGGGTGGCTCAGTCATTAAGTGTCTGCCTTCAGCTCAGGTCAGGATCTTAAGGTCCTTGGATCAGCCCCATGTGGGACTCTGCTCAGCGTGGAGTCTGCTTCTCCCCCTCTCTCTCTCTTTCTAAAATAAATAAATAAAATCTTAAAAAAAAACCTAAAATAGAAAGTCTATCCAACACACACACACACAAAGGTAAAGAGCACATACACAGAATATGCAAAGATTTAATGGAATGCTCTTCAGCAATAAAAAGGAACTATTTAAATAAAATAAGATGAAATCAGAGGGAGACAAACCATAAAAGACTCTGAACTCTAGGAAACAAACCGAGGGTTGCTGGGGGGGAAGAGGGTGGAGGGATAGGGTTACTGGGTGATGGGCATTAAGGAGGGCATGTGATGGACTGAGCAGTAGGTGTTGTATGCAACTGATGAAGCCCTAAACTCGACCTCTGCAACTAATAATACAGTATATGTTAATTAATTGAATTTAAATAAAATAATTTTTTTAAGATTTTATTTATTTATTTGAAATGAGTGAGAGAGAGAGCATGACGTGGGGGGGAAGGTCAGAGGGAGAAGCAGATTCTGCATGAAGCTGGGACCCCGATGTGGGACTCGATCCGGGGACCCTGGGATCATGACCCAAGCCAAAGGCAGTCTCCCAACCAACTGAACCACACAGGCACTCGAATTTAAATAAAATTTTTAAAGGAACTACTGATCCGTGCAATAATATTGAAGTGGGCCAAATGCAATATGCTAAGCCAAAGAAGCCAGATTGAAAGTCTACCTAGTGCTCAGTTTTATTTATGATGTTTTAGCAAAAAGCAAAATATGGCAATAGAGAACAGATCAGGGGTTGCTAAAACCAGGTGGGGTGGGGGGGACTGTGCCCAAAGAGGCAGAAGGAAAATGTAGGGAATGACGGAACTTGACCGCAAGACTTGTTTCCTGGATCCTGGAGGAGCACCGGCAGTGCCGTGCCATCAGAATCACTGGAGTGAATTACCTGAACTAACTACATTTCGTTAGATTTCAGACATGCAAATGAGCCCAGGGAAGTGAACATCTACGATGCCTATCTGCTCAGAAATCTGCAAAACGAGGAAGCAGCCGCAAAGGCAGGCCATGGCTCCTCTTTGACATTTGCTCCGGTCAAACCAAAAGGAAGCCTTTGATGGTTCTCCCCCCTTTTTGGAAACAATCCAAAATTCTTAGCTTCATTTATAAGACTTTTCGCAATCAGATCCTTATTTGCTCTCTAGAATGGTCTCTAGCCCCCTCACATCCCTCCTGCCCCAGTACGCCCTTGTTGTCTTGTCCAGGATGACACAGTATTCCTCTAACTCACCGTATTCTCTCATACTTAACAGGCTCTGCCTATTCTAGTTCCTCCTAAATACATCGCTTCGAAAGTGTGCTGGTAACTCCTCTTCGTACTTAAGGACTCACTCAAACATCTTGAAATCAAGGGACACTTTCCATGATCTCTGCTCACTCTCAGCACCCAAGCAGAAGTTGACAGCCCTCATCTGGGCTCCCATTATGCTTCATACATTCGAATGCTGTGCTCTGATTCTAATCAGGCCACTGAAAATCATTGCTTCGTTTGTGTCTGCTTCCAGCCTGTCATCTCCTTGAGGACAGGGACCACGTTTTTCACCTCTGTGCCTAGAGTCTGGCGTGATACCTATTACGTGAAAATATGTTTTGATTACATGAATGGCTGAGTGGGTGGATGTGGTGTATAAATGATGGCTGGATACATCAATAAAAGCTATAAAATAAGTATGTAAATGTATATTTCTCTATTTTCTCATTCATCAATAAATCTGATGGACTGATTTTGGCTTTCTAGTTATCCCACCACCACTCCCTGTTTTCAGATATGAAATGCATACCGATCAAGTTAGATTATAATAGCTGCAGAAAATAGTACATACCGGGTTGGAGGGGACTCACTTATTTTAACATTGCTTGGCTGTGGCTGTGAAAGGCAGCACCTTTCAGGAAATACAAGTCTCATGGCTTAGACAACGTCAAGATGACCAGCAAATCAGACAGTTACTATGTACTGTTCCAGTTTGATCATGGTTCTATAGGCCCACCTTTAATCTCAAAAATAGCATCAAATAGCTAAAATATAACTGTAATCTTCCTCCTCTGCATTGAGGAAAAGGAGAAGTGGCAGGGAATGGGCAGAAAAGGACGCTATGCTCTACTTAGACAATTAACAGGGACAGAGAGCTAGGCTTAGATGAATGAAGCAAAATGAATAAATTAAATAATCATGCATGAGGGAAAAATCTAATAATTAAAAAATACTTTTAAGGGGCACCTGGATGGCTCAGTGGGTTAAGGCCTCTGCCTTCGGCTCAGGTCATGATCCTGGGGTCCTGGAATTGAGCCCCACATCCGGCTCTCTGCCCAGGAGGAAGCCTGCTTCCTCCTCTCTCTCTGCCTGCCTCTCTGTCTACTTGTGATCTCTGTCAAGTAAATAAATAAAATCTTTTAAAAAATACTTTAAAAATGTACTTTTGGCATGCTTTCTCCCATATACTCTTAAACTTATAAGTTGGTACAATATGCAATTCAAGTAATATAAATGATTGTGATAAATATGCATATAATATGGTATGAAATGCAAAGCAACCAGTTGTCAGGCTGTTAGTGTTAAAACACTATTGAAGGTCAGTGCAATGATTCTGAGTTCTGCTAACTAGAACTATTGCCCACATTTGTTCATAGCTTCTAGTTACTTGTGTTTGCCTACAGTTTAAATAATACAAAATTATTAATAATAGAAACCTAATTCTAGAACAAAGAGAGATATGAACATAAATCCAGAGCTATGACTCTAGGACAAATAGCTGATATTTAAGAGCCAGACAACATTCTAGTGTCACAGTTTTAGAGAAGTTTTAGATTTCATGTAGGAAATCCATAAATCCATACCACATCAAAAATGCATACTGAGATAAAATTCTATAGACTGCTGTTAAATCCCTTTGCAAACCTTTTTTTTAGTGTTATTCAAGTTTTTCAGATTCAATCCAAGAGAGCATCTCCTGAACACAGTAAACCCTTAATCCCTAAACTTCTGGTTCTCTAAAAGCAAAGAAGTAATCAAAGCACCAGTGGGCAGCTCAGCAACATCTCTCTGGCCCCCAACACACACATACCCTTCTTCTTTCCATTCTCTCATCGCCAAAAGGATTTTGTCCAGCTTGAATTGGGGAATGTACCACAGATGGCAGAAACCTATGGTATCTTTTTAAAATCCAGTATTAGGAAATGGGATGAATGTGCATTCATGACAAAATATTGTAAATTGGGGGATCTGGGAAAATCTAGAGCCACGGTTACAGTGAGTCGGGAGCTGAAATCAATGCTCTCTTCAGCTACACGCTGCTTGAGGGCCAGCACTGTTTCTTCATGTGGCCAGTATTCGCTGTCATTCCATCAATGAGAATGCAGAGAGCTAGAAAGCTAGTGTCATGAGGAACCTGGCATCAGAGGGACCAGTCGAGAAGACCAGTTGTGTTTTCCAGCCTCTCTCACACCAGCTCTGCTAAGAAGACCTGGAATCTTCTCTAGCTCTAACCAACCTCCTCCCTCTAGGGACTGGGCTCTAGCATGGGATGGAGATCCTGCTTTAAATCACATGGACCAAACATCTTAACCAGCTAGGTTGCAGTTACCCGTCTGTCCCTTCGTCCTGTCCACCTGGAGACTCTTGTACTTAGTCCAGAAGATTACAGCTGCTGTTAGCTTGATATCAGCCCTCACCACGAGGTCTCCAGGCTCTAGGAGATACTATACTATAGTAAAGGTTGTTGGCACGCAACCAAAGGCCTTGCTTCTAGTGAGTGAGTTGGCAAAACTAATCTAACCAAATGTCTTTCCAAATGCCCAGCCATGGAAATCCCAGCAAGCTTCCTGGGAAGCCAGTGCTAAATAGATCCCCATATCCCAAATAGACAGTGCTTAAGAAGATTGCCCGCATCAGTAGCTGAGGACTAGTGAAACGCAAGTGAACTAACCAGGACAGAGGGGCCTACATCATAGTCACTACAAGAATTAGACTTAGTGAAAAGCAGGATACTAGAGTAAAAAGAAAAATTTGGAACCAAACAGAGCCAGAATCGGCTCAGGTACTATCTTCATAAATGATTAACCAGTTTGATTCTCAGTTTTCTTATCTCTAAAATAGGGTTAATGATGGCATTTGTCAGCTATTGTTACGAAACATTATCTCACAGATTCTGTGGGTCAGGAATGCAGGCGTGGTGCACCTGGGGGCCTACGACTTACAGTCCCTCCTGATGTTGCCCTTAAAGTGGTAGCGGGGTGTGAGGACACATCTGAAAGCTCAACTTGGAAAGAACTGCTTCCAAGCTCACTCATCTGGTTGGCAGGACTCAGTTGCTCTTTAGCTGGTGGACTGAGGGCAACTTACATGAATTTCCCAGGCCTTCCTCAGTCTCTTGACACAAAGCAGCTCACGCCCTGTCAGCTGGCTTCTCTCAGAGCCAGCAGGCTAGAAAGCTAGAAAGGGCTCCCAAGCCCGAAAACCAAACTATTGGTAACCATATTTCAAAGTTTCAGCCTTACTCTTTGGCTATATTCTATTCGTTAGAAATGAGTCCCTAAAGGGGCACCAGGTGGCTCAGTCCATTGGGCATCAACACTTGATTTCAGCTCAGGTCATGATCTCAGGGTCATGGGTTCACCCCCCTCCCCCACCTTAGAGATTCTGCTTGTTCCTCTCCTTCTGACCCTACTTCTGCTCTTCCTTTCTCAAATAAATGGATAAATAAAATTTTCAAAAAAAAAGAAGAATTGAGTCTATAAATTCAGACCACACAGGGGTGTGGATACCAGCGGTGGGGGGCCAATGAGCGTCATCTTAGAGGCTGTCTATCACAATGGCTTCAGTGTAAAGGGGAAAAATATATGGAAAGCAACCTGTGTTTAGTAGGAGTCTAATAAGTAATAAATATTAGTGAATTTCTGGCAAACAGTTCTTGTTTAAAAGCCACAAATTTGTACCTCTGGAAGAAGGAGCCATGATAAATTATTAGAAAAGATTCATTTTTATCTAGACTTGATCACTAAGATAACTGTACTTAATTGTATCTCATACTAAATTTCAGGTAGTGCAACAGAAATTTCTGAAATGTTTACCTACTGAGAAAAAATCAGTGGGTAGGGGAAGCTGTTCCTAGTTGCTAGGAGAGCAAAATCCCTATAGAGATTAGTCATTTTGAAGGTGATATTTCATAATGACATTTATTTTTAACTGTAGGATTGATGAAAATAATCAGGTAGGTAAGTGTTGAGACCAGAAGTAAGTATATTTTGGGGGAAGAACATCAAAAAGACTTAGTCTGTGATCTCACCAGAAATGTGTGTTAATGGGGCGCCTGGGTGGCTTAGTGGATTGAGAGGCCAACTCTTGATTTTGGCTCAGGTCATGACCTGAGGGTTGTGAGATGGAGCCCTGAATCAGGCTCTGCACTCAGCGTGGAGCCTGGTTGAGATTCTCTCTCCTTCTCTTTCTGCCCCTTCCCCTGCTTGTGTTCTCTCAAAATAAACAAACAAAATCTTTTTTTTTTTTAAGAAATGTTCATGAAGTGTTGAAAAGCCCATTTCTCTCCCCTCTTAAAAACAAGTCAGATTAAAATGTTTAGCACTCATGGTCGAAAAGGGCAATGTTTTTTAGAATATTTAGATAAAATTCCGTATATTTTAAAAACATGAATTCGAGGGGCGCCTGGGTGGCTCAGTGGTTAAAGCCTCTGCCTTCGGCTCAGGTCGTGATCCCAGGGTCCTGGGATCAAGCCCCGCATCAGGCTCTCTGCTCAGCAGGGAGCCTGCTCCCCCCTCTCTCTCTGCCTGCCTCTCTGCCTACTTGTGATCTCTGTCTGTCAAATAAATAAATAAAATCTTTAAAAAAAAAAAAAAGTGAATTCGAGGGGTGCCTGGGTGGCTCAGTTTGTTGGGCATTTGACTCTTGATTTTGGTTCAGGTCATGATCTCCGGGTCCTGGGATCGAGCCTCATGTAGGGTAAGAGAGTCCGCTTAAGGATTCTCTCTCTCTCTCTCTTTCTCTGTCCTTCTGCCCGCCCCACTACTCACACACACACACTCTCTCTCTCTAAAATAAATAAATAAACCTTAAAAAAAAAAACCCATGAATTAAAAGATGTCAAAAATCCAATCCTGTACCCCTTACTTGAAATAGTTTTGTCACACTGTTCCCCATGAAACTAGTAAGTCTGTCCAATGTACTGAGTCTCTTATTTCCCTCAGGCTCTTTTTCAAAGGAGTCATTCGGTGATTATGGCTACATAAAAAAATAATAAATTTCTCTACAAGTAGATACTGAGTACACTTGAAGTATGCCAACCAGGAATTTAAAAAACAAAAACAGGAAGAAAACAAACCAAACAAACAAACAGAAACCTGCAACAAAAGTGGGTTTTGCAGGATAAAAAAGAAGCATTCACAAGAGTTCAAGAATCTCTTGTAATGAAATCAGGGGACAGTTTTCTGTATCTGCTGAAATATTAGTGTACTCCTTGTTAAGGTCCTGACTTTCCCTGTCAGTGAGTTCAGACTTCTTGATTTCACTTCTCGTGTGCCAACAGATGCTGTATTTCAAGGTGGAACAAAGCTTGCCTTTCAGAACAGTGCACCAAATGGAGAGTTTACTCTATTCCCTCATTCTCTGTGCATCTGTTCCTCCTTGGTCCTGTCTCTTTACATGTCAGTTACTGCTTATCTTCCCCCTCCTCCTTTTCTATTTGCTCTTCTCACTTGCTCTTCAAACACTTCTCACTGTTTACTTCAATGTCTTTGCTTTTTCCTTTGTTCTCTGCACTCCCCACGTATGATCACCAGCTGTCCTACTTCCTGGGGCACCCTCCTTTGCACTCATTTATTATTCACTATTGAGTCCTCACTTTTGAATCCCCTTTTCTTATCATGCCTGCTCCTACTCTCCACTGTTCATCATCAGTTTTCACAATCTACTGAAATGAGCACATCAGTGTGTGTGTGTGTGTGTGTGTGTGTGTGTGTGTGTTTATTTATGTTGGAGAAAGGAATGCAGAGAAAACATTTGATGTTTTTCCCTTTTCAATCATTTAAGCATCAGCTGTTTAAAAAGGATGCCTCTGGGGGTGCCTGGGTGGCTTAGTGGGTTAAAGCCTCTGCCTTTGGCTCAGGTCATGATCCCAGGGTTCTGGGATCGAGCCCCACATTGGGCTCTCTGCTCAGCAGGGAGCCTGCTTCCTCCTCTCTCTGCCTGCCTCTCTGCCTGCTTGTGATCTCTCTCTGTCAAAGAAATAAATAAAATCTTAAAAAAAAAAAAAAAAGCATGCCTCTGCCCACCATCCTGTTCCCAGTCTTCATTCTATCTCTTTTAAAATGGCATTATTCAGCTTACCAAACAGGAGTGTGTTGGAGCACTTAGTAAAATAAATTGGAATGAGAGAAAGGAAAACCCTACTTGTGTTCTTGGGGACAAGTCACCAGGTTCAAGTGAAGAAGCCAGGCAAGAAAGAAAAGAGGACGAGCTGAGTTAGACCTGGCACATCTTGGAAGAGAAAACCATCACATTTTAGTGACTAATCCAGGACTTATGACCTTACAGAAACCCCCTCAACCAAAAAACACCCCACATGTCCCGGCTGCACATGTCAGTGCCTGGGGGATAGACATTATAAACAAGGAGTCGCTTTCCATCTCAACACTTTAATCATTTTACCAAAATAATCTGAACACACATACATAAATACTTTGTTATAAGAATGTGCAGCATAAAAAGTCCCTGAGATACATCCAAAAATGACTTGAAGCACATTAAATGCGATTATTCACCATACTAATTACCAAGAACTTGGCTCCCTTCCCTTATATCCAAGGCAGGTGACACTTGGATATATGTGTGTGTGTGTGTCATATATATAGATGCATGTTTTAACGCTAAACCAGTCTCCCTTTCTGCTACCTGATTTTCTGCTGCCTGACTTTCTGCCAGTTTACTGCTGTTGGGCAGGAAGTCATTTTCATACTGTAAGGAAGGCTCATGGGGTGGTGAATTAGTTCTTAAGCCCTGGGGTGCCAGTTGATAGAATGATGGCAAGTGAAACTAGGAGGTCCCCCCAAAAGACATCCAACCCCCTCACTTTGCAGTTCAAGTGACAGAAGCACAAAGGGGTTTGATCTGTGATAAGCACAGCTGGTTCTGCCACTATGACTGTAACCTAAGGCACGTCTGGACTCCTTCCTTTGTACAATGGACTGGTGATAGTCACAGCAAACATCTTCCAGGTGCTTCCTATGTGCCAGACACTAAACCAAGGACTTTAAGTGTCTGATCTAATTATTCCAACACTTCCATAAACTATAGATGATTACCTTCAATTAGAGATGGGACTATCAAAACACACAAGGCTTAGATTATGTACCCAAGATAAGGCAATTAGGAAATGTTGCAAAGCTGATCTGGAACCCAGGAATATTTGCCTCCAAAATCCCTCCATTCCAATTCTTAAATCCCTTCTAAGAAATACCCATCAGGTGGGTTCCCAAATTCCTTCTATGGCTGGAAGTCTTGCACAGCACTGAAAAACCACGGCCAAAACCAGGCCCCTCCATCTGTTTAGTATTGGCAAAGGCTGCTTTTGCCCTTACATCAGCAGAGTTTAGCAGCAGCAGAGACTGGATGGCCTCCAAAGCCAGCAATAATTACTCTGGCCCTTTACAGAGGGTTTGCTCATCCCGTTCTAGAACTTTGAAGATCTAGAGTGTCCTGTAACTCTGTAGCACTTTACTGAGTACAATGCACTTTGGGCCACATAATCACATTTAATACTCATTTTGCACAGACATTCATGCTTTATAAAGGAGGAAGCTAAAGCTCAGAGAGTAACCTGCCTAATCAGAACCACGCACCCAGTTTCTGACTCCAAATTGCCAACTCTTCCCACGAAGCCACCCTGTCCTCTCTAAGCTACTGCTTGAAAGCAAGTCATACTGCCTTCCCTATCCCAGTATCGTTCCAGGTGCGCTCACATCGTTAGAGTCATCCAGTACCAAAAATATGAAATTTGTAACTTTTTTGAAAAGTTTATGCCTGAAAGAGACGGCATGACAATCACAGGAAAGACATTTTTAAATATATACGATGCACTTATATGCATTCTGGATATGAATTTTAACCTACTCAATTTAAGAGTATGAAAAACAACATAAAATGAGCAACTGCTGTATTTCTTACTCTGACAAGATCGGTCTAAAAAATATTGTTCCTTCTATACCCAGAATTTGCACGTAAGTAAAAATTCAAGTATACCTTCCTTCAGCGAAATATTTAATAAATATGGTCAGTTTTAAATAGACTTACCACCAAGAAAAGCATGGTAAAATAATAGTTACTCATGTAGCTATGTAATTTGATAATTTTTTTTTTTCAAAGAAAGCATAGGTGCTTCCTCCTAGTCTGAAAATGCAAGTTCAATCTAAGTAACAATGGTGATTCTTGAAATCATATAGTTTAGCTTTAGGGATACATTTGAAATACAGTATGAGTCCCCTTTTTATTTCAGATATATCCTGAAATATATGTTGAGAATTTTAGACATACAAACACACAAGGAGGAACCCTGAAATCACCGCAAAAAAAAAAAAAAAAAAAAAAAAAAAAGGCAAAGAAAAAATTTCTCTTTTGCCAACTGACTGCTATGTGTTAGGCACCTTTATTTATTTTACTTCCCCAAATGCTCACGATGAGCTGTGAAGTATTGTCCTCCTCCATTTTTCAGATAAGGAATCCGAGGTTCAAGGTTATTACTAATTTGCAGAGGTCACACAGCTGGAATCAAATCTAAGCCAGATTACCTCCAAAATCCACTCTCCCGGTGCCCCATGTAGATTCCACGTAACACCAGTACCTCATAAATACTCATTTTCAAGAGAAGAATTTTTCTGGGCACCCGGGTGGCTTAGTCCGTTCAGCATCTGACTTTAGCTCAGGTCATGATCTGAGTCTGCTTCTCCCTCTTCCTGTGACCCTCCACCCACTCGTGCTCACACTCGTGTGTGCTCTCTCTCCCTCAAATAAACAAAGTATTTTTTTAAAAGAATAAAATTTGGGGGACGCCTGGGTGGCTCAGTTGGTTAAGCCGCTGCCTTCGGCTCAGGTCATGATCCCGGGATCCTGGGATTGAGTCCCATATCGGGCTCCTTGCTCAGCATGGAACCTGCTTCTCTCGCTGCCCCTGCCTGCCTCTCTGCTTGCTTGTCTGTGTGTACACTCTGGCAAATAAATAAAATCTTAAAAAAAAAAAAAAAAGAATAGAATTTTTAACTTTTTCTTTATTAACTAGCTGATAATTTGTAATGCCACCCACACTATAATATTTAAATAAGGAAATTTTATCGGTGGGCTTTAATTTCTTTTTTTTTTTTTAAGATTTTATTTATTTATATGACAGAGAGAGAGACACCGCGAGAGAGGGAACACAAGCGTCGGGAGAGGGAAAAGCAGGCAGCCCACCAAGCAGGGAGCCAGATCCAGGCCAGATTACAAAACCCCGGGGACCACGTCGGGGACCATGATGGGGACCACGACAGGGACCACGACCAGAGACCAGAGCCAAAGGCAGACACCCAACCATCTGAGCCACCCAGCCACCCTTTACTCTCTCCTTTCAAGGAAAAGAACTGAAGCGGTTGGATTTTAGGGAGCTTTTCAAGGGAGTCTGCAACAAATGCAGAGACAGTACTTAACTCTATGATTCAGCTAATTGTCCTAATCAAGTGCACAATGGCTGTTTACGGGCGGAACTTTATATAAACCTGATTAATCTTGTACCACACCCATAATAATCAGTCACTGAGGGTCATTATAATAAATCGAGGATTTCTTTATATTGTATCTGTATTAGATAATGGATGTTAGCTGAACGTATTGCAATAACCATAGCACATTTTATGTAAACTAACCATCATGCTCTATGCCTTCAACGTATACAGTGACATGTGCTAATTATTTCTTAATATAACTGGGAGAAAATAATAAATCTAGGACAAAAAGAAACCATTGTTTGAGGCTGTAAATCAACTGGCTTTCTAGTTATTGACCTATGGCCTGTATTACATTAAAGAATGTCATTTTAAACAAATAGGTTCTGCCAACTGATTTATCAAAGTTAATTACTTACTTGTTGGCAGTGGCAATTCGAGGAGACTTTAAAGAGCCTTCCTTGCCTTACACATTTTTGTCTTTCCTGGCACCAGCAGCCCAGTGTTTGGCACAGAGCAGGCACAGGTGGACGCCTACTAAGTAAGCTATTCATTCACAACTTTCCAAGGCAATATATGTATTTTCAAAGTTGGCCCCAGGACACTGTGTCAAGGTCACTAGGAAGGGAAGGATGCACTTGACTACCATGCAGACCAGGAGGGGAACCTGCTGGCCCTAAGGAAAGTTGCAGATTTGGATTTTAACAAAACCCAAAGCTCGCTGCAGAAACTAATTTAGTTCCACTCCCTAGCAACTAAACATTTTACCAAAAACTGACTGGAAGGGGAAAAAAAACTAGCATTAACAGACACTTTTTTTCCACTTCCATGATTCCATAATGCAGTACAATCTTGCCTTGTTCTGCAAACAGGTAATATTAGCACCCCTGGAGGACTGATGTTCCTGCTGAGAATTTGGTCCAGTGAAATAGATGAGAACAAGTAATTTTGTGGAAAGTGACACCTTGGCTTCCTTCTCCTCTGTTTGTAAACACAGGCTGGTTTTCTGGAAAGAGGGGAAAGGTTGCTTCCACTTTATTTTCACATCTGTAATTTCAATACACTTCTTAAAAATTTTAAGTTATAGAAAAACATAGACACAGAGGAAATAAGCTAGATGATCATTCACATTGCAAAGGGATTCTCCATAGGGCTGCATTAAATACTGAACTCTCCTAAAGCAGTGATTGGGACTTGATCTAAAAGCAGCTTTCCAAAAATACATTTCAAAAATACATTTGTAAAAGTGAGGTATACCTATAGATTCATCTGAACTCTTCTTCAAGGACAATCTAGCATCTTCTTTGCATTCATAGAGCAAGGGAATAAAAAGGACTTGTTAAGGAACAGTCAATGGATGTTTGAGTGACCCTCCTCCTCAACTTCCTTCTTCTTAGGAGATGAGGCTTCAGAATTCAACAAAGAGGACTGGTGGCCTAGTCCTATCACTGTTCCACAACAAGCCGCCTTCTTAAACCCTGGGCTTGCTGCACGCCGGCGCAGTGAAACGGAGTGGGGATTTGGAGTCCATACAGACCACAAATACGGCCTGGGGTGGAAGAGGAAAGCCAGAGCAACTAACTCAAAGGCTTCCGGTAGAGAAGCTATTTTTTCCCCTCTGCATCAGTTACACAGTAAGGAAGGGCTCCCTTCACAGGTGAACACTGATGCCCATGGACAGCAGACAGAGCCCAACTGCTGTTTATGCAAAAAACCCATGAGAACCAGGAATCCTTCCCACCCAGTCTTTGCGCTGAGTAATATTGATTGGCCATATGGAAACTACAATTTCCCCATAGAGTACAAATGGGTTTGGAAAACTCCGTTCCATGATTCAGGAGTCCAGGAGATGCACAGCTGAGGCTCAAAAAGCTGCCTATCTGACCTCCCCAGGGATACACGCACAGGAGAGTGGCCTCACCGCTCAAACCAGCGAGCCAAATTGCGTATGCTCTTGGGCCGGTCCCTGGCGGTCTGCACAGCCTGGCAGGCCCGGCACCAGGGCTCGTCCCAGAAGGAGGTGATGTGCACGGCGTAGCTCCGGCGCCAGTAGAAGTAGCGACGGTAGACTGCCGGGTTTCGGTCGAGAAAGAGCAGGTAGGCAGCCAGGGAGGAGGCACTAGGGAAGTCATCCACGTGGATGAAGGCACCGCGGGGCACGAAGCGCTCGTAGTTGGCACGGTCGGGGCCCAGGACCACCGGCACGGTCCCGGCCAGCAGCGCGTTGCGCCAGAACTTCTCGGTGATGTAATCGAGGTGCTGCGAATTCTCGAAGGCCAGGTAGAATTTGTAGCGGGCCACAGTGTGCAGGAGACCGGCGTCCGGCACCGGCCGCCCAGGCCCGCTGCGGCCGAACACGTCCACCGCCACGTGCTGGCTCAGCTGGTGGTAGTAGCGGACCCGCGCCTGGCGCTCGTCCCAGTTGCTCACCACCCAGGACACCAGCCCCCGTTTCCGGGCGAGCGGCGGGCCCAGGCCCGGGGGCTGGTCGCTGGGATGGTTCCTGGGGTAGAGGTAGCCGTAAGGCACGAAGACGTCCGAGTCGGCCCGGTAGGAGAGGGTCCAGTTGAAGAGGTTACCCGCCAGGCTGCGCAAGCCGGGGGAGTGGGAGGGCGACTCGAAGTTCATCCACACCCAGCGCTGGCCCGGGGGCCTGAGGCCCGAGGTGGCCACGGCTTCGGCCGCGGCCGCCGCCTCGTCGTCCAACACCCGCAACTCCAGCTCCTCCGTCCAGCGCGCCTGGACGCCCCAAGGCGGGGGCCAGTCGTGGGGGCCCTTCACGAGGTCCCGGTGGTGGAAGAGCACCGCCTGGGCCTCCGCATAGGCCGCTCGGTCGGTGAGCAGGCGGCAGCCGCTGATGTTGAAGCGCAGCCAGCAGTCCGGGGGCCGCCGCGCGCCGCTGTCGCGCCCCGCGAAGGGTTCCCACCACAGCAGCACGCCCACCGGCCGCGGCGGGGCGGGGGACGCCCAGGGCAGCGGCGGCAGCCGAGTCCAGCAGGAGTAAGCGGCCAGAGCGGTGCACAGCAGGCCGGCGGCCAGCGCCGAAGCGCCCCGCGGAAGCCCCCGGCCTCGGCGCCGCCCGAAGCCCCGACCCGCCGCCCGGCCCCACGGCGCCCCCATGGCGCGCGCAGGCACGTCCGCCGGCGGAGAGCGGCGGAGCCAGCTCTCATGCTGCTGCTGCGGCTCCAGCCGTCGTTGCCGCTCGCCGCTGCCCCTGGGGCGGGAGAGGGCGGTCCCGGAATCCCGAGGCTCGCGGGTCTGGCTCTCCTCTCCGCGAGTTCCCGCAGGGCGCGCCGCCTGGGCGAGGTGAGCCGGCCGGGCAGCCCAGCTGGGCGCCGCCCCGTCCCTCCCCTCCACCGTGCCCCCAGCCCGACCCGCGCGGCCGCCGCGGGCCCTTCCTGCCGCCCTCCGCCCGCCCCCACCCCGTCCGGGACTCCCGGACGCCCAGCCGCGCGGCCCAGGCCGCTCACCCGCTCGCCGGGATCCCGCCTCCGGGGGTCCCGGGCCTTTTTGCGCGCGCCCAGCACCCTGGCCTTGAGCCGCGGCCTGCCCACGGCTCTCTCCTAGCTGCGCCCCCGCTTTCAGTCGCGGTGGCCTGTACCCTCGCCTTGCAGAGGGGGGACTCGGTTCATCGCTGGGCGCGTGCGGAGAGCCCCAGAGCAGGCGCGGGTTCCTGGGGAAGGAGGGTCCGGGGAGCCAAGACCCCGGGAAGGCGGGGACGGAAGATCGGGTGCTCTTCCTTCCTCACCGCCCTGCTGTGGCCAGCGACGCCTGCCGGAGGGAGGGAGCCCGAGAGGCCGCGGGGACGTGCGGGCTGAGGCGCGGCCACCGTGGCGGTGACCCGCGGAGACCGGCCGGCAGCGCGACCCACAGAGCTGCATTTTGTGATACCAAGTTTCCAGGGAGGATAGTTAAACCCTGCTGTCCCAAGAACGTTCCCTTTGCCTGCCTCTCGAGGAGAGGATCGGAGGAATAAAACATTTTCTGAGCAATCGAAACGTTCTTTTCCCTCGCTCCGCTTCGAAATACTTCTGACTGCTAGCCCATAGTATTCTTGGTATGGGGCTAGGACGACTCACAAGCCGAAAATGAAGGTATGGCCCTTGTGGCCTTTGTGCTCAAGGCACTTCCTGCCTATTCAGTGAAAGGAATGAACAGCACTATTCTTTTGACTAAGCACGGAAGAAACAACCGAATTTCTGTACTCATGAAGATCACGCAGAACACTCTGGACTGTAAAATGATGGTCAGGATAATTACTACAGCACCCAAGTTCAGGATATAAAAGATAAGGATCTCAAATCCTCCTGCATCAATGAGTCACAACCCAGGCATCCACTTCTACAGTCACTTGAGCAGTTTTTTCCCCTACAGTTTGAATTTGGATTTCTGGGTTTAGACCCAGAATTTAGGCCTTCACTTAAGTTATTAAACTCTTATTCAGTGAAATTCCAATAGGCCATAGGTGGGCTGCTGATCTAAGGAGAGGCGGCAGCTGGGAGAGAACTTTTAGTAGAACACAGCTGTGCATGGTGGTTCCCCCAGCGAACCCAGTGTCGTATTAAGTTATAGGATGTTAGAGGAGAAATAGATTTGCTGAGAATGGGGCCAGCCTGTCAGGTGTTATTGATGCTATGCATACAGAAGATAAACCTGGATTTGCCTTTAGAATTTCCTGGGAAGAACTTCCTCATTAAAAGTGAGGTACAGATTGTAGGGGCACCTAAGTGGCACAGTGGGTTAAGTGTCAGACTCCTGGTTTGAGCTCAGGTACCTGATCTCAGGGTTGTGATTTCAGGGCCTTGAGATCCAGAACCCCCTTCACCCCCCACACACCCAGATGGGCTCTGGGCTAAGCTGGGAGTCTGCTAAGACTGTATCTCCCTCTCCCTCTGCCCCCTCCCCCCACAAATAAACAATAAATCTTTTTTTAAAAATCAAGTACAGATTGTAAAAGCTTCTATAAAGATGGTTTCATGTGCCTTGCCTCCTGGCCCACAGTGACAGTTTTGACTGTACCCATCAACCTAGTGACAGTTTCCTACACACTAAAACCTTACTTGTGTGTTTTGCTTTTTTAATTTCACAGAATCATTTTCAAGTTACTTAAGCCAATTTGTCATTGAAATTAGGAATTTCACTTCCACTCTTACACTTTTAATTAAAAAAACAAAACAAACAAACAAACAAACAAACAAAAACAGGGCACCTGGGTGGCTCAGTCAGTTAAGTGTCTGCCTTCAGATCAGGTCATGATCCCAGCATCCTGGGGAGAGCTTGTCCCTCTCCCGCTCCCCCTGCTTGTGTTCTCTCACTTTCTTATTCTGTCAAATTCTATTGCCAGAGTCATCTCAAGAACATCAATTTCCATGGTCTCTACTTATTTTGGTAGTGTGAAGGATACAACTGTTTAGTCTTACCTTGGTGTTAAGGGAAGGGATAGAAGAGGGTCTAGTTGGGTTGATAAAAACCCGTCATGACTTCTCTACAACCGAGTGATTCATTTACTCCCTGGGTCATGGTTTGTTCTCATTTTAAAGGAATAGAGTATTCTTATTTATTTATTTATTTAAACAGTTGGGAAGCTGGAACAAAAAATACTATTTCTACCTTCAAGAATCTGAAACAGAGGGAAGGAATCCTAAAAGGCTTTGAGAAGGTGGCTCCTGGAGTAATTAGGGACCATTGAAATCAGGAAGCAGGCTGAAATGTCAGTGTAAACAGAAGGGGCAGCATACCGATGGCCAGACAGTGAGGATGAGGATGGTTGGTTAGAAGTCACTATGGTTGAGTTTGGCTAAGGAGATGGGGGTTTTAGCCTGAAGGTGGAGAGAGTCTTCAAAAGGCTTTAACAAAGCAAGGGAGCAATATAATGGGATTAGTATTTGTACAAGCTCATTGTGAGGGGTGGCAAGTATATGGAAGTTGACATAAGATAGGCTTTGGTGTGCTAGCCCTGTTTATTGACATACGCACTGGTTAATGGGTGTGTTCTATTGAGTAAATTCATTAAACTGTAGACTTACATATGAATCTTTGTGTCTGTATCTTATACTTTAGTAAAATGTTTTGGGTTTGGGGTTTTTGTTGTTTGTTTTTTGGTTTTTGTTTTTTTTTAGTAAAATGTTTCTAAGTTAAAAAAACATTCTTTCATCAGTAAAGGATGAATTGGGTATTAGGGAACAGGATAAGAGCAGAAATATCTAATCCAGTTGGAAAGCTATTGCTATAATTCAGATATGAAACAAAATGCCTGAACTAAAGTAGTAGATGGGAGAATGAGATTAAATTAAAACTAAAGGAGAACAAAGATAGCTAGGAGGCCAGGCCTTTTCCTCAGGAAGCCTTCCCATATGCACAAATCTAGGGTAGATTCCATGACCCTCCTATATGCTCCCATATATACGTCTCCCAGAATACCGTGGGGGCAGGGATCACGTTTCATTCATAACTCCATCCCTAGCACAGAACCAGGCATGGAGTAGTATCCATCATCTCAGTGAATTCTTGCTGAATGAATGAGGGCTTGTATTGCTGAAATAATCTGTTGGTATCTTTCTTGGAGTCTTACAACAATCTGTTGGTATCTTACACCCTAGAAAGGGTGTAAGTATCAGGAAAAAATGGCTACATGAATTATTTGCTGTGACATTAAGAAGCCCCTTAAGCTTTCAGGGGTAAATGCTATACATGAATTAGAACCTTGATGACAAGCATCAAAAACTCCATCAAATTAGCAGGACTCCCATTGGCCTGACCTGGACCAAGTGCTCATTCTTGAAACAATCACTGAGGTCAGGAGACTCTTGAGATCCTCATCTGGAGCTACAGGACAGGTTTATCTAAACCTCTTGGACTAACAATAGGGGAGGGTAGTTCCCCACAGTAGAAGATGGAGTTCTGTTATCTGAAGATGGGACAGTTGGTGGGCAGGCCAAAACAACATACCTATTAGCCATACAAAAAGAATTGTCATTATAAGTGAACTCTAAATCACCTTGGAATTTTAAGAATTCCAAAACAATGGAGAATTCTTGGATTCCTATTAATTTGGTAACAATAAACAAATATTTCTTGTAGATTTAGAGCCCTTTTAGTTTCCACAGAATGTTCCATAGGAGGAATGGCTTTCAGTTGCAAGCATGGAGATAAGGTCAGGTATAAAGGGCTTTGGGCCCCTGAGGATTGCTAAAGCAAGGTAGAAGAGGGGTCCGTAATTCAAGGTGCATGTTCTCTAGCTGAATGAGTCTTCACTTCCCCATGTGTCCAAGGATGATCTATTCAGTTCCAGAATTTAGTATCAGAATTCTCTGAGGCCAAAGCCAAAGACAACTCCAGTTGCTAAAAGTCTAACTCATTCTTTGCTCTTCCTCAGGGAAATGTTAATTGTAAGCTGTCCTGGTGCTCCTCACCAGAGACATTTTGATGAAGGGTAGTTGGAAGAAAGGCAGGCAGGGACAATGGGTCCCCATGCTAAGAGGAAACACCCTTAAGGATTTTCTACCACCCCTGGAAGGAGCCCTCCACCCTGTCCCACACGGTAGATAGATGACAAAAACCCAATGAGGTGACATGCACAGAGGTTGATCAGATGAAAACAGCCCACCATCAAGCCCATAAAAACCCCTGGACTTAGAAATGCCAGTGGTGGCACGCCTGGTGGCTCAGTGGGTTAAGCATCTATCTTCAGCTCAGGGCATGATCCCAGAGTCCTGAGGTCAAGTCCCACATCAGGCTTCCTGCTCAGTGGGGAGTCTGCTTCTCTTTCTCCCTCTGCTGTTCTCCCTGCTTGTGCACTTTCTCTCTTTCAATGTCAAATAAATAAAATCTTCAAAAATTATTTTAAAAAAGCTCCAGTGGCAAAACTCTCTAATCCCCTCTGTCTTTAGGGGGCTTTATACTATCACTCAATAAACCTTGCTGCCCACCACTCTTGTCTGGTCTGCCTTTTCATTCTTTGAAGTGGCCAAGAACTGAGGGCACTGAAAGAAAAGAAATGGTATTGCCCCTAACGACTGATACTTCTTTGGGAACTGAGGAGCACATTTTGACTGCCTTGGGCTACCAGCTGTCAGCTGGGCTCCATGAGGCTGCCCTCCGAAGGGTTGCTATTTGCGGTTGGCTCTGAGATTTCTGTGGCTGAACATTGACCTGCTGAGTATACGTTCCATTTTTTTTTTTTTTTTTTTTAACTTGAAGAGACAAAAGGGCAATTCAGAGTCCCTCCCTGGATTATGTATTTACGGGGGAATGGGCTGCCCTCTACAAGCGGGTGTGGTTGGAAAGGCTAACACAGATGCAAATAGGTGGAGATTGTTTCCTTTGCAAGGTACAATATTTCAACTGTGCATAATGGGGCAGTTGAGTGTGGAAATGGTTGTTAGCTCAAAATTATAAGAATTACATGGGGTGCCTCGGTGCCTTAGTCATTAAGCATCTGCCTTCCAGGTCCTGATCTCAGAGTCCTGAGATCAAGCCCCTCATGGGGCTCTCTGCTCGGTGGGAAGCCTGCTTCTCCCTCTCCCACCCCCATACCCTGCTTGTGTTCCCTCTCTCGCTGCCTCTTTCTCTGTCAAATAAATAATATCTTTAAAAAATTATAAGCATTACATAAATTCAATAACAATCCACAATTTATGGTTTGTTGCCCTATTCAATCATGAGTAGAAAAACCAAAACCAACTTACAAGGTCTTTCCTTTTTATCCAAGTGCAATAATCTCCTTGCCCTGAAAGACATTGTTAGGAATAGTCAATATGAGAACTTACTATATGTACTTAAGGTGTTTACTCTTTATGCACTCTAGTTCTTCTTAGACACTTACCTGACTCCAAGGTAATACAAAGAGTTTGGATATTCAGAAAAATGTACATAGTGAAATTTTAATTGAAGTCAGAAATATTTACACGATTCTTTAAATATTTGGGGCACCTGGGTGGCTCAGTGGGTTAAGCTTCTGCCTTCGGCTCCAGTCATGGTCTCAGGATCCTGGCATCGAGCCCCACATCGGGCTCTCTGCTCAGCAGGGAGCGTGCTTCCCCCCCACCCCTGTCTCTCTGCCTGCCTCTCTGCCTACTTGTGATCTCTCTCTCTGTCAAATAAATAAATAAAATCTTTTTTAAAAAATTAAATAAGTAAATAAATAAATATTTGGAAGATTTACCTTTGCATTTTTCTTGTTAAATGACTCTCCTAAAATAGAGATTATTTGTAGTCACACGGAAAGTTATAGTATATAAAATGTACATAAAAATTATTTTGACATGGAAATAAATATTTTAATATCACAGTGTGTAGCGTCTGGTACATATAAGATGTTTAATAAGTATTTGTGAAATAAATGAATAGGTAAATGAGTGGATGAATGAATGAACATCATACTTAATTTTACATTTCATGACACACATAGGAAACAATACCATTTCTACAGTCATGAAGACTGTGCAAAAGACTCTGGACTCTAGGGACTCCTGACTAGCTCAGTTGGTGGATTGCATGACTTGATCTCGGGGTTGTGAGTTCAAGCCCCAGGTCGGGTGTAAAGAGATCGTAAGAATAAAAATCTTAAAAAAAAAAAAAAAAGATAAATAATATAGCACAAGCATAGAGTAAATATTAGAGGCATCATACTGGCCTCCCCCAATCCCCTTCAGGTTCACCAGCGCTGTCCTATTTCCAACCCAAGAGTACTTGGGTCTTTAGTCAAGTGAGTTAGGACAAATCCTACAGTTTCAGAAACTCAAACATCTCTGAACTGGGTTTACTGTGGGAGCTGACCCACGTTAGTACTTACGTGTGGCTATACTCAAGGCAACCAGACCCTTATTGGGGACCAGACGTTAACTCGGGGAGGCACCCCAACCCTCTGCAGATTGAAGAAGGGCTCCTGACTACCTGCCCCTCCTCCCTATCTTGTCCTTACCCTACTTCTCACATAGCCCCAGTGCATACTTCATGAAAAAAAATGGAGAGAAGATACATTTTTTTTTCCTAAAAGTCAGGTAATTCTGCCTTGATCAGTCAATACCCCTCAAGCAGTCCATCAAAACAGAATGGGGGTCAGACTGGGTTCCATCCCATCCATTCCTGTGAGTCTACCCCTAAAAAAGGGAGGCACTTGCAATATTAAGAAATACTTGTTGGGTGAAAGCGAACTACATCAGTGACATACAAATGATTTTGGAGAAGTGTGGGAAAGGAAGGGTAAAGTGGATGTTGCTCAGAGGGCAAGGCAAGAAAAATTCCTGAAGAAGTAAGATAGCCAAATTTTCATGATTCCAGGTCAAGCTTCCTGTGGCCAAATACATCACAGCCCAGAAGTCTCGCATGACACCAAAGGGTGAAATCACATCAGTAATGCTGGTTATAATGGGAATATTTTAAGCAGTTCCGGAAAGAACCTTTGGTCTGTCCTTACACTTGGTGACGTTCAGTACAATGCCACATGAGAAAGAGAGACAGGTGAAAAAGCACAACCCCAACTATCTAACCACACCGCATACCACTGGGCTCAGCATCAAAAGGAAGCTTCCTTCTCCAGTGAGCTCATTGTGCAAAGACCTCATTTCCTGGATCATCCAAGACAGCAAGGAAATACCAGCGACTCTTAGAGAAGAAAGATTAGATGTGAGTGAAAGTGGTAGATGCTGTCTGACCCCCTGTTCACAGAGCCCCCAGTTCCTTCCTTCCACCACGGAACAGCTCTTTTGCCTCTCAGCTCCCCTGAAGCTTTCTAGCCCATTTCCCCATCCACGGTTTGAAAATGAGTGATGGGGGGTGGGGCACCTGGGTGGCTCAGTGCGTTAAGCCTCTGCCTTCAGCTCAGGTCATGATCTCACGGTCCTGGGATTGAGCCCCACATCAGACTCTCTGCTCAGCGGGGAGCCTGCTTCCTCCCTCTCTGCCTGTCTCTCTGCCTACTTGTTGTGATCTCTCTCTGTCAAATAAATAAATAAAATATTAAAAAAAAAAAAAGAGTGATGGGGATTGTTGTCTGAAGATTTTGATATGACAGCCCCAGGATTTGCTGTGTTCCTTTGAAAGATGAAATACTTTAGTTTTTCTTTACTTGGATATACTTCGGCATGATAGCCGAATACTTTGTCATTGACAGCTTGTAGAGCTATGGGTTTGTTTGTTTGTTTGTTTTTTCCAAACAATACAGGACTGAGAATTGTCCTATATTAACAGTTAAAGGCTACTTAGGGTCAGACCTTGTTTGGGCTTATAAAACTTACAAAAGTGGGCACCTGGGTGGCTCAGTTAGTTAAGCATCTGCCTTCAGCTCAGGTCATGATTTCAGGGTCCTGCGACTGAGTCCTGCATCAGGCTCCCTGCTCAGCAAACAGACAAATATTTCTGTCCTTGGAGGACACGCTAGCTATCCCACTAAATCCGCCCTGTTGAATCACAGTTTTAGAGCAAGTCTGGACTTGAAGAACAAGTCCAGACTTAAAGCAAGTCCAGACCTAAAGAGTTCAAAGACTGATATCAGAACCTAAGATGTGTTGGTCTTCAGTAACCCTGCCCATTGGCTTCTAGAACAATTAACCTCAATTGCCTTTTGCCACCTCTGCATGAATCAAGGGACATGGTCAGACTGGAAGTATCTTTTAGGCTGCCTGTCTTTACAACTCTCTCCTCTCCACGTAGAATTCATTAGACAAGGTTTATCAGGCTGTCAAGGAAGTTTTTCAAGTGAAAGGAAAGCCCGTTTCCATTGGGGAAAGCGAGTACCTCCACAAGGTAATTTCTGCTGTCCCTCTCTCTTAGTTACAGAGATGTGGAATTATAAACCAGAGGGAAGCTGTTTAGCCCACACACACGTGCTCCAACCAAGCACTATAATTAGGCCAGGCAAAACTAAAACCATTGTATTAGTAAGGGTTCTTTTAGTTACAGTGATAATGACTCACTAGAGGCAGATTTAGACCAGAAAAAAAGGCAGGGTGGGAGACATAATTTAAGTTCATGTGAGAACTGAGCCTCATAGAACCCCCCCGCCTTTTTTAACACTTATTTACTTGTTATTTTTATTTTTAACTAGGTTTCATTGCGCGCCCAGTATGAACCCCGATGTGGGCCTCGAACTCACAACCCTGAGATCATAGACTGGAACTGAAATCAAGAGTCAGTGGCCCAACCGCCAGGGCCACCCAGGTGCCCCAAGACCCTCTTTGTTTTATAAAAGGTTTTATGAAAGATAGTAAAAAAGCTAATTAAGTTAAACAATTATTTGGCAGAATGTTCCTGAAATGATAATGAGGGTCTTATCCCTTCTGTGAGGCCAAAGCCCCCTCCCCCCTCCACTGAGGGACAGTCTCCAGCAACGTCCTCTACCACCAACATTTGCCAGGCTCTCATCTGTCATTCACTGGCAGCTCAGGCCTTGGCATCTCTACCCAAGGCTGGCCCAGGAGAGACTGCTCACTTGGACATAATTACTATCACATGAGACATGGGTCTCCTAGAGCCCAAAAGGAGGACTGCAGCTAGCCCTCTGGGCAAGGAACGCTGTTGGAGTGCTGTACCTGCTTCATTTCCTTCTTCGCAGCCCTACTCGCACCCTCCTAGAAGAGCCTTCTGTATTTCTCCACGTCTCTTGGTAGAATATAGTATTCCCTAGTTCCAGAATTCTCTAGCAGCAGAGTCTGATGGGCAGATTTTGAATTTTGAATCTCTGACAGCAAGAATCCAACTGGGACATCTTGGGCTTTGTCTGCCCTGGTGAAATTAGCTGTGGCCTAGACCAGAACCCTGAGTGGTGGTGGTCAGTGGATTGGGTTGGGAGGTGGGCAGAGAATTAGGGATAGGGTAATGGGTAGTTCTTGGAGGAAGGAATATCTTTATGAGCTGAACACTTCTGAGAGGGGGTCTAATTCCTATGTTTGTTTTGTTTTTTTAAAGATTTTATTCATTTTTTTGTCAGAGAGAGAGCACAAGCATGGGGAGCAGCAGGCAGAGCAGGCAGAGGGAGAAGGAGAAGCAGGCTCCCCGCTGAGCAGGGAGCCCAATGTGGGACTCAATCCCCAGACCTTGGGATCATGATTTGAGCTGAAGGCAGTTACTTAACTAACTGAGCCACCCAGGCATCCCTGCTTTGTTTTTCAGTAAATAAAAGACTATCAAGGAAGGAATATCCTCAACCCTCCTATTATCTCCATGAATAAATCTTTCCTTCTATCTAAAGTAAATACCTGAAAAGAACTTATTATGAAAAACTTTAAACATACAAAAAAGTAGAAATAAGAGGGTGAACCCCTAATTCCCTTCAAGATTCAACAATTATTAAGCTCTCCCACATGTGCTTGTTATATAAGGGCCTATTCAGCCAGAGCGGCACCACCCTGGTTGAACTGCCATTTTGTTGTTTATGCAGTAAAACTTAAATTGACCCTGCACCCCCACCCCCACAGGGGAACTTACTTAAAAACAAGTCCCAGAAACCAGTACCAGGTAACAAAGTCCAAGTACAAGGGTGGGTCAGGCCAGGTAGAGGTATTCAATCAGTGGGGGCGCATACTGTCTCCTAGGTACCAAGGAGTATGAGCCCCGCCCTTTGGGCCCCTTTTGGGCACCAATTCTGACCAAGGTGATAGGCTGATTCAAATGTCTACCAGGTTAATTTGTAATTCAATTGGTCACCTAGCATGACTGTGCAGCTTTCTCTGTGTGTTACAATTTCATTGGCCACCTGTGCATGGCCAAGCCCAACCACATGGCCTTTGCTCTATAAAAGCTAGTCTGTGAAACAGAGAGAGGTCGCCCTCTCTGTAAGGGGCGGACCCAACCAGTCCGTTTGACAGTTGGTTTGATTCTTGATGCTTGGCACGAAATAAAGCTTTGCTTGACCTTTGCTTTGTATCAGTCTCTCTCCTTTAATCACGGACCCATTATTGGAGGACCCAACATTGGGGGTCCAACACTTGTAACCCCCTTGCTTTTATTTCTGATTTGTTTTAAAGTAAATCCTCTAAGTTATGTCAGTTTACTCCTATATAATTCAGCATTCATCTTAAAAATATATAGACATTCTCTTACATAACCACAATGCTATTATCAGACTACAAATGTGACAAAAAATTTTTTAAACTCTAAAACAGTCCAGTTTTTTAAATTAAATGTTTAAAATTAAAGTTAAAATTTTCACAGTTGTCTCCAAGTTATCTTTTTTAGCAGGCATTGTTTGAATCAGTTATGTAAACGAGGTCTGAACATTGCATTTTGTTGTTGGATCTGTTCAGTCTCTCTTTATCTCAGGTAGTCCCCCACGACGTTTAAACCTGCATAATTAATTGACTTGCACAGAAACTGGGTCAGCTGTTCTGTGCTGTTGTTGCACATTTTGGACTTGCCTTTGCCTCCCTGTGGTTTCATTTAACTTGTTCCCCATCTCCACACTTCCCATGAAACAAAGCTACCTGTGGCTTGAGTACACTCCACTCTTTTGATAAGGATATTCCTCGAAGGCTGTATACTTCATTATATGTCACACTGGGTGGCACAGGAGGCCTCAGTTGTACTTGTATGGTGTTAAGATTGTTAAAAACAAACCACAACAAGCCCAACATGGAGTCACTTGTAACTGAGCCCCACATCAGCAACCAAGACTTCACATCGAACCTCATTGCAGTGTCTGCCTCTCCCAGGAATGTGACCTGCAGCCACTTGATCCAGAATTACTTGATCAGTACCAGCGAGGTCATCTGCCTGATAGATCCCTCCACCCCCACCCTACCAGCAGTAGGCCCTAAGATACTTGTAATGTGATAGTATGGTTATCAAACAACAACAACAACAACAAACCCTTCTTACTGCATAATTTTTATCTTTACAAATATTTTAGTTGTAAAACAAATAATATGTTAATAAGAGAAACCAGTGGATACATTTCTTTAAAAGTAAGACGAAAATTCTGTCTTTTCAAAAAAATGTTGTCCCATCTTGGGCAACTAATAGTTTTCCCAATCATTTTGACTTTTTATTTTCTACTTCTAATCTTATCATCTGTGTGGCTCCCAGATATTTTTGCCGTGACTCCTTGGCTAAATTGGGAAGTGGGATGCAAGCCCTATGAAATCAAGTTATTCTACAGAAACTTCTTCAGCCTGAACTTAGAAAATTCAAGGACTTCTTGGGCCAGAAGCATATAACATGAAAACTAAAAATGAACAAGCTGCAAACATTTCTAGGAAAAAAGAATTTGTTTTAAAATTTCTGATCTTAGAAGGGACACTTCTAGTATATTTCATCAAGTATGAAAATGGGGGGCCTGGCTGGCTCGGTTGGAGCACACGACTGGATCTCAAGGTTGTACGTTAAAACCCCACATTGGTGTAGAGATTACCTAAAGATAAAATCTTGAAGAAAAGTATTAAAATGGCTATTGACTTAAGATGGCTATAAATTTTTCTCACTTTGAAAAAGTGTCCTTTTAACTATGGTTTTCTTTTTTTTTTTTTTTTTTTAAGATTTATTTATTTATTTATTTGTCAGAGAAAGAGAGAGTGAGAGCGAGCACAGGCAGACAGAGTGGAAGGCAGAGGCAGAGGGAGAAGCAGGCTCCCTGCGGAGCAAGGAGCCCGATGTGGGACTCGATCCCAGGACGCTGGGATCATGACCTGAGCCGAAGGCAGCTGCTTAACCAACTGAGCCACCCAGGCGTCCCTTAACTATGGTTTTCAAAGAGTTTTTATTTTAATAAAATGCTTACCAAATTAAAACAAACGCTGTATCATATAATCATTTTTAATAATTTTTTATTTTTTAAAAATTTTATTTGACAGAAAGAGATTGTGTGCAAGCAGGAGGAGGGGCAGAAGGAGATGGAGAAGTGGACTCCTGATGATCCCAGCACCCCAAGACTGTGATCTGAACCAAAGGCAGATGCTTAACCAACTGAGCCACTCAGGCAGCCCTCATATAATAATTTGTTAAAACATCCCCATATTTGGCATTTAAATGGTCTCAGTTATTCACTATTATACATAATGCTGGCATGAAAAACCCCGTACAGGAATCCATTTGGGAAGATGTGCATTGGGGCAATGAAGAACAGAATTAACCACCAAAAGAATCAGGGCCCCAAAGTAGAATAAAGATAGAAACCCTAGCAAGGAAACTGAGGTACCTGACCAGTCCTTGTTGGTCAGCAGCTGATCAGGAAGTGGGGGGCTCAAACCGAGCACCAGGCCGCAAGGGAGATAAACAAGGGTGAGTTTGTTTATTGGTTAGAAGTAGAGTGGAAATGAGGAAGGAAATCCCTGTGTATGAGTTTGAAAGCCACACTGGGAGTTCAAGTGCAAACAAGACGTCATTTCAACAGATGAAAACAAGTTGTACTCCCTACCCACTATACTTTTGGTGTGGTATCCTAATAAACATGCAAAAAAGGTGATAGCAAGAATTTTTAGAAGGTTGAGATTTTAGATTTATAAGAGTAGTGAAGGCTTTACCCAATGTCAGGTAGTTTGGGGTGTTATATTTCTTGACTAATTTAAAATTTAGTCTGTCCAATTTTAGCCACTGGCCCACAGCACCCTTTTTAAGTAGGCAGTGGTGAGAGAGTTCCATAAACATGGTGGTAGCTGGAATTGGTTGACATGTAGGATCTCCTGTAGTGTGCATTTATTAACTGGAAATGTTTATATTAAATCTGGAAAAGTTTGAATCTTGACTCAAAAGATTATTGACTATTTCACAGTGTAAATATTTTTAAGTAGGGAAGGGACATACCTAGTCAACAAATGTTTGTTGACTTGATTTGATTTATTACATTAAAACTGAGAAATGAACTTGAGAAATGAGAACTGAAAAAAGTTTTAAGATGAACTTAGCCTAGAAAGGAAGGAAAATGAAGGTATAAAATTAGGATAAAGGGAAAAAGAATTTTTTAAGAGGACATGAGTAATTATTACAACATTTATATATAAAATGAAAAACTGAAAAAACCTAAATGTCCAAACAATAGAGTGATAGACACAAAAATTTAGGATCTATGATTTTTAAATGTAATTATATAAAGTTATATTTTAGAAAACACTAATTTGAAAAGATCTACGCACTCCTTGTTTATTGCACAATTATTTACAATAACCAAGATATAGAAGCAACCTAAGTGTCCACTGGCAGATGAATGGATAAAGAAGACGTGGTGTGTATATATACAATGAAAAATTACTCGGTCATAAAGAAGAATGAGATCTTGTCATTGTGACAACGGAGATGGACCTAGAGGATATTATGTTAAGTAAAATAAATTAGAGAAGACAAATACTGTATGATTTCACTGTTATGTGGAATCTAAAAAAGAAATAAACAAAGCAAAAATAAACCTGTAAATACAGAGAATAAACAAGTGGTTGCCGGAGGGGAGGATGGGCAAAATGGGTGAAGGGGAATGGGAGGTAGAGGCTTCTAGTTATGGAATAAATAAGTAACAGGGTGAAAGTACAGGATAGAAAATATAGCCAGTGGTATTGTAACACTGTTGCATTGTGACAGATTGTAGCTACATTTGTAGTGAGCATAGCATAATGTATAGAGTTGTCCAATCACTATTCTGTACACCTGAAACTAATGTAACATTGTGTACCAACTCTACTCCAACCCCCCCACCAAAAAAGTTCTATTTTAATGAATGGGAAGTTGTATGATGTTACCTTAAAAGGAATAATAAATATATATATTCTACAGAGTGATTTCGAACATGTAAAATAAAACATGCACAGGAAAAAAGAATAAAAACATCAATGTGTTATCAATGGTTATTTCTGGGAATTAAATTTTAGATATTTTTCTCTTTATATTTCTTTGTTTTATATTTCTTTGCACATATATTACTTTTGACAAGGGGTAGGAGACAATTTTTTCCCCTCTTCCTTTTAACCTCTTTTTAGCTCCATAGTATTAGTAAAATCCTTTTTTAGATCTCCATAAATTTCCTGGGTCCCTACTATTCAGTGGACAGATTCTAGAGAAATGATGAGCTCTACCAAAACTAGCATTGAAATGGTTGTCTCTGAGTTAGAGACTTTCATCCACATTTTTCTTTTACTAATTTATTTGTAAATAAATACATTTATAAATAAAGTTATTGTTTTAATTAAGTAGGCTCCACACCCAATCTTGAACTCGGACTCACAACCCTGAGAGCAAGAGCTGAATGCTCTACCGACTAAGCCAGCCAGGCACCTCTATTTGTTTTGTTTTGTTTTTTTCAATGGATGAGCATAATTATACTAGAGTGAAGGGTTAAGGTTTATAATGTTTACCTTCAAGTAAAGACTCAATAAACATGCCTTCATTTTTATCATGTTTCACATATTTAATAAAATAACCTGACTAGAAACCCAGTGTATTTCAAATGTGCCAACTAAAGGTAAGTATAATATTCTTCTTCATTGTTTCCAGACGCTTAGCAAATTTTGCCATTAGTCCTTCCTTGCCTTGGGTTAATTTATAGATTGGAATTAATTACCAACAATAAGAATATAGATTTTGTTATACATCTTAAACTGTGAAACAAGCTTGGGTTCTCTATTTTTCAGACATCAGGTGGAGGAAGTGTCTTCTTGATGGAAAAAACGTATTCATCTTATCCTAGAGTAAAGAAAATAGTGAAAAAATCAGTAAATTTTTACTTTAGTGAAATGCTCTTTAATCCCAATCCCATTTTAATCTTAATTTGACTTAATGTTCCCAACAGCACTTCATCTGGTAGAGCAGAATATAACAACCACACCCATGTGATCCAGGTAACTAAAGAACCCACTGCTCGGTCTTCCAGACCCTCATTGCTCAGAGTACAGTGTCCTGACCAATAACACTGGCATCACCTGGGAGCTGGTTAGAAATGCAGAATCCTAAGGGATCCTGGGTGGCTCAGTTGGTTAAACACTGATTTCAGCTCAGGTCCTGATCTCATGGATTGTGAGATCAAGTCCTGTGTCAGGCTCCACACTTAGCAGGGAATCTACTTGAGAGTCCCCCTCCCCCTTGCCCTCCGACCTTCCCCCACTTGTATACATGTGTATGTGCACATGCTCTCTCCAATAAGTAAATAGAGCTTTAAAAAAAAAAATGCAAAACCCTGGACCCTACCTGACACCTACTATATCAGAATCTGAATTTTAATAAGATACCATGTCATTTACAGACCCATAAAAGCTTGAGAAATACTGGGCTAGACAACTTCTTTAGTAGTTGTATTATATGCCACAGAAGAAGGAGATGACAGAAGGAAAGGAATAAAACTTATTAGTATGATGAAGACAGTGGCTGCTTTGTAGTTTCTAAGAGAATCATGTTTTAGAACTAAAATTAGATGATTATGATTCTAAATTTTAAATTATTTTATTTAAAATTTAATTTAATAATTATTTAACTTATTTAAAATTTAAATTTTAAATAATGTGTTTTAAATGTCGGGAGAGTCATAACTACAATGACCATGCTATTCATGAGAAAGAGGGAAAAAAAGCTAAAGTGAATAGGAAAAAGATGGCCTGAGGATTGGCTGAGTTATCTAAAGGAAGTATATCTTATGGAAGTTCCTGGAACTATGGTAATCTATGGAAAATCTGTTTTTGAAAGAAACAGTTCTAAGGTGTATGTACAATATATGCAACTTTTCACGACTGACACACTAAAATCAATAGGTTCCATTGCTTTTCCCTCTATTGTTTACATTCTGTTTCATTTAGCAGACTTGGGTAGGGAAAGCCTTATACTTCTAGGGAGGGAGAGATTTATGTGGGTCAGCAGCAAGACGACTCTGAAGGTATAGTAGGCATCCAACATACGCTCCTTGGTTCCTCATTCATTGGTCCTTCTCATGACAACAAGTGACCAAGTTCCTGCTCGGCCAGGCACCATGCTACGTTCATGGTGGTGAATGAAAGAGACACAGTTCATGCTTTCCTAGAGTTTCTGATCATGTATGAATTACTGCTGATGAATGTTGTAAAATTCTCTGTGGAATGTGTTCATCTACGGTATTTCTGTGCCTCTCATCTACCTTTTTTATTGATAACGAGAAAAGTCTAATTCTTCATTATCAGTCTGATTCATGTAGATTGATCAGTTGTGATTGGTATAGCATATGGTAGGAGTTCATACAGCAAAATGTAGCTGATAACTAACAGATACGAAGCCAAGATACATAACCATAGCAGTTATATATTATAACATGATCACTGTTGGGGCACCTGGGTGTCTCAGTTGGTTAAGCGTCCCACTCTTGGTTTCAGCTCAGGTCATGATCTCAGGGTCGTGAGATCAAGCCCTGTGTCAGCCCCATGCTGTGTGTGGAGTCTGCTTAAAATCCTCTCTTCCCTTCTCCCTAGCCCCCACCACTCACACGCCTATGTTCTCTCTCTCTCAAAAAAAAGTTTATAACATGATCACTGTAAGTGCTTGACATGGGCTGTAGATAGAGGCCTGGAGGCTGCTAAGAAGTTACTGTGGGTGAGTAAAAATGAGTGGGAGCAATGAACAAGTCTCTCCTACACTGTATGGGTGAAAATAATGCAATTATGGTCAAAGTCAAACACACATTTTTTAAAAATCATATGTTCACACCTGATGAATTCAGTCATCAATTAGACTTTAATGTCTTCACATGAAGGTAATTTGTTCTTCAAACCAGTTTTATAATATGGCATTTAGAAAATCATTCATTTTAAAAATAAATAACTTTGGGAGTTATCTTGGATTGATGGATTTACACACTATAATTAGAACCTGACAAATTGGGTGGAAAGTTGAAATAAACAGCCCCCAATGGGCAAGAGGCCCAGACTTGAGTTGAATCAACCATTACTTCAGGACACTGCTCTCTTTGTGGATTTTGAGTTTAGTCATCTCCCAGGATCATTCTAACCCCACGTCCCCTCAGCCCTGGCCTTTGTGTGGGTTTAACTATCACCCCCACTGGTTCTGCCCTTGTTGTCCAGTGACTAGAAGTTACTGGAAATTAAGAGAATCATCTCAGAAGCCAGCAGCACACAGGTTTATTGTTCTGCTCTCACCACCTCCTGGACACAGGATCTTGAGTAATGTAATGTTTCTGTGCCTCAGTTTCCTCACTGGGAAAATGGAGATTAAAACTCCCATCTTATGCGATCATGTGAATTACATATTACATGAAACACTGAGTGTTGTGCGCGGCACATGGTAAATGGTGGCTTCTACTACTTTATCATAGACCCCAAATCTCCATACTGGTTCCTTTTTGCTACATGTATCCCTCTGGTAACAAATTTTTGTTTTGTTTTGTTTTGTTTTCTTTCTTTCACCATGTTACTCAGTCTCTCAGTGACTATATTTTCTCCCTACTGAATTCAGATCTTAGAGGCTGCCTCCCAGGAGACCCTTCTCCTTTGTGGCACTTTTTCTGTGCTCTCACCCCACTCTAGGTTCAGCAGACCCCCCAACTCTTGGGCACGGTTTGGCTCATAGAGGCAATCCTATCAGTGGTTAAAAGCCACTGGAGACTGGCTGTCTGGGTTCCGATCTCAGAAGGTCCACTCATGGGCTGAGTGGCTCTCAGTCAATTATTCAGCCATGCTGTGCCTCCATTTCCTAATCTAAAAAACTGAATTCTATCTGTTTCACATGATTCTTGTTAAGATTAAAGTGAAGGTTACACATGAAGAATCTAGAAAAATAAGTGTGATACAGCATTTGCTATTACGAGTCAATTCTTGGGTGAAATTACCCAACCGTGGGTGGCATTTACCCACTTCTCTCTTCTCATCCTAGGGTGACCTCCTAATTGCAGAACTAGTTTTAGGATTCATATACCCTATTTCAGGTCCCTAGGGTATCTGGACACTGCTGGTGTTTCCATGCCAAGATGCCCACGTTCTCCACATTCTACCATCAATTTCCAGGCAAATACTGGTTATGATAGTGAGTGGTTAGTAATATTTTGCTCCAACCTTTATGTCTGTGAGGACCAGTGAGTCAGGCCCAGCTGGGTGGCCTTTATGTTAAATAGGGAAAAACTCGGGGAGCCAGGCAAAGTAGTTGCCTGATTCTTCCTTAATTCCCTTATCTCCCTTTCCTCATTTCCACCGTGAAGCAAAGATCTGGAAAAAAGGGGACAGTGCAAGATTCCTCCTGACCCAGGCTGGCTCCTGTGCCAGAAAGTCCACCCAGGCTGGCTGTGTGCCAGAAAGGCTTCGTGCATAAAAAGTAGAGTCCAGTGTAACTCAAGAGTATGAACTTCTATTGTATCCATGGGGGGATTTGCCCAGCTTAACTATTAACTGTTTAAGTTCCATAATGGGGTAGTGTGGCTAAGCCAAAAGTAACTCAGGAGAAGCAAATCAAAACAAGATTGCATTTCAGGGTGCCTGGGGGGCTCTGTCAATTAAGGCTCTGCCTTCATCTCAGGTCATGATCTCAGGGTCCTGGGATCAAGCCTCAGGTCAGGCTCTCTGCTCAGTGGGGAGTCTGCTTCTCCCTCTCTGTCTGTGCTCTCTCTCAAATAAATAAATAAAATCTTAAAAAAAAAAAGGTGGGGGTGTGCCTCGGTAGCTTAGTCTTTTAAGCATCTGCGTTCAGCTCAGGTCATGATCCCAGGGTTCTGGGATCGAGTCCTGCTTCGGTCTGCCTGCTCAGTGGGAGCCTTGCTTCTTCCCATCCCACTCCCCCTGCTTGTGTTCCCTCTCTCGCTGTGTCTCTCTTTGTCAAAGAAATAAATAAAAATCTTAAAAAAAAAAAAAAAGAAAAGAAAAAGATTGCATCTTGATTGAAAACTTGAAATAGGGGCGCCTGGGTGGCTCAGTTGGTTAAGCGACTGCCTTCGGCTCAGGTCTTGATCCTGGAGTCCTGGGATCGAGTCCCACATCAGACTCCCTGCTCGGCAGGGAGTCTTCTTCTCCCCCTGATCTCTTTCCTCTCATGATCTCTCTCTCTCTGTCTCTGTCTCTCAAATAAATAAATAAAATCATTAAAAAAAAAAACTTGAAATAAAGCATCCACCACTGAGCTGTGAACTAATCAGCACACTTGGGGCTTTCAGCAGAAGTCAAGAGTATCAGGATCTTACTTCTCAGCCCTCCGTGCCTTGAATAGTACTTGGCTTGCGGCAGCAAACTGTTTCTGCTCGTCGGTCCCAGCTTCAAGCCTCCCAACGGGAGATTTCTTTTAATGCTCCAAATCCCTTCCAGGGCCACTGTCAATATTTTCAGAAGCAAGATGACAATTATTAGCTGGGTTTCTTTTTAGGACATCTTTTAGAAGTATTTACTCGATGATTATCTTTGCAGCCATTTGGTTGGAGCTTAATTTTGTTTGATTAATCAAACTACCCAAGGTCTTTAGTATTTGTTTTATCTCTTATTCCAGGTCATTCAATTACTCTCATAGGCAGTTAAACCTCTACAGTGCTGGGAAGCAAGGGCAAAAATGAACTATTGGGATTTCATCAAGATCAAAAGCTTTTGCACAGCAAAGGAAACAGTTAATAAAATCAAAAGACAACTGACAGAATGGGAGAAGATATTTGCAAACGACATATCAGATAAAGGACTAGTGTCCAAAATCTATAAAGAACTTAGCAAACTCAACACCCAAAGAACAAATAATCCAATCAAGAAATGGGCAGAGGACATGAACAGACATTTCTGCAAAGAAGACATCCAGATGGCCAACAGACACATGAAAAAGTGCTCCATATCACTGGGCATCTGGGAAATACAAATCAAAACCACAATGAGGTATCACCTCACACCAGTCAGAATGGCTAAAATCAACAAATCAGGAAATGACAGATGCTGGCGAGGATGCAGAGAAAAGGGAACCCTCCTACACTGTTGGTGGGAATGCAAGCTGGTGCAATCACTCTGGAAAACAGCATGGAGGTTCCTCAAAATGTTGAAAATAGAACTGCCCTATGACCCAGCAATAGCACTACTGGGTATTTACCCTAAAGATACAAACGTAGTGATCCAAAGGGGCACGTGCACCCGAATGTTTATAGCAGCAATGTCCACAATAGCCAAACTATGGAAAGAACCTAGATGTCCATCAACAGATGAATGGATCAAGAAGATGTGGTATATATACACAATGGAATACTATGCAGCCACCAAAAGAAATGAAATCTTGCCATTTGCGACAACATGGATGGAACTAGAGCGTATCATGCTTAGCGAAATAAGTCAAGCGGAGAAAGACAACTATCATATGATCTCCCTGATATGAGGAAGTGGTGATGCAACATGGGGGCTTAAGTGGATAGAAGAAGAATCAATGAAACAAGATGGAATTAGGAGGAAGACAAACCATAAGTGACTCTTAATCTCACAAAACAAACTGAGGGTTGCTGGGGGGAAGGAGGTTGGGAGAAGGGGGTGGGATTATGGACATTGGGGAGGGTATGTGCTTTGGTGAGTGCTGTGAAGTGTGTAAACCTGGTGATTCACAGACCTGTACCCCTGGGGATAAAAATATATGTTTATAAAAAATAAAAAATTTGAAAAAAAATGTTAAAAATAAATAAATAAATAATGTGCAAAAAAAAAAAAAAAAAAAAACCTCTATAGTGCTATTAGATCATTTAGCTGGCCCCTGAAGACAGAGGTGAGAAGTCAATATAGAAACACATACACCGACACACAAAAGGATTGAAAATAGACTAGTTAATACAGACACTTCATGGGGTCTGCCCTATCTGCTTCTGATTTAATTCATCCAAATACAAATATCCAAAGATAATATAGCCCAAAGTTACCATATTAATTTAGCAAATACTTACAACAATCTTCTAAAAAATTGACCTAGATGCTACTTAATCGCCCCTTGAATGAAAACAACAAGCTCACTGGAAACACCATAGACTAATATTCCAGATGCAATGTCTACTCACTGAAACAAAGCAAATCGTCATCTTAACTCCTGATGCCATTTAGTAAGTACTGTCTTAGTGATCTGATTTGCACCCAAGTGTCCTCCGTATCTTAAAAGCACTTGAGAGTCAGTCAACAAGCCTCTGGTGACCCAGCTCAAGTAAGGTTATTCAAGTTAGTTAAATATGTTGTTTTTACCATTTCTGAAGCTGCAAATTATAATGCCCAAATTATAACGCCCAAATATAATATCCACAGATCCGAGGTTGCCTACTGATATTCACGCTAACGTCTGATTCTTCCCTAAAGATTCTGGACCCTGTAGTGATTAGGGGCACGGTGTTTGGGTTTAGAAGGAATCTGGGTTTCTGTTTTTGCTTCATCACCTGCCAGTAATATGGCTTTGGATAAGTTAGTGAACCCAATGTGTCTCTGTTTCCTCAACTTTGAAATGGGGATAATGTCTAGCTCGAAGAATTATTACAGGATTTGGATGAAATAGATTTACAGTTCTTTGCACTCAGTAAATGGTAGCTATTATTTTTACAAGGACAATGATTTTCCTGTCCCAAGCACAGACTCAGATTCTGTTTCGATGAGCTGATTGACCACGTGGAATGTCAATACTTGCCTCTCCCTCCCTACTCCTGAACGAAGTAGCTGAAGGTATCTGGCCAAGCTTGTTTCTTCCCCCACCCTCAAAGACCTTCAAGGAAGACTCCACAATCTCCTTCTGTCAAAACCTTACAAAGTTTGGGGGACGCCTGGGTGGCTCAGTGGGTTAAGCAGCTGCCTGTATCACACAGCTTTCATGAGGATTTGTAGTAAGCAAAATAAAGACCCTGTCCTCATGCATCTTATGTTCTTGTGGGACAGATAGTCAATAAAGAATATACAGACACGGGTGCCTAGGTGGCTCAGTGGGTTAAAGCCTCTGCTTTCGGCTCAGGGCATGATCCCAGGGTCCTGGGATCGAGCCCCACATCAGGCTCTCTGCTTAGCAGGGAGCCTGCTTCCCCTTCTCTCTCTGCCTGCCTCTCTGCCTACTTGTGATCTCTATCTGTCAAATAAATAAATAAAATCTTTTAAAAAAAAAAGAATTTACAGACACATATGTAACTTCAGGAGGTGATTTTTAAAAAGCAGAAAGAAGAAAGTTGTATAAAAGATTAGAGAGTAATTGAGAGAGTAGGTAGTTTCTACTTTAACCTGGTAGAGAGGTTACTTCTGAGAAGGTGGCATTTCAGCTGAAACTTGAAGGAAGAGGGAAAAAGACAATTGATGGTTTAGGGGAAGTTCAAAGTTTCTGAGGTGAAAATGGGTTTGGTATGATCCAGAACATCAAGGAAAGCCGTATGGCTAAAGTGAAGTGGGAAAGTGTGGGAGCTGAGCTCAGAAAGGTGAGCAGACCATACAAGGGGCCTGAAATCTAGCCTAAGAATCATAAGGAGCCATTGGAGGGTCTTGAACATGGAGGTGGTGGACAATGACTTATGTTGTAAGAGATCCTTTTGGGTTCTCTGCAGAGAATGCACTGTGGGGACAGCAGTAGAAGGTGCTAGAGGATGCTACTACTGAGCTTGTAAGTGATGATGGCGGCTTGGACAAGGCTTTAGTTGGGCAGCTTTGCAATGTATTTCCATTCAGATTCAATAGGATGAGCTGAGGACTGGATCTGAAGTATGAAGATTTGACTTTCAAGTGTTTGGTGTAAGCAACAGAGTGAATGGTGATGCCATTTCCTGAGATGAGAAAAAGCTGTTGAAGAGTGGTATAGAATAGAGTTCCATTCTGGACATGTTCAGTGCAAGAGACCTAGTAGACACACAGGTGGGAAGTTAAACAGGCTTTTGGGATTCGATAGGGAAAGCAGAGGCTAGAGAGAGAAATTTTAGCCATTGGCACACAGGACTAGATGTGATCACTCAGGGAGTGAATATAGATGGAGAGAAGGGCCTATGGCTGAGCTTCAAAAAGTTTAGAGGTGAGGAGGAGAGAGAGCCAGCAAAGACGATGGGGAGTCATACCAGCAAAACCGGGAGGCTGAACAATGCTGACCTCCAGGCTAAAGTGCTCCCAAAGGGAAGGATATGTCAGGGGATACAGAGAAGTTGAGTTTGATGAGTTTCTGGATTGTATTAGACTCTCAAGATCATTGGATTTGACCTTCAAGAGAAGGTCATTCACCATCTGGAAAAGAACAGTTTCATGGAAAAGAACAGGCTCATGGAAACCAAAGCCTATTTGCAATGGGTGAAAGAGTAAACAAGAAGTGGAGAAGTGGAGACAATGGGTCTAGTGTACTTAGCCTTGACATCCAGGAAGCGAGGCTGTCGGAGCCATACAAGTCCCTAAAAGTTTTATGCAGAATTCTGCATGTATGTGACAAGCTGTGTTCCCCAGAAAGAGAAGCCCCAGCTCTCAGCGTATATGAAGCCCCAGCTCTCAGCATATATTTAAAGGAGTATGTCACAAGAAAATCCTGCAATAGAAAGTTCAGTGGCTCACCCAGAGCTGCCAATGCCCGGAGAGTAAGCAGAAGGCATGGCACCCCCTCTAGAGGCTGGATTCCTGTTGTACCAAGCGCACGGGGCGTCCGGCCATTTTAATTTTTTTTAAGAACAGAAAAAGAAAAACAAATCAGTAGCTTGTTTTCCGTAAGTAAAGCCCCTTTAAAATTTAACCTTACAGAATCCACTCTCAGCTTTGAAGGATTTTCTAGGCTAAAAGAGCACCTCTGTGCGACCTCTGGTGGAGATTATGAGAACGCAGCCCAAGCATTTCCATTTTACATGAAGGACATTTAAAAAGGTTGCTTAGAAAAATGGATTTTTATAATCACTTAGATTATCTCACAGTTAAACGCATCCAATAAGAATAATACATCATTGGGCGCCTGGGTGGCTCAGTGGGTTAAGCCGCTGCCTTCGGCTCAGGTCATGATCTCAGGGTCCTGGAATCGAGTCCCGCACCGGGCTCTCTGCTCTGCAGGGAGCCTGCTTCCTCCTCTCTCTCTCTCTCTCTGCCTGCCTCTCTGCCTACTTGTGATCTCTATCTGTCAAATAAATAAAATCTTAAAAAAAAAAGAATAATACATCATCTAACTGTTATATAAGTTATAAAAATTTTAAGTGTATAAATGAAAGAAACCCCAGAATAGAATAGCACGAGACTTAAAATTTTTTCTAACCACTAGGGGAATAGTGGCTCAGTCCTTTAAGCCTCTGACTCTTGACTTCAGTGTGGGTTTTGGTCTCAGGGTTGTGAGTTCAAGTCCTGCATTGGGCTCCACAGTGTGGAGCCTATTTAAAAAAAAAAAAAAGAGTCTGTGAGGGATTCTGGGCTTTTAGAGCATGTCTTTTCTCAAATGAACTATCAATGCCTAGAGAGATAACCCATAAACTATATGTATGTACAGTAAAATCCTTGGATGATTTGACCTATGTAAATGACTTTGATTTTTCTGGGTCAGTGATCTTCAAATCGAGTTCCTGGCCCATCAGCCCCAAAATCTACTGGAAACTTGGTACAAATGCAAATTGCTGACCTCCTACCCAGGAATTACTGAGCCAGAAACTCTAGAGATGGGTACCAGCAGCCTGCTTTGAACAGATTCCTGGGTAATTCTGATGAAATCTAAACTCTGGGAACCACTGTTCTTGGTCACAATCATATTGATAAAGATTAAAGATGCTACTGTGCTTTTCTTGGAAAAAATTCTACTTCTCATTAAATAGAAATAACTCCGCCAAAAATGTGGGACAGCAATGTAGATATTGATACTTAGGCAATTTTTTTTGTAAAAATAAGCTTATTTGGACACAGGCAAAATAAGTGTGAAATTAATTCAAGAATTTCCCAAGGATCCATTTTTCTTTTGATAGCCATGGTTTTGTAATAAATAAAATAATCACTCTACCATTAAATAGGTAATTTCGTATTCATTTCATAAGTACACTTTGTCTGTCACAGAGATTACCTGCAGGTGGATTTTTAATGTGGCATTCATCTCTTTTAATATACAGTTCTTCTTCTAGTACTTCCTTAATTCTCTTATGTGGCTCAGAATACAAGAATTTCTTCCCTGTAAACACATTAATAAAATTGATTATTTATCATAAATATTATACCAAACTTTCCATTATACCTACATGAATCATTATTTCTCAAAAAGATACATGCATCCATACAGCTGATTCACCCTAAGACTCTATTTTGAAAAGATCCCTTTTTGGTTCTTTTGGGACCTTATACTTTCACATAATTCCTGAACTTTTGTGGTTAAGTTTCAGCACCTCTTTTAGGTGTTAGAAAGAAATATAGGGAGTTTTCTTCCTTAGCTTCAAGAAAACTCAATTATTCAATAAATCCTTATTAAAGACCTACTCAGTGCCAGGCATTGGGCTAGGGGCAGAGGACAAGCAACGAATAAGACAGATACGCCTATGGAGCTTACAATCCTGCTACATAACACAGGACAACCTCAGTCTTATTTAATCATCATTTTGAGAGGTAAATGTGAGCTGTAGTAGTGAATTGCTTATGGACATATGACTTTTTCCTAGCCTCTAAGCCTGGCCCTGTAGGACATCACTGCTACTGTAGAGGACCAGCTTATTTGTTCTAAGTACCTTAGCAATATCTCACTCCATTGTTGGCCCTCTGTTCTTTCCCACACCAAAGCCTATGTACATTCTATTTTGTGCCTGAACTGCCTTTCTCGTAATATTTTTGCCTGGGTAACTTCTACTCAAATTTCCAGTGTAGGCTTAAAGCTCAGTTCTTTGGGGATGCTTTCCCTGACTGTACAACGTACCTGGATACTTTTTTGCATAAGACTCTCTTTTTTTCTTTCATTTCATTTATTGCAATTTATAAATGGCTTCATTTGCTTGATATGCCCCTATTTATGTAACTATTACTTGAATCTATGTCTTCCTTATCAGACCATAAATACCATATAGCAGGGAAGTTTTCTGATCAGCTCATCAGAATCCTAGGACAGAATCTGGTGAATGCAGCCTTGTGAATGTCAGGGAACCAGTATTTCTAATCTTGGCACTCAAAAGCTCAGTGCAAGGAACCATGGAAAACCTAACCAACCCAACATGTTAGCTATTTCAGATGTGATCATTTTTCCCAGACTAACCAATAAAGAACACAGCTGAATAGATTTGACTTGTGTATGGACTGGCCCAAACAGGGTAAGAGACCACTGCCTCTGGTTGTGGTCCTGGGTCACTCCTGGTCATGAAGACTCAAACACACCCTCAGATATGAACAAGGTAGAATTAGATACTTTCTGCCTCTCATTTTTGTTTCCCAAAACTTAGGAGTCATATGAATGTAAGGTGGGAGTTAGCTTTGATCGTAAGATAGAAAAGTTTTAAGAAACATGGCTAAGAGGGGCACCTGGGTGGCTCAGTGGGTTAAGCAGCTGCCTTCAGCTCAGGTCATGATCTCAGGGTCCAGGGATCGAGTCCCGCATTGGGCTCTCTGCTCAGGAGGGAGCCTGCTTCCCTCTCTCTCTCTGCCTGCCTCTCTGTCTACTTGTGATTTCTGTCAAATAAATAAATAAAATCTTTTTTAAAAAAAAGAAACATGGCTAAGAGGGAAGAAAATTCTGTCATAGCTCAGTAGAACAGATGAGATCGCCTGCTCTAAGTTCAGTCTCTTGACGAATTTCAGCCCTGCTGCTACAAGAATTTACAGAGGAAATCACTAAAGGTTTTGAGGAACCGAGAAAAATTAGAACAGCAAAGAGCTTAGTATAAGCAAATATTCCCCATTCCAAAAAGGAAAGAAAAAAGGATGGAATTGAGGAAGGAAGGAGAGAAGGAAGGAAGAGAGAGAGGAAGGAAGGCAAGAAAAGTAAGGAGAGAAGAGGGGAAAAAAGAAAAAACTTCTACAAACTCTAACATAGCAGCCTATGCTGATCTTCACCAACATTTTGAGTGGGTTAGCCAACAGATGGCTTGTGAGTATAGCTAATGAGGAACAGTAATTACTAAGTGTTGAGAACTACTAAGAACAATATTATTCCAGATTAAACTGGATGGTTTTTTTTGTTAAGAGCTGGTAATAACTGCTGTAATCTATTGAATGCTACTATACATATATTATTAGTATATTACATTTATTATTTCTCTTTCTCAAAATGACTCTATGGGCATGTATAATTATTCCTATTCTATAGTTGAGCAAGTGACTCTCAGAAATCACAAAACTATTCATACAAATTAAAAGTCATACCTACCTAACTCTCCCCAACCCAAGGTACTAAACTAGCCAGAGTAGGAAGTTGTCGTAGCCACAGTGTAGCTGCATCTCAGCAAGGCATTTTATAAAGTGTATTTGTGGGAGGCAGAATGCCCACCCTGAGGATACTGAATGACAGATCAGGGACTTCCAGAGACAATCCTCAGAACTGTTGGAACTTCTACCTAGTTTGCTGATTTGGATATAAGGAGGAGCTGCCTACCCACTGATTGTGAGAATGGCACAGACTTGCTGAATGGCAAACTCAGGAGTCAAAGGGCTGCTTCTATACCTGGGATGAAGTGCTAAAATTCATGGAATGGTACTGATGGGGATAAATATAATGACTTGTATTTAAGGATGAAACAAATTTACTGCATAAATAAGAGAAAAAGTCTGGATCAAATGTTTTCAGTTGGACAACAGGGGAAAGAGAAACTAAGGATGACATAGACTGCTTTTGTTATATGTATTTATAATACAGTGTGCCTGCCAAAACAGCTCATGGATTCTGGGTCCATTTAATAGAAGTAGAAATTTTAGATCAAGGGAGGTTATAGTCCCAGCACACTATCCTAAACTGATCACACCTAGAATACTGGATTCGGTGATTTAATAAACTGGAGAATGTTGGAAGAGGTTAGCCAGCATGGGGAGAGTGCTACAAAGTATTTTAAAAATGACTCTGAAGGCTATGAAAAATTCGATGGCTGTTCAAATAGCTACTTTCATATAATTTAAGGATGTTTTACCGAGAAAGGACCACCTTTTGTCTGTGTATATTTCAGGTCATATCTGATTAGGGAGTAGAAACTACAGAGAGACAGAAGACTGTCTGATGTCAAAAACATTTGACCATCGAACGGGTACTTCATGTGGGTGTGGGTGGGTACTCAGGCTGAGGCCAGAAAAAGAGGTTCTCTGGGGGGATGAGGCACCAGTGCTTTATGCCCCAACCCTGACTTTCTGAGGTCCTCAAAGTTTAGACACATGCCTTAATTCATCACTCACTACTCCGCAACTAGCCCAATGCAGTGAGGACTCAGTATTTGCTGAATTAACAAGTTAATGATCAATCCCACCTTTAGGACCCCACAGGACTAAAAAACCTCTCATTTCCAGCATCTTTAATGAGAAAATTCCCAGACAGAATTTGAAGTCAGAGTAAGGATGCCCTTAAATATACTGAATATGTAAATATACTGGATTTCCTTGTCCTAGGTAAGGCCTCTACTATGCTGTTGGTAACCAAAGGAATGAGGAGGTATCCTGGTCATATTGGGACAGATGCTAAGGGAGAGGCTCTTTCTCTAGGAGACACTGGTTCTGCAGCTCTTTAATGAGGTGTCCTGGGAGCAGGGTGTGTGGCCCCCTGAGGCAGAGGAGCTGAGCCACTTCAGTCCCCCTCCCTCCTGGGGTCAGCGGAGCTTCTGCTGCAAGCTGAGGTGGGTCTCTAGAGAGGCAATCAAGAAGAGCCAGAAACTGCTGGCATTCCTTTGTCCTACTTATTACTTTCCCCATCATCATTCCTTAGCTCTTCCTGAAAACCCGCAGAGCACAGGAGACTGAAATATAAATTCATGGCACAGTATGGCTGGGCACCGAGGCCTGGAGCAGACTCAAGCTTCCGCCCTCTTGGTTGTGACTGAACGAGAACTGCCTTCAATCACTTGACCATGGTTGGTGTGTTTGGCAGGAAGGAAACCGTGTGTTAAGAAGTAACCGGTAGGGGTGCCTGGGTGGCTCAGTGGGTTAAGCCGCTGCCTTTGGCTCAGGTCATGATCTCAGGGTGTTGGGATCGAGTCCCGCATCAGGCTCTCTGCTCAGCAGAGAGCCTGCTTCCCTTCCTCTCTCTCTGCCTACTTGTGATCTCTCTCTGTCAAATAAATAAATAAAATAAGTAAAATCTTAAAAAAAAAAAAAAACACAAAAAACAAGTAGCCGGTAACTGTGAGATTCTACAGGCATCAGGTATCATAACTGATGAACTGAAAGTCCCAGACAGGTGAGGGGAGCGTTTTAAATCCTTCTCCAGCACTGACTGAGTCCCTGGAGGCAAGTCATTTCCACTATCTTCCACCTCAGTTTCCTGGTCTGTAAAATGAAGGAACTGGCAAAAAAAAAGATCCACGTTGTTTATCTCTCTCTGCGTATGTATATATATCCATATTACAAACGTTTATACATTTTATATTTTATTATATATAAATTTCATACAGATATTTACAACTACATTCACACGTTTTTCTTTCTTTTTTTTAAGATTTTATTTATTCATTTGACAGACAGAGATCACAAGTAGGCAGAGAGGCAGGCAGAGCGAGAGAGAGAGAGAGAGAGAGAGAGAGAGAAGCAGGCTTCCTGCGGAGCAGAGAGCCCGATGCGGGGCTCGATCCCAGGACCCCGAGATCATGACCGGAGCCGAAGGCAGCAGTCCAAACCACTGAGCCACCCAGGCGCCCCACACGTTTTTCTTTCAATACCCTCCAGGCCGATGCCGCTCTATCGGGCTGGAGGCCTACCTGGGCCCAGGTAGCCTTTTGCGAAGGCCCTTCAGCCCTTCAGCCAGTCGCACTCCCGATCGCCCCTCCCGGTTCCCCTTTCCAGCGTTCCACGCGTCCCGCGTCTCCGCGGGCAGAGTGCGCGAGCGGAGGGGAACTCACACTGTCCGCAGGGGTCCTGGGGGCCAACCCCGCCGCCGCCGCCGCCGCTGCCGCCGCCGGGCTCCCCGCGCGCCGCGCGCCCCAGCCCCGCGGGCTGCAGAGGCTGCTCCCCGTCGCAGCCCGCCTCCGGCGCCGCCACCGCGGTCACCACCGCCGCTTCCTCCCGTCTCATGCCGCGGGGGCCTTGCTCAAAGCCGGGGGCCCGCTGGCCTTCTCTGCTCCGCGGCGGGCTGCCTGGGAACGCCCGGCGTCGCGGGTTGCCGTAGCGACCGCAGATCCTCGCTTCCCCAGACGCTCTCCGCTCGCCTCCCCCAAGGGTCCCGCGCGCCCAGGACGGCGGTGAAGTTACGCGGCTGCCACCACCTCCCGACCAACACAGCCGAATCTCATGGTTGTTTCTCACCCCAGCGTCGCAGGAGTTGCTTTCCTATTCCCGGGCAGGGAAACCGAGATTCCGAAAAGCTAAGGAGATTACCCAAGGTCCCAGGGCCCAAGAACAGCTCACCACCCCGCACAGGTAGGGGTGGGTGAGGGCAGGCACCAGACAGGTGAGTTCAAGGTGAGGTCGCTAGTCCCACGCAGCGCTGCGCTCGTGTCCCGCTCCCTGCTACTCACAACGTGATCCAATAAATGGATGCTGAGGTCCCAAACTTTTGGATTACGTTGCTTTTAAACAACTCTTATTTTCAAGCACTTTTGTATTCACGAGCTATTTCAATCTATATATAATGACTAATTTTACAGAGGAGAAAAATCAAATTCAGAAAAGTTTGATTTGAGTAGCAAGTGGGAAAATCTACAGCTTTAGTTGGAGCATGACGTTGCTGTTGTTCTCTTTTTGCCATCATTAAAAAGTAAATTAGGGCGTGTTAATTTCCTGAAGGCCCCGTGTGCATTATTTTACAGAGTCGTAGCTCTACAAACTCGTAACCAAATACAGGGGACCCCATCTGCCTCCATTTCATCCCAGAAGCAACCACTTTCACCCCAAGAGGGTGAAATTTACAACCATGTAATGAAATGTTTACTTTGATGTTTTATGTTTTTCAGTCTTAGGTATCATATGTTGACTTCCTACTTTGAAAGAAAAAGATTCAGCGCTCCTTCATTATCCTCACCTCATGTGTACTTACTGCCCCTCTCAAACTCCTAGTATAATATAAATATTACTACCACTATGTGAACTCTAGTCATAGTGGAGCTATGTAATATCCTATGGTCACTTTTCCTGTCTGCATAACCTTTTAACTTTCTGGAGTTAATAACTGTCTGGGTTTTTAATATGCATGTCTTTTAATGTTCTTATCACTAATGAATTCCCGAACCCTTCCTCCTTGCTTATATGTCTCTCTTCCTTATATTCCTGTCTTATATGTCTATTAATACATTAAAAATGAGAGGAATTCTGCCAATTTTATCTTTTTTTAGAAAGTCCTGGGCTGGCGTGCTTGGGTGGCTCAGTTCTGTTGGTTAAGCATGAGTCTCCTGGTTTCAGCTCAGGTCATGATCTCAGGGTGGTGAGAATGAGCCCCCTAAGGGGCTCTGCACTCATGGCGGAGACTACTTCAGATTCTCTCTCCCTTTGCCCCTCCAGCTTGTGCATTCTCTCGCACGTCCCCTCTCTTAAATAAATTTAAAAAATGAAACAAAACAAAACAAACAACTTGCTGGGCTGGTCGCTCTCTAGACCTGTGATTGTACAGCTGTTGTCTAGGGATTATTTCCCTCTGCAACCATGGCTCTCTCATGCATGGGATCCCTAGATTTGTGTATCTATTTTTTTCTCTTTCTTGGTATACTTACATTTTTGGTGAAGTCTAGCTCCATTGACAAATGATATATGGGAGTGTCTTTATTTTACTCTCTACTAATGTGGAAGTTGGGCTGGGTAAATTGATTTTACCCATTGGTAAAATCATTGGAAATGATTTTTCCTCGGAATTTTGAGATCATTGTATCACTGTCTTTGGGCATCCCGTGTTACCCTAGAGAATTCTGCTGCCATTCTAGTCCTTGCCCCTGGTTCAGGCCTCTTTTTCTTTTTTCCTTTCTAGAAAGGTGGAGGATCATCTCTTTGTCCTCATTGTTCTCAAATTTCCTGAGGATACATCTCAATATGCATAAGTTTTTCATCTATTTTGCTGAACACTCAACAGATCATTTCAATCTAGAATTCATGTCCTTTGGTTTAGAGAACTTGCCTTGAATTATTTTATTGTAATTTCTTTTTTTTCTCTGTTCTTTCTGGAACTCCTGTTATTTGTATGTTAGAGTTTTGATTTGTCCTATAATATTCTGGCTTATTTTTCCTATCTTATGTCTATTTTGACACTGTTTTCTAGGAGAATTCCTCAATATTATTTTCTAAATTCTATTTTTCACTTCTATCACATTTTTAATTTCTCAAAGTTCTCTGAATATTCCTTTCTATAAAACATGTTGGCCTTATATCATGGGTACAATATCTTATGTCCCTGAAGATATTAATGATGTATTTCATTTTCAGCATTCTTTTCTCCTTGTACAACTGCTGCTTCTGCCAAATTACCTATTCCTATTTGTTTTGGTCTCAGTAGCTTTCTTTAATCGTCAGGAGCTCCTTGACAGTCTTGCCTTATGTAGCATGGAAAATATGAATCTGTGTATATGGTAGGGGTTATTAACTGGGGGTTTTGCTGATGGGTGATCTGCCATATATTCAGTTATGGAATCCCTGATGTCAGTATTATAAGTTCTTATCTCTTCAACTGCTCTGATTCTCCATGGAGTGAATCTTCTAGTCTCCCTGCTGGAGAGTGTCAGTCTGGTGTCAGTGCCCTGGGAAGTGAGTGGGAGAGGTCAACTCAGGATTCAACATGGGATGTTGATATTCATGAAATCGGGATGTAAATATTCATGAAATCCCCCTGTTCAGTATGGTGATCCTGCCCTCAGCTGTGCTTTGTACCTTCCGGTCTAGAGGACCTCTTTTTGGCTTCCTCCTAGAGAATTAATCCCAATCTTCCACTGGGGTGGGATTCCGTCATCTAGCTGCTCAGAATGGGGAAATTGGGGGTCTAACTGCTTTTTTTAATTTGTGGTGAAATACACATAAAATTTATCCATTTATAAGCATACAATTCAATGGCATTAAGTATACTCACAGTGCTATACGGCCATTACCACTCTCCATTTCTAGAACGTTTTCATTATCCCAAATAGAAAATCTGTACCCATTAAACAATAATTCCCCATTTCCCCCTCTCCTAATCCCTGATAATAACCTCTATTCTAGTTCCTGTCTCTATGAATTTGACTGCTTTAGGTTCCCCATATAAGTGAAATCATATGGTATTTTACGTTTTGTGTCTGGCTTATTTCACTTAGCATAATTTTTTAGGACTTATTTATTTATTTGAGAAAGAGAGAGAGAGTGGGGAAGGGGCAGAGGGAGAGAATCTTTCAAGCAGACTCCCCCCTGAGCACAAAGCTGAACATGGAGCTCGATCCGACAACCCATGAGATCATGACCTGAGCCAAAATCAAGAGCTGATGCCTAACAGATGGAGCCACCCAGGCACTCCATTTAGCACAATGTTTTTAAAGTTCAGCTATGTTATAGCATATAAGAACTGCATTCTTTTTTAAGGTTGAATAGTATTCCATTGTATGGATATACCAAATTTTCTTATTCATCTATTGATGGATGTTTGGGCTGTTTCCACCTTTGCCAGGTTCCAATAATGCCACAATGAGCACTGACATACAAGTTATCTATTTGTGTTTCTGCTTTCAATTCTTTTGAGTTCATATTTTAAAATGGAATTGCTGGATCATATACCAATTCCATGTTTAACTTTTTAAGGAACCATCAAACTTTTTCAAGTGGTTACACCATTTTATATTCCCAACAGCAATGTACAAGTGTTCCAGTTTCTCTAAATTCCTACCAACACTGGTTACTTTCCTTTTTTAAAAAAAATTAATAATAATTGCCAGCTATCCTAGTTAGTGTGAAGTGGGTGTCTCTTTGTGGTTCTGATTTGCATTTCTCCAATGACCAGTGATGTTGATCATCTTTCCATATGTTTATAAGACATCTGTATATCTTCTTTGAAGAGATATCTATTCAAGATATCTATTCAAGAATGCTTTTTGGGTTCTTTGTTGTTGTTGAGTTGTAGGAGTTCTTTATATATTTTGAATATTAATATCTTATCAGTTGTATGACTTGTAAATATTTTCTCCTATTCCATGGGCTGCCTTTTCATTTTGTTGATAATGTCCTTTGATTTTAAAAAGGTTTAATTTTGACATACTCTCATTTATCTGTTTTTTCATTTAATGCATACCTTTGGTATCACATCCAAGAAACCATTGCCAAATCTAACATTATGAAGATGCCCCCCATATACTAGCTTCTTCTTCTAAGAGTTTTATAGTTTTACTCTTATATTTAAGTCTTTGACCATTTTGAGTTTATTTTGAATTAACATTACAGTGTGATGTATGTATGAGTTCAACTTTATTCTTTTGCATGTGGATATTCAGTTTTCCCAGCACCATTTGTTGAAAAGACTATATTTTCCTCCATTGAATTGGGTTGACACCCCTGTTCAGCGAGAAGCCTGCTTCTCCATCTCCCACTTCCCCTGCTTGTGTTCTCTCTCTCTCTGTGTCTCTCTCTGTTAAATAAATCTTTTTTAAAAAAGAAATATAATTGATTTCTTGTATATTGATTTTATATCCTGGAGTGTTGCTGAACTCATAAGTCTTATTGTTTTTTTCAGTGAATTCCTTATGATTTTCTATATATAAGAGCATATTGTCTGCATATAGCGATACTTTTAATTATTTTCCAATCTGGATGCCTTTTGCTTTATTTTCTTGCCTATTTGCCCTGGCTAGAACCTCCAGTACAATGTTTAATAGAAGCAGTGAGAACAAACTTATCTTAACTTGATATTAGATGGAAACCATTCAGTCTTCCACCACTATGTATGATGTTAGTTTTGGGGTTTTATAGATGTCATTTATCAGGTTGAAAAAGTTCTCTTCTATTCCTAATCTGTTGAGTGTTTTTATCATGAAGGTTAGCAATAATTCTTTTTTTTTTAAATTATTTTAGTTGTTGCTTTAGTGTTTACAGTATGTGTCTTCAACTTTTCATGCACTACCTTCAAGAGATCTAGCTTAAAAAACATATAGTTTGAGAAACTTCCATTTCTCCCCTCTCAGCCATTATATAATTGTCGACATATATTTTACTTTTAGATGTCATAAATTCTGTAAAAGTTGTTAACATTGTTATTTAAATAGTCAATTATCTTTATTTTAAAATATTTTATTTACTTAATAATTGGAGAGAGACTATGAGTGGGGAGAGGAGCAGAGGGAAAGGAAGAGAGAGAGTCCTAAACAGACTCCCCACTGAGTGCAGAGCCCATAGCAGGGCTCAATCGCAGAGCCTGAGATCGTGACCTGAGCAAATCAAGAGTCAGAAACTTAACCAAATAGTCAAGTATCTTTTTTAAATGTTTATTTTATAAATTTGTATTGTAACATTTACTTGTAAAACCAATCTATGAGACCATGTAGGGCATTTGGACAATCACAAGCATTTGTAATTTACCACCTTAACCATTTTTCAGTATCTTTACATTGCTATATAACAGATCTCTAGAACTTCATTACACAAAACAGAAGGTCTACACCCATTAAATACCAACTTTCTACTTCTCTTTTCCCCCAGCCCCTGGCAAGAACTATTCTACTTTCTGTTTCTGTGAGTTCGAATACTTTAGATATCTTGTACGAATGGAGTCATATAGTATTGGTCTTTCTGTGACTGGCTCATTTCATTTAGCATAATGTCCTCAAGGTTCATCTCTATTGTAGCATGTGAAGGATTACCTTCTTTATAAAGACTTTGTAATATTATTTTTAAAAAATATTTATTTATTTATTTGAGGAGGGGAGGTGCCGAGGGAGAGGGACAGAAATCTTGAAGTAGACTCCCTGTTGAGTGCAGAATCCGACACGGGGTCTATCCCAGCACCCTGAGATCATGAACCTGCAATCACGACCTGAGCTGAAATCAAAAAGTTGGACACTTACCCTCCTGAGCCACCCAGGTGCCCCAGGCTTAATAATATTCTATTTCATGTATATGCTACATTTTACTTTTTAATGTATATACTATATTCATCTGTTGATGGACATTTGGGTTTCTTCTACCTTTTTGCTATTGTGATTATTGATGTGATGAATGTGGATGAGCAACTATCTCTATATATTTTGGATATTAATTCCTTATCAGATACATGATTTGCAAATATTTCGTCCCATTCTATAGGTTTCCCTTCTACTTGAAACTCCTTCGGATTTCTATTATCTATCTTCCGTCTACTGATTTAAATTATTTATTTATCCCTCTACCAGTTGTTCCATTTCTGTTCAAGAACACGTAAAATCCTTCCCTTGATCATACTAAATGTCCCAAGCTTCTATTTTTTTTTTACTTCTTTTACTTTGTGGCCTATTTTCTTGACAAGATAATTCATATCTGGTCTCCAATTGCTTACCTAGTTCACTTTTTTATCTCATATATTCTGTTCCCACTCTCACCACCATTGAATTTAGTCTCTTAAAGGTCACCAAGTACCTCTCCAAATCAAGCCATGCTATCTCATGTCTCTTGACCTCTCTAATAGCATTTGACAATGTTTTATGCCCCCCCTTTTTAAAAGATTTTATTTATTTATTTGACAGAGAGAGATCACAAGTTGGCAGAGAGGCAGGCAGAGAGAGAGGAAGGAAAGCAGGCTCCCGCTGAGCAGAGAGACCGATGCGGGGCTCGATCCCAGGAACCTGGGATCACGACCTGACCTGAAGGCAGAGGCTTTAACCCACTGAGCCACCCAGGTGCCCCTTATGCCCCATTTTTATTGAAAGTCTCCTCTTGGTTTCCCAAACTGTCCATTTTCCTGGTTTTCTGGCTACTTCTCTCTCGGGGTCATGTCCCCATTGCTGTTCACCATTCTTTTCAGAATTCCAACTTCATCAATGCAGACATTCCTTCAAGTTCTCTCTTTGCTCTTTTCTCTCTTTTTGCTATTTTGTTCAATTCCAACACTTTAATTATCACCTTAAAATGCAGGACCTTTTAAATATCTCCAGATTCAATCTTTATCCTGACTCTAATCCTGCATTTCTTTAAAAAAAAAAAAAAAGATTTTATTTATTATTTATTTGACAGAGAGAGAGAGAAATCACAAGTAGGCAGAGAGGCAGGCAGAGAGGGAGGGGGAAGCAGGCTCCCTGCTGAGCAGAGAGCCTGATGTGGGACTCCATGCCAGGACCCTGGGATCATGACCTGGGCCAAAGGCAGAGGCTTAACCCACTGAACCATCCAGGTGCCCTGAATCCTGCATTTCTAACTGCTGGTTGAACATCACAGTCATAAAATTTGGAGCAGTAAGAAGCGTAGAGATCATCTAGTTCAATAGTCTTACACTATTCCACAGGACCCAAGGGATTTCCTGCAAACAGAGCAGGTGCTCCCGTATCTCAGGCAGTCCCACTTCTTTCTGCATTGTTCTTTCACTTCATACATGTTTACTGAATGATTCCGTAACGTCTTGTAGACATTAAAAAAATAGAAGATATTATGAATAATTTGATGCTAGCAAATTTGACAACTTAGATGAAGGAGACAAATTATTTCCAAAACACAACTTGCCAAAACATGCCCAAGAAGAAATATAACCTTTATGTAGAAGTCATTATAGAAACAGAGCTATTAAAGATCTTGATCTTAAATTAAAACCAGTCCTACAAAGAAAACATAAAGTCTCCCTATGGAATTCTTCCAGATTTTTAAGAAAGCTTTAACATCAATCCTATCCAACTCTTCCAGGAGTTAGAAAAAAAATAACAAAATCTGAAAGAACATTATCCAAAAAAGCAAAAATATCAGTCAATCTACCTCATGGAGATTGATTCAAATACTAAATTATATATTAGCAAAGCCACCAACATGTTAACAAAAAAAAGTCAGCACATCATAATAAAGCGATTGTACTAGGAATGCAAGGCTAGTTTAACATTGGAAAATCAAGCAACATAATTTACTGCATTAAGAAAATAAAAGAAAGAAAAAAGAAGAAATTATACTGTTATTTTCTGTCAACATGAGTCACATACAGAAAATTCAAATGAATGTATAGATATACCATTAAAATTAATAATTCTGTTAAGGTAATTGGACACACAGTCAATAAAGAGAAGTAAATTTAAAAAATAAATTTATATACAGCAACAAATCAATATGCTAAGCAAAATAAGTCCGTCAGAGAAAAAAAACAAATATGGTTTCACTCATATGTAGAATTTAAGAAACAAAAGAGATGAATGTAGGGGAAGGGAAGGATAAATTAATAAATAAATAAATACCAAAAACAGAGGGGGAGGCAAGCCGTAAGAGACTCTTAAAAATACAGAACAAACTGAGACTTGCTGGAGGCGGCGGGGGGCGGGGGGGGATGGGCTCAATGGGAGATGGGCATTAAGGAGAGCACTGGTTAGATGAGCACTGGGTGTTATGTGTAAGTGAGCATCCACTAAGTTCTACTCCTGAAACCAATACTATACTATGTATTAACTAATTTGAATTTAAAAATGAGTAAATAAATAAATTATATTCAAGAATTGTATGGGGGGGGTTGGCTGAAATACATGGTGGGGATTAAAGAGTACACTTATCATGATGAGCACTGAGTAATATGTAGAGTTCTTGAATCACTATATTGTTATACCTGAAACTAACATAATAGTGTGTGCTAACTATAGTGGAATTAAAATTTTTTTTAAAACTTGATAAAAATAAAAAGACTTATAATACAATATTATAATCATGTTAATTCTCCTCAAACTGATCTATAATATAACTCTAATCTAAATCTCAATTGTGGGACGCCTGGGTGGCTCAGTTGGTTAAGCAGCTGCCTTCGGCTCAGGTTATGATCCCAGCGTACTGGGATCGAGTCCCACATCAGGCTCCTTGCTCGGCAGGGAGCCTGCTTCTCCCTCTGCCTCTGCCTGCCATTCTGTCTGCCTGTGCTCGCCCCCTCCCCCGATAAATAAATAAAATCTTAAAATAAATAAATCTCAATTGTTTTAAAATAGAAACTTACAAAGACATTCTCATATTGAAGTGTAGGTGCAAAAGGCCTAGAGGGACAAAAACAACCTTGAAAAAGAAAAACAAAGTTGGAACATTTACACTAACAGGGAGCAAGGCTTACTTTCAAGCTATAGCATTAGAACTGTGGTCCTGAAGGACAGATAGATCAAATGAACAAAATAGAGTCTAGAAACATCTCCAATCATATATGGCCCCCAGATATATGACAAAATACATACAGCTATTTAAACAACAGCAACAACAACAAACAAGGTGACAGTAATAAAGATGGGGAGGATCCGGAGCAACTGGAGCTCGAATTCCTTGCTGCTCAGAGTGTAAATTGGAATTCTTTGGGAGAGAGTTTGGAAAATTGAACTCTTTGGAAAAGAGCTTCGGTAATTTTTATTAAAGCTGAAGATAAGTATACCCCATTGCCTGGCAGTCCTAATTCTGAGATACAACTATACAAAAGTGTATACTGTGTACACCCAAACCATATCCTAGAATGTTTATGCCAGCCCCATTCATAAAAGCTCCAAACTGGAAACAGCTCAAAGACACTTCAAAAGACAACAATAAATACAATATTGTGTGTTCATATAAATACTCTACAGTAGTGAAAAGGGGCAAAACCTTGCTACATACAAAAATGTGAATGAATCTCACAGATGTAAGGTTGAGTGCATGAAGCAAACACAAAAATATATACAATAAATAATTCTGTTTCCATAGGCAAAATGAAATGACGGTGATGGAAGTTAGGATGGTGGTTACCTTTGGAGGAGCTCTGCAAGGGAGCACAAAGTGGACTTTGAGGGTGTTGGTGACGTGGGTTTGTTCACGTTGTAGCATTCACCAAGATTTCTGAACTTTCCTCTATTTTCTATCCTGCTACAGAGCTATATAAAAAGGAAGCATATTTTAGGAAAAAAATTAGTCTGGAAATATTTTTATTCTTAAAGGAACAATGTAGTGCACTTTGATCACATAATAACAAAGTATGCAATTATTGGTTTCTTTTCTTTTTTTGTTTCCAAATATAAAAAACGTTGGGGATAACTGTCAGTTGTAGTGACCATATTAATTTAGCTGGTTTATTTCTGTCTTCCTCCTAAACGGCTTTTAATTTCATATTTCTTCTTATTATATGTGTGTTTTCAATTATGTGCCGCCTCAGATCTTCTCAGGAATCAATTTCTGATGAAAATGTATGATACATACCATTTTACCTAGGAATTATGGTTACCGTTTTGCTTTACTTTCTTTAACTCCAAAAAACTAAAAATGAGCAACCAAACCAGGATGCTTCCACTTTTTTCAATTAAATGTAAAAGACCAAGATGTCCACTAGATGGAGGCAAATCCCAAGGCTAAATTTTTCTTGTAAAAAGTTAAATATATTTAACATAAAAACATACAGTCTATAATAAAGAAACAAAAACTTAATATATTACCAGAGTTAATATATTGCTTTTTATTACTTAATGGTATATTAGTAAAAACTAGATGGATTAAGTTTCACATTCTGTGTTTAATTTCACAGACTTTAAATATATCTCCAGAAGTCACCTCAGTCTGTCCTCTGCTTGGAACAGGGCAATTGAATAAAGCAATAGGGGGTGCCTGGGTAACTCAGTGGTTTACTCATCTGCCTTTGCCTCAGGTCATGATCCCAGGGTCCTTGGATTGAGTCCTGCATTGGGCTCCTTGCTGTCTAGGGAGCCTGCTTCTCCCTCTGCCTGCCACTCGCCCTGCTTGGGTACTCTCTTGCTCTCTCTCTCTGACAAATAAATAAGATCTTTTAAAAAAATGAACAGAACAATGGATGTTTTGTTTTTTTCTTCAGAGAAGCGTATGCCTTAACCATTTTGGTTTCCTATTCTAGATTCTAACAGTCCTCATCTAAATTTTTTAAAAACCCAGTATAGTCCTTCTTTTAACAACTAAGCCATCTTTTCAAATTTGTTGAGTGCTTTCAAATGGACTAATTTTTTTAGAGAAATTATTTTGTTTCCTACTCTCATTTAATGGAGAAAATATTCCTTCCTGTTATAAAGGGCTTTTTGTTTGGGATTGCAAAATTCCAGTGAATTGGTGAAATCTTCTTCTTCTACTTCTTTTGTTGTCTTTGTTGGTGGTGGTGTTAATAACTGATAGGACTCTGCAGTGCCCAGAAAGTTATACCCTCTATTAGAATTCAGCGAAGAGAGACTCATATGCCCCTGATTGCTATGGAAAATAACACAGTGATGAAACTAGTCATCCCTGGCTACCCTACTTTAAAAAATTAACTTATTGAAGTATAACTTCTGTACAAAAACCTGCAACCCATTTAAGAATACAACTCAATGACTCAGGCAGTGGTATACAGCTGCAAAACTACTACTACAAACAGGATATAGAACATTTCCATCTCTTTCAAAAGATTCTTCCTGCCCTTTTGCAACCCAACTTCTGTCCCTGTTGCCAGGCAACCACTGCCCTGCTGTCTATAAATGAGTTAATTTTCCCCTTAAATGGATATTCAGTTGGAACACAGTACTGTGTCTTTAAGAGAATTCCTACTGCAATCCTTGGCACCTTTGTCAAAAATTAATTGACCATTTCTATCTGGATCAGTTCCTAGAGTCTCTTTTTTCCTATCGATCTACATGTTTATCCAATACCACACTGTCATTACACTGCCATTTCATAGTTAGTTTTGAAATCAGGTTGTATAAATCCCCCAGCTTTGTTGTTCTTTTTAAAAATTGCTTTGGCTCTTATGACCTAGGAATTGCTGATTATTTTATGCCATAAAATGCAATCTGTTCCTAATAAGGGTAATTTTCATGTCTCCAAACATTACTGTAAATAAATAATTTGAAAGAAAATGGAATTTTTGTTGTAATTATTTGATAGACTAATTGGTGGTACATGGATATTAAGATTCAGGGACACCGCAGATGAAAAGCTGTATTTGAATGTGAGCTTTCTGAAATGTAGTTCAGTGGGTAGGGTGACAATGGGTCATCTTCTTAACCTCTGTAAGCCCTAACAGAGACTTGTATGATGACATCTCAAAAGGTTTTCATGGGTCTCACGTGAGAAAATGTTAGTGAGCGCCCACAGAAGAGATGTTATTAATATTATCATAGTGGTCTGGTGTCAGGTGTTGGCTTTTCTCATCCCCTCTAGGAGTAAAAAGCCTGTGTATTAACCTAAGAGCATTTTATCTAGCAATACAATGAAAAATTTACAGTTGCAATGGTGCAACCTATTAAAAACTCAGGATTTGATTATTATACCCATTAATAACCAGAAGTTAGAATTTCCCTAAAAACAACCTCATCTGGACTAAGGGGTAAGTTTTCTAGAAGCCAAAGCTGGGAGAAGTAAGTAGGCTGTTCTTAAGAATGATACTCGGTATTGAAGAGTTTTCTTTTTCTTGTTGTATGTTTTATCTTAATTTTTTAATGTGTTCGAAGAATCTCATTAATATACTAAAAATTCAAAATAGAATCAATGATGATCTAATTTTTGAATGTATACTGGTGTGGAGCTCCATCCCAGGATTTCATGACCTGAGCCAAAGGCAGACATTTAACTGAGACACCCAGGTGCCCCTTGTTTTTTGATTCCTAAAAATTATCTGTTTGAAAACAATTATCTGTCTGAAATTATCTGTCTGAAAACAACTCCAGTGACTGCTTAGGAGACAGTACTACTTATCAACTCAAATTAACTCTCCAGTGAAGTTTGCCTAATTTTTAAAGACTGTACATCTAGTAGAGATGAAAAGCTTAACATATTGTTATGCCCCAATAACGGGTCCGTGATTAAAGGAGCGAGACTGAAATAAAGCAAAGGTCAGGGTGCCTGCGTGGCTCAGTGGGTTAAGCTGCTGCCTTGGGCTCAGATCATGATCTCAGGGTCCTGGGATCAAGTCCCGACATCCAGCTCTCTGCTCAGCAGTGAGCCTGCTTCTTTCTTTCTCTCTCTCTCTTTTTTTAAAGATTTTATTTGCCAGAGATAGAGAAAGCAAGTATACACAAGTAGGTAGAGAGGCAGGCAAAGGCAGCGAGAGAAGCAGGTTCCCTGCCAAGCAAGGAGCCCGATGCGGGACTCGATCCCATGATCTGAGCTGAAGGCAGCAGCAGCGGCTTAACCCACTGAGCCACCCAGGCATCCCTCTCTCTCTTTGCCCGCCTCTCTACTTGTGATCTCGGTCAAATAAATAAATAAAATCTTAAAAAAAAAAATAAAGCAAAGGTCAAGCAAAGCTTTACTTTGCACCAAGCATCAAGAATCTAACTGAACCTTCGGGGAAGCACCTCTTACAAGAGAGGGCAACCCTTCTGTTTCACAGACTAGCTTTTAAGGGCAAAGGCCATGTGGTCAGGCTGGCCATGCACAGGTGGCCAATGAGATTGTAACACACACAGGAAACTCCACAGTGATCCTAGGTGACCAATTGAGTTACAATTTACCCTAGTAGACATTTGAACCAGCCTATTGCACCTTGATTAGGATTGGTGCCAAAAGGGTTCCCAAAGGGCGGGGGTCCCTGCTCCTTGGTAGCCAGGGAGACAGTATGCAACCCCCCACTGATAGGATGTCTCCTCTTGGCCTGACCCACCCTTGTATCTGGGCTTGGTTACCAGAAACTGGTTTCCGGGACGTTTTTTATTTTTTTAAAGTAAATCCCGTGGGGGAAGGGGAGCAGGGACAGTTTAACTTTAATGAAAGCCTCTTGCTAAGTAAGTCCTTACATTCCCCCCCATTTCTTGGAGACTAATCAAATCTTTGACTTTTTAGCTAGTTCTATACCCTCCTTTTATTAGAAACAGTGAGTTAAGCCCCCCCTATTATTCGCAATTGTTTATATCCTCCCCTCCCCCATATATTAACAACAGGGGCAACAAGGAATTTAATGAACTTATTGTTTTTTGAGTCTTAGTTTTAGTCCTCGATCGATGGGGCCCATCGGCAGCGGCATCCACCTCTGGGGGGAGTTCTTGTCCTCAGCTCGTTTGACATGACCCATGTGAATCCAGGCCCTGATGCCTTCTCCTTTTATTGCCGTGGGGTTGGTCAGGATGACAGTAAATGGTCCCTTCCAGGGAGGCTCCAGGTTTCCCACTTGGTGACGAAGTATCCAAACCAAGTCGGGTTGGTAGGCATGTGGCTCCACCTCCGTCTCCGTCCCAGTGTGTGCCGTCCGGATCCCTGCATGGGCTCTTTTTAAGACAGACTCTAATGCCTGCAGTGACCAGAGTACAGACTGGTCAGTCATTTCTGCTATAGCAACCTCTTGTAATCAGGGGCAGCGGGTGGGGGGGGCCTCCCGAACATGGTTTCAAATGGGGTCACCTTATTTAAGTAGGGTGTACATTGCGCCCTGAGGAGGGCGAAGGGAAGGAGATCTACCCACCCACCGCCAGTCTCCAGAATTAACTTTGTCAAGGTCTCTTTAAGAGTCCGGTTCAGGGGCGCCTGGGCGGCTCAATGGGTTAAGCCTCTGCCTTCGGCTCAGGTCATGATCTCAGGGTCCTGGGATGGAGCTTCGCATCGGGCTCTCTGCTCAGCAGGGAGCCTGCTTCCTCCTCTCTCTCTGCCTGCCTCTCTGCCTACTTGTGATCTCTGTCTGTCAAATAAATAAATAAAATCTTTAAAAAAAAAAAAAAAAAAGAGTCCGGTTCATTCTCTACTTGCCTGGAGCTCCAGGGCCAGTAGGCACAAGGTAGTTTCCAATTGGTGCCCACGGCCTTGGCTAATGCCTGTGAGACTGAACTCACAGATGCAGGGCCGTTGTCTGACCCGATCTCGAGAGGCAGCCCAAACCTAGGAATTATTTCTTCCAGTAGCTTTTTGGCTACCACTCCTGCCATCTCATGTTTGGCGGGAAAAGCTTCCACCCAGCCTGAAAAGGTTATCTACAAAAACTAACATATACTTGTGCCCATATCTTCCCGGTTTCATCTCTGTAAAATCTATTTCCCAATAAATTCCTGGTTCTTTACCTCTTTCTCTTTTCCCTCTTCCCATTCTAGTTCCTCCCACATTGACTGCCTGGCATTGAGCACATCTATCAACCACATCCTGAGCCATACGCCCTAATTTAGAAACCTGGAACCGCTTGCCCATAAGCTCCTTAAGCTTGTGTGTCCCCAGATGAGTGCCCTGATGTATTTGGCTTACTAATTTTCTTCCTAGTCTTCAAGAAGAATTAACTTTCCTGTTCTAGTCTTAGCTCAATCCCCTTCATAGTCTAATTTAGTCCACTTCTGTAAATATTTTAAATCTTCCTCTGAATAGTTTGGTTTTTCTGGTAGGGCCGGAGCTGGGAGTGTAGCCAGCTCTTGTGCTATTCCTCGAGCTGCTTGCTTCACGGCCTGATCTGCTAATTGGTTTCCTTTTGAAATCAGATCAGTCCCCTTTTGGGCAATGCAGAAGGGCCACCTCTCTTGGGTCCTAAATAGCGTGGAGGAGAGCCAATATCTTTCCTCTATTTTTAATTTCTTTTTCTTCTGCTGTTAATAGACCCCTTTCTTTATAAATAGTCCCATGTATATGGAGAGTAGCAAAGGCGTACCTGCTGTCCATATAGATGCTGGCGGTTTTACCCTTGACCATCTGCAGTGCCTTGGTGAGTGCAATCATCTCTGCTTTCTGTGCTGTGGTTCCATCTGGCAAGGTTGTTGCCCAGAGTTCCTGCTCAGGGGAAACCACTGCAGCTCCCACGTACCTCTTTCCATCAACCATGTAACTACTCCCATCCGTGAACAGTCATCTCTGCACTGGGAAGGGCAATGTCTCTGAGGTCCAGCCTTATTCATTCCTGTGACTTGTGTTAGGACCTCCCTGCAGTCGTGTGGGTGGACAGCCAGCTCCTCTGGCAGCAGCGTGGCTGGATTTAGCACTGCCGGGAGCCGGAGGGTCACTTTTGGTTTGTTGAGGAGGAGGGCCTGATATCCTCACTCGGGCATTTGTTATTCAGCGGTCTGGTGGAGTCCGGAGAAGGCCGTTGATAGCGTGGTGGTCAGGATGAGATTTTGACCCAGAGTCAATTTACTTGCATCCTTGACCAGGAGGGCTGTGGCAGCAATTATGCGGAGGCAAGGGGGGAAGCCGGCCACTATTGGATCTTGCTAAAATAGGCTACTGGCCTTTTCCAGGGCCCTAGAGTCTGAGTCAAAACTCCTTTGGCCACCCCTGCCTTTTTATCCACATACAAGGGGAAGGGCTTGGTAACATCTGGGATAGCCAGTGCTGGGGCACTCAGTAAGGCTGTTTGTAATTCCTGAAATGTTCTTTCTGCCTCAGCTGTCCATTCTATCATGGTGAGCCCTCCCTTAGTCAGTTTGTAGAGAAGTCGGGCAATCTCCGCAAACTGCGGTATCTACAGTTTACGGTAGCCCACCGTCCCAAGAAACTCCCTCACTTGTCGGGGCGTGGTGGGGCGGGGGTATCGGGTGATCACCTGTTTCCTGGACTCAGCGAACACACTCCCTCGTGGAGATCAAAGCCTAAGTAAGTGGCATGGCTCTGACAGAGCTGTGCTTTCTTCGCTGACACCCAGTACCCTTTTTCCTGCAGAATTCGTAAGAGAGCTCTTGTCCCCTGCAAGCATGACTCCTAGTCCTCAGCGGCTATCACCAAATCATTAATGTACTGTAAAAGAGTGACTCCCGGATTGGAGGTTCTGTACTCATGCAAATCCTGATGTAGGGCCTCATTGCAGATGATGGGTGAGTTCTTGAATCCTTGGGGAAGTCTTGTCCAGGTGAGCTGGCCTTGGAATCCCTCCTGTGGGTTGGACCACTCAAAAGCAAAAAGAGGCTGAGGTTCCCTCGCTAAAGGTATGCTGAAAAATGCATCCTTGAGATCTAAAACGGTATAGACCATTCTTCTGGGGCCCAGAAGGGAGAGTAGGGTATAGGGGTTAGGTCCTGTAGGGTGGATATCTTCAACCCGTTTATTAACTTCCCACAAGTCCTGAACGGGTCGGTATTCCCCAGTCTCCTCCTTTTTGAGGGGCAGCAAAGGAGTGTTCCATGGAGACTTGCAAGGAACTAGGATCCCGCCTCCCCGAAGGCGGTTAATGAGCTTCCTGATCCCTTCCTTTGCTTCCCAGGGGAGGGAGTACTGCCGGACGGGAACAGCCGCGGCCATCGCTTTTAACTGTACCACCACTGGAGGCGGCTCCTTGGCTAAGCCAGGGGGTTCCCTTCTGCCCAGACTTCGGGAAACTCAGCCTGTAGAGTTTGGAGAAGGCTCCCCCACCCCCTTCCTCCTCTGGTTTCAAGACAGGCTCATAAAGGAGGTATTCATCTACTGCTGCCATGAACATCTGCACCGTGGGATGTCCCAAGGTTACGGTCAGATCTCCCTCAGAGAACTGAATGCCAGCTCGTAATTTGTGGAGGAGATCCCTTCCCATTAAGTTATAAGAGGCATTAGGGAGGACCAAGAATCGATGTTTGACTACTCCTGAGGCCAAATTTAAAGTCCTTTCTGTTGTCCATTTATGTTTTTCCATGCCGTTTGCCCCTTGCACCCAGACTTTCTCTCCAGATAGTTTCCCCATGGGTTTAAGTAAAATTGGGCTCCCATGTCCACAAAAAAAAAAAAAAAAAAAAAAAAATCAATTGATTTTCACTCCACTTCAATTTTTACCCTAGGTTCGGGGAGGGGCTCCTAACCACGGCCCCTTCAGTCTCTAGTGGCCAGCATTGCTGTCTTCTTTTTGGGGCACTCCCTGGCCCAATGTCCTTTTTCTTTACAGTAAGCGCACTGATCTGAATCTAAGTCTTCCTGCCTGCTTTCTCTGTGCTTGGACTTTTCCCTCCATTGGCTATCCCCTACCTGCCTTCTCCCTTTCCATTGACCTTTTTCCCCCCCTATTTCTTCCCCGCTTCATGCAGTGCCCAAACGTTATCCAGCTTTTTTGTCTGCCTTTCCTCTTCCTGTGCATCCCTGTTGCTAAACACCTTTTCTGCTATTCCCACTAACTCAGTCAGATTCTTTCCTTCAAATCCCTCAATTTTCTGAAGTTTCCTCCTTATATCTGGGGCTGACTGACTAGCAAAAGCAAGATTCACTGCCCTCTGATTTTCGGGCGCCTCAGGGTCAATTGGGTTATACATTTTATAGGCTTCAATAAGCCTTTCTAGGAAAGCTCCCGGAGACTCATTCTTACCTTGAGTCACCGCACTAATTTTAGATAAATGTATGGATCTCTTTGCAGCTGCACGGAGGCCTCCCAGCAGAGCCTGGTGGTAGAAGCGTAGGCTCTCCTTACCTTCATTGGAGTTTGGATCCCAGTCGGGGGGTTCCCTTGGGCAGTAGTCCTCCATTCGCCGGGGATCAAGGTCCCTGCCAAGTCTCTCATTTATCATCTTACGGGTTTCTCGCACAATGCGATCCCTCTCTTCCGCGCTAAAGAGGCCCTAAGGAGTTGTTGAATATCCATCCAGGTGGGCTGATGAGTAAGAAAGGCAGTCTCCAAAAGACTGATTAAATCCTGAGGGCGGACAGAAAAGGATTTATGTTGGGCCTTCCAGTTATAGATGTCAGAAGAGGAGAAAGGGATATAGATTAGGTGGGGGCACCCTCTTCCGACCGGTGGAGCTACCTCATGGAGAGGCAGCATGGGAGCCGCCGATGGAGCCGGTGAGGTGAAGGGAGTTAAAGGGGGATAGAGGAAAGGGGGAGATTCAGGGCAGTCTTCCTGCTTGGTGGTCCCAAAGGTGGACCCTGACCGCATATGAGGTGGGCTGGTAAGGGCGTCCTGGGATGGAAAGTCAGGTTTAGGGGTCAGATAAAAGGGGGGAAATTCCACATTCTCCACATCCGACGGAGGTAGGATGGTCTTCTTCCCGGATTCCCCCTCCTCTTTTTGTTCCGGTTTTGGTGATCCAACCTGCCTTAGGGGGAGAGAGATGGTTTCGTTATTGGGGAGAAGGTGAGACTTGAGCCATGACAGTGGCTCTTCTCCCAGATATCGCCAGGCCACGATGTACAGTTTTTGGTCTTGATGGAGATTGAAGACCTTGCTCTGAGTAGAGTAGATTTGAGCCAAGACAAACGTTCCTTCCAGCGGCCACCCTGTGGAGGAAGCGGGCCACTCTAATTGGCAGAGTGTTTTTAGTTTTCCCGGATAAACCTTGTCACCTGACTGGATGGCTTTACTTTGAAAATCCTTAAAATGCTGAAGAACAAGACTTAAGGGTGTCATAGGTCCCTTATTCCCCACTTGCCTCATTTCTCCAAATATAATTAACAACACAACAGACAACAAAAAGACAAGACAAATACAACTGCACGCCCAGCTGTCCTCACCCAGATCTTGCTGCTGGTGGGAATGTTCTCCATCCCCTGCAAACAGAATGAACAACAGAACAGACAACTAAAAGACAAAACAAAGACAACCGCAGGCCCAGCTTTTCAGAACCTGAGGAGACCTCCTAGGGGGACTCAACCCCCCTGACTGTCTAGGGGGACTCGAATCCCCTGACGATCTACCAGTGGAGGGAAGGGGCATCCCGGCATCCTCTCCAGCCCTGGGGAGCATGGCTGCGTCCAGCTTCACACCTCGGTGGGCTATACCTGGAGCTCCACCCAGACAGACAGACAAATCTCATAGAGCACCTGGGGATCGGCGGATCCCACAGAGTAAAATCTGTGAGATCTTACCTCGAGGCTTTTCCCAGAAATTCTGATGCTGGCTCAGTTCTCGCTGTTTAATCCCGGGCAAAGCCCCCAAATGTTATGCCCCAATAATGGGTGTGTGATTAAAGGAGCAAGACTGATATAAAGTGAAGGTCAAGCAAAGCTTTATTTCGCACCAGGAATCAAGAATCTAACCGAACGTTCGGGGCCGCACCTCTTACAAGAGAGGGCAGCCCTTCTCTGTTTCACAGACTAGCTTTTAAGAGCAAAGGCCAAGCGGTCAGGCCTGGCCTCGCACAGGTGGCCAATGAGATTGTAACACACACAGGAAACTCCACAGTGATGCTAGGTGACCAATTGAGTTACAATTTACCCTAGTAGACATTTGAACCAGCCTATTACACCTTGATTGAGATTGGTGCCAAAAAGGCTCCCAAAGGGCGGGGCCCAAACTCCTTGGTAACCAGGGAGACAGTATGCATCCCCCCACCCCCCAACTGATCAGTGTCTCCACCGACCCACCTTTGTGTCTGGGCTTTGTTACCTGAAGCTGGTTTCCGGGGCTTGTCCCCAAGTAAATCCCCTGGGGGAAGGGGAGCAGGGAGAGTTTCATTTTAATGAAAGCCTCTTGCTAAGTAAGTCCTTACAATATGAGATAAAGAAAAAAAAAAACAAATTGGGTAGCAGTTTGCTTTTAGAATTTATTATTTCATTAAGCAGATTTTCTAGCCTATAAAGCCTGCTTCTCTGAGATCCACTGGCAAATGTGACCATGTCATTAAATTAATAATGATGGTTATTAGACGTACCTGAGCATTGACTGGGTAATCAGTGATGAACCAAATATGAGAGTTTTTGTGTTTTTATTCCACTTGGTCAACATTAATAAGACTCATCCTGAAAGGGGTGAAATTAGGTATGAATTTAAAGAGAAACTCAGGTAATAGGCATTGAGGAGCTGTATAGAGAACAAAAAATAAGCCACTCTCAGCTTCTCAGCCCTGGGTACAGGAAACCCATTTTCTTTCAGAAACTCATTTCCTCTCAGTCCTTTTAATTATTTACTAACATCCTTTTGCTTTTCCCCCACCCCTTCGGATTTTCCCATTGGTTGGAGACCTCTGATGCCTGAAAGGGACCTTTGAAAATGGGATATAGTGTTTCCAGGAATGGAGGCATTTGGAATTTTGTCATAATAGATGCCAATGAAGAGAAATAAATGAATGCATCCATAGAATAAAGTCTACATCCCATCACCATGGTAGATAGTGGGTCAGAGAGCTCCCTGGAGGAGCATATTTAAGATTTAGAAGAGCAAAGCCCTCATTTCATTTGTGAGCCTGTGAATTATGATGTACTCCTTGAACAATGACAGTCACCTTTCCTGAAGCATATAAGCTAAAGCCAGTTATGAAAAACAGTCTTTGGATAAACTCTCCCAGATTAGAGAAAATTTTCTTTGCAAACCGAGTTTTTGTTTGTTTGGTTTTGTTTTTAAGGCTTCTTAAAGCAAAGTGGAAGATACAGTTAAGTAAAAGAGTCAAAAGCATGATTAGTAAATGCCTTCTGTGGATAGGAAACACTTTCCTAAGGAAAAGTACAAAGGAAGCAAACAACACAAATGCTGTGCTCAGAGATGGAAAGGATTTCTTTTATGTGGAGTTTGCTCCTCAGCACTGGTTGAATGTTGAGGCCTGAAACCAAGGGAGTAGTGAGTCACATCTCAGCTCCTTATTGTAAGTAAGGAGGTCTCTTTGGCCCCAGACTTAAGTGGAGAGCTTATGTAAAGTCATGGATGCAACTTATTTCCAAAGTAAGAAAGGAGTCACAGACTCTTTCAGGTAAGCAGGCAGCTTGTTTAGCAGTCTGCTAGGGTAGAAGGGGTCCTATTCTATTGTCACTGCCTGTCAGCTGTACCTGTCATCTGGTATCCTCAAATTGGGCCACTTTTTTTTTGAGAGAGTGTGTGCCTATACAGGGACGGGAAAAGGCAGAGGGAGAGGGAGAGAATCTTAAGCAGGCCCCATACCCAGCACAGAGCCCAACACAGGGCTCAATCTCACCTCTCTGAGATTATGACCTGAGCCAAAATCAAGAGTCAGATGCTTCAATGACTGAGCCACCCAGGCACCCTGGGCCCAGTACATTTCATAGACATTGGTACTCTGAAACTGAGGCATCTCCTAGCCAGAGACCACAGAATAATTAAAGCTATCCTAGTTCTTGAATCTTGTTTGTCATGATGATTCAGTTAGTAATTAACTTTTCTGAGATGATTCAATTTTTTTTAACCCCAAAACCACCAAACATATTTGATTAAGTAACATTATTAGTCCATAGTGATTGGCTCACATGGACTGGCTCAAAGAGACAAACTTTGGTGAATAAACAACTGAAGAAAAGGCTCATTGGTTTAGTTTCCTTCCCATTAGCATGTCAGTTCTGGTGTTAAGAAGTTAAGAGACAACCCTTCAGGAACAGTCACAGAAAGGGTAGGCGGTCAGTGGGAAACTCCTGCTAGAGAGACGGAGACAGTAGTTAATCAATATATGTTCAATGAATACATAGGTTATGGATCCAAGGAAGATCTGTGCTGATCAAAAAAAAAAAAAAAAAAAAAAAAGAGAGAGAGAGAGAGAGAGAATTGGCATCATTTTTGTTGTTCAAAACTTTTATTTTTTTCTGAATATTTCTATTTATGCTTGTGTCACTATCCACACTGTGGCTTTTTTAAAACCTGAGCCACTTATAATCTAGCCCCAATATAATCATCATCCTTTCACTCTTCGAATTCCTTTTCCCTCGTCTCTTTGCCTTTGTAGGATTCATATAAAAGGAGGACCTTGGAAAACCGAGATTTCCTGTGAACTAGAGAGACCATCTGAGCCAGTGCCCCCAAACAACAGGATTAGGCAGGTAAAACCAGTTGGTGAGCACATATAGTACGATCACTTGGACCAAGGTAGAGTTGTGCACATGTCTGAAAGGTCACACCTACTCAACCAATGGAAGAAGGATCGTGTGGGTTGACCAGGGTGAGGTAGGGCCATCCACAGGATTGTGTGAACTGTGGTTGTGGAGGCAGTTATGTAACATTCACGGGCTAAACACTTCAGTTAACTACTTTGTTGAAAATGGTCTACACTCTAAAAGATAAAGATCTAAGCTTCTTTAATGTTTTTTTAAACTTGTGACCATTCAAGTCACTAATAAGTGAGTTCTTACCATTTAAAATGAAAGCAAATGGCTATCGTGATGTGGAGAAGACGGCTGAACTGCACCAGTATACTTGAGATTTTTCAATTAAATTCTGAGTTACCTCACCTTATAAAAATACATGTCAATATACTAAATACTGCATGAAGACCCAGGATGGGGCGGGGGTATTTAAAAATACACTTCTCTTGGATCAGCACCAAAAATATCATTAGTTTTTCTGTACAACCTGTTACAAGTTGTTAAGTAGAAGCGTATTAAAATTATTTCTGATAAAAATTACAAAGTCCACATAGATCAGTAAAGGTATATCCAAACAACTTTCAAATACATTTTGACATCAAGGTTAGGCATTTCACTGGGAAGGGCATTCGAATGTGTACCACTGAATTTCTGTCGCAAAACTTTTGATGTCAACTTTGTATCATGGGCATATGTCCTATCTCACACAAAGGAGGCACTGGTACTTGGAAACTTCAGAGGATTATTAGAACTGTTATGGCTGAGGTGAAGAATTTGTGCAGCCTTCCACAATTTCAAAGAGGTAGTGATAGACACTTGTCCGCCTGGCAATATCAAGGGCCGTTTCTTCCAAGTTGTTCTTCAGACCCGGTTTGATGTAGCGGTTCATGAGGAGGAGCTCCAGGGTATCTTTGCTGTCCCTGTTCCCAGCGGCGAGGTGTAAGGGGGTCAGGAGGCCTTTTGTTTGGGCGTTGATATCTGCATCATGCTGGAGTAAGAAAGAAGCGACTCTGGTGTTATTCCACTTACAAGCACTGTGCAGCGGTGTCCAGCCATCCACAGTCACCGCGTGGACATCTGCCCCTTGTGCAATCAGCTCGCGTACCACATCTAAGTGTCCACTGTAGGCTGCTCGATGGAGAGGGGTATATTCGTCTTCGTCTCTAGTGTTGACATGGGTGGCCTTTTCAGACAGTAGTCTCCGCACTGTAGTAAGCTGAGAAGGAAAAGGATCTTTTCAAAACCCAGCGTGACCAAAACAGTACATGAAGCAAACTAAACTGCCCAGTGGTGTTAAATTTATTTGAGCTCCACAAAAACTTGTTAGCAGAGAACTTTTAAGATAAAAATGATTTAAGATTTATTTTGGGGACAGAGGGCTACAGATTTAAGAATGAACACGTTAGTGTTAACCACACTCTTGCTTCTAAGAATGTGACTCTCTCTGAAAACCAAGTATCAGTATCAGATGTATGACAATCACACATTTACTCCTGGTTCAGTTAAGGCCCACTGCATCTAGGCTTTAGTCCTAGAGAAGTAACACAGAGCATAATTGTATTCGGTATTTTACACTTCATTAGTGAAAACATTAATAACTGATTTTTCTACAGTAGGATTATGGTACCAATATGCATAGTGCATAAAGCTTTGAAAAATAAACTTATCAGAAGAATACAATGGTAATAAGGAAATCTAGAGATTAAGGAGCTCAATTCCTTCCTACTAAAACAACCTTGGAAACATGTTTTCAGTAAGTTGATTTTCAGTTTGGTCTTGGATCTCTGGTGGGATACAGTGTGCTCCTGGATGAAAAAGTTATCCAAAAATGCAATACTTTAGTTATTAATTTGCTACATGGAAGAACTTAGTAAAACGAAGAAGTGGCTGAGCAGGAAGAATCCATTTGATGATACTACTTACATAACATTGGGCAAATTAATATTCCTGAATCCCATTTTCTTAAACTGTAAAAGGGAAGAATATTACTTATCTTGTGGGGATAGATGAGGATTAAGTCAAATAATATAATAAAGTACATGGTATAGTTGGTATTCAAAATATGTTAATTCCCATCCTCCCTCTTCTAAATGATAGTTGTCTCTAGGAAGATCTTAACGACTTAATATAAATGTTTTTAAAAATATAGGTGATTTTGGGGCGCCTGGGTGGCTCAGTGGGTTAAGCCGCTGCCTTGGGCTCAGGTCGTGATCTCAGGGTCCTGGGATTGAGTCCTGCATCGGGCTCTCTGCTCAGCAGGGAGCCCGCTTCCCTCTCTCTCGCTCTCTGCCTACTTGTGATCTCCCTCTGTCAAATAAATAAATAAAATCTTCAAAAAAAAAAAATAGGTGATTTCTTGCTAACTGTATAATTATCCCTTAAACTCCCAAATAATACCCAATAGGACGCTTTGTGATTATCTATGTCCTTTCATGGATATTGCCTCATTTGATCCTCAAATCCTGTATAAAAGATAAAGGTATTATCATGGCCATTTTTATAGGTAAGAAAATAGAGGTTCAGGAATGGTAGGATTTGCCCAAAGTCACAAACCAAATAGAGGTTCAGGGACAGGTCTTCTGGCTCTGAATCCAGTACTTCTCTTATTATGGTTTCCTCTTTAATTGTTGTTTGTTTGTTTTTTTTACCCGATTTTTTTCTGCGGCCCAAAGAAGCAATTTGCTTGGATCTTTTTCCATCTTTTTTTCTTGCAATTGATACCACTCTTCAGTTTTTTCATCTTGTTCCTCGTCTTCATCAGAATTCCCTACCCAGAGACTTTGGGTACCAGTGGGAATAAGGTGCCCATGTGTTTCCAACAATTCAAGCTGGTTAAAGTGTTCAGAAAAGTCCAGGGAATTTTCTGGGTCTGGTTTTCCATCACTATTTACTTTCCCTTTTTCCATTTTTCCTATGACACTAAATATAAAACATTTCAAATGCCAGGGTATAAATAATCTTTCTAGAGATGAATTATGTCTGCTTTATTTTATCCACCAAGATCTGGAAACACAAACACAAAAATTATTAGCAAAACAGTAATTGTTTGTCAAAAGCATAGATAAGTCTTGCAAACATACACAATAAACCCATCTAGACTTTTTGGTTGTACTGGTAGTCTTTACATTCTCTAAATACCAGTGCTGAAATTTGTTATCTATACTTTTAATGGTTAAAACTTTATTTTTGTTGTTGTTGTTTTCTTCTACTAAGCCAATGGTTATATTATTCTGAATCTATTGGTTTCGATGCTATGGTATTATATGAAGAGTGATAAATGCTTAAGCTTTTAAATCATAATTAAAATGACCAGCACATTCATGATTTTTATAAACTAGACACATAGATGATATAAAGTAGAAATAAAAACTTTTAGTTTCTAATAAATTACTTCAAAGAATTAGACATCCTTAGGGATGGAATAGCCCCAAGGATACCTGTATAAATCTCTCATCAGTGCAGATATCTTTATTAACACATCTATAATAATTATCCTATTTCTACTTTAATAATTTCGGGGTTGGGAAAATACACTGCTTTAAAAGGAATCCCATTCCTTGAAAGACACTATAATTTTTAGTTGGCTTCTTGTCTGGAACTAAATTTCGGCTGTCATTCACTCCCTTCAACAAATATGAATAGAATGCCTGGTCTGTGCCAGTCTTCTGGTATTGGGATTCAATAATGAATGAGATTCATGTCTTAACCTCAGAAAGGTTATTGTCTATTGGAGGTGACTAGAAACAACAGCACAATGTGTGCTATGACAGGACTCTGTCCAGATACAATGATATACAAGAGGGTTAATCCAATCCTAAAGGATTAGAGAAGGCTTCTTGAAGGAAGGGACATTTATTTAGTGAAGCTGCCACATTAATTTATAAACCAGTTATCAGTTTTAAGAGTTGCACAGCTTTGGGGCGCCTGGGTGGCTCAGTGGGTTAAGCCGCTGCCTTCGGCTCAGGTCATGATCTCAGGGTCCTGGGATCGAACCCTGCATCAAGTCCTGCATCAGGCTCTCTACTCAGCAGGGAGCCTGCTTCCTCCTCTCTCTTTCTGCCTGCCTCTCTGCCTACTTGTGATCTCTATGTCAAATAAGTAAATAAAATCTTTAAAAAAAAAAAAAAGTTGCACAGCTTATTAAATCTTAACCAATTTTTAAAAACGCAAATAACTAGTAAGTATCTTTTAAAAATACCATTTCTCAGGCTCCCAGTTATGTTTGTTGAAATCTGATCAGTCTTTCAAGGCTCTTCTCAGATGTCATCTCTTTCATTAGTCTTTCTTGAACTTCCAAATTAGATTTCTCTCTAGTTGCTTTTTTGGTTCTACCTATTGTCTTATTTCAGCACTAATTATTTCCTTAGAGAATTATAAGCTTAAGGATAGTCTGTATTTAACTTAAATTTCTGTCCTAATCAATATTTGTAGAATGAAATTTAATTAAAGTCCTTCACTTGATTTTGTCTGGAATGTATTCTGAGAAGTTCCAGAATTAGTCTTCCCTTAAGATACTAATTTCTTTCTAATTTCACAAGCTTAACAGTATTCAATCCTAATGTAGCATTAGATTTTATCATTAGTGCCAAAAGTACTACCCTTATGTTTAAATTTATCACTTGTGACTAATAATGTCTCTGGGCCTGTTACTTCGCTGTAAAATGTAATGATTGTATGAACTGATTTCCAAGTTGTGCCTGGTTTTTCAGAGTCTATTGATACCCCATCAGAATTACTTTACGTTTTATTAGTTCTCTTGGAATTCTCACTTTTTACTATTGAAGTATTGTTGATATAGTGTTATATTAGTTTCATGTGTACGAACACAATGATTCCACAATTCTGTACATGACTCGACCCTCACCACACTACATTACTGACTACACTTACCGTATTGTTGGCTATATTCTCTATGCTGTACTTTTCATCTCTGTGACTTACTCATTTTATAAATGGAAGTTTGTACCTCCTCAAACCTTTCACTCATTTTGTCTATCTTCCCACCCCTCTTCCCTCTGGTAACCACCAGTTTTTTTTCTCTGTATTTATGATTTTTATAATTTCCTGTAGGTAGGAACTCCCATTGAGACTCTCATTTTTTACTTCACTATCAAACTATTCCCTGAACATTGCAAAACAAAAATGATCATATATCAGTTCATTAAACACTCTGAACAGATAAAGTTCATTTAACTAAATCAAAAATAAAAGTAATAAGGCACATTTATCCTCCCCGTTCCTTTCTGTACCCCCCTCCCCAGTTTTTTAAAATAAATTCTGAATTTACTGCTCCAGATACAGAAACTCATACATAAAATTTCTTTTTTAATTTAGGTAGATTTAATTTAAAGAGTCAAACCTAGGTGCATCTCCTTGACTCCGGATTTTTAAAAAAATCGATTAAGATTCTGACTTGATGATACTCCACCAGGAAGAAATAGGATATGTTTCTTAAAAGAACACATTTCGACAGAGCTCTAAACTGTCAACGCCTCGGAAATAGCTCAGTGACAGATGCGGGCATAAACCCCGTTTTCCAGGTGAAGGCGCCGAACTTCGTACAGATTAAAACAACCTGCCCTAGATTAGGGACGCTTCAATGGAACTAAAAGGTCAGATTTTTTCATTGAAAAGTTTCACATTATTTTTTAACTGTACTGTATTTTACTGCTATCAGCGCAAAGCAATACAGACGTGCTGAACCCGGGATCCAGGGGTGCAAAGAAGGGGAAGCTGGGAGTAAAAGGGTCGGAACGCTCTAACTCTGGGGAATGGGAGTGAGGGAGAAAGCCCCTAGTCCCGGCCCTCTGGCCCCGATTGGTCATTTCCCAGGCCCGGAGTCGCGCCTGCGGCCTTCCAAACAGCCAAGCGTGGAGAAGCTGCTCCAGCCCCACCCCGGACCCGCGACGCGGCTAGAACAACAGGGCTCAGCCGGGGTCGACAGGTGACCCGCTCCCAAGGGCCCAGGAGTTTTTAGGTGGCGCGAGGGGACCAAGGAGCGCGGTCCGGGACATGCAAGAGCTACCCACCTTAAAGAAGGGAAACATCGCTGTCGCGAACCTCGCTTCCGGGGTCGTCCCTCGGCTTCTCAGGATTGGCTCCTGCTTAGGGGCGGGGCGTCGCCGCCGCTTTCCCGGCTCCCTGACTGCATTCGGCAGCCAATGAGAACCGAAGAAGACCTGAACTCTATGGCATCAATGAGGTATCGCGAGAGAAAAAGTCGCTTTTTTATTTTTTTATTTTTTCTCCCCTCTCCAGCCGAATTCAGGTTTTTGACCCGGCGGCTCCCTGCGTGCAGGCTCAGGAAGTGCTGTTGCTTTCCTTCTCACGAATCCCGCTCCTTCTTCCCGGGTAAAAGACAGCCTGGGGGTCCGGTGCGGGGGCTTTGGAGAGTGTAGGTGTGGGGTAATTTAAGGAATTACCGTCTCCTATTTTGTGGGATCCCGGGCGGACATCCTGAGTGGATTGACTTTCTGGAAAGAGTGGGACGAGTCGGTTGAGGCCTGGAGGTTCTGGTTCTGGCTTCAAAGAGTCCAGTGGCGGCGGGGGCGGGGGGCACGGTGTGTTGAGGCTCAGCATCTGGAAGGAACCAGGAGTCCGGACGTAGGAGGGGTGGTTTCGCTGTGGCAGCGGCTCTTCCCCAAAAGTGTTGCCCTTTCCAGTTGCCTTGCGGGCGTTTCTCCGCGGAGCACGTGTTTCTGTTTACTTACACTAGTTTTAAAGGTGGGGCCTTCTCTTTTCCTAAACTGGACCATTCCTTTAAACAGTCCTGTGGTTGAGCATGGGATACGCGATTTTCTCCGTGCCCCAGGGTAGCCTGTGCACATCCAGAGTTGTTTTGTGTGCTAAACCAGAATTACTGTCTGTGACCCTTTCTGTCCATTTATCTAATAAACACTAGTTTCCGGTAGTTTGATCAGAGTGGTGAAACTAAAATGGTAAAACTAAACTGGAGATGTGCTGTTTTCTGTTGTTAGCTCTTAAAAAGTAAAAATACAGCCGGCGCTTAGATGAAAATGAGATTCCTAAAATCGGTAGTTTTTAAAATAATGTATTTGACAATAATGTAATTTTGTTTTTAGAATTTGCTAGAATTTGGAATCGAGTGAGTTTCCTGACAGCTTTGATCACAGGACCCAGGAGTACTTGGAGAGAAAACTAGTTGGAGAGGAGCTGGACTGACCATACATCGAAATGAGTCCTGCAGATGCCCTGTAAGAACTTGTGTTCTGGAATCTTTTTTGCTTTGAATTTCTTGAAGCCCATCAACTATAATCACCATGAATAAAAACTTATTTAAAAAATTAGCAGTGGGCGCCTAGGTGGCCCAGTGGGTTAAGCCGCTGCCTTCGGCTCAGGTCATGATCTCAGGGTCATGGGATCGAGTCCCGCATCGGGCTCTGTGCTCCATCGGCTGCTTCTCTCTCTCTCTCTCTGCCTGCCTCTCGGTCTACTTGTGATTTCTCTCTGTCAAATAAATAAATAAAATCTTAAAAAAAAAAATAGCAGTAAATAACTTGCCTATAAACAGAAATGTCACCAAAAAGAATACATTGTTTAAAAAATGAGTATAATTTTTTATAATTATAAAAGATTGTACAGCTATAGATTGAGGCCTTGCAATAATTTTACTATAGTATATACGTTTATATTCTTAGGTTTTCTCTTAAAATACTGAAGCTATCAATATTCTTGAACTTTTGTGAGGAAGTCTTACTGGCCAATGCAAGCCTATTTAAGCAGAGTTTTAGAGTAGTAAATTGTTCTAGCATTGAATAGATTGGAAATAAATTTGGGTGAAATGAAAATCAGTGAAAGAATCAGAAGACGCTGATTTCAGTTCCTTGGCTATTACTGTGTGACCTTGGGGAAGTTAGCAATTCTCTGAACCTTGCCTATATTTCTTCATTATATATATATAATTGGAACAGAATTGCCTTTCTCAGATTAATTTAGATGTTTCAGTGAGAGAATTCGTTTGAAGATATTTTGTAAGTTGATATGGAAGCTTAGGGTAATGTGATTTTTTTTTTTAAGATTTTATTTATTTGAGGGACAGAGATAACAAGTAGGCAGAAAGGCAGGCAGAGAGAGGAGGAAGCAGGCTCCCCGCTGAGCAGAAAGCTTGTCGTGGAGCTCAATCATGACCCAAGCAGAAGCAGAGGCCTTAATCCACTGAGCCACCCAGGCACCCCGTGGGTAATGTGATCTTGAAAGTATTCTGATCAACTGGTGTATATGTAGCAATTGGAACTATGTGCATATCTCATCGTTGAAGTTTTTGAAGAGAAATCTCTTCTAGAACAATCTCATATATAAAGATTTTAATTTGGAGATATATGTTAAAGTTTTTTTAATTTCATTATGGTTTAGTGAAAATAGACCAACTGGTTAAATCCTGTTTCTTCTACATAGTTGTGCGATAACTCATTTAATTTCTCTATAAACAGTTTTCTCATTTTTTAGAGACAGTAATACCAATTTCTTTACATGTGGAAGTTGAGGTGAGATCATAGATACATAAGCATTTTAAATAAAGTAGTTTTTTTTTTTTTTAAGAGTTTTTTATTACTTATTTGAGAAAGAGAGCTTGAGTCTGGGGGAGGGACAGAGGGAGAAGCTGGCTCCCCAGTAACCAGGGATCCCAGGGGCTCAATCCTAATCCTGAGATCATGACCTGAGGGGAAGGCATACACTTAACCAATTGAGCCACCCAGGCTCCCTTAGTATTTTAAAGAAGTTAGAAGTTACATTAAAGAAGCTATTAACAACTACTACATTGCTGGTTTACATGAGAGTACCTTTGAATACTACCAAATTCAAATGGAATTGTAAATCTGTTTTGTTACTTGACCATATTCGTTAATGAAACACTAACTTTGTGTAGGGACTAGAATCCTGCAAGTGTCCTTCAGGGGCTTGAATATAAGTTAATAGTTTATTCGGATAAAATCTACTTATAAAGTAAGAGGGAGGGCTTTTTAAAGTAACAGTCGACTCTGATTTTTCTGAACAAGTGCAAAATAGATAAAAAGCAAGTTTAGATTTGGGGTCAAATCCTCTTAGGATTTTGGGATGGAACAGAATTGGAAAACAATGAAGCTTTTAGGTCCAGGGTCCAAAAGAATGTATAAAACTGGAGTTGTAATAAGGTTATACTTTTGGGGCACCTGGGTGGCTCAGTGAGTTAAGCCTCTGCCTTTGGCTTAGGTCGTGATTTCAGGTCCTGGAATCCAGCCCCACTTGGGGCTCTCTGCTCAGAGGGGCTCCCCTCCACCCCCACTACCACCTGCCTCTCTGCCTACTTGTGATCTCTGTCTATCAAATAAATAAATAAAATCTTTAAAAAATAAACAAGGTTATAGTTTTTTGAAAGGAGTCAGAGAACCTTTTAAAGTTTATGTGTGTGTGTTTTGTTTTGAATTAGGTGTAGGCAGACAAACTGAAGAACTGTCAATTGCTTCAAAATTTCAGACAATTTTAAAGCTAGAAAAGTGATTTTACTGTATAACTACTATTATTTATCTTCTAAATTTAGGTTTTAATCTGCTTGAGCATCTTATAATGAATTATCTTGAAACGTTTCTTCTTTTTTCATATAGTGATGATGAAAATACATTTAAAATCTTAGTTGCAACAGATATTCATCTGGGATTTATGGAGAAAGATGCAGTCAGAGGAAATGATACATTTGTAACACTGGATGAGATTTTAAGACTTGCCCAGGAAAATGAAGTGAGTTTGGTTTACATTTTTTCAGTTTCTGCTGTGCTCCCTTAGTCTGTAGTAGAGTCTTTTCCTTTCTTAAAGTTGGAGGTTTGTTTTACAGGTTCATATGCTCACATTGCCTGCTTAAATATCAATATACTATAAACCCAAAGCAGATTTTAAGTGCTTTGTGACCTCAATTCAGTAGTTGGTTTTGTTAGAAGTTTGTGAAAGTTTACACATATTTATGGGGTGTTTACTGAGTGCAGGATCCTGTTGCAGTTTCTGTTTGAAATGGAAAGATGACTCAGTTTCTGTTTTCCAAGAATATATAGGATATCAGTATGTGAGATAAGACAGATGTCTGTAATGCTCAGATGTAAGTCTTATGTGTTAAGAACCAGAAGAAAGGGGCGTCTGGGTGGCTCAGTGGGTTAAGCCTCTGCCTTCAGCTCAGGTCATGATCTCAGGGTCCTGGGATCGAGTCCCACATCGGGCTCTCTGCTCAGCAGAGAGCCTGCTTCCCTCTCTCTCTCTTTCTGCCTACCTCTCCATCTACTTGTGATCTCTCTCTGTCAAATAAATTAAAAAAAAAAAAAAAAAAACCAGAAGAAAATCATAAACAGCCTTTCCAGTAGTTTAGAGGTAGAAGAGATCCCATACAAAAATCTCTACTTTATAGAGCATAGCAACATCAGTTTAAAAGAATGGGGTGGCATTTAACTTAAGCTTTGAAGAACAAGTAGGCTTTTGATGGGTAAAGAGCATAGAAAATGTACATTTCATAGGAAGCAGGAAGAAGGGTACAGAGGTGAGACAGTATGAGGTATGTTAGGGATGCAACAGGTCAGTTTGGCTTATTAGTAGGCCATATGTTAGAAAATGTGCTTAAAAGAATAAAAACACTGTTTGAGCTGTATTAAGGAGGGCTTCAAATGCCAGATTGAGGAGTTTGTACCTGGTTCAGTGGAAAATCTCCTGGTGACAGGATACTGCACGAATTGGTGACCAGACTACTATTTTTAAGTAGTGGCATGGGTTGGAAAAGGGGAAGTGAATGCAAGAAGTATATGGATTTGCATACGTCAGGGGTGGAGTTGAGGGAAGGGGAGAGGACACAGTCTGGTGTATGTTTAAGTTTGGGCAAATGGTGATACCAATAATAGAAATAGCTTCTAAATAAGGAAGAGGTACTTTATGTGGGAAGGTGGTGAATTCTGATTTAGACCATTTGAGTTGGAGATTCCAGTATGCCATTCAGTCAACATTCTAGCAAGCCAAAGAAATGCCCTGTTGGACATTTCAGGAGAGAGCTGGGGAGTAAACATATATGCTTGTGACTTACAAATTAGTATCTTCAACCTTGACTTTTCCTCAGAGTTTTGTTCCATTTTTCCGCAAGTCCTTTGGTTCTTCCTCGTAAACATATATGGAAACTCTGTTTTTGTGCCTATATGTTTAGCCTAAAACTTTTATCCTATTTTGCTGGACTACAGTAGCTCCCCATTGGTCTTTCTATTTGCATTCTTTCCCCATACAGTTATTCAGTATAGCGCCAAAGTGAACTAAAATCATAAATCAGATCATATCTCTCTGCTGCTTGCAGTCTTCAAGAAGCCTTTCATTGACGCTAAAGTAAAATTCAAACTACAATGCTCAACTCGATCTGACCTCTGCCAAGAGACTTCTGCAACTCTCTGCATTGTTCATTTGCTCCATCCACCCTGGCATGTTTTATTCTGGGACCTTTGTAGGTCTGGTTCACATTGGAGCACATTGTATTTACCGTTTTCAAGAGGTCTTCCTGGATATCTCCAGACATTTCAGTTACTATGTTTATTTTTTTCATAACACCCTCTGAAATAATATATTGAATTCCCTACTTGTTAACTATTGATCTTTTCCACTAGAAGGTCAACAGGAGAGTGAAAAATCTTTTCTGCTTGTTTACACTGTATCTTAAAATCTAGAAAGGCTCTAGCAAGCAGTAGGGAACTCTTAAAAAAATTTGTTAATGAATATGGGACTATCTAGTACTTTTGCCTTTTTAGAGGGTTTCCTCTTTCCCTGAGGGCAGAGAACTTGGAGCTGAAGGAGGTGTGTTTCCTACTAAGAAACTTGTGTTCTCTTTTCTCTTTGGTACTAAAATACTGCTTTTCCTGAGCATAAGCTTCTTTCTTCTGCTCTGTCTGTTGCTTCCCTTCTGTTTCCTTGTTTCCTTTCCTGTGTTCCTTAATTTTAATACTCCCTTCCCCCACAACCCCATGCTGGTACTTCCAGGTGCATATTTACTGTTTACACTTAATTTTTATTTAGTATTTCTTATTACTAAAATCTAAATTTCTCCTGACTTTAAGTCCCCTATTTTGTTTGTCTGTGCCACTAACTAGCCTTATTTCTACTCCTTGATTTCTTGGAGTCTTTTGTTTTTTTGACTTTTAATTTTGAAGCAATATCAGTCCCAGAAATGTTGCAGGAATAGTACAAAGAATTCCCTCTCTTTACCCTTCACCCAGATTTTCCTACATTTTACCACTTACCATATTTGTTTTATTCTCTCTCATTACATATGCACATGTACACTTTTTTCTGAACCATTTTTTTTTAAGATTTTATTTATTTGAGAGCGAGAGAGCTTGAGCTGGGGGAGATTTTCTGAACCATTTGAGAGTAAATTGCCTGTATAGCACTGTGCAATTATCAAAACCAGGAAACTAATGTTGATTCAGTACTGTTCCATAATTTAAAGATGCTGCTAATTGTCTCAGTAATGGCTGTACTGCAATTTGGGGGCAGGTTGGTAAGAGTCCAGGTCCTAAAGTAGGATTACGTTTTGCGTGAAATTGTCATGCCCCCTTAGTTTCTTGTAATCTACTTTCCTTCGGGCTGCCTTTGTCTTTTTTTTTTTTTTTTTTTTAAAGATTTTATTTATTTATTTGACAGAGAGAGATCATAAGTAGACAGAGAGGCAGGCAGAGAGAGAGAGGGAAGCAGGCTTCCCACTGAGCAGAGAGCCCGATGCAGGACTCGATCCCATGACCCTGAGATCATGATCTGAGCCGAAGGCAGCTGCTGAACCCACTGAGCCATCCAGGCGCAGTGCCTTTGTCTTTTTAAGACCCTAGCATTTTTGAAGAGTTCAGGTTCATCATTTTGTAGAATATTCTTCAGTTGGATTTGTCTGGTATTTCCTCATGATTAGATGAATTTTTGCATGAATACCATGGAAGCAAGTTATGTCCTTTTCAATGTTCCCTGGAGTCACAAATTAGCTTCTAAAAATTAAAAAAAAAATTAATGTTTGGTAAAATACAATAACAAAATTTACCATCTTAACATTTTTAAATGTACACTTCATCAGCAGTAAGCACATTCACACTGCTGCATAGCCAACCTCCAGAACTCTTCATCTTCAGAAGTGAAACTATATTATTTTGATTGCTGCTGCTTCTTCCCCTTGAAATGTTTTATTTTCTTTGATGTTTTTTTTTCTGTGCTCTTGTATCATTTTCTTCCTTAAATCTTGTTCATTTTTGAAGACCTAGCTTAAGTCCTACACTTTGATTAAAGCTGCTCTATTGTAGGATGGAAAACTTTTCCCTTCTTTTCTTTTAGGTTATTGGGCTGATCTAATAATTAAATCGACATAAGACATGAACAGGAGCAAAACAAATTTTGTATGTACAGGAGCCTCATAGAAATATTAGACTCCCTGACAGGTAATTGAGGCTTATATTGCCATCCTGAGCTAAGGAGAAAGGGGGTAGAGGTCTAGGGCTTCAAAGGGGAAGGAAGATAATTTATAGGAAGATGGGAAGAGCAGATGTTTGCCATGCCATGTAGAGACATATCTTTGTCATGAAAGTTATCTCTGATAATAGCCCTTCCTGGTATAGATCCTCTGTCTAAATTCTTTCAGGCAGTTAAAGGGGGATTAAAAAAAAAAAAAGCTTTTCCTGAGTCTGCCAAGTCTTAACTGCCTTTAGCTCAAAACAATCCATGTGCCAAAGTGACACTTTTGGGAGTGCTGCGTTCCGCTCCCCCTCACTTCTGTAGCTCAAGTCATCTGGACTGCTGGGTTCCTTTTTGTAATTAAGAATTTAATCTCGTTTCTTTAAGTGGATTATACACTTCTTGAAAACGTGTTGGACTCTTTTTTCTGTATAATTTCTTGCTTCTCTCTTGTTTCTAGAATGTTCTTCCTTAAAGTCTCATTTGTTCTTCGTAGTGCAACTCATATGCCATCGTGTTTACATACTCTTCTGGACTCCTTGTCCTCAGATGAGTTTCTTCCCTTCAGTTAGAATTGATTGTGATGGGGCACCTGAGTGGCTCAGTGGTTTAAAGCCCCTGCCTTCGGTTCAGGTCATGATCCCAGGGACCTGGGATTGAGCCCCGCATCGGGCTCTCTGCTTCCTCCTCTCTCTCTCTCTGACTGCCTCTCTGCCTACTTGTGATCTCTGTCTGTCAAATAAATAAATAAATAATCTTAAAAAAAAAAAAAAGACTTGATTGTGATGTTATTGCTGCTCCTGGTTTATTTACATATCCATTCTAGTGCATGTCTGAGTTTGAGTTCTTTTCAGATGTGTAACACTTTTTCTCTTCCATTAGATTCTGAACCATTTAGGGAAGAGATTGTATTTTATCCATCACTTGTATCTGGAGTGCCTGGTACAGGGATTTGCATGTTGTCAGTGTTCAGTGAATGCATGGATATCATCTGTTTTGTAGATAGCTATTTCCTTAGGTTTCTGTGCCTGTTGGAGCCCTAAATAATGATTGAATAAATTGAAATCATGACCTGAATTGAACTGTCTATCTTGTCCAGAGGTGTGTTAAAGTGCTAAGTTTATGTTTGATTTGAATAACAACAACAAAAATAATGATCACTTTGGGTAGCATGAGTTAGGGGTTTGGTATAATAATTTGAAGGTGGCTTTTGAAAGGTAGCCTAGGAACCTGAGTTGGAGTCAAATTAATCAACAGATTGGGAGGCCCCTTGGATAAAAATAAAATATAAATCTTTAAATCTCCATACACAGTAGTATCTTTATGAGTTTTTTCCTACCTCTTTATAGTTTTAACATTTTTACCCACAAAACATACTAATTTTCACACTATTTTCTGTTGATTAGGTGGATTTTATTTTGTTAGGTGGTGATCTTTTTCATGAAAATAAGCCCTCAAGGAAAACATTACATACCTGTCTCGAGTTACTGAGAAAATATTGCATGGGTGACCGTCCTGTATCATTTGAAATTCTCAGCGATCAGTCAGTCAACTTTGGTTTTAGTAAGTAAGTATATTTAAATGCTTAAGTGAATGTTTCCTTGTGTATAGTATTTTTTGTAAAAGACAAACACCTTAACAATTAGCGATTTCACTTTCACTAAAAGCTGTTTTCATAGTAAGTGTAATTCTTTGAATTTTCTGTATATTATGTTAATGTGTATTTCCCTAATTATTTATATCTCTGCGTATCTTCTCAAATTTTTATTGTACATCTTGGTATCTTCTCCTATTCATCTCGTTTGCCCATCTTAAAAATTGGGATTTTTGTCTTTTCCTGTTGAATTCATAGAGGTTGTTTATATATTCTAGAAACTAAATATTTGTTAGGCATGTTTTTTTTTTTTCCAGTTAGTGGATTATCTTTTGACTTTTTTTATGGATACTTTTGTTGACAGATTCTTATTTAGTGAGATATATCATTTTTTCCTCCTTAAGATTTGTACTTGGGACTGACTGATGATATCCTCCTAGAACGCCATGTTGTAAAGATAGTCTCATCTGTTTGTACAGGATACCACATTGCACGTAGTTGAAATGTTCTCTCAGACTCCTCAGACTATGCTAGTTTCTCTGTCTTTTCTTACCTTTCATCTAGTCAGCTATTTCATAAACTGTCCCTCAGTTTGGGTTTTTTTCATGATTACACCAGGATTGTGGGTTTTCAGGAAAGAATATTCCAAAGGTGAAGTGCCCTTCTCGTAGCATATCCAGAGTGCAAGCTGTCAACATGGCTTATTACTGGTGAGGATAACCTTGATCTCTTGGTTAAGGTGGTGTCTGCCAGGGTTCCCTGCTGTCAAGTTAGGATTTTTCCCTTTTCATATGCCATTCATTAGAAGTGAGTTGCTAAGTCCAGCCCACACTCAGAGAGGGATTTAAGTTCCGCCTCCTAGAGAGAGGAAGGAGTGTCACAGGATATGGTCGTATTGAAGCTGTCGTAGTCAATAAAAATATTGAGGGAGTTATTTTGAGTCTCTGCACCTATTCTGTATTTCCTTAAAGTTTGTCCACTAATTTTCGCATTCATCAGTGGTTCTTGCCTGTAGCAGTAATAACTGTGGTGTTTTAATGGTGATTTTCTATTTCCATATTTTTCTACCTTTATTAATAAAATTCTTCTGTAAGGAAGATATGTCCATCGTCCCTGCATTTGTTAACTTACTTACTCAGCTGTCTATCAGTAGCAACTTATTTGCTTGTTTATATCAGTATGAACCCATTTTTTTTCTTTGGATTATAATTTAATACTATTATAATCTACTTTGTGGCTCAAATGATTTGTTCTAGGGTTAGTCATTGGGTGCTTTTTCAGATTGGTTCCTATTTGCTTTTGCCATACCCTTATCCTCCTCCTACCCCCTTACTTTTTGGTGCTAGAAGATGCTCCAAGCTGATTTTTTATTTTCCCTTCCTTAGCTTTAGATTCATCCATTTCTTCAAAGAGCCCTGGTTACTTTGGAGAATGGTATTTGAAAGCCCAAATCTAGATACTGGACTTGCACATTGCTATTATCTTTTGCCGGCTTCTAGGCTGCTGTGCTCACAGCTATGAAATACATGTATATGTACTACCCATGAAAACAGACCTATTTGTATTTATTTCTTATTTATTTATTTATCTATATTTTTAAAATAAGTTCATGTAGGGAGGTAAATTTTTAGATTTTTGTATGTAAGAAAATGCTTGTATTTAACTTTACTCTGGATTGATAATTTGGCTGAGTATAGAATTGGATTTTAAGCGATTCCTATAATTTTTAACATATAGCCTTGTTTTCAGGAATTCTGATCAGTATCTTTACCTGTATTCTCTTCAGCTCTAGAACTTTAGTGTTTTCTTCTTTCTTTCATCTTCTTTTTAAACTGTTCCACCCACCTTTGCAAACCTGTTCACATATTTCTTTGCTTACTATTGTTGCTTCTTGTATTTCATTTTTTTCTCTGGATTCTGTTTTCTTTCTAAAGTACAGTTTTCAGTAGTTTTTTCATTGAGTGTCTGTTGAGTGGTAAACTCTCATCTTTTGTTGCTGTTGAGAAGTCTGCTATCGTGTTAGTTGCTGGAAGAGCAGTATAACATTGTGATTAAAAGTGTGGATTCTGGGGGCGCCTGGTTGGCTCAGTGGGTTAAGCCTCTGCCTTCAGCTCAGGTCATGATCTTGAGGTCCTGGGATCAAGCCCCGAATCGGGCTCTCTGCTCAGCAGGGAGCCTGCTTTCCCTCTCTCTCTGCCTGCCTCTCTGACTACTTGTGATCTCTGTCAACTAAATAAATAAGATCTTTAAAAAAAAAGGCGTGGATTCTGGTATAAGACCATCTGATTTCTTGTCCTGGCTTTGCTCTACCTTACTTTTATAATTATAAAATGAAAAAACAATAGTGCTGATCTTACAGAGTTACTGTGAGAAGTAGTTGAATTAATAAAATTGCTTAGAATAGTAACAACAGAAAGAAAACACTCAGGTAACTATTATGCTTTTCTCATTGTTCTTCGCATTTTGCAGTCTTACTATGACATACTTAGCTGTGGATTTAGTTCTAATTGTTCTGCTTGCGTATCATGCATTTCAGTCTGACGATTTTTTTTTTCCTCAGCAACTTATCCATTACATTTTCAAATGTTTCCTATTCTTTCTCTTTTTGAGTATTATTTATGTCTCTTAATCTTTTTGTTATATTGTTATTACTTACTTTATCTCTTTGTGCTGTATTCTGAATAATTTTCCTTTCTTGTTTACTAGTTCATGTAGGAAAAAACAGAGAAAACAAAAAAATAGAGAAAGAAAAGACTGCTAAATAAAGATTAGCCCCATTAGATGTGAAAGTATATTATACCACATTAACAAAACAAAGGATAAAAATTATACCATCATCTTTAGATGTAGAAAAAGTGTTTGACAAAATTCAACATCCTTTTATAATAAAAACTTCCCCAATAAATTGGGCATAGAAGAAACATACCTCAACATAATAAAAGCCATGCATGACAAGCCCACAGCTAACCTCATACCCAGTGGTGAATTTTCTTCTAAGATTGAGAACAGAACAAGATTCTTACTCTCCCCCCTCCTATTCAACATCATATTAGAAGTCTTAGCCTGAGCCATTAGACAACAAAAAGAAATAAAAGGCATCCAGTTTGGAAAGGAAGAAGTAAAATTGTCTCTATTTGTGGATGACAATATTATATTTAGAAAACCTGGGAGAATTCATCAAAAAACTGTTAGAACTGGGCGCCTGGGTGGCTCAGTGGGTTAAGCCGCTGCCTTCGGCTCAGGTCATGATCTCAGGGTCCTGGGATCGAGTCCCGCGTCGGGCTCTCTGCTCAGCGGGGAGCCTGCTTCCCTCTCTCTCTCTCTCTGCCTGCCTCTCCATCTACTTGTGGTTTCTCTCTGTCAAATAAATAAATAAAATCTTTAAAAAAAAAAAAAAAAAAAAAAAAAACAACTGTTAGAACTAATAAATGAATTCAGTAAAGCTGCAGGATACAAAATCAGTACACAAAACCCAATTCTATTTGTATATACTAACAGTGAATGAGCAGAAAGAGAAATTAAGGAAAAAATAGAATAAAAAAGAATAAAATACTTAGGAATACACTTAATCAAGGAGGTGAAAGATCTGTATACTGAAGCTATGACATTGGTGAAATAAAGTGAAGACAAAAAGTGGAAAGATGTTTGTGCTTACACATTGGAAGAATTAATATTGTTAACCAATCCTTACCCAAAGTGATCTACAGATTCAGTGCAATCTCTATCAAAATTGTAGTGGTATTTTTCATAGAAAGAGAACAAACAATCCTAAAATTTGTGTGGAACCACAAAAGGCCCCAAATAGCCAAAGCAGTCTTAAGAAAGATAAATGTGGAGACATTAGCCTTGCTAATTTCAAGCTGTATTACAAAGCTATAGTAATCAAAACAGTGTGGTATTGGCATAAAAACAGACATATAGGTCATGACAACAGATTAGAGCACAGAAATAAACCCATGCTTATTTGGTCAATTAATTGATGACAGAGGAGTCGAGACTATACAATGAAGAAAGGACAGTCTCTTCAATAAGGTACTGGGAGCATTGGACAGCCACATACAGAAGAGTGAGGCTGCCCCCTCTTTTACACCATATACGAAAATCAACTGAAAATGGATTAGAGTCTTGAATGTGAGACCTGAAACCATAAAACTCCTAGGAGAAAGCATGGGAAGTAAGCTTCTTGACATCATTCTTGGCAGTGATTTTTTTTGGATTTGACACCAAAAGCAAAAATAAACAAGTGGGACTACCTCGGATTTAAAAGCTGCTGCGCAGTAAAGGAAATCATCAACAGAATAAAAAAGCAACCTATGGAGTAGAAGAAAATACAGTCATCTATCTGATAAGAGGTTAACACCCCAAATATGTAAAGAACTTACATAACTCAATAGTGTCGCCCCTCCCCCCAAAAGAGCAGAATCCAATCTAATTAAAAATGAGCAAAGGAACTGCATAGACTTTTTTTTAAAGAAGATCTACAAATGACCAACAGGTATATGGAAAGGTACTCAAAATCACTAGTTATCAGAGAAATGCAAATTAAAACCACAATAAGATATCACCTCACACCTGTTAGAATGGCTATCATCAAAAAGATAAGAGAACCAATGTACAAAAGGATGTGGAGAAAAGGGAACTCTTAACGCACTGTTGGTGGGAATGTAAATTGACTAAGCTACAATGGAAAGCAGTTTAGTGGCTCCTTCAAAAATAAAAATAGAGCTACCGTATGATCAAGCAATCCTCTTCTGGGTATGTATCCAAAAGAAAATGCCAACAGGGTCTTGAGGAGATCATCTGCATTTCTGTGTTTATTGTAGCATTATCCATTGTATCCAGATATGGAAAGAACATAAGGGCCTGTTAGTTGGATGAATGGATAAAGATGGATTAAGATGATGTGCCATGTATATATGAACATGAAATATTAATTCAGCTCTGAGAAAGAAGGACATCTTGCCATTTGTAACATGGATGGACCTTGAGGGCATTACACTGTGAAATAAGTCAGACAAAGAAAAATACTGTGTCGATTTCTTTAGCATATGGAATCTGATAAAGCTGAACTCAGACTAGAATGGTGCTTAACCAGGGCCAGGACTTGAGGGAAAAGCGAAGATGTTGGTCAAACAGTATAAACTTCAAGTTATAAAGTGAGTAAGTTCTGAGACTCCAATGTGCAACATAGTGATGGTAGTTGGTAATATTTTATACTTGAAAGTTGCTAAGAGTAGATTTCAGATGTTCTTGTCACAAAAAAATGTGAGATGATGCAAGTGTTAGCTGTAGTGGTGATTTTGGAGTATATGTGTTTTAAACAATATATTGTATTCCTTAAAGTTATACATTGTTATATGTCAATTATTTCATGATAAAACTGGAAAAAGTGCAATGCTTCAGTAATTAAAAATGTGATATGCCTCATGACTTGATAGGCAGATAAGTGAAAGAGTGTAGAGCTCCATAAGTAGCCTCAGTACATGTAGGAATTTTGTATTTGGTGAAGGGGGTATCTTGTATTTGCAGGAAAAATATGGATTATTCAACAAAAGTATTAGAAGAAACTATTGGACGTGGTTTTAAAATTTAGATTCAGAAAAGGGTTTTCTGTGTACAATACAAACTGAGAAGCCATAAAAGTGAAATTGATGTTTGTCTTTGTAAAAGTAAATTTGTGCAGGACAGAAACTTTCTGAGACAAAATGAAAAGTCAAGAGTTCAACTACGAAGAATTTTTGCAGTTCATTGCAAATTAAGGTCTCATTTCCCCAGTAGGTAAATAGCTATTTCAAATCTATTTAAAAAATTCAAGAGTTGATAAAAACATAGGTAAAGAATACAGATTGAGTTCACAAAAGAAGTGGCATTTAAACATAAGAATATGAAAAATACAAAATGGAATTCATTCATAATAAAGATATAAAATTAAGCTCTACTGAGATGTTTTTCTCCTGTCAGTATGGCATAGATCAGTGATTTTGCAGTTCTGGGTGTACATTGTAGTTGCATAGAAATATTAAAAAAGATACTGATGACAGTCTCCAGGTCAATTACTGTCTGAATGTGTCATCAGCATTGTTAGATCTTAAAAGATTCCTAGGTGATTGTAACATCCCGCTAGGGTTTAGAATCATGGTTATCCATTTAAAAGCTGATAGAATAAAGGGAAAAAGTTGTGTCTCATGCATTGCTGTTATATTATGTGTAAATTTGTGCAACTTCTATGGAGGGAAATTGGCAGAATTTCCAAATGTACAAATGCTTGCTCATCCTTTGACCTAACTCCTTTCTAGATGTTTTCTTACACTTGCACAAGGGCAACTTTGTACAAGATTACCCAGTATAGCATTATTTGTAAAGTAAAAAAAATGGAAATACTCTAAATGTCCATTGGTTAAGTAACTACTTAAACACATTATGATAGCCCATTCAATTGAAGTACTGTCCCCCCAAAGAAAGCACAAGGAAGCTCTTTATGTACTAATACAGAATGGTTTCTAAAACATTAAATGAAAAAGCAGGGTACAGAAACCTATATTGTGCTACCATTTGTGTAAGAAGAAGTACATTTATTTGCTAATGAAGATGTAAGATACTATATATAGCATAGATATACTAGAAGTTGTTAATTGTATTTGCCTCTGAGAAGAGGAGCTGGATGACTGGGCAGAAGTGGGTGGGAGGTTTGTAAATTGCACAGATAGTAAGTGATAGGCCTGGAGTTTTATTTTATTTTTTTAAAAATTTTATTTATTTATTTTACAGAAAGAGATCACAAGTAGGCTGAGAGGCAGGCAGAGAGAGAGAGAGGAGTTAGCAGGCTCCCCACAGAGCAGAGAGCCCCATGCGGGCCTCGACCCCAGGACTCTGGGATCATGACCTGAGCCAAAGGCAGAGGCTTTAACCCACTGAGCCACCCAGGCGCTCCAGGCCTGGAGTTTTAAATCTTGGTTTCCGAAGTGCATGTGTTTCCTTCCCTCCCCCTTCCACAAATAACCTACAAAGGCTTTCAAAATTCTTCAGGTCTCTTTACTTTCCAGTAGTTAGGTATACCTGCCTATCTTTCATATAACTCACAAATACCATATATTGCAGTGTTTTCTTTATAGTGTAGTACTTTGAGCTCTCTGCTCAGTGAGAAGCCTGCTTCCTCCCTCTCTCTCTGCCTGCCTCTCTGCCTACTTGTGATCTGTCAAATAAATAAATAAAACTTTTTTTTTTTTAAAAAGTGTAGTACTTTCAGATGCTTCAAACTTGAATTGACATGAATTCTTACCTGTCATTTTATTTCTTTAAAGTGCCAAACCAGTGGCACTTATATGGCCAACTTCTATCATCCAATTTGCCCATAATTACATTAATTTTTTAAAGGGGGAAAATAGCTTTTGTGTTCATAGAAACATTAACTTTTCTTTTTTTTAAAGGTTTCCATGGGTGAACTACCAAGATGACAATCTCAACATTTCGATTCCAGTGTTTAGTATTCATGGCAATCATGATGATCCCACAGGGGTAATTATTGGGTTCTTACAATTTGTCAATTTAGTTTGTGGAAAGCATTCTTGTCCTTCCCAGAAATTTTTAGTCAAATTGAGTCAGAAAGTCAAATTGACTTTGTATCATTCATATAAGCTTTTATACTGCTTTTTAGATAATTTTTTAAAATCTGTAGTAATAATTGGTGTGTGCGGTATGCTTTTATTTCATTAGTGCTGAGGTTGACAATAAGTAACCAGGAGCAGGAATAAATACCTAACATTTGTATAAAGCTTCATAGTTTACCTGGTGTTTTTATGTCCCTTATCTCAAAATCTTACCTGTAGGAAATGATTTCTCAACAGTTTTAAATCTAAATTAGTTCATTTTATTGTCTGTTTGATAGGGAAGCAGTAATAGAGGTCCTACACTAAAAATATTTTTGTTTCATCTGATCATTAATATCATAGATTATTAGTTAATCTAGTTTTTTCCTCCATGGCTTAAGAGGTCTGCTTTTATTACAAAATGCTTATTTCAGGGCTGGCTTTTTTTAATTGATTTATTTTTTAATGAGAGACTTGAACTCAGCCTCTGAGATCGAGACCTGAGCTGAGATCAAGAGTGGAACATTTAACCAGCTGAGCTACCCAGGCGCCCCTGGTTTTTATTTTTGGTGGCCAAGACATAAGTTTTTTTTTTTTTCCTTAAGATTTTATTTATTTATTTATTTGAGAGAGAGCAAGTGAGCAGGAACAGGAGGAGGGGCAGAGGGAGAAGCAGACTGCCCGCTGGGCAGGGAGCCTGATGTGGGGCTCCATCCCCGGACACTGGGATCATGACCTGAGCTAAAGACAGATACTTCACTGACTGAGCCACCCAGGTGCCCCAAATCATAAGTCCCCCCCCGCCATCATAAGTTTTGATGAAATGCTAACTTTGTATTTAGCATGTGGTTCCAGTCACAGTAGGTCATTTGTAAATGAAGAAAGGTAGTAAATACTTCTACTGTTATAATTTTGTTTTGGCACTATCCTAATCTATGTTTTAGTTAGTATATGGAATGTACTTTAATAGGTAATAATATGAGTTGTAGATTATTTGGTTTTGGATACACATTCATATTCTTTGAAAATATTTTGCATAGGCAGATGCACTCTGTGCCCTGGATATTTTAAGTTGTGCTGGATTTGTAAATCACTTTGGACGTTCAGTGTCTGTGGAGAAGATTGACATTAGTCCAGTTTTGCTCCAAAAAGGAAGCACAAAAATTGCTCTTTATGGCTTAGGTAAGATGGTTTTATTTTATCATTTATGTCAGTAAATAGTTACTTAAACAGCAACTGAAATCAAATTCTGGAATTAACTTTATTGCTGTTTGGGAAAAAAAGTGAGGCAGATCTATTCCTGATGAGTGACTATAAAAAATGATAGAAGGTTTTGGTTGAAATTTTTTAGTATTTAATAAGGACCATTAGCCCTTGATAATACTTCTAAGAGCCGTTTTGGGGAAAAAAAAAATTCCTTTAATTTCTGTTGATTTTTTTCCTTTCTTTTAGACTCAGATATAGAATCCTGAATGTTAGACTTACACAGTAATTAGAAACACTGCATTTTGGTATCTTGGACGTCTTTGAAATGTCTAAAGTTTCACTGTCTAGTATAGTAACTACCAGCCTCATGTAGATATTGAGCACTTGAAATGCAGCTGGTCTGAATAGAGTTATGCTGTAAATATAAAATCACAGCTGATTTCAAAGATGTGGAAAAAAACGTAAAATGCCTTATTAATCTCGTGGATTAAGTAAAATAAATTAAAATTCATTTCACCTGTTTCTTTTTATTTGTTTTAATGTAGTTAGTAGAAAATTTAGAATTACATAATTGGTCTGTGTTAGTGGCTAGTGTGTTATATTTTTGTTACAACATTGCTAGTCCAGAGCTATCATCTGTAATGCTGAATATGTGCTTTTATCAGCTTGGCTATCTTCAATTTATTTAGTGTCCAGTAGGTAAAAATCTATTTGCTAGGCTTGATTCCATATGAACAAAGAAATGAAAGAATATTTTTAGAGTACATTCCAAGTCTATTTGTTGAGTCCTCCTTGGACTCAGTTCAGCTTGATACTTGATAATGTAATAGCTTTACTATTTTTATTGTATATAATTTTAAAAATTACATTCCATGTTAAATCAACTGTAAAGTACCCTGAGAGAAATTAGGAAAAAATTTCACACTGTAGCCCTAACATAGTCTTTTTTTTTTTTTAAAGATTTTATTTATTTATTTGACAGATGGAGATCACAGGTAGGCAGAGAGGCAGGCAGAGAGGTGGGGGAAAGCAGGATCCCTGCCAAGCAGAGAGCCCGACGTGGGGCTCGATCCCAGGACCCTGGGATCATGACCCGAGCCGAAGGCAGAGGCTTTACCCACTGAGCCATCCAGGCGCCCAGTCTTTTTTTTTTTTTTTAAAGATATTTTATTTATATTTTTGACAGAGAACACACAAGCAGGGGAGCAGTAGAGGGAAAGGGAGAAATAGGCTCTCTGAAAAGCAGGGAGCCCATACGGGGCTGGATCCCAGCAGCCTGGGATCACAACTCGAGCTGAAAGCAAAAGCTTAACCAACTAAGCCACCCAGGTGCCCCCTTAACATAGTTTTTATATCTTTGAGTGATTTTAGTATAATAGCCTTAGAAGACCTTGTTTACTTCATTCAAGTCTCTTTATGTGCATATATATCTATACCTATAGATATAGATGTATATCTTTTAAGATTTTATTTAACAGAGAGAGAACACAGCCAGGGGGAGCAGGAGAGGAAGAAGCAGGCTCCCCACTGAGCAGGGAGCCCAACACAGGGCTCCATCCCAGGACCCTGGGATCATGACCTGAGGTGAAGGCAGATGCTTAACCCACTGAGCCACCCAGGTGTCCCTCTTTGTATGGTTTTTTTTTTTTTTTTTTTTTTAAGATTTTTATTTATTTATTTGACAGACAGAGATCACAAGTAGGCAGAGATACAGGCAGAGAGTGAGGAGGAAGCTGGCTCCCTGCTGAGCCGAGAGCCCAATGTAGTACTCAATCCCAGGACCCTGGGATCATGACCTGAGGCGAAGGCAGAGGCTTTAACCCACTGAGCCACCCAGGTGCCCCCTTCATTGTATGTTTTTAAAAGAATAATTACAATGGGGGTTTATTTAAATTCTTACCCTAGGGAGTCTACAGTCTTTGTCCAGTTTTCATAATTTCTAGAAAGTAGAAAAATACCATGGTTATCTATATTTTAGAGATAAGGAAAATGAGATCAAAGTCTGATTTCCTAAGTGGTAGAGCAAGGAGTGAAATACACGTTTTAAAATGATGCTAAGAGAGGGTGGCGGAGTTATGGACATTTAGGAGGGTATGTGATATGGTGAGTGCTGTGAAGTGTGTAAACCTGTACATATAATACATTATATGTTTATAAAAAAATTTAAAAATTAAAAAAAAATGATGCTAACTGGTATTTTAATCACTGCAGTGCTAGGGATTGTATCTGCAGAAAATGGGTGATACTCCCACATTCAGACTGAGACGGATCCCATTATGCCTTAGGACCACCTGTTGCATTGCTCAGGTCATCCATTTTTTCCCAAACTCTCATTTCATCCTGTTCTGTTTTCCTTAACTGGACTCTGTCCCCACGCCACTTTCTCACCCTAGCCCTTCTCTCTACAGTTAATGAAGTCCCTCATACCATGTTTCTTCTCTGCATGGTATCTCTACTTCCCAACCTGCAGGGAAACTGGTCCCTAAGGTTCTGTGTCCCCCATGCTTCTCTGCCTCTCTCAGGTTTCTTACAGAGTTTAGGGCAGGAGCAGTGGGGAATGGGTGGGCTGGGAATTCCCCTTCTCCCTGCTTGCCATGTCCTTTACTGTCTGCAAACATCTTGCCCCCTTAAGGCTAATTGGCTAACCTGCCCGGCGCTTCCTTCTCAAATTTTTCACCTACCTATCTTCAAGTTTTATCAGCATTCTCAAGACTTTAACACCTAAGTAGATAACCTAATGCCCTGGACTTTGTATGCCTTGACTTTTTTGTTTCCAGTTTATATGTTCTGTATTCCAGTATCCATTTCATTGGTCACACTCTAGAAATTTCTTTTAAAGAAGTTAGATATTTTCAGGTTCTTAGCTTCTGTGTTATTGGCTTTTTCCCCCCAAGGCCTTCCCTAATGAGTGCACAAAGTAGCAACTGTCCCCTCACTGATATTTGCCCTCTTAGTATCCTTTTTCCCTTTTATAATATTTAAAAGTGTAATTTGTTTGTTTAGTTGTTTTTGTTGGCCTTCTCCACTAGTCTAAGGTGATCCTTTGGGGTATAGGAAGAATTATTTAAAAGTCATTATGTTATTAAAAAGCAGAGTATCTTTATTTAAAAACAGAATATAAGAATATTATTTGGGGGGCACCTGGGTGGCTCAGTGGGTTAAAGCCTCTGCCTTCGGCTCAGGTCATGATCTCAAGGTCCTGGGATCGAGCCCCACATCAGGCTCTCTGCTCAGCAGGGAGCCTGCTTCCTCTTCTCTCTCTTCTATCTGCCTACCTCTCTGCCCTTTTGTGATATTGGTCAAATAAATAAATAAAATCTTGAAAAAAAATATTTTTTTAAGTACATTTATTTTTTTACCTCGTCCTTTTTAACGTATCTGTTACAATGTGTATACTAGAGGGAAAGTATGTATAATAAAGGGGTAGTGAAAAACAACATTATTGGAAATTTTAATAAGAATTTAAGAAAACTTGGGGCGCCTGGGTGGCTCAGTGGGTTAAGGCCTCTGCTTTCAGCTCAGGTCATGATCTCTGGGTCTTGGGATTGAGCCCCACATTGTGCTTTCTTAGCGGGGAGCCTGCTTCCTCCTCTTTCTCTGCCTGCCTCTCTTCCTACTTGTGATCTCTGTCTGTCAAATAAATAAAATCTTAAAAAAAAAAAAAAGAATTTAAGAAAACTTCAAATAGAAATAGTTTTCATGGAAAATTTCAGATTTTCATTCCATGTTTTCCAGATTTTGAAGGTATGTATGCCTGACTTGGAAAACATTTTTAAAATGCAAGTATCTTCTCAACAGCTGTCATGCAAGAACCCAGAACCTACTCGTGTGTAAATGATTCCAGATTTCAAATATATCTCTGATAAGAAAATGAAATACTTAGAGAAGCACATAAGTTAGAAGCAAAACATTCATTTTTCAACCAAGTAAAAAACCGGTTTTAAAATAATGTCTGTTTCAGGGTCCATTCCAGATGAAAGACTCTATCGAATGTTTGTCAATAAAAAAGTAACAATGTTGAGACCAAAAGAAGATGAAAACTCTTGGTTTAACTTATTTGTGATTCATCAGAACAGGTGAAAGTATTCGTGTTTTTGTTTTTTGTTTTTTAATTTTTGAGTCCAGTATTGATTCCTCAAATCTCTATTTCCAGGCTTTCGTGTTTCTGTAAAATGTTCCTTATTCTTTGAAAGTTGACAGTGTAGGATCATGCAAAACTTCCATGTGCTTTGTGTGACTGCATTTTGAAATTGTTTCCAATACATTCTTATCTGTAAAGAATGTTTATGACATATGAATAAGGTGCAGGAATAACTATAAAATTGGATACTTTTGAATTCAGCAGAGAAGTAGAGCCTTCACAATGTGTTATCCCATGCGCTTCCCTAACCCCTTCTTTCTGCTTACCCCAGAGGGAAGCACTGTTTTTAATTTCTGTTTAATCAGTCTGTTGCTTTTCTTTATTGTTTAATCACATAATTATCTGTCAAGAGTATTTTATTTAGTTTTGATACAACTGGAACCCTTCTGTGTATTTTGTGTAGCTGGCTTATTATGTTCCACATTACATTACTAAGATTCATACATTCTGATGCTTAAAAGCATAATTAATTTCCACTGATCTGTACAGTTACAGTTTTTCTTGTGTTGGTAAATGTTTTCTATTATTTCCAGATTCTTGCTTTTTTCAGCCTTTTTGTTATGAATACTCTTACATGCATCTCCTGGTACATATAGGCAGGTATTTTTCTAGAATACATTAGATATAGTTAGAGCGGTTGTCTTTTGTTAGTATTTTGAAGATGTTCGATCTGTTGTTAGGGTTCAGGATCGACTGAAAGGAAGGAAGACTTGATGCAAGATGTACCGTGATAACTGTACTTAAAGTGTGAAATGATGGCAGTGAAAGTGATGTGGAAAGGACAGACCTGAGAGTTACCTGATTTGGGATTTGGGCCTGATTATATTTATTACTCATTGAACAGACACTTACTGAATATAAAATACTGGTACTTAAACCCACTAAGCACTCAGTGAAAGGAAGGCCTGACAAGGCAGCCCTCTGTTTTATATATTCTCTCAAAAGTGAGTTTTGAAGGAGGAGCAGGCCAGAGTTTTAATAAGTGCAGTCTCCCTATAATTTTGCACCACTGGGAGTTTGTTCTTTCTCTTGCTTCGGGCTTCCCAATTCTGCTACCCTTTCTACTTTCCCAAAGTAGGGAAAAGTCAGAAGGAAAAATCGTAAGTGATTCCAGGAACTTGAGTCAGAATGAGAGGTGGAATGGCAGCATCAGGAATGGGAATGGGTGAGATGATGACAATGGCTAGTTGCTGGTGATGTTAACACTCATAGTTTGATGAAGGTGGTGTATGCTAAGTTGCACCAGGGTCAAGGTCCCATTTTCCCATTTTGTAATTAATATTTTGGGAAATATTTGGTGGGGGATCTCATTTCCAGCAATGAACACTATGGTGTTGCAATTGTTATTTTTTTATTTCCCCTCATTCTTTCTGCATTTATTAATTGAAATTCTTCTATAAGGAAGATTTGTCCCTTCTCTCTCATTTATTTATTCATTTATTTATGTTGGTATGGACTTAAGGATATTTATTTTATCCTTTGAGTTATAATCCAAAACTATCAGGGTTTTTTTTTGGTTGTTGTTGCTCAAATTATTCCAGTTTTGACCACTGAGAGTTCTTTTATTTTAGCTTCTTTGTCCTCTCAGCATGCCCTCTTCCATTTTATTTATTTTTGATCATGTCCTTCACTTTTCTGGTACCACAAGGTGCACCAGGCACATACTGTATTTTTGGCTCTAGTCCTGGAATCAACCACTTTGCCAAGGATCCCTGATTGTCTTTATTGGAGAACAGTGTTTAGAGACCCAGGTGTGCTTGTTGCTGCTGGGACTCTCTTAGCCCTCAGTGATCAGAGTGTAGAGGATATGTGTATATATATCCTAACCCATGTATATACATCTGTAGCTATTAAAAACACACACACAAGCAAGAGTTTGTACACTGTAATCCAGCCCTATTGGGTTCATTTTTGTCTTCTCCCTTTTCTTATTTGGGAGTTCTTTCTCTAACAGTTAGAAACTTGGATCATATTATCTGTAATATATTTAATTTTTTCAGTCTTGGTTGACATATAAGGTAATTTCAAAATTGCTGACCTCTACCCATGAGAAACAAATTTGTCAATGAGTGTATAGTGTTTATGTAAGTTATTTTAGTTAGCCTTACTATATGTAGTCAAAACACCACTTGTGTTTTGACCACAAAAGGCCACGAAAGGCCAGCTCCTTTTCCCCCAGCCCCTTCAACGTGATTATGCAGTTCTTCTGTAACACTGTTGGACTCATTTGTCACCCTCTGCATTCTTACGTACTTTTTTATTGCTTCAATGGACTTACGAAAAACAGGGTTTGTCCTAGTGAGTGGCTTCTCATGGGCCTTTTACATTTTGCTTTATTTCCCGGTTTCTTTCTGTGGCTGAAAAAGAAAGTAGACTCCAAAGCAGAAGAGGACCTTGTCATACAAAATACTTCCATCAGAATGTTTTGGTCAACTTTTTGTTTGATTGGTTTGGTTTGGTTTGGTCAACTTTTAAGTCACAAATCAGAGTTAGTCCACCAGTATAATATTCCCTCTTCTGTGAAGGAGTCAGTGTTCTGTGAAAGCACAGTTACATCATATAGTATTCGAGTTATCTGTTTCTTCAGTAACTGTGATTATGTCATGCCCTAGATAAGTGTTTTTTTATTATTTTTTTTAAGATTTTATTTGTTTATTTGACAGACAGAGATCACAGTAGACAGAGAGGCAGGCAGAGAGAGAGAGAGAGGGAAGCAGGCTCCCTGCTGAGCAGAGAGCCCGATGTGGGACTCGATCCCAGGACCCTGAGATCATGACCCGAGCCGAAGGCAGTGGCTTAACCCACTGACCACCCAGGCGCCCCGATAAGTGTTTTTTTTTTTTTAATATAAAAACATCCTTAGCTACAGGAGCCTGCAGCTTGTCTGATCACTTTCAGCTCTTCCTTGCATTCTTCTGCTCTGCCATGCTCCTCTCCTTGCAGTCCTTGAACTCGCTGAATACATTCCTACTTCACCACCTCTGCCACCCATCTGCTCTAGGACTCTGCCGAGGACTTAGCCCTCTTTCTAGAACTTTCTTCCCTTGTATGCTCAATCCCTTGTTGCGGTTCTCTGCTCATGTGTCACCTGACAGAGCAGCGTATCCTAACTACCATAGTAGCTTAGTAGCATTCCCATTCTGTGTCACTTCTCCCTCTATCTCTCTTTACAGCACCCACCACCACCTGACAGGGTAATGCACACACATGTACATATTGTATTACTGCATGTTCCCACACTAGCAAGGACTTTGTTCCGTGCTATGTCTTTGGTATCTAGAAGAGGCCTGGGACACCTGGCATAGACTGGACCCACAGGAAATATTTGTTGAGTGAATGAATGTTGATTTGCCTTAACTGAATGCTAGGTTGAGGTATTTGGACCCTTACTAAATTCCCAGTTATAAAGTCAGTGTTAGGGAAAACTTCTTGCCTTTCCTCACTTTGGGTTTTCACATATCTTTTAATAATAGCAGCTGATCTAGGTATAAAACCAGAGTTTGCAAATCTTCACAAAATATTTTATTTAATATTGAAAACTCATCTCTCAGGTAAGACTGAAATTCTTACTCCCATTCTTCTCAGTAATCATGTTAAAAAATGGCTGGGCATGTTTAGAGATTTGTTTTTATTCTACAAAGTTTAGACTTCACTCACTTTCATTTTCTGCCTCTATGAATAATCAAATCAATTTCTCTGTTTCCACTATTGATAGAGCTCATGCTGCTGCTTTTCTGATTTCACTTCCAGCTCTTCCCTGCATTCGTTCTGCTCAGCCACACTAGATGAAGCTCATGCTTTTCTGACTTGCCCTCTATAAAGCCTTTTGCAATTTACCTCTCAGTGTGGAACTGACCGGTTTCTCTTTTGTGGCTCCTACCTATCTGTGTCCTGCAAATTTGTAAACCTGTTGAGGGCAGGAATTAGGTATTATCTTTGCACCCCTAATCCCTTGAATAGTTTCTGGCACAAATAAGAGTTGTAATAAGGCTTTAATGGATGGAGAAAGAAAGATCTGTATATCTTTTCTTAAAATGAAGTGTTCCTATAGCTTTGGATGTTTATATTTATTTTTTAAAATCTTTGTATAGGAGTAAACATGGAAATACTAACTTCATTCCAGAGCAATTTTTGGATGACTTCATTGATCTTGTTATCTGGGGCCATGAACATGAGTGTAAAATAGCTCCAACCAAAAATGAACAGCAACTCTTTTATGTATCACAACCTGGAAGTTCAGTGGTTACTTCTCTTTCCCCAGGAGAAACTGTAAAGAAGTAAGTAATTATTATATTTGGCAAATCAATTAGAATAAACAAATCTCTTGCTATAGTCATCCTACAGGTTCAAGGTACTGATGGTTTTTTATATGATAGATTTCTTTAGGAAGATTGATTATTTGATGTAGTCTTACTAGTTTCCCAGATCTTAAGCCATTTCAAAAGAGAGTGTCCCAATAGTGTTAATTATTTTGCTGCTTATTAGGCATATTCAGGGCTAACACTTTTACTAATTGAATTTCAATTTAGAATGCTGTGGATGATGATTACCAATTTCTCAAAGTCCATTTATAAACAAATTCACTGTATGCCATTTAATTGAGATTTTTCTGGTTATAAATGCAACGTTACAGTATATCTCGTTTATTTTAATTCTTTAGGGGAATTATATGATAAAGTAGTTAACAGTGAATAAGCCCAATTTGTATAATGGATTTTACCTTTTGAATCCACTCAGATTTTGATTGTTATGATGATAATAACCGGTTTAAAGAATATGGTAATAGGATGTAAATTTGGCTTTTTTTCTTCAGAGTTCTGCTCATTGATTTTATGTGTGTATGTACATATATACTCACACATAATCCATATATGTGGCATAATCTGTCTGTTGTCATGGTCTGGTAATGTCGTGTCCTACCTACTGTCGTCTTTCCTCACTAAAGTGTATATTTGTTCAGGCAGGGAGGTATGAGTGGATTTTATTCTGTGGATGAATGTTAACATTTTTTTTCTGTTGATACAGTGTTAGGTTGCTAAAAGATTTTTTTAAGACTATGCTTTTATGGAGAAATATTCTGTAGGAACTTAGAGATACAGTAGTTTTGGTGTGTACATTTTCCTGAGAAAATTTACAGTCTGACTCCTTTCATTTCCCTCGTTTCAGACATGTCGGTTTGCTGCGAGTAAAAGGAAGAAAGATGAATATGCAGAAAATTCCTCTTCACACAGTGCGGCAGTTTTTCATGGAGGATATTGTTCTGGCTGATCATCCAGACATTTTTAACCCGGATAATCCTAAAGTAACTCAGACCGTACAGAGCTTCTGCTTGGAGAAGGTAATCCTCTAGATAAAGGTCGATGAGATCTGCGTTAGCTGAGAGGTGATTTACATTGAATTAAATCCTTCCTTAGAGTAGGAGAAGTCTTTGTCCTTGTTCCAGTCTCATGAAGCCCACAAGGAAGCACTGTTGTTCCATTAAATGAGTTCAGTTGTATCAAAGACCTTTTTTCTAGTCTTGGAGATGGAAGAACATTAAACATAGAAGAAACTTTAATTAAGCCCCCTCCCAGTTCCAGTCCTCTTCCTCAAAAATCTACACATAATCTTTTCTTTGTTTTTATTCTGATTTGGTAATTTTTTCATTTTATTTCTGAAAGCAAGCAGTGGCTTTTGTTGGTGAATGGGAAGATACAGTGGAGGATGAGGAAAGCCTTAGCATTTCTAATAATCTCTGTTAAGCATCCTTTTCACCCTGAATGCTGCCTCCAGTGAGATCTTCAAATGTGCCTGTTATGTGCCTTATAGCTTTGGCATAGGTACCATACCTCACCTTCCATGCAGGTTCCCCCCTCCCCAACCTCCGAGAGATTCTAGAGCTGCTGCTTATGTTGTGCGAATGCACTTAATAGTATGTAAATGGACAGCTTAATACCATTAATTGCTGACAGTCACTGTAATTCTTGCAGTTATCACTGATATTCATCAATTGTGTATATATCCTGGGCACTGTTGACAGCATTTTGCATTTAATCCAATCAACAATGCTGTCGGTAGGTAGTGTCCAAATTTTATGGAAAGAAGAACTGAACCTGAGATGAAATCACTTACCCAGTGTCACAGCCTTCCCAGGGCATGTAACTCACATAGCTGAGTATTCTGGTTTCAAGAGGATTAGACCCAAAAACCCACATTAAGACTGCGGTTTCTGTGTCTATTTCTGTGTTTAGCCCCCTGTAGGTAGCTGTCTGAAGCTTCACCCTGAGGAGGGTATGTCCACAGGGTTGCATCCAGACTCAACAATGTCCTTAGAGCTGAGAGAGCCTGTTTTCTGAGTTGTTGCAAATCAACTCCTAGGGGTTCTGTTGGACTGAGGTCCTATATGTGTCCTTGGGAGGTAGAAAATGGCTTGGTTGGTCAGGCCTATGTCAGGTCTCTTAGCCTTGACACAACTGACCTTTTAGCCCAGGTAGTACCTTGTTGTGGGAGGTTGCATTGTAGGAGTTTAATCCTACAATGACCTCTCTGACCCTCTAACCCCCTAGATGCCAGTAGTATCCTTCCCCCAAGTCATGACAATATTTTTATTTTGAGATTAAAGAAATGCTTGAAAACGCTGAGCGAGAACGTCTGGGAAATCCTGGACAGCCAGAGAAGCCTATTATCCGACTGCGAGTAAGTTCTGTGTAGAGAAATTAAACTTTATTGATTTTCAGAGGACGGTACGTACATGGTTTCCATCAATTTTTTTGTTTTATAAGTTAGTAAGGAAAGTAAATACATTAATAAGAGCAATCACCATCTGGCACCAGAAATAATAAAGCTGTCAGGATTTGAGTTAATCGTAGTTTGATTCTGATAAGTTTAATTTTTTTTTCTTATTTTTTTCATTTTCTGAATAGTCTGTTGTTCTGCTTAATAAGTTGGCAGGATCTGACTCCATCTTTTACTGCCTCTTCCTTCACTCCCTATGGCGTCCTGCAGTTGTCCTCTCACACGCTCCCCTCCTTCATGTCTGCTTGGTCAGGCCCCCCTAATGAGATGGCACGCCCACATCTTCTCACCGGCACTCCTGATTTCACTTACCCTCCCTTTCTTTGTTCTCCACAACGTTTCCTCATAACCTACTATATGCAATGTATTTATTTTGGTTATTGTGTGTCCTCAACTACAAAACAGTGAGCTCCGTGAGAGCATGGAACTTTGTGAATGTTGTTGACTAATGTACCCAGAGATCTCAGAACAGTTCTGGCATATAGCAAGTGCTTGAGAAATATGTTGAATTAAGTATTTGAGAATATTAAAAAGTTTAAAGAAATTGAAGCACTTCCTTTGCCTGTAAACCTACTTACTCGTTTCCATCATCACATACAAAAAGTAACAGACCTCTTTTTTTTTTCCCCCCCATGCCTTTCCCTTCAACTAATTCTGCCCTTGTTTTTTTCTTCCAAACTCAAAATACATAGTCCTTAATTGCTCATTTAACATTCTTTTCCTCAATCCACTATAACCAAGGCTCTGACAACCATCCTCTCAGGTGGAAAAGATGGCATTCAGTTGTCAAAGGCAGTAGCTTGTTTTCATCTGGCTGAATCAGTCTTTGGCATTCTTTTCTTCCAGTTACATTTGACTGAACCTCTCTCTCAGCCTTCTTTTCAGCCTAGGCATATGACTTTAAGGACCACCTATAGAGTAATGATGCCCACATCTTTACCTCCAGCTTAGACCTCCTTGTTGAGGTCCAAGAGCCCCCTCCCCCCGCCCCACAACCACCAAGCCTGATACTTAAGAAGTAATCAAAGCAGCAGCACTGACATCACCTGAGAAACACCATTCTTTCTTTCTCTCTTTCTTTTTCTTTCTTTCTTTCTTTCCTTCCTTCTAACAGTTACTGCTTTATTTATGTATTTATTTACTTACTTATAGAGAGGGGAGGGAGAGAAAGAAGCAGAGGGCAAGGGGCAAGGGAGAATCCCAGGCAGACTCCATGTCTACAGGCAGCCAGAGGTGGGATTGGATCTCAGATCCTGAGATCATGACCTGAGCCAAAATCCCAAGTCAGAGCCCAACTGACTGAGCCACCCAGGTGCCCCTCCTGTGGGAAATTTTTTTAAATGCAGAATCTCGGGCGCTACATCACACCCGCTGAACTGCGTTTTAGTAAGATCCCTAAGAGAGTGTATGCATGTTAAAATTTGAGATACTCTGGGATATATAGTGTGAAGATAAAGAGTACAGTCTAGAGCCTGAATGCCTGGGTTGCTATATGACCTCGAGCAGTTGGATCTTTTGTCCCTTGGTTTATACCTCATACAGTTAGAGGATCAAAGTGAATTAAATATCACCTGTTGTACAGTAAGTAATCTGGTCCTTTCTGTACCCATTGCCATTGCTGAAGTTGAACCTTGATTTCTCTTGTCTGGCCTATAAATGCAGCTTCTTTCCTGACTCTGCCTTTAGTTTCTCCCTTCCCCCACCCCAGCCTATTCACACTAATGCCAAAGTCATCTTGGTAAAACATAATCTTACATGTCTTTCCTGCTAAAAATTACTTAATGATCCCCTCATGCTAATAGGAACAAGTCTTGCATGGCATTCAAGGGTTTCATTACCTGGTCAAAACTGACCTACTTTTTCTTCCAGAGCCTTCTAAGTTCCAGCTATATTAGGCTAAAAGTTACTGCTCCCTGGGTCCAGTGGAGTTTATTCTACTCTTCCATACCTTCATTCATGTTGATCCTGCTGTGTGCAATGTGCTTCTCTCCTTCCATAGCACTTACTTCAGTATCCACTTAAAGCTTTCCCCTTTTCCAAGAACCTGTCTGGACCTCCCTTCAGGATCAGCACTTCCACCTTTGTGCCCTCGATCTGCTTTGTATGTACTTGTTAAGCACCAACCTCATTCTGCTTGTACTTAGTTATTTATATGTTTGTCCTCTCAGTCAGCCTGTGAATTTCTTGACAAGCAAGATTAAACTTTTTTATAGCTATATCCCTTAGCAGAGTGCCCAGCACATTGTGGACTCCTCAGTAAAATTTGCTTAGTGAATGAGTTTTTGGACTCTTAGGAGAAGAAAATTACAATCAACCTAAGCTGGAGTACCACTGATAAAATGTATGAAGAGTTTGGGGGAGACCCAGTAGACTGAGCATTTAGCATTTTCTTTTTTATATCATGGCTGCTGGAGAGATGTAATGCGTAGTTGCTCAGAGAGAACCACGTAGTTCTCTTTATCGAGGCAGAAGATGCCATGTTTCCCATCTATGTCCGCCTTATACCATTAGAAGCCAGCACAGTTAAATAGAGAATTGGCATTCCTTTTCCTAAACATAATGAATTATTAAATCATTCATGAAATGAAAGGACAGATATTTTCATTAATATAGTCTAAGAATACATTGTATCAACTAAGGGACCCTCATTAATTTTATGATTCAGTAAAATACTTTCTGAGTACATTTTGTTCTGCATGCTGGGGGACACAGGGACAACAAAACAGAGTGGGTTTTGAATATATCTGTCTTAGGGGAGTGGAGGTACGAGGAGAGATATAAAAAATAAATAGCAAATAAATGAGCAAAATGCCAGCCAGTGCTAAGTGTGATGAACGGTGTAAACTGGGTGGAGGGTAAGGAGGTTTCGATAGGCGAGTGATGTGATATGATGCCTGTTCCCAGAGCCTGTTTTTAGAACAGCTAGTTTGGAGAAATTATTATATCTCTTGGGGGAAAAATGTAGTATGCATTTATCTTTGGAAAGGTCTCTATGTGGCTGTAAACTTCTTAACTTAGAAAGAGCCTGCCTGACTGTGACTTTTAAATAGATACTGTGCTTTAAGGTAATCATTTCTCAAAGCTAACAGGTTGGATTTTTTTCCTGTGTGGATTTTCCCAGCATTTCTTTTTTACCCCTAAGTTAGTGAAAGTATACCCCTAAGATGATAGATTAATGAATTAATGCATGTAGGGCTGGCATTTTACTTAAGTGGAGAATTTTCTTTCTGTTTTGAAAGTTTAAACATTTATGTTTAGAAATTTCACCTCCTTTCTAGGTGGTACTCCCGGTGCCTAGGCTCTTAGTGTTATCATAGGGAAATGTTATCATTCATACCTTGTGGGAATACTTGCTGTACTTCAGGTCTGTCAAGCAAAATGTCTTGTGTAAATTCACAAACCTTTGAAGCTTTGTTTTCTCAGTAGAATAAAATATATTAACACCATCATGATCTTTAACATGAATTATGGAACATCTATTAACTTTAAAGTATTGAGCATAAATGTAAATAATGAAATTGGTAAACTGTTGTATCTGACCTTCATAGCTTGTTTTGTATTTCCAGGTGGACTATAGTGGAGGTTTTGAGCCTTTCAGTGTTCTTCGCTTTAGCCAGAAATTTGTGGATCGGGTAGCTAATCCAAAAGATGTTATCCATTTTTTTAGGCGTAGAGAGCAAAAGGAAAACACAGGTAAGCTAGTTATTTTCACAAATTAAAAAACGCTTTTTTTGGGGCACCTGGGTGGCTCAGTGGGTTAAGCCGCTGCCTTCGGCTCGGGTCATGATCTCAGGGCCCTGGGATCGAGTCCCATGTCGGGCTCTCCGCTCAGCAGGGAGCCTGCTTCCCTCTCTCTCTCTCTCTGCCTGCCTCTCTGCCTACTTGTGATCTCTCTCTGTCAAATAAATAAATAAAAATCTTTAAAAAAAAAAAAAAAAAAACGCTTTTTGCAGGGTTTACAAAATTCAGTCTTAAGTAAAAGAAGTAGAAAATAATGAAAATATTTTTATATGACTATTTCTAATATCTTAAACTGGCAGTTGGAATAATTAAATCTTTTGTCTTCTAAAAATTTGATAGCAATTGTTTCAAACCTGAAGATAACAGTAAAGAAAGGGAAGACTTTCTGTGCAGATAAAGTTTTTAGAAAGAGTTCTGCCTGCTGAGTAACAGTGCATGCAGACTTTAAAAATTTATTGTTCGGGCTGCCTGGGTGGCTCAGTGGGTTAAAGCCTCTGCCTTCAGCTCAGGTCATGATCTCAGGGTCCTGGGATCAAGCCCCACATCAGGCTCTCTGCTCAGTGGGGAGCCTGCTTCTCCCTCTCTCACTGCCTGCCTCTGCCTACTTGTGATCTCTCTGTTAAATAAATAAATAAAAATCTTTAAAGATTTATTGCTCAAAATATATATTATTGACAGTACATTATTAGTGTTCAGAGAATATACTCAAATTTTGCCTCAAATATTTCAGCTTTTGAGTATACAAGATTTAGGAAGACTCCAGTCTTTTGGAATAAGAAGTATCTTATAGTTTAGTGTTTGTAATGATCAGATAATTAATTTCTAATTAAATTTCATAAAAATGAATTGCCCTTATTTTAAATGCATTTATAAAAATAGGCCATCCAGTGAAATAGTGCTTTTTTTGTAAGAAATATAATCTTAAAGCTATCGAGTCAGAATTTTTATAGAAAAATATGGCCCTTGTTTTATAGGTAAAGCTGTTTAGGTTTTTTTATTAATAAGCTTCAATTTTCATTGTCAAGTTGTGACCAGATTCTTTGCGTGTTAAACAACCTGAAACATTCATTCAGATACTTAAATGGAACTCAAAATACTGTTTTAGGAAAAAATCCTTATTAGGTAGTTATTTTCTTATGCTGTGGGTTTCATCTAGTTATTTGTTCATAGTGGTTTACTTTAATTGTCCATCCTTATCAGTACCTTGAGATTTTATGGGTGGAGCATTCATCATAATACAGATTATAGAACTAGTACATTGTTACTTGAATTTCATACATAGTTTTATTCTAATTGTTCCTTTTTGGTTTAAACATAAATTGCTAAACAGAAACAACAAGCCTTTCACATGTTTCATTGAAAGCATTTTTTGTTACTTCAGCCAGCTCTACTTCTCAAGTACCTGTGTGATATTGTACAAATTACATAAGCTCTCTGATGTTTGATCTTGTCTGTAAAATCAGGATAATGACTGAGCCTGCCTCATAGAGTCATGGTGAGGATTAGATGATACGATATGTGTAAACAGTCTAAACATAGTGTCCAGCATCGTAAAATGTAGTGATCATACTTAGGAAGCTGTGTTAATTATACTGTCTTTGAGGTTTGTTTGTTTTTTTTGTTAACCATCTTGAGATTTGAAAAAGATTTCTGCTCACTAGCCTTCAGGCACTTTGCAAGAAGCACACTGAACGTCGTGCCTCTTTACCCTCCAGGCCACATATTTTTCCCTCTGCCTCAAGTACTTTTTTCTTTTCCCTGTGTTGCTTAGTGAATCTTATTTATTCTGCAGTTTTAATTCAAATGATAGCTGCATCTGATACGTGCACATTATTTTCAGTCTTCTCTGAGAAGAACCAGGGTATTTCTTCTTTGTGTGTTTCTCTGTTTTTACCTCTCGGAGCATTTCCCACTTTTATTTTTATAACATGCCCTTACCAGCAGGAATCCTGTCCATTTTTCACTATTTGTGTTTTCATGACCAACATCTGCTAGATGGTTATTACTTGTTTTCCTGACAAAGGCTATCAGCAGAATAAGTCCTGGACCCTCTGCTTCTTGGCTTCCTACCAGTACTCTTTGGATTCTTTACCTGCTATTTTTAAGGCAGCTCTCCTGCTTAGGAATGCAGCAAAAGTGCTGTAAGCAGACATCCCATTTGTCTCACAGAATATTAAAAAGAAACATATTTAAGGGCTGAGATTTAATTAAATGAATAATTTCTGCAGTTTCATTAAGGACATTCTTAAGTGAAACTGGCTTTCTTTGTTTTGCTTGGAGCCGTGTGGATGTGGTGGTCAGTGTTGTACGATTCCAGGCCACTGCCTTGACTTGCAATAAGGAACCCACAATTGTTTTTTTTTTATCATCAGGGCAAATGGCAACATAGCGGAACAGGTAAATAGCATCTTGGTGTCGTTACAAACGGAGTTTTGTCTCTGGACATCCCTTGAAATGGTCTCGGATATCAAGTCTAAAGATCACCCTTTGAGAATAGCTATAGGAGACATAAGACTTGCAGATAGGTAGAGAAATACACATTTTGAGGAAGACTGCAGCTGCTGGCAGTAATGTCATGTTTTTGCCTCAAAATTTACCATGTTGAGCAAGCTGATCCTTAACTAAGTCTGGCCTTAACTCCTGTACTGAGCCAAACTTGCCATGAATTTGGGCACTTTCACGCTGTCTCAGAAGCTACTGTTTCTCCACGGGAATTTTTTTTTCTAGGAGAAGAGATCAACTTTGGGAATCTCAATACAAAACCTTCAGAAGGAACAACCCTAAGAGTAGAAGACCTTGTCAGACAGTATTTTCAGACTGCAGAGAAGGTAATTTCTTTATTACAGCCTACATGTTGAAGAATGGCTCTCTGAGGATAATCGACTTAAATTTGGGATATGTATAATGGATACTTGCAACAAAAGGGATCTTAACAATGTGTCCATGAACTAAGTGGGAAAACAATGAATTACATTCACTTCTAGTTACTCTTCATCAGGAAGAATCAGTCCTTAATTATGATATTATTTTGGATATTATTTTTGTTGTTTGTTTTGCTTTTCCTTTTTATCTCTGCTGCATGTTTCTGAATCCAGGATTTATTTCTCTTGCGTCTAGATGTAATTTCAGAACTAAAGACAGCACAGGATGGTGAAGCTACTTGCATTGTCAAGAGTTTATGCACCTTTAAAATCTGTTTCTATTAATTGCCTCTTGCTGCTGAAACAAATTTCCTTCCACAAACGTAATTATTGAAAATAAAACACATTTATTATCTTACAGTTTTGTAGGTTGGAAGTTTGACACCAGTCTCACTGGCCTAAAATCCAAGTTTCAGCAAGGTTGTGTTCCTTTCTGGAGACTCGAGGGACAAATCCACTACCTGTCTTTTCTAGTTTCTAGAGGTGTCCATGTTTCTTGGCCGACAGCCTCCTCCTTCCACCTTCAAAGCGAGCAATGTTACATTTCTCTGGCCATTTTCCCCCAGTCATATCTCCCTCTAACTTCCTCCTTCAGCCTCCCTTTTCCACTTTTAAGGATGCTCGTGATTATGCTGGGTCCACCTGCCTAGTCCCTAGTAATCTGCTGATTGTACAGCCAGCTGATTAGCAACCTTAATTCCATCTGTTACCAACCATAGTTTTCCTTTGCTGTGTGACATATTCACAGCCCAGACATTAGGATGTGGATGTCTTTAAGGGGCCGTTACTCCTCCTACTAGATTAGATTAAGAGATTAGATTGAGCTAATCTCTTAATCATCAGCTACCGTTTCAGGACTCTACATCCCAACCACTCAGGCCTCTGCTTTCCCACCTGTCTTATTAAACACTACTCTCGTTTCTTATTTGTACTTAGCTTTTTCTGGCCCATAAAATTTATTAGTAGGCTTACTTATTGTCCATTGTTTTGTTTGTTGATTTGTTTTCCTTTCAGCAGCTAGATAACTTCTTCATCTTTTTCCCCTGGTAACATTATACTCTAATTTTCCTAGCTTGTATAGAATTATTTGATAGGGAATAGATACTGATTTCTGCATCCATTGATTTGTACCTCTTTTACAGAATGTGCAGCTCTCACTTCTAACAGAAAGGGGAATGGGTGAAGCAGTACAGGAATTTGTGGACAAGGAAGAAAAAGATGCCATAGAGGAATTAGTGAAATACCAGTTGGAAAAAACACAACGATTTCTTAAAGAGCGTCATATTGATGCCCTAGAAGATAAAATCGATGAAGAGGTAACAATTTGGGGTGGAGAAATCTAATTAGACACTCTCTCGTTAAGAGTAGCCCTGACTTTTCTTTCTATTAAACCACCATTTAGCCTCTTTGATTTGTTTCGTTTCCTTGTCTATAAAACTGAGCTTGTGAAATGAGGATTAAAGTGAGAAAGGTCTAGAACAGAATCATGGTTGAAATCCATTAAATGTTAGGTTTGTTCTCCATAGATAGTGTCTTCTCCTGAAGATCATGAAAATGCTTTAAAATAAACTTTACAGGTTCAGGATGGAAACTTCTGTTCTTTTCAATTTTTTAGTAAGTTTTGTTTGAGATTTGGTATTTCATCTAGAAATTCAGATTCATGTCTGAGCATAAAAGTAGTGGAAAGATCAGAGGAGAAGCTCTTTAACTTTAACTTTAACTTTCTTTAACTGCACAGAAATTGTAAATGCTTGCATGTCACATTATCAAAAAACAAAATGTATTATCATGGGAAAAATACTTGTATGTGGGCAGAAGAAAGGTTGATAGTCACAATATTAAAGTACCTTCATAAATGTTAAGAAAAGTAGTAAACATTTCAGTAGAAACAGTGAACAAAGACATGAATAAGTGGTTCAGAAAAGAAATAAAAGTGGTAATAAGCATGTGAAAATGATATTCAAAGGAACCGAGATGTACTTTTTATTTGTCAGAGTGACAGCAGTTTGAGAAAAGTATTTAGTATGCTGCTGGTGGGAGTATCAAATTTGAGCTGCTACATTGAAAGGCAGTTTGTCAGGGCATATCAAAAGGCTTAAGATTTGTTGTTTAACTCAGCCCTTTCCCAAGACAACAGTGAGGTAGAAATTTGTGTATGCAGTAACATATCTAAGTGTGGTCTGCAGTGGGAAAATTTGAAAATTATTGATGAAGTAAATGTGGGTACATAAATACTAGATGCTATGCAGCCATTAAAAATTACACTTTTGGGGACGCCTGAGTGGCTCAGTTGGTTAAGTGGCTGCCTTCGGCTTGGGTCATGATCCCAGGATCCTGGGATCGAGTCCCACATCGGGCTCCTTGCTCAGTGGGGAGCCTGCTTCTCCCTCTGCCTCTGCCCGCCTCTCTGTCTGCCTGTGCTCACTCTCTCTGACAAATAAATAAAATCTTTAAAAATAAAAAAATTACACTTTTGAAGAAACATAGATTTAAAACTATATACGCTATGATTCCAGTGATTTTTATTTTATATGCAAGTATGTGTGTATGTGTGAAGAATGAAAGAAAATATTCCAAACATTATCATTGGTTATATTCAGGTAATGAGAGTATAGGGGATCATTTTCTGTATCCTCTGGATTCCCTCTAAGCAGAATGAAACATTATTTTTGAAACTTATTCCCTTTGACTTTGATTTTAGTGCTTTTAATTAGTCAACGTGGTTCTCTTAAAGCCTCGAGATGTTGTGCAACTAATAATATTCCATGCCAAGTATCCTGGGTATATGGGGTTCATAAATTTTTGGCAGGGATGCATTTCTCCACTAAATACAGATATAAAATATGACATCCCACTCAAATGTAAATAAAAAACTATGGAACTCCTAGGGGATAACATAGGAGAAAATCTAGATGACCTTACGTGGCAGTGACTTTTTAGATGCAACACCAAAGTATTGGTTTTTCAAAGAAGGAATTGATAAGCTGGAATTTATCAAAATGAGAAACTGCTCGGTGAAGGACAATGTCAGAAGAATGAGAAGACAAGCAACAGACTTGAAGGAAAAATATTTGTAAAAGACACATCTGGTAAAGGACTGTTACCCAAAAAATATAACGAACTCTTAAAACTCAGCAATAAGAGGCATTTGGGTGGCTCTGTTGGTTTGTGTCCAATGCTTGGTTTCCACTTAAACCCTGTGTCAGGCTCCATGCTCAGTGCACAGTTGGCTTGTCCTTCTCCCTCTCCTCCTCCTCCCTTTATCTCTCTCAAATTAAAAAAAATCTTTTAAAAAAAACAAAACGAAATTCAGCGATAAGAAAACAGGCAACCTGATGTAAAAACATTCTAAACACCTCAACAGACATCTCACCAAAGATGTACAAATGGCAAGTAAGCATATGAAAACACGCTCTATATCATATCTCATCAGCAGATTAACAGTGGAATATACCACTATGAACCTATTAGAATGGCCAAAATCTAGAACACCGACAACACCAAATGCTGGTGAGGATGTGGACAGCAGGAACACTCATCATTGCTGGTGGAAATGCAGAATGGTACAGTCACTTCGGAAGACAGTTTGGCAGCTTTCTAAACAACTTAATATATTCTTACCATATGATCCAGCAGTCGTGCTACTTGGTATCTCCCTAAAGATGTTGAAAGCTTATATTCACATAAAAACCTGCACACAGGTATATATAGCAACTTTATTCATAATTGCTAAAACTTGAAAGCAACCAAGATGTCCTTCAGTAGGTGATTGGGTAAGTAAATTGTGAAACACCCAGACAAGGGAACATTATTTAGGCCAAAAAGAAAGGAACTGTCAATCCATGGAGTCACGGAGGAAGCTTAAATACATTTTACTAAGTGGAAAAAGCCAGTCTGCAGAGGATTGTATGATTTCAACCATACAACATCATCAAGTATACAGTCATACAAACTACAGGATTTCAACTATATGACGTTCTGAAAAAACAAGCCAAACTGTAGAGACAAGAAGATCAGAGGTCGCAGGGTTGAGTGAGGAGCAAGGGAAGGGATGAGTAGGTGCGCAGAAGAGTTTTAGGGCAGTGAAACTGCTCCGTAATATAATCTAATTTAGGTGGATACAGGTCATTCTTTTTCCAGACTCATAGCACACCAAGAGTGAACCAGAATGTAAACTAGATTTTGGGGGAGCTTGGCTGGCCCCATCGGTGGAGTATGCAACCCTTGATCTTGGGGTTGTAAGTTTGAACCCCATGCTGGGTGTAGAGATGACTTAAAAATAAAATCTTAAAGCAACAACAACAAATGTTGGACTTTGGATGGTTATGATGATGTGGCAGTGTAGGTTCATCAGTTATAACAAATAAGCCGATTCTGGTGGAGGGAGGTTGATAATAGGGGAATCTATGTATGTGTGGCACTGGGGGGCTGTATGGGAAATCTCAGTACCTCCTTAGTTTTTTGTGAACCTAAAATTCTTAAAAAACAAAACCAAACAAAAAAACCCACAGACAAACACAAAAGCAAGTAACTTGAGCGTGCTTATCTGGAGAGCTATCACGACTCCTGAGAGGGTCCGGGAGGGATGGGGGGTTGTAGCTAAGAGCGTGGACTCTGGACCAAATTTCCTGTGTCCAAAATCAAAACTCTTACTACCCATGTAATTATTAGTGAGCGTTTTAGCCTCTCTACCTCTGTTTCCTCATCTATAAAATGTGGATAATAATAATAAAAAAATTCCTTCAAGATTGTTGTGAGGCTCCAAAGAACACATGTAAAGTCCCAGGACACTACCAGCACATGGTACCTACTTGGTGTTCTCACTCTGACTCCTTTCTGTGAGTGACTTAGCACTTTTGGTATGCTATTTACTGCCTAGAGCACAATTAACATACTATGCCACTTTTAAAAATAATTTTTATCCCCTCTACCAAGTCCTAACAAACATACAGTCATTTCTCCTTAGACAACAAAAAAGCCCTCTTTACTCCCATTTCCCTTTAGCTACTATTCATTTTCTTTGTCTTTTACAGCAGAATTGCTTCAGAGTTCTGTGTATTTGCACCCTGATTTTTCTCTCTCCTTTTTCCCTTACACCCATCATCCGGGTTTTGACCCATCATTCCAGTGAAGCTGCTCACATCGAAGTCACCAGTGACCTCCATTGCTAAATCCACTATCAGTTCATCTTAAATCTCCCTTGAACTCTTCTTGGAATGTTTCTTTCTTTGGCTTTACAACCACACACTCTTGTCCTTTTCTTTCTCTTCACGGTGCATATTCTGTTTCTCTTGTTTTCTCACATCTCTCCTGCCTCTGAAATTGGGAGTCCCCAGAATTCAGTCCTTGGAGCCTTTCTTCAGCTCCATATTCCTTTTGTAATCTCATCCAGCTGCCTGGACTTAAATTCTGTCTGTTTGGTGGTGATTTTCAAAAGTCCTAGCCCAGATGTCTTCTCAGCTCAAGATTTCTGCAGTCAGCGGCCTGTTAGACATTTCTACTTGGATGTTTAATAGACGCCTCAAACCAGTAATATTCCCAGTCTGAATTGCTGATTTTCAGCCTTGCTCTCTGTGTAGATACTCTTTATGCCACCTGTATCCTGACTTGAAGTCCTTTTGGCATTACTCAGAATACATACAGATTCTGACTACTCACATCTTCATCACTACCAGTGGTCCGTCACGTTGCCATTTCTCACTTAGATTATTCTTAAGATTTTTTTTTTAAATTTATTTGACAGAGAAAGAGATCATAAGTAGGCAGAGAGGCAGGCAGAAAGAGAGGGGGGAGAAGCAGGCTCCCTGCCGAGCAGAGAGCCCAATGTGGGGCTCGATCCAAGGACCCTGGGATCATGTCCTGAGCCAAAGGCAGAGGCTTTAAACCACTGAGCCACCCAGGCGCCCTTCATTTAGATTATTCTGATAGCTTCCAAACTCCTCTCCCTTTTTCTGTGTCCCTCTTCCACAGCACAGTGGTTAAGCCACTGCCTTTGGCTCAGGTCATGATCTCAGGGTCCTGGGATCAAGGCCCGAATCGGGCTCTCTGCTCAGCAGGGAGCCTGCTTCCCTCTCTCTCTCTCTCTCTCTCTCTGCCTGCCTCTCTGCCTACTTGTGATCTCTCTCTGTCAAATAAATAAATAAAATCTTAAAGACCTATGAGAGACCTATGAGAAGCCAGGCATAAGCTCTCATGTCCTCATTTGCACACAGGGGTCCCTAGATTGAACACACCAAGATTTGTGCAGAAATTCCCAGGGGATCTTTTATGCCCTTCTGGTCTCCTAATCAAGCCATGCTTCTAACTGGTTATGCAGGTTGAAAACCATCAGAAATAAACATCAGTAAATAAAGGGCTCCCCAGAGATGACAGCGCTTTCTTAGTCTAGCTGTAAATTAACTCAGTCTGACCTGCCATCTAAAACACAATATAACTTCTTATTTTGTTTTTTGTTTATTGGCTGCATACACAGACACACAATCCTAAACTCCATGGGGGCATAATTTGTAACTATTTTGTTCATTGTTGGATTCTCAGTTCCTACAGTAGTGTTTGGCAATAAAGTGTTTGTACAGTAGTGTTTGCTCAGTAAAGAGGTGTTACATATATTATTAAATAAATAGAACTTTTCCCTAATTATATTACTATAAGAGCCTGTAGGGCAGGAATTTAAAAAAAAAAAACAACGAAAGAATCTTTCTAGTTTCCCTTTTGGCTCCAGGACCATTATCAGCAAACAGTAAACAAGTTGACTTGATAAAATGATTTTCAGAGGCCCGCCCACTTCAGATACTATTTTTTAAACGGTTTATTTATTTTCATGCACATGGGGAGAGGCAGAGAAAGGGAGAAAGAGACTCTCCAGCAGATTCCCCTCTGAGTGCAGAGCCCTATGTGGGCTCTATCTCATGACCCTGAGAATGAAATCTTATCATTCACAACAACATGGTTGGAGCTAGAGTATATTATACTCAGCGAAATAAGAGAAAAACAAATACTATTGAATTCATGCATGGAGTTAAACAAAACAGATGAGCATATGGGAAGAAAAAAAAAGAGGGAAACAAGCCATAAGAGACTCTGAACTATAGAGAACAAATTGAAGCATGATGGGGAGGTGGTTGGGGATTGGGCTAGATGTTGATGGGAATTAAGGAGGACGCTTGCTATGATGAGAACTCTTGGTATTATATGTAAGTGATGAATCACTAAATTTTACTGAGACCAAGATTACACTATATGTTAACTAGCTAGAATTTAAATGAAAATTTGAAACAAAAAATTCCCGTTTTTAGGTCTGATGGAAAGCATTTCTTAATCAGTCGTAGCCCATTGTTTTCTATTTCCATGATAGGACTAAACAATATTTTTGATTTACTGTTTTAACACAGGTACGCCGTTTCAGAGAAAGCAGACAAGAAAACACTAATGAAGAAGATGAAGTTCGAGAGGTAATTTCTTATATAAATTACTGTACTTCTGTGCTGGTTTGTTAAGCTAGAGTGCCTGGTAGATTTATGTAGAATAGTCCATGGGACCTTGCTTTGGTAGATAAGCCTGAGCAGGGATTGGCTGAGGATAGCTGCCTGTGATTTATACCAGTGTAGCCTACCGGTATTCAGCTTCCCCATATTCCCATTCTATCCTTTTGCTCTTGTCTAAAACTTACTTAACTGTGTGTTTTGGGGGTGAGTAGGGAGGATGAGCACAAATGACAAGAGTCCTTAGTAATCAAAATAATACATAATGGCTTTCAGAGCATCTTACTAGCATAAGAGGAAATCTTGCCCTACTAAGCTGATATTATTTGGGGCAAAAAGGAAGAAATGTGTTTTGCTAGCAATATTACCATAGATAAATATACAGAATCCACTGGGCTTTCAAAATTGTTGTAGTGGGCTTGATCACCATCAATGCTGGTCTTTCTCGACTTCTCTGCAGTTTAGGAACTTTTTTTTTTTTTTAAGATTTTTAAAAATTTATTTATTTGAGAGAGAGAGAATGAGAGAGAGAGAGCATGAGAAAAGGAAGGGTCAGAGGCGCCTGGGTGGCTCAGTGGGTTAAGGTTAAAGCTTTTTTTTTTTTTTTTTTTTTTAATTTTTTTTTTTTTTAAGATTATATTTATTGATTTGACAGACAGAGATCACAAGTAGGCAGAGAGGCAGGCGGAGAGAGAGGAAGGGAAGCAGGCTCCCCGCTGAGCAGAGAGCCAGATGCAGGGCTCGATCCCAGGACCCTGGGATCATGACCTGAGCCGAAGGCAGAGGCTTTAACCCACTGAGCCACCCAGGCACCCCAATAAATAAATAAAATCTTTAAAAAAAAAAAAAAAGAAAAGAAAAAGGAAAGGAAGGGTCAGAGGGAGAAGAAGCAGACTCTCTGTTGAGCAGGGAGCCCAATGCAAGACTCGATCCTGGGACTCCAGGATCATGACCCGAGCCCAGTTTAGGAACTTCTGGCTAGCCACCATTTTTGCTGAACCTTCAGGCCTCTGTCTGGCACTTGGTGAATTCATGGTTGAAATACATTTTTTTATTTTCTGATTATTTTTAGTATTTTATGATTGCTATCTAGTATCTAAAGGTTATCTCATAAATAATTACTGTTGGGATTTTTGTCTTCACTGCTTTCATTTGTATCTGTTATAGCCTAGCTGTTCTACTTGGCATTAGCAATACAGATATGGAAAACGTGTGGTTCGTGTCCACTAGAGACTCTTGGTTTAGTAGATGAGGTAGACATATAAAAAAATGCTAAACCCTAACCTAACCTAAAGGGTCACCCTTGCTGAGTTAACATAGCAGTCCTGCTAGTCCATTGTCATTTTCCTAAGGATTTCAGAACTGCCCCTGACAGGTGGTGAATTACAAAGAGCCGAAGCACTTGACACATCCCTCAGATTAACTTTTATAACCTCTACTCTTTTCTCTGCTGTGAGCAAAAAAGAGTAAGACACCCTTCTCCCTCCCCACGGACCACCACTCTGTAAATATTTTTTACTTTATTTTAAACATACATTTTAGGTAAAAGTCAATACCTGGGATACTAAAACAGAAAAGAACCCTGCCTACGGAGAAGGGGACTCTCAATTTACTCCTTTTTCTTCTGAACTCTCTTCCAAAGGAATCTGTTCAGTAGTTCATCTACTGATGACCACCAGGTAATACCACAGCCTTTAATGTGAGGCAGTTTTAGATCCTGACAGAGGAAAAATCACGTACCAAATAATTCAGTACCATCTCTAAAGGACGTGAGACAGACTTTTTTTCTCTTTTTTAAGTAAAATTTCCAAATCTGTATGTGATTTACTTCATCGTCTATGATACCATACAGACTATTTAGGATTTTAGCCTGATCCAGTAATGCACCTTATCTGGAATGTTAAGGATTAGGAATGGCATTTTGGGTATTCTTTTTCTTTTCTCTGTCTTATTACAAAAGTTTGGTGCCGTGTACTTACTGTGGGGGAAGTCACCCCCCCAATAATTATGTTCCAGTTTGCTAGAATATTTAGAAATTAACTCAGTTAATAACCTTCTTTATAGAGGATATGGGAGGATAATCTTAGTGTCTAGTTTTGTGCCAGGTTTCTTCCCTTTGTACAATTTACACTGTCTTCATCATGTAATATGGGGAATTTTGCAACATTAACTAACATTACTAACAGTAGTGCCAGTATTGGCTACAGTTTACTTCCTAGCTCCTTCTTCCCTTTCATTAATAGCCTTTCAGTACTTGATTGTAGAACTAAAACCTCTCACCATCCACAGAATTTCACACTCAGCATTCCCGATGTCAGACTCATTCCCCTACATCGATGTCATGGAAAAAGCAGAGCACATTACCTACTTGGTTTTACTCATTACTGTGTTTATTTTTTTTTTTTAAAGATTTTATTCATTTATTTGACAAAGAGAAACCACAAGTAGGCGGAGAGGCAGGCAGAGAGAGAGAGAGAGGGAAGCAGGCTCCCTGCTGAGCAGAGAGCCCGATGCGGGACTCGATCCCAGGACCCTGAGATCATGACCTGAGCCGAAGGCAGCGGTTCAACCCACTGAGCCACCCAGGCGCCCCACTCATTACTGTTTTAAAGGGGAAAGGGCAAATGGTATTCATTAAATTTTCATTTATTGAATTTTTTCTAGATGTGTCATGTGCACAATTTCAGTTTCCATCTTACAAATGACACTGAGAGCACAGTAAAGGTTACGTGTTGGGGTGGAATTGGAACCTATTTCTACCTTCAAGTCTAGGCTTTTCTACCATACCATGTCCTATCAAAACTTTATATTATAACAACATTCATACAATGCATAGCCAATGAGTGGCTAAAAATGTGAAATTTCTGACAGTTTTTGATATGCAGAACATCAAAAATTACTGTCCCTCAGAAGTGTAGATGCAACTGCTATACCATTTACAAGATGGTTTGGGGGAGCTAAGAGGAGGAAGCTAGAGATTAGGGATCCCTTACCACATTTATGTTTGTATTCGTTTTACCAGGCATCCTTCAAGTAGAAAAGAGTTTGCCAAATAGCAAGAATGAATACTAGAAGAAAGAAATGACTCCTGATCCTTGGATCATTCAAACTTAACTCACCATTTCAATTTAATAAATTACGGAAATAATTCTTTGCATGGCCTTTGTGTTTGGGGTCCCTAAGCCGTTTTTCATTAGTCTTTTAAAGAATTTGGTGAATATTTTATAAAGGGAAGGTAGTAGAGGACATGACAAACTGCATTTGGGAGTTTTTCAGAAGAAAGCACTTTTAGGTTTAGATTTTTCAGCTACATTTTAAGACGTTAGCAGGTAATTGGGGTTTCCTAGGTAATTTGTCAACTTGCCATAGGATGTTATAAATGGTCTTTATTCTTAGCATACTATTTAGGACTTGTAATGGAATTTGAGACTTTCCCAATCTATAACTCCAAGCCATGTAGAATCATTTAGCTCAGAACATGAATCCTAGTACTAGGTTTAAATTATTTAAACAAACAGACAAAAGCATTAGTCCTTCCAAGAGGCTTTAAAGTCTATTGTTCACATTGAAAAGCTCTAAGTAGTTTCTTTAACTGTAAGGTCACATTTAAATAAAAGGCGAAGCAGTAGATATTTGGGGCTTTGCAGGCCATATGTGGTCTTTGTCATGTTTCTTGTCTGTGTATATGGTTGGTTGTTTTTTCTTTGTTGTTTTTTTGTTTTTAAACAATCCTTTAAAAATGTGAAATCTGTTCTTGGTCTGACCCATAGTCCATAGTTTACCCAGCCTCTGGTTTCCTGTGTTCTACCTGAATTTGAGGCAGGTATTCTACCTGAATTTCAAACTTTAATACCAAGCACTGTCAACAAAAGAAAAAAGGCACACCCAGATTTTATTTATTTATTTGAGAGAGAGAGAAAGAGTGAGAGAGAGCATGAGATGGGAGAAGGTCAGAGGGAGAAGCAGACTCCCCATAGAGCTGGGAGCCCGATGTGGGACTCGATCCCGGTACTTCAGGATCATGACCTGAGCTGAAGGCAGTCGCTTAACCAACTGAGCCACCCAGGCGCCCAACATCTTTTGATCTTTATAAATCCAGAGGGTGGGGGCACCTGGGTGGCTCAGTGAGTAAAGCCTCTACCTTCTGCTCAGGTCATGATCCCAAGGTCCTGGGATCGAGCCCTAGAGCCTACATCGGGTTCTGCTCAGCGGGAAGCCTGCTTTCCCCTCTCTTCTCTCTCTGCCTACTTGTGATCTCTGTCTGTCAAATGAATTAAAAAACAAAAACCTTAAAAAAAAAATCCAGAGGGTGAGGAAATTGTTTCTGACTATTGTTTTTAACCCCTGCTACATTTGTTACTAGTAACTCAGTGATTTTTATGTTTCTAAACCATTTATATTTACATGAAACACCTGGTCATGTTCTTTGCCCAGAAATTTTTGTTGGGTTTGGGTTTTGTGCCGAGGACAGTGGTCTCTCTGTAAGAGTGCTCACAGGAAAGTGCACGGACTCTGTGGGGGGAGGGGGGTAGCATATTTTAGGGTATTTGTTGTGTAAAAGAAGGATTTGGGGGTTTGTTCACATCCAGAAAGGGCCTTTTTGACATCTGTGGAGATAAGCCTGTGGGATTTTTTCCTCCTCCTTTCTATTAGTTTGGTGAGTTATATTAAAACATACTCTTAGTGCCCCATTCTTGTTACCACTTTGTGAACCTTCTGGTAACAGGTATCCTGGTTTTTCCATATGTTCCTGTATTCCCTTTGCTTTAATATTCATAAGTAAGATCCTGTAATCATCTTTTTGGGCCTGCAGCCTTTTGTCAGTTTTTCAGTACTCTGTTATGCTGGCTTTGTACAAAGAAATTGGGAGCTTGCTTTCTTTATGTTCTGGTACTATGGAAATAGCAGTGGCATTATCTGTTCTTTGAAGATTTGATAGAATACCTGTGAAACTTGCTGGTTGTGGTTCCTTTTCCGGGGGTGGTGTTCCTTTAACAATTTTCTTACATATTCTTTGATATTATTATTAGTCTGTTGAGACTGTGTGTCTATTGTTGGATACGTTTAGGTCATTTATTATCCAAATTACTTAGATTGAAGAGTATTTTGTCAAGATTCTACTAATTTTCCCTCAATCTTTTTTCTCCTCGATTCTGATTTTTAATGGTGTATATTTGTCTTTCTTTCCCTTTTTATTAAGTTAGTGATTTTTATCAATGTGGCTTTGTCCCAGAGGATCAGTTTTTAAATTTGCTAATTTAAATGGATTTTTAGTTAAGATTTGTTTATTTATGATTGTATCTTTATTAATTTCTCATAATTTCCTTTGGATGAGCTTTATTTGTCCTAACTTTTGAATATCAAATCTACTTATTTTCATTCATTCTTTTTTAATAGGCTGTAGGCTTTCTTTATAAACACAGCTTTATTTCATATATTCCAGTCTACAGTATTTTTATTATTTTCTAGGTTTTCTAGTATTTTATTATTTTCCAGATTCCTCAATTTTAATTTTGTGATTTGGAGGCAGGTGTTTTTGTTTTATTATCTTTAGTTTCTGATTTGATTCATGGCAATTAGACTATATAATACCCTTACTATTTAGAACTTAGTTGATATTTTTGTTAGTACCCCATGATACATGAAACATTTCATGAGGTCTTGGAAAGAAGTCTATATTTTCAGAATAGAGAGTTCAACATACATCAGTTAGATCTGTCTTATTAATCATATAATTTGGGTCTCCTTTTTCTCTTTAAATATAGTTTTAAAAAAGTACAGCTGGTTCTTGTTATTTCTTTATGTTCTGTGTTACTGCAAATAGTAACCTAGTGAACACTAACCCATATTGCTCCTAGGGGAAATAGAGGAATGGGTTCCTGCCAACTACTGGTTACAGCATTTTTATCCGCTGATCAGTACATAACCTTTTTCTTGTTTCTTTCTGTTTTAATGTATATTGTTGAGTCATTAACATTGAACTGAGAGCCAGCAACCCTGTAATCATACTTGAATGAAGCTTATCTCACACATGTATTTCATCTGTAAGGCACATCACAGCTTTCTTGCACTTGAGAGTACTGGACAGCACTTTAGCAACACTGAATCACCAACCAAAAGCGCAGAAATGTGAAAACCTTGACACTTAATATGCCACAGAAAGGACACTTGTTTGTTTGTTTATTTATTTATTTATTTGACAGACAGAGATCACAAGTAGGCAGAGGGACAGGCAGAGAGAGAGGAGGAAGCAGGCTCCCCGCTGAGCAGAGAGATCCATGCTGGATCTCAGGACCCTGGGATAATGACCTGAGCTGAAGGCAGAGGCTTTAACCCACTGAGCCACCCAGGCGCCCCAGGATGCTTCTTTAAAGTGTCAGCTGAAACAAGGCTGAGTGTCCAGTGTTCTTCATCCGGGAACATGTATGTCAGGAGACTCAGAATTTTCCCCACTCTACACAGGTCCACAGATGACTACAAAAGTATCAGGAGTATTGTTCTGGGGGTTACAAATAAGTTTCTGCAAGTAGGTGATTTACAAATATAGAATCTGGGAATAATGAGGATTGACAATCCTTCATCTGGGACAAGAAAAATGAGTTGAAATCTTTTTCTGCCATTTTTTTCTTTGTATTTTTTGTTATGTTCCCTGAAGTTTTTTTCTTTTTACACGGTAGTGCCATACAGAGCCCTTCCTGCTGTGATTTAGCTGTTATTTCCTTTAAGCTGAGATCATCATGATGCAGCTGGATTATCTCCCACCTCCCTCTTCCCTCCTCCTTCTACCCTATGTGTTTTGTTCTCATCTCCTGATTTAGCCCTGCCTCTCTTCAATTCATGGTATCACAGAGAGCTCAGAAATGCTCTCCCCACCTGTTCTTAGACCCAGAATTTTTTATTCAAGCAAGAGAGACTATAGTTATGGTCCCTTAGAATATATAGATCAATTTTAGAGAGTTTTATACTGCCTAAGACTCTTCTCTACCTTGTTCCTTAGGTCAGATCTTCATTATATTCATTAACTCTTCAGAGATTTTGTATTTTGAAGTTGGAGCTATTTTCTGATTTTATTGAGAATGTATTATGTCTCATTTCTGTTCTCCTTACAACATTTTGGTTTAAGGAAGGACCTCAGGGAAACATTACTTTTATTTTATTTTTAATCAGAAAATCTGTACTCATTTCAGAGTTAAAATATTTCATTAAATCTCAAACTTGTCTTTTCTGGGCAGTTTCTTATCAAATTAAAATTTGTGGCATATTCTTGGTCTTAAGCTTTTATTCTTTTCTAGGCCTTCAGTTGTTATACTCTACTTAATTCTTTTTATCTTGGTTTTTTTTGTTTTGTTTTGGTTTTTTTAAAGATTTTATATAGTTACTTATCTGAGAGTGTGAGGTTGCGGGAAGGAGCAGAAAGAAAGGGACAAGCAAACTCCAAACCGCGTGCGGAGCCTGGTGCGGGGCTTGATCTCCCTACTCTGAGATCATGACCTGAGCTGAAATCGAGAGTCAAAAGTTTAACCAACTGAGCCACCCAGGATCCCCTCTTTTTTTACATTTTTATTCTTTTTTTTTTTTTTTTTAAAGATTTTATTTATTTATTTTGTCAGAGAGAGAGAGAGCGAGCACAGGCAGACAGAGTGGCAGGCAGAGTCAGAGGGAGAAGCAGGCTCCTTGCAAGGAGCCTGATGTGGGACTCGATCCCAGGACGCTGGGATCATGACCTGAGCCGAAGGCAGCTGCTTAACCAACTGAACCACCCAGGAATGCCTACATTTTTATTCTTAATTCTACTTAATTTTTGTGAGAGATTATTGCTCATAATTTTCTGATTCCAAAGTAATATTTTGAAAATCTATATTGTAGAGAATTTATGATTTGTGAATTAAGAAGAAAGCAAGAGCACTGTAAAATTTTGTCCCCCAGAGATAATAGCCATTTTTTGTAAGAATTTTTCTTGTTATTTATTAAAAGCCCATTGTACAGAGTAGCTCAGGTGATGACAGTCTCTTACAAATGGTGATGTTGAATTAGGGGCAATTGCCAATATTCTAACCAGTTCTAAAAGTTTTGATTCTGTGAAATTTTATCATTTTCAGTACACCTTTTCAAAAGGTCTCATTTTACAAATAAGTATGGCACATTGATTTGACAAATTGTAGGAATTGAATTTGATAGCTGGGGAAGGAGAGTTCTCCTGCTTGGCATTTTTATAGCATGATTAGTGAGAAATAATAGTGCTGATAGTTTGACAATATTAAATGTTATTTGAGAAACCAGATTAATGACTTAGGATGCTGCATTTTCTACTAATGTATATTTTCTCCTCTTTCCCTCTCAGGCTATGACAAGGGCCAGAGCCCTCAGATCTCAGTCTGAGGACGCTGCTTCTGCCTTTAGTGCTGAGGACCTTATGAGTATAGATTTGGCAGAACAGATGGCTGATGACTCTGATGAGGACGTCACAGCAGCAGCCAGTAGAGGAAGAGGCCGAGGAAGAGGCCGACGAGGAGGAAGAGGGCAGAATTCAGTCTTGAGAGGAGGGTCTCAGAGAGGAAGAGGTTAGCACTGAGTACTGGCTTGCCCACGCATTCACACTGGGCAGTTGAATGGGACGCATATGATTGTATTCTTGTCATCATAATTAAGTTACGCAATCTTTTAAAAGTTTTGTTTATAATGCATAAAGTCAGTCTTTAATATAGTTCTGACATACATGTTTACTTAAATAAATTTTAATGGTCACGTGCACATAATGTTTTAATGTCTCTTAACATTTTTTTAAGAACTTCATTACATTCCTCACACAGTACTTTTTGGGTACTCTCACAGGTGTAAAATAATAGGCAAATATGAGCTGCTAAGGAAAATGGCTGCTTAACGACCACTGGCAGCAGGAAGAAACTCCAGGTCATAAACATTATTATTTTTGTTACTATCATGAGATACAAATGTCCACATTTTTATAAAGTGACTTCATAAAATATGTTCAAAAAGAAAACTACCCTAAAACAATATATCTTCAAGCAGTCATTAACATTAATTGCCATCATTGTATTTAACGTGGGACTGTTGTCCTTGGATAATCCAAATAATAGAAAATTGGTCATCCAGTGACTTCCTGGTATATTGTATACATTTGTTTCTAGGAGTATTTTCAGTTGTTTTTATTAAATATTTATCCATGAATTTTAAGCTGGTCAAATAGTACTTAAAAGTTAAAAATTTTCAGAGAAAGAGATCCTTATCCTCTAGTTACAGTTCATTTTCATTATCCTTAAGTTTACAAAATGTTTCCTTATATTTTGATTGGAAGAGTAGTTTTTGAAAATTGAGTAGACTATGTGTTTTTTATTATATGTCTTTGGCTTTTTATATAAGTTATGTTTTGACGTAACTTTATGTACATTTCATTTGGCACTATCTGGTAGAATTGTATAGTGACTGCTTATTATTTCTAACACTAGGCACTGGTCTAGAGACTTCTACTCGAAGCAGAAGTTCAAAGACGACTACGTCAACATCTAGAAATATGTCTATTGTAGATGGTGAGTATGGATTGCAAATGATTATCTAGTAGTTATTTATAAATTCCAAATAGGAAGACCTAGCAAATCTTCATTGGGAAATCTCATTGGTTTCTGTTGCCATTGTTGTAGAGTCAAAAGGGTTATTAGGATTACGAGATAAATCATTCCTTAAAAGGTCTTTGCCATTCATCAGAGCTATTGAAGAGGGTGAGCCTTAAAAACTCTTTTTTGGGGGCGCCTGGGTGGCTCAGTGGGTTGGGCCTCTGCCTTGGGCTCAGGTCATGATCTCTCAGAGTCCTGGGATCGAGCCCCGCATCAGGCTCTCTGCTCAGCAGGGAGCCTGCTTCCTCCTCTCTCTCTGCCTGCCTCTCTGCCTGCTTGTCATCTCAGTCAAATAAATAAATAAAATCTTTAAAAAAAAACACAACTCTTTTTGTAGTCCCTTACTTTAGACAAATTTGTTTATTTCCTTTCTTACAGAGGGATCATGTAGATAGAAAAGTGAGTCAGTTGGTCAGTATGTCACCAGTGATCAAGAGAGAAAGTGTTTACTTTCATACACTCAAGCCCCATGCTGGGCTCCACACTGGGCATGAAGCCTACTTGAAAAAAAATAATAATAGTTTTTACTCTGATTATTTAGTACTTGAGGAGAGCCAGCTGAGATTTTTTTTTTTTTTTTTTTTTAGATTTTATTTATTTATTTGACAGACAGAGATCACAAGTAGGCAGAGAGGCAGGCAGAGAGAGAGGGAGGCTGGCTCCCTACTGAGCAGAGAGCCTGATGCTGGGCTTGACCTGAGTGGAAGGCAGAGGCTTTAACCCACTGAGCCACCCAGGTGCCCCTGAGATTCTTTTTTTTTTTTTAAGATTTTATTTATTTATTGAACAGAGATGCAGGCAGAGAGAGAGGGGGAAGCAGGCTCCCCGCTGAGCAGAGAGCCCGATGCAGTGCTCGATCCCAGCACCCTGGGATCATGACCCAAGCCAAAGGCAGAGGCTTAACCAACACTAGCCACCCAGGCGCCCCTGCCCCTGAGATTCTTATTTTGATTTCAAAAGCATGTCTTCTAGGGAAAGGCATCTGAAGAGGTACTCTTGCGTCCTTGGCAGGAGTAAGGTAAAAGCAGAGAAGGAGGAAAAGAGGCAGCATGGAAATGATCTAGGCAGAGTTCAACATGGAAAAGCCTTGTGACTTTGACTACGTCACTCAGACTCCTAAGTTTATTTCCCTTATAGACTCTACATAGTAGGTTATTCTAAAGGTGAAAGGCAGAGTCCGGTACACAGTAGACCTGTATAAAATGTTCATTTTAAAAAAAGAAGAAGCAGGGAGATAGAAATACGAAGTGAAAATAATGCGTACACTTCCAAGTTAAGTCACCAGAAGTTGGTTAGCATGTGACACTAAGGCATACCCACCTTGACCTTTAACCCAAACTGCCTTTTTTTGTCCTGGCTGAACTGTTTTATGTGAAGCTTTCCTTGGCACCAGTGGACAGAATTAATCACTGAGAGTGAATCTTTGGACTTCAGTTTTGTTGTTGAGAAATGAGCCATTAGTTAAGCTTGCTTTTTTTTTTTTTTTTTCCCCTTGGAAGTAGTCTTTTTTTCTTCCAGCTGGCTGTTTTTGGTGTTCTATAGTTTCACTGATGAATCTAGATAGGACATTCTTTTTTATAGGGCTTCATGAAGCTGTGAATTGGTGTCTTTCATGACTCCTAGAAAATCCTTTCCCTTTAGATAATACCTCTGCGCTCTTTTTCTCCTCCCTTCAGAGTTTTCAGAAGTTAAATAAATCTAAGGATCACTCTGTCCTCCCATGACTATTAATCTCTTGTATTTTCCCTTGCTTTATCTTCCTGCGCTATATTGATCTTCCAGTTCACCCATCTGTTGTTTTTGTTTTTGTTTTCAAAGTAAACTCAGACCCCAATGTGGGATCCAAACCCCTGACCTGAAGATAAGAAGTTGCTTGTTCTGTAGATTGAGCCGAGCAACTCCCATGCCCATCTATTCTTCAAACTGTCCTTTGAATTTTTTATTTCGTTGTTTTTGATGTGGGTAGAAATTCTACTTAGTTCTTTTGAAATACACTGTGTGATTTAAAAAATTCCCTGCAGATGTTTTTAAGCCTGTCTGTAATTTTTTGTGCACATTATAGTAAAGATATTTGTTCTGTATTCTGTGTCTAATAACCCAGTGTCTGAATGCCTTTGGCTTCTTTTTATTGTCCATTTCTGATTTCTGTTTCTGCTTGTTCTCATTTGCGGTGACTTGTTTCCTTGTATGTTTTGTTATCTGTTGTCCCTAAGAAATGATCATCAGGAATAATTTGAGATCAGAGATGAAGTTAAGTTCCCCCAGAGTTGATTCATATTTGTTTCTCCAGGCTTCTAGAGGCACCACAAGTCTTAGGCCACATTAAACTACATTTCAAGTTGTGACTTGAGGTTCAACCAGCTAATAATGTAATGTACAAGCTAATGTACTTGCAAAATCCTGTTTTTACATATGCTTCTCTTCTTAACCATTGTGGTCCCAGCTTAAGGTAGGGAGGACATGCATCAGGTCCCCTCCCCTCACCAATCTTGATCAGGCCTTGACAGTTCTCTCTACAGAACTGTTAAAACCAGTGTGAACATTTGTTCAGATCAGCAGGTCCCCAGAGAAAAGGATTCTGCTTGCCTCTTTGAGTTGGAGCTTTTCTTCTGTTTTGGCCTGTTAATTCTGTATGTGATCAACAACTCGGTGCCATTAGAAATTTTTTATATGTTTGATGAAGCAATTTGTGTTGCTTTGAGCGGCAGTGTTTGTCTGAAAACCTAGCCCACATAAACAAATACAGAGATTTTTATCTTTATTTTCTTTCTTCAAAACTCATATGTGGCTGCCTCCTTTGCATCTAGAACTTTATATCTCAGGGTTTTTGTGAACATTTTTTTTTTCAGTTTCTACCCTTGGCTCCTTTCAGAACTACTATGCCTGTGAGGCTCTTAGCAGATACTCTTTCATGAGCTCTGCTTTGTTACCCATTGATAATGTGGAAGAAAGCTTCTGTTTGTATAGAGAAGACAGAAGACGAGTTACAGTGCTTTAAAACGTTCACAAATAATCTTTTTTTTTTTTAAGATTTTATTTATTTATTTGAGAGGAAAAGAGAGAATGAGAGGAGAGATGTCAGAGGGAGAAGCAGACTCCCTGCTGAGCAGAGAGCGCAGTGTGGGACTTGATCCCGGAACTCCAGGATCATGACCTGAGCCGAAGGCAGTTGCTCAACCAATTGAGCCACCCAGGCACCCCCACAAATAATCCTTTTTTTTTAAGTAATAATACTCATTTGTAAAAAGTAAGCAAAATTAATATGAAACTTAAGATTTCCTGAATTAGGGGCGCCTGGGTGGTTCAGTGGGTTAAGCCGCGCTGCCTTCGGCTCAGGTCATGATCTCAGGGTCCTGGGATCGAGGCCCTCATTGGGCTCTCTGCCCAGCAGGGAGCCTGCTTCCCTCTCTCTCTCTCTCTGCCTGCCTCTCTGTCTACTTGTGATCTCTGTCTGTCAAATAAATAAATAAAATCTTAAAAAAAATAATAAAAAAGATTTCCTGAATTATGTTTAGGAAAAAAAAATCTATTTGTTATGCCTTTTGCAGCAGATGATATGGTTAAGAACCTGGGTTTTGGAGTCAGACCTGGTGTGAGTGGGCCAGCAATTTACCCACTGGCTCCATGCCCATAAACCAGGAGCATCGGCAGAATGAGGTCAGAGTCATTCTTTTTCATGGTGTCCATAGTGCCTGGCTGGCATAGATGATCATTAAATGACTGAATAAAAGTTACTTAGAGATTGGATAGCATAAAGGTTAAAAGCATGGTTCTAAAGTCAGCCATTGGCTTGACTTGACTCCTTGATTTACTAGCTATGTGTCCTTTTAGGCTTTTCATCTTCAGTGTCCTTGTCTGTAAGTGGGCTGATGATTGCAGTTATCCCATTGGGGTTTTTTTGAGGATTAATGAGAAAATACATGTGGACTATTTGGCATAGTATATATACATGTTAAGCCCTCAGGAGGCGTAAACTGCTTCTTTCTATTCTATAAGCTTCAAATCCTTAGCTATAAAATTGGCAGCATAGTACTGACTCTACAGAGCCATAGCGAGTATCAGTTGAACTCATGGGTATACGTTACTTAGCACAGGATTTAGTAAGAATCCAAAAAATGACTGCTATTAGTATTAGTGGTAGTGGTGCCTGGGTGGCTCAGGGTCCTGGGATTGAGCCCCGCATAGGGCTCTCTGCTCATCATGGAGCCTGCTTCCCCCACCCCCGCACGCCGGCCTCTCTGCCTACTTGTGATCTCTCTCTCTCTCTCTCACTGTCAAATAAATAAATAAATAAAAATCTTTAAAAACAGAAACTTCCAAATACCTTTTGTAAATGGAGGCATGAGGAGAGCTGGAACAGTACGATTTTGTTATTAACAAGCCCTGTGGAGTGTAGAGATTTATTATTGTACTGGAATTTTATTGGAAACGGTAGATATTACTCTTCGGCCAGCAGCAGTTGTAAATAAAGAGTTGACAGCCCCAGTTTCCCTTGAAGTTTTTCTGCAGAGGGTGACCCAGTGAGTGGTGGCTCTGAAGGCTCTGTGACTCCATGTAGTTTACCATCATGGCAGCCACTAGCTATGTTATCAGAGTACCTGCTCCTTCTAGTCTCTTGACAGAACTATTTTCATTAATCACCTCTTCTTATCTTTGCAACGATTTTCTGCATGCATTTTGATTAACACTATTTTATGATGTAAGAAAGACGTTAGGGTTCAAAGCTGACGGCCAAGAAGAAATTCTTGAGACATCTTTGGTGCAAAAAGATGTGTTTTTTTTGTTGTTTTGTTTTGTTTTGTTTTAAGCACAGGGACAGGACTTGGGCAGAAAGAGCTGTGCTGAGTTCTTGAGGAGTGGCCTATTTTATAGTTTCAGGTTGGGAGGGGGTTGGGGATAGTGTAAGCCTCCCAGGTATTTTGGAAACAAGGTTTCCAGGATCCTGAGGGAGTTAACTATTGTTAGGAAAGGTACTTTTTTATTGTTTAGTTAAAAACTCTGTCATGAGACCCTTCAAATATATATGGGTGGGTCCTGTACTAAAGGGATGATTGCCAACATGTATTTTGGGGATAGAGATAAAGCAAGTTTCCAAAGGAATTTTTATGTGTTAAAGTAGACTTAGGGGGTCCTGGAGTTGGGCTAAGATTACCCTTTGCCCTGAGCAAAGTATCAACTTCAAGGTAGTTGAGTCCCTAGAGGAATGTCACTCTTCTGTTTCAAGGACTTGCCAGTAGGCTGTAGGTGGTAAGGAAATTCAGTAATTTTTCTTCTGCCTTTATTTCCCACATCACTTAAGTGGGGAAATTGAGACTTAAGGAAACCAAGGAGCTTGGCTCTGGTCACCCAGCTAGTCAGTCAAAATGAGTTTAACTCTACAACCACCATACTGTATTGCCTTCCTCACTGAACTCGGTGCTTATTTTTCTGATAAGGTTAATTTATCTCACATTTGTTGGGGATGCAAAGAAAGGAGGGCCATTTATTTATTTATTTTTAAGGCAGGCTCTTCAGGATCTGAGAGTTTGAGGATTCAATTAGTCAGTAATTATTGAGTAGAAATATTCTTTTAAGAGTCATGATGGCTGACTTTTTTCATTCAGTTGCCCTCTTTAGCCTTTCGAGTAGAGTTAGGATGTAAGGCCCTAGTAATTGAGTAGGGTGGATAAGAACTTTGCTTTTGCCCTTAATTTCTCCTCTCAGATAGACATCACAAGACTGGGGATAGAACCTGGAATAGGAAAAATAAACAAATCATAAATTTAGGCTAGATAGAACAATTTCTGAGTTTTCAGACTACAAGAATTTTGGACTTTGTTGGTTTCTCTGAGCTTTTGACTTTTTCAGGGCCTCTTTCTTTTTTTCTCCTCTTACCCTGTTTAATTTGGGGGTTGTCTTGGGGAAAACATTGTTTTATATTAAGAAATTGGTAAGGCTTAGGAGGAAATAAAACTCTAATTGGCAGTTTGAAATTTATTCTAGGTTTTAAATATTTTGTACCCAATTCATTGTAGTGGGAGTGGAGCAAGGGAGTGGGTGCGGGGGCTCACACCACTAAGCAATTCTTAGCCATCAGCTGGGTTTCCTACAAATTCACTCAATTCTGACACTGTCTACCCAGATGTAGCATCAGATTCCATAGGGTAAGGGCTGAGTTCCACAAGACTGCCTCCCTCCACTTCAGAGGCTAATCAGAAATCTAGCTGTGCTTTCGACTGGCTATCCGTCTTTTTCCCCTAATTTACTCTTAGGGTTTAATTAATTTCCTGGGGCGGCTCACAGAACTCAGGGAACTAGTTAATTCACTAACTTACTGGTTTATTACAAAGGATACAAATCAGCAGCCGGATTAAGAAATACAAAAGATGGGGTGCCTGGGTGGCTCAGTGGGTTAAAGCCTCTGCCTTCAGCTCAGGTCATGATCCCAGGGTCCAGGAATCAAGCCAGCATTGAGCCCATATCGGGCAGGGAGCCTGCTTCCTACTCTCTCTCTCTGCCTGCCTCTCTGCCTACTTGTGATCTCTGTCTGTCAAATAAATAAATAAAATCTTAAAAAAAAAAAAAAAAGAAAGAAAGAAATACAAAAGGTAAGGTTGCAAACAAAGGATTTGTATCCTCAGAGTTTGGGGGCCAGCAGCCTGGCAAGTGGGAGCATTCTAGTTTACCACCTCTAAGCTTGCTGAACCCCTCCTTTGGGTTTCTGTGGCAGCTTCATTACCATTAATTGATTAAATCATTGGCTATTGGTGATTGATTCAACCTTCAGGCCCCCTGTCTCCTTGGAAATCTTGGGGTGGGACTAAGTTCCAGCCTTCATTTCCTGATTTCCATGTTGGTTCCCTGGCAACCAGTCCCCAGATTTAGGTTTGGTTTGAAAGTCACTTCATTAACATGACAAAAGACACTTTCCTGGCTCTTAGTATTTAGGAATTTCCTGGTACTAGGAGCTCTGCCAGAAATGGGGACTGAGATTAAACTCGTATTTCTTATTATAAAATCGTAGTATCATGATTTTGATCTTGGAAAATATAAAGGGTTAGCTAAACTTCATGTTTCTAAGTTTTTAAAGCTAAAATGTGAGGATTTAAAGGGAAGTTTTATCATAGCGTAAAAGATAACACTGTTTTCTAGGATTTCCTCTGGACTCTTTCTTAGATACTGAATATGGCTAACAAAGTAGAGGAGAATAAGAAAGCTCTTACTGGAACCACATGGTTCCTGATCTAGCCACAGGAAAAGGTACTGCCAACTGTAAGGGAAAGAAGACATGAGGAGGGTTACCTTTGATACATTTGGAGTTTAATCCATTTGATGATCAGATTTTATCCTTCATATAGTTCCTATAAAATATTTTTAGTGTAGGTGTATTTATGAACATCACCTGTTATTTTATTTGAATAAGCCATGAAATCAGGAGACTGGCAGTTAGGCATGGATTTATTTGAACATATAATTCCGCCTCCCTTTAAAAAATATAAAATGTTTTTAAATATATATAAATGTTTTATAATTGGCTATCATGGAGTTTTTTAGATTGAGTTTACAAAGTCTTCAGCTAAAGATAGGTACAATTTTTTCTCAGTTATTTTAAGAATAACATAGTGGATGTTTATTCTTTCACATTATAGCCTTTAAATCTGCAAGACAGCAGCCATCCCGAAATGTTGCTACTAAGAATTATTCAGAGGTAAGATGAAAAGTTTTATAGTTGTGTGTTAATAATTTATGCTTCCTGTTTTTGAATTGTCAATTCTTTGATCTACAAAGTAAATGAAGAAAAAGTGGGAAACATTAAAGCTGGACAGAATATTATAGGTTATCCAGACCAAGGATTTCTAGGATTTTTTCTTTCTTTAAATACTGAATCTCAGGGGCACCTGAGTGGCTCAGTCATTAGGCCTCTGCCTTCGGCTCAGGTCGTGATCCCAGGGTCCTGGGATCAGGCCCGGCATTGGGCTCCCTGCTCTGTGGGAAGCCTCCTTCTCCCTTTCCCTCTCTCCCTTTTTGTGTTCCCTTTTTTGCTGTGTCTCTGTCAAATAAGTAAAAATATTAAAAAAAAAATACTGTATCTCATGACTAGGAACCCATAAATGTGTGTTTACAGTAATATTTTCGAGGATAACATTGTTGAGCCAAAAAGGTCCATGCATGGAATATTAATATTGAATATTGGAGTTCAGTGCATGTAGAAGTCTTATTTAAATCTGGCTTCCTTTTGTTACTTATCCTCTCATGATACCATGGTTTGTTTGCTGATGGCTGGGAGCTAGACTCAAGACAAATTAAGCAGTCAGAATGTAAGGACCTCTGTCTTAAGCTCTAGATACAATAACATAGGCCCTCTGCACTTCCTTTGGATTACAAGATTTTATATGCGTTTGATGTATTTATTACCTTACTTTCAAGACCCACATGTCTTTATGCCTAAGGCGGTGCTCTTGCTTCTGTGTCAGGGTTTCTCCATAGCAGCACTATTGACCAGATAAGTCTTGAACCAGGTAAGTCTTACTGGGAGGGCCTGTCTTCTGCCTTGTGGGGATTTTAGCAACATCTTACCCTCTATCCTCTAGATGCCAGTAGGAACTCCCCCTAATTATGACAGTCAAAAATGTCAGAGACATGTCCATAAGTTTCCAGAATAATAGCCATTATCACCTGCAGTTGAGAATTTGTGTTCTGGATCATACCTGCCCTAGCAGCATTCTCTCAAATTTCGTTCTTTAACTCTTGAATATGTGACAAAAGTTACCCACCCTTCTTTTCCAGGAAACTTCTCTGCTCTGATTTCATTTTGTCCTTTTATATCCCTTAACCTCATCTTTTTCTCCCTTTCTTCCTGTTGTTGCTGATGTGTGGGTGCCAGTGCTTATAACTATTATCCTGAGCTCCATTTTATTATTTGCTTTCAACTATTGCCTGCTGTCACTTGCAGATCATCTAAAAGCAAAATTAGCACACCCACAAAGTAGCTTCTTCTTCTTTTTTTTTTTTAAGATTTTATTTATTTACTTGAGAGAGAGCATGAACGAGAAGAAGGTCAAAGAGAGAAGCAGACTCCCCATGGAGCTGGGAGTCCGATGCAGGATTCGATCCCGGGACTCCAGGATCATGACCTGAGCCGAAGGCAGTCGTCCAACCAACTGAGCCACCCAGGCGTCTCACAAAGTAGCTTCTTTTCTGGGTTTTTTTCTCTTATAAGTCAGGAACGTGAGTTCAAAAGCAATAAGTTGTGCTAAAATAGCTTTTTTTCATTCATTCATTGTGGTTACACAGTGGTAGATTGGAGGAGCGTTGAATACCTTTGATTCCTTCAAGGCACATAAGACAGTCTTCTGGTGGTTTTATGACAAAATGCAGAAACACTGGCCAGATTCATAGTTTCTTGGACAACTACATTTAACAATTTTTTATTAATAGTTTTAGGTCAGCCTGGAGGGGGAGCTCTCAGGTACTGTTTTTCATGGTTTCATCCTTGGCTTTATTCCTTAGCTGAAGGTGTAGCAAATGTGTTATTAAGTGTCAAGATAATACAAAATGTAGAGGGATAAGTAAGTAGTTTTCTTTTCTTTTTTCCTTTTTTTAAAAAAAAAAATTTATTTATTTATTTGACAGAGGTCACAAGTAGGCAGAGAGGCAGGCAGAGAGAGAGGAAGGGAAGCAGGCTCCCTGCTGAGCAGAGAGCCCATGTGGGCTCAATGCGGGCTTTATTCCTTGACCCTGGGATCATGACCTGAGCTGAAGGCAGAGGCTTTAACCCACTGAGCCACCCAGGTGCCCCAGTAAGTAGTATTTTAGATGATAGAATCAAGAATAACAAATATCTTGGGGTGCCTGGGTGGCTCAGTCAGTTAAGTACCTGCCTTCGGTCTTAGAATCGAGCCCTGCATTGGGGCTCCCTGCTCAGCAGAGAGCCTGCTTCTCCCTCTCCATCTCCCTCTGCTGCTCTCCTTTCTTGTGCTCTCTTGCTCACTCTTCCAAATTAATAAATGTTCCTCTAGGTACCCCTGCTGCCATGGTGTTTAGGAGAAGAGTGAGCTCAGACATGTATAGAATACCATTTGTGATTGAAGAGTGACATTAGAGGGAAGTCAGGTTAAGCTTCAGGTTTTGGTTGTTGTGGTTTTTTGTTTAAGATTTTACGTATTTGAGACAGAGAGCATGCATGGGGGATCCTGGGAGGAGGAGAAAGGAGCAGAGGGAGGAGAAGCAGACTCCCCACTGAGCAAGGAGCCTGCTGTTGGGCTCCATCCCAGGACCCCAGGATGATGACCTGAGCTGAAAGCAGTCCAGTCGCTCAACCAACTGAGCCACCCAGGTGCCCCAAACTTAAGTTGTTTTTTTTTTTTTTTTAAAGATTTTATTTATTTATTTGACAGAGAGAAATTATAAGTACACTGAGAGGCAGGCAGAGAGAGAGAGAAGGAAGCAGGCTCCCTGCTGAGCAGAGAGCCCGATGCGGGACTCGATCCCAGACCCTGAGATCATGACCTGAGCCGAAGGCAGCGGCTTAACCCACTGAGCCACCCAGGTGCCCCCCCCAAACTTAAGTTTTAACAATTGGTTTCTGTCCCCTTTTTTCTGACTTTTTTTTCTAATCTATTAAAAAATTTTTTTTGAGATACAACTATTTATTTTTATTCAGATAAATTCCCATAAAATCTGTTCACTGTTTTGTTTTTCCCCTTAGGTGATTGAGGTGGATGAGTCAGATATGGAAGAAGACATTTTTCCTACGACTTCCAAAACAGAACAAAGGTAGGGGAAGTGATTTCCTGCAAGAAGAAATACCCGAAAAATTTCAAATCATCCAAAATTCTACCTATACATATTTCTGTGTCATAGAAGTTTAACAGATTTGTGCTCAACTGGCCAAGTAAATAGAGAAGTGAAAAATAGGGCAAAGCCGGGTTCATAGAGATGATACAGCATTACTGCAGGTACTTTTCAGTGAAACTTAACCTCTAATTTGTTTCCTTTTGCCTTTATTATTCAGGGATTTTCCTGATGGAGTTCTGTGTTCTCTCTAATGAACTGAATATTGTATATTTTTTAATTGTATTTTTCTAAATATTTGATTTCAGCTTCTCTTTCATATCGCATTTTTACATACTGCGTTTCACAGGGTGCTGTGCCAGACACTAAAAAGAGGATCACGTGGGCTTTTCCTGCGTTTGGAGCGCTCGTTTGCTTCTACCTGTCCCTTTTGGTTTTTGCTATTTTTGCCATTACTTGGCTTGATGCACGGTTAGCATTTCTCTGTGTTAGGGCTTTAGGTGGACACTGCTTAACTGAAGCTCAGTTAATGAAAATTTCTACTTAAGAAAATAATCAAGAGCTTTTTTTTAACTCTGATTTTCTGTGAGCATTATATGAGGTCTGATGGGGGACAGAATAAATGTTTTCACATGGTTACTGCCTTTAGGCAATGCAAGTTATAGTGGAAAAGAGAGATGAACACATTTCAGTCCATTAAAGGATGATGAGTCAGTACATAATTATGTGTGAAATTTTATGATACAGATTAGGTGTGAGTGCTCATAGGCTCTTGGAAAACGGAGCAAGAATTACGGGCTATGAAGGAAGGAAGCGTTTTCTAAGGGAGTAACATTTAGCTGAGGTTTTGAGATAGGAATCTGGAGCAGTGGAGTGGGGAAGGGCAGCTGAGAGTAATGGCCTGAGCAGGAGTTGTTAGCAAGAAGGAAGAGAATGAGGAAAAAAACGCCGCCTCAGTGTTTCACACTGGTTTCATGATCTCAACCTTGTTTTCATTACCTAAGGATAAAAATTAAATTTGATTTAAATTAAAAGAACAAGAGAAATTAAATACTAAAGAATGAAATTTTGCTGGGTAGGATTGAGCTTGGGAACGGCCAAAACCATTGTAGTATCTCAGATTTTTCACCTACCTCATCTTTTAGAACCAGTTTTCATTCCTTGTGCGTGATATTGACCCTACAGAGAATATATGCTTTATGTGAATTAAGGATCTGTGTTGGGAAAATTGGTATATGTAGTTCTGCATCCATATATTTATTCAGTCTCCTTCCTTCGAGGATTTCCACTTTAGCAGTATGCTAATTACAAGGCACTAATAATCCAACAAGGTAAATGTTTTATTCAAGTGTAATGAAATCTGAGGGAAGTGACACTGTCTTCTAGAATAGGTCATCGAAGGCTTTACAAAGAAAGTAGGTAACGTTTGGGTTGATGATCAATAGGTGTGTAAAAATGTTTAAAAGAAATTGTCAGAGAGGAAGAATTTCTTCTCCCCTCCAAGGTCTTTCTGGCTGGGCTAAGAACCACATTAACATGAGACAGATTAATAGGAGGAAATCAAGTTTAATTTCATACATAGGGGGAATCCACACAAACGTGGAAATTCCAAAGACAGACAAAATGAGGTATGTATGTCATTCTGAAATAAGGGAGTAGGGATCTTGGACATCAGTGGGAAAGAAAGCAATTCGCAGGAAGGGGAAAGACCGTAAGTGCTTGGTAAACGAATGTTTGCCGGGCCACTCAGAATCAGTAGGACAGAGAGGATTTTGATCAAACAAAATCTTTGCTGGGTTCCTCCCTGACAACCATACCTAGTTCATACCGTAATATGGTTACCTACCTATGGTGATATCTCTCTTCCTGGAGTAGGTCCAATATCTAAGTCCTTTTTAGGCGTTTGGGGGAAGGTCCTGAATCTGCTGAGTTTTGATTGCTTTTTAACTCAAAATAATCCTCATGTCAAAGTAACCGATGTTGGGATGACCTACTGTTGGCCCCTACACAATTATCAGCGTGCAGCAGTAAAGAGTAATGTCACAGGCCACAAACATCTGCTTGAAAGAGAGCTCAGGGAAGGCCTCTGAGGAGATCACCTTTAAAGTAAACTCTTCAGGTGCCTGGGTGGCTCAGTCGGTTAAGTGTTGTCTATCTTTTGCTCAGGTCATGATCCCAGGGTTCTGGGATTGAACTGCTCATTGGTCTCCTTGCATGGTAGGGAGCCTGCTTCTCCCTCTCCCTCTACTACTCCCTCTGGTTTTTCTCCCTCTTTCTCTGTCAAATAAATAAGTAATACATATTTTTTTAATTAACTGGAATCTTGCTGAGAGACTTGGCCTTGCAAAAAGCAGAAGGAAGACCACATACAGAGTGCCTCTCTTTTGTTTGTTTGTTTTTCTTTTTAATTTAAATTCATTAATTAATATATAATGTATTCCTGGTTTCAGAGGTACAGGTCTGTGATTTATCAGTCTAATATAACACCCAGTGCTTATTACCTCCTGTGCCCTCCTTAATGTCCATCCGCCGGTTACCCCATCCTCCCCACCTCAGCAACCCTCAGTTTGTTTCCTATGATTGAAAGGCTCTTACGGTTTGTCTCCCTCTCTGGTTTCATCTTGTTTTATTTTTTCCTCTCATCTCCTATGATCCTCTGTTTTATTTCTTAAATTCTACATATGAGTGAGATCATATGATAATTGTTTTTCTCTGATTGACTTACTTCACTCAGCATAATACCCTCTAGTTCTGTCCATGTCATTGCAAATGGCAAGATTTCATTTTTTTCCCTGATGGTTGAGTAGCAGTCCATTATGTAACTATACCACATCTTTCCATTCATCTTTTGATGGCTACCTGGGCTGTTTCCATAGTTTGGCTATTGTGGACATTGCTGCTGTAAACACTCGGGTGCAGGTGCCCCTTCAGTCACTACATGTATACACTATATACATCTATACAAATATAGTTCTTCCCCGCAGAGAGACAAACCGTGTGTGTGTATATATGCGTGTATATGTAAATACGTAGTAGTGCAACTGCTGGGTCATAGTGTAGTTCTTTTTTTAACCTCTTGAGGAACCTCCATACTGTTTTCCAGAGTGTCTGCACCAGCCTGCATTCCCACCAACAGTAGAAGAGGGTCAACATCTGTCTTTTCCTCATCTGTTAATTTTAGAATTCTAGCCATTCTGATTGGTGTGAGGTGGTATCTCATTGTGGTTTTGTATTTTCCTGATGCTGAGTGATGTTGAGCATTTTTTTCATTGGTCTGTTGGCCATTCTTATGTCTTCTTTGGAGAAATGTCTGTTCACATCTTCTGCCCATTTCTTGACTAGATTTTTTGGGTTTTTTTGGTGATGAATGATAAGTTCTTTTTAGATTTTGGATATTAGCCCTTTATCTGATAGGTCATTTACAAATATCTTCTCCCATTCTGTAGGTTACCTTTTAGTTTTGTTGACTGTTTCCTTTGCTGTGCAAAGTTTTTTATCCTGATGGAAGTCCCAATAGTTCATTTTTGCCTTTGTTTCCTTTGCCTCTGGAGACGTGTCTAGCAAGAATTTGCTACAGATGATGTCACAGAGGTTGCTGCCTGCATTCTTCTCTAGGATTTTGTTGGATTCCTGTCTCACATTGAGGTCTTTCATTCATTTCGAGTCAATTTTTGTGTGTGGTGTAAGTAAGTGGTCCAATTTCATTCTTCTGCATGTGGCTGTCCCATTTTCCCAACACCATTTGTTGAAGAGAGTCTTTTTTCCATTGGATATTCTTTCCTGCTTTGTTGAAGATTCGTTGACCATAGCGTTGAGGGTTCATTTCTGGAGTCTCTATTCTGTTCCATTTCTCTAATGTGTCTGTTTTTGTGCCAGTACCATACTCTCTTGATGATTACAGATTTGTAATAGAGCTTGAAGTCTGGAATTGTGACGCCACCAGTTTGGGTTTTCTTTTTCAACATTCCTTTGACTATTCGGGGTCCTTTCAGTTTCCATTACAAATTTTAGGATTAATTTTTCCAACTCTGTGAAAAAAGTTGATGGTATTTGATAGGGATTACATTAAATGTATAGATTGCTCTGGGTAGCATTGACATTTTAACAGTATTTGTTCTTCCAATCCATGAGCATGGAACATTTTTCCATTTCTTTGTGTCTTCCTCAGTTTTTCTCATGAGTGTTCTTCCCCCGCCCCAAGATTTTATTTATTTATCTGACAGAGAGAGAGAGAAATCACAAGTAGGCAGAGAGGCAGAGACAGAGAGGGAAGCAGACTCCCTGCTGAGCACAGAGCCTGCTGTGGGGCTTAATCCCAGGACCCTAAGATCATGACCTGAGCCGAAGGCAGAGGCTTTAACCCACTGAGCCACCCAGGCGCCCCTCATGAGTGTCCTATAGTTTTCTGAGCACAGATCCTTAGCCTCTTGAAAAAGAAAGAAGCTTGACTGTAGGTTAGGAGCCAGTGACCAATCCATGGAAAAGAAGGGGTTTGAGATAGAATAAGAAAAGCAGGAATACATCATGAAGCAGTAACAGTTGAGCAGGGTAAGGTATTTGGACTTTATTATAAATGCAGGGAAATCCATGGAAGGATTTTGGGAGAGTAGTGGCACCATCTGATTTACATTTATGAAGGATCCGTGTGGTACAGGAGGCAGAGTACAAGCAGGCTGACCTGAAAGGAGTGTGTATAGTCCCCAGAAGAGAGATGACAGAGGCTGGTACGAGAGCGGTAGCAAGGGAAAGGGAAGGAATAGATAGTTTCAGGGCATATTGGGAGGGAGATGTGACAGAAGTTGGGGATGTATTGACTATCTGGAGTGAGGGAGAATGAGGTGTCATGGTTGGTTTCCAGGTTTTCTACTTGAACTCTTAATGCCATACACTGAGAGTCATCAAAGAAGAGAAATAGATTTTGGTAAGGGATGATGGGCAGAAAATCAAATAATTCTGCTTTAGATGTAGAAAGTTTGAGATGCCTGTGGAATTTATATGAAGGGGGTGTTGGTAGGCAATTGGATGTATGAGTCCGTAGCTCAGATAACAAGGTTTGAATGATACCTAAATGTCCTTCTCAACAGCATATAACAGATACACAGATACTGAACTTGAAGCTGTTAGAATGGATTGATCACCTTACAAGAGAAGGTAGAGAGGAGAGGGCTTTGTGTTCTAGTACCTGGGTTTTAACCTTTAGAATTTAGGAAAAGTAGGAGCAATGAGAAAGACCCAGAAGAGTATGGCATTGCCAAAGCCAGTGCCGGCCTTGGTAGAACGAGTGCAAAATACCAAGACAGGCTGAGGTGCAAGTCAGGTTGTGTATTTGTGATCTATAGTTGAGGATAATTGGGGTAGCATTTCTTAGTCTTGAGTTACTGTCTTAAACTTGAGTCTTATGTTAGTCAGGACACCTTAGGTTCTTTGGTCTAGTAAAAATCTAACTCAAATTTGCTTAGGGAAGAGGAGATTTATTGAAAGAATATCTGAATAAGTCAGTCCATCAAAGGAAGAGTCCCTTTCAGTACTTGCTTGATCATTCTTATCTTTGTGAATTAAAACACACACAAACAAAAACAAGTGTAGCTTTCTGAGGTGTTTTTTTTGTTTTTTTTTTTTCCCTAGTAGTGCATCAGTAGTCAAGAGGAAATAAGAAGTTTAGGTTGCATGAGGTCCTTATTTTTCATTATTAGAACCAACGGAAATACTATTGTAGTATGTTTGACATAGATTTTAAGGGTATTAAAGAAAAATACCTTGATTTTTTTTTTTTTTTTTTTTTTTTTTTTTTTAAAGATTTTATTTATTTATTTGACAGAGAGAAATCACAAGTAGACAGAGAGGCAGGCGGAGAGAGAGAGAGGGAAGCAGGCTCCCTGCTGAGCAGAGAGCCCGATGCGGGACTCGATCCCAGCACTCTGAGATCATGACCTGAGCCGAAGGCAGCGGCTTAACCCACTGAGCCACCCAGGCGCCCCAATACCTTGATTTTTGTTACCATTTTGTGTTGTCTACTTTTCAGTAGAATAAATGTCTGTCACTTTCTTATTTACTCATGTGGTAATAAGAATAACTGAATTGTTTATTCTTCTGAGCCTTTACATGTGAATTAGCTTGTGTGGTGCTCACATGCACCCCAGGAGGCAGATGAAGCTGAACTATCCCATCGTCTCTTGGAAGAAAGGGAGGCACAGTAGGTTACTGGCTTACTTACTTACAGTGGCCCAGCTAGTCACAACAGCCAGGGGTTCTGCTGCAGACCTGTTTCTGCTGCCGCTTCACTTCATTTGAGATTCACCTCTCAAACCACTGTGCAGGCAGTAGGAATCATTTAAGTGATGAGAGGCAACTTAGAAATTAATGTTTTTGGCAGCAGATCAGAAATCAGCCATGGCAAATTTGTGTTTCTGATGAAGCAACGACTGAAAAAATTTTGGTGGGTTTTGAAGACTTATTTACTAATGGCAAGGTTTGTATGGTTATTTTGATTATTTAGAGTATTTAAGCTCTAAAACTTAACAAGGTATGGGCCTTGTACAAGTTGTTTTACTTCTCTGTGCCTCAGTATCCTCATTTATAAAATGAATTTAATAGTATTTACCCCATATCATTATGAGATTTAAGTGGGTTAATACTTATAAAGTGCTAAGTACAATGCCTGATACATAGTAACACAGTGACAGCTCTATAAGTGTTCATTAAATAAATTAAATAACAGGCTAGGGAAAATAGAACAAGAGTAACAGGAGGAAAGGTAAGCAATAAAAGCTCCATAATGCCCAGCAGTTAATTTGGAAAAGGAAATAACTTAAGGGCTGTAAAACTGCCTCCTGCCAGATGGGTAACAGAGAGCCTACTTTTCTTTGGGGAGGTTGTTCCAAACTTTGTCCTTGTGCTGGCAATAAGAGGGCCATTCAAGTTTGGTAGAGGTACCAGATAAACCGAGGACCCTCCCTCAAAACATGAATAAGAGGGGTAGAGTGAGGGATGTTGGGGAGGGGCAGACAGTGAGTGGTGGGAAGCTTGCATTTTTGTGGCACCTGTGATGTGCCAGGCACAGTATTAGGCCAGTTTTAACATGTCACCTTGTGCTTACAGCTCACTTCTTGGCTGAATATCTCTAGGCTGAACGCTCTGATTTATGGCCCTAGATGGTATTTGAACAAAAAGGGGAAACAAGCTTACAGCTCCTCGCGCTCAATTTGATACACCCTCTCTTTTTATTGAAGATAAATTTTTATTGATTTGAAGCAAATCAAATTAAACCTTTTCTCATATCCAGGATAAGGCCCATTTATTCGACCCAGCAATCAAAAGAGTATAACCATTTCTTTCCCTCCCTACTGTTGGGCTGGGGGTCCTTCACAAATGAGATCTGTAAGTCTCTGGAGCCCCCTGATGCAGACCTTAGGACTCTTGCTGTGATCAGATGAGCCACTGTCCGTCATAGATGACTGGCTCGTTTCTGGGTCCCATTGGTTATTTGGGGAGACATCAGAAGCCAAGTCAGGTGTCAGTGGGTTTTTTTTCCATAAACCATCCCCCTTTCCCCAGCCCCCAGGAAGAATGGGTTCACCTAACTTCCGCCTCCTTGGCACTGTGGCTGTATGCTTCCTGTCACAGATGGAAACAAGTCAGCAAATGATCAGTTCCCGCTTAGGCCAAGTATAGAGAGATGGGTATGTCCCAGATGGATCGCTTGATAAATTTCCTTGGTCTCTACTTCTAAAGCTGTGTTGTGCTTCAGGTTTGCTTCATAGATCCTCCTGTCCTTTACTTTTATGTAGAAGAACCTGTGGGTTTTTTCTTTCCTTCTGACACATGCCCTCTTGATTCTCAACCCACTTGTCCAGACAAGATCTTCAGATATACTTCAGACGTACTTTTGCTGTAACATCCCAATGCATGGTAATAAATTAGTAGCTAAAAGTTTACAAATGCTGCTTTCATTTAAGTCTGGAGTTGGCAAACTTTCTTAAAAGGCCAGATAGTAAATATTTTAGGCTTTGTAGTCCAAGAGGCAAAGCTGAGGCGATTATGTAGATATTTGTAAAACCATTTAAATGTACCCCATTTCAAAACGGGAAAACCATTCTTAGTTCATAGGCAGTTAAAAAACAGGCTGGATAGACTGCAGTGACCTGATCTAAGAGGATTTAGAATTCCTACTGGTAAAAAGACATACAAATTTGAGTTCCTTTACCACAAGTTAAGCTTCATAAGGAGGGGAATCATGATCTTGTTTGCTGATATTTCTCAGGGCCTATCAGAGTACCTGGAAAAGAAAAAGCTCTCAGTGTATATTTGCTGTTTGATTTGGATCGAACATGAATAAGACGAGCAGTGAGCAGTGAGCCCTAGAAAATCGTGAGCCTCCCCTGAAATCCCTTTATCTTGTGACAGAAACATAGCTGCTATTTGAATACAAATATTTCCACATTCAATTTTCAGGAGTGGGGGATGATAGTAGATGCATGTTAATACATGCTAAGCATTATAATAAGCAAGGATCGGTGTAGTGTTTAATAGATGTCAGGCAACTGATCTAAGTTTTTTAGCATGTACAGTACATGCTACTTACTTACAGTGGCCCAGTACAGTAATTCTCTAAAAACTGATTACTATCCTCGTTTTATGGATGAGAAGATTGAGGCAGAGAGGCTAAGTAACTTGCCTGAAGCCACATAGCTAGTAAATGACAAAATTGGAATTCAGACCCTAGCTCCTGAGTCCTTTTCCTCACCATTACAGTTTTACTGTCTCTAATGCAGATTGAGGGAAGGGATTAGCTATTTCTACTCATGGCTGCTACTAGAATGAAAAATCGCACTTAAAAGGGCTCATGAATTCTCTCGTTCATTTTCTATGTTTTTCCCATGTTTCTGCCTCAGGTGGTCGAGCGCATCATCATCAAGCAAGTGCATGTCTCAGAACCAAATAGCTAAAGGAGTTGATTTTGAATCAGATGAGGTAATAAAGTAATATTGTTAAATCTTCAACAGTTTTCAGCTGTTTATAAAATTTAAGTAAGGACTGCTAAGCTAGTTGCTGGAAATGATTTTTTAAAATACGTGCATTGATAACCTTCCTTTGAACTGTACTTAATGTTAAGAATCAACAAGTAGGGGCACCTGGGTGGCTCAGTGGGTTGCCTCTGCCTTCAACTCAGGTCATGATCCTGGGGTCCTGGGATTGAGCCCTGCATCGGGCTCTCTGCTCAGCAGGGAGACTGCTTTCCCCTTTCTCTCTCTCTGCCTGCCTTTCTGCCTACTTGTGTCTTCTGTCTGTCAAATAAAGAAATAAAATCTTTAAAAAAAAAAAAAAAGAATCAACAAGTAATGTTTGTTGGATACCCGTAAATCTAAATACTCAGCTATAAAAGACCCGCCAATTTTAAAAATATGATATCCTGAATTCTTAATTAATTTGCCCTGTTAATCATGGATCAGAATAGTTTTCCTCCGTTTCTGACATTTATATTTGGAGAAGTGATGATGATATTCTAGAAGTTTTTAATGTTACTGTAATAAAATATTTATTAAGTACTTGCTACATACTTTACACATTTCATATATAAAAGGGTACAAGGTGGTGATTTTCATTTATGGAGGGGTTCAGATATTGACTAAAGTGCCACATGGCAGCACGTGTGAAAGAAACTCCAATTTATGTCCGGGCCATAAAACTACCAAGTCTCTTCTAAGCTGGGGGAGAAGGAATAGAGAGGCAGACTCAAGACTAGCCTCTCGGCTTCACTCATCCGTTCATTCAGCTGTGTTAAAGCCTGGCGTTTCCTGTTTCTCCACGGCAGCCCGTTGACGGGCCTTTGCTAGTTTTTGTTGAATTGCTTTAATGTGTTTTTCTTAGCTCTGTAACCCTTTTCATTTCTTGACTTTTTTTTTTTTTTTTTTTTTTTAAGATTTTATTTATTTATTTATTTGACAGACAGAGAGATCACAAGTAGGCAGAGAGGCAGGCAGAGAGAGAGGAGGAAGCAGGCTCCCCGCTGAGCAGAGAGCCCAATGCGGGACTCGATCCCAGGACCCTGAGATCATGACCTGAGCCAAAGGCAGCGGCTTAACCCACTGAGCCACCCAGGCGTCCCTTGACTTTTTTTTTTAATTTTTGAAAGATTTTATTTATTTGAGAGAGAGTGTGCAGGCACAGGGGAGGGGCACGGGAAGAGGGAGAAGCAGACTCCTGGCTGAGCAGGGAGCCGCACCTTGGACCCTGAGATCATGACCAGGCAGAAGCCAGACACCTAACTGACTTGAGCCACCAAGGCACCCCATTTCTTTATTTTTATTTAAAAAGTTTTTTTAATTGTGGTACGAACATACAGGGTATAACTTGGCATCTTGGGGTGCCTGGGTTGCTCAGTCAGTTAAGCATCTGCCTTTGGTTCAGGTCATGATCCCAGGGTCTTTGGATTGAGCCCCATATTGGACTCTTTGCTCCACGGGGAGGCTGCTTCTCCCTTCTTCCTCTCCCTCTGCTCCTGCTCCTGCATGTTCTTTCTCTCGTACTCTCACACTGTCTCTCAAATAAATAAAAACTTTTTTAAAAAAGATTTCTTTCTTTCTTTCTTTGACAGAGATCACAAGTAGGCAGAGAGGCAGGTGGGGAGGGGGGTGGTGAGGGAGGGGGAGCAGGCTCCCTGCTGAGCAGAGAGCCTGAGGTGGTGCTCAAACCCAGGGCCCTAAGACAATGACCTGAGCTGAAGGCAGAGGCTTATTAACCCACTGAGTCACCCAGGCACCCCAAAATAAAATCTTTAAAAAAAAAATTTTAAAAACTTGCCATCTTAAACATTTTTCAGTGTGCAGTGCACTAGTGTGAAGTATATTCATTTTGTAGTGCAGTGGATCTCCAGAATTTTTTCATCTGGAATTAAAAATCACCCACCGAGCAACTCCTCATTTCCCTTTCCTCACAGCCTCAGTAATCACCATTCTACTTTTCGTTTCTATGAATTGGACTGCTTTAGATACATGCTATAAGTGGAGTCACAGTGTTTATCTTTTGGTGACTGACTTATGTCACTTGGCGTGCCCTGCAGGTTCATCCCTGCTGTAGCCCTTGACTCACACCTTTCGTTTTGAGCTTCCCCTCTTGCTGTCATGTTCCTGTATCCCAGCTGGGGTTTTGAACCAGCTTGAGGAGAGGACTCACCAGCAGTTCAGGCTGCCGAGAACAATGGCAGCATGAGCTCAAGCTCCCTGTGAAATAGTACCATGTTGCCTCCAGGAGGGAAGCAAGCAGTTGTGGTCATTTGTTCATTCCAATCATGTAGATAGACATGTTAAATGTTAGAGATTTGGATGTAGTTCATGTTAACTGCAAAGAAAAGCAATTAGCAGGTTATTATGCCTCAAGTTGGATTTATCTCTGATTTTTAATAAGTTATGCCTTTGTTAATAGCAGAAAATGAATCAGTTATGTGAGTCAATTTGTATTTTTCAAGGCATTCATTTCTCACTAGAGATAGGTAACGTAGGTAACAAAGGGTAGCTAACTTAGCTTAATACCAAATAATTATCCCTTTTTATTAATGTCTTAAAAGAAACAAATCAGGGGCACCTGGGTTGCTCAGTCAGTTAAACATCAGCCTTTGGCGATCCCAGGGTTCTGAATTGGGTTCTATACTGGGCTCCCTGCTCAGCCAGGAGTCTGCTTCTCCCTCTCCCTCTGCCACTTCCACCTGCTCGTGCTCTCTTGCTCTCTCTCCCTCTCTTAATTAATTTAAAAAGAAAGAAAATTTACAGGCAAATTTGCTTTCTCCTGGATATTTAGCTAGAGAAGACCTCAGAATCAATTTTAAATTATCCTCATCAAATTTTATAATTTGGACTTATCTGAGGTTTGTTAGTTTTCCTGCTCTTACCGTGCATATAATCTTTGGTCTCATTCCAGGATGAGAACTCTTCCATACTGCTGTTTTTTCCAGAAAGATACTTTAAAGATTGATTTGCTGGGTGTCTTTTTGAAGCAGTCTAAGAGTAGCTGTCTACTGCTGGCATGAAATGGGTAACAGGAAATAAAAATTATAGCTATTTCTGAGTTAGGTCCTGTGCCTTCGTATTTGGCCAGGGGGGTGAGTTTCCAGAATATTAGGTAACATCAGTAATAAAATGTAATTGGGAAAAAAACTTCCAAAAAGCAAACAGAAATGACTTGAAGAGTATTAACTTTCCTGGCTTACCCATACTTTATTTGCCTTTTTTAAGGTTAATAATTGAGAGAAATGTATATGGTATATATTGTAGGGATACATACACACACACCCACCTATATCAGGATCAGTTATTTTCAGTGCTTGCTAAGAATTTAACTGACTTACTTCCATGGTGAAAGAGCTACCAGGGAAGGGAGGAAAAGATAAATGAACAGACGGTTCATATCCATAAATCAAAGAGAACAATGAAAGGCACCTCACGTGAAAGGACGAAATGGCTTTTATTGGTATTGTTGTTTACCTGTGAGCATGTCTGTCCTGTCTGGGTGAAGCATGGAACAGTCACTCATGTAACATTTGTGTGTCATTTCAGGATGACGATGATGATCCTTTTATGAACATGAGTTCTTTAAGAAGAAACAGAAGATAATGTATTTAATATAACTTTGAAGTTTTCAAGGTTCAGGAAAAATCAAAATGTTGCAAGCTGAGAGTTTACGGTTGAAGATTTTTAAAGTACTGCTGTTAACTAAAGAATTTGAAAAAGATGTACTTAACAGGGAAATTTCATGTATAACAATTTATGTTTTGGGGTATCATTTCCTGAACATGACTCCTTTAATTGAGATGCTTCCCAGCTCAAGAACGTACAGAATAAGATTGGTTCTCCTTATTTTTTAAATCTAGTTGTTAACATTACCTGGGGCTGCTCTATAAATCAGAATGTTATTTTCCTCACATGTGTTAGTGTACGTCTTACTGAATGGGGGTTTTGCTTAAATACCATTCTTGAGAGTAAGGATTAAAAGAAATCTATCACTATATGTTTCTGCTTCATGATCAAAGACTATTAGTATTTTAATGTAGTTACATTTAGCCAAAGTTGAGGAAAAGAGCTTATAAAATTTAACCCCTTTATAATTTTAATAAATTCTAGAGATTCTGGATTTCCTCAAGGTCAAGCAATCTTTTTGAAACTGTGCCTGAGCTCACTGTTCATTACTATATATTCTTCTTTTTCTAAAGCTTGTGATAGTGTCAGACACTGAGACTTTGAATGTTAGAGGTACCTTATGTTTTGAAAAATTAGATATATTTGTATTTAAAAAATAGAAAAATCTCAAAATTAAGTTTTTGATTTTAGTTGTAGCAAATATTTTTAAAAGATTGGGTTCTATTAGTCCTTTTCTTCATTCTTCATGGTTCTCTCTTCCCTTATTCTGGAGCTCTCATCTATTTCTACAAGGAAAAGTGTTAAAAAAAAAAAAAACTTATTCTAACTGTATTATTTCAAAAATATTGAAGAACTTTTTTAGATAGAGTGGTCAATTGAGCATTATATTAGATGGAAGTACTGAACTATAACTTCTGTGGACTATTAATGCCAAAATTTTATATTAATAATATTTTATCTTAGCATCAGACATGGCCAGTTCCAGACATTTTAGTGAAGCAGCCTTGTTAAGGCCACATTTTCTCCCATCCAAGTACTGGCCAACCCCAACTCTGCTTAGCTTCCATGATCAGGCACATTCAGGGGGTATGGCCGTGGGCAAGCTTGTATTTCTTTACTTGTGTTGCAGGGGGTGGGGGAGGCAATAACGATTTGACCTTTTCAGATTTAAGCTCAATAATTCCATCTCCATCTTAAAACTGTGAAAACACCCCCTGGAGTATTTCTTGTTTTGCATCTCTGATGTAGCTGTATTTAAAGACTTCTAGGGAAGTCACAGATCTCGGTGGTACAACAGTCTGACATTTCTTCACTTATATATAGAATTAAACACTCGACTGAGCAATATTCATGATTACTGGCATGGTCACACCTGAACTATGTCAAATTATAAAAGAAAATTTGCAAAGTGGCTTTCTCCATATTATAGCCCTTTGACATGGCTTCAGTCAGAACTGGGATATAACATTCTGTGGGATGAACTGGGATAAAAAATCTGTTTTAAATATTTTTTAAAAATATATTCTGTATCAACTTGAGCATAAAGATTAGGTGAGCCGACAGCATTAACCCAGCGAAAAGCATTATCCTGTGAAATATTGTCAGGACCATGTCACGACATCTTGACTATTCCCAGCATCAGTGAAGCCGGGAATGAGAGTTGCTTCCTGTGTAGAATGGAAGCTGGTTTGGATGGTGGCGTCCAGGCAATGTAGGCCCCATGTGGGGCAGGGTCAGCTGATGACTCTTCTCTCCTGCCACCAAGATGTGCCCATGTGGGGATCATCGCGAAGGACACAGTCACAAAAGCATGCTGACAGCTTATGAAAAAAGAAGACTTTTTCTCCAAAAATTGCTCCATGGTATGACAAAGGTACTAAATGTCATGCCGATAGCTCCCAGGAAAGGTGATTCCATGGCAGTTAGAGAAGTGAAAATCTCAGTGAATCCAAGTCACTTTAACAGCTTGTATCGCGTATGGTAAAATGTGAGAGAAAATCCTTTGATTGAATATTGTTAACATAGTTAAATATGCCATATAGCCTTGCTATTCTCTATCAAGGCCATAAAATCTAAGGTCTTTTGGTTTTCAGAGATGTTAGTATAGGTGTGTAGAGGTGATTCCAACCTGCAGTTGCTTTCTGGAGGCCGAGAGAGCAGTGCTAAAAACGTTCTGAGGGGAAAGATCTTCCATCATTTACCAAAGAATAGACCTCTTTCTGGTGTTTTGTTCCTGTTGTAAAAATAGAGCAGCACGTTTACAAGGTTAAGAATGCACTGTAGTTCTAGGAAATTCTAGGAAGTATGACTGGTGCTTAGAAAGTTCAAGCATGTAGGCATGGGACTTAATTCGGGTACATAGAAACCATTTCTTCCCTGTAAGCCTTTAAAATTACAGAGTACAAAAACAGAAAAGTCATGTGGCTTAATAAGGAATTATAAAGTGAGTACTCATAACATTTCTATGCCGGTCAAGAAATAGACCATCACTTGTGCCCCGGAAGCCCACTGAGTGTTCTGACGTCTCCTCCCGCTAACCAGTCCTGACTTCTGTCATTGAGAAGCTCTTCTTTTTGCCACAAGGTGGTGCTTCCGCCATTGGATGGCAGATAGGATGATGCAACAGCAAATCTGAAAGGAAGTATAGTTTTGCAGTAAATTTGGAATCTATGCAATAATACTAAGCCTATGCAGTAATACCAAATTAGCCTTCTAATCTTAGATGTAAATTGCTTTACATATTTCACCTGGCTCTGCCTGTGACTGAGGAAGTTGCCAGTTCGATAAATTTTACAAATACCGGTTCAAGAAGAAACCGTTTTATGTTTTAATAAACAAAGAGAAAAACCCTTTATTAGAAAAAATAAAGACTTGCATTGTAAAATTTGTCTTTTGAAACGTACTATATTTAAAAATAACTTTCCCCCAATGTAATCTGACTTTTTAAATCTATCATGCATTTAATTCATGGTGTTCTGTAGCTTTTTTAAGGCTTATTTCCATTAAAATTATTGTAAAAGTTTTGTAGAATAAAGGTTTGTGTTTTAAGTCCGAAGAACTTCCATATTCTTGAATGAAAAATGTCTGCATCTTGTTACTTGCTTATCCCTTTTAATACTTTTTTTTAACTCATTGTTTATTAGCTAGGTCTGAAGACACTAGAATGTTAGTTTGAGCTCTGTAAAGCCAGTTAACATAGCTTGCTATTGCCGGCACATTTGTGTATCTTGACTGTGACTATTCACTAGAGCTGGTTTTAGCTGTTTTTAAATTATAAAGGCAGTGAATATTCTTTAAAATTCAAACAGAGCATATATTAAAAATATGTATATTTCCCTGTGATCCTCTCCAGACTTAACTCCCAACAATTGGGTACACATTTCTCCGATTACTTTAGCATGATCACTGACCAAAATTGAATTAGAACCCCCAGTTACGTAGTCACATTTTGAGTCCCTACATCGAGGTGTATTTTCAGTTTGGTACTTGACGTCCTAATGTTTCCATAGTCGCTTTATCAGAACATTGTCTGTTCTGAGGGATAACTACTGCTTTTCAGTTCATCATTGAAAGGTTACCACTCCCTTTGAGTCAGATGCAGGAATGTTTCATCTGTGTGCCTCGCCATCAAAAGCAGTAAAGTGATTTTCAAAGGCCTCTTCACCAGTGATGTCACATGATAGTGGGTTAATTTAAGAAACAGGCGCAGCAGGTGTCAGGCTGGTTGAGCTAGGCCACATTCTGCTGTTTCGTGCCCCTCTGCGTCCAGTGATTCACGTAGAGCTACCAGAGCTACAGCAGTAAGTACCCTTGATCACATCTCCTGTTTGGTTCCAGAGGTTCCATGTTTATTGTATTTAAAAATCAGTATTTGCTCAACTGCAAGTTACAAATTTAACTCCAGTCTACCTATTCGTGCATTCAAATCGATTACATTGATGTATCTGGACTTGGAGCAAATTGCCAAAGGCAAAAAGCTGTTGCTTAATAGGGTGGGAGGCACAACTGCATTTCTTCTGGTCCTTTGACAGACTAAATAGGATGCACTAAATGAAGTTATCCATTTTACATTATTAAAATGTCTTTCTATAAATACTGAACTCAGTCAATGCATCTATCCATCCATTGTAGACAGAAGCCCCGGGGGTTTATCACCCCAATCTCAATACAGAGGTTTTTTAGTAGTGGTTTAAAGCTAGACCATGTTTTGTTTTGTTTTTTAATTTTTTAAAACATTTTTTTGTATTAGAGCACAAGCAGGGTGGAGAAGCAGAGGGAGAGGGAGAAGCAGACTCCCTGCTGAGCAGGACCCTGAGATCATGACCGGAACTGAAGGCAGACACAACTAACTAAGCCACCCATGGACCCCTAGATCATTTTTTTAAAAAATTTTATTTTGAAATAATACTGAATTTTGTGGAAGATCTGCTAGAATAATGGAGAAGTTATTTTTATCTTTTACTCAGATATACTAACTTTTAAGCTTTTGTCATTTAAAAAATCATGTATATGTATATTACATACATATTCATACACACTTGTGACCCACATATAAAAATTTTTTTTCAGTCTTTTGAGAGTTTTCAAGGAGTAATGCTCCTTTACCCTTAATACTTACTGTATATACCCTAGGAATAAGGGTATTGTCTTTAATGACATCAGTAGTTAGTTAGGCTTTTATAAAATTTAAAATTTATTCAATTTTTAAAATTCTTATTTTTTAATACTTTATAGTCCAGATTTCGATGTTGTCAGTCCCAATAATTTTCCTTACATAGCATGTTTTTCCCTCTAGTCCAGGATTTAATTTTTTTTTTAAAGATTTTATTTACTTATTTGACAGACAGAGATTACAAGTAGGCAGAGAGGCAGAGAGAGGAGGAAGCAGGCTCCCTGCTGAGCAGAGAGCCCAATGCGGGGCTCGATCCCAGGACCCTGGGATCACGACCTGAGCTGAAAGCAGAGGCTTTAACCCACTGAGCCACCCAGGCGCCCCTAATTTTTTTTTTAATATATAAAACATGTACATGCTTCCAGAAGTCTAACCATTTGAAATGTGTACTCAAATCTTTCTCCCTTCCCTATCCCTTTCACTCCTTTCTGCGCTACCAACTGTAGGTAAACAATTCCATTCTTGTTTAACCTTTCTGCATTTCTTTTTTTCTAAAACAGTTTTGTGTATTTTTTTCATTTTCCCTTATTTCTTACACAAAAAGTGTGTGTGTATGTGTGTGTGCATTACCCTCCCCCAACCCCCAAATAATCTGTGCTGGAAATCACACCATATCATTTTACAAAGATCCTCTTTTTCATAGCTACATAATATTCCATTGAGTTTAAATACCATAGGTTACACTATCATTCTCTCATATTTGGCTATTTAAGTAGCTACAATGTTTACAATTACACGAATAATGTAGTAATGCTCATCTTGCATGTTAGTGTTTGGACATTTTTAGACATATATCTTCAAGAGTAAATTCCTAGATGTTGGAGTTACTGGGAGTAAGTGTATATGTAGTTCTACTAAACATGGCCAAATTCTCTACCATAGAGGTTGTACCATCTTGCATTTCTGCCAGCAATGTGTACGGTCATCTTCCTCACACAATTTAAATCAGATTTTATTACTGGTAAGCCATTAATTTCTGGTTGGCTGAAATCTGACTTTTACATTTAGATCCAAATTGTTTACTTGACCGTATATAATTCTTCCCCAGAGAAATAATGATCATCATATCTCAAACACCAAAGACCTCCTTGATTCCACCACCTGCAAGTAATTGCTAGAATTTGTCTTTATTGTTGTGCTAACTTTGTAAAATAGAAATGAGCACAAAATTAATATAAGAAAAGAACTTTTTTCCTGGTGCTCAAAACTAATGACCTCAAGTGACAAAAAAAAAAAAAAAAAAAAAAAGTATTAAAGCACTTTCAGGAGTGTAAGACCAACGACAGGTGTTGCTTACATCCTCTGAAAGTGAGTTGCAGATCCAGTGATGCCTTCTAGAAATACAATTTCTACTTGGTATTATTAAAAAAAAAAACCACACACACAAAAAAAGGAAACATCCTTCTTTCCTCTATAAGATGCAGTATTAATCAAATGGTTTAGATACCATGCTTAATTTTCTTTCACTCTCTAAGGATCCAACTGAAACAAAGCACACAACAGAAATAAAAGAGAATTAGAAAAAATAGCTCAATAGCAATTAAGAGCACAGAATTAGAGCTTGTGCTAGGAAATATGACTCAACCTGTAGGGTAACAGAAAACCTTGAAATATGAACTCCACGGCTCCACCTGTTAGAAGAATCCTATCTTCTCTTTGCCTCCTCAGAGATCTAATGAAGATTCCTCATTTTAAGTCGTTAACTAGCAATAGAATCAGGAGATATTTCCACAGAAGGATGGTTTTACATTGAGTTTAGAAGATGAAGGTTTATATAATTTTCTGTAATGAGAACTTAGATATGCCCCCAGAATCCTACTAGATAGCAAAAGGAGTACCAAGAAAAGTTTAAGACTTGCTTCCTGGGTCATCTGACTCCAACTCCAGTGTCTACCACAATAGACACTACTATTTCTCCTGTCTGGGCACTGTGCAAGGCTCTACGACATGACGTGCGGAATAACACCATCCTGGCCTGCAAGAGTGGACAGGTAAGTCACAAACAGTACCACAAGGGAACTGCACATCCGAGAATGGATCTCGTGTTACAGGAGCACTTTTAACTGAATAGATAAGGCAACACAGCTTGTTCTTGGGTTGTGGAAATCAATCAAGGAAGTCAGTGAGTCTTCACAGGAGAGAGAAGACTTCAGCTAAGTCTTCCAAGAGGAGGAGTTTTTCTGGCCCTGGGATCAGAGGGAGGATAATTCGAGACAGAAACAGCATCTTCGAATGCAATAGCATCATGAAGTTGGGGTGGGCTGTGAGGCGACTGCAAGACTCTAACCATGGTAAACAAGCGAACAAGAAAAGGAGCAAGTGTAAGAAAGTAAGGGAAGGAGGGGATACAAAGAGTTTAGTTTGGAGGATGTTGAATTGTAAGTGTATGTGTGGGTGGGTGGGGGGTGTTCCAAGTGGGAATGTCCAGGCAACAGCCAAATGTGTCATAACAACTGGGAGCTTTCAAGAGGATTGATAAGTAGAGATACAGATCTCGGAGTCACTTGTGAGTGATGGTTCAACCGATGGAGATGGTTGAGATCACCCTGGGGGACATTTAGTTTAAGAGGACCAGATGCTGGAGGATGGCACTCTGAATCGCCAAGAGTAGCTAGGAGTTCTGTGGTAGCACCACTAAGGCTACCAGTAGTCTACTGGAGGGATTAAATGGGCTGCTATGAGTTGGCCCAATACCCGCTCTGTCATTTATAAAACTTCCTATTTAAAGGTGTGGAGTAAGTTCAAACAACTTACAGAAGTATTTGGACCACAAACTGTATGTTGGAATTTGGGTGTACTTCTTTTATTTATCCTAAATATATCATTTTTGGGAAGACTTTATTTACTTGTCAGAGAGAGAGCACAAGCATAGGGAGCAGCAGGCAGAGGGGGAGGGAGAAGAAGCAGACTCCCCGATGAGCAAGGATCCTGATGCAGGGCTGAAACTCAGGACCCTGGGATCATGACCCCAGCCGAAGGCAGACGCTTAACCCATGGAGCCGCCCAGGTGCCCCTAAATATATCATTTTAGTCTACAGCTCCAGGGTACTGGAATATTTCCAGAATACTTGGAAACTGATTCCAGGGGTAACATGCACACATACGGTGTTTTTATTGCGTTGGGATTATCGTAAGCCATACTTTCTATTTCAGGTCTACCTGATTCACTTAGTAACTAAGGTATGATGCCATCCCACCTCTGCCATTAAAACAGATCAACTTTGAGTGACAGTCATGCGCCTGACATGATGCTGATCTTTCTTCCCCTCAGCCGATGATTGGCACGAGAGAAGAATTGTGGGTTGGTGCATTTTTAACTCAAGTAGGACCTTTTCAGGAAATAATCCTGGCATTAGAGGAGCAACCACTCGCAGTGCCGGGAATGTTGATGAAGTGGGGCTCTCAAACACTTCTTTCTGGGGCCTCTGTGTGATATTACCATTCTGTGATTCTTGGTCTTGTGAATGCTAGTGAGGTGATTTACTATTTTTCTTGTTCCAAGTCCATTTGAAAGAGTTAAATTCTCTACTCTTTGGTATGTTTAATACGTGTGACTATTATTAGAGACAGAAATATAATTACTATCTGCACAGCCTGACTCTACACAGCGTCCTCAGTTTTATTCAGAACGCACAAAGGAAGGAGCTGTCTCATTCTGTAAGAGTGGCTCTGTGTCTTCCCAAATCATCTTCATAATAGCAAATGATAATGTTACAGAACCATTAAGGTCTATGAGGAAGGGACTTCTTTTTAAAAACTTAGCCTTGACATGGGATGGGTGGGGGGATGTTCTTCTTCCATCAAGCACTAGGCTGTTGCTACAGTTGAGAGTAAATTCAGGCCAGGAGAGTTGGGTGCTAGGAACTTGGGAGACTGATTGGAGAGCCATGCTCACGGAAGAGCACATCTGTCCAAATTCCAACCAGAACCAATATTTACTTGTTTCTTTGACAGCTGGAAGTGCAAGAGAATTTTCACACCCCTGGGAGCAGCCTTCGACCAGTGATTGACAGGAGTTGGGTGGGTAGATATCCAGCTCTTGTCTACTGGTTTGGATAGCCGATGTGTCTGCTTTGCAATGGCTTTCCCAAAAGGAAGGGGCTCCAGTCACTCACAGTGGTAGCTGGCCTACCAATAGACTATTGGCCCCTTCCCAACCTTGTCTCGCTTTTCCATTCCCCTACTGGTGTTTGCCTTCATTTCTCAAATAAACCCTTCCTCTAGAATCTTTGTCTCAGGATTTTCTTCTGTGGAAAGCTAAGAGCTAAAATATGTCATCTTGTCTTCCGATGGAGGGGAGGTTTCAGGCATCTGGCATAAATGCCCTCAAATCGCCAAGGGGGATGTGGGAAGAAATGTTATCAAAGTGAAGGCATTAATTAGGAGCAGATGAGTGCACCTGTCACAGAACACCAAGCAGGGTACATGGGGGACAGTGCTTGGAAGGACACTGCCTACCTTTGATTCCTTTCTGTGCACTCCAGGCTGACTAACCTTAGTCTGCCCATTCATTCTTTCTCAACAATTTGATTAAGTAGGATTTTGTTCTCTAAATTACCAGCACATTGGGTGCTTGGGTGGCTCAGTGGGTTAAGCCGCTGCCTTCGGCTTGGGTCGTGATCTCAGGGTCCTGGGATCGAGTCCCGCATCGGGCTCTCTGTTCAGCAGGGAGCCCGCTTCCTTCTCTCTCTGCCTGCCTCTCTGCCTACTTGTGATCTCTCTCTCTCTCTCTCTCTGTCAAATAAATAAATAAATAAAATCTTTAAAAAAAAAATTACCAGCACATTCCAGCCTTGCCTCCCTGAGATGGTACCAAGTCACCTTAGTAGACCATTAAGTCAACCCAGGCTCTTGAATTACATGCTTACAGGCAGTCTCTTGGTTTCTTTTATAGAACTAAATACCTATTACTTGATCTGCCTGGCACTCCTGTCCCTTCTCCTAGGACCAGTCACATAATCCCCTGTTCTGACCACCTAATCCTCTGGGACCCACCAGGTCCATCAGCGGAATTGAAGGACATTTGCTCACCATCCTCTCCCCTACATGGAGTTGCCTGAAGAGTAAATGTGAAGGAAAAACTGGAAACAAGAATGGACCCCTTTGAATTTGCAGATAAAATAATGGAGAGAGGTAAGTGAGGTCAGAGGAGGATCCTTTTTGTGGTTTTTTATTGTGGGTGTTTGACTTCAAACTGAAAACGAGGCAATCCACGTGTCCTCCTTCCCATCTCTGTCACCCTTGCTCTTCCCCTTGCCAGCACCTTGATTCAGGTCCCACCTCTGATCCTGGATCACTTGACCAGCCGTCAAACCTCCTGCCTCCCGCTGCAGCCCTTTTCCCAGGAAGTCACTAGAGGGTTCTTTCTAAAACGCAGACCTGATCTTGTCAGTTTTGTACTTACCGCCCTTTGGTGAATGCCAAGGGCCTTCGGGAATGCGTTCATATCACTCTTACAGCCGCTGAATGTGCCGCGAGCGTACTCACCTCTATGTCTTTGCATGTACCATGGTTCCTTCCTTCTGGAATACTCCATCTTCTTCCCTCTGCCTCCTCTGTGACCTGTTTCTTCCTGGTCCCTTAGGACTGAACCAAAGTACTACCTTTATAGGAAAACTTCCCAGCCTCCCGCCCACCTGGGGAAGTGCACCTGTATTTTATTGTGATGACGCTTAAACCATTTCCTATCCGCTTATCAGTAGGTGAGCTTGAACTGTATCCCTGAAGTTGGAAGAGCATACAGAAGCTGACATCTAACTTCCCCTGGAAAAGTTCCAAAGTGAGAGGTGCCTGGGGCCTCTCCTCCCGACCTCCTGAAAAAAGGAGGACTTCGGTGGGTGGGGCCCATTCTTCAGGGTGAAGGTGGGACAAAGGAGCAGCCTTTCCACTGGGCCAAATGGAATTCTCAGAAGGAACCTGGACTTAAGTCTTTTGGTGGACTCCCAGCAGGCAGAGATAATGCCGTAGACAGTCTACCTGACCTTTATAATTTGAATGGGGGTGGGCCCCACAGTTACAAATGCCAGTCCACAGATTACTGCATACCTAGCACCACATGGCAGGGTGGTGGGGACATTCAAGGGTCTCTGAAAACCCCACAAGTGGGAAAAGGAAAAAGCTTTTTTTTCTTTTAAAGATTTTATTTAATTTTTTGAGAGCGAGAGAGGGAGAGAGAGCAAGCACAAGCAGGGCTGGGGGTAGGGGACCGAGGGAGAAGCAGACTCCCCGCTGAGCAGTGAGCCTGAAGCCATTGCTGGGCTGAATCCCAGGACCCTGGGATCATGACCTGAGCTGAAGGCAGACGTTTAATCGACGGAGCCACCCAGGAGCTCTAGAAAGCTTTTCACCAACAGCAGAAAAGTTAAATTTACTTGCCCAGGATCTCATAGCTAGGAAGTGACAGAGCTGTGATTTGATCCTGACTCCCCGGGTTGTCATGGGTGGGGGCCGGGTTGTCATGACTGGGAGAGACTACTCAGTGGGAATGAAAACGGGTGAGCAAGGTACCAGGATTTCCTGTGGAGTAGGCAGAGAACAGAAACATGGGTAATACACCCCTTCCTCAAGCTTCAAAAGCTTCTCCGGCCACCCGGGGCACGCAGCTACTTATCTCCTTTGATTCTTTGATCCTGTCAGCAGATTGTTCCGCTTTGAAGAGTTTCCTTGGAAAAACCTACACACACACACACACACACACGCACGCCCGCCCACCACCACCCCCACTGTCTTAAGACCCGCAGGAAACAAAACCTAGGAAGCCCTCCAGCAAATCTGAAGTCTGGTGGGTGCAGGGGTTTGGAGAAGCCCTCCCCTCCATTGCCTTACACGCCTTGTTCCTTAAAAACAGCCGGACCCAGGGATCCCCCGCAGTGTGGAAACCGTGCCCGGGCTGACGCTCTGAGGGCACAGGCGTTGCGCATCCCCATCTCCGCACGGGGGGCCGCCCGGAGCCCGCACACCAGGCTTGACAGGCTGCGCGCCCCAAGGGTCAGGCACCCCCACGGGGGCGGCTGCCACCCGCCTGCCCGCTGGGGCGGGATGGCGGGGCTGGGGCGGGATGGCGGGGCGAGTGTGACTTAGGGACAGAGCCCCGGAAGCCGGGCGGAGTTGTACTCCCGGCGTGGGAGCGGGCGGAGCGCGGCGCGCCAAAAGCGAGCGGGCGAGCGCGCGCGGGGAGAAAGCCTTGGGAGTCCCGCGGGGTTGCATTCCCGAAGGGGCCGCCGGCCGGGCGGGCGGAGCGGGCGCGCGTCTCCGCCGGAGCGGGAGCGGGAGCGGGAGCCGGGGCAGGAGCCGGAGCCGCGGCGCGGCGCTGCGCAGAGCGGGAGAAGTGCGGCCAGCGTTGGAGCGCAGCCGGCGCCCTCCCCTCCCGGCGGGCGTGGGCGCGGCGCGGGCTCGGGTGCCGGGGCTCCCGCACGATGGGCGCGCGCGGGGTGCTGCTCTGCCTGCTCCCGCTGGTGCGAGCCGCCGAGCGCCCCGAGGGCCGGGCCGACGAGCCGGGCCTGGAGGCGGCCCTGGCGGTGCCCAACGCCTCGCACTTCTTCTGGGGCAACTACACCTTCTCCGACTGGCAGAACTTTGTGGGCCGGAGGCGCTACGGGGCCGAGTCCCAGAACCCCACGGTGAAAGCCCTGCTCATCGTGGCTTACTCCTTCATCATCGTCTTCTCGCTCTTCGGCAACGTCCTGGTCTGTCATGTCATCTTCAAGAACCAGCGAATGCACTCGGCCACCAGCCTCTTCATCGTCAACCTGGCGGTCGCCGACATCATGATCACGCTGCTCAACACGCCCTTCACCTTGGTGAGGCCCCGGCCCCCGCTTGGCCCCCGCCCGTCCCACATGCCCGGCGCCCCACTCCCCTCGGTCCTTCCAGTTTTCCTCCGGTTGCCCCGCGTCTGGCCCGAGGCGCCCTGGTGGGGGGGGGGGGGCACGGGCTGCGCCTCTCCAGCTCCTTCCCTTTTGGCTTCCTCGCTGAAGTCTGAACTCAGTCCTGTCTCGCAGACTTTTGTCCCTGTCCTCTGACTCTTTGTGTCTTCATCTTTTTCCCTCCCGGTGGTGACGGTCTCGATCTTCCCTTTCCCACTCTTCCTGTCCTTCTCCGTGGTTTTGTTTTTCTGTCTTCCCTCCCGCTCTCTCTTCTGTCTGTCTCCTCACCTTCTGAGCTCGAGCTTCTGCAGCTGGGGGCACCAGGGTCAGTGACTGGAGTGTCTGCAGTCACCCCAGAGCGAATGACCACTTCCTGTTTAATAGCACTGGCCTTGGGCCTATTGGATATCAAGCGGTAAATCGAAGCTCCTGGAAGTGTTGGCAGAGATGACTAAGGCCCCCCCCCCCCCATCCCCAAAGTTCCAGCCCATTCAATGTCCCGCTGCCACCCTCGGGTGCTGCTTTGTGCCACAGCTGCAACAGCAAACAATTGCAAATTGTTAATGGACACTTAAGTGCATTTTCCTAGACCACTTATTTAAATTGCGTCTCTCTTTTGTGGTTTGACAATGAGGCTGTTTCAGAAGTGTGTTGGGGAAGAGATGAGAATGAGGTGGGCTTGGGTCCCATGGCCGGGCTGGGGGTACTTGCACGTGGGTGGTAGATGAACACCCCCCACCCTCCACCCTTACACTAAGGCACTGGCTGTTTGGCATGAACTGTGTCCTTCCCGTTTCTCCGGGACTTGGGACTCGGGAGTGTGGTGCTCTTGGGTGGTTTGGGATTGTGAGGGCTAGGACCACGCAGTCTAATGACAGTTATCCCTTAGGTTTCTGCTGCATGAGTCACGTTTTTGTTTTTTGCTTTTTTTTTTTCCGCTTCATGGAATAACCTTGTTATTATTGGTATTTTGACCAAAGCAGACTCTGTCTCTCTCCCTCCCTGTCTGTTTCTCACACTCATACTCAACCAGAAATAATAGACAAGCCAAAGGAAGAGGGTGAACTCCCACCTGTGTGAAAATCCTTCCAAACCTCACAGTTTTTTCCTTTTTTTTTCTCTTAAAGATTTTATTTATTTATTTGACAGAGATCACAAGTAGGCAGAGAGGCAGGCAGAGAGAGAGGAGGAAGCAGGCTCCCCGCTGAGCAGAGAGCCCGATGTGGGGCTCGATCCCAAGACCCTGGGATCATGACCTGAGTCGAAGGCAGAGGCTTTAACCCACTGAGCCACCAGGTGCCCCCAAACCTCACATTTTAATACTACATTCTTTCTTTTGTCCTCACTTATGAGAAAATTGCGTTTTGCCGGTGAGGAAACTAAGGCACAGATAGAGGTTCAGTCCCTTGTCCAAGGTCACTTAGCTAGTTTTTGGCAAAAGGCATGATAAGAATTACTTTTCTGACTCAAGTCCAGAGGTCTGTCCACTAAGCCACTGAACCCGGGGGTGGCAGGTGAAGGGGTGGGGGTGTTCTTGGACTATGTTAAGTTCCCACTACTCCAAACCATGGACTTTTCCTGCTTGCTAGCCAGCTGATATCTAACTGTTTCCTGGCTACTCGGAATCCTCTTGTCACCAGCCAAGGACAAAAGGGCTCCAAATACCACCCCCACCCCAATCCCGAATCCCCTGTTACCTTGAAGCACAAGAGTGTATGAAAGGGCTGGGGGGAGGGTCTTCTAAGGTAAGGCATCCTGTCTTCCAGCTAGTTGGTGACAATGTTCTTCGTCTCTGGTCTCCTTTCCTGTCCACTTGACACACGACAGTGAGCATGACGTTTAGCTCTGGTCATCGAAAGAAAAGCAAACAGTTACTTACAATTCCGGTGGCAGAGGCATGCATAGAATGTGGTAGAGCCTGGAGGAGAGAATCATTGGTTCTGTCCTGCCAGAGTCCCAGGAGAGGGTCACAGGAGACTGTACAAAGAATGTGACATTTCAAAGCGGCCTGGAAGGGCCGGAGTTTCCCAGGTCGAGGCGAAGGCTCCACGCAGACAGAGGGACCGGGAGACCAAAGGCGAAGTGTGTCAAAGCTCATTTTGTGTTGAGGGGATGTTGAGTGGCTCTTGATGGGGTTGGGGGGCAGCAGGATAGAGTGCCGTAGGGGGTGCATGGGGAGCTGGAGACAAGTGGAGGTGGGCCAGGAAGGCTGGGACGAGCTTGTGAAGGGGCCTGGGTACTCCAGAGGCATCTGGCTCTGTCCTGAAGGCCAGGATGAGGAGAAGCGGGAAGGTGACAGTAATCGGATTTTTAGTTGGGAAAATACCATCAGCAGTATGAAGCCTGAATCACGAGCAGCCAAGATCGGAGGACAGGGGAAGCCTTTAGGAGGCTGGAAACGGTCCAGGGGAGAAATGGTGGGTCACGTCACGAGGACCACGGCCTTGGGACTGGAGAAGACGAGATGATCTGAAAGCCATGCAAGGCAGCCCCTGTTGGCTCTGTAATGTCTTGAAGGTGGGAGGTGAGAAGCAGGAATCGCTGGTGATGTCTGGCCCCATAATGTTCACGGACGGCTCAAAAGCCTCATATGGCTGCTGGCTCCCAGACCCACAGAGAGTAAATCTTTGGTCTGCTGTCTTAATGTCACGATCTGGCCATACGCGTGGTCCCTCGCGACTCTTCCACACACTCCCGCCAAACCATCCTACTGTTTATTCCTCAAACAGGGCCTGGGATTTCTGACTCAGGGCCAAGCCTTTGTTCTTACTACTATAGGAACAAAGACTATTTATTCCTTTTTTCTTTTGTTTTCTTTCTTTCTTTCTTTTTTTTTTTTTTTTTTAAAGATTCCTTATTTATTTATTGGACAGAGAGAGACGCAGCAAGAGAGGGAACACAAGCAGGGGGAGTGGGAGAGGGAGAAGCAGGCTTCCCACCGAACAGGAACCTCGACGCGGGGCTCAATCCTGGACCCTGGGATCATGACCTGAGCCAAAGGTAGACGCTTAACCGACTGAGCCACCCAGGCGCCCAAGACTACTTACTCTTTAAAGGTCATCTCAAGTGTCTCATGTCTTAACGGGAGTAGTTGCTGTGTTGAGTGCTTCCTCTGTACAAAGCACTGCTCTACCTATTCTCCACGTGCTCTTTCCTGTTCGATTTTCACAACAGCTTTAGCCCATTTTACTGATGAGGACAGTAAAGCCCATAGAGCCTAAGAGCTTTGCCCCAGGTGACAGTCGTAGAGGCGAATACTCTGCTGTAAATCAGTTGATGGTATCCTTCCTGTCCAACTGACTTGCTCTGTTATTTACTCTATCGTGTTTCCCATCAGCCTCAGCCCCCTCCCACCCCGCCTTGTGGCCCTCTCTCCGGGCCTTCTCTGACACTGAATACTTCCCTTCTCGCATCCTGAGATACTGGGTCCTCTCCCCAGACTTGTTCAGAATCAGTGCCTGAGCTTTCTCGGGCATCGGTCAGGAGCGGCTGGAGCACTCAGGGAGGGAGCCGGCAGCTGTGGGTGATGTGGGATGAGGCCTCGGTCTGCTCCTAGGGCTCCACACCGGCCTGGAGCTTGTCTTCTCCCCAGCCTGCCTGCCGCTCTCCAGGCCCCTCAGTCCCTTTCCCAGATGGACTTGCAGGTTTGCTTAGTCAACATTAGAGAGCACAGTCCCCACGCTCTGTTGTGATTTTTCCTATGTGTGTCCCCTATTAAGTCTGAACTCCCGCGGGCCAAGAATGGATTTTATTATTACCAGAAAAATAGCTACTGTTTCTTTCTAATAATATCTTTCTACTGATCTGCCAGACACGGTGTTCCACCCTTTATAGACCTTCTGAAACCTTAATCCTTACAATAAGCCTACAAATAAGGAAACTGAGGTTCAGAGAGATGGTATCCCTCGGCCCAGGCCACACATCTAGAGACCAGTGGAGGCGGCAAGTCCAAATCCAAAGCCCACGGATTCCCACACTCTCCCGGCCCCTACCAGGGGGCGGCCCCAGCAACGTGATCAGGTTTCCCTGAATCGAATGATTGGAAATCAGTCCTGCCAGAGGAAATCGTGTGTGACCCACAGCTGAGGAGAATGCAGTGGAAGAGACCTCCTGAGGGAAGCTCCTCAGAGGCCACAGGGGCTGGGTGTCAGGCTCAAGGCCTCTGACCTCTGTGGGCTGGTTTCCAGGTCCGCTTTGTGAACAGCACCTGGGTGTTCGGGAAAGGCATGTGCCACGTCAGCCGCTTCGCCCAGTACTGCTCCCTGCATGTCTCCGCACTGACGTTGACGGCCATCGCCGTTGACCGCCACCAGGTGAGGGCACCTACCCCTGACCCCCTGTCCGTCCCCATCAGGCTTCTCTTCTCAGGGAACTGCAGGGTCCAACACAGTGTTCTAGCACATGTTTCAGCATGCGGAGTTGTCTCATTGATCAGTTTGAGCACCCAGGCTAGGCATTTTAAAACGCGTGTGCTAAGTGCTACGAGAAAATCATTACTCCCAGTTTGTTGTTCCAGCAAAGGCTTCAGAAATTAATGAGCTTGTCTTGGGCGTAGAAAAGCCAACCTGAAAATCACACATGAAAAGAGATTGGCAAATCACGGCAGGGTAGAGTCAAGGGAGATGGCTGTTTCTTGGCCCCCTTATCGAGGAGGAAGCTAGAATATCCAGGTGGCAGGAACGGGCCTCGGGGTAGGGCAGGAAGGCCCTGCTCGCTGTCCTGCCCCATCAGACGCACGTGGTGGATTTGGCAAAGGAAACCAAAGAGGGCCTGGGGATGCCCATCCTGGAGGAGGACGCCTCTGTGGCAAGGACCTCCCACACGCTGACTCAGTCGGTCCATGTGGAATTGAGGTCTGTGTGGAATTGAGGAGAAAGTGCGTGCCAAGCTTTCCCAAGATCACCTAACTGGTGACTGATGAAGCTAGGATTAGCACTGAGGTCTGTCTGGCTTCAAGCCTCTGCTCTGATCACTAGACCACCCTGCTCTGAGAAAGCCGAGGGGCACCTACAAGGCCTATACCATAAGGGCCACCGGACAGAGAGAGGGTAGAATTTATTGTGAGTAGCTCCAAGAGACGCAAACAAAGACCAAGGGAGAGGAGGCTTCAAAGACGCAGATTCAAAGATACAGCTCAGTGTGAGAAAGAATTTTCTCATAGAACAGAGCTGCCTGGGACGGTAATGAGTTTCATTTCACTGGCACTTTTAAACAAGGGACAGATGACACTTGAAAGGGATGGTTTAGCAGACATTCATCATTGGGAGGGAACTGGGCCGGGCAAACAGATTTCTTCAGCCCTGAAAGTCCGTCATTTTGGCGTTTCTATTGCAGACGCTTTGGGCAATGTCTGAAAAGCTGGCATACAAATATTTTTCTGGCATACAAATATATTTGCCCTTCTTAACCTTCTCCCTGAATTCAACAAGAGGGATTCTGGGTCGCCCTTACCTGGCCTGTGCTTACCCCCATCTTAACATGGCTGAGTGACCCTTGGGCCAAAGATGGGTCGGTCTGAGGAGCACAGGGATAAGTCTTGCCCACATTGATCACGATGCTGTGTTATAAACCCCCCAAATGGGGACTCGTCCCAAAGCCAGTGAAATCTTCAAGTGATGTCCAGGGCCTCTGACCCAGCCTCTCACTTCTCTCAGCAACTTGAACAAGGAGGGAGCGTGAGGGGCGAAGAGGGCAGCCTCCAGAAGGGGGCTGTGCAGAGCCGCTTCTAAAGCCTGCGACTTCCTCCCATTAAACCTAGAAAAAAAAAACTGGAGAAAAATTTGGGGAGACACAGCCAGAATGTCCACTGTGTCACTCTATATGACCTCTCCCCCCAACCCTGGATTCGCCTGTCTCAGGGTGCCTTTTGTAAGAAAGAGAATGCTCCTGCTCTTAGAAGACGAGGATGCGATGAAATTTCAAGTCTTGACCTAAAGGTTTAAGGAGAATGGATTGTCACGTTGTGGCAATTCCAGGACGCTTTTCAGCCCAAAGTCTGCAATCCAGGCTTTACTATAGGCGTGGGAAAGCTGGACCCCACTGCAGCTTTAACAACAAATGCAGTAATTTAAATAAATAAAATTTTAAAAAGATTTTATTTATTTATTTGACAGACAGAGATCACAAGCAGGCAGAGAGGCAGGCAGAGAGAGAGGAGGAAGCAGGCTCCTGCTGAGCAGAGAGCCTGATGCGGGGCTCCATCCCAGGACCCTGGGATCATGACTCAAGCCGAAGGCAGAGGCTTAACCCACTGAGCCACCCAGGTGCCCCAATAAACAAATAATTTCATCACCAGTATTGTGAATGCCCAGATAAACATCCATGCAGCTTCCCATGAGGTCAGCGCCCTCCGTGACCTAAAGGGTCCTGGGGGAGGGGCAGGGCACGATCCCAAGGCAGAGGCCGACCACGGCTTGTCCTTCTCCTGGCCTTGTGGGTGTCATGCAAGCAGACTTCCTACCCCACCCCTGCCCCGCCCCCTCCTTCTGCCACATAGGATGGCAAGACGGCTCTGAGCTGCTTGGAGTCTCTGAGTCCAGACGACTCACTGGAGGGGGGCCAAGGGGGTGGCGTGGTCCAGGGGTGCTCCTTTATAAATCGGACCTGCCTGCCTTAGAGAGACACGGCAGTTGCGTCATCAGGATTGTGTCTGCTTCTGCATTTCTTCGGCTGGTGACACAATGCTTGTTTTCCAGGTCATCATGCATCCGTTGAAACCCCGGATCTCCATCACAAAAGGGGTCATCTACATCACGGTCATCTGGACCATGGCAACATTCTTTTCACTCCCACACGCCATCTGCCAGAAATTATTTACCTTCAAGTACAGGTGAGTTGGCTAGTAAGGAGCAGCCCGTGGGTGCCGAGGACTTCGACAGGGAAATCTGAGCATCCCCACTCCGGCCCTGACCTCAGTACCTGCTGCACCCAGCTGGTCCCTCTGTCTGTCTCCTGTCCTCTTGCTTCTGAGTGGGGGTGGGGGGGGCCGATAACCACGACTCTCTGTGGCATCCCTTTCTCTCTTTCTCCTCTCTTCCTCTCAACCACTTCGGCTCCTCCTTGTTCTCTACCCAGTTTGTCTGCAAGGTCAAGGCAGTGGCGAACAGCTTCTGTCACTGGGAACGCTTACCCACACAATCACACAGACCAAGATGCAAAATTCTAAATTGGCGGTGTTTGTTTATTTATTTATTTTTTAAGATTTTATTTATTTATTTGACAGAGTGACACAGCATGAGCGGGAACATAAGCTAGGGCAAGCGGGAGAGAGAGAAGCAGGCTCCCCCTGAGCAGGGAACCCAGCGCAGGGCTCAACCCAGGACCTTGGGATCATGACCTGAGCCGAAGGCAGATGCTTAAGGACGGAGCCACCCAGGCACCCCTAAAATGGTGATGTTTAAATGCCCTCACCCGACCTGCAAACAGAACGTGCTGTGTCCGTGTGTCTGAGGCAGGAAGCTCCACTTCCCTCTGCCTCCTTTTCAGGCTTCTTGGTCAATCATATCCTCTCACAGAATGAGAATTTCTTTCAAAGCACTTCATTTTTAAAAAATTTAAACACTTGTGTGTGGTTCTAGTTCACTGAAGGTGCTGCCCCCAGCTGGACTGTAAGGTTGGGGAGAGTTGGCCCCATTTTTGATTCTGCTACCTTGGTGTCCCCTAGCCCCTAACTTACTGTCTCCACGTAACAGGCTCTCAGTACGTAATCACTTACTTACTGAATAAATGAGTGAGTAAATGAATGAGCTTCAAGCGATTTTCATCAGTTCATAGTTGTTTTCAATGAGGTTCCTTAGAAACAGACCCTGTGATGATACAGATTGATTATAAGGAAGTGCTCCCAGGGGTCATGGCTGAGGGAGAGGGGATGCAGGATAGCAAGTGGAGGGAGACCAAGGGAAGGTGCAATTTGGGGGTAGAGGGTTGTTGGGGGTAGCTACAGCCAGCTTCACCGGATCTCTAGAGCAAAGATAGCACAGAGTTTGTTCAGCCTTGAAGCAAGGGAGCTGGGCTTTCATATTCCAGGCTTCCCTGGGGAAAATGGAAACTTCCAGCCCCTTCTGGCTCTTAGGGGGTCTGTAGGAAATGGTTTCAGTGGCCCGAGGCTAGGCACCTACAAGATCACAGGGTTGTCCGGGGGCTAGCGTCCTGGCGCTGCAGACCTGTGCCTGGGATCTGAGAGGATCTAGGGGCACAGTGCTAGTGTCCCACAGTCGCCACGCACTACTCCTCCTGAGGTGTGCACTTAGAAACATACATTTTGGTGACACAGGCAGGGTCAAGAGACTAAGTCTGAAGGCTGGTTACAGCTACAGCGGACACTTGAGCAACACTTGTTCGAACGGTATGGATCGACTTCTATGTGGATTTTTGCCACTGATAGTCTAGCACTAGAAAGGTGTTTTTTTCTTTCTCCTGATTTTAAATATTTTAATTCTAAATATTTTATTTACTTCTTTGTCATAGAGAGAGCACAAGTGGGGGAGCTACAGAGGCAGAGGGAGAAGCAGGCTCCCCACTGAGCAGGGAGTCCAATGCGGGACTCGATCCCAGGACACTGGGATCATGACCTGAGCTGAAGGCAGACGCTTTAACCCACTGAGCCACTCAGTTGGTTAAAATCCTTCTTGTTTTAATAACATTTTCTTTTCCTTACTTTATTGGAAGAATACAGTTAATAAATACACAAAATAATGTGTTAATCAATTGTTTATGTTTTCAGTATGGCTTCCAGTCAATAGTAGGTGATTGGTAGTTAAATTGGGGGGAAGTCAAAACTCAGCCATGGATTTTCAGCTGTGCAGGGGTCAGTACCCCTAACCTCTCTGTTGCTCAAGGGTGAGCCGTAATTTATACAGGCTCCCTCCCCAAATTCTATGATACTGAAATGAATCATATACCCAAATCCCCTAGCACTCGGACTCCCATCCGCCCTCACCCAGGGGGACCTGGGTTTTTTTGTTTGGTTTTTTTCCCCTGCTAACAGAAGCAAAGAGAATTCTCTGTCAGCAATGAGGGCCACCAGCACCTAGGACAAGAGCACTGAGCCACAGGATGGGAGGAGAAAACAGCCATTTTGAGTTTAGACCTTTTGTAGTATGACAACTCCGTTCACACCCACAATTGGGACGTTTAGATTAGGACACGGGGTTAGGATACCCACCACAAGTTCCTGCCTTATTTTTCCTGGGTCACCTTCTAAAGGGACCCCTTCGAGTGAACCCCGCCGCAGCCCCCTTCCTCACAAGAGGTGCTTGTGACCTGCTTTCTATCGCGTGCTTGCTGGTGACCCGGACAGAGGACTGCCCTTCCCGGTGCCTCCGTTCTGGGCTTTGTAAGCAACAGATCTCGTGGCGTGGCTTCCTACGAGTGAGGGTATTGAAACCGCGCCTTCCGTCAAAAGGGCCCCGCGGTTTTCACTTCCCCGAGGCGGGAGTTCGGATGCCGAGGGAGGTACTTGCCCGCCCTGCGTGGGTGCCTCGCGCCTCCTCATTCAGCAGGTCAGAACCTGCGGAGCCCTAACACACGAACTCTGGGGGTTCCTCAAGAGGACCAGGTGCATTCCATAGAAAAGACATACTTGTTATATGAATGGCTGAAGGTATGTTAGTTCGGGCTCTGCGACTCCCGTTCTTAAGACCCATCATTTCTTTGCCCTCCTCCTTAATTCCCCTCTGGAATGGGAGTAGGTCATAAACTGGGGAGTTCCAGGATTTCCTGAGCACGTTGTACTCTCAGGGTGAGTTAGTTCTAAGATGAGGAACGCCAGTGTTGTATCCATTCATTGAACAAATATTTACTGGGTCTCTGTAGTAGGCCTATTCAAGAGTAATACAAGGTTAAGAGGCACAGACAGAGCAGGTGTTCTCCTTATCCTTCTAGAACTCCCAGTCTAGTGGGAGAGCCAGAAATGTGCCAGATAATTATGCTGTAGCAAAAGCGCTCTAAGAGATGGGCTGGGAGCCCAGGGGAGGAAGGCCGGTGCTTCTTGGGATGAAGCCTTTCCACGCTAATGGCGCACCTTCCTCTTCCTTTCTCCGTCTCTGCCTCTCCCTGTTTCTATGTCTCTGTCTCTCCCTGTCCCCCCTGTCACCAGTGAGAACATCGTCCGCTCCCTGTGCCTGCCAGACTTCCCTGAGCCAGCTGACCTCTTCTGGAAGTACCTGGACTTGGCCACCTTCATCCTGCTGTACATCCTCCCCCTCCTCATCATCTCTGTGGCCTACGCCCGAGTGGCCAAGAAGCTGTGGTTGTGCAACACCATTGGGGATGTGACCACGGAGCAATACCTGGCCCTTCGGCGTAAGAAGAAGAAGACCATCAAGATGCTGATGCTGGTGGTGGTCCTCTTTGCTCTCTGCTGGTTCCCCCTCAACTGCTATGTCCTCCTCCTGTCCAGCAAGGTCATCCACACCAACAATGCCCTCTACTTCGCCTTCCACTGGTTTGCCATGAGCAGCACTTGCTACAATCCCTTCATCTACTGCTGGCTCAATGAGAACTTCAGGGTCGAGCTGAAGGCATTACTGAGCATGTGCCAAAGGCTGCCCAAGCCTCAGGAGGAGAGGCCACCCTCCCCAGTTGCTTCTTTCAGGGTGGCTTGGACAGAGAAGAGTGATGGCCGGAGGGCTCCACTGGCCAATAACTTCTTGCCCTCCTCCCAACTCCAGTCTGGGAAGACAGATCTGTCTGCTGTAGAGCCCATCGTGGCAGTGAGTTAGAGGGAGGTGGGAAGGGCAGGGAGAGGGCAAGCTGTCCCCAGCTGAGGTTGGCAAAGGGCCTGAGGATGGAGCCTGGAAAAATGCCTGTCCCCTCACACATGACCTTCACAGTGCTAGAAACAAGGCCCCACAGAAGCCATGGGACCCTGGATTTCCTAGGAAATGCTGTTTAGCCTCCTACCCCATTTGACGTAAAAACTAAAAGGCGACTACAAATCAGACATGTGTTTATGAATTCCTGTCTAAGAAATGCTGCGAGGCATATCACCTTCGTTCCTTCAGCCAGGGAACCCAGGACAGCTTCAGCCCACATGAGGGCTGAGTCAGTTGGCTGCCTAACAACCCTCCGACCGCCGAATGTTCATAAAGGACACCTGAGTCATACTTGGGGTGTGGCTGGCCCAGATGCACAGAACTCTACTCAAACAACATTCATTGGCCATTGAAAGGTGAGTGAGCCACAGCTGATGTGGAGGGTTTTTGGGCCTCACTTTCTGAAGTCCTGGGCCAGGATGAATCTCAGTATATAGTGGCTGGCTGGACAAATGACAAGAAAGGACCAACTAGGGCCCTTAAAGAGGAATTACTGAGTTCTCTTAAAGAAGGATTATTATTAAAACTTGGGAAAATTTAGAAGAGCACAAAGAAGAAAACAAAAGTCACCCCTTTCTGCATTTTGTTAATATGCTATGGATTTATTTACAGCTTTTCCCTTTGCATGTGTGTGTGCGCATGCCCTCCCTTCCATCCTGAATTACACTTTTCCACGTAGACACAAGCAAGCAACAGGGCATAACAGAGAACTTCCGAGCCTCTCTCCCAAGGGTAGTGTCCACAAGAAGAATTGGAAGAAGAGGTGGGAGAGGAACCCAAGAGTAAGGCTGTCGTGGAGCCAACAGACTGCCGCCTTCTTGTAGCCAGTGGTGGGAAAGGTCTGGATGAAGTTCTCAGAAGGCAGCCATCATGATGAGCCGGGAAACAAAACTCATTGAGGAGGCATAATGCCTTCCATCTTGCACTCACATGGAACAAGAAGTGGTAAAACGTTGCCCTGATTTTACAGGAGATGATGGAGCAGTCTCTCTAACATTCCAGAAATAATTGCTCTTAGACACTTCAAATCCTCCCAAGCTGTCTAGACAGGCCACTTCTCTGTGTTGTCTGAATAATAAATACTGCTTCTTCATGCCAGTTCCCCCAAAACGACTCACTTGTCAACATCACCCTGGTGGCTCCCATGTCACCTTCAGAAACCTGTGACATTGTGATAGTCCTTAATGACTCAACATGCCAGAGAAATCTCATTCCAGAGACTGAGTGTTTTCATCACATTCAGTCTGGTCCTGAGTGACTCACTGTGTCACCAGAAGACACAGGCAGAATAGAACTTAATTCACCCACCCTAAACAATTGCCACTCTTACACTGGCTTTAGGTTTCTTCCTAGCACCAGATGGATCTCGAAATCAAACACGGATATGGAGCTGAGTGGAGAAGTGAGGTTTGGGGAGAAGGACTTTGTCCAGGTTTCACTTCAATCTCTTGACTGTTCATTGAAACTGAACTTGGTCATATTATCTGCTTTCCTATAATTAACCATGGGGGTTCATTATCCTACTCTCTCTATTTATGGGAATGTTTGAAATGTTTGACTTTCATGGAACAGATTGGCTTCTAAGCCCATAGGGTTCCCAAGATGGATTTTTCAGGCCAAATGGCTTCCAGGTCTGTGCCTACTGTCTCTGTGGTGTCAAGAAGTAGCCTATGGTTTCATCTTAATGCTGCCATGGAAATTCTTTGAACCAGAAAGAAAACAGAATTACACAGAGTTTGTCCTGCACTGGAATCATGGGGAAAGCATTACTTTTCCTCCTTGTGAAGGCATCTAGAAATACTGCCAAATCAGAGGAGACCCTTCTCTGTGGGGGAAGACCCACACATAGCCCACTAGGTCTGGGTCTCCAAGACAGTACCTTGTCTTCCCCATTCCCCTTGTTCTCTGTGTGCCTCAGAGCCAAAAGCAGTTTGTATTTGTGAATGTGAAAGTTGTTAAACTTGAGTCTTTCCGATGTTTCATAATGTGTACTTTACTGTGGATGTTCCAGTCTCAATAAAATATATTTTGGATGCATGGACTATGCTTCTTGGACTTCTTATTAAACCACAGTTGGTAACCTTTAAAATGGAGGTTCATTGGATCACAAAGAGAGCATGAAGACCATCTGCCCACACCCCTGCGTGCTATAACTGAGGAAGCACAGACATGTGTTGGCTAGGGTCAATAGCCAGCTGGAAACCTCTAATCTCAGTCTAGTGCTTCTTCTATTGAACTGGCTGCCAAATCCCCTCTTCTGTGATTATGGAACTGTGCTGAGTACCCAGGACTCCACCCATGAGTCCTTAGTGGTTCAGGAAGAAGTAGAGCTGCCGCTGAAGCCTTGGGATTGGTTCTCCAACTCAGAGTGTGCAGTGGATGCCACACTCCCATGTTGACCAGGATTTCTGCCCCACTGGGCCCAGGGTCCCTTGTCCTACCAGGTAAGCTGGGGAGGGGTCTTTGTAGTAGCTGTAGTTACTCTGATGCCACCCAGAGCCCAGGAAATCAGTGTCACATAATTTCATGGAAGGTTGCCTATAGGGATAATTTACGGAGCCAAGGGGAATACTTGAAAGAAAAATGAAAAGCATAGGAAAAGGAGAAGGGAAGTAAGATTTGCTGACACCAAATATGAAGATACCATGGTAATGCTTCTCAGCTCATGATCTCATTCGCCCTCACAGCAGTCCTCCAGGTTGGGTGTTCTCATTTCTACATTGTGGTTGAGACTGAGGCTCAGCTATAGACCACAGAGCAAAATTGAGTAAATGCTACCTTCTTGGAAATTAGGTTTTGAGAAGGCAGGTAGAAAAAGAATCTTGATTTGTTTTTAATCAACATTTGACAAATTTCTTCAATTGTGAGACACTTTTAGGGTAAAACCTGTTAACTATCCTAAAAGGAAGTGCTTGAGTTACTTGCTCGGGAAATGCTTGATTAAGTGGACCCTAGAGCCCTCACAGCTCCATGGCCAATGAGTCCATTGCTCTAGTACAGTAGAACTCAATTCTGGTTAGAAACATCTTCCAAATAGACCATAAGTGACTTTCAGATTGCTGGTGCATGCTGGTGCATGCTGACCATGGTGGGTTGCCAAGGCAAACAGTTGTCTTTTAGGCAGCCTAGGCGTTGGGGTCCTCAGAGGGCACAGGCAGAGCTCAACTCAACCTCACTGCTCCAGACTGGTGTGACATGCATGCCTCCAGGGCCCTCTGTGCTGCTGTCCAAGGTACAGGCTCTAGGATAATAGGAGGCAACACGAGAGTGTCTGGGGCCAGGGGCAAATCTGGAAGACGGCAGGGACACATCAACTGGGGAAGCAAACCTGTCTTGGAGTGTTGCCTGCAGGTGGTAGAAGATGCTCGCAGTGCTGAGATCAGCCCATTAGCATCTTGCTTTGGCATCTCTGTGTACCGCCCCCTCCATTCTCTTTCATTTAAAGGAGTAGCTAAAGAGGGAACAAATAAGGTACGTGCAATGCTAGATGGCACTTAAATAATATTCTAATAGTATCTAGTGTGAGAAAGCCCTGCAGTTCACTCTCCTTTCTGAGATTTTGTAGTCTCTCTTGCTGAGAATAAATATTTGCTGCTTTATGGGTACAGAGTGGTTGATGTTAATAGTTCCTTCTATCCTCCTGTTTCTAGCCTAGGAGGAACCTTATCCTCAGAGTGGTCATGAATTTAAAGTGCCCAGATTAAATGTGAGGAAAGCAAAGGAATCATGAACACAACATTTAGGATATTGGTTACTTGAGATGGAAGAGAAGATATATGGATTCGCACGTAGGGTGATGGGGTTATAAATAGTTGTCAAGGTTCTAGCTTTTCTTTGGGGCAGCGTTAAGAGTGAGCCATAAACCAAGGATTATGATTAATTCAATTCTGTGCCTCTGTAGTCTATAAACAAACAGTAAACCAATAAAAATGGAGATCTAGAGGTCCAAGCCTTTATTTTTCTTCCCTGTATCTTTCTAATCAAGTTACGTCTATGTCTGTGTTATTAAAACACGCAAACAGAGTTCACTTCCAAGACAAATAGGGTATGACAATTATATTTCCTTTTTACAAACAACCTTGCTCTTCTGGAGTTAAAACTCCCTCTTTTTTTAGTTTTTTATGTCACGATCACTAATTCCTTCTCAGTTTTTCAGAAGAGTTAAAACCCCTTTGTGACCTGACCACACACATGGAGTGTCTGCCATCGCTTCTCCCCCACACCTCCTAGGCTGTCAGCTGCTTCTTCCTGGGCTCACGGAGTTTTCTGCTTCCAGAGCACCTGCTTTCCCAGGATCCCCCTTCTCCTTTACCCAGTTGCTAGGTCTGTGAGTTTCCTAGATCCCTGTCTTCCTCTTTTTTAAAAAAATTTACTCTTTTATTTTGGAAGTCCACATTCTCTAGCAGTTGCTCAAGAAAAGGTACATGTAAACAAACTGAATTTTGAAGACATTTCTATTAATTTTCTATGGCTGCCATAACAAATTACCACAGTCTTAGTGGCTTAAGCAACACAAATTTATTATCTTACACTTCTGTAGATGGGTCAGAATCTGACACATTTCTCCTGGGGCTAAAGTTAAGGTGTCTTCAGGGTTGCATTCCTTTCTGTAGGCTCTGGGTTGGCTCTATTCCCATGTCTTTTCCAGCTTATAGAGACCACCCACATTCTTTAGATCATGGACTGCTTTGTCCATGTTAAAAGCCAGCAACATGGGTGACATCACTCTGAACTTCTGAAGTCACATATCCTTCTCTGTTCTTCTGCCCATCCCCCCCCCCCTTTTTAAAAGATTTTATTTATTTATTTATGAGAGAGAGAGACCCTGAGAGGGGAGAGGTCAGAGAGAGAGAGACAGACTCCCCGCTGAGCAGGGAGCCTGATGTGGGACTCAATCCTGGGACTCCAGGATCACGACCTGAGTGGAAGGCAGCTGCCCAACCAACTGAACGACCCAGGAACCCCAATCCCCTCCACTTTTCAAAGGTGATTACAAGGATGTAATTTGTAAACCTTTGTGATTACATTGTATCCACCTGAATAATCCAGGATAATCTTCCTATTTTAAAAATGGTGACTAGCAACCATAATTCCATCTGCAACCTTAATTCTCCTTTGCCTGAGTGTGTTCATAGGTTCTGGGGGTCAGGACGTGGGAGGCCATTATTCTGCCTACAAGCACTGCGCATCTATTTTTTAGCACTTCTTCTGAGAAATTGAATGCTTTTCTGATTGCTAGTCCAGTGTATGTGACCTGATGATCTATTTTAGGTAGAGGTTAAGCAGGTGAGCTGAATGGCTAGAATAAAAATCATTACCTCTGCACCTATGAATTATGTAATATTGGCACCTACCTCAGTGATTCCTTCAGGGAGATGATGTTGCTTTTGGCTTGTATTTTCACTGGGAGGAAGTGCTTCCAGGGGCTTCCATTAATACCACCATAACGGAGCTCCTGTGTATATTCTGTTGGTTGCTAAGTATTCCAACTCTATATTTAGGAACTCAGGAATTAGCCACAGAATAGACCCACGGACCCCAGATGAGTGAGACACAAGTCAAAATTCCGTTTATCATTTGACCTCTAAAAGTTCTTGCTGTCACCTATGGGCCACAGTGACTATTTCCATCTCTAAGAACTGGTGTGAACTAAAAACCAGTCCAGTCATTCCCAAATTGGTCATTCCATAAGCCCCTTTGGAGAAGCTGATTGGGAGAACTATAGCACTTACAGTGATATTGTTACAGTCTTTTCTTTTTTCAAGAGATTCATGATCTGTACAGTAACTCAGGTATGGAAATTAAATGAGGGGCTCTGGATTTCAGATGTGGTGGCTAAAGTTAGGTCTCCATTTGCCAGACCTACAGCTGTTTTTTTGTTTTGTTATACAAATCGAGTAGTACCTTAGTAGAGTGGCCTTCTACTTATTCCAGGTCCCTGTGATAATTTAGTCGCTGTGAAGTTCCTGTGGGCCACATCACTGACGAATGAGCTGACCCTGCTGGTTGCCATAGTAACCCTACCCTCTGTGCCATTAGAGGTGAGTACTACTACTTGGCTTCTGCCCCCCTCAGAATCCAGGCCCATCAACCTTACTCACACTAGGAAGTCCATTTTAAAGACAGTATCCTCACATTCATTTTTGATGCATGGAAAAGATCCACTCAAACACTTTCCCATATGTCTGCATTTCTCTCACTAGTGTGTGTCTTTATGCCCTGGAAAGGTCTGGGCTTTCTGAGAGGATATATTTAAGGGTGAATGCATGGGTCATACCTAATAAATCCACTGCACTATTCCTATTTCTTTTTATTTACATTGCTTATTTTATTTTATTTTATATATATTTTATTTTATAATATTTTATATTTCATATATAATAGCATAGACCAGTACTGAGCCCAGAAGCAATAGAAACCTAGCAGATCATTAAATTATAAAATTATTATTCCTTATTAAACTAGTTAAAACCATTCTTAAGACCCCAAATAGCTAAAATAATCTTGAAAAAAAGAAGAACAAAGTTGGAGGTTTTACATTTCCTGATTTCAAAACTTATTATAAACCTATGGTGATCAAAACAGTGTGATACTGGCAAAAAGACAACCATAAAGACCAATGGAATAGAAGAGAAAGCCCAGAAATAAACCCTCCCATATATGGCCAGATGATTTACAACCAGGGTGTAGAGACCAATGGGGAAAAGGAGACTTTTTAATAAATGATGGTAGGCAAACTGGATATCCATATGCAAAGAATGAAGTTGGACCCTTACCTCACACTGTATATAAAAATGAATGCAAAATGAATAAAAAACCTAAATATAAGAGCAAAACCCATAAAACTCTTAGAAAAAATGCTGCGGCCACTGAAGCTTTGCTTTCAATATGCTTTTTATTCCTAGTGACCTTGGTGGATCATTTAAGAGACTGCTCAACCAAAACAGGCCATAGAACATCTGTGCCTCCTCCTGTAATGCTAACCCAATCCCCACTGCCTTCAAACCCTATGAAAAAAGATAACTTATTCCAGATCCCCATTTCTTTGAAAGTCTATAGCCTGCCACCAGTTCTGGAGCAAAGTCTTTACTAATCAATGTCCTTTATAGAGAAAACAGAACCCACTCTAGCTAGCTTAAGTGCAATTTTCACAGCATATCACAGAGATAAGATCTTCAGGAACACTAGGGAACCTGGTTGGGATGTTTTAAAAGTGGAAGCGCAGCAGCCAAGAGACATGCTCAATTACTCCATGGGACAATGCTAGAAGAAACCCACTGATGCAACTGACCATAATTCACCACCCAGCATTGTAGAATCTCTGCTACAGCTGCCACAAATCAACGAAATGCCTCAAGCTCAGTATTCCTGAGAGGAACCCTTTGACATTCACTCAGCTTACTGGTCTACCCAAGTCTACTGACGTCGACTTCACACAGCTCACTTCTGTGACAGTGTCTGCCAGAATCTTGGCCACATAAAGATTGCTAGTTGCAAGTCACGGAACATGCAAAATTCTAAAGCATTCCAGGCATGGAATTTAAGGCATGACAGGGCCTTGGGAAGTCACTGCAGAGCCGTTGAAAGAGTACAGGTAGTCAACCCAGACATAGTCACTTCAAAGGAAGGGTTATCTGGCTCTGTGCCTCAGAAATGCTGTTTACATTTTTAGACCTTATCCACTCAAAGCAATTTTACAGCAAGAGGCCTGATTTTCCTTCTGGGGGAAGCTGGAACCTCTTCTTTCTCTTGTTATACAAAGTTTTGCTGAAGTGCTTTTCCCACCTAATTTTATGTTTTATTAAATGTCCCTACCTCTGCTGGGTCCTAAGGCATTTGTTAGACCATCACTTCTGGAACTCTCATTCCTTTCTGTTGATCCAAGATGTAGAAAATGTTTCTTTTTATATCAAACTCTTACCCTGCAGCCATACTAAATCAGTAATTCGTTCTAGTAGACTTTTTTCATAGATTTTTTAGGATCGTCTATGTATATGATCATGACATTGACAAATAAAGACATTATTTACATGACTCATCATTTTCTCATCTTCTTATACTAACTAGATTTTCTTCCATCATAGTGAATAGATGTGTTGGGCATGGACTGTAGATATTATATTTTTCAGTTTAAAATTTTTTTTTAAGATTTTATTTTTTTTTGACAGAGATCACAAGTAAGCAGAGAGGCAGGCAGAGAGAGAGAGAGAGAGAGGAGGAAGCAGGCTCTCTGTGGAGCAGAGAGCCCGATGCAGGGCTCAATCCCAGGACCCTGAGACCATGACCTAAGCCGAAAGCAGAGGCTTTAACCCACTGAGCCACCCACGTGCCCCCAGTTTTAAAATTTTTAATTGGTTCCAGATTAGGCCCTTCTAGTAAGTGTGTAGTGGTAACGCATTTTTGTTTGACCTTGTATTCCCCTGTTGACAAATGAGGAGAAGCATCTTTTCATATGCTTATTTGCTACCTGTATATCTTCTTTGAGGAGGTATCTGTTGAGGTATTTGTCCCATTTTTCCATTGGGTTGTTTCTTTTCTTAGCATTACATTTTCAGAGTCTTTTTGTAACCAGATGTGTCTTTTTCAAATATTTTCTCCCAGTTTGTGGCTTGTCTTCTCATTCTCCTAACATTATCTTTCACAGAACAGAAATTGTTTTAAATAATTTTGTCCCATTTTATAATTTTTTTTTTTAAGATTTTATTTATTTATTTCACAGAGAGAGATCACAAGTAGACAGAGAGGCAGAGAGGCAGGCAGAGAGAGAGAGAGAGGGAAGCAGGCTCCCTGCTGAGCAGAGAACCCAATGTGGGACTCGATCCCAGGACCCCGAGATCATGACCTGAGCAGAAGGCAGCGGCTTAACCCACTGAGCCACCCAGGCACCCCTGTCCCATTTTATAACTTTTATCTTCAAAAGCAATTGCCTAAACTTTTTATGCCACCATTACAGAAGACTTATCCTTCCCCTATTTATTTTTTATAATTTTCATTTCTTTGCTGAGATTATCACTCTGTTCATTCATAATGAGTGTATTTTCCTGTAAAATATTTGAGTAGTTCCAACAGTGGCCGATTTAAATACGTTTCTTGTCTGTTGAGTGCAACTTCTAGGTCATCTCAGAATTGGTTTCTATTGCCTGATTTTTCTTTAGAGAATGGGTCACATATTTCTGTTTATTTGCATGTTTAGTGATTTTTTTTTGATTGATTAATTGATGATTGATTGATGGTTTGATTGATTGATGATGATTTTGATTGAATGATTGATGATGATTATTATGGTGTGTTGAACAGAGTCTGGATCTTATGTTTCCCTGAAGGGTTTTGTTTCTCTTATTTTGGTCTAGCAGGCAGTAGCCTTGATATCCCCTGTGGTGACCTGCAGAAAAAATCTCTTCTCAACCCTCTCAGTGTCCACCTGCTGCTTATTAGCTGGGCTTTGCTGGCCTTCCCCACCACATGCATGGTTTAGTGATCTACCAAGGATTTTGGCTCAGTTTACATTAAGGTTTTGTTTTTTTTAAATGCAATGAATGCAATGCATTTTCTTTTTTCTTTTCTTTTTTTTTTTTTTTAAGATTTTATTTATTTATTTGACAGAGAGAGATCATAAGTAGGCAGAGAGGCAGGCAGAGAGAGAGAGGAGGGAGCAGGCTCCCTGCTGAGCAGAGAGCCCGATACAGGACTCGATCCCAGGACCCTGAGATCATGACTTGAGCCGAAGGCAGCGGCTTAACCCACTGAGCCACCCAGGCGCCCTACATTAAGGTTTTATGTTTCACTCCTTCTGTAGCTCCTTCTCCTCTTCAATTTCTACCCATAACCTTCCAGTCATTCTGCAAGTTCTGAACTTTGTCTTACGCTATCTCAAGGAGGAAGGTTCTGGCTTTCTGCTACCCTGAGCTTCATGCTTATTGAGGAATTTCTACAGACAAAAAGCCTCTGACTCCCAAATCACACCAGTTGTCATTGTATTTCAAGGGTAGGCTCTTCCCCATTTCTACTTGCTTTTTGTCCCTCTCTGATGCCTTTGTACAATTGCTTTAGAAATATTTTTCCAGATTTTTAGCTAATAATACAAAAAGATTAATCTGGCTTAGATTTCCTGTTATTCCCACTCTGCATGGGTTTGTAAGGTTGTTTTCAGCTTAGGCTTTCCAAACTCCATGTATGGTGTGAATTTGGCTCCACATCCAAGCATAGAGCTGGCTTAGATTTCCAATTTCTTCTGAGTAACTTTATTTTCCACCCTTAATCCAGAATGAGTGGGAAGTTGCCTTTTCACTTCCCCTGGCCTCTCCATGTCCTAGTTCTGTTTCCACTGTTTAGTCTGAGAGCACAGCACTCACAGGCTGCCAGCTTCAGGCAGGAAATTCTGGCCCCGACCCTAGTATAACCTCAGCATCTAAGATGTGTAGTTAATCCTGATATTCTCACGGGCAGTTCTGATACCAACTCCTACTCACCAGTTTAGCTTTCAGTTTAGTCCTCATTTATGGAATTTGGATTTTTCCATTTCTTCGTTTTGAACAATACTGCTAGGTGTTTGTAGTGGGTAGAGAGCACCCTACAGCTAGCAACCCAGGTGCACATTTTGAACAAAGAGTTCAATAATTCACTTTGCATGAGAATTTCTTAAAGTATGTTTTAAGTCCAGCTTCTAGTTATTATGCATTAGCTACCTAAGAGACACAATTTAGTGTATGCAGTTTAGTCCACTGAAGGTTAAAAGCTTACATAAGAGTCACCATAAATGGAACATGATGTGCCCATTTCAGACATTATGGTAATTCTTAGGGAAATTGTAAATGAAAAGGTTCAGGGGGTATTCAACAAATATTTTTTGATTCAGGTATTCTAAGTGCTAGCAAACCAGTGATGAATACTCACTGCCAACAGTGCTAAGAAGTGTTACTATCTCTATTTTATAAGCAAGGAAACAGAAAAGTGAGACTGAAGTGATTTGTCCAATTTCACAGCTGGTAGAAAGTGTGTAGTGGGTGTCAGACCCAAGTCTTTCTAATGCCACTGGTCATGCTTTGACCACTATTCTATGCGGTTGTGGGTCTTGCCAAGAATTATCTAGTGGCCATGACGAAGGCCTGGAGTAGATAGCTCAAGGAAGCTGGCTTCAGTATGTAGCTATGAGACTCTCAGAGGTGCTAAATGAATTTGGAACCTTCCTGGGCTACCCCAAGAAACATCACACCAAGTAGATTCTTGGCAGTCCCTGTTTTAAATTTATGGCTTCAACGATCACCCCCCATTTGACATGTAGTAATTTAGAAACCCGAGGCATGATTTCTTTTCATCCTTCGAAGCTTTCAAAATTTTAAAGTTTCCCAAATTTTTGAACATGAAAAAGATCAAAATAGAAACAAAACTCTCTGACCACCTGCCCATGGTCTCACACTTTAGAAGACTTTTAACCATTCCAGTAACATAAGTAGGCAAGACCCATTCCTAAGCCCCTTCTTTCTTTTCACTAATGGTGACCATGTTACAGTTCTGGGCAAAAATATAAGCCAGTCTGCTGGTGCTATCCCTTCTCCCTCACTTCCTAATCCTGTCTGGAATGAGGTCTTAATGGCTGGAGCTGCAACATCCAGCTTGTGATCATGAAGAGAAGGCCAGGAGAATTGCAGTGATACTGGCCCTGACATTGGGCATTGGGAATATCTTTTTTTTTTTTAAATATTTTATTTATTTATTTGACAGAGAGACATCACAAGTAGGCAGAGAGGCAGGCAGAGAGAGAAGTAGGCTTCCTGCTGAGCAGACAGCCCAATGCGGGGCTTGATCCCAGGACCCTAGGATCATGACCTGAACCGAAGGCAGAGGCTTTAACCCACTGAGCCACCCAGGCGCCCCTACTGGGGATTTTTTAACTGGGGATTTCTTAATGCCAGCAGCTACTTACCCCTGCACTGCTTGGTATGAGGTGTGGGGAGAAAAAACCCAACTATTTCTTCAATCCACAATATGCAGATTTTCTATTAACTGAAGTGGACGCATTCTTCAATGTTTCACCTCTGTCACTTTAAATAATGTATTCAGAAGTCCTCATTTTTTATTATCAATTTGCCCCAATATCTATTGATTCCCTGTCATAAGACACAAGTAATCAGCTCACTTACAATTCCACACTTCCTCACTTCTCCTGGACTCTTTCCCTGACCCTCACTGTTTCCTCCTTATGTTGCTTAAGTAATCATTTTAATTCCATTGAGTGGCATTTTATGAGTCTGCTGGGGCTGCCATAATAAAACACCACAGACTGGGTACCTTAAACAGCAGAAGTTTATTTTCTGACAGTTCTGGAGGCTGCAAGTCCAGGGCCAAGGTGCCACCAAGGTTCTAGTGAGGCCTCCCTACCTGCCTTTCGGGTAGCCTCCCTCCCACTGTGACTTTCCATGGCCTTTCTTTCATATGCTCAAGCTGGGGGTAAGGGGAAGAGAGCTTTCTGGTGTCTCATCCTCTTATAAACATACCAGTCCTATTGGATTGGAGTCCCACCTTAATGACTCATTTAAGCTGAATTGCCTCCCCAAAGATCCTATCTCCTTCTAGTTGCAATGAAGATTAGGGCTTCAACATATGAATTTCGGAGAACACAATTCAGTCCATAATAAGTATTATTATGAATGATTTGGTCAAACATCCCTTTCTTGTTCTGTTACCATTTATTTTGATTACTTACCTGGAAAAATGACCAAACTAGCTTCTTACACTTACTTCCAAGAGAAGTAAGTAATTGTCCAGAGCTTAAAAGTTTAGACTACTTAAAGGAGGGATGCCCTAGGAAGGACTCAAGTGTTTAATGTGAACAGGACCTATCCAGCCAAAAAGGGTAAAGTGGGGACGCCTGGGTGGCTCAGTCGGTTAGGCATCCGACTCTTGATTTCAACTCAGGTCATGATCTCATGTTTGTGAGGTTAAGCCATGCATTGGACTCCATCCTGAGTGTGGGGTCAGCTTAGGATTCTCTCTTTTGGGGCGCCTGGGTGGCTCAGTGGGTTCAGCCTCCGCCGCTGGCTCAAGTCATGATCTCAGGATCCTGGGATCAAGTCCCGCATCGGGCTCTCTGCTCAGCGGGGAGTCTCCTTCCCCCTCCCCCCCCCCATCTCTCTCTCTGCCTGCCTCTCTGCCTACTTGTGATCTCTCTCTCTGTCAAATAAATTAAAAAAAAAAAACAAAAAGATTCTCTCTTTCCCCTCTCTCTCTGCTCCTCCCCTCTCCACTTGTGCACTCTCTTTCTCTAAAAAAGAGGAGGGGGCAACGGTAAAGGAAAATCGATGACATTTTCAGTGAGTGTCCGGTCAGCCCGTATTGTTTATTAGGGGGAAAATCAAACTTGAAGGAAAAAAAACTTAACTTAGATTGTATAGTTGTTTGTAGGAGACATGGGACTTTTGACGGAACTAATTTATTTATTTATTTATTTTTAAAAGATTTTTTATTTTTATTTATTTGACAGAGAGAAATCACAAGTAGGCAGAGAGGCAGACAGAGAGAGAGAGAGAGAGAGGAGGAAGCAGGCTCCCTGCTGAGCAGAGAGCCCGATGCGGGACTCGATCCCAGGACCCAGAGATCATGACCTGAGCTGAAGGCACAGGCTTAACCCACTGAGCTCCCAGGTGCCCTTGGCTGAACTAATTTAAAGGGCAGTTAGGTGCTAGTCTAAAGATTCTCACAAAAGTCATTCCTCGGAGTTTGCCAAAGACTTGGGAACACTCCTTTGAAGATGTGAAGAACTGCTGTCCTGTGAGAGGGAGACCTGAGCTGTTTGTTTTTCTCTTCATTTCAAAGTAAGATAATGAAAGCTCAGTATATGTCGTTTGGTGAATATGTGTCATTGGCACTGTATGGGGCTAGAAATAGACTAATCTGAGAGTATGTAGGATGTGAGGTTGTCCTCAAAACTCAGCGTGAGAAAAAAAAGCATAGCACTTATTAAAAAAAAAAAAAGTACAAAGAAAAAGAAACGAATAGGTTGGGCAGCATTCTAGATCTTTTTTTCTTTTCTTTTCTTTTCTCCCCCAAATTCTCTTCAAAGAAAAATGACTTTCGAGCCTCATTCCCTTGGCAATGAATAGTTTTTATTTTTGCTACCCCCATCTTCTACCAGTCTTCACCCCCCCCAAAAACATTTTATTTTTACTAGCTAGAGCATGATCTTGAAAGTAAGAAGTAAATCACTGTTGCCAAGAAGTCCAAAAAAAGATGGAACTGGTTTTTTGTTTTTTTTTGTTTTTTTTTTTTATGAAGGATGGAAACACAAGTATTTCGAAATAACACTTCAATTTCATTTTATCCTAAGCCTGACCAACTAAACTAAAGAAGCAATGAGTTGAAATTACAGCAAGAAGCCATTAGGTTCTGACAGAGGAGAGTTCTCTGCGCAGTGAATGTCAGGCTTTAGGACATGGGATCATTTTCTCAGCAAGGCTGAGAATTCTCTTTCTGCAGAGGTGCTTGTTTGGGAAGTAGGGGTCAGTGAAGAGTCTTCTGCTGGGGATTTGTCTTGTCCTGTAACTCTGAAGCCAGGAGGGACGGGAGGCTGTAGTGGTTAATGTTAGGCTCTGCTAGAATTAGACAAACGGGCTTAAATCCATCTCACCCCTGCTTTTGGGCAACTCAATTAACTTCTCTGAGCCTTGATGTCATTATCTGTAAAATGGGTTGTGAGGATGAAATAAAGCATGTAAAGTATTTATTCTTTTGTAAATTCGATAAATGTTCGATCAATGTTCCATAAATGGCAATTCTTGGTATCATCTTTTTTTTTCTTTTTAATGATTTTATTTATTTATTTGACAGGCAGAGATCATAAGTAGGCAGAGAGGCAGGCAGAGAGAGAGGAAGGGAAGCAGGCTCCCTGCCGAACAGAGAGCCCGATGCAGGTCTCGATCCCAGGACCCCGGGACCATGACCTGATCTGAAGGCAGAAGTTTTAACCCACTAAGCCACCCAGGTGCCCCTACTCTAAGTATCATCTGTAAGATTCCCTACATCCCTCAGAAAGGAAGGCGGATGCTGTGCCACCAGGACTTTCTATTCACTCACTTAATCTGAACAATGACTTGTGAGGCTTTATTCTTCCCGTTCTGCATCCCTATTAGTTTCCCACTCTTGAGGCTTTTGTTTTGATTTCTGATTGATTTGTTTAGGGGACTTGTTCCCTGAATGTGTTTGAAGGTCATTCCTTGGAACACACTGGGGATACCAAGGGATTTAGATTCTGGGGTGAGGCTGCCTTGGGTATGGATGGACGCTGCCTGCCGCAACATGACCTTGGCTCTTCAAACCATACTGAAGAGCCCTCATTGCTTTTTTGAGAAAGTTGCTTCCCCGTGAAAGGAAAAACATCTTTCTCTCCCTGTCTCAAGAGCCTTCTCCTGATTCTTAGAAGCAGAGAGGCCATGGTTTAGGGAATCTGGGTTTAAACCTGAACTTGGCCACTTTGCTGTGAGCTCTCGGGCAAGTCAGTTAGCTTCTGTGTGCTGCAGTCCCTCACTGGTAACATGAAGGGCTGGGACCAGATGCCCTCTGAAGACCTGTGTCCAGTACTGCCTGTGGGCTAACCCAACACCCATTCTGAAAGTTTAACAGAGTTCCAGAGATGTTGTCCTAAACTGTGGAACCTAAGCCAGCCATCTACCGTTGGGTGAGCAAAATATTGTTATGTGACCCAAAAAAGCCCTGTTTAACTGAGCTCCCATCACTTGGATATTCTGTTAAATGCACTTGAAACCACTTCCAACTGATAGGTTTCCATAGGTCTAGAATTCTAAATACTTATGGAAGACTGATAATGTGCAAAGGACTGTATAAGTCACACGGCTAATTGCTAGATATCCTCATGCCTCCCAGGAATATACAGCCCTGGGTGGATGGGGCGTGGGGTGGGTTGCACGGGCTCATTGCCTGATTTTTGGAGTCAGGCTGGTCTGTAAAGCACTCTGCCACTTACAGGCTTTGTGACCTTGAGTGTGCTCTAGCACTTGGTAATCTCACTTACACAATGGAGACAATAATGCATTTGTTACTGTGTACAGGCATCCCTTGGAGACCGTGCAGGTTTGGTTCCAGAACACCACATAAAATTGAAAATGACAATAAGGTCAGTTGAATACATTTTTTGGGTTTCCTGGTGCACGGAAACATTATGTTGACACCATACTTTAGTTAGTGTGCAGTAGCATTATGTCTAAAAAAAAAAGTATATTCCTTCATTTAAAAATACCTTTGTTACTGTAAAACGCTAACCATCATCTGAGCTTTCAGTGAATTGTAATCTTTTGGCTGGGAGAGAATCTTGCCTTGATGCCGATGGCTGTTGAACGATCGGGTGGTGGTTGCTGAAGGCTGGGGTGGCTGCGGCAATTTCTTAAAGTAAGACAACAGTGAAATGTGCCATATCGATCAATTGACTCTTCTTTTCACTCAGACAGTTAGAGACCACTGTAGGGTTATTAACTGGTCTAAATCAATACTGTTGTTTTTAAGGGAGTAGGGAAGCCATAGGAGAGTCAAAAGAGATGGGGTGTAAGTGGGGAACAACTGGTGAGTGGAGCAGTCAAAACACACACATTTATCAATTAAATTCACTGTCTTAGGTGGGCAGAGTTTGTGGTGCCCCCAAAATAATGACAATACTGTGTAATTCACACAGATAATTGTTAGATAGCCTCATGCTAGATTAGATCACTCATCAGATCACCGTACCAAATATAATAATGAAAAAGTTTGGAATATTCATGAGAGTCCCCGAAATGTGACACAGAGACACAGAAGAAGAAAATGCAGTTGGAAAAAAATGGTCCCAACAGACTTGCTTGATGCAGGGTCACCGCACACCTTCAATCTGGAAAAAAAAAGGCAATTTTTCTGCAAAGCACAATGAAACAAGGTTTGCCTGCACTGATGTTATAGAAGCTGAGGGTTAATCTTTATAGAAGCCTGTTTCCTAATACAGCAGATTTGTAAGCTCTCAAAAACAAAAGGGGCTAGTATATGCTTACTTTCCACTTCTTGCAGATTGTGGAGTCATTCTCCCCGCAAGGCCAGGCAGCTCTTGGCCTTGTTATGTGATTACCTTCCTTTGTTATGGTCTGCATTTCCTCTAATCTGTAGTGTTTTCCACAGCCTTCTTTATAGAAAATCGCTTCCTTGTCAGATAGGTTGAATTTATTTAAAACACTATGGTAGGTGCCTGGTAGTTGGGAATGGTTGGAGAAGCAAAGAAGTTATTTGAACGTCAAGGAGTTCTCCGTGGAATGGAAATAAGAAACTCCTCAGGCTGCCAAGCATCAGAAGGGTTTGGTGTAGGGCGGGAGGGAGCTCTATTTGTGGTGGGATCAGAGGAGGGGTGGCCTTGGTAGAATGCTGAAGAGGGTTCTGTTACAGTGAGAAGGGCCTCAGAAGTACCGTTATTGAGAAAATTCCCTTCCCTGAGATGGATTTCAGACTTTGGTCGTTTTCCAGCAGTTTGTGGTCACCTGAAAATCAGAAAATCTAAGCTTCTGTAAGCCCAACACAGTGTTCACTTCTCCAATCTCAGTTTTTACAGATAAAAAAATGGAAGGTCGAGGAACTGGCAAAAATGAGTGGGTCACTCAGCCTGCAGTCTAGGAATTATTTGTAAATAATAGTAATGCAGAGAAGGACATGAATGGCAGGTGCATCCTGAGTACTGAGGGACAGTTGAGTTCATGACTGGCAAGTGGGGCGTGTCGAGGGTGGGGCCTGGAGGATGGAGTGAGATAGAACCGGAAGTGGCGGAAGAGGAACTTTATGAAATAATGTGGGAAAACCATTTAAGACTCTCCTGATACCTGCAACTGCTCAGGAAATGCTTTCTATTCTTATCTTTCCTCTTCTTGCCCTTCTTCCTCCCCATCCTGCTTGAGGCAACCCACTGAGCAAAGACCTGGGGTGCAGAGCCCAGCCAATGTTGGCCGGCCCCTGTGGAAGCACCCCCATGCTGGGAGCAGGAAGGATGGGAAGGAAAATGATGATACTGAGCTTGACCTGAGCAGGGAAAACAAGGAAGCTTAAGAAATCTCCTCACCCTTTGTGTTCCAGGAAATGGCTTATTGCAAAGAACCACCCTTCCCATGTGAGTTGGATAAGGCTCCTGGGTACCCTCTTTATTATCCAAATTCCCATTCTTGGGCTCACAAATGATTAGATGAGCTGTTTTTGTCCCCACTGATCAACAGGAACAAAGTGCTGATTTTTCGGTCAGTGTTCTCCTTTTTGCAATAATCTTTCTTCCCTCCTTGCAATAATCCCTGCTAATGGAGACTCTTACTCATCTGAATCTGATTTTTATTTGACAGAGATTTATGATAGCTTCCAAGATGGCCCCCAATGAGTCCTACTGTCTTGTATCATCCCTACCCTTGAGTGTGAGCTGGGCATGGTACTTTGCTTCTGAGAAAGGTAAAATAAAATGGAGTCATTTATGTTAAGGGATTTTAAAATGGAGGTGGGAGGCCATTAAAGAGGTGGGTCTTATGCCTGTCCTCACCAGAGGAAACATGAACTTTTGAACAGGGCCAAACTGCAAATGCTTCAAGAACTCTAGAAGCAAGAAGGCTTGCCACTTGCTACAGTAACAGACATTTGCTTAGCGACAGCCTTAGCAACCAATTATGTTTAGCCAAGATTAATTTTCTGCTGCCAACACCAATCAAAATTCTTTGCAAACAACTTATACACACATTCCTTTCTGTTTGGATTCCTGCCCAAATCTGTGTACCCTGAATTACAATTCTTAGATCCTCAGTAAATGCTTCTCCTTAATTCTGCCTCCTGACAATTTAAAGTTGACACTTCCAATGAATAGAAAACATGGCAGAAGCAATTGGATGTCACTTCTAAGATTAGGTTGCAAAGGGCCCTGACTTCGTCTTGCTTGCATTCTTGTTCTCAGGCTTTTCTTGGTTTCCTGGCTCTGATGAAACAAACTGGTATGTTGTGGACTAAGGAGACCCGTGGAGAGAAATGAAGGGCAAAGCAAGGAACCGAAAGGTGCCTCTTACCAACAGCCAGTGAGGAGCGGAGGCCCTCAGTCCAATGAGCCTCAAAAAAGTGAATCCTGCCAACAACCAGGTGAGCGGGATAGGTGTGAGGGGACTTGCCAGTGGATCCTTCCCCAGTTCATCCTTAAGATGACTACAAAATGGGGACACTAGGGACTAAATATTTGGTTCTCTCAGGCCCCTGAACTTTGGCCCACCTTCAACTTCAGCCAGCATATAGCCTTTCTTTAATGGTCCTTTTGGAAAAGAGGCTGGCCTCCAGGAAAGACATTCTCTGAACTGCTACATAATCATGCATGTATTAGCTCCTTTCATCCCATTTTACAACATGGGTTCTTTCTAGCCTTGTATACTCTTCTTTATAAAAGAAAACTCCTTTTCCCAAGGATAGCTTTGGCTATATGAGGTCTTTTGTGGTTTCATACAGATTTAGGAATTTTTTGTTCTAGTTCTGTGAAAAATTGCTCTCCAGTATTTTGATAGAGATTTTATTAAATCTGTAAGTCACTTTGGGTGGTATTGACATTTTAACAATATTTATTCTTCCAATCCATGAACATCGAATGTCTTTCCATTTCTTTGTATCATCTTGAATTTCTTTCATCAGTGTATTATACTTTTCAGAATACAGGTCTTTCACCTCTTTGGTTAAGTTTATTCCTAGATTATTGGTTTTGGAGCAATTGTAAATGGTGTTGTTTTAAAATTTCTCTTTCTGCTGCTTCATTATTAGTGTATAGGAATTCAACAGATTTCTGTACATTGATTTTGTATCCTGCAACTTTACTAAACTTATTTATCAGTTCTAGTAGTTTTTTGATGGAGTCTTAAGGGTTTTCTATATATAGTATTATGTTGTCTACAAATAGTAAGAGTTTTAATTCTTTACCAATTTGAATTTCTTTTATTTCTTTGTGTTATCTGATTGCAGTGGCTAGGACTTCCAGTTCTATGTTGAAGAAAAGTGGTGAGAGTGGACATCCCTGTCTTGTTCCTGACCTTAGGGGAAAAGTTCTCAGTTTTTCACCATTGAGTATGATATTGGCTATTGGTTTTTCACATTTGGCCTTTGTTATGTTGAAGTATGTTCCCTTTAGATCTACTTTGTTGAAGGGTTTTTTGTTTTGTTTTGTTTTGTTTTGTTTTTTTAACATGAATGGATGCTGTACTTTTTCAAGTACTTTTTTTGCAACTATTGAAATGATTATATGGTTTTTATCCTTTCTCTTATTGATGTTTTTTTTTTTTTTTTGTGGTATCTTTATCCAGTTTTGATATCAGGACAATACTAGCCTCATAGAATAAATTTGGAAATTTTCCTCCCTCTTGTGTGTTTTGGAAAAGTTTGAGAAGAGATATTAACTCTTCTTTAAATGTGTGGTAGAATTTGCCTGTGAAGCCGTCTGGTCCCGGACTTTTCTTTGTTGGGAGTTTTTTGATTCCTGATTCATCTCATTTGCTGGTAATTGGTTTGTTCAAATTTTTTATATCTTCCTACTTTAGTCTTGGTATGTCATTTGTTTCTAGGAATTTATGTTTCTTCTAACTTATCCCATTTGTTGACATATAGGTTTTCATAATATTTTGTTACAGTTGTTTGTATTTTTGTGGTGTTGGTTGTTGTTTCTTCTCTTTCATTAGTGATTTTGCTTATTTGGGTTCTTTCTCTATTTTTTATTTTTTGGATGAGTCTTGCTAGAGTTTTATCAGTTTTGTTGGTCTTTTCAAAGAACCAGCTCCTGGTTTCATTAATCTGTTCTAGTGTGTTTTTAGTTCCCATATAATTTATTTTTGCTCTAATTTTTATTATTTCCTTCCATTTGTGAGTTTGGCTTTTATTTCTACCTCTCTTTCTAGCTTCTTTTGGTGTAAGCTTAGGTTGTTCATTTGAGTTTTCTCTTGCTTCCTGAGGTGGGTCTGTATTGTTACAAACTTCTTAGAACCATTTTTGCTGCATACCAAAGATTTTGGACCATTGTGTTTTCATTTTCCTTTGTTTCCATGTAATTCTTAATTTCTTCTTTGATTTTTTGTTGACCTATTCACTGCTTAGCAGCATGTTATTTAACCTCTAAGTATTTGTTCTCTTTCCAGATTTTTTCTTGTGGTTGATTTCTACTTTCATAGTGTTCATGGTCAGAAAAGATGCATGATATGACTTTGTTTTTCTTTTTAATTTGTTGAGACTTGTTTTATGGCCCAATATGTGAACTATTCTGGAGAATGTTCCATGTGCACTTGAATACAATGTATATTCTGCTGCTTTAGGATAAAATGTTTTGAAAATATCCATTAAATCCTTCTGGTGCAGTGTGTCATCAAAGCCACTGTTTCCTTGTTGTTTTTCTGTTTGGATGATCTGTCCATTGAAGTGGGGTGTTAAAGGCCCCTAATATTATTGTATTTTTATCACTTAGTTCCTTTATGTTTGTTATGAACTGTTTTATGTAATTGGGTGCTCCCATATTGGGTTCATGAATATTTATTATTGTTGTATCCTCTTGTTGTGTTGTGCCCTTTATAATTACATAGTCTTTGTCTCTTGTTATAGTCTTTGTTTTAAAGTCTATTTTGTCCAATACAAGTATTGTTATTCCAGGTTTCTTTTGACATCCATTTGTATGATCAATGTTTCTCCGTCCCCTCACTTTCAATCTGCAGGTGTCTTTTGGTCTAAAATGAGTCTCTTGTAGGCAGCATATAGATGGATCTTGTTTTTTTATCTATTTCTTCACCCTATGTCTTTTGATTGGAGTGTTAATTCCATTTATGTCCCAAGTAATTATTGATAGATAAGTATTTATTGTCAGTTTGTTACTTGATTTGTGGTTGTTTCTATAGATTTTCTCTGATCCTTTCTTCTCTTTTTCTCTTTCATGGTTTTTTGGCTTTCTTTAGTGATATGCTCAAACCCCTTTCTCTTTATTCTTTGCGTATCTGTTACTGGCTTTTGATGTGTGGTTACCATTCAGTTTGTATATAACATTTTCTGCATATAGCATTCTATATTAAGTTCATGATTGCTTAAGTATGAATCCATTCTTTACTCCCCCCACCTAACATTTTAGCTGTGTGGTGTCATATTTTACATCCTTTTATTTTATGAATCCCTTGATTGATTTTTATAGTAATACTTACTTTTACTGCTTTTGTGTGTTTTTTTTTTTTAACCTTTCATACTCTCACTTATATGGTCTTTCCTTTCCATTCAGTAAGTCCCCTTTAATATTTCTTGTAGGGCTGGTTTAGTGGTCATGATCTCCTTTAGTTTTTCCTTGTCTGAGAAACTCTTTATCTCTCCTTCTATTCTGAATGATAGCCTTACTGGATAGAATATTCTTGGCTGCAGATTTTTTTCTTTCAGCACTTCAAATATATCCTGCCACTCTCTTCAGGCCCACAGAGTTTCTGCTGAAAAATCTGCTGATAGCCTTATGGAATTCCCTTGTATGTAACTATCTTTTCTTTTGATGCCTTTACATTTTTTTCTTTATGACTACTTCTTGCCATTTTGATTACTATGCGTTTTGGTGTGGACCTCTTTGTGTTGAATTTTTGGGGGATATCTGTGCCCCCTGGATCTGGATATCTGTTTCCTTCCCCAGATTAGGGAATTTCTCAGCTGTTATTTCTTAAAGTAAATTTTCTGCCCCCTCTCTTCTTCTTCTGAGACCCCTGTAACATGAATGTGTTATGTTTGATGGAATCACTGAGTTCCCTAAGACTATTCTCAGTTTGCATAATTTTCTTCTCCCTCCTTTGCTCAGCTTGGTTACTTTCCATTACTCTGCCTTCTGGGTCATTAATCTGTCCCTCTGCTTCATCTAGCCTATTTATTCCATCTAGTATATTTTTAATTTCATTTATTGTGTTCTTGATCTGTGAATGGTTCTTCTTCTTTTTTAAATCTCTGTGTTAAGGGTCTTACTGAAATCCTCTCCTCTCTTCTCAAGTCCAGTGAGTACCTTTATGATCATTACTTTAGATTTTTTATCAGGCACATTACTTATACCCATTTGGTTTTGGTCTAGTGCTGTGGTTTAGTCCTGCTTTTTCATTTGGCAGATATTTCTCTGCTCTTCATTTTGTCTGATTTCTGTGTCTGTATGTGTTAGGAAAGTCAGCTACTTCTCTTGCTCTTAACAATAATATCCTTATGAAGAAGAGGTTCATTTAGTGCCTTAGAGTAGTGTCCCCTGTTTCCCAGAGCCTGCTTCATCAGGGAATGTTGTGTGTGCTCTGCTGTTGAGTCTTGGCCTCTTTTTCCTTTAGTCCAGTTTCTGCAGAGCCTCCTATGCATGTTATGGGCAGTATTTGGTCCTCAGCAATGGTGGGGTGTGTTTTAACAAGGTGTGTGGTGGTCTGCCTGTGAAATGAGACCTGCCCCTGGTGCTGGCAGAATTGAGGTCCCACAAAACATACAGGTGAGAAGCTGTGGTATTGACAGGGTTTGTACCAGTCTTCTGGGGATGGAGCCCACAGAACTGGGACCAAGGCCATCTTGACTGGGAAGGATGGATCCACCAAACTGTAGGGATCAGGGCTAGATGTAAACAAGTTACATAGCCAGTGTTGGGGATAGTGCCGCTACCCACAGGTGGCTATTGTTTATGTTGGGGAGGGTGGGGGAATGGGGCCTGCTAGCTCCTTCATTCCTGGAGTGCCCTCCCCATGATCCTTGTCTCCCAGGCCATGCTCTGAGATGGGCAAATCACTCTCCTTCCCTGTCTACATCTGGCATATTTTAAAGTGTTGGTTCTATACTGTATCTGCAAGGGCTGTTTGTCATGCTCTCTCTTTAAGGGCATGGATTCTACTTCCTAATGCCCTCCAGGCTCTCCCAGAGCTGAGCACTGATTTTTAAAATTCCAGGCCTTAAGTCCCACTGGCTGTATGACATTGGGTCCCTCTTGCTTTCAAAGGCAAATGTTATGGAGATTCATCCTCCCTGTTCCCTGTTCATTAGTGGCCTCCCTGGTGTGCAAGTCTGGTTTTCACACTTCTCCACACCACCAGTTCCCTACCCACTGTGGATACCAGATCATGACTTCTCTCCTCCTACGGTCTTCAATATGACTTCTTCTCTACCTTTAATTGTGAAGTTTGTTCTGCCAGTCTCTCGGTCATTTTCTGGGTTATTTACGCTGATGTGAATATTATCTAATATCATGGGATAAAGCAAGCTTAGGATCCTCCTATTCTTCCATCTTCCCAACAGATCTCTTCAGCTTCCTGATTTTTTTGCCCCTATTTTCAACTCAGGACCAAGCTTAAAATGCCAAATATACTTTCCAAATCAATTATATCTACTTCTAATTATCTGGCCTCCACCTCCTAACAAACTCCAATCAGAGCATACCTAAAGATATCCCCATTTTTTTTTTAACTGTTAAGCTTCCTACTTGCCTTTGAATCTCTAGAAATGGCAAATGTTGGTAGTTGACTCCCTTGTTATAGAAAACTCTGAATAAATATCCTCTGTTTGTTCTCATTTAGGTAGTCTTCATTTATTTCCATGTACCCTGCTCCTCCACTCACACATATTCTACTGCCTCTGACCTGTAGGACCGAGCTATTCTAGATGTTTTTGAAGAAACAGTAGGAGCAGTAACGCAGGTGGCTAATAACTGGTTATCTTCTTTCTTCTCCACTTTATATGACGGCATTCACTGTAGGTTTCTTGTGATTAATTGCTTGTTGATTGGAGCCTTTAATTTATCCAGGGGTGGTATTGAGGGGTGGTATTGGTGAAGTGAACCAAAACTCCTCTTTCTTCCTCACTCCAGTGCTCAAAATAGAAACATGGGTTCAGAATGAAGTTATGGAGCCCTAACTGTCAGACAGTGAAAGACAGTTGTGGACTGTAACCAGAGTGGAAAGGGGCAGTCTCTATCCATAACTCGTGTTACTGTTTTCTAAGAAATAGGCCCCCCCAAAATTGAATTTCTCTAATTTCCCCATACTGGGGACAGGAAAGTCCGAAGATAGAAATGACTCCTTATGGTGGTAAAATATGTTTCATTTCAGGTGCCTTTGGGGGGAAAAAATTGCTGCAACTTGGATTGGAAAAAATCACCCTTCCCCCACCCCCCATTCTTCTATCCTTCCAAAATTCCACTGCCCACAAAGCTTCCTCTCCCACCCCCTTGCTTCCTAGCAGAGCCAGAAGACAGTAATATCAGAGTTCACTTAAAAGTTCTGCTAAATCAGATAAAGCCATTGACAGTCACCAAGTGCCTGTAATTATGGAATTCTAGTGCCCAACAAGGGTACTAGGGATTGAGTATTCTGAAGGGAGAGTCAGACGGAGGTGTTTGAGGGACAAAGGAAAGAGGACTATGAGATGGAAATAGAAGGAAAAGTTAGAAGATGGCGTATCTTTTTAAGCTCTAGATAAAGGCTTTGTTCTTTTGTTCAAAGAACTGAAGCTGGATGAGGAAAAAGACAATTGATTTTTTTCCCCCATCACTTCTCTCCAACCCCATGTGGCTTTGACAGTAAAGTTTGGCATAACTTTTTATCAGAATTTCAATGAAAAGAAAGTGGGAAAACAGAAAAAGAGTGATCACTAGAGCTCATCTCTTAGGCTGAGGAAACAACTTCATTACAGAGCACAGTGATGAGGATATGCCCTGAGAACAATGGTCCAGTTGGAGACTGAGTAAGGTAAATTCTGTCCCTGCCGCCCCAGCCCCTCCCTGCTGTCTGTTTCTCCTTTGTGGAAGGTGATTAGAGACATCATTTGTGGAAGAAAAAAAGGAGAAGCTTACCAGATGGGTTAAGTCACTGGGTAAATCTAACCTGATTCTTCTCTCTCTCTCTCTCTCTCTCTTTTTTTACTTTCCTTATCTCATCTTGTGCCTCTCCTGGTTAGTGAAAAAACTCAAAACCTGGGCAGGGGTGTACTGAACTTGAGAGGGTAGTTGTAAGGATAGGAAGAAATATTACTCACAGAGATTCCCAGCATAGAAACCAGCATATGGGTGATCCTCAGTAAATGGTAGTAGATGCTGATGTAGAATGAAACATTGTTATTAGCTATAACCTTTCTTCTAACAGTGCTCTGGATATATTAGTACAACTTCAATGAAACATTGAAGACAACGTTTCTTGTCTCTGGGTTGTTGAGAGTGTCTGGAGAGAGTGACTGTCCCTTACAAGCATTCTATTTTCTCCTTATTTATAGCAGGGGACTTTGCCTGGGATCTCCTCTCACTTCTTTCTCCTTCATCAAAGTCAACTTTGTTTTGTTTTGTTAAGATTTTATTTATTTGAGGGACGCCTGGGTGGCTTAGTTGGTTAAGCAACTGCCTTCAGCTCAGGTCATGATCCCAGCATCCTGTGATCGAGTCCCACATCGGGCTCCTTGCTCGGCAGGGAGCCTGCTTCTCCCTCTGCCTCTGCCTGCCATTCTGTCTGCCTGTGCTCTCTCTCTCTCTCTCTGACAAATAAATAAAATCTTAAAAAAAAAAGATTTTATTTATTTGAAAGAGAAAGAACAAGCAGGGTGAGGGGCAGAGGGAGAAGGAGAAGCAAACTCCCCACTGTGCAGGGAGGCTGATGTGGGGCTCAATCCCAGGACCCTGAGAGCATGACCAGAGTCACAGTCAGACGCTTGACAGACTGAGCCACCCAAATGCCCCCAAAGTCAATTTTGTTATTTCTTTAGCGCAGTTATCCCCAGGTGCTTGTTATGTGTTAATGAAAGAGTATTGATTAAAATTATGCATAATATATTATTAAGTCAAAATGGATATATTTGAAAATATTCTTTCTCCTTTACGTTTCTGAAAGAGTTTGTGTAGAGTTGGTATGACTTCTTTAAATGTTTGTTATGATTCATCAGCCAAGCCATTTGGGCCCAAAGTTTTCTTTATTGGAATTTAAACTACGAGTTTATTTTAACTACAAGTTTACTTCTTTAATAGATATAGGACTATTCAGATTATCTATTTATTCTCAAATTTTGTGTCTTCTTGATAGTTTGTTTCTTTCAAAGAGTTTGTTCATTTCATCTCAGTTGTTGAACTTATTACCATAAGATTGTTTAGAGTATTTCTTTATTATCCTTGTAACAGCTGTAGACTCTAGAATGGTGTTACTTTGCTCATTCCTGATATTGGCAATTTGTGTCTTCTTTCTTTTATTACCTAGCAATCTAGCTAGAAAGTTATCAATTTTATTGACCATCTGAAAGACCACCTTTTCATTTCATTGATATTCTCTATTATTTTTCTGTTTTCTATTTCATTGACCTCTACTCTGCCCTTTTTATATTCTTTCTTCTGCTAACTTTGAGTTGAATTTGATCTCTTAAAAAAAAAGTTTCTTGGGGCACCTGGATGGCTCAGTTGGTTAAGCAACGAACTCTTGATTTTGGCTCAGGTCATGATCTCAGGGTCATGAGATCAAATTCCATGTAGGGTTCCATGCTCAGCATGGAGTCTGCTTAGGACTCTCTCTCTCTCTGTCTCCCTTTCTGCACGCGCATGTGCGTACACACACACACACACACACACACACACACACACTTTCTAAGAAAGAAGTAAAATCTTTAAAAAATAATAAAAATTTAAAAATTATTTCTTAAAGGGGAAGCTGAAGTCATTGATTTGAGACTTTTATTCTTTTCCAATACAGACATTTGGGACTATGAATATCCCCCGAGGTATTGCCTTACCAGCATCTTACGAATTGTTAGTTTGTTGTGTTTTTATTTTCATTCAGTTTAAAATAATACCCAATTTCTCTTTTGATTTCTTCTTTGATACATTATTTTAAATGCACCAGTTAGTTTCCTAACATTTGGGATTTTTCCAGAGGTCCCATTTTTATTGATTACCAATTTAATTCTATTGTGGTCCAAGAATAAGCTTGCTTTTACTTTAATCCTTTTAAATAATGAAACTTGCCCTCTGGCCCAGAATATAGTCTATATTCATAAACATACCATATACACTTGAAAAATAGATATTCTTCTGTTCTTGGGTAGAGTGTTCTAAAAATGTCAATTAGGTCAAGCTGATTGATTTTTATTCAAGTCGTCTACATTTTTATTCATTTTCTGTCTACATGTTGTAATAATCATTGAGATAGGGATTGATATCTTTGACTAAGGTTATGAATTTGTCTACTTACAATTCTATCAGCTTTTGCTTAATGTATTTTATAGCTCTGTCATTCTGTATATAAGCATTTGTATTGGTTGTTATGTCCTCCTGATGGATTAACCCTTTATCATTATAAAATTAAGTCCTTTGTCCCTGGTAATACTTTGCTGTGAAATTTACTTTATCTGATAGTAATACAAAAATTAAGTCAATACAGATTTCTTTTGAGTGGTGTTAACATGATATTTCTCTTACTTTTTATTCATTTGTGTACTTACATTTATTTTTTTTATTTTTTTAAGGTTTTATTTATTTATTGGACAGAGATCACAAGTAGGCAGAGAGGCAGGCCGAGAGAGAGGAGGGAGCAGGCTCCCTGCTGAGCAGAGACCTGATGTGGGGCTCCATCCCAGGACTCTGGGACCATGACCTGAGCTGAAGGCAGAGGCTTTAATCCACTGAGCCACCCAGGTGCCCTATGTGCTTACATTTAAAGTGCATTTCTTACAGGCAAGATTTGGTTAGGTCTTCCTCTTTCTCTCTCTCTCTTTTTTTTTTTTTTAAAGATTTTATTTATTTATTTGACAGAGAGAGATCACAAGTAGGCAGAGAGGCAGGCAGAGAGAGAGAAGAGGAAGCAGACTCCCTGCTGAGCAGAGACTCAATCCCAGGACCCTGAGATCATGACCTGAGCCTGGGCTTAACCCACTGAGCCACCCAGGCGCCCCCTCTTTCTCTTTTTTTAAATCAAAGCTGACAATCACTAGTTTTGAATTGGAGTGTTTAATCATTTAATGTGATTAGTGATATGATGACATCTAAGTCTCTCATCTTACTAAGTGTTTTGTATTTGTTCCTTCAATACTGTTTTTTTTTCCCTCTGTGTGCCTTTATTTTAGATTATTTTTATGACACCATTTTCATTTATTTTATAAATAGCTATAACTGTTTTGTGTTATTTTAGTATAGTGTGTATATTATATATATTGAACTTATCCCAGCTTACCTTCAAGTCTTTGATATTGTGATTGTTCAATAAAAAATATAGATAGTTGGCCTCATCCTCATTTCTGGCACAGAGCTCCTAAAAACCTTTGAATTTCCTAAGTAATGAGAGTGATAAAGGTGTCTTTTGTTATGTTAATAGGGTTGACTTTTGGAAAGCCCTGAAATGGAAGAATAAGAGCTGGTTACCAATGGAGTCACCCATGTGATTAGATGGTTGGAACTTTCAGTTTTACCTCCCTACCTCTACAGAGAGGAGAAAGACTGGCATTTGAATTAAGTCACCAATAGCCAATGAGTCAATCAATCATGCCTATGTTATGAAACCTCCAATTAAAAAAAAAAAAAAAAGGTTTGGAGAGTTTCCAGGTTGGTGAACATGTAGAGATTCAGGGAGAGTGGTATGCCTGGAAAGGGCATGGAAACTCTTCACCTCTTCCCCATACCTTGCCTATTTCATCTCTTCCATCAGGCTGTTCCTAAGTTATATCCTTTTATAATCAACTGGTAATCTGGTATGTAAATATTTCTCTGAATTCTGTGAGCCACTCTACCATATTAATTGAACTGAAGGAAGGAGTAATTGGAATCTCCAATCTATGGCCAGTTCAACAGAAGTGCAGGTGATAACCTGGGCTTGTGAATGGCATCTGAACTGTGCGTGTGTGTGTGTGTGTGTGTGTGTGTGTGTGTGTTAGGGGGCAGTCTTATAGGACTGAACCTTTTACCTTTGGGATCCGACATTTTCTCCATGTAGATAGTGTGAAAATTGAGTTGAATTATAGGACATCCAGCTGGTGTTGGAGAAGTTCTTGGTGATATGGGGAAAACTCCACACATACACATTGAAATTGGGTCCAGAACCAGTAAAGTCATATTCTGTCACTTCACTATGGTTTAAGAACTTTACAATAACATACTGCCATTTCTCCCTTACCACATAATATAATATTCTAAAGAGATTTAAATAAATTTTAAAGCTTTTACCTATCTACTCATTTAATTAATCTTTCCAGTGTCTGTATTTTGATCTATCATTTTTTTTTCCTGCCTATTTAACATTTCTTACTATGTGGGTCTCCTAGCAACAAATACTTAAAGATTTTCTAAAAAAAAATTTTTTTAAAAAGGTATTTTTGTCTTCACTTTTAAAATATATCATATTAGTTTTCTAGGGCTACCATATCAAAATACCCAGACTAGATTTCTTAAACAAACAACAGAAATTATGGACATTGGGGAGGGTATGTGATTTGGTGAGTGCTGTGAAGTGTGTAAACCTGGTGATTCACAGACCTGGGGATAAAAATATATGTTTATAAAAAATATATGTTTATAAAAAATAAAAAATTTAAAAAAAAAAAAAAAAAAAAAAAAAAAAAAAAGAAATTTATTTCCCCTGAGTTCTGGAGGCTGGAAGTTTGAAATCAAGGTATTGACAGGTGAGGTTTCTTCTGAAGCCTCCTTCTTTGACTTGTAGATGGTTGCCTTCTCACTGCATCCTCGTGGTTATCTCTCACACTGCAGCTGTGTCTTTTGTTAGGTCTGTTATTAAACGAAACGAGACTGAGACAAAGTGAAAGTTATTGAAAGCTTTATTTTATGCCACATATTAGAAGTCAGACTGATTGGCTAGGGGAATGAGACTGAAACAAAGTTAAAGTTATGCAAAGCTCTATTCTATGCTAAGCATTAGAAGTCAGACTGACCGGCCAGGGCCATCTCTGAAGAGAGCGACCCCTCTCAATCTTACAGGCTACCTTTTATTGGGTGAAACTGCACCCATATCTTGGTATCTCAACCCACTGGGTTTGTGTGTCTCTTGCTGATTGGCCTTAGTTCCATCCGGTCTGGTGACTTGTTATTTAAGATTACCCCATACCAGGAACCGTTAAAAACAGTACTTTTTGGGAAGGTGTAGGCAGTTCACATATTCAGTGTGAATAATAAGATTGCCGTCCTTCCCAAGATGGAGTGATTTAGGTTTGGGCAAGACCTTCTCACTGTTACAAACAGTACTTTGTACTGATTAGATGTCTCTATCTGGCCTGACTCGTGCTTGTATTCTCGGCTCTGTTATCAGGAACTAGCCAATTACATTTTACTGGTTTCCCAGACTTGCTTCTAAGTAAGTTTCTCTGGGCGGGGGAGAGTCAATTTAAGTTTATTGCACAAACTACAAAATGGCTTTTAAAACCGAGATGGGTCGGGGCGCCTGGGTGGCTCAGTGGGTTGGGCCGCTGCCTTCGGCTCAGGTCATGATCTCAGGGTCCTGGCATCGAGTCCCGCATGGGGCTCTCTGCTTGGCAGGGAGCCTGCTTCCTCCTCTCTCTCTCTGCCTGCCTCTCCAACTACTTGTGGTTTCTCTCTGTCAAATAAATAAATAGAATCTTTGAAAAAAAAAAAAAAATAAAAAAATAAAACCGAGATGGGGTCACTCTGGCTAAATAGGTCCTTACATCTTTCTCTTTTATTATAAGGACACCAGTCATTTTGGATTAGGGCCCACACATATGACCTTATTTTATCTTATTTACCTCTTAAAAACCCTACCTCCAAATATGGTGACATTCTGAGCTAGTAGGGGGTTAGGGTTTCAACATACAAATTGGGGGGCACACTTCAGCCCCAAACAAATACCTTTTCCATTGTAGATGGACACTCTTCTTAAGCACTTTGTTGGTTTTTTTTTCTGTTTTATAAAGATTTTATTTACTTATTTGACAGAGAGAGATCACAAGTAGGCTGAGAGGCAGGCAGAGAGAGAGGAAGGAAAGCAGGCTCTCCGCTGAGCAGAGAGCCCAACGTGGGGCTCTATCCCAGGACCCCAGGACCATGACCCGAGCTGAAAGCAGAGGCCCAACCCACTGAGCCACACAGGTGCCCTTTCTTAAGCACTTTGAAGATGTTGCTCCACTATCATCTCACTTGCTTACCGTAACAAATATGCTGTCACCCTTAATTTTGTTCCTCTGAATATATTTAATCTTTTATTTCTCTGGCTACTTCTAAGATTTCCCCCTTATTCAAGATTTTCAGCAACGTTATTATGATCTGTTTTGGTGCTATCTCTATGTTTCTTGTGCTGGAGATTCATTGAGCTTCTTGGATGTATCTACAGAGTTTATCATTTGGGTTAGAAGCAGAAATGACCTTTTCTTAGGACTCTTCATAAACACAGAATTGTGGCTCAAAAAATTTGAAAATTTAAATTTTGGTGGGTCTTGCCAATTTATCATTCATAAAATGTCAACCAGCTTACATTCCCACCAGTAGGCAGTTTGATATTCTTTTTCATTATCGTCAATCTAAATGGTTTTAAAAAGTGCTGAATTTTTAATTTGCATTTCTTTGGTTACCTATGGAATCAAACCTTTGTTCATGTTAGTTGATCATGTGTTCTTCTTTTTCTTCATCAATTTGTTTTGTCATTTTAGCTCCTGCTGTGAACCAGGAAACATTCTATATGCCAGGAATACTGCAAATATTAAGAGCCAGGGGGCTCTCGTCGCAGGGAGCTGGCCTTTAAATGGGAGTGGGAGAAGGAAAACACACACACACACACAATTTCAGATGGTGATACAATCTATAAAAGACTAAGATGAGGGACACCTGGGTGACTCTGTCGGTGAAGCGTCTGCCTTCTGCTCAGGTCATGATCCCAGGGTCCCATCCGGTTCGTTGCTCAGCAGGGAGTCTGCTTTCCCTCTGCCTGATATGCCCCCTGCTTGTGCGCTCTCTCTCTCTCATAAATAAATAAATAAAATCTTTAAAAAAAAAAAAAAAAGAAGGACTAAGATGATATGAGGAAGTATATATTGGGTAATTGCAGAAGGCTTCTCCGAAGATGTGATATTTGAACTAATACCCAATTATGAGAAAGGTCTAGGTATTCAAAGATATGGGGCAAAAACATCAGAGGAATAGGAAACAGCAAGTGCAATTTTTCTGAGGCAGGAAGGAGTTTAATCTATTTGAAGACCTGAAGGAAGGAAACCCATGCGACTAGAGAACAAGCAGTAAGCAGGAGAGAAAGTCTTAGGAGCTGAGGTCAGAGAAGCAGGCAGTGGGAGATCCATGGGACCTGTAAGGTCAAAGTAAGGAGTTTAGATTTTATCCTAAATGAATTACTTATACAAATCATTTGCACATATTTCAATTGGAGTAGTCATATTTTAAATGGATTTTAAAAAAAGATTTATTTACTTGAGATAGAGAGAGTGCATGAGTGGGGGAGGGGCAGAGGGAGAGGATTTCAAGCAGACTCTGTGATGAGTGTGGGGCTCAATCTCATGACCCTGACATCACAGCCTGAGCTGAAATCAGGAGTCAGTTGGCTTAACCCCTCAGCCACCCAGGCATCCCATATTGATTCTTAAAAACTCTTACATTAAAAATATTAACATCTATGTATATGTGTGTGGGTTGTAGATATTTCCCTCTTTTTTCGTTTGTCTTTTACCTTTGTTTATGATGTTTTTAAAAATACCTTTCCCTTTCCTTTCTATTGTGCCTTTTAAAAATAATAGTAACTATTAATCCTTTACTTTGTAGCTCTTGGCTTGAGAAATTTCTTCTCACCAAAATTATGAAAATATTCACCCCAATTTCCACCTCACTCATTACTTTTACACACCATCAATTTGTCAGTTACTTTTAAAAATTAAGTCATGCGCAAGACAAATATTTCCACCCCCACCTCTGAATCTCCCTGGAGGGACCAAGGCTAGGAAATGGGTCAAGAACTGGGTGATGTTCTACCTCTTACTTAATAATGAAAACATAGAAACCTATATTATTAATGTCTTGGTATGGCTATTTTGATGCTCTTGGAGGGCAAGAAAACCCCCATGTTTGGCTTATGTCCATGAAGGATAAACTCTAAACCTAGCCATTGATGAGAAATGGGCTCTTCCTCATTGTTCCCATCTACAATCTGGTTTGTTGGAGCTCTCTGCTAAGATGCCAGGATCCGCTGCTAGGAAAACGACTCCTTCCTTCCAAAGCTCAGTTTTGATTAGAAGTAATGAGAGCCTGTTAAATTCTAGATTTTTCCTCTGTGAAGCAGGAATCAAAGGACCTGAGACCAGCAGCTTCACAGTCAGAGGCTGTTCTGGGATCAGGACTATAACCCTGTCTCTGCAGATACATGCAGAGCTTGGAAAAGGCCAGGATGAATTTAAAGTTTTTGATTTTTCATTGCTGGCACTAACTCTTAGCCACTCTATTCATAAAATGTCCTGACCCTGAAATAATCCTGTTTCAGTTTTTTGAATCTCACCCTTGGGTAGATATTAATCCCCTGGAAAATTTACACTAACCATATGGCTAAAACAGACAAACTGCCTGGGCTGTGAATTTCAAAAACTGGTTACGGAGGAGCAGCTGCCCAGGCTTAATGCTTTGGCCAGAACGCTCCCTCTAGGCCCGTAGTCCGGATATCTAAACTCCTAGCAGACAGTAAAATCTTAACGTAATTAGTCAGTGGTTTATATTTGAAGTATTTTAATTTGAAATAACCTTTTCATATTCTTTTCTCTTCTCCTTGTCCCACCTCCTCACCAAGGTCAATCTTTGTGTTTACGCCATGGATAGCCCACACTCCCTTAAACTCATTCGCTCAACTCTTCAGCTCTCTTTTAACTTTACCTCCAATAACGCTTTTATCCTACAAACCTCATTTATCCTACAAACATGCCCCTCATTCCTCAAAATGTTTCCTAAGCTTCCTCCTCCTTTAAAATCTCTCTCTCATCCAGATTAGCCACCTTCCCCAATCCTCTCGTGTCCCATTTATCCTTCCTTCCAAACAATGGTCTCATTTGTATTTATTTATTTATTATTGTTTACTCATATTTTTAAAAAAGATTTTATTTATTTATTTGACAGACAGAGATCACAAGTAGGCAGAGAGGCAGGCAGAGAGAGAGAAGGGGAAGCAGGGTCCCTGTTGAGTACAGAGCCCAATGCTGAAGGCAGAGGTTTTAACCCACTGAACCACCCAGGCGCCCCTACTCATATTTTTAATGTATTCCTCATTACTATCTAAGTTCCCTGAGGACGGGAATCAGGTTTGCCTAACTCACTATTTTATCTGTGAAAATAATGAAGACCAACCAGATGAGAACAAGCAAAGACTAATTTGCAAGGGTGTTAGTCACCATCACTTGAACTTTGGCAGAGACTCAAAGGCAGGCGGAAGAGTGGAATAAGGATTAGGGTATCCACTGATTTGATGCTGTTAACATGGGGAAGCTTAGGTGACTAAGCAGAAATGAGCTATTGCATGAGATTGGTTATGGATGCATATTTGGCTTTCTCCAATTGGTCCTAAGTTGGAAACAGGGGCCCAAAATAGAGAAGTTGTCAGTAATTAATCAAGTCCTGGCCATTGGGGGCTAATGATTAGAGGGTTTTTTTTGTTTGTTTGTTTGGTTTGGTTTTGTTTGGCTTCCTGAACTGGATATTACGGATTGTAGTTTGACTTCTTGGACTGGTTCCCACAAGCAGTAGCTGAATTCTGGGGCTGATTTTTACAGGTTATGGGGCAGAGTCCTATTTTTTATATATAGTCTAGTCATTGTTCATTGTATACTCTGTCCCTCAAGCCCCAGGACCAACACAGTGTCTAGCATAGAGTAATAACTCAATAGTTTTTGTAAATTAACATATGAATGGCAAGTCAGGATTTGATGTTATCCCTCTGAGATACAGAGGGATACTTTTCATTTCTCTTCTACCCCTAGCTTCTGCTTTCCTGCATCTTGACTTGCTTCATTTCCCCTGTCCTCTCCAAACTGTAAGTTAGGGATTTTCCACAAGCTTTTTGTTTTCCTCTCTACATTTTTCTTAGAAACATGTCTACTTCACAGCTTCAAATAACACTTCCAGAGAAGTGATTCCAAAATTCTTATCCCTAGCTCTGACCTCTCTTAATGTACCCCAAGCCAATTGTTTGATAAACAGCTCTATGCTGACATCTGACCAGCATCTCTAAGCCTACGGTCAGCCTCTCATTTCTGGGAAATCCTCTGTCTTCTTTCAGGTTTTTCTTTTTGGTTCATTTGGTTCATACTAAAAGTGGTTTCTGGTTCTGTGGGAGGGTAAATCTGAGGATGAATGTAAGCAGAACAGAAGGAAAGATGGACAATGAAATCAAGTGATTGGTTTTGTTGGCAGGAATATTGCCCCTTTGGGATATAAGAAGACACTGGACACTCAACTGTCTCAAGGCTTAGAGCTAGGGAATGTGATCTGGTGTGAAAGACATCTGCTTTGGACACCAGAATAATCTCCAAATCTGTTGTGTTCCATCCCCCTCCCCATACAAAACCCATGGGACAACAGGAAATATCTAAAGGAAGTAGTCATTATTTTGGAGGGGGTCAGTGGGGATGGGTGGGGGAATGAGTGGGCAGGGACATGGTGGAGGAGGAATGGAAGGGGTGACTTCTCAGCATTCCATTTTCTGGTAGCAGACGCTGGTCTGGGAACAAGATCCCAGTGCATGCATGTCAGTCCACCATGACTTTCCCACTTTGATATGAAGACTTACTGAGGAAACTTACTCAAAAAAGAATCTTAAAACAAGGGAAGCATACATGTTTTCGTTTTTCACCTGCTACCCAGAGCTTCCCAGCGTTCTCTGAGAAAGGACTTGAACAGGGTTTGATGGTCCCATAGTGGAAAAGTCAATGGGTTGCATCCAGTGGAAGGAATGCCCTCTACTCAAGACCTGCCTGGTACAATCTAGGCTAGGGAAAACAACTCTTACTAATGGGAGCATCAGAATTGAGTTATCCAAGCTGTTGCTTCCTTTGTGATCATTCTCTCTTCCCCACATTTCATCTTCTATGTATTTAGTGGCACTGTGTATACAAGGATGTCCAAATTTCCTAAAATCTTCCTAATAGTTTCTGAGTCTGCCACATTCTGGCTTACAGTCTCTCCTGTAGTCTAACTTATTGCCTCCTAGAGCTTTACTCACAATGAAGTTCCTACCACTGCATTTCTTATGTCATTCCCCTCCTGCACATTTCATCCTATACATTGACCTCAACCTCTTTGTCTCCAGTTTGGCCCCCTTGTAATCTTTTCTTTATACGATGAGATCTTTTTTTAAACCTGCAGTTTCTGCTTACAGAAGATAAAGTGAATTACTGGGATCTCACCAAAATATTTATTTCTCAGTGTTCCTTTATGAAAGAGTATGAAGGAAATCACCAATGAATAAGAGATTTCAATAAATATTTAGAAGATAACATGTGGAAGCCCACCAAAGGGAACAGGGTGTCCACAAGAAGTGGAAGAGGCAGCTTCAGTGAAGGAGGAGCTCATCTTCCGGGCAGAACCTCTGAGAGGCTCTGGGTTCAGCGTTGGCAGGCATGAGGGGCAGAGAGAGGAAGTCTATACATGATCACTCCCATGTCTTCTACCCAAATCTGGAGCTCGGGTAACCCAATTTTAACCCCCAGATGGGGTCTTCTCCAAAAAGTCAAATCCTAGATAGTGCTGAAGCTTCGTGTATGGTGAAATTTATGGTGTGGCATCCCAAGGAGAGCCATCTTTATTCCAGTATTTGAGGGGTCCGCTGTCCATATAGCTCCCGCCAACTCTGTCTTGCAAGACTGCACATACAAGTGGAAGATGGCTGGGTGTATATAAAAGTAGTTTTAATCAATTTTCTGCAGTAATCAGCCCAGAAAGCCAACTGCTATCTAAATCAGATTTATGGGAGGCTGGAGCACTATTTTAACCACGAGCCCAGGAAGCCAAACAATCACCCCTTTAGCAATTGGTCCCAAACAGTCAGGACTTGATTGAGTGACAGCTTCCCTAACTTTTATCCTTGCTTCCAACTGAGGATCAATCAGAGAAAGCCAAGTACACATTTCTAACCAATCACATAGGATGCCCCTCTTCTAGTTAGCCTGCCTATGGCTTCCCCATGACAACAGCCTCAGATAGGGCATATCTGAAGCTTTAAAACCTTCTCTATCTGCTTTTGAGTCTCTGTCAAAACCCAAGTGATGGTGGCTGACTTCCATGTTACAGTAAGCTCTGACCGAATAGCCTTTGCTTATTCTCATTTACTTCCACACTCAGGAGCTGTCCTCTAGCCAACAAGCCTTCCCCCTATACCCAGAACTCCCCATCAGCTTTGCTAGTAGGAGAAAGATCCTCAGACACTACCCTAGGAAACTTATACCAGCTAGAAAAAAACCAAAACAGCTCATCATTCTTGGATGTGGATACGCAACCAAGGTCACCAGACGCAGAGAAAACTAGCGGCACACGGGGGATGATGAAGATAAAGAGAACAGATTGCCCTTGGAGGAAACAGGTCATTCAGACACTAGAAGAAAAGACTTAAAAAAATTCTAATTAGATCCTCAATGGGATTTGAGAAGAAATAACAGCCATAAAACCAAAACAGCAGGTTGTGAAGACCAAGGGAATTAAAAAAAAAATCGCCTGGAAATTAAAAATGGATTGCCAAAATTAGAGAGATCGGAAGATTAAGAAAGTAACAGAATAGAGAGCGAAAAGGTGATCTGTGTGGCAGAAAAGATAAGCCACCTTTTGTAACTTTTATTAAAATTTATTTTTTTAAACGATTTTATTTATTTATTTGACAGAGATCACAAGCAGGCAGAGAGGCAGGCAGAGAGAGAGGGAGAAGCAGGCCCCCTGGGGAGCAGTGAGCCTGATGTGGGGCTCAATCCCAGGACCTGAGCCGAAGGCAGAGCCTTTAACCCACTGAGCCACTCAGGCACCCCTTGTAACTTTTTCATAGCTAAATCCAGAAGTGGTTCGAAGCGGGTAGCCCTGGAGCTAAGGGGCTGACTGGCTGGGGCTCTGTTGTTCTGTGTTGGGGGGGTTTTGACCTCCAAGTTATAGCCATATGTATGGATCTCTCTGCTTGAAACAAATCACTCAACTGCAAATCTAACAATTCTATTCCACTACTGAAAAACATCACTCCTCTAACCACAGACAGGGAGAAAACTTGGTCTCTTTCCTGACCATGGCCGGCCATAAGCCTGTCCTCTCTCCCAACATTTGCCCCAGTCCCACTTGCCAGGGTGTTCTGTGGAAGCCTCATGAGCTAGGATTGTGGGGTCAGACCTACCTGATTTCAAATCCACATATCTGACTTAACTTGAAAGGCAGGTGTAAGGGTGACTCTCAAGGCTTTTGGAAGGATCAGCTAATGCATGTTAGGAGCTTAGCAGAGCCGCAGGCACGGAGTAAATGATCAATAAACAGTAGCAGTCACTAGGGCTCCCAGAACTGGTCTTGTTTGGGCTATCTCAGTGTTAACCTTACTTTGATTAATTTTATATTTTTATCTAAAAATACTTTAAAAAAAGTCATTTAACTCTCAGCTTTAGAACCACACGCATATCCTCAGACACTTCATTCAAGTCCTTAATTCTTTTTTTTAGTAAAGTGATAGTTTATTAAGTGAAGATAGAGAAAAGCCAAGTCCTTAATTCTTAAGAAATTTTACCTATATGTATTTTTGAAGCCACAATTTCTTGATTCACTTAAGAGTAGGTAAAGTTCCTGTTTCAGATCACCAGGGCCTTAGGGACTGGCTGGTTTTTGATCAGCCTTTTTTTGTTGTTGGTTCTATGCTTAATGAAAAGATCTCTCTTCAGTGGGCTCAGGCATCACCCCCTTTGTGAGGATCCCCAGCCCAGTCCCTGTTCTCTCAGGCTTCCAGCAAAGTGCTTTGTGTCCCCTGCTAGTGCCAGTCTCCTACTCCAGACTCTGAGCACCTCACTTAGGAGGACCGTCCTCACTGGTTTGAGAACCCGAGTGCCCGAGCTGTGTCTGTTCAGGAAGGAGCACATTCAGGGGGAGGGTGGAGGGTTGGAGATAGACTTTAATGATGAGCAAGTCTTACTGGTGTCTGGTGAGAATGAGTGTCAGAAAAGCCAACTACCTTGGGGGCTGACATATTAGAAACCCTCTTTGTCAATGGCAAGGTTATAGGGAAGGGGCCATCTATGCTGAGAAGCTGCTGGGCTTCTGGTTCTGGAACGTTCCGGGTGGGTGGATTGGCTCCCACGCCACTTACAGAAGGGGCGTGAAGGCTGTCCCAGTGCCTCTTCTCTGGTTCAGTTCTGACTTCTGTCTTGTTCTTTATGGTGTGGCACTGCCTGAGAAGCACAGACTGTAGCCCAACAAACAGTGGCATTGGCTTTTCCCTTTTTCTTTTTGTAAGTTAAGAAATCATGAAGTCCAACTCCATCATGCCTCTTGGTGGGGGGGGTGGGGGAGCCACCCAAAAGTCCCTTTTGGACTTGCCAAAAGTCCTATAGAAAGCAGTAAAACTGGAATAGAGCCCTGGCTTCCAGAATTCCTGAGCTGTGTGTTGTGAATCTGGGGTTAAAAGAGTAGGAAATGGCAGCTGGGAGGCTCCCTCAGTTAAGCGTCCACCTTCGGCTTTGGTTAGGATCCCAGAGTCCTAGGATCCAGCCGCCAGAAGTTTGCTTCTCCTCCCCCACCCCCTCCAATCAAGTGCTCTCTCACCGCTTGACCTCTCAAATAAAATCTGGGAAAAAAAAAAAAAAAAAAAAGAAGAAGAAGAAGGAAATGCCTCAAGCATTGAGGGGACTTAATCCTGTATCCAAGATAAAACCAGTGGTCTGGGTGGTCCTTACCCTAGCTTTGCGTCTTCTGTATGGCACAGGGCTTATGGGGGCTGGGGGGAGTGGGTGTGGAAAGTCTTCCTCCCAGGAGGAGTTCTGAGGAGGGAAGGAGAGGACCTGGCACACGTGAAGAAGCTAATTGTTAGGAGTTAGGTCGCAGCCAACTCTGAGACGTCAGTGCAGCAGGCGGACTGGCTCCCCGACGGTAGGGCTAGGACTGAGTGGGTCACATGGAGGGGGAAGGTCAAGTACAGTTTTATTGGAGGCCCCCTGGTGGGACAGGAGGCCAGGGTGGTGACCGCCAGCTCTGTCCTGGCAGAAGGTGGGCACACCCTGGACGAGAAGGGCCTGGAGCCCCACACTGGAGTCCGCAGAGGACCCGTCAAGGCAAAGGGAGAAGGCCACGTAGGCGCTTCAGGCCTCTGCTGCTTTCCAGGCAGCGGAAGACAGAACATGAGCAGAGTGGGATGGCGGGGGGCGGGGGCGGCTAGAACTGAATGTTCGGTGCTCGGAGCCCCCGCTTCTGAAGCCTCAGTGTCTCCGGCCCCCAGCCTGTGCTGCTCTATTTACAGGAAGGACCCAAGAGAGGAGGAATGTGGGTGGGAGAAGAAGGGGCTCTGGGGATAGGAACGCCGGGAGCAGAGAGAAGGCCAGGAGCTTGCAGGGGTGGTCCCGGGACGGGGCTGTGCTGGCAAAGAGGCGGGTCACGGCCACATTGGGGTTGCCCTGAGCAGGCTCAAACCACTTCTGCAGGCACTGCCCGCTGTTCCGGTGCTCAGGGCTCGCCTTGAAGGAGTGACTCCAAATCTTCTCACACAGGTCAACCGGGGTGGGGAAGTAATGGGGGAAAGGGTGGCAGAAGGCCTGTGCAGGGCAGAGGTTCTTGCCTGTGGCGGGATGGAGGCACACCCTTAGCTCCCCCTCCCCTCCCCATCCCCCCCATTCTTCACCCTTGGGGAGCAGAGGGGGCTTGCGCTTGCCCTGCGGGCTGGGGGGGTGGGGGGAAGCGCTGCTGAGCGAGCGACACTTACCCTCAGTCCGGTCCCAGCCATGCCAGTCGGCTTTGCAAGTGTAAGACGTGCGGCAGTCTTCCCACCACTGCTCACAGTCCTCCCAGCACAGGGGCACCTCCAGAATTCGCTCGCCTGGCCCGCCCGAGTCCAGCTGGATACAGGCATGGCAGGTGACAAGAATGCTAGTAGCATGGCCTGAGGAAGCTGCCTCTCCAGCTTTTGTCCCAACCCGGCCTCTGACTGCGCTGCCTGTAGGGGGACAGCACGGCCTGCGCTGCTAGCAGCGTGGGGCTCAGGTCCTCAGTAACAGCACACTGCGTGGACCTGCCTCCTGCCTGCCCCTGCCCCAGCCTCCTGACCTTCTGGATCCAAGGCCCCAGGTTTGGGGAGCACTGGTATAAGCAGATGGCCTGGAGGAAGTGTTTCTCGCAGTCTGGCAGCATCACCCCACAGTGGTGCAAGCTGAAGTTGTAGAGCAAGGGCAGGTCCAGGTGGGTGTTCAGGCTGGTGTCTGCCCTGCAGCACGCATTGCCTCGCCAGGGGTTGCACTGAAGGCCAAAGAAGAAGGAAAAGGCATGGGGGTTGGTAAGACATGGGAGAAGGAGGAGGGCCTGGGCAAAGGGGATGGCTTCAAGTCAGCAGCACCCATATAGAAGAAAAGTGGAAATTCACAGCCAAAGGGCCCCGGCACACTGATCTCCATGGTGCAGGCTGCTGCAGTCCTCTAGAGACTGGACTTGCAGAGGGTCACCTCCTGAGGGGCCGCTAAGGAGCCCCACGAACCCCAGGGGGATGTGGAGCCCTGAGAAGAGCTCCCAGGGAAATGCCAGTTCCACAACTCCACCCTGCCCCCCATCAATTGCCTTTAGGGCTTGGGGAGGGGTTGCCAGAGTCCTAGGTCTTCCCCTGCCTATTGGTAGGAAGGCTAGAGGAGGAGGACCTGGTTTGCATTTATGCCAAACCAGTGCTGAGCCTCCTGGATCACCACCTGCCCCTGTTCCCCAAGTGACCCAGAAGCTCAGAGATGGGAATTTTGAAGCACTCAACAGTTATGATCTCAAAAGGCCATAGTGTCCCTCCAGTGGCTCAGGCCCCAATACCAGCATAAGGAACCACATGAGATAGGGTTGTTGGTGGTTCAGAAACCACTGTGGCATTTATGTCCCTTCCCTGAGCTTCCAAAGCAAGCCCCCTCCCACCCCCAGGCAATATCTGGCCTCTGTACCTCTTTGTAGAGCTGGTCTTCTGGGCCAGGCTCTCGCTTGTGGTGTTTGGTGTTCATGCAGACATTGAGCAGCTCGTCCCCAGCCCAGGTGGGTGGTGCAACTGTCCACAGCCCTAACAGGAGCAGCCACGACCGATACATGGCCGATGGCAGACAGGAACCACACCTGCTTGGGTGAGAGATCAGACAGGCTATCCCAAGGAGTGAGGTTGAGTGTCAGGGCTCTCTCAAGTGACCATGACCTGCTCTTAGAACCTCTATCGGAGGTGGCATCAAAAAATGTCAGGGCGGGTAGGACATACTTTAGCGTTCTGACACCCACTCCCAGTGATGTACGGACACCTAAAGGGAATCCCAGGAAGAGCCCAGGCCTAAGGTGAGGGAGGGTCAGTGTGGAATGGCTCCGGCCTGGGAACTTTTCCTGGCCCCTCCCTGTTGGAGGCAGACCTCTCCCCTCCACCCCCCAGCCCCCTGCCAAGACACAGGGGCTGGGAATTCAGAGCTTTGATCCCGGATGAGCAAATGCTCAGTAACCAGATTCTACAGGGCGCAGAGGGCATAGTGGGAGCAGGTGGTGGGCCAGGTGCAGTGCTTATGCCATTGATGGCCAGCCCAGACTGCAGGGCTCCCTCCCCAAGCCACTGGTCCCCACCCATTCCCTCCAAAGGAGTCCTCCCCTTCACCCCCCTACCCCACCCACCCCTCTCCCCTGGGAGTGGTGGTTCTGCTTCCACTGGACCCAACCCAACTCCCACCCTCCTGAGCAGGAACTTTGGGGGTGGGGAGAAAAACCCAGCAGGAGCGTGCCCACTCAGCTGTGCCTGTCTTGCACATCCGAAGCCCGCTCCTCAGCACAGGAGCAAGGAGGCGGCTTCCCCTCTTGGGGTTTGCTGAGCTCTGTGTTTCCAGCTCTGATCTGGGTAGTAAGGCAAGGGAGGGGAACAGACTGAAAGAAGAAAGGCAGAAGAGCACCCTGTGTCAAGTGCCCAGTGCCTTACCCATCCAGGGAGCCCCTGGCTCCCACAGTCCCCCCGTGCTCGCAGGAAGGCCACTGTGGCCCATCACAGTGAAACTGAAAACCCCTGGCCTCACCTAAGTTTTGAGCAGCCCACAGGCTGGGGATGGAGACCCCAGCCCCTCCCCCCCCAATCTGCCACTACCCCCACTCCAGTGTCAGGCACAGCTGTGACCATGCAGTATCTTTCAAGAAGCTGGTTTAACAGGGGAACAGAGGAAAGATGCTGCCTCTTCTCGTGCTTTCTGCATACTTACTTTCAACGTGGGAGCTGCTCCCTCCTGCTTCCAGAGATGGGAGGCTGCCATCTTGCCCATTTATGGCCCCCTCCACACAGCCCAGGTGCAGACGCAGAGCTCCAGGTGGCGCCCCTTAAATGGCATCCATCTCACGGAGCTCAGCTCGGAGCTGGAGGCTTTCACTTTCTCAGAAAAGCAGAGACCCGGTAGTAGGAAGGCTCCTGGGCTCTGGTCAGCTACTGACTTTTGTTCTTGGCCCTGCTCCTGGCCAGCCGGATGGCCTGGAGAACGTGGCCAACTCTCTGTAAGTTTGCCTGTCTGTATAAAGGGCTGTTTCGTAATAGGGGTGGCTGGGAGAAAGAAATGAAGGAGAAAATTCACAGAAAGGACTCCACAGGACTCCACAGGACTCTGTGCCTGGCACAGAGTAAGTCTTTTGGCTTTAATTCTTTTCCTTTATCCTGAGAAGCCTTTGTCTCTGGGTCCCTGCCTTCTGCCTGCAGCTCCACCTGGCCCTTTGTGGGCTCAGACACCTGGGATGGCACCACCCGGTGGCTTGAGTGACAGTGAGCGACCTCAGTCACCTTGCAGGCACCAGGGTTCCTGCTGGTGCCTGCATATAAAACAGGGCCTTGGAGACACAAGATTTTCAATGTGTGACCAAAGCCCAATCCAACAAAACCAAGAAAGCCCCCGCCCGGCTGCAAGCCCACTGAACGGCCTCCCTGAGCATGCAGAGATCCTTGTCCTGTGAAGTATTCTGCAGCGCCCTCAGCCATGTACGTGTTCACAAGAAAGTCCTCAACCAAGAGAGGCTGGCAGTCTCGAACAGGACTCTTGGGAGAGGCCCAAAGGTGATGGGAACTCTGGAAAAGGAGCCCCTCCCTTGCGCATTTCCTAAAACAGGTCCCCTCTCCAAGGGACAAGCAGCCCAAGTGACTGAAGTGGTACCGGTAGCCAGGAAACTAAAACAATAAGAGCACTTTTATACTTGAAGCACACAGAGCCCACTCTGGGTTGCTCAACTACGAGGCTGATGTGGAGACGTGAGTCGGTCATCACCGCGGAAAATGGAGTTCTCATAGCGCCATGTGCCAAGTGCCACGAAGGACCCAGACACCTTCGCCACCGGTTCCGACTCACCCCTAGAAACGACCCTGAGCCTGAACGCCCTCTCTGATTTCACTGTGGGGAGCCCGAGGCTCAGGTGGGGGCAGGGGCAGAGCTTCATATCTGATGCACAAGGACCAGCTGAGTGGGTTCCCTTCAAGACTGAGAGGCAGATGCTCTTCCGTGCGGGTCTCCAGGGAGGTCTGTTTTTCAGAAAGTCAAATGCCACAGTCAGGTGGTGTTTCGGGAGGCCTGCGTCTAGCTTTATTTGCGAGTGGTGATGATCACTGGCCCAGCCTCTTGTGTCCTTTTTTTTTTTTTTTTTTTTTTTTAAGATTTATTTGAGAGAAAAGAGATTGAGAGAATGAGTGGGAGGAGGGGCAGAGAGAGAAGTAGGCTCGCTCCCTTCTGAGCTAGGAGTCCCACGCAGAGCTCAATCCCAGGACCCTAAGATCCTGACCCGAGCTCAAGGCAGATGCTTTACTGACTGAGCTACCCAGGTGCCCCCAGCCTCCTTAAGTAAGAGTTCGGAGTCCCCCCCTTTTAGGGTCTGATACCACACAGTCCCTGCATTTCTGTGGCATGGGTCTTTCTCCAAGGGCATCCCTGGGGGCAGGAAGAGCAGGCAGGCCTGCCCTGTTCAAGTCCTCACAAACACAAAGCTCCTAAGCCTCCCAAGGCTGTGGGCGTGACAGCGACAAGAATCCAGCAGTGAAGCCCAGAAGTAATTATGGGAATGGAAAACAGGTCCTCTGATAACCCTCCTTCACAGGGAGGGAAGGAGAGGGAGGGGCTTGCTGACAGTATCTAGGACAAGGCTGGTAGGAAATGACACTCCTCACAGGTGCTGGGCTTGGGCCGTAGGGGGAGTGGGAGGGTTGGGGGGAGTGGGAGGGATTCCTCTCCCAGAACCATCAGGCCAACAGCTGCTCTAGCGAAGAGGCAGTTTGCAGGCCTGGAGGAAAACTCATTTTTGTTTTATTGTGATTGAGTCGTCCCAAGAAATCTGTTTTGTAACTGAAAGCTGATAAATTAAAGCTGGCTGGGGTTGAAGAAGCCATTTGAAGCTGCTGACCTCAGACGCTTTCCTTCTGAGAAAACAAAACACTTGAACTGCAGCAAGCAGAGCTACAGCAGCGCTGGGAGAGGGCTGAAGGGAGGGGGAGGTGGGTGGGAGCAGCCCAGCCCCAGCGGGGAAGTATCCACTCTCCGACTCTCCCCGCTGACTCTCCCCTTTGCTCGTGAGGTGCTGTGGCCCACTGAGTTCCCCCACGAGTTCCAGAGCAGACTAAGAAGGCAAAGGATTTGTGTCAGGAATCTCCTGGCGGGGACCCGAGGTCAGAGGCCAGTTGAAGGGGACACTGGTGACTCAGTTCTTCATGGGTGTTAGGAGTCCTCCTTTTCACCCCAAAATCTATTGGCCATCCTTGCTCAACTCTTAACTGGTTTGTGGCCTGGTTTGTTGTTTATCCCTAGCCTGCCTTCCTGCCACAGTCACCAAGTGTGACTGTGGTCCATCACCAAGTCCATCACCATGTCGTTGACGTAACTTCTGAAATAGCTCTTGAATTTGAATTCTTCTCTCCCTTTCTCTCCCCAGTTTCCCGGGCCATGACTACCTTTCGCCTTAGTTACTGCAACCACCTCCTCACTGGCTCCTATTCCCCTTTCTAGAATGTTCTACAATCAGCCAGAATGATCTAAATTTCCCCGTATTTTATTATCAACATTTTCAAACATAAGAAAAGTTGAGAGAATTTTACAACAAACACCTGTATCCCTATCACTTTGATTTTACCATTACCATTGTATTGTATTTTCATTGTCCCACATCCAGCCAGCCTTCCAGCCTTCTAGTTACCCACTCGGCTGCTTTTCCATCATGCACTTCCAAGTAAATCACAGATCTCAGTATGCTTCCTCTTAAGTAATTTGTGTATCATTATCATTAACCAAGTTCAATATTTGCCTCCATGTGTTTTTTAATAACCCCCTTCAGCTGGATCTTTTTAAAAGGTTAAAGGTGGTTAAGATACTCTCATGTTTAAAAAAAAGCCTTCCAGATTTAACATAAGTCCCGAATTCTCAACCCGTCCCAAGGACCCTGTTTCATCAGGTCCCTGTTTACTTTCTGTGCTATTCTCTTGTGCTTTATAGCTTTCAACAGGTCCTCTTCACACTGACATTGAGACCACCCTGTGCTGTCACTCTGCCGGGCCCTTCCCTCCAAGCTCACACTCCATGGCTGCTACCTCCTACGGATCCCTCAGCTCTGAGGATGGATGGCTTCTCAGGGGATGTGTGTGGCCCCCAACAAGATTGGTGAGTTGTTCTCTCATGCCGGCCCCTGTTGTGGATTTTACCATCTGTCATTGTGAATGCCTGCTTGCAGCTCCAGCCAGGCACCAAACACAGTGCCTGACCCAGAACGGCTAGTCAATACACATTTGTTGAGTAATCAAGCAGAAAATACCTGAGTAGAATACAATTGCGTTTCTCTTTTTTTCTGTAATCTTTATTTGAGAGAGACTGAGCATGTGCACACTTACACGCCCGCCCATCCATGTCCACAAGCACATGGCAGGTTGCCGAGGGAGAGAATCTCCAGCATAGACTCCCCACTGAGTGCAGAGCCCGACCTGGGACTTAATCTCATGATCTTGAGATCACAACATGAGCTGAACCAAGAGCAGGATGCTTAACTGACTGAGCTACCCAGGTGCCCCTAAAACTGTATTTCTTAAACACATTCTTTTTTTTTTTTTTTTTAAGATTTTATTTATTTATTTGACAGAGAAAGAGCATAAGTAGCAGAGAGGCAGGCAGAGAGGAAGGAGGCAGGCAGAGAGGAAGGAAGCAGGCTCCCTGCTGAGCAGAGAGCCCGATGTGGGGCTCGATCCCAGGACCCTGGATTCATGACCAGAGCTGAAGGCAGATGCTTAACTGACTGAGCCACCCAGGCGCCCCTCTTAAACATTTTTTAATCCACCTGCTTCTTTAGTTTAACCTGACCTAGTCCCTCTCCTTACCCCTCCGCCTTCCTTCCTACCCTTTATTCCATCCCCACCTACGCTTACTGCCTCGAGTTTAAAATTACCTCCCATTTTCTGTTCTTGTCCCCTCTCCTCACCCTCCTCCTCTCTGTCTCCCCTTCTTTTCCACTCCGCCTTCCTGCACCCTTCTCTCTCACTCTCAGACTCTCACATGGGATTGTCTTCAGTTTCTGGTGATTTCTGTGAATGCTGGAGCTTTTCATCACTTCCTTGAAGAGACCACTTTTTCGGTCTAGTCATAACAAAGGAAAGGAGTGTGAAGCCTGTCAGGTGTTGAAGAGAGTTCAAGTAGGGAGAGAGAGAGAGAAAAACATCAAGGTCCTACAGGAAAGAGATGAACTGAAAACCAGAGACGGGAGAAAGGCAGGTCACAAAGAACAAATGTCTTTAGTCTCTTCTTTTTCTTTTCAGGCTACTAGATTCTTCTCTCTTCAACACAGTTGCCCCGTTGCCAGTGTCTCATTGTGACATTCAAACCAGGCTGCTACTGGGTGTCTGGGAGACGGCGTTAATAAGTAAAGGACGTTTGTGGGACATTTGACAATGTGCAGCTGAGATCAGTCCATTTTCTCTTTCAGTCCTCCCAACATCCCTCCCCCCAAATATCTCTTGACTCGGAGTTTTTCTCCAGCTACAAACCTGCCTCACTCTCCTTCCCAGACTTGCTTCTTAAAAGACCTGTGTGTGTTCGTTGTGGCTTCTGTGTGTCACCTGACATTCATTTACTGACCACTGCTATTCAGCTACTACCCTCTGTCCCATAGAATCCACACTTGCCAAATTCATTAACAACCTCCAAATTGCTCTACGCAGTGGAAAGGGTCATTCCATATTATACTTGACTGTACTTACTCTCACTGTGCGTGATCTCCTATATGCAGATAACTTCTAAATCTCCCTCCAGTCCTGACCTATAGAATGGTCGGGGTGTGTGTGTGTGTCTGTATGTGTGTGTCGATCTATCTCTAATAGTATTTTACTTCGATTACCAACAGGCTCCTTACACTCAATATGACCCAGCTGTTCTTTGCTCCCCATTCAATCTGCTTTTCATGTTGCTTAATGGGACCCTATTCTTCTAGTCATCCAAGTCATGGCCCAGGAGTTGTCTTGGACTCTTTTCCCTCCCCAACTTTATACAGATACTTTCACATGACCTGCAGAATTCTTCATGGCCTGGCACTTAGTTACTCCAGAAACCCCTCTACCTCCCACTCCCACCCTGACTCTATACACTTGCCGAATTGATCTACTTGTTTCTATCTGAATTGCCACTGCTCTGTATCTTCAAGCCTACATCTCCATCTGCCAGGGGTGCCCTTTCCCTGCTTCTTCCCTTAAGTTCTCATCCTTGGTGACTCCACTCAAGCGTCATCCTCTCTAGGCAGGCTACTTTGCCCCTCCCTGGGTTTGGGTCCCTTCTGAGGACTCCCGTGGCTTTCTATTTTTTTTTTTTTTTTTTAGCCGTGCATTGATCACAAGGTTGTACAATTTTCTTGCCTCCCCATGTAGATTCTGAGTTCCCTGAGGGTGAGGACTTTATCTTCTGCTGAGGTTGCTAGCCCCTAGCACAGTTTAGGCTGCATATACACACCTCTAAATGTTTGAATAAATGAGTGGTATGTGCTACATCCGACAATGCCCAGGGGCCTGCACCCAGATGTAGAACCTGGTCTTTCTGAGCCATGGACAGTGCTCTTTCCTCATGGTCCAGTTCCCAGAACCCATTGCTTTTCTGTTCCATTCCACCTGCCTAGTATATTTAAAATGGAAAATTTGTTTGGAAAGGCCCAAACCTATCAGCAGGTCCTCTCAGAGGATATTTTACACTGGAACAAATTGACATAGTTATAATACATATGGTTTAGGGACCCCATCCAGGCATGGCTGTTTAGAACATAATTCTCAGCACCACTGTGTCTTCCCCTCCCCAAGCCCCACCATCTATGGGGTGTGAGCCAATGCTAGCATTAACCTTAAAATTGTAACCACAATCCAATCCCACCTGTGAGAAGAAGAGACAGGGCCCTAAAGTCCCAGCTAATGTGAACTATCTTTAATATTCTGTGGTCAAGCCCATGGGTGATCTCTACCATGATGCCACACTGTCCTGGAACTGCCTGCTGACTCACATGTTCCCTACTGGTCTAAAAGCTCCCGGACCAGTAGAGACTGTGTCTTTCTGTTTTACAGTTGTAACTGAGTGCCTGGACACAGTAGATCCTCAGTAGGTATTTGTTGAATTAACAAATAATTTTTTTGGTAGGAAGGATTCTCTCCTATGATTCATTTTTTTACTAAGAAGCATATCAGGACAAATTCTAGGAAACCTCATTATTTTTATGTGTGCTCAGAGGGATAAGAGTTAAGTGTATGTGGTGCAAAAGCTAGTGGATTTCTACCTTTAAAAAAAAATTGTTTTTCTGTCCCTCATTCACCTTTCACTTACTTACTAATTAAAAAAATTGTTTTTCTGTCCGTCTTGCTTATTTGCTAAATGACCTGTGCTTGGAGAGTCTCATCTTGCTAATCTACTTCCTACAGCTCTGATAACCATGAGGCTTGCCAAATGTTGTTAGTGAATTATTTCTCTCTTGGGCATGTTCACAATTTCAGGTTCAAAGAATGGAATAGGGTCAGTTGTATATTTATTTTCTTTGGTTTATGAAATACAATCTTTCTAGGTTTGTCTTCATCTTTATGTCTTGGTCTCGATCTTACATTGAAAATGCCTGATAAAATGCACAGATGGGTTGTAAGGTCCATAATGTGTTTCATTGTCTATAGAAAGAAAGTGGTAGAAAGCAAATCATTTTGAACTGGCAAATATTTGACTTCGTATGCCCTTGAGCCTACAGAAGAAAAGATAGAGATGGGGAAAATGAATTTTGCAAGAAACTGTGGGTAAATTGCCTTCTGGTAATGCAATGATTAAGCCATTGCCATTTCTAGAAAAGTGAATTTTGTGATTCTTCCATGACCTCTTTTATAAACACTATAATAAATACAATGTGAAGCTCTTGTATGTATTATATTTACTTAACACGTAGTTCTCTGGAAAATGTTAATGGCTGTGAATATTCAATTACTTCAGTTTACAAAACTAGATTTTAATTTGCTAAGTGTCTGCTCACACTTAAGTTGATGATTCTGGTGTTTTGTTTTGTTTTGTTTTGTTTTGTTTTTACCAAAGCCTTTAGAATGTTTGGTTGCTATGGATATTGGGGTTTAAGAGGAACCACTGAGTCATCTTAGTGTCCATAAAGACAAAGCACTGCACACATCCTCAGAAATGTGGAAATAGCTCTATCTTCTCTATTTCTCTGGCATGGTGGCTTCTTTGGTTTTGGAAGAAGTTTTCTGGACTTGCTACTGCAGTACAAATGGTCCCTTTGGGTAGAGTGAAGACACACAAACTACCACTGGTTATTCTGAGAGCTGTGGCCGCCCCATTCCAGAAGGAAGGGGAAGTCAACTGAGGCTTCTCAAGGATTACTCTGTTCTAGGCCATGTGGCAAACTCCTGATAGACATCATCTCATTGCCTTATGTGCTAGTCAAAGGCAAAGATGTGTCCAGTTCAATACTACATAGTTTGTATTGACTGACACAAATGATTGCTGAATGAATGAGCAATTAACCCTGCATAGGTATTATAAACCCATTTTACAGATGTCCTCAGATAGTTTATACAAGTTCTTTGATGTCTTATCTCCTTATCCTCTAACATAAGATGTATTAGTAGTAGTTAACTTTGTATCACAGTATTTACGTTATAGGATATCAAAGGAGAAGAGGGAATATCACTAAAGGATCTGAATCCTCTTCTGGGGGAATGGATTAGCATCTTCCTGGTTGTATATGGGATAATTGTATCTTGTGGAAGTATGATTGTATTGTCTTTACTTGGAGATTAAGTATGGTTTAAGGTCTGTACAGGTGCCACATTGACAAGAGTAGACTGTAATGGTCAGTTTCGTATGTCAGCTTGTTTAGGTTGGGATTCCCTGTTATTAGCTAGTACTAATCTAGATGTTGTTATGAGGGTGTTTTGTAGAACTTACTAAAGTCTGTGGTTAGTGGCAAGTAATAAATAAAGATCTGAGTCTAGGACTACCTAGCTTCAAAATCTGTGTTCTCCTGTGTTACATTAAATAGGAGAAAATGGTCTGTTGAATTATTCCTTGGCACTTAAATCATATAATAAAATCTGCAAAGCCTTCTGACAAGCCTCATTTTGCATGCCTATTAAGGGCGCTGGGCCAGGGATGTCATTCAGGTTATTACACAGCAACCCCAAATACCTTTACCCCACCTACCGTCATGGACAACGTGGGGTCTAGAAAACCTCCGTATTATGTTTAACTCTTTCCTGTACCATTTCCCAATGTATGTTCCCTGAAGCTCCAGTCTCCCAAATGACAGATTCTTTCCATAAATCAAAAACTGGGGAGATGTTCATGCTATCACTTTCTCCTGAGGACTCAGTGTATATGCATGATGTATTACAAATTTCAAGGAGTCCTCTGGTAAAGACATTTCTTGATCTCCTCTTAACCCAGCATTTCCAAATGTATTTGACCACAGTAGTCCCTGCATTTGTAACACCATCAACATCATGGTATGAGTGTTTTGCTGATTACACTTAGGGGAATCCTGGGCTGCTCTGTGGCACTAGGCATCAGTTTCACTGCAGCAACACTGGGAAGGGTTCTGGGAACATGTCAAGCTCCTGGGCCATGCATATTACTTAGTTGATATTTCACATTTATATTACATTTTTGCTAACAACATGTGTGGGCTAATTTCTCTTCTGACAAGCCTCATTTTGCCCATAGACTATATATCAGATTCCAGTGAAAGATAATTCTTGCATATTTGCCAGAATAAGAGAATCTGTCAAGTCTTCTTTCATTTTTTAAAATCTTATGTGCCATTTTGATTTCCTCTCATTCCTTTTTTTTGGTATTTCTTAAGTTCTTTGTATTTAAGTTCTTTTTAGAAAATTATTTTTTTCCAAATTATTTTCTAAGTGATTATCCTGGGCATTACAATTAACATCTTAAAGTTCTAGCAAAGTCTTGATACCAACTTAACTTCAAGAGCACACAAAAACTGTTGTTTTTGTCACAAATAACATCTTCCTACTTTGGGGCCTGTTCACAAAAATTTATAATTGTTTTATGCCTTCGTATTTTATTTTTATTTTATCTTTTATTTTTAAAAATATTTGAGAGAGAGCAAGGGTGAATGAGCACAAGCAGAGGTGTGGAGAGGCAGAGGGGAAGCAGACTCCCTGCTGAGCAGCGAGCCTGACATGGGGCTCAATCCCAGGACCCTGAGATCGTGACCTGAGCCAAAAGGAGCCACTTAACCAACTCTGCATTCTTATTTTAAATCCTATAGGAAAAGAAAGAAGAATTACAAACCAAAAAATGCAGTAATACTGGTTTTCATATTTGCTTATGTAGTTACCTCTACTGATGTTATTTCTTTATATGGTTTCAAGTTACTGTCTGGTATTCTTTCATTTCATCCTAAAAGACTCCCTTAGTATACCCTAAGGCAAGCCAATTAGCAATAAAATCCCTCAATTTCACTTTCATTTTGGAGCATACTTTTCACAGGCATAGACTTATTGGTTGAGAGGGGTTTCTTTTCTTTTTCTTAGTACTTTAAATAGGTCACCCCACTGTCCTCTGGCCTCCATTGTTTTTGTTAAGAAATCAGCTGCTGGTATACTGAGGATCCCTTGTACCTCACCAGTTGCTTCTCTGTTGCTGCTTTCAAGATTGTCTTTGTCTTTTGATAATTTGATTAAAACGTATCTCATTGTGGATGCCTTTGGATTTAGCTTACTGGAGTCCATTGAACTTTTTGGAGGTATAGATTCATGTCTCTCCTCTAATTAGGGACTTTGGGGACATTATTTCTTCAAATATTTTTTTCTGCTTCTTTCTCTCTTTCCTCTCCTTTCTGAGAGTCACATAATGTGTATGTTAGTACATTTGATGATGTCCTGCATGTCCCTTCAGCTCTGGTAATTTTTTTTCTTCTCTTCAGACTGGATAATTTTAATGGAGCTATCTCCAAGTTACTGATTCTTTTGCCTGGCAGATCTTCTGTTGAACCCCTCGAGTGAATTTTTCATTTTAATTGTACTTTTCTGCTCCAGAATTTTTATTTGATTCCTTTTATTGTTAATTGATAGTCTCTATTTGTTGAAATAGCATTCCTCTGGTTTCCTTTAGTTCTTTGTGCATGTTTAAGATGGTTGTTTAAAGTCTGTCTGGTAAGTCTAATGTCTGGGTTCCTTGGGGACAATTTCTGTCCATTTATTTTCTTTTTCTGTGAAGAGGCCATAGTTTCCTATTTCTTGGCAGGCTTCTAATTTTTTGTTGAAAGTTTGGCATTTTAAATATTACAGTGTGATAATTCTAGAAGTCATATTCTCTTCCCCTTTCCATGACTTGCCTTTGTTGCTTATAGTGACCTGCAACCATCCACTTATTTAGTGACTTTTCCAAATGATTTTGCACAGTGTATTTCTTGCCATGTGTGCTCATGCCTTCCATTACCTGGCAGTGACCTGAGAGATAGTTCCTTAAATGCCCTGGAGGCAAAAAGAGAACCAAACAGAAAATACTTTGTGGTATTTGCAGTCCTTGCAGGTTATTTCTGAACTACAGCCCTCAGTGCTCAGGCAGACCATCTACAACTATCTTACCGTTACCTCCTGTTAACATGGATCCCAAAGATAAACTAGAGGTATAAGCATAGGGCCACCTTAGGCTTTTTCTGAATATGTATTCAGACTTGGGCACGCACATAGCCCTCCAGACTCCCTGGCCTACGAGGCAGCCCTTCCATGCCCTTATTCCTTCCTCCTCAGACTCCTCTTTCCCAAACTTTCTGGTCTGTCAGTTGTTTCTTCCATTCTCCATCCCTTCCCCAGGTGACTGTCAGTAGTATAATGCTTTTAAATCCTTCGACAAAGGCTACCCAAGAGACCATCCCATCCCTGAAAAAATTCCAAGAACATCAAAACAAAGGCAGCCTCTGAGCCAATCACTTAGGGAACCACCAGACAGTTCTTTGATAACAAGGTTTGAATTGCCTCTCTGACTTTAGCAAACTGCACCACCAAGAATATGAGTCATTGTCACCATGGCCACTGGCCAAATTAAGGAATGGGGGATGGTAGGTGGATAAGAAAAATGCCAAATGCTCTCACTAAAATTTAGCAGCTGCTGCTTCATTAAACATTCCCCTGGTTGTTGCAAGTTTTTTTTTTTTTTTTTTAAATTACATTCCTGATTCTGCATGTTTCTGCCAGCTTAATGTTTTCTTCAGCGGAGGGATAGATGCTTGGAGCTCCCTACTCCACATTTTTTTGGTGACACCTGTCCTCCAATACCTAACACATGTAGAAGCAGAGATACTCTGATTGGAGCAGGGATAGGAAGCCTTCAGTTCCACTCTTGCAGGTAGCTAGTCCACATTATCCCTCTTCTCATTTCTTGAGGCCTCTGTGGCACAAAATTTAAAACCACCACTATGGGTATCAAGGAGGGCACATATTGCATGAAACACTGGGTGTTATACTCAAACAATGAATCATGGAACACTACCTCAAAAACTAATGAAGTACTGTATGGTGACTAACATAATATAATAAAAAAGAATAATAAAATAAAAATGAAGATGAAGCCAGTACAGAGGATAGAGCATGAACTTTTGGGCTACACAACCCTGCCTGCCTGCTTGCTTGCTTTTTCATCTTACTTATGCATTTATTTATTCCTTGCCCAATAAATATTTATTGAAGGCCATGTGCTAGGCACAGGTTTGAACATTGGCCCCATGGTTTATTAGCTGTGTGACTTTGACATATTCTCAGCAAAATGTGTTTCTTCCCTGCTGGTGGAAGACTAAAATAGCCTGGCTTCAAGATTGGCTGTTAATGACTGGGTTTAGTACTGAACAGCCTTCCAGTAGTTTCCACTAACACCAGTATAACATGTTTAAAATCCTATCATTCAAGTCAGCAAAGGAAACTCTATACACTTTAAATTTTCTTTAAGGCCAAACACTTTGTCCATTATACAGATACTGTAATGGCAAAGAATGGAGGATTGGGAGCTAGACTGTACGCATCCAAACCCCAGTTCTCCATCGTATATGTGGTCTGACCATGCATAATTTGCTTAATTTCTTTATGACTTAGCTTTCTTATCTGAAAAATCAGCATATCAGTAGTATCTAGCTCATCATACTCTTATGATGTATAAATAAATAGTTTATTTAAAATGCTTAGAACAGGGGTGCCTGGATGCCTCAGTGGGTTGAGCCTCTGCCTTCGGCTCAGGTCATGAACTTGGGGTCCTGGGATTGAGCCCTGCATCGGGCTCTCTGCTCAGCAGGGAGCCTGCTTCCCCCTCTCTCTCTGCCTGCCTCTGCCTACTTGTGATCTCTCCCAAATAAATAAATAAAAATTTTTAAAAAATGCTTAGAACATTGCCTGACATACAAAAAGCACTCAATAAGTGTTGCCTATTATTATCATTTTCATAATCTTTGTTTAAGTGGTGCTCTAGATAATATTTCCAGAGCTCTGAGAAGTGGATGAGGAAAGCGCAGGAAAATTATAAGAAATCAAATCTTTGCTTGGCGTGAGAAAAAGAGGGAAGAGCTTCTGGAAGGTGAACCCTTCCAGGATTCATACCATAAAGCAGGGGGATTGTATTCATATCGTTGGGTCTTTCCCTGCCTTCTCTCTAGGGCTGTAGCAGGTACACAATCATAATTGTGGATGAGTAAACAAAGGAATGGGTGAGAAGTGAATGACTGTATAAGTGAATCATGGATAATGGAATGAACCAGAATCAGGTTCCTTTTCACAGTCTTTGACACTCAGTTTATCAGACTTCGCCCAGACACACGGGTCTACTTATTTTAGTCTCTTTCAAATTAAGAATATGGCTAGTCATCGTACACTGCCTCCTCCTTCCTCCCACGCCCACCGAAAAGAGGATTCTCAGCTTGTGGCTGTGCTTTCTGGGCTTTATGATCCTGTTCCCCAAATCCTCAGTGTTTCATAGGTCTGCCCCTTCACTTCCCTTCTCTGGGAAGGAAGAGCTGGAACCCACGTGGCTGTCATAGTGAAGGCTGATGTTATCAGCAGGTCCTGACATTGTCCTGACAAGAAACAAAGATGGTGCCACGTGGCCCTCCTTTCCAGAAAGACTAGACGACCATCACAGGACCACTGGAACACTCAGGAGTAGTAGGGTTGAGTTTACTTGCAAGAACTCTTAGATTCAAATTTCATGATAGACTGTCCATATGAAATTGTAGAGTGTTAGCCTTTCTGCTGGGAATTTCTGTTCTATGTGGACCCTAAGGTAGATACTGGTTTTCTGATATGGCGTTGACATAAAGTAGCATGGGATGAGACCGTGCAGGGTACAAGTTCAGAAGTCTTTCCGGTATGACCTGGTATCGGAGCTTTCTTCAGCCCCCTAATGCACTGGAAGGGGAAGGAGGCCATGCTCACAATTTGGTCAGACCAAGTGGGTAGCAACAGTTCTGTTGAGTGTAGGACACAGTGAATTGATTCCCTTCTCTCTCTCCACCTGGCACAGGCCCCCTAATCCTCCCAGTCTCCAAGGGAGATCACACTCCTGTCCTGAAATCTCTGCATCAGGAACAAGGTAAAAGGAAATGGGTCTGCCCCATCTCCATTTCCAGAAGTGTTTTGTTTCACTTCCTCTTAATATATACCAGATTTAGGGTTCTCTCAGCTGTTTTTCAGCATACTGGCAATTTCCATCTTCATTCTTACCTCTTTCTCCCCATGATATTCCTCCTGGATGTGTCTTTGGTACTTAAAGGGTCTCTTCCTGCAGAGAGACTTAAGATGAGGTAGCCAGCCCTTGGGATAAATGCTAACTCCACTTCAATGATTCTTTGTGGCTGTGTTTTCAGACTTGTTCTAATGCTCCCTCCAATAGCGTCTTCTCCTGTGGCAAAAAGGAGTCCCCCCAAAATGGTGATGATGGTGGTGAGGTACAGGGAGGGAAAGAAAAATGTAATTGGCACAAATAAAGCCCTTAGTGCAATTTTGTAATTTCTAGAAATGTAACTATAGAAAATAGAGGTGACTGGAATGTACACGCATAGCTTCAGTAATACCATCTTTTTCTAGAAAATATTCACTCAGACTGCATAAGAAGGTTCATAGCAGTAACCTTATCTGAAAGAATGCACGTAGTGAGGGATCTCATGGCCCAGGAGTCAGTATTTGAGATATTTGGGTTTGGAGATTGGAGGCTCGGGTTTCCACTGTGGCTTTGACATCAACTCTGTGGGACGTTTCTGGCAAATTATGTTTCTGGGTCTCGGACTGCTCGTCTATAAACTAGAGGTAGTAGTTCCTATCTAACAGCAAATGCAGATTAAATGAGAGAAAGTGTATAAAGGGCCTAGCCCAGGGCCTAGCACTGTGCACAGCTGCCTGGTGGGTCCTAACACGTTTGCTAACGGAGGGTAATTGCAATCTGCCTTGAGGACCATTGGTGATGAAAATGAGAATCTGTTTTGGAATGGGCTCTGTCCAGTGTTCTTGGGGTCCAGTGCAGAAGGTCTGCTTAGGAATAGCCCATGTTTGGCAAATGTTTGAATTCAGTAATGAAGAGTCGACAGAATCCAGGGAAGCCCTCCTTTGGTACCCCTGAGAAGTATGAGCTTTGTGAAGAGTTCCCTGCAACTCTTTGGATGGTCTGCTTCATCTGCATTTATGTTCAAGGGATCTCAAAATCCAAAAAGGAATTTGTGGATTTGGCATAATTTACTGCCTTTCACCAAGTTAAAACCATTCGTGTGGCTTCTGACTTTGTGGGTGTAAAAAGGGCAGATCTCTGGGTTTCTGGGAGCTTGGGCCTGGGGTTCCAGCAGGGCGGACATGAGTGCAAAAGACATGGAAATTTCTGAGACCTGAGAACCCTCTGGAGTCAGGGAGAATGCTGATTGCTTGTACCTGACCTTGTACTTTATGCAAAGTTGGTTCTTAGTATTTATGCAGGAAAGAATGAAAGACAGCAAGTCCTAAGCTGGTGGGATGGGGGAACACTCAGAAATCCATATAGGTGAATTCTGCTATCAGTTTTATAATTCTCCACGTACTGTATTTAATAACATAGGGCATGACCAACAAATGTCGGCAATTTCTATTTTATTGATAATAATGGCCATAATTTATTAAACACTACTTATAAGTCTGGCCCTGTACCAAGCACTTTACAAATATTAAGTTTAATACTCCAGCCCTGTGTCAAATCAAACTAAACTCCATGCCAGCTCTCCCACTGCCTCCACGCCCTCTCCCTGCCTTCCAAACAGATCTGTTCCGCTCTGCCCCTCACAGCTCACCTCAAGTCGAATGCCCCAAGCGTCCATCCCAGACCAGAGCTGGCCTGTCCCAGGGCCCCTCGTTCTCTGCCATATCACCCCTTCCTGAAATGGAACGCCTTCCTACCACCATCCTCCCTCATGACCCTTCCTGCTTCCAAAGTTCTAGACGTATAGAGGGCCCCGCTGCAGGTGTTTGGGGGAGAACGACAAGAGGGACTCAAAGGCGTAAGACAAAACAGACCTCTGGACACACCTCTTCAGGGGTCATTGCCCACGATGGTTAGGTTCCAACATGCTATTATATATGTGCTGTAAGAGGGGTTGAAATGCCCAAACACATGTTTTTGTATAGAGACAAGTATGTATGTTCTTAAGCAGTTTTTCACAGTGCTTTAAAAAATACATATATGCACGGTTTTTAAAAAACTTAGAGCAATAAATCAGAAAGGGCAACACAATGTGCTTCTAGAGGCTTATTTTATATCATGCCACTATTAAAACATCCAGATGTACAATTATAGGACCCAAATCTTCTCCATGTATATTGAGGCAAATGGCTCCCAGCTGCACCATTCCACATTCTTTGCACAAAATCTGGGATCATAAAGCCCTGACATCAGGTGTTTTCTGGAGCAATTAGGCTTAGTATAAGCCACCTGATTGTGCTGGTTAGAAATAATATTATTATAATTTTTAAAAAATATATTAAAATAATCCCTCTACTTAGAAGAGCTCCAAGTAGTGCAAAATGAGTTAAGGGGGGGGAAAAAAAAGACAAAAAAACCCAGTTTTTTAAATTCTGCTGCCTCACTGACTGGTCTCACTTCTCAGAGGCAAGCACTTTTAAGCATTTCTAACTTTATTTTTTGGTTTTGGTTATTACCATAATTGTGGATGAGTCTTCCACTGTTTCCATGCTGTCAAAGAGGACGAATTTCGTGTCACTTGCACTGTCCCCCACTTTAGCCTGTGAGCCCCACGAGGGCTGCCTGGCAGCATTGTGGACGTGTTCAGCATCGTGTCTCAAGAACCAGGGCAATAAGTGGCACATGAAGGGCATATAAAAATTGTAGACTGAACTAAGCAATATACTCCAATATGTACATCTGGTTCAATAGACTTGAGGTGATCATTTTGGGGGAAATGGCACAGCAGAGCTAATATAACATCTACTGTTTCCTTTGTCAATGATAGAATATCATTTTTACCAGGTGATATCATTTTAATTCTTTTCTGTACCTATAATTATATCTCATGTTCTGTCTACAGAATGACTCCAAAAAATAAGATATCACCACCAGTATTATAGTTACATATTTTTCATTTGTTGCAGACCCAAATACGAATTACATCACATGTTGCTAATCCTGTGCAGTTCAAATATCCAAGCCTACTGAGCAAATGAATCCTCTTACGTTCCACCATTGCGCAAAAGCATGTCATTTTATATTTTATGTTTTTAAATTTAATTTAACCTAATTTTTTTCAGTGTTCCAGAATTTATTGTTTATGCACCACACCCAGCACTCCATGCATTACATGACCTCCTTAATACCCACTACCAGGCACACCAGCCCCACCACCGCCCTTTCCTCCAAAATCCTCAGTTTGTTTCTCAGAGTCCACAGTCTCTCATGGTTCATCTCCTCCTCCAATTTCCCCCAACTCACTTTTCCTCACTATCTCCCAATGTCCTCTGTGTTATTCCTTATGCTCCACAAGTAAGTGAAACCAAATAATTGACTCTCTATGCTTGACTTATTTCACTCAGCATAATTGCTTCTAGTCCCATCCATGTTCATACAAAGGTTGGGTATTCATCCTTTTTGATGGAGGCATAATATTCCATTGCATATATGGACCATATCTTTTTTATCCATTTGTCTGTTGAAGGGCATCTTGGTTCTTTTCCACAGTTTGATGACTGTGGCCATTGCTGCTAGGAATGTTGGAGTACAGCTGACCCTTCTTTTCAGTACATCTGTATCTTTGGGGTAAATACCCAGTAGTGCAATTGCAGGGTCATAGGATAGTTCTATTTTTAATTTCTTAAGGAATCTCCACACTGTTTCCCAAAGTGGTTGCACCAACTTGCATTCCCACCAACAGTGGTTCCCCCTTTCTCCACATCCTCTCCAACACTTGTTGTTTACTGTCTCATTCATTTTGGCCATTCTGACATGTAAGGTGGTATCTCAGTGTGGTTTTAATTGAATCTCCCTGATGGCTAATGAAGATGAACATTTTTCATGTGTCTGTTAGCCATTTGTATGTCTTCTTTGAAGAAATGTCTGTTCATGTCTTCTGCCCACTTTTTGATGTGGTTATCTATTTTTTGAGTGTTGAGTTTAAGGAGTTCTTTATAGATCTTGGATGTCAGCCTTTTGTCTGTAGTGTCATTTGCGAATATCTTCTCCCATTCTGTGGGTTGCCTCTTTGTTTTGTTGACTGTTTATTTTGCTGTGCAGAAGTTTTTGATCTTGATGAAGTCCCAAAAGTTCATTTTTGCTTTTGTTTCCTTTGCCTTTAGAGACATGTCTTGAAAGAAGTTGCCATGGCTGATGTTGAAGAGGTTACTGCCTATGTTCTCCTCTAGGATTTTGATAGATTCCTGCCTCACTTTGAGGTCTTTTATACATTTTGAGTTTATCTTTGTGTATTATCCATTTCTTTCTTGCGGATCGTAATCTTGGTGTCCTTTGACTTCAAATTCTGGGTTGGGCCAATTGTTTTATAAACTCCCTGTACAGTTGTCTTCTAATATGCCTTTTCATTGTATCTATGGATACAATGAACACAATTTCTATTGTTGTAGACACACCTCCAACCCATATTGTTGTTTTTTAAATAAAGGTTTTATTTATTTATTAGAGCATGAGCATTAGTGGAGGGGAGAGGCAGAGGGAGAGGGAGAGGGAGAAGCAGATTCTGCAGAGCCTGACACGGGACTCGATCCTGGGATCACAGGACCCTGGGATCATGACCTGAGCTGAAGACAGGCACTTAACCAACTGAGCCACCCAGGTGCCCTGTTCTTCTTCTCCTCCTCCTCCCCTCCTCCCACTCCTCCTTCTCCACCTCCTTCTTCCTCTTCTTCTTCTTCTTCTAACACTGTCTCTTACGTAATTTTTAAAAAGATTTTTAATTTATTCACTTGAGAGAGACTAAGAGAGTGAGGGAAAGCACAAGCGGGGGAAGGACAGAGGGAGAGGGAAAAGCACTCTCCCTGCTGAGCTGGGAGCCCATCGTGGGGCTCAATCCCAGGACTCAGGGATTTTTTTTTTAAAGATTATTTATTTATTTATTTGACAAACTGAGATCACAAGTAGGCCGAGAGGTAGGCAGAGAGGTGGGGGGGGGGGAAGCAGGCTCCCCACTGAGTAGAGAGCCCAATGTGGGGCTCAATCCCAGGACCCTGGGATCATGCCCTGAGCCAAAGGCAGAGGCTTTAACCCAGGTGCCCTGGGACTCAGGGATCTTAACCTGAGCCAAAGGCAGAAGCTTAACCCACTGAGCCACCCAGGCACCCCTCACATTGTTCTTCAATGAAACTGAAAAAAGCTTTATTCCTCAATTTCCAAGGAAATTCCCAAGGCATCATTTTTTTTCTTTTTTTTTCCAGAAAGACTATGAGAGATACACTCTTGGACCCCTTGTGGTTCTGAAATGAATTCCGTCCCCATGGTGACTGACTGCCACAAGAACTGGCTTCAAGGCGGCATCATGGGTGGACCTGCTGGAGGGCAGGGACACCTGGGAGAGTCACTGTGAGAGACTGACCTTGGATTCACCCTGTCTCCCCGTAAGCCCTCCAGAGCACACTGGAGTTGTAATCAATTATTTGCTCCTGGTGGGCTGGCAGACAGAGGAAGAAGGTCAGATACAAAAACAAACCAGACAGAGCTCCCTGATTGGGATGTTCTCCTGAGGCAGGTGGTGAATCGGCATCCATGTACCTGCAGGGAGATGTGAAAGCCAGAGGGTCTGCCCTCTGAGTGTGCTGCTGCCCTATGCTCCATATGGCTGCCACTGTCCTTTCCGTCTGCATGGAAGGACCCAGATGTTCTGCTTGTGTCTTTTGCCTCGCTCCAGTCATTCCTTGGGACAGTCATGCCAGTTTGCCAAGTGTCATGAGGTCCATTTTCTCAGTGCTTCCCAGGTGCTATATTACACTTCACCTTCAATATTGATGGTGCATTGTCTGCTGGCAATCAAACATTTGTCCTTTTGTAGTTGACTTACTTTATGTGTGCCTTATTTTTTCCAATGGCAGCTTTTAAGCATATCTATTCTTAGTAAAACTTTATACTGATGTATTTGCATATGTATCCTTTTTCATTCTTCTACTGAGCTTTTGGGGGACACATTTCATTCTGAAGATGTTAATTTGGGGGGATTCTGGGAAATGTATATGTTTTTAATTCCTCAGTTGTGTCCTTTTTCAGGTACTGGATTCAGTTTTTCTGGGATGGATGTTGGATGCCTGGTTTGGTGCTTCATGTCTTTTCTTTCATGTTTTGTATCCTTTTTCTTTTGTTCCGTGTTCTTGACAACTTCCTCAATTTTATCATCCCAGCCCTACTATTAAATTTTTATCATAGAAATCACATTTTAAATTTCCATTCAGTTGTTTTTCCCCTTGTCCAATATATTAGCAGCTGATTCATGTTCCCTTCATAGCTTCTCACATATCTGAGCATTTTAATAAGACCATTTTAAACTTTCCTTCTTTTCCTGAATATTCTATTTCCCCTTTTCTTTTTCTTTCTTTCTTTCTTTTTTTTTAGAAATTGTTTTGAACGAGTTTCTTGTTTTGTTTTCTCATCTTGGTCCTTGTCTTTTAACATACTGATTTTCCTCATAAAGATTGTGACCCTGGGTTTCCTTTCGTATTTATGAAAGACTAGGTCAATTAATACAGATGCTTGCAGAGGGTCTGCCTTTTCTCCAACTCATGTGTTCCCAAGGGAAAAGGGCTAGCTGCAAGCTCTGTGTACTTAGAGTACGGTGAGTGAATGACTCCGTGCATGGGAAGACGTCTGGCAGGATCACTCCTCACCCCCATCTCCATCCTTACAGATAAATAGATTTATTCTGAGGTGGGCAGCAAGCTTCCACCCCGAGAGCCCTGGTCTCTCCAAGCAGACTCTTCCTGGTAGAGCGGGTCTTCTCAGGTTTTGTGCCGAGGGCAAATACTGCGACCTACTAATTGCTCTGTGTGCTGAGGGACTGTGGTAGAAACAGAGAAATGTATTTGAGTAACTGACTCTGCAGTTCAGTAGATTGATTACAGGACAACCCCCCTTCTTGTCAGTTATACCCTGCCAAGAAGAAGGCAGTAGGGTATGGACTGTGGGGATTCATGTGTGGGCAATATGCAAAAAGAGAGAGAAAGAGGTAGAGAGATGGGGTGGGACTGGCAGAATGAATGATGTACTGGTATTCGATTATGTATCTGTCCCTCGATTAAACCATAAACATTTGAAAGGCAGAGATGTCTTTCTCCAGTGGCAGTACACTGAAGAGAAAGGCTGGGCTGCAGATACGGATCTAGGAGTCACCTGCAGAGGTGTAATAGCCGGGACGGGAGAGACCGATGAGGCCCTAGAGAAAGAGAGTCCCAGAGAAGAGGGCAAGGCCAGGGCCCTGGCTTGTTTCGTTAACAGATCTTTGAGCACAGTTAGTCCACGGCCGAAAATACAGTCTGGAGCAGACAGCCCAGCTCTGCCATTTACCAGCAGTGTGGCCTAGGACACGTGTCTTGAACTCCCTGTGCCTCAGTTTCCTTATCTCTAAAATGGATCTAATATTAACACTGAGAATTTGAAAAGTTAACAGATGTGAAGAATGGAGAGCACCCATGACACATTCTGAGGTGTGTGTTAGTTGTCATCCCAGAACGGTTAGCTGTTCCTGTTGTGATAGCTGTTGTCGTAAGTACCAGGCACTGAGCTAGAGGCTGTTGATGCAAGAATGAGTTAAATACACCCTTACCCCCTGACGGTGCATCTGGTGGTGGACACAGCAAGCAGGCGGGCTACTACTATAGCTTGAGTCTTGCTAGAGTGGAGACAAGTTCAGGACAACTCTGGGCCTGCAGAGGAGAGGTGGCATCCCACTCATGGTGTCAGGAACTTTTTCCTGGTGGACGTATTCCTTCCCCTCCCTATTTTCTCTGGCCTATGCTCTTGCCTTGCTGCAAGAATCCCCGAGGCCTAGGGAAGCTGGACATCTGGCTTCCTCCCAGCATCCCCAAGGCTGCAAGATACTTTTTCCAGGGCTGGATTACCCTAGGCTTTGCCTTCTAAGCTCTAAAGCTACCTTTCAACTGACCAACCTTAAAGCTCAGTCTTGCTTAGAATGTAGCCAGGCCCTTCCTGGCCCTAGTTTCATTTCCTTTTGTCCAAACTGTCTTTTGTAGTTTCCATAGACATGAAGGCTTCTGGCTGGGCCCATCCTTGTGGAAACTTCAAGGAGATTCACAGGCACCGTCGCCATCTTTTATTCATTGCTCACTTTCTGCACTGAAGAAAACCTCACATCCTAGCTCTTTTTTTTTTCCCAAAGATTTTGTTTATTTATTTGATAGAGGGATCACAAGTAGGCAGAGAGGCAGGCAGAGAGAGAGGGAGAAGCAGGCTCCCTGCTGAGCAGAGAGCCCGATGTAGGGCTTGATCCCAGGACCCCGAGATGATGACCTGAGCTGAAGGCAGAGGCTTAATGCACTGAGCCACCCAGGCGCCCCTAACATCCTAGCTCTTGATCTTTCTGGTGCAAAGGAGGGCAAATTCATCAGTTTGCTGGCAGCTTACGTATAACATATATGTTTGATTTGTAGGCACTGCTTCATGGTTGTGTCAACATCCTACTTGCTGGCTTGGAGTAAAAAAATACATGAATACGTATAGATGCCCATGATAGATGATAACGTTCCCCTGTTAGTTGATGGGAACCCGAGCAAGAGGACAGTGTGCGATCATTGGTTCATCAGGAGTAGATGGTCGTGCTGATTCCGAGTGGCCCTGATCCTCCTCATCCCAGGGCTGAGTCTCTGTGCCCCCAAATGACAAAGTCCCCAAGGCAGAGAGGAGGCGGTGGCCAGTCTTAGAGGCGGTGGCCCCAGCCGGGGCCTCTGTCCCAGTGGGCTAGACAAAGAAAATTATTGTGCCTCTGCCTTTTCCTTTCCCCCCTATTTTCCAAAGCAGGTATACCGAGGTATAATTTACATACAGTAAAATTCATCGTGTTTATGTACAAGTCTGGGAATTTTGACACAGGCGTGCAGCCACCACTAGAAATAAGATCTAGAACACTTCAGTCACCAGCACCCCCCAAATTCTCTTGTGCCGCTTTTGTGCGGCCCCTCTCCTCCCACCCCTTGCCTCTGATCCATCTTCCGCCCCTCTGGTTTGCTCCTTCCAGAGCAAAGGTATACACAGTTACTCCTTTTTAATGTCATGTGCATAAGGGCGTCACACACAGAAAAGTGATTACCCCCAGATGTGTGTGATGTCAGAGCTTACCTGCCGTCTTAATAAGGGAAGGAGGGGCTCGTGGAGCAACATAGGGGAGAGTGCCTGGTTTTTAGAGAAGACGAACGGGCCCTTAGAAAAGCAGATGGGAGAGATGAGAGTTTGTAGCAAAGTGTGCCTGGGTGTGGTGTCCACTTCTCGTCTTCTTTCCTGTGATAGGAGTCCATCTTCTCTGGTTGATGGAACCCAAGGAAGGGGACATGACAATGAGGTTCCTTTTGGAGGCTCTGTCTTGGGGGCAGAGCAGGGTGTACTGGGAAAGTCTCTCTCTGTGTTTGGTGTTTCTCAAGGGCTGTAAGCTCAAAGTAATCAGTCTACCAAGTGGCACATTTGGGGTGATGTGTCCTGAGCTTCTTGAATACACTAACGCTCACCCAGCTCACAAAGGTAGACCTGACTCCCGGTGCGTGTGTTTCCAGAGTCCACAACCCCTTCAACCTTCTCTCCATAAAGGCAATCCTGGCAAAGAAGGATCTCTCTCTCTCCTAACCAGCTAAGAGAGGGGAAGATATGAGGAGGAACTGCATGGTAAAGACCACCCATCTGAGGGAAGAGATTGTTCCTTCTCCCACCTCTTCCCCTCCCTCCATGAACCCTCCTGGGTATCAGCGTGTTTGAATTCCATGTGCCCCTCAGAGCTAGGAATGCTCCCGTGACAGAATGGGAAGAATCTCTCTCCCTGGGCCACCGACATGGTCTTCCGTGAATGTGTCTGCATGTCCTACTGAATCTTTCTTTGTGAAACTACTCTCCTGGGAGAAGGCTTTCCAGGAAAAGCGTTGGGGTAGGCAGCTGAGCGGATCATGGCCGGCAGAGCAAATCCCCTGAGCTGGGACAAGACCAGAGGCTTGTATTACCAAGTACTATGTCTTGGTTTCTTTTTCCCAAGTGGTGTGTCTTTTTTTTAAAACTTGATACAGCATAGATTCCATCTGTGTTTTCATTATCTACTGTTGTATAACATCTCACTTAGCAGCTTAAAACCTTCAATATTTATGATCTCACTGTCTCTGTGGCAGAGGCACCCTGGCCCAAGGCCCAAGGTAGATGAGTGGTTCTGATTCAGGGTCTTTTACAAGGCTGCAATCAAGGTAATAGCAGCCTGACCAGGGAAGGACCCACTTTCAAGTTCCCTGGCTTAGGCCAGGCCCCAGACCCTTCCTGGTTGTGGGTCAGAAGTCTTTGGTCCTTGCCACATCACCCTCTCCACAAGGTAAGCTCACAGTGGAGCAGTCGGCCTCTCCCAGAGAAAGAGCAAGAGAACAGCAGAGTCTCCCTCAAGCCATGGTCTTCTCAACAAAACCTCAGTAGTGATGAACCACCCCTCATGTCGTAGCAGTTTTGGGGAAGTCAGTCATTAGATTCGGCTCACACACCAGGGGAGGACCTCCCACAAGGGTGGGAATCCCCGGAACTGAGGACCATCTTGGAGGCTGCCTGGCATGGGCAAAATGTTATCACAGTTTAATACACTTTAAATCTTCAGGGTTTAAGTCCATGAGCTTGGACAACTGTATACACCATGTAACCATCAAGGCACAAAACATTTCCATCCCTGTAGAGAGTGTCCCAATGACCCTTGACTCAATTCACCCGACACCCCCCAACAAAACCACACACCCCACCACCCGCTTTCTTCTTTCTATCACCATGGATTCTTTTGGCTTGTTTGGTGGACTTCATGTACATGGAATTAGTCCATCTGATTTTTAATTCATGTTCTTTCATCCCTGCCAGGTTATGTGGAAATAAAGACCGCCCACATGAGAACAAGTAAAGTCTATTTATTCCGAGTTGCCTCTTACAAGAGAGTCAGCCACCATTGCTTGTATTTTGGCAGAGACTCAAAGGTAGGCAAAGGAGCGGAAAAGCTTTCTAGAAAGAAGAAGGGGAAGGCCTCAGGTGTGCGCCAGCTGGAGGCTGTTTGCATGGGGACGCGGGAGGTGGGATAACCAGAAGCAGAGCTTCCTGTGTGGTTGGCAAGGGGAATATATTGGGCTTTTTCTAGGTGATCTGAAGTTAGAAGCGAGGACAGAAGTCAGGGAAACCACCAGTTACTAATCGAATCCTGACATCTGGGGCCTTTTGCTACAGGGGTTTGCTTTCATAGACTGGTTGCCACAGACCGTGGTAGATCTGGTGCCTGCAGTTTGCGGGTCAGAGTCCTAGTTCAACATATGGTTTGGCCATTGTTCATTGTTCATTTGGCTCTTCAAGTTTTGGGTTGCCTTCAAGAAAGTGAGGAAAGGGATCCTGGCCCAAACATCAATATTTGGTAAAAGATTTCCTGAGCGTCTTTTAGGTGCAGCCAAAATGAAGGATCAGTGCTCTGAAGGGCATCTCTGGGCCAGTTGCCCAGCAGAAAACAAACCCAGGCCATCCCGAGCTTCCTCCTGAGTACCTTGAGTCTTCTCCCAAGCTGGTGTCGCTATGCCTCCTCAACTTCACCTCAGTGGTGGCCAAACTCCCGCTCAGCGACTGGTGTTTGTGCCTCCAGAAACCTGGCCCGTCGTCCTGGCCTCACCTCAGGAGGACAGGACTCTCACCCCTAGCCCGCTTTTCTCTAGTCAGGATGCTCAGTCTCCACCTAGCTTTGAGCAGAGAAAAGCCTCCCCTAGCTGTGTGTGCTATTGTAGATGATTCTCAAGTTATTTCTGGAAAGTTTTGCTTCCTGAAAGGGATTTCAACCTGCACGAAATTAGAGTCCCAGTCTAGTTTCAGGAAGGACTAGCATACAGCCGTGCAAACAGTAGGCAGAGCTTCAACGCCTTTGCTCTGTAAAATGAGGTTATCTATAAAATATACGGATGGGCAAATCATATCCTGTTTCAAAGGAGGTGTTCGAAATGGTGCAGACAAAGTGCCCGGAATGATCTGGAACACAGCAGGTCCCCCATAAGTGGTGGCTATTTTTAGATCCATTGAAACCCAGACGTTGTAACTTCCAGGTCCGTACTTCCTCTAGCTCTCAGCAAGCCCCACGTGACCATGAGACTCCAAACTCTTCCAATTTGGATGTAGAAGTGCTGAGTGTATTGATTGGCTGCTAACTGTGAGCTCTGCTCAGGAAACATTTTGACCAGTGAGTTTTGCAAGGCCAATTACCATGAGAATGTTATGTCAACATGACCTACCAGAAAACAATAGAACCTGAGTCATTCAGAGGACTAATGGTGTGACACTCAGGACTCCATCAGCCTGATCAGCATGCTTCTGGTTCTCCTGCCGGGCCATTGCTTAACTTGAAAGACTTGCCTGGCTGGGTCTGACCCACTCTCCTCCCTGCATTCCCTCTGGCTCTTCTGAGCAGGTGGTAAGGACCTGCTGTTCTGGACAAGGGCTGCCTCTTCTGTCACTCAGCAGGAGGGACTCTCGCTTTGTGTTTTGTCTTCATAGGAAATCACAACTCTCAGATGTCGTGGTATTGCCAGTTCAGAGAGAAGGCACAACTTCCCACATTCTACCTCTGTTTCATCTCTTCTGTCAAGAATGGAGAGTTGTTAGATTGGAAAGGCTGGGGTCACTTTACCCGGAGGGTCTAGAGATCCAAGAGGATAAAAGATCAGAGGAGAGCTCAGAATTCATCTAACTGTCTTTGAGCCCTCCCCAATAGAATATGTCCCATTGTGCTTGGAGAGGTTGAGGATGAAATTTTGGAACGTTTGTTGGCGCATCAGGGAAAGTGGGTGGAAGAGAAGTTCAAGGTGAGGGAGGCCAATGTTGTCCCATCTATTTTAGTTATAGTGACACCGGATGCTCTAATAGATAAACACCACAGTCTCAGTGGCTTAGCACGGTCCGGGATTATCTCTCCCTAAGGTGTGGTCCGCTATGAGTTACATGGCCCAGCAGCCTTCTCATCAACGTTCAGGGACCCAGCCCCTTTCCAGCTTGTATTCCACTCTTCTCGTGAGGGGGTCAGAGTTTTTCCCGTTCAACTGGTAGATGGGAAGCAAAATTATAGGAGAAGTATACCTGCTTCTTAACGGAGTCTGCCCAGAGAGGACACATGGCACTTCTGGCCATATTTCCTTGGTCAGAGCTCGGTCAGATGGTTACGCCTGACTGCAAGAAAAGTGGGAAGGTGGTCTAGCGGTGTCCCAGGAGGAAAGGGAAAGGATCTGATGAAGAAGCAAGGGAAAAATTTAAAGTTAACTGAAATAAGAATTCCAGAGTACAATGTCACAATAAGCCTCACTCCTTCTGAAATACTGACTTTGTTTTCCTTCAATAGCAGTTCAAATCTTCTCACTGTTTCTTTTTTTTTCTCTTCACTTTAGCCACCACAAAACTCAACTATAGAATTTAACAGTGTCTGCTTCTAAGTATAATCTTTTTCTCTTGGCCTTATATTTATGTCTTTATACTAAATCTACATTTATTTCCCCCTTTCTCAGATATCTTTCTTTTCTTTCTTTCTTCTTTCTTTCTTTCTTTCTTTCTTTCTTTCTTTCTTTCTTTCTTTCTTTTTTTTTTTTCTTTTGGAAAGATCGGTTTGCCTATGAAGCAGACGATTTGTGGCTCCCACTTTTGGGATAAGCTCAAACTGAGGTTCAAAGTCTCTGGCTGTTTGTTAAGGCTCTTACAGATTTGTTCTGGGCTCTTTGGGGATCTTCTTTCATAAACTGGTAGAAAGAGCTCTTGCATTTCTGTGTGGTTTGGAGGACAAAGGGGGCACAAAGGATGGGAAAGCTGTGTGCCCTGGGGCTTGGGAAGATAGTTAGAAATGATGCCCAGGAGAGAGTGGTATGGTCTGGCCCCAGCCTAGGCAGAAGCCTCTGTGAAAATACTCAGGGCCCCAGGCTGCAGGGATTGACTCAGGCAGACTTTGTAAAATGGGGATTGCAGCCAGAGGGAGGACAAAGACCTAAATCTTTTCCACAGCCACAAATCACAGTGCAGCTTTGGCAACAGAAATGCTGGGAGCCTACCACTGGCAAGTACTCTTGGGTGTCACCAGCCACAGAGGCAGTAGTATGTGGCTCAAGAGTGAGAATATGGTCTTCTTCCCTGAGGTGGAGATCTCTAAAAAAGAGCTTTAGATTTGTATTGTTTGGTCTTGTTTTGGAAGTTCCCCATAAACAGGTAGAGAGGGGCTGCCACTCTAGTTAAAAGATGAATAGTGGTGTGAGTATGGCCTCCTCATGCTATCAAGCCAGTGAGAGGCTTGGGAAATTCTAGTTTCATTCATATTTGTAGGTTACTTCAAACCTTTTGAAAATGAGATGAAATTTATTATGAGCTGAGTGTCCTCCAAAAGCTGTGTTGAGGTTCTAGCCCCAGTACCTATAAATGTGTCTTCTGTGATAAAATTAAAAGATTAAAAAAAAGAGAAGAAGGAAGGCTGTCCAGACAAGCTCCTTTCAAAATTAGAAATGAGTGCCTGTGTTTTATTCCTTTGGAGTCTGGCATGAAATCTCTGCCCCTAGTTTGCCTGCTGTATTTCAAATATCAGAGTGATAATATGACGTTCAAGAACACCACAGGGAAAGCAAGATACCTCTCTGAGGGATCTTGGGTAGCTCAGTCGCCTAAGCATCCAACTCTTCATTTTGGCTCATGCCATGATCTCAGGGTCGTGAGATCAAGTCCCACCTCGGGCTTACCGCTCAGTGGGGCATCTGCTTAGAATTCTCTCTCTCCCTCTTTCCCTTCCTCTCCTTGTGCAAACTCTTTCTCTCTCAAATAAATAAATAAATCTTTAAAAAAAAAATTTCCTTCTATGAGACCAGCAGCTGAGAATGAGGGAGTGTCTTACTCCTTCCTAGACCTCCACCATATAGCATAGCTACTCAGAAACAGTGTAATTCATTTACCTGTTATGCCTATTCTCCAAATAGAATACAAGTTCCTTGAATGTAGTTTTCTCTGCAGTCTTCTCTGGAAGCTATTGTTTTTTTTTTTTTTTTTTTTTTTTGTTTTGTTTTGTTTTGTTTTTATCTCCCCAGCTTGCTTTCATTTCTCTCTTCTTCCATTAAGGAAGGGGGGCTGTTCTTTCCTTTGGAGATGTCTATCTCACTTCATGTGGTACTGGTAGACTTTTACTTCTAATGATTTCCCCCATTCAGAAGGATGGGCATGGGACCCAGACTGGGAAAGCCATAATCTGATAGTCCTTCAAAACCATGGATTAGTCCAAGGATGAACACATGATTCAAGGTCAATCATCAGTCCTTCATCAAATTCTCTGAATTGGAAGGGAGACAGGGTAACCATTTTTCTTAGATTCTGAGCTGAAAGAACATTGCTTCTGGGCTGCAGCAGCCAGATTCCCTGATACCAAGTAATCCTAGTTGCAGGGAAAAAGAGTGAGGCCAAGAAAAGGAGAATTGAGTGTAGAATGTGTAGAGTGAGGAGCCTTGAGTCCTCGACTCCAGTTTCTATATTCACTTCATTCCTTGATTCTGTGACCTCTCCATGACTGTTGCAAGCATTTTAATTCAAAAGATGGTCTCTACTTTTTTGTTTAGTCTGCACTGAATTTATATTGCCTTCTACATGCTGAAGCATATACAGTTACACAGGTATAACACCCATTGCAAATACTAATGGTGGAAAGTATTTATACATGCTTGCTGTGTACCAGATATTGTCGAAATTCTTTATGTACATTAATTCATTCAAAAATAATGCCATTAGATAAGTACTGTTATTATCACCACTCTTTTAGGGATTAGAAAATCGAGGTATAAAGGCCAGAGAACTAGTAAGTAGCAAAGCTAAGACCTGAAACCAGGAAGACTGGTTCCAGAAAGAACATGAGTTCTTTACAGCTATGCTATTTTGCTGCTTTTTTTTTTTTTTAAAGAAAAAGATTTATGTATCTATCTATCTATTTATTTATTTGATAGAGCACAAGCAGAAGGAAGAGGCAGAGGGAGAAGCAGGCTCCCTGCTAAGCAAGGAGCTTGATGTGGGGCTCAACCCTAGGACCCTGAGATCATGACTTGAGCTAAAGTCAGATGCTTAACCAACAGAACCACCCAGGTACCCCACTATTTTGCTTCTTAAACATTAAGTACTTACTGATATTCTGCAGAGTAGATGAATGGCAAAAAAGGAAAAATAGGAAAACCATATTGCTTCAATGACTGTAAGGGGGAACTAATGCTATGTTCCACACATGAAGGCAAAGGAACACTCTGCGCTAAAAGACTAGAAGGAAACAAATACCCAGCAGTAGGAACTGAGTACCCTAGTACTCAGATTATGGTCTCTAAATACCATTTCTCACTGCTAGGAACCAGGGCTCTTTGCAAAAAGTGCAGTTTCCGTATCTGAGGCAGAAAAATGCACAAGTGGAGTTTAGAATCATGTCATACTGGAATGCAGGGTCTCTATTGAAAATCAGTAAGCCCTTGTCAAAAGAACTTAGGAAGTAACTTGGAGACTAACACAGGCCAAAGATGGGGCAATTTGAGTAACAAAAAGGATATTAAATACAATGGATTGGAACACATTAAGTAGGTTTAAATCCATGTTTTTCTTATATAATGAGGTCAAGAAAAATTTTATTGAGCATCTTTGAAGGATGTGCTAAAATTTACTCATTTGAAAATTAGCAAATAAAAGAAAAGACATTTTTCCTATCTTTTCCCTGGATAGTAAATGGTCAAAGAGGGAAAGTTTCTCCATATATACATAATGAAGGAAAGAAAAACCTAGAGAATCACTATTTGCAACCATTAATTAATTGATTTAGGCAATAATCAGCAGCAACTGCTGACATCATAGAGAGAGATGACCAAATGTTATACGCCTCCTAGAGGAAGTACCCAACACCTCCTAAAAGGTGTCTTGCCAAAAAAATCAGATTGAATCTGTTGAAGTCCCTAGACATAACTACCAATTTACAGGAAATACAGAGGGCAGGGAAACATGTTAAATGATGCCATACAGATGCAATCACCAAAATTAACACTGTGGAAAACTCTAGAGAACAAGCAGCTTGTTTTCTTCAATAAGTAATTGCAAGGGGACAAAGAAAAGAGGTGGGGCATAATGCTGGGTCAGAGAGACTTTTAAGATATAAAACTAAATGACAATGAGTATTAGTTGGAACCTGGTTCGAACAAAAACACTGCATTGATAAAAAGATGATTCATTGACAAAATACTTATTAAGGATTATGATGAATATTTAGGTGTGATAAATATCTTAGTTATTTTTTTAGAGTCCTTATCTTTTAGAGAAACATACTGAAACATTTATGAATGAAATTATATGTTGTCTGAAATTTTCTTCAAGATTATTCATGGAATGAGAAAGAAGTAGTGGGAGTAAAATGAAACAAGAGCAGCCATGAGTTGAAAATTGTTGAAGCTGGGGAATAAATGGGCCCATGCCTCCCTCTTGCTATTCTCTCTACTTTTGTATGTTTGTTTTCTGTAGTAAATGATTTAAAAATATATTCCCACATCAGTCAGGACTGGCTTGGAAAAAGGGCACAACAGAGACTTCTTAACTAATGGATGGACATCAGTAAGGCCAATTCTAAGTGGTTGTAGACCTGGGGGAAGAGCCAGGTCAAAATGGAAACTGGGACTTAGCATGAAAAGTTGCATCCAGGGTGATTGTCTAATCCTTTGCGTCTGTGCTTATACAATTCCTCCCATGCACCCATTCATCAATCCACCCCTTATTCTAAGTGCTACCTTCCCAGATTATGTATCTAAGCACCTTCTATCCCCACTTACAAATACCCCATTTACTACTGCTTTGGCTTTCTCCTCTTCCTCTATGCTTGAGCACAAAGATGTGGTAGTGGTTAGGTCTCTATCTGCTCACCTAGGTCAGCATGAATAAGTGAAGTTAAATGTATTAAGTGGCAATGAATTCCTAGAATTCATTGAGTGCCCATAGAATTCTTATGGGCATGTAAGGACTTCTATGTCCCTCACAAATCCTAGTCCAGCCCTGTGCTTTCACAGTTAGTATTCCATCTACAGTGCTTTTTAATCTGATTTACAGAGTTGTGAAACAAATGTGTGATTAATCCAGATGATTGATGTTTTCCAATTTGACTTCATGACATTTATGGTCACTTTTTCCATGGAATGAAGAGTAGCTCCTCATCCTCTATGCTTCATATGAAGGATCATCTTCATAAATCCCCATACAGAAGGTACTGGAATTCCAAGGCAGTTTAATGTCCAGAGAGGTGTATCTGCAAACCAAACAGGAGATGAGAGTGGGTAAAGTACATTAATTGTCTTTGAATGTCATAGTTTGTTTTCTTTAAGTCACATACACAGTCTAAATCATTGTTTCCAGAACTTTTTCATGGTACAGACCAGTGGGGTAAAGAAAAGAAAAATCCGATAGAATGACAGAGGGCTTTTTTTTTTTTTTTTTTTTTTAAATATACCAATTGTCCCATTCAGGTCCGTTCCCCCACCCTCTTCCCCTGCCCCATCACTGTAAAGACTCATTCAAATGGATACAAAGAATGGATTTACCTTATGACAGCTTTATATATATTAGAAATATTATATATATTATATTATATTATATTTAGAAATATTATATATATTAAGGAAAGGAAAAGTCAGAATCAACTCTTGTTAAGGATCTTCAGTGTAGCAGGCATGGCTGTGTTTATCATTATTTACATGCATTATGTCATTTAATAATATAAGGGTTTCTAGATGATTAAATGAGATCACATATGTTAAGTGCTTGTCAGAGAAACTGATACATGGAAAACACCAAAAGTTGGATTGCTCCAAAATACATAAATAAGAATAGCTTGGTTATTAATTATGAAGTAGTTATTCCCCTTATTTTAGAGATAAGGAAACAAAGGCTCAGAGACATTTAGTATCTTTCCTAAGATCACACAGCTAATGAGTAGTAGAGCTGAGGTTTTACTGAGGTTCCCATGAGCAAAAAGCTAAATCAGTCAGAGTTCAACCAGAGAAACAGAACCAATTAGAGATATGTAAGAAGTTCATTGCAAAGAATTAGTCTAAATAACAGTGAAGACTATGTAGGCAAGTTGGAAATGTGTAAGGTAGGCCGTCAGAAAAACCTGGGTGGCATTTTCAAGCACGAGCTGCCACTGGAGTCCACAGGCAGAATTTCTTTTTCAAGGAAGCCTCAGCTCTGCATGTAAGGCCTTTCAACTGATTGAACCAGGCCCACCATGTTATCTAGGATAATCAGCTGATTACAGACCTTAATCACATCTCCAAGATACCTTCCCAGCCATATCTTGGTTACCGTTTGAGTAAGTAGGAAGTATAGACTAGCCAAGTCAACACTTCAAAAGACCATGACAGCATTCCTTCCATTTTGCCTTCTAAATAGAAATTTAGAGCAGGAAGTTGCCTTGGACTGAATCGATTCCAACTTGTGCATTTTAGAGGAGAGAAGAACCAGATTTAGGGCCATGCGATGACTTAGCCAAACTCACGCACTTACCAAAGCCCAGGACTTCTGACTTCAGGGCTCTTTCTACAGTGACACCCGAAGCTTGTTCAGCAAGGATTTGCTGAGCAGCCATCTTGCACCCTATGAAAGATGATCTGTGACAGGATGTCAAGGATGCCACGTAGATGTGTGTGCAGCACACGGGAGAGGCACAGAGTGAGAAGATCAATTCCTTGCAGAGGAGAGTGGTTAGGAAGGGGCTCATGAAGGAGGTGAAGCAGAGATCTGGAAAACTTGCTAATTTTGGCTAGGTTCTCAGCAAGAGAAGAGGCATCAGTGATAGAGAAAACAGTGGGAGCCAAGCCCTGAAGTAGTGTTCACCTGAGGTGAGAAGAAAAAGAAGATTAAAGTTCTGCCTTGGAGGAAAGCACAGACTTTTTCACATTATGTGCAGTAAAACTAGTTGAGACTATCTGTGGGTGCTCGTCTGGGCATTAGTGATCTCTGACTTTATTTTGAGAAGCATTGCCTTCAGAAACCCATTAAAAAAAAAAGAGGCAAACAGGTATCTCATTTTTAAACATAGAGGAAGATGGGCAACTCTGGCAAGAATACAGCTAGAACCGTCAACCGTGACGTGAAAATCACAATAAGGAACAGCCACATCTCTTCTGCAATAGGACAGGACAGGGGTGTGTCTCTGGGGATGTCACTCTGCCATTGCCTGGGCCTCTGGCTGGAGGAATGTGAGGACTGGAGGGTTGCTGTTCTATTCCACAAGGACACTTCCACTGGGCAGAAAGGAAAGCCTGGGTGATAGGTTGTGGGGACATTTGCCACCTTCTAACATAGAGGGGCCATGAGAACAGCCCTATTGCTGCTGATGTGTGAAGTCAGCACTTCTTTGAAGCAGGCAACATCTAGAGGAAATTGAAGGTAACTTGGATATTCCTACATGGAAGACTTCAAGGACAGAAGGACCCAAGCTCTCAGAATTCTGAGGTGTGTATTCTCAAGAGCAGAACAAAGGGCTAGTGGGGCTCCCATAGGCTCGGTGTAGCACAGGAAAGAGCTCAGCATGTGAGCCCATTGCAAACTAGCCATGAGGCCTCACTGAGCTGCACAGAAAATGGGGAAATACAACACCCTTTCTCTCAGGGTTGTCCTGATGTAATGTAACTGCAAACATCCCACATAGTGCCTGGAAAATGTTTGCGGAATTTAAAGTCCTGGAAAATCCATACTCTATGCCACCCTGCAAATCCCCACAGTTACATATAGTTAGAGACATATTAAGGAAAGTTCAAAAGGGGACTAAAGCTCTTCAGAAGTTTTCCCTGAGCTCACCCATCCCCCAGGTTAGTTTTCTCAACTAGGCAATCCATAGTACCTGTGTACACACCCGTCATAATAGTAATTAGACTTTCTTATGAGTGCTGGTTAGTCACTGGGTTCCCCTAATGGACTGTGAACTATGGAAGGGCAAGACTGTATTTATCTTGTTCTGCACTCTATTTCCAGAGGCTAGTATAAGCCTGGCACATGGAAGGTGTTCAGTTCTTGCCAAATGAATGAGGAAGTGTAGAAGGGATTGGGCAGTCCCAGGTGCTTTGCCTGGGCCTTTTGGACCTCTTGCCTGGCTACACCCAGGGGAGCTAGAATTCAGTGAGGGAAGACCCAGACCTAGCTTGGCCTAAAGGTCATCTAGAAAATCTACTCAAGCCTCTGAGAAGTAGAGGGTAAGGATCACTGGATCAGAACTTCTCATGAGAATGTTACAAATGTGCTGGTATATTGATCTCCTTCTGCCCATCAGGGAGGGCCTAGAGTAGCTGGGGCTCACAGGTTAGTCACCTCTAGCCAGAAGGAGCCCCAGGCAATTATCCCAGAATGCCAGGTAAATATTTTCATGTATGACATAAAATAGAGAAAAGAAAGTTGAGAGAACTGCATTGGGATGAGTAAGGATATGGTCCCTGGCCTAGGGCATGACAGGCTCTTACTTGGGAGGCCCTGGGCATTTGGAACCTAGAAGGATACTTCAAAGAAAGGGTAATTGGAGAAGACAGAGCTGCCCAGAAAAATAATAAGTAGAATAGTCTCATGGGATCTGTCTGTGGTGCTGAATCAGCTCCCAGCCAGGTTGACCCTTCTCTCTAACTTGACCCTGACCTCTGCTACTTCGATCTTTTCCTTTCTTGCTGGTCATGGAATCATGGTCTTGACCTCATCTCATTAGGCTATTGCAATCAATCCTGAGAAATTCATGTGGGACCCAGACCACAGCATGTACCACACCTGTGGGGAATCTATGCCCTCAGCCATGCAGGAATCTGCCCCTTCCTAACTCTCCTCTTCTGGACCGTATCTCCTGCCACATCCACATTTTAAAATGTAGTAACTGAAGACTCCAGGTGCCAAGGAGATTGCTGAATTTGAGGAGGGAAGTACAGTTGGGCATGACTTCCTGGGCTCTCAGAGCACCAGTGTGAACTGTAAGGGAGAGAAGCCCAGTCCCATATTGGGGCTAGATTATGTTGTGATACCAGACAGTCCCCAGATCTTGTATGCCTACAGCAGAAGTTAAGTTCTTGCTCCAGCAAAGTCAGCCGAGGCACCAGGTAGCTCACCAGTGTAAATGTCTTCTGTTGTCTCATCATTCTGGGCTGCTTTGATCTTGCATCACCTCCATATAAAAAACTTGCTTCTATGTGTTGGAAGTTGTAACAAGGAAAGACGAAGAGCTGATGAGTTGATCACCAAGAACTAAATGCTTTGGTGCAAAATGACACAAATCTTTTTTCTCATTTTATTGGCCACATCTAGCCAATATAAACAATCATGTCCAAGGGAAGGGAGCAGGGAAGCACAGTCCTCTATCTGTTACTCTCTTTACATGTTGATGACCATTTGTATTCTCTACCACACTCCTTGGCATGGGGCTTCAGGGTAATGAATTTCAGGTCAGATGTACCTTATTTGAGTCCCAGCTGTGCCATCACCAGGTCAAGTCTCCCCATCTCCCTCGTCTGATTTTTCTCTCTGTGTAAAATGGAGAGCACACCTGTTCTTTCTGTTGAGACATGAACTAATGTAATTGTAAGTGTTTTTAGAACTGTAAGCATCAGCTCTTGATTGTTAAAAATTAATAGAATCCCTTGCAACATTTTATAGAAGAGGGAGCTGAGGCTTCTAAATAGAGAAACAACTAAGTATGAAAATACCCTTAAGGGAATAATTTCTAGCAGCTAGAAATAGAGAGGAATTAATTTTTCATTAGATCCTTACTACCTTGTACAGATATTTTTATACTTCTTTTATTCATAAACTGTTGGTCGACTTGTCATGAACATGTTTAAGATTTAGGAGACCATAAATAGCATCCCTCTTGTCTACTTGAGTTTGGGAACCAACTGAAAAATAGAAAGGAGTCAGGTTCAGGAAGAATAAAAGACTGGTTTTGTTAGTAATAAAACTGATGCTAGAAAATAAAGCAGTAGGTGCAACAGTGGATTTCTTAATACTGAATCCTAGAATTAGACTTACCACCTACTGTCATTTAGATAGAATCTAAGTGATGAGGGAAATGTAAGAAAGGAGCTATGGAAATAGGGAGAGGGCAAATCACTTCTCAGCTCTTTGGTGCCAACCATAAAATGAGTATAGAACAGAACACGGGCCCATCATCCATGGGCATATAGGTTGTGCACTGCACACTTCTACAGGGTATTACAGCCTATGACCCCCCCACCACCCCTGAATGTTGCATAAGGAACAGCCTGAAGGGCTGTACACAGTGACCCTCGCAGAAAGAATGGATACCATTTGAGGGGTTGAAACATCTTGAAGGATCAGATGAAATCAGAGATATCAATTATCCCTAGGAAGATGTATGTGCTTTTGGTGGAATTCTGCAAATAATTTCAGGAGTGACACTAAGAGCCTGAAGCCCATCTCTGAAGAACTAGCTACGAATTCCTGGAGAAGGTGGTCTCCAGAATCCCATACCACTCTGATATTCCATGATTCTAGGACAGTCTTCTGGGTGAGAAGACTGAGATTGCGGGGTTGGTCTGGCAACAACCTGGAGGAAATACATCAAGGTTAAGAGAAAAGACCACCTGCAAAATGCAAGGCATGATTTAGCAGAGAGGGCAGAAAAGCTCAGGCAAAAGCCTATCTACCATAGCCATTAGGTTAGGCTTTTAAAATGATGCATTTGTTTGTCTCTCTTTTAACATCTAAAAATTGTGGTTATTTCCATGTTTAAAGAAAAAAAAAAAGATAAACAACCCCTGTGGCTTCATGCTGTTGGCATTTATCTGAGAACAGGCTTCGCTGACTGCCTGGAGGAGAGCTCTGCATAGCTTCCTGGCTTGCCCTGTTGGTTGCCCCTCCAGTGACAGCAGTCAGCCTGGCTCAACCTCAGCCTCCAGGCCCTGCCCCTGCCTGGGTTTCACTTCTGAAACCATGTGGAGGAGAAAGTTGGACAAGTAGGGCTAGGTGAGGGGCTGACCCGTGACTGACCATTAAGATCTCCCTCGTCCCAGGTGTGGTGGACCCCTGCAAAAAAACACAAGTGGGGGAGCATTTGACCTTGCAACTGCTTTATATCCTTAAACAAAGGTGTCTCATTTCTTCCTCCTTAATTTTTTCATGACCTGATAATGCAGTATGTCCTAGAAGATTTTTCAAAGACTTCCCTCTTAATATGAAACCTGTCCTCATCTTCCCTTGGGAAGAAATGTTCCTGTTTCCCTATAGATACAGAAAAGCTGAAAGGGTACACACAGAGGGCACAGATGTTGATGTCCCCAAGGACACTGGAAAGTGGGAGCGGTGAGAATACAAACCAATGGGAATGATATTTTCTCCTGATAAGGAATGCCCTTTCCTGGGAGCCCCTGAAAAGTGAGAAGGCAGGACAAAGGCAGTAGTCCTCTGTTAGGAATGCTCTCAGGGAGTCCGGAGCTTAGCCTGGGCTAAACAGTTACTCTATAGAGGTACTTAATTTATCACCAAAAGTTGGTGCCTTCCATTCTATGCCACGGCTAGAACCAGTTGTTTTTAAGCTTCAGGATCATCTGGTTGTTAAAAGAGTTGGGGAAGATAGCTGGCCCAGCCCCCAGAGTTTCTGATTCAGTAGGTCTGGGGTAGGGATCAAGGGTTGCATTTCTACCAGCTGCCTGGTGCTCCTGCTGTTGCTGACCGAGGGATGATGAGGTGAGAACCACTGGATCAACAGTTCACATTTTCCTATTCTCTTTTTAAAAAATTATTTATTTTTAATGTAAATTCAGTTAATTTACATATGATGTATTATAAGGTTCAGAGGTAAAGCTCAGTGATTCATCAGGCTTCTGTAATACCCAGTGCTCATTACATCACACGCCCTCCATAATCAGTCCAGGCAGATAAGGATATACAGAGACTCGGAAGAGCTCATGGGGCAGTAGGGGAGAAAAGCTGAGGGAAGGGAGTTGATTGAAGGAGCAGCATGTCTCTAATATTGGTTAAGCATATATAATGAGGATCCAAGCTCCAGGCTCGGAAATTATATTCAGCAAGCAAACCTTTTTGAAGGTCTCCAGCTTTGGCTCTCTATAACACTCATTGATCACATTATATAAAAGGAAATAAAGATGTAAGACCACGCATAGCCCACCACGCAGATCCTGGATGTAGTGTAAGTTTTCCCACAGTGCTTGCTGTGAATTTCCAAGGCATAAAATAAGGAATTACCAGAAGAATGGAAGAGGAAGGTGTCACCATATGGGGATGGGAGACAAGGCTGTGACATTTCAAGAAGGAAGGCATTTAGTAGTAATACATATTTGTCGACAAGCGAATGCACGCATAGCTATGTTGTTTAATGGTGTCTAATTCAAAACTGTTGAAAAGACTAAGAATGGGACAAACCTTTGAAGGCTATGAGCTCAGATCATGCAAATTAATAATCCCGCTGGATCTCTTCTCTTTCAAACTGTAATGGAAGATGTAATGGAAGACGATGCTGAGCTCCTGCCGGGACATTTTGAGGTGCAGTCAAATGCTTCTGTGACCTGAGAGGAAGACGGCAGCTCTAGAAAATTCCTAGGTGAGGAGTGGTCATGTCCTCTTGTTTTGGATGATGGCTTCTAAGAGAGCACGGAGCCTCCTGATTATCTGTTACATGCCTCATCCTGAAACTTAGCCTCTGAATTATGAGCATGCATGGCCCCAGGATGGCTCAGGTACATACGGGGTTTTCTCCTCCACCGCCCGTCTCTGCTTGCTCTGTCCTGGTATGGAGGAATCTGGGACTTGCCTGCAGCAACACGGTAATTGGGACAACAAAAGAGGATGTCTTCTCCTGTCAAACAACTTCCCATTTTTTTCCCCCTACAGAAAAGTCCTGACTTCTGGCAAGACTGTTTCTGGATGTTATGTTCATTTTATGAGTACATAGGTCTTATAAAGCCGAAACATAGCTTGGCTATGGCCTCTCAGGCTTCCCTCCCTCTGGTTCAACCGCCTGAATTTTATCTTCATTGCATCCTTTTGATGGCTCACAAAAAGTGATTTTGATGGGCAGTTTGGACCTCAGAGCCCTATAACCTCAGGGGGAAGCCCAGCAGGACTTTTGCATTACATTGTAGTAGTTCAGTGTTTTAATTGGCTCGGTTAACTGTCACAGGGGTTGCCTGGCTGCCATCCATGTCTCTTTCCCCAGCCAAGCAGTTCATCCGAACAAAATCTGCTAGAATCAACAATGAGCTTTGAGGCACTCTGTCTCCTGAGTAGCTTCAATTCTGTACAAGGGAAAAACTCACATGAAGCTCTCCACAGAAAAAAATAATTCTGTTTTTGGGCATAGGATTTGGGCCTACTTCTCTCAAAAGTTGGCTTCTTAAGGATGCCATGCTCTGTACATAATATTGGAAATGAAAGGAATGGCTAATTTAGATCAGCCTCTGGTCCAAGCACTTCCTATGTTATCTGATTTAACCTCAACATTGGAAACAATAACATCTGCCATAGGGTGTGAATTTCTGTGGGCCTCTGTGGATTATGTACGTTGCTCAATGGGTCTTATAGATGAGGAAACTGAGGGTCTAAGAGGATAAGACCAGACTCTTTTGGGTGTGGATTCTGGAATCCTCAGAAGACCTAAATTCACCGGGCTCCTTTCAGAGTCAGTAAATTGGATAGATTCCCATTGTGAAGCGATCCCCAAGAGCCTGAAAGGGCAGTAAAACATGATTTGTCTGAGGGTTATATTGTATGGCAAACACAAGGGATTTGAATCACGGAAGTAGAGCTAACAGACTTCACTGAGGCCAGGCACAGAAGCTCTTTCCGTGTCTTCCCTCAGTTAAGCCTCAGAAGGGGCTTTTGAGGTAGGTGGTACTATCCCATTTTTCAGTTGAATATGGAGTTGTAAGGAGGTTGAGGAACCCTGAAATTGTGCAGAAAAACCACACTAGGAGCCAGCCTGCTGACCTTACAGACCTCCCCCACCCCTCATAACCCTCTTTAAATCCACCTGAAAAACAATGCCTCAAGCCAGTACTGTTTGACTAAAAATGTCACAGGTCGTAGAAAAATGTATGTGTTAGAGAAGTATGACACTCTTCCTCTTCCTGAATGATTCAGTCCTAAAAGCATTAAGAGGGCAGAGCAAGGCCTTGGGGCAGTGGGGGGAGGGGCGAACCTAAAGAAATGCGGAGAGCAACAGGAGCAGGGGCCTGCCTGGGGGCCTCACTCTTCCCACCTGGAGGCCAGGAACACATGCGCCCAGGAAAGCATGCACCCACGCGCGGAGACAGGGCCCTGACGTGTAACTGTGGCCTCCGTCAGCACAGAGGCCTGGGGGCTGGGGCTCCCTGAGAAGTTTCTCCAGCCTCCACTGCACAGGCTCGCAGGTTCATACCCACAGGGCCCATCTGGCTCTTCCTCAGGCGCTTGCTGAGTCAGGGACACTCCTGAGCCATTCTGGAAAGCCCCAAGCTACCATCAGGATCCTCCCTCTTTGCTGCCACTCCTGTGGGGCCCAGACACAAAGCCCGGGGATTAAGGGCAGAGTGTCCAGCTGCTCTTGGAAAAGGTGAAGGTTTTCCTGTCTTAGCAATGACCTTTCTACAAACTTTGTCAGCCAAATGTCTGGCCAGTGCGTTGTGTGAAGATCCTCCAGTGTGCCGTGGCTCCAGCTGTTTTGAGTGGGTTCCGTTTGAGCTAAGATTAGTAGCTACTGTTTGTTGGGCCCCTATTCAGTGCCAGGTGCCTCGTTTCACTGAATGTGCACAGCAGCCCTGAGAGAGGGACTGTGATACAAGGAAAAACATTTGAATTGACTTTTGCACAGTCGCCTCTTGTGTTAGAGCTAAGGTGCCAGGCCAGATTTTCTGATCAGAACTCAAATTGAGCTTTTCCAGGATGCTGAGCTGCCTTTTGTTATGCTTCAAGAATTTGGGGTTTTCTAGTTTTCAAACATGGTTCACTTTGTGAATAAAGAAAATGCTGTTATATATATATATTTTTAACAAGAATTAAGGGTTTTCTCTATGCTGGCATAACATTTAGGGTCTTTATTTTTATTTTTAGAGATTTTGTTTATTTATTTGACAGAGAGACGGTGGTAGGGGACACAAACAGAGAGGGAGAAGCAGGCTTCCCAGCAGAGCAGGGAGCCCGACATGGGGCTCCATCCCAGGACCCCGGGACCAAGACCAGAGCAGAAGGCAGATGCTTAACTGACTGAGCCACCCAGGCTTTATTTAGTGTCTTTATTTAGTGTCTTTAGACGATCTACTTTGATCCTCGCCAAAACTCCATGATGATATAGATATTGTAGATGAGGAGACCAAGGTCATACGGAGGTCAAACAGAGTTCTGGCAGCTTATCTGAAGCACCCATTCCCTTGACCCCTTGATTAGGTCCCTTATCCCAAAACAAATGGGGACATTCCCAAGAGACTGTGAAGGTGTGGTGAGCTAATGTATGTTTTTAAATGCCCAACAAACAGGTGCTCAACAAACACTAATTCCTTCTTCTGTCTGGAGTCCAAGGATCTAGTGTGGGACACTATGATTCCAAAAGCTCAGATGTTAGACCTCAGAGGCTGGTTAGTCTGAGCCCCAGACCGAGCAGACAAATAGGGGCAGCGAGCTCTTGGATAGAAACAAAGCCTTAGCCCTTCTCAGCCTCCCCCACCCTTTGGCCACCAATGTGCCCAGGAAACTCCATGAAACCCAGGGCCTGCTGGTGTGTTCAATTTTATAACCGCCATCAGTCACAGCAGGAGTTTGGAAAGCCTTTGTTGTATGAATGAATGAATGAATGAATGCCAACCTCATCTTGCAGCTGAGCTGAGTTTGAAGTCTTGAAGTCTCCTCCTTGAAGCTTTGTTTCTAGGGGAAAACCGAGCATCTTTAGCTCCCTGCCCTGACTCAGTCAGTGTTCAGGGGCTTGGTGAGGAGCCCAGTTTCCCAGCCGATGGTGCTGTACACAGACTACCCCCCACCCAGTGAGGGATTAGCCAGCTGGCATAGACGGCAGGCTCGGTGGGAGGCCCAGGAGAGTGGAAAGAGCCCTGGGAAGGGAGTAGGTGACCTAGAGGCTTATACTTGGCCTCCCATTTCTCTGGGCCTCATCCCTCTTCACTCTACAAGAAAGGGGTGCCCCTGATGAGTTCTGACCACATGGCTTTATACAACAGAATGCCAAGCCGAGTGGGAGGGCGAATTCATGGGCAGTGGGACCCCCTCCCCCAAGCTGGTGTTCATCTTTAGCAAGAGCTCAGCTCAACTGCCAGGAATGTTTGCCAGGAAAGTCCTGTTCACAGACCATGGTGCTCATGACTTGCCTCTGGGCTTTTCAGTAGGATCCTCCAAACAAGCTTATACAGAAATACTCTCTGGTAGAAAGGAACAATCTATTTACACATGCAGCAATGTGAATGGACCTCCAGGGCCTTATGTTGGGTGGGAAAAAAGGGCCCTTTCAAAGGGTGATATGCTGTTTGATTCTACTTATGCAGCATTCTAGATATGACCAAACTATAGAGATGGAAACTAAATGACTGCTAGGGATTGGGAAGGTGTCGGTGAGGGCCTGACTATAAAGGAGTAGCATGGAATTTCTTTTGTAGATAGAAAAGAGTTCTGTATCTTTTTAAATTCAGTTAGTTGACATATAGTATATTATTAGTTTCAGGGGTCGAACTCGGTGATTCATCAGTTGCAAACAATGCCAAGTGCTCATTGCATCGTGGGCCCTCCTTAATGCCCATCACCCAGTTACCCCTCCACCAACCCTTCTCCCCTCTAGCAACCCTCAGTTTGTTTCTGAGTTAAGAGTTTCTCATGGTTTGTCCCCTCTCTGGTTTGGTCTTATTATTCCCCTCCCCTTGTGATTCTCTGTTCTGTTTCTTAAATTCCTCATATGAATGAAATCATATGATAATTGTCTTTCCTTGACTGACTTATTTCATTTAGCATAATACTCTCTGGTTCCATCCATGTCATTGCAAATAGTAAGATTTCATTTTTTGATGGCTGAGTAATATTCCATTATATATATATACACATATATATGCATATATAATATGTAATATATGTGTACATACACACACACACGCACACACACCACATCTTCTTTATCCATCCATCTGTCAATGGGCAGCTGGGCTTTTTTCCATAGTTTGGCTATTGTGGACATTGCTACTATTAACATTGGGGTACAGCTGCCCCTCTGGATCCCTACATTTGTATCTTTGTGGTAAATACCTAGCAGTGCAATTGCTGGGTCATAGGGTAACTCTATTCTTAAAGTCTTGAGGAACCTCCATACTATTTTCCAGAGTGGCTGCATTAGCTTGCATTCCCACCAGTACTGTAAGAGGGTTCCCCTTTCTCCCCATCTTTGCCAATATTTGTTGTTTCCTGATGTGTTAGTTTTAGCCATTCTGACTGGTGTAAGCTGGTATCTCATTGTGGTTTTGATTTATATTTTCCTGATGCCAAGTGATGTTGAGCATTTTTTCATGTGTCTGTTGGCCATTTGGAAGTCTTCCTTAGAGAAATGTCTGTTCATGTCTTCTGCTCATTTCTTGACTGGATTATTTTTTGTGTGTGTGTGTGTGTGTTGCGTTTGATAAGTTCTTTATAGATCTTGTATAATAACACTTTTTTGGTAAGACATTTGCAGATATCGTCTCTCATTCTTTTGGCTGTCTTTTGGTTTTGTCGACTATTTCCTTTGCTGTGCAAAATCTTTTTTATCTTGGTGAAGTTCCTGTAGTTCATTTTTGCCTTTGTTTCCCTTTCCTTTGGAGATGTGTCTAGCCAGAAGTTGCTGTGGCCAAGGTCATAGAGGTTGTTTCCTGTGTTCTTCTCTAGGATTTTTATGGATTCCTGTCTCACATTTAGTATTTCATCCATTTTAAGTTTATCTTTGTGTATAGTGTAAGAGAAAGGTCCAGTCTCTTTCTTCTGCATGTGGCTGTCCAATTTTCCTAGCACTATTTATTGAAGAAACTTTCTTCCATTAGACATTCTATCCTGCTTTGTCCAAGATTAGTTGACTGTAGAATTACGGTCCATTTCTGGGGTCTCTATTCTGTTTCATTGATCTATGTGTCTGTTTTTGTGCCAATACCATACTGTCTTGATGAGTTCCCTGGTGACTGGTCTTCTCTGGTTCCATACAAATTTTAGGATTATTTGTTCTAGCTCTATGAAAAATGTTGGTGGTATTTTGATAGGGATTGCATTAAATGTGTAGATTGCTTTAGGTAGCATAGTTGTTTTAACAATATTTGTTCTTCCAATCCATGAGCATAGAATGTTTTTCCATTTCTTTGTGTCTTCCTCAATTCCTTTCATAAGTGTTCTATACTTTTCTGAGTATAGATCCTTTGCCTCTTTGGTTAGGTTTATTCCTAGGTATCTTATGGTTTTGGGTGTGGTTGTAAATGGGATCAATCCCTTAATTTCTCTTTCCTCTGTCTCATTGTTAGTGTATAGAAGTGCAACTGTATTTTTTTTTTTAAGATTTTATTTATTTATTTATTTATTTGACAGAGAGATCACAAGTAGACAGAGAGGCAGGTGGGGGGTGGGGGGAAGCAGGCTCCCTGCTGAGCAGAGAGCCCAATGCGTGGCTCAATCCCAGGACCCTGAGTCCATGACCTGAGCTGAAGGCAGAGGCCCAACCCACTGAGCCACCAGGAGCCTGGTGCAACTGATTTCCATGCAATGTTCTTATATCCTGCCAATTTGCTTAATTCCTGTATGAGATCTAGCAATGTTGGGGTGGAATCTTTTGGGTTTTCCCATAGAGTACCATGTCATCTGAAAAGAGTGAGAGTGTGACGACTTCTTTGCCAATTTGGATGCCTTTTATTTCTTCTTGTTGTCTGATTGCTGAAGCTAGGACTTCTAGTACTGTTGAACAACAGTGAGAGTGGGTATCCCTGTCGTGTTCCTGACATTCAGGGAAAAGCTCTCAGTTTTTCCCTTTTGAAAAAAAATATTCACTGTGGGCTTTTCATATGTGACTTTTATGATATTGAGGTATGCTCCCTCTATCCCTACACTGTGAAGAGTATTAATTGAGAAAGGATGCTGTATTTTGTCAAATGCTTTATCTTCATCAACTGAAAGAATCATATAGTTCTTGTCCTTTCTTTTATTAATGTGGTGGATCACATTGGTTGATTTGTGGATGTTGAACCACCTTTGCAGCCCGGGAGTATCCACTTAGTCGTGGTGAATTATCCTTTTAATGTACTCTCAGATCCTATTGGCTACTATCTTGGTGAGAATTTTGGCATCTATGTTCATCAGGGGTATTGGTCTGTAGTTCTTTTTGATGGAATCTTTGTTGGGTTTTGAGATCAAGGTAATGCTGGTCTCATAGAATGAGTTTGGAAGTTTTCTTCCCATTTCTATTTTTTGAAACATCTTCAGAAGAATAGGTTTTAATTTTTTAAATGTTCGGTAGAATTTCTCTGGGAAGCCATCTGGTCCTGGACTCTTGTTTTTTGGGAGATTTTTGACTACTGCTTCAATTTCCTTGCTGGTCATGGGTCTGTTCAGATTTTCTCTTTCTTCCTGTTTCAGTCTTGGTAGTTTATAGGTTTCTAGGAATGCTTCTATTTCTTCCAGATTGCCTAATTTGTTGGCATAGAGTAGCTAATGATATGTTCTTATAATTGTTTGTATTTCTTTGGTGTTGGTTGTAATTTCTCCTTTTTCATTCCTGATTTTATTTATTTGGGTTCTTTCTCTTTTGTTTTTGATAAGTCTGGCCAGGGGCTTATCAATCTTATTAATTCTTTCAAAGAACAAGCTCCTGGTTTCCTTGATGTGTTCTACTTTTCCTTTGGTTTCTATCTCATTGATTTCTGCTCTAATCTTTATTATTTCTCTTCTCCTGTTGGATTTAGGTTTTATTTGCTGTTCTTTCTCCAGCTCCTTTAGGTATAAAGTAAGGTTGTGTGTTTGAGACTTTTCTTGTTTCTTGAGAAAGGTTTGTATTGCTATATACTTTCCTCTCAGGACTGCCTTTTCTGCATCCCTGAGGTTCTGAACTGTTGTGTTTTCATTTTCATTTGCTTCTATGAATTTTTAAAAATCTTCTTTAATTTCCTGATTGACCCATTCATTCTTTTTTTTTTTTTTTTAAAGATTTTATTTATTTATCAGAGAGAGAGAAGGGGAGAGAGCGAGCACAGGCAGACAGAATGGCAGGCAGAGGCAGAGGGAGAAGCAGGCTCCCCGCTGAGCAAGAAGCCCAATGTGGGACTCGATCCCAGGATGCTGGGATCATGACCCGAGCCGAAGGCAGCTGCTTAACCAACTGAGCCACCCAGGCGTCCCGACCCATTCATTCTTTAACAGGATGATCTTTAAGTTCAATGTATTTGTGTTCCGTCCAAATTGCCCCTTTGATTGAGTTCAAGTTTTAAAGCATTGTTGTCTGAGAATATCCAAGGAATAATCCTAATCTTTTGGTACCAGTTGAGAACTGATTTGTGACTGAGTATGTGGTCTATTCTGGAGAATTTGCCTTGTGTACTCAAGAAGAATTTGTATTCTGTTGTTTTAGGATAGATGCTCTGAAAATATCTGTGAAGTCCATCTGGTCCGATGTATCATTCAAAGCCCTTGGTTCCTTGTTGGTCTTCTGTATAGATGATCTGTCCATTGCTGTAATTGGGGTGTTAAAATCCCCCACTATTATTGTATTATTATCAATGTGTTTCTTTTCTTTTGCTTAAAGATTTTATTTATTTATTTGACAGAGATCACAAGTAGGCAGAGAGGCAGACAGAGAGAGAGGGGAAAGCAGACTCCTCACTGAGCAGAGAGCCTGATGTGGAGCTCGATCCCAGGACCCTGAGATCATAACCCGAGCCAAAGACAGAGGCTTAACCCACTGAGCCACCCAGGTGCCCCTATCAATGTGTTTCTTAAATTTTGTTATTAATTGGTTCATAAAATTGGCTGCTTCCAAGTTAGGGGCATAAATATTTATAACTGTTAGATCTTCTTGTTGGATAGACCCTTTAATTATAATATAGTGTCCTTCCTTGTCTCTTATTACAGTCTTTGGTTAAAATCCAATTTGTCTGATAAAAGGATTGCCACCCCAGCTTTCTTTTGATGTCCATTAGCATGATAAATTGTTCTCCATCCCCTTACTTTCAATCTGGAGGTGATTTGGGGTCTAAAATGAGTCTCTTGTAGACAGCATATTGATTTTTTTTAAATCCAATCTGATACCCTCTGTCTTTTGATTGGAGCATATAGCCCATTTACATTCAGAGTAACTATTGAAATATATGAATTTAGTGCCACTGTATTACTTATAAAGTCTCTGTTTCTGTATATTGTCTCTGTTCCTTTCTGGTCTTTGTTACTTTTGGGCTCTCTCTTTGCTTACAGGATCCCCTTTAATATTTCTTGCAGGGCTAGCTTATTGATCTTAAATTTTTGTTTGTCCAGGAAACTCTTTATCTCTCTTCCTATTCTGAATGACAGCCTTGCTGGATAAAGTATTGTTGGCTGTGTATTTTTCTCATTTAGTACCCTGAATATATCATGCTAGTTCTTTCTGGCCTGCCACATATCTGTGGACAGGTCTGCTGCCAACCTTATGTTTCTAGCCTTGTAGGTTAAGGACCTCTTGTCCCCAGCTGCTGTCAGGATTTTCTTTTTATCTCTGAAATTTTCAAGCTTCACTATTATATGTTGGGGTGTAGACCTATTTTTATTGATTTTGAAGTGCCTCCTGGACTTGAATGCCTGTTTCCTTCCCTAAATAAGGGAAGTTCTCAGCTATAATTTGTTCAAATAAACCTTCTGCCCCCCTTTTCCTCTTCCTCTGGGACCCTAATTATTCTAATATTGTTTCACTTTACGGTTTTGCTGATTTCTTGAATTCTTTCTTTGTGTTCCAGCTTATATTGTTATCCCATTCTACAGATAAGAGATCTGAGTCTTATGGAGGTCATATAGCTCTAGGCAGAAAATAAGAATTTTATTCACTTCTCTTGAAACCCCTTAAAAGTATAAAGTTGAACAAAAATCAAATTGGCTGCACTAATACTTCAGTAAAGCTCAGTTTTATACTAAGTAACCTCTTCCTCTCTTCCCCAAACCTCCCCTTCTTCCTTCTTAGCTTTTTGTTTCATAAATCTTGTACCACTTGGAAAATGTGACAAAAGAGGCTGACAAGAGGTACACAATTCCTGTCAAAGCTGACTAGATCCTGTATTTTCCTGTAAACCCCCTCAGTGCCTTCCTTGTCATTTTGAAAGGTTTAGTCTGCTGTAGCCTCCCTTGCCTGGCAAAGTAATAAAGCTGTTATTCCTCTTTATTGCAAATTCTCTGAGTTATATTTTGGCTCTGTAGCATGGAGGTCGGTTTCCAACAACACTCTGACCCCAGAGCTGTGAGCTTCTGTCTCTGCCACAGGGCCCTCAGTGTGGAAAGGGAGCTGCAGAAGCCAGCCCATGCTATCCCAAGGTCTCCACTCCTACTTTCAAAGGTTTCTCTTTAAAGATTCCGTGCCTCATCCTGCAAAGAGAACATGTGAACTATTCATGTTTTTCCACCTGGGTGGTAAGAGTCTAAGACTTAGCCAGCTCACTGGTGGATGAGCCTTTTTGGAGGGCATCTACCATTTTATTATCCTCCTTTGCTCACCTTCAGCAAGTCTTTGGTTAAAGGAGAAAGAATGACCCTGAGCACCTGCAGTTTGATTGCCCTCAGAGGAAGGAAACACTTCTTTAGCCACTCAAACTTTCTCCCAGAAAATTCCATCTCACTTTATCTTGCTGGGCTTGGCACTTGCTAGACAAAGGCTGGGTGGGAAGATTTACTGTGAAGGCCTGAAGACAAGATGCCTGAATGAAACAGAGCTAAAACCCTTTTGAGGAGCATAAGGGCAAGTAGGAAACAAACCAAACAGCAACAAAGGCAAGGGAGCATGTGGTTGGAGAAGCAGCCACAAACTCTTACTCCATTAACTGTTTCGAAGAGAGGTATTTCATGTACATCACATTGTGAGTGGGGGTAGGTACTTGTAGACTTGTTGAGTTTCAAGGTAGCAGAGAATATATACTCTTTTAATGAGGGGGACCCATACTCTTTCAGAAAGGAGCTAAGTTTCAAGAAAAGAGAACCCCAGACTGGAAGAAAAACACTGGCAAAGACACAAGCACATTAAAGTACGAGCCTTTAGGTGGGAGCAGACATAGGCAAAGCATTCTGTTGTGATCTGTCCCATCCAAAGTGGTAGCCACTGGCCACATGTGACCACTGAGCACTTTAAATGAGACTAGTCTGATCTGAGATGTGCTGTAACCATAAAATACAGGCTGGAATTTCAGAGTTAGTACCAAAAAAAAATGTACTTTTCAATACTTTTATATTATATGTTGAAATTATATTTTTTATATATTGGGTTAAAATAATTATGGACATTAATTTGACCTGTTTCCTTTTACTTCTTCATGTGGCTACTAGAAAATTCTAAATTAATTACTTGGCTCTTGATGTGATATAGGGTTGAGAGTTGAGAACGAGTTCTTGAGACGTTTTCTGTGCAAAGAGGTATTTTTATACCTCTTTGCATGGGGATAGGACTTGAGGGCAGAAAGAATGGTGCTGGGATTGTGAGGAGTGACTTTGTAAAGTTTTTAGTTTGCTGGGGTTAGGGATAGTGTAAGCGTCTAAGAAATTGGAAGCAAGACTTCTAAGACCTTGAGGGGCTAGCTGCTTTTGGAATAAGGTTATTTAATGCTGGCTAGTAAACATTTCTGATGTATATCAGTGGGCCTTATATTTGAAGGATATATCATATATCTGACATACCTCTTGTGGGGTAGAGATAAAGGAAGTTTCCAGAGGGATTCTTCATATATTAAAAAAGACAGGACCCTGGAGGTCAGGCTAATGTCAAGCTAATGTTCCTTTTTGCCTCTGGCAAAAAACATTAAGACAGTTGTGAGCTCCAGGAGGAAGGTCATATCCAATGTGCCTCAAGTGTTTTCAATGGGCTGCACATTTTAAGAAGATTTCATTTCATCTACATTTCTCTTGCCTGTGTTCTCCTCACCAGCTCTCATCTTATTCTATTGGACAGCCTGTCCAGGCCATGCTTACTGTAATACTACTCTTCTTTTTCTGCTCCCTTTTGCAGCAGCCATAGTTAGGGGTAAGTTCTTTTTTCTTAAATGAGCTTCCCTTATTTCTAGGGCAATATTACTTATAAAATACTTTAAGAGATGGTGAACAGCCCCAGTGGCCTCTGTGCTCAACAATGCTCCCTTTAAAGCAGTTTTGATATTCAAAATGAGCAAAAGAGATGAATGTTGAAATCTTTACTTCTGAAATTACCATCAGAACTTTCCCTTTTACATTCCTGATGTTTCCATGAAAACCCAGCTTCCACTGGACTCCTAAGGGTCCTAGGAATTGCAGTTGTGGGATGTGGAAGTGATTTCTGATAGCATTTTAGTGTCTCAGGATTTCTTTTCCTTGTGTCTGAAAAGCCATACCACAACAACCAAACCGGGGTCTGGGAAAGTGTGCTTCGATTTTTGTTCCTTCACTGGATTTGACCTGCTTTTCCTTTCTGCCTGGGGTCTGCAGTCTCCAGTGTACCACAAAGGAGCATTTACCTGCTCCTTCTCTTTTTCTTCATCTCACTCTCAAGAAGGGGAACCCAGAGCACTGATGTTATTCGAAGAGGGACGAAGAGAAGGATCTGAATCAACAAATTCTCCATTCTGCTGTTTAGTCACTGTGACTCAGTTTCATCAGAAAGGGCACCGAGGTGCTGGCCCAAGTCAGCAGGTTCCAGCCCAACCTCTCCCCCTTCCCCCTGTCCTCCCCCTGGGGGGTAGTAGGGGTGGGGGGGGCGATGCTGGTCAGCAGGAGGGTTTTGGGGGGGATTAAGATTGGCAGTGTAGTGGGCGGAGGGGAAGCCCCACAGACTAAGCCTCTCCCAAACTGTGACTAGAAAATGTGTCCTGGTTCTCCTCTTGACTACAAGGCCATCAGTGTTTCAAACCCACAGAATGCCAAGGATTCGCAGAAGGTGGGGTGTGTTAGAGTTGTTGAAAAATGAACCGAGACCACTCGGATGTAAATTGGCATGGGCACAGATGGAGAAACCACTTACCAGGAAACTCCTAGTGTTTCAGAAAGGCCCCAGTTGAGTTCTGTCACAAAAGTGGGAGGAAATAGAGGATGGCTGTCTTCAGCCACATGAGTTAGGCAAACTGGAGGGGGGTGGCGGAGCCCGATGACGACCGGAATGAGGGGCCAGAGAGCATCCCTTCTTACCGGATGCTCCTGTCCACACGGGCCATTCTCAGGAGACATCACGGGGCTACACGGGTAGAAAGAACTACTAGGCTGTGGGCCAGGTGCCAGAAGTCCGGGACAGGAAGGATCTGGCCGTATGGGGGTGGAGGGGGGCAGGGAGCCAGGGGGGTTGGTGTCCTCTGAGCCTTGGGAAAGGGGAGGGGAGGTTGCAGAGAGCTGCCTGCAGCTGATCTCGAACATTTTCCTCTTGATGTAACCTAATGCTGCCCGCCTTAACCAAGCTTAAGCATACAGTTCTGTAGTGATAAGGGCATTCACGCTGCCATGTGACCAACCTCCAGAGCTCTCTTCATTTTGCAGAACTGAACTCTGGGCCCTTTAAACAACACTCTCCTCTTCCCTCTCTCCAGGCCCTGGTAAGCCCCAGTCTACTTTATTTCTGTGGATTGGCTTACCTCACTGAGCATGATGTCCTCAAGGTTCATCCATGTTGCAGCCTGGGTCAGAACTCTCTTCTCTCAGGAGGGTCTGGGTATAGACACTTCCTTTCCCCATTCATCCACTGACAGACATTTGGATTCCTTCTACCTTGTGGCTATCATGACTAGTGGTGCTATCAACAGGGATGTACAAATACCTCTTTAAGATCATACTTTCCCTTCTCTGCTTTGGACTTGTCGACTGAAAAAAAAAAAAAAAAAGTCAATCTCCAAGTAGGTAAGTAAAGTCTTTACTCCTTGTCTTCTAAGGACAATGATAGCTCCTGAGACAGCACTCGTGCTAGTTCTGAAGGACCGCTCTGAAGCTTATTAGCTTATGGGGCATCATATGCAAAGAGGGAAAGGAGGGATACACGTGCTTGCAAATAGTTCTCTCAAGGTAAAATTGCACGTCATGAGGTATAATTTGTTGTAGACATTAAGGCTTACTGATTTCCACATAGACATGGAAGGACACTGGTTGTCTTAATCCATTGTTTTTATCATATCTGCGTTTTCAGAAATATTGCCTGCCTCTGCTTGACTGGTTTTCTGGTTCTTGTTTTGGGTTTCTCCTTGAGATCCCTTGAGATGGTCACAGAAGGCTGACATCAGTCACCTATCTGGAAGTGCTGTACTTTTAGGGCACAGACTCAATAGTTCTCCTCTACCTGTCCCCCCCACCCAGTCACAGGTTGAAGCCCTAATCCCCAAGGAGATGGTGTTTGGAGATGAGGTCTTGAGATAATGTATTTTTATTTTTATTTATTTATTTGACAGAGAGAGAGACAGCAAGAGAGGAAACACAAGCAAGGGGAGTGGGAGGGGTAAGCAGGCTTCCCGCCAAGCAGGGAGCCCCTTGCAGGGCTGGATCCAGGACCTGAGCCAAAGGCAGATGCTTAATGACTGAGCCACCCACGTGTCCCTTGAGGAGATAATTAAATGAGGTCGTAAGGGTGGGGTCCTAATACCAGAGGCCTAGTAGCCTTTTAAGAAGAGGAAGAGAGGGGCACTTGGGTGGCGCAGTCTGTTGAGTGTCCAACTCTTTCTTTTGGCTCATGTCATGCTCTGAGTCCTGGGATGGAGCCTCCCATCCAGCTCTGTGCTCAGTGTGGAGTCTGCTTGGGATTCTCTCTCTCCCACTACTCACTCACTCTTACTCTGAAATAAAATTAAAAAAAAAAAAAAAAAAAAAAAGAAAAAGAGGAAGAGAGAAATCCCCACCCTTCCTGCAATCATCACATGCACCAGGGAGAAGCATGTGTGGACAGAGTAAGAAGGCAGCTGTCTACAAGCCAGAAAGAGAGTTCCCCCCAGACACTGCATTGGCTGGAACCTCTAGTATAGACTTCTAAGTCTCCAGAAAGAGCCTCCCTTCTCATGAAAAATAATCCAATCATGTAAGCCACCAGCTTCTGGTATTTCATTAGGGCAGCCTAAGTGGATGGATACGTACCCAGTAGTGGAACTGCTGGGTCAGGTGGTAATCCTATGCTCGATTTTTTGAGGCCCTGCCCTACCTTTTTCCATAGTGGCTGCACGGTTTTACGTTCCTGTCAACACAGAGCTGATTTTTGACTAGAAAATGAAGGGGGGTGGGGATAGGGAAGGGTGCCTGAGATGGGGAGAGACCATTGAGGAGCAGTGTGCGGGGCTGCTTCAGAGACGGGAGACACGGGTACGCGACAAGCCTGAAGCAGCGGGCAGGAGGCGGGGCCTTTTGTAGAAGAAACCATTTGAGTCTGTTCTTTATGTCAAAATCCGTGAAGAATCCTGAGGGCTTGGAGATGGTGGGGGTGAGGTAGGGAGGGTTGGCAGTATCAGAAGTCCTGACAGGAATGCAGAGGATGCCAAGATATGGTAAGACTGGAAGAGGAATTCAGGAAAGAAGGGACCAGGGCCAATAAGATAGGACTGGGAATGGAGCGAGGCGCCAGAAGGACGTGGAGGACGCTATGCTATAAAGCTTAGAGGCAGTGAGGCTGGGAATGAGGATGACTTCCTTGGGTGGCCCCATGATTCCCCTGACGTTCATGCCCCAAGTGCAGGCAGGAGACCCGGGACTTGCGTCTGGGTGGCACAATATGGCAAAGCTGAAGTGGTTCCACAGACACAATCAAGCTCCCTGAGCAGCTCATTTTGAGTTTATCCAAAGGGAGAGAATCCTGAGAGGCATGACTGAGGCAGGTATAAACTCTTAAAAGAAGGGCTGAGCCCTCCCTAAGGTGAGACACAACCCCTAGGGGCTTGATGGCAAGAGTAGTCATGTTGGAGAAACGCACATGGTGGAGGTGGGCAGCCTCCAGCCAACAGCCAGTGAGAAGCAGTCAGGACAGAAGGAAATGGAGTTCTGCCCGCAACCTGAGGAGGATTGGATGCGGCTCCTTCCCCAACTGAGCCTCCAGAGGAGCAAGTAGCCTGTCTGCACTTTGGCTGCGGCCTTGTCAGACCCTGAGCAGGACACCCAGCTCAGCCACGTCCAGACCCCTGGCCCAGAAAACCGTGAGTTGATCAAGGGGTGTTGCCTTAAGGTGTTTAGGTAGTGGTGATTTGTTCTGGAATGAAGGAAACCGAGTGCCAGTTCCAAGGTTCCTTGGGGTGCCACCCTAGGAAACAGCTGGGAAGCAGGAGGGGGCGGGGAGGGCTGCAGCCGGTGTCTGCGGGGGACTTTAGGCCCGGCGTGGTACGACCACTCTGCATGGCCCCGGATTTACTACCTACAGCAGTAAAACTGTTAAATGACCACACATAAGGGAGTCAATCCCCCCTTGAGAGAGGCAGGCAGGCCAACCCATGTTTAGCGGCATATTGTCCCCGTTCTTCCTCGCCAGGCCTGCGTGGACAATCCCTAATCAGAAAGCATGTGATTTTGGCTTTGCAAATTACAGAAGCTGTGGGCCCTTCATCAAGGGCTTTCTTCCCTTGGTTCCTGCCAGCTGGGTGGGAGCAAGTACCACGACGCCTACTGAATTTTATGTATTTGGCGGAGAGGAAGGAGCCTTGAGCCTCATGACATTTCTGGACTCGTCCTCCATGACATCCGCCCCAAAGAGAAGGCAAGAAATAGGGCAAGACGCATTTTTCATTAGTGAGAGAAGTTTTATTGGGGTGGATGCAAGCCGTGCAGAACGAAAACATTGTTTCCACATTCTCTACAGACAGGGGCAGCCTTGGATCCCTCCTTAAAGGGAAGTCAGAATGCAGAACTTGGACGGGTGACTTGTGGAAATCGAAAACGTCCTAGCGAGAACCACCGAACCTCAGTTTTCAAGACTCTTGTCCTTTTCTTAAGGGTCATTTTCTAACACAGTGATCCGCTGTCATCCTTTGATCTTTGTGGAAGAGCGAGCAATCGTCCTTCCCGAATGACACAGCAGAAAAGAACCCATGTATTTTTCTTTAAAAGTTTGTGAAGATGTTTAGTCATTCAAAAGAATTTAAAGTACGCCTCGAGTACCTCTCCACAGAACTCCATGAGCCTGTAACAGTGGTGCTTTTAAAAAAGCCAACTTGTTAAAGAGGAACGGGTGGCATCAGCTTTTGTAGGGAGCACTTGTGACCCTGTCGAATTCTACAAGGCTTTTCCTCCTCTGGGGGGTGGGGGAGGGGCAGGGGAAAGCACTCACGACAGGAGAAACTATATTAACTTTCAAAAACTTGAAGAACAATCACGGATCAAACCACATGCTTTAAGTGACGAAGTGTTTTTTGCAGCTAAGAAGAGAGCCCCCAAACACAACACATTTCATTTCAAGCAGGGCGAACAAACCAAGGGTGAATTAACATCTATTATGCTCCAAAAAGGACACACTATCCTCTTTGCCAGTCCTTTTTCGGGGCTTCACATTACTTGTGAAAAATAGGGCCCCGGCCAATGACTGTCCCGAAGGGCCATTTCATCTCCGCGCCCTCATCTGAAACCCTAATCAACGCTAACTGCACAATTCAATCATCATTCCTTTTCAAGAGGTTGTTCTGGGAAATGACGGAGATCGGGAGCATCAAAACTTCAATTTCACTAATCACGGCGGGGCAACGCTGCACTTGGACTGAACTTGGGAGAGCGGCCACAAGAAGCAGCTAAGAACCGTCACTGCTTATTTGTGGGGCTGTAGTCATTTTACACAAACATTCCCCTCTCCACAGGAGGCTGAGGGGGTCTCTCCTCTCCTTTCCTGTAGAGGACTGTGTGCCTTTTCGAATCAAATCCCAGCTGCCAACAAGCTTGAGTTCTCATAACTGTGTGTTTGTTCAGCAAATATTTACAGAATGCCTATTACAGGCCAGCCACTGGTTTAGCTCACATTACGAGATCAACCATGCCCATCCTCGTAGATATTCTATTGACCCCGGACTGACAATAAGCAAAATAAACCAATATGAACACATTTTTAAAAAGTGTGCAACACTCCAACCGTGGGAGCATCTGCCCAGCCATCTCCCGACCTTGGCTCATTCTTGGAGAGGACACAGGCTTGGCTTCTACAGACGAAGCACAACCATGCAGTGAGACAGCCCATGCAGCTGGAAGTTTCTAGCGTTTTCACAGCACAATATAGGACAAAGCACTGTCCGAGTGTTAGGCTCACTGGCTCTTCATGCTGGAGAGACAGAACAGGGTCAGTGGCAGCGGCCCTCACCCCCCCACCCCACTGTCATCCACATGCCCTCTTAACTGGCTCTTCACCCGGATTCTGAACAATGAGACCCACTCCTCAGAGGGTACAGCCCACTCAGAAGTTCGCTAGGTGGACACAGAGCAGACGTTGCTGGAAGCAGCTCTCTGGGAGGCCAAAGGGGCCTCCGCTGTGCACTGGGTGGACTGGTCTCCAGCCCCTCACCGTGTGCACACCTGAGGACAGCCCCTGGAGGTGCATTTAGTGTTGTGTGAGCATCACAAGAGAGGGTCTGTGCCTTTCAGGGTTTGTCACTTCCCGGAAGTTTGCAGAAGGTCTACACTGTAAGTCTCTGCCTGTCCTGGGGGAAAAGCAAACAGGTGGCTGGATGCTGCTCCCAGGATGATCGGTTCCAGCCCCAGGTGGTGCCTTTCTAGGAAGATGAGAGCTGGAAACGAAGTCAGTAGCCCTGGGGTACCCAGTTAGGATCCGTCGGTCCCTCTGTAGAAAGCAAGGAATGACTCTTTACCCTCTCAAAGGGAACCCTCAGAAGTCGTTCTTTAAGCCAGCAACTCCCAGGGGATGGAAGAGTTCACTTTCCTGGTAACGCTTTTCCTTGCGCCGGACTGTAGGACGGGCATCCACCTTGGCCTCTTAGCTCTACAGCAGTCATTCATGGGTAACTCCATGGCCGCCGCAGGCTTGACCTCCCCTCTCCCCTGCAGAAGGCCAGTGGAGAAGGGCCACTGGTAACGAGCAGAAGGCCAGTGGAGCTCTTCCTGTGCAAAACCACTCTGTTAGTGTTCTGTCCCAGCTTCATACCACAGGACCAGTGGCTGAAGAGCCTCTGGGAAAAACCAGAACTGGACTCTCAAGACCACCAGCTCCAGGAGACAGGAAAACAAGATGGCGTCTCCCGAGAACACAGACAGCTGCTGGGAGCTTTCTGGAAGGGCCTTTACTGTGGCTACTCCTTTGTACCTGCCTCTGCCTTTGCTGCTTTTGACTAGGCTCTAAACTCCTCAAATATGGGGAATGGCCTTATTTGTCCTGTCCAACAGTCAGGGACGAGCATGACGAGCCTGGGATATCAGGACCTTGGGGGCTCAGCGTGTCGCAACAGGGACAAGGAAGAGCAGGCAAGGACTCCAGCCCCACCAACCATGACAAAAGGGTTACATGGCACAGGACTTAGAGAATTGCTGGTTTCCTGAAAAAAAAAAAAAAGGATCTATTTTACCACTTCAAAAATACAAATTAGGGGCTGTCTATAGAGGAGATGAACCAAGATGAAGCTTTTGGGGGGAAAAGAAGTACCTCCTAGAAAAATAGCTCAGAAATCTTTTCAAATTATAAAAAGAAGCCAGTGTGGGGAGCTGTGACGGAGCACTTGGACACGGTGATAGAAAAATGAAGGAAAGAGGAGTATTTAGGTTCCTGCGATTTCTAAGTCACACGAACTCAAAGGTAATAAATAGCACATAATAATTTAAAGCATGAATGCATCCTTGAGACTCGCCGTCAGCTTTCCATCTCAGACCCCATCACAGAAGTGCAACTAAAATCCACTTCAGTGAATATTCTGAAAAGAGAGTAGAATATTCTCAGAATATTCTGAGTAGCTTATGTAACTTTTGTTTTTCAAACACTAATTAGATTAAGTAAACAACTCTTCTTAGGAGCCAAATGTAAACTTTGAGGTTCCTGAGGATTACTCACTTTAGTAATGTGTTAATTTCCCAAGAATAAAAATAGGGAGATCCACAAACGGAATTTTAAAGGGTTCTGTATAAAATGTAAACATTGTTTGGACCTATTTACATGGTTAGAACTGGGACAGGTTTTAATATACTCTGAATAGGCCTTCATGTGTATGAATTGATGCTTGGGTGTGATACAGCTGTCTGTAACATTTATTCTTTCTCCATCAATGCTAGAACATCCTTCCTAAATGGCCTCCGTTCTGACATCACAGGATTCTACATTAAAATGGATTTTTAAAAGATGTGCTTAAAATATAGATAAAATAAACCACAAAGCTGGTCTGGTTCCAAGCACACCATATGGCCAATATCATTTATAAGTTCTGACTGTAATAAGTGAAATGTCCCTTTTTTTTTTTTTTAAAGCATTCTGTGTTCTGTTCATTTGTTTACCATCCTGTTTTGAGTCTTTTGATAACAGAGGAAGGACCTGCACAGAACCCCTTGGAAAATGGATTGAAATAACCTGTTCTGTCTGCCCAGATCTCCCCACCAGGCTCTGTGACAAGCATCCTCTCCCATACAGAAGTCACAGTTCAACGTCCTCTGGACTCTGCCTGGCTCACCACGTTTCCAGGGTGGAGTGCCATGATTTCGGTTTGCCGTGGCTGACGAGCAGTGGTGTGCATAGAGCCCTGGGGGACAGGAACCCATGCCAGCACTGTCCCCAGAAGAGGACACCGCCAACAGCAAGTCTGCGGCTGGCCAGTGAGTGTTTCCTCTCGTGCAGCGGTCGTTAGGGGCACAGAGGAGGTTCCCAGTAAAGCTGTACCCTGACAGGTCTTATCATTATTTCATGTAGCAAATCCAAAAAGCCTCCCAAAGTCCTTTCTGGTACTGAGTCTTACTGCACATCTTTCCAGAAAGGGGCTTCTTTGAGGCACAAACAGGGCTCTGTGTCTTGCTCTGAATGAGCCTTCCCACCTTCCGGGTGAAGGCCTCACACGTACACTTGCTGGGGCTGGCTCACCCCCATGGTGCTGCTCATCGGAAGTTCATGAACCATGCTCCTACAGCGTTCTGGGGACCGTCATTATCCTTAGGGACTCAGTAAGGCACACTCAGAAGGACCAGCGGGGAACCTGACAGCCGATACAAATTCCATGTCGCAGAGGGCCACAGACCTCAAGGTAAAGGGGAAAAAAAATCAGCAAGAAGAATCGAGAAGTCTTTGCCGAGCATTCGTCTCTCCGTTATTTACTTTAATATCACTGGGTGAGCTCGAATCTGTAAAAACAGAAAACATTTATGACAAAAAGCAAGAACCGACAGCATGAACTACCTTTTCTTCTATCAATCCCGTGTTCTTTGCCTTACAAGGTTTTGCTTCTAAGCCACATTTCAGGGAACAGTGAAGTTAGGTCAGGGCTCCGGTTAAATCAACGAACTCTGTATCTTTTGAGAGAGATGGAAGACAACGGGCTGAGGCCCAGAAGTCTGGGGACAAAGCCAGCAGCACAGGACAAGCGTATGCGAGAAGGACAGCACGGACGGATGCCTGGCGCAGAGACTGTGAGAGCATGACCAAGAAGCAAGAACAGTCTGGAGAAAGCACACTTTCCTCTGGAGATTTGGGGTGGCATCGATTCTTTCCCTCTGTCTCCTAGTATTAAGGCACCCCAAGAGCTCCCCCTACCTTTGAGCTCCGTCATCGGGTCCCCCGGCTCCTCTGTCGTCATCTCCATGGGCTCCGGTTTCTTGCCATCCATGACATCCATCTTGATCATGCCAAGGTTGGTCAGGAGGACCATCGGGTCGATGCCCTGGCCACTGCTTTTAATATTCTCCAGGACCTTCAGACACCTGTAGGACTTGAGCTCGCTTACGTTCTCCTCCAAGAAGAGGTTGTAGAGACTCAGGTCGTTGTACGCCTCCGACTTGAAATGCAGGACATCGAAGGTGGGCAGAATCTCATACACCCTGAGAACATCCGTCTTCTGCCGGAATGGAACGAAGAGCGTGTAGATGACCACGGGGGCCAGTAGCATGTAAACCACGAGGTTGATGAGGCTGAGCAGCTGGAAGACGCCGACGGCGATGAGCTTGCACTGAAAGCGGTCAGGGATGGTGCTGTCGTTCCTCAGGATCCCAGACTTGATGCTGCAGACAAACTCGTCGGACAGCGACGAGAGGCTGATGTAATAGCCCAGGTAGGCGCTCGCGGACAGGACAATGGTGAGTGTCAGCAACCGGCAGCTGACGTACTTGATGGTCAAGTTCCTACAGCTCCTCTTTGTCCTCAGGTACTGCTCCACAATCGGGTACTTGAAGTGGCGCTCAGAGATCTCCCACAGGCTGCAAACAGTAACAACGAAGGAATAAAAAAAAAAAAAAAAATGAAGCCTTCGCGAAGAGCAGATATCGAAGATGTAAACACGCAGGACAGTATCGCGCTAAAAACCTCGAACCCCTTTCCTCCCTCCCTGCTTCACCTATAACTTCGCTGGCGGATCAGGGAATATAATCAGGTCCAAGTAAGAAGACAAGCTACCAAGAACTCTCTCCCCCTTCGTGTTTTAAAGAAGGTCTGGTTAAACAGGTTCCATTTGTAAATTCTTAAAATGCCCAGCATCTGGTGAACACTCCACGTGGACCGTTCTTATTCTAGTGTTTCTAAATCTGATTTAGATCTTCTCTGGTGTGCACAATGAAATAGACCTTCCCGCCCAGGCGAGGCTGTCCCACGGACAGCTCCATGGGTGCGGGGTTCAGATTCGGCCCGCCGGCCTGGGTGGGGTCCCAGCTCTCTCGCAGAGAGCTGGAAGCCAGTGTTTTTTATTTGTGGAAGGGGGAGGCAGAAAATCAACGCAGTTAGTTGTAATGACGTTCTGAGGGTTGAGATAATGTACCCAGAGAAAACACAGTCTCTGGGATAGATAAAGTATTTTAAAAATGAGAGCTATTAATACAATTACCCTTGTTGACAACAGCAACCAGAGGAAGAATGTGAAGAGACCAGGTGCTGCCTGCTCGTTCCCCCACTTCTCTCTCTCTGGTTCTCTAAGCTCAGCGGCCCCATAATCCTCCTCGCTTCTCCACTGGCACCAGTGAGTAGCTAGTGCCATCCTGTTACCCACGCCTTTCAGAACATGAGACGGCGGCATTCCCCTCAACAAGGGAAGGCGTCTGGATGTGAGGACAGGTGCTGGTGTGGGGAGGTGGGATGAGACTGGGGGCCAGCAAGCCTTCCTGGCTCCCACAGTGTGTCTGCAAGTGGATGACAACCCCCCCCCCCACAACCCCATCTACTACAGTGGGAACCCTAAGCCCAGATGGGCAGGAGAAGAACTGAGACCTCATACTCCAAAGCCCAGCAAGATACTTGCTGGGGGCTGAGTTACCTTTGCCCCATGTTTTCCTGAGGGCCTGGAACTGGGCTGGTACCGTCCCTCACGTCCTGACCACACATGCTCTTTGCAGCTTGAATTGCGCGGTTGTAAACTTTGTCAAGTTCTTCCATGATGAACTTCAAATCTGAGCAAAGATGAGGGGCAGCTGTAAAACGCCAGAACAGGGAGGGCAGGTACAGGAGGATAGCCACCAGCAGCAGGATGTAGGGGAAAAACTGAAAAACAAGAGAGCCTGTCAGGGGACCCGCAGAGCCCTCACTTCTGGAACCTAAGGGTGCAAGTGCTGCACACCATTTTCTCCTTTGGAGACCAATGTGCATGCCCACACCAAGTACAGACGGAAATCAGGCTCATTCCCTTGTAACTATTTAAGTCTAAACTCACCTGCCCAGGTAAGTAACATCACTTTTTTAAAAAATCCCCCTTCAATAGAGTTTGAAATAACTGGCAACTACACTAATCACAGAAGGAAACAAAAAACCAAAATGACTTCCATGTCCTTTAGAGTAATCCCTTAATAAAACCCCAGTTAAGGAACAGGTAAATGTCACAGTGGCCTCTGCTGGTTTTGGGGGATTGTTTAATTTTCACTGCCATGGTTTTAGGAGGTCACTAATCTGAAAGCTCTCCCCCTCCCCAATCTGGGAAAATGATGTGGAAATGCCAACTTCGCCCAAAACGGATGAGAAAAATCGTGGCCTCAGTGATCCAGTAATCACACCATCAAACAGGGGCATAAGCAGTTAAAATTCCAAGAATGCAGGATGGACCGTCTGTGCCGGGACAGAGCTGGGGACTGCCCAACACCCTCAGTGTGCACCTGAGCCATCTCAGGTCCAGACCAGCCAATCACCATGGACCACAGCCCTGCAGAGAGCATCTGGACATGGATGTACATGAGAAAGAAACATGGGGGGAGTCTGGAGTCCAGGAAAGCAAAGAGCACCCAGGAACCAGGGCTATCGGGAAAGCCTCAGAGCAGGCAAAGGAAGACCACAAACTACAGTTAGCATGGATCCGAATTCAAGTTCGTCTTTGTGTCCTTGGGTGCTGAGGTCACTGAGCTTCTGACTCTCAGGCTCCCGATCTATGAAACGGTCATGTAAGAGATGTACATGTAACTTAAGAGATTAAGTTAATTTGTGTCAACTGTTTAGCATGCTGCCCAGCATGTAAAATGCACAACACACCAACAGAAGGGCTACCTTGGGGACACATCATACCCTTGGTCCTCACAACCACCCTGCCAAGGCCTTTACTGATTGGTTTCCCTCCACCAAGGGGAAGAAGAAGCCCAGAATGGTTTCTGGTCACAGAGCACAAAGCCAGAGCCAGGGACAGAACAGGAAGCCGGACCTTTCTGAACCCAGAGCCGTGCCTTTTCCACAATACACCACAGATTGTTTCACTTCTCTGGAAAACTTCTCCCCGTCTTTTGGACTGGTCTCTCCCGTCTCCTCAGAGGTTTAGTGATGGCCTCGGGAGGACACAGATCTCCCAACCCACATGTCTGGGAGCAGGCAGCAGACCCAGCACTGGGCCTCTTGCCATCAAGTCAGATGTACAGAAAAGCTGCAAAGACCGTATAGGGTGTTCTCGAATGACATGCACCTGGTGTTCCCACTGTCAACACTTCACATTTCTGTGGTCCACTTGTCAAGATGAAGAAGCCATCATTAACTCAATTTCAGACTTGCACTTGGATTTCTCCAGCAGTCCCATCATTGTCTTCTTTCTGCTCAAAGATCGGTCTGTTGATTTAGTTGTCATGTCTCCCTCGTCTCCTTGGTTCTGTGATAGTTTCTCGGGTCTTTCCTTGTTTTTCATGCAGAATAGTATTTTTTCTAAAGATTTTAAGTAATCTCTACAGCCAACATAGGACTTGAACTCACAACCCCAAGATCAAGAGTCACGCCCTCCACCGACAGCCTGCCAAGCAGCCCAAGAATAGTATCTTTAAATGTGTAAGGTAATACCTAAAAGTTCACCAAAGAAGTGGATAATTGAGTTACCACAACATCAAAAAACAAATTTATGTGTGTTTGACATATCGTCTGACACCAACTTGAAGAGGTAAAGGTCTCTGTACCAGAATCACAGATACCACTGACATCAGAGATTACTGCCTGCACGATACGTATTTCTCGATGTTAAATTTTAGTTAGAGATGCATTAAAAAAAAAAAATTCAAGCTGTCACGTTTTCCTCTCCAGGGTCACAGCCTCTCTGACACATTCCTGGAGGCCACATAGCACCAAGGTCACCTCACCAATGCTTCCACCTCCATCTGGGGTTCTGGCCTGGGATGGGCTTTCTCCAAACCACGAACCCAGTTTGCAGGGACCCACTGCACTGTGACATGCACAACAGGCTGTGATCTGGTGAACTCTGGCCATGTCACTCACAGTTGGCTGTGGTGAGAAGCTCGTGTTCTACAGGGCGCCTATTTGCACCGTGTGCAATGGCATCGGTGCTATTCCCAGAATAGAGAGCCAAGCGTTTTCTTGGGGAGCTGCAGGGAGGTGGCTATTTCCAATTTGGGGCTGTGGGATACCTTTACAAGTCTCTTTTGTCTCAAAGTTATTTGAATTGCAGAATTTTTACCTCAAGCTGTTCTTCTGGATGAAAAAGTGACTGTTCACAGTCTGTGGCACTTTTTCCAATAGGCCCGTGCGGAGCAATAATTAGTACCGATGACTAGATCGGCATAGCTCACGGTTATTGGAAAAATGAGTGTTCAAAGCTATTACACATTGGGTGTTTGCTTTCTCCTCGGATACCCTGTTACCTTGATCACCTCTGCAAGGAATGCAGCTGAATAACGCCCCATTTCTTGGTTGTCTGCACAGTTAATCCTCTTGTTTTTCATCCAAAACAAAAGTGTGACTTTCAGTGACTCAGCAACAAGGTGGAATCAAAATCAATTCAATTGAAACAGGAAATCCAAAAAAACATTAAAATCCTTTTGTCCACATACAGAACATAGGAAAATTGCCAAACTTTAGGAGTGCACCTGCTGGATGGGATTGGCTTTGCTTGTGAACTCCAGCTGCTCTAAATGAGGTCTGAGACACTTGGCATCTCTCAAAGTCACGGCTGTCATGTCAGCACTGAGCTCTTCCGTGACAGCAAAGCTTCTCAAAGCCCAGTAGAGCCAAACGGCAGCACAATTTCCAGTCTGTTTGCCTTCAAAGTTTCTTCCAAGTGTTGTTTCTGGAAGGGGTTGCAGTTCGGACAGCAGAACTTCCAGATGGAAGGAAGCCTGGAGGGGCTCTGGTACAACCTCCCTCTACATTCCAATCCCCCCTGCCTCGTGGAAGGTGAAGATGTGTCCACTTAGGCCCGAACAGCTCCTCCCCTGAAATGTACGTGGTCACGGCTGATGGCACTAAATGCACAGGGGTAAATTCATTCCAAATCATCCGGGCTGGGGGGAACCTGGCTGGCTCAGACAGTGGAATATACCACGCTTGATCCCGGGGTTAGGAGTCTGAGCCCCATGTGGGAATGGAGATTACTTAAAAAAATAAAATCTTAGGGCACCTGGGTGGCTCAGTGGGTTAAAGCCTCTGCCTTTGGCTCAGGTCATGATTCCAGGGTCCTGGGATCAAGCTGCGCATTGGGCTCTCTGCTCAGCAGAAAGCCTGCTTCTCTTCCTCTCTCTCTGCCTGCATCTCTGCCTACCTGTGATCTCTGTCTGTCAAATAAATAAATAAAGTCTTAAAAAAAAAAAAATCTTAAAACAAACAAAAAACCCATCTGGGTTGGCAGCTGGGCCAGGCAGGAATACCAGCTAGTAATTAAATGATCAAAACATTAAAGCGACAGGCACTAAATATGTTGGTCCTTAAGTACTGAGCGACGAGAAGTTTCCTTGGGAAGGTCAAGGAAGGCTTTACAAAGAGATGACACCTGAACTAGGTCTTCAAGGACAGTGAGGCAACGAGAACATACAAGAATGCCATTCATACATTAAGACTCCACTCAAATCTCCTCTTTTTTGTGGCCCTTTGGACACACTCTTTCTGCTACATAGAATTCTCTCTCCTTTTCTGCCTAGTGAATTCCTATCCATCCAGGGCACCAAAGCTACAAGCAAGCCCAGGATGAGGACACAGTAAGAGCAGAGGCTGGAAGAACGTACTGGGTTGAAGGGTGCTCCCTCCCCGGCCAAAACATACACACAGAACCGCAGAACGTGACCTTGTTGGGAAATAGGCCAGAGCTTGCCGGTCACCACCAGAAACAAGAGGAGAGGCACACAGTTCTCTCCCTGAGCCCCCAAGAAGGAACCCGCCATGCTGACACCTTCATTTCCAACTCCTGGCCTCCAAAAATAGGAGCGAATGAATTTGTTGTGCCAAGCCATGGAGGGGGTGGTGGTGGTTTGTTACAGCGGCCGTAGGAGCTCATTTCAGGCAGAAGCAGGAACTAAATTACGGAGCCCTCGGCTTCCCACATTATAGGCGGTGGGAAGTCACCAGCGCAGAGCGTGGTGAAAACTTCCTTGAATCCTACAAGCTGTGGAGAAGGGAACCCACTGGAGAGGAGGGAGACAAGGCAGGAGGTCGCGGCGGCAGAGCGGTGGGGAGGGCTCTGCACTGGACGGAGGCAGCAGCGGTGGGGAGAGCGAGGCAAGAGCCACAGACGGCGAGAAACAGACGCTGCAGTGCCCACGTGGAAGGGATGGATGGCAAAGGGAAGAACAGAGGCTAATTCGGGGTTTCTAGCTTATGCAAGGGTGTGGGTAGTACCATTAGCTGAAGTGAAGAAACAAGAAGGAACGGATTCCCAGCAGAGGGGAGTGAGGTGGGAGGTGGACGGGAGATGAGAAATTGTGAACGTAAGACGCCCATACTCAAGAACTCACATCCTAGTGGAGAGGTGCAGTAGGCAGCTGAAAATAATGGGGGGAATCCAGCTGATCTTACGGTTCAGGACTGTGTAGCACAGAGATGGTCCGAGCCAAGAAGCGCCTGAGCTCATCCAAGGAAAATGCGCAGCAGGGGCTGAGAGGGGCAGGGAGGGATGCGGGATCCTGACGTTGAGGGTCGGGCGAAAAGAGAACCCCAGGGGTGCCTGGGTGGCTCTGTCATTAAGCGACTGCCTTCAGCTCAGGTCATGATCCCAGGGTCCTGGGATGGAGCCCTGTGTCGGGCTCCCCACTTGGAGGGGAGCCTGCTTCTCCCTCTCCCTCTGCCTACTATTCTCCACTGGTGGTCACTCTCTCTCTGGCAGTCAAATAAATAAAATCTTTTTAAAAAATAAAAACACACACAGAAGAGGTCTCCTTTTGGCCTCATGTTGTTCAGACCATAACTTACTTTAAGCATAATCCCAGATTTGGGAAGTCTCAAGTGAAGGGCTACACAGAAAGGCCAGCGCGTCCGTGAGCAGCTTACAGAGGACGGAGAAGAAAGGCGGGTTCTCCTCCCTACTCTGCACTCAAGGGAAGACACCCAGGGTAGCAGGCGTCATGACTCGGGACACTGGGGGAGGGTCCTGGCACAAGGGGAGACCTAGAGAAGAGAGGACGGTAAGGCAAGCATTTACGGGTGGAAGCAGAGAGTCCTGAAGGCAGAATTAGAACCAAGCGACGAGGAAGCAAGGCCAAACGTTCCCGAAGATCTATACGAAAATGGAACAAACTGTTTGGGAAGCAGGGAGTTAGTTCCCTTCCAGAGAGTCATTTGGGAGGGCTTTAGAATTCTCCATCAGGGGTGGGCAAAGGCTCTCCTGCGAACGGCCAGACAGTAAATGTCTGTGAGCCACAGGAGCCCTGGTGCGCACGTGAGAGCAGACGAGGGAACATGTAAAGGAACGGGCATGGCCTCGCGCCAAGAAAACTATTCGCGGGCGCCTGGGTGGCTCAGTGGGTTAAAGCCTCTGCTTTCGGCTCAGGTCATGATCCCAGGGTCCTGGGATCGAGCCCCGCATCGGGCTCTCTGCTCAGCAGGGAGCCTGCTTCCTCTCCCCTCTCTGCCTGCCTCTCTGCCTACTTGTGATCTCTATCAAATAAATTAAAAAAAAAAAAGAAAAACTATTCACAGAAATAGCTGATGGAGGAGCAGCAGGGTTTGGTGGAAGCACATACGTCCGAGTCTGTCCACCCCATGCTCTGGATCCTTGCTTGTCCGAGCGTGGTCCACAGAGCACAACTGCAGGATCACCCTTGCCAGGAAGAACACAGGCCCCGCCAGACCTACCGGGCTGGAGCCTACATCTCCACAAGGTCCCAGATGACTAACGAGCACACACAATTTGTGAAACCCGGGGCCAGGTGAGTGGTACCCACCCGGAAGCCCAAGGCGACCAGCAGCATCAGCACCTTCTGGGAGACTTAAGAAAACCAGATTCCTGGCCCTCCGGATCCGGGATTTTCACACACCCCTGCCCCTCGGGGGTAATGCTAAGGTATGGAAACCTATGGTCTGGGAGTCTCCGTGGATCCCTCCAAACTAAGTTTCACTAAATCCACTTAAATAAAGATTTGTCCATTCTATTAATTTTATTTTCTTATTCTGCAGCTTTTTTGTTTCAGTCAAAACCTTGATTTCCTGTTTCAGAAAAGAAAAAGCTTGCCTAGCCGCTGCCTACGTTAAGCTCTTGAAACAAAGAACAGAATGCTAAAAGGGAAAAAAAAAAAAGCCCATTATCAAAGAGTCCTTGAGCACCACCTGCCGGTCCCCCTGACTGCACACACATTTCTATAAAAGCCGTTCCTTGGAGCTACTGGAAGCTGGAGTGAGTGGAGGAGGAAGAGAAAGGGAAGGGTGAAGTAGCAGCTTGGGGGGAATCACGGTATTCCTTATACTGGGTCCACAAACTCCACATGGATGTACACTTAAATATTTCAGTGGGTAATTTCTTTGGGGGGAGTTTGGGCTCCATGGGGGTAGGTCTTGTGTCGGCCCTGACTTGAGGACTGTTCCCATAAACCCTGGGCCTCCAGCGCCCTCCCCCTGGCCTTGGGCGGCTCCCAGAGAATGAAGCCTGAGCAGGCCCTAGAAGCTGCTTCATTTCCCCACCTCCCCCCAGCAACAGATGTGTACTGAGCCCCTGCCACAGGCGGTGCCCTGTCCCAGGCGCCTGCCGCCGCATGAGACTTGGGAACCTGTGTTAGTTAGCAAAATTCAGTAGAATTCGGGCAAGTATGTGCTACCTCCCACGGTTGTTCCGGGAACAGCACAGGCTGCTCTGGGAACGCACAGCAGAGACCAGAGTGTGGGGCAGCTCACGTTCTGCTCAGCCAGCGCCCCGTTTTCGGGATCTGCCTACCTAGAGGCAAGTAATGCAGATTGCTGTCCATGCAGTGGCCTCAGGGCCTTAGTCCTGGAGGCTTCGTGTTGACCCCACCAGGCCCTGGAAGTGACTGGACTTGGGAACAACTCTCAGTCTGGAGGTTCAGAGGAAGCTTCCAGGCAGACAGAGTAACACATTAGGAGGTGGATGGATTAGAGGGATTAGGGGGAGCTTCTGGGGGTTGGATCTGGAGCTCCGGAAGGGCGCGGGTTGCCAATGAAGACCCGGGTGCTGATGGCAGAGGAGAGGAAGCCGAGACAGATGTCAGGTGAGATGATCCAGGGAAAGGGGCAGCATGACAATGGAAGGGGCCTAGGATAGAGGCCTGGAAGAGCCCCAACTTCTCAGTGATGGGCAAAGGAGAAGCAGTCTGCCAAGGAGACCCTGCCCCAAGAGTCCGGAGCATTTCTGAAGAATGAGGGCATGGTCTGCTGAGAGCAGTCAGGTGGGATAAGCCCCAGGAGGCAGGCATTTACGTGGCATCACAGGGCTGCTGGGGACGTGGGGAGAGCGCTCTAGATGACAGATGTGCCAAAATGAACTCGGAGTGAGGCGGCCATGGGAGTGGAGGACACGAGGAAAGGGGGGTAAGCCCTTGGGGAGCAGATAGAGGGTGGTGCGTCACAGGCATCATCTGAGAGGACAGAGCTCCCGTGGGATTCAAAGGTCTGTGGGCCACCTCCGGAGCTGTGAACGACTGAGACTGACTGGGCGCATGACATCGAGGGAGGTGGGGATGACACAGCCAGATGCCCAGAACAGCTGGGAGGTGGGCTTCTGTGTAAAGGAAGCCCAGCTAGGGTAAGGAGTGAAGCCGTGCAGAGAAGACACACACCTTCGTGCCTGTCCCAAATCAAGAGCCCCCCTCTGCACCACTCTGCTGCCAGAAAATCCTTTCTGTGTGGAGCTGAGGCTCACCAGGTGAGCCTGGGGGCAGCATGCAGACTTCTGAAGCCACACTCAGCAATTAAGAGTCCACTGAATGCAGAGAGGCTGAAAGAAAACCACCGGGAAGAACTCTGGAAACTTGGGGTGGAATCCAACAGCCCTACGTCCGGGTGTATGCTTGTAAGACTGGTGGGCAGGGGCTTGCGCAGATGCCCGTCCACTCATGTCTGTGCAGCATTCCCGGCAAGAGCTGGGAGGCAGAAGCCGCCTAGGGGCCCCTGGGGGGGCGGGGAGGCGGGGACACACAAGACAGTGGTCAACACACGTGATGGAGTCTGACTCAGCCTTAGAAAGGGAGGGAGTTCTGGTGACGCGACAAGACAATGTGAGAAGGATCGTGAAAACGTTATGCAGAGTGAGATAAGCCAGACGTCAAAGGACACATCTCCTACGACTGCAGCTACAGGAGGGGCCCGGAAGAGCAGACAGCGGACAGCAGGACGGTGGGGGCTGGGAGTTTCAGTTTGGGAAGGCGAGAAGAGTCAGACCGATCTTGGCAATGGGCGTACTTCACGCCACACAGATGCACACCTGAGAATGGCTAGGAAGGTAAATTTCACGCGGTGTGTACTCTGTCACCACTAAACAAAAACACCGGAAGAGGAAATCAGCGTGGAAACAAAGCAGCTAGAATCGTGCAGTCTGGACCGGCCAATACCACCATATGGATGTGCACATCTGCCCTCGCTTTTGGCTCTCCTCCCGCCTGGCTGCAGCCCTAGCTTCTGCGACAACCTGCATCAGTCCCCAGGGCTGCTCTGACCAGGGCCCACACGCCAGGCAGTTTAAACAATGCTTTCCCTCTGAGTTCGGGTGGCTGCATGTCTAAAACCAAGATGTGGGCAGGTCCGGGTTCCCGCCAGTGCCACAAGCAGAGGACCCTTTTGGCCTCGTGCACGGTGTGGCCCAGATGTTTTGCTTGAGCCTCTGTGTCACATGCCGTCTTGTCCCCAGCATCTCAGATCTCCTCCCTCTGTGTCTGCAAACAGATTTCTCTCTGTTATGACGGCACTAGTCACAGAGGACAGTCACCTGTCCCAACTCTGGGAGGACCTCACCTTAACTAATTCCACTTGCAAGAATCCTGTTCCCACAAAAGGTCCCATTTGGGGGATACAGGTGTTAGGACATCAATACATCTTTTAAGGGATATAATTCAACACTTCCCACAAAAGGTCCCATTTGGGGGATACAGGTGTTAGGACATCAATACATCTTTTAAGGGATATAATTCAACACACAACACCACCCAAATGAAGATGTGGAATTCTTGGACATTGGCTATTTTTTTTATCGACTCCTGAAATTACACGTGAAAACCTGGACAAGGATTTGAGGCTCCGGATGAAGTTAGCTGCCTCTGGAGAAGATTTATTTTTGCTGCTGGCTGGTGGACAGACTAGAGGCATTGATGATCCTCCTAGCTCCTCATCCCATCAGTACTGAAATGGTTCAAATCAGGACTCTAGTCCCCATGAGGGCTGGTCTAATTCAAGATCATCCCTTACTCCCCAGGTACGGACTTTGGAGCCTGAGGCGTTGGTCCAGGGTCCTTCCAACGTGGCTGGTCCCACCTCTAATTTCTGCCCCCAGCCCTGTGAATCTGGAAAGATCTCTCTGCCAAACTTCCATCCAAATAAGCTGGAATATCACCACCAGAAAGAGAGCTGCTCAGCCTCTCACTGGCCCTGGAGACAGAAGGCTTGGCTGCCCCCACTGCTATACGTGGTTTCTGCCTCTCTATTGCAGGGGCAGGGGACAGCCGGGGACCCGACTCTAGTCTTAGAGCTGGCAACTAGTCCTGAGTCCCCGGCTTGCTCTCTCCAGGTGCCCTTCACCTTATACTGCAGCAAAATCCTTGAGTTTCTTCCTGCTCTAAAAGTTTCAGTTTCTACCTCCCCTGCCAGCACTTACACCAGACAAGCCAGATTATACATTCTTCTGTGGCTCCATTAATGCCCAGCCCAGTGACAAATTACAACCTCCCTTCTCCCAAGAGCATCACAACAAAGGGACCTAAGCCATAACTGCATGGATTTCGACTTGCTAACAAGGGTGTTCAGCTTCTGGAACTATGCCCATTCATGTCGTTATTGGTTGGCCTGGCTACTACACATGCAAAGTTGACGGGGACCCAATGGATGCCAAGGCTAAAAGTCAAGGAGAAAAGCCCAACCCCAGAGAAGAAAGAAGTCATTGTCGGGCATCACTGTGCCTGAGAGCATGCAAGAAATAAACAGGGGAAGAGGCCTGAGTCATAGTAAAAGACTTAAACAGCTCATTTTTAGAAAGAAGGATGCTGTGTGTTCAACAATAGGTCAAGGCTGGAAAGAGTCAAACGTCAGCCTTTGGCTTTTCAGAAAGTAAAACAGCATGCTTTCCTCAATGGAGGAGAAGAGCAGAAGAAACACACATCTTCTATTTGTTTTCACAATGGACAAAAGACCAGCGATTGAAAATAATGACAGGCAGACGCATGATACTACTTCTGTATGCACAGAGAAGACCTAATGCAGCCACTCCCTTACACAGAGAATGTTCTCCTGCACAAACCCACAGACTCTGGCTCAAGTTCCTCATGGCCCATCCTTCATGCACCCATCTCCCCATCTCCACCGCTCCCCCAACACGGAGCTCCTAACTGTCTGTACCTCTTCTCTGCAGGATGCCGTGTCTCCCATGTAGTGCGCCTCCCTGTCCTTGCAGTATCTGGACCCATCAGAGACAGAGCAATCTGTCCCGAAGGCTGTGTTGCAGCCAACACCTCCGGAGGGAGTCCTCACCAGGCTTCCCGACGTTCCAGCAGAACACACTGGCTGTACATCAGCCCTTACTTTTGCCAGGAGACCCTGTTAGCAGTGAAAAGGCATCCAAACAGGTGCGAGTGCTAGCTCTGCCCCGCCTAACACTGCCCACCCAGGCTCCACTGGGAGCCTACTCTGCATCAGACACCACTGGGCAGTAAGGATAGAAAGGGGACTAAGACATAAAAGGTGTCCCCGGGACAGAGCTAAAATCAAAGAGTGCTCCTATGTCCTCAGCTGCTAGCAAGGGTGCTGGACCAGGTCATCTCCGAGGTCTCTCTTGACTTGAACGCACTCTAGCTGTCTGATCCGTGGGATGGAGCTACGGGCTGGCCCCAGTCTGTGTGTGGCCGTGGACAAGCGTGGCCTCTCGGGGCCCCGTTCCCACATTTACAGAGCAAACAGGTGAGACTCCCACATATCCACAGTTACCTTATGCAGCCACAGCGGAAGGCGTCCAGAATCACCTTGCAGGGAGCCCTGCTGAACAGCAGCCCAGCAGTAGGAATCCACAAAGGCAGCCTGCCGCCAGGAGAAGGAGCTTGGGGAGAAACAGCTTATCTGGGTACCTGAGAAACAAAAACAGATGGTGCCAAATAAACGTGAGTGCAGGGTCTGGACCCGCCCCTCCAGCCCCAGGCCTCCCTCCCGTGTTAGTGGAGTCATGCGGCGCCATGTCAGGCAAAGATCACAATGAAAACCCAGCGCCAAGGTTCGCACTTGGGCTGAGTATCTGAGAGATTTTCGGCCAACACAGGTGGTGAGGGCAGCTTGGGCTCTGCTGGGGAAGGCTCTGGAAAGAAGTGAAACCACCATATAAAAGAGAAAAAATGGCCGGGAAAAGAACCAGGGCCCAAAGCGTTGCAGGGAGACATGTACAGGACTGCTTGAATGCAGGTGAGGACTGAGAGAAGAGAGGGGTGATGGGGCAGGGGGAGCGGGAGGAGGAGGAGGAGGGTCGGTCAGAAAATGGGACTAGCGGAGGAGTCCTTCAGAACACAGAAGTCAGGGCTTCGCGCCTGACGAAGGGAAGGCCAGAGGAAAGTCTGGTGATGGGCCACTGGAGGGCAAATCAGCAGTTTTCTGTCTCCTCCAAGGCAAACAGTGGCACAGGCGAAAGCACAGCCCGAGTGGGAGTGCGCAGCCCCGCAGACAGGGGATGGGTGCGGGGTGGGCGGAGGGAGATGTGGTGGAGCAGGTGTGCACGGCAGGTGCAGGGACCCGCGACTCAGGCCCAGAGCAGCTGCACCACCTTCCACTCCCCGCGTGGACAGAGAGATGCCACGTGCTTGGGCTCTGCTGCTGGTTCTATTCAAACCCAGTCCTGCCAATCACAGCTGGGTGGCCTCGGGTCACTTCACCTTCCCAAGCCACGGCTCTCCAAATGGACGCTGGCCTTGATGCCTGCGTTCTCCGTAGGCAGCCTGGTTCCCAGGAGTTGCTCAGTAAGCATTAGTTCTTCTGTACGAAATAACTAGCAAGTGCTGTTACTGCTTGAAAAGTAGGGGGCTGCCCACCTGAGACACAGGGGAAAGGGACGGTAGGAAGGCACCTGGGTGGACTTCCCTTGTCTCTGGGACAGAAAAACACCCAAAGAGTCACCTCCCTCTGTGGACGGGGAGGACTTTATACTTGTGGCAGGAGAGGGCAGTAAGTGGGGGAGGGGCGCTGTTGTCTAGGGAGCAGAGTCTGATGGTGGAGGAGGTACAATGGACCCAGAGCAGTCCCCCTTCATCGGGGACTTCTGTGCCTGGAGACATTAAGAAAGGACTTCTTAGGGGGCATTTGGGTGGCTCAGTTGTTCAGTGTCTGCTTTCAGCTCAGTTCATGATCCTGGTCCTGGGATTCAGCCCCATATCCAGCTGGCTCCCTGCTCTGTGGGAAGCCTGCTTTCTCCTCTCCCACTCCCCCTGCTCGTGTTCCCTCTCTGTCAAATAAATAAATAAAATATTTAAAAAAGAAAGGAAAAGAAAAGACTTCTTGGCAAGAGCCCTTAGGGGAGATGGTTGTGAAAACTCACACACTATTCGAAAGTGTCTGACAATCGGGTATGTTCTTGCCAGCCTGGAATGGCTTAGACATGAGTTGGGGGTAGGTCCTGGATTTCCAGGATCTTTCAATTCTCATATCCCATTGAACTTGAGTTCTTGCATTCTATAAAAATAGACTAGCCGGAACAGCGCAGAGCCATGGGGCTGACTTCACAAAGCTCTTGTGTTAGCATGACTTTGCTAAATGCTGCCCACGCAGTCCTACCCACCAAGGCTGACCGAGCCCAGTGGCAGACACACGGGAGGCAGCCCCAGGGTTATAAATGGATGGGCAGCTGGCCCAGAGAAGAGTGTCCAAATGCTTGCTCATGAAAATGGGCCGTGCTGGCAGGAGTTCAGGAAGATCTGTCCGCCCCGTGTATCCGTGAGGTACAGTCCTCACCATGCGCATAGCCAACACGTCGTAACATTCTTTCTACAGGAGAGTGTGCAGCAAGTCCTGTCTTGAGACTTCCCAAACCTATCCCTATGTGCTGGCAGAAAACGGCAAAGCGTAAATAACTGAACTGTTTATACCAAAGCTTTTGCAAAAGAGGAAGAAAGAAAACATAACTGAGTCTATAGAGAGACAGAAATTACGGCGGCGCTGAGCTCAAAAGTAAATGCTCTTCGTCTGCAACGGAAGGTCAGAAGAAAAGATGACAGACAGCCAATATTCACGGGACACTAAGCAGCCCTTAACTCACTGCCTCACACTGAATCAGAGAGGGAGGGAACACGATGCCTTCTCTTCCTTTCGCCCTCAATGAAACCGAAGCTCAAAGTCACCCCTACCGGAGCTAGTGGCTGGTGATGGCAGAATTTTAATCCCTCAGTCTCTTACGCCCTCCCCTCTGGGCCAGTTGCTCCAGTGAGGGCACGCTGGAGAGGTCCCGGACCCAGCATCTGCAGGAAAGGAGGTGGTTTGGGAAAGGGGTCCCTCCAAGTGAGCACGAGGGGCAGAACTTTCTGGGAAGACTCAAGGACAAATGCAGGAAAGGAAACAGATCAAGCCCTGAGGGGTATTTCTGGGCCAGCTGTCAGAAACAAAGGAAGCCCAGAGCCAGGCAGCAGCTGGAGCCAAACTGATGGGAGTAACTGGAAAGGCAGAACAAGAGGGCCTGGGCTGTGCAGGTCCTGCACCTCTGCCTGGTCCCGGGCAGCAGACCAGCCTGGCTTCCGGGCACACACCTGCCAAGTGCTCAGCAGCCACCGGAGCCTAGGATGCCGGGGACCTGGAGCGTCCTGACTCATCTCTCCAGACGTACTTCCACCACCTTCATCCCACTGAGTCTTCAAAATCATACACAGGCACCTAAGTATGGTGCTTTGTCTATTTTCCTACTGTGTCTAGTACAGAAAGCTTCTGGGTCCAAAAGAAAAAATAAAAAAGGGCACTGAACCAAATTAATTCACCAGGTCTCTGTTTTCCACACCCAAGACTGTTTCTTTCTTTATTTTTTTAAGAGAGGGAGGTGGGGTGGGAGGAGCAGAGGGAGAGGGAGAGAGAGAGCACCCAAGCAGGCCCCATGCCCGGTGAAGAGCCTGATGTGGGGCTGGAGCTCATGACCCCGAGACCAAAATCCAGAGTCGGATGCTTAACCAACTGAGCCACCCAGGCACCCCCCAAACCCAGCTTTTTAAAAAGAACCCCCCAAGGCAATAATTAGCCAAGACGGGCCATAATCAAGTGTTATCTCGTCAATGAGTTCTGAGATCTGAGCCCCAGTGAGTTCTGAGCCCCAAGGCACTACCCATTCCTGCTAGAAAGAGCAGAATGAATGGTTTTCCCCTTCAGGGCCCAACAAATTAGACAGAGGCCCCATCAGTGCACAACACCCTCCCTAAATGGACAGGGAGAAGAGCTCATACCTAGCAACCTCTGGTCCAGGACGGGTGACCACAACACAGCACAGTCAAAGGGAACCCACAACCAAGTTGGCAAGCCTCACACGGAACCTACGTGGCTGCTTTCATTCATTCAAGCGCTGATGGCTTAAAGAACAGAACAGAAAATGGGTTGCTAAGTGCAGAAGCAGAAGGAGAAAAGGAAGTTGGATGCAGACTTCCTTTTCTCCCACAGAACCATGGAGCCAGATTACACCCAGAAGAAAAGACTGGAGAACGAAGCAGCAGGCTGAGTGGTTCCTCTCCTGTGGTTGAGAACCCAGAAAGTACACCACAGGAATGAAGGGCTTGTATAAAGCTGGTGTAAAATCTGACGATTGTCCAGTGAATAACATTCCCATGACCTGGGTACCAGGGCAAAAAGGCACGAAAAGAACTCAATGTTCCAGGAAAGATGCAAAGTAGGACTCCATATACCTACCTGTTATTTTCTTTTAAAACTTGTGACAGCTGGGGCACCAGGGTGGCTCAGTGGGTTAAAGCCTCTGCCTTTGGCTCAGGTCATGATCCCAGGGTCCTGGGATCGAGCCTCACATCGGGGTCTCTGCTCTGCAGGGAGCCTGCTTCCCCCTCTCTCTCTGCCTGCCTCTCTGCCTACCCTGTGATCTCTGTCTGTCAAATAAATAAATAAAATCTTAAAAAAAAAAAAAAAAACTTTCTTTAAAAAAAAAACCAAAAACTTGTGACATCTGAGATTAACTCAAATACGCAGAATATTACAGAAAATAATAGGAGTGTATGTGATATGGTGAGTGCTGTGAAATGTGTAAGCCTGACAATTCACAGACCTGTACCCCTGGGGCTAGTAATACATTATATGTTAATAAAAATCTAAAAAGAAAATAAAAAATAATAGGCACCCAGGAATTTAAAGCAATATGAACATTTTGCTGTATTTAACCATTTTCTTAAATTAAGCATTTTATTTTTATTTTTTTCCCACCTACAGAGAAATTACAGGAATATTCCAATGATGTTCATCCATTGAAAGGAAGGAAATCCTGTCATTTGAAACATGGATGGACCTTGAGGGCATTCTGGTAAGTGACAAGTCGCACAGAGAAAGGCAAATACTGTATGATCTTGCTTAGATGTTTTATCCAGTAAAACCAAACTCCTAGAAACAGTCTGGTAGTTGCCAGAGGGGGAAGGTGGGGGTGAGGTACAGGAAACGGATGCAGGTGGTCGAAGGGTACAAACTTCCGACTGTACGATAAGTTCTGGGGATGTAATATACAGTGTAGTGACCATAGTTAAAACTACAAAAGCTGCTGCTAAGCAAATCTTTTTTTTTTTTTTTTTTTAAAGATTTTACTTATTTATTTGATAGAGATCACAAGTAGGCAGAGAGGCAGGCAGAGAGAGAGAAAGGGAAGCAGGCTCCCTGCTGAGCAGATAGCCTAATGCGGGGCTCCATCCCAGGACTCTGGGATCATGACCTGAGCCCAAGGCAGAGGCTTTAACCCACTAAGCCACCCAGGTGCCCCTGCTAAGCAAATCTTAAAAGTTTCATCACAAGGGCGCCTGGGTGGCTCAGTGGATTAAGACTCTGCTTTCAGTTCAGGTCATGATCTCAGAGTCCTGGGATCGAGCCCCACATCGGGCTCTCTGCTCAGCAGGAAGCCTGTTTCCCTGTCTCTCTGCCTGCCTCTCTGCCCACTTGTGGTCTCTGTCAAATTTAAAAAAAAAAAAAAAAAAATCTTAAAAAAAAAAGTTCTCATCACAAGAAAAAAGACCACATGAGGTCTGAGTAATAACTAAACTTAATGCAGTAATTATTTTGCAATACATACATCTGTCAAATCATTATGTAGCATATTTTCAATTTATGCAATGTTATAGGGCAGGTGTAGCTCAGTACAACCGGAAAAATGCCATAACATTTATAAACACCATAAAATACGGTATCAGCATGAAAAAAGAACATTACAGTGAAATCACAAATAGTCACCCACTGTCAACATTCTGCCACATGTCCTCTCTAGACATGTGTACTTAATACATACATTTCTTTTTCTTCCTAAACCACCTGACAGTAGTTGCAATGGTTATGACCCTTTTTCTCAGAAATGTGTATTTTCTAAGAACAAAACATTCCTTTATGACCAGCCCATTATTGATGATTTTTTTTAGAAGATGCAATACTGGGGTACCTGGTGGCTCAGTCGGTTAAGCATTTGCCTTCGGCTCAGGTCATGATCCTGGGGTCCTGGAATTGAGCCACAGGTTGAAGCCACTGCTTCTCCCTCTCCCTCTGCCTGCCACTCCCCCTGCTTGGGTGCTCACTCTTTCTCTGTCAAAAAATAAGCAAAACCTTTAAAGATGCAATACCGCTAACAGTATTCAGATCTTCCCAAGTCCCCTTTAGAGCAATCCTCTCCCCTCCAATCGGGCCCCAATCCTGCACCAGATGCCACATGTCTTCAGCCACCTTATCACCTTCTCCTGGAAGGGTTCCAGAGCCTTTCTCTGTCATATGCAGCCGTAATGGGGGTGAAGGGCACAGGCCCTCTGTTCTGTGGGAGGCCCCCCGATTTCTGTCCATCTGATCATCTGTCCATGCTCTGACCAATGTCTGCATTACAGGCAGGATGCCCCCAGGAGGGTGCGGGTCCTTGGCAGGACTCCCTAGGAGACACCTGGCATCGGTCTCCTCCAGGGCCAGTGACGTCACATAGGACGGCTACATGCTCAAGCTAACGTCAGGGCTCTTTGTCCCTGAGACAGACCTTGTCTATGTGGAGATCCCAGACTGTGCAAGTCTTTGGTTGCCCAGCAGGCTTGCACCTGGTGATGAGTCAGGCACTTCCACAGGGGTTGCACAGTGAAGGTTTTCCAACTTCATCCTTCCCTCTGTGTGTTGGTCAGCATTGTACTGGAGAGAGGAACTTCCCCTTCCCCCATTTCTAACCAGCTTCTATGCCCTTTAACACATGTCCCGTGGTTCCTGGGCACCCTGCACTTTGTGGCACAGATTTCTGGGTTCTTCTTGTACTTTCCCTGCCCCAGGCCTGCCACTGGTCCTGTCTTCAGGGAGCCCTTGGTTCCTTTTAGTAGGTAAAACAATTCCTAACCAGGATATGGATACAAGATGTGTTCACTGCTACTGGGGTGTCACTGCTCCTTGCTGCCTGCAACAGATGCAGCGAGGAAACCAGTGTGTGTGTGTGTGTGTGTGTGTGTGAGAGAGAGAGAGAGAGAGAGAGAGTGTGTGTGTGTGTGAGAGAGAGAGAGAGAGAGTGTGTGTGTGTGTGAGAGAGAGAGAAAAAGAGAGAGACAGAGTGTGTGTGTGTGTGTGTGTGTGTGTGTTTATTCTAATTCCAATATACACCCCTGGCCTCCCCCAGTCCATATTTGCATCTTCTATCTTTTACAGTGAGACTCCTAGATCCCAAATAGACCAACAGAGTTACCCATTTTCTCAATCTGAAAATGCACACAAACAATTTCAGAATTTTTAAAGCCAATGCACCTTCTGATGTTCATTTTAAAAGGCTTCCTCCGGATGCCGTGTCAATAATTGCCCATCCAGGGTCAAGAACAGAAGCAGACACCAGTCAGGAGTCTGGCACAACAGCACAGCGGAGACACGGTCTGCAAAAGCAGACCCAGCGCACAGCGGCCTCAAGCCTCTTCTACTATTGCCTCTCGGGGCGGCGTGAGCCCAAAGGCACAGGGTGTGCGAAAGGAAGAGAAATGCAAAAGGCCAGACGGAAGGCAGAGAAAGAAACAAACACAAACATGTCTGCTATCTTGCCACTGCTGTGTTAAAAAGAACAGGAAACTCACACAACATCTGTACCTAGAGCACTAACCAAACAGCAACGATCCCGATAAAAACACGGGCATGATGACGGGGGCTGTAAGGAAGGCTGCTGAGTTAGCGCAACAAGACTAAAAAGCAAAACGCATGAAAGCCAGAGGGAACTGCGTGACGGCACTTCTAAAACATGGCGCATGGCCGGGGAGCCCAGAGGAAGAGCCTGGGGCGAGTGGGCACCATGGACACGCCGAGACGGAAGAACAGAGCTGACCCCCCTTTCCGCTGGCATTCCCCTGGGTGCTGAGCACATGCAAGCTACTTCCCATCACAGAATCGCCTGCAAAAGGAGGGCAGGAGTCATTTATTAAACACTACGATTAAGTAGGAATTAGAAGCTCTCCCATAACAAGAGCATACACACTCTAACCAAGTTATCATTTGGTTCCATTCGTCTGAGGCAGAAATGAGGCTCCGAGTAACTTCCAAAGTCAGACAGCGGGTACTCGGTACAGGTGCGACACAATCCCAAGTGTGCGGGCCCCACTCACACAGGGTGGAGGGGAGAAGGACAGGTGCACAATGCCAGGCCAGCCAAAGACACAAGAAGCAGCAGGAAAGGGCCAGGCTCCGTGTCCTCAGCAGCCTGGGCCTGAGCTCTGAGTTCATGAGAAAGCGTCACCAAAAACCACAGGGCCAACAAACAGCCCCCCGGTGGCCAACGGCTGGTGAGTGAAGACCTACCCCAAGCACCTAATGCGGTTTTGTGCGGAGTAGGAAGACTGCTGGAGAGGTGCAGAAGAGGAAATCACGGGCACAGACTTCGCTCAGCAGGAGTGGAGGCTGGGGGCATGGAAGGGAAGCGCCAGAGCAGAGACTGTACCACCACAAAGGCCACAGCGGCAACCGGACATGTGAGAGCCGGGATTAAGTTCTGGTGGCAAAGCCAGACTTGCCACACCTCTGCCAGAGGAAATGCGGTCTTGATTTATGCACTGTTAGAGGGTGCAGCCCGGAAAAACGAGACGTCCTTTCAAAATGAACACGAGAAATGGATGCTGCCCCAAAAAGGAGGTCGGGGGTCTGAGGTCAGCTTAAGAAAAATGCCAAAAGATACAGAGACACGTGTGCCTTTGTCACATCCTGTGTTACTTTCTTCAGTGTGCCTGGAAAGATCTGAATGGCACCTGTACTGGCTGGTTTACTTCTCGGTCTTATCTTCTCCAGCCCTAGAACACCTTTGCCCCCAAAGCCGGCCGTGGATCACTGAGATCTTAGATTTGATGGGGCCACAGCCTGAGACTCGACCCAATGTTAAGTCCCTCTGCCACCTCCTCACCCTCCGTGACGGCTTTGAAAAGGTAGCTTTTGGGGTTCTGGCAACAAAGGAACCTACTGTAAGAAGGCCTTCGGTGTCTCAATCCGGGAATATATCCGAGATTGGTGACTCCAATAAAATGAAAAGAACTTGGAATGACCGTTACTATTCTTTAGATAACTGGTCATGAGACTTCTTTGCAAATACAAAGATATTCTAAGTAGACCAACCCGGGTTTCAGGGCGAATGCTCTTTTCTCAAGAAACCCTAGAAAAGAAGAGACATTCAAGTTCCTCTGAGCTGGGTATTTAATGGCACAGGGCCTTTGTGGGAGCAGCACAGCAGAGAGAGCCATGGACCGACCCCCCCCTTCCCCAAGTGCTCTGTTCTTCCTGCATCTGTTCCAGGGCAACAGCACGAATGTTCTCCCTAAGGTACTCAGAATTCGTCGGTGAGCAAGGACTCACTGGGCATGACTATGTCCATGGTGATATGCGGGACATGGGGGATTCTAAGGTAAAAAAGACAAGGTCCCTGTCCTCGAAGCGCTTACAGCCCAGTGGAGGAGGCCAAGACAATGACACTAATGACTCAGAGACAGAGCAGACTGCATACAGGTAATGGCTAGGCTATGGCAGTTGTTCCCATTTGAAGAGAGGACGACCCAGGCTGGGGAACCAGCACAAGCAGATACTAGAGTCTTTCGAGTTCCCAGCTCATTATGAAGGGGAGCAGACCACTGTCCCTGGAACACAGAGCCCAGCCGGCATCAGGGAAAGGACGTCCTTGCAGACTTGATTCTGTGGTGCTGGCAGGGAGGGCTGGGTGGGGGGTGGGGGGGTGGGGGAGCTGTGTTTTAATGTCCTTGGGGCTGTCCTCTGCACAGAGTGGTCCTGATGACCTGCAAAGGCTCAAGTGCTGGGGTGGGAAGGGCTAGCTGTGACCTTAGCAGAGCAGACCCCCCCTGCTGCCGACCCCAGCAGGAATGCAAGCGGTGGGGAGGAAGCCCCAGAGCAGCGGGGCCCACACCCTGGCACAAGCGAGCAGTTTTGGTGCTGGGTGCGAGCTTGCCCCACTCCCCCTCCGCTGCTCCTCACTCTTCACTCTGGGATCAGAGCCGCTTTCTCACTGGGGTCCGCGGGCCCCTGGCCAGTTATCCAACCTCCGTGGCCCTTAGCTCCTCATCCGCTGGGGACACCTGTGCCAGGGTATGGTTAGCTGCCAATCTCCCCAAACGACTGCCCGGCCCCAGATGGGAGTCCGGTGCTCACTGGGCTGAGCAACCTCATCCTCACAGCCCTGTGAGATGGGCTCCATGATGCCCCGTGTCACTGAGGAGGAAACTGTGTGACAGAGAAGTTATGCAACTCGTCCAAGGTGGATGTGTTACCCACCAGGATGAGCCCAGGCGGTCTGCCTCCAAAACTCACATCCTTTTTTTTTTTTTTTTTTTAAAAGATTTCATTCAACTATTTGAGAGAGAAAGTGATAGCAAAAGATCGAGTGGGAGGAGGAGCAGAGTGGGAAGGAGAAGCAGGCTCCCCACTGAGCAGGGAGCCTGATGCGGGACTAGATCTCAGGACCCTGGGATCACGATCTGAGCCAAAGGCAGATGCTTAACTAAAAGCCGCCCAGGCGCCCCCAAAACTCACATCTTAAATGCTATCCCACAGTCTCTCAAAAGTGAACAACATGTAACTGTCTGGCAGGATTGAGGCCCGGCAAGCACTGTGCTCAGAGGACTAGCACACAGGCGGCGCAGGTCTGTGTTGGCTTCACGGGGTAAAGGAGTGTGACTCAAACAAAGTCCACCAGGAACGCTTCAAACCCAACAGTAAGAAAACAACTCAGTTAACAATGGGCCCTAGACCTTAACAGGCACCGCACCAAAGAGGATATGTAGATGGAAAATAAGTGCATGGAAAGGGTCTCCACATATGTCACCGGAGACGTGCAAATCAAACCAGGGTACTGGTGCCCGCCTATTATGATGGCGAAAATCTGGAACACTGACAATCCCAAATGTTGGCAGGAACATGGAGCAACAGGAATGCTCATTCACTGCGACCAGGAATGCGAACACACAGGGGTCCTGGGAGGGCAGTCTGTTACCAAAGGAAACATACTGTTTCCACACCATCCGGCAATGGTGCTCCTTCGTATTTCCCCAAAGGGCTTGAAAACTCATGTTGACGCACAAACTGCACGTAGCTATTTACAGCAGCTTTGCTTACAATCGCCAAAACTCGGAGGCAACCAAGAAGTCCTTCAGGAGGGAAATGGAGAAGCTGTGGTACACCGAGACAACGGGATAGCACTAAAACGAAATGAGCCATCCAGCTACAAAAAGGTGTGGAAGAATCCCAAATGTATACGACCAAGTGAAAGAAGCCAATGGGAATAGGCTGTACGGCTCCAACTCCATGAGACTGTGGAAAAGGCCAAAGTACAGACACAGGAAAACCAGCAGTGGTTGCCAGGGGTGTGGGGGTAGGGCTCGAATAAGCACAGCACAGAGGACTTTCTGGGTAGCGAAAACACTCTGCACGACACCATAATGATGGACACATGTCACTCACGGTTCTTCCAAGCTCAAGGAATACATGACTCTTGTGGGGGATGATGTTGATGAGGGGGAGGGCCAGGCATGGGGGGGGCAGGGGCTATCTAGCAGATCTCCCGACCTCCCGTCAGTTTTGCTTTGAACAAAAAAACGCTCTAAAAAAGTAAAGCCTTCATTACAACATGCAAGCATGTGTGCGTATCTGTGCACACCCAGGAGCTGTTAACCCTGGTCCGAACGACAGCAGGGGAAGGAAGGCATTCAGCGCAGGGGCAGGTGGCATTTCCTTCTGTGGGCCCCCCTCTGGGGCCCAGGCCAGGCCTGCCCAGAACTGCAGCTTTCACAGACACATCCACCGTAGAAGGGGCTTCCTGCTGGTGGGTGATGAGCGCCAACTGCTGGCCGCCTCCCCCCAGGACCAGGCTTCCACGGCTGTTTGCGCCCACCCCTTCCTCTCCACCCCAGGCTAGGCCAGGCTTCCAAAGTGCCCACAAAGCCACTGCCCCCCACTCCCAACAGAGCCGCTGCCGGGGACCAGCTTGGGTCCTTCCCAGAGGGGCTCCCGCGTCCCAGGAGAGGCAAGCGAGCCCCCACGTGCTCACAGAGCACGTGGCGGTGGCCCCCAGTTAACTCTAATAAGCCATCTACCCAAAGTACCACGGCAGAGTCCAGGAGCCCTATAACCATCCCCGTCCTTCCAGGGCCACAGAGACCATCGGTCCCCCAAGTTCCCTGCAGTCGCCCCTGACTAGCGTCTCCGCAAGGCCAGGCCATTCTCACGGTGCACCTGGGGTGAGGTTTTAAAATGCCTCCCAGATTACATCGCATAGACCTAAAAGCCCTCTGACCGCTAAGAATGTTCTGGATGAACCTGACCATCCAAACGCCGCAGGCACGCCACGACCGGGCCACTGCCCACCTCTCACATGGGCACCGTCACTCTTCCCCTCCTTCCACAGGCCCCAGGAACCTGGACTCTGTCCTCTTGCCCCGAGAAACCACGTCCGCTTTTCCCCAAGAGGCTTCACACAGGCTGAAGGACAACTCAGGCCTAAAGCCATCCCCAATGGCCCCCACTGGCTGAGGTTCCCCCACTCCAGAACACTTCTCACAGCCAGCAGCAGGTTGCAGTCCCTGGGAAGCCATTCCCCTACCCCCAGGCCGGGCCGCAAGCTGCCCGCCTTCTTCAGCCAGAGCTCCTGGTGCACTGGACTGGCCCGACAGAGCACCAGAAGGATGAGAAGGCGACTTCCTTGGGGTCAAGAGGTGCGAAAGAGTCACGACCTTAAGAAGAGGCATGACCCACAGCGTCCAAGTCAGGAGGGGGCTGGAGGGCATCTGGTAACTAATTTTAGTCCACCGTCCTCCCGTTGCAAGGCTGACAGTGGGTCTCAGCCAGATGCCCTCCGGACACACGTGCTCCACACAGGGGCTCCTCACTAGGAAGCAGTAACAGTGTTCCTTCCCTTCTTCACACGGCACCAGCTTTCCGCTCGGGAATTCACTGTGTGCGACAAAGGAAACCGAAAGCATAAAGGCTTAGGGAGACTGAAAAGGAAGGATGCCTTGCTGTGAAGAAGGATTTCAACATCATCAGACTCTCCTTCCTCTAAGGGACACGGCGGGAGGGACAGGAGCCTCGTGAGCCACTCCTGGGTCTGAGCCTCCTAGGCCTGTCTCAGGAGCACCTAAGCAGGAGGGGGAGCTGGGGAGAAGCTCGAGGCCTCTCATCTCAGCTGTGCTGGTTGATGGCTCAACACGACATTGCAAAACACCTCCAGACTGCAGAAGCCTAATGTACCCCACCTGCGGTGCCAACCAGCACATACGAAACTGGAAGCTGGCCTCCCTCCACATACTCTCTCACTTGACAGGCATCATTTTCTGTTTTGCAAAGAAAACCTGGTCAAAGGAGAGGTGAGCCTCCCCGAATGAGGGAACAGAACTTCTCTGCTTTCTGAAACCCTAAGAACTTTACACGTGATCATCGAATGCGCAGCACATGTTAACATTTAAAAGAAAGGCTTTCGAAAAAACATCTTTACAGTTCCCAATAGATATTTGCTAGTTTTGCTCGTTAACCAAACTTAAGCAAACTTAAGAGAGGAAAATGTCAGGTTTTTTTTTGTTTGTTTTGTTTTTGTTTTTTTAATTTCAGCTTAAAACACATACAAAGAAATAGTTAAGATAGCCTGGGGATGGGGGAGATTTCATAAGGCAATGATAACCAGCTGAGACATTTTGGGCTCCCTAAGATCAGATACACCCAAAAGCACGAGTAGGTAGGCTGGAAAGAATGAGCAGCCCCTGAACACTGCGAAGGGTTACAGCCAGAGCCCAGAACCATACCTTGTGAAATCTCGGTGCAAATAAGGAACTACAAACCAAAACAGTGAGATGCTGTTTTAATGAGAACAGCGAAGAGAAAACTCTGAAAACATCAAGCGTGAGTAAAGCAGTGGGGCAGGCCAGCTCCCCTCCCTTGCTGGTAAGAGCTGTCAGGTGATATTCCGGGAGCGCCTGCAAGTACATTTTACGTTTGGAATGTGCCCACTCTGTGCTCCTCTGACTGCCAATTCCACCCTCCCGTTTGACCCTGGAGCAACGGGTCTCCAAGTGCGGTCTGGAACCTGAGACTCTCCCAGGAAGGTTGTGATGGTAAGCCTATTTTCACAGTAACACGAGGTTTTATTTGCCTTCTTAGTCTCATTCTCTTATGAGCTTATACAGTGGAGTTTCTAGAGGCTACTCACATGGGATATTACCACATGAATAAAAAGCAGATGTGAGAGTCAGTGGTCTATTAAGCCAGACAGTAAGAAGATTTGGTACAAGTGAAAAACAATGCCACTCTTACAAAGTTCTTGTCTTTGAAGTTGTTTTTAAAAATATGTATGTTGACTTACCTTAAATTGTTTTTTAATTTCCCCAGTTTTAGTTTTCAACATGAAAAATACCAACAGATACAATCCACAAAGAAAAGTTCTTTGGAATCTTTAAGAGAATTTACGAGTGTGAAATGTAAAGGGGTCGCGAGACCAAAAAGTCCAAGAACCACTGATCTAGAGAAACACATTTTACATGAGGAAGCACGTCCAAGGACACTCCTGAACCACTGCGTACAGTAGGAAAATGCAGAATGAATGTACCTGACCCCTAACAGAATGGTTAATTGAACTGGGGCGTAGTCATACTGTGGAAAATTACTCCACGCCTAAAAAGAATGAGGCAGATCTACATGCACCAACATGAAAAGATCTCCAGGACACACTGCAGATAAATGCACAAATTGCAAGCAAGTAATACACGGCATAATATTTTGTTAAAAATTTAATAATAATAAAATACAAGTAAAATCCTGTTTTTCCACAGGGACCCAGAGCGGCCTAAAACACTAACAAACAGTAAAGGTAGTTACCTCTGAGAAAGAGACCAAGGGTAGGTGTGTCCAAAAAGGGGCAGGGCTTTAATTTTCTTACTGCCCGAACTTGAACACAGACACACACACAAACAGACTTACAGACACGTGGCAAATTAAAATTTTGTATGGAGGAAGCTGCCTCCACTATCATACCAGTGGCAGGTGGTAGGACCGACTTGGGCTGGTTGGAGCAGGCCACAGCCTGTCTCACTGGCCATAACCTGTCCCATCTGTGGAGGCACTGAGGCAACAGACAGCCTATTCATCCTTCCTCCTGGAGTATTCACTGCTTTCCAAACCAATTTTGAAGTTGTAATTCTTCTCAGAACCCATTTATAATCAATTACAACTTCCTGTAACCACAAAGACAGTAGTCATAGCAGTGATCAAAATACAGAAGGTTCAGTAGCCTTAATAACACCCCGAAATGTAGCAATGTATGGGTTCTTATAACTAGCAAAAAGAAATGTGTCCAGGGGTTGAGATAACCTGACAAGTTCCCAATAGGATCCCAGTAAGGGACCTGTTGGTAGTGATCATCTTCCTATAATTCAGTAGCATTCTAAATATTCACTGTATTGTAAGGAATTTATCTGCAACAATCTGAGCTAGGCAAGTGGGATACTTCAACTACGAGCTATGCCTTGGACTCCTTGCTCATGGTTCCATTATTCCCTGATTTTATTTATTTAATTTACCCAGGTGTCTCCTTATATCTAGAAACAAGCCAGGATGAAAGCAGTAACAGGATGGTGTGGTATTTTATGAGAATTAATAGAACACTGGAACAATACAAACAGCTCTAAAACAGGCTAAGTCACGTAAGAGTTCATAATAAAAAAACCACTGTAGACCCATGGGTAAGTAACAGATACCTCAGCAAAGAACAATAGAGAAATTATCAGCTTAAGCCTTGGCTTACACCATCAGAAGACCAAAGCAGACTAAAGAGGTAAATGTTAAAATCATCGAAGATAATTAGAAGAAAACTAAATGGATGTTTAACTGTCCTAAGGAGGAGCTACACTGGTCTAATGAAAACGGAATTGAAGAAATAAAAAAATGAGAAGATGGGACTGTTTTGACAACTTAAAATAATACCTGCTCATCAAAACCAACCACAGCCACAATTCAAAGATAACTGACAACTGGAAAGGAAGGTATCTGCCATAAAGGACAGTCCCCAAGTATGTGAAACTATGTTAGCTCTTAGTTAATAAAATCCACTGAGAAACCAACAACCCCTTTGAAAGACAAGCAAAAGACATGAACAATTCAGAGAATTATGCAAATGGTAAAAGTACATATGGAAAAACGTTCAATGCCGTAACCGAATAAATGTGACCTGAAATGATGGCGGATCTTTATCCATCTACTAAACTGTCAAGGACAGTCACCACCTGCTGTGGACAGAAGGGAATGGGCTCTCTTCCTGCTGGTGAAAGTGGTGGGGACGATCCTTCTGGAGGGTGGCCTGCCATACCGGAGTGTGAAAATGTGCACATCGGCCTCATAATTACATACATGATTTGCTGAAATACTGAAATCTTCATAGGGAAGAGGGTTCTGTTCAGGTATATTCCCCACAGTGCTATTTATATCAGCGAAAACACTGTGAAAGGGCTACACTTTGATACTCCGATTCAATGTTCAATTTTGTAGACAACAAAAAGCAAGTTTAAGAATATGGTAAGGTTGGGGGCGGGGAATGCCTGGGTAGCTCAGTCTGTTGGGCGTCTCTGCCTTCTGCTCAGTCATGATCCCAGGGTCCTGGGATCAAGCACCACATTAGGCTCCCTGCCCACAGGGAGGCTGCTCTGCCCACAGGGAGGCTGCTCTCCTTCTCCAACCTGCTTGTGCTCTCTCTCACTATCTCTCTCACTATCTCTAATAAAAATAAATAAAATCTTAAAAAAAAAAGAATATGGTAAGATGGCTCTGATTTAATGTTTAATTTTTGTTAAGAAGTAGAAGCTGTCAGCTATCTATACATAAAAAGCCTCGGGGGGAAATACACCAAGCTGTAACAGTGGCTATCTCTAGTGGTGAGAAAAAGCAATCCAAGGAAACAATTGGCAGAAGAAGAGGGGCTTCTGTGGTTTTTTTTTTAAAAGGATTTTGCTAATCCAAACTTGGAATCTGCAAACGTTCCAAGATGTACTTTCATTTTTTGCTAGTGGTGGAAATTCATCTATTAGGAAAGAACAGACTTTCTCCCAGTTTCATTTTCCTTTCTTCTTTTTTTCTTGGGGCATGGGTGGGGAGACACAGGAAAGGGGGTAATCATCAAACAGGGCTCTTCTATTTACTAGGTCTCTTCAAGTCAGGGGACAGGGTACGTTGAAACCAAAGAAAGAATGCCTTCCCGTCAACTGCACACGGGGGTTCCTTTTTTTCTACCTCCTCGCCAACTTGTTATTTTTTTGTTTCTCTGATTTTAGCCATTGTGGCAGGTACAAGGTAATGCCTCATCGTGGTTTTTATTTGCCCTTCCCCGATGCTGAGTGATGCTGACTGAGCATGTTTTCATGTGTCTGTTGGCCACATGGATGTCTTCTTTGAAGAAATGTCAGTTCATGTCTTCTGCCCATTTTTAATCAGACTGTTCTTTTTGAGGGGTGTTGAGTTGTATAAATTCTTCATGTATTTTGGATATTAACCTCTTAACAGATATATCATTTGCAAAGATATTTGCAAATATCTTCTCCCATTCGGCACGCTGTCTTTTTGTTTTGTTGATGGTTTTCTTGTCTGAGCAAAAGCTTCTTATTTTGATGTAATCCCAATAGTTTATTCTTGCTTTTATTTCCCTTGCCTTAGGAGACATACCTAGAAAAATGTTGCTATGGCTGATGTCAAAGAAGTCACTGCCTATGTTCTGTTCAAGAATTTTTATTATTTCAGGTCTCCCATTTAGGTCTTTAATCCATTTTGAGCTTATTTTTGTGGATGGTGTTAGAAATTGGCTCAGTTTCACTCTTTTGCACATAGCTGTCTAGTTTTCCCACCACCATTTATTGAAGACCTTGTCTTTTCCCCATTGTAAAACTGACACAGTTGCTATGCGAAACAGTATGGAGGGTCCTCCAAAAACTAAAAATAAAAGTGTCATATGATCCAATAATTCCACTATTGGGTATCTGCCCAAAGAAAACAAAAACAATAATTTGAAAAGATATACATACCCCTATGTTTACTACAGCATCGTTTACAATAATTAAGTTATAGAAGCAACCTATGTGTTCACCAACAGATGAATGGATAAAGATGCGCGTGCGCGTGCACACACACACACACACAGGAATATTATGTAGCTATAAGAAAGGAAGAGCTCTTACCCCTTATGACAACATGGATGCACCTGGCTAAGTTCATTAAGCTAAGTGAAATAAATCGGACCAAGAAAGACAAATGCCCTAGACTTCACTCAGATGTGAAATCTAAAAAACAAAGGAATAAACAAAAAGAAGAACACACCTATAAATACAGAAAACAAACTGTTGCCAGAGAGTTGGGGGGAGTGGCAAAATGGGTGAAGGGGAATGGGAGACAGGGTTCCAGTTATGGAATGAATAAGTCATGGGAAGAGAAGGTACAACACAGGGAATACAGTCAATGATGCTGTAATTGCAAATCACTATGTTGTACACCTGAAACTAACATAACACTGTCAACTCTACTCAAATAAAAAAATTAAAAAAAAAAGAAAAAGAAAAAGAAAACAGACCAAATGCTGCTTGGGTAAGTTCTAGTTATTTTCTTTATTTTATCTTTTTAAAGATTTTATTTATTTATTTGACAGAGAGAAAGAGAGCATGTGCACAAGCAAGGGGAACAGCAGGCAGAGGGAGAGGGAGAAGCAGGCTCCCTGCTGGACAGAGAGCCCCATGTGGCGCTCGATCCTAGGACCCTTGGATCACGACCTGGGACGATGGCAGACGCTTAACCCACTGAGCCACCCAGAGCCCCAAGTTCTAGTTATTTTAAAAAAAAACTGGTCTCATCATTACTAAATGTTTGCTTATCTTCTCTCAATTCACATTCCTTGCTCTATTATTGTTATTCTAATCAGTTCCAATGACACTATAGAGGGTTTCCAAATATTTTTGACAATTTTTTTCTTACAATTTTTTTTTAAGATTTTATTTATTTATTTGACATGGAGAGAGAGATCACAAGTAGGTGGAGAGGCAGGCAGAGAGAGAGAGGAGGAAGAAGGCTCCCCACTAAGCAGAGAGCCCAACGCAGGGCTCGATCCCAGGACCCTGGGATCATGACCTGAGCTGAAAGCAGAGGCTTTAACCCACTGAACCACCCAGGTGCCCCCAATTTTTGACAATTTTTAAAAGACTAACTCTTTGAAGATCCATAAAATTCCATTTTGCAGATATTATAATAATTGACACTCAGGACCAGTCCTACCACATGGCTGATAATCCGCTCATCCACACATTGTTGAATGTCTACTATGTATCAAGTTTTATGCTGGAAACTAGGGATAGAGCAGTCAACCAGCCAGAGGACAGATGGTTCCTGCCCTCAATGAACTTAGAGTGTGGTGGGGAGACAGTAACTGCAACTTACGGTTAAGAGCTTAGAAGGAACCCTACAGTGTGTTATGAGACTACTTGAGTCTAATAAATGTTGCAATTTTTTTCTGGGAAGAGGCTCATCCTTAAAACTGAAAGCACATTGCAGTGCCTCTCCCGATCTTCTGACAAAGTAACACCAAGAGGGAGTTAGCAGTGGAGGCATACAAGGTGTTTTGTTTTGTTTTTTTTTTTTGTACTTATTTCCAATAATAATTCAGGAATCCGAAACTATCCTGGAAAATATTTCATCCTGGAAGCTGATACTGGTCTCTTCTTCCCTTTCAATGTTGAGAGGAGGGAAGTATTTACAAAGACTTATGTACAAACAAGGCTTGTGTGTAACGGCAGAAAGCTGGAAAGAACCAGAAATGGGCCTCACTGAGAGAGTGCTTCGATGAACTATGGCGAGAACATTCTACGCTCTTCAAGAACACGGATGGAGTCAGAGAAGGACAAATACCCTACGATTTCATTCATATGTGGAGTTTAAGAAACACGGACACAAGGAGACAAACAAAAAAGACATTCTTAAATACAGAGGAGAAACTGGCGCTGTCAGAGGTGGGGTGGGTGAGGGGCCGGGTGAAGGGGTGAGTAACGGATGCAAGTGCTGAATCCTTACAGCGTTCACCGGAGACTAACACGCCACTGCAAGTTAATCACACTTCAGTTAGAAAAACAGCCAATAATGCCCATGTCCTAACATGGAAGGCTCTCCAAAACACCCCAAGTGGGAAAAAGCAAACCATTAAGTTTGACTCACTTTGTTTTCTAAAAGAACATGTATACATGGCATACTAACGAACGAAAGGGACCGTTAAGGCTGTACCAAGCATCCATAGTGGTTACCTCCGGCAAAGGGCGAAGGAGGCTCAGGCACCATTTATCACAAGAATGTATTTAGGTACTATCTGTACAATAAAAATACCAGGGTAAAAAAGAAAAAAAAAAAGTCACAAAAATTAACCCAGAAAAACCGTACCCTTCAGTAGCCTCTCCCGAGTGCAGGAGACACAAAGGAACTGGAAGCAGCTGTGGAAGCAGCTGCAGTTGTCACCTATTCTTTGGCTTGGGAGAGGGAGAGAGAGGGAGAGGGAGACTGGCTAACCACTACCCTGTAAAACTAACTGTGGAGCCAAGAACTGTGGGCGCTTGCCAAGGAGGTGGGGGGCTGCAGGGAGCAACCCAGGGCAAGACAAAACACCCTTTCCCAGGGGTCTGCCGGCTGTGCCACTGCTCGCTCCGTCCAGCCACACTGGCTCCGGGCAAGAAGCATCCTGGCAGAAGGCAGGGGCTCTCCTCTTCCAAGGCCTCCTGACATGCCAGGTCAGGGCAGCAGAGAAGCAAAGCCGTCCCTCAGAAGGAAACCATCAGCATCAGACCCTGAACAGTCCTGAGCCAAGGGCATGGCTGACCCTGCCAAAGACTCCCAGAACATGAATCCCACTCATGTTGAAAGGCAGCACACTTAGGGCATCTGTTTCTTCAATAGTTTGGATAAATCTGCTTAAAGTCTTGGAGCTTAAAGGCCATGCAGTCTACCCATGCTGCTATTCTCCTTTGTTTGTTTGTATTTTAAGTAGGCTTCACTGCCAGCGTGGAGCCCAATGCAGGGTTCAAACTCACAACCGTGAGATGGAGAGCCGAGCATCACGGACTGAGCCAGCCAGGCACCCCTATTTATGCTTGTTTTCTAAACAGAGTTGCCCCCCACCTATCTCCTCACCTCTCCCTGGGGGCAGGTATATGCAAATGAGGGTCCTTCCGTGGCACCGAACTTTGTCCCCCTCCCACACTGGCAACACACATGTGTTCTTCGAGCCACAGGGAATGACGGTCACTGCCCTACATAGTAGAGCCCTTCAGTCCTACAAACACAGCTCCCTCCTCGTCACAAAGACTGCAAAAGGGAATCTGAGGTACTTGGAATATAACCTACCCTTGTAAGTCAAGTGGGGCAGCTTGGCTCCCTCCCATGATGACTGGTATCCGAGAATGCTATTATTGGGAGGAGATGGCAGGAAGGAATCCGTGACTGGACATGACTTGTGTTCTTAAATGACACGGGTAGCCCAGCGACTGGGAAGTGTCCCTCTCCATATCAGGAACCCCTGCCTCTAGCTGGTGAATTCCAGGTACTGGGTGGGAGCTGGCAACCTTAGCATCTGGACCTGGCTTCCTGTCTTCCATGCTTCCCCTTGCCCGCAATGCCCCTGCTCCCTCTGAGCCCAGCCACAGTCCAGGGGACGACTCCAGAGAGTCCTTAATGGGCTCCAGTGTTTCCTTTGCTATGTTTTTATTGAGCACTTGTTGTGGACAAGACATGAGGCAAGGCGAGGGGTGAGCAAAAGGGAGGGCTGGTGACACCGAGCGTCAGTCCCCCCTTCTCTGGCTCCCATCCCTGTCTTGCCCGTCCAGTCATGAGGACACCAAATTTAAAACTCCCTTGTTTTTTTCTCCACACCCAACTTGCCCACTGGGGGGCTGGGGCTGGAGTGTTTGAGGCAAGCCGAGCAGAAGTATCAGGCCTCACGAGACCAGACCATATTTTAATTCTTACATCATTTCAATGGTCAGGAGCTCCAAAAGCCTTCCAAACACTCCCAGCAACAACTCAGGGCTTAGAAGAGTCCCCTCAGTGACTCCTTCCAGAATGTTTCTGCTTGTAATTCTCCCCATCGCAGGGCAGTCAGGATCAACAAGCAGTCCCAGCCCCAGGCTGCTGCAAAGGCTACCAGAGTTGCTTTGAACTTGACTGCGGGCACCACACCCTCTCTGGTCTTCTGCACCTCATCATTTCTATGATGACCCACAACCTGCCAGCAGACAGCGAGGCAGAGCCCCTTTTGCTCCCCACCCCCACAGCAATCCTCCCCAGTGCTGGCAGCCCCACACCAGCGCCCACCACGCCAGGCCACATCTGCTGCTGCAGGGGGTGTGGGGGGCAAAATCTCTGTGGCATGGGCTCTGCCTGCAGCCCCCATCCCTCCATGCCAGCACCCAGGAGGGCCTAAATAACAGTCCTTCACTGCCCCACCTGTGAGTCTCTGAGGCCTGGGCAGCGTCTGTCCCTCTTTTCTAAGAGAAGCCCAGTGGGCTGAACTAGTGAGAAAACGGGCCAAAGACAAAGGAGAAGACTTTAATATAAACCCCAGTCGATTTTATCGTGAGGTCTCTCTCCAATCTTCCACACTCTGCTTCCGTACACGTGTACTTTTTTAATTCCAAAAAGTCTGAGCAAATTTTCAGATTTGGTAGAACTCTTTCTTTAAAAGAAAAATGTTTCCTTAAAGTAAAAATTGTCACCCATTTACGACTTGGATCCTATTTTATAGACTACTAAGTTCATGGAAAGTTTAGTTTTCAGAAACTGGAAAACAAAAAGTTATTTTAGGCTTAAGAGGATATCATATCACAATCAACACATTTTGATGTATACCAGGATATCAATGTCAGAGGAAAATTGGTATCTGTAGCCACTAAAGGTGATTTTCACATTTTGTATACACATGCCCACAGCGATGGAAAAGCAGTGAGATTTACTGCACCCTCTTCCCTAGCAGCACCTCTGGACTGACCTGATTCCCCTTTTTCCTTTCCCTACATGACCATGCCTGCTCCTAAAGCCCCACAGCCACATGACATCCCATGCCCTGCTGCTTTGGCTTGCACTGCACCATATATCTGGAACCCTTTTTCAGAGTTCCCTTCGAACTCTTCTCCTGCTCATGACTGTTACCCCGAGGCAGAAGCCACCCCTCCCTCTGCTTTCCATGGCACCCAGCTGCACACCTGACACTGCCCAGATGCCATGAGTCCTGCAAGAGGAGGTTATGACTATCTTTTCTGCTCAATCATCTTCCAAGGGGCAGGTTCTCTGTCCTATAAGGGTCTGACGTCCTCTGCCAAGAACAGCCATCATGCACACCAGGCTCAACAAACGTCAATGATGCCAAAACCTACCACCTCTTGTTCACTCGACAAGCCTTACAGAAGGGTTTCCATGTGCCGTACAAGACACCAGCTTCTAGGGAGCAATAGAATACGGAGTAACTCATAAGCAAGGGAGCCACGTAAACAAGTTATGATGCAACGGGCAAAGTGCAACCTGGAAAGAATATTCTAGGCACCAGCAAGGTGGGGAGGGCTTCTCATGAGGGAGGAGGAAGCCAGGTTTTAAGTGTGCAGGCCTGTCTCACATGTGCTCGGGGCCAGCGCTCCTGACTGAAGTGGTGGAGGACAGCTCCACTGAATCACTCCCCTCTCTCTTTGTTGTTACTGTTCTCCTTCATCGCCACTGCTTGTTCTTGTTTTCACCTAAAAGCTGACACTGCACAAAGTTCAATGCTGCCTGACATGACTCCTTGCATGAATTTATGTACCTCTCTTCTCCTCCCTACTCTCTCTCTTTCTGGCACTATCTAAAAAGCACTCCACCTAATAGGTGTTCCCCAGTGCAGCTGGGATCCCCCATGCCTACCCTCCCTGCAGAAGCCCGTGAGAATAAGGGGAGTCAGCTTCACAGTCCCTGCCAACCCTCAGCGGCTGGGCGCTTGGAGCCTGACACTGTCTTGTCACTGAACCACGTGTTGCTGGACATCACCGGTCAGCACATCTGTCCTAGCCCCCAGATGAAGGGTAAACTCTTGCAGGGCAGGAAGAAGACCATGCCTGGACATCCTCTCATGTCCCACTCAACACACAGCAGTGCTCTGCACCTAGCATAAGCTCAGATTGCTGCTGGATAAACCGACTCCCAATCCCAACCGAACGCCCCTCTGGCAGCCCATCAACTTGATTGTGTTGAGAAGGCTTCTGCCTCCGGAATGCCCCTACTATGCGGGTGGACATTAAGCTTGATCACAGGAGGTAACCAACTCCCTCCTCCTGGCATCAGAGGCCCAAGACCACTGCCTCTCCATGATGGGGACCATGCCTCATTTGCTCTTGGGTCCTCAGTGCCTAGCACAGGCTCCAGGCCACAGCTGGTCTTCAAAGAACATTTGCAGAAGGAGAGACTATCTCCAGGACCCCAGCTACTTGGTGGTTTTCCTTTCTACCAGAAGTCCCAACTCCTTGCCAGCTGGAAGGCGGAAGAAGAAACTGCATGACTCTGCCTGCCCAAAGACCAAAAAAAAAAAAAACCCCAATCACTTGTTTTCCACAAGGAATTTGGCAACTTCCTGCCAAGTGGAACAATTTAGTGCTGTAGATCACAAAATCAAGCTCACCATAAGCTGTTTCTAACCAACTCCTTCTGCAACTTTAGAAGTCCCATCAAAATACCACCATTCTCAGGGCGCTTGGGTGGCTCAGGTCTCAGGTTCTTGATTTCAGCTCAGGTGGTGATCTCAGGGTCATGAGATGGAGCCCTGCGTCAGGCTCCGCACTCGGGGGGGGGGGGGGGTCTGCTGGAGAGTCTCTCTTCTTCTCCTTCTGCTTCTCCCCTCTGCAGGCACCACCATTTTCCAGTCACTCAGGTCTGCAGCCTTTCCAACAACTCTGGTCAATATCTGCCCTTCTTGACCTATTAAAAACTAGGTACCCAAAGGCCGCTTATTGTTCCTTGATCTCTTAGAAATCATCCTCTCCCATCCTTCCCCTTCAAATCTTGGCCCCCACATATGCATAAGACCTCATTTAATGCCCCTTCATCTGGCATCTGGCCTCCCTAGTTCCACTTCCCTCCTTGACCCTAGACCCTACATGTTACCATCAGGTTTATTAAGCACTGCTTTCAACAGGTCCATCCTCTGCTCAAACAATAACTTCGCACTCTGAAAATCATCAAGTCTGTACTCCTCTGTTCTAACAGATTGGACCATAGTCATGCTCCTATTCCAAGAACCGTGACTAACTCTCCTGCCTCAGCAGGGACGGTCACCGTATCTCTCCTTCCAGGAACATGTAACATTCTGTTGAAATCTCAAAATCTTAGCAAAGGTCTCACCTTTGCTTATCCAAATCCCACCTGTGCTCCAGGGCTCAGGACCAGTACAATTTCTCATAGAAGCTTTCCCCAAGGTCCATTGCCACCCACCTCTCTTCTCTCGTACTGAACAGGCTATAGCTGTCCCGTTGACTCAAAAGCATCCTCTCCTGTGTTGTAAGTCAGAACAGCTGATGAGATAGACCAGTCTTATTAACCACGTGATCCTACCCCAAACACTTTCGCACCTCAGAAGTGTTATTATGCGTAAAGGATAGTCTACATGATGGGGACTTGTTCATCCCACATTCATAACAACACCATCCGGGTGGAGGATTCTGGTATTATCCCTCTAATACCTGCCAGGTGCAGTCATTTCCCAGCATTCATGACCCCGCAGAGCTGAAGTCTCAACCAGTATCAAAGTGAGGTAATGAAGGGAGAACACACATTTCATGGAGTACTTTTCTGCACATCCTCCATTCAGCCACTCAGGAACTTCTCTGCTCCAAATTTCGAGGTAATTACACAAATGCAAGGGTGAGAGGGAAGGGAATACGAGACCGTTGTTTTCGACAAATCTGATGGCAAGGGCGCTGGTTCTAAGAGCCGGACAAGAACGCTAAGCCACACTCAGGATCAGTGGGGAAGCAGGCAGAAGAACTGAGCAGTAGGGATGCAAACAGGATCCACAGGGGTATAAAACGAACCACGTGGGCAAAGAATATACATACAGCTGGGGTTTCCTTTCTTCCCAACGTTCACGCCCATCGCAGCCTGAGAAGGCTTCCAGGGGCGCGCAATAAAATCTCTTTCCAGCAGACCTGGGCTCCTCGGATAACGCCCGCTCGCGCCGGCCGGCCCCACCCCGCCCCTCCGGCACCGGCCTTACCGATCGAGATTTCCTGCGCGAAGGCCAGCGAGATGAGCAGCAGGGGCAGACCCACGGCGATGCACGTGACCATCTTATCCACTGCCAGCTCCAGCCGCAGCCCCTTGAACTTGGGCTCCGAGGGCTCCTTCAGCAAGAAGTCCGAGAACACGTACTCGGTGGCCAGGTGGGCGATAGCCATGGCTGCGGCGCGCCGGGGTCAGCCCGACAGGCTCTGGAGGGCAGGCCCGGGTACCGCGCCTTCGCCGTCACCTGCCGCACCCGCGGCTTTCGCTTTCCCTTTCCCGGCTCCCCGGTTGCTCACACATCCCCTCCCCGACCCCCAGCCTTTGTGTCGGGGCTCCCGGCTCCCGACGAGCCACAGCACCGTCGCCGCAGCTCCCGCCGTGCGCCCGGGCGCAGGAGCTCTCGCGCTCGCTCGTCCGCCGCCGGCCCGCCCCCGCGCTCTCGCCCAGTACGGGTTCCCGGCTGCGCGCGCCGCTCGCCGCCTCGCCAGCGTCCCCAGGCGCGAGAGGCAGGCGCTCCGGCGACCCCCTCCGCCCCGCCCCAGGGCCCGAAGCCGCCCCCCCCGCCCCGCCCCGCCCGCGCTCCGCTTGCCCCGCTGCTCTCTTCCGGGACCCTGGGCGAGCCCGAGAGCCCGGGCGCGTGGAGTTGCCGGAAACCGCGGTGACGCGGGCGGGTGGGCACCGCCCCGTGCGGGGTCCCTGGGATCCGCCTCCGCAGAAGCATCTTCGCACTCAGCAGTACCTCCGAATTGCTCGCGACCCCCTCGGCCTCAGCCTCCCCCGTTCCTAGCCCAGGATTTTTGCTAATCATTTCTGAAAGCGGCTTTTCACCCTGTGTACTGGACGGTACCCCTTGACGCTCCGCTAACAACTCTACACGGTGGAACCAGCTTAAAAGGAGCTGCAAACGCTTCAAAGGGCAATGGCCGCCATAAAAGCCAGTCCAAGGGTGTAGAAGAGGGGACTCTGAACCCTTCCGGGGAGCTTGTGCGAGTGGAGGCGCGAGGTCTGTGGGGAGCTCTGCGTGCGCCAGAGTCACACACTTCGATGATCGCTGCCCCGGTCTGCGCTTTTCCTCCAGCGCTGGTGGGCCGATCCTTGATGCGGGAGCCGGCCCCCGGCTGTCCGCCGGTGGGTGGGCTTAGGGGCTGCCGACAACTGCTTCTGAACCCCTTACAGGAAGTGGAGAAACAGGAGGAGATGCTGTAGCCCACAATCTTTGCAGCTGACGGGACCTTTAAACTGGAGGCTGCTTGGGCTGGGCTGCCTACTCTGCCCTTTGTTGCTGGGCGGGTCCAGGCTAACCTCCCCGTCTGCCCTCAGGTCCCTCAGGCTTATCTCCATCTTGACCTGTCCTCTGAACGCTCATCCAGCAGTTTACCCAGCTCTGCACTGGGATGGCTCACAGGACTTTGGACTCACAATGGCCGGGACTGCAGTTGTCTTCCCCTCCAGCTGAACTCCTGTCTTCCCTATCTATCTGGCTGAATGCACTACCATCCATCCATCCACCCAACCCAGAAGCCTCCAGCACTATCTTTACCGCTTCCATTTCTCCCAGCTGCCACAGCCAATTTCCAAATTCTCTTGCTCCTCTCTCCTAATATACAAAATCTGATGTTGATCAGATTACATTAATATTAATACAGTAATAATAATAATGAAAATTTAGTTTATTCGTCTCTCCTTAATGTTTACCTTGTATCCTTTTTTTTCCCCTAGGATCCCATCTAAGGATGCCACACTGTGTTTAGTTGTCACATCTCCTTAGTTCCTCTTAGCGGTGACAGTTTCTTAGACTTACTTTTGATGACATTGCTTTTTTTTTTTTTAATTAATTGTAAAGTGCATTTAGGGATTGAATAATACATGCTCTTCCCCCACCCGACCCTTGCTCCAGTGTCATTTATTAGAAGGAAGCCAAAGCAGCTGCGGACCTCACAGCAAGCATTCCAGAATCTGTTTGATTTGTTTTAGACCTTTGACATTTGAATAGGAGACTTTTTGCAACCGAAATAGTCAAAGTCAGACTAGTCCAGCCCACTACACCATCTGTTCTGCTTATATATTCAATCAAGTAATATTTGCTGAACAACCATTATGTATCTGCACTGTGGTCTGGGCTGGGGATGCAGTAATGAGCAAAAAAAAAGTCGGGGGTCTTTGCTTCCATGAAGCCTACATTGCAGTCAAAGAGGCAGAAGAAAATCAAACTAACAGAAAGATAAAATGGTCATGTCTTGTGATAAGCACTACAAAGGAAAACAGTGACTCTGGGAAATAACAGAGGAAAGACTGGGGAGCTCAAAGATCGCCAAGAAAGGTAGATAGAGGGATGAGAGTGCTGGAGAGGAAGAGTACTCCAGCCACAGAAAGCAGTGTGTGCAAAGGTCCTGAGGCAGAAAAGAACTAGCAGGACACAAGAACTGATCAAAGCTAGAGCAGGGAAGAGTTGGAGATCAAGTTGGAGAGGTATGCATTGGCCAAATCAGGCTGGGTCCCAGACCAAGGTAAACAATTTGGATATAATTAAAAGTGAAATGGATGAAATAACATATGGAGAGGGCTGTAAAAAATGACCACAAACTTGATGGCTTTCATGTATTCTCTCCAAAATCATATTTACTGGAATACAAGATGCCGGCAGGGCCAAGCTCCCTCTGAAGGCTCTGAAGGAGAATCTGTTCCCTTGCTTTTCCCAGGTTTTACAGCAGCATTTCTTGGCTTGTGGCCCCTTCCTCCAACTCCAAAGCCACGGCACAGTGTCCTTCTTCAGTTGTCACATGGCCTTCTTCCATAGACAAACCTCCCTTTGCCTCTCTTAGAAGGGTGCTGTGACTTTTATTTATGGACAACCTGAGTAGTCTGTCTCAGGATCCTTCACTTCACTGCATAGTCCTTTTTAACCATATAAAATAACACAGGTTCAAGGATGAGGACACAAAATCTTTGGGGGACATTATTAAGCCTAACCCTGAGGGCAAAAGAGAGAAGACGGCCCAGTAGCAAGCCCTGAGGCATGCCAACACTTAAGTTAGATGGGAGAGAAGGAATAAGCAAGAGACTGAGAAGGGAGAGCTGAAGGAAGAAGGAAGGCTGGCAAGAGGTCATGGTGATGAGCCAGGGGACCATGGGGTATTTTTGAAAGAAGGAGCCATCAGTTGTTATGGACAGGTTGCGTGACATCAAGGTGAGGAAGCCATTAGAAATGGCCTCGTGGTTGTTGATTTTGACAACAGCAAAATGTGAGGTGGGAGCAAGTCACACTGAGTTGGAAGTCACTGGAATGGGTTGAGGAATTCATGAGGTGAGGTGGTGCAGGCAAAAAGTTCTGCTATGAAGGGAACAGAGAAACTGGGCTAGAGAGGGTTATGAAATTAAGGAGAGCAGCCCTCTTTTTATAGTGGGATTTTAATAGTGGGTGCTGCCGATGACTTCATGCAGTAGAAAAAGCTGAACACTGAGGGAATGAAGTTCTTGAGAGAGCCAAGAAGGTATAAGTCCAGAGCTAAGGAAGAGACCTGCCCTGGTGAGAGCAGGGATACTTCTTCATTGTTACTGGAGATGTATCTAATTGTAATTGGTTGTCTCAAGGGCTGAGTCAGAGGAAGAAGTATGGTACATTTGAGGAAACAATGTTTGCGGATAGTCCTATTCTTTGGGAGACATATTGTTATTCTGTTTCATTTCCCTTAGCAGGTATAACAAGGAGAATTGCTGAATATCTAAAAGACTATTCTCCTTTAACCAACTGTGCCCCACTTCTAATGATCAGATAATAGTAAAAAAAGAAAAAAAAAATGCACGTAGCCATCTCATAGTCTGTGAAACTTTATTAAAAAGAGAAATGGTGTGTGATCAAACTACTTTATGGCTTCATTTTCATTAAAAAAATAGACTAAGAGAAAAGGGGAAAAAACTAAATAATTTGTTATCTAGGTGAGTTATAAATAAGGCATTTAATATAATTATCACTATGAAATTATACAGCCTACACACGTATGAAAACCGTAGAACACATACTACAAAATCACATTGTCAGTGGTTAGCAGGCTGGAATTCAGAATCCTTTGGGTACACTGTTGGATATGACGTTCAAGCCAACCAAGAACAGAACTATTAGCATCCGCATCCTGTTTCATGTAAGACTATAACTTCTATCAAATTACCCATTTTCCCTCACCAAGATGAAGATGAGAAAGTAGGAAATGTCCCTCCACCAGAGTTATTTTTTTAGGTTCTACTTGTTCACCTGGACAGCCAAATGATCTGCTAAGGCAAATGTACCGATATCATTCATCTGGCATTGACATTGGCATCGCAGGGCATCTGGCCCTGAGTTAAGGGCAATTTCTCAGTCTAGTAATAAGCAAAGTTGCTTTTATCAATCTTAACCTAACGTTTAGGCATGTATACAGAGAGTGTGGATCACCTTGTAATGGGTTGAGTTTAATTGTCTGGTAATTTATTTTTGCATTTGAGCCTTGAAAACTGTAATGCATGTCTTCAAAACCAATTTAATGATTTAAAACCTTATAACTGGGACTCTCTTTTTTCTAGCCTTTTCTTTTCTGTTTTTTTTTTTTCCTCCTCCCCCAAAGGGCTGTCTTTAAAAGGCATGGAATCAAGAATTTTGTGAGAGTTCTTCTCCCTACCAGTCAGCTGCACTGATGACTTCCTCCTGGTGTTGCTCACATGGTGAGACTGTTTTTATTTCCTAGAAGATGCAGACTTTGAAAGATCCACTAGGTGAATAAAAAAATCAGACTCAAGGCTCAAGTCCAGATTTGCCTTCTGTAAAGCTTCCCTCCCACGCAGGAGCTCCTACTAAACTTTAGGAAGTCTCTGCTTCATAGTGGGAGATCCTATGCTTCTCTTGTAGAACTTCTGGCCCTCCACATTCTGAAATACAAAACAAATTCTCTGGATGATTTGGGGGGGGGGGCAAAAAAAACCCTGTTGCCATGGAAACTTTGTAAAAACATATAACATGACTTGAGTTGTAAACATCAAAGTATCTCTGCAGGTTTGCATAAAAACAGCAGCAATTTTTTTTTTTTTAAATGCTGATAACTTTGCCTTCTGTAGCAAACAGAGCACAGGCTATTTATATTAAAGTGGAAAAGGCCAGGAGATCTGGCTAAGGCCTCCAAAAGCTTCATTTGGTCAAATTCTATCAGCAGATAGTGGTTTAGACATTTTCATGAACTCCTCAAGAAGTTATTTTCCCTGAAATGACTAAGGGAAATATCTTATATAACATTATATAGTGTTGAAAAATCAGTGCCATTCCACTTAGGTGCCTGAAGCAGTATAACTCCCAAAGTCGTCCATCTAGAAACTTGGATGGTTAGCTGAGGAAGCACCGTCTAATCTAAGAATTAAAAAAAAAAAAAAAAAAAAGGAAAATAAAGATATCTTTCAGAGGGTTGTCCCACTTCAGCAAATTCTTTCAGAGAACAGACTGTGTTTTCTCAGTCACACCTGTTCTTCTTTCTGTATTTTATACCTGAGGATTATTCACAGCCCATTAAAAAAATAAATAAGTAAAAGCAAATTGCTATGATTGTGTTCTGGAGGATCAAAGCCTGATCCAAGATATAATGTAAACCTGTCTTAATGAACGATGCCTTGTCCAGTTTCCCTGCTGAGGACGACCAGCTGGTTCACAGAGCATCTGTGGGGAGTGCACAGGACTGGACTTCCCGGTATGCGACCTGCTTCCTTGCCGACCGCAGTCTGAGGGAGAGAATCACTGTGGAGATCAGGAGGAGGAGTCCAAGGATGAAGAGGATGACCAAGGCTGCTTTGGCTCCCCTAGGACCCAGATTCTTGCCAAAGAAATAAAGCTGCTCCTTGCCAGGTTCTGTGAAAAGAAAAGTGAGGTGTCAGTCCTCCGCCCTTCCCTAGAGAGTGAATGCTGACCATTGGCATGAGGGATTCAGGGAGGGTATCATTACCATTGGGGGGCACTGTGGCTGGGTGGGATGCTCCTCCAGATGGAGATTTCGTGGAGTAAGGGATCCTGTTGTCTGGATGAAGATGACAAAATTGATTGTTTTATAAACAACAAAAGTAGATTCTTTTCATGACATGAGTTATTTCAAGGGTTATGCCATTTTACCAAGGAGGACTTTATTCTGTTTGTATCTGCAGGGCTTTCTTAAGTTCTTACTATTTTACATACCTATACACACACTGTCCTTACCCCATCTACCTTTCAAGCTTCTGCTCACCCATTAAGATCCATATGAAGCATTATAGCTTCTAGAATATTTGCTCATGTCCCTACGTTGTTAACCATTATCTCCATTATCTCCACAGAGCCCTGTACTCTGCATTCTATGTTGGCACATATCATATTCTATAATAGTTACTGTTTATATGTCTGTCTCTCTTACTTGACTCTGAGCCCTTGGGGGCTCTTAAGTCTCCTATTTTCAGGGCCTACAGGAAGCCTAGTACATCATCCCTGATAGAAAGCAGTACCTATGTTCCGAAGGACTGTGTAGGTTGTCTCCATGCCAGCATGGATGTGGTCAGACACGTGACAGTGTAACAACCATGTCCCTGGGTGATCAGCAAACAACTCAATGGTTTGGAATGTCCCAGGAAAGAGATCATACACATCTCCTCGATAAGATTTATCTATCTGCAGAAAGAAGGTAATAAAGATAAGAGCAGGAATCAATAAAATGGAGAATAGAAAAATAATAGAGATAAATCAAAGAAAACAAAAACTGATTCTTTGAACAGGTCATAAGATGTGATACCATCCTCCACAATGCCCCCAATGATCCCTGCCTCCTGCTGTTTATAACCTTTGTAGTCCCCTTCTATATTGTATGAAAGTTGGTCTGTGAGAGCAATAGCATGTGGAAGAAGTGATGGCATTCTACTTCTAAAAGACTTAGACTCTCTCTGTTGCTCTCTTCTCTTGGATCACTCACCCTGGGGGAAGTCCGCTCCCATGGCATACCCATGTGGTGAAGAAATGAAGCTTTCAGTCAGTAGCCCCATGAGTGAGTTTGGATGTGGATTCTCCAATCCCAGTCAAACCTGACAACTACTGCTCCAGCTGACATCTTGATTACAGCCTCATGAGAAATGCTGGGTCACGACTGACTAGCTAAACTACTCCCAGATTTCTGACCCAGAAAAGCTGTGAGTTAGCATTTGTTGTTTTAGGACACTAAGTTTTGGGGTAATTTGTTATAAAACAATAACTAATGCAACCCCCTGGACAAACTGACCAAGAAAAAAAAAGGCACATATTACAAATATTAGGAACAAAAGAGGGGATGTCGCTAAGACCTTCCAGGCACTGGAAAGCATAATAAAGGAATATTATGAATAACTATCTGTGAATTCTACAACTTGTATGGTATGGACAAATTCCTTAAGATGAAAATTACCTAGGTTCACTGTTCATATTATCTATTAAAGAAACTGGAATTATATTAAAACTTTCTAATAAATTAAAACTCCGGGTCCAGATGGCTTCATTGGCAAATTCTACGAACATTTAAAGAAGAAATAGTATAAGTACTAAACAAATCCTACTGGAAAATAGAAGAGGACAGACCACTTCCAACTCATGAGGCCAGCATTACCCTGACGCCTTAGTACTTTACCTATACATTATCCTAATACTATATGAGAAGAGAAAGCTATAATGAATATTTTTCATGAACATAAATGTAAAATCTTTAAAAAATACTAGCATGAATCCAACAATATATACAAAAGATAATGCATTGTGACAAAGCATGACTGATCCTGAGGTTGAATACTGGTTCGATATTTGAAAATTAATCTATGTCAATGACAAATATACTAAAGAAAATCATCCACAAACTAAAGAAGAAAATGTGATCATCTCAATAGATGCAGAAAACACATTTGATAGAATTTAACATCTGTTTATGATAAAAACTATCAGCAAACTAAGAATAGGAAAAAAAAAAAAAACCTCCTTTCACTTATTAATAGGAACTACAAAAACCCTAAAGCAAACTTTATATTCAGTGATGAGTAACTAAGTACTTCCTCCACCCCCCCACCAAGACTAAGGTGAGGATATTTCCTTTCACCATTCAGATTCAACATTTGAGGTCCTAGCCAATGCAATAAGGCAAGACAAGAAATAAAAGGCTTACAGATTGAATAAAGAAATAAAACCATCCCAATTTACAGAAAAGAAGATTGTCTATGTAAGAAACCATCACCCCAAAATCTACAAAAAATCTACTAGAACATTTTAGCAAAGTTGTAGGATACATGATCAATTATACAAAAATCAATTATACTTCTATATATTGGTAATTAAAAATTAGAAATTGAAATAGAGACAATGCAACTTATACTATCACCAAAACCCATGTTATTGCTTAGGTAATAACCAACAAAATATATTCAAGATCTGTATGCTGAGATGGAAAAAACATTCCATGCTCATGGATTGGAAGAATAAACATTGTTAAAATATCTATACTGCCCAGATCAATCTACACATTCAATGCAATCAAATCCAAATACCATCAACATTTTTCACAGAGCTGAAACAAACAATCCTAAAATTTGCATGGAACCAGAAAAGACTCTGAATATCTAGGGGAATGTTGAAAAAGAAAACCAAAGCTGGGGGCCCACACAGTGCCTGACTTCAAGCATATTACAAGGCTGTGAACATCAAGACAGGATGGTACTGTCACAAAAACAGACACATAGATCAATAGAACAGAATAGAGATTCCAGAAATGGATCCTCAACTCTATGGTTAACTAGTCTTCAACAAAGTAGGAAAGAATGTCTGATGGAAAAAAGACAGTCTCTTCAATAAATAGTGCTGGGAAAATTGGACAGCTGCATGCAGAAGAATGAGACTGGACCATTCTCTTACACCATTCACAAAGATAAATTCAAAATGGGTGAAAGACCTAAATGTGAGACAGGAATCAATCAAAATCCTAGAGGAGAACACAGGCAGTAACCTCTTCGACCTTGGCCACAGCAACTTCTTGCAAGACACATCTCTAAAGGCAAGGGAAACAAAGGCAAAAAATGAACTATTAGGACTTCATAAAGATAAAAAACTTCTGCAAGGCAAAGGAAACAGTCAACAACCTAGAGAATGGGAGAAGATATTTGCAAATGACATAACAAACAAAGGGCTGGTATCCAAGATCTATGAAGAACTCAAACTAAATGCCCAAAAAGTAGATAATCCAGTCAAAAAATTGGCAGAATACATGAGCAGACACTTCTTCAAAGAAGAAATACAAATGGACAACAGACACATGAAAAAAATGTTCCATATTACTTGTCATCAGGGAAATACAAATTAAAACTACAATGAGATGCCACCTTACACCAGTTAGAAGGGCTAAAATTAACAAGACAGGAAAAACAAATGTTGGCAAGGATGTGGAGGAAGGGGAACACTCTTTCATTGTTGGTGGGAATGCAAGCTGGTACAGCCACTCCGGAGAACAGTATGGAGGTTCCTCAAAAAGTTGAAAATAGAGCCACCCCATGACCCAGCAATTGCACTACTGGTTATTTACCCTAAAGATACAGATGAAATGAAAAGAAGGGGCATCTGCATCCCAATGTTCATAGTAGCAATGTCCATAAAAGCCAAACTGTGGAAGGAGCTGAGATGTCTTTCAGCAGATGAATGGATAAAGAAGATGTGTTTTGTACATACAATGTAATATTACCCAGCCATCAGAAAGGATGACTACCTACCATTTACATCGACATGGTTGGAGCTGGAGGGTATTATGGTAAGTGAAGTAAGTCAATCAGAGAAAGACAGTTATCTTGTGGTTTCACTCATATGTGGAATATAAGAAATAGTGCAGAGGATCATAGGGAAAGGGAGGGGAAACAATGACTTTATTTGTGATAACTAAAACCCAGAAAGAACCCAAATGCCCCTCAATGGGAAAGTGGATTAACAAACTGCAGTGTATTCACACCTTGGAATACTGCTCAACAATCGAACAGGACAAAGTACTGATAACACGCAGGATGGACGCAGTTCAAACGTGTATCCTAAGTGAAATGAGCCAGTTTCAAAATGCTGTAGATGGTGTGATTCCATAGATTTGACATTTCAGAAAAGGCAAAACTACAGAGACAGAAAGTAGATCAGTGGCTGCCAGAGATTAAGCATGAGAAAGTACCTTCCTCTAGAAAGTGCAACAAGGACATTTAAGGAGGTAATGAGGATGTTAATCAGTATTGATTACGCTATCGTATGTGCTGCCCCATACACTAAATTAAGGGGCTTTTGCTCAATGGCAATTGTACTTAAATTTTTGAAGTTTATATGTGTACAAAATAACTGTATAAGCATATAGAATGATTTTTATAGTTTTATTAAATTTTATAAATTTTTAATGTATTTTTAAAGATGTGAGTTGAAAAAGGCAAGTTCTGAAAAGCAGCACAGCCATTTAATATGTAAACTGTAGTCATTGTAGACTAATATTTGGTGTCTTAACTATGTTAAATAAATACACAGAGGGGAAATATTAGGCGTTTGTTAAAGTTACTATTTATTGCTGTTTAACCACAAAAGGACCAATGCAGGTTCTTCCACGAATTAGATGTGATCATTCTTTTCTATTCTTTCTCCCTATAGACTTCACTAAGCTCTTGGGACCATGGCCTATTTATTTATTTATTTAGTAAATATTTGATTTATTTATTTTCAAGAGTAAGAGAATGAGCAGCAGGAGGTGCAGAGGGAGAAGGGGAAGGACAAGCAGATTCCCCGCTGAGCACAGAGCCAGAAGCAGGGCTTGATATCAGGACCCCAATATCATGACCTAGGCTGAAGTCAAACTCTTTTTTTTTTTTTTTTAAGATTTTATTTATTTTTTTGACAGAGCGATCACAAGTAGGCAGAGAGGCAGGCAGAGAGAGAGGCAGAGAGAGAGTAGGAAGCAGGCTCGGGACTCGATCCCAGGACCCTGGGATCATGACCTGAGGTGAAGGCAGCGGCTTAACCCACTGAGCCACCCAGGCACCCTGAAGTCAAACTCTTAATTGACTAAGCCACCCAGGCACCCCAGGATGATGGCCTATTTAGATCTTATTCCTGGTATGCTGATTCCTTAGGACAGGGGTGGGGCCTGGCAGTCTCTTCCTTAAACAGCACCCCCGGGGTGATTTTGTACAGTCAGTGCCACCAAGGTGGAACAGCTTGATACTACACAGGCAGACCACACATGGTCCAGCCCAGCTCAGCTGCGCCGCAAAATAAAAAGACAAGATAAAGTTTTGGAGCCAGCTTGAAGTATCTACTGGATAGGGCTTTTCTGTTAGCAAATGACATAGAAAATAAAGGAAATAAAAAGAAAGTAAAAGAAAAGGGGGAAGGTTAAGGATAAGTAACAGATTACTACAGTGGCTTTTATATGTAGTATTAACAGCATCATCCAGAGTGGTAAAAATTATCCCCATACAACTGATGAGAAAACTCCCCTCTGAAGCTTGGAGAGTTTCTCATAAGCACAACAAAATATATACACATACTAAGAAATACCTACAGGGGGGGTATAATCATGTTATTCTGTTCCATTTTCTAATATGACCCTCACAAGTCATTTTTATTCACAGTGAACATACATTGACTCTTTGAGTTCAAAAAGTCTTCCCCAAAGCATATTTCTAATACTTACTTTGAAAAGAAAGCTCTCAGCATGATAATGGATGGTATGTATGTCCACTTCACTTCCCATTCCCAACAGATACCAGTTTGTCATCGTATCTTCATTCATGATAAGGCCATGGAGATTCCCAAAAATCTTTCCATTGATAGCTAAGAAGATGAAAACAGTCTTTGATTAGTGGTCATTACTTAATCTGGTTTTAGAAATGGTTCAAGATCTTTAAGTTACCCATATTTTCATCTGCCTAATAAACACATAACCATCATACTCACACCAACGTTCCCACCATTCTAGACCCAAAAGCCAGGTTATGAAGAAATCCTTACAAAAGAGAGCCGGAAAAGAGAGGTCACAGTTTATTTTCAAAAGCTACGTCTTGGGTATCAGGGTGTTGTCTGTGTGCTTGCTGGTTTGGCACATTCTCTTTAAAGAGTGGGTTACAGGCTTATTTCTGAAGCAGCCCTTATTTATACCATTCTATAGATGAGTGAACTAAAGCACAGAGAATCAAGGTCCTATAAGTCAAAGTTAAATGACGTAGAAGCTATTCCCTTAACTCTTTGCTTTCTGAGAACTAGTTTGGGGCAAGTTCCTAAGCATGACTGAATTGCCAAAAGGAGGAAAGCTTCACACGGACTGAGCCCATGCCCTCACAATGACCAAAGCAAACTCCAGCTGGGTTGACATGATGGGGACTCTCCCTCTGCTTTCTACTAAATTTTTATTCTGTGCATTGTGCCAAGGCAAATGAGTTATATTTATTAAAAATAGCATACTCAGAAACTTTGGGGGAAGGGATGCAAAATTATAGGGGAAGAAGTAGCTGAATCAGAAATCAGCCTGCATATTCTAATCAATGTTAGCAATATAAGCTTTGTGACCTTGGGCAAGGCCTATCTTTTTGTATATTTTGTTCAGAAGTATCTTGGTATGATAGTACAAATGTGTCAATTAAAACATATTACTCTCACTTTAAAAAAAAAACTACCTTAAAGTACATAGAATTAAATAAATAGCATAGACACATTAAAAGAGAAATTTGGTGATGAAAATTTCATGTTCCTGAGTCAGTGTAACCAGGCCCTTAAATTTGATTAGCTTGATGTTATGATGTATTCTTATATATCACCCATAAGTGATAATTCATTTTTTAGGAATTACTTTACAATTTTACAGTTTAGGGATCCCAGAGTTCTGAGATAGAGCACCCTACATAATTGATCCAAAGTTGCACTTGACCTTGCTGGTAGCCAATCAATGGATTAGTTCATTCTCTCTGAAGGAAAGGTCTAAAGGAGTTTCTCTAGTCCACGTGCCCCTGGGAATGGAGAAGGGTTCAGAGAAAGAGGTTGGGGACCTACTACAGTTATAGGAATTTCTATAAGCTTATATCAACAAGGGTCTTCTTTTTAAACCTCTGATATACCATGCATTCTGTTGCTCTCCTCAAAATCATCAGTGCGCTTAAAATGTCGTGGATCTTTATTAAGATACTTCTTAATATTGTCATCCAGATACCAGGATTCATTCTCATTAAATACCAAAAACAAGAGAACGAATTCATAATCAACATCACTTCTTCTTCCCTTTTCATTCAACACTCCTTCTCTGCAAATAATCAGAGGACCCATCAAACCGCTATATGTATCCTGAAAGAAAAATAAACTGAATTAGAGGAGCCTTTAAATAATTTAACAAGACAGATTAAGTTAGTAGGAAGGCCACTGTGAAAAAACTGTTGACTACAAAATAATTATTTTTTTGAAGATTTATTTATTAATTTGTGAAGGGAGAGGCAGAGGGAGAGAGAGAACTTCAAGCAGACTCCATGCTGGGTGTGGAGCCCCATATGGGGCTCAATCTCACAACACTGAGATCACAACCTGCGTGGAAACCAAGAGTTAGCCACCTAATCTACTGTGCCACCCAGTCCCCTACCACAAAATAATTAAGAAGCCCTGAAGATGTGGGAATGTTCCTAAAAATGAGCTATGGCAACCTCTTTGAGGGCTGAATTGGTGTCCCTCCCTCATCACTGAGTCACCAGAGCATAGTCCAGTGATTAGTACCTAAAAGATGTTCAACAAATATTTGTTGAATAATTGAATGCTTATTTCTATTTTCCTGTTCACTTTCCAAGTGAGACTATAGAACTATATACAGGTCTTATATTACACTTTCTATGGGTAATTAGAAAATGATTTGGGACCATGCATGACCACCATGGCAAATTGTTCAGCCCTACGTTTCCTTTGGGAGGAAAACTCCCACATTTCCAATTGCCTATTTAGATATTCCATCTGGATGTGCTTCCAGCAACAGTTCAATCCACTGAGCATTTTTAAAGTGGGTTTTATTATTTCCCTCAAAACACTTCCTTCTCCTGAACTGAGAGGAGTTCAGTTCACCTTCTATTTTCCTATTTTCAGCTTTACTCATAATGTTCTTTCTTCTTAGACTCTCTTTCTAATGCTCCCTCTATAGCCCCGTATTCCTACTGAACTCACCAGACTCCAAGTTGTATTATAACTTCAGTTGTTTATAATATAAACAGTTGTATTTCTGTTGATAGTACTATGCTGTTTCCTGTTGTTTAGGTCAGGAAACGATTTCAGTGTTTAATTCTTTTTTCTTCCTCACTTTGTCCCATCTCGTTTACTGTCAAATCTTACATTTCTTTTACCTTCACAATACCTCTCCATTCTGTGACTTTTTTCCCATTCCATCCACCATGGTTCTAGTGTTGGATCTTAATCCCTCACCCTGGACTAGAAATTGGGTCCTCTCTGGTCTCTGGCTCACCTCGCATCCAGCCTATCCTTTTTGACTATCATCAGGTCAATCTCATCACTCCCATATCTAGCAGTCTTCAGTGTTTTTCCAGTGATATTCCTGCTGGATAAATACAAACCCTCGACAGGTCCTTAAGGTCCGCATGTGCTCCCCCAATGGATTTTTCTACCTTAAGTTCCCCCAAACTACTTTCCTTTTGTACCTTAGATGGTGGCCAGTAGGATGCTGAACATTTCCCAAACACACCTTCTATTTTCCTATTTTCAGCTTTACTCATAATGTTCTTTCTTCTTAGACTCTCTTTCTAATGCTCCCTCTATAGCCCTGTATTCCTACTGAACTCACCAGACTCCAAGTTGTATTATAATTACGGGTGTGCACATGTATTATTTTCCCCAAAGATGATAAATTCTTTCAAGACAGGAACATTTGCATCCTTCATAAAAATTGGTAGGACCATTCACATATCACAAGTGCTCAATAAATATTTATTGGGAAGCACAAAGGAATAAACAAATGTGGGTTTCCCATAATTCCAATATGTAATTTTATTTTTTCAGGTGTCTTGTATTTCTCTCCTGAACTCTTGCACTGTCCAATACAACTCAGGGATGTTAGTACAGCATCTAAAATATAAGTTTAGATAATCCTTTCTCCTCTTAAAAATAATAGACAATGCTTACATTATATATCAGATATGATTTTAGTTTGGATTTTGATTTAATGTAATTAGAGACTAGTTGTTTTATATACACATATCTGACTTGAATTCAGAATTTCAGAATCTTGAATTGCTAAGTAAAGTTAATCTACTTATTATTCAACTAGTTTGCAGTTTCAGTTATGTTTGGAGTGTGCTTTCTTTTCCAAGTCCAATAGCAATGGCAATACCTTTACAAATGATAGATTTCTCACATCAAAAACCATGATATAAATTACATTAAAATATATTTTTATTTTATGATTATCTATTTACATATCCTCTTTTGCTTCCAGCTACCTTGTAAATTATTTTATTATTATTATTATGATCAGTTAGTCAATATGTAGTAGATCATTAATTTTTGATGTAGTGTAAGTTCTAAATTTGGTAACTGACACATGGAGATTTTATTTGTTGATTTTTTTTTTTAACCCATACTTTAGATTGAGGGTTGGCAAACTTTTTTTGGTAAAGCATCAGATAGAAAGTATTTTTTTTTACTTTGCTGGCCATACTGTTTCTGTAATAACTACTGTTTACAAAGAGATAATAGACTCCAAATGGAGTCACTTATGCAAAGCCCACATCACCAAACTGAGATTTAATACCTAACTTAATTACCATTTCAACCTCTCCCTGGAGTGGAGTCTTAATCTGGAGTTACCTGGTCATGACCAATGAGGTAATCTGCTTCTTAGACATCTGCCATCCCCTAAAGGAAGGTGACCTTGCCACAAATAATCCATTTTTCACTAGTAACTTCCTTATCCCATCCCTTTCTTCCTATGAAAGTTTTTCATTCTGTGCAGCTCTTTGGAACTCTGATCTATCTGCTAGGTAGGAGGCTCCTTGATTCATAAGTTATTGAATAAAGCCGGTAGGACTCTAGAGTGTACTCAGTTGAGTTTTGTTTTTTAAGAGAATTGGTAGCAGTGATGGAATCCAAAGAACACTCCTGATGGCTTTCAGGAACAGTGAGAAACAGGCATGATACCTGAAGACCCTCTGAATTCTCTTTCTTACCATTTCTGAGGGCTGTGGACAAGTTCTACGTGGTTCTGAGCTCTACTCTCTTTGTGTCAAGCTCCCACTCTAATTAGCTTTCCACAGTTCTCCATTGGACTGGAATCCCCAGCCCTTGGTTCAGTCCCCAAATTCTACATTGGGAACTGCTGGTCGTTACTGGTTGGAGTTGAAGTGGATCTAACTTGAAAGCTGGGCTGGGTCCAAAAGAGAATTTTGTTTTACTTGTTTTGTATAGATAAAGGCTATTGCTAATGGAATCTCGGAAGCTAAAAACTACAAAATTGGTAGGCATGGATCGAGCACTTAAAAGCTGTTAGAGCATCTGCTACTAAACCCTAAAGACTCTTGTGGTAGAATAAGTTGGTCACGGAACAGGTTAGATTGACACTCAGTCATTCATAAACCTCAAGAAAATGTCCAAATAACAAGGCACAGTGTAAAATACCACATAATCCCCAACCCAGTGGCACAGCCCCCTTGGGTATTAGTTTGACTCCAAGAGACCCAAAGGCTTAGCTGAAAAAAAAGAAAGAGAGAGAGAGAGAGAGACCCTCAAATTTCAAAGAGTTGAGCATACCACCTTCTGGAATATCTACTTATTTTATGTCTTGGAACTACAGCCCCAGAAGCTATATATACTGCTAAAATGGCAAAATCTAACTAAAGACAACCTAGAATTACAATGACCATCATGGGGAACGTTCCAATGAGACAAGATCGTTGATTTAAGAAGTACACTTACAAACAAGGGTTTCCAAATCAAGCAGAGAGAATGGGATACCTATTTTAACTGGAATGTAAAAGCTTCCAAAAGGCTTTAAGATTCCAAAATAACTTCATGCAAAGTGTCTTTGCAAAAGTCTAATGATCGCTTCTCGGCCTTTTGGCTAAGATCAAATGCAAAAGTCTAATGAAAAATTAAAGATGCAAAAGGTATCTGAAACAATACTTAGGACTTCTTCATTACATGCTCCTTGGAGTCCATCATCAAAACACCGGCCCAGAAATTGATGCCTCATTTGTAATCAACTGAGACATAAGGAGGAAAACCATTCTCATAGGTTTTGTGCAAATTCTTCAATATCCACTCAAATGTCCCCATATTTACCTACAAAGAAGAGTCCCTCATAATGCCCCTCCCCAGAGTTGATAAGACCCTGACAGATTTTTTTGGTAAACTGTTACATTATTCCCTTAAAAAGCCCAGGGGAAACTAAAATTAAAATGAATGAAAAACCTTGCCAAATCCTAATAGACAGTGGAGCCTAAAGTGGGGATCCTGAGAAAACTGGCAAAAGTCAGAAAAGGGTAAGAATTCTTACCAAGAGTCAGATCTCCTGAACATCTGTCCGTAGTGTCCAGTTAAGAAAGGAAAATAAAACTTCACATTGTCCTTTCCTTTCCAAATTCATACCTGTTGGTTATTGATCATTTCTCTCCTAGAGACAACTATTGCCTTCCTGTTTCTTTTATGTCCTAAGAGCTTGACTTGGCTTTCTGCCTGTCTGGGACATGCAGGTTGCCATTTCTTTCTCTTGTCTATCTTTGCGCGTGACTTCGGATCTTGGGAAATTAGTATCTTTTACCCTCTTCAGGGACTGCTTTTCTATACAAGGAGTGTTCAGTACTGCCAGAAATATTTTCCTGGATGAAAGGCGACAAGATATTTACAAGAATGTTTAAAGTAGTTTTGTGGCAAGAAGTTGACCAGATTGGAAGCTGATAATGAGACCCTGACAGAAATTATTTTAGATTGCCTGGCAAAAATGAAATGATGTATCCAGAGGGAAAGGAAAACATCTCAAGCATTTGTAGAAGGATTTACTAAAACATTCCAGAGAAAAACAGTTCTAAATCCATAGAAATCTTCTGATTTTCATCTTAGCTGGAAATCCTCTCCTGACATATATTTTTAAAAAGCCAAATTGAAAATAATGAGGTTAGGTGGGTACATCAGCCCCTTGATATCATTTAGGCTGCAACCCAATTCTTTGAGGAATTAAAGCAACTACCCTTATTTCACAAATCTTGACAAAACCAAAATGCAGCTCTAGAAACAATTCAAAATCCACCTATTACCAATTTACTAATCCCCCAAACCTCATCTATTTATTACAAAAAGCTTGCAAATACTGTAAAAATTCTGGCCTCAGGAAATAGTTCTGGCCAGTTCTGGCATTCTTTCCCTGTGCCTTTGAGACTGGAAATATTCTACCTGGTGTTCTCCAGGAACTCTTTTCTAGTCATCTCTTAATACAAACTTCATGGAGGTAATTCTTATCAGAAGAAAAACAAGGAGTTGGGGAGTTTCTTTGGAACTTGGGCAAATGAAAAATCACATCTTCTCCACAAATAGTAATAAAAAGCTTTGACCATCTTAATACATAAACTTAACTTCTTCCATCTATCAGTAACACAATTAGATCTAACTTCTTTTATAACTACTGGATTTTGTATTATTGTGCTTGATTCATGGCAACATTTTAGAACAGAATCTATAAGATCTGTTTATATCTGTGTGTGTGTGTGTGTGCGTGTGTGTGTGTGTTAGATAGTATTGCCAAAATGATTTTGTAAAAGCGCTCTAATTGACTTAAAAAAATTAAATACTTAAATGAATTAAGTATTTATAAAATTCTCAAAAATATAATAGAAATTAACCCAAATGCTTTCTGGGTTCATGTGATCGGGAAAAGTATTCAGTATTAAAGCTAATTAAGTCTGATAGCTTAATTAAAATGTACATGTCTTTAGAATTATTAGCATTCAATAATGCAGACTTGCAACTTTTATTCTACCTGGGTTTATTAATTAAATAAGTCTACATTACCTCTGTTAAGAATTTTGTTAACAAGAAAAATAATTTGTATGATGAAATTTTCATAAGTTAAAAAACAAGTGAATTTAATAGATGTAACTGGAATTAGAGTTTTCAGGTGAACTTTTCTTAATGTTTGAAGTTTTTATTTAAATTCTAGTTAGTTAACATATAGTGTAATATTATTTCAGGAGCAGAATTCAGGGATTCATTACTTATATATAACATCCAGTACTCATCACAACAAGTGCCCTCCTTCATACCCATTACCTATTTGCCCATTTCCTCTGCTCCCCTCCATCAACTTTCAGTTTGTTCTCTATAGTTAAGAGTCTCTTATGGTTTGCTTCCCTCTCTCTTTCCCCCCTTCCCTTATGCTCACCTATTTTGTTTCTTAAGTTCCACATCTGAGTGAAATCATAGGTATTTGTCTTTCTCCGACTGACTTTTTCCCTTAGCATAATGTTCTCTAGCTCCAGCCATGTCATTATAAATGACAAGGTTTCATTCTTTTTGATGATCAAGTAACATTCCATCACACACACACGCACACACACACACACACACATCACATCTTCTTTATCCATTCTTTAATCAATGAACATTTGGACTTTTTCCATAGTTTGGCTATTGTTGATCACGCTCCTATAAACATTGGATGGCATTCACCCCTTTGAATCTGTATTTTTATATCCTTTAGATAAATAGCTAGCAGTGCAATTGCTGGATCATAAAGTAGTTCTATTTTTAAGTTTTTGAGGAACCTCCATACTGTTTTTCAGAATGACTGTACCAGCTTATATTCCCACCAACAGTGCAAGAGGATTTCCCTTTTCTGCATCCTTGCCAAAATCTGGGGTTTCCTGTGTTGTTGATTTTAGCCACTCTGACAGGTGAGAGGTGGTATCTCATCCTGGTTTTGATTTGTATTTCCCTGATGATGAGTGATATGGAGTATCTTTCCATGTGTCTGTTGGCCATCTCTATGTGTTCTGTGGAAGAATGTCTGTTCATGTTTTCTGACCATTTCTTAACTGGATTATTTGTTTTTTGGGTGTTGGTTTAGGTAAGTTTTTATATATTTTGGGTACTAACCCTTTATCAGAGATGTGAATTTGCATTTTCTCCCATTCTGTAGGTTGTCTTTTAGTTCTGTTGTTTCCTTTGCCTTTTTGAAAACAAAGATTTTATTTATTTATTTATTTATTTATTTAGGATAGTAGGAGGATGGGTGGATGGAGAGAAAGAGAGAGAGAGGGAAAGAATCTCAAGCAGATTCTACACTGAGCATGGAGACTGATGGGGGGACTCAATCTCACAATCCTGAGATCATGATCTGAGCCAAAATCAAGAGTCAGATGTTTAACCAACTAAGTCATCCAGGTACCCCCCAAAGCTTTTTATCTTGGTGAAATCCCAGCAATTCATTTTTGCCTTTGTTTCCCTTGCCTCCAGAGACCTGTCTAGTAAGAAGTTGCTACGGATGATGTCAAAGAGGTTGCTGCCTGTGTTCTCTGGGATTTTGATGGTTCCCAGTCTCACATTTAGGCCTTTCATCCATTTTTGAATTTAATTTTGTGTATTATGTAAGAAAGTGGTCAGGTTTCATTCTTTTGCATGTGGCTGTCCAGTTTTCCCAACACCATTTGTTGAAGCGACTGTCTTTTTTCGACTGGATACTCTTTCCTTTTTTGTCAAAGATTAGTTGACCTTGTAGTTCTGGATCCATTTCTGGGTTTTTTATTCTGTTCCATGGATCTATGTATCTGTTTTTTTGTGCCAGTACAATGGTGTCTTGATGACTACAGCTTTGTAATAGTATTCAAAGTCCAGAATTGTGGTACCGGCAGCTTTGTTTTTCTTTTTCAAGATTCTTTGGCTACTTAGGTTCTTTTGTGTTTCCATACACATTTTAGGACTGTTTGTTTTAACTCTGAAAAATGCTGATGATATTTAGGTGAACCTTTAATCAATAGTGGTATTTTATGGTATGTCTACTTAAATAGTCTCCTCACATCTTTCTGATAACTTAAAACTTTAGAGTTTTGCTAAGTGAAATGAAATGATGAATAATAACTTAATATCTAGATCATTTCCAGATAAAATACAGAAATGCTAATTACTGAACATGGGTTTACTTACTTTTTTTACTTCTTATGAACAAGAAACTTAAGATATTTGGGTTTATTAATAAACAAGTTGTATGCTCCATTGAAAAATTTACTATGAGGTAGAATATATTTCTATAAATTTTGAAATGCATTTATAAATTTGTCAAACCACAGAATGCTAGTATAAAAGACAGTTAACAATTGTTTGCTTTTTTATTTTCACTAGAAATTATGGTGATTAATGGTTAAAAATTCAATATATTCAAGCTACTAGAAACAATAAGGGAAATGACTCTGTTTGTAAGGAAACTAGGCTGTGTGTTTTTGGTAAAAGAAGGTATGAGAAATGGAGATGCATTTTTATTGAGGGAAAAGAAAGTAATCTTGTCCTAGAGTGAGTCTGATTATTTCAGAATAAGGAAGAGGAAGAGCAAAGAACAAAATTTAGACGTAAAAAAGGAAGTTGTAGAAGGTTTGTAGAAGGGAGTCTTGGGAAAGAAATTTTATGTGAGTCAAGCTGGCTCAGACTATAATAAATTTAAGTAAAAAAAATTTAATATCAAAAGTACACAATATATGGGTAATGCTGACCTTGTAGAATGAGTTTGGAAGTTTTCCTTCCTCTTATATTTTTGGAATAGTTTGAGAAGAATAGATATTAATTCTCATTTAAATGTATCATAGAATTCACATGTGAAGTCACAGACTTTAGTTTGTTGGGAGTGTTTTGATTACAGATTTAATTTCATTGCCAGCAACTGGTCTGTTAAAATTTCCTATTTTTCTGATTCAGTTTTGGAAGATTATATATTCCTAGGAATTTATCCATTTCTTCTAGGTTGTCCAATTTTTCCAGTAATTTTTCATAATATTCTCCTATAATCTTTTATGTCTCTGTGATGTCAGTTGTTATTTCTCTTTTTTCATTTCTGATTTTATTTGAGTCCTCTCTCTTTTTCTCTTAATATGTCTGGCAAAAGGTTTATCAATTTTGTCAATCTTTTCAAAGAACCAGCTCCAGGCTTCATTGATCTTTTCTGTTTATTTATTTTTCTTTTAGTCTCTAGTTCACTTATTTTTACTCTGATCTGCATTATTTCCTTTCTTCTACTAGTGTTGGTCATTGTTCTTTTTCTAGTTCCTTTAGGGGTAAGGCTAAATTACTTGAGGTTTTTCTTGCTTCTTGAGGTATTGCTATAAACTTCCCTCTTAAAACTGCTATGGCTGCATCCCAAAGATTTTGGGCCATTGTAACTTCATTTTCATTTGTCTCCATTTATTTTTTGTATTTCCTCTTTGACTTCTTGATTAACTCATTTATTGTTTGGTATTATATTTTTAGCCTCAATGTAATTTCATTCTTTTCAGGATTTTTTTCTTGTACTTGACTCCTAGTTTCATATAGTTGTGGTCAGAAAGGATGCTTGATATGATTTCGATCTTCTTAAATTTATTGAGACATGTTTTGTGTCCTAACATGTGATCTGTCCTGGAGAATGTTCCATGTGCACTTGAAAAGAATGTGTATTCTGCTGTTTGGGTTTGAAATGTTCTGTACATATCTGTTAGTTCAAGCTGGTCTAATGTGTTTGTTGTTCAAATCCACCATTTCCTTGTTGATCTTCTGTCTGGGTGATCTATCCACCGATGTAAGTGGGGTACTAGAGTCCCCTACTCTTATTGTATTATGTCAATTTCTCTTTTTATGTCTGTTACTTTATTTATTTAGGTACTCTATGTTCAGTGCATAAATATTTATTTTATCCTCTTGTTGGATTGTTTCCTCTATCATTGTGTAATGACCTTCTTTGCCACTTACTACAGTCTTTCTTTTGAAGTCTATATTTCTGTCCAAAAAAAAGGTCTATATATCTGATATAAGTATTGCCTGTCCTTTTTTTGTTCATTTCTATTTGCTTGGTATGCTTTTCTAGCTCTTTGCTTTCAGTTTCTGTGTCTTTAGGTATGAAGTGAATCTCTTATAAGCAGCATATGGATCGTGGATTGGTATTTTTTTTTTATCCATTCAGGCATCCTTTGTTTTTAATTGGAACATTATTACATTTATATTTTAAGAAATTATTGATAGGTGTGTACTTATTACCCTTTTGTTAACTGTTTTCTGGCTGTTTTTTAGTTCTTTTGTATTCTTTCTTCTCTTCCTTTCTTCCCTTATAGTTTGATGGCTTTCTTTGGTGTTGTTTGGATTCCTTTCTCTTCATTTTTTAAATCAATTATAGGTTTTTTATTTGTGGTTACCATTACATTTATATATGATATCTTATGTACATAGCAGTTTATGTTGTTGATGGTTGCTTAAATTCAGACATATTCTAAAAGCAATATATTTCTACTGCCTTCCATATATAATGTATATGATTTCATATTTTGCAGCTTTTTCATTTGTGTTTCCTTTGGCTAATTTTTGGAGATATAATCAATTTTGCTACTTCTCTGTTTTAATCTTCACACTGACTTTATAAGTGATTAATCTACTACCTATAATATATGTTTGCTTTTACCTGTGAAAGTCTTTCCTTTCAGAGTTTTCCTCTGGTTATGCCTTTTCTTTTCATTCAAGGAATTTCCTTCAACATTTCTCCTAAAGCTTGTATAATGGTGATAAACTTCTTAACTTTTGTTTGTCTGGGAAACACTTTATCTCTCCTTCTACGGTGAATGATAACATTTCTAGGTAGTGTATTCTTTTTTTTTTTAATTTTTTATTTTTTATAAACATATATTTTTATCCCCAGGGGTACAGGTCTGTGAATCACCAGGTTTACACACTTCACAGCACTCACCAAATCACATACCCTCCCCAATGTCCATAATCCCACCCCCTTAGTTGCAGATTTTTTTCCTTTTATCACTTTGAATATATCATGCCACTCTCTTCTGGGCTGGGAAGTTTCTGCTGAAAAACCAGGTGAGAGCCTTATGGAATTTCCCTTGTATGTAACTATTTTCTTTTCTCTTGATGCTTTTAAAATCCCCTCTTTATCATTACTTTTGCCATTTTAATTATTATGTGTCTTGCTGTGGACTTCCTTATCTTACTAGAAGCTTCTGTGCTTTTTAGTTCAGGATGTCCGTTTTCTTCCCTAGATTTAGGAAGTTTTCAGCTATTATTTCTTAATTAAATTTTCAGCTCCCCTTTCTCTTTTTCCCCTGAGATCCTTATAATGTGAGTAGTATCATGTTTGATATCGTTGGGTTTCCTTAACATATCCTTATTTTTACTATTCTTTTTATTCTTTAAAAAATTTTTCTGCTTGGTTGCTTTCCATTCTCTGTCCTCCAGATCACTGACCCATTCTTCTGCATCCTGTAATCTGTTGTTGATTCCCTGTAGTGTGTATATATATATATATATATATATTTTTAAATTTCAGTTATTGAATACTTCATTGCTGACTGGATCCTTTTTTATTTTCTATCTCTTTGTTGAAGTGTTCATTGAGTTCATCTGCTCTTAAATCCAGTATCTTTATGACCATTAGTTTGAATTCTTTATTAGGCATATTGCTTATCTCATTTCATTTAGCTCTTTTGCTGTGATTGTGTCTTATTCTTTCATTTGGCCCATATTTCTTTGTCTCTTCATTTTGTCTAACACTGTGTGTTTCTATGTAATAGGGAAGCCAACCATATCCCTGCTCTTGAAAGTAGTGGCCTTTGTAGAAGAGGTCCTGTAGCATACCCTGGTCACCAGAACCAGGTCATACAGGAGTGTCTCCTATGTGGGCTGCGTGCCCTGTGCTGTTGTGGCAGAAATGTGTCTGCCCTCAAAGAAGTAAGCTGCAAGGATCTGCTTTGTCTGCTATGGATGCACAGTGGAGGGTTTGTCCCTGTGCTGTTGAGGTGCCTGCCTGAGGCTGCCATGGGTTCATAAGTGGACAAGATCTGTATGTTCTCCTGATGCCAAAACCAGACAAAGACACTATAAAATAAAGCAAAACAAAACAAAAACCTATATCCCTATATCTCTGATGAACATGGATATAAAAATCCTTAACAACATGTTAGCAAACAGAATTCAACATTAAAGTTAAAATCATTCCCCACAATCAAGCAGGATTTACTCCAGGAATACAAGGATAGTTCAATATTTGCAAATCAATCAATGTGATATATCATATTATAAGAGAAAGGATAAAAACCATATAATCATCTCAATAGATGCAGAAAAAGCATTTGACAATATTCAACATTCATTTATGATAAAAACTCTGAAAAAAGTTCAGAGTTAGTTCATGAAACTAACATCATGAACAAGACAAAAAAAAAAAATCCATTCTCACCATTTCTACTCAACATAGTACCAGAAGCCCTGGCCATAGCAATGAGATGAGAAGAAGAAATAAAAAGCACTCAAATTGATAAGGAAGAATTACAATTGTCGCTATTTATAGATCACATGATGTTACATATAGGAAACCCTAAAGGCTCCACCAAAGAACTATTAGAACTGATAAACGAATTCAGCAAAGTTGCAGAAAGCAAAGTTAATATACAGAAAACTGGTGCATATCTATACACTAATAATGAAGTAGTAGAAAGAGAAATTAAGAAAATAATCCCATTTACAATTGTATCAAAAAAGAGCAAAATATTTAGGAATAAATTTAACCAAGGATGTGTAAGATCTGTACTCTGAAAACTATAAAGCACTGATGAAGGAAACCAGGGATGACACAACTGGAAAGGTATTCCATGCTCATGGATTAGAAGAATAAATATTGTTAAAATGTCTATACTACCCAAACTAATCTACAGATTCAACACAATCTCTATCAAAATATTAATAGCATTTTTTTTTACAGAACTAGTACAAATGAACTAAAAACTGTATGTAACCACAAAATACTACAAATCAAAGCAATGTTGAGAAAGAACAAAACTGTAGATATCACAATCCCAGATTTCACGCTATATTACAAGGCTGTAGTAATCAAACTAGTATGATATTGGCACAGAAATAGAGACATAGATCAATAGAACAGAATAGAGAGACTAGAAATAAACTTATGATCAATTAATCTATGATAAAGGAGGGAAAAATGTACAATGAGGAAAAGACAGTCTCTTCAATAAATGGTGTTGGGAAAACCAAACAGCTACATGCAAAAGAATGAAACCGGAACACATTCTTACACCACACACAAAAATGAACTGAAATGGATTAAAGACCTAAATGTGAGATAAACCCATAAAAATCCTTAAAGAGAGCACAGGCAGTAAAATCTCTGACATCTGCCATAGCACATTTTTCTAGGTATATCTCTCAGGTAAGGGGAACAAAAGCAAAAAATAAAAAATTGGAATTACACCAAAATAAAAAGTTTTATACACTCAATGAAACCAATAACAAAATGAAAAGGCAACCTACTAAATGGGAGAAGATGTTTCCAAATTATCTTTAATAATGAGTTAATATTAAAAATATATAAGGAACTTAACTCAACACCAAAAAGCAAATAATCAAATTTAAAAATGTGCAGAGGATTTGAGTAGACATTTTTCCAAAGAAGATACACAGATGGATTACAGACACATGAAAGATGCTCAAAATCACTAGTCATCAAGGAAATGCAAATCAAAACGATGAGATATCTTACAACTGTCAGAAGGGCTAGAATCAAAAAGATAAGAAATAACAAGTGTTGGTGAGGATGTGGAGAAATAGGAACCCTCTTGCACCATTGGTGGGAATGTAAATTAGTGCAGCCACTGTGGAAAACAGTAAGGAGGTTCCTCATAATTAAAACCAGAAATGCCATATGTTCCAGTAATTCCACTACTGGGTATCAAAAAGATATATGCACCCTTATGTTTATTGCATCATATTCATGATAATCAAGATTTGAAAGCAACCCAAGTGCCTATTTATAGATGAATGGATTATGAAGATAAAGAAGAATACACACACACACACACACACACACACACATCTAGGTCTGTAAAAAGGATTTGTGAGACCATGTCATTTATGACAATATGGATGAAACTGGAGGGTAATATGCTAAGAAAAATATGTCAGAGAAATTAAAATATCACATGATTTCACTTCTAGAAAGTAAGAAAAAATATCTAAAAAACAAAACAAATGAACAGAGAAAGAAACAAAGAACAAATAAGCAAATAAACAAAAACTGAGAGCCTTAAATAGAGAAAATAAACTGGTAGTTGTCAGAGAGGCAATGGGGAGGTTGGGTGAACTAGATGAAGGAGATTATGAGGAACTAAATTCCAATTATAGAATAAATAAACCTAGGAGATGAAGAATACAGCATAGAAAATGTTACATGCATATTATCACAAACATTATTACAATAGTGTTGTAATAATGTTGTAGGGTGACAGGTGGTGAATAATACTTATTGTGGTGAGTGCTGAGTGATACATAGAATTGTTGAGTCAATATATTGTACCCTATAACTAATAGTATGTTAATCACACTTAAAAAAAAATACACTGGTATGAAGTTAGAATTTGGTTTCCTCTCTGTTAAAAAGACAAAGTTTTCTTGGATGACTGGTTTGCTCTTGATAAACAATAGTAATGGTTGTGTGTGTATGTGTTTTACCTTTGAAGTAATATGCCTAGAAAACAAAGATTCTGTCTTACCAAAATAATATTTTGTATTTAATGTTGTCTTTATCAAGTCCTTGATTATGTGAGAGAACTGAGTCTTCTCTACTAAAAGAGCTAAGATTTTCTTAGAACTATTTAGCATTCTGTATTTGCCTTGTGAAGACTTATGACTCTGGTTACATGGATAACTACTTACTGCTTCACAGCAAACTATGATCCTATTTAGCCAAGTTTTTTTTTTTTTTTAAGATTTTATTTATTTATTTGACAGAAAGAGAGACACCGAGAGAGGAGACACAAGCAGGGGGAGTGGAGGGAGAAGCAGGCTTCCTGTCTAGCAGGGAGCCTGACATGGGGCTTGATCCTGAGAACCTGAGATCATGAGTTGAGCCGAGGGCAGACGCTGAACAACGGAGCCACCCAGGAGCCCCTGGCCAAGAATTAACCTTTTGATATTTTTGAGAAACTTTCTCTGAATCAAATTTTAAATGGAGTCTTTTTGGCCATGAACCAACTTTTAAGATATTTTGAGAGGGTCCCTGGAATATTTCAAAAGATTTGTTCTTGGGACACCTGGGTGGCTCAGTCAGTTGAGCATCTGACTCTCGGTTGTGGGTCATGTTGTGATCTCAGGGTCATGAGACTGAGCCATGCATCAGGCTCCACACTCAGTGGGGAGTCTGCTTGGGGTTCTCCCTCTGCCCCTCCCCTTTCACCCTCTCTCACTCTCAAGTAAATAAATAGATCTTTGAAGAAAAAAAAAAAATTTGCCTTCTCTCCTTATTAGAAGAGAGATGCTGCACTAATTTGATACATTAAATCACATGGGAAACATTATGAAATAAGAAGTAATGTTAAGCCTTCTTTATATTATATGTGTACAGATACATATTATAAATGTTTTAGAAATTGTGTAAAATTCCTAGAAATTTGATACATCCTAATATCATGTTATCAGTATAATTCCAATTATTATTTTTAAAATGTTGTATGTTACAGAAATAACCAAATTTCCTTGTGTATTCCATGATAATGAACTCTCATTATACCTTTAACCATGGATAATGTTAAAGTCTTTAATTATTCACAGAGAGTTATTATTGTACTCTGATATTTTTGTAAGACTGAGGCTCAAGGGAAGTGCTTATCAAGTGTTCCTGACTACTGAGCTGAAGAAGGCTCTACCTATCATCTGGTTCTGTACAAACGTTGGAGATTTCCAAATCAAATTGACTAGGAAAAGAAATAGCGTATGTTGAGGTAGACTGTTTCCATCCAAGATACCACATCAAAGCTTCGTACTTTAACTAGACATGAAACTCTTCCTTCTCTTTCTTTCCTTTACCCTGGCATTGGTCTGGAAAGATAACACCATCATCTATATCTTCCAGGCCCTTGTTAAGGTGGGGTTAAGGTTTCAGACTGCTGGATTTGTCATCAAAGACTATGTTGCTAAAGACCCTGTGACCAGTTTTTCTTCTATTCTTAATTGATCCCCACCACCACCACTTAGGAATCACTTACAAAGTCCAACTTTTATGGTCAGAATATCCATGTTTTGTTTTTCCTTTCTCTAGTTATGACAGTACTTTGTTCAGTTAAACACAAATGCAGATACAAATCATAGCACATTTGCCCCCCTACATTCTTCTGATTATCTGAATCAGATTAGCCTCAATCACCAAAAGATCTCACGAGCAGTCCCCATCTTTGCAAGGACAAAGTTGTCCTGGATCATAGGATAGCCTTTTATTACCTTTTAGCTGAACAAGGAGATGTTTGTGCTGTGGCCACCACCACTTGCACCTGGATAGCATTTCTTGGGAAGTTGAAACTCAGATACACAAAACCACTGAATAAGCCACTTGGCTTTAGAAAGTGACTCCTTCAACCTGGCCTTTCTTTGACTTATTTTATTTTGATTGGTTTGCCTTGGGGATCCTGGCTCCAAAGTGCACACCAGAAAGTGGGGATTGTTCTGCTTATAATCATCACAGTAGTCTCCCCGGTGCACTGTATTCCTTCAAAAGCTTGAAATGCATGTTCATAGCTGCTAAATGAGCAAAGACTGGAACATTGAAAAACGAATGAAGAGAATGACCAACTTAAGAAATGTAAACCTGAATCTGTGACCTATGAATACCACAGAGATTCAACAAAAAGCATCATAACAGGGGTGCCTCGGTGGCTTAGTGGGTTAAGGCCTCTGCCTTCGGCTCAGATCACAGTCCCAGGGTCCTGGGATCGAGCCCCGCATCGGACTCTCTGCTCAGCGGGGAGCCTGCTTCCTCCTCTCTCTCTGCCTGCCTTTCTGCCTGCTTATGATCTCTGTCTGTCAAATAAATAAAAAAAAAAAAAAAAAAAAAGACAACAGGTACGTAATGGAGTCACTTGTGCTAAACCCATATCACCAAACCAAGACTTACTTCCTAGGTTAATTCCAGTTTCAATCTCTCCCAGGAACAGAATCTTAAACTAGTCAATCACTAGCACTAGTGAGGTAATCTGCTTGACAGACCCCTGCTATCCCTTAAAGGAAGGTGACCCTGCCATAAAGAATCCACTCTTCAAGGGGGCGCCTGGGTGGCTCAGTTGGTTGGACGACTGCCTTCGGCTCAGGTCATGATCCTGGAGTCCCGGGATCGAGTCCCACATAGGGCTCCCAGCTCCATGTGGAGTCTGCTTCTCCCTCTGACCTTCTCCTCGCTCATGTTCTCTCTCACTGTCTCTCTCTCAAATAAATAAATAAAATCTTAAAAAAAAAAAAAAGAATCCACTCTTCGCTAATAACTTCCTTGTGTTGCCCCCTTCTGCCTATACAAGTCTTTCATTTTGTACAGTTCTTCAAAGATCCTTCCTATCTGTAGAAGGGAAGCTGCCCAAATCATGAATTGTTGAATAAAGCCAATGAGACCTCTAAAATTTACTCATTTGAATTTTGTTTTCTTAATACCACTCAACTCAACCATAGACAATGTTAACAAATGTGCATGGCCATAGTTCGAAATTTCTGCTCTCAACCATTACACCCAAGTTGTGATAACTTGAATAATTGATTTAAAGCCATATTACTTAAAGCATTTTGGTTTCTTTCTCAGTCTTACCTTCACAAAGTTTACTGTTGAATAGTAAACTGACGGAATACAATTTGGGTCATTTGGTCCTGGACCAGATCTTTTAGGGACATTCCACCTGTAGGTGTTTATTTCTCCTGAAGATTAAATAAAATACAATACCTAGGTTAGTGCCTCGCATTGAAGGCAGCTAATAAATGTTCATTCATACATATGCTACAACAAATGAACTCCAGGTACCACATCTATGCATCCCCTGTGGCTGACCCAGAACCTTGCAGAGGAGTCACAAATAAACTCACATACATTAGCAAGATAATCACATTGTAAAAGTCTCAAATGAAAGCCACATTTAAAGTGCTATCTCCTTGTGGTGTGTGTACACACACACACACACACACACACACACACACACACACACACTGGAATACTATGCAGCCATCAAAGGAAATGAAATCTTGCCATTTGCAACAACGTGGATGGAGCTAGAGGGTAATATGTTGACTGAAATAAGTCAGTCAGAGAAAGACAATTATCATATGATCTCCCTGATATGAGGAATTTGAGAGGCAGAGTGGGGCGTTTGAGGGGTAGGGAAGGAAAAATTAACCAAGATGAGATCAGGAGGGAGACAAACCATAAGAGATTCTTTTTTTAAAAAATATTTTATTTATTTGATAAACAGATCACGAGTAGGCAGAGAGGCAGGCAGAGAGAGAGAAGGGGAAGCAGGCTCCCTGTTGAGCAGTGAGCCCGATGCGGGGCTCTATCCCAGGGCCCTGCGATCATGACCTGAGCGGATGGCAGAGGCTTAACCCACTGAGCCACCCAGGCACCCCCATAAGAGACTCTTAATCTCACAAAATAAACTGAGGGTTGCTTGGGGGAGGGAGTTATGGAGAGGATGGTTGGGTTATGGACATTGCAGAGGGTATGTTTTATGGTGAGTGCTGTGTCGTGTGTAAACCTGACGATTCACAGACCTGTACCCCTGGGGCAAATAATACATTATATGTTAATAAAAATAATTAATCAAAAAAATAAATAAATAAAAATGGCTATCTCTTTTTGAACTGTTTAGGTCCCATCCCTCCCCATCTGGACATACAGCCTATACATGAGTGCGAGCCACAAGGCAAAACAAAAATGATGCTTGTATGTCACTCCTCCATATTTGCTGATTCACCGGTAGGTTAGCAATATAACCTTGGGTCTAGTTTTCATTACCTTTCATAATAGCCCCTCTGCCTTGTTAATTGCAAGAAAAACCACTGATATTTAGCGTCCTCAAAGCGAGTGGTTAAGGGGAGTGATTAAAGTTCGAATGATCCATTATTCACCCCACTGGGGAGCACAGTTCTAAACAAAAGAAGATGTTCAGGACATGTATGTCGAGTGGCAGCATGAAAAAGAAGAAGGAAAAGGAGAAGAAATTTGACAGGGATTGCTTTGTTTATCTCATGAATGCCTGAATTAACCATTCTCCAACCTGTCTGAATTTTGTGCAAGAAATTAATTTCTTCCTCCTACCCGCCCCCATCTCTGGACTCTTCCAAGTCTTTCAACTTTGTCAGACAGAGACCCTTGTGGGGATTCTCTTCTTCCCTCTACCCCCATAACCCTATTAAGGACACTTAGAAGGCCAGTCAGCACAGAAGAACTATGTCCCTTACCAGTCCTCACCATCAGGGCATAGCAGCCTGTGAGGACTCACCCCAGCTGGCCCACAGCCCTGTCGGAGCCCTTCCCCAAGCCTGACTGGCACCTTCTTCCCCCTTCCTGAGTCACTTTTTGCCATCAAAAATGAATAACTTTAGTTGCTTTTTTGACGCAACTAAAACCAGTTCCCTCTTCATAAAAGTGAGCCACCCAATACAGAAAATATAGAAAGTACAAACAAGGTGAAGGTATAGAATGAGCATCACCCTATTACTTAAAATACTATCTCAAAAATGCAACCATTATGAACATTTTGGTTTATTTCCTTTTTAACCTTTGTTCTATACCTGTATTTTGCTTAACATGATACCACAAGTTTTTCCCTTGTCATTAAAACCTTCTTAAACATCATTTAATGGCTGTGTAATAGTTCATCAGAGGGATAGTCCAAAATGTGTTTGCGTATCTCCCTATAGACAGACATTTAGAATATTCATGAGAGATTTCTTGAAGCAGCAAAAGACAGATTTAGGAATTGGGGGAAGTGTGGGGTGTGGAGCAGCAAGAGAGGTTGGAATTGTGGCCAGTGAAGATTTCTTTTCCTCAACCCCATCCTTATAGGAATATCTTGCTAATTTTTTCTCATGATGCATTAGATTGTTTTCTCTTCTTCCTTCTATGCATCTTTAACATTTTACAGGTTTATATGACCTTTATTGCAATTACTATAGTATTTAGTATTATATATATATATATAAGAAGTAAAATGGAATATAATTCCCCTCTAATTATTCTTATGATTGCTCTCAATTTCATAACTGAAGGTCACAGAGGATCTTGACATTTACTACAACCAAATTTCAACTGTGTAAATGTTACGGGAAGCTCTTTAAAGTGTGAGACCTTCTCTCCCTTCAGTATATATTTTAAAACCCAGGTAGAGTTCCACCTCTTTTAGAAAGCTTTCCCTAACTACTACTTTATTTGCTCTGAATCAATCAATCAATCATCAATCAATTTTTATGGATTTTCCTTCTCTGAAACTTTTGTAAACATTCCCAGATACATTCTTGAAACTCTTCACCACTTAGAATTTCATTAGGCATAATCTGCATTACTACTAAAATGGTTCATCTTGTTTGTCTTTTTTTCTTCCGAATTCATTTTAAGCAACTCAAAAGAAACGTATGGCTAAGAGCAGAGGTTCTAAGTCCAACAAACTGAGGTTTCACTGTTACTAATGTATGATCCGGTCAAGTTCTTTACCCCTCTGTTCTTCAGTCATCTGTTAAATGGACATAACAATATAATATTTCCCTCAATTGTAGGATGTGCATTTTTTACATTTTAACATAACTCAAATCAAGATGCATCTTTCGATCAGTGGCATGCTAAGGTCTAATTGACCATGTGTTCTTTTTTTTTTTTTTTTTCTTTTAGTAACAGATAAAAATAATGATGGATATTCTAATCAAAGTCAATGACATATGTTAGTGTGTACCTTGTTGGGCTATTATAAGGAAAATGAATTTTTTTTTTAAATATAGCGTAGCACCTGGCAAAAGATGACATTCAATATGTATCAGCTATTATTATGTCTTACTACGCATTTAGGTCCCTAATGGATGCCTAGAAACAGCATAACTACTTGGTCATTAGATGACTGATGATCCTGTATTAAGAGTGACTATGTGATGACTGAAACATGTTGGCATTAAGATGAGCCTTCCAAGAGCTTTCAAAGATCAGAAAAGTTCAGAAGAGAGTTGAGTCCAGTGTCCTTATCAGCATGGAGCAGATCTCCCATGTAACTTACCTGGCTTTGTGACAGATGCTTGGAGCTGCTTTCCGCTCTCCATGTCTGCAATACCTTGGGCTGAGATGGAGTAGGGCCGGTTGGCTTTGTTCTTAAATATGATCAGGATGGAGTCGCCCACCTCAGCATGAATCATTGGGCCTAAAGGCAAAGCACAAGCCTGTGAGCGTTATCGTTGCTCTTTTCAACACTGAAGGAATATATATGCAGTTAGTTTTTAGCAAAATAAAGCTAACCGTAGCTTCTTCCTTTTGAGGGCAATATATGTCATATGAAATACTCATGTAGGGTTTGGCAGTCGGATCAACCTGGGTTCAAATCCCGGTTCCTTCACTTATTTGAGAGACCTTGCTTAAGTGACCTGCCTGACTCAATTTCCTCATCCATGAAATGGGTTTAATATCACCTTTCTCATAAAGATATAGTAAGGATTAAATGAAATAATAAATTATTTCAGGGCACTGAAACACAGTAAGTGCTCAATAAATACAGAAATTTTTACTGCTGCGGAGACGGTCTCCAGGAAAAGCCATATCCACATGATATGGTGACTTTCCATTGTAATCCTTCTGTATGTAACCTTTGGCAAGTCCAAAATTGCTCATTATCTGGTAAGTGGATATATCAATAATAAAAACTATAATGAGAATCCAATGAAATATTGTATATGAAAGAGATTTGAAGGTAAGACCAAAATTGAAACACCTATGTACTGATTTATGATCAATACAATGATTTCACTCATGCATGTCCAACACCACTTGGATACCTTGATGAGACATGCTCTCTCCAGCAATCCCATGTGTACGCTTCTGTTGGAAGCAGCCAGCCTGCGTGCCAACAGAAATAGGCCCACACCCCTGCCAGAAAGGCATGTGCCTTCAATGCCCCTTGCCTATACTAGGGGCCTCTCTCGCACAAAAGCAGTTTTCTCAGCGCCTGCCCCACAGTAACAGAGCGCCATACACACCAGCCTCTTCATGTGGCATCGCTTCAAGGACGATGTTAACAGAATCCCATTTTGGAATCACTTCAGACCTGATCCTATGGCCCTTGGGGATTTCTTTGCATCCTTGGGTGTTCCTAGGATTCTACTTTCATAGAGAGCTACGTTCACGGTAGGGGGTCTGACTGCACCCATCCACTCTTCACCAATTCAACCCATCATTTTAGTTGCTTTTCTGAGAAGACCACTAGAGTCCTAAATAAATCAGGAATTTTGTTGGACTATTTTTACCTTTGGGAGAAAACATTTAGTATGAATCAGGAAGTGTCTGAAAAAAACGCTATTTTGTTTTTCATGCTAAAGCTAGAAAAGAAATGCATGTTTTTTAAACTGCGAAGTTGAGTATAGTTCCAGAGAGGGGAAAGTGTATGCATGATTTAAAATCATTATTTGTCATTAATTACTGCTTTCATTCCACATGGCCTGCTGTACTGGTGAGAGTGAATGTCTTCTGATTTGGGGCCTGATAGGTCACCTGCCCTGTGCCCTTTGGAACTTCAGGGGCACAGGCCTGTCCCTGACCTGCAGAAAATGAGCAGTTGGGCCTCACGCTCTTCTGGGGGAAGCACTGCTGGGCTTGCCCCTGATGGTGTCACTGCTTTGTGTCATTTTACTGAGAAGACCCCAACTGGGACTTTTTGAGAGGCAACCTGCTCTTGTTGGCAGGACCAGTGAGCTTTTTTCCTGGAGCTCATTCGACATACACAGCTCCAAGGAAGAAATGTTATCACTGCAGCTGACTCTTCAGTGTCACAAAAAAGCTCCCATGCCACTGTTGATAGACAGGGTGTGGAGAAGATGGGTGGGGCATGTAATAATTTATCAAGCTAGCTATCTTGGTGCCTTTTTAAATATTAAGAAGTACTGTGGGGGTGCCTGGGTGGCTCAGTGGGTTAAAGCCTCTGCCTGCGGCTCAGGTCATGATCCCAGGGTCCTGGGATCAAGCCCTGCATCATGGTCTCTGCTCAGCAGGGAGCCTGCTTCCTCCTCTCTCTCTGCCTGCCTCTCTGTCTACTTGTGATCTCTGTCTGTCAATTAAATAAATAAATAAATAAATCTTAAAAAAAAAAAAAAAGTACTGTGTAAAGCCATACTATTTATATGTCACCTTGTGCATTTAAAATTGAGAACAGAAAAAAAAAGGGGGGGGGGATGGATTTCAGAGACTCTTCTAGATTAGCCCTCAGCCAAAAGATCTCATCTTTGTGATGGGGTCAGGTTTGGCAACTCCCAGGTGAAAGCAGGGAAGAAGAACTCTTTGAGTTCTAATCACCAGGTCAGGCAGCCCAGGATTTCAGACAGGCCCAGGAGATCCTGAGAAGACCAAGTTCAGGGCCTTCTGAACTCAAACCAGGCTTTTCACCTGGCGTTCCTCTCGTATAAGGGGTTTCTCTTTGGGTTGAATTGTTTTTATGGTGTGTTCTTATGGCTCTGTGCACGGAGAATCCAGGACCTTGAAGAAATTATGCAAATACTCTGCCTGCTCTTCTGAGGCATCAAATTATTCCAAGTTAAAATGTCCTGGCTTAGCAGAGGGATGAGAAAGGGACTTGAGGGTGACAGATGTTGGTTAGACAACCCTGGTGATATGGATGGCTGTTTGGGTGTTATCTGGCCATCTGGTTGACTATTCTTTGAATGAGTGTGCTCCCTGACAATGGGAAGACAGGAAGATGTCACACTTGGATCAATGCAGTCAGGCTGCTCTGTCCCTGCTGTGCCTTCTCAGGCCACTCTTGGGGCTGGCAGTGCATGCCTGCAATCTATGCCATACCCAGGAGTTCCAGGTGTTTCTCTCGTGGCGGTCGGGCTTTGATCTCCACAAATTCTCCATCAGTATATTCTCTGTAAACCACCTTCCTGTACTGAGAGCCAATCCAGTTTTCAGTGTGGTTCATAAATATATCTCCGTGTCTGTAAAGTAGAAACATCAGAAATTAAAGTTACCAGGAGGTAGAAAACCCTTGAGTGCTTCTGAGTGACTCAGGGGTACTCTGGAGCAGGGTTTCCCAAACCCAGCTGCCATCGGGAACCCCCTGTGGAGCTGGACTTCTGCAACAGGCTCTCTGGAAGTGGGGCCAGGGATCTGCACTTGAAAACACCTCAGAGGGTTTTGATGGGAGCAGGCCAGCTCTGGCCCTGGTCTTACTTCTTGGACCATCATTGCAGAGTCCTGTTGCACGCTCCATGGGGCCAACCTTAGTTAGAAACTCCCATAAGATGGCATGTTGCTTGTTGGGACTAACTAACCTCACACACATGCACATGCCTGACACATGTGCACACTCACACTCTATCACCCTGAATTCCTTCAGATTTCATGTGTATCATTCTGCACTGCGTTCTACTTTTCCACTTTAAAGACCTCAGGCCAGACTCTGGGTTGTATATTGTGCATATACACACATACAAATATAGGCATAGTTGATTCTTGTTCTTCACAGGAATTGTGTTCTAGAAAGTGACCTCAAACACTGAGATAATGAATACTGAACCATGACTCCTGGAGGAAATCCAAGGTTGGGTTTTGTAGGTGTTCACAAAGAATGCCCCTAAGAGATGCCATTTTGGCATGTGGATTATTTTGAGCTGGAAACAATCGAGACCCAAAAGGTCCAGGAAAAACTCTGACCTTCCCCCTAACTGCCTAGAAGTATTTAGGTAGAGGACCCAATCCCATTATAACTACATTATAATATGAACTAGGGGTGGGAGATAGGGAGGAATTTAGCAAAGTCTGTTTGCTAAAATTCTCTCTGCCTCCTTGTTTCTGAGTTGCCCAGCCAACATTTCTTTACCTAACATTTATTCTCTCTCATCTTCTTATGAATTGCTCTCCTTTCCTTGGAAGTCCCAGACTCCTTCCCCCTTCTCCTTATATATCGAGTTTTGCCTGTTTGGAATCTCTCATGTTTATGTGGATTCTCCCTGTGTACATAAATTTGATTTTCTCATGTCAATTTAATTCTTAGACCAGCCAGAAGAACCTGAAGGATAGAGGAAAAGCCACCTTTCCAACCTTCCAAAAAACAAACAAACAAACCAATCCAGTTTCTTTAAAACTCTGGTTACAATATTTTCATTGGCTGATTAATAAATATCCTTATTTTATGTGTGTTGCTGTTTAAAGACATCTTATTCAGGGGCACCTGGGTGGCTCAGTGAGTTAAGCCTCTGCCTTCAGCTCAGGTCATGATCCCAGGGTCCTGGGATCAAGCCCCGCATCTGGCTCTTTGCTCAGAAGAGAGTCTGCTTTCCCCCTTCTCTCTCTGCCTGCCTTTTTGCCTACATGTGATCTCTATCAAATATATAAATAAAATCTTTAAAAAAAATAAAGACATCTTATTCAATATGTATTGCTGATTCATTGACTTTAAACTCATGGCAATAGCACTGTAACTCGTGCCTGAATGAAGCTCATCTAATACGTATTTCCTCTGCAAGGCACATCACAGCCTTCTCATACTTGAGAACACTAGGCAGTGCTACTCTGTGGGGGCATTTTAAACAGCTAAGTCACCCAAAAAAGCACACATACATACACAAAAGTAGCACTAAAGGGACCACAAAGAGGATGTCTGTTTACACTGAAAGTTGAAACAAGGAGGCAGAGGGATGCCTTGTTTGTCTGACCTCAGCTGGGAATGTGCGCATCGGGTGACACATATCCTTTGCTGCTTTATACATCCCTGTAAATGACCCCCAAAGCACCACAAAATTTGATTTTGGTATTACAAATAAATTTCAGCATGAAGGCAAATTCACAAACATGGAGTCTGCAATAGTGAGGGTCAACTATGTGTTTAATCCACCACCAAGATAGATGGTCACAAGCGATGGGGAAAAAAACCCTATCAGTTTTACCTATAAAACATGGTATGTCCATTTCCCTCCCTTAAACTGCCTGCACTCCAACCTAAGTCACCGACCTCACTTACCTGTGTGAACTGGGTTGTTCTCGGTCATTCTATGTGCCTCTCACACTCCTCCCTTCCCTCTCTCCTCTACACTATAGGCAGAGTGATCCTAACCTGTACATTCAACAGGTGAAAAAATCTGTTGTTGGCCTCCCACTGCCCAGTTCCCAAATTCCTCACAACCCTTCACTCTCTGCCTCCGCCAACCTCCCAAGCCTCCTTTTCCCTCACTGGTACCACATACTCTCTGTTTTGGTCGTTCTGAACATTCTCTCTCAAGCTCCATGTGTGCTTCCCACCTCTAGGCCTTCCAAGTGTTCTCCTCTGGGTCAAGAACACAGTTGCCACCTCTTCAACTAGCCTATTCCTCAAGTCCCAGGACGAAGACTGCTTCCTCAAAGAAGCTCTCCCTGGCCACCTGCTTTCTCCCTAGCTCTCCCCGACACGGGGCCATGCACACCTGCTGTGGGCTCCCTCTGTGCTCAGCCCTTCCCCTCTCATAGTGATCACCTCGCTCAGTATGCTTGGTCTCATGTCTTCCCCATGCGCCATGAATTCTGTGTGGGAAGGAAACTCGCCTGTCCTTTTTAACACCATTTAACAACACTGGGTACAATGCCTAGATACAGTAGATGCTTAACAAAGAAAGACATGTACGTCTTCAATCTGGACCACCTGCTTTCCAAGGGAAGAGAATTTTTCTTCTACTTTCATTTTCCGAGAGTCCTAGTAACATTGCGGGAGTGACCCAGATGCCTCTGGAGCCATGTTTTACTGTTTGTCAGCTTTCCTGGTCTGCAAAGTGGGGTCATGACAATGTATTGGCCTCCCGGGACAGGTGTGGGGAGGCTGTGGGTTGAGCTCAGTAAAGACCTGTACCAGACACACACCGAGCACCTTGTAAGCGCTTGCTCTTCTGCTGTCTTGCTGGGATGTCAGCTGAGATGCTGGGCTGAGGCTCACCAAGTGGGTCAAGGACATTGTGAGGGTCACTAGGAGGTAGGGTTTTTTGAAAACCCTAACAAAATGCTTGTCACATGGTGGCTCCATACATGGCTGTTATTGTCTCAAATATCACGCTGATGAAATTAAATGCCTATCAGTCCACAAGTTCAGGAGTCCGAGGAATACAGCTTTATTTCCCTAGAGCAACTCTCTCTCAGATTTTGAATTGTCTCCCACAGCACAAACCCTGGCATTGTGCTGATGAGTCCCGCTGGTTGCTTTTCTGGGATCCCAAGGCCTTCTCAGTGTGTTCTGAGAAAGCCCTTAGGGGAAGATATCTAGGTCCCCAAGGTGAGGCAGAGAGTCTGTGTGAACCAGGATGAAGGAATGAATGTCTCAAGGATAACCCACACTGACAGGTGGTATGGAAACCAGATGTGCTTCCTCCCAAGGCTTTGGCTCAAAAGGCAGAGACATAAGAGTTGGGGGGCAGAAGGGGCATTTGTCCCTGGTCTCCCAGCTGCAGAGGTGCCCCAGATGTGCCTCTAGGAGGCCCGGTCTTCTCCATCTGTACTGTTACTTTCTATGGATCCATTGCACTTTGAATATGTGAACAGGTTCTCATTTTCCTTTGTTTTCATTTATTTATGGGAAATATTCTGAGTGGCAGGGCAGAGGGCAAACACAGCCAGCACCCACTATCTCTGTCTCCTGGGAGAAAATCCCAGAAGACTGAGGCTGCCGCCTCCTGCCAGTCCAGAGAGCAGGTGGTCGGAAAACCAAAATTATCCTAAGTGTCAAGAAAATCATGATGGCTCTGTCTCTTACACTCTCATGGGCTAAGAATATACATTCCACAAAATTGTTATGCCATTATTTCTTTAGTTCTAGCAGCCTTTTAGTAAACATCATCATTTTAGAAAAGGCTGGATCACTCTTCATTTCATTTTCCACTGCCCCAGCATCAGTCAGGAGCTGGTATCGGCAACACTGGTTTTTTTTTTTTTTTTTTTTGAGACCAAAATTGAATTTATTATGTTGGGAAAATTTATATCCTTGGGAGCTTTTTAAGGCTTGTTAAGAAGACTAGCATTTATAAAACTCTGTGCCCCCTCCTGGTATTTTTTTTTAAAGCATCAACATATAAGGGATGAGTGTACTACTCACTCCAAATTATCTCCTAATCTTAAAGTAAGCATTGTCATTCCCTTTTCCACATTTATATTTTAAGGAATGAAATCTATGACTAACATATTGAAAATAATGTGTTTAAAATAGCTGAAAATGACTTAGAAATGTTTTAAATATATATTTCAAGGTCCATATTGTGGATATTTTTCCTTCCATAAAACAGCATGTTTAATACTCCCAGTAGTCAGAGCTATGTGTCTTTGTGAATCTGCTCCCTTTCATTCATTCCAGCTGTGGTTTTAAGCCTACACTGGTTTTGCAAGACAGGAGTGTCTGGTTTAATAATTGGGTTGGTGAGTTATGGGAACAAATTTTAAATTGTCCTGTCCCTGAGGCAAATCTTTTTAGAAGGGAAGAGTCATTTCATTTCTTCATTTATCCATAAGGTGACGCTGTTCTACTCTCTTTTCCAGGAGTCTATACCCTCAAAACAGGCCAACAAGTAAGAACAGGAAAAAAGACGTGTTAAAATCAGAACAGCTGGGTATAGAGGATTTGTGTGTGGCATGGCAAAAAAGAATTAGTGGGGTCAGGGCGGCGGGGAGCTGATAATACAGAACAAAGAGGAACAAATACATGCAAATTAACATGGCTTCGTGGTGAGAACACTGATCAGTCTTTCAAAAGGTCTATGTTCAATTCTAGGACCCATGACTAGTGGTTAGCCTTAACCTTCTGCACTGAATCTCCTGGTCTGTATATGGGGCAGGAAATACCCAAGCAGCAGGCTGTTTCTGAGTGAAGCGTATGAACTTGGAGGAGGAGGTCTACAGGTCCAAGCTGGCAGATGCCTCTATACCCTGTTTGACTCTACCCCATTGCACACAGGGGAAGTGTGTGCAGGGCACCAGAGCTCACAGGACCACGCCATGCTCCAGCCCTGTGGACCCTTTGGTGCTTAGCGCTGGCTGACAGTATTCTCCCGGGAGGGTCAGTCTTGGGAACTCTCTGGGTACAGCCTGTCCATCTTAATTTGGGTATCTCTGCCAAGGCAATGCCTCCTACCTGCTCCTAGGCTGTTCCCCATCCCATGAAGGCTCTTTCCCTGCGGTCCTCAATCTACCTGCTACCTGCTCACCTTGCCTCTGCCTCCTTCTGTACCATTTCGTCTTCACAGTCCCCCTGTTACTGGGACCTGCATCTTTTCCCTAACCCTCTCAAGCTTGGCACTCTCTCAAAGGCACACACATGCTTGGGACAGCCACACTTGCAACCAGCCACCGTGAGCAGGGGATGCCCTGAGCCTGCGGGGTTTGCCCCCAAATGACTTCAGATGCTCCTCCCGGGAGGCAGATTGGCAGCTTGCCTCCTCTTTTGTGCTCACAATAACAGTCTCTGTCCACCAGAGTTGTACAGACAAAACCAGGGCAATGTTAGGTGTCCCCACTTGAGAAATGTCTATGGAGCATGTGCAACCCCACCCAAGAGACTTGGCGGCTTTGCCCGTGGTACCTTTCCCCTCCTGCGTCCAAGTGCTGCTTTTCGAACTCCCAGTTTTTGTTAGGGGCATAATCCCATTCTACCTCTTCAGCAGCGATGTAAAAGGTTCTTATCATCCCATATGGCTGCTCTGAAGGGTCCTTGTTGCCACAGCTGTTGACCTCATAGATCTGATTCATGCCTCTCACGAAGTGGTGCATGGTGGAACAAAATAGCCTGAAAATACCTGAAACAGAAACGGCTTGGCGTTGTGCAGGGAACTCAACTGTTCCAGTTGTGGCTTTGGTCTGCTAGCAATCTACAGCATTCCCTTCCCCAAGAAAATAACTTGTAAGACGGATCTTTAAAATACCAATTTTATATTGTATTTTCCAGCCAGACTCCAAGGAGAATAAATCACTGTGAATATATTTACTTACCAGGGGATGGGTTGGGAAATACCATCTGAAATTCATCTGGAATTGAAAATGAAAACTTGCAAAGTTGCTACCAAGAAATAATTTCTCTGGGTTTTCCCTACTATACACACCTGTTAGAAGAGAGTTGCTCCTGGAAGGTCATCAATAGGTATGATTATCTTAGCCCAGCCCAGTTTAAAATGAACTAATTACCTATAAGATTAATATTCTAAATTAAGTTAGGGCACATTTTTGAAATCATGTATTTTGCCCTAAAGGATTTCATAAACTACATACAGTGAAATACACATGTAAAGTATTACTATTAAATTATTATTATTGCTATTATTATTCATTAATCCTTTGAACAAAGGAGGCTCTCATTACCGTGGTAGGTCAACATAATGCCAAGTGTAAAAAAAAGAAAATCAACTAGATTCCCCTACATAATGCCAGCAATCATGTCTGAGAATTACGTAATTTTATAAACTGATGCAATTTTCTAGATTGGCATCAGGTAGATATATCTTAATGGAACCCACCATAAAATTATATAAAACAAAATTATTGGAAGATATTAACTGTCAATGGAGTTATTGAATCAATAATTCTTCCTTTCCTTTCATAGAGACTCTGTTCTTAGAGGCAAGGGATCAGTGATTAGTCTCATTACCCATGTCCAACGCACAGTGATAGCTTTTGTCATGCTGTACATATCAAAGTATTGCAAATTACCCCTTGAGAATGAGAAGAAACCATTGTTTCAGTGGGTGCTCTAGCCCCCTCAGCCCTAAGCAGGACCCTCATCAGGAAGGGTCTTTGTGAAACCAGAAGACGTTCCAAGGGCAGACATTAGAAGAGCTCCCATTTAACAGCAACGTCCACAGTTGCCAAACTGTGGAAAGAGGGGAAGGAGCCAAGATGCTCTTCAACAGACGAATGGATAAGGAAGATGTGGTCCATATACACGACGGAGTATTATGCCTCCATCAGAAAGGATGAATACCCAACTTTTGTATCACGATGGACAGGACTGGAAGAGATTATGCTGAGTGAAATAAGTCAAGCAGAGAGAGTCAATATCATAGGGTTTCACTTACTTGTCGAGCATAAGTAATAATACAGAGGACACTGAGAGATGGAGAGGAGAAATGAGATGGGGGAAATCGGAGGGGGAGACAAACCATGAGAGACTGTGGACTCTGAGAAACAAACTGAGGGTTTTGGAGGGGAGAAGGGTGAGGGGTTGGGTTGGGTGAGCCTGGTGGTGGGTATTATGGAGGGCATGTAATGCATGGAGCACTGAGTGTGGTGCATAAACAATGAATCTTGGAACATTGAAAAAACTAAAAAAGGTCACATAAACAAACAAACAAACAAATAAATAAATAAAAAGGAAGAGCTCCCACTGGATGTGGTGTTCACCAGAAAGCCCATTATTCACCTGTTCATCATGTTTTTCCGCTAGCCAAGGAATTGTCTTCTCTAAGAATGAAGAGGAGTTTAAGGTTTTGTGGTGACAGCTTCACAGATGTATACTTACTTCCCAACTCATCAATTTGTTCTTTTTTTTTAGATGCATAAATAGCTGTTTGTTTTCCCTATCATTTTATTTTTTTTCATCCCCTCTGGTAACCACCAGTTTGTTCTCTGTAGTTAAGGGTTGATTTCTTGGTTTGTCTCTTTCTCTCCTTTCCTTTTTTCCTTTGCTCCTTTGTTTTGTTTCTTATATTCCATGTATGAGTGAAATCATATGGTATTTGTCTTTCTCTGACTTATTTCACTTCTCTATAACTCTGTCCATGTTGTTGCCAATGGCAAGATTTCATTCTTTTTATGGCTAAATAATATTCCATTGTATATATTACCACATCCTCCTTAACCATATTTGGGCTTCTTCCATAGTTTGGCTATTGTAAACAATGCTGCTATAAATATAGGGGAGAATGTATCCCATTGAATTAGTATTTTTGTATTTGGGGTTAATTCCCAGTAGTGTGCTACCTGGTCTTAGGGTAGTTCTATTTTTAATTTTCTGAGGAAGTTCCATACTGTTTTCCACAGTGGCTGTACCAGTTTGCATTCCCACCAACAGCGCATGAGGGTTCCTTTTTCTCCATATCTTTGACAATACTTCTTATTTCTTACGTTTTTTATTTTATTCATTCTGACAGGTACAATTACTCATTGCAATTTTGATTTGCAAACCTTAAGACTCCACCAAAAAACTATGTGAACTGATAAATGAATTCAGTAATATACAAAATCAATCTATACACTAACAATAAAGCAGCAGAAAGGGAAATTAAGAAAACAATCCCATTTACAAATACACCAAAACCAATAAACTATCTAGGAATAAACTTAGTTAAAGAGGTGAAAGATTTGTACTCTGAAAACTATAAAACACTGATAAAAGAAATTCAAGATGGCACAAGAAAGAAGAAAGACATTCCATGCTTATAGGTTAGAAAAACAAATACCATTAACATGTCTATACCACCCAACACAAGCTACAGATTTAAAACAATCTTTATCAAAATACCAATGGTATTTTTCACAGAACTGGTACAAACAATCCTAAAATTTATATGAAACCACAAACACTCAGAAAGTCAAAACAATCTTGAAAAAGAAAAAAATTGGAGGTATCTCAATTCCAGATTTCAAGTTATATTACAAAGCAATGGTAATCAAACAGGATGGTGCTAGCATAAAAATAGACACAGAGATCAATGGAACAGAATACAAAACCCAGATATTAACCCACAACTGTATGGTCAATCAATCTTCAAGAAAGTAAGAATGACTATGCAATGAGAAAAGACAGTCTCTTCAACAAATAATGTTACAAAAACTAGACAGCAACATGCAAAAGAATGAAATTGGACAACTTTCTTACACCATACACAGAATAAACTCAGAATGCATGAAAGACCTACATGTGAGACCTGATCCCATAAAAATCCTTGAAGAGAGCACCGATAGTAACTCTCTGCATCAGCCATAGCAACACATCTCTAGATATGTCTCCCGAGGCGAGAGAAACAAAAACAAAAATAAACTACTGGACTACATCAAAATAAAAGTTTTCTGCACAGTGAATGAAACAGTAAAACTAAAAGGCAACCTACTGAATGGGAGAGGATATTTGCAAATGACATATCGAATAAAGGATTAGTATCTAAAATTTATAAAGAAATGATACAACTAAATATCCCCAAAACACATAATCCAATTAAAGAATGGGCAGAAGACATGAACAGACATTTCTCCAAAGAAGACATACGGACAGCAGGCACCTGAAAAGATGTTCAACATCACTCGTTGATTTGTATAAATTAAATACCTATAGGTTTTTGTTTATCAGTCATATCTCAATAAAGTGGTTAAAAAACAAGAACAAAGTAAAAATATTTGAGTTGCAGCCTAGGGTCTACTCATATTTTGGGCACCATTTTTGGTCTGTAGATATGGGATAGGAATTGGTGAAATGACCAAGCTATTAAGCAGTCGCAGATTTCTGGCACTGGAATAATTAACCAAGTCCCTAAAATTATTCCAGCCAGCTGTAGCTTTGAATGTCAGTTTCTATGGATTAAAACCATTTCCCTTTTCTCCCATCTTTGATCTTGAAGAGCATATTTTTAAAAATAATTGTGTCCAAGCCATCCCTTGGCTTGGGTGATTCATAACTGATTAATTATACCAATGTTGAAAGGTTAAATCCTCAAAGTCTATAAGGGAGGGATGGAGCTCCTAGTTTCAGGCAGTTCTTGGACAAAAGTTTGGAAGCACAAGCCATAAGTTTTTAACCAATGACACTGAGGGGCATCGAAACATTCACACTAGTTCTAGTGTGAAATAAAGAAGTAGACATCAATTCATAGAGGACACAGAGTCAGCAAATGCTCATCTTGGGTAGCATATTGGTTGCTTTTTTTTTTTTTTAAGATTCATTTATTGATTTGGAGGGAGACAGAGGGGCAGAGGAAGAGGGAGAGAGAACCTCAAGCAGACTCTCTACTGAGCAGGAGCCCGAAAAGTTCTCAATCTCACAACCCTGAGATCATGACTGAAGTCAGGATCAAGAGTCAATTTCTTTTAAAAACTAATGAAAATGTTGGCTTTGAGAAATATTTTGAGTGCCCATAGCATCGGCCATCTTTATGTTTCATGTGACAGGTAGCATATGCTGCCATGTGTTGCCCTTTATCTTTTATAAAAATGCCCCAATTATGTACTTAGTTTGGGAATCTCTAAGAGAAGGTATGAGTACTGGCACTTCAATGGGCCGTCTACAGACTTCAGACCCGATGCACCTTCCCCTCTGGGGAAACCAAGGGTGCTCAACAGAATGAAAATGGAGAAGTCTTCAAGTTACTTATCAAAAGGCTATTATCAGTCTCTAGACAAGGGAAATCAGGTCATGCCCATAACTTGGAAGCATCCAGGGGTCTGTCCATGCCTGGTACATTCTTCAGAGCAACAAATAAAATGTTTGTGCCTTACAGAACAAGAAATACCCCTTTTCTTGGGGCCAAATCATTCCTGGGAATGAATCAAGAACACTCTCCTGGGATTTGTGTGGCAAGGTTGTTTGGAGGACTTGAATTCTGCTTTGTGTCATTCTAGATACATCTCTATTCTTTATACGGTGTGTTTGGAATAAAATAGTTAGGATTGTCCAACTGTAACCAAGTCTGTTTGCCTTGAAGTGCCCAAATGCAACCAATTTCTTCTAGAGTGTGTGACTGAAGATAGGAATTTGGTGACCGGAGACGATCCTGCCAAGTTTACCTGCATGGTCCGGCTGCATGAAAACTGTGGTGGAGGTATGGGGAAACAGGGCTAGGGTGTCGCGGTGAGTCCCTCGTATGTGGATGGTGTTCCCTTGAAAATAAACTCCATGCATATCCGTGTCGGTGCCCATTCCAATCATATGCCAGGAAACTCTGTCTTTTTTGCACATGGTTAGGCCCGGTTGGTTGCCAAACATAAAGCCATTAATAGCTAAATGAAAGGAAAACATCGTCAGAGCCCACGATGATCTTGTAGGTACAGAAAACACGCCATTTTAGTTGAGGATTATTAGTGTGTGGGGGCAGTCTGTTCCAGTGCTCAAGTTTAAACTATTTACAGAAGATCCTTACTACCAAAGAGTAGATAAGACTAGAGAAAAGTCACACCGGGAATCAATCCAAATTGGAGACTAAACTGAACAACGAAGAATGAAAATATACGAAAATTGTGAAAATAGTATATTTAACCATGTATACACAAGGGCACAAGTCCTAAGAATCAATAAAAAATAAATCAGGTTTTCTCTGGCATAATTTTTTTCTGACAAAATTATTTGATAGTGTAATATGATATCCTGCAATTTGAATTTTCATTTGGCAGTTTATGAAAAACTTCATCCTTGTAAATATATTTATGAACTTCATCAATTTCCCCAAAGCCTGCTCTAGAACTCTTGCTATGAAAATCATTTTCTTTTGAGGTTCTTATCCTATTATCTCCTTCAAATGTTCCTTTCTCACCTTGCTAATTCATTTCATTTTGTTTTTCATTTCATCTGCCAACAGATTTGCATTTGATTCCAAGAGTTGCCAGACATCCCTTTACTGATTTCTTGGATCCTGCGCCATTGGAAAATTCACAATTGATTGATATTGAACTTGAATGTCTGGTCAGAGGAGAGAGATTTTTTTTTTTGCAGGGGAGTGGGAGCTGAGTTTATAAGGGGCCAATCTTTGAGTAAATACTTTTACCTTTTGAATACTTTCATTTCCCTACCTCAATAAAGTAAAGGGCCTTTGAATAATGATGACTTAGGTCATGAAGACCTTCTGTATCTCCCACAATGAGAATTGTTTTCCTCTTTTATATCAACTTCAGTCCACTGATAGTGACTACCTGGAGAAATGTCTTGAAAAGAATTTAGAAACCACATTCCAACTCCGTGAGGCATGAATATATTAACTGAATAGCACTTTTTGAGGGGAGATTACATGTAATTATGTCTCACGCTTGATGTCCCTGAGAGAGATCAAGATTCTATCCCCGCCCTACTCGTTATTAATGTCCATAGTAGGAAGAACAACTATCACATTTATGAGTGCTCTTCATTTATAGTCCCATTATTAGAAAAAATTACTTTTTATTTCTGTGTCTCTTTTTATTTCTGTGTCTGCAGAACCAGTGATACTTGGTAATTTTACGTGGATGTCTGGGATTATTAATACAAAGTCTAAGAAGCCTGGAGGCTTCTGAGAAGAACATTGTCTTTTCTGAAAAAAAAAAAAAAATCTTTGGTAATTCTTTTGCAAATAAATTATGTTAATTTTGTCCATTGAATGTTAAAGAGATTTTTGTAATTTGGGGTGCTAATAATTTCATCCTTGGCTGCGGGTAGATAATCTTCTCTTGCCTTGGAATTCTAGTTGAAATCCTCTCTTTCTGGAACATCCATTCATACATTCAACAAATACTTTCGTTTTCTATTTTGTTTTTTTCTAGTACTCTAAACATTTCCTGAAAGAATGATGTCATTGCTGGTTATAGTCTCAGATAAAGGTAGCCAAAGCCCATGAGGAGGCCTGGTAAAGAAGTTACACTGTTTTGTCTTCTTGTGTAGCCTTGTCACCTAACCCAGTTGATATTTGTTGACTAACCCAAGAACTCCTGGAGGCATGGCCCTTCCCCCCCCCCCCCCCAGGACAGCTCACAAGTCACTGAGGATGGTCTTGAGGGAAGGAGGTCAACAAACACCTTTGAATATCAACTATATAACAGGTGTAATGCAAAGTACCATCTACCATGAGGCACTTTCTCTTTGGTACTGTTGCCATCATTCTTCCTTCTACTCCATACAAGTAAGCCTGGGGATAGAATTCAATTTATAATTAATGTAAAATTTAAATTAAAATGCATTGCTTTCTTTGCACTTTCAAGGTGGCATATTCTACACATCCAATATATGAGAGTGTATTTCACACTGTCAAACCAGGGCCGGGCTGGATGTGACCCAGTCCACTGGGGCTTAATGCTTTCTCTTTACAGGCCTGTCTTACGATAAATTTCTTTTGCAACTTAGTTTTTCCATGAAAGAATTGCTATGTTTCCTCATTTCCACTTTATTCCACCCTCCTTTTTTTTTTTTTTTTTTTTTTTTTTGGTTACTAGGAAGGTTGGAAATAAATTTCATTATTCAGGTATAACAACAATTTTGTAGACGATGGTATTGAAAGTGAGTTACTCAGTGCTTTTCATTGGCCCAAGGAGAGACTGTTGGCGTGGAGCACCCAGGACCATAGGAGTCTGTGAGCTGCCTGCTGTGGGTCACTTGGAACCTTGGACGTTTTTGGACATCTTTGTGGGGAAGGGAGATTAGGGACTGTTTTGTTATTCTCCTGTAATATTTCAAAGGCAATACATAGTTATCATCCTTGGTCCTAAAATGAGCAATTTGGCACCTGTTCTCTTAGAGTGCTTGCTTCAGGCCCCTTTGTTGAGCACGCCCTCTAGTAGTTGTTTGAGTTTGGACTCTCGCTCATTATTCTATCACCTTGGGTAATGTGCCCAAGACTAATGAGAATCCTGTGTAATTCACAGCAATTACAAGGTGGCTTGCCACTGTTACAACTGATATAAGAGACACAGAGAAGGGGAATTAAGCAATTCCTTCAAAATAAGATCTGGGATAGGAATGGGTAACGTTTTACAAATTAGCACTTTGGACAGTCCTTCATGTACTTGATAAGAGATGCTTTACTGTTGAATGTATATTGCTAATGATCACTTGGATTATCAGACTTAATGATGTGATTACAAACCCAAGGGAGGGCATTTTGTCAGTAATTTTGTACTTTTATAATGTACTGTGATCTTCGCTAGTTCATGTTCTGTGTGGCTTCATCTCAAGCTGATGAAGTATTTCAGAAGTATTAATTAAGTTTCACAATCTCTCTGGGAGATAGGGAGATTTCACCATACCTTCTGAGATGAAGTCAGGAAATAATTGACACGTGACTGAGAACAATATCCAAGAAACCAAAATTAGGATCATTTAAAACATTCAAAACATTTTCACTTCAAATGCAATTATCCTTTCCCTTATAGAAGGGAAAGTCATTGTTCGTACCATGCATCCGGTTGGAGTTCACAAAATCCTTGTCTTCTTTGTCAACACTGAAGGGGCGCCATGTGAACCTCTGAATGTTTTCGTCAAGATACCTGCTCAAGTTCTCATCAAAGACTGTGAATAGTAGGTAAAATTCCTTGTCTATTCCTTTCTACAGAGAAGAAAGAAATGAATGTATAAAAAGTACAGCTTGGAGGAAACTGTTCTCTCTACTTCACTTTCAAAGTTAACACCAAGTAAATGAGGACCGATATCAGCCCTAGATTTTTTTTGGCTCATTTTGCAAATCGGGATTCCGAGCATGATGCTGATAAATTCATTTTATACCCTAAAATTTCATCTTCTTCATTACATCCATCTCCCTCCCCATTAGACTTGCTAAGAAGAAATAAGTCCTTATTCAGAAGCTTTTCTACACTGTGGGACTCCTGTTTTCGGGCTGGTTGTCACCCTTTTATTTTCCATGCCTCCCCCTCTCGGCAGCTGTCTTCTTGTCCTCACCCCACGCCGGCTCCAGCTACCCTGATCTTTTGTTCTTCTGTGACCATCCAGCTTCACTCCTGCCTCAGCAACTTTTCATGTGCTGTTCCCATTGCCTAGAAGTTTCTCCCCAGTCTTGCCTGGCTCACTCCCTTACTCTGTTCTGTTCTCTGCACAAATCTCACCTCCTTGAGTACCCTTCCCTGACTACCCTGTGTAAAAGAGTAACCTGGCTTCCACCCTGCCTGCAAACTCACCATTCACCCCAACTCTACTCTTCTTCATAGCACTTGTCTCCACAATAATATTTTGTTTATGAATATATGTTTATGATCATTGTCCCACTGCATTGTAGTTTTTTGAGGGTAGGGACATTTTGGGTTCCTCTCTATGTTCCCAGTTTAAGAAAAAAAATGCCTGGAAAAGAGGCACTCTACAAGTTTTTGAATGAAATAATGAATTCACATAACCCATGAGACTTTGCTGAATTATGTTAATATAAGTTGAAATTGAGGGGACCATGGATTACTTCCTACTGTGTATATTCTTTTTTTTTTTTTTAAGATTTTATTTATTTATTTGACAGACAGAGATCACAATTAGGCAGAGAAGCAGGCAGGGAGAGAGGAGGAAACAGGCTTCCCGCTGAGCAGAGAGCCCGATGCGGGGCTCAATCCCAGGACCCTGGGATCATGACCTGAGCCGAAGCCAGAGGCTTTAACCCACTGAGCCACCCAGGCGCCCCCCTACTGTGTATATTCTTAATCAACGTGTTTGAGCATGTAGCATCCTGCATTGTTGAAATATGCTTTTATTTAAAGCTGAACCAGAGAGGTGACTGTATTTTCTTTCCTTCAACCATCTTCCTATCTCTAATGTGTTCTCCAACCCACCCTTTACCCTGCTGCCTGCTCTGGAGGGATCCCCAGCAATGCCACTGATCACATCTTTCACCTACTGCAACTGGACAATACAGTCTAAACTTGGAGTGATCTGGTCCTTGCCTTCCTGCTCAGGCTCATCTCTTGGCCCATTCCTTCTGGCAGTTTGACCAAAGTGAGGCCAAGCTCCTTGCAGCAATCTGAACTTGCTGTTTCTGCAGACCTCTGTCTTTCATGCATGCGTCCCTTCAACTTGAACCTCTGCCACCCTAAGTCAACCTTAAAGTCCTGTTTGGCTGTCCCACCTCAGTGATGCTCTCTTAATGTATTATCAAAGATATGGGTAGCCTTTGCTTTATTCTTGCACCATCCCTTATATTCACTTACTGCTTTTATCATGTGCTGTTTTAGAAGGCAATAATTTTAGATCATGAGCTATGTAAAGGAATAATATAGACTTGAAATTTTTTAAAGTAAAATATAAAAAGTTAGAGAGAAGAGGTCATATGTATATATATATACATATATATCTTTTTAAATATATATCTTTTTAAATTTAAAAATAAGATAAAAATAAAAAACTTTTTAAAAAATGTGTTTGTATACATGTGTATATATATGTACACATATACATGTATATATGTGTATATATGTACACATATATACACACACATATATATGCATATATATACACACACTTTTTTTCACACATTTTTAAAAAAGATTTTATTTATTTATTTGACATACAAAGATCATAAGTAGGCAGAGAGGGAGAAAAAGAGAGGGGGAAGCAGGTTTCCTGCTGAGCAGAGAGCCCGATGCAAGGCTCAATCCCAGGACCCTGAGATCATGACCTGAGCCAAATGCAGAAGCTTCATCCACTGAGTCATCCAGGTGCCCCAGGTCAAATATATTTTTAAAAGAGTATGGTTCTAGACAAACCATAAGAGACTCTTAATCTCACAAAATAAACTGAGGTTTGCTGGGGGGGTAGGCCTTATCCATTCACCGGTGCATGGAATGCATCTGAGTGATGGCGAGTACACCTCTGTGTCCACAGCACAAAGATCTTTTGTGAAGAGACTTACATCAGTATGATTTAGGATCCCCTTAGGGATAAGATGGCTGGGTTATGGACATTGGGGAGGGTTTGTGCTATAGTGAGTGCTGTGAAATGTGTAAGCCTGATGATTCACAGACCTGTACCTCTAGGGCAAATAATACATTATATGTTAATTCAAAAAAAGAGAGTATGGGGTTCTAATGTCATTCTGCTTATCCACTGAGGAAACTGGGGCAAGTGATTTACCCTAAGTCCTAAGTCCCTCATTTGTAAAAGGAGGATAAAAGTAGTCACCACTTCCCTTTTTTGGGGTGAAAGTTAAATTAGATAATATAGGTAAAGTACTCAACACAGCATCTGGCAAATCCTAAGTGCTCAACATTAATTGTGATTATTATCTGTGATTGCAACTGTCCATAAAACAAGAAGGAACTACTGAAAATTGTTGAGTTGAAGAACCTCATCACCTGCAAGTCATTTGGAAGGTACCTGGGTCTATGAGGGTGGGAAATAAACCCAGGAAAAGGTTAGAAAGTAGGTGATAGGACCCTGTGTGATAGTTAATTTTATGTGTCAACTTGACTGAGCTGCAATGCCCAAATATTAGGTCAAACATTACTCTGGGCATTTCTCTGAAGATGTTTTTGGATGAGATTAACTTTTGAATTTGGTAGATGGAGTAAAGCAGATTGCTCTCCCCAGTGTGGGTGGGCCTTATCCAATCAGTTGAAGGACTCAATAGAACAAAAAGTCTAACCCTCCCACAGGTAAAAGGGAATTCCTTCTGCCTTTGAAGTGAAACATTGACTTTTTTCTGCCTTCAGACTCAACCTCAAACATAGGTTCTTCCTGGGTCTTAACCCTCTTGAACTTTTGTGTCTCCTGAGTTTCTTGCTTGCTGATTCTCTCTATAGATTGTGAAACTTCTCAGCCTCCATAATCATGTGAGCCAGTTCCTTATAATATGTCTGTTTCTGTTTACATATATGTCCTTATGGTTCTGTTTCTCTGGAAAACTTGGATTAATCCACCCCACACCGGTGCATGGAATGCATCTGAGTGATGGCGAGTACACCTCTGTGACCACAGCACAAAGATCTTTTGTGAAGAGTACTTACATCAGTATGATTTAGGATCCCAGAGCAGCAGAGAAACTGGGAGGTCTAAATCATGATCCATCATACAACTTTGAGTGTTGAAATGTGGATACCGGAAGTGAGTTTTGCAAATAAGGTTGTCCTAGAATTTTTAGTGTCTATTGCAGGCCACAAGTTTAACGTTTGAGTGTGTGTAACATAGCTTTTTCTGCTACCTAAACTTCTTAATATGAATTTGAAGATGGAGTACTTATCTTGCATTTCATTTATTCAACCATAAATATCAGTTGAGTGTCAACAGTACATCAGACATTGTTCAGGGAAATGAAGATAAGACAAACAACTTTCCTGCTCCCTGCTACTTGTATTCTCATTAGAGGAAACATACTAGACACACAAAAAATAAAAAAAGAAAATGTCCTATGAAAGTCAGGGAATGTGATAGAGTATGACTTTTGCCTGGGTTTTAGGGAAGGCTTTTCTAAGGAGGTGACACGAAGAGCCAGCTATGCAAAGGTCAGGGGAAGGCATTCCAGGCAGAGGGAGCCTAAGAAAGAGGTACTAAGCCAAGGATAAAGTTGGCCTGTTCAAGTAACAACAAGGCTTATATGGGTGGAGTAGAAGTAGGCATGAGGGAGTGAGGGAGATATATCAAAGAAGGGGTCAGAGGTTGGGCACATAGGTCTAGGCTAAAGAATATAGATTTTTATTCTAAGTGTGATAGGAAGTCATTAGAGGATGGGGTTTGTGTGTGTGTGTGTGTGTTATGCTAGTGGAGGGTGTTTAACATGGATATGACTTGATATTATTTGCATTTTAGAAAAGTCACACTTGCTTCCCTGTGAAGAAACAGATCACAGGAGAAACAGGGGCATGAAGAGGGGATGATACATGATCTAGATGAGAGATTGGATGAGGCAAAACATAGTTTTCTTTTGTTTTGAATGACATTGGGAAGACAGCAAAATTTTCAAGGTTGCTCAGATTTGATAATAGTACTGTATCTAGACTAATTTCCTGACCTGGATAATTATGTTTATTTACGTCAGAGAATGACCTTGCTTTTCGGAAACACGCTGAGGAGATAGCAATTCAATAACCTACCTCAAAGAGGTCAGGGGAAAAAAAAAACAACTGAAAAATGAAGAGAAAGCTAATAAAGCAAATGAGGCAAAATGTTTATATTTGGGGAATCTGGGTGAGGGATATATGGGAATTCTTCTTGGGTTTTTTTTTTTTTTTTGCAACTTTTGTGCAAGTCTGAAATTATTCAAAATAAGATAGGCATAGATGGCTGGAGAGAAAGAGAGTCAAAGTAGGGAGTCTGCTTAAGTGGCCAATATCTAATAGATATTTCCATTGTAGAAGGCATGGGTGTTAGTGAAGGGCTCTATTAGCACCTGGTTAGATTCTGTGACATTGATTCACCCCTGGGAGAATTTCCTGGAAAGAGATACAAATACCTCTTTTTTGTGTTATCAATCTGCCTGATGAGAAGAGACCTAAGCTTTGACCTACTGAAGACCTGCTTTAGCATGTGTTTCATAAGTACTTTTCGTATTGAAAAAAACTTTGGCCAAATGGATTTCTCTCTCAGCCAAGTCCCAGGTGTGAGGTATTTCAGGTTGCTATTAATTTTTCTTCATGTAAATGGACTGGCCATGAGTGGTGTTTGACTCAGGCAACAACCTTCCCATGCTACAAGGTGCTTCTAGCAAGCATCCAAAATATCATCAAATGGATGCAATAGGGACAAAATCAGAACTACCTCACAGATGTTTTCTGGCACTCAATTTCCTGAGCTTCAGTATTTTGCTATAGGAAGAAGGGTATTGTATTGGGAAAATAAACAAAGTTGGAAATCGAAAGCCCTCTGTTACCGTTGAGTTTCACTACTTACTACTTGGGGTATCACTCAATGTTTTTGGGCTTCAGTTTCTTTAACTTTAAAATAGGAATGGTAATTCTGCTTTGCCTTATGTAACTTTGGGGTACAGTGTAACTGTTCAGTCTTATTACACATGCATTATTGAGGGCCCACCTAGAGGACCAGTGACACATTGAGCCTCTAATAGATATTTCCACAATTGGCACTTTGTGCAGGGAAATGAAAATCTGAGGAGGACCAAGACACTTTGTGTCCTCTACCTAGAAATCCCCTAGAGCCTAGAAGTGGGTGCTTATAATGCCAAACATTATAAAATATACCATGTAAATAAATAGTCTTGCTATTTCTGATTAGTGAAATAAATTGAAATGGTTATATGATTAGATTTTCCTCCTTTCATCAATGTGTTTAATATCATGTAGTCATAGCTTGAAATACTATGCTTTGCCACACTAGTCAATGCAACCAGCAATGCCTCCAAGTTGGGACTTTCAAGAAATTATCTACATGCCTTCTTGTGCCCTTGACTAGTGATTCACTTGCAGCTTACCGTGGTGAGTTACAGTGGTTCTCTACCCCGGCTACACACTGAAAAGCACTTGGAAATTCTGGTTTAATCGGTTTGGAGCACTGGAATGAAAGATGTTTAAAGATCCCCTTTGTGATTCTAACATGTGGCCAAGTTTGAGAAACTTTGTCCAAAAGAAGGGGTCCCAGTTCACAGTCCACGTAGATCTCTGAAGATTCTAGAATTAAAGCAATGCACAGGGACAGGGACCCACCAAATTCCAGCCACAACAAACAGAAATCCTGGGTTTCTGGGTGGGCATCAGTAACTTTCAGACCTTAAACTTACCTTAAATTTAAATTCAGATCTTAAATTTACAAAAAATAAAATACCCATTCTGTATTTTAAGTCGGTTTTAAGACGAAGGAGGAAAAATCAAAAGAATTTTTTTTCCTAAAAAATTATTATTATTATTATTATAAAAAATTATTATTATTATTATTACACCATATTATCCTCTAATCCCTAGCCATATTACTGCCCTTTCCCATATACAACCCTGAGGAGAATTTAGTGCCCTTTGATGGCCTACCTGTGTCCCATCGGCATTGAGAGTACCCTTTTTACAGACTAGCAAGGGCCCCAAAAGGCCAGCACTGGTGTCCTGGATAGGCTCCACCGCTGAGAAGTAAAGATAGGTCAGACAGGGGGGATCACCCGCTGTCGGGCTTACACTCTCAGGCACCGTCCACTTGTATGTGAAGGTTTCACCTGGATTCACATGAGCCCCTGGCTTCAGAAATCCTGAGCAGATGAAAGATGAAAGATGAAAGTCACTCTCAAAAAAAGAGCCAAGAACATTAAATTTGTCAGACTGGGTCTTCCAGCCCTGGGGCCTCTCTCTGATGTATTTTGTAGAAGGGCAGTTGTTTCCAGTTGTGTATCTTACCAGGGAGCTCACTGCCACAGTCTGTTGTTATGAGATAGAAGCAGCTTATATCCAAGGGTTATCTTCTTCCAAGATTTCATTTAGTGTCTCTGCAGATACTCTTTCTTATCCAAATACTAGGGTTAGCAAATATGAAAAGAGTGATAATTGCCTCTCTACCAATTAAATGTAAATCCACAAATTCTCATTGAGTGTCTTTGTATGTGGAATACATTGTACTCAGTACTGCAGAGGGTACCCCAAAAAGTTAAGCAAGAGCCCTATCCTTAAACAGTTTGAAATCTAGGTTGAACTGGGAAATAACCCAAATAACCATGAGATAGAGGAGGTAAGGGAAGACACAGGCTGACAAAGTTGGTAAGTGGCAGGTCTGGGATTCAAACTCAGGGCTGTCTGATTCTAAAGACTTGGCACTCAACCCACACATTGGAGTGCCAAATGAATACGTTGAGTCTCTCCAGCCAGGCTGAGGCCAAAAAGTCTCTGCACCTTGTCCAGAGCTTTACAAAATGGTACCCAATAAATTTGCTAAGGTAAATGATAGAAAATACAGACATTTGGGCTGTTACTGGTGATGTTCCTACACACACACACACACACACACACACACACACACACACACACACAGAGTGACTATGAGCACTCTGACCAAGGAGAAAGTACAGGTAGGAAAGAGGTTGCTACAGGAGCAGGGAATGATGATGGGTCTGGGGAGGGGGAATTCTCCCTCCAGTCCTCCCTCTTCTCTTCTCTTACCATCACCTCAAAGCCTGCTCTGAAATGGGCCTAGCCCCATCCTTGGGCATGAAGTATCCCAGACATTTGTGATGTCTGTTGCAGGGAGGGGGAAGACTTCCAAGGAGACTAGGAGGTTCCCAAGAGCAGTATCATGAGTGGAAGCCGAGTTTCTGTGGCCATTGGGCAGAAGCTCCCTTTCTTACATGTAGGGAGTCTTTGCTACCTACTCTGTGATGGGGAGGGCTGAATATGATGGTAAGCACATAAGACTGATTGTAGATAAATATTTGTCAACAGAGACAGAGCGAAGACCATGTGTAGGATTTTGATGTCAACCAAACCCTGGAAATTAGATTTTACCCTCAGCTGTCACCCACAGAATCCCGTGTAACCTGCGGCTGAAAAATTTTCCATCTTAGGGAAGTGGGGGTGACTGTGAATGTAACTCACTTTGAGACTTATTACATTACTGCGGGAAAAGGAAAGAAATGAACATTTCCTAAGTGCCTACTGTGGAGCAGACCCCACTCTGAATTTTCTCGAGCTCCTTTCGAAGCCCTGTGAGGTGAGTGTCACCATCTGCGTTAGTAAGGAAAGAGTAAGACACAAGCTCACACAAGCTCTCAGGGCTGGTAAGAAAAGCATATGAACCAAAGCTACCCAGTTCTAAGTCCTCTGTTCCTTCATCCTCTTTCCTCCACGAGGTCAGGCTGAGACTCACCATCTATGTTTGGGGCTGCATCAGAGGCCTTGTCATAGATCACGCCATGGGGCAAAATACTGTAGACTTTGTCGGCTTTGTTGGCAAAGGTCACTAGCAGGGTATCACCCACCTCTGCCCGGATGACGGGGCCTGAAAGATATCAAGAGGAGGAGGGAGAAGAGGATGAAAAGGGGCAGAGGGAAGTGAATACGGGCAGGAGAAGAAGAATCATTCCATGTACATATATGCCCCACTAGACCTCTCCCCCCATTCAAAACATGACAGATGGTTTTATTCTACCAAGAATTCCAAGATGGGCTTCTGCCTCAGAGAGTCTCTTTCTTCGAGTAAAAGTTGCATCAACATACTCCATATACTGAGCCTTCCAATATTTTCCTCCAATTCTGTTGTCCCCTTGTGTGAAGTAGAACTCGGAGTCACTGTGTAAAGAATAGGAACCTGACTGAGACCACATCTCTACATATCCACCAGATGCCTTAATCATGGAGCTTCCTTCCATTATCTTAGCTTATTCACCCACCCATCTCCCCAGGAAAGATGGCCCAGTCTTCAACCAAGTTCCCAGGAATAGTCAGGCAGCTTTGAAAGTCTCCAGAGGGCTGGATGGTGGTCAAGCTCATTCCTTTCTTAGCCACCATACTTTCTTCCCCAGAGGTCCAGCGACTGAAGAAAACACAGGTGAACTCCATACTTACCGGCGCTGGAGTCCCAGAATGGCGTTCTACAAAGTAAAGAGCTAACCGGTTTCTTTCCAGAGTAAGTACCCCTCTCTCTCTTGCTCATGTCAGTATGAATATTCTCTGCTTTTAGTAAGCTCTTTCATATCTGGCATGATTAAGGTATGGAGTGTCTAGTTAACCAAATAGTTTAGTCAATGGAGAGTCATCGTATAAACTGTATACATGACATACCAAATTCACTACAGTGGTGTGAATCCTAACTAGCACTGTCTCTCGAGGCCTTAGTTTTGCTGATGGTACCACCACTCTTGCAGTCACACAGTCTGACTTTGTCTTCTTTCTCTGCCTTATCTCCTTATCTTGTTCATCCTTCCTTCTCTGCACCCTTTTTGCCTCTTTTCCTTGCCTTTCTCCCCACTGCCACAACCCCCGTACCTGCCCCCTTCACCTTGTGTTTGAACGAGCCTCGGCTCGTTCCAGGTTCTCCCTCAGTATACATGCTACTACAACACTAACCTCCAAGATGGTAATTTTCACTGCCATTTCCTGCTCTAACATCTTCACCTGCTTACATCCTCCAATCAGATAAAGTTCAAAAGGATTATAGGACCTCTGGGGTTGAGATCCAGTTTACCCAATCCTCTCCCTATGGCTCTAGGCAAACCTCCACTCCCCTGTACAAATTCCCCATCCCGTCATTTTGATCTCACTGACCCCTGTATCTAAAATTTCCCTCCTAATGATTCACTTACATAAACTCCACTATTCTTTAAGATCTGCTCAAGTCCCATTTCCTCTGTGAAGTGTTCTTTGGCTATCTTAGCTCTCTCTGAACACCCAGAGAACTCACTAGTCCAAACAACTCATCTTGATCTTATTTGTAACTTGCCAAGTTATTTTTCTCTGTGCATACAGCCTCTTTCTGATCCAAGGCTGGGAACACTGCCTTACACCTCTCTGCAACCCTCATGTCAATTTTTTTTTTAAGATTTATTTACTTATTTGACAGACAGATTCCAAGTAGGCAGAGAGGCAGTCAGAGAGAGGAGGAAGCAGGCTCCCTGCTGAGCAGAGAGCCCGATGCAGGGCTCGATCCCAGGACTCTGGCATCACGACCTGAACCGAAGCAGAGGCTTTAACCCACTGAGCCACCCAGGCGCCCCTCATGTCAATTTTTATGTTGTGTTTTCATATATCACATTAATTATCAGTTAAATATGCTTTAATATTTCCTTTTTTCTTCTTAACACAGAGAGAGAGATAGTGAGAGAGGGAACACAAGCCGGGGGAGTGGGAGAGGGAGAAGAAGGCTTTGCACTGAGCAGGGAGTCCGATGCAGTGCTCTATTCCAGGACCCTGGGATCACGACCTGAGCTGAAGGCAGATGCTTAATGACTGAGCCACTCAGGCACCCCTAATATTTCATTTTTATAAGGTGCTTCAGAATTCTGGAAGGCTTCTAAGACAAAATTCCCAATGCCAATCTCATTATTCTGTTTACAGAGAAATACTAGCCAATCTAGAGTGTTGATATCAAACAGGTTCATATATGGTTCATATGGATTCTTTAGGTTAGGTTCAAGGGCATCAATCAATCAATCAATCAATAGATTTACGATGAAACAAATGACGGGTATCTTATCCATCAAAAAGAGAATTTTAAAAACACTCCCTCCAACACAAAAGGAATCATAGGGTAATAACGACCATTCTTGGTATCATACTGCACATTTTAAAATTATTTCACAGACATCATTGCACAGGATTCTATAATAACAACTCACAGGGTCCACATCCACTTACTTAATAGATTGTTAGATTTAATTTGAAAAATACTACATGCTATGAGAGGAAAATGATTAAAGACTTGGGAGTCAGGGGCAGCATTACTCAAGAGGTAACATTAGGATTAGATTTTGAAGGAAAATTTACATTTTGCTGGATAGGTAGGAAAAGGACACTCTGGGTAGAGGGGGCATAACTTAGCAGGCTGTCCTTGAACCACAAAGGGTAACTTTTGTTGGCCAGTTCACCTCCACTGAAAGAGAGCCCTGTCTTATTCTCTCTTCAAAACACATGTGCAAAGGCCTTATTCTATTCTCTGGCAGCTTAGTATTTCCCGTGGCACTTAGCATTGCAATTTACACCCAGTAGGTGCTCAAGAAACGTTTCATGAATGAATGAATGAACGTAGTGCTTTAATATAACCAGCCAATCATGACACAATAAATACTCCACCAATTCTCAGCCATATGTACATTATGGGGCTCAGAACCCTTTAAGTGGTGTCATTGTGTCATCTATGGAGAAGGGCTGGGGATACCAGTGAGGTCCCAGGTAAAGGTCTAACAGGGTTCTCTCTTATGAGAAGGCTAGAACGGCCAGCAAAGAGTACTTACCTGCCAGAAGCATTTAGGGGAAGACCACTGAATTTGTTATAGCCTTGAGGAGCATAATCCCAAAGGACTTTTTCAGCCGCTATAAAGTAGTGCCTCTGTTGACCCTTCATTTTGGGGTGAGGAATATCACCTTTGCAGTTCCCAACATTATATTGTCCCAGCATGCCAGCTGCAGAAGAGAGGAAAACCACAAGCCAGAGCATAAATGCTCACAAAACAAATCTGACAGGAGAAGACGGCTAGATTTGACTTTGTAAACATTGAAGGCAAAAATTTTTCATTAAAAATTTCAAGAATATATTTCAAACAGAAAATCAATGAAATACATGAAAAAATAACCTAGACTAAAAAAGTAAACAAACAAAACTTTTGTACAGAAAACAGGACCTTAATGAAGTTAAAAGGGAAGGATAAATGGTGAGTGGGGGGATATTTTAACCCATAGGACAAAAGATTAATGTGTAAAAATATTTGGCAAATAAAAAAGAGGAAAGTCAATCTCCCAGTGGAAAATGAGCAAGGGACATCAATAGATTATTCACAAAATCTTTCTAAATACCATCGACCTATAAACACATGAAAAAAAAAAGTTCGATGTCAATAGTAACCAAGCGACACTGTTGCCCATTTATCAGATTGGTAAAGATTGGAAACACTAACAATTCTCAATGTTGGCAGATAATGGGGAATGCTCACACCCTAAGGGCAAAGAGTAAAAGGGAATTTGGCAATGCGTATCCGTCCATAACTTTAAGAGCAAAAACAAACTCTTTGACCCAAGAATTCTAAATCTAAGAGTTTTCCTAAAGAAATATCAGACAAATATCAGACAAAATTGCAACATATCTGTAAACTGAGGATTTCAGTATGGTTTATCATAGCCCCCCCCGAAAATGGGGGGAAAATACAAGTATTAAGCCATAGAGTTTGGGTTGGCTAATTCATCATCTCCTTTGAAAGGACACTGGGAGGATTAATAATGACAAAGTAGCTCTATATTCACTGACATGGAAATATATTTCTAATATATTAATAAGTGGGAAAACTAAGATAAAGGGCAGTAGTAACAGATTCATTTCATTTTATAAGTAACATGCATTTGTGTATAAAAGTCTAGAAAATAGAGAAAGAATGTTCCTCAAAATGTAACACCATTATCCTAAGACAGGTTTATTGATTTTTAAAATTAAGTGTATTTTCTAATTTTTTATGATAATTTTTTTCTGAGGGTATGGACAATTTAAGAAAAACTATATTTCAGTAATGTACAAACACCAGCTTATGTCCACAACCACTGTCCCTGCTTCGCAATCTTACTAGTCTCAAATAGCTGCAAATGCCTTGATTTTAGAACTAGTTTCTTCCTACATATAAACAGCATGAGGCCCTGTAAGAAAAGGAATCTTGCAGTAGGAACGCTTAATATCCACTCTCTTAGGAAATTTCGAGTACACACTACAGTATTGACCATAGTCACTATGCTGTACGTAGGCCTCCAGAATGCATTCATCTTGCATAACTGAAACTTTGTACTCTTTGAGATCTCAAGTGTTCTTAGCATGGACGTGCACTTACACACAGATAACCATGCGAGGTTACGGATATGTAAATTAGTTTGACTGTGATGATGAGTTCACAGTATGCGTATATCAAAACATCAGGGGTTGTTTTGGGTGGCTTAGATGGTTGAGCATCTGACTGGGCTCACGTCATGATCCCAGGGTCCTGGGATGGAGTTCTGCACTGGGATCCCCGCTCAGTGGGGAGCCTGCTTCTAGAACCCTCTGGCTCTTTCTCTGTCTCTCATGAATGAATGAATGAATCAATCAAGTTTCAATCTTAAGTATATGCAATTCCTATGTGTCATTTATACCTCAATAAAACTGGGGGTGGGGGAATAAGAATGGGAATCTTGTCTTGATCACTTTGTCTTCCCAGAACAGTATCTGGTACATATTTACTGATCCACTCAACATTTATTGACTTGAATTGAATTGGAATAACCCAAAAGACTAATGTTAATACAAGATGCTTAAGGTTGACAGAACAAGAATGTGGTATCAAAGATGCCCTGGAGAATTGCATCCCTGTACCTGCCAGTGACTGTGGGTAATGAGTCGGTATCCAAATTTAATCACACATTACTTCTCCCGTGTCTATTCCACTGACACCTTTTTAAAAATCTATTTTGTTTTCACCATCTTAGGCCAGACTTTTTCTATATCTAACTCTAATGTTGACAATGCTTCTTAGCTAGCATCCAATGGCCAGAATCTCTCCATCAAATCCTTTCTGCACACAGATATCATACTTATCTTCCTAAATTGCTGACTGATTATGTCACTGATGTGCCTAAGGACGTGGAGGAACCCACTTGGCTTTCCAGACACAGTCCTGACTTCTTAGTCTTGCCTTTTAAATCTCCTCTCGCTAGGCTCTACCTCTGTAGGCTTTTCTCTTATCACTCTTCCGGCATAAGCCTATCGTCCAGCTGCATAGAGACCCATTCTGTGTGGTCCCAAGGGACCAAGACTAAGTCATTCAATAGGCATTTAAGTAAAAAAAAAAAAATGTTTATCATGTAAATAATAGGATTTTGCAACTATCATTGGATCTTGTCTCAATATACAGAAGAGCATTCTAACAGAGCAGCCCAGGGATGAAAGGGGTTGCTACAATTACTTCAAAGAGATGTCCAAAAGGAAATTCAAGAATTGGATGGTGGGTTGGTCCAGATGATGTATAAATTTATCTCCAATGCTAAAATGTTATTTTTCTATTTACAGTTGCTCATACAGAATATGTCTTTTTTCTGCTTCATGGTGCTAACTCTGTCTGGGAAGCCTTTATTTCCTTCTGCATCTGTTCAATTCCTACCCATATTTCAAGACTCAGCTTAGGAGCTAATTTCTCAGGAAGTCCCTCTGCTTGTTCTAGAGAAATAACTCTAACAAACAAAGAGCATTTATCTTTCTGCCTAAAATTTTACTCATTTGTGAATTTCTAACTAATTCTAGCTACTAGACCGTAGGCTCCTTGAAGGTCTTACCATTTCTTTCATTCACCTCCAAGCTTTTTTATAGGGAGTTGATGAATAAATATCTGTTGACAGGATGACAAATAAATGAGCATTGTACATTTTCCTCTATATTCAAATTAAGTATAACACAAGAACCTATCTAACAACAGACACTGAACGAGCATCATTGTGTGGTATAATTTTCTCCCTCGAAACCTCCACACACTACACTGGTCTTCGTTCTTTTTACCTTGTAGATGATCACTAACTTGGCAAGTTATCATCCACTTCCCAGGATTCTCAACTACCATTTCCGTTGTCAGGAAGGTGGCTGGGAACAAGTTGACAACATCAGTCCGATGCCCTCTGCTGATGAATGTGTTGCCATAAAAATAGATGGAATGGATGTCTATCTCATTCCCCATCCCATAGAGGTGCCAGGACACTGATTCACCAACACACATCTCAGGCTCTGGGAGGTTTCCAAAGAGGTATCCATTAAGGGCTGAAAAACAGAAACACACTGGTGGAAGAGTCTCCCCTGTAGAGGCGGTAACACACTAACATGGCTGAAAAATTAGCCCTGATCGTCGGTTGTAATGTTTTTGTGCAGAAAAGCATGGCTCCTTTCATAAGCTATGGTCCCAGAAAGGAATGAAAGGTACTGGGTTTTTTGAGAGAAAAGCACTTAATAAAAGTAGAGATGAGCACGCAGGAAAAACAGCTTTGGAGCTGCTGTGTGAACACAATAATGAGGTCAGAAGTGAACAGAACACTGCTCAGACTTTCAGGATGGCTCAGCCACTTCCTCCAAGGATCCTCCATTTTCATACCTGACTTCCCTACAGGACTGTGTTCCCTGACATTGGAAACCCTGTGTCACTCATTCCTCAGCTGTCAGGACCCAGCAGAAAAGCAGGCACATAGGAGCTACTTAATTTAAGTAACCAAAGTGAGCAGGAAAAAAGAAAGCAGGGAGAAAAAACAGTTGGTATTAGGTCTTGCTGGGCTGGAAGTCCGAGACTTGGGCTGGAAGTCCGAGACCTCATCTTTTGAATCATCTGAACAGCACAGGACTTGAACAAGTGCAAAAGAAAACTTGATTCAGAGTTGGTTTTTTGGGGGGGGGGGGTTGTAATTTTATTTTTTTTTTCAGTGTTCCAAGATTCATTGTTTATGCACCACACCCAGTGCTCCATGTAATATGTGCACTCCTTAGACCCCACCAAGAGTCATAACATCGTTTCTTAGATTCAAACTGAGTGAAAAAGCAATTGTTACTAAGATAACAATGATTAAGGCAGCACAATCGATCTAAATAATTTTAGTAAATTTAAATAAAATTATCAATAAATCTTATATTGATTGAGCATCTTCTATGGACTAGTTTTTGTTGTTTTTTATTTTTTAAAGTTTATGTTCTTCTATTCTTGGTTAGGTCTCTTTTACTATTAGATTGATAAAGAAGACTGGTTTTTTGTTTTGTTTTGTTTTGTTTTTAATTTCTTTTCAGTGTTCCAGAATTCATTGTTTATGCACCACACCCAGTGCCCCATGCAACATGTGCAAGATTGATTGTTTGCAAACATCTACTTCTGCATAAGGCTGATTTTTATTTTTATTTATTTATTTTTTAAAATTGTATTTATTTATCCATCTTAGAAAGAGTGCATGAGAGACAATATCCAGCAGACTCCGAGTTGAGTGTGGAGCTTGACAAGGGGCTTGATCCCATAACCACAAGATGATGACCTGAGCTGAAACCAAGAGTTGGATGCTTAAACAACTGAGCTACCCAGATGCCCTTATTTTTTATTTTTTTAAGAGTTTATTTTTAAGTCATCTTTATACCCAGTGTGGGGCTCAAACTTACAACCCTGAGATCAAGAGTCCCATGATCTACAAGTAAGCCAGCCAGGGACCCCCAGGCTCATTTTTATTTTAAATACAGTCCGTATTTGCTTTATGTAATTGATTCCTTTGTGTTGGACATTTTCATTTGAAAGAGTGAGAGGAATTCTGTGGGCAGCTGAGTTGTAAACTATCATAGTAGTTTTCAGCAAGATTTGAGATCATTGCCACCATTTTGTAAATCACGTGGGTAAAAGTTGATTGGATACAGCAATGTCTAGAATTTAGGTCTTTTTTTTTTTTAAGATTTTATTTATTTATTTGACAGAGAGAGATCACAGTAGGAGAGAGGAAGGGAAGAGATCACAGAGAGAGGAAGGGAAGCAGGCCCCCTGCTGAGCAGAGAGCCCGATGTGGGACTCGATCCCAGGACCCTGAGATCATGACCTGAGCCAAAGGCAGCGGCTTAACCACCTGAGCCACCCAGGCGCCCCTAGAATTTAGGTCTTTCTTTATTGCATCCTTCACTTCCTTCCCTGCCTCCCTCCCTTCTCTCCTTTACTTCTTCCTTCCTAAAATATTGTCCAAACACTAAAATACTCCCCTCACACAAGGTTGCTGAAATACCACTAGAAAGAAGAGAAAGGGTGTGCGACGCCATAGAAATCGTCAGTTACTGACGCTTATACCTTGACGCACTTTGGAATCAAACACAACCAAATTAACATTGATTTGCTCTGGGCTCCTCCTTGAAGGAGTTGTTTCTGAGCTTCTCTCAAGCAACTCTGGCCCTAAATATCACTTTGACCTTAGGCAAGGCATTGATGGCCTCTCTCTCTTATTTTTTTTTTTTTAAGATTTTATTTATTTATTTGACAGACAGAGGTGACAAGCAGGCAGAGAAGCAAGCAGAGAGGAGGAGAGGAAGCATGCTCCCTGCTGAGCAGAGAGCCGGAAGTGGGGCTTGATCCAAGACTCTGGGATCATGACGTGAGTCAAAGGCAGAGACTTTAACCCACTGAGCCACCCAGGCACCCCAAATCATTGATGGTCTCTTGACTTCAGTTTCTTCATCTGTAAAATGGGGAAGATCAGGTGATCTTCAGCTCCTTCCCTCTCTCTGATTTTATAACTAAATCTTGGTTAGGGTGGGTTCTGAGAGATAGAGAAGCAAATATGGAGGAAATTTATCAGTGAATGACATAGGGTGTTTGTTTACATTGAAGATGTTCTTTATGTTCATTAGAACTCTATGGGAAAACAGAATAATGAGACTACTTAATAATCTCCACATCCTAAAATTCTGTATTAAGCCACTCTTCTGCAAAACAGATGTGAGTAAGTAGTCTGTCTTGATGGAAAGGATAACTATAGAAATTCACTATTTACAAATATGGGGTCTGGCACATAGTGAATGCTCAACAAATGTTGATTTAAAGATTGTCTAGGAGGGATACCTGGAGCTCAGTCTGTTCAGCATCCAGCTGTTGGTTTAGCTCAGATCATTGTCTCTGGGTCATGAGATTGAGCTGTGTTGGGCTCCATGCTGGGTGTGTAGTCTGCTTAAGATTCTCTCTCTTGGGGGGCACCTGGGTGGCTCAGTGGGTTAGAGCCTCTGCCTTCGGCTCAGGTTATGATCCCAGGGTCCTGGGATCGAGCCCCACATTGGGCTCTCTGCTCAGCAGGGAGCTTGCTTCCTCCTCTCTCTCTCTCTGCCTGCCTCTCTGCCTACTTGTGATCTCTGTCTGTCAAATAAATGAATAAGATCTTAAAAAAAAAAAAAGATTCTCTCTCTTGGGACACCTGGGTGGCTCATTTGGTTAAGCCTCTGCCTTCGACTCAGGTCATGATCCCAGGATCCCTCCCACATGGGACTCCTTGCTCAGCAGGGAGTCTACTTCTCTCTCTGCTTCTGCCTGCTTGTGTGCTCTCTCTCTCTCTGACAAATAAATAAAATCTTAAAAAAAGAAAAAAAGATTCTGTCTCTCTCTCAAAAAAAAAAAAAAAAACTAAAAAAAAAAAAACAGAATGGCTGGGAAATATAACAAATTCACAAGTATGTATTTAAACACAGCATACAATGTGATTTTTGAAATTTAGCAATCATTCAGGAAATGGTTACTGGAATAATGCAAAATGTTGCAAACCACAGAATTGTTACATGGTGGTGATTCATTTTCCTTTCTCCTGTCTGGATAAACCTACCTATCCTCTCTAGGATCACCTCCTGATTCTTTCCTGATAATAACTAACCCTTCCATTTTCTGTACCATAGCTTGTCATATTCAATTCAGGGGATATCTATTGCCTCATCTCTTCTCAGATTGTTTTATGTTCTCACATGGACTGTGCTTTATCACTTCCTAACCATTCTTATCACGTTATCAATCCTAGAAAATCAGGTTAGACTTTCTGTGTTTCTTCATCCCTCACAGTATCAGATCCATAAAAAGCATTCAGTATATATTTGATAATACTGGAGACACTCACCATGCATTTTGTTACTTCTCTGGAAAACAGCATCTTTTTTGTCAACTGAATCAGGGTCAGTGCAGAAATGTCTGATATTTTCATCAAGGTACCAGCTTTGGTTCTCATCCACCAGAGTAAACATTATAATGAACTCTCGGTCCACATCTGTCCTTGCCCCTGAATATTTATTCAGGACACCTATCCAGGGGGGACATCCAAAAAAGTGGAGAAAAAAGTTCAAAGTGAATCAAATCAAGATGATTTTTGCCTTTTGCCAATGGTATCAGGTAAGTTTGAAGTTGGCCAAAGACTTATAGGAACAAGAGTGATCACAACATGAAAGCAGCAAAGGATTTTAATAGAAATGACAGAATCATAGAAGAGAAAAGTCATAAAACAGAAGAAGCCCTCACAACCAGAGGCTTGAAAACCTTGCTCCTGGAGGAAGCCAGTGCTACTGACAGAACACAGACACACTAAGGCAATTAACAGGGAAGAAAATCACAAAGTGATCATGCATGTGAAATATCAAAACAAAACCAAATCTAGCCATTTGGCTACATTCCTCACTTTCCTGTGTGTAGTGTTGGGCTGGCATGAATGGCTATCAGTATGGTATATCCCTGGTTTGCTTTCTTTCTTAAAGCAGTTAAGTTTCAGAATGCTATGATGTTTCCTTGATAGAAGTCTGAATTACTGTACCCCTGGGGATAAAAATATATGTTTATAAAAAATAAAAAAATTTAAAAAAAAAAAGAAGTCTGAATTACTGCCCCTGCTGTTAGAAGAATCTAACCTTCTATGTTAAAAGAATCTCCCTAATCTTACAGAAAACGTGGAAGAAAAGGTACCTTCAAATGGAGCAAGGAAGGGAGGCAAAATACATTTGGGAATAGGCTTCTGTGTGTGTTTGGGGTGGAGGAGCTCCTTACCTTCCTTGCACACCAGTAGCGGGCCAATTAACCCAGAGCAGATGTCTTTAGGAGCATCAATGTGTGAATGGTACACCCAGGTCAGACAGTTGGCATCCGCTGGAGCAGGGGCATATTCTTCTCTCACTGGCCAGACATAGGTGTAGTTTCTGCCAGGAGGAACCATATCATCATTCTTATTTCTTCCAGAAGTTCCATCTGGGTATAGGGCTCCTTCCGAGAAAAGATAAAACATAGTTAACCTACAGAGATCGCTTGGTACAGGGAGCAGAGCTCACTGAGCTTTGGAATCAAATAATTTTAAATCAAATAAATTTAAATTTGTTTCCTGTGGGATTGGGGAAAGTTACTTAAATTCTCAATACCTTGGTTTTCTATCAGCGAAGCTAGAATGTTGATACCTACCCCACAGGGACCTGAGAACTAGCTGACATGATGTGTATCAAGTGTCCTGCACAAAACCAGATGCTTAATAAACATTCATAAGGACCCCTTCGAATGGGTCTCTTGTGTCAATCAGGAAGATTTGAATACACCTCACTTAACATCAACTCAAAAGGGAAAGGAGAGGGGTGCCTAGATGGCTTGGTTAAACATCTGACTTTGGCTCAGATCATGATCTTGGGGTCTTGGGATCAAGTCCTGTGTTAGGCTCCCTGCTCAGTGGAGAGTCTGCTTCTCCCTCTATCCCTCTGCCCCTTCCCTCCATCATGCTCTCTCTCTAATAATAAATAGTAAATAAGAAGAAATAATGAAGTTATTGGGCACTTGCTACTGATTCAGCACCTGTTTGAGTTCTCACGAAAGATAGGAAGGAAGAGTAAGACATTCATCCTCCGTTCTGTTGAGCTGACCAGAATAGGAATTATTATTATTATTATTATTATTATTATTATTATTTTAAACTTTTATTTATTTGACAGAGAGCGAGATCACAAGTAGGCAGAGAGGCAGGCAGAGAGAGAGGAGGAAGCGGGCTCCCCGCTGAGCAGAGAGCCCAATGAGGGGCTTGATCCCAGGACCCTGACCTGAGCTGAAGGCCGAGATTTAACCCACTGAGCCACCCAAGTGCCCCAAGAACAGGAATTATTAGCACATGGGACAAGTGGAGAGTAAAATAGGGTGCTGTGTTAAACACTATTTGGGGTTTTGCTAGGTGGAGGGGTGGTCTACCACAGAGTGGGTAGGGGTTTATAGGCATGGCATTCCCTTTCTCTGTTTTGTAAATTAAGATTGCACAAGGGTTTTCAATTAAGGAAAGTCCACTGCTAAAACTAGTTTGATAACCACCTGGATAGATGGGAGGAGCTGGATGGCACTGGGGAGAAGGCCCGGGGGGTGAGGTGCCGAGGAGATGGATATGGACACACCCAAATTCATTCTCTGTTCTTTCACTTATTCACCATCCATTCACAAACCTGCAATCCCGAACTCCCTGAACTAGGCCAGTTTTCTAAAATGAATTCACACAGAGAGAAGGGCATTATAACCAATGGTTAAGTTCAGAGCTATTGAAGTTAGACTAGTGGAATCAAATCCTATATCCATCTCTTGTTAGCTATAACTTGGGAAATTTCCTTCTCTTCTAGTAGCCTTGGGTTCTTATCTGGAAAAGGGTGGTAGTTATCAGACCTATCTCAGAGTTGTTGAGGCTTACATGACATAAGATCTACAATACATTTATCACAGCACCTGGCATATAAGATTTCAGTAAATCACTTTTTCATTCATAGCACTTGCCCAAGGTTTTAATTATATATGTATAATATTGTGTGTATAATTGTTTAATTAATGTCTGTCTCTCAATTTAGACTACAATTCCACACACAAAAAAAACCACCCAGGGTTTTTTGTTCATAATTTTGTATGCAAGGTCTACCTCAGTGCTTAGTATAATGGGTGCTCAGTACCTATCTATTGAATAAAATAATGAATGAGTGGCATGATTGTACACCATACACCAAAGCCTTGTGAATAAAATGCATAGCTTTGCAGCATTTGAATTTGTATATGGAGAGACTGAGCGTCAGTAGCTGGGGGAAGGTGGGTGGATAGTGGACTTGTCTAGAGGCTTCAACTGAGATCACTCATTTTGCTTTGATTATATGATACAAATCAACACAAGTAATAATTTTTCTTGAGAATCTTTTTTGCACAATTTATTTACATGCTTTCTTTTTGCTCTTTATTATTGGGAAGTATTGATGGCTATTATTGAAAGGTATTGATGGCTATTATTGAAAGGTACTCTGGAAAGGCTGGAGTCCCCAAACAAACCCTTGGTGTCACCACTCAAGATGAGGAAGATCATTTAGAATCCAAAATATACCGTGAATATAAAGTAAAAAGTGATTTAGGGTGAGATAGCTTATTAAGTTGTTCTGTAAGTTATTCCCAGGAAGGAATTTTGATTTGTCAAATCAAAATCAAAATTTTATTTGATTTGTCAGTGGAATTTTGATTTGTCAAAGGTTTTGAGCAATATAACCTAAACAATATAAGAATATTTTTATTTATTTTTTTAGAATAAGAATATTTTTAAAAACATTCATTTGGTTTTATGTATTCTAGAATGTGTGGGCTTTTAGAAATTCAAATATACAAGTTTTCACCCCATCAAGTTTGAGAATATTGAGGATTGGTGAAGTTGTAGGAGAAACAGGCAGGCTCATAAACAAATAGCAGAAGAGTGCACAATTTTTTGGAGGACAATTTGCCGATTCGTTTCGAAAGAAAGAAGAAAGAGTATTTGAAAATAACCAGCGATTTTATTTTTAAGAATTTACTCCAGAAACATCTTTGAGAATGGTTTTCAAAATACATGAACTGGTATATTTGTTGTAGAATTGGCAGTACCAACCCCAAAATGAAAGCAACCTAAATGATCATCGTCAGTCATCAATAATCATCAATGTACCAGACTGATATATTCATACAATGGGGTATTGCATAACTTAAAAGGAGGTCTTTCTATGTGTGTCATATGAGAAAATCTCCAAGATGAAGACATTTTTAAAGGTGATTGCTTTTCAGATAAGAGCCAAATAAGAAGAATTTTTACTTTTCTTATTATACTTCTCTGTACTCATAAAATTTTCTTCTTTTTTAAGATTTTATATATTTGACAGACAGAGAGAACACAAAAAGGAAGAGCAGCAGGGAGAGAGAGAGGGAGAGGAAGAAGTAGGCTTCCCACTAAGCAGGGAGCCTGATGCAGGACTTGATCCCAGGACTCTCTGTTCACGACCAGAGCCAAAAACAGATGCTCAACCAACTGAGCCACCCAGGCACCCCTAAAATTTTCTAACCATGTTCATATACTACTTCTTGTTTAATCTTTTGTTTTAAGCTTATTTTAAGTAGGAAATGAGAATGTGAGATATTTACCTCTTCTTTATGTTTTTCTGAAATTTAAAAAAATGATAAAATTTATTTTTAAGTAGTCCTAATAATTAACTGTATTTCATATGGAGATCAAGAAAGCACTAGCTAATTCCATTAATAAGTGAGACATTGTATGGTTGCCAGGATAGCTCAGTGGGTTGGGCCTCTGCCTTTGGCTCAGGTCATGATCCCAGGGTCCCAGATCGAGTCCCACATCGGGCTCTCTGCTCAGCAAGAAGCCTGCTTCCTCCCTCTCTCTGCCTGCCTTTCTGCCTACTTGTGATCTCTGTGTGTCAAATAAATAAATAAAATCTTAAAATAAAAATAAGTGAGACATTGTATGTAAGAGTTCTAGCATAGGCATTGGCATACTAGGAACTGCTTAATCAATGTTAATCCCACCCACTGACTTCTGGGTTCATTCTCCAGCACTCCCCAGATGAACTTGGAAGGAACAACTATGTATTTATTCATTTTTGCAGCCCCAGTATCCAGCATTGGGTCTAGTGCACAGTAAACACTAAATTAACTGAGCAGGGACTTTCAGACTAGCAAGCTTGCAATGGTAGCCAAGAGAAAAACTCATCAAAGAGAGTGATGCTTGGGTGGCTCAGTTGGTTGAGCAGGGTCCTGGGGCCAAGTCCTGCATCGGGCTCCCTGCTCAGCAGGGGAGCCTTCTTCTACCTCTCCCTCTGCCTGCCACTCCCCCTGCTTGTGCTATCTCTCTCGCTCTCTCTGTCAAATAAATAAATAAAACCTTAAGAAAAAAAAGAGAGATAGAGAGTGAGGAAGTCAGCAAATCCTATCCCCCAAAAGTAATGTAAAGTGGAACGAAATTGAGAAAAACAACCATTTCACTGCTGCAGAATCAAATAAAGGCATCCAGCAATGTTTATGCTTGAACAACTGCTGAACATCAGTTATTTACCTACTCCCAGCTGACTAATGCTGTGTGCTTGCAAAGAGGAGAAGTAAAGGGCCCAGCAAAAACTAAAATCCGAGGAACCATGAGAGGCTATGGACTCCGGGAAACAAACTGCGGGTTTTAGAGGGGAGGGGGATGGAAGAATGGGTGAGCCTAGTGATGGGGATTAAGGAGGACATGGATAGCATGGAGCACTAGGTGTTATATGCAGACAATGAATCATGGAACACTACACCAAAAACTAGTCATGTACTGTATGGTGACTAACATAATTTAAAAACAAAAAGCAAAAAACAACCCTAAGATCCAAGGCAGACAAAAACCACCAAAACTCTGAATGTATTCTCTATCCACCGACAATTCCAGCTGCAGAGAATTGAGGATTTACTGATGCTTAAGAACATCTCTGTCCCAGCATCTGCCAACTTTAAAGCTAGGCAGATTTAGAGTTGACCCCTTAGAAGCCAGCCTTAAAAGTGAACACGAGAAAAAAGACAGAAAGACAGGGGTGCCTGGGTGGTTCAGTCATTAAGCATCTGCCTTCAGCTCGAGTCATGATCCCAGGGTCCTGGGATCAAGCCCCACATTGGGCTCCCTGATCAGCGGGAAGCCTGCTTCTCCCTTTCCCACTCCCCCCTTCTTGTGTTTCCTCTCTCGCTGTGTCTCTCTCTATCAAATAAATAAATAAATGAAATCTAAAATAAAAGAAAAAGAAAAGAAAAGGAAAGAAAGAGCAGAAACCTTGGTGGCCACACATTGTAGGGAAGACAGATTTCATGGATTTAGCCCAGGTAAATTACTAAACAAAAAAAAAAAACCAATAGCAAAAATAACCTTGGATGGGGGAAGGATTTGAATCCAGAGTTGCTCCAATATATGCTCAAAAATTTCTAGTTTCCAACAAGAACAACAAAATGAGACATACAAAGAAATAAGAATGTGTGACCAAGTCTCAGGGGAAAAAAAGCAGCCAATAGAAATTATCTCTGTCTCCAGATGTAAAATTGAGCAGATACAAACTTTAAAGCAGCTATTAGAAAAATGTTCAAGCCATTAACAGAAACCATGTTTAAATAATTAAAGAAAAGTAGGACATCATGATTCAACAAATGGAAAAATCTCAACAAGGAGGTAGATATTATTAAAAGAACAAAGTTGGAGTTTTGGCATTGAAAAGTACAATGAATTATTTAAAATATTCACTAGAGGGCCTTAACAACAGATTCAAGATGGCAAAAGAATCAGTGAACTAGAATATAATAGAATTATCCTATCTGAAAAAGAGGGGGTGGGAAGATCAAAGAAATAAAACATCAAAGAAAATAAGCAGAACCTCAGAGGCCTGTGGGTCAACACCAGGTATATTAACATGTGTAATAATAGCCTGCCAAAGGGAAAAAGAAAGAAAAAGGGACAGAAAAAAAATGTAAAAATAATGACCCAAAATTATTCAATTTGGTTAAAAACATTAATCTACACATTAAAGAAGCATAATGAACCACAAGTAGGATAAATACAAAGAACCTATACATAGACACATTGTTGTCAAATTGTTAGGAAAAAACATCAAAGAGGTAATACTGGAAGTGAGAGAAAAATGACTCATCACATACACGGGAATACTGACATGATTAACAGTTGACATCCCATCTGAATACTGGAGACAAAAAGACAGCAGAATGACATACTCAATGTGCTGGGGCTGGGGAGCGATGCAAATGGAGAATACCATATCCAGCAAACTACCCCTCAAAAAAGCATGGTAAAGTAAAGATGTTCTATAAACAAAGACTGAATTTACTGCTAGCAGACCTGTCCAGGATTGGGTAGAATCTTCAGGACAATATTTCATAATAGCAGTGAGAGCAGACATTTTTGCCTTATTCCCAATCTTATAAAGAAAGTATTCGGTCTCCCTTCAATGAAGCATGATGTTAGCTGTGGGTTTTTCTTAAATATCTTTTATCAGGATGAGGAAGTACCTATTTCTAATTTGTTGGAAATTTTTAATTTATAAGTACTAGATCCTGTTAAATACCTTTCTGTACCTCTTGAGATGATCATGTGGTTTCTGTCCTTTATTCTATTAATACGTTGTATTACATTCATTTATTTTTTTCTTAAATTTTTTTTTAGAGAGAGAGAGCATGAGTGCATGAATGGGGTTGGAGAAGGGGCAAAGGGAGAGGAAGAGAGAATCTTAAGCAGGTTCCACCTTCAACATAGAGCCTGACCCAGGGCTCTATCAGACAACCCTGAGATCATGACCTGCGCCAAAATCAGGAGTCAGATACTTAACCAACTGAGCTACCCAAGTTCCCCAACATACATTTGCTTTGGAGTGTTAAACTAACCTTCCAATCATAGGATAAATTCCATTTGGTCATGATGTATAATTCTCCTTATATGTTGCTGAAGTCAACATATTTTAATATGCTAATATTTTGTTAAGAATTTTTGTGTCTACATTTGTGAGGAATATTGGTCGGTAGTTTTCTTGTAATGTCTTTATCTGGCTTTGGTATCAAGATGATGTTTGCCTCATAGGATGAATTTGGAAGTATTCCTCTATTTCCTAAAAGAATTTGTTAAGAATTGGCATTATTGTTATTTTAGTAGTTGATAGAATTTATAAATGAAATCATCTGAGCTTGGGTTTTTCTTTGAGGGAAGATTTTGCTATTCCCATTTCTTTGCTTTTTCCATTTCTTTATATTTTATAGGTCTATTTCTATTGCTATTTCCATTTCTTTACCTTTTATAGGTCTATTCAAATTTTTATTTATTCTTAAGTCAATTTGGGTAATTTTTGTCTAATAATTTGTCAGTTTCATTTAAGTTGTCTCATATTTTGGCATAAAACTGCTTATAATCCTTCTTCATAATCTTTTTAATTTTTGTATGGTCAAAGTGATGTTCCATCTCCCATTCCTGATTTTGGTAATCTGTGACCTCTGTCTTCATCAGACTAGATAAACTTTCTCAATTTTGTTAATCTTTTTCAAAGAGCCAACTTCTGGCTTAATCAATTTTATATTATTTTTCTGTTTTCTCCTTTGAATTTCTGCTCCAGTCCTTATTATTTTTTCTTTCTGCTTTCATTAGGTTTTGTTTCCTCTTTGTTTTCTAGTTTCTTAAGGTGGAAGCTTATGTTATTGATTTGAGACTTTTCTTCTTTCTTGACATAAGTGTCTAAAGCTTGAAATTTCCTTTTAAGTACTTCTTAGCTATTTACCATAAATTTTGGTTATATCTCCGTTTTGGTTTTATCTCCATTTTTATTCAGTTCAATTTACAATTACAATTTATCTAGTGATTTCTTTTACATATGGGTTACTTAGAAGTATACTGTGTATTTCCAAATGTTTGCAAGAATTTTCAAGATTTATTTCATTGATTATATCAAATTGAATTCCATTGTTATTGGAGAATACACCTTGCAATCTAAATTTATTTAGATTTATTTTATGCACAGCCTACTGTCTATCCTGAGGAGTTTTCTTTCTTTCTTTTTTTTTTTTAAAGATTTTATTTATTTGTTTGACAGAGAGAGATTACAAGTAGGCAGAGAGACAGGCAGAGAGAGAGAGGGAAGCAGGCTCCCTGCTGAGCAGAGAGCCCAATGTGGGACTCGATGCCAGGACCCTGAGATCATGACCTGAGCCGAAGGCAGCAGCTTAACCTACTGAGCCACCCAGGTGCCCCCTGAGGAGTTTTCATATACTCTCTCAAAATACACCTCTCGAAAAGAAGATACATTCTTTAGTCATTGAACAGAACGTTCTGTAGATGTTAATTAGGTCAAGTTGGTTGATAGTGTTTTTGAAGTTTTCTCTATCAGGAGGAGCAGATGGAGATGGGAGAGAAGGAGATGGGGAAAAGACAAATCAACCCGCGTCATCACTGTCTCTTCGATCCCTTTAACTGTAGCTGACAATTGCCTTTCTTATGAAATAGAGACAAGACACCGATAATACAGGATTGATATTTACCTTCTGAATCTTTGTTGTAGAAAACGCCATGTGGATGCAAAGAGTATGGTCGGGAAGCGAAGTTCTTTAAATGGATGACAATCACATCACCCACTTCAGCCCTCAAGATAGGGCCCAGGAATCCAAGCCAGGGAGGTTTGGGGATCTCCGTGGAATAGGTCTCATCTGTGTAATGTCTGTAAACAGCCTTTTTGTAAAGACCACCTATCCTGTTGGGCCCTCTTTCAAGAAATAAGGTTGCAAGTCTAAAAGTAAGAAGGAAAATATTTTATGATTACATGACATTAAGAGAAAATCCTAATAGTTTACCTTAACAGTTCATAAAGTACTTGCATGCATGATTTCTTATTTGGTGTTGGACTTAACCCTGTAACCTGTGTAGAGCTGGTAAGAATATCTTCAATTTACTGGTAAGGAAACTGAGGCTAAGAGAGTTAAATGACAAAACAAGAGTCACAAATGGTATCCACGACCAAACTAGAACTAAACAGAATACTTTAAAGTCTGGCTGTCCATTTGCCCCGTTTCATTCAACATGTTCCCGCTTCACTTTTTCACTGAACAAACCCTTAGTGTGTGTTTACCATGTTCCCAGCACTATGCTATGTGCTATACAGGGATACAAAAGAGTTTATGACCTAATGGGAAAATTAAGGAATGACATTCAGCAATACATGATTAAGTGCCAGTTGGAGGCACCTGTGTGGAATCACACAGGTCTCTGAGGTCTGCGGTCACAGATCTTTGGTGGAGTCTCACAGAGAGGTCTGAGCGGCTCTGTATTGACTAATGGATTTATGTTTGCTTCATGAAGTTTGGGGAAAGCACTATAGATCAAAAAGCCAAAGACAAGATATTTTCAGGGCTTCATACTCTTTTCCTCAACGAGATCATCCAATGCTTGTATACCAGCGTCTCAGATACAAGCTCCTAAGCAGTTCCTACTACAAGGCTCCTCAGCAGTCTCTAGTATGAATGGAAGCTTTGCCCACCCTGCAGACTTGCAAGGATGATGGAGCCAGAGAGCAGCGTGTCAAGTGGCCGGGCATGCAGCCCACCATGGAGCAGAAAACAGAAGTGCAGGCAGATGGAGGAGAGGGTGCCTGGGTCAACAAGGGGACAGGGATCCTGTAGCTCAAGTCAAAGCAGGAGTGGTCTCCTTTGGTGCATCCAGCCCAGCTTTGGTGCATCTTTCCAGGCTCATTTCCTCCTTGCCTACCTCCCATGGCCTCACCCTTCCACCAGACCTCATGCTCAGTCTTCCCAGGATGCACCATGTCTTTTCAGCATTCCAAGACTTGCGCACATTCTTTTCCTACATCTGGGTGGTATCCCTCATTCTCTACCTGCCAAGAACACTTCCAGGTCAGTTCAAACTCTTCTTTCTCCTTCTGTACACACACAGTTCAAGCACTAATAACACTTGCCAAGACGTGTCACAGTAAGATATGTACATCTCTGGTTTGTGAGCTAATTGAAGACAAATCTTTCAAATATCTTTTTTTATTGTAGTGCTGAGTAAGTGCCTGGATATATTGGTGCTTAGTGACTTTGGAATAAAGAAAAAGAAAAGGCCTCGAATTTGCCCTCAGATTGGCAAGTGAAAGCTGGGGTAATTTGGCAAACTACATTTGCAGAGAAGTGTTCGTTGCCACACTTGATTTTGAATATTCTCTAGGCCCAGGATGGCAAATAGGTTTTAACTTGTGCACTAGATCTGATTGGTTGGTAGTGACTGCTTAGGGAAAAAAAAAAGTCAAGGTTGAGTTCAGTCAGGGGCAAGAAGGAACCATTCGGGATGTCTACTGTGGATGTGGGGTTGGAGGCATACTTGATACATCGTTACTCTCTTTGCTCTGCACAGGCAGCCAGGTAACACGATAGTCTGGGGTCTTTGGGTGTGGCCTTGTCTACAACTAGATGATCTAATACTATCACTACCGACAGAACATACTTCGAGTTGTTCTTTCATAACAGCAATAGTGATGGGATGAGCTCCTCATGCTCATTTGTAAGGTCGCCTTTGTAACCAAAATACACAAGGCATCATATCCGATGATGGCTGGGTCCGGGGCAGAGTTTGTGGACACCAGAGAATATCCAGTGATCATCTCTGAAATGATCTGTCATCTTATGATATTCAGTTTGCTGGACCTTCCAAAGGCTCTCCTCTTGCTCTCAGGGACCTGCTGACAAACAGGGCTTGTAGCCACCTTCCCTTTTAATAATTTATAAACAGAAGCTTATAGAATGACAAAATTAAAGAGAGAAGCATTTAAACAGAACATAGCATGGCTTTAAAATCAAATTGAAAAGTGATTTCTTAAGTCAATCGGAGAAAGACAACTATCATATGATATCCCTGATATGAGGAAGTGGAGATGCAACGTGGGGGGTTTGGGGAATAGGAAAGGAATAAATGAAACAAGATGGGATCGGGAGGGAGACAAACCATAAGAGACTCTTAATCTCACACCCCCAGGGTGGCTGGGGGGAGGGTGTAGGGAGATGGTGGTGGGGTTATAGACATTGGGGAGGGTATGTGCTATGGTAAGTGCTGTGAAGTGTGTAAACCTGGCGATTCACAGACCTGTACCCCTGGGGATAATAATACATTATATGTTTATTAAAAAATTTAAAAATTATTAAAAAAAGAAAAGTGGGAGCGCCTGGGTGGCTCAGTGGATTAAGCCGCTGCCTTTGGCTCAGGTCATGATCTCAGGGTCCTGGGATCAAGCTCCGCATCAGGCCCTCTGCTCAGCAGGGAACCTGCTTCCCCCTCTGTCTCTGCCTGCCTCTCTGCCTACTTGTGATCTCTCTCTCTGTCAAATAAAATTAAAAAAATCTTTAAAAAAAAAAAAAAAGTGATTTATTCACAAGGCCATTACTTCCTTGTTCTAACCAGCTGGGGCATCCAGCCTACTCCAGACCACCTAATATGGTCACAGGCCATGGGCAAACCTGTAGCAATAAAGCCCCTTTTGAAGAGACTGGCCTTGGTCTTGGAGGCAGGGGAAATTCCAGGGGTCCTCAGCTGAGCCAAATTAAGTGATGGAGCCCCTAGGCCTCAGCTCTAACAGGCATTGCAACGTCACTGGGGAGCTCAATGGCATTGTTGTGGGGATAAAATTAACTGGAAATGACACTGGGACTGGAGAAAATGGCAACTTCCAGAACTTCTCTGGGGATGAGTATTGTTATATGGTCAGAAAGAATCAAGGGCTTCGGATGGAGTTTGGGAGGTAGAAGGAGGAGAGCCCGGAGATGTACACAAGTAGTCCCTGAAATCTCTTCCAAGAAGGATTGCTCCAGTAAGCTGTAGAGTGGGTTCCTTCTTCTTGTCCAAGAGAACAGTGAGAACTGCCACCACCAGGCTTCTCTCCTCAGCACTCAGCCTAGCCTCCAAATAAGAGCTGAACAAGTATTTTTCCAAATATCAGTTGAAGGAGCCCCAGTATTATTTATTTTCCCAGAGCACCAGATTACTAGCCTGCCCAGCTGCCCACGTGTGTCAGCCCTGCCCTGCCCTTGGAGTGGAGTCAGTAGGTAGGAGTTTCCTGGGAAAAGGGGGAAAACCATGGGTTGAGGCTCTCCTCAGAGGACCCAGGGACCATAGGTCTAGTCTTCCCAGAGGCAGCAAAGCTCTTTCTCCCCAACCTGCCAGATTCAATGCCCAGATAATGGCACTCACAAGACAGGAATCCTGACAAAAGGGTTGGAGTATTACAACAATGATTTTGGTAACAAAAAGCCTGGAAAGACCACAGTGTTTTTCACCTGGTGACTGGATAAATAAATTCTGGTATCTTCATACCACATAGCCACACAACAAAATGAGGGGGTTCTACAGGTGGTAATATGGAGCGAGCACCAAGAAACTACATGGAAAAATCAAATTGTAGGTGAGCATGTAAAGTGTGATCCCATTTCTGTTTTTTAAACAATGCGCATATATACACAGATGCAAAGAAAACACTTAGAAACTGGCCATGGAAACCACCAAGGTGTAACCTCTGGACCATGGGACTGAGGACACAGGCAGGAGCCAGAAGGAATGAGAACTTTACCCACCCTCTTCTGTACATGGGAGTGTTTTACTCTGTATCTTCTATTTACTTTCATAATAAAAACAAGCTCACATTTTATTTAGAAGAGATGGGCAACTGAGGTGTCAAATTTCTCTTCTTGTCTGCCTTTCCCTCTGAAAACATAACTGCCACTCCGAAGTGCGTTGTTTGGGTGAGTTTTCCTCCACGGGGGCATTGGTGCCCTGAGAGGGAGCATAGTGCCAGCTTGAGTTGGAGGGAAGAAAATCACTGCTCAGCCTCTGGCTTGACAAGCCCACTCTCAGGCATCAGGACTGAGGACCTGGACACGGTCGGGTGTGGGCATTCTCGACCCTCTGCCTCTGTGTATCCACTGAGCCTGCGAGTATCTGCCTGGGAGCCAGAGTTGGCCCCCTTCTGCTCCGTGAGGGAGAACCCTATATTTCCCTGTGCAAGGGGATGGGATAAAAAGTCTGAGTTCCTGACACTGGGGCTTTGTGGTGGAAGCTCTTATGTTTCCTAGCCTCACTCGAGGCTTGGATGGTCATGAAACACACTTCTAGCCAATGAGATGTACGCATGTGTCATTCCATGGTACTTCTCTGGACTCAGCTGGCAGACACCCTTGTAGTTTTTTGCTCTTCCTCAATTTATGCCTGAAATGGAGATAGGATGACAAGCTTCAGCAGTCATCTTGAGAGAAGGGGGAATAGGGCCATACCCTACAAATGGGTGGTCAGCTGGAAAGCCAAAGGAATCTGTGCCCCTGAAGATTGCCAACTTCTGGCTTTCTTTTGCAGAAGCCAAAAAATACATTTGAGCCAGTGTTTTCCAGGCTTCTGCTAGCCAGCAGTTGAATACAAGTCCTAATTGAACAGACTCTTTAGGAGAAAGAGGAGGAAGAAGCAGAGGAAGAACTGAGTCATCCCCAGTCTGGCTAATTAGCCCCAGAGTAGGCAGAGTTACCTGGCTTTATAGCTGATGCCGGGCCACCCAGTAAAGCAACAACAGAAGAGGGATTAGATTCAGAATCACTGGTGTCCTCTCTAGACTCATCCTGATGGGTAAAAAGCTAGAATGAGGTTATTCATAGGGAGGGCTCTGTCATTCCAACAGGGTCTTCAGGGAAACATGGACCTCTGACTCTCTGCCCTGCTCTACTCTGAGCTTCCAGCATGCAAAGGCGCGCGCACACACACACACACACACACACACACATTCATGTAAATACATGCTGAGCAAGAGCTCCTTATCATGCACGACTTGTCTGGCAGAGCCACCCAAGCAAGAGGCAAGCATGTCAGGAGGAGGGGAAGTGTTTGCTGCCTTCCCACAGCACTTACTACACATGCTGCATATTTTAGCACTGAGTTACATACATAGTGACTTGTTTTGCACAATCCTGGACAAGTGTCAGTCTTATCCCAGAGACAGCCAATAGTCACCCCGAGAGGGGACCAGGTTTTCTAAAGCAGTAGTTCCCAAATGCTCATCCATGTATCAACTGGATCAGAGTTATTTGGGACAGTTTCCAAAAATTGAGATCCCCAGGCCCCATCTCAGAGCAACTGAATCAGACTTTCTGGTGTGGCTTCTATATTTTCCCAAAGTTCACCAAACAGTTTTTAGAGCAGAGCTGTCCAGTGCTTACCCAAGCTGATTCCTCCCTCCCAGCAGAATGGCAGAGCAAAGAGTTTTTGCAGATAGATGGAGCCATGGGATTTTGGCAAATGGGCTGTGAGTGGAAGTGACATGTGTCACTTCCAGGCAAGGACATTTCATTGCCATTGCAAGATCTCCCCCTGCCCCAACTCTGCTGCAGGGAAAGGGTCCAGTGAAGATCGTTGAGCCTCACAATCCCAGCAACCTGGCTTACTGGTTGTCCCAGGAGGACAGTTGTCTTGGAGCCACATGATCCTCTATAAACCCCAGTGGTTCGAAATATGCCTCTGTGGTGTTAAGCCCCTGAGATCTGGGGGTTGTTTGTCGCTATAGCACAACCTGACCTGCTCTAACTAACACAATGCTGAATGCATGTACAAGCTGGGAAATCACCTCTCTATAGCATTCAGTACAAAACAAAACCACAGTAGCTGTTTGAAACTAGAACATAGTGACTATTTGGAAATCACAGGAACTATCCAAAGTGGAAAAGACAGGGACAGAGGAAAGTAAGAGAAATCAGTCTCTTAGTCTCTTGAGTCTCTGGCAAATCGCCCCTAAGAACACATTATACATTTGTGACAGCGGGATAGAAGCTCCGTGTCCTACAAGTCCTAGAAGGTGCAACACTTGTCCAAGAGACAAAACAAGTGGGTGATTTTGAGAAAGGTGTCCACAGAAACCAGCCTCTGACATGGCTGGAGAGGACTCAGTGGTGGGAGTACACAGGTTGGTGGGCTTCATGTTATTTATAGCGTAGCCACAGGACAGCCCCACTGTGAGGGACTGAGCAATCACTACCCCTCAGGATCATCCCCAACCAACATTCTCACATTTCCACTCAAACTGAGGAGGTGTCTATTTTATGCTGGGAAGATATCCAGTTAGGCTGGAAAGTTCCTTATAAGCAACTGCTTTCAAGACGGAATAAGGATGTAGAACATTTACATTGCCAAGGCCAAGGGCAATACATGAAGGAAGATGCCTTCTAAGAGCAGGAGAGGTTAACCATTGCTAGAAGGAAACTGTCTGTGAGAATCATCTAACCAGAGCAGAGATGGGCTTCTAGATCAGATTCTGAGAAGCTGGTAGCTCACCGGGGAAGGGAGGGGGTGTGTGTGCGTGCACCTCACCAGCACCATTGTCCCCCAAGACCTGGATCTTTCAGTCAATTTTTCCCCCATCCCTTCAACCAATGAACAGTTGTTAAACCTCTACACTACACAGGTCGTTAAACTAGGAACCAGGGCCAAGAACTATGAATGTCTGTCCATGCACTCAAGAGATTTACCATCTGGCTGGGAAACAAAACACACACAGTGGAAAATAAATAGCAGCAGCCAGTTTTCTATATTAAGTGACAAGTGCATCGTATAGATCCTGCAGGTCTGAGTGTGTGGAGGGCAGGTGGGGTGAATGTGAGCCTCAGCAGAGCAAACATGTGAAACCATCATGGTCACCAGAGGGACCCGTAATGTTGGTTCCCTGAGCTTGAGAAGGGGCACTGAGAAAACAGGACTAGACTGGGGCAAGGGCTACGTGGCCAAAAGGAGGGTGGAGATGGTGATGGCCTGTTGCACTTAGATGTAACCACGCCCTCCCTAATTACATTAATACATTTTAAGCCATCCAAGCGATGCATTCATTCCTCTACACAGTCTCTCCTCCTGGGTCCCCTGGCCCTGCACAAGTCTTGAGTTCTTCCTTCTCCTACTTCCTGTCCACAGAAGCCCCTCAGAACCCACAGAGGTGGCTTAAAAAACAAATGCATGCAGTAAAGGGAAAAGAGAATAAACTTGAATCCCAGTTTCCCTACTTCCCTACTTGATGCCGACTGAAAACCAGTGACCATAACAGAGCCCTCCTGAGGAGTCAATGAGACGGTGTGGTGACCCACACACAGCATCTGGGAGAGTGGGTGCTCAGTCAGTGGGAGTTATGGCAAGGCTCTAATTAGAAAAAGAGAAATGTGACCATTTGCAGTCTGTTTCCCCCAGAAACAGACTGCTCAGCAGAGACCCCTTGAGATAAGAAAGCTATCATGGTGACTAACATCTCTGGCATGCTAACCTGGTGCCAGGCATGCATCTGAGCCCCTTTACAGATCTGGTGTCATCCGAGCCTCCTAATCCCCTCTTTGGGCTGATAATGACTTCCAAAGACAAGCCCCAGTCCTAATCCCCATATTTGGAAAAGGACTCTGCAGATGGGATTAAGTTAGGGATTTTGAGATGAGGAGAAAGATCTGACACACACACAGTCGGTGATAGGAAAATGCAGGCAAACAAACGCCAGATCACGCCACCACATCCAGCAGCTTCTACCCGAAGCTGAGTCAGTAAACAGATCCCCCCTTAAAGCCTCCAGAGGGAGTGTGTTCCTGCTGACATCTTCTTTGCAGACGTCTGCCTCCAGAACAGGGAGAGAATAAATTCCTGCTGTTTTAAGCCACCCGGTTTCTGGTCATTTGTTCCAGCAGCCACAGAAAACACCTATAGCCCCAAAGAGAGTACTATCATTATCCCACTTACTGATGAGCATATCGAGGCAAAGAGAGATTCAATTACTTACTCAGTTGGTAGAAGAAGAATCGTAAGCTTGTTGGTGGATGCAAGAACCCACACACTTCCCCCAGCAAGCGAGGCTGCCTTAGCATCTCTGTTAGACCACTGCTTGGCTACACTTAGCTAGGGAAACCCACCTTGGGCTTTCCAGTCCCCCTGACCTGGGACAGGACCTCTGTCACCCCCCTGCTTGGCATGGAAAACCTTTATGACAATGCCTGGAACAGAGTAAGGACGCAAGGATGGTTAGCTACGCTGTCTGTGAGTTCTCCCAAATGCTACTAACCGGGACTTGGGACCCCACTGTCTGGAGGTGGAAAAAAAAAATAAGAGGGGGACTAAGTGGGTGTTTGTGAAGATGAGAAACAGAGAGGACTGAGGTAGGGGAAGGTGGCAGGGAGTGCTTGCTGCCTTGCAATATTCATGTTCCCTTCTTTCTTAGTAAGAGAATGAAATCCTGCTTTTACTCAGAAACAAAAGCACAAAACTAAAAGACTATATTTTTAACCCCCTCTCCCCCCACTTCGTGGCTTCAAGTATCCAGTGAGATATATGTAGAATTGGTTGTATGGGGTTTCCATGAGATCCCATTAAAGGGCTAATGGGCTAATGCAGCAGGAATTATACCCTTTCTACCTTTTCCCTTCGTCTCTTCTTCCTGGAACATAGACATGAGGGCTGGAGTTCCAGCAGCCATACTGTGACCATGAACTTCCTTGAGGAGTAAAGTCACATGATCAGGATCATGGGTCAAAAGTATAGAAGGCCCCCAAATCCCATCATACCACCTGTCCCACCAGTCTTGGACAGCCCACCTCTGGGATTCTTTTGTAAGAGAATACAGAAGCTTAATTTGTTTAAAGCATTCTATTCTGGTCTCCACTGGCAGGCCAAATCAATCACTATCTGATATAGGGAATAACAGCAGCCCCAAGACATTCATATGGCATCAGACCCAGCACATGATTTTTTCTGCTGATCCAACAGAAATTGAGATTTGAAAGTCACCCTCTAAGATCAAGCCCGGATGAGATGGTCCCCTTCCCTTTATTTCAAAGCTTACAAGATTCTCTCTTCCCTCACCTGCTTCCCTTCAATTAACTGGCTCTTCTTTCAGATAGTTATGTAGCTCTTATATAGGTCTCCCTTATGCCCATCTTGGGCCTGCCTCAATATCCTTTACCATCAACTGGGCTGACGCAGTGATACGGTTACATAAACTCCTTAACAGACCCTACACGTTGGGGTTTGAGCAGTGGTCGGCCTCACTCACGTCCAGGGGTAGTTCTGCCGGTGAGTTTGCACCCTTGAAAACCCCACATTCTACTGGGAAGAAAAATCCTGCATGTGTGTTAGTTGCTTAATGAGGTCTTTGGTGAGAATTGTAGCTTTAAATAAGGTGACCCCACTCTGGTTCCATTAAAGACTTGGCTTTACCACTGAAGCACAGGAACACCTTAATTAAGCCCTTTATGAGCCAGAACAGGACAAGCATGAATGGATCAAATGCTGACACCATCCCCAGGCAAATCAAAGGAGCCCAGTGTCCCCATTAGGCCCAAGGGGGAACAGGAGGAATATATTCATCTGGATAATCTACTTCTAAATAGAATATAACTCCCAAATTTTATGCTTTCTAGGAAATATGAGTGCTTACAGTCTTGATTATATTTCTGAAATCTATGATTAAGCAAAGGTACCCAGACGGAAAATTAAATTATACCATCTGACTGCTTTGGAGCCTTGGCAAAATGATCCCAATTTATTTCCTATCCAATCCTTGTGAATCGGGATTTATTAGGCTCTCGGTACTGCCTAATTTTGGTTTCCAAGCTTTTTTACATCACAGACACTTTGGCACTCACCATTCTGTTCCCCTCAGTTTTGCCATTCCCGTACTCAAAGATTAAGCAACTGGAATAACTATATGGACATAGTGATTAGTTTTTAATAATTCCAAATGAATAGCCTTGTGCTCAGTCCTCCATGGATTACTGTCACCACCAAAGCTTGGGGGAAGGGGGGGACAAAATTAAATATACTCTGGGCCTCCCTCTCTGCCATGATGGTGCTTATCTTCCAGCTGCCAGAGTGACCAGTGGGTACATCAAACACCCACAGAGCAATGCAGGGAGAGGGAAATGCTATGTCTAAGGCTTAAGGAAGACACCAAGTTCCTTGATCGGTGAGGAAGGAAACAGATCAGAATAATGCAGGGTTGTGGGGAAATTCTTTGTGCATGAAGAATTAGAGATAGTTCTTAAAGAACCGGTGGGTGGGGTAATGGATAAGCAAAGAAAAATATGGACTACTTCAAAATTTGTCCCATATCCCCACTCTCGGATCTTCTCCAGCTCTGAATCCTAGACTGAAAGTTTGCAAAATCATCTGTCTCTCTCACCATTGTAAAAATCTTTCTAGAACTGGAGAATCGGGTAAGATGTTCTTCATTCAGTTTCAAAAATTATTTTTGATTCCTTGGAATTACACTTCTCAAGTGACTTTAAGGATTATATTTCAACTCCCTTGTCATACCAATTAATGAACTTGATGGTCAGGAAATTATGTGAGATGTTCAAGGTTTCACAGCAAGTTGGGGGCAGAGCAAGGACTTCTAAGTCAGGTCTTCTTATTCCTATTCCAGGCTCTTCCGACTGCCAGTAGGATACTAGGCACATGGCCCTCCAAATATTGGGCATTTCTCTGGGTCTGAATATCTTCAACAGTAGACTGTCCTCAGAAGTGCCAGAGGCCGAGTGAGAGGCATGGTCACGTTATCCAAGATGGCTCTTTGCTTCTGGGGAAATGGCACGAACTAGAATACGCACACTGAGCTCCATATGACCCACAATTGTGACATCTTCCCCTGTGACACCTCTTGTAGCTGTGACACCTGGAAATCATGACATGTGTCCCATATGCTTCAAGCCTGAGTCAGCAGTGCCTTCTTAGGGACTTGACCTGAGCCGCCTGCCACACGAGTATCATGGCTAATAAAAGCCACTATGGGCCATGTAACCCCGGCTCTCCCTTTCAGAGGCAGGAGGCAGCCCTGCGTAGACACCAGCTTCACACAGTTGGGGACTTGGGCATTGTGGGCATGACATCTAGAATGCCAGCTGTACTCCAAGGGCAAGAGTCCTCTCAACTGGGACCACACCATTTATTAAAATACCCTACCCTAAGCTGACACCGAACTGTCTTAGTCATGCCTATTCTTTTTTTTTCTTTTTCACCATAACTATTTTTTTTTAAAATTTATTTATTTGACAGACAGAGATCACAAGTAGGCAGAGAGGCAGGCAGAGAGAGAGGAGGAAGCAGGCTCCCCGCTGAGCAGAGAACCCGATGTGGGGCTCGATCCCAGGATCCTGGGATCATGACCCGAGCCAAAGGCAGAGGCTTTAACCCACTGAGCCACCCAGGCGTCCCACCATAACTATTTTCAAACACTTTATTGTATGTTCTTCAAAGCACCATCTTCTGGCTGAAATATTTAATAGGGAGCCCCTAATGTCTTTCTGCACTCAGCTTTGTGAAAAGAGCATTGTAGCATTTGAGTATTTAAAGTACGTTGGGTTTTTGAATGAACCCAAATAGGTAACCAGTTTAGCCACTGACACCAGTGATAATTTTTAACGTCTCTCTGGGAAGAGTGACCTGTGAGACTACATCTCCCTTTGGTAAGAATTGGGAATTTCTAGAAAGTTCTTTTTGCTGGAATCTCCAGCTGCCGTCACAGCTGAGTTTAATTAAGTGGGACAGGATCACCTCTACCAAGAAATGGGTTGCATGGCAGAAAAATTACTTTGGTTCCGCCTTTACTCTGTAAACTCCAACAAGTACTTAATCTCAGGGTCTCAGTTCCTGGTTTGAAAAGTGGAAATAATACCTTCTGCAAACAATAATGAATTGAAAGTCTCTGGTGGAACTCCTGGGTCATAACAAATGCTCACAAATAGCCACACTGACATTTTAGGAGAAAGATAGACTTCTAAGCTCTTTACTCAACCACAGGGAAAGGCAATCCAATGTCTCATTGTGCTTAAAGACTGTATTCGCTGTGCTCAGCATACAAATCTTGGACAGTCTCACTCATGTTCACTAGCTGCCCACAATGACTGTTTTCCATGGAGCCCTTTATAAGGACATCGGAGCTCTATTCTAGGGAAGGTCAATCAATGGCAGTTAGGGTAGCCTCTCAATCCCATATCCATGTGTCACAATAAAGATTGCCACAACCAATGGTCAGCACGTATGAGATTGAAAGAAGTCAAGAGCTTTCTTTGGAAACAGGCCTCTGGACATTAAGTTTCCTAGAACAAAGTTTAAGGAAGAGTCTTTCTTAGCAGCCTGGCTGGCATGAGTTTCATCCTTCTTCAACCAAACAAGACTATGCCACCTTTGTATTGTCAGAAAAACCCAGAAGCAATGTGTCTAAGCAACTGGACATTTGGTCTTCTCCTAGGGCAGGGGGGCCTGGCTCTTAAAGACTTGTTGGAAGGCTCCATGGTATTCCTGAATCTTAGCAACTAACTTCATCTTTAGAAAATGGAACTTGGATTTTGAATGAATTGGGTTCTTCCTATCAGAAAGAAGCCAGAATACCTGGATATCCAACAGAAGTTGCCAGAACATCTCAAAAGATGTTCTAAAAACCACAATATTGAAAGTATACATTATAGCTCCTGGGGGTGGAAGATGACTTAAGAGGGAGCTCCAGGGAACAAATAAGAGATTTAAGACACTGGACCCTGAGAGAGAAAGAAAGAGAAAGGGCTATTTTCTGCAAAAAATAAAAAAATCAGGGACATACAACACTCTGACACCATCTCACCCAGTGATGCCATGGGCCCGGGAACTAGAATATTGCCCTCAGACTGAAATAGTCGGAGCTAAAACAAACCTCTCACCAGTGAAGAAGTTATTTCTAAGAAGACTTGGGGAAACTCTTAAAATACCAGCCAAATCCATTATAATTGCACCTCGTTTAAACATTACAAACAAAACAGAACTTAACTACTTATAGCATACGTATCTCCAATTATGATGTTTCATCCCAAAAATAAAAACTCAGAAAACAGTGTGTGTTTTAACAGTGAAGATTTCCTGAAAATTCTCAAATGTTTATCCAAAGGGTTGCCATTATTATTATTATTTTTTTTAACAAACATTTGTCCAGAACCCTCTGGAAATCCCTAATAGTGCTCAGTGGAAATTGTCCTTCTATAGAGTAAGCCATTGTTCAAAACACGTGGTTTTGTGTGTAGCACTTCATGGACACGGCTCAACAAATAGAGCCAAGAATATCTCTTCCACATTCCATGCCCACCCTTGTGAGGGCTCTGCAAACAAACAAAAAAACCTCTCCCCTGGGCTTACATCAGCTCACCCCCATTCACCCTCACTACCGAAGGACTATAATCTTCTCCACACAGAGTCAAAAAAAAGCGAACCCCGGAATCTGTGAGAACCCCAACTTTACTCACTTGTCGTCTGAAAAACTGCCTCCAGTAACAACGTTCTTCCCTTGGGGTACATAGTTCCAGTATTCTTCCACAATCCCAATGTGGTATGTTCTGGTAACTGCGCCAACCAGCCCAGACAGACCCAGGAATGTGAAGAGAACGATGCAGTCAGCCTGCTGCTTCCGAGGCATTTGTGGATGTAATTCAGGCAAGCAGCCTGAGCAGGAGGCCACCCTGCCTGTCCCTCCCCCTCACTGGAAGCTAATTATAAATAAGGAATGAACAAGACCCGGCTCCTCCTTCTTAGGTAGCTTGGGGTTGGGACAGAGGCTGATAACTTGTGAAAGCAGAGCAAACGATGGGGGGGAGTTGCTATGACGACGAAACTTTTGCCAGTCATCCAGGAGAAGGTGTAACTGGCTTGTTCATTTACTATCCAAGCCAAGCGGGCCTGTTTCTGTAAGTTTTGGTGTTGTGCTGTGACATTAATCATTCATCTTTGCCAGGAATGGCAGTGCCACAAGTTGGGCCGATGGGTTTCCTCCCTTCTTCCTCATTTTTCTCTCCACACCTACTACAGGAACATATTAAAATCTGAAAACCGGGCTGGCTGGAGTGGGGCATCAGGAAAACTCTTGCATGCTAAGGAAGGCTTCATCTCTACTGGGAAAGCAGGGGAGTGAGGTAATCACCCTCCGCCATCTCTGACTTGTTTTATGACGCTACATGAAACAATCAACTCACATCATAAAGTTTGTAACAACATTGTAAAACCTCGCTAATTCTCCATTTGCTCATGCACCATCTCCCCCAAAGTCTCTCAAATCCTACCAGCAAAAATGAGGAGCTCGGTCACCCAGTTCAGCCAAAATTTTAGAGGTCATCACCCTCGGTGAGTTACCTTTGTAAGAAAGAATGGCAGTGACATGGGAGGAGTAGCCTTCAGGCACATGAAGATAAAATTTAGTAGGTCTTTGAATCAAAAAGGCAAAAGAAGTGCCCGTTCTTCTCTGTGCTCTAATCTGTGACCTAGAATCTCAGTGTTGACAGAGACCTTGTCCGACCGTAGACAAGAGCCAATCTGATAGCCACTGAGAGTTGCTCTTGAGGCAGCAGCCACAGAGTAAGGAGAAAGCCTCCTGGCTTGGCTTTGAGGTTGGACAGGCCTGTGTTTGAATCCAGTCCCACCACTTGCTATTTTAGTGGCATTGAAGAACCACTCACCCTCTCTAAGCCCACATCGTAAAACAGAGATGGAGGGATTGTTAAGATTTAAAGGATCACACAGGAACAAATACAGGTGACCTTGGGTTTGACGATGACTTTTTCAATACAACACCAAAGACACAATCCATGAAAGAAATAGCTGCAAAGCTGAATTCAAAAAATTAAGAATTCCTGCTCTATGAAAGACGCTGTCAACTGAATGAGAACAGAAACTACAGACGGGGAAATATTTTTGCAAAAGACATATCTGATGAAGGATCTAAAACATATGTTATTCAAAACATACAAAGAAATTTTAAAAACTCAACAATAAGAAAACAAACATCCCGATTAAAAAATGGGCAAAAGATCTCAACAGACATCTCTTCAAGAAGATACAGGTGGAAAATAAGCACATGAAAAGATGCTCCACATCATACATCATCAGGGAAATGTAAATTAAAATAATGAGATACCACTACACAATGGCCAAAGTCTGGAACGTTGACGACACCAAATGCTAACTGTGAAGCAACAGGAGCTCTCACTCATTGCTGGTGGGGATGCAAAGCGACATAGCCATTCCGGGAAGATAGTTTGGCAGTGCAAATGGAACATTCTCCAGAACTGATTACATGTTAGGCCGCAAAACAAATCTCAATAAATTCAAAAAGATTTTTTTTAACCTAAGCATATGGCACACATTACATTTATTACAATTTTATTTGTCAATTATACCTCAACAAAACTAAAAAAAAGAATACTCTTACCATATGATACAGCAATTATACTCTTAGGTATTTACCTAAAGGACTTGAAAACTTACATACAGACAAAAACCTCCATGTGAATGTTAAACTTTGAAGCAACCAAAATGTCCTTCATTTTATGAAGTATATAACATAGTATATATACTATGTTATATATATATATATGTTATATATAGTATATATACTATAGTATATATATACTATATATATACTATAGTATATATACTGCTCAATATTGCCTACAACCATTCTAAACAATGAAGTCTATGTTTAAAAAAAGATTTAAAAAGATGACTGTGAAGTGCCTACTATGGCCCCCAGCACAGCATAGGTGAGCAATAAATGTTAAATTTGTTCTTCCCAGGACATCTGCATGGCTCAGTTGTTAAGCGGTTGCCTTCGGCTTGGGTCATGATCCCAGGTTCCTGGGATGGAACCCCGCATCGGGCTTCCTGCTCAGCAGGAAGCCTGCTTCTTCCTCTCCCACTCCCCCTGCTTGTGTTCTCTCTCTCTTACTGTTTCTCTGTGTGTATGTGTGTCAAATAAATATAATCTTTAAAAAAAAAATTTGTTCTTCCCCACTCACACCCTCTAAGAGAGACTCCCACAGTCTCTGTGATGGACCCCGGCCCAGCATTTCCAACCTTCTGCTCTCTTTCCCAAAGTTCCTACCAGACTCTCACCAGCCTCAAGTAAAAGAGTTCTTTTCCTTTACATTACACTTTATAGATGTGCTATAGCATGCGTTTTGAATTATCATCCATTTTAGCTAATAAAATACATGCTGAGTATTCCGTTTCACAACCAGAATCTTCACATCTTTGATTTATTGATTTGTTTTTATGTCAAGACACCTATAAGTAATTACCATAGCACATTTCCCTTTAACTAAGATTTACTCCTCAGTATTAGTTTGAAAGTGCTTTGTGTGAGCTTGTCATTTGAACAGCTACTACAGAGGAAGGACTCACAAGGTGAACCTGAACTTGGCCTCAAAAGAAGCAGGGCTTCAGGAGTTCTTGGAATCCGGATGTCTCGGGCCAAATGGTTCTGTGTCTGTACCCTGGAGAAGCAGATTATTTTAAGTCAAACAGGCTCAGTATAGTATGAAAAACTTCATTAGGAGTTTCCACCCCAATTTTTTTAGACAAAAGAAAGGGATGTAAAAATGGTACAGATCAAAAACGCAGAAGAGTTAACTTTCCTACCTGGGATACTGAGTGCGTGTGATTGAGTCCCTGAGGAAGGCATCCCCTAGCTTCTGATTCGAACCAAGATTTACGAAAGGATAGAAGAGGCATGGATAGCCAGAGATGCTAGAAGAGATCAGTGCATTCAACCTGTCTCAAGCCAAGAGTATAGTTACTGAGGGGTGGAAGAGTCAAGGAAAGAGTTTATTGGAAGCCATGAAATAGTGTCTGGAAAACACTCTGAAATTCTTCCTTAACCCTCGGACAATACAGATGGACAGAAAACATCCAAATTACATGAGAGCTAAACAAAAGGAAAGGGAAGGAGAGGGGAAGGGAGAGGAGGGAAAGGGAAAGAAAGAGAAAGGAAAGGAGAAGAGAAGAGAAAAGAAAAGAAACAAAATTGGTGTAAGTGATTGCAGTGTTCCTGTAACATTCATTTTTTTTTAAAGATTTTATTTATTTATTTGACAGAGAGAAATCACAAGTAGATGGAGAGGCAGGCAGAGAGAGAGAGAGAGGGAAGCAGGCTCCCTGCCGAGCAGAGAGCCCGATGCAGGGCTCGATCCCAGGACCCTGAGATCATGACCTGAGGCGAAGGCAGCGGCTTAACCCACTGAGCCACCCAGGCGCCCCCTGTAACATTCATTTTTGAGAACCCACAGTAAAATACAAGATGTGATTGACAATGCCTAGCATTCAACTCGGAAACCTGTGAGTGATAATGTTAACGAATATGTTTAGCTCCTTTGGATGCAATTCAGACATATATAAAGCAGAAGAACCCAGCATTTCTAGAGCACCAACTGTGTGAGATGGCCAGTCCATTATTTCCTCAATACACTCCTCAGGTTGGAGATATGGTAACTTTGAGGCCATGCATTGATAGAAGAGAAAGATAACCTTAGATCAAACCATATTTCACTGAAACGCAGCACAGGGTACTCAAACAACAAAACTTTTTGTGGGAGACACCAGTATAGAGAAATAGTATTCTAGCTAGCGTTAGCTGAGGTGTCATTTTCAATAATACAGTGTGAAATGATGAAGTTGGCTATCCCATTCTGCAGACTTTTTTAAAATTAATTTATTTATTTTCAGCATAACAGTATTCACTTTTGCATGTTTTTAGAGATACAGTAAATATTCCTTAAGTGATTCTTCATATCCTAGACTCTGATTGAAAATTGCCATCAGTTTGATCCTCTTACTGCTACAGTAGATCACAGCTCTTGGGCCTCATTAGGACCCTCAGTTCCTTGATTGTAGTTCATTCTTTCTCACTTAGAATTCTACAGCTTCCTAACTAGTCTACCTGGGACCTTCCTGAATGCACAGGTCCCTCCACTGCTTGTGATTTTTCTGTTGCTCCCGTGACCTTCAGGATAAGGCTGACATCTTTGACTTGAGTTTCGAAGCTGGTCTTGATCTGACTCCTGGGCACTGGGCCGTCTCCTCAACATTTCACCCACGCTCTGATGACGATTGTCATCATCATGGCAAACAGTGTGCCCTTCACTGGTGCTCCCGTCAACACTCTGCATGCGCCTTCACCACAGCACCCATCACACTCGCGGTAATCACCTGTTTACTTGCCTGTACTCCCACACAAATACTCAGCACAGGCTTCTTATGGGCAGGGACTGGGCCTTGTTCATACCTGTGTTCCCCATGTCTGATGTTAAATGGTGAACTAATGCATGTGTGAATGAATGACGTTTACCTTTCTGTACCAAGCGTATGTATTGGTTTCAATACTAAGCCCTTTATGCGCATTATCTCATTTGATTATTACAACAACCCTGTCGAGTGTGCAACATTTTCTATCCCTGTTTTACAGATGAGGAAACTCTAAGTTTAGAAAGGTGAGGCAGTTTTCTCAGTGCCCCACAACTGATAAATGGCATGGTCCTATGAGACTCCAAAGCCAGTATTCCTACCCAGCCCCCCAAGACTGAGAACAAGAGAGGGATTGCCTCAGGGATCATGGTGGCCTTCTTTAACCCAAGTGGGACCCACTCTCTGCAAAGAAACATGAGTCTAACCTGTCCATTGGAAAAGGAGTCCCAAAACGCCTCACCAGCCTAGTCCATGCACCCCTGAGAGTCCAGATAAAGCCCTAATCATGAAAGAACCTTGAAAACGCCCAAACATACCATTCTGCTTCATTCCTCCATTTTAGGTCCCAACCCTCCACCCACTCCATCCTTCACCCCCACTAAATTCTTTCTCATCCTCCAAATCCTCCTAGGCTGTTCTTCTCTGAAGCCTTCCTCGGTTCCTGCCACACCCACCACACAGTCCCTCCCATGCCCCGGCAGTAATCACTCCCTCCTCTGAGCTTCCTCTAGACTTTGTGTGCACCCTTACCCCAGTTTATAATATTGTTTGCTTTCACATCAGTTTTCTTTATAGCCTCTAAACTCCTTGACAACAGCATTTGGCCAGCCCTTAACACCTCTCTCTATACCTGAGACTACACTGAGGTCTCAAAGATTTATTTTTAAAAAAATCTGCGCTTGGGGACTGCCTCGGCCTCCACTTGCCACCCCTGGGCCTGTCCTCTCTACACTCTTCTTTTTTTTCTTTTTAAAGAATTATTTATTAACTTGTTTGACAGAAAGAGAGAGGGCACACACAAATATGCAGAGTAGCAAGCAGAGAGAGAGGGAGAAGCAGGCTCCCCACTGAGCAAGGAGCCTAATGTGGGGCTCGATCCCAGGACCCTGGGATCATGACCCAACCCAAAGGCAGTCACCGAACCTACTGAGCCACCCCGGTGCCCCATCTACAGAGTCTCACCCCGCCCATCCTTTTCAGACCATTAACTCACCTGGTGAGACGTTTTGACCTCTCCCCTCCCACAGTTCTTTCATTCTCATCTCTGCTCCAAGCTCTGAGACCTGAGAACCAGTCCTGCCTCACCCCCACACCCAGATCTGGTGCTCAGGCCACTTCTGTCTCAATTAGGAGATTTAAAAGGCATCTTGTTCATCTCTGTACCGCCAGTGGTTAACACAGGCCAGTGGTTAGCAGTAGGCGCTGAGCAAAAAGCAGTATTGGCTGTAGAATTTATGGCACATCAGGCAGTGTGCCCACGTACTGAGCAGTAAGACGAATCACAGCATAATACTCTATGAAGTAGATATTTTTGTCCTTGTTACTTCATATGAAGAAACTAATGTTTGTAAGGTGAATAACTTGCCCAAGTTCCCATAAATAGAAAATAGCAGAGCCAAGATTCAGACCCTCCCCAGTTGCACATCTCAGAGACCTGCACCCCAGACCACCAAACTTGAGAGATGTTAGTGGGACTGGACTAAACTGAAAGGCAAGGCAATGGCAGAAGTTCCGTCAAACATAAACAGGACCTAAGAATTAAAAAGGAACAGAATGTAGAATGCACATGGGCAATTAGTCCACCAAACCAAAGCCCAGTGATAAAATCATTCACTTAACCATTGGAAAATATGTGGTAGGCTTCTACCCTGTTAACTGATCTTGTCAACTGGGAATGAGACATGCATCATCCCCGGCCTCAACAAGTTTATATTCTAGTGAGGAAGACAGATTATTAAAAAAAAAGTTTTAAAATATTAATTAAAGGGGCACCTGGGTAGCTCACTTGGTTAAGCGTCTGACTCTTGATTTCAACTCAGGGAATGATCCCAGGGTCGTGAGATCAAGTTCTCTGTTGGCCTCCCTGCTCAGTGGGAAGTCTGCTTGAAATTCTCTCACTTTCCCTCTCCCTCTGCCTCTCCCTGCCATGCTCTCTCTCTCTCTCTCTCTCTCTCAAATAAATAAATAATAAGTCTTTAAAAATAAGATATTAATTAAAATAGTAATTAAAAGTATTGTGTTGAGTTCAGTGAATTTCAAGTTAAATTTGGTACAGATGATGTGGGGAGAATGCCAGGACTGCACCCAGAAGGTGTCTGAGGTACTTGGGGAGGCGACCCAGCAGCTTGTTCCGAAGCGTACTTCTATTTTATAGGGTGGAATAGAGCATATTGAGGTCAGATCCCTAGAAGTTGTCATTAAAAAAAAAAAAAAAAAAAAAAAAAAACCCAAAGTGTCTAAGAGACACTTCAGTTGAGTTCTAGAAGGAGAGTTAATGGTTCACATCCTTGCCCAGTGGGAATCTTCACTTTCACGCACTCATTTTTTCCTCCACTAGGCAAGTGCGTGATGATGTCTCATTTTCCAGAGGCCTGAGGCAAACCCTGGTGCCAGAGAATCAAGACAGACAGTCTTCTATCACAGGTATACTAAAAGGAAGAGCAGAGGAAAAGGGCTCCCCTTCACTCCCAGACTCCTCCATCTTCCTCTTTTCCCACACAAACCACACAAAGGGATTACTTTGCATCATCTCTGTGACATTCTCACTATGCCTTGCTGTCCTCCATTGCTCAAATTTCATGGCCACCTCTGTTGTAACTTGGGCACATGGTACGTGATCATAACTCCTAAACCCAGTCTCCAAATGTTCTTGAGACTCCCTATGTGTGCACAATTCATAAACAAAGAAGGCAGTGGTCTGACAATTATTTGAGGGGTGAGGAACAGTCAGATTCCATTGCAACAAAACTCTAATGATTCTTTTGTGGGACCTAGAATTTTTTGTGTGTATCTAATACTCTCTTAAAATAGGTGGGTCCTCCCTGATCCTTGAAACTTGTTTTGTAATAATCTTGATTGTAATAGCCTTTATTTATATCAGTGGAGAAAGCTGCATTTCCCTTAATATTAGTGACCAAAGAAGAAGTCTTAGAGGCCTAGAACTCTCTTATCTGAGACCCCAGGATTTGAGAGTAATATCTGCCTGAAGGCATTTGGCAAATCAGGATGGTATATAGGATTGGTTAGTTGAAGGGCAATCCAGACTGTAGATCCACCATTTTTAGGAGACCAAAATGCCCCTCTACCTTCACTTACCCTTCTATTGTTCTTCTAGTAATGGCTCAGTAAGGGCTCTCCTTAGTACATCCCTAGTGCCCTGGCCCTATGGAGTGTGGAGGAGGAGGGCAAGGCACTCAGAAAGGGATTTATTGGCTTTCCAACATGTTTTCTGGGAAGATAGCAGGCTGCCCATCTCAACATTTCTGAAAAATCCCACCTGAGGAGCAGTGTTCTTCAGGAAGCCCTGATATATGGCATCAAAGATGCTGGTTAACTAGAAAATTCCTGTGGGTGTCTGTAGGAAATGAATTCCTATTAGAAAGGAGGGCCCTGGCTCCAGGTGGGGGCCTACAATACCTGAGACCTCCTCAGGACATAGATTCCCAGGAGAAATGCCTCTGATGATCAAAGCACCTAGTGATTCTCTGGAGAAGATCTTTATAGGCAGAGCTTCAACTCCCAGGTTTGGGCATGTAGGCACATGTAGCGTGGATTCTGGGACACAGCCAAGGCTCTCTGCTCTGGTCTCATCACTGATTCTAAACCTCCAGTATCAGAGTTTCTCGATATTGGCTTAAAACTAACACTGTAAAAGTGCAAATGTCACATGGTATTGGTCTCATTGGTTGAAGTTGGCTTCAATGAATGAATTTATTATATCCCTTCCCATGAATAGTTTTAGGTTGGGGGAAAGAAGAGAGGGGGTAATGAGGCATCTGGTCTTCCAGAAAGAGGTCCAGTAAATCAGAAGGAACCCAAGTGACCATCTGGTTCAAAAGTTCCAGCTCAAAGCCCACAGGCCAAACCAGCCTATGAGGTTGGTCTAGAATAGTGCCTAATACAAACTTCAAATTTTCTTTCTTTAATTAGGATATGAGCCCTCCACTTCCTCATGGATCCCACCATTCCTCATTGTCTTACATGTTTACTTCATCTGTTGAGGACACCTAGCCCCAAAATAGGTGTGTCTGTGACCCTGAATTCTGGTACAAGTTTCCACTCAATGCAAAGCCTTTTCAATAACATCATGAAGTCTGTCTTTATTCATTTTTTCACACACTCATTCAAAATATATGTACCGAGCATCTACTAATGCATGGTAAGTTAAAGCATGAAGAATCCTGCGAGATATTCTAGTTTTACCACTTCATTTCACAGGTGGTGCAACCAAGGCCCAGAGAGCTGTGTGACTCATGAAATGCCACAAAGCTGTGTGGAAGCCGAGCTAAATTGAAGAAGAACCTGGGTGGGCAGGGGTGGCTGCTGTCTCTCTTGAGACTGTTAAGCACTTCGGTGAAACCCAACTATACTTCAACTATGATGATCCCCTAATGTACTTAGCTCAAGGATTCTCAAAGAGTAGCCCAGGAGGAGCCTCCGCGGTCCCCGAGAGACTTTCAGGGCATCTGTGAGGTTAAAACTACTTCTGTAATGAAACAAAAGTATAATTTGCTTTTGTTATTCCCATTCTTTCACGTATGTACGGAAGTTTCCAGAGGTGTGTGAAGTGTAATATAGCAACAGATTGAGGGCAGAAGCATATATGATAACATCAACCTGTTACTGAGCAGGTTACCCTAATTGTATAACTATGCCACTACTCTCACTAAATATTTGCTTGGAAAATATATTTTTACTTAGGAATATGTTGTGTATATCAACATTAAACGGGGTTTTTGTTAACATGTACTGTGAGTCATTTAAAATATATTAATAAACTATTTTTAAATTGCTCGGTTTTAATTTCTAATGAGGTAAATATCCACAGACATAATCCACATCAACTATAGCTTTGGGAGTTCTTCAATAATTTTTAAGATTATAAAGAAGTCCTGAATTCAGAAAGTTTGAGAACTGCTAATTTATTCTGCTAAACCTAGTAAAGGAAAATTACAACACTTGAACTTTTCCAACAGGCATAGGGTCATGTGAAAGTTGCATAATTATTCTTTAAAAGGGAAAAAAACTGAACAGGATCCATTTTTGCTTCTTAGAAATGAAAAATGGTGCACTGCGACTCCCTCAGTGACCTCAAAGATTGGTCTGACTTGAGCTATTCCATCACCAAAAACTGGATGGAATAACCTTGGTCCTATGGTGATTAAAGTATGAAAGGACTTATGTCTCAACCCCCACAACCTCCTCCTGCTTTCATCTTACCTACAAGTACCACGACCACAAGGGGCCTGGGCCAAAAACTTGGGTTCCTCTTCCACTCTCCTCTCACTTTCCACCACACTCACCACTGCTGTCTCCCTCAGCAGCTCTGGAGCATTTTCTCTTTACCACATCAGCTGCAGTTGAGACAGCTAATTTTTTAAAGATTTTTATTTATTTAATTTTATTTATTTATTTAATTGACACAACGAGAGAGGGAACACAAGCAGGGGGAGTGGGAGAGGGAGAAGCAGGTTTCCCACCAAGCAGAGAGCCCGAAGCAGGGCTCGATCCCAGGACTCTAGGATCATGACCTGAGCCAAAGGCAGCGGCTTAATGACTGAGCTACCCAGGCATCCCAGTTTATGAGATAACAGCTATTATGTTATGCCCGGAGATGGCTTCTGTCTTGCTGATCCCCACCCTTCTTGTCCCCTCCGTGATGGCTCTGCTCTTCCTCCGGAGTAAGCTTTTGATTACAAGAATCTAATCATGATCCATCCAATTCCACCTTCTTTGAGGCCCTTGGGAATCTGGTCCCTGAGGACCAAGCAGCCTCACCGTCTCACACACCTCTTGGCAACTCTATCTTCCACCACACAGAACTCTTTATATGCCTGCAAACCTACTATGCTCAGTAGGGCTTCAGAGCCTTTCCACCTGGGGTTGGGACTTTTCCCAACCTGAAGTACACTTCCTTCCCGCTTGTCTACCTGACCAAACTCCACACCACAAGTCTCAGTCAGGCTCAAGTGCTCCCTTCCAGGAGACCTGGATGACTCAGTTGGTCAAGCGTCTGTCTCAGCTCAGATCATGATCTCAGGGTTGTGAGATCGAGGACCCAACTCCTAGAAAGGCCCCACACAAAGTTAATAACAGTAAGCATTTGCTAAAATGAGTGAATCCTTCATTTGAAAAAAATATTCTATTCAGTCTGTTCAATTTTCCAGCCTTATTAAATATAGCATAATGAACTGAGCTGATAATTGCCATCCTGAAGGGTCCGTGGCCATTGCTCTGGATGCCAGGCCTCATTCCACATGCCACAGGGCAGAGGCAGTGAGATGCAACGAACGTTCATCGACCTTAGGACTTGGCTCAGAAGTTGGCTTTCTCTTAATATATTTTAATATCAACGCTTTTCTTGTCTTCTGCTTATTTCTCCTTAAAATCAAATCACAAGGTGAGATCAAGATGGTTTGTGTTTCTAAGTAGGTGGTGGGATTAAATAGTATACTTAACCATGATGAGTACTGAGTACTGTATAAAACTGTTGAATCACTGTATCATACACTTAAAACTAATATACCACGGTAGGTTAACTATACTGGAATTAAAATCGAAAACTTAATAAAAGCATCAAAAGAAAAAAATACCTTTCAAAAAAGAGGATTTGTAGTTCTAACAAATTGGTTTCTGGTTAATTGGTTCTGTCACTTTAAGGTTAATAATATAATACTTATGAAGCTTTTATCTAGGATAAATAATTTGTGGATATTATTCTTATCACTTTCTCATTTAAAACAGTACTTTGTAACATTAATTCAGGCAGCATCTTTCTTACAATGTTGAAATGGGATAGGTTGTCACAGAGACTTCTGCCTGATTAAAATCACCTGTGGTCTCTATTTCTTTTTACTAGAGAAAACTTTATAGGAAAAATATAATCTGTTGAAATAACCCTTTTCAAGCACATAAAACTCTTGTCACGGCTTCCGGTCAAGATGGCGGAGAAGTAGCAACCTGAGACTGCTTCAGCTAGCCGGAGATCAGCTAGATAGCTTATCTAAAGATTTCAAACACCTGAAAATCCATCGGCAGATCGAAGAGAAGAAGAACAGCAATTCTGGAAACAGAAAATCAACCACTTTCTGAAAGGTAGGACCGGCGGAGAAGTGAATCCAAAGCGACGGGAAGATAGACCCCGGGGGGAGGGGCCGGCTCCCGGCAAGCGGCGGAGCAACCACGCACAAAATCAGGAATTTTAAAAGTCTGTTCCGCTGAGGGACATCGCTCCAGAGGCTAAACCGGGGCGAAGCCCACGCGGGGTCAGCGTGGCCTCAGGTCCCGCAGGGTCACAGAAGGATCGGGGGTGTCTGAGTGTCGCAGAGCTTGTGGGTATTGGAACGGGAAAGCCGGCTGCAGAGACAGAGCCGACAGTAAGCTCACAGCTTGGTGTTACCTTGAACCGGTCACAGGCTCGGTGAGCTCAGAGCGCGGCCGGAGGTCAGGCAGATGGGAGTAACTGGGCGCTGTTCTCTGAGGGCGCACTGAGGAGTGGGGCCCTGGGCTCTCGGCTCCTCCGGCCCGAGACCAGGAGGCCGCCATTTGTATTCCCGTCCTCCGGAACTCTACGGAAAGCGCTCAGGGAACGAAAGCTCCTGAAAGCAAACCCGAGCGGATTACTCACCCCGGCCCCGGGTAAGGGCGGTGTAATTCCGCCTGGGGCAAAGACATTTGAGAATCACTACAACAGGCCCCTCCCCCAGAAGATCAACAAGAAATCCAGCCGAGACCAAGTTCACCTACCAAGGAGTGCGGTTTCAATACCAAGGAGAGCAGCAGAATTCCAGAGGAGGAGAAAGCCAAGCACGGAACTCATGGCTTTTTTCCTGTGATTTTTTTTAGTCCTACAGTTAATTTAATTTTTTCTTTTTCATTTGTTTTTTTCTTCTCGCCTTTGGGTAAAATTTTTTTTTAACTGTTACCTTTTTCTTTTTTAACGATTTTTTACTAGTTTATCTAATATATATATTTTTTCTTTTTTACATTTTTCTTAGGTGTTTTCTTTTTTAAAAAATTCTTTTCTTTTCTTTTCTTTTTTTTTTCTTTTTCTTTTTTCTTTTTTTTTTTTCTTTCTTCCTTTTTGAACCTCTTTTTATCCCCTTTCTCCCCACTCACGATTTTGGATCTCTTCTAATTTGGTTAAAGCATATTTTCCTGGTGTTGTTGCCACCCTTTTAGTATTTTACTTGCCCCTTCATTTACTCTTATCTGGACAAAATGACAAGACGTAAAAATTCAACACAAAAAAAAGAACAAGAGGCAGTACCGAAGGCTAGGGACCTAATCAATACAGACATCGGTAATATGTCAGATCTAGAGTTCAGAATGACAATTCTCAAGGTTCTAGCCGGGCTCGAAAAAGGCATGGAAGATATTAGAGAAACCCTCTCGAGAGATATAAAAGCCCTTTCTGGAGAAATAAAAGAACTAAAATCTAACCAAGTTGAAATCAAAAAAGCTATTAATGAGGTGCAATCAAAAATGGAGGCTCTCACTGCTAGGATAAATGAGGCAGAAGAAAGAATTAGTGATATAGAAGACCAAATGACAGAGAATAAAGAAGCTGAGCAAAAGAGAGACAAACAGCTACTGGACCATGAGGGGAGAATTCGAGAGATAAGTGACACCATAAGACGAAACAACATTAGAATAATTGGGATTCCAGAAGAAGAAGAAAGAGAGAGGGGAGCAGAAGGTATACTGGAGAGAATTATTGGGGAGAATTTCCCCAATATGGCAAAGGGAATGAGCATCAAAATTCAGGAGGTTCAGAGAACGCCCCTCAAAATCAATAAGAATAGGCCCACACCCCGTCACCTAATAGTAAAATTTACAAGTCTCAGTGACAAAGAGAAAATCCTGAAGGCAGCCCAGGAAAAGAGGTCTGTAACATACAATGGTAAAAATATTAGATTGGCAGCTGACTTATCCACAGAGACCTGGCAGGCCAGAAAGAGCTGGCATGATATTTTCAGAGCACTAAACGAGAAAAACATGCAGCCAAGAATACTATATCCAGCTAGGCTATCATTGAAAATAGAAGGAGAGATTAAAAGCTTCCAGGACAAACAAAAACTGAAAGACTTTGCAAATACCAAACCAGCTCTACAGGAAATATTGAAAGGGGTCCTCTAAGCAAAGAGAGAGCCTACAAGTGGTAGATCAGAAAGGAACAGAGACCATATACAGTAACAGTCACCTTACAGGCAATACAATGGCACTAAATTCATATCTCTCAATAGTTACCCTGAATGTGAATGGGCTAAATGCCCCTGTCAAAAGACACAGGGTATCAGAATGGATAAAAAAACAAAACCCATCTATATGTTGCCTCCAAGAAACTCATTTTAAGCCCGAAGACACCTCCAGATTTAAAGTGAGGGGGTGGAAAAGAATTTACCATGCTAATGGACATCAGAAGAAAGCAGGAGTGGCAATCCTTATATCAGATCAATTAGATTTTAAGCCAAAGACTATAATAAGAGATGAGGAAGGACACTATATCATACTCAAAGGGTCTGTTCAACAAGAAGATTTAACAATTTTAAATATCTATGCCCCCAACGTGGGAGCAGCCAACTATATAAACCAATTAATAACAAAATCAAAGAAACACATCAACAATAATACAATAATAGTAGGGGACTTTAACACTCCCCTCACTGAAATGGACAGGTCATCCAAGCAAAAGATCAGCAAGGAAATAAAGGCCTTAAACGACACACTGGACCAGATGGACATCACGGATATATTCAGAATATTTCATCCCAAAGCAACAGAATACACATTCTTCTCTAGTGCACATGGAACATTCTCCAGAATAGATCACATCCTCGGTCCTAAATCAGGACTCAACCGGTATCAAAAGATTGGGATCATTCCCTGCATATTTTCAGATCACAATGCTCTAAAGCTAGAACTCAACCACAAAAGGAAGTTTGGAAAGAACCCAAATACATGGAGACTAAATAGTATCCTTCTAAAGAATGAATGGGTCAACCGGGAAATTAAAGAAGAATTGAAAAAAATCATGGAAACAAATGATAATGAAAATACAACGGTTCAAAATCTGTGGGATACAACAAAGGCAGTCCTAAGAGGAAAATATATAGCGGTACAAGCCTTTCTCAAGAAACAAGAAAGGTCTCAGGTACACAACCTAACCCTACACCTAAAGGAGCTGGAGAAAGAACAAGAAAGAAACCCTAAGCCCAGCAGGAGAAGAGAAATCATAAAGATCAGAGCAGAAATCAATGAAATAGAAACCAAAAAAGCAATAGAACAAATCAACGAAAGTAGGAGCTGGTTCTTTGAAAGAATTAATAAAATTGATAAACCCCTGGCCCGACTTATCAAAAAGAAAAGAGAAAGGACCCAAATAAATAAAATCATGAATGAAAGAGGAGAGATCACAACTAACACCAAAGAAATACAAACTATTATAAGTACATACTATGAGCAACTCTACGGCAATAAATTTGACAATCTGGAAGAAATGGATGCATTCCTAGAAACATATAAACTACCACAACTGAACCAGGAAGAAATAGAAAGCCTGAACAGACCCATAACCAGTAAGGAGATTGAAACAGTCATTAAAAATCTCCAAACAAACAAAAGCCCAGGGCCAGACGGCTTCCCGGGGGAATTCTACCAAACATTTAAAGAAGAACTAATTCCTATTCTCCTGAAACTGTTCCAAAAAATAGAAATGGAAGGAAAACTTCCAAACTCATTTTATGAGGCCAGCATCACCTTGATCCCAAAACCAGACAAGGATCCCACCAAAAAAGAGAGCTATAGACCGATATCCTTGATGAACACAGATGCGAAAATACTCAACAAAATACTAGCCAATAGGATTCAACAGTACATTAAAAAGATCATTCACCACGACCAAGTGGGATTTATTCCAGGGCTGCAAGGTTGGTTCAACATCCGCAAATCAGTCAATGTGATACAACACATCAATAAAAGAAAGAACAAGAACCATATGATACTCTCAATAGATGCTGAAAAAGCATTTGACAAAGTACAGCATCCCTTCCTGATCAAAACTCTTCAAAGTGTAGGGATAGAGGGCACATACCTCAATATCATCAAAGCCATCTATGAAAAACCCACCGCAAATATCATTTTCAATGGAGAAAAACTGAAAGCTTTTCCACTAAGGTCAGGAACACGGCAAGGATGTCCATTATCACCACTGCTATTCAACATTGTACTAGAGGTCCTAGCCTCAGCAATCAGACAACAAAAGGAAATTAAAGGCATCCAAATTGGCAAAGAAGAAGTCAAATTATCACTCTTCGCAGATGATATGATACTATATGTGGAAAACCCAAAAGACTCCACTCCAAAACTGCTAGAACTTATACAGGAATTCAGTAAAGTGTCAGGATATAAAATCAATGCACAGAAATCAGTTGCATTTCTCTACACCAACAGCAAGACAGAAGAAAGAGATATTAAGGAGTCAATCCCATTTACAATTGCATCCAAAACCATAGGATACCTAGGAATAAACCTAACCAAAGAGACACAGAATCTATACTCAGAAAACTATAAAGTACTCATGAAAGAAATTGAGGAAGACACAAAGAAATGGAAAAATGTTCCATGCTCCTGGATTGGAAGAATAAATATTGTGAAAATGTCTATGCTACCTAAAGCAATCTACACATTTAATGCAATTCCTATCAAAGTACCATCCATCTTTTTCAAAGAAATGGAACAAATAATGCTAAAATTTATATGGAACCAGAAAAGACCTCGAATAGCCAAAGGGATATTGAAAAAGAAAGCCAACGTTGGTGGCATCACAATTCCGGATTTCAAGCTCTATTACAAAGCTGTCATCATCAAGACAGCATGGTACTGGCACAAAAACAGACCCATAGATCAATGGAACAGAATAGAGAGCCCAGAAATAGACCCTCAAATCTATGGTCAACTAATCTTCGACAAAGCAGGAAAGAATGTCCAATGGAAAAAAGACAGCCTCTTCAATAAATGGTGCTGGGAAAATTGGACAGCCACATGCAGAAAAATGAAATTGGACCATTTCCTTACACCACACACAAAAATAGACTCAAAATGGATGAAGGACCTCAATGTGCGAAAGGAATCCATCAAAATCCTTGAGGAGAACACGGGCAGCAACCTCTTCGACCTCTGCCACAGCAACATCTTCCTAGGAACAATGCAAAAGGCAAGGGAAGCAAAGGAAAAAATGAACTATTGGGATTTCATCAAGATCAAAAGCTTTTGCACAGCAAAGGAAACAGTTAACAAAATCAAAAGACAACTGACAGAATGGGAGAAGATATTTGCAAACGACATATCAGATAAAGGACTAGTGTCCAGAATCTATAAAGAACTTAGCAAACTCAACACCCAAAGAACAAATAATCCAATCAAGAAATGGGCAGAGGACATGAACAGACATTTCTGCAAAGAAGACATCCAGATGGCCAACAGACACATGAAAAAGTGCTCCATATCACTCGGCATCAGGGAAATACAAATCAAAACCACAATGAGATATCACCTCACACCAGTCAGAATGACTAAAATCAACAAGTCAGGAAATGACAGATGCTGGCGAGGATGCGGAGAAAGGGGAACCCTCCTACACTGTTGGTGGGAATGCAAGCTGGTGCAACCACTCTGGAAAACAGCATGGAGGTTCCTCAAAATGTTGAAAATAGAACTGCCCTATGACCCAGCAATTGCACTATTGGCTATTTACCCTAAAGATACAAATGTAGTGATCCAAAGGGGCACATGCACCCGAATGTTTATAGCAGCAATATCTACAATAGCCAAACTATGGAAAGAACCTAGATGTCCATCAACAGATGAATGGATCAAGAAGATGTGGTATATATACACAATGGAATACTATGCAGCCATCAAAAGAAATGAAATCTTGCCATTTGCGACAACATGGATGGAACTAGAGCGTATCATGCTTAGCGAAATAAGTCAAGCAGAGAAAGACAACTATCATATGATCTCCCTGATATGAGGAAGTGGTGATGCAACATGGGGGCTTAAGTGGGTAGGAGAAGAATCAATGAAACAAGATGGGATTGGGAGGGAGACAAACCATAAGTGACTCTTAATCTCACAAAACAAACTGAGGGTTGCTGGGGGGAGGGGGTTAGGGAGAAGGGGGTGGGATTATGGACATTGGGGAGGGTATGTGCTTTGGTGAGTGCTGTGAAGTGTGTAAACCTGGTGATTCACAGACCTGTACCCCTGGGGATAAAAATATATGTTTATAAAAAATAAAAAATTAATTAAAAAAAAAAAAAAAAACTCTTGTCACGTGTTGGTGAACAATAAGTGCTAGTTCTTCTCCCTTCCACCATTAAGGTCAAATTTGACAAAACCAAGACCAAGTTTTCAGCGTGGCCTGTAAAGCCCTAGTGATTCGACCTCCTCCCACATCTGCTACTCTCCCCACGCAGCTTCGTGTTCCAGCAACCTGCCTTGTGTTCGGTCCCTGTATACAGCGTGCCACACTGCCTCTCCTCTCTGCATGTAGTCACCCAGTTTCTCTGCTAGGAATGACCTTTCCCCCATCTGTCTCCCTCCTGTCCTGCCAGACTCAGAGCAGGTTATCACCCTCTCAGGGAAAACGCTTCCAGTCCTCCCCAGTGTGGGTTAGCTGCTCCATCTTGAAGCTCCAGCCCAACCTTAGGCTGACCTCTTTCAGAGCTCCATGACCTTCGGCACAGGACCTGACCTCTCTTATCACAGCTTCCTCATCTGTAAAATAGAGTAATAATGGTTTCCACCTCACAGCGTTATCAGGATAATTATTTAAGAGTTATGTTAAGTGCTTAGAATAGTACTTGGACATATTAATTACCCCCTAAGTTGTAGCTGTTACATTTGTTTTGGTATCACTTACCATAATGAAAATATCTGCTCTTATCTGGGTGTCTTTGAATTTTTTTTTTCTGTCTCTGAGAAGCTAGCGTACTTCCTAGCAAGTGCTCTGTAAATTGAACTAATACTAGTTTTATTACCTATCAATGTATATATAGAGCTTTATACCATAGTAGCCAGCAGAGAACAATAGTCCACGTTCTGATCTTTCACTTTACATCAAACAGCTTGGCCATTTTTTTTTTTTAAAGGAGGTTTCATGCCCCCCACAGAGCCCAATACAGGACTTGAGCTCAAAACCCTGAGATCAAGAGCTGAGCTGAGATCATGAATAAGATGTTTAACCAACTGAGCCACCAAGGCACCCATGTATTTGCCATTTTTAACAGCTAGGCACATGTCTATTTATTTCCCTTTATGTTTTTATAATTCATATGGTTATAAACACCTTTAGCATTAAACAATAAGTGTTTCCCTGTGGCAGCAAGCAGTTATTTTGTCAAAACTTATAAATACCTTTACAACACTTGAGGGGGATCACCACACTGATCTCTAAAGAGACCGCGCTAATACACAATTTCTCGTGAAACTATTTCTTTCCAGACTTGTCATCATGGGATTTTATCACTAGTCTTTTTTTACTTTAATAGGGATATAATAGTATCTCTGAGTTGTTTTTATTTGTCTGTTTTTAATCACTAACAAGGATGGACATTTAGCACGTGATAAGATGCTGTATCTTTCCCATCAGCAACAAAGCATCTATTCATTTTTTACTACATTCAAAGTGGAATCCAAATTGTAACCATATATACACACACACACACACATAAATGCATATATATTTACATTTAAATATATATAATATATAAAATTTATATATACATATTTTACATATATTTAAAGATTTTATTTATTTATTGAAAGAGAGCACGAGCAGGGGGAGGGACAGAGGAAGAGGGAGAAGCACACTCCTTGCTGAGCAGGGAGCCAGCCCTGGGGCTCCATCCCAGGACCATGAGATCATGACCTGAGCCGAAGGCTGACACTTAACTGACTTGAGCCACCCAGGTGCTCAGTGATATATTTCTATAAAATCTTTATACTTCTTCAGAAATAAAATTCCCCAACCCATGTTTTTCCTTTTTAACATGTATTTACAACGTCTTCTGCTACCATAGAATTTTGTACATGAACAATCCCCAGAGCCAGGCAATAGTGACATTCGAGCTGCCCCATCAGAGTCTTGGGTAGTATTCAATTATGCTAATTTTTTACTTCAATCTCCTTTGTTTAATGGGTTGTATTTAAATAGTTTATTCTTTGGTTTATTGAAGGTCCATTCTATGGTATAACTCCAAGTTTATTCTTCTCCCTCCTGAGATCCAATTTCTACAAAGCAGATTGAATAGCAATTCTTTTTCCTGCTGTGATACAGTTTCTAGCATGTTATAAATTCTATACAATTTTGATTTTCTGAAATTTCCCTTCTATTGCACTAACAAATCTTTTAAATTGCACATTATATGGTTTCAATCAGTTACTGTTTTTATTAATGTTTTAATTTTAAATCCAGTAGAGCTAACATACAGTGATACATTAATTTCAGGTGTACAATATAGTGATTCAATAGGCCTATACATTACTCAGTGCTCATCACAATAAGTGCATTCTTAATCCCCTTCACCTCTTTCACCCATCCCCCAGCCACCTCCCCTCTGGTAACCATCGATTCTCCATAGTTAAGAGTCTGTTTCTTAGTTTGACTCTTTCTTTTTTCCCCTTTGCTTATTTGTTTTGTTTCTTAAATTTCATACATATGAGTGAAACTATATGGTATTTGTCTTTCTCTGACTGGCTTATTTTGCTTAGCATTATGCTCTCTAGCTCCAACCATGTGATTACAAATGGTGAGATTTCATTCTTTTCATGGCCGAATAATAGTCCACCATATATATACACACCACATCTTCTTTATCCATTCATCCATCGATGGACCCATGGGCTGCTTCCATATCTTGGCTATTGTAACTAATACTGCAATATGCATTGGGATGCATGTATTCCTTTAAATTAGTGTTTTTGTACTCTTTGGGTAAATATCCAGTAGTGTGGTTACTAGATCACTGGGGAGTTCTATCATTAACCTTTTGAGGAAACTCCATACTCTTTTCCACAGTGGCTGTATCAGTTGGTACTCCTACCAATAGTGTACAAGGGTTCCTATTTCTCCACATCCTCTCCAACCCCTATTGTTGATTTTAACCATTCTGACAGGCATGAGGTGATATCTCATTGTGGTTTTGATTTGCATTCCCCAAATTACAAGTGATGAGCATTTTTTCATGTGTCTGTTGGCCAGCTATAGATTTTCTTTGGGAATATGTCTGTTCATGTCTACTGCCCATTTTTAAATTAGATTATTTTGTTTTCGGCTGCCGAGTTATATCAGTTCTTTATATATTTTGGATACTAACCCTTTATCAGAATGTCAGATTGCAAATATCTTCTCCCACTCAGTAGTAGGCTATCTTTTAGTTTTGTTCATTGTTTCCTTTGCTGTGCAGAAGATTTTTATTTTGATGTAGTCCCAAGAGTTTACTTTTGCCTTTGTTTCCCTTGCCTCGGGAGATATACCTAGAAAAAAATGTTGCTATGGCTAATGACAGAGAAATTACTGCCTGTATTCTCTTCTAGCATTTTGATGGTTTCCTGTTTCACATTTCGGTCTTTCATCCATTTTGAGTTTATTTTTGTACATGATGAAAGAAAGTGGTCCAGTTTCATTCTTTTGCATGTAGCTGTCCAGTTTTCCCAAAACCATTTGTTAAAGAAACTGTCTTTTTACCATTGAAGATTCTCTCCTGCTTTATTGATGATCAGTTAACCATATAGTTATGGGTTCATTTCTGGGTTTTCTATTCTCTTCCATTGATCTATGTGCCAATTTTTGTGCCAGTACCATACCGTTTTGATTACCACAGCTTTGTCATTCAACTTGAAATCTGGAATTATGATGCCTTCATCTTTGCTTTCCTTTCTCAAGATTGTTTTGGATATTTGGAGTCTTCTGTGGTTCCCTACAAATTTTAGGATTGTTTGTTCTAGTTATTTGAAAAATGCTGGAATCTTGATAGGGATTATATTACATCTGTAGATTGCTTTGGATACTATGGACATTTTAACAATATTTGTTCTTCCAATCCATGAACAGGGACTATCTTTCCACTTGTTTGTGTCATCGTCAATATCTTTCATCAATGTTTAAAAATTTTCAGAGTACAGGTCTTTCACCTCTTGGGTTATGTTTATCCCTAAGTAGTTTATTATCTTTGGTGCAATTGTAAATGGGATTGCTTTCTTAATTCTCTGTTATTTCATTATTAGTATACAAAAATGCCACAGATTTTTGCATCCTGCAACTTACTGAATTCATTTATTGGTTCTAGCAGTTTTTTGGTGGAGACTTTAGAATTTTCTATGTATAGTATCTGTTAACCGCAAATGGTGAAAGTTTTATTTCTTCCTTACCAATATGGATCCCTTTTATTCCTTCCCCTTGTCTGATTGCTATGCCTTAGACTTCCAGTACATTGTTAAGTAATAGTAGTGAGAATTGACATCCCTGTCTTGTTTCTAATGTTGGAGACATGCTCTCATTTTTTCCCCATTGAGTATGATGTTATCTGTGGGTTTTTTTTATATAAGGCCTTTATTATGTTGAGGTGTGTTCCCTCTAATCCTACCTTGTTGAGAGTTCTTATAATGAATGGATGTTATACTTTGTCAAATGTTCTTTCTGCATCTATGAAACAATCATATGGTTTTTATCCCTTCTTTTATTGATGTGATGTAGCATATTGATTGACTTGCAAATATTGAACCACCCTTGCATTCCAGGGATAATCCCAGTTGATTGTGATGAGTGATTTTTTTTAATGTATTGTTGAATTCAGTTAGCTAATATTTTGTTGAGGATTTCTGAATCTATGTTCATCAGAGATATTGGCCTATAGTTCTCTTTTTTGTAGTGCCTTTATTTGGTTTTAATGTCAGGCTAATACTGGCTTCATAGAATGAATTAGGAAGTTTTCCTTCCTTTTTTATTTTGTGGAATATATTGAGAAGAATAGATATTAACTCTTCTTTGAATGTTTGGTAGAATTCACCTGTGAAGCCACCTAGTCATGGACATGGACTTATTTTCTGGGATTTTTTTATTTCTGATTTGATATCACTGCTGGTAATTGATCTGTTCAAGTTTTCTATTTCTTCCTGTTTCAGTTTTGTGAGGTTAGATGATTCTAGGAAATTACCTATCTCTTCTAGATTGCCCAATTTGTTGGCATATAATTTTTCATAATATTCTTTTATAATCCTTTGTATTTCTCTAGTGTTTGGTAGTCATTCCTCCTCTTTCATTTCTGATTTTGAGTTCTCTTTCTCTCTCTCATTTTTATTTTGATTTTTGTTTTTTTTTTTTTTTTTTAATGAGTCAGGCTAAAGGTTTATTGATTTTGTTGATCCTTTTGAAGAACCAGATGTTGGTTTCATTGATCTGTTCTATTGTTGTTTTGATTTCTATTTGGTTTCTTTCTGATCACTGTTATTTTGTAACATGCATCAGGATAAGAGGAATGTTATTATCTATATAAAATAGTTTTGATGTTTTTGCCCTCACTTCTTCACGAGTGGAGAAGTGAGGGCAAGGAGAGCCAAAATGGTCAGGGAACCTTACCTTTCTTTCCCATCTGCAGAATTTGGATGCCTGTGATGGTGCACGGCAGACCTCAGCAACTGACTGCCTTACCTGACCTACAGCCTTGTTTTGTTAAGAGGATGGAGCTAGTGTGTCAGTGTATCAGAGTTTCAGCTTGGAAAGATGAAAACATTCTGGAAATGATGAGGGTTGTACAACAATGTGAGTATAGTTAATACTACCTAGTTGTACAGTTAAAATGCTAAAATGATGGGGTGCCTGGGTGGCTCAGTCAGTTAAGCATCTGACTCTTGATTTCACCTCAGGTCATGATCTCAGGAGAACTCAATGGGGAGCCTGCTTCTCTCCCTCTTCCTCTCCCTCCCCCCTCACTTAGTGCACTTAGGTGCACTCAGGTGCACACATGCACACACACACACACACACACACACACTCTCTCTCTCTCTCAAAATAAATCTTTTAAAAAATAAATAAGATATTTTTAAAAACACTAAAATGGTGCTGTGAAATGTGTAAATCTGGCAAGTCACTGACCTGTACCCCTGGGGGTAAAAACATCTTATATGTTTATTAAGAGATTAAAAAAAAAAAACACTAAAATTGTAAGTACGTTATGTATATTCTACCCAAACAAAAACTTTTTAAAGGAATTATAAACATAAGGAGTAAGGGATGACATGAAAAATATTTCTCTTTTTTTAAAGATTTTATTTATTTATTTGACAGACAGAAATCACAAGTAGGCAGAGAAGCAGGCACAGCAGAGAGCCTGATGCGGGGCCTGATTCCAGGACCCGGGGATCATGACCCGAGCTGAAGGCAGAGACTTTAACCCACTGAGCCTCCCAGATGCCCCAACATTTTTATATATGTCTTATATAAAAAAGCATAATGTAAAATTATTTCTATACTAGCATTGAAAGAAGGTAAAATTTAGGCAAATGAAAAAGGATTAGAAAGGATCATGGATAATTAAAGGTACAATATTTTAGGACCATGGGATTATGTATGAATATCTTCTTTCTTTAATTTAAAATTTTAATAATGTTGGCACAATGTTTTTTATTTCATTTAACATAAAAGTGACTATCCTCTTACTCCTCTCCCCTAAATGCTGAATTTGAATAAAGGAATGTATATAAATAAGCTTAAAATACTCAGAAACACCTCCTTTTGCCACGAGGGCTCATGTCAGTCTGGAGCAAGTCTGGAAATGCTTGAAGAGAAACAGAAAAAAATTCTCACTTGGGCACGTCCCTGGTCTATTCTCACTGTTGATTTCTGCCTAATAGAATGGCTTTCTATAACTCTTCTTTACTTGGTATTTTCCAGAGTGTACTAAAAATCACCTTGGCAAATTACTTCCTCTATCAGGAGCAGAATCAATCAGAATGAATGCCTCCAGGGGTCCTGGTATTTATGACCCTAGATCTTTCCTTGGGTTACTTGTGCCAAGTAAGGTGGGAAGTAGCTATAGCACATTATATATAGTTCAAGGAAAGAAGTGAACCTTATTTGACCACTTAGTATTGACCACATGCCAGATTCTGGATCAGGCATTCTACTCTCAAAGCAAAGATAGGTATCTTTATTTCTATTTCAAAGGTGAGAAACTTGAGGTTTAACGGATTAAGGAACTTGCTAGTGGCTTACAATTCTGGCAATATGAAGAAAGAGGTAAACTACCTGAAAGTCCTCCACTCTCACACCCTGGAAATGTTATATATATTTATAACCAGAAAGATAACATTTTAAAAGCATATATGAATTCACAAGAAAAGGGAAGAAATAGACAAACATCAGCAACAAGAGAAAGGTATGAAGGAGAGTAGTGAGAAGAATAAGTAGTGAGAACAGAGTCTGTGGCTTCCTGAGGAAAATGCCAGAACCCAATAACTTGGCATTGGGATTTTACCACCTTGTGAGAAATGAAGATGAGTTCTTGGTCCTGCAAAGAATAGAAGTTAGAACTGAGGCCCATACACACAGCCAGGGTCATCTACAAGCAGAAGCTCAGTAAAAGGGTAAACTAGGAAAAAATAATAATAATTCGCCCACCGGCACCAAATGACAACAAAGAATGTCCCTGTTTTTACTTGGAATCTAAGTAAGGAGGAGAAAAAAAAAGAAAATAGTTTCAGTTGAGAATATGAAAACCTGGAGCTTTATTTCATGAGGACATGCATTTCATCTTCTCTTGGTTAGTCCTTTTTGGTTACTCTCATGGTCTCAGAAACTCCAGGCCAAGAAACTCTTCTAATAATTGATCCCAATCCAGTAATACCTCACTTAATTCTGAAAGAATTAAATGGAAAACTTCTCTGGCAGGAGGCCAATCCAGGCCACAAAGATTTCTCTCAGAAAAAACAAGCAAGTTTAGTCAGTCATGAGCTCACAATCACAGCTTTAAAAGTACATAAGGTGGATGGAACTAAAGTATATCATGCTAAGTGAAATAATTCAGTCAGAGAAAGACAAATATATGATTTCACTCAGATGTGGAATTTAAGAAACAAAAAAGATATTGGGAAGGGGGGGAAAAGGAGAGAGGGAAGCAAACTTTAAGGGACTTTTAACTACAGAGAGCAAACTGAGGGTTGCTGGAGGAAGGTAGGTGGAGTTGGGCTAAATGGGTGATGGGGATTAAGGAAGACATTTGTGATGAACGCTGTGCGTGATACGCAAGTGATGAATCATGAAATTCTACTCTTGAAACCAACATTACACTGTATGTTAGCTAACTAGTATTTAAATTAAAAATTGGAAGAAAAAATAATTTTTACTATGCCAATAATTCCAATAAAATTCTAATAAAAACATATTTGTAGGGATGCCTGGGTGGTTCCATCAGCTAAGCATTTGACTCTTGATTTTGACTCTGCCAATGATCTCAGGGTCATGAGATGGAGCCTCTCATCAGGCTCTGCGCTGGCCTGGAGCCTCCTTAAGATTCTCTCTTCCTCTCCCCTTGCTCCTCCCCCCTCCCCAACTCTTGCATGCACTCCCACACTCTCCCTCTCTCAAAAGATATAAAATAATAGAGACACCTGGGTGGCACAGTACAGTGAGCATCTGACTCTTGGTTTCATCTCAGGTCGTGATCTCAGGGTCTTAAGATTGAGCTCCATCTCAGGTCAGGCTCTACGTGGAGTCCGCTTGAAGATTCTCTCTCTCTGCCCCTCCCCTGCTCTCTTATCTCTCTAAGAGAAATGAATAAATCTTTTAAAAAACTTGTAACAAAAAGTAATAAAATATAAAAACATGTAAGGAAAAAAAGATCACCATGTGCACAAATCAGCAGACACAGTAAATACCAGGGTTTGAGCCCTAAAAACTTGAGACAATGGAATTGAAACGTAAGAGATATGACATAGTATATTTAAATTGATGAATGAAGAAATAAACCCAAAGAAAAGGGTATCACTATGAAAAACAATGGGTAGATATCTTAAAGTAGAATTTCTAGAAATAAAAAAAATGAAAAATATAAAAATAAAAAAAATAAAATAAAATAAATTTTTTTTAAAGAAAAAGTATTGTGAATCGTGCATGGGCCAAATAACTTATTAGACACCTGAATAAAGAACAAGTCAGCTGGACGATAGATATGATCCATCCCCTGAGAGGGGCCATTGCTTGTACACAGGGAAGGTGATCCTTACTCTGCAGACCGAGCCGACCATGGGGCCTGACTAGCACCACCAAGCCTGAATGAAAACCCATGTTCATGTTCATGTGTTGTTAATGAAGATGTTAATGTTGTTAATGAAGAACATCAACTTGGCTCTAGTTTGGGGCCATTTGGTTACTAGAGAACTTTTGGATATTGCACTAAGAGTTTTCATTCTAGCGGGCTCACTAATTTGCTGGGTGGATTTATTGCTTGAAATTGGGACAATTATTAATCACCTTGGGAAAATGTTCTTGGTCCCCTTGCTGGTGAAATCCCTATAAACATCCTATATATTAGTTTGACCTCTGCATATCTTACTCCAGTTTCACTTATTTATATGATAATTTTAAAGATGTAATATTGGTTGCTACCATTTTTATGTCAGATATTGCATTCTTCCAACTCTGAGAACACTTTCTAAGTATTTCAATCCTTGCTGTGTCACTGCTAAATGAAAACGAACATGCATCATTAAAGTAAACACAGCAGTCCAGTTAATCTTGGCGGTTTCTTTGGCAGCTCTGGTTTTCAATTACGCTGACAGTATTTATCTCTAGATACTGTGGTGTTTCATATTTTGCAACACAGCTGCCTCAGCTTATAGTTACCATCATGCCCAGAGTGCTGGTCAGGGGGAAAATGTAGATCAAAGTCATCCATCATCATTAGGAAGGAAGTGGTATAACCCCTGGCCCCAGGCCCACTTGGAAATCTACAGGAATTTGCCATTTTAGTGTTCAGCCTGAAAAAGGACCTGTCGGAACAAACCATGTCATCAAAATTAAAGTACTGCATATTGAAAATAAGCTTCATCATGACGATGTGCAGAATTTTCATGTATTTTTTTTAAAGATTTCATTATTTATTTGACAGAGAGAGGGAACACAGCAGCGGGAGCAGGAGAGGAAACGCAGTCTTCCTGCTGAACAGGGAGCTCAATGTGGGGCTCAATCCCAGGACCCTGGGATCATGAACTGAGCCAAAGGCAGATGCTTAACTACTAAGCCACCCAGGCACCCTTCATGTATTCTTTTTTAAAGATTTTATTCATTTATTTGAGGGTGGGGGTAGAGAGAGATCACATGCATGCGGGAGGTATAGAGAGAGAAGCAGACTCCCTGTTGATCAGGGAGCCGGATGAGGAACTTGATCCCAGGACCCTGGGATCATGACCTGAGCCAAAGACAGAAGCTTAACCAACTGAGCTACCCAGGCACATGTGATGGGTTTTTAAATGCAAATAGAACTGAGCATGGCATTTTATTTTGGGAATCTTTTTTTTTTAAGATTTTATTTATTTATTATAGAGAGAGTGTGTGAGAGAGAGGATGAGCATGAGAAGTGGGAGGGTCAGAGGGAGAAGCAGACTCCCTGCCGAGCAGGGAGCCCGATGTGGGACTCGATTCTGGGACTCCAGGATCATGACCTGAGCCAAAGGCAGTCGCTTAACCAACTGAGTCACTCAGGTGTCCCTATTTTGGGAATCTTGATTAATTTACAAAATTTCAATTATTCCAGTTACTATCAATCATTTTTAAATACATTTTAAAAAACAGTCCAAAATATAGAAACTGAAATCATCACTTCTTCTAAAATAGAATTTAGATGAGTCACAAAGCATTAGGGAATTTTTTTTAAAAGATTTTATTTATTTGATAGTGAGAGAGACAGCAAGAGGGAACACAAGCAGGGGGAGTGGGAAAGGGAGAAGCAGGCTTCCCACCGTGCAGGGAGCCGGATACGTGGCTCAGTCCAAGGACCCTGGGATCATGACCCAAGCCGAAGACAGACACCTAACAACTGAGCCATGCAGGTGCCCCAGCACTAGGAATTTTGTGTGTTTAAATACATATCTTATGCAACCTGGCTGAAGAGTTTTGCATTTGATTTTTAGATTTGTGGACATTAGTAGTTCATGTGATTAATATCTAATTGCTTAGGATTATGACAGAATAAAGTAAGTTTAGCTATGGATAAAGAAAAGTTATAAAGAGATTTAAAATGCAGGAAATTTTGAAAATAATAAATAAGATCAAACACAAAATAGAAGCTGTTGAAGTTTACATTCAAGAAAATCTTCCAACTCTCGGTGCCTAATGGTATATGTATTGGGATAAGAAATAACACAGGTAGTAGGAATATGACAACATGTCTATTATCCTTTGTTGTTTAGGAGGTGGTGATTTACATCATGCCTTAATGTTGTGTCTCTTACATAGAGATGTTTGCATTACACTGAAATTTGTACTCATGTGATATCAAAATAATATGAAATTATATATTTTTTAAAGGTTTTTAAAGTTTTTAAACTGTTATTTTATTTAAATTCATTTCATTAATGTATAGTATATAATTAGTTTCAGAGGTAGAGTTCAGTGATTCATCAGATGTATATAACACCCAGTTCTTATCACATTATATGCCTTCCCTAATACCTATCCCTACAGCAACCCTCCCTTCCAGCAACCCTCAGTTTGTTTCCTTTAGTTAAGAGTATCTTAAGGTTTGCCTCCCTCTTTGATTTTGTCTTATTTTTCTTTCCCTTTGCCTATGACCCTCTATTTTAAAAGGGTCTGAAGAGTCTTTTTTTTTTTTTTTTTTTTTTTTTTTTTTGCCAGTAGGTTAAAGGAATAAGAGAACTGGAAATAAAAATTAACAAGATACAATGCAAAGAGATAATGAAATGAACTATATGAAAGAATGTTCGGGATAGAGAGATAAGGTCTGATATATATCCAGTAAATGTTCTGGAAGGAAAGAAATAAAGATATTTGAATTACAATAGTTGAAGTTTTCCAGAATTAATGAAAGACATAAATCCACAGAAAAGAGCACAACATATCCAAACAGAATTTTAGAATTCCATATCTTGGCATACTGTATTGAAACTGAGAGTAGACAGTTAGACACGAACTGGAGGCAAGGGTGGTGATAAATAGGTTATACTTTGGAAGCCTGGGGGCATGGCATCCTGACTCTGTGGCTCACAACATCCTGACCTTGTGGCTTCCAGCATCCCCAGGCTGACAGATCAAGAGCAACAGGTACAGAACGTGGGCTCTCCTCTAACACCTCTGCCCCAGGGTAACCTCTAGGCTCATTACAATTCATTTGCATTGCCGTTCCCCTTCTCCATGGAAAAATGCTGCCATAATGGTTCTGGTACAAACCTTGAAAAGTCAAAAACTCCCCCTCCTGACCAGTGGGAGGAGCACCCCCTGCGAAATGATTGGAAGAGCCTCCATTAGAGATCAGCCTGTCCATGATCCAAGACCCCACTTACACACAAAGAAAAAAACCCTGTAGCTTTAGTGCAATTACCACCTCTGGGCCTGCCCATTCTCCCATCTGTCCTAAAGAAATTGCTTTGTGCTTGCCTCATTCCTGCTGACTGTCTTTCTTCTAGCATGGATCTTCATGTAAATCCTTCATGGGAAATTGAAGAATTGAGACCTCCATTCACATAACACAGAATCTCCAACTAGTAACAGAAATCCTGGAACATCAAAGATATAAAGAAGATTCTAAAAGTAGCCAGGGAGAACAGACAGATCACCACGAAAGGTAATTAGACTAACAGCATGCTTCCCAGTAGCATCAATAGACTCTAGAAAAATGTCTCCAAAATATTGAGAGAAAATAGCTATTAACTTAGAATACTAGCCCCAGCTAAACTATCACATAAGGATAAAGACATTTTCAGATAAATAAGAACTATTAACGTATGTACTTCAGCAGTAAAGAAATTGAATCCAGGTGGAAGGAATGAGATGTAAGAAGCAAAATAAAAGGAAAAAAAAGGAAAATTGGAACAGGCAATTTTTAATGAAACGATATCAACAATAATAATAATTAATTTGGTGGTGTTTTTTTAAATATGGCACTAAAATACTAATAAATAATAACACAAAATGGGAGGGAGGAATCAGTTAAAGCCACTTAGCATGGATTTTGTATTATTCAAGACAAAAGAAGAGATACTGTAGTTTGTTTAGTATGCATATTAAAATTTTAAGGGTGGCTGCTGCTGAAAGAATAGAAATAGAAAGAGCAGGAGCAATAGAGGAGGGGAAGGAAATAAAGAAAGCTTGATTTATCTAATGGGAGGCAAAAAAAAGAGCAGAAAATAAATTCAAACTAAACATAGAAATGAAAAAGAACAAAACAAGATAGTAGAAATCTACATATATCAATAACAAAAATAAACACAAGAAGGTTAAACTTAACAGTTATAGGGGAATCCCAGAATATTTTAAAATTTAATTAAATATTGTTAAATATTATATGACAATTAAAATTAACAAACCAAATATGTCAACAAGGATAAAGTCCCAAACATAATGTTGAGTGGTAAAAAAGAGCTAAAAGAATATTTCAATATTGCAAAATTTATGCATAATTTTAAATACCTCAAATTATAATGTAGATTGCTTCTTCCATTTATATATGTAAATCACCCATGGAGATTTATATAGTAAAATTATAAAAATAAGCATGGGAAAAATATGCAGAAACTTTGAGATAGTGGCTTGGGAAGCAGTAAAGTTAGGGAAAAGGAATGAATGAGCTTTCACTATTTTTTTAATGTTTTGATTCTTTAAAAAAAATTCAAACCAGGGCACCCGGGTGGTTCAGTCAGTTAAGTATCCAACTCCTAATTTCAGCTCAGGTCATGATCTCAGGGTCATGGGATCAAGCCCCATGTTGGTCTCTACATTCAGAGGGGATCCTGCTTGAGATTCTCTCTCTCCCTCTCCCTGCTCACGGTGCTCTCTCGTGCTCAAATTAAAAAAAAAAAAATTAAACTAAACATGGCAGACCATTAATAGCTATTTTATTTTCATAGGAGGTTGGTAATGTCTATCATTTCTCTACTTTTCTCAATGTTTGAAATATTTCCCAATTTAAAATACTAGTGTTTCAATAAAATCTTGTTAGTTTCCACTCCTGGGTCTATATCCAAAGGAATAGAAAGCAAAGACAAACAGATGCTTGTACATCAATGTTCATTGCAGCTTTACTCACAATAGCTAAGAGGCATAAACAACCCACGTGTCCACCAACAAAAGAATGAATAAACAAAATGTAGTGTATGAGTACAACAAACTATTTTAAAAAATGAAGTTCTGATACATACTGCAATGTGGGTAAAACTTGAAACTATTATGCTAAGTGAAATAAGTCAGATGCAAAAGGACAAATACTGTATAAATCATTTATATGAAATACCTAGAATAGGCAAATTCATAGAAGCAAAAATAGATTAAAGTTTACCAAAGCTTGAAGGAGGGGGAATGGGAAGTTACTGCTTAATAGATTTAAGTTTGTATTTGGTGTAATGAAAATCTTTGGGAAATAATGGTTATGGTTGCATACATTGTAAATATAATTAATGCCACTGAATTATACACTTAAAATGGTTAAAGTAGCAAATTTTGTTATATCTAATTACCATAAATTTTAGAAAATAATGTAATATGTCAAAAACCATTGAACAGTTTTATTTGCATATGTATATATATTTAAAGACTTTAATTATTTGAGAGAGAGAGATAGCAAGAGAAAGCATGAGCAGAGTGGAGAAGGGGGAAGCAGACTCCCCGCTGAGCACAGAGCCCCACAAGGGGCTGGATCCCAGGACCCTAGGATTAAGACCTAAGCTGAAGGCAGATGCCTAACCGACTGAGCCACCAAGATGCCCAACCGACTGAACCACCAGGATGCCCCTTGTGTGTTATTGAAGACAAGTATTAACATGTACTTGCCATGTGTTGACTTTTTTTTAAAAAATCAAGCTATAAGCTTTTATTACAAATTTAAAAATGAGGTTCTTAAAACTTCAACTTGACCAAATATGAAACAATTTAAAAATCTCTAAAGGTGTATTGAGAAAAATCAGGCTTTCAAACACACAGGTCATTACCAAAAAGAGAGGTCTTAGGTAAAACTAGGAAAAGCACTAGGGCATAGCGCAGGTAGTTCTAGTCATCTGGTCAACAGAAAAGGCACACACTTGAGGTCTTGGCTCCAACCTTCCTTTTTTTTTTTTTTTTTTTTAAAGATGTTTATTTATTTATTATTTGACAGAGAGACAGCGAGAGAGGGAACACGAGCAGGCAGGGTGGGAGAGGGAGAAGCAGGCTTTCCAGGGAGCAGGGAGCCTAATGCGGGGCTCGATCCCAGAATCACGACCTGAGCCGAAGGCAGAAACTTAAGGACTGAGCCACCCATGTGCCCCTTTCACTCATTTCTTATTGCTGGAATGTCATAGTCATTTCTTCTGGTAGGAGGATGAAAGACCCCTGTGGAGAAGGCCAGCCGGCATTTACTCTGTCCTGCCCTCTGGAGCGGCCGAATTTTCAGCGGGTGGATGGACTGCTTTGGTGTCCATGCCATCTTGCGGTTTCAGGTTTTCTGGGCGTCTGCCTTCATGTTTGCAGGTGCAGCACTGTCGACATTGGGTCTCATCTCTGATTCCCCATGTTTTCATTGCTTGTCCTCTTTGGGCATTTTCTGGCATGGAGGGCCCTTGAGAATCACTGTCTGTAACCCCATCAGTATATGGTCTCACTGGTTTATCTTGCTCTCCTGCACCCTGCTTGTCAGCCCCCTCCATCCCTTCCCCCAGCAAGGGAGGGGTGGAGTGCGGGGGTTGATGCAGGTGGGATCGGTAGCCTGGGCAGGGTGGATGCGGTGGGGCCTCGCCTTGGGGAGCACTCTCCCACCCCTCTTTCTTTCCCCCACTCTCTTCATCCTGGTACTTCCGCAGAAGGACCCCTGCGCTATGGCTAGGATGCGCTCCTCTGCATATTTCCTGCCTTCTACTGGGACACCAACAAGGTCCTCCGAGGACATCAAACCCCATAGTTCCTGCAACCTCTCCCCCACACAGTTACTTCCGGGGTCCTTCTTTACGGCAGTCTGGCATGCAGAGACATCTTCCTTGGTATCATTCCTGTTGATGAAACCGTAACTGTTTGTTGCACTGTTTGCTGTTTCCACAATCTTCCTCATGGTGACATTCTTGTCCCTGCTGGCAGGTGCCTTGGTGTGAGCCTCCTGGGTGTTGTTGCTCCCTGCGCTACTGTGGGTGGTGCCGGGCTTGGTGTCTGCATTTAGCACTGAGGGCGGGTGGCTGTGAGCTGCCTGGTGTCTTGTCACTGCAAGCCGTTGCTGTCACAGAGACTGGGCCACCTTCTGCTGTTGTGGCTCCTCCTGGGTGTGGGTACCTAGCCCTTAGGTGGCAGCAGGGCTGCTCAGGGCTCCCTGGGGCCTGCTCTCTGTTCATGCTATGGATCTAGCTCTAACAGTACACTTTAAGTGAGTGAGTCCTATGGCATGTGAATTAATATCTCGAGAAAACTGTTTTAGAAAATGGTTTTTTATTATATTCAGTTAGCCAACCTGTAGTACATCATTAGTTTTTGATATAGCATTCAGTTATTCATTAGTTGCATATAATGCCCAGAGCCATTCACAACAGGTGGCCTCCTTAATACCCATCACTAGGCTACCCCATCCCCCACCCCCTCCCCTGTGAAACCCTCAGTTTGTATCCCACAGTTATCAAAAACTAATGACGTACTGTATGGTGACTAACATAACAATAAAAATTTTTAAAAAAAAGAAATTTAGGTGAAAAAAAAAGAGTCTCTCAAGTTTTCTTATTCTCCCCCTTCAGTTTTCCCTCCCTTCCCCTATGGTCCTCCGTGCTATTCCTTATGTTCCACTTATGAGTGAAACCATATAATTGTCTTTCTCGGTTTGACTTACTTCACTTATCATAATCCCCTCCAGTTCCATCCATGTTGATGCAAATGGTGGGTATTCGTCTTTTTTGGTGACTGAGTAGTACTCCATTGTAAATATGGACCACATCTTCTTTATCCATTCTTCTGCTGAAGGGCATCTTAGCTCCTTCCACAGTTTGGCTATTGTGGACATTGGTGCTATGAGCATTGGGGTGCATGTGCCCCTTCTTTTCACTACATCTGTATCTTTGGGGTAAATACCTAGTAATGCAATTGCTGGATCATAGGGTAGCTCTATTTTTAACTTGTTGAGGAACCTCTATGCTGTTTTCCAAAGTGGCTGTATCATCTTGTATTCCTACCAACAGTATAGGAGGACTCCCCTTTCTCCAAATCCTTGCCAACAATTGTCGTTTCCTGTCTTATTAATTTTTGCAATTCTAACTGGTGTGAGGTGGTATCTCACTGTGGTTTTGATTTGAATTTCCCTGATGGCTAGTGATGTTGAACATTTTTTCATGTGTTTCTTAGCCATTTATATGTTCTTTGAAGGAGTGTCTGTTCATGTCTTCTGTCCATTTTTTGACTTCATTATTTGGGGTTTTTTAGGTGTTGAGTTTAAGAACTTCTTTATAGATCTGGGATACCAGCCCTTTATCTGTTATGTTATTTGCAAATATCTTCTCCCTTTCCATGGGTTGCCTCTTAGTTTTGTTGACTATTTCCTTTCCTGTGCAGGAGCTTTTTATTGTGATAAAGTCCCAAAAGTTCATTTTTGCTTTTGTTTCCCTTGCCTTTAGAGATATGCCTTGAAAGTCTTGATAGTAAGTGATAGTATGAAAGTAAAACTGATCAGAACCAGATATCCCAGGATCAAGGGTCAGTTTGGTAATCCAGGCCTCTGTTTTCATATGTATGAGATATACTAGATGATCCTTAAAGGTCTTTCCACCATTTAGAGTACAAGAATCTGCAAAAGACAGGCGAAGAGTGTTAAAACAAGTTTCTCTGCTAGAAGTTGAGGCTCCCTTTTATGTAAGGTCAAGTGTTGGTTGCTTCGTGTTTGTGGCAGGTGATGGGGAAATCCCCCTGAGAGTTCCCTCTATACTGCTTTGTTAAAGACACAGAAATCCAGTGGAAGAGAAGAAAGAAAAGCCTGTGAAGCCAGTAATTTAATGCCGGCTGTGATGTTGGAGCCTTGATCTGGTCCTAGGCAGTCCTTAGGGGTTTGGGCCACATTCCAAATCACCCAGGATGAGTTGCAACCCAGGCTGTTCCTGTCCACCCTACCCCCATCGCCCTAATACTGACCTATCTTTATCTGTGTAGAGAAACATTTAATCTCTTAAACTGTGTCATAATGCCTATCTTTATCTGTGTAGAGAAACATTTAATCTCTTAAACTTCATTCTGTTTAGCTTCAGAATGCAGGAGAAGGGAAGGTGTAGGAATCACTGTAGATTTTGGCTCAAAATAAGAAGAAACTTTCTAACAATTAAAATGATATGAAAATTGAGTGACAATCTGATAATACGGTGAAACTCATTAGTGGGCAGGTCTAAGAAAGAGATCATACCGCCAAGATTGCAATAGAGAAGTTCTCAAACTTTCTCTGCATCAGAAACCTGGGAAGCTTGTTAAGCCACAGATCACTCAGCTCTCTCCCAGAGCTTCTGAATCAGTAGGTCTAGGTGAGAGCCAGACAATTTGCTTTTCTAATAAATTCCCAGGGGCTGATGTGTTGCTAATCTGAGGGCCACACTTTGAGAACCACTGCTAAAGAGGATCTCCTGACACGGGGTGGGATGTCGTAGTAGATAACTTTCAAGTTATCTGTCAGCTCTGAGACTCTGGGAATCTATGGAAGGCCCATACAAGGCAAACAATCGGGTTCCAGAGACATGAATTTGCTCCAAAAAAAAAACAGAACTCAGTTCACTTTAGTTCAAAGAACTGAGTACTTAGAGAACCCTCATTATGTCCTTAGCAATAAACTATTAAGTACTCAAGGTACTACTTAAAAAAATTACAGCAAATGATCCTGTCTCTCAGAAAGCCTAAATTTAGACTAGAAAGGCAAATCCAAGTTCTTCCATGTAACTTTCATCTACCTGACAAATATTATGTTTCTACTATTCTTCCATCTATAAGCTACATGTGGGAGTACAAAGTGGGGGGAAGGCAGCCCAATCTAAGAAGTACATAAAGTTACAACCTTTCTAAAACTTAATTTATTCATGTGTAAAAGGGAAAAGATACTGACTTGCCAAGGTCATTGTGAGAATTAAATTAAATAATTGTTTATGAAAGTGCCTATAATAGGTGCTCAATAAATACAGTTGTCCTCTGTAATACATGGTTACAGTTACCCGCAGTCATTCATGGTCCAGAAGCAGATGATCAGATGATAGATAGTCCAAAGGTCAATAATAATGTAACACCGGCTCACAGTACCTATGTCATTCACCTCGCTTCATCTCACATCATCATCATGTTCTCATCTCACAACATCACAAGAAGAAAGGTGAGTACAGTGTAATATTGAGAGAGAGAGACCACATTCACAAAACTTTTACTACTGCATATTGTTATAATTGTTATATTTTACTATAAGCTGTTGTTGATCTCTTTCTATACCTAATTTATAAATTAAACTGTATTGTAGGTATGTATGTATATTTTTAAAAAACAGTATATGTACGGTGAGGTACTATTTGTGATTTCAGGCATCCACTGGGGGTCTTAGAATGTATCTCCCATGTATTAAGTGGGGGTTACTGTATTTCTTTTGTCTGGGATGCTTCATATCAGAAATAAAACTTGCTCTGGTCCTTGAGAGCTGCCAAAGTAAGTTCATGGCCATCAACCTCCATGGAAAAAGTGAGCGAGGTGTTTTTCTAAACATGCCTCACTGTGATCTGGTTCCTCCCACTGTCACAGTGTCTCTTCCCCTCTACCAATAGCAGTAGAACAAAGTCTCGGAGAACCTCGGGAATACTGCAAGATCTGTGTCATCATGGGCACTGTGAGCCACAGAAGATCCCAGATGGTGATGAGCTGATAAGCAGCAGATACAGAGTTTCTCAACTTGGCACCATGACTTCTTGGATTGGGTAGTGTTTTGTTACTGGGACTGTTTGTGCATCATAAAACATTTAGCAGCATCGCTGGCCCATATCCCTAAAAGCTAGCAGCACTCTTTTCTGATCATCACTTCCAAAAATGTCTCCAGATACTTCCACATATCCCCATGGAGCAAACTCCTCCAGCTGAAAAACACTGGTGCAGATGGACTCTTGCACACATAGATTTGCCAGATTTAGCAAATAAGAATACAAGATGCTTGAAAAGGCAATTCATAATGTGGGAGAAGGTATTGACCCATCATATATCTGATATACAGTACCAGGGATGAATTTCCAGATTATACAAAGAGCTCCTACTACTCAACAATAATAACAAAACAAAACAAAACAAAACAAAAACCCAATTCAAAAATGGACAAAGGACTTATGTAGATAGTTTTCCACAAGACATATAAATGGCCAATAAGCAAGTAAAAAACTGCTCCGTCATCTCTAGCTATTTGGGAAATGCAAATCAAAATGACATGAAGTATGGAGGGAAATGGTGGAATGGAAGAAAATATTTTCCCTAGTCGAATGGTGGTTGACAGGGGCTGGGAAGGGGCAATGGGGAGATGTTAGTTAATGGCTAGCAAGTTTCAGTTATGCAAGATAAATACTCTAGAGGTCCCCTGTACCACATGGCCCCCATTGCTAACAATACTGTCTTTTGCACTTGCCAGATGTTAAAAGAGTAGGTCTCAAACAATAATAACAAAATAAAATGGGAAAAAGCACGATGAGATACTTCTTCACACTCATGGCTATTCTAAACATAATTGTTTTAAGCAGGGAAAATAAGAAGTGTTGGCAAAGATGAGGAGAAATTGAAATCCTTGTGTACTGCTGGTGGGAAGACAAAAATGAGATGGCTGTTGTGGAAAGAGTTTTACGGTCCACCAAAAGGTTAAACATAGAATTGCCCTATGATCTGCCAATTTCACTTCTAGTGAATTTCAACAAAAATAAAAGTGGGGACTTCAACAGAGAGTTATACCCCAATGTCCATAGCAGTGGACAAAATGTGAAACACCCCAAATGTCTATCAACAGATGAATGGATAAACAAAATGTGGTATATTAATGTCGAATGGAGTTTTGATTCATGTTACAACATGGGTGAACCTTGAAAGCATGATGCTAAGTGAAGAAAGACACACCCAAAAGGAGAAATACCGTATGACCCCACTGATAGAAGACACCTAGAATAGACAGATTCATGGGCACCTGGGTGGCTCAGTGGGTTAGAGCCTCTTCCTGCAGCTCAGGTCATGATCCCAAGGTCCTGGGATCGAGTCCCACATCGGGCTCTCTGCTCAGCAGGGAGCCTGCTTTCCCTCCTCTCTCTCTCTGCCTGCCTCTCTGCCTACTTGTGATCTCTCTCTGTCAAATAAATAAATAAAATCTTTTTTAAAAATATAGATTCATAGAAACAGAAAATATTGTAGATGTTCCGGGGGCATGGGGGAGGGAGTGGGGAGTTCTTCTACAATGGGTACAGTTTCTATTTGGGATGATGAAAAAGTTCTGGAAACACAGTTGGGATGGTTGCACAATATTGTGAATGTGCTTCATGTCATTGAATTGTATACTCGACATTGCTAAAAGGGTAAATTTAATGTATATTTCATCTCAACAGAAAAAAATGTTTAGTAGAGGATCACCAAATTACATTTGAAATCGATGTGAACAATGAATTTTTTAGAATGAGAATGTCACATGCAATTTTTAGGACATATTTATATTTAATAACATAAATTGTATTGTTTTTCTAACATTTGAATGCAGCTAGGCATTCTGCGTTTTCTCTGCCAACCCTGCCAGGAGACACTCGGAGTCTTTTTTTTTTTTTTTTTTTTTTTTTTTTCTTACCTAGAGATTCTTTTTTTTTTTTTTAAATTTTTTATTTTTTATAAACATATATTTTTTATAAACATATATTTTTATCCCCAGGTCTGTGAATCACCAGGTTTACACACTTCACAGCACTCACCAAATCACATACCCTCCCCAATGTCCATAATCCCACCCCCTTCTCCCCAACCCCCTCCCCCCGGCAACCCTCTCGGAGTCTTAACTTAGGTAGAAACCGAGAAGATTCCAGAGATGTTTTAGGGAATAACACTGATAGGACTTGGTGACCAAATGGAATGAGCACATGCTAAGCTATTTCAAATAGCACTGAGGGTTTTGTTTTATAGCACAGAGAAGCCTTTCGTGGAGATAAAAGAGCCACCACGGCCATTCAGTTCATTCATTTCTACCACTTAAGCCGTATACAACGCTGACATTGTTCTATGGTCTATCCACACCTCAGTGAGAAAATAAGGAGTGTAGGGTCCAGCGGGGTCAAGGACAAGTAAGAAGACAGTGACAGTGGGTTATGGAGAGTTCCATGACAGAGGGAGTAGATGCTGCAAGGACAGCAGGTGGCAGGGGTCCCCGGACAGGATCCTGGGATAGGGGAGAAGCAGCATCAGGAGCCCTTGAAGGACTACTGAGGACAGACCTGGCCTCCTGGGCTGTCACCTGGGGTGGCCCTACAGACCACGAAGAATCTCACTTTCTTATTGTCTTCCACAGATCAATGTCCTAAGGAGGAACTTCACAGCTCCCAACCCAGCTTAACTTGTTGCCAGCAGATTCAGATATTATCTGGCAAACTGGAATGACTACCATCTGCCCTGCAGCCTTCCTGGAATAATGATTTTAAAGATAAAATATAAAATAGATTGGCGGGGTCCTTCCCAACCACAGACTTCCCAGCAGCCAACGTGGAGCCAACAGTACGACCTGGGAAATGGGCAACTTCTCAGCTGGGTTGATTCCTTGGCTTCCCTTCTGCACTGGCTTAAACTGGCCCCCTCTGCTGCCTCGTATACAGGTGCATCCATAAATTATCACTTCATTAGGCACGTTGTAGCACCACTAAAATTACATCTGCAAAATGCACCATTAAAGGACTGGGGCTGGCTCAGGAGGAGTGAGTCATCAAGATTAAAGAAAAGCCATTTCTAAAATCCTGGCATTTCGGGAAATATCCTGAGGCTGCTCAGTGGGGCGGGGCGGGGGGGTGGTATTAAATTGCCTTGTTAGCCTACTGGATTCTCTGTAACTTTCTGTGCCTGGAGACCCAGCCTCCTCTCATCTTTTGGATCTTTCTACTTAGTAGGCAGGGTGAATTTCCTGTCAAGCTTGCTGAAGATTCAGAGGTGTCTGGTTGGTCAAACAGCCAAAATCCCAGTGGGTGGGTGGGGCAAGGCACCTTGAAGATACGCTGCACCTTGATTTCAATCCAAGTGAGTGTAATCTTACCTTTTTCTTGGGAGGCATGGGGCAGACCCTGAGAATAGGAAAGAACAAAAGGGGCTGCAGATGGCATTTTTAGGGCAGTGCAACTTTTCTGTATGATACTGTAATCAGTATATGTGCCATTATACACTTGCCCAAACCCATAGAATGTACACCAAGAACCCTAATGCAAACTGATTTTTAGGAAACAATGTATCCATATTGGCTCATCTCTGTAACAAATGCACTTCATTAATTTGAGGTGTTACTAATAAGAGAAAGAAGGGGAGAAGTGAGGCAAACTCTCTATACTTTGTGCCCAATTTTCTGTAAACCTGAAACTGCCAAAAATAAAATAAAGTCTCCTAATTTAAAAGAGAGAGAGAGAGAGAAGAGTTGTGGAGTCTTCCCAGGGTAAGACTGGGATGGAGGCAGGACAGGCAAGGAATGGATTCATTCATAAACGGTGAGGTCCAAGCAAGCAGGGCTGTAACCACTTAGAAGGCGGGGGCTATTTTACTAACCTCTGTGTGTGTACATCATAATATGTTTGCTATATGAGTGAACAAATCAATGAATGAATGAAACTCATTTAAGGTGGTTATCAATGGGTAAATGATTTAGAAACAGCGGGTAATCTCTCTCAAGAGATATAGCCCATTTGCCTATACATCTAGCCTGTAAGATTTGCAATACACACCCCCTGTGTGCACAAGAAACCCCCAACACACACACACACACACACACACACACACACAGCTGCTTTAACCCCAGCCAATCTCTAGGTTGAGAGCTACAGTTTTTCGGGATCTCCTCACCCTTTGCGCACATAGCTGTAGGATAAATATATTGTTGCCCTGTGCTGCTGGGGAAGACCCAGCCTAAGAAAGAACCCATCTTTGCCAAATTCATTTTGCATGTTTTTTTTTTTTAAGATTTTATTTATTTATTTGACAGAGAGAGATCACAAGTAGGCAGAGAGGCAGGCAGAGAGGGAGGAGGAAGCAGGCTCCCTGCCAAGCAGAGAGCCCGATGCGGGGCTCGATCCCAGGACCCTGAGATCATGACCTGAGCTGAAGGCAGAGGCTTTAACCCACTGAGCCACCCAGGCGCCCCTTCATTTTGCATGTTAACAAAGCCCGACATGCAGGCAAAGAATGTGGCTTCCCAGGAGCATACACAAGAAGTTCTCTGCTCCTCTTCTTACTGCTTTTCCCTACATGGACAGAAGCCTTCCTCCAAATGCTAACTGGACGGACTTCATTAAGGACTCCAGAAGGCCTCTGTTAAAACACCTGAACCATTCCTATCCTCTGCCCACAGCACCAAAGCATGGCGCCTTACTCCTTGGGAAGAGGGGCAGGGTGTGAGGCCGGCCTGGATTAGAAGAGGTCACAGAGGAGGCTGGCAGTGGAAGAGTTAGCATCGCTTCATGGTCTGGAAGGTCAGTTCTTTTTTTTTGTTTTTTAAAGATTTTATTTATTTATCAGAGAGAAAGAGAGCGAGCACAGGCAGACAGAGTGGCAGGCAGAGGCAGAGGGAGAAGCAGGCTCCCCGCTGAGCAAGGAGCCCGATGTGGGACTCGATCCCAGGACGCTGGGATCATGACCTGAGCCGAAGGCAGCTGCTCAACCAACTGAGCCACCCAGGCGTCCCAGGAAGGTCAGTTCTAAAAGGGTATTGAAGGCCTGGCGTAAGTTTTAGATTCAGGGAATCATGGAAGAGTTGGCATTTAATCTCAGGTTTAAGAATAAATAGTAATTTCCATGCAGGCAGGGAAGGCAACCAGGGATTAAAATCAGAGTTTGACTGTTTCAGAGATTGTTAAAAGGTGGCCCATTGCCCACTGCCCAAATCTCATGGCAAGAGAGAGGTCATTTTAAGTTGCTTATGCATAGGGTCCTGGGCCCACATTAGTTTTAGAGGAAGGGTTGGTCTCAGAGCTGAGCAGTGAGTTCCAGCCCTGGACAGCCTAGGCATTTCTGGCTTAGAGCCTGACTGTACCTAAGTGAACTTGGCCCTTCTCCCTTCCTGTCTCCCTTCCTCCTTCCCTTCTTCTCATCCTCTTCCTCCTCCTCCTCTTCCTCCTTCCCCTGCTTTTTGTTCTTCTTCTTTCTTTCTTACCTACCCCCACTCTCTTCTTCCTTCCTTCCTTCTTTCTCTTTCTTTTCTTTTTTTTTTCTTTTCCTTCTTTCTCTTTGTGTTGTGAGAAATACCAGGAACATGTAGCAGCTATCCAGTTTCTTAGCTTGTCTAAGAGGTAAAACAGGGTGAGCTCGCTCTATGGGAACTTGGAAAGATTCCCCCAAGCCCAGAAACAGCACAGCATGTCTCACATTCAGAAGTCCCACAGAGAAGCCTGGGATACCAGCTTGAGCAAAGTATTAACTTTATGAATGACACTAGTGCCTCCCAAACTCTAATGTGCATTCCGATCACCTGGGGGATCTTGTTAAATTGTAGGTTCTCATTCACTAAAGCTAAGCTGGAGCCTGAAATTCTGCATTTCTAACCAACTGCCAGTGGTTGCTGTTGATTCTGATTGGTAGGACCTACTCTCTGACCCACACGAGTGTGGAAGGGAGCAAGCTCTCAGCCTTGCTTGTCAAGTATACAAAGGAATGTTCGGCTATCACCTGTCTGCCCGTGGCTACTTCCAGGTACCAATTTCTGGGACCTGAAGGGGCATGCTGTGGTTGGACTGGTTGGTTCAGAAAATACCCATATACATGCATCCCTACCCTCCAGGAAGTAGGCATCACCTTGGACTATGTGTTGAGAAGGTTCTGTCAACTAAATCGTGTGAACAAGGCAAGATGAGAAGAGTCAATCTAAATCCCTTTTAAGTGAAAAAAAAAAGTATTAAACTTCACTAAAATGTCTTTTGGTCATCTCTCTATTCATGGCATTTACCCTAGAAGAGACATTGGCACACAAGAGGCACTAAGTGTATGTAAATGAGCAAATAATAATAGTTATTGTGTACTGAGTGTCCGACTCTACACAAATTATCTCATTGCTTTCCTACAACCAGACAGGTGTCTTTATTCATTCCAACCCTACTTGCAGGTTAACCAATGCTTGAATAGCTTGTTGAGCTAATGGACTTAGTGGTAAAGCCCTGGCTAAAGCTTTCTTTATACCTCTGTGGCCACTCGTGATTCTAGCTGGTACTCTGGAGACTTTCCAGTGTGAGGGCATTCCTGAGCCTTGTCTTTCTTGGCTCAGGAGGGTAACTGAACAAGGGCAGAGAAGGTACATTGAGCAAAGAGTCCAGCAAAGGCTGAACTATCTTTGAGGCAGCACTGAGGCCAGGGCACTCCACAGGGACCATTTGGAAGCAGCCACATGTATTAAGAATGGTAACAAAGCCATCGTTCACTCTTGGACCCATTCTCTGCATTTCACAAACACTCTTGGGTACTGGCTTCTGGGAGTGAGGCCAGAGAAATGCTTTGGCAGAGGAAAGCAGAAACCAAGACAATTCTGTCCTTCTCAATCTGCCTTGGGTGGCACTTCTAGCAGTGGCCATCACCTCTGAGCCCCAGCTTCTGTGACCTCTCACCTTGTGGTTCCACCTCTGACTGGCTGTTCCCACCACATTTCTAACTCCAACCACAGTTTCAGCATCACGCTTTGACAAGGCTTCCTTGTTCTGTTGTCTAGCCGGACCTAGGGATGGAGCAGCATTCTGCTGTTACTAATCACAGGATTGTCTCACCTTCTCATGCTCGGCTTCTAAGCTCTTTCATCTTTTCTATAATCAATTCCCCATATTAAATTCCCTCTGTTGAAAGACTTAGAGTTGTACCCAAATAATCCAATTAAAAATGGGCAGAAGACATGAACAGACATTTCTCCAAATAACACACCCAGATGGCCAAAAGACACATGAAAAGATGCTCAACATCATTCAGCATTGGGGAAATTCAAGTCAAAACTACAATGAGGTATCATCTCACATCTGTCAAAATGGTTAAAATAAAAAACATAAGAAAGAACAAGTGTTAGCAAGGATGCAGAGAAAAAGGAACCCTCCTACAATGTTGGTGGTAATGCAAACTTGTAGCCAGTGTGGGAAGCAGTATGGAGATTCCTCAAAAAGTTAAAAATGGGGGCACCTGGGTGGCTCAGTTGTTAAGCATCTGTCTTTAGCTTGGGTCATGATCCCAGGATCCTGGGATCGAGCCCCACATCAGGCTCCCTGCTTAGTGGGAAGCCTGCTTCTTCCTCTCTCACTACTCCCTGCTTGCGTTCCTGCTCTCTCTGTGTCAAATAAATAAATAAAATCTTTAAAAAAAAAGTTAAAAATGGAACTACTCTATGACCTAGTAATCACACTACTAGATATTTACCCAAGGAATACAAAAAACAGTAATTCAAAGGAATACATGCACCCCAATGTTTATAGAAGTATTATTTACAATAGCCAAGATATGGAAACAGAGCAAGTGTCCGTTGATAGATGAGTGGGTGAAGATGGAGTGCATACACACACACACACACACACACACACACACACACACACACATTTTATATATGTGAAGTATATTGAATGAATATTATTCAATGAAGTATCATTCAGGCATAAAAAGAACGAAATCTTTCCATTTGTAACCACATAGATGGAACTAGAGAGTGTAATGCTAAGCAAAATAAGACAAATACCATATGATTTCACTCATATCTGGAACTGAAGAAACAAAACGAGTGAAAAAAGGATCAAAAGTGAGAGAGAGAGAGAGACAAACCACAAAAAAGACTCTTAACTATAGAGAACTAACTGACAGTTACCAGAGGGAAGGTGGATGAGGGATGAGTGAAATAAATAGGCCATGGGGATTGAAGAGTACAGTTATCATGATGAAAAAATAAAATAAAATAATATATAACAGAATAGATTTTCTCCGCAAACACTTTTCAGCTCTGAAATGTATAATTTCTACTGAGAGTCCCAGTTTCAATTAAATAAAACATAGTAACCAAGAGGTATCATTGTCCAACCTCAGGCAAATTAATCCATAAGTTTCCTCTCACTGGAGTAGACCACATCAATGTCAGTGACAGTTGCCAAGACAGCTGGAGCAAGGATTCTTTCATCAGATAAGAGGATTACATCATGTGGCCTCAAAAATCTCTCCTATATTTATGATAAATATAAGGTAGACTAAGAGCTCTTAAAGATCTGTCTTGCCCACCATAGTAGTCTCAACACCTAGTATGTAGTATGTAGTATTTAATAGGCACCAAGTAAACATTTGTTAAATAAATAATTGGCGGTTCTTGGATTCTTGGGCCTGTGATTCTATTATTGGTGTCTGAAACTTATTTTATAGTACTTACCACACTGTGTTGTAGTTGGCATTTTATCTGTTATCTGCACTTCTTTCTGACCTTCCCAAGGACTGGGACTGCTTTTTTTCTCTCTTTGCTAACCAGGACTCACACAACAGAAAGCAAATACTAAGTGAATGTTTGTTGGAGACGGGGAGAACAGTATATGAACAAATGACTAAGTTCTTTGAGCCACAATTTTATGCCTTATGAACATATCAGCTGCATACTTCTTGTCAGAGATTCACGTTAAAAAAGAAAAATCAAGGATGCCTGGGTGGCTCAGTTGATTAAGCAATTGCCTTCAGCTCAGGTTATGATCCTGGAGTCCCAGGATCAAGTCCCATATCGGGCTCCCTGCTCATCGGGGAGTCTGCTTCTCCCTCTGACCCTCTCCCCTCTCATACTCTCCCTCTCTCGCTCAGATAAATAATAAAATCTAAAGAAAAAAAGAAAAATCAAGACGTAAGTGATAAAGACTCATAACAAAATGGCCGAAGGGACTCCAGGGAGGAAGCTGACTATGGAAATAATCGCTAACATTCCAGAGGGGACATTTTGTATCTGAAATCAGTCAGGGTAGAGAAGAAACCTCCTCGGTTCACGTCCCCTCGATATGCTGAGAGGTGACAATTCAAACTTTCCAGAACTATCATCTAGATTAGTGGTCCGCTTTTCTTGTAAAGAGCCAGAAAGTAAATATTTTCAGCTTCTCAGGCTGGGTGTTCCCAAGGCAACTATTCAACTCTGCTATATAGCAAAAGCTGTCCCAGATAACATGTAAGCAAATGTAAAGTTTGCAAAAAAAAAAAAAAAAAAAAACTTAATTTACAAACCTTGCTATCCGAGTTTCACCTAATTTTCATATGTCATGAAACATTATTGTCTTTTTGATTTCTCAAATAAGTGAAACACAGGGAATGTTGAGGGCAGTGAAACAATTCTATATGATACTATGATGGTGGTTATGTGTCATTATGTATTTGTCAAGGCCTGCAGTATGTCCAAGAGCAAGAGAAGCCTTTGGGGTCTATGAACTATGGACTTCAGTGAATAATAATGTCTTAATATTGGTTTATGAATTTTAGCAAATTCGCTACACTAATGCAAGTTGTGAATAGAGAAACTATGTCAGGTGAGGGTTATGGTGGTGGGGGACATGGATATATGGAACTCTATGTACTATCTGTTCAATTATTTCATAAATCCAAAACCATACTTTAAAAAAGATCTTTAGGGGGGATGCCGGGGTGGCTCAGTTGGTTAAGCATCTGTCTCTGCTCAGCTGAGCAGGGAGCCCGCTTCTCTCTCTCCCTGTGCCCCTTCCCCTGCTTGTGTGCCCCTCCAATAAATAAAATATTTTTAAAAAATTAAAAAGACCTTACACAAGCCGAAATGGCAAAAATTAATAAGACAGGAAACAACAAATGTTGGCGAGGATGCAGAGAGAGGGGAACGCTCTTACACTGTTGGTGGGAATGCAAGCTGGTACAGCCACTTTGGAAAACAGTATGGAGGTTCCTCAAGAGTTCAAAATAGAGCTACCCTATGACCTAGGAATTGCACTACTAGGTATTACCCAAAGATACAGATGTAGTGAAAAGAAGGGGCACCTGCACACCAGTGTTCACAGCAACAGTGTCCACAACAGCCAAACTCTGTAAGGAGCCAAGATGTCCTTCAACAGACAAATGGATAAAGAAGATGTGGTCCATATACACAACGGAATATTACTTAGCCATCAGAAAGGAGGAATACCCACCATTCACACCAACATGGAGGAACTGGAGGGGATTGTGCTCAGTGCAATAAGTCAAGCAGAGAAAGACAGTTATCGTGTGGTTTCATTCATGTGTGGAACATAGGACAGCATGGAGGACCAGAGGGCAAGGGAGGGAAAACTGAATGGGAAGGAATCAGAGGGAGACAAACCATGACACACTCTTAACTATGGCAAACAAACTGAGGGTTTCAGAGGGGAGGGGTGTGAGGGGATGGTGTAACCGGGTGATGGGTGTTAAGGAGGGCATGTGTGGTGATGAGCGCTGGGTGTTATACACAACTAGTGAATCATTGAACACTACATCAAAAACTAATGATGTACTATATGTTGGCTAACTGAACATAAATAAATAGATAAATAAATAAATAAATCTTGTTTAAAGTTGTAAAAAAAAAAAAAAAATGGCTCTCCCACATGAAGGCTGCGCAGAAACCGATTAGTGAGGCTCCAGGGAGCCCAGTGATTGACTTGGGCCCAAGAGTGATGGGAATGGCCTTGCAGGTGGCATCCAGGCCAGCACTCACTCTTGTCTCCCCTGAGAGCTGTCCTCTCACAGAACAGTGACCCAGGCCCTCTGCAGAAATTCTAGTGCGAGATCAGACGTCTCCAGACTTTTCTAATACTGTTGGCCCACTTTTTGCTTTCACTTCAGAAATTAATCCTTATAGAAAGGAAGGAAAAAAAAAAAAAAAACAGGCATAGGAAGGAAAGAAGGATAGAAACAAAGAAAAAAAAGAGAGAATTCTCAGATCAAGTTCTGCCAAGCCCGCACCTCTTCTCAATGTTCTCTAACTCTAAGTCCCTAAGAGGCAGGCAGGAACCTGCTTCTCTGTCCCTTCTCTGCGAGGCTGATAATGACCAGAAGGTGCCCAGAGGAACTATAAATTCAGACAAATATCAACAAAGCATGTGTCCTGAGAAGGATGAAAGGAATTCAAGACTTAAGTTGGATGGTTTCCTTAGGCCAGTCAATATTTAACAGGTGCTTACCATTCATCAGGTCCCGAGCTGGGGGAGGATAAAAAGAAAAGTGAGCAGAATTTTGTGTCCCTGTCTTCAAGGAACTGATGATGGAACATTTGCAGACAAAAGACAATCATCTTTATCCTCTCCCGGAACAAAGAAATTGACTTGCCCCCTCTGCTCTTTAGTGCAACAAGGTAAACACAATTCCAAGGGAACTCCCACTCAAGCTCTTGTTTGTTTGTTTAAGATTTTATTTTTCTATTATTTGAGAGAGAGATAGACAGACAGAGATAGCATGAGGACAGGGAGGGAAGAGAGAAGCAGACTCCCCACTAAGCAAGGAGCCTGAAGCAGGGCTCGATCCCAGGACCTTGAGATCATGATCTGAGTCAGAGGCCAACACTTAACCTACTGAGCCACCCAGGCACTCCTCCTTTCAACTTTTAATTTAATAAATGATAATCAATTCAGTCACTGGAAAACATTTAAGTATGTTTGGAACAATTTGAGTATGCAAATCAACTTTTCAGCTGGAACTTTTAAAAACATCTAAGTACAGATCAACAATTTCCCATGAAAATTTACCAACTAAATTGAGATGCGCTCTAAGTGTAAATGCACACTGGAGTGCAATACCTCAGGAGGAGAAAGCTGTTACGTGGTTTATTGATAATTTGTATGTTGTTTATATGTTGAAATGTCCTATTTTCAGTCTCTCAGGATAAGTTTATTATTTGTACTAACTTCACCTTTTCTTTTCTACCCTTTCAGTGCGACAATAGGAAATTCACAATTCTGCACGTGGCCTGCCTTCTTTTCCTACTGGACAGCACTGTTCTGAAATGGTTCCAGTTTCCTCCTTGGGCTCCGACTCCCACCCCTGCCCCCAGTGGCTCTGAGTTCTGCTCCATCGTCTGTCTGTGCCAGGAAAGCCCCTTCTCAAACTCTGTTTTTTCACTTGGCAGTTTTCCACAGAGTGCCTCCCGGATCAGATCAGATTATAACCTCTAGCTCATCGTCCCAACTCCCCAGCCACATCCTGGCCCCACCCAGCCCGCGCTGCCTCACAGCCTGTAGGACTGCAGTCTCTTATCGACTCCCTGCAGTGCCGCCTCTGCTCTGGCCAGACGCCTGTTGTGCCAAGCCCATATTCACGTTGTCGTGCTTTAGTTCCTCTCTCAGCCCTCCTCCCCCACATCTTGCCGCTTCTGCCACCTACGGCTTCCATCCACCCTTCAAGGTGGGTCTCAAAAATCCAGCTCTTCCAGAAATATTTCCCACAGCAACACCAGCCCTGCCCATTTCCCCTCCCTTACCCTAATCCTTGGGCCTTTAAGTCCTGTTGTAGCTGCCGCTCTTTCAAGGCCTGACTAGGATGCCCGTGCCTTGTGCCCCGGGCCAGACCGCCAGCTCCGTGGAACAGACGGAGCAGACGCACGCCTGCTGTCCCCCATTCCCAGCAACACCTGCCACCAGGGCTCTCAGCTCTCAGGAAAGAGGCACAGAGACAAGAAAACAGAGTTTTCATGTATTGATCCTTCTTCCTACAGACTTGTTTTATGTGGTGCGAGACCACATCTGGCATGTCACCTTTCATGTCATGTGTAGAAGGGACACACCTTTATCAAAGCCTTCCTTTCCCCAAAGCTTATTACAATAAAGTCCCCTTGGCTTCAAAGCAGACATTTGTACAGGCGGAGCTGTGAGCATTCTATCGAAAAGAATACTTAGCCTCTCCCTAAGTCAAAGCCGTCTTGACTAGACAGCCTTAGTGCTCTCTCCAACTTATGGGTTCTTGCTCTTGGGACTTTCTGTCATTTTTAATGGCAGGATAGTATTACTGAGCTAATATAGCCTTAGAAGAAAAGTTCTACGTAAACTTCAGTCCAAAACCTTCCCAACTTCTGATATACACTCAGGAAAAATTGCCTTCAAAACTGAGGATAAGGGCTACCTGGACGGCTCCGTTGGCTAAGCATCTGCCTCTGGCTCAGGTCATGATCCCAGGGTCCTGGGATGGAGCCCCACATTGGGTTCCCTGCTCAGTGGGAAGTCTGTTTCTCCCTCTGTCCCTCTCCCTGCTCATGTACACTCTCTCTCTCTCAAATAAATAAATCTTTTTTAAAAATGAGGATAACACAAAGACATTTTAGATAAAAGGTAGCTGAGAGATTTTCCCATGTTCCAGTTGACGCACACTAGAAAGAATGCTACAGGTTACTCCTCAGGTTGGGGGAAAAACTACCAAATAGAAACTTAATTCTAAGGAAAGAAAAGAAGAACATCAGAAGCCATGGGTATATAAATATAAAATATATAAATATAAAATACCGTGGTTTGTCTTGAAATTTCCTCAGAAAGACAACTGATAATTTGAAATGACAGTAATCACATTGTACAGGTTTATCATATATGTACAACTGAAAGTCATGACAACAATAAAAATGGAGGGTAGGGACAGCAGGTGAATGGAGTAATAAAGATGGGAAACTTATCATACTCCTGAGGTAGAAAGTGTCAGGCATGAAGTGGATCCCAGGGTCCTGGGATCAAGTCCTGCATTGGGCTCCCTGCTCAGCAGGGAGTCTGCTTCTCCCTCTGCCTCTGTCTGCTGCTCCCCTGATTGTGCTCTCTCTTTCTCTCCTCTCTCTTAAGTAAATAAATAAAATCGTTTTTAAAAAGAAGTGTAGAGTGGTGTGATGATGACTTGAACAGCTTCGATAAGTTGAGGACACATATTGCTATGACAAGCACAGCCACAAGAAGTATTTTGTCTCAGCTGAAGTATTCTACACCATCTGCATATTATTGTTCATGTTTGCTAAATTAGCACATTTACATTAACTATGGCATTATGTTCTGTTACCAATTTTTAAAATTGGATCAAGCCCTCAAATATGATTCACTGAAGTATAAAAGTCATGATTAAAATAATGACAACATCATCACATTATAGAATAAAATCATAAATATAAAGAGCAGGGCGCCTGGGTGGCTCAGCTGGTTAGGCGACTGCCTTCAGCTCAGGTCATGTTCCTAGAGTCACAGGATTGAGCCTGGGCCAGGGTTCGCCGCTCAGAGGGAAGTCTGCTTCTCTCTCTGCCTGCTGCTCCCACTGCTCGTACTCTTTCTCTCACTTTCTGGGTGTCAAATAAATAAATAAAATCTCTTTTTAAAAAAAGAATAATATATTTTTTAAAAGAGCAAAAACGAAGTGAATCTACATAGAGACTGTGAGTCTCTACTAAGAAAAGTGCATCACTAAAAGTGATGATTTTCCACAGTAGCTAAAAACGGAAGTTACCCATGTAAAATACTATTTCAATCTAGCAAGTTGATCTGGTGGGGCAATCCACTCGTCTCCCATGCCCAGTGCCCTATCTGTTAGGAAACGTATCAAGCATAAAGCCATTACGTGCTCTTATTTCATATTCAAACAAAGACCAGTGGGCTTGTTTTTCAAGAAATAGGTTAATCAGAAGAAAGAAAGAAAGAAAGAAAGAAAGAAAGAAAGAAAGAAAGAAAGAAAGGAAGGAAGGAAGGAAGGAAGGAAGGAAAAGAAAAGAAAGAGGCAAATCTAGTCATTGGAGAAGAGAAAAAACCTACAGAGGCAAGGCTCAAATTGTGTTCCTCATGACAAAAATAAGTAAGTAAATCTTATATTTCCAAAGCTTCGAAAGTCGTGGCCAAAGTTCAGAAAAACAATATGAGACTTACAGAGGAAATGGGAGTTAGTGATAAATTTCCTGTGTCAAATGAGATCAACAGCAAACACTGGGATGACAATGACGAGCCCGCAGGCATACCAGAAGTTTGCTTGAGTTGAATGGAGTATACAGATGTGAAGAGCATGATTCATTCCTTGAAATGGAAAGTACCCATACTGGAAGGAAGCGCTTACAAACTTTCTTTCCTTTTTACATCGTAGTTATTTATTTACTTATTTACTTATTTATTTATTTTAGAGAGAGAGAGCATGCACGCGCAACTGGTGGGAGAGGAAGAAGCAGATTCCGTGCTGAGTGTGGAGCCCCATGTGGGGTTGGATCTCACCACCCTGAGATCATGACCTGAGCCGAAATCAAGAGTCAGATGCTCATCCCGCTGAGCCATGCAGGTGGCTTGCAACTTTTCTTTTTATCACTGGAAACCAGTGTTATCAGAGCAAAACATTTTGTTAATTCACAATCGATGTGTTAGTTCTGATAGGGGCTCAAAGGTATTTGGAAGTCATTGTTGGCAAAAAGGTAATGTTAGGTGACTTGAGCAAGTCACTCCATCTCTTCACCTCAACTCCCTCCCCTGTGGACTGAGGGTCGGTATCTGGGAGTGTCATGCTTCTTTCTCAGTTCCCCAGTCGGCCACTGAACTTGGGCAGCCCTAGGACAGAAGCTGGGTGTTGGTCCCTAAGCCTTTTCCTTCATGCTCTTCAGGAAGCTAGTGGTATATTGTTCAGAACAATAGCTCCAGATAAGCCTCTCTGTACCTCAGTTTCCTTCTGTGTTAAATGGAGATGATGTGGTGAGACCACTCACCACAAAGTTTTGTGAGTACTAAAAAATATCACTTAGCAGAGACTTGACGTGTAAAAAGCACTCCATCAAGCTAAGCTATTATTGCTGGTGTTGTTAGTTGTTTATTATTATTATTTATTATTATTACCACCTTCCTTTTAACTGACATCAGTTGGCAATGAGAACAGCTTATGGAAGGCATAAATTTAGGAAAGGAAAAAAGCAAAATTCCAGTTATATATCTTTACCTATCAGAGAATGAAACAGGTCTGGTCAGATCTGTTCTTAAATGGGGAAACTGAGGCAGTGAGCTCTGGAATTGCTGATCAAAGGCTATCCAATGAGTCAGTAATAGAACATGGAACAAAGCCCAGAAATCATTTTTTTCTGAGGAGAGTGATAAAGGCTTTTCAGTTCTCAAGTCTTAAGAGATTTCCCAAAATGAAACCATTCCACTTTCTCTACCCTAACACCAGCCTGAAGGCCATCAGTCAAAGAAAGGCACATGAGTACCTGCACTGAGGTACAGAGGGTATTGGAATGGAGCAAAATTTTAAGGATAGGAGGACTTATGACGATACGCTCTCTGAAATATATTTTTTTAAATTTTCCAACTTTTTATTATTTTTTATTATGTTCAGTTAGCCAACCATCATTAGTGTTTGATGTACTGTTCAATGATTCATTACTTGTGTATAACCCCCAGCACTCATCACCACACATACCCTCGTCAATACCCGTCACCCGGTTACCCCATCCCCCACCGCCCTACCTTCTGTAACCCTCAGTTTGTTTCCCGGAGTCCAGAGTCTCTCAGAGTTTGTCTCCCTCTCTGATTTCTTCCCATTCAGTTTTCCCTCATTTCCCTTATGGTCCTCTGCACTATTTCTTACATTCCACATATGAGTGAAGCCATATGATAATTGTCTTTCTCTGCTTGACTTATTTCACTTAGTATGATCCCCTCCAGTTCCATCCACGTCCATGCAAATGGTAGGTGTTCATCCTTTATGGTGCAGCCGTTCTGGAAAACAATATAGAGTTTCCTCAAAACACTAAAAATAGAGCTACCCTACAGCCCAGCAATTGCACTACTAGGTATTTAACCCAAAGATACAGATGTAGTGAGGGGGCACCTGCCCCCTAGTGTTCATAGCAGCAATGTCCACAATAGCCAAACGTGGAAGGAGCTGAGATGTCCTTCAACAGATGAATGGATCAAGAAGATGTGGTGCCATCTGAAATAAATTTCTCTTTGCAGAGAAGAGAAATTGGTCAGCCTCAGAGTACTGACCAATAAGAGGAACCATAACTCTCCATCCCACTACAAAGACAGAGGTCACGGACAAGTGCTCTAGGATGACCCGCCCAGCCACAAATGGAAACTCTGCAACAATCACTGACCACACACACAGTCACTGAAGTTAAGAAATGTGCTTTGTTGGTTGGTCACAGTCCAGTCGTTGCCCTGGGGAGAGGCGGTCTTGTGGCCCGCCACGCCCACTCTTCTAGCCCGACGCTCCCGCCCGCCCGCAGCATGGCCCACAAGCAGATCTACTACTCGGACAAGTACTTCGACGAGCACTACGAGTACCGGCATGTCACGTTACCCAGAGAACTTTCCAAAAAAGTCCCGAAAACCCATCTGATGTCGGAAGAGGAGTGGAGGAGACTTGGCGTCCAACAGAGTCTAGGCTGGGTTCACTACATGATTCATGAGCCAAAACCACATATTCTTCTCTTTCGACGACCTCTTCCAAAAGAGCAACAAAAATGAAGTCTACCTGGGGATTGTCAATTAAGTCTTTTTCAAATTTAATGTATATGTGTATATAAGGGTAGTATTCAGTGAATACTTGAAAAATGTACAAATTGTTGATCCATACCTGTGCATGAGCTGTATTCTTCACAGCAACAGAGCTCAGTTAAATGCAACGGCAAGTAGGTTACTAGAAGGTGTTTAAGATAAAATTTCTAGTTGGTTTTTCTCTTTAATATAAGTGCCTGTTTGACTTAACCTGTTACTTTTGTTAAATAAAGTTTGTATGTTGCATTTAAAAAAAAAAAAAAAAAAAGAAATGTGCTTTGTCCTCATCCTCACTCACCTTTCGGAGACACAGTCAATGCTCACTAAATGCTACTTCAATCAAATCCTGCCAGTTTCTCGCCATTATTCCACTATTTAAATCCCTAGATTTATATCATGCAAATGCATTTAAAGTCAGAAATAAAAACTGAACCTAGCATATATAAGCTTTTGCTGTTGTTTATCTCCCCCACATTCACTCCCTCTACTGAGATAATCACCGCTTTCCCATTCTCACTCATGCAGTTTGGACAAAGATGAATGACCTCCCACATATACTCCTAGCTCCAAAGGGGCATATGTGACACTGGTCTCAGCAACTGGGTCAGAACATGTAACTCCAAAGGGCCAGCAAAGAACAAGGAGACTTTTTCTGAAGCTACAGAAAAGGAGGTAGACATTCTTTTCCATGGGATTGAACCTTAAAGTGTATGACCCAACCCCACCCAGATCCAGGGAATAAAGGTAGAAAGGTAGGACATGGAGCTGAGAGATGAAAGAAGCCACATCTGGTGATGTCGTGGGGCTCCCCAAATGCAGCAGCAGTCAAAGCCAGTCTACTACCTATTAGTTATGTGTCTAATAAATTCCCCTTATTAAAAGGAGCCAATTGAAGTTTGTTTATATCTGTACTTGTTGCTTGAACTTGACCAGTGTGTTTGTTGGCTGGGGCTTCACAAAAACACAGCACAGACTGGTGGCTTCAACAACTGAAACGTATTTTCTCATAGCTCTGTATTTTCTCACAGCCAGAAGGCCAATATCACAGTGTCAGCAGGTTTGGTTTCTTCAGAGGCCTCTCTCCTTGGCTTGCAGTTGGCTACCTTCTGGCTGTGTTTCACCAGGTACATCCTCTGTGTGCACATTTCTGGTGTCTCTCTTGTGGGTCCAAATTTCCTCTTTTTTTTTTAAAGATTTTATTTATTTATTTATTTATTTGACAGAAAAAGAGAGAGTGAGCACAAGCAGGGAGAGTGGCAGGCAGAGGGAGAAGCAAACTCCCCACTGAGCAGGGAGCCTGATGTGGGGCTCAATCCAGGACCCTGAGATCATGACCTGAACCGAAGGCAGGTGCTTAGCCAACTGAGCCACCCAGGCACCCCAAAATTTCCTCTTCTTATAATGATGCCAGTTATATTGCAAAGTTTTAGGAAAAAGATAATCTCAACTTTGAATGTTCTACCTGAACCATCTATCGATTAATTTGAGAGCAGAATAAAAACACGTCTAGGCTTTCAAACCTCGGAAATTATTTTTAATAGAATTTTGAAGGGAAGCTATTGAGGATATTCCCTAGCAAAACAAAAGAAGAGGCCAAGAACAAGGAAGACATGTGCTCCAAGACATGGAGGCAGTGAGGAAATCCCAGGGTAGTTACAGTTGTAGCACACAGAGGGCAGGCAGTCTGATGATAGAGCCCCATGAGAGGGCATTGGGGGGAATCACACTCAGGGTATTTAACAGAATGCCTATTTGGATTAAGTATTCAAAAATAAATTAAGGGTATGGGCGCCTGGGTGGCTCAGTGGGTTAGGCCGCTGCCTTCGGCTCAGGTCATGATCTCAGGGTCCTGGGATCGAGTCCCACATCGGGCTCTCTGCTCAGCAGGGAGCCTGTTTCCCTCTCTCTCTCTCTGCCTGCCTCTCCATCTACTTGTGATTCCTCTCTGTCAAATAAATAAATAAAATCTTTAAAAAAAAAAAAATAAATTAAGGGTATAACACCAGTCAGAATGGCTAAAATTCATAAGACAGGAAACAACAAATGTTGACGAGGATGTGGAGAAAGGGGAAATCTTTCACAGTCTTGGTGGGAAGGCAAGTTGGTGCAGCCACTCTGGAAAACAGTATGGAGGTTCCTCAAGAAGTTAAAAATAGATAGGGGGAAAAAAAGAAGTTAAAAACAGAGCTATTAACTCAACACCCAAAGAACAAATAATCCAATTAAGAAATGGGCAGAGGACATGAACAGACATTTCTGCAAAGAAGACATCCAGATGGCCAACAGACGCAGGAAAAAGTGCTCCACATCACTCAGCATCAGGGAAATACAAATCAAAACCACAATGAGATACCACCCCACACCAGTCAGAATGGCTAAAATTAACAAGTCAGGAAATGACAGATGCTGGCAAGGATGCAGAGAAAGGGGAACCCTCCTACACTGCTGGTGGGAATGCAAGCTGGTGCAACCACTCTGGAAAACAGCATGGAGGTTCCTCAGAAAGTTTAAAATAGAGATACCCTATGACCTAGCAATCGCACTACTGGGTATTTACCCTAAAGTTACAAACATAATGATCTGAAGGGGCACATGTACCTGAGTGTTTATAGCAGCAATGACCACAATAGCAAAACTATGGAAAGAACCTAGAAGTCCATCAACAGATGAATGGATAAAGAAGACATGGGGTATATATATATATACATACATATATATATATATGTGTGTGTATATATGTATACACACACACACACACACTATGGAATACTATGCAGCCATCAAAAGAAATGAAATCTTGCCATTTGCGATGACATGGATGGAACTAGAGGGTATCATGCTTAGCGAAATAAGTCAATCAGAGAAAGACAACTATCATATGATCTCCCTGATATGAGGAAGTGGAGATGCAATGTGGGGTGTAGGAAAAGAATAAATGAAACAAGATGGGATCGGGAGGGAAACAAACCATAAAAGACTATTAATCTCAAAAAACAAACTGAGGGTCGCTGGGTGGAGAGGGGTAGGGAGAAGGTGGTGGGGTTATGGACATTGGGGAGGGTATGTGCTATGGTGAGTGCTGTGAAGTGTGTAAACCTGGCGATTCACAGACCTGTACCCCTGGGGCTAATAATACATTATATGTTTTAAAAATGTTCAAAAAAATTATTTTTGTAAAAGGAAAAGCTCCAACAGCTTGTAATGAAGACAAAATGGTAAATAATAACAAAGTAATGGGGTTATGGACATTGGGGAGGGCATGTGATTTGGTGAGTGCTGTAAAGTGTGTAAACCTGGCAATTCACAGACCTGTACCCCTGGGGATAAAAATCCAGTATATGTTTATAAAAAGATAAATAAATTTTTTAAAAAAGAATAACAAGGTAAGAGGGAACACACCTAACAATAAGGAATTCTGTAAGTAAAAAAACAAAAACAAACAAACAAACAAAAAAACAGAGCTACTGCACTAGTAGCAATTGCACTACTAGGTATTTATCCCAAAGATACAGAGGTAGTGAAAAGAAGGGGCACCTTCACCCCAATGTTCTTTTTTTTTTTTTTTTTTTTTTTTAATTTTTATTTATTTATTTATTTATTTATTTATTTTTTATAAACATATATTTTTATCCCCAGGGGTACAGGTCTGTGAATCACCAGGTTTACACACTTCACAGCACTCACCAAATCACATGCCCTCCCCAATGTCCATAATCCCAACCCCTTCTCCCAAACCCCCTCCCCCCGGCAACCCTCAGTTTGTTTTGTGAGATTAAGAGTCACTTATGGTTTGTCTCCCTCCCAATTCCATTTTGTTTCATTGATTGATTCTTCTTCTGCCCACTTAAGCCCCCATGTTGCATCACCACTTCCTCATATCAGGGAGATCATATGATAGTTGTCTTTCTCTGCTTGACTTATTTCGCTAAGCATGATACGCTCTAGTTCCATCCATGTTGTTGCAAATGGCAAGATTTCATTTCTTTTGATGGCTGCATAGTATTCCATTGTGTATATATACCACATCTTCTTGATCCATTCATCTGTTGATGGACATCTAGGTTCTTTCCATAGTTTGGCTATTGTGGACATTGCTGCTATAAACATTCGGGTGCATGTGCCCCTTTGGATCACTACATTTGTATCTTTAGGGTAAATACCCAATAGTGCAATTGCTGGGTCATAGGGCAGTTCTATTTTCAACATTTTGAGGAACCTCCATGCTGTTTTCCAGAGTGGCTGCACCAGCTTGCATTCCCACCAACAGTGTAGGAGGGTTCCCCTTTCTCCGCATCCTCGCCAGCATCTGTCATTTCCTGACTTGTTGATTTTAGCCATTCTGACTGGTGTGAGGTGATATCTCATTGTGGTTTTGATTTGTATTTCCCTGATGCCGAGTGATATGGAGCACTTTTTCATGTGTCTGTTCGCCATCTGGATGTCTTCTTTGCAGAAATGTCTGTTCATGTCCTCTGCCCATTTCTTGATTGGATTATTTGTTCTTTGGGTGTTGAGTTTGCTAAGTTCTTTATAGATTCTGGACACTAGTCCTTTATCTGATATGTCGTTTGCAAATATCTTCTCCCATTCTGTCAGTTGTCTTTTGATTTTGTTAACTGTTTCCTTTGCTGTGCAAAAGCTTTTGATCTTGATGAAATCCCAGTAGTTCATTTTTTCCCTTGCTTCCCTTGCCTTTTGCGTTGTTCCTAAGAAGATGTTGCTGCGGCAGAGGTCGAAGAGGTTGCTGCCCGTGTTCTCCTCAAGGATTTTGATGGATTCCTTTCGTACATTGAGGTCCTTCATCCATTTTGAGTCTATTTTTGTGTGTGGTGTAAGGAAATGGTCCAATTTCATTTTTCTGCATGTGGCTGTCCAATTTTCCCAGCACCATTTATTGAAAAGGCTGTCTTTTTTCCATTGGACATTCTTTCCTGCTTTGTCGAAGATTAGTTGACCATAGATTTGAGGGTCTATTTCTGGGCTCTCTATTCTGTTCCATTGATCTATGTGTCTGTTTTTGTGCCAGTACCATGCTGTCTTGATGATGACAGCTTTGTAATAGAGCTTGAAGTCCGGAATTGTGATGCCACCAACGTTGGCTTTCTTTTTCAATATCCCTTTGGCTATTCGAGGTCTTTTCTGGTTCCATATAAATTTTAGCATTATTTGTTCCATTTCTTTGAAAAAGATGGATGGTACTTTGATAGGAATTGCATTAAATGTGTAGATTGCTTTAGGTAGCATAGACATTTTCACAATATTTATTCTTCCAATCCAGGAGCATGGAACATTTTTCCATTTCTTTGTGTCTTCCTCAATTTCTTTCATGAGTACTTTATAGTTTTCTGAGTATAGATTCTGTGTCTCTTTGGTTAGGTTTATTCCTAGGTATCTTATGGTTTGGGATGCAATTGTAAATGGGATGGACTCCTTAATATCTCTTTCTTCTGTCTTGCTGTTGGTGTAGAGAAATGCAACTGATTTCTGTGCATTGATTTTATATCCTGACACTTTACTGAATTCCTGTATAAGTTCTAGCAGTTTTGGAGTGGAGTCTTTTGGGTTTTCCACATATAGTATCATATCATCTGCGAAGAGTGATAATTTGACTTCTTCTTTGCCGATTTGGATGCCTTTAATTTCCTTTTGTTGTCTGATTGCTGAGGCTAGAACCTCTAGTACGATGTTGAATAGCAGTGGTGATAATGGACATCCCTGCCGTGTTCCTGACCTTAGCGGAAAAGCTTTCAGTTTTTCTCCATTGAGAATGATATTTGCGGTGGGTTTTTCATAGATGGCTTTGATGATATTGAGGTATGTGCCCTCTATCCCTACACTTTGAAGAGTTTTGATCAGGAAGGTATGTTGTACTTTGTCAAATGCTTTTTCAGCATCTATTGAGAGTATCATATGGTTCTTGTTCTTTCTTTTATTGATGTGTTGTATCACATTGACTGATTTGCGGATGTTGAACCAACCTTGCAGCCCTGGAATAAATCCCACTTGGTCGTGGTGAATAATCTTTTTAATGTACTGTTGAATCCTATTGGCTAGTATTTTGTTGAGTATTTTCGCATCTGTGTTCATCAAGGATATCGGTCTATAGCTCTCTTTTTTGGTGGGATCCTTGTCTGGTTTTGGGATCAAGGTGATGCTGGCCTCATAAAATGAGTTTGGAAGTTTTCCTTCCATTTCTATTTTTTGGAACAGTTTCAGGAGAATAGGAATTAGTTCTTCTTTAAATGTTTGGTAGAATTCCCCCGGGAAGCCGTCTGGCCCTGGGCTTTTGTTTGTTTGGAGATTTTTAATGACTGTTTCAATCTCCTTACTGGTTATGGGTCTGTTCAGGCTTTCTATTTCTTCCTGGTTCAGTTGTGGTAGTTTATATGTTTCTAGGAATGCATCCATTTCTTCTAGATTGTCAAATTTATTGCCATAGAGTTGCTCATAGTATGTTCTTATAATAGTTTGTATTTCTTTGGTGTTAGTTGTGATCTCTCCTCTTTCATTCATGATTTTATTTATTTGGGTCCTTTCTCTTTTCTTTTTGATAAGTCGGGCCAGGGGTTTATCAATTTTATTAATTCTTTCAAAGAACCAGCTCCTAGTTTCGTTGATTTGTTCTATTGTTTTTTTGGTTTCTATTTCATTGATTTCTGCTCTGATCTTTATGATTTCTCTTCTCCTGCTGGGCTTAGGGTTTCTTTCTTGTTCTTTCTCCAGCTCCTTTAGGTGTAGGGTTAGGTTGTGTACCTGAGACCTTTCTTGTTTCTTGAGAAAGGCTTGTACCGCTATATATTTTCCTCTCAGGACTGCCTTTGTTGTGTCCCACAGATTTTGAACCGTTGTATTTTCATTATCATTTGTTTCCATGATTTTTTTCAATTCTTCTTTAATTTCCCGGTTGACCCATTCATTCTTTAGAAGGATACTGTTTAGTCTCCATGTATTTGGGTTCTTTCCAAACTTCCTTTTGTGGTTGAGTTCTAGCTTTAGAGCATTGTGGTCTGAAAATATGCAGGGAATGATCCCAATCTTTTGATACCGGTTGAGTCCTGATTTAGGACCGAGGATGTGATCTATTCTGGAGAATGTTCCATGTGCACTAGAGAAGAATGTGTATTCTGTTGCTTTGGGATGAAATGCTCTGAATATATCTGTGATGTCCATCTGGTCCAGTGTGTCGTTTAAGGCCTTTATTTCCTTGCTGATCTTTTGCTTGGATGACCTGTCTATTTCAGTGAGGGGAGTGTTAAAGTCCCCTACTATTATTGTATTATTGTTGATGTGTTTCTTTGATTTTGTTATTAATTGGTTTATATAGTTGGCTGCTCCCACATTGGGGGCATAGATATTTAAAATTGTTAAATCTTCTTGTTGGACAGACCCTTTGAGTATGATATAGTGTCCTTCCTCATCTCTTATTATAGTCTTTGGCTTAAAATCTAATTGATCTGATATAAGGATTGCCACTCCTGCTTTCTTCTGATGTCCATTAGCATGGTAAATTCTTTTCCACCCCCTCACTTTAAATCTGGAGGTGTCTTCGGGCTTAAAATGTGTTTCTTGGAGGCAACATATAGATGGGTTTTGTTTTTTAATCCATTCTGATACCCTGTGTCTTTTGACAGGGGCATTTAGCCCATTCACATTCAGGGTAAGTATTGAGAGATATGAATTTAGTGCCATTGTATTGCCTGTAAGGTGACTGTTACTGTATATGGTCTCTGTTCCTTTCTGATCTACCACTTGTAGGCTCTCTCTTTGCTTAGAGGACCCCTTTCAATATTTCCTGTAGAGCTGGTTTGGTATTTGCAAAGTCTTTCAGTTTTTGTTTGTCCTGGAAGCTTTTAATCTCTCCTTCTATTTTCAATGATAGCCTAGCTGGGTATAGTATTCTTGGCTGCATGTTTTTCTCGTTTAGTGCTCTGAAAATATCATGCCAGCTCTTTCTGGCCTGCCAGGTCTCTGTGGATAAGTCAGCTGCCAATCTAATATTTTTACCATTGTATGTTACAGACTTCTTTTCCCGGGCTGCTTTCAGGATTTTCTCTTTGTCACTGAGACTTGTAAATTTTACTATTAGGTGACGGGGTGTGGGCCTATTCTTATTGATTTTGAGGGGCGTTCTCTGAACCTCCTGAATTTTGATGCTCGTTCCCTTTGCCATATTGGGGAAATTCTCCCCAATAATTCTCTCCAGTATACCTTCTGCTCCCCTCTCTCTTTCTTCTTCTTCTGGAATCCCAATTATTCTAATGTTGTTTCGTCTTATGGTGTCACTTATCTCTCGAATTCTCCCCTCGTGGTCCAGTAGCTGTTTGTCCCTCTTTTGCTCAGCTTCTTTATTCTCTGTCATTTGGTCTTCTATATCACTAATTCTTTCTTCTGCCTCATTTATCCTAGCAGTTAGAGCCTCCATTTTTGATTGCACCTCATTAATAGCTTTTTTGATTTCACCTTGGTTAGATTTTAGTTCTTTTATTTCTCCAGAAAGGGCTTTTATATCTCTCGAGAGGGTTTCTCTAATATCTTCCATGCCTTTTTCGAGCCCGGCTAGAACCTTGAGAATTGTCATTCTGAACTCTAGATCTGACATATTACCGATGTCTGTATTGATTAGGTCCCTAGCCTTCGGTACTGCCTCTTGTTCTTTTTTTTGTGTTGAATTTTTATGTCTTGTCATTTTGTCCAGATAAGAGTAAATGAAGGGGCAAGTAAAATGCTAAAAGGGTGGCAACAACCCCAGGAAAATATGCTTTAACCAAATTAGAAGAGATCCAAAATCGTGAGTGGGGAGAAAGGGGATAAAAAGAGGTTCAAAAAGGAAGAAAGAAAAAAAAAAAAAAAAAGAAAAAAGAAAAGAAAAAAAAAAAAGAAAAGAAAAGAAAAGAATTTTTTAAAAAAGAAAACACCTAAGAAAAATGTAAAAAAGAAAAAATATATATATTAGATAAACTAGTAAAAAATCGTTAAAAAAGAAAAAGGTAACAGTTAAAAAAAAATTTTACCCAAAGGCGAGAAAAAGAAAAAAAAAAAAATGAAAAAGAAAAAATTAAATTAACTGCAAGACTAAAAAAAATCACAGGAAAAAAGCCATGAGTTCCGTGTTTGGCTTTCTCCTCCTCTGGAATTCTGCTGCTCTCCTTGGTATTGAAACCGCACTCCTTGGTAGGTGAACTTGGTCTCGGCTGGATTTCTTGTTGATCTTCTGGGGGAGGGGCCTGGTGTAGTGATTCTCAAGTGTCTTTGCCCCAGGCGGAATTACACCGCCCTTACCCAGGGCCGGGGTGAGTAATCGGCTCGGGTTTGCTTTCAGGAGCTTTTGTTCCCTGAGCGCTTTCCGTAGAGTTCCAGAGGACGGGAATACAAATGGCGGCCTCCTGGTCTCCGGCCCGGAGGAGCCGAGAGCCCAGGGCCGCACTCCTCAGTGCACCCTCAGAGAACAGCGCCCAGTTACTCCCGTCTGCCTGACCTCCGGCCGTGCTCCGAGCTCACCGAGCCTGCGACCGGTTCAAGGTAACACGGAGCTGCGAGCTTACTGTCGGCTCTGCCTCTGTAGCCGGCTTTCCCGTTCCAATACCCGCAAGCTCTGCGACACTCAGACACCCCGGATCCTTCTGTGACCCTGCGGGACCTGAGGCCACGCTGACCCCGCGTGGGCTTCGCCCCGGTTTAGCCTCTGGAGCGATGTCCCTCAGCGGAACAGACTTTTAAAAGTCCTGATTTTGTGCACGGTTGCTCCGCCGCTTGCCGGGAGCCGGCCCCTCCCCCCGGGGTCTATCTTCCCGTCGCTTTGGATTCACTTCTCTGCCGGTCCTACCTTTCAGAAAGTGGTTGTTTTTCTGTTTCCAGAATTGCTGTTCTTCTTCTCTTCGATCTGCCGATGGATTTTCAGGTGTTTGCAATCTTTAGATAAGCTATCTAGCTGATCTCCGGCTAGCTGAAGCAGTCTCAGCTTGCTACTTCTCCGCCATCTTGACTCAGTACCCCTAGAAGCTGGTTTTTTGAAGGAATCAATAAGATTGATAAACCACTGGCCACACCTCTTTGTTTCCCCTTCCCGCCTTTCTCTTCGCGCACGGGCGTCTTCCAAAGCCAATCCACTAACACCAAGTATGCCTTTTTTCAAATGTTCAAATTGTCAGCCAATCGGCCCTGTCCCATCCAGGACTTGTATGTACCAGTCTATAAAAATCCTGCACCACCCCAGCCAGGTGTGCTCAGCTAGCAGGAGCTGCTGACCACCCGCAGGCGCGCGCTGACCACCCGCAGGCGCCTGCGTAACCCACCCCAATGTTCTTAATGACAATGTCCACAATAGTCTAACTGGAGAAGGAGCTGAGCTGTCCTTCCACAGATGAATAGAGTGGTTCATATATGCAATAGAATATGACTCAGCCATCAGAAAAGATGAATACTTAACATGTACATCGACATGGTGGGAACTGGAGGTTTATTACGCTAAATGAAATAAGTCAAGCAGAGAAAGACAAGTATCATATGGTTTCATTCATATGTGGAACATAAGAAATAGCATAGAGGATCATAGGGGAAGGAAGGGAAAACTGAATGGGAAGAAATCAGAGAGGGAGACAAACCATGAGAGACTCTGGACTCTGGGAAACAAACTGAGGGTTACTGGAGGGGAGATGGGTGGGGGGATCGGGTTCCCGGGGCCTGAGCACATCACATGTTGTGATGAGCACTGGGTGTTTTATGCAACTGACCAATTGTTGACCACTACTACCTCTGAAACTAATGTACTATGTATTGGTTAATTGAATTTAAATTTTTTTAAAAAGATATAGAATGGTAAGTTTGTAACAAAGTTTTCAAGGAAACGGATAAAAGAAGTGGAATAGTGATATAGCCAAATTCAAAGGTTGCAAGGAGGGGGATAGATGATGGAAAATCACAATAGACCAATGGCAGAAATTCAGTAACTGATTTCTGAATGTGAAACAATCAAAACCCAGGACTTTAAACATTTTCATTTAGAGACATGAGGAGTAATACCAAAACCAGTAAAAAGATGACAAGTGGCTGCCCTAGGGAAACGGACAGGAGTTAGGAATGGAAGAGGCAAGGAACTGTGGCTTTAACGGCCAGAGTTCTAAACTATTTGATGTAATAACAAAGGTGAGTTATTTTATAAATTTATTTTTTAAAAATTTAAGGCATTTTAACATTTCCTTTGGGATCACTGCCAAATTAGTTTTTTGGCACTCGTTTCACATTCAGATTCAAATTCTCACGGGCAGCTGCCAGGTCCCAGCGCCAACAAGTCCTGGGGTGCAACCCCCTGTCTTTTCATCCATCCTGCCATGAACCCCATAAGCAGGGAAGCTTCCATGATCTTCCATAAATCAAGGGTTTTTAATAGCATTTGATATTTATATGGTACCTTTCATCTAAGGGCCACACCGCATGTTACAACATTATCTCACCATGTTCCTGTGGAGAAGGTAGGAGGCAGGTGCTATTAACCCCATTATACATATGGGAAAACTGAGGCAAAGGGCTCTCATGACCAACCTGCTGGTTGGATCTGTCACTCAAGATTAAGGGGATAACCGCTGAACCTCAGGACCCTTCTAAGCGATTCTGGGAGGTTTAACCTGTTTTTTAAAGTCCTGAAGAGGATTCTTTCTGAAGACACTTGTGAGTGGGGTTCATTATGGGGCTTTAGCTATTCCCTTTTCTGGAGTGGAGCCATGAAGAAAGGGGGTAAGTCACGGAGATTAGACAAAGAGAGGCAGAAAGGAGAAAGAAAGCCCTAGTTAATTACAGCCAGAGTCTTGTCATTCATCAAACAGACCAGCAAGTATCTCTAATGTCCTCATTAGGTTTTCAGCTGCAGGCTTGAGGCCAGGGAGAATTCCAGAAAGAACAGAATCAGCGCTCATTGATCAGTAGTTCATCATTTACCCAGAGTCCTAAGAAAGAGGCGCATCAGAAAACATGCAAACAATGTTGCATTGTCAGGTAAAAGTAAGAGAGGAAGTGAAATCAGGAGAGAGTAAGGAGAGCAAGAGCTTGAACGGTTATTATTTTTTTTAACTTGTGGGCTTTCTTTTGTCGGTGTGTTTGTTTTTATTCAAGAGGATGGGTCCCTGGTGTCTCTTTTTTCTGGAATAGGAACGCTAGGTGGCAGGTGACAGAATAGGACTCAGTAGGTGGTTGGGGTGGGTGGGGGGAGTCCTCAGACCTGCTGACTTCCCCAGCTCTTTGGTGCCCTCCCTCTGCTGCCCTATGCTGCTCCTTCCAGGCCTGTTCCTTTAAGTGTACAGAGCAAGCCTCAGTAGAGACTGAGTAGAAACAAGTAGACGTGCAGTCTATGCGGATTCTTTGTCGAGTGCAGCCACCATCTGCTCTCACACCCACTGACCCTGGGTAGGCTCAGGTCCTCAGGCAGGGCACTACGAGGCACTTCCAAGTCCCCTAGAAACAGATGATTGGTCTTGATACCACTAGTAATTGAGTTTTTTCAAAGATTTTATTTATTAGGGTGCCCGGGGGGCTCAGTCAGTTAAGCATCTGCCTTCGGCTCAGGTCGTGATCCCTGGGTCCTGGGATAGAACCCCGCATCAGGCTCCCTGCTCAGCTAGGAGCCTGCTTCTCTCATTGCCTGCCTCTCTGCCCGTTTGTGCTCTCTCTATTTCTGTCAAATAAATAAATAAAATCTTTATTTATAAAAAGATTTCATTTACTAATTTGAGAGAGAAAGTGCATATGCATAATCCCCCGCCCACCCACAAACAGGGAGCCAGCCCTGGGGCTCCATCCCAGGACCCTGGGATCAGGACCCAAGCCAAAGGCAGATGCTCAACCAACTGAGCCACCCAGGTGCCCCAATAACTAAATTATTATTAGCAAATATTCTATTAGTTGTAACTCATTTTATCGAAATCAGCATAAATATGTATAATTATTACTACTAGTAGAAAGTTTAACTATTTGATTTACAGAAGCCCCTGTAAGGGTTAAATAGACTTGTCCATGAGTCCTCAGGAAATAGACATGCGGCTTCCCAGGCATAATATTTTCTTAATTAGCAAAGTGAAAAACTGAGTAAGAGAATCACTGCCACTCTTTCCCGCAGCCCTCCTTCTCCCCCAGGGCTTTGTGCTCTCACAAGGTCCAGGCGCCCTCTAATGGTCATAGTGGTTAAAAGGAGTCCCTCAAATTCATCCAGAAACCTGCTTGGTTCAGTCCCCTTGAGGGACAGATAGGAGCCCTGAATCAGGCGTGGCCTCTCAGACCCTCTGATACCTTCTGATAGTCACAAGTACGAAAGCCCAAAAATGTAAAGATCAATCCAAATTCCTCTCAACTGATCATTACAAGAGGAGCCAAAATAAAGTTTTGAAACATACATGAAAGCTATTTAGTAACTTCAGTAGAGAGGCTGAGGTCATGAAACTTTCATGCTTGAATCCCAAGAGCCACGAAAGGTGTGACCCCACAGGTGTGAGAGAATGAGACACTTGAGTGTTTCAACTGCCCACCTGATCTTTCATTCCCTTGCCCATACCCTACCAAAGGAGCCAGCTAGCCTCCCAAAGCCCGACTTAGGTATGAGTCCAAGTCACTGATGAAAATGAAAAAGCTGTCTGTTCATGAGGCAAATCCGGAAAGTCCCATCATCTTTTGAAAAAAGAAAAGACAAGATATATTTTCTTAATTTCCCATTTAAAATTAATTATCCAGTTCATTAAATGCAGATGAATTATACATGTGTACTTTCATGATTTAAAATCCCAAACCATAACTAAACAAAGCAAAATCACTCTTTCTGAAGTTATTTTAGACCTTCAGATGGCCAGACAGGATTGTTGTTTAACCATGAAGGATAGTACCTGTGTTTGTGTCTGCCCCCAAACACACTAGTAATTGAGTTTTTAAAAACACTCCCTCCAAAAACACAGCACAAGAATCGAAAGCGGTGAAAGAATGAAAGAGATCACAGAGCAGGAAATGTGAATGTATTGGGATGATGGAAAGCAAACACAAGCGGGGTACCTAACACAATCAGAAGGGAAGAAGCTGGACTCCAGATGCCTAGGGAAGAGGACACTGATGTGAATCCCATGGACCCAGTAGTTTAGCCTGGAAGGGCCCAGGAACCAGAGTCATCTGGTTCAGAAGGTCGAGGTAGAGATGAGAATATCTGTGGGCTCAAGCATTCCTTAGGATCTCTGCATCCAGCCAGCAAACAAGAGAAAAAGAGGGTGGAGAATCACACATGAAAGACAATTATGGGCCAAGTCTGGAAGGAGCACACATCATAGCCGCCTGCACCCCACTGGCCAGAATATAGTCACACGGCCATACCTATCTGCAAGGGATGCTGGGAAAGTAGCCTGAAAAGTAGCCTTTTTGTTCCAGAGAAAAGGAGAACAGGATTTGGTGATTACATAGCAATTTCTGCCACAGGTTGAAATTCTTCTTATCGATAGAGCAAGTTATAAAGTTCTCAATGCTCGGTTATACGGTTCTCACTGAACACTAGATCCTTTATGGTCATAAACCATAACTCTCCTGGGGGCTAACACTGTATGTTTCATGATAAATCCCACAGTGTTTGCATAGGGTTTACCCTGCGCCAGGCATGGTTTTAAGTTTTACGCAGACAAACTCATTTAATTCTCACAACAACCTGTAAGATAAATATTATCATCATCATCCCCATTTTACAGACAAAAGGGAGGAATGGAGTGGCTTATAACTGGCCCTAATCAGTCAGCAACTAAATGGCAGAGCTGAGATCAGAAATCAGCCAATATGGTTCCAGAGTCTATATAGCTCCTAACTTAAATTCTTCCACCCAAAATTGACTCTATATGGCATCAAGAGGAACATTCTTTGGGTGTCTCGAAAACGGGGAAACAGGGGATGTCATGTGTTTCTTAGGAGCTGTCCCAGTATTTGTGGCTCTACATGGTGCAGCCTCCATTTTCAATCTGGATCGTAACCAAGAAGCTCTGTCTCCTGCCATGAGGCATTTGCCAGCCCTCCCCACAATGACAGGGAGGGTGACGAAGATGCCGGGAGGCAGGCTAAAGATCTCAGAGAGCATCAGCTCCGACGGCTGTCCCTGAGGCTGTGGTCAGCCTCTGGCATCATGCAGGTTACAGGATACAGTGGAGGGAAGCCCCCTCCTTGGCAATGCCCTGGATCGCAGTGATCATAATCACATCCTCAGAGCGTGCAATTAAGGACTTGGGAGTCAGCGCTCCCTTGCACAATATAAGTGGGTGGCATTTACTGAGCATTTACTTTCCATCACAGTCACATGATGTTTCATGATTATTACCTCTCTATCGACAAATGGGATTTGCATCTATTAGGAACCTGTAATCCTCACCATAGCCCTATGAGATAGGAGGCCATCCTGCTATTATGACAAACCCCATTTTAGAGACTAGGAGACTGGAATATGGAGAAGTTAGGTAATTTACCCAAATGCATACAACTAGTAAGGAGCAGAGCAAGGTTGTTAGTGTCCAAAGACTTCATGCCACTGGGCAAGAAGATGCATGAGCAGCATGACAAATGTAGGAGAGGATCAACAGGGCCTGGGAGGAGAGGAAGCTCAGACCGGACCACACTGAAACCACCTCCTTGGCTATGCATTTATGCTGCCTTTTTGGTGGGATGGAACTGGAGATGCAGGGAAATTCTCCTTATAGTCATGCATGTATGTGTTCGCACTAATAATTATATCCACCAGGTCCTTTTTCAAAAAGGATTTTATTTATTTATTTGAGAGAGAGAGAATTACAGAGGGAGAGTGAGAAGGAGAAGCAGACTCCCCGCTGAGTCCCAACATGGGGCTCGATCCCAGGACCCTGAGATCATGAACCAAGCCAAAGGCAGATGCCTAACCGACTGAGCCAACCAGGCGTCCCTAAATCCACTAGATCTTTCTACAGTCCCTGTAAGGTCCCTCCAGTTGTGTGATTAATATCTGGACAGGGCGGGCTAGACCACTGCAGCCAGGATTCTGGGGACCAGAGAGAGAGACTGGATAAACACATCACCCCAAGAGGTTTTAACAAGTCAAACAACTCCGAGTGTGCCTCATGTTTCTTATGCTGACATATGATCATGAGTACATGTAAATACATATTTAAACATATAAGGAAACGTGTATATAATACTCACATGTAGATGAGCAAACATATACACATACCAGGTTCAAGCTTCATATCTTCCATCTACTAATTGGAAGACTTGAGGCAATTCTGTAATTCTCTCTGAAGCTCGGGTTTCTCCTCTGTGGAAGACTGCCTCTCTTGCAGGGAGGCTGTATGAAATGTACCTGAAATCTCTTTACAAATCGGAAAACGTGATTTAAGGCTGGGAGTTATTGTGTGTATATGTATCTAAGTACAACACAGATTCTTTATTGGCCTGCTTGACATTTTCACCTTATTATCTCCATACAAACCTCAAGTGAAATTTCCCCATCTCTACTCATCTGCTCCTAGAAGCTCACTCATCAGGGAATGATGCTAAGGCTATCCTTTGGAGGATGGTTGCATTATTTTGGATCCTTAAGAACAGTGCACTCTTATCAAAAGGCATAAATAGTATAAACATTTGGCAGCATTGACAAGAAAAATCTGCCAAATGCCACCTCTACCAGGCCAACCCGGGGACCTGATGAAGCCACATCTTAATTAAAATTTTCCACCCATCCCTACCCCCAGATTGAGTGCCACCTTCCGTGGAAGGCACCCTGTCCAGGCACATTGTGTAGGCGACAAGCAGCGTGGAGCACACCTGAGGGACCAGAATCTCCCCCGGTGGGAAGCCCCAGATCAGAAGGTTATCTCAATGTCAGGGGAAGAGCACAAAATGAGAACCTTGACTGCTCTCTTGGTTGCATTGATGTTGAGCAGGTCAGATCTTCACTGATCTTTGTTTCCCATCAGAATAATGAGGAAAAAATAATATCACACTGACAGCCCCTTGGGTTGGCCAAGAAAGGAGGGTTGGCACAGCCCAGAAAAGCACTTGGCAATCACTGGAGTTATAGATTATGACATAGTTAATCCTTGAGGGCCAGGTGTCTGACCAGAGGATCCCTGGGTCTGCTTTCTCGGGGGCTTAGCAGCACGTCAGTCATGGCTGCATAGCAAATGTAAGAATTGGCAGGTTGCTAAAGGGACGTGTGTTCTCACGTGCAGAAAGGGACGGCAGCAAGGCCAAAGATAAAGAGGGTATTCTCCTACAGCCTGCTGGGGTGCCTGGTTGGGAAAGCCAGCAGAGAACTGGAGTGGAGCTCATCCCACTACACGACTGGGGGACCAGGCTCCTGGCACGGTGCCCCAAGTGTTTACAGCACACCGTCTTGTGCCACATTAATGTCACAGCTGCAGGGGCAGGAGGGACAAGTGAGATGAAGACATGGCCCCCTGATAAGCCATTTTCCTTCCTCAACTGGCTGAGACCAAGCACAGCCAGGAAGCTGAGGTCCAGACAGGAAGCTCCCCTGCCCATCTATGTGAAGTATGACCCATCAACAGCCCTGGGGCCTTTCCCCCTGGGGATATTCAAGAATACACCCTTGGATAGGTTCTGACCACCCCCACCCCCCTGTACCCCCCACCTTGGAGACACATCCTTGACCAGGTACCAGGTGGCTGGGTATGTCTGTGTGTCTGTGCTTGAGGATGGGCGGGATTAGGATGGAAAGCCTCGATGCAGCAACCATGCTGTCCAAGCCAAATTTAGGGTGACAAGTATGAATATGAATATATAGTGAGCACGAGACAAGATTACTTAATATGAAGTCTAGGATTATGGATTTCGAGGGATTGTGGTTTTCCCACCTGCTAAGCACATTGAGGCCCAAAGCTATGGTAACTGGATCGACTCAGAAGAAGAGCCGCCTCCCTCCCCTATTGTAAGCTGTGTGACCTCAAACAAGCTCCTTAGCTTCTCTGAGCCCCAGAATGATCAGCAGCAAATGAGTAAAATAAGCCTAATAATGATGTGTCTGTCTCTGGATCGTTGCAGGATGACGTGAGACGACACCTGTGAACATGACCGCAACTATTTTTGCTATGATTTCCAACTACCTAGCTATCTAAACTTGAACGAGTGGTTACTACTCTCTCTGGGGCTGTGCTTCCTAGGAAATGAAGGGACTGGACTTCTGAGAGTCCTTAGCACCTTTAACATTCTCTGCCAGGACCCAAGAGAATGTATCAGCTTCTCACCATTTCATTAAGCACCCACCTTGGGTGCTGCATGGTTCCCCTTCCCAAAATGACCCCAGTCTCCTCTGCCACAGCCTCCCTTTCCTCTTAAAAAGAATCCGCAATTTTCCTGGAGAGTTAGCACAGCTGTATTCAGCAACTGTATGCAGCAAAAGCTGTGACCTCCAGGCATTGAGGAGAAATGGGGGGCTTTTGGCTTGGAACCCTTCTACAGGACATAAGAAGGCTCAGCCATGCTCCCAGCACCTACTCAGCTGCCCTAAGGAGGCAAAACTGCAGGTGGAAATGAGCAGACCTAGGCTGAGTAACAGATCTGTTATTCACCAGCTGCGAGACTCTGGAATCTTACCTCGCTGTTAGGAGCCAGCTTCCTCCTGCAACTATGGAGCTGTTACCCACAGGGATATTCTGAGGATTCAATGAATGCTGTTAGGAGCCAGCTTCCTCCTGCAACTATGGAGCTGTTACCCACAGGGATATTCTGAGGATTCAATGAAATCCTGTCAATCATGCGTTGTTGTTGTCTATTGTAACGTCTTATTTCCCACTAAGTGTTACATTCTCATTACAACTACTGTGAGTGATCACAATGGGGAGTGATGTCAGCAGGGAGCCTGCTTCTCCCTCTCCCACCACCTCATGCTCTTTCTCACTATCTCCCTCTCTCTCAAATAAATCAGTTCTTTAAAAAAAGAAAAAAGAAAGAAACCACCTTGCATTCTCATCCTGCTTAAGCCACCATGGTTCATTAGTAATGAACAAGTTCATTGTTCATTAGTAATCATGGGTTCCTCTGTGGAGGAAGAGGGGAGGAGTAGAAAGCTTAGGCTCAGTTTTGTCCCCAAAGAGAGGGCCCTGGCTCTGCAAATTGTCCCAGGCTGCCCCCATGAGAAGGGACAGTGGTGGCATCAGACCTCTGTGTCTGGGGACCGAGGTGGGGAATGAAACACCATCCATGAGCCAGTTCACAGTCTCGGCATGCACCTGAGTTGAGAATGGGCACAAAAGAGGGTTAAGAGAACACCACGTGACGCAAAATAGGAGCCCCTCCCTGGGCCATAGATACTCGTTCCTGAGCACCAGCGTCACAAGCTTTTCCAGCAGCTTCACTCCGCAAATGAGATACTGTGTTTACTCCAACCCATTTATGCTCAAGAGCAGCGAGAGCAGAGAAAAAAATGATGCAAAACCTTTCCCTCTTTCCACGTGCCTCCATCCTGGCTTCTCGGAAATCTCCAGGGTTGATATTTTAAAAAAGAGAAAGCAAGGAAAATTTTCCCCATAAAGAAAATGAGAGGCCAAGAGGATTCGGATCCCCTTAGATCTTTATTCAGTGGCTTCCATGCATTGAGTGCTTTGTATGAAGATGTTTTTGAATATATTGTCTGATTCTCAAACTGTCAACAATCCAAAAATGCATATTCAGGGCAGTTGAGTGGGTGCTGGGAGCCTGGCTGAGCCTTCTTACATCCTGTAGAAGGGTACCAAGCCAAAAGCTATGGTCAGTCCCACTTTCCAGATGAGGAAATTAAGGTGAATGATGTAAAATCTGTGACCCTGACCTGGCCCAAGGTCACACTGCTGCTAAGCGAGGGAGACAAGGTTTGGATCCAGGACCTAATTCCTAATCATTAGGGGAGCTCTCAGAGAATGGATGAAAGAACCAGAATAGGGTAATAGCGAGTTCCTGAACATTTCTTCTGTCCCCCAATCCTTTAAAGAAAGCCTGTTGAGCTATCTATTCTGAGTTACATGCTTTCACGTTGAAGGTACTTCCTTTAGTCCACACACCACCAACTAGGAGGTCAATACTTCATTTACAGGGGGACCTGAGGCCCAGAGAGGGGAGAGGGTTCCCTAGCCCATGTCACCAAAGGGGAGCTGGCCTTGGCATCTCCCTCTTGTAGCTCTGAGGTCACTGCACTTCCTCCTGATTCTGCAGTGTCCAGCCCAGTTAGCTTTCTGGTATTGGTTTTTTCCACAGAAGATTCACCATGTGCTCTGGAACGAGCTCCACGTGCACGGGCGAGCTGCTCTTGGCCTTGGCCATCACAGCTGTCGTCACCAAAGTCCCACCGTACCTTCCCAGTGGACAGGTGCTGGAGCCAGCCAAGATCACAGACATGGTCTGATTTGTCCACGGCTTCCTAGGAGCTGGACTCTTGGGAAGAATGAGGCTTAGCTACCTTGCCTCCTCCAAGTCACCAAACAATCATTTCATCTTGGGCCCACTTTCCCTGGGCCCCCAGAACGTGACTAGCTCTCTCCCTCTGTTTCCCGCAACACACGACACACAGACACTCAGCACACAGTACTGCCAGCATGTATTTCTGTGCTCCCCCTTGGGGCTGTGAGCCTCTCAATGACACAGCCCAGTCCCATTCACCTTTGCCTTCTAAGCCCCTACCTGGCAAAGTGCTGCCTTTGACTAGAGTTTAATATGAGCTTGTTAACTGCATGAGCGATACACTATAAAAAGCACAATAACCGACTATTGTCAGGTTCATCAGGTTTCAACCTCCCATCGAGGCTTCCCTAGGCAAAATTATGGGGTTGGCCACCTTTTCCTGTAAAAAAGACAGATAGTAAATATCTCCAGCTTTGCAGGCTGTGTGGTCCCTTGTTTCAACTACTCACCTCTGCCACCAAAAGGCAAAAGCAGCCACAAACAGTACATAAGCAGGTGGGTGTGACCATTGTTCCAATAAAACTTTATTCATAAAGACAGGTAACCTGATGAATTTAGCCTACCACCTTCAGGTGCGGAGTAGGCACACAGGCATACATGGGGCAGGAAGAACCCACAGGAAAAGGTGATCATCTCCCTTCCTATTTCTTGTTCCCAAACAGTAGTATACGCAGTGACCATCTGTCCCCCAACCCCTCTCCACCCCATGCTGGCAGAGGCTGGGCCATCTTGCCCAGAAGTACATTTAAATCAGTAATACCTGGGCAAAGCTTGTTTCTGTCTCAGCTCAGAGCCCTTCCTGAGAGGCAACACAGATCTCCCCGAGTCTCAGTAAAAGTGCAAGAACGTGAAATGAGAACACACTCAGGATGCCCGGCACATACCAGGCAGCCAGTTACATGTCCTCTTTCCTGGTGCAAGTTGCCAGCTCCTCCGCCGACCAGCACCAGCCCAGCACCTTCTCCTGCCTGGCCCACCTTGCTTACTCCCACAGGACATCCTTCCGCTCCGCCATCAAACAACTGCAGAACTCCCATTGGCCTCTCTCTCCTCCCCTGCAGGCTATCTAGAAACATCAATGCCCACCTTCTCTCAAGATCCTAAAGAGAAAATGCTGAAATTGCTGAAGGGAGTCAAGTCAAGCAGCTGGAGGGAATTTCAGTTCTGTAATAGCAGGATCTCAGAACTTGATTGGGAGAGGGTGGCCTGGAGGGAAAACATTGCCCAGTCCTCATGAAAGCAGAGTGGAGCCTGACTCAGTCCCTCTTCCTACTCTTTCTTTCTTTCTCTCTCTTTCCCCCTTTTCTTCCCCCACCCCCTTCTTTTGGTGTTCAGTCAGTCTTCAGGGTCCATTCTTGGCTGGCTCTAAGGCAGCGAAGGCAGTGGCCCTGGTTGGAGAGAGGAGCGTGCGTCGGCGCCATATTGAAAGGTGGAGCAGGCAGGGCCTGAAGACTGATGGTGGTGAGGGGAGGGAGCAGTCCCAGTCGGCGCCAGCATTCTGGCCCGGGAGACGGTGTGGGCATTCGCCGAGGCAGGGACCTCAGGGATGCAGCGTGGAGGGAGACAGAGGTTCCCCATCCCCTGAGGGATCAGAGGAAGCCCAAGAGAGAAGCAAGATGAAGAACCATGACAGAGAGGTGATGGGGAGCCCCAGGGGCAGAGGGTCACCCAGGGTCATGAACGGAATGAGAGGAGAAAGGAGGCCAGGTTAAAACCCCAGTCTGCGCTGCAAACTAAACGGCTCGAAGAAGGAGGAAAGTGTGGGAAGGAGACTGAGAAAGAACACCTGGAAAGTTCGGGCGAAGGTGAAAAGAGGTAAGTGAGAAAAGCAGAGAACATTTCAATGAGTGAGGAGTCACAGTGCCCACTGCTGCAGAAGGGACAGGCTGGGCCCGGCCAAGCATCTGGGGCTCCGGTTCTTGGCTGGAGCGGTCCTGGGGCTGGGAGGGCTCCAGACGGCAGAGGGCTCAAGAATGAGTGCCTGTGGGGGCGCCTCAGTGTGTGGGCAGCTCAGTGTGTTAAAGCCTCTGCCTTCAGCTCAGGTCATGGTCTCAGGGTCCTGGGAGAGAGCCCTGCATCAGGCTCTCTGCTCAGCGGGGAGCCTTCTTCCTCCTCTCTCTCTCTCTGCCTGCCTCTCTGACTACTTCTGATCTGTCAAATGAATAAAAATCTTTAAAAAAAAAATTAAAAAAAAAAAAAAGAAAAAAAAGAATGAGTGCCTGTGAAGAGCTGGGCTCCGAACAGGGAGAAGAGAGGGGAGGAGGCCGAGCTGCCTTCCTGCTTGGAGGAACAAGCTCTCAAAAGCCACAGGGGACACTCTGCGGACAGTAAGAAACACATCCCCTCACTTAGCATCAGCTCCAAGCAGAACATGATTGAAGGATCTGTAGGAGATCAACCAGGATGCATAGTTTCTGCCCTTGAGCGGTAACTGTAACAGGCATTTGCACGAAGCTTTACACATATGTCTTCCTTCCCTTCCTGCAGAACTTTGCAAAGTGGGAATCACTCACCCCTCCTTCTGGGCGAAGAAATGAGGCCTAGGCTGATTAAGTCATGTGACCCAGCCACACACCTGACATGGGGCAGAAATGGGGCTCAAACGCCCGTCTGAGTCCAGAATCTGTCATCTCTCGATTCTCACCACCCGCTGCGTCCGCGCACCTGCAACACAGGACACGGAGAAGGATGGCATGCATGGGGCTATGGCGGCGAGGGCCGTGCTCCACGTCGCGTCCCCGGTGAACAGGACATGGAGGCAGCTGGAGGGCTGCTCCAGACACTGCTGCTTTTCAGATGAGACACAGAAATGGGGCCATGTGAGTCAGAGCTGCACCCCACCCCCACCCCACCATTCTACCCTCCCCACCAGGTAGACAGCCTTTCTGGGGGCTGCCTTCCTCCTGCAGTCAGTCACAGCCATACTGTACTGGACAAGTACTTGTCTGCAGTGACATGTCAGCTCCTTGGTAGGGAAGTCCCCACAGTCTCCCCCTATTGTTGATGGAAGGCAGCCTCACGACATCAGCAAGGCTGTCATCTCAGAAAGCCAATGCCAAGAATAAAAACTCTCTCCTTGCATGGTGCCTCGAACTAACCCAGAACTGGGCATCTGGGACGAGCAGACCCTGACTTGGGTACTCCAGGGACTGAGAAACAGAGCCCCCATTTTTAAAAATCTGTTTATATTTCTTGTGACCAGGGGTTGTTTTCCAACAATATCATCTGCAGATGTAGCAAGACCTTTAGGAGAGACAGCTTCAGACCAGTCCGTGGTGTGGTTTGGGATCACCCAGGGGCCTGACTCGGAGGAGAGGGAGTGCCATGTGTGGGGGTCTGCCCGACCCCACGGAGATGGGGTTCTTGTGCGCCTTCAGGCCAAGGGAAATGGACAAACACACAAATAATGGACAAACTCACCCCATGGGGTGAGTCCCTGCTGCAACGGAGCCCAGGGTTTGCAGAAGAGGGAATAGTTTACCTTTGGGAACTTAGAGAGGCATCCCAGAGAAGGTGTCTGTGCTGTGTTGTGCAGAATGAGCAGGTGTTTGTGATGATGCAAAGGCCATGGTGCCGTAATGCAGACAAAGGCAAAACCCCACATGACTTGTACGCCAGGCTGACGAGTCGCTTCTCTCCCTTGAAACCTTCACCCACAAGCATTTCTTGAGCACCTACTATGTGCTAGCACTGTTCTAGGCGTGAGGACACAGTAGTGGGGAAAAAAGTCAACAAAATTCCTGCTTTCCTAGCACTTAGTCCCCACTAAGTGCTAAGAGAGAAACTGCAAATGACCCACTGTAACATAATGTCAGGTGGAGAGGGCTCAGAAGAAAATAGAGGGAAGAAAAGAAGGCACAATGCTATGTGAGGAGGTGGCATTTGAGCCTCTTGGAGGAAGAGGAGAATAAGCCATGTGATATCTGGCGGGGGTGGGGGGATTCCAAGCAGAGGGAATAGCATGTTCTATGGCCCTGAACTGGGAATGTGCTAGAGATTTCCAGAATCGCTAAGAAAACCAGGGTAGCTAGAGCCAGGTCAAAAAGGTTTAGCAGAGAGGAAGGCAAATGAGGTCAGAGAAAGGGAAAAGTGGCCACTGGAAGTTGAAAGCAGGAGAGAAGCATGACCAGGTTCATCCAGCTATGACCATCTAGCCTGAAGCCATCCCTGTGTTCTGACCCCTACCTTGGAGCCTGGCTTGCTCTAAGTACCGGGCTGTGCTCCCCAGAAGGTGCTCAGAGAGTGAGCACACACATCTTCCAAGATGATTCCCACAGTTCCTTTGTGTCAGCCCCAAACGTGTACCCTCACCACACAGTCTCCCGCTGGTCCTCCCATTTGACTCAGGGGAACTTTGGGTTCCCCCCAAAGGCCCAACCTAAGAACAGAAGTAATTCCTGATGTCAGAAGGGTCATGAGAACTAGGACAAGGAGCTCACAAAAGGGAGAGTGTTGGACTACCTTCCAGGATACAAGTGCACAGGGACCTGAGGCCCAAAGCTGTCCACAGTTCCCCCTACCCCCTGCCACCAGGACAGCCTGGAGTCCTGGCCTAGCTTTTCCTACCTGGAAGGTTCTCATCAGCTCTCTATCCCAGCACTGAGTTACCTAGTGTTGACCTTGAAAATCTGAGGTTTTTGTGAATATACATCATTTAAAGAATATGTTCATTAAATAAGTGAGAAGCACACACGCTCATTATACCCATCAAGATTTTCCTGAAATTTTTAATATGCTTTATTCATGCCATAAAACAGTTCAGGGAACACAGTCATTCAATAATTTGCATGAGGTCTGCAGGAAGAAGCAGCAGTTCTGATCTTCAAATAGTCCTCTCCTCTGAGGGTTAAGAATACAACTATGCAACCTAATTTCTATCGTTGTTGGGGGGGAAAGAAAATGAAGTAGAATATCAGGAGGGGAAAAGGAAAGAGTGGGCCCGTGGGCTCCTAATAATTTCACCTTCTCAGCCCCCAAAGCAGGAAAAGACTCCCATAGTAAACTTTTTTTTTTTAAGATTTTATTTATTGGGGTACCTGGGGGATGGCTCAGTGGGTTAAGCCTCTGCCTTCAGCTCAGATCATGATCCCAAGGTCCTGGGATCAAGCCCCGCATCGGGCTCTCTGCTCGGTGGGGAGCCTGCTTCCCCCTCTCTCTCTGCCTGCCTCTCTGCCTACTTGTGATCTCTATCTCTCTCAGAGAGATCATCTTTAAAAAAAAAAAAAAGAGATTTTATTTATTTATTTGCGAGAGATAGAGAGAGAGAGCAAGCACAAGCTGGAGTAACAACAGGCAGAGGGAGAAGCAGGCTTCCCGCTGAGCAGGGAGCCTGATGCAGGACACGATCCCAGGACCTTGGGATCATGACCTGAGCCGAAGGCAGACACTTAACCATCTGAGCCACCCAGGTGTCCCCACAGTAAGCTTTCTAATCAAAAGGAAAAACAAATGCTTCCTGTTTAAGACAACTTGGAACTAAATCTTTGAACTGGAAAGAATCTTAGATGTCAGTATTTTAATCCCTCTTCTTTTATAGATTAAAAATGAAGAGCCAAGAGAGGGTCACCTCGATCCAGCCTGCAGGGCTAAGGTATGGCCCGGCAAGGATAGAATGCAGGTCTCTGGGCTGAACTTTAAAGGATGCCCAGGACAAACTTGACAGTGACCGTTCAGGGCAGCAGTTCTTCAATGGGGTCAGTTCTGGTCAAGGTCTGACACCCAGCATCTCAGATCAGGACCTCCATTTCATCTGGGCCCAAAGGGAGACCTCTCAGGAACCAAGAACAATTTTGACCAAACTCACCAAAGCCTGACTGCTTAATCAGGGTGTCAGGGTAGTTATCTCCAGGAGAAATGCTCCTGCCAGGAAGGGAGTAGGTGGGGAAGCCAGGCCTTCTCTCCTGTCTCTGTGGGAAGTGACATGCAGAGCAGTGGGAGCCAGAGAGAGTAGAGTTTGAAACCATGCTCCATGGCAGGCCAGCTGTGCGACCCTAGCAAGGCACTTCAACTCTCTGAATCTCAGAGGCTCCCTCTGGAAAATGGGGATATCAGCAGTAGCCCCCTCCTGAAGAATGATGGGCTCCGCCTGAGATCATAGAGAGTGTCCGGTCCCAAGCCTGGTTCATGACTGTGCTCAGTCATCTGCAGGGCAGCTTGGAGAGAACGAGAGTGAGGGGCTCTCGAACCATCTCTGTACCTGGTGCTAGGGCGCCGTGATGGTCGGACGCATTTGCACGAAAGAGAGGGAGCTGATAAGAAAGCAAACACCATGCGCTTTTCTCCAGCACAATGGACACATACCACCCAATCCTTGTACTCCTTGTACTCATGCCATGTTGGTTTCCCACTAAGCAGGGAACCTGATGCGGGGCTCGATCCCAGGACTCTGGGATCACAACCTGAGCTGAAAGCAGACACTTAACCCACTGAGCCATCCAGGTGCCCCAAGACACATTTTCTGACTTAAAATGACCTTCTTGGTTGTGAGCTTGCAACCCCCCACCTCGGACAATCAGGTGAAAGAACATACTCCAGGGGGGACCGATTATCATTAGCATGGACCGAATACCAACCATTCATTCCCCGGGGGGGGGGGGGGGGGGGACAATTTCCCAGATGCTTGCAACAGCAAACACATTCACCAAGCCTCCCTCAGGATGAGGCAATTTTTTTCACAGAGTTTAATTTCATCCATTATGCATTTATTTCTTGTTCCTGACCCACGGCCCTATCAGGCCTGGGATGCACTTTCTCCCTCCCCACACCGCCAGAAGAAACATGGGGAAAGTCATCACAGGATTTACCTCCATATCACAGGGTCTGGAATCTGTGGAGGCAGGTGGTGACAGCGGCTGACCCAAAGCTCCGTTCCTCCAGCAGGAAGCAGTAGGCGGTGTGCTCAGCATGATAGGACAGATTCGCAGGTGCAAGGGCAGGAATGACCCATTTTGCCTGGAAGGGGTCATGGAAAACTACAAAGAGGAGATGCATAGTTTTCCCACAGCCTCTATAACAAATGACCACAAACCCGGTGGCTGAAGACATCAGAAATGTATTCTCACGCCCTTCTGGAGCCCAGAGGCCCTAAGTGAATGTGTTGACGAGGCCCGCTGTTCTGGGCTCTGGGGGCAACCCCATTGCCTGCCCCTTCCAGCTTCTGGTGGCTGTTGGCATTCTTCAGCTCATGAACACGCCACCCCAATCTCTGCCCCTCGTCCCCACTTGGCCTTCTCCTCTCTCAAGGCTCCTCAAGACTCTTTCTGCCTCTCTTATAAGGACACAGGTGGTTGTATTGAGGGCCCACCCACAGAAACCAGGATAAAGTCCTCCTCCTAAGATCCCAACTGAATCCTGTCTTTTGTCACATAAGGTGATATTGACAGGTTGTGGGATTAAGAAGTGAACATATCTTTGGGTGGGGGGTGGTCATTGTTCTGTCTACGACAGGAGACCTTTGAACTGGACTTTTGAGGGTAAACTGAAGTTTACCTCATGGCAAAGGGTGAAGGGCATATTCCAAGGCCCAGAGGCAGGGAAGTCCTGGCCCTACCCTGAGAGCCCGGAAGCCAGTGCACTGGGAGGTCTTGATGCCAGAGAGGTGAGGCTCTGGAGGCCGGGCAAGACCCCATCAGGAAGGGCTCAAGTACAACCTTCCGGGCCAATGTTTTCTCCTGCAGGCAATGAATGTTTATCCTCCCACAACACCCACTCCAGAAGGGCTTACTTCCAGGCTGTATGCTTTCTCTCTTCCAAAGGACAGGCTATCAACCGATGCCCAGCACTTCTAATACCCTCATTGTAAAGCCCAGAGATGTACGGGCACCTGGCTGGCTCAGTCGGTTTAGCATCCAACTTTTGATTTTGGCTCAGGTCATGATCTTGGGGTCGGGGGATCAGGCTCCATGCTGATCGTGGAGCCTGATTGAGATTCTCTCTCCCTCTGCCCCTCCCCACTCTCTCGCACTCTCTCTCTCTAAAAGAAAAATTAAACAAACAAGAAGCACAGGGATATTTGGCAGGGCTCTAGCCAACAGAGATGGGGCTGCCGCAGGAGATCCCAGGAAAAACGAGCCTGGAGAGAAGGTGTGGAGAGAGCCATTTGCAATAGCTCTGGAAGACCAGCCTGCTAGGGTTTGTCGGCTGTTTCCATCTGTCATCTGGGAGTAAGTCCAGGACCGTCCCATCCTCTGGCTTTCTTATTTCCCCGGTAGCCAATGGAGTAGCACATCACCGCACTGAGATTCAGGCAAGAAGGGGCATTGGAGATCTTACTCCCAAAACACTTCCGCGGATCCACTCCTGCGTGGCCCCCTTGAAGGACAGAAACGGACACTCCAAGTTCATCTGTTATGCACTTATTATTTCCTGTTCCTGACTCATGGCCCTCTTATACCGCTGCTCTTTGTCCTCCGCAGCACTGCCTACAGAAAGGTGTGGAAATATCCTTACGAATTGTGCAAACTTGTTTCCATTTGACAACGGAGGAAAGGGAAAGCCCAAAGAGGCTGAGTGACCTGCCCAGATTTACATGGCTTTAGTTTGAGATCCAAAAAGGAAGTTAAGGATGATTTTGTCAACCTCGGGAAGAGTATGAGTATAATCTCCTCTCTTCAGCACCAGGCCCACACCTGACCCTCTGTATACCCCCAGACGCCTGACACACACACAGTTGGCTCTCGGGTCAGGTGCCTCCGAATGAAGGCAGGACTGGCCGAGGTGGGACTCAGTCTCTGTCGTCTGATTCCAGGGATGGCTCTCTCTCCCTCCCACATGCGTAACTGTTTCCCAATGTCCCTGATCACAGCCAGCTGTTCATCACCCTTACGATTCTAATTCATACACCACATCACTTCTCTTTTCTGCTCCAAAGCCCTCTCTCCTGTCTCTTGCAGCCACCAGTCAGACCCTCCCACATCCTTAGCCCTCGCATCATCTGAGAGCCCTTTCCAAGGGACTCCCCGAGCCCTTCCATTCAACCCCAGCTGTCCCCCTCCCTTGGGCCCTGGGGGAGGAAAGACACAAAGTGGATGTGTCAGGAACAAAAGTTCACGCTTTGAAGCAAATCCATCCCTCACCTCTGCCCCAGTTCATTAAGGCACTAATAGGCCAGAAGGTCGCCTCCCCTTGACACTGGCATCACCGCCGCGCTCACCCACCCATCCAGTCAACATGTATTTATGGAGTTTGTACACAGTAGAGCCCTGTGTTGGTCACTGACTCAGCCATTAGAAAACAAGCACTCATTTACTCGCCCAATCATACAACAAACATTTGCTGAACATCCACCACCAATAGGTTTCATTTAGAGCTGACTGACCGCTTCTCCTGCAAGGGAGTGTGAGGCCTTGTCCAGCGCTAGTGGGGAAGAGCGCGGAGATCGATTACTGATGTCTGCCGTGAGCATGGACAAGCAGACGGGCAGCACACCTCATGCCTGCTCCAGGCAGTGGGTAGGCACCAAGGCGGTTCAATGGTGTATCAGTCACGTTTCCAGCTCACGGGTTTGTAGTGCATGATTTCATTCTTTAGAACTGCAGTGGGGGAAAGTGAATGGACAGAGGGCTTCTCAGCTCTAGTACTCCATTCTCTATGTACTTGGGAGGCAAAAGAAAAACACCTGCCTGGTCTGAGATCTACAAGAGAAGATTCAGATCATCTTTAATTTACCAGGAAACTCAGAGGATGCATATTTAGAAAGTGGTAACACCTCCCTCTCCCCGTTACTCTGTTCCATTGCAGATGCTATGCCCTGTGGTTCTGGCCAAGCAGGGCACTATGGTGGCTGTATACAGTGTGGTCATTTCTTCATTGGGTTTGCGAGGTGGCCCCTTCTGTGGACACAGGCAGTGGAAACTACACCTACCCCTTCAGGAATAACACCCAGAAGTGAGTAGCCTTTATGGCCTTGTTCAGTGTCCAACACCTGAAGATGATAACAGCTGATGATCACAAAGAAAGAGTGCTCTCAATATTGACTATCCTACAATGTGGCCAGCTACCTCCATTCACACCCAGTATCTTGTTCTTCTCTCCACACCTGCTTCCAAAGCAACAGTATCTGGGAAGTGGTTTGCCAAGGCAAGGAGCTCTAGTGTGGCTAAGGAATTAAGCCATCCATCTATAGTGTTCAACGCAATATCTTGACTTCATTAGCCCTGATTATTGAACTCAATTGAGTATGTGCTGAGGACCTGCTTAGTACTCAGTAGGCACTGTCATGAGAGAAGAGAGTATAGGTGGAGAAAAGAGTACAAAGGAAATAGAAAACAACTTGGCAAGGAGCTCACAATCTAATTGGGGAGACAATTACCACACTTGGGGTTGCACAGATATCCTGACATGGCTGGGTCCTGTGATGCACATTTATTTTCCTAAAGGAATAAGAAACCCAGCACCAATGATCAAGAGAGACCCTGCCTCTCTTCTCATTTTGTGTTGTCTCCCTAGCAGATCTCATCTGTCCCCATGGCTTTCAGAACCATCCAATCTACATTGTAAATAATCCCAATATGTTTATCTCTAGCCTTGATCTTCTGAATTCTTAACTCAAGTATCTAATTACCTTCTTGAAATTTCCTCTTGAAACATCTCACAGCATTTTGGTATTAATACGTCCAAAACCCTTGATGGTCCCCTATAAATCTCCTCTCTCGGCCATCCCCAGCCCATTAGATGGCACCTAGAGCCTGTGAGTCATCCTTATTCTTCTCCTTTCTTACTTTCCCCGTTAAGTCCACCACCAAGTCCTGCCAATCCTCCCTCCACAGTATATCTTGAATTGGCCACTGCTCTTCACCTAGACTGCCATCACAAGCTTCTGAATCCTATCCAGTACCCTTTGCCTCCAACAAGTATCCCACTTCCATTTTGCCTTCAATCTCTTGTCATACATGTGTCCAAGGGGTTTTGTGAAATGGAAAGGTGCTGATAATGCCATGGCATTGTTACATTTAAGAAATGTGTGATCTCATTGGAAACTATATAGAAATGGATATGGGTATATGGGTAAAAGTGGAGATAGAGACAGAGATATCAAATAATATGTCACTCTGTGAAATATGGCCTAAAAACCTATTCCATGTCCCTCTGTCCAACCCATACTCTCTGATTCCCAATTTCCTTTATGATTTTTGCTTACACACTTTTTCTTCTTACAGTTCACTACTCTTCTCTCTGACGCTGCTCCATCAAGGCCAGGTGACTTCAGCTTTCCCTCTGAGGTCTTCTCCAGTTACTCTAGACCCCTCAGGTCTCCCCTTTCCAAGATAATGATTATGATGTAACTAAAATATATCACCTATAACATGGCAGGCATTGTGCTAACACCTTATCTGATCTCCCAACCATGCTATGGCATTGATGCTATCATCAACCCCATTTTTCGTATAAAGAATCTGATGTATGGCAACATTTAGGAAACTTCTTAGTGGGGGGGGCTAGAATTAGGACCTAGGTCCATGGGACTTTGAAGCCCAGGCTCTTCTCCCCTCCTAATGGCCCCTGAGATCCGTAAAGCAGTTAAGACCTCATATCACACAAATTCTCTCTTCTCCATATGCTCTCTTGTTGGCTATATCTGTACCTACAATGCCTTCCTGAAAAGTGCTAATAGAGGGAAAGATGGTGTGTTCAACCTTCCAACCAAGGGGCAATAATAAGTCTGCTGTCTTTAGGAAGATGAGAACACGAAGACCGTAAGCCTGGTATGCACTTGTGTTTAGACTCATGCTTCTGCACACTTGTAGGTAGGAGCTCCCTCCCTTTACTATCTCTCAAGGTCAGGCTAACATTCTTCTCTGTCCTGCAGGAATAGCTACTTATTCAACCCACACCCCTGGGCCACGAGACAAGAGCCTGAGCATATCGTCCTCTGGAACGTGGTCTTGCTTCCCATTCTCTTGGGCACTGGGGTAGATGAAGCTGTGCTCACTGCCTTATCCAAGTTGTCAGTGGACTCTGTGACATCTTCTGTGGTACATGTGTCAGAAAAGGACAGATGGGTGCTTCTAGAACCTAGGCATTTTCAAGACATTTCCCCCTGATCTATTTGCTCTCTTCCTACTCCAACTACAACGCTCTCAGAGGTAAGCCAGTAAAATGCCTTTTGAAACACAGAACTTCATCTGACACTTTGGGCTTGATTTTCTTCTAGGTGAACATCACTGGCTTCTGACCTAAGAACTCACAACTGATTGGCACATGAAGGAGTCTTCCTCAGGTTCAGAAGAACTGGATTTGGTGAGTGTCATCCCCGGAGTTCTGAGGAGCTGAGGGGAAAAACCCAACTTTCTTTCCAGGGTAGATTTTTATAAAAATCGGTTTGAAAACTTGACAACTGTTTTGAAAACTTGATCTTCTTTGTTAGAATCAACACTGTCATTTCCCCCAAATGACCCCTAAGAATGCTATAAGCTGTCATAAGGCCAAATGATAATATAATAATAATAAATGATAATCTAACAGGAGATGTTTAGTACACTCATGCCTATATCCCAGGTTCTGTGTTAAGCGCTTTATCTACATTATTTCAATTAATCCTGTAAAGCAAGTGGCATTAGAACATCACCTTGAGATGAGGAAACAGGCTCAGAGAGGTTCAGTTACTAAAAATCAATGAACCTAAGTTTTGAATTTGAGCCTGATGTCAACATTCATATTCTTGACCATGCTCCAGTGGTTCTCAGACTTTATTGCTTACACCTATGATGTTCCATGGATCATCGTAGGTGTTATTCATTCACAAAAGAAGGGGTGTGGAGGAAAGTTAATTTGAGATACACTGGATTAAACAAAGTTTAATAGGTTTCTTCACTACAGGACTTGTCCAAACCTTTACAAAGCCAGTATAAAATATTGCTAATCTCCAGAAAGAGCATAGCAAACACGTAGCTGCCCAGTCTTTAACCACAAAACCCTTTTCTCCTATGATGCTAATACCTCATGGAGCACACTTGAAGAAACACCGCGTAGCTCAGTGATGAGGTAGAACCTATCCCACTTAACCCATGCGAATCCAAGAGACTTCTAATCCACCAGAAAAGCAGAAAAATATAAAATGAAACAGGTTAAAGACCACTCACCTGTGCTTTAAAGAAAGAAAGAAAGAAAGAAAAGAAGAAAGAGAGAGAGAGAGAAGGAAAGAGAAAAAGAAAGGAAAAAGTTTTCAAGTAGTATCTGGAATCAGAAGTTTTCTTTTCAGGTTTCTTTACTGTCATTGCAACACACATCTTTGAGAACCCCGTCTACTGCACAAGCTATGACAATTACCAAAGAGGCATCAGACAGGGTCTCTGCCTTATAAGCTTGCCAACTAATGGATCCTGCATAGTTGATTGCTTCCACAGAAGATATCTAAAACCTCTACCAGTTCGAATGACACTTTTGTACACATTAGAAAAAAAGATAGAGGATACAGCTTGATAATGGTAAATTTTAAAAGGCACCTCCTCGGGCGCCTGGGTGGGTCAGTTGGTTGGGCGACTGCCTTCAGCTCAGGTTATGATCCAGGAGTCCCAGGACCGAGTTCCACATCGGGCTCCCAGCTCCATGGGAAGTCTGCTTCTCCCTCTGACCCTAACCCCCCTCATGTTCTCTCTCACTCTCTCTCAAATAAATAAAAACATAAAATCTTTAAAAAAAAAAAAAAAAAAAGCACCTTCTCACCCAGTTTGATGCAGCCTGTAGGGGTTGAATATTACAACCCCCACCCCCAAAAACTTCATGTTTAACAGAAACCTCAGAGTGTGACTTTATTTGGAAATAGGGTCTTTGTAGGGTGCTTGGTTGGGTCAGTGCATTAAGCATCTGCCTTCAGCTCAGGTCATGATCCCAGGGTCCTGGGATCCAGCCCTCATAGGGCTCCCTGCTCAGTGGAGAGTCTGCTTCTCCCTCTCCCTTTACTGCTCCTCCTGCTTGTGCTCTTTCTCTCTCTCTGTCAAATAAATAAATAAAATCTTTTTAAAAAGAAGGAAAAGAAGGAAGAAAATAGAGTCTTCATAAACATAGTTAAGAAGTGGTCATACTGGGGGAAAAAAAAAAAAAAGAAGTGGTCATACTGGGTTAGGGTGGGACTTGGGCCACGGGCCCTTTCTTCCCCCACCTCATCTCCTGGAAACGCAGCCGTGGGCAGAAGCAACCTGCTCAATGGAACAGGGCGACCCCGCTGCTCTCCCGAGCACCCAGCTGCCCTGCTAGTGCGGGCTGCTGCTTCAGCTTCCCCGTAACAGGTCCACTGCCACAAATCCAGACCTACAACCCCCAGACTCTAGATGGACCAAGTGCCCGATGGTGAGCCCAGCCCAGCACTGGCACCCAATTGCCCCCTCCACCCTGACAGCACTGTGAGCTGGTCACCCCGTGAGGAAGCTGGGCTGAGGGAGGGCAAGTCTTTAGGACCGTCAGTCCCCCAGATAGAATGGCTCTATAGGCTCCAAGTACTATTAACCTGGGAGGCAAAAAAAAAAAAAAAAAAAAAAAAAAAAACGCGCCAAAGCTGACTTTTATTAGCTTTTCCTCGTTGAAACACGCTCTGGGCAAATTCATGGATTTGGAGCAAGGGAGGAGAAGAGTGTTCTACCTTTGGCAAAAGTCCCTCTTGTGGTTCTTGCTTTGGTGAGTAAAAGGCACTCGCTGTTAAAGACACCGAAGTACAAACGTTCTGCGGCCAATAAAATGGGCGGAGGGGGCACTGAGCCGCCCTGGGGCGGGCCCGCTCATAAAGGCGGCGGGGCTCTGCTAACCCCCTCGGGAAGGGCTGCGGAGGGGGGAAGGGCGCCTCCAACGCTTTAAGTCTGGAGCCAAGCCACTTAAGAAAAAAAAAAAGTGTTTATTGCCGAATAGAAAATAACTCTGAAATTAAGTAGATTTTCAGGGCTAACCTAGGTCTAGTCTTTAGCTACTCCACAATTATTTCCTGAATTCTCACCAGGTGCCGAGGCAAAAACGCCTGGAGAAAGGAGAGAGGGAAGGGCTCTCGATTCTGGAAGAAAGGGTCTAAGTGGAGGGAAAATCTCACTGCGCAGCCGCCCAGATGAGCTGCGGAAAAGGGGGAGTTTGTAATTTCTGCTTTAATCTGTCTTCGAGCACATTTCGACTTTTAAAATCCCTTCCTCTCCCAGGAGAAACCAATGTTTTCCAGACCACCGTGGACTGATTTCTCAAACTCATCTTCTGGACACTTAAAATTGTTTTTCCTTCAGGGTACAACAATGTTTTTAGAATAGGATACACATATTATTGGGAGGAAGAAAAGAGCTCCCCATAGCTAGCTCAGAAATTCTTCCCACTTTACTCTTGACACTTGGCTAGAGTATAAAAATTTTCCCATCTTCCAGAATAAGCAAGGGAAACTGTTGTAATTATAAATATCTGGGGAAAAAATTGAGTTTACCATTTGCAGAAACCTTCTAGAGGACTCCTCTGTCTGCCATGTCTGCTGAAATGCTTTTGAAATGTTTCTCTCTGACTTGAGAGAAACTTCAGGAGTCAAGGTTCTTGGACAAACCAACGCACAGTATTTCTTCCAAGTCAAATGGGAGGAAATAATTTTAACACAGCAAGATGCACTGTTGGGTGTGTGTGTTACAAAGAGGGGCTGGGAATGAAGCTAACCTAAGTCACTTGAGAAAATTTGGAAAAGATTGTTTTCCTGGAAACTGTAAGGCTAATGACCAAGGGAATTGTCCCATACACCCTATTCTGAAGTTGTTTCTTAGAGAGGTAGGAATGAACAATTATGAATCTGCTCTGCATGTATCCTGGGGTTGGATGGTGGGTTGCAGGAGGCAGGTTTCTCTTTTTTTTTTTTTTTAATTTTTTATTTTTTATAAACATATATTTTTATCCCCAGGGGTACAGGTCTGTGAATCACCAGGTTTACACACTTCACAGCACTCACCAAAGCACATCCCCTCCCCAATGTCCATAATCCCACCCCCTTCTCCCAAACCCCCTCCCCCCAGCAACCCTCAGTTTGTTTTGTGAGATTAAGAGTCACTTATGGTTTGTCTCCCTCCCAATCCCATCTTGTTTCATTGATTCTTCTCCTACCCACTTAAGCCCCCATGTTGCATCACCACTTCCTCATATCAGGGAGATCATATGATAGTTGTCTTTCTCCGCTTGACTTATTTCGCTAAGCATGATACGCTCTAGTTCCATCCGTGTTGTCGCAAATGGCAAGATTTCATTTCTTTTGATGGCTGCATAGTATTCCATTGTGTATGTATACCACATCTTCTTGATCCATTCATCTGTTGATGGACATCTAGCCAAACTATGGAAAGAACCTAGATGTCCATCGGCAGGTTTCTCTTAAAGGAAGATGTTTCCAGTAAGCAAGGAGGGAAGGTTAGAATGACCCATATCATATCGGATTAGAGTCAGAGGAATCAAGGAGGACTGGGTGGCTCAGTCGGGTAAGCGTCTGTCTTCAGCTCAGTTCATGATCCCAGGGTCTTGGGATCAAGCCAGCAAGGGCTTTGGGCTCCCTGCTCAGTGGGGAGTCTGCTTCTCCTTCCCCTCCAATTTCCCCCCTGCTCATGCTCTCTCTCAGAAAAATAAATAAGTAAAACCTTTAAAAAAAATAAAGAGTCAAGGGCATCAATAAAAACCCTAATTTAATACAAATGCAGATGGGTAAGTACAGAAACAGATGTGTGGGTACCTACAGGTTATTATATATGCAGGTATGTCCTGGTTCTACCTGCTAAGAGAGCTAGAAGCAATGACCCTCCCGTAGCAATGAGCCCCACCCCCAGTGCTCACTTTTATTATTTACACTAAATAATATATGATTTTAAATTTTAAAATGTGATTAGATTTATTAAGTTATTAAGAAAGGAAAGAAAAAGGAAAATGGGCTTCCTTGATTAACAGACGTTGAGCTTCCCCGCCTCCCCCAGCGGCAGCCTAGAAAACCCGAATCATCAGTAATTGGAGGCCGACTCAACTCGCTCGTCCCGTGTCTCAGCAGCATTGCTGCAGCCAAGAAACAGGGCTCATTACCTTCCCTTCTTGATTCAGCCTTTTCCTCCAAGGCAGGGTGCCGAGAGGGGTTCTAAAGAAGTTGGTTCGGGTCATAGAGACAATATCCATGCCCCATGGCCCCTGAGAAACCAGCGGCTCAGCCCTGAGAGAACTAGGAAGGTGGGAGCAGGAATACAATAGAGTCGGACTGATGCCTTTCCACTGGATGCTCTCTTTCCCTCCCACCACTGACGTTACCTGCATGCCATAACCCCTGACCCTGCGGGCAGAACAGTACTCAGAAGATAATCCACAGGGGTGCCTGGGTGGCTCAGTGGGTTAAAGCCTCTGCCTTCAGCTCAGGTCATGATCTCAGGGTCCTAGGATCGAGCCCCGCATCGGGCTCTCTGCTCAGCAGGGAGACTGCTTCCCTTCTTTTCTATCTGCCTGCCTTTCTGCCTACTTGTGATCTCTGTCAAATGCATAAATAAAATCTTTAAAAAAAAAAAAAAGATAATCCACAACCCCCTGGTCTGAGCGGGTGGTCCCTTCCTTCCCTGGACATGTCACCATTGTCGCATCAGGCTTGTCCCCAGGCCAGATCCCTCCACCACCGATACAGGATGGGGGATAGGTCTTATTCTTCTCTGTCTCCCTGGTACCCAGGGCATGACAGGCTCTCAGTAAATGTTCAGCGAATGACTGAATGTTCAAAGGCCTGCAAAGCGTTCAGGAAATGTAAATATACCAAGTGGTTATACAGAGTGAATGCACAGCTCTTTAAAGAGTCACCTTTTGGGGGCTCCTGGGTGGCTCAGTTGTCAAGTGTCTGCCTTCGGCTCGAGGGCATAGGGCTCCCTGCTCAGTGGGAAGCCTGCTTCTCCCTCTCCCCCTCCCCATGCTTGTGTTCCTTCTTTCAAATAAATAAATAAAATCTTTTAAAAAATAAATGCTAATTAATTAATTAATAAGTCACCTTCTTTCTTTTTGTCATCCTCTCTCTCAGCACCCTGGCGCACATATGGACATTCCCAGAAGGAAACACAGCTGATTCAAGTGGAGTTGAATTTTGCAACTGTCCTCAAAATATACTCCATCACCTGCCACCACCCATCAGCTGAGGCCTCTGTCAAGTTCTTGGTGTGGGTCATGATGGTCTAGATGTAGCACCATGCTGTTGCAATCTGTGATAAAAAAAAAAAAAAAACAAAAAAAAAAACATATTTGGGGGCGCCTGGGTGGCTCAGTGGGTTAAAGCCTCTGCCTTCGGCTCGGGTTGTGATCCCAGGGTCCTGGGATCGAGCCCCACATCGGGCTCTCTGCTCAGCAGGGAGCCTGCTTCCCCTCTCTCTCTCTGCCTGCCTCTCTGCCTGCTTGTCATCTCTGTCAAATAAATAAAATCTTAAAAAAAAAAAAATACATATTTGGTTTCCATCTAGAGCTCCCGAAATGCTTAGAATTTCCGAAGTGGTAAGAGCAACCAAGGCATCTTTTGTCGCTCATAACAAGCCCCTTTCAAACCACACTTGAGTTTATGGTAATCACGTGACTTTTGGAAAGCCCCCTAAGGAGGGCAACTGAGTATCAGGAGAACCAACCACGCGACTAGAGACTTGGAACTTTCAGGCCACTGCCCCAATTCGCACCACCTCCAGGGAGAGGAGAGGGGCTGGGAGGCTGAGTCCCATCACCAATGGTCAATGATGGAATCACTGGTGCCTGTGTGGGAAGCCTCGAGTTAAACCCAGCAGGACAGGGAGAGGAGAGCTTCTGTGTTGATGAACGCATCAAGGTACAGGGTGGGAGGCACGCCCAGCGCAGGCATGGAAGCTCCACGCCCCTTCCCACAGACCTGCCCTACAAATCGCTTCCACCTGGCGGTGCTGGGTTCTATCCTTTCCGTGGTCATCAAGCAAGTAAACTGGTTTCCTGGGTTCTGTGGGCCAACTGAGCAAATTAATCAAGTCAGAGAAAGTGCTGTGGCAACCTCTGATTTCCAGCCAGTCAGATACATGGGTAACATCTGGACTTGCCTTTGCACTTGAGGTCGGGGAAGGGGGTAGGGGGAGCGAGCAGGACAGTCTGTGGGATTGGGGTCTTAACCTGTAGGGCCTGATGATTTCTCCAAAGCAGATAACATCAGAATTAAATTAAGTCGTAGGACACCCAGCTTGTGTTGCAGAAGTGCCTCACGTGGGAAAAACCGTCACACAATTGGTACCCGGATACCAAAATATTCAGAGTATCAGATGCAGAATAAAGGAAATAACAGAATTTTTTTTTCCTTTACAGTGTAACACACAAAAATCCTATGATGATAATGTCTGGGAACCTTGCAAAGGCTGGATCATTTGCAAAGCCCTTTTCCTACATGATTAGATCTGACCCTAAAACTTTGTCCAGGGACGAATGGTGATCACTGTTTTACTGGGGAAGGGGGAACCCAGTTCAGACATAGCTGCCCAAGACAAAGCAGATATGAAGCCCACAGCTGAACTTCTGATTCCAAGTCCAGGGTTTCCTTCCATGGACTCTTGCTGCTCCTCGCCTCATTGAGGAGATAAGCCAGTCGGTGCAGAGAAAGAACTAGAGGGTTCTGTTTCGTGAGCCGGAGCCATAAGAGAGGCCTCAGGAGGAGAGGAGCCTGAGCTGGACAAGTGGACAAGAGAGGCCATCCCGGGCCCAGGGCACGGCAGAAGCACAGGGAGGAAGCAGGACTTCTCAGGGCCTCTGAGAGGCACACTAAGGAGGCCCGGTGATAGGTACAGTGGCTTCACACTATGCACATCTGGGAATAGAGAAGCTCTGCTCTTGGTGAACTTGTGATGTACAAATGTCAACAAAAAAATAAAATTGAACTGTGGAGCCAAGATGCTCTTGACCAGCATGTGGCAGTATAAACAGTCATTTTGCCCTTTTACATATTGTTAGGGCACAATGCTACGTTCAGATAGTTTGGGGGGCTTTTTCTGGCTTTTTCAGTTTTTACTTAAATTCCACTTAATTAACATACAGTGTTACCTTAGTTTCGGGGGTACAACATAGAGATTCAACAATTCCACACGTCCCCTGGTGCTCGTCACAAGTGCCCTCCTTAATCCCCATGCCCGATGTCACCCATCCCCCCACCCGCCTCCCCTCTGGTGACCATTGGTTTGTTCTCCATAGTTAAGAGTCTGTTTCTGCATCTGCCTCTCTTTTTTTCCCCTTTGCTCATTTGTTTTGTTTCTTACATTCCACATGTGACTAAAATTATATGGTATTTGCCTTTCTCTGATTGACTTATTTCACTTAACATTATACTCTCTATCTAGTTCCATCCATGTTATTGCAAATAGCAAAATGTCATTCTTTTTTTTTTTTTTAAGATTTTAATTATTTATTTGACAGCGATCACAAGGCAGAGAGGCGGGGGTGGGGATGCGGGGAAGCAGGCTCCCCGCTGAGCAGAGAGCCCAATGCAGGGCTCTAACCCAGGACCCTGGGATCATGACCTGAGCCGAAGGCAGAGGCTTTAACCCACTGAGCCACCCAGGTGCCCCGATGTCATTCTTTATTATGTCTAAATAATATTATATATTTTTTTCACATCTTCTTTATTCATTCATCAATTGATGGATACTTGGACTGCTTCCATGTCTTGGCTATTGTAAATAATACTGCTATAAGAACAGGGGTTCATGGATCCCTTTAAATTACTATTCTTGTATTTTTGGAGTTAAATACTCAGTAGCTCAATTGCTGGATCTTAAGATAGTTCTATTTTTAACTTTTTGAGGAACCTCCGTACTGTTTTCTAGAGTAGCTGCACCAGTTTGCATTCCCACTAACCATGCAGGAGGGTCCCTTTTCCTCCACATCCTCACCAACACCTCTTGTTTCTTGTGTTGTTGATTTTAGCCATTCTGACAGGTGTATAGTTTTGATTTGCATATTCCGCTGATGGTAAGTGATGAACATCTTTTCATGTCTGCTGTTAGCCATCTGGATGTCTTCTTCACAGAAACATCTGCTCATGTCTTCTGCCCATTTCTTAATTGGATTATTTGTTCTTTGGGTGTCGAGCTTTGTAAGTCCTTTATATATTTTGGATACTAACCCTTCATCAGATATGTCATTAGCAAATATCTTCTCCCTCTGTAGGCTGCCTTTTAGTTCTGTTGATTATTTCCTTCACTGTGCAGAAGCTTTTTATTTTGATGAAGTCCCAATAGTTTATTTTTGCTTTTATTTCTCTTGTCCTGGGAGTTTAAAGCCTTTGCTAAGATTATTAAGGAAAGGAGCATCCTTCAATGGAAACAGGGGCAGAGATTCAAAAAAAAAAGAAGAAGAAGTTTACAAATGATAAGAATCATGTTGTACATTCTAATGGCTAAAGCCTTTGACAATAGAAATGATTCTCAGAATCAAAGAAAATTCTGCCACATATCAGGAGTGTTGTAACAGCAAACATGTACCAACCAGGAAGGTACGGTAAAGGAATGAATGAAATGAAAAGCTTTTGAGCACATATGCAGCTTAAAGACCAGTGTGGACTCAGAATGTGTGAGACTAATGTAACTAGAATCTTCTAGATACTGAAGATAGATCAATGAACAAAATGAAAGTTCCTGCTCTCATGGAACTTTGTAAGTAAGAAGAAATAGATGGAAAACAATGGGCTTACCAGGTGCTGTTAAGTGTCATGGAGAAAAATAAGCATGGCAACTGGGTTAGGGAATAATGGTGTGGCAGGACAAAGGAACATTGGTATTTGTACTCTGTGGTCAGGAAGACCTCTCGGAGGAGATGGCTTTGGTCACAGCTTTACTAAAGGTGAAGAAGTGACTCTTTGAACTTTGCAGATTTAAACACAATGAAAAGGCAGCCAATGAAATTTTGAAATTTTAAAAATTTAACTTTTGTTTAAATGTTTAAATATTTTTGGTTATTTAGTGTGGACTGGGGCAGAGGACTTGGGCTACAAGACAGAGAGTCTAGCAGGCTCAAGGCCCCTTGAGGAATGCTGTCACATTAAGAAGGCCTGTAAGCCAGCTGGGACACCAGAGCTGCTGGAATTTTCTCAGACACAGAGATTCTCAAGGAGCCAGTTTCTTGCTTGCTTTACTTCTGTGTCAGCCAGCTGCCAATGGAGCTGAAACTGGTCTGTTTTGGCAAAAGACTCATGATGATACAGTCATCACTAATAGATGGTAAGTGTATTTGATTTTAAAGCCTAAAATTAACTCATGCCTCTATGAGGTAGAAATGATCTGGGAAATACAAACTTCGACAATTTTAGCCATTTTGATCTTTAAGACCGACCTCGTTGGCGAGCTGCAGTGCTGGTAACTCATTCCCTTCTCTTGTAGTTCTTCGCAGAAAATAGACATTTTCTTTACCTTCTAGAAGCTGGCAGGAAATCTTGAAGGCTGTCTGTCATTTGGGGCCCTTCTGATGAGACTCATGTACCCTACACTCAGCCCCCGGGGAACATCCCTTCCAACTTTGAGAGCACATTTGTCACGCATCTGCAGGCACCAGCCTGACACAGAAACTCTCATAATTCAAATCCAGTGGCTTGGTGTGATGAGGCAGAAACAAAGCAAAGCAAAACTCAGGGGAAACCCAAAACCAGCCCAGCTGTCAGCTCAGATGGCCTGACTCATGGCCTCTGTGCCCAGGGGAAGAGGGTTGGCCTCTGGTGACACTCCCACAAGCCAAATCAAGCGCTCTGAGCTGGACTGTTCTGGGAGGAAAATGGGAACGTATCCCTTAATTACTTAATATCCTAAGAGTCCATCCCTATGATGTGGAACGTGAACTCTGGGGCCATTACCTGGGTTTCCAGCTCAGCTTTGCTACTGACTGTGGGACCTGGGCAAACTGCCTCTGTCCCTGCTTCATAGGACAGTTGTTAGGGTAAAATGAGATAAAATGGGAACTTACTATGTGGGTGGAACATAGTAAGTTTTGAATCAATGGGAGCTAGAGGTGTTATTTCTGCCCACTCATGATCTCTTCCCTAGATGCCTGCAGTAGTTTCTCAACTCAACTGGCTTCTTGCCTCCAGTCCTCACCTACCATCCCATACAATTTTGCCAAGTCATCTTTCAGCATGATTCTAAAACCATCAGTGATTTCTCTGTCAGGATATGTCCAAATCCATGCAGAGGATGTATCAAACCCTTTACCGTGTGACACTTCTTCACCTCTGCCGTGCCACATGCCCAGCCTAGAAGGCCCTCACTCACCTTGATAACCTGGAAAACTCCCAACTCATTCCCTAAGATTCAATATAAGCATCAATTCCTTCAACCTCCCCGTGCCACTCATTGCATAGTCAGGCATCTATTTCTTTTCTTTTCTTTTCTTTTTTTTAAGGAGGCTCCACACCCAGCATGGAACCCAACATGGGGCTTGAACTCACAACCCTGACATCAAGACCTGAGCTGAGATCAAGAGTTGGACACTTGACCTATTGAACCACCCAAGCGCCCCTCAAGCATTTATTTCTTTGCTTCCCGCAGAACACTCAGTGTTGGCTTTTGTGAGGCACTTACTGCCATTGTTTGCCCGGCATTCTTACCCTCTAGGCTGTTCTGTTTGGCCAGACCATGGGCGGGAGACCAGGTTGAGGCCCAGAAAGAATGGCAACTCAGAATCAAAGAGTGGTGCTTTTACTCTGGTTTTCCAGCACTTTAGCCAGCTGGTGATGCGTGGAACATGCACAATTCAATGCCATCCTCTGCTCTACGGTGCCAAGGACTTCAGGTGGTACTCCGAAGAGAGAATTATTGTAAGAAGGGGAAATGAGGTGATCAGTTTTCAAGAACTGATTGTAAGGACCAACACCAGAGGCAGGAGATGAGGGAGAGGAATAAGAGGTTGTAGTTTCCCAGACTAAAGAAGATGACAACCTGAACTAGGGCAGTGGCAGTGGGATGGAGAGAAATGGAGAGATTTGAGAGACCTCGGGGTCCCAGAACACAGTAACTGACTAGAAGCACAGGTGAGGAAGGAGTTGACTGGGGATGCTATTATTGAAGTAAGCCAGAAAGTAGAATTCTACAGGAATTACACATAAAATCAAGGGTACATAATGATGCAAATGGTGAGGGACATTCCTTGATTCCCACAGGGAGTGCCCACATTTCAGGAGTCTCACTAGCCTGCGGGGAGGGAGGAATTTGCTAGGTCAGGGAAGCCCAGAAATGAGGGTTTTCTCCTTTTCACGTAATTTTAGGACCAGGATAAGAACCCTGTAACATCCTGTCACTGGTCCTAAGGTTAGGTTCATAATAACTTGCTGCACCACAGTTATGCAAGACATTTACTTATACAAATGCAAGGTTTCAGGGTAGTAGGCCTGACTCTGGCTTACCAGACTGTGCACCTTCTGCTGACAGAGACAATATTTACATATGAGAGAGAGAGAGATAGTAGGCGCTCAATAATTGTTTTTTCGAAAAAATCAACAGCATCTATAAATACATATAATATTAACTTTGTAAGGTTATGTAAATTTGATGAGATAACTAGGTAAAGTCAGACTGGTGTTTATATACAGAAAAATCTTGCCGGCATCTATTGGAAATGAAAGTAACCATGTTTAGCCTTACCCAAAGGGAGCTAACCTATTTTATCATAGTCACTCAATTTTAATGTCAAGTCATTGATATTGAATTCAATTCCTTGAATATCAATTCTTTCAATATCAATATCAATTTATTCAATTTTATCAATTCATTTTGACTGAATATTTAGTTTATATAAGACATGTCAAAGCAAAGACATATCAAAGACACATATAATCTAATGATCAAATGCTGTGAATATAAATAAAAATAAAAACAGGATGAGGGAACTGAGGTTGACAGGTAAGGACGATTTTGCGTGTTAGGGAAGCTTTCCCTTAGGAGGTAATAACTGAACAGATACTTAAATGAACTGGGGTATTACACAGACATCTGAGGAAAGGGAGTTCTAGGCTGAGAGAGCAGCAAATGCAAAAACTCTAAAACATCAACAGCTATAGTCACATTTTCCTATGTCTTGTAATGTCTAGTCATTCTTGTTGGGAAGCTAGACATTATAAATTTTATATTATTGAGTGTCACATCTTGTTCTATAAAAAGTACTCGATTTTTTTTCTGGTCAGGTAGGTAAATTACCTGGAGTTCAGCTTGATCCTTTTGAGCCTTGTTTTTAAGTGTGGCTTGTGCAGGTCTGAAGTAGTCTCCACTTTAGAATTAGTTTAACCCTATAAATACGGCACTAGCCCTTTGAGGTTTTTACTGAATGCTCTAGGAATTCACTAGAACAACCCCTCAACTGATTAGAACACAAACATCTTCCAGCTTTCTAGCCATAAGCACTTAGAATTTCTCAATTTCTAGGATCTAGGCATTCTCTGTTTGGTCTCCTGGCGGTTTATCCTATGCTTACATAGTTTGGTACTCAGCAACAGAATCGAAGGGACACTTAGAAAGATTTCTTCCTCTGTGCGGCCCCTTGCCCCCTCTTCGTTACTCTGCTTTGTCAGTTTTAGCCACCTTGGCCCCTCCAAACTCGAATTTCTCCTCGGCTCAGCAAGGTTGCCATGTTCTGCTTGGATTCACCCCTGCAGCACCACAGTCTGGAAAGCATTTCCAGACAGCAAACTGAAGTGATCATAGGGTTCACTGTGTGTGTGATTCTAGTTTTCTGATTTGAAGTTTCAAAAGTTGAGTCTGGCTGTTATGTGAATAGAATGAGAGATAAGAAGAGTGGGAACATGAGACCAGTTAGGAAAGTAGAAAGTGGTCTTGGTAAGGGTAGAGTAGAGCAACTGAGGAAATGAGAAGTTAGATTCTGGATATATATTTAAAGATGTATTTATTTATTTTAAAGAGAGAGCATGTGTGTGAGCAGTGGGAGGGGCAGAGGAAGAAGGAGAGAGAATCCCAAGCAAACCCCCCACCGAGCACAGAGCCCAACATAGAACTTGATCCCAGAACCCTGAGATCATGACCTGAGCTGAAATCAAGAGTCAGACACTTAACTGACCAAGCCATCCAGGCACCCTTGAATACATTTTGAAGGTAGAACCCACAGAGTTTGCGGAGAATTATATGTAGAAGTGAAGGAAGAGAAAAATCAAGACTTTTTGACGTGAGCAGCAAAGTGAGTTGTGCTACCATTTATAGGATGGAGAACACTGAAGGAACTGGTGGGATGGGGTGGGAGAAGAGATGAAAAGTCCGGTTTCAGGCATGGCAAGACTGAGTTTCTTACCAGCATCCCTGGGGAGATGATACATAGGCAGTTGGTTATGTGTCTGGAAGGTAGCTGAAAGGTCAGGATTAAAGACATAAATCTGGAGTACAGAATGAACTTAAAGTAAGAAGTAGGAAAGATCACCTAAAAGTGAGTATAGGTAAAGAATAGGTTCAAAGCCTGAGGCTTGGGGACTTCAATGTTTAGAAGGCAAGAAGCCAGCAAAGCAAACTTATTTTCCCTCCCATCATCATAATATTTCTCCATGGCATCTAAGATGTGAGGCTTCCAGAAAGGATACAAGGCCCACATCTTAGTGCAATCCTGAAGAGCCATCCTTGCGTTATCACCCCAGAAAGTACAACCACCCTACATGGCCCACATGTGCCTGAGACCCAACTGATTTGGAATTGGCCAATGTGAGTTTCTAAGTATGACATAATCTAGTGACAAATGCATAGGATAAGCATCAAAGATAGGAGTTCCACTCCAAACAATGGCTTTAATTAACTGAACTCAAGCAAATATCAACTTCCCTTAGTTTCTTCACCTATAAAATGAAGACATTGAGCTAAATGGTCCTTAAAGTCTCTTCCAGAATTTTATTTTATTTTTTTAAATATTTTTCTTTCTTTATGCTATAGAGAGAGACCACAAGTAGGCAGAGAGTTAGGCAGAGAGTCAGAGAAAGAAGCAGGCTCCCCACTGTGCAGAGCGCCTGATGCAGGACTCGATCCCAGGACCCTGACATCATGACCAGAGCCAAAGGCAGAGGCTTAACCCACGGAGCCACCCAGGTGCCCCAAAATTTTATTTTAAAAATCCGAGAGAAAAAGTCCTGAACGCCAAGAAAGAGATATTTATAATTCCATCTTCCACTGAAGATATGACCCCTAGACTGCTCTGAATGTTCTGGAATAAGCAGTGCCTCTTCATATCTAACTGCTGCTGAGCCCTATGCCCCGCTTCCAGAAAGGTGACTATACAGAGAGGACCCAGTAGGCCCCTAAAAAGGGAGGAACTTCTCATCAGAGCTCTCAGGAGTTTTCAAGACTCAGAGTACCTGTCAGAGTGCAGTCCATACCACACCAACTACCACAGCAGTTATTTGGAAAGAGAAAATTTAATGCAAAGAGTGGTTAGCTAGATTTGGAAGAATTGAAAGGGCAAAAGAAAAGTCTAAGCTATCACTGAGGTAACAGGTGCAGGAAGTAGTTCCCACCCCTAGGCCTGGGGAAACTAATGGAAGTTGGAATTAGTAATACCTAGAAACTTGGGAGGAAAGACCTGATGGGACTGGGGTCCAAACCTCAGAGGAAGAGGCACTAGCTTCCTGGCACTGTTGGCCCATGTCAGGCAGGGAAGAGTTGTGCCATGAGGCTGATTCTAGAAATGTTGGGAAAACTACCAATTGGATTCACCTGCTGCTATTGGACTAACTTGGCCCCACCATGGTGAAGAAGCAACGTTGCTGGTGTCATGCTGGGAAGCACCAGAAGCAAAACGACAGGGTCATGTCCATGTCTATTTTTCCTCTTCCAGCCTTCCTCTAGCACTGCCTACTGGTGCTACCCAGGAACAGCCAGCAAAGGAGAAAGGTGATTTAGTACAAGAGTGCCCCCTTGTCCATGGGGCATATGTTTTAAGATACCCAGTGGATGTCTGAAATGGCAGATAGTACCAAACTCTATCTACTGTTTTTTTTTCTATACATACATACCAATGACAAAATTTAATTTATAAATTAGGCACAGTAAGAGATTAACAACAGCTCTTAATAAGATAGAACAATGATAACAATACAGGGTAACATAAGTAATGTATTCACATTACTTTACATTACTTTTTCTCGTTTTCTTTCTCAAAATATCCTAGTGTATTATGCTCACCTTTCTTCTTGGGGTGATGTGAGATGATCAAATGCCTACGTGAGGAGATGAGATGAGGTGAATGACAGAGGCCTTGTGACCTAGCTTGAGACATCTACTGACCTTCTGTTTCCTGAACACGGTTGACCTGGGGTAACTGAGACCGTGGAGATAAAACCACAGATAAGGGGGTTCTCCTGTAAAGAAGAGCACATTTGAAGCTGGGAGATAAGAGTTAATTACTGACCCACTCATTTATTTTGAAATTATTAAGAACAACACTGGGTTTGTAATCTGTAAGACACAATGTAGTATTTTTTAAGTTCTCTGTTGAGCAATCGAGAACTTCCTGTGTTTATTTTTAATGGATCTGAGTCCTACACTTCTAGGTATGTTTTTGAGCCCAGTAAATAAGTGCTCCCACGATACCCAGAAGGCATCTGCATATCACATTCCATTACACACTGTCAACTAATGTTTGAGCAGCTATCATACACTGCCTGTTAGTGTAGGCACTGGTTTCTTGCCCTCTGGTGCCCTGGCATGTTGGTGAGTCCTCTAAACCTCTTACACGATTCACAAATCCCTTTCCCAACATCCTCTTGCCATTTACATTCATTATCCCGTTGATCCTCCAAACCACACATAGAAACAGAGATGAATATACCCTTGTCCTAGACATCATACCCAGGGCACTGAGGTGGTGAGGATGCAGGGTGGTGTAACATGGCTTTGATATTCACAGATGATTTATTTGCCCTCTATCCCCAATAGCAGACAAACAGATCAATGAGAACCAGTAAAGCTCCTTGAAAAATGGGGCATGGCCTTTTATCTCAGAAATTTCAAAGACCCTTTACAAACGTTCATTAGGACCAACCTCATTCCATTGGCAGCAAGTGGAAGACCCAATATTAGCCATTGATTGTACTCTACCTCTATCCCTTCCAGCCCAGCCTTACACAATCACCTCTCTAGTCGCATCTGATCAATGAGCCATTTTGCTTTACTCCTTTACTTTTATTCAGCCCTCAGCAAGATAGCCAGATGCAGTCTTGACAAGGAAGCAGCTATGTTGATGTATGGTGGCCTTCTCCCTTTCCAGAGAGAGTAGGACGATCACTGGGAGAGCAGATACAGCAAGAAAGAGTGGCAGGGACTGAGGTGAATCTCTGGCTTCTGTCCTCAGGGCATTTGGTCATCCCCAAAAGCTAAAGAATTGTTGATCTCACCATACCATATATTCTGTTTACCACAGTTAAGTGGCTTATTTTGACCCCAAGCTATACTCTCAGTATCTCATTTTCTGGTGAAGAGGTTACCTTTGGAATTAGAAAGATGTGGGTGTTAATCCACTTTTGTTATATAATAGCTAAGTGACCTTCAACAAGATGGATTACTCTTGGAGCCTCAGTTTTCCCCATCTGTAAAATGGGAATGACAATAATAGTATCAGTCTCACAAAGTTGTGAGAACTAAATGAGGAAACTCACCTGAAGCACTTAGCCTATGCCCAGCACAGATTAAATGCTCAATAACTATTAGCCAATATTAAAGTTCACCACAATCCCCTGAAGCAAATATTATATATCATTAGTCCTTTTTTACAGATGAGATAAAGGAGGATTCAGAGAAAAAGTCATTTCCCAAGGTCACCAACAGGAAGTAACAGAACCCAGACTCAGTGGGGGTGTAACTGACCTGGATCCCACACTGGTAACCACCATCATGTATGGAATGGGTCACAGACTACAACTGGGGGGCTCATGGCCTCCATCCCAACCCAGCCATGCTCCAGTCATCCTGACAGGGTGCAAGACACAAGGAAGCAAAAGACTGGAAGATTTGGTTGGCCCAGACATGAAGTTCAAACCATCAAATATAAGTATCAAAGCAATGACAAGCAAAGAAATGCTTTGGTCTGAGATACTATTAATGCTTTTATTAAAATGGAGAAACTGAGGCTCAAGGGGTTAGGTGACCTGCATTAAGTCACATAATGAGTAAGTAACAGAGCCAGGACTGAAACCCAGACTTTCTGGCTCTTACCTGCTACGTGACATGGCTACAAGCCTATAGATAGCAGGTACCGTTGGCTCTTTCTGGGGCTACATACAGAACATGTCCTTGCTTCAACTGAAGGAGAAAAGGAAACATATCAACCTTTACTGAGCACCTCCTATAAAATACCCTGCATATATTCATTTAATCATGACAACAACCCACAGGAAAAAGTTTAATTTTACAGAGAAGAAAATATAAGTTCAGTCTCTAATTCAGGTTAATCGACCAAGGCCACCACTTGGTAAGAAGCAGGGAACTCGAAACTCCACTTTGGCCCACCCCGCTTCCCACATCACACTACCCCTTGGGGAAGGCTTGGGAGAGCCCATTTTCTCATGGACATGGCAAGCTCTGGATAACCTTTAGCCATCTGGATTTTTTTTTTTCTTCAAGAACTGGGACAAGATCAGCTCAGGCTGTTGAGGGGAGAACTGTCGTCAAAACCCATATTATTTTTAAAAAAAAATATATACCCACTGGGAAGCTGTGTTCAAAGCTCATCAGGAGGGTACATAAAGACTGGCCACCTGGGGCGCCTGGGTGGCTCAGAGGGTTAAGCCTCTGCCATCGGCTCAAGTCATGATCCTAGGGTCCTGGGATTGAGTCCCTGCATCGGGCTCTCTGCTCAGCAGGGAGCCTGCTTCCTCCTCTCTCTCTGCCTGCCTCTCTGCCTGCTTGTGATCTCTGTCTGTCAAATAAATAAATAAAATCTTTAAAAACAAAAACAAAAACAAAAAAAGATCAGCTACCTAAAAGCAGCCTCTTAGACCCTGCAAGAGGGGTGGAGGGGTACCAGGGCTGAGATGACAGCCTCGAGGCCCATAAATTTCATGGAGGAAGATTTGTATCCTCATAGCTTCATCTGGCAAGTGACAATAATACATAGTAATGGTGCTTATGGCAGAAAGCCATAAACTCAGAGGACTGAGCTTGATTTAATTTCCAAACTAAAGCTATTTTTCTTCTATGATTACAGCTTAGTTTGCTCCAAGATTATTGACTCTTTTTCCTTTCTGGAGGTATGTTTTGGGCCAAAAACCTCATTGCAGGCTGCACTAAACGTAATGCTCGCCAAGATGGGTCTGGAGGGGTTGGGTGGGAGCTACAAAGCAAGCCTCTTCTTGCAGGGGTCCCAAATCCCAGAAACCCCAAGATCAAACAGGATCTTAGTGCAGCCCCCTCATAAGTCACTTTGGTTCCCATCTTTGGAAATTGGTCCCTTGTTGGCACACAAATGTCTGGGTTTTCTCTGCAGTCTGGGAAAAGTTTGAGCCCATACTGGGTTAATCAGTGCCTGTGAACCACAATGAGCATTTTTCTCTCCTTTACACTTGGTGAAATGCTCTGGATTAAACAGGTTATTCACGATACATAAAACTGCCACTTTTCAAGTCAGGTCATGTTAAAGGAATGTCAAAAGAGGGTGGATAAGAGAAAGATTCAAATCACTTTTAGGATGTCTGTAGATTTCCAAAGGATTAAAGGTTTGCTGTGTGGCCAGCCCAGAGGGTGTGCTGTCTCTTATCTGAATGGGGAGCTGAGACGCGGCTCAAATTAAGAGGGCTGTTTCCCCGTGTGTTCGAAGAAGAAAAATACCATTAGTCATAATAATCATGTGTACTTATATAAGACCTTTCATCTGTGCCTCTCAAAGTATTCTAACCACCACTAATTATACCTCCCAACGCACCTCTGAGGTAGGTAAAAACTATTATACCCATTTTACAGGTGAATGAAGGACTACCAAGAGAGGAGGAGTGAATTATCTGGGGCCACACATAAACCAGTGGCTGAGCAAGCAATTCCTGCCCTCCAGGTCAGGGTTAGAGCTGCCCGGTTTCTGTCGGCTCTTCTCTCTGAAGAACTGAACTCTGGGAGAGAGTCAACGATGCTATTGGGATGCCATCTCTAGGGGCCAATGGAATCAACTTCTCTTAATCCAGGCTCTTAAAAAAAAAGTAAAGCAGGGGTGCCTGGGTGGCTCAGTGGGTTAAGCTTCTGCCTTGGGCTCAGGTCATGATCTCAGGGTCCTGAGATGGAACCCTGCATCGGGCTCTCTGCTCAGCAGGGAGCCTGCTTCTCTTCCTCTCTCTGCCTGCCTCTCTGCCTACTTATGATCTCTCTCTGTCAAATAAATAAATAAAATCTTAAAAAAAAAAAAAAAAGTAAAGCAGCCTATTTATAGAGAGTATAAAGGCACTGTAGTCTCGGGCTTTGGTCATTGTCCCTTAGGATAGATATGGCTGGTGATCTGAGGGATGTTCAGGACTCAGCTTGGACCATGACTCAGCTGCCTTGGGCCCTGACCAAATTGTTCCTTTCCAGTAGTCACAGATTTGGGTCTCAAGGTGAATCTCAACCATAGACTTTCTGCACAACGGCTCTTCCTAATGACCAGGGCTCTATCTTCTCAAAGGGCTGTATCCCCCATCGCCCCTCACCTTCCATTCCCCATTGTCCACACCACAGGAACACCTAGCGGGGATAGCTCACCGAGTCTGGGGGACTCGGGAGAGCCCAAAGGAAGGGCGAGAGAATGCCAGCAGAGGGATGGGGAAGGGAAGTATTTTAGTTAGAGGTAACAGCTGCATGAGGTTGAGAGGTGAGAGAAAGCCTAAGTGTGAGGGACCCCAAGGCATTCGTTATGGATGATATGCAGCATATGTGAAGGAGGAGTGAGTGGTAAGAGCCAAAATAAGGAATTTTACAGGAGAGCATCAGTAGAGAGTGGTGAAACCCAGTGGAAAAACCCAGTCATTCTATATTTTGGGAGTGGTTTGCCTTTGGGGACCCCAAGAGAAGTCCCAAGTGTGGGTGGATGAATGCTAGCTCAGCTGGGAAGTGCAAACTTTGAGGCCCCCGTGGGGCACCCAACTGCAGATCGTCAGAGCCTGGGCTTGAGATGGCTATTTGGGGTATTCAGGGGCACCATCTTTCATATTTCTAAGATCTCAACCAAAGGTTTAACAGTAACACTTTGTCTTCAGCTTTTCCTAGCAGCGTCCTTGATTTGATCTTTGCTCGAAAGCCAGTTATTAGTTTTAGCACCGTTTGCCATCTGGACAGACTGAGAAGATTCAAAACAATCTAGTCCTGGCTTCCTTTTGCTTCACAGTGCTTCCACCGGGTTATCCCTCTCTTTTCACATTGCGCAACAAGCCACAGGGAGCAGTCAGGAGACACCTTCTACTCTTCACTTGGAAATCCCATCAATTGGATCACCCACTGCATTCAATAGATTGTCTACTGTCTACTTTCACTTCACCAGGCGATGGTGTTACTTATCATTTCTGCCACTCCATAAGGATCGCCGTTCTTCAAGTTTCCAGTAAGATTTTCCTTACTCTTAAGCCCTCACTTAGCGAAATAAGTCAAGCAGAGAAAGACAACTATCATATGATCTCCCTGATATGAGGAAGTGGTGATGCAACATGGGGGCTTAAGTGTGTAGGAGAAGAATCAATGAAACAAGATGGGATTGGGAGGGAGACAAACCATAAGTGACTCTTAATCTCACAAAACAAACTGAGGGTTGCTGGGGGGAGGGGGTTTGGGAGAAGGGGGTGGGATTATGGACATTGGGGAGGGGATGTGCTTTGGTGAGTGCTGTGAAGTGTGTAAACCTGGTGATTCACAGACCTGTACCCCTGGGGATAAAAATATATGTTTATAAAAAATAAATTAAAAAAAAAAAAAACCTTTATCCTGGGGCACCTGGGTGGCTCAGTGGGTTAAAACCTCTGCCTTTGGCTCATGTTATAATCTCAGGGTCCTGGGGTCAAGCCCCATGTCAGGCTCTCTGCTGAGCAGAGAGCCTGCCTCCTCCTTTCTCCCTCTGCCTGCCTCTCTGCCTACTTGTGATCTCTCTCTCTGTGTCAAATAAATAAATAAAATCTTAAAAGGAAAAAAACCCTATAGCCTACTTCCAAAGACACTCCCAGTTGAGGTTTTTGATATGGTAGTGCCCCACCTCCAAGAACCAAAATCTGTATTAGTTACCTGCTACTTTAGAACAAATTACCCCAGAACTTAGCAACCCAAAACAATGAACATTTATAAATTCATGGTTTCCCATTGTCAGAAGTCTGGAAAGCAGTTGAGCTGGGTGGTTCTGTGTGGTTCTCTCTAAGATGTCAGTCAAGTTAGTTGACAGCCAAGGCTGCTATCATCTCCCAGATTGTCTGGGGCTGAAAATTTTTCTTCCAAGACCAGTCTCATGGTTGTTGGCACACCTCAGGTCTTCACAAGCCGTTGACTGGCAGCTTCAGTTCCTTGCCTCACAGGTCTTTCCATCAGGTAGCTCACAACATGGCAGCTGGCTTTGCCCAGAGTGAGAGATTAAAGAGAGAGAGGGGAAAGACACCCAAAATAGAAGTCTGAGTCTTTTCCAACTTAATCTTAGTGGTGACATTCCATCACTTTTGCCCTATGCTGTTGGTCACACAGACCAACAAGTGTGCAGACCAGTAGGCAGGGATCACTGGAGCCATCTTGGAAGGGAACTACCACAGCTAGGGAAAATTAACTCCTCCAGTTTTGTCTCCTTTCTCCCTCCTAGTTCCTAGGTTTGCATCCCTTCTTCTGGGGCAAAGACTGTGCTAGGCACTGGATACAAGGACCACCAGACCCTGCCCTTCCACAGGTGTTTGTCTTGTCTAGTCAGTGGAGATGAAATACGAACACAAGTAAGAAGAAAGAGAGAATTTACATCTATACTCACACCTCTTATGGACAGGCACTTTGCTAGACACATCCGTGCATTTCATGTCCATGATAATCTGACAAGGTAGACACACCGATGTCCAGTTTTATGGATAAAGAAACTAAGACTCAGAAAATCTAGGAATATTGCCCACATTCTCTTAACTAGTAAATACCAGGAATGGGATTTTAATTTAGGCGTTCAGGTTATGGAGGGAGGCTTGAGGAAGGAGCCTGCGTAGAAACAGGAAATAACTAAGCTATCAAGAAAGCACTCAGTCGTTCAAGCACACATTATAAACTATTGGAAGAAATGTTGAGACAGGAGGAGAAGCAGCTACTGGTGGAGTTGCAGATATGAGTGACAGTTACTAGGGAGCTATGAAGGAGATTCTGACCCCTCCGCTTTGAACCTGACCTTTCCCTGCCAGGCTCTGCTGAAAACCTCCTCACACTTGAGTCCCCATAGTCATTGACTCGCTCAGCTCCCACCTCAACTGTCATCCTTAGGTTGTCACATGTGGGATTTAACAACCCTAGGCACGGACCCAGCCTGAAAACCCACTGGGCCTGCCTGCTGGTTCCCAGAATCCTTCACTCTGGTTGTAGCCATAAGTACCACACACCTATTCTGCCCCCAGTGGGTCTCTCTCTCTCTCTGCTCCCCACAACACACAGCCCATGAGGAGAGCTAAACCACAAATACAGGGTGGTGGGACATAAGAAACACAGTCACCAGCTTTTTGGTGGGTCTTCCCTTCTTTTGGGGTCAAGCAGGGGCCTCCCCTAGCAGTGTAAGTGGTTCTATCAGAGGAAGTTGCCTGCTTGGGTGTGTTTAATCAGATTCCTTAGTCTTGAGGTACCACAACTGGCTTATATCAGTCATAGGAACTGAAAAGCCATATTCCCTTTTCCCTCGCCCCCAAAGGTTTTTTTTTTAGAGGTCAGTGATTTACCAGTCTTGTATAACACCCAATGTTCGTTACATCACGTGCCCTCCTTAATGCCCATCACCCAGTTATCCCCTTCCCCCCCACTTCGACCTTCCAGCAACCCTCAGTTTGTTGCCTATGATTAAGAGTCTCTTATGGTTTGTCTCCCTCTCTGATATCATCTTGTTTTATTTTTTCCTCTCTTCCCCTGTGATCCTCTGTTTTGTTTCTTAAATTGCACATATGAGCAAGATCATATGATAATTGTCTTCCTCCGATTGACTTATTTCGATTAGCATAATACCCTCTAGTTCCATCTATATCATTGCAAATGGCAAGATTTTATTTTTTTAATGGCTGAGTAATATTCCACTGTATATAGATACCCCATCTTCTTTATCCATTCATTTGTCGATGGACATCTGGGCTCTTCCCATTGTTTGGCAGTTGTGGACATTTCTGAAAAGCCATATTTTCTTAGCACATCTCAGTGTAGCAAGAAAATGTTGACCTTCACTTCCATCTAGAGGGTTTGTTATTCAATTAACAGCTGTCTCTCCTACTACACCTCGTCGGTTTGAATCACCACTGTATTCCCAGAACCTCACACACAGTAATAATTAATTATGTTTTGAAGAATGCATAGATAAATGAAACCAAAGAATGAAAGAGCTGAGGTAGATAGGATTCACCTTGACCTAAATCAAAGACTAGCTTCATGGGGGAGAATAGTGGAAGACAGATGGGAATCTGAGGAAGTTCAAAGGCAGAAGGTTGGAAGCTGAGGGAGTCTCTGCTAGATGTCTTTTACTTTTTCTGTGAGTTGGGGGGTGAGGGATTATCTCCTGAAAGGGAAGGGTGGCAAGAAAGAGGAGAGAGGGGGTGAGGAGAGAACTGAAGTTTTGAAACTTTTATAGGGAACGGGACTGAATGCCCACCAGAGAGTCATGGAGGGTTGGCTAGCAGCAGATGGCTCTAGGGATTCAACCATACACCAACGCCACCAAGGTTGGCGTAAGAGGGCAACAGATGCCATCAGCTAAGAAAGGGAACGCACAGGAAGGAAGCCGAACTCAGGGAAGAGATACAGGGGGTCAGACTTGCACATGGAGGTAGCCATCTCAGGCCAGCAGAATTTACCAGAATTTCCTACTACGTGCTGGACCTTTGTATCAAGTACAAAGAAAGATAGGAGAGCCCCTGGTTTGGAGGAGATAGAAAATGCATCAGATGTGAGGGAGTCATGAATGCCTAAGTAAAAGCATATAGTGCCTCAACTGTAAATACAAAGAATGACAAGTTCAGAGGTGTTTTCTCTTCTCTCTCTCCATTCTCCTTCTTTCAAACTAAACATCACAGTTCAGCTCCTTGTCTCTGTCCCCAAGACTTTTTTTTAGCAAGTACAACCTACACTGGGCAGTCTTAGAACACCACCTCGTGGTTCTTTGAGGTATTAAACATTGAGCTTCCAAAGGAAAGTGTTCTAGATTAAGACCAGGAGAAAAATGTATTCATTCTGCTGTATTTATTGCCCCCAAAACATTGCAACAAGCACCAGGAGTATGAACATATGCCCCTCAAGTTTCTTCCAATATAATAATAAAAAATTTAACTGAACTGAAAGTCTATATGAAAGCAAATTTAATGAGAACTACAATCTGTTGACTGAACTATGGTTCTTTATAGAAGAGAACATGGTATCCACTGTTAAATAGAAAATAGAAAATCCAAACTCCAGCCCATCCATGTAGACTCTCTCCTGGGCCTACTCTAACTTCTCTAGCTCTCCCAGTTTTGCTCTGAACAGACACTACAAAATATGACAAAACCCATGTCTTCATGAGGTGCCTGAGTGGCTCAGTCGCTAAGCGTCTGCCTTTGACTCAAGTCATGGTCCTGGGGTTCTGGGATCAAGCCTCACACCCTCTCCCACTGCTCCTGCTTGTGTTCCCTCTCTCACTGTGTCTTTCTCTGTCAAGTAAACATATAAAATCTTCAAAAAACAACACATCTTCAAAGGTGTGAACAGGGTAGGCAACTATGGGCAGGGAAAGAGAACCAGACTGAAGCCAACAGTCCTGAACTTGAGCTGAAGAAAGCCAACCGAACTTAAGCAAAATCTTTTTCATGCCCCTGAGCTTCTATTTCCTCACTAGTTAACTGGAGATTTAAAAAAAAAAAAAAAAGCCTACTTTTCAGGGTGGTTATATGAATCAAATAAGATAAGAAAGTGGGAAATGAGTACAGATCCTTTACCTCTTTGGTTAGGTTTATTCCCAGGTATCTTATGGTTCTTGGTGCTATAGTAAATGGAATCGATTCTCTAATTTCCCTTTCTGTATTTTCATTGTTAGTGTATAAGAAAGCCACTGATTTCTGTAAATTGACTTTGTATCCTGCCACGTTGCTGAATTGCTGTATGAGTTCTAGTAGTTTGGGGGTGGAGTCTTTTGGGTTTTCCATATAAAGAATCATGTCATCTGCGAAGAGAGAGAGTTTGACTTCTTCATTGCCAATTTGGATACCTTTTATTTCCCTTTGTTGTCTGATTGCTGTTGCTAAGACTTCTTATACTATGTTGAACAAGAGTGGTGAGAGTGGGCATCCTCGTCGTGTTCCTGATCTCAACGGGAAGGACGCAAGCTTTTTCCCATTGAGGATGATATTTGCTGTGGGTCTTTCATAGATAGATTTGATGAAGGTCAGGAATGTTCCCTCTATCCCTATATTTTGAAGCATTTTAATCAGGAACAGATGCTGGATTTTGTAAAATGATTTTTCTGCAGAGGCAGAGACTTTTAACCCACTGAGCCACCAAGGCGCCCTGCAAGGGTAGTTTTTTAATAAGTGCTGCTGATACAATTAGCTACCCATATAAGTAAAACAGAAATCAATTCCAGGTATTTTCAAGTTTTTAATGTGAAGGCAAAAAAAAAAAAGAGTATACATATACTTTTTTTTTGGCCAACATTTTGCCAAGAGAAAAATATATAAATATCCAATAAGCTTCATTACAGGAAAGTACTAATTACAACAATAGTATAACGCTACATACTCACCAATAGGCAAACATTTTAAAAGCTAATATTATTAAGTGTTGTTGAGGATATAGAACAAGTAGAATTCTCATACACTGCTATTGGGAATGTAAGTGGTACAACCAATTTGGAAAACTATTGGAGGTGATCTGCTCAATTTGAATATATGTATATTTTTATTCCTAGTTACACGCCCTAGAGAAACACACATACGTGTGTGCATGAAAATATGTACAAGAAAGCCCAGAGCAGGGTTTTCAGGAGCCAAAAACCTGTAGAACATTCAAATACCCATCAAGAATGTAACAGAAAAGTAAATTACAGTAAATTCAAAGAAATCCAGGTCAGAAAACTTTTCCCATGAAGGGCCAAAGAGCAAATATTTTAGGTTCTGCGGGTCTCTATCTCATAATTTTGGTTTTGTTTTATTTTTTTCTTTTATAACTTTATAAATATGACAAGTATCCTCAGTCATGGGCCATACAGAGACTGCCACCAGCTGGATTTGGCCTGGGGGCCATAGCCTGCCAACCCCTGATACAGCAGAAAATCATGCAGCGTTGAATGGATTCCACCTTGAGACCCCATGGGTGAATCTTACAAACATAACACTGAGCTAAAGAAGTGACACAAATACATGCACATAACACAAATCACTTATACAGACACACCAGGTAAAATTCACAAAAATAAAATTCCATTTATATACAGGCACAATGAAACTATGGGGTTCAACAATGCATAAATATGTGTTAAAACCACAAAGAAGTACACCTGGGTGGCTCAGTCGGTTAAGCATCTGCCTTCAGCTCAGGTCATGATCTCGGGGTCCTGGGATTGAGCCCCAGACTGGATCCGACTCCCTGCTCAGTGGGGAGTCTGCTTTTCCCTCTCCCCCCAGCTCCCGGCTCAGGGACATGCACTCTGTCTCTCTAATAAATAAATAAAATCTTAAATATATGTATAAATAAATAAATAAATAAATAATGAGCTTTTCTGGTATGCAGGCTGGATCTGGATCCCATCGGCTGACCGCAGATGCCCTGCTCTCTCCTCTCTGCTGCACCGCTCCTTGTGGCTGCTCCCTCACTTTCTCTCTTCTGGGCTCGGGGGGCAGCCCAGAAGGTAAGCTCAAGCCTGTCAGACTTGGGCCCTGCAGGGCTGTCCTTTTATCCCCTCCTAATGAGAACACCGAACTACCCTTGGAAACTCATTTTTTTTTCCTACTGCTCAACAGAACTATGTTAGGGATATTTAATGTTAAATAATGTGAATTCCTGTGAGCCATGGCCTTTCTTCTCTTTGGGCCCAAGAAATCAGCAGCCATCTTGTGACTCAAAGGTCTAAAGAGAGAAGCCTTCTCTCTCCCTGTCTTTTCACACAACCTGGCGGCCTGCATTTCAAGAACAATCCCATCAGGTCAGAGATTCTCCCTGGACCACTTGGTGGGGCATAGTACTCACCCAACGAGGCTCTCTGAGGAAAGCAAGCTTCTGATTTTTAAAATTATGCTCAAACCAACTTCTTGTGAAAGTGAGTCCCTTGCTCTGAAAAGCTAAGCCAAACCTACATGTGGACTTAGACCTAGCCAAGCATGTTTGGGCAACTGTTGGCCGGGGGCCAATTTTATATCAGGAACAAGTACCATCTTGGGAAATCATTCATCCTAAGAGAAGAGTCTCTCAAATCTGGGGAGTCCATGATGGTGGAGGGGAGGCGGGAATGCAAATGCTGGGAGAGGTCTTCCTCTCAGAGTGTACGCTCAGAGCTGTAATAAGGGTGGTGTACCAAGAAGCCAATGAATGGTTTGCCTAATAGCTCTATAGGACATCTGCTCTGTGGCATACGCAGGAAACCCAGCATAACACCCATGGGACTGAAATGCACTTTACTCTCTTGGAGTGAAGGCTGCAGCTCTTAAGGGCATGCAAGAAAAAATGGTGCGGGTAAAGCTTGCAGAGATAGGTGGCTAGAAAAGCTTAAGGGATCAGAGGTCGTCTCCGCTCAATTCCATTCCCTTCCATGTGCCAGACCCTGAGGAGCACAAATGAACTAGACCTAACACTTGCCTTCCCAGAACAGACCAGCTGGTGGGGGAAAACAGGTAACATCAGCAAGATAGAGGTTGGTATTGTGATAGAGATATACCCAAAATGTTACAGAAGCATGATGGAGGGGCACCCCATCTTGAAGAAGGGTTAGGCTTCCTGAAGGAAATGACACATGAGCTGAGCCTTTTTTTTTTTTTAAGGATTTTATTTACTTATTTATTTGACACACAGAGAGAGATCACAAGTAGGCACACAGGTGCCCCATGAGCTGAGCCTTTAAATACGAACAAGAATCTACTAGTGAAGAAAGTGAGAAGAGCATTCAAGGTGGGGACAACAGTGTAAGCAAAGGCTCAGAGCATGAACAGGATGGGTCTGCTGAGAAATGACCTGAGCGTTCACAGGTCAGAAAGTAGGAAGACAGGCAGCAAGGAGCTAAGGCTGATGGTTAGGGAAGGGCCAGGCTTTCTATGCCAAATTAATCAAGGTGTTAGATTGTATCACATAAACTACTAAGGAAGCCCAAGGGGCTTTCTGAGAACTTGACCTATTTTTTTTTTCAAGTTCATGTTATCTAGAATTAATTTTTTTTTTTTAAGTGACTCTTAATCTCACAAAACAAACTGAGGGTTGCTGGGGGGAGGGGGTTTGGGAGAAGGGGGTGGGATTATGGACATTGGGGAGGAGATGTGCTTTGGTGAGTGCTGTGAAGTGTGTAAACCTGGTGATTCACAGACCTGTACCCCTGGGGATAAAAATATATGTTTATAAAAAAAAATTGACCTATTTTTTTTAAAGACTTTATTTATTTATTTGACAGGCAGAGATCACAAGTAGGCAGAGAGGCAGGCAGAGAGAGAGGAGGAAGCAGGCTCCCTGCTGAGCAGAGAGTCCGATGCGGGGGCCCAATTCCAGGACCCTGGGATCATGACCTGAGCCAAAGGCAGAGGCTTTAACCCACTGAGCCACCCAGGTGCCCCAGAACTTGACCTATTTATTGGTTCCAAATCAGAGTAGGTATTGCAGATTTCTTCAAATTGTCAGGTTCCAGAGTGAGCTTTCTAATGTGTGAATCCAATGTTATTGCACAAATGAATGAATGAGGGGAGTTATTCAAAGACAAATAAAAAGGTTATCCGGCTACACTGAGGCTCCAGCTGAGATGACAAATCATGAATTTGCAGGGCTGCCAACCTGCACTGTTGCACATTTTCTCCAGCAACTAACCAGGTACAGGAGCAGGAAAGCCAGTGTAAGAGATGGATACAGAGTCAGAGTTTCACCATATCAGACCAGAGAGTGAAGGTTGTCAGAGATATCTGTAAAATTCTTACCTAATAAACAATTTAGGACAGTCAAAAGAAGAAAAAAAAAAAAACAGCAGAATTCATTCTTTCTTTAAGCAAGTTTAACATGGGGTCCTATCACTTGCCACTGGAAAAGTCCCGACTAATAATGCGCATAGCTCAGGACTCCAGTCTCTGGAGGCTTCTGTAAGCTTCCAAATGGCAGCAGGAAGGAGGCTATAAGAAAACCACTTGAGATGTCAGAAGTCAAGTTGTTCCTGGGAGCGGCAGCAGCATGGGGTAGGTCGTGGGAGTGGTCACTGAAGCAGATGGAATGAAAGGAAGAAGAATGAGCTGAGAGGCTAGGCCATCCTACACATCCTGAAATGACCCAGGTCAGTGGTAGGCGTGAGGTAGAATTCTACCTCAGAGAATGAGGGCTAATTGTTTTCTTTTCCCCTCAGAACCTCTCCCATACTCTGCCCTACCAAACTTTGACTGGTTGGTCTGTCCCTGAATTTGCTTGGAAGCCCAACCACCCAGCTAATGGGAACTTTTCATTCTTTGTATCTCTGGAAAAGAAGCCAGAGAAAATCCAGTGTGCTCACTCAACAGGGAAGAAATCTTGAAGTGCCCCTGAGGGAGGCCTGGAGATGCAGTCTCCAGCCTTCCACTCCCATCCTGCCCCAGAATTGTTGTGGCTTGCCCGAAGAGTCTCAGAAACTTCACGTTATCACTTTGTTCTTCTCTCTCCAAAATCTCAAGTAACCATGAGGCGCTGGGGAAAAAGATGTGAGCATTGAAGAGCAGTAGATCTGACTTGAATCCCAGCTCTGACCTTGGACAAGTTACTTGGTATTTCTGAGCCTCGATTTCCTTCTCTCTAAAATGAGGATAATAATTTTCACCTCATAAGGTCGTTGTCAGAGTTAAATGAAATAATTTGTATCATGTTACTACGTTAGTGCCAGCACGTAGTTCCCACCTCCACCACTATCAGTCCCTGCCCCCCAACCCCAACTGCCTCAGAGGCATTATGCCTCCATTAGCCATTATTAGGCATGTGGATGGCCACACGGGGCAATGGAATCAGAACTGGATTAGCTGTCAGGAGCCCGCATTCCAGATGTGGATTTAGTCGTTCAACTGGACACAATACTCAGCCTCTTTGACCCTCAGTTCTAGCCCTGCCCACCTCACAGAATGGAGGTAATGTGATTTACAAATATTAGCAAAAAAAGACATGAACATGAACATGAAGTTTGTGTTAAAGTACCAGCAAGAACAACAGCACAGAGTGCTACTTTCCTGGAGAGTATTGCATTTTTCTCTGCAGTGAAATGTAATCAGTCATTCATTTAATAAAACTGAACTGGACATCTAGTCTACCATGCATTCAATCCCTGTGCAAAGAATAATTTCACAAGTAACCCTTCTTCCTCCGTGATACTAGGTAAGTGGGTTGAACATTCCTCATTCCCTCATTCTTTCATTCATTTAATAAATCTCTCTCCAGCTCTGAGATTTGAAATGAACTACAGTATTTATCTCTTAGGAGATTATTTCAGTCTTACTAATAATTTCGTTGACGGTCATCTCCTGGTGACTAGACTGTGAGCTTTCTGAGGACTGGTAGGATCCAGGGTCTGTGTCCATTTACTGACCAAATGAACCCAAAGGACTGACCATTTCCTAGATAACACAGCTGACATAAGCTGCTTCTCTGACCATGAGCTATACTCACAGGGGCTCCTTGTCACCTTGGTCTGGCCCAGGAGAGGGAACTGGACTCATCACATTTCCATCATCCCAAGCAAACAACTCTTGTCCTCCAGATGACTCAGAGTCTCTAGTCCCTGGCCTGGCATCAGCCCCCAGGATGGCCCCAGGCAACACCATCTCTATGATGAGCACAGCCTGGCATGTGCCCAACCCATGATATTAGCACGCCAGTCCCTTTGCCGTCTACAGGCTCAGGGGCCATTAGGGCTGTCTGGGGCCTCTGATATTAATGGGGGATGCTCTCAGCACAGCTCAGCTCTGCTTCCTGGGCATCAGCCCATCAGCAGGAGACAAATCTCACTGGCAAGTATACTTCCCTCCAGTCCTGGGCCACACCCAGGCTGCCTGCTAGATGGATGACATGGGATTTGGCTTCTCTCCCTCCCATTGGCCTCCTCCCTTCTGCCATCTCCCATCTCCATCCTCCCTTCCCTTCCTTGCCCCCTTCACTTTATTTTTGTCCGTTCCCCCCCACATACATCTTCTTACTCCTTAGCACTTTTCCTGCTTTCTCATTGTCCCTCTCCTCCTTTGCCCTGTACATACCTCCCTTCCTCTATTGTCACTCTTTTTCATCTTTGTTAATTTCCAGCTCTTTGCCAGTTTGCCTCTTTCTGTCCTTTTGCTGTCCAGTTTGCCTGTCTCTGTCTCCCTTTCTGGGTTGTCCTCTTGCTCCCCACCTTTCCCATCCCTAAGTCCTCACCTTCAATCTGCAACCATTATAGAATAGGAAAGCAAGGATGGTTCAGGGCACAAGAGAAGTCCAGTCCTAAAGGAACGTGAGACACACAGAGGGGGCTAATCAGAGGAATCTGGGCAAGTGTTTGAATTATCTCTCAGACAAACTTGAAACCAGGATAAAAAGGTGTCATCCCAGCAACCTTCTCAGGTCCCCTCCCGCTTTGAGAGCTTTGTACTCTCACTCAGTAGACCTTGCTTTGTTGCCCACCACTTCGCCTGGTCTACCACTTCATTCTTTAAAGTGCCATGACCAAGAACCACAGGCACCAAAGAAAAAAATCCTGTAACACTACTTACGTCTATTTAATTCACTAGTTCTCAACAATTATGTAGAAGTGACATTTGAAAATTTCATCATATCAAGTTTGTATTGTTGTTAGAAAATTTTATAACAAATAATGAACTTATTTGACTAATAAACCCAGGTAGAATAAAAGCTTTACATCTGTGTTATTTTCTTTATAATACTTTATAAAGACATGTCCTCTTTGGGGCACCTGGATGGCTCAGTTGGTTAAGCATCTGCCTTTGGCTCAGGTCATGATCTCAAGGTCCTCAGATCAAGACTTGAGTTGGGCTTCCTGCCCAGCAGGGAATCTGCTTCTCCCTCTGCTCCTCTCCCTGCTCCTGCTCTCTCTCTCAAATAAATAAAATCTTTTAAAAAAGTGGGGGGAGTCCTCCCAACCCCCCAAAATAAAGTACAAGTTATCACTTTATAACCACAAGACAGCTATAAATTTGGACATAATTTGGCAAGGATGGAGAAGCAACCAGAACTTCCACACATTGCTGTTGGGAGTGTAAAATGTTACAACCACTTTGGAAAACTGTCCTTTACTTTTCTCATAAACTCAACATACCAGCAAACTCAACATGACCCATCAATTCCACTCTTTGGTATATACCTGAAAGAAGTGAAACCTATTATCACATAAAAACAAAGCATGAATATCCACAGCAGTTTTATTCATAATAGCCAAGATCTAGAAAATACCCAAATGTCCATCAATAAGAAAATAATCATGGTATATTCATACAATGGAATATTACTCAGCAGTAAAAAGGAAAATGCAACATAATGAGTAACCTCTGACATGTTATGTTGACTGAAAGAAGCCAAACACAGAAGAATATGATTCCATTGATATGAAATTCAAAAACAGACAAATTGTTGCAGTTGACCTTGACTGCAGGCTTGTAAGTCTCTGAAACAGAGGGCCATTTTTCCATGCCCTAATTTTCCATGCACTAATCTATGGTAGGGGCACCTGGGTAGCTCATTGGCTAAGCATCTGACTCTTGATGTTGGTTCAGGTCATAATCTCAGGGTCATGAGATTGAGCCCCACATCGGGCTCTGTCATCATAAAGATGTATCATGATGTACCTCACCATTTTCCGGTGGCTGGACAGGTACGTTGTTTCCAATTTTTCACTTTATAAATGGCAATGTCATGACAAACATAAATGGAAAAGTATAGATACTGAAGATTTTTTATATTAAACAAGGAGTTTAAGAGCAGGGATTCTGGAGTCCAGACCATCCAAATGTTTGAATCTCAGTCCCACCACTTATTTTTCGCAACCCGGGCAAGTTACTTAATCTTTCTCTGCTTCAGGGCACCTAAGTAGCTCCGTTGCTTAAGCATCTGGCTCTTGATTTCAGCTCAAGTCATGATCTCAGGGTCATGAGATCAAGCCCCATGGGCTCCGTGCTGGGTGTGGAGACTGCGTAAGATTCTCTCCATGCTGGGTGTGGAGACTGCGTAAGATTCTCTCTCTCACCCTCTCTCTCTGCCCTCTTCCCCACCCTCTTCCCCACCTTTCTCTTCTTTTCTAAAAAATAAATAAAAACCTTTCTCTGGGGTGCCTGGATGGCTCAGTGGGTTGAGCCTCTGCCTTCAGCTCAGGTCATGATCTCAGGGTCCTGGGATCGAGCCCCGCATCAGGCTCCCTGCTCATCAGGGAGCCTGCCTCTCTGCCTGCTTGTGATCTCTGTCTGTCAAATAATTAAATAAAATCTTAAAAGAAAAAAAAACAAAACCCTTCCTCTGCTTAAATTTCCTCACTGGAAGTGACGGTATTAATCATAACTCCCCTCATTACGTTGTTGTGAGTTAAATGGGGCCTTAGATATAAACCACTTAGAAAAATGCCTGGCATTTAGTAAGCCCTCAAAACGTGTTAGCTATTACTCACAGTATTGTTTGAGGAAAGACCTATAACTCGGCTTAAACAAGTGAGGTTACAAACAAATGAGAAAAAAATAATTATTGTTAGAAGACTGGAGGAGACTGGAGAGGGTTACCATTTACTCCAAAAGTCTGTGTTTGGTTTGGCAGTCTAGACCATGGATGGCATATTCCATATCTGTCTTATCCTTTGACCTTGGCTGACAGAACTCTTCAGTTACCACACTGTTCCCAGATAGAACCTTGAAATCCCTTTCATCACTCCAGCTTCCCTTAGTGTTTCAACCAAGTTGAGATAAGGGAGGGCTTTTTGACGTCCATGTTCTGGAGCAATGGTTCTCAACTCTGGTACACACTGGAGTCCCTGAGGTGGTGGTGTAGGCAGACTGCCAAGATAGCCCCAGTGATCTCCACCTCCGGTGGGCAAGCCCTCATGAATCCTCTGTCCCTGAGTGTGGGCTGGACCTAGTGGCCTGTTTCTAATGAACAGAACATAGCAAAAGTAATGAAATGTCATTTCCATGAATGGGTTATAAAAGACGGTGACTTCCATCTTGTTGGCTGATTCTCTCTCGTGCAGACTTTAATAAAATAAGCTTCCATGTCGGAGAGTCCCGAGTGGCAAAGAACTGAGAGTGACCTCCAGCCAACAGCCAAGAAGGAATAGACTCTCAGTGCAGGGCCTGTAAGGAACTCAGTGAGCCTGGAAACAGATCCTACTACAGCTGGACTTGACAGCAGTCTTCTGAGAGACCCTGGACCAATACCTTGACTACACCTTTGTAGGAAACCTTGAAGCAGAGGATCTAGTTAAGTGTCCCTGAGTACAGAAACTGTGAGTTAATAAATATGTGGGGTTTTAAATTTTTTTTTATTTTGTTTAAAATTTTATTTATTTATTTGACAGACAGAGATCACAAGCAGGCAGAGAGAGGGAGGAAGCAGGTTCCCTGCCGAGCAGAGAGCCCAATGCGGGGCTGGATCCCAGGACCCTGACATCATGACCTGGGCTGAAGGCAGAGGCTTTAACCCACTGAGCCTCCCAGGCACCCCTGTGGGTTTGTTTGTTTTTTTTAAAGATATTATTTATTTATTTGTGTGTGAGAGAGAGAGAGCATGAGCAGGGGGAGAGGCAGAGGGAGAACCAGACTTGAGCCTGATATAGGGCTTGATCCCGGGACTCCGGGATCATGACCGGAACTGGAAGCAGCCCAGCGCAGAGCTATGCTACTACGAGGAGCTCAGCTATTGTTCCCCTCCCTCCAGCCCTTCCCTGGATCCGAGGGCCCCTACCAGATTGCCCACTCAGACAACAGGCTCTAAACAGGGTTTACAAGCTGTAACTCTAAGAATATTCTTAAACAGTTATTCTTTGTAAAGTGTTCTATGGTCCAAACTGGAAAATAGGTGTCCCATCCCTGGGGGGTGGCACCTCCCTGACACTGACCATTTGACATTGATTGGTCCCCTGCCGTTGTTAACAGGCGGCTTACATGCTAACGTGGACACCCTCAGGAGCAGCCCCCACTGTCCGGCCAGCCCTCACATGGCCTTCAAAATGGCTTAGGCGTCTCCTGGGTCACACGTACAAACAAGGGTTCACAGTCAATTTACTGGGAAAATATAGTAACACTGACTTGACCAACTTATCCTTTGGTAAGGTAGAGAAACAGAATAATGGAGTGATGGGGAGAACAGTCTCATAAGCCAAACAGCCTGAGCATAAGTTGAAACTCTGGCACTTACTAACTCTGTGTCTCAACTTTCCCATCTGTGAAATGGGTAGAATGATACAGCACTTTTCTACATGGGACATATTAATTGATTGAATGACTGAGTCAATTACTACCTCTGAGAGACTTAGGACAGCGCTGACTTTCCATTGGTAGTAATGGACCTGTATCTTCACAACAACCTTGTGAGATAGTATGGTTAATGTTCCATTTACAGATGAAGAGGGGTGCTTGGTCCCACCCTTGGTTTCAGCTCAGTTTGTAAGATCAAGCCCAGTGTTGGGCTCCCTGCTCAGCAGGCGTCTGCTCAAGAGTCTCTCTGTCCCTCTCCCTCTGCCCCTCTCCTTGTCTCTCTCTTTCTCAAATAAATTAATAAATCATTTTTTTTTTAATTACACAGATGAAGTAACTGAAATTATTGCCCTCAGGAGCTCCTATCATGCGTCCCCCATGGCAGGTACGGTGAACAACAAGAGACTAAGGTCTTTTTTGCTTTAGCTCAGGAGAAGAGGGGAGTCACAAAAACAACTAAATTAAAAAAACAAAAACAAGATTTTTTTAAAGATGTTATTTATTTATTTGGCAGACAGAGATCACAAGTAGGCAGAGGCAGGCAGAGAGAGGAAGGGAAGCAGGCTCCCTGCTGAGCAGAGAGCCCAATGCAGGGCTAGATCTCAGGACCCTGAGATCATGACCTGAGCCGAAGGCAGAGGCTTTAACCCACTGAGCCACTCAGGAGCCCCCAAAAAACAAGATTTTTAAAGAATCCTTTAAAAAATGTAATAAAATAAAATAATAAAAAAATAAAATAAATTTTAAAACCCCAAGATGATATCATATAATCATTGTGCAATGAAGACAATAAAACAGGCTGATGTCAATAAGCAAAAATGGAAAATAACCCAAATGCTCATCAGCAGGTGAATGAATACACAAGCTGCAGATTAGCCATGTAGTGGAAGAACAAGAAATGAAACACTGACACATACAACAGTGTAAGGACCTACTTTATATTTTTATATTTTAGCCAGAGGCTTCCATTGAGGTTCAACAATAACCTTGTTGTTTTAACCCTTAAACTGTCCCTGCTCCTCTTCCCCCAGGGGACTTACTTAAAAACAAGTCCTGGAAACCAGGCCCAGGTAACAAAGCTCAAATACAAGGGTGGGTCAGGCCAGGTAGAGACATCCGATAAGTAGGGGGGGTATGCATACTGTCTCCCTAGTTACCAAAGAGTATGGGCCCCGCCCTTTGGGAGCCTTTTGGGCGCCAATTCTGACCAAGGTGATAGGCTGGGTCAAATGTCTACTATAGGGTAAATTGTAACTCAATTGGTCACCTAGCATCACTGTGCAGCTTTCTCTGTGTGTTACAATCTCATTGGCCACTTGTGCGTGGCCAGGCCCAACTACATGGGTTTTGCTCTATAAAAGTTAGTCTGGAAAGCAGGGAGGGGTCGTCTTCTGTGTAAGGGTTGGCCCCGGGCCGGTCTGTTTGACGGCTGGTCTGATTCTTTTTTTAAAAGATTTTATTTATTTGACAGAGAGAGATCACAAGTAGGCAGAGATAGAGGGGGAAGCAGGCTCCCTGAGCAGGGAGCCCGATGTGGGGCTCGATCCCAGGACCCTGAGATCATGATCTGAGCCGAAGGCAGAGGCCCAACCCACTGCGCCACCCAGGCGCCCCAGTCGGTCTGATTCTTGATGCTTGGCGTGAAATAATGCTTTGCTTGACCTTTGCTTTGTATCAGTCTCGCTCCTTTAATCACGGACCCATTATTGGGACATAACAAACAGCATGGGTGAAACTCAAAACAATGCTGGGTGAAAAAGAAACACTGCACGCTATATGATTCTACTTACGTAACATTCTAGAGAACGCAAACACATTGGTCTTGACAAACCAGTGGTTGCCTAGGGCTGAGGGCAGAAAGAAGGATGGACGGGCTGCGCAGAGAACCATCTAGAGTGTTGGAAATGTTCTGTATCTCGATCATGGTCATTGTTTCATGGGTGTATCCATATAATGAAACTCATCAAATTGCACACTTTAAACGGATGCCATTTCCTGCACATTAATTAAACCTCAGTCAGTTTGGTTGTAAGACATGGGACCGTGACTATGAAGGTCAATAGAACAGGGCTCCTGGAAGCCTCTCAAAGAGAATGTTGTTTGTGCTGAGATGAGAATGTTCAGGTTGTACGAAATCAAAGAAATCAAGCCCAAAGGCACAGGCTTATGTTCAATCCCTGATGATCCAGAGGCTGGGAACGGTTGGCCCCTTAAGCAAGAAGGAGTTTCAGTGTCTAAGAGAATTTCAAAATAAGAATAAGACCCACCTAAAAGTTTTTATTATCCCCAGGCTCTGGCAATTCTAAACAACATCAGCGAGAAAATGCTCTTCCATGAAGACTGCTCCTATGCTGGTGTTTTCCACAATGGTCCATGGGATCAGAAAATTCTGTGTGGCGTGCAGTTCATGGTAATTTTTTGTTGAATACAGTGGTAAATTGTGATTGTAAGAATATGACTCTTAAACTTTGATCAGACCTATGTTACTCTGCCAGGACTCCTTCACTGTGCCCTGACTTTGTGACTTTTTTCATTGACTTTTATTGAAATCGGGCTGGGCCAGCTCAGTGCCTGCCTTGTCAGGTGGGAAACCCAGCCCATCCAGGCGCGGGAAGGTAATGTCAGACCCTGTGGGCCAGCTAGCTCACAAACGCTGGCTAGTTCAGGAAAACCGCTTTTGTCTTTCTCACTTTTAGGTTTGTTTTGTTATGTTGGACTGAAGACCATATTCTGAGATTAAGCACACGGCATCTGCCCCAGGCCATGTACTCAATGCCTCACATCTCATTTTTACCAATGAAGAAACTGAGACCCAGTGATACAAAATCATTTCTGGAATGGAACGGCTAAGACCAGGATTCAAGTTAGACTTTTTGCCATCTGTTGGGTCCCCAACGTTGGGTCCCCCAGTAATGGGTCCGTGATTAAAGGAGCGAGACTGATACAAAGCAAAGGTCAAGCAAAGCTTTATTTCGCGCCAGGCATCAAGAATCAAACTGATCGGGATGCCGGGGTGGCTCAGTGGGTTGGGCCACTTGCCTTCGTCTCAGGTCATGATCCCGGGGTCCTCGGATCAAGTCCGCATCCAGCTCCTTGCTTGGCGGGGAACCTGCCTCTCTCTCTACCTCTGCCTGCCTCTCTGCCTGGTTGCATGCTTTCTCTCTCTCTCTCTGATAAATAAATAAAATCTTTAAAAGAAAAAAAAAAAAAAGAATCAAGCCTACCGTCAAACAGAACCCCACTGATCAGATGTCTCCACCTGGCCTGACCCACCCTTGTATTTGGGCTTTGTTACCTGGGACTGGTTTCCCAGACTTGTTTTTAAGTAAGTTCCCCTGGGAGGGGTGGGGCAGAGTCAATTTAAGTTTGACAACAAAATGGCAGTTCAACGGGGTGGGGCCGCTCTGCCTGAATAGGCCCTTGCACCATCCACCACACTGCCCCCACTGCATATTTACTGAATACCTTTAATATGCCCAGCCCTGCATAGCATCATCCATAGAAGATCTAGAAGAAATGGTCTCTGCCCTTCAGAAGTATCATCTTTGAGCCCAAGACTAAAAAGCAAGAATGCCTCAAGGAAATTTATTCCATTACTGAGTACCCATTACACACCTATTATGAGCTGGACATTGTGATAACGGACCCAGGGTTTTCCATGGAATCATCCACCTTCCCACCTGTGTCTTACTGACCTTCACAGCAGCACCAGTAAGTAGTAATAGAGGAATCCCATCTTACAGCTAGGGAGACTGCTGTAAAGACATGTTAAATTATGGGGCGCCTGGGTGGGTCAGTCGTTAACCGTCTGCCTTCCGCTCAGGTCAGGATCCCAGGGTCCAGTGAACCAGCCGCATCAAGCCCCGCATTGAGCTCCTGCTCCAGAGGGAATCTGCCTCTTACTCTCTCAGTCAGAGTCAGTCTCTCTCTCTCTCCCTCTCTCTTTCTCTCTCTCTCGGGCGCACGTGCGTCCTATCTCTCAAATGAACAAATATTTTAAAACCTTAAAAAAACAATGTTAAATCGCTTGCCTAAGGTCACAAAGTTTAGAGTAGAAGAACTGGGCTTTTCCTGGGTCTGTCTGACTCCAGAGCCACAGTTCCGCTGTGTCCCCGGCCTCTCTATTCTCCTGCCATCAGGACAAAAGAGAATACGCTCACCCTTAAAAGGACTACTGGCTAATAGGGGAGAAGGCTTGCCTGCGTCAGTCACCACAGCTTCTGATCACAGAGGCTGCGCACTCAGGTTGCATGGAGCAGGCAGTGTAGACCAAACCAGTTTGGTGTAAGAGCCTTACTTAGTACACTATAAGGCACCATAAAAATGCAGGTCCAAGGAGCCAATTTTAATACAGTTTCTATAGGTCTCCCGTACAGTAACATTCCATCCTCTTGCATCTCATCACCCATCTCGCACCATAACAACGTCCATGCGCAATACACAACAAACATATTTTCTTTCTTTTTTAAAAAGATTTATTTATTTATTTGAGAGAGAGAGAGACTCAGAGGGAAAGGGTGGGAGGATCCCAAGCAGACTCCACAGTGTGAGTGGAGTCCAACCTAGGACTCGATCTCACGAACCCCAGATCATGACCTAAGCTGAGACCAAAAGAAGTCAGATGCTTAACTGACTGAGCCACCCAGCTGCCCCAACAAGAAGCTTATTTTCAAGAAAGAAGCAAGAATCAAGAAGTTAACAGATCATCTGAAAGCATTGATCAGTTTTCCAGAACAAAATACCAGAATATATGGTTTGACAAATTCATATGTCCTTACAGGAACAATGAAATAGCATATTTAAAATCATAGCATATTTAAAGTTTAAAAATCTCAAAAATGAGAACTCTATGGGGACCTACGGCTGTTATAAAGCTTGGACGAGATAAACACACACATCATTTATTTCTCTTGGAAGTAAAAAATGGCTCTAAAGTTTTTGAGAAAATAAGCACTGGTGGGTGTTGATTTTTTTTTTTCTTTCCCAGAATGGTTGGTTGGTGAAAAGAGTCCCCAAATACCGAAAAGTTCCAGTGGCATATACTGTGGCAGAGGAGTTAATATATCAGGTTAGGTGTGAATTCTATCCTTCTGCCAAAAAAAAGCTCCCTCAGTATTGAATATGCGGACCCCTTCAAGTCTTAGTCCCAATCTACTTTTCTAGTCTTCCTCCCCGCTCCTCCCTCTCTGCCTCAACCAGACTGAGGCCATGCCTGGGATCAAGCAGGCACTTACTTGATATTGGTGAGGGTGCTTGAGGGGCTCAGCTGGTTAAGTGGTTAAGCATCTGCCTTCAACTCAGGTCATGATTCCAGGTCCTGGGATCGAGCTCCATGTGGGGCTCCCTGTTCAGCAAGGAGCCTACTTCTCCCTCCTCCACCTCGTTTGTGCTGTACATACATAAATAAAATCTGTAAGTAAATAAATAAAATTTTTAAAACAAACCAAAAAATAGGTATTCGTAGAAAGAAAGAAAGAAAGAAAGAAAGAAAGAAAGAAAGAAAGGAAGGGAGGGAGGGGAAAGGAAATGGCCAATGTAATCAAGTCTTAAATGGACTCGTGCTATCTCCCTCTTCTAGGCAATCCTACTCTAAAGAAAAGATCTGACAATCTAAGATTTAAGTGTCATCGAACATGACCAGAAGAAGCATCTAACTAATGCAGAACAGTGGTTTTCCGCCCTGGCTGGCTATCAGAATCCCTCAGAGAGCTTTTGAAATATACTAATGCCAGGCCCCACCCCAGAGCATCTGATTCCATTGAACTGGAGGGACACCCTGGTCCTGGTGCTTTACTCCCAGTGTGTGGACAGCATTGCCCATCTCTGGCCCAGGCCAGTCCCCTCAGAGTTCCAGAGAGTTGATGTCACATCTCCACGGCTAGACTCAGTGTCACTGGGTCACTCTAGCCTTTATCAGCGCTCAATCTCATTAAATTCTTCCTTTTCTCTTAACTTTCTCAGACTTCAGTTCTTCTCGTTTAACAAGTAGTTATTAAGCACCTGCCATGTGCCAGGTATCAGGTGTACTCCAGTGAGCAGAACAGTCCATTTCCTCTCACCTTGACCTCAGCAGGAAGAGCCCTCATGCCTGGACACTTTTCCCAATTGGGACCAGTCGGTCTCCACTAGTGAACTTCTCAGGACTAGGAGCCCTACATTAGTCATCTTTGGAGCTGCAGAGCCTAGCACATTGCCTGGTATGAAGGCAGATTTGATCCAAGTTGGATGAATGATTCCTAAATCCTCACAGATGGAATAAAGAAAACAGAAAACGGTCAAGAAGTTTACTTTCATTCGCCTGGACTTTCTCAATTCTACATCATAGAAATCTAGTTTAAATTCTCCCAAAGAAGGTATTTACTTGCTTATAAGAGGTAAGACAAGTGTACAGAATCTCGGAGCTCAAATCATGTCATTAGGGCTCAATCTCTCTTGGCCGCTCCCAGCTGGCTCAGGCTGTGTCATCTTGGCATCTTTCCTAGTTCAGGGCCTCTCCACGAGACAGGCAAGATGGTCCTCCAGGAGGTCCCAGGTCTGTAACCTCCGATTTTAGCAATCCAGGCAGGACTCCGGACTCCGAGGGCCCCAGGTGCACATTCCTGAACCAAACATTCTCTGGCTCAAACATTCCCCCAGTACTCTCTGAGTATCTATCATGTGCCAGGCCCTGTGCAAACAAGCAGGCAGGTCGTCAGCGAACAATTGGATAGATGGAGGGATGGAGGGATGGAGGGAAGGTTGATTGATGGATGGGTGGATGGGTGGATGGGCAGATGATGGGTGGTGGATGGGTGTCACTAGTATCCGAGCCTGAGGCTCCCTTGTTGTCCCCTGTTTTTACCCCTCCACCCCAGGCTATCCCTTCACTTTCCTAAAAGCCTCCTTGACCCTGAAGCCATTATAATGATCCTTTCTCTTGGTCCTCAGGCAACAGCTGGTACTTTCCCTCCCTCCCGCCATCCAGCATCCAGCGTCCAGCGTCCAGCGTCCAGCATCCAGCCGAATCTGGAATCGATACCAGTGAACTGGGTGTGAACGGAAGGAGACTGGCTCATTACTTGCCATTGTTTACTTCTGAGTGTGTGCATTCTCACCGCTTCCCATTCTGACTCTCCTCTTTCCTTCCCACTTCTTCCCACTGGCTCAGCCACAATACAAACAGCTCATCAGCATTTGGCCCTGGAGGACCTGCGGACTCAGGGGAGGAGGGCAGAGGCGGCGGGCGGGAGCAGCACCGCGGCGGTGACAGCGCACAGCCGGGCCCGGCCGCGCCGCGCCGCACCGCAGGACGCCCATGCCCGGCCCGAGCCGCCCAGGGATTGCTCATGAGGCCTCTGGCGAGCGGGAGTAGGAAGAACCGCGGCGTATCCCTGGGGCTCCTGGCCCTCTTCCTGGCCGCAGCCCGGTGTCTGCAAAGTAAGCGCTAGGCGGCAGGGAGGCTCCGGGCGCAGTGGGGGCCGGCGGAGGCCGGCGGGGGTGGCGCTGGGGACGGAGAAGTGGCTGTGGGGCTCGGGCCCCCCACACACACACCGCGGGGCACAGCGGGGAGCGGCGGAGCTCGGCGGGGCTCCGGGAGGGGGGCGGAGCGGACGGACGCGGGCGGTGGAGCAGCCGCGGGGCTCGGGGCGCAGCGGGGAACGGCGGGGTGGCGCGGGGAGTCGCGGCGGAGCTCGGGAGGGGGTCTGGCGGCGGAGCGGAGCCCCGCGGGGCGGGGCGGCGGACAGCGGAGCTGGAGGGGCCGGCAGGGGGCGACCAGGAGGCTCCCGGCGCAGCGTGGCGGCGGGGGGGCGGCGGTGCGGAGCAGCTGGCTGGTCCCGCGGGTCGCGCCCCCGGCCCCCCGGTCACAGGCCCTAGCCCACCTCGGGGGCCCCGGGTGTCAGGGGACGTGCTGCTTCCTCCGGGGTTGGGCGCTTCTTCTAGGGCTCCGACCGCAGGCGGAGGGACCTGGCCAAGTGGAGGCTCTCCCGGCCCGGCACCCAGGGCCACTTCGGGGTGCCCGGTCCGGCCCCGCCCGTCAAGGCGTTATCAGAGCCGGAAGCCGACGGGGAGATAACCGGCTCCCGGCCCCGTGGCCGCCGCCTCTGCTGTATTTTCTATTTCTTTTTCCTGGAATAACCAGACTTGCAGCTGAGGTGTCCCCGACCCCAAGGGTACACGGGGCCCCGCCCACTACGGTGGGGATCCCTCGCCCTCCCGCAGGGTTCCCCGGGTCCCAGGACATTCTGTAGGCCTCTCCCCTCACGCAGAGGAACCCACAGCCGACCCTCTTGAAGAAAGGGAGTCTGGGGGGTTGGGGTTGGGTGTTGGGGCCTGAACTCAGGCCGAAGGTGGTCCTCGCTACTGCGCACAGAGTGGTGGGCGTTGGGTGGCTCGGCCGTAGAATCTCCCTAGTTTGATGAGCCTTAATGTAACTCACAGCGGCACAAACTCCCGCTGACACAAACCACAGATCCTAACACAGCTTTCTTTCTCCTCTAATCATTAACATCATTGTCATTCCCGTGTTACAGATGAGTCCGCTGAGATTCAGGGTAAGGACTGTGGGGCCGTGGGAGGTGGGAGCATCGACAGTAAGAGCTGGCACTGACATAGCACGTGTGCGTTCACCATCCCTGGGACTCGACAAGATTTTTATCCCCGAATCCACAAGGCAACCCTCTAAGTGCTACACGATCCCTGTTTCACAAGTGAGGAAACTGAGGCACGCAGAGGTTGTTGCTTGCACAAAGTCCAAACCGAGGCAATCTAGCACTGGACTCTTACCGTGCTCTGACCAGAGTCCAGCTTGGGAGACTCGCAGATTTCAGAAACCTAGAAGGGCTGGGATAGGACAGGGACCTCTGGCTGCCTATTGAACTAGAAATAACCTTGTTAGTCCTTCAGGTCGGTGGGTGTGTTTGGCGTTGCAGTGGCCTTTCCATTGTTTCTCAACCCTCCAAACTTCTTCCAGCCGCCATTCTTACCCAACACCTAAAGATGCTGCCGACACGTGGGGACCAGGCCTTTGCCCAGCTCTCACTCACAGCACGTGTTCCTGGAGGAGGCAGGCCACCGTGGGGAAACTGGTTCACAGCCTTGGTGTTCTGAAACCTAGTGTTTACACATTTTCTTTTCAGCTCTCTCTGCATTGACAAGCAGCAATCTTGCTCTTTCCTCTTGACTAGTCATCACAGAAATATTCTAGTTTGTACTTTGCCAGCCCTGTCTGGATGGACATTGAAATTTTCCGTGTTTAGCCCTCAGGCAGGTGAAAGCAGCCTCCCTCCCACAGAATGGCAGGTTCAGTGCTAGGGAGAGGACAGGGAAGGCTGGGGCCACCTCCAGGCTGCCAGGGTAGCCCCAGGCCAAACACTTCCTTTCCACAGGGATAGTGCTCAGAAAAATGCTTGGAGGAGTAAATGAAGGATTGAGGGAGGGGTAAAGACTTTCAACCAGAAAGTCATCCAGATTTCTCCATTTCCAATCTCCACGGGAGATCTGAGGAACTCTGTGCTGGTCTGGGAGGAGGCCGCAGTCAGGAGACGCCCCTTTTCTCCATTATCACCAGGACCTGAGGACGCCTCTATATTTCATTCCCTGTAAGATTTTTCCTTTTAACATTTATGTATTTGTCTGAGAATAATTGGCATACAATGTTATAGTACCTTAAGATGTATGCCATATTGATCTGATCATTTTATACATTACTCAGTGCTAATTACAGTAAGTGTAGTCATTATCTGTCACCAACAACATTATTTAAAAATGATTGACTGGGAACTCCTGGGGGGCTCCTTTGAATAAGCGTCCAACCCTTGATTTCCGCTCAGGTCATAATCTCAGGGTCATGAGATTGAGCTACTTGGGTTGCTTCCATATCTTTGCTGTTGTAAATAATGCTGCAGTAAACATAAGGGTACATATATGTTTTCAAATAAATGTCTTTGTTTTCTTTGGGTAAATATCCAGCAGTGGAATTACTGGATCAGGTGATATTTCTATTTTTAATTTTTTTGAGGAACCGCCATATTGTTTTCCATAGTGGCTACACCAGTTTACATTCCCACCAGTGGTGCATGAGGGTTCCCTTTTCTCCACATTCTCACCAACACTTGTTATTTCTTGTCTTTTTGATACTAGTCATTCTGACTTGTGCAAAGTGATATCTCATGTGGTTTTGATTTGCATTTCCCTAATGATTAGTGATGTTGAGCATCTTTCCATGTGTCTGTTGGCCATCTGAATGTCTTCTTTGGAAAAGTGGCTATTCAGATCTGTTCAGATCTGAACACATTTCAGGCTGTTTGGTTTTTTTGGTGTTGAACTGTGTAAGTTCTTTATATATTTTGAATATTAACTCCTTATTGGTTATATCATTTGCAAATATCTTCAATAGGTTGCCTTTTTGTTTTGATGATTTCCTTTGCTGTGCAAAAGCTTTTTATTTTGGTGTAGTCCTGATCCTTTGTTTTTTGCTTTTGTGTCTGTTGTCTGAGGAGACATATCTAGAAAAATGTTGCTAAGGCTAATGTCAAGGAGATTAGTACCTCTGTTTTCTTTCCTTTTTTAAAAAGATTTTATTTATTCATTTGTCAGAGAGCGAGGGATCACAAGCAAGGGGAGCAGCAGGCAGAGGGAGAAGCAAGGATCCTAACCGGGGACTCTGATCCCAGGACTCTGAGATCATGACCTGAGCCAAAAGCAGATGCTTAATCGACTAAGCCACCCAGGTGTCCCCAGCCTCTATTTTCTTTGGTTTCAGGTTTCACAGTTAGGTCTTTAATCTATTTCAGTTAGTTTTTGTGTATGATTAGACAGGTGGTTCAGTTTTATTCTTTTGTGTATAGCTGTCCAGTTTTCCCAACACCATTTATTGAAAAGACTATCTTCTTTCCATTGTACATTCTTGCCTCATTTATTGTAAGTTAATTGACCATATAATCATGTATTTCTTTCTGGTCTTTGTGTTCTGTTCTACTGATCTGTGTGTCTGTTTCTGTGCTAGCACCTTACTGTTTCGTAGTATATCTTGAAATCCAGGATTGTGATACCTTCCACTTTGTTCTTTCTAGAGATCGAGTGGCTATTTGGGGTCTTTGTGGTTCCATACAAATTTTAGGAGCAATTATTATAGTTCCGTGAAAAATGCTCTTGGCATTTTGATAGGAATTGCATTGAATCTGTAGATTGCTTTGGGTAATATGGACATTTTAATGCTATGAATTCTTCCCATGATGGTCTATCTTTCCATTTGCTTGTGTTGTCCTCAATTTCTTTCATCAATGTCTCATAGTTTTCAGGGTATAGGTCTTTCAGCTCCTTGGTTAAATTTATTCGCAGGTATTTTGTTCTTGTTGGTGCTGCTACAAATGGAACTGTTTTCATAATTTCTCTTTCCGCTACTTCATTATTAGCATATAGAAATGCAACAGATTTTTGTATATTAATTTGTATTCTACAACTTGACTGAGTTCATTTATCAATTCAAATAGTTTTTTGGTGGAGTCTTTAGGGGTTTCTATATGTAATATTATGTCATCTGCGAAGAGTGACCATTTTACTTCTTCCTTACCAGTATGGATCCCTTTAATTCTTTGTCTTGTCTGCTTGTTGTAGCTAGGATTTCCAGTACGTTGAATCAGAGCAGTGAGAGTAGACATCCTTGTCTTGTTCTTGATCTTAGAGGAAACACTTTCAGTTTTTTACATTGAGCATGATGTAAGCTGTGGATTTTATGAATGGTCTTTATTATGTTGAGGTATGTTCCCTCTAACCCCACTTTGTTGTGGTTTTCATCATGAACAGATATCACTTTGTCTAGTGCCTTTTCTGCATCTATTGAGATAATCATGTGATTTTTATCCTTCCTCTTGTTAGTATGATGTATCACCTTGAACGACTCGCAGATATTAAACTGCTCTTGCATCCTTGGCTTAATCCCACTTGATTGTGGTGACTGACTTTTTTACCATATAGTCGAATTCTTTTTTTTTTTTTTTTTTAAGATTTTATTTATTTATTTGACAGCGAGAGAGCACAGGCAGGGGAAGCAGTAGAAGGAAAGGAATAAGCAGGCTCCCCACCAAGCAGGGAGTCAGACACAGGACTCGATCTCAGTTCTCCAGGACCATGACCTGAGCTGAACGAAGACAAGATGCTTAACCATCTGAGCCACCCAGGTGCCCCTGTATAGTTGAATTCTGTTTGCTAATATTTTGTTGAGGATTTTTGCGATCTGTGCTCATCAGAGATACTGGCCTGTAGTTCTCTCTCTCTCTCTCTCTCTCTCTCCCCCTCCCCTCTTTTTTCTCTTTGGTAGTATCTTTGTCTGATTTTGGTATTAGGATAATATCTCATTACCTCATAGAATGAATTTAGAAGTTTTCCTTCCTCTTCTATTTTTGGAAGAATTTGAAAAGAATAGGCAATAAATCTTCTTTAAATGCATCATAGAATTCACCTGTGAAGCCATCTGGTCCTGGACTTTTGTTTATTGGGAGTTTTTTTTATTACAGGTTCCATTTTATTACTAGTAATTGGTCAGTTCAGATTTTCCATTTCTTCCTGATTCAGTTGTGGAAGCATGTATGTTTCTAGGAATGTATCCATTTCTTCTAGGCTGTACAGTTTGGTGGCATATACATTTTCATCATACTTTGTTATAATTCTCTGTATTTCAGTGTTGTTGGTTGTTTTTTCCCCCTCCTTCATTTCTGATTTGATTAATAGAGTCCTCTCTCTTTTTTTTCTTGATGAGTCTGGTTGATCAATTTTATCTTTTCAAAGAACCAGCTCTTGGTTTCATTAATTTTTTTTCTACTATTATTTCAGTCTTCTTCATTTATTTCTGCTATAATCTTTATTATTTTCCTTCTTTCCACCAGCTTTGGGCTTGTTCTTCTTTTTCTGACTCCTTTATATGTATGGTTAGATTGTTTACTTGAGATTTTTCTTGTTTCTTGAGGAAGACCTGTTGCCATAAACTTCCCTCTTAGAACCGCTTTGCTCTGTCCCAAAGATTTTGGACAGTGGTATTTTTATTTGCATTTGTCTCCATGGATTTTTTTTTCCCCTTTCCTTTTTTATTTCTTCATTGAATCCTTTAGGGGCATGTTGTTCAGCCTCCAGGCGTTTGTGTTTTTCCAGTGTCTTTCTTGTAATTGATTCCTAGTTTCATATGGTTGTGGAAAAGATGCTTGATATAATTTCAGTCTTCTCAAATTTATTGAGACTTGTTTTGTGGCATACTATGTGATCTGTCTTGGAGAATGTTCCATGTGCCCTTGAAAGAATATGTTTTGGGGATGTTGTTTTGGGGATGGAATGTTCTGTACATATTCATTAGTCTATCTGGTCTAATGTGTTGCTCAAAGCCACTATTTCCTAGTTGATTTTCTGTCTAGATGCTCTGTCCATTGATGTATGTGGTGTGTTAAAGTCCCCTACTATCCCTGTATTATGTTAATGTCTTCCTTTGTGTCTCTTAATAATTGCTTTATGTATTTGGGAACTCTATGTTGGGTGCGTTGATATTTACAATTGTTCTATCCTCTTGTTGGATTGATAACTTTAGCATTATGTAGTGTCCTTTTATCTCTTGCTACAGTCTTTATTTTATAGCTTATTAATTTCTGATAGAAGTATTGCTATCTTGGCTTTTTTTCCCCCTCCATTTGAATGGTTTTTGATTTTGTTTTTTAGAGATTGTGTGAGCCAGCATGGTGGCTATACAAATCTTTTGTATAACTTTGTAACTGATTAACCTATTGCTTTGCCGTATGCTCCCTTTTACTTGTGAAATTTTTTCCCTTTCACAATTTTTTTTACTTCTAGTGATGGCCTTTTCTTTCCACTCAAAGAATTCCCTTTAATATTTCTTGTAAGACTGGTTTAGTGGTGATGAACTCCTTTAACTTTTCTTTGTCTAGGAAACTCTCTCCTTCTATTCTGAATGATTACTTTGCCAGGTAGGGTATTTTTGGTTGTAAGTTTTTCCCTTTTAGCAGTTTGAACATATCATGCCACTCTTTCTGGCCTGCAGAATTTCTGCTGAGAAATCAGCTGATAGCTATATGGAGTTACCCTTGTATGTAACTGTTTTCTTTTTTCTTGCTGCTTTTTTTTTTTTTTTTACTTTTGTTCCCCCTTATTTTATTTTTTTTATAATTTTTTATAAACATATAATGTATTATTAGACCCAGGGGTACAGGTCTGTGAATCGCCAGGTTTACACACTTCACAGCACTCACCATAGCACATACCCTCCCCAGTGTCTGTAACCCCACCACCCTCTCCTTACCCCCTTTCGCTAGCCCCTCTCAGTTTGTTTTGTGCATTAAGAGTCTCTTATGGTTTGTCTCCCTCCTGATCCCATCTTGTTTCATTTATTCTTTTCCTACCCCCCAAGCCCCCCACGTTGCATCTCCACTTCCTCATATCAGGAAGATCATATGATAGTTGTCTTTCTCTGATAGACTTATTTCGCTAAGCACAATACCCTCTAGTTCCATCCACATTATCACAAATAGCAAGATTTCATTTCTTTTGATGGCTGCATAGTATTCCATTTACATATATATACCACATCTTCTTTATCCATTCATCTGTTGATGGACATCTAGGTTCTTTCCATAGTTTGGCTATTGTGGACATTGCTACTATAAACTTTCTGGTGTTTCTTGCTGCTTTTAAAATTAAAAGTTCAGGGGCGCCTGGGTGGCTCAGTGGGTTGGGCCTCTGCCTTCGGCTGGGGTCATGATCTCAGGGTCCTGGGATCAAGCCCCATGTGGGGTTCTCTGCTCGGTGGGAAGCCTGCTTCCTCCCCTCTTTCTCTGCCTGCCTCTCTGCCTGCTTGTGATCTCTCCCTCTCTCTCTGTCAAATAAAAAAAAAAAAAAAATCTTTAAAATTAAAAGTTCAATTACTTTTTTGTCATTTTAAGATTTTATTTATTTATTTCAGAAAGAGAGAGAGAGGGGCGCCTGGGTGGCTCAGTGGGTTAAAGCCTCTGCCTTCGGCTCAGGTCATGATCCCAGGGTCCTGGGATCAAGCCCCACATCGGGCTCTCTGCTCAGCAGGGAGCCTGCTTCCTCCTCTCTCTGACTGCCTTTCTGCCTACTTGTAATCCCTGTCTGTCAAATAAATAAATAAAATCCTTAAAAAAAAAGAAAGAGAGAGAGAGAGAGAGAGAGAGTGTGTGTGTGTGTGTGTGTGAGTGGGGGAAGGAACAGAAGGAGAGGAGGGGGGAATGAATCCTAAGCAGAGTCCACAGAGTGCAGAGCCCTACACAGGACTTGGTTCCACAACCCTGGGACCATGACCTGAGCCAAAACCAAGAGGTGGATGCTCAACTGACTGAACCATCAAGGCACCCCTACTTTGGGTCATTTTAATTATTATGTGTCTCAGTGTGAACCTCTGGGAATTAGTCTTATTAGGGGCTCTCTTCGCTTCCTGGATCAGGATGTCTGTGTCCTTCCCCAGATTAGCTGTTATTTCTTCAAATAAGTCTTCTGCCCTCTTGTCCCTCTCTTCTCCTTCTAGGATCCCTATAATGCAAATGTTATTACACTTGATGATTTCACAGAGTTCCCTAAACCTATTCTCATTTATTATTATTTTTCTTCTTTTTTGCTGTTTAGCTTGGTTGCTTTTCATTGCCCAATCTGCTGTAGGACTTTCTTTTTTATTTATTTATTTATTTTTAAGGATTTCATTTATTTAGGTGACAGAGAGAGAGAGAGAGAGACAGCACAAGCAGGGGGAACAACAGGCAGAGAGAGAGGCAGACTCCACTGAGCAGGGATCTTGAAGAGGGGCTTGATCCCAGGATCCTGGGATCATGACCTGAGCCAAAGGCAGACGCTTAACGGACTGATCCATTCAGGCGTCCCCGCTGCAGGACTTTTTTAAAAATATATTTTAAATTGTCTAAAGTCAGGATGCATCAGTATCTAATCAATAGCTTTGCTATAATCTCTGTTGGCCTGGATCGAAGTCAGGCCCTTCCTGAGAGGATGTGTGTTGCTTCTGTCCATAGCCAGAGGCAGCTTATCTGGGGAGTAGGAAAGATTTCTTGAAGGAGGTGAGGCTGAGTCTTGAAATAGGAGTACGTGTATACAATAGGGCAAGATGGAGAAGAGAATTCTAAGTATACAGCAGGCACTCAAAAAATAGGTATACTGTTCCTTCTGGGGCCTGACGGGGTCTAGACATGCTAAAACAACAACAACAACAACAAAACAGAAGAGGAAGTGGGCTTCTGCCTTAGCAAGCATCTACCAGGATCTTGACAGAAACCCCACTCCACAATCCTGCCGATACTAAGCCTCCTTGCTCCAGTGCATTTAGAACCCTGGTCTGCCCGCACCTGCGTTTTCCCTGGAAAATGGGCTTGTGGAAGGAGTGTATTTATTTATCAAGAAGAAATGAGGGTAGGAGAGAGGCTAGACTGGCACGTTCAGAGTTGGAAAATAATTTTCTCCTGTCACTGGTTTGCTGGGCGGGGGATGCATCAGTCAGCCCTGTGAGCATAGGGGAATGACACAGTGGACCCTAAGGGGAGCACAGGATGTTCCTCCTTCACATATGGTGCAGGAAGCATGTTGGCCTTTCCCTGTGCTGAGATGCACCCTGCGGGAGCTCAGGCCTGTGCCATGCTGACCCCACAGGAGACTTCCCCGGGAATCCCTAGTCGGCAGAAGAAGAAGAGTCTGGGTCCCAGTCCCACTGCTGGCTGTAAACCCTGGATGCAGACAAGGCACCTTCCTCCTCTGAGTGCACATGGCAAGGAGGGTGGGCTGGCTTGGTGCTTCTCCACCAAGTCTGCACATTAGAAGCATCTGGGGGGCTTGTGAGAAGTAAGGACACCCACAACCTACTCTATAGAGTGAAGTGGGTGTCTCCAAGGGCAGTTCCCCATACTGCTTTGTTCCTTGGGTGAGTCTAATGTGTGGTAAGGCTGTGCCCCTGGACTAGGCTATTTCTGGGTCCCTTCCCTTAGTCTTGACCTAGGGAAAGAGCCTGTTACGAAGTGTGCGTGTTTCTTCCACCTTCTATTCTCAGGAGGCCCACCATTGTGGAGCTGAGTCTCACTGACATCTTTTTTTCTTTCAAGATTTATTGATTTACTTTTTAGAGACAGAGAGCATGAGCAGGAGGGGGAAAGGGAGGAGGAGTGAGAATCTCAAGCCGACTCTGCACTGAGCATGGAGCCTGATGTGGGACTTGATCTCATGGCCCTGAGATCATGACCTGAGCTGACATCCAGAGTCTGTCAGTTAACGGACTGCACCACCCAGGCACCGATCACTTATGTCTTATTCATGGTTTTATCCTGACAAACCTATAGATATTTCCCCCTTGGCTTAGGGTAGGAGACAAGGCTGCTTTGCTGGGGAGTTATGTTTGCTCAGTAAGCAGTTCCTGAAGGGTACATGGATGGCTCAGTCAGTTAAGCGTCTGCTGTTGGCTCAGGTCATGATCCCAGGGTCCTGGGATGGAGCCCCACATCAGGCTCCTTGCTCAGTGGGAAGCCTGCTTCTCTTGTAAGGGCCTATTTAGCCAGAGCAGCCCCACCTCAGCTGAACAGAAATTTGTTGTTTATGCAGTAAAACTTAAATTGACCCTGCCCTGCTAGGGGAACTTATTTAAAAGCAAGTCTGGGAAACCAGTCCCAGGTAATAAAGCCCAAATACAAGGGTGGGTCAGGTCAGTTAGAGATAACAGAGCCCGAACGCAGGGATGAGTCGGGTCAGGTGGAGACATCCAATCAGTGGAGCCCACATACTGTCTCCCTAGCTACCGATCAGTGTGGGCTCCGCCTTTTGGGTGCCAATTCTCACCAAGGTGATAGGCTAGTCCAAATGTCTACTATGGGGTGAATTGTAATTCAGTTGGTCACTTATGTGTGACCTGCATGACTGTGCAGCTTTCTGTGTTACAATCTCATTCACCACTTGTGTGTGGCCAGGCCCAACCACATGGCCTTTGCTCTCGAAAAGTTAGTCTGTGAGGCAGGGAGGGGTCACGCTCTCTGTAAGAGGTGTGGCCCTGGCTGGTCGGTTTGATTTTCCATGCTTGGTGCAAAATAAAGCTTTGCTTGACCTTCACTTTGTATCAGTCTCACTCCTTTAATCACGGACCCATTATTGGGGGATCCAACATTGGGGACCCAACACACTTTCTCCCAGTCCCTTTGTTTGTGTTCCCTCTCACTGTGTCTCTCTCTGTCAAATGAATAAATAAAACCTTTAAGAAAAAAAAAAAAAAAAGCTCCTGAGTACCTACTGTGTGAGATGCCCTGTGCCCACAGCCAAGGATATTCGGCTGTAGGGGATGACATGGCCCAGGGGCAAAATCAGATTCCAGCCTGATGATTCGATGTTAGAGGCCCTGGGGACACAGAGAAAGGGATTTACTTCCCTTGGTTGGAGTTGGGAAGAGTTCTAGAAGTTAAACAGTGAGCCTGGGAGGCCGAGTAGGAGGTTGCCAAGGAAGGAGAAAGTTCTGAGCAACGGGAAATCATAAACACAGACACACTTTTACCATCTCTTCTCCCTTTGTGCCAGTAGCAGGGGGACTGTTCTTTTTTTTTTTTTTTTTTTAATTTTATTTGTTTATTTGACAGACAGAGACCACAAGTAGACAGAGAGGCAGGCGGAGAGAGAGAGAGAGGGAATCAGGCTCCCCGCTGAGCAGAGAGCCCGATGCAGGACTTGATCCCAGGACCCTGAGATCATGACCTGAGCCGAAGGCAGCGGCTTAACCCACTGAGCCACCCAGGTGCCCAGGGGGACTGTTCTTTAGTTAAACTTGGTTAAATTTAATTAAATTTCTTCTTATTTCATCTTATAAGTTCTATAGCAGGTAAAAGAATGGAGCTTGGGAAGACTTTTAGGTGGAAGGTGCTGGAGTAGTTCCTCTGATAGGCCCTGACCCTGGTGCCAGAGACTTAGGAGGGAGGTGTGGGTCCCTTGGCACCAAGCATGACTAGGGGACCTACGTGAGGCTCCCCTGATGATTTCCCCTTCTGCACCTGTATCAGATCCCTGCCTCAGGCTCTCCGGGGTAATGGATCGCATTCCCTTTGGGAGCCAATGCCCAGAAATAGAACAGCAGACCTGCTCTTCCCTGTTGCCGTCATCCACACCTACCACGCCCAGGATTTCAGGGGTTGTGGAACCAAAGCTCACTCCTTCAGGTCAAGGGGACTGTGACAGCCCCAGCCTGAATGAGCTGTCCACCCATCCTATCACACCCTGGGAGCGCTCACCTGCTCCTTCCAGCAGGGAGATGAGCGTCATTCCTCTAATGTGAACGCACAGCAGGCTGGGAACTGTGCCCCTGGAGGGGGAGGAGGGGCCTCAACGGAGCACACACCTGAGACAGGCAGTCAGGGTCTCCCCACTGAGAAAGAGGAGACAGAGGCCCAGAGTGGGCCATTGTCTGGTGAACTGGAATTGGGTGGTGTAGAGTCTTGAGATGGGGATGGAAAATTGAGTTGAGAGCAGACCCAGGAGAGATACGGCCAGATGTGTGGTCTAGAAAGATCACTTAGAATAGCCTCCAGCCGATGGAAGAGCAGAAAAGCCAGTCTGTCCTGAGTTGTTCTGATTGTTAATCACAGTCACAAGACAACACTGTGTGTGGCCGTGTATTGAGCTCGTGCTTTGCAGCAAGTACTGCAAAGGCGACTTTCTGTTCACCCATGTCGTCCTGCAAACAAGTACAATTCGCACCCATTTTACAGGTAAAAAGTGAGACTCAGGGCGGTCGAAGAACTCGCCTAGAGATATTCATTCCATTAGGTGCTTACAAAAAGCCCACAGGGCCAGGCACTGACCTGGGCCCCGGGGATTCAACAGCCAATAGCGAAGAAGGCAGACCCACCCCTGGGTTCAGAGCTCACAGCTGATCTAGAAGGATCAGCCATTCATCAAAAAGAATTACAAGGGACTGGGGTAAGTGTGTTGCTAGGAACAGATGTTATGGGCACATAAGGCTGGGAACCTAACTGGGTGTTGAGAGATTAGGAAAGGCTTCCTGGAAGAAGTGATGTTTAAACTAAAATCTTCAGGATGAAGAGGAATTGGCCCTATAGTCTCTCTGAAGGAGCAACTTCATACCCTAAGTGTGGTACCCCGTCAGGAGTGTGCCTGAATCCTGTGATTGCTCTGTACCCCTCTGCCAGGGGCCTTTAGTCATCCTAAAAATTCCCAAAGAACTATTGGGATGTCATCGCATCTTGTCTCTTCCTTAGTCCTCTGTGCCACACACATTACCTGCAGAGGTGCCTGAGAAGCCCACTTTCCAGTTCCCCAGGCTGGGCACTGGTCCAGGCCCGACCATGAGTCATACAGCCCATGGCTATTCAGAAGAGTTCAGCGTCCCAGCAAGGGCGGCTCTTGCTTCTGTTAGGAAGATTCCAGGAGGAATTCCACCAAGAGGAGTTTCAGGTCTTAGCACACTTCCACAAGGAAATCACAGATTTACAAATGCCCATTCCAGTCTATACCTGCTATGTGATTTGGGACTTGAAGAACCAGGCTCCTCCTCCTGGTCTCAAATACACGGCTTCAATCCCAGATCTGATTCCAGCTTCTGCTTACACACCCCTGGGTATGGGGAGCTCACTACCTCAGTGAGCAGCTCCATGGCTCTTCAAAGAATTTTCATTAATTTTAGCTGCTATTTATTGAGCGATCACCAAGTGCTAGAAACTATGCTAAGCTCCCCACCTGTATTGTCTCACTGAAACCTCATTCTGCTGCAGGAGGTGAGCACAGCACTATTACAATATATTTATTTCATAAGTACAGTAACAGAGGGTGACAGAAACTAAGGAATTTACCTCCAGGTCAGGCTGTTACTGGCAGACCTAAATTTTGACCCCAGAGTCCATGAATGCATCCATTATACCCACACAGCCTCATTTCTGTTTATCAGTACCTGCCTCCTTTCAATCTTTACCAGCCGATTGTCCTTCTGGCAATGACCAGAGGGCCCACGTCTTCCCTTCACCAGGATGAGAAGTTTGACAGCAGAGGCGGGTCCCCTGTGTGGCATAGTGGTGTAAGCGGGGTTCAGAAGGAGAGAAGGGACTGGGCTACGGGGATATTGGGAGCATCCTCAGTGTCCCCTGTGCCCAAAGGGCTTGCAGAATCATAACTGCCAAAGTTTTAACCGCGTGGTCCTGGGACCAGCAGCAGTGTCACCTAGAAACTTGTTAGAAATGCCAACTCTGAGGCCTCACCTCTAACCTACTGAAGGAGAAATGGGAGGGGCCTAGCCACTTCATTTTCACAAGCCCTTTAGGGACTCTGATGCCCTCACATGTCAAGTACAACCACATTATAGCTCTGGAGGATGCGGAGGGCAGTGGAATTCCTCCCTAACCCCAAAGCATTGCTAGAAATTATAAAGTTTGAGGGATGCCAGAAAAATTCTTTTCCCCCTCATAGCTCACTGCAAGGGCTGACACAGGTGCCTCAAACGTTCTGCTCTGCACCTGGCAGCCAGTCTTTGCTTTGACTTGAGGCTTTGTCAGTGCCCCCTTTGAAGGGCTGGGAGCTCCGGCTGCTAACCCCTTAGCGTGGATTCACTCAGTCCTTACCAGTCTTGGCTGCACAGTGGGGACTTTTAAGAACCACAGGGGCCTCGAATCCTTCTCCCACACTGCCCCCAAAGATTCTGAATTCAGTAGTCTGGGGTAGGAATTTTTTTCTTTTTTTTTTTTTTAAGATTTTCTTTACTTGAGAGAGAAAGGGCACACAAAGAAGGGGAGCCTCGGGCAGAGGTTGAGGGAGAAGCAGGCTCTCCGCTGAGCAGGGATCCTGACCCAGGACTCCATCCCAGGACCCTGAGATCATGACCTGTGCCAGACACAGATGCTTAACCTACTGAGCCACCCAGGTGGTCCCGGGGTGTGATGCTCAAAAGCTTCCCCCAGGTGATCTAATGTTCAGTTGAGGATGTTAAGGTTCCATCAGGACCCTCAGCTGTGGTGGAATGAGTAGATGAGGTCCAGTGGCCCATCTTGGTGCAGTCTGCTGCGGCCGGGAGCCCGGCTGAAAGGCCCTCTCTGGGGGCAAGTTGGGGGGCTCTGAGAGTGCCTGTAGGACACTCTCAAGGACCAAATTAACAATGTCCTTCCACACAGAGTGAGTGACCCAAGCTGGTGCCCTATAAATGTTACTCCCTTCACTTCCCTGCCCATGTGCTTGTAGAATGAAAGAAGAGTGGACTGAATTCTCCGGGCTTGGAATCCGGGCTTTGTCTGGGTGAGAAATCAGGGAAGGGAGGTCCTTCTGTGACCTTTGGAATTGTTCCTGGGTATCAAGTTCTCACACCCACATGGTTTGGGGTTTGTTTTTAATTGGATCATTGACAACTGAATGGTGATGGTCCCTAATTATAAATGAGGAACTGGCCGGTCAGAGAGGGAAAGGGCTGTGCAGAGTGACGGAGCTCGGGTGTGGTGCCATCCATACGGCACCCAGGTCTCTTAGTTACGTGGAGTGTGAAGGCACTGGGCTCCCCCAGCCCACACCCTGTCCTCCCTTGCCACCGTCTGCTCCCACCGGCACCTGTGCTCTTCCCAGCATCTGAGGAAAAGCCAGAGCTACCCTCTTAGAAAGCCAGAGACGCTTCCACGGTGTGGACCGAGAAGAAGCCAGGAGGGGACGCCAGGATGCCTGGTGAGTCTGGGGGCCCAGAAGGCACAAGTGTGTTTCAAGCAGGAGAGGTGGGCCGCAGTGCCCAGCTAAGCATGAAGAGGAATTTGCAGGTCTGAAGAGATTGGAGGGAACTGGTCAGAGTAATCATGGAAGAGGGAGCCAATTTACATGAAAAAAGCCATTGTGAGATTGGTAGTAGGGAGGGCCATCTTGAATGTGATATTCTGAATGTTCTGGAAACTGTAGGCTTTGTTGTGGGAGTGTCTGCTGTGGGACGGTCTCCCACAGTGTCGACTGCTCAGGTTTGAGCAGAGAGGAAGTAGAGCATTGTTGACCCAGTTCTGGTCAGAGAACACAGAGGACAATGGTGTTTAAGGAACTGGCCACAGTGCTTGGAACACCACGGGCTTTGGAAGCCAGGCTGACTGCGGAGGGGAGTGAGGATTACGAGTGAGGAGAGTGGCAGAAGTCGGAGGGGAAGGGTTGATGAGGCCAGTGGGAACAGTTGACCAGTAAACAGAAATGAGAGAGGGCTGTGGTCAGAGTGGCTGCTTCCTCTGAAGGCTAAGGAGAATGTTCTGGTAGGCAAGGATGCCGGATGGGGCGTCCAGGGGGCTGTTGGAGGTGCTTACAAAGATGCCATACCCCCCACCCCAGTAGAGTTGCTAACATGTTTGAAAACTGAAGAAGAAAGATTGGGGTGGGGGCGTCTGGGTGGCTTAGTCTGTTAAATGGCTGCCTTCGGGGCTCAGGTCATGATCTCAGGGTCCTGGGATCAAGCCCCATGTCAGTTGGCAAGGAGTGTGCTTTTCCCTTTTCCTTTCCCTCTGTGATCTCTCTCCTCTCTAATAAATCTTAAAAAAAAAAAAAAAAAAAAACAAAACTGGGGGACTTATCATGTTAAAAAGAGGAGAGGGTAGAGTCACTTCAAGAGAACAGGATTTTGTTTCACAAGGTGGTGAGAAGTAATCCTCTAAACCAATGCGATAGAAATAGAATGCAAGCCCCATTTAACAAGTAGAAAGAAACAAGTGTAATTTAATGATATGTTTTTAGCCGTATACCCAAGGTATTATTTCAAAATGTAGTCCATGTTTAAAAAAAAAAAATGCATTCTGTTTGATATACTAAGTACTGTCTCTGAAATCCAGTGTGCATTTTACACTTGAAGTACATCTCAGGGTGCCTGGGTGGCTCAGTTGGTTAAGCTACTGCTTTTGGCTCAGATCATGATCCTGAAGTCCCAGGACGGAGTCCTGCATCGGGGTCCCTGCTCAGCAGAGGGTCTGCTTCTCCCTCTGACCTTCCCTTTCTCACGTACTCTCATTCACTCTCTCAAAAAACAAAACAAAACAAACAAAAAAACCAGAAACACACATCTCCATGTGCACTAGCAAATTCCAGCTGTGTGGTAACATATGGCTGGGGGCGCCTGGGTGGCTGAGTCAGTTAAACTTCCGCCTTCAGCTCAGCTCAGGTCATGATCTCAGGGTCCTGGGATCAAGTCCTGCATCGGGCTCTCTGCTGGGCGGGGACCTGCTTCTCCTTTCCCTATACTGTTCCCCCGCTTGTGCACACACACTCCCTCTCTCAAATAAATAAAATCTTAAAAAAAAAAAAAAAAAAATCATGTGGCTAGCAGCTTTCATTCTGGCAAGCCCAGGTAAGGGAGACTGTTGCTTCCAGTGACTTGGGTCTTCCAAATCTCCACCAGCACTGAATCTTGTGCTATTTGGGGAAACCTAAAAGAGGGGTAAATCACCTCTAAACTCGGTATTTTATTTTATTAGAAGCAGCTGTGAGGCACTGAAAGTGCCTTGGGTTCCAGCCTGAGCTCTTATTTTCTTTCTTTCTTTTTTTTTTTTTTTTTAGATTTTATTTATTTATTTGACAGACAGAGATCACAAGCAGGCAGAGATAGAGGAGGAAGCAGGCTCTCTGTGGAGCAGAGAGCCCGATGTGGGGCTTGATCCCAGGACCCTGGGATCATGACCCGAGCTGAAGGCAGAGGTTTTAACCCACTGAGCCACCCAAGCACCCCTTAAAATCTTTTTTTAGACAAGAAGAAGGACAATAAGTTTTTTTTTCTTCTTTTTATTGTATTACGTTAGTCACCATAAAATACGTTAGTTTTTGATGCAGTCTTCCAAGATTCATTGTTTATGCACCACACCCAGTGCTCCATGCAGTATGTGCCCTCCTTAATACCCACCACCAGGCTCACCCCTCCCCCAACCCTTAACCCCTTTTTTCCTTAAAAGGAAAAAAAAAAAAGCAAAAAGCGTAGTTATTGAACTCAAGTCTCTGACCAGCCTCCCAGAGGGAGATAGAGCTTGTGAAGCACTTTGCTAATTGTGCACAGGTGAATTACTAACGCTTTCAAGTGCGAAACACCTGCAGCTCAGACCCAGTCTTGGCATGCATTTTACTTGTTTTTAGGATCCCGCCTTTTTTTTTTTTTTTAAGTCCTTCCCAAACTTGCTAAAATGGTCCCGACTGTTCAGAAGGATATAAAGTGAAATGTAACGTTTTTTTCCACCCACACATCCCATCCTTCCCCGAAGACCACCACAGCACTGGTGTTTAGGGAATCGTCCTGGAGATTTCCTGTGCATATACAGATGAGCGTGTGTGTGTACATACATATCATTAAATAGAAGTATCTTCTATGTACTGTTCTGCCTTGTGCTTTTTCATGATTTTTGAGATAATCTAATATCCGTGCATATAAATATAGTGTATTTTTTTAAATGCCTCTGTATTATTAGAATGTGAATATTGATCATTTGTTTCACCAAGTTTGATACAGTAAGAAATACTTATTTGGTCTTCTCTGCCTGGTTTCTGACGCAGAGTCCCTACAATCCTAGTAATTTCCTGGGTGATAGGAGTGCTGGGAGCCTCTCCTGTTAGAATATTTGGTCTTACTTTCTGGTTCCTGATGTAAAAACTTCCTAAGACCCTTGGAATCTCCAGAGTGCTAAGTCTGTTTTTTTGTTGGCTAACAAGGTGGCTTTTGGAAGAGGAAGGCTGGTTGGCAGAGGAACTAACTGTGGGATGAGAGGGTTGGAACTTTCAGCCCTAACCTCCCTCCCCACCTTCAGCCTCTGGGGATGGGAGAGAGGCTAGAGACTGAATCAGTCACCAACAGCCAGTGCTGTCATCACTTCTTCCCAAGTAAGGAGCCTCCCCCAAACCTGAACTGGAGAAGCTCTGAGAGCTCTGGGTTAGTGAACACAGCAAGGCTTGGAGGGAGCCCAGAGAGAGCACGAGGCTCCGCAGCCAGTCCCATGTACCAGCTGCGCATCCCTTCGACATCACTGCTCCTGAGCTGTGTCCTTTTATATTAAATATTTTATTTATTTCAGAGAGAGGGCGAGCACATGCTTGTTCAAGTATGGGGGGGTGGGGCAGAGGGAGCAGCAGGCTCCTCCCTGAGCAGGGAACCCGATGCGGGGCTTGATCCCAGAACCCTGGGATCATGACCCAAGCCCAAGACAGATCCTTAACCAGCTGAGCCATCCAGGCGCCCCAGCTGTGTCCTTTATAATGCACAGGTAATGGTGAGTAAAGTGCTTCCTAAATTCCCTGAGCCATGCTAGCAAATTATTAAACCTGCAGAGGGGGTGGTGGAAACCTATGATTTATAGCCAGTTGTGGGGGGGGGGGGGCGTGGACTTGTGGTGGGTGTCCAAAGCGGGGGCATCTTGTAGACAGACCCTTAACCTGTGGCGTGTGTGCTAACTCCAGGTAGCCGGTGTCCAACGTGTCATGGGTAGCCTAAGAACCCATTTTACTTTACTGGCCCCTTACCATTGAGCATGATGGTCCCGACTTTCTTTCTCGGCTGTCTCCTGTCTTTCTCGGCTGTCTCCTGTCTTTCTCGGCTGTCTCCTGTCTTTCTCGGCTGTTCATAAAAGTGGAGTTTCTGGATCAAGAGGTATAGGGCTAATAATTTTTCTAGATTCTACCATATTGCCCTCCAAGAAGGTTACGCCCATCTACAATTCGCACAGTCCTGTTTGAATGTGACTTCTGCATACTTCTGACAATACAACGTTATCAAACTTCCATCTTTCCCAGCTGATAGTGGCGCAGTCGTTCAACTTTCCCAGCCCGGGTTTTGCTAGGCTGTGATAGTGGCCCAGGACACCTAGTTCTGATCAGGTTACCGACCTGATCACCCTTTCGGTTACTGACCAAAACGGCAGCTAGCGCTATTTTGCAGTGATACATAGATCTCTTTTCTGGTTAGGAGACGATGACAGGGGCACAGCCTGCCAGCCTCTGCCTCAACCTGCCCCTCTGTCCATGTTGTTTGGGTGACTCCCCAAGGAGTCGCCAGGAGCTCCGTTGAGGACAAGCTAAGCTTTGGTCCCGGAGTCATGGGGTGCTGACGGGGGAATTGCTACCTGAGCTAACAGGAGGGGTAGAAAGCCTGAAAACTGTGCAGAAGTCTGTCTTCCACACTTCATGGCATCTAAACCCAAAAGCTCCAACGCGAGGGCTTTTACACGGAACTATTTGCAATATTCCAGGCTTGCTTGTTTCAAGAAGGACAGTGGTTAGACAGCGATGTGGATGTTCTTGTTGCAGCTTAAAGCTGCTGTTTCTCCTCTGAGCTTTTTGACCCTCAGCAGATCAGGGGCTAGGAAGGGGGTCTTGCCAGCACCTCTGTAAGCTCCACCCAGACCCCCCCCAATCCCTGATCTCTCCAAAAGGGCAGCAGTTGGACAGGGAGAATATGCATGTCTTTATTTGTTCTTTCGTGCCAGGCTACTGTGAGTGCCCACAAAGTCCCAGGCACTGTGCTGGACTCTTCGGCTGAGCTGGGTGATGAGTAAGGAGTTCCAGGGCAGACCTACTCTGCACACATGCCCTGTCTCATGCTCCACCGCTACCCATCCACACCGGTCCCCCACCCCCAGCCACCCCAGTGCAGGGTCTCGGGCTGCCCCTCCACTGTTTGGCCTCCATTCGTGGGTTCTCAGGAAGGTGATAGGACCGGCACAGGTGGTGGGCTCCAGGCAGTGCAAGCATGTGCATAAAGAATAAATCTGGGGCGCCTGGGTGGCTCAGTGTGTTAAGCCTCTGCCTTTGGCACAGGTCATGATCTCAGGGTCCTGGGATCGAGCCCCACATCGGGCTCTCTGCTAGACAGGGAACCTGCTTCCTCCTCTCTCTCTCTGGCTGCCTCTCTGCCTACTTGTGATCTCTGTCAAATAAATAAATAAAATCTTTAAATAAAGTCTTAAAAAAAAAAAAAAAAAAAAAAGAATAACTCTGCCGCCAGATGGCCCTTCCAGAAGCCAGGTTCAGATGCTGCTGAACCTCTATGTGAATACCAGGCTGGGGAATCTGGAGGACTCACTCCCACACAGTCTCCAGCCTGTCACAGATACTTCCCGCTATAACCTCCCTTCTTACTCAGCAGGTCTGGGCACAGAGGATTCCGTCCTACTGCCCTGGGTGGGCTCACAGTTCTCCCAGCCTGGTGTGCACCTCCTCGCCTTCGTGCACCTTGAAAATCGTACTCTGCAAGCCTCCGTTGCAGCAAGTGTCCTCTCCCTCTCCTTCCTGAGCCTCCCTGGCTCATTAGCGGGACAGCAAAAAAGTACACAGGGTTTCATTCTCGGCTCTGCCACTTACCCTGACGTGGGGCGCATTCCCTAACCCCAGTGAACTTGAGTTTGCTCCTCTGAAAAATGGGGATATTAATATTCTTCCCCAGGCCAGCACCCCTGAGAGCCAGTGCCCTGGGGCGGAGCACGGGATGGCAGGTGGGGCAGCATTCAGTGACTGGAGGGGTGTGGTGGGATTGCTGAGGTGGAAATGAGCTAGGAGATGAGCCCAACGGGTCAGGGAGGGGTAGCTTCGGTCCTCACCCTGCTCCACCTCTGCACCCCACCCCTGGCTGCCTCAGAAATCCACTCTTGTATCGCTTGGAGTTTTCTTTTTCCTCTTGGACATTTCTCCGAGGCTCCGGGTGACCAGCTGTCCTGGTTTGCTTTCCGCACTGAAACTCCCCAATCCTGGAAGAACTCTCAGAGCATGGCACACCTGGAGGGTTGGTACCCCCAGACCCATGGCACAGACCTGAGCCAAGGAAGGCAAGCGTGGGGGCCTATGTGCTGTGCCCTGCTGGGCCCCACATGTGTCCCGCCCCTCAACGCCGCAGCCTTCCTCCGGAGGCTTTCCTACCCTCGTTCTGGAATGTGAAGGTACTTCTCCCCATCTCACAGTGAAGAGGCTCCTGGTGGAACCACACAGATCCTGTTCACACCAGTTGTCCCGATATAGGTGTTCTCAGGGTTTGTTGGTTGGTTTGTTTTTGTCTTTGTTTTGTTTTAAGATTTTATTTATTTATTTGACAGACAGAGATCACAAGTAGGCAGAGAGGCAGGCAGAGAGAGAGGGGAGGAAGCAGGCTCCCCACCAAGCAGAGAGCCCGATGTGGGGCTCGATCCCAGGACCCTGAGATCATGACCTGAGACAAAGGCAGAGGCTTTAACCCACTGAGCCACCCAGGCGCCCCTGTTTTTGTTTTTTTGAGGAACCTCCATACTGGTTTCCACAGTTTCCATTTACATTCCTATCAACATTGCATGAGAGTTCCTTTTTCTCCGCATCCTCACCAACACTTGTTATTTTTTTATTGTGACCACTCTGACAGGTGTGAGGTGATATCTCACTGTGGTTTTGATTTGTATTTCCCTAATGATGAGTGATGTGGAGCATCTTGTCATGTGTCTGTTGGCCATTTGGTTGTCTTCCTTGGAAAAATGGCAACTCACATCTGCTATCCATTTTTTTAATTGTTTTGGCATTGAGTTCTGTAAGTTCCTTATGTATTTTTGGATATTAACCTCTTTTTTAAAAATTTTTTAAAAAACTTATTTGACAGACAGAGATCACAAGCAGGCAGAGAGGCAGCCAGAGAGAGAGGAAGGAGAGCAGAGCAGAGAGCCCGATGCGGGGCTTGATCCCAGGACCCCGGGATCATGACCCAAGCCCAAAGCAGAGGACACCACCCAGGCGTCCTCTTTTTTTTGTTTTTTAAGATTTTTTTTTAAATTTATTTATCAGAGGGGGGGGGGGGAGAGAGCGAACACAGGCAGACAGAATGGCAGGCAGAGGCAGAGGGAGAAGCAGACTCCCTGCTGAGCAAGGAGCCCAATGTGGGACTCGATCCCAGGACGCTGGGATCATGACCTGAGCCGAAGGCAGCTGCTTAACCAACTGAGCCACTCAGGCGTCCCCGGATATTAACCTCTTAATGGATATGTCATTTACAGATATTTCCAATAGGTTGCCTTTTTGTCTTAATAGTTTCCTTCGTTGATGGTTTCCTTTGTCTGTTGGTATAATCTCAATTCCTTATTTTTGCTTTTGTTTCTCTTCCCTGAGGAGACCTATCTGGAAAAATGTTGCTAAAGCTAATGTCAAAGAGATTACTACCTCTGTTTTCCTTTAGGAATATTTTGGTTTCACGTCTCACAGGTTTTTAATCCGTTTCAGCTGAATTTTGTGTATGGCGTAAGAAAGTGGTCCAGTTTCATTCTTTTGCATGAGGCTGCCCGCTTTTCCCAACACCACTTATTGAAGAGACTGTCTTTTCCACATTGTATAATTTTGCCTCCTTTGTCATAGGTTAATTGAACATATAATCATGGGTTTACTTCTGGTCTTTGTATTCTGTTGCATTGATCTGTGTCTGTTTTTGTGTCAGTGTCATACTGTGGTTTTCTTTTCTTTTTTTTTTTTAAGGTTAATTTGTCAGTGCACACCCACAAGCAGAGGGAGAAGCAGGCTCCCCACTGAGCAAGGAACTTGATGGAAGACTCGATCTCAGGACCCCGGGATTGTGACCCTATCTGAAGGCAGTTCCTTAACCAACAGAGCCACCTAGGGGCCCCAATATCATACTGTTTTAATTACTATAGTTTTGTAGTATATCTTGAAATCTGGGATTGTGACACCTTCTGTTTTGTTCTTTCTAGACAATGCTTTGGCTATTTAGAGTCTTTTGTAGTTCCATATACATTTTAGGATTATTCTAGTTCTGTGAAAAGTGCTGCTGGGGCACCTGGGTGGCTCAGTGGGTTAAGCCTCTGCCTTTGGCTCAGGTTTTGATCTCAGGGTCCTGGGATCAAGCTCCACACTGGGCTCTCTGCTCAGCAGGGAGCCTGCTTCCCTCACCACCTCTCTGCCTACTTGTGATCTCTATCTCTCTCTGTCAAATAAATGAATAAAATCTTGGGGGAAAAAATGCTGTTGGCATTTTGATAGGAATTGCATTGAATATGTAGATGGCTTTGGGTAATATGAACATTTTAATGCTACTAATTCTTACCATCCATGGTATAGCTTTCCATTTGTTTGTGTCATCTTCATTGTCTTTCATCAATGTTTGATAGCTTTCAAAGTATGGGCCTTTCACCTCCTTGGTTGAATTTACTCATAGGTATTTTGTTCTTTTTTGGTGCTGTTGGAAATGGAACTGTTTTCATTCTGCTTCTCTTTCTGTTACTGTATTAGTGTATAGAAATGCAACATATTTTTGTATATTTTGTATTGTGCAACTTTACTAAATTCATTTATCAGTTCAAATAGTTTTTTGGTAGCATCTTTAGGGTTTTCTATATATCGTGTCATGTCATCTGTAAACAGTGACCATTTTACTTCTTCCTTACCAGAATGGACCCTTTTAAATCTTTATCTGCTTGCTGTCGCTAGAATTTCCAGTACTATGTTGAATCAGAACAGTTAGAGTGGACATCCTTGTCTTGTTCCTGATCTTGGAGGAAACACTTTCAGGTTTTCACCATTGAGCATGATGTAAGCTATGGGATTTATGAATGGTCTTTATTATGTTGAGGTATGTTCCCTCTAACCCCACTTTATTGAGGTTTTCATTATGAATGGATGTTGTACTTCATCCCATGCTTTTTCTGCTTCTATTGAGATAATTATGTGGTTTTTATCCTTCCTCTTGTTAATGTGATGTGTCATGTTGAATGATTTACAGATATTGAACCATCCTTGCATCCTTGGCTTAATCCCACTTGATTGTGATGAAGTTTTTCTCATATAGTTGATTTCTGTTAATACTTTGTTAAGGATTTTTGCATCAATGTTCATCAGAGATACTGGTCTATAGTTCTTTCTCTCCCTCTCTTTCTTTTCTTTTTTTTTTGGGGGGGGGGGGGTCTTTGATTTTGGTATCAGGGTAATAATGGCCTCATAGAATGAGTTTAGAAGTTTACCTTCCTCTTCTAGTTTTGGAATAATTTGAAAAGGATAGGCATTAAAATTTTTTTTTTAAGGCTTACTTATTTGTGAGGGAGGGAGAGCACAAACAGGGGGAGTGGCAGGCAGAGGGAGAAGCAGGCGCCCGCCCCATGGACAAAGGAGCCCGATGGGGGACTGGATCCCAGGACCCTGGGATCATGACCTGAGCTGAAGGCAGACGCTTAACCAGCTGAGCCACCCAGACATCCCAAGTCGTCTTTAAATGTATTGTAGCATTCACCTGTGAAGCCATCTGGTCCTGGACTTTTGTTTGTTGGGAGTTTTTTGATTACCAATTCAATTTTATTACTAGTAATTCTTCAGTTCAGATTTTCTATTTCTTCCTGATTCATTTGTAGAGGAGTGTATGTTTCTAGTAACTTATCCATTTCTTCTATGTTGTCCAATTTTTTGGCATATAAATTTTCATAATCTCTTACATTTCCTTGTATTTCTAAGGTATAGAAATACCTGCTTCATTTTTTGATTCCTTTCCCTTTTTTTTTTGTTTTTGTTTTTGTTTTTTGTCTTTTTTTGTTGTTGTTGTTGTTTTTGTTTTGTTTTGTTTCTGGTTTTGGTTTGCTTTGGTTTGGCTTTGGTTTTCCCTTTTTTTTTTTTTTTTTTTTTTTTCCTTAAGTCTAGCTAATACTAATTTGGTTTATCTTTTCAAAGTATCAGCTCTTGGTTTCATTTATCTTTTCCACTGTTTTTTTTTTTTTTTTTTGTCTCTATTTTACTTATTTCTGCTCTAATCCTTATTTTCTTCCTTCTGTTCACTTTGGGCTTTGTTCTTTTTCTAACTCCTTTATATGTATTGTTACATTGTTTATTTGAGATTTTCCTGGTTTCTTGAGGTAGGCCTATATTGCTATAAACTTCACACCTAGATCAGCTTTGGCTAAATCCCAAATTTTGAATTGTTGTGTTTTCATTTTTATTTGTCTCTGTGTATTTTTAAATTTCTTCTTTGATTTTTTCATTGGGGTCTTTCACCTCCTTGATTAAGTTTAGGCATTTTATTCTTTTTAGTGCAATTGTAAATGGAGTATATTCTTAATATGTTTGTTCTACTTCATTATAGTATATAGGAATACAACAGATTTCTATATATTATGTATTCTGCAACTTTTTTTAAGACTTTATTTAGCCTCATGATCAGACTATTACACTTAGCAATCAACAACATGGTTGCCAAAAAAGAAAAAAAATCTACATTAAAACTCTTTGTTGGAATGCTTTACACTTTCCACAGAACAGAAACTAAAATCACCTGTTAAACAGTCACAAATACAGTTCTTAAGTTTTTTGCCCAGACACATGAGTATTGTCTAAAATATGTCTTCTTTGTAGCAGCTTCTTTGCTGAGTTCACAAATTTTTGTGACCTGTAGCTTTCCTGTCACTTCTCTGGCTCTTCTCTCCTCCTAAACTTTGTTTCCTGGCAGTAATTAAAACCTGCTACTGCCGTAGCTATTGCTGCTGCTGGAACCAGCATAACCACCTTGGTTTTGTGGTTTGGCGAAGTATTGGCCTCCACCACCATATGGGCCAGAGTTTCTGCCTCCAACATGTCCTCCTTTCATAGATCCAAAAGTTGAGGATGGATTGTTGTAATTGCCAAAATCATTATAGCTTCCGCCACCTCCAAAGTTGCTTCCATCATTACCAAATCCATTATCGCCATTACCATTGCCCCATATGCACCACCACCTGGACTGCCACCAAAGCCACCTCACCCACTGAGTTTCCTCTACAACCAAAGCTGTCATGACCACCAAAACCTTCCCCACGTCCTCCTCCAAAGTTTTCAGAACCACTTCAACCTCTTTGGCTGGGAGAAGCACTACCCATCTCTTGCTTAGATAGGGCTCTCCTTACTTCCCAGTCATGGCCATTCACAGTATGGTATTTTTGAATGACCGTCTCATCTACAGAGTCATGGTCATCAAATGTTACAAAAGCAAAACCCCTTTCTGCCACTGCCCTGGTCAGTCATGATCTCAATCACTTTGATGTTCCCATACTGTTCAAAATAATCTCTTTAGATGATGTTCTTCAATGTCTTCTTTAATGCCGCCAACAAAAATCTTTTTCACAGTTAAGTGGTCACCAGGTCTTTAAGAATCTTCTCTAGAGACAGCCCTCCTTGGTTCTACAACTCTTCCATCCACCTTATGTGGCCTTGCATTCATGGCTGCATCCATTTCCTCCACAGTAGCCTATGGGACAAGCCCAAAGCCTCTGGAGCATTTGGTGTTTGGATCTCTCATTACCACATAGTCCATAAGTGTTCCCCATTCCTCAAAATGACTCCTCAGATTCTCTTTGGTTTCAAAGCTCAGACCTCCGATAAAGAGCTTCTACAGCTATTCAGGCTCTTTGAGAGACTCTGATTTAGACATGATGGTGGTGGGAGGGAGACTTTAATGATGCTTACTCGGCAGTGACCATGGGCAGAAAAGCAGCATTCTGCAACTTTACTGAATTCATTTATTCTTTCTTTTTTTAACATAATGTATTATTTATTTCAGGGGTATCAGGAGTACAGGTCTGTGAATCATCAGTGTTATACAATTCACAGCATTCACCATAGCACATACGCTCCCAGTGTCCATTGTCCCTCCCCTCCAGCAACCCAAAGTTTGTTTCCTGAGATTAAGAGTCCCTTATGGCTTGTTTCCCTCCCTGGTCCCGTCTTATTTCATTTTTTCCCTCCCTGACCCCTATAACACTCTGCCCTTCCTCTCAGATTCCTCATATCAGAGAGATAAAATAATTGTCATTCTCTGATTAACTTATTTCGCTTAGTGTAATACCCTCTAGTTCCATCCATATCATTGCAAATGGCAAGATTTCAGATTTTTTGATGGCTGCCTAGTATTCCATTTTGTGTGTATGTATGTGTGTATGTGTGTGTGTGTGCACGTATACACACACACATATGTATACATCTTCTTTATCCATTCATCTGCTGATGGACATCTAGGCTCTTTCCATAGTTTGGCTATTGTGGACATTGCTGCTATAAACATTCAGGTTCACATGCCCCTTCAGATCACTACATTTGTATCTTTAAGGTAAATACCCAGTAGTGTGATTACTGGGTTGTAGAGTAGCTCTATTTTCAACTTTTTGAGGAACCTCCATGCTGTTTTCCAGAGTGGCTACACCAGCTTGCATTCCCACCAACAGTGTAGGAGGGTTTCCCTTTCTCTGCATCCTTGACAACACCTGTTGTTTCCTGACTGGTTAATTGTAGCCATTCTGACTGTAAGGTGTGAGGTGTATCTCACTATGGTTTTGACTTGTACTTCCCTCATGCTGAGTAATTTTTGAGCACTTTTTCATGTGTCTCTTGGCCATCTGGATGTCTTCTTTGCAGACATGTCTGTTCATGTCATCCATTTCTTGATTGGATTATTTGTTCTTTGGGTGTTGAGTTTGATAAGTTCTTTATAGATATTGGATACTAGCCCTTTATCTGATACATTGTTTGCAAATATCTTCTCCCATTCTGTCCCTTGCCTTTTGATTTTGTTGACTGTTTCCTTTGCTGTGCAAATGGTTTTGATCTTGATGAAGTCCCAATAGTCCATGTTTGCCCTTGCTTCCCTTGGCATTTATTTCTAATATCTTGGTGGTGTCTTTAGGGAAAAACATAGGGCTTTGATCAGACAGAACTGCATTTAAGTCCCGTTTTTTCCATTTCCTAGCTACATGGGCATGTTGCTGACTTAAGTAAAACATTAGGGAAGGATTGCTAAGTACAATAAGTATATAATATAGTAACTGGCACATAAAATCTTGACTAAATTATAGTTCTCTTTCTTATTTGTGTGTTAACTTTTAAATGTGCTAATTTTTCATACCACTTCAGCAGCAACAATTCTAACAGGAAATCTCACTTTTCTTGTTAAGTATTTTGTCATTCACTTATTCATTCAGTCAACAAATACCTGTTGACCTATCACTATGCATCAGGGACTGTGTTAGGGGACACAGAGAAGAAGAAGGGCTGACCTGGAATTTGACCTCTGTTTTTTTCCTGAGAGAAAAGGGTAAATGTGCCAAAATGTTCATAACTAGTAAACTAAGGAGAGGATACATATTAATTGTACTTGCCTTTCAAAACTTTTCTCTGAATTTAACATGTTTTAAAATAGAGTTGGGAGAAAATGTATTTTTGTTCCTTGGCAGTTGTCATTCTTGAAAACCATTACCACTTCTCGGTTTTTCCACATGTCTTTTATCAGGCTGTTCATAGTCGCCTTGCCAAGAGCCGTAGGAGAGGACCACTAAAGGAATGTGCTGGGGATGAGAGGGGACAGTGAGACAGGCCTGGAAAAGGAACAGGTGTGGTTACCTGGAGCCACACGGCAGGGGCTTGGGGCAGCTGGGCTCTCAAAGACTGAGGGGGAAATGGAGGTGGAAACCAAGGGCAGGGCTCCAAGTTTTGGTCCTGCCCTGTTCATTATCCAATCCAGCCAACTCTATCCAGTCGTCTCAGGGTGTGGGCTATTTGTCACTTTCTGTGCTCACCACCACCAATCACTGACTACTGATCCAAGCTTAGAGGTTAAACATTTCAACAGCAGCCTTTGTGTGACTCTTTGCTTTGCAGAGTGAACTTTGCCAAGCTCATTAGTCCTGTGGACGGTGAGGCTTGCTCTGTGCTTGATGGCATTGCAGTAGGTTGTGGATGAGACCTTGCTGAGACGATGTGTGTAATGTGGTTGGCGCAGGGCTTGTGCGTGGTACCTACATAGTACATGTACAACGGTGTACACACCTAACTTTATTCAATGGCACAATGACACATCTGCATGCGCACACAGAAAACTCTGATGCCTCTGCCTCCCCCATACCCACATCTAGTTTGTCAGCATATTTTGTCCTCTCTGCTTCCAAATACATAGCCTAAATCAGACCACATTCATGCTCTGTGAGGCTATACCTCCATCTCTTGTCCGACCCCTGTAGCAGCTCTCTGATGGCTCGTCCTGCTTCGGCTCTTGTCCCCTCACCCCCCAGTATGTTCTGCACAGCAAACATTGTCAAGCTTAATGGATAATATCACCTTCCACCTAAGCCCCCCTATAGCTCCCATCAGCCTTGAGTAAAGCCCCACTCCCACCCCTCACAGCATGGCCTGTGTCCTGCCTGCTCTGCAGCCTCACTCTGTCTCTCCACATTGCTCACTGCATTCTAGCATGCTGGCCTTTCTGTCCCTGAGACTCACCAGTACTTGCCCTCCCTTCAGTCTTTGTGCTTGCTCCCTCTGCCTGAGATGCTCCTCTTGCGAGTGTCCACACGCTGCCTGCCTGCCCTTCCGGTCTCCATTCAGATGTCATTTCCTCCATGAAGTCTTCCCTGACCATTATCTTAATTCTGTGTGCCATCTCCACCCCCACTGGTCAGTAGTGCTTGCCATGATCTAAAATGATCTTGTTTATTTCACCCTTGTATGTCTCCCTTATAGAATGGAGCCTCCGGGGAGGTTCACTGTCCATTGAGCACACAAGAACCTTGTGTCTTGTTCAGTTTTAGTCTGTAACAAAATAGCACACACTGAGGGGCTTAAGCACCAGAAATTATTTTCTTGCAGTGCCAGAGGCTGGAAAGCCCTAGATCAAGGTTCTAGCAAGGCAGTTTCTGGTGAGTGCTCTCTTCCTAGCTTGTAGACAGCTGCCTTATCCCTTCTTGCTGCAATCTCTGAGTATTTTCTCCCATTTCCCCCTTGCATCCCTGTAGAGAGATAATGAGTGACAGAGCACTCAGGTGTCTCTTCTTATAAAGACACTAATCCTGCTGGATCAGGGCCCCATCCTTATGACCTCATTTAACCTCCATTACCTCCTTGGAGGCTTCATCTTCAATTATAGTCCTGCTGGAGGTTGGGGCTTCAATATAGGAATTTCAGGATTGGGCAGCGGGGATTGGGGATACACATATTGGGCCAGCACCAGAACCTAGACAACAGCCTGGCACGGAACAGGCACTTAGTAAGTATTTGCTCAATAAATGAACGACTCCCGGCAGTCCCCTCCCCTGTCAGCTCCTATATAAGTTGCCTCCGTTTTGTCACCGGGTCCCGCAGGTCAGGGCGTGTCACTGTACATCCCCCAGTCCGCCATCAATGCCACGGTGGAGGAGGACATCCTGCTCTCGGTTGAGTACTCCTGCCATGGCATCCCCACCATTGAGTGGAGGTATACGTCTAACTGGGGAGCGCAGAAGATCGTGGAGTGGAAGCCAGGGACTCAGGCCAACATCTCCCAGAGCCACAAGGACCGACTCTGCACCTTCGACAACGGCTCCATCCAGCTCTTCAGTGTGGGCGTGAGGGACTCCGGCTACTACGTCATCACGGTGACGGAGCGCCTGGGGAGCAGCCAGTTTGGCACCATCGTGCTGCACGTGTCAGGCAAGACGGGGTGGGGGGTGAGGGGGGGTCCCCCCCGCTGAACTGCCAGCCCTGGTGGGGGGGAGTGATTCATGATACTCAAAGAGACCTTGTCTCCCCGTTCCCCTCCCCGCCCGTAGAGATCCTCTACGAAGACCTCCATTTTGTTGCCGTCTTCCTGGCTTTTCTCGCTGCTGTGGCTGCGCTGTTAATCAGCCTCATGTGGGTGTGTAACAAGTGTGCATACAAATTCCAGAGGAAGAGAAGACACAAACTCAAGGGTAATTCTCTGGGCCCTGTGATCATCCATTCACGCATTCATGGTTGGGGGATGCCTGTTAGTCTGGTCTCCCCAAGAAACCCCCCCCCCCCAATCCCCGGGCTGATGGGCACCTGCCTGGGCTTGTCTCTTGTTTTGCAGAGAGCACCACCGAGGAGATCGAGCTGCAGGATGTGGAGTGTTAACCAAGGCTGCGCCCAGTTCCATTCCTACCTCAGAGGGAAAGTGTTATTTTTCCAACAAAAGGGGCCAACATGGCGGAACCACCCTCCCATCCTCCTGTTGGCCAGCCTTGACCAGCCATTCCTGAAGGCGCTAGGGCTGTGAACAAAATCAGCTGTGTGGAGTTGAGGACTTGGGTTGGACAAAATCAGTTCTAGCACTCACAAGAAGTTCAGGGAGGCCTGGCTGCTTGCTCAACTGCGCTCTGGGGCCGAGGCCAGGGCGCATCCAGACTGAGCGTGCAGCCAGCCCTAACAAGCTCTCTGTGTTCTTCCCGCCCAGCCTGTCCCTCCCACCTCTGCCCGGGGAGCTTCTGTGAAAAGTTCTACCACGGTCTGCCTGCCGGGCAGAGGTGGAAGCTGCGAGGCTGCCTGAGGTGCTCAGAGCAGGGCCAGGCCCTGGGCTGGAAGCTTTAAGGTGAAGAACTTCATTTGTGCATGAGGGACCAGCACTGGAAACAGGAATTAGGGAGAAGATTGCTTTTCTCTTCCTCTCTTATTCTGACATTAATTGGATTATCCCCTCCTATGGCCTCAATTTAAACCCGTGGGAGGAACCGGGATATTCTTAGCCACTGTGGGCAGCAACTGGTGTCCAAAGGACTTCCTGACAAGCTGGGTCATGGTACTTGTGTGAAAGTGAGCCTGCGTGGGGGCTGGAATGACTGGAACGTTACCTGAGGCTTCAGATCTCCGCCCCTCAGTCACCAACTCTTTGTTTCCAGTCAGGCCCTTGCGCTCTCCCAAGTGGGCTTAGGGATGCTTGCCGCTCACCTACCTCACCAGGGTATCACATGAAGCCCACAGTATGCATGGAGCGCCTGGGCAGTTGAAGAAAAAGCATGAAGATTCTTCAAGGATCTGGAAAGCAATAAGCCTTCTACTGAACGCTGCCAAGTGAGAAAATGCTCTGGGGTTCTGGGGCTCCAGGTGAAATGAGGGACTGGCTCAGAGCTGGCCTTGGCTCTCATTCTCTTAGCTTGTTAGTCACTGTGTTTACTTGAAAGTGTCTCCATCCCGCCTTCGATTTGGCAAGCTCTAAAGTAGGAATGAATTTCTTTTCCATTCTTTCTCTCTCCAACATTCTTAGCTACAAACCAAAGGAAGTACCCCAGTTACAGTGGAGGCCAAGGTCAGGAGCTAAGTCCTCAGCCTCCAACTGCAAATTCACCCATGCAGACATGAAGGAGAGCTAGAACATTCCCTCCTCTTTTCCTTAAGTCCCCAATGTCCCATCTCTTCTGCTTGCCATGTGGCAAGCAAGAAGTTGCCTGGGGAAGTTGGTAAGAAGCCTATCTCTAAATAATCCAAGGATACAAGAAGAGCTCTTCCTGGAGGAGTCAGACAGGAGCTTTGTGATCTTCCAGAAGGACTCTTAAAGGCACTGTTTGATTCGAAAAGCAAGAGTGCCATTGGTCCACAGGCCTCATTTGTAGCTGGAGTGCGGGTCACAGAAGGTTCTCACATTCAGGCCACCTTCTGTACACAATTGTGTCCTTTCCCCAGGCAGCAGTCGGAGGAGCCAGGTCCCAGGGCCTTGAGGAAGCCGGGTGGTGTACCCAAACAAAGAGGGTCAAGGGTCATCTGATTCATTCATTTCTCCTCTTTCACACAGAAGGCCCATGGGCAGGAAACCGGTTTGGATCTGGGCAGCGGCTGCTGGAGTTCTGTGTCCTCTTCAACACTCCCTGCTTTCCAGAGCTGAACTTCTTGGCGCGCCAGAAGTCAGGCATGGCCGTCTTCAGAATACAAGGAAGCGTGGAGAGATGCCTGGCTGGCTCAGGAGGTGGAGCACGTGACTCTTGATCTCAGAGTTGTGACTTCAAGCCCCATGTCAGGTAGAGAGATTACTTAAAAATAAGATCTTGAAAAAGAAATGGCAGAGCATACTGAGGGAGAGGAAGGCCTCTGTGGGCAAACCCAAGTGTAAAATAACCCCCCCACACTCATGAAAAGTTAGCCCCTGGCTGTTTCTTTATTTTGTACTTTTAAAGCTCCCTCCATCCAGAACATTCTTGTGGGAAGTGTTTGAGGCCAGAACCTAAAGGTTTTTTGTCTTTTTTTTCCAAAAAAGTATTATGTCCTAGAGGGTGGCTACTGGAAATGTTAAGCTATAAGTTATGTTTTAAGCTGTGAAAATTTAAAGAATGAAATAAAGCCTGGAAATAAAAGACCTTTCCTTTGTGTGTGACCCCACTCCTGCCAAGCACTCTGAGGCCCTGGGGGAGGTTTCCATCAGCTGTGGGCACAAGCAAACCACTCAGCCTCGGCCACAGGTACTAATACTGATTCTAACTATAAGCATTCTTTAGCAATCTTGGAAAACAACCCCTCCTCAGCCCACCATTCTGCCCTGCATCTTCCCAAATTAATTTTGAAGTTTTTGCTTCCAGAATCCTTTCTGCTTCTGGAAAGGGCTGAAATAAAGATGTGGCCAGTGTCCCACCTCGCCGGACAGCGTGTGAGATGCAGGACGGAACATTCATGCTGTCAACAGAATGTCCTTGCAGATTGCAATCTGAGAAATTAAGAAGGCATATACTGTACTTTCTCATTTCTCTTTGGAAATAGGAGGAGGGTGGTGGGGGTGGTGGGGGAGCAGGGGCACACAGTGGGCGGGGCTCACTCCGGACCCAGGCAGCGTGGGAGAACCAGGCGATCAGGTGCTGCTGTGTCTGTCCATGAACACAGCTCCCCTTGGGCTTGGCACCTTTCCAACCCCTGCAACGTGCTGCTCCGTGCTCAACTGCCACTGCCCTCTAAATATCAGGTTGGTGTTTTAGCTTGGTTTAATTGCAAAGGTGAGAAATCTTTTTTTTGTTTTTAAAGAGATTTGAAAGAAAGCGCACATGTGTGAGCATGGGGTGTGGGGTGGGGGTTTGATCCCAGGACCCTGAGATCAGGACCTGAGTCAAAGTCAGACACCTGCTTGAGCCACCCAGAGCCCTGAGAAATCTTTCTTTAAAATGATACCACGGGGGCGCCTGGGTGGCTCAGTGGGTTAAAGCCTCTGCCTTCAGCTCGGGTTATGATCCCAGGGTCCTGGGATTGAGCCCCGCTTTGGGCTCTCTGCTCAGCGGGGAGCCTGCTTCCTCCTCTCTCTCTCTGCCTGCTTCTCTGTCTACTTGTGATCTCTGTCTGTCAAATAAATAAATAAAATTTTAAAAAATAAATAAAATGATACCACAGCACCTAGCGTCAGGCTCTTGATTTTGGCTCAGGTCCTGATCTCAGGGAAGTGGGATCAAGCCCCACCACTGGTGCCAGGTTCAGTGCAGAGTCTGCTTGTCCCTCTCTGTCTGCCCGCTTGCTCTTTTCTCTATGTGAAATGAATTAATCTTTTAAAAAATATTAAAAAGATACCGGAGCCTATATAAACTCTAAAGTTCTCCCTCCCTCACCTCTCCTCAGAGAAAACAATAGCATCGTTCTAGACTTAGGCATATATGAACGTGTCTCTGCATACACAAGTCACACGTTGCAGTAGTCGGCCATTTTCCTTTCAGGCAAATGGGATTCTGTTATACACATTGTCCTACAATTTGCTTGCTTTCCCTTCATGTTTCTTGGGCAGAATTTTGTGTCTCTACTTATTCCTAAACTTCATTCTTCTTGCCTGCACCATGTAGTCCCTAGCATCGATACATTCCACTTGTTCACCAAAAAATCACTTTTCTTCCAAATGATAGCTACGAAAATATATCTTTCTAAATACATCTTTCCTCTTCTTGTTAACTAATGCTTTTGTTGGGTCCATGGTCAAAGGAGCGAGACTGATACAAAGCAAAGGTTAAGCAAAGCTTTATTTCACGCCAAGCATCAAGAATCAAACTGACTGGCCAGGGACATCTCTTGCAAAGAGGCGACGACCCTCTGCCTTACAGACTAGCTTTAAAGGGCAAAGGCCATGGGGTTGGGCCTGGTCACGCACAGGTAGCCAATGAGATTATAACAGAGAAAACTGCACGGTCCTGCTAGGTCACACATAAGTGACCAACTGAATTACAATATACCCTATAGTAGATATTTGAACTAGCCTATCACCTTGGTCAGAATTGGCGTCCAAAAGGTGCCCAAAGGGTGGGGCCCATACTCCTTGGTGGCTAGGAGACAGTATGTGCCCCCACTGGTTGAATACCTCCACCTGGCCTGACCCACCCTTGTATTTGGGCTTTGTTACCTGGGACTAGTTTCCAGGATTTGTTTTAAGTAAGTCCCCTGGGGGAAGTGGGGGGTAGGGACAGTTTAAGTTTTACTGTATAAACAACAAAGTCATTATTTAACCGGATGGCATCGCTCTGGCTAAATAGGCCCTTACACTTTTAGCCCTGTTCCTAGGAATCCTTCCCTCTTTCAGGACTTCAGAGTCATTGTTTTCTCATATTGGTGGGTTTTATGGTGAAGCTTATCAGAGACCATTTGGGGTAGGAAGAAAGAGCATTGTTCATGTAAAATAAATCTGAAGTTTTTGCTGTAGATTGGACCTTATAATGTGGACACAGAGGGAGGTTGAATTCCTTGGATGCAACAGACCTGTGATTATGCAGGTGAGTCTGGCCCTTAAAATACTAAGTCTTTATGCTTCAGGTCCCTCATGGTCTACAAGAATATTTTACTAACCAAAATGAATGTATTAAATAATAATTTAATTTTCTGCTTTTATTAATAATATAAAAGTGTCATTTAGAATTCCTGGTCAGGGGTGCCTGGCTGGCTCAGTCAGAGGAGCATGTGACTCTTGATCTTGGGGCCATGAGTTCAAGCCTCATGTTGGATATAGAGATTATTAAGAAAAATAATCCTCAAAAAAATTTTTTTAAATACAATTCCTGGTCAAAATGAAATAATCAGGGGTATCACTTTGATTTCATGGTGTTTTGGCAAAGCAACCTGATGAAGTTTTGTGGGGTAAGTGTAAGATTTCCTTTGGGCTTTTTCAAATACCAAACACAGATCCTAACTCTCTATTGCTGCCCTTTTTGGGGGGGGGGGGTCCCAATGGGCTTGGATTGGGAGTACTTGTAAACTGAGTCAAATGCTGTGAATGCATTTAGGTGAAATCATGCCACAGACCTTAGCAACTTGGTATACTCACTAAATTACAGGAAGTTTTTCAGATTATATGTTACTTTTTTTTTCCTGCCCCTTAGGGTTAATCTTTTTTTTTTTTTTTTTAGAAGATTTTTAAAGATTTTTATTTATTTGACAGACAGAGATCATTTGTCTTATCCTTTTACAGAAATAGTCTCTGCTTTCTTCCAGTGAAAACTCTCTTAATGCCTTGAGCTAGACATGGCTTTTTTTTTTTTAATTTAAATTTATTTATTTATTTATTTATTTGACAGAGTGAGAGAGATCACAAGTAGGCAGAGAGGCAGACAAAGAGAGGAAGGAGCAGGCTCCCTGCTGAACAGAGAGCCTGATGTGGGACGCTCGATCCCAGGTCCCTGGGATCATGACCTGAGCTGAAGGCAGAGGCTTAACCCACTGAGCCACCCAGGCACCCCCCCCTTTTTTTTTTAATCACACAAATAAATGCAGCCAAGGGGGTGCCTGGGTGGCTCAGTGGGTTAAGCCTCTGCCTTCAGCTCAGGTCATGATCCCAGGGACCTGGGATAGAGCCCCTAATTAGGCTCTCTGCTCAGCAGGGAGCCTGCTCCCTCCTCTCTCTTTGCCTGCCTCTCTGCCTACTTGTGATCTGTCAAATAAATAAAAACTTTAATAAATAAATGCAGTCAAGATTCTAAGCAAAGTGTACATTTTTAACCTCAGGAAGCATTGGTTTCTGTTTTGATGTACAATCAACGTGCAATGTTCTAGGAGTTTCAGGTGTACAACAATGATTTAGCAGTTCCATATATTACTCGGTGCTCACCCCGGTAAGTGCAGTCACCATCTGTCACCATAATAATGTCATCACAATATTGACTATTCCCTGTGCTGTACTTTTAATCTGTGACTTATTTTAGAACTTGAAGTTTGTACCTCTTAATCCCCTTTATCTACGGCCCACATCCCCCGCCCACCTCCCCTCTGGGAACCACTCATTTGTCCTCTAAGAGTTTGTTCCTTTGTGTTTAGATTCCAATCCTATGGTATTTCTCTTTCTCTAACTTATTTCACTCTGCATTATACCTTCTGTGTCTATGTTCTCACAAATGCCAAGATCTCACCCTTTTTTATGGCTGAGTAAGTCCATTGTGTATATACACCGTCATCTTTATCCATTCATCTGTGGATGCACACTGCTGCTTCCATGCCTTGGCTGTTGTAAATGGTGCTTTAACAAACACAGGTGCCCATCTCTTCGCTTTCTTTGGGTAAATATCTAGCAGTGGAATGACTGGATCACATGGTAGCTCTAATTTCAGTTTTCTGAGGAACCTCCATACTGTTTTCCACAGAGGCTGCACCCATTTGCATTCCCACCAACCATGCACGAGGGCCCCCTTTCCTCCACACCCTCACCAACACTTGCTCTTGCCTTTGGGATTTTAGCCATTCTGATGGGTGTGAGGTGCTATCTCACTCTGGTTTTATTTGCATTTCCCTAATCATCAGTGATGTTGAGTCTTTTCATGGGTTTATTGTCTTTTTCTTGTTTGGAAAAATAACTATCTAGATACTCTGTCCTTTTTCTGGTCAGTTTTTTGGTTGTTTTGGGGGGTTTCTGGTGTGGAATTCTATCAATTCTCTATATATTTTGGATATTAACCCTTATTGAGTCTGTCATTTGCAAATATCGTCAGTAGGCAGCCTTTTTGTTTTGTCCATGGTTTCCTTTTCTGTACAGCTTTTTGTTTTGATGAAGCCCCGATAGTTTATTTTTGCTTTTGCTTCTATTGCCTGAGGAGACATATCCATAAATACGTTGCTAAGGCTGATGTCCCAAGAGATTATGGCGTATGTGTTCTTCTTGGAGTTTTATGGTTTCAGGTCTCACATTTACATCTTTAATCCAGGTCTCACATTTACATCTTTAATCCATATGAGTTAATTTTGTGTATCATGTAAGAAAGTGATCTGGTTTTTCCTACTCTGTTCATTGAAGACCGTTTTTTCCCCATATATTCTTGCTGCCTTTGTCATAGATTAATTGACTCTAAGTGTGGACTTATTTCTGGGCTCTCTACCTTGTTCTATGTCTGCTACTTTTCTGTCTCAAAAATCTCCTTCATCCCTTATTTCAAGCCAAATATAGTCTGTTCTGCAACAAATGTTTTATGATCAGTAAACAGGGAAACAAATACATAATATGCAAAAGTTTTCCTGGTTCCTAATCAAAGAGAGCCAGCATATTTGGAGCAGAAAAACTCCTTGGCCCTTTGAGCTCAACTTTTAGAGATCTAAAAATGGGCACCGGTATTTGAGGCTCCCTTATTACTATAATGTAGTCCTTCTCATTTGGACATTTAGATTGGTCTCATCTTTCACTTTTACAGACCTCCTTGATAACCCTTACACAGCAGTCTTTGTGAATCTGTGCTCTGTGAAGTATGCCTCCAGGATGAATTTCTGGAAGTAGACCGGTAGACAGGAAGCAGCAAGCTCTAGAACAAAGACCAAGCTCCGGTCACTGATGGAGTGTCAGTCGCACGCACGTCCCGGTGCTTGCTATTTCAGACGGAGGGTTTGTTGGGGATGAATGACCTATGATGTCCGTTCCCATCCTAAAGTGCAATTCCAAGAGCCTTTGGCCCCAAGTACATAAGGCCGTGAAGACGTGGAGCAGGAAGTGAAGGGAGAATGAAGGTATGGAGACGGACCACACAGCATGGCTATCAAAATGAGCTGGAGAAAAAGACAATTTTCATGGCCACAGATGCACTCAGTCTTTACCATCTGTGAATGTGAACAATGCAGGACATTCTGAAATGCTTTCTCCTACTGGTAAATGAAAATACCGGTGGCATCTTCACTGCTTCCCAAATTCGAAAACGCTTGACTTTTCGAGTCGTTTGATGTTTGGTATCTGCACAGCACTTTGGAATTTCATGCCCCTTACCAACTGTACTGAGGGAGGCCTCTGAACCATCACTGAGGTGAGCAGGGGGCATCCTTGTCCTCGCTGTACACCCGAGGGAACTGGCTTCGAGGGGGCAGCCTTGCCAAACGGATGCAGCTGAGCAGAGGGAGAACCGACATCTGAACGATGCTCCTGCCGGCCTGCGAACACAGAGTGAGGGACTAACTGGTTTTCTCCAACTGGTCTCCCAAGTTTCACAGCGCCTCTTTCCAACACCAGGTTATTCAGGCTGCAACAATAAGCTGGAAAATGTGAATCGACACAAGGCCCAAGAGCTGCCATTTCCTGCCCCTCCCCCACCATTACCTCAATTTCTGTAGTGGGTCATGGCTCTTCACTACCCAGTGATTTAAAATAATGGAGACAGGAATGCATATGAAGATGGTGTCAGTCTTCAACTGTTCTACTCTCCTCAGATGAAGTTTAAGAGAACAGGAGGTCGTCCCTGTGCATGCGCTCTCTGCTCTGCTCAGCGTGGTCCTGTTGAACTAGCTCATGACGAGAGAGAAGAAGAAGCATCCAGAAATGTTTGCTTGATAGCCAATTTTATGTCTATTATCATAAAATGGGAGGGTTTTTGTTTGGTATCCCTTTAAAGTTTAATTTTTCTAATTCATTTTTATTTACCAAAATACCAATCTGCAGTGGATGGAAATTTTTTAAAATGTTAATCCTCTGGCAAAAGTCCATGGAGATTTGCTGTATCAGAGTGTGAGCCCTTAAAATCACGTAAGACTCCTCGTGGGAGAAGAGCTGTCCAGATGAGCTCAGGATAATTAGCTAAGGCAACTTTTGTGGGCTACCATTGAAAAGGCTTATTAATTCAGATTCAGACTGATTTTTTAAAAAATTTCTGTGTAAAGAAGGATTAAAAGGGGACAGAAAAGCAAATACGAAGATGTTACGGTATTTGGGGCTTACAAACTCCATTTTTCTTTTAAACTTTTTAAAGTTACTTCAGAGTCACCTTATACATGATTAAAAGGGTTATCTTCTAAAAAACTGAAAGCATTTCTCACAAGGAAAACACTGCTTATGTATTACTTATGGTGGTTCCAATCCACCAATCCATTAGTATTTTCCCCCCAGGAAAGAATGTTAAAGGAATAAGACAGGAGGAGAGTCTCACTGGAAGAGGAGGCCAGGGTTCCTGGGGGGAGGCTGGAGAAGGGCAGGGGCAGGTGCGGAGAGGTGTGAGCACATCCGGTCCGAATGGGCGGAGGTCACTCACGTGGGGGAAAGAGACCAAAAGAGAGGACCCAAGGAAGCCCTAGAGGTCCATTACACCCTCTGTGCCTTCAGCTTGCACCTTCCAGGAAGCTCTCAAAGTACCAGTCTTGGTGTCAGACCTGGCCATACCTAAGACAGCTGAAGGAAGAGGTACTTGGTTTGTTGAGACAAGCGCTGGCTCCCCCTGCAGGCACTGTGTGCTGTTCCACTTGCTTCTGGGGTGAGTGTGCTCCTGGAGGAATGCTCCAGGATTATGAATTATGCATTCATGCTCCTGGATGAGTCAGCATTCCTGACTCACAAGAGTGTTTAGATATCCTTACGCAATCTTTTCAACAAATAGTGGAATGAGACGCGTTGGCAAAAGACAGTATATTTATAAGAGTTCAGAGAAGATCTGGAATTTTTAACCATATGCTTTATTTGATGACAACATCAAAGGGATACTTGAAAAGTTGAATTCAAACCCATAAATTAGTAACCTTTCAAGTTAACTGCATAAAAAAAGTTGTTCTGCATCTCCCCTACTTATATCCTATCACTGTACATAAGTGTCTGCATTTCAAAGCACTGTCACTTATAAAGTGAAATGTTTCAAAATGCTAGGTAAACATTTGTTGTTTTTTTTTTTAAACAATGCTCTTTTGGAAAGTTTCTCTTCCTTGTGCTTAGAGTTCATCTCAAGTTCGTTTCTGGAAACTTCTCTGGAAAAAAATAAACTAGAAACGGTTCTGGAAACAAAAATCATAGTAGGCAAGGGCTAAGTGCAGACATAAGCAGCTCCATTTTATAAACAAAGTTTCGACCTTCCATTTTATTCCACTGAACTTCTCTGAACGGTCCACGAAGATGATTCCATTTGCTATCTTGTAAAACGTCACTTTTTGGAAGATCTTTACACTGGTTACGGGGAAACTGAACCATGATCTTGCTTCCACTTTCAGGGCCGTTACGAACTGTGGAGCAAAACCAAAATATCAATGTAATTTCCAAACTAGAAAACAAGGGTCCCACAACTTCATTCTACCACGAATACAAAAACCTTGTCTACCAACTTGAAAGCTCTTGTTAAAAAGAGGCGGTCAGTTTTAATATGCTAACCACCCTCCCCCAAAACCCCCAAAGCTTGCTTATTTATATATACTAGGCCAATATAAGTATTCATGAATTACTGTTTGCACCATAAAAATGGAGCAAGATGAATTCTGGCTTAGGAAAGTCAAATGTCCTATGTATTTTCACAAGATCAATCTATATTTCTTCTAAAACATGTAATACACACCTGATATGAAACTCAAACATTTGGAATCAGGACTGGGAGAGATGCAGACAAGATTTTTTTGAATTAAGAACTTCAGGTTTTAATGAAGCTTCATCACTCAGCAAAGAAGAAATGGGCATTCTGAAACTCTTATCAATAAAGACCTGGTAATGACCAAGCCTGCAGATTCACAAGCTGTGATTCTGTGGGCTAAGTTTTCTAATTACTCTTTCAAATATTTAGAGCAGGTATTAGAAAAGACCATAGTAAAGAGCAAGTACTCCAAAGATCATTTTCAACTAGATAACGCATGTTCATTAAAGTGCCCTGGACAGAGTCGGGGCTTAAAAATCCCCTCTCCTCTCTGGTCCATCCGTTCACCTCTTTGGGGACCACATGTAACTTGGCCTATTTGCAGCAGTACATTTCCCAAAAGCATTTATCCATCAAAGGTTTGGTTTGATACTTCAGGGTAACAATGCTGAAGGCAGTTTTCAGAGCTCTTAGGAAAATGTGTCCCCAAACAAAACATTTTTTATGACCACCAGAAAGAGAATCAATAATCTGTTGCTCTGAATAAGCACCATGATCAGATAAACGTTTAGCATAACTCCTATATGAACTCACTGCAGAGAGAAATTACTCTGAAGTATGTCTAATGAATACAGGGGAACATTAAGTCCAAACTCTGGAAGATCTCGTCCCATTCAAGGCAGCGGCCCGTACCTGAAATAGCATAGTCCCCACTTGGGGAGGCCACGGTGATGGCAGAGGCATTGCCAATGCTCTCTATGGGTCCAAGCCCCACATGATTGCTGAAGCTGAGCACCTGCCAGCCCATGACCTTGGCGAGCTGCTGAACTGCATGCACCTGATGCTGTGACATCTGCGAACGAAGAAAAGGACACTTTATGCATCTTCACCATGGAGATTTCCTTTGCAGTAACCTGACATCATGATTGTAAACTTTTTTTGGGGTGCTTACTGCCTAGCACGGGAATCCTCCTCTGTGACTGTTGCGGGGAGGATCCCACCTTCCACTGCAGAGGCTAAAATGGCCTGAGACTCACCTTCCCTGTCCACTGGCCAGCTTGAGCACAGGAATAGGACCGAAGCTTAGCCAAGTGGAGACTCCCACCTCGGCCACGAATGTGGATCAACATCGGAAGTAGCAGGGGGTGACTCTTCCAGTTACCTCTTCAAATCCACTCACCACCCTCCTCTGCCCAGGGAGGATCACCCATATGGTTCCATCCTCTGGCTTTGGGTTGGGTTCAGACAACGGGAACCACTCAGGTAATGGAAGCCAGAAGGATGGTGGGGAAGAGAGTAAGGTCAGGGCACTTATAACCCCAGTACACTCCCCTGTGAGGTTGTATCCTGTGACAGAAGGTGTCTGCTTTTCTCAAGTGGCCTGGTGCACAGGACTCTGCTTCAGGGCACCCATAAGCGCCCCTCTTATCTCTTTGGCCTAGGACTGGTGACCACTAAGCCCCCCAGGCCTGCTTACCTGGTTATTACTAGCACTAGGTCACCACGCTCTCCCAGGCGTTCTCCGACACCCACACTTTTGTAAATCCTTAGTAATATGAGCATGCCACCTACTTCCTGTTAAAATCCTGTCTGATGCACTGGGGCCATCTGGAGTGCATTCGGCCCCTATTGAGGAAGGAAGTAGCAAATCAGGATCTTCAAGCCTCCCCATCAATTCTGGGAGCTACCCACCAGCCTTCCAATATATTTCTGTGTATACATGCTTCAGGTGACCAAAGTCATTTAAGGTGTAAGCAAGCAACCAAGAGGTACTGTACCTCACAGATGCATTTCATTTACTTGGCACCAGAGTCAGGATAATAGATTATTGCTTCTAGGATGGAGAGCATCAGTATTTTTTTTTTAATTTTATATGAAATATGTGAATTTTTTGAATGGTATATCAGCATTTCTAAACCCATGCTTTCTCCCACAACTTGATTTTTCACTGGATCATCATAACTCCATGAAGAACATAGGAAAAATACTGTTCTTAATTTTATAGAACAGGAAAGAAAGGTCCAGAAATTTATCCAGTGTCACAAAGCAAACGTGTGGTGAAGTTGGAACTAGAACCCAGCACTTTCCATGCTGCTCCTTAATACTGAAGAATCTTTTCTTAGCGCTTAAGCAGAATATTCCACTGTTATGGCGAATGGTCACTACAGTTTTCTATGTGATCTGCCCTTCTCTGGTTTTCTGAGGTTAATACTTCTTCACTTTTATGAGGTCCCAAAGGGGTTGTAAATCTTGGCAGACGTCAGAAATAAAAAAGTTTGCAATCTCAGAGCTGGTCCTTCATCGTCAATACAAACTAACTGGAAATAAATCTAGGGCAGTTTATCAACATTTTCAGTTAACCCATAAATTGTAAAATATTAAATAAAGGGCAGAAAAAATGGCTTTCTTTTTATAACTTAATATACTTGAACTACTCCTTACTCACTTTGTTCTTTAAGCGCTATGAGAGGTTCAGGACAGCCATGAACGCTTACCTGGGACAGAAGGAAATCCTGGAGCTCCTGCTCCTGATGAGACAGTGTAATCACCCTCCCATCTCTGTGCACAACTCGGATCTGCTCAACTCCGATATTCAACTGCAGCTGGATGGACCTTGATAAACACACATACTAAAAATCAGAAATGTTCAAAAATTACCTTATACAGTCCCACAAATATTAAACCTTAACATCAAAAAACAGAAAATACCAATTTGGATAACCTGTGCTTACACCCATAGGGGCAAGATCCATAGGACTTTCTGGGGTTCGACGTAACCATCAGACTCCTGCTGGCCTTCCTGAGGCCACACTGAGCACCAGTCCGCTCAGAAGGCTGCAGGCAAGGAAGCAGAGCTTGCCACCAACCACTGACCACTGCTCCTCTCCTCGGGCAGGCCTTCCGCCTTCCTGCAGTGAGCAGAGATCCACACTGGGCTCATGTGGGACCTGCTGTGACTTAGAAACCTCATTCCCAGAGGGAGCCACATGTTCTCATAACCACTCCATAGGTATGCTTTCCAAGGGCCCCACAAATGATACTGCCCAATTTTAGAAGTCACCCCATCTGGGGAAATCCACAGCCATCCCTATCAGGCATTTCTAATCCCTACCAGTCCGGACCCATTTTACCAGTCTGGGATCATTTTTTCCAAAAGCCAATGTTGCCTAGTAACGCAGATGGCATCCTTTCTAATCAAGTTACTCAGGAACAAAAGCTAGAGAATTAACCAAAGAGCAAATTCTCATACAGAAAGGGAAAAGATTTGTTAACTCTATGCCCTCTCTTGAAACAATCCTCAAACAAGTCAGACTATGCCTCTATTAACTTGGCTTACGTCAAAGAAACTCACAAAATAACATGCAATGACATTCTTCCAAACCAATTCACAAGTTTTTAGCATAGCATATGACACGTACAAGAAACGTAAAATTCTTCAAATCTAACCAACTAGATGAATAGTGCAGAAAAAATAGCATTCTGTCTTTCCCTATTTGAGAGTACCTGATTTATAGACTTTATTTTACAGTGAACATTTAAGAATAAGACATTTAAGCAATTATCTCCACAGAAGTATAATTTTAACAAAGTAAAAGTTTACACGTTTCTTTCAAGAAAACGACAGAATTCAGAGGTCTTAAAAAAAAAAAGCTTGTATATCTAACCAAATTTTAAAAATTCTGAGATGACTATTGATAGGGGCATAGTTACAGCAGCTACTCTGAAAAAGCAATTTAGTAACATTCATGAACATTTTAAAGGTCCGTATCTTCTGGCCAGCAATTACATCTGTAGGACTTGATCCTACACCTAGACTTACAGATGTACAAATTATTTTGCTGGCATCCAACTAAAATGTTCAGCAGCAAAAGGCTGATTAAAAGTTGTGGTACACACAATGAACGCAATAAAGCTGTAAAAAAGAAATAAATCTGAGGTAGTGATAAGGATGTTTATTCACCAATATAGTGCCGCTGAGTTGGAAAAAAAAAAAAACACACACAAACTGGGAATGACTGCTGGTATAGGGTTTCTTTTGGGGGTAATGGAAATGTTCTGGAATTAGACCGTGATAACAGTTCTACAACATAGGGAATATACTAAAATCCACTGAACTGTACACTTGTTTTTTTTTTTTTTTTTTTTTTAAATATTTATTTATTTATTTATTTGACAGATAGAGATCACAAGTAGGCAGAGAGGCAGGCAGAGACGGGGAAAGGAGGAAGCAGGCTCCCCGCCGAGCAGAGAACCGTATGATCCCAGGACCCTGAGACCATGACCTTAGCCAAAGGCAGAGAAGGCCTCAACCCACCAAGCCACCCAGGCACCTTTTTTTTTTTCAATCTTTTTAAATAGGCTCCACACCTAAACTGGGGCTTGAACTCACAACCCTAGACTGAGAGTCAAATGCTCTACTGACTATGCCAGCCAGGCATCCCTGAACTGTATACTTAAAAATAGTGAATTTTAGGTTATGTGAATTATATCTCAATATTTTAAGGCACAAAATATTGTAGGAAAAAAGCAGGATATATATATATATATGCTTGTAAATGCATAGACTTTCTGGAAGGATGTGTAGAAACTGTTTTAAATGCTTGCCTTTGGGGGAGCCTGAGTGGTTTAGTCCATTAAGCACCTGACTTCAATTCAGGTCCTGATCTCTGGGTCCTTGGATGGAGCCCTGCATCAGGCTCTGAGCTCGATGGGGAGTCTGCTTCTCCCTCTTCCTTTGCCCCCTCCTCTGCTGGCTCATGCTTTCTCGTTCAAATTAAAGAAAGAGAGAGAGAGAAAGAGAGAGAAAAAGAAGAAGAGAAGAGAAAAGAATAGGAAAGGAGAGGAAAAGAAATGCCTGCTCCTAGAAAGTTCTGAGAGAACTACTTTGAACTTTTAAGTAGCATAAGTTGATCCCAGCTACAAAAGATGAGGAAAGGGTGTTCTATGACCTCCTTTCCTTCCTGATGCTATCAAGGCTATGTTTATCACTAGCTCTTCCTCACAGAAGTTTATAACCACTGGGTCCTGTGAACCAGTCTCACATTTGTCTGGTCTTAGATCTAATGTAAGTAACTCAACATTGATAATTTTTTTCCTTTTCCACTCCTTTGTGCTCTTTCTCTTAACATTTTATTATGGACCTTTTTAAACACAAACATAAGTATATAGTACTATAGATTCTGTATATAGAGTAACATATCCAAAAGAAATATGAAAGTCAATGGCCCCTTTACCCAGCCCTAACAGTTAAAATGCAAGCCAAACTTCTTTTATCTTACTCAACCACTACTCTCCCACCACACCCCAAGTCATCCCAATTATTCTGTTTCTTTAGGTATAGGGGAAGAAAACCAGGATCTACCTTCACCCCACCATCTTTTCCTGGAAGCTACAAGACTGATTTCCATTGTGTATTCTTTTATCTTCTGTTTTCTTTTCTTTTTTTTTTTTTAAAGATTTTATTTATTTATTTGACAGACAGAGATCACAAGTAGTTAGAGAGGCAGGTAGAGAGAGAGGAAGGGAAGCAGGCTCCCTGCTGAGCAGAGAGCCTGATGCGGGGCTCGATCCCAGACCCCGGGATCACGACCTGAGCCAAAGGCAGAGGCTTTAACTCACTGAGCCACCCAGGCGCCCCTTATCTTCTGTTTTCAATCTTCTAAATCATGTTCACTATTTTTCATTTTTAAAAAACAGTAAATTAAAGTCTCAGTATTAAAAAAGTACAATTTAAGGGTATTATATTTGAGGTGTCTGAGTGGCTCAGTTGGTTAAGCAACTGCCTTTGGCTCAGGTCACGATACTGGGATCGAGTCCTGCTTAGGGCTCTCTGCTTAACAGGGAGTCTGCTTCTCCCTCTGACCCTCCCTGCTCTCATGCTCTGGTGTGTTTTGCTTACTGGAGAGACCACTGTGACTGGTTAGGTCTGCCTGAAAGAAGCAACTAACGTTTGAAAAAAAAAAAAACAGGCATTCACCGGCCTTGATGAATGTTTGCCGCTGGCTCACTCAGACTGGCCTAGGGAAGGGCGCCCCCACTGTATCCTGCCGTTGTTAAATGTCAGAGAGGCTCAAATGGAGGCCAAAAATGCCTTTTGTGGCTACTTGCTAATTTTATTAACTTCATTTACTCCCTCGCAGTTTTACTGAGATGTAACTGACATATGGCATTAATTAGTTTAAGGCATACAGCATAATGATTTAGTAAGTGTACATATTGTGAAGTGATCATCATAGTATGTTAACACCCACCTCCTCACATGCTACCCATTTTTCTTCTTGTGATAAGAACTTCTAAGATGTACTCTCTTAGCTACCTTCAAATATACAACATGGTATTATGAACTATAGTCGCCACGCTATGCCCTGCAGGTTATAACTGGAAGCTTGCACCTTCTGAACACCTTTACCCATTCTGCCCCCCATCCACCCCACACCCCTGCCACGTCTGGCAACCACCAATCCGTCCTCTGCATGCTAGCTTGTGGTTTCTGAATGTAAATCAGGAACAACACTTCTCTGTGAATGATGGGGTCAAAAGTCATTTCATGCCCTTCATGGACACAGCTCTCAGCCCCCCCCCCCTTTTTTTTAAAGATTTTATTTATTTATTTGTCAGAGACAGAGGGAGAGAGAGTGAGCAAGCACAGGCAGACAAAGAGGCAGGCAGAGGCAGAGGAAGAAGCAGGCTCCCTGCCGAGCAAGGAGCCCGATGTGGGACTTGATCCCAGGACGCTGGGATCATGACCTGAGCCGAAGGCAGCTGCTTAACCAACTGAGCCACCCAGGTGTCCCTCTCAGCCCCATTTTAAGGGCAAAATCATGAACTGGATTAGATTAAGTTTAGCACCACGCCATAGTTTTGTGGCCATGAGAAAGCCACAAAATTCAGGCCGTTCTAGGCACAATATGGAGAGAATAGGCTCTACTATAAATGGTCCTACTCACTTCAAATACCCCAGGCTCAAGACCACAGCCCCCAGCCAGCAACTCAAGCAGATCAGCCTGAGGTGTGGTAGCTTCCCCCTCAATGAGGAGGTTCATTTTTTTTTTTTTTTTTTTTTTTTTTTACAACTCAGACACATGACATTTACATACCAGGCACTATTTCAGACATTCTTACCTCTCATCCTGACGCTCTACACTTGATGAAATTTACCAGAATGTTATGTCACCATAGCAAATAAAATCCAAAAATCTCAATGTAATCACTCAACAAACATCAACACATAAAAGCAACTTAACATTTTAAATGAATGACATATTCTTGACACTTACTTGCATATCTGTTCATAGCCTTGCGACGTGATTAAAACCTTCACACTAGACTCATAGACGTCATTAATATTTGACCAGTGAGCCTGTATCTGAGGGTCCTCAATGCGACTTGCTAAGCTGTCAATGGTCGCAGCAGTTCTTTTAAAGAGAATAAGTCAACATTTTTAAAAAGGCACCATATAAACCAGTAAGATTATAAATACTTATTAATGTTAAGGCTACGTGAAAAAAAGAGGACTACTTTTCAAAAATACCACACCTGAAAAGCAGAGACTTTTCTTTAAAGAAAAAAAAAGTCAGATGAGGGGATGAGAGCATTCTTCAGGCTGCCTGGCGCGGGTGCTCAGTGCCCCACTATGACACGTGCTCTTGCACAGGCTGACTTCCTCTGAACTCCAATATGTTTTCTCTCAGGAAGGCTTACCAGAACACAGGGAAGAAAGGTACTCTTAGGGTACAAACCTCAGCTCTAAAAAGAACATACACCACTCACAGATGACAGTCCTTGGTCCCTGGTAACACGGGACACACCCACAACTAAGGCCCATCACTCACGTAATGACAACGGTTTTCCTGAGAAGCCAGAGAGACTTTGTGCACAATGGAAATCTTACACTCCAAGAAAGATAAATAATGTATGTACACCTGAGAGAGAGGATTCAAGTCTATATGTACGCACCAATGACCCTGTCAAATACATACCACTATTATCCCGATTTTTCAGTCCAGCCATGTTTAGTGATGTGCCTAAGGTTACACAGCTGTGAACTAGGGCACAAAACTGGTAGCCTAACTCCAGAGCCAAAAGCCCAGGGGTATAACACTACAGCCAGTAATCATCCTTTTTATACATGCTAATCAACAGCCACTGCCCAGAAAAAGCATAAATCATGAAAGGCCCTTGGGTTCCAGTTTTCTGATTCTAGCACTTGATTGGGAAGAGAAGGAAAAAGCCAGAAGACATGCAAACAGCCACTGAGGTCAAGGGGCATTGGGATCTGCTCTTTTACTGCTTCTGCTCTGGTACGGGTTTCTTTCAATCCCTTAACTTTCTCTTCCTTTCCTGGGATTGTTTGAAAGTGCTTCAGAAATTCCTAGGGCAGACTGGGCTATATCCAAGAGCATTCATTCTTGTATTATGTTTTAACAAACTGGAAATAAAAAGTATCTGGCACATGAGAATTGGTAAAAGAAATCAGGGACTATTCACAAGATGAGGTATTACATATCTATTAAAATATCTCTGAAAAACATTAAATGAAAAATTTAAAAACTTTACAATATTAAGTGAAGGCAGGACATAAAATTTTATGATTCCAGATTTTGTTTTTGTTTTTTTTTTTAAAGACACACACACCCTGGCACACACACATCAAAACACATGAGCAGTCAGTCTTGCTGTGTATGGTATTGATACAGATGAGGCTGATACATTGGAACATCACTTTTGTAATTGGGGGAAAATGGAAGCATTTTGCAAGCTTTGCTGCTTCCAAGACTGTGACTAATACTCTGAAATGCATAATGGCTCTAAAAATAGCTACTTCTATGCCCCTGACTTTTGGGTAAAGGTTTCTATAATTGAAATGCACACGTGGAGGGGCACCTGGTTGGCTCAGTGGGTTAAGCCTCTGCCTTTGGCTCAGGTCATGATCCCAGGGTCCTGGGATTGAGCCCCACATCAGGCTCTCTGCTCAGCAGGGAGCCTGCTTCCTTCTCTCTCTGCCTGCCTCTCTGCCTACTTGTGATCTCTCTCTGTCAAATAAATAAAGAAAATCTTTTAAAAAAAATTAAAAAAAGAAATGCACGAGTGGAAGGAACAATAGTAATCTGCCATACTTGATTTTTATAAGGAACTTCTGCATACATTGTTTAATTTGATCCTAAGACCAGACTCCTGTATCCTTAACTGACAGATAAACACGTAGAGGGCCACAGACATGAAAACTAAAGTTAGTTAGCAGGTGACTGAGCTCTGGCTTAGACACATTTTTTTACTCCAGAAGCACCACCCTAGCTTCTTTAACATGTCTTCCTAATTCATTTTACTAAAAGCTATAGACATTAAGTTTCCATTCAAAGAATACAAACTAATGCACCATTAAAACCAGGACTTGTGTTAGTAGGAAAAAATGAAAATCAAAAACTATCACCTAGAGCAGAGTGGGCCCATACCTGAAGGTCTGGAGTTCTCGCCAGGCACAATTTTGAAAAGTAAAAATAGCCCTCTTCACCAAGGACCAAAAATAAAATACAAGAGCACCTCCAGCACTTGAAAAAGATATATTGAGGTCATATCATGCTAAGTTCTTTTGTAAATGATGTGTAGAGAAGTAAGAGGAGCGTGAGGTTTGGAGCTACACAGACTTGGGCGCAGATCCTGATTCTGCCACTCTCTTCAGCTGTCTAACTGTGAGGGAGCTACAAAACTTCTCTAGGTTTCAACCTTCCCATCAGTGAAAATGGGCTCACACCACCTATGCCAGAGAAGAAGACCTAGATAAGTCAACATATGGGAAAGTGCCTTCTAAAGTCTTAGGAAGTGGGACAGCCAAAACATAGGGAAAGCTTCAAGAAAAGATTAAAATCAGTTCAGGAACAGGTTTCTGGTGGATGGGTCACTGAAGAAGGTGAGGAGTTCTAAGGCACATTCCTAGCGAGGTGTCTTTCAAAACTGTAGCCAGTGTCAGAAACCATCTTGAAAGTGACAGGAGCCCCGGAGCTCAGACTTCTCCAAACCTGAAAGGACCATCCCCAGATGCAAATGCTTTCCCTGCAGTCACCCTCCTCTTCCTAGGAAAGAAGGTCATCTCATGGCAAAAATAATGTGTATAAGGTAACTAACTAATAAAGGAAAAATGACTGTAGTTTCCAAGAAAAATAGTTGCTTTGTTCATCCTTACCTGCTCCTCAGGAATATATGCTTTGCTTGTTTAATGATTTTTTCTAGAAGCCCTTCACTGGACTGTAGTGAATTAATTTCATTTTTATCAAAAGCCTGAGGACCTGAAAGTCTCATTCTCTTGTGACCAAAAGGGGCACTTGCTGGATGAGGCATCACGATGGAACTCAAGGTCTGTTTATGAAACTGTAACAAGAACAGTCATTTATTATTAATATTTTTGTTGAAGTATAATTGACAACTTAGATTAGTTTAAGGCACACGACATGATTTTTGTATATATGGTAAAATGATTCATAACAAGTCTAACCAACCTCTGTCCCCATAAAGTTACAAATTTTTTTTAAAAGTTGTTAAAAAAACAACTACTGCTTATACGTTAAAGGCAGGGGAGACTGGAATACACACTTCTGTGAAGTTTCTCAGGGGGTTCTTTTGAAATTAGCCTAAACTGTGAGCCAGCTCCCTGGAAACACAGTTCTAGATAACTGGAGTAGAATACATCCTGAAACAACCCAACTATACTGTTCATAGGCTCTGGAAAGACACTGTTCCTATCACACAACCAGAACTACCCTTCCCTCCCGTACCCTGCCTGCTCTTCCTACACGCCTAGATGTAACCTGTGGTATATTTCCACCACCACAAGCGATGCTCAGGAACAAACTGATAATCCTGCTTATCTGTGTGTTCCCCCAGCACAGAGCAAGGATCCTGCACAGAGACAGTGACGGTCACAGAGAGGAGCTTATGCATGTGTGCTGCACCAGACATGCCTCCCACCATGCAAGAAGGAACATTTCGCTCATTACCTCTCTAATTAGTAGATGCAAATTATGCTCTAAGACATAAAGATGGTCTTCCGGACTTGGCTTCTCAGTAGCGGACTTTTGGGATTTCTTATCATTTGAGGAATGGCACAAAGAAATCAGTAACTGTAAGCCTATTTATAAAAAGAAGCAGGACAGAGGCAAATCAATCGAAGACATAGGAATGCATGGTTGTCTTCAAAAAGTACAATCACAGCCCGTTCTCAAAAGATCCATTCGAAACTGAAGATCAGGCTTCATGATTAACATTTTTAGACCAAAATGACTATCCGTGAGTGTAATAAACTATGATGCATTTTAACAATACAAATTCTTTGACATGCAATGTAGCTGTTGACCTTAAGCTATGGTTAGACAAGTGAACAGAAGGTGTATGTTAACTAATTAGTTTCTTCTTGCCTTTAAAAAGAGCAAAAACAAAACACAACACCACTTTTGGGAAAAACAATAAAATACGGGATTGTAACTGGTCTTACTGATGAGAAGACTGATACTTTTCCCTGTTGCCAAGAAAACCAAGATGGAATTTTTCAATTCTAAAAACCCATTCCTTTGACAAGATCCAAGAAGATACATCTCAGAATTTATATAAAAAACAAGTACACATGGGGCGCCTGGGTGGCTCAGTGGGTTAGGGCCTCTGCCTTCAGCTCAGGTCATGATCCCAGAGTTCTGGGATCGAGCCCCGCATTGGGCTCTCTGCTCAGTGAAGAGCCTGCTTCCCTTCCTCTCTCTGCCTGCCTCTCTGCCTACCTGTGATCTCTGTCTATCAAATAAATAAATAAAATCTTAAAAAAAAAAAAAACAAGTATACAGCTAACTACAAACTGATCTCTGAGGCAGGTCTGACTGCTCTTGAGTAATATAATTAAAATCCCAATTTCCACAAATTTAGGAATATTATAGATACTGAATAACCACTGTTACTTAGACATCAAGACAGGATCCCTGAAAAATCTTCCATAAATGGTGTTAGCATAGACCTCACAGCCACTGCTGCCAAGTAACAGCGTTACTGGTACAAATGTTTAACATGCACTGTTTAAAAGCCAGGAGTTAAGCTACTTAGGACACAGGACAGAATGAGGTTTGTCCTGCATGCTTTATGAGCTACCATTATAGCTAGGAGGCTGCCTCTTTGCTCTGTTCCCCCAACACATCCAAATATATAGTTACCCCACTCTGTCCTGCTCCCCAAACCACAAAATCCTATTTAAAAACTTGAATGGGTTGGCTGCTCTTACTTGGAAAGGGCTGAGAGATAATCTGGTTTTTCACCACAATGTGAGGGATCTGTGACTTAATTTGAACAGCTTCCCGAGAGAGCTGTGCAAAAATTTCTTTACACAAAAGAACGTTTTGTGCTGCTTCTAATTTCGTCTGCCAGTGTGGGGAACCTGAAAGACAGGAAACATATGTATATATCAGTTATCTAACTATATGATGCATGAATTAAATGGTGATCTGAATACATATATCAAAAGTTCAGAAAACACTATATCAGAGCATATTGTTTCCAAAACACAAAAATTTTCCTTTCTTTTACACAGAGAAAATTGGTGAAGAAGTTCAATCTTAAAAACAAAACCAAAAAACTGCACAGCTATTCACTAATGGTTAATGAACAGGTTATAAATAATAAATTTGCAATTGTTCTTACTCTGAAGTACCTATTTTCCCCTCTGCATTTATCATCAGTTTATTTGGAAACATAAGCTCAGACACAACTATAAGTTAGAGGACAGAACATAACCACACCTGGTTTGGATTTGGGCAAAGGTCGTTTAAAGAGGTTGACTGTGCCCAGATCACCTATGTCTGGAGCTTGTTTCTGAATTGAAACCTATGGGACAATAAAAACATGAAAAGGTGTTAGCAAATTAACTTCTGGGGTAAGTAATAATTACTTAAAATACTTGACAAATACCTTGATATAGGCAGACCCTTCTAAATCGCTAGGAATCTGAACATCAAGAGGACAGTAATCTTCAGGTATCTTTTTATCCAGATCAATATCTGTATTCTTTATTACTTCAAATGTACCGTGATGGGGAAAGAGAGATCCTAATGGGGTATTAAAAACAGGAAAATAAGAACCAGTTAACACATTAATTTAACATACATTAGTAAATAATACAGTAAATATTTCACTGAATGTAACATTACTGAATCATAAATTAAACTCCCACCCAAAATGTGTTTTGGGGGACATGAGGGAAGGATAGTAAGCAAAAGGAAGAAAAGGAAGCAGGAAAAAAAGGTATTTACCTTAAAAAAAGAAAGAAAGAAAAGAAAAAGAAAAAAGGAAAAAAAAAGGTTTTGTCATCTTGAACTCATCTTCAGAGTAGGATTCTACCTTCAGAATTCAGAATTCCTCAATTCCTTTGAATGCTGAAACACTCAGGTGCTCCAGTGTCTTGACTTAAAACACCTCAACTTGAGTACTACTGATGGGGGTTGGGGGTCAGTAATGGCTTACTTTGGCAAATGAGTCCTTTTAAAATATGACTCAACTATTGTTATCACGTTGTAGTCACAATAATCACAACCAGGGCTCCTTGCTTCATCCCTTGACATTCAAAGCTTTAACGTTACTGAGCTGTAAATCTTGTAAACATTTACTGTGTAGCTTCTCTGAATATCCCTTAGCAGCTTACAAACCATTACCATGATTACCTCCAAAAACCTATTAGAGCTCAACAACAAAGAATTATACAAGATGTGAATTCAAGCTCATCAAATTTTGGTACATTGCCAACAAAATATATTCCTGCAGCCTTGGCTGAATGGGAGAAAAAGGCAGCAAAGTGTTTTCACTGCCCTCTCTCTTTTGCCCAGGATGTGAAAACAGCTTAGATGACTTAGGGGAGAAAAAAAGAATTAACATAAAATGGAAGAATCTTTTTCCTTTTATGCTTAGTTTTTTTTAAAGATTTTATTTATTTATTTGACAGAGAGAAATCACAAGTAGATGGAGAGGCAGGCAGAGACAGAGAGAGAGGGAAGCAGGCTCCCTGCTGAGCAGAGAGCCCGATGCGGAACTCGATCCCAAGACCCTGAGATCATGACCTGAGCTGAAGGCAGCGGCTTAACCCACTGAGCCACCCAGGCGCCCCTATGCTTAGTTTTTAAGGGTTACAGGTAAGCTCCTAATTGAGAAGATATTTAGCCTCTTGACTAAAACGTCATTTATGATTTAGTATGTGTTAACATATAAACACAATCTTTAGAGTTTCTGCTAAATGTACAGATCCAGCGGGATTTATTCTAGGCTGCAGGAGTGGCTCAATATTTGCAAACAATCAAGACAATGCACCACATCAATATAAGAAAGGATGAGATCCTCTCAATAGATGCACAAAAAGCATTTGGAAAAATACAGCAAACATTCTTGATAAAAACCCTCGAGCAAGTAGGGAGAGAGAGAACATACCTCAACATGATAGAGGCCAGGATCAAAAGACCCACAGCTACTATCACCCACAATGGAAAGAAACTAAGAGCTTTTCCTCTACCCTCAAGAACAAGACAGGGACGTCCACTCTCACCACTACTATTTAACATAGTATTGGAAGTCGCAGCCTCAGCAATCAGACAACAGAAGAAATAAAAGGCATCTGAATCAGCAAGGAAGACGTCAAACTTTCACTATTTGCAGATGACATGATGGCTTATTTAGAAAACCCAGAAAGACTCCACCAAAAAAATTGTTAGAACTCATACATGAATTCAGCAAAGTCATGGGATATAAGATCAAGAAAGAGAAATCTGTTGCACTTCTATATACCAATAAGCAGCAACAGAAAAAGAAATCAAGGAATGATCCCATTTACAACTTTAGTGAAAACAGTAAGATACTTAGGAATAAACCAAATCAAGGAGGTAAATGATCTGTACTCTGAAAACCACAGAATACCTATAAAAGAAATTGAAGAGGACACAAAGAAATGGAAAAACAGTCCATGCTCATGGATTGGAAAAACAAACATTGTTAAAATGTCTAATACTGAAAGCAATCTTCACATTTAACACAATCCCTATTGAAATACCACCAGCATTTTTCACAGAGCTAGAACAAACAATCCTTAAATTTGTATGGAACCATAAAAGATCCTGAATAGCCAAAGCAACCTTTAAAAAGAAGAGCAAAGCTGGAGGCATCACATTTCCAGACTTCTAGCTGTATTACAAAGCTGTAGTCATCAAGACATTATGTTACTGGCAGAGAAACAGGCCCACAGATCAATAGAACAGAACAGAAAATCCAGAAACGGACCCATGTAATCTTCAACAAAAGCAAAAATGAACTAATGGGACTCCATTAAGATAAGAGCTCCTGGGGCGCCTGGGTGGCTCAGTGGGTTAAACTGCTGCCTTCGGCTCAAGTCATGATCTCAGAGTCCTGGGATCAAGCCCTGCATCGGGCTCTCTGTTCAGCAGGGAGCCTGCTTCCTCCTCTCTCTCTGCCTGCCTCTCTGCCTGCTTGTGATCTCTATCTGTCAAATAAATAAATAAAATCTTTAAAAAAAAAAAAAAAAAAAAGATAAGCGCTCCTGCAGAGTGAAGGAAACAATCAACAAAACTAAAAGGCAACCGATGGAATACAAGAAGATATATGCAAACAACATACCCAATAAAGGGTTAATTTCCAAAATTTATGAAGAACGTATCAAACTCAACACCCTGAAAAAACCAAGTAATCCAGTCAAGAAACGGGCAGAGGACATGAGTAGACATTTTCCCAAAGAAGATATCTAAGATGGCTAACAATACATGAAAACATGCTCAATATCACTTGTCATCAGGGAAATACAAATCAAAACCACAATGATACACCACCTCACACCTGTCAGAATGGCTAAAATCAACAACACAGGAAAAAGCAGGTATTGGCGAGGATGAGGAGAAAGGGGAAGCCCCTTACACTGTTGGTGGGAATGCAGCTGCAGCCACTCTGGAAAACAGTATGGAGGTTCTACAAGACGTTAAAAATAGAGCTACCCTATGACCCACCAATTGCACTACTTATTTACCCAAAAGATACTAAAATACAGATTTGAATGGGGCATGTGCACCCTGATGTTTATAGCACTGTTGTCAACAACAGTCAAACTATGGACAGAGCCCAAATGTCCATCAACTGATGAATGGATAAAGATGTGGTACACAGGCACACACACACACTGGAATATTCCCAATCATCAAAAAGAATGAAATCTTACCATTTGCAACAATGTGGATGGAACTAGAGTGTATCATGCTAAGCTAAATAAGCTGGTCAGAGAAAGAACAATACCTTAACATTATTTCACAAATAAGTGGAATTTAAGAAACAAAACAAATGAACATAAAGGATTGGGGGGGTGGAATGAGAAACATTATCCTAAGAGACTCTTAATGTTGGAGGGCTGGTGAGGGAGGTGGTTGGAGAATGGGTTAGATGGTGATGGGGATTAAGGAGGGCACTTGTTATCATGAGCACTGGGTGTTGATGTAGTGATACATCACTAAATTCTATTCCTGAAACCAATATTGCATTGTATGTTAACTAACTAGAATTTAAATAAAAATCTGGGGAAAAAATCAGTATTAAAATAAAATTTTTGCTAAAGGTACTCAAAGGTAAATATATAAATAGTTTAAATTCAATTCTATAAATAAATGTCTATGATAAAAGTAATTCCAGCTTATCAGGTTTATGTGTACAGAAATTAAAACCTCAAAATGTAATATATTTATTATACAATATATTATACAATATGCAACATTCTAGTCAATCCTGTATAGTTTTTTGACACACTGTAGTTTAAATGCATAGTTTTTAACAATGATCTATACCTGCACTTCTGTAGCTCAGATCTCCCAGAATCTTATCCCCAACTTTTCTGAGTTTCCAGTGTTGCCGTAATCTCAAAAGCTCAGAGTTGAAGTCTCTTTGCAGTTTATTTTCTTGGTTTTCCGTAACTGATTTGGTCAGTCTTTCTGCCCCCTTCAACAGGATCTGGGCTGCTCCAGCAAGCGACTTCTTTTTCGATATCAACTGCAGTGTCTGTGGATTCTATCAGAAAGAATAGTGTAGTTCTGCATTTTTAAACGATTTCAACATTCTCTTAATAATAAAATAACTACTCAAGAGAAAACTGAGAAATTAAAGACAATCAGGTAACACCGTTTTTTGAAAGATAACCACCTGAACCTATTTCTCCGATCAACTCAAATAAACTTATGTTAAACCACAAACACCACACCGGACTACAAACGAGAACTTACACCAGCTCTGCCCAGCTTGGAGTCTGCTTGTCCCCTTCCCTCTGCTCCTCCCTGAGCTCCTGCTCTCAATCTCTCTCTAAAATAAATAAATAATTCTTAAAAGTGGGGGCACCTGCGTGGCTCAGTGGTTTAGGCCTCTGCCTTTGGCTCAGGTTGTGATCTCAGGGTCCTGGGATTGAGCCCTGCATCGGGCTCTCTGCTCTGCAGGGAGCCTGCCCCCCCTCCATCGAATAAATAAATAAAATTTTTTAAAAATCTTAAAAGTGAGGGGGAATTTGGTAAGCCTTAAAATATTACATTATTAATGAAACTTCACTCTTCTGAAGGTCACAGGGCCATTAATAAAATAGTAAATAAAGGAGATGCTATTTTTATGCCAGTTTGTTTTAAACCCGTTAGTCTTTAGATCTTCATCTAGACTTAATTTTGCATGAAAGGTAAAGGAGACAGTAGGCCCATAGCCTGAGAAGTGGTCCTGGGACTTAATAAAATGGTACCATTATTCAGTTGAAACCCACACATACCTGTTTTGGAGGAAGTGCGTCCTGAGAGACTGGATCAAGAGTCATAAATTTTTTATCCCTAACAATACTGAGGACATCGTAGAGAACACACATCTCTGTTAGGGCACTTCTCAAGTTATTCCTCACAGAGTCCCAAGGCCAAAGAGAAGGCTGAAATTTTACCAACCCTAAAAAGAAAAAGGAAAAAAGAAATTCACAGGTATGAGTTATAATAACTAGAAGACAAATCTTATTTAGATGTTACAAGTATGAAAAAAGAAACAATAAGTTATTTAAAATTATTTCCTGTTTTATCCCACTTTGTCCACCCTTTCTTGAATCTCTGTAAATATTTAAGTTAGCATTTCCTATAATGGCAAAACAAATTTGGTATCTAATCTCCACGTATTGCAGTATTTTTTAAATTTATACAAATAACCTTTTTCTACCAGATCTTAAAACTTGAATAATTGGAGAGCATTTCCAAAATATTTTAAAGTACAAAAATACAAATAACCTATAATGGCAATATTCAGATACTAAACAATGTTAACATGCCTTCCAAGCTCTGAAATCATTTTGCTAAATTTCACCACTACTTGCTCACTGCCCAGAGTTCAAATAGAGTTATAGAGTAGGCTGTGGAGATGCCTAGAGGATTAGATTTTATGCCTGGAATTTTTCAATATTTAGAGCGAAACTGAGAGGTAAACAGTACTGACAATTGGGGTGTGCCCATGCAAATACTTTTCAATGCATTCACATATATTTACTTCCATTTTTCTATTACTTGTTTTTTTTCCAATTACTATGTCCTAGAGAGACTTCCATGCCAGCACATATAGATCTATTTAATTCTTTTAACTCTGTTTGACGTTCTGGAGCATGTATATTATATATCCATATATAATGGATAAGTTTATAATGGTAAGTTTAACCATTCCTACTTCATGGACAGGTAGGTTGCTTTCACTAATGCTAGTAGTGGTAAACACGTTGAACACACATCTGTGTACAACTTTTTCTGAAAGCTAAATTCCTACCTGTGATTTTGTGGGTCCAAAGGAGATGCATATTTAACACTTTTGACACATACTGAACTGCAAAACTGGCTTCCAAAAAGGTTTCACCAATTCACATTCCCAACACAGATATTTAGTCTTTTAAGTTGCTGCTAATGGTATGCGCGAAAATAGTGTTTTAATATTTTAATTTGCCTCTCCCTACTAGTAAGATCCCATGTCTTTTTCAGCCAGCTGTTTATACCTTCAGGCTATTTTTCGAGTGAGTTATCTTTTTTTCTCCCAGTTTGCAAGGAATCTTTGAACATCAGGGACAGCAACCAGTATGTGTCCAATAGGTTGCCAATAGTCTTCCCAGTCTCTCCTCTATTTTCTTTGTTGGTGGCACCTTTTATCATTACTTTAAAATTTTATGTAATTAATCTCTCTTTGGCTTTATAATTTGTGTTTCCTATTGTGCTTAAGATCTCTTCTGCTGCCAAAGTTCTATGTCTACAACTTCCAATTTTTTAATATTTTCATTTGCATTTCAATCCTTGTGAAAGTAATCAGGAGTGTGAAATATGAGATAGTATCTATATTTTACTCCCAAATGGACCCCCAACTGTTCTAACACCACTAGCTCGAGAACCCATCTTTAAATTCCTATTTACACAGGGTCTGTTGCACATACCTAAATCAAGAATTGTATTTTTTAATCCCTGATAATAATGAGAATCCAAAACCCACTCACACTTTTTCTACTATTCTCTCCTAATTAGGCTCCCTCTTTTCAGTTTTGTTTTCCCTGTAACCCATTTGCTACAACGGATCTTTTTTTGCTACCTTTTTGCTACGAAGCAATCTATTTAACGTACAATCACCTGTTTCCTTAAAATCCTTCCAAAAGCTATCAGCTGTCCTTCTAATAAAACCCAAATGCGGGGCGCCTGGGTGGCTCAGTGGGTTAAAGCCTCTGCCTTCAGCTCGGGTCCTGATCCCAGGGTCCTGGGATCGAGCCCCACATCGGGCTCTCTGCTCTGCGGGGAGCCTGCTTCCTCCTCTCTCTCTCTGCCTGCCGCTCTGCCTACTTGTGATCTCTGTCTGTCAAATAAATAAATAAAATCTTTAAAAACAAACAAACAAACCCAAATGCTTATCTGGGCCTGGTGGCTCGACACGATTTCGCCCCCGCCTACCTCTTAGACCTGACCTCATATTCCAGTCACCACAGACCTCTCTCTTTTCAGCAGGTGTTATCAGCATCATCCCCATTCCTCAGGGAAGCAAAGTAACTCGGACAATAATGGCAAGAGCAGCGATATGAACCGCAGGCCTCTTAACCAAGTGTGCCACATTACAGACTTGAGCACTTCATCAGTGAGTGTCTCAAATGCTCCCACTCGAGAAACGGTGCGGGAGGATAAGGAGAATTAAGAGACAGGCAGCGCCATCAACTGCCCAGCTGCGAAAAGACCCCAGTGAGCATTATCAGTATTCCGCACGGGACTGTTCTGACACCGACGCAACCACATCTCTCTCCGCGCGGGAGAGCCGGAGTGGCATTACGTGGGCGGGTACCGGGGGTGGGGGGGGTGCCCCAGACCCGCCCGCGGCCCAGAGCAGCACACACGGGCCTAACCTTCCTCATCGTCCTGGTCCGCGCTGGAGCCGGCGCCAGCCCAGTCCTGCGCGTCGCCCTCGGCCCCCGCCGCCTCCTCCTCCTCGGAGCCCGAACCCTGGCTGAAGTCGATCCGCTGGGCCAGGCGCGCCAGGTTCTGCGACATGGACAGCGGCTGCAGGTACGTCTCAGTGCCATCCAGGCCCACCTCCTGGACCTGCTTCTCGCAGGCCGACTCGATGCTGATGCGCACAGCGCGCACTCCAGACATGCTGGCGGCGTCGGGGGGAGGTGTCGGGAGGACACCCGCGCAAGCCGAAACCGGAGATGAGAAGCAGAGGCGCCCCCGACGAGCGCCCACAAGCTGGTAACTGCGGTACCTCCTCGGACCTCGGAAAACCAAACACTGCCGCGGGGCGGGAAACAAAGCCCTGAGCCAAGCGACTTTCCCAGAATGCACCGCAGTCCCCTGGCTTCCCTCGTAGGCTCCTGGAGGCGCCGGCGCTCTGGGCTTCCGGGGGAGCGCTTCCGGCTTTCCCAGAGCAGCGTAGGGAAAAACTTCCTGGTTTGTAGGAGGCGTGGCCGGGATTGGGGGAGAAGAGGGAGGGGGACCTTGGTGCCGAGGGCGTGGATTGGCTGGTGCGCGGTGTCCGTCTGCATTTTAAAGTGTTTGCTTCAAGTGATGGTGTATGGGAAGTTCAAGAAGGCCGGAGAGAGGCAGGGAAAAGGAAATGAATGGATCCCTGGGTCTTAGCGATTAGAGTTTCTCTGACAATGCTGAGATTTGAGAGTTTACACCTAGAGAAACGTGTCTTAAGAGTTATGAAATAAGGACGTAATTTGAGGAAAAACATAAATCGTGCTTATCACTACTTAAAATTGTACTGCACAATTAGTTTATTATGTTTTCCTCTTAGCTGTAACCTCCTGGAGAGCGACTATCTCCAGGAAGCGTAATAGACGCTGGCACGTAATCTGAGCTTAATTTTTATTTCATGCCCGAGTAACTGAGAATAAGTAGTACTTTAAAAGATGAAGAAGCAATTATATAACTTCAGTCTGAGTCCTCAAGAGTATGTCATTAGTATTAATTCCACAGAGGAGGCTAGATTATTTTATATTACAAAACTCTAAGGAATTGTGTATTTATCGTTTTTTAAGGATTTATTTATTTGAGAGAGAGAGCATGAGTGGGGTGGAGGGGCAGAGAGAGAGGGAGAAGCAGACTCCTGCTGAGCAGGGAGCCGGACATTGGGCTGGATACCAGGACCCTGAGATCATGACCTGAACCAAAGGCAGTCCCTTTACTGGCTGAGCCACTCAGGTGTCCTAATAGCATTTACCATTAATGAGGGATAGAAGCAGAAAAATGTTCACCTTACTATAGCCTCTATAGCTTTGATGAAGATCAAACCGGAGCTGGCTCCTACATTCTTAAAGGGTCTCATTGACTCCCTTTAGATCTCACTGGATAGTTAATATTGAGCTGACTGACAAGCACCAGAGAAATCTTGAAAAAGAAGTCTCAAGAATTCATTCTTCCTTTCTCTCGTTTCTTTCAGAGACAGAGTGTGTGCTGAGTGGGTTGAAGGGGGGGGGCAGAGAGCAGGAGAGAGACTTAAGCAGACTCTATGCTTAGTAAGGACCCTGAGGTAGGACTCTCATGACCCTGAGTTCATGACCTGAGCCAAAATCAAGAGTCAGATGCTTAACTGAGACACCCAGGTGCCCCTCAAGACTTTCTTCCTGACCATTTGTGGCCCCCATCAGTCATGAGTCTTTTCAAGTTTTGTGCTGACCAAGATATTAAGTTTTTGACTTCCTTTCCTAAGATATTTAGGAAAATAGGATTGCGATGGTGTCAGTTCTACCAAAACAATGTATGGGGCTATCTGTTAGGAATGTGAATTTTCAAGAGAGACCTATTTTTTGGAAGCTTAGCTGTGATTCTTATGCACAATCATATTTGAGAAACACTGTGCTCTCTATGCAGAAGTTTGTAAAAGGTTTTAACTTTAAAATGATTGATATTTATCATTGGCTCTATTTGAGCCCATCACTGTGCTAAGTGTTTTAATCCTATTTCTTATTTCACCTTTTTAAGGTTCTTGTACTTCTGCATTTTGGTCCTGGCATCTGTTTTCTTATCTGGGTCAGGGCACACACCCAAGAATCAGAATCTAGGCTGGGCTCAGCTGGCGGGTTCTACTTCAAGATCTAGGACCACAGGTCATTCAGAGAACTCTGTACCATAAGTTTCTCATTGTTCTTGGACTAGCAGGATGCTCAGGGTATGTTCTTATGGGGATAGCAGAGGTATAAGAGGGAAGCTTTGCCTGCATTACTTGTCTGACATCCACATAGCCTATGGCCATGTCTAAAAGTCAAGGATGGGAGAAGGGACACTCTCCGCCTTTTCAGTTGAAGGAACTGCAGAGTTACAGGGAAAGGGGTATGGATAAAGGGAGGAACAAGGCCAACAATCATGTATGGAAAATAATCCAATTACATTCCCCCATCTCACATCATAAATAAAAATTCCAATTAAGTTAAAGACCTAAGTATAAAAAACAGAGTGAAATCTTCCATGCAGACTCAGATATATATGGGACTAAGTCCTGTTTAAAGGAAGTGTTCTATGAAAATTGGTCAGGGTTCATGGAACTCAAATCTTCCTCAGGGAAGAAATGAGCCTCCTCACCCCCACTACCTTTCAGGACTGAGGAGACAAGAGATCTGCTAGGATCTCAATTAAAACTCCAAGGAACACAAGGAGTAACAGGCTCTAAGTAGGGGCCTGAGTCTTATTTAAAATGCAACCTACCCCAATCCAGCTCAGTCACTGATTACATTGAGAAAATCAGTCTCTCACTTTATCTACCTTACAAAAGAAAGGTAGAAACCCTTACCAGTGGGAGATACCTAGAACAACCAATATCCAGCTTATAATAGAAGTAGTGGTTGTAGATACGTAAAAAGGCAGGCAAGAGTGACTGATAATCAAAACCTAAAACAACAGGAACATATCCGTGGATGATCAAAACATTGGAGATGGTAGGCAAGAACTTTAACTGATCAATACTAGATGAAAATGGATGTAAGGGTTTCAACAGGGACTGGAAATTATTTTCTAGTGTCTTGAGTTGATGGTCCATCACTGTGCCAAAACCACACTCTTACTTTAATAAGTTTATAAATTTTGTTATCTATACATCCAATACCCCTTGTTGTCCTGATAAACCTCTTTTTATCTTGGTACCTTGCTATCCTATATTTTAGAATCAACTGGTTCTATGAAACGCCACACTGGCATTAGACTGGCATGGAACTGAATTTTTAGATTTGACAAGAAATGCTTCTGGTGCTTCTATGATATTGCATTTTCCTAGATATAAGTATTTATTTTGCATATTTTAAAGTTTTTAACAGTTTTATAATTTTTCCATGATTATATAATCTTTGTTAAATGAAAATATTGCTATATACTTTTGATAACATTGTAATTGATATTTTTCAAATTTTACATTTTTAACTATTTCTTACTGGTATGAAGAAATGCAGCTCATTATTATACATTGGTTTTATATTTTGGAATCTTGAATTCAGTCTAATAATTTCACTATAAACTCTCTTGGGTTTTCTAAGAATCAATCATGTTTTCTGCCACAAAAATTGTGTTTTTCTTCTTTTTCAGTCATTATTCTTTCTTGCTTGCTTTTCCTGGCTGTTCAGAACCTCTTCCAACAATTGATATTAGGCATACTTGTCACATTTCTTTCTTGCTTGCTTTCCTTTTTTTTAAGTAATCTGTATATCCCACACAGGCTTGAACTTACAACCTCAAGATCAAGAGTCACATGCTCTATGGACTGAGCCAGCCAGTTGCCCCATCACATTTCTCATTTTAAAGTGAATATGGCATTAACATATAACTTTGAAATACATATATAGCATTTACAAAACTGCTTCTTAGAGCATGTACTAGGTGTTAGCTAGTTATCTTATTTTGTTCAAAACCTGTTTCTTTTCTTTTTTTCTTTTTTTTTTTTTTAAGATTTTATTTATTTGAGAGAGCAAAATCGAGAGAAAGCACATGCAGGGTGAAGAGCAGAGGAAGAAGCAGACTCCTCGCTCAGCAGGAAGCCCAGTGTGACACTTGATCCCAGAACTCTGGGATCATGAACTGAGCCAAAGGCAGATGCTTACCTGACTGAGTACCCAGGGGCCCTACTGTTTCCTAAACATACAAAGTCCCCTCCTGCCTCTGGACTTTTAAATCTACCAGGAAAGATGTTTTTCTAAATAACTTCATGATTCACTTTCTCATTTCTTGCAGGTCTCTGCTAAAATGTCTCTCTTCCAGAGTCTTTTCCTGATCTACCTTTATAGAAAACAGGTAATAAAGAGTCTGATGGTGTTTTTTATGTTTGACTGCCGACAGCTTTTAAGCCTTGCTCCTCCCTCTTGCCATTCTGTTCCATATTTGAGCAAGCTGATAAGCCTGGCTGCTCCTTCTTTGACACTTGTGGGAAGTTTAAACTGTATATAGAATCATCATGCTGACCCTAACCCTTCACCACCATAAAAAGCCCAAGTCAGTCTCCTTTCCTTGTTCTCTCAAGCTATTTTTGGACCTGTTTGGGAGTGGTCCTGCTTTCCCCAGAAAGCCTCATGATGCAAGCAGTAAATCCTTCCATACCCTGTTGGGCTGTGTGTGACTTTATCCAACATCCAAACCAAATTTTGGGTGACGAGTCCATCTTGTCACATGTGAGATGGACGCAACAGTCCACCCTGTGCTTTATTTTTTTTTAATAGGCCTTAATACCATTTGTCATCTTCTATATCTGTTTATTGTGAGTTTTTCCCTGTTATATAAATGACTGAGTGATCGAGCCCCACATATGGTGAAGCATCTGGCATAACCTTCCACACACTCATTCGTTCAACAAATACTGAATGCCTGCTTTGTCTAGGCCCTGTTAAAGGCATTAGTGCTACACTGGTTAACAAAGCCCTTTCCCTCCTGGATCACATCCCAGTGGGCAGAGTAGGTGTCCAATATGCTTTTGTTACACCAATGAACAGTAAGATTTTTTTCCGTCTGGAGGTAAGATATTAAAAAGAAACATAATATTGTGAATATAAAATTTTTATTCATTTTTTTGCTTCAGACTGGTACTTATTCAAAAATAACATTTAGGAGTTTATACTTACAGGACATGTTATAGGTAACATCCAAAGAAGACAATCAAAAAATATTTTTTGAAGATTTAGTATGTGTTTGGTATTAAAGAACTCCTAAATTTGCACATGATTAGCATTAGCAAGATTAAGATTAGACAGTTGATTTCTAAAAATTATTACAGAAGAATATTGAGGAAAACTTTGATAATTACAATCAGTAAAATAGTATAATTTTTTATTTTACAAAGGACAGTGGTCATGTTTAGCAATAGCCTCATTGGTAAATTAAAGTAAACTTACTTCAGTGTTGTATTTTGATGCTGTTTCTTTTCCCTTTCTTTCTGGCAAATAACTGACAAGGTACCAGCTGCTTCCAATTGGCAAGCCAAACAAAGGGGCCATCATGGCCTACCATCTAGTTGCCAATGTTTGTGAAAGGCAAACTGCAAACTTCTGAGTATGGTTCAGCCCCAGCAAAAGGGGTAAAGTTGCTTCCTTGGCCCACCTTATTCCATGGAAAAAAGTATACTCTGATTTCTGAAATGGATTTTTTAAATTTAGTATTAAGACTCAGCAACTATCAACATTTGCAAAACTGTTTCTATACCCAGAAATATCCACTTAGGAGTTGTGAGACTAATTTGAAAAATTTAATAATGTTACACAAATTTATTACCAGTAGACAGTAGGAATAAATCATATGATTCCTGATTGTCTTTATACTTAAGGTATAAACATAAGACTGATTTTGCTATTATTAAAGAATACAAAAATAATGAAGAACATTTTCATTATGTATCTTGGTTTCCAAAAATCTCTAAGGTAGTTCCACGAAACAATAGTGTAAATGTCAACATACCTTTCACTTAAAGATCAAAAAATGGGATTTAAGTAGTGAGATCATTTTTATTGGATTTTATAGTAGTATCAATTAATGAGTTAGTTAACTTTAGTTAATTATTTCTTTTTCATTTGACTTAATCTCGCCCAAATAAATGGGTCTCTTTTGGTTGATCAATGCGATATAGAAACTCTGCAGGCAAGAAGTATCCAAGATATTCCACTGTGTCTGGGGTAGTATCATAATGGTAGTGTCCACCTTCTCCATGATGACTAAAACAATGAGTGTGCTCCAATCGCAAATCAAACCCCTATGACAACAGACAAGCTATCATTAGCATTCAAATCATTTTGGATAAAATTTGTTTAAGGGGGAAAGGAGATCTTTTCATTAATGTTACAATAGTTTTTATTTTATTTTTTAAGTAAGTAACATAGTCACTTAATTCAAAATTCAAAGGGTGAAGGATATATTCATTAAAATGTGTCTTTCCATCTCCTGCCTTTACTACTTACTCCCTTTCCTTGCAGGCAACCAGTGTAAGCAGTTTCTTATATATCCTTCCAGAAAAAAATTTGCTTTTGTAATTTTTACTCAAATAGTAGCACCTTATACATACTCTGCTGAATATTGCTTTTCTTCATTCAACAATACACTTGACATCTTACTGTATCAGATTATAAAAGAGCGTCTTCTTTCTTTTACACCTACATGGCATTCTATTGTACATACACAGCACTTCCCAACTGACATTTAGATTATTTCCAATTCTATCATAGTAATGCTTTCATGACTAACCTTTTTTAATTAATAATTTCACATACTTTTGCATATATTTAATGATAAATTCCTAGAACGTATATGTAATTGTTAGATCAAAAATATGAACTAGTCAGTATTCTGGTAGTTACTTTCTTTGACTTGGTCTGTATTACATCTTTTTCTAGTGTATAATATTAAAATATAATGAATAGTATAATGAGCAACAAATAAGATAGGAGACCTGAATCTTGGTCTTGATTCTACTATTTAATAACATGACTTTGGGTGTTACTTAAAATACCTGTGCCTTCATTTGCTCAAAGGTAAAATCTGCCCTGCCTAATTCATAAGGTGGTTAGCCACCTGCTCCTTTATCTTTCATGATAATTCTGGAGACACGCCTAGCTCTTAAATAACAACACAACAGTGCCTAATTTCAAAAGAATAGCCTAAAAATTAAGCATTATCACTGTATGACACGGCAATATGGGAAACAGACATAAGCTTACCGGGTCTCTGGAGACAAAAACTGGCAGACAAACCAAAGGAGCTTTCATCTCATAAAAGCGCAACCATTTATTCACCTCTTCATCAGAGTTCAATGGGCAGGAAGAAAATTCTGCAGGCTACAATAAAAGATCATTATAAATATATAGAATATTATTAAAATTTTATATATAACTTTATGAAGTTCAAAATTTAAGCCTTCTTATATATTTATTTATTTTAGAATCAAAACAAGTTACATACCCTAGTTTTCAAAAGGATCACCAATCAAGCATATAAGCTAAAATGTATGAATGAATAAATGAAAGAAGGAGTCTATTACTACCTTTTTGTTTTTCATAGCCTCTCAGTTTCCTGGAAATATATCCTCATCCTAATTTTAAATCTCATACTGCTACCAGTAGATGGGTGGGGGGGAGGGGGAAGCAAGGCATTAGATATTGGAAGAATCATCAAAAATAATAAAATACTAAGGAATAAACTTAATCAAGGAGGCAAAAACTTGTACTACAAAGCATTGCTGAAAGAAATTTTAAAAGATTTCAACAGGGGCACCTGGGTTGTTCAGTCTTTCGAGTGACCAACTGGATTCCGGTTCAGGCCATGATCTCAGGATCTGGAGATCAAGCCCTTAGTCGAGCCCTATGTGCAGCTCCCCACTGACCCCTTGAGCCCCCTCTCCCATGGACCCCCAGCCCCACTAGGAGGGCCACAAGGAGCTCTGAGGGCATAGCAGGGAGTCTGCTTCTCTCCCTCTCCTTTTGCCCCCCGCCACACTTAATATACATGCACACATGTGCACACTCTCTAAAATAAATCTTTAAAAAAGATAAAAAGATTCCAATAAATGGAAAAATAACATGCTCACTTCGGCACTTTTTTCTTCAAAAAAAGAAAAGAAAAAGAAATTTAAAAAAGGAAAAATATCCTGTGTTTATGAACTGGATATGGTTAAGATTTTAATACTACCAAAAGTGATCTAAAGATTCAGTGCCATCCCTGTCAAAATCCCAAATAAGTTTTTTGCAGAAATAGAGAAGAATCCATCATAAAATTCATATGGAATCACAAGGGACCCGGAAGAACAAAATCAATCTTGAGGGAAAAAAGAAAGTTGGAAGTCTAATACTTCCTGATATCAAACTTACTACAAGTAATCAAAACAGTGACAATGGCATAAAGACAGACCTAAACATCAGTGGAACAGAATAAAGATCCCAGAAATAAACCCTTGCACATACAGCAAATAATTTTCAATAAGGGTATCAAGACCATTCAATGGAAAAAGGAGAGTCTTCAAAAAATGGTGCTGGGAACACTGAATATTGATGTGCAAAAGAATGAAACTGTACCCTTAATATATATGTAAACAAAACTTAACTCAAAATGCATCAAAGACCTAACTGTAGGAGCTAAAATATAAAACTTAGAAGAAAACATAAGGGAAAAGGCTTTGGATTTCACCATAATTTCTTAGATTTGACATCAAATGTACAGGCAACAAAAGGAATAAACAAGTGGGACTACATCAAATTAAAAACATCTGCACTGTAAAGCAAAACAATCAACAAAATGAAAAGACCATTTATGGAATGGTGAAAAATATTTGCAAGCCATATATCCAAAATATACAAGGAACCCATACAACTCAATAGCAAAAAAACAACCCAATTAAAAAACAGACAAAGGAACTGAATTAGACATTTCTCCAAAGAAGACATACAAATGGCCCAGAGGTAAATGAAAAAGTGCTCAATATCACTCATCATCAGGGTAATGTAAATCAAAACAATTAGATAGCACACCTCACTCCTGTGAGGATGGCAATTATAAAAAAAAAAAACAAACAAAATATGGAGAAAAGGGGACCCTTGTATGCTACTAGTAGGTGTGTAAACTGGTACAATGATTATGGAAAACGGTATGAAAGTTCCTCAAAAAACAGAACCATATGATCAAGTAATCCCACTTCTCCCACTACTGGGTATATCTATCAGTGGATGGATGGGTAAAAAAAAAATGCTTTTTGGGAGCCTGGGTGGCTCCCAAAATCTTTAAAAATATTTCAATAGGGGCACTATTGTTGGGCGACTGCTTCCAGCTTAGGTCATGTTACTGGAGTCACGGGATCAAGTCCCACATAAGGCTTCCTGCTTAGCAGGGGGCATGCTTCTCCCTCTGACCTTCCCCCTCTCATGCTCGCTCTCATTCTCTCTCTCTCTCATAAATGATCTTTTAAATATGTTTAAAATTGTTTTTATGTGTGTGTATGATTTAATTATATATGTATGTGCATGTATATAAAATGGTGATATATAGATGAATGTTTTTCAGAATTAGAAAGAAAGGAAAACTCATAATTTGTGACAACATGGATGAACTTGGAGGACATTATGCTAAGGTGAAATAAGCCACACATAGACAAATACTGCATGATATCACTTATTGGAATCTAAACAGTTCAACGTAGAGAAAGAGACTAGAATGGTGGTTGCCAGAAGTTGGGGGTGGGGAAAACGAGGTGTTGGTCAACGGGTACAAAAACTTTTCAGTCACAGGATGGGTGAGTTTTAGAGATATGATGTGCATTAGGTAACTACAGGCATACTGGAGTTACTGTGGGTTCTGTTCCACACCACTGCAATGAAGTGAATTTGCGACACAGCAAGTTGAGTGAATGCTTTGGTTTCCCAGTGCATGTAAAAGTGATGTTTACACTATACTGTAGCCTTTGAAGTGTGCAGTAGCATTATGTCTTAAAAATGTACACACTTTAACTTAAAAAATACTTTCTGGCTAAAAAATGCTAACCATCATTTGAGCTTTCAGGGACTCATAACCTTTTTGCTGGTGGAGGGTCTTGCCTCTGAGTTGGTGGCTGCTGAGGGATCAGGCTGGTGGTGTTTGCTGAAGGCTGGGATGGTTGTGGCAATGTCTTAAAATAAGACAACAATTAAGTCTTCCATGTCAATTGACTCTTCCTTTCAGGAATGATTTCTCTGCAGCATCTGAGGCTGTTCAGCAGCATTTTACCCATAGGAGAACTTTGAAAATTGGAGTAAGTCCTCTGTTGCTTTAGTAACTAAGTTCATGTAATACTCTAAACCCTGTGTTGTCACTTCAGCTATCTTCACAGTATCTTTACCAGGAGTAGATCCTGTCTCAAGAAGCCACTTTCTTTGCTCATCCATAAGAAGCAGTTCCTCATCTCGTAAAATTTTGTCATGAGATCACAGCAATTCAGTCACATTTTCAGGCTCCACTTCTAAATCTAGTTCTCTCCCTGGATCCACCACATCTGAAGTGACTTCTCCACTCAAGTCTCAAGATTGACCCCAGGACTCTGAGATCATGACCTGAGCTGAATGCAGATGCTTAACCATCCAGGCACCCCTCACATATGTCCTTAATACCATCTAGAATGGTGAATCTTTTCTAGAATGCTTTCAGTCAACTTTGACCTGAGCTGCCATGAATATATGGCAACTATAACCTTACAAAATGTATTTCTTAAATAATAAGACTTGAAAGTTGAAATTACTTCTTGATCCACAAGCTACAGAATGGATGTTGTGTTAGCAGGCATGAAAACATTAATCTTGTTGTGTGTCTCCATTAGAGCTTTTGGGTGACCAGGTGCATTGTCAATGAGCATGAACGGAGTATTTTTTTTTCCAAGCAGTGGGTTTTGACAGTGTACTAAAAATGGTCAGTAAACCATGTTGTAAACAGATATGCTGTCACCCAGGCTTTGTTGTTCCACTGGTGAGCACAGGCAGGGTAAATTTAGCATAATTCCTAGGAGCCTAGGATTTTCAGAATGCTAGATGAGCAGTGGCTTCAACTTCAGGTCACCAGCTGCATTAGCTCCTAACAGGAAAGAGTCAGCCTGTCCTTTGGAGCTTTGATGCCAGGCACTGACTTCTCCTCTCTTGCTATGAAAGCCCTAGATGCTATTTCTTCCAACAGTGGGCTGTTTTGTCTACATTGAAAATGGGTTGTTTAGGGTGGCCACCTGTAATAACAATCTTAGCTAGGCCTCTGGATCACTTGCTGTAGCTTCCACATCAGCAAGCTCTGCTTCTCCTCAAACTTGTATGTTACAGAGACAGCTTCTTTCCTTCAGTCTCATGAACCAACCTCTCTTAGCTTCAGATTTTTCTTCTCCAGCTTCCTCACCTCTTTCAGCCTTCATAGGATTGCTCTGGATTGGGCTTTGGCTTAAGAGAATGTTGTGGCTGGTTTGATCTTCTATCCAGACCACTAAAACTTTACCCATATTAACAATAAGGTTGTTTTTCCTTTCTTATCATTTCTGTATTCACTGGACTAACACTTCTAATTTTCCTTCAAGAACTTTCCTTTGCATTTACAATTCCCTAACTATTTGGACAAGAGGTCTAGCTTTTGGCCTTTCTTGGCTTTTGATATGCCTTCCTCACTAAACTTAATCATTACTAGCTTTTAATTTAAAATGAGAGAGGTGCAACTCTTCATTTCACCTGAACATTTAGCGGCCCCTGTAGTATTATTAATTGGCTTCATTTCAATATTTTTGTCTTAGGGAATAGGGAGGCCCAAAGAGAGACCATAAATGGCCAGTTGGTGAACTGTCAAAACATACCAACATTTACTGGTTAAGTCGTCCATCTTATATGGATACAGTTTGTGGCGACCTAAAACAATTACAATAGTTACATCAAAGATCACTGATTACAGATCACCATAACAAATATAATAATGAAAAAGTTTTTGAAGTGTTGCAGGAATTACCAAAATGTGACACAAAGACAGGAAATGAGCAAATGCTCTTGGAAAATTGGTGCCAAAAGACTTGCTTGATGCAGTGTTGCCACAAACCTTCAATTTATGAAAAATGCAGTATCTGTGTAATGCAATAATGTGAAACACAATAAAACAAGGTATGCCCATAGTTAGTAATGAAGTATATTAAATACTTGCATATTTAAAAATCCTATAATTGTTTGGTATTTATGAATAGATTTATCTGAAATTCTGTTTTTTTTTTTTAAGATTTTATTTATTTATTTGACAGACAGAGATCACAAGTAGGCAGAGAGGTAGGCAGAGAGAGAGGAGGAAGCAGGCTCCCTGCTGAGCAGAGAGCCCGATGTGGGGCTCAATCCCAGGACCCTGGGATCATGACCTGAGCCGAAGGCAGAGGCTTTAACCCACTGAGCCACCCAGGCGCCCCTGAAATTCTGTTTTTAATAATTTGGAAAATTAAGTATTTTCCCAGTGTTGTGTTTTTCTTTGCAAAATCAACTGGCTTGCTATTTAAAGTTATCAGGATGGGATGCCAGGGTGATTCAGTAAATTATGCATCTGATTCATGATTTCTACTCAGATCTGATCTCAGGATTGTGGGATTGAGCACACTGGGTTCTACACTCAGCATGGAGTCGGCTTGGGATTCTCTCTCTCCTTTCCCCCCTGCCCCTACCCGCTCACGCACATGCTCTCTCACTCTCTCTCTCTAAAATAAATAAATAAAATCTTTTTAAAAATATACAATAAAAAATAAAATTATCAGGATAAAAAACATTAAAACCAAACAACTTTTGATGATTTTACTGAAAAAAAAAATGGAAAGGAAATTAAGTTGTAATAACTTAAATACTATTGATTCATTCACCTCCAAAAATAATTTTAAAACCCAAATGCCCCAGGTCTTGCTTTATATAGTAATACATCCTTAATGTCTTCTAAACTTGTGCAATTAGCCCATAAGATTATAAATCTCATAATGAGTGCTTTCCCCAAAACCACAACCATCTTTTTTTTTTTTTTGAGAATGAGTCAGAGTGAGAGAGAGAAAGAGAGAGAGAGATGGAGAGGGGCAGAGGGAGAGAGAGAATCCCAAGCAAGTTCCATGCCCAGCGCAGAACCCAATGCTGGGCTTGACTTCACAACCCTGAGATCATGACCTGAGCCGATAATGAGTTGGATGTTCAACTATCTGAGCCACTAGGCACCACACCACAACTGTCTTTTTTTGTTTGTTTATTTAAGGTTTTATTTATTTACCTGTTAGAGCACAAGCAGGGGGAGCAGCAGGCAAAGGGAGAAGCAGGCTCCCTGCTGAGCAAGGAGCCTGATGCAGGACTTGATCCCAGCACTCTGGGATCACAACCCAAGTCAAAGGTAGATGCTTAACCAACTGGGCCACCCAGGCATCCCATCTACCACAACCATCTTTTTTTTTTTTTTTTTTTTTTTAAGATTTTATTTATTTATTTTTCAGAGACAGGGAGAGAAAGTGAGCGAGTGCAGGCAGACAGAGAGGCAGAGGGAGAAGCAGACTCCCTGCCAAGCAAAGAGCCCGATGTGGGACTCGATCCCAGGATCCTGGGATCGTGACCTGAGCTGAAGGCAGCTGCTTAACCAACTGAGCCACGCAGGCGTCCCTACCACAACCATCTTAATAACAAAGTCTATGTATGGAATTTGGAATTCTGGCAGTAACAATGATAATCCATGTCTAAGGCTTCTACTCACATCTCTCTGGATCTTAAAAACAAATGGAATGAAAAGAAAGTTTTAATTTATTAACATGAAAGAAAAAAAGACCCTAGTTAGACATTATCTCACAGTGTGATTTACAGTATTGTTTGTCATTTTTAAGTTTTAAAGTAATACAATCATAGCAAAAGTATAGGTACAGGGTATCTTTAAGGACAGAATTCTCAATGTATATTAAAAAATCCCAAGATCTTAAGTATATGCGCATACATACCCACATACACATGCATGTATGTACATGAAGGCCCTTACCATTATGTGAGTCTTTGCTTTTCCCTTCTGAATTATGAAGGTACCTCCCATCCCTACAGGTTTATTTCCATAATGTTTTTCAAGAGTCTGTCTCATACAAGTCACAAAGTTAAGTTTTCCAGTTCTTCTTTTTGCTTTCACCTCAATGACCTAGAGAGGACATAAATATGCATACCATTGTCCTAAGTTGCAAAACTTTATGTGAATAACTATCAAAGTGAAACACATAGTCTAATGCCATAAAGCAAATATTCACCTGTTTGCTTAGAGCACCCACATAGGAGTTTAGTGAGATATCTCAATCCTGTCTTGGTCAATGATATATATTATATACATATAAATATATATATATAGTAAATTATTATTCACTCTAATAAGTCTTATTCATGCTTTCTTGGACAGAGAGAGTTACAGCAAAAGTCCTCAACTGAGCTCTAGAGATTCTTACCTTTATATGTCAAGGTGGTAAAAGGTTGAGAATTCCTGGCTTAAAGGCGTTAGTTAACCTTTGGTAATTCAGAGGGGAGGAGACAGTGATTGCATTTTCTCTCTTCCCTTAAAACTCTCGATTTGTATTACTTCCACTTAATTAGGTCTTTTTTTTTTTTTTTTTTTTTTTTTTTTTTTTAAGAAGGCTCCACACCCTGCATGGAGCCTGTCCGAAGACTTGAACTCACAACCCTGAGATTAAGTCTGAGCTGAGATGAAGAATCAGATGCTTAATCAACTGAGCCACCCACACACTCCTTAATCAGGCCTTTTAAAGTCATTACTTTATTTTTCAAAGTAGCTAAAGTAGCTACCTTTATTTAAAAATCTGAGAGTGCTCACAACTGCTAACACTGTAATCATCTTTTTGTGTTCTACAGGAAGTAAATATGAAGTGAAGCATTAATTTTCCTTCCCACCTCCTTGCTATAATATTTTGCTACCACCACTTCTGTCTAGATAAACCAACATCTGATCCACCAGGAATGAAGAAATTTCTTCTAGATTAACTGCAGGTAGGCACTATCTATTTATTTCAACTGAATGGCTCATGTATTCTACTCACTCCACACATGAATATTCTGTTAACCTTTTATTCCTCAGAAAAAAAGGTACTGCTTACTAAGTTTTTTGTTTGTTTGTTTGCTTACTGAGTATTCTTAACCTCAGTTTATTTATTTTTAAAGATTTACTTATTTATTTGACAGACAGAGATCACAAGTAGGCAGAGAGGCAGGCAGAGAGAAAGGGGGAAGCAGGCTCCATGCTGAGCAGAGAGCCCGATGTGGGGCTTGATCCCAGGATCCTGGGATCTTGACCTGAGCTGAAGGCAAAGACTTTAACCCACTGAGCCACCCAGGCGCCCCTTAACCTCAGTTTTAAATAAGACTTTCTCCTTGCCTATAAGTACCATAGTAATCTTTCATAACTGGGTTATTTAAAGAAATCTGACATAGCTAGTTTTGACTTTTCTTAAGAAAACCATATTTGTGGCAATGAAAGTCCAACTTTTTAGCTATCTGAGAATTTTTGGAGAATGCTGTGTCTTTGTGAACAAAAAAATCACCTTTCCAGGTTGACCCTCACTGGCAAAAAGATTAGCCAGTAATGCACACCCAAAATCATGGTATTTCTCACTGTATTTCTCTAGGAGGCACCCTCCATCTGCAGGGTTAACACGGGCAAAGTAACTTCCATTCACTGGAGGTTTGTGTTCACTTTCTGTTTGAATGACTGGCATAAACTAAAAAGAAAAGTAAATAAGAAAAGTAAATTAGTTAACCCTGACATCAATATGCAAAGAGAATATTTGAGTAACATAACGAAGTATCTTTATTCTCGACTTAAGATATTTTATTTTCAGGACCTAGTAAGAAAACATGAAGTATAAATATTTAATTTGAGATTCAAAATGTTAAAGATTTACAAACATCCAAAAAATTGAAAAAATATTCTGTAAAGTGTTTACAGTATTTCTTACAGTGTTTCTATAACATTGTAAACTGTGCTTTAAAATGACTTTAGATTAAAAAGTTTTTTTCTATATTGAACACTGGGTAAATTATTTTAATCTTTCTACAAAAGAACTTATAAGACTACTGACTAATGGTCACTTCTGAAGAGGTGAAGGAATGGGCAGACTGAAGAGGTCCTTCACCCTTCTATTTAAGAGATGTGAAGAAACAGTGACGCTTTTACGTTATAAATATACTAACATACACAGAAATAGATAGTACCTTTCAGAGGTAATCATCATACCATGGGGTAGGTCCTTACTATTTAGTCCGAAAGAGGGAATTAATGAGATTATTAATTATTCCATTCATCTTCTGATTAAAAGCTGTTCTTATATCAAAGGGAAAGATTTATAGTGAAGCTAGGAATTCTCTGATGTGTAAGAATTAAAATCTTTCACAATCCATGGTCTTCAGCAGACCACATTAGGACTTCACACTCATCTAACACTGAGTGCAGACCCCAAGAAAATCTGAAATTAAAGGTCTGTGCTCCATAACAGTTAGAGCTTGTGCTATAGTCCAAATCTGTATCAAACAATATCAAATCTGTGAAGAAAGGTGACATCGATAATTTTTAGTTCATTCAGAAAGCAGACTTTCTGATAGGGGTATGAAAGAAAAAAAGATAAGTCAACTGTCAAATCAGTAAAATAGAATAAAATAATTAAATGTATGCTGACCTCACAGTTGAACCCAAGAGTCTGAAATGGGCCTGCTCCTGCTCCAAGAATAAAAGCTCCAGGAAGCTTGATTTCTTTTGCAATCTTATTTATATCATACACCTATACAAGAAGAAAAAATATTATTTAAATGATAACTCATACAGCTCTCTTGGTTTAGGTTTTTTGACTGAGTCTATTAACACCTCCTTGCCATATTGGTCCATGGATCTTCTAATAATAAGAGGAATCAACCCAGTTCTTTTAATCTTCATGTGAATGTGAAGAGAAAAAGTACACTTACTTTTTCTTTTTTTACAAGAGGCAATAAGTAAGGCACACCTCCTACTTCTGCAATTCTAGTTTTCCCACAGATGCCTAAAAAAAAAAGTCATCTTAAAAACAGGTATACATCTAACTTAAGTATAAAATGCCAAAAGGCACTAATTTAATTTATTAAGAGTAGGTAACTTTTCCGTTCTCAGTTTTACAAGTAGCAGGGGATGGATGATGAAAATAGCTATGATCCCTATCCTATTCTAACTACTTATGTTTCCAGTATTGTCATAACCAAGCATGACTTGATATAGTTGGTAGCATAAAGGAAACAGAAAGTTGGTAAAAGAGCAAGGCTAGAATTGAAGCTGAAGTTTGGATTGTATGAGATTTCTAGAATTAGTCTGTAATGACTTATTCCTTTAAAGATCTGAGCTTTTGGTTTTGGGACTTGGTTAAAATTGTATTTTAATATAGAATATTTTGCTCTGTTAGAGTTATTAGTTCCTTAAGAAATCCATACTAGGAAATCAAAGTTGTTTGTTCCCAAGGTTGTTTATAGAAATCCAAGTAATTAGAGATAATTTTAGATGCTGTTAACTTTCTACTTACATTTTTAATTAACATCATAGGTACAGCTAGAACACAATCTGGGAAAGGCCCATTCTTTTATTTTTTTTCCAAATGTAGAGAGAGAATTAATTATCTTTTGTTTGGGTAAAAGTAGTCTTATCAGTTTCACACTAACATTATCACAAAGTAAAGTAGATATAATTGCTCTATTTCTTCAGTTATGCAGAGGGCAAATGTCCAAAATTTTTATAGATCCCACTTATAATTAGGGATTTTAGAAATGTCTTCTGTGGTATCAGGAGAAATTACTCATGGATAAGAATCTTTCTCATAAGTGATAGTAATGTTGAAGTTATCTTTTTGTTTTTGTTTTTGTTTTAAAATTTTAAGTAGGCTCCACCCCCAATGTGGGGCTTGAACTCATGACACAGAGATCAAGAGTCATATGTTTTATGAAGTAAGCTGGCCAGGTGCCCCCAGTAATGTTGAAGCCGAAGGAAACCATTAGGGGACTATTTTAGTAGTCTAGGGAACATACAAGTAATGAGCTAAAAATGGTTGGCTGTAGGGATGGAGAAGAGGAAATTAAGAAAAAGAACAAGGGAGAATAGACAACTACGGTGAAGGAATGAGTTAAATTTTAGATATCCTTACTATATTTAGGCAGAGATATCATGTGGACGGCTGGAATTACTGATCCATAGCTAAGAAAAAGAGAGACCAAGGTGAGATGTGCAGATTTCAAGTTCTTGTATCCAAGTAGTAATTTAAAACCACAGGAGTGGATGGAAAACTGCGGAGAGATTGTATAGAATAAGAAGAGGCTAAGGAATGGATTCTAGAAAATGTCAGGATTTAAGAGCCTGCCAGAAAGAGAAAGGAGCTAGGCAAAATAAGGAAGAAAGACTATGGAAGTAGGAAAGATACCAAGGAAGAAAAGGCAAAAGAACCAAGGAGGGGGAGAGAAAATGTCAGGCAACAGCCGCCAGATACTATGAAATATGTGAGAGATCAGAAAATACTAGTGAACATACCAAAGTCACTGGTGACTTCAGTAAGCCCTGAATGTAGAAAGTACCTACCTACATTTGTGAAAGATCATTCATATATAAACATACATATCTAGGTTCCTTAGTGTTATAATTTAAAGGCTTACAAATTATTGACTAGAAAATTCTTTGGATGACAGAATTAACGTTAGCCATTTTCTCTTTTCCTTGTATTCTTCTGTGTTTTCTGATTTTACATTTTATTTTAACTAATTAATTACTTATGTAGTGGGGAGAATAGATTACTTTTATAATTGGAAGAAGCTTGGCTATAAAAAAGCACTATGCTAAATGCTTTCAAGGTACAAAGCAAAAGGGCACCTGGGTGGCTCAGTTGTTAAGCGTGATCCCAGGGTCCTGGGATCAAGCCCTGGACCTGCTCAGCAGGAAGCCTGCTTCTCCCTCTCCCGCTCCCCCTGCTTGTGTTCCCCCTCTTGCTGTGTCTCTCCTCTGTCAAATAAATAAAATCTTTAAAAAAAAAAAAAGATACAAAGAGAATTTGTCATCTGGAACACAAAACTTCTAGCATTTACAGGTATATTTAAAATCAAAGACTGTTTAAACTGGAAAGACCAAAAGGAACATAAAAGCCAAATTTCTCCATCTTAATATATCTGAGGCCCAAATACATTAGTTGGCTTAACTAGGGTAATGAAATCGGTAAGTGGCAGACAAAGAAGCAGAGTCCAGGACTTCTGTACAAAACTACTTTTTAACAAAGATGTCAGTTACATAATCAAAGAGGGAGTAGTGTGAGTGTTTATCTCAAATCGCTCATCACAGTAGGGTATAATGGGAGAAGGTCAGACTTTCAAAATAGACCTTAATTTTTTTTTAAAGATTTTATTTATTCATTTGACAGACAGAGATCACAAGTAGGCAGAAAGGCAAGCAGAGAGAGGAGGAAGCAGGCTCCCCGCTGAGCAGAGAGCCTGATATGGGGCTTGATTCCAGGACCCTGGGATCATGACCTGAGCTGAAGGCAGAGGCTTTAACTCACTGAGCCACCCAGGTGCCCCTTATTTATTTTTTTTTATAAAGATTTTATTTAGGGTCGCCTGGGTGGCTCAGTGGGTTAAGCCTCTGCCTTTGGCTCAGGTCATGATCCCAGCGTTCTGGGATAGAGTCCCACATCAGGCTCCTTGCTCAGCAGGGAGCCTGCTTCTCCCTCTGCCTCTGCCTGTGCTCACTCTCTCTGAAAAATAAATAAATAAAATCTTAAAAAAAAAAAAAGATTTTATTTATTTATTTGACAGACAGAGATCACAAGTAGCAGAGAGGCAGGCAGAGAAAGATGGAGAAGCAGGCTCCCCACTGAGCAGAGAGCCCAGGCGCCCAAAACAGACCTTAATTTTAATCCGGCTTATGATTACTACTGAGTTTGCTTAGCCTCTCTAAGCTTTTCATCTATAGACTGGGGCTAGTCTTGACCTTGCAGGATTACTGTTAAAATTAAGATATCAAATATAGGTTTCCATCATCATACAAATTATCTTTACTTAACCAATATTAATATCCCTTCTTACTTTAAACATTGGCTGGATGATCACTTGATAAATAAGTATTTCACAGATGATTCAAATACAAGGCTTTTTTTTTTTTTAAATAAAGGTTTTATTTATTTATTTGACAGACAGAGATCACAGGTAGTCAGAGAGGCAGGGAGAGAGAGAGGGAAGCAGGCTCCCTTCAGGGAGCCTGATGCAGGCTGAGGTGGGGCTCGATCCCAGGACCCTGAAATCATGACTCCAGGACTCTGAGATCATGACCTAAGCTGAAGGCAGAGACTTAACCCACTGACCCACCCAGGTGCCCCAAATACAAGGCTTTTAAGATCCCTGCTGGTATTGAATAAATAAATAAAAACATAAAAATTTATGTTTTTATAAACAGTCACTTCAACAGTTAAAAACAAAACTGTCACGTGGGGGCGCCTGGGTGGCTCAGTGTGTTAAGCCTCTGCCTTCAGCTCAGGTCATGATCTCAGGGTCCTGGGATCCAGCCCCCACCAGGGTTTCTACTCAGCAGGGAGCCTGCTTCCCCCACACCCTGCCTGCCTCTCTGCCTACTTGTGATCTGTCTCTCTGTCAAATAAATAAATAAAATCTTAAAAAAAAAAACAAAAACTGTTGGGGTGCCTGGGTGGCTCAGTAGGTTAAAGCTCTGCCTTCGGCTCAGGTCATGATCCCAGGGTTTTGGGATGGAACCCTGCATTGGACTCTCTGCTCACCAGGGAGCCTGCTTCCTCTTCTCTCTCTGCCTGCTTCTCTGCCTACTTGTGATTTCTGTCTGTCCAATAAATAAATAAAATCTTTAAAAAAAAAACTGTCATGTGATATCAAGGATTCTAGACTATTGAATAGCCATTATATAACCTATGAAAATAATAGAAGTGCATAAAACAATATTTTCCAAAAAGTATAAAATGAAATTTGCTCAATATATGAAAATAGCACAGAAATTCAACATAATTTGGTCTACAATTTGGGACAATATCCTTTATTTGTAGATAATTTAAGATGATCCTTCATAATAATTCTGGTTTCAGGAAAAGATTAGGACTGAAAAAAGTGAATTGCAAAAATTGTTTACCTTTTACAGGAAATGTAAATGGCTCCTTAGTCAAATCAGGGCAATCAACCACAGAGACCTGGACATCAGCAAAGTTATCCTTTAGCCCCTTCTGCAGAACTGACAAAGACGAGGGAAAAAAGGTTACTTAACATTAGGTAAAAATTTGCCATCGTATATCAAATCTTCCCTCAACATTTTGGGTATCATACTTCCAATCTAAACATGTATAACTAAAAGTTGGGGGGAGGGGTGTACCTGGCTGGCTCAATCAGTAGATCAAGTGACTCTTGATCTCAGTTCAAGCCCCAGGTTGGACATAGAGTTTACTTAAAAAAAATAAGGGACAGGGGAATGGTCTTCCTATTGAGTGTAATTAGACATTAGACACACAATTAATCAAATGTATAATAACAGATACCCCCATAAAAATACTACAAATCTGTAGAAATTTAAACCACTGAAGATAAACACTGCACTAAGGTGAGGACTACCTTCCTTTTGGGGACAGAATTCCAAAGACCTATTGAAATGTATATATTTAAATGTTAGAAAGTAAGTAGTTACATGCAACAATTTCATTGACACTTGAAGACAAAATGTTAAGCAAAAGGAGTAAGACACAAGACAGTATATATAACTTCACCTATATATACTTCAAAATCAGGCAATTAATCTAAGGTGACAGAAGTCAGAACAGTGCTACCTCTTGGGTAGAGATACTGACTGGAAAAGTAAGTAAAAGAGTCTTCTGGGATGCTGGAAATATTATATATATATCAATCTGGATGGTAGTGACATGGGTGTAAACATTTTAAAGTTCATCAAGCTGTACACTTAAGACTAGTGTACGTTAATGGAGATATAACTCAATTAAAAAGGTAAAAAAGCAAACATTTCAAAGTTGTAAATATAGGGGCAATGTACTTCTTTTTCCTTTTTTTTTAGAGAGGAGGAGTGGGGAGGGGGAGAGAGAGAATCTTAAGCAGGCTCCATGCCCAGTGTGGCACCCAACACAGGACTTGATCTCATGACCCTGAGATAATGACCTGAGCCAAAATCAAGAGTTGGACGCCTAACCCACTAAGCCACCCAGGTGCCCCTAGGAGCAATGTACTTCTAAGGGTGATAAGATTCCACAAAAATCTCTTTGAGAGTAGTCAGCCATTAGTTTAGGTTTTATAGAATCAGATTCTCCAAAACATGAAATCATCTTAAATCTAACCATGTAGACATTCCATACCAGATCCTTTATCTATATAAAAACAAAAACCAAGTTGCCTGGAAAATTTCCCTCCCTAAAGACTCCACACTTATGAACAGATTAAGTAAGATTTCAGCATATGGAAGTATAATAAAATCTATTTTTTATCAATTTCAAAGAGACCAAACTTTTGCTATAGGATTTTCTGTAAAACTAAAAATAAATTTTAAGCCAAAAAACTCAGATTCCATTTCTATTTTGTACTGAATATATCCTATACATATAGAAGACACATAAAACACAAACATTCAAGAGGAGATAGATGTAGAAAGGCCCTCAAAGAAATGATTCCTGGCTATCCCAGCATACCAGGGAAGACAGAAAAGAAATACAAGCAAAGAATACTAGTGATATAGGTTGTTTACCAGCTGCCACCTAAAAAGGAAGGTCAGAAGAAGAAAGCCACAACCAAGCAAACCCGAGTACACTTCTTGACTTCAGCCTTATCAGGAAGACAGCTAGACCATCAGGATGGGTGCACTGAAAAGGGAGGGTTCTGTAGGTATCATCAGAACCTAAAGGCTGTCAAATAAATGTTAGCTTTCTGACAGGCTATATAGTTTTGGGTTAGTACTATTCCTCAGTTCATTTCATGTTCCTATTTTTCTTTTCTTTTTCTTATCTATCACCCCTCCTAATTAATCTTGTGAAGCTGCCTTAAATTCTTATTTGAATAAGGGGAAATGTATAAAAATACATGCAGAGAAATCTAAGCAAGTTCATTGGCAGTCTATCATATCGGGAGAAGGGGAAATAGTAGCAATATTAGGAACATGATTAACATACCACAGAAGTTTATATATTTAAAGAATATTGTAACTGGTAAAAAGTTAAAATTGTATCACACATACTTAAAGCTCAGATTATTGTATTCATTTTCACACTGTAAAGTTAGTATCTTAACAAGAATCTTCAAATGGGTGAGTTTAGTTTTTTTGGGGGAGGTCATAATTTTGGACTCTCAATAAATATAGTATGAAGAGGGGTGCCTGCGTGGCTCCAGTGGTTGGGCATCTGACTCTTGGTTATGGTTCAGGTCAGGACCTCATGGGTCACGGGACAAAGCCTGAAGCTCAGTGCCACTCGGGGCAGAGTCTGCCTGGGATTCTTTCCCTCTTCCTCTCCCTCTCCACCTGCTCCTCCACTTGCTCATGCTTTCTCTCTTTCTCACTTTCTCCCTGAAATAAATAGATCTTTAAAAAAAAAAAAGTACAAAGAGATATCGAAAAGGAAAATGAGGGAGAGGGAGAAGCAGACTCCCTGCTGAGCAGGGAGCCAAATGTGGGGCTCTATCCTGGGATCATGAGCTGAGCTGAAGGCAGACGCTTGACTGACCAGCCACTCAGGCACCTCAGGAAAATGGGTTCTACATTGGAAATATTATTGCATAAATCATACCTTAGAATATTTTTATTTTTTAAGTTTTTCCTTAGAATAATTAAAAAAACTCAAAGTTATTAGTGTACTTACCTCCAGCAAGCTCCTCGAGACTTGGCACATGAAAAGAATACTCAGCACAAGCCATTTCCTTCTTCTTTAGGTATGAGGATATACACACGAAGCTATGGTAGGCTAATGATCACAAGAGTTCACCGTGCATGAAGAGTGTTGCTCTGGAAAGGAACACAAGAGTTCAGTTATATAAAAAGGGCAAAGGGCATTTATATTTCTTTCCTCACAGAAAGGCAACCACAGTTCCCAGTATTTAACATTCCAAGTGAGAAATGCCCAAGTAACCTTTTTTAATACTGATACTTTAAAAGTCAACACTTAAAATAGACAAAAGGAAATGCCAAACCAAGAAGGCACAGGATTCATTTTCTTTAGTCATATATGTGGCTCAAACATGCAGTTTACTAATGGTTGGTTTAAGAAACACAGGTCCTGAAGCAAAAAGTAGTTTCTAAGGTTTGTAAGTAACTGTTTAAACGGTTGTAGCTAACAGTATAGGACGCTCAAGTAATTCTCTCACAGATAATTTGTGTTTTTTAGTTTGTATTTGATAGGCTAAAACTTAAACAAGCTTCTTAGGCTATCACTTCTACAAAAGAAAATTTAAATTACTAAGAGAAATTCAAACTTCTACAAATGAGCAGCTATTGAAATTCAAATAATTACTTTTACTTAAAAATAAATAAAAATACTTTCTTGGTAAGCAGCTTTAATGTTCCATCATTCTGATGACCTAACCAATTATAGTTTGATGTTTTAAAAATATATGCTAAGCAGGGGCACCTGGGTGGCTCAGTGGGTTAAAGCCTCTGCCTTTGGCTCAGGTCATGATCACAGCATCCAGGATGGAGCCCTGCATCCGGCTCCCTGCCGAGCAGGAAGCTCCCCACCCCCGCTCCGCCCCTGCCCCCCATGCCTGCCTCTCTGCCTATTTGTGATCTCTGTCAAACAAATAAATAAAATCTTAATATATATATATATATATATATATATATATATATATATGCTAAGCATATTTTACAATAGGTAGGCAAAGATCCACAGAGATTAGTATCTTACCTTAAGTGTTCAGGTGATAAGCTGTGCAAGCAGAGGGAAGTAAATAAAATGAAGGAAACAAAAAAAAACTCAACCAAAAGTAATGTGGGCAGGGAATCTCAGCCAGTTGCAACAAAGAATGCAAGCAAAACTCTTTTAAGAGTGTTTCTAAGAGCACTATTCAGATTCTCATTAAAATTGTTAATGGAACACCTCATTAATTATTAATCTCAACAGTCTCTGCTACAAGCTTTCTTAGTAAGTAAAAGGTGGTCTTTCAATATCACTTGGAAAATCCCACCTGCCCCCATTTTTAAAAAAAATTTTCCAACGATTCTCAGGTTTCTTAGAAACTGGGTTTCTGATTTTTGTTTTGTTTTAAGATCTTATTTATTTGACAGAGAGAGAGAGAGAGAAAGAAAGAGCACATAAGCAGAGGGAGCAGCAGGCAGAGGGAGAAACATGCTCCCTGCTGAGAAAGGAGACCTATGTGAGACTCTATCCCAGAACGCTGGGATCATAACCTGAGGTGTTTAAGAACACCTTAGTTTAAGAACCTAAAACTGACTGAGCCACCAGGCATCCCTGGGTTTCTGCTTTTGATAATTTCAAACAATACATCCTCCACAAACATGCAAATCTCATACATTTAGGACTTAACATTTACATAAGTACTTCATCAAATACCAACTTTTATTAACCTTAAATTACATTATACACATAATCTAGTCTCCCAAATAAAATATCAACTGTTGATAATGGGCCCAAAGTTCTATATAATCATATTCCAATGATTTCAAGCATATTTTTCAGTTGAACATCTATAATTGTTCAGGAATGAAACATTTTAACTTTTTTTTAAAATTAATTTCAGATGGACAGAAAATACATATAAATATTTCTGTATACTCTTCACATAGATTTTCCAAATGTTAATATCTTATATTTTCTTTATCAAAAAGTACTAATTAAGAACATGTCAGGGCTCCTGGGTGGCTCAGTGTTAAGCAGCTGCCTTTGGCTCAGGTCATAATCCTGGGGTCCTGGGATTAAGCTCCACATTGGGCTCCCCCTCCTCTGCAGAGGGCCTGCTTCTCCCTTTCCCTCTGCTGCTCCCCCTGGCTGTGCTTTCTCTATGTGTGAAATAAATAAATAAAATCTTAAAAAAAAAAAAAAAAAAGAACATGTCAAAATCTGCTCAATAGTCTATTTATAATGAGGAAAATAAAGCACTCTAGCTATTTCTGTTTATAGTAGGAATAATAAAGGCAAGTTTAAATTCAAATACAATCCTAATTTTACACGCTTTGCTGTCTTTAAAAGGTCAGATTTTTTTGTTTGTTTCCTTTCCCCACCAAAATAAAAACAAAGTCCAACCCCCCGGGGGAGTATACAGTTGAATAACTGGTTTGGAAATGTAGAACTTCAGGCAAGCCAACAGCCCAGCAGGCACTGTGGTAATGCGTATATAAATGTGTTTATGTGGAGAGAGGAGGGGAGGTTGGAGCTGGAATGATGAGAGAAGGGGGTTAGAAAGGTTCTAATATAAACTCAGGTGTGGCTCTAGGAGGACAGTTTTGGGCCATAGGAAGCACAGGATGTTTACCCTCCAGATTCCATTGCTGGGAGTCAGTAACCCAGAGGGAGGGTCTAGACAAGGGAAGAAAAGGGGAGGTAGTTGGATAAGTGGAGCTGCAGAGACAGTGCCCAACAGGGTAGACCAACTCTAGCAACCAAGCCGATAACTATTTATTGACAGGTTGCTGGTCAACATAACAGGTACCATGTTAGGCACTTGACAATCTCGCAGAACCTCTCACACCAAATAGATACTATAAATCTCATTTTCAAAAGAGGAATAGGCTAGAGAGAATATATTAATTACTCGAGATCACTCAGCTATTAAAATGGCAGAAATAACTCAAAACCAAATGTAGCCCACTGTAAAGCCAGAAATGCTCACATTCTACCATGTGGGTTAACCTGTGTTTGAATGACACATTTCAGCTCCTCGAAGGAAGAATCTGTACAGAGCCATCTTACAGCACTCAGAGTTATCCTGTTTGCTTTGTTTCCTCCACCTAGGCCATGATTTCAGAAGATAGGGCTGTGGTTCTGTCTTCCAAGTGCCTTCCTAGTGAGCACCAGTTCAGCCATAGTTATTCATTGAATATTCACGGTATTTCAGACTCATAACGCTCTGGGATAGGGCTGGCCTCAGGGGTGTGCAACTAGTACAATGACACAGGACCATGTGCTCAGAATGGCACTGGTTTTATGCTCTGTTTTCACCAGCCTGAAATTCTTAGCCTTTTATTTGAGATTTTAAGGCCAATAGACAATGGAGCCTGTGCAGGATCAGAGGCCAGAGGGGCAAGGTGCATGTCCACCATTATTCCTTGCTACCTCATTCACATAAAGCATTTATAAAACCCCGTGAGTGCAGAAATCTGGTGGACCCACCATCTGTGGGAATTCTGTGAGACTCCAAGTCCCAGGATTCCATAGTGTTGGTAGAATGAGCATACGTCAAGAAGTAAAAAAAAAAAAAAAAAGTATAGGTAAGTTAGTTTTGGGCAGTTTCCACGTTCTAGCAAGAACAAAATACATGTCTGTGTGAGCTACAAAATATGAATTGTGAAATTTCACCCATTCTGCCTGCAAGTTAGTTCTTACATTTGTACTTAAAACTGGCATTGCATGCTATACAAAGTAAAATTCATGCTAACAATTTATATTTAAAAATTTTCTTTACTTTGACATTAAACAGCAAATTTCTATTAATAATAATAATAACGCTATTAACATGCTATTATAACTGACAATAGAAAGTTAAAACACCATGACAAGTCAAAGGAGATAATACAGAAGAAAGGAGACCCACTTATATTTTAGTACTTTAAGTGGCGCTTCCCCCTGCTTTTTGAACAAGGGACCCTGCATTTCATCTCCTCTGAGCCTCACAAATTACATAGCCAGGCCTGCTCCCACACAGGGCAGCAAGACATGTCCTACCTGTCCTGGAGCTTCCAGGTGTTTTGTAGGCTGTGGAGATGCCTAGAGGATTAGATTTTATGCCTGGAATTTTTCAATATTTAGAGCGAAACTGAGTAAGGCGATCAGATTACCTTCAAGGTCTGTTGAATCCTGGGATGACACTAAGTACACAGGACTAGGCAGCTTTACAGGTGTGTCACAGGATCCAAGAGGTTTGAAAGTGGACACATCAAACCAGCTCAATCCTTTTTGGAACTCCCTTAAGGGGGGAAAACCACCAAAACTAAACTAGTTTAGACGGTTGCAACACTCAGTAGCCGTTCAGGAGGCTAAGGAGTCAAAACGCAGAAGAAAGAGAGAGAGAGAGACAGAGAGAGAGATGTTAACTAAGTCCTGGACACTGACCCTCAGTCTGGAGGGCAAGAGGGAGCTAACGAAACAGGTCCAAAGTTGGAGAGGGGAATGGGGTGTGCTATGGAGTAACACCGGCTTCCAGAACAAAGGTCACGCATTTGGAGTCACGGTCAAAGCACAAGCCCGTCAGTTTCATACGGTTTCACTATTTTTGAAGGCAAAAGCAGGCATGACAAAACACAGCCGGCACCACACTCACCGCCACGCACGCGCCCCCGAAGTCTTTAGAAAACCCGAAGACAGTTCAGCCAATGAGAGACACCGCAAACAGCCGAGCGGCTGACTCCTCTCAGCTCACATCCGCCCGGTTTAGTTGGCCCCACAATTTATTCTTGTCATCAGCGGATACGTTTACCCGTTAGGTTAACGAAATCCGCACCTGAATCCTGGTTTTGTCTGTCAACCCCGCCTCCTCCGCTTTTGGGCGTTCAGGCACCGCCCACCGCCCCACCCCTCGCGGTTGTCAAAATGGCGCCCTTTCCTCGTGGCGTCCGACTGTTCTCGCGAGATTTCGCTCCCACTAGTAGCTGGGTCGCGGAAGAATCCCTCTTTTCGTTCCGCGAGGTTGTGGAGGTGAGCAGTGGTAGGCTGTGGGGGCACTGAGGTTTGGCGTGCAGACCTCCAGGGCCTGCGTTGCGGGGTGCGAGTGCGCCACAGAGCCCCTGAGTGGGCCGGCAGTTTTGGTGCAAGCCATTTGCGAACCTGGGTGGGTAGGAATAAGGTAGGATTGGGCCTGGTGAGCGAGAGGAGCTGGCTTTTCCCGGGATCCCCGCGTTGCTCGGTAGGCTCGAGCCGCGGAAAGCAGGCCCCGAGGGCGGAAGGCTTCGTGGCTGCGCTGTGTGGCCCGCGCCTCCGCGTTCATGGACGTGCTGCCGTGTGTCTGGATGCAGATGTTAAAATTAGGCGTTACGGACAAGTACACGTTTTGTGATTTTTCCTAAGTGCGAGGTGACCATTTCTGACGCCTTCCGTGCAGGAGGTGAGGTAGGTGCTTCCTGGACACACTTGCCCCAAGGTCAGGCATAGCAAGAGGTTGGAGGGATTGTTAGCACTGCGAAAGCGTGCCGCCTCGCCGCTGGGCCTCCCGCCGGATCTTGGGATGTAGAAGTACGCTGGTTAGGAATGCTTTCTGCAGGGTTTCCGGAAAAGCGGTTTTTTTGAGTTAATTCTACTGTGCTGTAATAACTTAACCTTTTGGTATAATAGCAGTGCCGTTGGACCCAATTTTTGTTAAATTTCGTTTTTGAGCAGTTATTTCTGAATACTTAGGTTTTCGTGTTTTAAAAAAACAACATACCGTGAAATTACCACGAGTCCATCGGACATTTTGCAGATCTCTTAAGATCTTCCTGACCTTTTTGATTTCTTGTATTTGAGCTATTTTGTCATTTTATCCTAGGATTGCTTTCTTCACTATGTTGTCATTCTCAAGTATACTAAAGACAACACAGAAACGGAAGAATGTTGGTAGCCCTGTAAGGGAGATGAAGTAGTAAAATAGACTTCTTTTTTTGCCCCCTATTGTCGGATTTTCCAGTGAGATTATAAAAAGACAAAGGGCACCATTGTGTGGTCTGTTAGCCTTTCATTGAAAAGTGAGAATTCATAATTTGTTAGTACTCATAATAGCAAGGAGGTAATATGCCAAGGAAGAGGTTTTAACGAGTGACTTTGATGAATGAGAAGAGGCTGTAAATGGAAATCCAGTAGTTTGGATTGACCTAGTAAATGCTGATTATTTTTCCTGATACAATGAAGCAACACTGCCTTCTGACTTTGTATGTATAAGTTTTTCCAAGGAGTTCCCATCAGCTCTTGAAAAATGGCTTTTGGCCATTAATTGTATGTGAATACTTTTAATTGTATATTGCATAGTTAGTACAATTACATTTTGTATCATGGGAAGATGTTTAACCTTTATTTTTGGAAACGACAGTACTTACTGTTCTGGAATCTTACTCCACTGGATAGATTGAGAAGACAACTGAAAAATGGAAATTGGGAATTCAGTTTCCAGAGTTTAGAATTTGATTTGAAATGGATGATTCTTAACATAAAAATCCTAGGCCTAGTATATGATTTTTGCCTTTATATAAAATGTGACATAATCTGACCACATCCAATTTTGTATTCTGTTGGCATTGTTCAGAGGAACTACATCACGTTTACTGAATTGTCAGAATTCTGAAGCAAATTACAAGTGGTGAATAAACAATTTGGAGAAGGACTTGGGAGAGTATGTAACGGGAATGAATTTCTCAACTCTATAATGGCATCTAATTCAGCTGTGGAAATTGACAGTGAAAGGTAGGTGCTATTTTAATCAACTCCCACTAGATTTTTACTGCAAAACTGACTAAATTTACTGATAACTTCACTGTATTTTTATTACTGGATAAGTAATAGAGATAATTTTCAAGAATAAGGAAAGAAAAAGAAAACTTGTTTTACACAGGTCTTCAGTTTATGTAGTTAACAGTGGGACAGATTCTTAATCCTGGGTAAACAGGAGAGTATTCTCTGGGCCAATTTGGTATCTCTTCCTGGCTAAATCATCCTAATCTTAACAACAGGAAAATAGGTATCAGTGGCGTATCTTGCTTAAAAAATCAGGTTGTTCAGGTAATGCACATTATAATAGTGCTGGCACATGTATATACATGATGGAAATAGCTAGTTAACTGGGAAATCAAATCAGCATTTCTATTGTATTGAAATTAAATGTTTGCTAGGCTACTTTTGTTTTATTTAGAGCAAGCTCTAGCAGTAAACAAGACTGCCTTTGGAAATTAAAATTATTTCTCTTGGAAGGTCATTTTTTGGTAAGTGCTATTGGCAGTATGGCACATGACATTATGGTCCATTTTAGGTGGTCAGAACAAGGTGGTTGGTTTAGTCCTGAGCCCATCTTAAAAATTATCTCGAGCATTTTTTCCTGCTTTTGGTCTGTGGAAGAAAAGTAGCTTATGGTAATAAGCATTTAGTAATAGAAAAGTACAATTAATTCTTTCCCCTTTTTTCTAGTGATAACTCTTCTGGTAGCAGCCTATTTAAAACTCAGTGTGTCCCTTACTCACCTAAAAGGGTGCAAAGAAACCGTACTAGAAAGTTTGTTCATTTACCTGAAGTTGCTCAAGCAAGGGATTCATCTAGTGACGACTCTTTCGAACCAAGACCGTTGACTTTAAAAGCTATTTTTGAGAGATTCAAAAACAGAAAACGAAAACGTAAAAAGAAGAAATACAAACCAACAGGAAGACCAAAAGGAAGACCAAAAGGGAGAAAAACCAGTAGACGTTCCCAAATAAATAAGAAACAAGTTCAAGACAAAGGATCTGGGTTCCCATTTTTAGAATCCGAGAGTGCAAGGAAACCATTACCTTGGAGAAAGATTTTAACCTTTGAGGTGAGCCAGTATTTTATATGTGTGGATACGCATAGCTGAAATGTCTGAAATGACTTGTTGGCCACTTTGAGAATTTAGATATGGCTGGAGGAACATGGATGGAATCTGTAACTTTGATAATACTCTCCTGTACACTTACTGCCACTTCAGGACCAGTCTATCCTTTTGCACAGACTTCACCTGGGTGTATTCAGTGAATGTATCCATTTATGAGGTGCTTCAAGGCTGTTGATACAAAATCCCTTGATCTCACCAGGTCTTTAAATATCATCCCTAAAACTCTAGTGATTCCCAGTTTTACAGTAACCTAAGTCAAGCCCATCCATATCTTCTATGTGTAGTGGCTTCCGTGGAGGCCGTTTTCTTTCAGGTACTGAATATTTGATTTTGACAGAATTGCCTGACAAATAACATTTTTAGCATTAGACTCTCAAATACTTGAGTTAAATGATTGCGTAATTTATAAACTTTGCTGTAGAATGGGTGGTTTGAAAGAATACTGATCTTTTATGTTTAAAGCTGATTATATGAACATGGGATTTGTTTCTCTTTGTATTTAAACATGTCTTTAGAAATCCCCAGACAATACAAGATATGTGCTGAGTTTTTCTTGGTATACCAACTTAGGTAAATTTGATAGCGTGCTAGGTAGATAGTGGATTCCTCTTGGAGCTAGTATATGTGATCCATATACAGCAGAGAGTAATTCAAGACCGCTTAAGAGTCTGGTAAAGGGATCCTTTCCATTTTGGAACATAAGGCATCTGCTAACTCATGGAAGAAAATTCTGCATTTTGTAACATCATTACATGAAGTGTTTTTGATATTTAGCAAGCAGTGGCAAGAGGATTTTTCAACTACCTTGAAAAACTGAAGTATGAATACTACCTCAAGGAATCCTTGAAACAAATGAATGTTGGTGAAGATTTAGAAAAAGAAGATTTTGATAGTCGTAGATACAAATACTTGGATGATGATGGAGCTCTGTCGCCTATTGAAGAGTCAGAGTGAGTTTAATCATGTGACATAATTTTGGTCCTAGGGTCTTTTGTTTTGTTGTTTTTTGGGGGGGGATTTTATATATTTGATAGAGATCACAGTCAGGCAGAAAGGAGAAGCAGGCTTCCTGCTGAGCGGGCTCAATTTAGGACCCTGAGACCACGACCTGAGCCACCCAGGTGCTCCTTGGTCCTAGATTTTATCAAATTAAGTGTTTTTAAATTTTGGTGTTACTTGTTACATGTTATGTTATGGTGTTACAAGTAACCTGTTACATGTTGTTTGGTATGTTACTTATAAGTGTTACTTGTTACATATTAATGTTATGGATTTGTTTATACATTAACATTAATGGGGAGGTACAGATACAATAAGCCATCTGGGTTGTAGTTGAGCTTTGAGCTTGGCACATGAGGCATCCATTTTGGGATGTCCTACATGACAACATAATTTTTCTCCTTACTAACTAATACTGCTATTTTAGTTGTAGATCATGACAGTATATTACTGATAGGGTCTGGATGATTTTGTCGTCTGAGAGTATGTTTTAATGTTACAGAACAGAGGATGGGTCTGCAACAAATGTTGAACAAAATGGCGAATGTGATATCAAATTGGTGGTAAGTGACATTTTTGTCCCATTTGATTTTCGGAGGATAAGCAGTTATTCAGGAAGAATTTAATCCACTAGTTTACTGTCTTAGATTCTGAATTTAATTTTTGAAAGGTTCAATAGATGTGGTACAGGAAATTTAAGAATAAAAATAGGATTTATTGAATACTTGATGAGAACATGGGCTTTTCAGAACTGTTAATAAGTGTTTTTTTCCATTTAAATTTTTTATTTTTTATAAACATATATTTTTATCCCCAGGGGTACAGGTCTGTGAATCACCAGGTTTACACACTTCACAGCCCTCACCATAGCACATACCCTCCCCAGTGTCCATAACCCCACCCCCCTTCTCCCAACCCCCCTCCCCCCAGCAACCCTCAGTTTGTTTTGTGAGATTAAGAGTCACTTATGGTTTGTCTCCCTCCCAATCCCATCTTGTTTCATTGATTCTTCTCCTACCCAGAACTGTTAATAAGTTTAATGTGCTTGCTGTTAGATGTCTAATTAGGATTTTCTTTTTTTTTTTTTTAAAGATTTTATTTATTTATTTGACAGAGAGAAATCACAAGTAGATGGAGAGGCAGGCAGAGAGAGAGGGAGAGAGGGAAGCAGGCTCCCTGCTGAGCAGAGAGCCTGATGTGGGGCTCGATCCCAGGACCCTGAGATGACCTGAGCTGAAGGCAGCAGCTTAACCCACTGAGCCACCCAGGCGCCCCTAATTAGGATTTTCTAATGAAAAAAAAAAAAAAAGCCGAATTTGGGTTTTTAACATCATGCCTTAGTCACCAGGTTATTTTAAGTAATCTAGAGTTAAGTAATGTGTGTAATTATTAAAACAATAAAATTTAGTAGTCATTTAATGATTTTTTTTAATGCAGGACCATAATGAGTTCATTATAAGTTCTCAAGTACCAAAGATGAAGAATGTGTATATAGAACAAGAGGAATGTACTGAAGAAGCTGCTTTGTCTAAAAAGAGAGCATCAAAGTCTAAAAACATTGGACAAGAGTATAGAATGGCCTGAAAAGAGATAGGAATATGAATGTTAAGGTAAATAGAAGAGAGAAAACAGCTTTTCATAGAAAGTAAAGACGATAAATACAAATACATATGTTGGTGTAGTGATAAAAGAGAACCTGCTAAGGAGAGAAGAAAATCTGAACAAGTTAGTGAAACTTCTAAAGAATTACTAGAAAAAATATTTTAAAAAACAGTGAAATTATCACAGAAAATTGAGGCTAGAATAGCAGAAATAATCACTTGAGAAATCATAAACAGAAGATCCATTTTGCCTATACTTATTCATTTCAGGGTAAGCACTTCCAGGTGTTAGTTGTGCATTCAACTCAAGGAAGTACAGAGATTGTAATCCTGAAACAATCACTAGTGATGGACAACCAACCATCCATTCCTCAAGAGTACCCGAAACGATTTTGATGGCTGTTTCACTCAAAAGTGACCTTTAGCTTCAAATGTGTAGTACTCTAATAACTTATTAGTTACCTAGACTCTTTAACTACCAATTTTCATCACTACTGTATATTGCTGATTGTGCCACTAAATGTCTACTATATTTTATGATCGCACTTTTGCTGTTTTTGTTTAGTTTGTGAACAAAGACTTAGACAAAGTGCAAAAAATAAATCCTCTTTTGCAACCCAGAACTCATGGCTCAGTATGAGTTTTGATACAGATAAGAAGGAACAAGATCCGGGGTGCCTGGGTGGCTCAGTGGGTTAAAGCTTTTGCCTTCAGCTCAGCTCAGGGTTCTGGGATCAAGCCCTGCATCGGGCTCTCTGATCAGGGAGCCTGCTTTCCCCTCTCTCTCTCCTTGTGATCTGTCAAATAAATAAAAAATCTTCAAGAAGGAACAAGAGTCCCTAAGACAGATTAAAGTCATAGTGGGGGGTACTGACAAACCTGAAGGACGATTCCAGGACTGTAAAATTAACTAGAAGCATATAAGGGAAATCTCAGCTGTACTGAATTAGTATTCTAATTTTAATGTTGACATGAAACAAAGATGCCTTGTTTTTTGTAGGCTTTTCACTTGAACACAATGTCTGGGATTAAAGGTACATCTTACACTTTTAGGTGAGTCGATCAGATTTGTTGAAATCTACTTTGTCAGACAGTTCATACCTCCACGGGTTTCATTACTAAAAGACATTTTGCGATTTTACAATTTGATGTTTCAGAAAAACGAATTTTAGTGGTCACACATTTTATAGGGGAAGGTACAAGCTTCACTTTACTTGCAGGAAAGGGTTTCCATAAACTCTAAGTTAGTTTATATTGAAATAATCAGAATACTGGATATTTCTGTTTCATGCATTTATTTTAAACCAAAGCATAATCTAAAATAAGATATAGGATTTAACAGTGTAATGTTAGAAATGATTAGAGGACACAAGATTACCTAAATCTGAATGATGCAAAGTTTAATTAAAAAGCACCCAATTTGGGGCGCCTGGGTGGCTCAGTGGATTAAGCCGCTGCCTTCGGCTTAGGTCATGATCTCAGGGTCCTGGGATCGAGCCCCGCATCGGGCTCTCTGCTCAGCAGGGAGCCTGCTTCCCTCTCTCTCGCTCTGCCTGCCTCTCCATCTACTTGTGATTTCTGTCTGTCAAATAAATAAATAAAATCTTTAAAAAAAAAAAAAAAGCACCCAATTTGTTTATCTTCCAGTGATTTTCTGAATGGGAACAACAATATAGCCACCTTAATATTTTCCCATATTTTTTTATAAGTGACATCAAATAATGATCGCTCTTAAGATGAGGCAAAAAAATTAAACACTTTGCTGTAATCTGGGGATGTCCTAGACAAAATAAACTGTGATACTGGAGTTTGCTGAAATCAAGACTTTATAGAAATCTTCCTTTGGTGGTTCTCTAGTAGCTATTTTGTACTTACCTTCAGTCTTTGGTCTTTATTCTCAGTATAGACTGACTCCTTCCTGTAAGTATTTTAAAAATCCTTAATGTGTAAAATATGTGGAATGATTTAATTTGTAAATACTTGGCTTTTTGCACACCTTTGAACTCAGAGACTTAGAACAGATCACAGTTCTAATTGTTTTTCCTGTGGAATCTTCCAATTTTAAACTAAACAGTGTTGAGGTCTATCCCGATGGGGCTTTTTCTGTAGACCTACATCGTTGGAAACGCCTCATAGAGTATTTGTGTGGTTTCCTTTATTCACAGAACTATGTGTTAGATCTGTGGGAAAGAACTGCAGGACACTTAACATTACCTGCTAAAACTCTGACCTAATAGTTATGTTTTTTAAATCTTAGGTATTGGTGTATCCCAGTAATCTGTACAGTTCTAGGGTGATAGTTTAGGTAAGTTTTCATTGGGGACAGTGTAATCTTTGGGGTACTGTTACAGTTCAGATGATGAATTTAATTGTTCAACTGCTGGATGATACAGACATGAACTAAAACTTAATTCTGACAGAGCTGGTTATAGCTTAAAAAAACAGTTTGGATACTAATCATATATTTAGGTTTTGGATTTTAATCAAACTTAAAACTGTCCTTAATCTTTTGATGTTTTATCTATAGGGGTGAATATGATTTGAACTCACTCATATTTAGAGGTAGGTGGAAAATCCAGTTTTTGTTGAAATTTATTAAGGATCCAAAAGTTCTGAACAGTAAGTTGTGAGGTCAGCATACTGTTGTGTGCAGTAGTTATCTGGGTATGCAACAGAAGTATCAAGATCTTGATAAAAATATTTGCCACAATACTTGACAAACTGAAGAGACTGCACGTCTAGGGAGTAACATGAAAATGCCCTCTTCTGTATCTTTATTAAGTAGTTCCTATGGTTCATCCTAATAACATATTTGGATATATTACAACAGAGATATTGAGGGTTTTTTTTTTTAAGGAATTCTGCTTAATAATAGCAACTAATCTTGATTTCTAATGCAAAGTTTCTTTTAGTGATTTGACTTAACAGTTCTGTATGTGCCTTATACAGAGACCGGAAAGATAATCAGGACTAGGTTTATGTACTTAAGATGAAGGTAAAGTAGTTGTCTTATTGGAATGACAGGAATAATTACAAGAACTGAAATTTGTAGAGACATTTCTCAGGAGGTAGCATTGTAGCCTATAGGTAGAGGTGTTTATATATCTGGCAGGATCGCACTGCATGGTATCTGCCCTCAGCAGCTCATTCCTGCTGGGTGTTCAAAGGACAGTGCAATAGAAACTCGGTATCTGGCATCGTTGGTTTTCTTGGCTTCGTGCATGTTAAACCTGGTATTTTTACTGAAACAGTATTCTTAACGGTTTTTTATACTGCTCAGCTTGAGATAATTTTCAAGAGGAAGTAACGCTTCTCCTTTTCTAGGGTGTTTGAAATTGAGAACCAGATAGATCCACACTCAGACCCTAAACAGGTAAGGCTTAAATTTCAGTTGCTTCTAGTGGCTGCTTGTTTTTTTCTGGTTAGCAAAACAGCAGGACTTCAGTACAGAGAGGCAGAAAGTTTGTATAGATTTTAAGATGGAGAGGAACTTCAATAAAGCCTCATTGTAGATAGAAATGGGCACCATTGTTCATGGTGTCCAGAAATTAATGTGGCTACATTGAGACACAGGTTATGCTTCCATCACAGCAAGTTTATTGCTGTGGTGACAATGAGGCCTGTAACATTTTCTCTTACGTTCATGGAGTAGAGTGGAAGAAATAAGACTTAAGCATTAGAACAGATAAGGAATGATTTTAGATCTGTTTGCCAAAATAGCAGTCAGTGCACTTCTACAATTTGACTTCTAGGGCCCTGAAGTAAAGACATTGGATGCCAAAGATTATAGGTAAGATTTCCCCTAAGAAGCCCTAGGAGATGGAATCCATTAATCTACCTAATTTTGAAAGCCACTAGTCCTGGTAGTTCATTACCTCACCACTTTAAACACAAAACCCTAGATGTTGAAAGGCTGCAGTTTGTGTTTATACTGTTTGCCAGTGATTTGTGATGTTATGATGATGGGCAAAATGTTCAACTGCTCTGAATGCGCTGAATGAAAGTAGCCTTTCTGAACATCCAACTAAATGAGATCTGTGCTTTCCAGCAAAAGCTCTAAAGTAAAAGTTAACTGAAACGTGAATAGTTACTTTGGAGTTAACCGGAGGGCATTTCATGCCAATTAGGGTATGAATGCAAATGAATATAGCTTTAGTTTAAAATATCTTTGTTCCTAACATTTAAATGAATTGGATTGAAAGCAGTTATTCCAACTTTGTAGTTTTAAGTCGGCAATTTTCAGCACATATTAGTATAGAACTGGGTTTCAGGATACTTGGGAACCTAATTAACTGCATTTTGAAAAGTATAGTCTGAACTTTAAAATTTTCCATAGGTGGGGAGTTCTTAAATTATGTCCGTATTCAAATGGAGATGCAAGAAACCCAGCTGAAAGAACTCTGGCAAGTTAATTTGCTGTTGCACTGTATAATGGTCATTACCAAGGCTTTGAGAATGCAGTTTCTCATTTGCTGTGGACATGACCATAAAAAAATTTTCCCACTAGGTTTTCTTTCTTTCTGCTACTTTGCTAGCATTCAGCCTATTGGGAACATTTTACCAACTATGTTCTATTTCCATTGCCTTAGATTAGCCCTGTCCAGTATAAATTTAACAGAAGCCATACTTGATTTGGTAATGGTCCTATTTCAGCTTCTCATCTGAACATACATGGCTAGTATACTGAACAGTGCATGCCTAGATCTCTAAGAGATGTCTTTTGCTAACTCCTTCCATATTGTAAATAACCATGCAACTTGTAATGTAATATATTTAATAGAGGGAGGCTGGCTTCAGTTTACATGATCATCTCTGGAAATGGAACCTTACTTTATGTTCCTGTTATATAGGAGTGACAGTGACAACTGTGGATTGATCAAGTTCTTTTTAAAAGGTATGTACACATTTGAAAAAATGACCTATAATTTATAGGTCATTTCAAAGAGAGCTTGCGGGACTAAAACCAAGAGCTCTTAACGCTGTGACCAAATATTAGAGTTCTCCATAGGATGTAATAGTTACTCAATAGTGCTATGTTTTCCTGAGGAGATACAAGATTTAGCTGCTTCTGTGATTGGTCAAGTGGGAAAGAAATGTCTCCCAAGTTTAACTAATGTATATATACTCTCGTTCTCAGGGCTGTTTTGAAGATTATGATTCTAACTTTGGAGGAACTATGGTGATGAGCAGTGACTGGCAGTGGAAGTAATCACATATAAAAACTCCTTAAATAAAAATTTATTGGCTTTAAATAATTTTTGCCTATGTTACACATAATTTAAAAAAAAACTTTACACTTTTAGTAGAAAGTCAGCATGTATTTTTGGCTCTAAGTTTCTCCAGTGTTTGCTGTGGAGGGAATAAAAAAACCAAAAATTTAGTATGTTACCCATTGTAGTATACCCTAGACACAGAAAAATTGTAGGGGGCCTAGCTCACCTTATGAAATTCTTTAGCCCTTGCTCTGTTTTGGGTGTATGCATCTTGCTTTGCTTTCTCTTCCCTTTGCTGTTTGACTTCAGCTAGCTGATTGTATGATCTGTAAGAAATGTATACGCAGAACTAAGGATGGAATGTGAATTCCTATTCATACACACACACACACATACACACACCCCCACACACCACCTGTACCTTAGGGCTCTTTGATGCATGAGGGCTTCTGCAGTCTTTCTGTCTTCAGGAAGTGACACTCTAACCTTAACTTTATTCACACCCTTCAGGCAATTCACAGATGAGCCTGAGCAGAGAACAAGTGACTTGGCAAATATTACAATGCTTCATTCTCTGTGTGAGCTGATGCAGATTATGTGGAACATACCTGTAGGTTTCTCCTTAGCTATTTTGATTTGAGAATTTTCAGAAATACGAATTTTATTCTTTATTTCTTTCTGTCTCTGGGAGGATCTTTCTATAAATGATTTTTTCCTCTTTATAAATGCTTCTTGTAAGCTCCCAGGTAGAGCTATAATCTTTGGAGGGGTTTCTGTTTTTTTTTAAAAAAAAAAAAAAAAAAAGAAGCTTTTAATATTGTGGTAGTAGTATACAAGATTGTGGGGCAGTGTGACTATTGGAACTGAATGGGGAACTCTGCTGGCCCCTTGGGTAACACTAACCATTTCAGATGCTCAAGGGCCTACCTGCAGACACAAACATGTGCTCCTCCGTGCAGTGTTCAGATACATCTGGATAATCCAAGGTTTCTGTTACTGTTACAAAAGGTAGAAGTTCACTCACCTAATTGCAAATAAAAGGAAAAAAAAATTATAGATGAATTTATGGCTTCATCTCTGAACAGTATCACAAGCATAGGTTCTAAAACCTTTAACAATTTCTAAATCCCCGGTTTCCTCAGATAGACAGATGTGGTCTTTGGGGGAGGTAGGCAGCGATGCCTTACTCTTAATCCTTAAATGCAGTATAGGAATCTGTGTCCCATAAACTTCTATTCTATTCTTCCTTTGTGCTGGTTCTCATAAGACTTAAGTTTTCTGGGAAGGGAAGTTAAAAAAAAAAAAGACTATTCCTATTAAAATGTTTTATCTGACCAGCTTACTCTAGCCAAAAGCTCCCCCCTCACCCCCATTCCTGTCAAGTTCTTCCAAACCACTTCTGCATCGGCCCTACTTGTCTCCTGCTTTCCCAAATTACCCTTATCAGTAACCACAGCAACCAGTCCTAGGATGGAGCCATTTTTTAGATAAGTAATTTAATATAGTATCAGGCCGTAAGAAAAGTCCTGCCACAATACTATAGAGAATCTGGGCTTTGTAAGAGGGTAATTTAATAGACTGCATCAAATAGTTGGTGGGTTGGGATTTAGATTTTCTGTTTCCAGGCTGCAGTTCTGTGATCAATGAATTTACCATAACCTAGAGTCCTTATTAATTAACTAGAATTAAATTTGTGGCATGATTCCCTCCAATGACTATCTCCTAAGCAGTGAAGTGGGCCAGGAGGAATGGTTTGCTTGCACTGGAGAAAACTATAAAGAACCTATAGCTAGGGGCGCCTGGGTGGCTCAGGGGGTTTAAAGCCTCTGCCTTCGGCTCGGGTCATGATCCCAGGGTCCTGGGATCGAGCTCCGCATCAGGCTCTCTGCTCTGCGGGGAGCCTGCTTCCTCCCCTCTCTGCCTACTTGTGGATCTCTGACAAATAAATAAATAAAATCTTTAAAAAAAAAAAAAAAAAAAAAAAAAGAACCTGTAGCTAACAGAACTCAAAACCCATTTTTGTGTTTCATAACTTGAAATATATCTTCATTTTTTCTTTGGGACTGACCCACACAAAATAAACTTAAAAGGTAATAGCACTCATTTTGTATCCCCCTCGGGTCTGATTTTTACCTATTCTAGAGCTCCACTGCCTTTTTTGGAACAAAATCAATATATCACTGAATCAATTCATTCCTGAGTTCCAGTAATTCCAGGTCCTAATGAAAACTATAGCGTCATAAGATGAATGTCTTTAGGGCTATTAAATGGCACAACACAATGCTATCGGGCAGTTTGAGAGCTGGTTCTTCCTGTCTGCTGTCCGGTGCTTGTAAGCACAGTAACCTCTGCCTGTTCACTATGTAGTTGAGTGCATTTGTACCCAGAAAGGGGAAGGAAATTAGTTGGCAAACAATTCTAATGTAAAAAATGCCATGCAGAAACTACTTAAAAGACCTGTTGCCTTACTCTCAGTTTATTGTGTTGCTCTATTAATGAGGTGTATTCATATTAAAGAGAGCTATGAAGTTTACCTGAGAACTGCTTTTTGCCTCATTTCCTTTCCTTTCTTCTAGTGTTAGATTTGCAAGATCCATTTCAGCAATACTGATATCACTGGTGCTTAGTAATGTAAGCTCTGGTTCTTCTATTATACCATGGCCAGACTCTGTCTCCTGTGCAATAAAATTCAAAAGGAAACCATATGCTTAAAACATTAAAAATACAAAAATAATCTGTTACAGAGGAAGAACAATGGTGGTCCGTGAAGACCACAGTGGTGCCTTCCCCAACCCCTGACCCACTTTTAGAAATACTTAGGACTTTGGGGATGGGCAAAATAATTGTCTGAAAGTAGCTACTGCAAGGGTTGTAAGCCCAAATGCTTATTATGGGGCTACACAGTACAAATGCAGGTTGACTGGGAGCTGTGTAGGACCTGAGGGCGTAATCTAGATAAGTAGCTGGTGCGGTGCAGCCAGATGGAGGCCACTGTTGCCAAACCACATTTTTAGAGGAAGTATCTTTAATTACTGAACAAGAATTTGCAAAACAAACACAAAACCACCCAAAACCCGCAAAATAAAACACACAATGTGGCCCAGATGTCACTCTTGCTGTCAATATAATTTCTAATCTATGTTTATCAGTAGAAGAACAAACTACTAGAAAGTGAAAACCATATTCAGGTGACTGGAGTTGAAACAAGTAGATCAAAGAGGCTGAAGCACAGGTCAAGCCATCAGAAAAAAGATGCGTCAACTGGGACCAGACCTTTTGGAGATTTCCAATGATTACGAGATTGACTATCTCAGGAATATCAGCAAGAATTTCAGTTGTTTCTCTTGAATTTGGTTTCAAAAGACTTGTGGAAATGAATTTATATACAACATTTCACTTACCCACACTGGAATAGAGCTCTGTAATGATCCAGAACTTAAAAAGAGCTCTGACTCTCCTAGGTGAGAAAGGTTTCCTGGGATTTTTGGAGTTTCTGTCTTAGTGGAATTCTTAAAATACTTTTCATTCTCAACAGAATATGGTGCTTGAACTGAAGTTCCCCTTTCTACTGTTCTGACACAGGATTGAGAATCCATTTCCTCCACATGTGAATTTATATTTAAAACCCCAAGGCTTTCAGTTTTATCTCCATCAAGTCCTCTTTCTGATGGTTCTTCAAAGCCCAGTCTTTCTTTTCTGCCTTGGGGTTGGGCTTTTGTTGAGCACTCACTAGAGGTAGACCCACACGGCGTGCTATACTGTAGACTTAAGGGATGAAATACATTAGCCTCATCAGAGGAACTGAAAACTGAACTCTGTAAATTTTCTACACAGAGGTGGAAATGAACACTTTTTTTCTTATTTTGTATTTCAGTCTGTTCAGAATAGTTCTGACTTTCCATGCCTTGGGAAGAATCTCTTGCTTCAATGCTAAAAATACTTGGTAGATCAATATGTTGGCTCCCCTCCTGTGAAGAAAATTCTGGCAGAAGCTGTTGAAAAGATTGTTCAGATCCTGAAAGAAATAAGTTAACCATAATTACATGTTGTAAAACCTGGATACAGATACAATCTCTAATAGTCTGACTAAATTATAAATAATGAAGCCAGATTACAATGAATAGAAAACTAAAAGAATGGCCAGAGTGATTTTCAAATAATTCTGTTCCTACCATGTATTTTCTCCTAGCCTAATAAGATATGGTTATTAGGAATGATGAGGACTCTTCCCTAAGAGAGAATACTGATTTTAATGATGGAACTTAGACTAAAATGTACATGTGTATCTCAAATAAAAATATGTATGTGTGTGTATATATAAAGTTTGTACAAGAAGTTTTAGAAGAATACCTAAAACTCTAAGGGTTGAGCAGGACTTTTGCTTTTATTTTATCAAGTTCAGAATTGTAAAAATGCAAACTGAGCATTATTCTGTTATTGAAATGAATACACAGAGAAACAGAAGCTGTGACACTGGAAATGGGTGAAGACAGGACTGACCAAGTGGTGCTAGGCACACCAAGGAAAATGGGTGTAATGGGTGTAAATAAAGCAAAAGTTGTTTGTTTGTTTGTTTTTTAAAGATTTTATTTATTTATTTGACAGAGATCACAAGTAGGGAGAGAGGCAGGCAGAGAGAGAGGAGGGGAAGAAGGCTCCCTGCTGAGCAGAGAGCCCGATGTGGGGCTCGATCCCAGGACCCTGAGATCATGACCTGAGCCGAAGGCAGAGGCTTTAACCCACTGAGCCACCCAGGCGCCCCAAAGCAAAAGTATTTTTTAACTTAATCATACCTTCAGTCTTTTCTGTGGCAAATATCTGAGCAGCAGCATGAGCCAAAGGAGGGTCCAGCTGCTGGTTTGGGCTTGTGTTAGAAGAATTCAGGCTGGTTTTCAGTGCTGTAAAAGAAACTGTGCTTCTGGGTGTTGCAACAGTGTGGTGGCTTTCACACGAAGAATCTGAGTTCTGATGGAAAACAACAGGTTAAGGCTGAAATACTGATTATGTATTACCAACTGGATTAATAGTCATGTTCCTATGATACTACTCTGCCTTAATTACCACTTCACTTTCACACTATTACTTTACTTAAACCCAATTCTTCCATTTCAGTTAATATGAAAGAGACTTTGACAAAAATTATTAGAAAACTGCAAATTAACCATAGTTTAGAATACAATGAAATCATTTTCAAAGGCAGGAACTATTATGTAGGACAGCCTGGGATGTCAGGGTATGGGAGTGGAAAGACCGAGGTTCAAATCTCAGCTGCCTTACTATATAGAAAGAGGCCTTAAATTTTATAAAATTAGTAATAAACACAAACCATAAAAATATTCTTGAGCATTTTATGCATGGTACTCTAGTACAGCTTGTTTTCAATCTTGGCTCCACATCAGAATCGCTTGGGGAGCGATTATCAGAAATTATCTGATTATCAGAAAAGAGTTTCTGATAATCTAAGCACGCCTAGGGATTCTGATTTAATTGGTCTGGGTACAGCCTGGACACTGGGATTTTTAAAAGCTTTCCATGTGATTCTAATTGGCAGCAAGGTGAGGAACTACTGTTCTTTTTTTTGTTGTTGTTCTTGTTTTTAGAAATTCACAGCAATGAAGCACCGACATTAATGTACCTGGTAAAAGTCTCTGCTGTCTTGAGAAATCCCAGAATATGATGATATATCAAAATCTGGATGTGGTTCTAAGGGTTTAAATAGCTGACGATGCAAATTTGGAAAAGTGTGTTCCAACTCCGGAAAGTCCAGGTCAACTGTTGTAATGTTGAGAAGAAAGATTAATTTTAGGTAACTGCAATTTAATGAAATTACTTCCATTTTTTTCATTGTCAGCAGACACTTTCAAATTAAGTCCTATCATTATGTCCCACATACAAAAAATGAGGATACTCTCAATGACCAAAACCTTTGACCAAGTTTCCATTTTCCACATTCCAAAGTCTTATGACATTAATTAGAAGAAGACACTATGATCACTGCTTTGCTAGAAGTGCTGGTTATTCTCACTTATTTTAGTATCTGTGATTTAAAAAAAGAAGAAAAGTTCCTGTACAGGGTGTTAGTATGGGCCTGGCATCGTACTTCATGTGTATTATATCATTTAATCTCCAACATCTTTTTAACGGAAGATGAAGGAGTAAGCAATGTGTTTATTATCTCCCAGCTAAAGGAACGATCAAACTAGGGACTCGAGGTCTGATCTTTTTTTTTTTTTTTTTTTTTTTTTAAGATTTTATTTATTTATTTGTCAGAGAGAGAGAGAGAGCAAGAGCGAGCACAGGCAGAGTGGCAGGCAGAGTCAGAGGGAGAAGCAGGCTCCCTGCAGAGCAAGGAGCCCGATGCGGGACTCGATCCCAGGACGCTGGGATCATGACCTGAGCCGAAGGCAGCTGCTTAACCAACTGAGCCACCCAGGCGTCTCTCGAGGTCTGATCTTATTCTCAATATTGGCAATACTGCCTCAGCTGTTAAGCTAACTTTGCAATGGTAAAGGAAGATCTGTTCATCTCCGCGACATGTTCTTCAGCCTAACTCATTCCAGATCTTCTCTCATTAAATGCTGTTTTCCATGTATTGTGTCAGAACTGCCGCAGCAGGCCATAAAGACATGAAGCTCAAACCATCATTCCTTAAAACTAAAAGGATGAAAGGTTATATAAAAGTGTTAAAAATAATTTTACCCTCAAGTCTGTTTTTTTCAGTCATCAGATTTGCTTCATTTCTGTGCTTGCCTATCATCTGCTGCATGTGTGTCTTACCAGGTGTAAACTTTTCCACTGCAGGCAACAGAGCTTGAAGAACTTCCTGAGAATCCTGCCTTTGACAATGAACTTGTGATGAGGGAAGTACAGAACTTAAAATATCTCTTTCCTCTTCTTTACCAGTGGTAGATTCTTGTTCCCTGGGGTCCAGCTCTGAAAATGACCCTAAAAATTGAGTTTAATGAAAATACTTAGTGGCTGGGCACTTCCTAAGAGACAAGTTTTGGTAGGGAAGCACAGCAGTATACACTGATGAGGATCTGAGCAATTAAGAAATCTGCTCAGACAGGTTCCCACTGAATGGGAAAATGTGACAATAGCAGGTAATTCTGAAAATATTGGAGAACCATAGAGCATCCCTGTGGGTCTGCAGGCCTGGAACTTACAATAATGTTTAGGGTATCATACTGCCCATTATCCTCTCTCAGGCATCAACAGTTTACTACTGAGATTTAAAGAAACAATCCCTCTCAGCACACTGGGACAAGCTCTCAATGTTTGCTCTTGCCACTGTACTGACCTCGACTGATGCTGGTCTTTCAGTTTATTTACAAACATTCTGACTTTATTACCTGGATCTGTAAGGCTCAGATCCGTGTTTTCGTAACTTAAAAAGCTCCCAGTAGAAACAGTTACTGATGATAACGGCTCATGATAAATCTCTTCTGTTTCAGCCTAAAAATGAAGAGGAATGTAAGACTACAATGTAGGAAGTAACAGCTAGAAAAAAACTCAAATCAGTGACATTAGCAGTTATCAATTCTGAGCTCAGATCAAGTGTAGAAACCTTCATAGTTGTAAAGGTCAGCAGTAAAACCTTTTCATCATTGCTCAGAACTCATTAGTCTCACACACACACACCCACCATCTATCAAGTCCTCAGTTATACTCAGTCACCTTTACACACACATACACACACACACACACACACACACACACCCCTCCAGACATATGCCCTTATTGTTTTAAGTAACTTTTGCTTCTCAGAACTAGAGAGATCATGCATCAGGTAGACTGGAAGGTCTTCTGATGCTCAGATTTGGCTATTTTCATCATTGATCCACTTCAGTAAGAGCAGATCTCAGAGAACACAGACTTCAGTATTTCACAACTTCTATAAACTAAAAGACAACATGAAACCAAACAGCTCTAACAATGGAGGACACATTAAGACACTACTAACATTATCCAGCTTCATAGTTGGACTCAGATATATCTGTTCTTCCTCCACGGCATGATTCTCAGCCATAGCCTCCTTGACCTTTACTGAAATTAGGGGGAGAGGGGGGGTAGTTTAGATTATTACAAGTCAAATTCTTAGCACCAAAGGATATCACTTCTATTTTCCTACAGTTTTTTTTTTTCATATTTTGCTTTGTAGAATTGTCTTAGACCAAAACATTCATTTTATTATTCATTAAAAACATTTCCTAGTCAGCATAATATGCTTTTCCCTGGAAAACTGTACTTATATTCTACGGAAAGAAAATTACCAGTGTGCTGGGAAATGCTTTTGTTATTAAGTGAAGCAAGAATATTCAATCATTAATACAGTATGATCTCAAAATTGAGATCATATTGAGTTGAGAAAAATGCATATAAAAATATATAAAAATTATTTGGCTCAGTTAAGAATTCAGCTATTCTGAGTTTATTTTTCTCTTACTCCAACAGTCAACATTTATGGGAAAGCTGGTCAAAGTATGTAGTTATCTGTGGCTCTGAAACAGAATAAGATTAAAACTGTGCCATCATGGGCGCCTAGGTGGCTCAGTGGGTTAAGGCGCTGCCTTTGGCTCAGGTCATGATCTCAGGGTCCTGGGATCAAGTCCCACATTGGGCTCTCTGCTCAGCAGGGAGCCTGCTTCCCTCTCTCTCTCTCTCTGCCTGCCTCTCTGTCTACTTGTGATCTCTGTCTGTCAAATAAACAAATAAAATCTTTAAAAACAAAAACAAAAAAACAAAAACAAAACCTGTGCCACTAAATATATAAATTAAAATTGTGTTTCATTATCACCATAATTTTATTAAGAGACATCATACACACTAAAAGCATGTTTCTTTTTTTTTTTATGTTTCTTAAACGTTTTTGTAAGAAATGTTTTCTCAAAGACCCAGGACACACACATTAAAATGTATTATTTTGACCTAACTGATATAACCAATAAATCGTTACTTGGGTTCTTCTAAACACACTAAAATTTTCAGTAGAGAAACTAAGATACAGTGAAATTTTATAGTAAGTTGTTATTTTTTCCTAGGCACCTCATTTCAAAACCTAGTTGGGGAGATAAGTTAATCTGGGGCTTACCAATTCATAATCATAACACTATACTGTTATCTGTAACATACCAAGAAGATTCTCCCGGGGGAAGATTTGGGTAGAATAAGCGGTAGAAAATAAAAGTAAGAAAGGAACAAGGTGCTTTCTTTTGGAGAAATGTTGCAGAATTCAGTACAGACGGCCCTGAAAGAGCTGGAAGAGAAACGAGGATCACTGGTTTGGACTCACTGATACAAGGGACCCATTACTGAAAAAGGGAAGTAGCATCATGAAAGCAATGCCTTGAACACAGTCGTCTTCCCATGACACACAAGAATTTCCTGTTTTTCTTCCAAAGCAAAGCACCATTTCCCACCTTCCAACAAAAGGAAAGGGCACAGAGCTTGGAAGTTAGTGATCCCATCATAAAGCTACTAAGAAATCAGGCTGAGTGATGAGGACGTGAATAAAGAGGAAAGGAGGGAACAGAGAAGTAAAGCTGGCACGTTCTTTTCTAAAACAGAAACAATATGAATGTAGGGATGATTACGAGGAAGAGAAAAGCAGTCCCCGGGAACCAGGAGCTGCCCTGGCACAATCAGAGAGGCCTTAGTGTTCTCCTGTTAAATGTGAACAGTTTCACAGAATACCAATAGGAAAGGCTGCTCTGTGCCTATGATGGATCAAGACAAAAATCAGGCAACCAGTACTCACAGCTAAACACAGACAAAATCAGAGTATTATCCAAACCACAAAAATGACCAAGCATCTCCTTATCTTGGCCTGAATTAAGTGAGACAAAAATGTGATTTATATATTTTTAATATGTAAAATATAATTGAGAAAAAAAATTTTTTTTTTTTTCTTAGAGGCATTTTATTTACTGGGCTCTCCTTGGGAGTCTAATTGAGAAAAATTTTTAAAAATTATTTGAGAGAGAGAGAAAGAATCCCTAGCAGATGCTATGCTGAGCAAGGGCCCAACGCAGGACTTGATCCCATGACCCTGAGATCATGACCTGAGCCGAAACCAATAGTCAGACATTTAACTGACTGAGCCATCCAGACACGTCGAGAATGATAATTTCTAATAAAAGCAGTACGTGCTCATTATGATTTTAGAAGGCACCAAAAGTTATAAAGAAGGAAAATTTATCCTTTTCCTACCAGTCATAAGCAACCACTTATTGCACTTTGATGTTTTAATTTCTTGCTTTTTTTTTTTTTTTTTTTTAAATATGAGTAACTTGTTCTTCACTAGTTACAGCTTTCGTAAGCCTCACTTTGTTATTCCCACCTCCTGGATAATTCCAATAATGGAACTGCCCCTGCTTCCTGAAAACATCTAATACTCATAAGCAGCACCCCATTTCCTTGAAGCCTCCCCCAAATCACCTTATTAAGCCCAAATCTTACAGGCAGTTAAGTCCTTTTTAATACCTGTACTGAGACACCTCCCAGTTCCCTGTTGTAAGCATTCTACCTCACAGCAACAAGTCAGGACACTCAGCTCTGTTCAACTATAGGTAAGTTCCTGATCCTCTCTGACCAGAGGACACCAACAGTCCACTGGCTAAATCTAAAAGAATGGTAACAGTTTCATTTTAAATTGTTGGCTCTCTCTTGTCTCTCATTCTATTAAACCATAGTGACAGCTAAAATAAAAAGAAATCTGGTTAGAAAAGGTAACTGCTTAAAAGATACTTTGGAACTGACGCAGTAGTATGAACCAGAACTATGCTTTGTAGGGTAAACAATATTACACATGAAACAGTTTGTTAGGTACTTGCAGAAATTCAAAAGTGAAAAAAAATTTAATGCTGGTTGTATTTGGAAGGCAGGATTAAGTGATTTAAAGTTTTTTCCTTGTAACCCTCTCTTCCAAATATTTTAAAGACAAAGCATGTCATTTAGAATGCCAAGGAATATTTTAAAGATAATATTTAATAATATTAAATATGGACTGTTACAAATAGGCTTAAATACAAAATCTGTAGAGGTTGCCAACGATGAAAACCTCATACCCTCATATACTTCCTATTAGCATTTATTTAGTAAAATAATTTAAAGGCAAAATTACTATTCTCTAAATAAACTTTACTCCCTCATTCAGCTTTTTGTGCAAAGAAATAATACATGTTTTTTTGTAAAAAAGAAAATAAGAACCTATAATACATGAATATATAAAACAGAAAGTGAAACCTAGCCTCCAACAAAGGTAAACCTATACCAACACCTTGGTGATTACCATTCTGGACATTTTTCAATGCATAAAGACAGGTTTTACCCCCTTCATTTAACAAGTCCAGATGCACCATAATGATTCTATTACCAACAGTCACTAAAGTTATTCACCACTTCTCATTACAAAGTGCCACTAAATATCTTCCATCCACACATCCTGTGCACAGCGATTCCACTGTTTATTCTCTATCTCTCACCTGTTTCCTTGGACTCATCATTACAAACGTATTCCTGGGCAATAGGGTCAAGACAACCAAATGCATCACAGTTCAGTGGGCTCCCAAAGAAACTTTGTTCTCGGCTTATTGAAACCCTTAGGGGGTCCCTGTCTTGATAAAAATCTGGTTTACCTGGAAGGAAGAAAAGATGGACTCATTAGATTTTCGCTTACATTTCTACAGTTAGTAGTTAAAACAAAAATGGCAATTTAGATTACAGGCAAAAATCTATGTAGCAAGAAAATAATAACCACTTATCTTTCACACAGTCCTTTAAATTATTTCACTTTGATTTTACTTTTTTTTTTTAAGATTTTATTTATTTATTTAATAGAGATCACAAGTAGGCAGAGAGGCAGGCGGGGGTGAGGGTGGGGGGAAGCAAGCTTCCCACTGAGCAGAGAGCCCGATGCAGAGCTCGATCCTAGGATCTTCAGATCATGACCTGAGCCAAAGGCAGAGGCTTAACCCACTGAGCCACCCAGCGCCTCTGATTTTACTAACTTTTTAATGACAGTCTCATTTCTAACACCAAATAATATTTCAGGATTGAGTAATCACTCTGAAAAAAAAATGCCTGGAGAATTTAACCATTAATAGTATTGTAAGATACAGTCTGTGGTCATAAAGTCAAAAACAGCCACAGCTAATCTGTGGTATAAGAAATCAAAGTAGAGGTTTACCCTGGAGAAACAAAGAGACTGTAATTGGGAGGACACAAGAGGAGGGTTTGTGGAGTTCTCTAAGGTTCTAGTTCTTGACCTGAGTGGTGGCTACCTAGGGGTGGCTATTACAGTGGTAATCACTGAAATAAACACATAGGATTTGTGTACTTCTCTTAATGTTATACTTTGATGCAAAAATAACAGACCAGTAAAGAAACAGAGGAATGGGAGATTCCCCAAAGTAGAAGCTAATCTACTCTGCATAACTGTAGAATCGCTTGGGAATTCAAGGCACCAAGTATTACATAAAGTAAGTGTCACCAGGGAATGGAAGTCAAGGAGACTGTTTAGAAATATCTACTTGGAACAGAGCCATCCCATCTCCTAGGATCCCTGTCCCTCAGCATCATCCCCACAGAAGACTAAAGGTTAATTCTCTGGAGAAACTGAATCCAGTACACTCTGAAAACGGGGCTTGGTGCCAAAAGGAAGCAGTGGTGGAAAGCAGTGAGAATGCCATAAGGTAATTAGGGGTATTCCAGTACGCACCTCAATGCAGATGCTCCCACGTCTGGCTCCACGATAGCAACAACCAGACTTGTTTCAAGATTGGAGGATCTTAAAGAAATTAAACTCTGAACTGCCTTAAGGAAAAGAACTCCAGATACTAACTTGAGGGTACCCAGTGAGACACCCCCTTTTCTAATGAAGTTCAGCAGGAAACAAGGCCCCTGCTTACAGTTTCTAATTAGCCTTCAGCATCCGACTCAAATATGCAAGACATTAGAGAAACGCCTCTGAAAAATGAGAAACAAATAAAAAGGAACAGAAGAATTCAGACAAACTGAGAAAATACAGCAACCCGAACAAACAAAACACTATATACATTCAAAGCAGGTAATACATTACACCCATGAGATAACAGCAGCATGCTATGAAAAAAGAAAAACAAAACAGAACCAGAAAAAGAGCAAACTTTTAGAAACTGCAATTTGATGGTCAAAATGAAAATTGATAAGTTAGAAAAAAATTGAGAAAATTCTTCCAGAAAGAAAAACCAAAAGCAGAAATGAGCTACAGAAGAAACTGGAAGATCAATATGGATGAGTCTTTCTCAACAGGACTTGTCATCGCCTGCCCAAGGAGTCTGTAGCCATTATCTTTTGTTTTACATGCCTCCTACTGCCATGAAATTTTAATAACTACAGATACTGTTTATCTTTTTATGTACACCTATACGTTGATACATAAAGAGTAAGACTTTTTCAACTCCCCAAGAGCCAATTCTTGTCCTATTTGGAAGCAGTAACACCCTTATTAAGAACACATGACAGAGCTCCCCCAACTTTCAAGTGGAAGGTGTTTCACAGAGAAAGTGGTGTGATCTCACCTTCTATTAGAGGTATGTGATAGAAGTATTAGTGTTAGAAGACAGATAGGCAACAGAAACTTCAAGCAAATTAAAAAAAGGAAACGATACAAGAAAGTTTTACAACACTAATTACCTTGGCAGTGAAAAACATTTATACATTAGCATAATGGTAATTTAGCTTAATTTTTCCTAAAATTCATTGCGAAGTCATGTGGTAAATATAAGAAGAAACTCATAAAAGACTTAAAGAGTGGCTGCCTCTGGTAAGGTTAAGGGGTAAGCAGTAGGTAGGAGCATGAAAAAAAGCTGTTTCATGTTATAAACTTTTAGCACTATTTGCCTTTTTTTTTTTTAAAGAATTTTATTTATTTGACAGAGATTACAAGTAGGCAGAGAGGCAGGCAGAGAGAGAGGAGGAAGCAGGACTCCCTGTAGAGCAGAGAGCCCGATGCGGGTCTCGACCCCAGGACCCTGAGATCATGACCCGAGCTGAGCCACCCAGGTGCCCTTCTATTTGTGTTTTAAAACCATTTCCCTGTGGTATTTTTTAAAAAGATTTTACTTATTTATTTGACAGAAAAAGAGTATACAAGTAGGAAAGAGAGGCAGGCAGAGAGAGAGGGGGAAGCAGGTTCCCTATTGAGCAGAAATCCCGATGCAGGGCTCGATCCCAGGACCCTGAGATCATGACCTGAGCCGAAGGCAGAGGCCCAACCCACTGAGCCACCCAGGTTCCCCTGCTTGTGGTATTTTAACTAAAAGTATTACCAAGAAGTATGATAAAGGTTAGGATAAAAGTTCCAAAGGCCCAGGAGAGGGAAGCTTGATAGTTCAGGCCCACTTTACCAGTGAAGGGGCCCTTTATCAGCCCCATCCTGAAGGGAGGAGCAAGATCAGGAAGGGCCTGGCAGGTTGAAGCTGGAGACTCAGACTCAAATTAGACTTACTCCTCCAACTGAACAGAAGCCCAGTGAAGAGTTTCAAACACAGAGATGCAGAGAGAGATTACTCAGAATGTACCATGGGAAAATTAGAGTTCAGCGAGGCTGGAAAGAGGGAGACTTGGGAAGCTATAGTAGCCACTCAAGAAGAAATAATAGGCTGCATTCAGGAGAGGGAGTGGGAACAAGTGGACAGATACCAGAGCTGAACAAAGAGAACTGAGAACTGGTGATTTTTGTTGGGTGTTGGAGAGATAAAGATAAGGGCAGTATCAAGATTTACATCTATTGGGCGCCTGGGTGGCTCAGTGGGTTAAGCCGCTGCCTTCGGCTCAGGTCATGATCTCAGGGTCCTGGGATCGAGTCCCGCATCGGGCTCTCTGCTCAGCAGGGAGCCTGCTTCCCTTCCTCTCTCTCTACCTGCCTCTCCATCTACTTGTGATTTCTCTCTGTCAAATAAATAAATAAAATCTTAAAAAAAAAAAAAAAAAAAAAAAAAAAAAAAAAAGATTTACATCTATGGGGCGCCTGGGTGGCTCAGTGGGTTAAAGCCTCTGCCCTCGACTCAGGTCATGATCTCAGGGTCCTGGGATCCAAGCCCTGCATCGGGCTCTCTGCTCAGCAGGGAGCCTGCCTCCCCCCTCTCTCTGCCTGCCTCTCTGCCTACTTGTGATTTCTGTCTGTTAAATAAATAAATAAAACCTTTATAAAAAAGGGGCGCCTGGGTGGCTCAGGGGGTTAAAGCCTCTGCCTTCAGATCAGGTCATGATCCTGGGGTCCTGGGATCGAGGCCCGCTTCGGGCTCTCTGCTCAGCGGGGAGCCTGCTTCCTTCTCTCTCTGCCTGCCTCTCTGTTTACTTGTGATCTCTCTCTGTCAAATAAATAAATAAAATCTTTAAAAAAAAAAAAAAAAATTTACATCTAAGTACTTGTCCCTGAAAAGAGAGGGCTCAAGGATAAGGAGGTGGTGGTGAAGGGTGAGCTATATGCTATGCAGTTTTCCCTTTTAGGCAAGATGACATTTTTACACTCTCAAACATGACCCATTAAATCACAGGAATAAAACAAACAAACAAAAACATGGGAGTCAATGGTGAGAATTTCCCAGGGCGCATTCTAAATTAGGGAGAGCACTAATTCCCAGAGAGCTGTGGTTTGCCGAAGACAGCTAAATAGAATCTTTCAAAGCTAAGGAAAAAATAAAATCATTGTTACAACTTCCATAAGACGCAATAAGGAAGCAGAAAGGGGACTGATTTTTTCTTTTTTAATTTAAAAGATTTTATTTATTTATTTGACAGAGAGTGACCAAGCAGGCAGAGAGGCAGGCAGAAAGAGAGAGAGGAGGAAGGAGGCTCCCTGCCAAGCAGAAAGCCCGATGCGGGACTCGACCCCAGGACCCTGAGATCATGACCTGAGCCAAAGGCAGCGGCTTAACCAACTGAGCCACACAGGCACCCCAAGGGGACTGATTCTTAAGAGCTACTCTACCTTAAGAGAATCTCTACCTTCCTTAATTCTTTCAAGTCAGAAACAAAGGTATAATATTTTATGGCTTAAGACCAAAGTAGTTGTTAATATTATACTCTTATGTACTTTTCAAGTGACAAAGACAATCTTCCCCCTTAAAAAAAGATGTGCTTTGATAAGTTTCATCATTTGAGTCTGAATTTTAAAAATAATTATGAAATTCAAATAGGGCTATTTACTAAAGATCGCAGGGAGCACTCTTCCTAATAACTGCATCTAGAAGTACAGAGAAGAAATATACTTGTAACTGTCCTTAAAACCAGGATTTTAAGCAATAATTATCCTATAAAAATGTAAGAAAACAGCAGTGAAGGTATTGAAGTAGAAAAGCAACCAAGTGGGGCATGTGGGTGGCTCACTGGGTTAAGCCTCTGCCTTTGGCTAAGGTCATGATTTCAGGGTCCTGGGATCGAGCCTCGCATCAGGCTCTCTGCTCAGTGGGGAGCCTGCTTCCCCCCGCCTCTCTGCCTGCCTCTCTGCCTCCTTGTGATCTCTGTCTCTGTTAAATAAATAAATAAATAAAAAGAAAAAAGAAAATCTTTAAAAAAAAAAAAAAGAAAAGAAAAGAAAGAAAAGGAAAGCAGCCAAGAAGAAAAGAAAATAGAGTTACTCCTAAAGAAACAGTTTAGAAGGCAGACATGAAGCAAGAGTGTCAGAAGCAGAGGATACTGAAGAATTTTTGCCTACAGTAAAAAGATTTTCACTACATATGAGAAAAAACTAGTTACCTAATGCCACATTCACGTCCAAATACTGTTTATGTAAACCATTATTTTCTTTTCACCAATACTCACAGATTGTTTCTTCAAGACAAAAAATTCAGCATTGTGAAAAAATGTAGAAAACTGGCAAACTATTAAAAAAATCTTATTTTATCAAACCGTATTACCTAGTATAGATGTTCTGCCACTTGCTGGTGACTCTACCTCTGGTATAGCACTGAGTTCATGCTGGTTCAAGTCCAATCCACATTTCACTTTTGCTACAGGTGGCTTTGAGGATCTTCTGCCCAGTTCTTTGTCCAGATGCTCACCTATCAAGTAAGTGACAAAGTTGAGCACAGTACCAATCTGTTAACATACTACAAACTTTCCTTCAGCCAGCAGGTTGCTGGAGGTGAAAGCAAAGAATAATCAGGATAGTTACAATAAAAAAAAAAATGGGAGTTATCGTACCACTTTGCTGGACACCACTCTCTTCTGAAAGCAGCTGATGATTATCACCAGAGTTGCTCCTATTCGCAGGACTGATGCCTTCCTGATCAGCCCTTGCTAGGTCTTGGAGAACAGGAAGCCACTCTCTGAGCTTCTGAGTTTCTGTATCACCTTCAGCTGTGGGCTTACTTATCTGAAGAAGTGGGCAATTGAGGGTGGGGATGACACAAGATGAGGGATCATGTGAAGAATTCACCAGATGAATATCACCCTTCTTAAATAAGAACCTCAATTGAATAGTTCCATCAATCACAATATTACAACTTCAGAGATTTTTAAAAATGCGAAATGCCTCTAAAATACAGAAAAGGTGAGACTTCCACTGAAAAGCACCTTTCACAGGGCTTGAACTTAAAAATTTAACCTCCACTGTATCTTCCAGTAAGACATTACACTTTTGTACTCCTCCCTAATTTTCTCTCCCCATTACTTTTTCCTTAAAATGACCAGGAAATCCCTATAACTCAAGTTCTCATGAACCCAACTCAGCCTTCTCTTGAATGTTAAAGGATTTATAGAATTCTATTTAAGCTAAATCATAGACTCAGGAAGTGGCTTTTTAAAATAAAATGGATAGGGGTACCTGGGTGGCTCAGTGGGTTAATCCTCTGCCTTTGGCTCAGGTCATGATCCCAGGGTCCTGGGATAGAGCCCTGCATTGTGCTCTCTGGTCAGCGGGAAGCCTGCTTCCCCTTCTCTCTCTGCCTGCCTCTCTGCCTATTTGTCAAATAAATAAAATATTTAAAAAAAATAAAAAAAACAAAATAAAATGGATAGATTCACATTCAGGAGAATGCACTCATCTCCCCACAGAGAAACTACAAACATCAAGGTGATCCTGCCAGAGTCTTCTCACCAATTCAGTAACAACAGATCTAACTGCCTATTAGCCTAAAATCAAGTCAATTTTAGAACAGACAGTGATATTGTCACTTAAGGAAAAAGGTGGTACTAATTTTGATTCAAATACAAATGTCAACAAAGTGCTATACAGAAAGCACAAGACTTGCTACCTGCATAGAAGAAATTCTGCTAATTATTTTGCAATTTAAATAAAAAAAAAAGATTTATTTTTTTTCGATAGAGGTCACGAGTGGGAGGGAGGGGCAGTGGGAGCAGACTCCCCACTGAACAGGGGGCCGACAGGGGACTCGAACCCAGGACCCTGGAATCATGATCTGAGCTGAACACAGATGCTTAACCGACTGAGCCACGTACTTGCCCCTGCAATTTAATCTTAGGGCAAGCTCAAAGCCCTTTATAATAAAACTTCAAATGACAACCTGCGTTTTTAACAGCATTTGCATTTGGCTATGTCAAACTAAGGCTGAAATCAGCTGGGCTTCAAACAACTACTAACCTTATGAACACCATGCAAGGTAGAATCAACTTTAGTGTTTTAATTTCTACATTGTTTAAGGTAGAAAATTAAAGCAGTTGAGGTCAAACCATTTATTCTCAGTAACTGAGAATTTATTTAGGACCGAAATTTAAGAAAATTTCTAGCTTGTCTGAGTAGGGTTACCGCCATCAATTTAATTTCTAGGTATTCAAGTTTCATACATACCTGACTATATTTAAAGAAATCCCTCAAAGTCTCTTGATGTTTCTGTACCTGCTGCTGCAGTGTTGTCTGTCTCTGTACAAGCAATTCTTCTTGGGCTTTGTGGCTATAATGCAGAACTTTCTTTTGTAGATCCAACTGCTTCTGAAGTCCTAGGTTATCTTGCAGAGTTAAGACAGGTTGTGAAAAACACACAAGTCTATCTTGAAGTCTGGGGGTCATGGAATTGCTTGAGAGAGCTGCCTGTTCATTCTTAGATGAATACAATTCATCATGGTTTTTAGATTTAACTTCAGCAAAAGGGAGTGGAATAAATGGATGCTTCTTTTCTGTGGGTAAAAACAAATAGGGAATAGGATGCTCGCAAGATTCACTTGCAGTCAATTTTGTTTGATTGTTTAACAGTTCTTCCTGGCCCTTCTCATTAGAATGCACCACTTCCCTCTCGAAGTCCAACCGTGCTGCCAAAATACCCTGTGAAGGCAGAACAGGCGGTGATGGACTCGGAAGTCTATCCTGGGATGCTGAGATCTTGGAGTGACTTGAGGCAACAGTACTGTCACTTTTGGTTGTAAGAGGCTTTTGGATTCTTTCAGAGTCAGCAACAGGTGGTGCTACCTGGGATACCGATGAAGAGCTAATCTGCTCAGAGGATACCCTTTTCTCCAATTTACTTAGTCTTTGCAAAATTAATTCTTCTTGGACTTCCTGTCTAGATCGAATGGCTTTTCTTTGTATTTCTAACTGCTCCTGAAGTACTTTCAAATCACCATGGGGAAGCTGGACAAAATGCTCAGAAGATAACTTCTCCTCAAATTCATATTGTCTGGGCAAAACCAAGTATTTCTGGGGTTTTTTGCCACACGGAAGAGAATTGCTTTGTGCATGCAAGTGTTCTTGCTGAAGTGCAATCAAGTGATCTTGTTCAGGTAAAACAGGCTGTGATAAACCGAAAAGCCTATCAGGCAGACCCGGTTTCTCAGAATGTCTTGAGGAAGCTGTATTATCACTCGTAGTTGAACAAGGTTCTTGGGTTCTCCCAGATTCACTAAGAGGTAATGAAGCAAGCGAATGCTGTACAACAGGGGGTGAGAAGGAAGAGGAGCCAACATGCTCAGGAGATCTTCCTTGCTTCCACTCACTCTGTTTGTGCAGAAGTAATTCTTCCTGAGCTTCCTGTCTAGACTGAATGATAGCTTCTCTCTGTGTAGCTAACCTTTCCCCGAGCGCCTTCAAATTATCTTGCTGAGGCCGAATAAGCTGTGATATCCTCCAAAGCCTATCCTGCAACTGTGGGATCTGAAGATGGCTTGAAAGACTTTTGCTGTCACTCTCAGTTGAAGGAGGCTCCTGGGTTGTACCAGACTCAGCAGAAGGTAACGAAGTAAATGAAGGCTGCCCTACCTGGGGCTCGAATGAGGAGTCAGTTTGTTCCAAAGATACCTTTCCTTGGCTTTTCTGGCTGAAGTGAAGGGCCGCCTTCTCTGTGTCCAGCCATTCTTGGTGTTCCTCCAAGTTATCTTGCAGAGGTAGTGTAGGCTGTAAAAATCCCAGACATCTTTCCTGAAACCTCGGGATCGTAGAAGAGCTTAAGGGAACTGCACTGTCACTCTTGCCTGGCATAAACTCCTGGCATCTTTCAGACTCAGCTACCTGGGACAGGGATATAGAGGTGCTAGTCTGTTCAGAAGAAACCGTTTTCTCTAATTCATGTGGTTTGTGTACAAATTCCCGAGTTTCTTGTTCAGCACCAAGCATTACCCTGTGTGTATGCGACTGTTCTTGGAGTGCTGTCAAATTTTCTTGCCTTGGCAGGTTATGCTGTGGAAAACTGTGAGGCCCATCCTGAGATGCTGGGATTACCGGATGACTAGAGGGAATAACACTCTCCTTTTCAGATAAATCAAAGTTCTCAATTCTTCTAGGTTCAGTTTTAGCAGAAGCTTGTGAAGCAACTAAACATGGAGCAGCCGCTGGTGGAAGTGAAGAACCCATTTGCCCAGACTCATCCAAATCCCTCTGTCTATGCAGAAGCAATTCTGCCTGGACTTCCTGCCTGGCCTGAAGGGCATTGCTCTGTGTAGTCACCTGTTCTCGGAGCAACTGCAAACTATCATGCAAAGGGAAGAACTGCTGTAGGAAACTCAAAGACCCATCCCGAGATTTCTGGTTTTCAGACTGGCTTGAGAGAAGACCCTTCACGCTCTCAGATGAATACTGCAGCTGGATCTTTCCAGTGCAAGTAGAAGGAAGTGAAGTAAATGTATGCTGAGCTACCTGCGAAGGGAGAGAAGGGGGCGCAGTCTGTTCAGACCATATTCTTCCACCCAATTCACTCTGTTTATGTACACATGACACCTCTTGGGCTTCTCGCCTAGCCTGAAGGCTGTCCCTCTGAATATGAAACTGTTCTTGGAGAAAGTTAAAATTATCTGGCTGTGATAAGATAGGTTGTGAAAAACTCCAAAGCCTATCCGGAAGTTGTGGGACCCCAAGATGGCCTAAGGGAACTGCAGTATCATCCCTGGTTGGAAAAGATTCCTGGATGCTCCCCGATTCAGCTCTGGCAGAAGGCAATGTAGAGAATGAATCCAGAGATACTAATGGAAGGGAGACAGAGAGGCCAGTTTGTCCTTCCAATTCTTTCTGTTTGTACAAAAGCAATCGTTCCTGAGCTTCCTGTCTTGACCGAAGAACCTCCTTCTGTAGGTCTAACTGTTCTTGGAGAGCCTTCAAATTACCCAGGTGGGCTGTGATATTTTCTGAGGTTGGCAAAGACTTACCCTGCATGTGGCTGATTACAGAAGGACTTATAGAAACTGTACTGTTGTTCCTGGCTACAAAGGATTCCTGGATTTTTCCAGATTCAACTGTAGCAGGCAGAGAACTAAAAGCATGCTCAGCTGCCGCTGGCTGGAATGAAGAACGTTTAGTTAGCTTGGAGGGTATACTTTCCTTGTTCTCTGAGAACCTCTGCTGGGGATCTAAAGTTTGAGAAGTTGTTGCCCGAGATATTTCAGCTATTTCTTTAGGATCCTGTATTATTAGCAGCCTATCATGTGACAAAGGCTTTGAAAGTATATGAGAATCTTTATGAACCAATTTATAGCCTCTCTGTTGTACTTCACTCCGTGAGAACTGCTTAGGCTGTTCCTTTGATTCCAAAGACTGCTTGGCTTTTAAAACATCTGAATTGATTACCATGTCTATTTCTACCTGTCTTTGTGGAAAGAGACTTTGTCTTGGAATCTGAAAATGATCTTCTTCTGATCTGGAGATCTGTATGGATGGTACAGGCAGATATTTGTTAGGACTCAACTTGGGTCTCTGACCTTGATCCCAATGCTCTGATATAACAGTGGGTCTCTCAGTATTCTGTGGCAGTACTGATTTAACAGAATCAGATGTCAGTGAAGTGGCTAACCCAGATGAGTACTTTCCTTTTAACATAGTCTGATATTCAAGTAATCGTTTCCTGGCTGTTTCAACAGACTGTCTGTGAAACCTAAAACAAACACAAAAAAACAAACATTACTTTTTCTTTCTTTCTTTTTTTTTTTTTTAAAAAGATTTTATTATTTGACAGAGAGAGAGCACAAGTAGGCAGAGAGGCAGAGAAAGAGAGACAGAGAGAGAAGCAGGTCCCCTACTGAGCAGCAAGCCCGATGTGGGACTCGATCCCAGGACCCCGGGATCATGACCTGAGCCGAAGGCAGAGGCTTACCCCACTGAGCCACCCAGGCGCCCAACATTATTCTTGCTTGATGAAAAAAATGCTCTATATTCTCATCTACACATTAAATTTAACAAAGAGCAATTTAGAGATGGTCATTATCATGATGAAAACAGGGTAACATTCATATTGACCTTTGGGAAACCTATATACTGTAGTTCTAAGGGAATCCTGATTGGATCTTCATATAAACCAAATAATAAACCCTGAAGAGGCAGCCACACAGTATATCACATACAAATTGTAACCTAGTTAATACCTGTTCTGCTGTAAAAGCTGATGTTGATAGTTATGAATCATCTGCCTATGATTATCTTCATCATAAGTTACCGTGCATGGTGCTGGAGCAGTGCCAACCTAATAAAAGACAAAGCTGCTAATTAAAAGGCAAATCCAGAAACAAGTACTAAAGTATTTTATATACACTGAAGTTCTACAATGTAACTTTTATATAACTTTATTTTTCATAAAAAAAGACTGGCATTTCCGTTATTAAGAAATGAAGTAACCCACTATTCTCCTTGAGTACCATGTCCAAGAGCTCAAAATACACATTACTTATAAATCAAGGTCACATATACTGGTACCTTCTAAAAACTGAAAGATGAAAATATACATATATCTATATCTATCTACATATGCACATACATACAATGTTAAAAGAAAAAAAATTACCAAATAAAAATTAGAAATGCATTCTACTTTCCTGAATGCTACAACTACTCATATTTTCTTATCCCCCAACAATCTATGTAGGGATGAGATTTCCTGCATCCTACCCCAATCTGTTGTGTTCTTTTCCTCCTTTCTTCTTCCAGCTGAGCCCTGAAGCAATCAGTTTCTAATCTTAACTTCTGTCGTTCAATTTGTTCAAGTAATTCCAACTGCTTTTGCTTTTGTTCTTCTATTTCCATTATCTAAGTAACAAAAAAACTAGTATCTATTAACAAAACTCATATAAAAGCAAAGTTTATATGAATTACATTGAAAAGAAACAGATCTCATCACCAAGAATACCAGTTAATCTTGAAGAAAGTGGTAATGTTTTATCTGTTATTGTTATTGCCACTGCCAGAGGAAAGAAGAGGGTAAGCTGGAAAGGGGGAAAGGAGAGAAAGACTGGAAAGGAAAAAAGAGGCAGAAGGGGAAGGAAAAAATAAACCCATTAACTGTTCCTACTTCCTGTGGGTTCGCGTGGGAGCACAGTAAATCCTAGCTCATCACTCAAGACCCATCCCCACAGAAGCAGCAAACAATGCTCAGCCAAATTCTGTTTTCGCATCTTTAACTTTGCGGTGTTCTCAGTAAGAAAAAGGACTTAAGAAATTAAATAACAAGGCCTCACAACTAATTTGACTTCTAGGCATACCCATAAAGGGGTGCAGTTATCTGGGGGCCAAATAACATCTGAGCAACATTCTGGGTCAGAATGTGAGGTGTGAAACAGACGGTAAGCCCATAGCAGAGGGCTGACACATAAACTCTAGTGGTACACACACACACACACACACACACACATCCAAGTAATGAGAACATGTCAGAGGAGCTCCAAGCCTCATAGGACAGGGACTAGTCTAACTGGCTGTGTGCTAAATCTAGCACCTACTTCAGTCCCTACAATACACATAACAAAAGTATTTACTGAATAAGTAGAATGAGGAAAGTATGGTAAGTTTTATGAAGAGGAACACTTCTGTTACAGATAATGAAGAATGATCTTGTTTTCAAAATAAAAAATGTCTCAGGGCGCCTGGGTGGCTCAGTGGGTTAAAGCCTCTGCCTTCGGCTCGGGTCATGATCCCAGGGTCCTGGGATCGAGCCCCACATCGGGCTCTCTGCTCAGCGGGGAGTCTGCTTCCTCCTCTCCCTCTGCCTGCTTCTCTGCCTACTTGTGATCTCTGTCTGTCAAATAAATAAATAAAAAAATCTTAAAAAAAAAAAAAAAAAAAAAAAAAAAAAAAAAAAAAAAAAGAATGATCTTGTTTTCAAAATAAAAAATGTCTCAGGGCGCCTGGGTGGCTCAGTGGGTTGAGCCTCTGCCTTCGGCTCAGGTCATGATCTCAGGATTCTGGGATCAAGTCCCGCATCGGGCTCTCTGCTCGGCGGGGAGCCTGCTTCCTCCTTCCTCTCTCTCTGCTTGCCTCTCTGCCTACTTGTGATCTCTCTCTGTCAAATAAATAAAATCTTTAAAAAACAAAAAGTCTCAATCTGGTATTTTGCTTATTCCTAATCAGGCAAGAGTGGCCACAGCTGAGTTCTTGTCTGCTTCTTCCCTACTTTCCCTCACTTCATAAGAGCCACTGAACTTAGACCATTTACAGTTCTGTAGTACCTCTAGAACTACACCATCAATAGAATAGTCACTAGCTGCATATGACTCCTAAAATTTAAATGAATTAAAATTAAATAAAACTGAAAGTGCAATTACTCAGCTATATTAGTCATATTTCAAGTAATCAATAGCCCCTGTGGCTAGGAGGTACCATAATGGGACACAGATATCGAACATTCACATAACCAGAGAAAGCTCTATTGGACAATACTGCTTTAGAACACTAATTAGAAAACACTTAGATATCTGAGAAGAAATACTGGTTTACAGAATTCTTACTCTCCAGCTGTATTTTCATAAAAACTATCACTATAAACTAACCAGCTTAGTGACAGTTAGTCTCTTTCAAGGAAATCTGTGTTAAAAAAAAATCTTGTATTAAAGCAGATGGGACCAAATTATAGTTAAGGAGGATGAATTAACAATTTTGGTCTGAAATATTTTTCTTTCTTTTTTTTTTTAAGATTTTATTTATTTGACACAGAGAGATCACAAGTAGGCAGAGGGACAGAGGAGGAAGCCAGCCCCCTGCCGAGCAGAGAGGCCGATGCGGAAGTCAATCCCAGGACCCTGAGATCATGACCTGAGCCGAAGGCAGAGGCTTAACCCACTGAGCCACCCAGGTGCCCTGAAATATTATTTTTCAAAAAAACTTTTGAGGTTATAAAGCGTAGCTGAATTCAACAAATATTTATTGAACACTTACTATGTATAAAGCACTGCACCAGAAATGATGCAAAGTAAGTAGAATTTTCAAAAATGACCGTCTCTGTCTTTAACAAAAGTATTACAAAACAGAATGCAGTAACAGCAAAATGAGTAGTATAAGCAAAGATGAAGTATCTTCTATCAGTTGAACGAGTAAGACAAGACAATAGTATCAAAAGCAGCCAGACAGTAAGACAAATTTCACTGATCACACAAAATTATAGAACCTAGGAGAAGAAAGAAACCTCCAAAAATAGAAATTTCAGATTACCTGTTTCTGCCTTGCTGCCATTCTAATTCTGGATGCTTCTTCTTGAGGATGAAGTAGAATTGAACTCTGAGCTACAGCTGTGATAGGCTGAGCTTCCTTCATTTCTGAGAGAACCCCCAAAACAAAAATTAGTTTCAGTAATTTAGAACTCTGACACTGCTATAATTCTCTTTATTCATTTATCACATATGTAATTTTCTAAGGAAAAAAATGTTAAGTTGACCAATTTGAGAATGTGATTTAAAAAATACCTTGTTCCTTTTCAGAGTCTGTATCCAATGAAAGTGGTTTCTCTTCACTAGTAAGTGGTCCAGAGTCAATTGTTAAAGTATCACTTTCAGCAACTGTAGCAGATACATTATTAGGAACATATTATCACTGTAAGCTTAAATCTGAACAAAGTAACAAAAACCTGCATTCAGATTAAAAATTCAATTTTGGTCCAACTGTCATATTCAGTTAAGATCCAGTCATATTCCAGATGACTGCACATTTTATCCATTAAACTTGAGCCTAATGTAAGAAGACAGGTGGGAGACTAAAATTGTAAACCAAAATGAAAAAAGGAAGAATTGATTATAAAGCTTTACTGACAGTTTCAAACTCCAGGGAAAAGCAAAGAATAGAATAAGCAAGGCACCTAAGTTTAAAAAGAAAAGCTTAAGGAATGTCAATGTATCCCTGTCATTTTTAGATAGGATTTTTACTGTTGCTGAAATCAGAACAGAGAAGGAAAGTTAAAGCAGTTTCTTGGACCGTACCAGGGTTATCCGGAACTCTGCACCGAGCACTCACTCACTCACTCCTGCAGCTCCTACTTATGTGCTGCAGGCAGTGGTACAGTGGTAAATTTCAAAAAGGCCTAAAGGAGGTTTGACAGGGCAAGTGGGGAAACAAACATTAAATAATCATTCTAAGAAAAAATTACAAAACTAGTAACTGATAAGTGCTGTTATCAGAGAAAGAAAGGATTACGTAGTAGAGTATTACAGGATAATCTGAAGTAGGCTAGGGGCTCAGGTGAGATTTGTCTTAGGAAATGACATTAAGGCAGACATCTGAAAGGTAAGGAAGGAGCAATCAGTCAGGTAAAGAAGGTGGGAGGTATGGGAATGAATATGAGATGTAGTCAGACAAGGGGAGAATGAATGAAGCAAAATGATGCTGGAGAAGCCAACTTGTACAGGGCCTTTGAAAAAAAAAATAACCTAGTAATGGAATGAAAATCAAAGAGCCTCCTTTTACTGAATTCTGAAACCATACTCTCTCCTACTTTGTTGGCCACTCTTTTTTTACCACCTTTGCTGTCTGCTCCTTCTTTAGTCATCTCCTAAACACTGGAGTCCCTCAGATGGTCTCAGAAGCCCTCTTCTCACCAAATTCTTTCTCCTAAAAGCATTCCCCTATGCCGGTGGCTTTAAATATCGTATCTATACTTGACTTCCAAACCACTCTTCTTTTAAGTTACTCAATACAGCAAAAACTATTAGGCATCTTCTATGTACAAGGCACTGGTCTTGCCTTGGGAATACAGCAATGAAGAAAACCCAGTTCCTACCTTCAATGGAACTGGAGGACAAATTGGGTGAAGAAAGGGTCAAGAAGCAAATAAGCCAAGAAAGTACATTTATGGTCCTGAAGATGCTGGTAAGAACTATGGAAGGAGTGAAGGTAAGAGCTATGGAGAAAAAGCAGGTAAAGGTGACAGGAAGTGAAGGGTATGGGAGAAGGAGTGTAGAAACTTGCCATTTTATACAGAGTAAACAGAGAAGGCCTTGCTGAGAAAGCCATGTCTCACCAAGTAGCTGAAGGAAGTGACAGTGAGGCACAGAAATAAACAAAAGCAATCCATTCAAAAAGACTAGCAATTTGCAAAGACTACGTTAGTCATGTTTGGTGTGCCTGAGAACTAGCCAGGAAGCCAGTGCCTATGGTGAATAGTCTAGAAGGGAGGTGTTGTAGAAAATGAAGTTAGAGAAAGTGAGGGTGAAAGCAATGGTGGGAGAGTTTATATGCAGGCAGATCATACAAGCCTTTAATGCCACTGTAAGCACTTTGGTTTTAACTGAATGAACTGGGTAGTGGTTGGAGGGCTTCCCCCTGTGAAGAGACTTGTGATCTGTGTTTTAACAGGATGATTCTGGGGCTAGATCGTAGCAGGGAGGTGCAAAATCTGCAGACAGACCAGTTAGGAGGCTACTGCCAAGAATCTATACTGGACAAGAAACATAGCTTAAACTAGGATGGTAGGTGGTGAGAACTGGTTGGACTGTAGATAGGTTTTGAGGGTGAGATTAACATGATGTACAATGATTTGGATGTAGGATATAAAAAAGGGGAATCAGAATGCCAAGCTTTTTGACTTGAGTAAGAGAATTTTACTGCCACGTACTGAAATGAGGAAGTATATGTGGGAAAAGCAAGGGGAGGAAAGGAAGGGATATTAAGAGCTCACTTTTGGAAAAGTATAAGATGTGATTACAAGGTAAGGTGTCAAAAAGACATTTAAATAAGTGAGTGGGGTTCAAAGGAGAGGTCAAGGCTAGAAAGACACTCAGATGTCATGAGAATAAAGATGATAATGTAAAGTCGTGGCATTAGCATTCAACTAGTGAGTGTGAAAGGACCTAAGAAACAAGTTCTGGGAGCAATGACTAGTGGTTGTAGAGGTGAGAAAGGCAGCAAAAGAAATCACAAAGGAGGAGCCAGTAAGGTAGGAAAACTGAGAGGATTGTGTCAAGAGGTCAAGTGAAGAAATTAGTTCCAGGTTTCCTGTTGTACTTAGGATAAAGTCCAAAATCTAGACAGACTGTAAGTCACTTCTTTCAGAAGCCTGGTAGCAAAATACTTCCATACAAATCCAATCACATTAAAAAAAAAAAAAAAGACAAAAGACAAAACTCTTGGAAAAAAAACAAACAAACAAAAAAATGAAGAGAATGTTACCACGACGCATTTGTTAGTCTGTAACTCCAGATAATGTTATTTTTAAAAAATTTTTAAAGATTTTTTTTATTTACTTGACACAGAGAGAGAGAGAGAGAGGTCACAAGTAGGCAGAGAAGCAGGCAGAGAGAGAAGGGGAAGGAGGCTCCCTGCTGAGCAGAGAGCCCGGTGCAGGACTTGATCCCAGGACCCTGGGATCATAACCTGAGCTGAAAGCAGAGGCTTTAACCCACTGAGCCACCCAGGAGCCCCCCAGATAATGTTCTTGCTTGACCTTTGTAACTTCTGGATATTTATTTAACAGCCTTTTTGTCTACCAAAAAAACCTTTACGAGTGACAAGAAACCCAATTTCTGGTGGCAATGTGAAATAAACACACAATACACTATATTCAAAAGCTGTTAACATGTTCAAGAATCCCTTGATTCAGGAATTCTTTTAAGAGTTTTTCCTAAGGAAATAAAGATACAGGCAGACTGCTAAAAGGATGTTTACGATAGCACAAAACATAACAAGTAAAATTAGAAACTGGCTAAATGTTTTAACAATAACAAATTTGTTAATTCTGGTTCGTCAGTTATACTGGACTATTATTAATATATACAGTGTCCCTTGAACAATGCCAGAGTTAGAAGCCAAACATCCCACTTCAAATTCTGACTCTCCAAAAACTTTATAACAGCCTATGGTTGGCTGGGGGCCTTACCAATAACAAAGTCAGTTGATTAACACATATTTTGTATCTTATGTTTATCACATGCTATATTCTTAAAATACCTAACTTTTTAATTTTTTCTGTGATTTTTGGCTATGCAGGTTCTCTGTGAGTTTTTTTAAACTGTCACAACCTCTAAAAATCTACTATTTTTATGCAAAAAAACCCTACACGTAACTGGACCCGTGAGTTCAAACCCATCTTCTTCAAAAGGCAACCATGTATAAGTACTACAACTACATTAAAGTGTGCCTGGAAGAAGGTTTATGAAGGTTTTTTAACATTTACTGCCTTGAAGTAGCAGTACTATGGGCTTTAAGCATTTTCCTCCTTTAGATCACTACTCTTTGATGTTTCAGGAATGAGCATCTTTTCAAACAACTTAGAAAGGGTTTGTGTGCTATAAAATGAGACATTTGGAGAGCAGCACCTTGTTCCTGCCCAGAGGATGACGTCCTCTCCTCGCCAACAGTTCCTCCTGATTCAACTGTTGGTGCTTTACTCTCAGTTTCACTAAGAGCTGTAATCACTTCACTTTCATCCTCAGACATGGATTTAATCGTCCAGAGAGATTTTTGGCTTCGGATCTTATTTAATAATTTTTTAAAAAGAATTTTTGAAGGGACCTGGTGGGTCTTTATTGCCAAGGGAACTAAAAGAAAAGAAAAAAAAAACTTACTCAGGACCTATTATATACCAAGCAAATTATTCTATTATACTTAGCAAGTGCCACAAACACTAGTTAAGATAAAAGCACAACTTTGTATTTCTTTATATTTTTCATTTATAATTTAACAACATATACAATTATATTTGACCCCAATGGCAATTTTATAACCAAAAATAAATTTCAATTTATATTTAAATAATGGCATCAAAATTCAACCATCTTTCAACAATATGCATGCAACACCGATTTCAAGCTTAAAAATTTATCACAGAGAGGTTTATTCTGCTTACTAAATGATGACAGAATGCTTATCACCTAATTAACTTGTGTGAAATTAGCATTCAAAATATGTTCTGTAAGGTTTTATACTCTATCCTAGAGAAGGGTCTCAAATATGGTTCTGTACTTCTGAGTAAGCTACAGAGGAAAACATTACTAGTTATAACCTTAAAAGCCTATCAGGTTCTCCCAAATTATTTCTTGCACTATCCAGAGAACTTTTTTCCCACCTATCTTCATAAAGAGAACCCTTTCAGTTAAAAACAAAATTCTTCAGTTATTTCCCCAAACATCTTTCCCTGTGGGTTGATGGTACAATACCAAAACTCAGCATACTACAAACAGCTCTCTAAGGAGACTAAACTGTGTTGCAAATACATACTTCTCTGGCTTAATCAAGGAATAAAATCTAAGAAGTCCCCTAAAGTTGAAAACTGGCAAACTATAGTTTGGTCTGACAAACTTTTTAAAAAAACACTTAATTTTAGGGCGCCTGGGTGGCTCAGTAGGTTGAGCAACTGCCTTTGGCTCAGGTCATGATCCCAGACTTCCAGGATCGAGTCCTGCATCAGGCTCCCAGCTCCTTGGGGAGTCTGCTTCTCCCTCTGACCTTCTCCTCTCTCATGCTCTCTCTCACTCATTCTCCCTCAAATAAATAAATAAAATCTTAAAAAAAAACAAAAAAACCCCCAAACACTTAATTTTAACTTACAAACAATAAAGTACACAAAATCTGAGAGTACAGCTTGAGGAATTTTCCATATACCTATGTGACACCATCCAGATCATTATGTAGACCATTATGTAGAACACTGCCAGCACCTGGAAGGCTCCCTCATGCCCCTTCCTGCTTAGTACACCCCTAAACCACTGTTCTAATCTCAAGAACAGATTAGTTTTGTCTGTTTACCTTTTTTTAAACTTCATAAAAATATGGTATTATAGGGGCGCCTGGGTGGCTCAGCGGGTTAAAGCCTCTGCCTTCGGCCCAGGTCATGATCCCAGGGTCCTGGGATCGAGCCCCGCATGGGGCTCTCTGCTCAGTGCAGAGCCTGCTTCTCTCTCTCTCTCTCTGCCTGCCTCTCTGCCTACTTGTGATCTCTGTCAAATAAATAAATAAAATCTTAATAAAGGCAGTGTTTGTAGGTATGGGGGGAGAAAAGAGATCAAAATAAAGAGAACTTGATCTCTAAGGAGACGTGAAGTAAAGAGGGAGTTGTTATAGGTAATGTTCACTGGTCTGGCTTAAATATTATCATTCACTAACATGAGGAAGACAAGATTCCAGTAAGCAAGAGAGGTTTAAATGTATCGTCATACAGGAGTTTTAAGTAGCTATTGGACAGCCAAGAATGGTGGGACAGAGGTGAAGTTTAGAAGATAGACTGAAGTTTGTGCTACTCATCATTGTATATGAAGTACTTAGCACTAATTAATACAGTAGGATCTTTGGTGATTTGATCAAAGTCTAAAACAATGCTGAGCCTTCAAAGGAATTCAGAATTGGGCATCTAACTTAACCTAAAAGTCTTCAGATTATATGTATATGTGAACAAAATGACTTTCCTCATATGTATACAGAGAAGATCTTTAATGAAGAAAATGTAGAAACATGGCTTCCTTCTTCCACCACTCCCATTAGTATTAGTCATTTGTATGCACTATAATTAGACTAGAATTTCCTGTTGGCAAATTACTAGCATTTTTTTTCTAGGAAATATGGTAATGTTCAGCTCAAAAGGAGTTTTACCTTCTGCTTCACTGGAACATATTGTTTCGGCTTCTGTAACTGGACTATTTTCAGTTTCTCCTAAACTTTCTTGTTCCATTGAAAGGTCCAGTTCTTCATCTTGGATCTGATCAGTCACAGTGGGCAAAGGTTCCGGTTCGAGGTGCAAAATCAGGTTTCCTTTCACTTCTCAGTAAAGAAACAGAGAGAGAGCTTTCCATTCTGAAATGACTAAAAAGAACTTGAGCATAAAATTTTAAAGGCCACTTCTTCCCCCCCCTTTTTTTAAAAAAAGATTTTATTCATTTATTTGGGGGTGGGGGAGAGAGAAAGAGAGAGAGAGACAGTGAGAACAAGCAGGGGGATGGCAGGCAGAGGGAGAAGCAGGCTCCCTGCTGGTCAGGGAGCCCAATGTGTGAACTCGATCCCAGGACCCTGGGATTAAGACCTGAGCCAAAGGCAGATGCTTATCCAAATGAGCCACCCAGTTGTCCCATTAAAGGCCATTATCACTCTAAGTTTAAAATATGAGGCCGTCTTTCAAATTGAAAAATCCCAAAATAAAAACTGCTTTGTTCAAATATAAATGTATCCCCCCCGCCAAATACTTAGAAGCACTGATGAAACCGTATGGAATGTGGAAGAGTCTTACTCCTGTCTGCATTGTACATGTCTTCAAAGGCAAATTCCAGCTCTCTCTGCCAGTCTTCTTTCATTTCACTGCGTTTGTATGGAAGCTCAATGAGTTGTGGTGGCATCTGTGCCACAGTCTGTCTCCTACGTGCCAGGTCCTCTTGTTGGAGTTGTTCGAGTTCTTTCATTAGTTTCTCCTGAGTCTTCAAGAACAGAGGGACTTAATCAACAACAGTTCGGTCACAGACTTTAGTCAATAACATTAACGGGAAGGGAAAAGTGGAGAAATCTTGACTAACAGGGACTGGACTTCTCTCCCTGTCCCTCCTGTGTTCTGCCACAAAAAGACATTAACTATTTATTCTGAGTAGTTCATGTCTGAATGTTTCATACTGAAACCCAGATACCACGTGAGATGCTAGAAACACAATCTTACTCTTAGCCTAGAGATCAAGACACAGGTAATTAGTACTATGTTAGTATTATGGAAGGATAGTATCAGTTAGGCCACAAATCTTCCAAATTGTCTGCTGTGTACAGGTCTCCTTTCTCAGGATGGCTGGGAAGGGACAGTCTCTATGAGCTGCCATGGCTCCTGCAATGCACTTTGTTCCAGTTCTCCCTGCAGCCAGTAGCATGTATGTAACAGGCCCAGGCAAGCACCAAGATCCACAGCAGCTGGCCTACCAAGTATTTGTCACTTCACACTTTTACAAATTCCCATGATGAAAGGGGATATCTTTAACCTCAAAAGAGCTGGCTAATATGAAAGTTTAAATACAGTGTTTTAGTGAGGTTATTGAACTATATTTTGGTGGTGAAGGACAAGTGAGGAAGGATAAGGGAAGACCTCTCACCCTTGATTTGAGGATTTAGCCAGATATGTAAGGACCTATTTAGCCAGAGGCTTCCATCCAGATTAAACAATAACCTTGTTGTTTAACCCTTAAACTATCCCTACCCCCCTGTCCCCAAAGGACTTACTCAAAAACAAGTCAGGGAAACCAGCCCCAGGTAACAAAGCCAAAATACAAGGGTGGGTCAGGCCAGGTGGAGACACTGGATCAGTGGGGGGATGCATACTGTCTCCCTAGTTACGAATAAGTATGGACCCCGCCCTTTGGGCACCTTTTGGGCGCCAATTCTGACCAAGATGATAGGCTGGTTCAAATGTCTACTATAGGGTAAATTGTAATTCAATTGGTCACTTATGTGTGACCTAGCATGACTGTGCAGCTTTCTCTGTGTGTTACAATTTCACTGGCCCAACCACATGGCCTTTGCCCTTAAAAGCTAGTCTGTAAAGTCTACCTTCTTAACCACTAAACAGTATGATTTATGGAAGAATGCATTCAGTTTATGATTGCTTTTCACACTTTTTCCTATTGGTTTAAATCTTCGATGAGAATTATTGCTAATAATTCAGACAATCAGTTATTTTAGTCAAAATTTACTCCCAGTTTATAAAATCTAAAAAATTTAAGGGAGGTCATGTATAAATAAGTTAAAATTACACCAATGAACTTTAAGGCCTGTAATTCCCACAGAAATACTTAAAAACTCACTCTTTACAAGTGTTTGAAACATCCAAATGCATTAATCAAATACAGAAGAAATGGTCTGACTTTGAAAATGAATCATTTTTATGCTTTGTTTCAGGATACACACTCACTGAATTGAATAATCAGGAGAGAAGTGAAGCTAAAATTATAAGCCAGTCTTCATTATATATATTGTATGGCTCTATGACATTTCTCAAGGCTCCTGGAAAGCCAGGATCATGACTCTACCTTTGAATCAATACTCTGCCAAGCCAACAAGTGCTCTGCGCAGTAAAGAGTTAATAAACAGAATGCTAGAATCTGCAGAGCACAAATGCAACTCATTAAATGGGAAAAGCAATTAATTTCTTTTCGCCATTTCTGTCTGATGAAAATATTAAACTTTTAATAAATTCATCATGACAAAAACTTTTAGAACAGCAATATACTATGACAATTGCTTCACCCAATCTGAATTTGAAACAGGAGGTAAAAGTTGGGAGTCAAAGACTGTTACTTTCACATTCTTCATACCTCTGTACTTTGAAACCGTTTACACTAATCAGTTAGTGCTATATAGTCTATCAGGCCGTCTGTCTACCAGCAGTGGTCCCAGCCAGAATTCTTACTTGAGCCAAATGGATCTTTTTCATTGCTTGAAATCCCCGCACATGAGCCTTTTGATACTGTTCCATTCTCTCCCGTGCTGCCTGTTTTTGTCGTTCTTCCAATCTTTTAGCTTCTTCTTCAGCAGCCAAATGAGGATCTGGCTAGCAGTCAATTAATAACATTTTAGACAATTTTAAAAATTGTGAAATAAGGTGATAACTAAAACATGACCTTAAAGTCATGCTTTCTTACTTATTGTATTTTTAAAGGCCCACAATTACCAAGCACATGTATATATGAAAAATATCAAATTGTCAGTGAAAGTTTGGCAAGTTGGTTCATTTTAAACCAGATCACACTATTTTCATCCACACATTTCTCCATCGCTGTTTTGTTAAGAGATTCCAGTAAAACAACAGTGCTGTAAGCACTCACAAAGCCAGCAGTTAAGAAGCCATAGACAGCAAAGGTCATTGAGGGAAGCACTGGGATTGGTCTTTGCCTTCCATTCAACATCTGCTGCTTGATTTCAATCTCAGGAAGGCCAAATCACCAAACAACTACTTGAATATAATTTCTAACTTCTCAAAAATTGTGCATCATCAATGATTACATGATTGTACAGTCAGCTATCATCTCACTAAGCTAACAAGAGCAAGTCAGCGGGACAAGGGCACATAACTTGGATTAACTATTACTCCGTGAATGTTCACTTTCAAATACAGGTAAGCATTCCAAATGTAACTTAAGTAAACATCTTATGTTATTTTACATGTCAAAATTCTTAGATGAAATGATGATGATTATGAAGGCTATCATAGTTGACCCTTAACATGGGTTTAAACTGTGCAAGTCCACTTATACAAGGGTTTTTTCCAATAAATATATGGGAAAATATTTTGGAGATGTTCAAGAATCTGAAAAAACTTGCAGTTGAATCATGGAGCCTGGAAATACTGAAAAATTAAGAAAAGTTAGGTATGCCGTAGAGTGCATAAAATATAGGTAAGGTACTAGTCTAGTTTATCATTTATTGCCATAAATACATAAAAATCTCTTATAAAAAGTTAAAAATTTATCAAAACTTACACAAGCACTTATACACCAAACGTGGAAAACATTCACAGTCGGGAGAAATGTAAAACAAACATAACGATCCAGTATTTAAGTCCTAACAGAATGCATAACAGTTAATTTTAGACCACATCCTGTTGCTATGGCAGTGAGCACTAAAACACTGTGTGACACTAATCATTTCTGCATGAGCAATTCACCTTTCCAGTAAATTGCATATGGTGGTAAAAAGTGATGTCTCGTGGTTCCTGTGTACTTTCCATGGTGTTTGTATGAGTGCAATACCATCAACTTCGAATAACATCATGGAACTCTACAAACTACCACTAGTGACCCCGGAAGTGCTCCCAAGAAGCATTACTTGAGAGAACTGTAAAATGTAGGGTAGTAACCACAAAAGCAAGTTAGCCACAGACTGAAGTTATTATTTCTACGTGATAGTAAGACTGAGGTTGTAATAATAATTCACGATTTTAAACAAATCAAGATTTATTCTTATTTCTTAAAAGTTAATACTACAATGAGAATACTCATCTTAGGTCTTAATAGTGATTTTAACAACTGCCATTAAGCAGTTAACCAAAATGTGCATCTGCTGCAATCTGAACTCCACAGGACAGCTCTACTGAGAAAGTCTGTTTTCCCAGGAGCCAAATATATCCAATATGAAAAGAAATTAAAATCCAGTTACAAAGAAATAGCAATTTCAATAACAATGATTATTATTTCTCAATCGCAAGACTGGCAACACTTTCTGAACCATAATCATCCATACAAGGGAATGGAGAAGAGTATGATGACTAGTTCCCTAAGTTGCCAATACTTTTTACAAGGCAATTTAATGATCCATATCAAGTATCTGTATCAAACGTTATATAGTTTGAAACCAGTAATTTCTCTTCTAGGAGTCTAAACATACCTCAGAGCTGTATACAAAAATGTACAAGATTATGTTTGCATTATTTACAGAAACAAAAAGAAATGAACAAAAGAACAATGGTTAAATCTATCATGAGATATTAAGTGCCTACAAAAATTATGTTTTGAAAAGTGTATGTTTATACATAAAGGCCATAATAAATTCATTAATGTATTAATCACATTACTTTTATGTTATGGAACTGTAGTCGTTTTTCCTATGGTTTATGCTTATATGTATAGTTCCAAATTTTTCACAGAGAACATGTATAGATATAACTCACTTCAATGAACAGAGAAACAAAGTGAGGATTGTAAACAACTCTAAGTCAATCACCTGCTCTGTGTCCGTCTCTCTGCTCACAAAAGTGCAAAGATGATGATAGGTGGATCTACCAGTTTTCACATTAGAAGTTCTCTTTAGTTCAATGTTCTGAAAAAGGACCATAGACAATGGATTATTAGGTTAACAGTATTTTCAATTAAAGCTGGACCCAATAAAAATAATTTTGTATTTAATCAGTTATCCTTATTCATTTTTCTCTACATGGGCTCTTTCATTACCTGGAATCTAGGTTTAAAAGCTAGATCATATTAAGGCAAGACCAGGAACTCAGGGATGCTGTACACCACACCACAGCAGGAGGCACAGCGGCAAATTGCTCCCCTATTACAGATTCTAAGTTTGATTACTTGGTTATGGTGCTGCATGCCCAGTGATGAGAAAGTTGTCTTTTCTTTTCCCAAACAGAAGTAGGACAATGGATAAATGTAGAAGAATGGTAGATTCCTGCCTGGTGCCGAAGTATCAACTCCCAGATTAATCGGTCATTGAAAAGAGAAAAATATACCTTTATGATAGAGATCTCTTGTAGTCACCACCATAGCCAAATGAGAAAAAATAGAATATGAGAGACTAGTCTCTTCAAAGAGTCTGAAATTAAAAAAAGGCTGACTATGGTTGTGTAAGATAATGTTCTATACTGAGAGAGAAAGACAAGACAAGCAAAAGCAATGGGTGAAGCCCAGCTGGATTCTGGTTTAAAAAAGAAAGAAGTTGTAAAGTAAAACAACTTAGGGACAACTGGAGATCTTGATTATGGACTGCATATTAAGTGGTATTAAGAAATCAATGTTAATTTCCTTAGTATAATACTCTGGTTGCATAAGAGAATGTCCTTATTCTTATAATAAGGAGTATAATGAAGTATTCAGGGTGAAATGTCATCTCTACAATTTACATTCAAATGTGTATGTTTATCCTATTTGAAATCTATACACATGTATAGATGTAAACAACTATTCACTGTGTTTTCCTTTGAATTTCTCTATATATTTCTCTATATATTGAAAATTTTCATAATAAAAAGTTGGGGAAAAAAGCACAACTACACATTTGCACATAATTCATACTTGCACTTATGCAGATGTCTTAATTGCTTTATGTAAAAATGTGACCCTGGCTTGATAGGCATATTAGGAATTACAGCAAAGGAAATCAAAAGGCATCATGGATAAAGTACTGCTTGCCTTTTAACACCATACTGAGGGAGTGACTGAAATCTGACTCTCATTTGAATCTTGCATCAAATGTCGGCATGGCAGATGGCTCCACATAAAAGCAGGAAGGCTAACAAAATGAAAGGCTTAAGGCAATATCTGGTACTTATGCTGATCTTACCTACAGAAAATATACTTGTATATACAGTGAAATCAGATATCCCTAGATTTATGGGTTTTTTTTTTACTTCCTCTTTTTAGATAAAAATAACTATGTAATTGTAAGACTCATCCAGATAGCCATTTCAGTAACTACAACAAGCTATTATAAAACAAAAGAACCAATACCTTTTAAAATTAATTTCCACTTTACTCAATAAATGTCTTTTTAAAAATATGCTCAAAATCACAAAAGCACACATATTACTCCCACAGAGAAACAGACTTCTCTCATCCACTTTATGTAATCTTGTGTAAATTTATCTGACCCTAACTTCTTTACCTGTGAAGTAATGACTATTTACAAAACCCAAGTCTTGAATGTGAAAAAGTCGATAGTGCAAATAATCTAATTTTTTCCTCTGTAGATAAAGGGAATTAAAAAAGAAGACCAAACGAGTTATAGTTTTTAAAAAGTCAAACATAGTTTTTGAAACAACTAAAATAAATTAAGATAATTGGTGAAAACTAAATAAAGACTGAATATTAGGTATCAGGAATATCAGTACTGTGCTTTTATAAAAAGTACTTATAATCAGAGATATACACTAAAGAAAAGGCAAAATGATATCTAGGAATTTTTTTTTTAAAGATTTTATTTATTTACATGATAGACACAGATCATAAGTAGGCAGAGAGGCAGGCAGAGAGAGAAGGAGAAGCAGGCTCCCCGCTGGGCAGAGAGCCTGATGCGGGGCTCGATCCCAGAACCCTGGGATCATGACCTGAGCCGAAGGCAGAGGCTTTAACCCACTGAGCCACCCAGGCGCCCCTCTAGGAATATTTTTAAATACTCCAGACATATTCATTTGTTACCTGTAAGCTTAAAAATTAAGTTTAAACAAACGAAATTTTGAGCTGCACTGAATTCTAACAGTAAAGAAGAAGTATTACAACCTAGTTCTTCTCAACATTCAAAATAATTCACCTCAAAAAGAGCTGGGGGTGGTGGTGGCAGACTTGTAATTTTGGCCGATCTCTCTTTTTCCACAAGCAGTGCTTCCTTTCGAGCTGTTATATGCCTTGAAAGACAAGAGATGCCCTAAATTAATGTCTCAGGTAATATTAGATCACAACTCTCAGGGATAAAATATAAATGCCACAGGATATCAAGAAATCTTCCAGCCTGATCCCATAGGCTTAATATGCTCTTTAATAAACAATCTAGGGGTGCCTGGGTGGTTCAGTGGGTTAAGTCTCTGCCTTCAGCTCAGGTCATGATCCTAGGGTCCTGGGATCAAGCCCCACATCGGGCTCTCTGCTCAGCGGGCGGCCTGCTGCCCTCCTTTCTCTCTGCCTGTCTCTCAGCCTATTTGTGATTTCTGTCTGTCAAATAAATAAATAAAATCTTAAAAAACAAAACAAAACAAAACAAAACAAAAAAACAATCTATACACACTGGTCATTTAAGAAAATGTGTACCAAGTAAAAGAGGTGTATCTTTAAAGACATAAAGACCTTCGGTGAAACTGACCCAATAAACATCTAATGTTTCTTCATTTAAAATAGTGCAGTATAGGGCGCCTGGGTGGCTCAGTGGGTTAAGCCACTGCCTTCGGCTCAGGTCATGATCTCAGAGTCCTGGGATCGAGTCCCGCATCGGGCTCTCTGCTCAGCGGAGAGCCTGCTTCCCTCTCTCTCTCTCTGCCTGCCTCTGCATCTACTTGTGATTTCTCTCTGTCAAATAAATAAATAAAAAATCTTAAAAAAAAAAAAATAGTGCAGAATAAAAACAAGAAATGTTGATAAAGATGGGACACCATACAAAATGAGCATCATGGACTGGTAACAGGCTCCACCAACTTTACAACATGCAAAAATGATTTGCCAAGAGTCTAAACCTCTTTTCATGTTCTTAATTGCACTGATCTTTCTTTCTTTTACATCAGAGGCAGACAGTTGGGGAACATGCATTTTGAGCTAGCTATATATTTCTCCAGAAACTAAGTAATTGCTAAAGTCACTGGAGAAGAGAAAGCTCCCGTGTTACTTTGTGCACTGAGGTAAACCATATCTCCACTGTTTTTTTTTTTTTAAAGATTTTATTTATTTATTTGACAGAGAGAGAGATCATAAGTAGGCAGAGAGAGAGAGGAGGAAGCAGGCTCCCTGCTGAGCAGAGAGCCCCATGCGGGACTCGATCCCAGGACCCTGAGATCATGACCTGAGCCAAAGGCAGTGGCTTAACCCACTGAGCCACCCAGGCGCCCTCCACTGTTATTTTTTAAACCAAGTTTAACAAACCAATGGATATACCATATGACTTGTATTTAATAATTATGTTTAACAGTACCCGGTATGCTCTCTACTTCTAGTCATATCATGTTTCAGTGGAAAATGGGATGAATTTCATTATTACTTTACCAGGTTTTTTGTTTCGCTAGTTCTTCTTTTTTACTCTTTTGTAATTTCAGAGCTTCTTTATGCCTCATTTCTGCTTTCCTTCTTCTTTCTGCTGCCCGCCGTGCCAGAGCATTCAAATCAGGTTCCTAAAAATATATATTACTTAAAATGTCATGTTAAACAAGATTAAAATGCCAAACATAAAAGTAGTATCAGTGGTTCTCTAGTCAGGGCAAAATCACGAAGGTATTCAAGTAACTGAAGTTTGAGAAACTGCATTGAAGCAGTTTCTTCACTGAAACTGTGTAGATGGGTCATAGTTTCTATCCATTTTTTCACCCTGTCTTTTTGATTGGAACATTTAGTTCACTTATATTTAAAGAAATTATATTGATAGGTACTCAATACCCCCTTCACTCACTGAAGCACAAAGTTAATGGTGGCATAAGTAACACTATAAAAACCAGATGTCACAATCTAAGGCTATTACTAAAAACAAAGAGTAAACTCAAGAAGCAAGAACATATTTCTTAAAGATACTTATTTTCCTAATTGTTTGATATCAAAGACCTGCCTTCTTTGGAACTAGGTTGCTTATTTTGTGCAACTATCTCTGGGACCACAATCTAGTCTTTTCCAACCATGACTCACAATAAACAAAACATGGTCAGGGAACAGTGTTAAAGTTCTACTTCGTCTTTTTGAAAGTCATTAAAGAATTTTTACTATTTGTGCATGAAATACAAGTGATTACAAAACATTCAACTACACATGTCTTAGAGGTATGAAGAATCATAATAAAATGGGAAATCTGAATTCACCCCAATGAATCTGTCCAAAATGCTTTAAACAATCAATTTTTGGCTCAGAAGGTTGTTTTATTTACCCAGATAGTTAAGGACTGGAAGAGAATAGTTCCACTTTAAACACCACATGAAGACAGTGACTCTTACTCGGAAATGCACCCAGCAGTATTACTGTAATACATGAATACACCAAAAAGTTGAGGCAGGTCTGCCAGGGCAGCCCCAACATGGAGCACCCCAGGAAACCCAGACTGCTTCAGTTTAGTCATCTTGCTAGTACGGTCCTAGCTGAGAGCACATGAGATCCCTGGTCCATCCCAAGCCCACTCTAGTTGTTCCATCAGGGTGGTCCCACAGCGCAGCATACCTGGCCCCGTCCCATGACTGTAGGAGCTCCACTTGCTAGCCAAAGCTACCAGTCACATTCAGTCTGCACTGGGGACATTCCTACCTAAGACCAGTCCCTCAAGACCAGAAGAAGGAGTTGTTCCACTTAATTCCCAGAAACAAACACAGAAAGTCAGACAAAATGAGGAGATAGAGGAATATGTTCCAAATGAGAGAACAAAGCAAACCCGCAGAAAAAGAACTAAACAAAATGGAGACAGGCAATATACCTGGTAAAGAGTTAAAAGTAATGGTGAGAAAGATGCTCCCCAGATTTAAGACTGGATGAATTCAGTGAGAACTTAAACAAAGAGAGAAAAAATTAAAAAAAAAAAAAAATCAGAGCTGAAAAATACAGTAACTGAAATGGAAAATACACTAGAGGGAATCAATAGTAAGTTAAAGGATGCAGAAGAATCAATCAGTAAGCTGCAAAACAGGGTAATGGGAAGCACCCAAGCTAAACAGTAAAAATTTAAAAAATAATAAATTAGAAAATGAGAGTAAGTTAAGGGACCTGAAACACTAGCAAGTGTAATAGCATTCATATTATAGGGATCCCAGAGGAGAATAAAGGGGCAGAAAACGTATTTGAAGAAACAGTGGCTGAAAACTTTCCTAACCTAGGGAAGTAAACAGACTTCTAGGTCCAGGAAGCACAAGAGAGCATCTAATAATATTAAACCAAGGAGTCACACACCAAGACACGTAATTAAAATGTCAAGAATTAAATCATCATCATGAAACCAGCCTTACAAGTAATGTTAAAAGGACTTAAGTGAAAAAGAAAAGGCCATAATTAGAAGTGAGAAAACTATAAAAGCAAAAGATTCCAATGTAAAAGCAAATATATTGTAACGGTAGTAGAGCAATCATTTATAAAGCTAGTTTGAAGATTAAAGGATAAAAGTAGAAGCATCAATTGTATCTACAATACTTAGGGGACACACAAAATAAAAAGATGTAAAACACTACCTCACATACAGAAAATATGAAACGGGCAGTAAAAATGTAGTGCTTTTACAACGAAACTTGCAACCATCAACTTAATATAGACTGTTATATACATAGAACACCATGTATGAACCTGATAACCACAAACCAAAAACCTACAACAGACACACAGAGAAAGAAATCCATCAAAAGAAAGTCATCAAAAGAAAGTCATCAAAACACAAGAAAGCAGGAGAACAAGAGAAAGAAGAGAGCAAGAGAAAAGGAAAGGAACACAGAACTACAAAAACAATCAGAAAACAACAAAATGGCAGTAAGTATGTACCTATCAATATCATTTCTTTAAATGCAAATGAAGTAAATGTTCTAATAAAAAAGACAGGGTGAAAAAATGGATAGAAACTATGACCCATCTACATGCTGCCTATAAGAGACCAACTTTGGACCTAAAGACATAAAGACTGAAAGTCAAGGGCTGGACAAAGATATTCTATACAAATGGAAATTAAAATAAATAAATAAAGCCAGGGCAACAATACCTATATCAGGCCAAAACAGACTTTAAAACAGACTATACCAAGAGACAAAGAAAAACACAACATAGTAAAAAGTGATTAACCTAACAAGAGGCTGAAACAACTGTAAATATCTAGGCACTTAACAGAGGAACACTTAAATACATAAAGCAAATATTAACAGACATAAAAGGGAGAAAGTGACAGTAATACAATAATAGGAGACTTAAAAGCCACTTACATTCACAGATCATCCAGAGAGATGGACTTAAAATATACAGAGATTACATTCCATCCCACCCCCACACCCCCCAAGAAAAATGGGAGAATACACATTCTTTTTGAGTGCACATGGAACATCCCCCAAGATAGAACACACACTGGGGCACAAAACAGTCTCAATAAATTTAAGAAGTTAAATCATAATAGGAGCTTTTCCAACCACAACAGTATGGAACTAGAAATCAATTACAAGAAAAATATTGAGGGGCACCTGGGTGTCTCAGTCAGACTTTGGCTCAGGTCATGATCCCAGGGTCCTGGGATCCAGCCTCACATCAGGCTCCCTGCTCAGCAGGAAGCCTGCTTCTCACTCTCCCACTCCCTCTGCTTGTGTTCCCTCTCTCTCTGTCAAATAAATAAAATAAGTAAGTAAATAAATAAATAAATAATAAAATCTTTAAGAAATAAACTGAAGAAAAAAAACCCCACCAAACAAATGGAAAATAACATGCTATTAAACAACAAAGGGTAACAAAGAAATCAAAGAAATAAAAAATAAAACAAAACATAGAAACAAATGAAAATGGAAACACAATGGTCCAAATTCTTTGGGATGTGGAAAAACCAGTTCTAAGAGGGAAGTTTATAGCAATATGGGCCTCTCTCAAGAAACAAAAAAATCTCAAATAAGTAACCAAACATATCTAAAGGAACTAAAAACAAGCAGCAAAGCCCAAAAGTTAGTAAAGGGAAGGAAATAAAGATAAGGATGGAAATAAATCAAACAGAGATTAAAGGAAAAAAAAAACCAATAAACAAGATCAATGAAACTAAGCTTGTTTTTTTAAAAGAGAGACATAACTGAGAAACATTTTGCCAGACTCATCAAGAAAAAAGTTCATTCAAATAAAATTTGATAGGCTGGTGGCTCAGTTGCTAAGTGTCTGCCTATGGCTCAGGACATGATCCTAGGGTCCTGGGATCAATCTGCATCAGGCTCCCTGCTCAGAAGGAAGCCTGGTCTCCTTCTTCCACTCCCCCTGCTTGTGTTCCCTCTTTCACTATGTCTCTCTCTGTCAAATAAAAAAATAAAATCTTTAAAAAGTAAAATAAAATAAAATAAAATAAAAATAAAAATAAAATTTGAAAGAGAAGTTATGCCACAGAAAAACAAAGGATTAGAAGAGACTGCTATGAAAAATGATACACCAACAAATTGGACAACCTAGAAAAAAATGGATAAATTCCCAGAAACAACCTTCCAAGACTGAATTAGGAAGAAATAGAAAATATGAACAGACTGATGACTAGCAATAAAACTGACTCAATAATAAAAAAAACTCCCAATAAATAAAAGTCAAGGACGAGATGACTTTTAGTGAATTCTGTCAAACATTTTAAAAAGTTAATACTGACTCCTTCTCAAACTATTCCATTAAAAAGAAGAGAGGGAATGCTTCCAAATTCATTCTAAAGGCCAGCATAATCCTGATACCACAACCAGACAAAAATTGCAGAAAAAGAAAATCAGATCCATCTATACCTGATGAACATAGATGTGAAAATCAACAAAATATCAGCAAACTGAATTCAACAATACATTAAACAGATCATTCACCACAATCATGGATTTATTCCAGGAATGCAAGGATGGTTCAAGAACCATAACTCACATTAACAAAACAAAGGGCAAAAACCACAAGATCAATTTCATTAGAAGCAGGTAAAGCATTTGACAAAAATCAACATCCATTCATGATAAAAACTCTCAACAAAATAGGCTCAGAGGGAACATACCTCAACATAATTAAGGCCATTTATGAGAAACCTACAGCTAACATCATACTCAACTGTGAGAAGTTGAAAGCTCTTCCTCTAAGATCAGAAACAAAACAAGGATGTCTACTCTATTATTCAACATAGTACTGAAATTCCTAGCCACAGAAATCACACAAGTAATAAAGGCATCCAAACTGGAAAGGAAGAGATTAAACTGTCACTATTTGCAGATGGCATGGTTTTACATATAGAAAACCCTGAAGACTCCTCCAAAAAGCTGTTATAATAAATGAACTCAGTAAAGATGCAGGACACAAAATTAATATACAGAAATTTGTTGCATTTCTATACATTAATAACAAAGTAGCTGAAAAAGAAATTAAGAAAATAATCCCATTTGCAATTACATCACTAAGAATAAAATATCTAGGAATAAATTTAATTGAGGTGAAAAGACCTGTACTCTGAAAATTAAAAAACACTGGTGAAAGAAATTGAAGATGATATGAATAAATGGAAAGATATTCAATGTTCACAGACTGGAAGAACTCATTTGTTAAAATGTCCATACAATCCAAAGCAATCTATGAAGTCAATGCAATCCCTAACAAAATATCAATAGTATTTTCCACCAAACTAGAACAAATAATCCTAAAAGCTACATGGAACCACAAAGACCCCAAATAGCCAAAGCAATTTTAAGAAAGAAGAACAAACCTGGAGGCATCACACTGGCTGATTTCAAACTGTATTACAAAGCTATAATAAACAAAAACAGTATGGCACTAGCACAAAAACAGACATAGAGATCCATGTCTCTATGTCAACAACAGAGAGCCCAGATATAAATCCATGTTTACATGGTCAATTAATCAGCAACGAGAGGCAAGAACATACAATGAAGAAGAGACAGCCTCTTCAATAAATAGTGCTGGAAAAACTGGACAGCTGCAAGCAAAAGAATAAAACTGGACTACTTTCTCACAACGTACATAAAAATTAACCCAAAAGGAATTAAAGACCTAAGCATAAGGCTTGAAACCATTAAATTATGAAAAGAAAACATAAGTAGCAGTTTCTTAGAATCAGTCAGCTTTATTTTTCTGGATTTGTCTCCTCAGGCAAGGGAAACAAAAGCAAAAATAAACAACTGGGACAACATCAAACTAAAAAGCTTTCTCACAATGAAGGAGAACATTAAAACAAACAAAGAAACAAAAAGCCCAACTTACTGAATGGGGGAAGGTACCTGCAAATGATATATCAGATAATGCATGAATATACAAAATACATAAATAACTCATATAACCCAAAACAACAAAGATCAAATAATCCAATTTCAAAATGAGCAGAGGATCAGAATAGTTTTCCAAAAAAGACAAATGGCTGGCTAACAGACACATGAAAATGCTCAACATCACTAATTAAAGGAATGCAAATCAAAACCACAATGAGATACCACCTCATACCAGTCAGAATGGCTAGTATCAAAAAGAAATAACAGGGGCACCTGGGTGGCTCAGTGGGTTAAGCCTCTGCCTTCAGCTCAGGTCATGATCTCAGGGTCCTGGGATCAAGTCCCACATCGGGTTCTCTGCTCAGCAGGGAGCCTGCTCTCCCCGCCGCCCCCCTGCCTGCCTCTCTGTCTACTTGTGATCTCTCTCTGTCAAATAAATAAAAAAGAAAAGAAATAACAAGTGCTGGTGAGGATATGGAGAAAAGGGAATCCTGTTGCACTACTGGTGGAAATGTAAATTGGTGCAGCCACTGTGGAAAACAGTACAGATGTTCTTCAAAAAATTTAAAAATAAAAATACCAAACGATCTAGTAATTCTACTACTGGGTATTCACCCCCCAAAAATGTAAACACTAATTTGAAAAGATATATGCCAAACAAAGATATGAGCCAAACACAGATGCTTAACCAACTGAGCCACACAGGCGCCCCTGCACCCCCATGTTTGTTGCAGCACTATTTATAATAGCCAAATTATGGAAGCAGCCCAAGTGTCCATCGACAGATATACAGATAAAGAAGATAAGGTGTGTATATATACAATGGAGTATCACTCAGTCATTAAAAAAAAAAAAAAAAGATCTTGCCATCTGCGACAGTATGGATGGAGTTTATAGGTAATGTGCTCAGTAAAATAATTCAGAGAAAGACAAATACCTTATGACTTCACTTGTAAAAAACAAAACAAATGAACAAACAAAAAACCAGAAACCAACTAACAGAGAATAACTGGTGGTTGTCAAAGGTGAGCAGGCAAAGGAGGGGTGAAATAGGTGAAGGGGATTAAGAGGTACAAACTTCTTGCTTTGAAATAAGTCACAGGAATGAAAAGCACAGCATAGGGAATATGGTCAACAGTATTGTAATAACTTTACATGTTGACAGCTGGTAACTACATTTATCAGGATGAGCACTGCATAATGTATGTAATTGCTGAACCACTATGTTATGCACCTGAAATTAGTATAATACTGAATGTCAACTATAATTAAAAAAAATAATCATAGAAAACATAAAGAAGTTCAGGCTGGCCAAAACAAACCCTATACATGCATGCATACCACAAACAACTTACTTTTTACTCATACCCATTACCAGACAGGTAGTCAAATAAGCACTCACATTTTCTTTGGCATGTTGGTGTCCCTCTCCCATACTTCTTAAACTTGCCAAATATAGCTTTTCCAAGTTCTTTATTTTCTGAGTTTGTGATTCTTTCCATTCTGTCCTTAGTTCCTCTGCCAAACGAGTTAATTGCTGATTTCTCCTCTGTTTTATGTCTTCTCTTATCTGTAAAGCGATACCCCTTTCTTGTTCTCGAACCTAAAGAATGCATATTTAAAAGATTATATGAAAAGAGGCTTACTTCAAGTTTTTTTGGAAAGCTATTTGGAAATAGGAACTTAAATGAATTCTCCTCAGGTGTATCAATTCTCACGAATAGTCATATTAGATAAGGCCTACGTGATGTGGAAAATCAAGCAATGTAAAAAAGTTAAGATCTCAAGACTACTTCTAAAGTTCTCTAACTTATTAGCTATTGTCTTCTCCTCCTCAACCCAAGCACCAACAGGACCACCATTACCATCGTAATAACTGTTAAGAGCTTAAATTGCTAAGGATGTTCAATAAAATTTATACCCCAGGGGTGCCTGGGCAGCTCAGTTGGTTAAGTAGCTGCCTTTAGCTCAGGTCATGACCCTGGAGTCCCAAGATCAAGCCCCTGGTCAGGCTCTCCCACCCAGTGGGGAGTCTGTTTCGCCCTCTCCTTCTGACCCTCCTCCCACTCGTGTTCTCTCTCTCCCTTGCTCACTCTCTCTCAAATAAACAAAGTCTTAAAAAAAATTTAAAAAGAATAAAATGTCTAGCCCAGATACGTATAGATAGAGCCAGATGAGATGTCCGTATTTGTGGTATATCATCCCCAATTTTAGATAGAATGGCACCTAAAACATGCTTCACAAGGGCTTAACTATATTACTCTGAAAAGACTTCTAGAAAATAATCTACAACTTCTTAATAAATGTTACAGCACCTAATAATCTTTCCAGCAAGTCTTCCTCAAAGCCATTCTTATCTTCCTACTCTAACCTTCATCAGTAACATGTTGTCTGGAAAATGTTTAAAGAGCCATTTTCCAGTAATTATCAAGTCAAATAATCCCTATCTTCAAACTCTTCATCTGTTTACCATTTCAGCCCATTTTTCCAAATTTTCCTAAATTTGTTAGTACACAAGAACCAGGGCTCTTAAACAACCAGAAAAGGGTTTTAAGTGCAACCTTCAGAACTCTCTACTGTAATAAAAACACTAATAATTTGGGGAAGACAAAGAATTAGAAATCTTGTTCCAGATGAATCTTACCTGCAGCAATCTTAGTTTTCGTCGTCTTTCATAATCTTCCTTTAAAATGTAAGCTTCCTCGTTAGGACTCAATCTCAGCTTGCCAGCATTCCCTACCTTTCTTTTCATTTCCAGGTACTTTAAAGTTTCTGAATTTAAAAAAAAAAAAAAAAAAAAAAAAAAAGTCTATTTAAACAGGGCAGCAAAGATCAGAACAACGTTAAAAATACATTTACTACTTGACATTTAAAGGACTATATATACACAAAATAATTTGGGTAAACTGAGGCCAACTTATATTTCAAATTACAATTATTAACTTCAGCACTGAAGTCGATGATTCTCAAATTAGGAGACGGGGTCAAGTGGAGGGTGAACCAGAATTACTTGAAAAAGTTTTTGCCCCTGACAGCAGAGTGCTGTTTACCTACAGTATCTGGGACCTTACTTACTTCCTACTGGGATTTCCAGAGCTACATTAAATGTAGAAAAGCACAAAGACTTAAAAAAGTGTTTTAGCAAAGAATAAATGTTTTCAGCATTATGATTTTACACTTTAGAACTTTGAGAACTTGTTCACAACCAACAGGACTGCTGCAATTGCAAAGGGCTCCTAGCCCCCAGTTTCAACTCCCAGTCTATTGTTTATAACTTGATGACCAAGTGTCACTGTATCATATGGAATCACATCAACCCCTCAACAATTCTTTAATAATTACAATGGTGTGCTTATTTCAGATCAATGACCACTTTAAAAATTTCTCTGAGAATGACTGTGTTGCTCAGAGGAGTCAGGTGTTAGGTCCTATTAATGCCACTGACATTCAAATGTTCTCACTCTCCTCTCTAGATTACAACACGGATACTTACATCTTTCTGAAGCTAGCTGAAGTCCACTCATTCATGAAACTGTCCTCTAGTAATTTTTGCTTCACCTACCCACCATCTCATTCCTGACTTGCCCACCCAGAATGCACATTATCTTCACACTCAATGTGGGGACCAATCTAATGCTGTCTTGGTATTACTTTGCCCTCATTTTCCATCAATTACACTCTGACTTTTCTAGCTAGATTGCTAAGAACTGAAGGACAGAGGTTATAGTTTTATTTTAATATTCAAGTTAATTTAACAAATAACAACTATCAGGCAGTATTTCACATAATATGGACAGATACTGTTTTGGGCTATAAGGACTTCAAGTTATCTAATAGGGACAATCGGACTCTTCTGCCCAAAAGAAATAATTGCTTTCATCTGAAAATCTTTTCCAGTAAGTAACAGCAGTTAAAGTGCTGACTGTCTTCCTCATTTTATAATGAAGAATCAAAGGCCTCTTGTGCTAAAGGACTTGACCTAAGTGACAGGATCTAATGCCAGATTAAAAAGAAGAATCTGGTTTCCTTATTCCATGTGGCTCCTAACTTTCTGATATGCTAAAACATGTGGAATGAGGAAATTTTTGTTTAAAATGGTATCTTTTGCTAGTGGGGATTGACGAATAAGGAAAGACAGAACAAAGAAGAGAAAATGACCAAGGTTAAATTCAGTCTTAATAATTTTTCTGAAGGTTTCTGAATTCATATTGAAACTATCGAAACTAATTCCTGCTAAATCTCAGAGAAAGTATCATGGGAAAAAAGGACAAAAAAGAGAACATACTGTAAAATTCCATTTACACAAACTACAAAAACAAGCAGACAAGATTAACCCATGATTGGTCTTGTTAAACAAGGGTTAAAACAGAGGTCACCTTTCTGTAGGTTAATGACTAGAAGGGGGCACAAATGAGCCTGCAGGGATGCTAGAGATGATCTGCATTTTGCTCTGTTATGATTACACAGCTGTATACTTATGTAAAAATTCCCCAAGTGATAACACTTAGATTTGTGTGTTTTAAGTTTATACCTTAATAAGAAAGGGGAAAAAAACCTGTCTTTTCAGATTGTTGTGCGTATCTATCATCTCATTTGCTTGGGGATTATAAGGAAACATAGATTTGTTACTTTTACCTCCTGAAATGTGGCAGAGTAATTTTTCTCTTGCATATAACTTCCTTAATTTTTTTTTAACTTATTTGGAAATAATTTCAGACTTAGAATTTCCATCTACTCTTTCCCCAGTGTCTCTAAACATCAATCACAGCACAATGATCAAAACCAAGAAACTGACACTAGCACAATACTTCTAACTAACCTACAGACTTTATTCAAATTTTGTCAAGTATCCCACAAACATCCATTTTCTGGAACAGGACCCAATCCAAGGACAATCCACTGCTTTCGACTGTTGTGTTATTCTGGGTCCTCCAAGAAGCAGAGGACAAGACAGGATTAAACCTCCGAAGATGTTATTAGGAGAAATGCCTGTGTGAGGGAAAATGAGGGAGCTAATAAAAAGAGGGAGCATTCAGACTTCCATGCAAATATGACACTGAACGGAAAACGGGAAAGTTGGGAAGATGACTACCCAGTAAGGTCTTTAGTAAGACCTCCCAGAGTTCAGGGAAAGTCCCTACTTTCTAAGGAATAGGCCTGCCTGAATGTCCATGCCATATTCTATCATTGGCCAAAAACAGTCCTGGGGAAGCATCCATGCAAATGGATTTCAGAAAACGGAAACTGAAGGTCTGTGAATTACATTCTCACAGCTGTCGAAATTGTCATGTCTCCCTGGACTTCTCCAATCTGGGACGGTTCTTCAGTCCGTGCCTTTCTTTTCAACCTCCCGACTTTTAAAAAATACTGGCCAGTTACTTTGTAGAATGTCCCTCAATTTGGATTTGCTTAATCTTTTCTTGTGGTTAGACTGAGATTACAAATTTTTGGCAAGAACACCAAAGAAGTGATGACACACCATTTCTCAGTGCACTAAATTACGTTATGGTGTCTTAACACTACTGGTGATGTTAATGTCTGATGCATTAACTATAGCATTAACCGAAAAGCATATTCTATTGTCACTATTCCTTCTACACTTACCAACTGGAATCCTACTGTGAGGAAGAGCTTCCCCTGCTCCCTCTCTCATTTATTAAGCCATTTATTCAGATCAGTATGGATTCTTAAATTCTGTGTATTAATACTACCCAGGAACAGATGATATTAACTTACCTTTTAAGATTTTGTCCTGAGAATTAAACAGCACTTGGCATATCACAATCACAAAATACTGAACTTAGACGATCTCTGTTCAAGACTCATCACGACCATTTACAGCAGGAAAATACTGACCAAGTCATTTAAGTTACTGTGGTGTCGCTTTCTTAAACTATTTAATGGGAATCACAACATCTACCGCAACAGTTTGTTCTGATGATTACGTGACTTAATATGAAACTGCCAAATACTCTCTAAGGATTAAGGACTCAAATGTTCCCCACTGTTTTAAAAGCTCAGCTTGTGGCACGACTAACTACCTGAGGAATTAAAGGTGAGAGCAAAAAAGCACGCTCGCTCTCTGCAAGAAATAATTCCAGGCAGTGCTCTTAAACGGCTCCCGGGTTTCAGGACAAGTTCGGCGGGTGGGCTGGGGGCCCTGGGGAAAGAGAGGGCTGGACGCCTCGCGAAGCGCTTGCGGGAGCAGCCCGGAGGCCCTCCCGGCCAGCCCTGCTTAGGAAGCCCAAGGACCCCGCGCGACCCCACCTGGGGAGGGCGCGCAAGGCCACACGCGCCTAAAGCCCGGGAGCAGCCTCTGGCAGCAAGCAGGCGGTCGGCGTCGGGGGGCACCCCCCTTCCCCGCACTATTTACGGCCGCCAGCCCGACCCCAGCCAGAGCCCGGGCCGCGCCGCGCTCCCGACGCCGCGCCTTCACGGCATCCCCTCCCTGGGGAGCACACCCCCCAGCTCCTGGACTTCGGGAGGTTGTGCACGCCCGGGCCACGGGAAGCCGGCTCGTCCGTCACTCACCTGAAAACCGGGGGCCCGGAATCAGGAACGGCAGCTCAGACAGAAACCTCCCAGGCGCCCGCGGCCCACCAGCTTCCCAGCAGCCGTTTGTGCGCCTGCGGGGCAGCCATCGCCAAGCTCCCGTCACTTCCGTCATTCAAACCGCCCGCCAATGGCGGGGCTGAGCGGCGGGAATCGGGCTAGTCCCGCCTCCCGCGAGGGCCGCTGGGACGGCCGCGCCGGAAAAGCCCGCGCACACGCCAAGCCCTACGTAGCGGTCCATTATTTCTCATACCTGCCGAGGCTCTGAGGGTTACTGCCTCTCTCTCACTGTGCCTGCTTTACACGTCAGGAGACAGAGGTCCGGAAAGGGGGAAATATTTGCCCAGAGAGTTGAGGGTGACTTTAGTTTTAGGCCCTATTATGAAGATGCCTTGGGATGGGTGTCCTTTTGTGCATTGACTGTAGAATTCATTTGGTTCTGTTCTTCTGCAGTCAGTGTCACAGCGTTCGTCAAGGGGCTCCGGCTCATACAGCAGTGAACCATATTGTGACAGTCTGTGCCTCCGGAGGTCTGATACATGTGCACCATGTCACAGTTTACTATAAACTATAATCAAGGGATGAGAGCAGGTTCATATTTATTGAGCAACTAGTATGTGCCAAGTATAGTGTGGTAGGTTCAGGGGAGACAAGGGTAAATGCATTAAGGCTCCCATCCTAGATTTTGTAGGCTGGAGGTAAAACATGGCAAGAATCTAAGAATTAGAATATGGGGAGGGGGGAAGAGGGAAGTTGCTGACGTGATGAGATTTGGCATGATGGTGGAGAAGAGGCCAGAGGTTATGAAGGCTGAAGGCAGGGAGACCAATTAGGATACGACTATAGGAAGTGAAAGATGACCGCAAACGAGGCCAAACATCAGAAATTGGCAGCTACCTGGCTATGGAAAGCAAAGGAGAGGGAGAAATCAACCATGATGCCTAAGTTCCATATTTGGCAACTGAGTGGATGGGGATAGCATCCTTCTAGAACTCAGGAATAGGAGCAGGTTTGGGGGGAGGGGGAGTAACGAGTTAAGCTTCGAATATTTTGAATATGAACTATTTATGGGATATAGACAAAGGATGAATTGCAGAAATATTTAGGAGGTAAAACTAGTAATACTGACAAAGGATTGCATGTGAGGTTGAGGGAAAAGTTGAGAGTGAAGTTAACCTCCCAGGCTACTAACAATGTTAAAGGCGGTGCTACCAACCAAGGGAGAAAGCAGAAGTGGGAGTCAGTTAAGTGGGCAAGGTGATGAGCTCAGCTCTGGACATACTGAACTTGACTTAGGTGTGGAACATTTCGTGATGTGCAGTAAGCGGATGACTACAGTGGTAGACAGCCCACAGAACTGGGGTGGCATTTAGACTTGGGTATCATTTCCATATGAGTGACAACCAAAGCCATCGTAGATAAGATCACTTAGTGAGGATTTGCAGAGTGAGAAGAGCAATGAACAAGGACCTAACCCTAAGGAACATCAAAACTTAAAGGGAGTTGGAGAAAGGAACTGCCCAAATACCTGAAGAGATAGTGTGACCCCACCTCACCTTTGCAAACAACAAAGATGAATTAAGGAGGAATTCAGTGACTTGGTCAAAAGCGCATATAAGTGAAGGGTGGAATCAGGGCTAGAATTCCTGTCCTTATCCTAAATACTAGAATATTTCCTCCCTGTATGCCTTCCCCATTTCCAGTTCACATTGATCTTGATGGACAATTGTATTCATTCTAAATATAGTCTTCAACATCCTCAACATAGACTCAGAGATACCCTCTTACACCCAACAAAAGATGTGCCCATTATTTCAGGCTGTGGGCTAGGTTTAGTGTCCACCTTGTTTTTCAAAAGCACCCTGCACCTTTTCCATCATGGCACTTACCAGTTCTTATTGAAATGAGCTATTTATTGATTAGACTCAGTTCCTCAAGAACCAGTAGTGCATTTGTTCAGTTGCTGGCCACATAAATCTTTGTAAATGTTTGCTGAGTGAATGATAAACTCCCCTACCCCAACCTGCATCCTAGGCAGAAATTCTACAATTGGAGACTTTGAATTAAGGTTTGTTCTGCCTTTAATGGAAGGCAATAAAGAATCAAAGCAAGCGCAGTGGACTTAGAGTTAGAACATCTGGTTTAGCATCCCAACTCTGAGATTTCTAGCTGCAGGACCCTAAGCCAATGAGCCCTAGTTTCTGTTTTGATTCTCTGTTGTTGTCAGTCAAACCACACTAGAACGTCCACAATGGTTCGCTCTTTATGGCTGGCATTGACTGTGTCAGTTGAAAGCTCAGCTGGAACTGTTGAATGGAATGCCTTCTTGTGGCCTTTCCTTGTGGGTTGATTTCTTACTAGCTGGATTTAAGAGGGAATATCCTCAATGTGAGGTTTCCCAGAGAAAGAAAGTAGAAGGTGCAGGGACTTTCAAAGACAAAACTGATAAGTAGTTACAGTAAGTTCAGCCTCATTTTGATAAGTACCATAGGGCAAGCCCCCAGATTTCAGTGAGGGAAGATGAACCACATCCCTCAACGGAGAGAGTGACAAAGAATTTGTGGCCATCTTGAATCCATCACCATTATTTTAATACTACTTGTACTAAAATATCGTGTGCCCTCTTCACAGGTGGTTGAATCATGAGAGCGTTTTGTAAGCTACCAAGAGGTATAGCCATATTATGTAATACAGCAGCTATGTTGTATTTTCTCTCTAGTAATTTTCTTAGTGTAGTCCCAACCCTCCAGGCCACGTGAGCTAAATTGGGCCAATCAGAATCTTTCACAGGAATTTTTCTTACTGGAGCCAGAGGGATGAATTTTATCCTCTCTGGGCTAATCTTAGAATATGAAACTGAAGCTTCCCCAACATGCGGTCCCCCACAAGGTAATCTGAAAGAATGAAACTGACATGCATTGCAAACACAGAGAATCCTGTGTTCAAGTCCCTGGATTCACCCCACTCTCCAGATTACTGACAGAAGCTATTAAATCCCTCTTTTTATTTAAACTGCTTTGAACGAGAGTTTCTGTTTCTTTCTGCAAATGGTAAGAGACTATAGTTTTATATTTAAATTCTCATAGGCAAGCAACATCTGGGCATCTTGGCAAATAGTATCAAAGAATAGTTAAGATCTTGGGCCTCGAGTCCAGCTGCCTGGATTTAAATACCTGCTTTAACAACTCAGACCTTGAGCTAGTTCCTGAACCTCCCCGAAAGTTAATTTCCTCATCTTTAAAAAGGCAGTTGTAAGGTTTAAAGGTCTTAAGACATGCCTGGCACAAAGCATGTAGTAAATGCTAGGGTTTTTTTGGCTTTTATTTTAATACATTTTTAAGAGCACAGGAGACAAAAAAAAGAGCAAAAGCCAAAAAAACCCTTTTTCTATGTATTCATAGGTGTTCTGGGTTTCATTTTTTAAAAATTAATTAATTAATTAATTAATTACAGACATATAATATATTTTTATCCCCAGGGGTACAGGTCTGTGAATCGCCAGGTTTACACATTTCACAGCACTCGCCATAGCACATACCCTCCCCAGTGTCCATAACCCCACCCCCCTTCTCCCAACCCCCCTCCCCCCAGCAACCCTCAGTTTGTTTTGTGAGATTAAGAGTCACTTATGGTTTGTCTCCCTTCCAATCCCATCTTGTTTCATTTTTAATTAGGTCCTTTTATATTTTGTAGGCTTAGGGAGAGGTATTTACACTTACCTTCTTGAATATTGTTCTACCATTGGGAATGAATGTTGGTAGGCAGGACTCAAGTGGAAGAGTTGCCCAACACAGTGATGACTTCAGTGTGACTGGTTGCTGTGTGATGCTACCCCTCCTCAAAATGCAGCTGGAGGCTTTTAAGATTGGAGCTGTTTTCAACACTTCTCAGATGCTGAGAGCTTCACTGTTCTGAGTTCACATGAGTCTTTGTCCACAACCATCCAGTACAAGCGGCTGGCATTATAGTGGTGGTTGGCGGGGGGAGGAGGGGATTCCCTCACTAACTCTTGCAGTAAAATCCAAAATAAAGGGAATCATAGAGGGTACTTTTAGGCAAACAAGCTTGAGTGATGGAAGGTAGAGAGGGTCCACAGGGACACTCACTCCCCTCCCCCCGGCTGAATACAGACAGGCCCATCAGGAGACCCACCTCAAAAATATCCACAGGCCCTAACGTACCAATGGGCTACTTACAACCAGGCACAGTTATTACCAAAACAAGGCAGAATTCCATACGTTGCCATAACTCTTCATCTTCTCCTTTTAAAAACAGCCCCTACCCACTGCTTCTTTGCAGACAGTATATTCTCTGCTGTCCTGCCCACTGCTCCCTTGGGATGTATCCAGTAAACATCTATCTCCTTTGTTCTGCCTCAGGTGAGTTCTCCCACCTCCCATGCCACCGACTTCCACCCGATTGTCACCCCACATTTGGGGGCCCCTTCTGATAGAGAGACGCCCCATTTAGACATCACAGGAATCCCTGCAAGAACAGAAATAATCAACCATCTGACCATCTCCCAACTGCTCCCTCTTTCTGCCATAAACCCCACCAGAATTTAATAAATGACGGTATCTCAGTGGGACCCCTTAGACCTGCCACCAGCAGTGAGACTAAAAGTGCCCAGTGGAAGAGGAAAGATGGGCTGGGAAAGGCTTTTAAAATCTATAAATCTATATATATATATATATATATACACACACACACACACACACACACACACACATATTATATATGTATATATTTAAGGTGTGTGGGTAGTTCCGGGGTGGTGAGGAATTGGGCCATTTATTTAAGGAGAGTGAGAAATGAGGGGAGAGTTTGGGAAATTGATTGGTTTTGTTTCATATTTTAAGTCTTTCTTTAGCACATTGCTAATATATCATGTATTAATGTACTGATGTTTCTTAAGCCATTAATGTGTAGACTGTGGGTTCCGTACTTAAAAAGAGAACGAAGTTTAAATGAAAGGTTGGGGTAGGGGGAGGAGATTATTTGCAACCCAGAAAGCACATAGCAGTTGAGGAGGACTGGTGGTGTGGGAAGAGTTTTGCAGCTGGAAGAAGGTGATGTGGGTTTGAAAACCTTAACACTTCATCTCTCTGAAACCCAGTCTCCATCTATAAAATGGGGGTAGAAATACCCAGCATTTAATGGGCACTCTCTGGGCCAAGAAAGTTAGTATCCATCCTACCTTAGAGAGCACTTGTAAAGATCACATTTTTAAAAAGCTAAGTTGTGAGTATTAATAACTGGGAAAAAAAATGATACTTACAAGGACGCCCGGGTGGCTCAGTCAGTTAAGTGTCTGCCTTTGGCTCAGGTCATGATCTCAGGGTCCTGGGATGGAGCCTAGCTTTGGAAAGGAGTCTCCATGTTGGGGCTCCCTGCTCAGCAGGGAGTATGCTTTTCCTTCTCCCTTTGCCCCTCACCCCGCTCATGCCCTCTCTCTCTCTCAAATAAATAAATAAAATCTTTTTAAAAAATCATACTATAGTTTGGCCACCGACACAAGCTTGGGGCAGGCAACTTTCACACTAAGGTTTTCTTTGTCACTGCTATCTGGGCTGCTTTAACTGATCTAGGTCTGATCCAAAAGAATCAGGACTCCTGGGTCAGAGCTCCCTTCATCCAAAATTATTCCCATTTACCTGTGAACATAACAGTTATTCACACCCTTGCTTCCAAAATTATGGCCCAAAGGTCAGAAGCATCAGCATCAGCTGGGAATCTGCATTTTAACTAGCTCGGCAGGCAACTTGTATACACAGTGAAGTTTGAGAAGCCCCGTGCTATACAAAGCCCCAGGTGAAGTAAAGTTAGAGCAGGGAAATGCATATCCATGTAGGAATAGAAAAGGGGAAGCAAAGGGTCACAATATGAATAAGTCACAGAAGCAGATCATGACACCTTCTAAAGGAACACCTTCGTGACTGGTGTTCCTTTTCACTAATGTAGATCTTGGCCACTTGCTAGTCTAGGTATGTGTGTCGTAGAAGCAGTTTACTGTATTTGTGTAGTTCTTATCCTAGCTCTGATACTTACTAATTTAGGAAGTCAGTCATTCTGAGATCCTCATTTTATGAAGAGGAAACCAAGACTCAGAGAGGTCACACCCTAGGAGGAGAGCATGATGGAGCTGCAAATGAGGACTTTTATTCCAAAGCCAAACACCTAAGCTTGATGCTATGCTGTAATTTTTTGTATCCGTGGATCCGTTGACGGTATTTCCTAACGGACATTGGATTATGGCAGAATCCTTGGTGCCCATCCCATCTCGTATTTCCAGATCTTACATCAAGACTAGTGTTATCTATTGCTGTCCAAAGTCATTCTTACTAGGAATTTTTTTCTCTGGACTTCCTCCCTCTGGACTGGCTTTCTCCATGCGCCTGCTCCAGGCCTCCATCACTCATCCCTGGGTGTGGTTCTCTCCAGCTACCTCCCTACATTTTTACCATCAGCGTTTTTGCCTTCTTCTCCTCATGCAAGGCATTTGAACCTTATATCTACCTGAAACATTATCTTCCCTTTCTCAACTTTTTAATGCCTTTCAATGTTAGTTTGTGAGGGCTCCCTTAACAAAGGACCACAAACTGAGTGGCTTACACAACAGAAACTACTTGCCTCACAGTACTGGAGGCTGGAAGTCTGAGACCAATGTGTCTGCAGGACTCTGTTTCCTCTGAAGGGAAGGATCTGTTCCAAGCCTCTCTGCTAGCTTCTGGCAGTTTCTTAACTTGTAGAAGCATCATCCTGATCTCTGCCTTCAGCTTCACATGGGGTTCGCCATGTGTGTGTGTGTGTGTGTGTGTGTGTGTGCGCGCGCGCGTGTGTGTGTGCGCGCGCGCATGTGCGCATGTCCAAAGTTCCTCTTTCTATAAAGATATCACTCAAGGACACCATGTTAGTTTAGGGGCCTATCTTAACCAATTATGTCTGCAACGACCCTATTCCAAAAAAGGTCACATTTTGAGGTAGTGGTGGGTTAGGACTTCAACACACGAATTCTTTTTTTCTTTTAAGGATTTATTTATTTAATTGGGGGGAGGGACAGAGAGAGAGAGAGACAGATAAACACTCTCAAGCAGACTCCTTACTAAGTGTGGGGCCTGACTCGAGGCTTGATCTCATGACCCTGAGATCATGACCTAAGCTGAAACCGAGTCCGACGCTCAACCAACTGAGCCACCCAGGAACCCCAACACATGGATTCTTGAGGGCATGGTTCAACCCAGAGCACTTCCTCTTGAAGCTAGTGCAAGGATGCAAAATACATGAAACAACTCTGTTCACAAGCTCGCAACTCAGGATTTCACAGCATAAAATCATAATATTAAAGATGTGCGAAGTGTGTGGGATTTCTTTCTCCTTACTAGTGTGGAACCAATGTTGGATGACTCTCAGGGTTTCTCCCCTCTTCCTAGCATATTTCTGTGTCTCTTGCTTATACTATGAGCATGTGACCCTAACCTCAGGATGTCAAGACAAGGGTCTGCTTGATAAATAATGGGATACAAATGCACTTCCTTTATTTCCACTCATCTACAATATACCCAACTTTGAAGACTATGGTAGTCTCAAACATTCTAACACCTACCATTTTATTGAGGCTTTCAGCTGCCTGGGGTTACATGGCTCAAGTCACAAGGCTGGAATTCCCCCCAAATCTTCTAGAAGAGATCTACTCATCCTACACTCTCTCTCCTCAACTCTTACAAAAGCATAAGGACTTTGTAATCTATCCCCTGATGTCATCCAGCCACCAGGTCCGGTCAGGAGAGGGGCAAAAGTCCCCTTTTCGGTATACGTTCCCATCTTCAACACTTGTCATAACATACCACATTTAGGGGGTCTTAAGGTAGTAAACAAAACCATTACATTATCTATGGTTCACCAAGTATTTCCCCGAGAGCATGCATGAATGCAAACCAACATGGTAAGAGAGACTCCCACTTTGGGCTGGGAAGTTTTGCATTCCTTTCTTTCAAGACCTAATTTCCAGAGTTATGACATCAACTTCTTTTTTGGAGTCTTACTTCTAGACAGACAATTCCAACTTTTGAGGGAACAAATGAAGCATTTTCGGGAATCATGCTTTCTGCTTTTCACCCTTTGACTAGCCAGCAGCCCCGTTTATGTTTCACCTGTATGGATGCTTCCCACAGACTTTCCCGGCCCTATTTGTATGAAATCTCCTTCCTCCGGTTTTTTAAATTCAAGCTAAAGCGTTCTCAGGCAGACCACTCTTTGAAGGCATAGGCACAGATTTGTATTTTAAGAGGACCTTGGGGCACCTTGGTGATTTAGTCGGTTAAGCAGCTGCCTTCAGCTCAGGTTATCCCAGAGTCGTGGGACCAAGTCCCGCATTAGGGTTCCTGCTCCACGGGGAGCCTGCTTCTTCCTCCACCTCTGTCTCCCTCTCTATCTCTGTCTCTCATGAATAAATAAATAAAATCTTTAAAAAAATAAGAGGAGCTTACAAAGACTTAACACAGAACACCTACGTGGCTCAGTTGGTTAAGCATCTGCCTTCAGCTCAGGGCATGATCCCAGGGTCCTGGGATGGAGTCCTACATCAGGGACCTTGCTTGGCGGGGAGTCTGCTTCTAACTCTACCTCTCCCCACTACTTTTGTGCTCTCTCACTCTCTCTCTCTGTCTCTCTCAAATAAATAAAATCTTTTTTAACTTTAACATAAAGAGGTGATGATCAATAGGCAAGTTTTGGGCACTTCCCTTCCTTTACATGTTGGTGGCAGGACCCCGTGGCAAACAGATTTTTCTGTTTTAACTCCCACTGCGGGGAATGTGGTAGAGATTATTATGTCTGCCACTAGAGGGCGGATTTGTCAAATTTTGAAATGTTTGCAGGCAATGGAGAAGCTGTGGGAGTTTTTTTCTTGCTTTCACAAATCCCCCTGCATTAGGCAAGAGAAGAGACCAGGGTCACCAGAAAGAGGAAGAAACAAAGGTAGTGCCAGTGTTATTGTAAGAGTGGGTTCCCCTGGTGATCTTCTTCTCTAAGTGTGTATAGCATAGTGGGCTTGCCTTAGGGAAGCAAACAGCTCACTAGGTAGTAAGTGCCACCTATATTCTCCACATGTCCATATGCCCTTATGCAGGCACCCTACTAGGCGTTCTACCTAGATTATCTTCTTTGGTCCTCACGACAGCCTCCTGAGGTGAAATTTTTTAAGTCATTACTTTACAAGTGAAGAAACAGACTTATTAAGTTAAAAATATTGCTCAAAACTCAGTGACTAATAAATGGCAGACTTGGGATTTGAATTGATGTCCGTGGGGGAGAGGTGAAATGGGAAAAGGAAAAATCTTGAAAGGGCCTGAAATTAAACAGTAAATCACCATTCAAAACCTCTAAGAGGGCTTCTGGGCAGGGAATTTTCTGTCTTTTTTTTCTTTTGTCTTTTTACTTATTTTTTTTTAAAGGTTTTATTTATTTATTTGACAGAGAGAGACACAGCAAGAGAGGGAACACAAGCAGGGGGAGTGGGAGAGGGAGAAGCAGGCTTCCCGCTGAGCAGGAAGCCCTATGCTGCGCTCCATCCCAGGACCCTGGGATCATGACCTGAGCCCAAGGCAGATACTTAACGACTAAGCCATCCAGGCACCCCAGGTCATTTTCTGTGTTATAGTAGCAGCTCTAAGTGGTGAAAATACCATTAAACAAATTATATGTGTTTTTTGAAGAAAAAAAAAGTGAATAACACAGAACATCTAAAGAATAAAGCGAAAACAACCTTCAAATCTTATCATCTACATAAAGCACTTTTAATCATTTTTAGTCAGGATCCTACTGTGCTGGTTTTTTAAAAATTGTGCATATATTATCATGTAGAGAAATACAGGATCTTCACCATCAGTATTAATGGTTTGTGTTTTATTCTATTGTACTTAGGTCCCTTAAATCACTTATCCAGTTCCTATTGATAAGCTTTTCATTAATTTCCTTTTTTTTTGTTTCCACTAGAAATAATTCTGTAACTTCTATCCAAAGGATACTCACTTTTGTTAATTGAATCCCATCTTATCTCCCTAAATTTCTTTGTCTTTTCTCCCTTTCTGCCATATCACTTCTTTAGCCACCAGATAGCAGATAATAGCTCTATCTTTAAAAAAATTTTTTTTAAAGATTTTATTTATTTATTTGACAGACAGAGATCACAAGTAGGCAGAGAGGCAGGAGATAAAGGGGGAAGCAGGCTCTCTGCTTAGCAAGGAGCCTGACATGGGGCTTGATCCCAGGACCCTGAGACCATGACCCAAGCTGAAGGCAGAGCCTTAACCCACTGAGCCACGCAGGTGCCCCAATAGATCTATCTTTTAAAGAGTATTATCCACGATGTCCCTCCACCTCCAGCTACAGGGCACCTTCTTTCTTTACCTAGACATCTTGAATTCTTGAGAGGGCTGTTTATAACTTGCCAGCCTCACTTTTTATTCCTCCTGCTTTCTCTTGAATCCACTCCAATCAGGTTTTCCTTCATGAAGAGTTCTTATCAATGTCACCAGTTGGTGACGGAGTGGTCTGTCCTCCATCTTTATCTTTCTCGCAATATTTGACCTACTGACCGTTCCTTTAGTTCTTGGATAGCATCACTGGCCTTCCAGTACACCACTTTCTTTGCTTTTCTCTTATTTTATTGGTTACTGCCCTACATTGGCCATGGTCACCTTTGCTTGTTTCCGCTTGCCCTCTTGACCTCCGAATTTTGGAGCAACTCCGTGTTCACATCTCAGTCAGACCTCTTCTCTGCCTACATTCATTCCTCAGGTGACCTCCTCTGGTCTCAGGACCAAATGCTATCTATAAGCCCAGACCTCTTCCTGAACTCTGGATTCCTAGTCCAACTGCCTACCTGACATCTTTACTGTGATGTCTTGTAGACATCTCAAACTTGTTGAGTAGAAAGCCCTTCATTTCTCAGACTTCATTTCATCCAATTTCTCTTTCTACAGGCTTCCCATCTCAATAAATATACTTTTTATCCCAAAACCTGAAACATCAATTCTGTTATTTCTCTGACAACACACATCTGTCAGGAAATCCTGGTAGCTCAAACTCTGAAACATCTAGAATTCAACCCCCTTCAATTACAACCAAAGTCTTCATGCTTACACCCTTGTCCACTTCCACCCAGCAGGTAGAAACTCAGGTCGTTGACCATCACTGCTCCACTCCGATTCATCGATAGTAGAATCCCAGTGGCCTTACCATGGCTGACAAGGCCTTGAGTGGTCTTAGAGCTCTGACCTCTTGGACTCCATGTCTTTATCCCTCCCCCACTCTGCTCTGATCTCACTGGCCTCCTCACTCTCCTGTCTTTGCTCTTACCCTTTGCTCGGTCTGGAATCATCTTCTGCAGGTATCCCTACACTTTGCTTTTTTCCTTCTTTTAAGTCTCTGCTCAATGTCTCCTTGTCAGAGAGGCCATTCTAATCACCCTGTTAGGAGGGGTACATTCCATTCTCTTTTGCCCTTACTTTTTTTTTGTCCTGCTTTCTTTTCTTTCTTTCTTTCTTTCTTTTTTTTTTTTTTAAAGATTTTATTTATTTGACAGAGAGAGATCACAAGTAGGCAGAGAGGCAGGCAGAGAGAGAGAGAGGAGGAAGCAGGCTCCCCGCTAAGCAGAGAGCCCGATGTGGGACTCGATCCCAGGACCCTGAGATCATGACCCGAGCCGAAGGCAGCGGCTCAACCCACTGAGCCACCCAGGCGCCCCTCTTTTTTTTTTTTTTTAATATTTTATTAATTTATCTGACAGACAGAGATCACAAGTAGGCAGAGAGATGGGCAGAGAGAGAGAGAGGAGGAAGCAGGCTCCATACCGAGCTGAGAGCCCAGTGTAGGACTTGATCCCAGGACCCTGGGATCACGACCCAAGCCAAAGGCAGAGGCTTTAATCCACTGAGCCGCCCAGGCGCCCCTGCCCGGTTTATTTTTCTTACCATTATCACCATCATCACCACTACCAGCGCACGCATGCGCACACACACACACACCAAACACACATACAATTTATTTGTTGTCTCTCTCCCATAACTACAATGTATGCTCCTTGAAGGCAGGCATTTTGTCTGTTTTCTTTTTGGTTGTGCCTCAAACTCCTAATCTAATGCCTGACAAAGATAGGGGCTCAATACATATCTGTCGAATGAATGAATATTCATCTTCTCATGCAATAATCTCCTTAGGGTCAATTTCTGGGAGTGGGATTACTGACTCAAAGGGTATGAATATTAAAGATGCATTTGACACATTTTGTCATTATTTGATGCATTTGACCAATTTATATTCCCATCAACAGAGGACTTGACAGTGTCATTGACTCAAGGCCTATTAAAAAGGGATTTGTCAATACTTATCATCTTTAGTAATCTCTTCACTTGCATTTTGGGATTATTTGCATATTTTAGGCATAGATTTATTGACATTTATACATGCATTGTTTGTGTGAATTCCCAAATTATGTTCTTTGTCTACATTCCTATTATGGCTATTTCCCTTACTGATTGGTTTTTTATAAAATCTTTTTGGCATTGCCAAGATTTTTTTCCAGTTTTTTATTTGTCTTTCATCCTTATTTTAGATGTTTTTGAGAAAAAGACATTAATGATATATTATGCAGTCAAATTTATTCATTTTCCCTGGTGGTTTTTTGATTTCTCCAATAAGAATAAAGTTATGTGATGAATATTTGAATACTGAACTTGCTCGGGCTTTCCGGGTAATGCTTATCAAGGATATTCTTTGCTTATAGATAAATTTCTTGCCAAAGTATTAGGAATCCAGGTAGGAGGTGGTGGCATGGCTCTACCTGACTCCTCAAACACATAGTTCCAGGAAGCTATGGAGCAGGAACGCTGTACCAAGGTAAAATGCCATGAAACCCGTTCCCGGGGGAGTTCATAGAAGGGTGAGCTGACACAGCTGTTAGACATTTATGCGTGAAGCAGGTGCCAGAAAGAGAACTTTGTGCAGCTCCTGGAAGCCATGCCCTCATTGTTTTTGCTCCAAGGAGAGACATGCAAATGAACATCAGTACATGGTTCTGGAGAATCAGAAAGGTTTCCCTTGACATGTTTCCCAGATCTCAGAGCCGTATAATCACCAGCTAATTCCCTTCCTGTCGGCAGGGGTTTGGCTGACATGTCTCCCCACAACGCGGGGCTAAACTGGTGCTCGGGGCAGGTGTCTTCTCATCCGCCCTGGGACCCGTGTGCATTAGCCACAAAAGATGTTCTCAGGAGCAGGAACAACCCTTTCTGGTCCCCATATAAATGATTATCTGCCTGTTTAACCTTCAGAAGCCATGCCCAAAACAATGATCTGGGCTGGAACCATCCCATCCTTGAACAATCCTGTGCTGTGCATAACTACTCCCATTATCTGCTCCTCAATCATGAAAACCTTTGCAGAGCACCAACGATCATAATCCGAGCTGGGAAAGAATGTCAGCTAATGGTGCCGCTGATGCTCTTGTTTTCTGGAGAAGTATGGACACCAGTCAGGGCTTGCTCTGGTTGGCCTTGTGCTCATCTCTCCTTGTTCCTTTCCAATGGGACAGTAGGACTATGCCATCTTGGGGCATCTCTCTCCAATTTTTGGCACCAAAGCAGGGTTTGACAGATTTTGCATTGCAATCACTGGGTGAGTGGAGGAGTCTTGTTAAAATGCAGATTCTTATTCAGGAGCTCAGAGATCCTGCATTTCAGGGAAGCTTCCGGATGAGGCTGGTAGTGCCAGTCCATGGACCACACTTTGAGTAGCAAGGTTATAGAATGTATTCCGTTGACTCTCATAACAAGCTTATGAGGTAGGTGGGCTAGACATTATCCCCACTGTTTACAGGTGAGGTATTTGAGGAGAATGGAGCTAAACACCATGTCTAAGATCCTTCAGCTAGTAGGTGATGGAGTTGGGTCCTCTGTGGTGTTTTCCCTTATTGACTCTTTCTTCTTTTGTATGTTAAGAGTCAGAAAGGAACTGAGGGGTACCTGGTTAAGCATTTGCCTTCGGCTCGGGTCATGATCTCCAGGCCCTGGGATCAAGTCCACATCAAGCTCCCGGCTCAGTGGGGAGTCTTCTTCTCCCTCTGCCTCTCCCTCTGTTGTGTTCTCTCTGTCTCTCTCTTAAATGAAAAATATAAAATCTTAAAAAAAAAAAAAAAAGGAAAGGAACTAAGACTGGCCCTATAATGAATTTCTGAACAGCCTAGGAGCTATGACCAATGTTTCCTCTTTTCTTTTTTAATGGCCTTGACTCAGGCACTACACTTTAGATTGGCATCATAGTGTCCTAGTCCATTTGGACTTCTGTAAAAAAATACCATAGACAGTGTGGCTTCTAAACAACAGAAACTTATTTCTCACAGTTCTGGAGCCTGGGAATTCCAGAGAAAGATACCAGCAGATTTGGTGTCTGGTAAGAGCCCTCTTCCTGGTTCCTAGATAGTTGTCTTCTTGCTGTATCCTCACATGGTAGATAGGGCCAAGGAGTTCTTTGGAGTCGCTTTTGTAAGGGGCACTAATCCCATTGATGAGGGCTCCAGCCTCATGATCTGATCACCTCCCAAATGTCCAATTCTAAATACAATCCCCTAGGAATTAGAATTTTTAATGCATAAATTTGGGGGAAGACAGACACATTCAATCTATAGCAATAGTGAGTAAGAGTTTTTTTTACCAAGGAACCATTTTGAACTTGTCTTAGTGGACACGGAATAAATTTCATCAAAGATACTTATAACTTAAAAAAATTTTTTTTTCGGGGCACCTGGGTGGCTCAGTGGGTTAAAGCCTCTGCCTTTGGCTCAGGTCATGATCCCAGGGTCCTGGAATTGAGCCCCCAATCGGGCTCTCTGCTCAGCAGGGAGCCTGCTTCCCCTTCTCTCTCTGCCTGCCTCTCTGCCTACTTGTGATCTCTGTCTGTCAAATAAATAAATAAGCTCTTAAAAAAATATATTTTTTCAAGAGAGAGTGCATTTCCAAGCTGGGGGGGGGAGCAGGGGTGAGGCAGAAAAAGAATCCCAAGCAGGCTCCACGCTCAGCATGGGGCCCAATGTGGGACTTGATCTAATGACTCCAAGATCACAACCTGAGCTGAAATAAAAAATCAAGAGCCATATGCTCAACCCACTGAACTACTCAGATGCCCTAAAGATACTTACAACTTTTAATACAGTGTTTCTCAATCCTAGCTCACTCCATGCCCTCTGAAAGCATAGATTCCTAGGCTCTGCTGTAAAGATACTGAATCCAAGCCCATTGTTTTAAAATCACCATGGGTAATTATAATAGATGATGAGGATTTAAAACAAAACAAAACAAAACACTGCTTCATCTTTTTATCCTTTGTACCTAGGAGAAAGTTTAATTTATAAATTAGGCACAGTAGGAGATTAACAACAGTAAGTAATCAAAACAAAATTACAACACTATACCAGAATACAAGTTATGCAACATGGTCTTACTCTCTCAAAGTATCTTACCGTACAGTACCCGCCCTTCTGGTGATGATGTGTAGCGATAACAGGCCTACATGGGGAAATGAAGTGAGGTGAAGGATGTAGGTGCTGTGACCTGGTGTTAAGCAGCTCTTGACTTTCTGAGGATAGGTCAGAAGAAGGGTCACCTACTGGCAGTCCGCAGGTGACTATAGGTAGCTGGAACCCTAGAAAGTGAAACGATGAATCAGCAGAGATGACTGTCACGCATAGTTAACATGCACTCAAGATTTACTGTGTCTGCTAATTACTCAAATTATGGACCAAGGACCAGCCACAGCCACACTGGCTTTTCTGGAGAGCTTGCTAAAAAAATCAGAATCTCAGGCTCCAAACCACATTTACTGAATGAGAATTTGCATTTTAGAAAGATCCCTGGGTGATTCCTAGGCACATGGAGTTGGAGAAGGCTGCTTTCTTTTTAACCTCTTTCATTTGATCTTTCCACACTGCGGGGTAGTTTTTCAGATGTCTGAGCATTGGGGTCTAAGGAGGTTAAGAAGGTGCCTCCGGTCACACAGTTAGTAAGATTTCAAACTAAGTCCCACCTGACTCTAGAACCCAGGCTCTTAACAGATACACAATTTTATGTGCCAAAGATTTTCCTGGCGTACTTACTAAGAATACTGATTCTTGTACTACCATCTCTGAAGTTCTGATCCAGCCCATCTAGGGAAGGGCCCAGAAACCAGCATTTAAGTCCACCCATCCCAGGGATTTTGAGGCATGTGGTCATACAGAACACAATTTACAGAGCAGGGCACTTGGCTTTCTGGATGTGCTTTTGGGGAGAGAACTAGAACTACCTTAGTAGTTCCAAAGCACTTCAAAACAAGGGCTTGGCTGCTGATAATAAAGATATGTCTCACCTAGATGGACCCAGATCCCTGGAAGCTTCTGGAACCCCTCCTGAGCTTTGGGAGAGAGCAAGGAAGAGTCCCACTATAGTTGAACACATGTGCCAAAGCAGGGCTTTGCTTAGAGACCAGACAGACACTGAGGCCAGGTAAGATCTGGGATCTATTTAAGAACCAAACCAAAAGCTTATTTTTCACAATCTACAAAATTGAATGCATGCATGTTGGTTACCTTTTTAAATTTTTATTATGATTTCATGTATAATTTAAATCACTGGATGGCTGTAATTCCTGCTAATAAATTGTGTACACTCTGAACACAATAAAAATCAGCCAGCACAGCAGAATTGGTCTGTCCAACTGCTGAACCCTTGGGACATGGCAGAGTTAAAGAACAATGGACAAAAACTAGCCACAAAGTTGCAGAAGCTCTCCCTTCCAATTTTAACAGAACTTGTTTTTCTTTCTAAAGAGTAGCTTATACACTCTCCACTTTTTTTTTTTAATAAATATTTTTGATGACTCCATTTTATTATTGATTTTTTTATTTATTTGAGAGTGAGCGAGAGCATGAGCTGGGGCTTGAGGTGGGGGTTAGGAAAGGGAGAAGCAGACTCTGCACTGAACAGGGAGCCCAGCCTGGGTCTTGATTCCAGGACCTTGGGACCCTGAGGGTAGGAGGGAAGATACAGAAATACATCATTTTAACACATTCACTTAGTGAAGGAAATGCCTCCTTAAAAGACATCTTCTTGGAACTTATCTTATCAATAAGGAGGAAATGAGGGCTTGGAAAATGTGGTAACAGCAAGCAGCCCCTATTTGGGGAATGCCTCTTCACTCAGTGTCCGACACACCACCGGTGAGTCTCCGACAGTTACCCCAAACTTACGAGGAGTGGAGCTCCAGGAGCGTATGGGTGTTCCCAGTGTAAAACTGGGGGAATGTAGTATCATCAAGACGTATGTTTGTTGGATCCTAGAGCAGTAATCTTCTGAACTGGCCACCTTATATTCATGGTTGAGAAAATGATAAAGAGAAGAAAGGAAAATCTATACATGAAGAAAATTTGACATGGAAGGTTAACACCTCTAATGATTACTGTTGGGTGGTTAGAAATTCATCTTTGTAGCATTGTGTAGAGTTTGGCAATGTTCTAGACATTGGATGGTCTGGGCAAGGCCAGGTGGGTGATTTCCTCTTACAAAGCCTGAAAGAGACCCAGGCCATGAGATCCCACCTTTGTTTACACAAAGTGGGGTCCTGGTATCAAGAAGGGTGCTAGATTCCGGGCAGAGATTTTGTTAAGGGACTTAAACCCAGAGAAACAGATGAAATCTAGGGATTTAGAATGTTACAATACTGCTCCCCAGGCACTGAATCATTGTCGTAGAATGCAAGCGTATATTGAGTAAGTGTTTCTTTTCCCCAGCTGATGGATCTGTCTTCCTTTTCTGAACATCACAGTGTGCTGATGCTAGAGCCAAGTCTGGCAGTCTGTCTGGTAGCCTGTCTAAAGTTTCTGTAAGTGGTAGGAATCCAAGGAGGTGTGAATCAGTTATACTACAGTAAAAAATAAGACTCACAAATCTCAATGTTTATGGTAACAAATGTTTGTTTCTCGCTTCTGTATGCTACGGGGGTCTGCTGCTGCCCCATCCCACACCTCCATCTGGGGGCCAGGCTGATGGAGTTGCCTCTCCCTGGACCATTTCCTGTCATTGAGACAGAGGGAAATGTTTCTAGGGTCACTCCTGACCACTCTTCATAGGCTAAGTGAGCCCACAGCTACTCTGGAGTTCCACAGGGCAGGCTTTTACAGTTCCCTTTCAGGGACAAGAATCAGAATATTAGGTGATGAGTAAATCAAATCTATTGCAAGGAGTAAAGCATTCTGAAAATCAAATTTGGGATCTAAATTCAGAGGTCAAGTGCAGCTGATGAGATTAAGGCCAGAATTGGGAGGGAAGACCAACAAGGCTAGAAACCACCGGAACTGGAGGAACAAGGGGATTTGGAGCAAGGGTCGGGTCAAGTGTGATCGCTATGGATACCGTGGGTTGTTTGTATACACTGACCGGTGACTGGCTGGGACACAGGGAGGCTGGCTGGTTTAGAGGTTCAAAAATGTGCAGACCTGGGGGGCAGAAGCCATTAGGGTCCATCGGGGAAGTGTGAGTGATGCATTCTGTGTTTACTTAGATTCGCACTGTCTCTTTAGCTCTCCAGACACTGATCACCCTGGGGGAAACTGAGGCAGCATGCTACAGTAGTAAAGGGTTCTAGAATACTCCCCAGGCCTACAGCCTTAGAGGATCTTTTTAAGAAACCTGAATGCTTTTTTTTTTTTTTTTTGGACAAAAGCCTTCTAACTCACTTCAAAGGACTTTTGATAAAACGATGGTACAGTTAGGCAAGCCTTGCAGATAATTTCTGGTCGGTGATAAGCAATGATTTACTGAGAGCAACAGTCAGGACTGTTAAATGAGCTTTGTTTGTTTTCCCATGATCTGAAGCAGTATCAAGCCAGACTCTGCTACAAAGAGGAGAAAGCAAATAATTGGCCCAAGTAGGGAATCAGATCAGGTAAAGGAACACAGGATCCAATTCTTGTTTTAGACCTTGAGAAGAAGCATGGAGTGAATTTTGTTCAGCACTGTCTGCGTACTTCTATTTAGTGTGCACCTCACTAATTTGGGACTTTCCCCTCCTGTGAGACACCTGGTGCCCTCCTGCACCCCACTACTCAGGTCTGCCTCTCAAGATAGGGTGTCAGCCCCCCAAATTTTCTCTCTTCTCCACTATCGAAATTACCATTCAGTTCCCTTGGTTGAGAAATTTAAGAGCATCAGCTGCGGAAGCTATGGCTAGACTAATTCAAACTAAAGTGCAAAAAACTAGCGAATATGTTAACCTTTTCTCGGAATAGTTCCATTTCAAAGCTTCCCAAAGACATTGCTTTGACTATGCAAACACTGCCCTAGGAGGGGATTGTGAGGTAAGGTGGCTTGCCAGTGGGGGTGACTTTTTGATAGGGGGACTTGTCTGGATTATTCCCAGTCTCTTCTAAACAACCTGTGTTTGTGGTACCCTCTAGGATTTGTTAGCATCTAGCATGACACACAATTCTGGCAGCCCAGAAGCCAATGGTTTCTGTATAACACAGGGCCATTTTCAGCAAGACAGTGCGAGTTCCAAGTGTCTGCACCTGCATGGTCAAGAAAAAACTAGTAATTAGGGGATGCCTGGGTAGCTCAGTTGGTTGGGCATCCACCTTTGGCTCAGGTCATAGTCCTGGGGTCCTGGGATCAAGACCAATGTAGGGCTCTCTGCTCAGTAAGGAAATTCCTTCTCCCTCCCCCTCTTTGTGACGCTCTGTCTGCTTTTGCCTTTTCTCTCTCTGTGTGTCAAATAGATAGATAAAATCTTAAAAAAAAAATGCCCTACATATTATCAAGCTCCATGCTGAGAAAATCATGAACTCCCAAGAACTTTCACCTGGATTAACATAGTTAATATTCAAAAGATCTGTGATGGACAGGGCAGGTCTCTTATTTCCCATTTGAAGAAAATGCAAGATGGTGGGGATGAGGTCACCTATCGAAGCCCGACCCCCCCACCCCAGCCATGTCTGGCACCAGGTGGGACCTGGCCACCATTTTGCTGCAGGGGTGGGGGTTGGGGGAGATGGTGGGGCTATTTTCTATATTGGTATTCTGCATCTGTGTGTGTCTTGATTGTTTTCTCAAAGGGTTCCATCTGCCTTCTATCTAATTATGTTACTAATCTTCATCCCAGTCCTTTGAGGATTTTTATCCTTGTTCTATAGAGGTGCAGGTTTCCAGGGTTACCAGAAATCCATAGACTGAAGCCTTTCCCCAACTTTCTTCTAAAGGTCATGATCAGTGAAAGTCTTAGTTTTTGACATCTTTATTTTCTGGATGCTGTGTCCCCGACAACGTCTCCTTTTCACTTCTACTTGCAGTCTCTCCATGAAGAACAATCCCTGAGAAGATGATGTTTGGACCAAAAGAGGATGGAAAATGAGTGACAGACCCCATGGCCTCAATGATGGTTAAAAAAACAAACCAATCCCCCAACTAGACCTGTGTCGTGATGTGGAAAGAGCTCTGCCGTCAGAATCAGCAGATCTGGGACAGTCTCGGCTTGTCAGTCAGTAACTGTGTGGTCCTGGCCGAGGCCTAGAATTGCCCCGGTCTGAGTCTTGGTTGCGTCAACTGAGTTAGGAAAAAATGGCCACATTGGTCTGTGAGGATTTGATGAGCCCATTCTGTCAGGCAGGGCTTCTCCTACTTCATGTCATAGGAGTCACGTGTAGGAAATGCAGGTTAAAACATCGATTCAGAGTCTCTAAGTCTGAGGTGGGGGGTCTGAGATTCTAATTTGTTGTCATTTTTTTTTTTTTAAGATGCTATTAATTTATTTGCCAGAGAGAGAGAAAGCACGCACAAGCAGGGAGAGCAGCAGGCAGAGGGAGAAGCAGGCTCCCCACTGAGCAAAGAGCCTAATGGGGAACTCAATTCCAGGACCCTGAAATCATGACCTAAGCCAAAGGCAGACACTTAACCGACTGAGCCACCCAAGCGTCCCAAGATTCTGATTTCTACCAAATCCCCAAGTGATGGGACCAAGATTGAGTACCACTGTCTCAAAAAACGTTGGGAGATCGTACAGTTCCAACTCCTCAATTCATCTTCCTTGATATTAAAGACCCTCCACAAAGTTGTGTTGAAATGAGACGTTTATCATTTTTCCTTATTACAGAAGTAATGAGGGGGATTTTTGTGGACACAAGGATGACTCACATCTCAACACGTTTCTTGGCTAACATTCAGACTGGTTCTCCTGTGCCAGCATCCTACCCCACAGGCAGCGAAATTAAACTCAACACCCAGGGCCTGTGTGATTAGAATAGTGAACTATTCTGATCTAGGTCAAAGACCTGTTGGTGGGAGAGTATTGTGGGAGCTGGATGAAGCCAAATTTGGGAAGCAGAAACTGTATTGCAAAAAAGAAAGTCCCAACAGCTGTTCATATATCAGATAAATTGTTGTTTGGGTTGATGAGGAATTTGCTGCTTCAATTTGCTTTGAGGTGTGATGCATTTTTGACCCGGAGAAAAACTTTCTCTTTTCTCATTTGCAGAAAGTGGGCAGTCTTGTTACAGTCAAAACCATGTTCCTCTGTATTTCCCTGTGCAAACTCTCCAACCCACCCCAGAGGCTGGACGATCTTGGGAAGGGTCGTAGCGCAACCATACTGCTGACCCCAGATTTTGTTTTCTTCAGGATGGTGAGTTAAAATTGAACAGTGCTTTTTGGTTTCGAAAGTGCTTTCACCTACATTACCCTTTTTTTTGATCTTTAGAACTCCCCTTTAAGCCAAATAATCTCCAATTTCAATTTTGGACAATTTATATGATGTGTCCAAGGTCATGCTGAAAGTGGCAGAGCTGGAAGGCAAAACCATCTTCTGACCACTTCTTTATTGCTCTTTCCACAATAATATATCTGCCCTTGTTCTAGAACAGTTATCTTTTCAATCCTGGACTCACATTGGAAACTTTTAAAAAATACTGCTGTTTAGGTCCTATCCCAGATCAACTAAATCAGAATCTTTGCAATGGAGCCAATATCCATCTGCATTTTATTTTATTTTATAAGACTTTATTTATTTTATTTTATAAGACTTTATTTACTTATGTGACAGAGAGGGACACAGCAAGAGAAGGACCACAAGCTGGGGGAGAGGGAGAGGGAGAAGCAGGTTCCCCGCCAAGTGGGGAGCCAGATGTGGGGCTGGATCCCAGGACCCCGGGATCATGACCTCAGCCAAAGGCAGACGCTTAACTGACTGAGTCACCCAGGCGTCCCAGAAGTGATCATTTAGGCTAGACTGTAGTGTGACTGAAAGATTGCTTGGAGATTTAGAAAAACACCTTATTAACTCCCTGGATCTGGGCATGATCTGAGAGGGTAGATTCACATTTTGAGGAAAATAGAACATATTTTCCCCCTGGGATTGGGTCCTGGCTCCCTGGAGCCAGTGGGTCCCTGTACACACGTAACACTGTCTGGGCGTCATGGAAGAGGGGGATGCATTTGAATCCCAGGTAAAGTGATTCTCAGGCACTGTTCCATTTCCAAAGCCATGTCCACATCATTGTTGTGATTCGAGATTCCAATTAAGTGCTTCAGAATTACTCCTTAGAGAGACAGAAAGAGAAGAGAGTCTGGTATCTCCCCATTAGTATTCCTACCATGTTAGTAGAAACACAATATAATTTTTACATCATTGTTTGAAATTTGTCCAAATGGAAAAATCTCAGTCAATTCCATTCAGTTGTTCGCTCTTGACCTTAGCTGAACATGAGACTCCAACTTCTAAATACCAGACTATTATCTGAGAGTCACAGCTCAGTGACCCCAACCTTAGAAAAGGAGACCTTAAGAGCCAGAGTAAATTGGGTCCAAATTAATTTATTTTGGGGCAAAGATGATATGCTTCCTAAGCAGAAGAAGAATCATTGCTTTAGTTAAATATTTTGGGTCTCCCAAGCCAGCGTTTCAGGAAGGCCCCCTTACCTCTGTTAATGACATCTGAAGTCAGTTTGATGAGTGTTAATTGAAGGAATACTTAACTGGAAGATTCGAAATGGAGTAGAAGAGAGTCCTAATCATTTGTTCATCAAACATTAGTCAAGCTATTACTATGTAGCAGGTATTGGCCCACGCATCTGTCTATGAAGATAAGTCAGCTGCGACCTCCAGGCTAGTGGCTTCCCCTGCAGTGGGGGGACTGGCAATATTCCCTCAGCATCCTCCTTGCAAAGTGGGAGCAGTATTTTTATATCTGGCATACACATCAGGAGAAAGAGAAGGACTGTCTGCCTTGTTAGCTCTCTGCTGTTCCTTTCTCACGCAGAACCAAGCCACACAATCAGACTTTAATAAGCCGAGCTTGCTGTAGCTCCCAGTTTTGGAGCTCTTCAAGGTAGTTCAAGATAAGCAATCCTTGTTGACCTCCTCCGTTGTTAGTTCATCTTCTAACCAGAAGAGGCAGAGGCTCACTGGGAAGTGGTGACTCCTTGGTTGATGTCTTAAAGCCACAGAGACCTTTTTCTAGATGCTCCATCTTGGGATGGTTGGGTAATTTCACCTGGACAGGGATAACCAATCATAGCACATCGCCCCATTTGGCCCTTATCATCGTATAACTCACTTAACCGGGGCAAGAATGTGGAATCTTGACATTTCACCCAACAAGCCATAAACTATGACTCCATCAGGTCAAAAGGAGGGTCAAATGGGAAGTATTTGAAATCTGGGCGTTGACCAGAACGCTAGGTGGGGGATGAGCCTAAAACCTGCGAGGGTAGCTATCAGGGGGTAGGAAGGGTCACACATCAGATGTCCCCAGAGTCCGGGCAGGGGCTCAGGAATGAATGGGTAATCCTGGTTAGAAATAGGCTAAAAGGGAAAGGGCTGGGGAACTGCAAGAGACCAAGGGGCCCTCAGCTGCCAGGATCAGGGACAGGCTGGAGTTCTCAGAGGTGAGGCGTCTCCGTGCTGTGCTGGCAGAAATGACGTCAGCATTTGGTTGGGTAACTGCCCAGAGCTGGGATCGGAGAGTTAAGCGGGGATCATAGCTGCTTAGGAAGCTGTTTCTGCTCATTGAAGCAGAGTGAATTCTTCCATCTATGTTCTTAGCCTTATTGTTGCATTTATAGTAGTGTGTGTGTGTGTGTGTGTGTGTGTGTGTGTGTTTATAAGTGTATACATATTTTAACATTTTAACATGTTACCTTCCCAGTGGACTCTGAAGCTTCCCAGGGCAAGACACTAGAGCTTACTCACGTAGATGTTCCACACGGTAGACATTGTTCACTTTACCCTACCCCTAATCCAGTATTCTTGACTGTGCCCGTGGAGGTTTCCACATGCATGCTCAAACCCACACAGCTGGACTTTGCTAAAAAATTATCTGGGTTCTCTGGGTCACCGTTGTCTCTTGACACGAGGGTCACACTGGCTTGCAAACCAGTGGCATAATGTTAGAGACTTTGCATATCTGTTCTGCCCAGATATCCTAATGAGATACTATTTATGGAGAACTGGTATAAGGTTGGCCATGCGCTTATGGTGCTAACCTCAGTTAATGTACTCGAATGTCTGTTACCTTCACCCCGGCTGATGAAGTAAAACCCTTCCTAAGGATGCAGCCCTTCTCATCTCAGTGATTACAAATGGCTCTCTGGTAGCTCCTGGTATTCTGCTTCCAGTTCTCTTATTTGGATCTCATTTTTCCTGGGCCGACAGTCTTCTAATGAGGTATGGCATTTCTGTTTTTCTGATTCCCACACACCAGGATAGAGCAAAAGCAATGCTATGTCATTGCTCTGACTTAATGCTTTTTGTGAAGAAAGGAAAAAAGAGAGGAAGAGTGGAAAAAAGGAAAGAGAAGGGAGGGCATGGAGGTAGAAAAGAAAGGGGAAAATAAGAGAAAAGAAATATGAGGAAAGTAAGAAAGAAAAATAATGTGGATCTTCTGGACAGTTTGAGTTTTGCCTTGTTCAGAAAGGCGAATCTTTCAGTCTCTCTTTCAAGCCAGTGCCCTGTCAGAACTTGAAACATGTCTTCTGCCTAGTTACAAGCTAGGCAGAAGTTACAACTTAAATGATACAAGGATAACTATCTAGATACTTCTGTTTAAGTTCTCTGTAGTGTGTATGTTCCTTTGTGGGGCTAGGGTGACCATTTCGGAGTTTGAAAACCAAAGATGAACTCTGTGTTTTGCTTTTTTTTAAATTCCAGGACACCAGTCTCTGCTCATGATTTCACTTCACCGTGTGAGGCTTCAGTGGATGGCTAAGAGGATGGGAATTCCGTTATTCATTTCCAGTTCATTGATTTGTCAGGGGGTAAGGGGAGGAAGATGATCAACTTTCTTATATCTTGATTGTTTTGTACATTTTGAAGACAGAAAAAAAAAAGTCCTTTCCTCCTTCTGTCCTGCCGAGCTTTCCAGATGCTGATTCGTCCCCTCTTTCCTGTCTCAGCCCATTGCTGGTCGGCCTTGTCTCCAGTTCTGCGCCCTCCCCTGCTCCAGACCATGCCTACTGCCAACCATAGGTGTCCCATGGGAGGGGCTTCTTTTTGCTCCAGGCAGTGGACATCCACCGGCTGTGTCTGTTCTCCTTTCCGGTGCGTCTCTTAGTGATGCTCCTGATGAGAGATGAAGTAAAAAGCCAGAGCACCGCGTCTGAGAAGGAAGAAAAGCAAAATTCCCAATAGTGGAATCAATTAAAATCAGGGCATTAGCATCTGTGTTTGGGTTTATGAGTGTGTGAGTGTGTGTGTTTTGGAGGAAGACGTGATGATGGACAATCATGTCCGGGGGCGTCTGGGTGGCTCAGTCAGTTAAGCGTCTGTCTTTAGGTCTGGTCATGATCTCAGGGTCCTGGGTCGAGCCCCACATCAGGCTCCTGCTTCTCCCTCTGACCCTCCCCCTGCTTGTACTCTCTCCCTCTCTCTCTGTCAAATAAATAAAATCTTAAACAACAACAACAACAGAATCTCTCAACTGGAAAGTAGAAGGGAATGCAGGGGACAGTAGTGTTGTCCACGCTGGTGAGAGCCGAGCTGAAAACATAAATGCTTTCTCTTCTGTTGCTCCAAAACTACCTAATCTTATATATATATATATATTTATTTTTAAGATTTTATTTACTTATTTGACAGACGGAGATCACAGAGAAGCAGGCAGAGAGAGAGGAGAAAGCAGGCTCCCTGCTGAGCAGAGAGCCCGATGTGGGGCTCGATCCCAGGAATCTGGGATCATGACCTGAGCTGAAGGCAGAGGCTTTAACCCACTGAGCCACCCAGGCACCCCAATCTTATATTCTTGCCGAAGGCAACTTAAGCCTTCTGCCCATGACACTGTCCCCACCCAATGATACAGCATTTCTCGTTTGTTGGCTTCGTGGAGAAGCCCTCACAGGTCTGCTCAGCCCATTTTTTACAGTATAATCTGATTTCAGTGATTTTATAAGGTTAACTCATTAGAGGCAAGTTGGGGGGGGTCCCCAGAACAAATGAATAGCCTGCTAAGCCACCCATTTAAAATGACAATAATAAAAATGTTCATAAACATCAATATTTGCACCACGGTTTATGGTCGCTTTTAACAAGCAATTCTGCTGTGATCTTTGAATGATTTCCTTTAGTAGATGATCTTCCCACTTGTCAGATTTAATCTTGACTCAATACGATTTTGCTACCCCACCTCATGTGTGCTTGAGTTAAAAAGCCTTTTGGCTTATTTCCACAACTGAACTCGAGAGTCAGACTCCTTACGGATTTTTCTAAGTGGCTGTCACCTCTCTGCATGTTTTGGGGGTGGAGGGTGTTGCTGATTTAAATTAAAACCCACTTAGGGGAATGAATAATTCAGGCCTTCCAAAATCCATTTCTGGGCCAGAATTATCTGGGTGGGGTCTCCAGACAACTACTGAGTAAATTACCTAATTCACTTTCAATTTTATTTCCTGCTTTTTAGACATTGACTTAGTAGGCCACAAAAAGTTCTTAAACATAGATTGGGTTGGGTAATCAATAGGCTTTATTCACTCTTTGAGACTCGGTTTTCTCATCTACAAAATAGGGGTGATAACAACCCTTAAAGCTCAGAGTTATATGTATATGACATTTACATATGTGTATATGTGTATGTGTATATACATATATGTATGTAATGCATCTTATTTACATAAGCTATTATATACTAAGAATCTAGTATCATAGTGCCCAGTGTGTTAACCATCATTATAATTACAATGCAGTGGTCCCCTGTAAGATTTTCCTGAAGTTCCTCAGTCAGATGCATGAACACAGTAGGCTGTTTGGTGTTTCCCTATTTTGAAATACCTTAACATAGTTTAATGGGGACATGTAGTTCACACAGGCAGCAATTAACCAGATCTTCCTCCATGGGGTTCCTTTTTGTTGTTCTTTTTTTCTTATCCACTTTCGCGAATGTGAATTTTTTACATTAAGGACTAGATGGGGGAATGGAGTGTTCTGTTTATTAAGAGGTTAACTTAAAATTAGCTATAAAACCTCTTTTGTCCAGATCTTTTTTTTTTTTCCAAAGACCTTATTTATTTATTTATTTATTTATTTATTTGAGAGACAGAACAAGTGGAGGAAGATGTACAGTAAGAGGGAGAAGCAGGCTTCCCACTGAGCTGGGAGTCCAATGCGGGGCTTCATCCCGGGATCCTGAGATCATGACTTAAGCTGAAGGTAGCCGCCTAACCGACCGAGCCACCCAGGCGCCCCTATTGTCTAGATCACATTGACACTTATTTCCAGCTGGATAAGTTCATTTTCCCACCCTCAGACAATTCCAGGGACACTGAAGCTTATCTTTCTGGGTGGTAGAGATCTTTGGGTGCCTGGATCATCACCCTGAATGCTGGCTTTTATCTATAGGCCCCAAAACACAGAGGCTGAAGAGGAGTTGTTGGCCAATTTTGACTTGTGTTGAAGTTGGCACCAGGACTAAATTTTCACTAGGTTTACTAGAACTATTTCTTACCCCATTATGTTGTGTAGACACTCAATAAACATTTGTCAAATAAACGATGATTGTATATTTTTTCCCGAACATACTCAGCCTCGCTTACCAATCTCTCTCCCATCTTTTCCTGAAAGTGTTTAAGATAGCTTATAAGGACTCCTAAAATATAAAAAGACAGTACTCTGTAGGAGACATTACTCAAGGGTAAACCAGCTAAGGCTCCTCTTCCTTTTTTCTCTGCTGTGTGGTCAGCTGTAACAGGTCCAGGTCTGCTGAGGAAATCGGGCAGCAGGGTGGGCAAAAGGTTAGCCAGATAGAGCTAACTGGAGCCTCTCCCCCGGGACAGAGACAGTTCTCAACATCAGTATGATATTTCCTTGCAAAACCTTCCCTTAGTTCAGCTAGCATGGGTAGGTCCTGTTCTTTTCCACAAAATAATCCCTGACTGGATCTGAAGGTCAGATTTGGTTCCAAGCTTTCCAGAGGATGTTCACAGACTGGAAACACAGAGCAAGCTGCTGTTCATGTGGTCCATCAGTTACACTGTCAAATAGCATGTTCAACATCTGGACTCCTTTGTGAATGACGTATTTCTGAATTTCAACCAGTGGGTCCAATTGTTAACCTGAAAAAAAAGACAATAAATACAGAACAGAGTGGCAAACAGAAGTTTCAAAACACCAGGAAAACAGTGTATTCATTATAATTCTTTTCAGATTAACTGTTTGATAGTCTATGCATTTTAATTTGGACACAAAGCTGTATTAGTCAACTTACTATCTAAAAACATAACTAACATACTGTTTAATAATAAGTTTATCCTACTTTTTTTTTTTTTTTTGATGTTTCAGACCTCTTTGGCAGCCAATGCAAGCATGAAAACTTCCTTGTTGTAAGTTAACAAGAATGTCATGGGATAAAGCAGAATATTACCACTCAAGTAGTTATAGTGTACCCTAAAAAAGAGATTTATTCTGAACATCTTCATAAAATTTCAGTTCAACCCAGTGAACAACATCTTTGAGTACACTCGTAGAGTAGCACTAACACAAATTTTCCTTGTCTCTGGTAATATCTTCCAATGTAGGCAGATGGGATTATCTCCAAGTGAAATTCAGGAAAAATGCTTAAGGGGACAAGGGAGCAGTGGGCACCAACCTCCTTTTATTGGCCTTTCTTCAGGATGGCTTGCCCATCCTTTATTCAGTTCATTTCAAGAAGTATTTATTGAGCACCTCCTATGTGTACTGTGCTAATTGCAACGGATGCATATGTAAATAAGGTAGAGTCCCTGCCTTCATAAAGGGATCAGAGACATCAACCAAGAGAATACAACTGGAACAAATAAAAAGCACCTACTAGGTGTTAGGCCTCCTCATAGACATTTCACACCGGTTGTCTGTTAAGTAAATCTCTCTCTCTCTCTCTTTTTTTTTTTTTTTAAAGTTTATTGATTTAAGTCATCTCTACACCCAATGTGGGACTCAAACTCATCCCCCTGAGATTGAGAGTCACATGCTCTTCCAACTGTGATAGCTCCTCCAACCGAGCCAGTCCCAAGTAGATCTTATTTTGCCCATTTTAGGATACTGGTGCTCAAAGAACTTAGATCATGCAGATGTGGGATTTGAATTCAAGTCTGTCCGATTTGATAATCTAGAGTCCTGTGCCATCCAATATGGCAGCTACAAGTCATGTGGGGCTGTTTATGTGTAAAGCAATAGCCATTAAATAAAAATTTAAAATTTAGTTGTTTGTCCCAATTAGCCCCATTTCAAGTACTTGACAGCCATATGTGGTTAGTGGCTAAAGAACTGGACTGTTCCACCGTCACAGGAAGTTCTACTGCTCAGCAGTGGTCTAAACTCTTCAAAGGAGGGATCAACTCCATGTCAACTTCAATATCCTAAGCCCAGAACGGATTTCCAGATTCCAACCCAAGAATCACTATAATCAGCATTGTTTCTTTTCCCTGGACCTTTTCTCTTCTCAGAAGGGAAGCGACTGAATAAGGACTTAACCTGGCACACTCTTCCAACATTGCTCACCTTGCAGGTCAATGTTTGGAGGCGAACTGGAGATGTTTTTAACAATCGGAATTGCAGAGAATTAAATGAGACAATAAATCACATTCCTCTGTGTGAAGCCTGGCATAGCGTAGGCCCTCAAGAAATGTCAATACAATATTAAAGAGTGTGGAACGTGAAGTCACAGGGCTGGTCTGAGGCTCCGTTTACCACTTTGTAACCACATGGCCCGGACAGATCAGTCAATTTCTCCAAACCCCATTTCCTTAATTACAATTGGAGGTTATATCTGACTTTGCTATCTTGGAGGACTGGGGTGAAGCCCATGAGCTACCAGGTAAAAAACCACTCTGTCAAGTTAAAGCTTTGTAAAGTGAGGTCTTCCTTCTGTTCTCCTTTGTACCCTGAAAAAAATGATTAATATATAAATAATAAATAAATAAATTCCCAATCGTAGCTCGTTTACCAGGGAATTGCCTCTTTTTCCTGAAAAGTAGAGGACCAAAAAGATATGGTTTATGGAGGGACAGAGTCATAGGAGATTACCCAGATTTTATTGCAGTTGAAAATGGAAAGAAAGAACTGGGGGGCAGTGAGAGCCAGAAGAAATCTTCATGAATTCCCTAGCAGTCGTGGCGAGGGCTGTGGAGATTGCCTGGGTGCGTGTGGAGCAGATGCTTCTCCATCCGTCTTGTGTTAGCGAGTCAAGATGGGCTTCAGTGGAGAGCTTCCAGTGGACCCCACTGACCACCCATAACTGCCCAAGCTACCCACACGGTTCCTGGGGAACAAACATGCCTCAGGCGTCCTTGTCACCTGCTAAACACAGCTGTCCCCTGGGAACCTCCATGCCGCAGCCTGGCAGGCTCGTAGGAGAAGTGATCCATATTTAATCTAGCTCCTTCCATTCCAGATGAAAAGTGACATTCAGGGGCGCCTGGGTGGCTCAGTGGGTTAAGCCGCTGCCTTCGGCTCAGGTCATGATCTCAGGGTCCTGGGATCGAGTCCGGCATCGGGCTCTCTGCTCAGCAGGGAGCCTGCTTCCCTCTCTCTCTCTGCCTGCCTCTCTGCCTACTTGTGATTTCTCTCTGTCAAATAAATAAATAAAATCTTTAAAAAAAAAAAAAAAAGAAAAGTGACATTCATACAAAAGCAATTCAGGTTAATTATCACTTTCCAGGAATTTTAACCCACTTTTGAAAAGGCTTGTTAGAACTGCTCCTCCCCCCTGCCACATCTACAACTCACACTTGTGACCCCAAAGTCAGGCTGGTTCCCTGAAGGTTGCTTCCCTCCAGTCATGCCCCCGAGTCACCCAGATCATCATTTCCGTGTCACCCACCCTTCCTCACTGCCTCTCAGCCCTGGTGGGGGTCACCTCTCACTGGGCTGTCAGCCTGCCCCCCTGGGGGTACAGACAGTCCTCTCAGTAGGATGCCCCCCCTTTGTGGGCATACGAGTGGGCAGCACAAACCCCACACTGTCCAACCTTTTCTTACCCATAGCACCATCACCCAGGGGCCAACGACTGGGTGTGTCAGACATTACCAAAGAGCTGGTATAACTAAAGGGAATTATAATAACTAGGGTGCAAAGGGAAAAAGATCTTAAAGAAAAACTGCTAAGTGAGTATCCAGGAAGGCAATGGAAAAGCATGAACAAAGTCTGCTCCTCACAAGGGAACACTCAGAGGCATATCCCTATGCCCAGCTGCAATCGCCATCCCTAGATGGACCATACCCCTCTTAGGGAACCCATTCTTCTTCAAAGCTCCCAAGTCATAAACCATCACCCTTTGGGAAATCTACTCTCTCCCCTTAGAAGATACATTGCTTTGCTAGACTCCCATAGCCAAGTAGCACACCGGGGTGGCTTATGTAGCGGATGTTTATTTTCTTACCGTTTTGTAATTCTGGAATCAAGTGTCAGCAAGGTTTTTTGTTTGTTTGTTTGTTTTTTCCTGAGACCTCTCTCCTTGTCCTGTACATGGCTGTCTTCTCCCTGTGTCTAACTAACATGGTCTTCCTTCCGTATCTGTATCCTAATTTCTTCTCACAATGATGGCAGCCATATTGGATCATTTTAAAGATTTTTTTTTTCTTTTTTTTTTTTTTGACAGAGAGAGATCACAAGTAGGTAGAGAGGCAGGCAGAGAGAGAGAGGGAGCAGGCTCCCTGCCGAATAGAGATCCCAATGTGGGGCTTGATCCCAGGACCCTGGGATCATGACCTGAGCCAAAGGCAGAAGCTTTAACCCACTGAGTCACCCAGGTGCCCCTAATGACTTCATTTTAACTTACTTACATCTTTAAAGACCTCATCTCCAGATACAGTCACATTCTGAGGTTCTGGGGGTTAGGACTTCAATGTATAAATTCTGGGGTGTGGGAGGAGACACAATTTTGCTCCTACCAGGGGACAATGTTAAATTCTTGGGCTGGATATTTTTCTGGGTGCCTCTGAAATCAGCAGCAGGAGGTTGTTATCCCTTAGTCCTGGTGACCCCCCAGGGCACGGAGGGATGAGAAAGGGGGCAGAATTGCTCTGGTGTCTTCACAGACAATTCATCCTACCCAGGGCCAGTGAGGGGCAAAATTGTGTCTCCTCCCACACCCCAGAATTTATACGTTGAAGTCCTAACCCCCAGAACCTCAGAATGTGAGAATCCTTGTTCTCACCAGCGACATATTGCCGAATGCCCATTCTCCAAGAATGCTAGAAGATTCCCCATGACCTCTAACATCAATTTCAACTTGGATAATGAGTTTTCCTCCCCCTGTCTTTCTCGCTGAAACAATGTTCTGCATACAATGACTCCTTAATGGCAAGCCTTGACTAGAACAAATCGTGATAAGGCTTTGGAATCAAGGGGACCGGAACTGGCGTGGAGGTCCCACCCCTTACACCTGAGTACCTGTGGGCAATCAGCTCAGTCCATTCCATAAACATTTAGCAAGCACAGACCATAGGCCAGGCACTGTGCTAAATCTGAGATGCGGAGATGAGTAAGATCAAATTCCTCTCTCCATGAGTCTAGTAGAGGCTGGCAGAAACGTTAACCAATAATTACCAAAGAGCGAATATTAAGTGCTTTAATAGTGTTAAATGCAGGCTGCTGTAGGGTTCAGAGCCCAGGGGAGAGGACCTGGTGGAGATGGTAATGGTTGAGCCCGTCCTAAAGGATGAATATAACCAGTTGAAGGGAACTTGGCTGATTAAGGATAAGGGTGTTTCTGGTCAAAGGGAGGTCACCACTCCCAGCATGGGGGCTAGGAAGGCCTAACTCCCAGGGCTGTTGTAAAAATCCATGGCGAGGGGTATAAGTTTAAAGGGTCTAGCACAGACCATAACAGGTGCTGCCAAATACAGCAGAGGGGGCCCCTCCCCCACCTTGTCCCCCCCACTCTCTGCTACTTTCCTCTTGGTGGCAACTCTGAGCTTGGGACTTCGCAAGCCTCTCCACGTCCGTGTGAGTTTCAAGTCTGGCAAAGATCCTACTTTCTTCGCTACTGTCAAAACTGCTTGTATTCTGTGCATCTTAATTCAGAGGTTGCAGGGGTATTTGGCCACCTTCACAACTTCTCCCCGCAGCACATAAATTATAGGTCCAGAAATGCAAATAGAAGCACAATGGGAAAGTTTGAGTGTGCTGGTGCATGCACCAAATTATTCTCCGCATGATAATTTCTATCACTGCAATTAGACTCTGTAATTAAAAATCACTGATGTTTCATGACAGCCCACAATTGGCTTTGGGGCACAAAGGAGAGGGTTGGGGTGTGCTGGCATGAATGGGGACACTGCACACAGGGTTTAACAGGGACTGGGAAAGGATGTCGCCGTCGTCCTTGAGGGCCACTCACTAATAAAAAGTGTTCTCATTTATATATGGAAATAATGAGGCAAAGGAGCTAATTTAAAACAAAAGAAGAAGAAGAAGAAGTAGAAGAAAAAGGCAGAAAGAGAAAATAAGCAACAAACGTACAGATCACTTAGAAAGCCACAGTAATTTACCTGCCTGCTTTCCTCTTCTGGAAGATTTTTATCTCTGGCTGGCATTGTCGTAAATTACTTAGTAAAGCTGAAGTCAAAATTGGCTTTCAGTGAGTTCCACCTCCGTTTGACCCCTGTGTAAACAAGAAGCCACACTGGATTTTCTCACACGTTCAGCTGTGTAACAGCTCCCAAGAAACCAGGATTTCTGTTTCCAGTTGACCACGACTCCAGGGCTCACAGATCAGGGATGGCAGAGAATCAAATGTAGGCTCCTGGCCCCTGGGTGGTGGTGGGGGATCCTCCCTGCCACCTGTTGGGGGTCAACAGGGCCTGCCCGTGGCCTCCCTCCCACGTGCAGAGGAGACAGAAGCAAGGGAACCTCCGAGGAACTCTAGCTTCCTTCTCACCCTGGCCGGAAAGGGATTTTTTTTTCCTCCGGCCTCTGAGAAGGTCTCCGTCCTGTGAAAGTAAATTAGGTAGAAAATTACTTTTTGACAAACTTGACTGAAGCTGTGAAAGTCATTCTGCCTAAGTTTGAAAAGTGATTGGAACTGAAGGTTGTTTTTTTTTTTTTTTAAAGATTCGCTCTTCTTTTCTTTTTAAAAAATCAGATCGCCCTCGGGTAATGAATAGGAATTCAGACAGATGGTGAATACTTTTCTTCTCCTTTGCCTGATTCTGAAGGGGAGCTCTTGTCTCCATTAGCATGTCAATACCGAGGGCCCTCTTGAATTTTCTAGCCATTCCGGATCAGTCTGTAGAATTTTCCATTCTTTCTCATTCTGAAGTGGGTCCTGTTTCAGGATTAAATGGGTTTTCTGGCTAGTTTTGGGGGGGAATTCAATGGCATATTTAAGTGGTTGTGTCTATGATTGTTTGTTGTCTAGGGCTGGGTAACAAAACATCCCAAAACTTAGTGTTTTAAGACAACAGTGATTCCTTATTTTTCTTCTGTGGGCTGCCTGGGTTGTTCTTCCGGCAGGCCAGCAGAAGAACGAGGCTGGAGGGTCCACAAAGGCCCCTCTCGTGTGCCTGGGGTGTGGGTGCTGTCAGCCAGGGTGCCTCTGTTCTCCGTGTAGGCAGCCTCTCCACAGGGGCTCGTGCCCCAGGCCCTCTGCGCCTCCAGCCTGTCCTACTAGCATGGTTACTGGGCTCAGAGGGCCTGACTGATCACACCCTCAAGGATAGGCCCAGGCTGTTGGCCAAACAAGAGACAAAGCCACCCAAGGATGTGGGGAAACTGAAGGGAAAAGGAGACTGACTCCACCTCTTGGAGTGAGAAGAAGTTTGCACAATTAGGGTAGGAAAGGAGTGCTGGTAGCCATCTTTGAGACAACGGCCGGCCATGGTAAAATGTGTCTTCAGCTGATGCTTGAAAACTTCTTCCAGGAAATGGAGTATTGTCAGTCTTACTGAGTGGACCCTGGATAAGCTGATGAGAATGAAGAAGGATGACAAGTGTAGTTATTACGCCTTGCACACCTCTTTAACGTGCACTGAGCATGGTGTAAGGTACTTTGCCTTCACCTTCTAGAAAACAGCTCTGAAAAGGTAGTGTTGTTATACCTACTTTACGTATGGGGAAACTGAGGCTTGGAGATCCTGTAATATAGGGGTTCATTGCAGTCAGCTGTGAAGGATGCTGAAGGGGAGCTTGCTGCCTCTTTATGCCCCCTGCTTCCCCGAGTGGCCTCAGCTCTGCACCTGCCGGGGCCGTACCAGCCAGACCCCTGTCACCATTCCCCATCTGAAGGCCTCCTACACTGAGACTTTCTCTAAACCTGCTTTTTGTTCAGTGACAAGAAGTACTGATAGGTTTTTAGTTAAACTTATCCCATCAAATATGTTATCCTTTAAGTTGTCAGCCTTGGCTCTCCCAGTTAAAATTTTTTCTTTCTTTTTCTAGTATTTTATTTATTTATTTGACAGAGAGAGACACAGTGAGAGAGGGAACACAAGCAGGGGGAGTTGGAGAGGGAGAAGCAAGCTTCCTGCTAAGCAGGGAGCCCAGTGTGTGTCTCTATCCCAGGACCCTGGGTTCCTGACCTGAGCTGAAGGCAGATAGATGCTTAATGACTGAACCACCCAGGTGCCCCTAAAATTTTTTCTTAAGAAGGCATTTGGCTGGGAGCCTGGGTGGCATAGTTGGTTAAGCTTCTGGCTCTTTTTTTCTTTTTTTAATTATTTTTATTAACATATAATGTATTATTTGCCCTAGGGCTACAGGTCTGTGAATCATCAGGCTTACACATTTCACAGCACTCACCACAGCACATACCCTCCCCAGTGGCCATAACCTAATCACCATCTCCCTACCACCCCCACCCCCAAGCAACCCTCAGTTTGTTTTGTGAGATTAAGAGTCTCTTATGGTTCCCTCCTGATCCCATTTTGTTTCATTTTTTCCTTCCCTACCCCCCGCAACACCCCTCAAATCAGAGAGATCATATGATAATTGTCTTTCTCTGATTGGCTTATTTCGCTCAGTATAATACCCTCTAGTTCCATCCCCGTCGTTGCAATGGTGAGATTTCATTTCTTTTGATAAGCCTCCGACTCTTGATTTTTGGCTCAGGTCATGGTCTCAGGAAACTGAGACCCATGAAATCGAGCCCCATGGTGGGCTCTCTGCTGAGTGTGGAGTCTAAGATTCTCTCTCTATGCCTTTCTTCCTTCCCTTTATCACCGCTCGAGCAACACACAATCAAAAAAAAAAAAAAAAAAAAAAGGGCATTTGGCCCAGAAATTCAAGAGAATATTGAAGAATTTAGAAGGGAACTGGTTATGTAGCCATTAAGACTTATTATAAAGCTACATTAATTTGAAAATGTTGTGTTAATGCCAGGGAAGACAAGTGGAAGAGAATAAGGAACTCAAGGTTAGTTCCACCCATACAGAAGAATGGTTACACACAGGATAAAGTACAAATCCCTGGAGGGAGAACGGAAACTTCCAGGAATGGCTCTGGACAGCCAGTCATTCATATGGAAAAGTACAAAATGAGATCTTGACTCCCTGTCCAACACAAAGATAAATTCCAAGCAGATTAGTGGCCTAAATGTAAATAGGCGGCAAAAACAGATGACTATTTCCAGGACTGTAAGTAATTGAGGAGGATGTCTTAAATAAGACACTAAAGTTCAAACCTTTCTGAGGAAAATGATTAATTTAAATGACCTTAACAGTCCACGTCTGTGAGGTTTAAGACGCACGTGCTTATAACCCAGCAATTTGGGTTACGGGTAGGTCTTGAGAAACTCTCATGCATAGGCATGAGGAGGAACGCAAAGTTTGTTGACTGACACATTGGTTATGATATAAAAGATTAGAAACAGTCTAATAAAAAATAAACCCTGGAATACAATAATATTTAGCAGTTGATAGGAGCAAAGTAGATTTCTGTGTAGTAACACGGATAAATCTCAAAATCATGGGGAGTAAAAAAAAAAGTACAGGACGGTACGTACAGAAGGATGCTTTTTATGAAGTTTTTAATGGAAGAAACGACACTGAACATTTTTTTTAAAGATTTCATTTTTAAGTAATCTCTATACCCCATGCGGGGCTCCAACGCACAGCCCTGAGATCAAGAGTCACTTGCTTGGGGCCCCTGGGTGGCTTAGTTAAGCGTCCCTGATTTTGACTCAGGTCATGGTCTCGGGGTCCTGAGATTGAGCTCAGCACTGGGTATGGATCCTGTTTAAGATGCTCTCTCTCCTTCTCCCTCTGCTCCTACCCCTCTTGCGCATGTGCTTTCTCTCATTAAATAAATAAATTAACTAATTAATTAATTAAAGAGTTGTATGTTCTACCGACTAAGTCAGCCAGCTGCCCTGACACAGAACATTTTTTTTTTTTAAATATAGCTATCTACATTTCGAGGAAAGCTTCAAAACATGCAAGGAGGATACACACAATCTTCAAAATAATGGCAAGGAGGAAGGAAAATGCGATTTCATGTATGTAGGGAGCTTCAACTGAATTTTTTTGCAGTGTTTCTTTTCTTTTTTTTTTTTTTTTAAAGATTTTATTTATTTATTTGACAGACAGAGATCACAAGTAGGCAGTGAGAGAGGAGGAAGCAGGCTCCCCACCAGGCAGAGAGCCTGATGCGGGGCTCGATCCCAGGACCCTGGGATCATGACCTGAGCTGAAATCAAGAGTTGGGATGCTTAACCGACTGAACCACCCAGGAACCCCAATATGTTTTTTTTATATTTTAAAAAGATATTGCTCTTAGAATCTCTAAAGAATGATGGTATGGCTGTGAGGTTCAGGTCAGTATGAAAGATAAGAGTTCGGAGGATGCAGATTACCTTCAAAGTCACAGTTTAATGTGCCCGGGAGCATGCCTGGTGGCCTGTCAGCCTTCCAACGCAGGACCCTTTCTCTCAGGCTCAGCTCTGGTCCAGCCGCTCTCTCCCTTTCTCCTGACCTGCTCTGCTTCTGGGGACAATTCCAAGCGGAAAAGGTGTTAAGCCCCTGCTTGTCTCAACTTCCTGATTCCAGCTACCCAAGCTCATTCCTAGTTTCCGTTTCATCCTCAGACACTGGAAAGCCAGAGATGAATGATGATGGTGCTGTTGAAGGAGGAGAGAAGTCTGGGAGGCCCTACTCCTTGGATATCTTTGTTTTTCAAGGCTGTGTCATCTTGTCATCTCCATTATCTCAGCAGCTTTTCTTATCAAGTTTGTAGAAAGAGGTGTTTTATGATAAAGAAACGGAGTCACTGAAGAGCTAAATCACTTGGCAAGGGCACCCAAATGATTAGTGAGATGCCTGAAATTAGAGCCTGGTCGAAAGACCCAGTTTAAGGCTCCTTCTAAAATAATGAGTTGAGGGCCCTACGTGGTACAGTAATACTGTGGGCCCCAGGGGGAGCAAAAGGAGGGAGTCCATTACTGTAGTGGGTTGAACTGTGTTCCCCCAAAAGTACCCATAAATGCAAGCCTATCTGGAAATAGGGTCTTTGCAGATGTGAAGGGTGGGCCCTATATCCAAAGACTGGTCTCCTTATAAGAAGAGGAGAAGAGACAGAGAAATACACACAGGAAAGAAAAGCATGTGAACACAGGCAGAGATTAGAGCCATCCAGTCATAGCTAAGGAACACCGAGGATTGCTGGGAGTACCCAGAAGTTACGAGAAGCACACAAGGGATAGTTCCTCCTTCAGAGCCTCTTGAAAAATCAATGGAGCATCAATCAGCTCCACTGACTCTTTGTGGACTTCAGGCCTCTAGAACGAAGAGAGAATAAATTTACATGGCTTTAAGCCAGTCTGTGGCCATTCGTTTGGGCTGCCCCAGGAAACAAAACTATTCATCAGGCTTGGAGGTGATTCCAAAGGATATGTCACCTTAGCTGAGGACCATAGGGCTAGTGTAGAGAGAGTGCTGGCGATGAGTTCAGCCACAAATAACAGAAAACCCATCCAACTTGGCTTAAACAAATAAGGTTCGTTTATTTTCACAAAACAAAAGATCCAGAGATCAGCAGTCCCCGGCTTGTGTAGTTGCTCAATGCCATGAGTGACCCAGACCCTTCCCATATTTCTATTCTGCCTGTCTCTAGCTTGTCGGCATCTTTTGTTCTCATGCTTGTTGCTTTGTGATCTCCAGATCGGTACTGAGCCACTCGCCCACACATCTGCATTCCAGGCAGAAAGAGGAAGGAAACAAAAGGGAGAGTCTTTTTAAAAAAATCACCAGCAGACTTCTTGGATTTCAATGACCAGCACTAGCCTACATTTCATATGGCTTTCCTAGCTGCAAGGGAGGCAGATAAGTATTTATACCTTTAGGTTTCAAGCCTTTGCAATACAAGGACACAAATAAGTTGATCACAAGTATTAAGTAAATCATTCTACAATACTTCCAAAATACTATCATTTTAGATCAAGTTTTAGGTCTGGCAGCATGTAATGAAAAAAACAAAATCAGAGTAGTTTAAACACATAAGATTCTGGATGTAGACAATCCAGGTTGATTCAGAGGATCCACAGTCATCAAGAGAGCAGATTCTTTCTTTCTCTTCCTTCATCCTTAGTGTTAGTTACCATTCTCACTGTGGACTCATAAGCCAAAGTGGCTGCTGAAGTCCCAGACATCACAGTTTCATTCCAGAAAGCAGGAAGGATGAGGGTGGAAGGCAAAATAGCACCCCCCAGCTGACAGTTCTTCTCAGGAGTCTTCCAATCGCTATCTCCCATTTATATTTCACTGACTAGTATTGATCGAATATTGACTAGTATTGATGGAGAAGGTGAAAAATCTTGCTTTATTGAATAAAAGCATGGCTGATGCAGGAAGAAAGAAGACAGATATTGGGTAGGCAATAAACAGCTTTTCCCTCACAGGGCAAGTAAGTTTCATCTCAAGTGGCAATTTTGAGTTATTTGGAGTGATTTCCTAGAGCACTGTGTTAAAAAAGATTCCGGGGCAGTAATCTGGGCTCAGTGGGTAGAGAGCAACCATTGATTAGGGACCTTGGTCATGGTCATGAGAGTCGGGGTGTAATGATATGCATGGGTTCCTCTTTCCTTGGAAAGAGTGGGAGAAACTCGTTTGCTGTGGAAGATATAGCTGTTTGCTAGGGCTGCCATAATGAAGTACCACACACAGGGTGGCTTCATAGGAGAAATGTATCTTCTCATGGTTCTGGAGGCTCAAAGTCTGAGATCAAGATGTCAGCAAGGTTGGTTCCTGCTGAGGGCTGTGAAGGAAGGATCTGTTCCAGGCTTTTCTCCTTGGCCTGTGTCCAAATCCTCCTCTTCTAATAAGGACATTCCTCAGATTAGGTTAGAGCCTATCCTAGTGAACTGATTTAAACTGAATGACCTCCTCAAAGGCCCGGTCCTCTCAGATAAACACATTCTGAGGTACTGGGGTCAGGGGTGCTGTCCAAGAAGATGTTTATTCTCCTCTGACTGAGCCCTGTTCTATCTGAGGTCAAAGACCACTGCAGAATAGGGATGTCTGCCCTGGGGTGGCCACAGTGTGCGTCTCTGTGTGTGTGTGTGTGTGTGCATGGTGGGGGGTAATACTCACCTCACAATTTCCTTAACGGTTGAGGCCGTGGCTACAGCGATGTCAACCACCCTCACCATGACTTATTTACTTGTTGTTAAATAAACAGACCTCCCCCTACTAATCACAGGAATATTATGAGCAGTAGCAGTTATAATCTATCATTCTAATCATTATAATATCTGTTAAGATCTACCATTCCCGTGTTCACATAGATTGATCCAGATGTAGTCACGGAGCTCAAACCAAGCCCTTTCCTGGAAGTTTTCAACAACATCCAGAAGAGAGAGAAATTCTCCTTCTTTTAGGGTCATTAACCTAGGGCATTAGGCCCTGGGCAACCTGGGCCTTGTCCCTTGCCCTGTGGAGAAATTCCATGGTCAATAAAATGAATGAAGCCAAAACGCAGAAAGGAGCAGAGACAGGGAGTAGAGATAGAGTCCCCAGAGCGTTTGAGTCCCTGAACATGGGCATCCCTTAAGGATGGTCTTAAACCAGCTCCATCCCTATCCTCTTCATGACTATGTAATCCAATACATACCCTAGCTTTGAGTGGTGAAGTTGTGAACCTGTCACTGGCGACCAGAGAATCCGGATAATTCTGCAATTGGTGTATTATAAACACTTTCACCATGGGAAACTCTGTCTCATCTGTGGGATCATAAGCCACTGTGGGACCAGAAGCTTCTGTGGGACCAGAAGCTTAAATATCTATGTTTGTTTCTTGAGAATCCTTTTTTTTTTTTTTTTAAGATTTTATTTATTTATTTGAAAGAGAGAGGGACAGAGAGAGAGGGAACACAAGCAGGGGAAGTGGGAGAGGGAGAAGTAGGCTTCCTGCTGAGCAGAGAGCCCGATGTGGGGCTCGATCCAGGACCTTGGGATCATGACCTGAGCCAAAGGCAGAGGCTTAACCCACTGAGCCACCCAGATGCCCCTGGAATTTCTTTAATGGGGGCTTTTAATGGTGTCCGGCTCATAACTTCATAACTTCCTTTGTTGTTGTTGTTGTTGTTGTTTTCCAACTCTACGATGTTTAATACAATTAAAAAAGCATTTCCACTTGAGTGCTGGTTATTAGAGATGATGGCCAAATTATAATTTAGACGAAGCATCCCGCCTAATCAGTGCACTTACATCTCTGCTCCCAAAAATAATTATAAGAAAACTTCATATAAGAAAACTTCAAAACTGCATTGCCAAACATGCAGATTCCATTTGGGGGAGGAGTGACATCGCTAATAGCAGAGAACAGCGGCCTGACAAGTCTCTTTTCTCACAGGAGCTCCGCAGAAACACTTGCCATTGAAGTTCAGTTTGCCCTTTAAAGTTAATGAATTGCATGATCTAATAATAACTAACTGTACCTTTCCACTGTCATAAAGCCCTTAAAGCATTTCACAATCAATTAGCAGCTCAGGGACGCCATTATTATTGGCCATTTTGCAATATGGCTGTATTCAGAGTTAATACAGAGTGGATTTTACTTCGCCGCCGCACTCCACTCAAGGCGGAGTGAGGTGGCGAGCAGAACGAACAGGTTTTGAAAGGCTTTGAAACTTTCTAAAGAAAGTTTTCAAAGTCTCCCCAGCTTCCTGGCCAGGGTTTTTTGTTCCTTGGTTTTATTTTTCATGTATCGCCTTTCTCAGTACTTAACACCCTGTCCGTTAAACTCAACGCTGGGGCTGAGCTCCAGTGTTCTTTTCCAAGCATGTCTTGCTGCACGGCTGCTCCGGATTCAGTAAGCTCAACGTGTGTACCCAGCCGAAGCAAAGGCCAACACTGTGTCATTATCCAGGAGATCTGGTTGGCCCCAGGCCAGCGAGCAAGCTGGGTGAGTTAAGTCAGAATGGATTTTAGGTTAAGGGCGTGCTAGACACCGTTCAAGACTCAGGAACCCCATATATGCATAAAAATGCCTCGAGCCTTACGAGCCAGCCCCTTGAAAGGCTGTTGAATTCCCATACGGTTAACCATTTGCTCATAACGATGGGTTTCCTGAAAGGTGATGGAAGGATGTGGTCTGCTTTCCCTCTAATCTTCCGATGTGGACGCTGCCTGGGAGAGTCGACATGGTTTGTCTGTTTGAATCGAACAGGGGCAGAATTCAAAGAGCTTTATGGATCCACCTGAAGGGGGCTTGAAGGGAGCTTGAGAAAACGTCCTGTAATTTACTTCTTTTGTTTGGAAGCTCTCAACCTGACCGGAAGCTGAGTATCTTGTCTTCTTGGACTGTTTAAATCAGAAATGGCCCTAGGAGCCTGAAATGTTCTATGGAGTGTCTCAAGCTGGGATATTCAGCTCCGCTTTCTTCTCTTAGCCAATCCCTGCCTTTGACAGAAAGGTCATGTTTTAGCAATCAGGAACAGTGTGGCAGGCCGAGGAATAGCCCCCCCCCAAAAGATACTATTATCAATAGTAGACTTTATGAATGTTTATTATATAGCAAAAAACTTTTTTAAAAAATTAAAAAGTGAAGATGGGATTAGATGAAGAATCCTGAGATGGGGAGATCCCGGATTATTTGGGTGGGCATTAAATGCAATCATCTGCACCCTCGTAAGAGGGAGGCAGAGGGAGATTGGATACAAATAAGAATAGAAGGCAAGGTGGCCACAGGGCCAGAGCTTAAGGGGATACAGACACAAGCCACGGAAGGCCAGCAGCCTCTAGAAGCTGGAGAGGCAAGGACCAGATCCTTCCTGAGCCTCTGGCGGGAGCAAGGCCCCCATCAGCACCTTCATTTTGGACACCTAGCCTCTAGAACGGTGAGTGAATGAATGTCTGATGTCTCAAGTTGCTTTTTGTGGTAATTGGGGGTAGCAGCCCTAGGAAACTAATACAAACCGGGCGGTGAGGTGATGTGAGGGGACCAAGACGAGGACCCACAGCTGGGCGGGGATCAGACTCACCGGCGGTCCACAGCTGGGCTCCGAAAGACCATCCCAGACCAACTGCTTGGTTAATGGCTAAAGAACTTAAGTTCGAGACTAATGGTAGAAGTTTCGGGACTCCCCCAAACCCTGAATTACGCCCACATAGCAGACGGTATCATCTCTCGGATCTGTTGTTGTACGTGTACAAAAATGTCAGATGCTAAGGGTCTGGGGAGGCATATGGATTTTATTCGACTTTCTTTTATCTCCGCATTGCCTTTAACTTCATTCTGAGTGTTGTTTTCTCGGTTTCACTTAACTCTCTTTTTGGTAGGAGACTTTTTTTTTTTTTTTTTTTTTTTTTGCACGATGGCTTCTCCCATGGTACAGGTGAATCAGGTAAGCCTTTGTTGAGACCCAGCGTCTTCGTGGTCCTTTGAGGCAAAAAGGGAAGTCTGGCATCCTGGGGGCTCCGCGAGCTGGGAGTGGACGGTGTTCCCGTCGACTGGGAGGTGTCGATGCCGGTGAGGCAGCTAGAAGGGTGAGTGGGGGCTGCGGTGAGAAGCACTGGTTGGCTCTCCCAGGGTTACGCGAGTTTTGATGTGAAATAACACATCTATGGAGCAGGGGCTCTCACTTCTGACAAGAAGGCCCTGGGGGAAGTGTCAGATGTGCCGCTCACTGTTAGGGGCTGGAGGAAATTCAGCCAAACAGAACAAAGTGATTTTGAGGACAAAATGGCTCAATCAAGTGAAAAGTGATTTCAGAGCTGACATCAGCCTGACATTAGCAACCAGGTTCTTCTCTCTTATCTGCCTTTGAACTTCAGGAGGAGAACTTGTCTACCTTTGATACTGTAAGCAGGATGCTTCCTGGTTAAAGATTAAAGCAGCTTTCTGGCTTGTTAGGAAGAAATCACATGGGAATGGGTTTCACGGTCAGAAGCTGGTCTCCCTCAAAAGAATGTCACCCTGAAGGGACACCATCGCCCCCTTCTGTGAATATCAAAAAAGCCCGCCATTAATTCTTTCCATTAGGAGCCCCATCTCCCACTACTGTTTTGCATAGGTTTGAAACAACATAGTCTGATTACCATTATGTCCCTTGCGGCTTAGATTATAAGTGCAAAATGTGAGATGTAAGAGGTTTTTTGTTGTTTTTTTTTTGCCTTTTTTTTTTTTTTAAACATCTTGTCACTCCAGATGAGAATATATTTTGGAATTAGAAACAATGCACCGGTAATTAAAGACTGGTGTCTTCCCTGAGACCAAAACACAGCCCACGGTGCCAAGCTTTTGATTGGCAGTATGTAATTAAAAGTTGCTTTAAATGGTTGCTAAACATAACCAGTCGCAGAAGGGTGGCAGAGACGAACAGTTTTGATACAGGAAGTTTTTAAACGCGAGACACATTTGGAGTATGTGTAAAACATCTGATTAAACATTTAAAGTTAAATCCCCAGGGTACACTGAAAGGGTTATACTCCACAGTGTTTGCTTTTTTTGTTTACATAAAGCAATAATTCACTGTACGCTGTATTTACCAAAAGTTACTGGTGAATATGTATAAATTTTGAGGGACGAGGGGGAGCCCGGAGACCACTATGTTATTTCAGAAGATAAAATCCGGGATGCCTGGATTATCCCTTTTGTTGATGTATTTATTTAATAGAATTAAAATAATTTTAAAACATCAATTATTGGGGCATCTGGGTGGCTCATCAGTTAAGCTTCTGCCTACAGCTCAGGTCAGGATCCTAGGGTCCTGGGATTGAGCCCAGCATAGGGCTCCCTGCTCAGCAGGAAGCCTGCTTCTCTCTCTCCCATTCTCTCTGCTTGTGTTCCCTCTCTCGCTGGGTGTCTCTCTGTCAAATAAATAATAAAATAAAATAAATCTATTTTAAAAAGTCAATTATTCATTTTTAAAGTTTTAGTAAATTTATTAAATTAATTATTAAATATTATTAAATATAAATTTATTAATTTTTAAAATTTTAATTGTTGGTCAACTTGAGGATGATATTTTGATGGGTAGGAGGAAGCAGCTAAGAGAGGGCAAAATGCTTCTCGTCCTCCCTGGGCAACAGTTAAGAGAAGGCCCATTTATTTACGAAAGCATGTCAGGTGCAATGTCACTAGAGAGTTGCCAAAATGCAGAGGAAAGCATTTTAAAGATCAAAAACAAGTAAGTTAATTTAATATATGTATTTATGAGTTTAGAATAGTTCACATGCTTTGTTAACGGGAGTTTGTTTTTCCTGGAAATGCTAGCCTTGATCATCAAGTGTAAGGCCCCCTGGGTGTCCATATCCAGGCCCACAAACTGGAACAAAGCACTGCTGGCATCAGAGAGCTCTTTCCTGTACCCCTGGGCACTGGTGGTCTTACAAGGACACTTACAGCGCAGCAGACTCCGTTAGTTATTCAGGTAACCAACTCTGAGCTTTCTTCTTTGACGTCTAGAACTTACCATAGAAAGAGGACTGAACTGACATCAGGTAAGCAGGCATAGATGCTCCTGAAGGGCATTGTTAGTCTTCCCTAAAATGAAACACAACAGGACCCTTTAAAATGTCAGGCTGAGAGCGTTTGGCAAATCTGAACAGCCCAAGAGAAAAACATTACTAAATGAACCCACGGCCAGCCCCTCACACCCCACCTTTTGTTATAAATTGATTTGTGTCAATGGGGAGAGGTGAAGATCTTTGTTCCCACTGGAGCAATGGAGGCTCTTTGTCAGGACTTGGTTCCCTCTTAATTCTCAGATCAACTGTGGCGACAATTCAGATTATCATCTGAGAGGGACTCGCAGTCTTTTTCAGCATTACCAGTACATTCTGTTGTCTCATCAAGCAGTACACTTGCCCATGAAAATGTTAGTACCTCCAGCAGGTGTGATGAGAGGCGAAAGGAGTGATGGGGCTCAATGGGGGACTTAGGGATCATGACCTGAGCCCAAGGCAGATGCTTAACCGACTGAGCCATCCAGGCATCCCTGAATTCTTAGCATTTTAAAAACCAACATTTAACACCTAGTAATGAGGATTCAGAACATTATACCACCAATATCTGAATCCCTATTTCGCTCATAACAAAACAAACAAGAGTATTTCCTTTAAAAAACTCTTCTTATAATCACGTTCTCATCCTTATTGCTTGTAAAGGTGGTGAAGTAACAGTCTTCCTGTATCCACAAAGCCTCGAGTTTCTGAGGAGAGAAATGAAAAAGCGTTTCCACTTCTCTGTGGAGCCAGGAAGAAGAGGGCAGAGCCCAGGAGCAGTTGCCTTTAATTACACAGCATCACAAGTGCCGGTTCGCTAACCTCAGTTTTCTCCTTTAGTGTTTCCCTAACTTTGTGAAGGTGAAAGGAGCTGAGCCCCCAGCAGACCCGGAAGAAAAACAGGGGAGCCACAGATTGGCCTGACATCATTGGGTGAAAATGCAATTCCTTAAGATATTTTCTGGAAATCATTTCAAATTTACAGAAAAGTGGCAAGTAGAGTACAAAGAACTCCCATAGAGTCTTTACTCCAGTCCTCATTCCCTAACTCCCTGACATGGTGTTAACATTTCACCATATTTGCCCCGATGTTCTCTCTTTCCATTTAAATTTGTATGTGCAGAGTTTTTGGAACCTTTGAATGATAAGTTGCAGATAGGATTCTTCCTTATTCCCCCATACGTCAATGTTGATATCCTAAAAACAAGGACATTCTCCTACTTAACCACAGGACTTTCCTCAAAATCAAGAAATAAACTCTGATCCAAGACTGCCGTCTAATTCCCAAGGCTCATTTCAATGTCTCTGGGAGTCCCCATCGTATCCTGTAGAGTCGGGAGCAAGCCTGGGTTTTGCAGTCAAGGTTCCTTCGTCTTCTCGGATGCCACACAGTGCCAGTGATGTGTTGTTACACTGGTGCAAGAGGAGAAAAAAGAACCCTTGACTTGTAGTGGCTCCCAGTTTTCATGGTGTCAATATTCCCATTCTGGCCAATTTCAAGTCTCCAAATTGACGTCACGGCCACTGAAGTGCCGAGTTAGGAAGAGGGGCACACGATTGATTTTCTAGAGGGGAGCCTGAGCCCATATGTCAGCTGGGTCTCCTACCCCACGAACTTCCCCTGCCTTTCCCTGTATTCCGTGACTATAATGGAACGTTTTTCAAGAGTATAGCCAGGGACTCTGTCCTTCATTTGGGGGCTCGTCTGATACTTCCTCGTGTCTCCATTCAGTTTAGGAACTTGGTGGTGGGAATGCCACAGAAACGATGCCGTGTTCTTCTCAGTGCGTCATGTCAATGTCACTTAGCCCCATTACCCCCATTCTTCCATCATGTGGTAAGATGGTGTCTGACCCGGTGTCTCTGCTGTAAAGATAAACCTGGCTTGATTCCAGTCTTCTCCTTTCCCATTACCATTACTGTATATCAGTAATGTATTTACTTATTTGCTCCATCCTTCCAAATGTGAGCAGTCTCCTGACCATGCAGGATGTCTTCCCACTCCCAGCCCCATCACTACGGCCATCCTAGTTTCATCCTTGGCCCTTTGGTGGCTCTGCTAGCTGAATACTCAGCACTGAACAAGAGGAAGGGGAGTCCAACTAACTTTATGAGATAGGGGGTTATAAAACTGTAAGAAATATACTTTATTTGGCTCAAATATAAATTTCAACAGCGTGTGATGCTTATTTCCTTTTTATTAAGGTCTATGAAATTCATATTATAGTTTCATCTTATGTCAAATAGAGAAAGTTCTAAGAATCCTTATTGTGGTGCATATGATAGAAGAGAAATGTCAAGAGAAGCCCGTAATTGCTTTAGGATGTTGCTCCATAAAAAATAGGAATCATTTCTAGCTGAAATACAAAAGTCTTTGCAGAGGAGCTGGAGTTGGGCTGACTTCTCTAGAATGTACTAGATTTGAATAAATGGATCAGATGTGGATCAGGGAAAGAGAAGGATGGGACATGGAACCTAGGAAAAAGTAGAGTGGGTAAGAACAAGGAATATCAGGGGAACATGCATGGATTGGGCAGAGAAAGAATCATGTAGGGAGAATGAGGAACCTAAACCTGGAAAGTTAGCTTGTGGAGGATCCTGTCCATGTTTCAGATTTTATTGTGCAGGAAATAGAGAGCTACTCTTTATCCTTTGAGTGTAGTCATAAAGATTAGTCTAGCAGCACTGGTCAAGATATATTGCTGGGAGAGAGAGCAATCATTTCAGTGGTTTGAGTGTTGATGCTAAAGACACTGGTGGGGCTATTGGGCCAGTCAGGGTTCTGTTCCACTATGAGTATTCATTGTGGGAAGAGACCTTATGCTATTGTGAGAGAAACTATGCAAGTAAGGGTCTGGAAGGGAGATTTGGAAGGTCAGAGAAAAGACACTAACTAATCCTCCTGAAGCAGTGGTATGAGTGGAAAAGTTGGAACTTCTTGGGGAATCTGGGGGATAGATCTGTCTGGCTTCCAGAGTGAGGGGGTAGAAATATTTATGGGAAGTCATCACTGCTGTGTAGCTCCTGTTTTTATAAGCCTGTAGCCAAGCATCTGGGAGTGGGCAAGGACTATTGTTAGGCCCAGAAGTTAGGAAGGAGAGCTCAATGTCAACTAGGGGAGAGCAGGAACATTCTGGAACCCACCTTCCCCTGTGCATCTGTCTGTCACCACTTCTAACCATGATAAGCTTCAGAGAGTACAGCTGTTCATTCAATCCATCTTCCAAATCTTACATACATTTGTTATATGGCTCTAGGTCCTCTGGGAGGCAGAAGCCAATATGGGACTAATTAGCAAGAGACTTTTTAAGGGAAACATCTGTGAAGGAAAATGGAGAGAGAAACAGGGTAGCAGAGAGGCTGAAGTAGCCATCAGACAACGGTGCAGGTCTGGTCCTGGGTGAAGGGAAAAGGAAAGAAAGGAAGATTGGGTGGATCATTGCAACCATAAGAGAGTTTTCCAAGGCTACTGAGGAGTCCCCAAGACAAAGTTGCCTATCTGAGGAATGTCCCATCTTCTGGGTATAAGCCCATCTCCATATTTCTACTACGGTCAGTCACTGGCTGGGTGGTTCATGGAAATTGTGGCCAGGTGCCTACATGGTGATAGATATCAAAGAGGAGCAGTTGGGACCAGTCATTTCACTCCCTGCATTTGGAGGTGGGAATATATTGGATATTTGGAAATCATTCTCATGGCCGCCATATTTGTCTCTTCACCAATACTTACCTAGAACCATATGGGGAAATGGATTAAGTTCTGGCTTAACCAAATCAGCACAGCATAGACAGCTGCTGTCAGCAGTAGGGGGAAGAGCCGAGGATTTAAGAAATGCCTTCTGAAGGTACCAAGTGGCAGGAGGTGGTGACAAGAAGGATGAAGGAGAAAAAGAGAAAAATGAGGTCAATGAATCTCTGAGGCTCAATCAAGAAAAAGAAAGAAGGAAGTTAGAAGCAAGGGCTGCTCTGGAGGACATCTGAGAAATCCAGTTTTAGACACGACGAGTCCAAGGTCCTGGAGGGACATGTAAGTGGAGCTTTCTGCCAATAGCTGGGAATACAACCTGGATGCTTAGGAGAAAGCACAGGAAGAAATGGTGGATGTCCATGTAGATGGAAGGATGTGTGGGAACCACAAGAGTGGGTGGATTCTGAGAGACTGTGGACAGAGAAGAGGATTTAATCCAGGATTATGCCCATACTCGAAGAGCGAAGGGATTGAGGGATCACTCAGAGATAGAAGGAGCTTTGAGGACTGTGAACACAGTCCCACTAACACTGAGGGTGGAGGAAGAAGAGTCCCAACAAGGGAAACCCCAGCAGTATCGACACCCCAGAGAGGCTAAAACATTGTCATTAGATTTGGGATCACAAGGTCATTTGTGTTTTTGCATAGTGTAATTTCCAATAAAAGGTAGAGGTGAAGGCACGTCTCTGGGTTTTAAGAAATGAGTGGCAAGGATAAAAAAATGACAGGTGCGCGGGTAGGCTAGTGGACCAATTTACTCAGCATCGAGGACAAGTGAAAGGTTTTCAACAGTAGAATTATATGCCCCAAAGGAGAAGCCAATAGAAAGAGGAGAGATTGACATTATTAAAAAAAACAAAACCCAGAAAGAGGCCAAAAGAGATTGAATCAGGAACTCAGGAGGAGGATTAGTGTTAGAAAAAAAGACCCTCATATTCTTTTCACATATACCCTTCCTTTTCTCCCCTGTACCCAGCAGAGGAAATCCTGGACCTTCTCTGGAGGTCCCACACATTATCCTTCGACTGTTGAGCACCATTCATTTTTTACTACAAACAATATCTCATAAGCCAATCATGTATTTGCAAACTACAGAAAAGCTTTTTAAAGAGTTTTGCTTATTAAAACGAACTGCATGGAAACAATTAATAAAGAAAAATCGTCTTGCAACTCACCAGAGAAGAGTCACCCACAGATGTCGGGATTCTCATATTTTATCCCTACATTAAATTGAAGGCAGAAGAGCTTGTTAAACTGGCTTTTTATTTGGGGGAACTGTGGAGTTAGCATATTCGGAGTGTCTTCAGCAAGATAATTTAGGTAAGAAAGTTTGGGCGTATCTTTCAGAGCAGGTGATAACATTCCAATGAAGTATTTCACAGAGTGCAGAACACAGTCATTAATAACACAACATCCTCAACAGTCATGCATATTTCTTTTTTACAACAAGCATCTTGTTTGGTAATGGCAGGACAGCAGAGTGAATATCCTGTCACATTGAAATTCATGAAGTACAATCCATTTTATGAAATGCACATATAAAGACTTTCTGCTCTACTCTTTCTAAATTGCTGTCTCTATCCTTATAACTTAGGGATTTGGGAAACTCTATCCTGGTAATAATACGCTAAAATGCATCTTTCCTGTAGTATACCCATTATGTCGATTGAACTACATAAAAAAAAATTCTTAAAATATAGCCTGCCTTATCTGTAGAAGAATAATTATCTGTGGAGGAACTCAGGCTTAGAAGAAGCAGGGGGAAAGGACTGATGGCTTGAATGGAGGACTGTCCTGGGACCCAGCATCTTTGTAAGAGTGGCTAAGAGTACATGCTGTCAAAATACATTAGGCAAATCAAAAGATTAGAGTCCTTTTCCTTTTGTAAGATGAAAGGAGAAAATGAATAAATGCATAGTCTGCATTGTTCTGATTCAATTCCTTTCTCTAGGCTGCCCTGCCAAACCTTGTTTATTGAGACTAACTAGGGAGAACCAGTGTCTCATTTAGGGAATGGTTCCAAAGAAGTGCACTTTGGATACTTCTCAATGCAAATAGTAGCTCAGACCGGGTGCAGAGATTGCCAGGTGGGCCTTTTGGGAGGACCAGCTTTGTGACCAGAGCTGACTGCGGTTTGTTATTGGCGCAGTGACTCAGTGTGCAGTAAGTTGATGCTTCTAAATTGTGGTCTTCTGGGGCCACCTGGGTGCCTTAGTGGGTTAAGCATCCGACTCTTGGTTTTGGCTCAGGTCATGATCTCAGGGTAGTGGGATGAAGCCCCACACCAGGCTCTGTGCTCAGTGTGGCGTCTCCTTGAGGTTCTTTCCCTCCCCCTCTCCTGCTCTACACCCTCCATCCCCCACATGCACGCTAACAGGCACACGTGCTCTCTCTCTTAAATAAATACATATATTTAAAGTGTAGTCTCTCAGCACACTTTTTACTTTTCAATCTTCAATAATCTTCTTGTGACTTTGATTACACCAGTAAGTAATCTTCCAGAAATAAAGTTCAGTCATGTCCCTGTTTCATGCAACCAAATTTACCAGGACCTCCATTGGGTAGGATTTATTTCTATGTGTGTGTATTTGTATGTGGGTCTTAAGCCATTTTTATTTTTAACCCAGGAGGTAGAAAAAGAAATGTTCAGTTATAGGCCATAGTGTTGTAGAAGTTCCCACAGTGGTTTCAAGGGAAGTGAATTTTACCATTTTTGGGGACTATGTACCATGTTCTAGACACTGAATTAGGTGATTTCATATTAGAACCCAGGATTTCTAAATCCCACTCCCAGAATCCTTGTGGACTGATCTTCTAAAATCATCTAATCTCTCTCTCTCTCTCTCTTTTTTTTTTAAAGATTTTACTTATTTATTTGAGAGCAAGAGCAAGAGAGTGTGAGAAAGAGAACATGAGCAGGGGGGCAGAAACAGAGGGAGAGGGGAAGCAGACTCCCCACTGAGTCCCCATATGGGACTAACCCTGGATCCTGGGATCATGACCTGAGCTGAAGGCAGATGCTTAGCCGACTGAGCCACCCAGACACCCTAAAATCATCTAATTCTTATACGAAAAAAATACACTTCCTTGAAAGACACAGAGAGGCTGGGACCAGCCCTAGGGATAGAAGAGAATCAGGGTCACTTAGGTGGCAGCCTCCACTAGCTGAAAGAAAGTAGATGACCCAGAGTCCAGGCAAAAAATTCACCAGGAAGACCACAAAAAACTCCAAAGCATAATCAAATAGTTAGCCGGGAAAACAGACAGCCTCAAATCAGCCAACGCAAGCTTGTGTGCTTTTCTTACCATAGAGTCCCATGACTTTTCATTCAGAATCGATTTACTCTTATATTGGGCACAATTTTAACTTGTTTGAATGACTGGCTTCTCAGCCAGCCGCAGATTAGAAGCAACCTGTTCCATTAGGGTGCTGGTAGTGGCAGCTGTAATTGCTCATAGAAGGAGGAGATAGAGTCTACCCCTTCTAGTGGATGCCCAAAGTCGATGCCTGCATGCACACGATAGAGTGCTCCAATAATCCCCAAGTCTATTTCCACACTGTAGCACAGAGAAATATGCCTCTGACTAGCCAAGCAAAGATTAATTTCTGTCCAATGGACTCATGTTAAGGTGGGGAAAATATCTAAAACATCAAAATGTTTGGGAGTAGAGTTTCCACTACATTTAGATTTTATTAATAAGGATCATTTTATTTGAGGCAGAGCCCAAAAAAGCACTGTTTTCCTCTTCTTTTATTTCATTCTTTTTCTCAGTCACCTACTTGTTCATTATTAGCACCCATCCAACAAAATTTGGTGTGGCTGAGGTGTTACGATATTAAGACATTGAGGAAATACCGTCATTTTAGATGGCCTGATTTCTCATTGATTTTAACTCATTTATACAGGTCTAACAAATCTCAAGACCCAACTGAGATCAGGGGAAACATTTCTCTGATGAGAGGGACATGAAGGGCTTCAGCGTGTCCATGAAAACTGAATCACAACCCAATGCAGTTCTTTGGAGAAATGTTGAATTGTGAGTGACTCAATGCTTCTTGTCCTTAATACAGCTCTTGTGCCTATAAACAGGAGGGAATATTATTGATTCAAAAGAATAAGAAGGAAAATAACAAAGAGGAAATACAGAAGAATGAAAAGAAAAGAAATAGATTAGAACAGGAGGATGAGGCTCCTGTCAGAGCATTGCAAGGACTTACCAACTCCTCCTCAGCTCAGGATAAAGTCAACTCTTCAAATGACCAGAATAACACACCAGCCCAAGAAGCGTGGATGACTAGCCTAAACCCCCTTATAAAGTTCACTTCCATGAGACACCTGGGTGGCTCAGTAGGTTAATCCACTGCCTTCGGCTCAGGTCGTGATCTCAGAATCCTGGGATCGAGTCCCACTTGGGGCTCCTTGCTCGGCCGGGAGCCTACATCTCCCTCTGCCTGCTCTGCCTGCCTCTCCCCCTGCATGTGCTCACTTTCTCTCTCTCTCTCTGACAAACAAATAAATAAAAACTATAAAAAAAAATAAAGCTCACTTCCACAAACATATTCAGTTCTGTTCAGCTAGTTTACCAGACATTTATTGAGCCCTACAATAGGGCAAGCGTACTCAATCTATGTGATCTATTAGGACTATCCCTTACTAATTAGTTCCAAAACTCTTAGGACACACACACACACACACACACACACACGTTTTCATTACTTTTAGATAACATCAATCAAGTGTACTTTCCTCTGATCACTCTCTTTTCTCTTCCTGCACAACTGGAAACCAGAGAAGTCAAGTCTTACACAAACAGCCAAGAGTTATAACTGTGAAGATGGCTGACCTGATCTCCTTTGCCTTCACAAGGGGCCCTTTCTACAGCAGCATCATTTAATTTCCACATTTATTAAGCACTTGCTCTCTTTCAGACACTAGAAAACTTCCTTTCAGACATTTCAGACAATTCCTTTCAGACAATTCCTTGGCATTGCTTATTTATTCATTAATTTTCAAATGAATATACATATTCTTTAAAGTGTCAGGCTAGGTGTTGGTATTTCACCAATTAAAAAAATATATGTATATACACAGACATATGTATATACATAAATATGTATATATATGTGTGTGTGTTTATAGTCCAAAAGTACAGTCTGTAAGTCAATGTGTTGCCTTCCACAGGGTATCTGCTTTTAAATTTTTTCAGCACGCAGAATAAAAGACTTTGAAATGAGGGGAGGAAAAAAGCCAATTCCTCTGCTTTCTTAAGTTCCATAGTGGGGGCCTGTCAATTAAACTGACAAAAGAGAAATTAACAGGAGAAAAGGAATACACATTTTTATTTGATGTTAATATTTTATTTTTTATGTGTGCAGACAGCATCATAGAAAAGAAATAAAGACCCAGAGAGGCATTAAAGACCTGGGGGCTCATATGCCATCTTAACAAGGATAATACATTTGAAGAGAAGTAGCAGGACAAAGGAAAAAGACTGCTGGGGGCAGTGCATTGAGGGGAGGTAAATATAAGGTTAAACATAATGGAAGATAAGGATTATTTTAGTGGGTTTGTGCAGACTCATCCCGGTGCCGACTTTCTGTCTCTAGGCATAAGGATTGTTCTCCTGGTACGGGAGACAGGAGGGAGAACGCCTTCACAAAGGGAAGTGCTTATCCGTTTTTAGGTAGACAGGGGGAGAGCAAAGAGCTCTTCTGTGTTTGCGGCTTCTTAATTGTCTTCAGTTCAAAATACTCTTTATGCTAAAGTGGCATCATTTTGGGGTCGTATATTCAGATCCCCGTCAGTACTTCACTGAAGGAGTCTGAGATAGCAGTTTCTATAGCGGGGGTTGGGGGGGGGGGGCTTCAAGACCAGATTGATGTGGACTAATTTCCCAGCAGGATGAGGGAGTTAGGAAGGCAGAGGCGTTGGAGGGCGGTCTTCCTGGAACCAGTTCCTGGTGGTCATCTGCACAGCGGACCCCTCGGGTGACCCTTTTGTGATGGTTTCCCGTGGGCCAGTGAATTTGCTTTTGGGCTTTCCTTTGCGCTCTTATTCTCGGAACTACCGTGGTTCCCAGGCCAGAGTTAGGCTCCTCCCTGTTCCCACCCCCACCCCCTTCCATCTCTGCCCCAACCCTGGACCCCACGCGGCCAATTTCCTGCATCCGTGAGCTCTCTCCGCCCGAGACTGCACTCCTCGGTTCCTACCCTGGCCGAGCGACCTCATCTTCTCAACCTCAGCTTCTTCAGCTGTCACGTGGGGCCTGTACCATTTGCTCCAAGCGTCTCGGGAAATTGTACGGATGTGAAACTTGCACGTGGTCACGACTAATGTTCCCTGGGCACTTTGGGGAAGGCCAGGCGCTTCGCTCAACACCCGACGCTTTTATGTCAGGAAATCGTTGAAAACAGATGTACAAGTAGGAGCCATGACTCCCCTCCTCCTTATAGAGTGGAGGGAAGGGGAAGGAGGGGAGGCAGGGGTGCCAGAGGTCAGTGTTTATTTAGTGCCAGAGTTGCGTGGAGCATGCAATCTGTCTCCAGAGCTCCAGTTGGTCACCAGGCCCCCCAGGTCCATTTATTCTTCTTTCCTTGCAGAGCTCTCTAACGCCCCCTCCCGGCCGCTGCTTCCGGTCGGCAGTTTCTCTGGCGACCCCTACTGGAAGCCAACGTGATAGCACCGGCCGCTATCGGCCAAACGGAGGGCTCCCTCGAGTGAAAGCTTGCGGCTCTGTGGCTCTGGCGTAGGGGGGGGGGAGGTACGGGGAACGACCGGTAGGAACCCTGTCCTCAGGGGTCCCCCTCGGTCAGCCCCATCGCACCCCAGCAATCCTTGCCAGCTCCTGCTGAAGGTCTGACCATCTGGAGAAAGGCCTTTCGAGTCTCTGCAAAGCAAAAACCAAAGTGCGCAGTGGACTCTTCCAGTTGGACCGAACCCACAGCTTAGTCACCTTATACACCCAGCGTGGTGGGGGTGGGGGTGGGGGGGTAGTGGGAACTGGAGTGGGAGTGATTTCCAGGCTCTGGGTCTGTTATCCCTTCTGAGAGCATTTGCAGCTATCTGATTTACTTATTTGCGAGAGAGCACAAGCAGGGGGAGCAACAGAGGGACAGGGAGAGCAGGGTCCCGGCTTGTGGAGCCCGAAGTGGGGCTCGATTCCAGGATCCCAGGATCATGACCTGAGCCAAAGGCAGATACTTAACCGACTGAGCCACCCAGGTGCCCTGCCAAAGGCAGATACTTAACCGACTGAGCCACCTGTGGGATGCCTGGGTGGCTCAGTCGGTTAAGAATCTGCTTCAGCTCAGGTCATGGGCTCAGGCCCCGCGTTGGGTTCCCTGTTCAGCCAGGAGCCTGCTTATACTTTCTCTTGCAAATAAATAAATAAAATCTTTTTAAAAAGTAATAAAACTTGTTTCCATCTGTAGAATGGGGCACTAGAAGGATGAATTCTGTCTGTGAACGTGTGCAGGCCCCAGGAGTCTTCTCGTCAAGGGTGCTGGAATGTCATGGTTAACAGTAAGAGCAACACAGAGTTTGAAATCAAACTGAGTTTGGATCCAGCAATACCACATGCTAACAGTATGCACTGGACGAGTCCTGTCCTCTTGCTGACTTTCCTCGTGTAGGAAGCGGAGTAAGTGTCCGGAAGAGGGTTAAACATTGAGAAGTCTGTGCAGCAGTTCCATTGGTGTGTGCATCAACAAATGGGGTTTATTTCTTTAACTGACACTCATATGGGCCTTCTTATGTGTCAGATACTATTCCAAGGGCTTTGCAAATATGAACCCGTTAATTCCCACTACAGTCTTATGAGGTAGTGTTCTTATTGTATCTGCATGGATTATTAGATGCAGGGTGATTTCTAGACCCGCTTCCAACCTGGGATTCAATAACCAGGCTCCTGGGATGGCCGTGCTAGTAACAGACCTAGCCAGGCAGCTCTTGGTGAACAGAAACTGATGCCTGATGGACTGTCTGACTGTATTAGCTACTAGCTTTCTTGATCCTAAGGATTTAGGATTTAGGTGGTACACTCTTCAAGTCTCATGCAGCTTAGAGCCTCTGAAAATACCCTTAATCAAGTATTTTCTTCTGCACAGACATATGAATTAACAAATTCTTCAATTAACCTTGCAAGCATGTTTTGGCTGCCTGGAAAGTTCTCTCCTCCCCCACCAACCTTCCTCTCCTTCTTGTATTTAATTGCTACTATGTATTTAATGCTTACCCATGCCAGGATCCAGGTTGGAGCCCATGCAGGCTCAAACCCATGCAGGCTCAAACCGTGTGTGTTTGAGCAGGAGAGTGACAGCATCCAGTTATGTTTTGGTAAATCATTAAATATAGACCTCTCCTGATCCCATTCACGCCCTTGCTTATTTACATAGGTCGCTTTAATGTGCCCGGGATCTATTCCCATCACCGTCACTGAAGGTTCCCTTCCTCCCCGTCTGCAGGCCCCTGTGATAGCTAAGTAAATAGCAGAACTGAGGTTTTCCATGACAACAATTTCCCATTATTTAAAAGGAAAAAGAAAGTGCTTTATAATGAAAGGTGAGAAAAACAAGATTGAGGTAAAAGACAAGGCAATCAGAAGATAGAAATGAACATGGCATCTAAAGAATCAAAGAAGGTCAGGAGATAGCAGGTCAGTACCAGCTGGTAATTACGTGTTAAGACTGACGCCACGTAGCTGCATTTTTCAAAAGCTAACCTGCATGACAGATTTTTCTGTGAGTAAATGCTTGAGTCCTTTTCTGTTCTTACAGATTTTTTTTTTTTTTGGACCATGGAAACTCATAACCTAGATGGAAGGAGGGAAAAAAGGAGAATCATTCCTTGATTTATTCATTTACTTATTTAATAGCCCTATGTTAAATTTTTATTATGGCTAGTTTGGGGTCCCACACTATAGGTAGCATTTGGAAAACTATAAAAACAAGCAAATTGGGTAGAGAAGGGTAGAGAAAGGGCTTTGCTTAGGAGCCAAAAAAAGTTGGTTGTTTGCTCAAGGAAAAAAAAAAATGGAACTGTATCAGTTCTACATTTAATTATATGGGGGTTATTATAAATGATAGTTCTTCTTTGCCAGGCAAAAACAAACAAACAAACAAACAAAACTAGTTTTCACCCATAGCAGGAAGAGTTTAGAGGCTAGAACGGAAGCTTATTACTGAATAATTAAAAGTCCACTTGACTGGGGTGCCTTAGCAAAGGGCATGGCCTGGGCAGGGCTTAGAGATAAGGGAGCTGGAGGCCTTCCTTCACACTAACCCTTACCCTCTCCATCTCAGTTTCAGTGAATCAGGTTATTGGAGCCTGATCAGCATTGCTGGGAAATCTTTACTCCGGGAGTCTAGATTTGATTGGCAACAGCACAATTCCCAGGCCCGCACTGGGCCAGAGTTTTTCATCTTCAGTGTGGATGAGAACCTATACAATTTACTATTATTGTTGTTGCTATTATTATTATTATTTAGAGAGGGACTTGTTTAAAATCCAGTTCTCTATTCCCTTGTCTACATAAATTTGTATTTAATTAGCCTGTAGTGGGGGCATAGGACCCAAGATTCTGTTTCTTAGTTAAGTGTTCGATATGAGTGATCCCAGGCTAGTGTATTGGTCAGCTTGGGCTGCCAGAACCAAATAACGCAGGCTGGGTGGCTTACATAAGAGATTCATCTTCTCAAAGTTCTGTAGTGTAGAAGTTCAAGATCACAGGGTTGGGAGGCTTGGTCTCTCTTCAGACCTCTCTACTTGGCTTTCAGATGGCCACCCTCTCGCTGTGTGTTCACCGGGCCCTTCTGGGTGAGCATCCCCGAGGGCTATCCCTGATAGCAAGACTCATTTAAACAGAGAGAGCCCGAGGTATGCAGTCACTGTGTATCCTAGCTCTCAGAAGGACACCAGGCAGATTGGATCAGCACCCACCCTGAGATCCTCGTTTTAACTTAATCGCTCCTCTAAAGGTCCCTGTCTCTGAATACTGTCACATTCTGAGCTCCTGGGGTTTAGGGGGACATATGGATTCCAGAATCCAACATATGGATTCTGGAATGGGGATACGATTTAGCTCCTGACAGCTAATAATCTCTAAATTTCGGTGATCTCTAAAATTCTGGGCCCCCACGAAAGCTGGATTGTACCTCTTTCCAGGCCCAGGTTCCCCTTTGAAGCTTCTTATAGAAAGAAGTACCTTGGGGTGCCTGGGTGGCTCAGTGGGTTAAACCTCTGCCTTCAGCTAAGGTCATTATCTCAGGGTTCTGGGATCGAGCCCTACATCAGGCTCTCTGTTCAGCAGGGAGCCTTCTTCCTTCTCTCTCTCTGCCTGCCTCTCTGGCTACTTGTGATCTCTGTCTGTCAAATAAATAAATAAAATCTTTGTACCAAAAAAAAAAAAAAAAAAAAGAAGAAGTACCTTGCGGGTTGGGGTGGGGATTTGGTGCCTGGGTGACACCAAGCCTTTGCCTTCAGCTCAGGTCATGATCCCAGGGGCCTGGGATCCAGCTCCACATCAGGTTCCCTGCTTAGTGAGGAGCCTGCTTCTTCTTCTTCCTCTGTCCTCCCCTTCTTGGGTTCTCTCGTTCTTGTAAATAAATAAAACCTTTTAAACAATTAAAAGAAAAAGAAGTACTGTGGGGTAGCTGAACTCTTATTTTTATAGTCTCTTCACTTCTCCAGCCAAAGTTTTCAGCTTTAATTTGGTGACATCTGATCCTAATCTCCAGGCCCTAACTGGTTTTACCACCCTCTCTAAGGTGCCTGCCACTTCTGACTGCCCCCACCCCCTACACTGGTTTCAGCTATGATATTGGCTCATCTCCTTATTTGTCCCCTTATTTCCTGCCCTTCTCCCCTGTTAGACTGTACATTCCATCGAAGAGCTGAACTGTAGAGTACAGTGCCTGGCATACAGTAGGTGCTCATTAATTATTGATGCGTGAATGAAGATGAGTTGAGATGACCTTTAAGGTTCATCCCAACTCTCAGATTCAATCAGCTTTTCCCCTTTTCTTTTCTTCATAAATTTTATTTATTTATTTGACAGAGAGAGAGAGAGCAAGAGAGAGATCGCAAGCAAAAGGTGTGGAAGAGGGAGAAGCAAGCACCCGTCTGAGCAGGGAGCCCGATGCAGAGCTCGATCCCAGGATTCTGGAATCAAGACCTGAGCCAAAGGCAGACGCTTAATGACTGAGCCACGCAGGCATCCCAGCTTTTCCCTCTTTATTCATCCATTGGGATGGTATGTAAGTGGCTTCTTCCCAGCTAGAGAGGATGAATAAATTGTGTGCAGTACTAACCCCAGCGATAGCTACCTAGACTCTCGGAAGAAGTAAGAAGTAGGCTCACTTATCATCCCACCAAAGTCTTAGTAGTACCCTGAACGTCGGGGGTCTGGACTGTACCACCCAGAGGTAGGTCAGAGGACGGCAGTTAACCAAGAGCAAGTGTCACACACCACCCATGATGTCGGAAGCCCTGCACATGAGTCCACGTGCGCCCACAACTAGAGTCTGAGTGTGATCGTCAGGCTTCTTGCAGATGGTCAAAAACATTTATCTACTTTGGGCCTAAGACATTTGCTGGGACAACACAAACACTTAAGCTTTTTAACTTCTTCTTTTAGTTTGATGGAGAGAAAGATGCTGGAATGTGTTCAATAAAAACAACAGTAAAAATGCAATAAAACTAATAATAATAAAGGAAAAAATTAAAATATCAAAAATAATTTAAACAGAGAGTCTGAGGTGCAGTGGCTAATTATAGTCTCTGATTGCATTGTATCTCCATATCTGCAATCTTAAGTCTACAGAAGGCAATATTTTCAGAGAGCTTTCATGTACTTCTTTATTGAAGGCCTCAACCCCAGGCTGAATTGATTACTTTTTTCCATATACTTATTAAATCTGAGAGCAGATATTTGTTTCTATGTCTGTTCCCTCTCCTATAATGTGGTTCATCGAGAACAGTGATCACATCTTATTTATTTCTGCATCTCTTGCACCTGCTACTGGCCCGGGAAAATTATTTACTGAATGAATGACTAACCAGGAGATTTAAATTTTATTGATTAGTAGGTATTGCCAAAATGTTTTATGGCAAATTAGACCGAGACTCATTCATTCTGCTGTGATCATTTGGATGTGCCCTGCTCTCAGTGATTTTGTTTATAGAATTTTTAAAAACTGGTTTTTAGTCTAAGGTCAAAATATCTTAGAACGGGGAATGCCCAGCATGTTTGGGGAGGAACGGATGAGAGAGAAGGATGTCTACACAGCCCACTTCTAGGAATACAAAATGATTTTCAAATGATCTTATGTCACACATAATCAAGAAAGTAACTGTGTTGAAGGGGAGTCAAATACCTGTAACACAATGGGGAGCCTTAAAAAAAAATTGTCTTGTGCTCCAGATTATACACATTGTTGCTCCAGTCAATAGTGTATATAATAGCAAATTGATTTTAATTATTAATCCCAATAGTCCCATTCACTGAAATATCAGTTTATAATAAAGCTGTTACTTTGCTCCCAAGCTCTGGAGACCATAGCCAGGCACCTGCCAGAGAGGTAGTCAGGGGGGATTATTATTAATTATCTGTCCAATTATTCCTCTCTCCCTTAGGAGCAGCAACATTATACGCTCCACATTGAATGAGGGCAGGAGGGATCCACTCATTCCCACCTCGCTATCTCAGGGTCCTTCTGACAGAGATCGGCCTGGCGTGCACCACAGGCTGCTCAGGGAGTAACAGCTGTCCTTCCAAGGTCCACAGAAATTTATGCCACTTGGGGAGATGGATAGAAGTTTTCTGCCCTAGAGAAGTTGTTTCCCTTTTCCTCAATCTCTTTCCCTTTTCCTGGCTCCCCTCTAACTCCCCCTCCCCCACACTGCCCCCCAAAGAAACCTTCCTTCAGCTCTACTCTCTTCGTGAGCTAATCTTTTTATCATTCTGGTTTTTGGGGGGACAGCTTGGGAAGATGGAGAAAGGGCTGTGAAGCATCTTTAAATTGAATAAGGCTCTTTTTTTTTTTTTTAAGATTTATTTATTCATTTTAGGGGGATGGGAGGCAGAGTAAGAGAATCCTCAAGCAGACTCCCCACTGAGCTCAGAGCCCGAGGTGGGGCTCGATCTTACAACCCAAGAGATGATGACCTGAATCAAAATCAAGAGTCTGACTCTTAAGCGACTGAGCCACCCAGGTACCTCCCCCCCGCCATTTTTTTTATTGCAGTAAAATATACATAAAACAATTACACATATACATATACATTTAATACAAAACATATACAATTGAATGGCATTTTGTACATTCATAATGTTGTACAAACACCACCACCATCTAGTTCCAGAACATTTTATCACCCCAAAAGGAAACCCCACACCCATGAAGCAGTCACTCCTTATTCCCTCTTCCCTCCAGCCCCTGGCCACCATTAAGCTGTGTGTTGCCTCTAATCTACGTGTCCATTCTGAATATTTCCTATTCAGTTTGTGGCCTTGGTGGCTGGCTTCTTTCCCTTAGCTAGGTTCATCCAGTTCATATCAGCACCCCCATTCTTTTTTATGACTGTGTGGGTTTACCACATTTGGCTCATTAATCAACATTTGGGTTTTTTCCAAGCAAACTTTTAAAAAAGATTTTATTTATTTTTTTGAGAGAGCGAGCGAGAGAAAGAGAAAGAGCACACAAGTGGGGTAGGGAGAGGGATGAGGAGACTTCCCACTGAGCACAGAGCCCTGCATCGGGGCTTGAACCTGGGACCCTGAGATCATGACCTGAGCCGAAATCAAGAGTCGGACACTTAACTGACTGAGCCACCCAGGCACCCCTCCACCAAGATTTTTAAGGATATGCTCCATGCATGATCCCCATTTCCTAAATCTAATGGGGGACCTGGTTTCTCCCCTAACAAGAATAACAACCACTAATGACAGCAATCAATGGTTAGAAAGAGCTCGCCTGTTCCAGGCATTGTGCACAGTGGTTTACAAACATAATCCTATTTAATCCTCATGGGGCCGGGGGCTCAAACCCAGCCAGGATCTACTGCCTGTTCCCATCTTGAGGGAGAGGTGCAGGGCTCTGCTGTGCACAAAAGCAGCCTTATCAGGGTGCCTGGGTGGCTCAGTGGGTTAAGCCTCTGCCTTTGACTCAGGTCATGATCTCAGGGTCCTGGGATTGAGCCCTGACGTCAGGCTTTCTGCTCGGTGGGGAGCCTGCTTCCTCCTCTCTCTCTGCCAGCTGCTCTGCCTATTTGTGATCTCTATCTCTCTGTCAAATAAATAAATAAATAAATTTTTTAAAAGCAGCCTTATCAACAGCACTTTGGGGTAAATATTCTCATGCTTCCCAATCTAATTTAAGGAAAAGGAGAATTAAAGAATTTCCATCATGTATTCGAGATTACACATCTAACAAGGAGGAAGAGACCAGATGAACTCAGATCTGACTAGGTCCGTATCCCTGGCCACTACCACCTACTCGATTCACATTGGCAAGGACCTCTGTGGCTTCCTTTCTTCTTCCAAGATTTTCTTTTCCATAATCCAAAGTGAAAGCTCTATTTTACACTCCACCCCAGTCTGTCATGCACACGTGTAACAAAACAGTTTCATGAAACGACACTTAACCTTAGTACCTGCAATCCACTTTCTCGTTCTATCTCGTGTTCTTTTTTAAGAGAAAGGGTAAAGCTCCACTAAATTGATTTCTAACAGATTGTCACCCACAGTTAAAGAGAAAAAAAAAAGCCATGGCTGAAATCTGACATCCTTCCCCCCCCCCCCCCCCCAGTCTTTACTCAACCTTTTTGTGATATTTGATGCTGTTGGATAGGTCTCTACTTCTCGAAACTCAGCATGTTTTTGGATTGCTCTCCTTTGGGCTTGAGAATGAGATTTCTGGCTCTCTTCCTGAATCTCAACCTAAATGTCTTATCTGTGTTTTCACTGTAGGGGCTCAAAGCGAACTGCCTTGTTCCTGCATCCCTCTCCACCTTTTCAAAACTATTGTTTCTTTCCCCCCCTCTCTACTCCCTGCCTTAATTAATGTTTGCTTCATCTTTCTCAAGACAGGTAAAGAACTCATAAACAAAAGGTTAAATGGACACGGAAAAGAATATATGCAAATGGCCAAGGACATGAAAGCATGCTTAACATCATCAGGGATCAGATAAATGCAAACCAACACTGCCAGAACCCATTACATACCCACAAAAATGTCTAAAATGCAAAAGCTTGACAATGCAAGTGTTGGCAAGGATGTGCAGTGACATCCATTGCTAGTGTGGCTCTAAAAGGATATAACCACTTCGGGGGAGAGCTTGGCAGGGTCTTGTAAAGTTAAGTTTACATTTTCCACATCGTCTAGCAATTCCACCCCAGCTACTTCCACCATGAGAAATAAAAACACAATCCACAGGGAGACATGCACATAAACGTTCAGAACAGTTTTCTTTGTAATAGCCCCAACTTGAAGCCAACTCAAACATCCATCAATAGGAGGTAAAATAAATAAAATGTGGTACGTTCACGCAATATCTAGTACTCCGCCAAACAAAGGCACAGACCACTAATAGAGACAACATCCTTGTGGATTTCAAAATTAATACGCTGACTGAAAGCCACCAGACAAAAAAGAGTGTATATTGTAGGATTCTATTTATATGACATTCTAGAAAAAGAAAAGCTACTTTATTGGGACAGAAGGCATGTAAGTGGTTACCCAGGGTGGGCGGGGTGGGGGAGTTGTTTCCGGACTGCGGAAGGCATCAGACAACTTTTTGGATGATGGAAATACTCTGTCTTGTTTGTGGCTACATTTGGTTGTGGGTGTATACACTTGTCAAAACTTATCAAACTGTATCTTTCACATAGACACATTTTTATTTTATGAAAAGTGTATCTTTAGGAAGTTGATTCAACCAGCCTATGGGAATTAAAAAAAGGGGGGGTTTCCACCTCTTCCTTTCTGTTACCTTCTACAACAAATAAGTTACTCAATTCTCCTGACTCAGACTTTAAATATTTCTCCCAAATAACACTCTTCTCTCTCAGCTCTATTGCTCAGTCTTACTTCCAATCGCAGGAGCTATCACCCCCCCATCCCCCCACCCTCCACCAGTGTGAGAACTTCCTGTCTTTCTCCACCCTGGCTGGCTCCCCTCAATCCCAGCCAACCATTTCCCTTCATACCATTCCTCCTCATATTCCTCTCTTCCCTTGACAGCATGCTGTCATCAGCTGCCTTCTGTCTATAGGTCGACATACAGATCTGTCCCCTCTCCCTCCTGCAAAAATTTACTGGGAAGAGGCAGGCCTTCAGCCCTCCTTGCAGAGCCATTCATACACGGATCCTCTCCAGGCTCATTTGCAGTCATGTTGAGATTTTACAACTTTACACCTTTGTATATTCTGCACCTGCCGCCTCTTTTGCCCTTCCTTTTCTCCCTTCCTGTGTATTTCTATTTCTTAGAGATATTCTTCTCTGTGAAGCTTTTCGCCACCTATCCAGGCAGACGTAGGTATTTCAGAACCTATTGCTCAACCCTAACACAGCACTGGCTGGTTATCACTTGGTTGTGTCTGTGAAGTCTGTTCCCTTTCTCGGCTGTGTACCCTTTGATGTTATGGGCTGTGCATAGTCACACCTGGGCCTCTAAGAGTAAAGTACCAGGCACACATACTGCCCACATTTCTACTGATGAGTAAGTTAGCAACATAAATTCTCCTGCTAGAATCAATTTTTTTCCTTTCCAGTCCTCCCATAATCTTTTATCAATGTCTTTCTTGTAACACTTCTTGTTTCCCCACTAGACTGTGCACTTTAAACAAATTTGCAATATTTTAAGCACCTAGAAATCTTTGCCTTAATTTTAAGCAATCTTGTCAAATCTTAGCCGGCTTGCTGTGTTTGCTTCAGATGTTTTAAAAAAATAAATATGACATTTATAGATAACAGTGGGAGGCTCCCAAGTACCCCTTCCCAAAGCTATTCCCTTTTTTCCCTTTCATAGGCAATCATTTTCTTAAATTTGGTGTTTATCATCTATTTGCATATTCTTAAACCATGTATGTATGAATTCATAAATAATTCATAGTATTGTTTTACATATTTTAAAACTTTACACAAATAATATACTACTACACACATTCTGAAAGTTGTTTTTTGTTTTGTTCGAGATTATATTTTTACATTGATGTATGCTGATACATGTAACTCTAATTTAAATGGGTGACTTAAGGACTACGCCTGCAAAAACGTTCAACTAGATGTAGTCCAACTCTGGGTAAGCAGAGAACACATTCCGAAAATATGTATGTATCTTTTATATCAAATTTTTCTCTCCAAACTTCACTGTGGAAGCTGAGTCAGGCACCATCTTTAAAACCTCCTTCTCTCTCACGCTTACATCTGATCACATTTACCTGATGTATCTTTTCTCCTCGCCCTCCACTGCTGCTATCCCAAGCCACGGTCCCATCAGGTCTTGGTGGGACCACCATGACAGTCTCCCAGTTGGCCTTCCTACTTAATTGGCAGCCTCCCACCCTTCTCTCCTTTACACAGCTTGTTGGGGCACCTTTCCCATATGTCTAACCATATCAGATATGACCTTGACCTTAGCCCCTTTGGAAACATCTGTTATTCTTGAGATAAGGATCAAATCCTTATCTCTGCCCAGCTCTCGGCCCCTCACCCAGCTGCCCCTGCTCTTCAGTTCCCCACCCCTCCTGCGTCCCCGCCTTCTCCTGAAATTTCCTCCTCACCCTCCTCGCACCTCACCCCTCAGTCTAGGTCAGCTTCCCTTATTATTCACTCTTAAAGAGCCTTATCCTCCTCCTGAGTCTATTAATTCCAATTCGGCATTCCGCATTCACCTGTGGGATTGATGGGATTGATTGGCTGGCTTTCAGCTGCACTCTATGCTTCCTGCAGGATTGAACCATGTAGGTCTACGTTTGCTCTTCCATGCATCTGGACCTTTCTTACAGCAAGTCCTTCAATAAATATTTGTTAAAGAGTAACTGAACCCCTGGGAAATTGATATAAAGAAATAGACCATCAGATGATGCAAGCAAGCCTCGTCTCGAAGTGTTGGGTTAGATAATCATTTACTTCGAATGAACAAGAGTCAAGGACACTGTGAATTGTGGGGACATGTGCCCTGATAGGCCAGGGAACGTAGCCCTTCCTGAAGGCCGAGACTTGGCAATTCCCAATACCCTGTGTCAGAAGCCAGCTGGCCGCCCACACCTTTGAAAGCACAGTGATACATTAACCTCCAAGGCGAAGTCCAAGGGCACGACTTTGCTGTGGGGCTGTCTGCCTGACTGCAGCTTCAATAGCCTGTTCTCCAAATGTGCACTGACGTCAGTGGGAGTTTCTTGTGCTCAGTGTGCCTGCATCAGCCTCCGCAGCCAGGTTCCAGCAAAGAATCTAGCTTAAGGACATTTCACCGGCTACCTCTTTGGGGATTGAAGTGGAGTTCAGCCTTGATACTTTTTCTTTTCGTTCTTTTTTTTTTTTTTTTTTTTTGGCCCTAATGCAATTTAACCTTCAGCTGCTATTGGTATTTCCTCCCATTTTACTATTTATAAACTATTAGATAAAAATCTGAATGGGGTGCTAGAGTGGGGGGTGGGGAGGTGGGGTGGGGGGAGGTGGGAGGAGAACAATCAAGTTCTCCATCTTTTGTAGGAGAAACGTTCTGGCATTTCGGGATCCAAAAGAGGCTTCAGAATTTAAAGCGTTTTATGTCTTTTGTATTATTAAAAATGGTTTTCAATCTTTAAAATGTGTAAGCCTCTGGGATGTCAGAAAATCCTCACCGAATGAATACTCGGAGGCTCCCGTTATATATAATACAAGAAATATGCTCTTAATGGAAAAGATTTCTTGTCAAGTGTTCATTAAAAGTAGAGACACGGAACCCTAAGTTTCATATAGGGTTCTTTAAAATACGGTATGGCAAGATACTACAATATTGTCTGAAATGTCCATCAAAATAAACTTCTCGGTCCCTAGTGCTCTCAGAATATCCCAGTCACAGCTTGTATGGGGCTTCTCAGAGAGCATCGTAACTTAAATATCTCCTCGCTCAGACTATAAGCCCCTCTGTGAGCACATTTTTTAGCTGTTTGTGATAGACTTAGCTTCCATCAGGGTTTCTGGCCCATGGTAGGTGCAAAAGGAAAATGAACTGGGATCAGAGATGTGTTCGTGTTTTCAGACTCCAGGGCCTTGGCAAATACCTAACCTCCTCGATTCCATTGTCCTATAAAATGGGGAACCATACCTCCTCACAGGGCAGCTCTGAGAATGAAGTGAGGTGTGTGTCCTCCAAGTAGTCATCACGAATTTAAGAGCCAGGATGTTGGGCTTGCCTGTTGCTGGCTGTGTGACCTAGGGCAAGTCCACAACCACTCTGAGTCTTGGCTTCTCATCTGTAAAATGGAAATGATAATATCTTCCCATCAGTTTTGTGACGAGGAACAGATTTCAGACTGCTGGTTTGAGTGGACCCAAACCAAAGTGTAGTGACTAACACAGTACTTTATTTTTCCAAGCAGGAATGTTCCAGAAAAGAAACTATCATTTACCCTCACCATAAAAGAAAGAGTATTTTAAGACTGAGAAAAGTGGGAAGCGTTAATTTCTTCAAATGAACGTATCTTTAAGAAAAATATGCTTTCCGCTGTCTTGACTTCAGACTGATGACAAGTTTAGTCTTGTGCCAGCAGGAGCCCATGTCCAACCTTTGGAAACTGGTAATTAGACAGATTAAATGAGGTGATACGTGTAAATGGCTGAGCAGAGAGCCCAGCACACGGGAAACTCTAAGTAAATATTAACTGCTATGTCATAGTTTTCTATCATCATCATAAATTAAAACACAACAATTCCATTAAAAAGTCTGATGAAGGAACCAAATGTGTATTATGTTTGTATTGAGTGAAGCTAACAAAGGAAAGAGGTAATGACACGAGTAACTGACCAGAGACTTGGGGAATAGTGAGATTAACAGCAAACATTCACTGAGGGAGGATTTCCTTATGTTTCAGGCGCTCCTTCAAGTATTTTGCATGCGTGATCTCATTTGTGCTTCATGGACACCCCATTTTTCCACATCAGGCAACTGAGGCACGGAGAGGTCATGGTCACCTGCTAGCAGGTGGGGAGGCTGACCGTCCAACCCAGGCAGTCAGTCAGACTCCCTCGCTGTGATCTCCTGCCTCTGTACAATAAAGATAAAATATATGATAAATTCTAATGTAAATGAATGTGCTGTATAAATAGAAGAAGCAAAGAGAGGAGAGGAAGAGCAACAGACTGTGTCATTGAACTAGATACGGGGCAGCAAGGAGAGAAGCATTCAAAGATAGGCCGATAGCCCCATAATCACATCCGGTCTTATGTAAAAATGTCATGCTCTAGAAATGTGTCAGATACCGTTTTAAGTGCAGTTGAAGAATTTGATGTGTCAAGGGCTTGGCACATCACCTTTATTTTCGGCTGGGCTTCTCCAGTTGGGTTTTCTGAAGTGTGACATGCCTTTGATAGTGATGGTTGGGAGGGGGGAGGCGCGAGCAAGGGGGGGGAGAAGAGCCGTTTGGCTCCAAGTCTCGTTCCCAGCATTTTAAATCCACGCCATTGCCAAGGCAGCAGGGGAAAGTGCTGGGAGGGCACGGTGTTCCAGCTGGAGAGGGTGGAGCGGCCAGGTGGGCAGCGGGACCTGCCTGCCACTCAGCCACCTGCAAAGAACCCAGTCTCATGAATCAATCTCCCTTCCCTGCAAAAACGCCTCTGCTTCATTGCTCTGTACCAGCTCCCTGGCGGGGTCCAAAAGCCAGCTCTGGAAGCGGGCCTGGGCAGAATATAATAAAACAAGAGGTCACTGCCAGCCCGTGGCCAGCACTCCACTGAAATTGGCAGTAGTGGGCTCCCAAACCTCCCTCCAGCCCAGAGAGGACTTGCGGGCTGCTTGGAGATGGTTCAGCTCCAGCATGCCCTGGAATATTCCCAAGCTGACACTCCACAGCAGGGACCCGCGGAGGACCCAGCCAAGGTCCTAGGGTCATGGAGGGGGCTGCCAATGAGAGTTGCTCTTTTGAAGACAGGAGACCTTTCTTCTGGGTTGAGGCGAAGCCTCTGAGGTTCATGGATGCCAAGGCACACAGGCTTTCCATCATCTCATTATTAATCTTGTTTCTTATTAACCCAAACAGACACTGTAGCCCTACCCTGGTACTACTCAGCACCGAAATTATAACCTCTTCGGGGTTCAGATTGATGGTATTTGCTGATCCCAGGCTCTACTCTAAGTCCTTTATGTGGATTATCTACTTCTCAAGACCGCCCTTCGCAGAAAATGATGGGAAGGGGGAGGAGAGCAGTAACGCGCTGAGGGACACACAGTGTGTTTCCAGCCACACATCAGCAGCTTTATCTCACGAGGGTTACGAAAATAATTATTATTTAAGAGTTCATGTCTCTTTCCTTCCCAGATGCATTATAGGCACTGAGGGTTAGGATTCGAACTGGTGAACTGGGGGGAGAAGGCACAAATATTCAGTCCAGAACACAGATTTCATTTACTCATTTGGGAAACATTTATTGAACACTTACTAAGTGCCGAGGACTGTGCTAAATGTATGCCTATACAAACACACACAAAGGTCACCCAGCCTGTTGTTTGGGAATGATTCCCATTGGGAATGGGTTTTGAGGGTAATGCACAGGAAAGTCAATGGGTTATTACAAAATGACAAGGTCTACCTGGCATGACATTTGCCATTCAGGAAGATCTTAGCTGTTAGTCATGTTTATGTTGCCCTCTTGAGAATTCCACTAGAAGTTAACCTATTTTATTTATTTATCCATATATTTTATTTTAGATGCAATAAATAAGAATGTCCTTTTCAGATAAAACACTTAAATTAGTCCAATGGTGGGTATGCATCATTAAAAATATATGTATTTGGTCTTTGTCCTTGGTTCCTGACACCGAGATCCTAAATCCCTTGGAATTTCTTGAGGGTGAGGGACACTAGGGATGTTTGTTGTGAAGAGGTCACTTGGGGCAGGCCCTCAGATAGCTTCAGAATGGGGGCATGTGACTAGAAAGACCAACCTTTGTTTAGAAGCCTGGAACTTTCAGCCCCTCCCCGCTCAGCCTGTGGGGAGGTAGGAGAGGCCTGGGTGTTGAGTGGATCAGGTCATTCAGAGAACTGGGGGTTGGCTGTGGAAAACAGGCTGTGGCATTCTTGAGGGAGCAACATCAATCAGTTTGTCCATCATTCGGCACAGACATCAGAAGATACACCTATCTTCTGTCAAAAGTATATTGCTGACTCAAAAGCACAATTTCATTTTTATGAATTGTATGAAGAGAAAAGATAAGTGTTTAAACATTTCATAGGATGTTCCTGTCCCAATTATTATTATTATTATTTTTAACTTAAATTTTGTTAGTTGACACACAGTGCAATATTGGTTTCTTGAGTAGAATTCAGTGATTCATCCCTTATATACAATACTCAGTGCTATCATGACAAATGCCCTCTTTAATACCCATCCCCCATCTGGCCCATTCCCCCTTCCACTTCCCTCCCCCAACCCTCTGTTTGTTCTCTATCGTTGAGTCACTTATGACTTGTTTCCCTTTCTCCTTTTTTTTTTTTCTCCCTTCCCATATGTTCATCTGGATTTTTTTTCTTAAATTCCCCATATGAGTGAGATCATATGGTATTTGTCTTTTTCTGACTCACTTATTTTGCTTAGCGTGATACACTTTAGCTCCGTCCACTTTGTTGCAAATGGCACAATTTCATTCTTTTTGACAGCTGAGTAATATTCCATTGTAGACACACACACTTCTTTATCCATTCATCGGTTGATGACATTTGGGCTCCTCCCATATTTGGCTATTGTTGATAATGCTGCTATAAATATCAAGGTGCATGTACCCCTTCGAATCTGTAGTTTTGTATCCTTTTGGTAAATACCTATTAGTGCAACTGCTGGGTCATAGAGCAGCTCTATTTTCAACATTTTGGGGAACCTCCATGCTGCTTTCCTGAGTGGCTGCACCAGCTCGCATTCCCACCAACAGTGCAAGAGGGTTCCTCTTTCTCTACATCCTTGTCTACACCTATTGTCTCTTATGCTGTTAATTCTAGCCATTTTGGTTCCTATCCCAATTATTAAAAAGGCCTCCTAGTTCCTCTCCCTGCTTCTCTTCTTGTCCTGCTCTGCCCACATCCCCTCCCCTGAGCAGCCAGGGAAACAGTGCTAAGAGCCCATCAATGACTTGCAATTGTTTTTAGGTTAAAACCCAGATTTCTTACCATGGCTGAAGTGACCTACGCCATCTATCTTCTATCCTTCCAGGCTCCTAGGATGATGATGATGATTGACACACAGCTAGCATTTACTGAGCATCCACTCACACTCCACATACCCTACTTCTCCTCTTCTTGAACTTTCCCAGCAGCCACCCCCTGTTCCTTTCCCTTCCAAATACTCACAGAGCCCTTTTTCACCTCTGAACTTTTGCATTTGCTGTCCCCTTGGCTCAGGATGCTGTTGCCTCAGCTCTTCCATAAGAAGAGGACCATAAGCTGGCCCACATCCCTTCATCAGGTGTCGGTGCAAACATGGCCTCTGTGGAGAGGCTGTCCTTGACCCCTCCCTCCAAGCAGCTCTCCACAATTACATCCTTTCCTGCCAAGGAATCCTTGCTGATGAGCACTTGCTCGAGCCTGTCAAGGTCATGTTTATTCTTTTCTCATGCCCATCTGTTTTCTCAACTACAATGCTCTGTAAGCTCCATGGTAGTGGTTTGCCAACCACTGCCTTGCTCACTGCTCTAGCACCAGTGCCTAGTGTGCACACAGAACGGAGGAGGTGCTCAGTATGTATTTAGTGAGCGAACTGATGAATAGGTCTTAAAAATGTTATGTAAAATGTTAAAAAAAAATGTCCCTACACATTTCTTTGTAAGTAGTGACCACTTAACCCGTGTCAATGTTTATAGATTAACAGGCTGGGTTTTCATATGGTCGCTAGATCTGTGTGCACTTGTTGGCTGGCTGATCACATGAAAAGCAGCCCAGATGAGCCTTGGGGAAACATACCTAAGTGTTTCAGATACAGCCAGACGACTGGGGTTGTCCCGCCACTCAGTTAAGAGCAGAGAGCTGCAGGAAGAAGGAGGGAGTCTGGGGCTGTCCCAGAAGCAGCAGGTGCACATGCTTTGCATGGGGAACGGTTCAGTGTGGGCTGGAATTTGGGGTAGATGGGGTGAAGGTGGAGGGGTGATGAAGGTGGGAGATAGTGTGAGGGCTAGAGCACAAAGGATGGAGAAAGTTACTGAATGCCGTGCCAAAGAGGACAGGCTTTATGCAGTGGCTGGCCATGGGAATGAGGAAGAACCCAGGAAATCAGGGGGATTAGATTAACGCCCCACAGAAGGCAGGGCATAGACTGAAGAAAGCAGGGGCTGCAGGTAGGACACGAGGCTCTCTGTCTGTGATGGCCGTACAGTTGGAATGGAGAGGAGGCTGTGCACTGATTTAATGCTCAACATGTTGGCTCAGTAAATACCAGATATACCAATGTGCACATTGAAATATACCACACACCATATAAACTGGTTAAAGACAATTCAGGTCTTAGGATAGAGAGGTATATGCTTTCTTAAACCCCACTCTGATTGCTAATGTAGAAGTAACCATCACATGTCCTTAAATGAAGTACCGTAGATTTAATAGGTATTAGATTGCAGGACTAAGGGCTGGAAGGGCTGCAGGGTAGACCAGTGTCCTTAGCCTTCATTTTCAGAGTATGGCCTTGATCTTTACACCAGGGGCTTCTTCATGCCCCTGACCACACCACACACTCGGCCATCCCGAGTTTGGCTCTAGCTCTCAGCTCTCTGTTTCTTTCTCCTACCCCCACCAGGTGGGGTACTCATTCTTCTTGGCCAAGGTACGCAGTCACATCTGATGCCTTTCATAACTTTGTTCAGGTAAACTCAATTGCTGGGCTCTATGCTCCTGTGTCATTTGCATGGGGTCCTATCATGTAAATTACACATGGGGGCACAGTCCTGTGGGGATCAACAGGGCAGGCTCTAAAGATAGACTGCTTGGGTGTGCCGTTGACCAGCCATGTGAATGACTAGACTGCTCTGAGCTTTAAGTTTTCTTATCAGTGAAATGAAGATAAAAATATCATCTCTAATAACACCATCCATCAACTACGGGTTTTGAAAGGGTATGATGGGGTAATACATGGGAAATGCACAACAGTCCCCCTGTTAAGTAAGGGGTTAAGTTTGTTAGCTATTTTCCTGCTTGACTGTGGGTTTCTGGGCAGAAGGAGTGTAGGTCTTATTCATCTCTGTAACCTTGGAGCCTGGCACAGTGCCTGGCACCTGGTGGTCCTTGGGATATGCTGCCGAATCAGAGGATTGCTCAGACGAGGAAACTGAGGCTCAGAGCAGTTAAGGGACATGTCTGTGGCCTCACGAGGCCATGCACACTGAACCTCATGAGCCCCCGGCCAACGCTCTCAGGTTTGGGCCTTGAATTGGTCACCTCTGAATGCGGAATCAGCTATTCTGCCTGTGTGCCTTTAGCAAGGAAGACTCAGTGCATTTAAACTCACTTTTCAGGTTGCCTTTTATGACGACTTTGAGAGAGACATTTACAGTTACTGAACGTAAAAAAAAAAAAAAAGAAGTGTAAACTTAGGAAATTACTGTGATTTAGGGAATGATAGGTGTTATTTTTTCACAAGTTTTATATCACGTGAGTGCGTGCTATGGAATAATTGGAACAAAAGTTGTAGATAAACCTGAAGAGGGCTTATTTTTAAGATCAGGCCGGATGGCAGTGCGTGCATTCTCTTTCAGACCTTTGCAAAATGGGTGGTATGTGTAACAAGTGAAATGTGAGCTATTTCCTTGCAGTATTTATTGGTCTCATGCACTGTGACACGGTGGTGTACTCATGCTCTGGGGCCCTGATTTAGAGCCTGAGTTCCCTGAGTGTGGGTGTCAGGGAGGTGGGGGAGGGCAAGGAAGGGTCCAGTTTCCTGCCCTCAGAACTGAGACGTCTTGTTCTCCACCTGCCACGACTCTGGGCCTGCTTCTGATTTGAGCTAGGAATTTTGGGATCCCGAATCCACTGCAGACTGGTTCTGCTGTTGGGCCCACTTTGACCTGGGTCCCCACTTATGGAAAGGAAACCAGTTTGTTGATTTACCTCTCTGCATCAGGCTTTTATGTGCTTTATCTCATTTAGTCCTTGTGAGAATTTCACAAGTGACGAAAGAGATATCCAGAGAGATTCGGTGACTTAATCAGGATTCAAAACGTGGAAATAACCCAAATGCCCATCGACTGGCAAACAGATTCACAGAAATGCAGCATATCCATACAAGGGAATATTATTTGGCCCTTAAAAGGAATGAAGGGCTGATGCAAGTTACGTATTAGCCAGGCATCTTCAGAAAAAGCAGAAGCAATAGAAAATATGTACATATATCTCTCATATAGTAATATTACCTATCAATAAATATAAATACAGTATATACTAATATATGCCATGCATTAATATTACATTGTATATAATACGTCACTATTGCCCATGATTATGGAGGCCGGCAAGTCACAAGACTGTGGTCTGCAGGCTGGAAACTCAGAGAGATAATGATGTAGGTTCCAGGCTAGATCTGAGTCCCAAGGCAGGAAAGGCCTGATGCTCCAGCTTGAAAACAGTCAGGCAGAGAGAGAGAGAGAGAGAGAGAAACATATTCTCCCTTACTCAGCCTTTTCGTTCCTTTCCGCCCTTCATTGACTTGGGTGAGGCCCACCCACGCTGGGAAGAGCAATCTCCTTTTCTCAGTCTATTCACTCAAATGTTAATCTCAACCAGAAATACCTTTCCAGACACACCTAGATCATCTGACCAGATAGCGAGGCACCCTAGGACTCTGTCAAGTGGACACAGAAAATTCACCATCACATGCTCTATGACATAGATGCACCTCAAAAATGTGCTAAATGAAAGAAGGCAGACACAAAAGGTTACAGGTTGTATGGCTCCATTTACACAAAACACCCAGAATAGGCAAATCCATGGAAACGGAAAGCAACTGTGGTTGCCAGGAGCTGGTTGGGGGGGGGGGGGCGGTGGCGGGGAATAGGGAGTGACTGCTTAATGGGTATGGGGTTTTCATTTGGGGTGATGAAAGTATTCTGGAACCAGATAGCAGTCACGGTCACACAGCACTGTGAACGTACGTAATGCTGCTGAATTATAGTCTAAATTGGTTAAAATGGTACATCTTCTCTTGTGTTTTTTGGCCGCAAAAATAATAATTTTTAAAACTCTGGTGCCTCTGTCTTTGAAGACCTTGTTCTCGCACAGCTCTATGTGCTTTTGCCTTGTTCCTGATTCTCAGGCCCTACCTTCCACCTGGCTCTCCCGTGAAGAAATGGCTCAGTCCGTCCGTCCCTCTGTGGCAGGGGCTGCTGGCTTTTCAAGGCCATCCTTCCACTTCCCTTCCCTCCCCCCAACATTGGGCTGGGGCTTTGTCCTACAGCAGGAAGCTATGACGTCACTCATTCCAACTTCCTGCCTGCTTGTGCTCTTGGCTGACTCCTCCTTCATCTCTCCGTAGCTCCACCTGGTCCCAGCTGCTTCTCTGAACTCTCATTTTCAGCCTGTCATTGTAGGGACTGGAGTTCCATGGGCTGCTGCCAGGCCAGCCTGGGCTTGTCCGTCTCAGGGAACCAGCCAGGCTGAGCTGTGTCAAGGGCTTTCAGTGTCCTCCCCACTCACCACCAGTCCTTTTCCTCTGCAGACTCTTCCTTATTCTCCTACCCTATTCTTGACTCCTTGTCCTGCATTCCTGACACCCTGTACCTGTCAAAGTATCCCCAAAGTGACAATTAGCCCTCTGCAGAAATGGGGTGAAGGCTATTCATTCTGGCCTACTTTGCCCTTCCCCAGCTGTGCGCATGTTCCTGGAAAACGTGGGTATCATCTACACCCCTTTACCACCACCTCTCCCAGTTAACCTTCCTGACCTGTACCTCTAGGAGAGATGGGACATCAGGAAAAGAGCCACATAATCCACAACAGAGAAGAACGGAAACACTAGGAATTCTGAATGCAAAAGGAGAGAAAAAACCATAACAAGCTCAGAGGAACATGGTTGGGGACCCTTGGGGGCCTCCCGACATCACTGAAATCACATGTTGTAGGCAGCTGTGTCTCCCCTCCATGTCCCTGGACCCAAAGCCCCTGTTCTGTCCTGTAGGTGCTTGATTCCATTACACCTCATCTTCCTGCCAATATGAACCACATACCGCACCCCTTCCCAGCCCCCAGCAGCCTTCAGACACCTGGAGACAGGGCACAACCTGCTCATTCTCTGAATAAGTGGCCATACTTCATTTGCTATGAATTTCCCAAAGTCCCTGCCTGAAAGGGATGATGTCATTCGACATGTAATGGGGGAAAAGAGCCCTTTTTATCTTCCAGCTACAAGGGGAAGCAGGCTGCATCTGGGAGAGATGGTATAGCAGGGAAAGAGCTCTGAGTGAGGCCTGGGCAGGCAGGAGAGAAGGATTCAGAGCCTCATCAGACTTTTGGGGGGCAGAGGAAAGAGACACACAGGAGCTACAACAGAGGCGTAGGGCTCTGGCCTGAAAAAGCAAATTTCTTGCTGATTCAGAGAATCAAGCAGTTTCTATCCTGCTGGGTACTGCAGTAAAAGGGAAGAGGAAGAAGACACAGTCCCTGCCCTCAGGGTGGGGAGTAGAGGAGCCTGGCGGAATAGCCTGAAACAGCAGAGGAAAAAAGGTTGGGAAGAGTGGCAGGGAAACCTGGTGCAGGCTAGACCAGTGTGACTCTAACTGACACTGCGCCTAGTTTCCTCAGCCCCTAAATGGTCATGAAGAAACAGTGGTGCTCTTCCTAAAGTAAAACGAGATACCTGATGTGAAGCCGTAACTCAGCACTGGGCACTGTCTGTGCCTCACAAAATGTCAGTTCTGGTTTTCCCTTTCTGAGCTGAGCTGCCTGGGCATCCTCTTGCAGGCTGTGGGCAGCCACAGGGTTCGGTGAGCAGGAAAAGAAGTTCAGAATCCTGGCAGAGAAGGAATTGGGAAGGCTATGAGAGGGGCTTGTGGAAAGTTAATTCAAGCCTGTTCTGACCACATCCTGGCAAAGACCAAAAGCTCTAATGGGATGCACTGAGGTCCCGGGGCCGGGTAAGTTACTGGAATAGGAAGGCTTGCGGTGATCCCCCTCACGCCCTGCTTGAGGCAATAATATCATGTCTGAAATCTCTTCCGGAAAGCTCTCTAGAGCTCTCAAGCAGTGGGGGCTGCCAATCCCTGGTCCCCCAAGCGGAAGCAGAATGTGTGGGATAGAGAGGGAGGGACTCTATCCTCCCTTATCAATCATCGTTGCCAGCCATTTTTCACTCCAGCGGAAATTTAGTAGGTATATTAAAATGCATCCAGGCACAATAAAACCTTGTTTGAAGTTTAAAATATAGCTTGTCAGATGAGTATTTAGTGGTGTGTTTTAATATGCAGAAGTGCAAACCAGAATTTAATGTGTAGGCTAAAGCACACATTAGCAATTTCATAAGTGATCAGAAATTGCAGTGTACATGAGCAACTTGGGGGGAGGGCGGGATGGGAGCAAGAGGGAAACAAAAGATCATAAAACCTTGGGATTCATTTTCTCTTTTTTTTTTTTTTTTATTCCCCTAAGTAGGACTTTGAATTCCCAGGTGAATTTATAATGGCATTTCCTCTTATTTATTTATTACTTTATGTTATGTTTTATTGAGATGGAATTCACATAACATAAAATTAACCCTTTTACTCTGTATAATTCAATGGCGTTTAGTACACTTGCAGTACTGTGCTAAGTAATGTCACCTCCGTGGACTCCCCTAACAATCCCATCACCCCCAAAGGAAACCCTGATCCATAAGGCAGTCCTGTTCTCCATTAAGCAGTCCCTCCTCAAGTCACCGCCCTCCAGCCCCTGGCCATGACTAATCAGCTTTCTGTCTCTATGGATTTGCCATTCTGGATCTCTCTCTTTCTCTTCCTTTAAAAAATGTATTTATTTATTTATTTATGTATTTATTTATTTTGTTTCTTTCCTATGATGGATAGGAGCTTGTGTGTTTCTCTAGGCCACCAGCAATGCCTGCTGCCTTGGAAGAATTCAGAGGTTGTGGTGCTGGGAGCCAGTTTGTTGATGTATAAAAAGGAGAGGGACTGCAGGATAGAGCCTAGCTTTCTCGAATCACAATATATGTAGGGCTAGGAGACTGGCCTACTAAATTTCTCCCAAGGGGGCTGTTAAACTTTTTGTATCACTGACCCCTTGGCTGGACCTCTTCTCAGAACAATGATCTGAATAAAATAAAGCATATGGGATTTCAAAGGGAACCAATTATATTGAGATGCAGTTATAAAATACTGAAGTATTTGGTGGTCAAGTAATATATGCCTCTTTATTAACACATTCAATAGCAAGATCTAGCTGTGGGTCTAATAACACTGTAATTTTAAAGTAGGAAGAGGTGTAAATTATATTTTGAGATGTCTGCAACACTGTAATGTGATATGAAGATATCTGATTTCTACTGGTGGCAAAGTCACAGGTATTGCTAATAATACTGTAGCTTGTTGCTTGTGTTCATAATTAAACAGAACAAGAATGTATGTTTGTGAAAATAAAGATATAATTTTCCCCCCATCCCAGTTCACTCACAGACCTTAGTTAAGAACCCTTGCTCTAGGATTGATGGTTTTGAATCTGTTTTCAGGCAGGGGTCCCTCTGAAAATCTAACAAAAACTGTCCCCCCCCCCAAAAAAAAAAGCATTAGTCTATAAGTACAAGAATTATAGGGCGCCTGGGTGGCTCAGTGGGTTAAGCCGCTGCCTTCGGCTCAGGTCATGATCTCAGGGTCCTGAGATCGAGGCCCGCATCGGGCTCTCTGCTCAGCAGGGAGTCTGCTTCCCTCTCTCTCTCTGCCTGCCTCTCCATCTACTTGTGATTTCTCTCTGTCAAATAAATAAATAAAATCTAAAAAAAAAAAAAAAAAAGAATTATATCATGTTTGTGGACCCCCTTGTGTCCATCCATGGATAGTTTCCAAGCCACAGGACCCCAGGTTAAAAACGCCAGTTCCAGATGTATTAACGGTCAAGGGCACTGAATCATTTAGGATTCTTTGGCTATAAATAACAGAAACTAACTCTGGAACCGGGCAGTTTTAAAGGGTCTTTGTGGGAGAAGCTTCTGGACAATCTCTGCATCTCACATCTGGGATGAGTAAGCTCCATCCCGTGGCCAGCCTTTTGACTCTCTGATCATTGTTCCATGTTCTGTTCAAGTCTGAGTGGCCTGAGTTGGGCTGGGCGCCCTTCCCTTCACTAAGGGAAGGCTAGTCCCCTTGTTGAAATATTTCAGCAGACTGTATCAAAAGAGGATGAATAATTTGTCAGAGGCAATCTAAGACACTATTGTGAAAAATAATTGTTTTTAAAGAAAAAGAAAAAGAAAAGATAAGGGTGCGGACAGGAGGCAAGCAAAAGAAAAGTTCACTTTGCATCTCATGAAAATAAGTGATGAGTACTGACACTGTTTTTTTTTTTTTTTTTAAAGATTTTATTTATTTATTTGACAGACAGAGTTCACAAGTAGGCAGAGAGGCAGGCAGAGAGAGAGGAGGAAGCAGGCTCCCCGCTGAGCAGAGAGCCTGATGTGGGGCTCGATCCCAGGCCCCTGGGATCATGACCTGAGCTGAAGGAAGAGGCTTTAACCCCCTGAGCCACCCAGGTGCCCCAAGTACTGACACTGTTTTAAAGATTGTATTTATATAGTTGAGAGAGAGCAATCAAGCATGGGTAGTGGGAGGGCCAGAGGGAGAGGGAGAAGCAGATTCTCCAATGAGTGGGGAGCCAGATGTGGGGCTCAATCCCAGGATCCTGAGATCGTGACCTGAGCTGAAAGCAGATGCTTCACCAATGGAGTCACCCAGGCACCCCTAAATTCCCCCCCTTAATTCTAAGACATACCTTCTGGGAACATTCTGATGCTTTTGAAACCATAACACGGCTCTCAGTATGTACATATGTTGAAAGCAGCCCTGCCTTCCTTCCCACTCTCAGGAAGGTAAACTGTTGTTAAATCTGGGTTGCATCCTACTGTGGAGGAGTCTTAGAACCGGAGGAAGTATGGCCAGACGGAGTCAAAGCCATTCACGCTGATGCCTTGAAGCATCAGGGAGCACACCCCAACCTATGCACTCCAGGCCAGCTTCTTTTCATCTTTACCAACGCATACTTTACCTAATTCGGCTGTGATTTCAAATCAGAGGTTTGTGGTACTACTGATTGTGGAGCTAGAACTCAATCCCATTGAATGGGTGTTCATGGAGCCGTAGCTACAAGTCAAGCTCTCTTCCAGGCACTGCGGGTGTTACAGCAGGAGGTGAACACAGAGCCTTCTGCTCTCCGAGCGCTTACAGCTAGGATGTTGAGACTGCACACACATGCCTGCACTGCTAACCTATGTCATATTTACTTGGAAGGCCTACCTTAGTGCTGCGAAGGGAAACCAGGAGTTCAGAGAGCTGAGTGGAGGAGACAGATCCTGGGGCTGTCCCTGCTCTGAACTTGTGTGGAGAGAGGGCTCCTAGGACTCTTCTTGGAGGGGAAGAAGGCTCTGAGAAGTTGCACACCTCATCTTGGTCATTATCTAAGAGATACAGAAGCATTGGGTGAAGAGAGCCATGGACCCAATGGGCTTCTCATGAGGCCAATACCCATTCACCTCTCAAGTCTCTTTTTAATGGTCACTTCCAAAAAGGTCTTCCCAGACCCCTCAATTTAAAAGTAGGTCTTGCTATCAAACTGAGAGTTCCTTGTTCTCCTCCCAAACTCTTAGCAGAATTTGTAATTCTATGTTTATTTTTCTCTCCGTCGGTCTGTGACCTTCTCTAGGGAGGGGAAGGACTGTGTGTTTTTGCTTGTCTCAGTACCCACAAGTTTCAGTAAATGGACTGCACATACAAGGTGCTCAGCGAATATGTGTGGACTGATTGAAAAGTTAAGTATCTGCTAGAAGCCATACCAGGGCTTTCTGTTAATGGGGAAGTGCAACTGGGGACAAGGACGCAGTTTTCCGGAAACACCTTTTGGTGTCAGAAGTGTGCCAGACAAAAAGGACGGCTGTTACAGAAGTCATTGATGAAGATCTGGAGATTATGGATCTGAGAGCTAAGATGACTAACAAGTGCTGCTTTTGTGGGTGGAATTTAAACCTGAAGTAGATTATTTACAACCTATGGAACAAAGGTGGAGCTTCCATCCTATCCACGTGGGCTGTTCTGTCTTTAATGGGACTGGGGTGGGGGGAGGGGACGGTGTTGTTAGTGTGGTCCTTTTTTCCCAAGCCAAACCCACAACAAAACAAACCAAAAAATTAAAAAATGAAACTCTAAAGGACTTAGAGAAGCCTGAAGACAGGCAAGTTAATGAAGCTCTTATTTCTCCTTGAAATAGAAATTTAACATTTGCCAGCAGGGAGAAAGTTGTGAAGAAACTGAATTGAAAGAATCCACTGGGGTTCTTGGCTTGAGAGTGTGCTTTGGTTGCTGGCAGCAGGGAAGGCATAGGGATTCCTTTCCCCTCCTTTAGCTGCAGACTTAAATTTCACAGAACCAGAGGCAGTGAGCGTGAAGATCTTGGTTGAACTTTCCATGCGTGCTTCGGTGCCTCTGTACAAATGAAAGCAGAGATCTTTAAATGTTTCCTTCGATAGGATTTTATATCTTTCTGGAAGTCGGAAAGGCTACCTTTACCATAGAATTAAGTATAATTGTGTTCAAAGTCTCTGTTTTAAAAAAAAATACATTTGACATTATTACCAGTAAGAAAAAGACATTTTTATTGTAATACTTGAGACTTAGTAGTTTTCTCTGGGGAATTCAAATTCTAGCTAAGTGGTTGGAATGGGTAGGCTAGTTTCTGGTGGAAATACAAATGTCTGGGGACTTAATGCCCTCCTACCCCTCAAGTATATGAAGTTGTTTATTTTCCCCTCGAGGATTAGGGAAGATAAATGTCACCCCTTGTCTAGTTCTAAAAAAAAAAAAGTCCTTCTATAAAGTCAGGCTTCTGGGAATTTGTATCAGATTGAAGTTCAACTTCAACTGAAGGGGTTAATTGTTTGACCTCTGTATTCAGCTCTGCCTGACTTAAATGTTTGAGGTGTCAGTTTTACCCTTTGTTAACAGGGACTAAAACCAGTACCTCTTCTTAGGGTAAGTGGCTTCCCTTCGGTAGAACAGTGTTTGGTGACCTAGGAAAGACTCGTCCTGATACACACGTGCATGTGAGTGTGAGGACAGACACGCGTGCACGTACATGCACACACGGTCACTGACTAGACCTCGAACCCAGGGTTTCATTCCCAGCAGGACATCTCCAGAACCTTGGGCACAGATGCAGTCCTGGGAGTGAAGCCTTGTTAGCCCCATGTTCTGACCAGGGGAGCTATATGACTGCCAAGTGGACGTGAGGCAGAAAGGGAAACAGAGGCTTCTGGGTGCTTGAGACTAAACAATAGTGGACTGAGTGACAAGCTACCGAGTCAGCTGAGAACTTGCAGGACTTTGTCCAGGGGCCCGAGATGGAACACAGGTCATTTCTGAGGCGTTCGAGTTGCATGGACCAGTAAGGATACAAAAAACGGCTGGAAGGAAACTGAGGCTGCCAACTTCTCATTTTGCCAAAAAAAAAAAAAAAAAAAAAGACCAAATCAAAACCCCCCAACTATCACAAATACAATATTCACTTATACAAGAAAGGAAATCATTTAGCTTTGCATTGCTCTTATGACTCTCAGGTTGCCCCTGAATGGCCAAAACCGCTCCACAGACCAGCTGCCCCCACACAACCAAGGATAAGCCTGCGAACCCTGTAGAGACCACTCGGCAGGCACACACAGGGGCCCAGGGAGCACGTTTATGAATACACGCTGCCAGCCTCTGCCCCTGGCAGCTGAACCCAATTTCAGGTCTCAGGGTTGTTATTTCTGCAAATGCTCTGAGGCACTTAGACTTCCCCATTGGAGACCTCCCCTCTGGCTTTGCTGCTGATAAAATTTATCCCCAGCCCAGCACAGTACAACAGGGCGCATCCCTGATGCACCAGGCAGTGTTTTCTCATTTATCCTGAGTGTGAGTCCTTGTCTCGTTCCCAGCATCCCACACCGACCCAGCATGGCATGTCTTCTACAGATCTGTGTCTTCACTTCCTTCATGACATTCCAAGACAGCGAGCCCAAGGCACAAGTGCTCATCAGTCCTCTCTGCTTTTTCCATGTTTGCTTACATCCCATTGGCCCACGAACGTCATGTAACCTAGTCCAAAGTCAGCGTGGGAGGGGGCTGCAGCAAGGCCACGGACACTGAGCATGATTCCTTAGAGGTCATTAGTGCAACAATGTGTGAACTTCCCTTCTTCGACATGCATTGCAAGATACAGAGCCTTAACTTATAAATTATGGTGCTTTCACAAAGACGCAATAGAGATGTTATTACCAGTATAAGGAAGCATTTGGAGTCACCTTATTAACGGACTGAATCCTACATCAAATGGCTCTGCTTGCCTCATAAAATTATTCATTAATTTTTAGCAGTGGCTTTGGGAAGTTATGTACATAATATTTAGAGGAAAATGGCATTTACAATTATAATGAATTCAAGCAAGCCATACAGCAATACCACTGCCCCAGTTTGGAACTTGAGGCTTGCTAATTTCATATTTAAGGGCACACATGTCTCCCTCCCCCATTCCTCCCCCCTAGTATGTGTGGCTGAACGAAGGTGCCTGTCTCATCTCCTAGAACTCAAACTCCTTGGAAGGTAGGCATCTCACATCCTCCAGGCTTATTTCCCTCACCTATACCACTCAGTAGATGCTCCCTAAATGCTTGTTGAAATGATCATTGCCTTTTACTGAACACTTCTGTGTTCCAGGGACTTCACTCAGAGACTGGGTCACCAATTCTCTCTCAATGCCCCAGATAAGGGTCATTCTCTACAGTTCACCCCTGAGGGAACTGAGGTGCCCAAAGCCCAAGGGGGATGGGCTGGCCAACCCAGTCCCACCTGAGGGCAGGACACTTTCCTCACAGCTGCCTTAAGTGAGGAGCAGGAAGCGGACAGTCAAAAGTGAAAAGTTGGCCTCCAGTGCAGAGAGAGGGGCCAAGGGAAGAGGAAGAGGGAGTAGATTGCCATGACCCTCAAACTGGTCACTACCTTTGCAATAAAATAAACACTTGTTAATGAAGACATTGGCCAGCCAAAGGCTGCTTGAAAACCCTGTAAGAGAGCCAGTTCTTGGGCTCTTTAAACAATCAACACCAGAGAATTCTTGGTGGTGAGGAGGGACTGGAGAGGCCTTTTGGGCGGGTGACAGTCCCACAGGTACAGGATATTAAGGCTGTCCTCAGGTGAAAGGTAGCCTTTTTTTTTTTTTAAACGTTTCGTCTATAGTTTTTATTACCTACTAGATCAGTAATAATCGTAAAAATCGTGACCATTTTAGACACTACTGTTACGTGGCGTGTGTGTGTGTGTGTGTGTGTGTGTGGCAGGGCAGCTGGGCAAAGAGCTTTGCATACAAGCCATGACCTCATCTAATCCTCACAACAACGCGTTGGACGTAGATTTTATTATTCTTAATTTATATATGAGGTAACTGTGCCCACGGAGACCCGCTTCCCAGAGATTTCCTGGCTTCTGAGTGGTAGAGCCAAAACCCTCAGTCTGTTTGACTAAATGCCCCGTATAACATTTAGCTGTGGGCTTTGCACGGCTTTGGTGCTGGTCTGAGGTGGGAAATCGGGAATCCCATTTATTCAAGCTACGCGGCACACGTGTCTGTGTAATTTACAAAAACAAATCCAGGTCAAGATATCCGTCCGCTGGAGGTTGAAAGGCCTCCTGTGGCGAGCTGCACGAATCTCTACTCTCATTCACTCTTTCGTTCCCTCAGCAAGTTATTTACTGCGCACTTCGGTTTTCCAAGCAGGGCGCAAACCCAGCCCTAGCGGAGAGAATGGCGAGCGCGAGAGCCGTGGTGTTTGGCTCCCCGACACCCACCCCCGTCCGCCCGCTCTCCGACTGTAGTACCTCGTGGGCGACGCAGTCGGAGAAGCAGGAAATGTGTCAGCCCGAGGATGACCTGTACCGGCGGCGCCAAGCGGCTGGGTGGTCACGGCAGCCTCCCTGGAGGCGGCGGCGGCCCGGGCCCGGTACGCGACACTGGTCCGGAGGCCCAGCGGAACCCGCTCCGAGGCGAGAGTCTGGTCCGGGCCCGGCCGGGCCGGGGGGCAGGGCGGGGCGGGGGCCGGGGGCGGGGTGAAGGCGGGGAGCTGGGGCCCAGGTCCGGGCGGGGGGCGGCCGGCGAGTTAGGGTTAGGGCGAGAGGATTCGGCTTCCTGGCGGCAGAGGGCGCCTGGCGCTGCGGTCCGGCGCGCCGGAGCCGCCCGCGCGGGCGCCGAGAGGAGAGGCGAGGCGAGGCGGGGAGCGCGAGCGGCGGCGGCCACTGCCACGTATTCCCGGCAGTGGCGGCGGCGGCGGCGGCGGCGCGGGAGGAGGTGAGCGGCGGCGGCGCCCGCGGGCAGGTGGGCAGGGAGCGGCGCGGCGGCGCAGCGGGCGGGCGCAGGGATCGGGTGCCGGGCACGGGGCGGGGGTGCCCGCGCCGGGACAGCGCGGTTCCCGCCACGCCGGCTCCGCATCCGCGCCCGGTTGCCTGCCGAGGCCCGGGCACCGAGCCGGTCCCGAGCGCAACTCGTGCCGGCGGGGCGGGCGGGGGCGGAGGGGCCGCGAGCCCGCCCGCCAGTCGCGGCTCCGGACGGGAATCCCCACCGCTGCGGGAACGGGGCCGCGGCCGGAAAAGTTGGGGCGGGCCGCTAGCCCGCGTGGGCCGGGCGGGAAGTGCGGGTGCGGGGCGGACCCCGGGGGGCGCAGGGACGCGGTGAGGGGCGGTCCCGGGCCGGAGGCGCGGCGGCGGGGAGGGCCCCTTTTGGGAAGGCGGGAGCCGCGCGGCTCCTCCGCGGGCGGGGAAAAAGGAGGTGCGCGCTGGGTCTCCGGGCTGCCATGGGCAAGTGTCCGGCCGTGGCGGGGGGAGGGCGTCCCTCCCTGCGGGTGAGGGAAGGAGGGAGCGAGGCCCTCCATGAGGGGGCGAGCACGGTGGGGGCGCGGAGGCGAGCGGGTGGCTGGGTAGAGCGATGAGGAGAGGGCTTTCCCTAATTTCCGCCTCCTTTGGGTCAGACCCCGAGACAGGGGTCAGGCTTAGAGAGTTGGGGACACCTCTGGCGTCTGAAGACCGGATGGGGAGTTCTTTTAAGGGGTGCGAGAGGGAGCTAAGCGTTGTTTCCTCCAGCGCTTGGGGCAGGTACCACCCCTCCCTGTTTTTCAGGTTCACCTCCCACACCGCCGTGCTTTTGTCCGGGGGAAGTTGAGGAGGGATCCCCGAGTGGGCGAGATATTTAGGGTTCCAAGGTGAGCAGGATTGGACTGTGTGAAATCCTGACTACTACGGCAGCGCGCTGTCTGAAAGCACAACTCCGACTTGCACCCATACCCACCCACCTCGTTCCCTCTGCGTAGGAAATGTCAGGGATTCCCGGGGCTGGGCCAGCAGGTCCATAAAGGCCAGCGGCTCCGCTGCTCGCGGGGTCCGGGGCATCCTTCAGGGGAGTAAGACATGGCCCTTGATTCCCTGGCTGAGGCTGGTTATTTCAGAAACAAGTGGTTCTGGAGACGCTGGATGCTTTATTAGAACAGCCTGTGTGGTGCCCCTTGACAACAGCGATGACTCATGTCGCTTTTCTCTCTCTCTCTCTCTCTTTTTTTTTTTTTTCAAATAAACTTGGTATTCAGGACACAAGTATGCCAGGTCATTTGTGACTTCGGTAGAACTGGAGACCCACACCTTGGGCCTTCTGAACCCTAGTTGTAGTTCTAGATCTGTCAGCAAGGAGGATGACCTTGGATGGGCCCTCTCTGAACCTCAGTTTCCTTTTCTCTGAAATGGGGTATAAAAACAGAACTAGACAGGAGTCAGCTTCTGAGGGAGACTGAAATCTTTTTCCTTGTGAGACTAGAACAGACGCACGACCTCAGCATCAGCAGATGATAGGGATATCAGGAGGCACTTAAAAACAGATAAGATGCAAGAAAGACCGCAAACAGCAAAACAAAATAAACAACTAATAATAATTGGTACAAGATTTATAGAATGAATACTGTTCTTATGCAGGCCATTAGCATATGTGGCTGTCTAGCTGTTTTGACTCTACAGTTGTTAAAAATGCTTTGAAAAAAACTATGTCTATCTTATCTGCGGATCTGAATTTTTTTTCTTTCGTTTTAACCTTCAAGCCTGCAGTGGAGGCTCGGTTGGGTTGGTCTTGGTGCACTTTACTCGAAGAACACCCCCAGGATCTCTCATTGCCATTGTACTAAAGATTTCCTTCTGACTGATACTGGGATCCTTGTACCAACACACTTCCATCGTCTTTTTCACTGTGGTTTGAGAAGTCGTGTGCCGATTCCTGTTGCATCCGGCATTTCTTCCCTGGTCTCCTTTCAAGTGAGTGTCATTCCTCTGCAAACAGTTCATTGGATGCAGCACGTTAAAAATAACTTGGAGTCATAATGTGTCCACTCCACTTCCCCCCAGACCCCAGACCCGCTGGGCAACCTCGGGCTAGAACTTCTAGGTCATCTGCTGACTCTCCTGTTTGGGTACTGAGGGGCACCCCAGAGTTGAAATGACATGGCCAGGCCAAATGGCACATTAATGAGGAAGCCATGACGCTGGAAGGGGAGGAGGATTTTTTTTTTCTTTCTTTCCGTTTTTTATCACAACTTGAATGCTCCTATCCTTTTGTTCTCTTCCATTAGCTTTCAAAATCCGTATTGGGTTTGACCACATCATGTTCAGTAATCCTTTTTTGTCAGTTTCTTGGAGGCTGAAGTTAGTGGTTATCTCTGAGTCCGAAGTGGTAATATTAAGTCCTCTCCCAATATGTAAATGTGTAACTAATTATATTGAGTCTTTAGAATATCTATAGTGTTTATGTATGTGTGCTTGTCTGTGTGTGTAAGTTTTATTTTCACTAAGGGCTATAAAATTAGTGAAAATTATGAAGCTAATAATAGTTACTATTTGAGGCTCTACCACTTACTAGACACTGAAGAAACAAACTGTAAGTGTTACAGCTGGCTTGTGCAACTTGCTGATGATCTTTGAAACCAGATAGCCTTTGTGTAATAGTGGAAAAAGAATTCTTAGCTCTCCTACAGGGTGGTGGTAGGAAATGACATAATGTATATGAAAAGCAATGTGTAAGCTGTAAAGGATCTTGTAGCCCAGGCAATATTTTAATGAAAGCACTTGGTACTGGAAGCTTGAGTCTGTGAGTCTTGGTATCAGATAGGCCTCATCGTACCTCCTGAGCCCATCCCCTAACCTCTCTGAGCTTGTTCTCATACATAAAATCAGGATCACTGCCTTATATTAACTGAGATCTAAGTGTGTGCTCAGTGAAGGTTGGCGTTCACCCCTTTCTCTCCCCTTGCTCACAGGCCCTCGGGATAATGGGATTGATGAAGTCTTGCTATAGTAATTGTCCTCAAGGGAAAAAAAAGGCTTTGGGGGTACATCTTTGTACTTATGAATAGTTCTTTCAGCTTTTGCCCTCCTGCTCCAATGCTCAGTGCACATGGTAAATATTCTAGGTCCTGCCATCATCTAAAAGGAGGGAGAGCAAAACCAGGAGCTAGAAAGGACAGTCTTTGATAGAAAGTTGAAGATGGGTGACGCTGGTTTCCCTTTGCGCATTTGGTGCCCTGTCTCCTTTTCATTCATTTTGTTGGGCAGGGAGAAAGATACTGAGTTTGGGAGCATTTCTAGCTGGAAGGAGGCACTGGAAGAGCCGCAGTGTAAGGTGGGAGGGCAGGGTGGGCTGAGGACAGGGTGGTCTAAGGGCTGGACAGGAGATGGAAGAGTGGAATCTGACAGTACAAGCCAGAAAGGTTGGTGTGAGGAAATCCTGGTTAGGTGTAGGATCTGGCTGAGTTTGGGGCCAGTTTCCATCCCATCCTATAAGGCTCTCTTGCGGGGCTTTGAAGTTTTTGTGCTCCAGGCAGATTTTGACTGGTTGTGGTGGCATCATCATAAATGAGTTTCCATAGTAAGTTGTATGCTGGAAAGGAAATTAAATTCCAAGAGGGTGTTTGTTGTGACTGATGCCAGAATTTCTCGGAGAATTTTATTAAGATTCCGTCAGCCTATAAAAGTACTTCTTAGTTCTCTGAAGATATTAATTAAGAAAGAGTTTTCAAAAAAATGAAAGTGTCTCCTTTGGGAGCTTTTGAAATGTAATCTTTCTAATCTTTGGAACAAATGATGTCCAGAAAATCATAGAACTATATGTTTTAGAAACATTTCCTCCCCAGAGTAATGTTTTCCTTCTTTTCCAATTCCTTCCCTCTTCTTGCATTGTTTTGATAGTGAGTTAATTTTGGTTTCTTTCCCATTTTGGTAGCTTAATCTTTAGGTCAGTGACCTTTCGTGTGTAGATCTCTAAGAGTCTTCTTTGCCCTTGAGTTCATGGCTAGTCATTCATTATGAAGAGGTGGCAAAGCATAGGCTCCAGGACCCAGGTCGGGGACAGGTAGTCATCTCCATCATGGTTCTTGAGGAGCAAGGCTGTCTACAGCTTGGATGTAATCCTGCCAGCAGCTCTGGTTGGTCATGCTATCCTCGACGCACGGCTGCGGATGTGGGCACCTGAACACATGTGCGTCCACGTAGCCAGCCAAAGGTTAGTCTGAGTGTCCACTGTGACCCGTGTGACTCCAGTACCCACAGAGGTAGAGACCTTGCCTGCTCCGTGGGGGCTGGACTCTGTCCTGTAGGCTGGGGGTTCTTCATTAGGGAGAGGGGGTCAGGTCTGTGTTTTAGAATGGGTGGTGTGGGATAGGAAGTTGGGACTGGAAAATAAGTCCATTGGAGTTCCTGGTACTGTGGAAGGGTGATGAGGGCTTGAACCGGAGACACTGACTGTGGCAGTGGTGATGGTGAATGGGGACATGTCAGGATGGATGGCGTTTTGTCCCTTTGGATGTGGGAGCTCAGAGAAGGAGGAACAAAATCCAGCCCATGCTTGTCTCTCCTCACCCCTCCCACTGTAGCTCTGATCTCCATGCAGACTCTCAGTAGACCAAAATTGTCCCTTTGGTTTCTTTCAATGGCTAGAGGAAGGTGCCCAAGTCCAACCTGAGAGTGCCTTCCCTCTCTTTGCCCATCTCCTAGCCTTATCCTTTCTGCTTTTCCAGGAGCATCTCAGGGGATGGAATCCAGGTTCCTCCAAGCTCATTTTCAGAAATGCTGGTTCAAGCACTGAGGCCAAGGGAAAGGTGTCAAAGGGAAAAGTCCCCAGAGAATGAAGCCTTTCTGGGTTGGATTTTAGACTCCACGGCTCCCTGGTAGACTCAGTGGACCCACCAGGGGTGTGTGGTCCTTAGTGTGGTTCTTCGCCAAGAGGTGATCTGTCTCTAGGTCGGGGTGACTTGTAGCCCCCAGTATGCACGGGATAGGGGGAGGGTTGGTCAGGAAATGGGAGTGGTGGTGGGTGGTGGGTGAGCTTACAGAGCTTGCCCTGGGAGGAGATGGGGCCACCCTCTCATGAAGGGTGCAGACTCCTCACGGGGCAGTGGGGGAGGGATGGGACACCAAACTCAAGTGAAGCAGAGTCAGGGCCAGGGGACGCAATCAGTCCTGGTGGCTGGGATGTCCACATGTCCTCTTCATAGGATGCTCTTTTGCCACCTCAGGGCTCTGCTGGTCTCATGCCCTGTCCCTCCTTCAGTGCTGGCCTCTGTAATAAACTTGCCTGGGCTTCTGTCTTCTCTCTTCCAGACTGCATAATACCCATGCCCTTTAGATGGTTTCTCCTCGCTCGGCTGAGCCGGTTGATCAGGTTCTAGCTTTATTTGGGCTTTATCCTCATCTTGAGGCCCTTTATCGGACCGTCTGCTTCTGCCTTCTGCAGTCAGCTGTCTCTGCTGCGAGTCACTGCAGAAGACTCCACGCCCCCACTTTCTGCTGGATGGTCACCCTTTCCTTTCAAGATGTAAGCACTTTTCAGTGCCCTGAGAGCAACTTTCTCGGCCTTGCCCTCGCTGTGCACACAGGGCCTGTCGAGTTTGGCTGCTGTACTAACAGGGTGCCTGGTTCCTGGGAACACATCGGTGCCTGGGGGGTTAGTGTCTTGCCTGCTTCTCAAATGTTATGCCCTAAGCCAAGCCCGTCTGTTGGTTCTCCCTTTGCTCCGTGTTTAGTGGAGTGTGTATATTTGTTTTAATTATTACTGGGAAGCAAACAAGATCTCTATCAAATATTTGAATCTACAGAAGAGCTGCTGCTGGCAAGCAGAAGGAAGAAATATATATTTAGGCAGGCTACCATTGATTTCTCTCTCCTTTTCCCACGTGGTTGCTGCTTTGTTGGCAGAACATTTGATTTGTATACTGGTTCAGTCTGGATTTCAGTCGCGAGCTAGAGAAGATGCTCGGGCCCTCTGCCTAAGTGTGGGGGGGCTCCAGGGAATGGCCTGGGGCTGCGGCGGGTGATGGTGGTGGTGGTCTTACCCTCCCTGTGCCCCCCGCCCCCCTCCGGGAGCCTGGTGCCTGGGGCCGTTGTAGGGAGGCTGGAGCTTGGCCAGGCCGCTGCTTTGGGTTCCCTGGGAGCAGCTCTGCTGGCCTCCACTCTGCTGTTGGAAGAAGGGAGTTCTCTCAAATTTGGGTATTCTGTTATTTTCTTGTCCTGTGGTGCTAATGGGGAGGAAGGCGTTAGCATAGTGAAGTTTGGGGCCCAGCAGGTTTGGCCTGAGTTCAGCTTCCGCAGAACTTTCACAGAAGTTTTTCTTGGCTCCCCGTCCCCCAGCATTGCTCTTATTCCCTGCCCTGCTCCCAATCCAGTCTTTCTTCTGTGACTTTGAAATTGAACTTGGGGAGACCTTGGAGTGTGGCACCAACACTTGTGCAGATGGGTGGGGCAGTTTCATACCAGAGAAAACCCGGCGTTGTTGTCGCAGCTGCTGCTTTTGTATTAGGAGTTCGGTTGCTTTTCTCCGCAAGAGTATAGGTAATATGTCAGTATATGAAGCTGCTGTACCCCACCCTCCTGTTCAAGCAGCATGGAAGATCCTCTCTCCCTCAGCACCCTTATCCCACCCGCGGCAGCCCTGCTGGGGCCTCCGAAGGAACCAGTTTTTGCAGTTTGTTGCCTAGCCTGCAACCATCCATCAGCCCATCCAGACGCAGATATGTGTCGTTTTGTTTCTTTCGTAAGCAGAAACTGATTCCACACTATGTCCCTGTTCACTGTTTCGTCTTTTTGCCCAATAATTTATTGTATAGAATTTTCGTGCATGTAGCTCTTTTCTCTTAATTTGTCCCGTATTTGGCTACAAAGTATTGTATAGAATAGATCATAATTTATGAGAGTTCGCCCGCTTTTTGCTTTTCATAGACGCGTAAACCAACTCATTGGTTTTGCTATTATGTTTTCATACATGGACATGGCTATGGACGTACACATGTGGATCTCTAGGAGTGTAACTGCTGTGTCAGAGGTCCTACACATACATACATACATACATTTATTTTTTCATTCATTCATTCGTTCGTTCATTCATTCATTCATTCATTTTTTTGACAGAGAGAGGAGAGAATCTTAAGGCAGGCTCCATGCTGAGGGTGGAGCCCAACACGGGGCTCGATCTCACAACCGTGAGAGCATGACCTGAACTGAAATCAAGAGTCGGACACTTAACCAATGGAGTAGCCTAGGTGCCCCAGGGTGCTACATGTTTCAGGGGTTTCCCTGACGTGTGCTCGCAAGGACCATACTGGTTTAAATTACCAGTGGCCTATGAGGCTGCCCATTGTTCCATGGATTCGCATTCTTCTGGTGAAAGACGTGAATAGGGTTAGTAAGCCTTTGATTGATTATTGGATGAGGCCTTGAGACTCATCATTTAGTGTCTAGATCTCAGTGGCCAAGTTCGTCGTAATCTTGGAGGATGAAGGAGATAAGCTCTTGAGGTCCGAGACTCTGCTTCAGGCGGCGTGAGGGTCCTACTACCAGGGGTATCAATGTGTCACTGGAAGCAGAGGCCTGTGGTTTCACATTCTTCCTGCTTTTCCCCAGAGGCTATATACTGTAACAGAACACTTGAATTTTGGCGTAACCTGCCAGAGTATTTCTGTGAACCTCTCCCTGAGGAGGCAAGCATGTGTAAGCAGCCTCTGGAGACTGGTGGGTCCTGGATTGTTGACGCAGGGATTCAAGGCTGGACGGCTGAATTGGGAGGACATTTAAAGATGGTGGGCTGGAAAATCAGACGTTCTTGTGTCTGGAAGAGCCTCCGGGAATATGGTAAAGCAAGATTCTTTTCCTCCAGCGGTGTGGTGGTCTCCCTCCATCCTGGCTTGTTGCGGGACTATTATGATGGGTTGTCTCTTAGTTGGGTGCCTTGGGGAGAAGCCATGGTTTCTTAGAAGGTGTTCTGGGGGGCTGACCTGGTAGAGGAGGCTTCTAGAGGCCCCCATGATTGGGCTCACCTGGGCCGACTCTGCAGGCTGAACAGTCCAGTGGGCTTTGGGTAGCTCTGGATTCCTGCCTGACCATGTTCTTTACCTGCCAGAGGGTAAATGGGGCCAGAGAGGAGTGATGGAGGAGTCAGCCCAGGGTGGTGTGGAAGCTCTAGGGACAGGCCAAGCCAGATTCCTGCCTGTGCTTAGCCATTTATGGCTGTGTGACTTAAGCAAAGTTCTGTTTTCTGCCTGGGTCTCAGTTTCCTCATCTGTAAACTGGGATCATATCAGTACCTACCTGACATGGTTGTTGTTAGGATATGGACAGTAATGTTTGTAAAGCTCTCAGCATATTACCCAGTAAGTACTTGGTAAGTATGCTCTGTGTCCCTTTTCCTTAATAAATGTTTATAAATCCATAGTGTGTATTACATGAGCTAAATATCAAAATACAAATAGTGTGGTGATTAAAGAGGGGCATCAGGAGAAAAGTAGGTGACTAGAGCCAGCTTGGGATCAATTGGAGTTGTGGGACTAAAGAAGGGGAGAAGACAGAAGGTTTTGGTGGGGAACGTTTGCAGGGGCAGGGGAGCAGGTGTTACCTTCTCTGCTCTCACCAAACCTCCTGCTGTGAAACCCCAAAGTCCCCATGATGCCGATGCCGAGAAATTTTTGTGTTGTTTTTTTTTTTTTTTTTTTTTTTTTTAGATAGACTGGGTGTTAGGGGATCCTTAGTTAACAACTTCTCCCCTCTGTTTCTGGGGAGGCTGAGTGAGGGCCTGAGAGGTGAAGTGTCTTCCCCGTGCCACACGGCTGGCTGTTTCAGAGGGGAGATGGGGTCCAGCTCTCCTTCTCCATGGGGTTGAGACTTTTCTCAGCCGCGCTCCCTCCCCACGTGCCACATACTGCCTGTTTCCAGGGGCAGGGAAAGAGAACCTCAGAGTGTTGGTGCTCTGCCAGCGGCCCCTCCTGAGGCCCTTGTGAGGTGAGATCACTGACATTCAGAGAGATAAAGTCAGGTACAGGTCAAGATGAGGCAGGGCTGGAATTCTGACTCAGGTCGGCCTGGCTCCAGTGCTCGTGCTTTGACCTGCCTGGTGACATTGCTGGTGGCACTGGCCCCCAGCTGATGTCTGTGCTGGTTTGTACCCCTGCTTACCTGTAATTGCACTGCTCTCGGGTGATGTCCACACACATGTATGCACGCGTTCTTATGAGTACGGCAAGTTCACCCGAAGTCCCTCATTTGTTCGCTGCTGGTTGGTTCCACAAACCGGAGGTCTGCCGACCACAGGTTGAGCACGAAGAAAGTTACACCTGTGCCCTCCAAAGCAGGCCGGGCCTCTGAGGTTCAGAGGGGACAAGGGCAACTTCACTTGTGGGAGCCAAGCTTCGTGCGTGAGCTTGTCAGGGGGCCTGTCAGCAGCCAGCCAGCAGGGACGTAGATGGGACCTGGGCAGAAGGTGTGGGTTGTGGAGCTCAGGATACAGAGCCCTGTGACAAGGGGCTAAATCGTGTGTGTGAAAATGAACTCTGCGAACGAGACGTGGCCTGTGGTGGGAAGGATTTCAAAGCAGTGTGCGGTAGGTGCCAAACGTCTGGCCCCAAATGTAGAGGCAGCAGAACGGAGATTTCCTCTGGGCTCTGCAGGTCTGAGAAGTAGCACAAATGAAAACAAGGCTTGCCTACCCCTTAGAGAGCCGGTCGGCCTGGCTTCTATCCACCCTTCAGGTTGCCGGTGAGGACACTGAGACCCGGAGTGATAGTCCTCACTGGGGGCCGGCTGAGCCAGGGGCCCACCCTTCTTGCCCCTCCACCCACACGTGCAGGTGGCGATCGCTGCATGTGACAGCTCTCCCAAGGGCTAGCGTAACACTTCGTACCTGGAGGAGCTCAGTGTCATTTGTCAGATGAACAAACAAGGTCCCAATGCAGTTCTCACCCTGGCTTCTCTGTCTCTGAGCAAAGTTAGAGCATTTGCCTCTCAGTTTTGTCCTCTGCAGGATGGGTACAATACCCCTGCTTCCCTTCTAAGCTTGTCTTCATTCACTCAGAATGGGCCAGACACTTTTCTGTGTCTAGGCATTTGGTACTGAACCAAAGAAGCTAAAATCCTGTTCTTCCGGGGTTTATTCTCTAGTGGGGGATGGGGCAGGGAATCAGTAGTTACAATTCATGGTCCATCCATGTATTAGGAGTTTCCTGGGCCTGCTGTGACAAGCACCACAGACTGGCTGGCTGATGGTTCTGGAAGCTCCAAGGCGGCCCTGGTGGCTGCGGGCAGGCCTTCGTGTCCTTCATTGATGGCAGCATAGCTCTGCTCTCTGCCTTGGTCCCCACATGGACTTCTCCCTGTGTCTGTGTCTCCTGTGTTCTTATAAGAACACCAAGGTCATTGCCCTAAGGGCTGCCATCCTCCAGTTGCCAACTGTGGTCATGTTCTGAGGTCCCAGGTGGACATGGATTTTTGGGGGGACACTCTTTAGCCCAGAATAGTATCTGGATGGTGATGACTGCTGAAAAGCAGGGGGTGTGCAGAGGATAGAAGGTAGGGTGGGGAGGTGTGGATCAGGCAGGGCTTGTTGAGAGGGCAGGGTTTGAGCCTCCCTGTGGAGAAGTGGGGGGCAGGAGCTGTGGCCTGGAGGGGCAGCAAAGGCTTTGAGGTGGATGTGTGCTCCTGCCAGGATAGCTTGGGGCCCATGTGGCTAAAGTTCTGTGCGTGCACGCGCATGTGAGATCAGGAGAGCCTGAGGGCTGGGAGCTAAATGAGGGCATCTGGGATGCCCTGGTAGCTCTTTGCCAGCTTTTATGAGGACTCTGGACTTTTGCTCTGTTGGGGTGGGAGCCGCCCTTGTGGCTGTGAGCATGAACCGAAGCGGGTCTGGCAGTGCTCCGCTCAGCTTGGGATCTTTCCAGATTCAGACGGCCGTCACAGGACGGTCTGTGTGCACCCAGAGAGGAGCCCCTCTTTCTCTGTGCTTTCTTTTTGAAGTGTGAGTGCTCTGGTGACCCTTGATCCACTGCCCTTTCCTGTCCTCGGTCCTTTGAGATGTCTCCACCCACCCACTTCCCCACCCTCTAACCACAAGCATATTAGAAGAGAAAGTAGCCAGACCAAGCTCGGGGTGGCTGGGAGTGCCAGGAAACTCGTGTGTGTCAGGCCTGCTGGGAGCTGCTTTTTCTCCTCTAGCCCGAGGCCTGCCTGGTGCCTGCTAGGCCTCCGTGAAGGTGTTTATCACCCCGCAGATTTAGAAAATGCTGAGGTCAGTGTGTGAGCTCAGTGTGTTTAGCTCCCCCGATCCTTCCATGGATAAAGTCACTATGCTGTGAAAAGAGTCGAGTCAGCTCCCTTGGGCATTAGGCCGCATTTGGCCTTGAAAATACAGGGCAGGGAGGCATGCCCAGAAGGACCTGTGGAGAGCCCGAGGGAGCTATGCCCTTGTCAGGGGCCTGGGGCCGGCGGTCTCCGCTGCCCAAGCTGTGACTGGCCTGCAGAGTTTTCCACGCTGTTCTTTTTGCCCTAGAACCAGTGAGGCCTGCCATCTGAGTATCACTGAAGAGGAACTCCAGGCAGTGGCGAGTCTTCAACACGCCCAGCCTTGGGGCCCGAGGCCTGTGCCGAATCTGTTTGCTGGGTGGCTGGGGGAATCGTACTTCCGATTCTTGGCGTCAGAGCTGAAGGGAAATCTCTTTATCTGGCTGTCATTTAATTTTCTCCTTGGGCCTCAGGAGGAAAGGGCCAGGCACATAGGGCCCCAGAGAAGTGGGCTGTGGGTGGGCTTGCTGTCAGGCCCTCCTCCCTGCCTCCACCTGGTCAGAGAGTGCCAGGAGCAGCCCACTCAGGGAGGTTATCTGGGAGGCCACCGGCCCCGTCACCCCCCTGCGAAAGCAGAACTTGTGAAGAGAATTCTGTGTGAGCAGAGATGGAAATAGAATCCCCCAGGGCCGGGAGCAGCTGCTCTCCTGGAGGATTCCAGAAGTTGCCTTTGGACACCACTCACGTGTTTCCCCTGTCGCCCCCCTACCTCAACAAAATGTACACCCAGACACAATCAAAGTTGTGAGGTCTATTCTTGGCCAGAAAATGAACACTAACAAGGTGTTCGGTGAGATTATAATTCTTCCTTCAGAGTTATTTCTGGGGGAGCTTCCCCTCACACATCAAAAGCACTTCCTGAGAGGAGCTGCCTTTTAAACGGTGCAGCCGTCTCTGCCAGACGCTACAGGAAGTTTTGACTCAGGTAGCACCCCCAGAGAGTCTAGAGTCTGGCCTTGTGAGAGGCAGAAGCCTTGCAGGAGAGTGGGAGCCACACAGGCTGCTGCCACGGAAGAGCTTCCTTGTCCTGTAGCCCTGGGATGGGGGTGGGGGGCTTTTTCTCTGCGCTGACTTGTGTCAAGCATGCAGTCAATAAATATTTGTTGACGGGCAGGATCTACTGGATGCAGGCCCTGACCTCTTTTGATGGGCCCTGAGCAGGCAGCAGCAATGCTGTGAGTTTGCCCATGGCCCTGAGACCTCGGTCTCCTAGGACTGGTCTCCTTGCTATGGCCTTGGGAACATCACTGGCTTCCTTGGGCCTCACTTGTCTCATCTTTTGCTCTGACGTTGGATGAAATGTTTGGAATGAGTGTCTCCCTTCTTGGTTCTCCTCCCCGGATGCCTTCCCACCTTGCCTGCCCCCTGGGATGCAGGGGTCCTGGGGTGATTGGCCCGCACCATCTCTCCTGGTCACAGTAAGAGCTCCTTGGGGGCACCAAGAACAGGAGCTCTTTATCCCTCTGAACCTGACACATGCAGGCCTTCCACAGAGCTCCTGCGTGGCCTTGGGCTGCTTGGCCAGCACCCTGTCCCCCTGAGTGCGGACTTTCTGGGTGAACTTTGATGGAGAGAGGAAGAACAGGTGGCAGGGGATTTGACATAAATGTCTCTCCTGGCTCGGGAAGAAGGCGTCTCCAGTCATTCAATGTGAGTTCCTCGTTCCTGTCTCAAGTTTTATGCAACTTTGCAGCCCTGCCTTGAACAAAGCCCCTTTATTTCTGGATATCGTGGTGAGAATTATTTTTGTGATTACTGATAAGGCAGAAAAGAATGGGTCCTGACTATAGAATTCTGTAAATTTTACATTCCAAATTTAAGAAATGTCCATGCATAGGAGAAATACTATAAAGAACTTTATCTTGGAGATTATCACTGGAGTTCGGAATAACTGGAAAATTTTCGAATGTATTGTCTTTATAATAGAAACTATTAAAATTATTGTAAATAATAAATAGACTAGGATTTAATATGTGATAGACACTGTAAGAAGTTGCCACTCTATCTTATTTAATCCTCACTAGGAATCTATAAGATTCTTTTTTAAAAAAACAAATGTTAACCTGTTTTTTTAAATTGTGGCAGATTATATATAACATGAAATTTACCTTTCTACCAACTTTTAAATATATAGTCCTGTGGTGTTAAGTACACTCTCCGAGGGATCCCTTTTTTTAGCTCCTCAATTTTATAAATGAGGAAGCTAAAACTAGAAAAACAAAGTTGCTTGCCTCAAATCACAGAGACTGTGTAGTTTCAGAGACAGGATTTGAACTTAGGACCTGGAGACTCAGTGCTCTGGGATTTCTGGCTAGTGGTTGTTGGGATCTGTGGTCACTTACTTACCCTGCCCCGTGCTCACCACTTGACTGCAGAAAGCCAGCTCACTCATGTTGATCTCTCTGGAAGTCCTAGGGTTGAGTTCTGTGTGTCCGTCATGGAGGTGGCTGGTCAGCTTGGCTCAGCATACATGTGGCTGACGCAGGTGCCAGAGCTGATGAAGGCTGAAGCAGTGGGCCACTGTATTGGGTAGTGCTGGGTGTTAGACTTCTTCCAGAAGGTGTGCAGAGAGGGATGCTCTGGAAAGAGCAGTGGCTTGGGGCTCAGCTGCCTGGTTCATCCAGTCTGCACTTGGAGTTCGAAGGTCTGTGCCTTAGGACTAATGTCACCCTGTGGTCGACATGCCTTGACCTCAGTTTCCTCATTTCTAAGTGGGTAGTAAAAATGCTTGTTCTGCTTGCCTTCCACGATCGTCGATGGTGACAGATTGGGATGTGGGGAAAGTGCTAAGTCAAGTAGAGCACTATCAGGCAAGTTTCGAGGATGGGAATTTTGGTCGTGCTGTGGCAGAGAGGGGTGGCTGGGGCTAACCGCGGAGATCTGAGGAGGACAGACATGAAGGTGAAGAGTAGCGGGTTTCGCTTTGACCATCACCTTGTTTCCAGTTGGTGAAGAATCATATTCCATTGTTGGCCTAGTACTGTAGGTTGGGATGCTCTGAGATTTTCTAGAATGTGTGTCTCTCTCAAGATCCTTGAATTCGCCCTCCCCAAGACTCACATCTCCCTGCAGTGAACTGTCCTGCTGGAGATCATTTTGTAGCCATGTGATCATTGAAAGTACACAGCAGCTTTCTCTGGGCTTGTCTGTCTTCCTTGTCTTTATACCAGACACCGAGTCTGTGACCTTGAGCGGCCCAGCATATGAGTAGGCTATGATCCCGAGGCCGCACTGGTGATGAAGGGGAAGGAGCTCATCTTCTCATGGTGGATGGAGTGCTCGTTCTCCCCATGTGAAGACACTGTGCAGGACCCTGGGCACAATCTCAAGATAAAGCAAGTGGGGACTTACTCCCCCCAAAGCCCCTGTTTATGGGAAAGATGCACATAGTCAGGACAGTTATGAGGGCAAAGATATGTGGCTTGACAAGTGACTGTTGGGAGAAATGTAGCCTTTGGTCTAAACTAAATGAAAATGCATTGCTGGTGCTGGCCAGAGTTGAGGAGTTGTTAGTGGGACGTCTTGACTAGCAATTTCTGTCTGGTCACCCCCCAGATGGTCTTTTGAGTCATTGCTCTTTCTGTGCACATTTCATGTGACAGGAAAGCCAGGGGGTTGTGCAGGGTCTGCTAAGTCAGTGGCCTTGTCTCTCCCTCCACTTATTTCTGGCTTTCAGCACAGTACTCGAAGACTAAGTAGGTCATGGGTATCTATTTTGAACCGTGTGTGGCCGGGCTGTATGGCCATTTAATTTCCGGATCAAATCCTGTTGGACTTGTTTGTCCAGGAGGTTGGCAGCGAGCGCTCTCTGGTTGGTCGTGTGGTGTATTTATAACGTGTGAAGAGTCTGGAGGTAACGAGATCTTCCACTTCTCTATTCCTGCAGGAGAGTCGTCGGTGAAGAGGTTTCAAAAACCTTCAGAGGCCGCGGGCGTGCAGTTGTTTTCCACCCCGCTTCTTTGAATTTTCTGAAAATCGTTGATCCTCACTAACTTCATGTAAACCTTTTTCTTTTAAGAAATCCAATTTAATTGGGGGCACGTGGGTGGGTGAAGTGGCTGCCTTCGGCTTGGGCCATGATCTCAGAGTCCTGGGATCGAGCCCTGCATCAGGCTCCCTGCTCCCTGCTTCTCCCTCTGCCTCTGCCCCTCCCCCTGCTGTGCTCTCCTTCTTTCTTTCTCACACACAAATAAATAAATAAAATCTTTAAATAAAAAAAATCCAAAATAATTTTTCCCCAGTGTTAGTTGACTTCTGCTTATGTTACTAATGGCAGCCAGTTGCCAATTCAATGTGTGCTGAACCTTTGGTGTACATTTACCTCAATGAATCCTCAACACCACCTTGAAAAATGGACATTATTGTGTCCCTTCCCCAGGTGAAGGAAGAATCAAAGCGGCGCTGTAATTTGCGCACAGCCCAACCATGTAAGTAGCAAGGCCAGAGACTTGCCCTCCGTGTCTCCTGACCAGAGTCTGGCCCTTGGTACCACACCACCCTGGTCTTGGGAGCCCTGTGGCCAGAAGACATCCCCAGCTGGGGGCAGGGCGGGAGGTTCTGCACCTGTTCAGAGGCGAGGTGTGCCCTCCCAGCTGCGGGTGTTGGGGATACAGGCCCCCCCAACCCAAAACCACTTCCATGCGGAACTGGAGTTCTGTGTTAGGTTGTCACTCGGATGTCACTGGACCCCAGAATTCTCAGATTTTACTCTTCATTGTTCCCGTTTCCCTCTTTTTCTCGGGTGTTCTTGCCTGAGGCCTTGGGAGAGTGCGGCGAGATGGTGAGCTCCACTAGGTCACGCAGGTGGTAACGGAATCTTCTAACCTCCTCGTCTATGTGTCCCAGCTGTGGACTCAAATATTTCTCCATCTTCAGTATTCCACGCTTTCTCTATGTTCTGGAGGAGTAAACACAAGCTTTTGGAGGGAGTATTTGCTGTGTCTTTCTCTCTGGCCCCTCTAAGCTCCTCGCAGAGTTCTGGCAATAATGCTGCTGCCCATGGCCATTTCTCTTTGCCGGCATGTAAATATATATGTTTAGTTGCTTTGCAGAGGCATCGCCTCCCTGAGTATCCCCAGCAGGACATTGTCCCCCCCACTTTATGGACAGGGATTCTCAAGGGATGCCATAGCCCTGAGACTTTCAGGCAGCACACCCCATAGCTTCCTCTGAAAGTTTCTTAGAAAACGCCAGAGGAGGTGTTTATTTAAAATCAGGAGTGGGGGTGCCTGGGTGGCTCCGTCGTTAAGCGTCTGCCTTCAGTGCAGCGCTTGGTCCCAGCGTCCTGGGATTGAGCCCCACATCAGGTTCCCTGCTTGGCAGGAAGCCTGCTTCTCCCTCTCCCACTTCTGCTTGTGTTCCTGCTCTTGCTGTGTCTCTCTCTGTTAAGTAGATACATAAAATCTTTAAAAAAAAATCAGATGTGTTTGGAAAGTGAGAGAACCCCCTCTTGCAGTGCTGTCCCCGCAAGCTGGTTCCCAGTGGGTCTCCCTGTCAGGAGTGTCTGCACCCATCCTGGTGTCCCTCCCAGCCTTTCTCTGGATTTTCACTTCATCTGAGTCTGTATCATAGAAATCGGGGTGGACTGACACCAAAAAGATGTAAATGAGACAGTGTACATAAAAATCCCTCGGGACTCAGTGAATGGATTATTACTTTCTATCTTTAACCTACTGTGATGGGGAGCTGCCACAGATCCCAGCTCCAGAAGCAGAGGCCTGAGAAACTCTCCTCCCCACTCCCCACCACCTCGGAGCTGTAGTAATTGACCTTTCCTGCAAGCAATCACCCCCCCCCCCCCAAAGTGAGGAGAGGACGAAGCATAAGGAACCATAAAGAACCCTTATTTTGAATCTTTCCAAGGTTTTCCCTTTCTTTTTGGTTTTGGGGAATGGTAGTGGCGTGTGGTTCATTTTCTGGGAACCAGAGCTCTGGGAAGTCCATGTTAACTACAGAGCCACTCTCGAGTGCCCAGGCGCATTTAAAAAAAATGAAGAAGTGCGGAAACAGGATTTTAGAAACAAGTATTTTAGCTGTGCGCATTGCACACATCAGTACTTTTAGTATACACGCATATAGTGATTATATGATTATCTAAATTTGACGCCTTCTGGCTTTGCCTCTTAGAAGGCCTATGTAGGCACCTAGCGGACTCAGCCTTAACCTTTCTGAAGACCTCATGGGAGGCCTTCCATCCTCCCCACCCACTCCTTGTGTGAGTCTAGGCAAGTATAGGGCAAATTCCAGAGGAACGAGGCAGGCGACTCGTGATTTTCGATCTTTGGGGATTCTAATTCTGCGTATTCGCCGTGTGACGTGGAGCAATTGTGGAGCAATTCACCTGCCTTCCAGCCTCCGGGAGCTGCATCCCTGTCAGGGAGACAGACCCAGAGTTTTAGTGGTCCTAGCATTGATGTGCGTGCCCAAGAGGACGTGTGGGCCGTTGATTTTGCAGAGTTGGCCCTGAACCACCAGGGGGCGCCGGGAGCCGCGAGGGGCGAGGGAGGCTCAAAGTCTGGGATAGGCGCTTTGTAATAAGCTCCCAGTGAGTGGTGGTCTCTCCTGAGGCCAAGATCTGGAGGAGTCACCCAGCTGACCGGCAGGCAAGTCAGCCCAGGTTCCTGGCCCTCCACTAATCTGATAGAGGGCTACCTCTGCCCAATGACATAGCCAGCCATACAAACTTAATTAACCTGACAGTCCTAGAAACTTAAATTAGATCTAAGGAAGAACTTCCTCACTTTTTTTTTTTTTTTTAAATTAGAGCTAAAATGGGGCATTTTAGAACAGGGCTTTTCAAGCTGTCATTCAGGATCCTTAGTCACACAATCAATTTAGTGGGTTGACACATAAAGAAAAGAAAAGGAAAGGGGCAGAGTAAAAACTATCAGTACATCACAGATGGTAAGGCTGATAATGCGTGTTTGCCCTCGATCACGATGGAAATACATTTCTGCCTGTGGGTCATGGTAAAAAATGTCTTAGAAACACAGGGATTATAGTTTAGATCATTATAGTTTAGATTGTAAGGTGTTAGGGGGCAGGGGTCTGTTTTCTCTTTCTTTTTGTGTTCCCTGCATCTTTTAAAAGTTTTATTTATTTGTTTGACAGAGAGCACAAGTAGGGGGAGCAGCAGAGGGAGAGGGAGAAGTAGGGTCCTCGCTGAGCAGGGAGCCCAACGTGGGACTTGATCCTAGCACGCTGGGATTATGACCTGAGCCAAAGGCAGCCTGTTAACAGACTGAGCCACCCAGGTGCCCATGTTCCCTGCATCCTTAACCCAGTGCTGAGTATGTGGTTGGTCCATCAGTCTGTCTGAGAGCACTTACTATATTTCTCCCTCCTTCTTCAGACTGGAAGAAGTCAGAACCCACCCTACACTGTCCACTGTTCTCACCGGGAGACAAGGGAGGTGGTATTTCTGTCGTGCTTTGCATGTGAAGAAAAAGGCAGACACCAGGCATGGGATAGTTGACAGCTTGACTCTGAAGTCTGAGGAAGCTGGGTTTGCATTCTGGATGTGCAGTGTCCAGGCATGTGGCTTTGGACAATTTCTTTAACCCTCCTTAGCTTCACTGTCTCCATCTTTAAGCTTGGCGTGATCAGGGTACCTGCCTCCGAGGTCTCGTTAGGATGAAGCGAGAGAACGCAAGTTCGCAGCCTCTAACACAGGGCTTGACATCTGATAAGTGGTTTGGAAGCATTGTAGTGACAATGCTCTTGTTCTTACAGTGACTGTTAAGAGAGACACAGTGACTCACATCGGGTCCACTGTGGGAAGCCGCTGCTGGAGCCGCAGTTTTGTGATGGCTATAGATCTTGAACTGCACTGGAAGGCTGAGCCCGTGGCTGTCGTGTGGGGAAGGGAAGTGGCTGGTGCAGGGCGAGCCGGTGTCTGAGTGCAGGGAAATGGTCTGGTTTCGTGATTTAGAGAAAACAGAGCATTTTCCAGGTGCAACGAGCTAGGACTATCCCTGTGGCATCTGAGAATGGAAATGGCACTGTTTAGAAAAAGCTGGGTGCTTTTTATTTAATCAGCAACAGTTTCAATGTAATGTCACAGGTCTTTGTTGTTGTTTGTTGTAACTACGTGTACGCATGTGTGCTCCCACGCGTGTGCGCGCGCACTTGCGCTCGTGCGCGCGCGCGCACACACACACACAGAGAAGGAACTATTCTCTGCAGTGGAACGTAGCCATGTATAGGATTAAATTGGTGCTCTTGGGTCTAGTAGTCATGACAGTTTTCAGTGAAAGCACCAAGATCTGAATAAATCCTGATTTCTGAAACTGCCACCAGGGCCCAGCAGTGCCACTGCCCAGTCAGAATTAACTGTAGGAAAGTAAATACGTGATGTTTTGAAGACACTGGGCAAAACCCCAGGGGGCCTTGGTTGGAGCATTAGCCCTGCTTTTCAAGTCCAAGTCTGTTCACTACCATCGTGTAGCCTGGGGAGCTGTGACCTCTCTTTCTGCCCCAGAGTTAAAACATTTTTGTCCTTTGTGTCCCTTAGTGCTGATTTTGAATCTTGGGAGGGAAGGGTAGTAGACGCTAAGTATTATTCAATGGTAGGAAGCTTTAGGTGTATATTTTAGTCAGAAATGTGACTTTCTCCCTGGTTTGGAGACAGTCAAGTACATAGTTAAGAGCACAGACTTCATTCAGCTAGACCTACATTTCCAGCCATGCTTTGCTGCTCTTCCCCCCCTTTATTTTTCCCAGCTTTATTGAGATAGAATTAACAAATCAAGAGCATGTCTCTCGGGGATCCAGTGTGAAGATTTCACTACATTGTGAAGTGATTACCACAATCCAGTTAAGTAGCACCCATCGGCTCACCTATAGTTACTACTTTTTGTGTGTGTGGTGAGAACACTTATGAGCCACTCTTGGCAGATTTCAACTATACTATACAGTATTATTAACTATAGTCACCGGGCTGTACTTTAGACCCCTAGAATCATTCATCTTAAATTGTTCTCTTTCACATCATCTCCCCATTCAGCCTGCCCCTCAGGTCCTGGCCAGCGCCATTCTACCCTCCACTTTCTATGAGTTTGACGTTTTTTAGATCCCACGTGTAAGTGAGATTGTACGGTATGTCTCTTTCTGTGTCTGGCTTCTTTCACTTGGTATAATACCCTCCAACTTCATCCCTGTTGTCCCAGATCTGCCTGTGCTGTGTGACTTCAGGCAAGTAGCTTCACCTGTCTGCATTCCATCTATGAAATGGGCTAATAACAGTGCCAGTGCCTGCAAGTCTGTGGAATGTTTGCGTGTGAACTCTAAAGCACGTGGGAACCATCATTATGGACACGAGCACTAATATTATCAGTGGAAGGTCTTCCAGGAGGCCTGGCTTGGCCAGTTTTAATAACTGGTCTTGGGTATGTTGCCAAACCTAAGTATTATTTTCTCTGAAACAAGGGAAAAGCCCAGATGCTTTAGACTCCTTCTAGTTCGACTGCTCTGCATTGTGTGTTTTCTTTCTTCTGAGAATAGGACATGTGTTGTTGGCTGTCAGAGGTCCAGGAAGGGGGGCGCAGGGGTCACGGTGGTGGGGAGATCCCACTTTCTGTTAAGGACCCATAGCCCTCGGCCTGATCGCTGTTGGTTGTTGTAACCTTTGTTTTTCTTTCTTTGATTTTATATTCTCCGTGGACCTCCCTTTCCCCAGCCTCTGCCAAACAACTCCGGGCTTTTCTATGCTCTTTCTAGTGGATTCAGAGCAGAGGTATGCCTGGTAGGCTTGAGTGAAATCTCAGTTTGGCAGAGCCTCACACGGAATGGAGGCTACAAATAAGGGTGATCGCTTCCCTTCGCCGTTGGTTTTGAAGTCTGTGCTAGTCCTTTTCACATTCCCCAACCCACGTGCTGGGGCTGCCTGCGTCTGAGGTTGACCAGGAAATGCTGCTTGTGACAAAAAGGGATGACTTTTTTTTTTTTTTTTTTTGTCATAAACTGTTTGCTCGCTTGGTTTCCTATCTGGGCTTCAGCTTCCGCGGGAATTTTAAAGGATTTACTGGAGCTAATCTCAGGGTAATTTATATTTTGCACGTGTATCTTTGCTAGCAAAATGTGAAGCTTTGTAGTTCATCTCTGGCCTGCCACTGGTATTTGAGGTTTGTCTCCTTGTTCTCCGGGACAAGCATGCACAATGAATTAATTGAGCTGTTTTCAGCCCACTTCCTGCCTAATTGAACACCTGCACAGCAAACGCCACCGGCACGCCTTCCTGGTACCTGAGCTGCCAGCCGTCCCCTTCCTGGCAGCGTCTTGCTTGTATCAGAAGACTCGCTTTTGTCATTTGCAGTTAACGGACTCGGTCCTTCAGAGAACTGCTTTGTTCTTCACTTAATTTAAAGGTGCCAAGTGTCCTCGATGGGTACAGTCCCTCTGCGTTGCCGTCTTGCCACAGTCCTCCCAGTTAACATCACTGCCGATTCCCCGCCTCAGGAAAGCTGCTCAAAGTCCAGATGCGGGGAGGGGGGCGTGTGCGGCCTGGGTTGATTCTCATGCTCACCTCGCCCTCCCTTGGGCCCCGGATGAAGTTTTCAGCAAGTCATTCTTAATGTAGTGCTCCTGGTTTAGAGCTGATGAGAAATATTCTTGGAAGGGAAGGGACCTGGTTTCTTCTTCACTTAAGACTTTGCTTTTTTAGAGCAGTGTTAGATCGCAGCAATATTGAGCCAAAGGTGCAGAGATTCCCCGCACACCCCCTGCCCCTCGGCCCCCATGCATGGCCTCCCTCATTATCAGCAATCCCCACCGGAGTGCTACACTTGTTACAACTGGTGAACGTACATTGATGTATCATCATCACTATAGTTTATCTTAATATATGCACTCAGGGTGTTGTACGTTCTCAGGATTTGGACAATGCATAACGACTTGCATTCAACCAGTGACCTGTACCTAGTATTTTCACTGCCCTAAAAATCTTCTGTGCTCTGCCTGTTCATCTCCCCACCCCCCACCCCGCAACCACTGATCTTTTAATTATCTCTATAGATTTGCCTTTTCCGCAGTGTCCTAGAGTTGTAATTACAGCAAGAGGCCTTCTCTGACTTCTTTCATGTAGTAATATGCATTTAAAGTCCCTCCATGTCTTTCCATAGCTTGATAGGTCATTTCTTTGTAGTGCTGAGTAATCCATGGTTCGGAATCCCACTGTTTCTTTATCCATTCACCTGCTGAAGGACGTTTTGGTTGCTTCCAAGTTCTGACAATTATGAATAAAGCTGCTGTAACTATCCACGTGCTGGCTTTTGTGTGGATATAAGTTTTCATATCTTTTGGATAAATACCAAGGAGTGTGATGGCTGTATCATATGGTGAAAATATGTTTAGTTTTGTAGGAAACTGTCAAACTGTCTTCTGTCTTCTAGTGCCAAACGATTTCGCATCTCCACTGGCCATGAGCGCAAGTTCCTGTTGTTCCACATCCTTGCCAGCATTTGGTATTGTCAGTGGTCTGGATTTTGGCCGTTTTAATGGGTGTGTAGTAATGTCTCATTGTTGCTCTAATTTACATTGTCCCAAAGACCTGTGATGTGGCAAGACTGATTTTTTAAAGAATGCTGACTTTTTGTCACAAGGGGCTTATGTCTTTACAAAAAGAAAAGTAGTTTTACTAAAAATGAGAGCCAGAACAGAGAATCCAGTCTTCCCCGATAACAGAAAGCCTTCCTGGTTCACAGCCTATGTTGGGTCTTCTCAACTGTTCTCTTTGGTTCAAAAATGTCATAACCAGCAACATGGTTTTGGAGCCCTGGTTTGGGTGTGCTTTTTCTGTTAAAAATATTGTGAAGAGACAGCGACCCTTGTTAATTACACGGTAGAATTGTAAATCTTAATTACCTCCTCCTAGTATTCTTGGGCTTTCAAAAGGAAGTATACTGTTGGGGTTCCTTCTGCCCAGGTTTGAACTTATTCAAAAATGGGGTGAGACTAGAAAAACATTTATGTTTCAGATTCTTTGATCTCATTGTGGTTTTGCATTTGCTTTCAGTTTCCTTTTGGTATTCCTTTGTAGAATTTCATATTTTACAAATATTTTAGAGGGTTCTTCAAAAAGTTACATGTAGAATTACCGTAGGAGCCAGCAATTCCGCCATAGGTAAGTTTGTGGAAGAATTGAAAACAGGGACTTGGGTCTTTACAAGTCTTCATAGCAGCACTGTTCATAGTACCCAAATGGAAACAACCCAAATGTTCATCAACAGATGAATGGATAAACAAAGTGTGGTATATTCATGCAGTGGAATACTATTCAGCCAAAGAAAGGAATGGATTATAGATACCCTACAATGTGAGGAGAGACCTCAAAAGCATTATGCTCTAAGTCAAAGAAGCCAAATGATAAATGGAATCATTTATGTGAAATATCTAGAGTAGGCAACTCCATAGAGATAACAGATGGGGGTTTCCAGGGGGTGGGGGAAGGGTATGGGGGACCGACCACCTAGGATACGAGTTTTCTTTTGGGGTGATGAAAATATTTGGAACTAGGTAGAGGCAAGTGTACAGCATTATGAATCTCCTTAATTCCCCTGAATTGAATGCTTTACCATAAATGGTGAATTTATGTTATGTAAATTTTGCCTCAAGTTTAAAAAAAAAAAGCATTTGGAGGGTCATCCCCTGTGTGTTCTTGCCAGGGGTGGGTTTTCTAGCGACACCACACAAGAGGGGCACTCCAGTGAGGCCTTTAGCAAGGGCTGGAGCAGGGAGCACTGTCCCATGTCGCTGCAGTCCCCCAGCTGCCAGTCCAGTGACCTGCTGGGACAGAGGCCCTGAGGGTTTCCTCTGCTCTCTCGGCTTCTTCTCTCTTCTATAAAGCAGGCTGAAAAGCAGGCCTCACCTCATAGGATCACTGTGAAAGCTAGGGAAGATAAGGGACAGAAAGTGCTTGGCACACAGTCAGCTCTTAATAGATAGGGACTCTTCATTAATTTAACTAACATCAGACTTGGGGCCTGAAGAGCAGTTTCTGTGGAAGGAGAGAATGACGTGGACTCAGGAGAGACGGAAAAAGCTGGAAGCAGAGAAATGAGCTGTGACTCAAACCTTGACTCAAGCCGTCTAGGTTTCAGTTTGATTTTTGACCAAAGGAGGGTTAAAAATCCCGTTTCCTGGATTCCTTTTAGGAGTCCCCATAAGCCCTTGCGAAGTTGGTGAAGGTTCACCTCCACCAGCTGAAACAAGGGGTGTTTCTGAAGCACTTGGAAGAGCACCTGGCCAGCCCCAGCTGGGGAAGTACCCCCTGCCCACTTGTCTTCCCGCCCCTGCTTCCTCAGACGTGAGCACTCGCTGTGCCCGCCTCCAGTCTCCGCAGAGCACGGGGCCACTGGGCACGTCTTCATAAGCCAGGGTTTGTGTTTCTGAGTCCTGCTTTCTTCCTCAGAAGAAGGGACTTTATGCATCACCTGAGCCCGGATGAACCTTCCAGCAGCACAGAGGGGCAAGGATACCCGGACCTAAGGAGAGGCTCTCATCACTCAGCTGTAAGGGGCAGAGGGAACTGGGGGACGGGGCGGGGGAGCCAGTCTTTCGCCAATGAAGAAATACAGTTTTCAGCTCTCCTAGCATGAAACTGTGGCACGGAGAGCTCGAATTTTAGGCTATTACTCGATGGAAATGGGTACGTTGATCTCTCTCTAAATCTGTTTGCACTAAACGTCTTCACTACACAATTAGCACTTTGTTATGTAGTGTTCTTTTCTGTTGTCACTTTACAGTTTAGTAGCCAAATACTGTCAGCCCTGGTGTAGAAGTGGCTTATTAGCAGCGTGTGTACAGGATTTCGAATTAGTTGTAATATTTAATCTGTTTAACTCTCTTCTTTTGGAAGAGGCACCTCTCCCTCCTGTGCCCACCCCTCCCCACCCCTTGTGGAGAACTGCTTCACCTCTCTCCACCTCGGGGCCTGCCGTGTGTCCTTCCTGGTTGGTCTCCTGTGCTGTTGGTGGACCGTTGACTGACCTGACTAGGCCAGTCAGGCTCTCTTGGAATTTTTTTTTTTTTAAAGGGCAGAATTTATTTCAAAGCCGGGATCTCAGAGACGCCCAAGACAGTAATTGCAGCCATGTCATAGGATGTTAAAATGGGGCTTTTCCACAGAACCCCCAAGACAGGGGTATCCTATACCAAAGTGAATACAAGGCATCCTCTGTGGCAAATACGAAGAAATACCATAGAACTGGGTTTAGCACTCTGGGACCCCTCAGCCAGATCAAAGATATTGGGGGCTGGGAGTCAGACTATGGAGAAGGGAGAGGATTTAATGGCGAGATGTCTTTGGAGAAGCTGCTGTCTCTCCCTAGGACGGCAGAGAGGTCTTGACTTGACTTAGCTATTTGTAGGCAGCAAGTAATGGGTCTTGATAAGTTAGGGCCTTTTCAAGCCCATGTCCCAGAAGTTTGGAACTGGAGGCCCAAGGGCCTTTCCCCTCTGAGGTGATGAGGCCAGAATGGGGTTCTGGAACGCTGGTGGCCCTGGTTTCCTGTCCGGAGGGGAAAGCTGGCCTGCCAGCGGGTAGGAGGAAGCCGTAGGCAGAGAGAAGCAGAGAGAGGGTCTGTGTTCATCTGGGAACCTACAGCTGCCCGACCGCCCTTCCTGTGGTGAAGTTTCTCTTTTGCCGGGGCTCATGGGAGGTGCTTTGCTTAGTTGGTTACAACCAGGGGTCCCACATAATAGAATTGTGGTCCTCAGCAGCCACTGAACTTCGCTTAGCTCAGCTTTTTTCTCATGTACGGTGGAAACAAGGGTAACACTTACTGGAATGTTCAGATGAAGTAACACATCTGTGAAAACTTTTGGGGGGTGGTCATAACATGGGCAGGGAGACTGTGACAGGCTTTGTGGATTTTTTTAAACTATTTGACACCAATGAGTTGATCGTTCTAAATGCTGTTTGTTTCTTCATTTAACCTAAACATTTTTTTAGAAATGTAAATGCCGATAGCCTGTTCCTTTTTTTTTTTTTTTTTTTTTAAGATTTATTTATTTATTTGAGACAGCGTGAGCACTAGTGGGGGTGGAGGGTGGAGGGGGAAAGAAAGAGAGAATCTTGAACAGACTCCATGCCCAGCACGGGGCTTAACCTCACGACCCAGAGATCATGACTCGGGCTGAAACCAAGTATCAGACACTCAACTGACTTCACCACCCAGGTGCCCACATGTTCCTTTTTTTAAATCACAGAATTAAAACAACCTTGACCTGACTTAGCTATTCATAGGCAGTAAGTGAGTGGGTCTTGTTAAGTTAGGGCCTTTTCAAGCCTAAAAAAAAGCATTCTCTGAGGTGAGCTCTAATTATGTTTTGGTGAGCACTGAGCATGGACTGTGTATCAGATGGCTTGTTCCTGAACTTCTGTGCTAGAGAAACCTATGCTGAAATTCTAGAATGATTACCCATCTACCTGGCTTTGAAGTGAAATAGCCTCGGGTTTGAATCCCCATGTTGACACTTACTAGCCTATGTTTTAGTCTTTGAGCCTCAGTCTTGTCATCTGTAGAATGGGAATATAATCTCAACCCTGCAGATTGAGAATTATAGGAGATGATGTATTTAAAGTCCTCGACCGTGTCTTGTATGTGGTAGGTGCTGAGTAAATGCAGCTGTTACTATTAAAAATGATAGTTTTAGTAAGAGTGGCAACCGAAGAGGGTGGGACTAGAAAATACGAATCTGATTTTGGCATTTAATGACAAAATCAAATAATCAGTATAAAAATCAATTTATCAACCACTGCTGGGTTGCTCATCTGTGCCAGGGGCAGGGGTGTAGTGGATCAGAATGTGTGTACCACCGTTCCTGTGTCTTGGGGAAGAAATCATGAACATGTAGAAAAAAACAGGTAGCATACAGGGTGTTGGGCTGTGGAAGATTGGAAACAGGGAGGTATCGCCAGAAGGTCTAGAGCTGATGGAAAGAAGAAGCAAGAGAAGTGACATAAAGAACTAAACATTTTGGGTGATCTTTGGAAGAGGCCAAGTGATACATACACACGATGTCTCCTTTTCCATTTTCTTTTTCCTTTGTCTTTGTGGTTTGATCCCAGACCTGGTTCTCTGTTTCTGGTCTTGATGACGAAAATCCGTACCCATAGCACATTCCAGAGTTTAACATTTTCTTGAAGACTCATTTTCTCTGTGAACAGTTGGCTTTTTGTTGGCCTACACCCTTCTGTGATCAGAATTCTCCTAGCAGAGTCTGCCTGCCCCCCACCCCCACCCCGTTTGCTTTGCCTTCTTGGGAATTTTATCCTATGGAATCATGGGCATTCATTCAGCAGATGTTTGCTGAACACCTACTACAGGCAGCAGGCGGAGCAGTGTGCCAGGGAGGCCTGGGGAGGAGAAAGATGGATGAGACGGGGTGGTCCCTGCCACGCAGTGGCTTGCTTAGTAGAGAAAACGGATGGGCAGATGGACACTAATTAAATGTGATTAGTGTTTTATGTTGGTCAGATAAGGAAAGACATATGGCAGGAACCCCAAGTCTCCCAAGTCCTCTGTCTGCCGCTGGCTGCTACGCTCGGGTCATGAAGCCTGCCTACCTCCCTGAGCACAATCTGCAGAAATGCCTTCTTTATCAGCATCTGTAGTCCTGATGTGAAATTTCTTGGCATGGGTCCCTGCTCTGCGACGTGTTTCACTGAAGGTTCCTTTGGTCACCCACACCCAAATCCTCCTTCAGGCACAGAAAAGTCTACATGGAAAGAGAACATCTAGACTCACGAGTCTGATCTCTTCCTGTTCTCCAGATACTTATAACCTGCACACTGCCCCCCCCCCCACTCCCTGCCCCTAGGCTTCCCTGTCTCAAAAATGCCATCATCATCAACCCCGAGGCCTGAGATCCCCTGCGCCACCTCCCTGTGTCTCACCCCTCTGTCTGTTAGTTGCCAAATCCCCTTGGTTCTGTCTCCTCCTAGATTTCTACCACCCTAGCCCCAGCCACCAACTCTGACTGGGGCTCATGACTCCAGTTACTGGTTACTGGGTTCTGAAAGTGATTTAGAGGACTTGACCAGCCTTGAAATAAAGAAAGAAGGAAAGGGAAAGAAAAAGAAAGAAAGAGAGAGAAAAGAAAGAGAGGAAGAAAGAAAAAAGAAAAAGAGGAAAAGAAAGGAAGGAAGGAGGAAAAAGAGAAAGGAAGGAAGGAGAAGGGAAACCATTAGAGTGGAGTGCATGTAGTAAGGTTGAGTTTTATTCTGTGAGACGTGCATAATAATAGGTGTACAGAAGAAGATGACGAAAGTTGCTGATTTTTACCTATATTGACTAGTTTATCTCCCACAACAATCTATGCCGCTGGCATCATCATTATTATTCCTGTTTTTCAGATAAGGAAACAGTCTCAGGGAATTTGAGAAACCGTCAGAGGGTGGCTGAAAATGTCAGGGCTCTAGCCCAGACTGGCTTGCCTTGTATAGCCCGTGCGTGTGTGTGTATGTGTGTGCGCACGCGCACGTGTGCCCTGGGTTGCAAAGTATAGTGTCTTATTCTGTAAGTTATGATAAAAAAGAAGTTGGAAAGTTTCTGTTTGACAAACATCTGTACTTTCACTCTGAGCTGCAGGCACAATAAATAACTTTTTATGATGCAAATTGGTTGATGCTTCTCTTTAGCTGGGTTACATGCTCTTAGGAGAGATACAGTTTGTGTACCCACAGGGCCTGTGTGGCCTGGTCCCTGCTGGCCTTTTGAGCCTTATAGCTCTTTCTGTCTTGTGGGATATGAGACCCCTTGGGGTTTCTCTATGTGCTCCCCTGATCTTTCGGACTCAGTCAGGCCCTTCATGACCTGCCCCCTGGCACCCTGGATGGCAAGTTCACAGCACTTCCTGTGTTCATGAAGAAACAGTTCCTTGTTTGCTAGGTGTCTCTCTGGCGCAGGGTCACCTAGGACTGACTCCCGTCCCCAGTCCCGAGGGCAGGGTCTGGCATGTCAGTTGGTGGATGCTTACTGGGTATTCTTTTAGCTATGGATAGTAGAGAAATCCAGGCCTCTCATTTTTTGCTGCATTGACTGTATCTATCAAAATATTCCTTATTCTTGGGGCACCTGGGTGGCTCAGTGGGTTAAAGCTTCTGCCTTAGGCTCAGGTCATGATCCAGGAACCAGGGTCCTGGGATTGAGTCCCGCATTGGGCTCTCTGCTCAGCAGGGAGCCTGCTCCCCCTGCCCCCCCCACGTCCCCCCCTCCTGCCTCTCTGCCTACTTGTGATCTCTGTAAATAAGTACATTAAAAAAAAAAAATATATATATATATATATATATATATATATATATATATATATAATTCCTTATTCTCTTTCTCCTTCCTACCCTTTCTAGAAAGCATTTCTTTCTCTTCCTTCCTTCCTTTTCTTTCTTTCTTTCTTTCCTTCCTTCCTTCCTGCCTTCCAAGATTTTATTTATTTGAGAGAAAGAGTGAGCAGGCACAAGTAGAGTGGCTGGCAGAGGGAGAAGCAGGCTCCCTGCAGAGCAGTGAGCCTCAATGCAGGGTTTGATCCAAGGACCCAGGGATCATGATCTGAACTTAACTGACTGAGTCACCCAGGTGCCCTAAGATTGCCTTTTAATCTAGTGGATTCCCAATGTTCAGTTCTAACTGAATGAAGAGCTGCTGGCTCATATCTGTGGGGCAGGCCCTCCAACCCCTGTGGGGGATGGGCAGTGTGGTCTAGTGAAAGTTCTAGACCCCCAGGTCAAGAGATAGAAGCCTTGGCTACACCTTTCTTTGCAATCCAGCCATGGGACGGCTCCCTGGTTCATAAAATGTGGGTGATGACAGCATACCCACCTCCAACCGGGCTGATTCTGGTGGTCAGGGGAGAGAAACTGTGTAAAAGGTACATGACATAGCAGTGCTGGCTGTTCTGGATGATGGGTTTTTTGTTTTGTTTTGTTTTGTTTTTCTTCCCCTCCCTTCTTTTTTTTTTTTTTAAAGATTTTATTTATTTATTTGACAGACAGAGATCACAAGTAGGCAGAGAGGCAGGCAGAGAGAGGGGAGGAAGCAGGCTCTCTGCTTGGCAGGGCTCAATCCCAGGGCCCTGTGATCATGACCTGAGCTGAAGGCAGAGGTTTTAACCCACTGAGCCACTCAGGCGCCCCATCTTCCCCTCCCTTCTTACTTGGATCTCCTTATGTTTGACATTGTTCCTCTGTTACTGGAGAGACCCTGTGGGCCCAGTGGTATCAGGCCCAACCCAGGTCAAGGGCAGTTCTCTGATCTGTTGAATGAGTGCAGCCTGGGCCAAAGCCATTCAGATTCTTTCTCTGTGTTTATATACTGGCGATTTTTTAAAACCTTGATATTTGACCTCGAGGACTTTGTGGCCGAGCTGAGTGTAATGGCCGGCCTGCATTCCCCTTTGGCCCTCATATCATAACCAAAGTGTTAATAATTACAGCTTTTGCTGAGTGAGTATCTACCATATGTCAGATGTGTGCTTTCACAGCGCCTGTGATGTGTTGCTTCTCCTCTCCCCCACTTTGGGGAGAAGGTGGCAGACACCTCATTTTGCAGAAGAGGAAACTGAGATCCCCTGAGTTCAAGAAACTTGCCCAGATCTTCTAGTTGGAGTTCTGTGTAGGACACTGTCCTCATCTTAGCTCCTTGAGAGCAACTTGGTCTAGCTGTGTTCTGTCTGTTTTCTATGGTCTCTGCTCTGGATTGGTGTCCCCCAGGTTTTCCTGGGTGAGCTACTTGCTCAAGATGCCTGGTTGTCCAGGCCAGCCTCCCCATGCCTATGGTGGGTGCTGCAGGGCCCTGCTTTGCTCTGGAGGTGCTTCCTGCACCCCAGCCCCCCACTGGTGGAGTGCACACACCAGAAATAGGAGCTGGTTTCCCCTCTTGCCTACTTCTTTTTATGTCTAAACACTTCTGTTTGTCTTCTCTGGGCTGCATTCATTTCCCCCTCTTTACTGCTGCAGTTTATTGCTCTTTGCTGGCTTCTTTATTTTTATTTTCTAAACTTGCCTGAAATGCATCTTGATTTTGGCATCTTTAGATGTTTAGAGCCTTGCACTTTGTTACTGATGATTTCCCTCATTTTGCAGAACTTCATTTGGTTGCAAGTCTGTTTTGTAAGACTCTGCTTCTTTCCTTTCCATCATTAAATTTTGATATTTTTTCTGTTCCTATTCGCTTACAGAAACTTGCCTTTTGTTTTTGAGATTGTCATTGTGGACCTTCAGTGTGCTGTGGTTTGACCTCCCATCAGACTGACTTGGTTTTGGAATTGTGTGTTCATGGAGTAGAGGGCCCCTTTATGGTGTCCCTGCTCTTTCTGAAGGGCAGATCTGTCCAGATCATGTTGGGGGTTCTGCACTTTTCACTGGTTCTTGTAAGATCAGTTTGGAACACCTCATCACTGTGCGGGACACCCTCCATGTCCTTCCCTGCTGCCTCTTCACCCACACCACACCTGCCATGACTTCCTGCCTCCCTTATGCGAGACCAGTAGTTCTTAAACTTTTTTTTCAGAGTGCCTTTACAAATTCTTTTTTTTTTTTTTTTTTAAGATTTTATTTACTTGAGAGGGAAAGTGAGAGAGAGCACTGAGAGAGAGAGACAGAGAGAGAGAGCAGAGGGAGAGGAAGAAGCAGACTCTCCACTGAGCAGGGAGCCCAATATGGGGCTGGATCCCAGGACCCTTGGATCATGACCAGAGCTGAAGGCAGACCCTTAACCAAATGAGCCACCCAGGTGCCTTTGTCTTTAAAAATTCTTAAAAATTAATGAGTTCCCCAAAGAACTTTCAATAATGTGGATTATATTTAGCAATCTTTATTTGAAATTAAAATGGGAAAGGTTTAAAAATACTTATTAGTTTACCTATAGCAATAATAAACCCATTACATGATAATATAACATTTCTATTGAAAAATAACAGTTTCTAAGAGAAAAACACTTAATGGGAAGAATGACTTTGTTTCACATTTGTCCAGATCTTTGACGTCTGCATTCACCGCAGACAGATGGATTCTCCTAAACGCTCTGCATTCATCATTCTGTTGCAATATGTTGCGTTGGTTGAACTGTAAGAAGACAATGCAGCCTCACCCAGATATGTAGTTAGGGAAGGGAGGAGTATTTTAATGACCTTTTCAGTTAATTGTGGGTAGTGTTTGAAACTACAACAGAGCTTGACAAGTGGTAGTTTTTTGTTTTTTTTTTTTTGAGATTATTTATTTTTTTTATTTGATAGAGAGAGAGAGAAAGCACAAGCAGGGGGAGCAGGGAAGGGAGAGGGAGAAGCAGGCTCCCCAATGTAGGGGGGCTCCATCCCGGGACCCTGAGATCATGACCCGAGCCACTGACAGACCCTTAACCCACTGAGCCACCCGGGCGCCCCCAAGTGGTAGTTTTCTAAAGGTTTGTTGTAGCCGAGAATCGGAAACCCCGTGAGTGGACTTTTCATACTTTATTCCATTAAAATCTGTTGGTCCACTTTGCACTTTGGAAAGCTCTTCCATCTTGAAACGAAACACGTGAGCCATTTGGAAAACAGCACTTTTGTTAAGGGTACTATACCACTGTCGTCTGGAAAGGCCAAGTATGGGGAGGACCCACAGCTCACCATGGCTGATGCAAATTTTTCCGCAATTTTAGTTTTTGCTTGAAACACACTTTTTTTTTTTTTTGTAAAGCAACAGATATAATCGGTTTTTTCTTGACATCACTAGCTTCCTTTATTCACTTTTGAGAGAATTTCCACAACACCCAAGTCTGAATGACTCGCAGTTTTTCTGCCATCCTTTCAAGTAGAAATAGTGGCGCCTGAAGAGCGGCTGATGCAGCTCGCGGCCTCGTCACACAAGTGCTCCGCCCCACAGCCCGCGCGCTTCACCTGGCCCCGGAAGTGCTTTCTGAGAGCTTCCGGTTTCCTCAGCTGGGATATTAAAAAGATGTGTAGTTCAGGGTCGATATGTAATACAGTGGATACTTTCTTATTGCTTCATCAAGGATGTTTTTAGGTGAAATTGACTTTTTTTTTTTAAATGGTGAGTACGTGGCCGTGGGGAATACAGGGGCGACTAATAGAGTCACATGCCACTCCTTGATTGCGGCGAAGGCACCAGCAATGTTACCCGGCGTTGCTTTTGCAGAGTCTGGCCAGTGCCATTATGGGTGAAGGTAGCTTTGGCCTTGCAGCAGCCACCGACAGGGTCTGGGAACATACTTTGAAAACTATGTTGTCTTCATTCATCCACACTCACTGGACTGCCTTGCTTTAAATCTGCTGGGAACCCTTGTCCTCACCAGCTCTCCCCATCTTTGTGTGCAAATGTGCGCGCGCCTGCACACACACACAAACACATACACCCGGGTTTTTATATATACTGCTCTTACTGATCATGTGTTCTCAAGTCTCTTCCAGGGGACTGGAGACTGTGAACCGGGTTTCATACTTATCTTGGTGGCAGTAGCCTGGAAGCAATCTGCCTGTTAAATGCTAACTTGTTAGTGTTGGCTGTTTTCATTATCATCATCATCATATCATTATTGCAAGGGCTTCATACAGGTTTTTTGAACCAGTGAAGAGTTTGAGTTAGCATTTTTCAGAATTTCTTTACGACAGTTCTCCGTGATGTCAGTAAGTGTTAAGCAGCAGGGGCGTCTGTGCTTAACTGGATTTGAGGATGGTCAGCAGGTTTTGAATGGAAGGATTTCTCAGATCCTTCATCATATAATGTGCATTGTGAATCCTGAAGGGGGATGGGAGGCTATAGGGTGTGGTATTCCCAAAGTTGAATAGCATGGGAATCTCCTCTTCTTGGCATATCTCATAGAATTAGGGTTCTTGGGATTTCCCTTGGGAAATAATTGTGTAGCCTGGCTTTTCTACTTTTACAGATGAGGAAACATTACATGTGTTCGTTCGTGCATGGATTTATATCTGAGCTATTTTATAAGTCCCTCCTAAGGATAGGTGCTAGTAGATTTAGACATGCAGTGCAAGCAAAAAAAAAAAAAAAAAAAAAAAGGATTTGTAGAAAATGCTAATAAACCATTTGTGTAGAGTAGATAGTCAAGTGGGAGATTCAAGTGTGCATCAACTGATCACCCAAAATTACAAGCTGTATGTAGGAAGGTACACAGTGCTAAACCATCTGCTTTCTGTTTTTCCCATTTTCAAGGCTCTGTGTGGTCTGTTTAGGTACTCCTCCCAAAACTTTGCCACTGCCTTTATCCTTATGATCCAAACAACTGATGAAGATCATTAAGATGTGGTCTGTTTGCCCAGTCATTTCATCTGCGAGGGTGGTGTGGCAGAGATAAAATCTTTCAGAATGTGAGCCAACTTCGACTTAGTACCTGGCACGTAGTAGGTGTGTGTCTATATTGCTTGGCTGAGCAAAGAATGAAGAAGCGTACTCTGAAAAATCTGAGGCTAAAGGACAGATTCCACATGATGGTCTCCAATCAGCCCAGTGCCCGAACTTGCTGTACTCTACAGGGTGGGCTGAATAAAACCTCATTATGTGCTTTTCACGCCCCACTGTTCTGACCTTGTGCATTCTGGAGAGGACCAGTGACCTTCCCTTCTCTTCCACTCAAAACAAAACACAACACATCCTATCTTCTATTTTGATCTGGTAGCACCTGTACATGGCGGGGGTGGGGAATGTTAATACATTCTTTACATGAATATATTTCACCAAAGGACATGATGTCGATATGGTAAAATTGGCCTTTGGTCTTCTGCCCGTCTGTACAGATGATGGCAGGAGGGTTTTGTATTGGAACAGCCTTGGAGTCAGTACTTCGCTTAGAAGATTAACCTAGTGTTTAATTTGATGTTTCAGTCTGTGAAGTCACCTACAGAGAAATCAAACATTTACATGTTTATTAACCAGTGCTTTTGGTTCTTGGCATGTGGCCCAAACCACTTTGGGCCGGATGAGCTCCAGGAGTATGCAGAAATCTCCCACGGCCCCTCTCCCCGCACTCCCTCATATGGATAGACAAACAGGAAAACATTTACCGGCTTCAATTATCCTTTTGTTTCAAAGCCTGAAACTTTTTTAGCCACTTCATGTTCCTGCCAGAGTCTGAAAATTAATAGGCTTTAGAGAGGCCGAGGGTTGAGTAGAGTCACTTCGAGAACAGCGTGCATCTGGATGCCTGATTTTTCAGGTGTTGCTCTGAGACTGAATTAAGAAGTCTTATTCTCAGGGAGTTTGGGCCCTCTTGATTTCTAATTTTTGTGATTGAGTTAGAGTTGCAAGAATATCATGATTTGGCTAATTTAAAAAAAAATAATTTTCTTCCCTTTGTAAAAGTAATACACACTAATTGTAGAAACTTGGAAACATATCAAAATGTATAATGCTGAAAATTACCCATAATTCTAGTACTCAGAGATAATCACTGCAAACCATTTTGTTGTATTTGCATGCATTTGTGTATGCATAATTAAGATCATTGTGTTTAAATTTCGATTTCTACTTTTCCTATTTCACATAAGAATATTTTCTCTTGCAATGAGAGCTATGTGCCATAGGAGTTTCTGTTAGTTTCTGGGGGCTGCTGTAACAGATTCCCACACATGGGGAGGCTTAAAACAACAGAAACAGATTCTTTCCCCATTCTGGAGGCCGTTAAGTTGGAATCAAGATAGAGGAAGGGCTATGATGCCTCTGGAGGCTCTGCGGAGAAGCCATTGCTTTTCCCACCCAGTTTCCAGGGGCTGCTGGCATTCCTTGGGATGTGGCCTCATCTTTCCCATGTCTGCCTTTGTTCTTATGAGTAATCGCGTGTGTGTGTGCGCGCGCACGCGCGCGCATGTGTGTAATCTCTGCCTCTAGGGGTAGGCCTCTAGGGTCCACCCAGATAATCAAGGATATCTATTCACCTTAAGATGCTTATCTTTTTTATTTTTAAGTTTTGTTTTGTTTATGATTTATTTATTTATTTGAGAGAGCATGTGTACATGCAGGGGGAAGGGGAAGAGAGTCTTAAGCTGGCTCTGCGCTAGGCCCAGAGCCCCTTGTGGTGTTGGAACTCACCTCCCTGAGCTCCTGACTGGAACCAAGACCAAGAGTCAGAAGTTTAGCCGACTGTACCACCTAAGCACTCTTAAGATGCTTAAGACATCCTAATCACATCTGTAGAGACCCCTTTTCTGTATGAAGTAACACGGACAGGTCCCAGGGTTGGGTCATAATGTCTTTGGGGCCAGTTTTTAGCCCCATAAGCCATAGGACTTAACAGTGGACTTTTGGAGCCAGACTGCATGGGCTCAAATCCCCGTGCTGTCTCCTACTAGCAGGATGACTTTGGGCAAGTGTCTTTAATTCTTGCTCCCTCCATTTTCTGGTCTGTAACATGGGAATACTAAGCTTAGTATAGTGCCTGGCCCTTGTAAGGATTAGCTGTTATTATTGAAATTATTATTTTCATGAGAAATTCTTTGTAAAATGTTATTTTAATGGCTGCATAAAACCATAATTGTGAATGTACCATAATTTATTACATTGCATCACTTCCTTTTGTGGGCTATTTATTCCAGTTTTTTATCTCATGTATAATACTTCCGCAGATACCTTTGAGCATTAAGTTTTGTCCCCACTTCTGATTCATTCTCTAATATAAGGTTCTGAAAATGGAATTATAATGTCAAAAGGTATGTGTGAGTTAAGCCATTTAATAAGAATTTGTCAAATTGCTTTCCAGAAAGATTGTGCCTGTTATATAACTTCTACTAGTAGCTGGATGATGAGAGTGCCCATTTTACTGTGGCCATACCTGCATCGAGTGTTATCATTTTAAACATTCTCAGCTACTTTTAACATCATCCACCCTTTTTAGGTTGACCTATTACATAGCAAAGCGACTCAATGTAGTGGTTCCTTTAGCAAAGAATAGTCTCACGAGGCAAGAAAACTTCAAATGAAGTGATATCCTTGCTTTGTCAAGAGGTCAAGTGCTTTCTCCATTTTGTTATGAAACCTGAGTGTTTTCAAGGTTACCAGGGAGGGGTGTTGGGGAGAGGACGTTTGAGTGCCAAGACAGTGCTACGTGTATAAGCATTTTAGTAAATCAGTTTTATTTCTGTTCTCAAGCTTATCTGTTGAAAACTCTGAACATTGAAAACTGTTTTAAACACTTGAACAGAAAACAGATCAATTTAACTACTTTTCTTTTTTCAGTTTAACTACTTTTCAACTAAAACTGCTTGAGGCACAGAAGGATGGAGTAAGGAAGGGACAGCTCCTCTACTGGCTGCCAAAGATGGTGGGAGACCAGCTTGGGAAGGGCAGAGGGAGAGTTTGCACCTGTTCCTTACCTGTTAACCTTTCCTTTCCTGGGGGTGCTAATTGCAGTCTGAACCTGTCCAGTCCAGGCTCCACTGGTGCAGAGGAAAAGCAGGAGTCCTAGCTGCGTGAAAGACAGGGTGATGGTCTTTTTCCCCCCGGTCGTGCTCTGATATGGGTGTACAGTACATACTGGTACAACTGGTCACACACAAATTGGGCAGTACCTGTATCAGTTATTGTGGGCTTAATGGTCGCCCCAAAGATGTTTCCCAATAATGTTGCCCTGTTTAGAGAAAGGGTCTTTTAGGTGCGATTAAGATAAGGATTTTGAGAGGAGATCATCTTGGATTATCCAGGTGGGCCTTCAGTGCCATCCCAAGTGTCGTTAGAAGAGAGGGGAAGAGGGTGATGTCACATGCACAGAGATGGCAGAGAAGCAGAAGAGAGATGTGGCCACAAGCAAAGGAGTGCCGATAGCTGGAAAAGGCAAGATGCACCTTCTCCAGAGCCCCTGCAGGGATCGTGGCCCTTACGTACACTATGATTTCAGCCTTCTGGACCCGAGAACTGTGAGGGAATAGATTGGTGTTGTTTTCTGCCATCTAACTTGCGATAACTTGTTGTGGCAGCTGCAGGAGACTTACCTATGCTTCGTTCCACAAGACTGTTCCGCTGATTGCATGTTGGGCTGTGTGACAATCTTATATGTTATAACAGCTTCTCAGCTTCTCAATTTCTGTACTTATCTTCTCATGAACCAGCAGTGAAGAGTTTGGTGGATGACTTTTGTGTACCAGTGGTCTAGTCTCCCACCCTTATTTTATGTATGAGGAGACTGAGGCCCAGAGAGGAGGTGGTAGGACTGAGCTTAGAGCACAGGTGGCTCTCCTGGTCAGAGTGCAGAGACAGGGGGGCCAGGTCTGGAGACCCAGGTCTGGAGAGAGCAGACTGGAGTACTGCCCTTTAGCCTGTCCTGCAGGTCAGCTGGTGTCCTGGGGCTATTCTGTGACTTGCTGAGTGAAAGCCCCTGGAGCACGAGGCTGCTTAGAAGGCCCAGAAGCCAGGGGAATCTTGTAAAGCCTTTGCTTCTGATAGCCAGCAGCAGGCAAGTCATCCTGTCAAGGGTGAATGTCTTGGCTTGCTCTTGACTTCAGTCTCTGTGGTATGACCCAACGACAGAGCCTATGGGGAACTAGAGGGGGAAGGCCCCTTAATTCAGGGCCTGCACAGTGCATGGTCAGCTCACATACACACACACACACCCCGTGTGTGTGTTTATGTGTGTGTGTCTTTCTCTGAATAAGGACCCACCGCTGCTTGCCTACATTTGTACATCTTCATCCTCAAATGGGGGAGGGAGGCAGCATCCATCTCCAAGCTAATCAGTTTGGGGAGGGAAGCCATGGGCCTGCCTGCTCAGCCTGGACTGCGGGGACTGTCCCAAAAAAAGGGGTCTGTGGAGGGGTAGTTCCCCAAAACCTATTACACCTCTTTTTCTGATTTCTCAACAGGAATAACTCAAGTTACCTTTACTGGAAGTCAGTTTGCTGAAAGTACTGAAACTGCAGTTCTTAGTTGAAGAAAAGGTAAATGGAAGTAAATTTGTACCTACTAAAATTCCCTATCAGGGAAGCCAGTGTTTGGGGCAAGATTATTGTTCCCGGCATTCCTCAAACATGCCCAGTCCTATGTGTGCTCTTTCCTCTCCTCTTGGCCTGGCCAGGTTCCTCTTGATCCCTGAAGGTCTTTACTTCCCTGGAAATCAAGCCTTTTACGTACGTATTTTTTAAAGATTTAATTTATTTAGACAGCACGAGGGATTTGGGGGCAGAGACCGGGTGAGAGAGCACTTTAGGTAGGCTCCCCGCTGAGTGTGGAGCCAGACCCCTGGCTTGGCTCCATCTCAGGACCACTGAGACTGCTGAGGCTTCTTGTCTCATGGACTCGAGAGATGAATCTCGTGGGCAAAACGGTGAAGTGAAGTGAAAGTTGATTAAGTGAAGGTGAGAACAGAAAGGAAGGGAAAGGAGCTCTCTTAAGAGTGACAGGGGTCCGGAGCGGGTGGCCACTGAGGGCTTTTATGGTGGGTCTTTTCTAGAAAATTGACCAGGGAACTTGGTAAATATTTTGTCTGTGACTTTTAAGACAAAAAAGGTGGATTTGTAAATATTAGGAAAACATCTCCTCTATATTTAGAACAAACAAGGCAGATTTGTTAATGTTCCCTTCTCTCTGGTTAGTATCTTGCCTATAACATTTCTCCACATCTGGGATTGCCGTGAGCCTGGTCACGTAGCCCCCCACCCGTCTCTCCCTACCTCGCCTCACCCACCCCTCACTCAAGACCATGACCTGAGCCGAAATTAAGAGTCGGATGCTTCACTGACTGAGCCACCCAGACATCCTGGAAATCCAGCCTTTTTATTCCCTCCTGGCGGGTAGTGACTTTTCCTGCTTTGGAAGCCCTGTCATACTGTCTCCTTCTCACTGACATGTGTCGTAATGAGCTTGACATGACTGTTCGTGCCCCCCACCCCTGGTCGCTCTTCTGCCAATGCTCCTTCTCTGTGAGCCTTCCCCCACCACAATCCTGGTATTTCCACACTTGATCGTAGTAGCCTGTTTGCACCTTGTCTGTTATAAGCTCCTTGAGAGCGTATCTGAATGTGCCTGGACATGCTCCATAAACATACATGTATTGGATGAACAGGGGATCAGGCTTCCCCACTAGACAGTCAGCTGCTGGAGGACCCACTTTGTTCCTCTACCACTATCATTCTCAAATCGATTCTGTTTTTCGAGCATTCATCAGAAATTGCTGATCTCTAGATGTCCTTTGTTTTGGGGCTTTGGTCGAACAGAGCAAATAGGAAGGCTTTTCTATCTGACTTTTATTTTTGGGGGGCAATATGGGCCCATGTTAAGAGCAGTAGCCCAGCAACTGAAAGGGAAGGGAGGTGACAGGCAAGTCAGAACAGCAGTGACTGGGAGCATGGCCTCCCGCTGGTCGGTGTTGAATGGAGGTTGCCAGAGTTGGGGTTTTGGTCATGCTGTGATTGGGGGCCCTCCTGTCTGCTGGTCAGCAGACCCCCTCCTCCATCCATCTGCATGATCTTCTGAGCCGCTCCAGTCAACAGACAGTGGCGTCTTCACTACCTCCCTGCTCCAAACCCTTTTGCTTTAAATGAATGAGTGCTCAGGTTCCTTTTTTTCAAGCTGTGTACTGCACTGCTAAATGTCTCAAAGAAGTTTCTTATCGATCCCGGTTTTGTGGGTCCCCATCGACTGAGAGTCTTTGCCTTAACCCTTCCTATCTCCCAGTAACCAGTAGTTGTCTCTTACCTTTGCATTATAGGGTGCTTCTGCACCCCCCGCCCCCCAGCTTGCGTTCACCTGCCAGTCCCAGGAGATGGGCATTCAGGCTCAGAGCAGTTAGATGTTTTCCATGAGGTCATGGGACCAATGTGAATGGAGTTCGGCTTTTCTCCCTGCCGCACTGTTTTGGTCCTTCCCCTTGGAAGCCACTGCTGCCATCACAAAACCTGGGGCCCTGTCTCCTACCTACCCACTGTGTTCCCTCTGGAGAGAGGACCCTTGACTTTAACCTTCTGTTAAGAGATGCAGTTTGGGGATGCCTGGGTGGCTCCACCGGTTAGGCATCTGTCTTTGGCTGGGATCGAGTCCCTTGTCAGGCTCCTTGCCCCACAGGGAGCCTCCTCCTCCTTCTGCCCGCCACTCCCCCTGCTTGTGCTCTTGCGCTTTCTTATGCTCTCTCCCTCTGTCAAATGAATAGATAAAACCTTTTCTAAAAAAAAGAAGGGGGATACAGCCTGACAATTGTGTTACCCCCCACTCCAGCTTTCTTGACAAAGTAGTTCTCTTTCTTCTAGGACCCTCTGGTCAATCCTCTAAGTTTTCTTTTTGTTAGGGCTTATTTAAATGCAGGAAATTTAATTAGTTTACATTAATACTGTGCTGTCTTACTCCATGAGTAAACTGAAAGACACTAATGGGGGTTTAATCTAGCTGTTTCTAATGATGGTTTCTCTCTCTCTTCTCCTTTAAATAACTGCAAATGTTTCTATTAATCAGGGCCGCAGAGCACAGTGCTTTATTGCCATGTGGAATTGTGTAGTTAAATGTGATTTCTAAAAAATGGCTCACATTTTAATTAGAAAGCAGATTGTTAAATGGCATTTTGATTTGTCCTTTGATGGGGAATTGGAAGTAGACCCATCACGGTAGGAAACCAGGTTCTAGTCCAGAAGGAGGCATATTAACTTAAGAACAGGGTGTGATTTCAGTGAGTCATTGTTTTCCTAAAATAGGCTGTCTTCTCTGGTCTTCTGGTGAGGGAGAGAGACCTTCCCCTGCATCTGATGCCACCTGAGATTGGCATTTCCCCTGGAGACAGTCCTACTTGGAATCCCCCATCCAGGCTGGTGCTCCCAGTGGTCTGATCATCAGGGCACAGGACTAGGTACCCAGGCTCTTCTGCTGGGACTCCTTAAAAACATCAATATCAAGAAATTGACAAACCTATGATGATACTTGTAACTGGAGAAAATGTTGGGCTCCATATTTCCCACTGTGCCATGATGCAAATATCATTTTATTGCTAAAATGACTGCCTTCCTGGCCCCAAAGCTGGTATCCGCATCACTACTGAGGGTCGTCATTGAGGCAGCCTGTGCGTGGTCGGCTGAGTCTGTCCCTATAAGCTCCTTCTATGGTGCCTCCGCCTTGAGGTGGCCCAGTGGCAGGACATTCAAGCACCCAGGAGGAAGGTGGGGAGGGTCACTGGTGAGAAGATGCAGGCATTTGTCATTCCACGTGACTTCTCTGTGCTTTATAGGACATTTTATACCTATTATGGTAGCCAGCAAACTTGAATGTCTCGCAGGTGCTTCACAGTCACAGGGTCCAATTTTTATCTCTTGGTCTCTTTCTACCACAGCCCCTTTGCACACCTCCCTTCCCTCCATCTCATTAGGATGTGCAGCTCTTAACTCACTTTTTCCAGCCAGAAACTGGGAAGTCATCTCTTAAACACTCACCTTTGTCTTCCTCCAGATCCCCCAGTCCTTGCAATGCTCCTAAAGTAGATCTTGAATTCGTCTCCTGCCCTCCCATATCCATCCCCCAAGTCCAGTGACACCAGTAGCTGCTGGGTTCCTGCAAAGGCTTTTGAACTGCTTGCCCTATTTCCACCACCCCCCTCCACCCATTCTGCTCATCACTTTGGACTCAGGGTGACCTTTAAAATATTTGTCATGTCATTTCACTCCTCGCCCACACCTGTCCGTGACCTCTTTCTGTGCTTGGATGAATCAGCATGGCCCATGGAGAGGACTGCATGGCCTGGGCTCCAGACCTGGCTAGAGGTCTCACAGCACTCTTGACGTCATGTTCAAGTGGCTTGTGAAACACTTTAACCTTTCACTCTTGACTTCCTTGGCAGGCTGCAATGACTTTGATTTTCCAAGGACAGTAAGATCACTGTCAGCCTGATAAAGGTGTACTTAGAATGGATGTCCTGTTCTGGAAAATGGTATTGGGGGCAGGGTTGTTCTTCTAAACCCCAGAAATCAACTCATAGGACACAGAGGGGGACCACTATTTCGTGTGGAACTTTAATAAGCAATTAACCAATATGTAATCTGCTAAAATGTTAATACCCCTGCTGCTCTCCAAGTAGCCTCCCTTCCAGATACTTCAGTGTGTAAGAACATGCATAGCCTTTAGCTCCAGAAATCATGACTGAAGCTTGGTTCCAGGTCAGTACAAGACAAGATTGACATTCTACAGGGAAAAAAAGAAACACACTAAATATTAGTGCACAACTTTCCTTTTTTAAACCTTTTTCTCCTACCCTGAAGCCCACTTGTGCTCCTCACCTTAACCTTGAGCTTTTCCTCTTGTGTGTCTGTGGCACCACACACACAAACACTTGAGCAGGGAAATCTGGCTCAGCTGAGTGACCTTCTCCGTTCTCCTTGGGCCTTCGGTTCAAGGTTCAAACGATCTCAAAGGAGGAGTTTGCCAAGCAGGGCAGGAGTGACTAGGAGAAAAGAGGTGGAAAAGGGCATTTCAGATACCTGCATGGACGGAGGCCTGGGAGGTCAGCAAGGGCGTGGCACACCCTGAGAGCTATGTGGGGTGGTTGTGGCTGCTGCAAGTGAAGGCTTTGGCTGGGGACTGACCGGTGGGCTTGGGGCCCGATCATGTCGTGGAGTGTCCCCATGCGATTCTATGAGGGGGGTTCCTGGGTCAGATTTGTTTTTTGCAGCAGGGGTTCTGCAGGCTTGGCCTCTTTTCAAGACTTTTTAATGGCATTGACCCAATTCAGACACACAGGGCCTCTTATTAGGTTTTGTGGGCATGGGACTCAAAACGCCAGACTTCCAAGTTTAAGGTACATCCATAGGCTGTCTACCAAGAATCCCAGAGACATTTTAGAAGTCACTGAACTGCAGTTGGTATTAAATTACTACCATGCTGGAGTTTATGAATGACTCTATTCCTGTTCTGTTGGGGTTTGTCTGCTTTGCCATGCTTGGAAGTGGTGCGTTTGAGGCTCCTGTGAAGTGCAGACCCACAGGCTGTTGGACTTCCTGTAGATGTTGGAGACGGCGCTGTAACCATGTCGTAGCAAGGCCATCTTGAATTCATGGCAATTTGTAATTTCTCAGAATCTAGATGTTGAATTATCGATTACTCTTAGCTTAGCTTTCTCACTGTTAGTCTAGCACGATTTGGTTGACGGTTAACCATAACCTATCAAATAATGTATATTTATACCAGGAATGTGTTTTGGCTCACGCGTTTCCCACAGTAAGAGTTTAAAACCTATTGAGGTTTAAATGAGTCTGTCAAGGGTGGCTGGGGGGCTCTGTGGGTTAAGCGTCTGCCTTTGGCTCAGGTCATAATCTTGGTATCCTGGAGTCGAGCTCTGTGTGGGGCTCCCTGCTCAGTGGGGAGCCTGCTTCTCCCTCTGCCCCTGTACCCCGCCACGCTCTCTCTCTCTCTCTCTCTCAGATAAATAAATAAATGACATCTTTAAAAATAAATAAATGAATGAGTCTTCCATATGTCTTTGCCAAAGAGGAAGCATACCTCTCCTGCATATGGGGATGGGCAAGTCGTAGTGTTCTTTGCCCACAGCCACCGGCAGTGATCTTAGAAGGATTTAGAAGCATTTGCACTCTTTAGGGCTCAAACAAGCAGGAAGTTCAGACAGGGAAACTCAAGTTAGGAGGCTGTTGTGGAACTCCTCACGAGCAAAGGTGAGGGCCTGACCTGGTGGTAGTGGGGATGAAGGAGTGGGGAGACGTTTGAGAGATGTCTAGCATGAAGTACTGGTCATACTCGGGGGAGAATGTGATACAGGAATAGGGGAGAAGGTGTGCGTCCTGGAAAACCTCAAACCTCTGACTTCATACCATGAGTTAAGAGGAGCAGGCTTCTATCATTCAGCAAATACTTAGTAAACCTCTGGTGGGAGAGGGGAGGTAGACAGAGAATTACTAACTCTTTGAAGAGGCAGAGCAAAAGAAGGGCCACTTTATATATTTATTTATTGAAGATTTATTTATTTCAGAGAGAGAGAGAGCGAGTGCACAAGCACATAGGGGAGGGGCAGAGGGAGAGAGAGTCTCAGGCAGACTCCATACTGAGCGCAGAGCCCCATGCAGGGCTCGATCTCATGCCCCTGAGATCAGACTTGAGCTGAAACCAAGAGCTGGATGCTTGGCCACCTGCCACCCAGGTGCCCCAGGAAGGGCCATTTTAAAGGCATAAGAGTAGGCAAAAGGCAACTGATTTTGACTAGGGGATCAAGGATGTTTTCTCAGCAGCAAGAACATTACATGAAGCAGGCCAAGATGAAGAGCCCTGAGACTGGGCACGTGTTGGCCTGTTTTGCCTCTACGTTCAGAGGGACAGGAGTGTGACTGCTCTATATAATGTTGGGGACAGGCTTGGGCTCAGCACCCAGGGCCTAGACGGCCAGGCCAAATCTACATTGTGCTTTGTTGACCCCGGGGGCCGCTGCAGGCTTTGTAGCTAGAGGACTAAGATGGGAGCTGGGATTAAGTGAAATTGTCCTGTCCGAAGACTGAGGAATCAGGGGCTGGAGGCAGGCACTTTGCCGGCCGGGGGAACCTCGTGGGGTCTGCAGACAGGCCGCTGGCAAATCAGTCAGCCTCATCCTCAGCACTCGAAAGCCTCTGGTCCTCTGACCTTTGCCCGGACCATCCCCATTGACTGTTCAGTTTGGCAAAACAGCTTAAGGTACAGCAAGAAAAGGTGGCATTTAAACTAAAGACCAAATATTGATTGCTTTGTTAGTGACGAACTGCACTTCAGCAGCCCGAGGTCACTGTCTGATGGGGTCATTCTCCTTCTCCTATCCTCGAAATTGACCCTCCTGCAGACTCCTGGGAAGGCGGACATGCCACCGTGTCAGTATTTGAGAGCAGCTTAGCATGTGGACTCCCTTCTGCAGAGTATTTGAATTTGGGCAGCAGCAATCAGGGCCTGCAGCAGAGCACAAATAATAGGCTTTGAGACATTGGCCGGGGGGTTGTAGAGTCCTTTCTGGATTGATCTTCTTGCCCCTCATCTCTGGCTCATGCTCCGTGGACCTCTGCTGCCTGCTCCTGCGCCCGCACACCTTTCAGGTAGGCTCCTGCCTCCAGGCCTCTACCCTCCTGTTCCCTGCCCGGCCCCTTCCTCCCCTCCTTGTACTCAAGGCCAGCTGCACTTTTTCTCTTCAGGCTTCTGCTGTCTGCTCAGACGCCGTCCCTTGTAACACTCCTGCATTACCGCACGTCTCCGACGCTCTGTCACACACATCTCTCCTCCATTGCCTCCTGTCAGAGTGTGCGCTTTGTCTTGCTCATCGCTCAGTCCCCACTGCCAAGTGCACGCCTGGCACGTGGACGTGGCCTTGTATCTGGGGTATTGGTGGCCCATCACTCAGCACATATAATTGGTGCCGGGCATATGGTAGGCGCTCAGGAAGTGTGTGAGTGAATGAATCGGTGGGTGAGCCACTCTGTGTGTGATTAGCTAGTCCCCCGCGCCTCGCTGCTCACCAGGGATGCTTTGAATAAATGAGTGGATCCGAGGCTGAATCCCTCGTTGGTGTGAGCCCTCAGTCTTCTCCCCAGGGGAAGGCCCCGACGTGGCATGGCGTCCCCGGGCGCATGCGAGGGCGGTTGCCGTTTGCACTTGAAAATCCAGTCGATACCTCACTCTCTCTCAGTTTGTCTGCCATCAGCCAGGCTCTGTAATTAACTTGCTGTAATTTAGCTTCGAGATGAATTTTTCATTTTAAAGAGGCCACAAACAACAGGCACTTCTGATGTCTCGGTTGTTAATGAAGCTCCCGTCTACCAGATCATGAGGAGCGTAGCGCGCTGAGGGCTGTTGTTTAGCTCACTCCTGCCCATAGGAGCGAGGGTACAAGCTGACGATTCCCGGCAGGTTGTGGGCCTGTGTTCCTGGGGTGCTGCAGAGTATGCCAGTGTGCGGGCACAGCCCCGGGGTAGGGGGCATGTGGGCCATCTTCCTTGGGGTCACACTTTACACAAAGATGTGGGGGAAATAACATTTAAAGATCATTGAGAGGTGCCTCAGTGGCTCACTCGGTCAAGTGTCTGACTCTTGGTTTTTGCTTAGTTCCTGATCTCCTGGGTCACGAGATCGAGCCCTATGTTGGGCTCTGTGCTTAGTGGGAGACTGCTTGGCCCTTCTCCCTTTGCCCCTTCTCCCGCTCTCTCTCTCTTCCTCTCTGTCTCTTCCTCTCTAAAATAAATAAATAAATCCTTAAAGAAAAAAACAGATCCCAAAACAAATATGGATACCTGCTGGAGGAGAATTCAACATGGCATGGCTTGGTGGGTAAGAGCAGGGCTCTGGAACCTGACTGTCAGGGTTTGAATCTGTCCCACCAACTTAATTGCTTTGTGGTCCTGGGCAAGGGACATAATGGCCCCAGACCTCAGTTCCCGCCTCTCAGGTGGGAGGCTGTGACGCAGTAGAACCTCCCTCTCATGGGGACACAGTCAGCATTCAGTGACAGCCACCACAGGCTCCGGCCCAGCTCTGGCCTCCACGGACCGATGTTCACTTGCGTCTGTTGTATTTGAGACGCACAAGTCAGTGGAGCGCTGCCTTAAAAAACCAAAAGAAACGGTGCATACAATTGGCTGGTCACATGTTTTATGTATTTTCCCCCAACCTTGCCTGAGTCTTGCACTGTCACAGAGTTGAACTGTCATTAACAAAGGGCAAAATTAGCGACGCTTACTGCTAATACCTGCTGGCTTCCAGCACCTTAAGTGAGCAGCAGATGAAGCTGGGGAGCCTACAGGTTTGGACATGGAACTGCCATTTAAGGAGTGACGTTCTCCGAGGAGCCGCAGCCTTACTAAGTGCTTGCAGACATGACCTGGGGCTTGCCTTTCATTCCGCAACAGCCTGGGACTCATCAAGGTTGGAGAAGTCTTGTAGCAGCAGAACCCAGGTCCATCTCTTCCATCTGATTTCTGAATCGCGTCCCATTCTTCTCTTGGATTCCCCTAGAGATTGAGAGCTCCCTCCTCCCAAAGTAGGAGTCTTCTGCCATCCGTTCAGGCTCTGCCTTCCAGAGCACAACTGAACCAGGATTTTTCAGTGCACAGCTTAGGTTCTCTGACCTCTGGACCCCATGTTGGCACAACTCCACTGGGAAACGTGATTTACCTGTTTAGTGGCCCTCACTGTTGGGGAGGTCTTCTCAAACCAGTGTTTATCAGCTGCTGCTCACAACCAGTGAACTGACTGGGAGATTAGTGGATCTCAGTGGATGTCTTTTCTAATGACATGAAACAAGATGGCTGCTTGTCATAAGCCTCCGTGTTCCCTTGTAGAACTTCGGTCTCAGGCTGTGTGGTGTGCACTGCTGTTAACGAGGTTGCTTTCTCTGCACCTCAAAAGCCACTGTCCTCAACCCTCTTGCAGGAATTTCAAATTACTTCTTTTCTCTTGAGGAGGAAGAGGAGGAGGAGGAGTTGGAGTTTTGTCCTCTCTGTGGTTGGCTTTGCTTCAGGTCAGCTGGTTTTAAACCAAGTTGCTGTGCTGGAGCACAGTTGCTGGTCACTGTGCATGTCTCTCTGACTCCCCGGTAAAGAAGGACAGTGGGCTGTCCCCGTTGAGATGACAGGAACCATCAAAGGCCCTGCCTCCTGTCTGGCTGCCTCTGTGGGCTGTGTGAGAAGGGCATGGTCTCGGGGCTGGAAGAGCCTCTTCTGTCACTGGTTCTTGGGAAGAGCCTGTGGGACTGGCCTCCCTGCCCACATGGGGGCATCTTTTCTTCCCTGGAGGCCAGCAGGAGAGGTCTCATCTTGTCACATGTTGTCCTGAGAAACATGACCATCACTTGAACAGAAAAGAGGGACACGGCTGCAAAGACGTGGATTAGAGCATCCTCAGGGCCCCCAGGACCTCAGCTGTGTGTGTTGGGGGCGGAGGGGAGGTGGGTGTGGCAGGGAGGAGGCACCTAAGCCCCCTGAGTAGCAATGGGGTTTGGGGTGCCAGGGCTGATGCCAAGCGCTTTGCTTTTGTGATTTCATGTGGCCCCCACGTCCTTCTCTCACTTGGTCACACGGGCCTGACAAGACCCTCGCCCTGCTTCAGCCTCATGTCCTCCATCCTATCCCCTGTTCTCAGTTGGTGCCCTCTGACTCTTCACACTTTTATTTTATTTTATTTTATTAATTTTATTTATTTATTTGAGAGAGAGAGGACTCATGAGAGGGGAGAAGTCAGAGGGAGAAGCAGACCCCATGCTGAGCAGGGAGCCCGATGTGGGACTTGACCCTGGGACTCCAGGATTATGACCTAAGCTGAAGGCAGTTGCTCAACCAACTGAGTCACCCAGGTGCCCCAGACTCTTCTTGCTTTAAGGTCTGTGACCTGTGGCTGCAGGTATGCTATGTGCTGCTGTGGTCTCACAATAGTCCTCCGTGCCCTTTGTCCCTCTTGGGGACAACTGTGTCATAGCTTCTCACTCTTCAAATGTCTAAATATCTCCTCCACCTTCCTGCCTCCTAAGGTGATGACCTTTTTCCCGTTTCATGCACAATCAGTGGCAGACGTGTGAGAACTTAGGCTTGCTTCTGGGACCATGCTGGTGGCCCCAGACCTGCTCTGTCTGCCCCAGGGCTACTTCCCTCAGTTCTTTTTCTTTCCTTGTCCTGGTGCGCTTCCCCCATGATAACGAACATTCTGTAACTGCCTTAACTACCTAACATACAGAGCAAAACTCTTGTCCTCATAGCCCCGAATTCTGACCCTCTTTTAATAATAGACAGTGGTATTGCTGGCGCTTCTAACCTTCCGTAGTTTGTAAGGACGTACCAGGCGTTATTCTCATGAGTTCATGAGGTGGGATTTTTATCCCCATTTCTCAGATGAGAAATTAGAGGCCCGGGAAGATGGAGCACCTTGCCCGAGGTCCCATGCTTAGCCCCCGCGCCCTGTCCTGAGAGGAGCAGCCTACTAGAGGTCTCCATCCTCTCTGCCCCTTCCCCTCTGGAACCTACTCCTATCACTGCCCCCTCCTCACCTCTCCCCCCAAAACCTACTCATAACCAAATTTTGGAGCACTTTCTGCACTTGCTTCCCAGGACACCTTACTCTTCCTGGTCTTCCTTCTTTCACACGTTTTCAGTCTGATCTGCCGATTCCTCTGCTGTCCTCCCAGATCTCAGCATTACATTACCCCAGGACTGTGGCCCTCGCTCGTGTCTCTGTCTGTGCTCAGTCACCAGCCTCACGGCTTTCAGTGCCGACAGCTCCACGTTCCTGCCCCAGCCCGGCTTGCACCCCTGCCAGCCTCCTCCATCCCACTACCTGCTCACTGACTCCACTAGGATCTCCAGTGTGATGCGTCCCAGCTTCCCGCACCCCCACTCAGCCCTCCTGGCCTCGTCCCCACATGTCTCAGCGGCCCCTCCATTCTTCCACATCCTTGGGCTTTAGGCTGTTTCTTTTTTCACACTCCAGTTCCAGTGTGCTGCTAAATCACGTAGACTCTACCTTCCGAGCGCACTCAGGGTCTGACCATTTTTCACCACAGCTGCCCCCTCCCTGGACCTTGCCACCACATCTCACCTGAATGACGCCCAAGCACCTTCACCAGTCTCCTTGCCTCAGCCGCCTACCCTGCAGCCAGTTGTCCAGAGGTGCTTTTTTTAATTCTTGGCCAAGCCCCCATCTCACCTCTCCCACTTCCCTCTCTGGCCTCACCTCTGCACACTCTCTTCTGCCCTCTCCAGCCCTGCCAACCACTGTGCTGCCTCTCAGACGTGCTGGCAGTAGGGTGGGCGCTACCCTCGGGCCTTTGCACATGCTCTGCCTTGTCTGGAATGTCTTCCCTAGAATCTGCATAGATCACATCCGCACTTCCTAGAGTCTCTGATCCAAAGTCACTTTCTCAGGAAGGCTTCCTTGATGTGTTACTTTGTGTGCTGCCTCCGTACCACCCCTCCCCTTTCTGTTCTCTACAACACAGAGCATCATCTGACCCAGATTCTGTTCATCTGTTGGTTGCCCGCCTCCCCGTGTCCTCATCAACTACCCAGAGGCAGCATTCTGCCTGTCTTGTTCCTAGCTGTATCCCCATTCTATCCCCTGACATACACTAGGTGCTCAAAACATATTTGAATGACAGGTACTTTTATCCCTGGTTTTTAGTTAGAATAATTGGAAGTCTGAGAGTTACTTGCCCAGGGCCACAGACCCTAGAAGTGCCAGGACAAGGGAGGAAATGCTGACATGAGCTTCACTGCTCCATGTGCTCCTTGTCCTTGTTAAATAAGGACCGTAACATGTCAAGTGCACAGTTATCGTGGGGATGAAACAGGTCATGCACAGGAAGGCACTTGTAAACCCCAGTGTGCTGGAGGGACAGGGCTTAGCTAGTTTAGCAAGAACTGTAGCTTTTCACATCTGTGTTATTTAGCAAGCTGCCTGAAGGCTCTTTTGCCTTCTTGGGTTTTTGTTCAGGAATAGGTGATATTGTCTCCACCAAATTACCTACCTTCTCCCTTCTGTATCTGGTGAGAGAACTACGTGCATGTGTGTGTGTGTGTGTCCATTGGCTTCTGTCTGTCAGTAGCTCTGATCTCCCCCTCCGCCTGCCATCAGGTGGAAAGCTCCCCCTCTGACCTCTGTGGCCCATCAGCAGCTGGGGGAACGGGCGGGAGGGGACAGCTGGAGCCTGTGGGCCCGTGGCTGTCACTGTGTGTTCATGTCTGTGTTCCCGGGGAAGACGCTCACGTTATCAGCAGGTGCTTAGCGGGTGTCAGGAGGCCCATCTTGCACAATTCTCTTGGCAGCCTGCCCACCCCCTACCCCCATTCTGCGGCAGACATGAGTGAAGTAATCCCAGGCCCGTTACGGCTAAATACCAGGGACATAAAATGAAGCAGGCACACTTGAAGCACAGAGCTGAGGCTCTCAGGCACACAATTTGTGATTCCCTGAACCCAGGGCAGCTTTCCTGGTCTCAGAGCATGGGGCACGAAGTGGTTTAGCCCTCCAAGTGCCTCCTGTTAGGGTAATGACACAGCCACAGGGAGAGGGTGGTAGACATCCCCCCACGAACGTCCTTCAAACGTGTTGTTCATTCATTGTCATGCCTGGTTTTCAAGGAGGACAAAGATGCAGCCATTTACTCCATGATCACCTGATGGGGCTGCCTTTTCTAGAGAAGGAGGACCATGGCACCTGAGAAAAGGCGACCAGCATGGAAACTAGGCTGGTAGTCTTCCTGGGGGGGCTGTCTTTCGTGGGGAGCCACTGCCAGGGCCCGATTTTCCTACTCCCCTTGATTGTGTGGGGATATGTGGGTATCATTGACACAGCTCAAAACTGCTTAACACTGTCACCGAGCTGAGGCTCGGACCTGGTTTCCCGCCCTGGTTCTTACCTCTGCTCCTGGCTCTTTCTCTATTAGGGTTCAATGCTGTATGTACACTATGTTTTCTAACCTGAGAAAGATACCCATTAAGAACTTAATAAGCATATATCCACAGGAGTATATGTGTGCACGCGCGCGCGCGTGTGTGTGTGTTTATAAATATATATATAAAAATCACTGGAAGGTTATCCCCAGAGAAAAACTGTAAACTTAAAACGATTCTGTACAAAAGGGCTGTGTCCCCACCCCTTGCTGTCTGCCTCCCTGCCTCCCACTGGGGACCAGTCCGGAATGTTGCAGTGCTGACCAGTTGCCGGGGACTGGCCTTGGTGGGGGAGGGGCAGAGCAGGTGGAGTTTCATTAGAACCGGGTGGGACTCAAGTGTTTGTGAAGTCTTCCGTTTCCCGGGTTAGGGGAGTTGGAACCAGCAGGGGGGACCAGGTGGCAGTCGCAGTCGTAAAGCTGGAACGGTGCTAGTGGCTTCTCCTTCCTGCCTGTGTGACTTGCTGGGAAGAAGCCAGTGTGAGCTTCGTCTTCGGTTTCCTCTCTGTGAGGGGCTGGTAAGCGACGATGTGGCCCCAGAGTGGGGAGTGGGTCAGGGAGATGGGGGTGGGGGGTGCACAGGGGGACAGCGACTGTTCAGGCTTTGGAGTCAGATGTGGGATTGACCTTGGACTTTGCCACTCACAGAGACAGGACTTTGGACTTGTTGTGGCTGAAGCTGGAACAGTTACTACAGCCAGGGCTCTTTCTGCTAAAGCTAGCACAGGGAAAATAGGTATTGACAACCAGAAGATGGAAACATGCCAGTTTACTGGAAGGATGAGAGCCTTGTAGCGCCGGGCCGTAGAGGAACTCCATGAGAAGGACAGGAGAGCAGTGCCCTCTTGCCCCTGTCTGCTCTCCCCAGCCCGGCTTTCTCTGGTGTCTTCTGCACATGGCATCAGACGGCTCCCCAGGCATCAGACATCTGTGTGATTGTCCAACGTCAGTGTCTCCTAATGTTTCTTAGCATAGATTTCTGAATTAGAGTCTGATTGACCCAGCTCTTTTTTTTTTTTTTTTTGAGGCAAGCCACACACTTTAGAGGTCCTGGCCAAGCCTGGGTGAGCCAGCCATGCCCTGTGGGCTGCCTCGCCTGGTTTAGTGAGCTGAGGCCAGAGCCTGTGGTGAGGTAGTCCTCAGATGGTCCAGAAGGAGGCAGCGCCCAGACATGAAGCATATACGAACTTCAGCCAGAAGGGCTCATGTGCTTCTGCTAAGTTGGCTTTTCTAACTGTCTCCCCCCCAAGATGGTTATTTCATGCCTGCTCTTTCCTCAAGCTTACCTCCCAGCTCCACAGACTTTCCTGTTTCCTGGAGAAAGTCCAAGCCTCTCATTTCTGCCACACGGCACAGACCTGCCTCCTCCTGTCCCTGTCTTCCTTGCCTGCCTCCCGTTGGATTTGAAGTTGTGCCTTGGCATCTCTCAAGGGTCATGCTGCCCTTCCGGGCCCTCAGCTTGCCCCCACAGGTGTCCCCCACGTTTTCAGCACCAGGGTTCTCCCCAATCTGCTGGAGCCCTCCAGTGCCTGTCCTGGCTGCACACATGCTTCCTGCCGGACCTCAGACCCCAGCTGTCCGGGCGTGTGCTGGTCAGGGTGCCGGCGTGGGAAGCATTAATCACGAGTCGGTCCGGGATTTGGGAGCTTGTTCCAGAACGCCCGTCTGCTGGGCACGATGCCTGATTTAGTCTTGCTGACTTTTGTTCATGCCAAAACTTTGTCAATGAAGGAAGCATAGTGTTCATTTGCAGCTGAGCACAGACTCCTCTCTTCTCAGATGAGCAACCGTTTGTGGACGACGCTGTAGTCGCCCTGGTCTGAACCCTCCCCTCTCGCTCCACCGAAGTCACTTGTCAGATCTTCGTGTTCTCACAGGTGTTCAGAAACAGTGCCCTTCTTGACTGTCGTGGTCCCCAGGATTTTCTATTCTGTTTCTCCCCTTCACTTGCTCTCCCCAGGCTTCTTTGCTCGCTCCTCCCTGCCCTGCCTGCCCTCTGACTGGTGCTGCGGGGCCCCAGGCTGGGCCCATTTCTCCATCTCCCTTGCCTTCAGTGAGCTCACCTTGTCCGATAGCTGATCACTTCTGAATATAGATCTGCAGCCCAGACTAAGCTCCTGACTCGTGGCTCCCAGCCGCCTCCTTGGGATTTCCATGACAATGTCCAGTAGGCATCCTCGCCCATGGTTAGGTGTAAACAGAGCACCTACTGTTTTTTCTCACATCCACCCCTTCCCCCTAGCTCTGCGCCTTCTCCCTCAGCAGGATCTCCAGCCAGCCAGTTGCTCAAGCTCCAAACTTTAGTTTCACCTGTGCTTTTACCCCCTTTTCCTCTCAGGTGACATCCAGTGTACAAGTAGGGCCTGACAGTTGTGCCCCCAATGTATGGCCTGACTCCACCCTCCTCCCTGTCGCCACACTGTCCCCCGGGCACAGCCATCCCCCTCTCACCCTGGCCCATTCCAGGGGCCTCCTTTATTTATTTATTTATTTATGTTACTTAGAATATAAATAAATACTTTTTATTTATATAAATATATAAAATAAATTTATATTATTTATTATTTATCGCAGACCAGCCAGAGGGAGCTTTTTAAAAGCCCGCGCCTCCCTGTGTGAGGCCCTTCAGGGCCTTGTGCTGCTCTTGGGATGAAAACGTGGCTCCTTCCTGTGGCCCGTGAGGCCCTGGATGACCAGGCCTCGGCCGCCTTCTCCTGGTCTGTCTGCCACTCTCTTCCCTGTTCCTTCCCCTCCTTCTGCTATCATACCCGCTTTCAACCTGGCTGGTCCCCTTCCCTCTCCTCTGGTGTATCTCAGAGATGTTTTCCCTGATTCTTGGCCCCAGAATGAACATGGGCCTGTGGTTTGACGCTCACAGACAGCATCAGTGAGTGAAATCAGGGAGGCTGCCCGCTGGAGAGCCCAGAGTCCAGACCTGCGTGTTTGTCCTTAAAATCCTGACTAGACCATACTGTTCCTGGCAACTTGAGGCCTTTTTTCTAAGCCTCCAGGAACTTCTGAATGCATCTCACAGATGTCAAGAGCCGGTCACCACGGAGGCTGCTGCCTGTGAAGGCTGATGTGGGAGGGCGCAGACAGCCGCTAACAGAGGAGGACCAAAGTGAGGGCCCTGCCGTCAGCCAGAGCAGCCAGGGCCCTTGTGAACACTGGACTCCCGGAGCTGCCTGCCCGTGGCCCGGCCCAGGAGGGGTCCTGTGAGCGGCAACCAGGTCCTTCGTTTCTCATTGACCCGACAGGCCATTGACTCCACGGGGGGAATAGCTGTGCTTCGGAGGACTGCTAATGGCTTGTGTCTTTTTAAACAGTTCCATGAGGCCAGGATGAGGAGGGAGCAACTACGGTTTCCCAGCCGACAGGGGAAGCTGCCCCCGATGATGCTGTTCCCACGAACTGGGCGACCAGTGACAGCACAGTTTTTCTCTTGCTCCTTGGTCTCCTCACCTCTCGAATGGGGGCACCGAGCCTGTTCCATCTGACTCCCAGGCTATTGGGGTCAGCCCTAGTCCCCTCAGCTAAAGGGCATTGAGTGCCTTCTCCACGCCACGCACCCTGTTACAGGTTCTCGTCTTGTCCTCACTAGGCCCTGTGAGGGCACACCACCATTCTTAGCCTCTCCTTGGGGTGGTGGGGGTAGTGGGGACATAGAGACGCTCAGGAAGGCTGCCCGGGGTGGCAGGCAGGTGAGTTGTGGGGAGAGGAAGCTGCTCTGTCTGGCTCGTGGCCTGTTTTGCGCCCCTTCGGTGGCCAGAGCACCATGGTCGTGTGCCTTTTCTTGTCCTCACGGTCAGAAGCCGCTCAGATTGTTCAGCCCGTGACAGTGAGGCCCAGTGAGGCGAAGGGACTTGCCTGCAGCTGTTTCATACATCAGTGGTACATCCTGTGTTTGACCTGGGTCTGTCTGAATGTTCTGGAAAAGACTTGAAAAGGAGAACTGGTAAACCCAGGGGTTCCTACACTTGTCAGGTGTTCAGAGAGTACTAGTGAGTATTTTTAGAAGCCTAATAGAAATTGGGCTGCCCCGAACTTTAATATTTGCCGTTGGCTGGTACATGAAAATTAGTCACCTTGCACCATAAGAAACTCTGCCCAAAGTGGGTAATCCAGACAAAAATCCCAGGGCCCATATGTGATGAGAGGAGTGGTGGGACACGAGGATCCCTCAGCCAACAGTTAGGTCTCCATATGAGACCTCTTCTGTCTCAGGGTTCCCCTTCCAGATTCTGCCATTTAACATGGTTGCTTAGGTGTAAGCGCCATCTTCCTCGTTAGCGTGGTGACAGACCACCCATTGCCCTGGGACAAAACCGCACACACGAGATCGTGTTACATAAGTCCCTTTGTCAGAGGAGTCATGGCAGGAACCTCCCTTCTGCCTTCAAGAGCCTCTAACCATGCTACTCCCAGGATACCACGATGGACAGATGTCTCCTTTGGTGCCTAGCCTCTACCTCTTTGTCGAGTTTAGAGAACATTCTACCTACTGTAGAGACTCAAAGGCTGGGCTGGGAGTATATTGGGCCTCAGCTTGGCGAGTCTGATGCGCCGGGGAGCTGGTGGCACAGAGAACCCACACGCCCGACAGTTCATCCTGAACAGTGACAGTGGCTCTGCCTGGTCTCCAGGGACAGCGGCGGTGGCCTCAGCATCTCTTGCTCCAGTGGCAGTGCCCTGGTGGTGACCTGGTGTGAGTTGGCCTCTGGTTATGGCCGCACTGGCTCCCTTGTCCTGTTCATTTCCTGAGCCTGGTGCCCTGGCCTTTCTGGGGACCCTGAGAGGTGCCAGCCGTCTTCGCGATCTCGTCGTCAGCCAAAGGAGTGCTGTTGCTCGAAGCTAAGCATCCAACTTGTCGGATGCTATTGCTCTTTAGTTGCCCATGGGTTTGTAATTCATCCCTAGGCCCCTGATAGCACGGCTTCATTCCCCTGAGGACCTCCTTGGGGCATGGAATGTACCAGAATCCTAGTCTGAGTGGGCAGCCGGCCCGCAGGCTCAGCTGGCCTCTGTTGTCTGTCTGACCAGTAGCTCCACTCTGCCTGCAAGCCATGGGGCACCCCCAGACCATGCATGCCATGAGGGTTTAATAGTGTCCTCCACCTCGTCCCCAGCTCCTCGAGCAGTCGCTGGCACAGAGGAGGTGCTCGGGGAGATGACAGATGAGTGAACCAGACCAGAGATGGAGAAGCCTGTGCCTCTGGGCTCTCTGCAGCTGCCGGGAGGCCGAGCTGGCCTATGATCAGGCCCATGGCTTGGGCAGGAGGGAGCCACGTGCCTGGAGTCTGCAGGTGGCCAGCAGCTCGCCACTACAGCTTGGCTGGGGAGGCTGTGGTCCTTGGAACAGTGAGGAAAGCAGGTGCCGCCTCTCCTCTGAGTGGAGACCACATGCTTTCCAGGCCTTCCATGTCACACATGTGCAGAGACCCTGTATGAGCAGGCGGGAGACCCACTCTGGAATTCACCCAGGGACCTGGGACCCCAGGGTATATCCAGCTCACCCCCACACCTGCTATGCAGAGGGGCTGACTACTGTTGCGTAGCCCTCCTGTTCCTCCCAACCTTATCTTCTGAGCTGCAGGCTAGCAGTTGCCTTTCCCTTTATAGTTTCTTTTCCCTCCCCACCATTTATTTACAATCATCGTTCTCTCCCCAGAAGGTTCAGTGCCTTGACCAGAGGAGCGTGGCCTTTCCTTCCAAAGCCTCTCCAGACGCACCCTCCCAGCATTGCCCAGGAAAGATGCGGCAGCTCAAAGGGAAGCCCAAGAAGGAGACGTCCAAGGACAAGAAGGAGCGGAAGCAGGCCATGCAGGAGGCCCGACAGCAGATCACCACGGTGGTGCTGCCCACGCTGGCCGTGGTCGTGCTTCTGATCGTGGTGTTCGTGTACGTGGCCACGCGTCCCACCATCACCGAGTGAGCGCGTGGGGTGAACTCCCCCAGCAGGGAGCCGAAGCCCGGGAGGGGGAAAACGAAAGAGAAATGGCTTTGGTATTCAGAGATTTTCCTGATGCTGAGCTCCAGGCTGGAGCACCCTGTCTTCTCTGGTCTTTGACTTGATTAAAGTTTCTCCAATTTCCCTGGGAGGGAATAGGGAACGTTTTATCAGTGAACGTGCCATACACCTTATGGTCCACTTCATGTGCCTTTCAGACTTCAAAGCAGTGTGTGTGTGTGTGTGTGTGTGTGTGTGTGTGTTTCTTTCTTGCTCCTGAAATCAATATGTAGCTCAACCTGGTGAGAGGAGGAATCTTCTGGGTCATGAATCAGTTGGAATCAGTGCTTACCCCATCCCCATTGTTTAGAACATGACTCTTTGCCTACATGTGTTCACAATTTCCAAAGGGACTGTATTTCTTCTCTGTGCTTAATGTGATTTGAAATATGTCGACTCAAAAGTGAAATATTTATTTTTTGAATAAAGGAGATAATAGCCTTAAACTGGATGTTTATCTTGCTTTGCCAGGAGGTGGCCTTGCTCTCAGGGAAGGGCCAGGAGGTGCTGTGTGTCTCCAGGGGGCACCGTCTCTGGGAGGCAGTGTCCTTCTTCTCTCCCCCCTCCCCCCACAGCCTTCTCCACCTCCCCATCGCTCCCTGCTTGAATCATTTCCAGGATGGCTTCTGCTTTTTGTCTGGATCGGTTGAAGATCGAGAGACTCTTGAGAGGGGGCAGACAGGGTGCCATTAATTGGTCTGTTTGAGCAAAGGAAGATTTCTAATTGGCATATGACTACAAGTGCTTTTTATACCGGTTGGCAACAGCGACGGGAAGGTGGACCTGGAGGGAAAGGTCAGACTCCGTTCTGTTCCCACCGAAAGGATGCAAATTGTTTGCAGTCCAGCTGAGTTTTTGATGCAAATTGGCCCTGCTAGAAAGGTTCTGCATTGTATTCTGAGGGCATTGTGCACCCAGACCTGTTCCCGATGGAGTGACCCCTTTTTGGAAGTCAGATTCGTGATGACTATTGTAAGGGTGTCAGGCCGCCCATCGTTGCTGATTACAGAGTGGTTTGTGGGGAGAGAAGTGCTTTTCTAATCATGGTGACTACATGACTTGCTCACTGATGGCTCAGGCGGTTACTGGGGACTTGGGGCCCCTTGGAGCGAGTTCCTCAGGAAGATGAGACAGCCACTGAAAGGAAGGACCCCAGCTGATGTCCTGCGTTCCTGGGCCTCAGAAGGGCTGACAGAGCTCCGTGGGCCCCTCTATGAGAACTGGCCTCGGGGAGATGCTGTGTGGCCTGCGGCCCGCTCAGGTGCCCATGGCCTTGGGAAGAGATTTACTGAAATATTTATCAAATGCAGAGGCGGCTAGCCTATGGTGTTTCTTAGGTTTCTATTTTTTTCTCCCTTGTTTGGTTCTGTTCCGAGCCCCAGTGCTTGTGGTCTGGGAAAGGCTGAAGGCCACAGCCTAGGGTCCTGCTCATTCAGGTGCAGAGGAAAGAGGAGGCCTCCTTGGGGCTCCTGGGTGGCTCAGTGGGTTAAGCCTCTGCCTTCGGCTCAGGTCATGATCTCAGGGTCCTGGGATTGAGCCGAATATCAGGCTCTCTGCTCAGTGGGGAGCCTGCTTCCCCCTCCCTCTCTGCCTGCATCTCTGCCTACTTGCGATCTCTCCCTCTCTGTCAAATAAATAAATTTTAAAAGACCTTAAAAAAAAAATAAAGGCATCCTTGTTCCTCACAGTGGCCACAGAGCCATGGAGACGCAGAGCTGTGCCCGCTCCTGCCCCAAGAGGGGGTGTGGAGGATGCTGCAAGGACAGCACACCCACTCTGCTAGAAAGAGCCCAGGCCATGTGTCACATGATCACCTGGTCTGTGTTTAGTCCCAGCCTATCCTCAGAACTCAGGAAGCCTACCAAGTCTCAGTTTCCCTGTCTTTAATAACTGGTCAAGTTACTTCTCAGAAAGTGGGCCGGTCTGGCAGAAAACAAGGCTTATCCAGCAAACCTGGGTCTTAACGCAGGTTTTATTGTCAGAACCCTCTGAGTCCACTTCCTCTTGTGAAAGTGGAGGTTATCTTGCCTCGTGGGGTGGATGGGAGGAATCAGTTGGAAATAGTAAATTTGTAAGGCCAGGTCTGGCTCCTGGGGCGTAGTGGTTTCTCTATAAATAGTAATAGTAGTCAGCATTTTACATGCATTAACTCCTATTTCTCATGCAGCCCTAGGAGGCAGGGACATCAGTACCCAGTTTTACAGATGAGTAAACTGAGGCAGGCCAAGAAACTTGTCAGTATCTGACAACAAGTGGGTGGAGAAGCCTGGGTGTGTTTGTTTTTATGCTTTAGTTATGGGCTGTTTCCAAATACACAAAGATGGAATAATCCGTGCACCTCATGGAGCTATTGGCCAGTTTTGGCACGCCAGCAAATGGCCACCCCCACCCATCCGTCTCTGCCACCCCCGTGCCAGCCACCCTCTTAGGCACACATGCTCGGTCATTTTGCGGCAAGACAGCACATGAGATTAAGGCCCAGACAGTCCAGCTCCAGCGTCTGTGCTCTTCGTCATTAAGATCCATTGCCTCTTAATAAATACTGATTTCCTTCTTGTCATTCTCCGCGTCTAAAGAAACCTTTCCTGCCCAGGTGTGTGTGAACAGCCCTTATCAGTCACAGTTGTCTCGAACATCTGCAGACGCCATCTTTAGACCAACAGGCCATGAGATCAGCTTTGGCCACTGCGTATCTAACAGCCCGCTCAGTCTCTCGTCTGTTGCTTGCCGGGCTAGGACCCTCACCCCCGGAGCAATCCAGGAGAAACATCTGTCTTGTGGGTCTCGTATCACAACATTTTGGCGTTCTTGCCTAGGACATTTGGGGGTATGGTGTGAGAAGGGCACGCACTATGGGAACGCCTCACTTAGCCACTTTCTCACCAGATGACCTCAGTCAGGTCCCATAACCTGAGCTGCAGGTGACCCATGATCAAGTCAATCAAGGAACGTTCATTTTACTGTGTGGAGGATGTTGGGAGGGTAAATAGGAAAAGGGCCTGACATCGCACCTGGAACGTTGTAGATGCTCAGTAAGTGGCCATTCCCTTCCTCCCCGTCAAACCTCACAGAACGTACATCGAGGCCTGCCCCCCGAGGCTCTCCATGCTGGCCGACACCCCACCAGCCACCACGTAACAGATCCTTTAGGTGCAATTGGCTCTCATTTCCACTCACTGTTTTCCTCTTTGTTGTCTGTCAGGGGGCCTAGTGGATTTGATCTGGATTTTCAAGAGAAGGCAATTACCAGACAGGCTTGGTGAAAGCAGGCTGAAAATGGACTTTTAAAAGTTAACACAACTTTGATGTGAACCACCTCCTGGCCGGGAGGAGATGCCAATGTATGGCAGCTGGGATTTAATGATTCCCAGGATAAACAGTACTCCCGGGTGGGTGGCCCGGTAATGATTTGAGACACCAGCTTTCACATTATTCCAAGCTATTCAGCGGCTTCAAGGCAAAACTGAATGATTTATTAGGAGTTTCACAGAAAGTCATGCTGGGTGTGTGCAGCGGGATCTGAGCTCCTGGCTCTCAGGGCCCTCATTACCCGGCCTACCGTTTCTTGAAGAGCAAATTCCCAAAGAAGAATCAGGGTAGAAATGGGAATAGAAACGAAACCACTGTCATTGGTTTAAAAGCTGTCACTCGATGTGGTTTAAAAAATGATGATACCAAGATGTATTTGTGTGTCTCCTGGTTCTGAAGCTACCAGCTTTCATTCCTTGCCTGAGCAGCCCACTCCCTTTCCTCCGTGCGTCCTTTAGGAGATACGAAGTGTATGTAAGACTCACCTGTATTTTGGAGCTGCAGGCCCTGCCTTAGGGCTGTTTGGAAGATGGGGAAGGGATGATCGTCCTTCTCTTCCCCCGCACAAAGGATCTCATATCATTACTTACCTGTTGGAGGTAGGAGGAGAAGGAAATCGCTTGAAAGCGTGGCTCTTAGATTCCTTTTTGGAAGTCTACCATCGTATTATATGTGCGTGTATGTATTTGTGTGTGTGTGTGTGTGTGTTCCTTTATAGCCTCATACTGAAAATGTCCCACATGGCCTGTCTACCTGAAGATGTCTGCCTTACTTTGAATGCAATCCACCCGCCCACCCCCCCCGCCCGCCCTGGAGCCATCTCTAATTCTATGTTCTCTACAGTCTACTTGCCACAGACTTGGGGAAGCATGAAAAAAGAGATACAGAATCTTAAGATCAAGGAAATATATGAGTAGTTTCCTTTTGACCCTTTCAGGATATTTGTACTCGAACTGGCTGAGGGTTTGCCCGTCCTCTGGATTCTTGTCCCATTACCCCCAGGCTTCCAAGATCAAGGAAGAGCAGTTACGTATGTGGGATTTGCTTCACGCACTGCGTCAGGCCTAATTTTCCTTAGGAGGCTCTGTGCAGATTAGTATCCAGTCTGTCCTCTTCTATTCTGAGTATTTTCTCATTATTCCACAAGGAAAATGTCTCCGACTTTAGTTTATTTGGATTGGGTCATCTGTATTAGGTCCCAGCCTGCCAGTCCTCTGGAAAGGAGCCAGTCTTTTCAAAAAGCTTTTAATCCCTTAAGCTCTTGAGTAATAACCTAAGGAAAGTAGACCAGAGTGAGCTTTGGGATGCGCAGTATTGCCATGGGTAAGGATCTCTCACCTTCCCTCGCTGTGGGCCTCCCCGTTGTTATATGAAGCTATCTATCTTTGAACCTTCCTAGGAAAGACACCTGTCTCCACCTGGGCATACTCCTTTTCCAACTGAAATAAAGCACAGCCGCCTACATGCTGATCACCTCTTTGAGAAAGCATGTTAAGCTTTTGGGATTAGGCCTGACTCGCAAGTCATCAGCTCACGTGGACTGGAGTGAATGCATAGAACCATTGTGGACTCCTGCAAGCCCCGGCACCTTGAGATACCACTGCCTCTAACTGCCTTACAGGCTCAGCTGAAATTCTTCCCACCCATTCATCCACCCAGATTTTCTAGAAACATTGAAATTCCCTGTCTCACACAGTCCTCTCAGACTGGCCATGGCAATAATTTTAACATCAGCAAAACAATTATAAAATGAGCATGCCATAAGGGGCAAAGGATGACATATACTAGTATCATAATAATGATATTTTGATCATAGATATGTATGTTTCTAGCAATATAGCTTCAAAATAGATAAAGTGACCATGGACATACTAGAAATAGATAAAAAGTTTTCATGGGAGATTTTAAGAGACACCTTTCAGGAAGGGCTAAATCAGCTGCAAAGATAGAAGATATAAATAATAAAATTAATCAACTTGATCTAGTAGATAAATACAGATCTTTTTACTCAACAGAGAATGAATATTTTTTAAGAGCACACATGGAACATTAATAAAAATTGGCTTAAAATTTTTCAAATTTGATGAAAAATATAAACCCACGGATTCAAGAAGTTCAATAATTCCAAGCAAGGTACACACACACACACACACACACACACACACACACACACCCCACACCTAGGCACCTCAAGGTCAGATTGCTGAGAACCAAAAGTAGATTGTTATGGAGGTGGAAATCAGGACTCAGTTGTCTCCTCTTTTGCATTTAGCACTAGAAGATTGATGCTGACAAAATTCTCAAGAGGCAAAAGCTCAAACCAAGACCACTTTCGTGTTTTTCCTTTGTACGTTCATTTAACAAATATTTATAGTGCAAGGTGCTGGATGCTGGGTACGGTCCTGGGCATTGAAATATACCAATGAACGAAACAGACACCTATTCCTGATAAGTGTCCATTCCAGTAAAGGAATGTATCAATCCGACTACCACTTCTGTGTGAATGTAATGCACACAAACATGGGAAAATTAAGGAATAGATCTCTCATGAGCGTTTTGTGAAGAAGCTACAGGAGGATCAAGTCTAAACAGGAGATTAAATGGAGGAACTAAGAGCAGAAGAATTTGCTCTAAGACGAAGAAGGATCGAGGGTGGAAGTTACAGATACAAACGCTTTGTAACAGAAGTTGGAGGGAGGGAGGAGAAGATAAGAAGTGGCCTAAGAGTTCTAGTTTCCTGCCATCGTTATTAGGAGTAAAAATTATTTGAAGTTTAGAATTTGAAGTATAAGGGTAAGTACTGAAAGATTAAGTAGAAATAATACAACCAGCTAATTTAGTGGAAGGGAGAGTATGAAGAAGTAAAAGCATACTGTTTTGTCATTGTTTTTATTTTATTTTATTTTATTTTATTTTATTTTATTTTATTTTATTTTATTTTAATTTTATTTTTGAGAGAGAAGCATGAGCAGGCAAGGGGCAGCAGGAGAGGGAGAGAGAGTCTCAAGCAGGCCCCAGAGACCGCACAGACACTGACCCAGGGCTCGATCTCATGACCCTGAGATGACTTCAGTCAAAATCAAAAGTCAGACGCCTAACCAACTGAGCCACCCAGGTGCCCTGTCGTCGTTTTTATATGGTGCTATTAGACCAATACTAATGAAAAGGGAATTAATAAATTAAGGTAACCACTTAAAGGTAAGACAAAATAAAAACCTTTAAAATGATCAGAACACCTACATGAGCAAAGGAAGTAAGTCCCATCTTGGAAATTATTTTAAAGCGATGGAATATAAAATGGATCGGTGGGATTGATGGAAAGAAAAAGTGTAAAATGACGGCAGAGACAAAACCAAAGAGCTGTCTTTCCTCTAAAGGTAAGGGGCCTGGATATACTTATTTAAATAAATAGCCTCAGGTAGGATTATAAGGAAAACCCAAGTGCACATCATAGAAAGAAGATACCTTTTAAAGTGATTTGAGACCGCTGAAACTAAAAGGATGGGCAAAAGGTAGATCAGTGGTACAGGCAGAAAATGACAGTACAGTTAACAGTGCTGGGAGGAGAATTTATAGCCTTAAATATTTGTATCAAGAAATAGGAGAACATGAAATTGGCAAACAAGAAGAAAGCAGTATTCGCAACCTCACTGTGAAGCTGAATGGGAACAAAAAGCATAAAAAAGATAGAGTATATAATTCAAGATGGAGATGTAAAAGTTATGAATATGTATGAAATGATCAAATTTTTCTTATAATAATTTGAATATATATGTGTATGTATATGTGTGTGTGTGTGTGTGTGTATGTTTTAAAATTGTAGTTAGCATACAGTGTAATATTAGTTCCAGGAGTACAATTGAGTGATTCATCCCTTCCATACATCACAGGTGCTCATCACCATAAGGCCTCTACTTAACACCCGTCCCGTCCTCATCTAGCCCCTCCCCCCACACCTCCCTCCCTCCATAAACCCTCAGTTTGTTTCCCATCATTCACCGTCTCATGGTTTGCTTCCCTCTCTTTTTTCCCCCCTTCCTCTATGTTCATCTGTTTTGTCTTAAACTCCACATATGAGTGAAATCATATGGTATTTGTCTTTCTCTAACTTCGCTTCACATAATTCCCTCTAGTTCCATCCATGTCATTGCAAATGGAAAGATTTCATCTTTTTTGATGGCTGAATATTATTCCATTGTATATACACACCACTTCTTCTTTATCTATTCATCAGCAGATGGACATTTGGGTTCTTTCCATAGTTTGGCCATGGGTGATAATGTTGCCAGAAAAATCAGGGTGCAAGTACCCCTTCGAATCAGTATTTTTGTTTCTCTTGGATAAATAACTATGAGTGCAATTGCTGGGTCATATGGTAGTTTTGTTTTTAACTTTTTGAGAACCTCCATACTCTCTTCCACAGTGCCTACACCAGGTAAAATGATCAAGTTTTTCTTAACAGAAATTAGAAAAAGTACCAGGGGTGACAGAGAGAAACAAACTAGTAAGTGGAGTTTTTTTTTTTTTTTTTTTCCCCAGCCCAGGACAGAGCAAGTGCATAAAAGATAAAGGTTTAGAAGACCCGCACATAATAAAATAACTTGACTCTTCTATATCAAATTCTTGGCTTTTTTTAAGTTTCAGAAACATTTACCAAAATTATGTTACTTACTCACTTATTTAATGTTTGTCTACTTCCACTAAATCATGAGCTCAACGAAATGGGAAAGGAACTTGTCTTGTTAACCCTATTTTCTCAGGAACTAACAGAGGTGACCAGAAAACATTTTCAAATAGGTGAGAGAACACTTGATTCACAAAAGAAAAATACAAATGTCTAGCAAGTCCATGGGGAGGAAAAGCACAACTTTATAAACAAAGGTACTTCTGTTGAAGTAACATTAGAATCCCATCTTACCTGTCAAATTGGCACAACTTAAAAAACATGCTGTAAGTCCTTGCTTCACTTATAAATGCATACCTCAATAATGTGTTGATCCTGCAAAATGTCAAACAGAACAGATAACACGAAGTAGTTCTTTGCAGTTCCTAATCCCCTCATTCGAACATCCAAGGTGAGCCGTGACCTTGAGGAAATGTACTACTCCTGTAAGGGTGTAAGGTCATATCCCAACTTTCCCCTTATTTCAGTGGGTGGCCTGGCCTGAGGCAGGTTGCATATCTGTCCTGACAGGCCCCAAACAGAGGCCAAGCTCCTCCCCAACAGCTCCCAGGAGCTCTGTGCTTAGCTGTCTTTGCCCCCACATCGTCAGTCTGCCCCATCGGAAGCTCTCCCTCCACAGAGCATCTCCCCAGGCTGGTGTTTATCTTGCTGCTGACATTTAAATTTGCTACCTGGAACTCAGAGGACATTTCCATAAAACTATAAATGTTCATATTTCTAGAAAGGTCTACAGGGGTTACTGGTTCACTCGCCTACCTCTTCCTGCAGCACAGCACCCTCACAGATTCTGATTAAGTGGCTAAGATCAGGACTCCAGCCTGCACCTGGGAATGGGCCCCAAATGTTGGTATTAGCAAAACAGAACAGAAAGCAGGAGAAAAAGGATTTTGAAGAAAATTCCACATCCAAATAAGGATGTCTTACTGTACTTCCTCCTTCAAGTTCATCTGGGGATTTGACCCCCTCTGCCTTCTAGTCTTACCACCTGCAGTAATGATAAGAACTCATCTAAGCTACATCCAGCGGGACGATTTGAGTCCCCGTCCATGAAGGAACCACGGGTTGGGGCATATGCCTACATCCCTGTTCTTCTGGGTAAGAATGATGTCAAGGCCAGCTGTCATGCTAAAACCCTTACAACTGCATGTGTCCCTGATGTGTGGGCTCCCACTATGATTATTTGAGTAAAGACCTCTGGTTAATGACAGTGAGCTGAGCACATGCTCCCTCCTAATGGTGAAACCATGAACCAGGATGAAGAGAAAGTGAGCGGAATTAAGAGGAAGGACATTTGGGAAGATGGGGAAGCAAACAGATTCATGGTAACTGGCTTAGCAGACCCGAGCTCAGGATGCTGATAGGAAAGCAAGAACAGAGGCGTTTGAACACCAAGTCCAGAGGAGGCTGCAGACCCGCTGTTTGTATCCCTTTCAAGTCAGGAGTGCGAATGGACATCTCCCTCTAGAAATCCACTACAGTAAGTATAAGAATAACAACTGACAGCATATAGCATCTCAAACACCATTAAATGAACGCATAGTGTTTCTAGGTGTTTGCATTAAACTCAATAAACTACTACAGCCTGTGGGTCAAATTCAGCCTGCCATCTGTTTTCGAACAGATGGAGAGCTCAGAATAGCTACCTTTTTTAAAAAATTAGACTTTCTATTGTGAGATAATTGTAGGTTCAAATGTGGTTGTAATACAGAGAGATCCTATGTACACTTTGCCTAGTTCCCCCAACATTAACTTTTTCAGACCTGTACTGCAGCCTCCTAGGACACCCAGGATGTTGACGTTGACACAGTCAAGGTACAGGTCATCACCAGGATGATCATGGGCTCCGTGTATGGCCACACCCACCCCGCTTCTACCCTTGATCCCTCCTTGTCCCAGGGCAACCTCTAACTTGGTTTTGTCATTTTGTCATTTCAAGAAAGTTTTGCTGTATAACGAAGTGTAACTATTTGGGATTGGCTTTTTTCGCTCAGCATAATTCCCAGGAGGGTCCTCTAGGTTTTGTATGAATTGGTTGGTTTATTTTATTGCTGACTACTATTCCATGGTTTGGATGTGCCCTGTTTTCTTTAGAATTGTTTCTAATAGTGTTTAGTCACATGATTTATAGCAGAATAGTTTTATAGAAGATGTTTAAGATTGCTTGGTAACTTAGTCTTGGATTTTCTTTTAAAACTGAGAATAGGAGAAACAGTTACGAGTTAATATTTCAGAGGGCATCTGGGTGGCTCAGTCGGTTAAGCATCTGCCTTCAGTTCAGGTCATGATCCTGGGGTCCTGAGATCGAGCCCCTGTATTGGGCTGCTCAGTGGGGAGCCTGCTTCTCCCTCTCCCTGCCTGCTGCTCCCCCTGCTCGTGCTCTCTGTCAAATTAATGAATAAAATCTTTTTAAAAATAATATTTTGGGATAACTCAGAAGCTACACTGATACCAATTATAAACAGCAAATATGAATGTAACTTATTTAAGCCTATTCACGTTTTGAAAAAGCACTGTCATTTTTAAAAACTGAGTACTATAAATGGTTCTTGAAAGTCTGTAGTGGACATGATATGCTGAGTCCAACTAGTGGGGGCTTTAGGGTGAATTTATGTGACCATCTAATTTTAGAGTTAAAAATCAAACTGTGCTTACAAAAACAATTACAGGGGGCACCTGGGTGACTCAGTCAGTTAGGTGTCTGCCTTCAGTTCAGGTCATGATATCAGGGTCCTGAGATCGTCCCTAATCCGACTCTCTGCTCAGCGGAGAGTCTACTTCTCCCACTCCCTCTGCCAGTCGCCTTGCTCGGGCGCTCTCTTTTTCTCTCTCTCAAATAAATAAAATCTTAAACAATGGCAACAGCAACACAGTTACAGTCAAGGGTAGCATCATCGGTTCCTCAGAGAACCCAACTCCCAAAGCTCTCATCATCCCATTATCCCCCCGTTCTTCTTTCACTTACACATACCCTTCTTTGGAAAAAGCACAAAATACAAAAGTTCACCAAAATTCTGAAAAGTCTTTTGACTTTTGCTGTCTACCAAAAGTCTTTTGACTTGCAGAAAGCACTGAATGATAGGAGCGTTGACATTTGACATTACAAAGTCACTTTTCAGTAACATACTTTCCCGACTCCGGGTCGCGGCGAGGGAAAACCGGAAGAATAAGATGCCCACCCAGTCTGGAGCTGCGAGGTGCCCCGGACAAGGGTGAGCGTGTGCGCTGCTGCCCAGCGCCCTCCGGGACGTCCTTATTAAGAGAGGCTCTGCGGAGTGCAGTGCCCACTCCGCTCCAGATGTCGTGTTGGAGATGAGCTCTGCATTAGCGATTGTCTTTCCTCTCTGCCCAGTTCTACCAAGACCCGTTAGTAATTTTCTCTTTGTCCCGTTCTGCAAAGGTTCCGACTCTGGTTTTGCTTTGAAAATCTCTTCCAGGTTCTAGAAGCTGCCTGAGTTTCTGGGCTCTGTGGTCCCCCTTCTCCACCTTCTCAGCCAACGACAGGCATCTCTCCGATCCTGCTGCGGGGACCATTTCTCTCTCTGAACTTCGTTTTGTGCTTATTTTTGTAATCACTCACCGGGAAAGGACATCTGTGTTGTTTCCAGTTTGGGGCTATTATGAATAAAGCTGCTATGAACATTCATGGCTAGGTTTGTGTGTGTGTGAACATAAGTCTCCACTTCTCTGGGATGGATGCCAGCGAGTGCAATTGCTACATCGAATACGGTAGCTGCCAAACTGTTTTCCAAAGCAGAGGCACACTTTACATTCCTACCAGCCGTGTGATCCAATTTCTCTGTGTTCTTGCCAGCATTTCATATTGTCACTATTTTTTAATTTTTAGCTGTTCTGATAGATGTGTAGTGATACCTTATTGTGGTTTTTAATTTGCATTTCCCTAATGGCCAGAGATGTTGAACATCTTTTTATGTGCCTATTTGCAGTCTGTATATTCTCTTCACTGAAATGTGTCTTCATGTCTTTTACCCATATTCTAATTGGATTTTTTTTTGCTATTGAGTTTGGAGAACTTTTCACACATTCTAGATGCTAGTTCTTTTTCAGATAGGTAGTTTGCAAATATTTTCTCCCAGTAGGTTTTTTTTTTCCTTTTCTTTAAACATTTATTTATTTTATTTAGAGAGTGAGAGTGTGAGCAGGGGGAGGGGCAGAGGGAGAGGGAGAGGAGCAGACTCCCCTCTGAGCACCAAGCCCCAAGCAGGGCTCAATTATATGACCCTGAGATCATAACCTGAGCTTAAAACAAGAAGAGGTCACTTAACCCACTGAGCCATCCAGGGCTCCAGCACTTTGTTTTTTTTCCTTAACAGGGCCTTTAGCAGCACAAATGTTTTTAATTCTAATTAAAATTGATAATTCTATTTATCAATTTTTCCTTCTATAGACGGTTTTCCCTTCATGTGTAAAAACTCTCATAGGTCCCATAAATTTTCTCCTATGTTTTTGTCCTGAAAATTTTATAGTTTTGCATTTTTTAAAAAAAATATTATTTATTTATTTATTTGGCAGACAGAGATCACAAGTAGGCAGAGAGGCAGGGGGAGGCAGGCTCCCCGTTGAGCAGAGAGCCCGATAAGGGGCTCGATCCCAGGACCCTGGGATCATGACCCGAGCTGAAGGCAGAGGCTTAACCCACTGAGCCACCCAGGCGCCCCTATAGTTTTGCATTTAAGCCCATCATCCATTTTTGTATATTTTACAATTTGATGATTACTAAAAAAAAAGTTGATTTTTTAAATAAAGTATGAAATTTAACATGTCTTATGTCTTGCTTATTTTCCCTATATATTTAGTCTTCAAATTGGGTAGACTGAATCTTCTTTATTCTTTTTCAAATTCCTTTACTTATTCTAGTTCCTTTGCCTTTCTATATAAATTTTAGAATAATCTTGTCTATGTCTACCAAAAAAATCTTGTTGAAGTTTGGATAGGAATTGTGTAAACCTATATATTGATTTTGGGAAAACTGAAATCTTTCCTATGAGTCTTCCAACCCATCATTATCATTTATTTAAATATTCTTTCATTTCTTTCTCAGTGTTCCAGTATAAAAGTTCTACATGTGTTTTGTTAGGTTTATACCTACTTTCATTTATTTGAATGATTGTAAATGATATTATATTTTTAACTTCAATGTCCAGGTGTTCATTGCTGGTATATAAAAATACAATTGATTTCAGTATGTTTCTGTTGTGTTCTGTAAGCTTGCTGGCCTCACCTCTTACTTCTATGACTTCCTTTGTAGATTTCTTGGGACTTTCTACAGACAATCATGTCATCTGCAAATAGAGTGTTTTATTTCTTTGTTTCTGATCTGGGTACCTTTTTTTCTTTTCTACACTTAATCACACTGGCTAAAATTTCCAGCACTGTGTTTGTAAAAATGGTGGGAATGGACATACTTGCTGTGGACCTGAACATTCTTTCACTTTTAAGTAAAATATTATCCATAGGTTTTTTGGTAAATGTTATTTATTGAGTTGAGAAAGTTTCCTTCTATTACTATTTTTCTGAGTTTTTTAAATCATGAAATGGTGTTTAATTTTGCCAATGTTACTTCTTCATTAGTCAATATGAGCATATGATTTTTCTTCTTTAGTCTTCTTGTGTCTTTAGGCAGATTACATTGATTAATATTTGCATATTGAAACAACCTTGAGTTCCTGGTATAAATCTTAATCATGACATATAATTGCTTTTAAAGATTACTGAATTCTATTTGCTAATCTTTTGTTAAGGATTTTTTACATCTATATTCTTAAGGGATACTGGTCTGTACTTTCTTGGGACTGTCTTTATCTAGCTTGGGGATCATGGTAATGTTAGCTTAAGAAATAAATTAGGAAGTCTTCTATTTTCTGGTAAAGATTGTGCAGAATTCATGTTCATTTTTATTCAAACTTTTGAAAAAATTTCCTAGTGAAAACACATGGGCCTGGAGATTTCTTTTTTGATAGTTTTAAAATTATGAGTTCACTTTCCTCAATAGTTTTAAGGTTGTTCAAGCGATCTACTTGATATTGGTGGGTTGTGGCCATTTGTGTTTTTCAAGAACTTGGTCCATTTCAACTAAGTTGTCACATAAATATTTGTGTTCACGACTTTCATAGTAGTGTTGTTCACAGCATTCCCTTAGTATCCTTTTGATTTCTGCAGAGTTTCAGTAATGTCCCCTGTTGCATTACTGATGTTGGTAATTTGTGTCTTCTTCCTCTTTTTTTTCCCCTTTGTCAGTCTTGCTAGAGATCTGTCAGTTTTATTGATTTTTTTTTTAAAGAAAAGAATCAGCTTTTTGTTTCCCTGATTTTCTCTATTGTTTTTCTGCTTTCAGTTTTATTGATTTATGCTCTCATCATTTTTATTTCCTTCCTTCTGCCTCTTTTGGATTTAGTGTGTTCTTTTTGTTCTAGATACTTGACAGAGGAGCTTACATGATTGATTTGAGACTTTTTCTCTTTTCTAATGTGTTCATGTAGTCTATAAAATTCCCTTTTGTCATTGCTTTAGCTGTTTGTCACAAATTTTATGTTGCATTTCATTTCCATTCAGTTCAGTATATTTTAAAATTTCTCTTGAAACTTCCCTTTTGACCCATTGATTATTTAGAATGTTGTTTAGTTTTCAACTGTTTGGAGATTTTCCTGTTATTGATTTTCAGTTCTTTCTTTTCCTATTCATTTTCTAGTTTCCTTCTGTTATTAATATCTAGTTTGATTCTGTTGTGGTGATAGAATATACTATTAATTAGTTTCTTTTAAATTTGATGAGGTTTGTTTGATGACTCATGTTGTGACCTTGACATATATTCTGAGGGCACTTTGGAAGAATGTGTATTTTGCTTAGTGGTATCTTTCATCCATCCATCCATCCATCCATCCATCCATCCTTTTATTCACTTAGTTAGTTGGTTTCTAGAACTACCTTAATTTTTTTAGGGTAGATCTAATGATGACCAATTCTCTTAGTTTTCCTACATCTGAGAATGACTTGACTTCCTCTTCATTCCTGTATATTTTCACCAGGTTATAATATTATGGGTTAATAGTTCTTTCTTTCAGCACTTGAAAATGTTATGTCATTTACCTCTGGTCTCATGTTTTCTGATTAGGAATCTGCTTACTTAAAATTGTTTTCCTTTTATAGACAGGGTCTTGTTTCTTTCTTCCTGCTTCCAATATTTTTTCTTTGTTTTTAGTTTTTGTAAGTTTGACTATACCGTGTCATAGGGTAGATTTCCTTGGGTTTATCTTGTTTGGGGTTGGTTCAGTTTTGGTGGCATTTTCAGGCATTATCTCTACGAGTACTTTTGTAGCCCTGCCCTTTCTTCCTCTTTCAAGATCCCAGTGAGACAATTGTTAGGTCCTTTGTTAGAGTTTTACGTATTTCTGAGATTTTTTTCTGTTGATTTTTTTCCATTCTATTTTCTTTCTGTTGTTCAAATTGGGTGATTCCTATTGTTTGTTGATTCTTTCCTCTGTCTCCTCCATTCTACTTTAGGGCCCATCTGCTGTGTTTTTATTTGATACTGTATTTCTCAGTTCTAAGACCTCCATTTGGTTTCACTTCCTATCTTCCATTTCTTTGCTGAAATTTCCTATATATTCATTTTTCTAAGCATGTTTCTAGTTGCTTCCTGAGTCATTTTATGATGGCTACTTTAAATCTTTGCCAGATCAGTCTAACATCTATGCATTCTTGCTGTTGTCCTCTACTGATTGTCTTTTCTCAAGTTGAGGTCTTTCTGATTCTTGATACAAGTGAGTTTTGATTGAAACTTAAATATTGGGGCACTACATTGTGAGAATCTGGATTTTATTTAAATGCTATGTTTTGGTAGGCCTGTTCTCACAACTTTGGAGCAGGGAATTGGGGTGTAGCCTCATTACTGCCAGATGGTAGTGAAAAGTCGAGGTGTTGACTCTGTTAATACAAAGGGAGAGGGCTTCCTCATCACTGCTGAGAAGGGTGGGAATTCTGGCTCCCCAGTAGTCTTTTGCTGATACTATTCTGGTTGGATGGGGCAAGGGAGCCTCACTACTGCCTCTTACATGGAGTCCAGTGACACTGTTGGGAGAGAGTGACCTCATCATCACTGAGCCATGGTAAGTATCCTGAATTTCCATGTCCTCCACTGATTATCACTTTACTGGAGAGGACTAGGGTTGCCTTGTTACTGCTTCATGGGGGCTCCCTATGTAGTTTCCATTGAAACTGCTGAGGGGGAATGCCTCATCACCTCCTGACGGGGATGCGAGTTCTGCCACCCAACTTCTCCTTTACTCTGGTAGAGAGTTTGGGATAAGGCTGGAAATCTGGGCTCTCTGTCTACATTTGTTTGTGGGGGTGAGAGTGGGGCTACGGTTCTTTCTGGGGTGTTTGGCTGAATTGGAGTGATTGTTTTTTTTTTTTTTTTAATTTTATTTATTTATTTGAGAGAGATTGAGATTACAAGCAACGGGAGCAGTGGTGGGAAAGGGAGAAGCAGACTCCCTGCAGGGCAGGGAGCCTGTTGCAGGGCCTCAATCCCAGCTGGGATCGTGACCTGAGCGGAAGGTAGTTGCTTAACCGACTGAGTCAGCCAGGTGCCCCAAAGTGATTATTGTGTAAAAGTTTTCTGCCCTGCTAGGCTGCCCCTTTTCTTTTATTTAGAGAGAGCAGGCTTTGCTGGAGATTTTTTGTTTGTGTCCCTTGCCATTTCAAGATTGTTAGCTTTCTCAGCTCTAAGTTTGGGATATACGAGTGTATTAGTTTGCTAAGGGTCATATAGCAAAGTACTATAAACTGGTTGGCTTTATCAACAGACTCAAAATTTTGGGTACCTTATCCAGGTAGCATAATATCTTCAATGAAATAAATTCATATTTTCCAAAATGACTTAATTATGTTGGGCCATTAAATCCTCTATTTTCTTTTTCTTTTATTTTATTTATTTGACAGAGAGAGATCACAAGTAGGCAGAGAGACAGGCAGAGAGGCAGGCAGAGAGAGAGAGAGGAGGAAGCAGGCTCCCTGCTGAGCAGAGAGCCCGATGTGGGACTCGATCCCAGGACCCTGAGATCATGACCTGAGCCGAAGGCAACGGCTTAACCCACTGAGCCACCCAGGCACCCCAAATCCTCTATTTTCTTAAGTACTCATATTTTTAATATTAAAAATAGTGACATAACTACGTGTATATTTCCCAAGCTCTGAGATGTTCCTGACTCATGTTTGTTTTTTAAACCACCGTGTTGAGATATGATTGACATACAAAGTGCTGTACATATTTAATGCCTATAATTTGATGAATTAGAAGATAAGTGTATGTCCATGAAACCACCATCACAACCTATATCATAAGCGTATTTGTTTCCAAAAATTTTCTCCTATCTCATTTTTGTTATTTTCAGAGCTTCATGTGTGTATATGTATGCATGTGTGTGTATACGGCATACATGTACTTATATACACACACATACACACACACATATATGTAGCAAACTTTGTATGTAGCAAACTTTGAAACCAAAGAGCTGTTTTAGCTTGGTTAGTCACAATTTTATCCATCAAAATCATTTGGGAATTACCCATCAAATAATTTATCTCAGCCAAGAGATATGTTTGGATTGGAAATAGTTTCAGCTCAAACAGTACTGACTTTTGGAAAATTTTCCCCAAGCTGGTGAAAATGAAGAATTTCAAAGCTTGTAATATTCTTGTTTTTAGAACTAAACAAAAACCCGAAAGAGATCATACCAAATGGGGAGAATGTTAGCTCCATTCTTTTATAGTTTATCATTTTAAAGTATAAAATTCTCTGATGAAGACAGATCTATTGTGCATACCTCAAGTACAATATAGCATAGTCTTAGTATTGGCCCTTTGGCCTCATCTTCTATAATAATTTTTTAGGCAGTTCACCGTATCTTTTAGGTAGTTCACCATAGAAGACCTATTTTTTAAAAGATTTATTTATTTATTTGAGAGAGAGAGAGAGAGGAAGCACGAGTCAGGGGGAGGGGTAAAGGGAAGGAGAGAATCCTCAAACAGATTCTCCACCAACTGCGGAGCCCGAGGTGGGGCTCAATCTCAGGACCTGGAGACCATGACCTGAGCCAAAATCAAGAGTTGTCTGCTTAACCAACTGAGCCAGGCATCCCCATTACAAAAGACATATTGATGAAATAAATGAAAACTTATTTTGAGTTTAAACTCAAACTCTGTGTGTTTCATGCAAAGCCAATAAGTTTTATCTCTGATAGGTTCTTCCGTATCAATTCTATGTGAGTGAATCGTATTCAGGAAGCCACACCTCAGGGTCTTGTGACACAGCAGAGATCTTAGTGATCAGTTATCGACTGTCAGTGTCAAAATAAGTATGGTTTCCTCTAACCACTTAGGTCCTGGGGAATTTTATTTCCCCCCTCCTTGGCAGGCAAGGGAGGAAGAGATTCGGTTTAAATTGTCAATTTTGTAGCATCTATCCTAGGGTGCCTCCCCAAGAGAGTTTCCCTATGAGTTTCATCCTGGGACTCCTAGGACTGCAATTCTCTTATGAAGATGGTAATTCTCACCACGTTGAGATTCAGTATAGATCAATTTGGAGAGAATTGTCATTTTAACCCCTATCAAAATCCCAGCAGTCCTGTTTTTGCAACATCAGGAACCTGACAAACTAGTCCTAAAACTTATGTGGAAATACAAAGGGCCCCAAAACAACCAAAACAAACTTGTAGGGGCACCTGAGTGGCTCCATTGGTTAAGTGTCTACATTCAGCTCAGGTCATGATCTCAGGTCTCATGTCGGGCTCCCTGCTCAATGGGGAGCCTGTTTCTCCCTCTTCCTCTGCCCCCACTGCTCGTGCTTTCTCTCTTTCTATCCCCCCCCCTACGAATAAATAAATAATATCTTAAAAAAAAAAGAATCCTGTGAGTTGGAGGATTTACACTTTTCAATACCAAAACTTAGTACAAAGCCACAAGAATTAAGACTATGTAGTACAGGCCTAAGGATAGACAATGGGTAGATTCCAAGATAGACCAATGGAACAGAATTAAGAGTCCAGAGTATATATATTCTGTGTGTGTGTGTGTGTGTGTATTTATATTTATATTTACAGTTAACTAAGTTTTCAACAAAAGTACCAAGACAATTTGATGGGGGAAAGAATTTTTTCAACAAATGATTCCGGGACAATGGCAGCCATATTTGAAAAGCTGAATCTGGACTCCTACACCACACAATACAAAAACACTAACTCAAAATAGATCACAAACCTGATGTAAAACTTAAAATTATAAAACTTTCAGAAGAAAATATTTGTGATCTTGGGTTGGGCAAATATTTCTCAGATACAATGCCAAAAGCACAATCCATACAAGAAAAAAAATGAATTGTACTACGTCAAAATAAAAAACTTATGCACTTCAAAAGACACCATTAGGAAAATGAAAAGTAAGCCACAGACTCAGAGAAAATCTATGCAAATCTGATATCTCATAAAGGACTTAAATCCGAACTATATGAAGAATTCTTATCATTCAGTGAGAAGAGAAATAATTATAAGATGGACAAAAGATTTGAATAGACATGTCACGAAAAAATATGGTTAATAAGCCCACAAAAAGATGCTCAATGTGATTAGTCATTAGGGAAATGTAAATCAAAACTAGAATGCGCTTCACACACACTGAAACGACTATAATCAAAGAGAGAGGAACAAGTATGGGAGGGGATATGGAGACTTGGAATGCATCTACATTGCTAGCAGAAATGTAAAATGGTACAGCTACTTATGAAAACAGTTTGACAGTTTCTCTTAGAAGTTAAAAATGAATATACCATGTGACTCAGAAATTCTCCTCCCAGCAATTGGCTCAATGGAAATGAAAACATATCCACACACAGACTGGTAGGTAGATGCTCATAACAGCTTTATTTAGAATAGCCCCGGACTGGAAACAATAAATGTCCATCAACGGGTGAAATGGATAAACAAAATATGGTTTATTTGTACAACCAAATAGCAGGCAGCAAAACAAAAACAAAAACAAAAACAAAAAACTGATGCATGCTAAAATACAAACCACCAAAAATTACTAAATGAGAGAAGGCAGATGCAAACATCGACATATTATATGAATCCATTTGTAGGAAATGTTCAGGTAAATGTCAGAGACAGCAGGTTGGTGGCTGCCTGGGGTTGCACATGAGGAGAGGGGGTGACCGCAGATGGGCACAGAGATCTTTTTGGGGTGAGGGAAATGATCTCAAATTGGGTTGTGGTAGTCATTGCCCAACTTTGTAGATTTAGTGAAGTATCATTGAATTATACCCTTGGAAGTGAGTGAAATTTATGGCACGTAAATTATTTCTTAATAAAACTGCTAGTGATGAAATAGGTTTACTTTATATTATAGTGCCTAGCACATGGCCTTGCATAAATGATGGCATTGTTCTTTGAGGATATATTTTGTTTTCTGAGCTCAGACCTGTTGCCTCAGAGGACGAGGAGGGCAATAAGGACTAACAGCTAGCATTTCCCGAGTACTCTCTGTGTTCCAGACTCTTAACTGTTTTCTGTGTATTACCTCTTTCAACCCTCAACCATTTTTGGACACAGTATTATGACTGATCACAGATAAGGAAATGGAACCTTTCTGGAGGTCAAGGGGCCAAGGTATGGGGAGTCATTTGCCTCCAACAGATCTAAGCTATCCTAACCATCAAGAACCTTTAAGACCTAAGAATTTCTAGTCTGGTCATGGGGCTAGCTAACAGCTCTGGGTACCTCCTCCACTCTACATGTGGCCCTGCTGAAGACTTCCCTGTTTGAAACCTCGTGATTCTGGATTACCTGGCAGTGCTGCTCTGTGATGAGATTGTTGGCCGCCATGACACTAATGGCCCACCTGACTCTGACTCATGTTTATTCTTGTTATAGGACTGACCCCTCTTGACCCATGTTGGAGGACAGTGATGAGTGGCAGCTTCTGAACACTGTCAGGGTGACTTCCGTGACTCGTGCCGATATTCTGGCCTCACCTCTGCCCTGAGAGTTCCCTGGAGGTCATGAAAACCTTCCCTCAGGATTTGCCCTCAGCCAGGACTCAGTAGGCCCATAGTCCATTCACTGTCATCCCTGGGCCACGGGGCAACCTCGTTAGAGGAGGGAAGAACCTTCTATTAGTTTAAATATTTTATCCTTTAGAGTTTAGCTCCTGGTGACACTCTAGGCTACAGAGTTGGAAGTGTCGGGCACCATTTCAGTTGCTAACGGGGCTTTAAGTCCTTGGGCCCAAATCCCTCATACACTTTCTACCATATTGCTCAAGTCCTAGGATTCTCGGGGCTTCATTTGCTCTGACCATGAAGCACCGTGGCTAATGTTCTGTATCAGAGTCCTACTAGACATAGTTGAAACATAAAAAGGAATGTGTACTCAGACAGACAGTCCTGTGTGAGCTGAAGGAATAGTGAAGGTCCCCCTCACATCCATCAGGTTTCAGACAAACTTTTATAGTCTGTACACTCTTGTGCAGCTGACAATTTCATACGTCTTGTGTTTTGTCATTTCCATAAACTGCCTCAAATTTGCTCTATTCGTTTTCTTTGCTGAAGGTATCGCCCTCCCCCACTGCCATATTTGGATTCAATTGTCCCATCAATCACTACTTACCAAATGCCTCCCATGACCAGGACCTGTGCTAGGAGAACAGGGGAGACAGGGTAGCCTAAGAGGACTCTTCTCTTCTAGGATCTTTCGGGCCCATTGGAGAGACAGGAGGCACATAGATGGATAGAAAATTGATATTAGTACAGATGGTGGAATGGGGAAGAGATAACCCCATACCACTGTTGAAATTCTGATTCTAGATTGCTTGGGCCAGGGTAACCGTGGGTGAGGCCTAGCAGGGACCTGGACAAACCCCCTGCCACGGAGGCCCTCTAATGAGGCAGCCTCTAGGATGCTTGGCTCTGGTGGTTCTCCCAGAGTGAGACCTGGCTGGGGCTGCCTCTCGGAGGCTGGTAAGTGGGTGACTCCAAGCTCCACGAAGCCAGAGCAGCTGTCAACAGACAATCCAGACTTGTCTTGACTGACATTGAGGGTTACCTCTGATTATCCAGCAGCCCACCTTCCCTCCCACAAATATGCTGAATTCCCAGGCCAGTTAATATGCTCCTGAGTAACTGAGAAGTTAAAGTATATATTGAAGCTATTATGAGGCAAAAGTTAACTCAGGTCTCACTTCTTCCTTGAGCCAAATTCCAGTGTTAGATGGCCTCCGGGGTCTTTCCCCGGTTTTCTTTCCTTCTCCTCCTTCTGTCGTGTTATAGCTAAATCATGGGCTAACATGGCTTTTGGAGAAGGGAGGAGGCTATAACTGGTATCCTTTGGTCTCTGGAGGGTGGGAGTGGCCAAGGAGGAGCCAGAGAGTGCGGTGGGGGGGGGGGGGGCTTGCTCCTTCCCTGCTCTCAGCAGGCAAACAGAGCTGGCTTGCTTTTTATCTTGATCATATCTATGCTAGGCTTTAGCATTTGATTCCTTTTGAACAATGAATCCCGCTGTTAAGCAAAAAAATACTGAAAACTACTGTTTTAAGAAAGCCCGTATTAAGTGCAATGCTGAACTAGTGATTTAAAAGAAGTTTGCTTAGGGACTTGAAATAATAATCCAGAGGAGCAAATTCCCTGTTAGTCCTGGACGTGCTCCAAGTTCATGCTCTCTTGACTCTGTGAAGTTCTATGAACACTGTAGCTAGATCTTTATTTCAGCACACAGTTTTTAATCATGTCTCCAGCCTGAGAAGAATGAAGTGGCATTCAGATTTAGGGGATTGTAAAGATACATGTATTTAAGCTTTTGCATTGTTTGCATTTGCATTACGGATACAAAGCTTTTAGAATTGTTTCTGGAATGCCCTTTTCCTAACACATACTTTTTTTCTTCCCATCTTCTAAAGATAACACTGAAAAATATTTTGCATCCAGGCTAGAAATTATTAAAAAGTTTTAAAGCGCCATAACTTGTTATTTTTCTCATATAGACTTTTTTGTGTACACTGAAGACTTTGTACCCCTCAGATGTTTTGTCATGAAACAGGGCTTCTGTGGATAAGCCTTGCTCACCATCTGCTTGCTTACAAAAGGTGATAGCTGGGAAGTAGGAAGAGCTGGAGCCAATAATTAAAAGCCAGGCGTCTCTGACTCCCTTGATTACCCTGATTCTAGAAGTTTCTTAACAGCTGGATTCCCAGAAACAAGGATTCTAGCCTTGCTGACTTCACAGGCTTGTTTTGAGTTGGAATGGATATTGCTGTGTGAAGGCTTTCTTCAAATATCAAGAGCTGTACACGGTCCCATCTCCTAAAGGGAACGGGGCTCTGCATTTCTCGCATGACAATGATACTTATCTAGACATCTTGACTTCATCTTTCAGTATGTTGAGATTTAGTCTTTTCGAAGAGAAAAAGAAAACCGTAAAAGCTGTAGGACTTACCTTGAATGACTATAGAGGGATTTTTCATAATCTTTATATAAATGTCATTTTTAAAGAAAGAATGGATTGTCATGTTTACATGCTTGTAACTTGAATTTTATTGTCCACTACCATGCTATTACTGTTGTATACAGATTTGGCATTTATGTTTTCAGTCCACAGAATTTTGTATTCCTTTATTATATTAACAACAGAGGTATTACAGAGAAGAATGTCACAATAGTAATGTTTTATATCTTCTTGATCTTGTTCATGTCCATGAAGTAGTTAACATTAACAGGAAAGCTTTAATCTCTGGCTGGCACATATATGTTAAGTGTGTAAATAGCTTGTTCCATGTCTCATTGTGTTAAAACAGAGACATTACAAGGATGAACGCGAAACCAGTAAAGCTGTACTGTTTTTTTTTTTTTCCTAAAAGAAATTTTAGGATGTTGACATAGCTCAAAATAATGTCTTTTCATTCTTAAAAATCCTCGAGTTTCCAGACCTAGAACAAGTGAGCTGTGCTCGATGCGTTGGTATTTGGAAGGCGGCATTCTCTTTTCCTCATTTTGTGTTATTACAGACGAAATGCGTTTTCAGTATACACGATTCAAGTGGGGGAAAAGCCCCATATTGAATTCCACAATATTCCTTAGACGGGGAAACAAATCTTTTTTGGAGTAGTCAACGTTTATTTTCTCATTACTCTGCAGCCAAACAATTTACTATGTAAATGTAGAAATACAAACAGCTTTATCGAACAAAATATTTTCTAGCTGCCTAACAGAAATGATTTCTTAAGAAAACAGAACAAAATTTCTCAGTTTCATTATTCAGCTTTGTAAATATTTTGCCAGAGCTTTTTTTTCTTGGGGTGGGGGAAGCAAATAAAAGAGTTTAAAAGCTCATACGTGTCTATTTTGTTTTAGCTTGGTGTATTTATTAAGAGTAAATTCTGTATGTCTTTGCAGTTCATCAATATGCGTATTTAGAAGTTTCTCAAATTCTTTTGCTCGTTTCTCTTCCTCCAGAAGGAAATGCTGTGCAGCCAGAGAGGCTGGGAAGACTATATCTGGGGGAGACTAAAGACAGAAAGAAATGTTAGATGAGGAAACACAAAGCCTTCTAAACCTTCCTGTTTCCAGACGCGCTTCATCCCTGGCATGGTCGAAGGGCAACTCTCAGGGAGATAATCCACGCTAAACTCTCCCTGCTTTTGTAATCCAGGGACTGCTCGGGAAATCCTGACGGAACGAAAACATCACAGCACCATTATATTCCAAAGCTCTAGAAACGAATATTACTGTGTCCAACTGCAAAAGCAGGGACAACATGGAACTTGCCTGAAACATACTTGACCAATTTGTCAAACCGAGGTTACTCACCTGAAAATAGGCCACTCCAAAAAGCTAAAATGAATTTATAGTAGACTTGGGCAAGGAAAGCTTAATAGGAAAAAAAAAAAAAAATTAAGGACTAGAGGAAAAAGGGAGCTAACTGCTGTCTGGAGTTGGCCAGGTGGGGAGGGCCGGCAGCATGGTGCATGTTGCCGTAGGAGAAGCTTCCTCGTGGGGAAGGCCCTAGTGCTGGAACGCAGCTCATTTGTCTGATTAGAGCTGACAAAGCCTCAGTCGTGAGCGCCCAGTTACACACTTTGTGGTAATATGGGAGTGTTCATTTGATTCTTTATGACCTGTGAAGTCCTAATTTATACCAAATGACTTAGCAGATCCCACACTAGAGGAGTCTCTGATAGAAAAAAATTGCCTTGTGTAGCCTCTGGTGAGTTTAGTAGGCAAGTTGCATTGAAGGCCCTTAAGATTCTGCAACAAGGCCAGAGAACTCTATACTATTTGTAAAACAGTTCCTGTAATGCTGCTGAGCCCTGGTTGAAGTAGAGCATCTAAGAAGTGGGTAGGATGACTGGATCAAGCTCTGTCCTTAGCCACTCAGTGGAAATTACAGATGGGTCCAATGGTGCGGTCTGCCTTTAGCCAAGGTTAAGTTAGCTAGCTGTTGCTATTGAGTATCTCATCTGCTTGCAACAAAGACCAAAGCTGAGGAATTCCTAACAGGGCAGCATCTCTCAAGGACACCAACAAGCCTCTTGGCAATCAGTTCACACAGGGTCCCTTACACCTTGGAAAGGGCAATGTTTCATCCTTACCAGCACTGACATGTATTCTATGGGTTTGCCTTTCCTGCCCAAAGGGCCTTGGCCTTGACCACTACCTGAGAGCTCACAGACAGACCGATTTACTGATGTGGGATCCTGATTAATACTAAAGGAACCTAATTTGCAGCAGAGCAGTATGTCAGTGGGGCATGACATTGGCATTCATTGGGCTTCCTGCATACAACACCCTCTAGAGGATGCTAGCCTGATAGACTTCTTGAAGGCAGGGCTGGGACATCAGCTGGGAAATTATACCCTGTGAGGATGGGGTACCCTTCTCCGGGATATGGTGTAGACAGTCAACCAATGGCTATTACACACTACTGTGTTTCCAACAGGTAGAACACAGGAATCTGGGAACAGAAGGGAAGATGGAGGAATGGCTCCACTCTCTGTCATTTCTGTTGACCCACTTGGAGAATTTGGACCTTCTGTCTTTGTATCTTGAGTATCGAGGTGGTTGGTCTCAGAGAGGAAAATGCCTCCAACAAGAGACCTATAAGACTCTCACTAAACTTAAAGCACTAGCCACCACCTAGCCACCTTGGGCACCTCATTCCAACAAGATCAGAGGCTCAGAAAAGAGGTACTACCCCAGCAGAGGTACCTGGCCCTAATCACCACAGAGACTACTGCTACATGGGGCACCTGTGCGCTCAGTCCATTAAGCGTCTGCCTTCGGCTCAGGTCATAATCCCGGGGTCCTGGGATTGAGCCCCACATTGGGCTCCCTGCTCAGCAGGGAATCTGCTTCTCCCTCTCCCTCTGCTGCTTCCCCTGCTTGTGGGTATGTGCTCTCTCTCTCTCTCTCTCTTTTTGTCAAATAAGTAATGAAAATGTTAAATAAAAAAGACTATTGCTACATAACAGAGGTTGTAAGGAACATGTCTGATATTCAAATGAGCCACTGAGATTTCTTTTAATACCCTCGTGCCTACTTTTAACTGTTTAAGTAGCCACATCCTGGCAAGGGCATGGGCGTCTAGAATGGGTGAAGAGATGATGACTAGCAGTCAAGTCCTTGAGACCAGTTGCAGCATCAAGGCCTGTATTGTGTTGCACTAACCCTCCTCTTGAGCCTTTCCCAGAAATTACGGCCAGCCAGAAGCTTGGAGAAGCTAGGCCGGAATGGAATGAACAACAGGAAGAGAATATGATCTGAGCGGTTCAAGAGGCAGATGGTAGCAGAAGCTGTTGGTGCCCTATGAGGATTCCCTTCAGTGGGCTAGTACATCCATTCCCCAGCTGCTGGGGGTGTTGGTTCTCTGGACACCTACCCTCAGCTGGGCTGGAGCCTCCTGCCTCATCCAAGAAGTTGCAGTAGCTCCTTCAGCCCATTCCCTCTCCTCCCAGAAGCAAGGACTGATGGACACAAGGCCCGGAACGCCTGACTTCCTGTCACCAAGGAAACCTACTCTGTCATGCAATTCATGCTCCAAGCTCCTGGTGAGACCAGGCCAAGTTAACTTCTTGCTGAGACCTCACCCTTGTTTAGCTTTTCTCCCCGCCCTTAGACTGCTTCCCTGACTCTCCTTCTGTCAAGAATACTACCTTCCGTAAATCACTTTCATAAGAATCTCCATCTCAGATTCTAGGAAACCTGATCTCAGATGGATGACTTCCTAACTTCTGGCTTGAATGATGAGTGGGTGACATCAATACCATTTACTGAGAAAAAATAAAACAGTAAAAGGGGCCCATTAGGGTGAAGGTCTTACTTATTTTCGATTCCCCAGGTTCTAGCACAGATTTGGGCACAGAGTATATTTTAAATATACAAAGTTTTTAATTAATATATGAATGGAGTAAGTGCTTTTGATTTTGAATAATGCTGAATTAGAGGTGACTTGGGACTCAGACAGATTGTCATATAGAAGATGCAATAGGTCATCAGTCCAGATCTCAAAAGATAGGTCTGGATCAGAGATATTTCAAAGTTATAGATAATTAAAGCCCTGAGTCTGATTGAAATCATTCAAGACATGCAAATAAAAAAATCAGTTCAAAAATGGGATCTTGGAAAGAACTTCATTTCAGGCCCCCATCCCATGTTCATGTTCTCGACCTTGTCAGCAATGATAACCGTATTATGTATTAATGGAGATTTTCAGCAACCCGTCTGCTACCTTCCAGCTTAGTCTAGTATCCCCACTTTCTCACGTCACTCATCCCCTTCTAACTCTGCTTATATTCCAGATCCATCCTTACAACCATTCAGAAACTTGTCCCCCATCCTCCCCGCCCCCTGCCCGTATCCTGTCTCTGTCCTAGGGACTGGGTAAAACCCAGGCCTAAATAAACAGCCTGAGCCATGCCTGCATCTGAGGGGCAGGTAGATGGGCAGGTGGGGGTTATATCACTGCAGGGACTGATTCTACTTGAAGTCCATGACCGCAAATGTCAGATGGTTAGTTAACACTGCCTGACTGTCCTACTGCCCTTCCCTGGGATATTCACTTTCTCACTCATTACCTGGTGCCTCCTTCTCAGGAGGGAGCTCCCTCACCTCTCCACGCCCTTTTGCACCTCTAGCCATATTTTAGGCCATACTCAGTTTCAGAGACTCTTACTTCTAGCTCTACTGTGGATTCTATTTCTTCGTATCTTGTTGATGGCTGTTTCTGCAAATAAGCCTTGTTGCTCATGGGTCCCACCTCCTTTGCCATCAGCTTTTCCTCCTCTCTTTCAAGGTTCCCATTGAACCACTAAGTGTTATGGTCTGAGGCTTTGTCTTGGGACAGTTTCCCCATTTATACCCTGCAAAGTATTCTCATCCAGCCCTACAGATTTCAATGCCAGCCACATGCTGATTACTCCCATACTTTGTTTCCAGCTCTGATCTCTTGCTGGAATACCAGAGTCCCATATCCCAACACCTATCTGATATCCCCATCACATGACTAATAAACACATTGAATGCAGGGCCCTGTCTAGAAATCATGGCTTTATCCTCTCACCCCGCTCCTCCCCCTTGTCTTTCATGTCTGCACGTGGCACTAGCATCCACCCGGTGCTCAGGATGCCATCCTAGGAGTCATCTCAGAGTCCCCTCTTTCCCTCACCTCCCAGAGCCAACCCCCTGTCAGTCTGGTGTGTTCTCCACCCCATTTCCCAGATCCCAGATGTTTCTCTCTCTCCACCGTAGCCAAGCCAGCACCATCATCTCTTGCCTTGACTACTGAAATAGCCTGAAAATTGTTCTCCCCGTTCCTACATTTGCCCCTCTATAATTTATTATTAATTTGGCAATCAAAAGGGTCTTCTTAAAAGATATTTTAAAAACAAAACTCAAAGTCCTTCCCTTGGCCTATAGTCTCTACAGATCTTTTCTTCTGAATACTTCTCTGTCCCCATTTCATTCCATCCTCTCTCTCCTCCTAGGTCCAGACTCTTCCACCTACTCCTTGACTGGTTCTCAAACTTAACAAACTTGATCGTGCCTTACGGATCTGCACCAGGGACTCCCTCTGCCTGCAGACCTCCTCCTCCAGATCTTTGGATCATTTGTTGTTGTTGTTGTTGTTGTTAATTTAGGTCTCAACTTAATTTAGGTCCCCTCAGTGTCCCCTCTGCATTTTCCAGGTCATGTAACTGAAAGTAATCTTTCACACTCCTGTTACTTTCTGTCACATCACTGGCTTCTCTTTTTGTCATACAATTTATCACTATTGGATTTTTTTTTTTATATTCCTTTGTTTCCAGTCATTAATTGTCCCCACCCTTTTTTGAGGTAAAATGCACATCAAATAAAACCAAATGAATCACTCAGTGGCCTTTACAATTTACACTCACAATGTTATGGAACAACCATCTCTTTCTGGTTCCAAAATAGTTTTATCCTCCTGACAGGAAACTCAACCCATTAAGCCACTGATCCCCATTCCCCATGCCCCTTGCCGCCCTTGGTAACCACCAATCTGCATCCTGTTTCTATGATTCACCTATTCTCAGCCCTTCATATAGGTGGAATCATAAAATATATGATCTTTGGGACCTATTGCTCTTGCTTAGCCTTGTGTTTTGGGGGTTCATCCAACACATTGTAGTATGTATCACTACTTCACTCCTTTTTATGGCTGAATAGTATTCCACTGTGTCTGGGACACTATTTGTTAATTCATTCATCCATTTTTTGGTGGGGGTGGGGTGGGGCATTCCTCTCTTTTGCCAGACTGTAGACCTGTCTGTCTCATCAAAGATGTGTTTAGAACAGAACCTGCCATACACTTCATGCTTATAATATATGTGTATTTTATGCCTGAATGATGAACATTAATATTTAAGGGAGATGTATAGGAGGCAGAAGCTTGGAAGCAGACTGGGAAAAAGGAATTCGAAAGACAACAGGGAAATTAGTGAAGAATAGGGTCATAGAAGCCAGAGGACATGAGAGTTTTAAGAAAAAAAGAGGAAGAAGAGTTCTTAAAGGCATATTTAATTAGCAGCTAGAAGGTTCCTCATGGTCTTGGAAGGAACAGAATTGACATAGAAATTAAAATGCAGAAGTGTGTGTGGGGGGGAGGAACCACTGGGCCCAGAAGAGTGGACTGGGCTGTGTCTTTCAGGGAACATCACAGATTAAGTTCTCCATGCCCAGACTTAAAACAGTAGAGAATTTTCTTTCCTGGTGACTGTGGAGCTAGGAATTTCCTCAAAGGATTAACACGGAATTTTAGAGACAGAAGAAAGCCTAGTGCTTATTAAGTTAATAAAACAGATGATCTCATATGCTTTCTATGTGCCTAATAGTGCCACACCCTATTTTAGGTGCAGGGGTTACAATGGTAAACAAAGAAAAAATCCCTACTTTCATGGAGCTTAAATTCTAAAGGAGGGAGGCAAACACACAAGCAGATGTAAAATGGTTTATGGTGAAGTGCTATGAACAAAACAAAAACCAGGACAAGGGGTCAGGGAATAAAGAGGGAGGTGCTCTGGTTGGTTGGTTGCCCAGGCCCCTCGGATGAGGTGATAGTTGAGAAGAAACCAATGATCCTACAATGCCAACAACTGCTGACATTAGAACATTTAGCAATTCATCATGTTTGCTTTCCCTGGGATAATGCTTACTTTGGAGTCCTTAAAGGTCCAAATTTTGTTGATACAGAATTTGCTAAATCCCCTTAGTGGTTCCTGTAGCTTAAATCAGGAAATTTATTTCAGTTACTTTGTCGATATGAGATTTTATTCTGTTCAAATAATTCTGGCATTTCAAGGCTTCAAGGGTTAATGGTTTTAAGTCTTCTCTTTCCACCAGAGCTTAAATCTTACTTCCAAAAGAAGGGGATAGATTCCAGAAAAGCAGAAAAATACTCATGGGATAGCCATCCAGTTTAAACATTTTCTGTTGTAGCCAATGTTTATAATTTGTATCCAATATGAGTATACCATGGGGAGGTGCTGAAAAATTACATAATATATTTTGAATACAAGTGAATGCAATTGGTAAGAGTAATACTAGTTACTTTCTGAGGTAAATACTTACTTTAAGAAACCCCGTGAATATTATGTTCAAGAAATTAAATAATAAGGCAGAAAATTTCAGCACAGAACTAGAAAATGTAAAAAAAGAATCAAACGAAAATTCAAGACTTGAAAAATAAAAGACTGAAATCAACCTACCGGAGACCATTTTCTTGAGACAGGGAGAGTGGCTCTTTTATGTATAGAAACCAATGCAGAAAGTCAAGGAAAATGAAGAAACATAAGAATATGAAATTAAGAACATTTTCCCCCTGTTTTATGAGGTCAGCATAATGCTGACAAGGACAGCAAAGGAATATTACAGGCTAATTTCTCTAGTGAACACAAAGCAAAAATTCTAAGCCAATATGAACAGACCAAATACAGTAATCAAGTGGAGTTTATTCCAAAAATTCAAAGTTGGGTTAATAAGAAAAGCAGAGGAGAAAAATTATATGGTTTATAATTCAAAGTTGGGTTAACAAGAAAAGCAGAGGAGAAAAATTATATGGTTTATTTTATTTTTTTTTTCGGTCATTTCAAAAGCAGTAGTAAAAGCATTTGATAAAATTCCATATTAATTCGTGAACAAAGTTCACAATCTAGGAATAAAAGGGAATTTCTATAATCTTTTCAAAGGAATCTATAAAATACCTATAGAAATATCATACATAATGGTGGACTACTGAAAGCTTTCTCTTTTCAACTGTGAATGAGAGAAGGATACTGTCTGTACCACTGCTCCTACTCAACATTTACTGGAGGAGGCCTTAGTATAATAAAGCAAGAAAAAGAGAAAAAAGGTATAAAGATATGAAAGTAGAAAACAAACTGTCATTAGTTTGATTCTGGATACAGAAAATTCAATAGCATCTACAGGAATGGAAAACATGTGCAAATTCAATTGAATATTTTCATGGGAAAAGGGTTTGATAATACTACCTTGCACCATATGCAAAAATTGATTTCTGGTGTAAATGTAAATATGAAAGGTAAAGAGCCAAAGGTTCTAGAAGAAAATATTTTTATAACTTTGGGACAAGCCAAGTTTTAAATAGGATACCAAAAATGTTAACCACAGAAGTTTGAGCGTATTAAAATTAGAAACTTCTGGTTACCAAAAGATGTTATTAAGTGAAGAAACAAGTAAGAGTAGGAGAAGATATCTAAAATTTATATAACCAACAAAGGGCTTATATCCAGAATATAGAAGGAACTCCTACAAATCAATGAGAATAAAGGTGGTCCAACAGGAAGTTGGGAAAGGAAATTGAACAGACATTTTACAAAGGAGAATATAAAAATGGCCGGTAAATATATGAAAAGGAGCTCAGCTTCATTATTCACCAGATATATAACTAAAACCACAATAGGAAGTTACCACACACTGACCAGGAAAACTAAAATTAAAAAGACTAATAATACCAAGTGTTGGAAAGAATATATAACACATAACAGGAACACTCATATACTACTTATTGGGGTATTAACTGGCTCAAACAATTAGGAAAACAGTTTTGCATTCCCTCCTAAAACTGACCTTATGAATATCCCCTGACCTAGCAATTTCACTCTTGGGAATATGCCCAATGGAAATGTGTACACATGTGTGCCAAAAACACATATGAGAATGTGTTTAGCGGTATTATTTGTAATATTCTCAAGCAGGATATAACTCAAATGCATGCCAACAGCAAAATGGATAAATTGTAGTCTTCTCCCACGTAGCATTTATGTACAATGGACTACTATAGCGAAACAAAAATAGATCAACTACAGCCATAGAAAACAATGTGGATGATGGACCTCAGAAGTAATGTTGAGTAAAAGAAGCCAGACATAAAGAACACATATAGTATGATACCATTTACATAAAATTTACAAATGGCCACAACTAATTTGTGACATTGAGAGTCAGGGTGGTGTTTACCTTAGGAGCAAATGGAAGGGGTGACTGGAAGGGAATGCGAGAGGCGCTTCCCGAGTGTCACCAATGTTCTGTTTGTTACTTGCATGCTAATTACACGGATGTTCCCTCTGTGATAACTCATCAAGCTGAACAATTCTGATTGTGAGTATTTCTGTATGTATGTCAGAGTCAATAAAAAGAATTTTTTTTTTTTTTTAAACAGGCATAAAAGGACTCTTGGGTGGCTCAGACGGTTAAGTGTATGCCTCTGGCTCAGGTCATGATCCCAGGGTCCTGGGATCGAGTCCCACATCGGTTCCCACCTCAGCAGAGTCTGTTTCTCCCTCTTTCTCTACCTCTCCCCCTGCTTGTGCTCTCTCTCTCAAATGAATAAATAAAATATCTAAAAAAGAAAAAAATTTAAAAAGAAAAAAAATAAAACAGACATAAAAGATCATTTGTTGCTCTTTAAAATACGCAGATCATTGAGGGCTCATGCAGTGTCAAAGGATGAGTCCTAAGCATTTGAATTTTTAAAAATTTGAATTTTTAAAATTTTAAAATTTTCACCAGTAATTCTGGCCTGCACTCGAGGGTAATAGCCAGAGACAGAAACACTTCATGGAGCATTATGGATCTCTTTTCCTTCTAAGGAAAGGCATGGCCAGATGACTTGCAGACCCACCTCGGAGTCCAATCCGGAGCAACTTTTTTTTTTTTTTTTTTAATGTGTACATCAGTATATAGGTATCAGTGTAAGAGTAATCACTCCCTAAAGGAAAAAAATAAGCCACTCACCAGTGGGAACACTTCGTCGTCACTAACCAGGGGACTTGTCATTTCTTTGGTTTGAAATGGCAAAGGTGGCAGAGGAGGTGTCACACTTCTGTTTGGCTCTCGATCTTGGCTAAGTCTAGAAGAGAAGGATGGTCCTCGTTTACTGCTACACCAAGGACACTGCTTATTCTCGCGGCTAAGGTAGTTTCTCTGATGTCTAAAGGTGGTGGCTGGGCGGGGGGAAGCACAAAAACTTTGGGCTTCTTATCTCGGTATCTCTTTGAAAATCATCTTCCTGATGAGTCATTTCTAATGATTAATAGTGAACCAGAAACTTGGTAATTGTTAAAAATATTCTTCTATTCTTATTCCCTGGATTGCATCCCTTTCTGTGTTTTACTTTTGGGTCTCTTTGCCATTTAATTCAATAACATGATACCCAATTTGGGAAGAATCTAAGAACAGCTCACACTGCTGCCCTTGATGATTCTAAATAATCCTCTTTTTGTATTCTCTATTTCACTTAACCTTGCTAGCTTTCTTAACAGAATTATGCTGCTTTTTTTTTTTTTAATGCTAAACTAAGTCCTTGTACAATAATTCTAATTTCTACAGGGCTTAATAATTTGCAACATTTTGCTGTGCCTGGGTGGCTCAGTCAGTTAGGTGCCTTCAGCTCAGGTCAGGATCCGGGGGTCCTGGGATCGAGTCCTGAGCTGGGCTTTCTGCTCAGCAAGAAGTCTGCTTTCCCCTCTGCCCTCCCTCCTGCTCATGCATTTTCTCTATTTCTCTCAATAAAACCATAAAAAAACATTTTTTCAATTTGTATTATCTCCTAAATTCTTCCACACTTAGTAGTTTTATGACCTTGACCTTGAGCAGGAAATTATGTCTTTCTGTGACTTCAATTTTTTCTTTGATAAAAAGTGGGTTGTTGGGAGAAATGAACTTCACAATTGGGATGAAAGGTACAGTACAGAATTGGTTGTTTGTACTAAAATAGAAGGTAGAAGGTAGAAGACTGAATAAAAAACCAGTGAGATTTTAAATTTTGGTATGCTGACTAAACAAAGGAAGAACAAAGCAAAAAACCGAACCAATTTCCCATAAAATTTTACATAAAGAGGTCCTAACAGTACAAGCTACTTGGGACCAAATAAATGTCTTTCTGAATATTAATTCATGAAATTGGGGTTGAAATTCAATCAAAATCATCAAAGCCCATGAAAACATAAGAATCCCTTCAACTTAAGATTATTTATTCATTTTTACTGATTATTCAAATTCTCCACAGGTATTGATTTACCATTTTCAAAGCCTTCATATTTTAATTTCCTGCAGTTGCAAAAAATTCACATTTCTGTTCTCTGTTCTTATCCAAAGACTATCTGTCTATACAGGCTTGTTTCCTATCATGTAAACATTCTCAAAGTGGTGCATACAAGTAACAATAAAAGTTAAGTGAGACATCTGTAAATTAGGACATAAAAACAAACACAACATGTTTTCCATTTTTACTGATCTTGAAATATATCCTTTTTAAAATCCATTCTTCCAAACCATAATTACCATGGAAACAGAACAGCAAATTAAACTGAAATAACGTGGTTTATGATGTGCATGTTAAGATGAAACAGCCCACAATTCGGATAGAATTATAACAATTGTAGGGTACATCTGCACAGAGTCTGCAGTCGAACCTTTTAACTGAGTGAGGGTAACATCTACACGTCAAAGCACAGTGGGAAAAATAAGATAATTATAGAAGGGACTCAAGAAATATATATCTCTTCATAATCTCAATTATACAAAGATTTCAGGGAAAATATTTGTCCTAAATATTCTATAGAAGTATCTCAATGACCCCTTTCGCTTTGGATGTATCGATACAGTTTTACAGTGTTAATTCCTGAAACTTATAGGTGAACATGCATTTTACTGTAAGATCCATAAAATATAGAGATTGAAAGGAAAGTCTACATTATGGAGTAAAATCCTTTTGTTTTAAGTCGTCTTTATATCTGAAAAGTTCTTCTAAAATGCAGCTACTCAAATACTTCATAAAACCGTCTTGCAAAAATGCTCAGTCTATCAGTTTAAAAGCTATCTTAAAAGTTATTTCTGAAGGCTTTTATTTCCTTCTCACAAGCTGGTCTTTTCAGTTTGCTTTTCCACAGGCCCTTGTCCCAGGCCTCTGCCTGCTTAGGCCAGGAGGGCAGGACCCAGTTGTTGGTGGGAGCAGAGCTCTGCCTCTGAGGCCATGGTGTCAGCTGTCCACAGTTTTCAGAGTTGTCTGACTGGACATCTGTTCCTGGTCCTCTGTTAGTTTTCCCTGGGCTACAGGATAATATTCTTAGCATGAACAGGTTCCCTTCACAAGTGCTAATTTGCCTGCTTCCAACCTTGCCTTCTAGCACTCCACGTGATGCTCCCCGTTCCACGAACTACTCATTATTTCCTGGCCCGCAACTGTTCAGCCTGCTATGTTTTGCTCCTTATTCAGTAACGCCTTGGTACAAAATTTTCTCAACTTACTTTTTTGGCTTCTGGATGACTATTCCTCCCTTGACAAGGGATTCTGTGAGAGTGGTTATGACAAACCCACCAACTTTGGTTTTCTTAATATTAGAATCTTTTTATTTCTTAACTAGATTTGAAGCAATTTTAATGATTAATATTTATGATCACTAAACTCTCTCCAGTGCATGATGTAACCTTTAAAACTTTACATTAACTTTTAAGTATGTATTGTATATAGAGATGAAGCCCCTTTTATTACAAAATTGAGGTGTCATTAAAATTAGTCATGTTAATCACTCTGGATACGGCTATTCAAAATTAGCTTGTAAATTACCCTTAAACTTCAAAACTCTAACTTTTAAAAACTTTAAAAATATTCAATACCTCCTCACCAAATTCAATTATATCTTATTCATAATTTTTTAAAGTGCTGAATAACTTTCTTATCAGAAAGCAAATCTTTTGGAATATCCTAAAATGCTTTGCATTTTAAGTGGATGAGCATGAAGAACTTCTTATTCTAATAGGAATGAAAAAAAATTGAGTTACTTCTGAGTGGATAAAAGATTATTTAAAAATGTATTATGTGAAATACATCAATCAGAGAAAGAAAATTACCATATGATTTCGCTCATATGTAGAATTTTTAAAAAAAGATTTTATTTATTTAGTTGACAGAGAGAGAGATCACAAGTAGGGACAGAGGCGGGCAGAGAGGGAGGGGGAAGCAAGCTCCCCACTGAGCAGAGAGCCTGATGCGGGGCTCGATCCCAGGACTTTGAGATCATGACCTGAGCCGAAGGCAGAGGCTTAACCCACTGAGCCACCCAGGCACCCCACTCATGTGTGGAATTTAAGGAACAAAACAGAGGATCACAGGGAAATGGAGGGAAAAATAAAACAAGATGAAATCAGTGAGGAAGACAAACCATAGGAAACAGAACTGAGGGTTGCCGGAGGGGTGAGGGGCTGGAGTAACTGGGTGATGGGCATTGAAGAGGGCATGTGATGTGAGCACTGGGTGCTATAGGCAACTGATGAATCCCTGAACTCTGCTTCTGAAACTAATAATACACTATATGTTAATTAATCCAATTTAAATAAAATAAAAAAGTTAAAAAATGTATTATGCCAATCTTCCTCAGCTAAAAGGAGGAAGCAGCTAAAAATCAGACTTAAAAATTTTGTGGGGGACGTCTGGGTGACTCAATCGGTTAAGCATCTCCCTTTGGCTCAGGTCATCATTGCAGGGTCCTGGGATGGAGTCCTGCATCAGGCTCCCTGCTCAGTGGGGAGTATTCTGCTCCCTCTGCCTGCCGCTCCCCTTGCTTGTGCTCTCTCTCTCTCTGACAAATAAATCAATAAAGTCTTTAAAAAATTTTTTTGTGGAATACTTTCTTCATATACTTGTACCTAAAAGATTTCTCCTTTCTGAAATAGTTTAATGAGACCTCACCGCATTAGCCATTGCTATGTAAATATGACTCAGTATTTTCTGATGATTTTTATGTCTCATGAGTACATAGAGCTTTTGCTATTTGGCTTCACTGAGCTGTGCTGTGAGGGAAAGAAGGAACATTTCATTTTTCACTTGCTAAAATTAATAGACATGTACTTTACAGCTCTCTACTGCTGAGCCCGCTGTCCTTGCAACTCAACAACGCTTTCCCCATAGTGGGTTCTACATGGTAATAATTTATTCAGAACATTTGAAATGCTGTTTCTTTTAAAAATCAGGTCACTGGAGAACACTGAAATCAGACAAGGCATTAAAACTAATTTAATGAAACTTTCAACAGATGAGACTGGCAGGACACAAGGGTCTGCAGCAGAAATAGTAGGTCCAAACTGCTTATTAAGATAATCTCCTGCTGAGCACTTTACCTCATGTTGCTTTCTGTGTCCCCTACTGTCTTATTTTTGTTAGGCACTTTTAACACATTCTGTGCCGTCCAACAAAGCAGAAAGGGGGCAATCCAAACAATAAAATTACTTTTTTTTTTTTTTAAAGATTTTATTTATTTATTTTACAGAGAGAGATCACAAGTAGGCAGAGAGGCAGGCAGAGAGAGAGAGAGAGGGAAGCAGGCTCCCCGCTGAGCAGAGAGCCCGATGCAGGACTCAATCCCAGGACCCTGAGATCATGACCTGAGCCGAAGGCAGCGGCTTAACCCACGGAGCCACCCAGGCGCCCCAAAATTACTTCTTTAAAAATAACAAAAGGCAAAGTAACTGTCTTTTAAATAACAACTCCTGGTACTGTCATCTAAGGCTTTCAGAGTTATTCCCAACAAGCAAGAACAGGAAACAGTGTTCTGCCCCTAATGGGTGCTCTATCCAGTCCAGTTCTGGCTAAGACCCACAGGAAGACCCTTTATCATATCTTTAGGGGTTTGCTTTTCTCTTGCCAAGGGGGAAAAAAAAACAACGTATACATGGGTTTGTGATTTGACCCATGGAGAAATCTGCATAGTAGGATTAATTCCATATTAGAAAATATACTTCTGTGCCACAATCAAAATGAGACCCCTTTTGGACAGATTTTCAATTCTACTGGCCAGCACATGGGCACATTTACCAGAGAACTGGCCCACAGCCATGTCTCAGTGGCCTGTTCCATTTATCTGCACCCCCTCCCCAGATCCCCAACCTCTGCCCTGGCCAGCATCCTGCCATCAATTTTTTTTTTTTTTTTGGTAGCAGCCAGTCTGTCCTCATTTCCTTCCTGAACTACTTGACGAAAGGCTATTAATTTAGCGCTTTCAAAAGGTGGCCATTTCTTGCATCCAATTAGGACCTATCCTCTAACTTGTTTAGGGATGAGGTGATACCAGTAGGAGAGACATACACAACATCCACAAGAATGTTGAACAGACATATTTTTTGGTATGTCCCGTGGATTTATGCATTTATCCACCTGTAGAACTGGGCATGCTTTGTTACAAGGATGAGCCTGGATTCACCCCTCCTCCATCCTAGCTATCTCTGAGGAAATGTCAGATTCAGCCATTTGACCATCAACACCAACTTTTTAGGCACTGTGAGTTGTTGAAGAAGTATTCATATTATTCTAAAGGCTAACAATTTTGTTAGTAATAATAATTTCAATAAGAATGGCTAACATTTATGGAAATACTTGTTTTACATGGAACTATGTGTTCTTCTCCAATTCTCACAAAGAAACATATAATTATTATCCCTATTTATTGATTGGAAATTGAGGATAACAAAGTTTCCATAAATTTCCCAAGGTTGTAAATATTATGTTATATGAAAACAGTATGTGTGGTCTTCCTGCTAAGTACTATGAGTTCTTGAACTAAAGTTGTATTGAAGTTGGGTCCTATCAATTCACCATTTTGTGGCACCACAAAATGTTAATAAATCAGATATTAAATGAGTTTGGGGAGTGTTGCATACTACACCCCTTCTTGACCCTTACAATGTACACTAGCATGTTAATAACTCAGAGCTGTACTGTGAGAAAAGAAGCTTGTTTATTTTGCTGAGAATTTTCCAAGTCTGGAGAAAGACAAAAAAGTCTCCAGAGACAGATTTGATTCCATAAATATTTTATTAAAGTTGAATAAATTAGTCTGATTTTATAGTTGACATATTTACTTAAATTCTGAACTAAGGCACTTTAAAAGGGATTCTGTGGCTAGCAGATATTAATTCCCCATATGCTTCTCTTCACTCAGGGGAAACCTCCTACCCATTGTCCAATTCTTTCCCTAGGAAGCAATCACTGGTTTGTTGCTACTGTTGGAGTGTTGGAATAAAGTGTGTATTTTGAAGTGAGTCAGAAGTGACATAGTCCTATATTTCTACTTTGTTTGAACAATATATGTAACATATGAAAATCTAGTTTTTCTTTTGACATTAAAAATAAGATATCTTAATCTCACAAAACAAACTGAGGGTTGCTGGGGGGAGGGGGTTTGGGAGAAGGGGGTGGGATTATGGACATTGGGGAGAGTATGTGCTTTGGTGAGTGCTGTGAAGTGTGTAAACCTGGTGATTCACAGACCTGTACCCCTGGGGATAAAAATATATGTTTATAATAAATAAAAAAATTATATTAAAAAGAAAAAAAAATAAGATATCTGTTTATATATTTTATTGCTGCATCAGTATCTAAGAAGGGTCTGAAGAGACAAAAATTCACTGTAACACTACCCATTTCCCTGTTAGATTTTGAAAGCTATCGACAGCACAGAATTTCACATAAAACAACAGATCTATACTATGCAGTACCATTGCAAAATAAAATTTTTAACAACTGAAGAGCAAGTTTACAAAATTCTATTTTTAATTGTTTCAAAATTCATTTCTATTAAATGTGCATACATTTTTGTCCTTATATAAGAGAGTTAACATACCTATCTTCATGTTTTTCCATTTTGACTTGGTTTTGATAGGTGTACTGTCCCATTTCCTCATAGGTATTTTGGTTAGCCCATGCTGATTTGCCATTGACACGAAGTTTTGCAAGATCATTTCGGAGCCTTTCATTCTCGTGTTCCAGTTTGTTAATAGATGTATGCCTTGAATGTTCCCTGTTAGTGAAGTCCATAGTCTAAAGAATTAAAAAAAAATCACTGAAAAAACTGTTTCTTATAAGTGATGCATATATTCTGTGCGTTTAAACACATCTGTTGGAAGGGGTCTTCCATTGGAGTCCAAAGATACGGATCTACTCCTCTGTACTTCCTAAGGCCCTTCCCCCTCACCTCCTCACAACACAGGTACTCAGTGACGGCTGCCATTGAACACATGCCCAGGAAAGCAATGCATACTCTAGTGTCCATGTACGCATTAGCATTCTCTGTATCTAGAACAGATTAGCTGGATTTAAGAGTTTTCATGTCTATGGGGTATGCCTTCTGGTGTTAATAATGGAACAAGAATAAATATACATTTCAATTTTGAAAGACTTTTCTGATGACAAGAACACATGTCATTAGAGAAAAATCACATATTGCTTCCCCACTCTTGGGTGATGCAACAAATTATATACAAAATCCATATAGACTAGAGTCTGCTTCTGGACCATTTTAAAGCAAAGATCTAACAGCTGAGATGGTCCCAGTACCCTAGTTTTGAGGAGTACAGCTTCATGATGGAGTTCTACTATCTGGTATAAGCACCCCCCCCAATTTTTAATGGGTCTTAAGAAGAGAATGAGACACATGTTTAAATCACAAGATGAGAGGTATAGAGCAAGAACAAAGATTTCCAGTGTTTTTTGAATTAAATGCCGTAAGAAGTTCCTTAGGGAGAGTCTAAACTTTTCTTCTCGCAAGTTTTAAAAAACAGGATATATTTTCCCAAGAAAACTCGTAAAAATGCTTTAAATGAGTCTACATAATCTTTTCTAGTCCTGTGATTTAGGTATCTGTGAGTCGTGTAGTTGCTGATTCAACAATACTAATGTTGTCAGAGGGCAATATTTAAGCACAAAAAGTGTAATATAGATAAAGTATCATTTTTGAAGCTCCGAACTTCTATGGTTAAAAGCCCATAAGACCATAGATGAAAATGGCTTAGAACTTTATTTTGAAGTTTCTAAATGTGAGGCTTTGACATGGCAAACATGTCACGGGCTAGGTACTCCATAAAATCATTACAATTTCTTGGATGGAACCATGTGTTTTAAATTATTCATATACTACCGTATTAGTATCAGGATTGACAAGGAAGGGTAGAAATGTATACATATTAGGTATGAAAAATATTTAGCCATTTGTTGTATTTTTTCTTCAAAGGACAAGCCTGCTTACTATATTTTCTGTTTACTGCCTAATGTGTTACAGAAACTCATGAATTGTTAGAATGAAAGAAAATTCTCTGGAAGAGCAAATTCCCCTAAAATAATAGGGTTGTGTGTTTATACAGCTATTGACCAAGATGTCCTTTGGAAAGGAGGATCTTTGACGTATTTCTCTGCTTGGGAGGCCCATGCCCTTAAGTATACCTCTTCACATTTGCTCATTTGAGATACACCAATGCAGATAAAACAGTAATTTGTACTATGCTTTATAAGAGAAGGGATTTTTTATTCTAAAATGAGAGCAGATTTGCAATACATACAAAGGATGTGGTCTTATAAAATTTGCCCTTCATAAGGAAAATATTCATTTGAGCAGATATAGTCAAGAAAGGTCATGGAAAACATTCAAAATTTCATTCTTAAAAAAATCTATTCATCAAAATATATAATTCTTGATGGTCTGCTTCTCAGTTATAACTTTAAGTTTTTTCTACAAACTTAGATTTCATCTGTGATTCCTTTTGGCCTAGTGTTGGTTTAAAGTAATTAAGAATGATAGTAATAATTTTTTAAAGGACTTGGTAATTTTCTAAATATACCATAATTAAATAAGTATTGTGAGCATGACCTGAAAAAATCACACAGGTGATGTATTTACATGATATATATTTAAAAGCATATTCTATTTTCCTTGACAACAACATTTTGGGGATCCCTCATTTCATGTTTCTTTTAAATTATTTTCTAGTAATTTCAGGAAATAATCCTCCACTAGATGGTTATCATGTGAAAACAGACACTGATTAAATTCTACCTCTGTGATTCTGATGTTTTATTTTATAGACCTGTTATTCTAAATTTTTACCCCCATATTTTAAAGGTTTGTAGTTTTAACCTATTGCATTCTTTTTTTTTCTTTTAAAGATTTTATTTATTTCTTTGACAGAGAGAGATCACAAGTAGGCAGAGAGGCAGGCAGAGAGAGAGAGAGGAGGAAGCAGGCTCCCCGCTGAGCAGAGAAGCAGATATGGGACTCGATCCCAGGACCCTGAGGTCATGACCTGAGCCGAAGGCAGCGGCTTAACCCACTGAGCCACCCAGGCGCCCCATAACCTATTGCATTCTTGAAATGGCAAAACCTCTTAGTGTGTACGCGCTTTGACATGCTAGCACAAGGCCAGTTGAGTTACTGAAGTGTCTGAATAATAATATTTTATATGTATACTTTTTCTTTTTAAGTTCATGTATATTCAACAATACTAGGCTAACAAAATATTTCTACAGAAGGACCAGCTTTAATCATGTTTTTTGGTTAGTATATTAATTTTTAATATGTAAATGGATGGATTAGATACTTATGAGGATACTAATTTTTTAGGCTAATTTTATTTAGCAAACTTTATGGATAGTGAAGGACAAATCAGTTAAAAATTACCATAAATTCCAAGTTCTGATAAAATCTGATTTTATGATACCTGTCTTAAATGAAGGAAAATTTACTAAATATACTTCTGGGTCTACAGAAATATGGAATCACAAAAAACTAGAATGATAAACTTGATTTTTCATTAGCTACCCAGCAGGAGAATAAAGGTCAACCCCTCACACTTTTTTCTATGTAACTCTTCTTGCACAAATGCAAGGAAAACATCTTTTCCAGAGCTACTTCTGCGCTATTTTAAGTATCTCATGAGACCTGAGGAGAACTGACATACCAGGTAGTTAGTCCCGTCAGTGGACTCTGCAGATGAGAAAAAGAGCTGCCATAGCCCCACGCATGCAGCAAGTAATAACTGAGAACAGGATTGACTCTTACCCCTACTGCAGGGGGAAGGCCTTTTTTAAACTTTCTTTCCCTAAGTGTGAATAAGCAGGGTGCTTCACAGTTAGTCAAGCAGATAATTGCAAAGTTCTAGTGATTTTGGAGGGACCTACCTTAATATCAGTAATTTCACTTGTCTAGAAAGGAAAAACAAACAATTACTGTTTGAATACTATCCAAATACCACATATTTTAGAAAACCTAAAAATAAGGATGTAAATATTTTGTTTCTTATTGCCTGAGGTAAAATTTCAGTGCCCATTCTTTAGTTCCATGCTTATTTATCCATTCCAGTTATTTCAGAAAGAATTAACTATCTCATTATGGGATTTTAACACATAACAGGAGTTTTCTGTAATGTGAAATCTTTCAACTAATGATTGCTGGGTAAGTGACATAATAGATTGTAAACTCTTAAAGAACAAAGAATTATGTTTATTTTATTTTATTTTTTTTAATTCAATAGACACTCCAGATCTTTCTCTTTGGGGAGTGGCTTGACTATTTCAATTATCAAAGTCAATTTCAAATCTTCATATCCAAAAAAAGAGAGCAATTATAAAGTCATCTTTCTGTGTAAATTACAATCCTACATAAAGTGTATGTGATTAAGTACTATTTTAATAAGGCATCACACTGAGGGCAATTCATCAGTGGCATTCCATTTTATGATAGTCATTTAAACAATCTTTAAACAAATATGTACCTTGTATACATATGTGCAGTATATATATGTGCTAAGTGCTACAGAGGTGACCAAGTATGAAAAGTGACCTTGTCTTCATGGAAAATACAATAAAACTGAGTAGATGAAATTAACATGCATTTAAAAAGCGACTCATATAAAGTATAATTACATATTAAATTATGTTGCACCGTGTATGAACTCAAATGTATTCTGAATCAATGAATGGCAAGAACTATTGGACTAAGATCATGTAGGAGGTGGGATAAAACAGGGCTCTGGCAATCTCTTTAATGATGTGAGCAAAAATTTCCATGCAAACTTATTCGTTGCCTCTTACACGACTGGTGAGAGCCACAAATTCACAAGTATTCATTGAGCCCTACCCTATACCAAACCCTATATGAGGAAGTATAAAATATAGTCCACTTCTTCCCTCAAGGAGTCTATGACTGATGGGACAATGCACACATACACCACACAATTAAAATATAAAAGAAGACAATTCAAAACTTGATGTTAAATTGTTATAACTGCTAAATAAAGTCCAAGAAAGAAGAAGTAATTGGAGTCTAGAGTAATTAAGATGATTTCATGGAGGAGATACAATTTAATCTAGGTCCGAAGGGACTGACAGGATTTAGTAAAGTAGAACTACGTCTTTGCTTTGGTAAAGTAAAGGAAAGCATTCAGGTGGAGGGCATATAATGGATTCATTCATTCATTCTCTCACTCATTCACTCATTGCTTTGTTCATTCACTCATCTAACGAAATATTTTCTCGTTGCCTCCTACATTCAGGCACTGAACTAGGTGCTTGGGTACAACAGTGAATGAACTAGGACCATAACTGCCCTCAATGAGCCTACTGGTAAGGAGATGGTAGCTGACAAGAAATAGGCAATTTTACCATTGTGCTATGATAGATGTTAAGTAAAAGATGTTATGATACTTTCAAAGATGGACACTTAACAGAGCAAAGGAAAATCAAAGAAGATTTTGTATAACATGTCAAATTTTGTTGAGTCACCTGACACATTAATAGGACATGGCTATGTGAAGTAGGAAAAGGGAATTCTTCGCTAGAAGGAAAGCATGTGTAAAGGTCTGGAAGCAAGAAAGAGCATGAGAAAGGACCATTACATAAGCAGATGAGGCTAAGACAGGCCTAGCTCTAGCAGAGGATTTGTGTAGGTCACTAAATGAGAACAAAGTGGGAGAGCCAGATTAAGGAAGCCACAGAATATGAAGAGTTCTGACTTCCTACTGGGAACTGAGCACATGTTCTTGAAAGGGAAGGTTATGTTAGAAAAGCACATCCGGTATGAGGAATGGAGAGCTTGGAAGTCATTGGGTAATGCAGAGGAAGTAACTTGGAGTGGTTGCTGGATCTATACTGTAAGAGAAAGCATATCACCAGAGGAGCAAGAGCCGACAGCAACACCTGTGGAATGAGAAGGGGTAGGAACAGTAGGGTGAAGAGCCAGTGAACAAAATGGAAGAAAGAGAAAATCACAGAATATAATAACAATTAGTATCATGCATTTGGAGTTATTCAAACCAACTTACCACCTATGTGGTAAGTGCTCGATCCCAGGACCCTGAGATCATGACCTGAGAAGAAGGCAGAGGCTTTAACCCACCGAGCCACCCAGGTGCCTCCCAAGAACAAATATTATTCTAAACAGTAGCACTCTAAAACAATTTCATGTGAAATCAGAAAAACTTAAAGAAAAACTTAAAGATTTCACTCCTTTTTCTATGAAATGAGATCGTCATACTTTCAGCATATACTTGTTATAAGGCTACAGGCACTGATATGGGTAAAGCATCCCGCAAATTATAAGGCATGTATGTGACAAGCACCCAACGAATGAGTAGCAGCTCCTTGTTATCACACAGTTCTCCCAGGTTCCCTGATTCTTCCTCATCTCTGCCCTTTGCACATTCTGTTCTCTCACCAGGACTCTTTCCCATCAATCCATCTGACTGACTGCTCCCCAGATGCCCTTTAGTGCTCCCAAAACAGGGTTAGGTAATCCCTGTCAGGGTCCCTGAATTCTGAGCTTTCCCATCACTCTGGTTCAATTATCCAGGTAACTGTCTATATCTGGTAATATATGGTTTCCTACTAATATTAAGTTTCATGAATTCAAGGATCTTTTCTGACTTATTCACAATACTCCCATACCACCAGATACAGACTAGGCATTTAATAAATATTTACAGAAAGAAAGAAAGAATGAATGAATGAACGACATTCTGTGGTGATTGAGGCATATGATAGATAGAGAACAGAATAGAGGGACCAGAAATAAACCCACATTGTATGGTCAAGTAATCTTTAGTAAAAGCACTAAGAACACACAGTGGGGAAAGTATAGTCTCTTCAATAAATGTTGGGAAGACTAGATATTCACAAGCAAAAGAATGATACTGACCTCTATATTCTATCACTCACAAAAAAAATTAACTTGAAATGGAATGAAGATATAAATATCAGACTTGAAGTTAAAACTAGAAGAAAGCAGAGGGGCAACAGATACCTGATGTTGGTTCTGGCAATGATTTGTTGTATATGACAACCAAAAACACAGGCAACAAAAGCAAAGAGACAAGTGGGACTACTTCAAACTAAAAAACTTCTTGCACAATAGGGAAACAATCAAGAGAGTGAAAAGGCAACCTATGGGACAGGAGAAAATATTTTTTTTTAGAAATTATTTTGAAAGTATTGAGAATATTGTCATATAGAATCCAGGAATATGTCAAAATTGTTAGAATAGGATTGTTTGAGGTTGAAGGGTTGAATTTTGTCCCTCCACAAAAAAAAAAAGCATGTTGAAGTCCTAATTCCTAGTACCTCAGGATGTGGCCTTATTTGGGAAAAGGATCTTTACATAGCAATTAAGTGAAAGTGAGGTCACTAGGGTGGGCCCTAATGTAATATGACAGGAAGTCTACAAAAAGGGAAAATTTGGACACAGAGATGGACACGCATGGAGGGAAGATGATATGGAGAAATAGACAAAGGCTGTGTGAAGGGAAATACAAGGAAGATGCCTTGTGAGGACAGAGGACAGAATGGTGTATCTATAAGCCAAGGATTGCCAAAGCTCACTGGAAAATCACTAGAAGCTATCGAGAAGTGAGTAAGAACCATCCTCTACAGGTTTTAGAAGGAGTGTGGCCCTGTTGACACCTTGATTTGGGGCTTCTATTTCCAGGACTGTATGACAAGAAGTTTCTATTGTTCTAAGTTATCTGATTTGTGGTACTTTGTTATGGTAGCCCTAGCAAATGAACACAATGACCAAGGTTTATTCTAAAAATTCAAAGATGGTCATATCAGGAAATCAGTCTATTATATACAACAACAAACCAACAGACAAAATCCAGATGATGTCATAAATGCTGAAAAGGTGTTTGGTAAAAGCCAGGAGCAAATTTTAAAAACTCTGAGTAAAACTAGGAATAAAAAGAGTTAAGACCATAACCTAAGAACAAATATTATTCTTTTTTTTATTATTATTTTATTTGACAGACAGAGATCACAAGTAGGCAGAGAGGCAGGTGGCGGGGGGTAGGCTCCCTGCTGAGCAGAGAGTCCGATGCAGGGCTCGATCCCAGGACCCTGAGATCATGACCTGAGCAGAAGGCAGAGGCTTTAACCCACTGAGCCACCCAGGTGCCTCCCAAGAACAAATATTATTCTAAACAGTAGCATTCTAAAACAATTTCATGTGAAATCAGAAATTAGTTTGTCAGCAATCACTATCATTATTTCATATTCTCTTGGTTTTAGCAAATGCAGTATGACAAAAAAATAACTGATATGAACAGTAAAGAAAAAGAGTTGAAATTACTATTTTTGTTAAAATGATTGTATATCTCAAAAAAACCCTAGAAAACTTCCCACTAGAATTAAAAGACAATTTGACTTTTTTGCTACATTAGCAATAAGTTCTTAAAGGAAAAAAGAAAAATATTCCACTTAGAAGAGTGGCAAGAATTATATAACACCTGAGCATAAATTTTAAAAGGAAGGCACAGAACCTATACAAAGAAAATTGTAAGCTCTTATTGAAGAGCATAAACTGAGATATGAAGAAATGGAAACCCATGTCATATTCTTGAATGAGAAAACTTACTATCATATAAATGTCAATTCTTTTTTTTAAGATTTTATTTATTTGTCAGAGAGAGAGAGACAAACAGACAGACAGTGAGCACAAGCAGGGGAAGCAGTAGGCAAAGGGAGAAGCAGGCTTCCCACTGAGTAAGGAGCCTGATGCAGGACCCTGGGATCATGAACTGAGCCAAAGGCAACCACTTAACTGAATGAGCCACCCAGGTGTCCCAAAAGTGTTAATTCTTTCAAAGTTATATGTATATTTATTTTTATTCCAAATAAAACCCAACAGGAAATTATCTAGAGAAACTGGATAAATTGAACTTAACTTTCCTATAAAAATTTAAATTGGGTTCTTGTTTTATATCATATGCAAAATTATAATCCATATGAATTAAAGACTTAGATGAAAAATGTAAAAGTCATTGAAAATACTCTAAAAAATAGTGTATAATGTCTAGAAGTTGGAAAAACCTTGTTATTCCAGGATGGATATGCAGAAGGTATAAACAAAAAGATACATGTGTCTGATGGATAAAAGTTTTTTTTTTTTAAAGGTTTTATTTATTTATTTGACAGAGAGAGAGGAGAGAGAGAGCACAAGCAGGGCGAATGGCAGGCAGAGGCAAAGGGAGAGACAGGTACCCCACTGAGCAGGTAGCCTGATGTGAGGCTCGATCCCAGGACCCTGAGATCATGGGTTGAAGGCAGCTGAAGGCTGAAGGCAGATCCTTAAACAACTGAGCCACCCTGATGCCCCGACAAATAAAAGTTTAAAACTTTTCATATGGTAAAAAGATATAAATAAGTTATATACAATAAATTTAGGAAAACGCTATTATAAACTGACAAGAAAAAGACATTCCAACAGAAAAATGAGCAAAAAATATAATTCATAGTACAATGCCAATTAATATACAAAAATATACTCCCTATATCCAGGGTAAGAGAAATTAAAGTACTACTGAGAAATCACTTTACATCCATCAGACTGACAAAAATTTAAAAGAGCAGTAACACCTCTCACTGCTGAGGAGGAAAGAAAAAGGTGCATGCACACAGAGATGGGAGAAATAGGATTTGACAAAAAATGTTTTAAAATTAAAACATACAGGGCACCTGGGTGGTGCAGTCTGTTCAGCAGCCAATTCTTGGTTTTGGCTCAGGCATGATCTCAGGGTCGTGGGATCAAGGCTCACAACGGGCTCCACACTCAGCATGGAGTCTGCTTCAGATTCTCTCTCCCTCTGCCCCTCCTGCCTACCGGCTTTCTCTTTTTCCTCTAAAAAATGCATATAAAGCAACAATTCCATTCTTTTTTTTTGTAAGAAAAGGAGAGAGAGGGTTGGGAGAACAAAGGGAAAAGGAAAGAGAGAATCTTAAGTAGGCTCCGAGCCCAGTGCAGAGCCCAGGGCTCTATCTCAGGACCCTGAGATCAGGACGTGAGCTGAAATCACGGTGAATGTGTAACTGACTCATCCAGGCGCCCCCAGTAATTCCAGTCTTAGGAAGCTCTTCCAAGATATATGTATGAGGATGTTTTACATAGTATTGTTTATTTGTGCAAAAATCCAATAAGAGTTGAATTAATTTTAAATGGATTGATTCTGAAAAATGGTTGAATAAATTTTGATATATTCACATCATGGGACATTACTAAGCCATTATGCAAAATGAAATAGATCTAAACCAGTTGATGCATAAGAATTTGCAAAGCATATTGCTGAGTGAACAAAAACAAGACAGAAAAGTGTGCAAAATGTAATCCAACTTTTAAAAAAAGTTAAAACCCCCAAGTAGGTATATGATTACATACCTATATGTACACACACACACACACACGAATTCATAGACAGAAAAAAGTACAAAATGATACATACCAAATGGTTCACCTGTTACCTGATGGATGGGCGTATGAGGCGGGTGAAGAAACAGAGCAAAGGAGAAGGGGAGAAGCGAGAACAAAGAGACTGCATGAAAATCACTAGCGTGTAAGTTGTAGTTCAATTTATTAAAAATTATATGTATACTACATGAGTATATATTAATTAAGAAATGAGGGGAAAATGATGCTTTCTTCCTGTCTTATAGAGATGTCCGTAACATACAGTTAAAAGCAGTTTAGAATAATGTACTTATTACACACTTATTTCTGGAGAGGGACACTCAGCTCATCCCTTCTATATGTGTGCAGGAGCAAGAGAAAGTTACAGAATGCTACACACTGGTTTGCTAGCACTGTTTCTCGCTGCAGTCGGACCTGGGACTGGGGATAGCAGCAGGATAACCAGCTTCTTCTTTACATATCTTTATGTGCTTTCTTTCTTGGGAAAAAAAAAAAAAATCAATGAAGAAAGCCAAATGCCTATACAAGTCAGTACGAAGCAGGCTCAGTGTGGGTTGTGATGACGCAGAATTCACACTGAAAAGCATTTAGTTTGAAATAAAAAGAAAAATAACACAAAAAACATTTTGTGAGAGGGGGGAAAAAAGATACTCATGGGGGCAGGACCTGATTTAAATTTTTGTGTGTCAAGCGTTTAGAAATAAGATTCCAAAATGTCATGCGGATTTTATGGAACAGATAGGGAAACATATATACTTTCCTTTTTATTCATCTGTCCTCCAATCACAGAATCTGTCACCAGGGCCAAAGAAGGCAGAATGCTTGCAGAATGCTTCTAACTCTCTGATGCTAAACGCTTACCATCATGGGAAGGAGTACCTACTCTCCCAGGAGTACAGTATCAGGGAGAAGTCCTGCTCCACCTTCCTCCCGTCATAGCCAAGGAAACCGAACCAGCCGGCCACGCTCATCTTTGATCCTTTCCATTCTCTCAATGACAGGAAAATTATTTCAGGATTTTCTCTCAGAGAAAATACATGCTAAACAAGTAATGGTGGTATTTCCTTAGTTCACTAAGTGCAAGTTCTCCTATTTACATCTAAGAACAAACCGTCAACAGATATACTGAACAAAAATGAAAGGCACGGAGCCTGTTTAGGCAGCCCTTTGTTAATTGATAGAGCAACTGCTTCAAACCACAAGGTCAGTCCTCGGTCATTCATTTGTTCATCCTTCCTTTTACTGAATCAACATTCAATGAGCACTTACTATACCCCTGACATTGCGAGGTGCTGGGGTGACAAACATGAATAAAACATGGTCCCTGCTTACCATTCAGTTGGGAACAGACAGGCTACCAAACGAGTGAGACGAAAATACAGATCAAGTGTGGATGGACCAGTTCACTCTGACTGGGTTTTCAGGGGCGGCTTCATCAAGGCTAAGCCTGACACATGAGTCAGGCCATGTTGGATGGAGGATTTTAGAGATAATGGCAGGAGCAAAAGCAAGCGAGGAGCATGTTGGAGGAAAGGATCAGAATTTAGCCCAATCCAAGAAAAGAACACAGGAGAAAACTTGAAATTCGAATGCTCTAGCCCGAGGATAAAAGTAAGTTCAATCCAAGTGCCAGATAATTTGCGGCCCAACCCCTGTGTGTCTGACACATAGGAGGTGCTCAGTAAATAAGGTCTGGGTAAATCCTGACCGACTGTGTAATCTCTCGGTTTGATTCACTGAATGATTTCAGAGTTTTTACCATGTACCGTCCAGGATCTAAATCTCCCATCATTCCTTTCAGGTGTGTGTTTTCCGTTCGGACAGCTTTATATCTCATATCTGAGACCTGAAAACAGATTGATAGGTAAAAGTGAGTGCAAAATATATAATAGAAGCTCCACAATAGTATTAGAATTAATTTTATTAACCTAAATGTTTTCTGAGTGTAGTGAAGACAAACACTGATTAGGCATGATCATCCTAAATCAGTATTTGCATTCCGTTTTCATTTTGGCAGCCTTCACTTAACCCTCCTTGCCTGATCAGTGCTAAATTAAAAACATATACCGACAATAATGACTCATTTACTTTTTTCTTTCCAATTCCAAAATTCCATTTCTCACTTCTATTTTCTACTGTATGAAAATTAGCACCAGAAAAATCACAACTTAAAAAACATGGAATTCTTCACTACGTAATTAAGTTTTACAATATGCAAACATGATTTTTATGTTTAATTTTGTTCTTTCTAATATTTCTGCCAAACTACCCTTTTTTTTGGGGGGGGGTGACTACTTCATTTTGTCTAATTTATTTCTTCTTCCCTGATTTCTTCTACTTGACAGCACTTAGACATAGTATCTGCTCTTTTATTCAATAGGTTTCATTTCTATATAAAACTCTCCCCTTTAAATAATTTACTTTCGTAGATTACAAAATATGTTCTCCCTAAAAAAAAAAAAAACTAAGAACATAGAAAAGTATAAAGAATAAAATGAGAATCACCCATAATCCAGCTAGCTACCAGATCACTGCTAACAGTTTTCAATATCTTTTCCTGTACAGGTACAACTAATGCTATTATCCCATCTACGCTATGTTTCTGTGTACTGTACAAATTAATCACAGTTTAAGATTTATCATTGGATAAGAGCCAACTCTCATTTTTATAATACACAGGATTTAAATAGCCATCTTATTGGTGAAGTGACCCTCAAATGCCTAGAAAGTTACTGAATGGTACTTTCAAACCCTCTCGATTTGGGGTTAAAAAACAACAACAACAGATAAACCCTAGCTTTAACTAACAAGTCACCAATTTGATCATGAGTATGAGATTGAGGGCATTTCGAAAGAAACAGAAGGAAGGGAGGGAGGGTAGACTTTGAAGTTATTTGCAGTATTTTAACAGTAGAATGGTATAATTGCTGATTTTTTTTTTTTTTACCATGAATCGTGCTGTGCATTGAGTCAATGTTCAGTAAATATGGACTAATTTTCATGTTTCAACATCCTTTTTTAAAATCCCAAGATATGGGGTACCTGGGTAGCTCAGTCAGTTAAGTGTCTGCCTTCAGCTAAGGTCATGATCCTGGAGTCCTGGGATCAAGCCCCACATTGGGCTTTCTGCTCAGCGGGGAGCCTGCTTCTCCCTCTGCCCCTTACCCTGCTTTCATGCTCTAATAAAGAAAATCTTAAAAAAAAAAGCAAACAAACCCCAAAATAAATACATAAGATGGGGGTGAGAAGTATCCACAAAAACCTGGAATAGAGACTTTTTTTTTTTTTTAAGATTTTATTTATTTATTTGAGAGAGAGACAGTGAAAGAGAACATGAGAGGGGAGAAAATCAGAGGGAGAAGCAGACTCTCCAAGGAGCAGGGAGCCCGATGTGGGACTCGATCCCAGGACCCTGGGATCATGACCTGAGCCAAAGGCAGTCGCTTAACCAACTGAGCCATCCAGGCGCCCGACTTTTTTTTTTTTTTTTTAAAGACAAAAATATTAATGGAACTACAGGACACAGATTCAGGAAGAAATCTTTGACTGGAGCGTTCTGTGGGAGGTGATCAAAATATGTGTCATAAGGAAATGTTAGGATGAGATTCAGTGCAATTATCTTCTGTCGTCACTTTAGCCCTGGATCTGTTTTGATGACACTTTGCGATATTTTGCAAAGGTTTCAGGGGGCTCCACCAAGCATTTCCATGATGCTAGTCTCAGACACAATACCGAGAAACACAGTGTTTTGTTCTTCCTCGAGGAAAACCAGGGTCTCCACTGGGCAAGACAGTGACCCAGCCGAGGGCTGTCCTGCCCGCTTGCGTACCTGTTGTTTTGCTAACATTTTTTCTTTGATTTCTAACTCCATTTTTAACTGTCTTTCCAGAAGGGCAGCTTTCTTCATGATAGTTGCTATAGTGATCTCCTTCTGATGAAGCTCCTCGGTTAGGTCAGAGATTTCGTTCCTCATTCTTTCCTGCTCAGAGCCATGGTCCTCTTCCTCCTGATAGAGTTGCCTTCTTATCTGCAGTAGAGACATTGTGGCAAATATTAACATGTCTTTTTCTTTATCAAGCAACTTAAGGCTTTTGTTAGCCATGTTCAGCCTTTCCGTCCTGTCTTAAACCTTTGGCAAGCCCCACTTTACCCTTCTTTTCCGATCAATGCTGAATTAAAGAGATACTTACAATAAATGACTCATTTACTTTTTTTCCTTTCAAGTTCAAAATTCTGTTGTTCACTTCTAGTTTCTATTGTATGCAAGTCATCACTTACTACCAATGCTACTTTGATAACTATTTTGACAGGAAGTCAAAGAAAATAAAGAAAATATTATCAAGCACTTACCTCCAAGCATAACTGAGGTCTAATTAGAATACAAAACCTGCACATAATTATTGTATACAATTTGGTGAGTTTGGACGTACACTCATGTTACTATCATCACAATCAATACAATAATCATACCCATTACCTCAGAAGTTTCCCTGTGTTCCTTTTTGCTTTAGACCCTCTTAAAAATTTAAGTGCATAATTCCTTGCTGTCAACTATAGATACTGTTCTAGAACTTAACTTTATACCCATCAAATGACCACTGAGGAATGCTTGGTAGAAGAGACTTGGACCCACTATGCAGAGACAGATGGATCAACCATGTTTTTAGGGAGAAAAATTTGGCTTAGAATGATTAAGTGACTTGTTCAAGGTCCCAAAGCTATTAACCAACAGAGCTGGGACTAGAACCTAGGACTCTGAGCTTTAAATTCAGTGCCTTTTTGACTAAATTATGTGTACCTTGTATGTCTAAACACTATGTTTTTCAGAATCACATTATAATAAATTTCAAACTTAATGTGTCTATGAAAATGCATCACCTCCTCCCCTTAAGCAGGTGGAGTCTCGTTCTCAACCATAGTTAGGCCTTCCCTGTCAGCAACCTCTGGACCACCTGGGGCTCCTCCCCACCCTTGTCCTACCACATGCAGACAGGCAGCAAGTTCTGTCCCTCATACTTCACCTCTAAACTGCCCCTCCGCTCTCCATTTCTACTACTACTGTCTTAGTCCAGCCTCTTACCACCTTTCTAGAAATCATTCACTGTCTCTCATTCTTGAGATTTGGAGATAAAGTACATAGTCGCCAATATCATGAAAATCATAGTCCCTTGTGGGAAAAAATCAATTGTTACAACACACAGTAGCAATCCACATCAGCAGTATGCAGTAGAGGGATGCTTAACCCAGGCTGGGGATATCAGGATGGGCTTCCTGGAGGAGGGGACATCAGACAAATACTGAAGGACGAATGGAAGCCAGATGGAAGGCAGGGATGGAGAAGTGCCCCAGGCAAAGAGTGCAGGGAAGACAGGCAGGGGTCGGGGTTTGTGGAGAAACCCATGCCCAGTGAAGCAAAAGGAGCCTGGGGTGGTGACGACTCGATGTGTTGTGAGAAATAAGGCTGGAGAGCTTAATGGAGCCCATCCACAAAGATTTATATGAATTTCTCCAGGGCACTTAATTCTAAAATTGATTTTTTTTTCATTTCATCTTTAAAGGTTTTAGGATCTATCTGTAAAAGAATAAGGGCACTCTCTCTCTCTCTCTCTCTCTCTCTCTCTCTTTAAACATAGCCAGAATATCAATATCTTAAAAATATTAGCAATTCCTCAATATCATCAAATATCCAGGAAGTATTCAAATTTAAAAATGTGTCAGGACTGTAATGAATGTTTTTTGCTTATTCGAATTGTGATCTAAATATGAGGACTGGCTCATATCTTTATAAAGCCCCTTGTTTTGTGTTTGTGTGTGTTCTAGTCTATATACATCATTTCATTTAATTCCTGCAACAGTTCTCTAGTTTGTGGAATGAGAAGTTAAGTACGTAACCTTTCTAAGTCATATTCCTGCTGACAGGACATCTGATTCCAAGACTTTACCCCCCATGCTATGTAACCTCTGGGAGGTTACATTACCACGGTGCTATGTAACCCCTGGGAGCCGAACCCTGAAAGGTTGTTCACACAGTGGAAAAGCTAGCATGGGATGACCTAATGTGGAAAGGATGCAAGTCCAGAAGGAAAACCTGATCTGTCCTCAGCTCTATACCACCAACCCCTCATGTGGGATTCTATGTTTATTATTAACAATCTTAGAATTTCAGAGTTGGGGGTGTGCATTGGAGGTTCACTCAGTTAAGCATCTGACTCTAGATTTTGCTCAGGTCATGATCTCAGGGTCGTGAGATTGAGCCTCATGTTGGGCTCCGCACTGGGTGTGAAGCCTGCTTAAATTCTCTCCCTCCCTCTCCCTCTACCCCTTAAAAGAAAAAAAGAAAAAGAATTTCAGATTTGGATATGACCTTAGGAGTCTCTCAGTCCAAGCCCAACCCCATCACTGAACAGATGGAGAGGGAAAAAAAGACTCCCAAGGAAGGGAATGGACTGGGCCTAAGTTACCCAGCTCCTAAGAGCAGGAGAGGAGTACAGATATCCTCACCCTGAGGACAGTGTGAAACATCTCCTTTCATTTCCAATCTTCTCTCTCAAATTTTTTTTTTCTTTACAATTTATTTGATGAAACCACGGGGTTCTTTGTGTGGCTTGTCCCAGTTTGGATTTTGCTAATGGCATCCCTGTTGTGTGGTTAACATGTTTTCTCAAAATGGAACTTTCAGAATACAAAAAAAAAAAAAAATGAATATACTATTAGTAAAAAGGAGTAAACTGTTTTTATTATTTTCAGAGCATTCAGATATTAAAACAACATGCTCTGCTGCAAAGCTTCCCTTTAAATGAGATTAATTTACCGAGCTCTAAATGACTTTTGGCTTTATTAAAAATGTCAATTTTATCACGAAGTACATGACAAAAATAGTTCTACACTGAAAAAAGAGAAAGAAAGCAAGCACTTGCAGGATTCATAATACGTGGCTCTTGTTGCTTTTATTACAAGAGAATGAAAATGCTCTCCACAAACACTTCCTGGGAGCTCTAGCTATTTATACACAATTCATTTGTTACCTTTCTTGCATGGCAGTGCATTATCTAGAGGTCTCCAAGAGCCTATGAAGATAATTTGTGCCTTGCCTTCTCTCCTTCCATACTGAAACTGTGCAATGTCAGTAGATTCCTATTATTCAAAGTGTTACTGAGTCTATGGGTTAAGAATAGTGTAACTCTACTTTAGGTAGCTTTAATCAACCTTTGTATCATAATGCCTTCGCTGGGGATACCAGCAAAGATGTAGTTTTTTAAAGTTATACGTTTAAATAGCAGTGAAATAAGTTTCATAGGATTATGTGAAAAATAAAAGGAAAATGATCTTTAGTTTATAACACCTCTTCTACACTTAATAGCTACGTGATGGTCAACTCTGTGGGAGAGAGAATTTGTCTTTTGCATCACTGTAGTTCCTACAGAAACAAGCAGAATAGCCATAGTCCTACTCAATGCTCAATAAATGTATTTTGAATTTATACAAATGGCAACTGAATTTATGAGCCTACACAATTATGGGAGACCTTCACGTTGATATTAATTCACTTGTTTTCCAAATATTTATTTTCACTTTTCTATGTCAGGTGCTGTCCTGGGCTAGATGATGATTTGAATCCATGCCCAGGTTTTCCCTACTTTTAACAATTGTTTAGATCATATAACATTGACTATTTAGGTGTGGTTCAAACCTAAAGACTAAAGACATGGGTAGTAGCCATGATAAGCTCATGGAAAGGAAGCCTCTACTGGATTCTGTTAGAGGGCGAAGAGAATATACTTTTTGTAGAGAGCTGAGAACCACAAGGTCTTTGACGACAGAGCTCAGGCCTTAATCATCCCTCTATTGCTTGTTATTGGAAGATTACTTGGCATGGCTTAGGTGCTCAGTGACAAACGTGGGTGTAGCCAATAACAGTGGCAGCCTCCACTCACTCAGCACCTCCTCTGAGCTAGGCAGGCCTTGTTCCAAGCACTTTACATGCATTTATAAAATGGATTTTAACTTAAGGGGAGGGTATGGGCTCTGGAGTCAGATTGCCTGGATCTGAATCTGACCTCTGCTGCCAATGGCTGTGTAATATTGGGGCAAATTACCCAACTTCTCTGTGCCTTAGTGTCCTCAAATGTACAAAAAGATGATGTTATACTACTTTATAAACTGTTGTGAGGAATCAATGAGCTGAGATTTGCTAGGCCCTCAGAGCCCCTCCTGGTGCATGGGGACTGCTATTTAAGTAGCAGAATTATTAGTAGCCCCTTTAAGCCGCATCACAGTTGTAGCAGGCAGGTACTACACATTCCATCTTCATCCTAGAAATGGGCAACTTGCCCAGGCAACTTCCCCGAGCTTATGTACCTACTCGATGGTTGGAGGCCTGAGTCTGGGCTCTCATACTTCTTGCAATAAGCTACTTGTCATGGAGCCCAGTGTCAGTCTCCCAGTGGCACAGTGAGGACTTAGGGTTTGTGTTTTTTGTAGCATCATGCAGAAGAATGTCGGAATTAGCAGCCTGGTAGCTTATTGTCTTAGGGGAATATATAGAAGGAAAAAGAAAGGAATGAGAAGGAAGGTTCCCCCCCACCCCACCCATTTTGTGTTCAAGGACTTCAGATCAGCTTGGAAGAATGAAACCCATTTTTTCCCATACCTTGTTCAATTCTTTTTCATGATTTGGTTGATCTAGGTTCACTGAAAACAGCTCTTTCCTCTTCCTTTCTGATTCTTTAGTAGAAGGTGAATAAGATGATTCAAGTCTACAAATTGAACAATGCGAATAAAAATTAAACTTAACTTGGTAAACTGTCATGGTTATATTGTCAATTTAGACTGTTGTAGGTTGTAGAGATAGATTATTAGTTTATTGGAAAAATTTCTAGTTCCAGATTGCAAATTCTAATACATTCAGATCCCATAAGTATTTATATATTTAACTGAGTGCAAATGGTTTGAGTGAAAAAAAAAAAAGGTAGCAATTAATATGGAATTTCAATTATGCCTTGAAAATTGACAGAATACTGAGTTTGCATTTGTAGATAAGATTTTTATATAAGGAGACTATTTCCTATAATAAAATAGCTTGGGAGCCCCTTTAAAAAAAGGAAACACATCTAACTAGCTTGTACATCATGGAAAGGAACTATGCCAAGAGAAGTCTGAGGGGAGCAGCTACTCCATAAAAGTGACCCAAAATAACTAAATCTGACAGTCTACCCAGAGAAAGCACAAATACATCTGTTCTTTGGCTGCTTAATTTATAAAAGGAATTGCCAGCGCATAGGGATACCAGAGAGGAAACGCAGAAACTAGTGTAAAAAGTATAATTTCTATAGGAGGTTTGGAGAAGTACAACTGGGTTCACTTCTAAATAAGGGAAGTTGGTAAATGAAAAAAAAAATCATTGAAACAGAAAATAAAAATAGCCAGGGAAGGACAGTAGCATGCTTTCTATTGTTTGACTAATCTCTTCAAGTCTGGTGTTTTGAGGAATGTACCCACCTGTAACGGAGTACAAGTTCAGATTTCCAAAGAACTTTTTAAAAGGCTCCATATATCACAAACTTAAACCACACAAACAGAATCTGAGCAATGACAGAGAAATACCTGATGTAAATACTGAAAAGAAAGAGATATTTTAAAAGGCATAGGTTTGTAGTGATATCCCTGAGGTACTTGTATCTAGACCGTATTGCCTTTCTTCTGATTATCAAATATATGTGTTAACTGAAGAAAACAGAGGATATCAGAGTATATGATGCTATTATATCATCAGGGAAAAAGAATTATTGGCATTTTTGTGTATATTATCATCTTTCTTCTATGCATGTGGTTATAAATGTATAAATGTTTCCCATACAATTAGAAAGTTCTGCACACATTATTTTTCAGTCCCCTTTTGTTTCCTACTCAGTAATATATTGTGAGCATTTTATCCAATATTCTCTTCCAACATTATTTCAGAATCAGTCTTAAATTTTTCTTATTTGCTATTATTTGAAAGGGGTGAAAAGTGACATTTCCTATTTTTCAATTCTTCCAAAGCAATTTCAAGGAATGGAATGCTGAATGAATTGGGGGGGAAAAAAACACCCTCATGGTGGTCTTGTAAATTTCACTGAGCAACTGGAACAAATACTGAAGGTCAATGTGGACAAGTTCAAAGAAGAAAACAGTAATCATGCTAATATAAAATGCTAATAATCATAGTATGTGAAGGAATTATCATTTGTTAGGTAAGAGTGTTGGAATTATTTTTAATAATTCTCAGAACATATCACACCATGGTGCTTCTGTAGCTAAAGATAAAGGAAAATCTAACAAAATCATAGCATTATTGAGAAAGGTTCTGAAAATGAGTAAAAAGCATTACTATGCTACTTGTATAAAACTACTGTGTGTCTACACCCAGGAGGCTGGGCTGCCTTGTGTTTATAACACTGGAAAGAAAAATAGAGTCCAAAGGAAAGAAACCGAAACAATAGAAAGGCTAGAATCACCTTCATAAAAGAACAAACCAAAAGCATGAGAAACTTTCAATGGGAAAGATGAAGGTTAAGAAGACTAGGCCCAAAGTCTGAAATACAATGGAAGCTGTGAAAAGATAAGTATCTATCTTTCCATCACATCTCAGAATAATACTAGAACTGAGGAATACCCTCCAAACAACAAAGCTGAAGTTTGGAGACGAAAATAAATACCACTTTAAGCAGAGAATGGCATTAGGCATAACAAAAGAATTGTATTGGCCAAATATGTGAATAACTGCAAGATTTTAGATGATATCATACCTTGAAGGAAAGCGGACCAGGTCTGGAGTTCAGCACTGGCCTTGTGGGACAGCACCACAGAAAGTACCTACAGTGCTCTTCCATAAAACCACAGCTACACAGAGGGTGAAAGGTTTGCTCTTCTGGGAAATTTCTTACGTATTTAGGCATATACATCCTTTGTACAAAGACATTTCTCATCAACTCACCACACTGGAACAGTGCCTTGTGCACTATATTTTCCCAGTAGATTTATTAATGATCAGTGATGAAATCTGTAGCTTGCATATACAGTATTCTCTAGCGCTGACTGGCTAATAGGCATTCTACTGTCTTTGGTGAGATACACAATAGGTCACTTTTTAGGAAGTTAATTTGCCATTTGTTGTAAGTGTAGAGCTCAAAAAAAAAATTCAAGCAAGTCCCGCAACTTTAAACAAAGAATCATTGCCTTTAAAATCAGGTAATCATCTTTCAGCAAAATATCCCTTACCATTTGATTATCAGTTTTTAAAATCCTATCATTAGCCTTCAGATCTGAGAAGGATTCAAGTTCCAGTGAGAATTAGAACATTAGTGAATGGTTCGAACAGTCAGACTTTCTACTCACAAGTATAAATATTTCATTATCCTTAGCAGTCCCATTTCCTTTGTGGTTCTGGAATATACAATATCTGTCTGATTTTAAAAGAGGAAAAAAATCTGCTCTAACAAAACCCCCTTAATGGAACTGACAAAGTAGTGAGTATGGAGACCAAAAGAAATACATTTACAAGTGAAAAAGTTAGTAACAGGTTTATAGGCAATCAAAATAAAAACACTTAAAAATATGGAATAAATCTTATTTATCAATATATGCAATTAAATATCAGCTTAATACTACTTTCTTTACAGTATCCTGAAAAATAAAAGTTCTAAGAAAATGTCCAACTCACTGTGCTACATAAGTATCCATAAATAAGAATATAATTTTCTAGCTAAGTAAATATATTCATTTTGAAGATAAAATAATCATGGATTTAATTTTTAATACCAAATATTATTCAATAATTAACAGCATGTTAATACAACAAAGACTTAATTCTCATTTTAAATCTCAAACTCTTAAGATATTCAAACACTGTGTCTTGAACTACTTCTCTCAGCCTGCTGAGTATAAAGAATATACCTTTTTTTACTTTCTTGAATATTTTGGCACTCTCCTATTTTTAATAATTCTCTGTGCAGCTGCAATCGTTCCATTTCTATGATTCTCAAGAGATCATCACGTGACTGTAACTCACTTTTCACCTCTGAGAGTCCTGCTTCCATGGCCTATATAAAAACATCAAAGAGGTCCAGTGCTCACATTTGGATATCATGATTATAATATATTTAAAATATTTAACATCTAGGAACCAGCCTAATTCCAAATTAAGTGGTATTGAGTCCTTGGTTGGCTCTAACAGAATTCCATTCATTCATTCATTTACTCAACGAATATTTGCTGAGTCCTTATTATGTGCTCAACCCTGACGATACAGACATAGACTCTGTTCTCAGCGAGCTTACAGTCTAGGGATAAGGAGTAATCATTAATCATACAAATCTGATCACACTGTATGGGAGTTTGAGAGATTCTAAAGGTATGAATAAAATATTAATGTGTAAAATTTGGATTAATGCCAATAATTCCTAATTTAAAGACAATAGCCAAGAAGAATCTAATTTCAAAGCTGGCGAACACAGTGAGTTATAAACCATGGTCTGCGGGTCCACTACTGTCCAACAATCCAGTGAATGCAGTGTTTTATTTTGTTGATAAAGGTTTGAGCAAAGCTGCTGGGAAGGGTCCAGGTAGGAGAGAGGAGGAATAATTGTAATGGTGTTGGTTCCTGGGAAGGTGGGCGGAGTGAGTTCCAAAGTCCAAGTGGAGGAATCGCCTAAAACAAAAAATGAAGGAAGGAAGGAAGATGGAATGTAGAATGGAGGTTTGTGCATCTGAATATGGAGAGATAAGACAGTGGCTTTCTGTTGGCTTCTATTTTTCTTTTGAAACAGAAAGATTTCACTAGAAGGAGAGGGGAGGTGGGGGTATCGGAGGAATTTTTAAAAAGATTTTATTTATTTATTTGAGAGAGAGAGAGAGAGAGCATGAGCAGGGGAAGGGGTGGAGGGGGAGGGGAGAAGCAGACTCCCCTCTGAGCAGGGAGCATGATGTGGGGCTTGATCCCAGGACCCTGGGATCATAACCTGAGCTGAAGGCAGATGATTAACTGACTGAGTCACCCAGGTGTGCCCATGGGATTGATGTTTAAGAGTGGAGAAGGTCTGACATGGCCAGCAATCAGGATGGGAGAATCTGCTGACTGGAGCAGCAGAAGAGGCTTCCTGGCAGTGCTGAGTACTCATTTGAGATTCGTGGCCATGACCTGTTGAGTGATTTTCTCCAGCAGTACTTGGCTGTTCTCTGGGAGAAAGGTTATGGCAGAGTTCTTTCAAATCATCAGGTTCCATCTACTCACATATACAGGGAAACTAATATTTATTAAGCACACCTGACCCAGGTCATCAGCTCCATTGCCACTTTAGTAGATGAGGAAATCAAAGGTCAGAGTTGGTCCACATTCACAAAGCTCAAAAATGGCAGATTTTAGAAAAGAAAAATCCAGGTCTTTTGTCTACTAGTCCAGTTGGAACATTCAAAATGCAAAAATAATTTGTTTCATGAAAAATTAATGAAACAGACTGTTGGTTAAAAACAGTCTGTTTCATTAATGAAACAGCTTATTGGTTAAAACAGGGTGGGGTGTTATGAAGGTGGGAGGTTCCCCTGCTAATAAAGGCTGTAGAAAATATCTTTAAAAAATCATTGGTTCAATAACAAATTTATTTGAATATAATCCACATTCCATAAAATTCATCCATTGAAAGCATATAATTCAGCGGACCTTAGTATGTTCACAAAGTTCTGCAGGTATCACCACTAATTCCAGAACATTTTCATCACAATCAAAATAAACCCCATATCCATTAGTACTCATTTCCCAATTTCCCTCCCCCTTGTCCCTGGCAGCCACAAACATATGTTCTGTCTCTATGGAATTGCCTATTCTGGACATTTCACACAAATGGACTCCTATAACATGTGGCCTTTGCAACTGGCTTCTTTCACTCAGCATAATGCTTTCAAGGTGCATCCATGTTATAGCAGGTATTGGGATTTTATTCCCTTTTGGTGAGGGATAATATTTAATTATATGAATATGCCACATTTTGTTTATTAGTTTGCCAGTTGCTGGACATCTGATGTTTCTTCTTTTTGGCCATAATACTGCTATAAAATTTCATGTACAAGCTTTGGGCATGTTTCCTTATTCATTAATTCTTATCCCCAAATTCAGAGAGCCTAGAAATATAATTATGCAGACAGTATAGGACATATGAGTTCCCAAAGAAACTTTTTTTTAACCAAAGCCTTAGATTTATATTATTTTCCGGGAGACCTAGAGACCTGCGTTTGTGGAAAGACCTCACTGCAATACATTAGCCCCACAAGTTCCCCGCTGACTTGGAAATAAGAGTAAAAATATATTCCAACAGGTGATCTAATAAACTTGTTTAGATAAAGATGTGTTTGAATAAAGCCCCTGTTTCAAACAGTGAGGATTTTTCAGATGAGGCTGAAATTTCAAAATAAACAAAAGAAATGTGAAACAATAGATTCACAAGTAGAAAAACAAATTGATTTGATGTATATGTCATCCATTACTTTGGCTAATTGAAGAAGGCACCATCTGGGCTCCCTGACTTGCAGATTTGCCACCACTTGAAGCTACACGTGGGCAAGAAGCTTCACTTGGGGAAAGGAGAGGATAAAAAGGCTTTAACTCCAGGCCATTGAAATGCAGAGTCACCATGGGCTAGAGTTAATTAAAATTCAGTAAAATGTGATAATAATAGTTTATTTGTTTACTGTTATTGGAAAAGAATACCTATAAGACTGATATTTGGGAAAAATAAGCTTATTTGTGATCTAGCTACCCAGGTAAGAGAATTTATCAAAATTGAAACTTTTCATAATATAAACCAATAATAATGATTTGACACGTTTTTCTAGCATGGATGAATATGCAAAATACTTTAATTATAATAGACAGAATTATGTAAATTGACTATAAAAGTACAAGAAAAGAAGCTTTGCTGATACAGATAAATTGAGAGTTTTTTGACTTAATGCAATATCCCTTTGAATTCAATGTCAATAATACTGAGATGACACAGAATTAGTGAATTTGTTTAACTTAGATGTAGCTTTAAAATTGGCATGCTTTTGCATAAAATCCAAATTAATTATTTGTCACTGTGGATGCAAATATTTTTTAAAAAAAGGACTCTTTGGTACTTGGTTCAGTGACCAGAATACTATCAAGATTGTTTGGAACAAATTAAATATGTAAATCTACTTTTTTTTTTTTTCTTAAGTAAACGTGACCCCCCCCCCCCCCCCGATGTGGGGCTGCAACTCACAACCTCAAGATCGAGAGTGGCATCCTCTACCGAATGAGCCAGCCAGGAGCCCCTGTAAATCTACTTTTTGAACTGTAAATTTTATGACATCTAAACACAGATCAAGTATTTCCAGTGACTACTTGTCTTTCAAATTGAGGTATGTTGTAAGTGTAACTACACACCAGATTTTGAGGACTTAGTATGAAAAGAAATGTAAAATATCTCATTATCTCATTAATAACTTTTTACGTTGATTATATGTTGAAATGATAATATTTTAACCACTAAGCCACCCAGGCACCCTGAAATGCTAATGTTTTAGATATATGTTGGTTTGAATAAAATAGATCACTATTATGTATTAATTTCATCCATGTCTTATGACTTGTTTTAATGTGATTACTAGAAAAATGTAAAATGATAGTTGTGACTTGTATTTCTGTGGGACAATGTGGCTCTAGTGCCTTAAGGATCCATTAACAAGCCAACAGAAAAGGTCAGTTTTGGGGGGGCATAGGTATTAGAAAAACGCAACAATTTCTTTTTGTCATTAACTTTTAATGGGAAATGCCACATATTTTAAAAATGTGAGCATAGTATAGCGTAGTAAATAAATATGTGCAATGGCATTAATATGTATGCAGACACATTTCAAAGTTGTGGAAAGACAAGTGAGATGTGATTCATGTGAAAATCCAGATGCAGCTGGCATTAAAGTGTGTTGTAAACTGAAGAGAATTGTATATACTATAAGTGACAGTAATTCAAATTGAAATGGTTGTCTTTCTAAATTCATGTGTGAGATGTGGAACACTGTCACATGACAGGTTTGCAAAAAGAGAAGAGAAACTTCTTTCTAAATATATGTACTGGTTAAGTGATTATTTACCTCTAATTATTCCCATTTGGTAAAATATGAATTTTGTAAAACAAGTTTAAGGCCCATCTATTTAGTTAGAAATTTGCCTAATGGTTTGAGAGCAGTGCTTTTTAAACCTTCAAACCAGCTACCAAATAGTAAATAATTGATAACTTCTTATTTCGTATTTGCTTTAAAGCAAGAGAATGAAACATAGGTCAAATTTAGAAATCAAACAAGGAAAAGGGCAAATAAAAGCATTATTTTCAGCATTTGTCTTCTAAAGACATCAAAAACAAGTAGTGTTTTCTTGGGCATAGAAATCTGATCTGTTAGCTACCTTCAAGTTTTTGAACCAAATTACTTCTCAAAGATCTTTTTCACTTAAAGCTTTAACATACTTTCATATGTTAAGCATACTCCAGAATAATTTGGTTTTTTAATACATGTGATTCTTTTGTGAAATACAAAATGGAGATTCTTGGTTTAAATTTAATAATATCCCTAGACCTAAGGATAACTAAATTATTTTTGTTTAGTGAACAAAAATCTGTAAAAATAACTTTGGCAAATTGTCTCATAGAAATTGGCATAGAAATAAAGATAAATAAGGGTCATATTAAAATGTATCATTAACTATGAAAAAGATCATAAAATAGAGTAGAAAATTCCTCATGAAGAATATGAGAAAAAGAAATATTTCAAAATTAAATCAAGTTTTCTCAACCTCGGCACTATCTATACTTTGTTCTGGATAATTCTTTGTTGTGGGGGTTGTCTTGTGCAATTTTGGATGTAGTGTATCAGGCCTCTACACACTAGATGCCAATAGCATCCCTCTACCCCATTATGACAACCACAGATATATCCAAGCATCACCAGGTGTCACTTGGGAAGCAAAATCACTCCACTAGAGAATCACCGATTTAAAGGAAAGTCATAACGTTTAGGGACAACTAATACTGTTATTTTATAACCTTTGGTATAAATATCAATATGAATTATTTTACAATTGATTGGCTTCTATGAGTGGCTGGGCTTTTATTTTTTTAGTATATATTCAGGAACATTGGTAAATCATTATGTATGTTAATATACATATATATCAGGAAAAGTGAAAGTGGATAACATGGCCTTTCCTTAGGCCAGACGAGCTATGGAGCCTTCTCAGGAGTGCATGTATGTAAGTCCTGAGAAGTCTGTAGAGCTCTTGGGCAGAAGGATGAGTCGTACCCTGCTGAACTTGGGTCAGGAGAGTTGATTTATTCCCAAAGGACACATCTCCCAAAGGACAGGGAGGCCTTGACCATTAGGTGGTCTGAGGTCTCTACTTCCTGCTACACGTTCAGATTCTCTGGTTGCACCTTCTCCCTTCTTGTCAATAGGAGTGTCAGTGTGAGAAGTGTTCATATAAGTCATTCACTTGGAGAGAGGGAAGAGATTATAGTCTGAACTGAGAATGTGAATTTATTAATGTTTCTCAATGTACACTTTTCCTATCTGCAATATTCTTTCTTTTAACCAGATTCCTCAACTCCCTTCCTGGAAAAATATAACAGATGAAATTCTGAGAAGGAGAAAGGTGGTGCTGGTCAAGGAAAGCATTATAGAGAAGGTCAGTCATGCCGCCAAGGAAGGAGAACAGAGGCTGTTTCTAGAATACAGGGTAAGAGCAGCCATTTCTATTTTCCAAGTGAGCCCAACAACTGAAGGCTGAACCTCAGCCTATAACAGAGAATGTTCTTGGATGCTATAATAGGTCCAGACAAAATTTTGGGGGGGGAGATTAAGAGGAACTGATGTTAGTGGAGAAGTTGAACCTCACTGAAGCATACAAGCAGACTCCATAACTGAGCTCACTCATGAAATACGTTAGGGAAAACTAAAGAGAATAGAACAGAAAATAGATCTCTGGGGACCAGAACCAAAAAGACCTCAAAAAGGGACAAAGAAGACTGACTCTTCAGTCTGTGCTGGAGGACCTAAAGCCCAGGGGAGAATATTTGGGAACGACCCACAAATATATTCTCCTAACTTACTGACTGTGATCCCGGTGCAGACTCTAGCAGTACAAAGACAGCTGCAGAATGTCTTGAAATAAAAGACAGAGGCCTGACCAATTGCCCAGGGAGATTGAGAAGGGAGCCCCTGAGAGAAAATGCCCTCAGAAGTAGAGGTCCTGCAAACCCCTCAGTCAGGACTGGTGGGCTGATAGGCAAACTGAACACCAGAAGCCACCTGACAGCCTCTCAAGTAGAAGAGGAAGGGTTAGTCTGATTTATGGTATAGCAAAGCTGGAGAAAACACCATTGGTACCACCCCCATTTCTAAACAATTTGTGGCTTGTTCAGGGCTTAGGATCTGTGGTTTGCTCACTTTGTTTGTTTATATCTATATGATAATTTGTATTAGAATCATACCCCTGCCCCGCCCCCCCCACCCCACACAAAGCTGGATTTAGGGATGAAGGAGATGTCCTTCTCTTAGAAATACCATGGAGGACGAGAAACCGGGAGCCTTGTGTTCAGCCCCCCTACAGACATGGAGAAAGAGGAAATGGAGGAGTAGATGCCGGTAGAGAAAGAAAGAAAAGAACGAATCCCATATATAATGTGGCAGGATGGGGAAATGAGGAGTTGGCCCAAGACTAAGAAATGACCTCGGGAATTTAAGTGGTAGAAGATCCTGAGGAATATCTTAGAGAAGTGGAGGTCTGCTCAGATAGTGACCTCCAGAGTTTATATCTCAGCGTGAGGAAGGGATGGAGTGGAACTAAGAATGGGCCAGCAGACATGCTCGAGCTGGTAGAAAGAGGCCAAATGCTTGTAGGGAGGAGATAAGACCAAAATTGGAGATAAAACTATAGAATCTGTCAACTAACTGGGATATCCATGAATAAGAAATATATATTGAGTAAAGAAATTGGTAATGGCCAATTTTGATGAATGCTGTATTACTTTCTTAGTGACGCAGAAGTAGACAAGAAAGAGAGAGAGAGAGAGAAGGAGGAGAGGAAGGAAGGAAGGACAAAAGAACAGAGAGAGGAAGAAAGGGAAGGAGGAGGGAGGGAGGAAGAGACAGAAAGATTGCTGGGTTAAGAAGAAAATTCATGCTTAGAAAAACCAGCAATCACATCTGCCAGGATAGAAATTTCTTAAGAACAAACAACTCCCCCCACCCCAAACTCCAGACTACTTGGTAAATGATTATGGTAAAGTGAACAGTGATAAATCCCAGGGAGTGACCTCCATGCCTCTCATTGAGGTAATTAGAGGTAATTGCCAGTTTTTCTTTTGTGTTGTTTCTCTTTTTCTTATGAATGTAAGAAGTTTTTGTACATTAAGAATTGTTGACCCTTACTGGTCTCCTGGGTCTTCAACCCAGGATTTCTGCAAGTCAGGGAGGCACAGGGTCAGAGAGAATCTGGGGACACAGGGCAGCGTGTGGCCAGAGGGCCACGTGTTAGGCACGGGGTCTGTGAGTGAGCGCTCTTCTGTCCTGGTAACGCCATCGTTCTGTACTACTGGAGGACTCATGTTCACTCTGGTGGGGAAAAGCATCTATGGGATTAGAGAATTTACCTATCAAGTGAGAATTACTAAGAAGAACTAGGAACAGAATTTACACATGGCATAGAAAATTAGCTTTCTAATCTATATACCAGTTCAGTCACGATTTCTACAACTCATGGGCAGTATCAGTTGTAAAATAAAGAATCACCTGGCACTGTCTTTGGTACATCTTCAGTTCTTGTAAGAGCTTCTGATTTTCATCTTGTAACTTATTCCTGCTTAATGCTATTTCACTCACAGCTGACTTTAGTTTTTCAATAATGAACTCATCTCTTTCACTGGCTTCGCAACTATGATCCGGGTCGCACATCAACCGAGGATCTTCTGAGGTGCTGTCTTCTGAGCACTGCTTTTTACCACTGAGTTGAGTTTGGTAACTTTGTGCCTGTTTCTGAGAAAGATTAATTAAGACTGTGTTAATGAAAGGGAGAACATCGTATTTAAGCTTCCATAAATAACATTCAAGAATGGGAGAAAAGGCTTGGGAAAAACATCTTTCAGTATGTTTGTAGTGGAGTTTCTCTTTGTAATTCAGTCTTGTTTGTTTTTTTTTTTTTTTTTTTTTTTCTAAAACCTCCATTTCAGATGATGTAAAGAGAAAACATAGTTGTAGAACCTCAGAGCAAAGGCACAGAGTAGGGGAGGGGGTTTGGAGTAGGGAAGTCTTAATAAGTAAGAAACAATGTACAGAAGAGGAAAATTGTGGCTACAATCACACAATAGTTGAAAAGGTCAATAGGATGGAAAATAACCAAAATGAACAAAATTAAACAAAGACACTTGGATTGTAGGAAAGACTTGTCAACATGTATAACAAGGGTCAACAATTCTTAATGTACAAAAACTTCTTACATTCATAAGAAAAAGCGAAACAACACAAAAGAAAAACTGGCAAAATTTATAAACAGGAAATCACAGAAAAGGAAATAGAAAAGTCTAAGAAGGAAAGGAAGAGATGCTCAACCTTACAAGTAGTCAGAGAAATGCAAAACAAATCAAGCCATTCTGCTATCAGTCCAAGTCAGTAAAAATAAAAAGACTGATAACATTCCATATTGGTGAATATATGAGTACCCCCACAAAATGTCCATGAATGAAAATTACTATAATCTTTTGGGAAGTAATATGCTGGTATTTATCATAAAAATTTGAATATACATAATGCCCTGTGGCTCAAGAATTATTTCTAGGATTTTTAATCTAACAAAAGAGAAATATTAGCATTTAAAGATGTATGTACAAGGATATTTGTTAGAGTATTATAATAGCAAAAAACCTAAAACAACCTGAATGCTCATCAATAAGGAAATGATTGAAAGAATTATGGTATAGCTACTATATACTATGATACATATGGTAATAGAAACCAAATTCTATTAAATATTATTCAGAATTAATTAATGACTTGAAAGAGTATCCATGAGGAAGGATAATTATTAAGTAAAACAACAAAATTTTAAAAAGGAAAAAATATACAACTTCCCCCAAATACATACTTTACATGTTTGTACAAACAAAGAAAAAGTACAGAAAGAAAAACACCTATTATTTGTATTAAATCAATAAGAATAGAGAAGATGAAGTTATAGGTTTTACACTGGATTATTTGTATTGTTGAATTCAGAGACCATATATAACTTAAGTAATTCAAGGAATGTAAAGAATGAAAAGTAAGAAAACAAACCAAAATCAAACAAAAACCACAGTTTCTCACTGGCTTCAATAAAAATTCCAAATTCCTTGGCCAGGACTTTAAAGCTTATTATAATCTGTATCCAACTCACCAGGCTTACCAACTCCTACCCTTCCTCGCCTTCCACAGGGACTCACAGCCAACTGGCCCATTTTCAATACCCATAATTTTCCTTTTGCTCTCTTGCTTCAGTCATTTTACTCCCATTACTTCCACCACCCAAAATATCTTCTCAAAATACAACCATTCTTCAAGGTCCAGCCCAGTCCTACTCCTGTTGGAGGACAATTGCTCACTATCTCAGCCCAAGATTTTCCCTTACTCCTCTGAACTCTAAAAGGGTTTCCTATTCACTTGCCATTAATTATCTGTAAATATATACATGTGTTGTCTCTACACCTAAGCTGTAAGGTTTTCGAGGTCAGGAACCAAGCAATCTCAGTCTTTTTAAGCAACTTGCCCATAGGCATGCAAAAACATACGTTTTTTAATGATATAATCAAACGGTCACTTTTAAAAGTACCATCCTTTGAGACATGTAGACTAAATTCACCATTACAAATTTTCATGCACTTGCGACTTTACCCAGTGTTAGATCTACTCTGGTTATTTTCTCTTAGTTGGCATTTGTATCTGTAATAAGATTGGTTACAAAGATGGTAATAGTTAACCTCTAATTTTTTCTAAGTTAGAGGGTAGTATTAGGTAATGTACCTGAAATTGATTACACTTCTCAGATAATAATTTTTGTTGAGCATCTAAAGAAACCAGATGAGTCTGATAGAGTATCTCTTGCTTGTCCCATTCTCTTGACTTTGCTCTAAATTCCTTTTTAAAAAGTAGGGGACAAACATAAATTGAAGAAAATTATTCACTTAAAAGCACAATGAGTAAGGCTTCTTTCATTTGTACATCTTCATTCTAAACAACTATATCCATTCTTTCCTCATTTGGAAAACAAAATAAAGTCACTCATCTTGAGTTTATTACTAGATATAGCTTCTGATTCTTATCACCAAACCTGTATTCTTAATTTTATTTGTTTGTTTTTATGGGATGAGGCTTGGACTGATTTAGTGACTTTGTCCCCTTGTGGATTTCAAGGCTACTGTCCAAGGTAAAGCCAAAATCAGCTCATTCTGGGGGAAAAGAACAGCTATTTCAGTCCTAACTTAGGATACCAGCAGAGCTGCCCTGGGGAAGAAGTGGGGTAATGAGTTTGATGCAACATACTTGGTTCTACAAGTTTTTGTTCAAAGTAGTGTATTTGTAGAACATGAATGTTCACAACTTAACACAAGGAAGGGATATGGCTTTGGGAATCAATCAGTCAAGGAAGGCTATAAATTAGGAGGCTCTTACAGTAATTAAAGATGACCTGAAATTGAGTGGTAGTCATAAGGTTGGAAAACTATATATAGATATGCCCCCCTTTGAATATATAATACCCTATGATAAATGGACCATGTTTATTAAGACAAATGGGAACAGTTCATATAAAGTTATTGACTTTGATTCTGACATTTCACAATTTAAAATTAGGTACACAAAAACAGGGTCTTCAATAATAGCGACAAATTTACAAAACTAGGCTCCTTTATAAAATAGCTGATATTTCAAATTAGTATAATGCAGATTTTAAAAATTCCTGTTTACTTTTAATTTTGGAAGGAATTTTTGGAGTTAGAAGTCAAAATATGGACAAGGTTGACTTACACGGTTCATATCTTTCAGATAATACTAGTATTTAGCAAACACACCCGACAATCTCAATCTTGAAAATAAATATTTCCCAGCATGCTTTAAGAGAAGGCAAATTCTCTTTACGAATTCTACAACAGGTAGAAATGAGGTCAAGAATGAGGCCAAGTAGGCTAGAAATTTGGGTCACAGAAATATCAGCAGGTGCTCATAACAGTCCTGGTTTCTTGATGTTACAGATGTATTGGTTTCAAAACTGGTTTCAAGCCCACAAACATATCTATAGGTTATGGGACCATAAAGAGACCTAGGGAGATTTATTAGGATTTTTTTTAGGGGCTGGAGTTGTCCCTACTAGGTTTCAGAGAGTCCGTAGACTTGCCTAAACCTCCAGAGTAAATTCGCCACGGCTGGAAAAACTTTTCTGGTTCTTCAAGGTTGAGAGTGGGTCAGGGTCATTAAGATTACTTTCTAGGGGAAGTCCATTATATTATATGGTTTTTAATCCCTTTACTAAATACTGGAAGACAAACTCACATTTCCTTAGTGATGGTATATGCCAAGGGCTCTACAAACCTCTACCTGTAAGATGGCTTTCACTTTTTAGTATGAACATTTCATACTTACATAAAAGTAGAGATTTAAAAAAAACTCCCATGTACCCTTCACCCAGTTTGACCACCATCAACCTAACCACCTCCATCCCCCCTCTCTCTCCACCCTTTCTTTGTTGGACTGTTTTAAGACAACTTCCAGACCTCATGTATCCTCACCTCTAAATGCTTCAGTGTGCATCTAAATATATACAAATGTGTATTTTCTTCTCATGTAGCCACAATGTCACCTATAAGATATTTTAACCCCAATTATTGGTGAAAAAATGAAATCTCTGGGAGGCTAACAACTTGCCTACAGGTCACAAGGCAAATAAACGAGTCAGTCAGGAAGTGTTCTAAATTATAAACTGTCATGTTCTTCCACATCAACATGCTATTTCCCATTTCTCTGTTACTAGACCAGTGAATAAACATTTGTCCCAAAGGAAAAACATGCTTAGATGCAGACTAAAACTGGAATAGCCCATCTCTTACACATTAATTTTTCATATGGCTCTAAGTAAAAAGTGTTTCCATAATTATACAGATTAAACCACCTATACAGTGTGCTTAAAAATTTTTATATAAGTAGAAACCCATCAAGTCATATATATATTATATACATAACATATATGTATATATACACATATGATATATATACACACATATATGTGTACATGTGTATATATGTGTATATATACATACATATATATTTTTTAGAGAGAGTGCCTGAGCAGAGGAGGGGAGTGGCAGAGGGAGAGATACTCTCAAGCAGCCTCCACCCCCAGCACGGAGCCTGACATGAGGCTCGATCTCATGACCCTGACATCATGACATGAGCTGAAATCAAGAGTCAGATGCTTAATCGACTCAACCACCCAGGTGCTCCAGCTCATATTTTGCTACTAATTTCATCTATAAATTCATGAAATCTATTCTATGTAAATATTTCATTCCCTAAATGCAAAAGTGTTCACACAAAGTACTTAATATTAATTTCAGACTTTTTTTGTCTGAATAATTTGTATGGCTGTGGTTGTCCCATAAAACCCCATGAGAAATCAATTAAAAGCTAATCAGTGACTTGATCTCAGCATTTTCAGTCAAAGCACATCTTTGGGCACCTTCTGAGATCAGGATATTTCTGAAGCCAGTCTGGTCATATCACCATAAGAGCCAGGTAGTTGGTTACACGTGGCACTTGGTGCATTTTCCTATAGAGTCAATTTTACTTAGCAGTAGTAATTTTGTATTTTTTTTTTAAAAAACCTGTATTATTCAGTAGAATGTAAAATTTATAGGAATTTAAGAGCTAAAACCCAAGTTTTTCAGTAAAGTTCTTGCAACAGGTTAATTTTAGGGTTGTGGTCCTAGATTTTTCTTTCTTCTTTTAAAGATATTTTGGAGGGAAAGTTTAAGAAGGACTGTGAATTGAAGAGTAAAATGATGAAAATCAAACAGGGCAACGGCAGTTAGCTAGGAGGAAGTTAAGAGGCAGGAGACCAGGGAAAAGGGCAAACCTGGGCTGGATATGGGGGGTAAAAGAAAAGATCAATTCCTAGGTATGCACCTGGGTGACTGTGAGAGGCCAACTATGATGTATCAGGCAAGTAGGAGGAAGGGAAATCACCAGCTGGGGATGGTAAGGGGGATGCTGGGTTTTAGGGCTTGAGAGCAAAAGAAGAAATGGAATAGGCTATCTTGAGGTCAACTAATGAACAATAATGGAAGGCCTAGGAGCTGGTCTCAGGTTAAACAACAGGAATTTAGAGTAGAATCTATCTGCTGTTACATGACCTCTAGCAGGAATGCTCAAGAGCTCCGAAAAATAATGGGTTTGCTTTTTCCAAGGTCGGGAAGTTAGGAGATAAAAATAAGTGAGTCCGTGAATAATAAGACAGATATCTCCGAAGCTCTGGGTAATATGTGGTTGCTGTCTTGGAGTGGCACTACCTCTTTAAGAAAAAAACCCTGAAACTCCAAGCCCTCTTCCAAAAACTGTTGGGAGGCTTCATTGGGATTTAAGTACCCAATAGTTAAATAGCCATTAAAAGATTTATTAGATATTCAATTTAACTGACCCCAGGGATGTCCTTCAATTTCACTCAACATCTGCAGTTTCTTTGAACTCTATTTTTTTTTGGCTCTCCAAAAATGCTGATCTGTATAAAAGATGCATAAATCAAAGTGATGTTTTAATTCGCTAAGTGCCTAAAGGGAAGGTGCACTAAGAAAATACATTGAATGAGCAGCTGATTTGTAATGGTGTTTGTTACCACAGCTGTACGTGCCATGGAGCACAGCGGAGACCGGAGACCGCCAGCCTGTAGCAGCGGCAGGAATCGATCCTGACGGTGCAGGAAAGAAACTAACAAAGTACATGGCTCACCTCTAATTTCTGGTTCAAGTTGCTCAGTTCAAAGGGTGTTTCTTCTTTGAGGTGTGGTAACTCCTTTCGCTGAACTTTACTTTGTTTCATCTGGTGTAGTCTCAGTTTCTCAAAGCTATTCGTTAGTTTGGAAAACTGGAAGTAAGAAAGAATGCCAACGTCTCACTGTGACTGGCTTTTATTTTTTTTTAATAGTTTTTTTTTTTTAAGATTTTATTTATTTATTTGACAGACACAGATCACAAGTAGGCAGAGAGGCAGGCAGAGAGAGAGGAAGAAGCAGACTCCCTGCTGAGCAGAGAGCCTGACGCTGGGCTCAATCCCAAGACCCTGGAATCATGACCTGAGCCGAAGACAGAGAGGCTTTAACCCATTGAGCCACCCAGGCACCCCAGTGACTCGCTTTTCTGACTTGAATTCACAAGAGTTCTTTTCTTGGGCACATCTTTGATGATTTAAGTCATGATTGGAAAATGCAGTAATGCTTAAATCTTCTGATTTGTGAAGACAGGACCAGTTATTAAAACTAAATTATTGGAGCTGAACACCATTCGGTTTTCATGTGAATTCGGGACTTCATCAACTGCACAGTTAAATGAGTCACTCATTTAACAAAACATAAATGTTTTGTTTAGCTTTGTTTTAACCATATGTAGCAAAGCTTACAAGTTTTAAAAACCAAGTTTTTTCTTTTATTTAGTGCCATCTTGTGTTGACAATTTTAATTTCAGTAACCCCTTCTATAAAATAACAAGTATGTATATTTTATTCAAGAAACTGAAAACTGCTACAAATAGCATAAACTACTTGTTCATGTTGATAGAAGTTTAAATAAATTTAAGTATCAAATTGATACAATTTTTTTCTTAGCAATAATTCTTTTAACTTAGACTGTACTATTTTTTCTGTTTTTTTGTTGTTGTTGTTGTTATACCTTCAATAATAGATTAGAAGCAGCATGATCCATCAACATCTGTGGAGAAATTTCTAGATAACTATTTATAAAAGTTTTTTGGTTTTATTTTGAACTTTGAAATAATTATAATTACAGTATAATTATAAGGTATAATATTAAGCCAGGAAATGACATTGGTACAATAGATGTATATAGTTTTATGCTATCTTATCACCTGTGTAGATTTGTGTGACCACAACCACAATCAAGATACAGAACCATTCCAACAGCACAGAGACCTCCCTGCCTTTGTAGTGATACTCAGACCTCTCATCTTCCCACCCCTAACCCCTGGCAACCACTAATTTATTTCTATATCTATAATTTTGTCATTTGAGAATGTTATAAAATGGAATCAAATAGCATATAACATTTTGAGATTGGGTTTTTTTAGTCCCCATAATGCCCAGAAGATGCATGCTTATATCAATAGTTCATTCCTTTTTATTATTCAGTCTTATTCCATGGTATGGAGGGAACTGCATTTGCTTGACCATTCATTTTGGTTATTTCCAATTTTGGCTCCCACAAATAAAGTTATGAACGGTCACATCTACTTTTTCTGATATTAATATAGTCATTTGTTTTCTTCTTCTCATATTATTTTTAAAATTGAAATATAATTCACCTGCCATAAAAATCACCATTTAAAAATAAAATTAACTGGTTTTTAGTATATTCCATAGTTTTGCAACGATCAGATTACCTGATTTCAGAATATTTTCATTACCACAAAAAGAAACCCTAGAATGTTAGAATGGTTATATATTTCCTCCTACCCCCAGTCCCTGAAACTATTAATCTGCTTTCTCTCTCTAGGGATTTGCCTATTCGGATCAGTTCATTTTAGTGGGATCATACATTATATGATCTTTTGTATCTGGCTTCTTTCACTTTACGCTTTCAAGGTTCATCTGTGTTGTAGCATGGATCAATACCGAATAGTATGCCATTGCATGGATATGCCATATTTGGTTTCACTGTTCATCAATCGATGGACTTTGGATTCTTTCTAGTTTTTGCATATTACAAATAAAGCTGCTATGAGCACTTGTGTACAAGTTTCTGTGTGGATACATATATTTATTTCTCTTGGATACATAAGTAGGAGTGGAATTGCTGGATCATAGGGAAACTCTGAGTTTAACTTTTTAAGGCACTGCCGAACTACTTTCCAAGTGGCTGCACCATTTCCCAGTATTACTGAGAACATACAGGGTTCTAATTTCTCCATATCCTCACTGACATTTGCTATTGTCCATCTTTTTGATTATAGCCATTCTGGCCAGGGTAAATGAGTATCTCGTAATTTGATATGCATTTCCTCAATGACTCATGATGTTGAGTATTTTTTCGTATGCTTATTGGATACTTGTATAGCTTCTCTGAAAAAATGTCTATTCATATCTTTGCCCATTTTAAAGTTAAGTCATTTACTTTTTATTATTGACTAGTACAAGTTTTTTTTTTCTGGACACTAGTCCTTTATCAGATATATCATTTGTAAATATTTTCTCCCACTTTGTGAGTTGTCTCTTCATTTTCTTGATGGTGTCCTTTGAAGCACAGAGGTGGTTTGATTTTAATGAAGTTAAATTCATCTGATTTTTCTTGTGCTTTTGGTGCCAAATCTAAGAAACCATTGCCTAATCCAAAGTCATGAAGATCTACTCTGTGTTTTTTCTAAGAGCTTTATAGATTAAGTTTTTACAGTTAGGTCTTTAATCCATTTTGAGTTCATTTTTGTTTATGGTTTAGGTTTAACTTAGTTCTTTTACATGCGGATATTCAATTGTGCCTTTATGTTTGTTGAAAAGACTCTTCTTTCTCCACAGAATTATCGTGGCACCGCTTCTGCTCTGATTAGTATTTGCATGGTATTTTTTTCTACCTTTTTATTTCAAATTACCTATATAGTTATGTCTGAAGTGAGTTTCTAGAACAGAACATACTGTGAGGTCATATTTTCTTAATTTACTCTGTCAATCTCCATCTTTTAACTGATGTATTTAGACATTTCCCATTTAATGTAATTATTGATATATTAGAGCTTAAGCCTTACTCTTGTTGTTCTTTTTTGTTTTCCAGTTTTTGGTTTCTCTATTTTAGCTTTTCTGTTTTCTTCAGGGTTATTTGAGCATTATTTATAACTCTTTCTTGGTTTATCTATAGGGTATTTGAATATTATCTATTTGAATAGCTTTCTCAATTGGTGATCTAGGTATTACATTATATATACATAAGTCATTACAGTCTACTGGTGTCAACATCTTACCAGTTCAAGTGAAATGCAGAGGTTTTACTTTTTTTTATGTCTCTCTTTGCCCTGACCCATTTGTAACATAATTGTCTTAAGTATTCCTTCAATATACATTAAGAACTGTGTTAGACATGGTTATAATTTTTGCTTTATCTGTCAAACAATTTAGAAAACTCAAAGAGAAGGAAAGTATTGCTTTATCCATTTTTTAAAATGCTTTCCATTGTTTTTTATTCCTTCCTGATATCTCAAGATTCTTTCTTTGTCATTTCCTTCCTGCTAAAGGAACTTTCTTTAGCCATTCTTTGAAGGTAGGTTTATTAGTGACAAATTCTCTTAGTTATACTTCATTTGAGAAGGACTTGGTTTTCCCTTCATTCCTAAGGATATTTTTTCTAGGCATAGAATTCTGGGTTGACATTTATGTTTTTCAGCAAATGAAAAATGTCCCACATTCTCTGGCCTCCATGGTTTCTGATGAGAAATCTGTTATCTGAATTGATTCTTCAGGTAGGTAAGGTGTTATTTCTCTCTTCTGCTTCCAAGATTTTTTTTCTTTGTCTGTTGGTTTTGAGAACTTTGTCTACAATGTGTCTCGGTCTTGGTTTCTCTGTATTTATCTTGTTTGACTTTCACTCAGATTCTTGAATCTGTAGGTTTATATCTTTTACCAAGTTTTGACACTTTCACCTGTACTTCTTTGAATACTTTCTCAGTCCCTCTCTCCTCTCTCTTCTGGGACTCTATGACACAAATTTCCAATCTTTTGTTATAGTCCTGCATGTCCCTTAGCTTCATTTTCTTTTAGTCTGTTTTTTCTCTGTTGTTCAGATTGGTTAATTTCCATCCCGTTATCTTTAAGCTCACTAACTATTTCCTCTGTCCTCTTCATCCTACTTTTGAGTACATCCACTGAATTCTTTTAGTTTGGCTATTTCATTTTCCAGAGGTAAAATTTCTAACTGGCTGTTTATTATAGTTTTGTTTCTTGGCTATAACTTTCATTTGTTTCAGTTGTGTTTGTAATTGCTTGCTGAATCATTTTTATAACAGCTGCTTTAAAATCCTTGTTAGATAATTCTAACATCTGTATTCACCCAGTGTTGCCATCTCTTGGTTGTCTTTTCTCATTCAAGTTTAGATCTTCCTGGTTCCTGGTGTGATGGGTTGTTTTTTTAACTGAAACTTGGACATTTTGGGTATTGTACTAGATTTTCTTTAGGGATTGTGTTTCAGCCATCCTTTTCTGACAGCACTCTGGCAAGGAAAGGGAGACGCTGCCTCATCACTGCCAGGGGGCAGTGGGAGTTCAGCTCTTGGCCTCAGTCGGTAACCCGAGGGAGATGTTCCTTATCCCTGCTGGGTGGAAATGGGAGTTCAGGATCCCCACTAGTCTTCAATGATACCACCTTGACTGGAGGGGCCTTGGTGCCTTATTATTGCCTCTCACCTGTCCTTCAGTGAAAGTGTAATGAGGGCAAGTGGACTCTTTACCACTGAGAGGTGGTAAACATCCTGATTCCTCATTAGGCTTCCCTTGATACCATTCAGAGAGGAGGGGGATTGCCTGCTCACGACCAAATGGGCATACTAGTCCAGGCTCTCCACATGGCCTCCATTAACACCATGGGTTGGGGAGGGCCTTGCCAACGCTTACTGGTCACGAGATTCCTGGCTCTCCACTCCAGTCTTCTCTCATACCACCCAGGCTCCGGAGCCTGGACTACCTCATTATAAGCTGATGAGAAAGAGGCTGTCTACATAGTCTGTGCTGAGCTGGGGGTGGGTTTGGGGCTGAAGTCTTTTTCGGTGGTGTTGGCTGGAGTGGAACAGTTATTATCTAAAAGTGTATAATCTTGCTAAGTAGTCTTTTTCTGGGTCTTTTGGCTGCAGAAAGTAGGCATTCCTTGGGATTGTTTTTGTTTGTGCCTGGGTTGTCAACTTCTCCATTCCCCAGCATGGGATATAAGGGGCAAAGAGAAATCCCAGGGAACTCACTACTATGTCACTCCTTGGATACCAAGGTTTTAGTTGGCCTGTCTCCCTCTACTTCTTAGAGTCTTCTCATTTTATAAATAATGTCCAGGTTTTCTAGTTTTAATTAGCAGGATCTAAATGCATCTACTCCATCTTACCAGAAGTGGAAATCTCAAATATATATGTATGTATGTATATATATATATATATATATATATATATATATATATATAATATATATAATATATATTATATATAATATATAATTTAATCATAGTTTCATAATGGATAGAAGGAAAAGAAAATATTCTCTTTTAAAAAGAAGCAGTTTCTGGGGCGCCTGGGTGGCTCAGTGGTTTGGGTTGCTGCCTTTGGCTCAGGTCATGATCTCGGGGTCCTGGGATCGAGCCCTGCATCGGGCTCTCTGCTCCGCAGGAAGCCTGCTTCCCTCTCTCTCTCTGCCTACCTTTCTGCCTACTTGTGATCTCTGTCTGTCAAATGAATAAATAAAATCTTTAAAAAAAAATAAAAAGAAGCAGTTTCTATGAGAAAGTTTTGATAGAGTTGAGTTATTCAAATAAGAGTATGGTAAAGTATATCCTTAAAATATTTTAGGAAAACGAAATTGTAGATAAACCAGGAATTTCAAAGAAGGAATCAGTAGAGTGAGCTAGCAGCAACCAAAGCATGTTTGCTACAAGATAGCATTTTCTAGTTAGAAGAATGACATATTACGAGCTATTATGCAAACCAGTTCTCTCTTTTTCCCTCTTTCCTTCTCTGCTGCTCTCCTCTTTAACGCTTTTCTTTCTTTTAACATGAGAAGAAAAGAAGAGCAGAAAACTGTAGTGGAAGCAGATGGCTGCTCTTTCAAGAACAATGTAGTTTTTCCAAAATGTATCCTATGAAACACATGTTTACAGTGTTTACACTGTAATAGTGTACTACAGTATAAGCCGGTTTTAGCTTAAAAAATACAGTTCCATGATCAAATATGTTTTGAAAAATGCTGGATTAAAAAGGTTAAATGGATTTGTTTGAAACAGGAATTTGCACAGCCTGTCATATGCTAGCATGCACTGTGAATGTCCAGGAGCCACCAGGAAGTAAACAGCATTTCCTAAAACTTTCAATATTAGCATTCCACAGAACACAATTTTGTGAAATTGCCATAAGGCAATAATTTGTTGGTTAGCCAGCAGCCAAGTAATAAAATGAAGCTGCAAAGCAACTAATGGCAGGGATTCATGTATTACATGACCACTCAGCACCTGTAAACAAGCTTTACAACTTTTTAACAATGGACATGAAAAGAAACCCAGAGATTAAAGATCTGGTAAGCAGTAACTGAACTAATGAAATGTAATTCTGAGATGGTATATCACTTGTATCTCCATTTCTTTATTTTTTTTTAAAACTTATTCCAGATCGTGTTTATACTGAACAAATACAGTGATTTAATATATATATTGGTATTTCAGAGCTTTATGATTACAGGAAAAACAAGGTTGATTGAGTTAAGTGTTAAATGCTTAGTCTTAGAAAAACCATTTAGTTTTGTAATTCAAGCTACCATCTAGTGGCAGCTCTTTGAATTGCAGGAAAAATGTGTAAATTTACTAGCTGGCCAGTCTTTTAAGATTATGCTGAATGGTATCAAATGTTTCATATCCAATCTTAATAGCTGATGACTTCCCTAAGAAGGTACTTAAGAAATAATTAACTACTTCAAGCTCACTTAATTGTATTATCACTTGTGAAATCTTTGCACTTCATAAATTTCATGATCAAACTGTTATTTCCCATTAATTCATTTATTAAGTTAAGCAAGGACAAGAGCAGCTACTAGATCTGAGATGCACAGATAATGATTGCCCTATGCAATATTTGTGGTAAGGGAGAGAAGATTTTTGGCTTGCTAGCACAGTGAGGAAGTGGAGGAATAAATAACAAAGAAATCAGTATTCCTATTCAGAAGACCTATAGCCCTACCAGTATCGAAGTACCAAAGACCAGTTTTTTTCTCTTCAATTATCTATTTCATAATAGCAAAGTCATTTTTGTTGTTCATATTGCTAGCTATTATCATGTAATTAATCAACAAGTCATCTGATGAATAGAAAGGTAATAGTCTTGCACTATGCTAACAGTTAAAGGGATAAAGAGCTGACAGTCTTAATAAAAGAAACAATCTAATAAAACAATGAAAGACAGTCAAACATATAGCCCTTCATTAAATATAAAAACTTCACTTGTATTAAAAATATACCATTTTAATAAAATCAATACAACTTATAAATACATAAATTTGATATAATTTTATATGTGAAAACATGTATCAAAATGTGTTAAATCATCAAAGGAGATTAATTTACATTGTTTCCTTACTTGAGCTTTTAGGGTTTGCAGTTGTCCTTCATAATTTTGCGTCATTGCTAAGTTACATTTTTCCAGACTGTCCAGCTTCTGCCTAAGTAAGCCCACCTGCAGCAAGAACAAAACTTAATTTTGATTTTTTTCTAAATTTTGCCTGATGAAAGCAGAAAATGTGCAAAGGAGGAGCATGCTTTAAGTAAAACTGCTGTCCTCAAACGAGAATAAATATTTGCACTGCAGTTCTTAAAATAGCTATTAATAATGAAAGTCACAAAACCCCACATTGCTGGTGCTATTCCACTGGGTACACATAAGAACGGGGCGGTATGGATGTCTGACAAAAGATCCGTGTCACCATCACATCTGACATTAAGGTTTAGAATTTACTTTGCATTATTTTTTCAGGAGGCCATGTCACCATCACTCAGGCAGAGCCTCTGCGGATGCAGTTCTGTTTTTATTTTGGGCACCACTGTCTTCAGTGGGTGCTCTGCTTCGGGGGCACCACAGAGTGTGGGCTGCATTTTTAGAAGAACATTTCAAAAAGAGAAGAATGATGTCTCAGAGGAGTTCCCAGGGGTTTGGCTTGCAGAATTGGCTGAAAATGCAAGGGAAGCACCTGTGTACACATCTGGGTCATCACAGATATGGGAGCAAGAAAATAGTCTCTTGCATATTCCGGGCCTGATGACCTGTCTCCACCCTGAAGGGAAGCCAAATGCCAGTAACTAAATAACTCAGTTAACTATGTCAAGAGAGAAGTTCTACTGGGAGGCCAACAAAGGTAGAGAGATGGCTGAAGAACAAGTTGGCTGATGATGGTTTTGTATAAGATTAAAGTAAATACTTCTCTTAGGCCTCACTCAGAAGAAAAATTCATAGACACAAAAGTCTGCATTAGGTCAAGTTCGTGATTTTTCTGGAACTCGTCTGGAAGCCCGAGAGTACTCGTACGTTCCACGTGCTGTAAGCAACCTTGTGGAGGCTGGGGGCACTCCTCTTAAGAGGGGGCCCACATATATTCACACACCCCCTTCACCTAACTTTTTTCTTCCCTGTCCCACAATCATGTGTTGACATTTCACTTCTTTCTGGAAATGTTCTCCTAGTAGATTTGAAGAGATACTTGACTTAGCCATTACCAAAGACAGAGTTTGGACAACTAGCTTGTTTCTACAGTTGCAAAAGCACTGACATCTTTACTTGCAAACAATATTTATTTCACATATATATATTGAATATCTATTTACTTTTATAGATTGCATTTTGTTTTTCTGCATCAGCAAATTTTTATGGGTTGAGGTTCCAATTGTCACTTATTTGATGGAACACATTTAACACGCTACGACAGAATTCCAAGCAGTAAAGGCTACCGCTGTTGCCTGATAAAAAGTATACATAATGAAAAACATACCCTGGAGAGAATAAATATTATTTATAACTGCCTGAGGAATTAACAATACATATATTCAGTACCTCTTGGCCTTTCTGATCCAAGCATGTTTGTGCATTTGCCAACTCTTGATCCCGAAGATCTAATCGTGTCTCCAAAGCCCGCATTTTCCTTTCCCAATCCAATTTTTTGTTGCTTACCATGATGTCAATTTGCTCCATTAATTCCTGAAGTTCGGCCTCACAAGGAGAAGCTCTGGCAATGGTTGAAAAGTGAAACACATTTTAAAAGAGGGAAATGTGAGGACAAGAAAAATTATTCCACTGCTCTGAATAGTGCTCTGATCATTGTTTCCTCAAATTGTTCAAATACTTAAATAGAAAGAAGTCTGGAAGCCAGAGGTTAAATTTTAAACTAAAACTGAAAGCCAATTTCAGAGTAAACAATGAATATACATTAATTTTTTAAAAATGACATCTCCTAAATTATAGTTGCTGTCCTAATATAATGCAATAATTGATAAAGACACTGCTTCTGTTCTCTTCTTAGTATATGTGGTAGCACCTGGGTCTCCCAGAGCCAAAAATTTTGACTTGGACAAGGAAGTCCTAAAGTGAAAACACATGTGCAGATTATGTTATATCAGAAATAAGGTGACAATAAATGAAGTTAGCTGAAAAAAATTAAATAAAATAACAATTTTAGAGTGGACTGATTCTATGGAAAATTTGAATTATGAAAAAGGTCCAATGCTCTTCTATGTAAATGTACGAACATGTACCTATGTCTGTCATAGCTTGACTAAGTTTAGTGGCAGGCAACCTGGGACTCCAACCATGCCTATCAGGCTAGGAAGGGCCCGATTCAAGGGTACTAATTGGGTGACAGGGATTGTAGTGTGATCTGACTGGTGTCCCTTTGGAAGGAATCTGATCAGGCAGGTGTGGGCAGAATAATGTAAGTCTTTAGATAATGGGGATACTGTGAGTCGGGTAAGGGGAAATATCTTGGTTCTCAGAGGGTCTATTTATAATTGAAACAAAACCCTTGTAATAGCTAGATTTATAGAGGTGCTAATTGTGAGGACAGATTGCTGTTGCTCCCAGGGCAGGGTTCTCCTTCAAAGAAGCTGATGTATTCCACAGGGGCCTGGAATAAGTCCAGTTATTCAGACTGGATATGCAGGCAGATGTTGAAGCCTCAGATTTCAGCCTACGGAACACACACACATCCAGGATTAGAAAGCGAGTTATTTCAGTATCCATTCAATGGTGGTGACGGGGCTTCTAATATATTTGTGTGGGTGGAAGGAAGGCAGGAGGAAAAGGCAGGCGAGAAATATCTCCTCCATTTAGTTTCACCAAATCAGAATTTTAGAGGTAATTAAAAGTCATTTAGCATATTCTGAAAAATGTCAGGCCCAGAGAGGTCAAGGTCACACAGTAATTAGTGGGAGACCCAGGTCAAGATCGTAGGCAGCTGCTTCCCATCTTCAGCTCCTTTCGGTGTACCACATAGCAAAAGACACAATGTTTTGAATAAGAACTCACTTGAAAGATACAGCGTAGATTAGCTCCATTGCAATAAGGTTAGGAAGAGGTAGGAGAACCCAAAGAACTCAGAATTCCCAGGATCAATTTCTAAAATGCCCAGGCAACCTGAACGAAGGGTGTCCCTTTGATAGGCTCATTCACCAGTGGACTCAGCAGTTTTGACATCAGAGAACTTCTAAGTACAAATTGCCGTTCTGAAGTCTTGTAGGATTTCTGGTCTAAGGCCCAAAGGCTCTCCATTTTCACTTAAAACCTAAAAAAAATCTGAGGGAAAGGAAGTACTAATTCCTCTATAAATAAGCTTATTGAATTTTAATTGGAGTTACGACATGGGGAAAACCAGCAGAACAAAAAGAATCGTTTTCACACCATTTTCTTTTCATAACAATGTGTATCACCTTTGCCATAATTATATTGTTTTTCTGCTATTGTAAGCTCTGAAAGGGCCATTTTATCACCATCTCACTGGAGCTCAGCACAGTGCTCCAGCACATAGCAGATACTCAATAAATTTTTGAAAAACGAACAAATGAGTCCTTTTCATCATTATTTGCTCAGCATGTAGGAATGTACCATGCCAATGGAATTAAAATATAGGCCAAAAGTAGAGAGCAACATAATGGAAGCCACTCAGTCAATATTGTTAAATAAAGGAGCGTATGGTTTCTTTCCTGACTATGACTATGCCATGCAAAAATCAGGATATTATACTCAGATTGGAAGGACTTTTACAAGTCACCGTGTCCAACTACCCACCCAGTGTTTGCACGTCTTTCACAATGTTTCGTATGAGAATCATCTATGATGCCCTGCTGATCAGATTCAGCAGATCTAGAACAGAGGTCATTCTGCATCGCTAGCAAAGATATCAGGTGATCCTGGTGAATGCCAAGGCTTGTGATCTGTTTCACAGTATCACTGCCAAAAGGTCAACCAGCCTAGGTCTGAATTTCTCCTTTACCAGGTAACCGCTATCTGAGATTGTAGCCAGATAGCAATGAGTTTTAAGAAGTTCTTTCTTATTTTGAAGAGCTCTTTCACCCCCTGGTTCTAATTTGATAAATTAGGACCATGCAGAACAAGTGCCTTTTCAACACAGTAGACCTTTGAGTACTTGAATACAGTTATTAATATGTCAAATACATTATCTGTACCTCCAGATTCTTCCAGGTTTTCTCAGTATTTAGTAGTAGATACTGAACATTCCTACAGACAATGGCCAGAACACTTACCCACAACTTCTATAGCAATAGTCCTAGAATGGTCAGGACTCGGTCAATGACTGATGGCTTCCTTAATTTTTGCCCCCACTTCCAACTCAGGACCAACTGGAGAAAGTCAAATACAGTCCCCAAACTAATCATATAGAACACCCCCCTTCTACTAATCCTGCCTCCATCTTCCCTGTAACAACCTCCATCCAAAGAAAGCATGCCCAAAGCCTTCTCTTTTGTTTACTGTAAAGCTTTCCCACTGGCCTTCAAGTCTCTGCCAAATGTAAGTGATGTTTGCTGACTCCCTTGCAATAGCAAGCTTTGAATAAATAGGCTTCTTTTGTTCTCATTTGGGTGGTCTTTGCTTATGTCCACAAGTATCTTTATTTCCTCCAATTGCCCGTGGAAATTTCTTTTTTCTTCACCCCTCACTACCTACTATACTGCCTGGAAAATACTAGATGCTTAACATACCATTTGTTGAATGAATGAAAAAGTGAATGACTACGTTAAGATTTTCAGACCCTTTATAATCCTGGTGGCTCTCTACTGAACAAGAGTTCCTGTGTTGATTCCTCCTTGAAATGTACCATTCAGAACTTTAACAGAACACCCCAGGTGTTGTCTAACCAGTTTAGGTAGGGGTTCTCACATCCTGTTTTTGGTGCTATGCATTTTTATTCAAGCAGATAAAGATCACCTTAGCTTTGAATCTGGGAAGGGGAAAGGCAAAGCAGTGATATAATACCATTTCAAGGTGAGTTTATTCATGTCCGAACACCTTTTTCACATATGCTACAAACAAAGCCACTATCTTGTGCTTGTTTCATCCTGGGGGGTGGGGGGCTGCTCTAAGGGCAGAGCTTTATATTTATCCTTATTACATTTCATTGTGATAGTTTCAGCCTCTCAACGTGTGTTGTCATCACTGGTTCGTTAATGAAGCAAACATCCATTCAGGGACTGCTGCCCGCTGTGTGAGGAACTGGGAAGACAGAGACACATGACCTGTGCATAGAGACACCTGCAAGGCAGGGACAATACAAGACTGATGAATACGTGCAGCTCTTCGGGGACTAGAAAGCAAAGGTACTAAATACAATCTTGGACAAGATGGGTTACCACAGAAGCCTTCCTCAAGGAGCTTATTATGTTTTGGGATCCTGTTTGTCAGAAAATATATTCACTATACCTCTCAGTTTTGTGTCATCTGCAGATCTGATAAGCAAAGCATTAGTTGTTTCATATATAAATACATTTTTTTCCTACAAGTGACTGTAAAATATCACACCAGACAAGACAGAGGACAGGGCTCTCTGGCATTCCACTACCAAGCTCGTCAGAGTGACAGGGATCAGGTGATTATTTCTTTTCTTATAATAAGTTTCTAATCCACTTATTTAAATTTATAATCTTTTCTCTTTTTTCCCCCTATAAAAATGTCATGAAAAGCCCTGTAAAATAATATGGCAAAGCCCAAGTAAGATTCTATCTATAAGCTCCCTGATGCACCGGTATATCAGCCCCGTGAGCCCGGCTGATCTAGTATGTGTTTGTGCTGAGTCCTGGGGTCACTGCTTCCTCCTTTGGATGCTCACAAGCCACCCATAATCCCTTCCAGAATCTTCCTGAAGACTTAGTCAAACTCAGATTTACATCCAGCTCAGCTTTCTGTCAAATTTAATATTCCTTTTTGAAATTCAATTGACTAATCTACTGGTGTATCTTCCCTTCTTCAGTTTTTCAGGGATAATTAAGAGCAAGTTGGTCTCCACAGAATCAGTATTTTCTCCTAAATTTAATGAACTTCAAAATGAAATACAAAAGGCTTAGTTTAGCATTCTCCACAGAGCTGGGCACTAACACTATTCATAGTTTCATTTCTTCCCATAGTCAAATGCTGACTAACACTACGCTAATTACTTTCCTGTTCTTCCTCTTACAGATCCTCACAACATTCCATAAAGTAGGTCTTATTTTTCCAATTTTAGAAAAGTTGGTGGAGGCATTAAAAAAGAAAAAAGTCCTCTGAGTCTTCCAGCTTTAAGAAGTAGGTGGATTGTGGCTGATACACTACTGTAGACATATAAAACTTGGCTCTGACTACTGGGTTTATCCCCAGGGGGTAATTCCCAAGAGAAGGATTGTGCGGTCAGGAGAGAGGTCTCAAACCAGAAGGAAGGGGACACACTGAGATTTGCAGGGTGATGTACTAGTCTGAGGGGACTAGAGTCAAAATATGTGAAGAGAGCAAAATACAAAGCTGATGGCTTAAAATGGTAGTAGGTGGCCAGAGTGTAGGGGGGGCAGGAGAATGGAAAGTAGAGAGTCATTCAGAGTAAAAAGAGCTAGAGTAAGATACATGGACATGTAGGTTACTCCAAAGTCCTTTCACGTATGGGCTTACGTGCTGGTCCTTACAAAGGCAGACCTTCATCAGACAGACGGCTATGGTGACCATATTATCTATTATCCAAACCAGGACAATTTTGAAAGTGGAAGAGGCACTCATGACAATTATGCCAGGACAAAGGTATAAAACAGTGATTGTTCTGGGCCAAGGGGGATGTAGGGACAACCTGCCTACCCATCATCAATCTGGAAAATAGAAATGGAAAAAGAGGTCTGTAAAAACAAAGTGAGTTCATTTGGGGACGTAAGAGATGTCAGAATAGAAATGGATCTTGGGTTTGAGAGAGAGAAGAGGGGGTTTGAAAAACAAACATGGAAATCATTGTGGAGGAAGTGGAGGGATTGAGAAAGGAAAGCATAAGCTGAAGAGAAAGAGAAGACTATGTTCCGCAACATGGAAGAGTCTAAGAGAATGAGTCTCCAAAAGGTTGATGGGTAATATAGACCATCATATCAGGTCTTAATTTTTCAAGATATTTTAATGAAACTCTTCTAAAATGAAGCAGTTATATTACTTAGTTATATTATTATTATATTATATATTATATCTATTATATATAATATATATTATTATATATTACTTAGTTATATTGCTATATATTTAGTCATACCAATATAATTTAACTTTTCTGTGGTGGCTCATAGACCCTGTTCTGTATATCAAATACTGTACCACCCCAGAAACTTAAATAGAACCAAATGGGAGAGATTCCAGATGCCCCAGAACCCACTTTCATAGACATATCTGTGATGTCAACCTGCTCTATAGTTGACTGTTCCCCCAAGACAGTAAAGTGAAAGGCTTACTACTTTATGACTCCTCCATCACAATTTCACAGTTGCCTTCCTTCAAAATTGGCTACCAAATTATAGCTAAAAATAGCTTTTCTCTAGCACTTTTCTCATTGTCCAAAAAATGCTATTTACTGTCATCACTATTGTGTGCTGACTTACCAGCTTTACAACGCCTATCTTTACTGCATATTTAAGATGGTGGCTTATTCTTAGTCTATTCTTCTCACTCATCTGTAATAAGCTTAATGTTGGAATGTGGAGGGGTAGAAATCCCTACATTCCTCAAAAGCATGCTTACATGTACTTATCAAGGCTTTATTCTAGAGCCTTCATCAAAATCATCAAAGAGAGACATTTACAGAAATAAAATGCAATGTGATAGCTTTCAAGTCCCTGTCAATGTTTTATCAGAATTCTAGATACAGGGGCTCGGTGGGTTAAGTCTCTGCCTTTGGCTCAGGTCATGATCTCAGAGTCCTAGGATCGGGCCCCACATTGGGCTCTCTCCTCAGCAGGGAGCCTGCTTCCTCCTCTCTCTCTGCCTGCCTCTCTGCCTACTTGTGATCTTTCTCTGTCAAATAAATAAATAAAATCCTTAAAAAAAAAAAAAGGAATTCTAGATATATACAAATTTAATATCTAACAGCTTTTATGTTCTAAAAAGAATGGAAGATCTTGTAAATACCTGTATTACAGTTAAACTTTTTCTAAAAACTTTTTCTATAATGACTACTCCTCTTCTGAGTAACATCTTGGCTCACACACTGAATAATAGAAGAGGATAGCTGAAATATTAGCAAATACCAACCCTCTTTCTGCAGGTGATTTTTATAATTACTTAAAAATACAAATAACCAAACTATCTCCATAAACTTATATATCTGACACATTTCATATTAATATGGAGAACCATGATATGATTAATAATAAACTATATATAGGTTAGTTTGGATTCTATAAGCCAATCTCTGGGACAATTAAAACTCCCTCTTGCTAAAAGGTCTATCTGATGAAAGACTGCAGTGATAGTACAAAGGAGGGTAGCCACTTAACCCCTTTTTTATTTAAAACTAGAGCCAGCTAGTTCACTGGATCCTAACAGCAAAGAATTAGCTAAGCATTGATAAAATTTGTTTTTCCAATATTAGGAAAATAAAAAAGATGCTGGTTCCTGAATGTTGGAAATGAACCGTCCAATGCCTGCTTATTCTTATAACTTCCAAATCTCTCTCTGCAGACAGAGCTCTGAGCTCCAGACTTCAATATCCAACTACCATTCAACATCAACATTCCCACAAGACGTCTATAGGCATCTCAAACTTCTCATATTCAAAACAGCACTTGAACCCCCACACCACAGACCTGCTCCCACTCCAGTCCACTCAGTCTCTTTAATTGGCATTGCAGCTATAGCAGCTCAAGATCCAAACCCTCATGACTTGAGATTCGTGTTTCCTCAACCCCCAGAATAACAGGTCTATTGGCATTGCCTCCAATATATACCCTAAATTCTGATCACTTCTCACCCTGTCCAGTGGTAAGAACTTGGTCTGAGTCATCCTTATCACTTGTCTGATTCCATTCTTATCTCCTACTTGGATAGGTGCCTGCACCCAACATCCACCCTTCCTTTCTTCCATAACAGATCTCCAGTGTTACTCAGAGTGGAAATGTGTCCAGCTAAAAGTACAACTACATTGGCCAGTCTCTCCTGGAGCTAGGCATGGCCATGCAACAAAATCTGGCCTGTGAGAGGTAATAGCCCTGAAGCTCTTTAGAAGAGAGCTAGAGTGGTGGTCCTTGTGCCTATGCATCGCTCATACTTTCCACTTGGGGGCACTCAGCCTGATTTCCAGGGTACAGAACCTGCATTTCTTTGCTTGAATCCCTCTTCTTGCCACTAGGGTCCTCTGTGCCACCTGTGTGATAGGCCAGAGGTAACAGGAAATTAAAGCCCTCCCGGAAGCAATCCTCAACCAGTGAATGTCAGTTATTGGTATGTAAATACTCACTTTCTCCCTGGATGGGGAGAAAGGGCTGTGCTCTAGACTGCGCTCTAGACTGGGTTCCAGAATCTCCCCAGTAGGTTTTGTTTCAATCACTCTCAGTGGTAGCTGGTTTCATAACTTGCCCTTTCTTATTTCACTTCCCTGTCCCTATAGGTGGTAGGCCGAAACACGATCCCCAAAGATATCACATCTGAAAGTCTGCAATAAGTAAATAAATGCTACTTTATTTAGAAGAAAGGTCTTGGCATAAGTTGATGATCTTGAGTTGGGAGATTAGCCTAGATCATCTGCTTGTGCCCTAAGAAAGAGGCAGAGGAAGATGGGACACACACAGGAGAAGAGATATGGAGATGAACCAGAGAGGGGCGTGAAGATGCTGGCTTGAAAGGTCAGAGAGATGCGGCCAGGAGCCAAGGAGTGCTGACAGAAGCCACCAGAAACCAGAAGAGGCAAGGAATGGATTCTTCCCCAGAGCATCTGGAGAGAATGTAGCCCTCCAGATGCCTTGATGTTGACCCAGGGATACTGACTTTGGACTTCTGGACTCCAGAACTGTGAGTGAATCCATTTTGGTTGTTTTACACCATGTTTGTCATATAGCAGTCAGAGGAAACTAATACACCACATTTTTCATCTCCCAAAGAAACCACATGCATCCAAATCCTTGTTTCTTGGGGCTTTGGCTTCTGGAAGAAGCCAAAATAAAATGCTGGTGTGCGCTCTTCTGCTTTTACCCTATTGCCCTTGCTCTGCTCCCACTCTGGAAGGAGATGTAATGGTTGGGGCAGGTAGCCATCTTGTGGTCATAAGGGGACCACAAACAAAAAAGCCCCACCCTGAGGGTGGGGAAGCAGAAAGCTACACAGAGACTTGTATACATAGCTAATGATTTGGTATCTTCAGCTGGATGTGTAACAGGCATCTCAAACCAAGCTTGCGTTTTCTCTAGTCTTCCTTGTTTTAATAAATGACAGTCTTATCCTTCCAGATGGTGGGTAAAGAGTCTTGCATCATCCTATGCCCATCTATCTCTTGCACACCACATATCCAATCCACGATCTCTAAATATTGTCAGCACTTGGCTCAGTGGTTTAAGCCACTGCCTTCAGCTCGGGTCATGGTCTCGGGGTCCTGGGATCGAGTCCCACATCGGGCTCTCTGCTCAGCGGGGAGCCTGCTCCCTCCTCTCTCTCTCTGCCTACTTGTGATCTCTCTCTCTCTCTGTCAAATAAATAAATAAAATCTTTAAAAATCTTTTAAAATCTTTAAAAAATGTACCCATTTGTTTCTATTACTACTTTACCAACCTGATCCCAATCACTGTCATCTCCCACCCGAATTACTACAATGGCTTCGCTTGTCTATCCGTCCTGCTCTTGCAGTGCTGTGGTCTCTTCTCCGCAGAGTAACCGGAGTAAGTGTTTTAAAACGCTAAGTCAGAGAATGTCACTGCTTTCCTCCATGCCCTCCAGTGACTTCCGATTTTAAACGGCCCCTGTGCCTCACCCATGGTGTACGTTACTGCAATTAACCTCACTTAAAAATTGTGCTGGAAAAAGTTTATGCAAATGTTTTCCTTCTTGGTGGTGTTTTGAATCTTTGCCTAAACTCAGTAGCAGCTGAGTTGTCTCTCAAAGGAGTCTTTCCCTTCCTTTGTTTCTTCCCTGCTCTCTCCCTCCCTTCTCCCAACCCCCACTCCTTCCCTTCCCAGTTTCTTCCTCCCTTTCAAAATCACTCAGTGAATTCCTATAAGCACTAAGTACCATCTAACATTTCAGGATCTACCTTCAAAGTAAAATATCAGGATTTTACCCTAGGTCTATTTCACTTTGTTTCTTCTTCAGAAAAACCGGGAAGTACAATTTACCAGATTTGATTACTCTGGAAAGGAATATGTGTGGCTGGGAATAAAGAGTAGAAGGAGAATAATGGGGCCATTCAGAAGACAAGAGAATTAATCATATTTTAAAAAAGAATTTTCAATGTGAAAAAGAATAAATCACAACAATTTAGGAGTGCCTGGGTGGCTCAGTCAGTTTAGCGGCTATATTCAGCTCAATTATAATCTCAGGGTTCTGAGGTGGAGCCCCACATTGAGCTCCCTGCTCAGCCGGGAGCCTGCTTCTCCCTACTCCTCTACACTCCCCCTGCTTGTGCTCTCTTTCCCTCAAAAAAATAGATAAAATCTTTAAAAAAGAATATTTTACTGCAACTTATTAAACTGTTAATATATTAATTACACTAGAATGTTTTACAAATTATAATTAAAATTGTATTAAACTAAGAAATTGGGAAAGTAAAGTTGTGATTATGAATTAACACATCTCAGAGGGAAAGAACACATAAAAGGTTAAAGATGCACACACAGAGTACTGCTTTAAAGATCTTTCTGAATTAGATGTGAGAAGTTTATGCTTTATTATCCATCTGCCTTGGCTCTTTGAAAATATGACTTTCATGGCAGATTAAAAAAAAATTGGCAGATCATGCAGCAGATTTTTAGGAAGGATTTGATAAGATTCTATGAACGAGATCAATGACTAAGATGTAAGTCACAGAATCAAAAAATAGAGTAAATGATTTAGTAGAGAAAAATGAGACTTTTGGTTGAAGACAGATGAACATAAATATTTTTCCTTCCCAAATCCTACTAAAATAAGGCAAAGGGATATGTTTAACCTACAAGGGTAAAGATAATGGTAGCCGGCAAAGAAAAGCCAAGAAGCAACCCAGTGAAGTAGAAGGTAAGTGCTGGCAGCCCAATTTACACCCTCTAAGCCGGAGAATTTAGAAGAGTGTTCTCTAGAATCTGATCAGCCTGAGACAGAGACTGAACAAGATGGGGCTGATGACATGCCTTGATGCTCCCTGTCAATGAGCAGCTTCTGTATACATTGGAGTTTCCTGTCAGCTTTGACTCTGCCATCTTACACAGGGGTGAGCAGCCGGCAATTACAGACGTTTGAGGAAAGCAGTTCACGCAACTAGGTCAAATGCAAACAGAAAGACATTTTTGGAAGGAAATCATGAAGAAGAAAACTTAAAAATTATAGCTAAGTTTCTAGAATTCTTAACTCCAGGAGAAAACAAAACATTCTATAAGAAAGGAAGAGTCGCCACAGCATGCAATATGTCTCAGAGGTGAGGAGCATTTATAAAGGCATAACGAGGCAAAGGGAATGTTGATGAAATCAGAATTAGGGTGTATTGGGTGGATGGAAGAATAAGAAGTATGGCTCTGTGTGTGTGTGTGTGTGTCTGTTTGTGTGTGACTGTGTGTATATTTATGTGTGGGACTGTGTATATGTGCATGTGTGGGACTGTGTGTATGTGTGTGACTGACTGTATGTTTGTGACTGCGTATGTGTATGTGTGTGACTGGATATATGTGTATGCGTGTGATGGGGCTGTGTGAATGTACGTGTGTGGGAGTATATGTATGTGTATGACTGTATGAATGTGTATGTATGGGACTGTGTATGTGTACGTGTGGGACTGTGTGTATGACTGTGTATGTGTATGTGTGGGACTATGTGTATGTATGTGTGTATGACTGTATATGTGTATGTGTGGGACTGTGTGTGTGGGACTCCGTGTATGTGCATGTGTGTGGCTGTGTATGTGTATGTGTGGGACTGTACATATGTGTATGTGTGTTTGTATGACTGTGTATGTGTATGTGTGGGACTGTGTGTATGTGTATATGTGTGTGTGTGAGACTCTGTATATGGTGGGGATGAAGTGGTGGAGGCAGGAAAAGTAACCAAAATGGGCATCAATAGATAATGCCTAAAACTGAAAAATCAAAAAGTAGCAAAATAATCATGTTATATAGAGATACGGAGATAAATACCAAAATAATCTGCCAGAAGAATTTCCTCTGGGGAATGGAAAAATGGGGAGGCAACAGGAGACTGTTGTTTTTTGATAACAGTGATAAGAAACCAAATGACTTTTTAAACTATATATATGTGTAACTCAACAAAGAAAGATCTGGATAAATGTTCTGTTTCAGTTAGAAAAGATATTTTAAAGAAGTAAGCCACTATAGGGGAATCCACTTACACAAGGGAAAAAAACATTTCTTAAAAGCAACACTCTGGAATTCATACATTTTGGAACTCTATATATGCATTTCGTTGAGCTGAGGATTACTTAATGCATTTTATTCTGATCAAATTCCTTTTTAGAAATGTCCTTTAGGGGTGCCTGGATGGCTCAGTCAGTTAATCCTCTGACTTTGGCTCAGGTCCTGGCATGGTTGCTGGTACTAAAGATCTCAGGAGAGGCAGTAAAAACATGAAGTCAGTGCTGAAATAAAAGTGAGAAAACTCAAGAAATTCCTCCAGGACAACAATGGAAATTACAAGAGAAAAGAAAAAGATCAGATCCTTCTAGGAGATGAGACTGACAGAAGAGAGTGTGGAATCATTAACCAAAGAAATAGAAGAAAATGTCACTGAGTTGAGGAGATCTGAATCTTTTGTGTAAAAGAGTTCACCAAATGCTGTGAAGGATTACTGCAAAAGAATCCATACCTAGAAAGTTTTCCTGATAAATTGTAAGTTCGAAGGATAAAAAGAAATCCTATAAACTTTCACACACACATACAGAGAGAAAGAGAGAGAGAGAGAGAGAGAGAGAGAAAGGAAGGAGGGAAGAACAAACCTGAAAGAGAGCCTCAGGCTCCCTGCTCAGTGGGGTGTCTGCTTCTCCTCCTCCCTTTGCCCCTCCCCCTGTTTGGGCTCTCTGTCTCTCTAAAATAAATAAATAAAAGCTTTATTTATTTAAATAATAGGATGTAAAAATCCTTAAAAATAGGATGTAAAGCTTCTAAGAGAAAATGAGGAAAAAGAAGATTAGATCAGACTAGTAAGTTTGGGGAAATCAAAATGGGTCAAATATTAGCATAAGTAAATAAATGAATAAGTAAATAAATCCTCTTTTTAATGGCAAAGACTCTCCAATTGAGGTATATTTTTATATCTAATCATATGTTCTTTACAAGAAACACAATATGATATAAAAAATTTCAAAACAAGAGTGTGAGATGATAGAAAATACGGACTGGTCTCTGTCCTGATTCCTGGCACAGTGCTGCTAAAATCCTTGCCATTTCCTTAGTGATAATAGCACCAGGAGCATCTTTTGCTCTAACATCTGGTCTTTGACCTGGGTTCCTGGCTCAGGGCTCTTGAAACTTTTGTAATTTCCCAGGTGATAGGAGTGTCTTTTATTCTAATGAGGCAATACTGGGTGGTCTCCTGGCTGAGGGCTGGTCACTGCAAAGACCAAGCCATTACTGGAAGCTTGGAATTTTCAGCCCCACCTTCCATTCTCTTGAGAAGGGAGAAAGGCTGCAAATGGAATTAATGGTCCATTAGGCCTATCCGATGGAGTGGCCATAGAAATCCCCAAAGCAACAGGGTTCGGAGAGCTTCTGGGTCAAGTAAGACAGGAAGTGCTGGGAGGCTGGCCCGCCTGGCAAGAGCCTGGAAGCCAAGCACGACTTCCCACACACCTTGCTTTGCCTCTCTTCCATCTGGTGGTTCATCTGTAGCCTTTCTCCTTCATCCTGGTAAACATGTTTCCCCACCTTCTGTGAACCGCTCTGGCAAATTAGGTGGGGGGCACTGGAATGTCCTATCTACAATGGCCCGAAGCATAGGCAGCAACCTGGGCTTGCTCCTGGCATCTAAAGTGGCAGCAGGAGCAGTCTTGTGGGGCTGAGCCCTTCCCCTGTGTGGCCCCGTGCCATCTCCAGGTAGGCAGTGTCAGAATTGTGTTAAATTGTACAACACCCGGGGTGGGGGAACACAGACAATGGCTCGGTCGGGGAAAACCTCCACACATTTGATGACCAGAAGTGTCAGAGGTGAAGTGTTCTCTGTGAAGATAAAGGCACACAGGGAAGAAAGACATAGGAGAGAAGAACTGGTTTCTCCCTACAAGAGAAAGGAAAAGACTGAGTTTCTTCCATTACAAAAGGGGATGATGAAGGACATGACAGACTAAAGTAAACGAAGGAGAGGGAGGTGGCAAGATGAATATCAAGCGAAGCAGAATTTCAACAACAAAAAAACACATGAACCTATACTTGTGAGTTCTTTCATAAAACTACGTCATGTAATGCATCAAGATACAACATCCATGAACCTCAATGCATTAAGCAACAGAACACTGAAATCTGTTTCAGATTTCATTCGTAGAATAAAATGGTAGACAAAACACCAGACAAAAACCGTTTCAAATATAAGAATTGGACAAAACTACAAAATGGTAAAGAGCTTTCTTAAAATTTGACAGATCAAATAGACAAAAGGTAAGGTAACGATGGATTTGAAAAACATGATTTAAACATAGTAAAAGGTCAGATGACCTGTGTGAAAATTTGTTAACATTTTTATGTAAGCATTACAGAATATACATGAGTTTTCAAATGTCCAAAGGACATTTCTAACAGCTGATCATGCAATAGATTATAAGAACACGCTAAACAAAACTGGAATATTGGATGGGCCACAGTGGCAGTAGTGAGATTAAAAAGTAATAGTAATAAAAATATAATTACCCCCCCACCCTTGGAAGTTACATGTCTTAAATATTTCAAATTAGTCACAGAGGAAATCCAAGTTGAAATACCAGACTATTTAGGAAATGAGAGTGGAAACACCAATAGTATGGCCCACAGCAGAGCTGTACTCAGGAGAAACTTGAGTTTTGATGCTTTTATTACTTAAAGAAATCATAAAATTCAGAAATCATAAGAATAACTGAACCAGGTTTTTCAACTCAAAAATCAGGAGAAAAAGATAAGTAAGAGAAATCATATAAGGACAAGCTAGTCAGAGTAGAAATTAAGAAGGAAACAGAAACAAAGCAAAATCTAGACTTAGTGCTCTTTAACAGGCCCAATACGAATAGACCTTTCGTTCATTCTGCAGTAATTTATGTTCTGGGCACACACTCTAAAAGCAAACGGAAAGGACAAACTCAGATATGGATGTTTTGATTAGAAGGAGTGTAGGTTGATTAATACAACAGAAATGTAAACACCTATAATCGGGGGAATCATGGATTTAAAATTAAAATCAAACCCTGTGCTAACCCAAGTGTCAGAAAATAATGATTCACCCAACAAGTGTTCTGTGCAGAAGCTCCCTCCTTATGCCTTCACACTTTCTGTTCCTACTGTCTACAGAGCTCTCTTTGCCCAATACAAGCTCTGCTCCAATACCACATTACCAGGAACCTTGTTTGATCATCCCATTCAATCTCCCAACCTTAGCCTGCTTTGCTTTTCTTCATATGACCATGTGAAACATTTCATATCTCCCACTAACCCTTGGAGGAGTGGCCTTGTTTTGTTCACTGCTCTCTTCCTTGTGCTGAGACCAGTCAATGGCTTATAGTAGACTCTAGATATCTGTTAGATGAAGTCGTGCCACAAAATATTACTGTGTATGTAGGTGACATGGTTTGCTCTTTTACATGCCCCCATGAGGTTTTATTGTCTTTATGATCTAGATTTTTACATATTATCTCAATAGCATGAAGGACAGAAGCAAAGCCAACCTGGCTCCCCATGCTTTGTAGACCATGGTAGACAACGTCTGGTCCCATGCATGCTGGGATGAGTAGGGTAGTTCCTCATGGAAACCTCTAGTGATTCTCATTCACTTCTGGCTTGCAGTTACATTGTACCCAGACAAGCTCTATGACTCTCGACCAATTCTAAGTTCTTTAAGGTCTGTTTCTTATTGATCTTTGTATAAACCAAGAGACTTAATGTTGTGCTTGCCATGCATTCAATATTATACACATTCCCCCTGAAAGAAAGAATGAAGACAAACAGCAGTCCCCATGGCCTCAGATCTGCAGGAGTGAAGAGGTATCTGGTACCAACCGAAGGTTTAAGACCTTCAGTCTGCCTCTTAGCCCTCAGTGCCATCATCACATCAGGGACCTAATGCCCGTTCAGTCCCAGATTCTAACCTGGCTCTTCTGCACATAGTAGGCAGGCTGCTCCCACATCTCACTGCCACCCATTTCCAGTGTAGCAAAGCCTGCAGGGATTAGAGCCACATGTATCTGAATTCAAATCCTGCTTTTCCATCAACCAGTTGTACATTCGGAGCAATTTGCTGCTTTCTTTCTCTTTCTTTCTACCTTTCTGAGCTCAGAAATATAGCAAAGGCTGCTAACTGCCAATATTCATTCTTCTTTCGTCACCTAGACTTTAGCTGGCCATCGAGCTACTCAGTTAGAGAACACATGTCCCAATCTTTTCCTGCAGCTAGCTAGCTGTAGCTCTGGGATCAAGTTCTGGCCCACAGGAAATGGCTAGAAGTGAGGCCTGCTATTTCCAGGACACATTCCAAAAAGGACCCAAATCTCCTCTCCTCTTGCCCTTGCCCTTTCCCTCTGGCAGGAGCACAGGGTTGGAAGCTGAAGCCATTGCTTCGGGTCCAGACATAAAAATCATGCAGGGAGGATGGCAGAGCTGCCCTCCCAGTCCTGCACTACTTATCCCAAAACTTGTCCATGAAACAGAAATAAACTTCAATCTTATTTAAACCACTGTATTTTTGGGGTCTCCTTATTATAAGACCTTAGACTCGAGTCTAACAAGCACATTTGATTTTCTTAGTTATACAATGAGAACAGTACCCAGCCAGGCTGTTGCAAGATGTGTGCAGCAAGATCTAGAAAACTGACCATTGTTCTTACCCAGACCTGTGCAGCTTTCCTTTAGCCTGATGTCAAAGTCATGATCTGAGCAGAACAACTGAAAGGATTTATTATTGGAGTGGTTTGACGAGTGCAAGTCAGACACAGTCAAGATTAGGCACTAGAGCACCACTCCTACCCACTGTCCCTCCCATGTTCACCCCTCACCTGCCCCCGCTTCCCAGTCCCCAGCTTTGGGGTTAGCCAGTGGCCAGCTGACTAATGAAACAACAGGAAAAGAAACCTTTGTGGTACTGGTGGCATGGAAGGGGTGGGGACAAGATATCTGTGAAAGGGAATTTAATTTTTTACAGTGCGGAACGCTATACAAATTTTATTCCTTATCTCTTCATGAAACCTTTGGTAAAATATCCAGTTCTTATTGTTGTATGGGAAGCCAAATCTTTTTTTTTTTTTTTTTTTTTTTTAAGATTTTATTTATTTATTTATTTGACAGAGAGATATCACGAGTGGTCAGAGAGGCAGGCAGAGAGAGAGGGGGAAGCAGGCTCCCTGCTGAGGAGAGAGTACAATGTGGGGCTTGATCCCAGGACCCTGGGATCATGACCTGAGCTGAAGGCAGAGGCTTAACCCACTGAGCCACCCAGGTACCCCCAAATCTTTTTATTTTTAATTTTATTAAGTTTTAAAATTTTAATTCCAGGATAGTTAACATATTGTTATATTAGTGTCAGGTATACAATAGAGTGATTCAGCAGTTCTATACATCACCCAGCACTCTTCATGATAAAGACACTTTCATCCTTTTCACCTATTTCACCCATCCCACCACCCACTTGCCTTCTGGTGACCATCAGTTTGTTCTCTGTAGTTTGGAGTCTATACTGGCCAAATCTGTTATGAGGTTATGTTTACAGACTGAGCTCAGCCTTAAGGGCAAGTGTGGAGGGAAACCTGGGATACTCAGTGCAGCAAGAAAGGAATGAACTGGGTGGGACATGCTGGGAACCCAAGAGCCCGCACATTGGCCTTTGTGGGCAGCCATCATCGTAAAACACCAGAAAAACTCACTAAAAGTTGGAAAATGGTGATTTTCGAGTACAGACCCATAGTCAAAATTGGAGAGATTCACACCATAGGTTCTTGATTAGAATCACTTGAATTTTTCTCCATCTACCTCACCAATACTAATCGGTACATCCTACTATTAATATTCCAATTTCAAAATTCATTATCTGAGAGTTTAGGAGATAGTTAAAGACTTACTTATTAAACAGAAAATTTTCAATCAACACTTACCCCATCGCATTATGGGTTTGGTTCTCCATGTCAAGAAACTGTTGCATCTGGTTTGTGTCTTGATTTTTAATCTGTTAGGGGGAAAATGATCTAGATTACTAAAACGCTTACTTTATCAACCTTTGAAACAGGAAAATTCTACTACTGGCAAACCATGGTGTGTGTGCTTCTCCAAGGGTAGTAGCTCTTGATTCTACAAAATGTAGAAATTTGGGCCTTTTTAAAAATCCCTCCCCTGTATTTATGACATCGGCTTAGTCATAAGTTGAAATAGGTGGTATTGGCTGAAACGAGCGTTCACTGGCTATTTTCTGAAGAACAGCCTGATGCCAGGTACCTTGCAAAGCGCTCATCACAAGAGATGAGTAAAACAATTCCTGCTGTAGAGGAGTTATAGCTAAATGTTCTCAAACTTTCTTGTCCCTTAAAAGTTTGCCTTTTATTTGAGTAAATTCTCTCTTTGGCCCTTTCTGGGCTTTGTTAGAATGAATATACCACGAGATTTAGGACAAACGGATTAAGAGTTGCCTAAAAATATAAATCCTACAATTCCTCAGTGGCTTCGTGGGCACCTGCTTATCTGGATGTTAGTACTTGCCTAAATTCTAAAAAAGAAAAGAAAAGAAAGATAAAAAAAGTTTTCCCAAGCAACAAAGTTTTAATTACAACAACAACATATGAGGATAAGTGGACAAAGTACTGAGAAGAACTTCAGCTGCTCTGAATCACTGAATTGAAGCCACTAAAATAGCATTCAAGATGGTAGAACGAAGAGGAAGGCTTCCCAGCTCACATAATTTCCAAATTAAAGGAATTTAAAGAGAGGCTCTGAGACTCTGTGGAGCGGAGAGGTGCGTAGCAGGGATGGGGAGGGAAAACTTGACAGAACAGACAGATGAGTAAACTGATTTTGCAGGTTCTTCCAATCACTCACTTTAACGTCAGGGAAACTGAGGCACAGACAAGCTAGTTGACTTGCCCAAGGCCACAAAGCTAGAACCTACACCTGCTGACTCGGGGAGACCCGGCTCTGGGTTCTGCGCTCTGCGCTCCCCTCGGGACATCCGAGGCTCTCCCCGCCAGCGCGCGCCCCCGCCCCCCGGACTGCGCACGGTTCACGTCCAGCCCCCCAGCGCAGCAGCCGGCCTGTAGGGGTACCCCGGGCCTGGCCGAGGAGCGAGGTCGAGGACGGAGGGTCGAAACCGGGTCCCGGGGACCAGGGCGGGTTACCTGCGCCGCGCCGCGCTCTCCCGAGAGGTCTGAGGCCCCGGGAGCAGGAACGCCGGGGTCAACCCCAGCCCGGCCCGCCCCCAGGGGCCCCGCCGCCCGCCGCCGCGCTCCCGCCACCCGGGCCCGCCCGCCGCGCGGCCTCCGAGGCCGTTAGGGCCTCTGCCTCCCGGCCACTCTACGGCCCGCCGCGCCGCCACTGGTTGCCATGGCGACGCGGCCGAACTCGTGGCCGCCGCGGCCGCCTCAGGGAAGGGGAGCGGGGGGATGGGCTCGGCAGCCGCCGCGGAGCACCCTTGCTGGGTGGCACCGGGGTCCTCGCCCTCCCCCGGTTACCCGTGCGGTCTCTGCCCCCTGGACAGTCTTCCCCGAGACCGTATCCTGGGTCCTTTCCTCTTCTTGGCTCTCCCTAGCCCAGGGTCGGGCACCCAACAGGGCTGGAGAAATATTTGTTCAGTGAAGGAAGGAAAAGTGGGGGGAAGGATCTGAATCCACGTTTCTTTTCTTTTCTTTCTTTCTTTCTTTTTTTTTTTTTTTTTTTTAGATCCCATTTTAATGTAACCTCTGTACCCAAGGTGGGGCTCGAACTCACAACCTGAGATCAGAGCGTCTCGTGCTCTACTGACTGAATGAGCCAGCCATTCTCCCCAGCATCCAACTTTCTTACTTGGGGTAAAGAGAACTCTCACTTGGGGTAAAGAGAACTACCTTTCTCTTGGCCAAGGTCAAGGTGTCCTTCCTCTCGGAAGAACGGGGCGGGGAGGGAGGGGGTTCGGTTAAAGCTGCATTGCTCCGCCCACAGCCGCTCAGCCAACAGCAGCAACCGCACCTGTCTTTCCCATACAGCGCCCAGGTCCTTTGGGTCCTCACAACTTTGCCAGTTAGGCGGAGCAGACAGGATTGCCTCCCTTTTTTAGGGAGAAGGAAATAGCTCCTAAGTAGGTTAGGAGGGAACCGACTGACTGATTCCAGATTCTTTTCTTTTTTCACTAAATTCCAAGAATAGTTGATGATAGAATCTCTGTGTCATAGTTCTGATTTCAAAGAACAGGAAAGAATATATGCATATATACATGTATACATACATGCGATTTTTTCTATTGATACCTTGGGTGATATTTTTAAGCACTTGAATTTGTAATTGGAAAATATTTTTGCACCAATTTTAGGAACATCATTCTTGCTCGGAAATCTGGTTGATTAACATCTAATTCTTAAAATCTTTTCTTTGCACTCCACTTTCATGACAGTAACATTAATTTGCTCCTTAAAATGACTGTCAATTTACCATTGACCCCAATCCCTCCATCCAGGTTCCATTTGAATTTCAAAAAACCGTCTGCTGTTTCTTGACAAATTGAGTTTCCTAGATGAATTGTGTAAAGTAATTTAGGTCATTAGTTCTAATAAGTGTTTCATAGCTCTCATTATGATTGAATGAAGAGAGTGATCATTTCATCTTAACTTGAAACTTTCCATTATTCAGGAAACCTTAAGTCATATTCTTTATTCTTGTCTAAACTTAATGGGTCAATGTATTTATTCTGACCCGAAGAAGGGAAAATGGAAGCAGGAACAAAATTTCATGGAGTTTCAGAATGTCCAGTATCACTCACGCTGTGTAGCGCTTTACCACTGTAAGTACTTTCATGCTCATTATTTCTTTAGATGCTCAGAAGTACCATGTGACATGTGTAACAGGGGTTATTCCAGCTCCTTTTGGCAGATTAGGAACCTGAACCTCGGAATAGTGAATTTGTCCAAGATGATACATCTAGCTCAAATGCAGCTAAGATAACAATCCTAGATCATTTTACTCTAAATGCCGTGCTCCTCAAACTCTGCCGAAACGTTAAGATTGAGTAGTTTTCTTGAGCAGACAGAATTTTGCATAGGTAACTGTAGATGTGTTTAAAGCCACATTTTTACAAAAAAGAATGGGTGTGGGCAGGGCTTGCAAAGCGTAAGTGTGTGATAGAGTTTAAGAAGATTTAAATATAGGATGGAACCACTCCCCTCAATTTAATAGGAGTAGAGGCTTTCATATGGGGATGAAAGTTAAGGCCTGATATGAAAGACCTACCTTCCCACCACCTCACCACCCCTCACCGCTCAAATAAATACTAACTGCAAAGACTGGAACTTACCCTGAAGCGGACCTATTATTTTACCTTTTCAGATGAGATTGTTTTGAAATGGATGAGGAAAGCAGGAAGTCTCCGAGTCTAAAGGAGGAGACGAGTGTGACCAGGCTGCTGGTGAGAGATGGCAAGAGAGCTCAGTCCTGTAAGAGAATTGGAGGACACAGTAAGGACAGAATAAAACATAAAATATAACCAGAAACGGTCAAAAGAGAGTATAGGAGACATGTATGATTGAGGAATGAGAATGATCTGTGGAGGAGAAGCTGGAGGACCAATGATATAAAATAAATAATAATTGTACCCATCGACTGAACCTTAAAAATGGAAAAACAAAGTAGTTTTCACAGCATAACTTGTAATGCTAGCACAGAAAAGGAACATGCACTTAAGCATAAGTAAGCTTATATAAATTAACGTCTGTCTTTTTTACAAGGGAAATACTTATTTTTATATCTCCAAGAGAAGATTCAGAAATTGTATAGACATTACAATAAAAAGTTTATCTTATCCATAGAAAATATTTTAGAAGAAATTTTAACATAATAACGATCAAATACTCATAGAATAGAAGAAACCATAGAGGGGATGTTGTTCAACCTTTTCATTTTATATGAAAAAACTCAGATCTGAAGAGTTAAAATGATTTGACTACCTTCATTGCTAGTTAATAAGAAACATAGAGATTTTAGAGTGCTTTTTTTTATTATATTATGCTGCTTCTATAAATAGAAGCAAGTTGAGGAATTTTCTGGAGATACTTCAATACATATTCAGTACATATTCTAGTTGGGAATATAACTATTCAGGAAAAGGAAATTTAGTTTTTACAAACAAGATCACCATAGGGACAGTACTGTCCAATAGAAATATAATGCAAACCACTTATGTAATCTTAAATATTCTAGTATCAAATTAAAAAAATAAAAAGAAGTAGGTGAAGTTAATTTTAACAATATACTTATTTAACTTAAGTTATCCAAAATATTATTTCAATACATAGTTAATATAAAAAAATTATTAAGATACTGTGCATTTTTTTTCCATACTAAGTTTTCAAAATCTCCTGTGTAGTTTATACTTACAGCACAATCAGTTCATAGAGCCATATTCAAGTGCTCAATAACCACATGTGACTGGTGGCTACCATATTGGATAGACCAGCCCCAGAATACAGGTGCCTGGCCAATGTACTAAAGCCCTTTGTTAAGTGTGAAGGGTCATGCAATGACAGAGATTCTAAATTATTTGGATGTGATTTGAGAGGGACTAAGAAAGTCTCCTCCACCATCTCTAGGTTGGAAGAAGAGAAATGCATCCCTGGGACCCTTAGATGGGCAGGGAGAGGTCTCTCACTGCATTATGATTCACAGTCCTATCAATTCTCCTAGTAACAGCTGCTTTTCCAAAGAGTTAGGGATTTTTGTGGAATGTCCCTCAAATGGAATTTGTCTAATGTTTTTCTCCTGGTTAGACTAGGGTTATGGGTTTGGGGGAGGAAGATCACAGAAATAAACTGCCATTTTTAGCATATCATATCAAGGATACCTTCTACCAACCTGATTTATGTTGGCATTGATCTAGGTCACTGGCTGGTTTGTCATTTCTCTCCATTATAAAGTTACTCCCCCAACCCTTTCCATACTATACTCTTGTGAAGAAAGTCACCATGTGTGGCCCACACGTAAGGAATATGCTCCATTGCCTTCTTAAGGGTAGAGTAATTTCTTTTTAATTTAAAAAAGGGTTTTTTTAAAAAAAGATTTATTTATTTTTTAAAAGATTTTATTGATTTATTAGAGTGAGAGAGAGAGAGTGAGAGCACAAGCAGGAGGAGGAACAGAGGGAGAAGCAGACTCCCCGCTGAGGAGGGAGCCTGGCATGGGGTTTGATCCTAGGATCCTGAGATCATGACCTGAGCTAAAGGCAGATGCTTAACCCACTGAGCCACTCAGATGTCCCAAGATACATTTATTTGAGAGAGAGAGAAACAGATAGCTGGAGCAGGGCTGTGGGGAAGGGCAGAGGGAGAGAGAGAATCCTTAAACAGACTCCCTGCTGAGTGGGGAGCCCAACATGGGGCTCACAATTATGACCTGAGCCAAAGGCAGACGTCTAACCAACTGAGCTACCCAAGTTCTCCAAAATGCCAGGAGATTTTTAGCAGATGCTGTGCTTGATGGATTTAAGTATTCGTCTTGAATTTTGTACAGAAACTCATTATCATCATAGACAAATAAGACAACCACTGTAGTAGTAGAAATGGAAAGAAAGAAAGAAAGAGAGAGAGAAAGAAAAAGAATTATAATAAAAGAAGTGACAAGAAATCCTTGCAAATGACTGTTAAAAAAATCATCCAGGTAATTCTGGTATTCTATTTTCCTCTCACAAAACATTTCTTTTCTATTCCTTTTAATATTCCCTTTCCTGAAGCTGTTCAAACCTCATTAAATTGTCATGTTGTCGCGGTAGCCTTATCTCCAAACGTGAATTAACTATATGTTGACTTGAAGAAACATTTTTTTCTTCTGTGGTGTTATGCCAATATTGCCAGTGAAGAGATATGCAGCACTTTGAGAACTCTCAAGTAATAAAATTCTATTAGTCATAGTGCTGTAAAGCTTCAAACTATATCTTCATGTTCATGTTCAGAAACCTAATGGCTTTTTTTTTTTTTTCAACCGTAGCAATTTCATTGGAGTAATACAGTTCTAGAGTGGTGACTTATACCCTTTAATTAAGGTATTTATCAGAATTAGGTATACCAGGATATAAGTAGTACAGAATTTCTGTATACCATAAAATATATTCTGGGTTTGTTTTCACTTAAGTTCAGGAATGCAGGTCCAGGCCTCTAAGAGACTGAGTATTTCCTCTGAGACTAAGAATGCAGATAGTTTTCATTGGACGACCCAGCTTCATTACCTAGAATAGATATTGGGAAGGTTTGTGAGTTTGTTTCCAGGCCCCAGAAGGAAAAAGAGCTGTTATCCATTAGTAGTATCTCCCACAGACCAAGGGTCTGTGTTGTGCATTTCGCACTCCAAAAGATTGTTCTCATTGTTTCTGTTTTCTTTCCTTTTGTTTCAATTTTAATTTTTATCAAACTTATACATATGCATAGTTAGAAACTCAAATATTCGTGGTTAAAGAGCCCGTTAGGAAGACGAAGGCTTATAATAAGAAATAGTCGTCTCCTGATGCAGCCTCAGGAGCTCCTCATGTCCACCCCCAAGACGACCTTTTGAAGTTCCTGGGTTCTTCTTCTTTGCCCCAGCAGTTCTCAGGGTTGTTAGTAGCAAAAGCAGACCAATTCAGACAATTGGGTAGCTCACAGGGGTGCTTAGTTTCTAGGAACAGAGGTTAAAGCCATGTGACACACTGCCCTAAAAAAAGAAAGTTCTACCACCGCTTCACCACTGGTACCAATGTGTTCGGAAACTCGACTTGTGGCCATGTTCTGAAGCTCAGTGATTCTGCCACTCCCTTACTGGCCAAATGTTCTCCCAAGGGGCCCCTTCCTCGAGGTGCCCCCTTCTAAGGCAGACTCTCAAGGGAGCGAGTCTGGCAGTGGAGTCCAGGTCCCAGGTGACTATGCCAGCCGCCGAGGACACTGGAACAGAATTGGGGGATTATTTTGGGGGCACATATGGCAGTAAATTTCCCAAATATAATAAGAGGTTGTACAAAAGGAGCTGGACAGACTGAAAAGAAATGACAAATATCTATCGCAGCTTTTTTTTTTTTTAAGATTTTATTTATTTATGTGACAGATAGAGATCACAACTAGGCAGAGAGGCAGGAAGAGAGAGAGGAGGAAGCTGACCCCCTGCTGAGCAGAGAGCCCGATGCGCCCAATGAGGGGCTCGATCCCAGGACTCTAGGATCATGACCTGAGCCGAAGGCAGAGGCTTTAACCCACTGAGCCACCCAGGCACACCTCACAGCTTTTTAATGGATGAGTTTATTTTACTATTTTTAAATTTTGTATTTTACATACTACCTAGGCTGGTCCCCACTATTGAAGACAATCATAACTCCCCCCAAACACAGATTTCTCTGCATCCACCCATCTGTATAACCATACATTTTTTCATAGATCAGTATTTGAGTTTACATTATTCTATACATGTAAAATTATTTTTATCGGAGCCAATATCTTATTATATTCTTTTCTTGTATGTTATGTTTCCCTTAAAATTAACAGTTATCGCTTTTTTCATTTCATAGTTTCCTGACAAGTTTTTTTTTTAAGACTTTATTTATTTATTTGACAGAGATTATAAGTAGGCAGAGAGGTAGGCAGAGAGAGAGGAAACAGGTTCCTTGACGAGCAGAGAGCCTGATATGGGGCTCGATCCCAGGACCCTGGGATCATGACCTGAGCCGAAGGCAGAGGCTTTAACCCACTGAGCCACCCAGGCACCCCTGATAGTTTTCTATATACCTGTCATTAAATTTTATTCTAAATTTTATTCCAGATTGTACTTTCTGGTGTCATATTTTAAAATTTCTAGGTGATCTGTTTTGTTGTGTTTCAGTTTTTTTTTTTAATATTTAATTTATTTATTTGCAAGAGAAAGATCATGAGCAGGGTTAGGGACAGAGGGAGAAGCAGACTCCCCACTGAGCAGAGAGCCCAACACAGGGGCTCGATCCCAGGACCCTGGGATCATGACCTGAGCTGAGGCAGATGCTTAACAGACTGAGCCACCCAGGTGCCTCTAGGTGGTCTGTTTTGTTTTCTAAATGTTCTTTTTTCATAATGTGTGTGTGTGTGTGTGTGTGTGTGTGTGTGTGTGTGTGATGGATGTAATGCTTTTTCTTATTTTCCTGAAGATAATTATTGTCTGTTTCTCTTCTGCTTCTTGTCAGTTTCATCTCCGTTATCTTTCCTATTAGTTTTGGTCTCCATGATCTTAAAAGTTGCCTTCAAATCTCTTATCATTCTTATTTTGGCTCATATTTAAGAAAGAAGCCCTATGTTGTGAGACAGGGTAGGCCTTATTAAATACTGGACTTCACTGGAGGGTAATTGGGCAGAACACAACCATTTCACCAGGGGACTCCCAAGTGTCAACATTTTATTTCTTCCCCCATTTTTCTCTTTGGCTGATCACTTTACTCTGAGAGAATTCCTTTAATATCCTGCCCCTAAACATGGCTGCCAGCATCTAAGAGCTGAGCCATGGAAGTTGTTTAGAATAGAGGCTTTCATTCAGTGGCCCCGTGTTTAGTTGGTAGCACTATTTTTACGCTGAGTGCACTAAGTCTAGAGACCTCTGGTTTGCCATCTTCAGAGAGTAAACCTCCGATTTTCTGTCAACTTCATGAAGAGACAGTTATCTGGCTGGGGAGAGGACCTAGGTAATGATCTATATCCTCTGTGGACTTTCAACCAACCCTGTTGTTTTCTTCTCTACTTGGTCTCCCATATTCTGAAGTACTTGGTAAAGTCAGTTTCTTTTTCTTTTTAAATCCTTGGCATGGGTTGATATGCTTCTAGGTTTAGTCCTGGTGGGCTTGGGTTTCAGCTTCCTGTGGAGTTAGTCACCATTTATCCATAGTTAATATTGTGAGAGTTATCCAGAACAGTTATCCAGCTAAAATTATACCACTGTCTTCTTTCCTACTCTCTCCCTCTGCTCTCTCTACTCCTCCTCTCCCTCCATCTCTAACTGTATCTCCCTCTCCTCCCTTCTTCTCTCTCACTGTGTGTGTGTGTGTGTGTGTGTGTGTGTGTGTGTGTGTGTGTGTGTATGTGTTGGTAACCCCTTCCTGTCACTGTAGTGGAGTATTAGGAGGGATGAATAGGTAAAGCATGTTTCAGTCTTCCATACTTCTGTGTTAATTAGAAATCCCTTGTTACATATTATTTCTTACAATCTTGTCAACATTTACTGTTTAGTACCACAAGTAGAATTGAAATAATATTTTTCACAATTGACATGTCTGCTTTTATCAGTTTCTAACAAATCAAATCTTCAGTAGGAACAAACTGGTTTTCTTCCTGGAGATTTGATCATTATGTTGAGACTTGGCTAGGATATCATCTCTGTTCTCTTTCAATCTCAGTTCAATATTTATAACTAACTATTAAATCTCTCAATTCTATACCTTGCTACCTTCTAATTACATAAGCAACACAGGTTTCTTTTAGCACGTTTGGAAAACACAGAAGAACACAAAGCAGTAAAAACAAAACAAAACAAAACAAAAAAAACAACCACCTCATTACTCTTTTTTCAAAGTAATATGTAAAATTCACTCTACCAGATCTCTGTAAGCACTATCAACATTTTGGTCTGTAGGCTTCTAGATAGTTCTGTGTTTATACATACATATGCAAGGTTAGATTTGTTTCTCCCAAAATACAGGATCATGCTATACATATTATTATAAAGCTTGCTCTGGAGGGCACCTGGGTGGCTCAGTGGGTTAAGCCTCTGCCTTTGGCTCAGATCGTGATCTCAGAGTCCTGGGATTGAGCCCCGCATCACATCGGGCTCTCTGCTCAGTGGGGAGCCTGCTTCCCCCTCTCTCTCTCTGCCTGCCTCTCTACCTACTTGTGATCTCTCTCTCTCTGTCAAAAAACAAAACAAAACAAAACAAATAAAACACCACTACAAAAAACAAAAAACAAACAAACATACAAACAAAAAAACTTAAAAAGAAAAAGCTTGCTCTGTTCTTTTTTACTTAATGGTATATCAATAACATTTTTCCAAGTTAGTATTTTTTTTTACATACTTCATTAATTTTAATGGGTATTGAGGTAGTTTTAAGACAGATTCCTAAATAAAATAACTCCACTTGTTCTTGATCGTCCTCTCCAAGATTTGGAGCATAATTCCCTTCTGAGTGTGGGCTTAGTGACTCACTTCTATTGAACAGAATATGGCAGAAGTGACAATGTGTGTCATTTGAGAATAGATCATAAAAGATATTGCAGCTTCTCCTTTGCTCCCTCTCTCCCAGACCACTCATTCAAGGAGAAACAAGTTCTATGTTACCAAGACACTCAAGTATCCCTAAAGAAAGGCCCACATGGCAAGAAGCGAGGGGCCCCTACCAACAGTCAGTGAGGAACTGTGACCCCCGGCCAATATACATTTCCGTGAATCATCTTGGTAGTGGGTCTGCCAGCCTGTGTCAAGCCTTCAGGCCCACAGGTTACTAAAAATAATTATAATTACAGAAATACCACTGTATTAGACTGAAGGAGACAGAGATAGTACACATTGAAATGAGGCATTTGGAATCCAAAATTTTACTGAGAAAGCTACACAGCTCCAAAACAGGCTACCTTTCAAGGAAAAGGCAGAATAAATCAAAAGAGGTAATCAAGCAGCCGGAATGTGGAGCCAAGGGCCACAGAGAATCATTCCTAGGCAGGAGTAAGACTGAATTCAAATCAAGAAACTTCTAACTTGTAACTTAGAACAGTGATTGCTTTGGGCCTCCCATTTTCCCTCTTTTTAGTCAGGAATGTCTAGAGTGGTTATCCTTGGCCTGTCTCATATATGTATGCTGGGTGCGTATGTTATCTTATCTTTTTAGTGCATAGGGCTTGAGATCAAAGGGACTGCACTTAAGGAATGACACCGAGAAGCTTCAGCCATTCCTTGATCCAACTAACATGACATGTTTCTGAACTTTAAGCTGATACTGTAAAGTTTTGAGACTCGGGGGGTAGACGGGGGTAGGCTTAGAAGGGGATGAGTATATTTTCTCTGTGAAAGTAATTTTAATAATTTATGGCCAGAAGACAAGTTGGGGTAGTTTTAAAATATGTCCAAGAATCAGTCAACACTTCCCTCCAAAAAGTGGAGACAAAATCACTTTTCCTTGAGCTTAGACTGGACTTGATGACTTGGAATATTGTAGAATGGATAGAATCGTAATGCTGTAGAGTATTGTAGAAATGATAGTGTGTGACTTCTAAGGCAAGGCCACAGAAAGCATGGCAGCTCTTTCTTGCTCTCTCTTAGATCACTCGTTCTGGAATAAGCCAGCAGCCATGTCACGAGAATGCAAAAACAGTTCTAGGGAGAGAGTCGTGTGGTTGGTGTGGAGAGGGATTGAGGCCCCCTTGACCAACCGACATGTGAGTGAGCCTTCTTAGAAGCAGAACCTCCTGTCTCAGTCAAGCCTTCAAAGACTGCACTCCTGGCAAACATCTTGACTAACGAAGGACCCTGAACTAGAACCGCCTAGCAAAGCCACAGCCAAATTCACCACCTTTAGAAACTGGGAGATAATAAAGAACTATTGTTTTGAACTGCTAATCTTGAGGAAAACTTATCACCCAGAAATACGTAACAGAAGTGTGTTGTTCTCCCCGATTCCTTTTTTGCAATTATAAGCAATGTTGCACCAAACCTCCTTGCATATATATCTTTATGTCCTCGGGATATTATTTCTATAAGATGAATTCTTTTTTCCCCCCCCAAGATTTTATTTATTTATTTGAAAGAGAGAGAGAGAGTACAAACAGGGAGAGGGGCAGAGAGAGAGGGAGAAGCAGGCTCCCTGCTGGGCAGGGAGTCTGATGTGGTACTTGATCCCAGGACCCTAAGATCAGGACCCAAATCGAAGGCAGACACATAATTAACTGAGCCATCCAGACGCCCCTCTATAGGATGAATTCTTTCCTTTTCTTTTCTTTTAAGATTTTATTTATTTATTTGACAGAGAGAGACACAGCAAGAGAGGGAACACAAACAGGGGAGTGGGAGAGGTTGAAGCAAGCTCCCTGCCTAACAGGGAACCTGATGTGGGGCTTGATCCCAGGACCCCGGGATCATGACCTGAGATGAAGGCAGACGCTCAGTGATTGAGCCACCAAGGTGTCCCTGTAGGATGAATTCTTAAAACTGGTCTGGCTGTGCACATTTTAAACTTAGATATTGTCAAATTTCCTCCCCTAAATAATTTTAACAATTTACACTCATCTGGTTGGATGAGAGTGTCTCTATATCTTTGCCAATTTACATGCTATTAGTCTTTCTAATTTTTCTCAATCCTATGAGAGAAAGTATCTGATATTTTTATTAATCTATATTTCTTAACATTGGCTTAGGATGAGCTTTTTTTTTTTTTTTTTGGGTATATTTACAATTCAGATGAAGACTTGCTTGCATCCACCTATTCCTTGATACTTCCTCTTCCCCAGTGCCTGTCATGTGACATAAATGGGCAGTTTCTGAATGGATGGGTGATGGAATCATTGAAATTCAGATATGCAGAAAGTCTTCATTGAACTCCATGGGATGGACTTTTAATTGGGGGAAAAAATACCTTAGCAACCAATTATTCTAATCAGCTTTTCCTTTTCCCTTTATCACTATTTGATTATCATTCAGGTATTCTCTGACTAAGCTCTTTATTATATAATTTGCTCAGGCCAATCTGTTTCCAGAAGTAGCCATATACTTTCCTGTCTGTTTTAAACATAGCAAAATAGCTACATGACAAATATACAAATAATAATACTGGTAAAACAACAATAACTAATTACAACCATTATTAGGCGCCTATTATGTGCCAAGTGTATCATATACATAACTGATCTAATTTAATCTTTTCTGCAGCCCTATAGGCATTATTATTTCCCGCTATAGAAATGAGGAAACTAATATCCAATGAAGATAAATAAGTTAGTAACAATCATAGCTATTAAGCGGTAGAGCTGAGATTCAAATTCTTGTCTGTATGAATTCAAAGCCCACATTCTTTCTACAAAGCTCAGCTGACTTTCTTGGAAATAGACATTTATATAGTTGTGTCCCTATATCGTATGTTCAAAGAAAAAGGAGGTTTCAAGAAAAGAAAACAACGGCACAATTTTAAATAATGAACACTGAAATTATGTTTTTCTTGCCTGAAGGGTAACTGCTCACTGCTGTCGATTCCTTTCTCAGAAAAATGAACTTTTTTCCCCCTTCATGGTTTGCAGACTTAATTCAGCCATCAATGGGTAAGTGACTTATGCCCAGTTAAAGTGAGGAAATGCAATTGAAACACTTAACTATGAAAAGAGAAAAAAGGAAAGTGTGGTTTTTATTTCACCGCTGATCATCATTCTCTACCATCTAAGGATTTATGTCAAGCTGAGAAAATTTCCCCAGTCTGTTCGGAAATAAGACCGCGTAATGAATTTCAACACAACACCACTGATAATGAGATTGATGCCTTCTTTACAAAGCAATTTACAAGACTTCCGAGATAATTTGGGTTTCTGCATGTGGAGGTAACCACAGACTGAAGGCGAGTATACCGCTCAGGTGCATTCCAAAATGTCCCACCAGAATAATGTGAATTTAGTTTTTAGAGAAGATAGCTCCCCTAAATTGCCGAAAGTTGCTTCTAACAAGCCTTGTTCGGAATCACAACACTGTAGAAGGCAACCATGTGGGCAGGAAATAGCTCTGTTTGCAAGAGCACCATGAACTAGATCTCGTGCTACACATTTCTTGGCTTCTTTTTCTGGACGCATCTGAGAGTTTTCATAATTTTAGTCTGTGAAAAGGAGAAGAGAGAAATGTTTGGGTCTTCTTCCCCAGCTGGAAACGGCCAGCTCACGTTCCCTCAATGCGGAACTCAAAAGCCTCCCCAGAATCACATTTTATTAAAGGCGTAACGACTCATCTTCAGCCGCAGCAGTGACAAGGCTAGAGTGCTTTATACTGGGAACAAAAGGAGGCAATAATGGTGGCAACATGATGAGTAGTCTTGCCACACAGACCTAAGCAACGAGGGTTCTGGGAGTCATTTTTCTTCACTTTGTGTGTTGTTGCACGTGATCGTTGAAGTGTGACACTAAAATGGATAAAACACTGGTATCTCTCTAAAACAGGCCCGCACCGTGATGACAGAAGGTTTATTCATTAATGTTTGTTTGAAGTACTTTTTCATGTATCTCTAACTCAATTTTATTCAGCCAAGTGTGCGGTAACCATTGTTTATAGGATAACCAGAAAACATGACACGCAGAGATACACAGAAAGTCATTCTTAATTCATAGAAGTCATTTCAATAAAATTAAATAACAACACAGTAACAATAATTGAATTTCCTAATATGAATTTCTGTGTTTTAAATAATTTTTAAAGCCATATTGTCTTGTTTTATAAATGGCTGTATTGTGGTCTTTAATTTGTATAGTGGGAATTCATGTTTAGTCTAATACAGATATGAATGGTTATATATAAATAGTTACAGATATTTATATATACACGAGTTAGTATAGATGTAAATATTTCCTGGCTTGTCAACTAGGAGGGCTTAGAATCAATGACACTCAAGTAGAAATGAACATACCTACTGCTCATATCTTGCTTGCCCTTTATAAAAAAAAAAACCATAGATCCTTGGAGAAATATCGGATTCTAGGACTGAAGAAGGAAATATACACATACAAGATGAGCCTGGAACATCTCAAAATACAAAACCAAACTCAACTAATATGAAGGTATGTCAAAGCAATACAGAAATCAGCTGAAAGAACATCCAATGCCAAAATTAGAATACTTTGAGAAACAAAATAAATGAAGTAGCTTTGGATTATAGTTCAGAATATACAATAAATACCTATGAGTCCATATGGATATAAATAAATGGGAGAGAGGAGACAGATCTTCTGGGCAGAAAAATTTCAAATAATTTCTATAAATACTCTACCCTTGGGGCACCTGGGTGGCTCAGTCGGTTGAACATCCAAGTCTTGGTTTCAGGTCAGGTCATGATCTCAGGGTCTTGGGATCCAGCCCCATGTCAGGCTCCCTGCTCAGTGAGGAGCCCACTTCTCTCTCTCTCCCTCTCCTCCTCTCTCTGCTTCTGGTCTCTCTCTCTCTCTAATAAATAACAAATAGAAATTTAAAATTTAAATCAATCCATCTATCTATCTTTGGTACTTTTCAATGGCAACCTTTATATTTCTTGGAATTTGACTGTATTTGCTTCATCTTCATACTAATCACATGACTAGTATGCCAGGGCAAACATTCACTGCTTGAATTTTCTGGCCCACCGAGTTTCAGAGAAGGTTGTATTTCAGGTCTCACAGAGGAAGACCTAACAGTGCATGGTAAATGAGATAAGGCACAATTTGAATAATGGTAAAATGTTAGAAAAAGCACCAGAAAACCTAGTCCCAGTTTCTGCCAAACCAGTAGAATGACTTTGGGCAAGCCACTTAACCTCTGAATCTGTTTCTCTCATCTGTGAAATGAGATGATTGGGTTTAATGATCTCTAGGATGATTCCCTGCACCCAAATCCCTTAATATCTACATGGCATGTTTTACATCTTTAGGATTCCTATGGATGAGCGATTAAACATAGAAAGTATGTGGGTAGAGTAGCCTGTATTGTGTTAGGGAAACCAAACGGCATGACCAATATTAAAAATAATGCTAAGACTGATTTATTTCACTTAGTGTAGTACACTATAAGTCCATCCATGTGGTCTCAAATGACACACTCATCCTTTTTATGGCTTGAAATATTACACACACACACACACACACACACACACACAACCATGTTTTCTATCCCTTCATCTATTGATGGATGCTTAGGTTACATACATAATATTTCATACATATACATATACACACACCACATTTTCTTTATCCATTCATTTATTGATGGATGCTTTGTTTCTTCCATATCTTAACTAAATAATGCTACAATAAACAACAATAAGCAGGGGTGCATATATCTTTTCATATTAGTGGTTTTTATTTGGGTAAATACCCAATAATGGAATTGTTGGTATATGGTAGTTCTATTTTTAATTTTTTGAATAACCTCCATACTGTTTTCCACAGTGGCTGCACCAATTTGAATTCCCACCAGTAATGCACGAGGTTCTTTTTCTCCACATCCTCACCAACACTTGTTATTTCTTGTCATTTTGATTTTAGCTATTCTAACTGATGTATGACTATGGTTTTGAATCACTAAATTGTACACCTGAAACTAATGTAACACTGTGTGTCAGCTATACTCATATTTAAAAAAATACTAAATTAAATGCAAACAGGAAAGAAAAGAACAGCATCAAGACATGTATAATGTATATACATGGGAATCCATCTTGGTGGTTTAAGGTTGCTATAATTATGTTCAGTCAGGAAAAGGTATTAAGAAGCCGAGCATCATTAAGAAAATAGTTCTCCGGAGACTACCTATTTAAAGAATAAATCTTCCCCCCAAAGAATAACAATAAAATCCCTAAGGGTACAAAGTTTGTTTGTTTATGAACAATTATATGTTATTGTTTTAAAAATTTTTTTTTAATTTATTTGACAGACAGAGATGACAAGTAGGCAGAGAGGCAGGCAGAGAGAGTTGGGCGGGTGGGGGGGAAGCAGGCTCCCCACTGAGCAGAGAGCCAGATGCGGGGCTCAATCCCAGGACCCTGAGATCATGACCCGAGCCGAAGACAGAGGCTTTATTTAACCCACTGAGCCACCCAGGAGCCCCTGTATTTTTTTTTTTTTTTAATGAACCATTATAAAAAGGAATAGTGTACTCTGGTAAGGAGACTGACTTTGGTTGGGTTGCATGTGGATGACAATTCCGGTCACAGCCTTAGCCCTGTCTCACAAATTTAGACGAATTAATTATTTTTTCTTTATTTTTGGTCATGTTAAATTTTGAAGGCTTACTGTTTACTTTTTAGGACTATATAAAAGAACATAATTCAGCAAAATGGTTTGGGGACAAGGCTTTAGAGTCAGAGCTGGATTTGAATCCCAGCTTCATGATTTACCTCTTGTGTGTCCTTGGGAAAATGAAACACTCTTTCTGAGCTCAGTTTTCTTTCTGTAAGGAGAGAACATATCAGTAGTAGAAATCTTCCCTTTTTTTTTTTTTTTTTTTTTTTTTTTTTTTTTTCCTGTAGGGACGCTCACTCCATGTGGTTCGTTCAGGTAGGGGCTGAACCCACTCTGTCCTATTCACATGGTTGGGTATGACCCAAACCTGGCAAACCACATTACCTTTCTCCCTAATTTCTATCAACTTCAGAGATAGGCAGATGACCTCACATAGCCAGTCAGACAATTGTCTGAGATTTAACTCCCAGAGCTATAAGGAAGATGCTCCCTTGCTGTCTGGGTTGCTAAGGGGGACGGTACAAGTTTGGGTCTGTTGATGTCCACCATGATTGCTATAGGAAGAGAGACTTCCAGAGACTTGTGGGGATCAGGATGGGATTTCGATAGAGACTGGGATGGAAATGAGGATAGAGTTAGAGGTGGGGCGGGGCATAGAGTTAGAGATACGGACAAGGATGGAGTTAGAGGTAGGGACAGGGACAAGGAACAAGGCAGAGGCAGCAAGGGACAAGAACAGTCAGATGTAGGGAGGGATACGTCCAGCATTTAACCGTGTCGTTCAACCCCTAGATCCAGCTGAACCCATACCCTCAGATCTTCTGGTTACATGAGCCAGTAAATTCCTTTCACTTAAACTAGATTGAACATGATACTCACCTCATAAGGTTATGGCAAAAATTTAATAAAAAAAAATACATAAAGCACTTAGCACAATACTTAGCCTGGCCAAGCTGCTGCTGTAAGGTGCTGAAAACACAGTGGCCATTATTAGAACTGATTAAACCTCAATTGTTCTTATTTTTACTTTATGCCACTTTTAGCCCCAAAAAGATTCAAAATGAAGAAGGTAAAAACAAAAACATTAAAATAGGAGACTAGGGGTGCCTGGGTGGCTCAGTGGGTTAAAGCCTCTGCCTTCAGCTAAGTTCATGATCCCCGGGTCCTGGGATCGAGCCCTGCATTGGGCTCTCTGCTCAGCAGGGAGCCTGCTTCCTCCTCTCTCTCTGCCTGCCTCTCTGCCTGCTTGTGATCTCTGTCTGTCAAATAAATAAATAACATCTGAAAAAAGATAGGAGACTAGAAAATTCTAGTATTATTGAAGCTCTTTGTCACAGAGGCAACTAAGGAGTTGAAGCTGTTATTTAAAGCGGGGACAGTGCTTCCTAATGGAAGGAGTCCCCGGCAGCATCACCCATTCATTCCTTTTACTTTCAGCTTCATACTTTGAGTGAGTATATTGAGCTTGATAAAAGATGTACAAGAAAGAAGTAACGGAGTCCTTACTCAGCTGCAGCTTATAGTTTAACATGGACACAGGCATGCAAGGGAGTTTAGTACCATTAGTTAGCCCAATGCAGGGGCATTTAGGAGAAAGGGCGCATTTGTTTGCTCTTGTTGGGGAAATCCCGGAAGATCTCAAAGAGGGGTTGAGTATTTGAGCTGAGACTTGAATTTCTCCAGTTTTTGAGCATGGGGAGAACATTCTAGACTGAGAGAACAAACCCTGACTGGGAATGTGAGGAGGCAGAGCAGTATTGCTGAGCCAGGCAGTTTGGAGATGAGGAGAAACTGCAGACTTGAGGCTGGACAGAAGGGCCGCCATCAGATCTCGGGGGCCTCACGTGATCAGTCAAGGGTAGACAGGCAAGCACAGGCACCCCAGGAGCACCACAGCAACCTGGATGGCAGGGTGGAGAGTTGGGACAGACGGGCTCAAGGGCAGGTGTGGAGAAAAGTGGCCAGAGCAATTTCATCAGTTTGTCTGAGCACACGAGAGCAGAAAAAACAATGCCTTGAAGAAGATCGAGATTTATTTCTCCCTTACATAAAAATACTCTGAAGATGGGCAGCCTGGGACTGGTGAGGTCCCCTGGGAGTCAGAGCACAAGTGTCCGTCCAGGTCACCATGTGGAGCTCACTTGATATTTGAACAAGATGGCGGTGGGGCTCAAGCCGCTGAGTTGGTGTTCCAGGCAGCAGGTGGATGGAAGGGGTCCCAGGAGTGTTCTTTTATGTCTTAATGTATAAAGTGAGGTCATTTGGGGGCCCCCCGGGTAGCTTAGTCGGTTAAGCATCGGCCTTCTGCGCAGGTCATGATTTCTGGGTCCTGGGACTGAGCCCCTCATCGGGCTCCTTGCTCAGTGGAGAATCTGCTTCTCCCTCTCCCTCTGTTTGTCCCCCAGCTTGTGCTCTCACTCACTCTCTCTCAAATAAAAATAATAAAAATAATAAAAAAAATAAAAGGAGTTTATTTGTTCAGAACTAGCTGTGTGGAAGATAGGAAAATGTGTATTTTGGTGGGCAGCAAGGAGATAAAATAAATATCAGGAAGAAATTAGCAGTCCCTGACACAGTACTGGAGGGATGAAACAGCATGGAGGGGAGGGGGCTGACAACAAACCTGTACAACATTGGTCAAGAGGAGGCAGCAGGAACAACTCCACTGTATAGGCAACAACAATCACAAAGGTAAGACCACGTTCATGCATCCAATTGTGTATTTTCAGAAGTGCATAAAGATCTGTGCACCTATATACATGTGTACCTGCACACACATAAGCTTATGCACACACGCTACACAACAGCTCATAAATATTGTACCACAGTTCTAATTAGTTGGGTCCCAGCGATCAATAATAAATAGGAAAGAGCCCTGTCAATTCTAAACCTCAGATGATCCAGCTTTCTCTTTAATGATAATAAAACCAGAAACATCCTTATAAATATTTTTAAACACAAACTCCTATGCTATGCTCCTTACGAAAGTTTTCAAGCCCCCAGGGGATCTCTGAATATACCATGATGCCAAAGGACTTTTTGGACACTTGAGAATTTTTCAGAGCTAGGATTTAAATGTTTGAGGGGAGAGTCAAACGAAGTATAGCCTTGCGATTACTGCTTTTAGACACTGTGTATATCTGTCAGTCAGAGACTGGTTTTCAGATGCCCAGGAGGACAGGTCATTAAAATAAATACTCTGGAGGGTTTCGGCATCAGCAGAGAAGGAACTCGTGCAATCTACAACACTGTTTATATTTCCATCTGTTGCAGGAGCCACTGACAATACATGTGGGGTTATCCAGGCACTGTTTCAAAATGATGTGAGTTGTAGGGGCTGTTAATCACCTGCAGACTCACTATGCAAGGAGGACACATGCCAGGTGCCATAGAGCAGGTGCAGTCCCCAATTTACCAGGATCGTGTCACAATTCATTTCCATTATGGCAGTCTGGTGTTCAAAATCTGCTTGAAACTAGACAAACATATGCTGGATGGCTGCTAGGTAAGCATGTTTCTCAGGGTAATATATTACACCTAGCAGGTTGCTGGGTAAATTAATGTATTCCTGATCTGCAAGAATCATTTGGAATTGTCTCTGGATGTCTACGTCAAAACCTTAAAGCGTTAGTGACTAGACGAGGTCGAAACTCACCGGCTTGCCAGACCCACGACAGAGCATTCCGCAGTTGATGCTAATATGTTGTAAAGTATGTGCTAATGAATTACAAATAGTGTCACACACTCTGTGCACATTGTCATATTAATTCAAGATTTCAGAATTTCAAAATGCATTTTCAATATGATTCAAGTGTATAAATATTAAGGAGGCATTAACCTTTATCAAAACGATTTTTCCTGTGTTTAAAAGATCAAAATTTAACATAACAGGGCACACAATTTGACTTTGCTGCGAAGTGGTGGATGAGAAGAACAGGATCTGCCCCAAAATTATTCATGTGAAAACTGTGAAAAAACTGAGAAACCTTTCATTTACACTTCTGTGGGAACGGCAGGAGTGCGGTTGGGAGCTGGGAGAGGAGGAATGTGGCAAGTAGGGAGAAAAGAGTAAATTGAAGGATGTCAGTTCTTTAATTAACATGCTGCTTGTCATCTTTGAGCACAGAGAATAACAAAACCCTGCAGGCACCGAAGAAAATGAGCCTTGGAGAGATTTCTCATCCTAGACAACCTACAGGGTTTGTGTCAATTTGGAATCATTGATGCAAACATTTTGTTCAAATACTTCATTTGTTTTCTAGCCGCATGGTATCAACAAGAATGTTTTCAAGGTCAAATGAATATTTTGATAAGTCAGACTGTGGGATTCCAGAACTGGCCTCCTTGAGGCTGATCAGGGACCTTGGCAAAGCAAATTGGAGCTTAAACTCGAGTCCTCAGACCAGTAATATCTTACACAGCTGTCAATCCCCTTAAAAAGGAAAAAAATTTAAAAAAGAAAAAGAGAAAAAGAAAAGAATAAAAAAGCACTTCCTTGCAGGATTTGCAGCTGGAATCAATCAGTTCCATCCTCAGGGAAGAGCAGACTGAAGAAAGTAAAACAGCAAAACTACTTATTTTGGTCTTACCTTGTCAGAATCTTCAATTTGTATAACCGACTGAACCACCCAGGCGCCCCTTAGAATTTTCCATTCGGAAGCAAAGGTCGGGACAGTTTTACGACCGCTGTGTCATCATTCCTCATACCTTGGGGACAGCAATCACGTTGAACTTGGTGACTGCCATGTCCCCATTTTCTGATCCAGTGCTTGGCATTAGTAAGTTTACAATAAATTTTTATTGAGCAAAAACTAGACATCCAGAGTCACACAATTAAAACCACCTCTTTAAATGAACGTAGAAAACATCCGAGGGACTATTAAATGGTAAACCAAATCTTATATTTTATTTTGACCCATGTCCCAGAAACTTCTTAAGGGACTTACGAATTTCTAAATAGCTAAGCTGTCATTTTTTAAAGCATCTGTTTGTGTTTCTGAACTTATATGCAGACAAATCACTGAGGTTTTCAGCAACTCTGGACTAGAGAAAATGAGTCCAAATTGTAAGGGGCTTCCAATTTCAAAACAAAGAAGATGTACTCTCTGGCTGAATAATGTGAATTATGGGACATTTTAAATTGTGATTACATGAACACTTCTAATTATTTATTTATTTATTTATTTGACACACCGAGAGAGAGAGAGAGAGAGAGAGAGAGAGAGATCACAAGTAGGCAGAGAGGCAGGCAGAGCGAGGGAGGGGGGAAGCAGGCTCCCTGCTGAGCAAGAGAGCCTGATGTGGGACTCATTCCCAGGACCCCGAGATCATGACCTGAGCCGAAGGCTGAGGCCCAACCCACTGAGCCACCTAGGTGCCCTACATAAACACTTCTAATGGTGCACCACCTCATGGAAGAATAATACATTTTACCCAATATTCCATCTCCTCCATTTGGGAAGAAGTCCCTTCATGAAATTAACCTACACGGCAACCGTTAGGGAACACCATTAGCATGATCATAGAACTTTGGGGGTGGGAGGTAGGATCTGTTTTCCATCCTACTGGGCAACAATTACTGGGTGGTTTGGGCTCTTGAGTTGAATGCTGAATGGAGTTCCCGTGGATTTATTTGGGAAAGAAATGGGAGAGTGAGTGATGGTTTAACTTCTAAATAAAAACACAGTGGGACATCAAGGCTGAGTTTATTCTCCCCATTCCTAAGTAATACCATCGCCAATCAAATCGGTTTCATTCTTTCCTAGTTTATAATTCCAAAGTAGGATATGTCAAGTCATTTGCCGAAGCACCTCCTAAATTGTAAATGTTTAATACTTAATTCAATTTGTAAATGGTTGCTTTGGCAGTGACTGCTAGTTATTGCCCAAAATGTTATATAAATGAGCCAAAGATGGTTTGTGGGTATTGACCGGTAGGTTGCTTATTACTTCCCTGCAGGCTGAGATCTATTAGTTCAAAAGCCTACTGGCACCGCACTCAAGAATTTTATACAGCCAATTATTTAAAAAATAGCCCAAACAAGCAGGTTTTTTAACCATTTAGAGCCTCACTGCTTTGTATAGCTGGTTGAAATCTGAGCCCATGTCTGGTGGCCATGGCAAGGTAGAACCTTCTGGTTGGAAGCTGCTATGGCCCTTCAGGGATCCCTCAGAGACATATCACCTAGCCACGTAAGCCCCCTCCCCTGGGAGACCCCTTGCCCACCTTTCCTCCTGAATGGTCACCTTTACACCAGAAACTTTGGACATTCTCACACAATGAGGGACCTTGCTTCTCATGAAACCCTATCCAAGTACCATCCATGCAAGGACACAGCAAGAAGACAACTGCTTATGAACCAGACACCAAGTACTGTGAGAAATTGATGTTTGTGCTTTAAGCCACCCACGGACGGCATTTTGGGATAGCAGCCTGAACAGACAATGACAACAGTCATCATAGAAAACAGATCACAGCCATGGCTCAGAGAAGCAGGCGCATGAGGGATATCTGGGGAATCGCAAGCAATCCAGTTGATTGAAATCATATAGTACCCGCTGAGGAAGATTGAGAGAAAGTTTGAAAAGTGTGTGCAGGTCATATTTATATGGCCCTTGAACACCAGACCCCTGAAAGCTATTGATTTGGGTTGACAGTGGGGGGGTCCCTGGAGGGTCTTGAGTGAGACAGGGATGCTATGGGAGCTGTGTGCCTGTAAGATTTATCTGGAAATAGCGTGAAGCCTAGACTGAAGAGGAGAAAGACAAGAGATTAAGAAGATACCACTTCAGGGGCTTTGCAGTAATCCAGCAAGATAATGAAAGTCTGAGCCAAAGTGGTGGAAGGGGAAGAAGCCAAAGACATTCAGAGGTTATTGATCATTTCTCTAACCATAATACAGATGATGCCATCCTAACTATCTCATTCCTGTCTATTTTTATCATCGATGCTATAGGTAGCTAGCAGCAAAGTGGCATTGCTTATGTGATTGTGTTTCTTCACATTGAACACATTAAAATATTCACAAAGAGATCCTGAGCCTCCCAGAAATAAACACAGAGTGCATAAGTAATTTACCAGGCTGAGAGAATTAAATACTTTAATAGAATAAAAACAAAACAGTTAACTAAAGGGCCTTGTTGGCTGGAAACAGCCACTTCCCCTAAAGACATTTATTTAATTAAAAATGGAGTTCGTGGGACTTCAGCAGTGGTTCAGTCTGTTAAAACGTGGCTCTGTCGGTTGAAAAGTGCAGAAGCAATTCGGCTCAGGCCATGATCCCTAAGTCCTGGGATCTAGCCTGGCATTGGGCTCCCTGCTCAGTAGGAAGCCTGCTTTTCTCTCTGCCCCTTCCCCCTGCTCATGTTCTCTCTCTCTCTCTGTATGAGAAATAAATAAAATCTTAAAAAAAAAAAAAAAAGAAGTTCATAAATTTGTGTGTTGATTTGGTATCTTTCTATAAAATAGCTCTGTATTATTTGGGGGGAAAATATCTATTAGCCTCATAAGACAATACAACTTAAGTTAAAATTTTCATTGGAAAGGAAATAATCAAGCATAGTGGACTTTTTCAAAGGGTGAGAAGCAATTGAATGAATGTTAATTGTCCAGGTGCTGTTAACAGAGCCCAGGCAACCAGAACATTAAAACAACAGTCACAAAGGAGAAGGCTTTGCCTGTATTCTCAGTGGGGTATCTGCCCCTCTGGCATCCCTTTACATTTTCCCCTTCCCCTCAAATAGAGAGGAGCCTGTTGGGTTTGGAAAATGACTCCCACCCCTGGTTCTAGTGAAGAAACAGGTGATGATGCTATGCTCATTAATGTTCTCCATCACTCCATATTTCCATTGGTTTCCATTAGTAAATGTCTTCCACAACCAAATGCTTTCCGCTACCAAATATTTCCACAATGAATCGTTCACGCTGGAAAACCTGACCCAGGGAATGCATAGATCACAGCCTTTCGTTTGCTAATAACAGAAACCCTGAGTCAAATGTAGACCTTTATCTCCCCTTACAAGAAGTTTAAAGGGGGGCGCCTGGGTGGCTCAGTGGGTTAAAGAGTCTGCCTTCAGCTCAGGTCATGGTCTCAGGATCCTGGGATCCAGCCCTGCATCGGGCTCTCTGCTCAGCGGGGAGTCTGCTTCCCTGCCCCCCCGCCCCGCCCCCCGCCTGTCTCTCTGCCTCCTTGTGATCTCTGTCTGTCAAATAAATAAATAAAATCTTAAAAAAAAAAAAAAAAGAAGTTTAAAGGGGCAGCACTCCAAACCACGCCAGCATCAAGGCTCCAGGTCTCAGCTTTGCCTCCTCCATGGCTCAGTATTGCTCTTGGGCTGTTTTTCTCATGACCATGAGAACCTGCATAGACCAGGAGAATATAGACTGCATAGAACAGCCATAGACCAGGAGAATATTTTCCTAGTTAGTCTAGGGCTGCTTGGAATCTACACGAGGAGCTAAAGATGGGATGGATAGCCCAAAAAGAGCAATGCTTTCTGAGGAAGGCGGAAGCTAGAGGTGGGGAGACGTAATGCTAAAGGTGACGTAATGTAACGGAGACATAACGCTAAATGCAAAAAGGTGTTAAAATGCTTGTCTCCCCCGAGGTGACAACGTGATACAGGTGACACCGCAAAATGTTCAGAGTAGGTGGCAGAGACTTCCCACTACTGATTAGGTGAGTCACTCCTGGGCTTAAAATGGCACAGGGCAGAGACTGAGAGAGGGTATGGTGTGAAGGGCTTGAAAGAAGATGCTGGTGTGCTTTGTATCTCAAGCCTCATCCTAAGGGGGCGCAGTGTCTACTCTTAACATAAGCTGAGCAAGAGGGGCTGTAAGGGAATCCCTCTGGGAGCTCTCTGTCCCTTCCTGCCCCACCCCCCACCACAACCCAGTTAGAGAATCAGCATGGGTGTGGCTTGGCTCCTATCCTGGAGGGTTACAGGCTGGAGCGGGCTCACCCACTGTGCTGGTGACGGAGGAGGGAGGGTGGCTGCCCTGCCACACACGGCTTCTGTGTATCCGGTTTCTGGAAGAGGAATGTGTGAATGTTTCCTGTGGCAGAGGTGTGTGCCATACGTGTGTACTCCAGAGTCAGTAGGAGAACTGTTCTAGATCTTGTCCGTTAGCCACGCTGCAGGAACAATGAGACCTCACCAGAAATGAGGCTGAGGAGCTCACGCATTCCCTCGGGCTCGACTGGAGAGCAAGGACATGCAGGAATCACCGGACTTGGCCCCGATTAGAACAACCGCAGGGGACAGACAACCATGATAGGGGGGCTCTAAAGAATCCTGGAAAGTGAGTCAACTTGACACACCGACCAAACCCAGAAAGTATGAGGTCATCTGACAGCAGTACCTGTAAGAACCTCCTTTTCCACTTTTCTTTCCAACCTCTCTGCTCTCTGCTCCCATAGGGGCCGTACCCTTGAAAGCAAGCTGGGTAAAGAACAGGGAAAGAAAGAAGGGTGATACCCTTAAACACCCTGCACGTGGCCAGCCTCTAGCAGTCCCTACCTAGTTTCAGGGCGGCAGGAGAGAAAGTTGTCAATTTAAATCAACTTTAGAGCCAAAGGGAGATTGCGTACCATGCCTTTCAATAGCCAGGAAGTTAATCCCCAGACTCTGAGATCTCTGCGACAACTGCCTCAAAAAACCAAAACAAACCAAACACAGGTACTAATTGCTTTGACCATCATGCTTGCAAAAAAGCAGTAGCAGAATTGTGGACCTTTGTGCATGATGTTCATGGCCTCCCAAACCCGGCGTGGGGCTATCGGCCAACAGAGTCTAGATTGAGTCTGGGTATACAGTCAGAGCTTCTGGCCTTCAGCAGGGCGCAAACGCACTCCCTTGAGGGGTGGGCATGGAATTGGGTGAGCCAGCCTGCATGCCCACCACAGGGCCGACACCACAAACCCGGCAGTTTATATCCTGAGTAGATTTGCTCCCTGAATGTGTTTACTTAAGAGGCAGGATTAATGAGAAATCAGTTCATAGCCTCACCATACACTCGAAATCTAGCTACTCTATTACTCTATTACAGAGACCTCTCTGTTTGCCATTCAGAGACCACCTTTTCCCCAGGCCACCACCCCCCTTCCCTGAACAATGAAGCTTCTCCCCAGAGGTCTTACCAAAGCCTATTTTACCCAAATTTTGGGGGTCTCTCTCGAGTGCTATCTTCCCTAAGAGACTTCCCTTAGCTTTCTGTCGAGTTCCCTCCTATCTGTGATTTCTAGCGCTTCCTGTCCCGAATACCATTTTTATGTGGCATTTATAAGCTTTGGATTCATTTGCTAATTTCTTCCTTCCTTCAGTCAACAAATGTTCAAGGAGCCCATCCAAGGAGCTTTGCCAGGTGCTAGGTGGTAAATAAGACAGTCACCCCTGTCTTCTTAATGTTTACAGACTAGGGAAGAGGAGACAGACACTCAACAAAGAGACATGGAAATATAAGAACGGTGAACGAAAATATAAAAAATCAGATGTGTTGAGACGGAAAATCCAGAATCTATCTTCAGTGCTGTGGTCAGAGAAGGTGTCTCTGAGGAAGTGAAATCTAAAACAGTAAGTCTGAGTAGGGGTTAGCCAAGTGAACAGTTAGGAGGGGACACATTCCAGGCAGAAGGAATCGTTATGTCCTGAGTCCTGAGGCAGGCAAGAGATCAAAGCATTTCCGGAATTGAGGGGATTGTATGATTGGGACATTGTGGGTGGGGACCAGGGGGCAGGAGTGCGATAGGTTAGAATTTATATGGGCAGATTGCATGGGGCCTTCCAGGTTGGATTAAACACTTCGGATTTAAGGTTAAGGATACTGGAACATTTTGGAAGGATTTATGGCAGAGCAGTCCTAAGACCCAATTAATGTTTTAAAAGAACGCCCTATTCCTCGATGTTAAATGGATTGTAGAAGAGTGAGGTTAGAAGAAAAGAAATTAGATAGGGAGCAGTTATAAAAGCCCAGACAAGAAGTCATTGTGGTTGGCCCACTAATGGTGGTTTCAGGGGAGATGGAAAGAATGGTTTATAATTGAGATCATAAGCTTTGTGTCTTGTGCATGCAAGGCATCCTGCTCAATAAAAACCTATAGCTGTGCTCAGTAAGTAAATATAATGAATCAATATGGTAATTAGTTAATTAATTACATGCTGTTTCAATCTTTTTAAAAGAGGAGCGGATCTATATTGTTAACTGGATCAAACAATTCACAATGGCTGAGAAAGCAATTATATAGACACATGGTTTATCCGGATTGTTTGCTAAGAAGACAGACTGGTTGCAAGTCTGGCCATGTAAAAACGAAATAATACAGCCCACATGGTTACCCAGAGTTATGTTTAGTCACTATCCTAGTCCAAATGAAAAATCAATTTGGGTTTAATTCAGTAGATAGAGCTTTAAATGCACAACATAGAGCACTACAATACACAGCAGTGGTTCCTAGATATTTTTAAATTTCATACGCCAGTATCTGTTTTTTTTTTTTTTTTTTTTTTTTATGAAATTGGGGGAATGGCTTAATATTGGTCCTTTTTAGATTGTCTAGAGGAGTATTAAAACAAACCACCACTCTCACAGTTAAGGTTCTTGGCTACAAACAACAGAGACAGATTCTGGCAGCTTTAAGGAAGAAAGAATTTATGATGAGGATTTTAGGTGGCTCGCAGAATTGCCAGGAGGGCTGGAGGCCCAGGGCCAAGCTCACAAGGACACTGCCCAGATCTCTGATGCGATGAAGACACCACTGCCATTGCCTTCAAGCAGGAGACGACACAGCTTTCCAGCTATGGCTGTGTCAATGTCTCCGTTAGATGACTCAGCAGACACCTAGCCCCCAGAACCGACAACAGCCATTGCTGCTGCCACCATTCATCCCCCGAGTGGATTCTGGGCATTTCTTGCTTCTTCAGAACGCTGGTCTCAAACTCAGAGTCTTGGGTCATTTTAGCATTAGTGAAGCGTTGCTCCTGGACTCACGTCCTCGCTGCTACAAGGTCGGTGGGGGAGCGAGTTTCTAGGTGTGGAGGGCGGCTGTGCTTCCCAAAATGATTTACAAAGGGCACACTTTCTCAAATGTCAGAATAGAGTGGAGATATTGGGATCCTAAAAAAGAGTGGCAACTACTATTTATTATGATGGGTTCATAATAAATAGTTCATGAGAGAAAAAAAATTTAGCACAAAACTATAAAAAGGGGCAAGTTGCAGTATATAGGACAGCTTATTAACGGAATATGGTTTTTTTTTTTTTTTTAAAGATTTTATTTATTCACTTGACAGAGAGAGATCACAAGTAGGCAGAGAGAGAGAGAGAGGAGGAAGCAGGCTCCCTGCCAAGCAGAGAGCCCAATGCGGGGCTCGATCCCAGGACCCTGAGATCATGACCTGAGCTGAAGGCAGCGGCTTAACCCACTGAGCCACCCAGGCGCCCCTTGTTTTGTTTTTTTAAGTAGAAAACTCACAGTACTGTCCTCACTGTTTTCTTTCCTAGATTCATGGTGAAACTGCTGCCGCTGGGCAGCTTGAGCCACAGAACTGTGCTGGGAGCCCACATATGGAGCGGACGTGGCCTTGGGAGTAGCAGACTTGGTCTTTGCATGTCAACTCTACTACTCCCTTAGCCATTGTGCAATCTCACGTACGTTAAATCTGAGATTTAAGGTTATCTTTTGGAATGTGGGGGCAAGAATTCCTAACTCAGAGTTGTTGGGTGAATTCAATGAGATAAGGTATGTAAATGTTGGGCAGGAAGCCTAGAACACAGAACAAGCCGGGGGAGGTGCTCCCCTTCTGTTCTTAGGCGTGGTCCAGAAATGGCATCAGTATCTTGCCCTAGAACATTGACTGTTAGCCCTTTGCAGGCATGAACTGAGCTTGTACTGTTTTGTTTTGTTTTTTTAAGATTTTATTTATTTTATTTGAGTGAGAGAGCATAAGAGGCAGGGAGGGGCAGAGGGAGAGGGTGAAGCAGACTCCCTGCCTAGCAGGAAGTACCATGTGGGGGAGTCCACTGGGGAGCTCGGATCATGACCTGAGCTGAAGGCAGACGCTTAAGCGACTTAGCCACCTGGACACCCCTGAGCTCATGCTGTTTACTGTTCAATCTCTAGCATCTAGCACTATGCCTACCTACTTCAAAAGTACGTAACTACTCAGTGGCTGCTTGCCGAAGAAACAAGTAGCTCTTACTTAAATTACTAATTATATGATGTAATAATGGAAAGCACATGGCATCATTGTTGGCAAAGAATAGTTATTTACTCAAAGCAAATAAATGTGAGTTGCCAACTTCCATTTCTAGTAACAGTCAACGAAGTTGTTTGAGTCAACCCTCCTCCTAGAATTTTTTTTTAATATGGTAAAATACATATAAAATTTACCATCTTACCCATTTTTAAGTATACCATTCAGTGGTATTAAGTACTTTCACACTGTTGTGCAATCATCACCACAATCCATTTCCAGAACTCTCATTTTTTTTAATTTTAAGATTTTATTTTTTAGAGCAATTTTAGGTTTACAATAAAATTGGAGGAAAGGTACAGCAATTTCTCATAACCCCCCTGTCTGCACACCTGCATAGCCTTTCCCATCATCTGTATCACTAACCAGAATGGTACATTTTTTACTAAGGATGAACCTACATTGATACATTATAATTATCCAAAGTCCATAGTTTATCCTAGGACTCATTCTTGTGTGTATTTTCTATGGGTTTGGACAAATGTATAAGGACATATTACATCATTATATCATACACAGTACTTTCACTATCCTAAAAATCCTCTTTTGTCTGCCCATTTATCACTTCACTTTCCTACCCCTGGTAACCACTGATCCTTTTACTGTCTCCATAATTTTGTCTTTTCCAGAATATCACGAATTTGAAATCATACAGTATATACTCTTCCCAAATTGGCTTCTTTCACTAAGAAATGTGCATTTATGGTTCCTCTTGTCTTTTGATGGCTTTATAGTTCATTTCTTTTTAGTACTGAATAATATCCCAATGTCTGGAGGTATCACAGTTTAACCATTCACCTGCTGAAGGACATTCCAAGTCTGGCCATTACAAATTAAGCTCCTATAAGCATCCATTGGAGGTTTTTGTGTGGACATGTTTTCAGTTCCTTTGGGTAAATACCAAAGAACATGATTGCTGGATTGTATGTTTAGTTTTATAAGAAGCCTCCAAACAATCTTCCAAAGTGCCACGGCCTTCCCACCAGCAGGGAATGGGAGTTCCCATTGCTCCACACCCTTGTCAGGCTTTGGTGTTGTCAGTGTTTTGGATTTCAGCCATTCTAATACATGGTGTAGTGGTATCTTATTGTTTAAATTTGCATTTCCCAGATGATATATATGGAGCATCTCTTCACATGCCTATTTACCATTTGTATATCGTCTTTGGTGCAGTGTGTCTTGAAGCGTTTTGGCCCATTATTAAGTCAGGTTGTTTGTTTTCTTCTTGCTGAGTTTTAAGTGTTCTTTATTTTGTATAACAGTCATATAAAAAATTTTTTGCAAATTTTTTCTCCCTGCTATGGCTTATCTTGTAATTCTCTTGATATTGTCTTTAAAGGAGCAGAATTAAGTCTAACTTATCAACTATTTCTTTCGTGGATCATATCTTTGGTGTTGTATCTAAAACCTCATCACTATATCTAAAGTCACCCAGGTTTCTTCTTATATTATCTTTTAGGAGTTTTATAGTTTTTCACTTCATGTTTAGGTCTATCTATGATCTCCATCTTGAGTTAATTTTTGTCTCTCTCTTGGTTGCTTACTGGGTTCTCCTTTTTTTTTTTTTTTTTTTTTGTTTGCATGTGGATGTTCAGTTGCTCTAGCTCCGTTTATTGAAGAGGCTCTTTTGGCTCTATTGTATTGCTTGTGCTCCTTGGTCAAAGATCAGCTGATCTTAGTACTAATAAGAAGGCTAGCAAATAAATTTATGGGAATCTATTTCTGACCTCTCTATTTTGTTCCTTTGATCTGTTTATATATTCTCTCACTAATACTACTCTGTATTGGTTACGACAGATTTATAGTAAATCTTGAAGTCAGGTAGTGTTAAGTCCATCAACTTTGTTCTTCTCTTTCAACATTGTGTTGACTATTCTGGGCCTTTTGCCTTTTCATATAAACCTTAGAGTCAGTTTGTTAAAACCCATAAACTAATTTGCTGGAATTTTTATTGACCTTGCATTGAATCTATAGATCAAGTTGGGAAGAGCTGGAATCATGACAGTATTAAGTTTTCCTATCCATGGGGTGCCCAGAGGGCTCAGTCGCTTAAACATCTACCTTCTGCTGGGGTTATGATCCTGGGGTCCTGGGATCAAGTCCCACATTGTGTTCCCTACTCAGCAGGGAGTCTGCTTTTCCCTCTCACCCTCGCTTCTGCTCCCTCTCTCTCTTTCAAATAAATAAATCTTTTTAAAAAAGTCCTCCTATCCATGAACATAAAATATATTTTCATTATTTAGTTTTTCTGTGATATTTTTTCCACCAGAGTTTTGTAGTTTTCCTCATATAGATCTTATATATATATATTGTTAGTTTTATACCTAAGTATTTCATTTTGGGGGGTGTTAGTGCTTAAATGGTATGATGTTTTGAATTTCAAATCCACTTGCTCAGAGTTGGCATATAGGAAAGCAGTTGATTCTTGTGGATTAACCTGGTATCCTGCAAACTTGTTATAAGCACTTTTTAAATTGCAGTAGGGTTTTTTTTGGTGTTGTTGTTTTGTTTTATTTTATTTTTTTGGTCAGTCCTTTTGTGTGTTCCATCTAGATGATCATGTCATCTGCAAACAGAGACAGTTTGATGTCTTCCTTACCTATCTATATACCTTTTCTTGCTTTTCTTCTTTTATAAAAGGACTTCCATATAATGTTGAAAAGGAGTGATGAGAGGGGATATCCTTGGCTTGTACATTCTTAGTGGGAAGGCTTCAGGTTTTTTTATCATTAAGCATGATGTTAGTTGTAGCTATTTTTGTGGATGGTCTTAATCAAATTGAGAAAATTCACCTCTATTTCTAGTTTACCGAGAGTTTTTATCATGAAAGAGTATCAGGTTTTCTGGATCCTTTTCATCTGGCAAAACTGAAATTCCATATTGTACAACAACCCCCCATTCTCTCTCTTCCACTCATCCCCGAGCTCCTGGCAACAATTCTACTTTCTGTCTCTAGGAATCTGACTAGTCTGGGTACCTTATATGAGTAGAATTGTATGATATTAACCCTTTTTTGACTGGCTTATTTCATTTAACAAAATGTCTTCAAGATTCATCTATGTTATAGCATATGTCTGAATTTCTTTCCTCTGTAAGGCAGAATAATATTCCATTGTGTGGAATAAACATTTTGTTTATTAATTTGCCAGAAAACACTTGGGTTACTTCTACCTTTTGGCTATTATAAACAGTAGTGCTATAAGCATGAAGACATACAAATATCTCTTTAGGATCCTGTTCTCAATCCTTTTGGATATATACCCAGAAGTAAAATCGCTGGATCATATGGTAATTCTATTTTTAATTTTTTGAGGAATGACCAACCATACTGTTTTCTGGAATAGCTGTACCATTTTATGTTTCTACCAATACTGTCCAAGAATTTCAACTTCTGCACAACCTTATCAACTTGTTATTTTCTATTTTTTTGATAGGAGACATCCTACCAAGCCAAAAATAACCAAATTATGGAAGCAGCCCAAGTGTCTATCAATGGATGAATGGATAAATGCATATGAATTATCCGTTCATATACATATATATGTATATATATACATATATATATCAGTTATAAAAAACAACGAAATCTTGCCATTTTCAATGACAATGACATTAATAGAGAGTATTATATTCAATATCATATTCAATGACAATAATAGAGAGTATTATATTAAGTAAAATAAGTCAAAGACAAATACCATGTGATTTCACTCATATGAGAAATTTAAGAAACAAAACAAACAAGCAAAGGGAAAAAGAGAGAGACACACCAAAAAACAGACTCTTAACTATACAGAACAAATTGGTGGTTACTGGATGGGAGGTGGGTAGGGGGATGGGTGAAATAGGTGGTGGGGATTAAGGAGGGCACCTGTGATGAGCCCAGCGTGATGTAGGGAAGTGGCGAAACGAATATAACACTGTATGTTAACTCACTGGAATTAAAATTTTTTAAAAACCCACAAAACTTTTCCTTTGAGATCAGGAACCATACAAGGATGCTGCTATCAGCACTTCCATCTAACTTTGTACTAGAGGTCCTTGTGAGAGCAGTCACACAAACAAGAAAAATGAATAAAACATATAGAGATTTTATAGATTGACACTGTCATTATTCACTGATAATACGAATATATATATGCACTGAAAATCCAAAAGAATCTATAGAGGAGTTGTTATTACTAATAAGAAGGCTAGCCAGCTAGCTGGATATAAAATCAACCTACAGAATCAGCACGTGTTCCCAGTGGAACTATAGAATATCCCAACTGTACTAATAACAGAAAGGATCAATAAATTATGCTGTAGTCTTACAGTGGTTTATATACTGTAATAAAAATGAATGAATTATAGGTATATGCAAATTTATGTGCGAATTTTATAAATGTAATGTTGACCAAAAAAGCAAGACTCAGAAGAATCATAGCATGCATTATGATTCTGCTTATATACAGATCAAAATCAGACATAGATTATGCTTAGTGAAAGAAGCCAGTATATGCTGTATTGTTCTATTTATGCAAAAGTTGGAGACTGAACTAGCCTATAGTGATAGGAAGTGGATTAGTGGTAGTCTGGGGTTGGGACCGAGAGGATTTACTGCAAAGGGACACGAGGAAACTTCCGGGAAGACAGAAATTCTATATTTTGATTGGGGTAGTGGTAACATAGGCATATACACCTGCAAAACGCACTAAACTATATTATTTAATGGTGCATTTCCTTGTACATAAATTTTGCCACAGTATAAATGACACGACACATTTTAAAATAGCTGCTGCAGTAAAACTACAAGGAAAAGTGAGAAAATAATTATCCCAAAGGCAGGCCAGTGGTTTCCTCTCAAGAGAGGAATACATGGGGCACTTGTAGAGTCTTCACAGTGTTTTATTGCTTGGCCTGAGTAGTGGCTCTATCAGTTTCACTTAAAAGATTTTATTTATTTATTTGACAGACAGAGATCACAAGTAGGCGGAGAGGCAGGCAGAGAGACAGGAGGAAGCAGGCTCCCTGCTGAGCAGAGAACCCAGATGCAGGGCTGGATCCCAGGACCCTGGGATCATGACCTTAGCTGAAGGCAGAGGCTTTTAACCCACTGAGCCACCCAGGCACCCCTCAATTTCACTTCAGAGGGGTTTTTTGTTGTTATTGTTACCTTGCAAATATATGTTTCATGTACTTATGTGTGTGTATTTCACAATAAAACAAAAAAAAAATGGGAAGCATAACTAAACCCACAAAAGAACGTTTCCCTCTTGCACTCATGGAGTAGAAAATCATAAGACAGTCCTCATTACCATTCACATTTAGGGAAGAGGTACTGTGGACAGACCACATTAGCAGTGATTGTGTTGGTAGAAGATCCCACGCACATTTTCTTAAAACGGATTTTGCTAAATATCTTGTTTCAAAAAGTATTGCATCTAATTTCCTTCTGAGGTAAGTACAGGATTCGGTTCCTGCTGACTACAAGAGAAATTTCTCTAGATTTTAAGAAGGAGACTCAAATTAAGAGAGACTTAACAACACTTATAAAGTAACTAGAGTCTCTGTGTTATGGTTCAACTCTCAGATGTACATTTTTTAGACAAGTTTTTCACTTATGCTTTTTATTTTGATTATTACCATGTTTATTTCACCAGGAAATTGCTATTTTTTTTTTCGAAAGTGATTTGGTGACTAGCAGTCAGGATAGATTATTCTGTGGTAATGAATAAAATGGCAAAGAATCAGAGGACTAATAGAATACACATTTATTGCTCAGTCACACCAAGTGCCTTTTGGTTTCAGTGCCTCTTTACCAGTGTGATGGGAAGAATAATACCTTATATTTGTTTAATACTTTGAAATCGATCTTTTCCTCAACATCTTTTTCATTTACTCTTCAGCAGATTTTTAAGGACTGCTCCTGAGCCAGGCACCATGCTAGGTACAGAACGTGGGAATAAGACAGAGGCTCTCGCCTTCTCTGTGCCAGTATCTTGTGGTAACTACAGTATAAAAGCCTGATGGGTACAATGATGGCCAAGAGGAGAGAGTGTTTAACACCATCACAGAGAGACACTCCTAACCGGAAGCTGTACTACATAAGCCAAGGTTTCAAAGAGAAGTAGAAGTTATCAAGGAGAAGGGATGGGGAGGTAAGAAAGGCAATTCAGGGAGTGAGACAGGCAGCTTGAGAGGCATCGAGGGTTACCTTACACGCTCTCCCCAAAACACCAAGAACTGGGCATTCACTGCTCTCCCAGTTTTGTAGCTAAGGAAATGCAAGCTCAAAGAAGGGAATGATTTTCTCAGTTCACACCCCTAACGAAAGGCAGAGGAGAACTCAGTCTTTTATTTTATTTCATTTTTTAAAAATTTAAATTCAATTAGCCAGCATATTGTGTATCATTCATTTCAGATGTAGTATTCAATAATTTATCAGTTGTGTATCATACCCAGTGCTCATTACATCACGTGCCCGCCTTCATGTCTGTCACCCACTTACCCCAGTCCCTACCCACCTCCTCTCCAGCAGCCCTCAGTTTGTTTCCTATAGTTAAGAGGCTCTCATGGTTTGTCTCCTTCTTTGAATTCTTCCCCTTCAGTTTTCCTTCCCTTCCCCTAAGATCCTCTGCTCTGTTTCTTATAGTCCACATATGAGTGAAACTGTATGATAATTGTCTTTCTCTGATTGACATATTTTGCTCAGCACAATACCCTCCAGTTCCATCCACAGCTATGTAAATGGCAGGTGTTCATCCTTTTAAATCCGAATATCATGCTCTAAGTACTTACTATCATCATCATCCGTATAAAAAGCATACTTTAAAGTAATGGACATATATAACTCACATGACCTATCTTGACCTTATTACTGCCTGGCATAACATTGGTATTCAGTAGATCAAAGGAGTAGCAAGCTCTAGACAACTCTGCTTTCTAAGTGCAAGGTATTTCTTCTCCATATGGGCAGAAATTTCATCTCTCTTTTTCTCTTTTCTTTTTTGTTTTTGAAAATTGAGGCACAATTGACATGTAACATATTAGTTTCAGGTATACAACATAATGATTTGATATTTGTATATTTTGTGAGATGATCACCACCATAAGCATAGTTAACATCTGTCATTAATAATATACATAGTTAAATTTTTCTTGTGATGAGAACTAAGGTTTCATCTCTTTGCAACTTTGAAATATGCAATACAGCATTATTAGCTATCATAACCATGCTGCATGTTATATCCCCAGAACTGACTGATTTTATATCAGGAAGTCTGTACCTTTCATATCTCTTCTTTTTTAAATCATCCTGTCTTTGGTTTCAAGTAGAGCACCTGATACATTATTGGTTCTCTATAAACATTTATTAAGGGAAAGAAGGAAGGAAGTGGAGGGTAATGAAAGAATCTCTAAGTCTTTATCCTTAAACCAATGGGAAAAGTTCCTTTGATTTATTTTTTTTAAAGATTTATTTATTTATTTGACAGGGGGATAGAGAAAGTGTGAGAGAGAGAGCAGGGGGAGGGCAGAAGAAGAGAAAGAGAATCTTCAAGCACATTCTTTACTGGGTGGGGGGCCCAACCCAGGACTCGATCTCGGGACCTAGAGATCACGATCTGACCCGAAATCAAGAGTTGGACACTTAACCAACTGAGCCACCCAGGTGCCCCTCCTTTGATCTATTTGAACACCAAAATAACCATTTACTTTGCATTCATAGAACTTCCAGTCCACTTTTTTTGTGAGCTGGTCCATTTTTCATCATGACATAGAGCAATCAGGACACGGAAGTGTGGGTCACAGGAAAAGAGCCCCGTTCAGTATTTTGAACTTGGCAGGTTCCCTAAATGTGGGTCCAGTGACTAGATGGCAAAATCATGTCTGTCGTTATTCATCTGAAATAACACATTCTGCGTGATTTAAACCCTTGGACACTGGAGATTTATTACCGCTTAGTGATTACTTCAAACATTGCAGATTAATGAGGCGTAAGAGACTACCTCAGACTTTAGTGATCTCAGGAGTTTAGTAAACATCACCAGCTCTTCAGTCTGTAGTGAGAGGTCTGATGGGGCCACAGCAGGCCTTATTTATAGAAACTCTGGTTCTGCACCAGTGGTATACCTGCCCTTTCTACTGTGAGGGAAGATGCGAAAGACGGTTTGGGGTGATTGCACAGCAGTACTTATCTCAGGGGCACATCAAAATGCTGCAGTCAGTCACCTTTAGAATTAACCATTTAGATGGCCTTGGAGCTGAAAACAGAAGCTAAAAGGCCACCGTCTGTCAGTCAGCAATGAGTTTTAACAACCTCCGACACATAATAGTACACTGTCTAGTTGCTGAAGTGGCTCCTGAAGAAACCAACAGAAGGCATATTCTTTGCTCATGAGAAGGATGCAAACCAGATGGGAGAAGTATCACAGAATAACAGAAGAGGTCTTGAATCAAGTGCCAAATAATTGGGCAATGGGTCTATAAGAAGGGAGATGCCACAGGGTACCGAGAGCGTCCAGGAAGACTTATTGGAGGAATAGGACTTAAGATACGTAGGTGTGGATTGTCACCCCTGCCTGTGGACTCCTGTGATCCAGGCACACGACGTTTCACCCCATGGAAAACAGACACTTGTACTTCTGAAGGAATATGTGAAATTGCAGGTGTCATGGGATTTTTTTCTTTAAGGATTTGATTTGTTTATTTGACAGAGAGAAAGAAAGAGAATGCACAAGCAGGGGGAGAGGCAGGCAGAGGGAGAGGGAGAAGTAGGCTCCCACTGAGCAGAGAGGCTGACATGGGGTTCAATCCCAGGACCCTGGGATCATGACCTGAGCAGAATGCAGATGCTCAACCCACTGAGCCACCAAGGGCTCCCTGCCTCATAAAGTTATTTATAAGCTGCCCATTCTGCCTAGAATATTCTTCCTCCACCTTTCTGCCCTCCCCGAGGGCATTCAAATAGGGTTTCCTCTTCCAGATACCTCCCCAGCCTCCTTTGGCACCTGGGCAAAGTCGGCTCCTCCCTCTATGGCTCTCCCATAGCCCTCTGTATGTGTCTCTAACGCATCAGCAACCACACTGGAGTGTAATGAATTGTGTATGTGTCTGTTTCTCCCCTCCACGGTGCCAGGCAAATCAGGGGTTCTCAACAAATATTTGTTGTATGGGTGGATGGACAGACAAATTAACTGGAGGAGGGCTTTCTAATGAGAGACCAGTGGGAGATCTGGTAAGATGGGTCTAGATTTTGAGGGGCCTTTTTCCCCCTAGTTTTATTGAAAAATAATTGACATACATCACTGTGTAAGTGGAAGGCATGCAGCCTGGGTGGTCTGATTCACAGATACTGTGAAATGATTATCACAGTAGGTGGGCTCAGAGAACATCCATTTTTCATAGATACAATAAAAAGAAAAGAAAAAAGGAAAAAATTCTCCTTGTGATAAGAACTCCTAGGATTTACTCTCTTTTAAAAATTGTAATTCACTGATATATTCATTTCAGGTGTGCAGTACGGCACTTCCATAGTTCTATGCATTACTTCGTGCTCATTGTGATGAGTGTTACCCTTACTCCTCATCATCAGTTTCACACCCCCTTCCTCCCCTGCTCCTCTGGTCACCACCATCTGTTTGTTTTCTAGAGTTAAGAGTCTGGGGTTTTTGTTGTTGTTGTTGGGTTGTTTTTTTTTTGGGGGGGGGGTCTCTTTTCTCCTTTGCTTGTTTGTTTTATTTCTTAAATTTCACATTTCTTAAATTTCACATGATTTTCACATCACAGCTGGTGTTTTGTTTTTCCCCGACTGGCTTATTTTGCTTAGCATTATACTCTCTAGATCCATCCACATTGCTGCAAATGGCAAGATCCCATTCTTCTTTGTGGCTGAGTGATATTCCATTGTGTGTGTGTGTGTGTATGTGTGTGGGCGCACACACACGTATATGTCACCTCTTCTTTATCCATTCATGTATTGCTGGACACTTGGGCTGCTTCTATAATTTGGCTATTGTAAGTAGTGCTGCTATAAACACAAGGGGTGCAGAGATCTTTTCAAATTTGTGTTTTCATATTCTTTGGGTAAATACCCAAGAGTGGAATTACTGGATCCTGGTAATTCTATTTTTAAGTTTTTAGAGAAACTTCGTAGTGTTTTCCACAGTGGCTGTACCAGTGTGCCTTCCCACCAACCGTGCACGAGCGTTCCTTTTTCTCCGCGGGATGTACTCTCCTAACAACTTTCCTATATATCATAAAGCAGTGTTGTGAAGGCCTTTTTAAAAGCTAAGACAAAGGTAGAGGTAAAGAAAGAGAGAAAGAGAGAAGGAAGGAAAGCAGGAAGGAAGGGAGGAAGGGAAAGAGGGAAGGAAGGAGGGACGTGTTTGAGTAGGTTAAGGGAAAACACTGGAGTTGGATGTTTTTTGTTTTTTCTTTAGATGATCCAGAAAATAAAACCCATCCATAATCTCACTTCTCAGAGATACCCACTATTAACATTATTTGTGTTTCCCCAGCAGTTTTCCTATGCATATAAATATGCTGGCAAATTTCCCTATAATTTATGTTCCCACTCTTCATGTACAAGAGTGTCCAAAACTCCAGTCAAGCAAGAAATATTTATTGTATGCTTAGGAATTGCTGTGTAATGGGGAGCAAAACATTGTCCCTGCCTTTCACAGATTTTGCTGTATAGTGGATAAAATAGCATCTAAAATTATAAATTGTTCAGTAAATGACTAAAATGTGCCAAGATTCATCTCCATCATTGTCATATGTTTTCAATGGACATTATATGATGAAACCAGTGTTTCAAATGACTAAGTTGGCACCAGGAGAGATTGAGAAGGAGAGATGTTAATAAGGGACCTGGGTGTGGGTGATGGCAGTGAGAATACAGAAAAGACAGTGAAACCAAGAAATACTTTGAAGCAATACTTTTTTTTTTTTTTAAGATTTATTTATTTGACAGAGAGAGAGACAGCCAGAGAGGAACACAAGCAAGGGGAGTGCAAGAGGGAGAAGCAGGCTTCCCGCTGAGCAGGGAGCCTGAGGTGGGGGCTCGGCTCCATCCCAGAACCCTGGGATCATGACCTGAGCCAAAGACAGATGCTTAATGACTGAGCCAACCAGGGGCCCCGAATCAAAATTTCTTAATGTAGGGACTACAGATCTATTTTGGGATACAAAGATAAATTTTAGGATTGTTGAGTCCTCAAATTTAGATAGTATATATAGTTTATTTATGTATTTTTCTATGGACAGTAAGTCTGGTCGGTCTTCCTAACCTCTCTGCAGAGGCACTATACATAGTAATGTGTACTGCATTGGATTTAGAAAATCTAGGCTCAAACACTGTCTCTACCACCACAACTTTTGGAACTTTAGACATGTTACTTAAACTTCTGGAGAGAGCAAAGCAATAAAACAATAATAATGTGAAATTTTTTTCATCCCATTAACTTTATTTTATAAGGGTCTACTACCTAAAGGATAAAAATCCTCACTGTAAAGAAAGAACAGCCAATGCTTGATGTCCGATTGATAATGAGGGAGGAGAAAGAAGTAGAAGAAAGGGGATTCCAAGGTTTCTGGTATGGGAGATGAAATAAATGAAGATTTATTGCAGGAGCATGAAGGACTCTGAGCATATGTTCCTATAGGGGTACAGTCCCTCTGCATTGCATAGTTTTTAGAATACAAGAAGGGGGTACATTATAGATTTGCTATAAAAAATTTAGAGTTTGGATCACTTTGCTGATTATCAAAAATGTTGACTCATTTTAATCGAATACTAAAAGCCAATGTTGGCAGAGTCGGGGGGGGGGGATGTTGGGGGAGGGGAGAAAGCTGAGTGGAGAGTGGGTTGGCAAGAAGACTTCCCAGGACCTTCAGATTTGGAGCATCTACAAGTAGGCACTATTCACATAGCTACTGGTAAAATTATTATGTTCTTGGTTGGGAGTCAGGGTTGGACCTTAAGACACTGTTTACAGATAATAATATACACATTGCCATAGAGACATCTTGACAAGGGCCCAGTTGTCAAAGGTCGTACCACTTAAAAATGCGTATCTCATTGTTAGACCACACCATCCGTATACACTGGGAGTTAATATATTTATCATATTGTATTTTTCCTTTTTCCTTTTATCATCCTGAGAAAAATTTAAGCTATAGAATCTTGTTATCTGACCACTAAAATTATTTTTGTTATATTTTCTTCATTAATAGTTGCATAAATCTTTTCTTATGAATAATAGTTACATTGCATTGTTTTTCTGTTTTATAATCTTCTTTTGGCTAAAATTTTTTTTAATGCAGAAATCACAAAAAATGGAAATGACTTGGGTCTTTCTTGTTTTCTATGCAACCGTAGATCTACAAAACACTGTGATAAATGTGGTGGAGGAAAGGGTCTATAAGGAGGAAGCACAGCATTTTCAAAAGACCCCAAGAGAATTTCTGCACCAGTCATACTTTGAAAGTTGTAAACAAGTGCCCTTCGTAATACCCATCCTCCATGCAACCCCTCGACCTGCCTATCTCCCCTCCAGCAACCATCAGTGTGTCCTCTACAGTTAAGAGTCTGTATTATGGTTTACCTCTCTCTCTCTTTTTAGCCTCACGTTCATCTACTTTGTTTCTTAGATTCTGTATATGAATGAAATCATATGGTAATTGTCTTTCTCTGATTGACTTACTTTGCTTAGCATTATACACTCTAGCTCCATCCACATCTTTTTTTTTTTTAAGATTTTATTTATTTATTTGACAGAGAGAGAGATCACAACTAGACAGAGAGGCAGGCAGAGAGAGAGGGAGCAGCAGGCTCCCTGCCGAGCAGAGAGTCAGATGCGGGGCTCGATCCCAGGACCCTGAGATCATGACCTGAGCTGAAGGCAGAGGCTTATTCCACTGAGCCACCCAGGCACCCCTCCATCCACATCTTTGCACATGGCAAGATTTCATTCCTTTTGATGGATGAGTAATATTCAATACACATATTCAACACATCTTTTTCTTTCATTCATCAGTTGTTGGAAACTTGGGGTCTTCCCATAATTTGGCTTCTGTTGACAATGCTGCTATAAACATCAGGGAGCATGCGTCCCTTCAAACCAGTATTTTGGTATCCTTTGGGTAAATACCTAGCAGTGCAATTGCTGGATCATAGGGTAGTTTTATTTTTAACTTTTTAAGGAACCTGTGTACTGTTCTCCAGAGTGGCTGCACCCGTTTGCATTCCCACCAACAAAAACAACAATAACAAAAAATGCACGCTATTCCTATTTACCACTCAGTAGAAGTTTAAATGTCTTCAAAAAGACAGGCCACAAGTGCTTTTTGAGAATCTATTATTTATTTGCCTAGGAGTCTGGGGAAATAAAAAGAAACTAAAATATATAGTTTTGTGTTAAGCTCCCAATCTGGCTATGGCATCAAGATTTATGTTTAGGAAATATTTAAGAAACAAATATAGATAAATGTCCTTGTCAGTCCCTCAGGATGCTATTCTACTGATTCTACTGTTTCTTTCCCTCCGTGGTCAGAGAAAGCAGTTTGTAATAATGTTTAATTATTTAAAGACCAAACTATATCTTCCAGGCTTATGATGCTAAATGCATCTCATTTTCATGCAAAAATGGGACCTTTCTGAACAATACGTATGGTGGTAAGTGCCAGCCACTTACCATGTTTATCATCTCTTTAGAAGAAAAGATAATTTTTTGCATTTAAATATATCAGGATTGGGGCATGTGACCCTGTTACCTAGCCAAAATGCATTGACCCGGAAATCAGAGTCAAAAGTAATTGTTAAGAGCTGAACATAGTCACAATAGGTAAATATTTAATGAGCACTTACTGTGAGTCAAACACTAGGCTGAGGTCTTCATTTGTTTTATTTAATCTTAAAATTGTTCTATGAGGTGATCAGAATATTATTAGATGCATCTTGATAACAGACACCCTGACAGGACTGAAAAAATTCTCAATAATAATTCAACTTTAAACACATGTCCATGACCAGCTCATGCCCCCAGAGAATCTTAGTAATTGGTCAATGTCACAAGCTAGAAAGTGGAGTTGCTGGGGCTTGAACCCAGGATCTTTTTGTCTGCCTAACTCCAGAGTCTTACTCTGTTTTTTTTTGTTTGTTTGTTTTGTTTGTTTGTTTGTTTGTTTGTTTAAAGTAAGCTCTATTCCCCAAGTTGGACTTGAACTCATAACCCCAAGATTAAGAGTTGCTTAAAGAGCCCTTACTCTTAACCCATAGCCTGTGTGGTCATCTCATTGTGCTTAATGAGGGTTTTCTGTATGGCTACAACTCAGTCAAATCCTCTCTTCCTGGAGGGTGTGTTGAAGGTGACACTTACAGTTAGAAAGTGTGGAAGCAAAAGAAATAGAAAAGAGGTAAAGATAGAGAGCACAGGCTTAGGAGAATGGGCGTTGTCAGGAACCAGAAAGAGTGAGATAATAACTATGTCACTATAGCTCAGAAATGCCAGACACGCTAAATGACCCTGAAAGACATTCAGCATCCCAGCTCTCGTTAGGCCTGATCATGTGACATTTCCTCAAAGAAGTCACCTGAGGTCATCTTTGGCCCTAGCTCCCTGAGCAAACCCTAAGTAACACAGAAATGATCTTTTGCTTGGGCAAGAATCAGGTTCCTGATTTCTATGAAGAAATCGTCATAGAAGAAAGTTAATCCTGACAACATTCCTCACACCTGAAACACACGGAGTACTCTCTAATTAATGACATAGATGACCTACTCTTCAAGAGAATTTAGGAGTTAATTTGACTATAAATTGACACTTGCTAAAAGCTGACTTGAAGCACTTTCTGAGGCTGAGTCTAAGAGACTTGTTAGTTTTCCAGACCTTCAGCTTCTCAAAATTCTCTCCCAGCATTAAATTAGGCCACTGTTGAGTGAAGATTTAGTGTTATAGGTTTTGCTCCAATGAAGAGAGGCATGTACGGAGCATCATTTAAAATAATAAATCACTTTTGTTTCACTGGGAGGAAAAATTCATTTTTCCAAGTGAACAACATATGCTTCCTTTAATTACAAAGAGAATTTTAATAACATTAGGTTTTCTGCCATTTCTTAGCTGCCAGGAAACTCACAGCCCCAGGATAATGTGCAAGGCTCTCATTAATCGATCTTATATACCTGGGACCATTTATATACCTGGTGTTTCCAGTACATTTTGTTCTCATATTTTAAAAATGACCTATTTTTATTATAAGTTATCTCCAAACATTTTTGAAAGTGTTAAGTTGAGCCATCTGAAGTTGCCAATAGTCAATCATTTTGAATCTATAAAAGGAGCAATTCCAGATGGTTCAACTTGTACATCAGAAGTAAATACAAGATGTATGTGTGTGAGGAAAAGTTCCAAAGGGCACATGGCAAAAATTTAACTGTGAAATCCTACAGTGAGTCTGTATATGCTTTTTAAAAAAAAATTTCTTTATTTATTTGAAAGAGAGCATGAGGGGGAGGAAAAAAGGAGAGGGAGATAAAATTCCAAGCAGACTCCCTGCTGAGCATGGAGCCCTACTCAGGGCTCGATCCCACCACCCTGAGATCATGACCTGAGCTGAAATCAAGGGTCGGATGCTTAACCAGCTGAGTCACCCAGGCACCCCTGCATATGCTTCTTATTTTCTTCTTCCTGCTATTTGTATTTTCTAAATTTTTTATTGCTTTTGCTTCATTCACCAACACTGTTGCTTCTTCCTTTTTGCTTCTGTCGCAGATTGTGCCTTATTACTCTGTAGCTATCACCCTGGACTTATTATCTTGTATTTATTATCCACACCTATACTTATTACCCGCACTTGATACATTGTACTTACTGCATTGAACTTATGACCCTGTACTGCACCTTCAAAAACAAAAACCAACCAAACAAAAATTCTATGTGTCTCTTCTGTGAATTTCTTGAGAGCAAATACTGTATCTTATTTATTTTCATATTCACTGTACTTGCCTCATAGGAGGGACTCAACAAATGTTTGTCTAATTGAATGAATAAGTGTATTCATGTCAGCCTTAACCAAATTAGAACATAATTCATATATAACATTTCAAGTAATTGATTTTTCTAAAAATAACTGAATAAAGCTTTATAATTACTTTTCTATATTTTACATCTTCTCTTCTATTAATGTGTTAACCTTTGGATGACATACATTCTTTTATTATATTCAGGTGACATTTACATTTCTTTTCAGTTTATTTTAACCTGGCAGTAGCTTTTAGTATTGCATGACTACAGCTCTAAGATCATACTTGGATGTTTTCCAGATTTCTTAAATTGAACTGGGGCTATGTTCAAAGTATGTCCTTGACTTTTGTCCTTTTTGCTTGGAATCGTTTCTTTTGATGAACCCAGTATCTATCTTTGCTCTACAGCAGATAACCTTGAGGGCATTTGACTCAGAGCTTTCCTCTGTGTTTTACATCAGTCAGTCTGTGTAGGGTTTATGGCATCTCTTTAAGAATGACCAGTTTCAGATCATAATGATGCCCTGAGCCTAAAATGTATAAACAGCTCTATGTTTCTATGAACAGGGAGGCAGTAAGCTGTGACAAAAGCCAATGCTCCTCAAAATTCAACGTACATACACAACACTGGGGATCTTGTTAAAATATGGATTTTGATTCAGTTGGTCTGGACCAGGGCGTAAGTTTCTACGTCCTAGCAAGGTGCTGCTGGTGCTAAGGGCTTGGGCCCAGTGTGTGAGTAGGCAGATGATGGGCCTTCTTGTATAGCCCTGGGTATCCTTAAATGCTCCAGTTGGAGCCTGGAGAGGGTTCATCTCTAGGAAATGTAGAAGTTCCATGGGCGGGTGGCATTGTATCTGAAGCACGCCCCCAAGTTAGTTCAAGTTTTTGTTGCTTCTCCATCCCCCTTTATCCTTCCAGATGCCCTCTGCAAGGTATGTCATGGAAGCTCAATGTTCTCACCGTGGCATTCCACTTGAGTTTAGCCTTTCCCTATGCTCTGAATTGTCCTGTTATGCATCCAATGAATTCAAGTTCCCATTTGAAACTAATTTAAGGAACACATGCTCAAGAATGTGTCAATAGACAACACAGTTCAACGTGGTAATTTCAATTTGAAAACACAAGTCTTTGGTTTGCATATTTGCTCTGCTATTAACTGGCTAGGGATCTTGACAAATCATATTTTGCCCTCAAAGAAGTCCACACCCTAATCCCTGGAACCTGTGCATGTTACTTTGTCTGGAAAAGAAACTTTGCAGATGTGATTACATTCAGATCTTGAGTTGGGGATATTGTCCTGGATCATCTAGGTTTGCCCAAGGTGATCAGAGGAATCCTTACAAGAGGGAGGTAGGAAATGTCCACAACAACCAAAATATGGAAAGAACTCAGATGTCCACAGATAGATGGATGGATAAAGAAGATGTGGTACATATATACAATGGAATACTACTGAGCCATCAAAAAAATGAAACCTTACCATGTGCAGTAATATGGATGGAACTAGAGGGTACTATGCTAAGCGAAATAAGTCAGTCAGAGAAAGACAAATACCATATGATTTCACTCATATGTGGAATTTAAGAGACAAACACAGGGTTAAAGGGGAAGGAAGGGGAAAATAAAATAAGATAAAATCAGAGAGGGAGACAAACCATAAGAACCTCTTAATTATAGAAAACAAACTGAGGGTTGCTGGAGGCAGTGGGGTGAGGGGATGGGGTAACTGGGTGATGGGCATTAAGAAGGGCACGTGATATAATGAGGACTGGATATTTTACGCAAGTGATGAATCACTGAGCTCTACCTCTGAAGCTAATAATACATTACATGTTAATTAACTGAATGTAAATAAAATTAAATTAAATTTTAAAAAGAGGGAGACAGGAAGATAAAGCAATGTGGAGACAGAAGGAGAGACTGTAGTGATGCAGGCATGAGCCAAGGCAGTCTCTAGAAGCTGGAAGAGGCAAGAAGCAGACTCTCTTTTGGAGCCTCCAGAAGGAACCAAGCCTGCTGACACCTTGATTTTAGTCCAGTAAAACAGATTTTAGATTCCTGGCTTCCAGAATCATGAGAGAACAAATGGTATGGTTTTAAGCCAAGCCACTAGGTATGGGGTAATTTCTTAAAGAAGCATTAGGAAATTATTTCTAATATATGACTAACGATAACAAGACTAATAGAAGCTTTGATGCTAGCTTTATATATATGGAAGTGTTTTGAAAACTCTGAAGCTATGGATCTCAGACCTTAGTGGATAAAGGAATCATTTGAGAGCTTATTAAAATTGAGATTTTTTAGGGAGCCTGGCTGGGTCAATTGGTAGGGCATGTGACTCTTGATCTCAGGGTTGTAGGTTCGAGCCCCAGTGGGTATAGAGATAACTTGTAAAAAAAAAAAATCTTGAAAAAAATAAAATAAGAAAGCGACTGATTTCTGTACATTGATTTTGTGTCCTGCCACATTACTGAATTGCAATGGACTCTGAGAAACAAACTGAGGGTTTTGGAGGGAAGGAGAGTTGGGGGTTGAGTGATCCTGGTGGTGGGTATTAAGGATGGCATGTATTGCACTGGGTGTGGGGCATAAGCAAGGAATTTTGGAACACTGAAAAAAAATTAATTTAATTTAATTTGAATTAATAAAATAAAATAGAGATTTTTTTTTCTTCCCTAGGGATTCTGATATGATACGCTTGGGGTTAGCGCATGAATCTGCATTTCCAACAATCACCTGAAACTTTCTCATTTAGATAGTCCCTGGACCACGCCTGCAGGCATTGTTCTTATGTGTGAATATTGATTAAAATCCAAGCCTCCCACCACAGACGCGCCAAAAAAAAAAAAATTCCAAGCCCCCTGGTGGACAAGTGGGGTAGATCTTGGGGGGAGTGGGGGAGGAAGAAGGCAAAGCTCTAAATCACCTGACAGAGTCTCCCACAAATGAGCATATCTTTGTAAGGTGCACTCAGATGGGGTTGGTATGTATCATGTCAGCAACAGCATCTATAAAAACAATGATCTTCTGTCCAGTGGCGGGATGTGGCAGCAGCTTATACGGGTACAGGCTCCTGGTCATGGTTCTCCCATGCCATAAGGCACGACCCTGGGGCAGCTGTCTGTCCTTCAGATTCAGAGCATATCGCTACCTCCATGTTCAACTGAACCAAATGCTCTTATCTATAAAAGTAATGGTCAGAGGACAAACACATTTAAAAAAAAATAAAACATAGCCGAGGTCTTATTTTGTGTTAGGCCCTGAGTTTCCGTTCTAAAGAAACACACAGTAGGCTGGGCCATAGACAGGGAACCATCCCAGGGGCATGCGCAGAGGGTCCAAAAGACTAGAAGAATCTGCCAACAGAGGACTGAGAAGAGCCAACACTTAAAATGTTGTTAATAACTTTAAAGTGCTAGACCAATGGCTTTTACTTTTCCCTAATTATCCCTGTCTTTCAGAGTGTTACATGAACCCAGAGGGGACACCTAATTCAACTTGGGTGATGGTTAATTTTTATGTGTCAACGTGACTGAATCACAGGGTGCGCAGATATTTGGTCAAACGTTACTTGGGGCTATTTCTGTGAGGGTGTTTTTGGATGAACTTAACAGTTCAGTTGATAGACTGAATAAAGTGGATTGCTTTCCCTAACGTGGATGGGCCCCAACCAGTCAAGCCTAAAGAGAACCAAAAGGTTGACCTTTCCCAGAATAAGAAGGAATTCCTCCTGCTTGGCTGCCTTTGAACTGGATATTGATTTTCTTCTTGTCTTCTGGCTCAAACTGCACCATCGACTCATCTTGGGTCTTGAGCCTGCTAACCTTGAGACTAAAACTGCCATCGGCTCTTGTGGCTCAGCCCTCTTGACTGCAGATCTTAGGGCTCACCAGCCTCATTAATTGCATGAACCAATCCCTTATAATAAATCTCTCTCTGTGTGTCTCTCTTACACACATACACCCTGTTGGTTTCGTGTCTCTGGAGAACTCTAATGCAGATTGAGTATCAGGGAAGGCTTCACAGAGGAGCTCACTTCTCAGAGAGGTGTTGACATCATTTCTAAATATTCTACTTTATACACTATAAATTCCTTTGTCATTCATCCATTAATTTCAACCAACACTTAGGGTTTGGATGAATTCTGTGAGTGCTCATGGCACACCAGGCACTTTGCTAGGCACAAAGGTGGGGTCTAAGCATAAGACATCGGCTCTGATCTTCCAGTGAGAAAGTCAGGCTTGAAGGCAAAGCACTGCCGAGCAATATTGTACATACAGATGATCTTCTGAAAGTGGCAGTCCCATTCTTACAAAATAAAAACAGGCTATCCAGCTAGGATTGCCAGCTAAAATATTGCATGGAATATTCAATTATTGGTTGCTTATCTGAAATTCAGATTTACCTGGGCATCCTGTATTTTTAATTGCTTGATGTGGCAATCCTTTCTTGTTCTCCCTCTATATCCAGACGGTATAGACCTAAGGAAGACAAGGGCCACCTTGGACTCAGAAGGGAAGATGCCCTTCTCTTCTCTTTTAGAGTATTTCTTCCACCCTGGCCAGCCCCCATCCCCTTGGGACTTCCACTGCAGACATTGCATACTGGCTGACAGCAAATCCCCCATATCTCATTCCAGAAATGGTGTAAGCAATCCCTACTGGGACACAGGGGAATGCCTTTGACTCTGCCTCTGGGGAGAGAAGGGGGCCCACATGGCCTGAAGCTAATTCTGCTTTCCCCAAAGGCCCTCCCACCTGGATTTGCTGCTCCAGGTACTTTAAGCTAGTTAAAGCCAGAGCCAGGTTGGGAAAGAGGCAAGCACTCCTGAGTGCTCTTAGAGACAGGACTAAGTGGAGGCTGAAAGCAGGGAATTTGGAATGAGCCTGCATCTGAATCGTCATTTACTTGCTCTATAAACTTGGATGTGTGGCTTAATCTTCCTAAGCCTCTATTTCTTCAAGGATAACATGAGGAAGATCATTTTTCTGTGAGGATTAAGTAAAATGCTGTACATCAGCATAGTGCTTGATATCCAGGGATATGTGCTCAGCACATGGTGGTCATTACTAATGCTTCTGAGTCTCTTTTACACCTAGCTTATTACTGGTTTTTGTGTTTCGAATATGTTGTTGTAAACATTTTTGTGCATTTTAATTAATTAATTAATTAATTAATTAATTTGGGGAGAGAGAGAGAGAGAGAATCCTAAGCAGGATCCACACCCAGTGCAGAGCCTGATGCAGGGGTGGATCCTATGACACTGAGATCATGCCCTGAGCCTAAACTAAGAGTCCAAGGCTTTCCCATCCAGCCCCTGGAATTTATTTATTTATTTATTTATTTATTTATTTATTTTAGTTTTGAATGTGTGTCTTGGAACAAGTTCCTAGGAGTAGTATTATTAGGCCAAAGACTATCAGAGGCACAGAGCACAGATGCAGAGCATAGACTCTGAAGCCAGAGAAGCTAGGATCTTCTTCCTGGCTACTCTTCTTCCTGGTTATACAATTTTGGGCAGATTCCTTCACTTCTGTATGCTGTGGTGTTATGGAATTTAAATCAGTATTAGTTTTTACAGTGAATGTATGATTGGTCTCTGTACCTATTGGCAGGTTACCTTCTAACTATAATAGTTTGATTATGATAGTAACTATCTTCCCATTAGACTAAGAGCAAATCATATTCCCCTTTGCATCTACTATTTTTTTAAAGTGTTTTTACATTTCTCTGCTTTCTTTTACTTTAATCTTTTTTTTTCATCATATCTGTCTTCTATTATGAAATTTTGCTTCAAGCTTCAGAAGTTATGTTCCATTTGCATCTAAATGACTCTAACTTGGTACTTTAGGAAGTAAATGGGGAAGATATTTTGGGAACAGGAAGCCTTTTTAGTGCCCTTTATTTAGCACCAGCAATGAGAAATTTGAGGGCAATAGCAGGAAACAGGGACTCTGAGAACCACAGTAAGATTGACTTTGAATCTGAGGTAGAATTCTTCATATAGTAATGGGATAGTTGAAAAGTGGAAACAACATCAGATCCAGAATCAGAACATCTTTTTGTTAACAGTATGATCTTCGGCAGGTGGCTAGAATGTCTCTTGATTTAGTTCATTTTCAGACAGCCTTTTAAAATTTAGCCTACCAACTTATACGCTTTTATTAAGTTAAAGACCCTATAAAGAAGACACTTAAAAGAGATAAGAGGGGTGTTTTTGTAATTTGGGTGATATGGTCAAAAAGGAATAAACAGAAATAAAACTGGGACACCAAGGTGGCTCAGTCGGTTAAACGTCTACTTTTGGCTCAGGTCATGATCTCAGGTTCCTGGGATGGGGTCCCACATTGGGCTCCCTGCTCTGTGGGAAGCCTGTTTGTCACTCTCCCTCTGCTCCTCCCCAGCCCCTGCTCATGTGCTTGCACACTCTCTCTGGGTGTCTCAAATAACTAAAATCTTAGGGAAAAAAAAAAGAAAGAAATGGGACTAACTACCAAATGGCACATATTTTTACTCTTGGCTCTAAGATACACTGTCTGCATGGATAGGCAACCTTATTTTTGAGATGAGTGGAAATATACCTCCCGATTTCTCCAGGACAATTTTCCTATACCAAGGTATTAGAGAAATAAGCAAGCCTGTGTCTCAGGGTATGTCCTGAACAAGGGATGTGGTAAGGAGACTGCCGAGCTCTATAGGAGCTCTCTCCTTCCACACCGCCCCAGCTACTGCCCACTGTATTGAGGGGGCTTTCCACTGGTCCCATCTCTGCAACATCAGGCATGGTTCTACTCATTGGTTCTCATTGGTTTATTTTCTCCTCACACCCAACCGAAGAGCAAAGATCTAATTTTTATGAGCTCCCAATTTTTATTTGGCAGGAAGACAAGGTGAATGAAGCACACCATTTTCCTGGCTGCCTTCAGCTAGCTGGATCTTTATACAGAGTTTTAAGCCCAAACATGCTTGTTGTCGGAATTCAGAATGTCGGAATGCACGATAGTATGCATTTTATTCCTCTTTCCAGGGGTAATGAACAAAGTAATGTCAGGCAGGGGAAAATTCCTAAACAGACACCAACATCTGTTTTACCTTTCCTCACTCTCTAGGGTTAGATAATCACAAATGAAATTTAAAGAATATTCCGTACGGCAGGTTTGTCAGCTTCTCTCAATCTCAATCTTCGTTTGTCAAATAGGAATAATAAGAATGCCTATCCCTATCCCAGAACTGTTGTAAGTGTTAAGAAAGAAAATGCAGGAGTGCCTGGGTAGCTCAGTCAATTAAAGTTCTGACCTCGGCTCAGGTCATGATCCCTGGGTCCTGAGATCGGTCTCTCTGCTCAGTGGGGAGCCCGCTTCTCCCTTTCCCTCTGCCTGCTGTTCCCCTTGTTTGTGCTCTCTCTCTCTCTGTCAAATAAATAAATAAAGTCTTAAAAAAAGGAAGATAATGAAACATTGTTTCATAAGCCACTAAAGGGTTTACAATTATTAGTTAATATTTTTATTAGCTTCAAAATCTAAACCATAATTCCACTCATTACTAACGGAAACAATAAAAGTGGCAAACATTCGGTAACATACTAAGGATGGTAAGGATCAGAAAATATTGAGGATAATTTTTCTGTTTATTTTTATATTTGGAGTTTATAGATTTGCTTGTGGTTTACTGTATGATCAATTTCCGTCAATACTCCTATGAACACATGAAAAGGAAAGGTACGAAATTCCAATTTTCTTAGGCATAAAATTCTACATATATTTATTAAATACCTCATTAGTTATATTATTTATTTTCTCTGTATTAAGATTTTTCAAACTGGCGATCTATGGATGAGCTTCAGGAGAGCTGTACTTTTTTTTTTTTTTTTTAATAGAGGGAAGGTTCATAGTTTTTTCATGTTCTCAAAGGGATCTGTGACTCCCCTGCTCTATTAAAAAAAAAATCTGCTCTATACCCTACTTGATCTGTGGAGGACTAAGAAAGGAAAGTTAAGCTACTAAATATAACTTAATAGAATTATTAAAAACTATCCTCAAACAAAAATTATAGTTATTTTGTTAACGTACAGGATTCCTGACAAATTGTCATGTTGATATTTACTATATTGCTAAATGGCCTTTGTCAAGTTTATTAGGGGCCTTGGAATGAGACTCACAAAAAGTCTGGGCTTCTATAGGATGGCAGACAAAGGCCAACTCCCTTAATCAAAATTTATCAAATCCAGAACAAGCTGGTCACATATATTCCGTTTTCCTTGAGTTTTGCACTGGGTCTCTTGCAATGTCCTCTGATGAATTCTAAGTCTTTTTCCTGAATACTTCTCCTCAGTTGATTTTCTGAGGAGACAGTCCCATTTTGGAAAGCTAATCATGCCTTAAGGTGACTCAGTTCAAAGTCACATACTTCCTCAAGTGAGGCAAGGAAATAAATGCATCAATTTCTAGGATGAAAATGACAACCACTTAAAAACCGACAGCCAAATTACAGACGTATTTGGAACAAGAACTATCTGCTGGCAAACAAGTCATGTATTTTGACACGACGGCCATGAAGAAATTAAAGTCCACCTTAAGAGAAAAACTGAAGAGGCATTCAAATGAATAGGGAGGATTGAAGCTATAACCTATGCTCCTACAAAAGTCCCTATGCCTAATCCTCAGAAGTATTAGAAATTTGCAGGACTGACTTACCCATTAGGCTCACAGTATTATGATACCATGCACAAATGGTCCATGATGCTTTCAGGGCTCAGTGAGATATCCTAACTGCAATTTCTTTTAAAATCAGGGGAAAATGGTAATAATAATAATGATATACAATCATGAATCCAGCCGAAGTTATGTTTGCCTTTAACCAATGCAGTCATAAAATATATTATATAATTTTTTTTTATGGGAGAGGGACCCATGAAGGCAAAAGTGTCCACCTCTCATGGAAGTCATAATGGGGTCATGGAAATTATTGTTTACTCATGTGGTTCCTGGTCGGTATGTGAGCAGATGCCTTGTGAAGTTTGCCTTCATGTGTGTTTATGCATGGTTCTAAAGCACTGTTTAGAATAGATTATATTCTCTTAGAAGAAGAGGGATTGAGGCTACAGAGCCTCATCATGTCTGTGTATCTTTTTTTCTGTTTGCTTCACTCTGGCTCTTTCTAACCAGGAACTTCTTTTACTTGCTTATCTCATGACCCAATAGTTTCTAGCCTCAACTAAGCATCAGATTTGCCACTGATGTTGGTTTTCTGTGGATCAGAATTCAAATACTCTGCTGGAGTTTCCTCTAGTCAAGTGTTCAACACAGATGAAATTAGCTGTAACTGATCTTTCCCCTCTTGTTCCCCCCACCACATACATATACACACACACTCCTGCATGCCCTGCAGTACTTGTCATAGGTATGGTTAGCCCTTCTGGAGGCTCCATTGGGTGGTTAATGAAATGTCTTCTACTATATAGTTTTAATATGGCTCAATGACACTCAAGAAGAAAACTATCACAGGACGATGAGCCTGGCAGTAAGTAGTGGTCTAATTCTAATTACATTATTATAATTTCTCATGTTCTTGATTGTCATTTTTGCCACATATTCAACACATGGGAAACAGAAGGGTCCTCTCCAGGAAATGTCATTTGCAGAGACTGTCCAGTCTAGGCAGGTCTCAGTGAAGGGCCACATTACATAATCAGGCAGGACTCCTGCCTTGAGATTAAGCCATTCTCTGAAGATGAACGATACCCCGCTGAGTCTCTTTTTTGCTGGATAAGTGACCTATCTGAGTTAAGTATCCACATCACATACACTTCCTGTCACTTTGGGATTATAATAAGCCTCCTTCATTAATGATTCTGTATTAGGAACATCTGAGTAGATGTGACTTTAATAGCAAGTTGAATTTTATTTAATTATCACAGTGTCACACACCTTTCTACATTTGTAGAATTTTAATACTCAACAAGCACCATATTGTTTCACTATAAAGAGGTATGATTGGTGCATAGCAATTTGGTATGACCAAGGCATATACTGTCTATCTCAAGAATGAGATGAACCCTGAGAAAGAAAAAAACTTTTATCTGTCGTATTTCCCATTTAGATGTGTCACTCCTATTTAAAATTGAAGAACAGGAAAGATTAGGTCCTTTTTGATCAGAAGAAAGCTTTGAGTAAAAAAAGACTGATCAATGACAGTTGTTTTTCTTTTAATATTATCTTACTAATAGAGAAATAGGAAAAAATCTGTCATGGGCATTGTATCAGCCAGGATTCAGTTTTGAAGAACAGAATCTATTCAGCAAGTTTAAGAGAAAGGGATTTATTAAAGGCTATTTTATGGTTTATTGTGCCATTGGGAAGCAAAGAATTGCCTCCCAGATTGAACTTGCAAGAACGACTCCCAAAACAACTGTAGATCTGGGGCAGGGGAGCAGCTGCTTCTGCAGTGGTCAAGAGGCTGCAGATTCAGAAAGCTAAAATCCTAGCTACCTGCTCCTGGATATCCTGCCTTTCTGCCCACGACAGTCTCCACACCAAGATGTGTGACATCTTGTCTCTCGTCCCATGTGGCTTTAGTTCTAAATTAAAGTTTCATTTGACTATACTTGATTTGTGAAGCTGTACCTGCAAGGAAGACTGAGAACTGTAGCTTTTAGCTTTCTGGCCTCTGCATGGTAAAAAGCATCCAGAACGGAGGCCAATGAGCCAACTTGAGTATTTATTCTGGGTCCATAACTGGGTATTACTGAAAACTCGAGTAACTTTGTGGGTGAAAATCAGATATGGTCATCTTTTGGGTTTATTTTTTTCCTCCTTCAGGACTGGAATTGAAGGAGGATCACATCGGTGATCTACATTTGGATCCCAAAGTACTTAATAATATAATAAACATCATAGACCTACTGACCACTAGCGTAAAAGCTAGGTCCATGACAACAACCTACAACTAATCAAGCATCTCTTGACATTCCCCTATCCTAGGAAACCATCAGCCTGCATTTCATGTTTTATTGCATTTATATGTATTCTTATAAAACAACTTTACAAAATTTTCTTAGACTTTTCTATACTGCTATAAAAATGGGATCATACCCTATGTAATCCTTTGGTTCTTCCTTTTTTATGAAATGTTCTGTTGCCAAATTTATCCATATTTTTGCATTTCACTATAGTTCCTTTCAACTGTATTCTGTTGCTGATTGTGACAATATTTCATCAAATAAATATACACCCATTTTTCTTTTAATAGATATTTGGGCTGCTTCAGAGTTTGGACACAGTGAATAATGATGCATAAACATTCTTTCAAATGTAGAATTTCTTTGGGGGTGTTTACCAAAGATAGAATTACTGGATCATGGGGATTTTTAAGTTTGGGTTGCACTTGTGTATGTTAAAGGTCATCAAAAATGTTTAATTTCAGCCAAGTCTGGCTTAAAAGTAGTAAACTAGCATTATCATCACAAGAATATAAAATATAGGACTTAGAGGTTTACCATTTGGAGAACAAGGGATTATCTTTGGCATTTTGTACCTGCTTCTCTGCTGACATACCTCTTCCCTAGGAACCCAACACACCTTTCCCATTCTCAGTTGAGAGTGTCAACCAGTGGAATTCCTTGATACTCAACAATCATCCTTCTCTGACCACAGCCTCAGGACCATGATCTCTCTAACATTTGGCCAAAAACCCTTCCTGTCACACTATACTCCTTTAGATTTTGAAACACATAGCTATTCTGCCACATTAAAGAGAAATCTCAGGGTTCCTACTGCATCCGCAGGAAATTGATAAGGACAAAGAGTGTCCATTAAAGCCAGCTTGATTTAGTGTAACATAATCATCAGACTGTGAGTAGATATTTGATTTACAGCAGGCTGCCTAAGCTATAGAGAGAACCCTTAAATTTCACATCTGTCATGAGATGGGTTCCCCTGAAAAGAGACTTTAAGATTTATGTGCACGTGCTTTATGGGGAGGACTCTCAGTTACAACAGCTGTCAGGGAATGAGGAAAGCTGGATTAAACAAAAGGAGAAGTTGAATCATAATACAGTTGTAACAGAGCCTTCAGCTGATTCTCTGGGAAGCTCTGATGCTGAGATGACCCTTCAGAGATGTCGTGTTTGAGCAAGAGACCTACGGCCTTTGTTCCTCATGTAGACTAGGATCCAGTCTACCCCCTAGGAAGTGGGCATGATATTGAGTGAGACAGCTCCCTTTGAGCAAAAATGATTCCTGGGGAAGGCTTCCTGGCCACTGGGGGATCTGGGTAGCATATAACAACACTCTCACAAGTCCATCTTTTCTTCTACGTGAATCCACTTGCTTCTCATAAACTCATGCCATCATTAAGTTGTTGGGACAACAACTTAAGGTTTCTTGTTTCTTGGAGAAACTAACAAGATGAAAATTAGTAGGCTAAACTTGAAGACCCGCAGCTACAAATGGTTATAAGGTTGCAAATAACCCTCCTCTACTCCTCATTCTAAATTCCTCACAACCTAGCTAGCACCTCTGCTGGTCTAGGTGGATGACCTAGTGGAGTGATTCAGACTCTTATTCCTGTGGGGTCAACATACAATTCTTAGATCATGGCCGCTATTAGAATGACAAGAGACACTGTAGTGGTTCACCTGGATGCTGAACATATTCTTTCTTGTTCCTGTTGTATAACAATAACCATCTCTCTTCCTAATGATAAGGGTCAATTACCCTTGGCAGGCTGGTGACCCCTTTCCTTGCCTACTGGTCTTGGCAAAAGCCCAAAGAGATTAGATGACGGCCATAACTTAAAGTTCAATGGGACCCTTAATTGTCCCTTAATGGAAATATTCTACATCTGGGAATCAGAAGTTCTAGATCTGTAGAACCTAGGGTTATAAAAATAGAAGCATTAATTTTTCAATCAGAGGGTTATGATAAGTGGGACTACTACTTTCATTCCTTAGTTCCTTGACCCATGTAGCCTACATACTAGGGACAGAGTACCTTATAATGATCATTGGTTTAGGGTATATAATGGGTCCTAACGGATGTATCTCATATTCATAAAGCTTCATTTCAAGTCTGGTGCCTTAATTATGTCTTTAAAGACTGGTTCCATTGCTCTATCAGGCCAATGTCTTCTCAGTGGTGCAATATAAAATAGGATCAATGGCTCCCATGGTATGAATCCCTTTGCTGCAGTGGGTCCCTTGGTCAATTGCAACTTTATGTGGGATCCCATGCCAATAGATCAGTAATTCCATGAGCCTTCTGATAGTGCTGGACGAAGTCATATGAGCAGGAAAGAAAAGCTCATTGTCAGAAATATGTAAATTCCAGTCAAGATGAAGCGCCAGGGTCAAAGAGGTCCCATGTAATTATTTTGCCTTCAAATGGAAGGTTAGTCTCTTCTAAGAAAGATTTAATATTGAGAGCCCAATCCTAGCCTCTGTTGCTGGTAGGTTAGACATTTCACAGCAACAGTATTGGTCTTAGAGAGGGGGAAACCCATGTTCTGGGACCTTATTCCTCGAAAGCATAGCTTCTCTGATCATGTGCCCATTGTACCAGTGCTGGACTGGCCAAGTCATTCTGCCTCCTTGGTGGTTTAGTGCCTCTTCTGTGGTGAAGACTCTGCAGTGTGAATTAACATATCATACAAAGGTCTTCACACTCTGTGCTCACTCCATAAGGTATATACATGCCTCTTTCCCACTTCTTCTGGACTGTGACCTTCTAATTTCCCTCTTTCCTATGTATCTCACCAACCAATCAAGACATTTGCCATAACCCATGAGAATGTGTGATGTGTATATCCTGATATTAAATGTACACATACACATTTAATATCGGGATAATACACTTCTCTTTCTATACAAAGTATATGACCAGGTACACTTACTGAAACTTCACTCTTAGGGAAGATTTCCCTTCACTACTATCTTTTATGGTCATTCTTGATTTGGGCTGCAGTGCAGTGACAATCTAATTTCAGCTTCATCCATATACTGGGCTTGCTCATCCATGAACCAAGCTTATCCTATTTATTTTTTCATCGACAGGTCATAATAGACCCATGTTGGTGTGAGCTAAAGGAGAGGCACCAGTGAAATAGTGATGAATGACATGGGAGTCTGAGTGATCTGATTCTTCAGTTTACTTGCACCCTTTGGCTCTGTTAATGCTGGTCCCGGATGTGTCACTTCTGTCTTTTGGAGAATTATTTCTGGAGCTGCCAGAATTCATGACTTGGCAAGATTGGTGGAATCCTACTCATGATAGACAGTTTTGGTCACATGATAAGCTACATCTTAGGCTCTATGGCAGCTTTTTCAAATAATGTATTGTTCTTTGCTGAGGATGGCATGCCTTGCTCGAGAACCCTGGTGCTCATTGTTGTGATTTTCCTACTGAGGTTTGTCATGAACTTCATATGGGCTCCCTGTGACCAGATACATCAAACACTGTGTATCTGTCATGTTGTGTGGCTCAAATTTCAGGGCTGTTTGTTTCACAGACTGAACTGCTGCAAAGCCATTTCCTGCTCTAGTCCTCACTCAGAACTGGCTGTCTTCCATATCTGTTGATGAATAGGTCAGAGTAATAGTGTCAAGTTTGGAAGTTGTTGCCTTCAGAATCTGAGAAGGCCTTCTGGATGTTGTGATTCTTTTGTAATGGCGGGAGGCACAAGTAATAATGTGTGCTTCACCTGAGAGGGGATGTGCCACCATGGCCCACCCCACTGGACTCCTAAAAACTTAACTGAGGGCGCCTGAGTGGCTCAGTGGGTTAATCCGCTGCCTTTGGCTCAGGTCATGATCCCAGGGTCCTGGGATCGAGTCCCACATCGGGCTCTCTGCTTCGGCGGGGAGCCTGCTTCCCCCTCTCTCTCTGCCTGCCTTTCTGCCTACTAGTGCTCTCTGCCTGTCAAATAAATAAATAAATTTAAAAAAAAAAAAACTTAACTGATATGAGTCTTTAAATCTCTGAAAAGTTCATCTCTACTCCCTGATGAAAATACTTCTGTCCAAGTCTTCCAAAGTTTCTGATGTACCACTCCTTGCTCATCTGGTTCAATAAACATAATTATCATAAATGTGGTAAAGTAATACAAGGTACTATGAAAAGTCTATATTGTCTGGATCCATTCAGACTATATTATGACGATAGATGGTAGAGTTAACATAGTCCTGTGGCGAGAGTGTATACAGTTATCTATCCCACTTGAATTTCAATTGATTGCCTTTCATGATGGAGGTAGAAAAGAAAGCACTCACCAGATGAGATCAATATATATTTACCATGAACCTGAGCCTGTGTTAATCAGCTCTAGCACAGATACTACCACTCACACAGCAGCTGAAACTGAGACTACTACTTTGTTGAGTTTGTAATGGTCTACCTCCATCCCTAGGGATCAGACTAGTGAATTAAATGAATAGGGATATGATAGAGACTACCACCCCTGTATTCTGTAGGTTTTTAAAGGTAATGCTAATCTCTACCATTCTTCCCATGCAGTGGTATTGTTTTGATTTTATAATCTTGTCTGTGAAGAATGGAGGTTTCAGAGACTACCATTTGGCTTTCCTCATTATAATTGCTGTTACCCCATAGGCAAAAGAGTAAACGTGAAGTTTCAGCCAATTACCAGGATGTCCATGAAAATTATAATGTGGGTACTGGAGAAATGATTGCTGGATTACTGGGTGGGTCCATGGAGCTGGTGAACACACTGTGAACCAGGACCTAGATCATGACTCCATTTACTACTTGAACCCCATAAAACCCCACTTTCATAAAGTGGCCACTATGACATAGTTACAACAGTGACTTCAGTTGATCGTATGGGGATCAATATCAACTTGACTCAGTGTCCCATAGTCCTTGAAATGTCTGAGTATTCTCCTTTCAGTATTTGGTAGCCTGAATAAATGGCTGTAGATTCTTTGGGGGAAGAACCAGGGGAATCACTGCTCCCACACACTTGCCATAATGTTGCCAATTCCTTCCTTATGTACTGGCCCCTCCTTTAACCAGTGGGTTTCCTGACTGAAAGTTGGCTCAGATAAGACTCAAGGAGAAACTGAATGGCAATGCATTATAACAGAGATCTCAGTCAACCCCGGGCATAGTTTTGAACTGGAATGACCCATCAGAGATAATCTGAATCAAAGCAAGGAGTTGAGACTTGGTACCGTCATATCAACTATCACTGGATGCAGGCTGCCTCTGGGGAGGCACTGTATATCTGAGCAAGGCAACTACCCTCATCTGAGGGCAATTTCTGGACAGAGCCTCTCTTGTAAGCTGTTTGCTGGGCAACATTCCTCAAAGCTGGTAGAGTGAGTTCCTTCCCTTTGACTTTGAAAGGGACATCTGGGTGTTGTCTCATGGCATTCTATAACACTGGAAGTACCTTCTCCGAAGTTACTTAAGATCTGTCTGAAGCTTCTCTCCTCTGAATCCAGGCCAGCACTTCATTAGCAAGTCCTCAGTGTCTTGGTTGTCTTCTTTTTGTTCCACAGAACACTAATACTATTAGATGTCCTCCAAAAAGAATTCCATAGTCAAACAAATTTGGTGCACGTGACCTAATTTATAACACTCTTGCAGGTTCACAAAGCACATCAACATGTTGAAATCTCTGAGATGACTGAAGCACAACAAATTTTTTTTTCCCTAGAGTTAGTATTTTCAAACTTGTCTTCTTGTAACAGTTCATGAAACTAGAATTCTAGAAAACAACCTTTTGCTGAAGTTCCTTCAAAGCTTGAAGAAATTCCTCTTGGCTTCCTTTCTCGAGGATTTTCCTGGTTCTCTTTCTTTTCTTATTTTTTATTTTAATTCCAGTCGAGTTAACATACAGTGTTTTATTAGTTTCAGGTGTACGATTCAGTGATTCAACACTTCCATAGACCAGCCAGTGCTCATCACAGTAGGTGTCCTCCTTTATCCCTGTCCCCTGCTTCACCCATCCTGCTCCCCTCTGGTAACCATCAGTTTGTTCTCTATAATTAAGAGCCTGCTCCTTGGTTTCCCTCTCTCTTTCCTCCCCCCGCCCCCCACCATGCTTATTTATTTTGTTTCTTATATTGCACAATGAGTGAAATCATATGGTATTTGTTTTGCTCTGACTGGCTTATTTGACTTAGCATTATATTCTCCAGGATTTTTCTAAAGGATCGCCTTTTAGTCAGGTAATGAATGTGTATGTCTTTCTTTCCATTCCTACTGCTGTAAGCTGGCCGACGTCATTACGATTCTGCAGACCTAGACTATTGCAGGAGTCTCCTACAGGTGACCTTCCCTCAAGTTTCTCTCACTTTCAATCTTTTACACAGACCTGAGCAAAATCAATGGTCTAGAACTGCATTAAGTAACCACTTTAGCCACGTGAGGGAGATAAAACATGCACAAATGAAGCAACTCAAATTAACTAGAAAATAATACATCAACCAAATTTTGCACTTAAAATAGTCTATTATAGTGTGATTTAAATTGAATATATAAATGCAGATGAAAAACAGCTCTTTGCTCCCCAGTGTTGTGTACGCAATTTCAAAGCCAGAGGTCAGAGGACTATTTTTTGAGGATTGTGCTGCCTTGCCCAACAATACAGAGATCCAGATGGAGGTTTAAAGGGGGTATTTTCTGAATTCTAAAATAGTAACATTTACAAAGCTGTACCCCACTCTTCTGATTCATAATGGCCAAGGAAGAAGCAAGGGGTCACAGATTTCTTTTAACAGAATTACCTGGAATGATAATGTTCTAAATAAAAATCACATGAAATAAACATCAAAGGTTAAAAAAATTACTCTCTTGTATTCCTTTATTTCAGAATATTACCTACCAGACTCACAAAGCTCTCCTGGCCTATGCAAAGAAGAGTACAAGTCCCTGAAATTCATAAGAAGACAATATGCTATTTCTAGAAGACACAGGTTTCAGTATAAACCATAGTATGTGGGCCTCCCAACAGTCAAAATTTTCACATCACTGTGACCTGGGTAAAAGGAACTCTGAATTTTAGCTGTGAGGGAGGAAAATGATGGGGAGATAAGGTGAAAAGAAAGGATGGATGCAGTCTGAAGAATGAGGGACTGAAGATGTCAAATGGCCAGCCACAGTGCCATTGACTAAGTTAATAATGAAACATTTAAACCAGGAGATGTAACATAAGTGGCATGTGGAGTCCAGTAGATAAACAGAGGAGGAAAGCAGTTTAGTAAAACAGTATACAGAGCTTCAGAATGAATGAGGCAATAGAGAGTGTTGGGGCTAACTGTAGGGTACCCGCTCCCTCTAAGGAGAGTTCAAGGTCTCCACACCAGTCAGTTGTTGCCTGATGGGAAGTCAGGCCCTGCCTTGGCAGAGCTTTGGATATCATAAGGGAAGTGTTTGAAATCTGGATTTTTTTTTTTTTTATGAGAAACATCCCATTTTAAAAATGTTGTAGGAGGGTGGGTGCCCAGATGGCTTAGTGGGTTAAGCCTCTGATTCTTGCTCATGATCTCAGTGTCGTGAGATAGAGCCCTGTATGAGGCTCATCTTCAGTAATTCAATACTCAGTATATTAGCTTAGGTCCTTTCATATGATGGTGATTATAAAGTTCCCAAGAGCACCAAGAGAGCACAAGTATTTTTCAAATCTCTGCTTGCATTCCATTTGTTTGTGTTCTATCGGCCAGAGCAAGCCACACAGACACATAGATTCAAGCAGTGGAGATACAAACTCTACCTCCTGATGGGAAAACTGACAAAGACATTGCAAAGGGGCTTACATAGGGATGAGAGAAATTCGTGTTTCTTTTAGAAATCTCTTATACTGGACAGGCTATTCATACCAACCCTCCTATTGAAAACAACTAGAAATGGATATGGCTTTTTAATCTTATTTAAAATAATTAAAGATCTAACAAGGTATATGAGATGATTAGACCAAAATCTATGACAAATAAGAACCCGGAGAAGTTTGCAAAACATGAAATCCACTTTTATCTTAAGGACATTTGACAATCCATGAAAACTTGAACTTTGTCATCAATGTATCACAAAGCAAGGGTGGTGGTGGTGGGGGAACAAAGCCCAGAACCTGTTCGAACTATGGGATCTAAAGACACTGCCACAAAGTTAAGTTGGAATCCCAAAGGGTTATACCTTCAGAATAAAAGTGAACCAGAGTAAATCCGTTCTCATCACTCCTCCAAGGGGACAGAAGGTTGGGTTGCCTTGTTGCTGGGCAGAATGTGTATGTGGGGTGGGGATGAGAGGAAACAGTCTCAGATTAATAGGTTTTAACACAGTTTTGCTGTGCAAATTAATTTTGTCTAGGTGGTACAAAATACCCCAAGACACAAATTTGGTATCAAGTAATTCCAGGCTGTACTTTCCTAGGCATTATGAAGAAGCAAATTCATATCTTCTCTGGAGGAGGACACCTTCATCCTAGGCCTCAAAGAACCCCTCACAAGTAATTTTTCAAGAACAATGACCAACATAGTGTCACAAATAATCAAGCATCTAAAGAAAAAAGACCCCATGAGTTAGATCCAGAAAAGGGAAATAGACCCATAAGTTTCAGTTATTGAAATTACCAAAGATAATAAAACAACTGTGCTAATAATCATTTTAGAAGAAATAAAAGACATGTTTGAAAATATCTTCAGGGAACAAAACTATGAAATGTGAGCTAATATATATATATATATATATATATATATATATTCATATTGCATGAGTATATAGCCATATAAACATATATTTTATACACATATTTAGGATGTACTTTTAATTTTTTTAACATTTTAAAATTTTAAATTCAGTTAAATCAACATATAATGTATTATTTGTTTCAGGGGTACAGGTCTGTGATCCATACCCAGTGCTCATTACAACATATACCCTCCCCAATGGCTATCACCCAGCTACCCCAGCCCCTCCTCCCTATCTTCCCCAGCAACCCTCAGTTTGTTTCCTATGATTAAGAGTCTCTTATGGTTTGTCCCCTTCTCTGGTTTCACCTGGTTTCATTTTTCCCTCTCTTCCCCTATGATCCTCTGCCTTGTTTCTTATGACCTAACTAACATATTCTTATTTGGAAAAAAAAAAAACTAGATAGAACTTCTGATTAAAAAATAGCTGTAAATCTATGATTATAGATTTAGTTAGAAATTGCTTTAAAAAATAAGGGGAGGGCGCCTGGGTGGCTCAGTGGGTTAAAGCCTCTGCCTTCGGCTCAGGTCATGATCCCAGGGTCCTGGGATCGAGGCCCGAATCAGGCTCTCTGCTCAGTGGGAAGCCTGCTTCCTCCTCTCTCTCTGCCTGCTTCTCTGCCTACTTGTGATCTCTGTCTGTTAAATAAATAAATAAAAATCTTTTTTAAAAAAAAAATAAGGGGGAAATAAGTAGTTTAGCCCAAGAAAACATTATAGGGTTTAATATTAACAGAACCTCACTAAAGGCAATTTTTAAAAATGTACTTCAAGCAGAGAAAAGCAATCCCAGATAGAGAAGCAAGAAGAAATTAAGAGCAAAGAAAGTGATAAATAAGTGGGTTTATCTAAACAATAACACATTCCTAGATTAAGGACAACAAAAAAAGAATTAAAACCCATGATAAGAATAACACATAAGTTGTGTGGGTAAGAAAATTGGATTAAAATATTCTCATATTCTCATATTGTCTAAAATGGGGCAAAGTGTTGATTAATTTTAGCTTTATGATTTGAGTATAGATTTTGAAATATTTAGGGAACCACTGAAAGAACAGAACAGCAGGTATACATTCTAAACTAATAGTAGAAAAAATAAAAATGATAGAAAATAATCCAAAAAAGTACATAAAGGAGAGAAAAATGAAGAGGTAGGTGAGATAGAGGCACAAAATAAATGGTGAATTAAACCCAACATATCCGTTAATTCCATGAAACTCAAATTAACTAAATGATTCCATTCACACTGTGTTAGTCCAAACTGGAAACTGCTTAGATGTGAATCTACAGTATACTGGATAAATTGCAACATAGACACACTAAGGCATATGAATTATACTGCAAAAAATAAAAATAAAACAATAGTAAAGAAAAAAGTGCAGCTAGACACAATGGCGTGGATGAATCATACAAACTTACTACTGAGCCAGAAAGCAAGACACGAAAGAATACATATGTTCCATGTAGAGAATTCAAAAGGAGGCATAATTAAACTACTTAGATTAGGGATGCATATGTAGATTTAAAATAATGATATCTTTATCATTAAAGCTAGGATAATGGTTAACTTTAGGAAAAAAGAAGGGTTTGTGATCAGGTTATGACACATTTAGAGGAAGGAGCTAGAATTTTGGCAATATTCTATTTCTTACCCCACAAGTGAATACTTTGTAAGTCTAAAAATGTATGTATATGCACTTGTAGCAGTGTAGGTATATTTAACATTAAAATGACGTGTTGGGGCACCTGGGTGGCTCATTCGGTTAAGTGTCTGCCTTCAGCACAGGTCATGATCCCAGGGTCCTGGGATCGAGTCCTGCATCAGGCTCCCTCCTCAGCGGGGAGTCTGCCTCTCCCTCTGTCTTCTCTCCTCTACTTATGCTCATGCTTTCTCTCTCTCTCTCAAATAAATAAATAAAATCTTAAAAATAAAATAAAATGATGTTTTAAGCTATGAATTTTAAATGGTGAGAGGAGTATTCTCATAGAGTATGATTATTATCCACCTTGTATTATACCCGTGATATAATTTTGAATACATGCAAGGCACTATTATAGGGGCATGGGGGTGAACATATTTCTGACTTCAAGAAACTTATCATCCATATGGGGCCCCCAACCTTTCCAAGTTTCATGATGCATTTTTAACATAAGATAATGATTAGGTATTAGGTATTTTATTAGTTATCTACTAAAGATCTTACTATTTAGTAGAATCTATTAATGGGGGAAAGGAGCTTTTATTAAATCAATAAAGCCTTTTAGTGAAATTTTATTATTTTATTAATCACAATATCATCTAAAGCATTAGAATATATCTGTGTAAGCCAAATGTTTCATTTGTAATTTCATAGGTAATTTTTTATGTGTGTATTTATTCATTCATTCATTCACTAATTCACTCACTCACTCGTTCTTTCTTTCTTTCATTCATTCAGAAACAAAGCTTTATGGAGATCTACTTCCAGCCATACACTATACCTGTCAGTTCATGGATCCCAGGCAATATTTCTAAGTCCCCTTAAGCACGGGTCTGCGGTTGAGAATCATTGATTTATATCACCTGGCCATAGCAATGTCTCTATGCTGGTCTCCATGCTGAGAACTTCACTCCAATAAATTAAAGGGACATAAATCTTGCCATACCAGATAAAAAGGCTCTGATCCAGAGTGATGTCTATGCACACAGATACCTAGAAGGGACCAAATTTAATATCTTTCTTTTAAGATATTATCCCTTTTATTTCTCTAGTAGCCATTATTTGCCCATGATTTATCACAAACACTGGACATTCCTCTGGCTCTCAAGTATATTCTATTTTTTTCCACTAATTTTAATCATATATATTTTACTAAATTCTCCTCTAACTCTGGCCCTTCCTGCAGCACAACACAGGAGGTAAGAGGATGGGCTTTTCAATACATAAGGTATCTCCACTGTTAGTGAAAATCATTTTGAAGGCAAGCCGTAGAAAACCTCCCTTGAACGGTATTGTTCATGAAACTGAGAGGTCAGGATGTGTCAGGTTCAGGCACAGCTGAATCCAGGCACAGCTTTACCCAGAATACCTCATACAATACCTCTTGTGTGCTGCTCTCCCCATCTCTCTTCTATAATGTGTTTTTAAAAGATTTTATTTATTTATCTGACACAGAGAGAGAAAGAGCAAAAGCAAGGGGAACAACAGGTAGAGATTCCCTGCTGAGCAGGAACCCCCATGTAGGGCTCCATCCCAGGACACTGAGATCACAATCTGAGCTGAAGGCAGATGTTTAACCAACTGAGCCTCCCAGGCACCCCATCCCATCTCTTATCTTTGCTTCCTTCTCCCTGCCCCTGTGGAGCGTGCATTCCCCTGGGAGAAACATGGTATATGCCTTAGCTGGGGTGCCCAGCATCCTGCTTGTGATGATTCCTGCCTGGAGTTTCTTCATTTGCTCTCATCCTGTTGTTAGGTTTGTATTTTTATGTTTCACTCTAAGCATTGCCTAACTCAGTCCATGCCATTTCTCTTTTTTTTCTTAAGCTTTATTTTAATTCCAGTTAGTTAACACACAGTGTTATATTAGTTTCAGGTGTACAATATAGTGATTCAACACTTCCACACATCAGCCAGCGCTCCTTACACTTGCCCTACTTCAATCCCGCCACCTATTTCACCCAACCCACCACCCATCTCTCCCATAGTGACCATCAGTTTGTTCTCTCTAATTAAGAGTGTTTCTTGACTTTCTCTTATTTTTTTTCCTTTGCTTCTTTGTTTCTTAATTTCCACATATGAGTGAAATCACCTGGTATTTGTCTTACCCTGACTGACTTATCTCACTTAGCATTATACTCTCTAGCTCTATCCCTGTCATTGTAAATGGCATTATATATGTATATAAGTATACATATATATACATTGCATACATATAATACATACATAGTGTATATATCTACATATACATATAAATGTGTATATTATCTATTACACTTTTTCAATCCATAGACACTTGGGCTGCTTCCATATCTTGGGTATTGTAGATAATGCTGCTATAAACATCAGGATGCTGTATCCCTTTGAATCAAACTTCTTGTATTTTTTTGGTAAATATCCAGTAGTGCAATTGCTGGATTATAGCATAGTTCTATATATACTTAATTTTGTGAGGAACCTCCATATTGTTTTCCACAATGGTTGCATGAGTTTGCATTTTTACCAAGAGTGCAAGGTTCTTTTTTCTCCACATCCTGGCCAATACCTGTTGTTCCCTGTGTTGTTGATTGTAGACATCCTGACAGGTGTGAGGGATAGCTCATTGTAGTTTTGATTTGCATTTATTTGCCTGATGATGAGTGAAGTAAGTGTCCTTTTATGTATCTGATGGCCATCTGGATGTCTTCTTTGGAGAAATATCTGTTCGTGTTTTCTACCTATTTTTTAATGTAATTATTTGTGGGGTTTTGGTGTTGAGTTGTGTAAATTCTTTATATATGGTGAGTACTAACTTTTTATCAGATATGTCTTTGCAAATACCTTCTCCCACTTTGAAGGTTGTCTTTTTTTTTCATTTATTTATTTTCAGAATAACAGTATCATTATTTTTTCACCACACCCAGTGCTCCATGCAATCCGTGCCCTCTATAATACCCACCACCTGGTACCCCAACCTCCCACCCCCCCGCCACTTCAAACTCCTCAGATTGTTTTTCAGAAGGTTGTCTTTCAATTTTGTTGATTGTTTCCTTTGCTGTGCAGAAGCTTTTTTTCTCTCTTTTTTTAAAATGTAGTGTTGAATTCAGTTTGCTAATATTTTGTTGAGTATTTTTCATCTATGTTTATCAGAGATTTGGCCTGACACTGGCCTCATAGTAGGAACTTAGAAGTTTTCCTTCCTCTTGTATTTCTTTTGGAATAGTTTAAGAATCAGTATTAATTCTTCTTTAAATGTTTGGTAGAACTCACCTGTGAAGGTATCTGGTCCTGAACTTTTGTTTGTTGGGAGATTTTTGATTACTGACTGAATTTCTTTGCTGGTTATCAATCTGTTCAAATTTTCTATTTCCTCCTGTTTCATTCTCTCATCTTATGTTTTTCTCATCCTTTTTTCTATTTCCTCCTGTTGGTGTTTATATATTTTTAGGAATTTATCCATTTCTTCTAGGTTGTCCAGTTTTTTGGTATATAGTTTTTCATAATATTCTCGATACTTGTTTATATTTCTAGAGTGTTGGTTATTATTGCTCCTCTGTCATTTGTGATTTCATTTTTTAAAGTTCTTTCTTTTTTTTTTTCTTGGTGAATCTGTTTAGAGGTTTATCAATTTTATTGATTTTTCAACATACCAGCTCCTGGTTTCATGGATTTTTTTTTTCTACTGGTTTTTGTTTTGTTTTGATCCTGTATCATTTATTTCTGCTCTGATTTTTATTATTTCCTTCCTTCTGATAGTTTTAGTTTTTGTTGTTGTTATTTTTCTAGATCCTTTATGTGCAACGTTAGGTTGTTTATTTGAGACTCGTCTTGCTTCTAGAGGTAGGCCTGTATTGCTATAAACTTCCCTCTTAGAACTTTTTTTTGCTACATCCCAGAAGTTTTGGACAGCTGTGTTTTTATTTTCATTTGTTTCCATATTTTTTTTTAATTTCTTCTTTTATTTCCTGGTTGATCCATTCATTGTTTAATGGCATCTTGATTAACCTCCATATATCTGTGGTCTTTCTAAATTTTTTCTTGTGGTTGACTTCTAGTTTCATAGTGTTGCGATCAGAAAAGATGTACAGTATGATTTCAAGCTTCTTGAATTTGTTGAGGCTTATTTTACAGGTTAACATGTGATCTTTTCTGGAGACTGTTCCATGAGCACTTGAACAGAATGTGTATTCTGCTGTTTAAGGACGGAGTCTTTTGAATACATCTGTTAAGTCCATCTTTTTCTGTGTATCATTTGAAGTCACTGGTTCTTTGTTGATTTTCTGTCAGATGATCTGTCCGTTGATGTAAGTTGGGTATTAAGGTCCCCCAGCATTAGTGTATTATTGTTAATTGGTTCTTTATGTTTGTTATGAATTTTTTACATATTTGGATGCTCTCATGTTGGCAGCATAAATATTTACAATATTTGTTATACTTCTTGTTGGATTGTTCCCTTCATTATTATTTAGTGTCTTTTTTGTTTCTTGTTATAGTATTTGTTTTAAAGTTTACTTTGTCTGATATAAGTATTGCTACCCAGGCTTTCTTTTGAGATCCATTTGCATGATAATGTTTCTCCATCCCCCCACTTTCAATCTGGGGGGGGGGGGTTTAGGTTTAAAATGGGTCTTATAGGTAGCACGTAGATGGGTTTAACTTTTTTTTTAAAATCCATTCTCTCATCTTGTGTTTTTTTGATTGGATTATTTTGTCCATTTACATTCAAAGTAATTTTTGATCGATATATGTTTATTGCCATTTCATTACTTGTTTTGTAGTTGTTTCTGAAGATTTTCTCTGATTCCTTCCTTCCTTCCTGTTTTGCTGACTTTCTAGTGATGTATTTGGATTTCTTCTCTTTATTCTTTGCATGTCTATTAGTGGTTTTTGATATATGGTTACCATTAAGTTTGTGTATAACTTCTTATGCATTAGCAGTCTATATGAAATTGATGGTTAAGTTTGAACCTATTCTTTTCTACATGTTTTAAGTATATGCTATTATATTTTATATCTTTTTTTTGTGAGTTCCTTGACTGTTTTTTTTTTTAAAGATTGATTTTATTTATTTATTTGACAGAGAGAGAGAGATCACAAGTAGAGCAGCAGGCAGAGAGAAAGGGGGAAGCAAGCTCCCTGCTGAGCAGAGATGCCTGATGCGGGGCTCCATCCCAGGACCCTGAGATCATGACCTGAGTGGAAGACAGAGGCTTAACCCACTGAGCCACCTAGGCACCCCAATTTTTGACTGATTTTTTTTACAAAGATACTAATTTTTATTGCTTTTGTGTTTTCTACCTCTGTACTGTCACTTTTGGTCCCTCCTTTCCCCTCAAACAGTCCCTCTTAATATTTCTTGCAGAGCTGATTTAGTGTTCACGAACTTTAGTTTTTGTTTGTCTGGGAAGTTCTTCATCTTTCCTTTTATTCTGAATGATAGCTTGCTGGATAGAGGATTCTTGGTTGCAGATTTTTCCCATTCAGCCCCTTGAATATATCATGCTGCTCTCTTCTAGTTTTTAAGTTTCTGTTGAAAAATCTCCTACCAGCCTTATGGGCTTTCCCTTGTAAGTTACTGACTTCTTTTGTCTTGCTGCTTTTACATTTTTTTATCACTATATTTTGCAAACTTAATTACTTATATACCTTGCTATGGGTTTGCATTTGTCAATTTTGTTGGAGGTTCTCTGTGCCTCCTGGTTCTGGATATCTGTTTCCTTTCCCAGATTAGAGAAGTTTTCAGCTATTATTTCTTTAAATAAATTTTCTGCCCCCTTTTCTCATTCTTCTTCTTCTTCTGGGACTCTTATAAGATGAATGTTATGTTTGATGGAGTCACTGATTTCCCTGAGTCTTTTCTCATTTTGTGTAATTCTTTTCTCTTTCAACTTAATAACTTTCCATTACTCTATCTTGTAGGTCACTAATTTGTTTCTCTGTTTCTCCTATCCTGCTGGTCACTGCACTGTGTTTCTCACTTTGTTTATTGTGCCCTTTATCTCTGCTTTGTCATTCCTTAACTCTGTGTTAAGTGTTTCTTTCACTTATGTCTTCAACTCTTTTCTCAACGCCAGTGAGTATCCTTATGATCATTGCTTTAAATATCTGTTTTGCTTAGGTCTCTGGGTGTGGCCTGGTTCTGTTCTTCCATTTGGGATAAATTTTTCTATCTCCTCACTTTGTCTGCCTCTCTGTGTCTGTTTCTCTGTGTTAAGGAAGTCATCTGGGTTTTCTGCTCTTGAAAATAGTGACTTTATAAAGAAGAGATTCTGGAGTGTTCTGCAGTGCAGTGCCCCTCTTCATTGGGACCTGGCCCCTCAGGAGAACATCTTATGGGTGTTGCTTATGCCCTGTTGTTGAGTCTCTTTTCCTTTCAGTCTTATTGCTGGCTGTGGGGGGCTGTGCTTGCAGAACCCAGGCAGGCCAGCTCTGAGGGGGGTGTGGCTATTGGGGGACTTGGGAGCAGGGCAATGGTGTTAGCAAAATTTGTGCTGGGCCGCTAGTGCTATGCCAGTTCCCTGAAGCTTGCTGGCCCCTGCCCAGTGTCAAGCAGGCTCGGAGCAGGCAAGTCCTCCTGAGGCAAGTCCTCAGGAGAACTTGTGAGCATAGGGGATGGCTAGTGGGCTAGGTAGCAAGTGTTTGTACAGTCCTGACTCTCACAGGGGAAGAGGAGGAAAATGGCCCCTGCCAGCTCTTTTGTTCCCTAAGAAGTCCCCAGACACACTCCAAAATCAGTATGAATAGCTCTGTCTCCTGTGTGTTCTCAACATTGTGTTTTTTAATGTTGCCTCACCATGCAGACTGCTGTCACTTTGCAGGGATGCACGGTCACTCACCCACTCAGCTCATCTGGTGCTGAGTCAGCTGACTTCTAATGCTCCAGGTTCCAAGTCCCACTGGTTTTACATACTCATAGAATCCGGCCCCTCTGGTCTTTAAAGCCAAATCCTCTGGGGTTTAGCCCTCCCCTCTGTGCGAGGGCCCGTTTCTCTGCCTTCTTCAGAAACTGTTGTCCCCCTCCTTCAGGCAGCCTCTCTCCTCCTTTCTGACCTTCCTCACTTTCAGATGTAGCTTCTTCTCTATATTTAGTTGTGCGGTTTGTTCTGAAGATCTTTGGTCACTCTGCAGTTTGTTGACTCAGATGGGGATGATATCTAGTTGAAATTGTGGGATGAGGGGAGCTCAGGGTCCTACTCTGCTATCTTCCAAAACTCCCACCCATGCCTGTCTCTTTGGATGAAATGCTTCCCTATAATCCAGGCAGTTTTCAGACTACGTGGTTGAAGTGTCAGACTTTTGAACTATAGCCACACACATTCCAATCCATGGTGCTCTATTGCTCTAGTTCTATTCCTTTTTACTATTGTAGAAACCACATAATGGCAAGCTAGTATCACTCAAATATAAATGTACACTGAAAAAATTCTGTCTGCCCATGGACACCTTCTATAGAAACTTCTGTTCTCGGGCGCCTGGGTGGCTCAGTGGGTTAGGCCGCTGCCTTCGGCTCAGGTCATGATCTCAGAGTCCTGGGATCGAGTCCCACATCGGGCTCCCTGCTCAGCAGAGAGCCTGCTTCCCTCTCTCTCTCTTTGCCTGCCTCTCCATCTACTTGTGATTTCTCTCTGTCAAATAAATAAATAAAGTCTTTAAAAAAAAAAAAAAAAAAAAGAAACTTCTGTTCTCCAAGTAGCATGCTTTTACAAGCCTCCCTGAATTTAAATGGAAAAAGAATATTTCTTAGGGCTATGGCCTGAAGATGTTCTCATTAGTCAGAAGTGCTTTTTCCTATGGTCTCTTTGTCAAATATGTCCCATTTGCCATCATGCCTCCTGGGTTAAAAGTTCTCCTTTTACACTTGAAGCATAAATCCAACACAGGTTATGTATTTGTTCACCAAAGATAAGTGCAAGAATGTTTATAATAGCTTGATTCATAATATCCTCAAACCAGCAACAACCCAAATGTCCATCAACAGCAGAATTGACAAATATACTGTGGTAGATTCACACAGTGGAATTCTTTTTTTTTTTTTTTTCACAGTCACAGAAATATTTTAATTTCAATCTGTATCTATACTTTTTTAAATTAACATATAATGTATTATTTAAGGGTACAGGTCTGTGATTCATCAGTCTTACACAATTCATAGCACTCACCACAGCACATACCCTCTCCAGTGCATACAGTGCAATTCTATACATCCTTGAAAGTAGATATCCCATTGTGACACCAAACAACATAAATGAATCTTACAAACTACTAATGAACAAAAGAAGCCAGATACAAAAGAATGTGTAAGGTATGATTCCATTTATATAAAATGCAAGACTAGGCAAAGCCAATGTAGAGTTTTGAAATGGTTCATTTTGGGGTAGGAGGGAGAGTGTTTGGAAGAGGGCATGAGGGGGACTTCTGGGGGTGTTGATAACATTTTTTATCTCGACCCGGTTTCATAGCTATGTTTGCTGGGTGATAATTTTTTAAGCTACTCACTTATGATCTGTGTACTGTTTTTAACTAAAAAAGGTCTTTCTTTTTCTTTTTTATTTATTTGACAGAGAGAGAGATCACAAGTAGGCAGAGAGGCAGGCAGAGAGAGAGGGGGAAGCAGGATCCCCGCTGAGCAGAGAGCCTGATGTGGGACTGGATCCCAGGACCCGGAGATCACGACCCTGAGCCAAAGGCAGAAGCTTAACCCACTGGCTTAATCCACCCAGGTGCCCCTTAAATAAGTCTTTCTTAGTGTAGTTCCCCATTGCCTGTATTGCCAAAGTTTTTTTTTTTTATTAAGTCCCACTTCCTCAGGAGAGCTGTTCCATGCCAGGAAATTCTTACGGGGCACACTGGGAGGGGAGGTTTGTTTCTCTGAGATGCTGGCAATAGTGTGCATATAGTGGGTGAGGGCAGTTGGAACTGTACTCCAAACTGGGGGGGGGGGCAAATTTGGAAGAAGGCAAACAGTTCCCCAAAAAGTGAGGTCATAATTAGGTGATGAAAAGGAGGCAGAAATAGATGGGGTCAAGAGCCAGAAAGCATGGGAATGGAGAATGCAGCAGTGAGCTGCAGACTCTGTAACCAGAATCCTTGGGTTGACAGCCCAGATCCACTCCCTTCTGTTTCACCTCAAGCAGGTTACTGAACCTCTCTGTGCCTCAGGGCTCTCATCCAGGAAATGCACAGAAGAAGTCAAAGTGTGATACTTGTCAAGCACCCCAAGCTGTGCCTGTCCTGGGGTGGGGAAACAGCGCCTGTTGTTATAGTCGTTACTACGTGTGTTTTAATGTTTGCTTCTGGGATCCAGATGCTAGAGTATGGTTGCGCACAGCTCCTGGTCGTATGGAAAAGCAGAGAGCCCATTCTGTCTCTCTCAGTGCTAGTTCCCAATTTCACACACCAGGTTCCTTCCCTGGATATAAAAGGTATGAGGACAGACTCCATTGTAAAACTAACCACTCAAACCACACTAGGGGGCTATAAACTTTTTTAAAAAGGTGGAGCAGATCAGTTTTCAGAGAAATAGAGGGAAGGAATGGCTTGGGAGGTAACGTAAGAGGAATACAGCACACATAGCACCTTGGTGGCCCGTCTTCCTTCAGAATTAAACCATCTCTATGCACACGATGTCAAAGCGTCCATTAATCCTGAATATTTGCCCCAGATTTAACTCTGTCCTTAGCCAGGTCAAGATGGATAATTTCTTCAGTTAGAGGGGGGGAAAACAGGTCATACCTCAAGAAATCCACACTTTGATTTTATATCTCACCGGGTTTTTATTCTGTTGCTTTTATCTCAATGCTGTTTCTCAGTGTTTTATCTCAGAGTTTTTGAATGCTCTCCTCTAACCACCAATAAAAACACAATAAACAGTGTTAACAGTCAAGAACCTTGATATAGGAGTGGAGGCACATTAACCGCAAGGCATCCAAGGACACTGAGATAAAGCGGAGAAAAGCACGAGTAGCTGGTGAGGGGCTCTGAATGAACAACTTACAGCCGTGGACACTATGGAATTGGGGGGCAGTCTGTGAGCTAAATTCAGTCTGCTAATTTCAGGGATTCTCAGGCTACTAAATAGGTATGTTCATCGCTGATTATAAATATCGGAAATGCTTACGATGATTGGCTGGTTTTTTTCTTAAGATTTAATTTATTTTATTTGTCAGAGAGAGAGAGCACACGCAAGCAGGGGCAGTGGCAGGCAGAAGGAGAAGCAGGCTCCCCACTGAGCAGAAAGCCTGATGCAGGACTCCATCCCAGGACCCTGGGATCATGTCCTAAACTGAAGGCAGACGCTTAACCGACTGAGCCTGTTTAAGGTTTCTTAAACAGAATAAGTGCTCAATACGTATTGTTCAAACAGTAAATGGATGAATGAGTGAACGGAAGAGAAATCAAGTATTTGGTATCATTAGCATTCGGAAATCATGAAATCTTAGAATTAAAAGGGCCCTGTAAAGACGCTTTGTCTATCCCTTTCACAAGCAGTTATAGCCTGAGCACCTCTGAGTTGCAGGTTTGAATTAGGAGCCCGTGAGAAAGACAGAAAAAGAAGCCAACACTGATACATGACTTTTTCTAGGGAGTACAAAGTATTTGAGAATAATGGCTACCTGAAGGACAGTTTTTAGCAAAATAATTCTCTCCTATCAAGGGAGAATTGGAAAAGACCCCAGAGAGATCATTTATCCTGTCACCTCTCCTCTGACTGTAAAACATAAAAGTCACTGGTTAATACCAACAATATTCTATATTTGTATAGTACTCAGTTCCCAAAGTGCATTCAAAGACATTATCCCCATTAACCCTTGCAAGGAAATAGGTGTTCTTTTCTGAGGTCGAAAGAAGTTATGAGCCCAGAAGTGATCAGTGCCTGTTGACTTACAGAATTTCAGTGACCTCATGATAGACGTATGGAATGTCCTAATAAAAGATTGCTCCATAAAAATACACATTCACTCATGGAATGAATATATACACAGGGAGAGTCATTGAGAATTAATGGGTACCTTGCCTTTTTGAAGCTGTAATTCATCAGTGTTAATTTGGACAGTATCTTTCTCTCCTCCTCCCAAGATGATAGCAAGGACAGACACAAAGGTCTCTTCAGACAGTTATCCAAGTGGGGAGGAGAGGGAAAGTGGAGAGTGGCTCCTCCGTGGAGCTGACTTCTCAGGGACTGGGGCGGGGGTGGTGGTGTCTACATGTTCTGGGCCGTGCCTTGCCCCTGCATACCCCTCGTGGGCAATGTTTGAGAGGAGCAGGCCTTAGATGGGGTTACAGACATCAGGGGCCAGAGCAATGGCTGTGAGAGGAAGAGGGATAGCCCACGCCGAGCAGCGAGCTAACTGGCAGTGACCACAGTTGATCGTATGGGGATCAATCTCAAAGGTACGGGCCCATGGCTTTTCACCTCCATTTCTCTCAACTGCATAACCTCACAGCTCTGGGATTTGGGTATGAATCACAGGAGATGAAACAATATTTCTAAAAATAATTTATAAATATTAGACTCGGTGGCTCATTTGGATAAATTGAGATTTGTTTTGATGTAGAAATATAAAACCATGACGTTTCTTGCACTTGATGTGTCGTGGAGCAATTGTAGTTCAGGTTAGTCTTCATTCAGTAACTATTTATGGAGTACTTACTACTACTACTTACTACTCTTACTTACTATGATAGGTGTTGGGGAGGTAGTGAAAAGAAAGACAGAATTGGTTCCTTTGAATTGCTTGTTACATCCGTCAGGGAAGACAGACAATTAAACAAGGAATAACAATGCAGTGTTCTGGGTATTACAATAGAGAAGTCCAGGGATCTGAGATACCACAGAACGGGGGTATATAACCTGGCCGAAGGGCCCGAAGGCATTTCTACAGAAGCTGCATTTAAGCTGAGATCTGAAGGATTCTGTCCAGGATCACACAACACGTCATTTCCACTACTACTAAGTCATGTACTGAACATGGGTGCGAGGGATTCACCATTTTAAAACCTTTTACTCAACCCTGACTTTGGGTAGGTCTTGGAGCATAATATAAATTATGATCATTATTACTTTTTTAAGATTTTATTTTTGAGTAACCTCTACACTCAATATGGGCCTCGAACTTACAACCCCAAGATCAAGAGTTGCACACTCCACTGACTGAGCCAGCCAGGCGCATCCCTACATTATTATTATTATTATTATTATTATTTTTAAATTCTGTATCCCCAGCACCTCTCACAGAACTACTACAAATAGTGGGCTTTGAACGCACGGTTACTAAGTAAAAAAAAAAAAAAAAATGAATGAATGAATAAATATATGGCAGAAACGTCAGTGCTTATCTCCAAAGGACCCAGATCAGTTGCTGCATCCTAGCTAAAAGGGGCCACTGCGTTGCCGTTTTTCCACGCAGCCCGGGGATAAGCACCTGCTTATTGAGGTTACACTGCCCCTGTGTGGGCAAGCCTGGTAATGCCAGGATTGGGCGGGACACCAAGATCCTCTTTGGTGCTCAGCTTCAGGCTAGTGAGGCAGGCTTCTAGATGAAGAAGGAAATGTTCCCCCACCCTCCCCGTCCCTTGACTCAGACAGCCACCAGCCTTACTGCAAAGCAAGGGCATGCAGCTTTCTCTTATAAACGGCAGGCCAAGTGAGAAAACTCAACTGCATTTGCATGGCAGAACTCTGGGGGCACAGAGGAATTGTGCCCCATCCCTTTCCTCATGAACAGGCTGGAGAGGAGGGCTCCAGCCCTGCCTCACTCCTTCCATTGCCCTAGAAGAGCCTCATGTAGACCACTCACTTAGACTGTGAGGGCTCCTGTGACCAAATGCCAAGGATGAGGTGGCTTAAACAGCAGCAATTTCCTTCTCACAGTTCTGGAGGAGAAAAGGTAAGATCAGGGTGGCAGCATGGTCAGCTTCTGGTGAGGGCCCTCTTCCTGGATTGCAGAGGATTATCTTCTTGCTGTGTCCTCATATGGAGAGAGAGGGAGAGAGATGATCTCTTCTCTGTCTCTTCTTATTTTTTATCTTTTAGAGAGGCAGGGGAGGGGTAGAGGGAGAGAGAGAATCTCAAGCAGGCTCCACACCCAGCACAGAGCCTAATATGGGGCTTGATCTCACAACCCTGAGATCATGACCTGAGCCGAAATCAAGAGTTGGACGCTTACCCAACCAAGCTGCTGAAGACTGGGGCTAGTGTCACTGGGACTCAGACCAGGTTGGGTCAGACCCGGGAATTAAACCCTGGCTAGCTGGGCCTTGCCAATACCTCTGCTAGCTACAGACCCTGAGTCTTTACCACATTCTCTCTCCAGCCTGTCGGTCTGACAGTCTGCTCCTGATCTCTGCAGGGAGGGTCCTGATCTCAGCATGGCAGACCCATGGGCTTTAGACTTAGCGTCCATTCAACATGGGAACTGAAAGGTCCCGGGAATGTTAAATGTCAGGGCCTCTCTCTGTTTGACCCGCCACACCATTAGATATATGAGCCCTGCCCCAGAGACCTAAATGAGAAAGGGCACTGACCTAATGAGTCATCCCCAAATGAGGAATATTAGAACACATACATATGGTTCTCTTACTCTCTGCCTTTGCTTCTTCCTACCAATGCTCGTGCTGGAAACTGGGTGGTTTTTCTTTTACTTTCCATACATGATACATGCCTCACCATAATGTTGGTGAGTCTCACGGCTTCACTAAATACCCATCAGGAGAACTTGGACACTGAATCCCATTCCCCAGTGAATTCTCTATCCCCCCTCACTCCCTGGACTCCTGCAGCCATGGAGCCTCTCCACACAGGTTTCCACATGCCAGGACCCCATCCCTCAGCCTTCCAGCCTAAAGAACAACTAATCATGCTTATTGTGCATAATAGACTCTTCCTGAATGATGGGGGGGGGGGGTGATGGCAAGGGAATGCTGTAAAACACAAGATGGGAAAGAATGTGAAATCAAATGGTTAACGGCACTCACATTAAACCTCTGCTCTCCCTGCCACAACGATTTATTTCACCAGTGGACATTCTCAGCTTTTTTATGAAGCCCTGTTTGCTGTCATTCCCTGGATTTGTTTCACCTCCTTCTAGCCAAGCGTTTCTCTCAACTCTCTCAGTAAAGGACACCCTCATTAACTGTCCTCCAGGCAGCCAGGCCATCAGTCTGGTATGGAGGGAAATTTAGTTCTCATTTTATCTGACATGAAGGAGAGAGGTAGCACAGAGTAATGATTGCAATCAAGGGTTCAAAGGCAGTCTGCCCAGGTTTCAAATCTGGTGTTCACAGCTTACTAGCTATATGATTTTAAGAAGTTACTCACTCTCTCCACACCACAGTTGCCCCATCTGTAAACCCGGACTCATCACAGCCCCCTGCCGGCTGGGACGATCATAAGGATAATATGAAGAGTCTAGTCCTATAAGACACTCATACCCATTCTTGGTCAAAAGTTAGTAGCACCCCAAGAGAGGTAGGTGTTATTCTCTCTCAACTTCTCCTTCCTAGACGAGCCTAGTTCTCAAACTTCAGCACGCATCAGAATTATCTGGAGGGCTTATTACGTGACAGAACTTCTGGGACCCAACCCTAGAGTTTCTGATTCAGTAGATCTGGGATGGGGCTGGGAAATTTGCATTTCTAAGTTCCCAGGAGTTGCTGTGAAGCTGGTCCAAGGATCATACTTTGAGAATTAACAGTCTATTTTTTTTCCACTTAAAAAAGTACTATTAAGTTGTTTTTCTTAACATAAGAGCCATCAGTCTTGGCTTCCTACCTTTAGGAACAAGCGGAAGTTTCAACTTGTACTTTGTACAAAGCCTTCCTTGATCAGATTCCGTAGGCAGGAAAGAACATATTTACTAGGCTGTCTGTTCTGTAAGAAAGAGGAAGAAACACAAATATATACATGTATCTCCACTTTTTGTAAAAACAAAAACAAAAAAACAAAAAAACCCCGCAAAACTTATGAAAGATAAACCAGAAACTGAAAGAATTGTTTACCTTGAGTGTGGTATATTATTTTTGTGTGTAGTTTTGACTTTTGGAAGCATGTTGTATTTTACATATTGAAAACATTAAAGTAAATCAACAAGTTTGGAGAGAGAGGCCCAGAAGTGAATAAGGACAGAAACAAATAAAACTAACAGCATACCTAATGGATGACAGAACTACATAGAAGGCAAAAAAGGAGAATGAAGCCAAGTCAGCTGGAACATAGTACTTCCATATATGCCCTGGGTCTAAAGGGAAAAAGAAATACAAACGTTTTGATAGTGCTATGGGTGTAGGGATTCTGAAGCTATTTTGTATCTATTTTAGGACTGAGCAAATGAGCAAATATAATGATGTTTCCAGAAGACAGGTTTTTTACTATGGGGGAAAAAAGGTGATACAGTTTATGGAATAGGGGGTAAGGTATCAGTATGAAATCATGATTTTTTTTTTTTTAATTAAAAAGAAGGGGCACTTGGGTGGCTCAGTTGGTTAGGCATCTGACTCTTGCTCTCAGCTCATGTCTTTTCTTTCTTTCTTTCTTTCTTTTTTTTTCCAGCTCATGTCTTAATCTCCCAGGGTCATGAGCTCAAGCCCTGCATTGGGCTCTACTCTGGGTGTGGAGGCAACTTAAAAAAAAATTAAAAAAGGAATATATGCATATGTATATATATTCCCTAGCTCTGTATGCTGAAAGTGTCTTCAAGTAATGCTACCTTAGCAGCAATTGAATGACCTAGCACTAGATTTTAGGGTGTAAATATCACTCCCATTTAAAAAAAAATAGCTGATTTTAAAGTACAAGATAAGACTAGGACTTTTTTGTGTCAGAAAATAATGAAATGCTTTTTTAAAAAAGGTGGGGGAAGTCAAAAAGAGGAACAATACTTGAAGAAATTTCTACTAGCCAAATCACTGACAATTTAAGCAAAATAATAATAAAGAATAATGACAAATGAGTTATGGCACTGGAGGGAGAAAAAAAAAAAAAACACATAAGAATCCCTGAGTCCTTAATGATACTAAAAAGGGGGAAAAAAACACCAAAGAAATGAATAAGGATGACAGGATAGCTTTTCTTTAAAATAGAACACCAACTAATAAATGTAGAAGGAATACTAAAGTTAAAAAAAATCACCATTTTTATTTTTTTAAGCTTTATTTTATTTTATTTCATTTTAAAAATTTTTTATTTATTTGAGAGAAAGAGCCGAAGCAGGGGGAGCTGCAGAAGGAGAGGCAGAAGCAGTCTCCGCGCAGAGCAGGGAGCCCAATGCAGGGCTCAATCCCAGGACCCTGGGATCATGATCTGAGCCAAAGAGCAGGCACTTCACCCACTGAGCCACCCAGGCATCCTTCTTGCCCTTTAGATAATAATCCCCAGAGGCCAGGTTATCATCACAGGGTTTGGAGCAGAATAAGGCTTTGTTGTAGGGGGCTGTCCTGTATATCATAGAATGTTTAGCAACATTCCTAGCCTTTATCCCCCATATCAGTAGTAACTCCCTCCCTGCCAAGTTATAACAAACAAGAATGTCCCTATTGCCAAATGTCCCCTGTGGGGCAAAATCATCATTTTTAAACCATCATAGCAATATTTGGTTCAGATAAGAATGATCAAGGAATACTAAAACCATTAGGTGAAAGTTTGTTGGGGATGAGCATAGTAACACAGTCTGAAAATTTGTCCTCCTAGATTCTTTTTTTTTTTTTTTAAGATTTTATTTATTTAATTGTCAGAAAGAAAGAGAGAGAGAGAGTGAGCACAAGCAGAGGGAGCAGCATGCAGAAGGAGAAGCAGGCATGCACCCTGCTGAGCAAGGAGCTCTATGTGCGACTTGATCTCAGGTCCCTGAGATCATAACCAGAGCAGAAGGCAGACGCTTCACCGACTAAGCCAACCAGCCATTCCTGTCCTCCTAGATTCTTAACTACCAGAGGAAAGAAAGTGCTTTGACAGCCGACAACATTATAACTAAGTGATCACTGACCAACTAATATCTTGTTTCCTGAAAAGATATACTGAGAAGGACACAACACCCCTTATTTAACTTTCTTGCCAAAAATGTATAACCTAAATCTATAAAGTTTACAAACTGGTCTTTGCTTTTCAAAAATATCAGTGTCAGTAGAGACAAAGAAAGGCTGGGGAACCATTCCAGATTAAAGGACATTAAAGAGCTAAATGCAGAACATAATTCTCTATTGGATGCTCAATTAGGAAAGAAAAACCCAATGTAGCTAACAAAGATATTATTGGGACAATGGAAAAAATTTTTAAATGAACTACATATTACATAATACTATTATTATATTGCCATTCAATTTTCTAAATGATGATTGCTTTCTGTAAAAGAATGTCTCTTTTATTAAAAGATAGATGCTAAAGTATTTAGGAGTGAATGGACACAATGTCTGTAACTTTATCTCAAATGATTTAGCAAAAATAACAACAATAACAGTTATATATGGAGAGAGATGAAGCAAATGTGTCAAAATATTAGTAATTGGTGAATCTCAGCGAAGGCTATTCCCAGCTCTGTTTGAATTTTGCAACTTTTTTTATAAGTTTAAAATTTTTGCAAATTAAGATGTGAAACAAAAGTGTTTTTTTTAAGATTTTATTTATTTCCTTAACAGTGAGAGAAAGAACACAAGCAGGGGGAGTCGGAGAGGGAGAAACAGGCTTCCTGCACACTTGGGAGCCCAAAGCAAGGCTCGATGCCAGGATCCTGGGATCATGACCTGAGCCAAAGGCAGATGCTTAATGACGGAGCCACCCAGGCATCCCTGAAACAAAAGTTTTAAGTCTGTAGGTGAATTTCTCTTCCTAACTAGCCAGCATAATAAAAAATATTTTCCCTTTAAATCCAGTATTTTTTTTTTAACTCTTACCTTTTTCTGTTAATAATAACTTTTAGTTCCCTGGCTTGGGCAGCTGGGATAAGTAAAAAGATGGAGATGGTACAGTTTGGAATCAGTGGATCCGAGGAGTCTCAGGAAGGTCTCGTGAGACAAGTGCTCAGAGGAGAGGTCTAGGTTAAAGAAATAGAACTATCAGGTGGTGTTACTCCCTTGAGAGTTCTGGGAGGATCTTGGAAAATAAGAGTGACCCTTAAGGACACTGAGAGTGAATGGTGGGAAAGCCAGGGGAAGCCATGTCCTGGGAGAACCTGGTGGGGTCCAGGGGCAACAGAGGGACATGTCAGTATGCACGCCACAGCCAAGCCATGGCTGTGAAATGCACCAAGGAGTAGAGCGGACACCTACAAAGTCCACTGGGTTTGGCCAATAGGTGGTCCTTGGTGACCTATGCAATAGTGATTTCCAGGGGGCGGGGCGTGGCGTCAGGGATGAAACCACTTTGAGCTGCGTAGAAGGGTAGTTAGTGGGGAGTGAATGTGCTGAGTCCACTCTTCTGATAAGCGTCTTTTGAAGAATAGGAGAAAATGTAATAGCAACCATAGCAACAGCTGGGTGAAGGCAGAGTCTTAATTTTGATTTTTTTAAAGATTTATTTATGAAAGAGAGAGAGAGAGTGGGGGAGAGGCAAGAGGGACAGAATCTTCAAGCAGACTTCCTGCTGAACATGGAGCCCCACTCGGGGCTCGAACTCACCACCCTAAGATCATGACCTGAGCTGAAACCAAGAGTCGTATGCTCAACCGACTGAGCCACCTAGGCACCCTAATTTTGGTTTTTAAAACTGATAGTGTGGGGCTGCCTGGGTGGCTCAGTGGGTTAAGCCTCTGCCTTCAGCTCAGGTCATCATCTCAGGGTCCTGGAATCATGTCCCATATCGGGCTCTCTGCTAGGCAGGGAGCCTGCTCTTTCCTCTCTCTACTTGTGATCTCTCTCTGTCAAATAAATAAAATCATTAAAAAAAAAAAAACTGATAGTGATTTGCCTAACGAGAGGGGGAGGTTGGAGAAGCAGAAAGGAGTGATGCTTGGATTGGCAAGATCCTTGATAAACTAGCGACCAGGACATCTGGACACAGTGGTGGGCCCAGCCCTAGCCAGGGAAAGAATGTCACCTCCCATCCAGCGGCCTGCAGGCCCCAGAACCTTGCTTGGATAGCCTTTCTTTCCCTACAGCGCTCTCCTCTCCAAGAAACACACCAGAATGTCCCCCTCCTTCCTATTATTTCCCTTTGTAGAATCTGCAAAGCAGAGTACTGATGTGGGTAGAGCTCAGAATTTAGTCAGAGGACGCCTTCGCCGGCTTGTGTACACCTGTGTGTGTCTGTCTGTGTGTGGTGGTTTTTTTTTTTTTTTTAATTTGTTTCATTTTTTGTTTTGTTTTGTTTTGCTTGACTTCCTGACACTATCTTTCCCAAGCAGCCATTTGCTCATCTTCAAAATGGGAAGATGTGCCCTATTTCATAGGTTTCTCTGAGAATAAGTTAAGATATTTTATGAAAGCACTCTAACAATTCTAAAAGGAAAAGTGATTCCGTGGATTGTGTTTTTCACTTTGTTGTTGTTATTGTCAGTGTGTGTGGGTTTGTTTGTGTTGGTCTGTTTCTAATTCTTGTGGCAAAGACTCATTCAGCGTTTACTCGCCAAAGGCGTACCACGTGCCAGATCTTCCGCTCTTAGGATCTGGCAGTGTTCCAGGGAGCTGGAGACCTGGCAGTTGCCAAGAAAGTTCTCCACGGCTGCCGGCTTCGGACTGGGCAGCTGCACCAGATCACGTGCTCTTGGCTGTTTGCAGTGAGGGCTCGAAGCATGTCCACACAGACATCGTGGCCCCTGGCTGTGGTTTGCAACTCTGAAGAACTGTGTAATGCAAGTTAATGGCCATCAGTTGGGAATGGGTAAGTTCACTATGAGGTTGTTACTGACAACAGTTTTATCAGAATCTAATTTTCCACTAGGTGACAGCAGAGCCCATAGCATTACCTTAATCATGGCTCCTTGGGAACAGATCGTGTTTGAGAATCTTCTGGAAGAAGAGCCCGCCTTTCTGGAGAGAGTACTTATTGCTAAAACTATGATACATGGCCTGAGATGTCATTGTTGCTCTCCTGAGATAATTACACCCCAGATTTTTAAACAATGGATTTTAGTCTTTTGACATACTGAATCACTTGAGTTTATAGAAACAACTACAACAATAATAAAATGAGCTAACATTTATTAAGCATTTACTGTGTTCAGGCCCTTTCATAAATAAATCATAAATAATCAGGGCCCTGAGACACCCTACTTCTTAGAGATGTCCTTCAGTGAAGCCTTCCACAGGTGAGCTCCTGTCTCTGTAACACTAACCACATATTCAATGTGCTCACAGCTTAACCGCCCTGCCCAGGAGAGGAGGAAGTTGAGAAAGCCTGTTCATAGTTTAGTCAAGGGCCTTTTATAGGGTTTTATAAATAATTTTCAATTCTAATTGACCTTTCTCAGAGCATATATCTTCTTTTAAAAAAATTTTTTTTCTTTAGAATCATGTCAATCTTTGTTTGGGTCTTCTGGGGGAGATTCCCTTATCTTGGGAACATCCTGTGAGTTTCTGGGTGACCCAATGAAGTTATTTTCCAGGGCCCATGGCTGAGAAGCCAGGCCAAATGAGTTTAATCTTCACAGTATAAAGCCTTAATCATCAGAAGGCAGTGGGGCTCAGAGCAAGAAGTGGGCGTCTGATTCTGTCCCCAGACTCCTGACAGCTTTGCTTGGTCCTGAGCAGAGCGAGGCCCAATTAGGAAAACCACACGGCTCTCTGGAACAGGCTGTGACGTAAGCGGGCCTGCGTTGGTTTTTTCCCCATTATAGTGTTACACACAGAAAACAGAGAGCCATTCTCCCTGCCTCTCACACAGTGACTTATGACCTACGCACCTCCGTAAATTTTTAATTCTGAAAGAAGGCTTTGATGACCTGTAGATCAAAGGTATACCGAGCATACTGAGTGTACGTCACTGTGCTTGGTGAAGCCTCCAGAAGGATGCTGACTCCTGACACAGCGGCTGGGGTGGCTCCGATGGTGGAGATCGCAAAGCATGTGACACCTCTTGATGTTTCCCAGGGGCTAGGAAATCATACCATGTGGGAAACTGAGCCATGGAGAATAGGAAATGAGTGACAAGGCGGTCTGATTGGTGGTACCCATAGACCAGTGTGGCCCGGGGAAATTCAGGGTACTGTTATTATAGAAATGGCATATGCTCTCAGCCGACAGTTTAAAAATCCAGGTATGTATATCTCCTTCAGGAAGTGCATATGTGTGCCCATATGAGTACATACATGTGATATAGTTCTTCCTCACAGTACAGAGCCCAAGCTCCAGTCTCCGAGTATTAGAGCAACCCAAGCATTAGCAAACATTGTCTCCATGAGAGAGAAGCAGAGACTCCTCTGGTCACCCAGAATCTTCCCCCACAATGGCAGCTGGGAGCACAAGGAGAGATCACTGTTTTGGTGACCAGCCTTGGCCAGCCATACTCCAGGCCCCGGCATTGGCCCAAAGTACATTCACAAGGGTGAGCGCGTGTGCTGCTTGACCCATAAAGTCTGTGTTGACACCCGGTGTAATTATTAACAGTCCCATTCCAGTCTCATAAAATGGGCCAAGTGAGTCAATAAATTATATCAACACGCTAAATACTTCCTCTGTGCTTCAGCTCCCCTAGCATACCTCCTTCAAGGTGTTGGAATAGTTGCAGACCTCTGAGCTGGGGGGAGGGGCTTTCTCATCTTGGGGTCTCTTCTCGATCTAGAAGTCCCCTGTTTCTGGGGCCATTGACCATGGAAGGACCAATATTACCTTCAGTGCAGACAAAGGAACTCCCTGGCCTCCTTTCTAAGACAGGCTGCCATCAACCCCTAGATCTCTTTTCTTCCAGCAAGATCTCAGTAGCACAAAGGAAGGTTACTGCTCAGGAAGGTAACTTCTCTGGATAATTATTTTGGCCACTTCCTGATCCCTAGCATGTCATCTGCAACATGAGAAAAAGAAGAAAATGAAACTCCCTCATAATTACCAATGAGAAATTCCCTGTGGTTCATATTGTTAAAGCATATTTTCTGGATAGAGATACAAAATCTTTTACTAGAGCTAGCAGTGTTCCACCTGACTTTCATAGCTTTTTCCAGAGGAGACAACCAGGGTTTGCAATGAATAATTACATTGACACTTTCCTAATATTTATTTATTTTATCTTTTAAATATTCTTATTTTAGACTCTAAAACTTCTAGGAGGAAATTGAATAACAGTTGAATTGAATAACAAGCTTGTCTTCTTCTGATTTAGTGGAATGCCTTGAGTAGTTTACCATAAAAAATGATGTGTTCGGTTGACTTAGGATAGGAATTCGGGTGAAGGGAGTATCTTTCTAAATTTACCAAAATATTTGTCTGGCTGTATTTATAAGCTACATTGTCAGTTTCTTGATTTTGTCCAGATAAATGGCATTGGAACTAGACTTCCCTCAAACATTCAACTTTTTCATCTCTTTCTCTTTTTACCTAACATAAAATATTAACTCCATAAATAATAAAAAGAATGGGCTTTGGAATCAAACATACATACCAAAGGTGATGCCTGGCTGTGGTACTCTGTTAACTCTTCTAGATTTCTTTAGCTGAAAATGGGAATAATGATACTGATTTCACAGCATTTATCACACTGCCTAGAATGTAGCAATTACTCAATAAATGTGTTAGTATAGTTTTTAATAATATTATTAAATTATTATTTAATAATAATAGTATATTATTATTATTATCATCTTTCAGTGGATTACAGAATGGAAAATTTCCTTAGAAAAGACTTTCACATGAATTAAAGGGTCAATTTGAAGACTTATCTAATGATAAGTCTAAGATCACTCATAGGGTGACCCACTGTCCCCAGTTGCCCAAGACTGATGGGCCTCTCAAGATAAGGAACTTCCAGTATTAAATGTGGGAAAGTCCTGGGCAAATCAAGACAAGTTAGTCACCATAAATCATAGTGCTATTAGTTTGTTGCCTGTTTTATTTTAATCAGTCGGGCTTCTCCAGAAGACAAAAATAACATTCAAAGATATCATTAAAGACCTGCTGATTGAACAGACCTCACCATCATCCTCATCCTCATCTCAACCACAATAACAACAATAAAACCCCCATATTTAGAAGGGAACTACATTTCTCTAAAGCACTTTCTAGCAAATCAAGGAAAACATTCCCGGGATGGTTTCAACAGAAAAATTAGAGCATTAAGGATTAGCATCAGGAAGCTGGGTATTCCAATGGGGAAGGAGGTAGGAAAGAGAGGCTGGGCTGCTTGACATACTTCAGGTAGTGCAAACCTGGTCTCCTGATTCCCAGGGAGAGAGGGGAGGGGGCCAGCCCCACAGGAGGTGTTCTAGTGAGGTGTTTGATGCCCTCATAGAATGGTTGGGGCAAGCCTGGAGGGGACACGGGCTTCAGGGGCTGTAGCCAGCCTGTACCCAGATGAGTCATCCCCAGACTATTCTGATGGGAGGGAGTAACCACAGTTGAGGACATTCAGAAAGGTCAGGATCAGACGTGGATTCCTGGGCAGTGCCACTGCTGGGAACGGAGGGTGAGGAGCCAAGATCAGGGGTACCGTGGGACATACAGGTCACAGCTGGGTAAATCCACGGTGTTTATGACACAGACTGTGGACACAGCCAAGGTACCAGGAGCTTATTCTCACTGGGCGTTAGGCACACTGCTGTGGGAGTCAATTAGATAATGCAAATAGATGCATAGTATTGCTCATGGAACACAGTTAAAACTTAATACATGTGAGCTATTTTTAGTCTTTGGCACTCCAAAAATTAACCAATTAATTTCCCTTGGGACAGAAGCAGAAGACTAAGTGTCAAGGTTTGTGTTGTATTTGTTCCACCATTTTCTGTCCATCCACACAGCAGTATGGAAAGATAAGCATTTGTGTCCACAGTGGCTACTACAGAGAACAAGCAATGATGTCCAGAGCATATCTGCCAGGAAAAGCCATTAAGGACCCTTTATAGGGTCATGGCCTTGATACACCCACACAGACCAGAACCCTAATTTTGTCCATCCATGGACAGAAAAATTTTCTCTAAGGATTAGTTCCCTACATTAACCAGTACTTACTAGAGAGATACACAAACCAGTGTATCTTTTATTTTTAGCTTTTAATATTGATTATTTTTATTTGTCAATGGTATATAAAACAAATAAGTAAAAGAGGGCCAAACATGGACCAATCGTCACAGTGTATCAATAAATGAGGACATCCCAGAAGCAATTAGCCAGGTCTGCTCCAACAGGGTGCTCATTAATTTCTGATGAGAAAGTATTATCAGAAGGCAGGGATCCTTATGATCAGCAGCAAACTCCACAAAGTGTCCAATAAAAATCAGAGGCCTGTGAGTCCACTTACAAGAAGAAATGACTGCATAGGGACAGACTGCAAAAGTTCCTTTTGAACAACACAGTCTTCTCAAGACAGAAGCTTAGCCATAATCAAAAAGGTTATTCCAAATGCAGAGCACGGGAACTAAGAGGAGAGCTGGCATCAGGTCAGTGGAATTGGGTGAAGAGTGCCTCACTCACAGAACCAGAAATACTGGACAGGTCACTGACTCTCTTGTACAGGCTGAGATGGGTGCTGCTAGTATCTGTCTTCATGACTTTTTGCTTTTTTCTTTTCCTACACTTTGCTAGTTCCACAAAATCTCTTTCTCACATATGCATTCTCTATTTAGCCAAGTGAATATATTCATTCCTATGACAGAGAAGTTTTGCAAGCCCACAGGTCTATTTGCCCTTGAAACAGCTGTGTAGCATGGCGCTTCTTCCCTATCCTGCATTCTTACCTCTCGTTGTTTGCTTAACCTAACGTTTGTTTCTGATATTTGCTTAGCACACCTCTCCAGCTGTTTCTGAGCACTGTAAGAAGGAAACAGTTCACTGGGTGACAATACCAGGTAATCAAGTCTTCCTCTGAGCATTCAGGACCAGTACTGTTGTACAAGGTAGAATCTATGACTTATCTGTTGCCAGTGCTCTCTGAAAACATAGTGCACTGTCAAAACTAAAATTATCCAGATAATTTGTCATTATGATCAGCCATGTGGCTATTTAAATGGTTTTAGAATGAGGCTGAGTTTCAAAGAGCAGTGGCCTTACCAGATCCCCGACTCCTCCAAAAAGTGAGGGTTTTGGCTCCTGGCACCCTGTTCCCATGAACAGTACCAGAGATGTGGATCGGCCTTGCTGGAATAGGGGACAAGAATGACTTCCTATGACTTCCTGGGCATGAGCTCTCCTGTTGGAAGAAAACCATTGCTATGACTAGGGTGGCCATTTGACCTGTTCTAACTAGGACACCCGAAACAACAGAGTCAATTAGGTTGATCTCAGGCAAGCTAGGACCTCACCTATTAGAGCATGGATCACCTCCCTGGGAATGAAGTCAGCAACAGACACTTCTTTCCACTCCAGATGAGTGACAAAAGGGAAGGAGTGAGTGCTGAGAATAAGTACAGTGATACTCTGATGTGCTCAATTAATCCTGAAGTGACAGACTGGAATGAATCCAATAGATCCCTGCACTGACACCTGATGTAAGGGCAGGCTTTTCAGTTAGAAGAGCAAGTCAGGCTTTTCACTGACCAAGAGTCAGGCCTCCCCTGTAAATACTGCCCTGTGATGATGGGTAGGCAGAGCTCTGCCTGAAATGGGGCTGACACCTCAACTTGAAAGTCACAATGACCACATCCAACATTTTCTTGACTTTCCAGCCAAGTAGTTATCCCAGGCTCTCTCCAAATCCTGCCTTATTATCAAGGCTCACTCAGAGGTGGACGGCTCTATGTAGTCACACTGTCCTCCAAACCCCTTGCTTTCTCTTTTCTCAGAAACTGTTTAGCCTTCTGTACTACAATTCTGAGATTTGAGCTGAAGTTCATCAGTAGCCCAAGTAGAAGGTGGCCCTACTTATTTTTAACCCCTGTGGCACTGAGAAGTTGTTCAATCCCATTCATCTTTGGCATATATGGCCTTACATTGTTCTTTAACATGGACTTTTGTTTTCCCAAATTCCCTGGGGATGCAAGTCATATACAATTGTCCCTCTTCCCATCCATGTGATTCAATTGTCGGTGAGGGCTTACTGATTTTTGGAAGGCTTATTTTACACATAGAACCGTTTTAGTTTTGTTCCAAAGGGAAGAGCTATTTATTTTAGCAAAACTTATCTAGGCTTTGCCCTCATTTCTGAATATATTAGCAGTCCTCTCCCCTCAAAACCTCTATGCTAATCTGGAATTCAGATCAGACTTCTTAAAAAAGATGAGGGCATGCAGTTAATATTAATATTTTGATGCTGAATGTCTTAAGTATGCAGTGAAATTGTAAAATGAGCAGAAGCTTTTAAATCCATCAAATCAGAGTTGGGTTCTGGGTCTGGGTCTGGGTCTGGTTCTTACTGACTATGGGACTTTGAGATTCATTTCCTCTCTGAGCCTTGGGTTTTTTTTTGTAAAATATTGATAACAATATCTATTTCACCGAGCTAATGTGAGGATTATGTACAGAAGAAGTACATAGCACAATGCCTAGAACAGAGTAAGTGCTCGTAAATGTTAGATAATTCTCAAGCTGAATGGGCCACTGAAGTTGCTTTAGGGGATGCCAATTCCTATAATTCTAGGACAGAAGGAGGGGAGTAGCTGTGAGACAAAGAGGAATACAGAATCACAGTGACTCTACATGATGCCAGATGCCTGGAAAGGAGTGTCATAAGGAAGTAATAATCCCCAAGTTTGAATTGGCTTCTCTGGAAACTTTCAGGTTTGATATAACAGATCGCAAACTGTATCCTCAGTCCAAAATTATTTCAGTGATTTTGGGAAAGTATGGAAGAGCATTTCCTAAAGTTTGGTCCGTTGAAACTAGTGCTAAGAATTAATTCACTAAAAGTGTCAAGTGAGTTTGTTAAATCTTGCATTCTATATCACCCTCTTAGAGATAGCCATGCATACTAACACATTGTAGACTGAGAAACTCTGCATTTTAAACTGTTTAAACTTGGTGTTTCTCAAACTTATTTGACTATGGAGCCCTTTTCACATAACATCTGTCTACACAGACCTTACTAATTAAAAATATAAGTTGCAGGAAATATTGCCTTAAAAGAGCAACGTGTTATCAGACTTGCTGAGGAATTGCTGTGTTAGTGTATTATCACAGGGACATACCCTCCCTGTTTCTGAGTCACTAGGTCTGCATTAGGGCCCAAGAATTTGTCTTCCTTTTTAAAATTATTGTTTTCAGATTGAAGTATAGTTGATATATATTAGTTTTAGCTGTACAACATAGTGATTTGACAATTATATACATGAGAAGTGTAGTTACCATCTGTCCCCATACAAACTTTGTATTCCTAGCATAGTGTATGCTCTACTTTTCATCCCTGGGATGGGGATCTGAGATCTGCAGTTTGAAAAGATAAGGATGCTCTCAGTCCATGGACCTGACTTTGAGAAGTAAGTCAATAGAATGTGATACTGCCCAAGATCTTTTACTGTCTTAGTATTAAGGTATCTGTCTAGGAAGAATCCTGGTAAGTATCATTGTAAATTCAGAGTTTGCTAGCAAAGTAAACTGATTTTCTTTGTAGATCTGGATGAACACATATAAAATTTCACACAGGATTTCTGTGGAGGAAGGTTTCTCCTGACATTTTCTGTTAGACTAACACAGACTTGAGTAAGAGTCTGTAATCATTTCTTCATATGATTTAGCCTGAATGAAAGCTTGTATTGACTAGCTATTTGTGACAGAGATCCAAAATACAATGACTTGAATAAGATTTCTCTCTCATATAAAAGTCCAAGACGGTATGACCAGCTTTACTCTAGGAAATCATGAAGGGCCCAGGTTCCTTCTGTTATGCTGACTCACCATTCCTAAAGTGTTGCATTTATTTCCACGGTTATAAGAGCAAGACTCATATGTTGCACATATTCTTTGATCATATCTCATTGACCAGAGTCTAGTCAAATAACAGAGATGGCCAGGCTGTCATGTGTATTGCTAAAAGTTGTATTTCAATAAAAGAAGGAAAGAGACAATGAATAGTCTCTGTTAACAGCAGAAATGCTAATAACACCAATTCCTGAAAGGAGAGGGAAAATGGGGGCATGGGAATAGCAATTTGTTCCAGGAACAGTCACTTACAGCGTAAGGGTATGGTTGTGTGTTACTCTAGACATGGTGGAAAGTTCTGTTGTAAAACCCATTTCCTGGTTTCTGTTTCTTTCTCAACAGTAACAGAAGATGGCTACAAGGATGATAGACGTTTCAGCAACAAATTATTATAAAAGAGTTGAAAGGGTTTCAAGAGTCCTGCAAGGAAGGAGCCAATCCCTGAGAATAGCAGCAGTTAACAATATGCTCTTCTATTGGGTTGGACCCCAGGATCTAGGCAGGAAACCTTTTTGGCAGGGGTGGGGGGAGTTCTTTGATCCCTTAGTTAAACAATCTAGAATTCAGCCCAGTTTTGGCTAGAGGCTTCATTTATTCCAGGACACATCAAGACATTAAGTTGTAGAACATGCATAGCAACTGAATCACACTATTTAGTGCAGCATGAGGCTGTCATTTGAGGTCAACTCCAGGAAGTACTCTCTTATCTGTGAAAAACCTATCCCCTCTCCGCCCATGAATGGAAAGTCCACTCTGTCTCCATCCCTACTGTACTCATCCAAGTCCAGGAGATATGAAACCAAGTAAATTTTACCCGTGGAGCTCCATATTTCAGAGTCAAGTTTTGGTAATTAAGATGAAAATAAAGACAAAAATTAGAGTTTTATCCTAAATGTTGTGATATAAATAACTTTGTTTTTTATTTCCTTAAAGAGTCACATTTGAATGATCTCCAGTGAAGTTCAAACTCATTAGATGATAGAGAGTCTCTTGACACAACTAATGGAGGCCCAAAGAGCTGACTGAGGGATGAATTAGGAAACATTTATATTGTGCAAAGTGAACTCTTCCTTGGTCAGTCTCTCACTTCTCTGACTTAATGTAATGGCCCATCTTTAAATAGTCAATCAATGATCCAATTTATTGTAAAATGGATACAGTCTATTAAGAAAATCAGGTCAAAGTGCTTAGCTGTTTTCAGGAGAGAAAAATCAGACAATGAACAGTTATGTGTTATTATGACTGAAAAACAAAACTGACAGGAACAGGACCATATAAACAGAGCATCATGTGATTGTCTACCAGCCTGGCCCTAATGGAAACAGACGAGTGACATTTCCTTTTTAAAATGGGTATCTTTTCCCAAGGACTTCTTGTGTTAAAAACTTCAGAGCACATGAGCTGGAATGCAGTCCTAGCTGGAACTTCTGTTTTATCCTGAGCGGAACATTATAACTTCTATATCACATTTGTTTATTACCAGAAAGCAAGTTATGTGGCTTGTGTTTACTTTCTTTAACGAGGCCCACTGGGGATCAGCATCTCTTAGACAGATTTCTTTAATGAGGAATGGTTCTATTTCTCCCCAGTGTGGCTGTTATCACTCAACAAGGTCATTCAGTTGTGAGTAAGTTCCTTAAATCACTGTGAAAAGGGTTCCAGGTAGCAGGAATTCTAGGATTCCTCATGCATGACCTGTGTCTCAGGTGACCTACTTTCCATAAGTAAGTCTTTAACACATTCCCTTTCAACTGTGATGAAAAGGAGGCTATAAAAAAGCCAACAGGTACAGCCTGTCAGATTAAATCCCAGATCAATCTTGATGTTAAAAGCCTGAAACAGAGAGGACTTACCATGTTAAACTTACATGTGAGGACCATGAATTCTCTGTGTCCAGAGAAAACTAGACTTTTATACTTGGCATGACAGTAGTTTCATTAGAAGACAAGTCAAGTTGAATAATTTCCATGTAGGTTAATGTCTCACCAATACATAATACTTAAAAGAAGCAAATTTTTGAAAGCACTTTTTCTTTTGAGAGTGTAGAAGTACCCTTGAGATTTATTTAAGCACAAGCTTTAAAGGTTTTTTGTTTTGCTTTTTTTTTTTTTTTGTTTTGCTTTATTTTTCTACTATGGATATTAAATAACAAGAGGAAAAAATAACATGTGAGAAAATATTGTGTGCTTCTTAGCGCTAGCCATAAGTCACTTTTTTTCTATCATCCTTCAAAGAGTAATATTTTCAGAGGACAATGTTAAATATGTTGGTAGTGATATTTATGGCAGAGTTAAGGCCCAATAGAGAAGCTCAATTACCTGATTTCATGATGATTTTCCTAATCTGTATGAGAATGGATAGGTAGACATGTCCAAAGCTCTCATGACTAAACCACACCATCAACCTGTGGTCAGAAGTGTTCAATGGCACCCATAACCTTCCTGCTCAGGGAGCTCAGGTCAAGCAGTTGTGAGACAGAGTGGTGTAGAGGTATATCCAAGAGTCATAAGTGAGCTTGACTACCCGCTGTTAGACTTAGGGCAAGCCACTTTGTCTATCTAAGCCTATTTCCTTGACTAAAAAATGAAGTAGGGGCACCCAGGTTGCTCAGTCAGTTAAGTGTCTGCCTTTGGCTTAGGTCCTGATCTTTGGGTCATGGGATCGAGTCCCATGTCAGGCTCCCAGCTCAGCGGGGTGCCTCCTTGTCCCTCTGCCTCAGCTTCTTCTCACCACTCATACTCTCTCTCTTTCCAATAAATAATAAAATCTTTAAGATAAAAAGCTTTTGCACAGCAAAGGAAGCAGTCAACAAAACCAAAAGATGACTAAGAGAATGAGAGAAGATATTTGCAAAAGACATATCAGATAAAGGGCTAGTATCCAAAACCTATAAAGAACTTGTCAAACTCAACACCCAAAGAACAAATGACCCAATCAAGAAATGGGCAGAAGACTTGAACAGACATGTCTGCAAAGAAGACATCCAGATGGCCAACAGACACATGAAAAGTGCTCCACATCACTCAGCAAATTGAAACCACAGTGAGATACTACCTCACACCAGTCAGAATGGCTAAAATTAACCAGTCAGTAAACGACAGGTGTTGTTGAGGATGCAGAGAAAGGGGAACATTCCTACATTGCTGGTAGGAATGCAAACTGGTGCAGCCACTCTAGAAAACAGTATGGAGGTTCCTCAAAAAGTTGAAAATAGAGCTACCCTACGACCCAGCAATCACACTACTGGATATTTACCCTAAAGATACAAATGTAGTGATCTGAAGGGGCAGGTGCACCCAAATGTTTATAGCAGCAATGTCCACAATAGCCAAACTATGAAAAGAACCTAGATGTCCATCAACAGATGAGTGGATAAAGAAGTGGTATGTATGTATATAGTGGAATACTATGCAGCCATAAAAAACTAGAAATCTTGCCATTTGCAGTGATGTAGATGGAACTAAAGGGTATTATGTTAAGCAAAATAAGTCAATCAGAGAAAGACAACTATCATATGATTTCTCTGATATGAGGAATTCGAGAGGCAAGGCAGGGGATTGTAGGGGGTAAGGAGGGAAAAATGAAACAAGATGGGACCAGGAAGGGAGATAAATCATAAGACTCTTAACCTCAGGAAACAAATGGAGGGTGGGAAGGATAGGGTGGCTGGGTGACGGGGAGGGTATGCACTATGGTGAGTGCTGTGAATTGTGTCAGACTGATGAATCACAGACCTGTACCCCTGAAACAAATAATACATTCTATGTTAATAAGATTTTTAAAAAATGAAGTGATATAACATTACTTCATTGGCTGTTCCCAGTTGGCCCTGAAGAAAAGGAAAGAAGCCAGAGATGAAAGATGGCTAAGCAGGGTGAGATGACTTCTGACAGGGGCCCCTCTGTTGGTGCCCATGTACCTCTTCATTTGGCATGCTTTCTTTGTTTGGTCAGAGGCCTTTTTCTTTGGCCAAAATCATGACAACAGCTGCTTCAGGAGCTGAATCTTCAGAAGTTGTCCTTCTGACTGACAATTATTGGCCTATATAAATAACCATTCCCAACAAATGTTATTGAGGTGATAATGAAAGCTCATAGGATTCTAAGGTTGGAGAACTTTCTGGAATGGGAATGTGATTTCCCATTCCCTGAATAAACGTTTGTGGACACAGTGTCATTGGATCTTTAGCAATTTGCTTAACTTCTCTTCATCAAGGTTTCTTCATTTGTGAAATGAAGATACAACTTGAAGTTTGTTTGTTTTAGAGAAATAAACAAGATGATGTATGTGCATTTATAAGGGTCTCTCTAGGAGATGGCATACATACTCACACAAATTGTGAGTTGAGAGGGGCCCAGTAGAGGAACTATTTGCAATAGGATGGACAGATTTTTAGGAAAATCAACAGGAATAATGCCTGGGTCCCCAGTAGGCAATGGGGAGAAGTATTCCTGCCTCTAGGCCTGGACAGGGAAAGGGAAGGGGTGTTTACAGGTACCCTAGGAAAGGCTGCTGGAGAGAAGCTATGGTTTTCATAGAGAGATGGAACCAACTTGTAGTGACTCAGTAAGGAGGGCACCAGAGGAATGAATTTCTTACCAATTTAACCTCTTCTGATCTCCTTCCTCAACCTCCAATCACCAAACCTCATTGGAGGCCAGAGGTCAGGAAGCTCACTGAAGCATTCTGTATAGGGTAGTTTTCCAGAGCCCAGAGCCAAATGGAAAAGTGGGGAAAGTAGATCTGGAGGGTAAAATGGGGGAAAATGGAACATTAGCAGGTACTTAGTATTTTGCCTGGCATATAGATATTAATTATAATGAGTGAACTACAGAAAAGAGTACACAGATCAGGTTTCAAATTCTAGTTCCATCTTTGGGGGTTGGGAAGAAGATAATTCCAGAGCTTTTTTTTTTTTTTCCCAGAGCTTTTTAGAAATGTTCAAAGTTTATAAAGTTTTCCAACATTTCCTAAATATGTTTCAGTCTGCTTATTGTTAAGAGGATTTTTCCAATAACACTAATACTTTGCAAGTATAAGTTTAACAGTGTTGCTCCAAATTACTGGGGAAAAAGAAAACATTAAGTGTGGAAGTCTGGGAATAAATATAATTCTGTCAACCAGTTCTTTAATTTGAACTTCCTTTTTCTCTGGAGTGTCACACTTATCTAGAGAACCTTTTTCAGGTCTGTTAGTGAAACAGGCAGCATTTCAATTCAATGCTTTTTATAAAATACTTTATTTATTTATTTGAGACAGAGAGAGGTTGAGCACAATCCCTGGGCCCTGGGATCATGACCTGAGCTAAAGAAAAATACTTCACAAACCAAGCCACTCCAGTGCCCCAACCATGCTTTTAATAAAAGCCACATTTTAATAAAAGCTTAAAGGAATTTAGCTTTTCCTAATCCAAATTTTAAAAAGACTTATAATTTATGATTGGTGATGAAAATTTGCACATACATAAATTTAAAGAAGTATGGAGCACTGTTTGGTTAAATTACTATGTTTTAAAACTATTTCTTGTGGGTCAGGAATCCTTACTGAGAAGGTTCCCTCTTATTTTGACTACTAAACTTCAAAGAACTTTTTAGAAAATCTGCTTCAATCATAGTCTTTCCCAGTCATTAAAAATTCAACTTCTGAAACTGTTGTCTCTTTAGTCATAGGGCTGATTGGGCCTAAAGCCAACTATATGAAGGAGTGCCTCGGTGGCTCAGTTGGATAAACATCTGACTCTTGGTTTTGGCTCAGGTCATGATCTCAGAGTCATGGGATCCAGCCACGAGGTGGGCTTTGCACTCAGCACAGACTCTGCTTGTCCCTCTCCTTCTGCTCCTCCCCTTGCTCTCTCTCTCTCTCAAATAAATAAATAAAATCTTTAAAAAGAAAACCCAACTACACATGGGGAAAATATAGGAATATAGAGATAATACACGTCACATTATAGATGACTTTTGGGATATTTGACTTAATAAAAATTAGTAACTGGCAGGGACCAGTTTTAAGACATATGGGAGCTTGAACGAGCTTTATATAAGTTCTGTACAAAGAGATTTGTTTATTTCCATGTGCCTTTCCTTAGAAAGCCGTAGAGGAATTCTCTATAAAAATTAAGGAGTAAACCTAGAAATAAGGACACTTGGGATCCAAGAAACCAGGGATTTAACACAGGAGAGAGGAATCCCGAGAGGATGCCGAAGGGAAATTCCAGTTATCACAGTTGTGCTGAAGGCCAAGGAGAGCAATTAGTCCAAATGGGAGCAGGAGGACAGAAGTTACCAGGAAGGGTTACTCCCCAAAACAAACAAACAAGTGCAAAAGAACATTGATAAAAGAAATATCAGTATAGTGCACCATTTTCCTTGGCAGTGAAAAATACATGCAAGCCGTAATACAAAAAATACAAAATACAAAATTAATCCAGGATGTGTTATGACTCTGTTTGAAGAAGTATTTGGAGTGGGCAGAACTATTCTGTATGAAGTTGATGCAAAAGACTAAATTCTCAGTTTCATATTAGACTACAGCTTCTAAAACTGAAAAATTAATAGTGCCAAAAGTATGTTATTTAGAAATATGGAGGTAAATACCAAATGAAACTACCAAAAAAGTTCAAAGTGGTTGTCTCTTGGAAAGAGGGTCAGAACTTGTTTCTTGTTTTGAGTCTTATTTGATCCTTTAAATACATAATGAAAATAAACACTAAATTTAAAAAATAAAAAGCCCTTTCACCTGATGGACTGTTTGGCTAGATACAGAATACTAAGTTGGACATGTTTTCCCTCAGAAGTTGTAATGCAATGCGCTCCCTTATCCTCTAGCTTCTGGTATTGCTACTGAATTTTAGTATTGAACTGAACGTGAACCCCTTCCTTTTAGTTTTTCATTTCAGGAAGATTTTAGGATATTTCTGTTATTCTCAGTGTTCTAAAATTTTATAATGATATATCTTTGGCATAAGTCTGTTTTCATCTGTTGTATTGCTAATTCAATCAGTGGATCCTTCTAATCAAACGTCCTTCAATTGTGAAAATTTCCATTGTATTATTACTTTGATTTTTTCGCCTTCTTTGTGTTAGCCCTTACATTTCTGAATTAAGATCATAGATCTGCTGGATGGATCTTTAATTTTCTTACTTTTTCTATCTTCCTTTCATTTTGACTCTTTGTTCTATTTTCCTTCCCTAAACATTTCTTTTTCTATGGCATCGTATTCTTGTTTTATGTTTATTCATGTTTATGTCATCATGTTTCCTAAGCTCATTAACAGAATAGAGAAGTCATTCAAGCACATGTTATTTTAAAGATGATGAGAAACTTGTGTCCCTATCCTCTGAAAGCATAGGGCTTAAACAGCCTTAAGATAATAATGGGTAATATTTTAAATAGAGGGGAATCAAAGTAGGGCAGACACCCAGGATTTGGTTTGCTCAACTTCTCCTTTTGAAAACCGTTCCCGTTTCTGCACTGTCATCCACATGGTTCTATCAGCACCTACTGTGACCCTGAGGTATGACTTTCTCCACCACTCACTTGACTAGTCTGGGGTAGGGACCTGATTCAGAGTGATGAAAATTTGCACATACATAAATTTAAAGAAGTATGGAGCAGTGTTTGGTTAAGTGAGTATGTTTTAAACCTATTTTTACACAGAGAAAACCACAATTTTTCCACTGGGAAAATTTTAAAATCAGAACTGAGAAAAAGAGGACAGTATTTTTCTAAACCATAAGATATAGAAAATGAGAGTTCTTAGGAAGCATGTTTGCTGTCAGGCAAACCTGAGAAGCAGTGGAATTCTGCTGCACAAACTAACGCAGATGCCCAAGCAGCTGCACAGAGAAAGGTGATTAGTGGAGAAGGAGTAAGAGTCCCAGAGCAGGAGGATCTGCTGTTTCTGAGCGAAGGCACATCTCTGCCCTAGGGATTTCAGTATCCCCATTAAATTCTTCTTTTGGCTTAAGCTAGTTTGAGGTGGCCTTTCTCTCCATGGTAACAAAACCTTCCTAAATCACACACTTGGTTTATTGACGCTTTTATGAACTAGGCAATGTATAAGTGCTTTATATGCTTTATCTCATTGAATCGTCACGACAGTCTGTGAGGTTGGTAAAATTTTACACATAAAGAAACTTTATACATTCAACTACTGTATAATAGACACCACTAGCTAGATGTCCCGTGGTGTAAATCAGCATGTCAAAAACATACCACTTCTCCATCTGTAAAATGGGGAAAGCTGTTCTCACAGCCGGAACCACTCATTTTCCCTACATACACCTAGCCAAGTCCTTCTTACCTTGAGATTCCAGCTTAAATATTCTCCGAGGAGACTGTCGTGCCTCCCCAGTCTGCAGTACGTTTCTCATTAGCACTTGATGTCCTTCAACAATGTAATTACACAATATTTTGTGTAGTTCTTTTCCTTTGCACTCTCCTGCGTTGGACTATGAAGTCCAGGATGGTGGGGGCTATCCTAGAGTTGTTTGCCATTACAGCCCCTACATCTAGCACCATCTCCCTGGCACATGGAAATTGCTCCATCAACACGTTTGGAGACATTAAATATTTCTAAATATTTTCTTTTATGTATTTATGAGGCTAGAGTCAACAACTTTCAATACCAAACGTGCAGGGCACTCTGCCAGCCCCTAACTGAGCCAAAAACACATACAAAGATATGGCCTCTCTCTTGCAGGGGTTCACAGTATAGCTGTGAACTCAAACTGAATTTGACTTATTTGAGCTGAGACTCAAAGAATTATAATACAAGGGGAGATGATTTATAACAGAGATATAAACAAGGTGCCGTGGTCATAAGGGAGGAAATAATCAAGATATAACCTAGGAAGTTAAAGTGAGGAAAGAAAAGAGAAAAGGCCAGGGCTATTCAAATGGTTAGATTCTTTATGTCTCTATCCAGATACAGCTTTCCCCCATAACCTCTTCCAATCTGGAAGACCTGGAGAAGAAGTGACAGTATCTTCTCAAGTAGTGGTATATGAAAACCATCATTTTCTTGAGTCTTGGGATCAACCTGTCATTGGCTGATCTCCATATCACTCTGCAAAGACACCGAGTCTAGCTGCCTGCCTCAGCCCAGTCTTCTTCAAAGAAGCCCAGGTCTGTATTACGGGTCAGGCCTTCTCCCCCGACTCCCCCCACCCAATCAGATCTGCTTTCCTGATGCTGAGATTAGAGGACAATGGCTTTGAGCCCCCCATCCCACCTTTTTTTTTTTTTTTTTTTTTTTACTTTTTGCTTTGATTCCTTTTAACACTCAAAGAATAATGTTTCTCTGTCACAACACTGTCCCAAGTATTCTCATCACAATGGGTGGTTTTATGGACAATTACCGGTCTAATGACTGTTTTATTTTCCACTCATCTCTAACCTAGTCCTTCATCAATACCGTTTAGGGACTATTCCTCTAGCCATGACCTAGAATAGAATTCTTATTTCTCTGCCTTCATCTATGTTACTTGTCAGGGACATTTCAAATCAAACCTCTCTTTGGGGTTTGCATGTGGATGTGTGTGAGTGATTGGGGTTGATGTGAGGGAAAACAAATGTTTGTGGCAAATCATCGTTATCACTAGTAAAACCTACAAAGGATGCAGCAAGGAGGAGAAATTGGATATTATGTAACTGTGTACCTTTTTAATATTAAAATTTTAAACATTTAACACTGTTACCATGTACTTACAGCAGTGGTCTTAGAAATTAGATGCCCCCCAACCCCCTGCAAAAGACTTTCCCAAAAGACCCCACTGAAATGGAACAGACCGATAGAAAAAGTTTGTCTGACTTTAAAGAACAATGAAATGAAAAAAACATTGAAAGCATTTTCGAAATTAAAATATTTTCCTTTCAAACCCAAAGCTTGCTTCATCTATTGATTCACCAAAATGAACTGGTACACACCTGCGAGGTCAGCTTTGTGTATTGGTTGAGAGCCCTTTCTCTGGCTGCAGTTAGAATTCCCTCTTTGCCATTTATTAGTTCACCGTCCTTGGGCAAGTTACTTAGCTTTGTGTGCCTTTAGTTCCCTCATCTGAAAAATGGATATAAATACTAGAATTATCTCACAGGATTGTCATCAGAATTATGTATAGTGCTTAAGAATATTTGACAGCACATCAATATAATTCTTAATCTTAATTTTTTTTCAGCCCCGAGTGAATGTCAAGTATTTTTGAAGGGCACTGAAAAATCCTTGAAGTGAAACTATTTGATTAAATTCAATCCTAAATGGGAGTGCATCCTGCATCTCTTCTAAAAAGGGGCACCGGAAGATGTATAACTAAGGAACAGTCAGAACTCCAACACGGAGAGGGGACAGTCTCCTCCTACTCTGCGTTCTCCCAGGTACCATACAGAATGCTAAAGCCTTGCAAGTAGATGGGCTCCTCAAATTTAAGTTCGTGGTCATCTTTAAAGTCCTCCAGGGAATGAGAGGCCTGGATTCCCGCCAGCTCTAAGCTCCCATCCCCGAGATCTCCGCAGCGCCCCTTCTCTCCGGTTATCCCACCCCGCTCCGCCCCGCCTTCCGTCACTCGGGTCTCCCTCCCCAATGCGGCTAGTCCGCAGCGCCCCGCGAGCCCCAGGGGGGCCCTTCGCGCCCCAGCACCGCGGCGGGCCGGGCCGCATCACTGCGCATGCTCCTCGCCGCGCGGGTGGGGTGCCCGGGGCCGGGAGGCGGGCGCTGGGCGTGGGTCCCGCTCGGCTGGGAAGGCCTCCGCCTGTCGCGGGCCACGCAGCGGCGGGGGAGCGCGCTCCGGGGCGACGGCGTCCTGGAGACCCCGGCGAGATGGAAGCGGCGGCGCCGGCGGCGGCCGAGGCGGCGGGGCGCGAGGAGCTCGGTGGGTGCTGCGTGCGGCCCGGACGCGGGGCCGCGTGTCCGCGGGATGCGCCCGGGACTCCGGGCAGGCGCTCGGCCTCGGCCTCGGCCGGGGAGGCTGCTGCTGGCGCCGGGCCGCCGCCGCCCCTCCCCCTGCGCGTGGCCGGGCCGCATCCGGCGCGTAGCGGCTGGTCTCCGGACCCCGACAGTGGCGGGTGGCCTCCCCGGGGCCACTGGGTGTTTCTGGTCGGGGCTCTTGGGGTCGTGGGTCGGGCACGGGTTTGGAATAAAAACCCAGCCGAGCAAACCTCCCCGAACAGGGGGTGAGTTGAGGCTGGGGAGGTGACCGACCTGGGGACCGCACCCGCGCAGGAACCCGCTGACTGGGGAGCTGGGCCGGTGACGAGAGGGGCCTACAAAGGGCATCAGATGGGCGCGCGCGCGCGCGAGTATGTGTATGTTGGGGGCTGGGGTGCGTTGTGTGTGCAAAGGCAAGCGAGAGTCTGCGCTGTGACTCTCACTGTTTTCTCCAGGGGTGCTTGACGGCTTTCACACGCCGCAGCCCCATCCTGAGTCCTGGGTGACTCCTTCATTTACCCTATGCCACCTCCGAAGTGGCGAGCGCGACGTGCGGACCGGACCCGACGGGAGATACCTGTAGCTACCTCACTAGCCGAAGTTTGTTTTCCTGCCGTCCTGCGGGCTTATCTGGTCTTATCTTCCTGGCCCCTGGGAATGCAAAAGCTTGTTTATGGTTTCCTGCCATCAGCAAGGAAGCAAAAGCAAGGGTCAGGGCAGTACTGTCCTTTCCCAGCCAGTGATATGCATTCTATTTAGGAATATTTTGAAATCGGCCCTGAGTGATTAAATGGTTTTTTAAAAGTTGAGCTTTTTAAAGCAACACTTCATTTTAGTGACTAATAGGTTGGCGGTCCCGTAATAATGGGCAGGGCACTCTGCAGGTAATTTCTTTCAAATCGTAATAAGGGTAGAAATAAACTTAGCATTTATTGATTGCGTATTGTGTGTCAAGCAGCCAGCTAAGTGCTTTACATATGCATTGTTTCTTTTAATCTTTAACACGATTGGGTGAGGTAGATGCTGTTATTATCCCCATTATGGTAATTTTAAGTTAATTAATAGCAGAACCCAGATATGAACCCAGGTTTATCTGACTGTTTGAAATTCATTAAAAACACATCTTAGGATGTGGAGAAATGTGCATTCTCCTGCGTTACTGGTAAGAGCAGTGTAGTGTCTTTATCCTTAAACAGGCACATATCCTTTGACCCAGCAATTTTACTTACAGAAGTATTTCCGAAGGTAATAAGTCAGGTAACAAATACTTAACATTGAGAGATGTTCACCACATTCTTTGTAGTTGAGAAAATATAGTAACTATCTAACTGTCCAGTTAAAGGAAGATGGGTGAATTGTGATAGAGCCGTATGGTCATGTGCTGAATAAACATTAAAAGTAGTGTGGGAGGGGGCGCCTGGGTGGCTCAGTGGGTTAAGCCTCTGCCGTCGGCTCAGGTCCTGATCTCAGGGTCCTGGCATCGAGTCCGCATCGGGCTCTCTGCTCAGCAGGGAGCCTGCTTCCCCCTCTCTCTCTGCCTGCCTCTCTGCCTACTTGTGATCTCTCTCTGTCAAATAAATAAATAAAATCTTTAAAAAAGAAAAAAAAGTAGTGTGGGAAGATGTTTACCATATATGTTTTTATTAACTGAGAAAGGTTCCAAGTTATTTCTTAAAAGTTATGTCTGTTCATTCAACACATATTCAACAAGCTTCTCTTATGTGCCAGACGCTGTTTTAGGCACTTGGGATACATCTGTGAACAACACAGATGTATATATAATAAAAGATCAAGATTCCTGTTCTTGTGGGGTTGTATTCTAGTAAGAAGACACAGACAATGAAGAGTAAAGACAATAATCAACTAATTATATATTATGTTAAGTGAAAAGTGCTGTAGAGAAAAGGATAGAGTAAGAGAAGTCAGAGTCAGGGTGGAGGCTGGACAGTTACTGTATTTTATGAAATGGACAGAATGGATCGTATTGAAGAGGTGAGGTTTGTGTAAAGACTTGGAAGAGCTGAGGAAACTAGTCAGGTGGTATCTGGGGAAAGAAATTCCAGGTAGAACGAATGACTGAATAAAGACAAATAACACAGAGGCTAAGATGGCTGAAGTGGGATGATCAAGATGGTGATGTGGCCAGGTTATGTCAGGTTTTCAGGGTTGTGTAAAGACTTTGGCTGTTACTCTGAGAGAATGGGGAGCCAGTGCAGGGTTTCGGCGGAGAAATGACATGATCTGACTTGAATTCTAAAAAGATTACACTGCTGCTGTGGGAAGAATAGACTGTAAGGGGCAGAAGTAGCAGCAGATGGGTATTTCTGAAATGCAAGAAAGAAATGCACATGTTCCTCACTGAAGTATGCTCGTAGCAGTGGGAGTGGAGAGAAATGGTTAGACTCTGGATATACTTAAAAGTAGAACCAGCATGATTTCCTAACAGATTGGGAAAGGGTTGAGAGTGAAACAGGAAACAAAGATGACTCCAGGGACCTGAGTATCCAGAAGAATGAATTTGTCACCAACTCAGATGTTACGGTGGTTTTGTAGAATGTCTACAGAGTTTTTGATACTTGTCTCATCCAAAGGAAGAACTTGATTTTCTCCCCTTGGAGTGTTGATTGGATTTAGTAATTTGCTACTATTGGATAGATTATGGTGGACATGATAATGTGTGACTTCAAAGCCAGATCCTAAAAGACATTGTGCCTTGCTCCCTTTTGGATCCCTCACTTGGAGGGAAGGCCAGCTGCCATGTTGTGAGGACACTCAAACAGGTGTTGAGTGAGCAATGGGATTGATTTCTTGAGTTAGTGAAAGGTCTGGTCTAGAGATACAAATTTGGAAGTCATCAGCATGTAGATAGTATTTAAAGCCATGGGACTAAATGATAATGTACAGGAGGTGGGTGTATTTGTGTATATTCTAAAATGTTACCAGTGGTTATTTCTGGGTGGTGAGGTAATTTTAATTTCAGAAATGTTGCATATATATATATATATATATATATATATATATATATATTCTGATCTTCTACAGTGACCAAATATTATTTAATTTAAAAAAGATTTTTTAAAAATTGAGCATGTGTGTAAAAGGCACTGGTAGAAATGTTAAGATACAGGTTTCCTTAAGCTATACAAATGTTATTTGTATAGCATAAGAACTATACTTTATTTCATAGGCAGTGGGGACCTCTGGAAGTTTCTTGCTGTGCATGTTTTTCAGAAATGAATAAAATAGTTACTGCTTCTATCTTATATATGTAGTAGTTTATAGATTTAGATAGCTACATTATGTTATATTAACAAAAAACTTTTCTACTTTTAATTTGTCCATTGTCAAAATAGAAGTGATTTCCTTTATTTTGCTATAATAAAAGTAATATGTTTATTGCTTTTTTTTTTTTTTTTGGATTAGCCAGAGAAAGACAGTAAAAAGTACTCATGATCCCTTTGCCCATCTCCATCCTTGTTAACTTATTCCCATTTAAAAAAAAAAAAATGTTTATTTTAGAGAAAGTGAGAGAGAACGGGGGGGAGGGCAGAAGGAGAGGGAGAGAATTTCAAGTCAGCTGGGCACTGAGTGTAAGCTTGACACAGGCTCACATTGATGTCCTTGAGATCATGACCTGAGCTGAAATTAAGAAGCCCGTGCTTGGGTGCCTGGATGGCTCAGTGGGTTAAGCCTCTGCCTTCAGCTCAGCTCATGTTCTCAGGGTCCTGGGATGGAGCCCCACATCGGGCTCTCTGTTCAGCGGGGAGCCTGCTTCCTCCTCTCTCTGCCTGCCTCTCTGCCTACTTGTGATCTCTGTCGGTCAGATAAATAAATAAAATCTTGCCCATTCACCCCTTATTCCCATTTTTGGTATATTTCCTTGCTTCCATTTTAAATTGACTTTTTAAAACATCATTGAATTAATACTGTTGTTATCTAGCACTTTTTTTTTTTTAAGATTTTATTTATTTATTTGACAAAGAGAGAGAGATCACATGTAGGCAGAGAGGCAGGCAGAGGGTGGTGGTGGGGGGAGGCAGGCTCCCTGCTGAGCAGAGAGCCAGATGTGGGGTTCAATCCCAGGACTCTGAGACCATGACCTGAGCTGAAGGCAGAGGCTTAACTCACTGAACCACCCAGGCACCCCGTCCAGCTTTTTCACACTCAGTATGATATACCTTTCCCTGTTTTACTCAGACTTCAAAACTATAATTTAGCATCACTGTAATACTTTATAAAGTGGAGGTCTGTAGTTAATTTTGCAATTTCCTGATTGCTGCACATTTTGGTTGTTTCCAAATTTTCAACATTTATGATGTTTCAATCAACATCTTTGTGCAGAAATTCTTTTTTTCTATATATTGGCTTGTCAGAAGTGGAATTAGTAGGTGAAAGGATAAACATTTTTAAGATTTCAAGACCTGTTGCTAAATTAACGTGGTTTTCTTTAATTCTAACTACAAATAAAAATTTAGGTTGATTTTGGGTTAGGAGATTGAGGTTGAGACAGTTGTCTGGGCAGGCAGTAGAAGAGATGAAACAAGTACTGTCTAACCTAAGAATGTTCCAGTTTTATGCCACAATAATGTATATATATGTTATATCATGTATGGTATATAATATTAAATTAAGCTAGTGTCTCTTACTCATCTGTAATTTTTCCATAGAAAATAGAATATAAATAGAATAGAAATAACTGTGTTTAGGTGGTTTGGTGGTTTGGTTTCCGTTGCTTAATAGTGTTTTATCATACAAGGCGTTCATTATTAATTCTTACCTGTAGTGATCACATAGCACTTTTTAGAACTGCCGGTTCAGTACTAAGTACTAAGCGAAAAATTACAGCAAGACATGGACAAATAGTAGACTTTATGTGTAATGTAAATTGTATTTTGTAACTTTTAATTATGTTGCATAAGTGTTCAGATTTTTATTCCAAACCTTCTTAATTTTGTTAAAGGTTTTACCATGCTAAGTTTTTAAGTGTTTGTGTCTTCCCCAGTCTGTGTTTCCTTCTGGCTGGTGTCACACATTTTGCCTACTCAAATTTTGCCTATTATAGCAGTTTGTAGGTTCATAAATGCTCAGAATTATTAATCACTGACAACTTCTTGTCAACAGTTAAAATCCTATACAGCATAATTTGCTTATGATATATCATCGTGGGGGCGCCTGGGTGACACAGTTGGTTAAGCATCTGATTCTTGGTTTCAGCTCAAGTCTTGATCTTAGGGTCCTGAGATTGAGCTCTGTACTGAGCAGAGTCTGCTTGAGATTCTCTTTCCCTCTGCCTCTTCTTCCTGAACCCCCTGCACATGCATGCACTATCTCTCAAGTAAAAATAAATAAATAAATCTTTAAGAAAAAATAATCTCTCAGGGTACCTGGGTGGCTCAGTAGGTTAAGCCTCTGCCTTTGGCTCTGTCATGATCTCAGGGTTCTGGGATCAAGTCCCACATCGGGCTCTCTGCTGAGCGGGGAGTTTGCCTCTCTCTCTCCTTCTGCCCCTCCCCACTGCTTGTGTGCTCTCTCTCTGTCTGTCTCTCAGATAAATTAAAAAATCTTAAAAAATGAGGTGCCTGGGTGGCTCGGTGGGTTAAAGCCTCTGCTTTTGGCTTGGGTCATGAACCTAGGGTCCTGGGATTGAGCCCCACTTGGGCTCTCTGCTCAGCAGGGAGCCTGCTTTCTCCTCTCTCTGCCTGCCTTTCTGCCTACTTGTAATCTCTGTCTTTTAAAAAAATTTAAAAAAAAAAAGCCAAAAAACTCTCTTTGTGTAGGAAGAGGAAGAAAACTAGTATTTATTAAAGACTTACATCCCAAGAATTAGGCTCTGTGCTTCCTGAATATAACCTCATTTCATTACTATAAAACCCCTGTGAGGTAGAAGTTACTACTCCCATTTTACACATGAGAAGATAGGCCCTGGTTAAAATACAAATCAGATTGCATCACTCCTCTGCACAGAACTCTCTATTTCTGTGTTGTCCAGTGCCATCGTCCTTAGCCCTGTGTGCATTGGAAATGTGGTTTGTCCGAATTAAAATCTGCTGTAAGTGTAATGCACACGGGATTTCCAAGACTTACTATGAAAAATAGAATGTAAAATTCTGGTTAGTAATTTTTTATGTTGACTGCATTTTGAAATGATAATACTTTGATTTATTGAGTTGCATAAGACCTGTTATTAAATTAATTTTACCTGCTGCTTTTCCCTCTTTTTAAAAATGTAAATATTAGAAAAAGTTACTTCCGGCTCACATGATGTTTCTGTTGTACAACACTGCTGTAGGTGGCTTTCCTATCACTGGGAATGGTCTGCAAAGTGGTGTGCCGTCTGTCTTCTCTAACCTCACACCTTCCTCCTCCTCGTCCTCTCCTCTCTCATTACTCTGGACTCCTTCCTACTTAAACACACCGGGCTCTCTACACCCTTGGGGCTTCTGTCTTTGTTGTTCCCACTGCCTAATTGCTCTTCCCCTAGATATCCACAATATTTATCAGATCTTCGGGTCTTCTTTAAAATCCTTCTTTCTCCAGGAGAGCTAATTTGGCTGTCCTAACTGAAACTACGGGCTCTCCCTCCCAATCCCTAGTTTCCTTGTGAGTATCGAACACTAGCATGCTCCCTATTTACTCACTTAACTGTCTCTTCCATTACTAGAATTTGAGCTCCATGAGGTTAAGAATTTCTCTTAGTTGTAGGAATTGCTTTTTTCCCAGCATCTTTGAATGCCTGACACATAGGTGTTAATACTTGTGAAACTGAACTGGAAAGGATGGCACCCTCTCGCGTGAGTATGTTCCATCAGGAGGCACCGGGCTTCTGTGATGGGGGCTCCTGGCAGTAGATGTTGGGGAGAGGCCATGCCATTCCATTCGTGGAGCCTCTTGAGCGAGCCGTGCTCGCGCCTCTGCATGGCCCCTGCTCTGTGCTCCCCCGGCCGTGCTCACATGCCCAAAGCCGTCCTTGTGCTCACCACCACTCTCTTCTCTAGCAAACCCAAAGGCAAGGCCTTCAGAGTTTATTGTGCCAAGAAAGGCAACTCCCTTGTCTTCTCAGCTCAGGCTTTTAGAACAAAATACCTTCAGTTGGGTGACTGAAACCACAGACATTTCTTTTTCAGGGCTCTGAGGGAGGAGGAAGTCCAAGAGCAAATGCCTGCTGATTTACAGTTCCTGGTGAGAGCCCTCTTCCTGGTTTACCGATGGCCATGTTCTTGCTGTGTCCTCACGTGCTAAGAAGTGTCCTCTTCTTAGAAGGACATGTTAGGATTTTATCTAACCCTCATTACATGCCAAAGGCCCTATCCCCCAATACTATCCCATTGGGGGATGGGGTTTTAATGCATGAATTTTAGGGGGATGCAAACATTCAGTCTAAAACATCCTGCTGATGGCTTCCACATACACATCTTTCTGGTTTTCTGCAATGGAATGGGTCCAGGAGCAATGAGGGACACGGTTCTACCCCCTGTCCCCCCCTCTACCTCTCGGACGTGGAGTTCAGAGGAATGAGCGGTGGGAAGAGTAGTAGGAGATAAGATCAGAGAGGGTAACAGTGACACCACAGTGTGCAATAAGCCAGGGAAGGACATGGTGGGTGGGGGTGCCTTCCTTGACCCTGAGCTAGAAGCTGCTCACTGGAAAGGGGTTGCGGATCTTGACAAGACTGATTTGAAAATTTTAATCTTTTGCTTACTATTTTGAATATCTCTTGTACCAAACTCAGTGCAGCCTTTGATCATTCCTTTTCAGTTGCTTTTGCCAACTTTTTACTTGAATTTAAAATGTTAGTGGATCTCTATTATTCGGTGTTCAGTTCTGTTCTCCATACAATCTCTGAGTGACGTCATCCTGCCTTTTGATCCCAGTTATTTCTTAACTACCTTCTGATTAATTCTCAAATCTTTATATTTAGCCCCAGGTTTTCTTCTTACTTCTAGACCCTGTTCCTGACTGCTCATTCAGGATATAATTTCAGTTTACATGATTTAAAAATTCAACTCGTATTTCCTCCTTAACATGCTGCTTTCTCTTTTATGCATTTATTTGTCCCTCATCTCCTGCATTCCAGATATCGAGGGTCCACTAGCAGACAAGTCGGACATCACTGCTGTCACTTCATGGAGAATGCAGACAAATAGAATGGGCCATTACAATACAGTGTATTACAGGAGGGTTGTAGGGTGCCACAGGAGAGACCTGAGCCAGGCTTGGGGTGAGGGAGGCTACTGGGAGATGGTGGTGTCTAAACTGAGACCTGAAAGATGAGCAAGGAATAGTTAGACTAAGTGGTTAGACAAAATTGGATGGGAAGAACAGGGAACGGAAAAATAGAGTATGATTCAGGAGGGAACAGCATATGTGAAGGCCAGAAGCAAGAGAAAAAAGGCCACGGAGGGAAGAGAAATCATTCCTTATGGCAGAACTAAAGTCACCAGACTAGCTTAGATTCCCAGAACTAGTGCTGGTAGGATTGGGATTCAGCTCAGGCTTCTAAATTTGAGATCAGGGCTGTGGATCACATGACACTGTCTCCCTGTGTTTCTTTTCTCAGGGACATTAGCATCCATTCCGTTTTCTCCACTGCGGTCACCTAGGAAGCATCCTCTGTTCCGTTATCTTCCACGTCTAGTTGGTTAACTAGTCTTGTTGTGTCTCTCCTCTGAATAACCATTCTCTTCTCTTCAACCAAGCTAGCTTAATTCATGCCCTCACCAGTCTCTTGCCTGCACTGTGTGCTGATTGGCCTTGCTGAGACCAGTCCTGCCGTTTTTCCAGTTGTTGCTGACACTGCTGCCAAGGTGATGCTACCCAAATGCACATCTGACCGCTTCCCCTTGAATTCTTTCTCTGGCTTTTCACAGCCTCTGAGATCAAGTCCAGAGTCCCTAGCACGGTTCAGAAAATCTTTTCAAGCTTTCCAGCTGATCTTCTGCCATCTACATATGCATTCAGTAACTCTGAAGATAACCAAGCAGGTGCATATGCTCCACTCGTTCTCATGGCTTATGCCAGTGTTAAAACCTCTCGCAAAGAATTCAAGAGTTAAATATACTGCATTTTCCTATACTGTATGCTAAACTTTGGAACAAAAATACAATTTCTTATTTTTTATTGAAGTATTACCTGGAGCTTCTGAAAGTCATAAGTGACTGGTTGAGACTCTATTTATTAATAAATCTCAGCCTCAGAAATCCAGGCCTCAGTGGGCTCTTGTCATTTAAAGATGCAACTTCTTGGGTATGTAAGTGTATCACTTTCTCAAGTACTTGTAGTTAGGTGTCTTTGAATGTATTCTTTAGAGTCAGTAACTATTTTATATCATTCAAGTTAATGTAATCAGGCCTAAAACCCAATTTCTTCACCTACTCTTAGTTTACTTCGTTTAACAGATGCGTATTTCTTAGTATGTAATGTCAACTAAATAATATAGGTGAAGTCGCAGAGAAAAACTTAGAGAGTTTTTTTTTAAATGTAGTTTTAAAAAATACGTTTAAGCATATACTTAGAACTTAGCTAATAATGTTTCACAATGCTTTAATGGTCTATTCGAAACAGTTTATAAATGTGTACTTCTTAAATTCCTAACATTGTTAAGAATTATTTTTATTTCAAATAGTTTCAACTTTAAAAAAATTGACTCTTTAATCTCATTGTTGTAGTTCAAGAAGCTTCCTAGAATTATTAAATTTTATTAAGGCTTTAAAAGTGAAAGGTGAGACAAATGGATTTAGACCAAAGAAAGAAAAGTTACTTTTCAAGTAAGTCATATTTAATGTTTCCTAGACCACATAAAGTTGGGAAATAATGAATTTAAGAAGTGAGGAAAAGTTTAAACCATAAGTCATTTACACTGTTAAAATTAAACAAGACAGTTGCTACTCAGTGTAAATTTGTTAAGAGTGACTGGGAGCCCAGCCAACTTTTAGTTGGGAATTTGAGGACACCTTATAATCCCATTTTAAAAACTTGATTCTGGGGCACCTGGGTGTCTCAGTGGGTTGGGGCCTCTGCTCAGGTCTGCTCAGGTCATGGTCCCAGGGTCCTGGGATCGAGCCCCATCGGGCTCTCTGCTCGGTGGGGACCCTGCTTCCCTTCCTCTCTCTCTGCCTACTTGTGATCTCATGTCTATCAAATAAATAAATAAAATCTTAAAACAACAACAACAACAAACAAACTTGATTCTGTGAATTATGGAACTAGTAGAACTAGTACTATAGATTATTTTAACACTTCTACAAATTCAGGCTTAACTAAAAGATATGACAAATTATCTGGTGATGACATTAAAAGTAAACTTATCCTTCAGAGTTCATATTTTTTTAAGTTGCAAGAAAACGTTTTTCCTGACTTGCCATTGCAAGTCAGTACTTCTTGGGAAGTATGCTTCAAATAACAGATTGTTCAGTTTTTGAGATGTTGGTAGTGATAACTCTCTTTATGGAGAACTTAAATAGTGTGCTTAGTATACACAAAACATACTGTACAGCCTCTGGCAGAAAGAAATTAGTTCAAATAACTGACAATTTGAATAACTGAATGAATAAAAATGCAAATGAACTCAAGAGCAGCAAGGGCAATGAAATGAAATTTGGAGTGAAAATATTAACATGATTCTATTTAAAGATGATGTAACAAATAATGATGATCGTTATCAATTAAATTTGTATTGAAGTCCTACTCTTCAGTCCTTAAGTGACCTTATTTGACAGTAGGATCATTGTAGATGTAAATAGTTAAGATAAGGCCACACTGGAGTGGGGTGGGACACTAATCCAGGATGACTTGTGTCTTTATAATAAGGGGAAGTTAAGACACAGACACGCGTGCTGGGAGAATGCCCTATGAACTTGAAGACGGCCATCTCTAACCAAGGAGAAAAGCCTGGAATCGATCCTTCTCTTCCAGCCCTCAGAAGGAACCAACCATACCAACATCTTCATTTTGGACTTTTAGCCTCCAAAGCTATTAGATAATAAATTTCAGTTCTTTAAGCTACCCACTTTGAAGTACCTTGTTAGGCAGCCCTAGTGGTTTTACAAGATAAAGTATCAATTTTCTTTGTACAGAGCATAACAGAAAATGATAAGAATCTGTTCAAACCAAAGATGACCTTAATTTGTAATACTAAAAAACACTGGAATAAATGTGACATAGCTCCCTAATACTGAGAATCACTTAATTTTCACTGTGTGCAGGTTTAGACTGAACCACTTTGAAATCCCACAATGTCCGGCAGGTCAGAGGGTTAGAAAAACTACCCAAAGATGAAGTTGGGGAATTTGAATTCTAGAAAATACTCATTAATTTACACTCCGGGCATTTGGAGTTTTTGATAATTCATTGGATTTTACTTCACACATATTAGTAATATTATTAGAAGAAGAATATATATTTTTAAGAGATTTCTTTATTTATTTTAGAGAGTGTGAGAGTGATTGGGGAAGGGGCAGAGGAAAAGGAAGAGAGAGAATCTCAAGTACAGTTGCTTCTGAGTGCAGACCTGATGTGGGGCTTGATGCCAGGACCTTGAGATCATGATCTAGCTTTAATTAAGAGTCAGATGCTTAACCAACTGAGCCATCTGGGTGGCCCTAGAGGAAGAATATTTAAATGACTTAAGCATAGACTATTTTCAAGCATTTTTTCCCCCAGTGGTTTATTTTTTAAATTGTAGTATGAACACTTAACATGAGATCTAGGCCTCTTAACAGATACTAAGTGTACAGTACCGTGTTGTCATCCATCGGCACAATGTTGTCTGTCCAGTCTCTAGAACTTACTCACCTTGCATGCCTGGAATTTTACACATGTTGATTAGCAGCTCCCTGTTCTCCCTCCCCAATGGCAACCACCACAGTAATCTTTGCTTCTATGAGTTTGACTATTTTAGATCCTCATATAGGTGGAATCATGGTATTTGAACTTCTGTGACTAGCCTGTTTCATTTAGCCTAATGTCTTTAAGGTTCATCCGTGTTGTTGCATATTGCAGAATTTTTTTGAAGACTATATAATATTCCATTGTAAGTAGACCTCTACTTTCTTTATCCATTTATCTGTCAGTGCCCATTGTTTCTACGTGCTGGTCCTTGTGACTAGCACTAAACTAAGCATGGAAGTAACTAGCCTCTCTTCAAGTTCCTGATTTCAGTAGTTTTGGATGAATATTCAGAAGTGGGACTGTGGGTCATAGGTTCTTCTGTTTTTAGATTTTTGAGGAATCTCTGTACTGTTTTCCTTCATAGCCACAATATTTTGCATTCCTACTACCTGTGTGCAGGCGTTCCTGTTTTGCCACTTGCTCACCATTACTTGTTGGCCTGTTTTTTCACAATGACCACCCTTAGTATGAAGTGGTATTTTATTGTGGTTTTAATTTGCATTTCCTTGATGATTAGTGAAATTGAACATCTTTTCATAAACCTGTTGAGGATTTGTATGTCTTCTTGGGAGAAATATATCAGTTCAAATCTTTAGATAATTTATTAATTGGTTCTCTAGGGTTTTTTTGTTTTTTGGTCTTTTTTTTTTTTTTTTGCTCTTGGGTTGTAGGAGTTTAATATATATCTTAGAAATTAAAATTTCTAGAAATAAGAGAAAACCTAAATCTATCCTTTATCAAATATATAGTTTGCAAATATTCTCTCCCATTCTGTAGGTTGGCTTTTCACTATGTTGATTGCTTTCTTTGGTGTGCAGAAGCTTTTTAGTTTATTGTACTCCCACTTGCCTATTTTTGCTTTTGTTGCCTGTGCTTTTGGTGTCCTATCCATGAAATCATTGCCAAAACCAACATCTGAAGCTTTCTCAAGTATCCAAGTCTTGAATACATTTTGAGTTGATTTTTATGTATGGTATGAGATAAATACTCACTTTCATTCTTGTGCATGTGGATATTCAGTTTTCCTAGGACCATTTGTTGAGGAGACTTTTTTCAGTTGTGCATTCCTGGCACCCTTGTCAAAGATCAGTTGACCATAAAGATTGATTTCTGGGTTCTCTGTGCTGCTTCATTGGTTTGTATGTCTATCTTTATGCCAATGTGATACTGTTTTGATTACAAAAGGCCCCAAATACCCAAAACAATCTTGATAAAGCTGATCATACTTCCTGATTTCAAAATGCATTACAAAAATATATAATACAAAGCTAAAGCATCTTCTGGTATCTCAAAGAATAACATTACTTTTATGAAAAAATGCTGTCATGTGTTCCAGTTAGTACCGGGATAATGGAGGCTACCTAAATCCTAATTTCGTCACGTGTCCTTCCCCCAGAACCTGTTAATTCAAAAAGAAGCACAAGTAAACCATTCATGAAGTTGTTCTTTTAGCATTAGTAGGAGACAAAGCTACCACAAACCTCACATTACATGTAGAAAAAAAAATAGCAAATTTCAGAGTTCCTGCTGCTGCTGCTGCAAGAACTCTTTAAAGAGAGTTGTTTAGAATCTCTGGAAGAGAGAAGAGGGCATTAGGACGTGTAGTCACACAGCAGCCTCGGCAAAACATTGCTTCTGGAGGAGGAGATACAAGGAGCAGTTGAGATGTCCCTCTAATACTTGGGGGTGAAAAGAAAGAAGGAAGTAAGGAGCAGGGGGTGGAGGGTGAGTAGGGAAGTGAATATCCTGCAGAAACGAAGAGAACTAAAGATACACTATTTGCTCCCTGTAACCCCAGTAAGTCAGCATCATTCCTATGCCAACAGAAGGCACTGCTCTCAAATTGGGATCCCTGTCCATGAACTGCCTAGCGGTAGGCAAAATCATAAGTAAATAATAAGGTACAAGGTGTCCAAGGGAAAATGTATTGAAATGAAAGTTTAATAAGATTCATTTAATTTAGAAGGAGAATTTAAATGAGGTAAAGGCAGACTTTAAAAGGGTCAGAAAGTGGTTGAAGTGGAAGGTGGGCAGAGGAGATCTGACATACAATTGGAAGCTCTAAAGAAGAAAAACAATATTTGAACTAAATAAATAGTCAAAGCCATAATCCAAGAAAATTTTCTAGAAATAAGAGAAAACCTAAATCTATATATTAAAAAGGCCCACTGATCCCTGGGAAAATTGACTCAGAATGCTTAAGCCCAGGACGTATCATGGTAAAACCATTAGATCTTAAAGTCAAAGAAAAATTCCTCAGGATCTCAAGCAAAGAACAGTATGTAATGGCTAAAAAAATTGGTTTGGCATTAGACTTCTCAAAAGTAGCTTATACAGCAAGCCAAGAGTGGAATAGCATTTTCAAGAAACTCAAGGATAGAGAGTGTGAGTCAAAGGTGTTATATCTAGCTGTCCATCGTAGCAAGGCTATAGAAAAACAATTTAAAGTGTTCAAGAACTTAGGGAATGCTGTGCCGCAAGCGCATCCTCAAGGATCTACTAGCACTGTGGTTCTCAAAGTGTGGTTCCCAGACCAGCAACATCAGAATCACGCAGGAACTTAGAAATGCATCTTCTCAGGCCCCCCGCAGGCCTGCTGAATCAGAGCCTTCGGGGTGAGGTTCATCAGTTTGTATTTCATCAAATCCTCCAGGTCATTGTGAGGCACAGTCCACAAGAGAATGGGCTTCTTCCAGCCAAAGAATGAGAACACTTTGACAGAGGACTGATAACAGGCATTTAATATACTGATGGTAGATGTAAATCTAAGACATGGGTGGGGACATGATTGGAGTAGCAGTGTGTAAAGCATCATATATGTCACCAAAATAGAAAGAGCACAACAACAAAAGTTGTTCTCTCACAGAAGTGAGAGAATAGAAGAAGGGCATATGTGGGGGTGGGGGGAGCCGTGTGGTTTTCTGGGAAATAAATAAATAAATAAATGACAAAAGTAGAATAAGACCATTAATTATTGTATAGGTAATAGGTAGAATTCAGATGATACCATTTTTTAAAATTTATTTTTGCTTATTTTATTTATTTATTTATTTATTTAAATATTAAATTTATTTATTTTTTTTAATAGACATATAATGTATTGTTAGCTCCAGGGGTACAGGTCTGTGAATCACCAGGTTTACACATTTCATAGCACTCATCATCGCACATACCCTCCCCAGTGTCCATATCCCCACCCACCCTCTCCTGTCCCTCCTCCCCCCCGGCAACCTTCAGTCTGTTTTTTGAGATTGAGTCTTTTATGGTTTGTCTCCCTCCCAATCCCACCTTCTTTCATTTTTCTTTTCCTACCCCCCAACCCCCCCACATTGCATCTCCACTTCCTCATATCAGGGAGATCATATGATAGTTGTCTTTCTCTGATTGACTCATTTCGCTAAGCATAATATCCTCTAGTCCCACAGAGGATACCATTTTTTAGAAAGATTTATTTATTTTGTTTTGTGGGGGCGGGGGGGGCGGCGAGGGAAAGGGAGGGAATCTCAATCTCCAAACAGACTCCCTGCTGAGTATGGAGCCCAGAGTGGGGCTTGATCTCGTGACCCTGAGATCAAGACCTGAGCTGGAATCAAGAGTTGGACACTTAACCAACTGAGCCACCCAGTGCCCCCAGAGACTGACAAACCTGACAAACAAGGATAGTAAAAGATTAAGGAAGGAAAAAAAGGAGGATTAAGGACATCATAAAAGACATAATGGCAAAAGTCACCAGTAGAATAAGTCAGCTAAATCCAATACATGATCCTGCGGTGAAAACAATTACTGAGAGAACTTCGTTGGTACAATTGATGAAGTTAGAATACGGAATGTAGGTAACCATACTGCATCAACATCAAACTGAGTGTTGGCTGTGATGTGAACGTTCAAGAACTTCCTGTTCTTAGAGAGAAAGTGCTGACTGTGGGGTAAAGTGGTGTTATACGTGTAACCTACTCAGATAGTTCAGAAAAAGTGATACACAGTTGAGAGAGAAAAGGCAAACATGGCAGAATGTTAAAAATCGGTAAGTCTGTAAAGGGTGTATAGGAGTTTTTTGGTACTCTTGCAAATTTAATGTAAATTTTAAATTATTGCAAAATAAAAAGTTTGTAAAAATTCCGTGTCAGTCAGTGATAGTTACCCCAGTTCTCTGGTTCACAGGTTTATTGTATTTGAATGGAACAGTCTTCCACTTCTTTAAAATATTCTATATTTCAAACCTTGCTAATGCATATCAGTCATCTCAATAAATTTGAGTTTAGTGAATTTTATTAGAACAAGGCAGACAGCGATGACTAATGTCATCATAAATCTTGGCTAAAAATGAGAATACATTTTGGCGGGGGCGTGGGGGTGCCTGGATGGCTTGGTTGGTTAAGCATCTGACTCTTGATTTCAGCTCATGTCATGATCTCAGGGTTGTGAGCTCAAGTCCCATGTTGGGCTCCTATGGAGCCTGCTTAAGATTCTCTCTTTCCCTCTCTCTCTGCCCCTCCCCTCATCCTCACTGTAATTTTCTTAAAGTATTTAAAAACATGATTACTATGTATGTATACAATATGATTAAAACTAAAAGAGCTAAAAATTCATTTGATTATTCAGATTTTTAAAAAAGATCATATTGATTTATTTGAAAGAGAGAGAGGGGGCACAGGCAGGGAGAGTGACTGGCAGAGGGAGAGGGAGAAGCAGGCTCCTCGCTGAACAAGGAGGCTGATGAGGGTCTTCATCTCAGGATCCTGGGATCATGACACCCACCAAAGACAGATGCTTAACAGCTGAGCCACCCGGGTGCCCTGATTATTCACATTTTTTAGTCTCATAACTCTGTGATCATTTGCTAAAAACCTCATGTTGACAAAGCAGAAGAAGATTTGCATTGAATACTTAAGCTTTGCCCTTCTTTGTCCAAACAAAATAATCAGCAAATGAGTCTCATTTTGTTTTTTGTTTTTGTTTTTGTTTTTTTTTTAATGAGTCTCGTTTTTTAAATACACTAAAACTCAAAGCATTAATGGGAATTAACTTAGACTGGAAAAATTAAGTGACTTAACTAGTACCAGTGGTAGGCCCTTCTTTAAAAAAAATGCATTTATACCAGCTTTAACTCAGTGTTAAAAATCATAATGAAGTACTTTGTTTTTCTTTTTGAAGATATGGATGTAATGAGGCCCTTAATAAATGAGCAGAATTTTGATGGGACATCGGATGAAGATCAGGAACAAGAGCTCCTTCCTGTTCAGAAGCACTACCAGCTTGATGACCAGGAGGGTATTTCGTAAGTGTTACGGGGTTAAATGTCTCCTTTTCATTTAGTATATTTTAACCTTCTGTAGGTAAAGCACAGGTACTACACAAGGCACACAGATGAGTAAGATATTGTCCCTACCCTCAAGGTATTTGTAGTCCATTTGGGAACGAAGAAATGCATCTAAAAGACAGAGCAGCACATGGAAATTGCTGCAGTGATGGTCCCATGCTTTGGATCTTGCAAGAAGGGAGATCTGATTGAAAGGATTAGAAATTTTATGAGCTGTGGCTTTGAAATGGTTAAGAGTTAGACAGTGGGAGGTAGTAAACACTTCTTCATGCTGAGTGAATGGTATAAAACAAAGTCATGGTGGTGGGAAAGCAGTGGAACCTTGTAGAACTGTTTTTGTTATTTTGTCATCATTAATAGATTTGAGTAAGTTCTTACTCTGACAGTTAAGCAAAGTTAGATTTTAGTTGATCAAAATAGTATAAACTGAAAAAAATTTAGGCAAGCATGTTTATTTCAATCCATTTAAGATTTGCACTGTTCTTCCTAGTTGAACTTACTTTTTCTTGGCTAAGAGACTTTCTTCTGATGCCTCTTGGAAATTTAGGTGGAATTCCTTAGGGAGTACATGATGTCTAAATGGTAATCAGTATTTATCTTACCTGGTGATTCACATAGTTTTAAGACTTGTGTGCTTTTTCTTTTAGTTAACTTGCTGTTAGGTTGATAATCATAGATCAAATGTGTTTAGTACTGTGTTTCATAGACAGTGTCAATAAATTGCTCTGTTTTAATAGCCTAGCCATGTATAATCTTCAGCATTATTCTGAATGTCATAGCAGCCAGGCATCTTATGAGAAAATTACCTTTTATGTATTTCTTTAGTATGTACAAAAATAGTATCACTTAAATATCTCATTTACTCTACATAATAACCCTCTGTGTCTCCTTTTTTGAATGGCAGAGGTAGCACATGAGTCCATACGACCTCTGGCCTGTTCAACTTCTGGTTGAGTAGAAATGTTACTTGATTCCTTGCCGAGATTGATTTTCAATTCCTTTCTAATGCTAAAACTGTGATCATGTGATTTTATTAGCTTTTTTCCTAAAATCTTAACAATGTTTACTTTTCAGATTTGTGCAAACTCTTATGCATCTGCTTAAAGGAAATATTGGAACGGGCCTGTTAGGGCTTCCACTGGCAATAAAAAATGCAGGCATAGTGGTAAGAATTATCTTTGTGAACTCTATCTAACTTACAGTTATCTCTCTTAATTACAGCAAAAATGACAAGCTAACCGCTGGCCTAGTCACATATGACCTGACCAGGTAACAATGAGATTGTACTGATAAGATTGTGTAAACAGTGATAGTAATAGTCAGCAAAAATGAGAATTAATTACTCTTTTCATTTCTGTTTAACTACTTAACTTTTTGTTTAATCACTTAACTTTCAAATACTTCATAGTGTTTGGCAGAAAGCCTAAAATAGTATTTGATTTTTCCAAGTATGGTTTTATCTTATTACTTTTTTAGATTTCTGGGGATGTAAGCCATGTACTCATATCAACAAATATATTTATAGAGTAGATTATTTGAGTTGGTGAAATTTTATGGTTTTTTGGATTCAGAATAAAATATGCGGTTTTCAGATTTAAAGAATATTAGTAAAGAAAAGGGATAACAATACTGTTTGAAAACAAATGTGCAAAGTGTTGTTAGAACTAGTTATTGTCATTGCAGAGAATCTTAGGGAGAATTGCCTTATGAACTAATGAAATTATATTTAGTCTTTTTAATTTTTTTTAAGATTTTGTTTGAGAGGGAGCGAGAGAAAGAGCATGAGTGGCGGGAGAGGCAGAAGAGAGGGAAAAGCGGGCTCTGCTGAGCAGGGAGCCCGACGTGGGGCTGGATCCCAGGATCCGGAGTCATGGGTCATCTCAGGTCATCTCAGGTCATGAGATCATGACCTGAATTGAAGGCAGAGGCCTAACTGACTGAGCCACCCAGGTGTCCCTGCTTAACCTTTTATTAGAGGTCTAAAACCTTACCAATTTGCTAAGAACAGTTTTAACTGTCCTTTCTCTCTGCATTTGACTTGCCCACCCTAATTTAGAGAAACTTAAACTATTTCTGATTACAAAAATAAATTCTGACAGTATTTTTCTGGGTTGCAATAATCCAGGCATTACTTCAATATTAGTAAACAAATACTTGAAATTTTTTATGTACCACTTTTAAAAATAATCTTCTTCACACATAGCAAGTGCTCAACAAGCACAGCCCAAGATGGGTACAGCAGTTTTTAGTCATTCAGATTTAACTATCACGATGGGACACTGATGGTCATAGGCTTACCATCGGGTGTTACTGGAGGTGAGGTCTATCCTACCTTACTGCACACCTGTAGTCTGTGCTCATAGGGTCGGCTTAGCAAGCCGTGGAGATGGAGTCATACGCACTTGTCTTAAGTATTACTGAAATTGGTTCAGTATCAAGATCGTGAATTTTCCTATATGCAAATGACTAATCATTTTGTCCATCAAAATTGAATCACACAGATGAGTAGTCCATTGTCTCATTCATAGTAAGACAGCTTAATTTTTGTTAAACTTAAATATTTAATCCTATACATTTTTTCCCCCCACAGCTTGGACCAATCAGCCTTGTATTTATAGGAATTATTTCGGTTCACTGCATGCACATTTTGGTACGCTGCAGTCACTTTCTGTGTCAGAGGTAAATGAGGATTTGTTAAGTGTGCTCTGTTTCCTTTAAAGCAATGTATTTATTTAAAGCATCAGCTAGTCTTAACTGTGCTTTGCAACTAACAATTATATTTCCTCTAATCTGGTAGTAGTTAAGTCTAAAATAATGAATATGGAAAAAGATAGTATTTCCTGTGATTGAAATCTGGTCAGAATATATTCACTTCTTCTAGAATACAGCCCTGTTTAGTGAAATGGCATGGTTTCTTACCATGTAAATTAAAAAAAATCCGGATCGACATGGAGGCCTCAGCACTACTTTCAGTTATAGAGTGATGGTCTTCTGTTTGGTAGAAATTCATTTTAGGGTATGGTGCCTTGGTGTTCTTTGCTGACCTGTGGATTGGCAAATAGTAAAATTATATTCTTTTTTCTTTGTTTTTGTATCATGAAATGTTTCTACTTACACAATGGACTATTTAAAAACTAAATATTGCCTATTCTAGTAAACTAATACTCTAATCTTAAGTCTTTTTGTTATTGTTGTTAAATGTTATCATAACTTTGGGCAAGTCATTTACGATCTTTAAATAACAATGATACCTGAAAAAAAAAGTGGGGAATAGAACAAGGGGAAATAATGCCTATCTCAGGGGCTGAGTATTAGGTAAGATAGTTTATATGTAAATAAATTGTAAAGCCCTGCGCTGATGTATAAAATAATGCCCTTCTAAGAATAAATAATCAGGCAGTGAATAATGTAGTTGAAGCTTTTTGTAATTGAAATACTTACATATTTAAGTCAGTGAAGCACAAATATTACATTATATGACTTCTACAAATATGTAAACTTTGACAGTAGATAAAAACTAATATATTGGTAAAAATAACATTTAAAATTTCATGATACATATCTTTGAGTATGCAGTTCTTGAAATTTCGAAAACTCCTCTGTCAGTGCATGGCCTTGCATTTATTAGTTCCTATTTATTTGATGTTCTTTTCAAGGGTTGGATTTATAGGCCAACTTCAAATTTTCCTTTTTCATATGCACATGTGTCCTTAAATTACAGGTTCAAAAAGTCAACATTAGGTTATAGTGACACTGTGAGTTTTGCTATGGAAGTAAGTCCTTGGAGCTGTCTTCAGAAGCAAGCAGCATGGGGACGGTAAGCACTTGTATGTTGTTAATATCTGCTTACAGAAATCACATCATTTTTTAACTATTTTAATTTTGGCAAGATACATGAATAGAAGTATGATAAAGCTGGGGGAATAAATATAATCTTTAGAGTTACACAGACTTGGGTTCAAATCTCAATTCTACCATTTTTCAGTTTTATGACCTGAATCAAATGATTTGTCATTTTGTTTTAGTTTTCTCACCATCAGATGACTTTATGGTGATACTTACTTCACAGGATTACTATAGTATTTTAAATAAAATGACATTTATAAAGCATCTGGCTAACCTATGACATAATCGTGCTAATATGTTTTTAAGGAAAGGAGCAAAAGCAAGAAAAATGTTGCAGACTCATTATTTTAGATTAAATTGTGGTATTTAGCTATATGCTTATGGGATATTTGAAGTGTGTATTTTAGCATAATCTTAATTTTACTGTCTTATTGTTTAAATGTAACTATCATTGGTATACATGACTGATCAAAGCCAGATGAATACAGGACTGGAAAAATAAGCATGGGTAATCAACAAAATGCTCACTGTAGTACCAGTGATATGTGTAAGGGAAATTAAGAGCATGGGGAAAAAAAACAGTGCTAAGAGACTTTATGGTTCAATATGGCCTTTCTGGAGATTTGTAGGAAGTGAGATTTGTTTATGAACTGCTCAGAGTTCTTGATATGCCAAGTAGAAGAAGAAGAAAATGGCCTAATGCTCTAGGATTTGCCCCAGAACCCCATCTTCTTCCTTTTTCTGCCCCAGAGTAGACACAGCTTTGTCCGTTTTTTTCTATCAAGAAGAATGACTTTCCAAGTAGATGTGGCTGGAATGATTGTTAGTAGGATACTAAAATCCAAGGTGGATGAAAAGATCTTAAGGGAATACTTAAATGGAGCTCATCAGAGAAAAGAGACTTGAATTTGTTATAGGGTACCAAGATTATTTACAAGGGAGATCCCCGAAGAACTATGAGAGCAGTAGTTATGACAAGAGTGAAGATAGGCAAGGGCCCTTCCAGTTTCAGATGAGAGAAGGAAGGTGTATAGATCTGTGGACCAGGTTGTTTGACACGTTAACATCCGTGGTCAGATAAAAGCTGTAATGAATTAGTAGGTGCATGCTGTTGTAACCACTCATCGTTCTCCAAACAAAATAGAGAAATGTGGGCTGTGTATTATTACTAGATATGCAGATTTAGAACTACCATTCCCAAACTATGCTAATTTGACTGGTGACATTCCCTTTCTACTACTGTGCACTATTTCATGTAGCTAGAATTTTCTTAAGTATCTCATTAAACAATAACAGAGCTAAGCTACTGGAAGGGTCTTTGGTCTTATGATTCAGGGCCATGCCCCCAGTCCTTTCCCATTCCGTGTTCTTATTGGTGATTTGGATAATGGAGAGCTTGCTCACTCATCATACTTGCAAATGATATGAAGCCGGGAGGGCTGGGAAGTACCCTGGGTTAATCAGGAAAAGTTCTCGAGAAGCAGGAGAGACGGGCCTAATCTAAAAGATGAAATGTTTTCTAAGTTGTTTTATAAGCAGATACTCAGACTGTTGAATTTCAGAAATAAATGATAGGGAAATTTTCACCTTTTAACTTAATGGAACATCTTTTTGCTCAATAATAATTCTAGTGACCTACCGATTATAAATGTGTGCCGTTTGTAGAAAAATACATATTTTGTTTATTTCTTATTTGAAGGAAGTGAAAAGAATGTAAGCTGTAACAAAATGTTTTAAAATAGTTTAAAAAGAGAAAAATATATTGATGTATCAGCAGCTCTTAGTGATCTTATTTGTGGGTATCTCTTTTCAGGAGTGTGGTTGACTTTTTTCTGGTGATAACACAGCTGGGATTCTGTAGTGTTTATATTGTCTTCTTGGCTGAAAATGTAAAACAAGTAAGTATTTTCCTCCAGCTATTGAGATCAGTTTCTCCCACTTCTATAGTTATGGCATCAGATCTCCTCTGAGTAAGCCCTGGTTGAACACAGAAATGTGTTCCTTTCATAAGCCATGTTCCTTTATAAATTTTCCTTTCGTCTCCTTTTTTGTAAGCTGGATTTTCTACTACTGTTGTTGATTTTACTTTTCTTGCCATTATGTATCAGTAGTGTTTGTTCTGTTAGATCTGAACTGGACATAATTTAACTGACTCTTAGATACCTGAAATTTAGCAGAAACACAGATGTTTGGGGAGCATATTGGGGAGCATATTGCTTTTTCATAAATAAATATATAAGGCTTTAGTCAGTAACCTAAAAAGTAAAGTAAAAAGTGGGTATTACTAAAATCTAGTAGTTACTGCTATTATCTGGAAAGATACTACATCCAAAAATGTGCAGTGTTCTGAAATTGTCTCCATACTTTAAGGATTTGCTTTACAAGCAAGTGGTTTGCAGTCTTGGTAGAGACTGACTGTCAATTTGAACAAACATGCAAAGCACTGAAATAAAAAAAGCTCCTCTATCCAAACAATGCCGAAACACATTTCCTTATGCGCTCTAGCTTGTAACTAGTACATTATGCCCTGTTCTTCTTTAATCATTATTTTCATCAATAACGTTCATTAACTGTCCACGCGTGCATTTTGCAGTAGTAGACATCTTACATAGTAGTATGTAGAACTTGTAGGCATTTTAATGCAAAATGATGATGTAAATATGTTTTCTAAAGAGTCTGTATGTAGCGATATAAGTATATATTTGGCTTACTTTTTCAAGTATAAAATATGCTTCATTTTGTAGTTAGAGCAGGGATGGCACACTTTTTCTGGAAAGGGCCAGATAGTAATTATTTTCAGTTTCACAGGCCATATGGTCTTCTCAGCTTAGCCATAGACAATAATATATAAACAAATATAAACTGTAATATTCCAATAAAATCATATTTACAAAATTAGGTGGCAGACTGGATTTGGTGTATGGGACATAATTTGCTAAAGCCTCTAGCTTAGATTTTTAATATTGGAAAGGCTCATTGAGTCAGCCTTTCTTTATAAATAAGAGAGTCAATGCTTTCATTAGCATTGCTTGTTACAGTTGATGTGCTTTTGATTTACAAGTGTTTAATTCCACAAGTTGCTTATTCTTTGGACTATTAACTCAGTCAAGAGGCTATCTGGTATTAAGAACTGATAAGACACATCATTTTACCAGTCATTTATGTGGAATACAAGGGAAATGATCCCTTTTTAGGATTGTGCAACTTGGCAATAATGTGTCTTTTCTAATATTTCCCAAGAGAGCTTCCAAAAAGCTTGATTTGAATTTATGGATAATGCTAATAATGCCTTATAATTTTATGTTAATAAAGTATGACATTTTTTCATTTAGTCTTTACAACTACTCTGTAATGTACAATGCTCGTTTTTTGAATGCGTAAATTGACTCTCACAAAGCATGGGCAGTGTGCCCTAAGTCGTGTGACTCAAGCTGAGACCTAGGTCTGTGACCCAGCTGCCACCCGTCACTGGACAGGATCATGTCTGATTTTAGCTGTGTGTGCGTGCAGTATGACAGAATAGATGTCTGTAAGCTTAGGGCTGGTGACGTTTTCCTGCAGAATAGAATCAGTTGCTTCCAAAGTTGACTGGAAGAATGTAAATCATTTGCACATATTCTAAGCAGACCAGGTAGAAAAAGTGACTTTCTAGGAGGAAGGAAATTGCCTACTGTAGATAGAAGGACAAAAGTCCTTTTGAGGCATAAAAAGCAACATGGAAAAAGATGCTCAGACTTGAGAGAGGTTTTGAAAGCAATAGTGAACCCCTCGCCTTAGCAGAGCGGACAGATGGTCCCTGAGACAGACGCTTCAGAGAAGCCCGCATCTGACGGCAGTCTCCAGCAGTAGACACGCTGGTGGTTCCACCTTACCGTCTACTACTCTTACAGTTTAAAACTCTTAAGTTTATTACTGCATTAATCCACATAAAAACAAAGATGCAATATTTTATCAAATCAGAGAAGTGGGGGTTTAGTTGCCATACAGGGAGATGGGAGTACATACAGGGAACCTCCTGCTCTGTAACTGCCGCAGGGCTGTTTTTAGTCCCATTAAGTCATTATGAGCATTGGGGGGAGGGAGGGGGAAGGATGGGTAGTGCCTCCAGGATTCTAGCCCATTGTGGGTAGCTCCTTTCTGTTCTTACTCTAAGATACTCTAGAGAATTTCAGAAGGATAAAAATAGTATATATGGGCATGAAGAATGGGGAAAGGATATTACACTAACAGAAAAAATACATAATGTTAACCTAAGACCATGGACTTCAGAGACAGAAGGTCCAAATTCAAATCCCTACTCTCAGTTTTAAGTCACACATGGGTCAAGATCCCCTTATCCTTGGTCAAGCCTTAGTTTCCTTACTTGTAAAATGGGAATAGCAACAAAATCTCCCATTGTTCCTCCTAAACTTACCATGAGGCTCAGCTGACAAAAAGTTTGTGAAAGCCTTTGCAAAATGTGAAGTAGTTTAGAAATACAGGGTCTTTAGTTCTGCATTTATTTTCGCTTTGCTGAAGAACATAATCTACTTTTGGAATTCTAACCATTAGATTACTGAATCATTGAAAACTCATAAGTAGTAGATGTTAGTAAATTTAAGCTTTAAATGGAAACAACTGAATTTAGTAATTTTATTTTATAATATTTATTTCAGTGTTTTGCATTTTGGTAAACATGTGAGATCATAGGAAGTCCTATTAGATAGCCAATATCTGTCTCTAGAGGGCATCAAAGGACTCAAATGTTTACCTGAATCTTGCTCTGGGTATGTATCTACACTTTATTTTATTTTTTAATCCTGACAATTTTTATAACTGTCTTTCTGCCAAAGAATACTAAATTATTATGAGATATTTGTGATAGAATTAATTTCATATTCTCAACCATCTCACCATTCAAACTACCCTTTTTAAAATTGGTTATGTAACTGATTTTCTCTTGCCAGGTATCCTTGTTAGAGCTTAATTTTGATCATTATCTAATCTGATTATGGGCAGTACTTCTTAGATACAGAAGCATTTGGCTATAAATAAATTTGCAATTGGGAAAATTGAGTCAACAAAAAATTTATAATCTTAAAACCAAGTAACGTGAATTACCAATCTTTTATTTCAAATTGTAAAATATAAAATAGAAAGTTGTGATGACCAGTCACAAGATAAATATGAGGTGTGCAGTTTAAGTGGTTTCTGATGTAACCTGAGAGTTTGTTAGCACTGTGTGAGTTACAAGTTGCCTATTTAGTTTAAACTCGTAAATATAGTCCCTGCAGTTTAAGATGATGTATACACTAAACATTGCTTTTCATAAGTTGTAAATATAAAATTAAAATAAACACTTGAATTGTTAGTCATACTATAATTTTTGTTCTAAACTTCTGACCTGCAGGCCTCTTAATACTTAGTATATTTAGAGAGAGGGATGTCAGAGTAGAGGCCAGGCGGCTCCTTGGGCAGGGCCCCCTCTGCAATGGGGATATTTAGTCCAGTTAAAGCATGCAGTTGTCACAAGCTGAATTCTAGTCTCATGCCTGGGCTGGAATCCTAGAACTACCACTTACTGACTTGATACTACGTAAGCTTTTTTAACCCTCCTTAAATCTGTTTTCTTAAAACCCACCTCAGAGTTGTTTTGAGGATGAGATGAGATGTTGTGTACCACGTTAGTTCAGTCCTCAAAAACTGCTTCCTGTTATTACTGTAGGCTGTGGTTCTTAAAAATTGATGTATCTGGAGACTTGATCACGTTCATGTGTTCAGTGGGGAGGGGGTACAGTGTTTGGGGGCAAGTAGATTTTCACTAGTATTTAAATTACAATATTGTCTGCCTCTGCTGTGAGTTTTTAAGAATGTTTTTAAAATCCTTTATAATTTCATTTCTAGTTTAGTAAATTGGATCACAGAATTAATTGGATAAGAGACCATTTTTAATATATATAAACTATAAGTTATTATATCTCTCTTGAACACTAAATGTTGGTTTATAGAAATGGCTGAATAAATTTTAAGGTAAAACTGATTTATTGAAGTGTATTGCTCTAGCAGAAATTTACCTATATCTAACACATGGCCATCAATGAATTTAGTGGATTCTTATTAAGTATTTTTTGATAGTGATGATAATTTATAAACAGTTGTTTTATAAAACAGTTTTAAAGTTAGACTATGATTTCTAAACTTTATCTTGACAACTGTACATTTCCTAGAGGAACTTAGAGCTTGCTTCCTCCTCTGAAGAAAATAAGTTGTAGTAGGATATGGTCATTTTTTTTTTTTAAAGATTTTTATTTATTTATTTGACAGATCACAAGTAGGCAGAGAGGCAGGCAGAGAGAGAGGAGGAAGCAGGCTCCCCGCTGAGCAGAGAGCCCAATGCGGGGCTCGATCCCAGGACCCTGGGATCATGACCTGAGCCTAAGGTAGAGGCTTTAACCCACTGAGCTACCCAGGTGCCCCAGGATATGGTCATTCTTAACAAGTATGCATCCACTTTTGATTATCTCAAAAACAAATTGAACCTTTGCAGGGATCATGAGTACAAAGCTTCAAAATAAATTAGTAAATTCATCCTCATCATTTTCTAGTGAACCTTCTTTTTACAGTATGATAAAAGAAGTTATTTTGCAAAGAAGATTATCCTATTTAATTATCCTTAAGCTTGATAAATATATATTTCTAAGAAGCTAGACTATCTTGAAAAAGGTAAATATTTGACTAATCATAAAGGAATTTAACATAGAGTATATAGATAATAATTTTCTTTATTTTTTTTTATTTATAAGTTGATGGAATTTCCCCCCCCTCTTTCTTATTCTCCTGGTAATGCTATATAGGTTCATGAAGGATTCCTGGAGAGTAAAGTATTTCTTTTGAACAGTACCAATTCTTCAAACCCTTGCGAGAGAAGAAGTATTGACCTAAGGATATATATGCTTTGCTTTCTACCATTCATAATTCTTTTGGTCTTCATTCGTGAGCTAAAGAATCTGTTTGTGCTTTCATTCCTTGCCAACATTTCCATGGCTGTCAGCCTTGTGATAATTTATCAGTATGTCATTAGGGTAAGTATAATATGTTTTTAACTGTCGTATGTGTTTCTTAATAAGTAAATTCTTTGTTTACTTTGGAGGTGAAAGCAGTGGTACGTAAAGACCCCTGCCTCGTTATGTGGCATACCGATCAACTTTGAGTCAACTTTGGTCTCTGGTTGGGGGATACTGATCAGCTTGAAAGGTGTGTGCCATAGAGCACAGGCTTAGTGTTCAGGTCTGGTTTTAGATTTTGGTAAATATGCTTCTGGGCTTTATGACTTTGCTGCAGAAAAGAGTAATACCCACCCTAGGAAGCTGTGAGATTTAAGATCATGCCTCAATACACAGTGCAACATGAAACAAAGACCTCAGAACTGTTTTGTTTACTCTTTTAAGATTTGAACCAGCTTCCAGATGGAGTATAGATATAATTTTTAAATTTTCTTTTATTTGCTTTTATTTTCCTATTTATTTTATTTTTTAATTTTCCTTTATTTGCTGCTACCATCTCAGTTCACTGCCACTGCCCTAGTCCGTTCACTGCCATTGCCCTAGTCTGTAACTTCTTAATCAGAAGACCTCGGTTGATTTCATTGTCCATTGTCTGGGGAGCCCAACCATAAAAGAAGTATTCCTTAAAAAAAATTTTTTTTTTGATTGATGGGATTCAGGGGATCTGCAGATGCAGTCAAAATATTTGCAAGATCTAATGTTTATGTATATATGCATTCTTCTACTGAGCACTGTATAGCTTTCATTTCTCAAAAGGGGCCAGTGACTCAGAAAAGGTCAAGCATTCCTGTTCTCTTCTTTTCTCATCCAACCCATTTTGTATATTATTGCTGCAGTTGTTCTAAAACCTCCACTGGCAGTTTATTACAAACTCTGTTTCATACCTGCCTCCCCCACCAAATTCCAAAATCTGTCGACATTTTCTTACTGTACATAAGAGTGGAAGGGGACAGGCCGGAAGGTCTCAGAAGGCTTTCCATAGTTCATGAATCCTTAGCTGAGCTTGTAAGAGTCAGCGGAGCAGAAAAGGAGGCTCCTTGGGTAGAGGGAACAGTGTGAGCCTTGAGTAACTGTTGATGTTATCAAATGACTCAGACACTTACTACCCTTTTCACTTTGACCATAGCTTGTGTTTTCCATCATGTATTATCACTATAGCAAACATGTCTCCCTGTGCTTCAGATGTTCTAGACCTCTTTATTTCCCAGATTATCCATGTGCATTCACACTTCAGTTTCTTTTTTCATCCTGTTTCCTTTGTCTTGAATCCCACTTCCAGTTAGCTAGGGCAGAGTGAGAACCAGTCTAGGTGTAGCTGGAAAATAGAGCCATTGTGGAACCAGAGCTCTTGAACAAGATGTGCATTTGTGAGTTTCCAGATAGTGAAAGTTGGAACGAGGCTATGCGTCAAGACCAAGTAATCAAAGCCAAAGTCAAGGAATATGTACAAATAATGAGGGTAATGAGAACTGTCAAGGTAAAGTTTAAGACACAGAGACCAGGAGGAGACCTGTACTAGGAAGCAGCAGAGTTATGATGTAAAAAAGCCAAAGTTAGGAGCAGGTACCTCGGAGACTGAAAGAGCAATGGAAACAAAGTAGAAAATGGATTTCATTGGACACCGTGAGTGGGGTTTGACACCGTGGCTCTCAGTTCAGACTGAGGATGCTTGTGTATTTCCTGTCATGCCAGGAGCCATACCTGGAGTGAAGAGCCCGGGACTTGAAGGTAGCAGCAGGTAATCAGAAGCGTTTAGCCCAGATGGAATGTGTGGGCATGAGGGAAATAATGGCTTTTGGCAGTGAAGTCCTAACAGCTTGGCTACATTTAACATAGGATGCTTAAAGTGTTTATTGAAAGAATTACTCACTTTTATAACATACATTTGCTGTTGTAAAACTCAGAAGTATATGATTTTGCTCTTTATTTTAAAGAATTTAAAATAAGTAAAGACGTTAACTTCTCTTATTTTGTTTTCTTTCTCTAGAATATGCCAAGTCCCCACAACCTTCCAATAGTGGCTGGTTGGAAAAAATACCCACTCTTTTTTGGTACTGCTGTGTTTGCTTTTGAAGGCATAGGAGTGGTAAGGATTTACTCTTTATTATTATTTTTAAGGCAACACAAAGATTTATGTAGTCAAACTACATTAAAAAATGCATTTTTTCTTTTTTGTTTTGTAGTTTGGTAGCTTATATTTGAATTATAGTTCAGTTTAGATTTTTAACACTTTATTATGGAAAATTTCAAGCCTAAGACAAAATAGAGAATAGTAGATGAACTTTCTTGTCAGCATCACCCAGCTTCAAAATTCAATTCATGGCCAATTTTGTTTTATCTGTCTTCTATCTCATCTGCCAAGACCAAATTATTCAGAAAGAGCCCAAGCATCACATTTTATAGACTAGATGATTTTAAGGGAATTGAAATTGTTACAAAGTTGCCATTACATAGAAGAATCAAATATAAATTCTCCCTTTAGATTTATACATATCATGTTTGTTTTGAGAAATGATGTTATCATAAAGCTACTACCAAGAAATACAAGCACCCTGAGGATCCTCAGATATTAAGTATTTCCATTTAAGATGCTTCCAGTTTATTTAAAGCCTGGAATGTATACATTTGGGGAAGATAAAATATCACTCTCTGCTCTCTCCATGTCTAATGGTTTAGTACGGGAGGGAAAACACTTACACATACCTATATGAACCACAGATGAAATACGACCTAGAAGACAGTTTTATACCATTTTACTTGGGTTCTTGCTCTCTCTTAATTCTTCTTTAGAGAATTCTCACGAATTCTTACAGTTCTGTTTATGACGGTTACAGACATAACTGCAGATTTTCGTTTCCATCTTTAACCAGTAAGTTCTAGTTAACTATTGGACGTACCTAGTTAAGTTGTCCTTTAACATCTCAAGTTCGACAGCTCTGAAGCTGACATAGACTTTCTTAATCCAAAGCTAGCTTCACTTTCTCATTTCTCTATTTCTCTTAGTTTTACTTTCAGTCACTCAAGCTTGAAACATTGGAACGTTTCATTTCACTTTGTCCGTTTCCCCCCATTCCATTGGTAATCAAGGCATGTTTATTTTTCTTTCATAGTTCCCCATAAATGAAATTACATTTAAAACACCCACAGTGCTTCTTGCCCCAGAGGGAGCCTACATGGTGCTAGCTGTGCTGGCACCATTCTTAACCATAGTCCCTTATTTTAGGTCTGGATTATCTCCAGAACATCCAGATGGTTCTCTCTCCTATTAACTAGTTAATATTTCCATATGGATCTAACTTACCTAAGAAGTAGAGCTGCTACTGGAGTTATTGTGGTATAGGGCTATTGTGAGGATTACATGAGGTGCTGCCTGCAAAGCATCTGGAAAAATCCCTGGCAGGGGGTGGTCCAGGATGGCAAGAAGGGAAGAGCCTGAACTCCCTTTCTCCCATGGACACACTACAACTAAAACTACATGTGGAATAATGGCCTCTGAGAAGGACCTGGAAACTAGCTGAACAGCTGCTCCACAGCAAAGGAGTAAAAGGTCCACCTCAAGACGGATGGAGGAGGCACCATCTGGATGGGGGAGACAGAGATATGTTCTCACCAGAAACTCTGCCCCTGCTGCAGCGACCCAATACAGGGAGGGATCTTATAGGCCTGGAGCTTTTCCCTGAGCAAGGGCTTTGTGCCCCCACATCAGGCATCCCAGCCCTTCAAACCTGCCCTCGAGAGATAAGCCCCCAACTAGGCTTACATTCAAAGGATCCAAAGGGCTGTTGGGATCTGAGAAACTCCTTCTGAAGGACTTGTATATGGACTCAGAAACTGGCATGAAAGCTGCAGTTTGAAAGGAACCTAGACTCTATGTGAAGGGGATTCATTTGCTGGTCTAAAAGCATCTGCTGGAGGGGCAGGGACAAGCTGGGACTTTCCCCAGGGATGGAGGCACTGGCGAGCACCCTATCCGTGGTTCCCCCCTCTCTCATGGTTGTCCAGGTGGACACTCACAAACACAGCAGTTTCCTGCTGCCTTTCTAACACTGGTGGCCGTGCCCTGCCCCCAGTGTCCTTGCCCTTCCTTACTAAATAAAGCTGTGGGCGAGTGTAGTCCACACTGGGGATGCCCCTTGATCACCTGGCTCTGGGGTGTAGGAGGGTTTGTGTGCCAGAGCCCCATGAGACTTGAACAATGGGAAAGAAAGTTCTTGGCAGCCTGCCACACTGAGGGCACTACACAGACAGCAGACTGAAATGCACCACAAGTCGGCCAGTGAAAAAGGCCTATTTGCTGGTGCAGAAGCTTTAACCCGAGGGATAGGCTTTAGGTTTGTCACATATCTTGAGGCTGTGGAAATGCTCTCAGGGAATGTAAACAGGGAAATACCATCTTGTGCCCTCTGGTCTTGCTACAGCTTGCTGGTACCCCCCAGAAAGGGGCTTCTATCTGAAGCCTTGAATTTGCAACTGTCCTTCCAGCAGACCCCTCCAGATCTTCTGGTCTAGAGGCCAGCAGGATTTACAAAGTACCATAGGACTGTGTCTTTCCATACTTTAAAAGCTACTTCCTGAGGATCTGAGTTCCATCATCCTGAAACTTGGTACTGACTTAAATCCCTACACTGGAACACTGGCAGGCCTTGGCACACCTTCAACAACTGAAATTTATCAAGAATAAATTAGGCTACTTAGATAATCACAAAGGTCCAAGAGACAACCAAGAGCTAGGGCAAGGTTGAATGATAGAGTTCGTCTCCTATACAAGGTCACTCCTTCAAGACTGGGAGATGCAGCTGTTTCAGCTAATACATAGAAACAAACACAGAGAGTTAAGAAAAACAAGGTGTAGGAATATGTTCCAAATGAAGGAGCAAGACAAAACTTCAGAAAAAGACCTTAGTGAGATGGAGATAAGTCATCTACCTGTTAAAGAGTTCAAAGTCATGGCCATAAAGATGCTCCTGAAACCTGGGAGAACAATGGATGTTCTTCAGAAAAGCAAAAGAAAAGTAAGTACCAAACAGAAGTCATAAAGCTGAAGAATACAAACAATTACTGAACTGGAAATACACTAGAGGGGTTCAGAAGCAGACCAGATGAAGCAGGACTGATCAGTGACCTCGAACACAGGACAGTGGAGCTCACTCAAACAGAGCAGCAGAAAGAAAAAAAAATTTGAGAAAGTAAAGAGAGCGTAAGGGACCTCTGGGGTAACACCAGGCAACATAGCATTTGCAGTATAGGGATCCTAGAAGGAGGAGAGGGAAAAAGATGCCAAAAAATAATAAAGAAATAATGGCTTGTAAATTCCCTAACCTGGGGAAGGAAAGAGTCACCCAGTTCAACTGGCAGTTCCAGATAAGATGAACCCAAAGAGATCCACACAGAGATACATAATCAAAGAGGGAATCTTAAAGCCAGCAGGAGAAAAGCAACTTGTTTCATACAGGGGAACCCTCTTAACGCTATTAGCTGATTTTTCACCAGAAAAATCAGAAGGGGGTAGCATGATATATTCAAAGTACTGAAAGGAAAAAAAAAATACAACAAAACTTTGAACCAAGAATACTGTATCTAGCAAGGTTATCATTTGGAATTAAAGGAGCACTTAACCTGAATAAAAATGCGAGAATGGGCGTCCTTGACTTGTTCCTGATCATAGAGGAGAAGCTCTCAACTTTTCATTGTTGAATTAATGCTAGCTGTGAGCCTGTTTTAAAAGGCTTTGTTTTGTTGAGTAATGTTCCCTGTATATAAACTTCGAGTGTTTTTATCATGAACAGATACTGAATTTTCTAAGTGTTTTTTTCTGCATCTATTGAGATGATCATACAATTTTTAAACTTTATTTTGTTAATTTGGTGTATCATGTTAATTCATCTGTAGATCCTGACCCATTCTTGCATCCCTGGAATAAATCCCACTTGATCATGATATATGATCCTTTTAATGTATTGTTGAATTTGGTTTGCTAATATTTTGTTGAGGATTTTTGCACCTGTGTTCATCAGGAATATTGCTTATAATTCCCTCCCTTTTCTTCCTTCCTTCCTTCTTTCCTTCCTTCCTTCTTCTTCTTCTTCTTTTAAAGATTTTATTTGTTTATTTGACAGACAGAGATCACAAGTAGGCAGAGAGGCAGGCAGAGAGAGAATGGAAAGCAGGCTCACTGCTGAGCAGAGAGCCCAATGCGGGGCTCGATCCCAGGCCCCCAAGATCATGACCTGAGCCAAAGGCAGAAGCTTTAGCCCACTGAGCCACCCAGGCGCCCCTCTTCTTCCTCTTGTTCTTCTCCTTCTTGTTCTTCTTCTTCCGTGCCCTTGTCTGGTTTTGGTATCAGGGTAATGCTGCCCTTGTAAGTTAATTTGAAATTGTTCCTCCTCTTCGGTTTTCTGGAGGTATCTGGAAAGAGGAGGTATTTAAATATTATTTGAATTTTGGTAGAATTTGCTTGTGAAGTCACCTGGTCCTGGACTTATGTTAGAAGTTTTTTTAAATTTAATCTCCTTACTAGTAATCTTAGTGTTCTGATTTTCTATTTCTTCATGATTCAGTCCTGGAAGATTGTATATTTCAAGGAATTGTCCATCTCTTCCAAGTTCCTCAATTTTTTGGTATCTAATTATCCGCAGTAGTCTCTTATGAAACTCCGTGTTTCTGTAGTATCAGTTGTAACTTCTCTTTCATTTCTGATTTTATTTATTTGAGCCCTATCTCCTTTTTAGTTGGTGAGTCGAACTAAAGGTTTGCCCATTTCTCATGGTAACTTCAGGCAATAATACTTTATTGCATATTTAAAAATTGCCAAGAGAATAAATCTTTAAAGTTCTCATTACAGAAGAAAAATTTGTAATTTTGTATGGTGATGGATAGTAACTAGACTTATTGTGGTGATTACTTTGCAGTGTATATAAAACCAAATTCTTATGTTTACACCTGAAACTAATGTTATATGACTATTTTAACTTAATTAAAAAAGAAGAACCCCTCGCACATTGTAAGTGTGCTTGCTGCTGCTGTTTTTCTCTTGCTGCTCCTATTTCTTAGTATCTTTAACTGTATGGTCAAATCATTTGGCCAAAACCTCTGAAGATTTGCCTAAAAAACTTAACTCTTCAATTAGCCTTTCTTTCTTTTCTTTCAAGGTTTTTTTTTTCCCCTGCACATAATAAAAATAACTTTTTCATCTCACTGCATTGACAGACAGTAGCTACAGGTGGCTAGCTGTAGAAGCAATTACAGACATGAGTATAGCTGGGATAGTGTGCACACACGTATTTCCTATCACATCAGCTGAGAGTTACACAGTAGCTACGGGCACACCCAGCACCCTGATCTTGACTTCTAAGTACCACTTTACAGCAAAAGAACCCAAGTTCTTTGGAGAAACGTCTGATTCTAGGGCTGAAACAAGGACATTCAAGATGAGTCTGGAGTATCTTGTAGTTCTAGAAAGTATGTAAATGCTGAAAAGAAAACAAGCAAAAAACCGAAAGAACGGAGGCATGCAAAGGAATACAGGAAGCAATCTGATGGCATTCTCAATGACCAAAGCTGGAACAACATGAGCAACAAAATGAATAAGTGTCTTGGATTCATATCCACAATATAAAACAAATACACGTGAATGTATACTAATATAAACAGGTGGTTAAATAAATACATATATGGGGGGATTCCCACATAATTTATGTAGGCACTTCCCGTTCAGGAGGTGTGGCTTACTCTCCCCAGTCCCTGGAGTACAGGCTGTGTTCAGTGACTTGGCTTGTAGTGAACAGAATATGATGAGAAAGAAGAGAAGACCTCTATAAGCAGAGAAACCTGGCAAACACAGCCTTAAACCAAGTGATCAAAGTTAGTTTCACCAGTGACAAATCATATTGGTAGAAGGTGTGGTAAGAAGGACATTTCACCTTTATGGTATCTTGTTCTAAAACCTACAACCCCAGTGTGCAGACATCAGACAACATCGGACAAACCCTGCCAGAGAGACATTATACCAAACACCTAACCACTGCTCTCCAAACTGTCAAGATAATGAACAATGAGGAAGGATTGTGAAACCATCAAAGATCAGAGAAGACCAAGGAGGTTTATGGTAACAAAATGCAGTGTGGCATCCTGGAAGGCACCTTGGAACAGAAAAAGGGCATTGTAGAAAAGCTGATGAAATGCAAATAAAATGTGGAGTTTAATAGTGATGAACCCATGTTGGTTCTTAGTGGTAACAAACGTACTTTGGTAGTTTAAAATGTTAACAATTGGGCAAACTGGTCGGGTGTATGAGAGTTTTTTGTTTATCTTTGTAACTTTTCTGTAAATCTAAAATTATTCCCCCCAAAAAAAGTTTATTTTAAAAAAAATCTGACAGGTTTGCCTGATAAGAGCTAATTTCAGATGTTTTTATTTTAAGGATTTGAAAAATCTGTAGTGTAAAAATATATATAACACCAATAAAAATATTCAGTAATTATGTCTTATTTTTTATTTTTATTTTTTCATTAACGCATAATGTATTATTTGCTTCAGGGGTACAGGTCTGTGAATCATCAGGCTTACACATTTCACAGCATTCACCATAGCCCATACCCTCCCCAGTCTCTATCACCCAGCCACCCCAGCCCCCCCCCCCCCAGCAACCCTCAGTTTGTTTCCTGAGCTTAAGAGTCTCTTACGGTTTGTCTCTCTCCTCAGTCCCATCTTTTTTCATTTTTTCTTTCCCTACACCCCACAACCCCCACCCTGCCTCTCAAATTCCTCATATCAGAGAGATTATATGATAATGGAGTTTCTCTGATTGAATTAGGTCTTATTTTAAAGGAAATAAAATGTGCATATAAACTCTAGAAAGATTAATATACATATATGTGTAAGATGGAATACTAGATTGTTTTCAGTTACTTGTATTACCTGCATCTCTTCTTAGGTCCTTCCACTGGAAAATCAAATGAAAGAATCAAAACGCTTCCCCCAAGCTTTGAATATTGGCATGGGAATCGTTACAACCTTGTATATAACCTTAGCTACCTTGGGATATATGTGTTTCCGTGATGAAATCAAAGGCAGCATAACTTTGAATCTTCCCCAGGATGTATGGTAGGTAGATACGAGTTTGTTAGCCCTTAGATACAGCTTACCGATATTTGGGGATAAAGGTGTATTTTTGGATTTATGGTTTAAACATTTAAAAATTTTATTGTGCTTTCTTATTTGTGTAACCTTGAATTTTTTCATGATCTTCAGAATAGACCATCTGTGATTTTACAGATTTGTTTGGGATTCTTTAAAAAGATGAAAAATTGTAACATATTCCAAATTTGAGTAAAATATAAAAGTAAAATGTGGATTCTTTTACTGTGGACTCACTGTAATAAAAAAATGTAATACTTGTATTTGTTGCCAAATAATCCAACACCCTGGATTCCTGATAAAATAATAAAAGCCACCACTTATGACCCTCACTGTTTTACTGGTCAGCCTTAATAGGTATGTACCCCAGATCCTTTCAGAACACAGATGGGACATATTACTAAAAAAATAATATGGTGCCTCTTAATATTCTCTTAATATTAGAACCATATTCTACAAAATGAAGTAATGGGGTTTTTCCTTCTTCCAGAGTTTAGTCTCTGGGGATTTTAAAAAGATTATTGGCAGCAATTACCATGTTGACATGCTTCCTTATTTATAAAAGGGAAAGTAACTCCTTAGTTTTGATAAATACAAAGAATAAATGCTAAAATGCTGATTCAATTAATGCCCCACTGCTCCTTGAGCTGCTTGGATAGAAGTCAAACCTGCAGTGTTTTTAAGTATTATGTGTTCTAACTGGCTTCCTATTGGTAGCTGGGCGTTTATCCGTCACTCAGTAGTCCTCTGAGCCCGGCTTTTTACTGGAGTCAAAAATGTTGTAAGAACAAATGCATATGGGAAGACAGTTGTGATAGAATGTACCTCGAATAGTTCCCAGATTCACAAAGGGCAAACATGCAGTGTGTTCTTCAACTATAATTCTACTTTAGCTGTGACACATTTTTATTTCATGATGGAAACGTGTCAAATGTTATACCTTTGTTTCAGACTAGAGACATGATCACAGACAAGATATGTAACTTTAAGCATTTATTTCATTAACTTACATTATAGTTGATTACATAATTGTGTTTCTTCCAAATATGTCTCTTTTTATAATAGTTTAATACAGGCTAGAATCTTAAACAGATTAATATAAGAGATGATCAAGGCTGCTAAAAAGTATGGTATCATAGTTCTTTATTTTTTTCTAATACTATATGATGTCTAGAAAGTAGTATTTTTCCCTACTAAGAATAATATTTAGAATAAATCTGAAGAACAATTTCATAAATAAAATTGACAAGTACTTCTAATGTCAAATATAAAATATAGGTGGAAATAGTCTCAGAACTTTCTTCCCTACTCTTACTCACAGAAGTATTTAAAAAGAGCAGGGACCGAAGGGGGAGTTACATTGCATGTCAAGTTAAGATGTGCCTATCCCCAGAGAGTTCAGAGCATGGCGAAGCAGTGTGGGGGAGACAAGTGGGGAATGCTTTGGGTGTTCACAGCTGAGTCCTGAGGGAGCCGTGTATGCCCTGGCAGTAGCTCTGTGTAATCCTTGCCTTTTCTGCATCCCCTTCCTGCCTCTCCCCTTACCCCTCTTGGCTGTGGCGTTACACTTAGAACAGAACTAGTTGCACGTCTCCATTGAAAAGGGACCATTACATCATCATCTGTGTTCAAGAAAGCCTAGCTAGCCACCTGCTTTTCGTTTAGAGGAAAGGATATAGTACACATATCCTAAGAAACAAAAATCTGGAATAAAATGGAAAGCAAGTCAAGATACATAATTCTTTGGCGAGCAAGCTGGTGTTGGCTAGTTCCTTCTCCTTGTGGGAGGTGTGGGAATCGTTACAACTTTGTATGTAACATTAGCTGCCTTAGGATATATGTGTTTCCGTGATGAAATCAGAGGCAGCATAACTTTGAATCTGTGGCCTGCTGTTCATTTCTTTGTGGTCTGTGCATCTGGGCCGGTTAAAATAACAGCCACGACTGAGGGATACTGCGGAGGAGAAGCCCATCTCTTCACAGTGATAGTCTTCTGTAGAATGAGAAGTTTGGACCGGCATGATCATAGGATTGTATCTAAAATTTCTTTCTTGATGTGCTATGTCTCTTCCTTTCCCTCTTCCTTTCCCTCCCCGTGCTTCAGGCAATAGGCCTAGGAAGTCAGAGAAGGGGCAGGGTGCTGGTTATTGTGGGTATAAAAGCCGACGGCTGTCACGGAGCCTGGGGCACTCTCAGCCACTACTGCTGGGATGCTGTGCAGGGCTCTTAATGCCCTGTGACATAGGTTCTCCGAGTTCATTGGGGTCGTCCTACAAGAAAAGGCTGGGTTATAAAGCAGCGCAGGATAAAGCGAGTATGGATTAGAGAAGCTCCAAGTTATTTACTGTTTATTGACTGAGGTGTCATCTTTTCAAACCAGTAATGAGTAGTAGTATTCAGTCTGTCTCATTTAGACTTTGAAGCAAAGAGTGTGTTTGAAAGATGATAAGTAAATTTGCATCATTAGCACCTTGAGAACAGGAACCCCGCAGCTTCTAGGCGTAGGATATACCTCTGTGATCTAGCACGTGGCTCTGCGCTCAAGAGGCCTTGGTAAATGTTTGCTACCTAGCATTCTGAGTTGAAGAGCATGTCCCTTGTTACCTGATAATAGAACCAGGGCACTGATAGGGGTCCAAGTTGAGTGATGTTGTAGCAGCGTTTTTCCAGGACTTCCACTAACAGAACCTAAATAACAGCCGAGAGGGAAAAAAAAGCATTCTCTTGGGAGTCTTTAGACCTGTCAAGTAGCCTGTTTCACGAATAGCATGGAGGAGTGGGAGTGGAGGATGATTATTGAGCATGAACACTGGTGTAACCAGTTCACAAGAGGACCTAAGATAGCAAACGTATTTATTCTGGCATCTGTCTTGCTGAGTGACATCTTAGGAACAAACATCTTTCGCTTTTGTTGTAATTTCCTTTGTTCAGTTGTGTTGTGTTGCTTACTTTCTACCGGTCTGAAATACAAGGTCTGTTCCATACCCCTCCGCCTTTTCCCCATCACAGTTTCCATGCCTTCTTGGTTCCAGTTAGTGGCTTTTTACCTTTTTAAACTACAACCCATAATAAAAAAAGGGAAATGTTTTAAAACCTTCTAGAAATAAGAGTGTGTGTGTCTGTATATATGTGTTTTTGTGGTGCCCACTGCCCACACTCCTATAAGTCACTGAAGTAGGGTATAAGTAAAAGGTTAAATAAAAACCCGTATTTTCTACATATAGTGTCCCCTGGTATTCTCTGTTCCAGTCTGTATCTTAGGGAAAATGAAGAAAAAAACTTTTCACAACTCCCTCAGTTGATACCATAACCCACTAGTGGGTCATGGTTAGTTTGAAAAATACTGGCCTGGAGTGAATTCATATGTTACTCATTTAGTCAGCACACATAGCACTTCTAAGAAATATCAAGGGTATTAGGTTTTCACACACACAAAAAGGCTAAGAAACAGAAAGGTGTTTCTGCTCTCACACATGATGTTCTTTGTGAAGCATGTGTTGGATAGGAATAATTCAGTTAAAAAAATAGAGAGGAACCATGTAAGAACAGGGAAGGGATAAGGTAGCATTTTAATTTATTAAGATAATTGAACTGGCCCTTCATCCGCCCCCGCCCAAAGTAACAGAACCAACCCCAGGTCTAAGCCCGCGTTTGCAGCTTACCGGAGCTGGGATCCTGAACGTTCTGCGAATAAAGCTGAGTAATGGCAGGTAATCGCTGAACCTACTAGGCAGGCAGAGTGTTGAACTCTGAGGAGCTCGTTACCTAAAATGAAAATATTTGGGCAAAACAGACTCGCCAAGAGGTAAACAATAAAAAAGCAGTTGAGAGAAATAAATTTAAGGAAACTGGAAAAATAAGGTTCCTATCTCTTGGACTATTCCCTTTGTTCTCTTTCTGACAAACTCTGTTTGTTTCTTTGTTTTTTCTCATTAAACTTTTGTTTTAATGGGTCTCAAAATTCTAGGACAGACTTAATTATCTCCTTCCAGTATTAAAGTTGCCTGTGACTGGGAATTCTGGGCCAAACTGCCTCTGACTCTTCTCTCAGAATGACTGTTCTTTATTACATCAAATAATTTATAATCAAATTTAGAATGAAAGGCATCTAGCAGATATTTATCGAATGCCTTTCATGTGCTTGCTGCAGGCACTAGAGAGACAGCGGTGAACAGGTGAGAATCTCTTCCTCACAGGACGTAGAGTCCGGCAAACATGCTCTACCAGTTGAGTGGGTCACAGCCGTCAGTCTAGTTGTGAATACTAGATAACGCTTGTGGTGGTATTTTTCAGCTTAGGATGAGGTGAGCTTCTTGGTAAGGATTATAGCTAGGCCTCAGACAGACTCCTTCTTAACAGAACTAAGCTCAAGATTTTTAACGTGAGTATCATGAAGGGTCTAAGAGGGCAAGTTGAGTCATCAGTCTTTCCAAGAGTAGCTGCTGTATTCACCCTTGAGAGGAGAATCAGCAGCTTTCTTCCCAGATGGGAAATTTTGTGAGATATTCATATCTGTACATTTCTTTTTTTTTTTTTAAGATTTTATTTATTTATTTGACAGAGAGAAATCACAAGTAGATGGAGAGGCAGGCAGAGAGAGAGAGAGAGAGAGGGAAGCAGGCTCCCTGCCGAGCAGAGAGCCCGATGCGGGACTCGATCCAGGACCCTGAGCCGAAGGCAGCGGCTTAACCCACTGAGCCACCCAGGCGGCCCTCATATCTGTACATTTCGATTAAGTATTGTTTTATTAGGGAGCGCCTAGGTGACTCGGTTGGTTAAGCATCTAACTCTTGATTTCAGCTTAGATCGTGATCTCAGGGTCAAGAGATTGAGCCCTATGTCCAGCTCCGTACTCCGCATGGAGTCTGCTCCCTCCCTCTCCCCCGCCCACTGCCCCTCCCCACCTAAAGTAAATAAATAAATAGAATCTAAAAAATAGTAAAAGAAAAGTACAGGAGATGCCTGGGTGGCTCAGTTGGTTAAATGTCTGCCTTCAGCTCAGGTCATGATCCCCGGGTCCCGGGACCCAGCCCCACATTGGGCTCCCTGCTCAGCGGGGAGCCGCCTTCTCCCTGCCCCTCTGCCATCCCCCTCCTACCCACCCACCTCCACTTGTGCTCTCTGGCTCTATCTCTCTGTCAGATAAATAAATAAAATCTTAAAAAAACAAAACCCCTTGGCAGTAATTTTTAGAATGCTTTTTAATGTGCATTAGATGTTACTTAAAAGTTATTTATGTTCTCTATCTTCAAAATAAATTCTTGTGACTTTAAGAAGGTGTTTTATCCTTTGGAGAGAGAGTTTATAGGGTAGATTCTTCTTTCAACTCTTCATTTCTAAAACAGTACATAGATGCCTGCTTCACAACAAAAGGAGAACCAAGGTTGATAATACCTGTAGAAAACCTGATTAGAGAAAAACAGAGTGATTGAAAATATAGATGAAACTAGTATTCTTAAAACAGAGAAGTCAGAATAGAACAATTGATTTCAATAGACTGCAATGCTTTTCTTAAACATCTTTATTACTCTTTGTTGATAAATAGCATGTATATTAGCTTTTAAAAGTCTCATACCATTTTATTTCACATTTATTCTATTTAATCTTACTGATTTGTGTTAGTAATAACCAAATTCTTAAGTCTGTATAACTTGTTTTAAATCAATAGAAAAGTAATTATACCTACATGCATAATGATGTATTTTTAAGTATATTGTTAACCATATTGAAAAACATGTAAGTTAAAAGATAATTAGGAATGTTCAAATAATAACAAATAAACAACAAATAATAACAACAAAAGGAATGTTCAAATAATAAACTGATAAGAATATTCATTTAATTATCTGCTGTTACATATCAGTATATGAGGCAGGAGTCTTTCACTTGTTTTGTGCATTGCAATAACTGACCATTTATATTTAAAGATTTTATTTATTTACTTGACAGACAGAGATCACAAGTATGCAGAGAGGCAGGCAGAGAGAGAGGAGGAAGCAGGCTCCCCAAGAAGCAGAGAGCCCGATGCGGGACTCGATCCCAGGACCCTGGGATCATGACCTGAGCCAAAGGCAGAGGCTTTAACCACTGAGCCACCCAGGCGCCCCCTGACCATTTATATTTCAACTTTAAGCCTCAAGCTGAGAAATATATCCTGAAATCGTTTTAAAAATTAAGATTTTATTGTTGCTAGCCCTAAGGAGTTCCTTCTTTCTGTAATTATGTTTATAGTATTTTTGAATCTGATTCTATTCAACTTCTTTCCTTTCTCTTACTCACTCCTCTAATGCATGTATCATAGGTAGACACTTACAGAATTCCTTCCCGCGTGGCCATGGTTTAGAGAACTATTTATAATCTTCGCTACTTGAAATCTTAAGACATCAGAAATAAGCTTAAAGTCCAATTAAATGTTGAGGCCTTTCTCTACCAAAAGTGGATTATGTCACTTCTCTTTAAAAGGATTGCATTTTTTTTCCTAAGAAACACTCTTCCCTGGCATAGATGGGCCTTGCAGGTGGGAAAGCAGGACTGTCACACGGGAAGACGGGGCTGTCAGGGAAGGTTCTGCCTCAAGAGGACGTGGGTGTTGACCACTACCCCTGATGCTGCGGCGTGTTCCCTCCTCAGTCTTCTCTCCCGTTGTTTGGGGTTTTCTATTTTAACTGTTGTAAAATACTCGAAATTTCAAAAAACAAAACAGTTTTATTATCTGTAACCCAGGAGAATAGTTTCTATAGTCTGAGTCCTCTGATACTGCATTTTCTTTCTGTGCCACTATCAACATTTAAAAAGCCAGACAAAAGGAAGTTAACCAAAGATTCTATCCAGACATGGGTACTGATTTTGACAAGATTTTTCTACCATGTAGAAATCTAAAGATATTTGTAAAACTGAACGTTGCTGTGCTGTTTTGAAGCACTGGGCATCAACCCAACTAACAAACTTTATTTCCCTACTAATGCAACTTTAACATAGGTGAAAATCCTATAGAATCTGGAGAACTCTTTAAGTTGGAACCATTTAAATGCTCTCCTTTTAGACCTAAGAATGATGGTGTTTCCGCAACAAATGACATACCTACCAAGTTTTTTAAGGAGAACTGTAACTCAGAGTTCAATGTGAAGTTTTCTTCTATATATAGATCAGTAAGTTATCAAAGACGTAATAGTATTTCTAGTTTTTAAAAGAGAGTTGAGAAAACATTGATTCTTCATGAGACACAGTCTAGCCTTTAGAACACTGGGTTAGCCTAAAATGAAATCTTTACAGCAGTATTCCCAAACCGTTGCATTGCCACATTTAAGCCCTCTGGACTTGTCAGAATGAACTGTCCACCAGTCATCTAGAAATTCTGTAGAGACCCGCTGACTTTTTTTTTTTAATAAGCATCTAATTAGTAAGATACTGGCCTATGTTTGTGTTGGATTTCTTAACTTATGTTAACATTAAAGATAAAAAGAAGAAAGCCAGATTCATGTCAAGACCACAGTGTAGGGGCGCCTGGGTGGCTCAGTCATTAAGCATCTGCCTTCAGCTTAGGTCATGATCCCAGGGTCCTGGGATTGAGCCCTGCATTGGGCTCCCTGCTCAGTGGGAGCCTGCTTCCCCCTTCCCCACTCCGCCTGCTTGTTTTCCCTCTGTTGCTGTTTCTTTCTCTGTCAAATAATAAAATATATTTTTTAAAAAGACAAAAGTGTAGATGAACCTGGAAGCCATTATGTTACGTGAAATAATCCAGGCAAAGAAAGAAAAGACAAATACTGTGTAGCATTCGTCATAAGTGGAATCTAAAAAAATACATATGGGGCGCCTGGGTGGCTCAATTGGTTAAGTGGCTGGCTCTTGATTTCAACCCAGGTCATGATCTCAAAGTCCCAGGATCGAGCCCCCCATCCGGATCTGCACTCAACGGGGCCTCTGGTTGAGGATTCTCTCCCTCTCTCTCAGCCCCTCCCCCTGCTCACTCACATATGTTTTCTTTCTCTAGAATAAGTACATTTTTTAAAAAATTGATTAATTAAAAAATATGTGGGGCACCTGGGTGGCTCAGTCTTTTAAGCAATTTGCCTTTAGCTCAGGTCATGACCCTAGGGCTCTGGGATCGAGCCCCACATCGGCCTCCCTGCTCAGCAGGGAACCTGCTTCTCCCTCTCCATCTGCCTGCTGCTCCCCCTACTTGTGCTTTTTCTCTCCCTCTCTCTTTCTCTGTGTCATGTCCATGAAGTTAAAAAAAGATTCACACACACATGCAGTTGATCTCACATTGACTTTATGTGAAATATATGTATCTCTCTCTCACATAAACAGAGTCAACCAACGGTTGCTAGGGGGCTGGTGAATGGGGAAAAAGAGGAGAGTTTGCTAGAAGGGTACAAACTTGTAGTTGTTAGATGAAGAAATTCTAAGGATCTGATGTATAACGTGGTGACCACAGTTGGTAACAGTGTAGCATATAACTGAAATTCACTGAGTAGAATCAAAGTGTTCTCACCAAAAAGAGAAAAAAAAAGCAAATATGTGAGGTGATAGAAGTGTTTATTAACTCGATAGTGGGAACCCTGTCACAGTGTATATTTAATATTATGTTGTACCTGTTTACCTGTTTAACGGTGTTGGTTGTTGTACCTCAGTAAATCTGGGGAAAAAAGAATGACTGAATTTTGAAATTTTTTTTTAACAGGTTGTATCAATCAGTAAAAATTCTATATTCCTTTGGCATCTTTGTGACATATTCAATTCAGTTCTACGTTCCGGCAGAGATCATCATCCCTATGATCACATCCAAATTTCATGCTAAATGGAAACAAATCTGTGAATTTGCCATAAGGTCCTTCTTGGTTGCTATTACGTGTAAGTATTACTATACATTTATAGCATCATCAGTTTTTCTTGTTGAGTGTCATATAATGAAGCTACGTAAAGTATATTTTTTAATATTTTAAAATCAGTTTTGTTTACATAGCTGAGATACTTTTTGAGTTAAAATTCTGTTATTCTACTACTGTAGAAGGAAAACATAGAGCAGATCTTATTACATTTAAAAGAACTAATCAGATTATTATTTTGAAAATGCATCAGTGGTTAAAAATATAAGTATATTTGGGACGCCTGGGTGGCTCAGTTGGTTGGACGACTGCCTTCGGCTCAGGTCATGATCCTGGAGTCCCGGGATCGAGTCCCGCATCGGACTCCCAGCTCCATGGGGAGTCTGCTTCTCTCTCTGACCTTCTCCTCGTTCATGCTCTCTCTCACTGTCTCTCTCTCAAGTAAATAAATAAAATCTTTAAAAAAAAACAAACTAAAAAAATATATAAGTATATTTAAATTAGATATATAAGGGACTCTTACATTGTTGATAGACATTTTACTTTGATTCTAGTTTTCCTCAGGTTTTTTATTTCTGCTAACTTTTGTATATTTAACTGCTTAAATCTCCATGACTACCTATAGAAATGGATTTTGTTTTGTTTTGGTCTTTAATAATCTCAGTGGCTAATTTTACTTACTATTTGAAGGAATATGTGTAATCTCCTCCTAAGGTTTCACATTATAAAATGCCTCACCAGGGAGCAGTAATCATGGCGACCTGTGGAGAAGCAGCTTGATTTTATTTCAGTGGGAAATAGGGTGCATTTTGGGGCCACACTGACCTGACAGTTTAAACCTACCAGTTACCTGCCGGTGTCTTTAGACAAGTTCCCTACCATCTGTAAGCTCCTCCTTTTTCAACTGTGGAATGAAGAAAGACTTCCTTTTATGGCATATTTTGTAGGGTTTAAGAATATTAACAAAGTAGGTAGCCAGCAGTTATAATTGTCACTGTTATTGTTATAACCACAAGTATAAGATGACTGAACTGACGATTACTTAGAGTGATACCAGGGACCACTGGAAATGGGTCAGCTTTCTGTGGAAGATACGAGTAACCACCTTGGCCCAATCAAGGCGAGAGAATGAAAGAGTTAGAAATTCGGGACAGACAACTGTAAATTTCAGTGAGCAGCTTGGGGTGGAACTTATGCCGAGATCTAAAGAAAAAGCTGGGAAAAGTAAATGAGACCTATTTTCCAAAGAAATCATTTAAATGAATTATAGCAACAATAAGATAAATCATAATGAGTGAAGTCAATGAGCCCATACTCTGATGACTAAGAAAACATTCAATAGGAAAAAGTCACTTTACGACATTTTGAAATACTTCTTACACATTGTTTTTACTGAATTTTGACAACCGTACTAAATAAAAAGGCTGATTTCAGTACGAGTCCTTTTATCCTAGATGTAAGACTGCTGTATTCTGAAAGTGTGTCTCCTTTGAAAATTAGTAACTGAAGTTCACTTGAAGGAGCTTGAAGAAAATGTTACAGGGATTTAATAACTTCTGATAGTTCAGTAACTGCACCCATTTCTGTGCACTGGCCACCATTGTTATATCGAAGTGATCCGTCTGCACATCTGCTACCAAGAGTCTGTTCCTAGAAGCCTGGGACTCTCCTCAGGAGCTGAGTTCATGACACACAGAATGGCTAGTGTTTCTTTGCTGCTTCTTTCTCTCCCTCTTTTTTTTTTTTTTTTTTTTAAAGATTTTATTCATTTATTTGACAGCGACACAGTGAGAGAGAGAACACAAGCAGGGGTTGGGAGAGGGAGAAGCAGGCTTCCTGCCGAGCAGGCGGCCAGACGTGGGGCTTGATCCCAGGACCCTGGGACCATGATCTGAGTTGAAGGCAGATGTTTAATGACTGAGCCACCTAGGTGCCCCCTACTTCGCTCTTTTACTTAAAAATACTTAAGAAATTAAAAATAGAGCTACTCTATGACCCTGCAGTTGCACTACTGCATATTTACTCAAGAGATACAGATGTAGTGAGAAGAAGGGCCATCTGTACCATAGTAGCAATGGCTACAGGTGCCAAACTTTTGAAAGAGCCAAGATGCCCTTCAGCGGATGAATGGATAAGGAAGATGTGGTCCATATACACTATGGAGTATTATGCCTCCATCAGAAAGGATGAATACCCAACTTTTGTAGCAACATGGATGGGACTGGAGGAGATTATGCTGAGTGAAATAAGTCAAGCAGAGAGAGTCAATTATCATATGGTTTCAGTTACTTGTGGAGCATAAGGAATAACACAGAGGACATTGGGAGATGGAGAGAAGTGAGTTGGGGAAATTGGAGGGGGAGACAAGCCATGAGAGACTGTGGACTCTGAGAAACTGAGGGTTTTTGAGGGGAGAGAGGCAGGGTGTTTGGTGAGCCTGGTGGTGGGTATTAAGGAGGGCACGTATTGCATGGAGCACTGGGTGCGGTGCATAAACAATCTTGGAACACTGAAAAAATTTTTAAAAATAGTTGAAGTTACTCGGCGGTATATGAGAACTATAGTTACGGCGCGCTTTGGATGAAGAGAACACAAAGCAAGGAATATCCCCTTTGTGCTTCACTGGGACGCATCGCCAGACGCTGACCTTCACTGGAATCTTCAGCTTGTGCTTCCCAATTAAAGTCAAAGCCAGCCCACATGCAGGATGAGACTGTTTTTTATCTGCCCTGGGGGCCCTTGATAAGCTTTGGGGGCAGGCTCCTGATGGATGCCTGTGTGGACAGCCAGTGGGACCATCGTGTCCACAGAGCAGGCTGTGTGACGCTGGCAGTGAGAGCAGAGGCCCAGCTGGATGTGAAGCTTGGGTATCTTCAGGCGTTCCACAGTCCTCTCCAAACACTGAGTGCAAGTTGGTAGTACTGCTGTTTAGAGTTTTGAGTTCATCAGCCTGCGTTATATTCCTTATACCTGTTCTCCAGTTAGCATTTGAATCATCCTTTCAAACTGTCTTCTTAGTAGGACTCAAAAGCTTGGGAAGATGGGTCAGACTCACAGGAATTGACTTGCTATACGGTGGCCTCTCAGAAATGGATGTTGTCCATGAAATTTGAAAGGTCCTATTTTTGTTCGGGAGTCACGATTATGGTTCCCTGGAGAAACATGTTACAAGAATGTGGCAAGCATCTGTTCAACAGGGAACCCACTTTATCAAGCATTTCCAGTTTAGAGCTACAACTCCTTCAAAGTCAAGTGTCTTATTTAGGAAAGCTTGCTGCACTTCAGTCCTCTAGGTGTGAGGCTAGGTTTATCATTTCAAAATAATTTTTAGCGTTTTAGCTTTCAAAAGAAATTAAATAAATAACAAGTACTTCTAAGAAACCTAGTAGTTCCAGATTAATACCATACCCTCCTGGAAAGCATTGAGGCCACAAAAAGAATAGGGGAAGGAAAAAACCCATAACCTAAAAATAAAAGAGTGGAAATGGAAGAGTTCATTCCAGAGCCCAAGTTAAATTATATATACACCAGGAAAGTTCAGCAAGAGACAAAGAGGCTAGAAATGAGGAAGGCAAAAGTATGTAAACTTAGGAATAAAAAGAGAGGAATAAAGGCCCCTGAGTGGCTTAGTCAGTTGAGCGCCCAACTCTTTATTTTGGTTTGGCCCAGGTCATGATCTCAGGGTCTTGAGATCGAGTCCCACATTGGACTCCATGCTCATCTGGGAGCCTGCTTGACTTTCTTTCCCTCTGCCTCTCCCCCGCTCACACACGCATGCTCACAGTCTCTCTCTCTCTCTCTCTCTCTCTCTAAAAATAAATAAAAATCTTAAAAAGAGAGGGATAAAAAAGATCAGAGGGGAGATGATAGCTTTAGGAGACAAGTTAGGGAGAGCCGATGCACGTGTCAGTGGAGTCCCCAAAGCCAGAACTGTGGTGACGGAATCCTCATCGTTTGGCGGGGGCGGGCGAGTGCATAGCTGGCATAGCTTGCCCATGAGCAGACTCTAGGGTTATTTCTGGTGGCTGCTCCAAACCCTCAGCAAGTCGATCGGTAATGTTGGAGAAAGGAATCTGAGTCTTAGTTTTCACAAACTCTCTGTTGATACCTTCAGCAAGAGAAGGGTAAGTAGGACTAAGAAAATATAAGATCAGAGCTTTTCAGAAAGCTTGCCAGTAGTTTGGAAGAAAATCGGTCAGAAGTAGTGGTACTTTTTTTTTTTTTTTTTTAATTTCATCTGGAAATAACTCAGAAAAGTTATAAAAGAGAGTAATCATACCCACTGTCTGCATTTAGTTTTCACTTAAGTATTAGGTATTTAATTAAGGATTATATGTATTTTCATTTTCTAGGTGCTGGAGCGATTCTGATTCCTCGTTTGGACATTGTGATTTCCTTTGTTGGAGCCGTGAGCAGCAGCACATTGGCCCTGATTCTACCACCTCTGGTTGAAATTCTTACATTTTCTAAGGAACACTACAATATATGGATGATCCTGAAAAATATTTCCATAGCGTTCACTGGAGTTGTTGGTTTCTTCTTAGGTACATATGTAACTGTTGAAGAAATCATTTATCCTACTCCTAAAGTTACAGCTGGCGTGCCACAAAATCCTTCTCTAAATTTGAATTCAACATGCTTTACATCTGGTTTGAAATAGTGGAAACAGAACTGTGAGTCTTCTTTTCTCTTGACTCCGGAAATGATACAAATAAGAACTAGTAGAATACATTGCAGTGAGCTTATAAATAGAACCAAATTTTCTTTTCTTTTGGTACAATAATGGCATTTTAGTAGTAAACTAGAGTTCTTTACTGATAGTGGTAAATCATGACAGATTATTGGTTTTAAGTATTTGCAATAATTTCAAAATATTTAGTTTTGAAATTTTTAAAAATTAAAATGTAGAAAAATTAAAGAATAAAAAGACTTCCACTGTTCTTCATTCAATCAGAAATACTCTAACCAAGATTCTCTTTTTGACCCATGCTCCTCTTTCCCCACCCAGCTGAGGAGGGAACAGGGATCTAACAATAAGAGAATCAAAGAAGGACCTAGTTAACAGTCTTCTCACTATCTCGGTGAATATCAAAGTGTACTTTGTGTATAATGTAAAAATGTCTTAATCACGTTTTTACTAGAGAGCCAAATACTTATGATTTGTCCCTGGAAGGATGGAAACTTCATTAACCCTAATGTAAGCATCAGAAGTCTCTACAACCGGAATTATGCTGCGTGATTCTCTGATGGTCGTTGATCTGCACAACGAAAACTCTTGAGGCACTGTGTGGGGTCCCGACTCTGTGTCTCAGTCAGATGTGGAAGAGACTTTAAGGGTTATCCAGCATAATTCCCTTATTTCTTATCTAAGGAAATTCACGCCCAGAAAGGTTCAAGTAACTTGGTCAAGACCACTCAGCTTTGAGGTCAAGCAAGAGAACGTGATCTTTTGATCCCCAGTCTAGGATTTTTTGTTTTTCACATCACATCCAGGAAAAAGAACAAATGAGGTCCAGTTTAGCTGTTAGTGTTGCATCTATTTAGTTATATTTTACTACTCGGAAAACCAGGGATCTTTGTACTCTGTGTGACCTGACCATAAAGATCAGAGAACTCTAGAAAACCTGTGTTACAGCCATATAAACCCCAACAAGAGAAGGAAGTTTTCTTTTGTTTGTTTTGTTTTTTAAAGAGAAACTACATGCTGGTTTAACTGCTGGCTAGTAGAAGGTACACAGTACTCTCTGGCTTGGACTCTCCGTATTAGTTCCTCCCTCTTTGGGTTTTGTATGCACCGTCTTTCTCAATAGCAGAACATAGCTATCTGACAAAATACAGGATTTGTGTATTCCTTCCAGCCCTGTGGCTTGCTTTGTTATAGCCTTTTACTGATCTGAATGGGCAGAATAAAAAAAAACTATAAAGAAATGTATGCTGAGGAAAAATCAAGGTAGTGATAGATTGCTAAATCTTGAGACACTCCAGGTTTCTTCAAAAGAAATGCCTTTTATTACCCCAGATTTGTCAATCCCGGTTATTAATCAAAACAGTCTCAGTTGACTTGAAAAATGAAAAAATTTTACTTTTAAAACATGAAGAATCTTGACTTTTTAAAAAACTCATACTTTCAAACATGTTGAACTTTTTAATCAGGCTGATGGGACTCTTATTTGTAATATATCATCAAGATCAGTGTAGTGTATGTATTCTATATTTTTATATGTAAATGTTAACTTAGTTTAAGTAATTTTTGCTTTGCATCATTAATGAGTCATCAAATACAATTCTAACAAAATATCAGAAGCTTTATTTTTGTACAAATTCATAAGAATCAAACTTTTTTTAAACATTTACATTAGATGTCACCAATAATTGTTTGTGATACTTTTATATCAAATCTGTTCTATTGAGCTTTTAGTCATACTGAGAGAATGTGGAAGAAGTTATAGGAAGAGTAATCATCATTGAAACTGTTATATAACCGTGTTTCTAAGAATAAATTAGGGTTTTTTAAAAAATGTATAACTTGGTATAAAATGACTTGAAAATCATTGTTTAATAGAAAGCACTATTATTTTGTCAGCTGTCCTCAGATATTTCTAGTCTATGCGTGAAATTTTATTTTTATACTTTGACCTGTTTATTTTCCTTATTAATTCATCAAATTCAATAAATTCTGAGTAGTTGATCATAGCAATAAATAAATTCGAGATTGAGCATGAACGAAACATTGAGTGCACTGTCAGCCAGGCTTCCTTACGCAGCGGGTGCTGCATACACAGCCAGTACTTAGTCCCCTTATTCATCGACACTTTAAATATCAGAGAAAAGTGGAAATGGTGAAAGCAGGGGCTAAAACCGGTAGAGACTAATCTTAATCCTTAACAAGAAACTGTTTAGGTATAAAGCATAAATGCGCCCTTACTTAAGAGTTTTTGATGATGTATTTTATTTGGGAAAAAATCAGTGGCAATATTTTTCCTCTGAAAAATTTAGTTTTAATGAGTCACAACGTTTTTTTTAAAGATTTTGGGAGAAGATATTTTGATGGGGCCAGCTGTTGCTTTTATTTCGGGGCCTGGAAAATGAGAACAATTGCACCCGTGAAATTTTGTGTCTGGTATCTTGGTCTGTTACATTATGGCTCGGACGACTGCCACATTTCATCTGGCACCATGAAGAGCCCTCTTCTTTGAAAGCGGATTGGGTGCCTGAGAGCCTTTTCTACCACTGACATGGGGGAAGGAAAGGAAAGCTTCATTGACCTTTGCTGACCTCTGCTGACCTTTGTCCTAAGTCAGTTATCATTAGTCCCTGACCTTCAAAACCGTGTCACCAGTTTGAGTCAACTTGTCAAAACACTGGTTCTCGGATTTTTTTTTTTATCAGAGGATCTTCTTTTCCCCACCTGGTCAGATCTCTCCACAATTAAATAAGAACTAGGGTTTTTCCTTGGTGAAAGACCAATTTGTATGATGTTATCGACTAAAAATAGTATATGGGATCAGCCAGTGCCACATGATGTTTTAATTCTCTCCTTGCTGGATTCTCCTTTCTTAAAACCATTTTTGCCTCTCATCTAGGCAACGCACTGAATGTTTTTATAAGCATTTTATGCAATGTACATGTTGTAAATTTCCTAACAGAGCCGAATTTCATTCAGTATTTTCAGAATAGTTACAGGAAAGCTGTCTACCTGCAAAGCACTATAAAAATATTAATGGGACAGTGAATTAAAGTTCTGCATTGGGGCCACATCTTGCTGCGGCAGACAGGTGGCCCAATGGGTATTTTCTGTTGAGGAGTACGATTTGGTAAATATACAGACCATTGATCATGTAAAATGAATTTTGTTTTTCTTTAAATGAGTGTGTTTTGTTCATTTCAGCTGTACTAGGTTCCCCCTTCCTAAGAAAATCTGAGAACTTTGATCTAAAAGGTGTAACGAGAACCTTCCTGACATTAAATGGCTGACTATAATAGTTAAGACTTTGGAAGTATTATGGATAATCTTATTTATGCCCCTAGTGCTTACTTGGCTAACCTCTCCTTAATAAAAGTGGTTGGTTTTCGCCTAGGAGATGAGAAAACATGCTTAAGAAATGACTGGAAATGCTATTACTCTATGATAAATGAAATGACGACTTATTCTCATTCTTGAAATGCCGTATTAAAATTAGCTAGTTCTTACGTGTGCATACACACACACACACACACACACACACACACACACACACCAGTAATCCATGTGAATTAGATACTAATATTAACATACCATTTAAACTGGGACCGAAAGATGATTGTTGAAAGATCACTCCCAAAATGATTACATTAGCGTTTTATTGATAACAGTTAGGAAAGTAAATGCTTATACCGTGAATAAATTAAGCTGTGGATTTTTGTGTTTTTCAAAATGATTTTGTGAGTTTGAAAACTAAAAATCATTGTACTTGAGTCAATTCTTTTTAAGTTATTTTTCTTTACACTATGGAAAAAAACCATCTTAAAGTACTGTAACTCTTCTGAATTTTCAATAAAATATAATTATTTTGCTTGCAAATGCTTTTTAAAATGAATTTGTCTTCTCAAAATTAAATGATATTGACAAATGTCATAAGCTGAAAATGGCACTGTATATTCTCATCTTAATCAGTCTATGTGGTTCTTTGTCATGTGATCTTCAGCCTTCGAAGTTGATATCATCAGCCCCTAAGATTTAAGAGGAGAGGTTGATTAAAAATGAAGGGACATAATCAAAACCGTGACCTGATCTTCCTATGGAGTAAATGCAGAATGAGCAGGCAGTCTGCAGATGTTACGTCTGTGATTTAATTTACCACACTCTTCAGGTCAAGAATATGTATCAGTTACACTTTGATACATTTTGCTTGTGTTATGCCAACTCACCAAATCAAAGATCATAAAGATTTGTACCTTTATATCAATAATCCTTCTCTTGTGAACCTAGCCTAAGGGCATATCATAGTTCCTGAGAAGAGAAACACTCTTTGCCCAAAGGTGCATCGGCAACATTTTAGTAGTGAAAAGTTGGAAACAACCTAAATGTTCAACAATAAGGAAATAAGTTGTGACACAGTAACCTAGAATATAGTGAAGATCATATTAATTACATTGTTGTTATGCTAAAGGTTAATAATTTGGGAAGAAATACATAAAATTAATTTTTGATTGCAGCTCCATAAAAATAATACTTTTGAACTGATACAAGGTACACAGAAAGTGGAACCACAGTGTTAGGAAAAAGATGGGTTTTGGACAATCTGGATGCCTCAGTCAGTTGAGCATCTGACTCTTGGTTTCAGCTCAGGCCATGATCTCCTGGATGGTGAGATGGAGCTCTGCGTCAGGCTTCGTGCTCAGGAGGGAGTCTGCTTCAGGATTCTCTCCCTCTGCCCCTTACACACTCCTGTGTGTGCTCTCTCTCAAATAAACTGGAAAACAAACAAACAAAAAAACCACAAGGGTTTTACTATTTGAATATGAATAGTATTTACTGTATTTATTATATGAATAGTAAAGGGAGGACTGTGAGAGAAATAAAGGGGAATAAAATTAAAAAGCCATAGGGGTACATGCTTTTAGCAAGCAATAGAAGAAATGGAAAGACAAAGACAATAAACCAGTAGAGAAGGGCTAGAACTCGGTATAGAGAGAGAATGCAATGAAAAGACTCACAGAATGCCAGCTGAAGGAAAACAAATAGAGCCACTTCGTAAAATTAGTTGTAGATTTTTTTTTATGCAGAAGAGAGTGGTGGTTCTAACATGCACGCGTGGGTCTCAGAATTTTGCACATACATTGGCGGGGTTCACACGTTAAAAACTGGCTTGATTCGAATTTTCCTTTTAAGGATGGATTTGTTTGAAGGCTTTAAACAGTGGGAGAGAATCAGGTCTTTTCTGAAGGTCTTTGAAGTCAAAGTTTTCTAGTGCCATGAAGCAAAAGACCACGTAGTTTGGGGGAAGCCCCTCACAGAGGAGAATATTCTCAGCTGTTCTGAGAAGCTACCCATTGTCAAAGTGCATCACAGTACACGCCATAAAGAGAGCCCAGTAAAAATCAAGAATGGGAATCTAGAACTGTTGGGAGGGACTGTCAAGATGATCGTTTTGCAGAACTAGCTAGGAATATTTAACTATGGACATCTGGAAATTGGAATTAATTTAATGGAAGAGCCACTGCTCCCTACACTGTCTTTCACGAGACCTCCCCCATGCATGTTATCTGCAGTGTGCTCTCAGACCACGGTCCTAGTTTTCACTATAAAATAGATGAATTTTGTCATTGGGGGAAGACAAGACCCCTCAGGGTTCCAGTCCTCATGTTGCCCAGGTCACCGTCTTTAGGTGTTCGTACTAGTGGTATCACCCAGTGTTGATGACTGCTCAGTATTAAAAGATGGTGTCAGAAATCACATAGTACCAGTGGGTGTGGTGTGGAAGACAGCATCACACATGGCATGCGGGGAGCAAGTTCCCCTTTCAGCTAATGCTGTATGACACATGTACAAAGGAAATGCTGGTTGACTTTCGGTTATTGTACTACAGAAAACCCATAACAGAAGAGGTTTTTAATTTTTGGGGGGGACACCTGGGTGTACTGGGTGGCTCAGACAGTTAAGCATCTGTCTTCAGCTCAGGTCATGATCCCAGGGTCCTGGGATCGAGTCCCACATCGGGCTCTCTGCTCAGCAGGGAGCCTGCTGCTTGCTCTGCCTGCCACTCCCCCTCCTTGTGCTTGCTCACTCTCTCTGACAAATCAATAAAGAAAATCTTTAAAAATTATTTAATTAATAATTTTGGAGCCATTATATAGACAGGAGATGTGTCGTGCTCAATTCTGACAGATGTCCAGATTCTTGCAAATCTAGAAGAGTAGCCCCCAAAGATAGACCCACACTTACTTGGTTTTCAGAGATGAATTAGCCGTCTAGCATAGCCCCTCCTGATTGCAATTTTGAGTTTAAGGAAGCAGTGAAAATTATACTGTGATCACCTTGCAGTTACTGAGTGTAGACATTGTTAGCATGTTCTGTCACCAAGGGGGCAGGGAATATAAGACCCTGCTTTTCCCCCACTGACAAACGCTGGTTGGCAGAGGGAAATAAGCTCTCAGGAGCTGGGAAATAGGAGTGGGGAAATCCCTCCATGACACTGATAATGCTGACAGAGGTCATGTCTATCATTTCAAGCACATGGGGCATCTCAGCAATACCCTCATTTGTCCTGACAAGCTTGGCTTTATCACTGCAGGGATGGACTACTGCCAGTTTTCAATGGTGAAGATCAGGTATAAGCCTGAAGACAAAGCAAAACAAGCTGGGGGCCAAATGCCTTGGTCACTAGGAATTGGACTCATTCCCAATATTTGATGATTTTTTTTCTCATTAGAAAAAACAGTGGGGGGTGCCTGGGTGGCTCAGTGGGGTAAAGCCTCTGCCTGGGATCCTGGGGTCCTGGGATCGGGCCCCGCGAAGTCTCTGCTTAGCAGGGAGCCTGCTTCCCCCTCTCTCTCTGCCTGCCTCTCTGCCTACTTGTGATCTCTCTCTCTCTGTCAAATAAATAAAATCTTTAAAAAAAAAAAAAAGTGAAGAAATTGCGGGTATGTTTAAAAGCTGCAATGAGACACGAGGAATTGTTCAACAGAACGCAATGCAATCAGGGCAGATTAGGAATTACCATCACTACCCCTAACTAGACCCAGTCAATCCACCAGGTCACATTTTCCTTGTGGACTCAAGGGTTTTCAAGGTCCTGTCCTCATTAAATCTCTCTAGTAAGTTCTGGGTCCATGTTTGACCCGGATATCCAGAATTATCAGATGGAGACTTCAGACATCTGCTGAAATTCTCAATCACCTATAATTTTAATTTTAATCCTTCAATTTACCAGCAATGAAGAAGCAGGGAAGAAACATACCGCATATAGAAGCTAATGCTTAATTTATTGAGCCAAAGCTTAGTGACAGGTTAGCAGTGATATCATCTTTCTTCCACTGACATGAAACAATTATCTTTATCAATATTATGTTCCACTTTTATAATTTAAATACTTATCATGTCTCTTTCTATTCACTTAGAATTAATGGTCTAAGGGTACACTGAGTAAGCCATTAAGTAGTTTGGGGATAACGAAAATTTGAGAAATGCTGATGAGAGATTGTTGGAGGAATGAGTGGCTGAGGGAACTGTCTAGGATAAACAAAGCCTGAAAATGGCAAGAGAGAGCCCTCAAGGGTTTCATTCTTGTCATGGCCATAGAAAATTGGGAAAAATTTTGAGAATGGGCATAAGGGAAAGAGTGTTACAAATCCTAGTTTTTGCGTTTGATAAATATGGTGATGATTGACTCCTTTAAGACTCCCGTACCCCCACCCATATCCATGAAGGATATGTTCCAAGAAAAGAAAAGAAAGAAAAGACTAACAATTTTTGATATCCACATATTATTGTGAGCTTAGGGTCTAGGAGTCTTGTCAGAGCAAGAAAGAAGGGAGAGATGGCCTAGATACTAAATCTGATAAGGCTGTCATTCTTCAATTCAGTCCATTTTCAAAATTAACCCCAGGAAACGGCACCTGGATGAGAACAGCTGGCACCAAAATATGGCTCTCATATTAGTCGAGACAAGTACTATAGCTGCTATAACAAACTATCCCTAAAGTCTTAGTGATGTCACATAATGAAGTTTATTTCTTGTCCGAGTCACAAAATCCCGTACAGTGGGCCCCCTCCCCCAGGTGCAGACTCCAGGATCCTGGCTCTTTGCATCTTGTGTCCCTATCATGCTAAACACCTAACTTCCATGGTCGCTGGAAGAGAAAGAGAAAGCATGAGTAACATTGTATGCAGTTTTATGGCCAGTCCTAAAAGAGGGGGACATCACTGTCACCCACATCCCATTACCTGGGACCTAAATCAATTGGCCCTATACTATTGATTGCAATAAAGGCTCATGAATCAAACTTCTCTATGCCCAGGAAAAGGAGGTAGGATTGGTAAACAGCTAGTCAGTCTCAGCTGGAGATGGTAACTGAAAATGCTACTTGAGATTTGAAAAAACATTATGCTGTAAGATCCAAAAGACCACGTATAGCACAATGCCTTCGGGAAATTTTGAGCTTAAGGATTTCAAATGGGGTTATACTACGGATCTCTGGGAAAACAGACTCTGCTGTCCTCAAAGGTGTCCTGGTAAAGAAGCTGGAGAAGTCGGCAGCCATGTTTTCAGACTGAGCTAGCCACACATTGTCATTTCCAGCTCGGAGATGCATGTCGGAGACTCAGATACACAATTTGCAGACATCGGACAGAATTTCTTCTCACACATTCCTCCCCACTCCCTTAACACCGATCCTTGACTCCTGTGAGGGACCCAAGCTGCTGATCTGATGAGCACTGTGCTTGGAACCAAGGGGCCTCAACATGGGAACATTAATGATTGAAGATTAACTGCTGTCATAAAAAAGGTGAAAGCAGTCCAATCAGCTCAGCTGTTAACACTGAACAAGGAGAGAAGACAAATCACCACTGGGGAGAATATGGAATGGTATTTCAATTCTGAAATTTGAAGGTCCTTTTTTTCTTCAGACCTTATGAGTCAGAACAGAGCAAGCGTCATGCATGGAATGCGGCCACTGAACTAAATTTAAAAGTCCCTTGTGAACACAGCAAGGTATCAAGAAACATTTGATGGGTTGAGGAACAGAAGTCAAGAATGATATTGACGTACGGACAATTCCTGAATATAGCACCGCATCGATTTAACTAAAAAGATTAAGTCGGTAATTAAACTTGTGAGAGGAGAGTAAGTTTCCCGAAATGACAACAGCATTAATATGTAGTTATGATTTGATTATAGGTAAATAGTTACCAAAACTTCCTATTTTTTAAGTAAAAAGCATGGCTTAGTACAACCTGAGAATGAAAGCCACTGGACATAAGAAATAAACACAAAAAAACTACCAAACCTTCATAACAGAGTGCAGACCTCACCAAATCACAGATTAAACCTCGGTGGCTTGCACAAACGTTCCCCCCAGATTGTACGTTGCTTTTTCATCCTTTTAACAGGGTTTTTTGCAGAGCAAAGTTTTTATGTTCTTGAGGTCTAAGTTATAAACTTTTTATTTCATCGGTCATGCTTCTGGTTTCAAGTTTAACCATGCCTTGCCTAGACCTAAATCCTAAGGACTTTCTCCTACCTTTTAAAGAAGTTTAAAGAACAGGGGCACCTGGATGGCTTAATGGGTTAAAGCCTCTGCCTTCGGCTTAGGTCATGATCCCAGGGTCCTGGGATCAAGCCCTGCATTGGGCTCTCTGCTCAGCAGGGACCCTGCTTCCACAGCCCCCGCCCCCACCCCCTGCCTACTTGTGATCTCTGTCTGTCAAATAAAAAAAAATAAAGAATTAAAAACCTTTAAAAAAAAAAAGTTTAAAAATAAATAAATAAATGAATAGTAAAATAATAAAATTCTACTTTTACGTTTAAGTCCATGATCCACTTTGAGTTAACTTTTGTTTAAGGTGCGACACTTAGGTCAAGATTCATTTTCCCCACATGGATGTTCAATTGCTCTGGCATCATCTTTTTTTTTTTTTTTTTTTTTTTAAGATTTTATTTACTACTTGAGAGAATGAGAGAGAGAGAGAGAGCTTGAGAGGGGGGAGGGCCTGAGGGAGAAGCAGGCTCTCCGCTGAGCAGGGAGCCCTGTGCAGGACTTGATCCTGGGACTCCAGGATCATGACCTAAGCCGAAGCCAGTCGCCCAACCAAGTGAGCCACCCAGGCACCCACTCTGGCACCATTTAATGCAAAGGCTCTCTTTCCTCCATTGACTTGTTTTTGCTCCTTTGTCAAACACCATCTGGGGTTACCTGTGGGTCTACTACTGGATTCTCTGTTATACTCCTCTATGAGTCTATTCGTCCCCCAGTGCTCACACTGCCCCAATTACTGTAGCTATGGCATGTGTCTTGATATTTGGTCTACTAATTTCTGCCATTTTATTTTCTAGTACAAAATTGCTTTAGCTATTTTACTACCCTCATTTTCCTATGCAAATTTTAGAATAATATTGTCTGTGTCTACTAAAAATCCTTTAGTAGAGTTTTTGCTCATCGTCTGTTCACAATTTCAGAAAGAGCAAATGTGAGAGGTCATTGTATAATCATTTTATGTTTACGCCGATTATGTTCCCTAGTTTCTGGAGGGTTCCAATTTTATCCTCTGGTGTCCAGCTGGGTAGCTGTTATTCTTAGAGCATAAGCAGCCCACCTTCGTGAGAGCACAGAGTGGTACCAGCAGAAAGATATGGAGGTTTCATTCTTGCTTCCAATGGTCTCTCACCCCCAAGAATTTGCCTCCTTTGGCAGCCTGACTGTAGTGCTCCCTCTCTCATCCCTTGGCTTTGTATCTTGCTTGCTATTCTATACTGCTACCTTGCCTTTCTACTAGGCTCCATTAATGGACATCCAATGCAGAGAAAAAAAAATGTTTTAAGAATTATTCCAATGACTTCTGAGAGCCACTTTGCCAGTGGTAGTTGAGAGTTGCCACTCAATAAGCATTGTTGTCTGAATATCTTTCACAGTGACCCTCAGCAAGAATTAAGGTCACTTAACTTTGTGAAAAGAGCAGAGCCATAGGTAATTAAGAATAAAAATTGCTTAAACTTAAAGTTTGGGACACCTGGGTGGCTCAATCAGTTAAGCGTCTGCCTTCAGCTCTGGTCATGACCCCAGAGTCCCAGGATTGAGCCCCACATGAGGCTCATTGCTCAGCAGGGAGTCTGCTTCTCCCTGTGGCCCTCCCCTTCTTGTGTTCTCTCTCTTGCTTGCAAATAAATAAATAAAATCTTTTTAAAAATTTGCTTAAAATTTATAAAGACACTCAGTGTATTTTCTTTTCTTCTGGACTTAAATATTTAGAAAATAAATAAATGAAATCCTCATCATTGCTTTCACATTTGGCCACATGGAGTAATGGGAATGACAAATTTTCTCTTAGATAATTCAAAAGGATAATTATCTACTATATAATATCTCATTGCTCAGCTTTAATAAAATAGTTAGTAGTTAGTAGTATTGTAGTTAATAAACAATATAAACAAATAGTTATAGGGAACATAGTATGTGTGGGGCCGGTATCTTGTTGAAATCCCACAGCCATACAAGGGAGGCAGCATTATTCTCCCAATCCATAAAAGAGGAAACCAAGTCCTAAGAAAGTTAAGCAAAGTACCTCAGGGGTCCTAGCTAGCAAGTGGTAGAGCCAGGATAGAGACTAAGGTCTGACCAACATGAAACTGCATGTTCCCAACCAGTATAATACACATTATATTTGATTGCATCTTCGTGAAGGGAAATGACACTGAACAGTTAAGGATCAAATTAATTATCATCCTATGACATTATTCAACTTTAATGATAATAGCTCTTGGCAGTTTTCAAAAGTCAGACAATGAAGTAGTAACTTCTTTAGGTAATTATGTGAATGCTTCCAGGTTGTTCCACTCTCCTTAAAAATGTCAGGAGACAAAAGAAAGAAGACAAGCTCAAAGTGGAACAGGTCAGATGTAAAAAAGAAATTCCCAACAGTATAATAAGTATGGAAATGTTCTACTGAGGGAGGAAGTGCATAATCTTAAGATGCCCACAAAAGGTTTAAAGATTTCAGCCCAGAGCAAGAGGAATTGAGTTAATTACTTCTGAAAATCTTAAAGGACTTTCATTATTAAGGACATTGTGAGCCAAAGTTCAGGTCCTTGAAAACATATGCCTAAAATCTTTTTTTTTTTTTAAGACTTATTTAATTTAATTTATTTTAGAGAGAGAGAGAGAGAGCACACACGTGAGGGGGAGGAGCAGAGGGAGAGAGATCCTTAAGCTGCTTAAAATGCTTGGGACTGAGTCCGCCTCTTTTTTTTTTTTTTTTTTTGGTTACAATAAGGGAACACCAAACAGTCTCAAATCTCTCTGAATTTGAGGACTATTTAGACAACTAAGATTTTGGTAACATTTTATTACTAATTAAAACCTCCAAAGAAGAATAACAAGTAAGTTTTGCAATAAGATTGTCTTTTTTGGGGGAAACTTCCATCTTAATGAAAGAAGATATTAATTGAAAGAAGCTTTCTACACAGTGTTGTTTCAAAGCGTTAAGCATGTGGTCCTTTATATAATAAGAATTTCAATGTTAATTCAATATGGCTACCTCATGTTGGATGCACACACAGAAGAAAGACAGAGAAGAATTTCCATAAATAAACTGAAGGAACTTCCTGGAAAGAATACTGTCGCCTCGGTGTAGTCCTCTTCATTCTGATACTTGGTAAGCAAGACAAATAGCCAGATCCTTGCCCAACAACCCCCAAATCAATCTTCTCTAATTACTGCCCTTCTTAGATGGCCTACCCACATACACAGAGCTCTTTTATAGTCTTCCTATTCAAGGGAGACACTTACTAGAAAAATCAATCTCCTATACAATGGCAAAGAACCTCACACCATCCACCTCCAACAACCATTCTTAAATATAAGTGGACAACCAAGAGTCATCAGACAAATGAGGAAAATGTCAAGATGGAAGAGGAAGTCCGATACAAATAAAAGGGGGTAAAAATGAACCTAGAAGACATAGACCTAATTCTGAGAACAGGTTATATATATATTTAAAAAAAATTACTCAGTGTTCTTTAGAATGATTTGATAAAAGGCTGCTGCCGCAAATTGAGAACAGGATGTTATGAAAGATGACAAAGAAAAAATAAATTCAAAAATGATTGCCAAAATAAAATAATTCATCAGAAGAGCTGTTAAAGCCCAGTAAATCTTGTTACTTATTCAACTTCCCCCCAATTCTCAGTCTCATTTTGAATGGCTTTTTGTTCCATAGGCTCTTTCCAGTTCCCCAAGACAATTGTTGCCTACTTAGCTGTTACCATCACTGGATGGTACCATAGACTTAACAGATAAGAATTGAATTACTATCAAATAAATTGGAAATTTGGGTGAAAAAGACTCGTTACTACTTGGACTGGATTTTAGGCCAGCGTATCCCAGCTTTCAAGTTCTAAATATTTTGTGCTTATCTTGCTGTGCCAACCAAAATGGCAAAAGGACTCATTTCTATTTTACACCTTGCTAATTACTGAACTCACAATTCAGTACAATTACTAGTTAACTGAAGATCTGTGCAAATTAAATGTGATGTCAAAGGGTAATTTTCAAAAATTGATAAGAATCCTGGTTTTCAGATATAAGATGAACACGTGTCAAAGATCTGAACTCATTTTATGCACAAATTATAATGAGGTAAATAAATGTTGAATTGAGCTTGCAAAACTTGTTCTGTGCATAGAGCAATAGTCAATTTTATTCCAATAAGGCGTATCTAATTTACGGTTTTACAGACAAGCATTGTTCCCATTGCTGCCAATTTGCTACTACGTTAACTTCTACCTCTCCAAAGTTGTAAAAGAGCCTAGTCAGAGTCACCTCCATAAGGAATTAAATAATTCTGGAGCCTTCAGCCTTTCATTAAAAGAATATTCAGTAGTCTTTCGCTCATTCCAAAATCTTAAGTTTTTCTCTACAGTGATAAAAACTATTAATGCTGCCTTCGCACTGTTAGGGAAGGCAGAATGAACAACATATTTGCTAAAAGTACACAGAAATCACACCTCCTTTTTTTGTTTCAATTTTTAATTCCAGTATAGTTAACATACAGTGGTATATTAGCCTCAGGAATATAATATAGTGATTCAACAATTTCATGCATCACCCAGCGCTCATCACGACGGCCCCTTAATCCTCATCTCCTATTTCACCCATCCCCCCACCTGCCTCCCCTCTGGGAAATCACATTTCTTTTATCTCTGGTGCTTAGCTGTTTTTGTTTTTGTTTTTTAAACACATAAGCAGAATAAAACAAACAAATGTTAATAATCCTGAGCAGGATATTGTAAATATCACCTGACCTTGGTTATCTAAGATAACAAACAGAAATGCAGCTATTAACTTAATGCTAAATGGAAATATGGTAAATATTGTATAAAGGGCATACATCTAGCAAATGAAAATTGTGATTTTTTTTAAAAGATGTGAATTATTCTCATCAATAATTACCCCCTATAATGAAAAAAGCATGGTCTGCCATGTCGGGGAGTGAAGATAGACTGCGAAGGTGGGCCAAATATACGTGGCCTAAAAGAAGACATTCAAAGGCATCTGAGAAGCAATTTCTTTAAACTACTGTCATGCATTTGACTTACTTGCTTTAGGATGAATTTATTCCTTTGTCTGCAATACAAGTCCAAAGCATTTTAATTTTTCAAAGAGTAGTTTTACAGAAAGCATTTCAGCATGCCCAGAACCATGCCAACCAGTATTATCTTCTATCATTCAGTACTCTAAAAAAATCCTCTTCTCTTCCCAACAGTACTGAAGGTCAAGTTCAGATGACCATCTTTAACATTATCTCAGAGGCCTGTGAAAAAATGCCAGCAGGAAAGGAGAACTTAGGTCCACACAAGAACTTACACATGAGTGTTTGTCCATAGCAGCATTATTGAAAAGAGGTGCAAAGTGCGAGCAGCCTACACGTCCATCAACTCAGGAATGGATGCGTGAAATGTGGTGCGGCCTGACAGTGGGGTATGATTTGGCAACAATAAGAAATGAAGTACCCGGCACATCAAGGATGAGCCTTGAGCAAATGACGCTGATCCAAAGAAGTGAGTCATAAAGAGTCACATACTGTACGATTCCATTTGCACAAAGTGCCCAGAATAAGCAAACTCACAGCAAAGACAGTAAATTAGTGGCTGCCTCGATCTGTGGGGACAGAGGAGCCAGGGGGATGACGATGAAGGTTCGAGAGGTTTCTTTAGGGGGGAAACCCAAATGCTCTAACATTCACGGAAGGGAGGGGTGTACAACTCTGTGAATATGCTGAAACACTTGCAATCCTACGCTGCAAAGGGGAGGAGTAGAAGTAGAGAGTGTGGGAGTTTTAGCTCAACAAAGCTGTTGGGGGGAATGCCCGTGGGGGGGCGGGGCTCCTTAGCACCTTCGTTCTGGCCTGCAGTGGCTCTCAGGCCCCAGGACCTTAGTCCTTGCACGGAACCCCGCTGGGCGCATCGGGAAGACAAGTTGTGTCGCTTCCCTGGCTGTGTCTCCTATGTGACTTGGGGGTGGTGTTATGCCTTCCTCCTTGTGAGATAACACACGACCTTCTCAGAGTGCCTGGCAAATGGAAAGACTGGGCTACATGCGGGCTAGCATTATTAGATGTGAAATGAGCATAACGATGCCTCCGCGAAGTTGCTATGATGACAGAATGAGTTAACCTAAGGAAAATACGAACTGTGCCTGTCACATAGACGTGATCAGTAAATGGTGGGTAGGAGGAGTAGCGGTCATTAGGGTTGATCAGATTATTGTTTTCGTGTGCTTTAGGAACAGGGAGCTTCTAAATTTCAGTCCTCATGCACATACACAAAATCTGTGTTAGTGGTCCCAACAAAGAACCATGGCTGTCTTCAGCTTTAAATCAGGGCCCCAGCATCTTCCTGCCCCCCAGAGTCATGGCCTATCCTGAGTGCTCCTGGCTGCCCCTTGGCCCAGGGGCAGGAGACACAGTGCTGAGGGTGCTTCCTTCTTTAGTGGTTGTTGGGTGGGAGCAGGGAGTGAAAGCCTGGCCCTCACCTGGCTCCCGTTGCCCCAGCCCAGATGAGCGGAGCTGGCCTGCGGAGCAAGGAGTGAGAACGCCCTCAGAAGGCCCTCGAGGGGCTCTGACCTTGACCAAGTGGCTCTCCAAGGTGAGGCTACCTCACTTCCCCTCTTGAAGTTGTTTTAGCTGTGTTGGTGTGGAGGGTTTGTTTTGGCTCTTTTTCCTCCTTCCTCTGCTCAAACAACTTAAAAGCCCAATTACTTAGAGAATTATTTATTAGAAAAAACAGAACATTCTTTTTCTACCTCTTGTTCCTGGATCTTCATTTTCTCCTCTGTTTCTGCTTCACAGGCACGGAATCTGAGCAGAAGTCCTTTCCCACAGGGGGGAGGCTCAAGCTGCTCCGACAGCTGCTGGAGGCAGGGTACTGAGGTGCGTCTGTGGACCTGGGGCCCTGAGGAACCCCGGGCTTCTCTTCCAGGTGCTGGTACTGGGTTCTCTGCAAGGCCTCTTACAACCCCAGGGCATTGGCATGGCAGCGTTGAAGGCATGTGGAGATATGAGACTTCCCTGCCTTCCAAGCAGCCCTGCTTCTCTGTAAGTCCGGCCCCATCTCCATTTGTTTATTTTGGTCCCTATATGCACACATACGCAGTTCCTATTAGTGCGACTTAAAAACATGGCCCACATGGGGTCCCCGCTCAGCCACTGCTATCCTACCAGCCCAAACCACCATCTCCACTCACCTGGATTTTAAAAATAGACTCACGAAGGGGGCTGGGGTGGCTCCCTTGGTTACGTGTCTGACTCTTGGTTTAGGCTCAGGTCATGATCAAAGGGTCCTGAGAGTGAGTGGGGAGAGATAGGGAGAGAGATGCAGGCTCCCCACTGAGAAAGGAGCCTCATGTGGGGCTTGATCCTAGGACCCTGAGATCATGACCCACGCTGAAGGCAGACACTTAACTGACTGAGCCACTGGGGCGCCCTTGTATTGTTTGTTTTGGACTCATAAATTCTTCCCTGACTTGCTTCTTTTTCAACATATGTTGAACATTCAACCATGTTGATGCATTTTAAAGCTTAAATCAGATTGTGTCATTCACCTACTCAAAACCCATCAATGGCTGCCCACCACACTTAGGAATTAAGTCCAATCTCCTTTCTTGTACCAGAAGGCCATACGTGACTGACCATTGCTTCTCTCTCTTGCCTCATTTCCTATACTTACACCCTAATTTTTTCTGTTCCCACTCCACTGTCTCTTGTTTCTCAAATGTGCCAACTTTGTTCCTGCCTCAGGGTCTTTATGCTTGCTGTTTCCCTTTGTCTCGAATATCAGGACCTTGCATATATTAGGCATCCAATAATAATTTTGTGTTAAATGATTAAAGGAATGAATGAGTGTGGGGGGGGCATAACCTCTATTAGCTCACACCTCAAACCAACCAAATATAAGCAATCTAAATGTAAATACTGTGTTTGCTTTGTAAATGCATCTTTAACATAGACACCTGCTCCTACCCAGGGCCCACCTGGTATAGTTGTGCATGTTGCACACTGCACAATGTTAGGGGTCACCATGAATATACACTAGCAATTTTGGAATGGCCATCTCATTATTCACTAGCATATTTGCTAGTTGTTTCACATTCATAGTTTGTATTCATGTTTAGTTGCACATAACAGAAAATGCAATCTAAACTAGGATCAGTACGAAAGGGGAATTTGTTAGTCTGTGTTCCTGGAAAGTCCAGCCAAAGAGCAGACAGCAAGCTGATGGATTCAGCAGCTCAGCAAGGTCATTGCACTCTCTCTGGTCGCACTTTCTTTGCCCTTCTTTCTGCTCTGTTGCTAGGAGCGCTAGTTCCATTTACGAGAGGATCATGAAGGATTAGAAACTAATTTGAGAATTGAAGGAGGAAAGGAACAGCTTCTGCCCCAGCATCCCAGCAGGAATCCTGATTAGTCTGGAGGAGATCATGTATGTGCCAAGTCTCAAGAAAAGAAGCATGGTGAACAGAGTCTCACGGGAGCATGTGCTGGTCAGACCTGGTTTCCCAGGCTCACTGTGTCCTGAAGGCTATTCTCCCCAAGTACTGAGTCTGCAAGGGAGCTGGGTACCAGAAGCAAGAAGGAAGGTGTAGAGAGAGCGTCTACAGCAGGTGCTGAGTGGACCCCTGTCAAAGTCCACAGAGTCGCCTGTATGGAAACTGTGAGGTTGAGGAGATCCTAGATCTGGGTGTGAGTGAATAAAGCAGTGAGTATAAATAGAATGATGGTAGCTGTGAATTCTGTGAGCATCTCTCCCTAGAGCTAAGGGGAGCCACAAGTGTGAGGGCCTGTTCATTTTCAGTTAGAGAGCAAAATCTTCATTTTCAGGAGTTAGAGCTGAAGCCGTGCCTTAGCTGCCTATAAACTTTTCTCCTAGCAGGGTAGTTTCTTCGATGAGAGTGAGAAGGAAAAGAACATTGTGCTCTCAGGTGTTTGATGCCCTCTGTGTTGGCTGATTTGCATTTCCAGGACAGATCCTGCCTCTTTGCAGCAAAGTAGCTCATACAGAGATCTCAGTGGTCAGAGAAGAGCATTTGCTAAGCATCTGGCAATATCCTGACCCTGGGAAAAGAAACCATGACCTGACCTTGGGGAAGGTGTTTTTTTCCAAGAAGCTGGGGGCTCCTCCACCCGATACCCACCTTTCTGCTTTGGGCCACTTAGGTGCCCTGAGAAGGATGTCACCCTTCATGACTTCTGGGTTTCCTCATTGTCCTTTACTAATACATGAGGAGTTGCTGCAGGGGAGGGATGTTAATAAAATGGAAGAAAAGAAGAAGAAAGAATGGTTGGAGCGTGTGCTGGCATGTGCAGCTGTGTTTGTGTATGTGTGTGAGTGCCAGTGTGCATGTGTACGTGTGTTACCCTTGTGTGTGGGTTGTGTATGCATGCGTGGGCGTGTGACCGTGTATGGATGTGATTGAACCAATAGAGGTAGATTGGTAGATGACTTCTTGGCATCTATTTCTAGACATATTCCAGAAAGTTCCCTAACACTTTGTACTTCTTTGGTCCTCTTCGGTCTGTCTGAAGAATCTGGTCTGCACATCTGAGTCCCTGAACTTTAAATTTCTAGAAGGGTGAACAGAAAGGAAGCAGGTGGGGTACACCCCGTGATGCCCACACGCATGCAGGGCCTGCCACACACCATCACAAAGCCCATGGAGGCTCCTACCTTGCAAACCCAGCCAGAAAGCTGAACCACACCACCTGCCATGAACTCCCACAATGCAGGGAGGAGGCTTCATCAGGACTTAGCTTACGCGGAGCAGAAACTCTCTCAAGTTTGCGTAGATAAGGAAGATCTTCTGGCCCTAGTGTAACATAGTGTAACATACACTACTGTGCCTCGTAGGGTCTGGAAGCTGCTGGGCAGCTGCCCTCTTCGTCTTGCTCCCTGTGACCTCATGACCTCTTACCTTCAGTTTCTCTGCACTTCTGCTCCTCTCCACAAACAGCATTTTCTACCCTCCCATAAATTCAGCTTGTAGATGGTTTGGTGAACCACGGTGCTATGTCTGATCCCAGCTCCAATGCTCAAGAGCTCTGTCCATGCTTCCTGTGCCATTAGTTAGTTAAAGAAAGCAAGAGAATGAGCATATGTATAGACTTGGTGGAGTCTCTTTGCACAAAAGTGGCCACTTTGGCGCATCTTCAGTATGGGCTATGGGGATGAGATTGTCATGCAATATTTGGGGGGCATACTTGTACTAAAAACTAACTTCTTATTTCCCTGAAAGCCAAATTACACTGGGTGATCTATATGTTTCTCTACTAAGTCTACAGTGCTCTCTGGAGGCACTCTGAAGGTGTCCATCCACTCTGGGGGCCAAGGAAGTGATTATGATTAACCAGCACCTTTTTGTCTTTCGGTCCAACCCTCAAATGCCTGCTTTACCATTCAGAACAAGTGTGAATCATGTAATCTTTTGAATGTAAGTTTCTAAATGGGAATCATGATATTAATTAAAAACAATTAGAGAAGACTATTATTTACATCCTGCTTTGTTTCAAAATAAAACATGAAATGGAGTGGAAAATAAAGCTATTTAGACCAGGTAAAGTAAGGTAGGCTCTTGACCAAAAGTAGAGACTTGGTGATTTTTGGTTCCCTTGATGGCTTCACCTCCACCCTTTGTTAATCTACCTTGTAGTGTAAGGGCCTACTTAGCCAGAGCAGCCCCATCTCGGTAGGACAGCCATTTTATTGTTTATGCAGTGAACTTAGATTGACCCTGCCCCCCAGAGGAACTCACTTAAAAATGGGTCTGGGAAACCAGTAAAATATGGCCGACCAGCCCCTGATAAAAGAGCCTATATACCAGGACATGTCAGATCAGGGAGAGATAACAGAGCCCAGAATGCAAGGGCGAGTCAGGGAAGGTGGAGACATCCAATCAGTAAAGCATACATACTATCTCCCTGACTACCAAAGAATGTGGGCCCTGCCTTTTGGGTGCCAGTTCTGACCAGAGTGATAGGCTAGTTCAAATAACTACTATAGGGTGAATTGTAATTCAATTGGTCACCTGTGTGTGGCCGGGCTCAACCACATAGCCTTTGCTCTATAAAACTTCGTCTGTAAGGCAGGAAGGCGACGCCTCTTTGCAAGAGATGGCCCCGAAAGGTCGGTTTGATTCTCGATGCTTGGCACGAAATAAAGCTTTGCTTGACCTTCACTTTGTATCAGTCTCATTCCTTTGACCATGGACCCAACAGTAGAAGAAACAATTCTCACGGCTCTCTGATAAGTTCCCACCAAAGGTTGGTGGGGAGGGTGCTTTGAATCAGTAACTTGAGAAATACTAGTTCATTGCTAAGTGCAGTTAATGTGTCTATGGAATGATGGCTATCATGTTTTTAAAACTACTTACAGGAATTACAGAGAAGATGCAAGAACTGTTAAGGTAATGAGTTCATGAGGGATTTCTTTTCTTTATAATTTCATTTGTGGTTCGGATAATGTCGTATGTGCAATAAAAATGTGAAGTATAAAATGCCTTTCTAGGGGTATTGTATAAGACAGGACCATTTACTCAAAACAAGCAAAAAATCCAACAAAGTCTCTGTGTGTTCTTGGGAAAGGTTTCCAGCAGTTTCTGTCAGTCAGTCAGTAGCAGCCAACTTGACAGATAGAAATGCAGAAATTGGCAAGCGATGCCATTATTTACAAAAAAGACAGACCCTGCAGTTGTAAGGCCCAGAGCTGGAACAAGAGACATGAGGAGGTCACTCCTGATTCAGCCTATGACATCTGAGGAAACACAAGTCTGCAAGATGAGGAACCTTGCCTTTCAATCTCTCTGACTTTTATAGTGAGGGCAGGGATCTGGCCAGGCACTGGAAACATCCGGAGTCAGGGACTCAAATAACAACAGGACTTCTGTCCTTGTCTCAAGACTGTGGTAGAATTAATGAGTTGATGTACATAGTGCTTTAAACGGACAAGTGTGTAGTAAACACTGTGTATTAGCTGTTCTTATGAGTGTTATGTTGTGGACTTTGGTGAGAACTATATTTTCTATATGACAGGGAATACTGCTTCCAATAGTTCTTTGGTTTTATATCTTACTATTTCACTGGAATGGATTTGTGTCCAGTTACAAATCCAGTTAAGAAAAATCCACACATATAAGAATCAGAAAGAGGTAAACCAACCCTTACAGGGATTGAACACCAAATTCCAACCAACTGGATGGCAAAGATAAATTAATCCATGAAACTGGATTAAGACGATCCTGATTGCTAATATCACTTGACCCCTGACAGAAGCAAGCAAAACTCCTCTCTGGAGAAAGATGACATAATTCTAGGTTTTAAGATATTACTCAAACTTTTTTTTTTCCCAAATACTATGCCCAGCACATCATCAGTGCTAGCCAGGCATTCCAGACCAGGAGATGATGAGAACAAACACCAATGGAACTGTAGATAACAGAGACAGGAAGGGACTCCAGGCACTAGAGTTACCTGATGCAAATGTTAAATTATGCTTACTGTGTTCACAAGGACAAAAGACATTATTGATTTTTACCTTGATTGCATCATGGTCAGAAAATATAAGTACATACCTTATATTTTCGAAAGTTTCAGCCAAGAGCTTGGAACTACAAAGAGTGACATAACCATTTCGAAAGACCTTCAGGTTGGTGAGCACGTGGAGATTCGGGGAGTGTGGTGTGCACCCATTCCCTAAACTGTACTCTATGCATCTCTTCATCTCGCCTTTCCCAAATTATATCCTTTATAATAAACTGGTGATCTGATAAGTAAAAGCTTTCTCAGAGTTCTGTAAGCTGCTCATCCTAGCAAATTAACCAAGCCAGGGAGGAGGTTGGGGAAGCTCTGATTTATAGCCAGTTGGTCAGAAGTATGGCGAACAACTTGGGCAGGTAGGACTGAGCTCTTAGCTTGTATAGCCTGATGCTATCTCCAGGCAGACAGTGTCAGAATGGAGATGAATTATAAGACACGCAGCTGGTGTCCAGAGAATTGCTTGGTGCTGTAGAGAGAACCCCATCACCACACACGCACACACGCCAGAGTTGATTTCAGGATCAAAAGGTATGTACTTATATTTTCTGACCACGATGCAATCAAGGTAAAAATCAATAACGAAATACAACTAGAAAATCCTTTCACATTCTGAAAAGAATAAACGTATTTCCAAACATTTAAGATGTCAGATGGTAAATTGGGAATATTTCGAACTGCATAATAAAAATAGTACATATCGCAGTATTTGGGATGATAGCTAAAGCAATACTTAAAGAAAAATCTTTCATAAATGCATATATTTGCAGTGAAGGAAAGTTGAAAATCAATGAGCTCAGAGTTCATCTAAAAAAGCTGGGGAAAGAACTGCAAATTAAAGTGAAAGAAACAGAAGAAAAGAAATAATGATGAGAATAGAAATTAATAAAATAGAAAAAAAGTACTCCAGATCAGCTAAACCAGCATGTTTATGACAGCCCAGGGGAAAGGAACTGGAATATGCTGCTTGCCTGGTACGTCCTTTACAATCTATAGGGTCTTTAAAAATGCTGTTTATTTTTATTCTTCTTAAATAGCCTTATTAAGATATAATTCACATACCATAAAGTTCCTCTACTTAAAGGATAGAATTCAGTGATTTTAGTGTATTCACAGGGTTGCATAACCCTAATGGCCATCTAATTTTAGAACATTCTGATCTCTACATAAAGAAAACATCATAGAAGTTTGAGCATTCACTCCCCATTCTTTTTCATATTCCCCTCCCCCACCAAGCTGGGCTACCAGTAATCGACTTTTTTTCTTTATGAATTTGCCTTTTCCTGGCATTTAATATAAATGAAATCTTACAATAGGTAGTCTCTTGTGTCTGGCTCCTTTCACTTAACATTACGTTTCTGAGTTTCATTCATGTCATCGAATGGATCAGTACTTCATTCCTATTTTTTTTTTAAAGATTTTATTTATTTATTAGACAGAAAGCAGGCTCCTCACTGAGCAGAGAGCCCGATGCGGGGCTGGATCCTAGGACCCTGGGATCATGACCTGAGCCGAAGGTAGAGGCTTTAACCCACTGAGCCACACAGGCACCCCCTTCATTACTTCTTATGGTTGAATAATATTCTGTTATCTAGATGTGCCACATTTTGTGTATCTTTTCATCAGTTGAATGACATTTTCTTGTTCTCACTTTCTGGCTCTTGTCAATAATACTGCTGTGGACTCACATGTACAAGTTTTTGTGGACGCATGTTTTCATTTCTTGAGTTAAAAAGGTTCTTTATATATGCTGGGTACCTGTCCCTTATTAGACGTATGACTTGCAAATATTTTTTCCCATTCTGTGGGTTGTTTCTTGCTTTCTTGACAGTATTGTTTATAAAGCAAAAGTTTTTAATTTGGGGGCACGTGGATGGCTCAGTGATTGTCTGCCTTCAGCTCAGGTCAGGTTCCCTGCTCAGCGGGAAGCCTACTTCTCCCTCTCTCACTACCTCTGCTTGTATTCCATCTCTCTCTGTCAAATAAATAAATAAAATCTAAAAAAAAAAGTTCCTAATTTTGACATCATCCTAAGAAACACCATCTGTGTAAGATGAGTACTGTTATAGTCATTTTATATGAAAAATAACTGTGACTCAGAGTCTAAATGAATTCCCCAAGATCAAACTGATATGCATTGAAACTGGGATTTAGATGTAAATTTGAGACCCAGTCCAGACACAAATTTTACTTTATCGTAAAGCCTGCCTCACATTTCTACCACATGAAATCCCAGTCACTTCTGAAGCTGGAATTTTATTCAACAGTATACTCATTTAGTGAAATGTTGTTTCATTAGATATTTAGATTTGGGAAGAAAATGGTTTGGCAAACATCTTCTGGGGCTGGGGTTCATTAAAAAGACATGTATTGGGGGATAAAAAAACATATCAAAAGACCAACTAGACTCACTAAAGCAAGTGTAATGAGGCTCATAAACCACATTCCATTACATTTTATCTCTTAATTAAATGCTACGTAAACTATTAAAATACACCATTTCTACTATATAGCTAGCAATATCATTAATATCAAAGGATAGTAAATAGATCTCTTAAGTCAGCTTCTTCGTGGCATCAAGTAGCTGATGTTTTCTCTGGGTGAAGAAAACTCAAACACACCATGAATGAATACATGGATATAAATATAAAAAGATTTATATAAATATAATAAATATGTAAAGAGATTTTATATAAATGTAAAATATAAAGAGAAACACAGGACAAAATTGATGTAGTTTTTGGAGTAGGGTTGTTGGGGTCCGGAGCTGATGCCCAACAATTCTCTTTGGTGCAAAAAAGTATTAAAAAAGCACAGGGACAGGACCCATGGGCAGAAAGAACTGCCGTTTCCCACACCACCTGAGGCTGGCTGAGGACAAAGCAAAAGCTAAGTGTAGCATCCCTCAGGCACCCCTGACTGCCATGAACAATAAGCAAATAGTTAACTTGCAAAGCTCACAATCCTGCTAGACAGGAGTCTCCCTTGGCTTGCAAATGTCCTAAATCTCACTAACAAAGACGATTGATAGCAGGATTGTGACATCCCACCAAAAAGTCTCCCAACTATCTTAATATTAATGGCTGATCTAAAGACAATATTGATCAAGCCACAAGGGCAAGGCCTGCAAGGGCAAGGCCTCCGGTAGGCCTCCAATATCCTGGCACCTTGTAGGCCCTCTTTAGCAAATGAAAACTCCGTTGAAACCTCCCATCCCTTCACCACCCCCTCAACGGCAAGGTATATAACCTGCCATCCCTCTCAACCCGGGGCAGCAGCTCTTCCTGCCCATGGGTCCTGTCCCAGTGCTTTAATAAACCACCATTTTGCACCAAAGAGGTCTCAAGAATTCTTTCTTGGTCATCGGCTCCGGACCTCAGCCCACCGAACCTCACCTAGGTTCTAGAACTTCATCACTTGGGCAAGGTATTGAATCTCGGCTTTGTGCATTAACACTTTATCTGTATAATGGGGATAATAATAGCACTTATTTCATGGGGATGATGTGAGAATTCAATAAATTAATATATTTAGATCATTAAAACAGATCTAATGTGTAATAAGTATTAGCTCTCAGCATTGTTATCTATTGTTATTATCCCATTTTACAAGATGATAAATTCTGTAAAATATAGGCTTTTTTTTCTGGCAAAACATAGGTTTTCAAGTCAGGCTGACCTGGGTTTGAATTGTAAATCTCACCTACTATGGGACTTTCTCAAAAATGTTCTCCAGGTCTTGGTTTCCTCGACTGGGTAATTTTAACTCTGAGAATAAAGAAAACTTTGTGCTGCCTTAGATTTTTACAGATTTCCAGAGCAGAAATAACCAAACGGTTGTTAGCTAAAATACTGGAATTATTTTGAGTTCCTTATGTTTTTTTTTTTTTTTTTGAGTTCCTTATGTTTTTAAAGAGCACTGAGTTCAGCATTAGGAGGGAAAAGGAAGGGAGAAATAGAGACAGAGACAGAGAAAAGAAAGTCCAATAAATTCACTCTAAGTTCAGTTATATCTAAAGGGATTGATAATATATAGAATTTAGTAGTGACTTCCTACAACAATTAAAAAGTGTTCTACAATTCTTGACATCTAGTCAAACATAGATAAGGGCAGTTTTTTGTTTTTTTGTTTTTTTAAATAAAACAATTTCAGGCTCTACATTGACCAGGAAGAGAGCATGAGGGCCAAATGTCTCACTGATAGAAGTAATGGTGTAGCCAGTCCAGTCCTACTGGCGATCCGCAAATGGGTTCTGGATCTCCAGCCTTGACTCAGCAGCTTGTCCACACACTTGTCCACAGAGCAGCATTGTCCACACACGTCCAAGGACGGAACTAAGTACTTTCAGGAATCATTTTCCTCTTATAGTTTTCCTTTACTTATATATCTGTTCATTTAAAGATTTTATTTATTTGAGAGAGAAAGAGCACAAGCAGGGGGAGAGAGAGAAGCAGGCTCCTTGCTGAGCAGGTAGTCGGGCATGGGATTCAATCCTAGGACGTGAGGATGGTGACCCAGGCTGAAGGGAGATGCTTATCCAACTGAGCCACCCAGGTGCCCCTGGTTTTCCTTTATTTAAAGCTGATTCCTTTCATAAAGGAACATTGCTATTTGAACTTACACATTTTCCTGCCTTATTTTACTCTCTCACACTTTAAGGACTTGTTATAAGGATTAAATAAAGTAAGTGTTTGCAAAGTTCTTAGCACAATGGCTGGCGATGAAGAAAACACTAAATCTTATAATCATTATGCTTCTCTAGAAAGCAAACTATTAACTTTCTATGAGAAGGAACACAAAGATGACTCTGTATTAGAAGCCAGTGAGTACTTTCTAGTATCTTGGACAAATGCGTCCTCCTATTTCTCTGCCTTTCTAACTATGAGATTTAAAGCTTAAAGCTTTTTTTTTTTTTTTTTTTTTTTTTTTTTTTTAATGGTTAGGACAAGACCCTTAGAGATTTTCAAAGCTCGAATTTTCATAGTCTTATTTTCAAATATAAAACAGGAAGTAAAAAAAATAAATGGAAGAAGGCTGAAAGATCCTTGAAGTAGTATTTGACAGTTCCATCATGAAAAACAGCAATGTGTTTGATTCGTTTCTGAGTTGGGAAAGTAAATGCCATTTATTGACAATAGTATAGACTTGTTCTCTAGAAAAATCAGATAAAAATCTTGGAGCTCAACTCTACAGGGAGCCAGGCCACCATCTCAGTTCATCACTTCTGGAGAAGTTTGCGATGCTGTCTCCTGAATGATGAACGTGAAAGAACAGATGGCATAAAAAGGAAGTTTTACTGTATATTTTTTCCTGTTTTGTCGAAGATTAATTGACCATAGAGTTGAGGGTCCATATCTGGGCTTTCTACTCTGTTCCACTGGTATATAGTGTCTGTTTTTAGGCCAGTACCATGCTGTCTTGGTGATCACAGCTTTGTAATAAAGCTTGAAATCAGGTAGAGTGATGTCCTCAGTTTTATTTATTTATTTTTTTTTCAACATTTCCTTAGCGATTCGGGGTCTGTTCTGATTCCACACAATTTTTTGGATTATTTGCTCCAGCTCTTTGAAGAATATTGGTGGAATTTTGATTGGAATGGCATTAAAAGTATAGATTGAAAAAAGACAGTCTCTTCAATAAATGGTGCTGGGAAAACTGGACAGCTATATGTAGAAGAATGAAACTCGACCATTCTCTTACACCGTACACAAAGATAAACTCAAAATGGATAAAAGACCTCAACGTGAGATAGGAATCCATCAGAATCCTAGAGGAGAACATAGGCAGTAATCTCTTCGATATCAGCCACAGCAACTTCTTTCAAGATATGTCTCCAAAGGCAAAGGAAACAAAGGTGAAAATAAACTTTTGGGACTTCATCAAAATCAAAAGCTTCTGCACAGCAAAGGAAACAGTAAAAAAAAAAAAAAAAAAAAAAAAGAGAGAGAGAGAGGCAACCCACGGAATGGGAGAAGATTTTTGCAAATGACAGTACAGACAAAAGGTTGATATGCAGGATCTATAATGAACTCCTCAAACTCAACACACACAAAACAGGCAGTCATATCAAAAAATGGGCAGAAGGTATGAACAGAGACTTCTCCAATGAAGACATACAAATGGCTATCAGACACATGAAAAAATGTTCATCATCACTAGCCATCAGGGAGATTCAAATTAAAACCACATTGAGATATCACCTTACACGTTAGAATGTCCAAAATTAACAAGATAGGAAACAACATGTGTTGGAGGGGATGTGGAGAAAGGGCAACCCTCTTACACTGTTGGTGGGAATGCAAGTTGGTGCAGCATCTTTGGAGAACAGTGTGGAGATTCTTCAAGAAATTAAAAATAGAACTTCCCTATGACCCTGCAATTGCACTACTGGGTATTTACCCCAAAGATACAGATGTCGTGAAAAGAAGGGCCATCTGTACCCCAATGTTTATAGCAGCAATGATCACGGTCGCCAAACTATGGAGAGAACCAAGATGCCCTTCAACGGACAAATGGATAGGAAAATGTGGTCCATATGCACTATGGAGTATTATGCCTCCATCAGAAAGGATGAATACCCAACTTTTGTAGCAACATGGACGGGACTCGAAGAGATTATGCTGAGTGAAGTAAGTCAATCAGAGAGAGTCAATTATCATATGGTTTCACTTATTTGTGGAGCATAACAAATAGCATGGAAGACATGGGGAGTTAGGAGAAGGGAGTTTGGGGAAATTGGAAGGGGAGGTGAATCATGAGAGACTATGGACTCTGAAAAACAATCTGAGGGGTTTGAAGTGGCGGGGGGGGTGGGAGGTTGGGGTACGAGGTGGTGGGTATTATAGAGGGCACGGATTGCATGGAGCACTGGGTGTGGTGAAAAAATAATGAATACTGTTATGCTGAAAATAAATAAATTTTTTAAAAAAAGGAAGTTTCACCAAGTAATAAGGATGGTTCCTATTATTCTGAAAAGCCCTTCAAAAAGGACTGCAGCCACCTCAAATTATGATGTAATATAACCAAATTCTGTATGAAAAAATGTGTTTATACTCCACCTATTTCTTCAAAGGATTTTATTTATTTTTTTAAAAAATATTTTTAAAAATTTATTTGACAGAGAGAGAGAGATCATAAGTAGGCAGAGAGGCAGGCAGAGAGAGAGGGGGAATAGGCTTCCCGCTGAGCAGAGAGCCCAATGTGGGGCTCAATCCCAATCTCAGGACCCTGGGATCATGACCTGAGCCGAAGGCGGAGGATTAACCCACTGAGCCACCCAAGTGCCCTCTTCAAAGGATTTTAAAAGTAGCTCATGGACTTTCAAAAAGAATAATGAAACAAGAAGAGGAAAAAAAACTAATAATCTAGGGGAAAATAACTATTACCAATTCTCAGGAAATAGCATCATTAATGTAGGAAGCATAAAATTTTTTCTAAATTTCTTGGAAGCCAGGGCAAAAAGCAAGTCTCATTTCAGAAAAAGAGCAAAACAAAACAAAACAAAACAAAAAAAACACCCCATTGCAAGGCTGTTAGAATCAAAGAATGGAAGAAACAGAAGCTGGTGATGATCACATGGCAGTCTGGGCTGGACCGTCTCATCTTCTCATTAATCCCAGAAGGTCAAATACAATCCCTGGGTACCCATAAAACATGGCCAAGACTGAAATAAAAAAGTGTGTGTAGCTGCTCAATGCAGTGCGCACACGACACATTCGTTTTGTCCGTTTGGCTGACTGGGTTTTTTTGGGCTGAACTGAATTGACCAATTCCTCTGATGCGCTAGAACGATATTCTCATTTTGGATGATACATTGTCTTGCTTGTAACAGGAATACAACTTAACCAACTAGCCTTATCCCCTCGCCATAAAAAATATTAATAATAATAATACATTTTTTAAAAAAGGAAAAAAGATTTGTTTTCTCATGAAAAAGAACTTGGAGCTGGGGAAAGCATTAATCAGGCGGCTTCATGACCATGAGAACTGGCCCTTTCTACCTTCTGGTTCCACCATCTGTAGCGTGTGGCTTGTTTCCTCATCTTTGAATGATGGCTACTTCACCTCTAGGTCTGTGTCTATGTTCTAGGCAGGAAGACGTGGAGAGGACAAAGGGTTAAGGATAAAAGGTAAAAGATGCCTGAACTTTGTAATATGCTTTCCAAGAGCCTGGCATTCCCCTGTGTCTAGTCAGCCAGAGCTTGGTCACATGGCCACTCCTAGAGGCAGGGGAGCCTGGAGAAATGAGTCTTTCTAATTGGGCACCTTGATATCCCAAAGAAAACCACGTGTTTGTTGGTAAAGAAGGAAGGAAGAAAACATATTAGGTGCACAATTAACAAGAATTGTTAATTAAAGCCGTACAGCTTTGACCTCTTTAACCTAATATAAAAATTTTTTAAAAGGCACATCCATTTCCTTATTTTCACACTTTCACTGAATTTCAGGATGGTAGGATTTGTGCGTTGGTGTTTGAATATTTCATCTATTTAAATAGGTTTGGGTTTTTTAAAGCACAGTTTTAGATTTATGGAAAAATTGAGACAATAGTAGCAAGAATTCCTATATACTCCCTTATCCAATTTCCCCTAACATCTTATATGTTATATGTTATGGCACATTTATCACAATTAATTAAATAATACTGATATTGTATTGCTAACTGAAGTACATAGTTTATGCATATTTCCTTTGTACCTAATGTCTTTTCTGTTCTAGGATCCCACCCAGGACACCACAGTACATTTATTTGTCATGCCTCTTTAGGCTCTTCCTGGCTGTGAGTTTCTTAGACTTCGCTTGTTTTTGATGACTTGACAGTTCTGGGGAGTACTGCTACTCAAGTACTTTTCAGGATGTTCTTCTATGGGAATTTGTCTGGTATTTCCGTCATGATTAGACAAGGGTTATTCATTCTTGGGAGGAAGATGATGGGGTAAATTGTCATTTCTATCACATAATATCAACATGATTTATCACTGTTTATCTGACCTTGACATTGACTAAGGTAGAGTTTATCAGGTTTTCCTCTACAAAGCTACTCCTCTTTTTTTCCTGGTGGTACTCTGTGCTCCCCACCCTTAAGAAGGAGGAAGTTACGTCCTCCATCCTGAGGGTGGAGTATCTGTCTACATTATTTGGAATTCTTACACAAGGGATATTAGTCTCTTCTTCCTTCTTTATTTACTCAATTGTTGAGGCAGATTAGGTAGCTTACTGAAGTTTCCAGAATTTTCCAGAACTAACTGGTGATAGTATTAGTAAAGGAACCCCGGGCCCTTTCCTCTAGACCATGATTTTTATTCTTTTATTTAATAAATCTTAGAATCCCTGCAGAAATTTTAAGCACAGATTTCCACAGACTTTTGTCCTTAGCATAGAACCTCAGGGAATTGTCAAGTTGTATACACTGAAACCTAGTCAATGTGACACTCTAAAGGAAAAGAAGAAATACTGTGGTGGTGGGTGGGCGGGGGGGACCTTGCCTAATCCACGGAGAAGTTGACCTTTTTCAGAGACACAGGGACTCTGTGGGTGTCTGAGTATTTGTTGTTGCTGCAAAGGGCCCCTGATGGGAAGATGATTTCCACCAGGGCTGTGGGGATCCTGAGACTCAAGTCAGAGGGGCTGGGGTCATTCCTCAGGAAGCTCTCGGTGTCAGCCGCAAGTTCTCCTGTGCAGGATTCTTAGTCCTACAGGGAGCTTCTGGAAACCCTTTAGAACAACTACTATAAAATAGCTCAAGAAAATTTAGGACATTTGGGGCATAAGTTTAGCCTTTTGAATCAAGTTGGGGATTATTACACAAACTATGTGATTGAAGCCCTCAGAACTTTGGGGGGCACAGCACAATACTTAGAAAAGATATGAAAACTGCCATGCTGGGGATATGAGTGTGAAGTGTGCTTTTCCCATAACTAAAACTCATTAATGCTCACATCACTAGGGGGAGAAAGCATTTGTTAATCAAAATGGACTGGTGGGATTTATCATCCTAGATGTTCCCCCATTGATTTTTTAAAGAAATTCCCTAGTGTACTGATCCAGAGTTCCCCCAAGGAACGCCCATTCTCTTACTTCGGTTTAGTTTCTTGCCTGTCATTTATTGCTATACCAAATGTATCTTTTTATTTTTTAAGTTCATTTCATAGATTCAGCTGCCCTGCTCGGTGTGCTGTGTTTGCCTGTTGCCTGTGTCTTCGGAGACTCCCCCATGAAGAGTGGGATAGTATGAGATGATAAGTCATTTCCATCATTGCTTGTGCCATAGTGTCTATGTTAGCTAGGCACCAAGAATTTTTCTTTAAGGTTTTACTTACTTATTTGTCAATGAGAGAGAGAAAAAGAGAGACTGCATAAGCTGCAGGGAGGGTGTGGCAGGCAGAGGGAGAAGCAGACTCCCCACACAGCAGGGATCCCAATGCAGAACTTGATCCCAGGACCCTGTGGTCATGACCTGAGCCGCAGACAGACACTTAACCAAATGAGCCACCCAGGCTTCCCTAGGTAACAAGAATTGCTAACTAGGTACCTGAAGAGTCAGAAAAAGAACAATAAGATATCTCAGAGGCAGCCAAAGCAGGAAGAAGCTACGACCTTGGCTGGGAAAACAAAGGGAAGAGGTTGCGATTCTTAAAATTTAGAAGCTTGAGGAAGAGCTCCTGCCAAACTGTAAATCAGATCTCTGAGCAGGGGGACACTGCTCAGCTGATCCTGTTATTTCAGAGCCTAGCGGTGGGGCCCCACGGATCTGAGACCCACACCTCAGAGGAGGGGGCATGGTGGACTGGTGTTAGAAGCTGAGGTGGTACAATAAGGTGGCTCTGGGAGTGTTGGAAAACCTGCTGCTTCTGGAAGACCTGCCCTTGCCAGGAACAAGACATGTGGCTGGGGGTGCTGGCAGGAGGGGAGACCAGGCTGTGCAGAATGGCGGTTACAAGTAACCACCCTAAAGTCAGAAGGATGGCTTTTGCATCCCCGCTCCACCCCTTTTTAGCTCTGTGACCTTGGGCAAGTTAGCCTCGATGTTCCCATATGTAAAATGGGACCACTATTCTTTATCTGATACTCCCTATCTGAAGATCAAGAGTGACCATCTCATAAAGTGCTTGACAAACTACCTAGTGCATAAACTCTCAATGCACTATTGCTGTTGTTGCTATGAATAAAAGTATGCTTATTTAATTTATTTTTAAAGGGTTTTTTTTTTTGTTTGTTTTTTAAGGAATCTCTACACAATGTGGGACTTGAACTCACAGCCTTGACATCCAGGGTCTCATGCTCTATTGATGGAGCCAGTGAGGTGCCCTGGCGTATGAGAGTTTAAGTCAATGCCTCTCAATCCAGGGCGATTTTGTCTCCCAAGGGACATCACCAATGCCTAGAAAAATTTTTCATTGTCATGACTTGGAAGCAGTGCTCTGGCATCTGGTGGAGAGAGGCCGAGGATGCCAAGGATGCTGCTGGCCATCCTACAGTGCACAGGGCAACAAAGAAGTATGTGGCCCAAATAGTGAACAGCGCTGAGGTTAAGAAAACTTGTTTTAATGAAAACAAAAACTATGTTCCAAGGGCTATAAAGAAACAGTAATTCAGAGGGAGGAATGTTCAGCAAAGACCAGAGTAGTCTGAGCACACTGTAGAGAAGGCAGCCCTGGAAGGATAGATACATTTGCCTCAATGAGTAGAGGAAGGAGGGCGTTCCAAGCAGAAGAATCACACAAGAAAATGCTTGATGGTGAGACCTTCTCTTCTTCTTCTTCTACGATTTTATTTTATTTTTTTTAAGTAATGTCTACAACCCAATGGAGGTTTCAAACTCACAATCCCAAGATCAAGAGTCTCACACTCCACCGACTGAGCCAAGCCAGGTGTCCCAGGACCTTGTCTTCTTCTCTACCTTTATTACTAAAGTGCACATCCAAATCCTCACAGAGATGGTGTAAATCAGTGACTCAGAAAAAGAACGCCAAGTGTAAGTCTCCATTCAGGTTGCTTTTCTACCAGAAATCTCACACAACCACCTGTCTTGATTATGAGGAAGAAGATATCCCTGCAGGATATAGCCCAGACTTCTCTGTGAACACTCAGTGTTTAAGGCAACCAGCACTGCCATCAGAAGAATCTCAGATGATGGGGCTGATGAGATATACAGCAGATGCAGCTACCACTTCAGAGTACTACCTTCTAGATTTGTTTCTCCTCCAGAAAGAAGGTGACCTTCTAGAGCAGTGGCCCTAACAGGAAGCCAATCATTCTGCCTAAGCCATAGCTTGGCAAGTCAGCGGGGCTTTGGACTCCATACTTGAACCATGCAAATAACCTTATACCGTCAGTATTAAAAAGATTTCATCTCACTTGTTTATTTTTGTTTTCATTGCCTTTGCTTTTGGTGTCCCACGCAAAAAACCCATTGCCAAGACCAGCATCAAAAAGATTATTCCCTATGTTTTCTTCTGCTAGTTTTATTGTATCAGGTCTCATGTTCAAGTCTTTAATCCACTTTGAGTTGATTTTATCTCTACCTCCATGTTATGGGCAGCATTACTTACAATAGCCAAGATACGGAAACAACCTACACGCCCACCAATGGACAAATGGATAAAGAGGATGCAGTGTATATATGTATATATACATACACACACACACACACACGCACATATCTATATCTATCTATCTATATATACATATATCTATATCCATATATCTATATACTATGGAATATTATTCAGCCACATGAAAGAAAGTAATCCTGCCATTTGCAAAAACATAGGTAGAACTTATGGTTCTATGCTAACTAAACAAGTCAGATAGTCAAATAAAGACAAATACTGAATTATATGTGGAATTATATGTGGAATGAATTATATGTGAATGAATTATATGTGGAATCTAAGAAAGCTGAACTCATAGAGATTAGAATGGTGGTCACCAAAGTTTGGGGAAAGGAGGAGGGAGTAGGGAGATTTTGGTAAAAAAATGAACTTCCAGATCTATGATGAATAAGTTCAGGGGTTCTAATGTAGAGCACAGTCCTTATAGTTTATAATCCTGTATCATATACTTGAAAGTTCCTAAGTCAATATGCAATGCTGTCACCCCCAAAAAGAAATGTTAATAATGTGACATGATAAAGGTGTTAGCTAATGCCACCGCAGTCATCATTTTGCCAACACACAGGTACCAAATCAGCATGTTGTATATCTTAAACAGACACAATGTTATATGTCAATTCTATCTCAATAAAACTGAAAAAAAAAGTCCTGATCACAGTCAAGGCTGTACCATAAATGAGTTGCCTGAGAGTTGTCATAGTTTAGAAGAATTAAGACAACACTCAACCAAGGGTCAGGAGTGCGGTTGAGGATTCACCTCTGCTTCCAATAAACTATGTGACTTTCCTTGAACAGTCCATGCACATTTCTGCCTTAGGTTTCCTTGCAATGAAATGAAAATAAGGCCATTAGAAAAGGTGTCCTCGGATTCATTCAGGGTGTAAATTTTGAAGGTTTTATCTTGCCTCTTCAGAATCTGAAATTCCCAGATCTTTTTCCCTAATGTTAGGAAACACTGTGTAGTTTTTTTTTGTTTTAATCAGCCTTTCCCAGCTAAAATGGAGATTCCACGAGGACAGGGATCTACTTTGTTCATGATTGTATCCTCAGCACTTAGAGGAATTCCTGGCTGATAGTGGGCACTCAATAAATATTTGCTGAATGTTCAAAAATCTCAAGTCTCCCATTGTCTTAGTGTAAAAGCAGAAAAAACAAGGAGATAATTAGGTGTTTAAGATATCAGACCAGAGAGAGGGTAAAATAAGGAAAAGCTTAAAGAGATGTTACCTGAGCAGACTCTTATAGTGTGAGTAGGAGTTTGCATGGGAAAAAGCAAGGGAGAAGCCATTTTGAACAGAGTATTAGGTATGCGAAAGCATGAAAGAACAAAGTTCTTCCAAATCTGCAGCTTGCTGTAGTTTAGCTTACCTGGGCCAAAGACAGGAGGGCAGACATCAGAAGGTAATCTGAGAGAAGCGCCAAGTGAGAGAGAGACTTGCATGCCTACCAACTGACCATTGTCAAGGAAGGGGAAGCAACCAAAGAGTTTTTGTCATGACCAGTCTGAGATGTGACAGCCACGAGGAAGACAACTGGGGCTGAACAAGAGATCGGGAGTGTGACGAGAGTGGAGAGCATGTGACGATCTTACTAACCTGTCAGATCATCTGAACTAGGTTAGGTAGATCAAACTAATCTTTCTTCAGGAATTTCTCTGCTTGCCAAGACAATATGTGAAGTTCTTAAAATGTTCAGGACCCAAAACATCCTATGGTTGGATTAATTATTGGGCAAATTCTGCTAAACTCTCTTGAGATTGTTAGTGTTTCCAACACCCAGAGTTCCCTATTTGCAAAGTGTTCACCGATTTTGAAGGAGTCTTACAACAGGTGGGTTTCTTTATTTAGGTCATATTCTAGACATTTCCATGGAAATTTCAATAGGGACATCCTGGTCATCATCACCATCAAATTGTGGGGCGGGTTTTTATAAAAGTGTATACGTGAACACTTGTGTTGAAATTCGAAATGATGGCGTAATTTTCTCTGTTACTGTCATCATTTTCAGAAAAGCAATATTTGCAACATAATCACTTTTTACCAGGCAATATCGATATTGCCAAATGAGCTTAAATGAAAAATAATGAAGAAAAGTTTCTTTGTGTTTTCATTATTCTGAGATTGAACACGTCCTTCTGGACAGAGGCAGTCATGTTGTTTATTCAAGCCTTGTGTTTTCTTTTTCCTCTCACAAATACACTCATGTCATTTTCAACATCTTTGTGTTCTCCCGTTCCCATTTAACTTGTTTGTTATCTTCCCATATATGCCCATCTTCATATCAAAAAGGGAAGATTAGCCATTAGGATTCAAATCCCATTGTCTGTCAGAGGCAGGCCCCTGGCCAGGGCGGCTTCCACCATTAAAAGATGGTGCCTGGCTAGTTGCCAGGTTAGGATTGCCTCGTGAGACTAAGCGGAACGCCCAAAGAGGAAGTAAACAGCATTGGTTGCTAGCGAAGTTGTTCGTTTAGGTGCGCAGCCTGATTAGTTCCCTCCTGTACCCTGCTCGCTGATTGGTCATGTAAATGTATATAAGTGTGTAGACTTGCGGAAATAAGGAGAGAGAAGATACACCTGAACTGGGGCTTCTTGTCGTCCTTGCGGGTCGAGGGCGACAAATGGTGCCGAAACCCGGGAACTAAATAAAGGAATCTTGCAAGGTAATCCGCAGGAAAGCGGGGACATTAGCCACGTTCAAAAGTGGGAATTCCGCGGTAAAGCGGGGAGTAAATGTCGACTGAAGTATATGCGTGTAAAAAGTTAATGTGCTAGTTAGTGTCTTTAACGTCCGTGTCTGTTGTCTGTGTGTTCATAATGGGATCTGAAGTATCTAAAGTGCAGTTGGAAGGGTCTTTAAAAGACCTGCTGAAAGCCAATGGAACTCCACTAAAAGCCAAAACTGCTCGGGCCTTTTTGAATACAGTGGAAAAGGCGGCTCCATGGTTCCTAGATGAAGGCTTGCTAAACAAACTTCACTGGGACCACCTGTGATCCAGGGTTTGGCCCCTGTGAAACCTATTAATGCCTCGGGGCCATATCAACCTTTTAAGTTGCCCAGGTGCACCAATAACAGGGTATGGCCACCGGAGTGGTCTGGATGTCAGAGTACCTTGCGCTCAGTTTACATCAATGAAATGCATAGCTTTACATTCACTCCACGCTTCCCTACTTATAAAAATAATACCTTTACAGGGTAAAATTATTCCTTTCAAAATCCTAAGCAAGGCAATTCCTCCTCTCCCTTTGATGCATGTCAGGTCTGTAACTTGCTAGGAGCATGTACTGATATCTCAGCAGTGTCCATGTTAAATGGTGGCAAATTCCTCAACTGTTCTTATAAACAAAATGACTCTAGTACCTTTGAGACAACAGTTAATGTGTCTTGTCCCAATAATATTACTTATCAGCCCACTCCCATATGCGTCTGGCCACCATTCCTTTTCCTCGTAACAAATGCTAGCGAGCTGAATGATACATTGAATTGCACTAAGAATTGCTATCTTTCCCAGTGCTGGAATGTCACGGCCTTCAAGCTGGCTGTGATTATGCTGGCTGTGATTATGCGTATCCCTACCCATGTTCCTATCCCAGTTTCCATTGCAGAGGACAAGTTACTGGTGGTGCTATCCAGAAAGAAGAGAGATTTTGGTATCACAGCCACCATTGTGACAGCATTGGCTATATCTACAGCAGCTGCCACGGCAGCAGCAGTCTCGCTTGCTGCAACTATACCCACTGCAGAAGCTGTGAACACCCTTGCAGAAGGAATGGCGGCTGCCCTTTAAACACAGACTCAGACCAATGCACATCTGCAAGCAGGAATCCTGATAGTCAACCAGAGAGTGGATTTGGTTCAAGAACAAGTGGACATATTGGGGGCCCTATTGGGACTGGGATGTATAGTACCCTTCCCGGCAATTTGTGTAACTCCCATAGCCTATACTAATATGAGTGACTTACAGAATGTCTCCCGACAGCTCTCCCAATACTTGCAGGGGAATTGGTCCACAGAATTCCAAAACTATACTCAGCACCTGCTACTAGGCATAACAAGGATAAATAACACCAGAGTTGAGTTTGCAACCCTCCCAGAGATAATCAAAACATTGCAAGATGTGTTAACCTTTACGAAACAATGAGCTAGCATAATTGGTCTGATGACAATCTTCGTAGTGGGCTTGATTCTACTAGTAAGGAAACTGCAAATTTGGAGGCGACAGCAACATAGGCAACAGCAAGCCATGGTGCTGGCCTTGTTAGCCATCGAGGCTGGAACATCCCTCCAAGTGTGGCTAAGTATGCTGGATCAGTAGTCAACGATGGGTAAGATTGGTGGGGGAAATATACCAACCTAAGACAGGACACAGATCATTGATATCTGCCGTCTGATGACGGGTAAGGATATTCCCCGCCACTGACAACCTAAGACAGGCACGATCCCTGCCATAAAAGGAAAAAGGGGGAGATGTTGGAGGCAGGCCCCTGGCCAGGGCAGCCTCCGCCATTAAAAGATGGCGCCTGGCTAGTTGCCAGGTTAGGATTGCCTCGTGAGACTAAGCAGAACGCCCAAAGAGGAAGTAAACAGCATTGGTTGCTAGCGAAGTTGTTCGTTTAGGTGCGCAGCCTGATTAGCTCCCTCCTGTACCCTGCTCGCTAATTGGTCATGTAAGCATATATAAGTGTGTAGACTTGCGGAAATAAGGAGAGAAAGATACACCTGAACTGGGGCTTCTTGTTGTCCTTGTGGACAAATTTATTCACTTTATGGAAAGGGAGAGGTAGCAAGTTTACTTTCTTCTTTCAACATTTTCTTTCTGGGCGCAGAATTGTGATGTTTTTATAATAAAAATGGTAGAACCCTTTTGTATGTAGTAGAGTACATGCTCTTCCCTGGTCACTGATGAGAGAACAAAGGGCACCATTGAACAGATAACAATGAGTACCATACCATTTGTGCTTACTTACCTCATTACCCTGTTTTAATTAGCCCTCTAATTACTTTCAGCTGCTGCTAATGAGCTTCCACTGTAGAAAGAAACACATACACCTTCCCACCCCCAGAAAACACACTGACAACTACAATTGCTCACCTCTTCAGGTCAGCGCAGGGGGTATATTAGCAGATTTATTGGCAGTAGAAGTCATGGTGGCTTTTCTCTCATGGTTACAGTTAATCACGTTGAACTTTTTATCAAACGGATCGCTCCACCTTTTGGCTCTAGTTTTCCATGAGTTTTCTTTATTCACGAAGAAAGAGGTCTCCATCTATAGCCTAAATGCAGTCATAGTTTGATTTCATTCTGTTTGCAAAGACGAGAAATTTTAGCTGAAAGAATAATTCTCCCCCCTGGTGAAACCTCCAGCTCTCATGTTCCAAGTGACTGTGTAGATTCTTTACAGACTCAGTAGAAGGGAAAGAGCTCTGAATAGTGTTTTCTGTACTAAAAGTTCTCCCTTTCATTCCCTTCTCTGGCTGTTGACTAGGCATTCGCTCTTTGCTTTATCACTTCACATGCCTACCCCAAATTTCTTAGTGGTGTTTCATTGCTTATAGAATCCAAATCCAACCCCCTGAGTCTCATATTGTGGGTCCTGTCAGGGTGGTTCCATTCCTCATCTTCTCTCAATTCCTACCAACACACACACACACACACACACACACACCCCACACTCCAAATATGAATTACTATTGCTCCTTTAGGATCTTTGTTTATGTTTGAATCCCTGTATATCTTTACTACCTTTCAAAGACACCTATCACAAGGAAGCTGTAGTGTGCTGCTAAATATTTCACAACCAGCTCCTCAGGAACACACATACACAAACAAGCAGGCAAACTGATTTGTGGCATATACTGATTTCCATGGAGTAAATATTCCCACTATGGTCAATTTCAGTCTATTAGCGCAATATCACCGAATGAAGAGTTGGAAGAGATAAGCAGTAACACACACAGTTATACATTATTCCTATCATCAGGCACAATAAAATTAGGCAATCTTAAGAACATAGATAAGAGTAAAAGAAAGTGAAATAATTAGGAAATGATGAGTCATGTATTTATCACCTTTATTTTCATATAGTTGAGCTGTACCTTTCTTTAACTTAATTTTCAATAATGGCTTCATTTAACAACTGAAAATCAGACAGCTGTCTCTCCTGGGCTGCGTTAAGCCAACTTCTTCCAGCGCACCCCTGCCTGGACCCTACCATTACTTCCCTAGCCCACGGAAATCTCCCTCTCTGTGCGCAGGCTGGCTATGTAACTATTTTGACAATTCATTCAAGCAAGCATGTGGTAAGTGCCTGTAAGCACTCTGGTTCAGGGAATTCAGGCAGAAACCACCTAAGAAAATAAAAGCACAATTTCAGGTGTAATCAGTTGCACCAAGAGGACAGTGACGGGGGCGTGGGGGCGTGGGGGCGTGGGTGAGTGGTACCATTTACAGAGAAGAGAGAGACGAGCGGCCGAGCAGAAATCGGGAGGCAGGATAGAGGAGCAGGGGCTTGGTTTTAGATAAGTTAGGTCCAGATGCCTGGTAGACATCCAAGGAAGAGAGGCAATTAGACCATTTCTTTATAGATTCTATAAAATTTAGAAGCCAGGTGTTAGAGGATGAATCGTGTACACCCCCAGAATTTTTATGTCAAAGTCCCTACCTCTAGTACCTCAGAACATGACTGTGTTTGGAGGCAGGGTCTTCAAAGACGTGATTCAGTTAAAACAAGGTCATCAGATGAGTTGCGGGAAAGCAAATTTCTCTTGTTTGAATCCCCCAGTCTGTGGTACGCTGTCATGGCAGCCCTAATGAGCTAATACACCAGGCAGAGACATTAACCAGATTCCACCTGCCATGAACTCTTCACATACGCGTGTCTTCATTTCTCCGCGAAACTGTGCTCCTTGAACGCAGGAACTGTGTATCCCCACAGCGTCTGTCCCACAGCCATGGCTTACGGTGGTTTGCCAGGGGTGTACCTGGGCACAATGGCCGTGGAAGGGGGCCTGGAGCCCTTTATCTAAAGCCCCAAAGGAGCTGAGGACATGGCTTCTTAGTTCCAGACAAAGTAGCTCCTGGGTATTCATATCCCCCCCTGGGCCGCAAGCTGGTCCTGCAGGAATCCTGGAGTACCTTTCATCCGCATCACATTCCACCCTCACCACCGTTTTCCCAGCGAACAGCCTGTGAGGCAGACCCAGTCAGATCTCGCTCCCATCCAGCACCATGGCGAGCAAGGCCAGTGAGGGGCATAGAGCAGCGTAAGGCCAGGTCCCAGGGAGGGCCGCGGGGACTGAACTTGGGTCTCCCCGTCCCCTTGCCTGTTCCGGCTCCTGGGGAGTTCTTGCTACAGAGGCCAATTGCTCAAAGGAACCACAGGACCCAAGAAAGTATGGAATTAAAAACATCTTTCTGATTGTGGGGCCAAGACTTCCCGAGGGAACAGACAACGCTTAAACCCAGGAAGAAAAAGCCAGTCTTGGTACCAGAGTCGGAAGTAAACAAGTTTGTGTAATGCATTATTCAGAAAAGTCATCCCTGCTCCTGACCCAGAGTGTCATTTTACTTTACCAGCCTGGGAATTTATCATTTTAATAATAGCCTCTGGGACTCCAGAGGCAAGAACACTTGCTGCATTTGTAAATACAGCAACATCTCCTTTCTTCTATAAAGGACTGAACCACAGACTTTGGACACCAACAAGGAAATTAATATAATTTGCTCATACAGTCTTTTCCTCCAAGGACAAGCCTAGAATACATATTCTGACATCGTTCCTGACCCACAGTCTCTCCCGACACTCTGAAGGCTGAAGGTAGGTTCCTTTTTCATCTTCCTCTGAGCACAGAATGAAATTCCTGCTCAGCCTGGGGACTCGCCAGCTCAGGCTTCTGAATCCAGCCCTCTGAGCCTCTCTTCCGTTCCATGGGGAGGACAACCCAGCCACCTGGAAGCCACAGTGTGCAGCTGTCTGCGCACGGGACTGGTGTGACCATTTGAAGAAGAACTGAATGGTGCATTTCCTTTCTTTGATGTATTTTATTTTTTTAACTTTTCATTTTATTTTTATTTTTTTACTTATTTTATATATATATATTTTTAACTAATTTTTTAAGGTCATCTGAAGTTTGGTTTTATTTACTTGTCATCAAAAAATCTTAAAAACAAACATTTAAAACATTTTTAAACTTAATTTTTATTTTTACTTATTTTTTAAGGTCATCTGAAGTTTGGTTTTATTTATTTGTTGTCAAAAACATCTTTAAAAAAGCATAATTTGTCAACATTTTTCTCCCTATTCTGTACTTCTGTAACATGTTATTTCTTTTTTTGTTGATTTTTTTTATTGTTGCAAAATACACATAACATAACATTTACTCTCTTAGCCATGTTTGAGGGGACAGTTAAGTGGTATCATGTATGTTCATCCTGCAACCATCACCACCATCTACGTATATGGATTTATATGTGTTTTTAGGTACTTTTAGATCAGCGAACGAATCTCCCCTTCAGCAGGTCACACGTCAGCAATACATAACAATCCACATACGCCCGCAGGAGCCGAGGGTGGGAGTGGGGGGTGGGGTGGGGGGTGGGAAGAAGACGGTACCGTCTGGTCCAAGGGGAGCTGGGAGATGGGGGGATGATGGAACAGTTTCCTGGGAGGCCTCCCAGGATTGTGAGGGAGGAAGAGAGCAAGCGTATGGGCAGGTCAGAAGTTGTGTTTAATTAGGAAAGAAATGCAGTCTGAGATAATAGAGAGGGACAACTTCAGAAGAAAATGGAGCTGTGACTTGAGAGGAGGTAGCCGAAGTAGTAGAGAGGTGACAGTTACGGAATGCAGGAAGTCGGGTGGCAAGTCGAAAAGATAGACGACTGCCGTCCTGCCTGTTTTGGGTGACTAGCAGAGCTGTCTTCCTAGCTGTGCAGAAGAGGCCCCCTGGGGTCCAGCCTCAAGGCTCTGTCAAAGTGCCAGCTGCATCCGTTGGCCAATGGCCTAATAAGCCAACGACGTTTGGGTTGTTAATCCCACCAAGTGCTGCCTCAGCCGTCCTTATGGCCGAGGTCTGGTGTGAGGTGCCAGGGAGATGCAAGTCTGGAGAATCTTGACACGGGGGCTCAAGGCTGTAAAGAAGTGGTATTGGCCCGCAGTCAAAACCTCTACTGCACCACACTGTGATTCCTGTAATGGTATCGAGTGCACTCCAGGGGATTGGCTTAGTGTCTGTGAGGCTCTGACCAGACTTACCCCAGCCCTTGAATAATACTTGAGATAATTTTAGGGTAAGGAAACAGTTTGAGTGTGAAAAGAGTACATTCCCTAGATGTGACCCTACCTAGGGAAGGAGAAGTGCCATAATTCACAGAGTTAGGATTTCTTTAGGAATGGGATCCCCTTTCCAGAAGTCAGGTGGATAATTGATGGATACGAAGTGAAACTGAGTTTCTGCTAGCCAGAAATAAAGGGAAAATGCCAGAAGGCTGGGGGAGGTATTTGTGATAGCTTTGAGGCCACAGAAAAAAACAGGATCTTTAAGACAGAAGCTGTTTATGTAAACAATCTTCAATCTTCAGGAAATACCCTAATTAGATGGCTCAAGTTGGTTTTATTATTTATTTATTTATTTTAAGAATATTTAATTAATTTATTTGACACATAGAGAGAGATGATCACAAGTAGACAGAGAGGCAGGCAGGGGGATGGGGAAGCAGGCTCCCTGTTTAGCAGAGAGCCAGATGCTGGACTTGATCCCAGGACCCTGAGACCATGATCTGAGCTGAAGGCAGAGGCTTAATCCTCTAAGCCACCCAGCGGGCCCCATTTTTTTTTTCTTTTTAAAGATTTTATTTATTTATTTGACAGAGAGAGAAATCACAAGTAGGCAGAGAGACAGGCAGAGAGAGAGGGGAAGCAGGCTCCCCGCTGAGCAGAGAGCCCGATGCAGGGCTCAATCCCAGGACCCTGAGACCATGACGTGAGCCGAAAGCGGAAGCTTATCCCACTGAGCCACCCAGGTGCCCCTCAAGTTGTTTTTAAAAATAAATGAGTTTGTTCTGACTGAGAAGAATTGTGTTTCTGGAGAATTATGGCAAAATGAAGGCAGTCTTTAAAACATTTCTACATTTGCAAAAATTTCCTTTAGTAGGTACCAACTCCACTATGTAGATTTCTATTGCTTTAAAAAAAAAAACACAATTATTTTGTATCAAAGGTAAAAATAATACAGCAAAATGCACTAATCTTGAGTGAATAGCTTGTTAAATTATTCCATGTATAAATGCCCATGTAACCATCCTCTAGATCAAGACAGAAAACATCCTCAGGACTCTATAAAATTCCATTGTTCTCTTCCTAGTCAATGCCCCCACTTCTGCAAGTGGTACCATCATTCTGACTGTTGTAGGATTTATTAATTTCATCTGTTTTTGAGCTTTATATAAGCACAATCATATTGCCTGTTCTTTTCTGCCTGGTTTGTTTCATTCAATATAGTGTTTGTGAGATTCATTCAACTTCTGTGTAGTCCCTCTCTGTTTTTTCCTGCGTAGTGTTCCATACGATGAAGATACACAATTATCCTTTTTCCTGATGATGGACATTCGTATTGTTTCTAGTTTGGGGGAAAATGAATGTTCTGGTTGCTCTACAACTTCATCCACAATTGAAATTCTCAGCTTTTTCTTTTTTTGGGTTTTGGGTTTTTGTTGTTGGTTTTTGTTTGTTTGTTTTTAGTTTTAGTTATTGTGTTGAATGTGTAGCTGTATCTTGTTGTGATTTTAATTTGCATTTCTCTGAAATGTCATGGAGCTGAGTCTGTTTTCATGTTTATTTGCCATATGGATACCCTTTCTGTGAAGAGTTTAATCTTTGCTTATTTTTTATATGGAGGTATGTGTCTTTTCCTTAACAAGTTATAGGAATTCTTTATGTATACTGGATATAAGTCTTTGGTTGGATATCATGAGCCAAGTAAATGGCTTGTCTATTGCAAGGCCATTAAGTATGACAGTCAAAGAAAGAATTCTTGAGAGGTTTTATGATGCAACTTATTAAGTTTATTTAAGTAGCATGGGGACAGGACCTTTGAGCAGAAAGAGATGTACTTTGACTGTGTGAGGTTGGTAGCTATATACTTAGTGCTCAAGGGTGAGGGGACATGCAGGGAATATCGGATCATAAATGCCTTTGAATTTCTACTTGTGAAATTACTTTCTCAAGATTTTTCTGATGCTTATCATTCAGCTTGGCATTAGCTATGGGTGAGATGTATAGACAGCCATAAGACCCTTTAGGAATGTAGCAATCAGTACATAGTTTATCCTTCTGGAAACCATGCAGTCTACAGATCAGTCTTCTGGACTAAAGGTGAACACTTTTCAGTTTCTATTCCTCATGATGCCTTTTCACTTTAATAGGGTGTTTAGAAAGACAGAAGTTCTTAATTTTAATGAAGTTCCACTAATAAATCTTTTCTTCTACAGTTAGTACTCTGATGTATTATTAAGAAAATTTTGTCTTCCCTAAGGTCATGAAATTATTTTCCTCTAAAATTTTTGTTTTACCTTTAGAATTTAGGACTATGATCCTTATGAAATTAATGTTTGTGTATAGTGTGAAGAGTAGACAAAAGATCCAGGAATATTTATTTCAAGGACAATACTTTTCTTCTAAATTACTGTAGTGTCTTTATTATAAAGTGACTATTTATCATAACTTTGTTTCTTAACTCTCTCTTCTATTCTATTGGTCTAATTTGTCTAACCTCATACCAATATGTACTGCGGTAATTATCATAGCTTTATAATGAGCTTTGGAAGCTGGTAGGTAAGACTTTTAGGTTTCTTTGTTCCTTTTTTTTTTCTCCAAAGAATTCTTGGCAATTCTAGATCTCTGCATTTCCATAAATACTTTATTTTTATTTTTTTTAAAGTAGCCTACACAGCCAATGTGAGACTTGAACTCATGACCCTGAGACCAAGAGTTGCATGTTCCACTAACTGAGCCTTGTAAATATTTTACAGTCAACTTTTAAATTTTCAATAAAACACCTGCTGAGATTTTGATGAGGTTGTATTGAATCTATACATCAATTTGAAGGTAATTAACATCTTAACAATACTGAATCCTCCACTCTGACACTACATAAATATCCTGTTCCCCAACAAAAGTTCACCTACTGATTTTAATAGCCATTGGTGATGCTTGTCTGTATTAATTATCGTAATGGAGGCTGGAAATTATTGGCTCTAATTCCATTTATTTTTTATTTTTTATTATTATTATTTTTTTAGAGAGGTAGAGAGAGAGCATGGGGCAGGGAGGAGCAGAAGGAGAGTGAGAGGGAGAGAGAGAATCTTAACCAGGCTCCATGCCCACCACAGAGCCTTAAGATCATGACCTGAACTGAAATCAAGAGGCAGACGCTTAGTCAACTGAGTCACCCAGGCGCCTTAACTCTATTATTTCTTCTACATTCATTAACTTTGTATCTGTAAAGAAGAGCCTTATCTCCTCCCTACACCCTTTTTTAAGGGAATCTTTCCACTGAGTTAGAAATGGAAATTTCTCTCAGTATTGGTCAATTGTTTTCTGTCCAGTGGTATTGCATATCTTTCATTAAATTTATTCCTAATTATTTGGTCTATTGTAAATGGTATTTTCATTTTCCAACCATTCATTGCCAGTACTTAGAAACACAATTTTTATATACTGTCCTGTGTTCAGTGACTGTGCTAAAATCCCTACTTAAGTCTTTTTTTTTTTTTTAATTTTATTCATTTACTTGACAGACAAAGGTCACAAGTAGGCAGAGAGGCAGGAAGAGAGAGAGGAGGAAGCAGATTTCCTGCTGAGCAGAAAGCCCGATGCGGGGCTCTATCCCAGGACCCTGAGATCATGACCTGAGCCGAAGGTGGAGGCTTTAACCCACTGAGCCACTCAGGTGTCCCCAAATCTACTTAATTCTGATAGCATGTCTAGTTATGTATTTATTTTATATTTTTATAAGGAACATTTTCATCTGTGATAATATATTCCCCTGTCTTACCATACTGGCTAGGAGCCCAGGCCAATGCTGAATAGACAAAGTGTCTTTTTCTCATTATCATTGGGAGGATGCCCCTTCTCAGAAACTCCTGAGAGATGAGAATGCTTCAGAGAAACGGATGATTTTCTAAAAAGAGGACAAGAATTGAAAACTGTAGCAAGGTGAGAGAGGACTCACGTTGCTTTGGAATGAATATAACTTCATGGAACCTCAGGGGTGACCGGGGCAAGAAACTTCTGAGGCTAATTTTGAAAGGCTGTCTCTCGTTTGAAAGCCATGTTATTTTTAGGCCTCACACAAGGACAGCTAGAAAGGATGGCTGGGTGTGTGGGACTGAGGAATGATCAAAGACTGTGTTCCATCAAGAAATTGATCCAAAGGGGAGGGACTTCTACAGAATGTGAAAGGGAAACTTATAAAAAGAAAAACAACCTCAGACAAACGACGCATCAGCAAAAGGCGACAGTGAGCTGTAGAGAATTCCCATGGAGGGCCACACCGGCACACCATGGATTTTTCTCAGGACACTTTGCACACACATACACACATCACAAATTGTGACGATAGGTTTTGTTTGTTTGTTTGTTTTGCTTTTTAAAGATTTTATTATTTATTTGACAGAGAGATCACAAGTAGGCAGAGAGGCAGGCAGAGTGAGGGGGAAGCAGGGGAAACAGGCTCGCCGCTGAGCAGAGAGCCCGATGTGGGGCTCGATCCCAGGACCCTGGGACCATGACCTGAGCTGAAGGCAGAAGCTTTAATCCACTGAGCCACCCAGGTGCCCCTCGATGATAGTTTTAAAGCGTGTTACAGCTCAGCAAATGAACCAAATGAGAGGGACCTCCTGGAGAGAGTGCACACTCACAGGCATCGAGGAAAGTACCTGGGACAAAGTCTGACCTCCGGGAACATCTGACCCTCCCCTCTTGAACTGTATGTAACTGGCAAGGATAAACGTTTATTGCAATGGGATCTGTTCTTCCTGGCTTATAAAAGCAGGAAGATTTTGATGAAGGAGGTTCTGCAGACCTGATCAATAACTCCATCTTGTAATTAAATATGAGCCTAACCTATCAGCCAAAGCAACAGTGGCCAACCTTAAGGGACCTTTACTGAGCTGTCACTTAAGTCCAGTGATCATCTATGCCCAGGTCTGTTGGGAGTGATGGGAATGCCAATTTTTTTCTATTTTTAATTTGGTGAGAGTCTCGAGGTATTTACATTTGGTACAACTGTGAAAACTTTAAGCCTACTCCTTTAAAAAGCAAAGTAAAGCAGGTGAAATTAATTTTAACAACATGTTTCATTTAGCCTGGTATATCCAAAATGTTATCATTTTAATGTGTAATCAATATAAGATATTTAATTTTTAAAAAGAGTTTATTTATTTATTTGAGATAGAGAGAGAGTGAGAGAGAGCATTACAGGGGAGAAGGCCAGAGGGAGAAGCAGAGTCCCCATGAAGCTGGGAGCCCGATGCGGGACTCTATCCCAAGACTCTGGGATCATGACCCGAGCTGAAAGCAGTGGCTTAACCAACTGAGCCACCCAAGCGCCTTTTAATTAATTTTTTAAGATTTTATTTATTTATTTGAGAGTGAGAGAAAGATCATGAGCAGGAGGGAAAGGTAGAGGGAGAAGCAGACTCTCCACTGAGCAGGGAGCCCTAATGCAGCACTCGATCCAGGACCCCGGGATCATGACTTGAGCCAAAAGTAGACCCTTAACCGACCTAGCCACTTAGGTGCCCTGATATGAGGTATTTTATACTCTTATCTCATATATAGTCTTCAAAATCCACTATTTTACATTTACAGCACATCTCAATTCTGGTTAGCCTCATCTCAATTCTTCAGTAACCACATGTGGCAAGTATTGGATAGGATAGTTCTAAGCTTGATTGTATATAAACATTTTTGGCCAGAATACTTCATAGAGGGTGTTGCATTCTTCATATATTATCGCTCATATTACATGCCCGGGATGTCATGGTCTCCCATGATTAGTGATGTGAACCTTATCATTTGGTGAAGGGGGCAACCATCAGATTCCCTCATTACAAAGGGATGTTTTCATCTTTATGTTAGCAAGGAATCTGTGGGCTGATACTTTGGCCCCATGCAAATATCCTGTTCCCCAACCAAATTCCACCCGCTAATTTTCGCAACCTTACTGATGCTTGCCTGGGTCAGTTGTTATAACGGAGGCTGGAAACTACTGATTCTAATTCCATTGTTCCTTTCATATTCATCAACTTTATATCTGTAAAGGGGAGTTTTATTTTATCCTTCCCCGCTTTTTTAAAAGTCATTAGGGTTCATGGATATTTTTTATCTGATGTGTTATAATTAATTCATTTTTTATATTAAAATTATTGCAAGCCCGCAAGCTCATTTCTGTAAAGCAACTGGTAAATTTGTTTTCTTTTTTCATTTCTTTAGACACTTCCCTAAATAATAGGTTCCAAACAGACTTCATAATCTGTGTTCGAGTGAAATACCATTAACATCTCAGAACAGGAATATTTCACAAGATGTAACATGAGGTTATATCACAGTTGTTCTCAAAAATGTTGAGTTCTGGGGTGCCTGGGTGGCTCAGTCAGTTTAGCATGTCCACCTTCAGCTTGGGTCATGATCCCAGGGTCTTGGGATCGAATTCTGCATTGGAGCTCCCTGCTCAGCCGGGAGCCTGCTTCTCCCTCTCCCTGCTCCTGTGCTTCCTCTCTCTCTCTCAAATAAATAAATACATAAAATCTCTTTAAAAATGTTGATTTCTTATACTAACATTGGAAGGGATTCTCTCTTACCCAAATGTAAAAATATATTCCATCTTCCTCTGTCTACATAGCAGGATAGTTATTTATTTATAAATCAAACAAGTGGTTTTGGTGCAAGAATACACTTTGACCACCAGTCTTCCACTCTCTACAGATACGAATCTCCAGAGAGGAGCTCCATCAACCGTGGTAATAAAGGAGATTGCAATCCGTCAGTCGTAAACTATCTTGCGGCCTTTCCTTTGTGTTTCCGGACGTGCGGTTTTTCACCCTCTTCTCAAGCTCATACATTCCCCCATGTTAATAAACTAAAAAATGCATTTAATTTTGTTCAAAAAGAAAGAAAGAAAGAAAGAAAGAAAGAAAGAAAGAAAGAAAGAAAGAAAGAAGAAAAATAAATCAAACCCAGGATGAATAAAGACTCTCTCCTTCCTCTGATAAAATGTCAGGCTTTTCTTATAGTAGCAACTGTACTCATTCTACATCAGAACTATTTTTAATTCTCCAGATTCACCAGACCAGTGTATTTGGGAAGCTGCACATCCCTCCATGCCTCCGCGTTTCCTCCGGATAAACAATGGAATGTGCTGGATGATAAAGACGTGATGGAAATGTCTGCACCTTGGGCAGGTGCCTGCCTGTGCCAGGTTGCATGGCAAAGCGATCCAGCTTAGTAATAGCATGCCCGATGAGCTCCAGAACACAACCTAGCCCTCCCCACCCACCACCACCACCACCACCACCACCCGCCCCCCCCCGCCGGCGCTGACCTCACGGCTTGCTTTGCTCACGTTGCTTATGGTGTTGCATCTAATTCAGCAGGAGTCCGGGGTTTCTCTGCAGCGTTAGCTCACATGATCCCACATTTCTGTACCTGCCGTCAGGGTGTGATGTTTCTCCCACGCACAGCTGGGCAGGAGGTCCGCTGGCTCCTGGGAAGGACCAGCCAAAGCATCTCCTCTTTTTGATCACACTGTTAGAGCACAGCAAGTTTGAGAGTTTCCCCTGGCTATTTTTCCAGAGCAGGATGAAATTTCTTCACTGGTGCTGTGCAGTAAAATTTAATATGACATGCAAATGCAAACAATAGGTGTAACTTTAAGTTTGCTGAGAGTCATATTTTAAAAGCAAAAAGAAGGAAAAAAATTCTTAAAAAGCAAAATAACAGGTGATTAGGTGTAATGATATGGTTTAAGTAATAAATATACCAAAAATAGTAGTTGAGCATATAATAAATATAAAAATTCATTAGTGGGGTATTTTATACTTTCTAAAAAGCTCTATTTTTGAAATCTCTTGTGTGTTTTGCACTTCTAGCTCATCTCGCTTTGGACCAGCCACATTTCAAGGACCCCGTGGCCCATGTGGTGACTGGTTATGGCACTGATGAGTGTGTGTCTAGATGGGAGGCAAAAAGAATCACGAGGTTTTCCTCTAAAGAGGAAGCAGTTGTATACTCTTCATTTGTTCCATCTGAAGGCAGTTTGGATGCAACTTCTTGTTACAGTCCACTCACAACTGGTCAGAATTCTCAGAACGAGAGAAATAACAGAACATGTTATCATATAAGGAATCTTAATTATACATTTAATCAGCGTCTGCCTTTATTTAGAATGCTGATCTGGGGGGCGCCTACGTGGCTCATTCGATTAAGTGGCTGCCTTCCGCTCAGGTCATGATTCCAAGGTCCTGGGATCCAATCCCACATCAGGTTCTCTGCTCAGTGGGGAGTCTGCTTCTCCCTCTCCCTCTGCCTGCTGTTCCTCCTGCTTTGCTCTTTCTACCAAATAAGTAAATGAAAATTAAAAAATAAAATAAAATGCAGATCTGCTTTGGGTTGGCAGAAGTGTTTTCTCCTTCAGTGTACCGAAGGCAATCCCTGAGATGTCGGGAACTGGATTATTCGTGGTTTTGCTTTGTCTGGCCGACGCCCATGTCAGTAACTTTAATAGGTTCAGATCACGTGTAGCATGTCATTGGACATGGCCTAGGCTGCATAGTGTGGATGTGTGTGACTGCAGATTGCTGCAGAATGACCCTCTGTGCAGCCTTCCTGAGCAAGTGCTTCCTTGAGATGCTCAGAAGCGGGCAGCTGGGTGCAGACACCTGCATTCTGTGGGGATTTCTTAAGCAATCCGGATGTCAAGGAGACTCAGTTGCATCTACTTCACCCCAAGGCCTCTGCAGAGACAACGAGGCAGCACCATGGAAGCTTCCAGAAGGAAATGCACATGGATGGAGTACATCTATCTGGTCTCTGTAGGTATCTGTAATTCATCTTAGGCATATGATAAAAAGAACTCTGTATCTTGTGATGATATTGGCAGTGTAGTTTTTCTTGCTCTAGTCAGAACACATTCAGAGTAAGTTTAAGGACTGGGATGATAGCTCGTGTGACATATTTGGTGAGAACTTTTTTGACCTTCACTATTGTCCTCATCAACCTCCTCCCAGAGCCCCTGAGGGCCTCCGTAGATCGGATGAGTGGGAAAGGATAGGCTACTCACTCTGTAAAGACAACCAACTCCAAACAAGTTTCTAAGAAACTTCTGATAACATCTTAACTCTCCGCTCCACTAGTTTTTTTTCTCTCTCTCTCGTACACACAGAGCTCTTCCCAGACTTAAAGGGACTAGCTAGTATATCACTGCTTATCAAAAGACTTAGCCACAAACACAAGTTTTAAAGTCATTAATGATTACACACATGGGGTCACTTTGCTATTTTTTCCCCTTTACCCCATACAGTCTTCAGCTCAAATGATGGCCTCGTGCTGCACGGCAATCTCGAGGGTTCGTTTTTCCTTTTTCTATAATTAAACCTGAGGTCCTTCCACCTTTCGAAATTAACTTTGCTTCTCTTCCCAGGGCCCCGTGTGATGCCGTTGTTTTGACCACTGTCATGTCTTCGAGCTGTAATACTTGGGGCCTGAGAGGTTACCCTGGAGTGTGATGCCCAGGTGGCAATACACTACTGTGTTCTCCTGAGTGATCACCTGGGGATGGGTCCTCCTCTAAGATGCTGAAGATCTCAGAGCTACACCTGCCGAAGACCGGTGGTCTGGAATTCATACCCCAGGACAGCAGGCCCTGAAGATGTTTACCCTAGTCCGAGTTGGGACTTTGGCATCCTTCTGACACATCTGAATTTTCAAGAAGGCATCCACTAAGGAGGGGAAAACTGGTCGTGGCAAGCTCCCAGACGTCTCACTCAAGTGAGACTGGAAGGCTGGGATCATGGTTGAAATTGACCCCTCCAACAGCAATCCTATTAGGTTCAAAGGAGGTTCAAAGCAGTAACTCTCTAAAGGGACGGTCCTCAGTACATTGTACTGACTGTCTGATACTCTCACCCCAGTGGGACACCAGTGCCTCCTGTTTGTGACAGAGGCAGTGAACACAGTCATCACAAAGCTTGGTGGGAATGCCTTTAAAATGCCAGGTTTTGAAAATTTCAGAGCTTTATCAGTCCCTTCAAGCCCTGAGTTTTCTCTGACAGAACCCTCTGGTACACCAAGAACCATCTATGGCTTTCTGTACATAGAGGGTACAGCACGAATATTAGCCTTCCGCCCCCTCCCCAAGAGCTGGGCAGAGAAACATCCATAAAGAGTGAATACAATTTCACCCTTTTCAGATCGAACTATGTTTCACAGTATGTGCACAATGATGGTAATTAATCCCCATGTGTATTTCACCTTCTTTACATTAAGTAATATAAACGGGCACTGTTGGAATGGACACAGTTTCTCCAGGCTTTGAGCTATGGTGTCAGCCGGTGGCAGCCGTTCAACACCCTGGGCAGCGGTACTTGGGCTCCAGAAGGCCCCTGCTGAAGGGAACCCTGTTAGAGAATGTAATTACTGACCACAGTCCTGGTGGGAGTCATTTCACAGGCTCCTCCAGCCACAGCACTGTGCTCGCCCCTGAAGCCAGGGAGGCAGCGGAGCAGGAGAACAGTCAGGATATTCACAGGCCACGCTGGCTCCTGGGACTGCACCTCCCACTGCAGCACGGGGGATACGTGGAAATGTCCTACCTGAGCACCCAGACCTCAGTGCTTGATCATCACGGAATGATGCTTCAGGCAGAGGTGGCCATCCAGGGGTCTCAGAGTCGATGTTCGTGTCTTAAACAGTGAAAACGTCTCTCTTGCACACACACAGAAGCTGAGTACAACGGAGAGACGACATTGTGCCTCCCGAGAGGGTCATGCTCACCGCGTATGTATTTGAAAAGACACAGGCAAGTTCTCGCCATAACTGTATGGATCAATTTATTCCCTTCCTTCCACAGCAAAAACTCTGCTCCATCAGCTGACACTGTCTGGTTGAGCTCTGCTAGTCCATAGGTATCACGGACCTGTTTCTGCTTCTGAAATACTTTCTTAGAACAGGGGCTTGCCCCCTATTCTCAGGAAGCCTGGAGCTCGTGGGCTTTCTCACCAGTGGCTGTCTGTGGTACTCACTCCAAGGCTTGTGTTGTGGGTCATACGTAGTCTTGAAAAGCAGCTGTGATCAGTCTGTTTAGGGATTATTAAAATCGGTCCCCAAGTTCTCCGTTGATTTTGAACACGTGTGCTGCCTAATTTAATACGAAACATATAGCTTGGGTTCTTGGGTACATTCTAAGTATTTTAGAGGTCTAAAGCAAAACAACCTTCCATGATTCCATACCTTCAAAACAACCTTCCATGATTCCATAGCAAAGCCTCACATCATATTTCTTTGAGGAAACACATCAGAGGCACTGACCACGCCGCGTTTTTTCTTGAAAGCTAATTTGTGAGGGTAATGTCTTTTCATGTGCTTTTCTGAAGGAGCTCAGGGTGGGGAGCAGGGTAAGTCGCTCCTCACACTGTAATGATAGACAGAGGCTAGAAGAATGTGTTCGCGATCACATTCGTGTTTATTCTTTTGTTCTAAAAAACATTTGTAAAATATTTATTTATTTCCTTAGAGAGAGAGCAAGAGTGGGAGGGGTAGAGAGAGAGGGAGAGAGACTCTCGAGCATACTCCACACTGAATGCAGATCCTGACATGGGGCTTGGTGTGGGACCCGATCTCACCACCCTGAGCTCATTCCCGAGCCAAAACCGAGAGTTGGACACTTCACCCACTGAGCCCCTGGTGTTTATTCTTATAAATGACATGGCATTGGGCACAGATCTGAGTCAACCCAGAAACATCCCTATATTTCCCATTCTGTCATAACTATCAGAGTATAAAAGTCTCAAAACCAATTAAGCCATTGCTGACACCTCCAGGAAAGAAGTGTTCCCATTCACCACGGTCACGTGGGAGCCACATCCAAACGTTCTCTCCACCTCTACGCTGTGTCACTCTCTGAAAAGAAGACCCCAGACCTTGTGATGTGCCCCTGCGGGGACACCAGTAGCATCTTCATCTTCTGTCGGAGTTGCATAAAGAGTGGGAGCAAAAATACACGTGAGCCTCCAAGTGTCGAAAATCTACAAGGTGCTGCTCATTTGATGAGTCATCTGAGGACAAAGAATAGATTGAAGATTTGCCTCCACCTTTCCCCTCTCGCTCTTTACCACCATCATGAAATCTTCACCATCTAAAACCAGCGAGGTCACGTTAGTCTGCTACAAGGAGTCTTACAGCATTCTGGCTTGTGCAAGGACCGTGGCTATTGAACATCTCTTGACAGTTGGAGCTGGGTCTAAACCTCTAAGGCTCAGTTCTGCTGATGAGTTTGTGAAACTCCCAGGGGTTCTGTAAAAGATAGTGTCTGGTTTGGGGAAGGAATTTGTGATTCTATTCCACGCTACGAAAATGTCACATGGGAATTTTTGGTTTCTTTAAGAATGAAAATCTTTTAAACCTTACCTTTATTACTCTCAGCTGCTTTGGAATCCCTGCCCCAGAGCCTGCATGTTCTCAGGTCCCTGAAATTCAGATTCAGGTGCTTTCTCTGCACAAGGCTGGTCCCCAGAGTGTCTTAGGAAGGCTGGCCAGCCCCTGGCAGCTGGTGCAGCTGCAGGCTGTATCCATCTGAGAAATGATCTGTGTGATTCAGAGACACCCTCTTTGTTCTGATAGCTCAGGGCTCTGGGGGAGAAAAGAATAAAATAAAATAAAATAGCCAGCAGCTGTGCCCCAACCAAATCCTTGGGGCTCTTGGTCACACACTTCCCACATACTGTCATATTCATTTTTTAAAATATGTTATTTATTTACTTGACAGAGAGAGAGCACAAGAGAGGGGCGGGGAAGAGGAAGAAGCTCGATCCTGGGACTCCAGGATCATGATCTGAGCCAAAGGCAGACGCTTAACCAGCTGAGCCACCCAGGCACCCCATGCCATATTCTTAATAATCTGTGTTTCTAACTTCAATTCTCTTGTTGTAAGCATCCAAGCACTTCCTCCAAGATGGATAGATAGCCATTAACAGTACAGTGGCTGGGTTTTCTGGTTCTTTGTTTTTTGTTTTACTTTCTGCCATAGTACACCAATATTATAATCTACACACATGTGACATGTATGTATATATGGTATATGTACATATTTGTAATATTAAAATGTCCAATAACACATGATTGTGTCACAATTTCCAACTCTTAGCAGGCTTATCATTCACACATTTTGGGGCACATCGCAGAGGGTTACAGGTGGTGTCGGCAACTGTTTTCCTATCTTTATTACAGCTTCTCATACATTATATTCATACATTAACCATCACCACTATACAGAAGACAGGAACATTTGTCAAAAAACATAGTTTCTTTTTTAAAAAAAGTATACACAACCGATTTTAGACATATTTTCCTTCTGACCTTCAAAAACTAAATATTTTCACGTACCTTGTGTGTGAGGTATGATCAGACAGGGTGAAAAAGTACAACAAACCAACCTCCCACCATTTCCCATCATACAAGATTCAAGCACGTAAGAACTACCCCATATTCCCTCCCAAACATTTGCTTCATGGGCTCCCGGGTGGCTCAGTTGGTTAAGCACCCGGCTCTTGACTTCATCTCAGGTCACGATCTCAGCATCGTTAGATCAAGGCCTGTGTGGGGCTCCATGCTGAGCCTGCTTGAGATTCTCTCTCTCCCTCTCCCTCTGCCCCTCCCACCCTCCCACCCCACCTCAAATAATAAATACATATATCTTTTAAAAAAAAATTGAGAGGCACATCTCTTCCTACAAAACGAGCTTAGTTACCAAATCTTTGTGAGTCTTGGCTAAGGTTGTCTCCTGCTGTAGCCTGAGGAATAAGGAAGCTCTGAGCAGTTGCTAGCCAGCAATGTGTCCATCGTTCTAATATCCCCAAATAAGATCATTGCCCCGTTCCCAAAGATCTATTTGGCTTCTGTTTTCTTTCTGAAGACTTAAATCCTATTGGAGTTGCCCTGTAAGATCCAGAGATAGAGCCCACTCAGAAAGCTTCTTTCTTAAACACTGCAGGAGAGACCAACATTAACCTCTCTGACTGCTAATCCAACTTATGGTCCTGATAACAAGGTCATTCCCTTAGTAACTGGTTAATAGGACACACTTTTGGAACTACTCTATCCATGAGAGTGCGGGCAAACCTTAATCCATTATTTTTTAAATCAAAGGATAGTATGTTCACATGCTAACAAGTTACCCTACATACAGTTGACAAAATACATTAATAAAAATTACTACTCCCACCCCAAGGTTGACAAAAACAGTACTTAGGATAGCAGAAATGAATCTGTTAGGAGTTATTTTAATCTTTCCCACAATAATATTGTTGGTGAAGTTGGTGGATTTCTATGTCAGGATCTTGAGATCCAAAGCCTTTCCTTCCAAAATCATGTCTAAAATGACTGATGTGTACGCTGACGGACTGTTTTGTTGGGTTGTCTCACTCTCCCTTTTTGAGAACATTTTAATTTTTTAGTGGTGCAGGAACAGGGGGGTACATGCTTGTATTACCCACTGTGGCTAGAATCATCAAAGGTCAGTGGCGAGAACTTTGAGCTTCACCTTGTGAGCATGTTATACTTTGAAAAAATTCAGTATGTTTTCTATATGGTAATTTATTTTAAAATACTTCAGTACTAACAGTATGGTATAAATCCATTTTCAGAATAACCTTGTATCAGTCAGAAAAATGTGTTTCCCTGAGAGTGTCACTCTTCCCAACAGCCTAACAGCAGAGCTTCCCCACTCCCTCAGCCCCACCGGGGAGAAGATTATCTTCAGAAGTTTGTCCGAGTCAGAGCCTGATTCCCTCTCTCTGCCAGGCCAGCAGCTAATTGCTGGTTTCCGCTTCTCCTAGTGTTTGAAGGCAGCTGTTCTCATTAGCAGTCACTCGCTGTGATGTGAGTCAGAGGCTAGAGCTCCATCTGTGTGCTCAGACTCTGGTAATGAAAGGGAAGAGTCACTCCACATTTCCAAAGGAGAGACATACCTTCTAGTAGAGTTCATAGGGAAGCAAAAAGTATTTTTCAGAATAGATAACACTCTTGGAATTAAAGACCTAGGACATCACGATAGGACTCTACACATCAGCTCTTATCTAGAGAGAAGAGAAACGTCCACCTGCTTTGTGGGCCTTCCCATTCACCAACAGCTTCAATGACCTTTATAATAATGACAACTCCAGATCTAGCCTCCTCAGCTGGAAATGCTCACCTGAGTTCCAGACAGGTCCACCTGCTGTCCACCAGCTCCGATGTCTCACACATGTTCATTACTCTGTCCCCAAGACCTGTTGCTTGCTGCTGCCCCCTTCCCCTGGATCTGTCCCACCCAATGTATCATTAGATCACCTTCCATCTGGAACCCACACTCCATGTGTGTCCACACCACTAAAATGTGAACAGCTTAATTCAAGAGAATTTTTCTTTTTATTCATTGGGGGTGTGTGTCTCCTTTCTGTCCATCAAGGGCCAAGGCAAAGAGATGCCATTTTCATTGTGGCTTCCAAGGTCACTCTGTGCATGGATGTCCAGGCAGCCAACAAAGGCACAGAGAGTAGATGTGGCCTGCAACCTATGGTTTGCTGACCCTTGCCTGAGAATGTCGGCTCTATAAGGCAGGAGCCTTCTCTGTCTTGTTCATTCTATATCTCCTGTATTCAACATACAGACCTGCCAGGGGAAGAGAACATCTTCCTATTGGCTTGAACTAAAATCTGCTAGAGGTGCTCTTTATTTCAAGCAGGATGCAAAGAGAAAAATCTTCACCGGGATCTGATTTTTTCTTGTTAATGGAAGAAACCACTACATCTACGTAAAATAGTGAATTAATAGTAGATGTAGTGAGTGCATTTAAGACTTGCCATCAAAATCAATTTTCTTTAACAAGTATATTCAACAATCTAAACAATTATTTTTCCCTAAAACAAATGCTAAACCCACTTTGTAGTTATAATGGATACCTGGTTAAGGTTTGTAGTCCTGTGAAAGTAAGTGAAATTTTTGTAGTTAAATAACTAAGTATCTTGGAGAACCAACAATTTGCTTTTCAACACCCTGAGACTATTGGTGAGATAGAGATATTTTAATCAAAAGAGATAACTTATATTTGTGGATATCAGAAAGCATTAAAAAGGACAAATAATGTGGCCAAAAGATTATGTAGTCCAACTTTCCTTCCAACTCTAAAAATTTCACATAAGTCATGCATCAAAGAAGAAATCATAACAGAAATTAGAAAATGTTTTATACTGAAAATTAACAAAATTCAATGTATCCAGCTTGAGATGCAGTTAAAACAAAGATTCAAAGGAAAATGTATCCTTTTCCTGTGTGTATAAGAAAAGAAGGGAAGCTGAAAAATTAAAGATCTAAGCATTCAAACAGCCCAAAGAAATTTTAAAAGGAGACGGTTAAATTCTAATAAAATAGAAAGCACACATATAACAGAAAGATTCTTTGTCAAACTAATAGAACTGACAAATTCCTAACGAGATTCATAAAATAAAAAAGGGAGATGGTACAAAAGAAGGAAATCTTGTCATTTGTAACGACACAGGTGGACTGTACTAAGTGAGTCAGACCGAGATGGTCAATAGCACATGATCTTCACTGATATGTGACATCGAAAAACAAACAACAACCCAAACTCACGGATACAAAGAATAGATGGGTGGTTGCCAGAGGCAGGGACTGGGGCAGGGGGAGCTAGGCAAAATGGCTAAAGGGGGGCAAAAAGTAACAAACTTCCTGCTATAAAGAAAAATGTGGTTTAGTGCAGGGAGAGATTAACAGGTCCATAAAACAGAGTAGAGAGCTCTGAAATAAATCTATTAATATGTGGGCAGAGAAACACGGACACCACAGAAAAGGTATTGTGGGTTCATGGGACAAGGTCAGTGTTTAGAGTGAATGGTGCTCAGACAACAAGATATTGTATATGGATAAAAATGGAGTTGACTTCCTATCTTATACCATACAAAGTTTATTCCATGGGAAAGGCAGGATTCTAAAGAATACAGGATGATTCTTTCAAGAGGTTAAAAAAAAAAAAAAAAAGGTAATAATGGAGGAACAGTTTGATAAATTGGACCACATTAAATGAAGAACTTAAAAAAAAAAACCAGAAAACAAAACAAAACCAATAAATACCGTAAAGAGAATAAAAAGGCAAGCCACTGAGAGGAGAAAGCTACTCTTATCTCATAAAACCAGTAGCACAATAGAATGCAGAATATATGACAAACACGTATAAATCAATAAGGCAAGAGAACAACCCAAGAGAAGAGGAGAGAAAAATGCTCAGTAGGGCCTTTGCAAAAGAGAAGATCCAAATGCAGAATAAAAGGCTTATCCATCAACAAGTCAGTCTTTAGGGAAGTGCAAATTAAGGAGATAACATTGCATAGCCTCCCGACTGGCAAAATTAAAATATCTTACACTACCCAAAGGTAGCCAGGACAGGGAGTATAAATTGGCACCACTAACTGGGTAGTATTCAGTAAATTTGAAAGTGCCCATGAACCCAAGACCTCACAGCTCTGCTCCCAGCCATATTCTCTAGCAAAATATGCCCACGTGTGCCCCAGGATACATAGATGATCACGGCATGAAAAATGACATGCAGTATGATGCCTTCATAGTAGATTCTAAATAGGCAAAACTAAATAATGGTATTTGGTTATACCCATTGGTCATAAAATGATAAATGTAAACAAATGATTATTACACAATTTAATGCAGTAGTTAACTCTTTGGGTGGAGACATTCGTGATAGAGAATGGGTATGAGGAGAGCTTCTAGAGTGTTGACAAGATCTTTTTTTTCCTGACTAGAGTGGTAGTCACATGGGCATTTGCCTTGTAATTATAACCCAATCACGTATGGGTACTGTATGTGCTGCTTCGTATGTTACATTTCATAATTGAAAGAGAAGCAGAGCTTGCAACGTTTTTGATTCGAGCAGTAAATTATATTCTCTATAAAATATTGTGGTAACATAATTTCCCTTAACATTTTTAAAGACTGATTCAAAGTCTAGGCTTATCATTTAGTTCTACATAGAGCAGGTGCTCAGATTTGTAGAACAGATGCATAGCCCGATGTGGGAAAAAAAAAGCAGAAGAAAATTTTAAAATTTCCTTACTACCTGCAGCCCTTTGACAAGTCCTTGAAATGGGCAGAGTGACCTTCCTCTAGGGACTCAACTGCCTCGACTGTTGACACCCTGCTAAGGGCAAAAGGCCCACCTAGCCCAAACCGCCCCCCTCCTAGGATCCTGTAAGTCTACTTTAACATACGGAAATTCCACCAGAAACTTCCTTTATCTCTAAACCCCTAAGATACCTGTTGGCAACCATCCCCCAAGCATATGGCTCACTGACAGCCACCTGAAGGGTCTCCTGACTAAGGTCTTAGTAGATAGTAATAAAGGACCTTTTCCCAACAACAGCTAGCCCCCTCAAGGCCCTGGAAACCTTGCTTCCCAATTCCTTAGAGACTTACCCCTCCCAACTTGAAAGTATATAATGGGCCACTCCTCATGCCCCTAGTGCAGATCTTTCTGCCCAGGGATCCTGTTCCTGTGCTTTAATAAAATTACCTTTTTGCACCAAAGATGTCTCAAGAATTCTTTCCTGGCCATCGGCTTCAAACCCTAACATCTCTCCTACATCATAGCCAATGCATATAATCCTTTTTTTTTTAATTTTTTTTTCAAGATTTCTTATTTATTTATTTGCCAGTGATAGAGGGAGAGAGAGCGAGCAAGCACAGGCAGACAGAGAGGCAGGCAGAGGCAGAGGGAGAAGCAGGCTCTCTGCCGAGCAAGGAGCCCGATGTGGGACTCGATCCTAGGACGCTGGGATCATGACCTGAGCCGAAGGCAGCTGCTTAACCAACTGAGCCACCCAGGCGTCCCATATAATCCTTTTTAGTAAGAAGAATCAATGTCTTTTTCTCTTCTAGAAATCCCTCCGGGATTTTAAGTAGCACCTGAAGCCTCTTTGCAAACTTGTAAAACTTGCTGAAAGTACTAGAAACCAGCTGAATTAATTCCACATTTTGTGCAGAGGAAGAAAGTGGATTATGCAAGCCTCTGACAGGTGTGGATCTTCCAAGCAATATTCTGGAGTTAAAGGTGAGCATATTTGCTTTTAGTATTCTTAACAAAACAGGATGTGATTATTTTCTTATAAAACTAAATACTAAACAAGACTTTTTTCCTCCTGAGTTCCCAGCATGAAATTTTCTCTCCCATTGTGATAAGAATTTTGTCACGTCTCAAATAGCTTTGGGCTCAGCCGTATCAACTATGAAAACCTTTACAGTCTGCATAATTGGATTTTATTTTCTGCCTCTAGTCAGTCCTCCTATTCTGCTTTAAAACTCTTGGGCCCTGCTTAATAGTGCTTATTTGTGCCTTACCATTATGTTGTAGGTTTTCCATATAAGATATCCCAAATCCTTAGTAAAACAAGACAAGGAAGAGAGAGGAAGGCAGGGAACATAAACTTGGAAGAGAAAACCCGATCATGGGGCACCTGGGTGGCTCAGTGGGTTAAAACCTCTGCCTTTGGCTGGTGTCATGATCCCAGGGTCCTGGGATCGAGCCCTGAGTCAGGCTCTTTGCTCAGTGAGGAGACTGATTCCTCATCTCTCTCTCTCTCTGCCAGTCTCTCTGCCTACTTGTGATCTCCCTCTCTCTGTCAAATAAATAAAATCTTAAAAAAAAAAAAAAAAAAAAAAAAAAGAAAAGAAAAGAAAGGAAAAGAAAGCCTCATGATAAGTTTTGGCATAGTTTCCTTAAATTACAAGTGATGGAGGACAAATTTAATGTCTTTCTTTAACAAAGGAATTAGGTTGAACCAATAGATAAGGAGGGTAGGAGGTAGAGGTACCTCTTTTGGGCAAGACCCTCCATGAAGTGCCACCACCCCTTCCTACTCAACATGGAGAAATCTATAGGAAAAGCAAAGCACCAGGGAGGTTCATACCGTGGCTAGGCTAATATGGTGACCTGGAGGAAGCTTCCGAGTAATAGGGCTTGTGCTCAGTCCCAGGCACTGGCCCCAGGCTCATGACCTCCATTAGTGGCTTGAGTGAAGATGTCAAAGGCATCCTCATCGAAGCAGCTAATGCAATGTATTATAATCTGATCAAGGCATGGGCTGGAAGTGAAACACACCGGTGTCAAACTCTGCCTCTAGCATGTCATCTCAGGTGAGCCACTGCTTAGCCTGAGTTTCATAGCCTATCAAATGAAGATGTTAGTAATACTTACCTTTGGGCTTGTTACGAAATTAAGGGTGATCCACAAAGTACCTGGCATGGAGTAGACACTCAATAGATGTTGAATATTTATTGCAGAATTAAGATCGGGGAAGATTCAGCAGGCTGGAGAGGAATCAGATCTAATAAAATAATACAAGGTGATTTTATTGTAACATTTTGTTTCTTCTTTGTTTCTTTTTTTCTTTTTTTTTTTTTAGATTTTATTTATTTATTAGACAGAGATCACAAGTAGGCAGAGAGGCAGACAGAGAGAGAGAGAGGAGGAAAAAGGCTCCCTGCTGAGCAAAGATCCCAATGCAGGGCTCAATCCCAGTACCCTGAGATCATGACCTGAGCCGAAGGTGGAGGCTTAACCCACTGAGCCACCCAGGTGCCCCTTATTTTATAATTTTGAATTTGGCTCAAACAAATAAAGAATAAATGAACAAAAACAAATTGCAAGAGCCCAGGGAGGAGACGCTGCGGGACTAGCTCTCTCTACGAACCCGTCTGCACCAGACTCCAGCGTTCACGTTGCGCATGCCTTTTCGCCAAACTCGGAAACTGAGAGCTTTTAGGCAGAAGCAAAGCCCCCATGTGTCACTGTGTGACCTTACACTGTCCCCAACAACATGAGCCGGTGGTGTTTCTGCTCTAGCAGTCACTAAATGGCAACGTTCCAGTGGCAGATCCCACGATCCTACACAGGTTTTTACAGCCCCTACTCCTCCCCCACCCCCAACGAATAGGAAATACTCTGTTTTTCCTAAATCCATCTCTTCCATCCTTTGAGCCTATCTGAAAAAAATTCTGGCCCTCTTTTAAAGAAGTAGAACTTACTCTTCATGAGGACCGAAGATCTTTTAGATTCTTCTTGTACCTTGGAGGATTAACGACAGCCCCCCAAGCATAAAGAAAAGAATACAAATAATCTCTTGAATGTCCTTCTTTAGGCCTGGAGAGGCTAGGAGGGACAAGAGTTTTCCACCGCGTCTCAGGAGAAACAGTAAGTCGATTCTTGATTCCCTAGACGGACCCATACAGTCAACAGAACTGGGTGAGAAGCTACCAAATATCGGGTTCTCTGTTTTTGGTTCCTCGACTGTCATGAGTCAGTCTTGCCAGCGGCCACAGACATCCCTTAAAAAGTTACTGCTCATCCCTGAATGCTGGCTCACTGCCTCCAAGCTCCTCTTCCCTCCATCGGCTGTGCTATCACACGGCGGAAATTCTCCACCTGCTCAATTTTTAACCCTCACCCCGTCTCATCTTGGGCCATAGCTTGGGTCCAGACCGAGTCATAGCTTAGGCCCAGACTGCTACCTAGGCTCTGGGCCGGAAGCCCACAGAAGGTTACATCTCGTGGTTGCCTCTCCATCCTGCACGCTGTCCCACAGGCCAGCTGAAGCGGGACCTGGGTCCTTGCAGGCCCAGCCAGCACTTCCCCACCCCCTCTTCCTCCCAGGAAGGGACAAGGGGTATACTTGGGGGGGATTTGTCCACTTGCAAGGCCCTTGACCCCCTGCCCATCCCGCAGCCAGCACCACCTGAAGGCCTCCCCACACACCTCCCGGAAAAGACCCCCACGTGTGGAGCAGGTGGTCTCTCTGAACTCCCCTGGGGAAATCATCTATGCACATGCACAGTAATTTAATGGTGGGGTGAACAGTATTCTGGGACCCGAGTGACACAGGGAACCTGTTGGATTCCCCGCTTGTCTTCAGCTGCTGTCTGATGGATGACAAGCCTGTGCCCGCCGCCTTCAAAGGCAGCCTCGCTTTTGCTCTTGACATCCCACAGCTTGGCAGCTCAGCTAACTAATGGTCCACACAGCTGGGGCCCCGGCTTCTGGGTGACTTCCACTGTGAGCAAGCGACAGCAGCATATGCTCCTGCTAGAGCTAAGGAGTCCTTCATAGGAGCTCCAACTGCGCCTGCTTTTCACAGCAATGAACCGCTCTGTCATTAACATAGCTCATCAGAAACGAGGGCACCTGGGTGGTTCAGATGGTTAAGTGCCTGCCTTCAGCTCAGGTTGTTGTTCCGGGGTGCTGGGATCGAGTCCCACATCAGGCTCCTTGCTCCTAGAAGAGCCTGCTTCTCCCTCTGCTTCTGCCTCTGCCTTCTCTCTCTCTCTCTCTCTCTCTCTCTCTTTCTCTCTCTGTCACTCATGAATAAATAAATAAAATCTTTCAAAAAAAATGAGAGTGTTATTTTCTGGGCTGGGATGTTTCCATTAAGAGAAACTGCCGAATGTGGCCAAAAGAACTCTGAACTGAGGGGTGAAAATGAAAATTTGTTGAGCATCTAGTCTTCTCCACTAAACTTTTTTTTTTTTTTAAGATTTTATTTATTTATTTGAGAGACAGAGATCACAAGTAGGCAGAGAGGCAGGCAGAGAGAGAAAGAGAGGAGGAAGCAGGCTTCCCGCTGAGCAGAAAGCCCGATGCGGGGCTCTATCCCAGGACCCTGATATCATGACCTGAGCCAAAGGCAGAGGCTTTAACCAACTGAGCCACCCAGGTGCCCCTTTTCCACTAACTTTTATCAAACCCAATTAGCTAAATACTTTTATCTTCATTTCATGGCTTAAGAAACTCAGAAAATTAAAAAATACACCCCATGCCCAGTGGTGGATAAATGGCAAAAGCAGGATTCACACCCAGGTCCATCTGGAAAGGTCATGCACCTGCTATACCAACGGCCGCCTGGGAGCAAAGGCCCGCTGTGGTCCCTTGCTGTGCTCAGCCCCTTCTCTCTCAAATGGGGGTGCCTGACCTCAAGGTAGACGTGATAATCAGATGCGGAAGTGGAGGTGAAGGCGTTTTGACAACTCTGAGGTGCTCGGGCCAAGGAGATTAGCACAAGGAACCTGCATATGCCTTCAGGGGCTGGGAAGTGGGACACAGTTTAGAATTGAAAGGCAAGTTCCTGGGCACCTGGGTGGCTCAGTTGATCAAACGTCTGCCTTCGGCTCAGGTCATGATCTCAGGGTCCTGGGAGTGAGCCCTCCGTCGGGCTCCCTGCTCTGCCTGGAGTCTGCTTCTCCCTCTCCCATTGCTGCTCCCCATGCTTATAATCTCAATCTCTCACAAATGAATAAATAAAATCATTCTGAAAAGGGGGAAAAGACAGCCCTGTAATCTTCAGGAGAGGGCAGTGGCAGTGGTGAAGGCCAATGTCAATGACAGGGTCAGTGGGCAAAACCAGGAGGAGCTCCTTGCCTGCAGAAGCCAGGAATCACAGTGGTCCAGGAGAGCGGACGTCAGGATGAGGATGTTCCAGGAGCAGTGGAGGAAGAAGTAAGAGTAGGGGGAAACCTAGGAACCCCGCTAGGGACTCCCACAAAGGGATCTTTGAGACCCAGCAGTGTCTGGGGCAAGAGCACAGGAAGGACTGAAGGGTCACCTTTGGATTGGACTGTCCAGCTGAACTATGCAGAAGAAATTCTACTGGGTTGGTTAGGACTCACCCATACGTTAATTTGTTGGGGAAACTGGACTTGTTTTTTTAACCACACCAGGTTCACTTTATGTCTACACTTCATATTCTGGACATGAACGAGGTCAACCTGACTTTTCTTGTGAGGGCAGAAACCAGTTTACATACAAGTATACGACACCAAAATGAAACAGCACGGTCATCTTTTCAAAACAATAACCTTGTGCCAGCATGAAAACAGAATGCTGTGTATGCATTCTAGATCACCAAAAAACACTTCTGGGTTTCTACCTCACGTAAATATGCAAATTTGCACTTTAAATGACCCCTCTCTTTCCTTTAATGGTTGGTTAAAACTCCTGGACTGGAGGAAAATTATGGTCAACTACCAATAGGTGTTTTTGTCAGGCTTCTTTTTTCCCATCATTAACCTTATTTTGTTGTCTTTTCCCTTTCTCAAGATTCCTTCACTTCCAGCTGATAGATGATCCCTTCTATTCAAGAAGTTTCACATACGTCCTCTGTGTTGGATTCAGCTGTCTTCCCCTTTCATAACTCCCCTATATGTTCCCCATCTGACCAATATTGACCCATATGTAGGGACCTCTCTACACCCCTGTTCAGCAGGAAGACATCACAGAAGATGAGACCTTCCACCTTCAGCAACCTTAAGGATTTAAAGGGTCAAAATTGTTCAGGGGGCAAATGAGGAGGGAGCCGGAAGCTAGCTGAAGACAAAGCATAAGCTGCCACCCTGACACCTTCCCCCACACTCCCAGTTCTGGGTGGGACATGTGTGCTATTCCTCCAGGAAGCTCCCAACCTAATGTTACTGCTTTGCTAGAGGGAAAAACAACCTGAGCTTGACAATGGCAAGTATCTTGTAGGTCCTCTTTAGCATATGAAAGTTATTTTGAAAACCTTCTTTTTAGGGGCACCTGGGTGGCTCAGTGGGTTAAGACTTTGCCTTTGGCTCAGGTCATGATCTCAGGGTCCTGAGATCGAGCCCCGCATGGGGCTGTCTGCTCAGCAGGGAGCCTGCTTCCTCCTCTCTCTCTCTCTCTCTCTCTCTCTCTGCCTGCCTCTCTGCCTACTTATGATCTCTCTCTGTCAAATCAATAAATAAAATCTTAAAAAAAAAAAAAACCCTCCCTTTTCCCTTTCTTCCCCAACCCCATAGTGTATAATCAGTTGCTCCTCACAACCCCAGTATGGCCCCTTCTGCCCATGGGTTCTATCCCTATGCTTTAATAAACCACCTTTATGCACCAAAAACAAAAACGATAACCCCTTTTTCCCGTTATAACAAAGTCAATGCACATTCATTGAAGAAAACTGGGAAATGCAGACAAATAAAAAGAAGGAAAAACTGGGAAATGCAGACAAATAAAAAGAAGGAAAAAATATCCACTATTCAATGACCCAGAAATAGCCCCATGGTGGAATTTCTTGTGGAATTATCCTTCCACATATTTTTTTAACACACATTTTCTAAAAATAAGATCACGCTACTCCTGGTGATTTATTATCTGCTTTTTATTTACTTGGCTAGGGTTTTTCTTCTTTTTAAAGTTTTTTTTAAATTTTTTAAAAGATTTCTTTAATTTATTTGTCAGAGAGAGAGAACAAGAGAGTGTGCACAAGCAAGGAGAACAGCAGGCAGAGGCAGAAGCAGGCTTCCTGCTGAGCAAGGATCCTGATGTGGAACTCGGTCCCAGGACCCCGGGATCATGACCTGAGTCAAAGGCAGATGCTTAACCGACTGAGCCACCCAGGAATCCCTCATTTGGGTAGGTTTTTAAAAAATACTGATGATACTCCAGCCCAGAGGAGCTGAGAGCTCGAGGCCCCACTCCTCAGTGCGTACTCAGAGAAAAGCGCTCAATCATTCCTGTCTCCCTGGTCTCCGGCCGCGCTCCAAGGTCACCCGGCCTGTGACCATGACTTTCTGTCTCTGGCGCATGGTCCTGTTTGGAGTCTTCAAACCCAGCAGATTCCTGCCGCACTGCTCCTCCAGAGGAGAAAGCCACAGAGCACTTGAAAACTCAAACACGTGAGAGAAATAAGAGAGAAGGAGAAGGGACTGCAGTCTTGATGTGCCCTGAGTACGCACAACCAGATAAGATTGAAGGAGAGTCTATTTTGAGATGAAGGCTAAGGAAATGCAGAATAATCTCAAGGCCCTGAGATCATGACCAGAGCTGAAACCAAGAGTCAGATGCCCAGACAACTGAGCCCCCCAGGCGCCCCTATCTGCAAAGTCTTAAAAAAAGGAAAATAATAACCTTTAGTTTAAAAAAAAATACTGATTATATTCATATCCAACATCATTTTTGATGGTAAAATAGTATTTCATAGTATTGATATAACTTAATGATTCTTTCAGTGCTTGAATATTTAGATAGTTGACAATTGAATTTTATAATTTGGGGAGCATATTTAAAATAGATCTAAAAATATAAAGAGTGACACAAAAATATCCATGTAAAAATTGCATTTGACTACGATAAAAAAGATGGATAAAAATCTTGTAGTTCTTTAAAAAAAAAAAAAATGGGTCACCTGGGTGGTAGAGTTGGCTAAGCGTTAGACTCTAAGATTCAGCTCTGGTTGTGATCCCAGGGGATCATGAGATAGAACCCCATGTCTGGATCTGCACTCAGGGTGGCATCTGCATGAGATTCCTTCTCCCTCTCTCTCTTCCCCTCCCCCTGTGCTCTCTTCCTTTCTAAAATAAATCTTTTTTTAAAAAAATTCCCATAGGGGGCACCTGGGTGGCTCAGTGGGTTAAGCCTCTGCCTTCAGCTCAGGTCATGATCTCAGGATCCCGGGATCGACCCCCACATCAGGCTCTTTGCTCGGCAGGGAGCCTGCTTCCCTCTCTCTCTCTGCCTGCCTCTCTCTCTCTGATCTCTCTCTCTCTCTCTCTCTCTCTGTCAAATAAATAAATAAATAAATAAATAAAATCTTAAAAAAAAAATTCCCATAGTTTCATCTTTGTGCTTATCTCTAGTTACATCACTAGGATAAATCCTTGGAAGGTAATTACTGGCTCAAGCTGCATGCACATTTCCTCCCAAATTTTTATTTTAAAAATATTCCGATGTATAAAAAAACCAAAGTAGGGGCACCTGGGTGGTTCAGTTGGTTGAGCGTCTGCCTTCAGCTCAGATCATGATCCCAGAGGCCTGGGATCGAGTCCTGCATCAGGCTCCCTCCTCAGTGGGGAGTCTGCTTCTTCCTCTCTTTCTGCCCCTCCCCCTCACTCATGGGCTCTCTCTCGCTCACTCTCTCAAATACAATCTTTTAAAAAAGTATTAAAAGACCCCAAAGGAATAGAATAATAAACATATAACCTTCACCAAAATTCATTAAGTCACATTTGCTTTATCTTTTTCCATAAATTTATATTGAAAAGTATTAAATACTACAAACATGACATTTCACCTAACTAGTCCAGCTTGCATCTCCTGAGAACAAAGTCATTAACCCCCTTAACCATAGTGCCATCAGCACACCCCAAAACTTAAACGTTAATTCAAAAATGTTATCCAAATTTCCCCAGTCATCCTCCAAATAAAAATCCTGTCAGCAATGTCCCCCCTTCCAGGATTCAGTGAAAAGCAATACCTTACCCTTGGTTGCCATGTTCCTTTAGTTCTCCTTTAATCTGGAATCATCCTTTTGCCTTTTTTTGGTTTGTTTTTCATGATGTATTAGTCATCTATTATTGTCTAATAAAATAATAAATTGCTATCTAACAACAAAACTTAGTTGCTGAAAACAGCTATAAACATTTATTATCGCATAGCTGCTGCAGATTAGGAATTTGAGAACCGCTTAGTCGTGCCGTTCTGATTTGAGGTCCATCATAGGGTAGTCAATAGTTCACCTGAGAATTCAGTTATCTGAAGGCTTGCTTGAGGCTGGGGAATCACTTTCAAGGTGGCTTTCTCACATGGCTGACAAGATGGTTCTAGATTCTGGCAGGAGAGTTACTCCCCAGTCGACCTCTCCACAGGAATATTTATGTGTCCTTCTCAGGTCATGATGATTAGCTTTCTCCAAAGCAACTGATCCAGGAAGGTACAAGGCAGACTCCAAAATGTCCTTTATGACTGAGCCTCAGAATCCAGACACAGTTCATTCCACTATACCCTAATCGATGTGGGAGGGTGCTACATAAGGGGATGACCAAGAGGCTAGGATCATTGTGGGATGACCTTGGAAGGTAGCTACCACACTTGTACTGATGTTTTTGAAAAGATCAGGCCAGGTGTCTTGTAGGATGCCCAGGCTCTGGATTCTTCTTATTGTTTCCTACTAACTAGATGCAGATAATGAGTATTTCCCATTGAGTTATGCCAAGAGGGGTATCTTGTCGGTTTGGTCCATTACTGGTCATGCTAAGTTCAGCCACTTATTTCAGGTAGTCTGGTTCACATACCCAAGTCTTGGATTCACTATTATCACATGTCAAGGCCAGAGATAATTTCTTCAGAGAAAAATGGAAGGTTTTATTGTAGTTTTACGCTCCTAGTCTCTTAGCGACGACAGCTATGTTTGTGTGTCTGTGTGTGTACGCACATTTGGCGTTGATACTGATAGACATTCTGAACACAAGAATGCAAATTCAATAGGCAGGAGGGAAAGGGCATGCAAAGGGATGAACTCCTTGAGAACAAAAACTGTTTTATTCTTCTATGTGTTCTGATTGCCTTCACAATGTGGAACCAATAATAGGCATTTAAAAAATAGGGGTTGAATAAATGAAAGAAAAATGAAAAAGGGAAGAAAGCCAGAAAAGTAGAGGGGCACATTCTGATTTATAAAAATGTAGAAATCAAAATACCACTTTCTACCAGAATAAATGAGTAAGTCCCTGGGAATCTCCTGCCTTCCCAGTCCCCGCGCTGGGTGGCCTCGGGGCTTCCGGTCCTGTTGTCCTCGGGTCCTGCCACCACAAGGCTCCTGATCAAAATCTCCAGTCTCCTTGCTTCCTTAGAAAGCTGAATCTTCCTCTTTGCTACCATGATGATAACCTGCTTGCCTGATGACTTGAGCCTCGCTCATGCACTCAGTCATTCTGGGAAGGAAGCGAAGTCTGGAGGAGTGATGTTTTGCTGATGCACGGGCCGTGCTAAATGGAATTGCCTGAGCTAATCTGAGGGCACTTCCATGTAGCCTCTCACATTCAATTTCATCTTTACTTTGTTTGCTCTCTACCATATTGATTGATGAGCCATCCCTCTGAGATGCATACAACTGTGTTAATGTGTCCCCTGGAGAACGATAATTAAAACGATGGGTCTCATTCTTTAACTGCTTTTTCTAATATAGCAAAAGGGCTTGGAAAAGCGTTGGGCACCATCGAGGTAAATGCCTCCCTCTTCAAGCCTGCCTCAGTGAATACCCTCATCCTGCTAGATAAGGAATGAGTAAGAAGAGGAAAGAAAAAGGAGGGTGGGAGGGGGATTTATTGAGAGCCCACTGTGGCCGGAAATGGGCCAAGCACTGTCCTACCCATAGCCAGGAAGTGTTGGGTGGGATTCTAAAGCTGGGTGACATAAGCTTGATACAGACAAAAAGCCTGCATGATCTCACTTATCCATGGAACGTAAAATAGTCAAACTCATAGAAGTAAAGAGTAGAGCAGTGGTTACCAGAGGTTACTGAAAGTTTATGTTTATTTTTTATTCTATGTTGTCCACTTTGTTTACACATATAGAAATCTTCCCTACCCACTGGTACATCAAATAATGCCATGCCTTGGCAGAGAGAGGGGAAATTGAAAGATGGTACAGAAATAGGTCAGTGAAATTAAGTATGCATACATATTGATGTTTCAATATGTATGTATACCCAAAAAAAGCCTGTTTAACAGATTCAGAAGGATGTATGTGTGAGGTTTATATGTCAAATTGCTTATAGCAGTGGGATGTAAAGCAACTAGGTGCCTATTGCTAGAACAGATAAAGGTGATCTGTGTATACCAAGGAATACTAAGCAGTGCTTGGAAGTAAGTTAGGTTTACATGAAAACAGGACTACCTCACTTAAGAACAGTGTTATGAGGACAAAGAAACTACTTACTGTTAACCTAACCTAGTTGATGTACCAGCTTGTGCTTTTCCTTAGTAATAGATCTTGGAGATCATTCCAACTCAGATTATAAAGAGCCTTCTCTCTCTCTCTCTTTTTTAAGATTTTATTTTCTCATGACAGAGAGAGATAGGGAGAAAGGGAACACAAGCAGGAAGGAGTTAGAGGAAGAAGCAGGCTCCCCGCCGAGCAGGGAGCCCAATATGGGGTTTGATCCCTGGACATCAGGATCATGACCTGAGCCAAAGGCAGATGCTTAACAACTGAACCACCCAGAAACCCCCAAGCCTTCTCATTCTTTCATGGCACCATAGTGTGCATTGTGCGACTCTGTCAAAGTTATTTGCCTACCCCTTATGACATATACTTCAACTCTTTCCAATAGTTGGCTAGCACAAACTATGCTACAATGATTGACCTGCTACAGTTTGCACAAAGATGAGCCGTATCTCTAGGACAACTTCCTAAAAGATGAATTGCTCAGTTATGCACAGGTGCATTTGTGATTGTGATTGATCTGCCCAGTTGTCCTCAACAGGGCTTGGACCAGCCTCCACTCCAACCAGAAGACCTGAAAGGGCTTGTTTCCAACACTGTTACCCACACAGTATCATATGCATCTTTTAATGGCTGACAGTCTGATAGGCATAGAATCAGACTATGCGTTCCAGGCTTCTATGCCTTTCCTTTGCATTTAAGTCTGCCGTATCCACCCTCCTCCCTCTGACCAGGGACCTTCTAACTAATCAGACCACTGCCTGAAGGCTTTGTTTCTAGGAGACATCTACAATCCCATAAGCTTACAAAATGTTCCCACAGCACTTTGATCTTGCTGGGTTACTGTACCTTCCACATTCTCTGTTCAGATGTCTATCTCCTGACCATGAACCTCTCTAGGACCAGAATCTTGACTTACTCATTTTGGTGTCCTCAAACCCCAGCAGGCCTGACAGGTATGTACCTGTTTAATGAATTTGAAAAATAACTCGGTCGCATATCCACTGGTAACAAAATTAGAAAACTAGATTTTAGCAATCTGAAGGAATTTCTCCCCTCTGACATACTTGGGTGATGCCCTGCTCCCTGAAATCTAAGTCAGGACGCTTCTCTGCCTTGCCACGGAGCACCCATTCCTTGCAGAGAACAGGGAGACGGTGACTGGGAAAGAACTGCGGACTTGATCATCAGATGGGACTCTGTACTTCCTGGGGATGGTCTGGCTTTGACTTCAGCGTGCACTTGAGCCAGGCTGGAAGAATACCGAATCCCCTGCTGTCATGTGTGCCAAGCCTCAAGGGAGCTCATTCCATCCAGGACTTAACTAGAAAGTGCTAATGCTTTAATATCTCAGCCATCAAAAACTTCCCCTGATTTTCCTCACAAATTTGTGTTGCTAAAATAAAGGATTTTATTATTGCCAGACAGAACAAGCCACATTGTTTTAAAATGAAAGCATGGAGCTTGTTTGTACCCTAAACATGAATTTTAGGTTCATGAGAACAACTCTCGACAACTGTGAAGAGGAAATGAATGCAAATGTATTACCAACCCTGCCCATTTTTCTCATTTATGAGATACGTCTTCCTCTGGGCCACCTCTCAGCTGGATTAAATGAGGAGGAATGATGATGTATCACATCTACTTTCCTTAATTTCATTGTTTCTCATCATAAGCAATTTATATGAGGACTGACATTAATTAATTCGGCTTCATCTATCATGTAGTTCAACATTTAACCTAGTCCCGTGCATCAGATAAGAATATAGTATTCTGAATTCTGGAGTTCTTACCTTGAGTGAAAAAAGAGGTCATAAATCTAAGACAGCATTGGTGTCTCTTCATTTTGCTTGCTCCTCCATCAATTACAGATAGATACTGGCTTCCGGAAAGATCAGGAGAGAGAACTGCCAAGATCGATGGGCTTAGACCTAACGTGGAAATGTGCGACCGATCTCTCAACGCCTAATAACCCTCAAAATAAGAAGCCATTTCTGAGGAGTATTTATCAGAAATTCTAGAAATCTTCAGTTTGAGTCAGCACTAGTTCTAATATTTCTTCAGATTATGCTGTGGCATCCTATTTTCGATCCCCAGTCTAGACCAATACATTCTGATTGTACAGCTTTGGAGAGTCAGCTCGGGGGCCAATGTCCACAGCACTTTCTTAGTTATCCAGAATGGCACTAACACTGGCCTGTTTGCTCTCTCCACAGTCTTCTTACCCCGAGGTCAGAACAGGTGGCTGTCTGATGTAGGTCCGGCCCGGCCCCCCACACGGGTCAGTGGTCATGCAATATGTGAATAAATAACTTACCACTGTTCTCAAACTGGGGTCTGCCTTTCTCTTTATGGGCCCATAACTGTGGCCTTGTCACACCCTCTGACTCAGGTTGACGTGCGTACTCAGAAGGTTCTCCTTCGTTCTTGCAATCTACCATGGCTTCACCCTAGGGCCTGAGGGGCACCCCCTGCACTCCAGGCTTTTGGATAGGCCTCTGATTCCTCCTTCCAGCCACATTCCAGGTTTCTTTCCTAGTCTTCCACCTGGGAAGAGGAGGGGAGAGGATACCCTGTAAATCTCTGAGACCATAGACACTGGCTATTAGCCTAGACCTGTATCTCTCACCATTGTCCCTGAACACCTGATTTTACATGTTGGGTCTCCTTCTTCCCAATCTTTTCAATGCAACAATATCTGCCTTGGCCTGTCCCTTGCTAGCACCAATAGCCTCGGAAAGTTCATCCAGACCCTCTTCTGTTCATCTTCTTTTGTTGTGGTTAAGCCACCTTTGTTCAGTGACATAGTGATAGATGACAAGCTAGTGGGACACTTACAGAAATTTTTATTTTTAACTGTTATTTCCCCAAATAAGACATGTTAAATTGGAAAGAAAAAAACAGAAAGAAGTAGATAAAGTAAAACATGGAAGGTCTCTTCCTACAATCACAGTCCATCCCTTTCCCCAAAGGTAAAAGTTAGGTAACAGAATATAAATAGGTGAACATACGTACCCAGAAGATATAATATGGGGGATCTTCAGTGTGTAGGTTCTCACTTACCTATGTAACAGTCCATGAACACCAGCACAGTATCCCATAATTTCTATACTGCTTTCTATGTGACCATGATTCTGTTGATATATACCTAAACTGAATCCAATTTATCAGCACAAGAAATAGGGAGGTGTTATACATTATTTTACTAAATGGTACAGATAGTTTCACAAGTTAAACTCTTAGGTATATATGTATAAAATTTTGATGAGCACTAAATAATTATTTTACAAATATTTTATGAAAACCTGCTTTTCTAAAATAACAAATGACAATGTTCGTATCCTTGCCAATATTCAATACCTTCAATCTTTGATTCAGTTTGCCAATCTAGTGAGTGAAAAAATGATACCACATTGGCATTTTTAATAATTTTTGGTTGAATATTTTTTCAAATGTTTAAAAGTCATTTCTATTTCTTCCTCTGTGCATTATGTCTATTTGACCTTTTGTTTTTACATTTTTATATTGTACATTTTTAAATAAATTATAATTTAGATATCACTGCTTTTTTAAGGTATTGCAAATATTTTCTGCTCATCTATTGTTTGCTTTCTAAAAATTTATTCATAATATATTTTGCCATCTAGTGGCTTTAGATTTCTATGTAGCTAAATCTGTCAGTCTTCATTTAAGGCTTCTGGATTTCATACCATTCTTTAGAAAAGCCCTCCCTGCCCCAAATTATAAAAATGTTCTTTATTTCCTCTAGACCTCATAGTTTTGTTGCATTTTTAGTTCCATAGTTCATCTCTGTATATGGTGTGAGTAAGGGATCTTTCTTTACTTTCTGCAAAATGAAGAGATAGCTATCCAAGTACAATTTACAAATACACCATTTCCTTATTGATTTGTAATAACAGATTTTGTATTCTAAATTCCAAATATATATGACTCTATCTTTGGATTTGTTTCTGGTCCATGGATCTACTCACATATTACTGCAGTGAGCTTTATGTGAACCCAAGATTAAATGGTTCATGCTGTATTAAGAGATATTAAGGTTGTCCTTCATTTGTATTTGTATCATACTAATGAATATAACTATAGTGCTCTGTAACAATTTTTAAAAGAGGGTTTGAAAGTGGCTTTCCTTAACAGTGGTCCTTTGGGATCTATACTACCTTCAGTTGGGCATAAAGAAAAGGAGTTACGTGAATCTAAAATTTGAGGACAACTTAAAAGATTTCTTCTCCAGATGCCCTAGAGTCTATCAAAAGATCCTCAAGAGTTCTGTTCATTCATTCATTCATTCATTCAGTTGACATATATTTATATTGCACACTTACTATGTACCGTGTATACTGTATTAAGCATAGGAAAGACAAAACTAGACAAAGACCCTGTCCCCAAGCCATTTACAGCCTCATTAGGGGACACAGTGTCGCTCTCGCCGGCAAGAACGACCCGCAAACGTGATGGGTGGCAAGCTTCTTTATTAGTTCTCCCCCTGTCCTGACAGTCTCTCTGCTTTATATCCTTTACCTCGGCCAATCACCGATCTAGTCCACGCCCCTCTCCCTGATCACACTGCGAGCACGGGCTCACCCATGCTTGCAGCCAGCCAATCAGTCTCGCTTCCTCAATCCCCGGGCACCTCCGCATACGTGACTCCTTGCATCTATTTCATGGCTCTCCACAACACAGAAATATGAACAAGTGTTGGTTTAAAAGGTATAATGAAGGGTAAATACAAGATAGAGTGTTGACCCAAAGTGAGGGTGGATGAGCCCAGGGGAGGGGACGGGATACATAGCTGCGTCCTGAAGGGTGAACATGAGCTCAGCAGGTGGCCAAAGGCAGGACAGGTGATCCAGGAGAGCCAGCGCAGACACCAGGACAAGCCACTGGAGCGCTGAGGTAATGGCTGGAGGAGAGACAAAGAGTGGGATGAAGCAGGGGATGGTGCTGCTGGAGAGAAAAGCAGAGATAAAAATCAGGAAGGGCTTTTCAACTTCAACAATATAAAGAAATACGAGAATTATTTTCCCAGGAAGATGAAAGTGCCATTTTTACATTTTGAAAAAATCACTTTGGTTGAAGTATAGCAAAGAGATTGGACAAGAGTGAGATTAGAACCACAGAGATATTTAAGAGGTCGTCATAACATCCAGGCTATTGTGGAATAGACAGACAGACAGATAGATAGATTTGTGATATATCTATGTATAAAATGGTGTGTGGATATATATGGTTTATCTACACATGTATCTGTGGAGAGTTGTTTACACATCATCTAATGGGTTAAATAGCCATGTTATTTTTCCATCAAGCCACCTTAATAATGATTCATTATTTGAAAAGGAAAAATAATTAATCCATACCTACTCTGATAGCCTATTAAGATATTTTTATTAATAATGGGGTAAACCAGCCAACAGAGTATATACATGAACAGAAAGTTGGGGCAATAAAAGTGGCTTACAAATAAATTCCAAGAAAGATTTCTCTGAGTCATTAAAATAAGGGAGACTAAACCTTGCACTATGTTTAAAGTCTATCTTCTCCCTGATTAAAATTTTGAGAAAGACCCTCTATCCTTTTGAGACCCAAAACCAATTTTAGGTCTAACCAATTCCAAGAGAGGGGTCTAACTATGGTATAGGGTATCTGGTAAGGTTAACAGTACTCTTCAAGTACTCTTGAAAGGAACCCCAATTCGATGGGGGTAGGGGGTGTTCCCCACTTACACAGCAGAGGTCTGGAGGTCAAGACGTTTAGAAAGAGTTTGTTTGTCCCTATTTCCCTTGGGACACAACCCACTGCCCGTCTGCATTTCCTACTGTCTTAGAGTGCTCGTTTCAGTAGCACATATACTAAAATCCTATTGTCTTAGAAATTTTCACCGTTGCCTTTACCCAAATTTATATTTTATATTCATTTAATATCAAGCTGATCAGTTAATATTTGGAGAGGATCTGGTCGTAACATGTAGAAGAACGTTGGGATCTTGCTGGGAAGTCTTTAGTGATCCACGGGTGGGTATCATCTATCTCAAGATACAGAAGCTCACAGAAAGAGACCGAGACTGAAAATTCTAGGCTAAACTCAATGGGAGAGTCACTGGGTATGTCTGGTTCTTCTGTCTTTCACAATGATGGCTCGGTCCCTTGTCATAGGGTGTGGTTGTGAGAGTGACAGGGTCTTCCCTGTCCCTGGCTCTCAGGCATTCTTGCTGAGTCTGTCCCATGGTGTCTGACATTGTACTCACTGGATGGTTTTTCTCTCAAGGTCTGTCATTTCCCTGATGCTCTCTCACTTCCACGATGAAGCAATCCATCCATCTTTGTCTGTTTATGCCTAAGCTTTAATTAGAAACACGGTATCTGTGCAAAATAAGGAATCCATCTGGATACTGGTGGCATGCTGTCCCCTGTTCTCCCCCAGCCACTCTCCCCCAGTAGGACATCCAATCCTGCCCTCCACACAGGCAGGATCCTCATGATGTACACAGAGCACCCAGCACAGTGCGTGGGACGTGTTCCTAGTAGGATCTAAGATAAGGGAAAGAAGTAGATAAAGATCTAAAAACACAAAACCAAAGATACAGAAGACAGAAGAGAGAAAGAAGATAGTTGTACCAACAGGAAAGGGCAGTCCCAGTACCCGGAAGCTAACATGCTTGATATCTGTGCATGTGCGCATGTGTATACACGTGTGCACGTGTGTGTGTAAGCAGTACGAAAGAGACCAAAAAGTAATCATCTGGTACTCTGAAAAGAACTAGAAGGAGCCTATTTTGTAAAGCCGAAACAACTCTGAATTATCCCAGAGATCTTGGTTTTAGAGTTTTGTCTTAAAGGAAAAAAATTAAGATTTTGCATTTCCTTTGACTTGTTCTCCTTAAATGCTTTGGATTTCAAAACACTTTTAAAATGAGCTTGGTGATTCCCGGTCATGGGCAAGGCACAGGATTGGCATCTTTCCCTGAAATTCAGAGGGTGCCACAATCAGCAATAAAACAAATACGTAATACAGCTCTAATATGAGGCAAAGGAAAGTAAGTAACCCCAAGAGCGTGGGGGGAGATGGGGGCAAGTGGTCAGAGCAGGGAGTGGTCTCACAGCTGGAGGCCAACAGGTGTGTCGTGCATGACCATGGTCTCCGAGCAAGCAGGCAGCACAGACAGAACAGGGGGAATCGGGTGTGGCTGTGGACTTCAGGTTGGTGGCTTTGCCTTGACACTGTCAGCTCTGCAGAAGGTCCGCAGAGGGTCTCTGGGCCCAAGTTAGGTTCACAAGGTTGTCTGCAGTAAGGGAGAACTCCTACTGGGTCTTGGTAGGGTCTCAGACGGGGGAGGTCAGGGAGGGCATTTGCAAGGGGTGGGGGTCTGGTTTTAAGTGGTTTAGGGACAAATGATTTCCGGTAATAAGTTTTACGACATAGTAGTTTAGAATTAGCAGTTCTTGAGAGGTAAACTGGGCTAGTGAGAAGCCGTTTATCCAGATGAGCAAAATCTATCCTTCTCAGAGCTGTTTGCCTAGATGAACACACTCTTGGCCTTAAACCAATCAGTTTATCAGCGTATAAGAATTTCCAGAAGCATACAGTGAAACGCGATATGGGCATAAACCTTACCCTCCCGCGCAAGCATTTTCACGGAACAAATAAATTTGTATGGACGCTGGTGGGCTCATCTCTGTGCTTCACGCGTAAGCCAAGACAAGTCAGGTGGTCAGGTTGCTAGTTGGCATTTGGGATGGGCTGAAAGATATTGGGACTGAAACCTGATGGTGGGTTGTCCCAGCTCACAATGACGCAACTTCTGGTGGCAGAAGGAACTTGTTACAGCCTATTTGAAATCTGTAGATGTGATCCCTGCCATGTTGCTCGTGTTGAACACCTGCTCTCTATTTACATGGCACAACCCCTCTTTTTTTTTCTCTGCTTTTCCTGGAATTAGAGCTTTTTATATGGTCCCTGCCCTCTAGGCTTTCTCTTCCACACATCCGACTGGAACACCCAGATGATTAATTTTGTCAACATACAGCTTGGGCCATGTCACCCGCCCCTTATCCCCTCAACTCTGGTTCTTAACACACAGCTATTGAACTCCAGTAAGTAACCTCTACTAGGTCCTGACCCTCCCCACCTCCTGCAACACCCTAGGCGTCCACACGCACCTGTCATGCCTTTGGACCTTACTCTGAGATCTGACCTCCAGCCTTCAGACACAGTGAAGCCTCAGAGCTGGGGGACACTGTAGACAGGGCCTGGCCTCCAAGGTAAGAGGAAGGGTGTAATTTACAAAAGCACATGCTACCAAAGTTTGTGAAAGAGTCTGAAACAGAAATCAATGCATGATGCTTAGGGTTTAGTGAACTTGAGATTTTATGTGTGTGTGTGTTTTTTTTAAGATTGTATTTATTAGAGAGAGAGTTTGTGTGTATGTGCACACACAAGACTGGGGTAGAAAGCGGGGGAGGACCAGAGGCAGAGGGAGAAGCAGACTCCCTGCTGAGTGGGGAGCCCGACTGGGACTCGATCCCAGGACCTTGAGATCATGCCCTGAGCTGAAGGCAGACTTTTAACCAACTAAGCCACCCAGGCAACCCGGATTTTGTTTTCTTTAAAAGTGGCTTTTAAAGCCATGTGTTCAATGTATTTAAAACAACAACAACCCGCTTTCAAGAAAGACTGTGAAGCTCATGAATTTTCTTTGGATCTCACCTACCTCAGTTTCTCCCTCAGCATACATGAAATTTTCCGGACGTGACCACTACTTCGCTGAACAAGAACTTTGCACCGGCTGCTTGACGACGCACAGTCATTCAGCACCCCCTGGGACCCGTAGAGGTGGCTCTTACCCTCTGCGTGTCACAAATAGGGAGCCTGGGAGTCCGATAATTTAGACAGTGAGGCGAAGTTCTCACTGCCGCTAAGCGACAGGTCGGTGTTTGATTTCAGGCGTAGCATGGCCGTGCCCTGCCACCTTTGGGAAGCTACACTGACAAACCCAGACTGCAGGGGGCCCCAGGGGCTCTCCACCTCACTCCATAGCAACTTGCCCCCATCCTCTTGTTCCTGCTCCTTCCTCGGGGGACAAGCTGGCTCGTGTTGACCAGCTATGGCGCCGTGGGGAGGCCTTCCATTCGTTCACAGCTCTTCGCCCACAGCACAGAAGTTTCACCATCAGATTGTAACACACTGCTGAGACTGTCCCCCTCTCTCTCGCCACCACCACCTCCGGCCACAGTGATGAACGCCTTCCCTGGCTCAGGCTCAGCGAAGCGCTCAACAAACACGACATTGAATGTTCGCAGCAAGCCTTGCGCGTATGGCGCTGGTGGGGCATTTATTATAGATGTATTTCCGTCTAATGGCTTGCATTCTTCCATTTTTCTTGCAAGCATTTGGCTTCCTGTGCACAAGAGGAGTTTTCTCCTGGCTTTGAAGTCCCTCCCCCTGGACGGTGAGCTGCCCAGAGGGCAGGAACCCCGTGTGACCCTGTCTGCACGTCCTTCTCCCAAGCCCAGGTAAGGCAGCCCGTGAAAGGATCGCTGAGCGCAGCTGACTCAGTATGTGGCAGATCAATGCCACCGTCCCTCCCTCTGGCTTGGCCTGTCGTTTGGCTGTGCACACTGGCCACCCAAAGCAGGTCATGGGCCGACTCCTTCAGTTAGCCAGGCTCTCTGTTGACCTTGCTTAGGGCGGAATCAGCCATCATGCACAGTTATGGCTTCATCCGAGAGCATGTCAAGTTCCTTGCCCATCTCCAAGCTATACCTTACTACTATAAAAGAAATTACACTGATGCTTTATGGGTATATTTCAGATCATTTTTCAGATTTCAGATAACAGTTTGTGACCATGAACTCTCCCAAAGAGAAGAGACAGACAACTGTATTACTAGTTACAATCTTCTCCCTTGCCCCAAACTGGAAAAAAGCAAAGAATCATTATTACTTTGTCTGCTTTAGAAAAACAGAAGTGCATTTTTGAAAATTTTATATTTAACCCCTTGAACTTATTTCCTGAGGAAATTAGGCCAGCCAATAGATTTTTTACCTTTACTGGCCCTCTGCTGGGTCTCTAAACAAGTAGGCAAACATTTGTCAGGAAACACTCTAAAATGCAGACATTCAAATGTGCATTATTCTTCACAGTAGTCCTCTCTAGTCACTGGATACGGGTTCCTACAACCCTGTGGTCCCAAGGATGGATGGAAATTCCTCTTTGGGATCACTTTTAGAAGTCAATCTATAAATTGCACAAGAAAATCAACCTCAATTCCAACCTTAGTTTTCAACTCTGTTTGCACCTCAGATCGGCTAAAGAGTTTTAAAACCCAAACTGGAGGCACCTGGAGGGCTCAGTCGGTTAAGCGTCTGCCTTTGGCTCAGGTCATGATCTTGGGGTCCTGGGCTCGAGCCCCACATCCAGCTCCCTTATTCAGCAGGGAGTTTTCTTCTCCCTCTGCCTCTCCTCACCCCTGCTTGTGTTCTTTCTCTCTCAAATAAATAAATAAAATCTTTTAAAAAAAAAAGATTAAGTACTTAAAAAACAAAACAAACCAAAACCAAGGACTATCTCACTGCAAAGCAATTAAGTAAGCATGGTTGGGCACTCACAGCTTTTTAAAATTTCTTAGATGATACTTATATGTGGCAAGGATTAAAAATTACATCTTTTCTTTTAACCCAGCTTCTCTTTGAATGATTTTTCTCACTTCCAAAATTTAAATCTATCATCAGAAGACAGAAATGTATATCTTTGACAATGCCCCCTCCCCAAAAAAGTGCTATAGTTTCCCAAAGCAACTCCCAAATTGTTTGGAACCATGGGATCTTATTAGAATAAACATGTACCTTCTTAGGGGACCATTTAGAAAAATACAAAAGTTGTCACTTGCTCATTCATTCTTCCATTAATGAGCATTTGGGTTGTTAAGATTTTGGTAATTGTAAATAAAGCTGCTATAAACATTTGCGTGCAAGTCTTTGTGCAGACATGTTTTCATTTATTTTGCATGATTACCTAGGGAGAGAATAGTTGAGTCATAAGACCAATTATAATAAAAAAAAAAAAAAGCTATGTGTAATAATGTAGGATTACAAGGAACTGTCAAATGGTTCTCTAAAACTTAATCTTACACTCCATCCTGTAACGTATGAGAGTTTCAGGAGCTCTACTTCCTTGACAACGTTAGATACTTTTCAGGCTTTTTGATTTAAGCCACTCCAAAAGGTATAAAATTTGATGTGATTATGGTTCAAATTTACATTTCTGTGATGATTAATAATACTGAACAGTTTTTCTTGTTTTTATAGGCCATTCATCTATCTTCTTTTGCAAAGTGACCGAATCTTTTGCTCATTTTTTTTTAGGTAAACTTTTATTTTGAGACGATTGTAGATTCACATGCAGTTGTAAGAAAGAATACAGACATTGTGTGTATCTTTTACCTAGTGTCTCCCTTGGTAACATCTTGTAAAACTGTAGTACAACATCATAGCCAGATACCGACATTGCTATAGTCCATCCATCACATTCAGATTTACTCCCTGTCCATATATTCATTTGTGCGTATGTACTAGCTGGGCATGATTTTATGACATGCATGGGTTCCTGAATCCACTGTCACAGTCAAGACCCACAACAGTTCCATCATCATGAGGATCTCTCACAACCCTATCCACCCATCCCTAAACTCTGCAACCACAAAGCTGTCTCCACTTATAAAATTTGTCATTTAAAAAATGTTGTGAAAATGGAATCACACAGTATATAATCTTTGGGGTGATTTTTTTCACTCAGCATAATTCCCCAGAGATTCATTACAATTGTTGTTTGTCTTGATCGTTCATTCATTTTTTTTTTTGGTAAGTGGCATTCCATGGTGTGGATGTACTACAGTGTGTTTAACCATTTGCCCACTGAAAGACATCAGGGTTGTTTACAGTTTTCACTATTATTTACAAAGCTGAATGAATGATCATTCATGTACAGATTTTTTTGCTGGGTCAGGGGGTTATTGCATGGCTAATTTATAAGGAACTGTAAACTGCTTCCCAGCGTGGTGGTACCATTTTACATTCTCACTAGCAATGCATATGGGATCCAATTTCTCTGCACATTCACTGACATTTGGCGCTATTTTTTATTTTAACTATTCTGATAGGAATATAGTGACATATAATTGTGGTTTTATTTCATTTCTCAATGGCTAATAATGTGGAAATTTTTTTTTCATGTGCTTATTTGCCATCTGTATATCCTCCTTAGTGAAATTTCTGTTTTGTTTTTTTCCCCCCCTATGTTTTAATTGAAATGTTTAGGCTTTTGCTGTTGAGTTTTTTAAATTCTTTCTATAGGTCCTAGATACTAGCTCTTTGTCAGATATGTGATTTGCAAATATTTTCTCCCAGTCTATAGCTTTTCTCTTTATCCTCTTAACAAGGTCTGTTACAGAGCAAAATGTTTTCACTTCAATGAGGTCCATATAATCCATTTTTTTCTTTTATGGATTGTGCTTTTGTTGTCAAATCTAAGAACTCTTAACTTAGCCCAACATCTCAAATATTTTCTGTTTTTTTTTCCCCCAAAACAGTTTTACATTATACACTTAAATGTGTGATCAATTTTGACTCAATTTTTATATAAGTAATGTAGTTTAAGTCAAGATTGTTTTCTTTTGTCTGTTTTTTGAATTGTTCATTATTTTGTTGTTGAATTGTATGTGTTCTTTATGTGTTTGGATACAACTCTCCTGTTAGATATATGTATTGTGAATATTTTCCCCAATCTATTTTTTAACAGTATCTTTTGATGAACAGAAAATTTTAATTTCAGGTACAGAGGTACTTCGATGAAGACTATGGTTAGTTCTTTCATATTTCAGCTAAGAAGTCTTTGCTTACTACAAGGGCATGAAGACATTCTCCTAAGTAGTTTTCTAGAATATTTATCATTATGTCTTTTATATTTAAGGCTATAATCTATTTTGAATTATTTTTGAGTATGGAGTAAGGGAGGGATTGAAGAGAGTTTTCCCCTCCTTTTGATATCCAGTTTTTCCAGCACCATTTGTTAAGATTAGTCTACTTTCCTGAATTATTTTTCTTATAATTGTTTATTTATTTGAGAGAGAGAGAGAGAGCAGGAGAGGGGCAGAGGGAGAGGGAGAGAATCTCAAGCAGACCTCCCACTGAGTGCAGAGCCTGACATGGGGCTCAAACTCACAACCCTGAGATCATGACACAAACCAAGCAAGAGTTGGCCACTTAACCCAGTGAGCCACCCAGGTGCCCCAAACTTGTCTACTTTCCCATTGAACTGATTTGGTGGCTTGGTTCAAAGTCAATTGACCACATATGTATGGGTTTATTTCTTTATTCTAGTCTGTTCTACTGATTATTTGCTTAAACCATACTGCCTCTATTAATGTAGCTTTATAATACATCTTGAAATAGTTCTTGTTAGTTCTCCAACTTAATTCATTTTCAAGATTATTTTGGCTTCCACCTCATCTGCATTTATATATAAGTTTTATAAACAGATTGCCAGTATATTCAAAAAACATTGCTGGAATTTTGATTGGGATTTCATGGAATCCATAGATGAATTTAGGAAAATATGCATTTTAATAAAATATTTTTCTAATCCATGACATGGTATTTCTCTTCACTGGTTTTGGTCTTCTTTTGTTTCTCTTTGCAGTCTTTTGTAATGTTCAGTATAGAGGCTTTGCCTATCTTTTGGTTGATTAATTCTATATTTGGTTATTTTTGTGGTATTGGTATTGTTCAATTTTATTTTAAATTTGTTATTACTAGTGTTATAGAAAAATGATAGATTTTTAAAAATGTATCCTACAGCCAATGATTTTACTAAATTCACTTCCTAATTCCAGTAGCTTTTTTGTTGTTGTTGCTTTTTAAGATTTTATAGGATTTTCTACATACTAGTTCACATAATAGGAGAATAAAGAGAGTTTTACTTTTCATTTTTTCAATATGTGTTCTTTGTTTCTTTTTCTTAACTTCTTAACTTCCAGTAAAATATTGAAGGAAATGGTGGGAGCAAACATTTTTTTCTCATCTCAGAGAAAAAAAAAATCCTGATTTCACCATTAAATATGCTATCATTTGTAGGTTTTTCAGATCTATTCTTTACCAGACTGGGGAAATTTACTCTTATTCCTAGTTTCCCCCAATTTTTTTTTTTTTATCATGAATGAATGTTGAATGGTATAAAATGATTTTTTTACACATATTAAAATGATTTTTCTCTCTTATTCTGTTAAAATTATAAATTACAGGAGTGCCTCTATGGTTCAGTTGGTTAAGCATCTGAGTCTTGATTTTGCCTTTCATGATCTCAGGGTCATGAGATCGAGCCCCATGCTTAACACAGAGCCTGCTTGGGATTCTCTCCTCTCCGTGCACACCCCCTACCCCCACCAGTTCATGCTCTCTAAATAAATAAATAAATAAATAATAACACTGATCAAATTTTCAAATATAAAATTAACCTTATAGTCCCAGGGAACCACCCTCTCCCACCGTGGTCATGATACAGAATCCTTTTGGCATATTTTTGGAATCAATTTGCTAATATATCATTCTGGATTTTTGCATCTTTGTAAGAGACATGATTTTCGTGTGTGTGTGATTTTTTCTTTTGTTTAGATGACATTGCAGTGCTATAAGGAAAGGTTATGCTGATATGACAAAATACATTGAGAAGTGTTTTTTTCCTTCCGCTATTTTCTTAGTCTGTGTAAAGTCAGTATTAATTCTTCCTTAAATGTTTGATAAGACTCACAAGTTAAATTATGTGATTATCTTTGTTTGGAAGCTATCTTTGTGGGAAGTTATCTTTGTAGGAGTAGGTATCTTTGTGGGAGTATTTATCTTTGTGGGAAGATTTTTCATTACAAATTCAAGTTTTTTAGTAGATATAGAGCAAGGAAGTAGAGGATGGATAGAGTTCCTATAATACTGCAGCAAAATTGTCTTAATTTAAAATCAAGGCCTGCAGCGTGAGGCCACTCCATATGAGCATATACATGGCCCAATGTCTAGAGTTCTCTCTCTCCACGTCCAATGCCTAGAGTTTCTGCCCTTTCATTCTGTTGCTTCCTGGATTATTACCAAAACCTCTGGAAACAAGATAAGATCCCAGTTAGTGAATTGTCAGAATTGGCAAATCAGGTAACATCCGTGGGTCCAGCACACTGAAGACAGCTTTTGTTTCTTCAATCTGTATTTACTGAGCCTTTACCATGCACTCAGCTTAGAGTTAACAGATGGAAATAAGGGGAGCAGTGGGTGACACCCCATTGCCTCTGAGTCAAGAATGAAAGGGAGGGTGCCTGGGTGGTTCAGTGGGTTAAGACTCTGCCTTCCACTCAGGTCATGATCTCAGGATCCTGGGATCAAGCCCCGCATCAGGCTCTCTGATCAGTGGGGAGCCTGCTTCCCCCTCTCTCTCTGCTTGCCTCTCTGCCTACTTGTGATTTCTCTCTCTCTCTCTGTCAAATAAATAAATAAAATCTTGAAAAAAAAAAAAAAAAAAAAGAATGAAAGGCGAATCCCTATAGCTGGTGTCTGGGGAGAGAAGGCAGAGAGACCAGAAAGCAAACATGTGCCTGACCTGATGAGCTCAGGTTCCACTCAGACTCCAGAGAAATGGCCAAAGTTCGGGGAGAAGCCCTAGGTCTCCTGTGTTTCCCTCTCAGAGACCTTCCTGGATCAGACTCACCACCCAGGAACGGGATCCCAACAGGCAGGCAACAAGGGCTGAAACCCCTGCATTCCTAACAGTTTGGTAAAGGACTTCCAGGGTCAGAATCAGATTCCCAGGCCCTTCTGCGATCTCCACACTCAAAACGTTCTCAGTGGAGCCAAGAGTGCATGCATGTTTAACAAGCTCCCGGGTGACAAAATGACTGGGCACATCACTCCATCTAACAACTCAAATGAGAAGGGGAGGGAGAGCATTCAGAACGCCAAGAGGTCAGTGTTCCAGGCTCTTGGTTCTGCAATGCAGCTAGCTGGCTGAGATAACTTTTCTCTCTTCTGGGAACCCCTCCTGGCACCCTAGGTACTTGGGGTCCTTACCGTCCTCCACTTTGTTCCTTCCACACATTCTAAGGTGGCGGGTGAGGGGCAGAAATGGGGTGTTGCCATCAGACAGACTTGGGCTCTGTGAACTCGGGAAATCATTTAACTTCTTTGAGTTTTAGTTTCTTACTACAAATGTAGATAAAGATTCATTTTCAAAGAATTTTGCAAGGATTACATGAGATAATGTGTATCAAGCATTGACCACAGGATCTGGTCCAAAGCGGACATCCAGAGACTGTCAGCTGACACCATTCAGTAACTGACTGTGATCTCCAAGAGGGCAGGCAACATGCCTTTTGTTTCTCCTGCTGGACCTGGTTACAGACTAGTCAGTCATGCTCGTGGAGCTGAAGAAGGAAGCTCAATCTGTCGGTGCTGAAAGAAGACCTGAGGCACCTGCAAAATAGGTACACGTGCCCTTCCCCCCCACACACACAACCTTCCTCACTCGCTTCCCCCTACTTCCTGTCTTTGCGCGTCACCCCTTCTCTCCGTCAAGATTATCTCTCATTTTGTGTAATGAGAAGAATAATACAGTTTGTGATTACTGAGGGCTAGCCCCGGGGCCGGCACTGTCCTCAGCTCTTCAGCTGTATTATCCCAGCGAATCCTCACCACGGCCCTGGGAGGCAGCCCCTGGCGAGATCTCCATGGCAAGGTAAGTCAGCCTCAGAAGACAGAGGTCACGGGCCTGCCTCAAGTCACACAACTTCAACGTGGTGGAGAAGCCAGGCCGACTTCGTGCCCCAGAGGCCTGAAGACTGTGTGTGTGTGTGTGTGTGTGTGTGTGTGTGTGTGTGTGTGGAGGTATGTGTATATGTGGCTGTGGAGGTAGGTGGGGGGGGGTGTGCTTGTGTGTGTGTGCGTAGGGAGAGTCTGTGGGGGAGAGTACATAACACGTGCCCTCTGAGCCATGCCAGCCCCCTGCAACCCCCTCAGAGCTACCTAGAGCTCCCAGCACTGTAGAGCTCGTGCTTTCATTCTTGTCAACAGGAAGACATCCGTTCCTACCGCCCTTTGGGGAAGAGAGAAGAAGAAGCAAGGAGGCCCAAGAAGGAGGAGAGAGCAGCTCATAGGAAGTCATTGGCTTCTTTGACCCCAAACCTGTCCTCGTTCTGTCCCTTCCTTGGCTGACGAAGTCGCCAAGCGCCCAGAGCACTGACAGAGCATCTGCGGGAGCCGGTGCTGGGACACGCCTCCCTGTAGCTATTGGCCTCCTTTGACCAGCCTGAACCTGTGGTGCTGACAGGCTTCTTGTCCACACGATGATGTTTCACAAGCTGTATGCCGTCACGTCGACAGGACGGCGTAGCCCAGAATGCTGCCCGATCTCCCCCTTGGGGCAGATCTCCTCCTACCGCTTCACGAATCTGGTGCCTAGCCGGTGATCCAGGCTAGAGAGTGTCTAACCGGACTGGGTGCTGGGCTTTCCCCAAAGGGGGAGTTTGGCTGCCCTTGGAAGCATCCTGAACGCAGCGTCGGGGGTTCCAGAGGGCCGAGACAATCCTCCTGTATTCCCTGCAGAAGTTCTGGTTCAGGAGCCCATAGACGACGGCATTAAGGCAGCTGTTGAAATAAGCCAGGAAGTAGCTAGCCACGAAGAGCCCCTCTGGGACCCAGGGAGCTATTGCCTCCGGGTCGATGGCCACCATGAGGCCGATGCCGTTCAGCGGGGCCCAGCAGATGGTGAAGACCACAAACACCACGAACATGGTCAGAAAGCCCCGGACGTCGCCGGGCTGCAGGCGCAGCTTGGTGTCCGGCTTGGCCCTCCTGCGGGCCTGGAGCACCAGCACCCAGATGCGCGGGTAACAGAAGGACACGACCACGACGGGGAGGAGGAAGTGAATGATCATCACCGCCATCGTGTACCGGGCTCTGGCCATCTGAATGAAGGTGCAGGAGTAGATGCCCGGGTCATATGCCAGGGACCCCGTGAAAAAGTTGGCCACCAAGGTCCCCACAGTGAGGAGCCAGATGAGGCAGACATAGAGGGGCATATGCCAGGGCCAGCAGATCTGGTGGTAGGCCACGCTGTGGCAGATGTGCAGTAGCAGTTAAGGGCAATGGCAGTGCTGTTGAAGACGGAGCCAATGGCACTCAGGCCCATCACGAAGGCACTGGCCTTGCAGGGCACCTCCCCCAGGGCCCAGCCATCTTGGAAGATGGCCGCAAGGACTAGCGGGTGCGGGTACAAGGCCGCCGCCAGGTCAGCCGATGCCAGACTCACCAAGAACAAATTGCCTGGAGCAGGAGAGAGGGAGCAAGAGTCAGCAAGAGACCCCACAGCTCCTAGCCTGGAGAACATTCTACTCTTCAACCAGTCGCTTAAAATGAACTATGTCACTGTTAGTATTGGGGTTGGGAACCTAGTGGCTTTTAGGGACATGAAATTCAGGCTCAGACTGTGTTTCCTTCACACATTGTGCGGCTTAGGCAACTTACCCAAGTGCCCCAACGCCTCAAGCCTCATTTTCCTCATTTGTAGAATGGGAATAGTGATTCCTACTTTATACTATAGTTGTGAGGATCAAATGATGGGGCAAAGTCCTGGGGGCACCATGGGTGCTCACTGATGATGACTGTTTTCACCATAAGCACAGATCCTTTGGAGCTCTGCATCACTGACGCTCCGGCAAGGGTTCTAAGGGAGAAGTATCTGAATATCCAGAAAGTGGCTTCACTAGCACCAGTCCCCACCCACACTCCCACCTTCCCACAAGTGTCTCTGGTAGAGTCTCCTTTTGTTCCTTCTCCAGCACTGGTCAACAGGCTACTTTCTAAGTGTCTTTACCTCAGTTTTCTAAATGTGAATTGCATCTTGCAGGTGGGATCGAAGAAAGTTCTGGGAGTAGGAACCATGTGCTCTGGCATTCCCCTGCCTGCCTCATCTGGGGCCTACACTCACAGTCAGGCGGCCTTGTTGGCGGAGAGTCCCATCCTGTGAGGTCTCGTGGCTTCCAGTGGCCTCCCTGCATTGCCCACACCTTCTCCAGCTCTCTGAACTGCCTTCCTCCTCTGAATGCAGAATTCTCTAGCCCAAGAGAGCCTCAGGAGTCATCGAGAGAGCCTCTGGAAACCACAACATCCATTGAGTGATATGCTTCAGGCATGTTCTGGGCCAGGATCCTAGGGAAGACCTGGGGCTAAAGCCAAATTGAGAAATCCAATATTTCTATTTCTCAAGCATTTGGAGTCTAAAGCAAACACTGACTCATGAAGAAGGCACCAAGAGTTCAGAAGGGTGGCCAAAACAGAGCTCAGAGCACGAGAAGCTCCATCCTTGATGTGACTTGTTCCATTCACCAAGTGTACGGTTTTAGCACCTACTGCATGCCCAGGAGCTGATATCCTTTCCTGGCATGCAGTAGGTACTAGTGTCATCTTCCAAGTCCTCTGGCCTCTTGCCATGTGGTGAAGTGCAAGCTGCCAGCCCTACAGTGGCTAGACACAGAGAGAGGATGGAACAATTGCAAGAGGGAATTCTCGAGGAGCTAAGGGTGCTCACTCCACCATGACCACGCGTGTGCTCTGTGTGCTGCAGAGGCTGATATAACCTTCTCGGGGATGCAAAAGCTTCGGGCAGATGGAAAGGGTCCAAAAGATGCAGCAATCAGAGAGGCCAGTCTGCAGTCTGGCTTCAAGAGGGTAGGGGGAAAGGGAGGCTCAGAACCACCCGGCTGGGGTTCCCCTCTCCCCAAGTCAGACCCTTCAGGTGAGGGAAACTCCACTATTACAGTTATAAACCCACAAGGCAGAGAAAGGGCTGCTTCCAGGCTTCCCCTGTTCCCACCCACATTCATTCAGCACACCTCCAAGAAAATTCCACAGGATGCACTCCATGTGGGTGTGGGAATATGGAATACCCCCAGGCAGCCTTGGATGATTAAAATGCTTACAAGGTGGTGAGCTCTCCCGTCTCTCCAGACATTCATGGAGATATGGGGTGTAAAGCGGTCTGGCCTCGGCTTGAACTGCTGGCTTCCTTCTCCTTCAACTCTGTTAGGGATCTATTTATTCAGTGGGGTAAATTCTGCCTGGTACAGCCTGACAAGAAATGCACATCTGAGGACCTATTCCAGGGGCGGAGAAGGTCTCCTCCTTTTCCATTTAATTCCCAGTTTTGTTTGCGTTCTCCACTGGTGGATGTCAGCCTCTGACTCTCCTAGGCAGACCTCACCTGGTCTCAAGACAGTGAGGCATTTCCCCTCTCAGAGTTCTTGTTCTCAGCTGTATCAGTTGTCCTCCTCTCTTCCCAGAATCCTAAGTGTCTTTTTGGCATTGGGAGGTGGTGCTGGAGGGTGGGATGACCTGGGGACTCTGTTTTGCAGCTTTGAAGTTGGGCAACCTCCTGAAACTTCTTTCTCCATGACTGTTCTTTTGCCGGTTCCCCCCTATTCTTTAGAGGCCCCCCTTCCTTTTCTTTACACGCACTTGGTTGCTTCTGGGAAGAAAATCGCTTCTTTCTGACACAGGGATATTGGTCCCTGCAGGGCCCTCTGGGGTCCCAGCAGAGCCGCAAACAAGCTTTTGGCACTTGCAAGCACGTGCGGAGAAAGTCAAGGGCTGCTGGGTGCGGCTGCCAGCTCAGCCAGCTGTTTCCCCCCAAAGCCAGTCAAGCTCCGCGGTGTTAATGTGGCTCATCCCCTAATAATGCCCCGGAGGCTGGCGAACAGCTTGTAAATAGTGGGAAGAACACATTCAACTCCACAGAGAGAGTGATTCAATTACTCTCCCCTATTACTCGGGCTGTTCCTGAAAGGCTGAAATCAACCAGTTCCTGCTGTAGGTTCACCCGCCCAGACGTCGTACTGTCTTCCAGATTTCTTGACATCCTTCCAAATTAGGCAAATAAAATTCTTGTTTTGTCTCCCATCTGTAAGAAGCCAGGTCCTGTCTGGATGGTAGTCAAGGGAGACCTAGTCGTCTATCCGTCTCTTCCCCAGACAGGTGAGAAATCCATCAGGATACGCACAGCACCGCTCAGCCCGCTCTGCGCAGGCGTCTAATGAATATTCATATCACACATCCTGGCGTGACTTCTTTCCATCTGCCTCCACCAGACAGGGTGTGTGAGTGGAGACAGACTTCAACAGCAGACCTTTGTTCACTAATATGGAATTCCCTTTTAACGATCATAGGAAAAGCACATCCCTCCACAATCCACTCCTGCTTCCTCTTCCCTTTTTTCCAAGAAATCTATTTTTCTTTTTTTTTTTCTTTTTTAAGATTTTTAAATTTATTTATTTGACAGAGAGAGAGAGAGAGACCACAGGTAGACAGAGAGGCAGGCAGAGAGAGAGAGGGAAGCAGGCTCCCTGCTGAGCTGAGAGCCCAGTGTAGGACTTGATCCCGGGACCCTGAGATCATGACCTGAGCCCAAGACAGACGCTTAACCGATTGAGCCACCCAGCTGCCCCAAGAAACCTATTTCTTAAGAAGGATCTGGTAACCCTGGGGAAAAAAGCCAGCAAGCCTTGAGTGATCAAGTCTTCAACAGATAGGAGAATTCCAGAAGGTCAAGCCACCTCCATCCCTTACCCCTTCTCCCTGTGACCACCCAACAGGCCCAAAGAGTTTGTTAAATTTAAATTGTCCTTGGTCACTGAGCTAAAAGCCAGTGTAGGAATAGATAGTCATGGAGTCATTTCCTCAACAGATATTTCTGAGTATCTACTAGGGAAGAGCTTTGCCTTTGCCAAGGCCAAGGGAAGCATGGTGAGCGAGAGAGGCATGCCTCCTCCCCTTACAAAGCTGGTGGTCTCAGAGAAGAAAATAAAAAATAAAAACAAGATGTGCAAAGGTTAAAATAGGGAATTCAACAGAGAAGCTATCATTTTTTTTTTTGATGCCTATTTGAATTTATTTCAAGCGTTTAATTTTTATAATAATGTTATCATAAAGTATATTAATTAAAACAATAATAAATGAAATATTACTATTATGATAAAATAATCATTTTTAACAGGGCTGAATTTCCTGTGACTTGAGGCTTTTTTCCATGCTTTACCTATTCAAGCATACAATATACTTGCTGAGTGCCTACCCCATCTGTCTTGCAGGGCACAGGGGTGGGTCAAAGACATGGCCCCCGCTGGGGAGATGCCAACAGGGCTGTTGGGCTGAGAAACAGAGAAACAGCAGGCACACAGCCCTTCACAGTGTGCTGAAAGCCAAGAGGGAGCCCAGGATAAGGGAACAGTGAGGAAGAGCTAAGATGGCCTGGAGATGGGGCTGACCAGGCAGGAAAATTCACCAAGGAGTTGAAGAAAATCACAAAGACCTTTGCCACTGGCCTACTTCCTTCCAAGAATGGCTGTTTTCCTCAAAAGGGATCTGTATGGGAAAGGAAGGACATAGGAAACACTAGTAGTCTCGAAATGAATGCGAAATATTTTCATCAGCTACTCTCTGGAGATAAGCATTGGAAGTCAATAGGCAGATTATTTGTTAAAAACCTGATTTCCTTACAAATACTTAAACAAGGCATTTTTATATTATAGTAAGCTCTTAATTTGATTCCCAAGTTCCTTGAGGGCAGAGATTGTTTTCCACTAAAATCACATTATTTTTGAAAATCTTAGAGAGTGTGGATGAATCATAAAAGGGGCAAGTTGAAATGTAACTGTGCTTTAATTAAAAACAAAGAGGCCGGCTAAGTAAGCTCATCTTGTAAACAAAAGCGGGATGGGGGTATTTGAACCACTTAAAGGAAGAGAACATATTTAAGAGCATAAGCATCTTTTTTTTTTTTTTTTTAACTGAGATGCCTATTACAAAACATCCTTCCATAAGCATCACCAGAGATCATTTGGAAACTCTTTCGATAGCATTTTATGACTTCAATTACACTTAATACTCACAACAAAACCACAATTGGTATAGCACCTTCAAGTTTATAATGTGCCTTTACATAAATTGACTCAATTGTATCTCAAAAGAATCCTTTAGGGTTGATTTCGTGATTTCCATTTCTAGAAACTGGCACTCAGATTATGTGACTTGCCCAGGGCCATAACAGTGAAAGAGTGAGAAAGAAGAGAAACAGGAGGAAATCAGGAAAAAGAAATGTCAAGGGCAACCAAAGTGAGAAAGAACAGGAAAGCAAGCCCATTTAACCCAGCAGTTAGGAAGTCAGACTCCTCTGACTATTCACAAGGGCACGGTTCTGTCCAATGTTGGAAAATAAACTTTAGTACCGTGGATTGTTCTCCCAGTCAGCTTTGGCTTTAAGAGAAGAAAGAATCGGAGTGATACTTGCAAAAGGATATATCCCTTTGGTGGGGGGGTTGTACAGGGTTTTTTTCTTTTTCTTCTAAATGGGAGAGATTTTATCTGGCATGTAGTGAGCACACAGTAATAGCAGCTATTTTTTATTATGGCGGCTTTTATATTATTAGTGGTGTCAAAAGAACAAGAAAGAGACTCCAAACATTGGACTACAATCCCTAGGAGATAAGATAGGAGAAGTCACAGTGCGGGAGGACAGTGACCGGCGGGAACTCCCTAAGCACTGGGGACTCCAATTCTCCACTCGCTAAATTCTACTCTTTCAGCAAGAAGTATTTTAAATCATAAGACCTAATCCAGGCATTGGTATGTCCAGAGTTTTGTGATGTCTCGGGCTAAATACAGACCCGCAATTTCGGCAGGTGGGGTGGGGGGGGGGGGATAAAGCAGTCAAACACGAAAGTTTTCATACCCCTGGGCTACTGAGAGCTACACGGGAGGAATTAAAAAGGATTATGAGCTTTCCTGATTGTTCAGCTAAAGACATAATTATGGGATTTAAAATGTGTTCATCTTTGCTTGGTGAAGAGATAAGGAAGTATTCAGAGCAGAAACCCGAAGTTGGAGAGCTCAAGTCCCATCAGGGAGGGAGTCCAAGTTTAAGTCCAGTTTGGTGTTCAGCTGATAATAGGCACTTCAAACCCGTGCAGGCTGAGCGGGTCAAAAGACACCCGTCACCAAGTGGCATCTCCGTGAGTGGTCAGAAGCAGCATAAAACCGGGATGAAGTGGGTTCCACCTTACCCTACAATGCCTGGAGTGCAGGGACTGTGGGTCTATTAAGTATTTCCTCCAAGCCTTCCAACGGCCTTTATCCAGAACTAGTCTATCTACTCATTCATCATCTACACCCTCAGTCAGCAAGTGGGGGGGAAAGGTGGGCTCAGCTCCCCCCTGACTAGGGATGCAAAACACCTGTCAGGCTGAAAATGCCAATCAGGAAGCCTGCAGTGCAGTGCAGTCCCTATGTCTGGTTAAAAGATGTCATGGACTGAGCAGCCGTGGGTGCCCGGAGGACAGGGCAGACTCTAGAGGAGGACCTGTGTGTTCAGCAACCAAATCCTCCACGTTTTCCTGGGCAATTCCAATGTCAATTTCATATCCCTTCTCTTTACATATCACCCAACTGTCCTAGATATGGATTCGTGTCCACTCATTCACAACTCCTCCCAGAGAGCCCGGGAAATCAGGCACTGTGCCCATGGGCCAGGAATACCTGATACCCTTTGGGCTTTCCCCCCTGTTATCGGAGATTACCTTGACCTTCCATAAGGACATGTTTCTCTCAGCTCTCTTCTGGGGGGCCAACTGTCTGGATGGTGAAGGTAATGGCGGGAGGCTCACATTTTAGGGGCAGCCTGATGGGGGGCAATCTCAGGACAGACCAGCAGGGGGCAAACTCCCTAAAGAGACAGGGAGGCACAACCTGGGGGAGGCCAGGCGGCGTTGGAGACCGCTAGCCACACAGGAGCAGCGGGAGCAGGCACACCTCTGAGCGGATGGTGCCAGTGAGGTGGACTATGGGCTTTTTGTGCTGGAAGCCATTCAGTTCCACAAAAACTCTACCGGTGGCATAAGCAAGGCTGAGTGCTGTCACTGAGTCCCCCCTACCTTGTGACACAAAATCTATTCCTTCTGTCCCACTGCTCTCCTGATGTCTTGTCCATTTTCAATTCATTTCAACAGACAGGTGTTTTTGTCTTACTGTGTACTCAGCTCTGTGGACAGAAAGGGAGTACAAGTCTCCGCTCTCAACAGATTCGCAGTGCCCTGGGGAGAGCGGGACATGGACAACAGCACGGCGAGGTGGGTGCTGTCTGGGGAGGGCATGTGGCAGCCAGAGGAGGGAGACCAGCCCCACACCCTGCTTGGTATTAATAAGCAACATCAACCACCACAGAGGGAAGCTGAAGAGGGGTCTGAAGAAGTTCGATGGCAGAAGAGAGGCAGGGAGCTCTCCAAGATGAGGCAGTGCACAGGAGTCTGGCGGCATGGGAGCAGCAGTGGCTCACAAGCTGGATGGGAGGAGGGAGGCAAGGCTGTCTTGTTAGACGGGTTAGAGGGAGAAGGGCTGTGTGGGCAGAGTCTGATGCTGTACAGACAGGGCAGCCACTGACGGGATGGCATGCCTCTGCCAGCGGGGTCAGCCATCGGAGGAGGGAGCCTGCCAATCTGTCTGGACACTACAGACGTAATTTGTTCCAGGGATGGTGAGCATGGGCCGTGACTGGTCAGCTCAGGTGGTTAAGTGTCTGCCTTTGGCGCAGGTCATGACTCCCCTGCTCAGCGGGGAGTCTGCTTCTCCCTCTCCCTCTGCTGCCCCCCTATTTGTGCTCTCTCTTTTTCTCTGTGTCAAATAATTTTTTTTTTTTTTTAAAGATGATGAACGTGTAAAAAGAGGCAGTGAGAGGACGGAGGGCCGGAAAGGGGAATATTGAGAAATATTAGAAGACAAAAATCATGGGAGCTTGGGGAATGAAGGAACCAGGAATGACACCCAGAGATCAGGTGTCTGGGAAAAGAAGGAGATCCAAAGAACTAGCATGAGGTAAGCCGAAGGAATGAAAGTTTTCAAGGAGTGTGTAGCTTTGAGAGTCGCACACTGCACAGGCGGGCATTTCAGAGGCCAGTCTCCAGAACCCTGAAGAGGGAATGGGAAGCCACGAGGTAGCCAGTGCATGGAAATTGATGTCTGGCTGTGAAGGGAAGGAGAGAGTAGTGATGGATTCAGAAACAGGCATAAAATCAGGGCACCTGGATGGCTCAGTCAGTTAAGCGGCTGCCTTTCTGCTCATTCCAGTTGTGATCTCAGGGTCCTGGGATTGAGTCCCAAACCGAGCTCCCTGCTCAGCAGGGAGTCTGCTCTTCCGTCTCCTCACTCCCTCTCTCTCCCCTATCTCCCCCTCCATCCTGCTGCCCAGTGCTCCCTAGCTAATGCTCTCTTTCTCTCTCAAATAAATAATGAAAATCTTAAAAAAAGGAAAAAAGGACGTAGAGGCACCCAGGTGACTCAGTGGGTTAAGACTCTGCCTTCAGGTCAGATCATGATCACAGGGTCCTGAGATCAAGCCCTGCAGCAGACTCCCTGCTCAACAGGGAACCCACTCCCCCCCCTCCCGCCTCTCTGCCTGCTTGTGATCGCTTGACAAATAAATAAATAAAATCTTTAAAAAAAAAAAAAAAGAACATAAAATCAAGGGAGGATTTTTTTTTTTCCCTAACACCGAAGACCCTTGTGTGTACATGCCTGCATGTGTGGGTGCATGTGTGGGTGCATGTGTGGGCTAAAGGGAAAGAGACAAACACTGAAAACACAGAAGAGGGAGAAAGAACTTGATGGGGGAAGGTTCCAGAAAAGCAGAGAAAGGAAGAGATGAAAACTGAAAACACAGAGATTATTATTGGCAAAGTCTAGACCAAGGCATGCATGGCCATGGCAGGCACAGGAATGTCCTCAGCCCTAAATAGGACAGGTCCCCAGGAAGCACGCACTCAAGTGTGAAATGCACACATAGTCTTACCTTCCAAGTTGGGTCAATGTTCTGGATCTGTCTCCCACCTTCCCTCCATCCCTCCCTCTCTTTCTCTAGTGCCATCTCTGAAAAAGTCAACCCAACACATGCAGCCAGGGGGGGTCCAGCAGCATGATCCTGGGAAAAAAGGATAATTCAGCTAACCACTCAACCTGCTCTCAGGATCACTGCTGTGATGGATGATAAAAAGAGCTGCCCTTGCAGCAGTCACATGAAAGATACGGATGTCTGCTGAGAAAGGTCTGTGATCGTAATATGGGCTGTGTGGCTTGGTTATGGGACCTATAAGTGTTTTCATCGCCACGGTCCTATCTTCTTAATAGCAGTGAATTAAGGAACCAGACTTAATTATAGAAAGGTCTGAGATGAGGGTTTCTTTTTCTTTTTATTATTATTATGTTCAATTAGCCAGCATATAGTACATCATTAGTGGCTGATGTAGTGTTCAACGATTCATTAGTTGCGTATAACACCCAGCGCTCATCACCACACGTGCCCTCCTTAATACCCATCATCCGGTGACCCCATCCCCCCACCCTCCCTCCCTCCTTTCTGTAACCCTCAGTTCGGTTCCTGGAGTCCAGAGTCTGAGACGAGGGTTTCTTAAAGTCACCCTAAACTCTGAGTAGAGAGACTCGATTCCTAGAGGAAAGAGGACAAATTCTAAGTGCCATCGGTTTTTAAGCACCTTCCGAAATCTCACTGTGCCAAGGGTTAATGGAAGTCAATAGCAGATTTTTCAAGACTGTTACCAATAAAGCCAGTGCTCAAATAAAAGCTGGTTAAATTGCGAGGCTGGAGCAGACACCAGCGTATCAGGAATTCATGTCATTTAGCTATGATGTTAGCATTTGCTTCTGGTGCTGGGCTATAGCCTACTTAACAGAGTAGAGGAGGGAGAGAACAGGGAATGGGCCGCCAGCTGAAAGCCCAGTACCCACCTCCAGCCATGCTCCCCCAATCAGTAAGGTTTCTGTGAGCCCGGCAAGGAGAGCAGAAGAGGCCAGCCCTCCTTGGGATGAGGAAGAGGAGGAGATGCCTGTCTGCTTCATGTAAAAGGAAGCCACACTCCCCCTACTCAGCCACCCCTCCAACCTCAGGCAGCTCAAATTACTGACCACGGACCAATAGCCCACCCCACCAGGTTAGTCAGGGAGAGAACTGGGTCAGAGTCAGAACCTGGAGGGCCCAGCCCTGCCTCCTTCCTGCCTTGGTGCAGGAGATGCATGTTTGTGACGGCTGAAAAGGGACGATATAATAAAAAATATCAAATACATCTCTTCCCCCAGCATGACTTGCTCTTTCCTAATATATAAGCTTTTAGTCACAGGACATGACAACATCTTGAAAAAGGTATTCCAGATGATTCTAACCATCACTGAGTCAGAAAGCTTGTTTCTACTTAACAGCGTTGTTTCCCATATTATAAACAGAAGCTCCTATTCTTATTTTTTGTTTGTTCTGTACATAAAAATACTGGAGCCAGAACACAAAATATATATACCCTTGGGGCACCTGGATGGCTCAGTGGGTTAAAGCCTCTGCCTTCGGCTGGGATCATGATTCCGGGATGGAGCCGGTATTGGGCTCTCTGCTCAGCGGGGTGTCTGCTTCCCTTCCTCTCTCTGCCTGCCTCTCTGCCTACCTGTGATCTCTGTCAAATAAATAAATAAAATCTTAAAAAAATAATTATATATATATATATATATATATGTATATATATACACACACACCCATTTACTACAACTGGCCTTCTGGATAGTCTGCCTTCTTAGGAAAGTGTGGTTAAAGGACATGCCTGGCTTTCTGCTGTTGTCTTTTCATTGTAATTCACTCAAATTGGAGTAACGCCCATATTAGGAAATTACAAATTGACAACCAGGCCATGAGCTTTCCCCGGTGAAATGGTCAGCATGTTCCAGTGACCTCTCAGGGTCAGAGTTCAGAGTTCCCCCTGGTTTTATTCCCTTGCAGACCTAAGGAATGCCTGCACCCCAAGTCATCCTCCCAAACCTACATTTTCTCCGTCCCTGCCCACGCCTAATTACTCCGTCTAGGTCCCTCTCTACTGGTCAGGGCACACTTGGGGATGGCAAGAACTCCCGGCGCCGCGGCGACGGCGACATCGGCTCCCTCCAAATTTTCCCTCCAGGAAAAACTGAAATGAGAGTGAACAGAAGGGAAAAGATACTTTTCCCCATTGCAACACTACTTTGCCGAATCGCTGTTTTAATCTTCATTTAATCCCACGAATTCCCTATCTGCAGAAAAGAACACGTTATCCTAAAGTAATGTAGTTCCACCGAAGCAGAGCCTGCAGATTTCTGCAACTGCACTCTCTGGGTTGGAAATAGGTCTTCAGATGACCTGGAGAGAAGTTTCTGACACAAAACTTCCCCACCCCCATCCCCACCCCACCCCTGGGCTTCCTTGTCTCACCACCCACTGCAGGGGACGGAGAGAGGTGTTAAAAATCCGGAGATTTGTGGTCGGATACAGGCAGCCTCTGGACCCCTACAAACTGGGGCGCCCTGGATGACAGAAGCTTCCAGCCACGTGGATTCCCACAGAGCGGGCGCCCAGCCGAAAAGTGCACAAGAAAAGCTTTGCTCAGTTCACCCAGTGCGCTCCCGGCAGCGGCGAGAGGTGGGCGCCAGAACCGCACGTCGGGGAAAGGCAGCAGCTCCCCCACCTTTTGAACACAGGGCTCAACTTGGGGACGAGGTTAGAGAAAAGGGAACGGGGCGCCGGGGACCCATGAAGGGGTGAGGATGGAGACCCGACTTCAGGGAAGGGTCCGCCCTAGACGCGGGCGTGACGCTCACCCGCGTTCCGCAGCTTGCGGTTCCTGAGCACGGAGAGGATGACCAGGAGGTTGCCCACGACGTCCCCCGCGGTGGTGACGATGAGCACCGCAGACAAAGTGGGCGCCACCCAGGGAGGACGGGCGGTCCCTGAGGGCCGCGCGCTGCCCTCCCCCGGCCAGCCCGGGCGCCGGGCCAGCTCGCCCGCCTCGCAGCAGTTGGAGAGAGAGCCGTTCTCCAGCATCGTGGACCGTCTGGCGCCGCGCGCCAGCCACCGCGCCACGCGCTGTCACCCACTGGAGGGAGCGCGATGTCGCGGCGGCGCCGGGAGTTCTTGCCACCCCCAAGTGGGCCCGGACCCGTAGGGAGGGGCCTAGAGGGAGCAATTAAGCATGGGCACGGAGCAGAGAAAATGTAGGAATGGGAGGAGGACTTGGGGTGCAGGCATTGCCAAAAGGAGTGCGTCCCTCCCTCTCCTTCCCTTGGGGGCCGGCTCAGGGGCACTTGAGTCCTAGAGCCCAGAACTGCTTGACCCGGTTCAGGCCTCAATTCCTGAGCGCACCTCCACACTCAGATCCCAGATTCCCTCAGCCCTTCCACCCCCAAGAGAAGCTGTATCCAGGAAAAGCAGCCAAATTTGTGGATTGGAGAAGGTGCTGGTGGTGGGGACCTGCCCTCCTGTTGTCCCAAGGGTCAGGTTTGAGGCCCCCACGGTGGGTGGGTGGGTGGGGTTAGCTCCAAAGAGAGCACAGTCTCCAGGGTAAGGGGACAGATCCCAGGGCAAAGTGGGGTAGAGGGTTACATTCCAGGCAGCAGCAGGAGAAAAGCAAACCCCTGCTATATTGAGCACTTATTTATTCTGGGAGACATTGATGATGACTCTGCCCTGTCCTCTTTATAAAGCCAAGACATCTTTTTATTATATGAACATCTATTTAAATATGACAATACTTAACTAGACACATAGTCGATGCTGAGGGGGTTATTATAGTATGGTTTTGGACAGTTTTTGAACAAAGAGTGAAATATGACTCCTGGAAAGAAGGAACTTAGATGCCCTTTATTTAAAACGTTTGAGCACTTTCTCTGATAGCAGCAACAGCTTAACCTCTTCCAACGGTGAATTTTACGCCAAGTGCTGTCAGTGCCTTTCACATCACTGGAACCACTAAAATCAAAATGATGGACCATTTTAAATTAGAGAAGGCCGCGAAGCATCTGGATACATTGCTTCCATGAGTATGCAAAATGGTCCAGCCACTTGAAAGAGCTGGTTGGTAGTTTCTTAAAGAGTTAAACATAAACCAACCTACAACCAGAAATGAGACAGAAATGAAACATATGTCCACGGAAAAGACTCGTGTGGAATGCCCAGGGCAATCTTATGGATAGTAGCCCAATCAGGGAAACAGCCCAAATATCCAGGAATAGGTAAACAAATTGTGATATATTCCTACAGGGAATACCACCTGACAATAAAAACTGCTGAGCCGCACAATGAAAAATACTTCGTTGAACAAACAAAGCCAGACCCAAAAGAGTATATACCATACAATTCATTTATATGAAGTCAAAAAGTGGGAAAAAAATTAATCTACGGTGATAGAAAATTAGAGAACAATGGTTGACCATGGGGGTGAGGATGGACCAGGACAGAGCGCAAATTAAATTTCTGGGGTGTTATTTGCATGTTGTTTTATATAAATATGATTCTGTATTTCATGTAAATCATACTGTCCCACTTGTGTCCTATCCTAGCTCCCAAGAAACAAAAGCAAAGGAAGAGTGCGGTAGAAAGGGGTGATGATTCCGGAGAAGAATGTGAGAGTTGGACAACAGCCGCCCTGAGCAGTGAGCCCATCCCGAGCCCAGAGAAGGAACAGCAGGGAGAGGCTTCGTTCCTACAGTAGAAGAAAAGCAGAAGCCAGGTGTTCGAAGTGTTTCTAGACTGGGATGAACACATGAGGGAGCTGCCTTGTGTCTGCTTTAATCTCAAGGAGTTTGAGGCTACCTCATTGGCCGGGACTGGGGGAAAGAATGTGGGAGGTCTGAAGACAGGAGAAGGTACTGTACGTCGATAAGTTGTTTCAGAAAATAGGTACACTGACTAGGATCAGAAGCAGGTTTGTGAGGAGAGGGAGTACCCCTGAGCGGCTTCAGATGTCGCTTTAAGGGAAGACAGTCAGCCTCATGGGGTGCTTCTTAATCAGCAACTTGGATCTGCTCAGGACAGGCACTGAGGAGGATGGGGGAGGATCTTCAGGAGGATCAGGTTTGCTGGGGAGGAGTAAATAGCAGGAGGAAGTGCGATTCGTGATGGGAAAACGGATCCCGGGAGCTACAGTATATGAGGGATGCTGGGCTGATGGGCCATGACACAGAGATGGGATCAAGGGCTCAGAGGGGCTGAATTCAAAGACTTGTGGTGGGTGAATGTGAACAAGTAGGCTGTGCTATTGAGAGAGTGACTGCTTGGAAGCTTGTTTGGAGATTTCTTAGGAGTGCAGCTTCTTTCTGCCGAAGGGAGGTCTCTGAGTGGGATGACAGGAGTGGGTGATCGGAGGAAGGCGAGGGAACGTTAACTGGAAATGAGGAGGTCAAGGAACTGAGAAACCCAGGTACAGGTACTGTGGTGGTGAGAGAAAAGAGAAACTGAGTCAGGGGGCGAATCCTAGTGAGGGGGCAGAATGACCAGCCAGGTGGTGAGAGAGAGGCAGGCAAGAGGAGGAGCAGAGACCTCAGGATGGGAGGAAAATGTCACAGGCTGTTTTCAAAGAAGGGGCAACTTGGGCAACCTTCCTTGTTTAGACAATGCAATATTATTCCTCCCTAAGAAGAAATGCTCCGAAAAAGCCACAAAAAGATATAGAAGAACCTTAACGACATATGCCTAAGGGAAAGAAGTAAACCGAAAAAGGCTCCATACAATAGGATTCCAACGACACAACATTCTGGAAAAGGCAAAACTATGGAGACAGTAAAAAGATCAGTGGTTGCTGGAGATAAGGGGAGATAGATGAACAGGCAGAACACAAAGGATAGTTAGGGCAGTGAAACAACTCTGTATGATACTGTATGGTGAACTGGTGTCATTATACATTTATTCAAAGTCATATAACACCAAGAGTGAACCCTAATCTAAACCATGGGCTTTGGGGGATGACAATGTATCAATCACTTTAAGTTCATCAATTGCAACAAATGTACCACTCTGGGGAGGAGGCCGATATTGACAGTGGGGGAAGTCCCTGCATATACAGGCAACATATGGGAACTCTTTGTGCTTTCCCCTCAATTTTGCTCCGAACCTAAAACTCCTCTAAAAAATAGTCTATTTAAAAGGGGGAGAGGGGTGCCTGGGTGGCACAGTGGGTCAAAGCCTCTGCTTTCGGCTCCGGTCATGATCCCAAGGGTCCTGGGATCAAGCCCTGCATCATCACATCCCATTGGGCTCTCTGCTCCGCAGGGAGCCTGCTTCCCTTTCTCTCTCTCTCTCTGCCTGCCTCTCTGCCTGCTTGTGATCTCTGTCTGTCAAATAAATAAATAAAATCTTTAAAAAAAATAAAAAAGTTAAAAGGGGGAGGAAAGGGAAAGAAGGAGCGTTGTCAAGGACGGTGAAAATGCCCCCAAGGATCATACCACTTCAGCAAAAATAGAATCCACACCACTGAATAGCAGCAAGACCAACTAAAGCAAACCCAGAGAGCAAAATCTTGATGGTAAAGAAGTTGTAGCTAGGACACCCGCGGTGATGGGGGTGGTGGTGATGGAGCGGGGGGGGGGGGGTGATGGAGGGGAGATTCAAGCGAGAGGGTATCACATTGCAGAAACAGAGAAGACATCCAGAAGGAGTGAACTCAGGGCAGAGAGGCTAGACGAGCCTGGAGAATTGGGCAGGAACTGGACTAGGTAAGCATCAAAGCCAGGAATCCAAGACTGGACTTTTCCCCTTGCAGAGGAGTCTGTTGAGGACTGAGACATTTATCTGTGCTCTGCCCTCCTTTGCAGGCTGCCCTTCCAAGGCAGAGCAGATGTCTGCCGCAGAACAGTTCCCACGCCAACTCCTCCGACTCCTTGGAGGGTAGAAGAGCGGTGATTGCTTCAGCGTCCCATGCTGATGGCCTCTAAACGCGAGCAGATTCTTTTCACAATAGGTGAAACCCACAGTGGCTGCCGACAGTGAAATGAAACTATATGGGAGGAAAAATTACACCCTGGAGGAGGAAGGGGAGAGAAACAAAGGAGAGAGGTTCAAGATTCCTAGCTGGTTTCTCAACAAAATAAATCAACACGCTGAACCTAAGGAGAGTTCTAGTGTTACAAAAATGAGGACTGGTGTCCCTTACACCTGTCCCCAGTTCCAAATGCAAATCAAAATATGCTCAAAGCAGCCCAGCCTCCTGCAGTTCACCAATAATACCTTTCAATCTGGATAATACTTGAAACCCTTCCCAAACCACTTCACCCGCGGCCATCTCGTGTCCCCTTTCAACAGCTCAGTGAGACTGGGAGGCACGTATGATGGGTCCATCTGGAAAAGAGAGGACAGGCTTTCAGGGATAAGTTGCCTGCCAAGGCTGGTGGCCGATGAGTGGCCAAGATGAGTCTCTAAACCAGCTGTCTAGCAGAATCCGTTTCTTTTACTGAATTACAATGGTTTTTCCTCCCTCAGTATGAAATATACAAAGATCATAATCAAATTTTTCTGTAGGTCGTCAGTTTGCCATGGGAGTAAAACAACCCCTTGCCCTTTTAATAATACTATACATGCTAGGATCGCAGCCCCAGCTAATAGGGAGTGTTTGCCGGACACACGAGTCATATGGATTCCTCATTTAACTCTCACACCTCTAAGAGATGGATATTTACCGCTATGTATGCACTGTGAAGGAGTGGAGACTCAGAGAGGTTAAGCAACTGGCCTCACATTGCCCAGCTAGTGGATCTAAGAGTTAAAATTAGGATCGAGGCTGATTCCTACACCAGGTGCAGTCTTGCTATGGCATCAGGAAATATTAAAGCCTCTGGACTGTTCTCCCCCTCAAGAGAAGGATGGGGAAGCTTGATGTCATTGGGCAGGTTGAACCTTGGGAGAGAATAGATCTGTCAGTTTTGAAAAAGATGGTTTTTATATAGATTACTTAGAAGATATCCATTGTCTAGCATTGGGAAGCTGTCCCATCTTTTCCTGATGAAGAATAGTCTGGAAAGGAGATATTGTGCAAGAAAAAAAGTATAAAATAAACAACAACAACAACAAAAACCATCCTCTGGGCAATCTTTGTCCTGTTACCAGCATGCAGAACCCGTAGGGGACCCAGTGACCTCGCAGGGCCAGGCAGTCAGAGCCTCAAATTCTCTCTACTGCGGGTCGCACGATCTTTACCTTTTCTGACTTTTTCATTCCCTTCAGAGGAAACCTCAGAGTGAGAGTTAGTGCCCTGGTTATTTCAGATGTGGATCTGATCTAATAGTTCAATGTTCAAGCAGAAGGGGCTGACCCTTTCCTCAGAATCTGCTGAACAGCAGTTTAGGGCTTTTTTATTATTGTACCTGTCCAGAATAGATTATTTAAGGGGGAAATTTATATATATATATGAAATACATGCAATACTATATATATTTATATATACAGCTAAAAGTTTTTGCTTTATTAGAAGTTTTTTATTGATGATTTACAGTTTACCAGAACACTATACTTTCCTAGTAATTGCATAATGTAATTATATTTTATATAAAATATATATTATATACTACACATAATATATAATTTATAATTATACTGCATAAATTTAAATTAATATAAATTATATATAATATATGTAATATAATACACAGCATATAACATATAATATTATATAATATATAAAATAGATAATATATAATATTACATATTATATAATTACATAATTATAAGCTGCAAATCATAAGAAAGGTTCGGGGTAAGAGCTGGACCAAAGTTGTGATGGTTTTAACTTTTATAGAGGAAATTTGTTTTGGAATCTTAGTGCTTGTTTTTAAAACCTGGGGATGAGAGGACCCAGTCATGGGGAAATCAGTCCAAAGACAAGCTGTTTGTGGGGGGAGGCTCTGGCCAGACCAGTCTGGTCCAGGGGCCAATGGGCACTGTGTCCCCGGGGTGGAGGGTGCTCCACATGGTCCTGGAGCCTCAGCTGGACGGGATAGGTACCCAGCCTCCTGCCTCTCGGGAGCACGTTCATTACCAAGAATACCCAGTGCCCCGCCGAGATGCTGGTATCAGCCCAAGCACTCTCTGGGGAAGAGGCCTCTGTCCCCTCGGTCAATAATGTATCACTTTTGTTGTTAAGGCCAATAAGTAATAAACTCGGCCTAGGACAGAATTTTATTTATTGTTTTTTTGTTTATTTATTTATTTAATTATTAGAGATGGAGTGGAGAGAGGCAGAGGGTGAGGGAGAGAGAGAATCTTTTTTTAAAGATTTTATTTTATTTTATTTTTATTTTATTATTATTATTTTGTATTGAGATGGAGTGGGGAGAGGCAGAGGGCAAAGGGGAGAGAATTTTTTTTTCTAAGACTTTATTTATTTATTTGACAGAGAGAGACACAGTGAGAGAGGATGTAACTTCCTCTGCATTACCTCAAAACAATCCTCGAAGGTCAATAAAGTCAGGATCCTTGTCTTAGAGTTGAGGAACCAGGCATAGAGACATTTACTGACTTTCGCAAGACCAGAGAGCTAAGAAGGGGGTTTGTCTGATGGCTCTTGACCACGACTGTCTTCCTGGTAGTAGCATCTCTGAGACACATGATGTAGTAGTTAACACGGAAGCCAGATTACTAGATGTGTGACCCTGGGCCCTCTGCTTAACCTTCCTGTTACTTAGTTCCTTGATGGGCAAAATAGGGATAATAATGCTGAAGTCACAAAGATGTTGTGAGGATGAAATGAAGCAAGATAGTGCCTGGTTCGTAAGTTAGCACTAAGTATATTTCGGGTATTATTGTTCTGTCTTCAAAGGTGTTCACATCTATATCTCATTGCTTCTTCAGATACAGAGACAGGAACGTTCTCATTTTACACTCCCGGAGAGGAGTTGGCCTGCCCAGCCCTTGACAGCTGGTGGGGAAGCCAGAGGCAAAACCAGATTTCCAGACCCTTCTGCTGGACCTCTCCTTTCTCACCTTTGGGAGTGCACCAAGATGGGTGGCCCGCTCTGAGTTCAAAAACATCTCCTCAGAATCCAACATGTGCATCTGCCATGTGCCAGGTTCACAAGATAACCAGCTCAGCAAAACAGGTTGGCTCCTGCATCGAATGTCCAGACCCGCATTCTGCAGGCATGAGAAAGTATAACCAGTGACGTAACAGATGCCGATGGCACATATAAAAATGTTTCTGGAATCCAAACCTTGGAGCGACCTTGTTGGATGTGATATTGAGAGTCTTGCCTACAGTAGGTCCCCCTTCTCACCTGGAAAGAAGACATATTCTCAGCATAAAGCTTCTGCTGACCTCCCACCATGCACCTGCTGGGCTGGGCCAGGAAGCACCTCCCCACTTCTCAGTGAGCTCTTCTTGCTACAAAATCCAATTCTCAGACCTAGATTTTCCATGACACTCTTTATGGTCAAAAATATCTTATCCTGGGCACCCACCTGGGTGGACCTGGTTAAGTGTCTGCTTTTGGCTCAGGTCATGATCCCGGGGTCGTGGGATCAAGACCCGAGTCAGGCTTCTTGCTCAGCAGGGAGCCTGCTTCTCTCTCTGCCTGCCACGCCCCCTGCTTGTGTTCTTTCTCTCTCTCTCTCTCTCTGACAAATAAATAAAAATCTTTAAAAACCAAATAAATGAGGGCAGGGCAATTGGGGAGGGAAATCGTGTGGGTGTTGAAATGGCTGTAAGTTGATCACTATTGAAGTTGAATAATACACAGGAGTTCAGTATACTACTCTTTCTACACCTATATGTGTTTGAAACTTTCCATAATGAAATGTACAAAAGAAAAAATTCTTAAGCATTTTCAGAGAAAGGGAGGATGACAGAAGGAAGGTGGAAAAAGAGGAAGGGAAGGTGGTCTGTGAAGACACTGAAAATGGGCCTGGCTGGGTCCTCCAAGGAAAACTGGGCAAGAGGCATTTCATTTGCTTTTATAAATTTTATAAGGCTAATGCCATATCTAAAACATTTGGGGGGCTAATGGTGCTTTCCTCTGAAATACTTACGGGAAGGTTGTCAGAACACAGGAAATTGTTGCCAGGAAAAAAAGAAGGGAAAGTATAATTTGATCTCCATTATATTGCAAGATTATTAACACATATGTAAAGAACAAAACATGTGTCAAGCCATTTCACCTACATTGTCATCATAGTCACAAGAATTCTGATTATCATGATGCCATTATCATGATTTCTCCATTATCATGATTCTCTAAACATTCTCTAAACAAAAAATCCAAGTGATTAGCCAGACATCACTCAGTCAAAGGCAAAGACAAGATTTAACCCTCTTATCTGGCTCTCAACCCAAATCTCTTTCTTGTGGGGTTTGCGGTTAGTAAACTGTCCTTGAGTCAAATAGGGTCCACAGAAGCCCATTAGGCACTTTTTCAGTGACTCTGTCCTAACAAGATGCCTTCAACACATCGCTGGGAGCTGATCTTGCTGACCCAATGCTATGATGCTTAAATGGAGAAAATGGTTACTGAGAAAAGAGCTTCGGTGTGAAGCTCTTGACTCAAATCTATCACATCTTAAAGGGCACAGAGCCTCTGGAATGATCACTGCTGTCAGTACAAGGAACACGTGCAACCCTCAGATGCAAGGACTTCTCAACTTGGGGCCCTGTTTTAAAACAAAAAAAGAAAACCAAAATGCTTGACTAGACCATGTTCTCAAGAGCAAAAACGATTTTATTCACCTACATCTTGCCAGTGCCTGGCACAGGGCATGGCATATAAAAGAAGCTTAAGTATCTGTGAGATAATTACAATGACAGCATGCCCGTGTTTAAAAACACGAGAAGCAATTAACTTCTCCAGAGTTGTTGAAGACAAACGCAAATATTTGCATAAAGATTCCTGCATATGAGCAGTGTCTCTGCATTTCCGGAGAAGCATGGGACATAGAATCATTAAGAGCAATGACCTACAAAAAGTCTGCTCCAGGCAATCTACAATTTCTCTCAAATCCTTCCAATCTCCATCCCCTGCCTACTTTTCTACTTCTCTGGGAAGTAGAAAGTCACCCCCTATTTTTTAGGTACCCACATCTCTGTCAGCTACCTGGGGCTGCCCAGCAATTTTGTCATAACATCGACGTTTTACAATAACGTCTGATTACGGCACTGTTTCAGCGGGGCAAGCGTCAAGTGTAATAGGCTGGTGTCTCCGACTTGGGATTTCTCACAAGGCTGTGGGAGAGATGCCGACTGGAGTTGTGGTCATGTCAAGGCTCACAGGGGAAGACCTGCTGCCAAACTCACGTGCATGCTTGTTGACAGAACTTGGTTCTTCAGCTGTGCCCAGAGGCTACGGGTCCTTGCTGCCCAGTCTGCCCTGTAGAGCAGCCCACAACCTGGCAGCTTGCTTCCTTCAAAGCCAAAGAGTCAGAGAGCAAGAAAGGGTGCTCAAGACACAAGGGGCAGCCTTTAGATATCTAATCTTGAAAGTGAGTCCCCATTACTTTTTCCATGTTCACTTTTTTAAAAGATTTTTTTTTTTTTTTTAATTTATGAGAGGCAGGGGTGCAGAGGGAGAGAAAGAATCTCAAGCAGACTCCCTGTTGAGCCTGCAGCTTGACGCAGGACTCGATCTCATGACCCTGAGATCATCACCTGAGCTGAAATCAAGATTGGAGGCTTAAGCGACTGAGCCACCCAGGCGCTCTTTTTTTTTTTTTTTTTCCCCATATTCTGTTTATTAGAAGTGAGTCACTAGGACTAGCCTGCACTCAAGGGGTGGGGGGGTGACACAAAGTCATGGACAGCAGAAGATGGACTCACGGGGGGCCATCTTCCACAAACACGGTCTTACCACACATACCTTCCTTCCTTTCTGTCTCCTGACTTCCTCCATTCCCTCCCCACTTCTTTCTATCACTCACTGTGTGCCTACCAGGGCCCGGGAGCTACACCAAGCACTGAGGTCCCAGACTAGTGGAGGAGAAAGGTCCAGTAAAATAAAGCTTTCCCATCGTCCAGTTACTTACCCTTTTGCCACAGACAGATTTCTTAAACCTTTTCTTACTCTGAGTTTTTTAGTCTATTTGCCTCTAAAATATGACCTCATCCTAAGCCAGTTCTTAGCCCTGGTTTCCCATTAGCAGCCCAGAAGGAGGCCATTCATCCTGTAGGGAAAGGAGATGTGGTTAAGGTCGTACTCTGCGTGTGTGGAGTTCTTCCCACTGCCCTACAGGGGCTTTTTCAATATCCCCAAGCGGTCATCAGGTAGCAGGTGGCAGCTTCCCAGGGAGGAGACCTCAGCTCCAGCCCTGAGGCTTGAAGCTCCGCCTCCTTGTAATTTCCCCTCCCCACTCCCATCCCCACCCAAAGGACCCCGACCCTCTCCCATTAACACAGAGGCGGAATGACCTCGCTTCGGGGAAAAGGTAACCTCTGCTTTCTTGAAAGGAGACGGAGCATTATTGTGGGTACTTGTGACCCCCAGTGGTAGAGAAGGGAAATACACGCGGTGAGATCCGGTAGGAGGAACAAAGAGCTCTCGCCAAAGCCTCAGTGGCAGGGCTTACACTATAGGCAAAACCGTATCTACAGGGCGACATAACGATAAGACACCTCTGCATCTCACCTCATGTCCCGGGGAGTTTTATTCACATCGAAGCAGTCAGCACCTCCACCAGTACAACAATGCCCAGAAGACACAAATGCCCCCCTCGCTGTCTTTGCATTTTGTCCCTCAGATGCTGGTGCATGATGCAAAAGGAACTTCTCAAACTTCCTGAGGGCTAATCTCCGTCCTCCCTGGGAGCCTGGGGGGATGGTCCTTAGCTGCAGCAGCAAAGGCAAAATTGTTCTGTTGAAAGCTTCATGTTTTATTCTAAACACTTACATGAACACTACACACCAATGCGCTATTACCACTATGTTTAACATAAACATATTTTATTCAAATCTCTGAATAAAATCAACTCTTTAGAAGGATACCCCATTTTTATGCAGAGCACCTTAGCCAGTACCCCTGAACCTACAGGTCCCCTCCCCCCAAGGCAGGGAGACTGTGGTCACCACCATGGGGCGGGACTCAACAGCTTCCAATCCCAGCTCTCCTGTTTCCTGTGTGACGTCGGCAAATGAATTTACTGCTCTGAGACAGTTTTCTTACCGGTAATGCAATGGTACCCTGCGAGCTCTGGGGACAGTCAGAACTTCTGACAAAGGTAACACTGTTGTTATTATCAGTAGAGTGTTTTGCAAAATGCCAAGCAGTTCCTTGTGCTACTTTATTTGACAAGGCACCTCGATGTGGGAAAAGAGAACAAGCTTTGGAAGCCAGAAACTTCAGCATCCACTCAGCTCGCCCACAGAGCGCCTCTGTGCACTGGTGCGAGTGACTTAACCTTCGAGGACATCCGCAGGCTCACTCAAGAAAGAGACGTGATGCTGATGTCGCAGGACACTGGGATAATTAAGCATAATTATTATAAGGTGGGCAGTCCACAATACGGGGCACATTTCCCTGGTGGCTGGAGGCCGCTGCGGTGGGTGGGTGAGCACACCAGTTCTGCGTTCAGACTGGATCAGCCCCTTTTTTTTTCTTTTCAAATTTGTGTTTAAATTCTAGTTAGTTGACATATAGTGTAATTTTGGTTTTAAGAGTAGAATTTAGTGATTCATCACTTTCATACAACACCCAGTGCTCATCAGAACAAGTGACCTCCTTTTAATTGTTTAAAGATTTATTTATTTGAGAGAGAGAATGAGTGGGAGAGGAGGGGGAGAGGGAGAGAGAGAATCTTTCTCACTGTCACCTCTAATTCAACATGGCTTGCCCCATGAGCCATGTGCCACCCACCTAGTTGCTAAGCGGGACACTTGAAATTCATCTTGGATGTTTCCTCTGCTTTACCTCCGCATTTACTTAGCTCCATGCCTTGAAGCCTTCCATCTCTCTCTACATCCTCTAGAAGCCAGCAACGTGTTTGCGCCAGTTTCCCAAATAGCTCACAATGTGCACCCCTGCCCACCTCCCCAGCATCAAATCATCCTGCTTAAAAACCTTACGTGCCCCTCCCCCACTTCTAGATAGGTCCTTACAAAACAAAATTCCTCTCATACCCTGAAATGTCTCCGTCCTTCCTATGTCTCCCATCTTTTGCCATTCCTTCTCCATGTTTCTCTGCCCCCTAGATATACTAAGCTTCTTCAGTTCCTTCCTACTTCAGGGTCTTTGCACGTGATGCTTCCTTTGCCTAGAAGAATCTCCCATGTCCTTCAGCTCCCGGCTTTTGGAGCTTCCCAGGAAAACCTCCCATAAACCCCAGAGGAAGTAAGTCAGAGCTCTCTCTCCACATGCCCACAACACCTTGGGTTTCTCTTTCATGGCGTTGTCCCAAGTGGAGCAATTATTTAAATAGTTATCCAACTACTATTGTTAAATTGTTGTTTAATTATTAAGCAGTTTCTTATTCATATTATCTGCTCCGTACCAGGTCTTCTCACCGTGGTATCTCCAGGGTCAAGGGCAATGCAGGCAGCAATGAGAGGCTTTACTAAGCAGTACCGTCCTTAGATGCAAACCAGAGGCTCCTCCCTGGCATGTGCTCCCACCCTCCTCCAGTGATGCCTCTTCCCACAGGATAAGGAGTCTACTGGGCCACAGGAATTGTTTATCCTAGACGACGCCCTCCTTCTAGATGCCCAGGACCTGGGTTTTTCTATTCCAGTGGTCCAGGATTCACTTCCATTGCCTACCTGCACCCCTTTCCTGGGTCTCTCCTCACAAGGGGGGTTGAGGCTGTCAGGGTGAGCAACCTGGGGTGCGTGCCACTGGGACATGCAAGCTAGAGCACCCATGTGCTTGTGCGTGAGGACGCAGGGGGAGGAACTGAACTGGGCTGGGAAGAGCAGGTGTCAGGTGATGGGCAGGGCTGGCCATCCTCACACTGACACATTTGGGCCCAGAACTTGGAAAATTCCAAGAATCTTCAACTCGAACCTGGCTTTCTGGGTTGTCTTAAAAGTGAATTTGTCAATGTGAGAAAGCCTAATTTATGCAATGACTTGTGACCTTGATTTGCGATTGTTAAATGTTTAGACACATGGTATGCGGACCTCTATGGCCACTCTAGCCCAGAGCCTGATGAGTATTTGATGAATTAATAAATGAATAGATTTTATCCCTGAACCTCAGAATTTACCGCATGGAGTGACCACATGAAAAACATGTCCATAGTTCATGCAAATTGACCCCCTCAATAGCATATGCATTTTGTTTACTCAAAGTGAAGATCTAGCGGTCAGGTCAAGTCTGCCCAAGAAGGGTGAGATATTTTTTCTCAAGGCAGCTTGGACTTGGTGCATCCTTTCTACAGTTCAATGACAATTAGAAGCAAGCCCAATAGCAGACATTCATTGGGCACTTATGTTCAGACACTGTCTTAAGCCCTTTATGTGGATTAATTCATACGATATTCATGATCCTAAAAGAGAGGGACTATTATCACCCTCATTTTACAGATGAGGAAATTGAGACTCAGAAAAGTTAAGTGACTTGACCAAGGTCACACAGCTACTAGGTAGCAAAGCGTGAGTTCTCAGGCAGTCTGTGCTCAAGATGTTGTGTTACTGTGTGGGCAGAAACCCTGGCCCTCCTGTGCCTCCCCTTCGGTTATCGACCTCTGGGGGCCACACCCCCAATGCTGAATTGCCCTTGCAATGGGTGAGAAACAATAAGGGGTTAAATTTGGAGTTTTGTCAGCAGGGAAGCATTCTGTCAAATTTCTACATTCACTATCTCCTCTTGTAGCCATACAGGAAGGTAGAGGTAAGACAAAGACCAACTCACTGTAAAGAAAGTTATTGGATTTTCATTTATGAATCATGACATCAGGGAGCCTGGTGGGCAAAATAAATCATAACCCCTTAATGGTGAATTTTTTACATGCTGTGAAGTTCCATTGGTAAGAATATTGACCCTCTCTAAAAACTCTAGGTCCACCTGGGTAGGTTTCCAAAGTTAGGCTGGGAAAGCCCAAATCCCAAAGTGAAAGTAGAGAATCCCCTTCCTATTCCCAAGCCAGAGGTTCGCCAGCAGGAGCTCCAAGGACTCCAAGGACCCCAGGGCTGGGCTAAGTGAGATCAAGGTTGGGGAGTGAGATAATTAGCATGGGGGAAAGACAAGGCAGAAGGGACTGGGCACAGACTCCAGGTTCTGGAGCTCCCAGAATATTACATCTCCAGGTACACATTTTCAGTAGATGCTCAGGGTCTCCTTTGCATGGGAGGAAAATGGGTCCATTGCCAAGGTCAGGCTCAGTATCAGAATGATACACACTTTCCCCGGGGGTCGTTCAGAAGTCATTAGAGGAATACAGACTAGTTTCAGGCAGTGTCAATGTTAATCAACAATTTAGATCAATATTTTTACATGACAAAATGTTTATTATTTCAGTGTCATTCTCTGCAGTATATTTCAGAATAGCAAAAATGGGAAACACATTTGAATTCTGTAACCGGCACTCAACTCAGTTCTCTCTTCCTCTTCCCTTCTCATCCTGATCTTCCACTTCCAGATTTACAAACCCATAGTCCATACGGTTGATATGAAAATAAATTGAGATGAAACATTTAACCCTTCCACACAATTGCCATTTACTAGTAATGATGGTAGAGTGAAATGGTGTCATGGGAAAGTTTCCGACACATGGCAAAGGTTTAACACATTTGCTCAGGGACACCTGGGTGGCTCAGTCAGTTGAGTCTCTGCCTTTGGCTCAGGTCATGATCTCAGGGTTCTGGGATCGAGTCCTGCCTCAGGCTTCCTTCTCAGTGGGGGGCCTGCTTCTCCCTCTGCTGCCCCCGACCCTCCCACCTCCCTACCCACTGTGGTCTCTCTCTCTCTTTCTCTGACCAATAAAAAAATAAAATCTTAAAAAAAAAATAGCACCTTTGCTAAAACCAAACCAAATCAAACAAAAATGGTTGGAAACTGGCTCAACTGGAAAGGCTGACACTCTCCCCTTCCAGGCTTCCACAGATGGGTCCCAAACCACTCAGTGGAAATAAACCAGGCTGCGAACTTGGGGTATCCCCAATGACTTCAAAGCAGGTAATGAAATCCAGGCATTGGCATCAGGTCTCCTAAAATGCAAACAGCACAAAATTCTCAGAAGAGTCACTTGCAGCCCATAGAGAAATTACCTACATTCTCTCATGTCATTCAGAAGTCTTATTTGTCCTGTACTAGCAAGCACTTTGAGTTTCCACTCCCAGTGGCTGTTTCCATGACTGAATCTGATCTATTCCTTGGCACAGTCACCTCGCCTTTCCAGACTCGTTCTCAGATTTGTTGAGGAGAAAGGCATAATAAAATTATCATTTATTCAGAGTTTAATATATGCTAGAACCATCTTATGGATTCTTCCTTGAAAGCATCAAAGCAAATGTAAGGGGGTAGGCAACAGTATTATTTCAACTTTATGGTACAAACCAAGGCTTCTGAAGTTCCAGTTCAAAATCATTTAGCTAGGAAGTAGTAGAGTGAGGTTTTTGCCCAGCTTGTCTGATGCCTCCAACTTCTAACAATTCTGCCCCACAATCTTGAGACCACAAGGACATCTCACCCTTTTCCCACCATCATTGTAAAGTACTAAGTCCCCTCATCTCTTTCTTTTATATGTTTAAAATATTGCTTTCTTTTTCTTTATCTTTTTTTCCCCTAAAGATTGTATTTATTTATTTATTTGATAGAGAGACAGTGAGGGAGGAATACGGGAGAGTGGGATAGGGAGAAGCAGACTGCCCAGCAGGGAGCCCAGTGAGGGGCTCGATCCCAGGACCCTGGGATCATGACCTGAGCCTAAGGCAGATGCTTAAGGACTGAGCCACCCAGAGGCCCAGATTTATTTTTCCATATTCATTTAAAATTTTCTTTTTTCTCCTACTACTGGGATTTAAGGTATTTTCTCCTTCTTTTGTTATGACCTTGAACTTGAAATCATTTTATCAGGGTGCCTGGGTGGCTCAGTCGCTTAAGCATCTTTCTTTGGCTTAGGTCATGATCCCAAGACTCTAGGATGGAGCCAGGCATGGGGAAATCCTTACTCAGCGGGGAGCCTGCTTCTCCCTCCTCCTGTGTCTCCTGCTGGTTGTGGTCTCTCTCACTCTCTGACAAATAAATAAATAAAATCTTAAAAAAAAAAAAAAAAAGAAGAGAAAGAAGTCATTTGTCAGTTCTGTGTCATGAATTGATGAAAGTATTAGAGGGCAGAGGGCAATTTTTTTTTTAGAAGATTTTATTTATTTATTTGACAGAGAGAGGGCTAGAGAGGGAATAAAAGTAGGGCGAGTGGGAAGAGAGAGAAGCAGGCTTCCCACGGAGCAGGGACCCCAATGTGGGGTTCAATCCTAGGACCCTGGGATCATGACCTGAGCTGAAGGCAGACGCTTAACCGGCTGAGCCACCCAGGCACCCCAAGGAGAAAGGACTATTGAGATAGTTTCCAAACTTGGCTTGGTGACATTCATTTCAAGCTCAGTGGGTCTTTTAAATCTCCTTTTGCTTAGAGTCCTGATCTGTCCATTATGATTAAAAATATCCAGTGTTCTTCTTAGGTGCCTGGGTGGCTCAGTTGGTTAAATGTCTGCCTTTGGCTCAGGTCATGATCCTAGAGTCCCGGGATCAAGTCTTGCCTCAGGCTCCCAGCTTCATGTGGAGTCTTCTTCTCCCTCTGACCTTTTTCTCTCTCTTGCTCTCTCTCTCAAATAAATAAATAAAATCTTTAAAAAAATATATCCAATGTTCTCTCCTATACCAAGAAGAAATTACACATCTACCGTAAAGATTCGGAATTTAAGGTCTGGGGACATCTCTTTTGATTAATGCCAAAGATAAACAGGTGCATGACTTACTTACTTTCTTTCATTTTCTTTTTTTCTTTTAAGATTTTATTTATTTATCTGAGAGAGAGAGAGAGCAAGCACAGGGAGGGGGTGATTTGTTTTTGATGAGAACTATGGCCACCTTGGGACCACTCTTCTGTCCTATTTTTTATGTGCTAAACAAGTATTTTCTAAAACACCTTTCTCAGCACATCGGTTCCATGAGTGGTTAATAGTGTGCTTCTAAAAATGGGCTCTGCAACCAAATGTACGTGGTGAACTCCAAGATGAGTTTTCTTTCTCTAAAACTGATTCTTATAGAACCTAGAATGGCATGCTCTCTTCATACCACTGACAATGCTGCTGCTCTATCCACACTAATGACACGATTTTCCCAAGATTACATTTTTATTAGCTTCTCAGGCACTTAAAACCTACAGATTATTGCTCAGTTGGGGTTACTTCTCCAGTACATTAACTTCCCCTATTACTAGTGAATTTTCGTATCCTTTCTTCTCTTCCAGTTTCACTTTCTGAGGGTTAGAAAAACGGATTTTTCACCACGCGCTCATGGTAGCCTCAACCCTCCTCTCTAACCTTTGTCCTTGCCAAGTCTTCGGACTTCTTCAAGGCCTCATCAAATGCTGTGACCTTGACCTTTTCCACTTCATGACCATCTCCCTGCCCTCAATCTCTGCATGGAGGCCACAAATGTTCATGAGCCTTGTTAGAATGCCATGTCATTCATTCATTTGGATGTTAAACACTGAGGACCTCCGTTGAGCTCAGCATTGTGTCAGGATCTGATTGAAAGGCTCAGTAAATGAATAAATTTACTCATCCCTGGGAGCTGGGAAGATGTGTTAAACAATACACGGCTAGGTATGCTTACCTTTTGGGGAGAAGAGGGATCTATAAATCCGGGAACTGTTCGAGCTTTTACAGGCTGGTCCCATGAAAAATGGTATAAGCAGTTTTCACTATGCTACAAACCCTGAAAATTTGCATTTCTATAGCACATCATTGGCACAACAACTCTGTCCCTTTGAGTAGCTTCATTGAAAGTTGTTTTGCTTTCATTATCTCTCACAGAGCTACCATGAAATGATTGTAAAACAGCTCTCAAGTATGTGTGTTATCCATAAATGCTAAATAACAGTTAAATTATCAACAAGCACAGTGGAATCTGATGTTCCTCGGGATAATATTTTAATAGTTCAGCCGATGTGTTGTCAACCCTGGAGTTGGGGAATCTGGATTAGGTTAGATACCAGTGTGGGAGGAGGGGAGGGCGAGAGGTGTACTGAACTTACAAGTTTCCCAGAGGAAGGAGAACCTTGTTTTGCCTTATAATTTTTTTCCCTGTCTCTTACTCTCTCTCAATAGACCAAATAAAATTTACTTCCAAAAGCAAACCAAAGTATTCATAAAACATGCATGTGTTCATGGGCTAATAGCATGAGTTCAGATGTATAAGTGCTTTAGATGGAACCAAAGTATGGACACTGAATAGACATTCTGAGCACTTCACTGATCCTTCATGAATGGACTATGTAAAAATCACCGTGAGTGGCATCTTGGAAGTAGCGATGAATAAGTCTGCCGTGATCCCTGAGCATCCATCAAAGGAGGTCCCTGGTCATAATTACATAATCACTTTTCTCCTCCAGTGCTCTGGGTATGATGTCTATTCTTCCCAGCACACCAGAGTCAATGTCAAAGCTCTCGGTCTCTACTCATTTTGATTCTAGTTGCTCTTTGGGTCCCTCATGGAGCCCATGGGTTGACTCCCAACCGCTTGTCTGATTCTCCTAAGGACTGGTAGAGGGAGGGGGCAGGGATGGTTATCAGTCCTGTTCTTCTGGTGAAGAGCCCACCACTCAGTGGCTGGGTGGCTTATGGAAAGTCACAGTGATCGATGAAAGGCAGAAACTGAACTGAAATCTCTAGAATCAAAGGTAGAAAGGGTGCAGAAAAAGATGGGGTATCTACAAACTGATTTCCCCCCCATCATACACTTTACAATGAAAAAAGGTACGACTGGAAATATGTACTTACCCATTGCTACATGGATGAATGAATGAATGAATGAATGAATAGGCAATCCTATGTTCACTTGCCTTTACTGACTTCCCAGACACTTGCTGTTTTCAGAGTGAAAACTCTCAAGACACTTAATTTTAACTGTGTCCTTAGCATCCTCTTCTTACCACCACCTACTTCCACCCTCTTCTCATCCTTCTTCCTTCTCTATCCATTGAAACGCAAAGGAAAGGAGCCTCTCCTTTGCTCCAGTCCTTCCCCTGAAAGATTATTCTCCAAGCTGACTCTGGGGCTGGAGGACGGGCTGCCTTGACAGTTTTAGTCACCATCCTGGGCCCTGCCCTGCCTCTGGACTTAAGTTCAAAATCTACTCACTTTTGGATTTATGTTTCTACCTGGCCTATAATCCAATGTGAATAGAGATTGGGAGCCTTAAAATTAACCGTGGTCCTGGCAGAAAGAGATGTTAACTCCAGAGCACCAGAAGAGGAAAGTAATCATGTAACTATTACTAGGGGCTTTCTTTGTTGGATGGACGTTGGCTCCGGCGAGGCACCTAGGGTTAAGTGAATCAGCAGGGTCTTCTGAAGGCTTGTGTTTCCCCTTCCAAGGACAGATCTCTGTATTGTGAGAGCCTACAGAATGTGGGCGGGAGGGCATCACCGTAGCTGGCCTGGGATTTTCCAGAAGCATGGTTCCTCCTTGCTCAGTGCCTCTCACATAAATGATTATGGTCTCAAATCAGATTGAAACATCCTTACCCCGAGCCTCATCAAAGATGAAGGTACCATACTAGAACAATGTATAGGGGACTTCCAAAGAGGCAGCATATCCCAGCTGGGGTAAGAATGGTATTTTTAAAAGGAATAGTTTGGTTGGTTTAAATGTCACACCCCCACACCCCCACACTCCCACCTACAAACTAGTTATGTGGTTTGGACAATTCGTTTTACTTATCTGGGCCATTCCTAAAGGAAGGTTCAGCAAAATACCCATCCACGGCACTGGTGGGGTGGTGGTGGGGGTCCAACAGCACAAATGCTCAAGAAATTTTTGTTTAAAAAATGATGCTTGGATAGTTCACAGGAAAAACTCTCTGCTTGGCCAGAACTTCCACAATGCTATGTTCCCTGGAAGTGGTCACGCTCTGGGACATAAAGGAAAGGACCCTCTTCCTTTGTCTCCGTTCCAGACCTGAGCAAGACTTATTTGAGCAGAAAGATCACCAAATTAGAGTCACTACAACATTAAGGGCTTTGTTTCATCTAGAGTTTTGACTTTGTGCAGCTCCTGGGTGCAATGGGATCTGAGCCTGTTGAGTCAGTGGGAGCAGATCATCAAGGTCTATCTCCTATTCCAAGACTGCCTGAGAAAAGGCATTTTATAAATATTCATTCCAAAGAAGTAAGTAAGTCCTTCCTACTTATTTGATTTCCTACTTCTGCGGGTCTATAAACTAGAACTCTCTTTATTGAGGCAATCAAACCCTGGGAACAAGTTGGCTCTATCTACTTGTTCACACATTTGAAAACCGGGCTGAACTAAGTCAAAACAACTGTGAAGTTGGGAAAATTCCATTTTATAAATAAGAATACCAGGAGCTTGGTCAGTAGAAGGAATCAGAAAAGGAGTCTTCCCCATATCCACCTCAACCCAACCCCTTGTGGAAGACACCCATAATCTTACTGAAGCTTCCCCCAGAGAGAATGGCTTTGTACCTACCAGGGACACAGAAGATAGGTCTATGGTGCAGTGAATCCATTTTGTTCAAATCAGATCTAATCCAGCAGCCCACCAAAACCAAAGTGCTGGTGGCTCTTCTGACTTGTCGGTACGAGGTGTTAAACTTCGATCTTTTAAAGCTCCCCATTGCTAACTCTGGTTCATTTCATTTGTTTGTCAATGTCCTGGTGCCATGAACAGACTTGGTCTATGTCTGCAATGCGTTCCGTGCCTAGAAACTCAGACAAAGTAGTGGAATCTGATAGCTATACCTCTGCTCACTAGCTCTAGAGACCAAGGGGCTTTGGTTAATAGTTATCTAGAGAGAGAAATTACTTGACGAATGTATTTACTTCATATGCTAAAATTGGAGATATCTTCTAGTTAGTCCTTTAGGAATTAACCCTCTCGGCGTGGTGCTCCCCAAAGTCACCTCTTTCCATTTTTATGCAGCTGCCCAGCAAGTGTATCTTGACCGTGTCACTCCATTTATCTCAGCATTTCCTCACTGCCTTGGCTTGTCCATCTAAATGATCTTATTTCATCCTGTCCAAAGCCTGCATGATAGTCACTATAGACTCATTTCTAATTTGTAACCATCCCATTCCAGAAACTCTGATGCCTTAGTGTTTATGAATTGTAAATACTATTTCCAATAAACAGATAATGAATGGCTGGGTCCCTTCAAAATTGTAAATGGTGGGGATATTTCCCCTAGCAACAGCCAATTATACTAGGCAGGAAAAGTCATTCTATCAGGAACACTTACCCTTCAGTTTATTTCAAAGTCAGAAAACCTCTTAATTCTGATTATTCCTCCAGTTCTGAGTCAGCCAAGACCACAGAGATACAATGTAAGTGGCTCAAATGGAAGAAGTGTAACAATAATTCTTAATGAGGAGACAGTCTGGCTCAGAAGAAGCCTGGAAGCCCAGGGACTGAGAGGTAGCCTCCTGTTTCTTCATTAATGTAGTCTGTGACCTTGGGCAGATCGTTTTTTCTATACAGGAGTGCTTCCCCTCTCAGTCAGAGGAGTCTGGCCACACAAGACAGGGAGAGGAAGACGAGCTAGTAGGTACCCATTATTTATCACCTGCCATGGGTCATGTGCCATGTGCCAGTGGGCAGAATGATCTCACATAATCCATCCAAGAAGCAGGAGGTAGATATGCTCCCTACTTTACTGATAAGGAAACTGAAGCAGAGAAAGGCTAGTTCACATACCTCGTATGAGTAGGGGAAGCAGCATTTAGATTCAGGTCTGACTCTGAAGTGAATTTGTCTTATTTGCTCAATTTGCCTCTGCGTGACTTTGACAAGGCTGAAATGAGATGTCATTACGGTTTCATGTTAAACCTGGGGAATTTCACTCAGGGAGGGATCAGTTCAATTGCACGTGTGCATGGGATGCAGAGCCGGGGAGAGGTCTAGACTCCAATTCCTTAGAGCTCACAGCACAGTTCTCCAGGAGCTGGGAGCTGCTTCAAGGGTTTGAGCCTGACTCAGGGAGGAGGGAGAAGACATTGCGCTCCCCATCCTGATGACAAGGGCCGCATGAGCGCTCCTGGTCTCCCTCGCTGGCTTCTGATTCCCTTTCCACTTACATCCAGTGCACATCCGTGGCTCGGCGTGGCTAGGGCCCCACCACCTCCCTCCAGGACTCCTGCATTAGGCTCCTAAGGGGCCCCCTGCCTCCAGTCTCAGTCTCATGTAATGAACGGGTAATTTTCCCCCTGAGGGCAATAAAGAGTAATCAAGAGATTTAAGCAGGGGGATTATATAATTAGATTTACAGTGGAGGAAAATGAAATGCTGAGGAGTTAATGTATAATCTTTCCCTCTTCATCTTTTTAGCTACCATTTTCTCCAATCTGTTCCCTGCCCTCTGGGCAAATGGAGTGTAGGCATCGTGCTCAGCAGACGCCTTTGCCTGGTGAGTGGCCCTCCCCAATCCCCCCATCCCCCCCCCCATGGGCCCCAACATGCTCACTGTCTAAGACCCAATGAAGTCCCTCCTCTGTGAAGTCGTCCTCACCTCCTCATATGCCTGGGACTCTCCTAAACCAGCCGGCCCCACTGACGGCCCTCCTAGTCCCATATCCTTACATCAAAAGAGCTTTGTGGGGTCCAGAGTGTGAATCCCTCTAACAGTCACAGGGGAGTATTTCCATATTTGCATCTACCGCTCCCAGGGCAGAGGAAGCAGGGCTACTCCTAGATGTTAGAGGAATGGACAAATGGGCTCTGCCTCTTTTCTTCTAGAAGGTGTATGGATGAGGGGAACATAGTGACAGTGCTGAACAAGGAGTTGCTGAATCTTTGAAGAAGCGTTTTATCACCTGAGACCTTAGTCGCTTCTGCAACAAAGGGAAGATTTCGATGTTTCCTAAGGCCCTCATGTCTCTGACACTCTCGTTTCTTGGTGCTTTAAAAAATGACATGTGGGCAATACTCAGGGATGTGGGCCTCCATGGGACCAGGAACCCGGAAAGTCCAGATGCCCCCCAGACCTCCCATCCTCCTGGGCCCAAGCAGGAGCTGGGGCAAGCGGCTGGGGAAACAAGGAAGCATTTACTGTGTGTGACAGAGCTCTGCCAAGGACCTCCCAGGGGAAGGATGAGGACATACCTGGCCTCGGAGAAGGCTCCAAACAGCCACAGCCGGTCTTAATGCAATCCAAGCAGCCCCCTCTTTAAGCGATTCTGGACTGCTGACTTGGAGGAGACCCAGAAGGGACTGCCATCTTTCTCTCCAGGGGCCCAAGAGCTTCTCAAAAGAAAGGCCATGAGTGCTTCCTAATTTGGGGGTCCTCATTCTTCTGAACAGTGTTGGATGCTGTACTCCTCAATAAATGCTGAATGAATGAATGAATGAATGAATGAATGAAAAGCCATGACCACTCTGCCCTTAGTCTTGAGGGAGCACCTGCACAAGTCTGGTCCTATGCACCTGTATTGTCTATTTTCTTTTTTCTCATATCCAGCCTTTCCCCCATCCCACTCCACATGCCCAGCAAGTCTACTTAAAAAAGCATCAGGGAGCCTCACCCACACTTTCTTCATCCAAACACCCAATCAGTCAAGGTCAAAGTCTCCCAAATTGGGCCTGGGGTTAGGGAGTGGCATTTTCTAAGCGGTTAGCTGTGGTTTCAGATTTGGTGGGATCCAGAAGGAGGGTCCGGTGCGAGCTTTACAAAAGCAAGATGCAAGATGTTCTCTGCCTTCGCAGCTACTGTCATTCTTGCTGGTCCCTGGATCAAGCTTGCCTCTTTTTCTTTAAGGTGAGGACTAAAGGGGATTAGCTGCAAACCAGAGAGCATCAGGGTCTCTTGCACTAGAAGTGAGCCAGAGGGGGTGGGGTGGGGTTGGAGGTGTAGAGATTGACTGAGACTTGGTATTCTAGGGAAGGCCCACATAGGAGAAAGGATGAGGTAGAACAGCTTGGAAATGCCCAGCAGGGCCCTGGGACTCATCCCCGCATGTAAGCCTAGGCAGGGTCAGTGTTACTTGTCAGCTTACACCTGCCACCCTGTCCTGGACTCTGGGCTAGGCTTTGAGGTGGAAAAGGGTGCTGGACCTAAGCAGTGTGGAGGGAAATAAACTAAAAAGGAGGCAGGCTTGGAATGCTTTGGCCTCATCCACTCCCACTGTCTGTCCAGCAGGGACTCGGGAAGCCTCAGCCATGGGCAAAGAGGAGACCCATTTCAATATTGTTGTCATTGGCAACAATGTGACTCCGGCAAGTCCGCCACCACTGGGCGCCTTGTCGACGAGTGTGGGGTTATCGATAAGAGAACCATGGAAAAGTTTGAGAAGGAGACCGCTGAGGTAAGGCACCCACTCTGGCTAGGAATAGCAGGGGTTGGGGTCCGTCCCCTCTCTGGGTGGGTCTCGTTGCAGAGTGCAGAAAGCAGGGTGCACGCTGCAACTCAAGGTGCCTGGAAGTTGGCTGTGAGCGACTTGTCTGCTTGCCATCCATGCACGCTACCCCTCCCCAGATGGGCAAGGGCTCCTTCAAATATGGCTGGGTGCTGGGCAAGCTGAGGGCAGAGAGAGCGGCATCACCCTCAACATCTCGGTTCTGGAACTTTTGAGACTTTGAGACTGGCGAGTACTGATCACCATCATCGATGGCCCAAGCCACAGGGACTTCAAGAACATGATCTCTGGCACATCCCAGGTAAAGCAGTCTGTCCCCAGGAGCCTCCTTGGGCTCCAGGAAGGACTAGAAGCTCATTTGTGGAACTAGAGGAGAATTTCACTAGGAGGCAGGACCCCTGGGCATGGCCAGGCTGGGCAAGGGGACACTGTTCACTCCGGAATGAGGAAAGGTTAGGAAAGAGCTCTGGTGTGTGATGGCCAGGGTTCGCATCCCGACTTGAATCCACAGCTTCTGAGCTAGGATTCGAGGTCTAAGAGCACCTGGCATTTTCCAACTTAGGTCATTTAAATGCTTCCCAGTCCATTTGGTGCTTCATACCGGCTCTGTAGGTGGTCCTTTGTCCTTGAATGCAGAACCAAGGGACCTCTGGAGAAGTCAGTTCTCTGGGGGCAGAGGTGTGTGGGACAACTCTGATTTCTCTGGGATGGGCATTGGCACCATGTCTGTGGACTTCATGGAGACAAGCTTCCTGAAACCTGGCACGTTGGTCACCTTTGCCCCCACGAACCTCACCACAGAGGTCAAGTCGGGAGATGGCATCGTGAGGCCCTGCCCAGTGACAACGTGGGTTTCAATGTGAAGAATGTGTCCATAAAGGACATTCACCGTGGATTCGTGCCGGAATGGCAAGAACGATCCAACCCGCTCCCCCCAACCCCCTTCCCCCTCCACCCCACACGGAGGCTGCCAGCTTTCTAGCACAGGTGATTGTCTTAACACCCGGGCAGATCCACAATGGCTCTAGTCCCCTGCCGGACCGCCATACAGCTCACATCTCCTGCCAGTTTGCCGAACTGAGGCAAAGATTGACCAGTGCTCGGGCAGGAAGCTCGAGGACAACTCCAAGGCCCTGAAGTCCATCGTGACTGACGCCATCATGCAGGTGGTCCCTGGCAAGGCCATGTGCGCAGAGACCTTCTCGGAGTCCCCACCTCTAGGTGAGTCAGGTTACTACTGAGTCACGGGAAAAAAGCATTGTCTCCTTTAGGCGAGGCACGGGCTAAGGAGCATCTCCTTCCATACCACTTTCCAGAAACCTCATTCTTCCTCTTCTAGGCTGCTTTGCCATGTGGGGCAGGAGAACAACAGTGGCCGTGGGAGTTATTAAGTTATTAAGGCGGTGAAGTCCTCTAGGGCTGGCAAGGTCACCAAGTCCATGGTAAAGGCCAGCAAGAAATGAAGCATGCAGTTTCTATAGCAATCTTCCACCATAAAAATAGAATTTTGTGTACCTACTGAATAAGATTAATAAAAACTGAAGTAACTGTCCTGGTTACTTATTCCTTCGAAAGAGGTAAATAGGGAACCTCTAGGTAGGCTAATGAGCTATGATTTAAAGCCCATTGTCTGCAAAGCGTTTATGCTCTGGGCTGTGATGATTCAGGACCCTCTACCTCATTCCCAGCCACGTCTCTATCCCAGCTTTTCTCATTTCCCTCAGACTTAGTCACTTCCGGCCTATCCTTCCTCCGGGGAGGTTAAGTTGTTCTGGGATGTGAAAAGTATACTCACAATGGCGTAGGACAGGATCTCAGGAGTGCCTGTGGGTTAGTCCAGCATTACTGTGTGGTTCCTGCTGCTAGGTGCTCTGTTAGGCAGACCCTGATAGGGCAGGACATGTCAAGATCACCCAGCCAAGAGTGGGGTGGGAACTCCAAGCAGCTCCGTTGGAAGCTTGGGCTCAAGCTGTTGCCCCACATAGTAGTCTAAGTCAGATGCCTGTAGGATGAGGAGTGAACAGATATAACTCAGTGGCCTTTGTTCCCTAACTTTTTACATGAAACAGGATAACATCTAATGGACCCTAAGCTAAATTTTATGCTCGTTCAACACACACTGGGAGTCAGGTCCCCAGGGTCTGCTGGGGTATGTTCCTTGTCCATTTATCCAATACCAGCACTTAGCATGAGCCAGATGCTGTTCTCACCCCATGGCCTTGACGTCCTTAGAGATAGAGGCAAACATCAAATGCCTGAAGAAAGTGAGTCAAGAGAATGGTAGAGGTGGGGAGGAGACCATGAAAGACAGCACAGTAGAGGCTGTTCCAACAATCCAAGCAAGTGGTGACTCAGACCAGGGGGTAGTTAAGTGGTGAGAAGTTCCAAATGTTTTGTAGAATTTCCAAAAATCTTTACAAACTGATGCATTCCTAAAGATTGCATGTATAGTATGTAGAAGTCAAAGCTGATATCTGGGTTTGGGGCCTGAGGATTTGGAATGGTAGATCTTCTGTGAAAGGTGGAATGGTAGAGCTTCTATGAAAGGCAGGAGCGGATTGCCAGTTAAGATCCTGGGGTGGACAGAAGGGAGAGAGGCTCAAGTAATCAGGGCATTCCTTAAAATATGGAAGCAGAATCCCTTGCCCATAAGCCTCTACGGGGAGGAGTCAGGACAAGCATATGGATCTTTCCTGCTGGGGGCTCATGAAATCAATTATGTGATTGCCATCAGTTATCTATTGGGAAAACCATTAGTTTTACACTTAAAATGTATCAGGGTCTGGGAGAACTGTGGAATCTTTTCCTATTTTAATTCCAGTATAGTTAACATGCTGTGTTATATTTCAGGTATACAATATGATTCAACACTTGCATATGTTACTCAGTGGTCATCGCAGTATATTACCATTAATCCCCTTCAGTTATTTCCCTCATTTTTCACCCCCGTCCCCTCTTGTAACCTCAGTTCTCTGAGGTTTAGAATATGTTTCTTAGTTTGTCTCTTCTTGGTTGGTTTTCTTTCTTAAATTCCATATAGGAGTGACATCCTGTGGTATTTACCTTCTCTCATGGACTTACTTCACTTAGCATTAAATTCTAGATCTGATTTTGAGTGTGGCAAAATTTCATTATTTTCTGTGGTTGAATGATATTCCATTATGTAGATGTATATACACCACATCTTTATCTATTCATCCGTTGATGGACACTTGGGCTGCTTCCATCATTTGGCTATTGTAAGTAATGCTGCTATAAACAAAAGGCACAGGTATCTTTTTGAATTAGTATTTTCATATTCTTTGGGTAAGTATCCAGTGCTGGCATTACTGGATCAGAGGGTAGTTCTATTTTTAATTTTCTGGGAAACATCTATATTGTTTTCCACAGGGGCTGCACTGGTTTGCATTCCCACAAAGAATGCATGAGGGTTCCTACTTCTCCCATCCTCACCCACATTATTGCTTCTTGTGTTTTTTATTTTAAGTCATTCTGCCAGGTGTGAGGTGATATCTCATTGTGGTTTTGATCTGCATTTCCCTGATGATGAGTGAGGTTGAGCATCTTTTCATAGGTCTATTGGCCATATGATTGTCTTTGAAGAAATGTCTATTCATGTCTTCTGCCCATTTTTGAATTGCATTATTTGCTTTTTGGTGTTGAGTTGTATACGTTATTTATATACTTTGGATATTAACTCTTTACCAGATATGTCATTTGAAAATATCTTCTCCTATTCCGTAGGTTGTCTTTTAGTTTTGTTGATTTTTTTTCCTTTGCTGTGCAGAAGCCTTTTATTTTGAGTCTCGATAGGTTATTTTTACATTTGTTTCCCTTGGCCCAGGAGACAGATCTAGAAAGAAGTGGGTATGGTCAATGTCAGAGAAGTTACTCCCTGTGCTCTCTTCTATGGTTTTAGGTCTCAGGTCCTTAATCCATTTTGAATTTATTTTTGTGTATGATGTAGAAAGTGGTTCAGTTTCATTCTTCTGCATGTTGCAGACCAGTGTTCCCAAGACCACTGGTTAAGCAGACTTTCTTTTTCCTCTTGCATATTCTAGGCTTCTTTGCTGAAGATGAACCAACATGGGTATATTTCTGGGCTCTCTATTCTGTTCTATTGATCTATATGTCTATTTTTGTGTCAGTACCTTTTTTTTTTTTTTTTTTTTTTGTAGTGTATCTTGAAATCTGGGATTGTGATACCTCCAGTGTTCTTCTTTTTCAAGATTGCTTTGGCCATTCAGAGTCTTTTCTTCCACACAAATTTTAAGAGTCTTGTTCTAGTTCTATGAAAAATGCTGTTGGTACTTTGATGGGAATTGGATTAAATCTGGAGTTTGCTTCTGGGTAGCATTTTTACAGCATTTGCTCTTCTAATCCACGAGCATGGAATATCTTTCCATTCATTTGTGTCATCTTTATTTCTTTCATTAATGTTTTATAGTTTTCACAGGTCTTTCACCTCCTTGATTAAGTTTATTTCCAAGTATTTTATTATTTTTGTTGTAATTATAAATGGAATTGGTTTATGGATTTCTTTTTCTGCTGCTTTGTTAAAATATATGGAAATACAACAGATTTCCATGTACTGATTTTGTATCCTGAGACCTTAGTGAATTCATTGATCAGTTCCAATACTTTTTTTTGGTGGAGTCTTGAGGGTTTTCTATATAGAGTATTGCATTGTCAGCAAACAGGGAAAGTTTTACTTCTTCCCATGCAGTCCTTTTTCTGAAGCCAGTTTGGGAAGATCACTTCCTGCCCTTTCCTGAGACTTTGATGTTCAATATTTAGACTAGGATCCGGTGGCCTCTTCTCACTGATCAATCACATTACCAGTCCGTGCCTGTAGAGTTGGCTCCCTCTTAATTGTGACTACCTAGGGAAACCCCAGACCCTGCACAAACCTAGAAATAATATCAGGATAGCCTACCAGAGCTGTCACCACATCAGGCATCAAGAAACTCAGCTATCTGTGAGGCTGGGGAAACCATCAAGTTCCAGCTACTGTCAGCACAGATCTGCCTGACGGGACCTGGAGCACCTCAAGCCAATCAGTGTCATCAAGGGCCATCCTTCCTGCCTTGGGGTGACAGGCTTGTCACAAAGCTTTGGTGGGGAGAGAATGCAGATCACCTGCCTTGCCCTTCCCCACTCCCTCCTGCGACCTTGCAAAATGACTAGTTCCTTTTGTCCTCAGAACTCTTTCTTAAGGATTCTGTAACTCGCCTCCACAGCTTTGCTGAAAGCGATCGGGGAACTGAGATTGTAACTTTGTTGCGTCTGGGTCCCTGATAAGTCCTCAATAAATATTTGTTGAATAGTGAATGAATGAGTGTCAACATGTGTGTTGAAGTCTGTGAATGAGGGTGAATGCCAACTTACTCTTCCTTCTCAAGAATGATCTCGGTTCTGAGGCTTGTTTCTTAAAAATGCTTTGAAAAATTCAATTTGAAAAATTCAATTTGAAAAAACTAGGGGCTCCTGGGTGGCTCAGTGGTTAAAGCCTCTGCCTTTGGCTCAGGTCATGATCTTAGGGTCCTGGGATCGAGCCCTGGATCGGGCTCCATGCTGGACAGGGAGCCTGCTTTCCCTCCTATTCCCCCTCGTCTCTCTGCATGCCTCTCTGCCTACTTGTGATCTCTCTCTGTCAAATAAATAAATAAAATCTTTAAAAAGAAAAGAAAAGAAAAGAAAACTAAAAATATCTTTATTAACCCTCCCAAGTGCTGTGTTGTCTACTCAGTAATTCCTCACCAGGTTGGGCAGAAATGTGGCTGGTAGGAGGGGGAATCTTGTCTCATTAGAAACTCTGATAACATTTCTGTGTAGTGATGCCAAGGGCTGCCAGGATTAGCTGAGATTTTGCACCTAAGTCTGACTATAGCAGTTCAGACCAGTACATAAGAGCTTTGCCAGTTGTCCTGAGAAATATTCCTGCTGGTCTAGGTCCCCCTCATTTAGTCCTTAACACAGTGTTGTTGCAAACGGATTTGAGGCCACTCTCTTAGTATGATGATGAGGTTCTTTGTTGGCAGGTGTGGGATGCCTCTCCTTACTTGATCTCACTGCTCCCACCCCTGAGACAGGTGGGTGTAGTGAGGCAAGCCTCAGGCAGAATTCTCCCCCACATGCTTCCATTGAAAGGACTAGAACAGGCATGACAGCTGTGCAGTTTGGAGTCTCAGCGGTCTGTCCTTGCAAACCCGACAAGCAGCTTGCAGGGAGAAGACGGTATCTGGTGGTGGGCTCGAGCGAGGCTTCTAGTGCTGGACAGGATCCTCTGAAAATGACTCCATGTAGGATGGAGCCCCGAGGCCCTGGCTGCCACTTAAAAGGGTAGAGGCTTCTAGCCCCTTCTGGGCTCCCCTGTTCAACCAGGAAATTGCCTAGGTAGTAACTCATATGTTAGAGACACCACCTGGACTCATTTCACTGAAAAATCTCTCCTAAAATCCGTTAGGACAAACAACAAAACTCCCTGTGCTAACTGGAGATGAATAGGGTTGAGGCCTGCCCGAGGCTCCCGGTGACAGCCATCCCACCCCCCCACCCACAGCCCCTCTGCCCCTGTGGGACATTAAACAACCACCTCTCGAGGGTGTCGTTCCAATTAGGGGACTTCAGATATTAAACAACCACCTCTATTGTGTAGAATAAACTATCCTACAGACCATAGATCACATCAGAATGTGCCGGGAAGTCCTTGGGCCCACCGTCTCCTGGATCTCTCCTGTCTGATTCAGCATCCCCACCCTCTTCTGGGGAAATCCTACCTTGCTTTGGGGCAGCAGCTTTCCCTCTATGGGTAGATCAGTGCTGGAAGCTTCCTCACTGTCCCTAGATCACCCTCTCAGGGAGAAGCCTGCTGCACCCCGCCCCTGTCTCTGTTCCCGACAGCCCCCGTGGCAGAGTGACCCAATGGTCTCGGACACACAAGGAGCTCCCTGGCTGCCAGATTCCAGTCTGTTCTTCTGTCAGGCTCTTTTCCGGTCCAGGCATCTGAAAGCCCATATCTCCCCAGGCCCATGCGGGGAGGCTCAGCAGCTCCCAACCTGCTCCTTGGGTGTTCTGTGAGTGCTTGAAGGGGGCTGCTTCTGGGCTGACACCCAGAAATCACTGGGTCAGGCCTCTCAGCAGCCTGGGCTGTAGCTGCTCACCCCGGACCCCTGACACTGAGGAAACACTGCTTACCTCAGCTATGAAGACCGGGAGGACAGGGAATCACTACTGATTTATTCATCTTGTTATTTTCCAGATGTCCATTGATCACAGACATGATTGAGCTGGGTGCGACCATTAGTCCTGCCCACCCAGACCTCCTAGTCTGGCAAGGAAGATACATAAATAGAACACTGTAATATCACATGAGAAACCTCTGGTATGGCTAACCTCAGGAGGCTATGAAAGAATGCAAGGGGCCAACAACAGAGCTTGAGGAATTAAAACAGTTCTTGGAAATACCGACCTCTAAAGAAAAGCATGTCCAAAGGCCCAGAAGGGAGCAGGAGCCAGGAGGACAGTATGGCGGGTGTGCCGATGGGGAGTGCCAACATGGGCAGGCCTTGATGTGAGGGCAGCGGGGAACCATGATGTACCCACATGAATGCCTTTCCTCTAAATGAGAAAGGGGGGCTCTGAGCTGACTCAGAAACTTAGGTTGGGCCCTAATGCAAAACCCCACAGTGGCTAGACGTGACCTGATACCGCCATTCACTGCAAGGTGGTCAGGGAAACTCCACCTCTCATTAGAGCTCAGAGGGCCCAAAAGTGAGGCCCTCATGTCACTGACACAGAAATTAATGATCAAGTCTCCATCAGACTAAGGGTCTCTTCCCTGGTTAGAAGCTAAATTGAAATTCTAAAAATGACTCTATTGTCATTTGTCTGAACATAGAATCGATTTCTTCTGGTTCTATTAAACCAAGGCCCAGATTCCAGAAACAGACACCCAAGCTTTCATTGCCCATTCATTTAAACAATTGGTATTTTGGCCTTGTAGGGAGAGGCACAAGCTCATGTTTACAGAGCTGTTTGCATTCAATGATGACAACACAACGCCACTGAGAGAAGTCACCCTATGGAAAAAATCTGTTTGCCTTCTGTTCTGAAAAGGAAGATCTTGCCCCATCAGACAGAACAAGCATGCCCAGCTTTTGGAGAAAGCAGTAGACTCAGGCCCTCCAAGATAAATCCGCCCTCCTCCTGTTTACCTACAGGCCAACTGGGGCTTGGAAATATTTTCCGAGGAAAAACTTCCTACCTTACTCACTCACGTTCCCATTTCCCATAATTAGCCAAGTCCTAATTATTCCCTGTACTGTCTCCACCACATTAGCTTTGTGAGACAATGGTGGGTAAGACAATGGTGCATAACTCAAACACAGGGCCAATCTGAATGAGAAACTGGCAGAGGACTCCCGGGACGATTGCATTATTCATGAAAAGACATCAGAACAATTGGAGGATAGCATTAGATTTTAAATCACAGCAGCAATTACAAGACAATTATCCAAAATGGTGTAATTGCCACAGCTACAGGGCGTGTGGCGGAACCAATACAGCCCTCATGCCACTTTCCTTTAAAGCCATGATGAGAACGGGTGGCTTCATTGTAGGAGGAAATTGTACAGAAGAAAACATTTGTGTTCCTCCCTCTGAGCCACATAAAGCTAGCAACCAGAGCCTCAGGAACAAAAACGTAGCCCGAGGCCACCCTCAAGTCTTTCGGGATCCCTTGCCAGGCTTACTCCAAAACATGCCATTCTCGGATACTTGACCATGTCCTGGTGTCGATTTCAATCCGCATGGAAGCTGAATCCCACTTTTTCTAAATGATGTCCCTCGACCAAGGACGCCCTATTCGAGGCAATGGGAGGTCATGTGCTCTGCAAGCAGCAAACTGGGATTTGCTCACTATTCCAACGCTTTGTGCCAGCATGATTTTTGTATCTGCTATTATAAAAGCAGCTACCGTGTACTGAGTGCCTAAGACGCACAATATCTTTTTCATATCTATTTCCCTCAAACTCAGTGGGTCTTGGTTTTCTTTATACCATTATCCAACAAATATTTATCTATCTGGCATCTTTTTTTTATCAGGCCTGACTGGGTTGTATCAAGGACAAAACAGCCCTGTCTTCTTGGAACTTGTCTCATGGATACAATGTATTGTCTACGGCAGCAGCTCAGCCAAATGCAATTAGTATCAAAACATTTTCTACCGTCTTTCCTAATCTCTCTTCTTTCCTTCCTTTTCTCTTTCCTTTCCTTCTCTGCTGGTCTTTGCTTTAGGACTCTGTCTTTTCAAATCAACTCAACGAGCACTTCTTAAGCATCTATTAATTTGACAATATCCAACAATATCTCAAGCGGGTATATCCTTTGATACAACTTTTTCACTATTAGATCTTTATTGTACAATAGGCTTGTACAGAATTGCTAAGATATGTTCAACAATATACACTGCGGTGTTGTTTGTGATGGTCCCAAACTGCAAAAATGCAAAATATCCATCCCTAAGAGGACTGCTAAGTAAATTAGAGTGCTTCCATACAGCAAAGTAGTATGCAGCTGCTAAAAGAATGTACAGATTATGGAAAGATGTCCAGGGAGTCCCATGAAATGGAAAAAGCAAATTTCAGAAGAGCGTATGCAGTTGGATCCTGTATTTGTATAACAAGTTTATAGAAATTATAGAAAAAAGGCTGGAAGGATGTGCATCAAGTTATTATCTTTGGGATTATTATTATATATTAATATATATGGGAAGTATGTTGGAGATAGGAAAGATTTTAGCTTTTTTCTTTGTCTTTTTTTTTTAAGATTGTATTTATTTATTTGACAGAGATCACAAGTAGGCAGAGAGGCAGGCAGAGAGAGAGGAAGGGAAGCAGGCTCCCCGCCGAGCAGAGAGCCTTATGTGGGGCTCGATCCCCTTATATTTCCTTTCAAATATAAGGAAAGCAAATATAAGGAAATGACCTGAGCTGAAGGCAGAGACTTTAACCCACTGAGCCACCCAGGCACCCCTCTTCTTTGTCTTCTGATTTAAAATATGTATAGATTACTTTTACCATTAAAATAAAAATGTATTTGGTCCAACATTATTTTGGTCAAATATTACTTTCTTTTTTTAAAAGATTTTATTTATTTATTTATTTATTTATTTAAAGATTTGATTTATTTATTTGACAGAGAGAAATCACAAGTAGACAGAGAGGCAGGGAGAGAGAGAGAGGGGGAAGCAGGCTCCCTGCTGAGCAGAGAGCCCGATGCAGGACTCGATCCCAGGACCCTGAGATCATGACCTGAGCCAAAGGCAGCGGCTTAACCCACTGAGCCACCCAGGTGCCCCTAAAAGACTTTATTTTTAAGTGATCTCTGCACTCACTGTGGGGCTAGAACTCACAACCCCAAGATTATGAGTTTCATGCTCTACCAACTAAGCCACAAGGTGCTCATCAAATGTTATGTTCTGAAGGTGTTTTAGATAAGATTACATTTATTTATTTATTTGTTATCATTATTATTTTTAAAGATTTTACTTATTTATTTGACAGAGAGAAAGAGACAGAGAGGGAACACAAGCAGGGGGAGTAGGAGAGGGAGAAGCAGGGGGAATGGGAGAGGGAGAAGCAGGGTGTCCACTGAGCAGGGAGCCTGATACTGGGCTCAGTCCCAGGACCTGAGCTGAAAGCAGAGGATTAACAACTGGGCCACCAGGCTCCCCGAGATTAACATTTAAATCAGTGGACTTTGAGTAAAACAGACTGCCCTCCATAATATGGGTGGGTCTCATCTAACCAGCTGAAGGCCTTCAGAAAACGAAGACTGATCTCCCCAGAGCCAGAAGGAATTCTGTCAGCACACTGCATTTGGACTTGAACAGAAGCTCTTCCCTGAGCCTCCAGACTCCTGGTCTGACTTAACCTCACCTTGTAAGACTTTGGAGCCACAAAACCTCCATAGCCACCTGAGCCAGTTCCTTAAAATAAATCTCTCTACATACACACACTTCCTCTTGGTTCTTGTTTCTCTTGGTAACCCTGACTAATCGAAGGAGCATGAGGGCTCATGGTCTAGTGATGGTGCCAGCAAAGGGCTGGTTCTTCTAGGCAGCCCCTGAGGCTACACAGGTATTGGCAGGCACACCAAGGGGTGGCTTTTAGGGGTGTTTCGAAGCTCCATAACTTCCAATATTGCATAACTTCCACCAAATAAACCAAATGCCCAAGAGTGTGCTGTGTTTTCTCAGCAAAAGCAGTTTCAAGAAAGTCTTCCCAGGATAGTGATTGCCTCTGGAGAGTAAGGCATGACGTTTTGGAAAGCATCCATTCCTTGTGACCAGCAGGGGACTGGACCCTGGCCTACAGGTCTTCCAAGGCCTTTCATTCTCTACATAAGACCTACCTCCTGGTGGACAGGTCCACCATCTGGGGATGTGCCAGGAGAAGGGGGCTTCCATGATGACTAGCCTCAGCAGGTGAAGGGTTCCTACTTTCTATCCCATTAGCTCTCCAAGCTTAGGAGAAGTTCTCTCTGCCTTGAGCTCATCCAGGGACCTCAAATATAAGGAAAGCAAATCATTCCAACTTAAATATGATGACTTGCAAATGCAATAAAAATACCTACATACACAGAGTGAGAGAATAGGATTGGAATGTAAAAATGATGTCAATATTGCAATTACAGCTGTGAGAAATTATGTAAATGAATGGCTGTGTTCCTGCAAAGTAACGATGGAAAATAAAATAAATGGAAAATAAAAACAGAGATCACTCGCGTGGAAGAGGGATGGTGAAGTCTCCTCTTATTATGTATTATCTCCCCTTATTTAGAGCTTATTTCGTATTGCTTTTGTTACTTGTCAGTCAAAATGGAAAAACCAATGAGGCCTTTTTGTCTGAGGAGGACAGGCTTGTTTATCTCTACCTGGCTTCTTGCGTCCAGGCCTCCTTGAACGGAGGCTGGAAACAGCATGTAGCGACACTTACACTATTTGCACCCGCTGGAGGCTTCTCACATAACCGCCACCCCAGCTCTGTAGATTTGGTCAGTTAACGTCAGTTTTCAAAATCCAAGTGTCAGCATAGTTGGTTTCTCCTGGAATTTTCTGAGGGAAGATCTGGTCCGACCCTCTCTCCTAGTTTCTGGTGGTTATGACAATCCCTGGGGTTCCTTGGCTTGAGACCTGTCCCTTCAATCCGTCTCCACCTCCACATGGTGTTCTCCCTTTTGTGTGTGTGGTTTCTCCTCCCCCTCCTCCTCCTTCTCTTCTTCTTCCCCCTCCTCCAGTTCCTCATCCCCTCCCCCTCCTCCTCCCTCTCCCCACCCCCCTCCTTCTTCTTCTGAAGACAACAGTTCTATTGGGTTAGGGACCACCCTAATCCAGTGTCACTTTGTTTTAACTTTCTTATATCTGCAATGACCCTATTTCCAAATAAGGTCACTTTCTTAGGTTCCCAAGGCTAGGATTTTTTTTTTTTTTAATTAATTTATCTATTAGAGAAGGGGAAGGAGCAGGCAGAAAGGGGTGGAGGAAGAGGGAGAGAGAATCTCCAGTAGACTCTCCAATGAGTGCGGAGCCAGATGCAGGGCTTGATCCCAGGACGATGAGATCATGACCTGAGCCGAAATCAAGAGTCCAATGCTTAAAACACTGGGCCACCCAGGCATCCCAAGGCTAGGACTTTAACATATCTTTTTTAAGGAACACATTTCAACCTGCAACAGAAGGAGTCAAACCCAGTCTCTCTGAAACCAAAACTAAGCTTTGGGTGAGGCCTTCAGAAATCTTGATAGCACGATTAAAGTAGGGATTTTATAGGTACAAAATGAGGCAATAGATATTTGGGAAATCACTGTAATAGCCTGAAAATGCATACTGGATAATTGATGCATTAATAAAAAGCATCACAAGTACACTTAGAAATATTTAAATAAGCAATGCCTGAAATAATGTGAAAAATGGGTAATTCAAGTACAATAGATTGTGGCATCGATGAATGCTGGGTTCATCAGAAAAAATAAATTTAGCTCTTCACTTTTAACTCTATGAGTACTAATTGGAGACTAAAAAGTGTTGACAGCCTCCTCCTGTCAAAGAAAGTGAGTGTAATTTGTTGGTAGCTTGACATCGCCTCCATTATATATAGGAATAATTTATTCATCCCCCTTGCCCCTCATAACATCAAATAATGCAATAGATTCTCTCTCTCTCTCTCTCTCTCTCTCTCTCACACACACACACACACACACACACACTACAAAGGGAGCAGCACAGGCAGCTTAGTATTAAGACGGGAGACTCAACTGTAATTTGTACATTTTCCTCTCAAGTATCTTCCAGCTCTGACAATCATGTCCATGATTTAGATTCAATCACATGATGCTGATTTTTGCTGGAAAATCAAATCAAAAGAAATAGTTTAATTTGCTGACTGCACTGTATGAACACTCCTCGTCACATTACCCGAATTTAAAATCTATGCCACATGATGGGAAAATTAAATTTTCTCGTTGTTAGAGATGATCAGAATAATTCAGCAGCATGCCTCCAGGTTACAGTTCCTCTAATTACCTTGTATCCTGAATTCTTAATTAATTATATTCTAGAATGTGAAGAAGTCCCTTTGTGCTCAGAGCCTGAGCCTTTTTCTGTAAGATTTACACGGTAAATCTTATCACGGCCTTTCAGTTTTGTCCCTGAAGTTGCTGCCCTTTTGGTCATTTCAATCTCATTCTTCTCAGAGTCAATTTCCTACCATTTAGAACAAGCATACCCACCGTGAGCCTTCCCCCATACCAACATCTTGTCACCTGTCACTGAATTCCTTCGTGACCCAGTTAAATGCCAGTTCTTTCTGGGTCACAGAAAAGATACAGCCTTAAAAATCTCTGTCTCAAGAAGTAGGACCTGGCATTGATCAGGGACTCAGCTTCATTAGGAAAAGCCAGGACGAGAGGAACAGTGAGCCTCGGTAGCGATAGGCAGCCCCTCAAAGCTCTGTCCCTCCCATCTGTGTAATATACATTTATTTAAACACAAGGCTTGATCATGCACCGAGGAGTGTTCTCAGAAAGCATGACTCCAGGGAACGCCTGAGCTTGAACTCAAAGGATTTTTCTTTTTTATTAATACTTTCAATCACTATGAACTGAACGGTTTCTGCAGTAGCCAGACGAGATGGAACCCTTGGAAACTATTAAAGCCCCTTCTGCACAGTGGAACCTGGATGGAAATTAGAAGAAACAGTATGGGACTACTATTTGAGTGCTTGTTATGTGTCAGACATTGTACGGAGCTCTTTGCATGCACTGCCTCACTGTGTTCTTGTAAGCTATCTATCTTCTAGGTTATGCAGCTCAAGTACAGGGGGATTAAGTAACTCACTCAAGTTCACATGGCTAGTATGTATCAGCGTCCAAGTCAAGAATCTGGCTGCACTTCCCAGACATGAATGTGCATACATATGAATTGCCTGGAAAACTTGTTAACATGCAGATTCTGACTTCATGGGTCTGAGATTCTGTATTTCAAACATGGTCTTTGGTGAGATTGATGATGCTGGTCTGTGGACCACAATTTGAGGAGCAAGGAGGTAGACCCTAATTCCACAGCTTCCAATGCAATACGTACTGGTCCTTCTTTGGTTTTGACTGATGGAACCTCATATGGAGCTTCTCGTTTTAAGGATTCCTTTGAGTTATTCTACAGCTCAGACATAAACAACTTCAAGGCTAACAGTTGCGGGAAAACGATTGTTCAGATATGACCTGTTGGTATAGGACCCTCAGTGTTCAGTCTTTAGAGAATCCGCTTATGTTTTTCTTGGTAAGTTTTATCCCTCCTGGATAATCTTGTCCCCATGGAGGGCCTGAGAGCTGGATTTTTAGTGTCTCAGAAAAAATGAGTTCTTGGTGGTTCTACCAGCCAGCTCTCAGCCCTCCTCTTCGAGCCCTGCCCCACAGACGAGTAGCACACATGACATGTCTACGGAAGTAGAGACTTTTACGAGGTCAGTTCTCAAGGTGGTGGGAGCCTGCCATAGCAGTCTTCAACCTAGGATCTCCAGAGAAATCTAGAGCTGCACATGGCTCTGGAACATGGGGCCAACTCCATGGACTGGTGGACAGAGTGGGTTACATTGTTTTCTACATACTATGTGTAACTACTGATAGGATTATTAGTTGATGAAACCATTTTGAAGGCAAATTAAAATAGGAGAAATTCTTGGACTTAAAAAGGGACATACTCTTGGACTCAAAAATTCTGGCTTCCAGAAATCTATCCTTCAGAAATACTAACACATGTGCACTTTGGCAAAAGGAAATGCATGGGAGCATTATCTGTAATATCCAAACAGCAAAACAGTCCATCAATAATGGCATGATTAAACAAATTATGGAATGACCATCATACGGAAAATAATGCAAACATTAAGAATATAGCACTAACTGCTAAGACATCTAAGGTAGATGGTTAGGCAAACAGCAAGTTTCTGGACAATTAGATCCCATTATATTTCTTCCTCCTATCTACATATATGTATTTGTACATATACAGGGAGTCTCCATCATCTGGATCTTTTACCATGAAGAGGTTGAAGGGGGAAGAAAAGGTATTTACACTAAGGAAATATTCACCAATGAACTGTAAATTCTCTATTCCGATGTCTCTTCCTGCTTGGGATTGGAGTTAAAATCTGTATTGTTCTGGCTCTAGCGGATTGTGGGTTCCTTAAACTTAACTGCTAATTCAGTGCCAGGCAGTAAGGGCACAAAACAAAAGGGAGCATTTGGCAGACAATGCAGGATTTCCTGAAGCTTGAAAAGGTGCTTGAATCTGGTAGAATCCTATGGGTCAAACAGAGGGCTGCCGGATCAGAAGCCATAAAAAGGAAATCATCAGGGAAGATCACAGAAGGGTACTTAATGGAGGATTATTTGCATATAAAGTGCTGAAAATGTCCCCTCCATATTTAAAGAAGTGATACTTTGAAGGTAGAAGAGATGTGGGAATGTCAGTTGTGAAGTGAAGGGAACTTTCATGCCTTGTTTTGGATGCCTTTTTTATTTTTGTCTTTTCATGAGAAAGTAGTCATCTATTGAAGTAATCTTTTTTTAAAAGATTTTATTTATTTATTTGATAGAGAGAGAGTGGGAGAAGGAACACAAGCAGGGGGAATGGGAGAGGGAGAAACAGGCTCCCCATTGAGCAGGGAGTCCAAGGCAGGACTCGATCCCGGGACTCTGGGATCATGACCTGAGCTGAAGGCTGACCTGAGCCAAAGGCAGAGGCTTAATGACTGAGCCACCCAGGTGTCCTACTGCAGTAATATTTTTAAAAAATTCCCAAAAGTAAATTAATAAAGATTCTCCTTTCAAAAACGTATTAATGGATATCTACATAGAATGATATGAAAGAATAATATCAATAATAATAATGATAACTGTTTTGGGAGACATATAGGGGTTCTTTATGACCTTCTGTTCCCTGTCTTCATTTTCTTCTTTGTAAAGAACTTGCACTGGTTTGGAGTAAAAGAAAATGAGGAGGGAAGGGGGGAAGGAAGGAAGGAAGGGTGGGCGGCAGTACAAATAATTAAGGGAACACTAAAAAAAAAGTTCTGGAATTTTCTATTTTTAAGGCACTTGTTCCTGCTTGGCTTGTTAGGCTGTTCTAATTTTTGTGCCAGTTTGTTCCAAGTTATTATTTATTGTTAGATATTAAGGCTGTTCCAAATCTTCTTATTAAAGACAGTATGAAATGGGCATAATTGGCTAAAAATTCATTAGAATTTAACAAGTAAAATAATGGACACAAGGGGTAACTGACTGGATTAGCAGAGCATGTGACTCTTGATCTCAGGGTCATCAGTTCAAGCCCCACATTGCATGTAACACTTACTTAAAAAAAAAAAAAAAAAAAAAGAATGGAGGCAAAAATGGAAGAATTTGAGAAATGGGCTAAAATGCTTCAAGATGCAGATGTAGGTGGAGAAACTGCCCTGCCATGCACCCAAACTAGCAGTTATCCAAAGCTGGTGACTGATGATAATTTTTGCTCAAATCGCCATTGAATAGCATCATTCTAATGACCAGCTTGCATTCACCCAGGAGGTTGTGGCAGAATTTATGTTGCTGCAATCCTTTGTTTCCAAGGAGAAGGCCGGATCAAGAGTTGAAGAGCGGTACTGTGCAGGCCACATGGAGGGTCCCATGAAAAATGCAAATGATTAATTACTATGAGTTTGGAGAAACAGAGGCGTGTCCATTTGGTAGAAATTTCAGGGGTCTGTGGGTGACTCGATCCAGGATCAAGTCCCACATCTGCTCCCTGCTCCGTGGGGAGTCTGCTTCTCCCTCTGACCCTCATCCCTCTTTCTCTCAAATAAATAAATAAATAAATAACATTTTAAAAAGAAGGAAATTTCAGAGGGACTCTGCAGGGACCGGCCGGTCTGATACTATCCTCTGAAAACCCTTGTTAACAGGTGGGCTCTTGGCTCGTGTCTGGGAATGGAACTTAGGGAGGTGCTCCCCACTTCCCTATCATTAATGCCGAAGACCTGCATTTCTTCTGGGAGTCTGGAATTTCAGTACATCCTAGGCAGAGGCTGCAGGTGACCCGAGCCTCCAAAAAAACCTTGGAATTTATAAATACAGTGTATAAATATTTTATATATAAAAAATATTAAAAAGGGAGTTTATAAATATAGCTAAATATCTAATGAGCACCCCTGGTTGGCAATATTTCATAGCCATGAGTACGACTATATACTGAGTCCTGGGTCCTAGGGTATCATCCAGACCAGGAGTGGCACTGGGGACCCCTGACCCGGGCATAGAAGAAGAAGTGACCTTTCCATGGAGAGCTAGGTCCAAGCTCGTACCTGACCCTTCTACCTCAGAGAACCAGCAGAGAATAATTACAGACAGGAAAAGCCTTTTTCTTCTTCTGCTTCCCCAACAGAATGGACCAGTGCTATTTCTTAAGTGATGTCTCTGGATTGCTGTCATTTTTGAGGCACGGATGGAGATGTAAACAGATTATCTTTTTTCTAAGGGGGGCCACATGAAAGGCCCAGACATAAATATTTTCCTGGTGCTCAATTCATGACCCTATCACTGTGCTGTTGGCTTGAAAGGCAAAAGACTTGGAATATTTTCAACATCCGCCTCTCTGGAAATCCTTCTCATTGCAGTGACCCAATCCAGCAAGATGAGGGAGGACTGATGAGGTCCAGGGGATTTCGCGGTAGACAACATCAGTGAAATTTTCAATCAAGTATACTTAGTGGAGGGCTGGTATTGTACTGGGAACCTGGAACCAAAGCCAATGAAGACACGACTTGACTCAGACTGGCGTGCATCAGCCAGGGTTGGCTTGACTTTCGGGAATTTGTGAGCCTCTTTACATTACCTGAGTAGGTTGAAATCAGCCACGATTGGAGTATTTATACCATGGAAGTGGTCTAATGTGCTAAACTGGTGCTCCCTTTCTCTTATCCAGTGGTTTTGCATTTACTTTTGCTGAGGGTGGGTTGGGGGGTGGCGCTTATTGCTGCTGGGGCTCAGACAGGGCTGTTCTCCCGGTCTGCCGGCTCTCCCTCACCGAGGCAAAACAGAGGGTGCCCTTCTGGAGTCCTTCCTGGTCTCAAACTAACCTCTTGTAAGGTCACTGCCTCTTCAAAATATCAAATTGTCCCCCACCCCAACTTCTGTATATCCTTTGACTTTGGCTCAGTATGGAAAACTTTCTAGAGCTTTCTGGCAGAAACCTCAAGTGCTAGTTGTGTTTTAAACTTTAGGATTTTTTGTTCATTTTTGTTTTTGTTTTTGTTTTTGTTTTTGTTCGGGGAGACCAGTACTGGAGAAGCTGCCTAGAAGGTGTGGGGAGGTATATAGGAGACATTTCTGTAGAGGTGGGGGACTCCACAGCCCCTGTTTTTCCAAGTCCACAGGACTGTGTTCCTTCTCATCAGGGCAAATCCCAGTTGTGGGGTATGTGCCCAGGAAGAAGCTACCTAGGATTCCAACACGAGTGCACCAGAATCAATGGAAGTATTTCTGGAGATAAGAAGTCTCTGGAGAAAACACCATCTTCTGCAAAATAGGACTGCCCAAGTTCCAAAGGAGCCAATAACTGAAGGCGAATAAAGGAAAACACTTAAAAAGGGTCAACACAATTGCTAGTTTCTTTTTTTTTTCTTTTTACTTGAAAACTTGTTTTAACCATCAAATTTTGGCAATTACAAACCTGTACACTGTTGGGTTTTTTTTTTTTTTTTTTTGGCTGTCTTGTTGTTGTTGTTGTTCTGTTCTTTCTTTCTTTGCTTTTTTTTTTTTTTTTTTTTTTTTTTTAGAAAAAGAACACAAGACTGAATACTGCCAACAGCAATATATGCAGAAACAATCCATCTCTAAGGTAAGGGACAAGGCTCACTTGAAGTGCTAGCTTTCCCCTTTGCATAAGGTTTGGTGTGTGGTGTGTGTGCAAGTTTAGGGGAGTTCATATGTGCACGCGCGCGTGCATGTGTGTGTGTGTGTGTAAAGAAATAACATACTTCATCTGAACCTGAAATGGCATAAAAATCACATACTTAGTAACTGGGCAAAACACACTTTTTTAAAAAAAATGTCGATACAAACATTTTCTTGGAAACAGAGAAAATTAAATGAAAACAGTAGAAACCCAAAAAGATTACAGTACATTTTGAAATGATTAAAAAACATCCTTTTCAAATTTAAAATCCTGTGTGTTTGTTTGTATGCATGGAGTTACCTTAAAGGTTTGCAGACCAACAGCATGGGTGACTTAGAATTATATTCGACCCCCCAAATTAAAGCATCCTGATAGGCATCAAATACAGTATCTACAAAAAGCCTGGAAAATTGTAACCGTTATATACAATTTTATAAACATTTTAAACACCAAAACATACATCTTTTACAAACCAGCCTGTTTGTAACAGGTAAATTTACAAGACAATCTCTCTGATACAGTGCTTCCATTTCCTGAACACATTTGTCACCTCCTGAAATGCAGTAGTATGGGCTCAGAAAGTTGTCAAGTAGTAGCAATTCTGGTATTTGTTTGCTGGAAAGGGTGCTACGGTCCATACCAATGGGTCCAAACACACTTTGAATGGACTGTACGATTCTCTAGTGCATCTTCAACACTGGAAGAGACTAATTATGGCCTTTGTGTAATATTACATACTTATAATTATTGCTTTTCATTATTACGTAAGGAAAGAAAATCTTACTTTTCCTACCTCTTAGCCAGCTGGCTAAGTATTAACTGATGCCAAACCCACAAATGGTGACTTTAAACCCTAGAATTATGCAACCAGAAGCTCAAAGCCCTTGTGGATTTCCACCAGAAAAATGTGCAGTTGAATGTCACGGGACGAACACCAGCCTAAACATGTAACCGCCTTCTCACAGACCACACAAAATGAGAACTCTGAAGCAGCACCTCTTCAAATCTCCCTTTCTCATGGTTGGAAATGAAAAATAGAAAACATGCAAGCCTAAGGACTTTTAGCAAAACCTGTGCACTGGGAGGGCAGAAGTGTGAAGAAACCAGACAGTTATCTGGGCAGCCCATGCAAAATGAACATCAGATCTTCCCGAATTCGTTCACAGGGAAGTGTTGTCTGGATCTCACATGATTCCCTGTGGTTATCTCTCTTCTCAGTTCCCCTGACTTTGATGATGTAGACACAGCATTAGTGGGGGTAGTGGGCGGGGGGAGGGGACGGGGTAGGAAGTAAGTAGGTGATGGCCAGTGGTGTCTATCTTTTTCATCTGCTTCTTTTTTAGGCTGTGCTAGAGATTCTCGATGGTAGTTCCAGATAAGTCCCAGGAATGCATCCTAAATGCCCATTCCAGGTCTTCTGACTGATTGTCTGATAGAGTAAACCTCAAATGCATAGACTTGACCCGCTCTTCCCACTGTCTTCTACAACGGCATTTCACGAATGGGCAGGACATGAGTAAATGGAAAGCTGGCGTGGAATGGAACACAGCAGCAAAACGCTTGCAGAAGAAAACAAATGAACACCTACTCTATTCATCTTTTACAGCCTCATAGTTTCTGCTCGCTACATGACAAACATCAAAGGTCCAGTCCAGCTACTCTCAACCTCACAAGAATGTGTGTAATATAGGTAAAGTGCCCCACAAACAGGCTATGGGAAATGGTTTCTCAGAGGTAGCACATACGTGATCGAAAAAAAGGCAAGACACTTATTGGCTTACATATTTTCCATGTGGTTCATCATGGCAGAGGGGAGGAGGGGAGAGGAACCAACAGCAAGACTGGGAAGGGGAGGGAGAAAAAAAAAACAGAACTGCATCCAGTAGGTAACACTGTAATCAAAGTCTCACTATAACTGACGCCTGGTCTGAGTTCCTTTCTGTAATTAACATTCCATCCTCATTTTAGAAAACATTCATTTGGTAAAAGCAGCATTTTGATAAGTGTCCAAAGAAATGTGTGAATTCTGAAACTACATCCTTACTGGGGGTGGCTTCAAGGAAACTTGAGATCCTAAGGCTTCCAGAGAAATAATCTCCACGAATTCTCTTTGCTAGCATATTCCAAAGCAGGAGTACAGGATGTCGGACGGTCCAGCAGAAGCAGGCAGATACCACGTCCCCGGAGGTTTAGTGGTGAACAATGTTATATAGAAAGAATATTAGCCAAATGACGGGTTCTGGTCCCTGTTTAGCTATTTCACTTCCTGTATGAGCTTGGGCAAGTCCTTTCCTCTCTCTGGCCATGTTTCCTCTTTCATAAAAAAATAAAAAAGGGAGTGGGATTAGACAAGCAGATTTTAAGGACCCTTCCAGCTCTTTGGATCAGTGGTGACCTCACCCAGTTCCATGCTGGCCGGACTGCAAGCCATTCTGTAACCTACAGGGAAAACCGACTATCCCCCAAGTGAAAAGATACCATGTGCTTAAAGGTAATGAATCAAAACATAACACATGCTTATCTGGTATACACTTAGCCGCAGAACTCTTCTGCAGAAAATCAGGGGAAGATATGCTAAAAAAAGAGGTATTTTATATAGGTCAGGGCGAAAAGAGTGGGCACAATTTTCTTGGGTGACTTCACAACTGCATTAGGGTTCTATTTATTCCTTCATTACCGTGTCAGTCAGGCATTCTCCCTGGAGGAGAAGCTGTGTAAGCAGTAGGGACTCATCGGCATTAATCTCGTTCTAATATTTCCTGGGGGCAAGAAATGAATTGTTGGTTTTACTTTGACGGTTTTTATGTCATTGCATTATTAAAAGTGTAGCAGTGATTCTATTCTAGACCATTAGCTCATCATTTTCGCCGTGATTCTTGCAAATGTGCTTCTTACATAAGAAAAATACCAGAGACACTATTCTCAAAAGCAGCCTCAGTGAAATTTCATTTATTTCAAGACCAGAGTGCGGATAATGCTTCCACGAGGAGGTCTGACCAAGAGACGGGGAGAGAAGAAAAGCTGGAAAATCTGTGAAGTGTATCCTGAACTCAGGAAGCTTGGAATGAAAAGGAATTTTTTTTGCTTGTTTTTGCAATGAGCTTCAGAAACACTGACTCCCACAGAGCAGTGGACTAAACAAAATGGAAGCAACTAAAAATATGTCTTTGCGGATGAGACACAGAACCAGGACAGAACAGTTGACACACCAATGCCATATGCCACCAGAGACCGTGGACACAGAGATTTGCTCATGAAGCAGATAGTGCAAATATGCATTTATTTACTATGGCTGCTGTGCACACAGCCATAATCTGACTGAAGCAAAAGAGGAGAGTCACTCAACTTGGTAAGTTTCCGCCTCGAGGATGGGGTTACTGTATGTCTGCTGGAAAGATTCTCCTGACAATTTAGTAAACTCTTGGCCGAAGCCCACACGTCAGGAGAGAGGAGAACCCCCAGGAGGTGTAATTAAACATTACACATCTTTCAAATAAGAGTTTCATTCTGGAAAACTGTAACAAAATATTATTTCTTCAAAAACATAGTTTTAAGTCACTATAAATGGCAATACCAAAAAAAAGTTAAGTGAACCGGAGCAAAATATGGCATTTGGTGTTTCTCTAACATTGTAGAGATCAGAGAAATTGGAAGGTCTGCCTCTGGCAGGATTTTTCAACACGGTCCTTATCCTAAAACCTTCACTTTCGCTTTCCTCAAGAGCAGCCTTATGGAGTGCAAGCACATAATTGTATATAGGCCCAGACACACACACTACTAATCTATACACGAGAACTACTCTACTTTCTTCTTTTTGCAAACATAATTGCATTTAGAGTGATGATGCTACCAATTTAAAATAACACTTGGATTTTATCTGCATTATCAAGAATTGTGATTATCCAGCTGAAAACTTTGAAAGTATATTTTTCCCTTCCCCCCCCTGAATTTGAATTCTGCTTACACCCCTAATTCCTCTCATTGTAGAGAAGAGTGTATCAAAATACACTTTTTTTTTCTTCCCTGATCCTCAGAACAAAAGCCAATTTCTGCAGTGATATTAAAATTGTAGCTATGGCCAGGAATATTTACTGGAAAACACAAAAACAGATAATCACATTCTTTCTAATGTTGGAACAATGTTAATCTTCTCCCTGACCCCCAAAATCAAGCCCAAGTATCTTCACATTCCTTCCATTGATACCTTTCTCAAAGATCATAAAGCCCAGCTATATTATATGGGATGCTTAACACAAACAAAAATAACTAAGCATACAAACCATGTTACCCAAACCTAATTTTATAGCTGAAAACTGGACAGCTTATTAAAAAAAAAAAAAAATAGAGTTGACTTTAAAGGCTTCAGCCCATTTTCTTGTGTTTTTTTTTTTTTTTTAAATAATGTGTGTTTCTCTTTTCTTTCCCCTAAGAGACTAACTTTTCCAACCATCATAACTACTGTTTTCATCCCCTCCCCCCATTGGCTCAAAATGACATGCGACGATGCGTCTTTGCTCGTTGCCAGTACTAATACTGCCCGCTCTGCTGCTGTAACCCTTCCCGGGTCCCAATACTGCACAAAGCCATACAAGATGGGCTGTATAACCCAGCAGGTGGTTTACTCCCCCTGCAGAAACTCGGTGCCCGTGCTTGGTCGTGAACGCAGGTACCTACTGCAAGGCTATCCGTCCCCGCTAAGAAACTCTCGGAGCCTTTTCTTTCCACCCAGCCGGACAGGAGCTTGCCGGTGACCACGGGGCTTGTGAAGAAGTTCCCCGGGGGCAAGTCCCTGTTTCCGTCTGGCTGCTGGCCGTGCAGATGCGAGCCCCACATCCTTCCCGCAGTTTGGCCACGGACTGCGCCGAGGGCCCTGGGCAGGCGCGCTGTCTACACTTGGGTCTGGTGCTGAGTCTCGAGGAAGGGAATGTGCAGGCTGGCGAGGCTGAGCTCTCCCACGCTCTCGTAGTCACTCATGGCGGCTTCGGAGTCGTCAAAGCCACAGCTGGCCGACACATCCGAGGACGAGGTGCCTCTGGAATTGTGCAAGGATAGAGACGGGTTGTCGGCGGGGCCTGCCGTCTCTGCGCCCTGGTTCATGCCCACGGCAAAAGTACTAAATTCACAGGCAGCAGGTGGGCCCACCAAATCCGTGTCGTTGGGGAATGGGTGGGGAGGGAGGTACTGGCTGGGGTGGAACTGGGGCCTCCTCCTGCAGTCAGGGCTCAGTGTGCTGGCCAGTGACACAGGCTGGGAGGGCGGCAGGGCCTCATACTGGTCTGGGAAGTCCTCAGGCAGGGGCGGGGGCAGCTGGTCCTGGTTCAGGAACTCCTCCTCCTGCGGGGGAGGGTACTCGTTGTCGATGTCATAGCCGCCCAGGTAGTAATCGCTCTCTAGCTCCCGCGTGCTGCCTTGCTGGGCCGACCCTCCCTCCTGGTTCTCATAGTTGGGCACTTCTTCTATGTCCGACAGGCGGGCCCCGGGCATCCAGTCGGAGGTGTCCCAGTGATAGGCTATGGGAGAAAAGTCGTGACAGTCAATTTCCTCCAGACCTGAGCTGGGGCAGGGCTCAGGAAAGGAACGGATGCGGGGAGCTGACATGCAATTAACATCCCAGAGACACTAAGACTCCGGGGTCACGTGCATGCTCCTTCTAGGGCTCTATCAGGGACCCGCCATGCTCCGGCTTCCTAGACAGTAAGGCGATGGTGACTCAGAGAGAGGGTGCCTGGTGCCACAAGGGATGGCCTACCAGGGCATGTGGAGTAAACCTGGTTCCTGCACCCCCTCCCTGCTAGCTTCTCTTCCTTTCTATATGCTAAATGCAGAGCGAGGCTGGCAGCATGCTCCCGGAGAGAGGAGGGGTGTGGGCCCTACTGTGGTCCCCGGAAGGCAGGGAGATGTGCTGCAAATGGATGAAGGACACACATGGTGGGGAGGCCAGGGGAGGGATGCTGGTGGGACTCTCGCTTCCAATGCCAAGCACACAAGACACCTGGAACATGCAAAATGCAGATCAGAGAACCCCTGGAAAGGACGGAGGGAGAGGGACGGGGAAGAACGAACTCAGCAATTCAAAACGTGGAAGTGAAATGTTATGCTGGGGTCGTGGCAGAGTCACCTCGGTTGTAGTTCTGTCCTTGGTCCATGATAGACACTGTTCAAATACAAAGCAAGAGGTAAACCCGATAATCTGGGCCACATGAAGAGGGTAAAACAGAACATTTCAGATGACTTAAAAACATGCTGTTTCTCCTCCTTGTTGTTGGGGGAATAAAAAGGTAAATCACACCTGTTCCCACCCCTAACTGTACTAAGTCACTAATAAAAGTTACCTGATTGAAATCAATCCCCATAAGATGACAGCTTGGAATGCTTTCTTAAGTATTTCCAGCTTATAATAGGAGCTCAGTACATACATGTTGAATGTAAGAACGAATTTCTTAGTAATATGGATTCCAACTGATTGGGTACTCTTAGAAGGGCTTTTATAAAAAAGAGTACTCATCTATTTAACAACTTATGAACTAGATTTTTTTTTCCTCTAAAATGGTAAAATTCACTCCAATGCCTAGAGAAACAACCAGTGTCCCCGAGGTTGCCGACCGATTAAAAGCAACCCTGGATCAATACAACAAGGAAGCCGAATTTCCAAAATGATAGCTCTTTTACATGAGAGGCTATGGAAGAAAAAAGTAAATACCTTCATTCTCTATAGTGTCAACTACATTGTTGACAAGCTGAATGACAGTCACAATGGACGCTTGTGGCCAGGAAAAGCAGACAGAGGGGAAGGGAAGGACAGTTTCCGGTTAGTCATGTATTTCAGATAGAAGAGAACTTCTCTTCACAACAATGGCAACATCAAAGGCACAGCAGGCAAACATCCAAAGCCTCCCCAGTCTGCCCATTAGGCAGTGTTCTGGTGCTCGCTTTTATCTGGGGAGGGGGGGGGGTCCCGGGGATCCTCAGAATGGAAGGGCCACAGCAGCAAATCTGGAGCCGGTCCTTGGAAAGGCACGGTCGACAGGAAGGGCTGGATCATAAATTCACACCTCATGGCCCAGTGAAATCAATCTAGGAAAGCAGTGGCTCATCAAGTTCAAGCTAATTTCTCATTAATAACTCCCAAAGGCTCTCAGGGGAAGACCTCGCTGTTCCCATGGATAATTATTTGTCAGTCAGCCATGCCGCTCTAAACCAAATGCCAGAGATGGAGGATCAGCTCTGCAGGACGGATGGTGTCACGCTCCCATGATGGCCAGGAGAGCCTAGAGCAAGCCCAAGGCCCAGTGTCTACCGGTAAAGCACAGATGGAAGTCAGCGTCTGGCCTCTGAAATTGTTAGACTCTGGGAAGGAGAATTCTGTGCTCCATATGGGGTTGTTTTTGCACCCGATACCAGCAGGTTGCCAGAGAGGCAATCAGGCTTAAAATTCAGTTGCTGGAAATTCTTACTACCATCCACTTTCATCAGGAATGATCCAGAAGGTTGAGCATGAAGGGTCAAATGCGTTGAGCTTAAGGGTGCATAGAGCAGAGCCCGTGAGAAACGTCAGCCAGGTAGCATCATGAGAACTCTGGCCAAAGTGGAAGGTATCTGTTCTCGGCTGCTTCTATACAAAATGCCAAGCAGCACCAGCTTTCCTTTGGTTGGAGACGAGGGAAGGAGTAAGCATCACGGCAAACAGATCTGGAGGTATGACCCTGACCTTCTGGAAATGGTCAGAAGAAAGCCACTGTTACGTGGTTTGTTACCCCAGCAGTCAGAAACAAGCAGGGTCTGTACCTCTCTGGAATGCAGGGTATCGGGGTAGAAGAGATTGGGGGATGAGGGTCATGAAAATAGACTCTTTTACTTCCATAATTGTATCTATGGCCTTGGAGCTCCCCTTTTCCTCTATTTACCTGGGGTGCAAAGACGACATCTTTTCCTTTTGTACTTCTGGGCTCAAAATACTCAGCACAGGGTTCAGTATGTAGGAGAAACGTGGCATGCATATGGGTTGTGTGATTACGTTAATTGATACCTATTCAATTTTTGCCAATGGCTTACTGGGAGGGAAATGAAATAAGGTATTGACTAAGAGAATGTTGTCTCTGGGGATGACTACTGGAAATTAGTCTTAATTCACTCCATATAGTAAACTCTCACTATTTTGTGACCATTTCTGCCACACCTCCTGGCCTGGGGAGACCAACCCATCCTCCAGAGCAGGTTCCTGAGCTCAGAAAACCCAGTCCAGCATTAGGACCCTCTCCATAAGTTCCCAAGAGTTGATGGCAGCTTTGGAGTGTCAATGAGGTTCAGGAACCATATGGAATGTCCATTTTTCTAAGGAGTGGATTGACAGTCACAGTTTTCATAGAGACTCCAAAGGCCCATGACCCTGGTTGCTTATAAGGGGACTTTAGCTGAATGACAATGCCACTTCTAGGGGAAGGAGGTTCTATGGGAAGGAGGTCTCACCACTAAAGGAATTTCTAATGATGCAGAGAGGTTGGATACACAGTGAAGGGTGACCAGATCACCAGTCGTAAAATTTAAAAAAATCAATCAATCAATCAATTACAGTTTTCTAGAGAGGATCATTTGGGATGAGGTGGTTCCAGCAGGAAAAATTCAAAGCGGATGCATTCTTGGAGGTCATGGAACTTGGTCCACCTCGGACAAGGACCCCTGGGGCACCCATGGCAGGTGCTCCTGCTGTGATGACACCCCACAACGGGACCAGCCCAAAAAGCTGGTGAACATGCTCTGAAGTCAATGATCAGGCCCAGAAACAGAGCTGGTCACCTTACCCTCCTCCCTACCCACTGTCAGCACATGAGGCAAAGCTACCGGGGAACACAGCTACTACCGAGGGCTTACCATTGTCGTCGCCAGAATCCGACTGGAAGGAGCTCAGGGACTGAACCTCAGAGTTGCTGCCTTTATTACTGCCTGCGAAGCAGGTCACTTCTCCGGGATCATCAACCCCTTTGTCTTTGTGGACAGCCAGGGAGAAAGCAGAAATGACACCGGTTACCTTGTGCGGATGTCTAGCCCGCCTGCCCCCGGAGTTCACTTCTCTGAGCTCTTTCATTTGCTTTGAGAAAATAATTTAGCTCCACAATAGAAAATTGACTGTGCCACTGGGGGCAAAGGTCTGTCAATCAAGTGATTTACATTATGGATTCGAAACCCTTAACCCGTGGTAAATGAGCTTCCAGATCGCTGACAGCCGAAAGGAGCTGTTCCCTCCTCAAAGAGAGGTGACTAAGTGAAGAGTGAAGGCAGGATGAAGCGGCCGGGCTGCTCTTTGCCATTCAGAGTTAATTTAAATCATTTACATGAACCGACACGGTGTCAACACCAGGTTAAATGAGATTACTTATAAAATAAGGATATAAATATTTTATAGGTAAGAATGCCATTACATTCATCCCAACTTTCATCTCTGGGGAGCGAGTGGAGTTCTCCATCTTGCCTCCTAGAGGGCAGCGTCACACCACTTTTGGGAACGGCAGTGTTTGGAATCTATGTGGTAAGAGGGCAGTCAGCGGTGTGGACCTGTTCTCATCTGCCCACTTCCTCCTTTTGGCTATACAGAGACAGCCTGAACAACACACACACACACACACACACACACACATACACACACACTCTACAGGGCTATTTTCTTATTTGATGGACTAAAGAAAGCAATAAAAACAAGCCGTATCTTGAAGTTGTCAAGTAAAAAAATGAATTAGTTGCCTAGAGATTGTCTAGCCAGCTAACTCTGCCTTGCTTAACAAAGAAGGAAATCTACTCAATAAAAACGTAACAATACTTTTGGGGGAAATGTGAGTTTTGGCCCAAGGTAAATTCTGGAAATAAAGCTGTCACATTAGGAAGGAAGTAGAGAAGAAGGATCACTAGGAGAAGCTTCAAATCATCACGAAACATGATGGAAAGAAGAGACAGGGACTTGTGATTAAGGGAGCAGTTGTTCCCCTTTGTGACGGTGGAAATCACTCTTTCCTTCACGAAGGGTGAGGTTAATATTGGGTACTGAGACTCCACATCTGCTGTCAGATGCTAAAAGCACAGTGGGACCAGAAGTTGGATAAACAACTAATCTAAGCAGAGAGAGCCGCCTGAGAGGAGTTCACCTCCCAACAGCCATGCTGCCCCAAATACCAAGATATGTCTCAGAAAAGCACCGGGTAATGGCCGAGCTTAGCGCCAAACACCAGGAAGGGAACAACAAATGTTCCATCTCAGTGAAGGCTGTGCATAAAACTCCTTCCTCCACCTCATTTTTTCCACCCTCTCTTTTCTTCATTGTTAAATAAAAAAGAGCCTTTCCAAGAGCTGTTTCACTGGCAAGCCTTTAGTGAAGTCATTTGACAGGGAATACATTTATAGTGAAAATCCAAGGGCAACAACTTACAAGAGTGTCTATAGAAAGACAGACTCCACAGGTAGTGTGGTTGGGTGGCCCCAGAAAAGAACAGAGACCCTCTTCTGTCATCAGGGGTCCTCTCCCAATTTATCCCTCTCCCTCCTGCTAAAGCTCCCAACAGGAGTGTTGGTAAGAGCACAGGCTGTGGACCGTGATGGGCCAGGTCCTAGTCCTCATCACCCCTTCTACTAGCCATTTGTTCTTAAGCTGCTATCTCACCCATCTACTCCTTCAATTGGATGCCCACACGGGCCCCTGGAAGATTTATGAAGATCCAACATATGGCAAACGTTCACCTGCTACTTCCATTGTCTCCCCAAAGCTCTTTGTCCTTAATGTTTACATTCTGGATTCTCTCTTGACGACCCACTGAAACACTCTTCAGATGACCAAAGATCTTCTAGGTGTCAAGCACACTGCTGTTGTTGCTTTTTTCTTAAGCCTGTGTCCTTCTGGACCATTTTACAGTACTCAACCCCACTAACCTTATCGACAGTCTTGGCTTCTGCACAGCTGCCATGTCCTCTGTCCCTGCTCTCTTTGTTGGCAACTGTTTGCCTCCCTTCTTGGCCTCTGCCTTCTGCCCACCTCCCACATGTGGGCATCTCCAAGTTCTTTTGGAGGTCCAGTCTGGCCATCTTTATTCTTGCTCCCTCCGTGAGCTCATCACTGACCCCCTTCCTCGAGATTTAACCATTGTGCATCCAGATGATGTCCAAACTTTCATCTCCAGCCTCCTCTTTCTCCTGAACAAGAGAACCTGTCAGGTAACCCTCATGTGCCCCCTACCCTCATCAGGCTGCTTCCTGCTTCTGGAAGGCCCTCTCTAATAGTTTCCTACTAAGATCTAACTTATGCTTGAAGATACAGCAGGAATTCCCCCTTGTCCCCAAAGATGCCCTTCACCTCCTCTGCTCATAGGCTCTCCACTTGAAAACAGTGTTCCCCGACCCTCTATCCCAACATGTATCATAGTACTAAAACCCCAGCCTTTGGAAACTCCTGCTACAAGGGCAAATCTGCTGCTGAAATATAAAGCCATAATGGCCTGATGAAAAGCCACAGGTTACAATAGAGCTTGCCTTAGCTTCATCCTCACCGTGTTAGGACAGGGAAATCAAGCACCATTGCTCAATTAGATGTTCATTAGCTGTTCATGGAAGATAGCTAACTAGTCTCTGCTTTTGCTCCTCTTTGGTCCTTTTTAGTCTGTTCTCCATGGGTCAGTCAGGGCCATCTTTCAAAAATGTAAATTGGATCACACTGCTTCCCTGCTTAAAAACCTGCACTCATGTTGCCATTAAAATGCATTCACTTTCCGGGCACGTGGGTGGCTCAGTGGGTTAAAGCCCCTGCCTTCGGCTCAGGTCATGATCCCAGGGTCCTGGGATGGAGCCCCACATTGGGCTCTCTGCTCAGCAGGGAGCTGCTTCCCCCCCTCTCTCTGCCTACTGTCTGTCAAATAAATAAATAAAATCTTAAGAAAAAAATTGCATTCACTTTCCCTTCTTGCTCACCAATCTCTAACTACCTCGACCTCCTTTCTGTTCTTCAGCATGTCAAGGCCTTTCCCACCACAGAGCCTTTGCACCTATGGCTCTCGGGCTAGAATATTGCCCCATGAGGCCTGAAGGAGAGGGAAATACCACTATCTGGACTGGACTTTTCCTACCTTGAGGTTCACCCTCTTATTTCAAGGATGCTGCATTCCAGCCAAACAGAATTGCTGGTCTTCCAGTTGTGTGGGTCCCTCTGCCTTTCCCCAGACCTTTAATCCATCATGATCCAACTCAGATTTCTCTCTGCTAATCTCAAGTCTTCACCTTAAGTCTACAAATACTCTCCTCTTCTGACCTTCTGGAACACGCTTTCTGTATTTCACTTCTGTCGCCACACTGCTTGCATTACCCCCAATGGTATGCTAGTGTGAGTATAGCATGGGTTTTTAGAGCTGGCGGCTTGGGACTGGCCCGTTCTGCTGCCTCTTCCTAGCTCTGTGGCCTGGGACACCTGATGCATGCTCCCGGAGTCTCATTTTCCCCATCTGTCAAAGAGGGATAAGAACCAGAGCGATTTTTCTGGACACTCAGTGCCAGAACGTGTCACAGGGAGTGCCCTGCCCAGGATTGTTCTCTCTCCTTTCCCTGATTTCCTTCCCCAGTGCCAGGCACACCACAGCTCCCCAGCGACACTAAAGGCACAAGCAGACGCACGAGGGCCTCCTACTCACTGTCGGTTCCTGCGTCCCAGCCATTCTTCCGGATAGAATCGCAGTCCGAGCGGCAGGGCGACACGGCAGGCAGGTTGGGGGCCACGCTGCACACGACTACACCACGCCTGGCCGTCAGGATGCGCGGGGACTCCGGGTGGAACGTGGTCATCTCCTGGTGCTCGCCCCCCAGCCCGTCCACGATCTTATCCAGGTTGCTCCTGGAGTCGCTCTGGAAGCACGGCGTGTAGGCCATGGGGCGCACGGGCACCTGCGGGGGCCCCACCTCCTGGTAGACGTTGCGGCCGTCCCCGCTGCCGCGCAGGTTCCGGAACGGGATGCCGTTGCTCTTGTTGAGCAGGGCGGCCGTGGCGGGGTCCTGCACCAGCGTGATGTTGTTGCGCGAGTAGTTCTTGCGGAAGACCTTCTTGCGGAAGACGATGAAGAGGATGACCAGGATGAAGATGATGAAGAGGACCACGGCGATGCCGATGAGCTCCTCCTTGCCCACGTACGAGTGGCCGGCCTGGATGTTGGGCACGACCACGGGCCGCAGCCCGCAGTACTGGCCCACGTAGCCTGGCGTGCAGTTGCACACGAAGGAGCCGAACACGTTGACGCAGGAGCCCCCGTTCTCACACTCCTCCCGCTCGCACTCGTTGACGTCCTCCTCGCACCTTCGGGACAAAACACAAAACGCCTTTCAGACGGCGGGCCACGCAGCGCGGTTCACCGCGGCCGTCTTTCCAAGGAAGTCCAGCGCCCCAAAGTCACGTGAAGCGAGACAAAGATAGAGTGATGGTGTGCGTGTGTGCGTGTGTCTGTTGGCGAGGGAGGGAGGTGGTGGGCACCTCGGCAGGTGGCCCGAGTTGTCGTGGCGAGTGAAGGTACTTCTCCCAACCAACCGGATCTCTCCCAGATAGTCCGATTCCCCTCCAGAAGGGAGTAGGGCAAAGACGTCGGAAGGGAAGAGGAGAAAGAACAGATGCTGTTGGAGAGGGACTGGGCTCCGAATCCTCGGGCCGATGCACTTCAGGATTTACATTTTTGTAATGTGGGAAATGCCATGCAGTACATGTCTTTCCCGTTCTGTAACACATCCGCCCCACTGCTGGAACTGGTGCTGCCATAGGACCCCAGAATGAAACTGTACCGTGCCTCTATGACAAAATATACGGACATTCACACGAAATCAGAGAAATAAAGACTAGAGATAGTCTTGGAGCAGTTTTGGCCGGTTTTGCCACCAAATTAGTTTGCCACTAACTTACCCTCAATCCTTTTAGTTCTCTGAACTACTAAGATTGAACTGCAGAGGAAAAGCAGTGAACCTGTATAACTTACACAGGCTTTCCCAAGAGGAAGAAATCCTTGGTTCAACAGTTCCGGTAATTTTAGGTCCCTTTGGGAACTGTGTGTGTGTGTATGTGTATAGGGTGCATGACAGAGAAAGTGGACTGGTGGAGGGCTAAAGATCTATATATCCTACAGATTCTGTGCTTACCATAAAGGTTAGTACTAATGCAGATAACCAGGAAAAAATGATTAAATCATTCTAATGAAAAATAATTAAATCAACTTTATTCTTTTTAAAGCAATCCGTGACTCCCATTGAGTATAATTATAAGGCAAACATTTTAGTCCTTTTCTTTGTTAGTTTAACGTTACATGAGAGCATAGACCTCACTCCTTCACTTTTCTCTTCACTTCAGCAATTGCTTCGGTGTGCTCTTTTAAAAGGTGTGATCACTTATATCTTTGATAATCCACCTTTTAAAATGTAGTCAAACGTTCCTAATTTGAACAGATTGAGGCCAGGTCATTTGGAAATTAGAATCACAGAGTATTTAAAAATAAATGCAGCTTTATTACTTTAAATTACATCCAACCATTCAAAGTCCGCTAAGTATTTCCTGGTAAAGTCCTCGGGAGATTTGCTTTAATGAATACATAAGACTGATCTGTAATTAGAATATCACTTGCTTGAGATTACATATATATACTTCTCAAACGATCAAGGATGGTTGGAAGTGGCGTTTTACTAAGAGCTTAAAACATTCTCTTTCCGTTTGGCTCACACTTTAATTTCCCTCATTTCTTGGGGGAGAAAGAGTTTGCAAAGGAAAGGTAGGCTCTAGTTTCTCAGAACGATCGTAAAACATTAGGCAGTAGAGTCCAGTTAATGAGTTCTGGGGAAATGGGTGGTATGTCTGCCTCAGAATTATACTGGAAATATAAGAGGTTATAGATGATTTTCTTTAAAAGAACTGTTTTCCTAACTACAGAACACATAGTAATTATGTAAAAATTTGCAAATAGAGACATATAGAGTTAAAAAAGTATAAATCACTAACAACCCCATTACCCAGAGATAATCCCTGTTAACGGTTATATCATTTGTAAGCCCTCTTTTTGTAAAGATATTAACCTTATGCCTGTCCTACTCATGGTAGGTTAGTCTTTTATCCCTTCTAATTGTTTACTGTTTGGCTTTCTTAGCAACAAGAAGCAGAGGAGAGGAAGGCTAGTTACAATCTCACTTACGTGACTCCAGTGAGCCCAGCTTTGCAATTGCAGATGAAAGTGTTCCCTATGGGGTCGCAGGAGCCTCCGTTCTGGCAGGGGTTTGGGAAGCAAGCTGTGATCTCCGATTCACAGTTTCTTCCGGTGAACTGTGAGAGACAGGTACACTGATAGCCTGGAGAAACAGAGGTCCTCATGAGCCATGTACCATTGGCAATGGTTGGAGTGCAGGGATTTGGCCATCACTCCCCTTCCCGACTCCTCCTAAACCAAATCTTCAGCGGGGCCCAGATTCCAACAATGATTATCGTATTGGTTGTTCTGAACTGGGGACTCATTTGCCACAAAGATGCCAAGTAATGCTTTGGATCCTCCACTAGTCCACAAAAACGCACCTAATTAACCACAGGGCAAATTAGAGTGAGACTGGTAAGAGACACCCAAGGAACAGACTCAGAAGAGCAGAGGCCAAGATGGGGAGAAGATGCTTTCCCCAGCACACTCCTTCATAAAAGGCAGGATGCTTCCAGGGATAAGCCCTTTACCCTAGGTACCATTCTAGCTCCTTTCCTGAACCCCTCTTCCCAACCTCATGCCGCTTCTCTGCTTAGCCAAGAACCGCAATTCCCGCCTGGAGAGGAGGTGAGGAAAGGAAGGTAACATGCGGATATCTGTTGACTCAAATGGACCTCAGTTTCACAGATGCACAGGGAAATGGAAGAATCCCAGCCTTCACCCAGCTCCTGTATTGGGTCCCTGATTTTCACATCTTTGTCCACTTTCTCTGTTTCTGCTCATGAACCCATCAGGAGGAAATGGGGGGGGGGTAGCATCCTTACCACCGGGAACATTAAGTATCAGAGAAGGTAAGAGTCTACGAGGACAGTGGCATTATTTACCTCTCAGAGATGGAAGGGGTGAATAATTAGTGAGGGCTTTCTTTTGCCTACTTTAAAAAAATTTAAATTCCTTTTCCTATGAAAGGTGTAATGCACATAGTAAAAAGTCTGATGGTTCTCTAAGTCCCACTTAGTACAACAGCAGCTCTACATGCCATTGAACAGGAAAGCTAACCTTTGAACAACATGGGTTTGAACTACCTCTGCTCACTTATGCATGAACTTTTTATAGTTCGGTACTGTAAATGTATTTTCTCTTCCCTATGATTTCCTTAATAACGTTTTCTTTTCTCTAGCTTACTCTATTGGGCGAATACAGTATATAATATGTAGAGCATACACAATATGTTTTCATTGGCTGTTATGTCATCAGTAAGTCCTCACGTCAATAGTGGCCTATATTCAGGGGTTAAGTTTTGGGGAGTCAAAAGGTATACAGAGATTTTGGCTGTGCAGGGGATCGGCATCCCTAACTCTCACGTTCTTCAAGGGCCAGCTGTACTTACTGCTAATTCAGCACCAAACTCTTCACATACTAGTTCTCTCTGGGGGTTGCTGTTTGGCCTGGTGTTCTGTATTTTTATACGCTGGAGAAATCTTTCCTCTGAGGCCTTCTGACTGACAGTCTTTGAGGCTGCTGTCCCTGGGATCGCCCTCTCCGCTCTCCTGGGCTGGATCTAGTGTTTTTGGTATCCCCTACTTCCTAATTTCTTGGCTTCCTCTCTATTTCCTTAGGATCCATCCTACAGTAGCTGAGAAAGGGTTTGCAGGTCAATGTTGTGAGACTGTGCATAGCAGGATATGTCTTTGCTTCACCCTTACCCCTCTTTGGTAGGCTGTGCCCAGAATTCTGAACAATTCCTTCCATGTGGCCTTTGAGAAATCCAAGGCCTTTTGGTCCCTGAAGTTTGTACAGGACCTGGTTTCTTTTCCTCTACAGCAACGTGGAGGATCTACTCTTGGCCCCCAGTTTTCTGAGATTTCACCATGATTTGCTGTAGTGTGGGTTTATTTCAATCAGCCCTGGGCACTCTGGAAATTCTTGTCCTTTAAATTCTTCAGAAAATTTAATTATTTCATTGATGATTTTCATTCCCTTGTTTCCCCTGTTCTGTCTTTATGAAAGTTTTATGATTTGGATCTCAGATCTCCTGGACCTTCCTCTAATTATTTTTCTTATATTACATCTCCGTGGGTTTTTTTTTTCTTCCTGTGCTTTCTGAGATTCTCATCGTCTGAAACTTTTACTGAGATTTTCATTTATGTTGTCATTTTCCAGGAGCTCTTTTTTTGTTCACTAAGGTTCTGTGTGTGTATGTGTGTGTGTTTAAACAATAGCACAATAGCATCCTGCTCATGTTTTGTGGTTACAATATCTTATCTCTCAAGGATATTAATATTTTTATGAAGTTTTCTCCCTGCATAGTTTTGTCCAGGTTGTTTTTTCTCTGTTTCTTTGCTTTGGTCTCTGCGATGGTGAATTTCATGTGTCAGTGGGACCAGGGTATGGTGTCCAACTGCTGGACAAACACCAGTCCAGGTGATGGTGTGAGAGTATCTGTGGATATGATTAACACTTACAATCAGCTGACTTGAAGCAAAGCAGATTACCCTCCATGATATGGGCTAGACCTTATTCATTCATTTGACTGCTGTAAGAAGGAATTCTGCAGCAACAGAAATTTTGCCTGAGTTTCCAGCCTGCTGGCCTGCCCTGTAATTTCAAATTCAAGACTACAAAATCAATTCTTCCCTGAATTTCCAGCCTCTTGGCCTACCCCATAAATAGGTGATTTGCCAGCCCCACAATTGTATGAGTCAATTCCTTAAAACCCATCTATCTGTCTATCTATCATCTATCTAACCATCCTATTGGTTCTGCTTCTCTGGAGAAGCTTGGTACATTCTTTATCTTCCAAATTAGAGGATTTCCTACGTTGTCCGGCAATCCCTCCTAATCAGCTCAGATCACAGAGTGGGACAGTAGGAAATTAGAAATCTAATGGGAAGCTCTGAGACATGAGTGGGGTTTGTCAACTGTGATACTGTGATACTGTTTCAGTACCACTGGGTTGGTAAATTTCCCCACTTATGACCCTTATCACCTGCCCAGAGGGAGAGTGAAGGTCTGGTTTCTAACATTCGGGTGACTGGATGGTGGGAGAGGAGGGATGGCTGTGGGTCTCAGCATCCAATGAACACATGGGATTCACTTCTACCCACCCCAGTTCTGACCAAGTGCAGGGCAGACCCAGGCCCTCCCTCCACCCTGTCTTCTCACCCCTGCAATCCACCATCACCTTCATCACCCTCTGCCAGGGCATGGGGGGCGTGGTTACCTGGCTGCACAGAGAGAAGGCAGGAATCTAGGGTTCTGACTGCCTCTCAAACAGGTTTTTGACCAATTCTTATTTTAAGCACTTCTCCTCATCTCTTACCTTTCTAGAAGTGACTAATGCCTCCAGTTCCTGAGCCTTTTGGGGATTCAGTTCCCAGCCTCCCTTCTGCTGGTCAACATTTCAGCCTCTTGAAGATTTACTTCTCTCTCCCGTACCACCCGTCCCTTTGCCTCCCACCTTCACCCTTGGTTGATGCTGTCTCCTTTTCCAGTCCCCTTACTCCTCGGGGCTTCTGGCTTATGAAAATGTTCTTACTCATGTGATGGTGGGATTGTGATGGAGAGCGCCACATTACCTGGAAGTGACCAATGAGACTTTCCTCATTTCTAAGATCTTTTGTAAATGCTATAAATAACCATTCTCACTCTTAGTTGAAGGGTTCCTGGGCTAATCTCTGTTCCCCAGTGACTGAGGTTGAGATTTTATAGATTGATTTTTTAAAGTTGATTGATTGATTGATTGATTTTAGTAATCTCTACACCAAATGGGGGGGGCTCGAACTCATGATCTTGGAGATCAAGAGTCACATGGTCTTCCTGCTGAGCCAGCCAGGTGCTCCTATAGATTGATTTCTATAGGCATAACATAGTTAAAAATCTCTAGATTGAAACAGTGTATATGTGCTCATTCATGTGTACTCAACCCACAATACAGGGAGACCTTATGACTCTCTGGGTGTTCCTACGTTCCGAGAAAGACTTGCCTTTGGGAGGCAGGTGCAGGAGGCAAGAGAGAACTCTACATTTACAAAAGGAGGGGGCCGTGTGGTCCCAGCCTCCCCGGTACCAAGAAGCACAAAGGGCCAGAGATTGAGGCTACGGGAGAGACACGGTGCTCTTGAATGCAACAACGGTGAAACACCAGGGAACTAACTCTTAAGGAAAGAACATTGTTGATTCAAACTGTGTCCAAAGGCGGTCGGCCTGATGTCTGCGGACAGGCTGCAGGGGTCTGAGGTATGCTTGCTTTAAATTATGCTGACTTGGAATTTTTTTTTTTTTTTTTTCAATTTGGGAAGCTGCTCACCCTAATGGAGTCAAATGGGATTGATGAAAACAGTTAGAACTGGGAAAAAATGTGTCTTTGTGTCACCTGGCTAGTCCTTGGCCAGAAAAGCATGCCATTTAGAGGTAGAGTGACCTGTGAGGATGAATTAGACTCCCTTCTTGACTTTAAGGGAGGGATGCCACAACCACAGGAGAGAACTTACAGGAGCATCAGTGATGAGGTGGGAGTGAAGCCAAAGGGGCAATCTAAGGCAAGGTGGGTTGGGCAGGTAAAACTCCCCCCTCTCCAGCTCCTACGGGCAAGCTTCCTACAATTCCCCAAATAAAGCCTCAGCAGAAGACGTTGGGGGGAAGGGAGGCACAAGGAAGTCCTGTCTGGAAATAAGGGACATTTGAATTACTATCATGGAAACTGGATTCTAACTAAGGTCATGGGTTTGATTTCTTTGATTTGATGTCTCGGTGCCTTGGAAAATCAGAATTTAAAATGAGGCGATACCTCTAGTGCACTATTTTACTCCCACACATTCCCTTCTGCATTTTGTCATTTTCATTATCTTTTGTGGGCTAGCTGGTGTTACTACTGGATGCGGCTGCCAGGTTGACTGATTAACCTATTCACTGACTGAGTGCCTAAGCCACAGGCAGTGGTCGGCTGGCGCCTGCTCACAGTGTTGTGAGAACGGACTGCTAAATGGTTGGGAACTTGGCAGGCCCGTTGTAATACCCTTGGTAGCCTGACATGAGTCACGGTGGGAGTATCTACATTACAGAAATCAAGAAACACTATCAACTGGGGCTTCGATTTCTAGAGAGCACACCCTGCAAGAGGGACTAAGGCGGGCCCTGGGGATATAAAGATAAAAATACACCATCTACACACATAAAGGCAGCTACAAGACCACCATGAGAGCAGGCACGGGGTGTGGCAGGAGTACAGAATGGGAGCATTGGATCTAGGCTGGAGAAAACCACACCTGACAGAGGGGATCTCTGCTTTACATCTGAAGGTGATGACGTCAATGATGAGGATGGCTGGTGACACTTGTAGGACGTTTATTCTGTGCCAAAAACAGTTCCAAGCACTTCGCATCTACTAACTCATCTAATTTTGAAAAGAAGCCTGTATCGGAGGTGCTGTTTTTCCTCCTATTTTCTAGATGAGGAAAGTAGGGTACAGAAAAGTTGATTAACTTGTTCACGATCATGAAGCTGGTGCGGATCTGACTCCACAGTCCCCAAACTATTCAATATCCTCTGAACTTTATTTTTAACAACTGTACTACATTACAGTCTCTTTCTGGATTCTCTGCTTATCCAAAGACAGAAGGAAGCTGTCTGGTATCTGCTTGCACCATCTTAAAACCATGGGGCAAAGGAGGCAGAGACTGGTAAAAAATAATGCTTGTAGAACCTTGAATTTGGAGTTTTTATGTTAACACAGTGAGAGGAGGAAGTGACTGGATCTTATTTTAAAGTGGTCAGATTTTTCTTTCAACGAAAGAAGAGTGAGATCTATTGTGAAAGAGGTTTCTAGATCAAGAGTCACTGTTATTACCAAGTTTTCCTTATGATCTCATTCTCCTGGCCAGGGCCTATTATTAGTAATTTTAGAATATCAATAAGTCTGCCACAATGATACTAAGGGATCTAATGCCATAGTGGTTTAAAATCACTCTGAGTCATTTTATGAAGGACCACAATAACCCTAGGAAGGAAAAATGAAAAGCCCCATTAACATTTCAACTCCATGGGGGCTGGAGAGGTTAGTGGTTCGTTCAAGTACATATAACCAGAAAGTGATTGAGCTTGAGCTTGAATCCAGGCTTTCAGATTCTCAAACATTTCTACAAGATGATATGGGCACCGAAACTCATCAGGAGCGGGAACTTATCACTAGCTAGGAATGAGGAGGGGATTGTACTTAGACCCCACAATGCTCCAGGGAGATAAGGAAGATGGACCTCAGACATCCTCTGGGAGCCAAATAATCATTAAATAGTAAGATACTGGCGTCATAAAGTTTCTGCTCTTCCCAAGCATTACCATATGTAGGTCTAAAATACAAATCAAGGGCGGGGAGTGGGGCGCCTAGGTGGCTCAGTTGGTTAAGCATCTGCCTTTGGCTCAAGTCATGATCCTGGAGTCTTGGGATCAAATACCATGTCAGGCTCCTTGCTCAGCAGGGAGTCTGCTCCTTCTTCTCCTTCTGCCCCTCTCCCTGCTTATGTACACGGGCTCATGCTCTTTCTCTCTCAAATAAATAAAATCTTAAAAAAAAAAAACCCTCCTACGTATCAAGGAAACGGAATTTCAAGAACTATCCAGGCATTATTTGACCATAAATAATATTTTAACACTTTGCAAATGTGAAAGAAAAATAAAATGCAGTGGATACTATTAAAAAGAGTAGGGTTTTTTTTTTTTTTTCAGGGTTAGGGGAAAAGGCCAAATAAGGAAATTATTAGCAAGAACAACAGCTTAGGGGTGCCTAGGTGGCACAGTCGGTTTCAGCTCAGGTTATGATCTCAAGGTCGTAAGATGGAGCCTTGTTTTGGGTTTCCCGCAAATCTGCTTCACATTCTTTCTCCCCCTCCCACTTGGGCTCCCCCTGTCTCTCTAAAATAAATAAATCTTTCAAGAAAATTTTAAAAAGAACAACAGCTTATTATGCACTAGGAAAACGTAAAGAACATTCTGTGCATTAACTCATTTAATTCTTGACAATGACCCTATGTTGTAAGTACTGTTATTACAGTTATTTCAGAAACAAGGGAACTGAGGCTTAAATAAGATGGTTTGCCTGAAGTTACATAGTCAATAAGTGGCAGACACCACTTAAAGCAGTTCAGTTCCCAGGTTCAAAAAATACAAATCATATTCTTAGCATTGGATACATGTTACAAAAAAATAATACTGTTATAGCCTCTCTTGCCCGGAATCCTGGCAGAGTGAGAAGTGTATTTTTAAGCCTTGCCTCAAAGCTGTGCTCTTGTTTACAATCCTCTAGTTACAGCAGATGCAGATGGCTTTGAAATCAGCACCCAGACCAACTTAAAATGCCCCCTCCTTTCCTCGTTCAAAGAAAACTGCAAAACCTATTAAATGCAAAAAATAGAAACGGCTTAAGCAATTACAGAGTGACTAGGGGCTGGGTAAGCAAATAGTCAAGATCATTTCTATCTGACTCCTTTGACTTATTAGTTGTTCTCCAAGCTGATTCATCCAGGTAATGGCCTCAACCCTTAGCCTTGCTCCCTGATCTAGATGACATGATTCCAATCAGGTATGGCTGCCTCGATAAGGTGACATCTGCCTGGTGCACAAAGGTGGACGTAATGACAAATGTGAGCTGGCATTTGGGATCTGAAGTCAGTATCAACCACTACGTTGCTGGATTATGGATTTCATCTAGAGACTCCAAGAGCTCACGTGATCTGGGGAGGCAGCCGTAAGGGGTAAGGGAGCTCCTGGGTCCTTTTAAGTTCTGGCTGTTACCCACCAGCCAGATATGTTCACAGCTGAGCTGCCTGGCCTCCAGGAACCTCCCTATTTTTATCTGGTAATTGAATCTCACTAATACCCACTTCACGGAGGATAATAAGGCTTTTGGATTCATCAGCTACAATGTAGCACACACACATTAGGTGCTTTGTTGTTATAATTATTGTAATTACCAGGGATTCTGAAATCAGCTGCGTTTCTGTGTTGCCCATCAACCAAAAGACTGAAAGCCATGGGAGTTTCTTACTCTGACTTTTAGGCTAAATCTTGGGAAATCCTGAAAATTCTGTGTGAATCTCAGTAAGCATGAGAAAACTCATACTTAATTCAGTGGGCCCATTATGAGATGCTAATCACAAGTGGGGAGGGGGTTTGGCTGTAGAACATAGCCTCTGTCATTCCTGTGTTTTACCACACAGGGTGCAGAATTACCTTTGAAAGTGGGACCTGTAACTTTCCCTAGGACAGCTTGCTTACATTTCAACCACTGTATATTGGGCTGAGCTTCTAGCATTTTTCTTTGAGGATCTGGAAACACGTAATGTGTTAAGAACATTAGGCACACAATAAATTCTCATGTCCCAGCATGTTCTTTTGTGTTTGCACACATTCTGACTGCTTTTGGGTTTTGAGAGTTTGGGTGTTTTTTTTGTTTTATAGCAGTATCTATATGATTAATGCTGTTACCATGAGGTTTTTTCCGAAGTACCGAAAACAAGGTGCCTCAGGAAAAAAAAAAAAAAAAAAATCCCTATAAGCTGCAAAGCTCAGGCAAAGTGTGTCCACAGTAAGTGCTCCTGGCTGGCTCAGTCAGTAGAGCAAGTGAGACGTGATCTCCAGGTTCTGAGTTGGAGGCCCACTTTGGGTGAAGAAATTGCTTAAAAATAAAAATATTTTTTACAAAAAATGATATTCACAATATATCGACTGGGAGTCTGGTTCCTCTCTTCTCTGTCCCACTTCGCTCAGTGGCCAGCAGGCTGAACTCATACAGGAACCCTGTTCAATTCCCTTAAGCCAGTTGGGAGGGGAGGGAGGCCACACAATGGAATTTGTTGGTCCCAGAGACAGCAATGGGATTCCAGAATTTACCAAAAGTTTGAAGGCCTGAGCTTTTCCAGACCCTTAACAGTTAGGGATGCAAAATACTCACTAAAACATCACTCAAAGTATCTCGGTCACCTTTGTTGTTGAAAACACTTCTACACCCAACTCCTGGCAACATCCAAGAACTTGCTGTCCTGTGCAACTTACTTAGAGGGAGTAGGTAGACACTCTCACTTTCCTCTTCAGAGGGGAGCTCAGGGGGACCTCAAACTTCTGACCGACTGGGGATCAAATTTCAAGCTTCACACTAAAACAGTGACAATCAAAGCAGGCCGCACACCTAATGTTTACTCCCTGAACATCCAATGTCTGCTCACCTCTCCTGGAAATCACCGACTCACATTCCTGCAAACATAGTTTATTGGCATCCTCAAAAGTCACTGGTTTACAAGCTCAGATGTGCATAGAACTATCTTGAGACTTGTTAAAAACAGAGATGTCTGAACTCCCCTCCTTTGCAGATTCCGAGATTCCAACTTGTAGGTTTGGGTGTTGTTCCCCACCCCCCCACCAAACTTTCACTGAGAAATTTTTCTTGGTAGTAAGTTTAGCAATTTGCAACTATGACTCAGTGATCTAGCAGAAGGTTCCTTTGACTTGGGCAGTGAATGAAGGAGGCAAGTAAAGAGATTCTTCTCTTCCCTTAACAATCAAGAGACTCTTCCATAGCAAGGTTTCATTTTAATAAGGTCCTCAGGTGAGGCAGGTGCCTCTCAGAGACTGAGAACCACCATATATGTATATGTGAAGACAAAAAAAGAACTAGTTTTCTTAGGTTTCAGGGCAGTTCAGAAATAGAGAAAGATATCAGCGTATCACCTAGAGATCTTGTTAAAATATAAGACTTGGACTCAGTGGGTTTGGGGTGGGATCTAAGATACATTCCTAGTATTTGCAGGGATGCCGATGCTGTTGGCTCCTAGAACACATTTTAGGTGACAAGGATTCCAAGAGCACAGGCTGGAGGGGGGTTCCACAAACCTGAATCAAATCCTGGCTTCCCCACTGTACTAGCTGTGTGACACGGGGCTAGTTCCTGAACCTCTCTGGCCTGTGTTTTTAATCTGTAAAATGGTGGGGCGTGGGGGAAGATTAGTACTGAGCCCAGTGTATTTTAAGAATTGTCACAGCGTGTAAGCACCTATCAGGCAAGCACTTACCACAGTACCAAGCACAAAGTAAGAGCATAATACATGGTAACTCTTAACATTTACAAATTACCAAGTTCTCACTTTGAGAGTTAGGCTTCTGGTCTCATGCAGAGCTGATAGAATGGCTATTTCTGGCCTGGTGCCTGCCTGGCTCGCTGCACTGCTTTGCCAAATTATAGCTTAGCTTCAACTAGGTTTTTCCAGTAATGGGCTTGAGCAGAGCAGGACGAGGCAGGGAGGACTGAGGACTCCTTATCCAGATTGTGGGTGCTCAGTGGGCAGCTCCCTACCCCACAGGGTCTGGTAATGCAGGGGTCAGCATGGGACGAGACCATTTCTCCTCCACGGTGGTTGCTATTTCCAGTTCATGTTTATGAAATATATGTAATTCCAAGGCTTTAACAAGTGAGAGCCTTCCTTTTGTGGTTGATTTACAGAGTCATATTTACACTCTTATTACAAGTTAGCATTCCGGGCTCTAATTCCCTTGGGGCTCCCGCAGATCGTTCTCAGGATAGCTAGAGTTATACGCTGGTCAAACCTGCTGACCATGTCATTCTGAGTGAGCAGACGCGGCTTCCTGGCTGCTTCCTGCCAAGGGCCTGCTTGGGTTTGGAGGAGGCTAGAGCACAGCCCCGCCTCTTTGAAATAGAATGCCTCTTGCTGTGGGTTGCTGCTTTAAAAAGTCTGAATGCTCTGCAAGCTGGGATAGCCACAGTTGGAGAGTGAAGCCTGTCCCCAGGAGAGCCGATGACCAAGACGCCAGCATTCTTCAGTGGTCAAGGGGGTGATTATACTCAATTACATGTTCTGGAAATTTAAAGCCACACACAGCACAGGGTTCGAACAGCAGGAAGATGCTGAGTCAATTAACTTTTGTCATCAGCCTCCTCCCTTGTATGGAGTCACACCGGAAGCATCTCACTCCACTTTCTCTAACCCTCTCCCCCTTTTTGAATACTGTCTGTATCCCAGCCTTTGATCTGGAGAAGCCGGGCTCGCTGCTCTCTCTGTGATTACACACCTCTGCAGCCAGAGGGCATTCTTTAAGGCATGAATATTCTTCCATTAACGACTGAGGGTTTTGTTCTTTTTAAACCATCCCTCACAACTAGGATGATTTTTTACTTTCTTTTAAATACCCTTACAATTAGCTGCATAGTTTCACAGACGGGAGTTAAAGGCCAAATTATTGGTTATTTCCTTCCTGGCTTTTCTCCCCCAATTTCAGGCATTCGCAGAGAAGATATAAGGGCCTAGCAAAAATTCCTCTCATAGGGGTGGCTCAATCGGTTAAGCGTTTGCCTTTGGCTCAGGTCATGATCCCGGGGACCTGGGATTGAATCCCACTTTGGGCTCCCTGCTTGGCAGGAAACCTGCTTCTCCCTTTCCCACTCCCCCTGCTTGTGTTCCCTTTCTTGCTGTCTCTCTCTCTGTGTCAAATAAATAAATAAAACCGTTAGAAAAAAAGAAAATTCTTCTCATATTAACAGATAATAGTGGCAAGAAAATGGATTTCCTCTCCTCTTTTTTTAGAAGCTGAGGTTTTAATCTTGATACCCAGGAGCAGGTGGATAGATACCTCCCCACATATCAGAGGAGGAATTCTGTGTCTTTGCTTTCCTAGGGAAGCAACAGAAACCCAGTTCGTGGATTTCCTGGTAGGTGGTGAAGAGTTTGCTGGCCCTACATTCAGTACTACTGTGCACAAGACCCCCAGATTGGGGATCATGGCCTGGGGGTCGCTGAGGTAAGAACTACTGGGCCTCCTCACTCAAGAGAAAGTAGAATTGAAAGAAGAGAGTCATATAGATGGAGATGAGGAAAGATACTTTGTTTTAGGAAAACATGAGCCTCCAGGCACAAAGGAGACATTTGAACTGATGGAAGTCTCTATCGCCTCGGAAGAAAGGGCACCTGTTGTGGAATCCCAGTCCCAAACCCAAAGAGAGGGCAAAGTGGGGAGCAGGAACAAAGAAGAATGGGAGAGAGAACGCAACCAGGCCAGGGCAGGCCTGCGGGGAGAGGAAAGCAAGCGCTTGAGGCCGTGTGAAAAGCATACAGCATGGGGGTCCTCAGTGTTAAAATGTAGTTAAGCCAAATGAGATTTAAAAAAACAAAAAGTAGAGGAAAATTGCCATGTTGACACGAGTCACATTCACTTAATGAACATACCTGCACTGAATACTTAGTTCACGGATTTCAGGCAATTAAAAAACACTAAAATGCACGTCGCAGAGCAAGATTCCCTTTTTCTTTAAGAGGGTGATTATTATCGTTACTATTATTTTAAAGATAACCCATGGTGGAAGCCCATAGCTTTGCCAGCAAAAACACCATCCTGCCATCGCTGAAAGTATGTTACAATTTGTGGCTATGCACCGGGCATTTGACATGGAGTGGTGTTCTGTTTCAACCCAATTTAATTATATGCTCCTTTTATATATCGTGGATGGCTCGCACTAGCAGAATTGTTTTGCCTGGTGAAAAACTGGCCATGACTTGTCATAATGGGCTGGTTTATAGAACCACTGAAGTATAGTTACTGCCCATCAGTTGGGAATTATGGCACCATAACAACCCTTTATTTACATATACTGCTGAGACAGTAAAAACAGCAAATAGATTTCTTAAATCGAGACGGCAGAAATTTCCCCCCAGGGCACTTGGCCCTCATTGTGGCGGCAACATATGCAAGTCTAAATAACTTTGGTGTCTGTATTTCGGCAGTGTATCATTTCATGGACAGTTTATAACATTCTAATAATAAAATGGACTCTAAATTCGGAGTTGGGCTTCACGAACATTAGATGGTAATGCGCACAGCAGAATCTCTAAGTGATTTGTGAGGAAGGTTTAAATTTGCTAATCACACTACTGCTGAGAGACTCTGCAAAGGGGCTCACGTGTGATCAGGGGCTGTTGGGAGGCAGCAGAGGCTTCAACCAGGGGAGTGCCTGACCCAGTTTATGTCAGTGCAGGAACCGCAGCTGGGGAAGTCAGGGATTCTTTTACTTCCAGACTCCCAGGACTTAGATGATCTTGGCCTTTCCCTCAAACAGCAGAAGCCCTCCATTCCCTTCCTATGCTTTTGTTGTCTCTCCTCTTCTTTCTTTCTTCTTCATGATATAGGTTTGGGGAAAAAACTTATTGCCGTAGAGCCTCGCACCTTCACTGTTTATCTGTCCTGAGGTTCCCTGTAAAATGCCCTCTCTTTAGTCCTGACCCTCTACCCCTTTACAGAGCAGTCACTGGATTTATTTTTAATGCGCACATTTAAAAAGCATTCTCCAAAGCATCTCCACTCTCTTTCCATTCCCGGAGTGGTGGCTTTAACCCTTCCCTCCCTTTCTAGGGAAGTTCCATGTCTGGGCGACAAAGGATCGCGTGGGGATGTCATGATTCAGATTCTGCCACCAATCATTCTGCAGTGACGCCCATGTGGCTCAAGAGGGCTGATACCTCAAAGAGGGTCCTATTCCTCCCCAGGCCTGGAAAGGTGTGGGGGGACAGGGGACGGGCCTCGTGACAGCATCTCTGGGCCCCTGAGGTCACAGCCCTGAGCCTGTAGCTTGCTGTGAAAGGACCAGTGACACTGGACACTTCTCAAGCTCCCGGACCTTCCTAAAGGAAGCCCGGCCAGTGTCTGAGTGGGAGAGCACTTGAGTGGGGGAAGCCTGTAAAAGCCAGTCCCTCGCAGGTCGATAGGCCCCTCTGCCTCCCCACCCCCACCGCCCCTACCTTCTCTACCCCATCCTCCCACCATCCCCAAGCCCCTACCCCTGCCTGGTGCGAGAGCGGAGCGAGGTGCACTCACCTCCCGAAGGCAGGCTGGAGCAGCTGCCCCCATGTTGGCATGGGCTGCGCTCACATGCGTCAGGGTAGAGCACGCAGCCCAGCTTCAGCTCGGTCAGGCCCACCACCTCCGCGAAGCTACTGCGCTTGTTCTGGAGCGGAAGCTCGTTGTTGTTCAGCACCACCGAGTCCAGGCAGCCCTGGAAGCCGCTCAGCACCTGCGTGACCCGCGCGTCCGTCAGGCTACGGATGTTATCCGCCTGCACCAGCGCCCCGAAGTAGATGGTGCTTTCCGTGCTCAGCGTCTGGAAGTAGAGGGGTGCCCTGCGCCGCTCCACATAGCTGTCGTCCAGGGACAGGCTTGTGAAATTGCGGTTGAGCTCCAGGAAGACAGAGTGCCAGCTCCCATCATTGACCGCCCTGCCGGAAATGCCCAGGATCCCCGGGCCATTGCCGCAGTCCAGCTGGAACCACAGTTTGCCGTCCACGATCTGTGTGGGGGAATGAGCATCGGGCGCTTTTCAGTATGCATCTGGCAACAGACTCCTGGACACCCCGGTTTCCACCCTGTCCATGGGAAACCTCTAGAATAGAGGTTGCTTTGGGGGTCAGTCCTAAGTCTGTGGTGGTTTGGTCTCTCCCCATGATGTGCCCTACGCATGCCTGAAATGTCCCAGATCTTGCAAGGAGTAACACCAGCACATCTGCATAGATCTGCCATTAAATTTAAGAATGTTCCTATTCTTTGGATCTGTGCCTTTAAGAGGTCACAACAATATCTTGTTGAGGGGGTGTGTTGATTCTCTGCACCCTTCTTTGTTATTACCACCGCAGGAATGATTTCTATGAACTCAACATTTATTTACAAATATTTATTGAACATCTACTATGTCCTAAGCAGTGTTCCAGGTGCTACAGAGACCACTCTGAGCAAAAAGAGTTACTATCTCTGACCTCAGGGGCTTATGTTTCTTTGCGGGGGAGATGGCCATAAGTCAGATAAGCACTGAAATAACTAGGTACTCCACAAGCAAGTCTGTGTGAAGTTTCTAGAAGGGAGGAAAAGAGGCCAGGCAGAAATAAAAGATGCCCTACTTCCCGGCTTCATATATGGTTAAGATTTTAAAATGCTTCTATATTAAACACTCGTATATTCTTAAGACAGTTCTTTAGGGGATGCCTGGGTGGCTCAGTTGATTAGGCAGCTGCCTTCAGCTTTGGTCATGATCCTGGGGTCCTGGGATTGAGTCCCACATCGGGCTCCCTGATCAGTGGAGCCTGTTTCTCCCTCTCCCTCTGCCCGCTGCTCCCTCTGCTTGTGCTCTCTCTCTCTGTCAAATAATAAATAAAATCTTAAAAAACAAACAAACAAACAAACAAACGGTTCTTTAAGATGGCTGCCCATCATTTAGGTTAAGATTATCCCACAAAGTGTTCAGGGCTTGGCCATTTGCTTAGAATATAGCAGTGTATGTTTAATGACATCTGGTCCCCCAGAAGGGTTTATCTGGGTAACTGTTCACACCTCATCGATGCCCCCAGCCCCGATCCAGAGTCAGCTACAACAGAGACCTGCCTACTTTGATTGCACTGGTGCATGGAGGGCATCCAAGTCCGTTCTGGGAGGCTAACAAACCACAGGGGGATATTAAACTCAGAAAGTGTGTGCTGTTGAGTGATGGCGGCCGGCCAGGACCTGTTGGCCGGGAACCGGTCCTCCATGGAGACCCAGGTTCAACTGTTACTGAGGAGACCGACTGGCTTTTGAATCCCCGGGGATCCACCCTCCCCTCTGCATTTCCTAGAAACGCAAAGTAGCTTGAGGATCCAGGGAATGATGCTGGATCCCTGTCCTGCCGACAAACCGATATTGGGCCATGCAACGACCTGCAGCTAGAGACTGTGAAGAAACAAAAGGTACTTTGCAGGCCTTTTTGTGTGACCCAGCAAGGGGGTCTTGTGGGGGCCAACATCTGAGTCATGCAAGGCTGACAGGCCTTCATTTAGGATCTGCTGACATCAGTATTCTCGTGCCAGAATGTGGGCAAAGAACACAGACGTGGGGAGAGTGGGAAGGGGAAGTGAAGGGAAGGCAGACCTTCCAGATCTCGAAGAGCGAGGCGGGTATACACACCAAATGAATTCATGGAAACAGACTGACCCACTCTTCCCAACACGTGCTTGATTTAGGATGGCCTGATGGGGATTTTTCACAGCATTGCTCATCCTCACGAATGAAGTATTTCTTTCCCTGTGCTTTAGTGTGTTCCACAGGCAACGAATTCTCAGGGACTCACATTCCTGCCTCTGTGGATTCTCTAGCCCCTTCTCTTCCTGCATATAAAGTCATGCTGTGGGAATGTGCATATATGGAAGGTAGGGCGCTGTGCGAACCAGACAGAGCCCTGGGAAGTATGAATGAGGACTCTCATGCAGGATTTGTTGTGTCGCACTCAGGTGACCTGGAGAGCACTGGATGACCTGTCTGGGCTTGGGATCCCTTATGTGGTGAGCAGAGATCGTTGCTATGGCTCCATTTCCGAGGAGCCCACGCCCACTGCAGAATGGTTAGCTACCTGGTACACAGTGCACACATACTCCACTCTGAAATGCAATTGTATACACATAAAGAGACCGGAGGCAAATATTTATGTGTTTTTTTCTAGAGCTTTCCTATGTGATCTACGCTGTTTTGCCTCGGTCATTTTTTGGTTCCACAAAATGGACTGAATGGATATTGTAAATCATACCAGTAAACTTGCTCAGGAAAAACTCCTGGGTAATATCCATATTTTTATTTCAATGTAAGTAATAAAATGATCAAATGCGACGTTGGGGACTTCCTTCCTCTGGCACAGTCCATCTGCTGTTATGCTCTGTGGCTACAAAGGGGTGTCCCCAGACTATCAAGGAAGATCTGGTGGTGAAGCTGCGATTCATCGATGGTTTTGTAAGATGGTGTATTCCATTAACAGATTTCCTCGGTCCATTCCCTTCTCCATCCCCACTCCCTACCTCTTGGGATAATAACCAAGTTGCAAATTCATCCAGGAGAGCCACTGTAGCTCTAATGTACTCATATACATCGAAGTTCCGTAACTAACAGACATAAAATGATCCCATAGGAACAGTGAGTACGGTTCCGTTTCTTTTCTGCTGAGAAAAGTAACAGCAGCAACCTGCTGAATGATTGGGAAGCCTGATGCCTTTGGAAAACAAGAGTGATTAGTATCCTCAAAATTCTAGGCATTTGGAATTATAAGCCTTGTTTAGGTGACACGCCAGAGTGCTGATGTCAGAGGTAACTTTGTAAACGTTCACCTTTTCCTATGTCACAAGCCTATTACGCCAGGGAGGGAACACTAGTCTGTTCACACTGGAAACTCACACTCTGATCATATTTAGCTTCTCTGTCTCCAGAATAGAGTAGACCTCATTCGAAAGGATCTTTTAAGAGGACAGAGCCTTCTCAAGCCAGACAGCAAGCTATTTTAATAGAAATTGTATTGCAGGTGAACGTGCTAAAAAAAAAAAAAAAAAAAAAAGTCTGCAGCAATGATCTGAAATGATGTGCTTGGGGGAGGCAGGTAGGCAATTCGGTCAATGAAATGCAAGATTCTGAACAGGACTCTAATCTTATAAGATATTTAGGTCCTTAGTTTTGTTTAAAATCAGCGATGGGCTTTAACCTGGATCTTGAGTGGCTTGGGGCTTGGAAGACAAGCCGTCAGAGCTCTAAGTCATTTTGTAGGAAAGCAGGATTTTGAGTGAAAAAGTATTTAAATCATGGCACAAAGTCTTACTGCTTCGAATCTTTGGTTTGTGGCTCCAGCAAATGCACTGATGCCCCAAACTTGTGAGAGGGTTAGGAACTATTCTTTGTAAAGGGAACTTTTGAAAAACCTGTTTTCAAGGCTGTCATTGATGGTTATCTGGCTCAAAAAATATGCCTTAAGGGTGTGCCTGAGTGGCTCAGTTGTTTAAGAGTCTGCCTTTTGCTCAGGTCATGATCTCAAGGTCCTGGGATCGAGCCCTGCATCAAGTTCCCTTGCTCAGTGGGGAGTCTGCTTCTCCCTCTCTCTCTGCCCCTATGTCTCTTGCTCTCTCAAATAAGTAAATCAAATCTTTAAAAAAAAATACCTTATCATATGTTTTTACTCATATGTGGAACGTAAGGAAGAGCATGGAGGACCACAGGGGAAGGGAGGGAAGACTGAATGGGAAGAAATCAGAGAGGGAGACAGACCATGAGAGACTCTGGACTCTGGGGAAACAAACTGAGGGTTACAGAAGGGAGAGTGGGGGAGGATGGGGTAACCAGGTGATGGGGATTAAGGAGGGTACGGGTGGTTCTGAGCACTGGGTGTTACACGAATGCTACATCAAAAACTAATGATGTACTATATGCGGGCTCATTAAACATTAAAAAAAAAAAACTTATATGAATGAATAAATGATCATCCCAGCCCTCCCAAACTCTTCTTTTGATAAACACCTTTAGTACTCCTGACCCGCTTGCCCTGGTCAGAGGGTCAGATCCACTCCTGACTGGTTATGTTTGGGTAAGCCCACCCATTTTCTCTCTGAACCTGTTTCCTCACAGGCGAAAAAGGACGGGCTCCTATCTAGGCACAGGAAAGTACAAAAATACATGCATGTATTTTGTGAAGTAGTTTGTAAACTTATAGGTATCTTATTATTATCATCCTGTAATTGCTATCAGTTAACTCACTTCTTAGGGATACTCTTACACAGGTCCTGGAAACTCTGGAATCCTGTGTGGGCTTCCTTGCTAGTTTTCTGTGTTAGAAAGATCCGGCCATTCCAAGTGGGCTGTTTTAAAAAGTCAGTGAGATTTCCCTGACCATCTTCCTTTTATTCCTGGGGTTTTGAGTTAGCTGTATTGGAGAACCATCGAAATGAAACCATGTGTCATCTATAACTTCCCCACAAGATGAAATGATGACATTTCTAGATTAACAAGCAAGGACTTCTTGTGCTTTCACTATAATATTGGACCCAAAAGACGGATACAGGGGGAAAAGCTGTAAATTTCTCCTAGTGATCTAACAGGTTTCTTACACAGGTTTGAGAACAGGCAGAGAACCTATTGCACCATTTTTATTCTTGTTTGGGCTGCCTGAAAATTCACTCATGGTTTGTGTTCAATTGATATAGCAACCCTTGGTCTAGATTTTTTAACAATGATATTCTGCTCTTCCCCACTTCATTGGCTGGGTCTTAACCTTTTATTTTCATCTTAATGGTGCTCTGATCTTACTGCATTTCGGTATTTATGGTAAGCCTGGGATCTCTTCTGGAAGAAGACAAGGTGTCAATGGTCAACTGAAGAATGAGCACCTTCACTGCTGTTAAGAGACAGTGGTGCTCCTTGTCCATGAACATTTTTAACCCTTGAGGTCCCATGCAATACTTCGACTATCTTCAAGGGGTTCCCTACACCCCTATGGATTGTCTCAAGTACTTTTTAGAGAACGGGCTCTAACTGGGAAAGTAGAAACAACCACGAGGTGCAACTTAAACAAAGCATTTCAGTATAGTCGTTGAACCTGAGTACAAGGCACATACTGTACCTAAAGCCAATGAAATTAAATCTTGCATGAGGCTGGGAATGTTAAGCAAACAGATTCAAATCCCCTAAGTGGATATTCCTGGCAACTGTAGGAGAATATCTGCTATAGTTCAGTACAGCTGTGTCCTGCTTTAGGCAAACTCAACATATGAAAAGCAAACGTACCGAACAGACAGATTGGGGGTGATTATTCACATCACAAAGGGATTAATGGAAGGGTTCCTTCAAATAGCCACCATCCACCGTTTATTAGAATTCCATTTACAGAGATTCAGTTTACACAACTCTCAGAAACACGCTTGTTTCGTGAAATACAATATACCTTAGGAGCCAGAGCTGCCTAAAAGGTTTAATTATTCTTCTTTCCCATCCCCAGGGTCCTGTGCGTTTTAGACCTTTGCCAACGAAGTGTCAAATGACAAGCTCCGTTTTTAAGATCTGGCCATTCAGGCCCAGTAGTTTTGTTCGCTCTCAGATTCAGTGCTCTAGAAGAGATCTGCTAGTAGGAAGTGTCTGCCTCGTAAGGAAGGTCTGCAAACCAGAGGTCCTATTAAGAACTTGAAGGAAACGGAGGCCGGCGACATTTCAGCTGAGCTCTTGGAGCTAGAAGCTCTGAAGGGCCAGAACCCTTCCCCAGCAAGTATACCAAACCCCACCTCCCAGGGCTATTTAGAAAGTGATCTGCTGACCTAAGGCAGGCGGGTTCGGGGCTAGAGGTTAAAAAGACAGGACTTGGGTCTTTGCCTGTGTCTTCCTCCACCACAAATACTGGATTTGAATTCACTGTTTGCTAAAACTGTGCCTTGAGAGCTTCTCCTTTTGGCTTTCCGAGAGCTGAAAGGATTCTCTGAGTTCAAAGAGTGCGGGTCGTGGGAGAGCCCCCCATGAAAGTTTTAAACCCAAACTGCCTGTTCCCTCCCTCCGGCCACCACGCAGTGCCCTGCACTACCAGAAGCAGGTGAATAAAAGCCAGTGTGATAAGAGAAGCTACAAGCACTGTTGTCCTACATTTTTTCTCCCTCTGGGATGAAAGCCTGGGACACCTCATCGACTAACGATCAAAGAACAGAAGCTCTAAAGGCCCACCACGATCCCAATTAAGCCCAGTGATGGAACCCTAGGAAGGAAACAAATGTTGGCCATTTCCACTTGTATGGGCACTTCCTACCGGTCAGACTGCATTGGCCTCTGAACACACAATGGACTGGTACAGGGACCTTGCAAGAATGGGAGAACAGCATCAGATTAAACATCTGCCTCCTTCTTCTCCCTTCTCCTCCTGCACTGGAAGGCTTCCCTGGGTGGACAGATGCCCAGAATGTGACTTCTGATGAAATAATGGTAGCAGCAAGGCTGAGAGCCGGGGGAGATCAGGCAGGAGAGCAGCATGTACAGTGAGGGACATGGGAATGCAGGTCCGGGACCGGGCGTTTATGAGCTGGTTGACCCCGGGTAACGAACTTAACCTTTCTGAATCTCTGTTCTCTCCTTGATCAGATGGGGCTGATTGTGTGTCATAAATGTATCATATTAACTTAGTCATAAAAAACAAACGAGGGGCACAACACCGTTAGTATTCGTGTGTCGTCGGTTTCACGAAGGCACCAGAAGCTGTGAGCCAGAGACTTGCTCTCAGGGAGATCTGGCTGCTTTGGAGCGTTTCTGAGATTGGCAAGGATTGCAGCAGTGGACAACTGGGGGCCGCGACAGGACGCAGGGAACCTCCTCCACCCTAGGTCTCCAACTTCCTCCCCGAGTAAGAACAGAAGTCACCTTCAGGGTCAGTGGGGGATAAGCCCGTGCGGGAGAAGAGGAGACAGCCAATCTTTTTAAAGGACCACCCCTGCCGTGGAATTGATTAGGAAGTGCAGTCTAATGAACTGTGGCATGATTACAGCTCCAAGGAGGGCAGCCCTTGAAACCACTCTAGAGAGAGATGCCCCAATATCCGAAGAGCCTATTCTGAAGCCGAACGTATAAAAAGGAAATGGGATATTGGCGCACTTCCCAGGACCACGGCTGCTCCGCTCTGCCCTCCAGCCAGTTTCTGGTCTTCAGAACTTAAAAGACAAAAAAGATTTCAGGCCCCAGTCCGAGAGCCAAAATATTAACATGAGAACTGACTGCAGGAAAAGATAACCCATTTTAATTACCTTCAGAATTATGCAGGGATTTGCTCTGGTGTACATTATAATCCCGTTGCTTTGCAGGGTGCGCAGACGCAGAGCGAGCCGAAAGTCCTCTTCTTTGCTATTTTCAGACAGCCGGTATTTGATGTAACTGTTTCCAGCAAAGCTGAGAGAAGTGTGCCCTGAGAAGACCATTAGGAGAAGACATATATACTGGCAACATCCAGACACGGTCAGAGACTCAAGAGATCACCCAACAACCACCAAGCACGTTGATGAAAGACCGTGGGAAGTTAATGAAGGCACTGAGGAGAAGCCGCTTTTGATTAAAAACGGGTTCTCTCCACTTCAGGTCACAGCTTAATTCCGAAGTGAAAAAAAAAAAAATTAATTCATCAGCTACCAAAAAAAAAAAAAAAAAAAAATCCCAGTGGTCTCATGCCAAGGGCAACTTGGTGAATCCTATAAACTGGTTTCTCTTAGAGTCTCAATTCCCCCTTTCTAAAATTAGCACTGTTAATAGATAATGCCCTTCCTGCCCACCGTCAGCCACTCAGACACTCAAAAACTTGCCACTCCATGAAATAAGGGAAAGATAAGTCCACTTGCAAAGAGCAGCCCCTTCCCGAGTGTCTGAATGCCAAACAGTCAACTGATGTCATTTGCTCTAATGTTGGAAGAAGGAAGTTCATGTCTTGCTCCTGTGTCATCACAGTTCTACTTTTTGACCGTGAATTTTAAGGCTAGCCCTTTCAGAATCCAAAGTCCTACTCAAGTCATCCCATTCTGAGTTCACCCTCTTTTGTACTGACTTCAACCTTATGATGCTGAAAAGCTGTCTTGCTGGGATAAGAGTTGGCAAGTGTGAAAATACATCCAATGGATGAAAGTCATGGACAATCACAAATTTTCTAGATAGCAAAGAGAAGGGAGATGGGCAGAAAGTGACATCTGAAGTCAGGAGATGTGCTGGCTTTCTTGTTACCCCTACATACCCACCTGCTTTGTGCCCAGGGTATGTGTAGGGATGGGGTCAGCCTAAGTATCTTTCAACTCTGAACCCTAGAGGACGTCAAAGGCAAGTATGCCGGTGACCTCTTCACTTTGCAAGCAGCTCTGCTCCTGACATCATCTATGAAAGAGCTTTGGCTCCCATGCTTGAGAACAGTTCTTTATCTTTGCAGAGACTGAATTTCTAGAGCCCACTGCTTAGGAAAATGCCTTGCATGTGGCAGGCATCACTGTTCTGTATTCCCCCTCTAATTGCTATTATAATCCCCACTTCATAAATATTTCTTGGATTCCAAGAAGGGTATCAGTGTAACTGTATATTACATAGACTTTCTACCAGAAAGAGTCCTACTGGTACCAAAAATGAATACTCCTAGAGTTTAGATGTGATAAGGAATATGCAAATCAACTTTAGTATTGGGATTAAGGGAGGATCAGTAACAGGATATTTGGATCAAAATAACATAAATATGTTTCTTTCTTTCCTTTTCTCTCTTTTTTTTTTTCCCCCCTTTAGGAAACAGAGATGAGCACCTGCCCTTTCGGGAACATGGAGCAGAGAGTCCGCTCCCTTGGTGATCTAGGCTGGGCTTACCCCATGGGAGGTCAACTGCACTAGGTCAACTGTACCTTCTGGCGAGCTCTGCTTTGGGGCTCTGGCTCTGCAGCCATCTGACCATCAAAGGCCGTGCCATGGATACTCTGACCCTCTGCCTAACCCACGGCCTTCTATTTTCCATTTTACACTTTTAACGTCCGTGCGACATCATCGGAAACACATGTTGTGGTCCTCTTGTTATACAAGGAGTCCATGGTCATTGCACGTTTCCTGAGCACAAGCTGAAGCTGGACTAAATCCCAAGTACAGGGAGGGCAGATGTTAGCTGGGGGCCCCTGACAGTGAACGTTGCATGCAGACAGAAATGCTTGCCTGAAGAGCTAGGGCAGAGTCATTTACTCAAGGGCAAGTGCTTCAGATTTAATAATTCCACCCCCTCTGCACCTGAGCACTCTCCGAGCTTCCCTGGTGGACACTGGCAGAGGTACGGTCTCCTGCTGGCTTCGTAACCCACACACTGCATGTCCGCCGGACATGGCTTCTCCATGCAAGGATCGTTGGACCCCGGGCACAGTCCTCCTGTGACGAAAGGGAACACACATGATCAGTACGGAGGGAATCACCTCACATCCTAGGCGGTACCGGGATGGTTCCAGAGCTGGGCTCTACAGGCTCTGGGTTAAGAGGCAAAGAGGCCACCCAGAAGTGAGAGCACCCGAATGGGCTTCAGCTGCTGTGAGTGACCATCCAACGTCCCTGCATCTGCCAAGAGCTCACAGCCAGTCTGAAGTAGGCTGGCCTCAAAGAATAAATGGAACTCTTCCTTTTTGGTTCAGATATGCTAAGGTTGTAACCGGACCAGCGTCAGCTGAGAAAAGGGCACACTGCACGGGCTCTGGACATATTTATTAGAGCGGGGTTCTGCTCATGAGGAACTACCCGGATGCATGGCTGGAGTTCCCAGTTGTCCTACACCGTTTTTCTTTCCTGCCCTGAAAAAACTTCAGGGGCTGCTTCGGAGGATGTTGGCTATTGTTTTCAGAGGGGAAAAAAAAAAAGTGTTTCTAAAGAAAAGTATGACTAATTCTAAATCGGGCAAACACAATTCCCATTGTTTCCTAATCCCTTTTGCTACCTGCTTTTGTATGGATTTGCGATAAAGGTGCCCCACCGTCTATCAAAAACAGTCGAATTATCGCTGGCAAAAGCACGTTTTCTTGCTACCTGTTCGATGCTCACAGCACAGTGAGATGGAAGGTTAATCCCTCAGAAAGAAAAGCCTGGAAAGCAGATCAGCCAATGAAGGCAACATCCAGGACCCAAGTGAGTCATTTCTGAACTGTGGTGAGGATAAATGGGGAGTCCACAGGAGGAAGGGCACGTTTCAGAAGTCTCAGCTATTTCAAACGAGTAGGTCGCTTTCCATGTAGTGAGAGTTTAGGCAGTAAAAGGACGGTAGGAAAGGAGAAAGGAACGAAAGATTGTTGGAACTGGGTTAGCAGTGGCCTAAAGCGGCATCTTCTCTATGAACCACGAATGCCCGGACCTCAGCAGCTTTCTTCCTTGGGAGGATGTGACCCGTTACCAAACTCCCATCCATCCTCCTCTTTGCTCGTCATCAAGCATATTGTCCCCTTATACGGTCATTTCTTTGTCCAGGAGAAAGCAGACATTTAGTGCTAACTACATAGAAACATTTAAAAACTGTAATCCTCGAGAAGAGCAGTATAAGTAGCTCCAGCAAACTCAGAATTCATAAATCCTATTTTCCACCGGTTTAGAGCTCAGCCATAAAAGATCCTCGTGGCAATGATCCAGCTTACAAAGTCTTAGAAGATGAAGGGATTTGCAACTGAAAATTTGGAATGATCTCTACAAATGGTTCTAAAAGACCTAAGTGCCCCAAAATACATCTTCCTATTTTCGTCCCAAGAAATCTTTACTCCTGCCATGTATTTATCAATATTTATGCAGCTTCAAACAGCTGTTCTACCACCTTACGATCTGCTTCAAAGGGCTTTGGATAACCAGTTTTAAAATGATTTTTGGTGCATTCATTCAGCAAATAATTTTTTTAGGGCCAAAGAAGTGAGAAGCCTGGACACGTAGATTATATATTTCTTTCTTTGGAAGAAAGAGAAAGAGAGAGAGAGAGAGAGCCCCTGCCACGGGGCTCGATCCCAGGGTCCTGAGAACATGACCTGAGCTGAAGGCCAACACTTACCCAACTGAACCACCCAGGTGCGTGAAGCCTGGACATACAAAGATGAAAGGAAACCATGCCATCTCTTCCTCCCTCCAGGAAACAACCAGCAAACACATGAAGACAGTGCAATAAGGTAACTGCCTTGATAGAAGTCTGGGAATGCAACCAGAGAAGGGACAACTGTGTTTCCTGGGAGAATGTCAGAGGTCCTCACCAAAGAAGGGAGTGTTTTAAACTTCAGGCTTGAAGAATGAGGTCCTTTGAGGAAAAAGGGGCTGTGTTACATGGGAATGAGCCAGCCGTAGCCCGTGGCTTGACTGCTTGCGTGTGTTAATGCTCATTCACGAAGAGTTCATAACTCTGCCAGCTGACTTTTTGCTGTCCCCATACATGGCTTCATTTCAGTTTTGGGTGGCCTTGGGCACTTCCAGGTTGCTCCTAAATGTGGACTGGGTAGTATATGCTCAGAGATGCTACCTCAGCCCAACGCTAACCTTGGCCACATGGAGGAGGCCATGTGCATAGATGAATCACAAAATGGATCTCATCCAATAGATGTAATTCTGAATTACCTTGGCCTCGCCTTCCAGTTGCACACAGAAACAGTAATTTACGTAGTTAAGAAATCCATTTCTTCCCATTCCATGGACATGACTTTTTCCATGTCCTACTTTTGCCCACCGGCAGATAGCTTTCTCTACATTTCTACATTTCTGAGACACAGAAGCATAGACCCCATTTCTGCTCTAGTGCAAGTCTCCACTGTTAAGAAACCGTGCATTATCAAAAATCCCATTTAAAAGCCATTATTTCAGAGGGGGAAGAGAGGGCTAGATGATTTAGACTCATGACAGGAAAGCTATTTTCTTCTGCAGGAATTATGGTGAGATTAAAACAAACAAACAAACAAACAGCTATAAGCATATATAATAAAAACTAAACAAAATATTTCACATTAAAACAGGATTTGAGTACTTCTCCCTTTATCCACTTTTTTTTTTTTTTTTTTTTTTTTTTTTTTGCCTCTTCTCTTACCATCAGCCCTGCCCTGGTAGCTGGCACAGGCTTCTTACTCTGTCACCATCTCTCTTATCTTGGGGTAAAGCCAAAGCCACTCAGACCAGCAGCTGGGGTTCAAACTCACAGCTTTTTCTTTTCTCTTGTGTTATAACCGTGGAACCCATATAATTACATCCACTAAATTAATGGATTATGTAAGATTCAATGCCCATTATAAAAACTCTAGCTGGAGGATATGTAAAAAAATTACATTAAAGTATTATAATATGAGCATTTAAAAAGTAATAACATTAATATACATATTAGATACATAGTAAGTATATATCTATTCATTCTAACAGCCATTGACTTCAATAGGCTCTTTTTCTTTCTTTCTTTTTCTTTTTTTTAATAGGCTTTTTAAGGCAAAGGGGACAGTTCTTGGCAAGTGAACTATCTCTTGATGCATTAAAAATCCTCCGGGGCCTCCCCCCTGCCAAGTCCCAGCCCGGGCCGGGAGCAGTCATAAACATTCGGACTCCAGCTGCTGCTGTCAGCTCACTCTGCTCACAGTCGGTTTGCTCTCCTGTGGCTCAAAAGAGCAGGAAGGCAGATTAGAAGTCTGGAGGTTGGTGTAAAACGTAATGTCCTCCTTAGCTGGGGACAGATGTGAGCACGTGCGCAGAAGAAGGCCTATTCTGAATAGAGACGTCTGGCTACAAAAAACAGTTCTCCCTAAACTGAATAACCCCCATGTACAATATTGTATTTCTTCCCTCCCTATCAGTTAGGATAAGGCATTAGGTCCTTTCTGACATGTACATTGTCAGAGGGACTTGACTTTCGTACACCAATGCTGAACACTGTCATATGTCCCTCGACTTCAGGTATACCCAGATATTTGGGTCCTGAGGACACTTTCCTGGGGATAATAAGCCTCTCTTCAGCCAAAGCCCTACCTTCTCCAGCAACATGGAACCCAGTATGCTTTATATGGATGCTGATGGGTCAACTTGTTTTTAGAAATCCCATGTTTATTCCATTCCCCTCTCATGGAAGTATAGACACTATTGTGAGTCTGAAAGACCCTCTTTCTGGTAGCACTCGGTGCCTAACTATAGTAATAGTTACGAGACAGTAGGGTCAGGTCCCATTGGCCTCTGGGAGGAAGTTTATCTTATTAACTATCATTAAATAATCCAGGTTTAATTAACTTGCACTGTGATCGGTGACAGCTGGGGGAGGGGAACTCTCTAGACCTACACGTTCCGCATCTCCAGGCATCAATCAGTTTGGAGCCAGAGCGAGTGTGAAGGGAGAAGGGGGCCGCTTGATCAAACCAACTGATGCCGGTTTGCTGCAGCAGGACAGAAGGATGGGATGTCTCGCCACTCTGAGAACACGCAGCAGGCAGAGAACTCTCTGCTCCCCGTGCCCAGGTCCCCTCAAGAAGCCAGCGCAGTTTAACAGGACAGGATCTGCGGTGCAAGTAGTGGGCTGGATCTTGGCTCTGACCAATTATGCCACTTATTCATTCACTGTGTGGCTCTGAACAGGTCACTTGACTTCTGAGAGTCTCGATCCCCTTTTCTGAAAAATGAAGCTAATAATTGTTCATAGAATTGTGAGGGTTAAATGGGTGTATAATGTGTGTGTATGTGAAGGCAGTTTTTATTCTACTTTTTAAAGATTTTATTTATTATTTGTGTGTGTGTGTGTGTGTGTGTGTGTGTGTGTGTGTGTGTGTAGGAGAGACAGAGAGAGATACTGCCAACACAAGCAGGGGGAACAGCAGACACAGAGGGAGAAGCAGGCTCCTCGCTGAGCAGGGAGCCTGATGCAGGCCTCGATTCCAGGATCCTGGGATCATGACTTGAGCTGAAGGCAGACGCTTAACAGACTGAACCACCCAGGAATCCCACGAAGGCAATTTTTTTAAAGGGAAAAACTGAAAGTAAAAACAAATTAGTACAAGGTCTCAAAACTGGAGATGCTAGTTGGATTCAGCCCTATGGCAGAAGCCTGAACTCAAATGTCATCTTTCTCTTGCTGTCTTTTTTGGGTCAAATTCATGATTTGTAAATTGATAGATGATATGAAATACTGTGTGCCTGGGAGGTACAAGCTAAGGCCTGGAGCATTTTATTAGCCAGCGTCCCAGGCCACTATGGGGTGTCAGACCCTTGGCCACCTTGTCTAAGGCAAAGGTGGCCTTGTATGCAGCCTTGGACAAGAGAAAGGTGCAGAGGATGTGGCTACTGTCCAAAAGAAGGTTTCCACGTTCTGAAGTGTTGCTCAGGTGGAAATTTAGGTCACTTTTCACAGAGCTGACAATGTTTAATTCCCTGGAGCAGAAGCTTCAGAGCTTTGGAAACTGCCCAGAGAATCATGATTCTCTGGGGGTTTTGGAGGTTCTCGCTGCCGTATTTATGGCTCTTTCCCTTGTCTCCCCAGAATTCTCACAGCCCCCAGGATAAAGTCTATGCCTTGAGCAAATACATCAGTATCCACCAGTCATTATTTTCACCAACACTTTGAGCTAATTCAACCCCTTGATGTACGTTTTCTGCCTCATTATACTTTGGTTCCAAAACTGAAGGGTAAATATCCTACGCCCTGAATTCACACACTTGGCCAAGATGCCATGTCTTAGCAAATACTGCACAAATTAGTAAGCTCTCCTCTTAATTCCTGGCCTGCATGAGGTTTTAAAACATATTCTCCAGAGGTCTCGGGTTTGAAGTGGTCTCTTAGGGTTCTCCCACAAGCGCAGAATCATCTGGAATGGTGTTTGCTTGGCTCAGCTGTATTTTCCAGATGATTTTGCTTAAATTTCATTTTAAGACATCCTCTCTGGGGCAGTTGTGTGTGGGTGGAATATATAAGGGAAGATCCACACTCTGGGAAGCTGGTGTCATCACCAGTGTAGACACCTCTAACCCTCTCCTGGCATTTGGGGACTTGTGTGTGTTGGAGATGAGGGAGCTGCAGAGACATAGCTGTTATGAATGTAAAATGGAAATGTCCCGGTTTCCAGGTTAAGATTCAAAAACTACACTGAAGGTTATTTGAAACCACTGGGTTGAGGACTGTTGGCTTTCTTCTCTGAGTGCTAGCCTTAACGAACCCCAGCCCAAGGCAAACCCAATCTCAGATTTTTCTCTGCTTTTTAAAAACTCACCAAGGCTAAGTTTAACATGTCATACTGCCTCACAGAAGTCTTCGTCATTTTATTTTATGGTGTTTATTAGAAGTGCATTAAGGAGCCCCTGGATGGCTCCGTCGGTTAAGCGTCTGCCTTCGGCCTGAGTCATGATCCCAGGTTCTGGGATTGAGTCCTGCATCAGGTTCCCTGAGTGGGGAGTCTTTTTTCCCCCACTACCCCTCCCCCTTGCTCATGATCCCTCTTCCTCTCAGGCTCTCTCTCTCTCCTCAAATACATAAAATCTTCAAAAAAAAAAAATAAAAAAGTTCATTACTGTGATTGCCTATCACAGACTCCATGTGCCTGTCCCCCTGTACTGGACTACCCTGACTCCTCACCATCCTTGCCATGTGTCCAGGGCATGATGCTGGTTCATGCTTCATGAGGACAGGAGCCACAGCAGCCTCACTTACCCCTATTCCTCTAGCATCCTGCCCAGGGCCTGGTAAAGTCTTCATGTCACTGCTGAGTGAATAAGCAAATGAAAGGATGCCCCAGATCTCTGGGCCCTTCTCTTCACTGCATCCCCTGTCTGGCAAAGACCTAGTAGGACAAGCTTCACTGCTACTAATGCCTTTCGTGGACTCCTCCAGTAGGACTGAGGAACCCCTCCTTTGTCCCTCTTCTCTGCCCTAACAACACCACCTACAACTGTTTCTAGCTTCTGTTTGCAGCCAAGGAGCAAGGGAACTTCTGCAGTTTGCCTAGGAAAAGAGGATTCAAGGGGTCACAACCACTGCCCTTTAATATCTGGAGGGCAGCTTGTACAGGAGGAGTTAGACAGGTCAGGTTCTGGATGGTTCTAATGGATGGAGCTGGGTGACATGAGAAGAAGGTGGATTTGGGTGTACTAGGAGAGAGAAGATCATCTCGGGTCCAAATTGCGAGGTTGTGAGGCTGGCTGAATTGCCGTGTCAGGAACGTAGTTAACGGGATGTCTGTCATGGGAGAGAGGTTGGATTGGAAACCTTGAAGGTCCTTTCAAATGGTTGCAGAAGTAGTAGGGAGCCATGTTTGAGGCTGCCCGCTACAAATCATGGTGCAGCCATTGGCGTAGCTCTGTGAATTTAAGCAAGTCCACTGATCTTCCCAAGTCTTAATCTCCTTAACTTTTGAGGAAAGTTAATGATACTCTGCCTTTACGGTTATTAGAAAGGTTAAATGCCATTTTGTATGTTGGAAAAACAGCACAGTCCCTGGTCACCACTCAATAAATGTTAGTTGTTAAACTTGTTGTTGCTTCTCCCCTCCATGCCTTGGCTCTCATGCTTCTCGGCCTGGAGCACGTGCGTGATTCTAGGCATCCTTTCAGATCTAGCTCAGTGGGCATCACACTCAGTGATGTGCTCCAGTGTGGCTCTCCCCTCCCTGAACAATCTCTTGTGACAACGCCACAGGCCACGGTTGAGAGCAGGACTGCTGCTGCTCACACTCAGCCTGGCCACCGCCATGCTTCCCCCATGGCCAATGCTCCCTTTACCTTGTTCAGAGCTCCGGCTGTCACTGCCATCAACACCCTGGTCTTAAGCTCCAGTGGTCTCCTAGGGAGTCCATTCTCCTGGACAACTGTCTCCTTTTTGACAGATTTTTATTCAGACTTCTGTTTTTTTCTTTTTAAAGAATTTATATATTTATTTGTCAGAGAGAAAGAGCCAGAGACCACAAGTAGGAGAAGCCAGAGGGAGAAGCAGGCTCCCCACTGAGCAAAGAGCCCAATGTGGGACTCGATCCCAGGACACTGGGGATCATGCCCTGAGCTGAAGGCAGACGCTTAACCAACTGAGCCACCCAGGCATGCCTATATTGAACTTTTGAAAAGTCATTGACATTTTTTAAAAAATGAACAACTGGCACAGCCCTATGGGACAGCAAGGGGGCAGGGCATCAGGGACAGCCCATAGGGCACCCATCGTTCCCTTCAGGCTTTCTTCCTGAAGTGCTGATATTCACTGAACTTGTAAAGATCACCAGGAGTCATCTAGTGACATCAGAACTCTGTGTCTCTTGAAGTTCAGTTCAAACATGATGCTTGATGGTGGCTGGAATTTAATGAGCTGATTTGGCACTAAAATTCAAGTCTGCTTCCATTTAGTCAAAGCCACTCAGCATTTTGGTTCATGATGCTAATTTTGTTAATTGGACCTAAAAAACTGTGCAGGAGAGAAAGAGGAGGTGGAAGTGGGGAGGAGTATATTGAGGCCAGATCTCTATAAATACTGCGACACAGACCAAAACAGGCAGCTACCTGTCCTTACCATTGTAATTATTCCACCAATGGTGGAGAAGTCCATTTACTGTATCTGCCAAGCTCCCAGGGTAAACCAAGTAGCAGTGAATACTAGTTGTGCATATGTGTGCACACATGTGTGCGTGTGTGTCTGTGTGTTTTAAGGGGGGGGGAATTCACTGAATTCAATTACCTCCCTATCCAATAAACGAGAAAATGTCTAAAATGCCTAGTGTTTCTTTAACAGTTCCTCACTGTATTTCTATCAGAGGACACCTGAGAAGAAGTGAGAGCTATTTCTGTTTCTAAGAGTTTGTCCCTGAACTTGCAGAAAATCTTTCCTATTTTATCTTGCTATGGGATTTCCCCACGTTTGCTTTCCTGACTACCCGTGTTAGAATCACTCAGGGCTATGTATATAGATTCCTAGTCTGCACCTGAGACCTTCCGTTATGTTGGAGTGTGGGCCTGGCGGTAGGTATTTCTGTTAAGACCCATGCTGGTCAGTGGTCTGCCAGGGAAAACGGGGCCATCTGAGTATTCCACAAAGCATACAGCACTGGGAACGTGATTCACACAGGGAAGGGAAGAGCCCTTGTTCTTAAGAGGGGCCCATGAAGAGACAATTGAATCCACATGCCACCCCCACCAGCCACACAGCCCTGGGCAGGGCACGGAGCAACCACATTCCATCAAACGGAGAGGCTCATACATCACCTGTGGAAGATGGGTCTGGGCCAGGTGACCTTTTCATGTCTTTTTACTATGAAAATCCAGTATTTAATTTTACAGCTTAATTATAAGAGTGACTTGAAGGTGAGAAGAGACCCCAAGATGAGCCCGAATCTACATGTACAGCCTTCTTTGAGGAAATGCTCTTTTCAAACCAAGAAGGTCTCTTCGTGGGATGCTTGGGGGTTGAACCACAAAAGCTTCTGGAATGGGGACCTGGGTGGCTCAGTCGGGTAAGCCTCTGCCTTTGGCTCAGGTCATCATCTCCGGGTCCTGGGATCAAGTCTGCTGCTCCCTCTGTTTGTGCTCTCTCTCTCAAATAAATAAATTTAAAAAAAAATAATAAAGCTTCCAGCCTTCTGGATTTACTGGGAGTAGAAAGGTGTATGGGGACCACAGAATAGAAGTCCTGGGCGGGGACCCCACTATGAAGCTAGCTGCATTATAAACATTAGTGTCTCAGGGCTCCTGGCTTACGCATCTGCCTTTGGCTCAGGTCATGATCCCAGGGTCCTGGGATCGAGCCCCGTATCAGGCTCCTTGCTCTGCAGGGAAGCCTGTTTCTCCCTCTGCCTCCCTCTGCCCCTGCTTATGTTCTTTCTTCATCTTTCTCTCTCTCTGTGCTAATTAAATAAATACATAAAATCTTAAAAAAAAATATTAGGGGACGCCTGTGTGGCTCAGTGGGTTAAAGCCTCTGCCTTCGGCTCAGGTCATGATCTCAGGGTCCTGGGATCGAGCCCTGCATCGGGCTCTCTGCTCCTCAGAGAGCCTGCTTCCTCCTCTCTCTCTGCCTACTTGTAGTCTCTGTCTGTCAAATAAATAAATAAAATCTTTAAAAAAAAATATTAGTGTCTCATGAAAAATCTCCCTCTCTCCAACAAAAAAATCACCCTTCTGAGTTCCTTCTTTCAAGGAATTCTGCCCATTTGGGCCTCCTCTGACTCTTCCTGATGAACTCATACTCATCCCTCAAGACCCAGGACACAGACTGTCCATGGTATAGAAATGTCACAGAGAGCTTCCCTCCGGCGAGAGCAGGGATCCCGTCCTTTCTACTCCCTGCATGCATTTTAACCTTATTATTGCAAATAAGTACTTGCAAGCTGACCTCCCAGTGGCCAGCTCCTAAGGGCAGGGTCGGGTCTTTTCCACATTGAAGCTTTAGTGCCTCGCACATGGCTGCCACCACACACTTCTACTGGCTGAAACGAGTTCTCAGAGCACAGGGATTAATTAGCTGGTTTAGTTTCTCCCGCAGGGTCTGCCCCGTCCTGTAGTGAACCTCTTTCGAACCCTGCCGTGAATCACTGCAGGAAGTCCCCAGCAGAGCTTTGGTGCATAAATCAGTTTGCCTACAAAGGAAGTCTAGGTAAAGCCCGGGACAGCTGGCGCTCATAAATCCTGCATGTTGGTGGCACCTGCCAGAAACGCATCATTTCCAGCCGGCGCGTTTTGAGTTACTTTGGAGCTGATTTACATATTCAACAGGTCAGACAGCACTGCACCCACCTGATGCGAACACAGAATTCACCGGGTACCACCACGGGGTGAGTGGCGAGCACTTTCCGTGCTGCCGGGAGGCTGTTGGAACATCTCTTGGCAGGAGCTGTGATCTCAGGACCTGTGCTCTGATGGTCTTGTTTTTCAAGCCGCAACCAAGAACTTTCTATAAGGGAAAGAGGCCAGGGGCCCTGCCTGTCCCCAATTTACCTAAAGGGATATTTTACAAATGGCCTCTCTTCTGGCCAGTTCTTTTGGGTCAAGTTCACGCTGGCTAGAAAAACTCTGGGTGCAATTTTCTTAGAAGAGGGCAGTGAATCTATGGCTCTACGTGTCAGAGAGGAAAAGAGGCAGAGGGTAACACTTCTCACTGACCACCATGGGCACAGGACTCTGAACAACTATGGCCTCTGACCGGGAAAGGTCAAGGTTCAGGGACTCTAGTTACATCAACAAACTTGAGCCATTCCATTTCCTCTGCTTTGAGGGCTGACTCCCTCCCTTGGCTGTGCTCCTCTCTGTGTGGTCCGTTTTTTCTCTGAAGCAAATTGAACTGCCCTTACCCTCAGCCATGGCTTCCTAACTTGTTGGCCTGCCTTTTGCCTGGGCCCAGCTAATTCATTCCCCTCTGCAACCAGCACGCTTTTTGCGAAAGACAGCTCTGATCCTGTCACTTCTTCACCTCACATCAGCCTACCACGGCTCCTCCTGCCTTGGAACAATTTCTACCACGTTCATCCTGGCTAATGGCCCTTGTGTGAACCCTGGGCTTGCTCGCAGGTCTCATCTGTCATCATGCCCCCACTTCCAGTAACAGAACATCTCTGTCACTCCCCTGCTGTAGGCTTCTCTCCTGCCCTGAACCTTCCTCATCCAAGCTGCCCCCTGGCCTGGAATGTTCTTCCTCCCCTACCCGTTCCCATGTGTCTGTTTCCTACTTATCCTTTCTCCCAACTTGTCAGGAGACCTTCCTCCTCGATGGGTCCTCCTGCAGGATTTTGTACTTCCTCTAGCAATACTTGGTGCCCGGGCACCTGCTAGCCTGCTGGTCTGTGCTGCTCAGTGAGCTGTTTGATCCCCGGGAGGAGGGGATTCCCTCGTCTTGCTTGCTCCTGGCCGGGCATCAGTGGTTTGACTCACCATAGGTGGTCAGTAAACACTTTGTTGAGTGAGCGAACGCACGCTTATGTGAAGGGCACTGGGGTCTATGCAGACCCGCAGAGGTGCAGGAGCGGGGGTGGGAGTAGCGCAAGAGGTGGGGGCCTCCAAATCAGACTCACCGTTACAGGTGCAGCGCACATTTCTATAGAAACGTGGGCACACGAAGCTAATGCGCGCCGTGCTGTAGGTCATGAGCGCGTGGGAGTCCAGGGACAAGCCCTGCTGGCAGTGTTGCTCCTGACAGTCCAGCCCCGAGCAGTTTTTCTCCAGGATGGCCGAGATGCGCATGACGTTCTCCAGGTGCCGCCGGGCGTTGGACAGCTTCTGGATCAGGTAGGCCGGCTTGTAGAACTCACTGCTGTGCATCTCCACGGCGAAGAGCATGTCCAGCTGGGTGGTCCCCGCCACGGGCTGGATGCTGATGATGCGCAGACTGTCCTGCTTCTGTGTGAGGACGGCATTGCGCAGGGTTCGGCGGAAGCCGTGCATGTGCAGCCCCACGAAGTCCTCGGGGGACACGTTCTCGAAGCGGATGGTGACGGTGTTCTGCAGCATTTCATGAACCAGCTGCTCCACGTGTACGACCACGTCGATGGGCACCTGGAAGCGGCCGTCGCTCACAGACACGTTCAGCACGTACTTACCGCTGTCCAGGCCCCCCAGGGCGATGATCTTCCCGTCGTGACTGTTCACTTTGAACAAGCTCTTCTGCTCCGATTTCAGGGCAAACGTGAGCACATCATACATGTCTTGGTCCGTGGCATGGATCTTCCCAATGACCCCACCAGGAAAGTCGTCCTCCATGGTGACGATGTAAATCTCCAGCGGAATGGCCGTGGGCTTGTGGATACTTTCCTCGATGACCCGTACGCGTATGTAGGAGTGGGAGACCTGCTGGGGTTTGCCCGAATCTTTTGCCTAAAACAGCCAAGAGGGAGAAAGGCAAGAAACTCAGAAAGAGCGGAATCATTGGAAAACCAATCAAACTTCCCGAGAAGACGTTTATTCCTTTACCCGTGTTTGCTCCTTCCTCCATTCCCTGCTCCCGTTCCGCGAAATTGCCGAGGACGTGCATTGCAGGAAGAGAAGTGATTTCTCACCTTTGGCTCCTGCAGCAGTCAGCATGCAGGGCGGGACAGGACACAGTGAGGCAAGGACAAAGGAAATGTAACTGGTGCACTCAGGGACCTTAGGAAGGTAGAAACTCAGCACCTGGAGGTAGTTTCTCCTTAGGGACAAGGATGAGGAAGCTCTCCGTGGTGTTCCCAAAGTCTGAGATGCAGAATCTACTCTCTACCAGTCTGAAAGTGTAGGCAAGGAACCGTACTAGCTTCTGTGAGAAGGCTCGAAATGTTTCTCCTTGCTCTTGGTACCTCTACTGTGATATCAAATTATTTACATAGTATTGTTGGAGGAGTGGAAAGCAACTGGAGCATTCACAGATGTGCTCAGAGCCAAAAGTCATTAATCTGGAAGGTTTCTTGGACCAGAGCAAGCTGTAACTTACCCTAAGAAATAATGAACACAACGAAATGCCATCCAAATATAATTATTATTGTTATTATTGCTGCCATGAATAATGACTTTGGGTTGCCCTCTGTGGCAACTGTGAGTAAAAAAAAAAATCACTTGGTTTCATGGAAGGGACCAAAATCTTCGTATATGCAAACTTCAATCCTGGGAACTCACTTCTTGCTCCTGGCCAAAGCCTTTGCCTCTTCGTCCTATTTCACTTTACATAGGCCACTCATCTTGAGTAAGCTGACATGTTGGGAGACCATGGCCATCCGACTTGGCCTCTTCTGTCTCCCTGGGACAACTCACCAAACAAAGGTCTCCTCAGAAGCAGAGGCCATGATATGCCTCAATCACATTAGGTAGCTTTGACAGGTGGAGTGTGTGGCAATTTCTAGTGGGTATAGAGCTGCAAGCCTTGACCAGCGAGTCATCTCTGAGGGTCAGTTAGAATGCCAGGAACTTGGAGAATGCAGATTTCGGTCCAGTGACTATCTGCCTAGGACAGGCTACAGGAATGTCCCTTCTGAACACGGATGCTTCCCTTCCTTCCTGTTCAATTTCACACAAAGAAGCTGCTTTTATTGGTGTGAAATTGAATTTGAGATTAAAAGGGGAACATTCCTGCATGGTAATGAATTATGTTGACTCGCTCAACAAAGAAAACCCATCCGATGGGCACAGAAACCAGCACGGGGGAGCGGGGGCCTGATGTGGACAGAGGACGGGGCCGTACCTGGACACACAGCACGTACTCTGGAGACCCCGTGTGCTGGAAGACCACGGCGGACCGCAGGATCCCATGCGGGTCCAAGACGAACTCCTCCTCTTCGTTTCCCGACAAAATTGAGAAGGAGAAGGGAGGCCCGTTGTGAAAGGAGTCTCTGTCTGTCACCACCAGCTGCAAGATGCTGGTGCCTACCGGCTTATTTTCCTGCATAAAAGAGGATATTAAAAAGGAAGATAAAATTACACCTCTCTTTACACTGAAAAAAACCCCATCATTACCGGCTAGAAAACAGGGTTTTCAGCAGAAGGGATTCCCTGTGATATTATCTTGTCTTCTGAAAACATGCTGGCGTCTGTAAGCATCATGTTCGGCATCCTTGGCTGCCTCCCCACGACTGCCCCGTGCATTGAGGAGCTGCCGGTATGCATACGAGGACCTCCCAGACTGGCACCGGCTCCATCTTGTCCTTCACAGGTTGGAAAGGCCCTGAGTTCACCTCAATGGCTCTCCACTACAGGGTGCCCACCAGGTTTTTGTGGTTGATCGTAAACCCTCTCAGGCCAAGAAAACATCCGCCTTTCAGAATGGGAAGGCCCTTCGTCACATCCTGTCACCAGGAGATCATGCTGAGGCCCAACACTGTGACACAGTGTCACAACATCGAACTTTCTGGGGAGAAAGTAAAGAGACCTCCTGACAACTTCCCAGTAAACACACAAAGGCACATGCCAGGTGGGAATCGGGCCTTTACGCCTCACCCCTCAGAACATGGGTTTGCCATGTTCCTCGAGGAAAGGGAAAGGGGGTGGATTGGTTCCTAGGCCAAGAATGAAGAGAACAAAAATCCTTAAAGTCATCAGAATTTTTGGAAACCCTCATGTTATCATTCAAGCATTAGTTCGCAGAACCATCTCTTGCCTGTGCCCCAGAATAGAAACACAAAGGCTCTTTGTCACTCCTCCGAGGGTTGAAGGTTCTCCTCACTCCGATAACGCCAAATTAAATTTCTCTGTAGCTTAGGCATTGGTTTTCTGGCCCCCCTCTGTTTAGACTTCAGCAAGTCCACAGCTTTGGGCCTGAAGTCAGTTTCATTAGTCAGGCCTGCTGATGACATTGATTCAGCATTAAGTAAGTTTGGGTCACAGAGATGGAGACCGTGATACACTGCCGTGTGGACGGGAGTCATGCTTGGGGCAGGCACACTCAGGCTCTATGTGCTGATTCGTCTTATGAAAACCATGTGTTGGGATAAGGGAATTATCCTGGGTTGGAAAAAAGGGAGGCACATTCTTTGAAGGAGGAAGAGAAATGGACTTCAAAGATTCTTATTTTGCTCTTTCTCTCAAGTGGCCTTTTGGTCATCAAGGACTAGACACCAGATCCCCCTGCTGTCCGCCACCGCGCGGCCTCAGTGCAGGGTAGATTTACTGTTTCATGGTGACAACACACTCAGCACCACACAAAACAGCAGATTTATTGATTTGTTTGCTCACTTTATAAAGGCCATTTCCTCCAGTGGAGAGAGAGGGAGAGAGAGAGAGAGAGAATGTGTGCCCCAGGGGTCAGCATCTGAGAAGGAAGGGGGAGAGAAAGCGCAGACAGGCCCCAGCGCTGCTGTGAGCCACGGTCACTGCTCATGGCTGAGATTCTTGTTTCTTTCACTGCTGACTTCCCGTGGTGCACGTGAAAACAGTCTGTCAAGCTGATCGATGGGTGTCATAAACCCGAATGTTGAGGAGGCAAAGCCCATTTTGTTTCCGGGCGAGTGTGCAGAGGCTGTGCGAGGCGGACGGTGCCACTGTGGGAGGCAGCCTGGCAGGAGAGCGGTGTTCCAGGAGGGGAAATGCAGGAAGGGGTGGACCCCAGGGGCCAGCTTGGTGGAAGCGGGAGAGGGAGAAGCAAGCAGGACTGCTGGAAAGAGCATCAGAGAGGAGAGGAAGACTGAAATACCACCAGGGAAGGCATCAGATTTCGTGGACGAAGTGGGAGGCGAGAAGCAGAGGGGTGCACCTCCCCTCTCCCGCCTGAGTCCTGGACATCTTGGCGGAGGAGGTGGGGAGCCGGCCATGGAGGGCCAGACTCACAGTCTTGATGTTATTCCAAAGAGGTCCCTCAGGCCCCGGCTCACTCTCATCTCACCTTCTACCCACAGAGCCTGCAGACCCCGTGGGAGGTGATTCTGAGGCCAAACTGGATGAGACAATGGCTGGTTCTCCGGACTCTATGAGGCGCCCCCCACAACTTGCATATCAATCTCCATTGCCTCTAGCTCCTCCCTGCTCACAGCATCCCCAGACTGGATCCCCTGACCCTCCTGGAGCTGGAAAGGTGGGGGCGGGGGTGGGTAGCTCTGCCCCTAGCACCGGGCTCATGAAACAACTTTTGAATTAAAAAATGCATGGGAAGAAGAGGCATCTCTGCCCACCCCCACTCCCCTACTGCACCACAGCAGAAGACCAGCAGGAAGCTACTCCATCCTGCAGCGTGATTTTAAGGAGCAGGTGGATTTAAAGTGCTAAGTAAATTGCTTCTGGAAGATTGATTTTAATGAGTAGCAGCTCTTTCCTGATACCCGATCTGTCTTGGAGAGATGAGACAGTTTGGAGCAATCTCCCTCTGCTGCCGGGACTGCATGGAGTGGCAGAAAGCCAGCCTGCTGTGGGGGTGAAAAGAGGGTGGTTTCTGCAGAGGACTGACCTGGGTTCAAATCCCGACTCTGACACTTACAAGCTGCAGGATCTTGGGGGAGCTACTGAACCTCTTAGGCCCTCAGCTCCCTCACTGTCAAGTGGGGGTTGGGTTGCTGCTCCCTCCCACTTCACTGACTGGGCTGTGGTAGGGAGAGGTGGTGCCTGCAAAGAGCCGCACCCCTGGAAGGACGCCATTGGCAACAGTGCTCATCAGTGGTTCTCAGTCAGCTGCTATGGTAGAGTCAGGCTCTTTCATCCCAGGCTCGTAACAGGATGAGTTGATAGGAAAAAAGAAAAAAAAGTGGACAAAACGATGAGTAAACCATAGCAGAGGAAGAAGGCTGAGTGTATCAGGCCCAGATTTGCTCACCTGGATCACAGCGGTATAGTTAGCAGGCGTGAAGACTGGGCTGTTATCGTTCACGTCGGAAATGTCAATGTTGACAGTGGCTGTGGATGACATCGCAGGAATGCCGCTGTCGATTGCCTGGACAAGCAGGGAGTATCCAGACACCTGCCAGAGCACAGAGGGCCGACGACAGTGAGGAAGGGCAGCCTTTTCGTCTGCTGCCCACACTCGGAGGTGCTGCAGGCTCGGCCACGGGCTGCTGAAAACTGGCACCTTCTCTCTTGGTTCTCTAGATTGGGGTTTCTCAACCTCGACACTCTGATATGTGGGCCTGAGGTAATTCTTGGCTGCTGGGGCCTGGCTTGTGCCTTTGTAGGATGTTTAGCGGCATGCCTGGTCTCGACCCACTAGAAGCCAATGTCCCTTGCTGCCCATTTGGGACAACCAAAACTGTCCCCATATATTGCCAAGGGTCCCCTGGAGGGGCCAAACCACCCCTGATTAGAACTGCAGCTCTCGGCCTTTGTTTCAAACACAATTGCTGTCACCCGGACATTATTTTTCTTCTGATCCTTCAGGAGTTATGGGTACCTGCCACGTAGGGAGGTTCTTTTTCTTTTTAGTGACATCTTTTCCCATATTTAATTTCACTCCGAAGGCATATATTTTTAGTCAAAACACACAATGTTTAGAAACTTAGTTTAACCTTGGCAGAGGAGGAGTTTTCTGGATCATTCTTTCTGACCTAAATATCTTCAGGTGGTCCTTTTGTAACTTCTCACCTAGGCCTAAAGCTGCCGATGAGACCAGGGCCACAGGATCCCAATGCTGAAGGTATTTTCTTGCCTTCTCACTCTAGGAAGGACTGAAATTCAAAGCATCCAGAAAGACACACCTTTGCTCTTTCTTTAAAACACCCATAAATAAGAAACTGCCCGTATCTATTGGCAGAAAATTCTTTCCAAGACTTAACCCCAATATGTTATGCTGCCCTTCGGGCCATTCTATTTACTGTCATTATCTGGCGTGGAGAATCTTCCTACATTTTCCTCAGGGAGCCTGTGCTGAATTCCAGTGAAGGGACGGGGGTGGATGTGAGGGGAGCTGGCCCAGACTAGCTTACCCGTTCCCGGTCTAATTTCTTCTTAACCTTTACAAGTCCTAAGACAGGCTCCACGGCAAATTCATTGTCCCGATCTCCGTTCACAATAGAGAAACGAATCTGTCCGTTGGGCTGGCTATCCGCATCTTCTGCTACTAGCTTCATGGGACATAAGCAAAAAAAACAAAAACAAAAACAAAAAAACAAAACAACAACAACAAAACCATTACAGGAGAGACCGAGAAAAGGTTTATTTTTAGGGTCCCAGGTCTTACAAATGGGCATAGCTGGGACAGTCTTCTTAGGCACTGTGCTCAAGTGCCAACGATCACCCCCCACTGGAAGAGCTGACGGCTTGGCTGAATGAGCGAGGTGCCATTACTGGAGCCGCCATTTTCTTTCCAGTGATTTCTGTCTGTCTGCCATTTGATGCTTGTTAGACATGAATTTCCTCAGGCCTTGAGCAGGTAAGGGTAGAGCCAAAGCTAACTGATAGGGATAGTTGGGTGATTTTTTTTTTTTTTTCTCTAATTCTGCAAAACAATGGTCTCTGTCATGAAGTCAAGACATTCTCTAAATCTATGCATTTCCATGTTAAGGAAGCCCAAAGAGAATTCCCTTTCCCACATGGCAAACACACCTGCCCCACTGTCTGCTGCTCCATTTTGGGGATATTGGGATTTCTGTGGGTGCAAGTAGTCTCTTCACAGCCAGGAAGGAGAGAGGGCCTGGGAAGTCCACCACTGGTACTGCAGGAGCCAAAGATAGGGATAGACAGAAGGGACTTGTCCAGTAGGGATGGTGATGATGATAAGCGTGGGACTGATGGTTTCCAACATGTAATTTGTAAGTCTGAGAGGACCCATGTTCTCCTAACACATGGCTTGCTCTTACTGGTATTAGAAAAAAAATTCCTTCCAGAAGGAGTTCCTTTAAGAGTGGCCAATCAGGGACACCTGGGTGGCTCAGTTGGTTAAGTAGCTACCTTCAGCTCAGGTCATGATCCCAGCGTCCTGGATCGAGTCCCACATCAGGCTTCTTGCTTGGCAGGGAGCCTGCTTCTCCCTCTGCCTCTAGCCTGCCACTCTGTCTGCCCGTGCTTGTGCTCTCTCTCTCTCTCTCTCTCTCTCTCTCTCTAACAAATAAATAAAATCTTTAAAAAAAAAAAAAAAAGAGTGGCCAATCAATCTTAATCTTGCTCCTATATAAACTGCCCTACTCTTTGTAGATGCGTGCGTGTGTGTGTGTGTGTGTGTGTGTGTGCTGGTTGGGGGGTGAATTTATTTTATCCTTAGCCATGTAATAACTTATTATCTTAGGTCAGAAACTGGTGAGAGCTATCATTACAAATGTATTCCATGGTCTGTTTTGTTTTCTTGGAAAACATACACTCCAAGAAAGAAAGTAATTATTGGTCATTTATACCTTGCTATAAACGAATTTATCAGACCCTTCCAATGTATAAAAGAAGGAACAGCTGAAAGATTGGTGACTGACTAGAGTTCTTGGGGACAAAAAGACCCTGAATACAGAAAGTATGACGAGAACCCAAGGTAACTTTTGCTCACTTTTTCACTCCAGGCATCTGGGCCGCCCACTGGCACCTACCAGAATGACAGAGTCACCGACCAAGGCATCTTCACTGATGACAGCGCTGTAAACATCCTGGTTGAACCTGGGAGGGTTGTCGTTCACATCCGTGAGGTTGATGCTGACGGTGGCCACCGCACTGAGAGCTGGTGTACCCCCGTCTTTGGCTTCCACCACCAGGAAAAACTTTTTGCATAATTCATAGTCCAGGACCTCAGAGACAGAAATACCCCCTTTGAAGAAAAATGGGAAGTTTTTAGATTTGATTAGGGGAAAAAAACACTGGTCAGCAGTTCCGTAATCATGGGAATATTTATAACATCATCTCCAGCCAGGAATTGTAGATATTCAGGAATCTGTTTATTTAATGCCCCGTGGAATGCATTTCAGAGTCTGATTAATGCTGTCAGTTAAAACACAGCCATCCATCAGATGCAACACTGGACAAAAAAAGTCTTTGACGGTTTTTACAATAGTTTCTGAACTTCTCTCAAGCAGCCCTAAACTGTCTGGCATTATTCGCCTCTATGCGGCTGGGGAAAAGGGACAGAAACAAGCTTCCCTGATAAGGGTCTCCTGATGATCCTTTAATTGGACACAGGCAGACAGAGAATGAGCTGAGATGTGGGGCTGTGATTTCATGACCCCCCCACCCCGCCACAGACTTCGCTGAATTCAATTAACCACTAACGTGCTGTGCCAAGTTATGATGTGCTTATCTAAAGCTATTACAGCACAAAGAGGACAAAGAGCTCAGACAGCTCAAGGTACAGTGACCTAAAGAAAAGTAAATACCTGGGATTAGCAGTCAAACAGTAAATGTGAGTTTAGTGTCCACAACTACAGGACATGGTGTCCATATCATAGTGCAATTCAAATTAAGCCAGTAGAACAGGTGAAAGTCCCTGGCGAGGTGCCACCCCTTGGAGGGGCTCTGAGAGTGCCTCTCCCTCCCACTATATCCCCTTCTGGTGAGGTGACCCAATCCTGCATTCCGCAACTGGAAACTGGTCACAGTCCTGCCTGCAGAGCTGTTCTCAAGGGCATTCACCTCTCTGCCTACTGGAAAACAATCATTAGGACCAAGATCAGTAAGTCACATCCATTCACATCTCCAAACCATCACCTTCCCTAGCTGCTAAACTTGCCCTTCTATTTAAGGTGAGAAACAAAGTCATACCTATAACAAGAGCCTCTTTTCCCCCATAATTAAGTTTTCTCAGCAGTTACCACTCTTAGTGCTTTGTTTTGTATTCCAGGCTTGTTGTCCAGTGCCAAACTTAAACAGCACTTAACCATTTCCCCATGGTGTTCATATACAATGACCGCAACTAGACAGACCAAGTCTAACACATATTTAAATGAGGGAAATCCCATACATTTTAATTTGAAGTAGGGACCATAATAAACAGAGTTACTGCTGGGAGAAGCTGCTAATGCAATTCTTCCATCAATATCAAAAAATGAAACAAAGCAAAAACAATTCTTTCCACCAATATTTCCTAAACCTGATGGCAGGGATTGTATCTCCTTCCCTTTTTTGCACCACCCCCACCCAGCAGAGTAGGGCCTAATGGAGTGAGAATGTGTATTCCAGAATCAGGAAGATCTGGGCTCAAATCGTGGCTCCCCCACTGACTCCCAGTAGGCGCTGGAGAACTTACTTAACCTCTTCGAAGCTCTGTTTTCCTCGCATGGGAAAGGAGAGAAATAACTAACAATTTAATAGGAATCTGGCGTATTCACTATGTTAAGTAAATGTTGCTAATTATGATAGTTTCCTGTTCATGTTAACTGAATTATTCAAAGGAGAATTTTTGCCACCTTTGCCACCTTGCTCAACAAGTACATTTTCCTTGTGTCCAACGGACGGAAAGTGGGAGAGACTTACCTTTCTTACCTGAAAAATGGGCCTGCCTTGACTAAGATTATTTATAGGGGAATAGGTAGGCAAATGAGAGTATCTATGAAAGTGCTTTGAAAACATTGATACAAACATTATAAATACATAGTGGAAAGTTATATTTACTCTTCAAGGAATACCCAAACTTGTTTCTTGAATTACTATCTTTATGGTCCTAAGTGCCCCCAATAGTTAACTCCCTAATAAAAAGAAAGCCCTAGTGTCCTCTTTTTGTTCTCTTGATTTCTTTCTAGACATGTTTTCCCTAGGTGATGAGGCACCGTCCCTGAGTTTGCAAAGCACGAGGCCTGGGAGTCTTCTGACTGGGAGTAGGGGGCGGGACTCCAGCACAGGGCGGGTTCCATCTGACCAGGGTGCTGAGCTGATGAGGTCTGCGTGTCACCGTGCACACACACACCACTTTTCAGCATCTGCTTGGGTGGGTGACCAGAGAGTGGAAGCCTGAGCGTGGACGGGGAAAAGCGCTCCTAGATTCTAGGAGCACTTGCACACACATAAACACAATGATCCAGGTAAAACAACAAAAAATGAAACAAAGCAAAAACAGAAAAGACAGGGAAAGAAACAAACCCTTATGCTTGGTATGCAAATACTACTTCCTGTCCCCCATCTATGAGCAACATTGTTAATCCCGAGCCTTCCTCCTCCGAGACATTACTAGAGCCCACCTAGAGGTCAAGTGTTTGCTGAATGAGCCCACAGCTAGGGGTTTAACACTTGGCAGTGGGCATCCCCAGAAGCAGGTACCAGAAGGACCCCTCACATCAGCACGCAGGCCCAGCCATGAGAAGATGTGCTTCTAGTGGGAGGGAGGGAGGAGGAGGAAAAAGAGTCCACCCAAAGTTCAGTTAGAAGGCTAAGAGAAGCAGGATATACTGAAGCTGAGAGTTCTGAGCAGGTTGGCCTGTACCCACCTGTCTTGGGGTTGATTCGAAATCGCCCTTGCTCATTCCCAGACCGTATGAGATACGTAATCTCAGCATTCGTGCCGATATCTTTGCTGGTGGCAAAAACAGCAAGCACTTGGGTGCCCGGGGAGGTGTCCTCAGGCACACTGACCAGGTAGTCCCTCCTCTCGAACACAGGCGGGTTGTCGTTAATGTCCAGGACGGTGATGGTGACCGTGGCAAGAGAGGACAGAGCCTGGCCGGGGCTCTGGTCGGTGGCCTGGACGCTGATATTGTAGGAGGGCTGCTGCTCTCGGTCCAGCGGCTGCTCCAGGATGATGATGCCCGATGAGCTGTCGATGGAGAAGAACCCGTTGGCAGAGTCCGCCAGGGAGTACACCACCTTCCTGTTGATGCCTGCGGGAGACATGAGAAGGTTAGTGACAAGAGCATGGCTTGACGCTCTGCACTAGAATTTTATGGCTGTGCTGACTTAGGGGGCTGCTCAAAGATCTGTACTGACAGAAACCAACAGCTGTGGTCCTACAAAAGTTTTAAAAATATACAATTAAATTAAATGGTAAGGAAATGTAAAATATTGGCAAGAAATGTAAGTAGTCCTGTATTCTTCACATATTAAAGAAGCCCACATATTTTTAAAGAAAAAGTCCAAGATGTCAATAGATATACGGGTAACGATGTGCCACAGAAAGAGAAATACAAATTCATCCATTCCATCAACACATGTGTGTGTGTGGAATTGATCAGGCACTATTCTAGGTGCTAGGGATTTTAGCAATGGACAAGAGTCAAACATTTCTTGAGGAAATTATTACACTTAGTGGGAGTAAATAAGAAATTAACAAGCAATAAAGAGCAAAATAAATGGTATGTTAGGGAGTAAAAAGAAGGAAAAATAAAGCCGTAAGGGGTGATGGGAATACTGCAGTGAGAGAGTGTGTGTGAGGTGGAGGGAAGGGTGGTCACTTTAAACAAGGTGGTCACGGAAGGCCTTGACATTTGAATGAACACCCAAAGGAGGGGAAGGAGTGAACAGCACAGTTGTTGGTAGGGTAGGGAAGAGGGCAGGCAGAGGGACCCACGAGGGCAGATGTGGAAGCCCCTTTGGTGTGTTTGAAGGCACCGTCCAGAAGGCCCATGTGACACAGTCAGGAAGAAAGGAGTAGAAGATGGTTTCTGGGTGAGAGCAGGCTGGGGAGCAGAAAGCGTGGGGTTGTGGTGCTGAGGTGGGAAGCCAGCTGAGTCTCTGAGGTGGGAGGTCATGACATGGGACTCAGATTTTAACAGGATCACTCAGGCTGCTGGGTGCAAAGAGCAGGACAAGCAGCGAGCGAGCGAACCAGCCGAGACAGCTGGTCGACTTCCACGGGAGCTCAGGCATGTGACAGCGGCAGCTCGCTCAGGCCTCTCAGATGATGAGAACTGGTCGGTGCCAGCCTGTTCTGAACACGTAGGTGATAAGGCTGATTTCTGATGGTGGGGCTGGCAGGATACAGGGTGTGAGAGGAAGAGAAGATCCTGGGATGACTCAGGTTTGGGCCTGAGCAGCTGAAAAGAGGGAGCTGCCATCGGCAGGGTCAGAGGGGATGGCAGGAGGATGAGGACGACAGGCCAGGAGCTCCATTTTTTTTTTTTAAAGATTTTATTTATTTATTTGACAGAGAGAGATCACAAGTAGGCAGAGAGGCAGGCAGAGAGAAAGGAGGAAGTAGGCTCCCTGCTGAGCAGAGAGCCTGATGTAGGGCTCAATCCCAGGACCCTGGGATCATGACCTGAGCCGAAGGCAGAGGCTTTAACCCACTGAGCCACCCAGGCGCCCCATGGGAGCCCCATTTTGGACAGATTAAATTCGAGATGGGCATCTTATACATAAGTGGAGACTCAAGTAGGGAGCTAGCACAGGAGGCTGGAGATCAGAGCAGAGGTCCACGCGAGCTATGAATGGGCGGCTGCCAGCATTCAGGTGCTGTGCAGAGCCATGAGAATGGGTGAGGCCATAAGGGGATGTAAAGAGAAAAAAGAAATCCAGTGGCCAGGGAGCCTGGAGCACTCCATCAAAGAAGGGAGAATACCTGCTCAGAAGGTGACCTCAAGCTCTGTGATTTAAAGGAAGGTGCTTACTTAACCAAAATATCATTTTACCTTAATATACACAAAAGCTAGAACTTATCAGCCAGGACATGTCTACCAACAACCAACAAATTAGTGAATGATGATCTGATTGAGTTCTGGTTCTGGAGACCGATTTAACTCTTTTCATCAGAGGACTTTAGCATTTCAAAATAGTTTATGCACCCCAAATTCAGCAGGTGTGAAGATTTGTAAGAGGCAAAATGTAATGACTTTGTAGGCTGAAAAAGCATTATTTTGATCCTAAATGCTTTTTTAAAAAGATTTTTAAGAATTTATTCATTTAAGAGAGAGAGACACACACAGAGAACACAAGCAGGGGAGAGGCAGCGGGAGAGGGAGATGCAGACTCCCTGCTGAGCTGGGGGTCAGACATGTGTTCGATCCCAGGACCTAGAGATCATGACCTGAGATGGTGACAGATGCTTAACCATCTAAACCACCCAGGCGCCCCTTGATTCTAAATGCTCTTAATGAAGACAGCCATGAATCAAGGGTCTTTAGCTAGAATGGCCAACTGAAAATGTCTCTTGCGAATCATGGACTCCTAGAATGTAAGCTTTTAGAGGGGAGGGCCTCCGTCTGTGTTGTTTTCCACTATAACACCTTACCATGGGGTCAGGCATTTGGCAGTAATAAGAGTTAAACACTTTACTTCCCCCTCACAATGTGTGATTTCCCTTAAGCCAAAATTCCCAGCAAACCAATAAAATCATATATCTAGAGGGAATGACATAAATTGCAGTATGTGGCTTTCACCAAAAGGTCAACACTGAGAGAGCTTGTTCTTGGTTCCATTCCAGAGAGTCCATTTTTCCCCAAAGTTTCATCATTTACTTTTATTTCTCTTTCAAAACAACTACCCTGTGATATATAAACATCAACTTCTGATTTTATTGGTGCGGGGGTTAAAAACAAGAAGGCTTTCCTCTTCCCTTGCTGCCCCTTGACATAAAGCCCCAGAGCAGAGGTTTCAGGGATGTTTTCTGACCCTTTGCGGGGTGGCTCCAAGTTTAAATTCTTCAGCGATTCTGGGGGTGAATATACCCAGTGTTCCAAGAGTGCTGCCTGGGTGTCAGAGCTGGTTATGTGACCCAGAGGTGGCCTGGACTGATTAGCTGCTCTCAGGAAACTTTTCAAAATCACAAGCACAGATTTATGGAAACACATCGGCGATGGACACAAATATACCACACGGCTTTTCAAATCCCACACGCGGCCTATGGATCTGACTTCCATGCCCAGCATCTGGAAGACCAACGGCTCTTACCAATGATGAGATGGAGCAGGAAGTTCACGCAGGGTCTTTCATCTGAGCATCTGCTCACAACTACAAGACCCACTTCTCTGAGGCACAGACCAAGGACTGACGGATTTGCCCCTGGCCACTAACATTTTTAGGTAAGCACAAGGGACAAAGTCCTGGGTTGCCTAGGCAAAGCCCCTTGAGGATTTCCAGAGATCTGCTCCCAGACACGATGCCCCTTCAGGCCTGGAGATCGTCCAGAAGAAGGGAATTTGTGACTTGCTGTTCTGACAGCAGAGGCGCTCAGGACGAGCTGAGTGAGGAGAGGAAGGGGTTGGAGCCACACCCGGCTGTGGCAGCAGGGCCTGAAGGGAAGGTGCCTCTCATGGCTGCCTTGGGTTTCCTTCACTGGGACAGACAGCTAAAATCTAATTAAAATTATCACGTATGTTCCCCGTCTGCCGCTTTCTCTTCCAGCCTTTTCAGAGGAGCCGGGCTTTGCTCCCATCCTCAAGCAGGAGATGCTGTGTTCTCTGAGCATCCTGCTCAGCGGGCTAGCCAGAGAGCCGTGTTGTTGGAGCTCCGTTTACAAGGCTGACATTAATCAGCACACAAAGACCACGGCTCCCCTCCAGGCAGATTCTGTTCATTTAAATTCAGTGACGGGTTTTTTTCTGCTTTACCACAGCAGAAAGCCATCCCTTTCCCTCCCCCCACCCCCACCCCCACCAAGCTGCTGACCCAAACTCCCCCCCACTTCCCATACATTTTGCTTCTGACAGTACCTTGGGCATTCACACCAGGACAAACTGGGAGATTTATTGTTTCCTTCTCCTTTCTGTTCCCAATCAGACTGATACGGAAGCGAGACCAGAAAAGGGGGAGGGGAAAAAAAACACCTCAAACCAACAAACCTGCTTAATGGTATCACTTATGATTTGGTAGCTCTCAAGAAATGAGCAGAATATATTTTTGGAATATTTTAAAATTCCCATTTGGACCCAACTGCAATGGATTTCGATGATTTCTAGAAATAAAGTCAGATGGGTAAATGCCAATTTGGAGGTGCAGTACTTGGATCTTTGCTGTGTTACCATGTGATGGGAGCTATCTTTGCTAAATGAATGAAGGTCATGTCGCTGAAGAGGTAACTTTCTACCCAAGGGCGTAGGATAAATGCCATCCTTCAAATCACCATCCCTTTGCTATGTTCCCCAGCAGAAAAGATGAACCCGAGTAGAAAACTTGCTTGCTAATTGGCCTAATGCTCTTACTACATGACACCATGTATTATATTAAGGTATAACATTAATCCATCATTTTGTGTCTGTGTTTTTAAGTATGTAATTCTCTTCTCCAATTTGAGCCTAATTTAATGAGGACGGAGCTACTTAGCTTCTCAAAATGCTGAAATGACAGGCTACTGAGAGAAGCACGCCTTTCACTGTAAGTGAAGTTTCTTCGCCTTAACTGTGGCAAACGGAGCAGGCAGGTCTTCAGAGGATAAAAATCAAGTAAAAAGAGAGTGATTAAAATCCCGATTTGCTCAAAGGAAGTCAGAGGCAGTGGCATTTTGTGGAGTGGGCTTGGAGGGAAGAAAGAACCTCTAAAAATTCCAAGTTTGGGAATGCTGTGAGACTGTGTGTGTGTCGGGGGGGTCGGGTGTAGGGGTGGCCAAGGGCATCTATATTCCCTTCCTTGGAAGGTTTCTAAATGACGGTTAGGTTCCTCTCAACTCAGCCAAATGGAATGATAGATCTTTTGGGCATGGAACAGCACATAAAAGTCAAAGTTGTGAATGCTTTCAGATAAAGTGGTCCAGTTCTGGAAGGAGATCTTGCCTCTGGCCCATGGTTTGCCCAAACTACCCAAGCGTACTTGGACAGGTCACTTAACTTCTTCCCTGGGTCTCAGGTCTCTTCATTTTTAAAGTGACAGAGCCCAGGTCAGTTGAGGCCCAGAACGACCTTCTAGACCGTGCTTCATGTCCAGATTAAACCAAGAGAGCGAGTTTCGTTTATATTTCCAAAAGATCATCCCCCACTCTCAAAGTGCTCATTAAGTTGCAGGCATGGGCATACGTAGGCTTCATCACTGAAGTACAAAGTAAACCTCATCATGATGAGCTACTGGAATATCCTGGATGGGAAGAAAACTTAGCACAGCCATTCTTACCACTCAGTTAAGGGTTCAGAGTTCACATATACGGCTTCGAGCAAGGTTTTATCACTTCAGTGAGAAAGAAAGCTCACTGTAGGATCATTCCCAGGGATCTAACCCAGTGTCAGAAGAACTCACCTTTATGTTTGAGATTGTTAAAGGTGTTAGAATCAGCACTGAATCTGAATGGCGACGCAGCAGGTACATTGAGATTGTTATAACGTGGAAAAAATGTTTTCTGCCCTCCCTTCTAACATCAAGCTCTCTAAGCTTAAGGAAACTGCAAGAGCCCTGTCATGCTTGCTTTGGGGTTTTCGGTCGGAGGCAGTTATGACTCTATCAGGACCTTTATCTGTGACATGCTTACCCCCAGCAAAATGCACAGCATCTGGTCTTTAGGAAGCCCAGTAAAAATGGGGGCTCTGCTCAATTCTTATAAATTGGCTTTTTAAAAAAGATGCTATTTATTTATTTGACAGAGAGAGACACACACAATGAGAGAGGGAATACAAGCAGGGGGAGGGGGAGAGGGAGAAGCAGGCTTCCAGCTGAGCAGGGAGCCAGATGCGGGTCTCCATCCCAGGACCCCGGGATCATGACGTGAGCAGAAGGCAGACGCTTAACAACTGAGCCACCCAGGCACCCCTAGACTGGCTTTTAATAAAAGAATTTGAATTCCAATGGAATAGCTATCTGGGGAAGAAATGATCTGAAATAATCTCAACAATCAGACTCTAGTAACCTTCTAAATTTTGGTTCTCATCACTTATTTTTTTTTCATCAACTTTATTGTTATCCTGAGGCATCATAATTAGTGTATTGCCACAGGAACACATTTTAAGTGTCCAGCCATAAATTCTAACAAATGTATACCCCCATGGAACCGTGGCTCTCATTGGCATCTAGAACATTTCAATCACCCCTGACAGTTCCTTCATGTTCCATTTTGGTCAGTCCCCCAATCCCACACTGCCGGCAGTCTAATACATTGGTTTTGAACCAGCACTTTTCCGGCTCTCATTAATGCCTATTCATCAGTGCCAGAAATCCCACAAGTATATTGAGTTTTCACAGTCTTTATGGCCCAGACTTGGTGACTAAGGCACGCTCTTATTTAAGCTAGAAGGATTATCCCTTGAAGAAAAATGATAGACAAAGCTTTGGCTCTTGAGTACGTCATTGCATTCTTTTTTGACGGCCTTATCCCTAAAAGACAGTAGTTACTTCTGACAGGGGCAAGGGTTCTGTCTTTCTCACAGCAGACATTGGACATGACCCTTGCATTTCATCAGGTTTTGCCAAGTGCCACCTGTTTGACTAGTCTGGGTACAGCTCTGAGGGGAGGGGAGCCCAAAGGACACCGTCTCTAAACCTAGGAGTTTAACAATTGATGAGGAATTATTTAAACTAGAGGGTTTATGGTGGCGCCTGGGTGGCTCAGTGGGTTAAGCCGCTGCCTTCGGCTCAGGTCATGATCTCAGGGTCCTGGGATCGAGTCCCGCATCGGGTTCTCTGCTCGGCAGGGAGTCTGCTTCCTTCTCTCTCTCTCTCTCTCTCTGCCTGCCTCTCTGCCTACTTGTGATCTCTCTCTGTCAAATAAATAAATAAAATCTTAAAAAAAAAAAAAAAAAGCCTCTGCCTTCAGCTCAGGTCATGATCCTAGGGTCCTCGGATTAAGCCCCGAATTGGGCTCCCCACTCAGCAGGGAGCCTGCTTCCTCCTTTCTCTACCTGCCTCTCTGCCTACTTGTGATCTTTTTTTGTGTGTCAAATAAATAAATAAAATCTTTAAAAAAATAAAATAAACTAGAGGGTTTAGATTTTCCTGCATGCCTTCCCTCAGTGTCCTTCTCACCTCTGAATTGGAATGGCAGGTTCTTTTGATTCTGTCTTGGAGACATCTCTTGATGGTCTGTGGCCAGGTCTCGCCGCCAGGTGAAGCTCCTCTCTAGTCTCACTTAGACTGTAGCCAGAGACTCCTGATGGCTAACTACCTCAGAGGCTTTCCCCTCGTGGCCAAACTTAACCAGAGGTCAGCGCTTAAAACTCTCCATCCAGTTTTGCCTCAGCGGCTCAAGATAGTCACTGACTGCTCACTTCCTCTTTTTTTTTCTTCTTCCTTTTTTTTTTATTTTTTTAATTTACAGATTTTATTTACTTATTTGAGAGGGAGAGAGAGAGATTGCGAAGGAGAGCATAAGCAGGGAGGAGAGGGAGAGACAGGCTCCCATTGAGCAGGGAGCCTGATGCGGGACTCGATCACAGGGTCCTGGGATCATGATCTGAGCCAAAGGCAGATGCTTAACCGACTAAGACACCCAGCCTTCCTGACTGCTCACTTCTTATAGTCAGAGTGGAGACGTTTGAGGACGGCTTTCCAATCCTCTGCCCTCCAGTCCCAGTCCACCCTATGAGTGTTACCTCTTGCCCCTTCCACTGTGTGCTGCCTCCCCTGGCTTTTATAAAGACTCCATGCACACTTACCCTTCCAGGCCTCTGCTCATGCTTGTCCATTTACTCAGACCACTCTCTTCCCCTCCTTCTCTGATCAACATTCTGCACGCTCTCTGTAAGGTTTCCTCGGGACAGCTTCCTTCAGTTCCCCAGTTACTTCTTTCTCTGTGCTCCCTTAACAGGATTTTTACAGTATCATCAGTTATGTCCTCTCTCCCACTTGATTAATGTAGCTTTTAGGCAAAGGGACTGTGTCTTGTGATTTCTGTATCTCCGTGCTGAGTCTAGGGCCCCGCACACAGCCAGAAAGCAAGGAACGCTGAATTACAGAAGGAGCAAGTGGGGGACCAAAGCAGGAATATGAGCTAACACAGCACAGGGAGGCGGGAAGCACACGGCACACACTGGAAAGTGTGTGTGTTGAAGAACAGAAGAGTCCCAAATGGCTGCATCAGAGAGAAGTTGCGAATATTTGATATTAAAAATGTACTGGGTGGCTCAGCTGATTAAGCATCCAACTCTTGGATCTGAGGGTCAAGCCCTGCGTCGGGCTCCACACTCAGTGGGGAGCTGAGTCTGCTTGAGGTTCTCTGTCTCTTTCTCTCTCCCTCTGCCCCTCCCTTGTACTTGCTCATGTGCACACACACACAACCTCTCTCTCTAAAATAAATAAATAAATAAATAAAATTTTTAAAGATGTACACAAAACGTTCACACATATATACAGAAACTATTGCCAAATGGATATTTGCATTTGTTAATAAAATTGGCAACTACCCAATTGTCCAAGAATGAGGACTGGCTGAATAAGTTACAGTACATTCATATCACAGAATACTACATACACAATCACACAAAAGCGTGAAAGAATATAGAGCGACACAGAACTATGTTTCTGAGCCCGTGAAAAGAGGAGGTTACAAAATCATATCTAGTTTTGGGGTCCATTTTTGTAAAGAAAAAAGGTGGAAGATACTTCACCCAAACCCTAACAGTGGTTAGAATTGACTTATTTTTCCTTTTGCCTATCTTTCTAGGTTTTATAGTGGACACAGATCATGTTTCTAGCAAGTAAAAGGACTATTATAATAATTATGTATGGAAAATTTACTACCAATTTTGGAAATTTTGGAAAACAGTCAAATTTCAGAGTTATTTTCCAGGCCAGTTCAGTTCTCAACATACATGTCATTTGAAGTACTTGTAGAAAAGGATATCTATATATTGGATAAGCATTCTTTTTCTGGGTATTTCCATTCCCCATTTTTTTTTTTCTTGTGCTCCTAAACACACTGACTTTACTTAGAAAATGTTTTTTGGTCAAGGTTTCATTATTGAGTTATTTTAAGTGATACACTGTTTTGAACTATTTTGTAAGTAGTAGAAAATGGTTACCCTCAAATCTCCTCTCATTGTTTGTGGAAGGCAAATAAAATCCCATTATAGCAAAAGAGCTCAAACTGACCACTTTTTTATGTCTTTAAAATAGGCATTCAGATGATAGAAAATAAAAGACAGTTGCCATTAAGAGGTCCATAGAACTGCAATTACTTTTCAAGTTAGACTTTAAATAGACTCTCTTGATTATTTCTGTTTTAAGTGCCTTTTACAAGTTTTTCATTGGGTGATGACTGACACTGGAGCATTCCCCCAGGCGAGATACCAACTCTGGGGTCAGGAATCCCCAAAATCGTCAAAAAGGACAGAAGGAGCCCCAGTCAGGGTTGGAGAGATCCTGATGATACCACAGAGACTGGGGACTCTCCAGTTGGGCTAGTACCAGCTCTGCTGGGCAGCACTGGCAACATGATTGAGAGGTTCCATGAAAGATAAAAATGCAAGGCCCCTCATTTTTAAAAAGTTGTAAAGTTCAGCATAGCCTCAGCAGAGTGATAAACCAACATGGTGTCCTTCTAAGTAAAGGACTATATGCAAAGGCTGCAGTCCCATATAGCCAGCCCCGCTGGTGAGCGACACTACCTTCCATGATACCTCAAAAGCTGCAATTCATCTAGAAATAAACCCTCTCAACCATCTATGGCTTGGCACTTTCCTAAGCCCAGGAGAGTCAAGTGTGGGTAAATGAATTCATCAAAGTACTTGAAACTCTGACTTTATTGGTGCATAGAACTTCTATGTTCTATGCAAACACAGAACTTAGAACTTCTATGTTCTATGTGATAATACTAAAAATGTTTCCGAAGAGGGTCGTTATGTATGACCACCGGATCAATCATTCATCGCTCCAATAAATCACTTCCATCCAATAAATCCTCATAGAACTCCTGCCAAGGGTAGACACTAGAAGTGCACAGAAGAATCACAGCCCCTCAATGTCTCCCATCTGTCAGGAGACAATCATGGATTTAGTTGATTGTTGGAGAGGGACGGCCAATAGACATTTCCAAGGGAGGAAAACAACTCAGTTGAGTCATGAAGGAAAGATAGGAGTTGTCAGGAGTACCAAAGTGGAAAAGTGTTGAGAAGAAGGGGCATTTCGGTGACGCGCACACACCTGAAGTCAAGAATGATGATACTGGGTGCTCGCAGAAGGGCAAAGGGCTCAGTACTGTTAAATGAGAGGTTTAGAAGGGCAGAAGCTAAAGCTGTCTATTTTCAGAACCACTAGCAAATTACCATAGCTATGATAAACAGAGCTAGAGTAAATGGAAAGCTGGGAATAAGTGAATGGATGAATCTGCTGAGAGAGAAGGAAGACTAGAGGAGTAGGAGGAAGAGGCTGTCCGAGTGGGGAGCTTTTTGTAATCTGTGAGAAGTTATTTAAGGAGCTCCCCACAGGTGACGGACAACATCATGGGGCCTGTCAAGGAGGCTTCACAGGTGAAATGATAGTGAGTATGGTGACGCAAAGCTGACGAGCACACTCCACTGCGCCTCAACATACCCTGAAGAGGCAGGAAAAGTGGGGGTATAGGGGGTCCGTAGTGTCTGCACAAAATGCCCAGCAGTAGGTGGAAATTCCCCAAGACACCAGCACTCCTGTAAATCCATACTCTGAATCCCTGCATGCTGGATCAGAACTGACCCACGGAGAAGCTCAGAAGCTGTTACCGAACCTCATGGCACCCAGGAGTGAAGTCCTGTGTGAATGGGTGAGTAAGTGGCAGTGAATCACTACCATCAACCGTAGAAATTCGAATCCCCTGACTATTCCCTCCCTATAGGGAGTGGTGCTAAAGCCCTTCATTAATATATTCCTTTCTGGAAGGAATCAGCTATCTCATTGGTTTAGATTCCCTGTTTGAAAGAAATTGAATTTTACTTTATTTTGTTATTTATTCCTTTTTTTTTTTTTTTTAGAGACAGCATGCCCACAGGTGGGGGTGGGTAGAGGGGCAGAGGGTGAAGGAGAGAGAGAGGATCTCAAGCAGATTCCAAGCAGGCTCCATGCACAAGCTCCTGACACAGGGCTCCATCTGATTTCATGTTCCCACGACCCTGAGCCACTCAGGCACCCCCTGAAGAAATGGGGTTTTAAAAAAACATAATAATGACAACAACTTATATGTGACAAAGGCAAAGTCTTCTAAACCAGGAAGGCATCACAGTCAAAAAGAGGAAAAAAGGTGCTTACCCAACCCTCTCTCAGAATTTCTGAATCAGATTTTGGAGATGGAGCACTCAGCTGTTTGTGTTTATTTTTGGCTATTTATTTTTAGAAACTCCCAAAGGGATTCTAATGCACAGTCAGGGCTGTAACATGTTTGTCTGGTTCTTGTGGGTTATTTTTCTTCTGGTGTTGGATCCTGGAATTTGGGAGGGAGTAGTTTTTGTAGGGCTCTAATCAACTGAAGGGATCCTAATTTCTTAGGCATAGAGGGTCATTTCATGGTCCCAAATTAAGCCCTGTGTGACAGAAAGCACTCACATTCTTCCCAACGGAGATGGAGAGATTAATTTCCAGCACCTGAGGCTTCCTCCACGAGGGATTTGAGGCTCTGTGAGTGGCAGAAGGAACCCATATACGCACTAGACATAACATTAGAAGTTATGTTGGAATGGCTCACGTGGTTCGTCCAACAACTTGGCAGTTCAACAGATAGGTGTGGGGTATGTATTGGGTGGCTGGTCCATGGCAGGGCTGGTGACACAGAAGGCAGTACCCTAGCCCTCCAAGAGCTCATGGTCTGGTGGGGAAACAAGGAATTCGTATCTCCCATTTTTTCAGAGAGGAAGTGGGGTTCAAAAGGGCTGCAGAGCTTATGTAAGGTGAGACAGTAAAGGTTGGAATTGGAATATTTCATCCGGTCTCCTCCCAAGGCCACTGTAGGATATTGCTTCCCAAAGTAACAGGCAAATGTGACAAGGAGGAGATAGGATGTCACAGTCCACCATTGCTTCCCAAAGTAACAGGCAAATGTGACAAGGAGGAGATAGGATGTCCACAGTCCACCATTGAGTCCACCACAGTCCACAGTCCACCAGAGACTGAAGAAGTTATCCTGAACTGGTGGGAGCTCAAGAATTCAGGGCTTTATGGGGCCATGGAAACCTTTGCTCAGGACCACCGTCTGTAAACCAGATGGCTTAAGAGGAGTGACCTAAACTTTTTGAACCTCAGTTTCTCCATCTGAGGTGAGACTGTCAGTGGCTCTTTGGCCATAATAAGATTACATGTGTCAGCATGTGGGACTCTCTGCAGACAGGCTTTAAGCACAATATTATATTTTTTGATATCCCCAAGAGACAAAGGGTTTCAGCCACAACATGGTCCAGAAATGGCTTATGTCTCCAAGTCTTTAGGGGATTATTTAATTTTTATGAAAATTTTAATAGTTTCTCAGCCACTTTCAAAGATCTAATACTTTAGAGAATAACAGTGCTTTGGGGAAGAAAAAAACCACATTAAATCACTGACCTATGCAGCTTAGAGGTAACAAGCTCTAAGGCATTAGGAAAGACATAGAAAAATGGTATGTAAGAGCATACAGGCTGAATCAGAATTGAATTCCTCTTGAGTCATCTGATAGAAATTACTAGAATACAGAAAAGAGCCTTGGACTGAGATGTCAGGATACCCTCCTTTTAGATCCCATTCTGCCACTAAGAAAGTCATCTTGGATACGTCTCTTTATCTAAGGGTCTCAGTTTCTTCTTCGGGATTAGAAAGGGTTTGAATGGATTTTGTTTCAGGGCCTTTCTCAGTGTAATATCTCAAGATCTGCTAGGGTCTGATGCCTATGGCTCCAGAGAAAATCCAGGAAACCATGAGAACAGCGACAAGGAGCAGACAATGCTGTGGTATTACCACTCACCATGCCACACCAAAGCAACAAGTTCTCAGCTTGGCTGAACCACTCCTCCTTGAGAGAGGGCCCTGTTTTTATTGCCACTGCCCTGCACGACAGTTCTTCTTCCTCCCAGAGTGGAGCCTGTGGGAGGGCAATGGCAATGGCAAGGGATTCTTAAGGATATGTGGACAGAATTCAGAAGGCCCATACACTTGCATTAAAGTGATCATTCTCTATCGCTCCATGCCAAATTACCTCACAACTTAGCATGAAACAACAGATATTTAATATCTCACGAGTTCTGTGGGGGCAGGGATCCAGGCATGGCTTAGCTGGCTGGCTATGCTCAAGGTTTCTCATTTCCCTGTTGAGTGGGGCTGCACCTTCATCTGAAGGCTCAAATGGAGGTAGGGGTCCACTTTCAAGCTCCCTCATCTAGTTGCCAATAGGGATTCAGTCTTTTGTCATGTGGGCTTCTCATAGACCTACCTGGATATCATAGCTCTCTTCCCCAAGGTGAGTCATTCAAAGGAGGGAGAGAGAGTTCTATGCAAAGAATTGTGTCTCCCTGAAATCCATATGTTGATGTCCTAATCCTGATGTGACTGTATCTGGAGATGGGGCTTTTAGGAGATATTAAGTTAAATGAGGTCATAAGGTTGGGGTCCTGATTTAATAAGTTTCGTGGTCTATAAGAAGAGGAAGACAGAGCTCTTTCTTTCTCTACTACATACACCAAGGAAAGAACATGTGAGCCTAAGGATGCAGGGAGGTCCTTACAGATTGATGTGAATGACACTCCCTTGAGTTTGTCCCATGAAGATGTAGGAATCTGCTAGCCCAGAGCTCTCAGTGTGCTTTTCTGTCTATACTTTGCTGAGAACTTATCTCCTCTCTTGACTTTTCTTCCCAGATCACTTTTCATGGCTCTCAGTAAGTGGCACATACACAAGGCTAGGATGAGTCAGAAGAGATTAAAAAACAATGGGAGAGATCCATGTAATGTGGTTTGGTAGAAAGATCTCTGCTTAACAACCCACATGGGTTATTTTTATGAACATTACTCAATAAATAATCTCTGCTCCTTCATAAGGAGCTACCCTCTTGGAACAAATAATGCTCCAAGATATGGGGCCAGTCATTCAGTTCCTCTGACAAGATTGGTGCTTTGGAAAAACAAATTCATTCCGGTATCTGCTCCATGAGAGCACAGCGCAGGAGCCATAATATCAACTCCCTCATTAAATACTCAGAAAATGAACCCCCAACATGAACAGCAAGTTTACATTATTATAGTGAATGACAGCACAAAATTAAGAATTCTGAGGGCTATGGCAATACAAATATTTGGGTCAAAATAGGAAAGTTCTGCCACAAGATCATCACTTTTTTCTGTCTCTTTCCTGTACTCTGTTAATATGAGGACCTAACCATTCACTTTAGAGGGAAAGGCATCATTCTGGAAGACTCTAAGAGAGACTTTCTGTATTTTCTGTTAATTCATTCCTTAATGTAATGCACCACCTACACAGCCTTCAATGGGAGAGGCATTTCTTCTCATTTCTTGGTGAATTCCTCTCATTTTTCTTTAAGCCCTTGAAGTGCACTCCCTGCTGGTTTTAATTATTATGTGTTATGGTGTGAACCTCTTTGGGTTCATCTTGCTGGGGCTTTTTGTGCCTCCTGGACCTGGATGTCTGTTTCCTTCCCTGGGTTAGTGAACTTGTTAGCTATTATTTCTTCAAATCAGTTTTCTATCCCTTTCTCTGTCTCTTCTCCTTCTGAGTCCCCTATAATGCAAATGTTATATGCAACATACTTGATATTGTCCCAGAGGTCACTTAAACTACCCTCATTCTTTAAAATTCTGTTTTTGGCTCTTTAGTTTGGGTGCTTTCTGTTACCCTGTCTTGTAGCTCACCAATTCATTCCTCTGCATCATCTAATCTGATGCTGATTCCCTCTATTTTTCATTTCAGTTACTGTATTTTTTCAACTCTGACTGGTTCTCTTTTATATTTTCTATTTCTTTGTTAAAGTTCTCACTCTGTTCTTCCACTCTTCAGTCCAGTGAGGATCTTTTTGACCATTATTTTGAACTCCTTATCAGGTAGATTGCTTATTTCTGGTTCTTTTAATTTTAGATTAAAATTTTTTTTTTTCATTTGGATCATATTGCCTGCCATATCATTTTGTTGGCTCTCAGTGTTCTTTTTCTTCTCTTCTCTCTATCTCTCACTCTTTTTTTTTTTTTTTTAAAGATTTTATTTATTTGAGAGAGAGAGCATGAGCAAGGGGGGTGTAGGCAGAAAGTGAGGGAGAAGTAGACTCCCTGCTAAGCAGGGAGCCTGATGTGGGGGCTTGATCCCAGGACCCCAAGATCATGACCCAAGCAGAAGGCAGATGATTAATCAACTGAGTCATCCAGGCACCCCCTCTGTGTTTGTTTTTGTGTTAGGTGGATCAGCTGTGTCTCCCAGTCTTGAAGGAGTGGCCTTATGTAGAGGGCCCCTGCTGGTGTCCAGAATCAGGTACTACAGGGGTGTCGCCTGTGTGGACTGTGTGGCTGGGCCGTGACAGCTGTGGGTGCACTGGTGTGGCTAGCTGAGAGGTCCACCTATGGCCTCTGCTGGTGTGCTGGTGGGGAGGGCTACTCCCCTTCCACCCCTCCCCCTTTTCTCCTATGCCACGAGAGTCACTTTGGGTAATGGCCATGCTCCTACTTTTTAAATCCCAAAGCCACAACTCTAATTTTGGCCCTTGTGGTCTTTTTCAATACCCTCCTGGGAGCTTTCCTCACCTTCAATTTAGAGGCTTCTGTCAGATTAGCATTTCCCAAACCTAGAATTGATGAGTTCTTTTCTCAGAAGTACTCAGTAGCTCTTTTCCACTGATTGGTTTAAGTACACAATCCTGGCCTGTTTGAACCACCACAGTCAAGCCCAGATGACTTTTCTCATCTCATTTACTTCTTTCTATCCCGGCTAACATGATACTCTCCCAGTTATTGAGTTGGGTCCATATGTTCCAACTTCACAAGCTTATCCTCATGGTTCCTGTCTCCTAATGCCTTCCTACCCCTGCCTGTTGAAATCTTATTCGCTCTGGGAGCTCTGCCTTTTGTTAAATGTGTGTGTGCTCCTGATTCATGTTCTTCATTCGTGCATATGACCTGAGGCCTGGCACTGCATATTCCTCATCTTGGAGAATCTTGCGTTTCCTTCTGTAGTGTCTTCTACATAGCTACTCACTAAATTTCTGTTAAATTGAATGGAAAATAATTGTAATGTGTGTTATGAATCCCCAAGTTTCTCTGAAATCCCTAAAAGATGTTCCAACCCTTGCAGGAAATAGTCAATAAGAAAGAAGTAAGTGAGTTGCTTATTAGAACCTTTCTTTGTTTTATGTCCCCGGTCCATAACAGGAAGAATATGTCTTCTTGCATCTCAAATATGTTGGAAATTGTCCTCTCAATAAATCATGAGCTATAGCATATTTTGTAGAGCATGTTTACATTTTATTTTCATATAACTTTGCCTAAAATGGTTACAGACTTTAGCTCTGATATTCATCACTGCACGTTTCCTTTGTTAGCTTAGAAAACCCTCCAAATTAGAAAGCTGGACACAAACCCTATCTATATGAGGTAGACTAAATAGGGAGATATTAACCCCAAAGAGGTAGTACAACAAAAGGTCCCCTAATCTTTACTCAAAGGATCACATTTTTAAGCATGTTAGGTCATAAAGTCATGCCATTAGTTTATGGGATTGAGGATATTTCCATTTTACAGGAAGACTAAAGCTTTGATATTAAAATCTAGACAGTTGCCATACTATTTCTTAGAGCTCATAAAATGGGTGTTGAATTTATCTTGTCCTCCTCTGTTTTGATTTTGTTCCTAGTGTAGGCAATTATTCTAACATTAGTCTGGTTGTATTATGAATAATGAATTCAGCATAGGAAAGAGATGTTTGGCTAAAAGTAGTAATATTTTTTCAAATTAGAAAATCAGGCTATGAAAATTTAGCAAGTCTATATAAAAGCTTTGAATTCATGAAGTTATAGAATCAGATTTCAGAGGAATATGCCCTTGTCTTTTCTCTGTAATTTACAGTGACTTAGTATATGCTGTAGCTAAATGGTGATGAAGTAATTTATATCTTCAGGTAAAAGAATATGCTGAACAAAAGAAGTTTCATGAACCAAACAGTCCCATCATCTACACAGATGGAGCCAATGTTCTTTCCTCGGACCAAAAACCAATTGGGGCGAATCTCAAGGGAATGGGCAACTGGGATGGATCTTTGTTTCATGAAAAAAGCCAATCTCAGAAAATGATAAACTATATAATCCTTTTTAAATAATGTTTTTGAAATAATAAAATTATATATATGGAGATTAATGGTTGCTGGCGGGTTAGAGTTTGGGAAGGAAGCACCAGGAGGAGGTTGGTGTGGTGATGAAGGGGTGACAGGGGGGAACCCTGTGATGGTGGTTACATGAAGCTACACAAGTGATAAAATTGTATAGAACTAGACACTCACACACACACATGCACACACCAAATCAGATAGTGTACTATATTATACAAGATGTCCTTACTGGGGGAAAGTGCTGGGTGAAAGGTACATGTGACTTTCTGTACATTTTTTTTTTTTTTTGGCAACGGCCTATAAACCTCTTACTATTTCAAAATAAATTTTTTTAAAAAATCAGCTATTTTCTTGTCCCAAAGAGGCCCAGAGAGTCAGGCAGTAACATAAATTAATTAATTTATAATTAATTAATCAATTTATAATTAATTAAATTAACTCAATTTATAACCAATCAAATTAATCAGTCAATTTAATTAATTAATTCATAGATAATTGATTAAATTAATGTTAATAATTAACATTAATCGAAGTGGCTGGAAATAGAGTGGGTAAGTGATGCTCCTGCTTCTCCTACAACTCCTGTCACTATGGAGCTGTGTACCTGAAGTCTTCTGAGGGCTGTTGCTGTTTTGATAATATGCTAGAAACTGGAATTTTGAATAAAAATCTCCTGATATTTATTGACAATGGGGTCAAACTTTTTAGAACACCATTAAGCCAAACTAAAGACACCAGAGGGCTGGATTGAGTCTCATGATGAATGTGCAAACTCAGCTTCGGCTCAGAGGTTCAACTTGGCCCCAAATTAACTGTCCACTGGATGAGCTGGTGATCTCAGTACACAGTTCAAGCTCCTCTGTGGTCTGTCATGACAGATGAGAAAGAAAGTGTTCTGATCGGGCTGCTAAAGAAAATGGCCGAGGCCACACTGATGCCCAGGGACTCAGAGGAAGTTGGCTTGATGAGAGCTGAGACTGATGCCTCTGTTGTTGGAATTCCTCTGCAGGCTCTGGCCAGGACTGGCACACCCACTTCCTCGGCCCGAGACATGGTCAGGTGCCTACTCTGCATTTTCATGTGTTCATTTGTTTGTTTTAGCTATCTCGGTTCTTTTATTTTTTTTTATAGCTCAATGAGTTGTACGAAAACTGAGAAATAGAAACCAGGTTGCTATGCTAGAATTTTTTGGAGACAGACACTACGGCTGGGGAAAGTTTATTACATGAGCAGCACTCACAACCTCAGGATCTACCTGAAGAGCTGAACGTGAGACTTTGGCTAATGAGTGCAAATGAGCAAAGGCAGGTGCTGATGAGATCATTATTCTGGTTTTGGTCCTTTCAAGGCTTTATCATCTCTTCCCAGCTAAAGGCCCAGAGTCTAGTCATCCCTCTGCCCCAACTCCCAACCTGGATGGCTGACTCAGAAGAAGCAAAAAGGAGGATGGAGCTAACTGTATGTTCTTCAGTACAAGCCACATCTGGGAGCCCGTAACATCCCCCCACTGTCCACTGGTCATGCTACCCTGTGCACTAATCAGGCTCCTTCGCTCTTCAATCTCTGGGAGACAGAACTGACCCAACTCCTTCATGAAGGAAATGAGTAGAAACATTTCAATTTTTAAAAATTAGGATTTTAATATAACTTAATTAAAAAAAATCAATCTTAACATTTTATCTATGGCTCAACTACACATTCTCAAATTTAAATTATTACAAGATTTATTTGCATAATTTCCATTTATGTTTTCCCCCCAGAAGTCTCCTCCTACAAGTCCAGAGAATTTTTTCTAATGATCCTTTAAAAAAGAGTATCTGTACAAGACAGCGGTGGAGCCAGGTGAGGGACATACATGAACCTGGGTGCTTGGGGCCTTGTTTTGGAAGGAACTTGAAATACAGTTACAAAGAGAAAAAAAAGAGTATCTGTAGGTACTCCATAATTATAAATCCCAAATGAGTCTTTTCCTGCTCACCATTTTTTTACCAAGCTTTACATAATATGCAGACTTTTAAAGGGTTGGTTCTTCGCCTGGAAAATTACGTTAATGAGATAAGAGCAATAATTTGAAGTAGCCACTAATTTCTTGAAGGGGAAATATGCAGAGACCCCAGGTTCTATGCTTGTTTTCAACTAATTATCATATATTTACTTTTCCATTAGTCCAATAATTTTTCTTTCAATTCAGAATTAAGCAATAAGACACTGAATTCTATAAAGGCCTGTTTAGCATCGCAGACACACCCCATCATTCTCTTGTCCTCTGATTTACAGCTCTTAAAATGCACACGCAAGAGGCTCTCTATATGCCCTTTTGTATTTACACTCCATCAGGCAGTCACCTCGATAACTTATGCATTCTCCAAAGGACTACCTGCAATTAACTCCCGTCTTCTCTAACCCACCATCTCATTATGCGAAGTCGACTTGAACACAAACTTTATTAGCAACTTTCACTTCAAATTCCTTCTTACTTCCACCACCCTCGCTCTGCCTAGTAACATCAGGATCTATGTGACCAAAAGACTATTGGAAAGCGGCAGTTAAAAAAAATTGACATTGGACCGGCAGCCCATTTAGTAATTGTTCTTTGCACTAGGGGGCTCTCCCATAAATCGCGATTGTCATATGTCAGCTGAAGCATGTGATGCAATTCTTTATAGAAATGGAAATGAATTCTTTTGGCCACGTGACACAGCATTTTAACTGTGTTCAGGAGGAATGGGCAAATAGGAAAGCTATTATTTTTATTCTAAAGGTTAAAAAAGCCAACAAATCCCAAACTCTTTGTTAAAAGGCAAGGACATTAAAGGCATCACTTCTTTAGATGCTGGGAAGTGGGGAGGACACCTTGCAGAGTTCTTGTGCACATGTGAAGTGTATCAGGAGAAGAGCTGACATGTGGTCATTGGTTTAATGCCAAGGAACCCAGGTCGGCTGGTGACACCAAAGGAAAGGTGAAGATATGCCAAGTGCATAAAACATGGAGGCATTCCATCAATGCAACTGACTTACCAACGTCAGGATCCACAGCTTGTACTCTGGTCAACAGGGCCTTAGTGGCTGTGTTCTCATAGACACAGGCATTGTAGTGGTCGGAAGAAAACACAGGTGGGTTATCATTCACGTCCTCCAGGATCAGGTGGATGTCGGACTGGCAGAACCTACCACCTCCGTCAGTGGCCCTGGCAGTCAGGCTGTACATGGGGACCCTTTCCCGGTCCAAGAGAGCCAAGGTTTTTAACTCACCTGTGAAAATAAATGGCCTGGCTTTTCAAAAAACCCTCTTTCTTTGAAGAGCCGAGAACCAAGTTTATAAAGAATCCCCAACACAGGAAGGAGCAATGACATTTGGCCCAGGTGTCTCATACTTCGAAAGACAGAGGAAATTCAATGTTAAGCACCAGGGAAACATTTATGGGATTCTCGAGGCAACAACAAATCAACTGTGTGGCCTTTAAATTAATTAATCCCATTGTGAAACCTCTGGTATCAGGATTTCCTTCTTTTGGCTACCTTGGAAGGCTCTATGCCCCTTGAAACCTCTGAAAACATGCTCTGGGGACCAGCAAAGCATGTCTCTAGATTTCTGCTCGATTTTCAGAAAAAACATAGCGAATGGATGAGCATCCTTAGTTCTCCTGTGGTTAGACATGTCAATAATCCACAGACCCAGAAGGGGCTGGGTCTCTGCTTCCAGAGACTCAGTATCTTTTTACTCCATGTTTTAGAGGGAAACAATCAAAGCAGAAGCTGGTTTTAGCAGAAAAAGGTCTGGAAGGAATTCTGTCGTGATGGGGTAAACCTGACTTGCCGAGATATAGAAGGGCCTGTGGTTGTTGGGGGGAGGACTCTTGGTGGAGGAATATTTGCAGAGTTTGGATCGGCAGGTAAGTCATGTCTGTACTTTATCCACTGGGTCATCTATGCTCGTGCTGGGCATCAGTCCCTGTGGAGACTCGAGGTGGTTGTTTAAATTTCAATGGACAATGGCAACGAGCAGAGACAGACCCGAATAAACGCGATTTGGGGAAAAGTATGACTCCTGAAGTATAATTATTGTTAAATACAATTAGTAGACCTTCTTCCAACCAAGCCATCTAGGCTTATAAAGCATTTCCTTCTGTGGACTCCTTGCTGAGGCCAGTTCTCAAACACGGTTTGGACTACTTCCTTCTCCTGCTCAGAAACTTCCAGGGGTTTTTCATTGGGGCCTCAGGGACCCCCCACGATTGGCCTGCAGTTCCTCCGCCCATCACCAGCCCTTCCACAACTCTTCTTGCCAGGGACAATGTCACAAGCGGCCCTCCCCGGCTGTGCTGTGCTCGCTGTTCCTGCTGCCGCTACGGCCTGCAGGAACCTACTTTCGTTTCTAGAATCCTGCCTCGTTTGAGATGCTAGCTCTTCTTTAAAACAGTTTCCTCTTCCCCCTTGTGAGAATATCAGTGCCTTTTTCCTCTGTGCCCAGATATAACTCCCTTAAAACCATTCTAGGATACTCATCTCATTCTGCCTTATTATTATTATTATTATTAGCTTACTGGTCTGTGTTTCCCACTGGCTTATGATATCCCGTGGACATGGCTGGTTCTGCAGCCTATCGCAGATATCCCATCAAGTGCTTTTATATCTACTAGTTACTCAATGAATGTTAGCTATTTAATAAATAATTGCTAGGTCTATGTAGCCAAGCAGTATATTTCCGTAGAGCTAAGTGCTTCCTAGTAGGACCCAGCTGACATGGGAGAGTGGCAGGGAGAAGCCATCATCTTTGGAGGCTCAATAGTTAGTTATTATTCATTAGGACCAAACACAACATTGGAAATGTGCAAATTATTCAGTCTTTACACCTCATTTAAAATTTGCCATTGGACGAGCCATCCAGTATACAGCACTGAAATGACATACCTCCAATAAGAAATGTCTTTTCCATTAGCTCTGGCCCTCAATGTGGGCATCTGCCGTTAACATACCCAACCTCTGACCTTATAAATTTTGCCTGAATATCAAGGCTAATCTGAGGGCTCATAGCTTTGGAGAAACTAGGCAGGAATATTTAATAAAAACCAGACAAGTGTATTAATAAGCATTGGGAAGGGACCCAAAAGGGATTTCAAGAGAGAAAAACTCTTCCTTCCTATGCACTGCTGTCTGGTTTGCAACTTATATTTGTGATGTAACTCTATACTCTTTACAGAGCAGATGCCTAAATCAGCTATGAAAAACAGGAAAAGCACATCTGATTACTTGATGCTAATAAATGTAAGGAAAGTCAGGGCAAATTTTATAGGCCAAATACATCTTCAGATACCAAGTGTGACTAGCATTTTTTAGGGTCCTAGAGAGCAAGGGCATCATATCAAAGTTCTTGTATGCTAACTACCCACTAGTGATGACACCACATGAGAATTCAACTTTTCTCACGGATTAGCAATGGCATTTCCCCAAGGAATACATTTCACCTTACCACTTTCTGGATCTAGAAAAAATTCGTCATTTCCAGATCCATAGAGTGAGTATTGTATATCTCCATTGGATCCAATGTCGGCATCCTTGGCACTGACTTTCAGGATAATTTTATTTGACGGAATGTCTTCAGGAAATAATGCTGTATATGCAACCTGCCAAAGTAAAGAAAGGTAATGAAGTCATTAGTATTTGTGAGGCGATAGCCATCTTTCACATTATAAATGGTTTCTTTAAAAATGCATTCATATAATTTAGCTCTGGCTATTTCTCCCTTCACTACAGAGCTATCTTACAATATATGATGAAATGTGTATGTCTTTTGCCCTGCCCTAGTCCCCGGCCAATCTCATTCATTCGACAAATACTGATTGAGTCCCTCCATGTGCTAGGTACGATTTAGATGCTAGGACTACAAGGGTGAAGAAAGCAGACAAAGGTCCCGCCACGTGTTGATCACGATCCCCTTTTCTGTTAAGCACCAGGGATTCTTTGGATCCTTCCACTCTTTAAAGAGTTCCATGTCTGGCATTCGTATGATAGAGTCAATCTATTTGCAACGGTTTTCTAAGCTATAGACTACCAATATTGTCTCTTGGTCCACATAGTAAGGCAAAGGTAAATTAACAGTGATTTAAGTTCAGTAAAAAAGAAAATAAAATTTGCTACTGGTACCTTGTGCTGGCTGTCATGTTTTGTATTGTGATGGACAAGCTATTTCATGAATTGCCTGGAGACCTGGGTTCATAACCAACATTGCCACTAACCAGCTGTGCAAACTTATTAGAAAAACAATTTCTGCTTTTGAGTGGTCCATTTTTCTTTTATAGAATCAGTGATTTAGACCTAAGTCCTTTTACGTCATTAGGTCTCTTATGATTCCTTAAACACTATTTAATTTTAAGGTTTTGTTTTGGGTTTTTTTTTTTTTTTTTTTTTTGGAGGGTGGGCAAAATTAGGTATCTGAACTTCCCACCTATGCCTTTTCCTACCCTCTGGCATCCAAATGGAGCTCACTAATTTAAGGAGAAAAGCACAGAAAGGAGTTTGACCCTAAGGAGAAAAATGAAATGGGCTCTGATTTAATTTTAGAAGGACAGAGTAAAAAGCAGCAATATATATAAGACATTTGCACATATCTCACCTGATCGCACACTGGGCTGTTGTCATTCACATCACTGACGGTCACTTCCACCATAGCCTGGGTGACAAAAAGCCCGTCGGTGGCAGTGATATTGAGGAAGTAAATGTCTTGTTCTTCTCTATCTAAAGGTCTCTTCACATAGACCTTCCATTCACTCTGCACCAGGCCCAGGGCAAACCTTCCTCGGGGGTTCCCTCCTATAGTGAAAAAAACATTTTTGAAGATGTGCAATGAAAAGCTTTGATCTACGCCTCCACTGAGAGGCCCGTGTGGGGTCATCCAGCTGGTCTGCCGATTGTATCGTTTACAAAACTGAAAAAAAAGACAGTCACTTCCTTCTGATTCTCTTGCAATAAAGCACGATATTTATATGCTTCACTTGTAAGGACTGTCAAACAGTAACTTTCCAAGAGAACAGAATGCACTAGAGAAGCTGGAGATGATCTCTTGTTTAGTCCCCCTGAAGGACAATCAAATTCAAACTGCGAACAATCAATCCTCTTCCCGGGATGATACAATTGTCTTTGCACTTTGTCTCAAGAGAGGATGTGATACACTATAGCTCTTGTTACCAAGACAATTTCATTAGCTGGTGATTATGCAATCAAGGGAAGGCAGTCAGTTCTATTAAGGAATCCTTTAATGAAAACTCTCTCATACAGCTTCGTGCATCTTACCAGCATGGGTGTTTGGGGGAAAAAAGTTTGCATGACAGAGGAAGACCCATCAGTATTAAATGGCCCAAACCAGGGGTCACGGAACAAGTGGTTCAAATATAAACGCTGCAATTAGATGAAATTTATCAGAGTGACGCTGGTGATCGCAGAAGAAAAGGAGAAGAGATGCAGTAGAACAGCTTTTTATGATACGACACCACCGACAGTGGTCCCAGCAATATGACTTCCCCACATCATTACGTTACCTGGAGACAAAAAGCTGCGTGGACAAGACAGGAAGAGGAAAGGAGAAGACAGCTGCTTTGACCTTCTAAAGTTAAAGAGGCAAACAGTGTCACTCACATCATGGAGGAAGGCTGCACAAGACTACTGGCAAGAAGCCCGAAAGCCAGTTAGATCAACACTATTTTCGTTGGGCATTTAACAAGTATCTATCACCTGCTCCAGTCCAGGCACTGTTCTGGGCAGTACGGCTAAAGCGGCGGACAAAACTGACACAAATCCCCGCTCCTGGGTTGGAGCGCACATTCTAGTGGGGGAAGACCGACCCTAAACAAATAAATAAGGAAAGCGTATATACTGCTTCCTGGCTGAGCGGAGCCATCTCAGCTTCTCACAGTGAATCTTTCAAGGAGCAGAGGGCCAAGACTTGGGTCCTGCCAGAGAGACTGAGGTGGAAGTACAGGAAATTTAGTGCCCCGCTGCACTTCTCACTGCTCAGGCGTGGGGCGGTGTCAGTCCAGGGGCCTCCGCCGTGGGGGGACAGCCGCGGGATAAATGAACCATATTGGGGGTAGACGGTACAGAAATGATGAGGGCCGTATATTCCTCTAGGGCAGTGGCTCTTAGCTGGAAGACCCCCCCCACCGGGACATTTGTCAACATCTGGAGATATTTTTGAATGTCACAATAGCATCCCCCGGCGGGTGAGGATGGGGCTAACTGGAGTCTCTTGGGCAGCGGCCGGAGATGCTGCCAGGCATCCATCCTACAATGCACAGAGCGGCCACCGACAACAAAGACTCATCCAGTCCCAAATGTCAATAGCGTTGAGGTTGAAAAACCGGCTCTGGCAAGGCTCAGGGTCCTCCCTGGGATATCACTTTCCTTCACCACTGGCTAGGATTCAATTATGCTTCAGTTGAATATTACTTTAGCATGCACAAATTTAACCTCTTTCTTAAATGCTTTCAGTGCAGGCCCACATCTTTTGTTAAATAAAATGATTAATGGTCCTTTGTTAAACTGCGGCAGCACAGCCAAGTTGTGTTACATCAAGAGCAAAAGTTAAATCTAATTAAAATCGGTTGGTGGTTGGCAGGTCTAATAGTAACAGTAGCTTTAAGCTACTCTGTTCTTATTACTTTGGTAGAGTTGATGGGAGGGTCCCTTTAAATCATCCACTGACAATTCAGAGACGAAGGATAAATAATTAAAGCTGAACATTCAGCAAGCCTTTCCAATAGGAAAGTATCCCTCAGAATCTCTAAAAAGCTTTTTGTCTGAAACTGAATGCCAATAAATGCAAGTGACTCTTTGCTCACTTTTCTGCCCTTGCCACTACGGCTCCTGTCTTTTCTGCAGAAATATACATTTTAATGAAAAAAAGGGAAGACATCAGATAATGCACCAATGCATACAGAGTTTAAACAGAAAGCACCGTCAGGAAAATAGTTCCAGGAAGAAACAGGAGAGGAGTAATGCGGAAGAGTGCCTCTCCCAAGCACTGACACATGCTCTCCCGTGGATCTTATTCTGCAGTGATTAATTAACTTTCCCACTAACGTACTTAAGCAGATTCTGTGTCCTGAGGGCATTCTAATTAATTCATTTTTCACTTTGAATAATGTAGTTTTTCTAAAGGGAAGCCACCTGACTACAAGTATTGATGGATTCTTTAAAATCTTTTGGCACTTTGCTTATGTTCTGCCTTTGAATGTCACAACATCAAAATACTAGCTTTAAAACACTTCAATCGTTTTTAGGAAGACTACTCCTGTCCCACCAACCTTTCCACTTGCAGTTTCAAGCCAGTCACTCCCAGGAAGCTACCCCTGCTGAGTGACACTGACATGAAATCCTTTCCCCCTCGCAACAGTGACACTTTTTTGGTCCACTCTGGGTGACTTCCTTGATCTAGTTTGGCTTTTCCACTGAACTGCTACTTATTATCAGGAAAGACAAAAAAGGGATCCAAGAAAACTGAGTTATCAGGAGAAATACCCTTTGATTTAGAGTTATAACTTAAGAGTTTTAGTAAAAGGTCAAACCACGCCCTTTAATTGGTACAGGTATGTACATGTGCAGGCATAGGAATTTTTAGCACTGGGAGAAACTTGTGAGTCAAGCTTACTGGGATCAGCTAGTTATTTATTTATTTTAGATTTTTTTTTCAAGATTTTATTTGTTTATTTGAGAGAGCATGGGGGCGGGCAGAGGAAGAGGGAAAAGCAGATTCTCGCTGGGCAGAGATCCTGATGCGGGGCTCGATCCCAAGACCCTGAGGTCATGACCTGAGATGAAGGCAGTTGGTTAACCAACTGAGCCACCCAGGAGCCCCAGCTATTTATTTTTCTTACCAATACAAGAAGTAGGATTAGAGTTAAAAATACATGTGCCCCACCCCAAAGCTGTTATTTTCATTTCTTCAAGTGAGATAATTGGCTGGACTCCTTCCTTCCTTCCTTTGACACACACACACACACACACACACACACACACACACACACAGAGAGAGAGAGAGAGAGAGAGAGAGAAGAGCACAAGCAGGGGGCATGGCAGGCAAAGGCAAAGGGAGAAGTGGGCTCCCCAGTAAGCAGGGAGCCCAATGCAGGGCTCCATCCCAGGATCCTGGATTATGACCTGAGCAGAAGGCAGCCACCTCACTGACTGAGCCACCTAGGCGCCCTGGCTGGACTCCTTTTTAAACGATATAGCAGCTCAAGGACTGGGTACCAATCTGGGTAATGTGTCATAGGTGAAGGAATGGACTCCAAACTAAGGCTCATTCAGCCACAACCAACAACTGAGAAGCCCTGCCCACTCAGAGATCTTTTACTCAGCCCCAGAAAGGTTTTATTACTCTAAACCCCCATCTCATCTCCCTTCTTCTCTCCAACTCTCACCTCCTGCCACTGCCCACCTTTCTTGGGAGAGCAGAGTACACAGAGTGAAAGCCAAGTGTGGCTGACTTACCCGTAATATGGTAGCTCACTTGGCGATTAATGTCGGAAGTGTCTCTGTCCCAAGTGCTGAGGACGGCTACCACCTCGCCAGGAGGATCACTCTCCTTCACATTCCCTCGGTACACCTCGTGGGCAAAGACTGGCGCATTGTCATTTATATCCGTCACCCTGACAGAGACCAAAGCTGTGGACGAAAGAGAGAAGGCCTCTCCAAGGTCAGAGGCCACCACAGAGAAGGTGAAGGTGGGATCTGTTTCGTGATCCAGGTCCTTCAAGGTACTGATCCATCCTGTGTTGCTGTCAATGTTGAAGGCTTCCATGACCTTTTCAGGCTGGGAATCTGAGTGCAGGGAGTAAGTGACCTGCCCGTTGGCTCCCCAGTCCGCATCGATGGCTCTGACCTGTGTGAGTCTGGTGCCCACAGGCATCCCTTCCATTATGATCGTCTCGTAGCTGGAAGTTTCAAAGACTGGCTTGTTGTCATTCAAGTCCAGTACCTTGATATCTACATCCACAGTAAACACAATGTCTACCTTGTCCAGGGGTATGGTGGCTGCTACTTTAAAGTGGAATGCTGGGCTGACTTCATGATCGAGGCGTTTGTCAACCTTGATCGTGCCTGTTTCCTGCTCTATGATGAAGACACCCGCTTTGTTATTTTCTGGCCGTTCCCCATTAACTGTGCTGAACCTGACAATCTGACTGGGCAAAATCCTCAGGGTGTCCACCGTGCTCCCAATGGCTGTATCTTCTGAAACAGTGAAGGAATACTGAGACTGGGTGAATGAAGGCAAGGGCGTTTCAGGGGGCAGGACATGAATATAGACAGGGATAAGGGAGTGCTTTACTGGAATGCCCCCATCTACTGCTTTGACAAAGAATGACAGCACTGTGCTTTTCAGCTGGTTAAAATTGCCCTTAGTGACCATCCAGCCATTGTCAGGATCGATTTCTAGGAGGTCAGCCACAGAGACCGAGGCCTCGCTGTATAGAGAATAAGTAATCCTTGAATTTGCTCCATCATCTGGATCCATGGCTTGAACTTGAGTGACCAAGTGGCCTCTTCCAACGTCTGCCCTGACACTGGCTCTGTATTCCAATGTCATGAACTGGGGAGCATTGTCATTCTCATCCACAACGATCACTCTCACGGTGCAAAAGGTCGTCCTCCCTCCGCCATCAAGGGCCCTCAAAAAAATACTAATGTCTCCCTCCAGAGGGTTTTCCCGGTCAAGCCTCTCTGTTGTGATGACTTGTCCATTGCTGTCTATGAGGAATCGATCCTTGGCAAAGTCGTTGATGATGGCGTAGCTGATCTGCCCATATGGCCCAGGATCCCCATCTGTGGCTCGAACGTGAATGACCTTTGTCCCAGCGGCTGCATTCTCTCTCACCTCAGCTACGTAGGTGCTTTGGGAAAAGGTAGGGCTGTACAGGTTAGCCCCGAGTACCCTGATGTGCACCTGTGCAGTGCTAGTGAATAACCCATCAGAGACTGACACATTGAGACTGTACAAGGGCTCCATCCGCTGCTTCCGGTGGTTGGACAGGGTGATGACGCCACTCTTGCTGTCCATCAGAAAGCTGGTCCGGTCATTCCCAGATAAAATGCTATATTCCAAGCGGTCAAAATCAGAGCTGTCTGCATCAGAGGCTTGAACGCAGGTTACAAAATGGCCCCGGGGGGCTAATTCACTCACATATGATTCGTATATGAGCTGATTAAAAATGGGAGGGTTGTCATTTATGTCTGAGATATAGATATGAACCAAGACCTCACTGCTCAGTGATGGGAAGCCGTTATCTGTGGCTCTGACTTTCAAAATGCAGTGTTGCACTGACTCATGGTCCAGCATCCGCGCTGTCAGGATCAAGCCACTTGCGCTGTCTATGTGAAAATAATCTGTGCTGTTGTAAGTATCCTGGACGATCTGGTAATGTACCATTTTATTGTTTTCTGAGTCTGCATCAGTAGAGACAACTTGCAAAACAGGTGTTCCAATGAGAGAGGCTTCTGATAACGTCGTATTGTATGTGGGTTGATCGAAAATAGGGGGGTTGTCATTTACATCATTAACCAGTAAGTCAACAGTGACTTCAGCCCTGGCACCAGTAAGGGCATCACTGGCTCTTACTGTCAACTTGTAAACAGAGGTGATTTCATAATCCAAAGGGCTAACCACTTTCAGGACCCCAGTGTCAAAATCAATGTTAAACTGTTTATAAAGATCCCCATCAATAATGATGTATATGATGCCTTGGCCTTCTGGACTGGTGGCATTGATGCTTAGAATGGGGGTATCCATTCTAATGTCTTCATTGACTGATGCTGTATAAAAGGGCTTATCAAACACAGGCATCGCTTTGTTGACAATTGTGATGGGAAGTTCTACAGAGGTGGATAAAGAGGGTTTTCCACCATCTTTGGCTAGGATGGTGACTTCATACTCAATGTTGGACAAGTCAGAGTTGAATGCTTCTTTTAAAATAACGTTCCCTGAATTAGGATTAATCTCAAAGTGGCCATAGTCATCCTGTAGTACATAGGTCACTTCTCCATTTGCACCTTTATCTTTGTCAATGGCTGTCACCTGGTAAATTAGAGTCCCGGGCTCAGCATCAACTTGCACAGCAGCATAGTAAGGGAGGCCCACAAAGACTGGAGAATTGTCATTGATGTCTTCAATGTTAACCCTGACCACCACTCTAGCCACACGCAGATGGTCTAGCTCTCGGCTGGCTTCTACCACCAGCTCGTATAACTCTTGTTCTTCACGGTCAAAGGGGACTCCAGTGGTCTGAATGACCCCTGAGGTAGATTTTATCTTGAACTTATTTCCTGGGTTTAAGATGCTGTATTTTAAGGGCTCATTAAGGCGATTTCCAATGGCATTGACAATAGCAACTTTGGTTATGTTAGTGTTGTTCTCTGAAATTGAGGTCGAGTAAAAGCTTTGTGTAAAGTGGAGGCCGCTATCCATGGCTTCTTTAACCAAGATGGTGACCATGGATGTACTGTAGAACTTTCCATCAGACACTTTAGCTATCAACATGTAGTGATCTTTGGAGAGGTTGTTGTTTTTTATGGTGAGCACTCCACTATTTGAGTCAATTAAGAAATGATCCAAGCTACCTTCCATTAAGCTATATGTCAGTTCTGGGGGCACCTCGGAGTCAGGATCTGTGGCACTAACTTTCAAAACCTCCACTCCAACGTAGGTGGGTAGAAGTAAGACAGTCTCAAACACAGCCTGGGTGAAAACAGGTGGGTTATCATTCACATCCATTACCTCTATGTTCACTTCAACAGGACTCTCTGCTGTCAGCTGGGGGCTGCCACTATCTCTCACGTGGACATGGAAATGGAAATGGGCAATAGTTTCATGGTCCAGGTTGGCAATTGTTCTGATTGCACCTGTACTGGAGTCCACTGTAAAGAACTTCTTGGCCGTGGACTCTACAATCTGATACACCAGCAAAGCATTCCGGTTGCTGTCGGCATCAGTGGCTCGAATCACCAGTGGACTATTATCTGAGCTCCTGACAATGCTATTGACTGGGGCAGCTTCACTCAGACTGCCTGAATATTCAGAAAAGAGAAAAACTGGGGCATTATCATTTTCATCAACGATCTGAATATTGACTGTGGCATTGGAAGCCATGCCTGCCATGTTAGTGGCCTGAACGATGAGCTGGTAGGAGGAAGTACGCTCATAATCCAGTGCCTTCCGGGTGGTGATGACTCCAGAATATGGATTTATGGCAAAGATCCCATCAACGTTTCCATCTTTGACTTCATAAATGAGGGTAGATTGACTGATGGCAGCGATTAGAATGACTGATGTTCCAATATCAACATTTTCATTTACTTCTGCTTGGTAGTCTTTGTGAGTGAACTTGGGGTGAGAGTTATCAGACATGGTAACAGAAATGCGCACAATTGCAGTGGCAGACATTGGCGGGGAACCCTGGTCTGTGACTTTGACCGACAGGACAAACTGACCCGTTGTTGTCATGTCTGGTTCTTTGGAAACGGTGATGATGCCCAGGACTGGTTCGATCTTAAATGTGTTCCCAGTGTTCCCTAAAATACAGAGATAAATGGAGAAATAAGTCACATATCATGTTTTGAAGATTAATTTTTCATCTAAAGGATACTTCGCAGCAACATGGCAAGTTGAAAGCAATTATTTATATTTGTTCCATCTCATTCTGAAATAGAATGAAAGCCTTCTCTTTTAGGGGTATTCAAAAGCAACTGAAGTGAGTTTTTTAAGTAAAATTGTGAATTTCAGGTCAGTATCCTTAGGTCAGAATTTCAGGTGGTGTTAACACCACCACCACCACAAGATTGTGTACAATGCCACTGTTCAAAATGGATTTTTGCCTAAACCAGTGCCATAGTCTATGTTTCATGTTATGAGAAAGACATTTGTAGGAGCTGTTTCAGAATATTATCCCACAGATTATCCCAAAGGTGGGCTTTGCTATATTTCACCCTATCAAAACCAACTTCACTCCAAACACTACTTTGGTGAGTGGTGGTCTTTTGTTTGGGTCTGAAGGACTCTTCCCAAGCTGTTTGCTCTGTAAGTTGTCAGGATATTTTCTGCCACCCTTATGTTGTTCACCCCCTCAAACCCCAAAAGACACACGTGCATGCACACACTTAAAACTAGACGTAAAAATTATAAGGCCATTCCTCCAATCTGTAACTGTCCCATTTGCTAAGTACCAGAGAGGTTTCCGGTGACGTAGTGAACTGCCAATCATCTAAACCAACCTTAAAACCCAAAACTGGAGGCATCATCCTCCTGAAGCCGAGGAACCGGCAATGGGAAGCTCAGATGGGAAGGGCTATGAACCATGATGCCTCAGACGTTTAGCGCCTCACGTCTGAAACATGCAGTGGTGTGGAGTCTGAGATCGCTGAGAGATGAAGATAATGAGAGAGGAGCAGAGAGTGAGCAACACGAGGTCTGAAGAATGTAAAGAACCTGGCTGAAAAGTAGTGGACAGTGTTATGCAGAATCCTTCACCAAGCTGCTTTTGTTGCTCTCATCAGGCTTTCTGATACTTCCCCAAGAGTACACATGCTTTCCTGTCTAGATTCTTTGAAAACAAAGTGAAAAATCTTGGTCATTCAGTTATAGCTGCCTTTTTTTTTTTTTTTTCCCCTGCTTGAAGTACAGCAGTATCACAGACACAGAGATGGTTTAAATGTCATTATTGTTAAGACCGGCTCCCTTCCTGATGGCACTTATATGTATCTCCTGAGATGTGCAGCAAATACAGCTGTATACATACTTCTTACAATGTACTTATTCATTAAACTTTTCCATGTCTGAGAATAAAAAACTCATCTTTCTATAAAACCTGCTTATTTTTAAACAATTAAGTTATTTTATTTTTTAAAAGATTTATTTATTTAGAGAGTGAAAGCATGAGCAGGGAGTGGGGCACAGGAAGAGGGAGAGGGAGAGAGAGAGAAAATCCTCAAGCAGACTCCTGCTGAGCGTGGAGCCCGACTTGGGGCTCCATCCCAGGAACCTGAGATCATGATCTGAGCTAAAATCAGGAGTTGGCTGCTTAACTGACTGAGCCAGCCAGGTGCCCTCAAGAATTAATTTAACAAACAAGAACAGGATTCCAGCCCCCACATGTGAGTACCGCATAGTGTCCTCTTCCGTGTCAGCATGATAGTTTTTCCTTGCCACCTGAACATGAGCACTTTGTGAGGTCAACATAAAGTTCAATGATCTCATGAGTAATTGTGCAAACTTTCAATAAATAATGGAACTGAGTGTGAGTTCAACGTCTGATTCATAGACCCTTGCAAGGAGACAGGAATCATTTCACATCAGCATATCCGGGAGGAAAATGTAGAGATTATAGAGATAATGGGGCCAACAGTCAACCCCAACTGATAAATGCAAGAAAGTCAAGTGTGTCTGTGTTCCTTGATTGTGGAGTCCCTCTGCTGCGGAATCTCCAGCCAAGTCCTCCCTTTCTGCAGACCCAGCACATTTCTTCATGCCCAGCAGGACGTACATGGCAGGGACCAAGGGGAGCTAGCTTCCGGTTTCAAGTAGAACTTCATAACCCTGCTGCCCCACAGCTGCTCACCTGCCTGGCATACCACTCTGGGCTGCTGCTCTTGGACAGCAGGTCGAAAGTGGGCTCTTGGCCTCTTCCCCTCTTCAACATACTCCCTACCCATTTTCTTAGCATCTGCTTCCTGCTTATTCTCTCCGGCTAGCGTCTGCTTATTTCCTTGGAATCTACAGCTTTTTGTAGACTTTTGGCAGCTGAGCAAAAGCTGGGCTTATCTTACATATCATGACTTATTTAGAATGTAGCACAGTTTGGCACAAAGATGGTGTTCAGTAAATATGTATTAAATGATCGAGAGGAGAGGTAGATCTGAAGAAAGATTGTTAGTCTTCTGTCTGTATGCCCCTTGGGATCCAAGAGGCCCCCGTTGTAACTTAGTTCTTAGTCCTCGTGTCTCCTGTTTTGGAGCCACTCATGAGCCGTTGTGGCGCGAAGGAGAAACCTGAACCAAATATAGGAACTGAAGCTCCACACTCAAATATCCCCTTAGTTCTGTGGGCCCAGATAAAAGCTTCCATAGTTACTTCCAAGGCCAGGCAGGGGTTAGGAAGCATACGGCCCACCAGTAAGCAGAGGTCTGGAAGAGAACCTACGGAAAATATACACTCTACACAACCCCCTGTCATTTATTTCACAATGTTGTGGCATCTGGGTCCTCCCTTTCTCCTACCAGGATCAGGGAAGGAACTGGCTTGGCCAGGAGCAGTCCAGGGCTTGTGGAGGTCTGTCTGTCCACAAAGGAGCCCCAGGACCACTTGGGACTTACTGTGTACACTGAAATCCTCATTATCTTCCTACACAAACAATCAGAGGTTGGTTTTTTCTTTAGTTTTTTTAGTTACCGATCATTTCTATGAGTTTCTGGAAATACGAGTTTTCTACAGAAAAGATGTTTTAAGAAAAAAACTTTTCTCTCTATTTTTAGTCAGCAGTTAAAGGAACGACGGAATCCATTGTCTACCCATAGCACCAGGCCTCAGCGTGTGGCTGTGGAAAGATAAGGAAAGTGGTTTTGTCAGCAGGATGGGATATGGCACTCGTGCATCTCCTCAGAACTTCCCAATTGGCTTAGAAGTTATCTGCCTAACTAGGAGACTGTAAATAGTAGCCTTAATGACAAATACAAAATCAAGCAGACACCGTAGACAATGTTTAAGAAATGCTAAATAAAAAAAAACAGAAATCAAACTCCCTACCTCAGTGAGCACAGGGATATGGAAAAATGTAGGCACGTGGATGAATACCAGGAAAAGAAAAATATATCTAAGATTAGGAAAAAACTGTGGAAAGAGTCCAAAGAGCTCCTGGATCAGGCGATACTTTCTGTGACATTATTTAAACATTTGTGTTTTTAAAAAGAAGCTTTCTTACATTATTTGTGGAACTAGAAGAACAAGGATTATATAATTAAATAATTAAAATTTTCTGTGGTAAACAACAGATGCCAAATAGCACTTAAAAAAATACTGGTCAGGCTTTAGGTTAGAAGAAAATTCCCTAAATATCTACAAAAGAAACAAGTGAAGTTGCTTGGGGCAACTGGCTGTTTTGAACTACTCTCTTTTATTTCTCTACCTTTTTTTTTTTTATTTTTTCTTTGTATAGAGCTTAGCTTCAACGCTGATACAATGTGGGTGCCTAATACAGGAAATAGTTTTAGATTATCATTTGTTGCAGTGGCTTTTGTATAAAGAAGATGGTTGGCTTTTCTTTCTCTAATATTTTTTAGTCCCAAACTGTCATTCTAGCATTCATATTTTAATTCAACCACTCACAAAAATGCTCCACATTTAAATCATGGGAAAGAGGCCTTTCCAGCACTGGCATAAAAGGAGACATCATTTGGCATTATGCACGACAGACATAATGTTGCAGAACATTTTGGAAATACGTGGCTTGAATATTCAAAAAAAAAAGAAAGACTGAAGAGGGGAAGGGAAAATAAGGGGTATTTGTAATTGTTAGGTTCATAGTCTCATCCCTCGCTTGGACAATCATCTCTTCTGTCATAAATGTTTTGTTCCTGTCCATCCTCAAACCATCAGGGAAGTAGAGTCTGGCCTTAAGAATGTCAAAATTGATTTTAAAAATCTCAGATTTAACAGAATGTGAGCCTGTATGAATTCATCTGTATGCTTAAGCAGGCAGTTCAGTATCTCCCACCGAGACATGTAGGATTCAATTCATGGAACAGCCTGGCAGCCCCCAGGAGATGGGAGACTTTGGTTATTTTCGTCTGAGGCCATGGCTTGTTGACCTATCGGTAAAAGCCACTGAGCTTACCATGCACTTCTTCTCTTTCCTCCATTCCATAAAAATCCAAGAACACCACCGAGAACACCATCAAAGGGAACTCTTTCCTCACCGTGAGTGCTGGAAAACGTATTACCAAAAATGCCAAGAACTTGATAGAGCCATCATCACGCAGCTGGGGCAGTGGCTTGGCCACACAATGCTTTTGGAGCCATTCCAGGGTGACTATGTGAATTTCACATGGTGATAAACACTGCAGAGGGTCAAAAGCCATGCATTATGTTGCAATCTGTGCAACAGCTCTCACCTGCTTCTATGGTATATATGAGTTCTGCATTTTCCCCTTTGTCTTTGTCCAGAGCGGTCACTTGCAGAACAGCTGATCCCAGAGCAGCCGATTCAAACACAGATGCTTCATACAGCGGGTTGGTGAAATAGGGACTGTGATCATTAGCATCTTCCACATTCACAATGACGCGGGCCAAGTTTCTCCGATAAGGAAACTCCTGATCTCTGACCTTTAGGCAAAATACAAGAAGTGGTAGGACTAAAATCTTAAGTTGCAAGGAACTTGCACGGCTATGTCTGTAGCAAACAGAAAATGGGGTAGGTCACAGAAAGTGCTTGATGCCATCCCAGGCACGGGGCAGGGCCACGGTAAGTGATGGTGCTACCAGGGGAGGGTGCTAATGGTGAGCAAACTGAGAGCCGCGGCCACACCCATTTCATGATGACTGGCCCGTGGCCTGTGTTCAGCCTGTGTTCGTGGAGCTGCCACAGCACTTTCCTCTGAACCACCGCCCACAGCTGGTCCCCTCTTGTTCATGTATCTAGCTGCTAATGGAGTGGTGGATGGACGCTTTTCTGAAAGGGACACTCGAACGTTCAGTGAGAGAACTCATAAATGCAAAGCAGGCATTGCCCTCCATTCATTCATTCAACAAACATTTATTGTCACCTATTATCTGTCAAGTCCTGGCTTTGCTTTGGGGGTTCAGCAGTGATTCAGATCTGGTCCTTGCCCTCCAGATGCTAACAGGTGGGTGGGGGATAGAAACAAGCAAATGGGTAGGAGGCCTGGTGGTGAGTGCCGGAATGGGAGGGAGTCATAAGAAGTAGATAACCGGGCGCTCAGCTTCTTGGAAGAGGTAACAAAAATAAGTAGAAATGGCCAAACGGTGGTGTGGGCAGCATGTTTCAGGCAAGGACAGCCTCCAAGGCAAGGCCCAGGACTGAGAGAGAACCCTGATTCCCAGGAAAATGAACCAAACCTTAGTTTCTAAAACGCCAGACCCCCCTTGTGACTTCACTGAGCCATCTGACTGCTTTAAAGCCTCCCCTGGTTTGCATATGCCAGAAACTTGCAAATAATCAACCCTTTAACCCTCACTGTGTGATTTCGCTATAATTTTATGTTGCGCTAATCAAATGTGTGCCTTGCGTTTGTTCAATTTTAGACTCCATAACTTCAGAGAGATGTGGAGAAATTAGAAAGCAGACTGAGGAGAGCCATCAAAGTAAAAGGGCTTTTCAGAAATAGTACCTAGAAGGAATGAGCAAAAGGACTAAAATGGCTTAGCACGGAGAAAGGCAGCCTAAAGGACATGTTTGCGCTAAATAATCCATTACAGCCATGACAAATGATACAGGGTGACCAAACTGAATTTTGAGTTTGTTAAGGAAAGCATGAACAGAAATGCATTGAGTCGTGAGGATGGAGTTAGTCCTTGGCATACGGTTTCTGCCCCTGAATAAAGCTCATGCAAAAACAACGGGGTGAGTGTGCTCAGTCCTCCTGCATGTAGACTGGCCTGCCACACCCAGGGACCAAGCTGACCTCTGTATTTGGGGATTATTGAGACCTAGGTCTGCTCCAGTGGAATGTCCAAGGGTACAGAAGTTTTGTCTCTTTCCCATTCCCAGGGTTTAGAATGGTGCTTGGTACACCGTAAGTGCTGGAGAAATATCTGTTGAAGGAATGAGAGGGTGGATCGGATCATCCCTCTGAGTCTCTCTTGCTCCTCCCACCTGGGGTGGGTCGGGGCGGGAGGATGTTTCTCAGCTGGAAACTTCCAAGGGCATGGTCTTCTTCCTCTGGCCCAGGAGTGTTTCCAGACTTGGGGAGAAGGAAGAGTAGTGCTTAGAGGAACATCACTTCCAGCTGCTAGGAAACTGGTAGCATCTTAACATGTTTTAAAAGCAATCAGTACCCAAGGTTTAGTCTGTGTCTCAAGAAACTTAGGGGGTCTGTTAAGCAGGGGCTGTGCGATTTCCCCCAGGTTTCTTGGGTGGTCAAAGGGATAGATTTTGGTCAATAAACTAGTCAAGGATGTTTCTTATCAATCTCTACTTCTCATTTATGTGAACTAAGAAAATTCCATTTTAAAATTAAAGCAACTTCCACATAATTTGGAGGTCCCATGAACCCAAATTCAAACTTAATGAACACTCTCCGCAGGCTTTGGTATGTTTTGAGATCTGTTTTGGGTGGCGGTATTTACGACTAGATCCAACGCCAGTGCAGTAATAAATCAGTCTTCTAAATGCTTCCAAGGACTGAGCAAGGCATATTTTGAGTAAATGATTACCCTTGTGATTAACTTCTCAAGGAACTTCTTTTAAACTTTTCCACAGAATCTTCTGGATGAGAACCAATATCATAGCCTGGAAGATTTACCGAAACATGGCCTGTTCCTTCTCTTCCAAGTCAGCCTGTCAGCAGCCACTGTTGCAGAACTCATCTACTCTTTCAGTCTGGCATAAATATCTGGTCACTCCAGGAGAGTAGCCATTTTCCTCAGGGAGATAAAAAGGCAGAAACGAAGGTGGCCCTGCTGTGAGAAGACCAAATTCACTCCTACTTACAACATTTAAGGGCCCCGTACTTCTGAAGACCAAGGGTGACAGACTGTGTTAGGAGAGCGCAATAGCAGTGTGGTCCTACCATGATGTTGAGGATATGCTTGTCCTGGGCCTCGTGGTCCAGCCTCTCAGCAGTGTAGAGCACGCCAGTGCTAGGGTCAATCCGGAATTTCCTCATGCTGGCCGAGTCGATGCTACTGTGGACAGTGTAGCTCAGTTTGTGCTTCTCGTCTCTATCTGTGGCTTCAATCTGCAAGATCTCTGTATCTGGAAGCACGTCCTCAGAGATTGTGACATCGTAATTCGGCTGAGAGAATTCTGGGCCATTATCATTATTATCCAGCACTTTGATAAATACCTATAGTTAAAAGAAGACAAGAGTGATGGTGAATGCCAATTCACTCATTGCTAATAAAGAGGCCCCCTCCCTCTCTCCTCCCTCCATGTCCTTGGAGCCCAGCTTCCAGTAGTAGCTATCTCAATATGTAGGAAGATCTCATATGAAAACATTCCATAATTAGAGGCTGACAATAAACCAGTAGTTCACATAAGCAGGAACATAAACTATGAGCTAATCAATATTCTCACTATTAATTGAACAGCTGAGACAGGCTCCTGGGAGTGATAAAGCCATGGACTATCTCAGGCATAATGTAAGAGATCACAAGGTGACCTTAGTCTGGTATGTTTCTATTATCTTAAGTTTTATTATGAGCTCCTTCAAGTGGATGCAACATGGAAACAACGATGGGATAGTAAGACTAATAATGAGGCAGAGGAAGGGGAAGCACAAACACAGGTGTGGTTTTCTCAGAGCAATCAGAACTCAACTGCAGGGGCCCCACACAGTGGTTCTTCTTCAAATGGGAGACATCTGGCGAAGAGCATGGTACTGATGATGGTGAAAATATGGCATTCCCAAGTTTTTTTCTTTTCATTTTTTTTTTTTTAAGAGTTTATTCATTTATTTGACAGAGAAAGAAAAAGAGTGCGAGCACAAGCAGGGGGAAAGAGAGAGAGAGAAGCTCCGTCCGAGGACCCTGGGATCATGACCTGAGCTGAAAGCAGACCCTTTACCGACTAAGCCTCCCAGGTGCCCAAGTTTTTTTTTTAATAAGGCATTTTCTTACAAAACATTTCAGGCAGACATAAATAAGTAATAGTAATAAAATAACCAAGTCATAGTTTAATGAACCCTCACATATTCATAGCTCAGCTTTGATGGTGATCAATTTATAGCTAATCTTGTTTTATATATGTACTTATTCATCCCTGTCTGCTCCCCATTTTAGTTTGAAGCAAATCCCATCTTTTCAGTGTGTATCTTTAAAAGATAGGGACCCTAACTATGAACACACAAACACATACACACTACCATTACTGCACCTAAACCAAGAAAACAATAATTTCTTAATATTAAATATTCAAGGTGTTCATAGTTCTATAATTTTTTAGGGTGTTAGGTATATTTATAAAAACAAACATATTTAAAAAAATCAGGACATGTAAATAAGGTCCAAACATTACATTTGGTTGGTATGTCCTTTAATTATCTTGTAATTTATAGGTTCCCCTTCTGTCTCCTTTTATTTCCTTGCAATTTTTATGTTGTTGCTGCTGGTGGTAAACAAACTGTACCATTTTCTCTTAAGGAGTCACAGCCCAAATTTTGTTCATTCTTCCCATGTCCCTTTGTTCTCCATGTCCCTTTGTTTTCTGTATTTCTTACAAACTGCTAGTTTGATCTAGGAGACTTGATAAGATTCACATTCAATTTCCTTTCTCTTCCTTTTTTTTTTTTGACAAAAAAAAAATTTCTAATGAGTGAGACAGTATATTTCCATCTGGATATATATACTATCTATTTATCATCCTTGTTTGTGGTATTAGCAACCACTGAAGATCATTACAGAGATAACATTTGTTTATTAAAAATATGAAATGGTAATGTTTTATTCCTCATTTCTTTGGTAGAGTAGTTCTAAAAAGAAACTTCTTTCCAATTACGTGGTTTATTCTGAAGGACAATTTATGTAGTAAAGTCATAACTAATATTTCATTCTTTGCCTTCGTTTACTATTTCAAAATAACAAATTGGTTCTCCAACTCATTATTTTTTTTTTCAAGCATTGGTGTGAGTGCATGAATTTAATCAGATGATATATTTCTGTCTGTTGCAGGTACTATACTTACTGATGCACGAATGGCCCTTCCTTGGCCAGTGGGAGCCTCTTCAAGTTGGCCTTTGAGATCTTTCAACACAATTCTTAAAGTCTTTGATAGCTTCTTTGCTTTCTAATAATTGCTACTGGTGACTTTTTCCAGGGTCACCTTGTACATTTTCTGACTCAGTCTTACATTATCCATTTCTCTCTCCAAAAATTATTGATTTCTTTTTAGTTAGAAAATGGTGCTAGGAATGATCATGGCTATTGGATTTGCTATTGTATTTAGCTTTTTTCAGTGGATGGTCAGCAAAGGTCTTTTGTTGTTAATAATCATTTCAGGAGTTCATACTGACACTTCCAATTCAAAATTAGGGTATCATGTTTTTTACTTAATCTCATTCTTTTTATATTTGTATCCCATGCTGAAATCTCAACCTAAAATTTCTCATGCTGACTGACATCATCACAATTATTCACTGTTTTATATGAAATACATGCACACAAGCCTCAAATTATAATTCAATATTGGTACTGCAATTACATTACAACTATGATCATTCAAAAGCAATTTAATATTATTTTTAGTTCTTTTGGTCTTTGAGATTTATCGCACTAGGGATATATAGTCACATTAGGATGTTTAAAGTCACAAGAGTTCTTTGTGTAGCTATGCCATCAACATATATATGTTCATTTGCTTCCATTTACTTTCAAATTTCAAACTTGTTTTAATATTGAATTTTGTTTTACATTTTATGTAAAAGTACCAACGTCAAATTTACAAAAACAGTATAATTAAAGTAGTTTAGCTTCTGTCTCTTTCCCCCTCATCCTATTCACTTCTTTTCTTATAGGTAATGATATTTTTTAAAGATTTATTTATTTATTTGAGAGATAGAGACAGAGAAAGGGTGGGAGGGGGACAGGGGCAGAGGGAGAGAGAATCTCAAGCAGACTCTGCCCTGAGCCCGGAGCCCCAGCTTGATCTCATGACCCTGAGATCATGACCTGAGCCAAAACCAAGAGTTGGTTGCTTAATTGACTGGCCACCCAGGCACCCACCCCCCAGGTGCCCCCGGTGAATGATTTTTAAAAGTTTAATGTTACGTTTTATCCATCTCTTTCACTAATATAAACATATTGTATACATTTCCCCAACCCCTGCCCCCCACCCCGGGCACACTGACATGCTATGTCACTTAACATCATATCAATGATTCTCAACTGAGGATGACTTTGTCCCTAAGGGGATATTTCGCAATATCTGGAGAGATTTTTCATTGTCCAGTTGGGAGTTGGGGTGTTCCTGGAATCTAATGGATAGGGGGCAGCGATGCTGCTAAACATCCTACAATGTACAGGCTTGTGCTCGCAACAAAGAACGATCTGACCTGAAACATCAATAGTGTCACTGTTGAGAAACTCTGCATTATCATATTCTAAAGACTAACCCACACCATACAGAGATACTCTTCCAGTGAGTAGGTGGGTCACAGTTTATTCAACCATTCCTCTACTGATGCTCACGTAAGATGTTTCCAATTTTCACTCTTAGAAAGAATGAGCAAAGAGAAGTCTTGGGCCCGGGTCTTTTTATATTATGCTTGGGTCCCTACAATTATGAGTGTTGGATCAAAGGATAAGTGCTTATATAGTTTTGCTAGTTATTTCCATATTCCTCTTCCAGAAAGTTTTATTAATTTGTATTCCCATAGCAATATATAAGAATGGCTGTCTTCCATAGCTTTGCCAACAGCATACATACTCAAACTTTTGTATTTTTTGCCAATCTGATGGATAAAAAATAGCATTTCAGTGTACTTGTAATTTGTCTTTCTCTTATTATGAGGATGAGCATCTTTTCATATGTTTAAGAGTCATTTGCATTTCTTTTTCTGTGAAAATTGTATCAGCTCATTCTTTTATGGGTTAGATGGCCTTTTACTTCTTTATTTTTGGAAGCATGGTGATATAAATTGCAAATATGTTTTCAATTTTTGTCACTTAACTTCATTTTGCTATGGTGATTTTTTTTTTTTTTTTGCGGGGGGCATGCAAAAGCTTTTATTTTTATTTTCATGGAATTGAATACATCAGTCTTTTCCCTTATCATTTCTGGAAGCTGAGTCATAGTTTAGAATATTTTGTGCACTTTCAGGTTACAGGTGAATACACTCATTTTTTAAAAAAATAGCACTTGCATGTTTCCTTTTCTTACATTCTCTACTCCATTTGGAACTTTTCCAATATTATGTGAGGAATGGATCCAGTTTTATTTTTTCCACATGGCTTTCCCTTTATTTTAATACCACTTTTTACAAGACCATCAAATTCCCACTGATTTGAGAAGCTTTTATTGTATGCTAAAGCTACATATGCAAATGGTATATGGATTTTCTATTGTGTTTCATTGTTTATTTGTCTTTTCATATGTCAATATAAAATATTTCAATTAAAAAGGCTTTACAGAATGTATTAACTGGAAAAGTTACGCCCTTTCTTTGTTCTTCTTAAGGGTTTTCCAGGCTATGCTTACTTTGTTGTTCTTCAAAATGAATTTTATAATTGACTGGTATAGCACCTGACAAAAAATTGATAGTGTTTTAAATTGCTTTATGGCAAAAGGATAGGTTAACTCTAGGAGAACTGATCCTTTATGATGGAGTCTTCCTATCCAAGGACATAGTTTGTCTTTTTTCATTTATTCTGCTCTATGGTTTCATTTTTCAGGGATGTTTTAGTTTTCCTCAAATAGTTTTTGTTTTGTTTTGTTTTAAGAATTACTTATTTATTTAAGAGACTGAGAGAGCATGTGTGCAGAGGGAGGGGCAGAGGGAGAAGAGGAGAGAGAGAGCCTCTCCAACCAACAGCACCGTAAGTCATGCCTGAATGAAGCCCATCGAACACACATATTTTCTTTTCAGGCACATTACGTCCTTCTTGCACTTGGGAACACTAGATTGCACTTCAGTACTACGTTTTGGGGTCTTTCAAATCATGAGATTACCAACAAAGAACACAAAATGCAAAAAAATGTGGCACTAAATAGACTGCAAATAGGACACTTGTACATAGTATGAGAGCTGAGACAAGATGGTGGAACATTACCTCGTTCAGCAATAGCAGGGAAAATATTTTGCTGCTCTGCACATGTCAGGGAATGAACACGGGGTGCTGAGAACGTTGATTTTGGGATTATAGATAAATTTCAGAGATTATCAATGCATACCCAGCATCTAGCTCAGGGATGGATACTTCACAGGCACTCGATAAATATCATAGTTAAATATTTGGTATCTTGGTACATGTAGGTACTTTAGGCATAGATTGAGATACCACAATTATATCACAAAATCTTTGATACCACAGATTTTATTCTCTTAGGCCATGATCCAGGTGAAATGATGATTATAAAGATGATGATGATGATCATAATATTAATAGTATAATTTAATAATAACAATGACAACAATAAAACTATTACACATTGTAGTAATAATAATAGCAGCAATTAGATCAATGAGGATATACTTTCTTTTATTTTTATAGTACTTAACAAAAGCTCCTTTATTTTTGTTGAGTTTTCTTGAATTGGGGACTATCTTAATTATTAAAAGCACTGAGGGGTGCCTGGGTGGCTCAGTTGGTTAAGTGTCTGACCCTTGATTTTGGCTGGTTGTGGGATACAGTCCCATGTCTCGCTCTGCGCTGGGCATGGAGCCTGCTTGGGATTCTCTCTCTCCCTCTCCATCTTCCCTTCCCCCGCCTCCAGCTCTTGCATGGGTGTGAAAGGACTCTCCCAAAACCAAACCAAACCAAAACAAAACCACCCAAACTCATATATCCAAAATGCACAAACCCCAGGGAGTCCATGTTGAAGGATTACATTTTTTTTACCTTTTTTCTTTATAAATTTTATAACACAGATTGCTTTACCTCATCTATTTGCACTGGCTAATAATTATAGCACAATGTTAAATTGTAGTGAAGATGGTCACCTTCTTGTCTTATTACTGACTAGCAGGAAAACTTTTACCAATTGTCCTTGAAAAGTAATATGCAGGCATTTGGCTGCATTCTACAAAATTATTTACTTTTTAAAATAAATGTGGTCAGACCACCGCTCCCCCTATAAATTTCTGCACGGTCATTCACTTTGGTGCATATGAGCTTTTCTGAAGAAAAGAAAAGGGCAGTGCTATGACCTCTGTGTCAGGAAGACTTGCCCACAGAGTGAGTCTGACATGGGAACAAGATTTGCCTGGAGTTTATGGAAAAAAAAAAAAAAAAAAAAAAGGAGGGGGGAAGCAAGAAGTGTGCTGTGAGTTTTAGGTATTGTTTCTAATCTTCACTGTATTTGGAAGTCATACTAGATTCTTTGATTGCCAATTCTTCCTTTTAAAAAGTTCAAGTTAACTTAGTCAAGATGCTAAAATATTTGTGTTCACAGAAGCAGTTATATTAACGGAATAAAAAAGCCTTTCCAGCCAGCAAGGCTGCCCTGACCTTTACGAAGTTTCTAAGTTGACATGCTCCTGAAAAGCTTGCCTCTTTCTGCTTGCTTTGTCTTGAGCCTAATCTACAGTCAGAACAAGTGTTTCTCTGTCAAAGACTTCCTTTTCCTCATTTGCTTTTTATTTCCCACAGTTGGGGCCATTTGTGAGCTCCTGAACTAACAAACAAAGCAAAGTAACCCTCAAAGATGTTGTGCTCAAAATGGTAATTGAAAGGCCTAAGGAAGTACAATGGAATCAAAGTGGGAGGAAACTTGAATGTAGGAAGTCTCTTCAGAGCTGGATTCAATGCTGCTCCCCACAAACACTTTGGGTTTTGCAGGCTCATCGAAGCTAAGTTTGGGTAGATGCCAAGCCTGGCTTTACAAAGGCTCATAGAATGAAGTGTCCATGGGGTGTGTTAGAGGGTAAGGCCTCCGTCTTTTATGAGAACCAATTAAGTCTTAAATTACCGAACCTCTGTTATGCCCCTCTTGGCATTTCAAAACCATACTTAAAATACTCAATGGTTGTGATGTCAAAGGTAGTGCCCCTTTTAATCTCCCCAGGTTTACAAGTCTTGTATTTGAACGTGTATATAGAAAAAAATGTCGATATGTTTGTTTAACAATGTATCAATCCATATCATATATGTGTCTTAAACTTTATGGTCCCCAGGGTATTAATGGGAAAAATGAGAATCAGAGAAGTCAGAGGTTATGCCCAAAGTACCAATGGCAAGGCTAGACTTAAACTTGGTCATATGGAGTCAAATTTGACACTCATTCCATTATATCATTTCCATATACCCTTAAATTATATACACACTAATTATAAAAGCACTAACATGTATGTGAACAATTACATGTGCAAATATTATATGCTTTGCTATACAGTCATCCTAACTGACACGAGAGATAATTGACATGATCATTGTCATTTGGGGAATATTAATCGTAGGATTATTCTAAATAGAAAGTTCCCTGCTGCCTTTAAAATTGGAATCCATCTTCAAAAATTAATTTACTTGTAAGTTGTTAGGCACAGATCTATGACATATAGTGAACTTTTATCATTACTATTTTTTTTTTTAACAGAAAGTCCCACCTTGAGTGCTGTGAAATGTGTAAACCTGGTGATTCACAGACCTGTACCCCTGGGGTTAACAGTACATTATATATTTAAAAATATTAAAAAAAAAATAAGAAAGTCCCACCTTAGGTTTGGCCTGCTGCCTTTTTTTTTTTTTTTTAAATCTCTATGTTAATTGTACTAGTTCCAGTATTTTCCTAATGTAAATGTATAAGGAGGCTCGTGGCTACTTCCTTTCTCACCTACTAAGAGGGAGATGACACTAAAGAAAAGAAATGAAAAGCTTTGACAACGAAGGTATCCCTTGGGAGTTCCTTCATCTAGGGAATCACGGAGCAGCTTTGGCAAAAGGATTCATTCCTATCCTCTCCGGCCTTTGAGCAGGTATAAGGTAGAGGGAAAGGGTAAGACAGAGTCTAAGTCTTCAGGACAAAGTCTGCTTTTTGAGGAAGAAGGCCAGTTAGGAACTCCCAACACATCCCTTAGAGACAAAAGAATGGAATCCTCACGGCTGTGGAGGGCAAGGTCCACCCAGGGAACGTTAACCAGGCTAACCAAGGCTAACCAAGGCTAACCAGACCTTTCAGTCCCAGTGCATACACTCTTTTGGTAGAAAACCTCTCTGGCTCATTAACTCAATTAACTGCTTTTGTGGAACTGAAGAACTTTGGAGATTATCTGAAAGAGATTTTTAATCTCAGGTTTGGCTATGGAGCATACAAATACAAACTGATTTTCATATCTTTATAAATCAAAGCAAGACTTGAATAAGAAAAGCATATTAAAATCACAAAAGCATAAATCACAAGCCCCTGAATCAAATCAATGTAATTTTTATATTATTATTTGGGCATGAATATCTCTGCTGTCTTTCATGAATAACAATGAAAGGCGCACACACAGTATCTTATAGCTATCAGGTATATTATTCCAATTTTAAGTTGAGGATTAGACTAATAATAACAGCTGCATATGTCCAGCACATCACAGATCTTGAGATAGCTCAAAAAATCTTATTTTATTCTGATAATAACCTATAAAGTATGGAAGGTGTTATCCCCATTCTACAGAAGAAGCTGAGTCTCACAAAGACAGTACTACCTTTCATGAAAACAAAGACAAGAACTGGTTCAGTGCTGACTTGAACTTGGGTCATCTGATTCAAGGTCAGTGCTCCTTCCTTTATACCAGATGCTGCCACTAATGAATCATATATTCTGTATAGAAGTGTAGGGAAAAGTTTCTGAAATCTGATTTTGAGAAGGAAAAAGTGGGTTTGGACCTCGTTACCTGTGTACCCATGTGTGTGCCAGTTTCTCACTAGAAAAGTAAGTGTAGTGATAATACTTGATTTAACTATTCCCAGTAAGACAGGAAAATAAAACAAGAAAGAAGCTTGGTTAAGTGTCATTAGGCAAAGACCAGGCATTATATATTACTATATATTTCTATCCATTGGTCCTTTGGAAGAGCCTTGTTCTGCATTTATTTAAATTTTTTATGAAGATGCAGTAGCTCAGATGGACTTGATAGATGTATGGGGAAGGTTTTTAAAACCCGTAATTTCTCATTCTTGGTAATGTGTGTATCTGTGGCACATAAACGCATCTGGCTAAGTGGAGGCTCTGAGGAGACTGGGATATTTTGCTCTCTCCCCAGCATGTCTGGCTGGCTATGAGACATTCTACTAGTCACAGGTGGCACTGTGTTCCCCAGGCAGCAATCGTAACAGGTGTCCCCCTCATAACCAGGAGAGTCAGGTGGATTTCTCTGGCTAAGTGTTCTAAGGTGGCTACTTTAGATCAGGTAGTAAAGATTTACCCTTGCTTTTGAGAGGCGGCTCAGGGCAGTGGTTGAGAGAGAAGGTTCTGGAATCTAGCTACCTACCTCTGAATCCCGACCTACTCAAGTTACATAAACTTGCTTTGCTCAGTTTCCTTTTCTGCAAAATGAAGATGACAACAGTTTCTTATTTCTAACATAACAAATGACCACAAACCTGGTTTAAAACAACACCCATTTGTTATTGCCTGCCTTGGCAAGTCAGAAGTTTGAGTACAGTGTGGCTCACTTGTTCATGAGACTCTTACATAGAGTCCCACGAAGCCAAAATGAAGAAGTCAGCGGGGATGTGTTCCTTTCTGGAAGTTTCTGGGGGTGAGTCAGCTCTAGCTCATTCAGGTTATTAACCAAATTGAGTGCCTTGAGGTGAGAGGCCCGAGGTTCCCATTTCCTTGTGGGCTGTCAGCTAGAGCCCCTTTCAGCACCTCAAGGCTACCTTCGTTCCTTGCCATGTTGTCCCCTCCCCAACTGAACTAGTGATGAGGTTTCAAATCATCTCACATTTGGAATCTCTGACATCCCCCTTCGCTGCCTCTCTTCCTATGCCAGCTGGAGAAACTCATCTTACGTGCTCATTTAGTACATCTGAATCTTTAGAACTCGAAATCTGCAGAATCTTTTTATATTCTGTACTCACGCTAGGGAATCTCAGTAAGGAAAAGGATATTTATTTGCCACCAGGCACAAGAATCCTACAAGTTGGGACAAAAGAACAAAAAGGAAGATGAAGGGAGGGTTTTCATGTAGACACAGAGATCCCTGAGGCTCTGATAGAGATGACATTTGTGAAGTGAAATTCTACATGTTGTTTCTGGCTGATTTGAAGCCCTTGTCATAGATGTTTTATGATTCCAAAGGAACAAAGGAAAGAAAAGTTCCCAAAGGAAAAACTGAACAGATGTTTTGGGCTACAAAACATTGATTTAGTTATATGGTGAAGGGTACTGTTTGATGATGGAATCATGAAGTTGGCCTTGGGTCATGGGTTGGAGTGTGCTTTAGTGATTTCTAAAAGAAATCTAGAATGCCTTTTCTTTACCAAAACATCTTTTTGTAATAATGTCCTTGATACTGAGGGCTTTGACTAATTGAGAGAACTCCTTCTGTCTTTATTGTCAGAGGTTCTGTGGCAAAGGTGAGCAGAGGCCTGGATTGACATAGGATGGACAGGGACTGGGTGGGTGTTCAGGCCCAAACACAGCCTTATGGACAGAGTAATGATTTTCTGGTGATAATAATGATGACACACAAGTTTATACTTTGGAAATGGTTAGTTCTCACTTCTTGAGACCCTGGAGACACAGAGTGACTTGGAAGGTTTTGACAAGAAAATCTCTTGCTATCCTTCATTAACCTACTTAGCTCGCCCTTGCCAAAGGAAACCTCCAAGTTCACCCCCATTCTCCCACTTTCCCATCTGCTCTAGAGATATGTATGTTAGTCTGAACTAAAAATCAGCCAACGTAGGACTTGAACAATGGTGTACATTCAAAGTCTGATAATATATGCTTCCAAGTTAACTTTTAAAGAGTGTGTGCCTATCAGTCATCTGGTTTTAAAATTCTGAATCACTGTGACCTCAGGCATCTAGCATAGCTCCTAGCACATGGTACAAACCCGAGAAATACTTGTGGAATACGCACTGTTCAGTGATTTCTCATCTGGTCCTAATGAAAGTCTAAAAGAAAAGTTTCATTGATAATTTTTTTTTCAGTTAACACGAATCAGTTGTGTGCTTTCAAGATCCGGCATATCTGCCATACAGACCCTGCTAGCTGTGTCCAACCTACCATTCGCTCACTCATTGTAAACATATTTCATGTGTATCTAGAATATTCTGGGCACACACCAACTTACCGTTTCATTCAATTGTTGTAAAACCCTGGAGAAAAGTGTGGGAATGAATATGGCTCCATGCTCTATTTGTATTTTACTCAACTCCGTCTTGTGTTTTTAAGTGGTGCTAAAAAGTTGAGGTTGACTATGCTAAGAACTGGTGAATTCCAAAAGTGAATGAGCGATAAAGACTTAGCAATACTGCAAGTGGGTTGTTTTTGTTTTGCTTTTTTTTTTTTTTTTTAAAGATTGTATTTATATATTTGACAGACAGAGATCACAAGTAGGTGGGGAGGGAGGCAGAGAGAGAGAGGGGAAAGCAGCCTCCCCACTGAGTAGAGAGCCCGATGCGGGGTTTGATCCCAGGACCCTGGGATCATGACCTGAGCCGAAGGCAGAGGCTTTAATCCACTGAGCTACCCAGGTACCCCACAAGTGGGTTGTTTTTGTCTTAGTCTTTGGGGCTTGCTTTTAGATTGAGTCCCTAGGATCCCTACCATGCTGTCTTTTCCAGGAGTCTGTATTTTAGCCTTGAAAATCCTCGAAAGCAGTGCAGATTTAAGTAGGACAGCCATATAATTTATTGTCCCAACTGGGGTAATTTTAAGAGTGAATGGGATAATTATTAGTCGTTACACTGGTGCAACAGGTGTCAGTGGGCATCTCGTAGGTAGTCAGGGCTGTACAGCATCCTAGGGAGAAGACATGGATTGAAGGATACAGAGACATCACACAGTGGCTGCCATGTCTTCTGCACATGATGCCCCTTTCTGGGGGTCCATTAATTTGAGTGAAAAGTAAAAGGTAAAGTAAACAAAGGCAAAAAGTAAAGAAGTAAAAGTGAGAACAAATCCTACTGTTTCTTTAAAATTTCACTATTTTATGATTATGCAGAACCTCAAAGGAGAAAGTCTCATCGTAGTTTTGAAACCACTTCAAACTTAGGGGCAGCACATGAAAAGATCCCCCTCTCTCCTTTTTAAACCTGCATAGTTACAAGAGCTTACATCACGTTTTCAACAAATTCACACTTGCTAACTTTGGGATTGGCAATGATTTCATCTTCACGTCCTGAAGCATTGCGTTGAGGAGTCTCAGAACATAATTTGGGCTGAAAAGAAGGACCATGATTGATGAGTGATGGCATCTGGGGTTGTGAGAAAAGGAGAGAGAAGGTAGGGAGAATGAAAGGGGTATAGGACAAGTGTGTATGCCAGTCCTAATATAGAAGACAAAAAAAATCTTGTATTTGGGGTAAATCTTCCCCCGCTGATATCTAACCCTGTTTTAATTTCACCCAGAGATTTTCTTCTCATCCTTGCTCTGAATGCTATTTCATCAACACTCACATGCCAAAGTCCGAGCAGTGGTCCTCACCCCTGGCTGCTTGTTAGTTAGAATCCTATAGGATCTCTGCAGGTGGGGCCCAGGCTTCACTCGTTTTAATACCCTATGTTCCACGACCAGGGGATTCCACTGAGCAGCTGGGATGAAGGACCACTGGCACAGAGACTAGAACCAGAGATGGGATGCAGGGCACCCAAATCTCAGTCCTTGTACTTAATGAAGTCTGTGTGACCTTGAACATATAACTCATCTGAGTTTGTGGAATTAACTTGGACTCCTTGGTGTGTCTAGCTCTAACTCTCTGAGACTGAAAAGTGAAAAGGTGAAGAATATAATGGTGTGTTGACTCAGATGATGTACATGTCCTCTTCTATGTAAATTCAAGGAAAGCTGACTTTGTTGTCTAAGAGGGCAATCTACAGTCAATGATCAGGAAGAAAATACTTATCACTCTTCTATGCATGAACAGTCACAGCTAAGTTATACAATATCATTGATAGAATCCTTTCCCAGGTTGTTCTCTCCTATGCTTTTGCTTTTTTTTTTTTTTTTTTTAATAACAGTAGAAAACCATGGGCAACATTTACAAATTCCAATACATTCTTTAATCACTTGCACCACTGACATTAGCAGATCGTTGGGCATTCTCACCATTTAGTAATTTGACATCTTACCTGAGTGACAGCAACATTTGTCCCATCGGTGACTTCCACACTCATATTATAGACGGACCTCTGTTCTGCATCCAAAGGTTTTGCAATGACAATGGTCCCGACACCCTTCTCTGCGTCAAAAGAGCTGTCAAAATTCCCCCCTGATGATTTCACAAAAACAACACAAAATTAGCATATCTGAGAAGTTATTACATCTGTTGAAGCATATAGCTTTAAAGGGAGATCTCATATAGAAATATTTTTTGACAGGCATCCCCATGGTTCAATTTTATACATCTTAAATGGGACCTCTTTATTTCCAACTTAATTTGTATTTCCAAACACAGCCTCTACAATGCATAACAAATGTCACAAAAAAGGATGTATTGCAAAGAAAAACCTCAGCACTAATGGTAAAGAAGTAAAGCATAACCTGACTCAGTAAAATATTTAGAAAGCTTAAGGCCCTCCCCCTTGTGGTTTTTCTGCTAAGAATTTCTAGACCTTTCTGCTTTTTCTAAAATAGATTAAATTCGAAGTAAATAAGTAGTCCAGTTATTAACAAAACTGTGTAGACATTCTTAAATCTAGGATTGATGGTAAACATTTGGTTGATAGAATTCAGATTCCCTCCAGTAGATGTCAGAAATAAAAGTATAAATAGTAGAAAATAAGAAAAAGGACCAAAAAATTGAGTTTCAAGTAAAAAACTTTGTATCTGCAAGTTGGGGTGTTTATAGAAATTTTTTTTGGCCATTTTGACAGTGTGAATTATTTTTGTCCCCCATAAGTAGCAAGTTTATGGGAGATTTATAAAATGAAATCTGGAAGGAAGTAGAAGAATACCTCAGTTTATGTGATATCACTCATAAAGCAATCAGTACAAAAGTTTAAAAAACTTTCCTCTCCAGTCTGTCGGACCAAGTACAGCCCACAATCTGTGAACAATGTGCAAAGACAACACAGGCTATTTTGAAATTACTGTAGCTGTTTCCATCTCTGTGAACTAAAATGTGGTTTATGATCTTTCCCAAAATGATTTTTTTCTCTTTTTAAGGAGGAGAAAAGATAATGGTATAAATGCTGGACTGACTTTAATTAAATATCAGTACATGTTCACAAGTTCTATTTATTTTAGTCTGAAATTTCATGATGTCAATTAATTTTGTTCTTGGATAGTAATTTTATTTAGCTACAGCACAGAGGGCAATGCTTTCACTGAATTTCATAATTTAGGAAAGAAATCTTGGCTTCTCTTATGTTCACCATACTCTGCATTTCATTTTGTGGATCAATGAAAAATACCATATACAATTTCTATGATACTACAATTACAAATGAGTGAATGACTGACTTCAGAGAAAGGAGAATTTAACCTGAATTAGTAGAATGGGATGTACGGTGACACAAAATAAATCATATGGTTTTCTTAAAAAAAAAAAAAAAAAACACCAGTGGTATATATTTCAAATACTTATTGCTTGCAGCTGTCATATACACTTAAGATTATTTAATTGCTAGAGGGAACATAATTGCCCTTGACATTTAATTAAAGTTATGGAGATACAGGGGGACCACAGAATTACTTGGAGATGATATATTTTTCAAAAATTTCATCTAAAAAGAGACTCATCTTCCAATTAATATCTTTAATTGATTTACTGAGGAGCACTTAATGTTAACTCCAAAAAAAAAAAAAAATCTTTTGAAGAACAGGAGAAGGAGAAAGGGGAGGAAATCAGGGAAGCAAACCTCAGGTCACTGTTTCTCTTTCGAAGGGAGTGCTTCCTGTTGAAAACTACATGAAATAAAATGTAAGGCTGTTTCAAGCACCTTGAACTACCACCCTAATGAGCAAAGAAAAATCATTTGCTATCAACTAGTACATTCTGAAAAAAAACTTTGTCACAGAAAGTTTCAAAGGAAGGACATCAAAGACGTCAGACCTGTGTGGAAGGGTATACTGCCATTTCCTGGGCTGTTTTGGGTGGATGCTACTTCATATTTTAAATCACATTTAAAATCATTTTTCGCATGTTTTCCTAACCAGGTTGTTTACTTTCTTAAATATGAAAACACATTATTTTTGGGGGGGGGGGCAGGATTAGGATCTAGGAAAAAAAGATCATCCTGCTATGTCAATTTATTTCAGAAGGTGGAAATTGGTAGGTCAGGGCAAAACAGAAATTATGCAAATTATAAAACTTTGGTTTGCTCCCGTTTAAAGATGCACGAAAATGAAATGCAGAGAACAGACAAGCCAAGATTTCCAACTTCAGTTCCTGTTTAAATGGGGCAATCCTATGTGCTCTCTCTCACTGCCTGGGATGCCCATTTTCCTCAGGGCCCTGTGCTGAAAGACATAATTATTTCACGGGCCGAGTGGCATAAAAGTTGCATAGTTTACAAATGGCATATAGATTGTGTTTTCTTATCAGTCATTTTTCATATGAAAAAACATTTTTGGCTACTTTAAGGGATATGATTTTTTTAAGTTCTCTCTCTTCCTTTTGCTGTGTGTGTGTGATTGGGTGTATGTGTGTGTATCTCCCTCACATCCCGTTACTGTTTCCAATACTCTAGAAACTTCTAAAAGGGTGGGAGATAGACAAATGAAAGGCAGGTCAAGGCGAGCTTGAGAGACAGGGTCTGTGAAGTGTCTCTCAGCCCGTCAATATGGTGAGCAGCCTTTGAGAGTTGCTTCCAGAGCTTGTGCTCCGAGTTAAACCAAGACTGCATGTGAAAAGAGGCTCCCCAAATCTTCCCTTGATTTTAAATTGAATTTCTGACAAGGGAGGCAGAATCCAGACCAGCAGTGCACCATCAACCCTCACACAATTTAATAAGCTACCACTTAGGCATCCAGTTCATGAACGACTCCGTATCTCTCCCCCAGGGCTCATTTCTCAGGCTCCCTTTTAGCCTGAAAGGTGATTTCATTTCATGGGGAACCACGGCCAATTCATCTGGGGTGAGACTATCAAATGGAAGGAGTCTTTTCTCGCTAGCAGCATTCTGTTTCAACAAGATGTGCTTCCTCAGAGCCAGTAACACAACATGCAAAGCCAGAGTGTGCTAGTGCAGCAGCGTTAGGCTAAACGAAAGGTGGGGGACAGGGGAGGACACCGCCGAGCTGGTCTGAGCTTCAACAAAGTGGGAAATTAGAAAAGTCACAGCCTGAATGTTGCTGCGGGGGTGTGCGGCAGAGATGGTTAAAAGCGAGGTTGTGAACAGCCCACATAACAGATAGTTCATGTCAGGAACATGGCTCTGTGACCATTTTTGGTCAAGACGGGTGTAATAGAGTAAACGAAGAGCAGAAGAGGAGGGTTGGGTTTCTCTTGGATTCTCAAGTTAAACATAACAAGTCAGAATATCCTAAAAAGCTTCAAAAATGGGATAGGGGTGAAAATACTTGAAGCCAGCAGTTACCGCTTAACTATGCTGGGCAGCAGGGCACTGGCCTGTGATCTGGTCAAGCCTTTCTTTAAAGAAGGGTACAAAATGTCACCATGTCTCCATAATGAGATCCAATGGCGGGTACCCTACCGCCTCCCCTTTAGAGAAGCTTCCAGGCCCGGCCCCTAGCATATGATTCCGTTCCACTCTGTGTGTAATTGTAAAAACACCAACCGAAATCTAGTAGTCACCAAGGGGGGAAGTGTTATGTGAGAGGCTTCCAAAACACCGAGCTGCTGAATCTCAATGAATTAAGGGAGTCGTTCACAAGCTGTTCATTCAAGTTCGGCATGTACGTCGAACTTAAGGAAAAATGCTAAACACCGATTATGGTTTGATCATGAATAATTTTCTGTCTTGGAATGAAGCAAGCACAATATGGGGCTGAAAAGGATATTTACATGGAAGGCAGGAGATGCTGGGTAGAGGTCAGGAAACAGTGGTAGGAAGGAAAATCCTTCTAGAATCTGGTTTAAAATTCATTTTCTTAAAATAATTGATGTACGAGGTGCTTTTGGCACTTTTTATTATTTCGCTGAAACCTCTTCAGATGTGCTCCTATGGTCTGTAATGTCACTATGGAGAAACGGGAGGGCTTTGGGGGATCAAATTAGGGACAGAGTGCAGAATAGGAGAAATGAAGTATTTGAGGTCCACTGAATGTCTTTGAGCAAATACTACTCTAATGGGTACGCAACTGTGTTAGAAATGGTACACAGACATGGCTTCTCTCAGGAGGGCTGGGTAAGAGTTTTGGGATAAGGAAACATGGTTGCTTGATTAGAAAAGACTCAGTCTATTGTCAGAGACCAGACCTGCTATTAGCGCTACCAAAGAGTTTCACTTGCCCACTTGATCCAACTCTAAGGGATGGCTCCACTTGGGGACAAGGCTCGAGAAGGACAGATGTAAGCTCATGTGATGAAAGCAGCCCAGAACCCAAAGTCTGTAGGAATCTATGACCATGTATGAGCCAAGGTGATCTTTATATACCTACAACATGGACAGGCCTTTGGCTAGAGCTGGACCTATGTGATAGCTTGCACCATCAGAGAATTGTTTTCAAGGAAAATAAGCAAGATATTTCAAGTGCTTTCTGTCCCCAAGAAAAACCATTTTCCTAACCGAAGTACCAAGTAAAAAGCAAGAAGAGTGGGTGGCAGCATCCACCATCAAACTGTGGGTGAAGTGGAATTGTTTGAAGTGTATAATAATGGTGGTCTTTACAATACAAATATTTGCCATTGGGATAAAGATATGTGGAATGAGCTGCGAACCAGATTGCCTGCACATTAAAAAGAATGTAAATCAAGGAGCTGCTGAGTTGAATCATAGTCTCCTGAGAAGTGTGAAGATATGTGATAAAAACCACAAAGGATTATGGGTTATTTTTGTTCCCTTCATTTCTCTTTTAACACAGAGAAGGAACATGCTGTGCATTGGGCTGTTTAAACACAGAACAGCTGAACTTTATGGTGTTTCCTTTTAATTACAGCTTTCTTTACTGGGTTACAAGTAGGGCTTCTGTTTCTGGAAGCTGAAGAGGGTTCCGCTACATAATATTGTAAGCAGTGGTCTCTTCGGAGGAACAGGAAAGTGACTGGCTGATCTGTGGTAAAGGGGTCCACACTTGGGAATGAGATCTCTCTTGCTATAGTTTTTGTGAATTTATATTACGGTGGGAGGAAAAGGAATGCGGTTAAACAAGAATCGGGTAGATCCGGAAATATGGAAATGAGGAGACTACACTCCCAGGGGGAAAAGCATGCAGAAACACTATATCTGCTTACTTAATGAGAATTCGTTTGTTACGGGCATCTGTAAACTTCAAGTGCTCGGCCAGGATGCTGAAAGCTCTGGAATGTCTTGTATAGGTGTCTAGGTGCCCTAGGTGTATAATGGAACCAGGTCTTGACTGTCTTGGAAGAGTTGCTGAGTATTTACCTAAGCAAGACCGCAGCTTCAATATGAGATCTCATTTTAGATCTATGCTAATGGTATATGCCAATATTCCACTATAATATATTGCCAAATTTCTTAAACATCAGGAAGCCGTGTTCCCTATCTTTTCCCTCTGAGTTAGCTTGGCTGAGGAAGACACTCAGTTACCAAAGGGAAAAGAGAGTAGAGTCTGGATGGTCAAGGATAACTATGCAAGAAATACTGAAAGTGAGAAGGAAACATCTGAATATGATAAAGAAAACAATAGATTTTTAGAGAAGGGAAAAGCATTGTCAGCAGATTGAAAAAAAAAAAAAGACTCTGTTCGATTAGAAAGGATTCTAAAAAGGGGGATTTGGTGGAAGGGAGACCATATTGATCGTGAGAGCCACCACAGCACCTGGGGATAAGATTTAATGTCTGTGGTGAAACAGAATCGGTGTTTCAAGATATTGTTGGCTGGATGTGGGGATGGAAATAAAATCATGTTCTGTTTGGGAACTGGGCCCAGTAATTTCAGTTTGCAGAAGAAGCTCAGCTAGAGGTGACCTGATCTACAGTGAAATCTCTGTGATGGAAGCATCTAGACTAGAGGGACAACGCTGTAGGTTTTTGTTAAGAGAACTGACACCAAGAGGATTAGGAGGAGGGTGGCATTTAGAAACAGGAAGGTGGAGAAACATGAAAACTGGTGCTATGTTTTTGATGATTCCTGGCTATGTATTTGGGGCAGCCTGAAGGATTCCATCCGGGGAGGTTAGTCACCTATAAACTGCCCCTCTCTTCTCGGGATAGTTCTCATTTTGTCCACGGTGCCATGGTTGCTAAGGCTGGGAATATAGCAGAAGGTCATGCTAACTCTGGATTGGTCTCAAGAGGTGTTAGTAGGGCTAATAATTGGCTGCCTGGAGCATCTCCATGGGTCACCACTGCTTATCCCACTCACCCTGAAGCAATCAACACAAGCATGGGCAGGAGGAAGGGATGAGGAGACAAAGGCCTTGACTGTTAAGAATGGAGATTGGATCAACACAAATGAAAAGACACCATTGCACTGAAAATGCTAACGTGAAAACATGCAGGTAAGGTGACATGCAGCATTACCAGCATTACTACACACAAACACACACGCAGGAAGGCTGAGGAATTGCAAACTGATCAGGATATCTGGGATCAAATGGCTATTGGGACTGAATGTCAGAGAAAAGTGTGCTTGGAGGATTTTTTGAAGTGGGTACATGTGAGGTAGGGCAGGGGGGATGGTAGCAGGCTGCGTCACGGGGCAGGACATTGCATGTGTGGATCACACAAGGGGGTGAAGCAGTGCTGTTGGGTGTAGAGGAGCTTGTCAACTGGAGTGTCAGGGGAGGAGGAAGATAAACGGGTGGCTAATGAGAGACACTAAGCCCTCCCACAGCAAAGGACAGCAATGCCAAGAGCCCTGCTGCCTGCTGGATTTTGACTACACTCTTCTCTGGGCTATTTACTTATTTCTTAAAAGATTTATTTATTTATTTTAGAGAGAGAGAGAGAGAGAGACAGACAGACATCAGGGGAGAGGGGCAGAGGGAGAAGAGAATCTTAACTAGATGTCATGCTATGTGCAGAGCCTGATGCAGGACTCCATCCCACAAGCCTGAGATCGTGACTTGACCTGAAACCAAGAGTCTGACACATAACCGACAGGTGCCCCTGGGCTATTTAAGAGAAATCCCTTTTGCACATGCCCCTGGAGGCCTGGCACCAGGGACACAGGGAGAAAGTGAGATGCGTTTCCCGTGACTCCAGTTGGAAGTGGCAGTGAAGGAACCACCAAAGGGGATGGCATAGAGAACGAGGTGATGCGCGCGCGCCGTTCTCTGTTTCACTAAGAAAGAAGCAGCATCAGAGAAAAACTTAATGGACCGAAAACTACTGAGAAGATACAGACTCAAAGACATCTTTCACGGATCAGAAGAGGTTCCATTTCAAATGCTTTAAGTGGAGATGAAGAAGGAGTTGAAAGCTTGGAATGAGGATGGCCAGGTACAGGGATGGTAGATTTAATGCCAACCAAGCAAAACAGAGACATTCTACCGGCATTCCAGCAAATGAAATAATGCAGAAAACACGCCTATCTGGGGGAGTTCAAAGGACCTTCTATGGAGGTTTGATTGGAGGCCAGGGGGCATTCTTTTTCTGTGCCTCATTAAAACAGATGTGGAATGTTCTCAATGCTTTCTGCAGATCCAGCCATTCCTGGGAAGAGGGATAGGATCTTGCCCATCCCATCCAGGCAGGGACATGTGGAGGGAAATGATTCCCCCAGACCAGGTCTCTGGATTTCTGGTCTCCCACAAAGAAGCGTGGGAAGTCAGCTCCAGCTCGACCCGGAGTCCAGTCCGGGGTCGGCATCCTCTCCCTGCTGTCTCCTATGAGCTCTGGCCCATTCTGGTTCCTGGTCCTTGGCACTTATTTGCCCTGCCCTGCCTCTCCTTGCCTGTGTGTGGGGGGACAGGGGTGCTCCTTTGCCCTCTCCTTTTGCAGCCTGCTGTGCTTGCTTGCTTGCTTTCAAGGAATGTAAAGGTTGGCTCCCACGGTCTGTTCTGCACGCTTCCATCTGCTTTCTCTATTCCGTTCTCGTAGGAAGCGCTCACTGGCTATATATCTAGGTTCCATTTCCTGCCTTTCCTTTTGTGGACAGCAGCCAGGGACCCTCTTGGTGGAGCTTTTAGGTCTATGAATGGCACTACTGCTGCAAAATAGAGGTGTTGGGAAAAATTTTAATTCTTTTTTCCAATTGGAAGAGGCCCCATCACATAACCCAACCTACCAAATGATAGAAACAAAACAACCAAAAGCCCATATACCTCAAAAGCAGAGAAAAAAATAATTTTTTAAGTAAATCAAAACCACCCCTCCCCCAAATCCAAACCCCATCAAACCTCAAACAAAGGAGTCAGTGGATTCGAGTAATGCAATAGTTGTTAGAGGCATTGTATGAAATCTGTGGGCTGCCCTTGAGCCTGTCATAGGCAGTTATGAAAGATGTAATTTAATTTGCTTTAAAAAAAAAAACCGTAAAAGGCAGATTGGATAGCTGTATTTTAGCAAATGTGTGTGCACTAAGGGTACCTTCTGTTGAACAGTTCTGCCCACAAGCTGTCTGTAGAATATAGAACATCTCTCGAGCATGCTTGCCACCTTGAAGCAGGGCAGTCGGGAGCAGAAAAAAAAAAAAGAACAGAATGCAGAAAAAAGGTGAAGAAAAGAGAGAAATGAAGGACAGCAAGTCTAGTACCATCAATACATTTAGAAATGAGATTAGCCAAGTGTGACAATAGAATTTAAATGACACACAGAAAGACATTAAGATTGCAGTAAATAACATACTATGGAAAATCCAGCCAAAGAGCACTTTCTGTTCAGCTTAGCTACAGAGTTGGAACGAAAGCACAGGTCGATTATTCATTTTACTGGCTCTTTTGCATTCCAGCACTATACATCTTTTCATCTTAGCACTAATTGTTAGTGGGTTGTTTTTTTATTTTTGTATTTTTTGTATATCTTGGTATTTTTTGCATTTTTTTTGGCTAGTTACTCCAGTCCGTGATTACATTGCCCATTACTGCTCTGGAGGACTCGAACTTACCAACTATGTCAAACCACAGAGGGGTGTTAGCTGGCTGCACAGACACCACCCCTACAATCTCGGTGACTCTATCGCTTTCCATGACTGTGAAGTTATAAAACGGCTCGTCAAAAGTCAGCGGTATAGGTGAAGGGGGTGGTTTCTTAATCCATTCAATGTGGAGGCGGGCCGTGGAGGATTTCTGTGGGCGCCCATTGTCCACTGCCTTTATCTACTCACATATGGAGAGAACATAGAAAGAGGTCTTAGAGCTCAGATCCCTGTGGAAATTGGGGTCTGTCCCTCATCCATCGTGGGCCCAAGAATCCCTCCTCATCACGGTGTCCGCAAAGGGAAAGGATGGCAGAGTCTGGGGAGAATGTGCTCAGGAATCAGGGGACACAACTGAGTCATGTTGGGGGGGGTCCCATACCACATTCACTGGAAGGTGATCTGAACCAACTTTACAGATGTGGAAAACTTGAAAAACAGAAGATGCACTTACCATTTGTAGTGTTTTATGGGCATGACTGATAGTCACATAAGTAGGAATAGCTCATTTGATTCCTTGTACCTCTGGTGGTGATGCTTGAAAGGGAATGAAGTGCGCCGTGAATCCTTAAGTGTGGATGAGAATGTGTGTGGTCGTGTTGTGCGGCTCCTTCCTTCTGCTTTATTCTGGGGAAAGCACTGTGTTCACTCAGAATCCGAGGAAGGTGAGGGGATAGGTGTGGGAAAGGCAGCAGCTTTGCTCACACTGCCTTGGAAGCCCCTCAGATAGGCCAACTCTGAAGGGGCAAACAACTCTTTTGGTGAAAGCATGGGTTCCTGGAGACAGCGGGATGGGGAGGAGGGTTTTAATGACTCTTCCCTATGGTCTTATATAAGCACTGAAGAAAGCAGTTCTGCCCACTCAGCTGTGCAGGGTGAACTGCTATGTTGACCTGGACTTCAATGACAGTTCAAGTTCAACAAGCAAAAACCACGGACAGAAAATTTTTAAAAATCAATACATTTAAAAAAAAAAAAGGATTTTAAAATATCACATCTTAAAAATAACACGTACAAGTGCATGGTCACTTGTTACAGCCTTTAAAAACAGTGACAATTCACAGCACCCAAATGCCATGGAATCATGACAACCACTTTGCCCCAGAAATTTCCTGTGGGACAGAAGACCTATGAGGATTTATGTCTTCTTAGGTCAGGTTTCCTAGGAGCAGGGTCTGAGACAGGGATTTGAGTACAAATTGTTTTGGGTGGAAGTGTTCTTGGGACAAAGGTACTGAATGAAGCAGGATGAACAGGAGAAAGAAGGTAAACATAGGTGTGGTCTCAGCTGAAGTTTAACCTCAGCCTGATCCCATGGGGGTTTCTGAATCCTCAGTTGTACTGCTGGGTTGAATCCACCTGGAGGCAAGGGGTCCGCTTTTTGTACCACTTAGTCATTGGCTATGGGCTGCTGGCCTGGGATGGGAGTGTGTAACCTCCTGGGTCAAGAAGGTCAGCCAAGGATGATTCTCTCTAGAAGGGGGAAAATATGAGCACTTAGCAGCCAACACTCTACAACAGTTGGGGTATAGCTGCACCAGCCTATGGGGATCTGGCTGGGGCACAAACAGTATCCACTACAGTTTGTCCATCCAGTCTTCAAAGTCTCCCATTGTCACACAACTAGAGTAACACACATTACATCAGAGCTGCTAATGGTAGAAAGAGGGTCACTTCTCTGTTATCTTCTTTTCTCTGCCCACAGTTCCGGATAGGTTATTGAGCAGGGAAAGAAACCCAAGTCCAGACCATAAGACAGTAAAGACAAATTAAGGAACTCAGACCATCCTTTAAAATAATACAGGACTGACTCTATACAACAGAGAAGGCTACAAACTAAGAGAAGGACGGCAGATGGAGCTGACTCTTGACAGCTGTTGGGACACTGGCAAGGACCCATCACTCATAAGGATGATCCATCCCCTTTCTGGCCTAGATGCTACCTTTCTAAAGTGTTGGGGGGTGGTGAGAGCAGGTGGTACTTTTAGATACAGGAATTCTAAGTCTCTATTTGAGATAGTGCTCATTTTTTAAAAAAATTCTCTAACAATGAAGAATGTAGTCATTTCTTACTTAAGTTTTTTCACTTTGGCAGCTTATGTAGAATAAGCATAGCTAAGATTCATGTCTCAATTTTCTCGGCTAAATTCATGTCCTATTACACTGTCAATGATTACAAGAGTTGTTTTCTTTGGGAAGTGAATGATATGTTGGGTGGTAGGTGTAACATGTCACTCTCGTGTTCCCCTACCCTCAATTTTCATCTATGCTGAATACCTTACAATGGTTTAAGGCTGTAGGAAGTGTGGCTGAGTATGTGACGGGGCAGGCTGTGTACTGGAGATGGAGGAGGTTTGCTGATAGGACACAACCGAAGGAAATGGTCTCATTATTTAAAAATTTCACTGAAGGAGAAAGTAGTAGCCTTCCACAGCCATGTGGCTGTACTTATCACTCTAAAGATTTATTACTCAAATGCATATACATGAGGAAGAAAGAAAGTCCCCCCTTCCCATGAATATTACTGAGGTTCAGAAAGATCTTACCGTTAGGATGTCATAACTCCCTGCTGTAAACTGCTTTCTGGAAGAAACCATGCCAGTTTTAGGGTCAATAAAAAACTTTCCATCATCATTCCCATCCACGATACTGTAGGAGATTTCTGCATTGGGGCCTTCATCTCTGTCAAACGCAAAAGCCCTATAAATGGGTTCTCCCCTTTTTTTCCGGTCACGTTCTGGCAGCTTGATCTGGTAGACCTTCTCTGGGAACTGTGGTTTATTGTCATTTTCATCCAAAACCTGAACCACCACCCAAATTGTGGACTGTTTTGGAGAGGAACCGCCATCTGTCACGGTCACCTGAGTTTTGAAAGAGAAAGCATTTTGCAATCAGAATGGAGAAAACCCTTTCTTGCCACTCCTCCCTCCGGCTGCCCACAAAAGGCCTCTTCTGTGCCTTAGGGCAGCTCAACTTTTCTTATTCCTGTCGCTCATAGTCAATGTATAACTTTTCATAGTTCATCTGTAAAAGCAGGGACTGCTCTACATCCAGTAATGGAAATCCTTGCTGAAACGGTGGGAGGAAAGCAGAGTTCTCATTGTGCTGTGGAGTGGAGAGGGAGAGGAAAATAAGACTGACTTTACAAAACGTACTAGCTTATATAAGCTTATGGTCATGAAGTATGACCCTCGACAGACACAAAAAACCGTATCATCATTAGTACATGTTAACCAATGGGCATTTCTTCTAATTCTTGGACAATGATATCACCATCTTCCAATTTCATGGAAAATTTGTGAGTTTTGCACTGCCACTATACAAAAGGAAAACCGAAATATATGCTTCATAATTTTGATGGCTCATCGTAAGTACATTTAACAGTTATAATACATTTTTTTTAATAGTAACAAAATAATGGCTTTTCCTCTCTGGGAAACTTGAGGGGGATGGACACTTCTTTCTGCATCTCTGAGGTGCTATTCTTACGAGTGTCTGGGAAAACTGAGAGAGAGGAGAGAAATGAAAAGGAGACGTGGTGTCTTGGTCATCTTCTTCTTGGTCATAGTGATAATAATTACTATCATAGAAATACTTGTACGTGGGGATGGGGACACTGTTCATAAAGCACTCTTGCATACGTTGTATCACTCACTTTCCAAAACACCTTCTTCACTAAGTGGAGGTTTACTTGTTCCTATTTGACAGATGAGTAAACAAAGCCTCAAAGGCCCCTCTTATTACCAAGAGTCAAAGCCAGATATTAAGTTTTTGGCAAATCTTAATGTTCTGTGTGACCACAAACCTGGAAGAACCTGTGTTTCTTCTTTAAATCATTACCTAGAATAAGACAGCTTATTCCTACAAAATACATATTTGGAGGCTGGAAGGAACATGAAGACGTACTCGGCACCAAAAGGAGAAAAACAGCAGTAAATTACAGCACCTGGTCATCCAGTTTTTCACCTAATAAAGCAACCTGACAGGAATAATGGAAACAAAGGCCAGAAACGTGCAAAAACAAATTAAAGGCTTTTTGCAAAATGGAACTGCAGTGTAGTTCAGTTTCTCTTGCAAGCCGCCTAGGAGAATGGCTTTAATAGACTTAAGATAAATTTTCATAGGAGTTCTTGCTTTCTTTGAGAAATCAATCAAGTTTCCTTCTAAAGTTATTTTCCCAATTGGTTTGTTATGTTTCACAAAAGATCACGTTGGGACCACTATGTGCCAGCGCTGGATTTTGACTCCTGAGATTTTCCCGGACACGCTGAGCTCTAAATGTTACACTCCCAGGTGAGCCGTGTTGACCAAAACACATTGATTTCTTGGCCGCTCCACTTCCCTGCCTCTCTTTCCTCCTTGAACAGCCTCCTTCCGACGCCAGACAGCTCTTGCGGTCTTCACTGTGCACAAAATCACCTCCTCATAGCGTCTCAAGAAATCCCCTGCAGTGGGCTCGAGACGGGGCCCTGGGGCTGGTTCAGGGCCACGTGGCTGCCAAGGAAAGCAGAGGCCCTCCTGCCTGCAGTTCACCACTCACTCAAGGATCCTGCTGCTGTAAAAATGGTTTCTTTTGGGGGCGCCTGGGTGGCTCAGTCGGTTAAGAATCTGCTTCGGCGCTGGTTATTATCTCAGAGTCCCGGGATTGAGGCCCAGATCGAGCCTCAGATCGAGTCTGCTTCTCTCTCTGCCCCTCACTCCCCTTGTGCTCTGTCTCTCACTCTCTCTTTCTATAACAAGTACCTAAAATACTTTTAAAGAATGCTTTCTTTTGGGGTAGAGCTGGATTTATACACCCAGGTGTTCCAGATGTCTGCTTAGCAGGGAAAGGTGGGTCCCCACAACCCCGTCTCACCTCAAGCACCCCGCTGTCTTACTCTCTCAGTCCACAAAGGCATCCTTGGGTCCTCCAGGGAGCAACAGCTCTTCCCTCTAGGGCTTTTGCACACCCCGCCCTCTCTTGCTGGAGTGCTCTTCCCGTCCCTTCCCCTCCGTCTTGCCTCCTCATCCCCGAGGTCCAGCTGAAATGTCATTTCTTCAGGGGTGCCTTCTCTGAGCCCACAGACCAAGCGCCATCCTCCTGCCCCCCTCGCATCCCTTCCTGAAGCGTACGCTTTACATTACCCTATACTTTTCTTTCGTCGCGCTCTTTTGGAAAGTAAATAAATACAATCTTCTTCGTCTGGGCTGATAAGCTGTGTACGGGCAAAACAGACTTTGCCTGGTCTGCTCGCTGCTCTCACTCCTGCGTCAAGCCACGCAGGTCGAACGTGCGCCACAAAGGCTTATTTACTGAATCAGACTCTAACTCTGGTCTTACTTGGGCAACCTCTTCAGCCAAAGCAGACTCGCCTTATAAAACTGGCAGAGACCATTCGAGGCCCTTTTTACAACAGAGCCCAGCTGCCTTTCCAGCCTTCTGGCCTGGAGCTCCTCCGTCTTATCCATGGCTTCCAGCACCCGCTGTAGCTGATCCTTCTTCAATGTGTGTGCCTGTGCCTGTGCCGGAGGCTTATTCTCCATAGCTGACCAGTATGTCCAACTATATGCCAGCAATCTATTCTCTGGACCTCTCATGTTACAGACTGAAAGCATTACCTTCAAACCTCCCCCCTCTCCTGTTTTGCTTCTCTGTGAAGGACACCCCCCACCTACTTCCACGCTCGTTTGTCCCAGAACCCCGGGCATCCACCGAGAGTCCTTTCTAGAGTCCTGTTCTTGCTCTCCACATCCAGCTGAGCTTGGGAGGCCAGCAGGTGCACATTTTCTGACACACTGCCGCAGAATAGACCTGTTGTGCACCCTGCTTGGACTGCTGCAGTAGCCTCCTGGTCTCCCTGTCTCCAACCTTCATCTTTGTTGTAAAGTTATTTCTTCCTTAAAAATCTGATCATGTCACTGACCTTGGATGACACCCTTCCGGGGCTCCTTGAAGACAAGGATCTGGCCAGACTTACTTATTACTGTGCCTTATCCATCCCTTTCCAGCCTCTGTGCCCGGTTACACTGTGAGCCTGGGAGGTTCTGAGTATGTCATGTTCTTAACATCCCCATTCCTCTGTACAGCTGACTGTCTGCACGGAATGCCTTCTCTTGGGAATATGCGTGACTCATTCTAGAAGCTTCAGTTCCAACACTCCTTCTCCGAAGTCAATCCTGCCTCTGGCGGACAGATGGAGGCACCCTCACCATGTTCCCACTCCACTGTGTGCATAACTCCAGGACATAGTAATTATCATCTGTGTTTTCCAGTGTCTGTACGCTTGTCAGTCTCCACTCAAACCTTCCAGAACAACCCTAGGTCAGGGATTGTCTCTTATTCATTGTTATGTTCTGGTACCCTATGCAGCCCCACGTCAAATAAATGTTGTTAAATGAAATTAAGAATTAATTTATCTAAAACTCTTCCTTATGATAATAAGTGGAGGAAACATTCAGACACTGAAAAGTCTCTGTTTCTTCATCTGTAAAAACAATGAAGAGATGGATAACATACAATCCCTAAGTGTTTCTTGCTTTATGAATCTAGGAATGGGGGTTAGACAGAGCTAGTACAACTTTCATACCCACCGGACATCACGAGCACATCACCAATCCCATGATTACTCATAGTGATTTCTAGCCACTTCTCAAACTGTGCTGGTCATTGCAGACACTTATCTACAATCTACTGAAGTGATCTATTCATGTGTTTTGGCTCTTTCAACAGGCTCAGAGGCAGGGACCTTGACTTTTTCATCCTTGCTGTAACCTAGTGTACTCTCAGTAAATGCTTGCTCAATGACTACGTCATTTCTGACCTCAGAGTCTTCATTTCCATTTTTTATTTCTCTAGACCCACTCATGTGTCCAGCTCTGTTTGTACCTGGAATATCAATCATCAATGATTCCATCAGCTTTTTAGACTTTATTTTTCCGTGTTGCCTTAGGGCTCAGCCCACTAGCTGGAATCAGTCTCTGTGGAAAAGGAGTAGCAGCACCGGGGACCAAAGCAAAACTAACATAAGTCCCCACCATCTCTCCACTGAGCCATTTTTCATTAACAATGAATTCTATTGTTTAGAAAACTCTCCCCTCTTTCTCTGCCACAATGCAACAGGGGAATACCAAGCCATCCTAACCTGGATTTTCTGTTCTCATCAATGATCAATAATCAGTGGTTTGGCAATTAATCAAAGCCTGAAAGACTCATTTCTTTAGGTGGTTACAGCGAGCACCTAACAAAAGGAACCACAACGCAAGCAGTTCCACTGAAAGTACAGTCCAGTCCATTTCATTTTCCTGTGGTGTCCTTGGGGTCTGTGATTATCAGGTAGAACCAGAGGAAATCAACACACCCCAGTGGATTATAACGATAAAACCACAAAGAGGAACATGTTTATATGTCTATCTCTGGAAGATGCAAAAGCTTTATAAGACCAAACATGGATGGACATGGAGAATTCTGGATTCAAGGCAGCTGGTGAAAGCCACGCTTCTTACTCACTGAAATTTCCTGATGTTTTTGTATTTATGGTCTCTTTCCCTACAGTAGAATAGAAGTATGGATGCTGTCTGAGTGTGGAGACCTTGGGTCTTGTCCACTACCTTGTCCCTGGGGATTATTGAAAGTATCTGAAAATATATTAAATATTTCTAAAATGGAAAGTCCAATTCTGACATTCTCCTTAACTATTAATTAATCATAAATGGCTATTTCCAGGCCGTTACACTTGGCATTGTAAACCTCTCTTCAGGGATCACATATCCTTCTTCCTATACTTTGGATCTTATCCTTGACATTTTCTCATTATCAGACATATATTTAACTCACAATCATATTTATTGAATGTCTTCCTTTATTAGAATATGAGCTCCATGTGCATTGGCATTCGTCTATTTTGTTCACCCATGAATTCCTGGCACTCAAGTATTCAACAAATATTCATTCAACAAATGAAGTTTTCATCCAGTGCCATGTAGTTACACGGCAGTTTAACTTTTCGAGGGAAATTGGGAGATAACACCAACCAACAAACCACCCAACAAAAATTCTGGATTCATACTAAATTCACCTTTCTTGCATGCCCCAAATCTTCTATAATATTCTGGACCTTCTATAATATTCTGAGACCATGAACTGGCCTCAGTTTACATGCTTTCAATAAGACACACTCACTGCCTTAGGAAGCGGTCTATTGGTTGTTTGACAGGTTCATTGTTCCCAAAGCTCTTTCTAATACTGAACCTGAATCTAGCTGCCTGTCATTAGTCCAGACTGCCTGTCGCTTCCCAAAGACCAGGTTTACCTTTTGTAACTATACAGAAAAAGTCAAATTTCTCTTGCACCTTGTCTTGATAATCTGCTGCTGTGTAACCCAAAACTCAGGGGCTTAACTAACCCATAATAATTTATTTATCTCTCGTGGCTTCTAGGGCTGAACGGGGATGTTCTTACTTGGGGTCTTTCATAAGCAACTGCAGTCCCAGGGAGCTGGGTCTGTAGGTCACTGGACATGTCTATTGGTTGACACTAGCCACTGCTGGGACCACAGCTGGGGCTGAGCCTATGCTTCCTTGCAACACGATGGCTGGGTTCCTTTCATTATTTCCTTTCATTCCTTTGATTGTTCAAACAGTCTCATGAGATAGATTACACCTATTTGATAAAGAACTTTAATTTAAGAACTTGTCCTGGGTCACAGTGCTCTTAAGTGGAAGAGATTGTTTTAACCCTGGCAGTTCAGTTCTAAACCAGGGAATTGGCAAACTATAGCCCCGAGGCCAAAACCTGGCTGCCTGTTTGTATAAATAAAGTTTTATTGGGATACAGCCACACACTCATTAACATGTAACCTGGAGCTGCTCTCCTGCTATAAATACAAGAGTCCAAAGGTTGAGGCAGAGACACTGTGGGTCCCAAAGCCAGAATAGATGCTATAGTTACCATTTGGCTCTCTACATAAAGAATTTGCTGAGCTCTGTTGTAAACCTTATGTTCTGCCGCGTCTTTGGTTACAGGGCTCTCACTTAACAGCATGCCTGCTTTGCTCAGTCCTTTGCGTGGTGATTTACGTTGTCCCTACTTTTTACAGGAACCTGGTAGACATCGCCGCTTGGATTCTACAGCTAGTAAGACAGTGGGGCTCAGAAGTTAAGTGAGGAATTTTTGCAAGGCCACTCAGCCAGTAAGTGACAAAACACAGGTTCGCACCCAAGTCAGTTTGGCGTCACAGCTCATGCTCTTTTCCCCACCCTGCAGAGTCTCCGGAGAAGCATCTGTTAACCATCTGTTTGAAACTCCCTCTCCAAACATGGCTCCAGATCAACACCGAGCTCGGAGCCCTGCTTCTAGAATCCAGCTTTTCCCTCCTTTGAAAACTGGGACCATCTTGGACGGGCCTTGGTCTTTTGGCACCTTTCCTGTTCTCAACTGCTGAAAAACTGCCACCAGGTCTTGGGCGGCAGCTGCGACTTCCTTCGGTTGTCTGACTTGAGACGCAAACTTCTTCAGCGCAGTTCTGTCTCCTGCTATTTTCCTACAGTTCTGAGCCCTCAGTTCCCGCTCAAAATCTGCTCTCCCCTCCTCCCTGATAAAGGAGCCCAGGCAGGAGGGGAGGGGGAGGGGAGGGCTTCAGCTTCTCTGTTACCTCTTATTTATCCTGCACTCAGTGATGTTCCTCTGGGCAGGACTCTTCCAAGTGCTTACAGACACTAACCCATTTGTCCTCATGCCCCGGGGGAAGGAAGGTGGGGGGATGATCCCCGAACTACAGGTTATAGACAGGCAGGGAAAGGTGAAGTAGAATAGATTCCACCCAGTCCAGGGTCTGTGCCCCCAACCACGACCCTCTGCTGCCTGTCCCCTAAATGCTTACACCAACTCGCGGGTGTGGCTACACTCCTGCCTCTGAATGTGTTCCAATCCATCCTTCCAATGGCCTCAGCACATCCTAGCAAGACATCAACGGTTTCCTCTTTGCAGTGCAGGTGGCGTCAGCAGTCCCGAAACAGAGCCCTTATCCTACCAGTCCATCTGCCCACAGTCTAGGCTGATCACGCCCCAAATACCAAGTATCTCTACGTTCACACGTCGCTGCCACATACTTTCTCCCCGTCCTGGCAATACCCCTTCTTCCCGAGTACTTTGCGTCCTTATGCTGAGTCTCCTGATTTCTAGGAGCTATTTTTTGCCCCTGAAATTCTTCTAAGGCAGAAGACAAAGCTCAAAGGGGATTTATGTTTCTCTCCTCCATCTCATTATGAAAAGTCTCAGGAACTAGCTCATAGATTGGTGTGAGGAAGAAATCTAAAGATAAAGCCATTTAGACCAAGGCAGAGCTTCCAACCACGTGACAAGTAGGTTTCAGATATCCTGTGACACTGAACTTCTTAACTCTTGGGTAGATGAGTGTGACCTTACAGAGCTGGATCCCCGGGGCTGGTCATCTCTGGCTGGGGTTAGCCTTTCTCTTTACCTGGCAGTCTTGTACAAATATTATCATCTTCTTTGTGCACCATAATGGGACAAAGGTTATGAAGCCTGTAATCAATTACTAATAATGTTACCCTTCTCTTGGCTCTGATGACATTTTAAAGCAGTATGCCTAGGGCGGTCACTGGGTGCAAAGGACACATTCTTTATGCAAAGGACTTTGGATGCTACGGCTGTTACAATTAATTCCAGTGAGGATGCCTATCTATTTTCACGCTTTTCTCTCAAGACCAGTTGTGGATAGCAATGCTCTTACCCTCTATGTCTCTATTCTTGATCATCAAGGGTAGGCAAACAGATGGAAGGGGACCCACTATTGAGTATTTTCTTTTCCCTATAACATTCTCATATGCACTGAAGAGCCTCAGAGCAAAGAAACTGGCTTTCCTTACCCTTACACCCAGCAAAGCACAGAGTCACTAGACACTAAGAGAACTCACAAGTAAGTGGGAGTTTAGACATCATTCTGGTTCATTCCGCCCGCTTTACAGATGAGGAAACAGGTCTAGACAGATGAGCTTCTTAGACCAACATCGTATTACTGGCAATAACCTTAATTTTTCCAAGACATTGGCTCCAGAATTCCAAGCTGCCTTTTGAGCTTCAAGTGATGCCTCGTGTTCATAACTTCTCAGCTGTGTGATTTCAATATTGCAGAGGTTTTAATTTCGGTATTTTTCAAAATGCTACATGCTTTTAAAAAAGAAGAGATGTGTTTAGAGGAGAGGCTCTGTTTACTTTCGTCTTCAAAATGTTTCCCAAACATTAAAAACTTAATCTTCTCAAGAAAGTAGAGAAGTTGAAAACAGCTTTATCTCCTCCCTACCAGGGGAGAAACAGAGAAATGACCTCCTTCAAGTATACCACGGCACTGAGTAGTCATGTGGGGGTCAGAATCCAGACCTGTCTGCTAGTGGGCTCAGATGACTACACTGTTGGGAAGACAAGTGTTTCCTTCCATTTCTGGAGAGGAAACTATGTACAAACACTAAATTAAGGGTAGGTCTTGAAGGAGGAACAGCTCTTGAAGATAAACCTTCTGAAAGGTAAAAATGATTGAGCTAAAATTAACCTGTACTATCTCCCATATTTTCCTTTGAGGGAAAGAAATAAAAAGCCCGTTTTATACCACCTGCCCTCGGTTTTATTACATGTGATTTCTCTGACTTGACCTATCAGTTGGCATTAAGAAATCATCTGGAGGCGCTCTAGTCACTCACCATCCTGCCTAGGTACAGCTGAGGGACATGTTCTCTGGACTGTGGAAGATTCGTGTCCCTGCGCTTTCCAGTTTCCAGTAAGTCAGGTACTTCAGGAGGTGTATTCAGTTGAATATCTTCGTGGAATGGTTTGTTTTTTACGGGAAAAGTCTTCCTTTGAAATAAGGAAAAGGAGGGAATGAGGAAAAAAAGGAAACAAGGGAAGAAGGAAGAGATGAGAGGAAGGACGCAGGAAAGGAGAGAAAAAGTACAGAGTGAGGGAGGTAAGAAAAGATAGGGAGGAAGGATGTAGGAAGGGCAGGCACGCAGGTAGCGTCCTGCGAAGAGGTGAATCTAGGAGGCACCAGGCAGCTTTCTAGGAGGCACCAGGCAGCTTTCTGAAGAGAATGGGGCGTGTTCCCTTTCACATAAGGAAGGCTGGTTACAAAGGCATGGAAACGAGAAAATCTATTCACTGAGGGGTCGGGTTAGCAATCTTTCAGGGATCAGATGATGTTAATCTGATGAGAGTTTACTCTAAACTATTTTCTAGAAAGTTTGCTCTGAAAAGTTAAAAGCACAAACCAGAGGGGCATCCTGATCCCTGGAACCTAGGTCTTGGGGTCACTGAATCATGCTGTTCATTTTTGCACGCTCTCTCTTTGTCCCAAGATGTCACATTATTGGGGGGCCCCCAGGACAAATCTGCTCACGATCCACCCAGAGACCCCTTGTGAGCACTTGTGGCCTGTCTTCTGCAGGGTGTGGGTTCCCATAAGTCTGTGAGCCATTCCAGGGGCTGGCCCACACTAGCACACAGTGGGTCCTCAAAAAACATTTGTTGGTTGGATGCATGTGGGAACCTTGCATCTCAGGACAATGAAGGTACCTTTTCACTGCCATGTTTAGACCCAGCGATTTCTAAATGGCTGCTTTTTTAGAAAGATCCTTGACCAATTCGCTTTGGCAGTGGCTGCTAAGATTATAAAGCTTTGTCCAAATCTTTTCTTGGCACTTCAGGAAATAAAGTATTTCCCAGCCTGACATCTCTTAAAGCTTTTTTTCCCTGCAGAGAGGTACACATCAGCTACTAATCTCATCACATTTCCATTTCCTTCCAGGCTCATCTGCTCATCATTTTCTATTCATAAAACTTGCTTGATTCTAATCTTCCCGATCAGCAGGAACTAAACACCTCCTCCAAGTTTCTTTAGAATGATGGTGATTACCACACATGTGCTAACTCCCCCTTTCAAACAGATGGGTCCAATCTATGTGCCCACATGTGGGCCGTTAAGAAAGTTCTGCTACGAACTAAGATGTGACATCATATTAGCCCCAGGACTCAATCCCCGATACCATTTCGTAATTCCCCCGACATTAAGGCCTTCGTCCGTATACTATTCCACATCCCCTTCTCTGTGAAACCGAATCCACCAGGTATGAATTACCGTGTGAAGTGTATATTGGTAGCCTCCCTACTTCCCAGCACCGGACCTCACACTTTATGTTACTTCTATCCTGCAGACTCTCGCGCCTTTAGCTCCACTGATGATGTTTTTTTGGATTTCAATGCTAACACTTACACCAGACACCAGATTTTTGGTCTTTCTTCCCACAATCAAGACTTAATGCAAAATAAATAAATAAATAAATAAAGACATTGTTCTCATTACTAGCTCAGGAGAAAGCTTTGCTCCTCTCGCTTGGTAATTCAGCATGGGTTTGTATGACAACTCAGCAGGTCCTTTAACAAACTTTATCTACCTAAAAATACGAATTTTAAATCAATCTACTTAAAAAAAAATTAGGCCCAAGGATATGTATGAAAGCACATATAGACTACTGTAAAAGTCATGAAGAAATTGGTGGCCCAGAGATAGAATTTTCCTAGGCCCATGGAGGGTAGTACAAAAATTTCTGCCAACATTCATAACTAGAGAGGTTTCATATAAAAATTCCAATTCTCAGCTTCTCCTGAAAACTCAGAAGGACCAGCCCATCATCTCTCTCCTCTGTTCCTGATGTTTCAGCCACGTCAATATCATTCAACAACATCGTGCAGAAATTTTTCTTCGAATGCAGAAATACTTCTCACTGCCCATATTCTTATCAAAAATGGTTATAAAGGATAGATGGAGAATTCTGCATATTCAAAGACAAATGGAAGAGAGCACATTTCTTTCGTAAGCGAAGTACGTTCCTGTAAGCTTCATATGCAAACACTCTGCTGCTATCCCTCACTCACTTACGATGCCAGAGTGGGCTCTGCCGACATTTGAGCTTGTAACCCTTGGTTCAAGGTCTTGGTAAAAATCTTTCTGTATGGATAGGATGTATGTTTTGATATGTTTCAGAGATAAAACTGTAGCTCTTGGCAGAGACCAGAGCAAGGGGAGTTGAACATACGTCATTCCTACTCCGGGTATGAGGATTTCAGGCATTATGATTTTTTAAAAATCTAGAGTGCTGTGAAGTGTGTAAACCTGGTGATTCACAGACCTGTACCCCTGGGGATAAAAATATATGTTTATAAAAAATAAAAAAATTAAAAAAAAAAAATCTAAAGAACTTTCCAAAAAAAAAAAAAAAAAGAAAGAAAAAGAAAAGAAAAACAACTTAAGGCATCTTTAGCCCTACAGTCACCTAGACAACAAATATGAGTCATCTGGAACACTTCTCTGGCCCTCCTCCCATATCTCATCAGTCATTAACGAGGGACATTGCCAGGGGTGAATCAGAAATAGGTGAAGATGGGGGGCGGCTTTGCACCAGGATGCAGGACTTAGAAACAAAGTGTGAGTGGGCTTTGGTGGTGATCCGTGACCGCCTTGGCCAAGTGTCTCTGAGCAGGGCACCACCTGTGTCATTCTAATAGCAGCCCTGACAATTCTACCTCTGAAGGGTCAGTTGTATCTCTCAGTTCTTTCTTCTCCCTTCTTGGGGTCAGGCTCTCATTATCTCCTCCCTAAATCATCTTGTGCCAGTCTTCAGCCTGGTTGCCCTGCCTCTAGTTTTGCCTTATCTCAGTCCATTCTTTAGAAGACTGGAGACTCTTCTAGCAAGAAATTCAGATGATGTCGGTCCCCTGCTGAGAGGACTTCAGGGACTGCCCACTGCTTAAAGCAAATCTAATAAAATGTGTCATGGAGAACATCGGTCCTGCAATGAGCTTGCCTTAAAAAGAGAGGGTCCAGGATTCCAGAAGCCTGAAGAACACTGTAGGTAGAGCTTTCTGAGTGAAACGAAAGCAAAGAGGCTGGTTTAATTTTGTTTAAATCTCTGTGTCCCAGGCTTATGTGACAATAAGATCCTTTCGTTGAGCGATGCTTATTAACATCCTTTAGACTTGATATTTCAAGGAAGGTACTTTGGGAAGTGCTGACTTAACAAGACAAAGCCCACACTCTTCAGGATTAACATGTGAGATTCTTTAGTATTGATACAGCCTGTTACTGCTACTCTCAGCTTCTAGTTTTTACCCAGTCTTTACCTGAAGTTCTTCCTCTTAAGATTTTACTTATTTATCTGAGAGAAAGAGAGAGAGAGAGAGAGAGAGAGAGCGCAGGGGAAACAGCAGAGGGAGCAGGAGAAGCAAGCTCAATCCCAGGACCCTGAGATCATGACCTGAGCCGAAGGCAGCTGCTTAACTGACTGAGCCACCCAGATGTCCCCATACCTGAAGTTTTAATCACAGAGTACATTGTTTCAACACACATAAGCCAGTGCTTTACAACATGCCTTGTTTTAGACAAACTGGATATACGGTGGTGAGCAACGTGGGCTCCCTTCTCTCGGGAAGCTCCCAGTCTACTTCTTCCAACATGGGACATGTACTTCAATGCCCTTTTGCCTTTGATTGGGATTCCCACTTCATAGAATCCCCTTTGTTCCCTTTTTCTTATAATTCTTGTAAAATCCTTCAAGGCCGGATGCAAATGTCTGTTCCTTTATGACACCTTCTCAGAGACCAGGCTCAAATTCCTTCCTTTTTATGACTCACTTGTCTCACTGATCACATATCTAATTATTATGTCTGTCCTCCTTAACACCCTTGCATTGAACGAGCGTCACTTCCCCGGCGGTGAAGACATGTCACATCAATCACGATATTGGCAGCACCAGGCACGATGTGCTGATATATAATAAATGCTAAACTAACATCAGTTCCCTTAGGTTTTCACAACAGGGATCAGGAATGCAGCTCTGGATTGGTGAAGGAATTATTTATCCTGCTTTGTTTTCCTACTTCTAACAGCATGTTATTTTAATTTTGAGTCATAGTAAAGATCTTAGATTGCCAGTAAATTAGGATAAATTAGGAAGATATCCTGTTGGTTAGAAACAAGCATTATTCATTATCCCATCAACAGAGCTATTAAAAATCCTGCATACTCTTATATTTATCGCACGACAGGTAGGGTTTGTTTTTTGCACATAATAAAATTAAAATCCCTGGGGAAGCATGTCTCAGGATGCAGCTACTAAAAGAGAAAGATGGGTCATCTTAGATACTTAAAGTATCCTAATTACTTTCTCAAGATGAAAGGGAGTATAGGGAAGTTTTAAATAAAGATCAAGTCATTAGACTTACATGGATTCGGAAAGAGAAACTTGACAATGAACATAATGGTCAATAGGCAATATTTAGGAAGTCTCATAATGTATCCGTATTCAGCACATTTACCAGATGTGCAGTTATGTTCATCCAGTTCTTGCCTTCCAGGACAATATAAACACGTCCACCCAGTCCCAGGTCTAAACTATATTCTTCTTCGAGAAGAAGAATTTCTATCAAACCGTCTGAAATCGCTCATTTCTATCAAACTGCCTGAAAACTATTTGTGAGTTCCCCAAGGGCAGGAACTTTCTTTCCATTCTCAGGACCTAGAATGGGATGGATGAAAGCAATGTAGGGAAAAGTAAACTGCCAAAGATATGGAAACTCGAATAAAACAAACAGCAATGAAATAATTCCATGCTGTATCCAGAAAAGGAAACCTAAGCACGCATGTAAAATATAAATCCCACCCATCAAATGAAAAGCCTGGAAATGTTAATAAGGTAGTAAGGAATTAAAAAAGCAAAGACATGGGTGCTCTAGGAACCTTTTTGGTTAAAAATTCTTGGGTATTTGAATGACTGGTGCAAAATAAAAAGTACGACTGTCTTCTTTCTAAGGATTTACATGTTTTGTTTTGTTTTTCTTAAAACTCTTCTCCCAGAAATAAAGGGAGAAAAAAATGCCAAGTTGTCTTCTGACCCTGAAATCAACTAGACTCAGAAATCCAATAACTTGAGACAATGAATAATCACCTGCAAGAATAATTAGAAGAAATAAAAGCCTAAAACTTGCACTCTGCTCCCAGTCCACACTCATCTGTTTAAATTCCATTTAAAATGATTCTTCACTTTTTACTTTTTCAACATTGGAGGCAGAGGGCTCAGCAAGAACATTCTCATCGTCATGCCCCAGAGGCAGCTCTCCCCACCAAGCCTGAGTAATGTAAAAAACAGTGGCTGGTGAACTTTCTGCCCACGTCAAAAGCAAAATAGATTAAATGTGTTAAATCGTGGAAGATAAATGAGAGTCACACTGCCCCAGGAGTCAATTAAAAATGTATAACTCAAGTTGCACATCTGTAAACTCTAGAGATCGTCGTTTTGCCCACGCAAAAATATTGAAAAGTCATTTGAAATGCAAGGCCTTCCATAAGTACTCAGTTTCTCTGCTGGGTGAAAATGGAATACAGTAGTTTTTACAGATGACCCTCTACGACGTTGAATTTTTATTCTCAGAGTACGATTGTGATGATCAAATATGACTCCCTACTATGTGCTCTGTTCACACAGGCCAGAGTCGTCCCCGTGCTTAACAGATATACCCTCTTTGTTCATTTTATGAACCAGGGCATAACATTGCCAGGACAGCTCTCCCTTCCTTCCTCTCTCTTCTCCCCAAACCTTCCTCTCAGACGATCAGGCCTACAAGCACCTATGTGTGAAAGAGATCCCTGGTGGGCAGCACTGTGAGTCATGAATAATGACTATCTCTTTGTAAGACGCTACTTAGCAGGCAGCTGAAACTATTCTGACTTTATGGCAAAAGCTCTCAGGGAAATACATTCCCAAACCATGTTTCAGCATGTGAGAGGCAGCAGGGGTTGCCAAGCGCTTGGCAAGATTCACCACCACAACGCACACTCAGGGAAGGTTGAGTGATTTGCTCCAAGCGTCCTGAAAAATCTCATTCCAGATTTTAACATGTAACTTTGCAAGTGAGCATCTTTCTTTTCCTTCTGGTTTTGTCAAAGGAGTATGTCAAGGATTCCAATAGCTGACCAATGTAAGAAACAATATTTCACTAAAACATACGGAGAATGTCCTAGCAGCCTTCCACGACAATAAAAGGAACCAGTGTATAAAGCTTCCAAATTGAGTAGACTTTCACCAGAACGAAAAACTCTGTAGAAAGCTTATGATAAAAATGATTTTTTGAATAGACTTAAAGGCGATGAAGATTTCTTTTGATCAAAAAGAGTTATTGGTTTCCATGCTCCAATGAATAGGACCATTACCAAAATATACAGGCTCACAGCCTTCCCCAGAAATCTCTAGAAATGATACAAATAAAAGATCACATGAGACATCAAGTAATTGTGTTGGCAGCAGTTGAAGGCTCCCTGGTGATGACATATGGTTGTTATCCAGGTTCTGGTCCTTTTTGGTCTTGAAATCCATTGGTCAGGGGTCCAGGACTCACCACTGAAATCAGAGCAGGCTGAGTATGGACGACCTGTGTGCCCTCATCCAGCTGTTCCCCTGACATACTTCGGGTCCTCAGGCCAGCTCCAGTCTTAGTGTTCTTTCTCAGTGCCTTGTGGAGTTTGTGGGTCTGCCATCAGGGGTGACTTATTACTGAAAACCATAGGGTGACAGGGACCCTTCATATTCCGGGCCCCTAACCCACTCAATAATGATATTGAGGCCACGTCTTTCATGCCACGCCTTCAGAGCACTTTCATATCTGTGATCTCATTTGATTCTCCCAACAATTTGACAAGGGAAATTGGTCAAGCAGGATTAATTCCATTTGATAGCTGATGGAAGACTGAGCAAGGTCAAAAGCTTTTTCTAAAGTCACTCAGCTCGTGGGTGACAGCATGGTCTCAAAAGACATAGCACTTTGTAAAATCCAGGCTAATGCTCCCACATCCTCCTACTCAGAGGGCTTGAGCTCAAGTTCATGGACACTTAGAAAAACCAGCTAACAGTGAGGAAGTATCGTCTTCATATATTTATATGAATATATATATTCATATATTTCCTAGTCTCATATATATAATTCATATATTTACTAGTCTCAATCTGAAATATGTATTTTTTAAAGATTTCATTTATTCATTTCACAGTGAGAGAGAGAGAGAGAGATCACAGGCAGGGGGAGGGGCAGAGGGAGAAGCAGACTTCCTGCTGAGCAAGGAGCCCGATGCAGGACTCCATCCCAGAACCCCGGGATCATGACCCGAGCCAAAGGCAGATGCTTAACTAACTGAGCCACACAGGAGCCCTGAAATACGCATTTTATGTTCAATAATTACTCCTTGGGGACCTGCAATATGAAAGCACTGTGGGGGACAGAGGGATGAATACATCCAAAAACATGGTGTCTGCCCCTACATGAGCTTGCCACCCAGAAGAGGTAACAGGCATGTTTACAAATAAGGAAGAGATAATGGAAGTGGGAAGAGCTCGATTATGTTGGTTGTGTACCAAAGTCCTCAGTCCAAAAATTCCTAATGGCAACATCAATCCTATGGTACCATTTTAAATGCCACTCAAATGTCCTGGGGAACCTGGTGTTTTGAAGGAATGCCTTCTACGTTTGGAAAATCGAAATCCTGGAAAAGGAATCTGTATCATTGAGTTCTCTTTTTAAAAGTGATTATGGAATTCAGCCTTATAAAATGGGATGTTTTTAAATCTATCTGGGGTGATGTATTTGTGTTGTTTTGGAGGGCTGCCCAGAGGGTTTCTTAAGGTTCTCCTTGCCCTTAGGACGTATATTCCTCACAAAATGCTACAGAAGAAAAGATCATAAGTTTTACACATCTTTTTTTATAGGTTTATTGGATACCAGGTTTATTTGCTACTTTTTCCCTGCACCTCTGCCCCTCCCCTATCCCTGTGTTGGTGTGAACAAGGCAGCACGTTGTTCCAGCTGTTTCTCTTAGCCTTCTTAGATGTCGGCTTCTGGGGGGCCCAACACTGAGGACAGCCAGGCAAGAAGCACCAGAGTTCTCGGCATTGTCACATAGCTGAACAGTTCCTAACCCGGCATGGCTCCTGGACTTTGAGTTATGCGAGTAATGCATATTCTGGCCTCGAGATTATTCTTCCCAAACGCCAGTAACTAATTCTACGAAATTTTATTTTATCATCATCATTTTTCCAAAGATTTATTTATTTATTTATTACACACACACACACACACACACACCCCACAAGTATGCACAGAGAGGGGAAAGCAGGCTCTCTGCTGAGCAGAGAGCCCAAAGCAGGATTCGATCCCACGCCCTGAGATCATGACCTGAGCCAAAGTCAGAGGCTTAACCGACTGAGCCTCCCAGCCGCCCCAAATTCCATTAAATTTTAAAAAGCTGACTGAGATAGATTGGGAATTCTCACTGCTTATGCTTAGTAATTCTGTGTAAAAAGGAAGCTAATCAGGTAAATTCTTATCTAATGACTGGGTTATCCACTTTCATTACTCACATAACTATCTCTTGTGTTCCTTTATAAATAAACTTTTCTACATAGACAGTGATGCAGGCGTGTTCATATAGGTGGCTGAAGAAGGTCTTTCGGCTGAGGTCCTTAACCTGCCTTTGCATTGCTGTAGGTAAGGATTAGAATCAAATTACTTGCCTCTGACATCACCACATTATAAAAGAACAAAGTGCCCTTTGCTCTCCTAGACCACCAATCCTGTGCCTGCCCAGACAGAAACCCTGTTTGTAATGAAAGGACCCCAGCTGAATGGAAATCAGAGACCAAAATCACAGGCTGGTCTATCCTCTTTGTTACAGAGTGTAATCAGTAGACCCCACGGATTACTCGAAATTCCAATTTCTTCCCCCTCTGCTGACAGTACACTTCATCTTCTGCTTTTCCAAACATTTTGAATTGTGACGGAGAATTCGGTGAGGCATTACGGTTTCGGTCTTCTGAAAGCTGCAATTAAATACCCTGTAAGTGGATGTCACTTTGCCACCTTTTTGGAAAGGTATAAGAGAAAAAAAAACAAAAAGCACAACAACTAGCCATCAGAGGAAAAGAATTCATAGTTAAGGTTGTTCTTCTTTAACCACATTTTGTTGTCTTTTTATGGCAACAAAGGTCTGCAATCGGTCTGGTTCCAGCTTACTAAAGACATCGATGACATGGGCGGGGGGGGGGGCATTGAATCTCCATTTTACATGGAGTAGAGAGGGAAAAAAAAAAATAAAAGACCACCCTAGAAGTGACTAAAATTGCATGGGACGTTATAGCGCAAACAGTAGGAATCTTTCCTTTTCGAAAGGGGATGGTGTTGCTATATGTATGACTTTCTTTTTAAAGACAAAATTTCTACACTATCAGTAGCTAAATGACGCTTGGGTGCTTTCTGGAGAGGATACTTTCTGTTCTGCTAGGACAATGCTAATAACCTTGAGTAGCAATTCACAGAGATGCAGGTGTCTGAAAATGATTTTGTTCTTTCACCAGTCTTTGGAGGGGGTCTGACCAAATACCTAAAGGGCCAACTGGCATGATTTATCTTCTATTACTCAACAATTTTGCCTCTGAACGCCATTCTTCTACTCCATGTCACTCTTCTGCTGTGTAATAGGATTGCACTGAATCAATGGGAACCACTTTCATGGGTTTCTGAACGCAGTCTGGTGGCCCATGGGTGAGGAATGACATGTGTTCGGTGGAGGGTGCACATCTGGGCTTGGGGACCATGGCTGGGGTCAGGAAAGTCACTATCTTGTTCATTTCATGAAGCGGGTGGGCTGGGCTCCCCCCCAGCTCAGGCTCTCTGCTGGGGCCTTTCCAACAGCAGCTCCAGACGGAGACATGAAACATCAGAGTCAGCACAGACAAGTTAGCAGCCAAAAATTGATGAGGCTTCTCCAGGACGTGAAAGAGTAACTTGGTCTGTAACTAGGGAACTGTGTGGAAGCGTTCAGTGGGATTACTGTACCTTCAAAGGGCCATGTTGGAGAAAGAGAACAGTGCTTCTGGATCATGTGGGCTTGTGTCCCATTCCGAGTTTTCCCACTATGTCCAACCTGCACCACCCTTCAGCAGATTGTTTAAATTATGTCTCAGTATCTATAGCTATTAAATGGGAAGAGTAAAATCACCTCCCAGAGAGTTTTCTGGAGTTAATGAAATATTGTATGCAGTCTTCAACAAACAGTTTTTAGAGCACTAGCTACCTTCCCCATAGCCACTGGGGACACAAAGGTGCAAATCTTCCATCTCTGCTCCCAGGAGTCTTCCCCCCACAGCACTGCAAAATGATTACCACCGTAGCTTAGCTCCACCCCCTGATCACATCACATAATTACCATTTTCTTTTTTGTGGGGGTGAGAACATTTAGGATTTAGTCTCTCAGCAACTTTCAAGTATATAATACAGTATTTCCAGAGAAGACACCTAAATGGCCAACAGGTGCATGAAAATGTGTTCACTAACCACTGAAAATGCAATCAGAGCCAGAATGAGCTATCACCCCATGCCTGTTGGAATGGCTACCCTCAAAAGACAAGAGATAACAAGTGTTGGTGAGGGTGTGGAGAGAAGAAATGCTTTTGCACTGTTGGTGGGAATGTAAATTGGTGCAGCCAAAAACTGTGAGTGTAGTAGTGTATGTAAGTGTCTAAAATAGTACCTTGCATATAGCTGATGTTTAATAAACGTAAGTTCAGGGGCTCCTGGATGGCTCAGTTCAGTTAAGCATCTGAGTTTGGCTCAGGTCATGATCTGAGGATCCTGGGATCAAGCCCAGAGTGGGGCTCCCTGCTAGATGGGGAGTCTGCTTCTCCATCTCCCTCTGCCTTCTCTCCACTCATGCTCACTCTCTCAAGTAAATAAATAAAATCTTTAAAAAAAAATTGAATTTCACTTTCAATAAATCATTTTCCTCTAAAAATATTTCTAAATGGTCCTGGGGTATCTGGGTGGCTCATTTGTTGGGCGTTTGCCTTCGGCTCGGGTCACAATCCCAGCGTTCTGGGATTGAGCCCCACATCCGGCTTCCTGCTCGGCAGGAAGCCTGCTTCTCCCGCTTCCCCTCCTTGTATTCCCTCTCTCACTGTCTCTCTCTGTCAAATAAATATATAAAATCCTTAAAAAAATATTTCTAAATCGTCTTTAAATTTTTTTAATTTTATAATCACCCTTTAAAATTGTTAACACGTCTATGGAAACAGAGGACTAACTGTTATTATTAATTTCTGTCTATCTCTATCTATCTATCTATCTATCTATGTCCATCCATACATCCTTCTAGTCATTCATTCATGTGTCCATTGGTTTAACACACAATCTCTGGAAGGAACAGGGGATTTAGCATTCCGTGGATCTCTGGGGTGGGTGGCTAAGAATCTGAGAGTAAAGGCTGTATATATAATGTTTTTGATGATAGTGGCCTCATTGAATGGTCTTAATGCAAATGGCTTTGTCCTTATAAGAGAGCGAAATCCTCTTCCAAGAAAGAACCCTGTGCCAACTGCAGTGATTATTCTCAGAACAGCAATTCAATTTTACAGTCATAAAAATGGCTATGATTAGCCCCCTAGTGACCTGAAAGTGTTAATGCTACTTCTCAAAGTGTCAAGCAAACAATCTAGGAGAGCAAGTGCTATGGTGCTGGAAAAATCGGGCTCCTCATTCAGCCCTCATTCAGGTGGGGTCAGACATGACTTGCTCGGACTCCCCCAGGAGTCCCTGAATGGCGGCATTCTAGAATCCTGGCTTTTTTCACACATTCCATCAACCACCAAATTCTTTCAAGTCTACCATCAGAGTCTACCTCAAAGACACCTCTACTTCCCCACCCCAACCTTAGTTCAGATCCCCTTCATTTTCTTCTAGACCAGAGCCATAGCTTCCTGACTTGTCTGTTCGGTCTGCTCTTGCTCTGGAAGTAATCCATACTCCCCATCCTCAACTCAGGGAGCATTTTAGAAAGCAAGTAAGATCATTCGCTTGCCAGCGTTTTCAGCATGATCGCCCAGTAAACCTGCATACCATACCCACTCTTCCTCTAGGTTTTTGTACCCATAAGCTTGTTCCCTCATCGTGGAATAAACACACTTTATTCTTTTTTCTCCTTGCCCACCTAGCAAACATTTTTTTTTTAAATTTTTAAGTAGTTACAATGTTCCAAGAAAACAAATATACTGTTAAAAAAAAAAGTAGCTTTTACTTGTGTTTTTACAGTAATGTTAGGTTTACAGAAAAGTTGAGAAAAGTATAGTTTTCACACACTCTCAGTTTCCCCACAGTTTTATTAGTGTGGTGCATTTGTTACACGTGATGCAACAATATTGGTATATTATTATTAATTAAAGTTCCTAGTTTACGTTAGAGTTCACTCTTTGTGTTGCATATTTTGTGTGTTGACATGGATAACGACATGGTCCACTGTTAGAGTACTAGATAGATTAGTATAGAGTATTATATAGATTATATAGAGTATTAGATAGATTAGTCTCACTGCCCTACAAATTCCCTATGCTCTATCTACCCATTCCTCTCCCCCGCCCTACAAGATCCTGGCAACCCCTGACTATTTTCTGTCCGAAAAGCTTTGCCTTTTCTAGACTGTCCTGTAGGTGGGATCATACAGCCTGCAGCTCTTCAGATGGGCTTCTTTCTCTTAGCGATGCGCTTTCAAGTTTCCTCCATCTGTTTTGGTGACTTGTGAGCTCATCTCTGAATAATATTCCATCGTGTGGATGTAGTACACTTCGTTTATCCATTCGCCTTTTGAAAGACATATTGATTGCTTCAAAGTTGGGGCGATTATGAATAAAGCAGCTATAAATATCCACATGCAGGTTTTTCTGTCGCCGTAAGTATTCAGCTCATTTGGGTTAATACTAAGACGTATGATTGCTGGATCCAATGTTGAATTTTGTAAGAAGCTTCCAAAGGGTCTTCCCAAGTGGCTGTCCTATACGGCGTTCCCAACAGCAACAAACGAGAGTTCCTGTTGCTCCACACCCTCACCAGGGACCACTGGTATCAGTGTTTTGGATGTTAGTCGTTCTGAGAGCTGTGTAGGGTGTATCCCATTGTTGTTTACCTGCTCTTTTCCCCAGCTCAAGTGTTCTACCTTTGTGATGCCCTCACAACTCTTATACTAAGTGTTGATGATCCTAAACCATAACCTCTGTGACGATTATGAATTTTAGAAATTTGTATGCAATGCAACTACCATTTCGGTGCTGAATGAATATTGTGTTAATCATGACATTGTCAACGTTAGGTAAGTTTATAATGTACACTTAGATAGAGACTAGATGCTATTGATGATAGAGAAACCCAATTTAGACATCACTAATATCGGCGACACCTCTAAATCTCAGTTTCAAACATAATTATCACCTCCTCTGTGATTATCACTTCCTCCTCCAGATGACTTCCTGTGTACTCTTGCTCAAACAACCCACATGAGCCCACATCCAAGGGTCCTCTGTCCACACTCACTACCCATCCATCCTTACTCAGCTTGGACTCCCCACCCACCCACTCAGGGGCTTTGCTCCTGCAATTTCCTCTTCTTTCTCCTGGAGCACCAACGTTAACTCGTCTTCCTTACTCGATCATTCACTTAGAAACAACAATATGCCTTCACAGTACACCTTAAAAAAACAAACCCAATGGGGCACCTGGGTGGCTCAGTGAGTTAAAGCTTCTGCCTTCAACTCAGGTCGTGATCCCAGGGTCCTGGGATTGAGCACCGAATCGGGCTCTCTGCTCAGCAGGGAGCCTGCTTCCTCCTCTCTCTCTGCCTGCCTCTCTGCCTGCTTGTGATCTCTCTCTGTCAAATAAATAAATAAAATCTTTAAAGAAAAAAAAAGCCAAACAAAACCCTTCCTTGACTCAAACCTATTTGATGTTGCTGTTGTCATTGCTTCATTTGCTCACTCTCTTTTCTAGCAAAATCCCTTGAAAGAGTCGGTCTGCTTGTTACCTCTATTTCCTAACTCCCCCGCCTTTCCCCCCACCATTTAACTGGGCTTTTGCCTCCACAATTCCATGTTAAGAGATCTTATCGATGTCACCAATGCCTAACATTAGCCAAAGTCAATGGTCTGTTCTGTATTCATCTTACTTGACGTCTCACCACTTCTGACACCTCTGACCACAGCTAATTCAAAACACTGTCTTTTCTGGACCACCGAGGTACCCCTGCTTCCCTGCCCTCCTCCTGCCTTCACTACCTCCACCCCTGCAGTCTTATTAAGATGTGGGACTGCCCGGGGCGCCTTGCTGGCTACACAGGTTAGGCATCGGAGTTTGTTTTTAGGTTATCATCTTGAGGTCCTGGGAGGGATCCTTGCATCCGGCTCTGTGCTCAGTGGAGAGTCTGCTTCTCCCTTTCCCACTACTCATGCTCTCTCTCACAAATAAATATATAAAACCTTAAAAAAAAAAAAAAAGATGTTGGACTGTCCAAAGCTTTCAGCTCTTTCCTCTATTCTATCTACATACTTTATCTCAAGGCTTTAAAACTTATCCATGGAGTAATGACCCCCGGCTTTGGATCCCCAGCCTGGGATCTTTCCATAGGGTGCCAATTCCCAGTGCAAAATCCTTGAATGCCTTCCCATTGCATTTGGAGTACAATGACAGAGTTTTTCTATGCCATGTCTCCTAAGGCTCCTACATACACTGCCAGTCCTCCACCCCTCCCCCAGCTCTGTCATCTGCTGCTGTCTTACCCACTTAACTGGTTCTGGCCACTCCCCATGGCTGTCTTTCTTTTTCATCTCCTGAAACATACCAAGTTCAGTACTCACTGTTGTTTCAGCTGTAAGTCTTCTCTCCTACCTGCCTCTTCTTCTCATTTAGGTCTTAACTGAGCTAGGACCTCCTCAGAGAGGCCATTTGCTGACTACATTTGCTAAAGCGACTCCCTGGTCACTCCAATACACTATTCTACTACTTTTTTTTTTATTTATTAAGATTTTATTTGTTTATGTACTTGAGAGAGAGAGAGAGAGCACGAGTGAGCACATGGGCAGGGGGAGAGGCAGAGGGACAAACAGACTCCCCGCTGAGCAGGGAACCTGATGTGGGGGTTGATCCCAGGACCTTGGGATCATGACCTGAGCCAAAGGCAGACACTTACTTAGCTCACTGAGCCACCCAGGCACTCCTGCATTGCTTTACTTCTTAACGTATTTCCTGCTCCTCTCGTCCTACTTCCACCAAAGCAACAGGAAGATGGCGACTGGGACTGTCCCATCTCTGCTACACCCTCAGTGCTCAAAGAGTGCCCAGAAAAGACTAGATGCTCAACATATGAATTTGGCGCTAGCAGACAGTATCTCATTTAACTGTTAAAGCACATGTCACTTGGCCTTCAGGGTTCAGGGCAAATGATTAACTTTTCTACCGCTCTTCCATAGACAAGGGTGGCCTCTGCTTCCTTGGTGCTTCTAAAGTCTTTGGCACAGACCCCACTTTGAGTCCTCATCCGTGCCCACTGTGTTTGCCTGTGTGCCTCTGCCCCATAAGAACTTGCTGTATCTCCAGCGTTTAATCCAGTGTGTAATCCATATAAGGTTCTCAAATACGCGAGGGCCCCACTGCCATAAGTGACACCAAAGGGAACCTCAGCATGCTTCTCTCTCTCCCCACCAAAGATTTTCTTTTTCCCAGAAGAGGCAGGTGGACTTCCCTACCTGCACGGGGTCCAGTTACTAAGAGCTCTCACCATGACTAAACTAGTGTTGTTCCCCTAGGCACTCAGACACTTGGGGAGGGCTTTGGAGGCTCGAACATTTCACACAGCTCCCAAAGGTGTCAATTTATCACCAGGGGGTTACATAACATAACAGCTGCTCACAGAAAGGACACTTCCAAGTGTTGCTCTGTAAATCAAACACCAGCCTAAAGCAGCTATTGAACCCTAGAAAAACTTTTAAAAACTGACCTTTAGAATAGGAAGAAGCGTTTACTTACTCTTAAAGCAATCATCTATGATTTGATGATTCCTAAGCCATACCTCCAGATTCAATTTCTTGCAAACATTTTTGCCACAAACAACTCAGGGCCAAATGGGGCGTTTTGCTTTTTTCGCTCCCTTGCTTCTAAAACATAATGCATCAAACTCAACTCACTAGACTCTTTCTCAAACCATCCCATGTCAGCTTAGGTCACCCAGGGACTACCCTGCTCTCATTCACCTAAGCTGAGATCTACGTGTAGGTTCCCCGTCTCCTCTTCAATCTGTCAATTCTTCCTCTAGGCAAGATTGCCACCCGTCTTGTTGTTTGCTTCTGTTGCTCTCCCCTGCACTTGGTCCGCGGCAGGTAAATCACAGTCACCTATCTGGTGTTCAAGCTCCACATCTGTTCTTCATCTAGGCTACCGCAGACGTGGTGCGAGAAAGCTCTATTGCTTCGCAGCTAAGAGGCCACCACAACAACCAAATTACATTATAATCTCATCTCCGCTACTTTTTCAAATTGGCTTCCTGAACTTTCAAACAGGAGCCCGGGACCAATAACCCCAGAATATGTCAAGTTCACTTGAGTCTTCATCCCGAACTCCTGGAACACAGAATTATTTATTCATCGAACAAGTGTTTACCAAGCATTCTGTTTCTTCCAGTGGCTCCCAGTTGTATACTAGCTCTCTCATTGGCACACAAAACCTGTTGACGTACAGCTTTGCTCCTCTCTTCACTACTCTTGTGTTCTTACAGTCCTTGTCCTTTTTTGCCCGTCATGTCTCTCCTTTTTCTAGGTCCCCGTCAACTACCTACCCCTTAACAAACCTGGTTTAGTTTTGTTTTAGATTTTATTTATTTATTTTATAGATAGAGAGCGAGCATGAATGGGGAGAAGAGCAGAGGGAAAGGGAGAAGCGGACTCTCTCCACTGAGCAGGGAACCTGACGTGGGCTTTGATCCCAGGATCCTGAGATCATGACCCGAGCCAAAGGCAGATCCTTAAATGAATGAGCCACCCAGACACCCCAGACCTACTGTTTCTTATGTCTGGAACACTCTACTCAGTATTTCCCTAAGAATGACTTCCAATCATTTTAAACAACAAATTCAGTGGTTTTCTCCTCTGGGAAGCTGTCCTTCCTCACCTTCCGCCAGTCAAGCAAACCTGCTCTGTAATCCCTTGGATGGAACTTATCAAACTATCTTGGGAGGTTTGTTTACTGTCCATTTTTTGCTTACTAAATCATGAGCTCTTTTATTCATCTTTGTATCTCTAGATACATGGCAGGCACTCAAAACATGCTTACTGAATGAGTGAGTGTGTGAATGATGGACGAAAAGAACCTGTTCCAATCCCACCTCCCACCCTCCATCCCCCCTTTTAGGAGTATAGACTGAGTCATGTCACTTCCACAAGCTCTTCCTCTGTGATTCAAATTCTGTTTCAGCCTTTGAGTGAACAGATTCCTAGAGCATCCAGACATTCTCTGTGTAATTGAATTATATATTGTCTTTACTTGAATCTTGCTTGCACATTCCTAAAAGGTCTCTTGCACCTTTTCTGGCAACGCTGCCAGCACCTATCACAAGAAATAATTAGTAAATTGATGAATGGACTAACTGGGTGAAAAATAGATCCCCCGATGACAAAAATAAAACCAATGGAAAAAGTGAAATTGAATTCAGAAGACAGAATAATTCTGAGGAAGATGACAGGAAACCATAGGCAACTCAAATTTATGATCTATAACTTGTATACAAAACTCTGAACAATGCAATTAAAGTCATCCACTCAACAAATATTTATTATGTGATTTTTATGTGCTGTCATTATGTTAGGTACTGGCATTATGCCCTCATTTAATTTATGGAGGAGACAAAAAAGCCACCCTTAAATTATACATATAAAAAAGCAAACCTCTATTCAACTAGGGATGTAGAGAGAGGATACAGACGAAGGAGCTACCAGCTGAACTCTTGAGGATCTTCTTATTGTACTTGATACTTTGTTTTACCCCCAGGGGACTGAAGCTAAGGGCTCACAGAAATCCTTGAGCCACCACAGACAGAGGAAGCCACTTCTGTTATCCTAGACTGGAGATGATATGAAAGCCATCTGCTGCGGGAAAGTTGCTAAGAAGTAAGAGTGAATCTGGTTCACTGGAATAATGCTGGGTCTCCTGGTGTAAATGCACGTGCTGTAAAGCCTGCATCTCTATGCGGTTCAGTGAGATAGAGATGAAAGTTGCGGGCTGCTGACCTATGCCTGCATTTCTTATTGTGGGCAGTGCTGACATCCAAGCTCCATAACTCTTCATTGTGGGGGGCTATCCTGTGCATTTGGGGATGTTTGGCAGTATTCCTAGCCTCTAGCCATCAGATATCCCTGGGTTCCCCCCACCCTTCAGTATGGTGACAACCACAAATGAGCCTTGAATCTGGTTGAGAACCAGAAATGTCTCTAGGCTTGAGATCAACTGGAAAGCAAACCATCAATTAGTTTTCTCATACACATATCCATATTCAATAAAAATATTTTTCCTTTCAAAGACTTTGACTAAGAGTTTTTTTTTTTTTTTTTTTTTTTTTTAAACATAGCTATTTAGAGATAGGTATGTCTTAATCACACTGTACATACAATTTTATCTCTGGTCTTTATCTTTTTTTCCCCCAACAAATCCTAAATATTCAAGACCTCTCTCTCTCTCTCTTTAAAGATTATATTTAGTTTTAGAGAGAGTGCAAGAGGTGGGAAGAGTAGAGTGGGAGGGGGAGTCTCCAGCAGACCCTGAGCTGAGTGTGGAACCCTACACAGGGCTTGATTCCACGACCACAAGATCATGACCTGAGCTGAAATCAAGAGTTGATGACCCAATCGACTGAACCACCTGGGTACCTCAAGGCTTCTCTTAATAATATGGATAATTTCTCTTCTAGTATTAGTTAAGGTTAAACATTGGTGTCCTCAAATCTAGACTCTGACAGTTCTGAGATTTTTAAAAAAGACTACCTGGGAATAGAACAGTGTAGTAACCTTAAAACACTCCCTGGAAAGCGTCAGCAACCCAAATCCTACATATAATGAATTTTAGGGGTTCAAACCTCCTGCCTAGAGGCATGGCAATGCTATGACTAGCCAGCATGTTCTCTCAAAGGCTGAGAACCGGGAGAAGAGCACTAGGTGACAGAGAAGAACAAGAATAAACACAGGGAGGACAAGGGAAGGGCAGTGGGAGAGCAGCCTCAGGGGAGGTGTTGGCAAGTGGTCACAGAACAGCAAACAGCAGGCAGAGAGAAGCTGGGACCCACAGGTGAGGCCAAAGACAGACAAATGTGGGAAGTCTAGAAAGTCACTTTAAGAACAAAGATCATCTTTTGGGGATGTGAGAAGACCAGAAAGGGCCCTTGCACAAAATGAACTCTAGAGACTTTAAAGAAAGCCGGCTCCTGCTCCTCCGGATGGAGCCCTCTTGGCCCTTGGGCTGTCCCTGCTCCTGCCCAACCCAGCACCTGTAACATCTGACATGGTAACAACACTTAGCTCTGAGCCTGTGGTCTCTTTCAGCAGCTAGAGACAGCATTTCCTGTTTTAGAGAATTTCCAATTGCAACCCAATTAAAAATAAAAAGTTCTAACTACAAGAGCTTCCTCTATAACCCTCTCCTTTCACACCCTGCCTTTAAAAAAAAACAACACTCATTACAATTTCAGCTAAATAATTTTTGCATAACATTTATTTGATGACTCTTTTTAACATTTTGACTTGAGCAGCATCTTTGTGAGTGTTCTTTTCATTTTATGTATTTATTTGAGAGACAGAGAGAGCATGAGCAGGGGGAGGAGTAGAGGGAGAGGGCGAAGTGGACTGTTTGACTGAGCAGGGAGCCCAACAACAGGGCTCAATCCCAGGACTCTGGGATCGAGACCTGAGCCAAAGTCAGACACTGAACTGACTGAGCCATCCAGGTGCCCCTAGTGAATGTTCATTTTATTGAGAGTTTAGAACCAGAGTGATTGAAGACTTCTATGAAATAGATTTACTATTAAGATAAATTTGATAGTGTCCTGATATTTTGAGTAATTCCTTCCTTATTTCCTTTCTACTGCATTAGACAGTTTTTACTTTTCATGTTGAATCTGTCTGCCCACTGCTACTGAGTTGACACATTCCGTTTATTATATATCCCAGTTGCTAGATAATAACAAATGAGCTTATCATTTGAGAGGAAATGGCTTTAGACATTCTAGAGTTCTTTAGTTGTTTCTGAATGTCATTTTCTATTATTTCAGAGTTTAACGATTCTTCTATTTTCAACCGGAATGATTTATCAGCTATAATTTGGTGCTTCTGGCAACTCACTTGTTAAATTTTATCAAATCATGTGTCAAGAGGTTGTTCTGGGAATCTGAGTATCTTCCCTCCACTGTCATTAAAACTATTTCAAATGTTAGGCATTTCATCATTCTTTTACCAATTATTCAAAGGGTAAATCAGCTGAAGATTTGTATTTCTAACAAGTAACCAAAATGTCACCATTTCCTATTGATATGGTTGCTCTGAATCTTTCCTCAGCAAATTCCTATTTATGATGATTATATGGGAAACTAGTATCATCTTGAAATTGTGGCTGCTATTAAAACAATTCCATCCAGTATAAAGTTCTATGAACTTTATAGTTCGTATTTTAGTAAATTTAGTGAAGTGACTTAAAGCTCTAGATAGCAGAATTATCTTGGTAATTAATTAGTTAAAAATTTTTACAAGTAGAAATTTTTACAATTTTGGGGCACCTGGGTGGCTCAGTGGATTAAGGCCTTTGCCTTCTGCTCAGGTCATGATCCCAGGGTCCTGGGATTAAGCCCCGCATTGGGCTCTCTGCTTGGCAGGGGGGACCTGCTTCCCCCTCTCCCTTTCTGCCTCCCTCTCTGCCTACTTGTGATCACTGTCTGTCAAATAAATAAATAAAATCTTAAAAAAAAAAAAAGAAATTTTTACAAATTAAAAAAAAAAAAAAAAACTGTCTACTTATAGAGGACTAATGGAGAGATGGAAAGTCTCTCCAGTGTGGAGACCTGGCAAGAATTTTGTCACTACTGCCCTCTTGACTTAGGAGACAGGCATGTTGAAAAGGAGTCTTTATATAAATCTACTAACCTGAAGATGAGAGCATAGAAAAGTGTTCTCTGTTTTGAAGGAAAAAAAAAAAAAAAGCTTTTTATAATCCTGCATTAACATGCTACTCAGAAACTTGCCTACTGCTTTTATTAGAAAAATCACAACCATATCTGAGGTAACAGATTATAAAAAGAAAATGGCTTTTTAGATACTTTTAAAATACTAGATTTCTATAGCTATATCATCAGTTAGAAAAAACAACTTCTGGGACGCCTGGGTGGCTCAGTTGGTTAAGCAGCTGCCTTCGGCTCAGGTCATGATCCCAGGGTCCTGGGATCGAGTCCCACATCGGGCTCCTTGCTCGGCAGGGAGCCTGCTTCTCCCTCTGCCTCTGCCTGCCTCTTTGTCTGCCTGTGCTCGCTTGCTCTCTCTCCCTCTGTCTCTGACAAATGAATAAATAAAATCTTTAAAAAAAAAAAAAAAAAAAAGAAAAAACAACTTCTGAAATAAAAATATTCTTTTTAAAAAAATGTTTTCCCCATTATCAGATAGTTTGGAAGCAGGCATTCAATTTGACAACATCACATTGGGACCTGTGCTCACAGAAAATAGATGCCTAATTTGCCTATCCTACGATAGGAAATCAAACTCAACACCATACTTTCATGGGGCACCTGAGTGGCCGTCAGTTAAGTGTCCAATCTTGATTTCTACTCAGGTCACGATCTTGGGGTCCTGGGATCGAGCCCTCAGTACGGTTCTGTGCTCAGTGGGGAGTCTGCTTGCTTCCCTCTCCCTCTGCCCCTCCCCCCACTTCCACTCTCTCCCTCTCTCTCAAATACAGATCTTAAAAAAAAAACAACAAAAAACCAGCAAAATTGTGCACTATACTTTAAGTAATTGGAAGATAGACTTTCCTGAGACTCAAACTTCAACAAAGAGGATTTTCAGAGTTTGACTATAGAACATGTCAATGGCTGTACACACAGCTCTTTGCTTCTGATGTAGCTAATGTCACACGTTTGTGGAATTGGGTGGTTTTTCTGGCTAGACCCGGGTGCTCTGCCCTCCCTTTATAAATTGTTCTCTCTCAGGGACTACTGGCAGTGGGATGATAATCTCATGTCTTTAACAAGGCTGTCAGATTGTACTTTACAATTTCTTACTTCCTGCTGCTGATTTGCCTTATGATGGGATTTTATTAATTCCTTCTCTGGCATTAGTCAATAAGGCTTAGGGTGTTATTTCCCACTCCAGTCTTGTGTTTCTGCTTGTATCCTTGTGAATGCTTTGGAACTACTCCTTAACTCTTCCCATCGCTGGGAGAAAAGTTCTAGCTGGCAAATGACCAGAATCAGAACATAAATCATAAGGCAGTCAATCCTCAATAACCCAATGTGTATTAACCACTGCATAATTTTAATCACATCTTGAATTCCCCTTGCTCTTCTGGCTTTAGGCTCCTTTTTAATGATGTGCAATTTAGGAACACAAAGAAACCTTGTTAGATAAATTGGTGGCAAAACTCAAAGGCAAAATGTAAATAATGTCTGCAATAGCTGCTGTTATTACTGCTACTTCCAGTGGGGGGATTAATCCAAAATTTAATACATGTGTAGTAGTATGACTGCATTTTAACAACACTCAGGGCCAAATCATCTTTATCATGAGACTTACTTTATTACAATGGATCAGGTAAGCTGGATAGCACCAAACTAGATTCTGCTAGATTGATTGTCACTGTGGATTGTAAAAATAGCCCCCAAAACCACTGTAGCTCCTATGTCAAGAGGTGAATCCTATATCCCTACCTTTTGTAGTTAGGCTAGCTCAGTGTTCTAGAATGAGTGTTTGTGTCCTCCCAAATTCATATGTTGAAATCTAACCCCCGTGATGGTATTAGGAGGTGGGGCCCTTGGAAGGTCTTTAGGGTGGAGAGCTCATGAGTGGGATTAGTGACCTTATAAGAAGAGCCCAGAGAGCTAGTTGACTCCATTTCCTTTATGTGAGGGTAAAATGAGAAGCTGGCAGTCTGTAACCTGGGAGAGGGCTCCCACCAGACCCTAACCATGCTGGTACCCTGATCTTGGGCTTTACAGTCAGCCTATGACACTTAGTTACAGCAATTCAAACGAAAACATTTGGAGGCTTGATTTGACCAATAAAATGCAGTGGCAGTGACCCTGTGTGAGCTCTGATCCTGAGCCTCAAGACACTTGGTGTGCTCTGCTCTTGCTATACTTAAATCAAGAGATCCCTGTGTGACCAAGCTCGAGGATGAAAGGCCACATGGAGGAGAACTGAGCACTGAGCAGTGAGCACCTGGGATACCAGCCTGCCAACTGCCACACCTGGGAGCAAATCTACCTTAGATCAACCAGTCTTCTCACCAGCTGGCCACAATCCTTGGAAAAAGCCCAGCGGAGATCAAATGAGCCAGCCCCGACAAGTAGAACAATCCAGCGATGCAAAACATCAGGAGCACAATAAGTTGGTCATTGGCTTAAGCTGTGAAGTTTTGTTACAGGGAAATAGGTTAACTGATGCAATTATGTTTTATATTTTATACTTTTGTTTCTCCGGGAGTGGCTCCTATCCCAATGGGCCTCAATGAACACCTGCCAACGGCATAAGCATCAAGAATGGATCAGGTAAACTGGATCTGTATGTCATAAGATACAGCCATAGCCAAAGACAAGATAAAACTTTAGCAAAACTCCTTCGGCAGCTGATATTCACACCTTGAATGTTGCAATTACTAGTTGTTTCACCTGAAAGTTTATTGGGCTCACTAATGACCTATATGTAAATTGTATGTATGTAAATGTACATATGTAAAATAAGTATATGAAAATGAGAGCATTATTTCAGGGGCGCCAGGGTGGCTTAGTTGGTTAAGCAGTTGACTCTTGATTTTGAGTTCAGGTTATGATCTTGGGAGGTCCTGGAATCGAGCCCCACACTGAGGTCTCCGCTGAGCAGGGAACCCACTTCAGGATTCTCTCTCTTCCTCTATCCTTCCCCCGTCAAATAAATAAATAAATCTTAAAAAAATTATTTCATTCCTTTACCAGGACTTAGCTTTAAAAACAAAACAGATTTACAGAGATACAATTTATATGCCATTGAGTTCATATATATTTTTACACCTGTTTTAGTGTATTTTTTACAGAGTTGTGCAATCACCAAAATCTAATTTTGATGCAGCAATGTGGATGGAACTAGAGGGTATTATGCTGAGCAAAACAAGTCAATCAGAGAAAGACAATGATAATATGATCTCCCTGATATGAGGAACTTGAGAGGCAGGCTGGTAGATTGTCGGGGGTAGGGAAGGAAAAAAATGAAACAAAATGGGCTCGGGAGGGAGACAAATCATAAGAGATTCTTAATCTCACAAAACAAACTGAGGGTTGCTGGGGGATAAGGGGATATGGAGAGAGTGGTTGGGTTATGGACATTGTGAAGGGTATGTGCTATGGTGAGTGTTGTGAAATGTGCAATCCTGATGATTCACAGACCTGTACTCCTGGGGCAAATAATACATTATATGTTAATAAAAATAATTTTTAAAAAAATCTAATTTTGAGTATTTTCATTTCTCAAAAAGAGACTTAGCTTTTTACTTCATATTTTTCTGTCATTAAAAGCTGGTAAGATACATCCCACTTCCTTCGTGCTAATATATTTCCTGCATTAGCCCAATTAACCAATATTGCAACACACACAGGTCTTATTACTAAGCAATGCCATAGCATTTAGAATCCTGGACTCTCACACAGAAATCCTAAGAGGATAACAAAAGCCAAGTTTAAATACTTGCCTTAAAGAACTTATTTAGCAGATTTTGAATTTGAAGCCCTGGTAGAGTTTAAATCATTTAATTCAGTGCAAAAAAATTAAGCAAATGTAGATAGCTATCAAGACCCTTGAAATTGCTGCAAAGGCAGGGAGGAGTTAGCCTCCAGAAGATGGGGTGTGGGACCTAGAAATGGGGATGAAGAAAAAGGGGCACAGGAACAGAGTGGGGGATGTGCTGCAGATTGTCAAGGTGTCAGGGACCCTTCTACTGCTTCCCCCACCCCAGGCTGCAGCCCTGCCAAACCTCAAGTCCTTCTTCACCAAATGCTTCACTGTCCAGCATCTCAAGACTTGCTTTCAATGAAAATGTATCTCCAACTGTATGGTAAGAAATAACAGGCAAATAGATTGATTTCATGGGCACTATCTCTATAGTTCACTGTACATGTACCCATCTGTTTCCTTAAGAAAAGGCTAACTGGATTATATTGTTCACACATTTTAAATTATAGGTTAAAACTACATTAGGGGCTCCTAGGGGGCTCCTTCAGTTAAGAAGTTGCCTTTGGCTCAGGTCATGATGCCAGGGTCCCAGGATCAAGCCCCACATTGTAGTGCTCCCAGCTCAGCAGGAAGCCTGTTTCTCTCTCTCCCTCTGCCCCTACCCCTACCCCCATTCCAGTGTGCCTGCGTGCTCTCTCACTCTCTCAAATACATGAAATCTTTAAAAACAACAACAACTATATTAACCGTGAGTTCTTGGTTCGTTTTTAGTGTATCAAGCTGTAGGTAAAAGAAGACAACCAATCCCAAAGTTTCAAAGATATTAAAGTGCCCCAAAGGTCCGTAAATAATGAGTCCATAATAGCTTTCAGGGCCTTAGAGTCGGGCACTGGGTTCAGTAGTGAGAGGCTGCAGATGAAAAATCAACCTCTATTCTACTTAAAAGATAGCCTCTGAAAGATCTCTGGAACATGGATGTATTTGAAATTCTAGATCCCTACATTCTCTACATTCTGGCCATCAATGGCATTAATTCAGCCTCATTGGGATGGACAAAACCTCAAGGCAGAATAATGCAGCAAACATTTATTGACCACTTAAAGCTTGCTATGGGAAACAGAAGGGTGAATCACACTGACCTGATAGCATTGTACTCAGTTTCCCCCTAAGCACCAGCCCTCCCTGAAACAGAAGAAGGGTACTGGAAAGGAAAGTCTTCCTTGGACTTCCTTCCAGTAACATCTCCAGAGTATGTGTCCATTGATTATATATATGATATAGATTATACACATGTTATACACATTATAGATATGGTAGTAGAAAGGTACAAAGACAAGAGCTGGGGTATGAGAGTGGATACTACTATGAGGAAATCTAGGTTAAGGGAAGCTACTATTGCCAGCACAGCAGTGAGTTTTATAACAGATGGCTAAACTCCTCATATAATAGAGGAGATGCCCCTTAGCCCCAAAGGTAAACTCTGAGATCTTGCTGTAGGGGTCTTTTCTAGAAAATAGGAAATAGCCGGGAGGGCAGTGTTTTGAGTAGGACTTCTACAAAATATTCAGTGACAGGTAGACATGGCTGTGTAACATAACAGCTTCAATAAAAACCAAGAATGTAATGCTGTAAAAAGACTTCCATGGGAAGCCAGAGTAACCCGATCTAGGTTTATGATGTTCTGGAAATTTAACTCGATATAAGGACATAGCACAAAGCATAGAGAAGAACCAAAGACTAAGATCTCTGAACCATTCTTTTGGGGGTATCAATTCATCGGAGATGCAGAGCACTATTTTCAAACTTAAGATTGTTAAAATTACCTGCAGTACAGCTATTCTCCAATAGGACTCTAAGCATCAGAATTGGATGCAGAGAAACTAATGTTCACTTAAAGAAATCCATTCAGACACAAGTATTTATTGAGCATCTATTACATGTCAATTACCCATCTAGAGGGAGGAAGATTCAGTGGAGAACAATGCAGACTTGATTCCAGCCACTACTCAGTTTATAATCTGTAAAGGTAGATACAGGAATAATAAATTACAAAGAAAAAATAATTTCAGGTGTGATATGCTTTGAGGACATCTACACTAAGGCGAAATAAAGAATTTTATTACATTTTTCAGTTTGACTGCAGCCAGCTTTCAGGCCCCACAACACTTTCTTCCCCTTCTGCTCCACAATCAGGCAAGCTGAAAAGAAAGCTCAGCTACTCCTGCCTTTGGTGCTGGCAGGAAGTTCAGATCATGTTTGCCCAGCCCCAGGGCAGAAGTGCTCACCCTAGCTCCAACCACCATATAATCCCCAAACCTGTCTCCTTTCCCTAACTTGCTCAAGCCATTTGTGAACCAACTTGGAAGTTTATCTTGCTCTCCCCTGAAAGTGCATTACTGGGGTAATAAACCCTTCTATACCCAATGTGTATGTGTGTGCATGTGCGTGTGTGTGTGCATGCGTGTGTGCGTGTCTGTGTAGCATTATGAGTCCACATTCAAACCACTTTGTATGGGAGGTCTATCTGGCCTCTGAGGAGTGATCACATCACTAAAACAAGCAAAGCCTCAGAATATACAAACATGGTAAGAACAGAAGCAAGGTCTCTTGGGACTAGGCTCAGCAACTGCACACCACTTCTGCAGGAGGAATTTGGTCTCAGCAGTCACCAATCCAAGTCTCCACCTCCTGACAAAAAGGAACTGTGAACATCTGTGGTCATTTTTACAACCCACCATAACAATCTAGCTGAATCCCTTTTTGGTACCACCTAGTTTACCTCTTTCCTAATAATGTGAGTAAAAATCTTTTTTTTTTTTTTTTTTTTAAAGATTTTATTTATTTGACAGAGAGAGATCACAAGTAGGCAGAGAGGCAGGCAGAGAGAGAGGAGGAAGCAGGCACCCTGCTGAGCAGAGAGCCCGATGTGGGACTCGATCCCAGGACCCTGAGATCATGACCTGAGCCGAAGGCAGCGGCTTAACACACTGAGCCACCCAGGCGCCCCAGTAAAAATCTTTTGATGAATATCGTGACAGATAATTTTGTCCTGATGGAGGGATCCCCTACTCTGCAAGTGTTGAGAGCTGGGGGCCCCAGTGGGCCATGTCTTATTCACCTACTGTTCCTATCACATGAAGCACAGAACCTGTCAATCCTAGGTACTGAAGGAATTGTTGTAGACATGAACTAAAACCAATTTTAAGTTAAAGAACAATGTAATAGCTAAAGCACAGAAGTGAAAGGAAAAAAGTCTGTCATAAAACATTTTGAAAAAAATCTTCCATATATGTTCATACATCACCTCATATATCATTCACATTTTTTAGGCATTTTGAATACAGCAGTATCAAACTTACTTCTCTTGTTAGGTGGCTGACAGAACCATTCCAGATAATTCTGACATTCTAATAACATAATTAGCCCCCTGATCTGTAGGAGGGTGAGTCATCATGCACCTCCTGACAGACCTGTGAGATGGGATAAGACGGCTCACCTTTAGAAGTACAATGTGCACATCCACAATTACATGGAAGAGCTTTGCTAGGTTTCTTCGTTGGAAGGCAAATAGGGATATTTGACTGTGGATACTGCTGCTTTTCCTAGTTCTCAAAATGTACTTCTGCTTTTGCATCCACAGAGCAAAAATACTTATTGACGATCCTAAGACTGTGCTAGGTAGGAGGGCATTGAAATGTGCAGGAATTTTAGCCTTAAACAAGATGGAAACTAATAGTAGTTGATACATTGCTCTATGAAAGTCATGTTGCTATTCTCTCTACATAAGCCTTCTACATGCTCCTTACAACAAGCCAACGAGGTGGCTGTTATTAGTCCCACTTCATAGTCGAGGATACAGAAACTATTGTAGAATCTGAATTTGCTCCAGATCATTCAGCAAATAGATGGCAGAATCTTTTTTTTTTTTTTTTTTTTTTAAAGATTTTATTTATTTATTTGACAGAGAGAAATCACAAGTAGATGGAGAGGCAGGCAGAGAGAGAGAGAGAGGGAAGCAGGCTCCCTGCCGAGCAGAGAGCCCGATGCGGGACTCGATCCCAGGACCCTGAGATCATGACCTGAGCCGAAGGCAGCGGCTTAACCCACTGAGCCACCCAGGCGCCCTAGACAACTTGAGCTTACACCTAGGCTCTTTCCAGCCTATAGCAATGGACTTCTTCCAGCTAAGGAAATGCACAACTGGTTTCTCTTCTCCATTATGTTAGACCGTTACTACAGTGACAAAAGGGAAACTTCCCTCCCTTCCCTCAATGAATCTCTCTCTAGATTTCATCTCCAAGCCACTGGGATTCTGTTGGGATGTTGGGATCATCAGACAAAGTGGCTGTGGTAAGTGAACTGTCTACATCTCTGGGATGAACCCCAAACACACATGCAGTGAGGGAGAAAATTAAAACACTTGGACCCTAAGTAAAAATCATGTGTGCTCGAAACACTGCAGTTGTCAGAGTGGTCACAGTGTGCAGAATCAAGAACTTTATGGAAATGAGTAAAGCTGAAATACATGTAAATTTACAATAAAAAAGAAGGACCTTCTCTCTATTCTTTTTCAGAAAATGCTAATGAAAGTCTTCTCTTTGCACAAGGCAAAAGTAGATCGAGCTTGAGATCATATCTGATGGTGAATGAGGAGGGGCTAACCAAGCAGATAGCAGCTGGACTGATGGTGCTTCACTTCATCTAAAGGGAAGAAAAATGGATGAAGCCATCTACTCTTACAATATATCTCTATGGTTCTGCTACTGAATACCAGCTTTTGACAGCTGTGGAAAATAACCACCCCGGTTCCTTCCCTAAGTCACCCATTTAGTCCCAGAGCTTTGCCCATGTTCCTATGTCTCTTTCATCTTCCTGATACCCCCATCTGTGATAGGGTAGTCACTCCCTTACACCGGAATCCACCTCCCAACTGGCTGGTCTGATCCTAGTCCTTTTCTTATTCCAAAGATCCCTTTTACCAGAGCACTTGTCTTTTTTTTTTATTTTTTAAAGATTTTATTTATTTATTCATGAGAGACAGAGAGAAAGAGGAAGGCAGAGGGAGAAGCAGGCTCCCCACTGAGCAGGGAGCCTGATGTGGGACTCGATCCTAGGACTAGGATCATAACCCCGATCTGAAGGCAGATGCTAACCATCTGAGCCACCCGGATGCCCAAACCAATTGTCTTTGTATACAACTTTTATCATGTCTTCACACTGCTCAGAAACCTTTCATTGCTCTGTACTTCCTCATGTTTCTGGTCAACACTACTACACCTCCGTCTCCCCTTCTACTCTTCTCCAAATCCTACTTCCCTCGACAGGTAGACTGATCTTGTCACAGTCGGCCAAGGTGCCATAGCCATCCCTCTCTGTGTCTGCACGTGGATCGTGCAGGTTCTCTTGTTTTACACTGCTTCCCCTCTGATCCAAAGCCCAGGCCAAGTCCCTTGTTTTCCATGAAGTCCTCCCAGATAAACATAGCCCTTAACTCTTATACAATATATATATGTTATTTCTCACAATTAGGCATGTAATTTTATTATGTATTGCCCTACAATTAATTATTGTTTCATGTGCTAGTCTGGTGTCTCCCAACTGCTTCAGGGTAACCTTGAACATTACCATGTTGTATGTGTTGTTAAGTACTCATGTGTGTCTAAACATGTGCACATACCTATCTCTAGTTACTTATTTATTGTATTAACCATGGCTGTTATGCAAAGCTTACACCACATATTTGCATATTCTCACAAATGATAATTTATGTAGATTTACTATCAATGTGGATATTCTTAGAGCATTTTATTGCATTTATTGATGTAGTCGATTTCTAAAAAGTAGGCATTGAGCCTCAAATGAGATAAAAGAAAAAATTAAGAATTTTGTCACGAAACCCCAATAGTTCTTTCCTTTTAAAGAGTCAATAAAAATAACCAAGACCAGGGTTTCTAGAACAGTTGGGAACGTCCCTTTATGGATGATCCATTCATCCATTCATTCCACTAAAGAGATCCAGAATGCCTATTAGATACTAAGTACTGTGCTAGATATCAAGGATATTATTTGTATCAAAACTACCTGTGGATAGTTTTCATTAAGCCTAAAGGAAAGGCAATTTCATAGAAAAAATAATAATAATTGAAAACTGTCAGATACTCCAAAGTCTAAAAATAGCTGAATGAGGCTGAGGGACAAACTTGGTTGTCCTAATAAAAAATAAACTCATAAAATAAAAATAAACTCATCAGGTCCATCTGATTTCTATTTCAACCTGTACTGTGGGCACAGCTTGGTTGAAGTTGGTCAGAGCTACTTAATTGTCAGAGATATTTTTGTATTTTCTCTATTTCTCGCTCTTTCTTTTTTTTTTTTTTTTTTTTTTTTGGTCTGTTGGAGGGGGAAACTATGATGTGGATGGCTTGGAAGGTAGAGAATGGAAAAACCAGTACACTGAGCCCCTGAATTTCAGTGTGGGAAGTAAAATTTCTCTGCTTTTTAATGAATTCTTGGACAACCCAATGGCTTTGCTCCAAAACTGTCCTGCTGGAATGGAGGATTATCTCACATGGGTCATTACACTTCCAAGCTTTAAGCCTCAGAATGAGCATTAAATTAAAATTCCCTGCACCTAGTAGGCAGAACATTGTGACACTTAAAAGATGTGAAAGCGCTAAATGAATTCTGAGCAATAATATTATCACCACCGCATATTTATTGAGTTCAAGAGGGTGCTAAGTACTGTAGGGACAGATAATATAAGCAGCCGATACCAAAAAGCAGCAGCAATACTCTTATAAGAACTCTCCCATTCATCTGCTTTAGGAACAGACAGTGTAACTAGACTTGTTAGAAATAGTCTCCTCTTTTCAAAAGTATCCTCAAGGTTCTCTCTGCTTTTGTTTGATTTGAAAGTGGCCGATTTTCTACAGTTACCATTTATGAATGTGGCCAAGTCTCCCAATTTCAAAATTACCATAAGAATGCTGCAGGCATTACAACTGAAGAAATTCATCCCCTTGCAACGGGAGATTACAAATGGAGTTTCCTGAGGAATCTTAAATAAATCGGTTGTAAAATATGATATACATACCATTGTGTTTTTTATTCAACGGGGGAATATGCATTTTCAAAATTAATAACATTGCTCTTTTTAACTAGCCTTCAATTTTCTGGAAAAAAAATGCATACATTTGCATGCCAAGAGAATTTAAATAGTTTAGCCTAAAATCGGAGAGCACGATTATTCAACGCAGAAGCATGAAGCAAATTTCCCGTTTTTAACGAATCTGGACCCAAATGGAGGAAGAGTTAAAGTACGATGTACCCAGTATGCAAGTGCGAGATCCAGTATATGTGGAGATAAGCACAAAGAATAACTCCGCATATACAAAAACTAATTGAATTTCAGAATCCTGACTTTCTTGATTTGAATGCCAGCCCATCAGGCTTGTAAGAAAAAAATTAAGCACTTTAGAGAAAATGGGTTATAAATTGTCATTGTTGAGGTTAGTGTTCTGACAACTTTGAAAGTAACTATAACGTAATTTCCCAAGTTGGTAGCTAAAATAATGGAACATCTGGGTGCCATTGAAATGTATGACAATCAAGGAGAGAACAGAAAAGGAGTGTGAACAATGCTCTTCCTTTGCTTATCATTCTTTGTGGTTTTGAACTCTTACTTCAAACCTCGGTTGTGGCAGTCAAGGGCAACTCCCTTCTCAAAGCCCCACCCCTTTGAGTCCTGATCCTAGAGTCCCTCTCCAGGCCGCCCTCTCCCCTCCGGCAGCTGCCCTTTCCCCCTGACTTGCAGTCTTTATCTGCTATTGGAGGTTAAGCCCCAACACCTGCGTGAGGCAGGCAGCCAGAAATGTCATATGCAGCCTGGTCAGATAGCTGCTGATGGGCTCCTTGTACGCTCTGTCTGGCCTTTGGAAATGGAGGCATCTCCAGATAATATAATTTATTAAGCAAGCAGAGCCTACCACGTGCTGTCCTTCTGGGGACAAGTGGGCCTATCGTGGGCAGCATAATGAAGTTGAACTGTGTAGAGACAAATGAGCGAGGTACATTTATCTTCCCATCTGGCAGCCTCATGTACAGAACTTCCCTGGACAGTTTCTAGACCAGCCTTGTCATTTGTCAGATGTCCATACATACTACGTACATACTACGTTGCTGGAAATAGCCAGACGTGGGCCTTCTGCTATAACTCAATTTCCTCCTGGATAAGAACTCGTGGTAACTGAGTTGGGATTCCTCTTCTTCCTCTGTCTAACCACAACAAAGAGGACGGGCGAGAATATTTTTTCAGTCTTACCCAGCCAGGACTTACCTGTGGGTCTAGTCAGTAACACCTCAGTGTCAGGAGGAAAACAAAAATGGTCCTTAAGGACTTTGTACTCTCTGGTCTCACAACAGATGCCCATTCATTGATTATACATTTATTTACGTTTTTACCCTCAACATGGGGTATTTCAGTGAAGCAGACTGTTTTTCCTGCCCTCTCCTACCAACCACCACATTTCAAGGTTGTCTGAAAATGGAGTCTGTCTGAGGACAGAGCTGACTGGTTCTTGGCATACATGCTAGAGTCTTTCCAGAGTCCCTTTTACCGAACGGCTCCAAGTTGGAACTTCTGTGCTATGGGTAAAGGCTGCCCTTTTTTCACTAGGTCTGTGTGCACATCTGATGGTAGTCTGCTTTTCAACATGGGAAGGCATATGTGCCCTCTCAAAGACATGTCAGACCTGAGCTAGTTTGTTTTGGATCCTTTCCCTCTTTTTACTCCTCACTTTGTCACCAGCGGGGAATGTAGACAGCTATGCCAAATGTCAATGTTGCCTGTGTGCCCACATTTGGCAAATGTCTGCCCAGATCTTTAATTTGGGACCTAAATAGTCCATCATTCCATAGACAATTTCTGAGGTACTATTTAATGCTGATGTTTCATGATTCTGTGGGATTTACTTGTACTTTTGTGAAAAGACTCTTATGATGTATCATATTCCTCTCAATGAGAAAGTGTTGGAATGTTGACTATTAATCTGCAGTGCAAGAGAGGAAAGTAGTTCCTATGTGTGGGTAAAGTGTTCATATGTCTGCGATTCCATATCAAGCTTTCATGATCGGGCTTCTGATGTCATATTCCTAATGACATGAGTTAATATACAGTAGACTTTTTTCAAGTGTTTCAGAGATACCTAATGTGAAGATTTTCTTACATTGTGTAATTTTTCCTTCAGTAAATGAATGGTCTCAGGTAGAAGATATAACTCCAGCTGAAGGAAGGATTTCTGTTTGTATCTGTGTGTAGTCGGATCAGTGCATGAAATAATCTGCTAGATGACCTTAGATCATGTACAGCAGTTTTTGTTGTTTGTTTGTTTGTTTTTTTCCAGTTGATCTACAGGCAGAGGTAGAGGTAAGTGAATTTTCAGTGCATGAAAGTGGGCACCAAACCAACTTACAGAAGTATCAATGGGGGAGCTAGGGGGCTGGACTGTAGCCATGCAGTCTTCCAGAAACAGTGATGGACGGTCCATTACTTGAGGTCATTAAAAGCCAACCACAGACTGCTGTTGAATGCAATCTCACGCGAGCAAAAAGAAAATTAACACTAACACATGGAATATAGAAAAATGCCCATAAATTGAAAAATGCAAAAAGGAGGTTACAAAACAATATGTAGAGTGTTAGTTATTTCAATCTTTCTGACAGATTTATATAGGATTATATGATCTTAAATATACATACATGCAAAAAAATGTCCTGAAAGCTCATATTCCAAAATGTAAAAAGGGACCATCATGGCATGGGTAAATTATGAGTATGAAATTCTTCTGTTTTGCATATCTTTATGCCTATCTCTCTCCCACTCTCCCTCTTCTTCCCTCCCGGGTCTCTCTTTGTTTTACAGTAAATCCTTATTATACATTATATGCTTCTAGTGCATCACAGTTACATGTTTCTAATTACTCTATAATTAGAAACAACTATATTTAACAATTCTACTATAGGCTCTATTTAATTTCTAAAAGAACTGTTTTCAAATAGACCCAAATTTCCTTCCTTTCACTGAGGTACATATACGCGTGTTTTAAACCATTAGACACTGAGTTCATTCTTCCCTACATACTGATGTCCTTGTGATATGACAGGAACTTTTAAATGAGTTGCTCCCAGAAGCATCATTTTTGAAGATGGGTAAATGGTTTTGTGCATGTATCAAGGCACACATCATGGGTCTGTCACGGCCTTGCACAGAGAGATTTGTAATTCGTCATTCCAATGTGGGGCAAGCATGTCCTGGGTACTGCTGATAGAGACAGAACAACATCTCCTGTTGTAAAAACGCTAAATAAAAACCCCGTCATATCCTCTAGCTGAAACCAACTGAGCGTGTCTCTAACTCGTGCATTTCACAAGAGTATCTGCTGTAGCTAGCCCTGCCTTCTGCTGCAAAGGCTATAATGTGGCTTTAAATTTCACTGCAGAATTTCTGACTTCGCTTTCACCTCATAAGAAGAGATCTGAAGCCTTCGGATGGTAACCCTGGAAAGGTGAGGCCTCGCCAAATGTACTCTCAAGGGGCAAAGAGGCTGTCCCCACTCTGAGAAGAGAAAAATCCCATCATTTATTTGGTAAGCCAAGGGAGAGAAACGGTTGCTTTCACAGCACTCAAATTAAAAATAAGGCAAGAACAAATGAGGCCCCTCTTTATATGAAGAAAGTAAGAACACTGGGCTTGACTGGTCGGCAGCCCCTTGCTCGGCTGGTGCTCTCTACTTTAGAACGTCTTCATAAAGCTTCTTCAGATGGCTGTTAATGAGCACTTGGACATTTAAAAAAAATATCGAACTTTTAAAATTTTATTTAAAAGTACTGTCCTAGATGTAGGGGTTATCTCAATTACATAACAGCAAAGTATACATTAGCATGGAGTTTAGCCCCATGTCCAATTTCAAGATTGATCAGCATCTTTAAGAGTGTACAGCGGCATGCCAGGAATTACAATAGGGCACCTTATGAAAAATCTATGATCTTCCTTCTGAATTATATATTTACGACTTACTGAGGATGATAGATTTCACCATAGGTAAATGTGATTTAGGAACTGCTTTTAGGCTTCGAGCACTCTGGGGTTGGCCAGTGGGGCCTGTATAGGGACTGGAATGCAGTGGGGTGAAGCCCCCCTCCCCTTCCTGCGTGTTGCCTGGCATGGCGGGAGGCCTGCCAACCTCTTGCCTCCTCGTGGACTTTCTGTGAATTTCTGGGCAGTACAGATCTTGGTAACCCGGCAAGCATGCATTATCTGGTTGGTGGGTGGCCTTCATCTGAAAGTTCATCCCATTCACAGTGGTTATGATGTCCCAGGTATTGTTCTAGATTCTAGTACAAAGAGCAATACTCCTCAGCTGCGGCATTCCAGCTTACAACAGACCTTCACCAAAGGGAGGGCCAGGCAGCGAAAAAACAGATGCAGACTCTCTGGGGAGCTCATCCTGAGCCTGCTACCAGTGTTGAGGATGGTCTGAAGGAGGGGCAGAGCTTGAACCATCTGAGGGCAATGAATTTTGCATTACACTATCTTTCCTGTGTGTTTTCTTCTTCTTATTATTATTAAATATTTTATTTATTTATTTGACAGAGAGAGACACAACGAGAGAGGGAACACAAACAGGGGCGGGAGGTGAAAGAGGGAGAAGCAGGCTTCTCACTGAGCAGGGATCCCAGGACCCTGGGATCATGACCTGAGCCGAAGGCAGCCGCTTAACAACTGAGCTACCTGGGTGCCCCAATTGAAAGATTTTATTTATTTGAGGAAAAGCAAGAGAGATAGAGTAAGAGCACACACAAACAGGGGGAACAGCAGAGGGATAGGGAGAAGCAGACTCTCTGCCCAGCAGGGAGCCTGATTCAGGATTCCATTCCAGGACCCTAGGATCATGACCAGAGTGGAAGACAGACACCTAACCTGACTGAACCACCCAGGTGCCCGACTGTGTGTTTTCTTGACGTCTCATGAGCAGTCTACAATTTCCTAAAATTGAGGTGTAGACATCTGAATAAAACAGAAAAAAAATCCCAATATTTGTTTAAATATTAAATATACTTACTCTGTTAGCAGCTAACCCCCATTTAAAGTCTTAAAATGGTTATAATTCTGGGGAAACCTTGGGAGTTAGTGACAACACTGGGAGGACCTAGAGATAGCTAACTGGAGAAATTAGCTATCTGTCCCAAGCTAGTCTCAGGAATAATCACTTTACTGAGTCCTTCGTGGGAACGCTATAGTTGTCCCATATGATCTTGGATGCCTTAGTTTCCTCTCCGATTCTGACTCAGAAAGCCAACGAGACTGCAGAGGAGGCTCAATGACGTTCTTCACAGCTGGGCCAGGCCCATGGCTGACTCCTCATTCAGGCTTTCTTAGGAGAATGAGCCGTTCCAACTTACTTGGTCACAATCCTTTTAAATGGATATTGGCAAACGGAAGTTGAGAAATCTCTGAAGCTTTGGGCTCTTTAGAAAAGGAAGGAAGAAATTAATACTCTCTTGAGGGCGTATCACGTACCAGGAGCCACCATTTATAGCTGTCATCTCATAAAGAACCATACGTGTATTCAACGACTATGAGAAAAATTCAAAATACATTGCATAATACAATGCACTGTGTGTTCTGAATTTTTCCACTAGAAGACCACTAGTGGAAACAGACACGCAGCATGTTTAGATAAACTGGACAGAGAAAGCTGGTACAGCTGGCGAGTGGCGAGGTCTGTCTCCAAAGCCCCTCCAAAGTTTTTTTTTTTTTTTTTTTTTTTAAAGATTTTTTATTTATTTGACAGAGAGAAATCACAAGTAGATGGAGAGGCAGGCAGAGAGAGAGAGAGAAGGAAGCAGGCTCCCTGCTGAGCAGAGAGCCCGATGCGGGACTCGATCCAAGGACCCTGAGATCATGACCTGAGCCGAAGGCAGCGGCTTAACCCACTGAGCCACCCAGGCGCCCCGCCTCTCCAAAGTTTTAACTGTCTCTGTCTACATCTGCAGTACACAGGACATTGTCTCATGAGACACGTTTTATTTCTAAGTGAGATTGAAGAACTGTAAATATACATACAGTGCTACATCTCCAAAGACGAAATAACCAAATTTACAACAGGTTTTCTCAATTTCAAAGGAATTGATGGTATTTGCCCTCACATAACAACCTGTTTTCCTTGGCTGTGACATCCAGGACTGCCCCCACTGACCCTCCTCACAGTAACCGGCATCCCGCTGCCAAGACCTCTCAGCCTTTCCCTTACTACGGTCTTGCCCGCAAAGAGATGAGTTTGTAGTCCCCAACCCATTCCCCCCCCACCCCCAAGCAAGTCACTCGGAAGGTCTTGCAACAACAACAACAGCTCACTTGAGCAAAGCTGTCTGCAGCCAGCAGGAAGCAAGCCAGAGTCGGTTTTCCTTTTTATTAATAGAGGCACTTGAGTTGGGATCTCGTGTTCTGAACCTGCTGTCATTATATTTTTATTTCCCCCAAGACAGACTTAACGTGCTCAACTGGGTCATACTCATCCGGTGTTAGGCACAAGCTTGGATGATTTCTGAAGGGTCCAAGTGAAATCAGACTGGACAGATCATTCTGTGGCTCAGAGAGTGGGCTGCACAAAATAAACTAGGAAAGCCACACCAGGGAGCACAAGAGAAAAGGAGCTGCGGAAGCCCAGGGCAGAGGGTCAATTTATCATCACTGTGCTAGGGGAAGAAGTCAGCCTGGACTTCTGGGACGTGAGATTCACGGTGGGGAGTCCTCAGGATTGTGCAGAGAGCCATGCAAGGAATCTGGCCCTCTTCTCTGAGAAGGGATCAGCCCCGGATGTGATCCCAGACCCGCTGGGAGAGAGGTTCTCTCCCATCCCTCCTGTCTCCCCCAGGACGCCATTAGTGCTTGCCCAGGAAGGAAGCCACCACAGAGCATGGCTTTCAAAAGGATTCACAACTGAAAACCAAAGCAGAAAGCCTCAGCTCCTCGCAGCTTGTGTGCCCAGCTCAACAGGCTGTGACCCGCCTGGAGAGCTTTCTGCCCGCCAGCACCACTAGCCTGCAGCCTGAAGAAGCCGGCTCATTTCCATTTCCAGGCGGGGCCACTGGATGGAGGGACCTTTCCAGGTCCAAGAGAACAGGTTTCATTTACTGTTGCTCAACTAATTAGTGTTCGGATTTAAGGAGAAGGAAAACAAACGCCATCTTTCACCAACCGATAAATTAGAGGTGTCTATTTATAGAATCAAGGACTCATTCCAGACAACTCTCCCAGCGTCTAGAAGTGACTGCAGATTATGCACGGGGAGGCTAACCAGGGACACAGACAAGCAAAGCTAAGACGTACAAAACTGCCAGGGGCAGACAGAGCAGGCAGGACGCCCTCGAGACTCTATGTCATCCAAGGGGCCAAAAGAACTCTTCCCTTCCTCGGTTTGGATGGAGACAGGGTGGGAAGGGGGTCCTCAGCTAAGATCCTAACCAAGTACTCACATGCCGTCATTTCCAACCTCAACAGGGGCTCTTCAGACACGGCCCTGGGCTCATTTCTTGTATTTTGAGGGGCTCCAAAGGGCACAGTGTGAAAAAAATGTGGGACAAAGAGATGATGAAAAACAAACTGCATTTTACAATATATGTAAATTTCTCTACCGTGAGAGGATTACAAATTATGAGGCAGTAAGAAACAAAATCTTCCCCTCCTATCAAATGTTGAAAAATAGGAGTTCATTGGCTCAATACAGTATTAAAAAAAATGTAGGTGTCAACGATAGTGTAGGGAGATGTGACATATAAATTGGATTTGGGAATTTTTTTGTTTTATTTTGTTTTGGAAAAAACAAGGCTTCCTAATGAAACTGGGCCCACCTACTTCCACATTTGCCACTGGCTGAGCCTCTTCGGAAGGGGCAGGTGAGACCTGCCATCTTTCCCCTCTGCACCCGCATCCACACCCATGATGTTCCTCTGAATTATCAACCCAGGATTCTCTTGCAATTTCCGTTTTGAACAAACTATCTTTGAGAATTAATATTTGCTTGGAAAAATGTGTGTGTGTTTGATTCAATACTTACTGTTTGGTCAGTTGGGAAAATAAAGTGGTGTGTGTATATCTATATATATAGATATAGATATAGATAGATATAGATATAGATATAGATATTTGCAATTCACAGTGCTGGGAAGATCTCTCAAGAGATGGTTCTTGAGAGCTCACACCAACCTGGACTCTTCTGCAGGACTGGGGCCTGCAACCCTTATTCCTACCTCATACGCCCATGTTCCCACACTCAAGTACACATGCACACACACCATCACCACCATCACCACCACCATCACCACCACCATCACCCCAGGACCACCACCACCATCGTGATCACCACCACCAACACCATCATGATCACCAAAACCACCACCACCATTACCACCAATACCCCTTATTTAACTGTAGCTGTGGTGCTCAAAGCCACCCCTGGTTGGCCTGCTTAAGCCCTCTTGGGGCACTATTTGAAATACAAAAATGACATTGATTTAGAAAAATCTAAAATGAAGGGTTTTGTTCCTAAGCCAAACTACAGGATTTCTGGGAAAGATGGGCTGGAAACCCTCACTGCAGACAGTGGAGGAAGCAGGCCCTCAGAAAAGTAGCCACTTGAGGGGAGAGAAGCAGTTAGAAACCAGTACATGCCATGAGGGAGCCTTCAGTGAGGACTTTTAACTTGGGGATACTTCTCACTCATAATTATGGAGTGTGCAACATGGAAATGACCAGATTTATGTGGAGGTTTTTTCCTTGTTGTACAATATTTATAGCTGCCCTTGCCCTCAGTAAATAAAGTTGGATGCGTTTCTATAACCTTGTGAGGGGGTGGTATGAGGAGAGAGGGGCAGGGGTGGGCCCATGTAGGAAGTCGGCCTGCTGCAGTAGTGAGCTCAGGCAGCCATGACAGATGACAACAGGCTGAATGGAGTACGCAACAATGTATTTTCTCACAATCCTGGAGGCTAGAAGTCTGGGGTCAAGGTGTTGACAGTATTGGTTTCTTATGAGGCCTCTCTCCCTAGTTCATAGATGGCTGTCTTCTCTCTGCGTCTTCACATGATTTTCCCTCTGAATGGGTCCTTATCCAAATTTCTTTTTCCTATTAGGACACTGGTCCTACTGGATAAGGGGCCACCCTCATGGCCTCATTTTAACTAATTACCTCTGTTAAGACTCCAAACACGGTCACCTTCTGGGCTCCTGGGGTTTAGGACTTCAACCTATGACTTTCAACACAGGCAATTCAGCCTTAATGCCTGGTCTATTCTTCTGCTATTTTGGCCACAGCATTCTCTCAGGGGGACTTGGTCCTGGAGCTTGGGGTGGTAGCCAGCAGGGCGAACCCCTGCTCAAACTGGGCAGGCAGTAGAAGGCAGAATAGTGGGCACAGAGGAGCAACTGAGGGAGAGGCAAATGGAAAACCAAAGAGTCTAAGAGAAAACCTCCTCTTATCATACATATATATGCTGATGCTTAAGGGTGGGCTGAACTGACAGCTCAGTAAATGTTCTGTGATCCAAGAGTGGGAAAAGATGATTCCATTGGCCGCATTTCAATGTGCTGATGGGTGTGTAGGGCCATACTGTTCTATGAGGAGAAGAAGACATATCCTGGACACGACTATTAAGGAACTGTGGGACCTTGGCTCTCTCTCGTCTAAGTCTTAGCTTCTACCTCTGTATAGTGCAGGAGCAGCGTCTGGAGGATATGAATGAAAAATAGCCCCTTGATAACAAGACAGCAGCTAACTACAGTAACTCATGAATAAACAGCAGGTTAGAGTCTAATGACCTCATTGTGAAAGGCAAAGAAAAATATGTTCAGTGGGCAAAACATACTCGCTCCAGTAACAGAAGCTTGGTGTCTTGCCCAATGCCAGGCCTAGAATCAGCACATAATAAAGCTTTTAAGACAGGAAGGAAAAACAGTGAATTTTCATTAATTCTGTCAAAGTCAGCATAACACAGGAAGAAGGAAAAGTGAGGACCAAGTCTATCTGAGGCCAACGTCTGCCACAAGTGCTGTGCTGTTTTTGCACAGGGATAGACCATCTTTTTTCAAGGCCTGCTGGCGCTTTCCTCAAAGTTTCTTGAAGGTAGCAGAAAGAAGAACCTAATGAGAGAAACTTCCATTGCTCTCATAGTTAAATCATCAAACTTCGGACTACTTAATTGAAATAGCTCTGCAATTCTTCACCACCAGAAATTACCATCATTTCAAGAGTAGAGGCTTACCAAAGGAAGAAACCACTGAGACTGCACACGCACCAAAGAAATCAATTTGCATCCTAAGGCAAGAGGAACTGTTACAAAAACTTACCCAAGAACAGTATTTTTTTTTCACTCAGAAAATAAGACTATAAAAAGGGATGAGAATTTCAAATGGGAAGAAAAAATAGTCATATGAGATATACCTTACAGAGGACAATGGATGATATGTTAAAGGGACAGACAATAAATAACTTACATTCTTAGAGCTCTAGTGTATCTCTCTGTAATGTGTTTTGTTATTTATATCAACTGTACTCTAAAATCTCACCACGTTCTCTGGGCTACTTCAAGTAATACACACACACACACACACACACACACACACCATAATTTCCCATCCCCTGTCTTTATGCTGGTTACTCAGCCTTGTCATCTTTTTTTTTTTGATTTGCAAATAAAATCACGCTCTCTGTTCTCTCTGGAAGACTTTTATCAGAACCATCCAGCCCTGAACAGAGAAGCATTTCAAGATCAAAAGGGAGGCAAATAATACTCTTTCAGACGCAAGATAAAGATTCACACATAATTAAGCCGGAACTATAGGATTATTTAAGTGGCTGTATCTTTTAAGAATAATTGAACTGCAATAAGCTTTTCAAAATACTGGGGCCAGGACTGAAAAAGAAAGGTAATTGACAAGGTGTTTGTTGAGGACAAGGGGAGAAGGGCGTGGATGGGGAAGAGGGAGGGACAGGTAATGGTTTAGCAGTGTCTGTGTGTGCCGGGCCCTCTGTGTGGTTCATCAGTGAGGTAGGGATCATTGAACCGCACTTTAAAGATAAGGAAATGGGGGATCAAAGTTAAGTTGACAAGGTGGATGGAAAGAGGCAGTGTATTCCATTATTTCTGTCTCCAAGCCCATGCACTTCATGGTGTCCTAAACTGCCGTCCATCACCTCCCTGAGGGTGGAACAAGGGCCTGTTAGAGTAGTACTCATTCACAGGACATTTCTTGAGTGCCCCCTGTGGACCAAGTGCTAGAACAGACACTCTGAAGACAGAAAGAAGTAAGACAGAGAACTGACAACAGCTGCCACTGTTCGGGGAACCCTTGTTGTCTGACAGTCCGCGTTCTGAGCACTTTTCACCTGTCATCCCATAACTCTTCACACCAAATCTGTGTTAGGGATTGTTATCCTCACCTTGCAGGTCCAGGGAAGGGGTCAGTGATCCCTGCAATGATTCCTGTTTCACAGCTGTCTTCTCTGATAGTGAGGGGGGCTAACATCCTAACTGTTAAGCTAAAACATTTCCCTGAATTAGCCTTCTACCTCTGCTACAAACATAAAAGGCCGTTGAGGAATGTATATGACTTTGAGTAAATGAACTAAAAAATGCCCTATTTGTGCATTTTATAGTAGGGACAAAAGACCACTCCAATGTTTACATCGAACAGACTTCAAATTTGGCAAGAGTGAATACTTAGAATTCACCAAAGGAGATTATGTTGAACTTGAGAATCTTTCTACAGTTCTTTGCTGCTCTTCTTTAGCAAATCCCTCGGATTCTGATAGTGACCACAGTCGTCTTATCATCCGACATGGAAGGTGAATGCTTACAGACTCAAAAACCCTTATGGCCCATACGTGGTCAAGTTAAATATCTTAATTCAGTGTACAGGCAGAGTACCAGTGGTATACAATTGAAGCACCTTCTATCATGGGGATAGCAAACTAGAAACAAATCATTAATGCCCTTCTGGTTACGCATTCAGAAATGTCCTCACCAGGTCAGCCTCTGAACGGGTCTTTTCAAGAAGAGTCAATTTTGTTTCGTTGGGAAGGAGAGATATGAAATAGAGCCAGAAGGTTAATATGAGTTTAAGAGGAGCATAGGGTTATCTTGTCAATTAAAGGCTCTCCAGGAGGTTAATTACCCACACCCAGCGCTTAAAACTCACACAATGTATCAGCAGTTACAAAAAAATCTGTGGATAGCAGAGAACTCTATTCTGTACTCTGAATGATACTATTTTAACTCCGTGTTTGGAGGACTGAGTTAAAGCAACACCCTTTCCATGATCCATCCAGAAAAAAAGAAAGGAATGTTACTGAAACCATCACAGCAAAGTTATGCAGGAAAAACGTAGCCTGACGAAGAACTATATGATTTAGAAAGTAAGAGGAAGAGAGGGTGCGTGTGAGAGAGAAAAGGGGAGATGGAGGGACTGAGGGAGAAAGAAGAAGGCTGGGATTAGCTGAAAACCTCAGCCACAGAGGTCACTAAAAGAAAGAGCAGAAATGATGGGGGTCCTGGAAGACGGGCAGAACGACGGTGGGTGCTTGGGGCTAGTCGGGTTGGTTCGGCTGACTCCCAGTGTTTCAGATCTCCACACTGAGAATTCAGAAAAGCCAGCGTGCTGCCGGTTAGCCAGAATCATGACGGGGTTTGTATCAGCAGACCCTTCCCTTTGACCGACTGCCTTCACCCTGGTTGAAATCAATTTCTAGGCCCAAGAGGGAACCCTTCTGTCCAAGGTGCCACATCAGCAAACTGAAACCTAGGTAACTTTGGTGCCCCTGTAAAGGCTCGGGTTGACCAGAACCAAAGGGTATCCAGTCAGTCAGTCTCCGAACGCCAAGCCAACGTTGAGGCTGGCTGTGTGGCCCCAGCCAGGGAGATATTTTTAAATTGTTGTCTTCTTCGTTCTTTACTCCTCACCCTGTGGACGCTTCCTGCCTCCCACTGCATTTTCAGCTGCTAAGTGGAGACACCTGCTTCGCAAAGTGTCGACGTTTGTTTTTAGAACCTTACCTGCCTCCTCTAGTTATTTTTTTAAAAAGCCTTCATCCAAACCCATCATGACTCATGCAGATCCCTCTAGAAGCTCCGTAGGGTCTTCCCCGCTACCCGTGCCCTGTCCCGGCCCATTTCGGCTCAGCTGAGTAGCTTACACTGGGGCAAGCATATCACGTCACCCAGGCTTGCTGACTTTCCACTGCACTCAGGGAAAAAAAAAAAAAAAAACCCGTCATCCTTACAACAAGAAGGCAAACAGGGTTCTGCAACTTCATTTCCTACCCCCTGTACCCAGATCCACCTTTAAACCCTTAAATCAGACTGGCCTGGGTGATCACACTGGCCTTGAACAGAATCTTGGCTTCATGTCCCAAATGTCACCTACTCAAAGAGGCTTTCCTCACCAGTGTATTGCGTGTTGCCTACCATTCCCACTTCAGACACTATCGTGGAGACTTCTTTGAGTGGCCTCGGAGAGCTTGTCTCTGAACTTACAGCCTTTACTTGTTTATTATGTGCCCTCCTGCCCCTTCCTGTTTACTTTGTATCCCCAGCATGCAGGGCAAACCCTGGGACCCAGGCCAAGTCCAGGGGCTGCTGTCTGAGGCTCCTGTCTGCACATCAGCTGTCTTGGAGCTACTCTCTCTTCCGGAGCGCGCAGATGAAGTCGGATGTTTGGAAGGCTTAGGAATCATGACACTATATGCTAATAATAAAACTGCAACAGGTACAGCAACTCTTTACTGAGTACCTACTTAGTGCCAGATCCCAGACGGGGTGTTAGACACGTCCCCCCCCCCCCCCAGCAACTCTAGGGAGGTGGATAGCGGCTATGCGGCATGACTTCCCTAGGCAGATTAGTATCTGGTACTGGGAAATGATATGCCAGATACATTGGTGTTACCCTCACGATGGAAGTATTTGGACAGTATTTATGTAAGTCTGTAAAGGATGCAAAACAGCGAAGGATTCTTCTGGGAAGTAAATTCAAATGCCTGGAAAACACTCTTCCCTAGAGTCACACTCTGCACCAACCTCCCCTCTCCGGAAGACACCACCCTTTCCAGGCACAAGGCAGTAAGCAACCTCGGGTAGATTCCCCAGCTAATGAGAACCCCTCGTTTTCCCCTGCAGGCAGGTAAAGGGTTCAACTATATGAGCACGCCACCTCCCCAGGAGTCCTGGCCTCTGTTGCGAAGAAAAAAAGCACATAAATATAATGTAAGGTGTTATTATTCTGGCAAATGTACTCTAATTCTGGACCAGATGCGAACTGCAGCCCAGTGGTATGATATTGAAAAAAGAATTATAATAATTATTTTTTGGCAGCCTGGAGTCTTTCATCTTTATGAGATGATAGCAATGTCTTAAAAGGATTATCACAGTGCTGCGTGGTAATAATAATAATCCTTTATTATGTATAATGCTTTAAGAGTTTTAAAAGAACTTTGATATAAAATATAAGGGTTGGTTCTAATAGCAATCCTTTGAGGTATATGGAGTGGGAATTATTTGCCACATTTCACAGCAGGGGAAACTGAGGCCCAGGGCAATTAAACAGCTTTTAGCCATGCGAGATATCTTGGCCAGGCAGCTCCCGGATCCTTAGGCACCACTTCCCCATCTAGGGCTTGTTAAAGAAATCATTGCTGGTGAACTGATTTAAAGGAAAACACCAGGAGAGATTTGAAGAGTGTGTGTGTGTTTGTGTGTGTGTATGTGTGTGTGTGAGACCTGAGGATTCTAGTAAGCGATTCTTAGGGACTAACAGACCATTTTAGAAGGGCAGATGTGTGATAAAACCTTAATAAAGCCCTAACTTTCAAGCATTGTCATCTGTTCCGTATCAGACTGTCACACTGAAATCCCCGTGCCATACATATTACCCAGGCTCCAAGCTTCCCAATAAAGATACTCGATATGTATAGAAAGAATGTTCCATGAAGCTCTTTCATGTCTATTTTCTCATTTCTTGCCTTATGGTGGTTTTTTTCTTTCCCTCCAGAAATAACACTCTTACAGTTTATATTGCTGCTGTTTCTGTCTTAATGAATTATAGGAGTACATTTTATGGTTTCAGAAACAGTTGTCTCGGGCAGTGAATCAACTAGCAGGCTTCTCTTCCTCAACCTTCTCCCCAGAAAAGAAATGAGAAGCAAAAGCAACTCGCGTCTTCACAAATGATGTACTTTGCTCTGATCACAGCCCTTTGGCTCTTTCTCCCTTCACATCCCAGGCCCTGGAGGCTTCCAGGGCTCTGCTTCTGAACCTTCTTTTCTGATGATTGACATGCTTGTTTTCAGAGGAAGGCAAAGGCTGCTCGCTCTACCACCCCCGCTTGGCACATAGGAGTGTGTTGGGAGGAAGGTACCAGAAATCTCCATCTTCAGAACCAAGCAGCCCAAGAAAGATATCTTTATTTAGGAATCCGTAGTTCAAATATATTAAAGTTCTAGTTTACACTGAAGGTTAAAGAAGTTTAGTGAAAGTCAGTTTTAATGAATGCTAGTTCCCTCTATGCACTTACCTCCAGAAAATGTTCTGCCTGCTGTTCTCGATCCAATTTCCTTGAAGTTGTTGTAATCAGACCTGCGTAGAAATGAGAATATTTGACTTTTAAATATCTGGGGCAAGTAGCTTACTGAGCATGGGAAGCAAATCCAGTTAAAGGAAAAGCAAAACTGATGGGGAACAGTAACTCTTCCATCCCCAGTGCCCATCAAGATGGTCTCTGAATTTTTCTTATAAATTTTATAAATAAAATTTATAAAGGAAACCTGAAAAATTTGTTCTGGTTCTGCTTACCTCCGTTAGATACTGTAATCACTCTGGGGATGTAGAAACTCACTGAAGAACCATTGTTTTCCTGATAATAAGGAATTTCAATGATTCATTTGCATACGACTGAAACTCTACAGTAAGAACCTCATTAAAGATTTCAGAGATCTTGAACGCTAATAGGTTGTTGATGCTGATCAGAATCAGGCTATGGAACAGCACTTTCTTATTTAACTTTTTAATGCTGATACAATTTTTTGTTACCCTTGACAAGGAAGGTTACTTCGGTAATAGCTACTTGTACACATAATTATTTCAAATTTAATAACTTATATACCAAAGACCTCACACTGTAATTTTATCATTTTGTTTTATGTGTTGAAATCTTTACACAAAATCAGTTCCACATGGGAAATATCTCTATATCTTTCCTTCGAATGGTGTTTCCCGTAAATGAATCACCCCTTTGAGTATAAAGACAAAGAAAAGGCAATGAGAAGCCACAACCTTCAAGGCTGCCCAGTTATTACACCAATTTGTCTTTTGCAGGTATTATTATTATTATTGTCAAATGGCAATTAGGAGGTCAAATTTATATTCCATTTCTTGATGCTACACCGTCCCTGAAGACGAGACTATGGATTGGGTTGATCTTGTGACCTGTGCTGATGGACAGAAAAGAGCAGGGAAAATCGCATGTCAAGCTTGCTCCCCACATGAGTGAGGTACAGGAAGTATGGAAAAGGCATTTTACCAAGATCTGCTGAGAGGCTCAAGACCTCTAGCTTTTGTTTTACATGTACCTGGTAGGTGGGAGCATGTGGATTCTAGAGAAAGCCAAGAAGAGGCCCCAAGAGGTGAAATGGGCATCAAAATAAAATCCCACGGACGGTAGCATATCTCTTTACAAAATGGCCCCACTCTCCTTCACTCTTATCTGCCCACACACCCCATGGGAGGGAAGGCTGTGTTCCCACTCTACAAATGATCTACCTTCCCATCAATTCTTTCTGGAACATGCCCCACCCCCCACTGCTTCACCTATAGATGGTTTACATTTAGCTCAGATGTTAGAGAGGTGACCTGTCTTCCAGGGTTAGGTGTCCATCTGGTGTGTCCCAAAACAACCAGTTCACTCCTCCATCACGGCTCTTTGCTCTGTGCTAGAATCCGTTGTTCACATGTGTGTATTTCCCCACTAGACAAGTTGACAGAGTTCCTTCATGGGAAGGCTCTGCCTTTTTATTTTGAAGCCCTGCTGTCCCCCTAGCCTGCGGCCTCTAACAAAGAATAGGAACTTCATTAATGCTCAGTTGACAAAAGCTGCTATAGAGGAGATTATTTATTTTCTAATCTCCAGTTTTGCTGCAGACTTAGAGCGTGTTTCTTCAGGAAGGTACTGTTTTGTGTGCCAGGAGAATGTTTGCAGGTGGACCAGGGGTGCTGGCTTCTCATATTCATTTGAAACCACATTCGGAGTGTCTTCATGGGATTGGCACACCGCTAGGCACTCTTGGGATACAAAGATGAGCTACTGTCTGAGATTTTGGAGAGAAGACTGGTATCAAGACTTTGAAGTCAGTAACTTCAGAATCAGTAACTTCTCTTCCCTCACTGCTCATCAGAACCCTTCCAGGGAAACTCAAAAACTCAGATTCTGGGCCCTAGTCCACCTCTCATTTACAGTGTCCAGGTCTCTTGGGACGATGCCTGAACAGGTTCTCTAAATCTGAAAGGCGGCTCTGTGCCATTCCACTCTCCTTTGTTGAATCTCAGCATGACTTTTTATTGACATTAATTTTTCTGCCCAGCCACATCCAAGAATGAAATGCATCGAGCTGCTTTAGCATCTGGCTCAGTGTGTTGGGGGGGGTGCGGGGAGGGTTGGGGAGGAATGTGGGGGAGACAGAGATGGTGTGGGTGCCCCAGTGGCTGAGGTGATAAAGGAAGAATAAAGCACAGCTCTCTGGTTCAGATTGACTGAGGGTCAGTGTGGTCACACCAAGGGGCGTCACACACAGAAATCTGACTCCTTCGTTTCCAGGCTGTTCTTTCCGACAGGGTCACATGTCACAATGGCACTGTCCAAATGAGAAGTAACTGACTTCTCAGAAAGGGAAGGGAGGCTTTCGCAAACCTCAGCACCTCCTCAGGGGGCATCCTCTGTGAGAAGTCACAATGGGAATGAGGAACACTTATTAGAGGGACGCTATACATGGATGAAAGGGCCATCAGCCTTCACTCTGCTGGTTGCCTGCTGCTCTTGCAGGCACAAAAGACCAAGAGCCCTTTGCCCTCTGTTCTCCCTGAGAACACTTGTGTCACGTCCTCACTGGGTCAGGAAGCCATGGACCCCGTGACGTGCTGTGCACAGGGAAGAGGTCAGGCTTCCTCTCCTGATTCGTGCTAGGGTGATTTCTTCCTCCTTCCTTCCTTCCTTTCCAAGGAAAGCCACTTATTTGCATAATGCTTATGTAGGACTGAGGGAGCAGTGTGACACTCCTGTCATCTCCATCCCGGGATGTGTTTTTCACATACTTAACAGCCAACCGAGAAAGAGACAGCCTTCCTGAAAATTCTGAAACACACACAACAGGGAACCTGGAGCATGACAAAGCCAAGCCGACTCTGTTCTGGAAGAAAGGCAGGAAAGCTTCTGTAGGTTTTAGTTCCCTGTGTTTCCATTATTGTTATTTTCACAGAGAGATGGTAAAAGGCAGGTTAAAAAAAAAAAAAAATCTAAGTCAAAAGTGAAAATCGGCAGGAAATCAGATGAGGTAGGGTGTGGACAGGAAATGCTATTTGTGGGGACAAGGTTTCTTCTGGGGTGATGAAAATGCTCTAAAATTACAGACTGTGGTGATGGTTGCACGGTTCCACACGGATTCTGAAAACCACTGAATTGTATACTTGAAATGCGTGAATGTCATTGCATGTAAATTACATGTCGGTAAAGCTGTTTAAAAATCAGGATGAGATCACAAACTGCCTTTTAGATTTTTAACAAGCCCCTCATGTTTGGAGAAGACCGGCATTTAAAAAAAATGAATGACCGGACAGAGACATTACTTTAGGAATTAGGCATGAAGAGGGAGGGGTTGAGATGAATGGTGTAATCGGGTGTGTCCACAGGGAGTCAGAGACATAAAAATAATGAACAGAATGTTTTGGGGTTAAAGCTACAACTGGTAGTTATTTGTGCTAGGAAATAATCCTTGTTATGAAGATGGGACCAGCTACACTAAGAAGAGGCAAGAGCTCTCTTCTCTTAAAGAGACACACTTGGATGAGCTCTGGCCCTTAGCAGCAGTGGTTTTCAGTCAGAAAGGAATGCGGTGAGCCATCCTCACAGTCCAGAGGAATTTGTCAAAATAGCCAATGCTGTGTCTTCATTTTTAACAACTCTGTGGTCGCTGAATGTAGCTGGGCCTTAGAAAAGAGGAGAGAATAAAACAGAGCACACTCTCTCTCTTCAGCTTTTCTGATGCATCATGGTGGATGGCAATCCCATTGTGTAACTTCAGCAGGAGAGAGGCGTGGACATCACACATGTAACTGAAGACCCATTGGGCACAGTAAATTGGGGACTGACATGATGAAATTGAATTTCAAAGATAAATCATAGGCGAGCTTTTGAATGTGGTTCGGAGATATAAACAAACACATCATTTGATATAATTACATATGCAAACCTCCAATTTAGGAGGGGAATTGTGCCAGTACTAAGTGAATGATACTCACTAAAGGCGGGGGGAGCATATGGCTGAAACCATGCAATTACGTTAAAAATGACTAGCTTTGATTTTTTGTTGTGGAGACGGGGGACTCTCATAATCTCTCTGAGAAACAGCCTGAGCACGAAAATGTCACTCCTGTTCAAAAGAGAACATACAGTGTTCTAAGTAGTTATGGTCAGAGAAGCCATACTTGTGGGAAGACATCTTTTCCCGGCTTTTTCTCCCTGTGGGTGTCCTGGGTCGCAGCTGTGTAATCTAAGTGTCATGACATTCACATTTTGTTTAAGTGCTACTTGAAGTAATGTGGGTCTTCGCTACTTCAGCATAATTTTCCAGGACTGTTGGAAACTGCATTTAGTATCAAAAAAACACAATTAGAATGATCAGCCCTGTAAGCTACAATTAGTACTAAGTCTGTCCTTCTTAACTCCATTTCCTCTGCTCTCGACTGCTCCTCGTCCACCCCCAGATATCTGGAAAACCCCTCACCATCCGTCCAAACATTTCACACATTGCTCTCCACAAAGTCTTCTCTGATTTTCCCTCTAGCATTTTTCGGGTAACCCATCTGTCATCAGGATCCCCTTCTAGACCACAGTTTCAAGAAGGCAGAGATTTGGGGGAGTTTACCTGCTGATCTCGGGAACCTAGGGGAGAACCCGTCACAGTTGTTCAACATGCAAATACTATTATCACTGCACCCAATATGTGGCTCTGTTTGTTAGTGGACTGTTCCTAATATGAGACAAGTAAAAGGGTAAAAAAGAGATCTTAGTCATCTCATGTTCTTGGTACTTAACATAGAAGCTAGCACCTTGTAAGCAGAACTTGTTTGAAAGAAACTTCCAGAATGCTCAAAGCTGTTTTATACAGAGTGGCCATAATGGTCCCAAACCACGGGAGCTGAACTGACCTAAACGCTCTATTTCATCCTTTGAGTAATTTCAAGGTCTTTCCAATTTCTGGAATTCTCTCTCATGCTGAATGTTGAAGGTGTTTACAACAACTCCTGACAGCCTGTTCTTTTTTTATTTTTTGTTGTTGATGACAGCTTTTTAATCTTTAATGTTACACACAAAGGCTTTGTGGCTATTTCCATAGTCTTCCATATCCTGGTTTCTATCAAATTGATGCAGAAATGATCTCCTCATAGTATCCCACATTTGCTGAGTACTATGTGCCAGCCACTGTACCAAAGAGCTCACATACATGCTGTCATTGAATCTCACAGTGATGAGGGAGACAAGAACTATTCTGACTCCATTTATAGGAGGAAATTGACTTACATAAGGTGTCCAAGGTCACCAATGATTAAACCATCATTCGTACGAGGGACATAATTCTGAAGCCTCTTCACTATCTCCCTAGCAGATGAGTACGTACAGTGGTGGCAAAGCCCTTGTCTGGGAGCCAGGAGACCTGGGTCCTGGTCTCAGCCCTGCTGGTTATTGGGTGGAGAGTCTAGGCAATGACATGGTTTCTCTAGGCCCCTGTTACTTTACCTGGGAATACGCTAAGTCTCTTTTCAGTGTAAGGAGTCTAAAATAACACAAAAACATTAAAAGGAGATCATTCTTTGATCTCTTACTGACCCTACTTTCTTCTTGGTGGACCCGAGCCCAGCTGAGCAGGACGTGGGTAACTCACGTCCTGGCAGGAACAAGAGGGGCTGCATTATGGTTTTTATTTACCCACAAAATCTTTATATAGCTTGAATATTATCCCCTTATTGGGTATATCATTTACAAATATCTTCTCTCATTCAGTAGATTGCCTTTCTGTTTAGTTGATGATTTTCATTTGTTGCACAAAATCAACACTTAAGGATAAGCTTGTCTCTCAAAAAGAGGAAAATGAAAACATCATTTAACTATAAGTGTGTTTTTCTAAGTGGAAAAAAAAACAACACCCATATTCTCATGTTTATTGTCTCTTCCATAATATCCCAACTTCTAGAACTTCCATTTCCACCTTTCTGTTCAGCCCATCAGGGAACCGTGAAATGTCGCCTGCGTATTTACACATGGACGAAAGGCTGTGAACTGAATTTGGAGAATGAAATAGACACATGATAAGTGTAAATTTCCGTGCAAATGCAAATTCAAATGCAAAGATTTTTATAGGAAAAATTAAAGTTGGAGTGAAGAGACCTATTAATTTTTTTTTTTTATTTGACAGAGAGAGATCATAAGTAGGCAGAGAGGCAGGCAGAGAGAGAGAGCGCGGGAAGCAGGCTCCCTGCTGAGCAGAGAGCCTGATATGGGGCTCAATCCCAGGACCCTGATATCATGACCTGAGCCAAAGGCAGAGGCTTTAACTCACTGTACCACACAGGTGCCCCTTAAATTTGTTTTAAAGAAACAACCAGATAATATGTTTTTAGACTAAACAATGTTTCTTTCTTTTCTTTTTTAAGATTTTACTTATTTGACAGAGAGAGACACAGTGAGAGAAGGAACACAAGCAGGGGGAGTGGGAGAGGGAGAAGCAGGCTCCCCGCTGAGCAGGGAGCCTGATGCAGGGCTTGATCTCTGATAGAGGACACTGGGATCATGACCTAAGCAAAAGGCAGATGCTTAACGACTGAGCCACTCAAGCGCCCCTCTTTTTTTTTTTTCTTTTCTTTTTTTGGAGGGGGTGGTTTAAGATTTATTTATTTATTTCAGAGAGAGTAGGAGAGAGAAGCTCAAGCCAACTCCCTGTTGAGCACAGAGTGGGGTTAGGGCCCAATCTCATGACGCTGAGATCACGACTTGAGCCAAAATCAAGAGCTGGACACTTAACCGACTGAGTCACCCAGGTACCCTAAACAATATTTCTTTAAAAAGAAAAGAATCACCAGAAATAAAAAATATATATAAGAGTTAATGCATTGGTTATGATGGGGTTAAAAAAAGGGTCTGGAAACTGGCTCCAGCAGACAAGCTTCTTAAGTAAGAGCTGTTTCATGAGGTGTAAAGATTTGGAGTTGCTTGACTGAGTACATAGTGCTACTATTAAATTTTCTTAAGAAAATCTGACAGGGAAATCATGGAGAGAGCTTCCCTCTGCAGCTTGAGCTTTTCTTTATAAATAGTGACTTTGAAGATGCCAGTAGAAACTTCAAAACTGCGTGAGTGAGGATGTATCCTGGACCAAGGATGGAGACCCTGTGGCTCACACGTGGTGCAGAGCTGGTGGCCTTCTGGCAGTTAAGTTTCATTTTCTTTCTTTGCAAGCCAATGGATGGCATTTCTCAAATCTGCCTGAGCAGCACGGAAATTGCAGGCAGGATTCTTCTGCTAGAAATGCTTTCACCCTTGGATACAGGATGTTGCAGCTGCTACAGGTAGCAAAGGGAGAAAAGCCAGCTTGTGCAGGAAGAGTGTTGGGGCTTTGCACACACCTCTGTATCTTCATTTCAGGCCCAGCTGACGGATGGAGTTGCCCACAGCCCGGAGGGAGAGGTGTAATGTTCTGGCAAGCTCTGTTCCTTTGCTGTACCACTCGTTACAGACAAGATTGATTAAGGGCTTGGGGTCAAGGTAACTTGTCATCAGGGTGAAGGATAAGACAGTGGCTAACGAGGGAGGAATAATGAAGAAGATGTTGTATGGTGGAGAATATTCCAAAGACCTCTTCCCTGAATAATTCTCTCCCATATCACGTGTTCCTGCCACATACATCAACATATGCATGCACACACATGCAGACATATACGTACACACACAGATACACACAGGACCAGAGACACTGTGTATGAGTCTACTTTAGTCCAAGTACCTGGATACATACCAGACCCATCTGTTCTTCCCTGAGTTTCTCTCCTCATCACTAATTCTCATGGCTCTCCCTTCTAATCTCACACAGCCCTCTGGCTCTGCCTTCTGGTTTGGCCTAGATGAAGAAGGATTTATGCACCTGAAGAAGTCTCTAGGGGATTTAGCTAAACCTTGAATGCCATATTGGATTTCTTCAGAGAAATTAAGCTACAGATGGTGAACCCGTATTAAGGATGTTGTATGAAATGATGCCATCTTTAGGTGCCATTAACATACCACTGACGTGTGTGCTCAGATGTGCAATATGGAACACATCTCCCTCTTCCTCTTTCTGCCAAGGTTTTCTTCCGCATAATTCTGAATATTTGATGATCAAGATAAGGAAGAAGTAGTGGCTAGAAATCTAAGGACACTCTGTGGATGGGCCTCCGAGGTAACCTAGTCTGGGAAGCATGATGGGGTACTGGTTAGCAAAGCACTAACCAACACTCAGTCTTTGGCCTTAGACCATCTGCTCTTTCTTGCCTCTCAGTCCTGCCCCCAGGCAACTGCATGGTCTTCAGCAAGTTACTTAGCTTCTCTAAACAGCAGCTTCCTTAGTGGTAAAATGAGGCTTCTTAAATTAAATCATCGATTTAAAAGGCTTAGTTTGGTTCCTGGCACATACTAAATGCTCAAGTAATGTAATTCTCATTATGAGCTCCCCAAATAATGCTTGTTGTATCCTATGCGTTCAAGGATGTAATTGTGCTTCCCTCCGGTTTTAAGACTTCCCACCAAATGTGTCTGAACATCTGGGCCACAAAAATTGTAAAATGTCTCTTACTCGCAATGTCACAGGACAGATAAGAAAACTGATGCTTACGGTTTAAGTAACTTGTTCAAAGACTTTTGAGAAGTCCTTCAGCCACACATTGTTACATTTCATCCAGGAGGTAGTATACAGACCTGCAGCTCAAAGTGCGGCAAGGGTCGCAGCATCAGCATCACCGAGGAGCTTGGACGTGCAAACCTGCAGGCTCCTCCCAGACCTAGGTGATCTATTTTGAGAAGCCTGTTCAAGACCATGCCTGGTTTTCACATTTGGTGGTGGTCTGGAACCCCATGGGGAGCATGAGCAAACACGGATGCCAGGGTCCCACGTTCCGAAGTTCTGAATTATCTGGGATGGGCATAGGTCAGAGCATAGAGATTTTTCAAGAGCTCCAGGTGATTCCAAAATTCAGGCAAGGGGGAGAATCACTATATAGATAGTTGTTCTTGCTGGGTGATTCAGCCAAGGTAACTGGTTTTCTGTTTGTTTATTTGTTTTTTGCTTATCCAAATGGTCTAGTTTTCCCACAATGAAAAATACTCCATTTTTAAAATACAAAAGAATTTAAAGACCAATAAAATGGGGCCCCTCACGCATAGTCTCCTGTGTGTCCTCAACTGAATTTGCTAACGTTCTTTCTTTTTAAATATTTCATTTCTTTATTTGACAGAGAGAGAGAGAGAGAGCATGAGCAAGGGGCGGAGGTTGGGGAGGAGAAGCAGGCTCCCTGCTGAGGAGCCTGATTCGTGGCTCATCCCAGGCCCCTGAGATCATGACCTGGGCAAAAAGCAGAGGCTTAATCACCTGAGCCACCCAGGGGCCCCTGAATGCTACCAAATTCTATTCCGAATCCACGCAGCAAAGGACAAAACCCCAGGGTTGCCAGGTTTAGATTGAACTTTAGATCGGACATATGCCTTCTATCTACCCCTAACATAATGGTTTATCTCAGCTACAATTTGACCTCATTCTGGGGGCTTTCTTGTGCTGTGTGATGCCTCTCTTGGCTCCATCTGGCCCTCAGGTAGCAGAGGGAAACATCCCCTCTGTGGCGACGCTGTCTCTTCACCACAAAAGCATACTGAACACAAGGCACATTGGGAAGAGATAAGACGAAACAATAGTAAGCCTTTATGTTGGTCTCCGTGGCACCCAGTGAGGGAGACACACACCTACGCAAACAGCGATGATACACGATGTGATCTATTACATACCCTGGGGAGGTCCAGGTGCTCTGAAGAAGGAAAGATAAACACTGAATCATGTGACCGGAAAATTTAAGGGAATAAATTGAACGTTGAATTTGCACTGGGCCCTACATGGAGAACCAGATTCCAACAAATGGAGAAGATGGAAAAAACTGAAGTAGAAAATCTGTAACTAGGTCTGAAACAAATTAATGAGAAAGATGAGTCTGGTTTTCAATCCTGGCTCTCTGATTTCTTAGCCGTGTGACCAAGGACAAGTAACACAACTTCTCTGTTCTAAGTCTGTAGTCTCTGAAATGGGGATAGATCTAACTCCCTTACAGGCTCTATGTAGCTAATAGTATAGACAAAGTGTTTGGCATAGGGCCACTTAGCTGGGCTGTTTAAAAAACAGAAGTACCGTCTATGAAAAGCAGTGCATTATCTTTTATTTTTGTTAAAAGTCCTAACAGCACTGGGATGCTATTTATAATTACATTCAAGAGGGACACCTTGGGTAGCCTGGGAGGCTCAGTCTTTAAGTATCTGCCTTCGGCTCCTGTCTTGGTGCCAGGGTCCTGGGATGGAGCCCCGAATAGGGCTCTCTGCTCTTCGGGGGGCCTGGTTCTCCCTCTCTCACTCCCCTTCTTGTGTTTCCTCTCTCGCTGTGTCTCCCTCTGTCAAATAAGTTAATAAATAAATAATCTTTTAAAAAATTTAAAAATAAAAAACAGGGACACTTTACTGTTTTCAGACATGTCACCTCTGAAAATGTCTGCAAATGTAATAACCAAGTCCGTGAGAGTTAAGTTTCCTTCTACTTATTCAAATGAACACTATGAAGTTCTTTGATTTCTACACACTCCAGAGGTGTGAAAACCACCACTGCACTTCCCTTAGAAATGATTTCACTGCAAATAATTTGTTTCTACATCTGTTTTCATGTGACAGATAAAATCAGAAGGTTGGAGAAAGTGCAAATTACTCAGAGGATGTGCAAAGTCTTGAAAACACATTTGTGCTTTGTAGGCGTGCCATTCTGTAAGATCAGCTTTGCTCTGTAATCTGTACAAGGTCTTGGGTAGGAGCAATGTTTTGCAACTCAATTTAAAAAAAATCTAGGAAAAATATCGCTTGTTATGGAGAGCTTTGAATGTTATCAGAAGACTGACAAGCCTCCCCCCTTTTTATATCACACGTTTTCCAATTAATTTCCACATAATTCAATCCTTCCTTTTGTCCTAAATTTATATATACACTGTAAAACCTCATTATTTTGCATCCCACCTATCAGAGGATTTGTAATAGTTCTGGGGATAGTTGAAGTTTACCTTTGTACTACCTACGTAAATTAATAGGGTGGAAAGGTCTCAGGGGAATATTTAATGTACTTGAGACAAACCATTTGCAAAGCACTTGAATTTTAACAACCCCCACTTTGATGTTCTAATTGCATATAGCCTATGTAACTATTCATTAGAGTCTGTCCAACCAGGTCTTTTGTTTGGCAACACTTTAATAGTTGCATTAACCTTATGTGTTGATTGGAAAGCAGTAAATGTGTGTTTCCTGAAATATTCTAGAATCTGCATTTTCAACTGCTGTAAAATCCTCTTCCACAAGAGTCTGAATTAATGGAATTTCATGGTCTTTCTGTGCTTTGGGAAGAAGTACCACCTCCCCTCCAAATCATGTGGAATGCAGCAACTTTGTGCAAGTCTCTAAAATGTCGTGTCTCTGTTTCTTCCTCTGTAACACAGCCATGATTTAATAGGGGAGGAATCCCCTTTTCCTCACCAGAAGAAATATATAATATTTTTTTCCCTTGTAAATTGAAGTGGAAATAGAGGAGGTTAAAATTTTTTAGAGCTCCTTGGGAAAAATTGCTGTATCAAGTCAGTGAAGAGTTGTATACTCCTGACGGTCTTTTATAGAGGACTTTATAAATAATTGCATTCTAGCTTTATTACTTTGTATTTTGTTTATTGTTTGTCTCCATCAGTAGATTGTGACCTCTCCAGGACAACTATGCTTTTATTCATTCATGTTCTTTAGAAAAATATAGGAAGCAGGGCGCCTGGGTGGCTCAGTCAGTTTAGCGTCTGCCTTCGGCTCAGATCATGATCGCAGGGTCCTGGAATCAAGTCTCGCATTGGGTTCTTTGCTCAGCGGGGAGTCTACTTCTCCCTCCTCCCCTGCCACTCCCTCTCTCTCTGTCAAATAAAGAAATAAAAACTTTTAAAAAATATAGGAAACTAGGCTAGTCTCTGTATCTTCCATGCCTAGCAAAGTGCATATGGATGGGGATCAATCAGTTTTAGTCTATTGGATGAACAAAATATACTATTGAAAATGTGAACGGAAGCGTGTGTGAATGCCTCCACAGGTACCACCACCCAGAGCAGGTGACGGCCCATTATCTATGGGAATGCTCACTCAGCATTGATACTACAGCTTATAAAAGCGCCCATGTCTTTTGGGAAAAGCTTCCAAATAAATTTCAAAATGGAATTATGTGCTGTGATAATTATTATTTTGGGTTTTTAACGCAAAATGTTACAAGTTCATACAGCCATGTTTTTTTGGATCACATGTCAGAGTCTGCAGTCTGTGTGGTTAATTGAGGTTAATGGGGGGAAGTGGCAGATTGCCAATGCTAATGAGTTTTTCTTGACTCTTTCTAAAATGTATTTTATTTCTCTTTTGCCTTTACTTTTTGTTTAACTAAATTATGTTATTTATCCAAGAACCTGTCACATAGAAGTAGGGTTGCTCACTGCCCGTCAGAGAGGGCTCAGCCCATGTTTCACTTCTCAAAGAACATTAGGAGTGCGTATGTGGGGATGAAAAATAGGAAACCTCTGACTTCCCTAGGTCTGCAGGGCGCTCCGCAGTGAGTATCAAAATGGAGGACAAGTCAAAGGGCCTTGTAGGATCACACTCCCAGCTAGAATCTGATGAATTAATTCTTCCAACATGCAGCCAATAATCTAGTAAGGAGTGTGCTAAGGGGGAAACTCCGCCATGTTTCATCACAAGAGGGACTTAGGTGGCCATTTTAGCTTCTTGTTCGAAGAGAATAACTGAAAGAGTAAGACTGGGGAACAACCAAAGGGCAGCAAATACTGGCTCGTGGGATGGGGTTTGGTGTAGTGAGGAGGGGAGGTAGGCAGCATTGAAGACCATCATGGAATCTGTCTCTAGATCTTATTTATTCCCTATTTATCCAGAAGATCAACATAAATACGTATCAGTTGTTAAGAGCCACACAACCAAGTGACCATCAAATTTAGGAGCGGGACTCCTACATTGGAGCCCTTCACCAGTGCACTGTAATTATTTGCTTGGTTTTCCTTTTCCTGGTTCCCGTAGGAGAGGTGGCAGAAGCTTGTTGAAGTTTTCCTCCTACTTCAGGGATGAGAAAGGGACGGCTGACCCTGGAAAACTGAAAATTAAGGGCTGCGGGGACTGGCAGGTGTCCTGGGCACTTATGTTCAAGTCTCTGTCTGTCTTTCCCTCCTCCTTTTCTTGGCATCCCAACCTCCAAGCCCTCCGACGAAGTCAGGACAGGGGCCAGTAGCACAGTGGCAAACGTTTCCTCTACATTTTTAGCAGTTTCATATTTTGTCTCTGGGGCTAACAGTTTGTAATGGGTGGGTACACAAGAGGGACCCATTTAAAAACCCACTAGCCAAATAAACACGCCACCCAGATTAAAAGAAAATGTTATCTTCTTTGTTAGCCCTCCGAGAAGTTCAGTATCTTCTCAACAAATGGCTGAGCCTACAGAGCCTGAGAGTAGATTTTTAAGCCATTCACAACACTGTGTCAGTCCTTTCTCAGTGAAAATGAGCTCAATTCTACTGTGGTTGTAATTAGTGGATAATTAGTACTTGTATATTTCAATGCTACATGTCATGGAACTTGGCGCCTAGTTTAGCATCCATTCCACAAGATTATTTAGTTTTGCTGCAGTTTTAATTCTTCTGAGTCACACTGGTGTCCTGGCACTAGAGAGACTGAGGCTCAAGCTAGAGAGACTAAGGTTTGAAATTATATTAATGGGTTTCATTTTTCCCGTGGAAAAGAAAATTGTCAGAAGGCTTTGCACTAACAAACTGAAGCAGCGGACAGGAGTGCACAGAGAAGGCATTCCACAGTCTCAGCAGCCATTCTGGGCTCTGGGTTTTTAATAAGACATGAGGTACAGACAGTCTATTCCCCCTGCAGACTTGGCACAAACGTACCTGCCTTCAGAGAAGCCTGGAGTAACGGCGAATGGGCAGTGAATACATGACTATAGCCAAGGGGTTAAAGACTCAGGTAGAATTATGCAAAAAGGTAACATGCGACCCAGAGGGGCTTCCCAGGATGGGCTCTCTTGGGTTAAAATGAGGAGTCTGTCGGGTACACAAGGAGGAAAAGGGCCTTTCACCATGTGCTGGTGGGATAGGGACAGCATGCAGGCAAGAAGGGCTACAGTTCTGTCCCAAAGTTACTTCGAGAGGCCTTAAGGGAAACTTTGGAATTCTGTGTTATTTATGATACATTTCCCCTAGGGACACTCAGCACCGCAAGGTGCTCTTTTATGAACATGGAAATGTTTTTCATCTTTACACGTCAAGAAATAGCACTGCAGATGCCAACAGCAACAGTCAGCTCTCCATTCTTGCAAGGCTCACAATGGAGAGACCAAGACCACCTGATAAGCCAGTACCTGAGCCTAACACAGAAACAGATAGAGGATGCTAGAAGAACACCACTCAGCTCCCTCTGAAATAGAGCCTTTCCTCACCACTCCCTTGGTTTCCTCTTGGAAACAACACTTTTGCATGGTGAGCAACCATCCCGGTGTGCCAGAGATGGTCGTGTTGTGGCAATCAAAATCCTAGTTCTCCGTTCCACAGAATCCTCAGTGTTAGGGAAACCAGGATGAGTGGTCACCCTAGTTTTAGATCACAATGTAATGCCAGGTCTCCGGGACTAACTTACTAAACAGACCTTCGAGGCTGGATGCATAGGAGAGTGTTTGCCATCTTGCTGTGGCATCCACTTTGGCTGGCAGATGGGGAAACCGAGGCACAGAGAGGGACAGTGCCGTGTCAGATTCCATAGTGCTCAGCTCTGACTAGGTTGCCCTGTTCAAAAACACTCAGAACTGCTTTATGACTTTCTTTTCTCTTCCATATAATCACACATTTCTAAACAATCTCCTCAGCTCCTCCCTGACCTAGCTAAGAACTGATATCATTTTCTGATTATTCTCTATGCAACCAGGGTATTCTGAGTACTCTACAGGCAACACTTCACTTAATCCTCCCCCAAATTCTAAATTTCTGTTACCAAATTGCTAAACACCATTATCGCTCCATTTTTCAGACAGAAGAGCCTGAGTCTTAGCAAGATCAGGAAAGCTTGCTAGAGGTTACACAGCTAGTGACAAAGATTGGAAACTCAACCAAATTGTCTGATTCCAGAATCCTTATCCTTACCACGAGGATATAAGACTCCTCTTCTTATTCAATTTGACCTTCTGCTATTTAAGATTATTCTATCATTTAACCAAAAAATTTGCAAAAGGTACAGGAATGGCTTTCTCATTTATTCCACCTTCCATTGATTATTTCATTCACCAGAAAGACATCTTCATATAAGAATCTCTATTTGCTTTTCAGTTCCCAGTGGACCTGGGGCCACATCAAACCTTCCCACTACAATATTGCTTCAGAAAAATGCAAATCCAATGTGTGGATAGTGTTTTTGTCTTAAGCCATTGAGCTGTTGTAGGACCGATCCAATTAAACATCAATGACCCACCATTGACCGATCCTAAAGGAATCCAAGCGCCATGCTTCTCTTAACTCTGCCAAGACCTTCACCATTTGGATTTCTAGTTCTTCTCTGAGCTCTTCTCTCCTTAGGTAATGTCCTCTTCCAGATTTCCTCTTGCTAGTCTTCCTTTTGAAAGTCTCTTACTTAACAAATTCAATTCAATTCATCAAAGTATTGAAGTTTATCGCCAGATTCTAGCTACTCTGCAATTTTTTCTGTTCCTGGAGCATGAAAGCTTACTTCTGCTTTAGGCCTTTGTCTTTGACCTTTCTTGGCAACATTCTTCTCCCCGCACCCCACCCCCATATCTGCATGGCTGATCCCTTCTCTATCACATAGAGCTCGGTTCAAAAATCCCCTCTTGAGAGAGAACATTTCCCCTCTCTCTGGTCACCCTGCTGAAAGTCTCTCCCTCCTGGTTTTATTTTCTTCTGACCTTCTCTGTCTGTAATCCTGTTTGCATATGTGTTCATTTATTGATCGTCTACCTCCTTCTATAGAATGTAAGGCTTACAAATATAGGAGATTCACACGCACCTGCCGTATCTGTGGTACCTAGAAGAGTGTCTGGCACATGGTAGGCCCTCAACAAATGACTGCTGAATGGAAGAAGGAATGACTTTATGCAAAATACTCATGAATGTTACCGATGTCCTCCTGTCCTTGCATTTGAATATCCTGCATGGTTTTTGTTCTTTCATCATTTTCACAATAAATGTTTTCAGTATTGCTTTCGACTCGAGTCGAAAGTTTCTGGAAGCCCTCCGTCTGGGAACTAGTCTAGAAGGACAGTCAAGGAAGATCCAGGTTTGTTTCCACCCCTTCCTGCTTCCCAGCTGAATGATCTTGAGAAGGTGACTCCAACTTCCTTGCCATAATCTAGGAAGGCTCCTATTGTCTCATGGGACACCTGTGACTATGAAATGAGCTGCACACCAAAGCACCCGCCATGCAACATGTATCCTCTCATGTCATTGTCAAGTATATTTCACTTTTATAATTTCACCTAATTACCTGCACTGAGTACACAATTAGTTAATTTGAAAACAGAAAACCTGGAATATATGGAAGTTCGGGAAAACCTCAGGATTCTCTATGCTTTTTAGGAAAACCAGGACAGAGAAGGTCAGTTAGAGGTTTGGTTGCATGGCAATGCAGGGAGGACAGCGGCCTGTCGGCAAGACATTCCAGGGAGATGGATGTCACTTCTACCACTGGACCTAAGAGGTTTGGTGAAGGTTAAGAGATCCAATATTATTTGAGTCAATGGACTGAATTCAAATATCAGGTTGATTTCAATCCCTTGCAAATGAGATCATGAAACCAGCTCTCTGCTCTTCAGGGAAAGCATCTCTGGCTCTCAGATCACTTATGCTCAGTTGTATTCTTCCACCTGGATAAATGAGGCTCGTTTGTGCCAGGAGGCAGAAGTTTCCAGCTATCTCTTTTCTTTTGCACTGTCCCTGTTTTGTGGCAAGGCATTGGTGGCATTAGTAAGAAAGATGGTAGCTGAAGGTAGTGGAGAAAGCTCCAGAGTCCGGAGAACCAGGCTCTATGTCTGTTTGTCCCCTTAGGTAGTCTGTGGCCTGATGCAAGTCACACAACATCTTTGTGACTCCACGTCTGCACTTGCCATGGGGTATCAGTAACCACCCAACCGCATGGCTCCTCCATTTATCACCATCCATGGCTGCCCTACCACCGTGTCTCAGTAGCCAATGGAGTAAAATCCCAGTTCAACCTGACATCCAGGGCCTTTTGTGATCAGATCCCAGACTTTTTATAACCTTCAGTCTCCTGTGCCTAGATAGAGTGCTTTCACAGATACCAGTGGAGAGAATGAATGAAAACGAGAGGACAACTTTGAAAGAGCTATTTCAAAAAATAAAAAATAGTTCTGTTATAAAAATAGGATAGTCACGAGAGTCACTCACATTTCAGGTCTCAGTATAGAGATATAAATAAAAAAGGATGTGTAATGATAAACTCTCCAACTGTCCCACAATTAGACAGTCAGGGTTTGACTGACACCAACTTCTCAACCTTATCCACTTCAAAATCCCGTTTAAATTTCATCCCATTCATTGATTTGACTAAATGTACTGAACGTTTTGAAGGTTTTCAGGCTACACACAAAGGATTATTACCTTCAGGAATTTCCCATGTGTGACCCTTTGGGTGTCAGGCCTGCTGTTTTATGGGCCTGAGTGTGAAATGCCATCATGGCCATCATGGTGACCTAAACCAGATCTCCATAGAGATGATCAGAATCAGACAGATTGGATTTCCACCCAAGCTCTGCTATTTGCTTTCCATAGGAGGTTGGACAGATTTCCTTTCCTCATCTGTTAGGTGGGGAATACCAAACTTATATGATTATTGGACATATAAACTACGATCATACACACAGAAGCATGTAGCATGAGGGTTGGAGCACTATGGAGGATGAGCCTGTGTGAATATCTGCCTTACCCTGGCCTCAGTTGGACCAAAACAAAACCATTTCTAGTTGTAGTAGAGTCTTTATCTTGGTGAAGCACATTGTATTACAGCAAAGGTAGCAGTTATTGTAAGCCGGTACATAGATGTGCTACTCATTGCTCTACAGGCATTCTCTATTTCTTTTTTCTGACCCCTGTGGCCTCAATCTCTACCCTCATTGCCCCCACTCCTATTATTATAACCTGTAAGGAATCTCGTAAAAGGCTGCCCCTTTCAAGTGGTCTCAGGATGAAAACAGAAAAGACAGATAGGATATCCCTTTTACAGCTTTCTCACCAGTGCAAGTGAGAGGCTGAAGGCATCACCCCAAATTACCCAATCAACCTAAAGGGGGAGATCATTTGTTTTCCTCTGGCAGAAACTTTAAACAAGGAATAATATGAGAGAAATGAACCTTACTTTCCTCCTCTAGGAATGGTTCTTAGCAGAGAGGATCAAGTGAAATTTAAGTTCAATTTGACCCAAGTTCTTGTAAGATAAACACACCTCAAATGGAGGGTGATGGGAACCTCATTACTTAGAATTGGACAAATAACCCAAGGCAGTATGATTATAACCTGCCAGCAGTAATGGTTTGCTCAGCAAACCGCCTAAACCTCTACTGGGAACATTTAACACCACTTGTATTTTGAAATCACAGGCTAGATCTACAGGCAATAAAGACTGTTATCTCTCCGATTCATTGCAGTTGCACAAACACCCAGTTAATTCAGCTATAACACATCTGCCCAGAGAAATATTTACTTTTGGAGCCTCCCAGGTATGCTTTAAATTTCTCCTAATTGCTACCCATTGAGTTCTAAGTTTAAGTGCTGTTGAGATGGACCTCAGGTCCTTATTCTGTACTGAGAAGTTCACCACTATACAAACACAACGAGCACATTCTCGAATGACCTAACTGTGCATTTAGAAACTGCTTCTTTTCTCCAATTGAATGGATGAAATTCTCTCTGAACCTAAGAAGATAAGTCTTTCTCACTGCTCATTTGGCGTCTCAGTAGAGCAAATGGATGGTAAGTGTTTCTCAAGGATCACAAAGAGAGTAGCATTCATGCTTCCTGCCTGAGAATTACCTTTCTTGACTATTCAAGCTGTAGGAAATGAATTCTCAGGTCACCTCTTTACATTGTGAGGGTAACAAGCGTTCTCATACCATTAAAACGATAAGAAAACTTGAGTTAAGGGAAGGCCAGTTTCAGAGGAGGAAAAAAGAATAAAACCTCCCAGAGGTTTATAAAAACATTTTAATCAACATAACGTATTTATCTTGTTCCTTCCAAAATCCTTAATTTTATATATATATAAATATATATAAATTTTTTTTTCCAGATCCTTTTGTGACTTTAAAAAGCAATGTAAAGTAACCCAATGTGGAACCAAGAGTCAGGATTAGTGTGGGTAAGGGAGAAAAGAGAGAGAGGTCACATATTGACTCTGGGTTTGCAATGTTTTTGCATGAAAAGCTGCACTTTCCTGTGCACCAGAGCACACACCGGTAAATCGCATCCTTTCTTTCCTTGTCCTAAATCTCAGGAACTCACAGTCCTTGGGAACACCAGCGTCAAGTTCTCTAGGCTCTATGCCTCCAAGTTCCTTGCCAGTTCTCCCATCACAGTCCACATCCCCTCTGGACAATAAGAAGTATTTCTATTGGTAAATGTGGAAGAGTCTGGGAGAAGTCAAGGGGTGCTCCTCACCTGCTCCAGTTTCATAGCTATCTTCAGATTTGGGGCCACACCCACCCCAGATTTCCAAGAATTTTTTTTTTTTTTTTATTACAAGACTAGAGTCCAGGCTAGGTGGAAAGATAATATATCTTATGTGTGTGTGATCACATCATAGCCCAGAAAGGATGTTGACAGTCCAACACTAAGAACTAACATAACACCTTGTGAGCATTTAGACATCTTCTGGTTAAAATACCAATTTAACTGAAAACTCATGGAGGATGAAAAACATGTCTCATGCTTATTTTCATCTGGATACCAAGCAGTTCATCTCCACTTGTAAGCTTTCCTAACACCATATTCTCACACAAGGTGACTTCTGTACTGTTCTTTGTACACACATAGTACCCTGGGCAAATGTCTATCACAGCACTTACCACAGGGGTTGTTACTGCTGACATACTTGTATGAAGTTGACCATGAGTCCCTAATGACAAGGTCTATGTTCTCATTGTTTAATACAATTTGGCCCATAGTTAATATGCAATAAAGATTTGTAGGATGAATGCACATAGTAGATATTCATCAGCATTTGTTTAACTGAACATAATCAAATACTTAGCAGGAAAGATAGAAATAAAAATGATACTTGAAAAAAGCTTTTCAGGTTATGATTTATTTGCAGAGTACTGAGTATGAGTTGTTTACATAGAACTGAAGAAATAATCTAATTTCAGTTTGAGTCCCCTTTTAAATTAGTTGAGAAAATTAGCCTGACCTTCTGATCCCAGGGCCTAAATTAACTTAAATCCAAAGCTAGATCAGACTAATGGATGGTTTTTAATAATAACCCCAAGCCGAATAAGAATTACTAACTCCTCGAGCTAGAATGACCTTTGGAGCTCATCTCAGAATCAATACATGAATACTTTTTGCTATATCCCTACCAGATGGTCAACCAATCTCTACCTGAATTATTCTCACAGTTTCATGACAGGTCATCCTTCACTTCTGAATCCATAAAGGGGCCATAAGTTCCTTCTTGCAGTGATAGAAATGCATATCCCTATCACGTTCTCCTCATTTGACCCTCCAGCAAAACACAGGGAAATATTCTTCTGTCCTACATATGCATCTTTGAATGCTTAATGACAAACACTGAATTTCTCCTTCATTTTTCAAGAATAATCCTTATGCTCCAGTTCCTCACTTTGAGTCAAGGATTTCCGACTATGTTCCGTTGTGTTCATCCTCCTCATTTTTTTTTTAAAATTAAGATTTTATTTATTTACTTGACAGAAAGAGAGAGAGCACCATAAGGGGGGAGCAGCAAAGGGAGAGGGATTAGCAGAATCCCCACTGAGCAGGGAGCCTGACTTGGGACTCGATCCTAGGACCCTCAGACCATAACCTGAGGTGAAGGCAGCTACTTAACCAACTGAGCCACCCAGCAGAACGTGGTCATCCTCCTTTTAATAAGATTCCCAGTCTGAATATCTAGTAGATCACAAAAAGGCAAAGATATGAGAACAACTGGGCTGGCTGGCATTTTTTGTTTATTCATTTGTTATTTTTAGTTAGTATTGAGACATGCCCTCCTCTTTCTTGGTATGTCTGTCATTGGGGACTAAACGACAATATAGTTGCCAGAGACTTTCCATTCATAATAACTCACAACTATTTAAAACAAAGGGCATTCTTCTCAGTATTACTTACTCCAAGGCTTCCAATGTTTGGAAACCTTGCAAAATCCATTTCTGCTATAAAGATACTTCTGTTAGATTTTCCATTTAACAATGGGCAGGTTGTAGACCAGGTGGATGGAAAGCCCGACTCTAAAAAGTGTCCCTGAAAAATAATAATGACACCAGGTCAAGTGAACCATGAGCAGATGGGTAAGTGTGGGGATAAGAGGCACCTCTATATATTTTGTCCTGTTTGCTCATTCATTCATTCATTCATTCATTCCAAGAGTTGCTAATAAACCACTACTGCTATAAGCACTTTACTCAGATACAAAAGGGATACAATGAGGAGCAAAACCAGTACAATTCCTGCCCTCACAGGAAATACAGTCTAGTAGGAAAGCACACATTAAATAGATAAACACACAAATACAGGATTGGAGACTACAGTCAATGCTTTGAAGGTAAACCAATGAGTGCATTACAGTGGATAAAAGAAGATAGATTTTCAGCTGGAGTGTACAAGGGAGGAAGGCCAGTTTGAGTAAGAGGCCTTACAGGTGACTTCCAGAGGATGGGCACAGTTTAGTCCACCTGAGTAGGGAGAAAACATCCTAGCCGTAACTGGCATGTGGTAACAATCTGGAGGGAAGGGATGTGGAGGGAGGAGTAGGGAAAGCTTGCTGAATCAGTGGAAATTAAAGAAGGCCAGTGTGGCTTCAGAAGAAAGAGCCAATGACTCATGGGCTGGGATAAGGGACAGGCAGGGGCTGCATATGCTGAGTTTAGGATTTTTTTTTTAATAATTTACTTTTACAGCAATGGAAAGCTACTTAAGGGTTTTTGAGGAAGAGGGTGACATGACTGATTATCAGCATGGGATCTAGAAGCTTCCTGATCCTTCCTGTTGTCCTATGAGTAAGCGCTGACTAGACACGGAGCGTTTCTGAATCCAGACACTCTGTCCACCCTAACCTGTCTCGCTTTCTGCCACAGGTGTGACCCATTTATAAAAACGCTTTTTCTCTTTTGAAATCCAAGCCATTTCTTCTGCAGATGTTATCACGGTGTAAATAATCTAGTTCCCGCTTTGCTGCAGAAACTTTCAGGCGATGGAATTCAGGAAACCTGTGTCATGAAACACTGTCTGGCCCCAATTCCCAGGCACTCGGGCACGCTGGCTCAAAAGGATATCTGATATGTCAACACAACTCATCCTCCTACGCGAGGCAGTTCGGCTCATTAACAAAGTACTTCCTCCCAGAGGTAATTTGAGTATCCTCTAAAAGGATGCGATTTGCCGTGTTTCATTAATAAAGAAACATGCGAAGCGTTTGCAGATCCCTATCTGGAGAAGGCTGCACGGTGTTTTTGACTAATAGCACTGGAGCAGCCATCGGGATTGGTACTGATCAGCATCGGCTCAAATGAAATTTGTGAATGGGAAGTCAGCTTTTAAGGAATGCTCCAGGATGGAAAGCAGATACTTCAACCGAGACGACTAAAATGTCCCTATCACAAACATGAAGATAAACTGAGGATGGCCCACGCCTCGAGAGCATGTCTCTAAAGCAGATGCCAAGTCATTAGGAACCAAAGCCACCTCTGGGCAGTGCCAAGAAGAATAATTAGAGCATTAATAAGAATATTGACACCACTTTTATATTATTTCCTTTTAGCCAGAAAACACCACTATGGTACCCCTATGAGAATTATACCTTTTGCCAGCCAAGAGAACAGATACGGGGGGTTAAATCGCTCCTCTAAGTCAGGTGACCAGACGTCAGTAAAATTGGGTCTTTGACTTCTGACCCACTTCCCACCCATAGACCATGCTGCCTTTCTGAATGACAATAATGCCATTCATTTACATCCTCTTACTTGATCACCACAATCACACTGCAAGGTGGCATGATTATTCCCATCTTATGGGTCGGGAATTAAATTAAATAAACAGAGTTAAATGATCTGCCCTAAGGCCAGCAGCCAGTAAATGATGGGTCTTGCTGGTCTCCAAAGCACATGCTCTCAATGTTGTCATATTGCCACCCAGTCCCTCTGAAAGAAGGCTTGCCATCTTATCCTCACCCGAATGGGCAAATGGTCTACTTGCTCATGTGGGCCATGACAAGGACAGGTTCAGTACTGAGGAATGCTGATCAATGAGTCCAAAGTGTAAATGGTCCAAAGTATAAATTCTGTGTAGAACAGATTAGGTCTGAGAGCAACAGGCACAAAAAGGTATGTGGTCAAAACCTGTATATTCATAATAAACATGAGCTTGCCCGTGAAGTTAAGAAGGGAACTGTCGTGTGTTGAGCTCCCTGACACAATGTGCTTTCAGAGGACAGAACACAAGTTATTTCATTTGATTTACACAACCACTGGCCAATGTAGATTTTGTGGTCACCACTCTAGAGGCTCAGAGTATTGAGTGGCTCTATGAGATCACATATATCTGTCTGAAACTGGGCTCAAGCTCTGAAGGATGAAAGAATGAGTTCTACCAAGTAAAAGAAAGTATTACTTAAGATGGCAAGAATCAACTTAGACCCTTTATCCCAGGGCAAAGAAGAGAGTGAAACCATAAGAAAGCTGACAAAGGCAAGTCATCATTGGTTTGGACTGGACAAGGGGTCTTCGAAAACCAAGGATGTTTTACAGGACCCCCTATAATCTTATAAATTAAAGTCCCTGAAGACAATTATGTTGGTATGCACAGAACCTTTGGTGCTGATGTCTCATTGCCCTATTTGGTTCATGTCTTCCACATTTCACTCTAGCTAAGGGACTCCTTCCCTGGCTGGGGAATATTGCATGCTCCTTAGACACAGCCTCCTCTGACATTTGACATCAGTACCAGAGGAGAAACATAGACTGCTAAAGCTTAGGAGGTTCTGAGAAGTCATGTGGTCCAACCCTCCCATTTTACAAAGAAGAGACTGAAGAAACAGGCCTCAAGTAAAGACAGACCTACTTACTAAGCAGTTCACACTACTTCGAGCATAGGGCTAGGAGCTCAACACACATTTTAGAATATATGTGGATCCCCGAGCAAGGGACTATTCTCCTTGTTTATAGATAATGGAAAGCCATGTTCAGAAGAGTCAGATAATTGCATAGGGTCACGTAGCTTGCGGGTGGTAGAGTCCAGATTCAAACCCTCATTGTGTGAGTCCAAGTCCCATATGGTATTTTTCCTCTCAACCGCAATCTCTTTTTCTACTCAGGAGGTCCAGACCACGTGTTGAGGCCAGTTGAATGAGAACCACCTGAATCACAAATACAGAGATTCCCAGGCCTACACACAGAATCCCTGACATACCAAATCTTCTATGGGCAAGGATTGTATCTTATTCTTCCCACTTCTTGTGTATGTGGAAGGTACAAAGATGAACCTTTGTAAAAGGCTCTGGTGTAACAGAATTAAGGGCTATCAATTTAGGTCATGTTCAGCCAACCTCGATCTTAATACAGGTTACCATGAAGAAGTCCCAATTGGTGACTTTCTATAAGAACTCCAAGGGAGTCCTCTTAACTCTGTTGCCATGCTATTCAATCATGAAGACATGCTGTGTTCCCAAACCAGAAGAGACAAAAAGGCAAAATACCGACCCAGCAATCAATGCAGGTCTCTTGCTGACCTGATGATCTTTCCTAACAGGGAGCCCAAGGCAGGCTCACGTCCCACTACCCTTCCCAGAGGCGGGTTCACGTCTATTTGCACAAGGAAAGCACACACATCACTATGCTCCTATTGAAAAGGCCTCGGTGGCGAAAGTCGCTCATGATCCACTTTTATATGAGCGTCTGACATTTGGGCAGCAGAAAAAAAGAAATCAGTTCAAGCCAATGACATTTCTATGGGAAAGGCCCCAGCTCCACAAAAGAGCAAGTGAAAGTGGCAGTTAACCCTGTGGTCGCCTTATTGTTCCTCATTCATGACTGGGAACACTAGGACCTTCTCAAGGAGCGCTCACAGAAAGAGGGCTGCCACCTGTTGCCAGGGATGACATCACCGCACCAGCAAGAGCCAACATTCTTTGGGCAGCTTGTGTGTACGTCGTTAATCAGCACTGGCTCATCTGCAGGCCCATTCACTAAGGTCTCAACTGTCAGCACTCCGGCTTCAGAATTCCAAAGGGATCTGCCAAAATGCCTGGCCTCCATCCTAAAGGGAGTTGGCCCGCATTCAGAATTACCTTGGACGGGAGGGGTGACGGGAACGTGCTGACGTCCTCTTGGTTTTCTGTTTCTGCTGTGTTTGTTTACAGTGCTGCTGGAGTTAAGTAGAAGAGGGGAAAGGGCAGAAGGGGTTGGAGGGAAGAGCAAGCAAAGCCCACCTCATCCCACGTGTTGGGAATAGGAAAGAGGTCGGATGGGACACTTTCTTTTAGCACAAGTGCTCTCGTTCGCGTCTCACTGGTTCTTCTTCTTTTTTCTTTTTAAAATTTAAATGCTGGGAAATTCCTCTAAGAATTAACTACAATGGCACGCCAGAATCCGATTTGCCACAGAGTTGGAATCACAGATGTCGGAGTCACAGCAGAATTTTAGACATCGCCCCTTCGTTGTACAGGTGCATGAATGGAGCCCAGAGATGATGTGTTTTGGCCTGGGTCCTGTGTTGGCAATAGCTAGCTGTTCACCAGAGCTGGTCTCCTCTTCTTCCTGGGCACGGAGCTGGGCTGGATATCTCAGCTTCCCTTGCAGCTGAGTGTGGCCATGGAATAGCCCATGGGTTGTGTGTGACTGTCCGGCTGACCCAGGATGACCTCTGGGCCCCTTCCGCTGGCTTACTGCAGTCAACATAAGGCTGGATACCACTCAGTTCTCCTACCCTCCCCCCGCCTCCCCACAGTGCTGTGTCATGCTGCTATCTCTTGCTTTAGCAGAACAATTTACAACAGCAACCTGCCCCTTAAGAACATACTTGAAAGACCTTCAGATTCACCTTTAACTATGCATCAAAAATAAAATACAGATGAATTAATCACCTAAGTCTTATCTATTTCTTACCAAATTAACATGTTTATTGATTACATCACCACACAGACATTTTACCCAGACTCCCCTCAACCTCGATGTTCCTGGCTCACTATTTTTACTATCTTCATAACTCAATTTTTTTTGAGCCTCTTTTTAGCTGCAAGTTGCCAATAGGCAGTGTCATAAAACTTGCACCAAATGAGGCAGAGAAGGTGTTTTCGAATAAAGTGCTAAAAGGTAAAAGATAAGTTTGGAGTGCAAGTGATTTTGAAGTGGAAGAAAAGGAAGACCTAATTAGGCAAGATGCGTCTTCCCACCACAGAAACGGCCAGCATCCTCATGGGATCGGGGCTATGCAGCACATGAATGGGAGGTTTTCAAGGCAGCCTGGTGGAGAAGAGCAGGAGGGAGGGCCATAATGAGTCAGAAAGGAGAATATGTGCCTAAGGATGGTGCCCCCAGGAGTCCGGAGTTCACATCAGGAAGTGAGAACCACTGAGCTCATGCTAGACTGATCTCTAGTCGTTCTCTTAATTTCTAGGGTTTCAGGGACCAGCAACTGAGATGACACCACTTCTGCTACAATTCAAGTCAGGCAAGTTACTAGAACGCTCTCAGAGGCTCTTTGAGAAACATACCTATTGCCATCACTCGCTTTTCCTATTCAGGGCTATTTTCTTCCCTCGTTTTATTAATTAACAAGAGAAACCTTGCTGTCAGTAGAACCAGATGAACCTAACTACAGCTGGTAGTTATTAAATTTTTAAAAATCTGTTATTTTTACTGGAGTCATCCTTCTGTACTTGACGATGTCATGTTGCGAGACGCACCTGGTCAACCATTCCTCTCTGACAAGAGTGCAACGGCGATGATGGGAGATCAGGTAGAGTGGGGCCACGGCATTCAAACCAAATGTCAACATGATCTGTGGGAGGTTCGGGGGGAATCTCAATTTATTTCTGAGGCAAACAGACACTCTTTTAAGCTCTTCTGTGTCACAATATTAAAATGATTTTGACTGTAGAACATAATTGGATGAAAATGACCTAATAAGATCTTGGAGGAGTCTGAGAACAAATCAGCATGGAGACTGTCACGGATGACAAATGAGACAAATGCGACTCTTTCCTGGGGATTTTTTTTTTTTTAAAGATTTTATTTATTTATTTGACAGAGAGACAGAGAGACACACAAGTAGGCAGAATGAGAGGGAGAAGTAGGCCCCCCATCTTCCTGGGGACTTTTAGGGTAGAAATTTCAGAGCAAAAATAGGACCAAACACAAACTATTCCTTCTTCATTAAATCTAAGCCCACAAACAAGAGTCAAAACAAATAAGAAATCCACCCTCACTGGGAGTGAAGGTGGTCGTGGGGAGGGTTAAGGAGAAAATACTAACTAGAGGAACAGGAATGAATAAAAACGCCCACTTCAAATGGCAAGCAAATAAATAAACATTCTTCCTAAAGGCTCAAAAGTCAATCTGTTGTCTAAAATTCTGAGATGGAAATATATATCAAACTCATTACATATTTCATGTTCTCTTTCATAAGCTACATTGGCCAGTTGTCATTCTTTAGAGAAATATAAATTATCTCTTAAAAATGTGTGCATGTGTATGCATGTTGGTGGGAATGACTCATTCACCAAGTGCAGACAATGTGTGAGACTTTTTTTAAAGATTTCATTTATTTATTTGGAGGTGGGGAGCATGAGAGGGAGAGACAAAAGGAGAGGGAGAGAGAATCTCTGGCAGACTCTGATGTGGGGCTCAATCCTATGACCCTGAGACCACGACCTGAGCCGAAATCAAGAGTCAGATGCCCAGGTGCCCCCGGAGTGTGCTCGTCCCTATCCTTCATTGATTCCACATACACTGATTAGTGTCTCCTGCATATTAGATGACAAAAGGAGAACTAATATCACTCAGACTGTGTCACTACCATCAAGCAGCTAATAGCCTGGTGGGAGAGACAGATACGGAAAATTAGTTTGTTAAAATGCAACAGATTTTAAATGCTAAGCCATCTGCTCTGTGCACTATGCCCTGCTGGAGCACGGAGCAATGAACGAATCATTGTCAAGAGGAAACAAAGGAAAGGATCCAGTTGGGTTTTGAAGGATGGGTAAGAGTTTGCTGAGCATGCATTTTATATAGAAGCATGAAGTTGAAGACAAGCATGCGTATATGAAAAACACAAGGCCAGACACGTGTGTGCTGGTGGGGGGGGGTAGTGATTAGAGTTGTCGGGCTTGGAAGGAGAAAAGGTAGGGGAGGTGACATTGGGATGGCTCTTTTTGATACCCTATGAAACATGATTTTGTCCTTTGGTACTGGAGAGCCAACAGAGATTTTAGAATCTCCAAGTTATATGAGCTTCTCTCTGTTTTCAAACAATAATTAGCAGCCACATAAAGCCAGGATTGGGGAGGAAAAAACCAGAAACAAAAAGTAGAACTGAATTGGCTGATGTGGGCCTGCCTTAAGACAGGGGGGTGGCAATGACTAAGAGGAAAGAAACAGATTCATGAAGTGGGAGTGATCGTCTAACAGATGTGATGACTGGTTTGATGTGGGAAGTGGGAGACGGGACCCTGAAGGATGAGGAGATTGTTTTTTTTTCTTTTAGTTTGACCAACTGAGTGGGTAGATGTGCTGTTTCTCAAAAAGGAGGATTAAGTTTAGATTGGTTAAAACTTTTGGATATGCCGGATGCAAGATTTTACAGGAGAAATCTAGGTGGGGCTACTCCAGAGGGGTTATCTGGGAGTCTACTAGCAGCTACTCTCTTCATGAACTGAAGATCTGTCCCTCTCCTGCACTAACTCCTTTTGGCTCCTCCAATGCCCGTAGAATGCAGTGCAGACTCCTTACCCAGGCCTTCTTAGACCACTGTGGTCTAGCCTCAACCTCTCTAACCAGCCTAGGACCCTCACCCTCGATGCTCAAGCCAAGTAAAAAACGCATTGCTTCTCAAACACATCCTTAGGTATCATGGGCTACCACTTGCTCGGCTTATCCTTCCCTTCCAGCCCACATTTACTCCACTAGTTGAAATCTGATTCATTACAGGTTTCAGCCAAAATTCCATCTTGGCCTTAAGTGTTCCCCCAGCGGCACTCCCTTAATGATAAATAACTCCTTCTCCAGGTTCCCGGGACACATGGCTCCCACCTCCGATGTATGGCCTTGCCTCCTCCACCTGCCCCCTCACCATTTCCTTCAGTCACTTTCCTGTCCTGCATTGAGGGTTTATCTAGATAGAGCAGGACCATCCCTAAAGGACATGCTAAAGGCAGGCAGGCTGAGTGGAAACGGCTCTCTCCTTGGGCTTAGAGCATATATAACATCCTCGCTCCGATACTGGGTACACGGTCTAGCCATCACCTTGGAAGCTAAAAGCTTCAGGGCTGATCACTTGTGCCCCAGCGGGGAGCAGAGAACTCAGGGTGATGTGATGAAACATGACAAATGACTTAGTGAGCTGACAAAATGGCACAGATTAGACCTTCCTTCTTCCCTGGTGTCATCTGACTTTTCGACTTGTTACGACCCCTCCTGCCAAGCCCAAGGATCAAGACTTCCGCGGGCAGAGCACATGAAGAGGGGATGTGTGTTCTCTTTGGCAACTTGATTGTGAAGTTTTCATGTTACAGGATGCATTAACATTTTTAAAAAATGATTATTGCTACTTGCATGAAAACTCAAGCCCCTGAAATCCTGACTATGGCTAAATTCAGGCTGCAGCCTCTACTGTCAACAGTTTACAATCTTTCCAGAAGACAGCACAACTTGGCCTCTAATTATAAAGGAATTACTCCAGGACGCTATCAGGTTAAACAGGAGGGGAGTCTCAGAGTAGAGGAAGCTTCTTCTTTGTGAATTCTCTCACCACCCAACAGCTAGGGATCTAGAAACAAGGAGAGAGCTGCCCTCTATCCCCCTAATGGCTTGCCTCTACTTCCTGCTGTTTGCAAGGCTGATACCACATTTGCGCCCTCACCTGATAATGGCTCCCAGCATATGATGCCCTTCCCTAGTGTCTTTGTTGACAAGACACTAGCAACTTGGATTCCAAGTGTCAACATGAATAGATAGGTCCTTAGATTATGCTCACAAAATATAGCTCTTTTTATATTGATACTGGTCAGGCACGTTAATGTCATTCTAAAAATCACAGTGACAGCACTGATAACATCAATACAGGGGTAAAAGAAACACAGATCATCTTCCTGGCTACCAAGAAAGTCACTTTTCTGTATGATAATCACCCCCCTCCCAGATGTGTAAGGCAGACATCCTACATCTGCTTGGAGATCTTCCGACTGTCTAACGAAATACAAAGATTCTTTGTATTTCTCTATCTTCTAATTCCTTGCTCACAATCTCCCGCTGGATTATATAAATAGCCAGAGCTTATTTTAGTAAAAAATGAGATGCTGATTTATTGATCATTTGTAAAACGCCTCTCCCCACTCTCCAGTTCTTTCTGAGACTTTGGCTTTTTCCATTTCTAAAGACAAATGAGCTTCCCCCTCTGCCACGTGAATTTCTCGATGCTTCCAAACAGATCAGTAGAGATGGGAACATTTATTCATTTGAATGGACATGTGTCAACACGCTCTAAAAGAGAAAAGAAAAAAAAACCACCAGTGCATCGTATGAGCCTTGCCAAGCACACACTTTAATGTCCATCCATTATGCCTCGGAATCCATGTGTAAAACTGTCTTCGTGACTCTAGGGGGTGTTTGGAGGCAGGATGTGGATTTTGGAATTGCGTTCATTTTGAGCCTTTACTACATATGGTAACAGCATCTCCCCTCAGAGCTGCAGGGCAGTTCCGGACCCATTATGGACCATGGCTAAGGTTCAAAAGACCACACACCTTTCTGTCCCCTTAATGTGATCACATTTCATCAAATTTATTCCACAAATATTTCTTCATACTCTTGACTCAGATGTCATTGGGTACTGAACGTGAACTTGGACAAGCTGAGTCTGAATGACTTACTGGCTCCTCTTAAATTCCCAGGCACTTCCAATACCACTCAGCACATTTCTCTGGCTATTTCCGCCTCATTATCAAGAACTTACACAATGAAGTGCCAGGATTAAAATACAGATGTGGAGATAGAGAAGTAGAATAACGTTTTTTAAAAGATTAATTTTTACTACTCTTCTTGCCACTGGACTTAAATGTGAAAGAAGCCCCACTGTGAAGACAGCTGTTGCTGTTTAAGACATAATCTAGAAGATGAAACATTTTATGGGCTTATGATTTCGGAGCAAATTTTAGGTGAAAGCTGTACGATAAAAGCCTTTCGCCCCATGAGGTCAGTGACAGTTGACTTTATTATTTACCTTTTTGTTTCCATGCCGCAGAACCCAGAGCAATGAAAGGGCACATCTACAGTTGAAGACCACAATATAAATCACAGCACGAGAGACCCAAACTTCTCATCCCCTGTTCTTTCATATAACACAAACTTGCAATAATTACCATTGCTCTCAAAAAGTAACTACCATGGGACACCCCTCTGTCATGATTAAAACATGATTTTGCTAGTGCACGCGGGATGCAGGCTGGGGCAAGTGTGACTTTTCTTGGTGTAGGATCAGTTATCACTTGGGGATATCTTCATGGACAGACCTCTGCACCAAACCCCAAAGGATAATGCTGGCTGATCTCATCACCCACCCCTGACGGCTGCTGCCACTGCTCTCCTGGCAACCCCCCCCTGCCCCCCAACCCTGGCCCACCACCTAGTAAGATGTTGAAGAAAATGAAATGCTCTGGGTATCTTTCTTCAGTCAGGGCTCTAACATTAATTTAGGAGACCATCTCTTTCATGGATTTAAAGGCACCTTTATAAACCTGGCCGGGCACCACCCCTGGCAACCTAAGCACAAATGTCAGTCTATTTCAAATCAGCAATTTACACTTAGTTTGGATGCTGAACACTTTGTATAAATAAATAAATAAATAAATAAATAAATAGCAGTAAAAATCCAATGAGTTCTTCGGGTTTTAAATTATAGTATGCTATACCTATGCGCTCCTTACAGTTTGTCAGACCAAAAACAAACCAAACAAAACCAAACCAGTCTTAGGTGATACACATTACTGCTACATGAAGCTTTGCATCATTTTCCTCTCCTGTCTTTTCTGTCTGCCACCTAGAAAGTACTATCACGCTCTCAACGTGTGGCTTGAGAAAGCCCCAAGAAAGGGCTCTGTGTCTTGGTAGCTGCGTCCGACTTTTTTCCCCCTAGAACATTCCAGTTCCTCAATCAGTTACTATGTAAGAGCAGTATGTACCCTTCCTGGAGGTCATGTGTGAGATTTCTAAGTGCGCTTGGCAAGGGCTCCGTCATCTCTCTGGCTTGGCTACTCCCTGCAGTGTCTTCATCACTGTCAATCAGCACTTGTCACTCACGTTTTGGGAACAAGGCCATCTTCTACCATCAGCTTCACACTTTCTTTCTGTTATGCTCCTGATTTTACAATATGGAGTCTGAAGCTAGGCAACAAGCAGCCCTCCTGCAGTAGTATTTCTCCAGAAGCCAAAATTCCTCCACTAACTTTTTGACTGCTTGTCCTCTCAGAAACTCCCTGAAGTTTTCTGCAGCAAAATTGGGGTGATTACGAGGAAACCATGAGATGATATTCGTGAGCATTCTTAGGAAGAAAAAGTGAAAGCAGATCCTTATTTGATGCTCAAGGACATGACTTTATAACAAATGGGTGGGAAGAAAGTTTTGCCAAATCAGCCATGTCATCTAATGACCCCACCTTCATCTGGGAGTAGAAACCCAACATGCAACACAATTGTGAGACAATGACGACTGGATATATTATTACCTTCCCTGAGAACTATTCTCCGATAGCGATGAAATAGCAGAAGTGGCATGGACTTGGGAGTCAGGCCCCTCTCAGAGTTAACCTGAGCCCTGCCGTTTAATCTTGGGTGAGCTAGTTCCCCTCGTGAATTTCAGTTTTCTCAACTGTTTGATAACAGAGATAACAGTCTTGAGCTCTGGCTGGATACTGAGGGCTCGAAAGATTGAACGAGAGCAAGGGAAGATGGCAACACTGAAGATGATGAGGAGGAGGACAATGGCCAATACAATGAAGACAACAACAACTCTTAGCCCTTTTACCTACAAGGCGCTCACAACTCACTGAACAGGGTATAGGCTCAGCTGATGGCACAGATATAGCCAGCTGCCTCTTCGAAAGAGGGTTTACCTATTCAGAAAATGCCTTGAGGAGTCCTTGAGGAGTGATAATCATGTCTACTTTTAGAGAAGAACTTGAGAAGACAAGTGGCATCGTACTAGGCTTTGACCCTATTTTATTCACTTAGCACTAAGGCAACGCCTCTGGGAAGGCAGCAAGTGAAGACCACTGGATGGGGTTCTGACAAACTGGATGAACTTGAAGCAAGGTAGCAGTCATTTAATTCTATTTCCTTCCACTGTGTCCCGGACGGAGGCCGAACAACTTCTGCTCTGCCTTCTGTTCCTGATTAAGACCTTGCCTCAACGTGATGCTCACAATGGAAATGATGATGAATCTAGGCCTTGCTGTCCAATATGTGGGCCAGCATCCTCACCTGGCTACTGAGCATATGACCTATGGCCAGTGTCGCTGAGGAGTGAACTTTTAAATTCCACTCAATTTTAAATAGTTTCAACTTAAATTTAAAAACTGCCACTTGATTCCTTTTTGGGAGAGCTTAAATACATTTGGAACAACTTGGATACATGAATCTGTTTTTTTCAACTGTAATTTTATGATATCTATATAGAGTTGAAGCATTTCTGATGAAAACAGCACTGAAATTGAGATGTGCCACTAACATAAAATGCGCACTGAATTTTGAAGATTAAGCATGAAAAAGTACATAAAACAACTTGTTAGTATTTTTATATACATTATATATCAAACTTGTGTTTGGGGTATATTAAGTTAAACAAAGTCATTAATTAATTATTACTTCATTATTAAATTAATTTTGTGTGTTTATTTTTACTTTTTATGTAGTTATTACATGTTTTTAAATTGTACAGAGAGCTCATATTATCTTTCTACTTGACAGCACGGATCCATACACTCCAGAAATGGACATAAAATTTCAGATATTGTCTCACCACTCAAAATGTGCTTGGAATATCATATCCTTTGTAATGGATTTATCAGGTCTAATAGCACTCAAGCTTCAGAGCCAAGAGCTGAATTTGAATCTGTCTTCTACCAATTTAAATATCATCAGCCTCTTCCTGCTGTCCAAGATCTCCCCGAACCCTTATGCAATATTCAAAAGTATTTGCTTTCCTTTTTATTCTTATACCCTCTGAAACTTTGATAAATATGTCTTCTACTCTTTGGTTCAATGACAAAATGCCATGAAACTCATCTGGGAAGGCTTCAAAGAAGACATGCAAATTCCACAGCACATTCCAACTTCCCACCATCATTTGTAACAGTGAAGACATCTCCTCTCATAGTCCCATTGAAGGGGCTTTTCTGTACTCTGATTGCTAATTTCACAGCCCTCATCTTAAATTCACCATAAACCTCAAAGACCAGGGCCACAGCCACCATTTCCTTTCTCTGTACCCACAGTGCAAATAATAATCAAATGTTGCCTACTGAACCTTTACCATCAAAATGATTACTCAAGAAATCTTAAATGAATAAATTCACCCCTTCAGGATTACCTTTATTCAGCAAAATTTATTCACTCTGTTTATCAGGCATATAAGTGGGGCATTACAGAAGATGTATTTTGGGGATGGCTAAAAAGGATCAGCCCTATCCCAACCTGGGGATGGTTGTGGGTCTTTTGGGGATGCCACAGACAGACATGGCTTATCCAAAGAGATCTGAAAAAGGCTTAACAGTGTGGTTTCCTTGTGGAAATATGGGCCTTTGTTTCAAACCATCTTCTTTCCTAGGGCATGGTCTTGTTTAACTTTAGTCTTGGTGGTGGTCATCAAGTTTCCTTTTGTGCCATAATTATCCCCTACCTTTCTCCCTGCCCCACTTCACACACAAACACCCATACACACACACGGCAATCTGTAAAGCCAGGTGTTTAGGAGAAGGGAAAATGTGGTAAACTAAGCAGAAGAGAGGACAGAGAAGTACATAGTAAGTGATGGGGCTCCAAGGGGCAAGTTAATCGGTTTCGGTTCCTCCATCTCTAAAATGAAGTCCAGGCTGATAAAGTCTTTCACCCAGGGATGCTGTATTAATTGGCTAATTAATTACTGTAATTCACTCTTAAAAACCCAAAGAATGCCATTAATGCTAAGTATTTCTTACATAGAAACCATTTAAAGCAATTAGCAAAACTATGATTGCTCTGAATTAGAAGATAAATTTAAACTTGAGAATCCATTATTGGGATGGCAAAATAATAGCTGAATTAATGGTGGTCTAAGCCATCATAGTGGGAATTTCATGTCAGTACCTGGTGATTTGGTTGGGTCATGACATCAAAAAGTGGGGCTACATGCAATGAACTCACAGCTTGGGTTATAAAAATAAATATGTATGCATGCATGCCAAGTGCAAAGAATAAAGTAAAAAAGAAGGCATCTGTATTTTGGAGGCTGATGGACCTAGCTCGGGGCAAGGAATCACTTCTGAGCCTCCAGATCACTAGACTGGATTTTAAGGGAACGAAGCAAAACCAACAAAGCAGTTGGTTCTCCATGTACTACAGTGAGACAAAGTGAAACTTAACGACCCTGCTCTATCTTCATACCACTGAACACTATAATTTTGTTTCTGTACCCAAGGTGATCTAGTGATCATAGTTCCCAGTAGAAACATTTGTCAAAGGGAGCAGAGCAAATGTTTTGAATCAAATGTGGGGTCAAGCAACTCAATTACAAACCAAAAATACAGAGGTCTGTGGGCCTTTGCCACTATGTAGGCAAAGATCTCAAGCATCCCATAGCCCAGTGTTTCCTGAGTTCCCAAGAAAAACAGTGACAGATGGGGGGAACTGTTTTAGTGCATCTAGATCCTTAAGATTCAGTTAAGGTGATCCACTCATCCATCTATTAATTTAGTATATATGAAATGAGGACTAAATGCAAGGTGTAATACTGGGCAACGAGAGGTTACAGTGCTGAACCTGGCCTACTTTCAAGGAGCTTCCAGGCAAGCTTCAGAAAGAAAGCAAATAATAACCTACAAAAATAAATACCTTTGCACCCAACACAGTGCTCAGTACCTTGTGGGCACTGAAAGAATGCTGAATAGCTGAATGCGGGACACAGAGAGGTAAATGCCACGTTCAAGACAAATGCTCTGGGAAGTCAAAATCGGGAGAGAGCATTTCCCACCTAACATGACAGATGAGCCTGAACGAACTAGAGTAGACAGATGGAATGATGAGAAAAAAAAAAAAAAATGCTATGAGAAATAACAGCAGAAATAACAAACATTTATTATTGCTTATTTTGCTAAGAGGTTTGTACAATTACTATACTTTGTCCTGACAACAGACCCATTTGTAGATAAAAAAAAACAAGTGTAGTAGAAGTAAGCAGTAAATCTATGGGCACCAAGTGATAGACCCAATACTCCTTCATTGATTCCTTCATTCATTCATCCAGTATTTAATGAGCCTCTACAAAGTAACAAAAATTGTTCTAGGCGCTGGATATAAATAGCTTAATGAAACAGATACTGTTGCTGTCCTTCAGGTGGGCTAGAATTCTGGAGGAAATATATAAGAAGTTCATTCATTATCAGCTTATCTCTTGAACACTACAGAAGTTATAAAACCTACAGTTCCTTAAGTAAGTGGATTTCTGCCGTCATTGGTAAGGAAAGATATCCAAACTAATATGAAAAGATGCCACAGGAAAAGAAAGAAGCAATGGCTTAACATGGAATCATCTGGTAATTTATAAGCAATTTTAAACACAGAATATCAAAGGACTTAGAAATATTGCAATATCTCCATTAGATTTATAGAAAGCTTTGAATAGTGGTGGGCATTCTGTGTAGGGAGTTATTTTTCTAGGGCCAACATAGGCCTGTTTTAGGGGTGGCACAAATACTCTATTTTAGTGAAAAATAAAAAAGGAAAGTGGATATATTTAAAATTCACTGACGACTCAATGCTAATTAGGCCCCTGCTTTGGCAGCCAAAAAGAGGAGATGTAATTCGTTAGGTTTGTTCACAGCAAGAAGGAACAGCAAGGAACTGGCCTTTCCAACCACTCTATACAGAAACAGTGACCAATATAATGATTAAAGATGTATTGTGAACCAGACTCCTTTGCTTAATACTGTCAGAGTAACCAACGGCTTTAGGAGAGGAGCTCTGTTGATATTTGATATTTCAGTGCATTTTTGGAAAGCAGAAAGCGGATCTGATAGCTTTACTGAGCTCCAATATATCCAGGCATCATATTGGTGGGAAGGTGAGCTGCATAGATAATGTGGGACTCATGCCTCCGAAGAGCTTAGAGTGGCGTTCAGGAAGTGAGCTACGCCCCCGCTGCTAATACCACAAGGCAGCAAATGAGGGTCCCTGGAGTGGCAGACTGGGCAACGGGGATGCAGAAGCGGGGCTCAATAAATTCTGGCTTGGGGCTGAGAATAAGCTTCACGAAGGAAGAACAATTTAGCAGGATCCTGAAAGACATATACATTCACCCACACTTTATGACAAATAGAGAAGGAGGTTGTAAGCGGCCTGTGACCCCAAATATAGGACAAAAGCCCAGGAAATGAGGTAGGAGCCAGGGCCAGAGTAGGTGGAAATGCTTCCGGGAGCATTTTCCAAACTCTTCTATTTAAATGGAAGATGCAAAATTATTACGCCAATACACATATATACAAGAGAACAGCTTTCGTTTCCCAGCCAAGTGCCTTCAGATTCCCACCCCCATTTTTTCTTTTCTGTTTCTGAGGAGCAGTGAAAGCAAAGGGAAACTTTTCATGCGAAGAAGGCAGGCTCTTGGGGAAACTGAGAGTGAAAAGGAGAAGCCAGCATTGGGACATTTTTGTCCCAGGTAGGCTAGTCGTTTCTATTTTTTAATCAAAGCTCCATTGGTAGATCTGAGGGACACAAGATGGGTTTTATCGGAACCTGTGGGCCAGAGTTTTGCACGAGTTTCTCTCTTCAAAGCGGCTTAGTAAATTCTTGAAAGCAGAATCAGTTAGATAGCCTTACGAGCACAGTGAAATTAAATATTTAAAAATTAAGTCAATTTGAATATCTGACCTCCTTAACTAGAGAGGGGAATGTGTGTGTATGGAGGAGGGCTTTGATGAGAACCCAAATCTGTTCTGGCCTGGATCTGAGCAGCCAGAGGCAGCAGACTGGGAGGTAGTCAGAGCACAGGCCTTGGGAGCCGGGCTTCAGGGTCAGGCCACCCTGGCTTCACCCCTGCAGGAACCAGGCCAACTCTGGAGCATCAGGGAGGCTCGAGAGCCCACATTTGTTGAGAGGCGTTGCAATAACACTTCCCTCACAGGACCGCGCAGTGGCCATGGAGAGTCCACGTGGTCTTTCGTTAATGGCCACTCTCCTTGGGGATCTGGCAAACCAAAGTGCACTCCCTTACTCTCAAAGTGTTTACCATCCATACAGGCAAGACAGACCATTAAAATGAATTTTAAAATTTAAAATTCCTTTAAACCAGAGCATCCCCTGAATATCAGAGGCAACATTTGCTCTCTCAGAAATTCAAGAGCTAGGGTAGGAAAAAGCTGACAAGGACAGCTTTGGCATGGCCTAAAGGAGATAAATGCTGACTGGATGGATGTTCGTTCCCCTCACAACACAGATGAGGTGGACAGACCTGAGGACAGCTGGAGAAGCCAGAAGTATGCAAGGAGCCACCTACTCTCTCTGTAGAGGCATCCGCTCTCATCCTTAGCATTAATTCGGCACGGTTCCTGTCCACCTCTTGACTCCAGTGGGCAGGGATGGAACTCTGTGGGGCTGGGGGCATGTCTTCGATTCTGAGCAAAAACAACTGTCCCCACAAACATTAAAAGTCACCCCCGAGTCTCTAAGCCCTGGACTGTGGGCTTAGAAGAGCAATGGGCCTTTTCCATGCCACACTGAGGTGGGGCTCACACACTGGCATAAGCATATTCCCCATTTTGCCCATCTCTGAAGATGGGTAGGTGGACCAAGCCCGGCAGTCTTCTTGGAAGAACCATCCAGTAGCACTGAGAGTGCTGTCCTGACTTACCTCAGCCCAATTCTTCCCAATTCTGTGTCGCTTGTACACATCTGCCTCCCTCCACTGAACTCTAAGCCCATCGAAGTGTAGACCTGCTCTGGATTTCTCCTCACATTATCCAGCACTGTATATTCTTTTGTGAAGAGCCATCATTTAATAACCAAGAATTGGTCATTAAGTAGGATGATGGAGTTGTAGGAGGTGAGCCGGGCTGCCAGCCCCACTTGATAAGAGTCTCCCCTAGGCCAAGGGAGGTCAGTCCCATTCCTCAGCTGAAACCAACATCATGAAGTGGGTGTGTTTACACTGGAAAGTTCTGCAGAGGGAATGCTATTCCAGAAAGAGAGAGAGCTAGATTACTGACGAGGTTAAGGTGCCCAGGGTATCCAGTTAACTAGGGATTCATCAGTGGATTATGAGGACATTCCCCTCCTAGGTTCTATATATATAAATTAATTGTCAAATGTCACAATAACCCTTTAGGGCCATATTTTCATACCACTTCCATGTCACACATGAGGAAGCTGACAATTAGAAAGGATAAGCAATGTTCCTTGGGATTGGCAAGGCTCTTGGGTCCCTTACGAGAAACAACAGTTCTCCTCTTGTCCCAGTTCTGTGTTCAGTGATTTCACTTTGGTAGCACGGATGTGGGGAGTATTTACACCATGGAAGTCAACAAACACTACAAGTCAGAGCTTTCTGTGCGTGTGTGTGTGTGTATGTGTGAGAGAGAGAGAGAGAGAGAGAGGGAGAAAGAGAGAGAGAGAAAGAGATCCAGTTCTTACCACTGTACACACTATCTAGGGCTGTATGACTCAGACATCCTTGTGCTCAGGGGCCACTATTCCACACATAATAAGTAATAGTACACGGACTTAGCAATAGTTGTCCATTGAGACAAGAAGGGGAATGTGTAACGAGGGCAAACAGGACAGAGGTATGCATGTGGGGATTCTAGACAAAAACACTGAGCATTAACATTTGCCAGGAAGTCCCCAGCACACAGCACACACAGTATCTGGAAGACCTAAGCCAGCGGAAAGTTATGTTTTCAAAAAGCAGAAGGAATAGTTCATTAGTTTTCACCAGGGGCTGGAACAAATAAGTATCTCTCAAGATCATCCAGTGCCCCTTCTTTGTTTCCTAGCAGCCTTCTGATACCTGGGACGAAGGGCAGACCCCAGCTTCCGGAGCATTAGAAAAGTATATGCTCCATTGTAATGACAGAAAATGACTTCTATCAGCTTCTTACTGATCTGGTTACTAGGTCACTGATGTTTGATCTCTCCCCAGTGAACTAATAAAACTGTCCTTCTCCAAAAACAAAGATAGAATCTAGAAGTCTCCTTGGAAGGGCCCGATTTCCTCCTCATTTATGGGCTGTTGAAATGAAGGAAGAAGGGAGAAAGAAGGGGGATAGACAAGGAAAGGAGGGACGTATATATGACGATACAAAGTGGGTATTCAACAAATGCTTGATGAAGAAATGCAGCAAGACAATGAAGAAAGAACCCATGATTTCAATTTGATCTCTAACCATCTAATATCTAGATGTCTCACATCAAGGCATATCTAAGACAGATCAACCAGGCTTTATTGGGACGTTTCAAGGCCCATTTTCAATTTTGGATATCCTTCACATTCCACGGCAAGCTGTGCAGCCCTCTGAGATGAGGGTCTAACAGAGTGCTCAGCTGAGATGCTAATGCCTGCCTGTAGCTTTGGAGCTGATCCTTCCAAAACATGGGTGATGGATGTCCAGAACGGGAAGCTCCTGGCAATAGGACAGGGAGATAATTCTTCAATAACAGCTAAAAAGGAGGGGAGTTAAGGAAGAAAACAGCCAATTTTAAGAGAGTTCTAGAGCTCTGCATTAAACTTTGTAGTAGCCTCTGCCTCAATCAGGCAGGTATTGCAAAGTATGACTGGGGAACATTTGCAGAGAAAGCACAAGCAATTTTTTAAGCCATAAACCCTCCAACAAGCATCAAAAGCTGATTTTTATGGCACTCTCTAGAGTCTTGCTTGCTATAAAACACTATCCTAAGGTATCTATAGCTGTGGGCTTCCATTTTAAGATTCATAACTCTGCACAAGTTAATGGAAATCAATAGATCCAGTGATCCTATATTCTTTCTAATTAGTGAGAAATGCCGGTCTTCATCACAATCTGGAGTGAGGCCTGTTTCATCATGTGTCCAGACACTCTTCCACACACTAGATATGAAAGACAAATATCACCATTTATGCCTCACTGGGCAGGAACATGGAGCTGAATCATAAAGACAAATAGAGGTGGAGAGACTTTGAACAGGACTGCTGAGAAAAGGGACGGGAGACAGCCATGGTTCATTTCCGGAGGAAGTCGCCCAGAGATGCTTGCAGCATTCTTGGCTGATCCCGGTTGTTTCTTGACAACTTTGGATGGTGGAGTCCCCCAACCTGAAACGTGCATCTTTATGCCTGCCATGAGTCCATGGCACAAAACATAGTTTGACCATTGTTAGCTGGATCCTGGTTGTGGGACACCATTTTGAAAACAGCCCATGTTTTGGGCTCAGCCGCCCCAGGAAGCAGACCAAGATAAAGAGCGGCGTGTAGGGAGTTCACTGGGGAGTGTGGTGGGATCAATAGATGCGGGGCTGTGACAGGAGCAGGATTAGGTAGATGGACGAACAGAAATGCAACAGAAGCCTCTGCTGATCCAGAGAGTGCTCTGGAAGGGGGAGGCAGGCCTCTGTATATCCCCAGATGGGGACTGTCCCTGGAGAAGATGAGGTGGCTCTCTTCTGCTAAGACTATTCCGAGGGCTGGAATCAACTCAGCATCATCAGCTGCCAGCACTCCTGGAAGCAAGAGCAATGCTGTCTCAACCCTGAAGGGGTCGCACAGCACATCATAGTGTCGGCCAGAGGCCGCAGTAGAGAGCAGTCAAAGATGTCACCCATATGCAGTGCTATTAAAGTGCCTTATCTGGTTTTCAGTGGTGTCCCTGACTACAGTTACCCTTCAAGTAACCATCTTCCTGTACCTTCTTTGCAGAAAGTCACATTCCTCCAAACGAACATTTGGCTACTTCTTCATCTGCTGTGTACTTTACAACCCACCAAGAATTTTCTGATTGCCCAGAATACAGTATGGCAGACCAAACCATCAAAATGAAGATAGAAATGCCTTCTCTAACTCGAATATCCCCCCTGGTCTCTTGACCGCTTTCTTCTTCCTGGGATGCAGACAGGGGAATTTCTACTGAAATCTCCATTCAGGCCATTCTACGTCTGGGAGGTGAAAGTAACCTACTGAAATTCAGGTGCACCAATGAAATAAGACTGGGTGTACTTTGTCCCAGGGTGAGCATACAGCGTGGGAAATAAGCACGTCATCATTTCATTTAGTAATTTCCTGTTCTGTACGTGTAACATTAAGAACCCCTGCTCACACATCACCCCCATCAAACCTATGATAAATGTCTACAATTTCCTGTGTTCCTTGTTTAGAAAGCCAGAGGAATTAGGATCCAGAAATATGGTAGGTGAAATATAGCTCGATGGGCTACTGGTTGTTAATAAGCTACAGGGTTGTCTCCTCAACTCTATGATAAGCTTGCTGGAAGTACAATATGTAGTTTGCTGCTCCTGATGTCTCCCAGATCCCCGAGCAGAGGTAGCTGTTCGTGTTGGGCCCTCAATGCTGGCGAACTGAAAAATGTTGTAAGAATTCTGACCTATTCTCTGAATGAGATAACAATCGAAAAGAAAATATCCTTGACAAATTCAGCTCCTGAGGAAAGCACATGTTGTATCAGTTTGAAATACTTTGTCATAATGATAGCAGGGTTTTTTCAATTTTCCAGATAAGACAGGCTTCTCATTCTAGCATGCAAGAACTCAGGTGACCACTCATCTTGTTCACCTTATTTTAAGAAATGACCTCACGATGGAAAAAAAAAAAAAAAGAGAGAAAAGAAAAGAAAAAAAGAAATGACCTCACCGGAAGTCCATTCCTCAAATCTGCTATTGTTGTTAACATCCTCCTGAATCCTTAGTTAAATTACAGAATTATGTAATTCTTTTTAAATAAGGTTCTATGTCATTGGTTCATAATCACTTATATGCCCTTTTTTCAAACTCTAAGGATTAGCATAAGTGCTCAGTAAATGTTGTTGAATTTATTTTGTGGACTGTTTTTGAGGTAGATTAAAGCAAAAACTTCATACAAGGAGCTAGCAAAATAGGAGGAGAATGAAAACATCAGGATCAAAGACAAAGAGATGCTGCAAAAATGCCAAATGGACATAATTGCCTGAGTTTCAATTTTGGGTTTAAGCCTCCTGAAAGCCAATAGGAAAAATAAAATAAGAATTGTCCTTGTCTTATCAGAAGGAAAAAAGCAGAACAGATCTAACAAAGCCTATTCTTAGCAAGATTCTGAAAGATAACTCTTAGCAAGGGATTCTATAAGGAGAAATGCAATCAGCATTTCACAGGAACTGCAGTTGGAAATTACATATGCTGCTTCCAACAGTGCCTTCCCCCAAAATGGTGATGGTCATGTCCTTTTATCTCTAATTTATTGCAAACCAACAGGTGACAGATCAGCAAATGCCATCAGTGTTGACCATCCCGGTTCTACTTCCATATTTAAGCAAAAAAAAAAAAAAAAAAAAAAAAAAGTCCTTTTCTTTTTTTTTTTAAATTTTTTATTTTTTATAAACATATATTTTTATCCCCAGGGGTACAGGTCTGTGAATTGCCAGGTTTACACACTTCACAGCACTCACCAAAGCACATACCCTCCCCAATGTCCATAACCCCACCCCCTTCTCTCAACCCCCCTCCCCCCAGCAACCCTCAGTTTGTTTTGTGAGATTAAGAGTCAAAAAAGTCCTTTTCTGATTATACTCTCCCTTCCATTAGCTTCAGGTTTTGAAATCTTACCCTTTCGTCCAGGCTCTGTTCAAAACTCAGATGTGATTTCCACAAAGCCTTCCTTCAGCATGCAGATTTTCTTACTCCGCAACAACCTTATGAGAGTTAGATATAGGAGATTTGCCATTCTTGTCTAAATGTTGCTTTAAGGTTGATCAGTTGGCAAGCCTTTCTTTTCAGTTGGATAGTATCGTACATTAAAGATGGCTGTGGTCATTTTTGCTACCTCCACCACTGAGAAGGGGAGTTAAATTATCCTCCCATGGAATCCGAGCTGGACTTAGTGATGTGCTTAAATGATAAAATATGGTGGAGATAACCTTATGCCTACTCTAGGCTTCTCCTCTCAGACACCTGGCAACTTCTGTCTAATCCTCTTGAAACTCAAGAGCGGCCGTTCTATGGGCAGCTTAAGCCACATGGAAGGGTCAGGTTTATGTTCTGATCAATGGCCCCAGTTGATCCCAGCCTACGACCCATCTCTGTCAAGGACCAGGCATGGGATGAAGTGGTCTTGGACCCTTGAGATCAGTTTATCTGTCAACTGAACACCAGCAAGTGAGCTCTACCAATGCTCATTCCCAGGTGGGTCCTGCCCCAACACCTCGCCAGCAAAATTCCGAGATCTCCTGAAATTTTAGTTGCTTTAAACCTCTTGATTTGGGGGGTGGTTTATTATGCAACAATTGGTAGCAAATCATAATAACCCTGAGGCTGAAATTGTGCATTCTACTTTATTTACTTCAACATATCACCTTGGAGTAACTATCAGGTACCAGGCGTGACTATAGGAGCTGGAGATACAGTAAAATGAATAAGACAAAATCTCTGCCCCTTTTAAGCTGAGATTCTAGTGGGAAGATGGGCACTGGACATGAAAACAAATAACATTACTTTTGTAATATCCAAATTGCCAGGGACAGTGCTAACTATAGAAAGCGACTAATGAATGCCGCACTTCTAGGCTCGTAGAATGCAGCTAAATGTGTCATTCTCAATTTTACTCACAACAAAACAACAACAACAACAAAACTTAACCGAATCCAAGTATCTGGAAGGCTAGGTTACAAAGAAGACAAGTCAGATAAGCCAAAGAAGTTTATAAACAACCCATTTCTGGAACAATGGGCATAATGACACGATGTTTACCTGTGTCTCCAAAGCAGTGTCTCTTTTGCCTGTGGAGTCCTAAAACTTCCAGTAGGAAAGAGGGGGCAAAGTCCCAGGTTTTAGAAATGTAGGTTATTCCCTAACCAGGGTAGAACGTATTGCTCCATAAAATGTCAACATCAAAACAATATAGAAAAAATAATTACAGACAGTGTTAGTGTTGTAAGCTGATAAGGACCAGATGGTCTTTTGTATTTATGGTTTTCCTTGTGCATACAAATGCTTTAGGGATCTAATTAGCCTTCTACAAAACTCAAACTGGGTAATTACTATCATTATCCCCTTTTCAAATAAATCTGAAGTCTAAACTGCAATTATGTTTTTTATCTTACATTTGGTATTCACACATTTTAAGAATTGTTCTTTGCCATCTACTCGGAAAACTTCTTCACATGGACCGAAGTAAATAAAGTACAGGAGGATGATAAAAAACATTTTTAAAAAATGGATCACTCTGTTCGAGGAAAGTGCTGACACCCACTGACGCGCTTTCTCGGCGAGAGTCCTGTTTCTGTCACATTTTCACTCCAATCAAGAATAAAGTCCCCGTTCCCTGCGACTTTATATTTCCACTTGTGCTTTGCACAGCAAAAGAGAAGAACTTCTACACGGAGGCATAACCAGTCACGCATGTTAGAGAAAGGATTCTCTGCAAGATGCAATGTGGCAGCCATTTCAATTAACTTCCGACTCTGCCCCCAAAGTGCAATACCTGGGCTGTGGGAGAGTGGCGACGCACGTAACAAGGCTGCCGTGTCATCTTTATTGGATTTTTGGCCTCGGGACAGTCAAGTCACATGGTAACAACATCTCTGCACTGCAGGGCGAAGGAGACGTAATCGCTTGCCAGTGAACTCATAATAGAGAATTCATCAAAATCTATCTCCAGTGAGAGGTCTGGGAGAAGAGGGTGTTAGGAAGCGATCATTTTATTTCAGGCGCAAGGCCAAGGATGAGAGGTTATTGGGGGATATGTGTGTCTTCCTTGACAGGACAAACCATGCACAGTGACAGGTGTCCAGAATTACCGCTTCTGCACCAGCTCCCAGTGAGGAGGGTCAAGAATACGCAGAACGGCTGCCTGACATCTCAAAAGGTAGCATCATGATGACTGGTCCAGAGGGCAAAATCCAAAAATAGTTGACAGAGGAAGAAGAGAAATCAGATACACTGAAGGCGAGGGGGGTGCTTGGCACCGGGGAGGCGCTTTACTACAGAGGGATGCTAGACGTCAGCACAGGCTTCAGAGGTGCACATTGCCCCCCCACCCCCCGCCCCCAAACCCCGGCCTGCCTGACAGAAGGAAGGCTCGAGGCTGACACCTTGGCTCTTCACCACAGAGACCGCTCTGGGCTGACCTGGCAGGCAGCAGCTCAGGCGTCCAGGCATTGACAAGGATGGCTGCAAGGCGAGCACATTTTCCTCCCTGCCAGAATCGCCATAAGCTCACAGCTCACAGACAAGAATCTCGGAGGCACACACTCACTCTTCCATTCATTCAACAAATAGTTCCTAGGCATCGACTTAGTGCTATGCCCTGTATAAGGTGATTGATGCAAGCTCAGGTGTGAAGAAAACACTGGCCACCATCTGGTTCCCACTGTAAGAGATGTCTAGAGGCCCCGCCCAACATGGTGCCAGGGTCAGGGTCCACGGAGCGTGGCTGGTGGCCTGGAAGGGGTATGCACAGCAGTGGTGTGCTCTCTGCATCTTGGGCTTCCGGGCCAGCCGGCGTGCTCACAGTTGTGATCATGGTGGGCACCAGACTCCGTGACTTCATGCAACTCCTCATAATAGCACTTGCTTCAATACCATCATCATCGCTCTGGCTGGAAGCATGGCAGGTGGTATTCTTGTAATTTTATCGACGCACAAAACCGATCAGAGGCACTGAGGGTCTTTCCCAAAGTCAATGGGTGAGTAAGAAGCCTAAGCAGGACGCACACCCAGATCTTTGCACCATAAACCCAGATTTTCCAGACACTGCACCGTCTAATGGGGGTTTTGCTGAAGCCTCTGAACAGAAGCTTGGGCACCGAGGCAGCTCACTGCAGGGTTTTTTGGCTGACTGAGGCTGCTTGATGTCTTGAATGTCCCTTCTGCTTTTGAGGTTGAAGGTCCAGAACCCAGGAATCTGAGTCAGGGTGAACCCAACAGGACTGTACTCATTAACCTGCAACCTGATAGGTCAGAAAGAGCCAAGGATTCCAGTCGGCAAGCACAGGTTCCAGTCTTAGCCTGTACCAGAAGAGCTTCACTGGGTAACTTAACTTCTCTGGGAGTTGGCTTCCTCACAGGTAATCACACCTGAGGGTAGGTAGCAGTTGGCAGTAAATCATAAGCACCTGGCCGCTGACCTCATGTGATTCTTAACACCTCACAGGGCCACTGTAGGGATGGAATCGGTAATACCCAGGTGCAAAGTAGGGCAGAGTAAGCGCTAGTTTTGTTCCTTTCTCCATCAGACTCTCAGGTGGATTTTGTTCTCCTCTCTAAAGGGGGAGGAGAGTGTTTTGAAGATTTCCCAACATGAAAATATCCCTGGAACTCTAGGAGTCTAGGGAAAGCCTTGTTCCGGCTCACTGGCCAGCAAGGTTCCAGAAGGAAGTGCGGGGCATGATGAAGTGGGCTGCATCCCAGGGAGAGAGGTGAGAGGAGTCATGGCCCAGGGCCATCCAGACACAAAATCCTCCGAGAGACTGTACTGCTTCACTGTGTGCCCCTTGTTTAAAGTTGTGAAAGAAAGGGGAAAAAAAATAATAGCAGCCACCTTTGCAATACGATCAGCATTTCTTGCCAGTTTAAATATAGTCTCAGCTCTCTGGTGAGAATGAAATCCACAAAACCTTCTAACATCCGCTGAGCAGAGTGGGCTTCCTGCCAGTCAGGGGGTTGTGTGGGGTCCCGGACAATAATTGAGATGACAGTCCCGTTTTGCACCAGAGGTTCAAGTATCAAATTGTATCAACTCTGTGTCCTGATGGTGATACACCCTGTCAACGTGCTGGGCTTTGCTGAAAACAACTAAAGGGCCAGGCTGGCCTTGCTTGTGCATGAGGGTATCGGAGTCAGGGTCCTCATGGGCCCAAAGGCAATCATGACACACGGTGAGATGGAAAAGAGGTTGAGGTTTTCCGCGAGGGAGGATGTGGCAGGAACCATTTCTCTACTTGCATCTATGGCTGCCTCAGATCCCGTTCCTGAGGCTTCACAAGGGCAAATCACGAAGGGAGACTCACTGGCCCCTGTGTCATATCTACACATCCCATGCCCTTCTCTGGCTGCTCCCACTTGGGAAGACAGACATGTGGTCCCAGTTGGATCAGTGCCTTTGATAAGAATTCAGTCTCCCTCCAAGGACTCAAAGAGTGTGTTTTGTGATCTTCAACTCCACATTTTTCAGATCTCAGCATCTTAGTAGTAATCAGAATGTTGAGAATTTTTTTCAGCCAACCTAAGAGCTATCGTGTTGTTTGTGCTTTAATTGTAGTAATAAACTCCACTGCTAAACTGAACACAAATCCTAGAGTAGCAGAATGGTTATAACGGGTATGAAGAATGGGTTAGAACGTGCATGTAGTAAGTTGAAGGCTGGCTCCCCCCCACAAATGTTAGGTCCATATCCTACTTCACAAAATCTGTCTAGGGGACCTTATATGGGAAAAGAATCTTTGCAACTAGAATTAAGGATCTTGAGATGAGATCATTCTGGCTTATCTGAACCCTAAATCCAATGACAGGCATATATAAGAAAAAGGTAGAGGGAGATATGAACCACAGAAGGGAAAGCCATCTGAGAATGGGGGCAGAGATCAGAGTGATGCAGCCGCAGGCCAAAGAGCTCTGGAACCAAGGAAGCTGAAGGAAGCAAGGGAAAATTCTCTGCCAGAGCCTTCAGGGAGAACATGGTCCTACCACATCCCGATTTTAGACCTCTGGCCTTTAGAACTATGAGAGAGTAAATTTCTGGTGCTATAAACCATCAGATGTGTGATAATTTGTTACAGCAGTCCTTGGAAACTAATGCAGTATGTTTAAAAAAGTATATATTTAATCTATACTTATGTCTCTATCTTTATCTCTCTGTATGTCTATCTAGTATATGTGTGTATTACATGGTGAATGTGTTGGCTTATCGCACAGGATATAAATCCCTTCAACATCCTGCCTTGCATGAGGAATGAGAAGGACGAGGTTGTGCCCCACTGACCAACTAAGGCTTACATGGGGGAAAGAACTAAATACACTGGGTCCCTAAAATGGGAATGGAATAGAAAGAAAACAATATAGGGCTATCTTTCCTTCAGAAAGAATCATTAAATACTAAACTAGGCTTAGGTTACCTAAAAGAATTTGAGCTAGCTATATTAATAAGATATACATTCAAATGCAAAGGTACAGTACATTCAGTATTCAAAAAAAGATGCAGTATGAAACACAGAGTAATGGTTCATATCATCAATTTTGCAATCACATGTCCTTATTTTATGTATTAATTTAGAAAAAATTTTTTATATACTTTAAACCTGTTCTATAAATAACAATAAAGAAAATAGCCATAGTGGTTATAATTAATAACCTCTGAGCATTTGCTATGATTCTGGCAGCAAATGTACATAAATATGTACATTTACATACATATCTCATTTACCAAGTCCAAATACAATTCCTACAAGGAATGTGTCATTATATCTGCTTTTCAGATACAGAAGCAAATGTCATGTTTAGTGGGATGAAGAGACTCACGCAAGCTGGCATGGGTTATAGCAAGTAATCGTGATAGGCCTCTGCTTCTCAGCTGTTAGGCTCCAAAGCTCCTGACCCTAACAGGTACATAGCAGGCCTGTGGGCAGGTAGAACTTAAAATCTGTTATGAAATTCTCTTGTGTACTCATAATTGGTGACAGGACCCTGATGTGGCCTCTCCAAACTCCCTGTCCTAATTTATTTGAAGACAGAAAATGACAAAAAAAAAAAAAAATCGCAATACTAAATGCTTAAGCAAAATAAGTCATTATTAAAGAGATGAATAGCGTTTGGACAAGGGGAGTGGTGGAATGTATATGCCAAGAAGAAGGTTATATGGGAGTGGACTATGCAGGCATGTTTGGGAGTCTGTCTTGGCATCAACCACGGAAGCTTCCAATGCCAAACTCAAGAGTCTGAGTAGAGCCAGGTCCTCTCCTAGAAGATGATTCAACTTCCACTCTAGAAAACACACTTGTAAAGTGGTTAAGTGTGAGTAAAACCCATGTAACTCGTAAGGCAAAGTAGTAATTTTCAATAGTGACAGAGTCTACCTGTAAATAAACCCCACTACTGGCTGGTAAAGAACTGAAAAGTGTAATATATTCAAAAGCAGAAGCCCCCCAATAACCCTCCATCTCCAAGGCCCTCAAACTCATGCTCCTTTCTGGGTGAGTAGAGTCACACAACTCTTAGACATTTCTGTTGCTGGGTTATTTCTATACTCAGGTATATCATCGGGTACCGTGCCTTGACATCAAATGGCTTCCAGCACAGTGGGGAGGCCAGGTGGGTTAAGGAGGGAGAGAGAGAGTGAGTGCACATGCTGATACAGATTTAAATTTTTTTTTTTAATTTCAGCTAGTTAACATACAGTGTTATATTCATTTCAGGTGTACAATACAGTGTTTAACCCTTCCATACATGGCCCAGTGCTCATCCCAGCAAGCACCTCCTTAATCCCCATCACCTGTTTCCCCATCCCCCCTCTTCCCTTTGGTAACCACCAGTTTGTTCTCTATACTTAAGAGTCTGTTTTTTGGCTTGCCTCCCTCTCCCTTTTTTTGTCTTTTTACCTGTTTGTTTTGTTTCTTATATCCCACATATGGGTGAAGTCATATGGTATTTGTCTCTCTCTGATTTATTTTGCTTAGCAACATACTCTCTAACTCCGTCTGTGTCATTGCAAATGACAAACTTTCATCCTATTTTATGGCTGAATAATATTCACACACACACACACACACACACACACACACACACACTTCTCCATTCACCAGTTGGGCTGCTTCCATATCTTGGCTATTGTTAATAATGTTGCAATAAACATAAGGGTGTATATATTCCTTTGAATTAGTGTTTTTGTATTCTTTAGGTAAATAGTATTGTGATTGCTGGATCATAGGATAGTTCTATTTTTAGCTTCTTGAGGAATCTTCATACCGTTTTCAACAGCAGCTGCACAAGTTGCATCCCCGCAAACAGTACATGAGGGTTCCTTTTTCTCCACATCCTCACCAACTCTTGTTGTTTGTTGTATTTTTAAAGATTTTTAGCTATTCCGAGAGGTGTGAGGTGATATCTCATTGTAGTTTTGATTTGCATTTCTCTGATGATGGGTGATGCCGAGGATCTTTTCATGTGTCTGTTGGCCATCTGGATGTCTTCTTTGAAGAAATATCTCTTCATGTCTTCAACCCACTTTTAATTGGATTATTTGCCTTTGGGTGTTGGGAGTTTTATAACTTCTTTATGTATTTTGGATACTAACCCTTTATTGGATATGTCATCTGCAAATATCTTCTACCATTTCATGGGCTGTCTTTTAGTTTTGTTGATTGTTTCCTTCACTCTACAGAAGCTTTTTATTTTGATGTGGTCCCAGGAGTTTATTTTAGCTTTTATTTTCCTTGCCTCAGGAGACATAACTAGAGAAAAGCTGCTATGGCCAATGTCAAAAAGGTTACTGCCTGTGTTCTCTTCTAGGATTTTTATGGTTTCAGGCTTCACACTTAGGTCTTTAACCCATTCTGAATTTATTTTTGTGTATGGTGTAATAAAGTAGTCAAATTTCTTTCTTTTACATGTTGTTACCCAGTTTTCCCAACACTGAGAAGGATCTGGCTTTTTCACAATCACATAGCAGAGCTATTTGCTGAGAACTACAGGATGCTGTGGTGCCTTGTGAATTACAGGAAGAGGCCTATGCGTCAATCTATGCATTTGTGATCCTTAGAGTAGAATCTGATAGATCAGAGCAATTAGGTTCATTTGTTTCCCAATACAAGGAGAATGGGTGGATCATTAAAGACAATGTCAGGAAATCTTGCTCTAGAGTAGCAGACACTAAATCTGAAGCTCTCACCATCCTGGGAGGGCATTGCTGTTACTTTCTCTCCACCTTGCATGCATATGCTGATCTACATATTAGGAAAGGGCTAGAGGGTGGATTCCAGGACAAGAGGGAATTTGATCAGGAAGGCACTCTGTGCCTCAGGCAATTAGCATAAATATACTTACCATGTTACAATAACTAATTAATGAGATAATCTAAAGAAATGTAGGTACAGGGGGAATGAAATATTTTGCTTGGGAGTATTTGACATGGCTTATGTCCTACTATTTGGGGGGGGGGCGTCTAAGAGATTAATAGTGTATGGATGAGCAAGTACCTTTATAGTCTGAAACATACTAATGTTACTGCCAGATCAATCATTATTGAGTTGCTTTAGTGTATCAGGTTGAACTTCTGAATGAAGGGTTAAGGAGTACTGGAAACCAGGTATGCTGTACACAATTGGCTAAGTTTCACTTATTCCTTCATATATATAATACAGGAAAGCAAAATTCACATCAGCGTCTTCATGACTTCTGAAAACTGTTACTAACACTGACTTTGCAATGATGCATCTTAACAGGTTTCCAATTAACTGCAAAGTCTGAATGTGTACAAAATGTGAGTCTGAATGTGTACAAAGAGGTGGAAGAAACCAGACTTCATAACTCGTTCACTTGGATTTACATACCACAGGGCAGACCATCGCTTTCCTCATTTATATTTATGAATTCCATGAAGTCCTAACTTATAACAAGGCATAACTTATTCCATTCAGCTAGAGGTAAAGGGAGAATTACAGAGATGTTATCAAGGCTGACAGTCACATGGGGCACACTTGCGATCTTAGCACAGGCCAATTGACATGGAAACAAGAGTTAAGAATGCTGAAAAACCAAAGTTCTGTGTTAGGATTCTGATTACCTTATTGCATTGAGGTCAAGATCATGTTCAGTAGATCATGAAAAGACATAAGAGTTTAGGGTCATGTACACACTTGCATATACATGCCTATTTGTTGTCCATACTTTTTAATGTAGCTTAAATTTAACATTCAAATAGTCACCCTATCACCCAGTCAGATGAGTACCACTCGATCTTCCAGAAAACATTTTAGTGACATCTATTATAAAGTGAAGTCAATAAAATATGATGAGATTCCTCTTTTCACATGACTGTGATCTGAGTCACCAGATGTGCCAAACATCACACAAAGCATGTAGGCTTCCAAACCCTCAACACCACCTGGCACCTGAAGGAGGAATTTGCAATATAGTAAGGGAAAAAAAGGCAATATTCCTACAACATGTAGCTTTTTTTTTTTTTTTTTTTAGTTGAAGCTTTTTCTCAGAGTCACATTTATTTCTGGTTGCTTCCTATACCTGACATGCCAGTTCATTTATATTAAAAACAAAAGCTCCATGCGCAGTAAGGAGATACCATTATCCAGACACATAATAGAGTTTGAATTATTTCCATGGTATAGAAAATATTCAGAAGCTCAGCAAGGTAAGATAAACCCTATTATTCACAGTTACCTTGCTCTTGTTTTCTTGGGAGATTTTCGTAACCACATGGAGGTGAACACTCACAAAATGCCTACAGGTCTTACGGTGCTTAACAACATATGCTGAAATCAGACTGTAAGTGACTCAGCTACCCAGTGAACATGAAAATTGTGTTGTAATTTGTCAAGCTCTGCTGTGAGGGAAGCATTGGTGACTCCAGTGCCATTAATGACAGAGATATCATATTGTTATCATTATTCTTTGCAATGATTCATTGCAAAAGTGAGAGAAAGTAACAATCTTTCCAGCAAGATAGGAGGCAGGGTACATGGTCTTTATTTTGTTGTTATTTGTCTTTATTCTCTTCTGAGATGACAGGACAATAGATTTAGATGGGGCTTTAAGAAGAAAGCATATGTAAGAAGTTTGGTATTTTGTCTTAAACCAGGATACAGTGGAATGTTGGTTGTTCGATCGAGCATTCCATGCCTCACACCACCCACTCAACGGGTTGTCAGCTTCACCAGAGCAGGGTCTTTTTTTTCCTTTTCATGTCCCTTGGTGCCCTGTCTCTTTTCTCACTTTGGTCCTGACTCTCCCAACATCAAAACTGGCACTGAATATGTGGACTCAATAAGGGTTTGCCGAAGTTGAAAGAGAGATTCTTTGAATGCCGACAGAAATGGCCAGGCTGGAGAAATCACTCTGAGGAGAAAAATGGGAATGGGTCAGCACATGTTGAGTTTGCTGTGACAGCCAGATGTCCAATTACAGAGGCTAGACGGGGCCCCCACTGAAGTCGTGGGTGATACTGATATCTGTAGCCAAGATAACTTAATTTTACTCAAGAAAGATCAGTAAGGCATTTGAAGAATGAAAATGATACAGCTGGACTGTCATCGTGGTTCCTTCGACAGAAACAGGCTTATGAGTAACCCAGTTTGCACCCCTCACCTAAACAAAAGGAAGGGTTCAAAAGCCTGAAGTTCATCCAGTTCAAGCACAGTCTTTAGTGAATTCCAAAACATGCCATCCATAGAAAGCCCAAGAATTATATGACTCTTGTTGACTTTTTTTTACTTTTTTTATAACTCATTGATTTTATCTGTGTTGTTGGATTTTTGTTTTTCAGAAACTAGTACATGTCCAAGGATGCTTATGAGAGCTGCTGAGATTCATCGCCCAAAACTTAGGATGATCTAATCGTCTCAGTTCTACCTGAACCTCTCAAGCCACAGTTGTCCCCAGTGCAGCAAGTGCTTTAAGAAGATGTGATGACTGAAAGGAATGGTAATTTCTAAAGAACTCTGACAGGAATATGGATTATGGATAAGGTAATGACAAGACTCTGATTTATAAAAAGAAGAGTCTCTGGTTATAACTTAGCTTCACCTTCTGCTGCTCAATCATGTATCACGACCAAAGTCAAAGGATGTCTTTGCATCTTTTAAGAACAAAGAGTCCTGTAGGAACTGCTTAACGTTTGTCTCTAAGGCTTTGTTACCGAACACCCAATGACCCAACACACTCTTCCTAACGAAATTATAGCCACTTCATTTTGAAATATTTATTTTGAGCTGTAAGACAGAACACGTTTCTCCGATGCTTTAATCTTCCCTTAACACAAAAGACTGTAAGTATTTAAGTCACTCCAGTTATATCAAAAGAGAATAATCAGTTTCTGTTCAGTACTAGCTGAGTTAAATAGCAGCTCTGTTTCCAGAAAGATAATAATGTCAAAAATTAGAGCGAAAACAGCAGGCATTCTGGGGAATTTAACTGTTGAACAAATGGCTGGAAGGTGCTTCAAAGTCAATTTAAATAAATTTTTTAAATTACACCCTGACTCTTTTTCTCCATATATAATTAAAACATAATACCGAAGACTCATCAGACAGTGATTCCTGATATTTTAATAATAAAGTAGAATGCCCTCATGATATGGCTTACTCTGAAAAACACATGAAGGCATATCAGATTAAACCAATTCCAGTGGAACACTAATGACAGCAGCCAGTAAAATCCTGATTCAGCGAACTCTTCCATGTGATGGACTCCTCAATATCAACGACAGGGAAATATTCTGCTGAAGATTTTGCCTTCAATAGTCTGCTGGGGAAGTGGGTCAGAATGACAGGGAGGAGAAATCTAAGCATCACGGTAGGTTCAGTCGGGAACAAACTCTGTGAGGGTCAAGGTACACATGTGTGGTACAAAGTTTTCCCCAGAATTGCTTTTATCTGCCTGCTCAGGCTGCCATAAGAGCACCACAGACCGGATGGCTTAAGCAACAGAAATGTATTTTCTCATGCTTCAGGAGGGTGGAGGTCTGAGATCAAGTTGCTGGCATGGTCCGTTTCTGGTGAGGACTGTCATCGTGGCTTGCTGATGGTCGTCTTCTCACTATGTCCTCACACGGCCTTTCTTCAAGGCCTGTGAGTGGAGAGAGTGTGAGCTCTCTGGGGTCTCCTCTTAACAGGTACTAATCCTACCAGATCAAGGCTTTACCTTATGACCTCATTTAACTGAATGACTTTCTTAAGGCCCCATCTCCACATTGTCATATGGAGAGTAGGATGCCAACACATGGGTTTGGGGAGAACACACACACATCTAGTCCATAACTCTGCTCATCACATTCCTTTTCTGGGTGGGGTGCCAGGATCACTAAGTGTGCAGCTAAAGTGGGCCTGGGAAAGATCTCCCTGGTTTTCTGAGGCCCTGGAAAGCTCCTACAGCTCTATTCCTTAGAGTCAGTGAGTAATAAACAATTCAAGGATTAGAAAATGAAACTTATTTTTTTTAAAGATTTATTTATTTATTTGAAAAAGAGAGAAAGGGAGAGCACAAGCAAGAGGAGCAGCAAGCAGAGGGAGAGGGAGAGGCAGGCTCCCTGCTCAGCTAGGAGGCAGATATGGGGCTGGATCCCTGACCTGAGCAAAGGCAGACGCTTAACCAACTCAGCCATCCAGATGCCCCAGAAAATAAAACTTAAGAAGAAAGATCAAAGGAACATGAATTATATAGATGACAGAAGATGGAGATGGCTCCTAAGCTTCAATACAAGAAGGGATACCACGCACGGAATTTTGACCAGGAATTCTCTACTGCTATGGGGGGCGGTGGCGCAGCTAGGAGAAAACAGGTGTAAGCTACAACACTGATAGAGATTTAAATGAGATATAATGGAGAGAGTCCTTGACAGCACAAATTTGTTGCCTGACAGTGCGGATTACGAAGTGGGAAAATAGATCATAAAGGGAGACTTGAGCTCTCAGGAGGTATAAGAAATAGGCAGGGGTCCAGAAAGGCAGGAAGACACAGTGGTAGGTCAAAACAAAACAGAGTCTATTACGCCAGCTCTTACGTAGGACTCTGCTGTATTGAAATGCTACCCATTTAAGACTTTACTGTTAGGATCTCTGCATTTCCAAATCTGTCCTGGGCTGTGCAGAGCTATCGTGGTCAAGAAGATGGCTGTTGAAAGCACAATATTCTGGCAAGCAGGTGTCAGCAGACCTCAGTTCCTTGGCAGAAGGAATAAAAGGTTATGGGTGTACCGTGATCATTACATGCTCCTGTCTTTGTTTTAATCCAAGCTCCCAGAGAGAAGGAACAGTCCATTTTATGCCTGTATTCACAGCACTTGGCACAGCAGTCCATCTATACAGACAAAGATAAATCTATCTTTCCCTCTGGGAGTAAAAATAGTGACCCTTACAGGCAGAGGATGAACCCAACTAAACCCTGACATGTTCAGTTTTACTCCATTTTTAACCTTGCACACTGAGGATCTCTTTGGAAAAACACCATTGGATCAAACTCCTATCTATCAAGTGATACATTTCCTCTTTTACCTCCAAGGCTAATAAGCAGCAGGATGAGCAAAAGCCTGATAGAACTTGGTTTGCTGAGCAACGTGTTCTTTAAAATGGGGAGCCGTTCATACTTATGCCTAAATTAAACCGTTTGTTCTCCTTTTTCCATGTCAGTCTCCCAAATCTGAGCACATAGAGAAAGAATGGGGGCGCCTGGGTGGCTCAGTGGGTTAAGCCGCTGCCTTCGGCTCAGGTCATGATCTCAGGGTCCTGGGATTGAGTCCCACATCGGGCTCTCTGCTCGGCGGGGAGCCTGCTTCCCTCTCTCTCTCTCTCTGCCTACCTCTCCATCTACTTGTGATTTCTCTCTGTCAAATAAATAAATAAAATCTTTAAAAAAAAACAAAAAGAATGACATGCTGCGGAATCATTCAATGTTCTATAGACTACGCTGACCCTCTTGATCAACTGACCTTTGTGGAGTTCATAGGGGCATCATCCTGATTTTTAGGATGCTAGAAGATAAAGAATACATTTAAAGTCACTCTCTGAAAACATTTGGCTTATCTTGGCCTGGAAAATATAACCATCATACTGACTGTTATCTAGAAAGAGGCATCAGACCAATAAATGGCTGTCTGAGACCACATGGAGCCATGACTCCCTTATATCCAACTTGGGAAAACTGTCTTTTAGATTAAAAACTCCAGACCCTTGCGGGATTAAAACCCCCTCAACTGTTGTCCTCTTATGGAGGGAAAAGTTTCTTTTGTTTGTGAAGCTACTTATGCATAGACCTAGTGACACTAAATCAAGGCTACAAATGTGTCATAAAGCATCAGAGAAAGAAAAGAAGCAGGAACCTATACAACTAATTTAGTAATCATGCATTACAAAATAAATATTTCAGATAATTATGATCAGTGAAGGCAGCAGGTGCAAAATAAGGAAGAATATGGAGAGGACGAGCTGGTAATGTTCCCTAAAACACGAGACACTTGCTTAGAGGCAGTGCAAGTAACTGTACATACTTAACAGGCTAGTGCTACCGTGTGCTCTAAGACACGTGTTTCTCCAAAGACCGAGGAAGAAAAGACACGCTTGCTTTCTGACCTTAGGCCCAGAATAAGAATTAACCTCTGATTATACATCCACAGTGAAATTTGGAAGAATACATTTACAGGCCAGAAGGTGAAATCCCATCAAGGTTTCTCAGCCTCCTGCCTCTGAACCCGTAACACATGAAACTTCCCTCATGACACCGATTGGGGGCTGTGTTCTGTTATAGGAATTTGTGTACAATTTTGTGTATGTCTTGTTTACCTTCTTGACTTCTCTCCTCCCGTGTGTCCCTGAACAGAACCTGGCTCTGAGGAGGTCTCAGTGAATGCCTTGGCGAGCAGAAGCGACTGCCTGCTTTCAGGAGCAGTCAAGATGAGTTTAATAATGCTTTTTGAAGCCGATTTTCAGGAGCTGATTATCCAGTTGTTGCCTCGGCTCATCCCCCAGCTACAGCTCCTTCCCCAGTAACCCGCCTGCCTCTTGGCCATTTTGCCTCTCATTAGCGCCTTTCAAGAAAGCGTACTGGGAAGGAATAGAATGTGAAATTCAAATGACTGCCGATTTGACAGCAGGCAAAGATAGATAATACTGAGTGACTCAAGATTTTTATATTATCTGTAGGTTTAAATTATCCATACCATGCCTCGTCCTCATTAGCATAGATAGTCAAGGTCTTGCTAGAATGGTTATATTTACGACATGGCAGATAGTGCAGCAAACTAGCTTACAAGTCTTCACAGATGTTCCATGTTGATGATCTTTCATAGGGAGTGGCCGAAGCCAAGAAAAATACTGCCAACAGAATCCTAAAAACAGTAGCTGTAAACATAGACTTTCACATGTCACCCATCACCCGTGACTGTACGAATCATCATGCATTCCGGCTGACATATTTCCTCCAAAAAACTACCAATGCTTTTACACACAATGCAGCTATCCACTGAAGGGCCAGAAAAACCAGCAGGTTTTACTGATGGTGACACAGAGTCAGAAGGAAGCTGAGTGGCTTCCATAGGGTCAAAAAAGAAGATGGACGCTTTCAGTGCTCCCAAGTCAACAGCAGATTGAGCAAGTGTCTATGGCCCCCAGCTCCACTTTCTACCCGTGTGTGACGTACAGTGGGGAAAATGGAATGAAGGGTTTTAATTTTTCAATGGTATTTTATGACAGCAAGTATTCCTACTTTGTGAAAGATCCAACAGGGAAATCAGAGGCTCACTGAGGAGACTGCCATGGTGACACTTTGTGACAGAGAGGACCCAAGCCACACTAACCAGGCCTGTCATTCACTGTTAATCTGAAGAGAGCAGGAAAGAATATACAAAAATATACAAAATACACAGTGAGTGACTCGCTGTAAAGTGGAGAGTGGCGGCAATGGATCCATACCTTCTCTCAAGTGAACTTTGTCATTTTAGATGAAATAAGCTGACTCTTTCAGTGTGAAGGAAAGATTCCAGCTGACCTACTTTGGTGCTGAAGACCTAAAGGAGGGAAATAAATTGCAATATTCTCAGCCTAATACCAATACCAACCTGGTTGTCGGCAATTTGGGGTTTAAACACTCGAGCCCTCAAGCTCATTGCTTTATATGTTTGATCTGTAAGTAAGAATTTCCAAGGAAGCTGTGTGCTGGAAGGCTCATGCTTTCATTTATCTCCCTCTATTGATCACCTGCCAGGCATTCAGCTAGATGCTGAGAACAGAGCATGAAGAAACCATATTTTCTAACTTCATGGAACTAACCATCCAACGGGGTAGTGGAAACATAAATTCCTCCTGGATATCTGGGAGAACCTGTTAGAAGATTGTCACTAGGGGTCATAAAGGGCTGAAGTCTGGAGGACACACACACTCACACGCACACACACACACAAGGGGAAAAACTGCAAGGATTTGGTAATGTTTAGTGTTCGGGGTAAGAAAAATTATATAAGGGTGAATTCAAGTTTTTGGTTTGATTGACAGTGGGATCTCTCCTCGGAGAAAACATGCTGAAGTGAAGTGAAGTGAAGAAGACAATGGATTCAGGTTTAAACAAGCTGAATGTAAGGAGCTTACAGGGCCTTGGGACACAAGTGTCCAGGGCATAAGGGTATCCGTGAATCTGAAGCTTAGGTAAGAGATGGTCAGGTTGGAGATACATCAACATAACTGGTACTTAAGCCATAAGAATAGATGAAACTGCTCAGCATCTGCAGGGAAATAAGATTAGAAGGCTGGACATAATATCCTTGGCAAAACAACAACAAAAAAATTCAAGGATAGGATGAGGAATCAGAAAGAGGCAGGGCAGATGATGGGACAAGAACAGTTGGGGCACCTGGGTGGCTCAGTGGGTTAAAGCCTCTGCCTTCAGCTCAGGTCATGATCTCAGCGTCCTGGGATCGAGCCCCGCATCGGGCTCTCTGCTCAACAGGGAGCCTGCTTCCCTTCCTCTCTCTGCCTGCCTCTCTGCCCACTTGTGATCTCTGTCAAATAAATAAATAAAATCTTTAAAAAAAAAAAAAAAAAAGAACAGTGTCATAGGCACCAAATGGGGCGAGAGTTCCAAAGAGGAAGTGGCCCACCATTCCCAGCACTCCACGGCGGGCTACCATGCCACCGCACTCAACAGCTAGGAAAGACCACAGTGACCCTGGCAAAATAACTTCCACTGACATGAAAGGGATGAAAGCCAGATGGGGGAGGGCTGATGAGCGAATAGAAGAGGCAATGAGAAAAGTGGAGTGTTCCAATACCCAGCAGCACAGGAGAATTACCCAGGGAGCTTGCCAAAAAAGAAACCAGATATCTGAGCCATACTTCGGATCTTCTGAACTGAAACCTAGAATCCATATTTTATCAGGCCTTCCAGTGATTCTGATGAAAAGGTTGGTTGGGAAGACATACGGCACAACAGGATGAGTGAGATGGGGCGGAAGTCTGATTTAGACAGCAGTAGGAAGGAGAGGTCAACATGAGGGACAGTTGAGCTTTCTTTATAGGCTGGCCTTGCGGCAGGGGTCGGGGGAAGGAGACGTCATGGTGCCGGGAGAGAAGAGGCATAAGATTCTGAGCATGTGACCCTCTTATTATGTAGTAAGAACTTCATAAAATGTTAGTCCTTTCTCCTTTCATTTTTCCCTTAAGGAGAATGAGATTTCCAGCAGAGTTATGAGTAACTGAATTCTCTCACTGCTACCACATCTCGATTCATTTCCACTTACGCTGATGAATAAAGAATGACCCGTTTGTAGGAAAAGAACTGGGTACATGCTACAAATTAACGGGTCTGCTACAGAGCGCGGCAGTTTTAGTAGTATCTGATGTTAAGAAAAACTGTACATGCTTCTGCTTGTCCCTAGCTCTATCCTGAATGATTGAGAAGCCATGCTGTCTGAGAGCAGAGTAGGAGTTCAACTAAATTATGAAAAGATAAACTGATGTACTTTTCCCTTCAAAAATCTTTGATAGAATCATTTCGAGGAAGACCTCAGCAGTGCCGTGTGTGTGTGTGTGTGTGTGTGTGTGTGTGTGTGTCTGCGCGTGAGTGCATTCAGCCTCCTTGTTTTAGAAGATCCGGCGGCTAAGTCACCACTTTAAATAATAGCTCCACACACATGACATCATAATAGTCTCCACAGCAACCGTGAATGATATTACAAACCTGTCTGGGATTAAATGGGAAAGATAAGCAAGAAGACAAGAGTGGACAATCTCCTAAGCAACAAATGCACTTTTTCCATGGAAACACCGCCTTGTGGAAAAGAGATGGAAACACAGACAATAGACATAGGTACACAATAGTTCCTAAATATAGCATTTCACTAAGCACTCTATCAATTGCAATTTAAAGAACATTCAACCTGTGAGAATAATCGCTGGAAGAAAAGCTTCCCCCAGTTTAATGTTTCAAGAGAGGAGGGCAGAGGCATTTTTCTTGAAGTCAGTCATCACATATCATCACAGCTGCTCACAAAAGAGGGCAAATGTGAATGGAACAAGATATTAGGAAGCTTTCAGGCTTGTGTCACTTTAAGAAAATACCAAAGAACAGAAGCCAAACTTAATAAGCAAGATAAATTATGAATAGATAATTAGCATCATAAAAATCCCCTTCTGAAGAGAACCAAGCTAAATTCCTTTGAAATAGTAAGCTCCCTAATGAACATATGATAAAATTTACATTCTAAGACTTATGTAAACCCCAATTTCAAGGGCTATTTGCTAAACATGGCAATGACATAGGGCACATTTGCATTACTTGGAAATTAAAAGCCCACTGCTAATAGCCCACTAGAACAAGACACCATGCTCAGCTCTGGGCCTCTAGCAGCTGAACTCTCCCAGTCAACAACCAAATGAGGAAGAGAACGGCCTAATCCTTGTTATCTATTGTTGATAAATTATCTTCCTGCGTGGGCATCTCTATCCCTTCTTCCTTCCCCTCTCTTCATCCCTTTCAGCTCTAAATTCCTAGAGATTTAAGAGCCTTTTTCTACGACGACAGTTTGCATCCCAGGGAGCAGTTTCACAGAGGACTGCCTTCCACTCGGCTAACTGCTGCTATCCAGGAGAGGTTCAGAGGGGGCAGCTGCCTCTTCTCATTCCTCCCCAGCCCATCTCAGAGTTGTTCTTCTCAGGTTGTATTCATCTCAGAAGCAACAGAACCTTCCCCCCGAAGCAATCCGCTGACTTTATTTGCTCATTGAGGCCCACTGAAATCACTGTGTATGTCTTTCTTGCCAATCCTTATTTCATCTTATTTATTTTATTTTATCTTTTAATAAATTTTATTTACTTCTTTATTTGAGAGAGAGAACATGAGCGTGTGATGGGGAATGGGGAAGAGCAGAGGGAGAGGGACAAGCAGATTCCCGGAGCCAATGCGGGGCTCAGTCCCACAACCCTGAGATCATGACCTGGGCCAAAATCAAGAGTCGGACGCTTAACCAACTGAACCACCCAGGTGCCCTTGCTAACCCATTTTTCTATAAAGAGGTTTCTCTCATTAATCTGTGATGAGCACTGATTAATGTTAACATGAGTTAAACGAGTTTCGGAGAAGACCCCAATGACTTGACAACATTCACTTTTCTCCGAGGGTTTTTAAAAATTAAAGCATCTATGGTGAGTGCTGTGTAGTGTGTAAATCTGGTGATTCACAGACTCATACCTCTGGGGATAATAATACATTATATGTTTATAAAAAAATTAAAAAATTTTTAAAAAGTGAGGCATCAATAGATTACCTATCACTAATACATGGAGATTTGCAGGCTTATTAAAATTTACAGCGTGAGGAAGTCTACACCTATTTCAACAATGTTGCAGCTTCATTAATAAAATTCACTGATTTTCTTCTTAAGTATATGTCACTGGGTGAATTAAAAGCATAGTCTTATCAAGTGACTCTCACTGGGATGAAGAGCATTAGGGATGGGGTGCCCTCTGTATCAGAGCAAGTAACATGTATAGTTCATGAGAAGTAAAATAAGCAACCCTAATAGGTGGCAGAGCCAATGGAGCGGAGGAAATCTGCCTTGACAGCCCTATGATAGCCATCCCACTGCCTCCACACTCTCCCGAGTGTTTTGTCGGGCTGGAGAGAAAACCCAAACCTCGGCACAATCATCCCAGCTCCTTGTGAAAACTCACTTCATTTCTCCACCAAGAGAAAGTTCCAGAACTATTCCCCATTCATTCTGAACTTGCCATGTATGAGAAACTTTAGTATCTTTTGGGATCTAATGAGCAGCCCAACAAAGGACCCAAGCAAGTATCAGAAACAGAAGCCATCTGGCAAATAACTCATTAAGGAAAGCCTAAGGTTCTTTTTTTTTGAAGAACCGAAAAATTGGGCCACGCCATGACAATGTCAAACTCCCTTTTCCTTGATCTAAAAACACTTTCTGTCTAGCCAAACAAAACAAAACAAAACAAAAACCCCAAACAACAAAACTAAACTAAACTAAATGAAAAACGCCACAAAAACAAAACACATATGTTCTTTCTATGGGGACTTCTCTTAAAAAGTCCCAGGAGGCTCTTTTTCTAAGTTCCCTGACCAACTCAGGGAATTAAACCAGGCTACCAAATTAAATCCCAACTTTTGAAACTACTATTTCAGTGGTCTTCCTTTAAAAATGAACTCTCAGTAGCAATAATTTAGACAAATACAATTCCTCGCCTTTCTTCAGCTGTGGAGAAAAACTCCCTTAGATACGTCCAGTTCAGGCTTGGGGGCTACTCCAGTGCCTATCATAAAAGAAGTTTCCCAGAGTAATGCTTGGTCGTTCTCCAAACCTCAGGCATCTTCCAGCTAATCCTCTATTACAATATCATTTGTTTGGTTCACTTCAAAGCTCTGACTACTTTCTTGCATTTTTCTGAAAACAAGGAGTTTTCTGTGGAAATCATTTCGTCAGGTAGTTTGGCAAGTCACTTACAATACTCATCAATTTCAGTGCTTTAATTAAACTCAGGCAGTCCCTCTGCCCAGGGTGATTCTCCTCTTTGGGTCACAATTCATCTCCACCTTCAGCAGGACCCAATGTTTCAAAGTGACAAAGGAGAGGGATCGCAGGCCTGGGGTTAGCTAAGCTATGCCTCTGGATTTGGGCGATACGGAGCATCCTGCTTTCAAACAAGACAAAACAAAACAAAACAAACCCCCAAATAACTGAAGTACAGATACATCTACCTACCCTAACCCGCCCCACAGAGCATCAAATGACCAGAGCCAATGACAACACTGGGGAAAATAAAGAATCATGTGGTGTCTGAGTATATTTAGCTGGTAAATTTGACAGCAACATCTTTGCTCTCTGGGCTATCGGTCTGGGTTTTGTTGGGGGCTCCTGCTGATGATATGTTTGTGGAGAGTTTCTGGAGGCTGGTTTTGCTGGCCTCAGGTGTCATTCTAAGCAATGACAGCCACGATCCTGAGGAGGGGAAATCTGAAACATGGATTAATGTCATCTAAGAAGAATGTCCCCAATGCCATAGAATCTGACAGCTCCTGTGTAAAGCTGGCCAGCCTGTGGTTTCCCCATAGCACCACTCCCTTAGGCACTGTCAGAAGACTGAGCCAAAAAGCCAGATAAACACAGAAACGAAGATGCTGCATAGGCAGAAAGTAAAAGTCACAGAAGCAAGCAAGCAAGCAAGCTTCTGTGACTCCTGTACTATAATGCATTTAAACAAAATGTGGCATGGGCGGTATCGCATGAAACCAATTTTGTCCTCTTATTCCAGCTCTCATCGGATCTCCTTCTGTGTTCTCAGTGCGCGGTCCCCACATCAACTGTTACGGGTTGAATTGTGCCCACCAAAAAATATACGCTGGAGTTCCAACACCTGGTACTTCCAAAGATGATCTTTGTTAGAGGTAAGGTCTTTACAGAGGGTATCAAGTTCAAATGAGGTCATTAGGGTGGTCCCTAATCCAATAAGATTGATGCTCTTAAAAAAGAGATAAATTTGGTTACAGAGACAGCTATACCTAGAGGAAAGACCATGTGAAGGGACAAAAAGGGAAGATGGCCAGCCACACACCAAGAAGAGAGGCTTTGAACAGATCTTACCCTCACAGCCCTGCTGACTTCTTGATTTCAGACTTCTAGCCTCCAGAACTACCAGACAATAGATTTGTTTAAATCATCCAGTTTGTGGTACTTTTTGCAGCAGTCTTAGCAAACTAAAACACTCACCAAGCCAGACACTGACATTTCCTCTCTCAAGCGCACTCTCTCTCTATATATATATGTATCTATATATATATAGATATATATATATTTCGCACACATGCATGCATGTGCATGCTAACTAGGGGCCAATGATAAGGAGAGAATCATAACTTACAACAGAGTACTTATGGGAGAGAGAGAGACAGAGAGATTTTTCAGACTCTGTTCACTTTTGTCTACTTCATTGTCAGATTTCAGTTCAGACCACATCATATTTCATGTGGATCACCACCCCAGGCCTCCAGCTGGTCAGCTGGCCTCAAATCTCATGGTTTTCCAATACTGTCTCTTGACAAGGTGGTCTTTTTTTTTTTTTTTAAAGATTTTATTTATTATTTATTTGACAGACAGAGATTGTAAGTAGGCAGAGAGGCAGGCAGAGAGAGAGGAAGGGAAGCAGGCTCCCTGCTGAGCAGAAAGCCTGATGTGGGGCTCGATCCCAGGACCCCGAGATCACAACCTGAGCCGAAGGCAGAGGCTTTAACCCACTGAGCAACCCAGGCTCCCCGACAAGGTGGTCTTTCTACAACACAAATATGTTTCTCAACCTTTAATGCGTATATCCTGGCATCAGGATGGAGAAAGTGTGCTTAGCCTATACTCTGTGGGCCAGACCCTTGAGGATCTAACTCAGATGACTTCTCCCAGACATTCATCTGGTTAATTTTCCCTCCCTCAAATCCATGGGTCCAGCCTCACCTAGTTTCCTAGACCTGCCAGGCTCACCCACCTCTACGCATTTGTTTATGTTGTTCTCTTTACAGGGAACACCCTTCCCCTTTTTCCTTGCCTAGCAAATTCCTGCTCAACTCCAGCCAGGTGTCATTGCTTCCAAGGACTTCCCTGGGAAGATCTCTCTGGCCCCAGCTGGGCTTAGTTCCTACCGAGAACTGTTCCCATAGCACCCATGCATGGCTCTGTCTAAGGACTTACTAGATTGTGCAATAATAGGGTCTTACTTGTTAACAATTTGGGAGCAGAGGGCATGTTGAGTGTGCCTTTGTATCCCTTTTTATGGAGCACAGTGCTGGGCACATTGTAAGAGCTTCAAACGTATCTGTTCCCCTGTGTGACAAAGCTTCAATCCTTAAAAGCAGGTGATATTAATTCTATAACACTCTACATGTTATAATCCCCAAACAATCACAGTATCTTTCTTCCCCCTGACACAATTTTGTATGCTTTATAAAGCAGCGATATATCATTTTACCCTTATACAATATCAATATGGCACATTCCCATTCTCTTACAGTATACTTAACAAAAACCCAAGCTCACATATCCTCTGCTAATCCATCTGACTCAAGACTAATTAAGACCAATCTGGTTTAAGTCAATTTAGTGCAGTTCTAACCAGTACATATGTACTGTGTAGTCCCGCTGTACATTGTACATTAAAGCATTGGAGGGGGTGGGAGTGAGGAAGGCAGGTGGTATGGGGAAGATTAAAAATATTAAAATGAATGAGACAAGAGCCTCATTTTCAGTAAGCTCACAGATAAATGGGGGAAGCGTACTTCCTTCTCTGCAATATTTAATTAGACTGCTACATGGAACCATGGAGGGTCAGCATGCCAGGAAGGGACTGTATTTGGGTTCTTTTCTAAGTTTTTAAGATGGCGGCAGGTAAAGCACCAAGGCTTTCAAGAGCGAGTAGTGAAAGATACTCAGACTCCCTCGGACAGCCTTATTATGGGAGGGGTCTTGAATCCAGACTGGCTAGGAGGCCACTATTGGGGATCCCTCGGTCAGGCTCCCACAGATCACAGAACCACCCAGGAAAAAGACCACAAGTCTTTGGGAGAAAGCTTGTTCAAAGCAAAGGCAGACATGCTTTGGCACCCAAATTTCTTAACGGGAATATTGGGGAAGAAGAGCCTAATTTCAGACAGAAGATTTAAATTCGTTTTTGTTAACCGCTATGGCTTCACTCTGAAACTAGTAGGGCTTGAATGAGAACTCTCGAGAAGCCCTCCCTCCTCTTCTTTTAGCTGATTGTTCACTACTTCTTCCTAAATCTCAGGAAAACAGGTCACACGTAACTCCTGATGTGTGATGCTTCCACTTGAAGGTTGAAATAGAAATATACACAGCAGGCCTGCTTCTTATCACAAAGGAAAACTTCAAATGCTCCCAGGAGTCAAGACTGAGGAAGCAACAAGACGCATTCACAATCAAATCTCACTCAGCAAGGATCTCCCCCTCTGTCTCTCTCTGTTTGCTTGTCTAAATACTTGGTGTGGGGCACACTTTGCTGCCTCCAAAAAACTGCTCAGCAAGGAAGTTTTTGGAGGACCGTCTACAACCAACAAGTAATATTTAGTACAAAACATAACAGCCTTCATACAAGAGCCAAACGTTCTACAAGGTTTTTCATGCTTATGTTCTACCAGGTTTTTTAAGGTGCCGGGAGAAAACTAATCAGGGCCTACTGAAAAGGACATAATTGTTACTCATAATGGAGTACCTACTCAACAAGTCCCTAAATCCATGGATTAGGAAAATTTCAGGGCCTGAGAATGGTGTTGGTAAAATGCAGATTCCGGGCCACAGACAAGCCAGAGTTCCTAGGCCAGAATCTGATTTTTAAACAAGCATCCCAGGGGCTCTGCACATCAAACTGTGAGAAACCACACCCACTGTTCACTCCGATTGGCTCTTAGCATACACTCATGCAAATTTAATGCCATTCTTATCATATGAACTCATGTAACACAAAGAAGAGACTTTCGGAGTCACAGCATTCACAGAATAGCATGGATTCGAAGGCTGCAAGTAGAGGGACAAATCTGATCGTTAACAGTAAAAGCAAGAAGATGGTCACGAGCTACATGTGTGGTGGAAACTAATGAGGTTGCAGCGGCATCTGGAGGAGTGAGCCAGATCTCACACACAGTGAAGCTTTTGCCAGAAGTCTTTGTGGGACACTTGATTCTCTCCATTTCCCCAAAAGAATTTGTCTGGTTCAATGAGCTTCAACATCTCAAGGAGGAGGATTTGGGAATGAAATAGAAGCCTGAAGGATAAACAAGAAGTGTTGGTGACTTAATCCACTGGGAAATAGTTGTTTTTTAAAGATCTTAAGAATAATTTTTTCTTTTCTTCTGACATCTTGAATAAGACAAAGAGTTTTTCGGCTCTTTCTATTTCTCTTTGTTTGGATACTCTTGCTACCCTGATGAACCTACAGCATATGTAAGTGGATTCTCTGGGAGACTGGGAAGAAGGCGTTCCGATAGGGATAAAAGGCAGGGTTAAATTTTGGAACCAAGTCAGGAAGTAGTTTTCAAGATAAAGCCTTGATTTAAGATAGTATTTTTCATTGATCGCACATCTGTATCCTTTCTCTCCTAAAACTCCTATGTTGAAATCCTAATGTTCAATGTGATATTTGGAGATGGAGACTTTGGGAGATGATGAAGTTATGAGCATGGAACCCTCATGATGGGTTTAATGCCCTTATAAAAAAGAGACACAAGAGAGCCTATTTCCTTTCTCTCTATTGTTTACCTGGTAAGGATACAATGAGACAATAGCTACCTGCACACCAAAAGAGAGCTTTTACCACACACTCAATCTGTCAGCACCTTGATCTTGGATTTCTCAGCCTCCAGAACTATGAGAAATAAGTGTTTGTTGTTTCAGCCATCCAGTTTATGGTACTGTTACAGCAGTCCAAAACCAGTAAGGCAGTGTTGGAGGGAAAAACCAAAAAAAGAGAAAAGTCAAATAAGAGAATCTTTGATGGAAATAAAACAGTAGGCTCAATCTTCAATTAAAAATGTAAGTTGCAAAAAAAAATTAATAATTGGAATAAAGCTATAGGAGAATGTACTGAATAAAAGAAAATGACTACAATTTTCCCTAATTACCATAGGAGATGGTATAATTGAAATTTGGTTTAAAAAAAGAAGCTAACAATTTTGCTAAGGGAAGCTACTGGAGAGAAAGGTGAAAAAGTTTAAAACCTGAGCTTTAAGTCAGTATGAAACTTACACTATTGAGATTTCTATGTCAAAGTGCATACTCCACGGAGCAACTAGGCAAAAGTCAACCAGGAAACAGAAGACTTGAACAACACTATAAAGCAAATAGATCAAAGAGACACCTACCTAATACTTAGCAACAGATTTCCAGAACATATGGAACATTCTTTGGGATGGGCCATACAAAATTTGGTAAGTTTAAAAATATTAGGATCATGCAAAATATGTTCTTTCACCAAAATGGAATGAAATTAGAAAATAATATAGAAGGAAATTTTGGAACTCCTTCTATATGTGGAAAATCAAAGGGAAGATTAGAAATACTTTGAGATAAACGAGAGCAAAAGCATAACATATAAAATGTATGAGATATAGCAAAGGGTGCCTGAAAGGGGAACTTATAGCTGTACAGATCAATAACCTAAACTTCCTTCCATAAGGAGCTGGAAAAAGACAAGCAAACTAAACCTAAAACCAAAAGGAAAGAAACAAGGGAGATAATGAAAATTAACAAAATAGAGAAAAAAACGGAAGTTGTTTCCTTGAAAAGATTAACAAAATGAGCAAACCATTAGCTAGAGTGACCAAGAACAAGAAGAAAGAAGGTTGAAATTATAAAATTCAGGAATGAAATGGGGGAGCACATTACTATTGACCTTGCAAAAACAAAAGGGGTTATAAAGGAAAATTATGAAGATTTCCAAAACATTTCCAAATTAAAAAAAAAAAAAAGAATATTCTCCAAAATAGATGACTTAGAACAAACAAACAAAAATTCCCTGAAGGAAATTACCAAAACTGACTCAAGAATAAACAGGTAACCCAAACAGACCTATAACAATTATAAAGATTGAATTAATAATAGTAATAATTTTTAAAAAAATCCTCCCAATAGATAAAAGCCCAAGTTCCAATTACTCCACTGATAAATTCTACCAACATTTAAAAATGATGTAATACTGGGCGCCTGGGTGGCTCAGTGGGTTAAGCCACTGCCTTTGGCTCAGGTCATGATCTCAGGGTCCTGGGATCGAGTCCCGCATCGGGGGGACTCTCTCTCTCTGCCTGCCTTTCTGTCTACTTGTGATCTCTCTCTGTCAAATAAATAAATAAAATCTTTTTTAAAAAAATGATGTAATACTAATTCTTCACAAACTCTGTCAAAAAACATGGGAGAAGAGAACACTTCCCAATTCATTCTATGAGGGCAGTATTACCCTGATACCAGACCATCATTAAGAAACTACTTACCTACCTCTTTTATGAATATATATGAAAAATTATCAACAGAATACTAGTGCACTGAGTCCAGCAAAGTATAAAAGTGATTTTGCAACATGTCCAACTGAGATTTATCCCAGAAATACAAGGTTGGTTTAACATCTAATAATTAATTAATTAATATTCTATTTCAATAGATTAAAGAAAAAAAAAATCACAGGACCATCCTAATAGGCTAAAAGAAAAGGGGATTTGCCAAAATTCAACAACCCTTTCATAATTAAAACACTAAACAAATTAGAAATAGAAAAGTTTCTCCACTTGATAAAAGGTATCCATAAAAATGCCCCACAACTAACATAATACCTAATGGTAAAAGACTAGATGCTTTCTGTTTAAGTTCAGGAGCAAGACAAGGGCATATGCTATTGCTATTTCAAATCAACTTTGTATTAGAGGTTCTGGCCAGAGCAATCAGCCAAGAAAAAGAAATGAAAGGCATCAGGATTAGAAAAGAAGTAAAACTATCTGTATTTGTAAATGACATGATCTTTTTATAGATAAACTTCAGGAATCCACAAAGAATGATGAGGACTAATGAGTTCAGCAGAGTTGCAGGGTGTAAGATCAATAGACAACCCCCAACAAAAAAAAAAAAAAAATCAGTTCTCTTTATATGCACTGTAAATGAATAATCCAACAATGAAATTAAGAAAGTAATTCCATCTATAGTAGCATCAAAAAGAATGAAATACACAGGAATTAATTTAACATAAGTGTATGAATTGTACTTTGAAAACTACAAAATATTGTTAAAATAAATTAAAGAAGACAAATGGAAAGATACACATCTTGTTCATAGATCAGAAAACTAAATATTGTTAAGATGGCAATACTCTTCAAATTGACTTAAAGATTCAAATAGTACTTACCAAAATCCCATCTGGCTTTTTTTTTTTTTTAAGAAATTAACAAGCTGATTTTAAAATTCACATGGAAATGCAAGGAACAAAAAACCAACACAATTTTGAAGAAAAAGAACAAAGTTGGATAAGTCAATTGCCAATTTCAACGCCTACTACAAAGTTTACTACAGTAATTTAAAAAGTGTGGTATTAGCATTAGGATAGACTTTCAGTTCTGTGGAACAGAATAGAGAACCTAGAAATAAACCCTACATTTATGATCAGCTGATTTTCAGCAAAAGTGTCAAGACGGGGTGCAGGATGTGGTCCTAAGGAAGATGGTGGGTTAGGAGTACACTAACCTTTCCTCGTCCCATGGACACAACTACACAACATGCACATCAACAAAAATAACCCAGTAAAAGACCTGAAGACTCACAAGCCGACCCTCTACAGCTAAATGTAGAGAGCAGGAGGCATAGAGGAAGACAGGAAGAGTAGAGATGTGCTTGGGGGCTAAGTGGACCTACTGGATTGTCTAGGGGAGAGAGAGGGTAAGAGAAACAGCTTCTTACACTGTGGAGGCCACAAAGGAAAGACAAATCCCCATAACACTCAGCTTTAAAAACCAGACGGGTGAAATTTCGAGAATTCTCACAACCAGCAAACTTAAACCCTCGAAGTTTAAAAACCAGCAAGCTCAGCTCAGGAAGAGCCAAGAGGACAAGAGGAAGCAGTCCCCACCCTTAAAAGGAGATAACAAATAGCCTTGAGGAGATATAACACAGAAGCAGCACTTTGAAAAAGTGCCTGGGGCATAGAAGAGGGACATTTATTTACTCAACTCACCGCCTGTGTTGGAAGGGCCGGGATCTCTAAGAGACTTCTCCAGGAACAAAAATCTAGCAGCAGCACTTCTCTTCCCCCCTCATTCTTCCCCCAAGTCTAAGCACAGAGCCTATGCTAACACTCCTTACCTAATTTGCTGAATCACAGCCCTGCCCTTGCATTCTCCTGTGGACACATTCCCTCCAGCCAGGCCTCAGCTCCAGGTTTCCTCCCACAACGGATCAGCTCAACATTGCTGATACTCTGAGGTCCCCCCGCCCCATTCTGTGTACTTCTGCAGATCCACCTCTTCCAATACCTCTTGCCTAGATCCTACCCTATGTGGTATCACAACCCTGGCAGTGTGCAAGCAGCTGTGACAGTGGCCAGCACCACTCCAAAGTGACTCTCATTGCACAGAAAGGGAAAGATAACCACACATACAAGTCAGACTGGTGGTCCCAGCAGCGGGTTGGGGGCAGAAAGCTGTCTGACTGAAGGTCCCACTCACCCATGAAAGCTTCTCAGGGGACAAAATAGGGAAACCTCCCTGCATTTAGTGTTACTGCATCACTGGCAGATGCCTGGTCTGACTCCACACGAGCACAACGTGGTCCTAGACTGGCCAAGTAACAAAACAAGGACAAAACCCTGCCCGTAATGGGTAAGGAGAGTCACTATAGATGACTGGACTGAAGGCAAAAGCAACTCAGCCATGAAGCAAGGTGCATGCTACGCACATAGGAGATCTCTCTGAAGTGCCACATTGTGGTGAACAGGGAACACTATACTGCAGGGCATGACAGGACCTCTTCTTCATAAGGGCACTACTTTCAAGTGCAGGAGATATAGCTGATTTTCCCAACACAGAGAAATACGGGGAGCTAGCCCAAATGAGGAGAGAGAGGGATATGTTCCAAATGAAAGAAGGGGGAAAAAAATCACAGCAAGAGAGTTAACTGAAATGGAGCTAAGTAGATTCCTAATGGAGAATTTAAAATAATGGTTATAAAGATATTCACTGGACTTGAGAAAAGTTGAAAAGAACTTGAGTGAGATCCTTAATGAAGAGACAGGACACATAAAAAAGAATCAACAAGAGATGAAAACTCAGTAAATGAAATTAAAAATACATTAGATGGAATAAATAGAGTAGAAGAAGCAAAATGGATCAGTGATCTAGAGAAGAGAGAAAATATAAAGCAATCAAGCTGAATAGTAGAGAGAAAAAAAGTTAAAAATGAAAATAGAGAACTCAGTGACTCCATCACTGATTTTATATTTACATTTTACATTACATTTACATGGTAGGGATCCCAGATGGAGAAGAGAAAGAGGGAGCAGAACATTTATTTAAAGAAATAATAGCTGAAAACATCCTGAATCTGGGAAAGGAAACAGAAAGCAAGATGCAGGAGGCACAAAGGATCCCCAACAAAATCAATCCAAAGAGTTCCATACGAAGACATATGGTAATTAAAATGGCAGAGTAGTGATAAAGAAAGAAGTTTTAAAATCAGCAAGAGAAAACTGTTATATACAAGGAAAACCCCATAAGACTATCAGCTTATTTTTCAGCAGAAACTGCAGGCCAAGAAGAAAGTGGCATGACACATTGAAAGTGCTGAAATGTAAAAACTGCAGCCAAGAATATTCCATCCAGCAAGACTATCATTCAGAAGAGGAGGAAAAAATTGTTAAATTGATAATTTTAAGAAGAAGGACAGAGGATCACAGGGGAAAGAAGGGAAAAATGAAACAAGATGAAACCAGAGAGGGAGACAAACCATAAGAGACTCTTAATCTCAGGAAACAAACTGCTGGAGGAGAGGAGGTAGGAGGGATAGGATGGCTGGGTGATGAACACTGCTGAGGGTATGTGCTATGGGGTGTGCTGTGGACTGCATAAAATTGATGAATCACAGACCTGTATCCCTGAAACAAATGAGTTAAAAAAAAAAAAAGTTTTTTGGCTAGACAAAAGTTAAAGGAGTTCATGATGATTAAACCAGGCCTACAAGAAATATTAAAGGGATTCTGAGTAGAAAGGAAAGACCATAAATAGGAATAAGAAAGTAGGAAGAAAAGAGTAGTTAAAAAAATAAGCATATCTATAAAAATCAATTAAAAGATTCACAAAATAAAAGGATGCAAAGTATGACACCATACATCTAAAATGTGAGGGGAGAGGAGTCAAGAATAGGTTCCAGTTGAAACCACTTAATGCAGACTGCTATATGCTGAAGATGTAATACATAAACTGAATGATAAGCACAAATCAAAAAAATCAGTAATTGTGCAAAAAATACAGAGCAAGTAATCAAAGAATATCACTAAAGAAAACCAATTAATTGTGAGAGAAAAGAAAAAGAGAAGAAGGCTCAGAGAGGAACTACAAAAACAACCATAAAGCAACTTAACAAATGGCAATAAGTACATACTTGTCAATAATTATTTTAAATATAAATAGATTAAACACTAAAATCAAAAGACACAGGGTAACAGAATAGATAAGAAACAAAATTCATCTATATGATGCCTACAAGACAGTCATTTCTGACCTAAAGACACAAGCAGATTGAAAGTGAAGGGATAGAAAAAAAATTTATTGTGTAAATGACTATGAAAAGAAAGCTGGAGTAGCAATATTTATATCAGATTAATAGACTTTGAAACAAAACTACAAACAAGAGACAAGGAAGGATATATCATAAAGGGAAAAATCCAACAAAAAGAACAATTGTAAATATTTATGCAGACAACATGGGAACACCCATGTTATTTTATAAATAAAATAACTAGTAACAAACATAAAGAAAGTAATTGATAAAATGCAATAATAGTAGGGGACTTTAACACCCCATTTACATCAATGGACAGATCATTCAAACAGATAATCAACAAGGAAACAGTGGCTTTGAATTATACACTGGATGAGATAGATCTAATAGATGCACTCAGGACATTTCATCTTAAAACAGCAGCATACACATTCAAATTTCCATGCGACATTCTCCAGAGTAGATTGCATAGTAGGCAACAAATCATCTCAACAAACTCAAAAAGACTGAAGTCATATGATACATGTTTTCTGACCACAACACTATGAAACTAGAAATAAGCCACCAAAAAAAAAAAAAAAAAAAAAAAAAATCTGGAAAAAAACACAAATATATGGAGATTAAATAACATGCTACTAAATAATGAATGGGTCAACCAAGAAGTCAAAGAGGAAATCACAAAATACAAAGGGACAAATTAAAATGAAAATATAACAGTCCAAAATCTTTGGAATGCTGCAAAATTAATTCTAAGAGGGAAGTTTATAGCAATACAGGCCTACCTCAAGAACAAGAAAACTCTCAAATAAACAACCTACTCTTGTACTTAAAGGAGCTAGAAAAAGAACAACAAACAAAACACAGAAGCAGCAGCAGGAAGGACATAATAAGGATTAGAGAAGAAATAAATGCTAAAAAACTCCAATAGAATATATCAATAAAATCATGAGCTGGTTCTTCAAAATGATCAGCAAAATTAAAAAAAATCTTTAGCCATATTCATAAAAGAGAGAGAGAGAGAAGACTCAAATAAAATCAGAAGCAAAAAGAGGATAAATAACAACTGACATCAGAAATACAAAGGATTATAACAAAATATTATTAAAAAAAATTATATGCCAACAAATTGGGCAATCTAGAAGAGAGAGATAAATTCCTAGACATATATAAACTCCCAAAACTGAATCAGGAAGAAGTAGAAAACTTGAAGATACTGATTACCAACAATGAAATTGAATCAGTAATCAAAAAGCTTTCAAGAAACAAAAGTCCAGTCGCCTTCACAGGCAAATTCTATCAAACACTTAAAGAGTTAATACTTGCTCTTCTGAAACTATTTCAAAAAATTAGAAGAGGAAGAAAAGCTTCCAGATTCACTCTTTGAGGCCAACATCACCCTAATACCAAAACAAAAGACTCCACAATAAAGGAGAATTACAGACCAATATCACTGATGAACATAGATGCAAAAATCCTCAACAAAATATTGAACTATCTAACAACATGTTTAAAAAATAATTCACTCCAATCCAGTGGAATTCATTCCTGAGATGCATGGGTGGTTCAATATTTGCAAATCAATCAACATGATACATCACATCAACGTGAGAAAGAATAAAAACCATATGATCACTTCAACAGACATAGAAAATGTATTTGACAAAGTACAACATCCATTCATGATAAAAAGCCTTAACAAAGTAGGTTTAGAGAAAACATACCTCAACATGATAGAAGCCATATATAAAAAACCCACAGTTAACATCATAGTCAATGGTGAAAACCTGAGGGGTTTCCCTTTAAAATCAGGAACAAGAAAAAGAGGTCCACTCTCACCAGTTTTATTCCACATAGTACTAGAAGTCCTGGCCACAGCAATCAGACAAGAAAAAGAAATAAAAAGCACTGAAATTGGTAAGGAAGAAGTAAACATTCATTATTTGTAGTTGACATGATATGATATACAAAAAACCCTAAAGACTCCACCAAAACCTACTAGAGCTGATAAGCAGATTCAGTAAGGATGCAGGATACAAAAGTCAAAACACAGAAATACAGAAATTTTATATATATATAAAATTATATATAATTATATATAAAATAAAAAATAATAATATTATTATAATAAATATTATATAATATATATTATATAATAATGTAATATATTATATAATTATGTATATATTATATATAATTATACATTTTATTTTATATATTTATATATTTTATATTATATATGATAATATATTATATATTATATTTTTTATTTTATATATATTTTTTATTTTATATATAATTATATATAATTTTATATATTAGTATATATAATAATATATTATAATATATTATATAATATATATTATATATTATAATATAATATTTATATATTTTATATAAATATATAATATATATTATATAATATATATTATATATATATTTATTATATAATAAATATATAATATTTATTATAATAATATATTTATAATATATATTATATTATATTATATTATATATAAATATATTATAAATATATTATTATAATAAATATTATATAATATATTATTATATATACTAATAATGAAGTAGCTGAAAGAGAAATTTAGAAAATAACTCCATTTATGTTTTCCCTAAAAAGAATACCTAGGAATAAACTTAACCAAGGCAGTGCAAGACCTGTACTGTGAAAACTATAAAATGCTATGAAATAAATTGAAGACGACACAAATAAAAGGATACTCTATGCTCGTGGATTGGAAGAAAACAAATACTGTTAAAATGTCACAATATCCAAAGCAATCTATAGATTTAATGCAATCTCTATCAAAATATCAATAATATTTTTCACAGAGCTAGAACAAACAATCTTAAATTCTAAATGGACCCATAAAATGCTTTGGATGGCCAAAGAAATCTTGAAAAAGAAAAACAAAACTGGGGGTATCACAATACCAGATTTCAAGTTATATTATAAAGCTGTAGTAATCAAAACAGTAATGGTACTAACACAAAAACAGACATATAGATCAATGGAACAGAATAGAGAGCCCAGACATAAACCTACAATTATATAGTCAATTTAATCTTTGACAAAAGAGGCAAGAATATGCAATGGGAAATAGTTTCTTTAATGAATGGTGTTGGAGAAACTGGACAGGTATATACAAAGGAATGGAACTTGACCACTTCCTTATACCATACACAAAAATAAACACACAATGGATTAAGGAACTAAATGTGAGACCTGAAACCATAACAATCCTAGAAGACAACATAGGTAGTATTATCTCTGAAATCAGCCATAACAACATCTTTCTTTATATATCTCCTGAGGCAAGGGAAATAAAAGCAAGGATAAACTACCGGCACTATATCAAAATAAAAAGCTGCTGCACAGCAAAGGAAACAGCTTACAAAACCAAAAGACAACTTAGTGAGTGAGCGAATATATTTGTCAATGACATATCTAATAAAGCTTAGTGTCCAAAATACATAAAAAATTAATATATCTCAACACCCCCCAAAACAAATAATCCAATTAAAAATGGGCAGAAGTTATAAAAAGACCATTTCTCTAAAGAAAAAATAAAGATGGGAAGCAAAACCAAAAAAAAGATGCTCAATATCATCCATCATCAGGGAGATGCAAATCAAAACCACAATGAGATGCCACCTCACACCAGTCACAACGGCTGAAATCAACAACTCAAGAAACAAGTATTGGAGAGGATGCAGAGAAAAAGGAACCTTCATGCACTGATGATGGGAATGCAAACTGGCGCAGCCACTGTGGGAAACAGTATGGAGATTCCTCAAAAAATTAAAAACAGAACTACAATATGTTCCAGTAATTCCACAACTATTTATCCAAGAAACATAAAAACACTAATTCAAAACTCCATGTTTATTGTAGCATTATTTAAAATAGTCAACAAATGGAAGCAACCCATGTCCATTGATACATGAATGGATACACACACACACACACACACATTCGGTTCTGGGGCACTGAATTTCCACATGCAAATGAAAAATGCTGGATCTCTACTCATACCATGAAAAAAAGCAAACAACAACAACACACACACACACACACACACACAAACCCCACCTCAAATGGAATCTTAGAATAAAATACAGGATTAAATCTTTGTGACCTTGGATCAGGTGAAGCCTTCTTAGATATGACATCAAAAGCAGATGTGACAAAACAAAAAGATAAATCGTAGATCATGAAAATTTTAAACATTTGTTCTTCAAAGAATACAATCAAGGAAGTGAAAATATAACCCAGTGATTATATAACCCAGTGATTAGGAGAAAACAGTTGCAAATCATGTATCTGATAAAGAACTTGTATCCAGAATACCTAAAGAGCTCTTACAACTCAATGATCAAATAACAAAAAATGCAATTAAAAATGACTAAGACTCTAAACCGACATGTCTCCAAGAAAGAAATACATATTGTCATTGAGCACATGCAAAGATCCTTAACATCATTAGCCATTAGGTAAATGCAAATGAAAACCACAAAGAGATGCCACTCCAAATTCAGTACAGCTAGAATAAAAAGAAACATATAATGACCAGTGTTGGTGAGGATGTGGGGAAACTGGAACTCTCCTCATACACTTGTTATAGGAATATAAAATTATAGGAATTAGAGGAATTTAAAATTATAGGATTCTCCTCATACACTTGTTATAGGAATAAGAACTATAGGAATATAAAAATTCCATAGCACCTTTGGAAATCAGTGTAATGTACTCAAATTGTGTAAAGAAATAGTAATCGTACAATCACATTCACTCCTAAGTATATTCCTAAGAGTTGTGAGAATACATATTCACACAAAAAGTTGTACATGGACTATTCATTATAACAGAGATGTGGAAACAGCCCAAATGTCCATCTACTGATAAATGGGTAAATAGAAATAAAATAGAAATGGTATTCTTCAATAAAAATAAATTAAGAGCTGATACATGCTCTAATGTGGATGACCCTTGAAAACATATTGGTTACTGGAAAAAGCCAGTCAAACATATTGGTAACTGGAAAAAGCCAGTCAGAGAAATTATCTGTATATTGGATGATTACATTTATATGAAATGTTCAGAGCAGGTAAAAGTATAAAGATAGAAAGTAGATATGTGGTTACTGAAGACAGGGATTTGAAGGAGGTGGGGGTTGACTGACAATGAGTATAAGGTTTCTTTTGGGGGTGATAAAAATGTTTTAAAACTGACTGTGGCGATAGGTACACAACTCTGAATACAGCGAAGACAATCAAATTGTACAATTTAAAAAACAAATAAGGCGCATACTCTATCATTTATTTTATGCCCAGAATAGCAATTATCAGTTTCTCAGTGAAGTTGTCTGACTCTTCAGTGAAGAAAGTTCTTAGAGAATCAGCTTCCTCATTTTTCTTGGCCAGTTCCCCAACAGACAAAGAAGAGTTGGTGCATATTTAAATATGTGTGTGTGTGTGTGTGTGCATGCGTGCACACACACACACATGCTCTGAGGTTTTAAAAATATGAATACTGAAAAACACTGATTAAAACAAGAGATATAAGCATGTTTTCCTTCTCATTGCTTTTAAAATCAATCCAAAGTTGGTTTAGAAGTTAACTGCAGTATTTGTAAACTCAGTTCATTTTTTTACAGTTCATTATTTTTGGACTCAATGTTTTCATCCTCAACAAAGGAATTCTGAAATGAACTTTCTTAAGTACTGAATATGATAGCTAGAATGATTTCTGAGTTCCACAGATGAGGAGAACCAAAGAAGTCAGAGGAAACAACTGAGAAAGAGCTCATCTCTTGAGTTCCAAAGCCTTCCTGCCCAAAGAAGGCCAGGGAACATGACAAAACAAACACAAACAAACAAACATTTAAGATGGATGAACTAGAAAGGCTGCACATACAGACCCAATTAGGTACTCCAATATGAGCTGCGGGAAACTGTCTTAGGATCAAAGAAGGTGATCCTTGACTTTGATAGACTATGACTTTCATTTAAATCACTTTGATGATTTAGATTTAGGAGATACTTTGGTCTGGTAAGTGAGGATTCTTCTATAACCCCATCCTATGTTTTAAGTTCTATTACTCAGTCTTTTGCTCCCAACCCCTGCATGGTATACATCCCTGCTTAATGGAAACACCAGCATCCCTCATACATCTCCCAACTTCGTACTTGTGCTCACACTGCTTCCTCTGTCTGTAGAGATCCCTGTTTTGTCTCCACCTGTCAAAACCCCACCCCAAGTCCATTTTCAAAGGCGTTACCTAGCAGGAAGCTTCTCCTGATTTCTCTAACCATTGCCATCCCTCCCCTTGTGAACGTCACACAGCACTCCCTTTGTACATCTCTGATTTAATGTTGTGTTACAGAAAGTACGTACTTCAAGTGTCCCTTCACTAGCCTGGAAGCAGTGAGGGGCTTGGGGTTTGGTTCAGAGCAGGCTCTCAGACATTTGTGAAATGGGAAAGACTGCCATCATGTCTTCAGCATGATCTGTGTCATTTCTCTTCCATGAGTCATCTTCAGTGAATCAAGTCAATGTCCCACATTAAGGCAGGACTTCTAACAGAACTGGATCTAAATCCTGGCTTTATTCGGATAAGAGAAGGCCCTGCTCTCATTTCTTCCCGTTTTTCTTATCCTGCTATGTCCATTCCCCAATTACCCAGCAGCCCTGTTAGTCTCCAACTTTCTCCTACTCCTCTAATTGAGCAATAGTTCCATTGGTAAACCTTCTGAAGATCGCTTCTTGTCACGGTCATTTTTTTAAGGTGCGGACCCAGAGCCAATTCGCAAAATGGGGGGTATTTAGGTGAAAGTGGGGCAGGAAGATAAGTAACCAGTTGTCATTTTTCTGGGTCTTCTGGAACAAAGAAAATAAACGTTTACTATAACACTGAAATGGTTTTGTACAGAGAACCCTATAGTAAGTAAAACAAGGAAAGAAAGAGGTGGAGGGCACCTGGGTGGCTCAGTTGGTTAAGCCGCTGCTTTTGGCTCAGGTCATGATTCGAGGGTCCTGGGATCAAGTCCTGCAACCAGCTCCTTGCTCAGCAGGGAGCCTGCTTCTCTCTCTGCCTCTGCCCCTCCCCCTGCTTGTGCATGCGCACGCGGGCTCTCTCTCTCTCTCTCTCTCTCTGACAAATAAATAAATAAATGAAATCTTTAAAAAGAAAAAAAAAGAGGTGGAGATGCTCTCACTCTGGGTGAACTCGAAGTAGCCAGAAACAATAACAAGTGATATTTTTTGAGTGTCCCTGATGGGCCCAGTATTGTGTTAATTAGGCACTTTTCAGATATTATCTCTTTTCATATTTTAACAACCCTATCAAGTAAGTGCTATTGTTTCTCCCCATTTTGGAGATAAGGAAACTGAGACACAAGAAAGTTAAGACACATGTTGAAGGTCAGGCAGTGAAAGCAAATGTGCTTCTCAAACTTTCTCACACATCTCAGCCTATTCCTCAACCCTTCTCTTTTATGACGGGTACAGATGTTTGGCTTCTGGGGGCAATTCATAATATTTTCTGAATAACCTCTGTGGAGACCATTGCAATGCGATCTCTTCGCTCTCCAAATTATCCCTACCCCATAGGAATGTATCAAAGAGCAGAAAGAAGGCAGTCACTCAATAGTCTTTTTGGATGGTTACTACTTTTTCCTTCAATTAAGGAAAAAACCCATTAAACATCAGAAGAAAAAAGAAAAGGCCAGCGGAATCGAACATATTGGAGATTCAAAGTCAAAGAAGGAAGGTGAATGTGGTTTAATCCATTTTAAATTCTGGATTTGAAATCCTCTCCTACTCAATGTGTTCAGACAAGAACATCTTGTGTGAAGGAGACAGAGAACTGGAGCCCACGGCTGTCTTTGTAGATTTATTCCCCCCATAAATACCCATTAGGGGCCTACTTTGTGGCAGGCACAGTCAGTGAGCAAAATAAACATGGTCCTTGTCCTGTGAAGCTTTTAGGATGGAGGGGAGGGGGCACTGAAGAAATACCTCTAATTATGTAATTTCCATCACGGTAAGTGCTATAAAGAAATCTAGGGTCTTCCAGATGATGAAGAGGGAAACCCCACCTGAACTGTGAGGCCAAAGAACACCTCCCCGAGGGCAAGACACTCTGACTGAGTTCTCATGGATAAAAAGGAAAATCAGAAGGCTGTAGTTTAAAAGGAAAAAAATTTAAGGGACACTAAACAGAGTAAAAAAGAGATGTTGGGCCTAACTTCTGGTCTGAAATATAGAAATGACTGGAGCATAGCTTAATACTTTTCAAATACATATTACAGCATAAGTAAAAGTCACCAGAGTGTTTTCAGAGAGAGCACAAACTTGCCTTAAGGACTAGAGAGAACTCATTAGAATTACTTTATAGAATCCCATTAGTGTCTAAAACAAAATTTAAAAGAGAACATCCTTAGGAAGACTCTGTGCCTGACAAAAGGCTCTACACAGAGTAGCGGCTCAAAAAATACTTCCTGAAAGTGTGCGTGAAACACCCCCTCTCACCTGGTTTTTACTACTTACCTCGTCTAATAACTTAGTCAGCAATCTTTCATGCCAGTGCAATTATCAATGTCAGTTCAATCACAATGAAATTACCTCAAATTTTCACTTAACTTTGACTTACTGGAGTTTAAATCACATAAGAAAAAGAAATTCAAAAGGAATGTGCTTTAAAATGCTTTGGGCACTGTTAATATGGAAAAATAAGGATGAATGGGAATTTATTTCTAGAATTATTGACAGTTTCAAACTTAATAAATACTTCTTTGTTTCACTTACTAACACGAAGGGACAGCTTTAGTCTGCCAATTTTATGTAGTTCAATGTCAATTATCCAATGTCTGAACCTACAAACTGATAACAAATGAAACAGCTCCCACGTCCCAGTAACAGAGCAACTGAAAAAGTTATTACTAGGAGAGACGTACTTACATTGTAGATAAACACACACATGCTCTCTATCTTTTTGGTATAGCTTTTATTCGCAAGATGAACAATATTTTATTTGCATCCCTGATAATAGTTGGTTTTCACTTGTGAGTCTGTTCTCTAGTTCTTCTTCTTCTTTTTTTAATTCCCAACAAGCTTTGATATCAAAATATATTGTTTTGTCCACCACTTCCTTCAGCTTTGACAGTACCTGAGCTATAATGAGCTTTGGGTGCACTTGTGTTTCATGAATTCATAAAGCAAATCCAAATTTAGATTCAGCCAGGGATTTGTGAAGTGCACATTTAAAACAGAATTTACAAATACATGCGCGTCACGCCAAACATACACACCGTCTTGCTCAGGGAAAGCAAAGACATCCAACAGCCTGCAAGTTCCAAACAGGTTCTAACCCACACTGACACTAATTATTAACTAGAAACTCTCCCCCGCCACTCCCCGTTTTGTGCCTCTATATGCACTCTGTTATTATCAAGGAATTACTTCCAAGTTTACTTCTGTTCCATGGAGTGAGAGGTATACAGAGTGCATTAGACTTCTGAGTGCCGAAGGACCCACAGTTAATTATTCAGCAATCAGGAGCAGGTATCAGTGGGAAAGAAAGGACCTCCTTGCTCAGTCAGTGCTCAAGGACACACCATTCAAAATGTATGCAAAACAAAACAGTTGTGTTCATAAACAGTGGCATTCATGAAGCCACAGATGCAAAAATGAAAAATCAGTAAGTGTCTCTGGGAAAGATTCCCATTTATCTTAATAGTCTCCCTTCCCTGCTCTATGCCGTGGAGCCAGGGCCTTGGCAACAGCTGGCTTCCCATCTTTCCATCAGGCTCAGGTAAAGAGGAGGTTCTCAAGTGTTCCCTGTCTGGCTGACTCTCTAAGATTCCTTCCATGCTCTCTGAGAGAGTTGCTCTTTCTGACGTATTGACTGCTACATTGAAACCTCCCGGGTTGGATAGGAGGCTTTTTTAATTGTTGAATTCAGAACTGTATTTTCATGGAGAACATTATCTCACTACCAGGTTCTTTTTAATTCTCTGATTGTTATAGGCATAATTACCCAGGAATACTACTGTGCAATCAGCTAGCCCATTCTAAAAGCTATATCCTGTTTCATTATGCTGTCGGAAGAGAGGGGATAGGCTAGAGAAGTTTTGAGGTATGATAAAAGGAGAAGAAACAGACAGAAAGTATGTAACCTGCAAATTCACATATTTCACACTCAAGCAGGATTTTTCCATTTAGTTTTCTATTAAAAGCTGAGTAATTGCAATATGAAAGCGTGAACACAAGATTGAAAAGTAACAACTAACAGCCTATCATTCCGTAAGGAGTAGAAAATGAAAAGTAAATTAACTGAGCGTTGGCAAGTATCAATATCCTGGTAATATAAAACCCATCAGAACCCATGTGTGTAATACTGCCTCAAACAACTCACTGGAAATGGAAATAAAATGCATTAAATTAACGTTTGAAGATTTTAAGGTCAGGGAATTGGCATTTGTTCACAGCAGAAAGCCAGTGATGACTCAGCTCTTTCAGAGAGATGGAGAAATTTGTTACACTTATCACCCATGGATCATTATCTTATGGATCCTGCAAGGAGCCCAGCTTTTAATTTCCTGAACACACCTTAGAACCTGAACCTGCGATGTTCGATGTCAAGGTATTTCATTTTAGGGTGGAAAATGTAAGTGTTCAAAAATGGATGGCACTCTGCTTACTTGACCAACATATCTAAGGAAGTTTGGGTCGATATGAGAGATGTGGGTCCAAAGTCTTATCAGGATAAAGGAAATTACACAGAGCTACAGAGAGTGGAGGCCGGTAATATTAAGGGTGACCAAACATGTACTCATGGTTAGGCATGGGTATATAGAAAGCTTGCCTCAAAATGAATCAGCAAGAAAAGTAACTTGTTGCCTTTTCCACTTTAAAGGTAAATGAGAAACTGGTAATAATTTTTTGACTATATAACATGACTCACGTGCAAAAACAAGATTATAATAATGTATAGTACATGAAATAGGACAGTTTTTTTTTTTTTTTAAAGATTTTATTTATTTATTTTACAGACAGAGATCACAGGTAGGCAGAAAGGCAGGCAGAGAGAGAGGAGGAAGCAGGCTCCCTGCTGAGCAGAGAGCTCCATGCAGGGCTAGACACCAGGACCTTGGGATCAGGGCCTGAGCTGAAGGCAGAAGCTTGAAACCACTGAGCCACCCAGGCGCCCCAAATAGGACAATTTTAATCACATGGTGTTCAAAAGGATTCTCTACATCTGAATTGTTTATCTTAGAGTTAAATACACATTTAAAATATAGTTCTGCTTGGTTAGTTTGTTTTCAGACCAAATAGTAAAGCAGTAATTATTCTTTCATATATACAAGAAATTCCTAAACATTTGATTCAAAGCTGGTTGGAAAATAGTGTGGGGAAAACAGATGAAAGTCCTGAAGAAGACAAAAATATCTGTTTTTAACCAAATGTTCTATTAAATGTTCTCTAGAAGTTAATTTCTAAAAATCGATGCAATTGCTGCCATCTTTCTTTGATCATATGGATAACAAGTCAGTCAGCCCACTGCATGCGTTGGGGCAAGTCATTTTCCCTGCCTTTTTGGGTCTCTGTCAACAGCCAACCTGCCCTGCGGAGCAGGAAGAGGTGATAGAATGCAAGAGAGAGAACGGGTTTCTGTGGGAAAATATCGTGAGGCATTTCCAGTGAGTACTTTCCTTGACCACCAGTGAAAATTCCTAACATTACAGAAAATTCACTTCTACCAAAAATACAAACTGGGGTCTCTACGGAAATCTTTCAACCAAGAGAGAAACAAAACATTATGAAAGACTACACAGGTGAAAATGAAGGACATCAGTGAGAGGCGGTGGTTAGGTGTCACCTCTTCATTGTTAATGGCAGGGTGGCTTGGAACAGAGAGGAAGACGACGTAGGAAGCTGCTAGAGAGCTGCTCTGTAACATCAACGTGGCGGGGTCGCTCCTATAACTTCCATTCTCCCCGCTTCACTCTCTGGTTGGGAAGGGGTACCCATGGTGACCCAAAGGATAAGAAGTCGCAGTGAGGTACAGGAGGGTGGGTACTTCCCACTCCCATCTGCTTCAGAGTCCACACAAACTTGACTGGGAACCAGGCCTGGGATTCAGACAGAGCCAGTTTTGAGTCATGAGCAAATCAGCTGGCCCCCTTGAGTCTCAGTGCCCTCAACTCTCAAATGTGGTTTCATCATAACGACTTCAGAAAACTGGTGAGGCTGCAATGAAACCACACATGTGAAGCAGCTAACAGAGAGACTGCTGGAGAGAAAGCACTCAACAAGTGGAAATGCTCGCATTATTGCTTTTACCATCATCGGCAAATGTTCGCTCATCGGTGAGCTGGAAAGAAAAGGTGGGAGGGCAGAAACAGTCCAAAGCAGACCACCTCCTCTGCCTGCCAGGGGTCCTGGCCGTGCCCAGCTCCTGGGCCCTATGGAATGTCAGGGTCTGATCTCCAGAAATATCCATTTTTCTGCAAGGACGGGTGTGTTGCACTCTGGTCCCGATAGGAGGAGGGATGATGTGGTTCCATAGATGAGATGGAACAGAATTTTCCGCTTGGTAATTTTTAAAAAAATAAGACCTCATGAGGAAACTCCTGGGACAGAGTTAGGAGGTACAAACACAGCCGTCACAGAAATGGTACAACTGGTGTGACGGAGAAAACGTGGTGATGCCTTCCTGATTTTACAGGAAAGAAGTCAACAGGAGGGAGTGGAGGCCTGGGGATCAGTCATCAGTGGGTGACAGCCTTATGAGGGGAGAAGGCAGAAGCCTCACCACAGGACTAACTCACTCAGCTTGTAAGTGGGGAGAGAACGGCAGGTCTTGATAATTTGGGGTTCACTGACTTTCCTGTCTGCCCCACTCTAGCCTGCTACCCTGGCCGGTCACCCATTCCAAAAACTGATGATCGCTGGCAAGCTAGTGAGGGGTCCTGGCAAGGAGACTCACAGACTGATCGCTGACCCATGGGCCCAGGACTGGGCCCTGGACTGGGCCAACGAAGAGGTGACACCTCCTGGCCACAGTCCTGGCTCTTGCTACTTCACAGAAGTTGACTCGGTAAGAATTACTCTCCCTGAGGTTTCAGTTCTCTCATTTGCAAAAGGGGGATAACAGTAGCTCTTGGGTTGCCTTACTTTGAGTTTAATTTTTGTGATGTGTACAGAGTACACCAAGTAACCTCCAAGTCATTTCAATTGTTAGTCTGCCATGTGTACCATTCAGAGGGTATTTGTTGAATTTCCAAACCATACTCATCTCCTCTCCCCTATTCTCTCTCAAGGCACCCTCTTCTTCTCCTCAATATATATGTTAATATGTGTATACTGAAGCACTTTCCCCCCCTTCCAGATGATAACCTGTTTAGGGGCAGAGGCTGTGCCTGTTCTGTTCCTCCTGGCTTTGCAGGGCTACATCATGGCTGGGAAGAGTCAGTGCCTGGTTAATACTGTGGGGTGGGGTGAGGCCCAAGGACCCCAGTCACAGCATAGTCTACCCTGGCGGTCACAGAAGCATGGTGACAGGTCCTCCAGAATGACCTCCTTTTTTGACACCCATGCTGCTGACTTATATCCCTGGCAGGAGGAGGTTGGATTGCTTTTGTCACTTAGATCAGAGTCTGTAAGCACTTGTCGAGTCCCTCTTTTCTATCAGTCGAGGTGGCATGTGGGAATTCAGAAGAAGACAATATTCAGGCTTCTGCCTGTAAGGAAGTCCATGACTCAGATTCTGAGGGTAGGAGGAAGTTGGAGGAAGAACATTCTAATGATGTTGGAGGCACTGGGGAAGGCTTCAGAAGCTGGAGCTTTAGAGCCAAGCGTGGACGGTGGGCCAGGCACTGCGTTTGGTGCTTTACCTACTTAGATCATTTCCGTCTTCATGAACATCTCATAGGAGGCACTACATTTACAGAGGAGAAGAACCAAGTTCAAAATGTTTAAATAACGTGCTCACAGGCACTCAGCTAGCAATAACAGAGCTCAGACCTGCCTGACCTGAATTCTCTGCTCCAACCATATCATACCTCAGCATTTCCTCCGCTTGTCCAGGGAATGGGGGGTGCCTTGCCAGTGAGGGGTGCAGGGGACCAGAGGCCAGCCTTCCTGAAGCCCCATGCTGCTGCTGGGAGCAGAGAGAGATGACGTAGGATGGGTATGTATGTATATGTATTGGGGCCAATTACCACAGAGCAGTGAAAGCCAAAATCCCCACATCAGGTTTAAGTCATAGAAGGAAATTTCCTTCTTGGAACAGTGATGCGGTTATGAAGTATAGCATGGTTTGGCTTGGGGGAAAGACCGTGGGACTGGAGGCCACCCAGGGAGGATCATAAACTATTCACTTGCAAAAAGGACAATTCTTATGTCATTGGTTTCTTCATGATCCCCAGTGTAGTACAGTAGGTGTAGAAGATATTAAAGTATAATTAAATATAATGAAGTTTACAAGGTTATTCTGCACTCTGAAGGCACAAAGTCATAATAAAAATGAAGAAAATAATCCTTAACCAGCAAATTAGTCCATATATATTAACACTTGTGTTTTTACAACTCATTTTTTGAACATATTACTATGTCTTCAGCAGTGTTATTCTGGGAGGTACACTCTAGTGGGAATATTGAAAACTCATCAGTACTGCTGATGGGCACACTCATAGGATAAAACAGAACCCTGAGCCTATACAAATACTGAGGGGCGCACCTCATGGAAATATGTACATGATCTCCATTTATTGTAAATGAAAACCGTTGGCCTCTTCCATGTAGGAAAATTCTGGTGCCTATCATAGCATTTTAAATATAAGTGGCCGGGAGGGTTCTTTAGACTGAGGATTAAGGAAGAAATGAAATATGTATCTTAGTTTGTTTTCAGCAGACAGAATCTAAGAATCTAGTCCATGTGAAAACAGATCTTGGAATAGCTAAAAGTCTGGATGAAAAATGTATGTTGAAAGCATAAACTGTGCCTCCTTGGGGTACGGTATGTCCAATGCCAGTTACTTAAGTGCAATCTGATGAACTCCTCAAAGGTGCTCAAATCACAAACACGTAGTCGATATGTTCTACCTCCCAAGCTTAATGTTAGTTGCTGTGAAAATCCAAAGATGAAGCAAGATCTGGGGACACGGAGAGGTCAGTCGGACTGTAGTAGACCCCAGTGAGGGCTCTCAGAGGAAAAGCTTTCAAAGCAAATGGCTAATGATTTAAATTCAATCTATACCTTGAAATAATGTGGAACTTCTGAAATTCCAACTCCTTGTTAAAACCGAGGCACAGGTTTATCTCACGGAGCTCTAATGAGAAGCAAAAGCCTTTCACTGAAATGACCAAGGAATTAACCTTGAGAACAGCAGATGAACACACACAGTTCTTTATTCTCCTGTCGTTTAGAGTCTGATGAGTTGAGGGCTCTTGGCCTAATTCATTCATATACAATCGAGTCATTCGGAAGGAAGCAGAAGTTACTATGGAAGTGTGCAGTCCTGGAAATGTTTTTCCCAGGGCAGCACGTGACAAGAATATAGTTATCACCGGGGCAGACTGGCAGTAGCAGAGAGCTAGGGAAAGCCTGCAATTCTCAGTAGGGACTTGGAAGCTCGGGGAAGCTTACCTTCCCTTGGGGAATTACTGAGACAACACAAGCCCCCACCACATGACTTCTGTACATTTAGTCTGATTGGCAAAGTTTGGGTTCATGATTTATCACCACCTCTCACAGTATGCACACTGAAAGTAATGAAGTCTTTGCAATATGAACTTTCCTTAGAGCACAAGGCTATTAAATCTTTGGTGAAAAGCAGGTAGAAGCTGCCAGGATGATTACTTTTATTTTTTGGCCTATACTTGGCAGTGCCAACAAATAAATGAAATTAAAATTCCTCAATCCTTTGTTCAGGCGTTCAGAAAGCTTGCTCTATATTCTTTTTTAAATTTTTTTTTTAATAAACCCAACAATGAATGGCTACCATACTTCTATTAAGGGAGAAGACACGTTGGGGCTGGAGTGGGTTACAGTAGCTGTTTAGCAACAAGAAAAACTCCCACTTGTGCTCTCTCTCTCTCTAATAAATAAATAAATCATAAAAAAAAAAAAATTAGGGCGCCTGGTGGTTCATTGATTAAGCATCCGACTCCTGGTTTTGGCTCAGGTCACCATCTAAGGTCTTGAGATTGAACCCTGCATCAGGCTTTGTGCTCGGTGGGGAAGTCTGCTGGAGATTCTCTATCCTTCTGCTCCTCCTGCTCATGTTCTCTGTCTCTGTCTCAAATAAATAAATAAATCTTCGGGGGAAAAAAAAAAAAAAAAAACAACGGAGAAAAACAAACAAATGGGCATTGAGCAGAATAGCCAGCCCTTTTCCAGGGCACTGATTGGCAGTTCATGGGTAGTGCTTGAATTTGCCACATGTTTTATCTACATTTGTGTCCCTAAATATTATCACGAAACATGCCATCAGCCCATGAGGTCCGAGGGGAGTAGAGTGGACACTAGTGTGGACTGCGAAGTCAAGCTGGCTGGGTTCAAATCCGGACACACCTCTCACTTTCTGTCACCTTGAACAAGCTAACTAGCCAACTATGCTAGTTTCCTCATCTGCAAAACCAGGACAAAAGGGGATGTGGATAGTAAACAAAATAATATACATCAGCACATGGGACTGTGCCTTCTACATAGCATGAACTCAGTAAATATAAGCTGTTATCTTTACTGAGGGAGATGCAGAGTTAAGTGTGTTTGCAATCCCCAGCTGCTATCTGCCCAGATTTGCTTCCAAAGCCCCATATTCATCTGGAAGCAGAGTTTAATAGCTGGCTATTCTGGAATGAAGACTAGGTGCAGTGTCACTTCTTTTATGTGAATTTTCAGAGGCAATCAATTCTTGGTGCTAAAGTCATGAAGACCTACCCTAAGCTGTTCTGCAGAAGGCTAAATGGAGACATGCAGCCTTGAGAGCTACAGAAGTTTATTCTGCATGTAACAGATTCCAGTTTAAGATTCTACCCACTGAGGTCCCTCCTTCTAACTTTAATATTCTTTGTCATTCTTCTCAGACTATCTGCCCAGAGCTCACACTTTCTCTCTTTCTCTCTCTCTCTCCTCATAGCTTCTATGCTTCTTCTGCCTTTTTCCTTGAAGATTCCTGCTTGGAATGGCTCTGCTCATCTTTGTACACATCTCCATTCCTGACCCCAAGCCCACCTTCTTCTCCTCACCATAACCAGGTGACTTTTTACCAAAACAGGTGGTTTGCCTCTCTCCCCATGTAATTCTGTGTCTCTGTTCTTCCCGCAGACTGCTCCTTCTGACAATCCAAGTTTCAGCTAGTACCTCACCTCTGCTGTGGCCTTTCCCAGCCACCTTCCTTCAAGTAGCCCATGAGCCCTCCCCCCATCATCCTCAGCTCCAGTTGTATACCCTGTTTGTTTCCAGCAACCATGCCCCTCTGATACGCTCTTATTTCTTTTTTGTATACTTGTCTGTATTTTTTTCTATTATTACCTATATGTTCCATGGGAACAGAAACCTTGGTTGGTTTCCCTCTTATGTCTTCTGTACCTACAACACCAGCCTGCTTCTAATAGGCACTCAGTGTTATTGAAAGAATGAATGAATAAGTGAACACAAGAGTCAATATACCACTCTAAGTGGTTCTTTAGGATCTAACTTAGGTTGACCTTATTCTACAAAGCCTTCTCCAATGGATTCACTTAACCTGAACCCCTAATATATTTACTATCCAAATATAAACATACTTGTCTAATTTCAGCTGTAGGAATATGTTTTTCTCTCCCCAACTGGCTTTTACTTCCTTGAGAGCAGCAACCTTAACCATGCCAAATGCAGGGTAAGTCGGAATGAATCAGAAGTTCACGCACTTCAGTTGGAAGTGAGACTGCCTAGGCCTCACTAAGCTCCCGTATATTCTTATTTTAGGAACAACTCCAGCAATTCGGCAGATTCTGACAATAAGAGGTGATAGTTAAGAATAGAGATGAGGAAGACAGCTATAAAAAGCAAAAAGTGGGGTGCCTGGGTGGTTCCGTTGGTTAAGTGTCTGATTCTTGATCTCAGTTCAGGTCTTGATCTCAGGGTCAAAAACAAGTTTATTTATTTTTTTTTTTCAAAAACAAGTTTAAATCCTGCATTGGACTCCATGCTGGACATGGAGCCTATTTGAAGAAAGAGAGAAAGTAAGGAAAGAAAGAAAGAAAGAAAGAAAGAGGAAGGAAGGAAGGGAGAGAGAGAGAAAGAGAGAGGGAGGGAGGGAGGGAGGAAAGAAGGAAAGAGAGAAAGAGAGAAAGAAAGAAAGAAAGAAAGAAGGAAGGAAGAAAGTAGGCATAAGAAGTTAAAGGCACAACCATGTGCAGGGGGACAGCAATTCCTGGTCAAGGCCCACATCCTACCTACTGCAAGCATGCCTAAGGTGTCATGAAAGCTACCATGTTACAGCAAAGTGTGATCCCGGATGGGCTTAACCATCACAATTAGCTTTAAAGGGCCCAGGAAAGTATCATATATCCTGGGAAAGTTTATAATCAACGAAGATTCTTTAAGGACTAAGCAATTAAAGATATGGATTTCTGTTCTCTAGATTTTTCCTCTTTGTGTGGAGCACCTGTTTCCCTGTAAGGTCAAATAAATAAGGCATTCTTTTGCTGTATGCTTAGCACAGGCCTGGACCCATAAGTTTTACTGATGGAAGTATTTAATTGGGAAACCAGCCTAGAATGTTAAATTGAATTCCTGCAACCAACAGTTCATGTTGCTAGGGGACAATGGTTTGGTCTGGTATTTACTGGGTTAGTGATGGACTGATGCTTGGTGACTGGAATTTCTGAACTTTTATACCAAATGTTTCTTCCTGGGACGTTGAGACTATTCCCTTGGGCAAGAAATTAACTCCCTGGATAGTAACGCCAAGAAGAGAGGTCAAAAATAGCAGAGGACTATTCTCATCCCTAGATGTGAAGCAGTCCAGAGGGGGTGTCTTCTATAGCAAGCACAGGCAGCATGGTGTGGAGGAAAGAGCACAGAGTTAGGAGTCAAAACTACTGCAAGAGGATCTGATATTTGTTGTATATTTTGTGCTAGGAACTGTGCTGAGTTCTTTTTGATCCTTACCTCACCTAAGAATAGCCCTATTGGGTCTTGTCTATCACCATTATCACCATTAGTGCACATAGAGGAAGAAACTGAGGCACAGAGCTTAGTCCTGAACAAGGTTAGCCAATGGAAAATACAGGGGCCAAGCTCCACTCCACACTGTGTGATCCCAAAGTCCTTCAGCATACCCTATACCACAATACCTTGTAAGGTCTGGCTTCTCTTGTTCCTGCCTCTTTCTAGCTGGATGACTCATAAACCTCTTAAACTCTCTGAGCCTCAGTGTTCTCAGCTATAACATGGAAATAAATGTAGCCGATGTCTCTCCTTCACAGAACTGTGTGAAGCCCAAGTAATGTTTCACATCCTTTGGAAACTTACACATGAAACACAAAAGTAAGCTCTATATATCTCACTATGCAGATGATTTTTTTTTTTTTTTTAAAGATTGATTGATTTTAAAGAGAGCACAAGCAAGGGGTAAGGGCAGAGGCAGAGAGAAATTCAAGCATGGAGACAGAGTCGGGGCTCGATCTCACCACCCTGAGATCATGACCTGAGCTAAAACCAGATGCTTAACCAACTGCACCGCCCAAGTGCCCCATTATGCAAATGATTTCTATGTGAACACCTACACAGCACAGAAAAAACATGTTTTTCTGAAACCTAAAAAGAACATTTTAAAAAGGAAAGTGCTATCTAGTCTTTAGACCTCAAGTTCACATGCTTGATTATTTTCCCCCTATCTGATTCTTCAGTTTGGATTTTCAAAGTTGTTCTCCAACTATGTGCTTCTAAGAAAAAGTTTTCCTGCAGAGATTGTTCTCTTACAAAACTCCAAATAAAATACAAATGTTTTAAATGAATGAGGCCATTTTTATTCCCATGGGCTACTGATGAATTTTTCTTTTTTTGCTTTAATATTACAAACATTTTCCCAAAGGCCGTTCTCCTTTTGATTCCTATCCATCTGGCATGCTGGACTTAGTTATAAACTTGCGACTCGTCATGGATCCCTGGGTCATTTAGTTTTGTATCCTGTTATCAATGATATATAATAGGAACTACTTCAGATGAAAAGCCCACATTTCTCAGAATACACTTTGAATCAACATTTTCGGCAATTTCCTGGGGAGGCAAAGAATATGCCAAACTTTTTACTCCTATTTCCCGTGCAACTAAGCAGTTAAGGAAGATTGCTTGAGAAATAGTCAGCTGGTTTCTAAAAACCAAGAATTCTCCACCCATGAAGGGGGCCTCCATAACACAAATAGTAGACTTGGCAAAGTCAGAAAGACCAGAGTTTAAATCATGGCACTGTCCCCTCACCACAAGTGCAAGACTAGGAAAAAGATTTAAACTCGGAGTCTCGATTTCTCCAGCTGTAAAATGGAAATAATGATATCTTGTAAATTGCCTGTTACTTGTATGTTCTCAATAAAATGTTAACAAGAAAAAAGGGAGCATTTATTCACTTCAAAAAGATCTGATGGGGGCGCCTGGGTGACTCAGTGGGTTAAGCCGCTGCCTTCGGCTCAGGTCATGATCTCAGGCTCCTGGGATCGAGCCCCACATTGGGCTCTCTGCTCAGCAGGGAGCCTGCTTCCCCCCGCCCCACTCTGCCTGCCTCTGCCTACTTGTGATCTCTCTCTCTTTTTGTCAAATAAATAAATAAAATCTTTAAAAAAAAAATAAGATCTGATGGATGATCATGTAAAGGCTACTGGTTTAAGCAACAGCCTGAATTAGCATTCAGACCCACCTAGAGTCTATTTTTCATCAGAACACTACCCATAAATGACCCAGGTATATGAGACATCAGACAAGTTTTTAAGAATCAAGCTAATTTATGAAAATACTCTGTAAACCATCAGTTTATCCAAGAGGATGCAATGAGACAGGTTTAAGGAGAAAGAATGTTGAGGAGGTTGTAGAAGGTGATAGAAGGGACAGAGAGAAGTAAGGAACAGACACAGGGAAGAAAAGAAGAGCTAAGCTAAAAAGGGAAGGGAGCAAAATCCACACAGATGTCAAGGTTGGTCATTCAAGTGGCAAAGAGGAGGAGTATTGAGATAAAAAACTCACAAAATCTTAATAACACAAGGTGGGCTCATGAGGAGAGAACTACACTGTGACTGTGATCAGGCCCGTGAGAACTCAGGTGGCTTGCCGGGGATGGGGGGGGTCGAGGGTGGGGTGGGGAAGGAACAGGGCACCAGCAGCCTGGGGTACTGTGACAGGCTAGATGCCTGACAGTTTTGAGGCCTATTGTAGGCTGTTTGGTCAAATCTTTTTGACAATCATGACCGCTAAGAAGTTGGGAGGAAAACAAGTTTGTTGTTCTTATAACTGGATACCAAAGAGCATGGTATCTGACTCCACAGAATAGAGAAAGAAGCTCATTCTCACTGTACCCACGGAGCACTCTCTTGCACTACACACAAGAGGATCAACAGCAAGATGGCGATCTCTCTCATCAGAGGTAATACGTGGTGGCCTGGTATGTTGAGTCATTGTATCTGCAGAACACTCAGTTCAGAAGAGCCCTTCACCAAAGCAAGATGCCAACAATCTCCATTAGCCCTCTAAGTCTCCTTGAAGTTATCACAATCTGAACAAAACATTGTGTTGGTTTCTAAAAATGTGTCCCAAAGCAAGTCCCTGGAGTCCCTACCAATCTGACCGCTTCACCCAAACGCATCCTATATCGAAATTCTAGAGCTGCTACTGGTGTTCCTCAGAAAGTGAGATTTGGTGGTGGGAGTGAGGTTGAAGATGGAGTTAGTTTCTTCAGTTCCCTCGACGGGAAAGGCCTCAGAAACCATATACTGACCTAACATGGCCAGGCTCACCCCTTAAAGTTTTAAAGAAGAACATATGTTAAAATATAGTGTATTTCTTATCCAAAAAGTGGTCCCCTTGTGGAAATTGTGTATTTCCAGAAGGATGACCTAAGAAACATCACCGTCATAAGCCTTCTCACACCAATAAGATCCTCACCACCCTGATCCCCCAGTCTTTCCTGGGCCATATACACAAACCCTGCTCAATGTTCTTTCTTTTTCTGAGCTAATCAATAAAAATGGAGTGTTGATTCCACTTCAGGCCCCCGGAAAGTGGATCTCTAGCATGACAACATGATAGTGGAGGGGAAGGAATTAGTCTAGGGGTTCTGACCAGCAATGTCACTTTATAATATTAACAGCATTTGAGAATGTGTCTGTATGTACATAAGGTGTCCATCTCAGGGGCAAAGCTTCCTATGAATGAGGTCATATTTATTTATTCTCTCTAATGCCTGGTACACTACCACTAAGTACTTAAAATGCCTCCTAATGAGAAAGTATGTCCTGTACCTTGGAATCAGATGTGGGAATAAGCTTGCCTTTATAAAGGACTTAATTATAACTTCGTCATTTGGGTTCCAAAGGTCTTTTTCTTTGCTTTCTTAGTTCACAAACCAACAAAAGAGAGACCAAATTCAACAACCATGGAAATCCTGGGCCAGGAAGTACCACTATAATGTTCGGGAAGAAAAGCAATTTGTGTTGTGGACAGAATGCATTTCTCTCCCATTATAACCACAGCCTGTTAAAAGTCTGTCAGGAAATAAATAAAACACTTTTTGTTCAGTTGCCCACATCCCTGTGCTCAATTCAACAGATTCCAGCCTTCTCAGAAATTCAGTCTTAGGTGAAGCCAAAGAGGACACAGGGGCTGAAGACTGGAAGCTTCTCAGAGGAGCCTCAGCGGGGACACTGGCTTATTACTTGCTTTACCAGGGACTCTGCCCTCACCACTCCCTTCTGAGCTCATGTGCTGCTAAAATTGGATTCAACTGAGAGGTTCACGTCCCTCTCAAGTCCCATCCTTCCTGTCAAAGAGAAGCTTCCAGAGTGAAATTAAAGAGCCCACGTGGTTTATGTGGAGTACATGTGGACAACAAGATGATCCTTATTCGTAGCTCTAAAGAAATAATAAATATATGAGTAAGTACTTTAATATGGGTGCTTTTTCTACTGCTATACTTTAAGTGAACCCTACTGTGTGTGTGTATGTATGCATATATATATATATTTTTTTTCTTTCCTGTAAGCAATTTACCTCACACCCATTTAGAAGCACTACCAAAATAGAAAGCGTTCTGAAACACACTGTGGATTTTGGCAGCAAATATTAAGGGTGGGGAAAGGGGGGCTGGGTTTACGGTAAGGCAATCTGGGGTACTATTGCAAAATGTATAGGCAGTCTTTCAACTAAGAGGCTCTTCCTTATGAATAATCCATGAACACGAGGAGACTCTCAGTGCCATCATGAGTTCAGACACCGTTGTCTTCTTCATGACCATATTGTCTGTGCCCAGCATAGTGCCTGACCCATACCAAGCATTGAAAAGACATATTCACTACAAGACTGGCCTGCTGAGTGAAGGATGACTAAGGTATGAGGGGAATTAGTACACAGAGGTGAAAACGGGCCTTGATTTCACGTTCCAAACACCTAAGGAACAAGGAAGACTATTCGTGCATTCTCTTATGCAGATGTACAACGAAATGATTGGTATCTGGAAGTTTCTGCAGCACACACTCTCCACCCCACCACCCCTATCTCCTTAACTCCTGCCTCTACACTCTTTCTGGTTCTAGCAGTGGTCAGGGAATTAGTCTAGGAGTTCTGACCGGCACTGCTGAAAAATAGGGGAAAGGAGAGTCAGGGAAGGGGGCTCCCGCTCCTCCTGTTTTTGTCAAGTGTGTGCATCAACTCAAGTAGGGACCTCTGTTTCTGACATCACAATCTGCAAATGGGACCACACATGACTCAAAGAATGTTTTACAACAAAACCTGTCATACCTGGTTATCATTTTTTGCTCCAGTAGGCTTTTCTGGCCCCTACGGGTAATCAAATCATATGTAATGTGTTCCAGTAAGCAATGAGTAAATACAGTTTAAGTATAATCTGCTCATAATCTTAGGACTGTCTTCCCATGAAGTCTGAGTCATGGTTGTTATTCTTGTGACAGGGTCAGTGTAGCAGACCCTTAACCTTGTATTAGTTACCCTTCTAGAATGTTCTACAATGTAGAAGGTACACCATGTCCCTGACTGTTGGCAGCTGCCACTAGGTAACTGTGAGTCAGTCAACTGATTGTCAAGGAAACATTCTCAGAGGTCCAGACGACCCTGCCCAGTATCTTTTGCCCAGTAGGCGCTCCATAAACATTTGCTATCTGGCTAATTAAAATAAAATCAGACCACCTCACACCCATTAAGATGACTATTATAAAAAAACACAGAAAATAACAACTACTAGCAAGGATGAGGAGAAACTGGACCTCTTGTGTACTGTTAGCGGGAATATAAAAATGTACAGCTGCTATAGAAAACAGAATAGTAGTTCTTCAAAAAAATTGAAAATAGAATTGCCATATGATTCGCAAGTCCCATTCCTGGGTATATACCTAAAATAATTGAAAGCAAGGTTTCAAAGAGATATTTGTACACCAACATTCATAGCAGCACTATTCACGATAGTCAAAAGGTGGAGGCAGCCCAGGCGTCAATACACACATGAATAGGCAAACAAAATGTGGTATGCACAGAAGGTGGAATATTATTCATGGGAATATTATTTACGGAATATTATTATTCTGTAAAAAGGAAGCAATGTCTGACTCTATATTCTGATGCTACAACGTGGATAAATTTTGAATACCTGATGCTATGTTAAATAAACTTGTCATAAAAAGACAAATAGTGTATGATTCTGCTCATATCAGGTACCAAGGATAGTCTAATATACAGAAACAGGAAGTAAAATAGTGGTTGCTGAGGCCCACTTCATGGGTATGAAGTTTCAGTTTTTCAAGATGAGAAGACTTCAAGACATTGGTGCCAAACGATATGAGTGCACTTAACATTCATGAACTCTATATTTAAAAATGTTTAAGATGGTGACATTTATGTTCCTATATTTTGCCACAATTAAAAAAATTAAGTCCACAGAAAGAAACAAAAAAGATATCAATAATACCTAAAGACACAAAATTCCTTAATATCATCAAATATCTATCAGTAGCCAAATGTGAGAGACTATGGACTCTGAAAAACAATCTGAGGGGTTTGAAGCAGCGGGGGGTGGGAGGTTGGGGTACCAGGTGGTGGGTATTATAGAGGGCATGGATTGCATGGAGCACTGGGTGTGGTGAAAAAATTAATGAATACTGTTATGCTGAAAATAAATAAATTTAATTTAAAAATATGTTCAATTGTCCTGTAAATACAACGAATGTTTGGAATATAGCTATTCTTTAAAAAACAGAATTATAGAATTTCTGATCTGTTGCAGGCAATATTGCTGTCTATGAAAGAGCTGGTAACTAGACAAGTTTAAAAATGATACGTATTCCTTGACCACGAGATTATAAAGACTATAAAGGCAGGGGGCTGTGTCTTATTTACTCTGTGTCCCCAAAGCCTAAGAAACAGTGCTAAATAAATGACCAGACCGTGCACTCTCTTTCAGTTTCACTACTGTTGAAACAAGACAAGTCCAAAGAAACAAAGAGAGAAAATGTTCATTTTCCTTTGCAACAATTCATATGTCAGAAGCTAGATGCTTGCTATTCTGCCTGTGGCTAAAATGATAAAATTCTATGCCTTTTTAGGAGTAGAAATATTTTAAGCCCCTGTTATGAACTTTGTAAAATAGCTGATATGCGTATAGTGTAGCAAAAAAAGGTATTTCTTCTAGTCTCTGCAATAGAGAAACAGCATTAGGCATTTAAATTCTGAGGAGATAACATTATAAGTGAAGTAAGGAGATTAAGAGTGCTGTCATTGACATGCTTACTGGCTGCTGGGCTTCTGTTATGGTGATGTGGTTGTTTATGTTAAGCTAATGGATTCTTTGTATTGTTGGTAACAGATGAGTATGTTTCACAGTGTTCCCAAATATTCCAAAACCACCTCTCCTGGAATGTTCCTCTCTGATAGTGCTCTGTTTCTAGAGGGTCCATACTGTGGAAACCAACCCAATGTGGAAGCCCATCTGGGCAAGCACAAGGGCCCATTCAGACCCATCAAATCTTCTGGCACTTACGGAGATAAGGGATACTGAACTTTAGTCTAAGAGGATCTGAGGTCGCCCAAACAACATTTTCAAAGCCAGCAGGCCATCTCAAGTACTTCAGTGACTTTTATCATTTCGTTCCTATGGGCAGGTAGATTTATATTTGGCTTGGTAATAGAATTCTTTAAAGGGTTCTGAATTGGAATGAGCACTTTGGAGACTTTGCCTTATAAAATGTCCAGGCCTGTAGCTTCCCCTCTCTTGTATCTGATTTAGAACACACATGGTGGTCAGCTCAGTTGGGCTTGTGGTGGAATAATCTGTCGAGTAGCGGAAAGGGTGGGGTGGATGGGGGCCCCCAAATGTAGGGCAATGGTCAGGTGGAAGCCAGCAAGCAGCACAGGTGGTGAAAGACCACCCAAGGCAGAACAAGAAGATAGAATGCAAAGCAGAGACTGTCTGCAAGGAGGCTGTTTTTAACGGGAAAGATGAGGAGGTATGGGGACTTACGGAATTCTCCCTCTGTTGGCATCTATGCCTGGTGGTAAGTAGCCCATTGTTTAATCAAGGCCTCTGGGTATTTTGAGGTGGATCACCTGATGGGCCTGTCTGTATTCAGCCAGGGGGTCCTCATGGGCCCTCTCTACCTTCTATCACTCAAAGGCAGCCGCTCCAAATGGGTTATGTTGATTCCTTCCCAATTTCTAGCCCATGCTCCCTTGTTAACCAATATTGTACACATGGTTTCTGTGTCAAAATCCTAGCTCCTCTGACCACAGAAATGGAGATGGAGAGAAGGAATGTCATTAAAAAAGATTAAGGAAAAGAAAGAACATAGAGAAAAAGCAAACACAAGAAAAACAAAATTCTTCTTCTTCTTCTTCTTCTTTTGTTAACCTTACACTGAGTAAGAATAAGCCGCAGTGAATACTCAATAGGCAAATGTTTTTGAGACATTTGCACCTGACCAAGCTAGAAGATTACAGTATGACACAGAGGGGACTATTCCACGGATAAATAAACATAAGATTTTGAGTGTTCTTTTCTCTAACCATTTTACATAAAGTCAGCTGTGTGCAGGGTATCACAGAAGTAGCAATGGCCATAACTGGATTTTACGATGAGAAATTGTACTTTTAGGAGCCTGACTACTTTCTGTCATAGAACTTGACAGGTACGTGCCCTTTTACAATATGGCCTCTACCTATGTACGTGGTTTTTCTCACTGACCTTCCACTGCCACCGAATACACCAGGGCACTGTCCTTTTACATGTTTGCATTTCTGTAGCTCAGCTCTTCAGCCAGGCCAGTCACAGCTGACCTACTGTTTGTGCTCCTCTAAAGTTTAAAGGTCAAGTTCAAATCTTTCTCCCAAGAAGCCTCTGCCACGTTCTCACTTTAAATTAATCTGTCCCTCTTTCATACTTCTACAGTATATTTTTTGTACTTTGGTTATATTACTTACGAGTAAATTCTCTGGACTAAAAACAAATTCTTTATGTGGCAGCCTTTATGTACAAAACACTGGAATTATACATAACCCCCAAATAATAGCAGCTTCTTTAAGAATATGTACAGAAATGATATTCAATGGCACCAAAACACCACGATGAAGGAAAAGGTGAGGCTCCATAGGAAGGGAAGTTTGTTCCAACTTAAAAACCTTCAAGAATTTAATTTGGGATACAAAGGAGCCTCGAGGCATCCATTTATATTGGTCTGATGTAGCAGGCTGGTATGCCATGTGCTTGCTGATGGTACAAGATTGATTTCCTGTATTTAAGCATCCTTTTTATGACAAACGGTGCTTGATATAGAAGTAGACAGCAGCCTCACAATATGAATAGCCTCAATTAGGCCTCAGTTATACGTGTCACATCTTTGTTACTGAGATCTGAGGGGAAGGAATACTGTTTATGTGACCAAAGAGAGAGAAAGAGAGGGACCACCAAAAGTCACTTGAAAAGATAAGCTTACTCAAGTAGAGCAAATATGATATGTCCACTTCGCTGAACAAGTGAGTAGATTTAGGCTTAAGTAAGCAACACAAATACATTAGAAGAAAATTGTGCCTAGATGATGTATGTTTGCACATGGGGGGAGGGTCAGGACTTGGTATCTGTAGAGTAGAACTTGCCATACTTCATACCTGAATCAGTTCATCCAGTGAAAATATATTTGGTGTTAGGTATATGACGTTTGACAAAACTTTCAGTGGTCAAGAAGAAGTGCTCTAGGAAAAGAATCAGTGGTGGGTCCTGCCACTGTCCATAACTATCTCTTCTCTTCTTCCACAGTAATGGAAAATCATGGCCACTCTGTTGGAAACCACTTACATTTCTCAGCCTCCCTTGCATCTGGGTATGACTAGTGCAGGCCTATGGGATGCAAATTCCAGGTCATCCCCAATGTAAAAAAAAGTCAAGTCATATGTCCTCAAGTTCCTGTCTTTCCTTTTTCCGTGAGCTAGAACATGAACTTCGTGTCAACCGCGGAGATTAAGAGTATACCCAAGGAGATGATGGGTCATAAGATGGTAAATTACTAGTTCTGGATTTATGACATAGAACAGAGCCACTCCATATACCTGGACTGTCACCTCATCCCCATTACATTAAAGAGAAACAAATGTTCATCTCTCTTATGCCACTGCACTTGGGCATTTGTTTTGACAGCTTACTTTGTATACTAACTAATATAATTCCTCATGAACTCCTTAATACAAATCGCCCTAGAACTATTGGAAGGTGGCTGCATTTAGCCTTTCCATCAAGACTCAGACTGGGGACCAAGTTATGATCATGTTTTATGGGAAATGTACCACATACTATTTGCTCTTCTATAGATCCTGTCTGCCTTCACCTAAACTCATCTGGCTTATGTGGAAAAAAAGAATAACTGTATCTTTCCCATCCATCTGATGGGTACCAGTGACTTCCCAAGTGATCTGGAACAAGTCTCTTAAACCTTTTCATCTGTGACAGAATACATACCCATTTTCCTCAATGAAGGGCTTTGTTAATTAATGTTGATAGAGCAGAGACTGTTCTAAAGCAGGACTATTACTGTAAGCCTCTTTCACTCCAACTGCATAAGCAACATTGGAACTAATCACTCAGGAAGTAAAATCAGTAGGAAGTTGTCAAGAGGGTCAGCCTGTAATTAATCAATGAGGTCACTGCCAATAACAATAGTACATGTGTAACTGGACTTAATGGATGTACTGCACTAGCAAGTTACTGGAAAAAGAAAACATTTCATCTTTGTCCTGGAACAGCATCTTATTGCAAAAAAGCAAATGAAAAATCTGTGCATCTTAATAAGAATTAAAAGATTTTTAGAAAATGACATTACAAAATAGCAACAAGGAAAAATTCCATTCTAAAAATGGACTTAAGGTAAAGCAAAAAAAAAAAAAAAAAAAAAAAAAAAAAGTGTTCCCTAAGTCTTGAGCACAAATCTACTGGAAAAGATCAGAAAATGGAGATCTTTAGGCCTCAGTGGTTATCTGGATGATGCCAAGTAGGAAGCCGACTGCCAAAAGTCCTGGAAATCTTTAGGTGGCTCAGAGAGGTAGCAAGGGATTTTCCAAAAGACTTTGAGTAAGTGGAGGGTTGTTAGTGTTGCTGGACAACCTTGTTCCAATTCTGCTTTTGGGGAAAAATAAAAATTTGTCCCTTATAGAGATTTGGCTTTAGAGAGAGCTAAGTGAAGGCTTACAATGGAAAGGGGGGAGATTTGGCCTCTAATTTTAGGTCTACAACTAAAAGAGCAAAAAAGCAAAGGCTTGGCAAGAAGCGCCAAGTATTTCTTAAAGGAAGGAGAAGCAAACCCACACGAGCCCTCCCGGCCCTCTTCAGGGGTCGGAACCTACACTCCCAACTTCTCTGGAGCCTCCCAGGAATTAGAAGTTCTGCTTTCCAGCACCATAATATGATCTGGGTCACCAGGGTCCCTATTCTAAGAACATAAGGGAACATTCAAAATCAAGGTTTTATTTCAGTAAGTTAAATATGCCACACTTTAGATATTAGGAATAACATAAATAGCTAACCTGAATGCAGGACATTTTTGTTTATAGTAATTTTGCAACATTTATCGAGAGCCTCAAACATGTGCATTTCATTGACCAGCAGGTCTGTTTCTAGGAATTTATTCTAAAGGGAAAATAAAAACAGATTAGCTTACAAGGATGACGATCACAACACCTCCTTAATCTGAAATTAATATACCTGGTTCAGTTGGTTAAGGGTCTGAGTCTTGATTTCAGTTCAGGTTATGATCTCAGAGTTGTGAGATTGAACTCTGTGTTGGGGTCCGCACTGGGCATGGAGCCTGCTTAAGGTTCTCTCTCTCCCTCTGCCCTCCCTTGCTCTCGCTCTTTTACCCTGTCTAAAATAAAATAAAATAAAATAATATAAAATAATTTAAAAAGACATAAAAAGAAATTTTAAGAAATAGTACAAAATTTAAGAACAAAACAAAATGAAACGAAACAAAAAACAGAACCACCCTAGCTCTTAGATACAACAGTAATGGTGATACATGGGATCTGCTGTAATAAAAGTCTATGAATAACCAATTTAGTGTAATTAAATATTCCACTCTCTGCAGATCAAGGTCCCTGTCGTGAAGACCCTAAATATAATTTAATGAATTCACTTGAATTTAAGAGGATTGTAAAAGTGAGCCCAATTTAACATCAAACAAAAAGATCCTTAGTAAATACCATATTGGTATTTTCCCATCTCTGGAAGAAAGTGAAGTGAAGAGCAGAAACCCAGATGTAAGATTCTCATAGCTACTAATCCAGGTAAACATATACTAATAGGAAATCTGTTTAGTACAATTCACTTCTGCCACACCTTTTATATTTGAAATTATTCTAAGACAAGGAAAACACTTTTTCCTTAATTACCTGGAGCCTCTGTTCTAAAAATTCTCCAGTTAGTATCATTCAGAAACATGTTTTCACAGAAGTGATTCAAGGAAAAAAGTTGCTGCAATGCAGCCCATTTCTTAAAAACGTGGTATTTCAGTGAATCAAAGTGTGCTCCCCAAAGAGAGCATATAAAAATATTGCCATTTTCAGACTCATTATTTTTAATGAACAGAAATTCATTGTAATCCACAATTAGTGGAATTTAATAATCTCTGATTCTGGGGACTTGGTTAAGTTCCACAATTTTAAATTTACTGACAAAAAGAACTAGAAAGTAACAACTATTATCCTGGCCATTACACTTTCTTTCCTTCTTTCAATTTTTATTTCAAAATGATTTCTAATTTACAGACATGCAACAAGAAGAGTATGAAGAACCCTCACATATCCTTCATTTAGAGACCTCATTTAAATTTGACGAGTGGTCCTAATTATTCCCTTGACAGTAAAAGGATCCAATCCAGGATTGCATCTGACACTTACTGGCCTTGACTCCTTCATCTTCTTCAATCAGGAAGACATTCTTTAGTCCTTCTTGACCTTCAGGACTTTGTCCTTTTTGATGATGTAGGGTGGGCTCCAGTATGCTTATTGCTATAGAGATGTCCCTCCTCTTAAGTTTTTTTTTTTTTTTTTTTTTTTACTGGACAGAACTAAGAAATATCTGGACAAATATACATACACATATCCTTGCATCTATATTTATTTCTATAACTAACTATATACCTTGAAAACATACTGATACCTCTCATCATCAACACCCTAGTCCGTCTAGCACTCTTCCTCTCTTATTTGCAACATCTTCTCCTCTGACAGTAAAAAAACAAAAATAAACAAACAAGCAAAACCAAACAACACAAAACATTTCCATTATCCACTTACTTATTTGTTCACTAACTCCAGACATCACCAATCTCATCGACTGACTTGATCAGCCACTGATTTTTCTCAGCACCTTCCTCATTCCATCTCTGATCCCCATGGGGCATCTTGCTCAGGAACCTTCCTTGAGTGAGCTCAGCCCCACTCTGTCACCTCCCTTTACATGGGTCTGTCTGCTTGTTTTCAACTAAAAAAAGGAGGAAAAGAGGGAAGGAGAGAAGGAGAGAGCCAAGGAGGGAGAAATGAAAGAAGGGAGAGCGCGGGGGAGGGCGGAAAGGAGGAAGGGAAAAATCGGAAGCAACAAGAATGGTGCATTTAAGGGGGAAGAGAAGGAAAAAAAAAGGAGTTGAGCAAGACAAAAGAGGCAGCAGAGGATAGTGACTAAGAGCATGGGCTCTGGAATCAATCTTCTTGGGCTTGAATCTGCTACTTCCTAGCTAGAAAAATGTGGGCAGTTGACTTTACCTCTTTGACCTTCTATTTTCCCTTATTCTTAAAACACAAATCATGTACCTATTTTACAAGGCTAATGCGTTATATATATAAAACGTTTAGAACAGCTTCTGGCACTTTGTAAGAACAATTGAACACTAACGATTTTATTACTTATCTTTAGAAGTTCATAATTTATCTCTTTAAAATGGTATTATAGAAAGATGTCACTGTGAGACATCTTTTTTTTTTTTAAAGATTTTATTTATTTATTTGACAGAGAGAGGTCACAAGTAGGCAGAGAGGCAGGCAGAGAGAGAGGAGGAAGCAGGCTCCCCGCTGAGCAGAGAGCCCCGATGCGGGACTCGATTCCAGGACCCTGAGATCATGACCTGAGCCGAAGGCATCGGCTTAATCCACTGAGCCACCCAGGCGCCCCGAGACATCATTTTTTTGACACAAATCTGGTCCACCAAACTTTCTACCATATGATGTCCTGGCAAGAGTGCTACTGATGGGAACCACAGAGAGACACTGAAAAATTAAATTCACAGTCAGCAGAATTTGAAACGCGGGAAATGAAACTCTGCTATCCATCGCTAACTACTTGTTCTCCAACCTCTCACTTCTACAGAATGTCCACACCCTAAGAATGGTCTAGCTTATCTTAGTTATCAAGGATTTGCAACTATTAATTACTCTCCCAATAACTTACCTGTCAATGACTGCTATTACCATTTCCATCATTTTCTTTCCTACAGAATAATGTATATTTCAACAGCATTCCTAAGATGGACAACCTCTACATAAATAAATACAAATGAGTATCATTTTAAATTAAAAATCTCTAGCTCAAATATTCTAAGTAAATTCCACAGACTATTTACAGTACAGCTCAGGGCAAAATACTGTCCTCCAGCAGACATAATGACTTCATTTTCCAATCAGTCTTTTTTTTCCCCCCAATCTACTGAAACTATTCCTCAGCATGTTTGAAAAGTGAAGTGGTCCCTAAAGAAATATTCTAACTTATAAATAGTTACCACACACACCTCTGTGAGGATCATGGACTATCAGTCAAAATACTTACATTCCCACGCCTTTGTCACATTTTCCTTTTTACCGTCACCACCACCATGCTGGCAGCCCAGCGGAAGACCTGTTTCAGCTTCCGTTTCAGAGTCCTGGGCGAAGCTGCGTCACAGAGCCATGCCACCAGCGTGCCCAGAGTGGAACACTAATCCAGCACACACTCTCATGTTTTTCTCTACGAATGGGCTGCTGCTGACCGAACGTTTGTGTGCGCCCCAAATGCACATGTTGAAACCTACTCCCTCAGTGTGTTGATACTCAGTTTGGTTGGCAATTAGGTCCTGTGGGCAGAGTCTCCTGAAAGGGATTTTGACCGAATAAGAAGAGATATGAGAGAAGCCTTGTGAGGTTGCAGCGAGAAAGTGGCCATCTAAGGAAATGGGCTCTCAACTGACACTGACTCCACCGGCGCCATGATCTTGGAACTCCCCCATGTTTTTGCATTCAAACTGTAAGAAATAAATATCTGTTGTTTGTACATCACCCAGTTCATTGTATTCTGTTACAGCAGCCCGAGCAGACTAAGACAAGCACATCCGGGTGATAAAACGATGAGGCGAGAAAGCCTCTAAACGTATTGCTTAGCCTTCAGAAGCCGACCTACCTACATGTTAAGTGGCAAAAGATGCTTTCTCTACCATAAAAACCACATCAGTAAATTCCACAAATCACAGTTACATCAATTTTTAAAAAAATGACTAAAAATACAGAATCCAAGGACCGCCACCATGATCACCAATGTCATGAACCTAATGTAGCTGGGTCCTGGGGGGGAAATGAGGCTGCAGCTGAACGGCTGGTGGGGTGAATGGCGTCGCACATAAATAAATACAATAATGATAGTTATTATTTATGAAAGGCAAAACTAACCGAGCCAAATAATTTCCTTTAATATTCTCAGAACTCCAGAAAGGCAGCTGTACTGCATCACAATTTTTTAGACAAGGAAAGGGAGAATCAAAGAGTTTATAAAAATTGCCTCAGGCCACCCAGATTGCACAAGGCAGAGCCGGAATTCAAACCCTTTTTTATCTAAGGGTGATCCTAATAAGAGCCGCATTTTTCTTTGCCCAGTACCAGTGAGAACTTTGTTTCACCTCGATGTCTCAATGAAAATATTTCATCTAGTGACTCTCTGGTTTTCAGGATGCTGTTTGAAGCTGTACTCCGTAGGCAAGTAGTGTCCGGTAACCTCAGTTCCAGAATTCCTTCCAACAAAAGAAGAAAAGAAAGATAGAAAGAAAGGAAGGAAGAAAAAAAAAGGAAAGGAAAGAGGAGAGAGAAAGGAAGGAAGGAAAGAAGAGAGGGAGGAAGAAGAGTGAGAGAGAAAGGAAGGAGAGAAGGAAGAAAGAAGAGGAAAGAAAGAAGGTGAGTCTTCAGATGCTGAACTGCCTGGGATTGAAGAGGAAAATTACCCATAGCAGGCCTAGGCCAGGAGGCCCCAGAAGAGGCCCCAGGTATATTTCATTCCTTATATAATTCATTCCTTTAAGCGAAAGTTACTAACAATAAGCTGGAGATAACCAGAAGCCCCAATGGGAGCAAGAGATAACCAGCTGCTTCTGCATCTGCTTGTGTAAACAGGCTTCCCGGCACAGGCCCCCTGCACAGCTGTTCCCACCTAAAGCAGCCACCACTCCCCCAGTTTAAACCCATCAGCATAGCCCTTGGAACCTGACTGCTTAGAGTCCCCTCTAAAGCCCTATAACACCGTTGCCTGGGGCCCAGAACTAAGAGCACCAGCTCATCCGGGTCCGGGCACAAAAAATAAATCCGAGTTCTCCTACTTCTCCAAGTGTCACTTGGTCTCTTGCCGGTCTGATTTTTAATTTTCAGGAGCAGGATTAATTAAATTTCAGACAAATGAGGCAGAACGTCAGCTTCAGATACGGCTGATGACAGAGGCAGCGGGGTGCAAATCTAAGTTTGAATAGCACATGAGTTCCATTTGGAACTTTGGAGACAGGAGTGGGTAAACTGGGTAACTTTCCAAACCGAAAGTCATCACCAGAGCTGCTGGCAAAAAGAAGGTTAAAGAAGGGAGAATGACTCAGAAGACTATGAAGAAGGCCAAAAAGACATATCATTTACACTCTGCATTTTTGTTAACGATGCTAAAGGCAGCCAATGTGTCCAATGAATGTTGTCTTAGGATGGTCACATCTGAGCTAATACATTAGTATCTTAATTTCTAAGGCTCCTGATCTCCATTTCTATAGACCAGCCCAGAGCAAGGCCTTCCACCAAATTTCTGCCTTAATTCAACAGAAAAGAGGGAAAGACAAAGAGAGGAGATGCCTATTTGGACTTTTCCCCTGTTCTTCTTGTTAAAAGAGAAAGGAGTTTCTCTATTCAGGGGGAATATTCCAAGACCCCTCCATTAATGGGAAAGTTCTATGTAATGCTAATTAGATCCGCTAAATCCAAAGATGTTTTCTTTTAGACAAGGAAGCCAGAATTAAATTTTAATTTAATGTAATTGTAGGAGATGGGTAGTTTTTAAAAAAAAAAAAAACCTGCAAAGTGCTAATGTGATTTCACTATAATAACAATCTAATAAGGAAACCAATATTTACAGGAAATATATTAAGTGAAACACAAAATTGTTAAAGAGTATTTAAAAGGTGCCTTGTCATACACAATATATTTTATCTCCACTGCTTTCTATGGTACCCTTTGTGGCTAAGTTTTAGACCAAGGTTTTATTTTCATGTTCACAAGAGGTCCATTCCAATGTTAAAATAATATTTAAATAAATGAATTTTCCAACTACTGAATAGGCCTATAATCTTTGCAAAGAAGGTCTGAAGATGATTCAGATTTATATAATTCATCCCTTTAAAACAAAATGGAATTTAGATTATCCTGAAGGGTGTCATGTCACTTTACGCACCATCATATTAGTTCCCATTTACAAAGCTAAGAATAACACTTAGAGAACACATGCCTTTGTAGCCAACAGATTTCACTTGAAATCTAGCTCAGGGCAAATTACTAAATGTCACCGAGCCTTAATTTCCTCATTTACTAAATAACGGATGTGTTAAACACTGAACTTTTAGGTTTGTGTGTAGAGGGTGGCTAGATTTCGTTAACTAGGATACAGGATGCTCTGTTAAACTTGAATATCAGATAAACAACAAATAATATTTGGGATAATCATTTTGTACATTATAGATTTTAATATTTGCATCCTGTATTTTATCTGGGAACCCTAATTGTGTAGTTTAAGTTAAATAACTCATGCAGAACATCTAGTATCATGAAGAAGTTACAATGGCATATGAAAAGTTCAGTGAATCATTCCCCCCACTCCTTGGGAGACTTTATAAATGAGCTGGTAAAATGAGATACCCATTCCTGGAACAAACAAAGGATGGCAAGTCAAGGCCAAAATCACAAGCATGATATGTGCGTGAGAATGGGGGAGAATGAGATGGCCTGAATTGCTGGACAAAAAAATCATAGAGAGATCTTGAATTCAGTCCTAAAGGAATTGTTAAGAAAAAATGAGAGTGAGGAGGAGAATGTTTTAGAGGAAAGACCATCTCAGTGTAAGCAACTGCTCCCAGAGGTAATGAACCTGCCATCCTCAAGGGTCACCAGGAACAGCCCAGCTGAGAAGCGGGGGCTATATGACAGAACATGGCAGAGAAGTCTCCCCAGATAGGGCGAGAGCAGTTATACAGGGTTTTGGATGCCAATGTAAGAAGCTAACTAGCTAGGTCTGTGAGGGTCCTAATTCCCCTTCCTGTAAGGAAGACAGTCAACCTCTGTGCTCCTGCTATGACCTGGGGAATGCTAGGTGGTGACTTGCACTGGGGCCGAAACAAATGCGGGGAAAGTGGAGCCAAGAGCCAGAACTGAAGAGGAATCCATAGCCAAGAGCTGTCCAGCAACAGCCAAGGCATGACAAGATCAGCTGGTAGGGCCAAGCCTAAGCATGTGGAAACAGGTTAGAGACTAGGAACCTCAAAGCAAACACGGGAATGGAATGGAGTGAAGAAGGCAATGGTTGGAAAAGTTCCCTGAGCTGCTAAATTGTAGCTGTGGGGTTTTGATGGGCTCCCAACGTTTAGCAGGAGGACAAGATGGCCAGGGAATGTAAACATGCACAGATGAGGTAGCTGGGCAGGAATTCAGCTATGAATCACCAAGAGAAGCCTAGACCACAAGCGTAAAAGTGAGAACGGCCGGAAGACATCCAGTTCAGAGGCATCAAGAAGAGGATCGCAGAGACAGTGGGTAAAGAGGAGGCAGGAAGCAAAGCAGATTCAATAGATAGTGACCCAATATGTAAAAGATAGTGTTCCTGGCTTTGCACAGAAGGCAAGGATAAGTAAAACCTCAATGCCTTCCCAATGCTCCTGATGAAAAGGAGAAAGACTGAGAATAAGATGGAGAACACTCAGCGGCCAGATGCTGAGAAGGCCAGGAGAGGACGTGAGCTAGGTACCTGGGAGGCACCCCAGGCAGGAAACAGCCTTAACCAGGATGGGGGTGGGGAGGAAAGAGGAGAAAGGGTTTTTGAGTTGGATCTGAAAGATGGAGTCAAATCTTACAAAGATTCTAATAGGTGCAGCTGGTGCTGGGGGAAGGGCATTTCAAACAAAGGTGACATCAACAAGTCACAGGTAGTACCAGTGGATGAAAGGACATTGTGCCCAGGATCTACTGAGACACCTAAGTAAGGATGCTGTGGAATTGTCTGGAAGAACAAAACTAGAGGGAAGGAAAGAAGCAGAAATCTCAGTGAGAGAGATGAGTCATTATTCAGCCTGACCTAATCTTTTTCTTAACACAAAGATAAAGCTCATATATATTTTTTTCCATGCTAACTTAAAAATATCAAAAACAAGATTACAATCCTGGCTCCTTTGACTGCCTTAAGCAATTCAAGCAGTTATTGGGCATATAATGTACCCTATGTACCCATAACTATGCTTATGTAATAGACTAGTCTATGCCAAATTATTTGTTTACCCTAACTATTGGTCCATTTAAAGCATATTAATTATATTGAAATATTCAGAGATTATATAATTACTGCTTTTTATAAACTTGTGATGATTTTCGAAGAAGGCACCCAGGACTGTTTGCCATCTGAGGTATAAAGTTGTTTCATAATATGATACCATATAACCCGTCCCCAGTATCTTTCTATATAGGTGGTTATCACAGGGGGATTTTCTGGAGCCATTGCTAACATAGGCAGAATTCTGTAGCTATGAGAAAGAATAATTATATTACTTTTTTCTTGAAAATGTAGATTTTTATTTAATTTTTATTTAATTTATGCCAAGTAGTATGTGATTGGGGTCCTGAAATCCTACAGTTCTTCTAGTGACAGAGTCCACATACAGAAGTACTCTGTCCCCAAATTTAATTATCTTAGGGCATAACCACACTCCATGATAGAACGTACCCTCTTACCCACAACCTCTAGCAATTTGCTGAGATGGAAATGTGGCCTGTTATTAAATACATCTCCAGAAAAGAAAAAAAAAAAAAGAGATTCCATGAATTCAATCAATAGTCCATTCTAGTAGCTTACAACGTTCAGATGCACCAGGCTCTCTCCTGGGCATGAGTTATAATCTTCCAGTCATAATTTAAACCAATTTCTTTTCATTCTGTCTTCCCATCACCATCTGCCTCTTATAGTTCAGCCTTGTCTTCTGTTTTATTCTCTCCTTCCAATTTTTCCTTAAGAATCTTCTGCTTCCTCGTTCTGGAATCATTTTCACTGATCTATTCCTGACCTTTTTCAAATACTTCATTTGTTGTAGGGTCCTGACATGGCAATTTAATAAGACCAGAGTGCTGATCTTTATGTTACAAATCTGGCTCCCACATTAGTCTTGATTTTAGCTTGCAACACAATTAATGGAGCTACGATGCTCATCGGGTTTTTAATAAAGAACTGTCTTAGGGAACCAAGGGCTCAGAAATGCCCTTATAAGGTAATAACCGCTCCAGTCCCCAAGATAACTATTTTCATTTTCATCAGTTCTTCATTCCTTTCAATTCCTCTGTCAAAGCCACATACTTAATTGCCTTCCCAGCATTGGTTTTTATGACATATTAGATGATTACGGTGAAAAATGTTACTTCACCATGTACTTTCCTTCTGAAGAACATAAAGCTTCTCTCATAAGTGATCTAATGTGTCCTTATAACACCCATCCCTGAGAGATGGAAGGTTTTATTCCTCCTTATTTTATAAACAGCGAAAGTGAGGCCTCAGAAGATTACGTGATTAAGGCTTGACGGACTGCTAAAACAGGGGCAAGAATTGGGGTGCCTATCCCAAGCTCTCTGTTGCCTAATGCAGCTGGAGGATGGCATGGTGTAATAACTCTCTCAAATTTGCAGTCCATTATCAAAATAGGAAATACCGTGTCAGTGTTGCAGGCAACATGGCCTGGTGGAAAGCCCACGTGCTCAATAATCTAAAGATACAGGTCACCACTTCTTAGATGGGTGACTTCCATCACTTACATATTCTGGATTTTTGTTTTGCAAAACACTCTTGATAACAATCTGTGACCTACTGGGCAAATCAGGGAGTACATATCAATACTTCCCAGCTGGGTGCAGAAGTTACCACTAGGAAGGAGCAAAGCACCCTCAAACCCTTGAACTGTTAATGCACTGTATGATTATTTAAAGTTACTTAGCACACACAGAATCTGTTAATAAAGAGAAGGAAGTCATTCTACGAATACTACTAGTCACATTGGTGACGTAATCCTGCGAACAGCTGCGACCAGTCGGTGTTGGTCAAATTACCATTTTTTTCTTCTCCTTGACATTTAATACTGAAATTGTGATTTTCTGGCAATTATTTCGGCATCTCTGAGTCAACAGTTTATTAGCCTGCACATAATTTTTAAATGCAAAATTTAGAGTTTGCAAATTAACAATTTGTCCTATCATGCTATGCAACTTGGTAGTGTACCCTCAGCATCAGTTGACTTAATTTCTAATATATATATTACTGGGGAGTTGTTTCATTTTCAGTGTGTGTTCTCTAGCTCCCTGTTCTCTCTTCTCTCTCTCAATCTCGATTTCTTTCTCTCCAGCCTTCCTGCAAGACACAACTGAAGGAAAAAAAAAAAAAAAAAGCCAAAAACTGTATCACGAAAAGAAAAAAACTGTCTATCACAAACTGATCTGCATTCTCCTTTGTAAATGGATGGCTATCTCCTAATATTTGGATGCCGAATGAATTTCTCTACTGAGCTCGAGGCAGCCTGCCTATGAGAATACTAATTTTTGTGCCACTATATTGATTTTTTTTTTTTCTAAAGCACCTTCTCTTTCTGGAGGAAGTTAAACACTTTGTTGTAAATGAGTGTACTGCTTCTTTCTCTTCTGGGTGATTATCAAAAGCAAAATCTAGGGGCACCTGGGTGGCTCAGTGGGTTAAAGCCTCTGCCTTCGACTCAGGTCATGATCTCAGGGTCTTGGGATCGAGCCCCACAACCAGCTCTCTGCTCAGCAGGGAGCCTGTTTCCCCCTCTCTCTCTGCCTGCCTCTCTGCCTACTTGTGATCTCTGTCAAATAAGTAAATTAATTAAAAAAAAAAAAAAGCAAAATCTAAGTTAGGGAAAAAGCTTTTTTTTAAAAAACAAACAAACAAACAAACAAAAAAACACCACGTGTAGAAAGGTATACTGCTTCCTATTTTTCTCCTTCCTCCACATGACAAGGGCTCAACTGACTGGAACTTTGGAAGTCACTGCCAACTTTCAGAGGAGGGAGTCCGCGGAGTATATAAACTTAAGGTGTTCTGCCCAAACTGGCAATGCTCAACATTTGATCACAGAGACTAGAATCTGGATGGATGATCCCCACGGCATAAAAGTGTTTCACAAACTGTCCTTAACTGACAGAAGAACAGTGACTACTACATCCTTCTTGAGGATGAACACATGATCTATAACACAGAAAGATGACCTCTCCCCTCAGGCTGAAGATTTATAGATGTACTAGTGAAACACCCACCTGTTTGTACAAATGTCTGCGAGAATTCACTGCAGGAAGTGGTTTCTCGACGTAGGCAAGGCCATGACACGGTTGAGACCAGCAAGTAACAAAATCCTAACCAAGTGCTTAAATATTCTCCATGAATTAGCTGTAGGGAGTACCCAGTCACAGAGAGGGGCTGCAGCTCTGGGACAAAGCTGGCACCAGGGAAGAGAGCTGCTTCCTTCGGCATCTCAAGGACCTCAAGTCCTTCCTTTAGAAACTACCCCTGCTAATTTGCATTCGCTGCGGGGTCTAATAGCCAGGTCTCAGCAATTACCTTCATTGGCAGAGACGGTACTTAGGATCAGCACACACTTTTAAAATCCCAATTAATAATTCATTTTCTGACAGCTAATTATTAGACTAAAGTAATTAGTATGTAAACCTCTAAGTATGGCACATTTTAGTACAACCTAAAAGGCAAGATCTCGGATTCATTTAAGTATCTTTCTTTTATTCCAAACTTTAACTTTTCATTTCTCGTCTCCAAAACCTGCTAACAGTCCTGAAGCAAAGCCTTCTTCCTTATGCTTATCAACATATTTGAATTAAAAAACAATTCTTTAATTTTTTTAAATTGCCTTGTTTAATTGTTAAGGAGGAGGAGGAGGAGGGCAGAAGACACTCTCGGGGAAGGAGAGAGACAAGTAATGTTTATCCATATTGCTTATCAAACTGTACTATTTAGAAGCACCAAGCAAGGAGTTAGCATATGTTCTTAACACTAGATTATAATGACAACTCTGTGGAGTAATTATTATCAACCCCATTTCCAGATTGGAAACTGAGGCCTAAAATAATGGAAGAGAAATGTTAATATTGTCAAAGGGAAAAACCCTCCAGCCACACTCCAAAAAAAATGTTTTTTGCAAGGTCTTCAGAAGGGCCTTTTGTATTTTATATTTAGATAATTAAGTTGTGTGAGAGACAGAATACAGAAATAGTGTTAAAAGCAAATTTGATTCATTTTAGGACATCAAATTACAGACTCACACACAATGTATCATTATTATTATTAGTATTTCTGCCACATCATTTACAATCAAATCAATTTATCCTGTTGCCTGAGCAGTGAAGAAGAAACTGAATGGGGGAAGGGGAGGTACAGAATGGGAAACCAAAGGAATAGCTTTTATTATGTGCCTTTATTGTGCTAGAACCTGGGTTAGAGGCTCCCTGTATTATCCCAAATAATCCTGATATCACCTGTAGTAGTTTTATATGTTGTCTCTCAAAATTCATGAAGTAGCTAAAAGATACACATGGAAAACAACAGCAGAAATAATTTAATAGACGCGAAAAATCAAGACAAAGATAGCAATGATAAGCCAGTTTATAAAAAGCACATTGTAGGCATCATCATCATCATAATTATAATTATAATAATTATTATATAATAAAAATAATCATAATTATAATAATCTGTTTCATATGGCTGGAAGCCTGTGCCCTGAAGCCACCAGATCAAAACCTGAGGGCAGGTCAGCAACTCCATTCCCCTCACGGGGATGGAGTTAATGGCAGAAAATGCCCGAAGCCCGTTTCCTTTTCTGCAGAGTAGAGATGACAAAGAGAACATCATTTCCCCACACCTGGCTGCTAGAAGATATAAAATCAAGAATATATATGAAATACTTAGCACATCGACTAAGACGAAGCAATGCTCCACAAACACCAGCCATCAATGCTAAAAATAGTACACAAGGCACAGGACACAAAGAGGTATATGCCAAAGACCTAGTGCATTTACTATGAGCTTACCGTGATTTGGCTCATTCTCAAACCCATTAAAGTAAGAGGAAAGAGATCTGCTTCAAGATTTATAGGTTGCATTAGAAAAAAACAAGTCAACCGTTAAGGAGAAAATGGCCACCTTCCACTCCTGGTATATAGGCTGGTGAGCAACATTTTCTGGGGTGGGCATTATCATCCCCATTTTACTGACAAAGCATCGCGGCCCTGCAAAGTTAAGCTCCCAGTTCGAGGGGCACACATCAGAGGCCAAGCCGACCAAGGACTTGTTCCATTTGAGCCCACGGCCAGTGGAAGACCCTGAGAGGCCACGGAGAGACTCAGGGATGCACCATCACATGAGCAGAAATTTCTGTCATCTCTGGCACACACTGAATGCATCTCAAATTCTCTTTGAAGTTTGAGGTATGAATGGGGAGTCTGGAGTGGGATTTTTATTTATTTCTCTGTTAAGACAGTGCTGTCTCAGATATTGCTGTTCAAGATGACCATAACACATTGAAACAGGTGTATGGTGCTGCTCCGTGACAACCGGCCTTCCCCACTGCCGCCCTGTTGTCAACCAGCACAGAGACATAAATCAAACTTCTCTTTCCTCCAAAGGCCCTTGGGATATTCCGAGGCATGTCAGGCTTGTAAACAAGCATTTGCTCTTTTATTAAAATTGCCTTGAGAAGAATGTGCCATTTATGTCGTGGCTGCACGGAGAACTTCCATCGCAGATGACTTCAATTTTCTTTATTAGTTTTTTTAACTGACCAGTGTGTTTGTTTCCTAGGGCTGCTGTGACATCATACCCCAGGCTGGGAGGCTAAAAGCAACAGAAGTATATTCTCTAGCAGATCCAGGGGCTGAGTTCCAAAATCAAGGTGTGGACAGGGTTGGTTTCCTTTGGAGGCTATGAGTGAGAATTTGTTCTGTGTCTCTCTCTTAGCTTCTGGCGGCTGCAGGCAGCCGTTGGCAGTCACTGGCTTGGAGCTGCATTAACTGCAGTCACTCTGCCTCTGTCTTCACATGGCCTTCTTATCTCGGGATGTTTCTGAGCTTTCTCCTTTTCTGTCTCTCTTAAGCGTATTTCCCTGGAGTTAGCGCCCACTCTAAATCCAGGATGATCTCATCTCAAAGTCGTTAATTTAATTATACCTGCAAAGACTCTATTTCTAGATGCGGTCACATTCCTAGGCACCGGGGTTAGGTCTTGGACATAGATTTCTGGGGACTACGATGCAACCCACAACAACCAGGGGTGATTGTAGTTGTCAGTGTTCACTTCCCAGCAAACGGAAAACAGAGGGATGTTTCTAGGAGTCCTGGAGAATCTTCCTGCTGGGACAGGGTGGAATCTCCTTGGGAAACTCCCACTCACCACCAGTGCAGTCCCCCTGGGTGGAGAGGGAGGAGAGGCGGAGCTAGCCACTGCTTCAGGGATCCCTAAAGCACAGGTGTTTAAACATCAGTGACCCAAGAGAGTAATGGAGCTGCTGCTTCCCCACTACTCTGTTGGCTTACGAGAAGCAGGGGCATTCTTTTTCAACTCTGTTACTTTACTACCCACATCGGTCCCAGAGCACAATAATTAACATAGTTAAGCTACAGGAAAGGTGGGGAAAAGTTAACAGAACAGAAGAGAGAAGAAGATAAAATGGCTTTAATTTGTACGATTTGCTGTTGCCGAAACCAAGTCACAGTATTTCTCAATTTTGACATGAATTCATTTCCAACGACCTGCCTTTTCTTTTTTCACTATATCCTAGGCCCTTTTACATGGCATCAGTTCTTTAATTAGGTTAGCAAGACACTGCATGCTTATCAGTTAACTCATGAGATAATCAAATGCCTAGATTATAAGTACTGAGAACTCAATGTATATTAGGGAAGACGAAGGGTTCTGTTGTCATGGGAACAGAACAGGCTGAACAAGGACAACTCACCCATTCAGCAATTAGCTGCTTCGATTACTAGTTAACTGGTTAAAAGCACCTCAGTGTACACAGTCATCTTAATTTTCACTTTCCTATGAGATCTTTAATTTTTAGACCTCGCCCGCCATGTCAGTATTATAATGACGCCTTGCCGCTCACCATCGTTCATTTAACTATACCATTAAGGTCGCAATACTGACGGATTTTTCAAAACCATGGTCAGATTTTCATACTCGGCAGCAGCAGCAGAGTGCTGTGCCTCGAAAATATCCCTTGACACTTACTGTGTGGATGAGAAAATGCTGAACTATCTGCTGAGCTTACTTCATTTTATTTTCATCGTCGGATTCTCAGGGTTATCATTTCATCCTGACTGGCTTCAAGCTGAATCTCATTTCAGAATCTATCAACTTTTGGCCCATAAAAATTACCCATGAAACTTGTTGATAGGATGATACAGTAACTTAAGTAAATAATATCCTTAAAATCAGAGGCCTCTAGGATGAGCATTCAATTTAAATTTTATAAGGAATGGTGTCTTTTGGGGGCACGCTGTTTCACCATAAGACACACTGGGTGGTGAGCCCCATATGGGTAGGAAGTGTGTATCCTTCATGCCCAACTCTATGAATCTCCAGTGCCAGGGACAGGGGGACACTCAGTGGACACTGAACGAACATGGGAATTTACGGTCAGGGACTTATTAGGACTCTAAGAGGCAAGCCTGAATTTAAGGCTGTGACTTCAGGCTATCCTTCCCCTCCAAATCGTTGACAGACCATGCTGACGTCCTCAGCCATTTTCAGACACGCAAAAATGCTCCATCCCTGAATGCTTTCATACAGTCACCCAAGGTAAAAGCCAGGAGAAACCAGGAAGAGGGACAATGAGAGAAAAGAAAGAAATCAAATGTGGAAGCAAGTGACGATGGGGAAGGAGCAATCAAAGAAAAACAAGATTTAGAGAAAGAAAACCAGGAACCAAAAAAGGAAGAGCGAAGTCCTGAAGGAGACGGAGAAGGATACACGGAGGAGGGAGGGGTGACAGGGGCGACGCGCTCCTCCGACCATGCCGGGTCATGAGGGAGTTGACAACAGTATCACATATTCAAATTTCAAACATGACATTTCACAAAATTTATCTGAAGTCATGGCGAAAATTACAAAGAGAAATAAGATGCTACTGAGCGATGGTGTTATCCACTCTCTGAAAGGGCCACCTTTTATCTTCAGGCTTCACAGGCTGTGCTGAGGTCCATTATGGTAGCAAGGCACCCACTTGCTGACAGTTAGTGAGCTTTTGGGTACAGGTCCTGTGGGCAGTTGTGGCCCCTTGTCAGTGACAGTCAGAGCCATTGGCCACCCGTGCCTCTTAGCCCTGACTGCCTGTGTCGCAGAGCTGAGCAGCACAGGCATAGAGGAGGATGCCTCCTCTTTAAGGAAGAGCAGAGAGAATGCCTTGGGAGCCTCCCTCCAACTACACCTCGCTTGTCCGTCCAGTTCCCTTTTCTCTGCTCTAGGTCATTACCTCTTCCCCCTCCTTTCAGTCTTCCTTTCCAGGCTCTCTTGATAGAATCTAAAAGATCCTAATTTTCTAGCTACAGAGTTTTAGAAAGGGCTAAGAGGCTTGCTGTTAAATCTGAGCATGCAGGACAGCCCTTGGCATCAAATAATTCTAAATCAACAATCTTTATTAAACATACAGAGAATGAATGAATGAACAAATTAATGAGCTTCAGGCTCTGACACGGAAATCATACCTTGCTGGTCGTTTAGTCCCACCAGCTATTCAGCAATGAGAATCTTGAGAAACCCTGGAAAAGACTGGCTCTGTGTGGTCAAACAAGGACCAAATAGATCGAATTGGGCCTCTATGAATCCATGGCATTAATTAATATGCTACACAGGGCTTCTTCTTGGCAAATATCCCTTGAACACTGACAATGCAAAATAAGTTGTGTATTTATTAATTTACTAAATTATCTGCACATAAGTGTCAAAATCTTTCCTATATGTTGTCTCTAAAATAGTCTGAGAAAGGAATGCTAGGGGTAGAGTACAACAAGATTAGCCAAGGGTTGATTGCTGCCAAAGCAGGATGATGGGTAAGCAAGAGTTCATTATACTCTTCTCCTTCCTTTTGTACATGCTTGTCAATATTCATATTCAGAACTTTCCCAAGATAAAGCACTAATTACTACCCAACACCAAGCTCATACAGTCCATCATCAGACATTTATGGAGCAGTAAAACATGCTGAAATTGTTTGATGTTCAAGGCCAAGGCTGACCAAGGACCAGGACTGCCTGCAGGGAGCTTACAGTCTAGAGGAGAGCGGCAACACCTGCCTCTGTGATTATGATTATATGGCAGACACTCAAAAGCGCTATGGGCAAATACAGGGCTGAAGAATGAATTCAGTTGAACCGATCATGGTTTTTAACTCCAGCCAACTACTGCAAATTCACTTTGTCCTGTACTTAACAGCCAAAACCCAATTTTACTAATATGATGCCCAAATTCCTGATAAGGACACCCTGACCACGATGCCCATCACCAACCGAAATGACGGATTTCAGATACCCGGCTGTCGTTGACATTAAAGGAACCTATATGTCAGACAAAAGAGAGAGCCAGCACATCACAGGCTGCCAGGGAGGCCCGTGGTGAGATGAAATGCTCAGCCGTGGCTCCAGAAAGCGGGAGCTGCTGGAAATCACTTTTCCAACCAATTACTGCGATGAACCACTGAGATAGTAAAGGCTTGAGAGTCCCATAGCATACACTAGGCTCCTGATGAAGCAGAGAGCATTCTAGCTTTATTAAATATGCAAAATGATGAAGTGAAAGGGAGGGGACGTTAATTGAGCAAGGATGTGTCCACTAAATTTCTTAGGGAGACAATCACAAATTTAACCATCTCTCTAGGGTAACAAAACAACAAGCGTGACAACAAACATTACATGAGCATTAGTGTTTTAACTCAACTTCCCACCAGTACAACAGGAAAATGGAGGCAATTATGTTTTTGAGGTCCCAGTCTCACAATTCTTTGTTCTTTTTCCTGTGGTTGACTTTCCTTCTCTCCTTATGCAAAACAAGCAAGAACATAATGACATCAATGCTGTCATTTACAATTTGACTGATGGCTAAGTAGACTGGCATAGACTTTGCATTTTAACAGTAGTAGTTACATATAGGGATGCCTGAGTGGCTCAGTCGGTTAAGCATTTGCCTTCAGCTCAGGTCATGATCCCAGGGCCCTGGGATGGAGACCCATGCGGGGCTCTTTCTCCACCAGCCCCTCTCCTGGCTCATGCTCTCCCACTCTCTCAAATAAATAAATAAAATCTTTTTAAAAATAGTAGTTACATTATTGAATAATGTTCTAAGGGCTTTGCCTTTCATATCACATTCCTCCTACCACATAAAAGTATGATAGGATAGGCATGCCTGTTATGTTCATTTCACAGAAAAGGAAAGTGAAGCCCATAGAAGGTAAGTAACATAAGATCACAGAGTGGTATGAGGAAGAGCTAGGATCCTTCCTGACTAATATTCCTCCACCCTACCCACCGTAGCCCCTGGCCTTACTGCATCCATTAGAAACTTCTACTTTATTTGCAAACAGAGAGCTTGGATATCTGCTCAGTAAACTTCAGCCAAGTGACAGCTGAGGGAGAAGCCACACTGGGAGGAGAAAAAAAGACCTTTTAACTCTTGACAATCAGGCTATCTCCAGAATGCCGCCCAAAGCAAGACTACTTTAGTTTTCCTGTGAAGAAGGTGGCACTCCTCATTCACAATAGAGTAAGAGGAAGAGAATAGGTCCTCAGAATGCAGGGACCTGAGAGTTGACAGGCCTCCGGGTGCAGAAGCCGCTGGAGCACAGTGTGTGGAACCGTCTGGAAGCATCCAGGATAATGTCACAGAGGAGACTCTCTTCCTACCGAGTTTTGAGGGACAACTTGGAAAGCATCAGGTCAACAGGGTGAGGATGACACTTGAGCAGTGTACAAGTGTTAAAACATTAGCTAACAAGACTAGAAAGCAGGCAGAGGCCAGAGGGCGAAGGTTGCTGGACGCCAGGCCAAGGAGCATAAACAATACCCTGTTAGGATCGGACAGTGACTCAGAGCCTTAAGCACTATGTTATCATCCATCTGGCCATAAGGATCCAGCTGTCCTAAGTCTTTGTTGTAGTTTCGTGTATGTGGGCCTATGAGGGACACATTTTCTGTGCTTTGCATTGCTGGCATTAATCCCAACTAAGCATCATCGCATACATTCTTGGCTCATTCTGAAGCATATGCACAGTATAATAATGGCTTCATAGTCCACTTCTTCAGAGTCTGAGGGCGCCTTCAGGACACTGTGACTGCTCCTCCTGGCACATCACCACCCGCCTCATGGGTAGGGAGTGGTGCCAAGGGGAATCTGCATATTAAGTATCAGTAAAATTTCAATTCTACTGATCTGGGGCGCCTGGGGGGGGTGTAGTCATGAAAACATTGGACTCTGATTCCGGTTCAGGTCATGATCTTGGGGTCTGAGGACCAAGCCTTATGTCAGGCTCCACACTCAATGGGGAATCTGCTTGAGATTCTCACTCTCCCTCTGTCCCTCCCCACCTCTAAAATAAATAATTAAATCTTTAAAATGAAATAAAATAAGTTCTGATCTTGTGGGGGCATTAAAATACATGCATTTGGAAATCATAAAATGCATTCTGTTTGCCCCCATACTAACCGGCTGATTTGCCTCAGGGCAGACACTATTTATTTTTGCCTTGCTGTATTCTCAGTTTCAAGAATAGTGACAAATGGCCAAGTAGACATCTAATAATATTTTGTACTGACTGAATGGGTTGAATTTTAAGCTGGGTTTCAGAGTTGGTTGAGGGAAAGTCAGTCTCAAGAATTTCTTCAATTTCTCAGTTAAAATGAGTAATTTATCATGATGCCTATCCTTGTTTATATCTCTTGGCTGAGACTTAAAGAATACTGAGACTTCTTAATTTGGTTAACCCTTTACTTTTTGAAGCTGGTTGACATATGTTTTCAGCAAATCACAAAATACTGGGTGCTTGCTCAAAAACATTTACTGAGAGGAGTACATGAAGAAACTTAGAAGACCATCATGTTAGTAATTCATGATTACTTCCACTTCCACCCTCTGTCTCATGGATTTTCTGTTGCTTCTCTACTGCCGGTATTATGTATAGAGGATTATTCTTATATTCAGAGAACAAAGTAAGCCCCAAGAAACCCATCAGAAAATATTTTCTGGGCAATTATCCTGAAGATGACATTGGACTTAGGAGAGAAGGATCTATGGGTGGAAAACAGCAGAGGCAGAGCCCACACAGGAAACAAGAGGCAGAAGACCCATTCTTCAGCTATCTCCTGGTATAGTTCAGGCATCAAAGCAGCTCAAGGGAATTCTCTCAGTTTACAGACAGTATAGCAGTGGAGTAACTGGGACATCAGGAAGTAAAATAAGAAGTAAATATATTTATCTCAAATAGGACACAGCCATTTACACACATTACATATGAATACAAATATCCAAGAACTAACTCATATATATAAAAACTTAATGTTAGCCAGTGAAAGTCTGAAAGTGATAATTAGGGTTAAACAGAGCCAGGGAGGGACCAGCTGATACTGGCTGGAGGGAGGTGAAAGCACACAAGTGACAGGGCAGAGAGGTAAAAGGTGACAACTGACCCCGAATAGGTCAGTTAATGACCCATCTTAGTGAATGAATATAGAAGCTATGAAATCAGCATCCCCAAATACTCTCTTCGTGGGCAAGAGACACTTAAAATTATCAAATGGTTGATGCCAACTGGAAACAAATTTACTACTCCCTCTGAGAAAACTAAAGAACAAAGTTGTGGGGGTGCGCTTGGGTGCCTTAGCCAGTTGACCCTGCATTAGACTCCCTCTCCTGCTTTTCCCTCCCCTGCTCCCACTGCTTTTGCCCGCTCCCTTGCTCTCACACTCTTTCTCTGTGTCAAATATATACATAAAAAACTTAAAAAAAAAAAAAAAGAACAAAGTTGTGGGAATTCTGAAAGGCAAAATCTTTTATGGAGGTTGGATTAAGTCCTATGTAGGAAGAAATACATTTCAATACTTAAAGATACTTGAAATTACATGGACTTTGGTGGAATTTTTATGACTGAAAACAAATAAATAATTGACTTTTTCTTGCGTAAATACCATACTTTCTTTCAAAGAGCTCTCAGAAATTATTAATACATAAGGCAGATAACATTATTAATAAATATAAGGCAGATAAAAATGTCATGACAGAAACAAACATGAAATAGAAGGATCTAAAAAACTGTCAATACTGAAGGAGTATAGCTATAAAAGTGTCAGTACACTAGGGTACTGTGAAACTTGGAGAATTTTCCTTACAAGTGCCTCAGATAGGCTATTAAGGAACCAAAAGAGAAATTTTCTTTCCTACTGATAAGTGCTGCTTAACTAGTCTTAAATCACCTTTTAAGTATTCTGTCAAAAAAGTTGACAATATAAGAAGGTATTATTATACCTTTACATTGATCAGTATTCTTCCTTTTCTAAAAGCTTCTTTCAGAATTTTTAAAGCATGAAAACTTTTTTTTCAGTAAACACTTTCATATTTCTGCAAAAGTTTTCATAAGGCCTATTTGTGAGAGCAATAGAATAATAGTAAACACACAAAATATAACAAAAACCATAAACATAGATAAAACACAGAAGCTAAAATATATAACTCATTCACAAATGGACCAATGAACAGCAGCAAAGCCCCAACCAGAGGACCCCTGGCACATATAAAGAACAAAAGTGATGTCTAACTGGAAGCAAAGAGACATTTAGAAAGCCCAAGGCCAAAAGTAGACAACAGAGGTTTTTAATGATCATGTGTAGCAGAAGAGTATTTTAAAACAAATCCAGTATTCCAGAACCAGGGAAAATACCCATCAAAAGTATGTTTTAGAGCAACAGAAATAAGTAGGAAAATATAGGAGTAAATTTTTATGACCTTGGATTTGCAGTGGGGTTCTTCAATATGACACCAATAAAGTGAGCAAAGGGCTTGAGTAAACGTCTCTAAAGAAGATAATTGAATAGGAAAGCAGTGCATGAGAAGATGTTGAACACCATTAGCCATTAAGAAATGTAAATTAAAACCACAATGGGATACCACTTAGTACCCAGCTGGATGGCTAAAAACAAAAAGTCAGATAATAGTAGGTGTTGATGAGGATGTGGAGAAATTGGCACTTACACACACTGCTTGTGGGAATGTGAAATGGTCCAGCCATTTGGAAAAGAATACGGCATTCTTCAAGGAGTTCAATATAGAGTAACCATATGACCTAGTAATTCCATTCCTAGGTATATTCTTAATAGAGTGAAAACATATATTGATGCAAAAATGTGGACATTGATAGTATTGTTCACGATGGCCAGAACAATATAAATATTCACCCACTGATGAATGGATACACAAACTGTGGTATATACTTATAATATTCAGCCAAAAAAGAAATGCCAGTACAAATGACATTAATGAGCCTTGAAAACATTATGCTCAGTGAAAGACATCCATCACAAAAGACCATGCATGGTATGATTTCACTTACATGAAATGTCCAGAATACACAAATATACATAGACAGGAAGTAGGTCAGCTGTTGCTTGGAGGTAAGGGCACAAAGGGATGTGGGGGTGAGGAGTGGGGGTGAGGAGTGGGGGTGATAGCTATGAGGTACAGGGTTTCTTCTTGAGGTAATGAAATGTTCTAAAACTGATTGTGGTGATAGCTGAGTGACTCTGCGAATACATCAAAAACACTGACTGTACACAACAACAGAAGTGATTTCCCTGGTTTTGTTAGGAAGATTAAGTAAGATGTATGGAGGGAATGGAGCACAACACCTTGTATGCAATAATATTTGGGAGATTTCTTTAAATCACTGGCAGAAGCCAGAAAATTGTGCTGGAAAATGAAGACTCTGGTTCAATGTTATCACGCACCAAAGACTACTCACTGATATGTGTTTTAATACTCTCTGAAATCCTCCTTGACCCACATTAAATGGGGCTTGGAGAGTGTGTGAAGGTGAAGGAATACACTGTGGAAGGTTTCCAAAAGTTAGCTCTTTGTCATCGAGGAGAGTAGATTTCCAGCCAGGTGCAAAGCAGCTATTTGGAAAGCCTCCTAAAATATTCTTCTCTGGGTAATCAAAAATATAAAAACACCACACAGACAATTTTGTCCCTGTATTATTAATTACCTCTTGGGACAGAAATAAAACAAAACAAATTACTCCTGCTGAGTAGCGTGATAACCAGAGCCGGCACCAGATGAGCTAAGCCTGTTTCATGCCAGAGACAAATAGGGCTTGCTCAGTGCCAGAGATAAATTGGACAGGCTCATCTCCTACTAGAAATAACCCTCAAAATATAAAAGCAGGTTTAAGCACTCAGCGGCTCAGACACACACACACACACACACACACACACACACACACGTGCATAGCACTTGCACATATGAGCCCATCACATTGCATTCACACTTTGGCTTCTGAGAGACCATTTGAAATGTAATTTAATGCTGGTTAGTCAAGAGCTTACCTCCAGGAAAGAAAATTCCCTCTTACCTAAACAAACATTTTTGGAGTTATTAAAATAAATTCCTATCAGTGGTTAGTAATTATGCTGCCTGGAATAAGTACTGGACACCCAAGTGCCTCTGAGAGGACAGAGAGTAGCCCCCTCTCCCCCAGAGACCCAAGTCCCATGCCCACACCTGCAAGCCCAGGCCTGTCTTAGAGAATGATAGCACTGTATGGGAGGCTTCATACCTTAAAGAATTTCTCACAAGCCGGAGGCTGGCAGCAAATGTTTGATATGATAGCATGAGACATCTACCCTGGCCAAATAAAAGAAGCCATTCCAAAATAAGGCCCATAAAATATGTGGTAAGAGCCTTCAGGCCTATGAAACTCTCACATTTTGTCAAAGGCAATCCTGGAGATTCTTCATCCCCAAATAAGTCACCCCTCAGGAATAGAGGATAAGCTTTTTTACTTTCTGCATTGAATTAAGAACACTTCCAGGTTCTTAACACATCAGAGGTCAAGGTTTCAAGATCTCTTAAGGCATCATATGATTTTGTTTTCTTCCCTTCTGAAACAACACAGCCTTACCAAAGCAAGTTTTATCACCCCCTGCACTGCTCAGGAATTTACAAAGGCTTCCTGAAGTCTGACTGGGGCAGAGAGCTGCAGACTTGTACCACACCATGGCTGAGCTCAGAGTAGGCCTGGTAACAACACTTGTGTTGATCAAGAATTAACCAATTCCATTTTGGCAAGTTTAGGGCACCAGTGATAAGTGAGCTGTGGTTAAACAGGAGAGGAATCAGTACAGACTTCTGGCATAAGGGTTGGCTACAGCCAATGAGGCCCAAACCAGGCAGTGAAGATGCAGAGATTAGAATTGCAAAGCCACAGTGCCAACATTAGTTGCTTTAAGGTCAGCACTCTGGACAGCAACTTGGTAAGGGAATTAAAAAGTTAAATGCCAGGAATATTCTTTTTCAAAAATATTTAAATTCAATCCATTAACATGTAGTGTACTATTATTTCAGGGGTAGAGTTTAGTGATTCTTCAATTGCCTATAATATCCATGGCAACAGACTTCCTTTGAGCCTGTGCTGTTTTGCGGGCAAGGAATCTAGGCACGTCAGGAAGCATAGGGAAAGGGTAGTCAGGGAGGAAAAGGGACCCCAAGATCCCTCCCATTTCCTCTCATGGTGGGTGGTAATGTGGTATAGTATAGGGTAGAAACAACTTAAAGGGAAGTTGAGGAAACTCCTATAAGTGATATAAACAGCCTTGATAAAATATGAGCCAAACTCTTCAAAAATTGAGGTGGAGAAGTGGACAGTGCAGGGCACTGGAAAAGTTTGAATGCAAAACTGGGAGGAATGTGAAAGAGAATAAAAGGAAAATAAGAAATATAAAAAATAGATTTGCCAAGCAGCAGTTAAGAGACTTATTACAAAGTTGAAAGTGAGAAATGCATTAATTGGTATGAATTCAACAAATATTAATTGAATCCCTACTTTAAGCCAAATTTGGTTCAGGAGCACCAAGACATGTGAAACAGTATATGGAGCTCTGAGTTTAGTTGGGAGACAGATAAGTAAATAGAAAGTTACAATTCAGTGTGAGGTGAGTGCTCTAATGGTGGCAAGCACTGAGCTTTTGGGAATAATGATCTGTAATGGAGCTTATTAGCAACTCTGTGACTTTTCGCTTCCCCTAATGGGGCTTGGAAGCCTAAAAGTAGCACACAAACCTGACATCTTCTGTGAATCAGAGTTATAAATTGAAAAATTGGACATGGAATCAATGTGTTCATGAAATGATTATATTGTTCCGTGTCCTGTTTCAGCACCTTGGAGAGCACCAGGCTCTGCCTGACCTCCATACTTTTTGTTTGTTTGGGTTTTGGAATTGGAAGGTGAAAAGATGAATTAAGTAATAATTTTGGCTTTTCACAGAATAGGAAGGGATGCGAACAGAAAAACCAGACTCAAGGATTATGAGAATTCAGTTTCAGGGATAGGACTTGATGAGAACATATGGTTTCATTTGAAATGACTAACTTTTGATAATCATCCATGAAGATATTGTAGGCCCCGAGAGTAATGGTGGGGGCAAGGATAGAGAAGATAAGGGGAAGCTAAGTATAGAGCTCACAATTTGTAAGAAAATATCTGTGAGGCTGAGAGACTACAGCTTCAAAATAAATAAATAAATAAATAAATAAATAAATAAATGGCAGTTTTAGGCAAAAGACAGAGTACAAGTTACCATCAATTCTCCTCCTCCATGTTAAGCAAGATAGGAGGATAACCTCTACATGAGACAGATTTCAGAAAAGTGAAGTCCTCTCCAGGGAGCAGAGGTGCCTATGGCTAAATCCAAAAACAATAATCATAGCTAACTTTTGTTTAGTATTTACTACATCCCAGGTGTCGAATGAATGACTACTGATGCATTACCCTACTTAATCCCCACCATAACCCAGCATGGACAATATTATTATGTCTCATTTATAAATGAGCACACTGAGGCTCTCAGGGTTTATATTTAGCATGCCTAGTCACAAGCCAATAGTAGCAAACTAGTTTGTCCACACAAACTGCAAACTCTTAACCAACAGTATATGGAAAAGGATGATAAAAGGTCAGGTTTTAAGGGCGAGTGTGGCAATTTATGTGTGTTTGTGTGCTTTTGATTAAAACACAAACTGGCATAGACTTCTTAAATGAATCTGTGGATACTGCTGACTCTGCCAATGACTGAGCTTTCACTCTGGACCGGCCTTGAGGAGGACGAGAAGCTGCCAGGATTAGACAACACAGGCCACTGCTCTCCCTTTCTGCTCAAAACACAAGGCACAAAGGGGCAGTGATAAGGGAGCAGCTTTCCTGCTCTGCTAGGCTTTGGGTGTTAGCAGAGAATGAACTGACCAGCAGGTGGCCTAGACATGCCTGAATGAACAAAGCAATACAAGCCTTAAAGAAAAAACAAATTTGTCCCAGAAGTTAAAGGTACACAAACTGTTATCCCAGACGGCACTTGGCTTAATAATAAAGGAAAACGTCTTCAAACAACCACAGTTTCCCATTTCCATTTAAAGCTAATTTTATGGCATGCAGTTCAAGTCATTTCCAATGTAAAGTTGAACAAGAATCTTAGTCCTAACTACAACCAAAGGAAACCTTTTTTTTTTTTTTTCAGTTCAGACTCAGCTATTTAAATCTTTAATGCAGCAGTACAATCCCTATTTTCACTGTAGAAGTGACAATCACAGACTCTCAAAATCTTCACATCAAGCCATTTTGCTTTCCAGGGAGAGACAATAATCTGGGTTGATAGTATCTCTGCAAATTTTCAATGTAATGAAACAACTACTTCTAGAAATCCTAAGAAAAAATTAAAATGATAATTATTTTTTAGACTCAAAGCTTTTATTATGACCACAGGATTGAAAACATGCCTCTGGAACATCAGATATTCTCTTTCTAAGATGCTAGTGAATTAGCACAGCCAAGTGAATGAATAAAAAGATGCTACCAGCTCTATAACCCCCCAATGGCATCACCTCCCCCCCCCCAATTATGAGCCTCTGTGCAACAGACATGCCAAGTTACAAAAGTCAGAGAAGGTGTTTCACTCTTTTCTCCAGTGAAGCCCTGGAAGTACCCACAGCCAGCAAAAATACATCACGAGACAAACAACACATGGTTCCTCTTAAGGAAAGGGGACTTCTTGGGTGCCCAGGTGGCTCAGTCGGTTAAGGGCCTGCCTTCGGTTCAGGTCATGATCCCAGCATCCTGGGATCAAGCCCCTAGTTGGGCTCCCTGCTCTGCAGAGAGCCTGCTTTTCCTTCTCCCTCTGCCTGTCGCACTATCTACTTGTATGCTCTCTCTCTTTGTCAAACAAATAAATAAATAAAATTTAACAAAAAATAGAAAGTGCTTTAAAAAAAAAAAAAGGACAGGGGACTTCTTGGCCTTGTAACCAGCACACAAGGGCCATAGGAAATATAAGGTCCGACACAGAAGAAGGGCCTAGGAGGACGTCCTTCTGGACTTGTAGATGACATTGAGTGGAGATGGAGTTACAGTTGGGCTGCAGATGTTACGAGCACTGATACCATTCACTGGGCCAGTCATTGCTTCCTTCTACTTGCATCGTATTGCCTCTTCTAGACACGGGTTTGAAACAGACAATGCTGTGAAGTCTTCCACTTCCTTTCTTTCCTGAACCAAATCCTATCACACCCTGCCTTTCACAATGGCAAAGAAATCGTGGATTCTAGAATTGATGTCCTCCAGTGTCTCCATCGGTGTCCCTTGAGGGCTAGATCTGCTCCTCTGGTGGCATAAAGCCCAGCTTCATTCATTGTTTTGCACATAAATCTCTGGTTTTCATGTGTAATATCAGACTTCCCACACTCAGAAGCTGAACAGATGCCTGGTAATTCTCAGAGTATTCCTGCCATGAATTCCTTCTTTCTGGAAGAATCAACTTCTTCAAATTTTCAGTTCTTTGAAGTCAGTACTTGTGTCTCATTCATCTTTGAAATTCACAAAGCTCTTGGCACAAAATAGGAAATCCACGAATATTATTGTTACTTCAAGAAGAAAAGGTAAAAAACATCTGGCAAACAAGAAGATCTAGCTTTTGACCTAAGTATAAAGAGGTGATGCTCACAGTTGCAAAAGTACAACATGAGTGTTAAGTTTTAGCTATAATATTATAAAAAGCCATAAAATGGTCATTGAAGACTTTTTTCCCTCTCTTTCTCTTTCTGTCTCCATCTTCTTTTATGCTTTTCCATGATTCCAATTCCTCTTTTCTTCATCAGTAAACTTTTATTAAGACATCACAAGGGGGGCACCTGGGTGGCTCAGTTATTTAAGCACCTGCCTTCAGCTCAGATCATTATCTCAGGGTCCTGAGATTGAGCCCAGTGTTGGGTTCCCTGCTCAGTGGGGAGTCTGCTTGTTTCTCTCCCTTTGCCCTTCCCCCTGCTCATGTGTGTGCATGCTCTCTCTCTCTCTCTCTCTCTCTCTCTCCCTAATAAATAAATAAATAAAATCCTAAAAAGAAAAGACATTATGAGGGTGTTAGGGACCATGTTAGGTACTGTTAAAAGAGAACAGCAGTCAGTAGAGCAAAATACCAACAAATTCTGAGGCTTTAAGATTAAAGGATTTGCTCCAAGTTATTTGTCTTATAAATAGCAGACCATGGACTTGAATCCAGAACACATTAATCTAAAACCTGAGCTTATTTAATCATATGATTCTGTGTCTCCCCTACTCTCAACAAGAAATGAAGTGCATTCCTTATATTTTTTGGCAATAGTAAACAAGAGTGTTGTCCTTCATTTTAAAAACAGAAAGCATTTTAAAAACAAAAATAGAAAGCACCTGGCTGGCTCAGTTGGTATAACATGTGACTCTTAATCTCAGGGTTGTAAGTTCGAGCCCCATGTTGGATGTAGAGATTACTTAAAAATAAATTCTTTTAAAAAGCAGAAAATAAAATATTTTGGTTTTGTCTCAGTAAGAATCTTAAAATGAGCTGGTATTTACTAGTATGATTTTTAAATTTGATTTCTCCCATCTGAGCATTTACCTTGTTAAAAAAGTTAAATTATTTAAAATCACTTGTTTTAATTAGTTAGAAACACATCACGTTTTTATGTTAAAGAAAGAAAGGGTGTTCCTTTAAGTGGTTTTGCCATGATTTTCTACTATAATTCAATAACTGCTTAGTGCTGAGGAGGCTGAAATTTTCATTTAAATTTTTATATTTAAATTTTTACATCACTGGCTGCAACCCCAGGGTATGGGCAATTTGTAATGTTAGCAATTCTTTAGATGCTGAATATTAAAATCTACTTTTGTATTTCAAGGGTTATTTCTAATTACATGCACAATTGCTGATCCATCTGCCTACTGCATAGATATCTGTAGTTATATATGCTTGAATAATTATTGAAAATTAAATAACATCATAAACAGTCAAATTAATTTCTTTGAGCCTACCAAAGGCAGGAAGGCGGCACTTAGACAGAATATGATTTGCCCTGAGAAGCAAAAACAGGCTTTTCTTATACCTCACTACATTTGTCAGATTCTATTCTGACTTGATAGAGTTTAAGAAAAATCCTAAAATTTGAAACAAGGAACACCTGACAAATATTGCTGAAGAGCAACAAATCTTGGCTGCGTGAGTAATTTAAACTTTCAGTCCAAAGATGCCTTACTGTAAAAACAACAAGCCCATAATGTGCTTCCTGTAAAATCATGACCAAGTGTAGCAGTTTCACTAAGAAATGGTCTCCTTGAATGTTCCAACATAATACACAATTGTAAAAGCCAAATGTCCGTCCTGTCTTGCTTCTGCAAGATCAGGCAGTCATTGCAAAATATGGAAAAATATGGGAGGCTGGATTGCAGGGTCTTTGAAAATTATGCTTATCTAAATCATAGCAGAAAGGTTGAGGAGAAGTTTGCTGCTGAGACCACACACGCGCGTGCATACACACACACACACACACACACACACACACACACACACACAGAGGAAAGGACAAAGATCACCTAGACAAGCGGCAGTAATCAGGTCAGGTGGGAGGAAACCCAAGGAATATGTTTCCTTGTTTTCAATATGGAGGGCTAGGGAGAATCAGATCCCATGTTTTATTTATTTATTTTTTAAAGATTTTATTTATTTATTTGACACAGAGAGAGAGACGGCAAGAGAGGGAACATAAGCAGGGGGAGTGGGAGAGGGAGAAGCAGGCTTCCCACTGAGCAGGGAGCCTGATGCAGGGCTCCATTCCAGGACCTCTGGATCATGACCTGAGCCAAAGGCAGACACCTAACAACTGAGCTACCCAGGTGTCCCTAGATCCCATGTTCTATAGGGTAAGTGCTGACAGAACAGTTTTCCTACAGTAGAATGATTTGGAAAGTCTCCATGAACACAAATTTGAACGTTGTATTTTGACTACAGGTCCTTTCAGAGGGTGACTCCCCAGACAGAACCCAGACACTTCCTGAAGCTGATCTTCAATTGGTCTGTAGAAACCAGTAGAGCCTGGCCCTGTCCCCAAGAAATCAGGTTGCAGACACAGAGAGAGGATAATGAGTGGACAGGAAAATGTACTTTGTCTGAGGTTCAGCCCTTTATCTGGGCCAGGGAATTTAAGGATCTGGAGGCCAGGCCACATTCAAAGATTGAGGGTGGTCCACTTCCCAAGAGGGAGGGGGCAGAGGTCAGGCCAGAATGGTAGCTCAGTGAGGGGCAAAAGAGCAGGAAACAAGGCTGGTTCCTGGAGCAGGTGCCAAGCAATCAAGGAGGATGAGGAAGGACCTCAGCATTGCAGAGGCAGCTTAGCTGGAGCGCCAGCAAGGGAGGCCCCAGTTGGGGCCAAAATGACTATCTTCTGGATCATCTAGTGTCCTGGATACCCTGGTAGGCCATTGTCTTAATCACATCATCGTACCAAGCCATGTTTAAAACTTCATTCCAAATGCTCACTCAAATCCTTTTCCATAGGGGTTTCTTAAGGGTACAACTCTACATCATACAGACCTAAGATAGAATCTTGCTCCTCCATCTTCTGGCCAGGTCACCTTGGGCAAGTCAGTTGACTTTAGTTAACAATACACTCACCACTTAACATTGCTGTGGGAGTTAAAAGAGGTGCGCCCAAATGTTTATAGTGGCAATGTCCACAATAGCCAAACTGGGGAAAGAGATTAGATGTCCATCAACAGATGAATTGATAAAGAAGATGTGGTATATATATATACAATGGAACACCATGCAGCCTCCGAAAAACCTGAAATCTTGTCATTTGCAATGACAGGGATGGAACTAGAGGGTATTAGGCTGAATGAAGTAAGTCAATCAGAGAAAGACAATTATCATATGATCTCACTGATATGAGGAATTTGAGAAACAAGACAGAGGATCAGAGGGGAAGGGAGGGAAAAGTAAAACAAGATGAAACCAGAGAGGGAGACAAACCATAAGAGACTCTTTACCTCAGGAAACAAACTGAGAGTTTCTGGAGGGGAGGAAGGTGCAAGGGATGGGGTGGCTGGGTGATGGACATTGGGGAGGGTATGTGCTATGGTGAGTGCTGTGAATTGTGTAAGACTGATGATTCACAGACCTGTACCCCTGAAGCAAATAATAGATCATATATTAATTAAAAACACCCAAACAGAACAGATACTGTATGGAAAGGGTTTAGAACAGTGCCCAACACATGGCTCTTTCCCAGACATTTCATGCTTTTACTCACCCCGCTGGCTCCCTCCCGGAATGCCTTCCATCACACCTCCATTGGTTTACACACAACTCATCCCTAGCCCTCTGGGGTCTGGGTTCATTGCTCCCAACCCTGCAGTTCCACAGAACCCTGTCTTGTCAGAGTGCTCATCACTCTCTACTATTTCTCCCCATTTAGCTCTGTGCCCCTCTGGACCTCAAGTTCCATAATGGCAGCAACCACATGTACCTTTTGGCTGGGCTAACCCCCTAGTCTGGGAAGATTCTGGCCCAGGGTAAGCATCCAGTATATCTTTGCTGAATTAATAAATGATTGCATGATTCAGGTCCTAGATCTTCTGTGTTCTCTCAGCCATGAGCTCTCCTTTTCCCAATTAAATTAGTAACCTATGATAATATTTTATTTCTTAATTATATCTAGATTTATGCTATTATTTACATCCTGAATATAGATAGGTATACCACATACAAAATGTTTTCATTTTATTGCCCCAATGCTACCCTCTTCCACACAAAGAACCCAATAAATTAAATTAGGTTCATGACTTTTGGGGGATCAAGTAAACTTAGTGTATCTCAGTTCCCTTCTCCATAACATGGGAAAGCTATGTTACATAAGCTCTGAATACCTTTCACAAGGAAAAATCAAGTATGATTTACCATTTAATATGTTGATATACAGCACAGATCGACAGAGATTATCTTCTTACCATTTTTTTAAAAATATTTTGTTTATTTATTTGATAGAAAGAGAAAGATCACAAGTAGACAGAGAGGCAGACGGTGGTGGGGGGGGAAGCTGGCTCCCTGCTGAGCAGAGAGTCCAATTTGAGACTCAATGCCAGGACTCTGAGATCTTGACCTGAGCCAAAGGCAGAGGTTTAACCCACTGAGCCACCCAGGCGCCCCTCTTCTTACCATTTCAACTAAAGCACCAATAACATATCAAAAAGCAAGGATTCCCAAATCAAATCTCTTACCCAAGGGAAGAACTGAATTTCAATATGGAAGGGCACTCATTTTTCCAAGCATCTGCAAAGACCCAAATCTGCATGTGTCAAGGACAGTTTCAGCATGAAAGGTATAAAGTAACATACCTCCACACACAAAGCCTACTTTTTTTTTTTTTTTAAGAGAAATGTGGCAACCAGGTGAAAGGAACAAGGTAATTTCAAAAGTCCTAGCTCTCTCTTGGCAGGGGATTTGGGTAATCGCTTGCCAATTGCTGGTTACTACTGCCAAGGACCAGGACTGCTGTGTTTAAAATTGCTGGCAATGGCCACCTATTGTTTGTGAATTTCTGTCCTAGCGGGGACTCTGCAGAGAGGCTACTCAGGTCAGCAGGGAAGCAGATTTGGCCAACACTCCCAGTGGTCCTCACTGCTTAATGCAGAGAAATCACAAGATAGCAAGCAACGTTAGAAAGAGGACACCCAAGAAAATTTCCCTGAAAAACTTTCGGGATTGTAAGTCAGTATGTGTGTGTGGAGATGGACAGATAGATCCTCTGAACAACAAATCATATAATAACATTAACACTTACCCACTATCTTCACTGAACATTTACAAAACCACAGCTTGCCATCTATTCATCTTCTGGCTTGTGGGGCCATCTAGTCATTCAAGCGGGGGGGGGTCATACACCACAAAAGAGCTCACACAACTAGATGAAAGGACCCATTGGGAAATTGTGGTTTGGTGAGCTCAAATACAAACACCTTGGCATCTCTTTTATGGCTTAATTCCCTAGTTCTATCCACTAAAATACTATAGAAAGTGATTTAAAACAAAAATTGACTTTTAATTCTTGAAGGTTTAATTCTTAATTCTGGTCAAAAGGCAAAGCAATCTAGAGGCTCTGGAGTATATCCCAACTCTTGAATTTACAAGCTGGAGGATCTGGGCATGTTTGTAAAACTCTCTGAGCATCAGTGTCCTCATCTATAAAAAGCAGCTAATCATAATATCCTTCTCTGGCTTGTTGGAATTGAATGAAATGAGAGCATATGTATAAAGCAGTTCCTACTACGAAAAAATGTTTATTGTCATTTATCTCTCTGTCTGTGGCGTATTGGTCAAAAAACACAGGCTCTGAAAACAAACAAACAAACAAACAACACAGGCTCTGGAGGCAGTGAACCTGACCTTGAGTCCTGAACCTACTGTTTACTAACTCAGTGACTCTGGCAAGGTAGATGCCTAAATATAATTTTCTTCAGTGATAAACTAGGAACGATAGTACTAATATCAAACTTGAGTGTGCTATTGTGCTGGGAAGTATGCTTGGCAAAGATATATCAGAATATAAATTGCCATACCACTGTTATCACGGTCATCCACCTATACTTTCATCAAATCCCCAAATCATCATACTCTCATATATCTTCTTCTCCTATTATCTGAGATCCACAACACAATCCATCTTCCAACCCACCGGAGCCATGTAGCTTATGAAGAGAGAGAGGTACTTCAACAACAGGGTGATGGTGAGTGAAAATAAAACCTTCATCTCTAACATAATAAAACTTAATGGGTTCTCTACAATTAGAGCAGCAGAAAACATTTTGAACGGGTTTCCTGGTTTGAAATATTCTTACATACAACTAGATCTCCTGCTTGTACCAAAATATGGTATATTGAATGTCCTAAATCAAAATGTCCTGACAGGGGAACAATGCTTAAGGATAAGAAAAATGTGAATGAATCTATGAGAAAGTGGGTATCCAATAGTATCTATTATTTTTCTGAGATGAAAAGGCGATGATGACATTTTTAGGCATTTACAACTATTCTGGACATAAAAGAAGTATTCTCTAATGGGGTTTTTCAGGAGTATACAGCCTTAGAACCAGACAGTTAGCTTTATGATCTTGGCAGGCTAATTAGCCAGACTTTCCTTTTTAAGCAATTGACTTAATATGCTACATAAAAGAGAATATAAGCTTGATGCCAACACTCACTGGCCATTGCTGTTGGCCAGTGGAAGCTATCAATGCCAACTTCTCTCACTTCAGTAATAAATTCTAAATTCCATACACAAGTAGCCCCTCTTACTCTTTAAGAAAAGCTTTGGCTTAAATTGTGCTTAAAATATTTTCCTTTTAGAAAAGCAATATTTTCTCTTTCTCTTCTCTCCTTCCTTCCTAAAACAAAAACAAAAACACTATCTTTCAAAATTTCTCTTACTGAAGTGATTCCAGAAAGTTACCTGAGTATAAGTCTCCAGGGAAGTTTAGGCAAGAATCTACACGCCATGTCTTGTGAAAAAAATTGATTTTAGAAATCACACAGAGCTTTGAAAATAAAGGCCCTAAAAGCTGAAGTTATCACCATCAGATCTGGAGAGAAGACACAAACTTGTTCAAGTTTAAACAACGTTGTCTTGGTAATTTCCTTTCTCTATTGTTCTTTTTCTAATGGAAAAATGGAAGATAATTCAAGAACTAGAAAGGCAGACTAAGATCATCCTTGTACTTAACCAAAAGAGTGTAAGCAAACAACTATAGCTGAGAGGGAGCTCCATGAGATGGATACTCTCCGGGGTGGATGTTTTGTTAGGATGAACGGGTACCCAAAGATGATAACCACCATCGATCAGAAAAGTCCTTGATATGCCAGAATAAAATGTATTTCATCTCCATTTTCCTGAGGAGCAAACCAGGGATAAATTACATGTCACAGACCCACAAGTGTCTGGGCATGGGATTAAATTCAAATATCCGATATATCTAACTAAAAGGCCTGTGATTCGAGAGGACTATGGACTGCCTCTCATAGCATGGGACTAATAAGGTGATCTCTAAGATCTCATCGGGAGCAAATATTCTATAAATCAAGGGCCCAAATGCTGCCCTTAAATTCTGGCCACCAAAGCCTCAGCCTTCACAATGCAGAAGACACCCCTGGCCCTCCTTCTGCTACGCCTCTCCCCACAAGACTGGGAGACGTGCCCACTTGGTGTCTGTTCATGGCTATCCAGACACATTCTAAAGTCGAGATTCTAGACCGAGCACTAGCTCTAAGCATTCTGGAATTCTCTGCCCAGATGACCACTTGGCTTCTTTCTAGGGCCTGAGTGAGTGTCTTTGCTGGATCCATTCTCTCTAGGACAGTCCTTGCCTGCCCAGGACTCAAGATTGAGGACTGGTTAAGGGGAAGCTGTTCACAGAGGGGTGGAGAGTGGGGAAGTAGGAGACCAGAGTTTGGACATGTGGCCTAGGGTGTCCACACACATGCACATGGGGGAGAGGTAGGGGTGAGAAGAGAACCCAGGTAGGAGTAGGGGCGTAGGCAGGGCCTGCCTTCCCCACTCCACCTCGTCTGGTACTTACAGGACTTAGAGAACTCTAGTTCCAAATCTGACCTTTCAGATTCGAATATTTGTCAGAGTGGAGGATGGAACACATTTTTTTTTTTAAGATTTTATTTATTTATTTGACACAGATCACAAGTAGGCAGAGAGGCAGGCAGAGAGAGAGAGAGGAGGAAGCATGCTCCCTGCTGAGCAGAGAGCCTGATGCAGGGCTTGATCCCAGCACCCTGGGATCATGACCTGAGTTGAAGAAAGAGGCTTTAACCCACTGATCCACGCAGGAGTCCCTGGAACACATTTTATTAACAGTTTTGTTGGCTTATTAGTTTTATATATATCTGTACGTGGCTTCTATTTGTTCTCCATCTCAGATCTGTGAACGTTAATCCCACAGGCATGCTTCACTGGGCTAGTGTGAAGGATTGCTGCTTTTAGGTTTGAACTAACGCCCTATAGAAATCAGGGGATTCTGCATGAAAACACTGATTTGTCGCCTCTCTTGAAGGAAGAGATCTGGCTGTTCCAGTGCAACATTCTGGACTCAGTCATCTTTCAGGATTAAACAGCAGTAGCCCCCTTCTAAACACGGAGGGAATGTCCACTTGGCCACCTTCAGGAGTTGAAGGGAAAACTACCTGCATAGCCAATGTCCTGTTCTCCACACCACCCTTTGACTGGGACCAATTTCACTCCCTTACATTAGCTATTTCCCCTTGTAGACTTCTGAGCCCTGGACCCCTGACCTGAGGAAACCTCTAGGTATTAGCTGAATCACCTCATCTACCAGGATCATCCACAGAAATTAATCTAATTGAGCTGGTTTTGTGACCAAGTCTGTCATTTAGCGTGACTGAAGGTCTAACCCAAGTCCTCACGAGTCTCTCACTTAAGACAAGAACATGTGGTAATCACTTGAATTAGGAGAGAAGGCTCTTTAACTATCTGTCTTTCTTCAGTTCAGGGCATTTCAGACAAGCAGTTAGTGAAGCAAGCCCTTCACGATGGTGCTCACAGGAAGAAAATTACCCCCTGAAAAATTCTTGTGGAGAAATAATGAATCCAAACAACGAGAATATCGTTTCTACCCTCATGTCAAAACATTAATCTTTAAAAGAAGAGCAGTGCTTCCCTGTGTACAATCCTTTATTTCCCCCCTTAATATTGAAAACTCTACGGTGACTCCAATTCCAGTTAAGATCAGAAAGCATGAGCATATGGTGTCTGAAAGCAAAATTAATTATGGCCTCAACATCTCTTCCGCGTTCCTTCTCTTCATCATGTACTAATCTTCTGGGTAGTGTTCTACATGTTAAAATACGGAGAATGAATTGCTGTTAATATGCTGTTGCCAGGTTTAAGTACTAGAGAATGTGAAGATGTCAGAAAACAAATCCCAGAGAGGGATGAAACACTGTTTTCCTTAGCTTATGATTACCATACAAATAGACTCCTTCTGAATTTAAATTAAAATGACAAAAAAAAAAAAAAAAACCCTTTACATTCACTTATAGGCACTGACAAAGATGGAAGGGGCCATTCTGCACACCACAGCTGGGGGGGGTACTTTCCACCATGGCTAGGGTCTCCCATGCAAAAACACAATCCGACAACACACTCTTCGCTTTGAAACTTGGAAAGTGCCTTGTTGCACAACATTACAGCAGATGACATTTCTTGAATTAAAAGCAAAAATCTGTTATCTTCAACCACAGGGAAAAGTTATTATAAACAACGTATGGAAAAATCTAACAGGCACGTGGAAAGAGGAGCAGAGAAAAAAAAAAAAAAAAAACAATTTCTCCAAGTAGAGTTCTGAATGTTCCTGGGATGGAAAGCTTAATGTGGGAAATGCCTGGTCACATTCACCTATCAGTTCTAATCCCAGGACGGAAAGGTTATTTTCTAAGCCCCAACATGTCTAAGAGTGGGCTCTATAATAGCTTTGGTCTACAGTGATGGAAAACCTATGACTCAGCCGGGAACGGGCTATCTTTATAGAGAGGCTTGGCAGGCAAATTCCCAAAGCAACCCAAGACAGTGCAGAAAGGTCTATGTCCCTGGCTGCCTCTGCTCCCACACCTTTGTGTGTACCTTGTAGATTCTGCCCTTGACCAACTTGACAACATTTACACAATGTTGAAGACTGAGTTCCAGTTCACAGTCTTACTTATGCCTTGGCCCCCTTCGTGTGGAAGGTTAATATACAGCTTCTGTGGAGGGAGTCAAATTGGGACGCCATTGCTTGTAATCTCTGAATGAGAATTCAGGCCAATTGATTCTTTCACTAGTTCTTCCATCCATTCCTGTATTCATTCAGTGAATATTGGCTAAATTCCTACTACTTGGCAGTCCCTGTTCAAGGCAGAATATGTAACGGTCAGCAAAAACAGAAGTCCTGTCTTATGGAGACTCCATTCTAGTGGGGAAAATAAAGAGCCGGAAAAATAAAGAGATCACAGATATACTTTGTTAGTTAGCGATCAGTGATAAGGAGAGAACTAAAGCAAGGGAAGGGCACCCAAAAACTGGGAATTACAATAGCAAATGGTGTGACCAGGAAAGGCTGTGTTGGAGGGTGACACACGAGGAAGGCTCTGAAGAGAGCTAGCGATCCAGTCACGTGGACGGTGGAAGGGAAGAGGGTTCCAGGCAGCAGAGTCAACATGAGCTATGGCCCAAAATGTGGCCCAGAGCTCCGCTGACAAAAGGAGGCTGGTGAAGAGCGAGATGAGAAAGGGGCAGAGGGACACCTGGGGGGCTGTCGGTTAAGCCGCTGCCTTTGCCTTAGGTCATGATCCCAGGGTCCTGGGATGGAGGCCCACATCGGAGCCTGCTTCCTTCTCTGCCTCTGCCTGCCGCTCTGCCTACTTGTGCACTCACTCTCTCTCTCTCTGACAAATAAATAAATAAAATCTTAAAGGGGGGGTGGGGCAAAGAGGGAGCAGATTGGACCTATCCTTAGCAGTTGAGGGTAGATTTTGGGCTTTGCCTGAGTGAGACCCAACTTCTTTGAGGATCTGTAGAAGGGTACGCATTAGTTATAGTGATGCTTCTGACAGTTGTGAAGATTGGGTATGACCTTGGCAGAGTACGTGGCACGACCTTGGCAGAGTACGTGGCCTGTGTCAGTCTCAAAACCAATCTGGAGAGCCTAACCACGTGAATGGCCAGCTGTTCCTGACCCATTGCTCCCTGAGGGCTGACACAGCTGGTTCGTTCCTCTCACATGGTGAGGAGGGTGCCATGCCCTGGAAGGACCCAGAGCCTTTGCCAGTTCTAAGAGCTTTCCTAGTTGGGGCCTCTAAACACCTCTACTAAGGTGGAACCTGTTAAAAGTCTTGCTCTCACAATGCGATTTACTTCTTATGTTGTGGGGGACAGGTCAGATGATGAGAGGCACTCCGTCCTTGTCATATTTGACATTTGTAACAGACTGATGGCTTTACTTTAATCTTTGAAAAGAAACCCAGTGTCTCCCCACTGGCATCTCCGGAGAAATGTATACATTTTAACATTTAACTGGGTCCTGTGTACCCTGAAACAGATCCATCTGAGATTGTTCTCTGTCCAAAGGGTTAACAATGGGGTTCACACACAGAGGAGGACCCCCGAGTACATCACATGGTTGGCTTACAATCACTCTTGTCTTGACAAAGAACCTAGGATGCAGGGGAAATTAAAACTATGTAGGGTAAGGAGGCACTGGCTCAGTATGAATAATAAAAAATAATGAGATGAAGTACCTCAAAAACCGTACCAAAAATCCACAGGGAGAGAGTTGTGATGGACAGACCCTGCCTACTTTGAGATATGACGCGTTCTTGACCTCGTACTCCCAGCACCTAGCCCAGCACCTGATGTGGAGTTATTCATACATGTTTGTTCAATCAATTAGTGTGTAATTAATACATAAGACAAGGCACAATGCCATCAACTCATTAAAGGCCAGAGAATGCTGAATTTATTCATGATGAGTTCATAATACAGACTGAATTTATAAGCACACAACCCACTACTTTAAAAATTTTGTTCTTAATAAGGCTTATAGACATCTAGGCCTATGTTTACCCCTTCCTTTATTTTACCTGTCAATACAATGGTTTACCTTCGTTAAAAATAAAGGATCTAAAGTTTCATAACCTCAATTTGTCTGTTGCTTTTCATCCTGAGGTATAAAATTCTAACTCTGGAGAACTTTTCTGTAGGTTCCCTAGATAGACTTTAATCTTGTAAAAGATGTTATTCTAGAGCTATCACAGATAAAATATGTGAGAGTTTAAACACTGTGAAGTATCACATAAATTACAATTATGATTGCAATTATTATTCTGACGTCTATTAGCAAAGACCAACTCCCATATTTTTCCTGTTTATGAAAGTAGAAGGCGTTTCCCCAATAATTGCCTGCTTTCTCCCCCACATATCAAATCACATTGATATCAAACATCATAGAAGGACAGTGGCAAAGTGGCAAAAGGTCACCATGACATTGTTTTAACCACGCTCACTCCTTTAACCATTTCAGTTAATGTTAAGTAAAACTTGGCCCAGAACTGATGAGGTCATACCGAAAGTGCTTTCATAACCTAGCATAAACTGACCTAAAAAGCGACTGATGACCCTTTCATTGTCCTTTATGAACACTTAGGAAATTTCCAGTACTGTGTACATTCTGACAACTTGCACACTAGGTCAATATAAAATCTGTTTTAATTCCTCAGAGGCAGGTAAATCCAGAGATGACATTTTGAAAATAGTTCAAATGTCAAACGGGAGTTTAAACAAAAGCAACTAGTCGAGAAAATTTCAGGCATGTTTGGATTTCAGAAAGTTGTAAGCGCTTTTTTGTTACAAAAGGAATTTAGAAATCCCTGTGTGGTATCAAAAAGTGACACACATTATCCAAAGCATGTATTCCTTTCTTCCTTCCTTCCTTCCTTCCCTAGGGCATTCCTGTGTGGGAAGCATTGTTCTTGAAATGAATAACAGTTGTCTTACTCCCCACTGCATCCAAGTGCCTATCTTAGTGCCTGTCACACAGTTAAGTGTTCAAAAAACAACGCTGAATGTTGACTATATAAATGAGTAAATAGATGATGAGTTAGTAACAGTGTTTTCCCCCACTCTGAAGAATCTTATTTTCTTTGAATACAAATGCCAGCACACTTCCTGTCCTATGAATGGTCTAAGAATTGACAAAACATTTGTTTGGTTTTGCTTACGTTTGCTGCAGATAAACCTGGATGCTGGAAGGTGGAAAAGCACGCCAGAAAAATAAACAAACAAGTAAATAAACATCACTGCAGAGCAAACATCCACCTTATTTAGCTGATAGGAGTCTAAGTAGACAGTGGAAAATGAAATTGTGCAACCGTAGAGAAAACCTACATTGGGACCTGTGTCAGCAAGGTACGCCATGGTTTCTTGCAGAACAAGGGGATGCCCAGCGCTAACATTACCATAAAGATACGTGAAAAATCTGAAAGGACACAAACTATTGGAATCCAAAAGGTTCTCTAAATGGCTAATGATAAAACCTTCATAGCTTATACGGATGCCACAGGGATATTACCAAAAGAAATTTCACTTACCTTCTTACCGTCTAATGATTAATTTAAAAAAAAAAAAAAAAAAAACTAGACTTTTTAAATAGTTTGTTTACAAAAACTTTCCCTTAAGGGAAATGGGTCAGAACTGTATGCCTCCCCTCCCCTCTGGTGTTTATACAGAGAAAGTCTCTTCAGCAACGCAGTCTGTGCAGGAGAAGAGAAAGCAATTATAGGACCCCAGGAAAAAAAAAATGCCACAAAGACTGGTGAGGGACGCTGCGGTACTTTTCCTCTGTGGGAGGAGCCTTCAAGGTCACCCTTCAGAGCCTACTGGTTCTCAGACTACTTACTATTCTAATACCTTATTTATATGATGTCTCAGCAGATGAGAAGCAGCAAATTAGAAGGCAGAGCCCTGGAAGAGAGAGGCGGACTGATAACAGAAGTGAGAACTGGCAAGCTGAGTGCAAGTAAGGAGACCCAAACAGGACTTGCATTTGATGGCTCCAGACAGTAATTCACAGTCCAAATGGAAACCCCGTGTCCATGACAGGTGACATAATTTGCAGAGCCCAGTGCAAAATGAAAATGCCAAGCCCCTCGTTCAAAAAAATTATTATGAATTTCCAGACAATGACAGCAGAGCATTAAACCAAGCAGGTGGCCCTTCTGAGCACGGGTCCTATATGACTGCAGAGGTAGCTGGACTATGAAGTCAGACCCGCTTGTATCATTGTGTTCAGCATGCAAGGCTGGAAAAGGGAAAGACACAGATAATCCACTATGGAAAGTGGTGCAGAAATATAGCTGCTTTTTTAAATTGTTGTTTTGGCACCAAAAAAATGTTGAATTTCAGTTATCTGGGAAAGCCGCTTGGGTATAATTCCTCCATCTCCGGAGGTGCAAGACATCATTACAGTCAAAACGCGCCATCAGAGACAAACTCAGCGCTCACCCTCGACCCAGAATTTGCTTTGCTGAAGTGTTTTTGTCTTGTAAACAGCCTGTTTGGTTTTTTTTTTTTTTTTTTTTTTTTAGCTCTGAGAAGTTTCCTATTTCCTTATGTTCCTCCCTTGCCGATCTGCAGAATCCAAAATCCATAAAGGCTTATTAAATCAGAGAGAGATGAAAGCACAAGATAACTTAAGCCATTCAGTAGTCATTATAACCCGGCAATGTATTAATGGAGATCCACTGAAAACATCTCCAGTATTTCTAAACATACACATGTAAATATAAATCCACCAACTCTATTTGATTAAAGTCTAAGAGGGAGACTTTGGAGACTCTGATTATCAAAGCCCACGTTGCACTGAAAATCATTTCATTGGGCACTAAAACTACTTAACTACAAAAATTATAGAAATCTGTCTAAATCTAGTCTTGTAATAAACCACTTTAATAAATATTCCTATTTCCCGTGCATGAACATCATTTCTTCAAGAGGAAAGCATTTCTCACTATGACAGAAAACAATTTAACTAAGTAAAAAATGAACAATTTAGTATGTACATAGCCAAGATGAAGTATGTCTTTATAAAATGGGAAATTTTACAGAGAAGAGAAATTAACTTAAGTGGTAGGAGGTAAAATTGGATTTGTCTTGCTTAACTGCAATGGCACCATATTTAAAAATGGTGCCCTGGCAAAGGTTCCGTATTGTCAGCCTGAAAGAGTCTGTTTCTAATGTGATGGATTTATTTTACATCTCCTCGCTCATGTTCTCAGATGTTTTCCTTCCTCAAACAACCAATAAATATTATAACCATTTATTATTGCCAGAAAAAGACCCATAAAGAATCTTAATATTATTTACTTAATCTCTGCATTTTAAAGCTGTGTGACAATATCAATAAATAACAGTTGATGGTGACACGACTCTGGACTATGAGATCTTGAAGGGTAGGGTCCTTGTGTTATCAGCCCTAGATGCTCCCTGTTTAACACAGTACCTAGTATACAGTAGGCACTCATGAAACATAAGCATGTAATATAAATCTGAGACCTCCAACACTTTTAATCGGACATATTCTTCATCAATTTTCAAGAAAACAAATTCATTTGAAAAGCAAGAATGTTGAATGCATTTAATATTAACTAGGAGAGTCGATATCGATAACTATAGTAGTTAATATTTGTTGAACACTTCATATGGACAAGACTAAGCCAAATGCTTTATAAAATACATTAACCCATTTAATCCTCAGAACTCAGTAACCTGATTTTACGGAAGAGGAGCCATAACAAGTTAAAAACCTGTCCATAGCCATATGGTTGGTATGTGAATGAAAAGGGGTTCCAACCCAGAAGTAATCCATGCTTCTCATGGGTACACTGAGTGAATTGCACAGAGGGAATTCCTACAGGACAGGTAAGGTTACCATGCTCACCTAGTTCAATAGGTTAAGGATAAGCAGAGTTGTCTAAAATAGTGTAATTCACTTTCAACAGAATTGTTGGCCAATTTTCCTATGGAATCCTATAGATAAAATTTAAAATAGTAAATATCTAAGAACTATTCATAAAAAAAAGATAGGGCTTAATCCAAGCACATGCTGGAAATCACAAATATTTTTGATCATGACCCAAGGAACTACATAAATGAAACAGAAAAAGTGATGGTCAATGTTCAAACCAATGTAAATGAAAGTCCCAGTAATAACATAACTTATAAAGACAAATGCCTTTCACTGATCTCCCCACCAATGACCAAATCTACACAGCAACCATTATCAGAGAACATTTCTTCCTTCTGAGCCTCTCTTCTGATTGGCTTTCTACAGCAAAGGCCCTGTATGGTCCTTTCTTTGCATAAAGAGAAACCCATTTCAAGCGTTGATAGCAAAGTTACATGTTATTACTACAAGGTATGTTAGAACAACTTGTAATGCAAAGAGCAAAGAACACAACTGGGTTTCACTAGCACCAGAACCAGCCATCAGAAAGTCTGCAAGATCAAGCCCATCAGAGCTGGTCTGCCTGTCAGTCTCTAGCTGTTTCACGTACACAGCCGCTATCTTAGTTCCTTCAGGTTGTTCTAACAAAATACCATAGACTGGGTGGCTCATAAACAGATATTTATTTCTCTTAGCTCTGGAGTCTAGAAGCTCAAGGTCAAGGTGCCAGCAGATTTGGTGTCTAGTGAAGGCCTGCTTCCTTGGTTGAAAGAAGGTGTCCTTCCAGCAGTGTCCTTGTGGGGCAGAAAGGGAGAGGAATCTCTCCAGAGTCTCTTTGACAAGGCAATCAAGCCTCATCCAGAGGGCAGAGTTCCACCCTCGTGACATAATGATTTCCCAAAGGCCCCACATTCAAATACCATCACCTTGGAGATTTGGTTTCAACATGAATTTTAGAGGGACACAAACATTCATCTACAGTTCTCAAGTCCACCATAGCCGGAGATGATCTCTGAATCTTGACAACAAATTCCTGGAAGAGAGAATATTGATTCTGGTATCAAGGAAGGAAGAATTGAGAGTTAATGCTCAGAGAAAAGAGATGGTGCTGTAAGGTGGTGACATAGCTCCGAAGTTATTTACAACAATGTATCTTCTCTGTGAAGACTGTCTTCACCTCTCAAGTTTTCAGCCTGACCAAGTCCTTGGTAATTATTTCTACACAGTCTCTTCTATTAGCACCCTCTTTCCTTCTCTACAGTGCCAGGGTCCTTGATAGACTCTAGGACTTAGTCAGAGGTAGAGATGGTTTCAGGGCTCTCAATAGCAAATAAACATCCCTTCTCATGCCAGCTCCCCATCAGTGTTAGGTTGAAATGGATGCGAAGTGTGGGCATAATATGAAAGGCTGTTATCAATTAGTGATGTCTGTGATGGGAAAATGAGCATGTGAGGCAGATGTTGATGTTCTTGACTCTCGTTCCAAGTCTTTGATTTATAGGTGAGGATTCCGAGACCTATAGAAATGAGGTAAGCTTGTTATAAGAGGAGTTAATGGCAGGGGCTAGGTGAAAGTCCAGACAGCCCAACGACTGTTACTAGTGCTCTTTCCAAGGCATCTTTTTTATTTTATTCTTGGGAGTAGACACATCTAAAATAGGGAGAGAGGCTTCTAGGAGGCTAAGAGAACCCCATCACAGTCCACTTTTCAGACATGACTTAGACAGTCACATGTATGAAAGTCAACAGGACAGAGAGACACAGTCTCACAAGATGAAAACTTAATGAATCAATAGATGAAGTGTTATACTTATTTGTACTTTGAAGACACCAACTGCCTCGGGCCGTAATCATACAATGTGGATGCCGAGTTAGCTAAAAAAAGAAAACTCTGCCTGAAAACATCATTTAACGTTTATTGAGAGCTTACTACATGCTATGCTGAGTACTTTTAAAACAACTTCATGTATATTAACTCATTTAATCTTGGTGGCAATCCAATTCATTAGTTACTATAATTACTCCCATTTTCACAGAGCAGGAAACCGAAGCTCAAAGAGGTGATATAATGCACCCAACATCATGTTGCTAAGAAGTGAGTGAGCTGGGATTTAGATGTGAAGACATCTGATTCTAGAGTCCAAGCTCTTGAGCACTACTCTGCTTGGCTTCTTTCCTCCCCCATACTGTTGGGAAACCTAATATGACTACGCATGTCGAAGTGCTCAACAAACCTCTGTCAGTTTGCTGCAACATACAAGGACTTCCATCAACACCTCACTACACGCAAATGATTCTTTCCTAGAATCATCTACCTCAAGGTGAATGACATTTGATAGATTTCTGGAACACGTAAACCTCTTTGTAACAATGTCAAGAAGCTAGGAAAGAAGTCATACAAAGATGACAGAAAATGACAAGTCCAGAATATAAAGTAGTAACAGTACTAAAACTGGCCTTTAGGCTCTCAAGTTTAATGGTAATCCAGTAGTGACTTCGCATGTAGAAACCTTCAGGGCTTTGAAAGAACCATGCTTCCAGAGAATCAGCTTTAAAAAGCTGAGAAATGACAAAAAGAATAAGACTGATGAGATCCCAATTTGTGAGGGACACTGAATGCCAGTAAACAGCAACTTCCAGGTGGTCCCATGGACCACGAGGAGCATGTGAGCCCCATCAGGGATGGCCTTCCGGAAGTCCTGAGATGCTTCGAGTGATGTTGTGTCACACAGTCTCTCATTGAAACCCTTATCCCTTTCCGAACTACCCAAATAAATAATCTTAACGAGATCACAAGTACTGCAAAACAAATGAAAAACCAACTATCTAACTAAAGCCAGGCTTGACTAGTGTAAAAATCACTAGAAGTCTTAATATTTGGTCAAGTAAGCAGAGCACTGCACTACGAACCCGTGACCCTTGACTCTGCATACTGCCCTCACCCCTTTAGGAGAGTGCAATCTTCCCTCCTATCTGTACCCTGAGACTGTACCTCATAGTAGCTTCCCAGGGCTGCTGGAACACAGCACCGCAAACTGGGAGGCATTAAAGGAGAAATTTATTTGGCTACAGCTCTGGATGCTAGAAGTCCACAATTAGGGAGGGTTATGCTCCTAGGCAGGCTCACGCTCCCTCTAAAGGCTCCAGACAGGGATACTTCCTTGTCTTTTCCTACTTTCTGGTGGTTGCTGGCAGTCCTCAGTCTTACTTGGTTTGTGGCATCATTACTCTTACACCTCCTTCTTCACCTGTCTTCTGTAATAACATCTCTGTGTCCAGACTTTCCTCTCCTAATAAGGACACTAGGTACTGAATTCGGGTCCACCCTAATCCAGTAGGAACGAATTTTAACTTAATTATATCCGCAAAGATCCTGTTTCCAAATAAGATCCCATTCATGAACACAGGGGAATTAGGACTTTAACACTTCTTTGGGGAGCATCATGCATCTGTTTGGACAGCGTGTGCACAATCATCTGAAAGCTTTCCCAGCACCAAAGTTATAGGCTCATTAAAGTGTTTATTGAGTTTGTCCCATTTTTTCAAATTAAATAGCCTTTGTCTTTAGCATTAGGGACCATTAATCACACAGACCCCAAGCTCTGCGCCGACCAGCCGGGTGACCCTGGCAAATTGCCTAGGAGCCCATAGCCCTGGTTTCTTTCCAGGATTGCAGTCAAAGCTAAGGGAGAAAACACCAGCATGCCTGGGACACAGGGCAGCACTATGTTCTGGGTGAAGGTTTCTCTTCCCACCTTCCTATCATACCTGAGAGAGAAAGGCACAGACAGGCCCAGGCAGGATCCAGGAGTCTCCCATCTCCCTAACAAGGGTGGGGAAGAATGTAGAGAAGCAAAGCAGTGGTTTCAATTAAAATTCACTGTTTCTCTCAGAACAGAACAAAGCAATAAACCAATGCAGTAAATTAGTGCTGTGGAATTAACGCCCAGATAGAAGAAATAAAAGAAAAATTTATGACCTCAATCAGTCTCTTTTTTAAGATATATATACACAGCTCCATCATCTCCTTTATTTATACCCTCCCAAATAATTCTCAGTCATTTTCAGGAGCAGTTAGGCCCACAGCTGAGCCCCAGGGGCAGGCTGAATATCTCGGAGCTCTACCCCATCTTGGCGGGTCAGCAAGAGGACAGGGGAGCAGCCCATAAGGCTTAGCACCAGCCACACCGAATGACCAGCACCCTGCCCCTGGGGAGGCAGCTTTGAGCCACCTACAGAGCTGGGCAGTCCCCAGCTAGGTGGTGGCATCACTCTCCTCCCTCCAGGGGTGCCCGCTCAGTCCTCTCTCCCTTTTGCCAAGATTCCCCATTCCTTACTGTCATGTGGTTTTATACAATCCTTTTTCCAAGTAACAGCTGTATTATTGCGAAGATCTGAATCTCCGGAATGGGTAAAATCTTATACTGTTGCCTTATTAGCAATCCTGTCCTTTGTAAGGACAAACTTGACTTAATTTGTGGGGGAGGGGTGGTCCAAAGATTTCCTTCCTATTACTGAGGGGGGCACCAGTTTCCACTTTGCTAAGTCTTTCCAATCCTATGGTGTGTCTAAAGATGGTGATCTGGTCCCCCAATGTAAGTCCCCCCATATCTACCAGTCGTCTGGGTCCTGTAGCACACTGCATACTTACTGGGAATGCCAACAGCCTCAGAGAGCCTTCATCTATGTACTGGACTACAGAATCCTCTGTGGAGGTCAAAAGTTTTGTTTTGTTTTTTTCCCTTTTTCATCCACTTTTATTCCAGGAAAGGGACAATCCTCATATTTATCCATCAGAACGCTGACATTAAGCAGAAACAGGATTTGGAGTTGTGTAAGTCTTTCAAGGGAATAAACCTGGAAACTCTCAAAATAATCTCTTCACGCTGGCTTCTGAAGAATGCTCTTCAAAACTGACTCTGATGACAATTCTGTTACAGCCAAATCCTCTCCAAATACTAAGAGTAGAGAAAAGGATAACTTTATCCACATTCATTCTGTGTGAAGTTTTGTTATTATTTTGTTCTTTTTTTTTTTTTTAAGATTTTATGTTTTTTGTTTTTTGTTTTTTTGTGGGACAGAGAGTGACACAGCGAGAGAGGGAACACAAGCAGGGGGAGTGGAAGAGGGAGAAGCAGGCTTCCCTCTGAGCAGGGAGCCAGATGCGGGGCTTGATCTCACGATCCTGGGATCATGAGATGAGCCGAAGGCAGATACTTAACAACTGAGCCACCCAGCAACCCTATTTTGTTCTTCTTTTCCTAATGGAATTGATTCCAAGTATTCACAGAGCCTTTGAAATACGAACAATCTGGAGTCTAAGGGAAGTGAGAGGCAGCTCTAGATTTTTTCCCATTTTTATTTTATTTCATTTTATTATTGATGATACATAGGTACGCATATCTACCTATATGTAGATATACGTATAGATGCCCTTTTTTTTTTTTTGGTTAACTACACCATCATACCTTCATAACCAGTCATTCACTTTACACAGGTTGCTTTGCTAAGGGCCATATGGAAGAGTCCTGCAAAATATTCCATATTCATTTATTGGTTCACAACGGGGCTAATTTTACCCCCAGGAGACATAACAATGCCAAGAGGTATTTTGACTGTCACAATTCTTGTCCTATTCACTAATGCATAGGACAGCCCTCATCAGAAGACTTGTCCAATCCAAAATGCTGATAGTACCGAGGTTGAGAAACTCTGAAACTAGCACTTAAAATTATAACAAGCATGCAGACAAAATCAAGCCACAGGAAGGAGAGCCACAGTCCACAACAGGGAAAAGCATACTCTCCCTCAAGATGGCCAGCCCTGACCAAGCCCTCTGCCCCCTCAGAACCCCACCCCCATCCCTCCAGCCCATAGCTGCGAGTTGATCAAGTGGGGAAACCCTCAGCCTCCCAGGGAACATAATGACAGTGCAGAAAAGTTCCCTTTGTCCTTGTTCATTAGGAGCACATTCACGGGGATGCAAAGGTCACTGCTGAATTTAAATAACCCCCCTGTGATAAATCTGCATGAGCCCGATTTGTTCTACTGGACTTGTTGGATTAAATGAACACAATTTAATGTTCTATAGGACAAGGCCTCCTTTCATGGCTGAAAGAAGGAGCGAGGGTGATTTACAGTTTCATACATACTCATTCGCTACATTATCTGCTTTGTGCCTGTACTTATGAATATCAACTCATCATCTAGCGGCCATTTCTACCCATTCAGGAGAATTTAGCTTTCCATTAGGAAGGAATAAAGAATAAGACACGGTAACAAGAGATTTCCCCAGCGTTCACACTGAAGAAAAAGCACCAATATTTGTACCCTTGTCCCTCACCTTGGGTGTTTTTTTCTTTGTAATCTCTGGTTTTATACATAAAACAAGGTTTCCAAGAAAAGATAGTTTCCTAAGCAGATTATCACCAAACAGGGCTGTGCGGCAACATAAGAATTAGGTTACTTAATATACTACATTATTTTTGAGTATCACTATCTTATGAACTAACCCTTTTTTATAATGAGATACTAATATCAAATGTCTGTTTATTCATTGAAGTAGGTCTGAGCTCCACTTAGTAACGACTTCCCCTTTACCCAAAAATGTGGAAATAATACAAGTGCATCCAAACATTTTATAACCCAGATTTTTTATCAATAACAAGCCTAACGGAATCAGTGATGTTTTTGCTCATGGATGATTAAAGAGACTGGATTTTCGTTTGTCTCTACTTCATAAAACACAAAGTATAAGCAACGTTATGGGATCTGATTTTGGGGGTGGCAAAGAGAGAGCACTTTGAATTCATAGTCACACCTCAAAACTCCAGTACTGTGAGGAAAGAGTGTACGGATAAATTATAAGGTGGAAACAACCTTGCCCTCAGTTGTGTGTCTCAGCACCATGTTACCTCCCTCTTGTGTTTCTTGTGGGTACTAAAGTCTAGAGCCTTGCTAACGAGGCTCTCTAGGGAAGCAACATCAGACTCCCTTGGAAACTTGCTAGAAGTGCAAATTATCGGGCTCCCCCTCAGCGATATGCAGCCTAATAAGATGGTCAGGTGATCATGCCGAAGTGTGGTCTTGGCTTTTTCCTTTTCCTTCTGTTACCCGTCCTGCTGACTTACCCACTATGTCTTATACATACACCAAAAAGTATGCTAATAGTATCTGGAGTTGATTAAAAAACTGAGGACATCCAGTATTCTAATAAGCTACCCCTCCCATTTTAATAGGGAAAAAATAACTAAATTCAAAGATACCAACCAATGATGGCAGAATTTAAGGTGTCCCTGCAGCAGAAACACTTTTAAAGAGGATCTCTGCCTTTTCACCCACCTGGTGAGCAGGGCAGTTGATCTATCCACACATTAAGCATCTTTTGGTCAGGTTTGTCCCAAGATGCTCGCAGAAAGTAAAAGAGAATTGGGCTTCATCACTACTCAAACACAGGTGGAGATGCCTATGACCAAAGCATGCATCAAAGGGAAACATCACAACTGCAGGAAGGAAATCAGAAAGCCTGTGCCCTGGGTAATCGACCAGCAGAAGATCTGGAAGAGGCAAGGATCACTTTCACAGACATGGGCTCTTAAGGCAGCAAATGTCAATCCTGGTTGTATGTTTAACAGAGGCAAAGGAAAACATAGAGGGATCTTTCCTATGTATGTTTTTTCTTTCTGAAAGTATTATTTCTAAGTTGGCCTCTCAAAAGAAAAAGATACAACCCAAGGCTTTTAAAAATCCAAATATCACCAAACCAGAGAGAGAGAGAGAGAGAGAGAGAAGAGATGCACATATTTGTTACTTCTAATATCTCACAACATTCCAGACATTTATGAGTCTTTTAAAATTCCCTCTCTAATTGTATAATGCCTCTCAAACTAGCTTCAGCAGCAGCAGATGGGTTTTCAAGGTCAGCTTAACTTGTTTTCTGGCTTGCTCTCTCTGCAGACGGACCCATTCTTCAGGGCCCACTTCAGATCTGGGAAGTCCTTGCCCCAGCCCCTTTCTGACGTGTTACCCTGTTCACAGCTTACATTCCACAGAGTTTGACCATTTATTTTTTATAAGTTGCCTTACACTCCTTGCTAAAGTACATTGTATGTGTGACGGTCCTACTTTTCCCATGAGAATAAATTCCCTGAATGCACAAACGATCTCATGCTTCTCTTCTATATCTCCCATCCCGCAACACCTGGGGTCTAAAATAGCAGCGGTAGACAATAGTGCGTAATACACTTTATAAGCCTGAATGGAAGGTTCCAGTGCTATACACTATGTACTAAGGAAAAATACTGCTGCCTTTCAAGTACGCCTTTATCAAAAGACAGTGCTGGGAAGACTATGCGTGCAACTTATATAAACTTTATTCTAGGGTGGAATACAAGATGATTAATAATAGTAACAGCAGGGGTGCCTGGGTGGCTCAGTGGGTTAAAGCCGCTGCCTTTGGCTCGGGTCGTGATCCCAGGGTCCTGGGATCGAGCCCCGCCTCGGGCTCTCTGCTTAGCAGGGAGCTTGCCTGCCCATTGCCCTGTCTCTGCCTGCCTCTCTGCCTACTTGTGACCTCTGTCTGTCAAATAAATAAATAAATAAATAAATAAAATCTTAAAAAAAAAAAAAATAGTAACAGCAACAGCTAACACCTCCTGAGTGCTCTACCAAATGCCAGCGTACTTGCGCTCTGCTAAGTGGTCTCCATACTACAGATGCAACTAAAATAGACCTTCTAAAACCCTGGAGGAACTTCTCACACCTGTTCCCCAATTGAGCCAGGATGACTCGTCAATGGCCAACTAAAATTTTGTTTCAAGGGCTGGAAGCAAGCATTTGAGTGCCTGCTTCCCCAAAAAGGCAACTGGACACCAGCCTGCTGGGGGACTGCGGCTCAGAACACACTGGTAGGGCTCTAGTTACCCGTGAGTTGGGGCAGATATCCACAAAGACGCTGCCCTGGACTGAATTTGGCTGCTCTGCCTGGAGTGAATCAGAGGTCCTCTGTACAGGTAGAAAGGACCTCAGAGGTACAGTTTTTCTTTTTACTCTGAGCCACAACAATTACTCAGGAAGGTCCCAGATTACTGCTTTTATGTGGTTTTAGGTCTGTTAGAAAAAAAATAAAATAAAAAGGCATTTTGGGTAGGGAACACTGTTCAACAGAGAAATTTCTCTCACTGCTTAGGTCTGGGACATCTGTTATCTGCTGCAGGCTGTGGACCATAACCACTGACATTATCTGAGCATGCATTAATCATTTAAATCTTATTTATTATAGAGGACATTGCCAAAACAAAACAAAAGTCTTTAAATTTCAGCTCTACCACAAAGGAAGGAATGAAAGGTCAGTTTACTAGAGTCTACATCCAGTTGAAAAAAAAAATCTAAAGCACAGATCTTTAATAAATATGCTGGTGGGTGCACTCCCACTTCATTACTAAAAGATGTTACGTTAACATAACGATTTCAGACAAACGCCTTTAGAAAGACAGGAAGAAATGCCAAAGAGTAGTGTCCCTGTAGAGGGTTTGTAGAACTGGCTAAAGACTGCTCCACAGGCAGCATTATATTAGAGCAACGATTTTCACAAGAATTACACCAGGCTTGTGGTTCTGTGAATTTCCATAGAAAGGAATAGAGTGATAACGTGATTCTTACAGAGCTTTGTAGTTTACTGACAACTTTCAAACATATCACAACTTTCAGTCTTCATGAGTAACACCCGCCCGCCCCATGAAGTCAGCAATGCCATTTTCATTTTATAGATAAGAAGCTGAGGTCCAAGGAGAGTGAATGATGTGTCTGTAATCAAAGGTAAGGCAATCAGAATGGGGTATCACCGATTGCGGTCTCGATGCTGCAGGCTCTGTGCTAATGTGCTAAGCATTTCAGAGGACTCCTAAGTTCCTTGCAACAATCCTTGCTCAGTAAAAATGAAAATTTCAGAAAGGTTCCATAATTTTCCCAAGTTCAAAAAAGCTAGTGAAGTCAGGACTGTCTCATTTGGTTTATGTTTCCCCTTGGTGTGGTCAATTGTGTTTCCCAGCAAGGAAGAGCAGAGCAGGGACTTAAAAACCAGGACTTCTAACCCTAAATATTACTGCCTCCATGAAGCACTCCCTGACCATCACTCTCACCAAGGCCACGTTGAGTGAAATTCTCCCACCATGATCAATTATTGAAAGATCACTGTGTGATAAACAAGAGTTACTTTGTTAATTTCATGTACCTTTGGGTCCCAGGAAGGTTTGGATCATATCTTAAGTTTATATAGCTGTTACTAGACTTTGTTTGGAAACTAGTAGGCATGATAATAAATGTCTGGTGAGTAAGTGAATCAATAAAATCCAGTGTTTTCTTACCAGGTGCTGGAGAATTACAAAGTAATGCTCTATCTTTCTTTTAGACAATTAGAAAAGGGAGTCTAAAATGCCATTCCTGGCACAAATAGTTTTTTAAAATCTATGGCAAGGACAGAGAACTTGTAAATATAATTAAGGTTCTTATTACACATTATAGGCTAAATTGTGATCATACAAGAGTTTCTGAGATTTCATGCAAACTTCTAAAATCTGCACAAAAGACAGCTTTAGTTACTTGTTCTTCTCTGCAGATAATCTACAGCCTACCTTCTCCACATCCAATTCAAACCCTTCCCTGTGACTTCATTCTAAAATCTTTTTAGTCATCAGAGGAGAAAGAGAAGAGTTGAAACTGTCCTTCTGCTGGGTCTTTTACTTCTCAAAAAGAGGGTGGTGGGCTCACTCTGAATGACTCAAGTGGCAAGAGAATTAGAAGGAAGGCAGAAGGTGACTGGGGGTGCTTCGCATTCCACGGGGGTTGTGAAATATGAAGACATCTGTGTCCTCAACTTCTTTATTGTGACATTTTTTTCAGTCTTCATCCTCTCTCTCTCTCTCTTGACTTTCTAAAGTATCTGAATTTGTTTCTCTGTCACCATATTCCACAGAGTCCTTAAGCTATGCTGAGAAAGTGAATCAGGAGGGGATTTCCAGCACAGCTCAGGGGTCCCAAGGGTCCTTGGGCAGTTTCCCTTATGTAACATGGTTCTGAAAGGCTGAGCTAGCCTCCAAATCTCTGAGACTTCTCTTGCAAGTTCTAGCAGGCTTCAGTCAGAAAGATAGAAGATGACCACTCTTTGTCTAGGAGTGAAATGTAAGTGAAATCCTGATTCCACTGTTCGCATGTGAGACTCTGCCTAACAAGATGACTAACCCACTTATAATTAGAGAAAATCAATTATTTCCAAAAAAACATGACATTCCCTCTAAAGTATTTTCACAGGAATCTGACATTTATAAAATACATGGGGTCAGCTGTATGTTTCCTCTTATACAAGCACAGGCAGGAGAAATGGCTATCAACCCCATCAATAGTTTGTTAGGAAAACTGGGTATGTCCACACCAGCAAATACCAAACCAGCCTAACTTTTGACCACTGTCAATTCACTTGCCTGGGGTGAAACAACGATAGCTTTTTTCTTTTTTCTTTTTTTCTTTTTTCTAACTTTCAATTAATTCAGACTCTATCCACCACAACTCTCACTGACGATTTGGCTCTCTTGTTCAGATCTAAACTAGGCAAATCACAAGAAAGCAAGGAACCTCTGAGACCTTCCCAGTGTATGTACTTGTCTCAGAATGCAGTCCACCGAACTCCACACCTGCCCCTCCTGAGCCTTAGCCAACAAATTGTCAGAATGATCTCTAGAAATGTTTTTATGCAAAAGACAAAAAAATCTACAGGTGGTACACTTTATGTAAAAATTGAGACACTGGAAGTTCTTCTAAACATTGACACTGTACTCATGAGTACTATAGGAATCACAAAAAAATCTGTGGTTTAAATTTAAGGCTTAAAGGAGATCATTTACACCAAGCTAGATGAAGGTCAAGCAAAGGAGAAGTTCCCAGAAGTACAGGTGTCACAAAGCCAGCTTACTGACAGACACAGCATTGGCCAGGTTATTCCTTCCCCAGAAAGACAAAGGGGGCAAGCAGCCTTTTTAGTGGCTGAGGAACCACTTTTTATTATAACAAGGAAAGCAAATCTAAAGTTTTTGTGAAAGCCTCTCATTTCTATTAGATTATTTCACCTTGGTTCAGCTGAAGTTAAAACATACCAGCCAGAACATACCAGGTAGAATGCTCACCTTTTCAGAAACTCTCCCCCCCCCCCCGGGGGAGGGGGCGTATGAGAGAGAGACAGAGACATAGACAGAGAAAGAGAGAATGTTATTCTCCATATCATGAGAATGTTATTCTCCGTATCATAAAATAAGTCAGGGGGAAAATAAATGAAATAAATAAGCAGGTGTCAGGCTGATGGATTTAAAAGCTGGACGACCAATTGGAAAAAAAAGTCATATGAGCATTCCCTTACCTGTTTTGGTATTGATGGCAAAGAAGTTCTGGGGATTCCCACTTGTAATCCTGTATGTCAGTTTCTCATTGGAACTGGAGTCTGGATCCTCAGCCTGGATTTGAATGACAGATACATCCTTTGGCGAGTTTTCCATGACAACAGGATAATAAATAGGTTCCGAGGTCAGGGGGGCATTGTCATTCACATCTTCAATTTCAATGTAGACCTCAATAGTGGAATAAAGTGGAACAACGCCCCGGTCTGTGGCGTACACGGTCAGCCAGTAGGACCCCGTTGTCTCTCGATCAAGAATGTCTGCAGTAGAGATGACTCCTGAAAGAAAAGCAGAGAGAACATGACTGCTACAGCAAAACTGGAAGATGGTAAGTAAACTGTTCCTGATTCAGGGGCACTGTGTGAAGTAATCTTGGCATATAAAAAAAAAATCCTTAATACAAATTTAATTAAGATGTTTATCTTTACATAAGAAAATTATTTTCTGCAACACCATATATTTTTTTTAATTTTTTATTTTTTATAAACATATATTTTTATCCCCAGGGGTACAGGTCTGTGAATCACCAGGTTTACACACTTCACAGCACTCACCAAATCACATACCCTCCCCAATGTCCATAATCCCACCCCCTTCTCCCAAACCCCCTCCCCCCGGCAACCCTCAGTTTGTTTTGTGAGATTAAGAGTCACTTATGGTTTGTCTCCCTCCCAATCCCATCTTGTTTCATTTATTCTTCTTCTACCCACTTAATTAGTGATATAGAAGACCAAATGACAGAGAATAAAGAAGCTGAGCAAAAGAGGGACAAACAGCTACTGGACCACGAGGGGAGAATTCGAGAGATAAGTGACACCATAAGACGAAACAACATTAGAATAATTGGGATTCCAGAAGAAGAAGAAAGTGAGAGGGGAGCAGCAGGTATACTGGAGAGAATTATTGGGGAGAATTTCCCCAATATGGCAAAGGGAATGAGCATCAAAATTCAGGAGGTTCAGAGAACGCCCCTCAAAATCAGTAAGAATAGGCCCACACCCCGTCACCTAATAGTAAAATTTACAAGTCTCAGTGACAAAGAGAAAATCCTGAAAGCAGCCCGGGAAAAGAAGTCTGTAACATACAATGGTAAAAATATTAGATTGGCAGCTGACTTATCCACAGAGACCTAGCAGGCCAGAAAGAGCTGGCATGATATTTTCAGAGCACTAAATGAGAAAAACATGCAGCCAAGAATACTATATCCAGCTAGGCTATCATTGAAAATAGAAGGAGAGATTAAAAGCTTCCAGGACAAACAACAACTGAAAGAATTTGCAAATACCAAACCAGCTCTACAGGAAATCTTGAAAGGGGTCCTCTAAGCAAAGAGAGAGCCTACAAGTGGTAGATCAGAAAGGAACAGAGACCATATACAGTAACAGTCACCTTACAGGCAATACAATGGCACTAAATTCATATCTCTCAATAGTTACCCTGAATGTGAATGGGCTAAATGCCCCTGTCAAAAGACACAGGGTATCAGAATGGATAAAAAAACAAAACCCATCTATATGTTGCCTCCAAGAAACACATTTTAAGCCCGAAGACACCTCCAGATTTAAAGTGAGGGGGTGGAAAAGAATTTACCATGCTAATGGACATCAGAAGAAAGCAGGAGTGGCAATCCTTCTATCAGATCAATTAGATTTTAAGCCAAAGACTATAATAAGAGATGAGGAAGGACACTATATCATACTCAAAGGGTCTGTCCAACAAGAAGATTTAACAATTTTAAATATCTATGCCCCCAACGTGGGAGCAGCCAACTATATAAACCAATTAATAACAAAATCAAAGAAACACATCAACAATAATACAATAATAGTAGGGGACTTTAACACTCCCCTCACTGAAATGGACAGGTCATCCAAGCAAAAGATCAGCAAGGAAATAAAGGCCTTAAACGACACACTGGACCAGATGGACATCACAGATATATTCAGAATATTTCATCCCAAAGCAACAGAATACACATTCTTCTCTAGTGCACATGGAACATTCTCCAGAATAGATCACATCCTCGGTCCTCAATCAGGACTCAACCGGTATCAAAAGATTGGGATCATTCCCTGCATATTTTCAGACCACAATGCTCTAAAGCTAGAACTCAACCACAAAAGGAAGTTTGGAAAGAACCCAAATACATGGAGACTAAACAGTATCCTTCTAAAGAATGAATGGGTCAACCGGGAAATTAAAGAAGAATTGAAAAAAATCATGAAAACAAATGATAATGAAAATACAACGGTTCAAAATCTGTGGGACACAACAAAGGCAGTCCTGAGAGGAAAATATATAGCGGTACAAGCCTTTCTCAAGAAACAAGAGAGGTCTCAGGTACACAACCTAACCCTACACCTAAAGGAGCTGGAGAAAGAACAAGAAAGAAACCCTAAGCCCAGCAGGAGAAGAGAAATCATAAAGATTAGAGCAGAAATCAATGAAATAGAAACCAAAAAAACAATAGAACAAATCAACGAAAGTAGGAGCTGGTTCTTTGAAAGAATTAATAAAATTGATAAACCCCTGGCCCGACTTATCAAAAAGAAAAGAGAAAGGACCCAAATAAATAAAATCATGAATGAAAGAGGAGAGATCACAACTAACACCAAAGAAATACAAACTATTATAAGAACATACTATGAGCAACTCTACGGCAATAAATTTGACAATCTGGAAGAAATGGATGCATTCCTAGAAACATATAAACTACCACAACTGAGCCAGGAAGAAATAGAAAGCCTGAACAGACCCATAACCAGTAAGGAGAATGAAACAGTCATTAAAAATCTCCAAACAAACAAAAGCCCAGGGCCAGACGGCTTCCCGGGGGAATTCTACCAAACATTTAAAGAAGAACTAATTCCTATTCTCCTGAAACTGTTCCAAAAAATAGAAATGGAAGGAAAACTTCCAAACTCATTTTATGAGGCCAGCATCACCTTGATCCCAAAACCAGACAAGGATCCCACCAAAAAAGAGAGCTATAGACCGATATCCTTGATGAACACAGATGCGAAAATACTCAACAAAATACTAGCCAATAGGATTCAACAGTACATTAAAAGGATTATTCACCACGACCAAGTGGGATTTATTCCAGGGCTGCAAGGTTGGTTCAACATCCGCAAATCAGTCAATGTGATACAACACATCAATAAAAGAAAGAACAAGAACCATATGATACTCTCAATAGATGCTGAAAAAGCATTTGACAAAGTACAACATCCCTTCCTGATCAAAACTCTTCAAAGTGTAGGGATAGAGGGCACATACCTCAATATCATCAAAGCCATCTATGAAAAACCCACCGCAAATATCATTCTCAATGGAGAAAAACTGAAAGCTTTTCCGCTAAGGTCAGGAACACGGCAGGGATGTCCATTATCACCACTGCTATTCAACATCGTACTAGAGGTCCTAGCCTCAGCAATCAGACAACAAAAGGAAATTAAAGGCATCCAAATCGGCAAAGAAGAAGTCAAATTATCACTCTTCGCAGATGATATGATACTATATGTGGAAAACCCAAAAGACTCCACTCCAAAACTGCTAGAACTTATACAGGAATTCAGTAAAGTGTCAGGATATAAAATCAATGCACAGAAATCAGTTGCATTTCTCTACACCAACAGCAAGACAGAAGAAAGAGATATTAAGGAGTCAATCCCATTTACAATTGCATCCAAAACCATAAGATACCTAGGAATAAACCTAACCAAAGAGACACAGAATCTATACTCTGCAACACCATATTAAAGAATTCTCCTACCATTTGAGAATTTTTATTATGTTCACAAATACTTTATTTGAAGTTTGGGGAGAAGACATACCTTAATACACACACACGTACACATGCACACGGATATGCACCACACACACACACACACACACACACACACACAGGACAATAGGGAGCCATGGGAAGAGAGTAGTCCAGAGGTCAAAACACTTCCCAAGGCTCATGGGAAGTCAGGGCAATGTCAGGTCAGTATCTCCATTTGACCTGATAATGAGTTCATTTCCTATGCAACAGAAAGCTGTCCCAGGGTAAATAATTTTATTTGTTCATTCACAAAAATGAAAAAGTCCTTTCAAATATTCCTTTGCAAGCTAGGATGGAAAGTATTTTGCATGGAAAGATGGACGCTTCCTTCACACTGCTTCCCTGAAAATCCAATGTCACAGTTATTCCAAAAGAATGAGAGAAGAAGCTATGCCAGCATGCTTTCTGAATGGTCTTTACCCTATCAAGAACCCTACAGAGAGCTCTAAATAAATTCTGAGCTACTCTGAGAGCTACTCTGGACAATCACTTTAAATTAGGAGCAGAAAAATGCCTGATCTCCTCCCTTCACCTTTCCTATTTTATGGTCAAAATAAGTGCCAACCAGGAAATCTGATGTCCTTTAGAAAAGCCATAGAGAAAACACAGTGCTTTAGAATGTTTTCACAGGGCTCACCCAAAACACCATGGTACCGAAACTTGCTACAGGAGCTCCTAACCACTTTCACCAGGGTGGGAAAACTTGGGCTTAGCTTCTAACATCTCTTAGAGGAATCAGGATACTTGTGGAATGCATGCAAACTGTGTAAATCCTTAAACCTGAAAAGAAAGCCATGGAAAAAGTCAAGAAATAGCTCTCTAATTCTAGACTGAATGCTCTACTCTCTGCATTCCCATCAGACTTTAGACTGTATTAGGCACATATTTTGACCTACCAACCCTGGATAAACAAAATGCCTATTATGGCAATTGGAAGAGAGGAGGGCATTGTCTGTCTAGAAACAGGCTGGAGTACTCTTAAGTTGTCTCAAACTAAGAATGGCTGATATTGTAAGGGAAAGAACCTAACTGATGGAGTTTCAGCTCCAAAGTTATCCAGCAAAGAACCGTTATGCAATAGGACAAAAGATATTTTTTTTTCTTTTTTAAAAGATTTTATTTTTAAATAATCTTTATACCAAACATGGGGCTTGAACTTACAACCCTGAGATCAGGAGTCACATGCTCTACTGACTGAGCCAGCCAGGCACCCTGACAAAAGATAATCTTAAATATCCTCAGTGCTAATATGTAAAACATGATGTGTTTTTTGTAGATTCACCAGTGTTACCTAGAAGTCAAAATAGGGATGGCCATATGGCATCAGGAGAATAGAAAGCAGATAATAGGGTAGGAAGAAAAACAGGAAGAGCAAAACACAGTAATTATAAACATACTGCTATGGGTCCATTGACTAAAAGAGTAAGAGACACCCTTATAAACTGGGCTGAAACAGTGTAGAATGATATGACAATAAGGTCAAGAGAGGCTGGTGGGCCAGAGACCTGGCCAGGTGTGAGCATGTCCACAGGGCTCAGGCATGCACACACGCCAAGGTCAGTTTTCTGGAACACTCACAGCACTAAAAGCCATAAGCCACGATGTAGACATGGTGACAGAACTCTTTGAGTCAGAGGATGGTCAAGTGACATGAAATCAAGCAGTTTCTGGAATGAAGACAAAGAGTAGGCTGGCAGGATCTGGGATGCGGGGTATGGGTTGTGAACAAAGCTCTAGAGATGCTGGGAAGTACATCTTGCATGAGACCTATAATTCAATTCATAACCATCTACTGCTCCTTGGGCTGGGCACTGGAAGAATAGTAATAACTGAGAGATGATCTCTGTCTTCAGGGGACTCACAGTCTACAGTCTTGCTGAGAAGACAGATCTCTAATGAGGAGATCTGTACCAAGGGGAAAACTGCAGAGCCATTAGCCAGGAGGACTCATCTGGTTTGCACTGATGTACTAGGAAAGGCAAAGAACCTAGCAGAACAGGATGGAATGTATATGTGCTAACGAAATAGCATTTCTATTTCTGTTTCCCCACTGAGCATTTATGATGTGCTGTGAGGCTTGCAACACAACTTCTCTATAACATGAGCTTTGTAATTCTCTTCTGTGGATGAGCCATTAAGTCTCAAATATGAGTAGGTAACTTGCCCAAGATCACATGGCTAACTGAAGAAGAACTTAAGTTTGTCTGCTTTAATCCTCCAATTTCAAATCTAGACACCATTTCCTGGACAAGGTGTTTAAACCAAGCTAGTCTAGTTCTATTACCCATAGCCCAGTGTTGCAGTGATCATGTAATTAAATGTATGTCAAGAGCTTGGCAAAATACTTGCAATGTAGTAGAGGCTGAGCATATGTTCAGTCAGTGTAAATCAAAGGCAACACCAGAAGCTTTGTAAAGAGTCACCACACTCCAGAGCAAGGGCAGTTTTGAGAGGAGAGAAGTTTGGGATGGACTATTGTGTTAGATTTTTTTCTCTGGTCATGTGGCATGTGGTCATTCCTGCATTTTCTTTGTGACCTGCTTGTAATATACCCTTATGTTACAATACCTGGCCTATTCAGGAAATAGCAAAATAAGTTCACTAAAAAGAGAACGTAATACAATAAGCAACCAAATAAAAGATGTTGGGTCAGCTTTTTTTATACCTTGCCTGACTACCACGCGTGCATTCATTGCACTCACATGTGCCCATGAGCACGTGTGCCCATGCACACACATGTGAACACACACACGTGAACACACACACACACACACAGATTTGCAGAATTGCTTTGTGATCCCTGCCAGCCACTTAATTCCCTTTTCTTGCACCTGTCAAACTGGAAGATGGTATATTACAGTCTCTGGACATTAAATGATTTTGAGAAGTCCTTGGGTGAAAGGCATCCACGAACACCAATTAAAATATATGAGTGGAATTTTACTCTATTTTTAAATAAAGGATCAGACATGTCCCTGTAAATGAGAATTCATTCTCATTAAAATAAAATGTCTATGGCTATATTTACTCACTAACTAGAAGTGCAAATGAGTATCTTGGAACATAGTGTTCAGATATCTGTCTCATGGTCCAAAAATGTAAGGACAAAATGAAAGAATGTGTTAACAATTACTCTAAGGTTCATCCCAGGCTCCATATTAATCAGACTAATACAACCAATGCCCAGTGACAACATTTTCTCACTTTCTACTACGCACTCATAGCTAATTATGACCTATATGGTCATGACTAAAAATGTAAACCCACGTGACCTTTTCTATTAGGCAAAAACTCATGTTGGAGGTTGCCCAAAGATCACCAAAACCATGTCATGTGCTCTTAGTGTTGTAACAACCATTACACAATAATTATTAAAGATTGAGATATAAATGATCAACAACAAACTATACGTATGATAAGTAAACATTTCGGAAGGTTTTGATACCCATGAAACCACTGCCTCAATCAAGATAACAAACATAATATCCCCCAAAGTATCATCCTTCCCATTTTTAATCCCAATTAAAAATGTTCCCAATTCTCCCTACTCCCAGGCAACCAGATTGGCTTTCTGTCAAAACAGATCAATTTACATTTACTAGAATTTTATGGAAATGGACCATGCAGTATGTACTCTTCTTTCACTCAGAATAATAATGTCTTTTGAGATAAACCCATGTTGTGATCGATCAAATAGATCTATCACTCTATCTATGTATATCTATACACATACACACCAATGCATCATTATTCTTTATTTTTGAGTAGTATTCTATTGAGTACATTTGTTTCATCCTTTGACTTGATGGGCATTTTGGTTGCTTTCAGTTTTTTAGATATCACAAATAAAACTGCTAAGAACGTTTATATGCAACTGTTATGCATAAGTCCTTTCAATAGTCTTGAATAATCACCGGAGTAGAAGGGCTCTATCACGTGGCAGGTATATGGATGCACAAGTTTACATTCCCACTAGCTGTCAACATGGAACATTCCCGTTGCTACACGTCCTCACTTGTGGCTTACCTGGCATGGTTAGTTGCCTTAATTTTAGACATTCGGATACTACACAATGGTAGCTTGTAGTTTTAATTTGCACCCTCCTGATGATGTTGAGCATCTTAAAAAGTGCTTCTTTTCAATCTTCAAGTCTTGTTTGGTTAAATGTTCAGATTGTTTATCCATTTTTCTGACTAGGGTTTGTGTTCTTATTACTGAGATTTAAGAGTTCTCTGTATACAGCTAAAAGTCCTTTATCAGACATGTGGTTTGTAAACATTTTCTTCCAGGCTGCAGCTTGTCTTTTCAGTCTCTTAATTACAGCTTTTGAAGAACAGACATTTTTTATTTTAATGGTATCCAAGTTTAAAATTTTTCTTTTATACATAATGCTTTTGGTGCATCTATGAAATCATTGCCTAGTCTAAGGTCACAAAGATTTTCTCCTACATTCTCATCTATAATTTAATAGTCTTTGGTTTTATATTTACATCTATGATCAGTTTTGAATTAAAGCTTAAAAATGGTGAAAAGTATGGATCAAAGTTCTTTTTTTTTTTTTTTTTTTTTTTTAATGTAGATGTTCATGGTCCCAACACCTTTGGCCGAAAGATGACATTTCCTCCACTGAATTGCCTTTGCATTTTTGTCCAAAATCAATTGATCATGTATGTATGTATTTCTGAACTTTCCATTCTGTTCCATCAATCTATTTGCTATGATTGCATCAATATCACATTGCCTTAATTTAATGTTGCTTCATAGGAAGTCTTGAAATTAAGAAATGTAACTCTTGCAATTTTGCTTTTCTTTTTCAAAGTTGTCTGGGCTACTCCAGATCCTTTTCGTTTCTATATGAAATGAAGAATCAGCTTTAGAGACCATATAAAATTTAGGAATACCTCTTAGCATTTTAACTGGGACTGTGTTAACTCTATAGATCATTTTGGAAAGAACTGACATCTTAACAACTTTGAGTCCATTGATCCATGAAAATGGTGTAGCTCTCCATTTGTTTATGTCTTCTAAACAATGCTTTATAGGTCCAGTATACAGATCTTGTGCATGCTTTGCCAAATTTACCTCCAGGCATTTCATGTTTTTTATTGCTATCATAATGATATTATTATTTTATTTTTTTATTTATTATTATTTTTTTAAGATTTTATTTATTTTGACAGACAGAAACCACAGGTAGGCAGAGAGGCAGGCAGAAAGAGAGGAAAGGAAGCAGGCTTCCTGCTGAGCAGAGAGCCCAATGCGGGGCTCGATCCCCAGACCCCGGGATCATGACCTGAGCCGAAGGCAGAGGCTCTAACCCACTGGGCCACCCAGGTGCCCCTGATATTATTATTTTAATTTCAATTGTTTGTTCTTTGTATATAAAATGAGTTTTGTACGTTGATCTTATATCCTGCAGCCTTGTTAAACTCACTTATTAGTTATAATGTTGTTTTTAAAAATTCCATAGAGTTTTCTATATAGATGATCATATTATCTCCAAAGAGGAACAGTTTCACAATCCCTGTCAGCACAGCCAACACCTCCATACCCATCACTATTTAATCATAGCATGCCTGGTACTATGACAGGTACAATAAATGCATTCTTCGTTAACATTTCTAAACCCTTTCATTCAGCCAGTATTTATTAGTGCCAAGCACTCATGAAGTCATTACTAATTTTATCCCCTTATTACAGATTAGGAAACAGATTTAGGTTAAGTAACTTGCCAGTGGTTACTTAGCCAGTAAATAGAAAACCTAGTTCTCCAGCCTTGGTCTGTCAAACTTGAAACCAGCTGTTAACCAAAACTTTATATTGTCTTCTTAATTCATCTAGATATCAAAATCCACATGGTATTTCATGCCCAAACATCTGATAGAATTTCTCCTCTGATAGAATTATTAACTAAGCAAACAATATTAAGTTAATATTAAACTCTTCTATTTGACATATCCATAATCATTATAAAAAATCGTAAGAAAGGTGTTTCATGGTCTATCCTTTTAGAATATTTAAAAGGAAAGTATTGATTCTTTACAAAGAAAGTCTGTTTTGATGTATAAAAATATGTATACTCTTAGTCCATTAGCTAATACAGTTCTGGAGTACTGATCTCTAGAAAGAAACCTCCTTCCATCTGCCCCTTACAGAAAACAGGCTCTACAAGGAGAGTCTCTATCTGGTTGTTTAACTGCTAGGTAATCTCACTGCCCACAACAGTGCCTGGCATATGGTAGGCACACAATAAATACGTATTCATGAAGGCATTTAGTTCCTGACACCAAATCAACCTCTAGTTAGTTTACCTACTAAGGATACAAGTCAGCCTCTCTTGTTCAGACCCAAAAGGGACTTCAAAGACCACTAGGTATTACTGACCACTAGTGAAAACAGCCTTCCCACAATATCTCTGATCCAACACCCAGCCTCTGCTCGGAATCTGGTGACTGGACTCTATTTACTAGGGAGTTTCAGGTAATAGGAAGTTCTCCACATTGAGGCAAAAATCCATCTCTCTCTAGTTTTGAATGCTCTTTCTACCTGCAGCCCTGCCCACATCCCAGAATAAAACAGAACAAGCCTGCAAACCATCATTCACCTGTGATAGGTCTTCAGATAGCAGAAGATGACCCTCTCTTTCCAGGGATTTTCCTCTCTAGTCTAAGAATTCTGTCCTCATGTATCATGTAGGCTTCTGGTCTTTTCTTCCTCCCCGTCTCTGCCTCTGAATCAAGAGGACATGAAGCTCTGTCCATTCACAAATGTGTACTGAGTGGAGGCAGAAATGGGTGATAACTAAATCTTATTTAGAATAGAAACCATCCATAGTGAGCTTTTAGCATGTTCCAGGTAGTGGAAAGGACTCAGTAGAAAGTACTCAGGTAAAATACTCCAGATGGGAACACACATTATCCCTCACATTTTCATCTACCGTGGAAATGCTCCAAGTAGATGCAACTGAGAAGCTCAAATTTTATATTGACATTTATGAAAATGTCATTTTAAAAAGTCTTTAATAATACAGTTGGGGGGGTACCTGGGTGGTTCAGAGATTATGTTTCTGACTCTTGATTTCGGCTCTGGTTATGATCTTGGTTGTGAAATTGAGCTAGGTGTCAGGCTCTGTTCTCAGCAGGGAGTACATTTAAGATTTTTTCCCTCTCCTCTGCCCCTCCCCTCTGGGAGCAATCTCTCTCTCTCTAAGTAAAATAAACAAATAAACAAAAAAATTTCAAAAATGCAGTTGGGATTTTAAATGATTTATTTTTGATATGCTTATGTTTATTAATTTTTTCTTTTCCTGTTTCATCTTTATTTGCTATATAATAAAGGCAATGGAGAACTGGAGTTCTTTGGGAAAATTAATACATAATTGTATGTATTATGAAACAAAAACAGTAATTAATTGCTACAGAATCATGTACAACTTAAAATGGAATTAGTTAACCCCGGCATGAAGAACGTTAGCTGCAGTTGTTCCTTTTTAGTCAGAAATATTAGAAAAAATATATGTATATTGCTGTCATTGAATAAGCTCTAAATACTTGATATGAAAGGAAAAACTGTGTGTAGCTGTTTATAATCAGGTGGCCATGACAGGCTGGGTTACTCGCTTTGCTAACTTTTCCAGCCATATCCCCATATGCCACAGCCTAGGTGTGTCAAATGACAACTTACCCCAAAGGAATGACACCCCCAACAACCCCAGTAGCTCCAAAACAACTGTCAAGTGGTTCAGGAAATGCTTTAGGAGTGGTGTGCTTAAGATATGATGAAAATTCCCTTCCCAAGGTAAGTAATACAGATTCTGAGACAGTTTAGAGAAAAACAACCAAAAAACTTTTAACTTTAAAAAAAAAAAATTTTTTACTTTTTGAAAGAGGGAGTGAGGTGAGGGACAGAGGGAGAAGCAGACTCCCACTGAGCAGGGAGCCCAACATGGGACTTGATTCCAGGACCCCGAGATCATAAACTGAGCCAAAGGCAGATGCTTAACTGACTGAGCCAGCCAGGTGCCCCAGACAAAACAACTTAAACAAACAAACAAAACAAAACACCCCCGATGGCTCGGTGGCCAACTCTTAGTTTTGGCTCAGATCATGATCTCAGGGTCTTAGGACTGAGCCCCCGGTGAGCCCTGCATCTAGCTCTGCACTCAGTAGGGAATCTGCTTGAGGATCCATTCCCCCTCTACCGCTCCCGGCCCGTGCTCGCTTGCTCTCTCTCAAATAAATAAATCTTTAAACAAAAACCCTTATGGCATATTCATTATAGATGCCCTTAATAGAGTTTATTTGTGCATATATGTTTAATTATTATTTTTAATTAGTCAAAATATTAACTGCCAATTCTCAATGCATCGAAAACTTCCATTAACTTTTTATTTTGTGGTAATGATTGAGTCACAGGAAGGTGCAAGGAAATGTACAAGGAGCTCTCACGCACCCTTCAGCCAGCCTCCCTCGTTGTTAGCATCTGAGGGCATTTTCAAATTGCTTATTGCTTCGAGAATCAGACTCTCACTAGAGTTGCTTCTGAGAACCCATGGAATTCCTTCATGGGACCCACAACCACTTTCACCCAACCCTTGCTTGCCTGCAGCAGGATCACAGATACTATTTTTCTTTCTGTTCCTATTCATCCCCGGACTTGTATAAGGCTCTTAATGCCTTAACAGGGATCATTGTTCTGAGCAGAGGGTGGTAATAATTAAGGAAGAATGCGGGATTTTATCCTCCTAGGCCCGGCCAGGTTCACTCAGTGCACTCCTGTGGTTCTATCTATAATTGCTACCAGTCTCAATTATACAGCACAACTGCAAGGAGCTGAAACGGGATGAGACCAGATGAACAGAGAAACTGCGAGTGGAGAGAATCTTAACTTCGATGCTTACAATGCTTTGAACACATTTTAGTGTGCACATGGTATATACGCATATACTTTATAACCCGCTGTATCACATACATGATATATAGTATATTTAAACAGAGGCTTTAATGTCCTTTTTAAATTGGGGATTTTTAAGTGAATCGCCTAGCTAATCATGTGGCAAAGTCAGACCTGAAATCTAGAGCACTGAATAGGAGCCACACACCCTTTTCATTACAGAAGTTGCCCGCTGATCTATCCACATGTGTCCATTATCATGAAAAAGAAGGCAATTCCGTGCCCATGTGCTCCTCACAGTGGGTTGGTATCAGGTCTCTGGTAATAGGAAATTCAATAGTTTCATTACTTTCCTCAATTTCTAAAAGTCGCAGCAATGTATTATTCAGAGTCCACATTTATGTCTTCTCAGAGGTTATCAAATGTTGGACTAGTTTGAGACCAGGCAACTTGGAGGACCGAGTCTTCCCTGAAAAGCCATTGCTCCTTTGTTTTTGTGTACATCTGCACATGCATGCTGCTCCTTGGGTCCCCGCCTCCACAAAAAGATCTCAGTGCTCCTCACCTTTCAAGGAGGGTTCAGTGTCAAGAAAAACCAGCTCACTCAGATGGCGGGGGCTGGGACTTAGCCCTTTCGCCTCTCTTCCTTAGCACCTTCTTCTTGTCTCTTTATCCTATAAATGCTGAGTAAGTAAATGAGTTGAGTAAGTAAACTCGCATCATAACTTAGTTTGGCAAATGTAGGCAAGTTGGGATATCTGACTTTTTATAGACAAGCACCCTGAAAAATACCTACATTACAAAAACAGCAATGAACAAAACCTAAGGCAACTAGATTTTTGCTACCCTGTGATCGGTGGCAAAATAAAATGGGAATAGCTTGGGTTTGTCATCGAGACTTCTCTAATGTCTATGCAGAATTGATAGTCAACGGATTCTGAAATTCAGTGCTACCTCTGTGAATTATCCTGTTTAAAAGACACATTTTCTAAGAACTTACATCAGTTTGGGGTTGTCCCTTTACTACCTAGAATGCAGGCGGTGTCATGTTAATATCCTCAAGACTTAAATCAGAAACAGAGCTTGATGAAGACATCAGTTGATTTCATCGCACACTTAAATGCTGCACGGCTCTCAGGTACACACTGCAGGCAAACAGAATCAAAGCCTTGGGCTCCCAGATAAAACCCCGGCAAGGCGCCCACTCTTCATGGGCTCTCGTCCATGGTTTCGCATCCACCCTGGACACTTTTGTTCTACTCTTTACCCTCTTCCTCCCGCCGACTCCTATTGATTAGACATCTTTCATCTTTGCAGGAGGAGAAGAAAAACCCACAACACAGTTGTTGGGAACAATTATGTACTGAAATGCAAGCGGCCTTCACTCCATGTTCTTTCCCAAGCCTGGAAGCTGGAGAGCAGCTCCCAAGATTAAGGCCAAGGGCTGCAGGCTGAATTCAAGCTTTTATTTGGAGTTAATGAAAACGGACAGCTCTCCTTGTCTGTTTAAAGCTCAGGAATTCCAAAACCTAGCTGCAAAAGCTTGAAAGCCTCCCTGGCCATGAAGTTCTGGAAGCTCAGTAAACATATGCTTGGTACTTGATTTAAAAAAAACAAAAAAATCAAAAAACAAAAACTATTTTGGGACCAGTTTTTAATAGACTAAAAATGTATTCCTGTTCTCTCTTTACAGTAATTCTAGTCTGGGTAGCTGGCACCAGGCACCAGCAACCTGAAAACAGGAAGCCAACAGAATACCAGGTTGTAAAAGCAACCATCGGCTTGCGTTGGTGTATTTTAGTTTTTGTTTTCCCTTTCTTGTCACCCAGATTCTTCTCAGCCTCAAACCCTTTCTGTGACCTGTGCTAATTGGCATAACCACTACATACAGTGTGATGATCTAGATCCTCACAGCTGGCTAGAAAGGAAGGTTGAAATCTCAAGCAATGCTCTTGGACGATCCAGAAAATAAACTTGGGAAGGGGTTTTGTTAAGTGTCTGAAAACATGGAGGTTATCACATTTACGTGAAGGGCAGCAATTAGCTAGATTCTATTCCTTTAGAAGAAGAAAGAAGGGTTTGAATTAGATATCTAGAACTAGTCTCTGGTAACAATGGTAGGCCAAGAAAAGAATAGGTATCTGGAGGGAAGGGAAGTTCTCTTCTGCTCCTATGTTTCAGTGATGGAGGACAGAGAGGTAGGTAAGGAAGTAGACAGATGGGGAAGCGGGAAAGAAGGGAGGAAGGCTCTTTGGCTTAGCAGGAAGTTTGGGAGCATTCACATTTGGTAATTAGGTGAATCTTTATGTTTAAAAAAAAATGCTTAAGACTTCATTAAAGAAGAAATGAGACAACATCAATAAATTTTAAAAATCCCCCATATTGCTCATGGCCTCGGATAATAACTGTTAAAAATCCTTGGTGCATTGCCTTTGTTCTATAGAATTGTAACCTTAAAGCAGCATATTTGTCTATAATTGTTGATCCTCATTGACCACTGTTTACTGAACATCTTTCCACATCAATGAGTACAGTCCCATGTGATTGTCTTTTAATGACTATGTCACAGTGATGCCCACTTGCCACTAGGCCACAAACACAAGAAAATGAAGTTCCCCAGATGCAAGAATTTTCTCTGTTACACCGTGGTTCCATATCCTAGTACACTCTAGATGCTCAAAAAATATTTGTTGAAATGCCCTTATGATGTTAATCCTTTACACCACGAAGCCCTCTTGATAGATCATTTGTTAGGTTGTATTTTGTCTTTTTACTATGATAGTTCATGCATAGATGAATCACCTTGTCTCTCTATCTCTTTTCAATTATTCTGAAGGATCAATTCCTAAAAGTACAGTTCATAGGACAGAACATATGCACATTTTTGAAGCATTTAAATTAACTGCCTTCCAGAAAGTTTCTACTAATTATACTCCCACCAGAGGTTTCTGACCCACATCTTCAAATAAATCTTTACAAGATTTGCATTATTGTTGAGAAGAATAAAAAAAAAATAAAAAACAAATACTACAATTTTCCACGTCTGACATAACAGTAGACCTCACAAATAAAAATCTTTAAACCATTCCTCATTGTAATTTAATCATTTGACTCGATGACAAAATGCCATGTTTTTGTGGTAAGACAAGACACTGCTGACAGAGAAATGATGCTGAAAATTCTGTTGAAAAGACAGACTGTACATAAGGCATAACTTTAATTAAATTAAAATTTGTCCACAAAATCAAATCCTGCAGCCTTGAAAAGTGCTGTGGGATTTTTCAACTAAATGTCAGAATATAACCTTTAGCTCTTCCAGGAAGAACATTTTCAGGTGGAGGTTTTGTCAGATATTGGTCATACTTGAATGCAATATTTAGACTTATTTACTATTAACTCTAACTCAGCACAAAGACTATTTGGGGTCTTTGAGAAGAGTAGGTCTCAGGAGTCTTCATATGGTCAGAGAATTTGAGTTTTGTTTGGAAAAGCCTTTTTACTCTCAAGAAATTAGCCTCCAGGAAAAACTGCCTCCATCCAGATGACCTGGGTAAAGCTGTGGAGAGTGTGTGCATCCTCTCGGATCCACAAAAATGCATGTATTTACCCTGTAAGTAAAGTAGGCTGGGACAAAGTCCACTTTTTTAAGCAGGACCGATCCACCTCAATGTCTTTCTTTCCTTTTTATGCTCAAGCTTTGTGGACATTTTTTTTTTTTTTTTTTTTTTTTTTTTTTTTTGCGGAGACCTTCTTTTCCAAGTCAAAGAGATCACTTCTTCTTCTTCTTCTTTTTTTTTTAAATTTCTCCCACATCAGAATATAAAAACTGAGGAAAGAGGAATCCACCCAGACAGAAATCTCATACCTCCTACCCCAGAAGGAACAGCAGACTTCAGAACCTCCTAATAAAATAATGAAAGCATACAGTTCACTTACTCGTTTCTCAAGTGAATGCACTCTTGACTTTCACAGCTGATTTGATGTTTACCAAGAAGATATTTTTGCTGAGGTTACACAGATAACTGCACATCGGATACCAAAATAGCTGAATTGCTTCCCTTGGCTAAAACACATTCTAGGTGACAAAAGGGAAACACATACCAAACAAAGGAAGATGCATCTGGGTCTAAGTTTAGTATTGTTGTTTTTCTATTTCTGAGCTACAGACCTGGACTCGCATCTATTATGACAAATTTATAAAAGCCTATCATGGGAAAAGCACCATAACAGAACTTCAGTTCTCTTTCACCCTTTCAGGTTAAATCTCACAAAATTGCTTTTTCCTTTGACCACTGTTGTCAAAATCACAGACAATGCTATACTTAGGTAATTAAGTTAGGTTGATTAGGTTATAGAGACTATACATAAGCATTAGAGCACATGAATGAAATCCTTGAAACCACCTTACCTTTCTTCACAATGGAAACAATAAACTCTTTGCTTTTCCATTTAAAACCAAATAAGCAACTACAATAGGGCAAAGAAACCAGGGCCCAGAAGGAGGAAAGTGTATGGTTTTCTCTAATTGAGTTTCTCCCTTTCTCATCTTCTATAGATATCTTGGATTGTTTTCCAATTTTCATTCGCATTTCATCCTATTAAATGGCTCTAACCTCTGACACACACACACACTACCCCGTATTCATCTTCTATTCGTAATTGAGATGAAATGTGCCCACTCGCTCTGTGGACAGTACCAGAGGCACTGACAAGACACAGACAAATACTAACTCACTCTGTTAGCCCAAGCTTTGACAAGAAAACAAAAGACAAATCCTCATCTAGTTAGAGCACTTAAATTCACAGCGCGTAGGCACAAGGCTGGCATTTTGGGACAAGACGGAGCAGCTGACTTGCCTTGAGAAAGTGAAAAAGCAGGAGAAAAAGCGTTGTGAGACTATTTTGTTGCACTTTCAGGCTGCAGATAGGATAGCTCTTTCCAAACGTCTGTTTAAATGTGCTTAGCCATTCTAAGCTCTGTAAATAGCAATACAGGTTGAATGTTAGTTTTAGAACAAATTATTGAGATTCGTGGACAAATGGCTGTGCTGTTTCCTCAAGACGGAGATGAAAAATCATGTCTCATTTTTTCCCCTTGGTAAGAACATTAATTGAAACACGCTCATGATGTGAAGGAAGTCATATGCATTTGAGTCAGAAACAACTATTTTAGGAATTCAAAAAAAAGGGGAAGGGCCACAATGGGGTATCTGAATTACTATTGAGATTCAACACTAAGTGGAAAGTACAGAATATAAATATTACAGAATATAAATACAAATATAAATAGTACCGAATATAAATATTATATCAGCATACCGTTTAAAATGTGTGTGAATTGGGGCACCTGGGTGGCTCAGTGGGTTAAGCCTCTGTCTTCAGCTCAGGTCATGGTCCCAGGGCCCTGGGATCAAGCCCCACATTGGGTTGTCTGCTCACTGGGGAGCCTGCTTCCCCTCTCTCTGCCTGTCTCTCTGCCTCTTGTGATCTCTGTCTGTCAAATAAATAAAAAAAATCTTTGAGAAAAAAAAATAAAATGTGTGTGAATGGTTGAATGAAGAATTTTGATGGTAGGTAGAGACAAAGTATGTACATTATTATAAACATCCAGTATCTAAAGGAAACTTGTTTCACTATACTAAAAATTTTTTAAGACTGGTATCCGGGAACTACTGCTCAACATAAAAAGTTTTAGCTTAAACTTAGGATAGGGTCTTATTTAGATAATATGGATAAACTAGGAACGAAGAGAAAAGAGATAAGGCATCCAGAAAGGATGGCTCCTGGGTTCTCCCAGGACATTCCTATATTCACCATTCCTCCTTACATAGATCTACACTCGAACAGAGGTACCTACAGGTACTTCCAGTTACCTACAGGAGGCTGCACCAGAAAGGAACAACAAGGAAAGTCGGTATTAAAAGAGAATGCAGGAATAGTCTGGAGTTTTAGGAGATCATTCCAGACTATAGGTTGGGTGGGGGATTTTGGATTTCAGAGTTAGTTCTGCTAGCAGCAGCCTGCTCAAAATCTTGGGCATGCTTTGTAGCTACAGAAGTATTTCTGAGCAGTGAGTTTCATCATATGTGATCTTGATTATGGGGTTAATGTCCTATCTCCCCCACTAGACTGTAATATCCCCCAAGACAGAGAGGATCCTACCTGTCTTTCTCAACAGACACTAGCACCTACAGAGCACTGGCTAGCTTGTAGACATAGTACATGAACAATAAATATTTGTTCAACTAGTGCATGGTGTTTCTACCTCCGGAAGAGCCCAGCTGAGAATTATTATAATTTGTTACATCCATTAACAGTGTCCAACATGTGGCAATGAGTTGAAAGCCCCCCCCCAAAAAAAAAATCACCTAGTTAGCCCCAGGAGAGTGGAAACAGGAAAGGCTGCTAAAAGCAAAGTTTAATTAAAATAGCAGGAGGCCCAGTGGAGAAAATCTAAGCTTCTTCCCAATTGGCACAGCACTCACATAACCCATAAGCTGCAGTAGGTATAGATCTGTAAGCTCACCCCACTGCAGAGACAGCCCAGAGAAGGCAGCGGTGCACACTTTCAGCTTTGGCTCCTCAAAAATGCATCTGCTACACAAACAGGAGCTGGGACCAGAAATGGAAACAGAATCCCAAAGTCATGAGTCCAGGGACTGTCTGCTTAGTTTCCAACAGGAAGTCTCAGCAAGTCCAAGAACAATTACAGAGGGAGCACAAGACAGACTCAGTCTCTGCAGGAAACCTGCCCAGAAAACTATCAAATGGGTGTTCCAGCATCCAGAGTTGGCTCAGACGAGATAGTACGGGAACCTGGACAATCTCCGTTGCACTACCCATGGCCGTCTCTGTGATGCATCCATTCCTTTCTCCACCCTGGCCTCCTTCCACTCCCTGTCTCACTACCTGGAAACTCCAGACACCACAAAATTGCTCTAGGTTGTTCTCTCTGGCTGGAATAACCGCTCTTCCTCACCTTGAAGATGCAAATTGAGCACTTTGATCACTGTTTAAAGCGATCAACCTTGCAAACAGATGTGGCCACTATCTCAATGTATTTATGTATTTATAATATATATATTTATATATTTTTTATTTATACCTACCATCATTTTGTCATTTACATGCTATTTTGCAGTTTTCTTTAAATATATGACACCTCTGTTGAGTGTCTTCTTCTTGTTTTTTTTAATAATTTTTATTTTTTATTTTTTAATTTTTTTAAAGATTTTATTTATTTATTTGACAGACAGAGATCACAGGTAGGCAGAGAGGCAAGCTAAGAGAGAGGAGGAAGCAGGCTTTCTGCTGAGCAGAGAGCCTGATGTGAGGCTTGATCCCAGGACCCTGGGATCATGACCTGAGCCGAAGGCAGAGGCTTTAACCCACTGAGCCACCCAGGTGCCCCTTTTTTGATAATTTTTTAAAGTAAACTCTATATCCAACGTGGGGCTCAAACTCACGACGCCAAGAGTTGCATGCTGTACCATCTGAGCAGCCAGGTGGTCCACAGTGTCTTAAAAGGGCCAAAGTCTTCTGTATCTTCAGTGTTTTCTGTCCCTGACACACATAATCCACACATCATCACTTAGCAAATGTGTACTGGACAATAGGGACACGTGCCTGAACTGCAATCTTTCACAGAAATGTCCTGCCAGGCAACGCACCAACAGGTAAATCTTATTATTATTATTTTTTTAAGTGGGGGAGAGGGGAAGGGAAGGGAAAGGAAAAGATAAAATCTCAAGCAGGCTCCACGTCCAGTGCAGAGCCTTATGTGGGGCTCGATCCCATGACCCTGAGATTTCAACCTGAGCCAAAATCAAGAGTTAGATACTTAACCCACAGAGCCATCCCACCTAAATCTTGTCAGGAAGATTGTAGAGCCCACCAGGATGTTTTTGTACCCAAAGAAACAGAGCAAGGAAGAAAAGGCAAAAATATAATGTATTTGTTCCTAGCCAGTTAAAAGAATGCTTCAAAGACAATGACCAACATATGATTTTGAAATCAGCTGTAAAAAATGCTTTATTTTATTGCATAGAGATAATCAGCCATTTGCATGATTTCCTGCAGAGAACCAATACTGAAGTCCTAAGTAACAGTTGTTCACAACCCACAGACCTTTGGAATACCTTACTTCTGTTTCTGCTATCAGACCCGAGCCCCGAGCAGAGACCAGAAAGGTTTCAAATGCCCCTTAAACAGTGTAGTCACTGAGAAGCATCCAAAAGAGATGGATGGGGGAAAAAATCACGAAAAGAAGTGAGACCTGTTCCCTCCGTGCCCAGGTCTGAGCGCCGACCTCCCAAGAAGCCTGGCTCGTTCATGGAATCTGTGCAGCTCTCTGGCCCTCACACAGTATTTTTCATGGCACAATTTGGCTTTTGTGTATGATCTGGACCTGACAGCTATGGCTGTTTTATAATGAAAAACTACAACTATTTAGCTTCCATTACATAATAATTCACGATCTCCGATGGAAATGTTCAAGTCACTTAGGACTCTGATTTGGAACAACGTATCTGTTTTAATTCAGATGACAGTGGTAATTCATTTGGACAACATGATTCATATAATGTGCTTCTCCTTCACCATAACCTCTGCTGTCAGAAAATGACACCGTTTCACGGGACCATCTCAAAAGAGTAAGAAGTAAATCCTTTTACATACAGGAGTACTATAATTTATCCAAATGCATAGAATTTTTATTCCTACAGGAAGAGAAAGAACAAGTGTGTCTTATTTTTTAAATTACAGTTAGTAAGGATCACTTAGTAAGATGTAAAATCAATTTAATAGGTCTGACCTGTGTATTTTGTAAAACGAAATGCAACTGAATAGGAAAATAGGAATGGGCTCTGTGCAATCAGGATAAACGGTGCTTTGAAGAGAGAGAATGCAGTGTGCTGTGATACAAAATGTATTTCTTACTGAGGCTCATGGCCAGAAAAGGTAGGAAAGACCTGCTGAACTCAGGCAGCACCGTGAAAATTCGGGTGAAAAATCCTGATTTTATTTCTGACATTTATTAGTGATGGGCCCTTGTGCAAGTAACAACTTCTCTACCTGTTTCCTTATCTGAAATAGAGGAGGCACCTCATAAAGTTACTTGAGGTTTAAAGAATATCATGTGTTTAATTCGCTCGTTGTTTTGATAATATAGGGAACATAATTCTTTACTGTTCAAATGCTTTAGCACAGTGCCTGGTACTTAACAAGCACTCACTGAGAGTTAGCAACTATTGCTGTTAATGTTATTGTTTTAAAATTGTTATTATTGTCTTATAAGGCAACATGAATATTATAATCAGGAAATTTCCAAAATAGAAGAATCAAATACTACTTTCCAAGTCCTATGGGCATAACTAAGCAAAGTAGATTGGAACTTTGTGGTTGTTGCCTACTTTCTGACTCAAACTTCTTGATGTTCAGCTGAGAAATTAACCAGGAGTTCACCAGCTGGTATTTTTTGTTTAAGATTTTATTTATTTATTTATTTGCTTACTTTCTTATGTGAGAGACAGAGAGAGACTATTAGCAGCAGAGAGGCACAGAGAGAGAGAGGGAGAAATAGGCTTCCTGCTGAACAGGGAGCCCAAAGCAGGGCTCAATCCCAGGAACCCCATGTCTTAACCTGAGCTGAAAGAAGACGCTTAACCCACTGAGCCACCCAGGCCCCCCCCACCAGCTGATCTTCAGCTTCCTTCTCAGGCTAAAGCCAAAAAGGAAGAGTTGGTATATATGGTGAGAGCAGGAATAGCTGCCTTTTATTGAGTGCTTATTACAGTGTACTTACAGCACGTATTGAATCTATTTTAAAGGTGAAGAAATGGGTTTGAAGTTTAAGTAAGTTTTTCATGGTCCCATTATTGATAAGTTTTGGCATGTCTTGAGACGTTAACATGGGAAGTATACCATGATCATTGAATGCAAGCACCAACCTATGGCAGGCCTCAATATTTAGCATCCTTTTTGTTTGGGTTGAAGACTCAAACCCCTTTAGGTCCCTACTTCCTGGGCCTTTCTGCTCTACCAAAAGGCCATTGAGACTGTCAGGTTCTTTTTTGGAGTCAGCCCATATATTTGCCTGCCTGCACTTTGACCCCTTGAAACAGCACAGATTATGTATTCAGCTTCTGCTGTTTCACACGTCCTAGAAAAATGAAAAGGATTTATCTCCTTTCTCTCTTTTCTTTTCTGGAGTCAACATTCTGAGTTGCCTTTCAACTTCACTTTCATGGGATGGCTCTTACCCGTTTCTTCCCATATTGTTCATTTTCTCCTGGATGGTCCTCACTCTGAACATTTCCCTTAATGGAATACTCCTGAGGCATGTGGCCTGTTCAGAGTATTGGAAAACTGGTTCATTTAAAATCCATACTTATCTATCACTGTCCTCAGAGTGCATCAGGCTTTTTGGAACCAAACTGCTTCACACTCTGCTTCACCTCCAGGGTTTGGTCACTAAAACATCAAGGTATTTTTTCAAATGAAGTGCTGGGCCAATCTTTCCATCCTGCATTTCTATAACCACGTTTTTGGACCTCAATTACAGTTTTATTTTTATCCCTGTAATATTTTCTTGCCTTGCTCTTGGCTCCGCTTTCCATCCTAGAGAGGTCACTTCAATTCTTAATTCTGCCTTGCATAAAATTAACTATTATTCTCCAGAGTGTATCACATGCAAATGTAAAAAGCATGTGGTTACACTAGACTATAATAAGTTGACAGACTATGAGAGACAGATGGAAAAATATATATACACACAAAAGCATACATTTTTGCTTCTCTCATTAAATTGTAAACGCCGTGAGTTCATGAGTACCACATCCTTCTCCTTTTAGAACATTGTGTGGGCACAAAGGTCATCATACTCATTTTGACTGAATGATTATTAATTTGCACATGTCAAAATTCACTGCTAGAATTGATGATAAGCCAAGAGGCAAGAGAGGAAATAAAACGCCACACATCTGAAGTGCAGGTTCAAAGGCAACGACTGGCACGTGTTGCTTTCTTGAACCCAATCAATCATGGAGTTGACAGAAAATAGAAATTCATAGTAGAAAAGAGCCCAACGGAAAACAGAAGAGAGAAAGAGACCAGAAGAAAACACACATGTGCACATGCATATACACACAAGCCACTGATGGGTGACATTCCTTAGGGTAGTTACTAGAAGGCTTTCACACATGAATACCGCCATTTAATGGCATTAGGTCCTTGACTTTGTATTACTATTAATAGACAGCCTATTAGCGTGTTGCTATTTACAGGCTTCCACAAGGCAACATGATTTCCCAGTAGTATATTACCATTAATTGGTAAAAGGCACTCTAGGAATACCAGTCTAAGACAATAGCTCAGCCACAATTAAAAGAGAATTGCATTTGCTGACCTAGACGACAAAGCAGAGTGTGCCTGGGAAATTCTCTGCAATATTTTATATCCTGAACTAATTAAAGATCACATTCCCCATACAGCCAGAAAGCAAACATGAGAAATACCCCCAGCTGAAGACTTTCTACTTTGATGGTTACTATAATGAGTTCAGTCCCAAAGGTACAAGACAATAGAAAGAAGCTTCTGTCTCAAGGTTGTGGAATGAGGCCCTGACTCCCCTTCCTTTTGGAGCAATTCCTTTTTGTGCCATATCAGCCCCATCCAAGTGCTGCAGTTCAATTTGTAAAGAGAATGCAGGGGGGAAACTGATCTCATTCTAGTCTGCTAAATTTCTCTAACAGATTTAATGTTGACAAAGATTAAGAATAGCATATCATCATTGCCAGATTGTATGCTGAATGAATTTCATTTATTAACTTGGGAGAGTCTTCCCTCATCTAAAGCAGACAGCAGACTAAAAATGTTTTTACTGTATGATTAAAGTATCTTTACACAGGCAGCCCTAGGCACCCCAAGTTATTGCTCTATTGCCTAGAGGTAAATTAAGGTGATACTTTTCCTTCTCCCCATCTCTAATAGGATTGTACATTCTGCTGCTGGCAAAACCGATTACACTATTACCTATTGCAAAAACCTCATTCCTGAATGCTGATGTGTGTTCTGTCACATTTGGCTTGAAAAAATTACCTCTTACTACTTTGTTCTGATAAGGGGGAAACTTGTGGGAAAGATATTTTCAGGGAGAGAGAGAGAAACATAAAGGAAAAATGCACAGTAGGCACTGAATGTGAGTTAACAGATGTCACTATTTTGAAACATTTCATCATATTTTTCCTCCAAATTTCTTTTACAATCAGCCTAATCATGTCAGCAAGCATTTTAGAGAATCAGTGCTGTCCTAACAGATACAGACATTTTTCATCTACAACACAGATACATTGCTAGAAGAAAACAAATACTTTATAGATAACAAGACACCTCAAATTAAACTAAATCATATCATAACTTCTAAAGTCACGCTATATAGCCCAGTAAAACTCTCTGGGAATTGATCCTTAAAGGAAAAAGTAAATATGTAAAGCGTTTGATGTTAATTAGCATTTTAATGTCTGTAAGACTTTTTAATTCCAGACAACAAATACATATGGAGCATTTACTACATTAGAGATACTATCTCAGTCTGTGGATATAGTGTGGAATATGAAAACCCAAGGAGGTTTAAAAGTATTTTGAATTTTACAACATTATTTGCCCCGTTATAGCATATTAGTTAGGAAAGTCCCAATTTAATATTGAACATCTCTGTATCTTTTGGCCCCTGTATCTTTTGGCCCTCTGTATCTTTTGTGAAGGGAATGGATACTCTGCATTAATACATCAAGTCTCAAATGATTCTATAGGCTTTTCTAGTTCTAGGCTATCACTTTTCTGAAAGGAGATATTTCCTGTGCTTTCTCTTCCAACACAAGTTAGCCACCTTTCTAAATTTCTCAAGTTTTAATATTTCAAATGATGGTCACTTACCACAAAGCAATCAAAGCATTGCTAATAGTATACAAGATGACTCAAGGTGACAGAGAGATATGTGTTTGGGTGGCTCAGTCGGTTAAGTGACCAACTCTTGGTTTCAGCTCAGGTTCCCACCCCAGGGTCGTAAGATCAAGCCCCGCATTGGGCTCTATGCTCAGTGGGGAGTCTGCCTGAGATTCTCTCTCCTTCTGTCCCACCCCTCTACACGCATGTGTGTGCACTCACACTCTCTCTAAAATAAATAAATAAATTTTAAAAAACAAAAAGATCACATAGGAGAACAACAAAGCCAAGTTCAGGTGTGATGGCTGGGCAGTCGGCTAGACTCACTCATTTTACAAATCCTTTGCTTCCATGAAGCATTTTAAAGCCAGGTGATTTAAAAGCAGATTCTCAGCAAAATTAGTAACTGCTCATATCTAGAACCCTCAAAATAGTTCTTGAGTACTCAAAACCATGGATGTTAAATCCATGAATACTAAAGGTATATACTCTCCTGGGTATCATTTAGCAATATCTCATTCAGTTATCATGTAAAATTAACATCAGAATAGTAGATGACAATTGTGCCTTATATAACATTAAAAAATATATGGTTCTGAGCTATAACTCTGAAAATGAACTGAAATGGTTGGGTCAGCTCACACCATTTGGGGACTTTCCCAATTCCTGTCCTGCCTTCCCCCCAGCAGAATTTGTAACCCCATCCACTCAACCCCCCAAAATAAATTTGCAAACTACTGATACAGCACTCACGGACTCTACAACAATTTTCCCTTTGAACATATCATTCAAGGTCCCAGGTCATGTAGTCATCACTTCTGTGTGTCAAGAAGACAGCGAGTCTTCAACAAACGTTTGCTGACTGAATGGTACCAAAACAGTACAGGGGCGCCTGGGTGGCTCAGTGGGTTAAGCCACTGCCTTCAGCTCAGGCCATGGTCTCAGGTTCCTGGGATCAAGCCCCACATCGGGCTCTCTGCTCAGCAGGGAGCCTGCTTCCCCCCTGTCTCTGCCTGCCTCTCTGCCTACTTGTGATCTCTGTCAAATAAATAAACAAAAAATCTAAAAAACAAAATAAAACAAAAAACATTACAAGAAGGTAGCACAGATATCTATACTCTATAAAGTGGGAAGTTAATGGTATTTTTTTACCAGCAGGTTTTTCAGGTACAGCAAGTAAAATGCTAGAGGGTAAGTTCTTTGAGGGCAGAAGCATATCTGTCTTTTCCTGGTGCACAGCCGTGCTACAGAAACTTGGCAGAATACTCCCCACACAACAAAGGCTCTTCATAAACAGCTATGGAATGAACTTCAAAGTATTAAAAGGGATCTCAGAAGCAGAATCTTCTGTGCTCATGTGTATTTTACCTGTAGAATAGTTTCCTTGATAGGCATAACTGTATTCAAGATTACAAAACTGTATGGAATTGCAGAGCAGGGTTTTAAAAAAACAAAACAAAAAACAAACCCATAACCTTTATTCCACCTTTTGCTTTTAAGTAAGACCTTTTAAGTAAGACCTTTCAAAAATGACCACAAACTGGATTCTGTTATAAAGTATCCTTGTCCTATTGACCGATGGTTTCTGACCAATTTAAGCTATATCACCTCAATAAGTACCAGGTGATGTCATATCATAAAATCTGGAGACAGACTTGGGTCAAGGTCTGATGCTGTCATTAACCAGCTGTGTGACCTCCAGCCAATGACTAAATTTCTCCAGAGCCTCCTCAGTTTCCTCCTTCATAAAACTGAAATGAGAAGGACACCCACCTCATAGGGGAGTTAAGAGAGAAACGTACATGCAAAAGAGACATCCACTTTCATTTTCATTTGTGTAAAATTTTCACGCTACAATATTTTTTTTCCCCAACCAAAACTTTGCACTAGGCACCTCCTAGTGCTATTTAAAATGCATGGACTGGGGCTCCTAGGTGGCTCAGTGGGTTAAGCCTCTGCCTTAGGCTCAGGTCATGATCCCAGGGTCCTGGGATTGAGCCCCACATCGGGCTCTGTGCTCAGCAAGGAGCCTGCCTCCACCTCTCTCTGCCTATCTCTGTCTGTCACATAAACATTTAAAAAAACACAACCAAACAAACAAACAAACAAAAAACGCAAGGACTTTAGCAGGGATTTGAATCCTTTTGGTAAAAAGAGTCCTCCTGATACAGGTATATTTATCTAAGAAAAATGCTCTCAGACTTCAGTGCCAGGCAGCAGAGAGCCCGCTGTGGTCCCTCCTCTGATGCAGTGAACAGGCTGGGGGGTGGGGGACTGGGGGGGGGGTCACTGTGCAGGAAATAAGCTTGCCACTGTGGCAAAATACAATGAAGTGTGACCCTAGAAACGCACTTAGTTCATTATGAAAGAAGCAGTCCAGGGACTTACAGAAACAAGTATAAGAGAGACCCAAACTAGGCTATAGAGTTCCAGACAAACTCTAGGCAAACGTTACTAAAGTCTATCATCAAAGTCAGGTTCAATGTAAAGTATTCTCAAACCAAGCAAGGAAGCTGAACAAGGAACAGCCTGTGGCATGCTATGGGTTAATATAATCTTGGGGAAGGGTATGGAATATGGAGTAGATGTGAATCATTTTTATGATTATCACCATGAACATCAGGCAGAATCTTTAGCGTTTCCCAGCTCTGGAGTGTTGCTGCCTTTAGTGCTCTCTGAAGACTCTCTCCAATAGCACAGGAGGGTCTCTTCAAATTCAGCTCTTGGAATTTAAGACTGGATCTCCTTCCTCTTTTCATAAAGTTGTTCGTAGGTCTAATACCTTGGGGCTGCACACAGTGTTCCTTCCTTGCTTCAACCCAACCAGAAAGGAGCAAGTGTCTGCTATGTGCTCACCACTGCCAGAACCACTCCAGTGTGAGGAAGACAGAGGGCCTACACTGGGGATGGCAGCCTAATAGAACTCAGAGCTCCTGTTAGAGGAGGCAGTTAACGAGGTTCTAGCAGGATGTCTGGAGGCCAGCAGTGGGAAGTCATGGCCAACCGTGAGGAAGTTAGAGGCCTGCCCTGGCAGTGCACCACAGCAAAACCACAAGAAACCAGATCAAACCAGAGAGGCCCAAGATGGCCAACAAAGCAGGCCAAAGTTCACATTATTCCTTTGTCATACTACATTAATATACTAAAATCTCCTCCCTAAGGATCCCATGACAGAAAACTCTTGACCAAATAAAGAAAAGAAAACCTGTAACCTTACTTCCAAGAAATCCCTGACTCAGGTAGAGAATATTCCACTCCACTGTTAACACCTGTGAATAAAAGATAGGAACCCAAACCCTAGGGGACAGATCTCTCCCTAGAGCTCACCTGCCCTCACATCTCAAGAGTTACTTTTGTTTTAATAAATGTTTTTTCCTGTGCTACTCATCCACCGTGTTGTGTCTGTCCTTGAATTTTTTCTCCTGATGAGACCAAGAGCCTCTGGCGACATCTTTGGGATGGGATGGGGGGAAGCCTCACTGCCGAATGTCTCCCCAGTCTAGCCGGCAACACCACTGCAAGTATATGACAGTAAGGTCTGTCAGTTATGACCATGGAAGTGTGCTCCCCAGGGAAGGGAGTTACAAAGAGAGAAGCATGCTGTGAACTCTGACTTGAGTAGGTATCACAGAAGCTTTCACAGAGCAAAAAACGTGTGATCTGGATTTATAGCATGAATTAGTAGGAGATGGGCAGCAGGAGAAGAGGCTTTCCAAGATGCTGTAGAAAAGATAGCACCCTTGTAATGGAGAGTACCAGTGTTAAAATGTGGGCAGAGGGCAGCACCGGTGAAGTGGAAAGGCAGGGGGAGCTCAAGCGAAGGTCTGCAACACCACACAGCATTCATGCAACAAAAATTTACTGACCACTGTGTGCCAGGCACAGGGGATAGAATCATGAGCAGAATCTCGATTCAGCCTGAATATTCTTTAGGCAAAAGTCTACATATGCTGTATAATCCATTGGCTTTTATTAAATATCCATTTGGTAGACGGGACAGCTGACAGCTGACAGCATGGTTACATACTGGCGGAGTGACCCTAATCCAAACCTTCACCAGTACTATGCACAATAGATTTAATCAATCTACAATCCCCAAATTTTTGCACAGAAAATTGTCAGTGCTCATCTTTTGGATGGATCGACACCAGAGAAAATCGACATCTAATGAAATTTTATAGGTTACAAAAAAAAATTTTTTTATTTAAACACCAAAAATCTTGGAACTGTCTCTTGTACTCTGATTTAAACTAGCTAATTTGAGCTCAAATAGCTGAGCTCTAATGACCAAATCATCTATAGTTCACGTGGCTTGCCCTTCAAAGAACTCTGTTAGATTCCTCTTCTTTTTTTTAAATTCATTCATTCAAAAGTGAGAGACATAGAGCACAAATGGGGGAGAGGGAAAGGGAGAAGCAGACTCCTTGCTAAGCAGGGAGCCCGACGCCAGGCTTGATCCCAAGGTCCTGGGATCATGACCTGAGCCTAAGGCAGAGGCTGAATCGGCACCCTTCTGTTAAATTATTCCATCAAGGATCTGAAAAAACAGTATATTGTAACAGTATACCAGCTATAGGGAGATTATTCCCATGATGACCAAAGAGAGGCGAGTCTGTGATACAGCAGCATCAGGAAAGTGCCCTCGACAGAAACAGCCAACTTCCTTGCTCTGAAAACTTTTCAGATGTCTGAAGAAACAACTTTCAAGACTGATCAACGGTTTGCTTGCTGCTTCTTTCTGCTCACAGACAAACTACAGATAATGCATTCCTCAGCTACTTGAAAGAAACAATGGAAATCATAGTGAAAAATATCTTCAATTGTTTTGAGTCAAATCAGCCAGTCAACATTTGTTGAAGATTTCATTGTGTACAAATTGTTGCAGCTGTCTGAGCTCACTGAAACAGGCATTTGGGAGAAGATGAACACTGAGCCAAGAGACCTGGATTAAATGGATTCTAGCCCCAGCTCTGTCACCAATTATTTGTGTGACCTAGCATAACTCCCCTCACTCCCGCCACCTTATCTTTTCCTACAGAAGAATGTCCTCCACCTGCCTACCTTGCTGGGTTGCTAGGAGAATCAAATGAGATAAGTTTACAAAAGCACTGTGGAAAGTATAATGTGCTGACAAATACAATGACTTATTATTTAACAGAACATGCTACCTCTCCTTGAGGAGGTTATGGGTCAGTAGAATAAAAATACTAGATTATTGATCTTTTTTTCACTGAAAAACAGCATAGATTTCTTTTTCAGAGAAAAACATCAAAAATCCACCTTCTGAACCAATTTTCATACTGCTGTGAAATTATGCACAGTGATCTCATTATTTAAGTATATAGGGATATTAATGTATTAGAATTACCTTGGCCCTGTGGTCCATTGCTGAGTAGGTTTGGGGACCTGAAATAGTTTTTTTTTTTTCTTTTTTAATATAGAAATTGTATTTTCCACATGACTTTGTTAAGGGTTCCAGAGTCAGGACAGGTTCACAAAAACACATAGTTGTTTCCCAATAGTGCTAGAAGATAGAGGATTGTGGCAAGGAACACGGTCCTCTGCAGTAGGCTGGCTTTAAATCCCAGTTACTTATTATGGGAAATACTGGGCAAGTCACTTAATTTCTCCAATCCCCAGTTCCTTCATCTGTATAACATGTATGACATGAGAACCACTCGTGTATACATCTTACTCATCTTAAAAGATTACTAAGGAAAACATCAAATGAGAAAATGTATGGAAAGGGGTCACACCACAGTGCTTGGGACACTAATGACAACAATAGGGCTGATGCAGAATACTCAGACAATGCAACAGATACTGCAGGGGACCCTCAAGTCACTAACCCATTAGATATGTTGGGGTTTTATTTTTTTAAGACTTTAAAAATTATTTATTTGACAGACACAGCCAGAGAGGGAACAGAAGCAGGGGGAGTGGGAGAGGGAGAAACAGGCTTCCTGCTGAGCAGGGACACCTCACCACCACCACCACCAGTGCAGAGCTCAATGCAGGGCTCGATCCCAGGATCTTTTTTTTTTTTTTAATTAATTTATTTATTTTCAGAAAAACAGTATTCATTATTTTTTCACCACACCCAGTGCTCCATGCAATCTGTGCCCTCTATAATACCCACCACCTGGTACCCCAACCTCCCACCCCCCCGCCACTTCAAACCCCTCAGATTGTTTTTCAGAGTCCATAGTCTCTTATGATTTACCTCCCCTTCCAATTTACCCCAACTCCCTTCTCCTCTCTAACACCCCTTGTCCTCCATGATATTTGTTATGTTCCATAAATAATTGAAACCATATGATAATTGACTCTCTCTGCTTGACTTATTTCATTCAGCATAATCTCTTCCAGTCCCGTCCATGTTGCTACAAAAGTTGGGTATTCGTCCTTTCTGATGGAGGCATAATACTCCATAGTGTATATGGACCACATCTTCCTTATCCTTTTGTCCGTTGAAGGGTATCTTGATTCTTTCCATAGTTTGGCGACCGTGGCCATTGCTGCTATAAACATTGGGGTACAGATGGCCCTTCTTTTCACGACGTCTGTATCTTTGGGGTAAATACTCAGGAGTGCAATTGCAGGGTCATAGGGAAGTTCTATTTTTAATTTCTTGAGGAATCTCCACACTGTTCTCCAAAGAGGATGCACCAACTTGCATTCCCACCAACAGTGTAAGAGGGTTCCCCTTTCTCCACATCCTCTCCAACACATGTTGTTTCCTGTTTTGTTAATTTTTGCCATTCTAACTGGTATAAGGTGATATCTCAATGTGGTTTTAATTTGAATATCCCTGAGGGCTAGTGATGATAAACATTTTTTCATATGTCTGATAGCCATTTGTATGTCTTGGGATCATGACCTGAGCAGAAGGCAGATGCTTAAGGACTGAGCCACCCAGGTGCCCCATGGATATGTTAATAAAGACAATTCATTGAGTATCTATTGTGAGCCAAATGCATTGTCTCTAAGTAGAAGATACTAACCACGTGGTCAGGCAAACTGAAGTTGAGCATCAGAGAACAGAAACCATTTGCAGATCACAAAGCTACTTAGTGGTGGAATGAAGATCCGCCCCAGACCTATGTGGCTCTTACTCCTTCCACAAGGCCAGCATCCCAGTCTACGGCTGATTCTCACTCAGCCTCTAAAAATCCTGGACCTCCTAGGATCTTTACTTCCCACATGATCAGTTCCCAGCGGTGTTGAGAGCATGAAATCTGAGGGGATCTACTCATAGTCCCATTCCTGCCATTATCCTTCAGCATGTCCACAAGGCCTTTTTGCTTCCTTCCTTGTTTCCTTAATGATAAGCATTGGGACACATCCACTCGATGTTTACATTGATTCAACTGCCCTGGATTAAATGAAGATTCTTTTTCCACGGCCCGGTGCCCTAAGAACTCCAAACTTTTCTGGGGACACACATGAAACTAACAATGCAATATAAGTGTTACAATAAAGATGATTGCCAACTCTATGATTAGAGGAGGGGGCAAAGTTCTCTTGGGTTGAGGCTTGGAAGTAACATCCTAGTGGGTGGAAGGACAATGCAATCAGAATGAAAGTGAGCATTGGCATATTCAAGGAACAGTAAGCAAATTAGGGTGTGTGAAGAAACAAAAGATTGGGAAGAAGCTTACTCAAGAGACCTGAACTCCAGAGGATCTCTCAGGCCTTGAAGCAGGAAACCACATACCCTCAGTAAAGTGCCAAGACAGTATCTAAGGCCAGGAGCCGAAGGGCAGGAGCTCTGGGCATAAACAGGAAAGTTCTGCCTGTCTTCTGGGCATCTAGTGCAAGCAGACACCCACAGGCCAGGGCAAAAGTGAGTGAGCCAGAGACGAAATTCTAGAAGCTCAGCTGGGATTAGAGGGGGCTTAACCAGGATAGATGCAGACAGAGTTGAGACATCTCCATCCAAGGTCAAAGCCATCTGTGAGAAATGTCTAGAGATGTCTAGAGATCAAGCAGAAAAATAAATTTCACCTTGGAGGATGACAAGTCATCGGAAATCCACTGAAGGTTAAGCGAGAGAAGAATCTCTGAATATTTTGCAAAACTTAAAGAAAACAAAAACTCTATAATTCCCCTTATTTTCACCCCTGACTTTAATTTAACCTCATTTGTTTTTGCCAGCAGTAAAATCCACAGAACATCTTGATGGTGACTGCCTCAGGGAGAAAGGAACCATGCATTTGTTCTATGTCTACTGTGTGCCAAGAATTTTAAATGTTTTCTTTCATTCAGTTTTTGCAAATCACTCAGTGATGCTCAGAGAAGTTAAATAACTTACCCAAGGTCACAAAGCTTTATCTTACCACTGTGGCTGCAGGGTTGTTACAGGGTTGAGAGGGCAGGATTATGTAATAACAACCCTTAGGGTGGGTTGGTGAGGCGGTGTCTTCACCATGAGTTCCAAAGGACAGGAAGCCATCTTGTCGACCTTCATGTCCTCCACACCACGGATTCCAATGCCATCACCATTGTCATAAGAGCAGTAATAACAAAGTTAATATTTATTTAGCATATCTACTATCACTGTTTTAGATTCTTTGCTTCCTGTCTCTAATCCTGAATGCAACTTGGCTAAGTGCTATGATGTCCGTTTCAGAGACGTGGAAGTTGGAGCTTGGAGAGGTGAAGGCACAGGCCGGAAGTTATACAGCCAAAGCCAGGATCCAAACCAACGTTTGCCAGCACACGCCCATGGGTGCATGTGCACACACACACACGGATAATGAATGCACTAAACGGATATTAACCAAATTAAAGCTGTGGTATAATACAAAGGAGGAAAATCTTCTGTGGTGTGCATTAGTGCATGTGTCTCTATGCTCAAAAGCACGCAAGGCTAGCAAATTGCATTGGCTAGAGACCTGCAGTCCTGTATTACTACATAAGGACACTTCGAGAACCACTTCCGCATGCTGCCCCATCAAATTTCTCTGGCACTTAGACCACACAGGAGACACTGAATGGGGGCCATGGATACAAAAGCAAGGAAAAAAGTGTTCCGGGCAGGTGTTCAAGTGTTCACCTACATGTGATTCAATTCTTACAGACATCCACCAAGGGGCAACAAGCACAGGTCTGTAAAGACCTGAGATTGGGCTTGATTATCTGTCTATATCATTACTGGAGAGTAATCTCTACATGATCCTCTTAAGAACTGGTGATGATATTCACAAGGTGTCTGGCAAAAAGAAATACTCTGGGGAATGAGGTAAGATTACAATCCAACTCTCAATGTGAATTACTGTTGGAAAAAAAGAACTCAACACATTGCTCTAGTGTCACCCTACTACTTCTCCCAGAGATGTTACACAATTGTCAAAGAGCAAAATAATTCCTACATATGAGGCACAACTTTAGGCCTCTGTACTAAGGCAAATGCTACACCTCTTGTTCGGAATGCCCTTCCCTTCCCTTGTCTGCGTGAAGACATCTTAATTATCATTTAAACTCCAGCTCTGGTGCCACCTCTTGGAGGAAGTCTTCCCTGACCCCTTCAGCTAGAGTGAGGTTTCTCAACATTGGCACTATTGACATTTGGGGCCATATCATTCCTTGTTGTGAAAGATAGGAGAGTTCTACACATTGCAGTGTTTGGTGGAATCTGTGTTCACTTGGCTGTCAATAGCATCTAACCAGCTGCAACAAAAAAAGATGTCTCCAGATTTGCTCAAATGTTGAGGCAGGAGCAGGGGCGATCAACACCAGTTGAGAACCACCAAGCTAGTCTATCCTTGGGTTAGCTCTGCATGTTGGTTACTTGGCCCAGCCTTCAATTTAAATAGAGCAAGAAGTTTTTTCCCCTTTTTAAATTTTTTTTTAAAGATTTTTTTAAAGGAATCTCTCCACCCAACGTGGGGCTCAAACTTACAATCCAAAGATCAAAAGTCACATGCTCTACCAACTGAGCCAGCCAGGTGCCCTTTGAGTAATAAATTCTCGGAGGAACTTTCTTAATTCCATGTTTCTCTGCTAATATAAGTGAAGGTTAAGATCTAAAAAGCAGAATTTGTTGAGTGAGTGGTCCACTTTGGCAAACTCAAGGGCCTGCCCTGTATTGTTCACAACCTTCTTCACAGAACAGAACTATGCCTAAGGACAAGAGAACAATTCATGACAGAAATCTAAGTTCAAGCTATACAACCTTGATCTTAAGTTTTCTTATCTAAAATGTGGACCTAATGTTGGCTTTCTCACAAGGTTTCTGGATTAAGTGAAATATAAACATCAAGCTGCCTAGCAAGAACCCCTTTCTCCTTCCACCAGAAGGTTAGGAATGGGTTAATGTGTGAGAAAATGCTTGGTAAATTCTAATAGCTAAACAGCTGTAAAGTGTTATGATTGGATTTTTAAAAATCAGTAATAAAAATTGTGCTTTCTTTTCTGAATTCAAGGAAATTCAAAAAATCCCTGTGAGGATGATATTAATTAGAAATAATAATCACAGTATAAAGAACACTTCACAGTTTATAAGGTCCGCTCGCACACATGATATCTTTCAGGGGCCCCCATTGCTCAAGGCAATGTTACCTGAAAAGGGAAGAGTCTGCCTAGGAGACCCACAGAAACTCCCCACGTTCCCAGAGCTGGTGACTCAAATCCAGTCTGCAATAACGGACCTCTTTCCAATGAACAGTGCAGTAATGTTTTAAACACAGAACAAAGAGCCATTCAGCTCAGCCTTTCTGAAATTTGAATTACATTCTTATATGCAAAACTAGGTAGACAGTGGAGACCATTAGAACTGATTATGTCGACGGCTATCATCATTAGTTGCATATAAGCCAGCATTAAGGATTTGAAAACATAAAAAAGAGCTATTTCTTTTGTCAAAAGCAATTATAATTAATTCTCAAAAAATGTATACATTCAACCCAAATCAGATGAAGGAATAAACCAAAGGGAAAGATGGGCTTTTTTTTCCAGTTTTGCATGCAAAACTCTTAATTAAACCCAGACATGCAAAAGTAGTTTCAGAAGAAAGGTTAATGGAATGGTGTAGGGAGGGAGAATGTCTCCAGAGAACTTTGCGGGCTTTAGTTTTTCTGGGCCAGCTCTTTGGTCGCTCTCAGGATTAAGTAAAAAAAAATAAAAAAAATCTACAAAATGCATTTCTCTCTTTGGAATCAAGAATGGATTGGGGCCACCCTCCAGCACACTGCAAAGAGAGCTGTGGTGTGGAATGTATGTTCCAGGACTCTGACCGGCCCTGATGAAGAGGAGCCAAGTTTTGGACACATAGTACTTGACCTTAGAGAAATGCTAATAGAGTTTGGTTTAGAGTAATGGTGTCCTCATAGCATCTGGTGCATGCTACAAGTTTAGAAGGCAGTGAAGTAAGAAGGAAAATCTCAAGAAGCAAAGATGCCCATGTGTTTAATCTAAGCATAATTATTCAAGACTACCTCTTCTCTAAGCTTCATGATAAAAACCAATTATACCTGATGGCACAGAGTTCACTGGAACCCAAGATCAAGGACAAGCCTAATAGACTCTCCATATGATCTCACCACAACCCAGTGGGTGAAGGGTGGGGCTCAAGGACTGGTACAATTACAGATTGAAAAACACGTTAGCAACCATATGCCACCAAGTGGAAAGAATACATATTGATCTGGGACTAGACCTCCTGGAATGGGGTCCTGACCCCATTACCATTCATTCATTCATTCAATAGACACTGTATCTTCTGACTGTCCATGTTGTACCGGGTACTGCATGAAGCCAAGGGGCTCAAATGTCTCATGAAGCTTGTGATCTAGAAGGTGCAATGGGCATTCTCATTACCAAATGCAAAGTTTCAAGTAGTGAAGTAAAGGAGTATGGTTCTATAAGAAATCATGACAGTAATAGCAAAAAGCACCTACCCTCACCATTTACCGAGAGCATACTAGGTGCCCAACATGGTTCTATGAATTTAAATCATTTGATTCTTCCAACTTAATGAAGTAAGCTCCTACCACACTTCATTTTAATGTAGAAGGTATTAGTTTTCCTCATATGATGAAACAACTACACTCATAGTGTTGCCCTTTAGTGTTGAGGAAGTGGAGACAGAGAGACATTAATCTGTCCAGGGTTCCAGAGACATAAATGGTGGAGCTGAGATCCTAACCCAGACAGTTCAGAGCCCATATTTTGAATGCCCAAGTCAATGTATTATAGAAACTCCTCATCCAGGCTGAGATTGGAGAAGGCTTTGCTGAGGAGGGAACACTTGAGCTATAGGTTAGTAGGAGTCCATCAAAAGAGAGCACAGAGTTAATCTGTAGGAATGGAGTCATTTGAAGCAGAGGAGGGAAAGTGGGCAAAGGAGAGGAGGCCCCTATCCTCGGGGATAGCATGAGGCAGTGCAAGGAGATGGGCTTGAGTTGGAGCAGAGCAATTGAGTCTTCATCTTACAGCAGTGGGAAGGTACTGAAAGGCTTTTGGACAGCAGTAATATGATTTGTGATATAAGAATTTCTCTGGCTGCAGTGTGGAAAATGGAGCAGAGAGGTTCAGAGGGCATATGAAAACAAATTGGATATAATGGAATTGTCTAGGGTCTAGGCCAATGATTCTCAAAGTATGGTCTCTGAACCAGCAGCATGACTGGCCCCCAAGAGGTTCTTATAAATTTGAATTCTTGGGACATAACCCATACCTACTGAATCAGACACTTGGGGGATGTATCGGTTAGTTATTTATTGCTATCGAAAGACTACCATAAACTTAGCAGCTTAATGCAGCATATATTTATTGCTTTGTAGTTCCCGTGGGTCAGGAGTCTTGGCACTGCTAGGTGGGTTCTTTGCTCGGGGTCTTTTAAGGTTGCAATCAAGGTGTTGGACAGGCTGTGTTCTCATCTGGAAACTCAAGTGGAGAAAATCTACCACCAAGCTCACTGAGTTTGTTAGCAGAATTAATTTACTTGTGACTGTAGAAGTGAGGGCCCAGATTCTTGCTAACTATTATCTGGAGGCTTCTCCTAGGTCTTGCATGGCCCTTGCAGCTCCCAGAGGCTACCCAGAGTTCCTTGTCACATGAGCTTGCCCAGCATGGTTGTTTACTTCACCAAGCCAGCAGTGTCTCTGCAGCAAATCTGTTAGCCCAACAGAGTCTTCTTTTTTTTTTTTTTTAAAGATTTTATTTATTTATTTGACAGAGAGAGATCACAAGTAGGCAGAGAGGCAGGCAGAGAGAGAGGAAGGGAAACAGGCCCCCTGCTGAGCAGAGAGCCCGATGCGGGACTCGATCCCAGGACCCTGAGATCCTGACCTGAGCCGAAGGCAGCGGCTTAACCCACTGAGCCACCCAGGCGCCCCAGCCCAACAGAGTCTTATAAAATATACCATAATTGTGGGAGTGACACCCCATCACCGTTGCCATATTCTATTGGTTAGAAGCAAGTCACAGATCCTTGCACAAAGGGGGAGGATTATATTAAGGTATGAACACCAGGAAGCAAGGATTGTGGGGCAACACCTCAGAATCCGTCCACACAGTACTCTGTTTTAATCAGTCTTCCAGATAACTGTGTTGCATACTCAAGTTTAGAACCTCTAGTTCAGATTACAGATTTGAGAGACATTTTGAAGGCTGGACCAAAAGAATGAGGAGCTCAAGTCGCTGTATTGCATTGTACAGATTAGCATTGAGGTCATTAGCATGGGCTTTGGAGCCATTAAGATCCAAGGTCGAGTCTCTGCCACTTTCTAGATTGTGTGACCTTGGGCAAGTTATTGAAACTCACACAAAGCTTCAGCTACTTTATGTGTATCATGGCATTCCCATGGAAACTACTCCTTAGAATTTAGGGTTTTATGAGTTAAGTGATCATCAATGTAAACTATGTCTGATTGTCTGACACAAAGAATGTGCTCAATAGATGTAGGCCACTGTTATGGACATCTGTGGGATTTAGTCTCCTCTGTAAAATGAGATTAGACCATGCAATATGAATGACTTGTGATTCAAGAATCCAAATATTATAGTTAAAAAAATCTTACTTTGAGAAGGGAGCATTTTTTTCTCTGATACCTAGAATAATAATGGCAGCACTGAGATTATGAGTTGTTTTTTTTTGTTGTTTAGTTGTTGTTTTTGTGTTTTTAGTCTCCCATAATCCTGGAAGTGAGCCACCACTAGCCTCCTTAGCTTGTTAGAAAAACTTGCTCCATATGGAACTTCCTGAATGGTTGGTATATCTTCCAGGGCCCCAGTAACTATATTTGCCTCTTTTGAAATACAAAATATGAAACAGATTAAACTGAGTCATTACAAACACCCTAAGGGAATTTTCTAAACACTTAATAAGTGGGAATCCCAATCTATGGAAATTTATGTTTTTGGCACATCTCACACAATACTGTAGTTGTGGGCGTACTTTTCTATCTTCCTCATTGGGATAAAAACTCCTTGCAGGCATGGACCATATCTTACTGTCCTGGGTAAGGGGAGGAGAAGCCTCTTCTGGAAAGAGGCAATGACTCTTTTATTCTCCACCCTTCTCTCTCCTCTGTTCTCTCGTCCCCTTCCTCTTCTCCAATCAAGGTTACACTCCCCAACATTTGGGAAGAGCTCTGCATTTAAGAGAATTCCTGTTAGTAGGAATCAGAAGGGAGCCGGACAGTGGGGCAAGATTTAGGTAGAATATACAGGAAAACTAATGTCAAGCCCTCCTCTACTTCTCTGTGTTCTTCAAGGTAAAGGTCAGGGTTCATCTTCATGTAAATGAAAGCTTATCTAGGAAAATCACTTGAATGGGCTTTGTAAAGGCAAAATAAAGACACAGAGAAGAGGGAGGAAGATACAATAGAGGAAGACAGGACGAAACCTCTGGAGGATACCAAGCTCATTGGTTGTAGAGTCTGAGGCATGTTATTGGGTAGGGCAAATAAGGAAAGACAGAATATGTGGGATTTTTTTTTTTTTTAATGGCCCTAGATTACAGAATCTGGAACAAAGAAAGTGCTTAATGAATGCCTAAGGAATAAATGAATGAATGAAACCAAAGTCTTTCTTATTTCCTCTATACTTTGTAATGTGATCTCTCATTACTGACTACTGAAATAAGAGAAGGACATGGTCCCCAAAACTAGCAGACTCACATGTAGGAAAAAGCACAGCAACATGTCCCTCTGAAACAGGCACTGCCATCTGCCTAGGTCGGAGAGTATAATTTAGTAAAGAAACAGGCAGAACACGTAGTTCAGAGAATGTTAATACACAGTCAATAAAGTAACTAACCAATCCGTAGTAACAGCCCCCCAAAGGACAATTCTGGAGTGTTTTATTCTGAGAGCAAATTAAAGCAAAACAAAGATGAGTCTACCAAAAAAACAGCAGACTCTCCTCTATTTCACATATGAGTCCTTAGAGGAATTCATGGAAATTATCCATATCTTTCCCATATCTCCTCCCTACAGTGTACAGTAACAGCCTAAAAACCCCTTTGTTCAAGCATAGCTCCAGTGTATAAAATCAGGGCTGAGAGCTCTACCTTTTCTAGTCTCTGCGTGCAGAATATGTTCAGAATTAACTATTCATGAGCAGTACAAATCTAAGAACAGATCCAGAGTTTTGATAAGGCTGCAATTAGCCAGTTACACAACCAGAAGTCCTTTCATCAATTCATTAATGATTATTTTAAAACAGTACAATTCTTAGGGTATATAAAAGCTGCTATTTTATTCTTCATAATTAGAAACTACTTCTGTGCCTTTCTGGTTTGCTCCAGCAGCTGACGAGAATTCCCTTGGGACATGTGGTTGTTTAGCACATATGAATTTGTGTGCTTATTTGGGGAGAGGCAGGATGGGGACCAATGTTTTCATTCACATAATACATGCATAGCCATAGAATTAGCTGTTCATACGCTAATTTGGTGTGTAGTCCCTTTCATTTCTGTGCAGTTTATTGGATTTGGTGTCCTCATTAAGATGATTAAAATAAACCAGTCTATCAATATGTGGTCCAATTAGTTCAAATGTCTACAGCTTTAGTTTGGTCCTTTTCTGTCTCCAGGGCAGCACTACTTTGGGGATCTCTTTTCTGGACTTTTCTCAGGACACATGGGATGCCTGAGCCTCTCTTAGGTCATCCAAAATGAAGTCTCCCAATGAGCAGATGGGGTGGTGGGGAGAAAAGTCAATTTCTTCAGTCTTTGACATTTACTTAACATCTCCTTTATATACCACAGTTTCTAGAGAAACTATTTAGTGGGCACACATATAACTTAACACTAGGATTCCAAGAAGTTAAAATGCCCTGTTTTCATTACACTATTGACTCACATATGACACCTGCAAGCTTCTTTTTAATTTGAAGAATTGTTTTATTTGAAGTCAATTGAGCTTTAAAATTATCTGTTTTTTCCTTAGGGGGCCCAAATATAAGCTTACTTCTATATTTTTTAAACTATAAATCTGGTTTTCCAAAAATTGCACATGGAATAAACCGTTAGGTTGTATAAATATATATGTGAACACTCACTCATTCCCTTTCAATGAATACCCATTTCTAAAGACAATTCTCAAAAATTACTTGTCCAATTAACTTCTTTATGAACAAATAAATTCTGTTCACCTATAGACAAGCTACAGTTATGGTCTAGCAGCCCGGGTGTCTAATTTCAGAATATTATTAACGGTGGTTATTAGCTGGAGAAGCGATGTAGACGCGAGCATATAGGGTGAAATTTACAGTTATTGCTCTGCAAAGAGATAGCAAGAATGACTCAGTCTTCTAATAGAACTTACAACCAATAAGCTGTAGCGTTTAGATTAAATGACTTGATTTTTTTCTGTAGTTCAATAATTTACGTAAGATAAAATGGATGCAGTTTTATTATCGGTTCCTACGATCCAACATTTTAAATTGTTTTGCCTTCTCTGAGGATACTTAATGAAGGCTATATCCCATTGTCCTCAAGTCATTTTCCTTTCCTTCCAGGTCTATTTCCATGTGGGCTGCACGTGATCCCTGTTTTTATGCACCCAGTGCGAAGAGGCAACCTCATTGACAACAACCTTCGAGCAATATCCTCCAGAAGTTTCTTTCTTTCTTATACTGGTCAAATACTAGTGGAACTTACAGGCATGGGTAAACACTGACCAATCTGAGCAACTACTTTGTGGTAACAGCTCTAGCATAAGAAAGTAAATAAATTCTAAAACAAAAGAAAACATGAATCTGCTATGGGGGAAAATACCACAATGGAACTTGTGAAGTGACAAGAACTCTTTTTATAATTTAATTAGCCTAGACATAGGGCCAGTGTGGGGGCTCTATGCCAAGAAGACATACCTTGGAACCAAAGATAATCTTTTAGAGAATTCATGCAGATCTCACAACTACTGTAAGAACTATGTATGTATGGCCCCTGACCAACTCTCTGTCTCACAAGCTAATTATTATGATCATTAGCACTGATCATGACGTGTGGCATACCACCCTCCTCCAAGTGTACAGCAATAATTGTGGCGGACAGATCATTTGGAAACTGCATCATGGCGACAGACAATGGCAACCCATGTTTTATGACTGAGCGGACAAGTTGGTTAATAACCGTGAGTCAGTTGCCTTACCAGTAAATATTTAACAAACAAATAAGCATGTATTGAGTTCCTTCCATGTTAGATAATATGCAAGAGTCTAGGGTATTCTAGAAGTCAACTTCCTATCAGGTTATGAGTTGGTGAGAGAAGAAGCCGTACCTTCCACAGATATCACTGCACCTGTATGGGCATGACAGGCGTAACAAAGACTTGAATTGAAGGTGCGTAACAGACTAGAATTGAAGAAAGGAAGCAAATACTATGGAGAAAAATACAGGTGAGGATAAAAGATAAATGAAATAGGACTCATACCCACATGGACCTCGCTGTCTAACATATAGTGAGCCAAAAAAAATAAATGTTAGAAAACAACTTTGTTTAGAAGTAATAAAACAAAATAAAAGGAGAAGTGCTTGCTGCAGGAAGTGGGGAAAGATTAAGAGGGAGCTGGGTTCTGATGCACATACAGAAAATTTCCAGAAGAATGTACTCCTCCTACATGATGCCCAGAAGTCCTTCAAATACTATATTTTCTGTATACTATGGTTCACGTAGGTTGCTTAAACATCAGCGACTGGATGCTGTTTTTTTCGGCAATATGAATTTTACCAAATGACATGCTGGCATCTCCCAGTACATCTACTTGGCTGCCCCCACTCCCTGGTTATACCAGAGTAATTCAAAGCACCAGAGAGTATCTATCACTCTTTCCATATTGTGAGTGCAGTAATGTTTCTTTCCTCCCCTCCCCCTCGCCCCTGCCACCGGTTTATGATGACAGCTGCTCTTTGTGACTGCTTCAGAGACTGGTGGTCAGCTGGAATCTGCTGGCTCACAGCAAAGGCATTATAAATCTAGGAAACCCAGAGGAAACACTCCTTCTCCATCTCTCAGACCTAGGTAGGAATGCAGTCTCAGCAACAGAGCCTGATATGGAATTCAGAAAGGAGCAAATGGGAGAAGAACTAGTTGCTTCTGGCCTGTCTCCAGATAGACAGGCAAAAGAAGAGTTCCTAAAGAGTTCCTATCAGGAGGCCAGAACAGCAGAACAGAGAAGAATCTGGAACAGAAGCTCCAGCGGAGAGAAGAGAATGCATTTGGACAGAGCAAGTTAAATACTTGATACAGACACGGCCATTGGGGCCAGAAGGACAGCGATGATGGACTATAAAATCAGAAAGACCTAGGTGTAAGTCTAGATTCTGCTTCTTATTTGCTACATAACTTTGGGGTCTACTTAATCTCTGTATGGCTTAATTTCCTCAGCTATCAAATGGGGAAACACAAAAGAACCTGCTTAATAGTGTTGCTATAAGGATTAGAAGGGAATACTGTACAATTCCAGCAGAATGACTGTCCCATGGTAGGGACCCAAAAGTTACCAACAGCTCTGCTATTATTATTAAATTTATAATATCCACTATAAGAATTTAATGCACAGAAATACACCCACAGTTGGAAAAGACATATCCTCTGTAATAATGTTGGAAATTATGAAAACTGGAAGACCATCCAAATGTTCGCTAACAAAAGCAGGGTTTATGGAACGGTTACCGTTTGAAAATGAATGAGATCTATCTATGTGCATGGCCACGGCAGGTGTCCAAATGTGTAATTAAGTAAAAACAAAACAAACAAACAAAAACAAACAAACAAACAAAAACAAGTTCATGACAGATATTGGCAAGGATGTGGAGAAAGGGGAACTTTCTCACACTGCTGGTGGAATGCAAGATGGTGAAGCCACTCTGGAAAACAATATGGAGGTTCCTCAGAAATTTGAAATGACCCAGGAATTGCACTACTGGGTACTTACCCCAAAGATATAAATGTAGTGATCTGAAGGGGCATGTGCACCCTAATGTTTATAGCAGCAATGTCCACAATAGTCAAACTATGGAAAGAACCTAGATGACCACTGACAGATGAACTGATAAAGAAGATGCGGGATATATGTGTGTGTATGTATATATATATACATACACACATACATATACATACACACACAGTGGAATACTTCTCAGCTATTAAAAAATGAAACCTTGTCATTCACAACCACATGGATGGAACTAGAAGGTATTATGCTACATGAAATACATCAACCAAGGAAAGACAATTATCATATGACCTCACTCACATGTAGAATTTAAGAAGAGAGGGAAACTGGTTCCTGTGATTAAAAAACTCTAAATCACAGGAAACAAACTGAGGGTTGCTAGAGGGAACTGGGTGATGGACATTAAGGAGGGCAAGTGATGTAATGAACACTGGGTATTGTATGGGACAGATGAGTCACTGAGCTCCACCTCTGAAACTAATAATACACTAGATGTTAATTAATTGATTTTAAAATAAAAAGACCAAGTTCAACAATACTCAGAGTATCGTCCCATTTCTCTAAGTAACATTAGTTTTTAAATATATATATATAATATATATATATATTATATACATATATAAAAACTTTAAATAATGAAAAGATGTTATGTCTGTGGAACAAGATAAAGTAAAAATTATGCATTGCATATTTATGTGTTTTAATAAATTATTTGCAATAATTATTTTTGCTATTATTTTCAAGGGGCAGATTTTGAGATGGTGGAGCTTTTTCTTAACAGTCTAATTCTCAACAGTCTGATTCCTGCATGGTGTCCCATTGGGCACTAGACTCTTCTGCTGTTTTTTTTTGCTTCCTTGTCAGAAACTTAAGCCTCCTGTGCTCTGAAATCTCATAAAGGAGAGAAATCAAAAAGGTGCAGTAATCAAGGAGAAGAGCTGCAAGCATGGGAAACTTATTTATATTTTAGATGTTGATTCAATTCATTTCATTAGTCAGTTTGTCCCTCAGAATCCTGAGAAATGATTAGAACTAAGATAACATGACTCTGTAGTAGGCCTAGAATAATACCAAGTGAACAAGCCCAAATCCACCTCCAATTAGAAATGCTCTTCCAAAAATTTTCTACATAAAATAAACTGGGTTTATGCATAAATGAACTAACATAGGCAAATACTATACCCTTGAATGTATAAGCTTCCTATAACCTTGCAGCTTAGGCTCTGATTGGTTTTTGTTTTGTTTTTCTTTTGTTTTTTTTTACAACTTTGGGATTTGATTTCTAAAGCTATAATGCAAAACCTAAAAACATCGTTAGGATCTCAATATATAACACAAAGAGGTAAATATTCCACACAAACATAATTTTTCAAACTATGTATAATTTAAATATCATCAGGGCCCAGATATTTTATTTAGATAAGCAAGGAGTGGAAACATGACTCCAGTTTAATTAATTGGAATACTTTAGTATTTTCTTTGCAATGTTCACAGCTGGGACATCAACTTAACAAATGCTAAAATGAAGCAAAGATTAAATTGACAATGCAGGTCTTCCTTCCCAATCATCAGTTCAGTTTCTTATCCATAAGGCACTCTTAGTTATTTTTGTCTAGGGAGAAACTCCTCTAAGTGTGCAACAGTGTCATGTCATTGATCTGAACGAACAAAAGGGACTGGATAAAAGGGAAGTTGAGCAGCTTCCCTAAGATCCACACAACAACAAATGTTTTCAGGAACTCCTTAAATGTTTTTCCCGTAGTGCCTCATCCATAATTTCAGTCCACATAGTTTATTTATGTTTTGGTTATGCAGCATTCACTGAAAGTATTTTATTAAAGTCAAAATCAACAACTGGTTGGCTCCCCTTGTGCTTACAACTAGGCAGTTCCATTCACTTATAGTCACAATAAAATGTGCTTTGCTTCCTTTTACCTGCCTCTGGAGCCTTTCTGACCTCCCAAGAAAATCTGCCTCCATCACAGAATGCTGCCGAAAGAGAATGCTTGCTGGATTGAGTACCTCTTGCTAGTCATCTTTGCCGAAACCAGAAAGTCTGTTTCACGTGAACTAAGCAGGGACACAGAACACAAATTCAGTTGTTCCCCTTGCCTTTCCCCTTGGCAGTTGCCACAAAAACAACTCCTCCATGCAATATTGGTAGTAGGAGTCCTTTGATGCAAATGCTTTCCTTAATTCCAGAGCAAAAGCTCTAGTATTGGTTTGCTTCATCATGTAAGTTATGCAAAGGCAGCTGATGAAACTTACTCCCGTTAAAATTTGTGTTTGTGGCACGGTTTTAATGGCCCCCCTAGTCTCCATGTTGGTAAGGGAAGAATTCCTACTTTGGGGTCATGGACATCGCTGGTACATGACACTCAATACTGGACAGGTGTGGTAGACAACAAGTCATTAGTCACATGAACTCACAGTCCAGAAGAGGCCTGCCTACCATGCAGAGCTCCACAGGGGCTGTACTTGGGAACACAAGGAACAGCTGTGGAAGGCAGGTTTTGTAGCATAGAGAGGGTGTTATGCCCCATTTCTCACAGCACAATGTGACTGGCTTCTTGGCAGGTTGGTGAGGATAAGTAGCATCTGTGCCTGGCCCCTTGGTTAAAGGTGGGGGAGAGGGGTGTCCGTCTGACCAGGGGACCTTACTGGCATGAACAAAGGAGAATGGGAACTTAAAGTGAGGCCATTCAAGGACTTCCTGTTTTTACCAGGTGTTATAAATGCAACACGTAATACTGATCCTTAATTGTAGGCCTTACCCCAGAGGCCTAAACACATAAGTATTTGCTAAATGAGAGTAAATGAATGAAGGAATGAATGTGTTGAAAGTGGGAGGATTCTAAAACGTTGGAGGATACCACGACCGGGCCAGACACTGAACATCTTAGCTATACTGCAATCATTTATAAAACCTATAAAATGGGGACTGTGATATCTTTTCTGTTTATCTCAGGAGGTTACTTGAGAGCATAAAATCATTAACATATTTGGGCAACAGCCTAATTCCTTCAAAAGACCTGAAAGACCCTCCATGCCCTTTTACTTTGGACACACTGGCCTTCTTCCAATAGACTTTGCAGACTCTGTGCATGAGCAACACAGGGTAAGATATACTCTTTATATGCTTCCAAAGCACCCCTAATTTTTTCTGCAATTCAGGCTGAAATGGTTTCTTTGGGGTCTGTCTCTCGAATGCCTGGCACACAGTAAGTGCTCAACAAATGTCTGGAGGTGGAGTAAGGGAAAAAGTGATAAGGATCCGTAAAAGCGTACTCAGAAGTTAAAAGCACTACACACAATTGAAGAAACATGACTTTTGCCTCCCTCTTCAGTTGTGGGGAGAGCCCACTATACCCTTCTCTACCTTGCCTCCCCTGTCCAATCCTCGCCGCTGTGGGGGCGTCAGCCTTCCGAATAAGAAGTTAACAGACATCCCCATAAAGCCTCAGGTGGTATATGATAACACGCCAGATTTAGAGCTACCTCCTAAGCAGGGAAGTTAGGATTCATGGTGTAGGCAACAATATGTGATCACTAGGACCCGCTGAGCCAAAGGAAAATGATGGTAGAACTGGAAAAAGAGCTAAATATGAAGCCACATGCACCCGACTAACTGAGAAATTTTGGTAAGTTTTTTTTGTTTGTTTTTAAAGAGAAAAAAGGACTCACTACGTTGAATCTGGGTAACTGGTACTCAATATGTTGAGTCTGGGTAACTGGAAAAATGAATGTTGTCATCTGTAGAAACTTTAGGATCAAGAGGAAAGCTGGTTCTAGAGAGAGCTCAGGTGATGGTTACCAACTCAAGATGTTCTCTTTGAAATAAGCATCTTGAATACACAACTATCTTGAATAGTATTTTCCAGGTCTAAGAAAGCATTTTATTTTTAAGATGTATGTCTGGTCTCACAATAGCCAGTGTTTAACCAATGCTTGCTGCCTTAAACAAAACTTTTCTACTCTGTAATTTTTCTCCCAAGGACACTTCAGGAAAGTATGTGTCTTGCTAGCCTCCTCACAGGTATATGAGGCCTTCTGGCTTCTATACTAAAGGCTATTACCAGGGAGAGTATTACTGACCTCTAATGAGCCACATGGTTTCACAGACCCATGCCATGCTGCCATTTTGACGGACTCCCAGAGCATGCGCTTGTAAGTTACCCAAGGTCAAGGCCGACTGTGACTTGCATATCCTGAGCTGTCTAACTGACCTCATGTTCTAATACAGACATAGAAAAACTCAGTGAACCTTGAACAAATTCAGCTTCCACATTTACTGGGCATCTGTTCTGGGGTCTGGCACCAGCTGTGTTAAGTGTAAGAGCTACAAAGCTGAATAGCACATTTTCTGCCTTCAGGAAGCCCCCACCCAAGTCCAAACACAGACAATAAAAGATATCAGTACACTAACAAACACTAAGTGCTAGAGGAGGTATAGATTTAAGAAGTGAGAGAGCAATTGATTCCAGTGAGATAATAAATAAGCTCAGGGTGAGAATATTTAAACCAAAGTAGGACATTGGAAGTAAAGATGTATCTAGAAGAGCAAGTGCTTACAAAAGGATAGGTACAAGAATTACCCAGAAAAAGAGGCACACTCTGTTTTGAGGATTAGGTTGCATCTCATTTTGGACCTTTTAATTCAATGCCCTGAACTAAAAGTCTGAAAGTTTTCTTTTTTTTTAAAAGTTTTATTTATTTATTTGACAGAGATCACAAGTAGGCAGAAAGGCAGGCAGGGAGAGAGGAGGAAGCAGGCTCCCTGCTGAGCAAGAGAGACCCATCGGGGCTCAATCCCAGGACCCTGGGATCATGATCTGAACCAAAGGCAGAGGCTTTAACCCACTGAGCCACCCAGGTGCCCCGACAGTTTAGTTTATATTTTTAGGATGTTACATTTGCCACCTACATAAAGCCCAGACAAAAATACACTTCACACCAGAAACCCCCAAATAGTGAAATGTACATTGTCATCTGCTGTACAGAACAAATAGTCTCAAGTTACCATAGAAATCCCCACTCTTTTCTGTGGGAAAGTATTTAAATAAAGCTGTCAGACAGTCTCAATTAAAAATAATAAACGAAAGACCAATTATGGTCCCTTTGGATTCACTAATAAAGTTCATCAATGAACTTTCCATCAGGTATTCAGGAACAAAAAAGGTAGCATATGGAGGAATTTTCAGTGCAATTAAAGTACACCATTTACATTTTACATTGCCACCTTTGGCCGCCGGCAGTCTGAGCAAAATTAAATAACTGGTTACACTAAAGGCCTCAAGTGGTGGTGGAGGTGGCAGAAGGAATAAACAAGTAGAGGAGAAGGTCACAGCAAATATACTTGAAATGGGCAATTTCCTACAATTTTCCAAAACGAATTTAATTAGTTTTTAGCCCCTCTGTACCACTTGCTTCAACTTGATCCTCTAATGCAAAGTACTCAGAATACTGGCGCATTTTAGCAAGGGAGAATTTTCCTTCTCTACACCAGAAGCTCTTTTTTCTCCCTTTAAGATTTATTTACTTGAGAGATTGAGAGAGAGAGAGAGAGCGGAGGGGCAGGAGGGACAGAAGGAGAGGGAGAGGGAGAGATAACCTCAAGCAGACTCTGCACTCAGCACAGAAGCTGACGTGGGGCTCGAGCTCAGGGCCCTGAGATCATGACCTGAGCCAAATCAAGAGTCTGTTGCTTAACCAACTACACCACACAGGGGCCCCACCCCAAACTCTTTGGGCATCCTAGTTTATACAGCTTATGGGCTTCAAGAGGGCAGGGGTTAGGTTTCCTTCTCACAGAGCTCAGCACTTACCACACAGATCACTCAGCGGGTTTTGATAGAGTCTGTGTATTTACATGTACTTCGTGTAACCCAAAGGGAATCATCTGCTCTTGCTTCCTAACAGTATTTCATGCTACTCGCTTGTTTTGTGTGTTCTGCATGCTCGTAGATATCGGCTGCTCTGACGATAAGTTCCATGAAATTCCAAATGCTCATTCTGCCTGCGCAATAAGAGGGAGTCTCTGGAGCACACAGGCAGACTTGACTTTTATGTCATTTTGCTTGTGACCCATATGTACTCAGACAGCTTCAATGACTGGTTCTGAAATGGGATTTACACAAATGAGGGACGTGTCAGTCCAACACTGCCCTCTGATCAATGTCTTTCAGCTGGTCAGGTGACTGCAACAATAAGATGGTGGTCTAGCCAACACAGAAGAGGCTAAAGTTGGCCCCCTTGCTACCTGTTTTCCAAGTCATCAGCTCCTTACTTTGTAGACACCTCTTTACTGTCCAGCCGTCCAATCCCACAGCCCTCCTCCCTCCCCCACACGTACGCGCGCGCGCACACACACACTTGTTATACACACACTCACTTGCTGCTGGCGGCTGGTGCTTCCATTCGACATGTGAACCTTGAAAGGGAGTTGATTTCTCTCACTTGAGTTGTCTCATAAATCACTTAACCTTCCTCCTTTGCTCCACATTAACCTTTGGTTTTTAATTTCTTCCTTTTCACTTGATTTTATGGCCTCCTCTCTCCATAAAGGCTTTTTATAAGGATTTGTAGGGAGGTGACTCCCTAAAAATAAATTTCATTTTATACTTGACTACAGTGAGTCTAGCTCAGAACTTTAAATTTCAAATAACACGCTTCAAATGCACTGGCATAAAGAAGTAAACTAAAGATAATCAAAACATTCAAGAATCTGGGATATTCTCCTATACTCTCTCTTATGCTAAAGGTTTTTGTTTCCTTATTTTGCTTTTCTCTGGTCAACAAGAGATTGCTAGAAAACTGACAAAGAAGGTCAGTATTTTGTAAAGTTAGAAACTAAGAACTGTCAGGCTTTGTCTCCGTGTGGGCATCTAGCCAGCTTTTCACATGTATACATGTAGGTTCTCTCTGAGCTCTTTCCCCGTCCCCCTGACCCTGGGCTCCCCACGAAGAAAAGGAGGCCAGAGAGGCATCCTAGGGTATGTCTGTGTCTATTGTTCATCAGTGACCCAAAGACAAAAAATAGACAGCCCACAGAAAATAGGCAGCGGAGTGCTGCTGGTAGATGGAGTTCTCTGCCGGAAGATGAACAAAATGGCTGGGGAGAGGTCACTAAAAACATCACAGGGCGAAAAAAGATGCAGAGAATCCCAGAATCTCCATAGAGACAGGAGTGAGTATCCCAAAGACTAGAGGAGAGACACAATCCCCACTTTCAAGGAGCTTGCCGTGAGAATGGTAAGACATACACATACAGAAATAGCCTGGAGTCAAGACCCACTGTGAGGAACAGCCATCCATTTCAAGTGGGGGATGGCAAAGGGAAAAGGCTTTGCGAGCCGCGGACATCCAGAGAGGGCAAAGTTCCTCGTGCAGGTCATAGTGGTGATGTGGCTGTGCTTTTCTAGAGGGAACCAACAATGAATAGAATCAGGGAGAACAACACATCAGGAAGACAGCAAAGCACATTTTTAGGCACTTCTGGCATTTCCCCCACCTTCCAACTTCTGAACTGTCTTTTGTCACCAGCTAGGAGTCATCTGATATCTCTCCCCTTGGCACTACCTACATTGAAAAAAAACACTTTTCTCTTCACCTTCTCAGCTCACAACTCCCCACTTAGACCTCAGGTCTTAGCTTCCATTTCTGATTTCTACCTCAGAATGCCTTCCCAGGGGCCCTGGTTTACAGCAGTCATGCTACGCTAGGCATCTAGAGTCTCCTCTTCCCACAGAGACCCTGCTCATGTCCTGACCTCATGTTAAAGGTCTCTGACCCTGGCCACATGACTCTAAGCACCTGCTGGGCAGAGGCGACACCTAGCCCATTCACCCCCCTGTCCCCAGCATTCACAACACATTCACTCATGAGTTCTGACCAATTAAGGTAGAATCTGTCCATTAGGTCCACGGAGGACCCATATCACGCTGGACGAGGACAGCAGAAGTGGCATACATTCTTTATCTATATGAAAAAAAGAATCCAAATTTCTTGCCAGAGCCTAAGTTCACATAATGTTGTCTCTGTGAGGGGGGCTTGCTGACCAAAGCCCTCCTCATCTCCTAGATGAGGCATAAAAAATAAAAGATGTCATTACTGGGATCCTGGCTCCAGTTTTTAACCTCAGACAAAACCAATGAGAGCAAATGTCTCACAAGCACTTGGGAGATGCAGGAATAAGGCCTAAACTATAAGCTCTCTCTGCCTATACTTGGGCCTAAGACGGAGGCATCAAAAATGTGCTTATTAAATTTGCGGGTGGCGTTAAATTAGGTGACATCCCAACACTACGAACGGGTGGATAGAACTTCAGAATAATTGTAATCCACTAAGAAAGGATCCCAATAGAAAAAGGTGAAATGCAAAAGATACACAGAGGTGGTGATAGTAAGATGGTGGATGGCTGATTCAATCTCTCCCTTCTTTTTCTTTTCTCTGTCTCTCCCATACCCAGCCTCCTCCTCTGCACTTCCTCCGTCTCATACACACACAACTGAGATTACTGCTAATTCCAATTAAGTTAACAAACATTTACTGAGTACCTGCTCTATGGTAAGTACTGCACCAATTAAGTATACAAACAGGAAGAACATAGTCTCTGACTCTAAGAGGCTTATAAGCCTAATTAGGGAGATAGATACACACTCCACGAGTCACAAGTGAGGGACAAAGTTTGCAGATGGTGATATGTACGGGGACTCAGCAGCACACAGGGAACACTGAGGATCAGGGAAGACTTTCCCCAGGAATTTACATGTAAACTAAGTCTTCAAGGATAAGTGGGGTTGGCCAAATAGATACATGAAGAAAATTCCAAAAGGGCAGAAGAACAATCTGGAAGTGACTGATAAATGAAAGATGGGGTGGCCGTCTCAGAACCACACAATAGGGCCTGTAGAGTGTGCAAGCTAAGTAGGGCTGTGGGGAGCGCATAGATGGTGACAGGAGTCCAACTGCAAGCTAAGTCACTGACCATCATCTAGCATCTTTGGAGGATTATACTGTAGATATTCATAAACATGCGAGGACTTGACTTACTAGCTTGGCCGGAAACAATCTGGAAGTCTTCCAGGGCCAGGTGATTTTTACAGAGAAAAAATATGTTCTACTGCCCTAGAAAATACCCTGACTCCTGCCAGTATCTTCAAAATGTTTGGTGGTTACCATCAGGCAGGCTCAACTTGGTTTTATGGATCTACCAATGAGGTCAAACCTATCATGGCAGGTAGAAAATATTCCACATTAAACAATGGAGACCACGTTACCAAACTGCCATCAGCCATGGGGTGGTCGGTGTAAGGAAGAGCGGCAGGATTGGATAATCACTTCTAGTGTCGGGGGAAGTAAAATTGTTCGTTTATATTTCAGAATGCTAAAAAGTATACAGGAATAATATTACATACACTACGTACTGCTCATTTAGCTGAAGAGCTAAAATTTCAGATAGAACTAAAAGCCATATGCAGATGTTCCACTCCATTTCCTTCCGTATATCACTACTGTGAATTTCTCATTCTCCTGCATGCTTATTGATATATTTACTCCACGTGAATATCTCTAAAAATAATATAAAATAATTTCTATATGTTTTAAGTATTATCCAATGAGATACATAAGGCACAAAAAGCAGGGGTTTTTTTTGAAGCCTCCTTTTTAAGATTTGTACTGATAAATGTAGCTCTGGTTTATTCATTTCACAGATCTAGAGTATTCAACCGTATGAAAATATTACACTCTGCTTATCCATTCTTCCAGAGATGGACTTGGAAAAGGTTTGCAGCTTCTTGCTAGGAGAAGCAACACTGTAATAAATTTCCGTGCACTTCAGGAGAATCTTCTCCAGTATTGATAAGTGTAAGTGCATCTTCTACTCTCCCTTAGGAGATCTTGGTGAACTGTTCTCCAGAATTGGAGCAATTGACAGCCTGCACAACAGAGCATGAGTTTCTTTATAACCTCAAAACCACTTGGTGAAAGCCAGATTTAACTTCTGCCAACCTTATGGATGTGAAATGGTTCTTGTAGTTTTGATTTGTTTCCCTGATTACTACTAAAGGGGAGCATCTTCTCACATTTACTACACAATTTGGTTTACTGTTCTAGAAAATGCTTTTTCAAGACATTTGCCAATTTTTCTATCGGACTGTGTTTTGTAGAATTTCTTTTTACATGTTGATACCATTACTTTGTTAAAAAAATATAGATAAAAACAAATTGTTACTGTGTATTAAGGCTTTGAAACTGTTCATGCCCCTTGATCAAATAATCACACTTAATGGATAAAAGCTAAGAAGGGAATAAAAGTAGGTTAAAAGATTTAAGGCTCCAAAGATGTTCATCAGGGCATTGTTTATAATAATGAATACAACAAGCAGTATACTTACATAATAGCCACAAAAAGAAAAAAACATGAAATACTCCAACAGGAAAAAAGGGATTGGCATTCCTGTAAAGTAGACTAATATAGAGACATTAAAACAGCGTTTATAGAAGAATGTTTAACATACAGAAGAATGTTAAAAATACATTAAATAGAAAAAGCACACTGCAAAACATTCTTATGGGAAAAAATGACAGTAAGTGAAGTTATGCTAGTTTATGGGATTATATTTCCTTCTTTATTTCCTATATTTTTCCTCCAAAATTTCTATAAAGTATATGAAATACTTTTTTAAAAGCTAAACCTATAAGTATAGTGGAGATTCTCCCAGAATTAGATTCTCAGGAGAAAAATTCATCCAAGAGACAGAATTTTGAAGAGCACCAGATTGCAAGAGCCACGGAAAGCTGCAGATAAGAACGGTGTGTACGTGTATGCCGGACTTGTGTTCACAAGGCCAGACATTCCAGCCAAACCCACAGAAAATGATCACTCTTAGATCACTGCTGTCTCTCCTAATGGAAAATAATAACCTGAGAAGTTCTGGGGCTTCCATACACAGCACAGCTCCCTGCTTCCCAAAGGGTTTACAATCTAAGCAAGACAGATGAGCCAATTAAGACAAACAGACGGGGATGGGAAAGGCAATTTGTACCCCCGTCATGGAATAGGCACATGGTTTCTATGTCTCTGCTTACATTTCAGATTGGTTTAAGGAGAGTCAAGACAGATTTAAGTGGAAAACATAACCAGAACTGAATTCTGATGGTTAGAAAGTGAACATATTTTATGTAGCTGATAGAAGAAGACATCAATTCAGAACAAGAAGACCAATTTTAATACACCTCGATCCCCAAGTCTGATGGTCTAGACCACTGGTATAACTCTTTTTAGTTTATAGAATATTTGCTTGTGATTTTCCAAATTTCTCGAAGAATCAAGGTCAAGTACGGAACAGAAAAGAGAGAATATCCCTCAGAGTCAGACAGACCTAGGTACCATCTTGGGCACAATAATGAGCTCCTTCATCCTCAAGTTCCTGCCTGGTGACAGAACACAGTCTGAACCCTGCATGGCTGCTGGACCGTTAGAGATAGTAAAAATAACCACAATGTGTGGCATGTCCGAGGCCCTCAATTAATGGAAAATATTAATCCCGGGAAACACAGAAATTTCTTCTACATCTAGAACTGGAGTATCATCAAATACTATGTCCCAGATATTTTATTGTTATGGTGTATAAATTGAATAAAATTCTAAACGTTTTGATTAAAAGCTCATTAACAGGGGCACCTGGGTGGCTCAGTTGGTTGAGCTTCCAGCTCTTGATTTTGGCTCAGGTCATGGTCTCAGGGTTCTGGGATCGGGCCCCTGGTTGGTCCCCATCTGGCCCCACATCAGTTCCCACAGCGGGGCTCCACACTCAGCAGGGAATCTGCTTGAAGACTCTCTCTCTCTCTCTTTCTCTCTCCCTCTGCCCCTCTCCACCATCTCTCAAATAAAAATAAATAAATATTTTTTTTAAAAAAGCACTATTCATGTTCAAGCTTTACTTTTCCTATTTACAATATATTTTTCATCTTATCTAATCACAAAGTAGAGCAATTTAGAAGATACTTTATAAAAAGGAGTCACCCATAGTCAAAGGCAAAACTACTACCTCCTCCTGTTTCTTGTTCATGTAAAATATACAATTAATATTTTAATCTAGCTCCTAAAATAGTATCCAGCCATTTCTCCTGTTTTGCCAAGAAGAGACAGATGGTGAATCAGCTTATAAATCAGCCCCCAAAATTCTTGAAGGCAAATAAGTGCTTTATAAATCAGGGTTTTAAAAAGGGCTCATTTTTATAACAGTTATTACTTTGAAGCAATCTTTCCCTAATTATCTTTATAAACATTAAACATGGCTAATTTATGAGTTCCTGAACAGTTTTGGGTTTTTCAATGAAACAATCAAGATCCCACATGCCTGCCTTTTCTCTTTTAATCATCGCTAACATATACAATGACCTTGATCGGCCCTCTGGTCCGTTAAGCTGTGACCCTAACAGACAATGAAACCATGCTGAGAAATTACTACTCAGCATTAAAATTCAGAATATATTTGAAAATGACTTTGGAATTATAAGACACCTTGAGTGTTTGGCTGTGGCCTCACTTCCAGGAAAAAGAAACCATCGGGGGAGAAAAATGATATATAAGCATTGCCAAAAGTCTCCCAAACCCCTCAGAACCTCCAAAACATTTTTACCTTTATGCTGACATTTCCTCAGTTGCGCAGAGAAAAAGGGGAGGGTGATTATGCTACCCCACTTTTGAATACACTGAGAGCTGGTGTCTTACCGAAACTGTAAGAAAGGGGATATAAGCAATAGCATGGAGGATGATAGGGGCAGGGAGGGAAATCTGAAGAGAGAGAAATCAGAGAAGGAGATGAACCATGAGAGACTATGGACCCGGGAACCAAAAAAGGGTTTCAGAGGGGAGGGGGATGGGGTAACCTGGGTGATGGGTACTAAGGAGGGCATGTGTTATGACAAGCACTGGGTGTTATAAGCAACTAATGAATCGCTGAACACTACATCAAAAACTACTGATGTACTATACACTGGGTAACTGAACATAATAAAAAAAGGGGGGGGGGTATATAGACAGAATGTTCCAGGACTTCTATCAAGTTAATAAAACACCAAATTAGACCAACCATATTCTAACTTGGTGCATTCAATTATAAGAAAGTGTGTACTGCTTTCTAATTAGAGAAGTCAAATTTCTATAACAAGGCACAATGGCCTGGAGAGTTATTTTATATAGTGACTCTTCTGTTATTACAGGGCTGTGATCTCTGATCTATCCACAGTTCGAAAATCCCCAAAGCACTGAAAACTCATTTAATTGCAAAACCTGGTCCAACCAGAAATCATTTAATGATTAAACCCAACCTGGCCCAATGTGAAGCTATGATACTCAGCCCACCAAAGTGCCTCCTCCATATGTTTTGTCGCTGAAATATTAAAGTATTTGGTTATAAGCTACTGCCCCAGACCCTGCTGAGGATATCATGCATATGTTACAGTACATGCCTCCTCCCTAATGCATTTTAAAAATTGTGCAGTGTTCTGAATTCTGACTCCAAGGGTTTTGATACAGGACAATGAGCCTCTTTTAACAATTATATCTTCTTTTCTCCCAACAGGGAAAGAGAAAGAAGTTAATGCTTCCATTCTAGGGTTGTTGAAACAGCCGGACCTTAGGCCAGTCACCAAAAATGGTGATGCCGTTGCCTCCAGATCAGAGGCCACAGTGGGTTGGCCCTCACCACCATGCATCAAGAGAATGGCTCCTTCTGGGCACATGATACAGGCACACTAAACTAAATTACTTACCAGCCAAGGGATAAAGGCAATAAGGACAGGTGAGTGCATTGTTATGAGTTTGTATCTTTATATAGAACAGGGACTGAAGTTGGGATCATAACTCTTCTGATTAACCCAAAGAAGGGAAGCATTAATGGAAGAAAAGAGATAATAATTAAAAGGTCCCTGGTGTGCATCGGTGTATATGTCTGTGTGTGTTTTTATGAAAGAGAAGCACTATATTACACATTGGACCATACATGTCAAAGGACATTAAGGAAGAAGTCAAAGACATGGCACTTTGGCCAGGTCAGGTACAGAGGCACAATGAGGACACAGTCAGAGACGCTGGGTGCAGAAGTGATAGATTTGAATCATGGTTTCAGAACCAAGAGATAAAACTCTAAAAAAAGGCCTCCTGGGTAGTCACGATCCCAGGGTCCTGAGATGGAGCCCCACTGTGGGGAGTCTGCTTCTCCTTCTCCCACTCCCTCTGCTGTGTTCCCTTCTCTTGCTGTATCTCTCTCTGTCATATAAATAAATAAAATCTTAAAAAAAAACAAACCCTAAAAACAGATCCAGAAACACCCCTCAATTTCAGCTTTTTGACTGCTTGTTTTCCATTTTCCTTTCTCACTCTCTGGCTTAACTGAATAATTGATAACAGTAATAACCATCCCGTATACCTATATAGATAGTATTCTACAGTTTAACAAATACTTTCATTCCATGACTTTTTTTTTTAAGATGACAATATTCTAAGAAGAGGTAATATTATCCCTAAAAAAGAACTTTAGAGTCATAAAGTCAGTTCAAATTATGGTTTGATGATTCCTACCTTACATAAATTAACAAAGCTAGTAAAGCCTCAGTTTTGTCATCTGGAAGATGAAAACAATAACCTGCTGAACAGATTTGTTAACAGAATTAAATGAAGCGATACATATGAAAACGCTTCCCAGCCCTTACTAACACCAACACCCTACAACTAGCACTTGTAACCATGGCGATTACATCTATGACCTTGATCACTCACGGTTTACTCCTAGGAGTTATTTCCAAACCTTTCTCTCCTCTTCCACGAAGGCACAATTTATTATTGATGGCAGTGCTTTATAATATGGCCCAGATCAGTACCAGGACTCCTCAATTCAATTTTCACTTTAAAAATAATTCTGATAATTGCATTGGCTTACTCTGAACTTCCTGGCATAACGTAAACTGTATTCTAGCAAGACACTCAACATTTAAAATGCAATTCCATTAGCTTGCAATTAGTAGTTTTCACACGTATCGGAAAAATAAATTGATTTAGCACCTTTCTCCTGTCCACAGTAATACTGAGTATTTTTTTTCCTTGCTGTTATTGTACCCTGGCTGCAAATATTAGTTACCCTAACTGCGTATCACGTAAATCAAATAAATGCTTTCCCCCCATGCTTTCCCCCCTTAATCACATCGGCAGCTGCTCCAGTATGTTTCAATGGCCATCCACTGGAACTCATTAAGAAAGCATTATGTATAGTAAATTAAAATGCAAGGTCTATGATCTGCAGACCAAAAGATGACAAAGCTTATCAAATGTATGCTTTGGCCTTCTCATTAGCTCTCAGGGTTTAAATGGCATTGTCCTCTCAAACAGGTCCCAGAGCATTTTTATTTGTTGTGAGTAGAACAAAGTCAGATGAGTATTCTGTGCTAGAGCTATTTCAACATCCCAAAGAAATAACTTTAAACAGAAATCGGAGCCTTAGATTGAGGCCAGGACTATTCTAAGAACTGTTCAGAAGCACTTATTTTTCCAATTCATCTTTTCAATGTTCTTCCACAATAATCAGATTCATCCATTCCAGCACTGTTAGTCAATCCATGATTATCAGATGCAATGGTATATTTCTATGAGAAACAGTTCCCACATGGACCTTTTTTTTTTTTTTAAAGATTTTATTTATTTATTTGACAGAGAGAGATCACAAGTAGGCAGAGAGGCAGGCAGAGAGAGATGGGGAAGCAGGCTCCCCACCGAGGAGGGAGCCCGACACGGGGCTCGATCCCAGGACCCTGAGATCATGACCTGAGCAGAAGGCAGAGGCTTTAACACACTGAGCCACCCAGGCGCACCCCACATGGACCTTTTAAGAGGCTCTACTTCTACTTCCGCTGGGCATCCATGCCATGATAGCTGTTCCCTAAGCTACCCTCCTGGCTGAAGCCATTCCTGCTAATGGGAGCAGAATGTAGGTATGGGGGAAGTCCCAAATCATCCCATATGAGAAATAGCTGGGGTAGTTGTGGATACTGACTTAGGAAATTAAAATCAGAGGGAACATGATATCTTCTTCAGACATTTCAGGATGGCAACTTCAGCCAAGGATGAGACTCACACTGCAGGAACCCCAAGGAACCTATATGTAATAACCATACATGACAGGAAGCCTTTGGCTGGCTTTAAGAGACAGCCCTTTGTGACAGAGCTGTGGGCCATTTAGATAACCACCACCTACAGGGAGTGTTAAAGGAGCAATCCCTCCACCACATGGGACTAGGTGAGTTTCTTTTTTTATTAAGATTTTATTTATTTATTTGACAGAGAGAAACAACAAGAGAGGGAACACAAGCAGGGGAAGTGGGAGAGGGAGAAGCAGTCTTCCCACTGAGCAGGGGGCCCGATGCGGGGCTCAATCCCAGGACCCTGGGATTATGACCTAAGCTGAAGACAGATGCTTTAAAGACTGAGCCACCAGATGCCTGGACTAGGTGATTTTTAACTGTCCTTCCAATTATTACATCCTTTGAACTACTGGGTGTTATTGTCCATTAAAGCACTAGTCACCCTTTATATATATATTTTTAAAGATTTTATTTATTATTTATTTCAGAGAAAGAGAGAACATGAGCAGGCAGGAGCGGGAGAAGCAGACTCCCCATTGAGCAAGGAACCCAATGCGGGGCTCAATCCAAGGACCCTGAGATCATAACTCAAGCCTAAGGCTGATGCTTAACTGACTGAGCCCCCCAGGAGCTCCCTTTATACTTCTAAGTGGAAACTTGAAGATGACTATTGTCTTCATATCCCCAGCATCTAACACAGTGGGTAGCACATACTTGTGAGACAAAGGCCATGCTTTATTGAGGATTTACTAGGTGCGATGTATGTGAATTCATTGTATCTTGACACTCCTATGGTTTCACCAAAATGCTGGTATGTATTATTTCTTTTTTTACAAGTTAGGAAACAAAGGCCACAGAATTTAGGTCGTTGTCCAAAGGAAGGGTTTGAAACTGCAATTCAAGCCCCTGTTTTTCTAACTGGAAAGTCCTGGAGTTGACAAACCCTAGTACAGATCTGGCTACCAATTGTCTAAGAGTTAACCTGGGCTGCTTGTTGGAAACACAGATTCTAGAATTACTTAGAAAAGCTGCCAGAGTAAGTATCTGTGGGACCCAAGGGCTGGTATATTTTAACAAAATTCCCAAGTCAATTCTGATGCTAATAAAAATAACTACTAATTAGTGAACACATTAATTGCCAGTTAATACCCTAAGAGCTTTTTCCGGGCCTTTTCGTTTATTGTCACAGAAACTCTATGAGGTAGCTTCTAGTATTATCCCCATTTTAAAGATAAGGAACCTGAATCTAGAAGGGTTCCGAGTCTTCAGCAAGGTTACACATCCTGCCAGCTAGGAAAGCAGGAAATTGTACATGGGTCATTTTGTTCCAGAACCAGGACTTTTTCTACTTCTTCTTTTTTTAAGATTTCTTTATTTATTTTAGAAAGAGAGAGAGAGAGAGAGAGAGAGAAAGTGAGAAGGTGGAGGGACAGAGGGAGAGGAAGACAGAAAGTCTTGAGCAGACTCCCCACTGAGTGTGGAGCCAGACTTGGGTGCAGCATCACAACCGGGAGATCACCACCTGTGCTGAGACCAAGGCTTAGATGCTCAACCAGTGGAGCCGGGCAGGCACTCCCAGACCAGGACTCTAAAACACTGTGCTATGCTACCTATTCCACAGACTATATTTAGCGAACAGTACATAAATTTGGTCTTACACAATTGTTAAGGATCTTTTAAGTGCTGGCACAGGTAATTTGTTTCTCTGTGAAGTTTCCCAAAATACTCATGAAAAATAACCTTCACTCCACCACGCTTCTCAAAAACACATCGGAACACCCTCTGTCACCCCATGAACCAGCAAAGATGGGGCCCCTCCATGCAGACTGTGGGGTTCATGGATCTTGATGCTTCGTGACACAGTTCTCAGCCCACAGAAGACACCAACGTGTGCTTGTGGTAGGAAAAAATAATGGGCATAAAAGGTGCCAAATGGACAAAAGATTTGGCCGCAGGATAGTAGTATTTCTCTCTGAGATGAAAGAGAACATGAAGTGTTGGAGGTTCTGTTGGCCAAGGAAAAAGACAAATATTCCTTTAACCTCTTATAATTTGTCATAATTTCAATTCCTAAAGCACAGTTCTTTCTTCTCCCAGCTTTACTGAGGTATAATTGCAAAAGCATATGGAATTTTGAGGTGTACAACACAATGAATTGATATATGTTATGTATTATGAAATGATGACCACAATAAGGTTAGTTAGCATATCCCTACTACATATATTTACGTGTGTGTGTGTGTGGTAAGAAGTTTAAAGTTTTAAGATCTAATCTTTTGGCAAGTTTCTCGAATACAGTGTTGTTAACTACAGTTACCATGCTGTACATTAGATCCTCAAAACTAGATCCTTAAAACTAGAAGTTTGTATCCTTTGACCAACAGCTCCCCATGTCCCCCATCCCACAGCTTTTGGTGACCACCAACCTCCTCTCTGTTTCTATAAGTTTGTTTTTTTAGATTCCATATACAAGTGAGATCACACAGTATTTGTTTTCCTATATTCAACTTATTTCATTTAACATAATGCCCTTAAGATCTATCCATGTTGTTGCCAATGGCTTCCACTGTATATAAGTATTTTCTGTATATATACATTTTCTTTACCCATCTCTCTTCTCTGATCAGCAGACACTGAGGTTGTTTCCATGTCCTCACTATGAAACACAATTCCTAATGAAAAGCATTAACAAAGGAGAATCAGTCACTGCCCAGGATATTAACACTTGAAAGCGAATGAATAATTGAAATTGTGAACCTTCCAACATGAGCAAAGGCACGACTGGCGAGATATTCACCAAGCATCCCGGGTTTTCTCGATGAAGAAAAAGGGAGAAGCTCTGCTTTGTGGGCGTTCTGTAAGTGGCCCCCTGCTTTCCCCGGGTTGCCTTCTCCTCGGTGTTTGTTCACTTTGCTTTCACCTTCCCCCGCCATTTCTAAACACAAAAGGATGATGAGTCTGCCTTAACAGTCCAGATAAAATCTCCCTACAGCTTAGATGAGCTGGCATTTTCTTTATAAGCCAAGGGAAAGAAGATTAACTAAGAAAACATATACAGTATAAAAACACTCCTTTGCAGAGTATGAGATTCTGGTCCTAAGAATCTCAGTGATACAGCAAGGAGCTTTCCTAAGCCCCACCACAGTCCCAAAGGGTAAGGGTATCATCAAGGTATCCCCCTTCTCTTTTTCCAGCAAGGTTGACTTGTCACTACTACCATGTCACTAAGGATTAGTTAATGTCACAATATTTATTGAGCCGCATATCAGGCACAGGAAATACAAGTGAACAATCAAGACCCACCCATGCTTTGTCCTTGTAGACTTTTCCAACTAGAAAGGGATTTAAATACATAAACAAGCATTCACTACACTGTAAGTGATCAGACTCCAGGTTGAACACAGAGACCAACGCAGGGCTCGATCCCACAATTCTGAGATCAAGACCTGAACCTAAACCAAGAGTGGGATGCTCAACTGACTGAGCCACCCAAATGTCCCATAATTGCTTGTTTTTTTAATGGTGCTTTGCATTTTGTAAAAAAAAAAAAAAAAAAAAAAAAAAAATTATAAATGTGTTTACACTATTCCTTATAAAATGTGTTTACTCTGACTTTATAAATACGTTTAATCTGATTTTGCCTATCATTACTTCCAGACCATTAACTCCATGACTGTGGGGACTGTATCTGATTCAGTTATATCACATAACCAGGCTTAATGGGGAGTAGAAGAGAGTGTGCTGGGCAGCACGGACAGGTGGGTGATGCTCCTATTTCTGTTCTCTGACCTCACAGACAAATGCACAGAACCCTCTGAGCGGCTGGGAAGGGTGAGTGAGGCAAGTGAGGTATCGGTCCCCGGTGCCAAACGGAAAAGGGCACAAAAAAAAAACCCCAAACAAAAACCAAAACAAGCAAACAAACAAAAAACCCAAAACCATAATCTACATAGATAATATCACAATGAAATGTTTAAAAATTTTTAAATCTATGATAAAGGATTAATTAAGAATAGAGTCGGTCTTGCTGGTTTTTCCTTGAGCCACAGGCTCCTATATGGCTAGCACAGTACAGCCCTTCGAACATTTCCCTGGTCCATACAGCTCAGAACAAAAACGATCTCCTATTTGGTTTCTTGATGACTTCATGACATATCTGAAGGGCAGTGGATGATGGCTTACCAGGAGCAGAGTGCCCTTCCCTACTCACAGACAAATGTCTTCTATCATAAAACTTCCTATTATTGTACGTTACAACATAATGATACTTTAGCTAGATGACGTCCACAACATCCATCTAATGAGCGTTGAGGTATGGGGTGCATGTGTTCTGCATGTAGGAATGAGGATGTTTCTGCAGGGTATAAAGGTCATTGCCTTTCAGCAGGATTCTAAATTTCCTCCATTCGTCTTACCAGCCATGGTGGCTTTAGGCCGGGAGCAAGCTCTGTATCGCTGGGCCATATGCATGTACAAATATACTTTCTAATGTTGTTTTCAGAAAGTTTCCAATTGCATATGAATGCTCTCTCGCCTGCGAAAATACTACCATTGAAAGAGTGAAATTCAAAGCAACAAACACTGTCACAGATAAGGAAGCAGCACTCCCGGTCCATTCATTTACGAGATTCTGACAGCTGTGTAATTAGTCCAGCCCCACCGCCTGCCCGTGGGTTAGAGCCGGACCTGTGCGGAACATGACAATGCAGGGATCACTGCTATGGTTCAGCAGAGATCTGATTTCCCACATGGCATCTCCCTTTGAAAACATCACTCATTCACCAGAAAATAAAAACACATCAACAAGCTGCCAGGGACCAGGCAAGAGCTTAATTATCTGCCCTCTCTTTAATATGTGCCTTCAATATTTATGCTTCTACTTCTCCAACCTCTGATTGAGATACAAAATCTATGTCCCAGGACTCATTTTTACAGAGCATTGCTAAAATTAAGCTGTGCTCAAATATCCAAAGCAGGCATCATTGGAGGGAAAAAGAAGACAGAGAACAGCTGCTTTTTAAAACTAGCTAATAAATAGGTCTCTGGCAGCAATAAACCCTGGGCTAAAGACACAACAAATAAAAACATATTTTTGCTTTGCTTTGCACCAACCAAAGCTCCTCTTGCTCAATATTACATTTTGAAGGGGCTCCAGGCATGCAGAGAAGGCATGCAAAGTTAAAGATCAACCGACATTGGAAACAATGGCAAAAACACACCATGCCCTCCCAAAAGCTATATTCCTGTTCTTGATCCCCAGGGAAATGTGGGTTTGATGTCTGGCCAGGCAGAGGGATGGCGGCATCAAAACACGGCTGGCTACTCCCCCAGTGAAGACGGTAAGGCAATTGCTCTACCCTCAAAGGAGCGGGAAGTGAGCGAGATGGCATCTGCTCAAAATCGAACAGGTTTGACCCAAATCCTCCGCGTGGTAGTTCACATTCATTCAATCATCAAATGCTTCTGAGCACCTCCTCTGTTCCAGGCATAGACAGTGAAGTCAGAGGAAGTTTTGGAGAACGTGAGGAGCTTGCTTAATGGAACCTGACAATAGCCCGGAACACGGGCAAACACAGAGGATTACTACCATAATAGGGATGGCCATGATACTCTAAGGCTCAGAGACGCATCCAGATTTAACCAAGCTGCAAAGCTAGCAAGGAGCTGAGCCAGGGATGGAAGGCTGCTCTTCCCTTTCCATCACTCCATGCTCTGTGACCCGGTGAGCACAACAGGAGCAGCTGTTGGGACCACTGGAAGGCTCCAGGCTGCAGGGATGCCCCGAGCCTTGCAAGTGTCTGAAATGGCTCCAATAGGCTCTCTGAACGTGGCACATAACCATCCAACCTGCTCACGGCCTCCAGTGTCTTCTTGCGCTGCACTCACACACAATCCTTATACTGCTAAAGAATGGCATGTCCTCAGACCCAACTCCAGGAAGGGTTAAAGGACTGTAACACAGGACTGTCTGCATATCAAAGCTGTCAGAGGATGCCTTTTGGATACCAGGAAGCAGAATCGCCTGTTTTAACACATGATAAAAGGCGGATGCAAATTTTGCCTAAATTCAAATTTTGCAAACCACAGTCAAGTGTGTGTGTTTGAGCCCTGGAAGGCAGATACAGTGGTGGCTGATGAATCTTGTTGAATGAAGGCTCCAGGCTAAACCCTGGAATCAAAGCAAGGACTCCCGTGTTCTCTGTGGGACTGGGCACAAGTCTTAAGGCTCACAGTCTGCTCAGCCTTAAGACCAAGGAAGATGCAGCTGCCTCTTGTCATTTCTCTCGGCGGTATGTCACACACTACTGTCACACACACTAGTATGTCACACACTATAAAGGCCTACCACGTAAAACATCTTTAGAGAAGCCAATGCAAAGCCATCCATCCTTAAAATGACAGTCACAATGGTCCACGCCACTTGGGAAACCTAACAGGTGAAGGACATAAATGAAGACAAAAGGTCACTGCGCTGTGGCTGAGAAGGAGGGTGGCAGAGACAAGGAGCGCAGATTACCAGAAACCGGGTTTCTCAAAGTTCCATGACAAATTACAGGCAACAAGCGGGACCTTATTCTTCAACGAACACTCTTCCCTGTTGAGTAAATGGCAGAGAAAAATACATGTTTATGGGTCTGGAAATTTAAAGAAAATGTTTCCATGGGAAATGGAACTATATAAGCCAATGTACACAGGGGTAAAGTACAAGTAAATGTCAGAACCTAGAAAAAGCGAGGGAAGCGCGGCTTCTAAATATAGATTAATGGGCATTAGGGCATTTATTATTTATCAGTTAGCCCTGCATGGTTCTACCTACTGCTTCAAGTGCCCCTGGTAAAAAATACAATAAAATTCCATTAGTTAAAATATTTAAAAACAACTGAGCTGGAATATGACAGTCTCTCACAGTCTTATCACAGCACTATGCTTACAATGGAAGAAAAAGAAATTGGAAACCCCCTAATAATAGGTTCTATGTTGGGAAAAATAAGAGATTTTCTTTTGGTCATCAGCAGGAGGCTTTGAAGAAGAAGGCGATGTTTTTTCTCTCAGCCACTAGCTAGGGGAAAGGCAGGTGGACTGCTGGTTTTCTTCTGACCCAGTGGTCTGAGATGTTTCAGCTGTTCATTTTAATGTATAATTACATTAAATAGTCTTATTCTGGGAGACTAGACTGATTTGGATAAGGAAATTTTAGATAAACTTTTTTTTTTTTTTTAAGGAAAGGAGATCCACTGAGGTTCACTGATTAGCTTTTCTGCTCTATTTCTCTGGGCAACTTGGTGGGCCAGTGTCCTCTTTACAAAGCAGCTCACAGACAGCTACCAGAAGCTCTCCAGAGGGATCTCAGCTCTGAAGATGCACTAGAAGCTTCTTAGAGCTCATGGGTCCAAGCTCATACCAGACCACATAAGGAGCTTTCTCCCCTACCTGGAACACTCTTCTATTGTATCTCTATTAATTTTTTTATTACTATCACACACTGAACTAGAGTATCATGTTCAGCAAGAAGATTTTCCATATTTGTAAGTAAAAAGCAGGCATTGATATATATTTACTAAATGATAGGAATAGAAGTTAATGCATTTTTTGAGTACGTATTGGGGTAAGCAAGAGTTTGCATCTTATGATGCTGCTATATAATTATTCTATCATGCAGGTAAAGACTCTGAGAGGTTAAGTCACTTCAAGACCCCAAAGGAAAAAGTAGGTTAGATTTAGGTCATGTTAAATCTCCCTCAACAGTTAACGTTTAGGGCACCCGAGTAGCTCAGTCAGTTAAGAGTCTGTCTTCCGCTCAGGTCATGATCCCAGGGTCCTGGAATCGAGTCCCACATCAGGCTCATTGCCAGCAGAGAGCCTGCTTCTCTCTCTGCCTCTGGCTGCCATTCCGCCCACTTATGCTGTCTTTCTCTGTCAAATAAATACATAAAATCTTAAAAAAAAAAAAAAAAAAGAGTTCATGTTTACTACTACCATTCAAGTAAAAGGATTCCTGCTGAGGAGTGGCCCAGTGAAAAGGACCATAGTCACCAAATGGTATTCTTTCCTCCCCAAAACATGTCATATAACCATGCTAGCAGAAGCAACACAATTGTCAATGTTTTCCTGGCCTCCTTCATTTGATTTCCCAGATCACTAGCTACAGGAAGCCTTGCTGCAGTCTGGAAGACATCAGCCCAAGAATTAACAGCATAACTAGTGCGTGATATCAGCCGACACAGCACGGTAGTGAACAGGTGTCCTGCTAGAGTCAGATTAATGAAGTGACTGCAGCAGGAGCTTGTCAGAGCCACAATTTCTGGGAACAGAGAGAGTCATCATGTTGAAATTGCATGGCTTGGATAAACTGAAGCTACAGCCAGAGAATAATTTTGACCTTCCAGGATTAGTTCCATACTATCCCCTAATTTTAAGATAGAAATGCTATCATCTTCACATTCACAAAAATAAAGCAAGCATTTGAACACTGTCCTAGTGTCAAGGGTATTTAGAGACAGTCCCCTGAAGGGCTCATTCTCCTTTAATGGTTAGTCCACAGCCATCCCACCCTGACTGTGCCCAATGTCAGCTGATTCCAGAAGGCTGTGGATTCTTGGGTGCAGAGGCACATGGGAATCCCGTGCACTATCAGACCAGAGGTTTTAGCATTAAACAGAGCTGACAACTGCAGAAACTTAGCCAAATTTTCCTAAACTTCCAAAGTCTTATTTTCCTCAACCATACAGTGAGACAACTAGTAGAATGGTTAGGATGAAAAGATGATGCATATGAAATAGGCCCTGACACATGGAGATAATGAGCATTACTAATATTATCCATTTCCTAATAAAGACACGCACAATTACCTATTCTAGGTACACGGTATTTGACATTTCTCTGGCCCTCAAAGATCAGTCCAATGTTTATCTAATAAGTCTCAATCATTTTTTAAATCATATCCACATACTATCAAGGTTCCAACATGCAGAAAGTCAACTCAAGGGCCTACCCTAAATAAAATTAAATTTTATCCTGATAAGGTTAAATTAGGTTTCTGGATGCCTTCCTGTTGACTTTTATTAAATCATGAAGAGTTCCACCAATTGTGTTCCCTCCCCATTAAGCAAACTTGACACTGGAGCTGAATGAAACAGAAATATCGAAGAAATATAGATGTTCTGTGCTGAAATGTCTTACCAACCAATTCATAGAGGCTGGCCTAATTCCAGATGATGCTGTTTGGATGAAATGAAAACTGACTGCATTACACTCCTGGAAGGAAGGGCAAACTGGACCTTCCCTTGAGTCTTCTCAAGGGATGGATCTTGAGATGGTCCTGCATCCCAAGGGATGGACCTTGAGATGGTCCCCCATCCCAAGGGATGGATGGACCTGCATGGTTCAGAATAGAAGCCACTAGGCACATATGCTATACTGAGTCTGTATGGAGCCAGTAGGAATTGAGGTATGTTGGAAGTGCAAAATATGCCCTGGACTTTGAAAAAATATATAACATATCTTATTAATAACCTTTATAATTCAGACACAGTGGGTTAATAAAATACATTGCTAGAGTTTCTTTCACCTGTTATTTATTTATTTATTTATTTATTTTTGCCCTTTTCACTAGAAAATTTACAATCATGTACGTAGTTATAATTATCTACCTATTGGATAGTACCAAGTTAGACCATGAGGTCCACAGTCAAACACATGCCCTTCAATGGACATTTGATGGTTTCACATGTTACTTTGAGAGTTGATAGGTGTTACATTGATAAACAGAACAAAACAAAAGGAAGAAAGAAAGAAAGAAAAAAAACAAGGACAGACAATAATACAATGTCTTGGCCAATAGTGTCCTTCAATAAATGTTAGCTTCTGATCATAATGAATATGGTTAGCCAAAGCTTAAGTTTAAATAAAGCAAATTTCTTTAGTCCAGGACTTCTCAGAGCTACTACTCTATGTTTATGTGGAATCTGATTCTAAAAATTAATAGCCAGTGTTTCTCAGACTCATTTGATCGTATTATTTTTATTTAGTCAATTATTTGGTTAGTTAGTTGAGCCGCTTATAGAAATTTTCTGGGTTTTTTTTTCCCCCCTAGAAGTTGTTTTGGGAAATGGCCCCACTCTTACTTTGGAATCTGGAAAGGTACAAACAGATGAGTATTTCATTCAGGACCAGAGAATCTGGAATACGACTAGCACAACAAAAAAACCCAAGAAAGAGGCGACCAGCGGGCTGGCCTAATAGACACTGTCCATAGTAGATAATAGCACGTGATCAACATTCAACTTACAGCATTAGGTTTTACTAATGAACTTATGAGAAGCAGCATTTGAGCAATAATGTTTCTTACTATAACCTATTCATGAACCCAGGCCTCAGAATATCTTTTGCATAATCATTTAATTTTCAAATCTTCTCAATGCCAACTCATTCTGGGAGAGAAGTGGAGGAGCGAATCAGCAATGATGTGAGTGGTAGTGGGTAGAGATCGATAACAAAAATAGGGATTATCGATTTAGGGTTGCCATGATGGATGTTTACAGACAGTTAATCCTCCTGTCCTCCTTCTCATCATTTCTACCAAAGAATTAATATGTGCTTGTTCCATTTAGCACTAACTGCCTCACAGTATACATGGTCATTAGAGCACCGTCCCTACGGGTATTTGTTCCTACCCCAGTACTCGAGCAATCCTTCCACGCTTTCCAGAAAATCTCTGCCATGTTCTTCACCAGCTACCACTCCCAAGTTACCATTCAACTCTTCCTCAGAGGTAAAAGTGTTTAGGATGCTTTTCATAATGGCAAAGGCCTTCTAGTAATCTCTAATCGCCTTTTGGTTTTCCTACTACATTGCCTGGATCATTTACTTGCAGGTGTCTGAGGTCACCTTAAAATCCAGGCTTTTCCAGTCAGACAGATACTCTTTATTTTTATGAGCGGTCAGATACTAGGACTTGCATACATTTTGGCATTAGTTTTTTATGAGCAATATTAGTTTATATTATTATTATCTATTATTAAACATGAAATAAAGAGGAGAACGAATCTTTTTTTTTTTTTTAAGATTTTATTTATTTATTTGTCAGAGAGACAGCGAGCGAGAGTGAGCATAGGCAGACAGAGTGGAAGGCAGAGTCAGAGGGAGAAGCAGGCTCCCTGCGGAGCAAGGAGCCCGATGTGGGACTCGATCCCAGGACGCTGGGATCATGACCTGAGCCGAAGGCAGCTGCTTAACCAACTGAGCCACCCAGGCGTCCCGAGGAGAACGAATCTAAAGGAAGAAAACATCATTGTAAGAGCCTATCAGCAGACAGCTTCCATAGATGGAAGGCTAATGTTCATTGGCTGGGAGTGTAGCCACCCTCTGATCTTTTAATTCCCATTGGCTGAAACCAAGCACTCATAGTCAGAGTAAGCAAAAGATTAAAAGACTGGGTTGTCCTACATCTTTCTCTCCTGCCTTTCCTCCCTCCCTGCCCCTCTCTCTTTCTCTTTCTCTGCATGTCAGTTTACCTATCTATGGATACTTAAAGAAAATTTTAGAGAAAACAGTGCTATAAAAACTCAGAGTTGTTTGAAAAAGTGTTTAAAAAGAGATATACTCAGTGGAGGCACCCAGGTTGCTCAGCAGGTTGGACATCTGCCTTCAGCTCAGGTTATGATCTCAGGGTCTTGGGATCAAGTCCCACCTCAGGCACCCTGCTCAAGGGGTGAGGAAGAGAGGTGTGGGGCAGGTGGGGAGTCCTTCTGCCTCTGCCCTCCACTCCTGTGCTCTCTCTCTCTCACTCAGTCTCTCTCAAATAAGTAAATAAAAAATCCTAAAAAAAAAAAAAAAAGAGAGAGAGAGAGAGAGAGAGATACACTCAAAAACATTTGTTGCATATTTCTTAGGGATTGTACTCTGTGACCAGTTCATGCTAGGCACAGTCCCAGTTTAGGAATATAAAAGGCAAATACACAATGACCATGGTCTAAAAACTGCTTTTATTGGAAAAAAAAATTAAAGTAGCCTGCAACTAACCTTTTGCTCCCCCTATAATTTTTCAGTTCCTGCCTCTGTTCATTAATTCAGTTGCCAATTATTCACTTTCCCTCTCTTTCATATGATGTGTGCTACCAAGGAAAATAAAGGGAAAATGCATTACTAAATTTCAGACAAACATCTACGTGCATGTGACTAACATCTAAATACTGCCATGCTAACATAACTAATGTTCACTTCCCCTCATTCAAAAAGGTTTGCTTCTTCCTCCTTTAATGTCGTTCATAAATTTGGTCTCCAGGGACTGCTGGCTGCTGTTAATTACGCATATCAAGTCCCGCTGTGCCAGAGGAAACTTAATTATTCTAATTTTCAAGGTCACAGACATATCCAAAGGTGCTAGTTTGACAGTCCGAAGAATAACGCTAGCTCCAGGGAATCAGAGGCAGGATGTGTTATGGAAGGCTGGTTACAACCTTATCCACGACTCTGTGCTGAACATTCACCAGTTTTGCAACCCGAATTAAATTGCTTAGGACAGGCTCCCCCAGAGTGACTGGAACAATGAAGCTGGCCATGAATAGGGAATACTTCTTTGCCATACTAGGGGGCAACTCTCTTTTCTGGGTGCCTCAAAACAGCAACTTCTTCTCTACAGGTCAGTGCTGACAAAGTCGCTTTCAAAACCACTTAAATTGGGGCACCTGGGTGGCTCAGTTGTTAAGCATCTGCCTTTGGCTCAGGTCCTGGTCCCAGGGTCCTGGGATTGAGCCCCACATCAGGCTCCTTGCTCAGCAGGAAGCCTGCTTCTCCCTCTCGCCTCTCCCTCTGCTTGTGTTCCTTCTCTTGCAGTGTCTCTGTCAAATAAATAAATTAAACACCTTAAAAAAAAAAGAAAAAAACTTAAATCTTCCTGCTTACCCACTGGGGTTTCACACATGAGGACAGGAAAGAGAAAAAGTAAGAAACAAAGTGCTTGGTAGAATTTTAAATAAAAGCTCTTCTACAGTTGCTGGGAAAACTATTTGCCTGGTAAATTTCAAGAGACTGATCAGCAAGGATCAGGATTCTATTTTAAAACTTCTTGAGGAATCCCAAGTTTATAGGATTTTCGATATTGCAACTAAAATGGGCCATACTGAAGGACCAGTTTTTAAACAATGTAAACCTATCTCGTTAATAACTATTTCAAGAACATAACCTATAAAATGTATATTATCAGTTTATCAGAACCACAAAGACAAAGGATATTTTCAGTTCCTAAAATCATCACCTAAAAGGTAACTAGAGTTTGGGATTTCATGATTTTTGGAATATAATGTCTGATTCAGAAGAAGACACCGATCCAAGTTCCCATGTCTGACTCTGGGTACAAGATTTACCTCGTTCCTCCTTACTTTCCAAATCTTGCAGCTGCTAATTGTTTCCAGCCGTGTGTGGTTCATAAGGCCTGTATGGGAACTAGAGGCTGTGATACTATGTCTCCTTCAGGACCTCTACGTAGCTCATTCAGAACGATCTTCCAGGAAGCCTCCTACCAAGACTGCACCCATAAATCCCTCCACACACGCACACACCTTCCCAGACACACACACAGACACAAGAAAGCCAAACTCTGAATATGAATGCGATTAGAGAGCAGGGATCCAAGCCTGCAGAAAGCTATGCAAACCATCCTTAAAGAAAATGCCATTCAGCCATCCCATTCCAAAAAAAGGCAGAGGCAATTTTAAAGAGGCAATTAAAATGTTTAGGGGCGCCTGGGTGGCTCAGTGGGTTAAGCCGCTGCCTTCAGCTCAGGTCATGATCCCAGGGACCTGCGATCGAGTCCCGCATCGGGCTCTCTGCTCAGCAGGGAGCCTGCTTCCCTCTCTCTCTCTGCCTGCCTCTCTGCCTACTTGTGATCTCTGTCAAATAAATAAATAAAATCTTTAAAAAAAAAAAAATGTTTAAATATTAAACACCATGATAATGACAATTTGAGAAGAAGAAGTTTATTCTAAGACAAGGCCTCAAGCTCAGTCGGTTAAGCATCTGTTTTTGGCTCAGGTCATGATCTCAGGGTCATGAGATGAGGCCTCACGTCGGGCTCCACACTGGGCATGGAGCCTGCTTAAGATTCTCTCTCTCCCTCCGCCCCTCACTCCATGCACTTGCGCACCCTCTCCCTCTCTCAAAAAACAAAACAAACGAAAAATACCCACAAATAAAACCAAAAAACACAAAAAAACCCACAAACAAACAAAAACCCAAGCCCTCAAGATGGTTGGCAGGCCCTCGGCTGGCCCACCAATGCTGAGTCCATCACGGCAAGTAGGAAGTGTACAGAGGGCTGTGACAGCCCCTTGGCTCTGGCTAAGGAGGTCATTACAATGGGGCAAGGTAAGGCATGGGGAAGGAAGCTGGTTTCCAAATAGTCAGTGGTCCAAAAGCAAGTTTTTCAGGATGCAGACTTGGGCATCCTACCAGGTCAGAGGCAGTTTTGGAAGGAAGAAGTCCAGTGGCCAGGATAGCTGCATGAGAAGAAAGTGGTCCATACTGTAAAAGCCAAGGCCACCAGAACTTTCAACAGAGAGTTAACAAAAGTACAGAGGTTTTAGCAAAACTAAGAGAGAAAAAGAACCTATCTATCATTCTTGGATAGTTTATATAAAATGTTGTTTTGGATTCCAGAGGATAAATGGCCTTTCAGGGCTCTTTCTTCCAAATTCTAATCTTTCCTTTGGAGAGACCCTTGCACTCAGTCCACGGTGGAAGAACGCACACCCACATTTAGATTTCATCTCGGCTGCTACGGAGCTGTGTAAGATTTTTGCAAGTGACTGGGTTTCTCTGTGCTCCTGTTTCCTCATCTGAACTTTCCTCCACACTGGTTTTCCTAAAGACATATTTTCCGTAAACACACTCCTGGCCTCTCTCCAACAGCTGAATGGACTCACTCCATTCAGCTCCAGGAGGGGTGATTCACTGGCTGAGTACATGTGGGGAGAATAACGAGGAGAGCTCCATTCAGCTCTATCTAGACTTCTTCCTCTTGGGAATAAGTTGCCCACAGGCAAGCCAATTTTGATTGCCCAACCTGAGCTCAGATATGCCTGGGGTCTGGGGAGCAGGTGTGGAGGCTTCCACCGATGTTGTAACTGGTGTGTCCATCTGCCTAATTCTGGGGTTCAACCTTTGCAAGCTCATTTGGCTCTGACAGTGTCTTATATCTGCCAACTTCGCATCTCCACAATAAAGAGGCTATTTTGGCTTCCATGTTTGCTCTTTGGCTTTCTTTCTCAGATTGCTTGGAACTCAGGCTGAGAAGAACGATGCTTTTCGGGGTCTTCCTCATACACCCTCAACAGTCTGCAAAATAGGGACCAGGATGTTGCAAGGATAAACAAGGAGGCACGTAAAGCCACCTAGTCTTAGTCCCATCCAGTGTAAAAACCTCACTACATGCTGGCCGAATGGAATCTTGTACTCCCCGCAGAACAGGTGACCTGAGTGGGCCCAGCACCAGTGTGCCAGCCGGCCACACACATCTCCAGATTCAAGACAGTGCCTGAGCAGCTCCACACTGCCCCTGGGAACTACCTACTGAGTAGCAACATCTGTGAGCCTTGTAGTACATTCTGGAGTAACAGCATGAAAAACTTAGCAGAATTCAGAGATCAGTGGCCCTACACTGGGCTTAGTGACAAGTTGAATCCCTGAGACTCTGAATGCAAAAGAGCAGAAAGAAAGGAAGCGTGATAGCATAGTGGTGTTCTGCCAATGCGCTTTCAACAGGCAGCAAGGACAAGAAATTAATGAAGGTGCAGGGAGTTCAGACCTGCCCCAAACTCCAGCTGTGGTTAGATGAATTTATCACAGAGAACAAGAAATGCACTTGGAACCCAGAGCAAATACCTTTGCTAAAACTAATTTGTGTTCTAATCTTAGGCGTGTGGGGACTGTTTAGAACTTTATCCTGCCTACAAAGGTGTTCCTTGCTACCCAGGCCTATCAGAGTACAGATTTTGCCCGTAAAGATCAGTAAGGATGACAAATAATTCCTAATATATAAAGTAACTGTCCCACAACTCTAACTTAATAACAGAACAGGCTCAGGACTTATCATTCATAACGTCATACATTTACCTGCCCCCAGAAAATCAGAAACCTCTTAAATAAAAATGCACATAAGTCAAGGTGCAATCATGAAAGAAAAAGAAGAGAGGAAAAGAAAAAATCTTGGCAAGAACAAAAGTGACCATTCAGCCCTCCAAAGGTAGGTAGATTATAATAGCTAAGATTTATTGAGTACTTTTTATTTTTTGCCATATATTGTCCTAAGCAGCTTCATAAACTGATTTACTTAATCTTCTCAACAACCGGAGAAGGTTAATGCTATTTTTAACCCCACTTTACATTTAAAGGAATTAGCTGCAGAAAAGCAAAAGGACTTGTCCAAGGTCATACACTAAGTGGCTGAACCAGGAGTCGAACTCAGGGCATATGGCCCCAGAATGACTTCATTGGATCCCTTTCCAGAAGCCTTCTCACAGCTCTAGAATGAACTTTTACATCTTCAAGTTGATGTGAACTTATTTCTGAATCTTGCCTTCTGGTACTGTGTTTGCAAGATTTTATAAAGTATCCACACTTCAGCAATGGTAAAACTGCTCTAAGTAGGCCTGCATACCCTCCCCTCTGATACTCTCAGGGTTAGCCTTGGATGAAAGAAGGCATTCTGCTTCTTTTTCTTTTTTTTTTTTTTTAAAGATTTTATTTATTTATTTGAGGGAGAATGAGTGAAAGAGAGCATGAGAAAGGAGAAGGTCAGAGGGAGAAGCAGACTCCCCAAGGAGCTGGGAGCCCGATGTGGGACTCGATCCTGGAAGTCCAGGATCATGACCTGAGCCGAAGGCAGTTGCTCAACCAACTGAGCCACAAAGGTGCCCCGGCATTCTGCTTCTTTTCTTTCCACTTTTCCTCCAGAAACATCTCCGCATCCCTGACGAGTGGTCTTAGCTCATGGCAGTAGATGGACCTTCTCACATGAACACACTCAATCTGGTAACGTCGACAGGGAAACCTCACCCGGATTCAGCGAAAGAAAAGTGTTTCTGTCGCTTTTCAAATAGGACCAGATTCTCATTGTAAGACTCTCACATACACGTTGTACCCTGCTTCATACCATGACTATGGTTTAGATGGCAGTGAATCAAATTTGCATTCCAACGCTGTGGAGCTCTTCCCAGGCCAGGCCGGCACCACCTTTATTTTGCCAACTTTCTCTACCTCCTAGTAGGTATTATTTCCTCATTTTAGAGAAAAGACAACTGGGGCTCAAAAAGGTTAAGTAGCTTCCCCTGTAGTGACTCAGAGAGTGAAGAGTAGAGGAGCAAGGATATTAGTCCAAATCTGCATAATTCTGAAACACGTGCTCTACATGTGTATACATACACAGATAAAACATTAAAACAAATTTGTTTTGCAGTATGCCAAGCTTTGCAGATCGAGGGAAGAATTTCAGACAGGGTAACAACCTCCGAACGCTTGCAATCTATGTGATTTTAAGACGGAGAAAGCACTGATGGTGCCAAGACATGAGAATGTAAATGCAGATCTGTCAACTCAAGGGGCCATGTGCAGATATTTACTTTGATGACTACAAAGAACTACTTGGAACTATGTAAAAAACTGAATATGAAAACCATATATGCTAATCTGCAAAGATACAAAAATGCCAGGAGGTCGAAGACAAGAAGATAGAAGGCAAAAGAAAAAAGCGCTTTTGTGTAAGGATGAGATGATGAATACAGTTGATGGACATGTAGCTATCCTTATAATTTTATACATGAGAATATCATAAATGAGATTATTACAAAACCCATTGTATTCAAGGAAATCATACTATATTACTTTTTTGTAAATGAAAACAAGACAAGTATGTTTACCCTAAAAATACCTATTTTTACCTAATATGTAATATAGTTTCTGGCTCTGGTATTTTGATCGGGAAGCTTGTTCTAACCTCATATTGGTTAGGAAACCTAAAAATCTAGCCTGCTAGAATTAGGTCTGAAAGAGTATAAAAAAAATTCAGAAGGGCTCAGGGATGAGTTGCCAGTAAGGTCAGGGTCAGCAAAGAAGAAAAACTTATTAAGAGCATGGGCTCTGGAGTCAAAATGATTCTACCACGATTTGGCCCACGGACTCTAGGGGAGTTACCAGACACCTCTGACCTGGCTTCAATTTCCTTATCTGTAAAGTAGGGATAGTGGCACATCACACGGGGATGTTTTGACATTATGATTATAAGCACTTAGTATTATTCTTGACATATGTCAGTTATTATCGTAATATTGACTTTGACTTTCCATATATTTTTTTTTCTTCTAACCTGATCTTAACTTGTTGGGCTGGGTGCGGATCAGTGACTTCAGGTCAATGAAATGTTGCCTGTATATATGACTGCACAAGTGAATTTCCAAAAGGTGCTGATCAGTGTGTTCCTAAGGAGGAACGATTAGCAAACAAATGAATTAGAAGTCCAAATGACAATTCAATTGTGAACCCCGTAATTTGTTAGCATCAGACCTTTTGCCCTAACAGCAGGTTTCGAAAAGAGAAAATACTGATTAACCTAAGGTCATTGCTACAAAACATCAAACCGTGAAATTCTACCTCTACTTGTGAAAATCATTCCCAGTGTCCTTAACACTCTCATCTTGAAATGTCTAGTGAAGGAAAAAGACCTGAGGAAATCACAGACCAGAAGTATGAACGAGCTCCTAGTTGGTGGCATTATAGGTAATTTTCCTTGTTGAAGATAACAGGTACACACACACACACACACACACACACACACACACACACACGCCCACCACATACAGATGCCAAAAACAAAATGTGAGGCCATTCTCTACCTGAAGTATCAACAGAATCACTTACATACAACTTAAACTCTCCTGTCTCCCTTCTCAGAGATCCAAAGACTACTTGTGAATCAGAATTTCTACAAAATTTGGGGGTGCCTGGGTGGCTCAATTGGTTAAGCATCTGCCTTTGGCTTAGATCATGATTTTGGGGGTCTTGAGATTAAGCCCTACCTCAGGCTCCCTGCTCCAGGGGAGTCTGCTTCTCCCTCTCCCTCTGCCCTTCCCCCTGCTTGTACTTTTTCTCTCTTGCTCTCTCTCAAATAAATAAAATCTTCAAAAAAAAAATTTTATGAAATTTTAAATAGATACTCAGATGATTCTAAGGACGAGCCAGTTTAGACCATTACAGACCCACGTGGGATAGCTTCCTTTGCAAATAAGGAGCTTCAGCCATCTAGAGAGTAGAAGAAAGATTGGTTTTCGCTTTATTTGTAAATGACCGTCTTCCCCCTGTGTCTTCACATTGTCTTCCCTTTATATATGTCTGAGTCTAAATTTCCCCTTCTTATAAAGACTAGTCTGTACTAGAGACCATCCCAATGACCCCAATTTAATTTAATTAGCTCTGAAAACCCTATCTCCCAATACAGTTTCATGCAGAGATACTAGAGGTTAGGAATTCAACATATGAATGGGGTGGGGGGAGCAGAATTAACCCCATAACAGGTTGTGACTTTGGAAATTATATTGTGTGCCATCAGAGTGGTAGAACCTTTTCCTTCTAAGACAGAAACATTGAAAGGGTGCAGGCATTTCATTTCAATTATGTAGTTTCCGCCAATTTGTCATCAATGTATCTTTGAGAAAGGGAAGGGCTTGTTCAGTGATGGCTGTCATAGTCAGATATAGGAAGCATTCTTCTCCAACCTCTGCAAAACTGCGTCATCCATTCTTAAAAAATCAGTGCAGTTCTAAGAAATAACACAAACTATATTTTGCATTATTTTTCCAATAATATTCATTAACACATTAAAGTATTTTTCTTCTTAGGACCTTGGAGGACATTCTCCCTCTGTGTTTGAGATGAGCATTAACAACTAGCTATGTTTTGTTCTTTCTTCTCATGACAAAAATTTTATTTCATTTATTTATCAAATTTCAATATAGCAACCATGCTGTTCAGGACACTGGTTCAAGCTTTTTTGCAAACAGATTAACTAGGTCCATATTTTACACGTAGAGCAATGAATGCAGATAAGGAATAAACTGGTAGAAAAAAAACATCAGACTTTGAATCAGAAGTTCAAGTTCTAGCTCTTTCAACTTTAAGTTATATGAGGCATAGGAAATTGTGTGGAGCCTTGGTGGCTCAGTGGGCTCAGTGTCTGACTCACGGTTTCCGCTCAGGTCATGATCTCAGGGTTGTGAGATCAAACCCCACATTGGACTCTGCTCAGCAGAGAGTCTGCTTGGGATTCTCTCCCTCTCTCTCTGCCCCTTCCCTCCTGCAAATTGAAGTTTTCACTCTCAAATAAAGTAAATAAAAAATAAAATCATTTTTTAAACTACATTTCTTCATGTATGAAATCAATGCTCTCACTGAGCTGTTTTAAATATTATGAGGAAACGCAGAAGTTAGACACTAACACATAAAATCACTTTGTAAAATAATAGAATAATCACTTCTTAACTCTTCTTTTTTCTCCTTCTGCTCATTCTTCTCAAACCACCAAAATCAGTATGACACTTTGGAACAAGGGATTAGAAGTAAGGAGCTCGTTGAGAGACAGCCATCTGCCCACATACAATGGATTGATTTCTTGCAAAGCCCTTTTGGAAATATCTCAAAATGTAATGTTTTAGAATGAAAATAAAATGCATGCTTCCTGCTAGCCTGGCCTTGGTGGCTTGAAATATTAACTGGACAATTCTCACGTGTAAGAGTCCACATGGCTATTCATCTTTGGTTTTCAACTTCTGTTCTCAGGGCCAAGGTAAGGGCTTAAATCATAAACTGGCAACAGTTCAAAAGACTCCAGGAGAACCTGAACATTTCTATAAAAACAAAATAAAAAAAGCATACTGTGTTAAGTTGTTAGAACAAAACACATATGCCAGGAATTTTCTCAGTAGCTCTGTGAACATTTGACCATACAGTGCACGTAGCAGGCACTTGGGGACATTCGGCTACTGACATCCCAGCCCTGCTTCCCAACAGCTGTGCCAAATTAGGAAAGCTTATTTTTAGAAACAATAAACTAGAAAGAACCTCTTCTCTGTCAAAAGACTGGTTTGCTCATGTGATTTGCCTCTCACACATAAAGGAGATTTCTGAATTACACCTCTAGATTTGAAAACACGAACTCGTGCAAACATACAAGATGTGAAAATATTTCTTGGCTAAACCTTTTAAACAGTAATGTTTACAATTACAATAAAAACCAAAACGGACACATGAGAGGAATCAACTACGGGCAGGTCCATCGAGAGCCAGCCTCTACTTGTGTTTGCACACGGCTGAAGAGTTTTCAAAGGGTGTTTCTATATAGCACGCTTTTTCATTTGTGACTAGAAATATTATTTGAAAATAGAAAAGAAAGGAATGTCATCTCCATTTTAAAGGATGATGAAGCCCTGTGAGGTCAAGCACCTCAGTTCAAGTAGCTCAGTTAAAAGGTGGCATCCAGGAAAAACTGAACCTAGGGACTTTTAAAGATGTACCTGGGGTTTCTTTTGACATTATGGAACATGGACAAGTGCCTGATGAGGTTCATCAGAGAAGGGGGAGGCATCCTGCTTTTTGTTTCAGTGGTGTGAAAATATTGCTGCCCCTGGTACCCGAGCAGCTTGACACAGAAACATATTAAGGCGCATTACATGCAGGCAGACAGACAGAATGAAGAAGCTGGACCACAGTCAGGTCTCTCTCCTTTTGCCATCAGCTTTGCAGGAAATTCAAGGCATCCCTGCCTGACTGCTGCTTTGTAAAGTACATTAGTATTTGCCAAGAATATCTTAAGTTTCTCCAAGACAGGGAGAGTATAGATGTATTTGTCTTTTTTAGTTACTATTTTAGGTGGCAAAAGCAATCTGAATAGCACAGTTGTGAAAATACGTTTCCTAAGTTTTGCATATAAAAAAAGCCAATCATTTATTTCAGGATGTCAACACCTCATAGAATGCCCCGTTGAAGAGGTACACTCATTAGCCTCGAAAACATCTCATTTGTAAAATAACCCTGGGTCATGGTGGGAAGTTGCAGGCAAAGTACACTTCTGAGGGATCTTTCTAGAGTTTGGTCAAGTTTTGCATCCATATCTTAGAAATGGATGAAGCTGCGGATAAGATATTTCCTGAGGTGCTTTCCTGCTCGTGGTGTGTGAATCTCGAATTAATTTGGTTGTAACTATTTATATTTCAAGTCCTAATCCAGGTCCACTGGAGTCTATGTGATGGTGGAGGGACAGAAAGAGACAAAGACTGTTTCATGGCAGTTTAAACACAGATGCCCCTAATTGGTATGAGATGCCACTTGTAGTTTTAAATCAGAGGGACAGACAGCAGATTCTCTGGCTTCTTGGGGAGCAATGAAATGAATCAAGCAGCTGAAGACGGATATTAAAGCCCGCACCTACTGTGGACTCCCAATTGGTCATATTCACCCCTCCCGATGTAGGGGTCAGCCACAATTCACAGTCAAGGCTAAAATGCTTTAAGAAGTATTTATTATCTTCCAGACATAATTTACTGCTTTTGATTATTCATTTTTCATTACTATGGAAAGCAAGATTAAATTGTTTCAGAAGCAACTGCTTATATTAATCTTTCAAACACATGCTCCATGTAAAAACCCTCTGTCAGGAAAATGCACATAATTCCTGCTGCCAAAACAGCTGTAGATAAAAGTAAACTAACACTAAATAATAATAGCTTTAGAGCCCACAATGTGGTGGAGAAACAGGAGCAGACAGAGAGAGAAGACACAAAGTAGACGATAGAAGGGTGGATGGGGGTGGGGAGGAGTGCTCAAGAGTTCATTTATTAGACCCAGCAAATTTATCCTGTGAACATTTTAATTTCAAAAGTAATTTAAATTAGCTCTTTTATTTAACTGTGAAATTAGATTACTTCTCTGTTTAACATGCAATACACTCAGGAACTTAATAAACGACAAGGAGTGAGGTAGGAGTCACACCACATCTTTGAATCCATACAAATTGCATCTTAGCGCTGGGAGAGATTGGAAATAAACCACCTCCCTGGACAGGTCAGGAGGCTGGGATCTTAGAGGAGACTGCAGCTTTCTGAGCTGCAGAGGGGGTTAGATCACACAGCTAGATAGGAGCAGAGCCAGAACCAAAACCAAGTTACAGAGAAAAACCACTCCACTGTACCACTCAGCTTAACACATACTTGGATAGTTTGGGGTTTGAAAGCCCAGCGATTACTATCTTTTGGTAAAATATTACTTTCCTCTTGACTTGCTCTCCTTATTGAAATTCTCCCTCCTAGTGACCCCCAAGACACTGATGGCAATCTGCTGTGTTTCTTGCCATCCCTAGTTTAGTCAGTGGACGCCTCCCCCACCGACTACAAATGTAATGGAGGCACTTCCAACATTCTATTCTCTTCCTTCTCTACATGCTGAAAGCTGTAATTACCAACACCACATGCTGCCCAGGAGTTTTTTATTCTACTTACAGAAGAACACTCCAATGGTAAGGGCCAGCATCAGGGCCCCTGAAAGCCATTCTTAACCAATGATGTCTGGGAAGTGTTGACATTGGGTTGCGGGTTTGGGTTGCGGGTTCCTTGGCCCTCAGGTGAGATAAATCTGAGGTCATTGCAAACTATGACCCCAGAACTCCCTCCATGGGGTTGAGCTCTGTGGCCCACAGGGGATACTGGCTTCATGATACAACATTTACTGGTTTACTTCCCTTTCTGACCTCACTTCTTCACTAACCTCTTAATGTTTCCCAGCATCACTCTAATAAACAACTTGCATTCAAATCCTTGCCTCCGGTTTTGCTTCTAAGGGAATCCCAGACATGACGTTATCTAAACTCCATGCTAAACAGCTCCATTTATACAGTCTGAGTGGGGCCATTTGCTCCATCTGGAACATATCTATCATGCATATCCACCCTTATCAAAGTTACCCACCCATCAAGGCTCAAGGCCAGGCTCACCGCTACCAATAGTCCTAAGACATTCACCCAGGAAGAACTCCACCCAACTCCAGAAACTCCATGGGTTTCTTATTGAAAGATTCTTCCTTATGGAGTTATTTTCTTATCTTACAGGGATCTCTGGCTTTAACATTCTGGAATGAATATGCCTAATAAGGCAGAGTAGATGAGAGAAACGTGCTAAAATGGTTCAATTCTCTTAGTTTTGGATCAGAGGCACTGGATCCTGTCTGTTATAGAGAACTAAAAAAAAAAAAAAAAAAAAAAAAAATACACTTACATCAATGGATAGATCACCCAGACAGAAAATCAATAAGGAAACATTGGCCTTAAAGGACATGTCAGACCAAATGGACTTAAAAAAATATTTACAGAATATTTTATCCTAAAGCAACAGAATACACATTCCTCTCAAGTTCACATGGAAAATTGTCTAAGATAGATAATATATTAGGCAACAAAACAAGTCTTAAATTTAAGAGGACTGAAAGCATTATCAAGCATCTTTTCTGATCAAAATGGTATGAAAGTAGAAACTAATTACACAAAGAAAATTGGAGAATTCAGAAATATGTAGGGATTAAACAACATGCTACTGAACAACCAATGATTCAAAGAATAAATCAAAAAAGAAATTTTAAAAATACCTTAAGAAAAAAAAATCGAAATGTAACATCAAAATTTATGGGATGTAGCAAAAGCATTTCTAAAAGGGAAGTTCATAGAGGTGCATGCCTAGAAACAAGGAAAGTCTCAAATAACCTTACACTTCAAGGGATAAAGAATGGAAGAAAAAACAAACCCCAAAGTTAACAGAAGGAGGGAAATAACAAAGGTTAGAGCAGAAATAAAGGACATAAGGACTAAAACAAAAGATCAATGAAACGAACAGCTTGTTCTTTGGAAAGATAAGACTGACAAACCTCTAGCTAGACTCACTGATTAAAAAAAAAAAAAAAAAAAGAGAGAGGACTCAAATAAAATTAAAACAGAAAGAGGAGATTTTATAACTGATACCACAGAAATGCAAAGGATCATAAGAGACTACTGTGAAGAATTATATGCCAACAAATTGGATAACCTAGAAGATATTAATAAATTTCTAGAAACATACAACCTACCAAGAATGAATCATAATGAAATAGAAAATCTGAACAGACAATTACTGCTAATAGGATTGAATTAGATAGTGTCAAAAACTTCCCAATAAACAGAAGTCCAAGAACAGACAGCTTCACTGGTGAATTCTACCAAACATTTAAAGAGTTATTAATACCAACCCTTCTCAAACTCTTCCAAAAAATATGAGAGTGGGAAGTCTTCCAAACTCATTTTACAACATCAGCATTACTCTGTTAACACATCCAGACAAGGATGCTACAAGAGAAGAAAATTACAAGCCAATAGATTTTTTAAAAATCCTCAAATGAATGCAAACTGCATTCAACAATACATTAAAAGGACCATTCACTAAGGTCAACTGGGATTCATTCCAACAATGTGAGTATGATATGATATCTGAGAATCAGTAAATGTGATATACCACATTAAAAAAGTGAAGAATTAGGGGCACCTGGGTGGCTCACTGGGTTAAACCTCTGCCTTCAGCTCAGGTCATGATCTCAGGGTTCTGGGATCAAGCCCTGCATCAGGCTCTCTGCTCAGTGGGGAGCCTGCTTCCCCCTCTCTGTCTTCTCTCTGCCTACTTGTGATCTCTCTCTGTCAAATAAATAAAATCTTAAAAAAAAAAAAAAGTGAAGGATATAAATTATATGATCACCTCAGTAGATGCATAAAAAGGATTTGTTAAAATTCAACATCATTTATAATAAAAATTCTCAACAAAGGAGGTGTAGAGGGAACATATCTTAACATAATATAGGTCATATATGACAAACTCATAGCTAACAATATACTTAATGGTGAAATGCTGAAAACTGTTCCTCCAGGTTCAGGAACAACACAAGGATCTCCACTGTTGTCACATTTATTAAACATAGTATTGGAAGTCCTAGCCAGAGCAATTCAGCAAGAAAAAGAAAAAGCACCCAAATTGGAAAGGAAGAAGTAAAGCTTTCATTATTTGCAGATGACATGATATTATGCATAAACCTTAAAGACTCTACCAAAAACTATTAGAATTAATAAACAACTTCAGTAACATTGTAGGATACAAAGTGAATATATTCAAAATTCTGTTGCACTTCTAAACATCAATAAGGAACTACCAGGAAGAGAAATTAAGAAAACCATCTCATTTATAATTTCATCCAAATGAATAAAATATCTAAGAATAAATTTAACCAAGGTGATAAAAAACCTACATACTGAAAATTATGAGACAGTAAAGAAATTAATTGAAGAAGATTCAACTAAATTCTATATTCACAGAATGTAAGAATTAATATTGTTAAAATGTCCATACTACCCAAAGAAACCAAAGATTCAATGCAACCTTTACCTAAATTCCCTTTTTTTCACAGACATAGAATAAATAATCTTAAAATTTGTATGAAACCATGAAAGACCCTGAAGAGCCAAAGTTATCATGAGAAAGAAGAATAAAGCTAGAAGCATCACATTTTCTGATTTCAAACTGTATCACAAAGTTCTAGTAATTAAAACAGCATGGTACTGGCCTAAAAACAGGCTGATAGATCCATAAAACAAAATAAATCACCCAGAAATAAAATCACACATATATAGTCAATAAATTTGTGACAAAGGAGCCAAGGATATACAATCATGAAAGGAAAATCTCTTCAGTAGATAGTATTGGGAAAATCAAATAGCCGCATGCAAAAGAATGAAACTAGACCACCCCTTTATACCACACACAAAAATGAACCCAAACTGGATTAAAGATTTCAGTGTAAGACCTGAAACCATAAAACAGTTATACAAAAGCACAGGCAGTAAGCTCCTTGACATAAGTCTTGGTGATGATTTTTTTTTTTTTTATTCTGACACAGAAAACAAAGGCAGCAAAAGCAAAACTGAACAAGTAGGACCACATCAAACTAAAAAGCTTCCACACAGCAGAATAAAACACCAACAAAATCAAAAGGCACCTTAATGAATGGGAGAAAATACTGCAAATCATCTATTTGATAAGGAGTTAATATCCAAACTATATAAATAACTCCTATAACTCAATAGCAAAAAAGACAATCCAACTTAAAAACGGGCAGAAAATCTGAACAGACATTTTTTTCCAAAGAAGATATGTAGATGGATGAGCAAGGACAGGAAATGATGCTCCCATTGTTAATCATTGGGGAAATGGGAATCAAAACCACACTGAAATCTCACTTCACACTGGCCAGAATGGCTGGTATCAAAAGAGATGATAACAAATGTTAGCGAAGATGTGGAGAAAAGGGAACCCTAGTGCAGTGTTGGTGATAATGTAAATTAGTGCAGTTATAAAGGAAAATCGTAAGGAGTGTCCTCAAAATATTTAAAATAGAACTACTGCATGATCCAACTATTCCACTGGTGAGTATTTATCTGAAAAAAATGAAAACACTAACTCAAAAAGATAGAAGCACCCTTATGTTCACTGAAGCCTTGTTTCCAATAGCCATGACACAGGAACAGCCTAATGAGTGGATGAATGGGTTAATAAATTGTGATGTTTCTATATAATGGAACATGAGTCAGTTAAAAAAAGAATGAACTCTTGCCATTTGCAAGAACATGGATGGGCTGGAGGGCATTAGGATAAATGAAATAAGTCAGACAGAGGAAGACAAATTCTGTATGATCTCTTTTAATATATGGAAACTAAAACTAACTAGCTAAGTAAATAACCAAGCTAACAGATAGAGAGAGTGGCCTGGTGGCTGCCAGAAGCAGGAGGTGGGGGAAGGGAGAAATAAGTGAACTTACTTGTTTTTTTACTTGAAATAAATTGACTTATTCTTTAAAAAAAAAATAATTACATCATAGATGCAGTATCTGGCATGTTATAGGAACCTCACATCCTAAGATGAGATTCACATGAGACCTTTGTCTATGTCCCTCCATAACATGATATTTACAACTTGCCAATGGTCCACCCAATTCCCAACCATTATTTATCTTAGATAATTTGCCAGGGATGTGTGAGAAGAAAAGGAAAGAAGAAAGTCCTGCAGGAGGAATTTATTCCTAGGGCATCTGGACAGAATATATCTCCTCCTACACCATATCATGCAAACTCCATTCAGATATACATGAGTACGACTGGGTTTCTGGGGAGAAAGGAAGCCTAAACTGAAATAGTCTTGTATTTTGTTACTTTGAGACTTTTTGTTAATGTTTGTGCAACAAAAGTTCCTGTAAGTGAAGGAATTTAGGCATCAGAGAATCTAATTATACAGCATGAAATTGATGTTGAGAGTCTTTCTTTTAAAGATTTATTTTCTTAAATGTATTTATTTTAGAGAGAGAGAGAGAGAGAGAGAGAGAGTGTGTGTGTGTGTGTGTGTGCGTGCGCGCTAGTGGGAGGAGGGACAGAGTGCGAGGGAAAGAGAGAATGCTCAAGCCAACTTCTCACTGAGTGCAGAGCCCAATGTGGGGATCCATCCCAGGACCCGAGATCATGATTTGAACCAACAGCAAGAGTAGCCTGCTTGACCGACTGAGACCTGAAGCAGCCCTGATGTTGATATTCTTGATGCTAAACAAGAATTGTTCTCCCACAGTTAGCCACACGCCAACGTAAGGACTTCTGCCTAAATCTCCTGGCTCACACCAGAAGCCTGCAGGTCCTCAGGAGCTCCTCGGTCCCATCACCATAAACTTGGCAGCCTGGGTTTATCACAGGAAAAAGCACCATCTAGTTCAAGGTGATTAAACACTATACATGAAAACATTAGGAAAACTTGGCCTTCTCAGTTCCTGCACTTCCTTTCTATTCCAACTGTGTGATCCTGAGTCAGGGTATGATTTCTGCGTCATGGCAATAATATTCTAGCTAGTCTCAAGTCCTCGCTTCGTATTTTTAAACCAAAATTGTGTTTTGGCTACAAAATTAAAAAATTCAAACAACACATGAAAGTATTAAGAATGCAAAAACATGGCATATACCCGAGAGATGGAGAGTGGAGATGTTTACCCAACAATATGAATATATTTACCATAAAGCTGTACACTTAAAAATGGCTAAATAGTAAATTTTATGTTATATATGTTTTACTATAATAAAAAAAAGTTACCTATGACACAACCACCCAAATATAACCACTGTTTTCATTTGGGTTTAGATCCTTTCTGGATGACTGAATGAAGGCACAGGACTTTACACATACACATATATTTTTAAAATGAGATCACACTAACATAATATTTTATACCTTCCAAATTATTTCAGCACTATCTTGGTGATCTATGCTGATAAATGACACCATTTTTACTTGATAGATAATATTAAGTTATATAGATGTATCAATATTTAACCAAGTCCCCATTACCATGTATTTAGGTTGTTAGTTTTAAAGCATTGTTTCAGCTTACTTTTCTAAAATTACAATTACCAGGCCAAAGGCAGGCACATTTTTAAGTTCTCAACAGAGACTGCCAGATTACAATCATAATTTCCCTTTTTTAACCTCCTGTCTGTGTGTCTATCTCACTCTCAAATGCACACCAATTAAAGCCAGCCAGCCACACAGCTCCCTCCTTTCCCCCAGACTACTCACTGAAGTTTAAATTCCACACCCTGGCATCCATGACCATCCGTGATCAGGTTTCAACCACTTGGTCAGAGTTTGCCACTCTGTCAGAGTTTACCTCTCCCTTCTTGCATTCAGGCCCCACACAGCACAGCCAAGCTAGATTACTCCCAACGTTCCCATTAAGACTGCCAATTCCCTGACTCTGTGTCCTTCCTTCCTGGAATATCCTCACCCACCACTAACACCTGTTGAAAATGGGTTCCTTTTTCATGGCTCAGCTCAGAGTGGATTTGCTCCTGTCCTTCTCCACTTTCTGTCAGGGGAACAGCTAACGTTAACCACAGAGCACTAACCAGTGGCAAGCACATCTCACTTAACTTGACAACAGCTCTAAAAGCTACATTGAAATAATCACCCTTCTCATATAGATGAGGAATACGAAGCTTGGAGAGGTAAAATAACTCGCCCAAAGTCACACAGTTAATAAGAGGGGGAGATGGATTCAAACTCAGTCCTTTTGCCTCCTATGAATCACTTTGCAGTTCACAACTAGGCAAAACTTCAACTTGGCTTTAAGTTTTCTCCCTGCTAAAATGAGGGAGGGTAGGGGGTGCCTGGGTGGCTCAATCAGTTAGACTTCTGCCTTTGGCTTTGGTGTGATTCCCCTGGGGCTCCTTGCTCAGCAGGGAGTCTGCTGCTATCTCTCCCTTTGCCTCACACCCCACCACCCAGGCTCTCTATAGCTCTCTCACTCTCTCAAATAAGTAAATAAAATCTTTAAACAAAAAATGAGTGAATGTAGGCTAAACAACGATGAACTGACTTTCAACTCTAATACGCGATGAGAAGTTAAGAGTTTCTTAAATATTTCATGCATCTAAGTTCAAGTCCTTTGCATCCCTCAAAATAAGGGTGAAAGTTTATTTGCTGCCTGCTCAGAACATAGCTTAAATAAGTAATATTTTGTCCTCCAAGTTCACTGGAGACAGGATGAAAAATACCAACACACTGAATAAATGCCATTGTTTTTACTACTTCTCAGTGATCAATCCAATGATGAAAATAGCAGCATAAATATTAACCAAAAATGCAAAGACAGGACTGAAAATAGCATTAGGAAACTAGTGTCAGGAAGCTGCTTTTCATGCAAGACTGAAGTTTCCAGAGGCTTCCATAGCAAGTGCAAAACTATGCCTCTTCTTGATTTTTTTCATTTGAGGGTTGCTGTGCTCAGGAAGCAAAGCAATACAGAACAGGAACCTGAAAATCAAAGCAGATCTGTCAGAAATTGGGAACTCAGAGGCCAAAATGGAACAGATGGGCCTCAAAGCTGGCTCGGGGCATGGAGCCAGAAGCCTCTCTTGAAGGGACCTTGCTCCAGGATGTTAGAAGCAGATGTTCATCTTCGCCCATAAGAAGAGTGGTGCCTGACGCCAACCCAGTCACTCAAATAACTGGGAAAAGCGGTACAAGGACCCGGGTCCTTGAAGGTAGGCTCAGCTGACTGACAGTTTGTGAACTCTGAAAGGTGGGAACTCACTCCTTTGAGAAGGATGCTTGTCAAAGCTGAGATAACTTTGAGGATTCAAAGGAGGCTAAAGAGCCCTTCAGAACCATGAACAGTTAGGGTGTGTCCCAGGAGAATGAGAACAGCAACAATTTGCTTTAATTTATGCATTTTTATGTTAGTAATCTGGGAAACACTGGACTACAAAAATGACATGAGATCAGAAAGGGTATTTTACTCAACTTTAAACGCTCAGCATGTACCGTGTTACTAGACACAGAGTAGATCATGAAAATACAAATAAAATAAGAAGGGAGAGAATGTCCTAAAGATTAAAGTCCTTAAGAGCTGTGTTTTCACATTTAGCTATTTCTTATGATTCTTAAAGATTTGCTTATTTATTTTAGAGGGAGGGGGCAGAGGGAGAGAGAGACACTCAAGAAGACTCCCCACCAAGTGCAGAGCCTGACCAGGGCTCCATGTCACCCCCCTGAAATGATGACATGAGACAAAACCAAGAGTCAGAGCTTAACTGACTGAGGCAACCAGCCGCCCCTGTTTCTTATTATTCTAATATCAGTTATTACAATCACAGTACAGACACTGGGGAAGAGCCATCCACTGTAACACTGATTTAGAAATCATTTGGGCCATTCATTAATAAAAATACAAACAGCTTCGTATAATAAATACTCAGCAATATGCCAAGTAATGTATGAACTGCCAGAAGTACATTATGATTATACAATCCCCAAAACAACTCTCAGAAGTAGCTGCTACATCTCCATGTGACAGAAGAACCGAGTCCCGGGGCATCAAGCAGCAAGTCAGTAACAGAGGCTGATTTCGAAGTTGAAACCTCTCTGGTTCTAGAAGCAGTGCTACAAACCAGCATCAAACTCTCCAGAATGGGACAAAGTCTCTACAATGGCAGAAACAGGAGAGCTTGGTGTTAACTAAACATACTGTGGTAATCAGTTTGTATTATATATAAATACAGAATCATGTTGTACACCTAAAACTAATGTAATAGTAGATGTCAGTTATACCTCAAGGAAAAAAAAAACAGCAGCAAGAGGAGAGGGTGGGCAGGATTCCAAGTCCTTGAATCTTCCTCAAGGTATTCCCACGTTGCATCAAGAGCAAAGGCTTCTAGAGTGGTAATACCAGCTTGTCTGACCACATTTGGTGTGGAAATAAAGGCAAATTGAGGGCTCTTCAGATGAACTACTGCTGAAGATTACTTTCATCACTCGTCCATTTTAAAGAGTAGAAAGAATGACATCAGATATGAGCCCTTCTTGTATTTTGGCTATCAGCAGAAATTATATAAACAGACATGTACCGGGGCCTCAGGTGGCTCAGTCAGTTAAGCATCTACCTTCTGCTCAGGTCATGATCTCATGGTTCTGGGATCTAGCCCCGCATCAAGCTCCCTGCTGAACAGGAACCTGCTTCTCCCTTTCCCTCTGCTGCTTCCCGAACTTGTGCTTGCTTGCTCTCTATCAGATTAATAAAAACTCCAAAAAAACAAAACAAAACAAAAAACCAAATATGGGGGAGGATTCAAGATGGCGGAGAAGTAGCAGGCTAAGACTACTTCAGCTAGCAGGAGATCAGCTAGATAGCTTATCTAAAGATTGCAAACACCTGCAAATCCATCGGCAGATCGAAGAGAAGAAGAACAGCAATTATAGAAACAGAAAAACAACCACTTTCTGAAAGGTAGGACAGGCAGAGAAGTGAATCCAAAGCGATGGGAAGATAGACACTGGGGGGAGGGGCTGGCTCCCAGCAAGCGGCAGAGCAATGGAGCACAAAATCAGGACTTTAAAAAATCTGTTCCGCTGAGGGACATCGCTCCAGAGGCTAAAGGCGAAGCCCACATGGAATCAGCGTGGCCTCAGGTCCCGCAGGGTCACAGAAGGATTGGGGGTGTCTGAGAGTCGCAGAGCTTGCGGGTATTGGAATGGGAAAGCCGGCTACAGAAACAGAGCCAACAGTGAGCTCACAGCTCGGAGTTACCTTGAACCGGTCGCAGACTCGGTGAGCTTGGAGCACGGCCGGAGGTCAGGCAGACGGGAGTTACTGGGCACTGTTCTCTGAGGGTGCACTGAGGAGTGGGGCCCCGATCTCTCGCTCCTCCGAGCCAGAGACCAGGAGGCCGCCATTTGTATTCCTGTCCTCTGGAACTCTACGGAAAGTGCTCAGGGAACAAAAGCTCCTGAAAGGAAAGCCGAGCGGATTACTCACCCCAGCCGCTGGTAAGGGCGGTGCAATTCCGCCTGGGGCAAATACACTTGAGAATCACTACACCAGGCCCCTCCCCCAAAAGATCAACAAGAAATCCAGGCAAGACCAAGTTCACCTACCAAGGAGTGTGGTTTCAATACCAAGGAGAGCAGCAGAATTCCAGAGGAGGAGAAGACAAAGCACGGAACTCATGGCTTTCTCCCTGTGATTTTTAAGTCTTGCAGTTAATTTAATTTTTTTCTTTTTCATTTTTTTTCTCTTCTGCTAAAATTTTTTTTAACTTTTACCCTTTTCTTTTTTAGTATATGTGCTGCCGAAGCGAGCACTACCCTTTTCTTTTTTAACATTTTTTAACTAGTTTAATATATATATTTTTTCTTTTTTATACTTTTCTTTATTCGTTTTCTTTTTTTAATACTTTTTTTTTCTTCCTTTCTTTCTGAACCTCTTTTTATCCCCTTTCTCCCCCCTCACGATTTGGGATCTCTTCTGATTTGGTTAAAGCATATTTTCCTGGGGTTGTTGCCACCCTTTTAGTATTTTACTTGCTCCTTCATATACTCTTATCTGGACAAAATGACAAGGCGGAAAAACTCACCACCAAAAAAAAGAACAAGAGGCAGTACCGAAGGCTAGGGACCTAATCAATACAGACATTGGTACTATGTCAGATCTAGACTTCAGAATGACAATTCTCAAGGTTCTAGCCGGGCTTGAAAAAGGCATGGAGGATATTAGAGAAACCCTCTCAGGAGATATTAAAAGCCCTTTCTGGAGAAATAAAAGAACAAAAATCTAAACAAGTTGAAATCAAAAAAGCTATTAATGAGGTGCAATAAAAAATGGAGGCTCTCACTGCTAGGATAAATGAGTCAGAAGAAAGAATTAGGGATATAGAAGACCAAATAACAGAGAACAAAGAAGCTGAGCAAAAGAGGGGCAAACAGCTACTGGACCACGAGGGGAGAATTCGAGAGATAAGTGACATCATAAGACGAAACGACATTAGAATAATTGGGATTCCAGAAGAAGAAGAAAGAGAGAGGGGAGCAGAAGGTATACTGGAGAGAATTATTGGGGAGAATTTCCCCAATATGACAAAGGGAACGAGCATCAAAATTCAGGAGTTTCAGAGAACGCCCCCCAAAATCAATAAGAATAGGCCCACACCCCGTCACCTAATAGTAACATTTACAAGTCTCAGTGACAAAGAGAAAATCCTGAAAGCAGCCCAGGAAAAGAAGTCTGTAACATACAATGGTAAAAATATTAGATTGGCAGCTGACTTATCCACAGAGACCTGGCAGGCCAGAAAGAGCTGGCATGATATTTTCAGAGCACTAAACGAGAAAAACATGCAGCCAAGAATACTATACCCAGCTAGGCAATCATTGAAAATAGAAGGAGAGATTAAAATCTTCCAGGACAAACAAAAACTGAAACAATTTGCAAACACCAAACCAGTTCTACAGGAAATATTGAAACGGGTCCTCTAAGCAAAGAGAGAGCCTACAAGTGGTAGATCAGTAAGGAACAGAGACATTATACAGTAACAGTCACCTTACAGGCAATACAATGGCACTAAATTCATATCTCTCAATAGTTACCCTGAATGCTAATGGGCTAAATGCCCCAATCAAAAGACACAGGGTATCAGAATGGATAAAAAAACAAAACCCATCTATATGTTGCCTCCAAGAAACTCATTTTAAGCCCGAAGACACCTCCAGATTTAAAGTGAGGGGGTGGAAAAGAATTTACCATGCTAATGTACATCAAAAGAAAGCAGGAGTGGCAATCCTTATATCAAATAAATTAGATTTTAAGCCAAAGACTATAATAAGAGATGAGGAAGGACACTATATCATACTCAAAGGGTCTGTCCAACAAGAAGATTTAACAATTTTAAATATCTATGCCCCCAACGTGGGAGCAGCCAACTATATAAACCAATTAATAACAAAATCAAAGAAACACATAAACAATAATACAGTAATAGTAGGGGACTTTAACACTCCCCTCACTGAAATGGACAGATCATCCAGGCAAAAGATCAGCAAGGAAATAAAGGCCTTAAACGACACACTGGACCAGATGGACATCACAGATATATTCAGAACATTTCATCCCAAAGCAACAGAATACACCTTCTTCTCTAGTGCACATGGAACATTCTCCAGAATAGATCACATCCTCGGTCCTCAAATAGGACTCAACCGGTATCAAAAGATTGGGATCATTCCCTGCATATTTTCAGACCACAATGCTCTAAAGCTAGAACTCAACCACAAAAGGAAGTTTGGAAAGAACCCAAATACATGGAGACTAAACAGCATCCTTCTAAAGAATGAATGGGTCAACCGGGAAATTAAAGAAGAATTGAAAAAAATCATGGAAACAAATGATAATGAAAATACAACAGTTCAAAATCTGTGGGACACAACAAAGGCAATCCTGAGAGGAAAATATATAGTAGTACAAGCCTTTCTCAAGAAACAAGAAAGGTCTCAGGTATACAACCTAACCCTACACCTAAAGGAGCTGGAGAAAGAACAAGAAAGAAACCCTAAGCCCAGCAGGAGAAGAGAAAGCATAAAGATCAGAACAGAAACCAATGAAATAGAAACCAAAAAAACAATAGAACAAATCAACAAAACTAGGAGCTTGGTTCTTTGAAAGAATTAATAAAATTGATAAACCCCTGGCCAGACTTATCAAAAAGAAAAGAGAAAAGACCTAAATAAATAAAATCATGAATGAAAGGGGAGAGATCACAACTACCACCAAAGAAATACAAACTATTATAAGAACATATTATGAGCAACTCTACGCCAACAAATTTGACAATCTGGAAGAAATGGATGCATCCCTAAAAACATATAAACTACCACAACTGAACCAGGAAGAAATAGAAAGCCTGAACAGACCCATAACCAGTAAGGAGATTGAAACGGTCATTAAAAATCTCCAAACAAACAAAAGCCCAGGGCAGACGGCTTCCCGGGGGAATTCTACCAAACATTTAAAGAAGAAGTAATTTCTATTCTCCTGAAACTGTTCTGAAAAATAGAAATGGAAGGAAAACTTTCAAACTCATTTTATCTCACCTCGATCCCAAAACCAGATAAGGATCCCATAAAAAAAGAGAGCTATACTACACCAATATTCTTGATGAACACAGATGCGAAAATTCTCACCCAAACACTAGCCAATAGGATTCAACAGTACATTAAAAGGATTATTCACCACGACCAAGTGGGATTTATTCCAGGGCGCCAAGGTTGGTTCAACATACACAAATCAGTCAATGTGATACAACACATCAATAAAAGAAAGAACAAGATCCATATGATACTCTGAATAGATGCTTAAAAAGCATTTGACAAAGTACAGCATCCCTTCCTGATCAAAACTCTTCAAAGTGTAGGGATAGAGGGCACACACCTCAATATCATCAAAGCCATCTATGAAAAACCCACCACAAAAATCATTCTCAATGGAGAAAAACTGAAAGCTTTTCTGCTAAGGTCAGGAACACGGCAGGGATGTCCATTATCACCACTGCTATTCAACATAGTACTAGAAGTCCTAGCCTCAGAAATCAGACAACAAAAGGAAATTAAAGGCATCCAAATCAGCAAAGAAGAAGTCAAATTATCACTCTTTGCAGATGATATGATACTATATGTGGAAAACCCAAAAGAATCTACTCCAAAACTTTTAGAACTTGTACAGGAATTCAGTAAAGTGTCAGGATATAAAATCAATGCACAAAAATCAGTTGCATTTTTTTACACCAACAACAAGACAGAAGAAAGAGAAATTGAGGAGTCAATCCCATTTACAATTGCACCACAAACCATAAGATACCTAGGAATAAACCTAACCAAAGAGACTAAGAATCTATACTCAGAAAACTATAAAGTACTCATGAAAGAAATGGAGGAAGACACAAAGAAATGGAAAAATGTTCCATACTCCTGGATTGGAAGAATAAATATTGTGAAAATGTCTGTGTTACCTAAAGCAATCTACATATTTAATGCAATTCCTATCAAAGTACCAGCCATCTTTTTCAAAGAAATGGAACAAATAATCCTAAAATTTATATGGAACCAGAAAAGACCTTGAATAGCCAAAGGGATATTGAAAAAGAAAGCCAAAGTTGGTGGCATCACAATTCCGGACTTCAAGCTCTATTACAAAGCTGTCATCATCAAGACAGCATGGTACTGGCACAAAAACAGACACATAGATCAATGGAACAGAATAGAGAGCCCAGAAATAGACCCTCAACTCTATGGTCAACTAATCTTCGACAAAGCAGGAAAGAATGTCCAATGGAAAAAATACAGCCTCTTCAACCAATGGTGCTGGGAAACTTGGACAGCCACATGCAGAAAAATGAAATTGGACCATTTCCTTACACCACACACAAAAATAGACTCAAAATGGATGAAGGGTCTCAATGTGAGAAAGGAATCCATCAAAATCCTTGAGGAGAACACAGGCAGCAACCTCTTCGATCTCAGCTACAGCAACTTCTTCCTAGGAACATCACCAAGGGCAAGGGAAGCAAGGGCAAAAATGAACTATTGGGATTTCATCAAGATCAAAAGCTTTTGCACAGCAAAGGAAACAGTTAACAAAATCAAAAGACAACTGACAGAATGGGAGAAGATATTTGCAAACGACATATCAGATAAAGGACTAGTGTCCAGAATCTATAAAGAACTTAGCAAACTCAACACCCAAAGAACAAATAATCCAATCAAGAAATGGGCAGAGGACATGAACAGACATTTCTGCAAAGAAGACATCCAGATGGCCAACAGACACATGAAAAAGTGCTCCATATCACTCGGCATCAGGGAAATACAAATCAAAACCACAATGAGATATACCTCACACCAGTCAGAATGGCTAAAATCAACAAGTCAGGAAATGACAGATGCTGGCCAGAATGTGGAGAAAGGGGAACCCTCCTACACTGTTGGTGGGAATGCAAACTGGTGCAACCACTCTGGAAAACAGCATGGAGGTTCCTCAAAAAGTTGAAAATAGAACTGCCCTATGACCCAGCAATTGCACTACTGAGTATTTACCCTAAAGATACAAACGTAGTGATCTGAAGGGGCACGTGCGCCTGAATGTTTATAGCAGCAATGTCCACAATAGCCAAACCATGGAAAGAACCTAGATGTCCATCAACAGATGAATGGTAAAGAAGACATGGTATATATACACAATGGAATACTATGCAGCCATCAAAAGAAATGAAATCTTGCCATTTGCGACAACATGGATGGAACTAGAGCGTATCATGCTTAGTGAAATAAGTCAAGCAGAGAAAGACAACCATCATATGATCTCCCTGATATGAGGAAGTGGTGATGCAACATGGGGACTTAAGTGGGTAGGAGAAGAATAAATGAAACAAGATGGGATTGGGAGGGAGACAAACCATAAGTGACTCTTAATCTCACAAAACAAACTGAGGGTTGCTGGGGGAAAGGGGGTTGGGAGAAGGAGGGTGGGGTTATGGACATTGGGAGGGTATGTGTTTTGGTGAGTGCTGTGAAGTGTGTAAACCTGGCGATTCACAGACCTGTACCCCTGGGGATAAAAATATATGTTTATAAAAAATAAAAAATTAAAAAAAAACCCAAAACAAAAAACACAAAACATGGACATAAGATTCTCAGAGAGCTCTGGTCCTCCTTGCTAAACCTCTCATTTGTGATGCACTGTCAGTGAGGACCATGAGCCTCCCCAGCAAGGCTATTCAGTTACACTGTACATTCTCTAAGCGCTGGACTTCCCAGCCTCCATGAATCTACTGTGAGGTGAGATACTCTAGGATGGAGAGTGCCTCTCCTCTGAAGTTCAACCTTCTCCACCCAAGTTAATGGCTCACCTTAAGAAGTAGCTTTTTGTTGCCACTTAAAAGTAGTTGGGCTTTCCTTGAAGGTCTCCAAGGATGCCAAGTGTTGGGGTCTTCTCTGGCCAACCTCAGGACCCAAAACAAGAAGAGTCCAATAGTAATGCTGTGTTCCTAATGTTTGAAAGCAACCAGAAAGAGATCTTTTAAAAAATCCAAAAAACAGAAAAGCTTCATTCACAAAGCTGTTCGCTGCAGCATTATTTCCCACAATGGGCAATACTTAGAAAACAACTTCAAGGTCCAACAGGGAAGAACTTTCCAGAACTTAAGTGTGACATGCCCATACAACACAATATTATACAGACTATCAGCATAATGTTTATAAAGCACTTATTGTCATTGGAAGTTGTTAGCTTATTAAGTCACCTCACAAAAACACAAGGTGTAGACATATGCCATCAATGAGATCGTAAATACATTCACAGAAAAGAGATGGAGGGAAAATACTCAAAAGCGAATGACCACACTGCTGTACGATCAGAGCTATCATTTTCAACTTCTTCCCCGTCTTCATACTTCTTCAATAGCTTCCCAATTTTCTGTAATTGGCAGGCAATCCTTCTAAAACTAGAATAAATGCAAAACTGAAGGAATTCAGCACTAGGTTGAAAAATAGGTTAGCATCAAGATGAAAGCACAAGGGTTTCACTTTGATATTTGTTTGGTAAGGAAACCTACAGAATTCTTTCTCTTCAAAGATCCTACCAAGGCCAAGTTGCTGCTGAGCATTTACCGCTACTCTGTGGCAGTCTAAAATAGGGAAAGGTGCATAGACCTTAGTTCCTGCCACTGCATAAGAATCAAAGCTTTCACGAACTCCCTGGACACTCTACAGACCCTTTCCGGTTTAATTGGGAGCAAGAGAAATGGCAAGTTGCTGAACACTGATAAAGTATTCTTGCAGCAAGATGTCTGGGTGGCTCAGTCAGTTAAGCAGCTGCCTTCCACTCAGGTCATGATCTCAGGGTCCTGGGATTGAGTCCCTAGTCTGACTCCCTGCTCAGTGAGGAGTCTGCTTCTCCCTCTGCCCCTCCCCCGCTCATGTTCTCTCACTTTCTCTCTCTCTCCAATAAATGAATAAAATCTTAAAAACATTAAGTATCCTTGTGGCAATTTCTGTCAGATAAACTGTGTCCCCGGTAGAGAAGCCAATCAGGAACATTCTTCTCCAAACATTTCATAAAGTATTTCATAAAAAACTTAAACAGCTCTAAATACATTGACATATAACTCATATCTAGTTAAAAAGCTATCTAAATTCACAAAGTGAGATGTAAAACTTTTTTTTTAATTGTTTTAAGAAGCCACAAGGTCATGAGGATGATATTCATCAAGCTCATTGCTAATAACTAGGAATGAGAGTAAATAGCACAACACAAGTCCTCACAAAGTTTTCAGCCTCAGCATAGTCTCTGGACACTAAAGAAAGTTCTGGACCTGTGCTCATCCCCACCTGCCGTCCTCCTTAAGTCTGTGACGGGTAACTTCATATGAGAATTTGGCTAAGTTATAGCGGGCAGTTGTCTGGTGAAACACCAGTGTCAATGTTGCTTGTGAAGGTATTTTTTTAATATGTGATAAGCAGTTAAATCAATAAACTTTGAGTAAAGGAGATTACCCTCTGTATGTGTGTGGACCTCAGTCAGTCCATTGAAGGCCATATCAGCAAAGCTGAGGTTGCCCCAAGAAGGAATTTTATTCAAGTCAGTGAAAGAGAAGCCCTGCCAGAGTTTCCAGCCCGCTGCCCCGCAGCACAATTTGGATTCAAGACAACAGCATCAACTCTTAACCTGAATCTCCAGCCTGTTGCTGGCCTGCTTTATAGATTTCAGGCCTGCCAGTCCTACATTCATGAGAGCCAATTCCTTAAAACAAGTATCTCTTTGGGGGCGCCTGGGTGGTTCATTTGGCTAGGCAGGCATCCAACTCTTGGTTTTGGCTTATATCACGATCTCAGGGTTGTAAGATCGAGTCCTGAATCAGGCTCCACACTTACCGGGGTGTCTGCTTGAGATTCTCACCCTCTGCCCATTCCTCCCCCGCCAAAAATAAATGAATAAATTCTTTAAAAATGAATATCTCTTTCTCTCTCACTCAGTGGGAATAGAGTATATAGATACGGACAGAGACATATACATAGATATCTCAGGTTCTGTTTTTATAGAGAGCCCCGGTTAATACAGGAAGAGTGAGCATATTTCTTAGTAGCTTGAAGCAATCCTGGTTTACCACCTGTTGTTTACTGTAATTAAGAACCACCTCTTTCCCTCTGAAATGTGTCCTGGTTGGGATGATAAATTACATGATCACTTTACATGCGGAGTTAAACACAGATGTATGGTATTCCAAAGTCATAAGCTCTTTTCACTTACAATGCTGTTTTTCAATCTTCTGGGGAGACACACAATAAGAAATATGCCTATGTCACAAATTAAAACTGACTTTAATGCATGCAATACCATGGGCTGTTTTGTATTTTATAATGTGTCCTTTCCAACACTCTCTGCAACCCACTAGTTTTATTGAGTGATCCATGGATGGGAGCAAAATTCAGTTTGGAAAGCACTGACTTAGGGGAATCTGGGGCTGACGAGCCTGCAGTGTTCATTCCTGTCTCAGGACACACTGGTGAGAGGGAGGGGAAAGGGAGAGGCATGTGGATTAGAGATTTTACTCTTCATTCCATACAGTCCTTGGTGGTATTTCTCCTAAATGTCAATGAACCAGTAGTAAACACAAAGACGTTGTCCTACAGGAAGATGATTCTAGAGTGTTTTCCCATAGTGTATCTCCACTTTCCAAGGACTCCTACACACGGAGAAGTGGGAGAATGAGCCACACCAGCGTCCCATTGGGTTGTGCTGTCTCTGGCTTTACTCTCCTCCAGTCCCACTTACTTTCCTGGCAGGAAGACCCATAATGTCCAGGCTCAGGCAAGGCACTGCCACTAAGTCCCTGCAGTGCTCAGCTGCAGACAGAATAAAATCTAGGTCTCACGTTTGTGTTGCAGGCTCCATAGAGCCCAGTGTCAGCCTCCTTTTCAGCTGTCTGCTTCCTCTTACTCCTCACCCTACTGTGCCCAGTGCTCATCCACATGCCCTTACCACCACTCCCTAACCTCCTGCCTACAGCCTCTGGCCAGCCCTTTCCCCCTCTACCCCTGGGTGTCCTGCTGAAGTTCTCCTCTTCAATGCCCCACTCAAACCCCATTCCCTTCACAGGGCTTTCCAGAGGCTGCCAGGGACTGGACAGATCCCACAACTTCAAGATGAGATTTGGCTTGAGTCCCAAGGGCCCAGTTTTGATACAAGCACTTTCCCATCAAAAGTTGTTCTTACTGAGGGGCACCTAGGTGGCTCAGGGACTCTTGATTTTGGCTCAGGTCATGATCTCAGGGTCCTGGGATCGAGACCCACACCTGAATCCCTCTCCCTCATCCCCTCCTCATTCTCTCTCTCTCTGATTGAGGAAGTGCAGGAAGGTCAGTCAGAAACAGAGGGCAGGAGTAGGACTGGGCATGGTGGGGGGGAGGAGCAGGAGACAGCACAGACAGCTCAGCAATGCATGAGCTGGAACTCAAACAAGGAGGAAATATGGCTGTGAAAAGAGACTATGACAACGAAGTAGGTGGCTCTCCTGATGGCATGATCAAATGTGACCAGAGCGCCCCCAAAAAACCATAATAATGGTTTGCTACATGCGGGCATGGAGCACAGGAACAGCTCATGGCCTTGGGTTTCTGGTAGATCCGCCTTCAAAACGTTGACCTGTCACACTTGCGGGGTGACTCAGACAAGGGTCGATTCACCCTCTGAACTCAGGACCTTGATTTGTCGAACAGGGAGGACAAAACGGCAGCTATTAGAAAATGGAAGTGGGAAGCTCCCGTGATGCTTGGGCCCTCTGCCTGGGGGCTCAGGGAATACTTTCCCTCCCATCTGTGGCCCCCTCAAGCCCAGCCCCCAACAAATGAAAGTCTCAGCTGCCAAAAACACAAAAACACAAGGGATGGCCAAGAGAAAAGGGAAATACATCTTGAGTGTTTTGAAGTAGACTCACTCAATAAAAGCAAAATCTATTTTTAACCAAAAGATGGCGCTTCAGAAAGCTTCCTCAAGTCTGTTTAGAGACAAAAATCCCAGATCTCCAAAAGTTGCAGATGCAAATTCCATAAACCCATGTAAGCACACAATTGCTCAATTATCATACACATGATCACTTGCCAATAAAACAAGAGGAAGCTAACAAAATGATGCAGATGCCTCACTCAGGCTAAGACAGCTCTAGCAACAGACTGGAAGGGGCTTACCGGAGAATTATGCATCAAATTGAAACTTATTAATATAGGACCAGACATGTTTTTTCTAACTAATCTTGTAGACAACAAGAGCTAAGTGAATGCAAACTGAATCATATCTTCCTATCTAAAATATAGAAAATAAAATGTTTTTTTTTAATGGCTAGGCTCTTACCAATAAGAAATTATTAAAGAGCCAGCCATGAAAATGAATACAATTAAATTCAAAATGATACTCATGCTACAAAATAAGAAGTGAACTTTGACAAACAAAAACTGAAGAAATATTCTTTGAGATATTCTCAGATAAAATCAGCTTATTCAAACCTCAAAGAATATTTTGTTTGTTCTTTTGAAAGGCATATTTCTATTGAGTTTTGCAATAACAACAGGCAGGAAAATGATCTGAGACAGGAAAACATTGGTTAATGGAAAATGAGAAAGTTAATAAACGAAGTCAAACTGGGTATTTTATGAGCACTGCTGAAAATGCAATTCATAGAAGTAAAATACCATCGTTATGACTGAGCACAATAAAACCGATTACTTGTCTTAAAGGCTATGTGTGATAGAAATCATTTAAATCAATTGAGTTACTGTTTCTTAGCAATTTGATAAAAAGGAAAAATAGTGTAATTGGAAATCAAGTGCTCCTTTGGGAGCATAGAAACAAGCCAGCTGGGTTTGTAAGTGCACTTTAATCTGTTTGTGTATTTTTTCCTTGTTTAAAAAAAAGAAAAGACAGGAAAGATTTACTGAATCAAGCTGCCAAAGTCCTGGAATTTGTAGAATTTAAATTATTAGTAAGGATTTAGTTATAGTTCTCTCTAACCCATGCCCCATCAAAGAGCGGAGAGACTGAAGAGCTTACTCTAGCCATGTCTTCTGGAAGTGCTGAATCCTCCAGGACCAGAACTTGGACACGGAATCCTACTTGATATGAAACTGGGTGAGCGACAACAACAGGGGCTCTATGATGTGTCCCTGAACTCAGGCTGGGCATAGCTACACACACGTGCAGTCTTGGTTCAGCCTCCTTAGGGAATGGTCACACAGCATCCTTTTTGAATGGTCAAAAAAGTTCCAATGCCTTTTGAGAAAGCCCAAGCATAATGTATGGACTTAAGGACAAGATTCCTTCTCTTTACAGGTTAAAATGATCAGCCAAGTCATCCTAATAAAGAGTGAGCAGTAGCAATGCTCTAAGACAGGATTTGGCAAACTCTTTGTCAAAGGTCAAGTAATAAATATTTTAGGTTTTGTGATTCACATAATTTCTCTGGAAACTACTCACGTCTACTCTTATATGGCAAAAGCTGGGTCCCATTAAAACTTCCTAGAATGAGGGGCCAGCCACGTATTGGACTTTGTCCAGCCCTGCCCTTACAATCAATTCAGATTGGACTTAAATCAGAATGGACTTAAAATCTAAATGAACTCTCCATGTTTCTCAGGGTTTCTCCTGACCCAGACACCAGTAAGGGAATGATCTTTCTTGTAAACCAAGTTTCCCTCTTCCTTAAAGACTCGAAGAGGCAAGTATTCCTTAAGCCAACATATGATTCTGTCATTTAGCTGCAGGGATGGCCTGAAGTCTTTCAAACAATTAAAAAGAGAGCCACTACAATTGACTCTCTAAGTTCCAGACTGTCACTTACCTCATTTAAGACTGGTCGGGGGCCCTGGCTTTCGTGACAGGTACACAATTGGAGATGAACAAATCTACAAGGTAACACCAATTACAAATACACTTATTGAAAAGGCAGAACACGGGAATTCAGAATTCTTCCATTTGTTTGCTAATTCAAACACGAAGGTAAGCACTATCCCGGGCCACCTAAGAATGACAGAAATTTGAGGTCTAAAAGAAATACAAGACACTCCTCCTATCTCTGCTTTATATCTTGTAATTAATCTTCATAGAGATCTTCAGTGTTTTTCAGGCCCAAACTCTCATCTTCAGGCACCCCTTTAATGGGATTAACAAAAACTGGGGCCTCAGGAATTTCCTGGACCTTTGTAGGTTAATATAAATGCCCTTCACCTGCAACTTATTACAAAGTTTCCCTGGAAGCCAGGGCTATTTAGAAATGTGAAAGACCTTTAAACTTCGAAGAATGCTACACAGGGATGAAAATAACACCTGAGCTCACCACCAAGAAACATAAGAAAATTTAAAAGCATTAAAAAAGTGAAGTTCTCACGAAAGCTGTTTTATAATTAGAATCCTTACATAAGGAAAATAAAACCCAGAGTTCACAAAATGGTTCTGGTTTCCCAAGGAGTTTCCATCGAGAAAGCTAATAATTTAAGATAGAATATTAATTGGAAGTAGGGGAACAAGAAGCCTGCACCAGAGAGCTTTGTTTCATTCAACGAATATGCCAGGAATCTTGTGAGAAAAACCAAAGTCTCCGGGCACCTGGTTGCCTCAGTCATTGGGCTTCTGTCTTCGGCTCAGGTCATGATCTCAGGGTCCTGAGATCGGGCCCTGCATCAGGCCGCTTGCTTGGTGGGAAGCTTGCTTTCCCTCTCCCACTCCCTCTGCTTGTGTTCCTGCTCTTGCTGTCTCTCTTTCTCTGTCAAATAAATAAATAAAATCTTAACAAAAGAAAAAAAAAAGGCCAAAGTCTTCTCTGTAAACACCTTAGTTTTGTAATTTTTTAAAAACTAGATTGATGTTTGGCCAATAGGTCTAGATATTATAAAATCATTTTTCTCTCCAGGCCCAGTGATGTCCTAAAAACTACAATAGGTAAGTCTTTCTTCTGCAAAGACTGAGAGCATCCTGAGGGCAACGGCTCTATGTTTGTCAGGCGTCTGTACCACGAAAGCAATTCCCAGCACAGTTAGGTCAATTTAAAACAACAACAACAACAAAAGGCCAAAACAAAACAACAAAAACTACTGGCTTTTTGAAACAGAAATTTGATTCAAAAAAGAATCCAACCAAATTCCCTAAGCAAAGTATATTCCACATCTGTTATCCACAGACGGGGTGAGCACTCTTGGCTGGAGAGCTAGCTCCCCAGGGCACAAGGTCAATGAGCACGTCAGATGGGTCCTGGGGAACCTTCAGGCACAGGGAGGCTGACTTACTCGAAGTTGTGTTTTTGCCAAAGATGCTCCTGGCCTTCTGATGCTGTGGTATGCAGAACCGCATGGGGACAGTGGCTATGAGGTCTGCAGCGAGGCACAGATGCTAAGGGATGGCTGCTGGTATTAGGATGGAAAGGTTTGTTTTCCCTTTCTGATGGAGGCGCAGGTTATGGAACACTTTCACCCAAGTCTCTTGTTATCACTGTAACTATTACTAAATATTATTTTTTAAATCATTGTCTCCTCTAGCCTGGTGAAAGCTCCTTCCTTGGGCGAGGAGATTACAATTACATATGCTTGCTAAGTGATGGATTTACTAAGTGATACGGAATAATGCCTTGGTTATCCAGTAGGAGGGAATTTTCTAGACACATGAATTATTCTCTTTTATATGTCAGAATTTATTAAGAGGCGTCCTGATAGATGATGAAATCAGATTTGGAAAAGAAATTAGATTCTATAAAGTATTTTGATCAAGAGGCAGGTGACATGCTTAAGACTATGACCCCAGTTAGGGACTGACTGACTGAAAGGAAGCCACACTTTCCACTTCAGAATCCCTCAGCCACCCATACAAACACTATTCACCGTGTACCTGCTAAACCTATTATGTCCTCTCTATTAAAAAAAAAGAAGAAGAAGAAAAAGAAAAAGAAAAAGAAAAAAAAGGTTCTTCCTAACTTTAAGGACAGCTATCTCTTAAAGGTCAGCAGGGAGCATAAATGGAGTTGTAGACCATTATAACTAAAATCATTCTATTACTTTAGTTGGTTTTTTTTTTTTTTAATTTCATTTTAAAATATTCTGTTGGTCAGTTTTCCATCAAGATTCATTGAAGGGGTCTGGGGGAGGCTCAGTTGGTTAAGTGGCCACCTGGAGAGACCGACTGGATTTCAGCTCAGGTCATGATCTTAGAGCCTGGGAAGTAGGGCTCTAAGTCCCATGTGGAGATCTGTGCTCAGCTGGGATTTGGCTTGTGATTCTCTTTCTCCCTCTGCCCCTCCCCCGTCACTTGTTTTCTCTCTCTCTCTCTCTCTCTCTCTCTCTCAAATAAATAAATAATTTCTTTAAAAGAAAAAAAGGTGATATAAGACTGAGCTACATGATAACCCCATCCATATAACTTTGCTCACCTTTGGGTCCAACCAGCCAGTTCTCCTCTAAGTATCTCTTACCTTTCTGGTGAATTCCTATCCACCTGTCAAATCACCTCAGATATTACTTTCTCTCCAAAGATGTCCCTGGGTCACACATTCCCTCAGAAAAGTTAACCATGATCTCTTTTACGCTGATTGTTGCCTTACACATTTCTCAGGCTGCCCTCACTGACCACATTTTTGTATTTTGTTGCATTGTATTATTTTACTGTAGGGAGTATATTGTTGGCTTACCTACATGTCTCTTCTTACTTCATGGTCCACTCTAGGAGAATAGAGCCCATTTTTTCACATTTTGTACCCCCAGAATCAGCAAAGTACCGAAGAGGTACAAAATATATAAATATTTTTATGATGAATTTGAGAGCATGTAATTTAAAAATAGAATCCCTAGCATGCATGGGTTTACTTACCTAGTGAGAAACACAACCCTGTTATCACTGGACAGTGAACTCTTCCCCACAGCTGTGATCTAGAAATAACTAGGTTAGCATTTTTAAAGGAGGAATTCAACAACTACAACAAAATCATAATGGATTCTTAAGAACTGTCAAAACACCAGGTCATACCAAAGCAATGATGACTAGAAGGCCATTTCTAAACCTACGGAATCAAACAATTGCCTCAATATCCTTTTTATCCTCCATTCCTTTGCACCAGCCCCAAGATTGTTCTGCACGGCTGGTATTTTCCAAGGTGCACATCCAAGCTGCCTTGGCCAAGTTCCCCAGGACACTGCCTAACCTCCAGCAACTGTCCTGGTACCATCCTCTGCTCCAACCGAAGCTCAGCCACATCAATCTTTCCCAGCAGGATGTGGACAGATCTGCACCTGTGAAGGACATTGGAGGAGTCTGCAAGAGAGTTCTTATTTTCTGGGTGTTTGCCCTCTGTACTGGGACCTAATAAACAACAGCATCTTACAGGTGACCTCTTGCCCCACTAAAATCTCATCCATCAGACAAAATTTCTGGGTGGGTTGCTAAAATGTAAACAGTTGTCTAGGGACATGAGACAGCTTTTTTTGTGAACTGTTTTCATCTCAAGCCACAGCAGCGTTGTATAGTGGATAAAGCACTATAAAAGTTTATGGGGTGCCTGGGTAGCTCAGTCACTTAAGTGTCTGCCTTTGGCTCAGGCCATGATCCTGGAGTCCTGGGATCAAGACCCACATTGAGCCTCACATCAGGCTCCCTGCTCGGGGGAGTCTGCTTCTTCTTCTCTCTCTGCCCCTCTCCTTGCTTGTGCTCTCTCTCTCTCTCTCTCCTCCTTTCAAGTACATAAATAAAATCTTTTAAAAAAGAAGCACTAACAAAATTTAGAAATAATCTGATGCAGGTGAGTTTGCTCTTATTATATATCCTTAAGAGAACACAGAAAATCCACTTTCCCAATTAGAGAAAAGTATATAAGAAACACTAATTTGAATGTCATATAAATTAATTATCATTAATGTTAACATGGGAAGCTTAAAAAATAAGGTTTTAAGGAATCCTGTGTGAGTGAGATGGTTTGCTCTGAATTTTAAGGAATAAGTTTCAAAACAATACAATAATTAATTCCTAGAAGATGAGTACATTTACCCATATGGTTATCCACATTCTTTCTCACCTTCTGAGTGGTAGAGGCTATCACAAAGCACATTTCAGGGGCCAGTCTGGACCTTGCAGAAGCCAGTAGTACCAGGGGAACCCCCAAACAACTAGACATCCGATGCTCTGAGCCATCTCCTGGCATGTGGACTGATACCTGGTGACACCTTTGTTCATCTCTGACAATGGAAGTGTTCCTGTTTTCAACTACAACAGCCACTTCCTAAACCATGGCCATTGATACTTGAAGCACGGAGGTAGAATATGGCCTAGCGAGCGAGACTTCACTCACCTGAAACTGTGGCCAACATGAGATAAATAAAATGCAATTCTGCTCGTCTGGTGAAGCAAGAGGATAGATTAACTAATGGCCTGGGGCATCTGTTCCCACTCCAAGGATTCTGACACGATACCCACTGTGCTTCGGACATGCCAAGAACACACAACCATCTAGGAATGCGGTACCCAAGGCGTGTAACAAACCGAAAGGCTGATCATTCCATGGAATGCCACCAGCACTCATTGCTTAATAAATTAGATAAAATGAGAACACATTCTAAATTGTGACATGGCAGAATTATTCTAGGCTTGTAACTCACAAAGAGAACAAGTTAAACAGGCGCCACAGTTATTCATGCTGAAATTGGCAGGAGAATCTCGTTTTCCCCCAGCACATCAGGAAAAGAAAGTTTTGTATTTTTCAATTGGGAATGTTCTGAAGCAAAGATTTCACTGCAAAAATATTAAAATACAAGCCAAATTTATCTAAGTAAGTGTATTGTTTGGATATTTTTAAAGCCCAATTGTGAGAGGGTAGTGTATTTTATTCTCCTGCTGAGAAAATTGTGCTTTTATTATATGCAGCTTTGTCAAGCATGTTTCCAAGAAATAAAATTATCTAAGCCCATGTGTTGTATTTCTCATAAGCCAAAAGGTAGCAGAGAAATAAAAAACTGATGTAATGGTTTAAAAAAGCAAAATTAGAAAATACAAGCTAAAGCTAAAATAAGAGTCTTCGAAAGGAACTGCATTTTATTTTGCAGTGGAAAGTCCCTAGTGCCAGGGCTTGACAAAAGGGAAATCATCTATAAGACCTAAAATTCCTTTCCTTTTTTTTTTTTTAAAGGAATTTATTTATTTATTTATTTATTTATTCATTCATTTATTCATTTGAAAGAGAGTGTGTGTGTGCCTGGAAAGAGCAGAGGAAGAGGGACAGACAGACTCCACACTGAGCTCAGAGCCCAAAGCTCAATTCAGGAGCTCATGACCCTGAGATCATGACCTGAGCTGAAAGCAAGAGTCAGACCCTTAATTGACTGAGCCACACAGGCACCCATAGAAAGTCCACCTTGCTAATCAACTTCAAATATCCTGTATTGGCTAGATCCCCAAACCCAAGGAGTCTCTCTTGTTCGCTAGTTTCCATGGTAGTCTTTTTTTCCTAAGAGGTCTTATTTCTCTGCTCAGGAACTGAGGCATGGGGAATGAGAAGCTCCCCCAGCTTGTTTTTAAACCAGCGAATTTTGTTATAAGCAAAATAACTCAATGCAAAGCCTAAGAGTAGAAGACTAAGAGAAATGACAGAGATAGGCAACAGGATTCTGGCACGCAGAACAAAGAATTTTAAGAAGTGAGCATCACTAACAAAGCAGTCACTCATCAAAGCATGCATGCAAGGACATTTCAGACCTTCTCATACAAAATGCAAGGCAGACAGAGAAGGCAGGTGTGGTGTCATCTGTTTCCACAGTGACAGCTGAAAGGACAGCGGATGCTGACATTACCAGCAGACAAACAGATCCTACAGTGACAGAGAGGCTGGACCAAGAAAATGGCATCTCCTTCATAATCAGCCATACTTTCACCTCCGTCTACTAAGAACATTTATTTAGTCTTCAACACATTTAAGACTCCTGGGTCAGAAATTTCCCTCTACTGGCTGTCAACATATATGGAAATAATGTTCTTGGCAACAAGTCCAATAATTATACAAAAACTATCTTAAACTTTCAATTTTATGCTGTTTGGCCAACTCACCCTGTACTATTTCTTTTACTGCTTTTAGTTCAAGAGGAAAAACAGCAAATTCTAGACATCCAGTGGAGTATGAAGGGGCCTCTTATGGCAAGATACAGCATGGGGAAGGCCAACACAGACTGAGGAAACTCTCAGAAAGGAACCCTTCCTGCATCCCGCTACGCACAGAAACTTAAACACAAGAAGGTGATGAGAATACAGATATGAAATTGGAGAAAAATGTGGTCCCATTTGATAGTTACCATATACATACTCCAGGGCTAGCTGAACAATGAATCATGGTAGGTGAAAAGGCATATGAGACAAAAGTCAATACACACAAATAATAATAACTACCATTTGCTGAACACCTACTATGGTCTTATATATACAGTAACCACTTCACCATTACAATTCACACCATGAAAGACAGATCCTTTTTTCCCTTCTTGTACAGATGAGGACAAGCCATCATGCTCACTGACTGGCCTATTGCCCCAACAAATGTGTTTTCTAAACAAAAGGGCTCCTTTGTTGACATAAAAAATTGCATAGATTCCCATGGGGCATGTGGACTCTTACTGTGTTAAGAAAATACAAGAAGATAAAACAACAGATTTTGAATTTTAGTCCCTATGACAGCTAAGTACATTAAGAAACAAAAAGCAATGCATTTATGTGGGAATCATTATAGTTACAGAGTCTTCAGACAATGGTTGGTTCCTATATGAATCTAAAAATCCCATGTGAACAATCCCCAGTCCCCCACGAGTCCAAGCACAATAGATTCAACATACTACCCTACACTCTGCTACTTCTCTAGGTAAATTCCCTTAAAGGAAAGAACATGTAGAGGATAAGATCCATTTATTCTGCCTGAAGAGAGAGGCAAAGACCTCAACCCTGCACCAGGATAGTTTGGGTCTCTGTAACTTTAGAGAACTACAGAAAATTGGGGAAAGCCCAGACAAGAGCAAGGAACATGCTGAAAGCATTGGAAGGTAAGAGAAGAGGCTGAAGAAATAAGGATTAATTAGCCTGAGGAAGAAAAGACAGTGGGGAACTTAATAGTTTCTTTGATACATAGCAAAGTTTATCCTATAAAATATGATCACCATGATTCAGTATTCCACTGAGGATGAAAAGAGAGGAAATATCATTGTGGAAAAGCATGACGAATCTAGATTAAATAGAAAGTAAATATTTCATTCTAAGAGTTGGAGGCACTAAACGTGGAGGCAGCTTAAGGGACTGTGCAAACTTCGCTTTGGCTCCTCTTGCCCAGTTTAATGCCACCTCCCCCAAGAACCCTTTTATTCTCTCTTTCTATGCTGAACAGAACGAATGCTTCTCAAATTTCAGTGGGCATCAGTATCACCTGAAGGGACTTATCAAAATACAGATTCCTGGGTCCCATCCCAGAAGAGATTCCTGAGGGACCCATGAAATTGCATTTCCAGTAAGCAGCATGTCTGCAAACACATTTTCAGAAGCAAAGACCGAGACACCACCGCTCCCTACTACTTCTCTAATTCTTCTTTTTTTTTTTTTTTCTTAAGATTTTATTTATTTGACAGAGAGATCACAAGGAGGCAGAGAGGCAGGCAGAGAGAGAGGGAGGAAGCAGGCTCTCTGCTGAACAGAGAGCCCGATGTGGGGCTCGATCCTAGGATCCTGGGACCATGACCTCAGCTGAAGGCAGAGGCTTTAACCCACTGAGCCACCCAGGCGCCCCTACTTCTCTAATTCTTATAAAAATGCGTCTGTACTTCTCAGGGCTTTTGTCACTGTTCCTATACTACAAAATTTTATGTACTTTTCTAGTAGACTTTGGTCTGATTCAACACTGATGCCTCTCTGGTGCCTAGCACAATGCCAGGAACATGCAGTGTTTAAGAAAGACCATCTTTAACACGTTCCCTTAAAAGTGGGTCACTCCAACTTGCCCATACATTTGCCCTGCCTTTATCATTTTTCACGTATTTCTTTCTCTTGTTTCCTTGCCTAAGCCACTCCACAGCTCTAAGACCTGCTGCTGACCGATGCACATGAAATTGTCACATATACCAACTGTACCTACTGTTTAAAATTAAGGGAAAAAAAAATTTAGTGTGATGTATGAAAATTTCCCTCCCATAAGGTTTATTTTTCCTCATTAGAGTAGAGTTTTGGCTCACATCCCCAAGACTATATTCCAAGAAAATGGCAGGAAGAGAGCCATATTATTTTATTTATTGTTTATTTTGCCTGATTCTGGCAGGGAGGCCAGTGAGGTCAATGAGCAAATAAAGGAACTGGCATGTCTGAAATCACTCTGGTTGCAGCTGAAGTCTGGGCCAGAAACTGATGTGGAAAATTATTCAGTAGAACTCACTCCTTCTTCCCATCAGCTACCAAGCTTACTTATTGACTAAGAACTAAAAGTGAAAAAAAAAAAAAAGACACAAGACTATACACAATAGCAAAAACAAGGACCCCCTAATGAAAAAGAAAAATGGGGGAATGTCTCTTGGCTTCAGGTTAACTCACGGCAACCCAACAAAGGTAAATGTCAGGTTGTACGTCCAGCTCTGGGACATTGTCATCTTTCAGATGCCTCCAAAGGATGGTGAGAGCTCCATTCTCCCTTCAAACTAGTTCCAGAGGGATTATTCTCTCTCACACACACACAGACACCATTAAAAAAAAAAAAAATTCAAGTATGGCAAACTTTTGAAAGGCCAGATAATGACGGCTTCAGAGGGAAGGGCAGGGGAGTAACTGGGTGATGGGTACTAAGGAGGGCGTGTGGTGTGATGAGCCCTGGGTGTTACACACAACTAATGAATCACTGAACACTACATCAAGAACTAATGATGTACTCCACAGTGGCTAACTGAACATAATAAAAAATAAATAAAATAAATAAAAAATAAAAGGCCAGATAATGGAACTTCCATGAAGGTGAGAAAGCCAGATCCGTCAACAATACAAAGGACTTCTGGATTTGTGGAATCCCATAGCAGCAGTACATCTGAGTCTTAAAAAAATGAAATCGCTGACCACTTTCCACAAAGCAGGTAGGGTCATAATGTAAAAAAGATCCTCAAGTAAAAGAAATCTAAAGAGTGGACCTTTTAAAAATGATGATTCCCTGCTTCTTCACCCTTGTTTACTCTGTGCCATTTTTTTCCTTTTCTGAGAAGCAAACAATGCCCGCTCTTTGTTACTTCTTCTTACCAATGAGTAGATAAACCAATGCTCCAGCGTGATTCAGCAGTCAGAAAGATTATGTCCATTCCGCTACACCCTATTCAGGAAAATTAAAGATCTGTTACCCCAACTGCTAGTATAAAACGCAGTCCGAGGCTGGGGACACACAAAAGAACATTAAAACTGCGAGGACACTTCACCTAGAAACTACCACAAGGAGTGACTCTAAGCCATAAGCACTACCCAGCAATCACACCAGCTCATAACTGTGAAATATGGTCATTATCTGACGGAACTGATCTAATTTTGTACTCAATGCCCTAAAATCAAGGGTTTCTTTTGAATACCAAATACGAGGACTGGGACTATCATTTATTCAAAAAATAAATGATAATAATTTGACAGCCTTTTAAAGCAGAGCTTACTTTTCTCCCTCCGACACACTAAATAGTACCAACGGACAACTACTCCATGGACTGAATGAATGAATGAAAGCCACAGATGAGCTAGCGGAGGACTGCTAGTAGCTCAGGAGAGGGCTTAAAACACGGGGCACAAAAAAGCACATTTAATGAAAAACTACAAAGGTATTAGAAGGCAGCTGGAAAAACACAGGATGAAATCCTTTTCTTCAGCACTAAGAAAAGGAGAAAAATAGGCTTATCTCTTTAAAAGTACCAGGGTTTGGACAGTAGTGATGTATACATTATATATATATATATATATATATATAATATATATATAATATATATATAATATATAATATATATATATATATATATATATTATATATATATATATATTATATATATAATATATATAATATATACACACACACCTATATATATGAAAACCTCGTTAATTCAGGTTAATAAAGAAAGCAAATACACTGTAGTGACATTTACTAACATCTACGCTCAAATCATGAATAAGAATTATATTTAACACTTGGTCGGAGGAATTTAATTTGAAATACCACAAGAAAAAAGCCCAAAGAAGATGCAGAATCTTTTCTCATGAGAATTATTTGCAGTGCAGGAAATAAAAACAACACTTCTACACATAATGTTTAATTCATTAACAGTTGACAGGATTATTAAAGAAAAATATTTAAAGATGAGCATAATTTTAAAACGGAATTCTGCTGAAAATTATTCCATTTTATTTTCTCATCAAAGAGAGCCCTTCGCCTAATCCCATAATTTTAAAGAATGGAATTAAGGTCACTCTCTCATTTACTCAAATCATTAAAAATGCCTTCCGCAGCATCACGATTCCATAATTTCCATTGGAGTTAATGCGCTTGCTAAGCCTCTCATTTTCTCAACATCACCGCTCACTCAGATAGTCACACATTCCATATTGGATCCATGCTTCTGAACAGTTTTCTGCTCTCCTGGACTATGATCCACAAATCACTTAGAGGGACCTCAACCCCAAAATGTGCTTGCAAATCTGGAACCTAGCCTTCCCAGACAAAGGACAAAATTGGGAGTGGGCATAGCAGGGTAAGGGAGAAGGTGGAGGGCTGGCGCTTGGTGAGTGGTCGCTATGGGCCCCGGGCCAAGCCTTCCATACACTCACTGAACTCACTGTCATCTCCCAACGCAGGCTGTGATTATTACTCTCATGGTATTTGTAGTTAGGGGAACTAAGACTCCAGGAGCCTATGCAACTGGCCAAAATCCAAACAGCTATGCAGACAAAAACTGCAGTTCAAACCTATCCCACTGCTGCAGACTGAATTGGGTCCCTCACATCCCTTAGCTGAAGGCCTAATCGCCAGTGTGACTGTATTTGGAGACAGAGCCTCTAAGGAGGTAATTAAGATTAAATGAGATCATCAGGGTGGGGCCCTGATCTAATGGTCCTGGTGTCAAATGAGATGCTGGAGTTCTCTGTCTCTGTCTCTCCCTGTGCTTAGCAGAAAGGTCACGTGAGGACTAAGCAACAATCTCCAAGCCAGGAAGGGAGCTTTCACCAGAAACACAATCCTGCTGAAACCCTCTTCTGGACTTTGCAGGCTTGAGAACTGGGAGATGATAAACGTCTGTTGTTTAAGCCCCACAGTCTGTGACGTTTCCGTAGGGCAGCCCACGCTGACTAAGATGACCATTCGGAAGCTCTTCCCCGCCCCCTCGCCTCATGGGTTCAAAAGGTTCGTTCCCCCTCGATGTCTGCAGCAACAGCCTCCTTCTGATCTTCCTGGTCTTTCATTGTCTCCTTATTAGCTGCATCCATATGAATAAAATGTATGATTCTGCAGGAGGCTCATCATCATTTAACAGGAATTAATGTCCTCTTATTATAAAGGACCCTACAAGCTGCTGCTTAACAGTCAGCAACAACGCAAATTAATTCGTGTCAGATGAACATCAAGAAAAATCCATTTATGACCCTGAAGTCATGAAATTTAGCATAATTACACATGCTCTTGTTTGGGTAATTTTTTCTCTCCTCATTAAATTAGGTGCCTACATTAGATTTCAATCTGATCAGTCCTGACTTGTTATATGTCTCTAATCACGGGCATTTCCTCTCAGATCAACCTAGGATTATGCAGGCCAGCGACACCAAACACAGGAACAAAAGCTAAGATCCAAGCACAGAAAAACTTAAAAGATAACACATTGCTGACATCAGGGAAATTTATTCTTAATATGAATTCACACTTTCCCTCAATAAATATTTATTGAGTTCCTACTATGTGCTATGTAGAGTTCTAGGTGTTTTGGAGACATATGAGGTAATGAAGTGTGAGGATGATTTCTTCCCGTCCCTGAATCCCCATCCCCGGGCATAACACCTGAACTTGATATTTGTTCCAACACCAGTGGAGAATGAATGAACACATTTTCTTAAAAAATATCCCTTACGTGTTACTAACCAATCTCCATCATCTTTCTCTCTGAAACACACAATCTTCCTCTATTCTTCTCTTGCAATATCTCCTAAGTAAATTTGTAAAGATTTTATTTATTTGACAGAGAGAGAGAAGGAGAACAAGCAGGGAAACAGTGGAGGGAGAGGCAGACTCCCCACAGAGCAGGGAGCCCCACTCTGTGCTCGATCCCAGTACCCTGGGATCATGATCTGAGCCAAAGGCAGATGCTTAACCTACTGAGCCACCAAAGCACCTCCTAAACAATTTTTCTATCAAATAAAATCACCTGGTTTAAGGCTGCAAGAGACAATACCCATGAGACTGGTTTCTAGCAGCCAGAATAATTGTCAACTTCAAAAATTTTAGCCTTCCATAGCCCCTTTCCTCTGCTCGTCTCTAAGAGCCAATCCTTCTAAGATACTCAAACTTTAAAAGGTCATCTAACAATGTGATAAAGACACAGAGGCCTCTCCAAGCTCTGCAGGGTGCCGAGGTAAAAAGCATAAGCCTACAGAAGTCCGTTGTGTCTATATGGCCCCATCTATGTAATCCCCATTTGATATCACAGTCACTTAGATTCTAGAAGCACCTGGAACCCCCACATGGGGGATCTACTATGATGCTCTCTTTCTGGTTCCTGGAAAGGGGCTGAAATGAAAGTGTTCCTCCAGGCCAGGTTCACAGGAAGCACATGCTTGGAAGCACTCCACATAAGTTATCTTTCCCTTTGGAAACAATTCTGGAAGTCTACAGCAACCTGTACAGTTTTCAGGCCAGCAAATTAATCACATTCACGAAGCAAGGAAATCAGATTATGTTTGGGGAAATGAGATGCTGTTCCCTTGCTTACTCTAATGGCAGAGGCACCGGGGTCCTTATTTGAGAGTGAACCATTAGTTACAAAGGAATTTTTAAGGACCCCTTAGGTGCTAAAAATACAATTAGAAAGGAAGTGCATAAAGTCCTACTAAAATATGCTTTTATCAGGGACTAGGGTAACACAAGGAAGTCAGGAATAAACTAGCTCCAGTTTTCTAGACTCCTAACTCCAAAAAAGGTTTCTTTCTCAAGGAATAAGGGTGTCTCCATAGAAATATTAAGACGAAGTCATTCTATGGACATAGGATGTAGGGCTCACGTGGTAAGAAAATCCTTTTAAGATTCCACTTCTGCCAGATTCAAAACCAAAAATGGAGCTCATGGCAAAGACTAGGAAGGATCTATAAGCAGCACTATATATATCAAGCCACAGGTACTCATGAACCAAGGGAACAAACCTTTTACAATAACAAGGGGTATTTCATATTTCAAGACTATTTCTTAAAATACTCAATCTTTTATTTTTTTTTATTTTTTTTTAAAGATTTTATTTATTTATTTGACAGAGAGAAATCACAAGCAAACGGAGAGGCAGGCACACAGAGAGAGCGGGAAGCAGGCTCCCCGCCGAGCAGAGAGCCCGATGCGGGACTCGATCCCAGGACCCCGAGATCATGACCCGAGCCGAAGGCAGCAGCTTAACCCACTGAGCCACCCAGGTGCCCCAATACTCAATCTTTTAAAATGTTCCTATGTTTAACTAGGAAACTGGAAAAGTCTCAAGCAAAAAAGAACAAATTGTCACTGGTCAGAGCAAATTTTAAATCTCTGCAAATTACCTAAGGATCTAGCCACTTCTATTCCCTACTTTCTCCACCCCTCCAACACACACTTGTCTAAAAGTTCTCCAACTGATAGGTGGATCTTAATATATCAATGGGAGCCTTATTCTGATACTATTCTCAGATACCAATCAAAAGAATATTTGATGACCTCATGTTATATAGCAAGTGCTTGCCAAGTCATAGACCTCTTTGGTTGGAAAAGATCTTGAGAGAGGCTGGCCACAGTGTATTTCACATTATAGCAGGTACTGTGCCAACAATGGTCCCAAGTGCATCCCTTGCTTCTCTAGAGCATTATGGGAAGGCATCAGGAAGGCTCTCACCATGATAAAAACAAAAGACACACCTACACCTGTCTGTCAAACAGGAAAGCTCTGCTTGGAGAGAAATGGCCATGAAGAAACACACAGAAAGGGGCAATAAATAAGAGATGTGTGGGAACAACTGCGAGTCAGCCAGCTTCATGTACCTGCCATATTGGATTCTGATGCCATGACCCACACACAATGGGGTCAGGCTTTGACCAAACACAGATGGAAGACCCCCAGCACCCACCGAGCCTCAGTGAGAAATAGTGCTGAGGATTTAACAAAGATCATCTACTCTGAGTTATCCAGCATAGTTTACGTGGGATTACATTCCCTCAGCTTTTTGTTATTCTTCCTCTGGCCTATGAGAACACATCACTCCTTCGCTTCTGGACCTCCCACCCCTGGCCATACATTCTACCGGTATAGCCCCTGTCACAGTGTATTTTATTAGAGATACCAGTCTTAAAAGCAGGAACCATGTCCTTTTAATACTTGTACTCTGGGTAGGAGCACAGGGGTGGCATAGAAGAGATGATCCATAGTTGTTGAATGAAGGCAGGAATGACTAATTTCACAGGTAAATTTTTTCATACCTTTACTCATTTTTCTTTATAGTATAAAATCCATAACAAACTTATTTTCCACAACTGCTCAATACAAACTTTTCTTTCCACCTGGAGCAGAATGAGCAGGACCTACAAAGTCCCACTTCTAGGCTTTGAACAATATTGTGGCCCTAACATAGCGCACTCTTATAAATCAACTCTATCTCTGCAAATGAAAACACTAAATTTTAAGGTCTAGTTCAAATCTTACTCCTTTATTCAATCTTCCTAGATCATATTCCCCACTTTCATCTCTAAACTCCTACTGTACTTACAGTCTATAATATCCATATTATAATCACATGTTGCAATGTTTTGTATTTCACTTGTTTTGTCTGGAAGTTGTCTCTGTGTTCCAAAGGACAACCCTTCTTTTTATGGAAGAAGTGGGAGTAAGACTGGCTCAGGGAAATCCAGTTCATCAGTGAGGAACCAAGGAATTATTTAAGAAGACACTGAGGGTGGCAATTTAGAGATTTTGTAAAGTAAAAAGAAGAAACAAAGTCATCAGAAGAAGATCAATGTAATGAGACATCTTGCTCAGCGACCATAGTCTTTTTTCCTCTTGTTGCCATTACTGCTTTGTCTCCCATCCTCACCTTTTCTTGTCTCTCTTCAGAGAGACAGTAGTGGGTAAGAGTTCAGGCTCTAGAGGAAGCAGCTGAAACAGCACTACTAACAATTGACAGCTTTATGACTGAGCAAACTACCTAAGGAGAGCATCATGGAAAGGCATGATGCTCTTTTCTTCAATCTGTTGGTCTTTTTAATTAACATACTTCTTTTTTTTTAAGATTTTTATTTATTTGACAAACAGAGACATCACAAGTAGGCAGAGCAGCAGGCAGAGAGAGAGGGGGAAACAGACTCTCCACCAAGCAGAGAGCGATTCGGGCTGGATCCCAGTACCCTGGGATCATGACCTAAGCCGAAGGCAGAAGCCCAACCCATTGAGCAACTCATGCCCCTAACTGACATATTTCTTAATGTTGAACTATCTGCTAGGAGAAATCCTGCTTGGACATACTGTTTTGTTTTGTTTCCGATTATGCTGTTGGATTCAGTCACTTGTATTTTGTTTAGGATTTTCACATTTATATTTTTAAGTGGGAACTGCCTATAGTTTTCTTATCCTGTGTTCATCCAGTATTGATAAAAAGGTTAGCCTTATAAAACAAATTGTGGAGGCACATGGGTAGATCAGTCAGTTAAGCATCCAACTCTTAATTTCAGCTCAAGACATGATCTCAGGGTCCTGGTATGGAGCCCTGTATTGGACTCTGCACTCAGCAGGGATTCTACTTCGAGATTTTCTCTCTCCTCCTTCCTCTGCCCCTCCTTGCCTGCAGCATGCACACTCTTACTCTCTCTGGGTCTGGGGGGGGCGGGGAAAGGCAAATTGTGTATTTTCCTTCACTTCCATCCCCCTTTGTTCATTTCCTGCAAAAGTGCATAAAACATGATTTATGTACATCTTGAAAGTCAGGTCAACTTGCATGTAAAACATGGGTCTAATAACTTGTTAATGAAGGAGGCAAGGTTAGAGGTAGGAAGAGACCAGAAGAGTTTGACTTCTGATTCTACTTTCTGATGTTTCTCCCACCATAACCTGCTTCAAGATTTCTGCTCACTGTCTCTGGTTGCCTGCAGTTTGACTATAATGTGTGTAGGTTCAAGTTTTTGGTATTTTGTTTACTTGGTTGGTTGGTTGGTTTGGCTCTAATTTGGTATTTATCCTGTTTAGTATTCTCTGAGCTTCCTGGGTCTGTGGTTTTGTGTCTGTCATTAATTTTTGAACTTTCTCAACCATTATTATTCAGATACTTCTGTCCTGTTCTTTCTTCTTCTCTTAAAAGATACGTTACATCTTTTACACTGCCCCACAGTCTGTGGACATTCTTTTTTTTTTTTTTTTTCCCAAATTTTTTTCTCTTTACATTTCAGTTTTAGAAGTTTCATTGACTTATTTTCAGATTCAGTGATTCCTTTTTCTTGGCTATGTTTCATGTATCTGAGTCTATCAAAAGCAATTTTTATTTCTGCTACTGCTTGTTTTATTCCTGTCATTTCCTTTTGATTATTCCTTAGAGTTTCCACTTCTCTGCTTATATTACACAAATGAGCTTGCATGTTGCCTATTTTTTCATCAGAATCTTTAACATATTTGCCATAATTATTTTAAATTCTCTGATTTTGAAGAATCTGTGTCATATCTGGGTCTGCTTCTGATGCTCTGTCTCTTCAAACGTGTGTGTGTGTGTGTGTGTGTGTGTGTGTGGTTTTATTTTTGTGCCTTTCAGCATGCCTTGTGATTTCTTATTGAAAGCCAGACACATTGTATAGCAAAATATGTACTGAAGTAAACAGATACCTTTAGTGAGAGAATTTGTATTAACCTGGTTAGAAGATGAGCTGCATTTAATGCTTGTTGTGGCTATTGGTTCCTGAGGCTTCAAATTCCTACAGTGGTCTTCTTTGTTCCTCCCCTCTTGGCTTTGGAGCTTCCTTTTATTTTCTGTTTCTCAGATACAGTCTGTGTTGTGCAGTTTTTTAACTGCACTCCACTGTTGTTATTACTAGAGGTTTGCTAGAGTGGTGGGATGGTATGGGGAATAGGACGTTCTCAAATCTTCTATGTAAGTCCTAGTCTTAGTGGCCTCTGTCTCAGAGTATAACTTCCAGAAGTGTTTTATGCCTCTCTAGGAACAGAGATTTATTTCTATCCTGCCCCCAGAAAAGGGTAACCTTTCCTGGCTATATTATTCTGAGTATATTTCTTTGAAACTCTCTCTCTCCTGTTGATCAGTGCTTCTATTTATTGATTTTTCTTCTTAGGTAAGACAGGAAAGCTGGAGGCAGCTTCAGTGGGGTTGAATTCTATTTCCTCAGCTAGAATAAGGTTTCAGAATTGCCCTCTGGAGAAGTTCTTCCCCTTAGAGATGAGGCCTTTGTTAGGGAGAAGAATCTTAGAAGGTTTCATGACCAAGTCCATGAGTGGAGTTTTCTTGGATGCTCTCCCTGATGAGATTCCAGGCATAAAGCTTGTGAAAGTATAGTGACCCACTTAGACCATCATCCACAAGAGGTTTTCAATCTCCCATTTATCTGCATTCAGTCTCCTGCAATTTGTCAAACTTTCAATTAAAAACTGCCTCTCCAAAAGGGAACCCTTTGAGACTGTTGGTGGGAATGCAAGTCAGTGCAGCCACTTTGGAAAACAGTGTGGAGATTCCGTAAGAAATTAAAGATAGAGCTACTCTACAACCCTGCAGTTGCAATACTGGGTATTTCCCCTGGAGATACTGATGTAGTGAAAAGAAGGACCATCTGTACCCCAATGGTCATAGCAACAATGGCCATAGTCACCAAACTGTGGAAAGAACCAAATGCCTTTCAACAGACAAATGGATAAAGAAAATATAGTCCATATATACAATGGAGTATTATGCCTCCATCACAAAGGATGAATATCCAACTTTTGTATCAACATGGACAGGACTGGAAGAAATTATGCTGAGTGAAATAAGTCAAGTATCAGATGGTTTCACTTACTTGTGGAGCATAAGGAATAACACGGAGGACATTGGGGGATGGAGCAGAGAAGCGAGATGGGGAAAATTGGAGGGGGAGACAAACCATGAGAGACTGTGAACTCTGAGAAATAAACTGAAGGTTTTGGAGGGGATGGGGTTGGAGGGTTGGATGAGCCTGGTGGTGGGTGTTATGGAGGGCAGGTATTGCATGGAGCACTGGGTGTGGTGCATAAACAATGAATGTTGGAACACTGAAAAGAAATAAAATAAAATGGAAAAAAAAAAGAAAACTAAAAAAAATAATAATAAATAAATATAAAAATAAAAAACAACTGCCTCCCAGTTATGGCACCTTGTAGTTTCTGCATCACGTAACCAAATCTCAAGAATATCAATTTTTCCAGTTTCTCCCAGGTTTTTTGTTGCTATTATAAGTTTGGGAGTAACAACTTCCACATGTCAGAGCTACAGCTAGAAATCTTTTTCTATCAGGATTTCTATTTCTTCTTGAGTCAATTTTAGTAATCTATATATTTTCAAGACTTTTGTTCATTTCATTTAAATATAAAAAATTCTATGCAGGGGCACCTGGGTGGCTCAATCGGTTAAGTATCCAACTCTTGATTTCAACTCAGGTCATGATCTCAGGGTTGTGAGATGGAGCCCCATGTTAGGCTCCATGCTGGGCATGGGGCCTGCTTAGGATTCTCTCTCCCTTTCCCTCTACCCCAACCCCAACTAATAATAATTTTTAGAAATTCTACACAGTTTCACGAAACAGATGCTTTTAATCTTAAAAGGTACTGGCTGCAATTTCCCATTCACCTTTTCTTTGTTTTTACTATATTTAATTTTCCAAGTACCTTTTCATATTTTCCTCTTAATTCTCACTACAAGCCTGGAAAGTAGGGATTATAACCTCCATTTTTAAAAAGAGAAAACTGAAAATCCAAGAAGATATGGTTCAAATTCAGAACTTTTATTCTAAACAGTATTTTCAAACTGCAATGAAATCAATTTAGTGAGACACAATCAATATTTTTTTAATGAGAGGATGGGATAGACATTGAGGTATTATTTAAAGGTGAGTTTTGTTGTTAATTTTATTGTGATTCCCCAAAATGGTATGGGGGAAAGCTGGGTGTATCCCCCATTGAGTACCTCAGAATGTGACCTTTTTTGATTTAATGCCATTACAGAGGTAGTCAAGTTAAAATGAGGTTATTAAGACAAGGCTTAATCTACTACGACCAGTGTCCTGATTTTAAAAAAGGGAAATCTGACACAGGGAGAGGTCAGCACAGAGAGAAGATGATGAGAAGACGAGAGGAAGAAGAACGCCATGAACTGGAGTGGGGCATCTACATGCCACAAAACACCAGAGGCTAGTTGGAAAGAATGTCCCCTGCAGTCATCAAAGAGAACACAGCCCAAGCAACCTTGATTTCAGATTTCTGATCTCCAGAACTGTGAGACAAAAAATTTCTATTATTTTAAGCTGCCCAGTTTAGGGTTCACTGTTATAGCAGCCCTAGGAAACTATACAGTATTGTTTTGTGAAAGCCTCCGTGGAGTGGGTGTGGGTGTAGGTGTGGGGGTGTATTCTGGGTCACAGTGTACACTTAATTCCTACTGTGGATTGTGGCTGGAAGCAGTCTGTGAAACAGTGCTCTGTAACACAGGCAAATCCACTGGCACTGAAAGCTCACCATCCCCTTAAGACAGGAGGCAGGCAAAGAAAATATTCTGGGCAAAGAGAAGAGAGGTGGAGGCGTGCGGCGTCGGGAGTGAGGGTGGTTCCAGAGTAAAACACGCTTTCCTAAGAAGAAGGGTGGAAAGAGCGGCACAATGACAGAGTAGTTGATGATGGGGTAACATACTGTGTGAGACAGGCCATGTGTCTCCTGTGAGAGACAACAAAAAATAGCTCTTTGGGGGCAGATATTTGGGGAAAATGTTTTAGCCATCCACTTTGCATAAGATTATTTAACCCAGTCCAAGCTTCAAAAGAAACTATGTGAGGTGTGTTAATGATATTGGGAACTCCATCTAGACAGGGAGAAAATCAGGGTAATGGAAAAGTAGACCTTAAGGGACCCATGCGCTGTTGACAGCAGACGGCAGAAGATTGCTTAATATTCTTACACAATTAAACTAATTCCCTTTAAGCTTCCTTCACATGATAAACAAGATCTCCCCATCCCTTGGAAATTAACTTTTAACATCTGGGCAAATGTATTGTTTAATGCCCAAATCCCAAAAATCCCAATTAATTTTTTTTTTTTTTTGACATAGGCGAAACCAAAAAACAGTTTGTTAGCAGTGTTAGCCTTACTATTGGAATCATGACACAAACTGCAAGAAAGGATCCTAAGATATTATCAACGAAGAAAAACTGCATTGTTAGCAAATCTCATTTATTTGTAAAGGCATCAAAGAGATAACAACATGAAACCGAATGGCTTATTCTGTTACTAAGAGCAGGATGCTGAGATGAAGAAGGCAGGCGTGATGTCCTTATGCTGCAGCTTCTCGTCTCAGCAAGGGATTTCCACAGGGTCCCTTGGCTGTTTGCTCTGCGCTAGGAGAGGGAGTCGATTCATACTGCACCCCCATACCCAGTCCTCCCTGGCAATAAACCATTCCATGCTCTCTCCCTGCACGTGAACTGGATCTCCCCTTGCCAGGTTGAATGAAAACACACAGCTGGGTTTTTAAATTCCACCCCTCTAGCCCATATAAAATAGCTGCCCATGAGATAGCAAGGTGGTGGGCAGAGCCAGTGGGGAGACAAGGGTTTATATAAGTAAACAAACCACTCACGCTCCAACACTCTATTCAGTAGCTCCAGTGTCCCTGGTTCCTCAGAAAAAAAGTGAATTTGGGACCATCTTCATGTCATAGAGTTTCTGAGAATTAAATGAGATGCTAACTGTAAAATGTGTGGCTTCTAGATGTGCTCTGTTCCCCTGGGATTTACTACATCCAACTCCAGTTTAAACCTAGCCCTGTACGTGAAGGAAGGTAGCATCTCTTTTTTCTATGAACTTGACAGTGTCTCCAATGTGCTAGGGACTGACTACGTGTTGGAGTGGGAAGGCTGTCAGGGAAAAGAGACAGGAGAGATTTCAAAGTCAAAAAAAGCCAGCTTCCCTGCCCAGACATGACACTTAAAGGGAGATACACCCAGCAGAGTTTATACTACAGTACAGCTGGTTAAATAATGCCACTGAAGGAGGAACAAGGAGTCAAGGATGCCCAGCACCGGAGAAGGTGCCGGTGAATCTGAATTATAAGGATGCAAGGTGAGGCGGCAGAAGAAGGCACGCATAAAGGGCATCTTTGTAGGACAGTGAGAGATGTGGTCAAAGCGGGAATCCAGGGCTCCCAGCAAGCAATAGTAAGGTGTAAAGCTAGCATCAAAAGCCTAGCAGCCTGCATACAGTCTTGCTTTCTAAATATTTATGAACAAAAAGATGTCTCTATAAACAAGATAACCAACAGTCAGTGAAACAGGCTGCAATGTTTCAACAAATATTCACTAAGCACCCACATGAGGGCAGACAGGATTCTAAGTGCTCGCTAATGTCAATACTACCAAAGAGTTCACGAGGGTCTTTAAATTCTGAGCCTTATTTTTAAAAAAGACAAAGCAAGAAGTTGGTAAAGGATAAAAGGGGATATACCTAGAGAAATTACAGAGAAAAACTATCTAGTACTATTGACAATATTTTTATTAACAGCATTAGACTTTTTTTAAAAAATGTTATTTATACCAATCTCGGCTGGTTTTAGAAAGGGTCTGGGCTTCAGTCATGCCTCCAGCAAATATTCAATACCTGCTATGTACCAGGCAGCAACTTTCTAGCCAATAAGTGTGCTGGAAGAACAAAACAAGATCCGTGCCCTAATGGGAATTGAATTCTAGAGATCCATTTATTGTGTTTTCATTTTAAAAATTGGGGGAAAGTAGAAAAATACTAAAATAAAAAACTTTGTATGACTTTTAAAGATTCCAATGGTCAAATAAATAAACAAATAAGTAATAAATAAGTCATAAGTAAATAAAGAGTCCTGTAGCCTTCATCTGTAGAGGTAGGTACAAATATTCTATGGCATATATATTAAAGAATGAAACTTTTTTTCCTTTTAATTGCAGATTGTCCAAGAAACTCTGGAAGGACTGTCCATCAAATCTGAATTTAAAAGTTTCTACTTTAGTTCTTTTTCATGTAGATCACTCAGCAACAGTTCAAGTGTTTATAACCTGTTGGTGATGTAACCAGATTGTAATGCCTCCCGGATGACTCTTACCTGTCGCTGTTATTCTTTCATTGAGTGACATCTTGGGTACTCCCTCAGACCAATGCCATACAGGTTTCTAGGAATGGATGGCAAGAAAATATGTAGCCCACACCCTTAACAGGCTTATCATTTTTTTAGGAGGAAAATAAGGTGGGAAATAAAACATACATATCCTAAACTAGAAAGCAACCAAGAGGAATTCCTGAAATACTGCAAGAAAACGAATCAGCAGCACATAAAAGTCATGCGTTAGTGTCAATGGAAAGTAGAATCTTCCCCAACTGGAAGTTAAGAAATGCTCTTCTGCCACTTTAGAAAAACAACTGCTTCCAAGAAAAGTCCTTCAATGCTGTTCTGTTTAATGATGCTTCTCACTACAACGGGCTAGTAGATTAGGGCTTAGAAAAATATTGCACTCTGTGTAACTAATTAATCAATTAATTACCTTGCCAATTATCATGGACTGGAAGTAAATTCAACATTATGTTTAAAACCTATTATTTCTGAAATCAAAACGGCAAGGCATCCCCCCACCCCGCCGCTCAGTGATCCAAGCCACACGCAAGCTGTTCCCCACCCCCCCCCACCGCGACGGCAGTCATTGATCTACGATGCCTCACCCCTCAAAGACTCTGGGACACGGGTATTACCGATGATGAGAACATATGGTTTGGGTAGTTTGGCAGGCAAAATCCTGGCAGAAGAGTCCTGAAGCATCAGCAGATGCCGCCATAGCGCAGACATCCAAATGGTGGCATAATTGCCGCTGCTGCTTGGATGCCACATGTTTCCCTGTGATGACAGCAATGCCTTTCCCCTGAGAGGCTGGTGGCAAAACAGAACCTTCCCTGGACCCCACCGACAAACACACGTGAGCATGAACACACAAACGCACACACAAGCGTGCCTGCATGGGCACACACGATCAGGTAAGCCCTGTCTTCTGGCGGCCTCTTTCATCCACCCTTCACGGTAGAAACCCGGATGGAAAGACCTATTTCATTCTTACCTGACACAGCTCTGATATTTCAGGTCCACTGAGACAACAGGAAGTCACCCCAGTCTTCCACCAAACTCATAGTCAGAGAAAACACGGTGGCCTGCTGGCAACAAAGAGATGGGATCAGAGCCCCCTGGTCTCCCTGGCAACCTTTGGCACTCCGAGGTCTCAAAAGCTCTGGCCACAAATGCTCAGATTCATCCTTCTCAGACTCATCCAGTCAGTTAACAAATATTTATTGATCACCCTCTCTGGGCCAGGAGGGGAGGAGGCTTTAAAGAGTCATAATCTCAAAATAGCTGAGGGGTGCTGTGGAGCATTCTCCTTCCATATCTGCCAAATCACTCCCATTTTCACTCCACCTTTATCGAGCAATGACAGTCTGGCCGTAGGCTGAGCCTGGAAACACAATACCAAGCAAGACAGATGTGGTCTTTGACCATAGTGAAGAAGTAGCCAGAGAAGCCGGCCAACATTGTGCACCAAGCATCATCTACAGTAGGGTAGAGGTTGGTATAAAGATACCGTGTATGAGAGTGTGTGTTTGTGTGTGTGGCAGGGGGAGGGCAGAGGTAGCACACTGATTCTCAAAGATAAACCATGGTTACCCAGTTGACTAGGGAGAAACAGAGTCCGGGCAGGAAGAATAGCTTTAGTCAGAAATCTGTTCTGGTTCATCAAATACTCTAAGCCCTAGCTTTCTGTTTCTTAAATGGGAAAATAATAATACTCAATAAGAAAATGTGAGTAAAGAACTTAGGACGCAGTAATTGATGGTTATCATTGTTACTACTACTGTCATTATAATTATTAATAACAACCACAATAGCAACATTTGCAGATGCTTAGAGGTAAAAATAAAATATATATGGAACATTCTGGAAAATTAACATGGTTCAGTTGGGCTGAAATATATTGTGCATGTGTGTGTGTGAGGGGGGGGAAGGAAAAGACAGAGAAAGAGGGGAAGATGGAGAAAGAGTAGGATTATCTGAAGTCTGAGTTACTTTCAACTTGAGCAGGATGTTGAAAGCCAATGGAATGGACACAACTGGGCTTTCCATTGAATCAGCTCTACTCCATTGGGCAGCAATGTAACTTCTGCATACTATATAGTCATTGTCTATGGAAAGAGTACCAGCATACTCGTCCTGTCAATCTCAAAGACTTTTGATGTTAAGGGATACCGTTCCTAACCCCGAAGTGCCAAGGAAAACTCCAGAAAGGACAGGTACAAGTACAAAAAAAGGCAACCACTGTCAGGCTAATTTAGATAAATCTCCAAGTTGGAGTGAGTAAATGATCTAAAAGCACAAAAGTGCCGAGCTGTCTGTTTTGAATGTCAAACATTTGCATAGTCCACATTTGTCATTAACTGAACGAGAAGTAGACAAATTAATGAGCTGACAGAATATGGATCTGAACCACATACAAATAACCAGAACTTACAGGTAAGCATTCAAATTGTCCTCCACTAGAGCTGAGTTTCTCTGAAGAAGCAAAAAGAGAAAATAACACACTGAGATCTTTCACAAAGCACAGATCCAGAAAGTAAGAAATCCAGATAAAGAACTATATGCCCACGGGCGCCTGGGTGGCTCAGTGGGTTAAGCCGCTGCCTTCGGCTCAGGTCATGATCTCAGGGTCCTGGGATCGAGTCCCGCATCAGGCTCTCTGCTCAGCGGGGAGCCTGCTTCCCTCTCTCTCTCTGCCTGCCTCTCCATCTACTTGTGATTTCTCTCTGTCAAATAAATAAATAAAATCTTTAAAAAAAAAAAACTATATGCCCACAGCCTCAGGGCCAAAGCTTATGGGTCACAGGCACTGATTTCACCTTTCAGTCAAAATAGAAATGAGGAGATTGAGGTGCCACACAACCTGGGAATAACCAGAGCAGGACAAATTCTGGGGGACAGGAGTGTTGGGAGCTCACATTCACTTGCAAGGTTACAGGAACACACGGGGATCTTGAATGGTCTGTCCCCTTGGAGGAGAGTCTGGAGTCTGACTACTTGTGAGTCAAGCATCACCAAGGGTGACGGAGGGGTTGAGAACTGCTTGATAGAGCTGGAAAGGCCGAAGATTTTGTCTCATGCAGACAACCCAGAATTCAAATCTGCTGGGTTCTACCACTTCCTAGAAATGCAGACTTGGGCCAGTTACTTAAGCTCTGGACCTGTTTGTTGTTGTTTGTTTTGTTTTGTTTTGTTTTTTTATATTGAGTCATATGTCTCTCTAAAATGCTTAGTAAAGGGTTTCATCAGGCCATTAAAAAGATAAACAACCAACACCTAGCCTCAGTGGTTCCCCAGTGCCCACAGGCTGAAGTCTAAACTTTAACCTCACATTCAAGACTCCCTATGCCAGATTCCAGCCCCAACCTATAACTACAGGATTTAATACTTCCTCGGCACTAATCATGCTTTTGATGGCCATGCCCTCAACAGCATTGCTCTGCTGTACTTCCTCACAAGCTCCCCTTAAACCCTTGGTCCTCCTGGCTCCCACCCATCATCAAGGTCCTGCTTTTGTGTCGCGTGCTCCCAGAAGCCATCTTACTTCTCCTTTTGAAATACAATTAGTCCTTCCCAGGTAAGTGCTAGGATTTGTTTGTGAGGTTTTGACTATCTTGGGTCTTAAAAAAGGAAATGTCCAAACTGGGTTGTTCAAATCAAGGTTCAGGGAATCTCAGGACACAGGGAAGAAATCCTGGTTCTAGAGGAGAACCCACAAGCACCATGCATTCAAGCCATTAATGAAGGCCTGAGAAGCAGTGGTGAGTAGCCCTGGGGCTCTATAAGGCACATGACAAGTGGTGCCCATTTCAAAGGTGAAAGAGGTTTGGGCTTGGCTCCCAGAGATGGCCATGGCTGGTGCTTGACACACACTCCACCCTCTTCTTTCTTTGTGGGGTAGCCTAGTTCCAGCCCTATCACTGCAGGCCCCAAGACCTCTTTTCCCTGCCCAAGTCCTATCTCACTCCCTCTTCTATAAGCTCAAAGAGCCTCAGTTAGTGTTGGGAGAGCTGAGCGGGGAAGGAAAACTCCTAAATCTCCATCCAGCCTCTTTCTAATCTATTTTCATGGCATAAATGCTAGGGCTCGCTTCTCAGAGACCTTCATTTTCTATTCTCAGGTGCCTTTTCTTCTCCAAACAAAACTTAGCTCTTAAGATCAAAAAACTTTGCTTTTAAAACTGTCATTTTTGATGTGGACTTCAAAAGCCTATTTTGGAAGTAAAAAAAAAAAAAAAATGCACTTCTTTCCCTTTGCTTTCTTTGCTTTTCTATGGACATACCTCCTGCTTACTCTGCTCCCTGCCTAGAATGCCCCTGATTTTCCACAAGGCAATGTGAAGACCACCAGCTGGTCAGAAAGACCAGACATTAGACAATGTGAAAAAGAAAAACTCCCCAGTCTAATATCTCAGGGTGTTACACTGTTGTAATCCTACAGTATTTAAGAGAATTAGCCCTGGAAACAAGCAGACCTGACATTTACTCTGACACTTACTAATATGTGATCATTGACATTTAACTTCTCTGTGCTGATTTCATCATCAGGAAAAGGGAAAAGTAATAGTAGTCACTTCTAACTGCTGCTCTGAGGAGTAAATTATTACAGAGTTCTTCACCAAGACTGTCACATCTGTAACACTCAATAAACAGTAGTTTTCATTATGTACCATGCACGTAACAATTGAGCATGTGAGCATGTTCTACCTTGAGGTAGATATCTAATATCATGAATCTTTATTTTTTAAATCTATTTTTATTTTACTCACCTTGCATGTAAGTCTTCTCTCCTAAGCTAGACTTTAAGTTTGTCCACTATTATCCTGTTTGCGAAATAAGAATAGGAAGAACCTGCTTTGTGAAGTTGTAAGCATTATCACTCGTGGTGGCTATGAGTGTTCAGTCCAATTTCAGGACAGGGTGCGGTAGCCATTACTGTTGTATCGCTTATGGCAAAAACCAAGTGCCTAAGAAACATATCTATGAGCTTGGATCCATGCAAGGAAAGAGGCAGGCTAAAAGATACTGACAGTATCCCCACCTAGTGACTTGGCCACCTCAGAATGCTTTGGATGATTTTCTGCTACATCTCTGGGTCTGAGGTTTTTTCTGGAACAAATGAAGGCTATTGTGCTCACATCATGGCAGACTAAGCAATTAATGCCTAGGCAATTAATCTCCCCTATCCCCCAGCAGCCCCCAACTAATGATCGAATGAACATGGTACCTCAATACCTCAACTCCCTTGCCCCTTGAACAGAATAATTCTGAAATGTGTTTCATGCTATTTCCCAGAGTTTCTCTTCAGAATCAACCCTAGTTATTCATTGTGATCAGTCACTAATAATATTCTTTATTAGCGACCTGCCTTTCTTGAATTTCTTCTCTCTCACCACTCTTTGCTCCCCTCAAATAACCTCCCTGACTTCAGATTCGGAAGTCAAGCTAAGACAGTAGGGGCTCCTATGTGTGTTGGCCCACTATTCACAGAGCTTCCACAAGGACAGTCCATACTTTCTCTGAGTATGGTGATGCCACTCAGTGGGATGGTTTAGTGAAAAGAGCCTAAGAGTTAAAGCCAAAAAAAATCTAGATTTGGTCTTGGCTTTTACTTAACTAGCTCTGTGATCTTTGTGCTATGAACTGACTGTGTCCTCCCAAAATTCATACGTTGACACACTAACGTCCAATGGGATGGTATCTGCAGATGGGACATTGGGAGATAATTAATCAGGTCAAGAGTTTGGAGCCACCATGTTGGGAATAGGTGCTAGTGGTATAAAACACAGGAGAAAGCTTGCTTCCTCTCTCTCACCCTCCCCCACCCTGCCATGTGAAAACACACAGAGAAGACAAGCCAGAAAGAGGGCTCTCACCAGAACCTGATCACCCTGATGTCAGATTTCCAGCTTCCAGAATGGTGAAAACAAAACAAAACTTCTCTTGTTTATATTATATTATATTATATTATATTATATTATATTATATTAAAAACTGTTACATTATATCATAAAAAAGCCAGTCTATGGTATTTTGTTATGAGAGTCCAAACTAAGACACCTTGAAAAAAGTTTTCAACCCTCTGAATTTTGATTTTCTTATCTATAAAAATGGGACTAATAATAATAACACCTGTGCCATAGTCCCAATCTGAGAATAAAATGAAAAATTTTGTGTGTGCCTATGCACTTACTGGGCATAGAATGGAGATTCTATTCTAGGCAATAGAAAGTTAAACAGATAGGAATCTTAACCTGAAGAGGCTCCAGGATAGTGTGGGAGAAAAAACTCATAACTAAAAAATACAACACAAGGCCAAAACAGCCAATGCATTTGAAAAAGCCTAGATAAAGTACAAAGAAAGTCAGGTTTAGGGAAAAGGACATGCATGACCTTCAACAAGTTGCCATTTGGTTCAAATGAGGTAAAGGAGCATGTAGACTGCCCACATAGCACTCTTGCTATAAAGAATTTCTTAGCACTTTCTAGGCAAACTATTCTGGATATACTTCTACTTCAGTACTTTTCTCATTGCTTTGCATTTATTTGTTTGGAAACCCATGTTCCACAGGAAATTAATAAAGCTTCTTCAGGTCAGGGACAGTAAGTCCTATGATTTGACAGACACACATACATAGTTTACATATCTCCCAACCAGGAAACTTATCCCAACAGCTGTTACATAATAAGAAAACCTAAATAAGTGCTGTTGAAGGATGAGCCCAATTCTCTACCCTTCCATACCTGAAATGTCCAAAATACATAACTTTCTAACAGTTAAGAAATAAAACCTGGACCTATCGTCATTTTTCTCAATATTTCTTCCCCATCATTTTCTCTTCCCGGAAATATCTTGTACAGAGACACAGAGCATTAGAAAGCAAGCCAGCAGTAAGTATTACCTTCTACCCCTCGGTGATGATCGGATCAGGATGCAACACCCCTGAAGAGTGTATTAAAATGATCCAACCTAGTGTCGGGGGATAAAGGGCTGCACCCTGGTCCAGCAGCTACAACGTGAGAGCACTGTACCCTCTAAGAGCTAGTATTTCCTTCCTTTTAAAAAACAGAAAAATAATTGTGACACGTCCACAAAACCACACTGAAATCATAAAAATTTCATTACTTTATCAGCTTGGAGCCAAAGCATCAAAAAACTATAGTCAGGGCTAATCCATTTCCCTCTGCTTCTAAAAGCTGCCTCAAATAGCCTGGCAAAAAGCCCAAAAATGAAAATTAGTTGTTCAGATTAATTCCCTTCCTCAGAAAAGATCTTTGTACTGTATTTAAAACAAGGACAGCGTACCATGGTTCTTTATTGACAGGACAATTACTCTAAGAAGACAGAACTTAATGTAAGCTGGTAACTCCCGAAGCTACTTAATGAGGAAAAATCAAGAGATAATATACTGATCCAACTAGAAGACGATAATCTGCACGAAGTCTGTGTTTTCCAGCAAGGCCTCCACGCTATTTTCTCCTCTATCCCCCTCCTCTTCAGAAGCTCCAACTGGTGTGTCAGGGGCTCACCGCTAACTGGGACATTATCTTCCCACCTTAAGCTAGGCCTTTCTCCTATATTTTTTTTTAAGATTTTATTTATTTATTTGACAGAGAGAGATCACAAGTAGATGGAGAGAGAGGCAGAGAGAGAGAGAGAGAGGGAAGCAGGCTCCCTGCTGAGCAGAGAGCCCGATATGGGACTCGATCCCAGGACCCTGAGATCGTGACCCGAGCCGAAGGCAGTGGCTTAACCCACTGAGCCACCCAGGCGCCCTCTCCTATATTTTTAATCTAAATAAAAGATCTCATCATTCCATGCACTCCGGGACAAGCCAAACATTGAGAACCATCATTAATTCATTCTTAATCACCCCTCCGCCGCTCTCCATGCCCGCCCCCCAACATAGACAGAGCCATGGTTGTGTCTATGATTTCTCCTTCCTCAATACCGTACAAATCAGTTCCTTCACACCGCCCTTACTCCAGCCCCTTCTTCTGGATATCCTACAACTGGTCTCCCTGACTCCAGTCCATACATACATGGCTTCGAACTACTTTTCTAAAATGCAGCTCTGATCATGTCACTCTCTGCTTAAGAGTCACTCAATGGCTACCAACCCCATTCAGCACTAAACCTGAAGACCCATCCATACCCTTCCTCACTTTACAGCTCTAGTCCTGCTGAACTAAGAATGAGTGCTCACCTTCCCAGCTTTCTCACTCTCCTCACTCCTTACCAAATGCTCCTCTTGGTTCTTTGGTTTGTAATGAGCCCAATCTAACACATGAAGCTAAAACTTAGTCCTTGGCTGGGACTTGGCCCCAACAGGGTCTTCTTAGGAAAAAATGGCCTGATACCCCTCCCTCCAACACACACACACACACATACAACACGTGTGTGTTTGCATGTGCGCACACACATCCTCCCACTGCTGGCTAACAGCATACACCATACTACATTACAATTCCCCTTTGAATCACAGGTCTCCTAACAAGACTGTGTCCTTTGCCAATGACTTTGGATCTGATGAACCTGACATAGTTCTTGCCACTCAGTAAGCGCTCGGGAAATGTTTCTTAAAAGAGGAAAAGGCTGAATGAACAATTTTCCCACTCTGTGATGGAATGCATTGGTTCCCGATCTGGTTCCTGATCTAACAATCAGGCTGTAATGGGAGCAGTTTAATCCACTGAACACAACAAGGAAACCTCCCAGACAAAACAGCCCCCAGACAGCTCTCCCCTCAAACTGGATACCAAGCGGATCACAATTTATTTGTTTCACAAATCTCCCCTTTCTTCTCTCTCAAGTTTAAACTACCCAAGGGCAGTGACTGACATGCACTCATTTAACAAATACCTAATGAAACTAGAAGCGTGCCAGTCAGTAAAAATAACACTTACACAGTATGCATTGGGCACACACCAGGTTGAGGCACACTCCGTGATGTTTTTAGTGCTGGGGTGGGCAATCAACTAGGGACCAGATACACAAGCAAACAACTTTGTACTGCATGGGAAATATTCTACATAAGAGTTCATTCAGTATCTCCTCCAGCACTATTCAATGTTCTCTATGCTCAAAGCCTTTCAAGTGTATCAGGGCATTTTCCTGAGGAAGACATCCTTATTGTATCAAAGAAGAAACTGAGATACAGAGACATCAATTAATTCCCCGATCCCAAAGCTGAGAAGCAGCAAAGCCTGGATTTCAATCCCAATGGCTGGTTCCAGAACTCCCCTCTTTTTAAAAAAAGTTTCTATTTGAATTCCAGTGAGTTAACATACAGTGTGATACTACTTTCAGCTGTACAACAGAGTGATTCAACACTTCCGTACAACACCTGGTGCAGAGCTCGATCTTTTAACGGCTAAACAAAACTATCTTCTTGCTCATTGCCTCAAAATAATGAGAATGTTTATCTCTGAGCAGTAGCCATAAGAATGAGTTTTCTTTTCTCACTTTTAAATTTTCCTTTTTTTTTTTCGCTTATTCATGTTTTCTAGTTTTTTCACATCGAGGCATGCAATCTTGAACCTAATTTATAAGACAAAATTTGGCTGACCGTGCAGTGAAAACAGTTGCTGCATTATAGAGAAAATGTGCAGAGAGATCATAAAATGCTAATGCGATGAGCTGTCTAAAATCAGCGTGAGTCCACTTCCAGACACTCCACTGATGGACACTCAGGGACACGAGCCCCCTCCCCGTGCTGCCAGCTCTCCTAGCTACAGCCACAGCCAATAAAGACGCTCCCATAATTTAAATGCTTACAAGATCTCTCCATGAACTTAGAAGGAGACGTGATCAAGAATAAACAGAAGACCTGCTAGTTGGTGCTGCTGCCTTAGTAGGAAGCTACAACATGATTTCCAAGGGAAAACGTTCTGGGTCCAGCTGGGCCATGAGCACATGCATGGCGTAGGCGCCGGGTGCACCCCACACGGGGCTGTGCAGCCTGGAGCGGGCAGCTCCTCTCTCTGCTCCATCTTCCGGGTGTCTGCAGGAATCTGGGTCATTCCATCACATGGTTGACCCACATTTACAGAAGCCCAGCCTTCCCAGCCTATTAGAGAAACGGCAGCCCGGTGGAAGCCAGCTTTATGAATAACTAAATTTACAGATAAGTCCGTTTTAATTAGCTAGAGAAGAGGATCCCCCCGCCCCCCAATTCCTTCTTCCAGACAAAGCCGACGCTGGTTTTCCCACATCAGCACATCTGTAAGCAGCTCCACTGCGCTGAGGAGGCTGCTTGAAATTCCTTTTGAATATCATTAATTTGCTTTCCCCACTTTAAAACAAAAAAACCTATACATCAGATGGGTAGTGCTTTTGAAGCCTCAGTTTTTGAGGGATGACCGCGGTGCACGGTCTCCCAGATGCCTGGGACTCCAGCTTTGGCATGCTGAAATCCAGCGTCCTTCAGATTTTTTACAATGAATCACCATGTTGAGGGGTTGGGGCTGGGGGAGGAAGAGTTTAAGCCAGTTGTGAGTCAAAGCTCCTGGCTGCGGTTTCATGGTCAGAGTTCCGAGACACACGTATTCCCACTCCCCTCTTTCCTTTTTCTAGGAATAAACTCTGTGAGAAATAGAATTTTGTCCTTCAAATGTGCTGCAGGGTTTTCTCTTTCTTTTTCAGGCAGCAACCATCTACATGTTTCCTCCCTGATCCAGGGCCGTTCTTCTTTTTAAACATCAGGGCCATATAGCAATAACGAGAGGAGAGACCATTCCGGTAAGAAAGTGAGGGATGGCCAGTTCGAAGTATTCTGAGATTTTTACAGGAAACTGCCCATCTCTGTACCCTTCCCAAGAATTAGGGCTGCAGGGGTTAAAGAGGCCCACCCCGACCTGCTGTCACACACAGAGGGAGGGTGGCCATAATGACCTGTCCCACTTAGATCTGCACGGGCTCCTGTGAGGAAGGGGAACCTCTCTGTAAAACGCATGTGCATGTGTCAGGCCACAGCAAGGCCTGGGAAGTGTCTTACCCTCTGAGTGTGTTCCAGATGAAACACCCAAAACAAATTTCTGGTTCGAATCTGCATGTTTGGATCAACAGGACAAGGGATAGCTTGCTAAATTAATCCTATTTTTCTTCTCCTCTTTAAACATTTCATTTTCCCTTCTCTTGTCTCCTTTCCTTTTTAAAAATGTGCTTGCTAAACTGGTAGATTGGGGGAATTCTGTAGATCCAGCCTAGCTGGCTGTCAGCAAGGCATTTGATAAAATCTCTCATGAGGTCCCAGAGGACGAGACAGGGGAAGTGTGGGCTGAATGACAAGCCAGGAAAAGGGGGTTTAAAACTGATTGAATTTCAGTACACACAAGGCAGTGTCAACCTGGAGAGAAGTCTCCAGTGGCTTGCCTCAGGGCTCTGAATTCAGTCTTATATCTGTCAACATTTTTCCTAATGACTGGGATTAGGTCATGAACATCTCACCAAATTTTTTTTTTTTTAAGATTTTATTTATTTATTTGGCAGAGAGAGAGAGAGATCCCAAGCAAGCACAGAGGCAGGCAGGGAAAGAGAGAGAGGCAGAAGCAGGCTCCCTGCTGAGCAGAGACCCCCCCCTCCCATGCGGGGCTGGATTCCAGGACCCTGAGATCATGACCCGGGCTGAAGGCAGAGGCTTAACCCACTGAGCCCACTCATCCAACCCACCCATACCCATCCAACCCATTCTAGCGAAGCTAGGTCCAAAATGACTTCAGTAGGGCGCACATGGTGTTTATAAACATGTGGTGGGTACATCACCTGTATCAGAGTTTCAAATGCAAATGCTTGTCCCCCAGCCCCCGCATACCTGCTGAGTCATGGCAGACCACTCTAAGAAACGCCAAACCAGAATAGTCACTTGAAATAGAAGGTCCAGACCTATAATTTGGTGTGTCTGTTGAACATCCTTCTGGATATACACACAAAAAAATCCGTCAGACTGTGGTTATCTGGACATTAGCAGAACCTGAAGAAGGAAAAAACCCTCCAGAAAGTACTTTGTTGCTGTTGTTGTTTTAAAATGGAAAAGACCAAGAAGTTACTCTTGAAATAAATTCAAGCTGGAGGTTGACAGGTATCTGGGTGGTGGCAGAGTGATTAAAGCCAAGTGATATTAAGGTAGAATGGAGGAAAGTAGCAGTTCAACCCTTCAGGGTCCCCGCTGTGGGTCAGGAACTCACAATGGTCTCCCCTCCAGAAAGGAAAGTTGCCCTTCTGGGAGAGAACACCTGAGCAGGAAACTACATGAGCTTTGTTATTTTTATACCAACCGGATTTCCCAAATGAAAATTGAAGAAAATAGTGAACAAAGAACAATGTAAATATTGCTTATTCCTAAAAATGATACTCCTGCTGACCCTCCACACAGAGTTCTAGTGATTTGTTTATTTTTTAATCAGCTCTGAAACCCACTTGTAAGGGCCAGTTTAAGACTCATGCAACTTTCAAACTTGAGGACATTAAAAATACATGTGAAACCTTGTCTTTTATTATTAAATACTAGAAGTTGATATTAAAATCTGGAATCAAAGGAAAAACCGGCTCCTGCTCCTTCACATGACATGTTTTTGTGGAGTCTCCTGTCTCCTTACATAATTTTCAATTGATTTGAGCCAAAAGTTCAATTTTCTCCTTGATATTCTGGCATTCTATGAGATCTGGTCCTCTGAATGTAACTAATACTACAATGAAGAAGCAACAAATACTCATAAAGCATCAAGTCTGCCGAGAGGACACGAACTCCAGTGTTTAAGAAAAAAGACAGCCTCTCCTGTTTCTTCCCTTCTCTTTATAATGCCTGCTACACTCATCATCCCATAATGAACAATCAATGTTTCAAAAATATTTCCGTTAGGGAAAAAAAATGGAACAGGATACTTAAAATGGGAGATTAATCCATAAATTTCCCAGACTGTCACTAGGATTCACCAAAAGAAATTTACAATTAAAATGGAAAAAAAATTCATCAATTAATTATCTTTCCACTAGCTGCCTATTTGCTTGAACAAAAATATATGGGTTTACAAAAATATAGGGTTTTACTTCTTAAAAGTCAGATCAAAGGTGCTTTAGAAAATTAACATCTTTCTTTTATTACAAAAGGGAAGATAAATCAAGATGTGGTTTTATTCTTGAAACTCACCTCCTGGATTTATGATAACATAAAAAGAAGCCCCAGTCCTTAACACCTTCTCTTTTAACATTGGGGTAATTGAATCATGTTGCATCCCATTCTTTACTGTGGCTGTCCTCTATGCTTATAAAAAGCAAAAACAGGAGATAGAAACTAGACTGGTAATTGCCAGGTGCTGGGGAGAATGGGGATTGGGGAGCTCAGAACTCGACAGAGGGGGTAAATGTGTAGTAGTACATTCACAATGTCAAATGTACAGTTGTGAGCGTACTAAATGCCCCTGAACTGAGTACTTTTAACTGGCTATGTGAATTTCACTTCAATAACACAAAAGAAAACAAAAAGGAACAATTCGAGTGTTGCCCTAAGGATAGCATCCCCTCAGCAGCTCACTGACAGCGAGAGGTCAGTTAGGGGCAGGGGGGCATGCAGCGGGACTCTGTGCTACAGCACCCACTCGTGAAAAGAAGACTCCGTATCCTTCCCAACTACAGAAGAATTCTAGCTGCTAAACCAAAGACTGGGGCACCGCCAAGAGGTTCTCCCTCAAAACAGAGTTGGCCCGGGGCGCTTGGGTGGCTCAGGTGTTAAGCTGCTACATTCGGCTCAGGTCATGATCCCAGGGTCCTGGGATTGAGCTCCGCATCAGGCTCCCTGCTCTGCTGGAAGCTTGCTTCTCCCGCTCCCAATTCTCCTTGCTTGTGTTCCCTCTCTTGCTTTGTCTCTCTGTTTCGGATAAATAAAATCTAAAATTAAAAAAATAATAATAATAATAAAGTTGGCCTAAAGGTGAAGGGATCTGGGTTTGGTCTCAGCTCTATGGACAGAGCTAAATTATGCTGTGTCTCCTTGTCTTGAAGTGGGAATAATTATGCCTCACAGCACAGGGTAGCTGGGAAGGTCACATGGGCAGTACCCTACATGAGAGAGCATATACAACATGATTTCCTTTGGGGCGCTCAAAGGAAATGGCAAATCAAGCAGACAGCCAAGTCTGGCTGGAAGAGAATGACGAGAGACACACAGACCGATGAAGGACCAAACACTGAGCGCCACAGAGCAAGTGGAATGTTCATGGACCAGCCCCAGACTGTTCACTCCACCCATGAGAAGATGCACTGTAAATATCAAAGGTTAACCACAAACAAGGATTTTGAAGATGAGACACTCTATGTGACAGGTGCATTCACACTTGCTTTCAAATTTAACATTTCCTATACATAATCCCAGTTTTAAAATTTAACATCACTTATCGTGAAAACAGAACCTCGCCTGTAACCAGCTTTTTTAAACACACACACACACACACACACACACACACACACACGCGATTCTAATTACATGATGGAATTCCAACCCAATGACATCATCAAGCGATAACACTAGCCATCGTGTCTCTCTCACAGTTACTTCCTCTAAATGTTCTTCCAGTTAATGACCTAGCCGGCCCCTGCCCCAAGCAGGCCTAACCTAACTTTACAGCCCCATGCTAGGACATCAGTCTTTCAGAACCTGGTCTGATTCCCATTGAGTTTCTTCCTCATATGGATAGAACTAAGAAGCCCATATTTTTATACTCCAAAGACTCTGTTCTGGTCATTTTAACAATTCTGAAACAGTAACAAATGTGAAGTTTGAAACTAAATGAAAAAAGATTGATATTTTTTCAATAGTACTTAGGATATTTTGAGCACATCAGTGAAGATTCTGGCCCTGAATATGAACGATGTGGACACCAAAGACAAGAGCTGACCTGTAAATCTTTCTCTTATTTATTCATAAGGTTTCCCAGCTATCAGAAAATAAAGAGTACTCGTCCAAAGTTCTAAGGTTTTTTCTCATCTACAGTCCAGCAAAGTGATTTTGACAAAGGCAAAGACCAGATAATTCCCCCTTGGTCTGGATTACCACCACATAGTCTTAGAACTGCCTGATACATACAAAAGAGATGATTCCCTGCTCACAGGGACCCTTTTCCTGCCCCCGGCCCCCCACAGACAGAGTAACTCCATCAAAAGTAGTGTGTGCTGTCTGCCAGAAGAAAAATGAAGTCATGCAGAAATGCTGGATAACTGAATGCTTTGTGTTTACATTTATGAATGTCTGATAGTATAGGGGCAGGTCTGAGCAATCATCAGTAATACCTGTTAGGTTCCTTTTGCAGTAAGGAAGCTGAAATAAATATATAAGGAATAGAAACATTGTGCTCTGTGCTGTATACAAAATAACTCATTTAATATAAATTAATCAATGGTGGAGCAAGCTTTAAAACTATTCCTTAGTGAAGAAGATGACTGAATGAAAGAGAAGATAGAATGTATTTTGCTAAGATTCTATTTATTTTAAGGGCACCTGGGGGGCTCAGTGGGTTAAGCCTCTACCTTCAGCTCAGATCATGATCTCAGGGTCCTGGGATCGAGCCCCGCATCCGGCTCTCTCCTCAGCAGGGAGCCTGCTTCCCTCTCTCTCTTTGCCTGCTGCTCTGTCTACTTGTGATCTCTCTCTCTCTAATAAATCTTTAAAAAAATTCTATTTATTTTAAAGAGAGTGCAAGCAGGGGAAGGGGCAGAGAGAGAATCTCACACAGACTCCATGCTGAGCGTGGAACCCAATGTGGGGCTCGATCTCATGACCCTGAGATCATGACCTGAGCCAGAATCAAGAGTCAGAAATATAACCAACTGAGCCACACAGAAGCCCTAAAGACGGAATGTTTCTAAAGTATGTTTAGAAATGTTTATTATGTAAAGAATGTTTCAAAACAGTGTTGCCTACTGAAAACACATGGATGGGAAGGCAGTAGGGAAGTGACAAGGCCAAAGAACTTAGGAAAATACTGAAGTACTTTTGCAAAGAAATACCAAAAGAGGTCAATGTATATAAAATAGAAATTGAAGGACCTGAAGATTAATATATTCACATCTTTATGAGAGGAGTGAAGTCTGAGGTCCTTGGCACATTCAAAATTGAACAGAACACATTATATGGAAAACTTTTGCCTGAAATGGACCCAAAGTTCCAAACAGGATCAGGGAGGCAGCACCTTGGGGACGAGCTGCTTGGTGAGCTGAACTTGACAGTAAGAGGTTTATAGGACTTGATTGAAAGCTAGAGAAGAAAGATAATTTTTAAAAAATTATGTTGAGGACAAAGTCCATCAGAAAATAGAAATATAAAGAGTCAGCCTAAGAATGGACCAGGAGAGCATTAAACACAGTGTAAGAGAAGAACAAGCCAGGTGTTAAAAGAGTACTGGAGGGGACTCCTGGGTGGTTCAGTTGGTTAAAACGATTCTTGGTTTTAGCTCAGGTCATGATCTCAGGGGTTGTGAGATCGAGCCCTGGTTTTGGATTCTGTGCTCAGCAGGGAGTCTGATTGGGGATTATCTCCCTCTCTCTCCCTCTAAAATAAATAAGTAAGTCTTTAAAATAATAAGAATGCACTGGAAATCCGAGATGACTGCATTTATAAGAAAGTGACAGGCAGCTCTGTGGACATTTTATTGGCTGTTAGGGCAGGAAAAAAGAAGACTTAAGGTACTTTACTCTGAGAAGTACTGAAATTATTGAAAATCAAATATATTTTTTAAATGTAAGCTATTATCATTATTTTTGTCATTACCTTAAATGGCCTGGAAAAAAATAAACCTCAAACTCTGGTATTTGACAAAAGCTCCTTGCAGATCATCTGTGTCTCAATTTCCTTTGTCTACATATACATTATTCAAAGCTTTGAACCACAGAAGAACAAAGAAGGTTATGGAACAAATCTCCACATGCTCAGAGGTGAAGACGATGGGCAGGAAACATGCCTCCATCAAATCCAACTTCTAGAAAGGAATGGGACAGAGATAGAGAGTGGCATTTGCGATATACACCGCCAGACCTTCCTTCTCTTCCTCCTTTCAAAAGTGAGCAGTGATCCTATGATCACTATGATCCTATGATCCTACTGAGCAGTGATCCTATGCCAAACTCTGGCCCCAAAAAGACAAGGGACACAAGGGTGCATATTTACTTACAGAAATAAATCCTGCCTTCAAGGAGCCTACAATCAAGCAGAAGGAGTAAGACAAATATGCCGATAACACTGAGCAAAGATAAAGTATCGCCAGGGTGTACATGGCAAGACCTATATACACCCACATCCGAGGCATGCGAAGCAATTATAACAAACCAGGGAATTGGAAACAGTTAGATAGTTTGGTAGCATGAATGTCAGCTAGAAAAGGTCTATCATCTGCTCTCTGAGCATCTGTATAGAATCTTAATACAGACAGAATGCAGAATGCATAGCCTAAATGTGATTTCAAATAACTGGACCACGGTTTTTATTTCCCAGCTGTACATGGAACACAGCTGAATTTTTAAAAATCATCCTGTATAACAAGTAAGTTTGACCGCCAGCAATAACTCTTGTTCCTGGACGAATATTCCTGAAAGAAAAATATATTCAGACTTTGAAGACATGTTGCTCAAATTGCTACTTGGAAAAATTACACACTCATAAACCCAAGAAGAAGCAGTCTGATATGTTGGAAAGATGACATATTGGGGCAAGTCCTTAAAGCCCCCTGTGCCTCTTTTCTCATTTACAAAATAAGGGAGAGGGCAGATCACTCAGAGGGTGCCCATAACCATAAAATAAGATGACGCATGAGAAGATCCTTTTAAAACTCTTAACCATTACACCATCATATGTTCTCTCCAAGTTGCTGGTGCACAGTCATAAACATCTGTTCCTGCATGCAAGCTCTTGCTGGGTTTCATCCATTTCCTCACATTCATAGGGTAGAGAATGCACAGGTTTGAAATTTTGTAACCTCAATATTCTGAAGCCTTTAGAGCAGCTTCCAATTGAAAGTCATCTTTTTAATGTCCACTGAAGGGAATTTATACTGTATTTATGGCCTGGACATAATCATTACCTTCCAATAAAAATGACTCATTAAATAAAAAGCAATTTTCACCCATGAGCTCTTAGGATATATTTGCTTACTTATGGAAATCCAATAGCCTCTTGCTCAGTAATTTCTGAATTTCTCAGGACAATTATTTGGGGTTCATATGTCTGTTCAAGAGTTGCCAACTCAGAGCAACTGAGAAACACTAAAAGACAGAAAACAATAACAACAAACACCCAAGTGGACAAAAACACACCTGCCTATCCAAAATGATTCTAGGATCCATCTGAGAGAGAGAGAAAACTGCTGATCTTTATTCACCTTCTGGTAAGAAGCCAAACACAGCAAGGCTGGTGTTTTCAGCCTCTTTATTAGAAACCCATGTGCCAACTAGGAAATACTTCCCTTCAACAGAGAGAAATCTTCAAGTCATCTACTCAAACCTGGTTACCAAGCTCTGCATGTTCCATTAGCATCTGAGGCCCCCAGAATGATTTGCTGTTTGCCCAAAAGCCAACCCCACATCTGTGTTCCCTACACGAGTTTCTTCCCCAATGTAGATCTGTCTGCCTGAAAACAGAACTGACTGGAACAGTATCAGACAAAGCAAACAATTTAAGTTTATGAAACAACTGGAAATATGACCTCACAGCTGGAGAAACTGCACTGTTTTGAAAAGAACAAATGAATGCAGAAGCCTCTTTTTCCTAGCCAGCCCTGCCTAAGTGGCCTGGCCCGTCATTCCCACACTTGGAGAGGAGAGTACCAGGGGGTATCACTTGGCTCAACCTGCCTTCCAGGAGCCCCAGGGAGATGGTTTGTAATTTGCTCACGTTTTTAACAGCTCCCTAATATTTTATAATGGCAGTGCTACTGTTTCTCATTTCAGTGTCTAATGTTTTAATGTAGGGTTTATTTATCTTACCCAAAACAACATAATAATTGCAGAGTAGAAATACCACTTTGGGAAAAGGAGTGTTGTTTGCATATGCTAATGACTTAATTTAAAGAGTTCTGTGACTAAAAACAGAGGATGTGGGATTTTACAAAGTGCTCTTTCATCTTTGCTTCAAATGTGAGGTATGATGTTTTTAGGTCAGTGAACAACAGAATTTAAAATAATTGTAAAACGCTGTAAAGGATGGTCATCTAAAAAGCTCCCATGTATAAAATGCGCACATAGTCAACTCTGACATCAGCTATTCTAGTAAAAAGTGATGTTTCTTACAGCCCATCCAGTAATCATACCTTTCAGTAAATAAATATGGTTAATGATGACAACCAAAAACATCAAAAAAAAAAAAAAAAAAGGCAGCCAAACCCCAAAACTTCTGAAACATCTTCTGAATTAATACAGATCTGAGCAGAGCAGAACGAACTCATGCTTACAAGTCCTGAGTTCAAGGCTCCCTGCATCAGCTGTGGGTCATGGAAAAGCCAGTTAACTCAGTAAATCGCACCTTTTTCCATTGTCAACTCAGGACACTGGGCTAACTGTGCCCAAAAGAATCAGCAAAGATTTTTTATATTATTTTTTTAAAGATCTATATATTTATTTGAGAGAGCATGAGCAGGAGGGGCAGAGAGACAGGGAGAGGGAATCTCAAGAAGACTCCGCATGAGCACATATGGAGCCCCAAACACTGGGCTGACCTCATGACTCTGAGATCACGACCTGAGCCAAAACCAAGACTCAGACGCATAACTGACTGGGCCACCCAGGTGCCCCAAAGAATTCATAAAAATACAGTTTAAGTCCCAACCCAGCCACTCAGGAATGCGTGCGCACATGCATCCAGGTGCGGAAGGGGTAGGGAGTAGGGAAGGGTCCTCGTCAAGGTGAAGGCTACGGGAAGGCACGCTCTCCAATTCTCCCTGCCCTACAGTGAAGACACACCACAGCAAATCATCAGGGATCCATGTGGTATCTCAGAGAGATGAAAATGTTTGTGATTTCCAGATGGAGGATAGTTACTTGGAGGATCTGATGAAAAACTGATTTATAGACATTATACAGCATTATGTCTTCTATGTGGATTCTTCAGAAAGTAAACTTTGCGTTTTAGATCTAATTCAATCATGCAAGAAGCCCAAGAATCATGGATCTCTTAACCATATATAACCAGATCTGACCTCCAAACCCACCCTCTCTGTTTCTTGAAAATCTTTCCTAAAGTCCCTGGAACTCAAGGTGTTTTTGAAAACATTACAAAAGGTTTTTGAAAATACCTAGGAAATAAATTGAGTTTTCCACGTAGACAAGGTTCACAGTATTCTTGCGGCAATGCTGATGGGGTGAATGGTACTGGAGACCAACATGAATGAGATTATTACACAAATTGATGCGTGCACACACACACACACACACAAACTGGAGAAGTCTAAGCAAATAGTTTACTCAGGCTTATTTTCTATCAGTCAAGATTTTTCTCAGGTTGGCTTAGTGGGAGCTACAGCCTTTATTTACTGTATCAGCTATAAAGAATATGAATCTTCCTAGGATCCCAAGAAATAGGAACACCAGTGACATCAGTATAAAGGTGCCAAACCTAGCCTCTTAAAATTAAAAAAAAAAAAAAAAAATTGAAAAGACCACTCCCAGGTAAAAATCCAGGGGGAAAGTCATCTAAATATACCTGAAGTTGTTTACTCAAAATGGAGATGGAGAGTACTAACTTTTGCTCTTGGATTTAAGTCAACATATATATAGAAGGTGTATGAAATCAGGGTGAAAGTTCAATGTTGCTTTTCTTGCTCAGGGATTTTGAAGAAATTGAGTCATTCCAAGTATGATATTTCTCTCTCTTTTCTAAACTGCATTCCTATGCCCACCTAGGGCATGCCTCTATGTATTGGCTACTACAGTATTTCAAAAAGGATTTGAGACATTTCTTCAAATTATATACAATCCAAAATACCAGTGTTTAGTATAGATCATGAGTGCAGCATGGCATAATTCCTTGTTATTTGTCACAATTGTTAAAGAATCAAATATGTATTTCATGCAAACATGATGATTTTTTTCTCTTTGTTTAAATAAACTCCAGGGTAACTAGACTTCTAAAAGAGAATCCAGTTCAACTTTGTAATTCCTTGATAGTCAGTAATTTGCATATAGGATGTGTATGTATTTCCACTTTTCCTACCAACATGCCTTATCCTCCCCATTAGAATGGAAGTCCTCTGAGCAAGGGGCCAACCTCCACACTCAGCAGCTAGGACATCACACCTGACACAGAAGATGCTCAGTCCAATAGGCTTAAAGACAATACAATTGACGATAATAAAAGTACCACAGCTGCAAAACAGTACTCAGAAAAATGGGGGTCCAGAAGGAAGATGGGAAACAAATATAGTAAGAGCGAGGGCAACAAAAAGTTGTTAAAGGACATTTGAGATGGGGTACATTTACATTAAGACTTTTTTTTAAAAGATTTTATTTATTTATTTGACAGAGAGACAGTGAATGAGGGAACACAAGCAGGGGGAGTGGGAGAGGGAGAAGCATGCTTCCCGCTGAGCAGGGAGCCTGATGCGGGGCTCGATCCCAGGATCCTGGGATCATGACCTGAGCAGAAGGCAGACGCTAAACGACTGAGCCAGCCAGGTGCCCCCCATTAAGACTTTTGATTAACTGGAAAATACTTTTAAATGGGAGACTTCTGTGTTTAACTAATCTGCATTTATAATAATTGCGTCTTTTGTATTATTTTCTGCCTTAGTTCAGAGTGGTTTTGTTAATCACAGAGTACTGACTTGAGTTTGTCTGTGGCAATCAACCAGGTGTGCTCCTCGTTTGTGTTCTCCATGTTAAAATCACCAGCTATAAATCTAAAATTCCTACAGGACATTATCTAGAAGTCACCTTCTTAGTGAGGCATTCTTTGGAATCCACTGCCACAGGTGACACTTCCTTTCTCCTTTACTTGCATTGTTTTTCTGCTTACCACTTAAGCCCATCTAACATATAATATAATACACCTATCTTGACTATGACCTACTTCTCCACTAGAATATTACAAAGAAAAGGACTCTTGTCCATTTGGCTCACTGGTCTGATTCAGTGCCTAGAACAATGTCTGGCACATAGTTGGTGCTCCACATATATAACATAATATATATGATATAACATAACATGACATTTTATATAATATCAAATGTATAACATAAGTTATATAAAACACATTATGTATATTAAATAATAATATAGAATAACATAACTATACTATTATATACTATTGTATAGTTACATATTTTATTTTATATTATGTATTTTATTATTTATGCGTTTTATATTGTAAATTGTATTATATATTGTACATTTGTTATACTGAATACATTTACTTAGTCTTATATGTTCGTTATGTTACATAATGTATTATACAATGTATATTAAAATAAATGATCCTATACTGCAGATATTCCACTAAAGCTCCTAGCAACAAAGACACATGAGAAAATGGGATGCCCAGAGCAGGTGGGGGTGGCATTTTTCTGGGAAGGCCCAAACATGCAGCCCTCAGCAGCATCATACAGTCAGGAAAAGAGCAAGGGCTGTGGAGTAAGGCGACGTGAGCTGAAGCCTTGGCTCTGTTACTTACTAGCTCTGTGCAATTGGACAAGTCATTTAACCTCTCTAAACTTCAGTTCCCACACCCATAAATCTGGGATAATAACAGCACCTGCCTCATAAGTTCAACGCGAGGACGGAGTGAGTTCAAGTACGGGAAACAGCCCGCAGAGCAAATAACAGAAGGCGGTCTGTCCTTAAGTGTGGGAGGATAGTGGGGACGGTGCTGGTGAGGAGGAATGGGAAGGGAGTATTACTCCGTGACAAGGAGCGAAGATGGGAAAGTCAGTTCTGCAGACAAAACTCTCAGAAAACCCCCACCTCTAGCTCCTCTTCAACCTCCCTCTGCATTTCCAGCCCATGAATTCATGCACACGCATTCGAGAAAACGGCACTCAGATGTCCCAGGCTCACAAGAAAGGCAAGGTACTAAAAAGACGTTTTGCTGGCATCAATCGAAGACTACAAAGTGCGGGCACTTTCCCCTTGTACTTCTAAGCGGTGCAAGGGCCAGAGAAACAGGAGTCCTAATGGCTTGACAAATCAGAGCCTTTGGGAAATGTGTCATTTTATGTAGCTGAGTTTTCTAAGGAGTCGAGCGTCAGCCCAGGGAGGCATCGCAGTTTGAGGGGTGGAGTTTTGCTTTGTTTAGCTTTTGATGAAAAAAATCTTTCCCCAATACATTTTACTTCTCTACCCAGATCCAGTGAGTGTGGTGCCAAGGCACGCTCAGCCCACCCCCTCACAACCCTCAGGCCTCAATTTGTTCCCCAGCTTCAGACAGGAATGCCTGCTGCTACAACAGAGAAACGAGCCCCCCACATACCACCCACCCCTTCCCCACAGAGCACGGTCGGGTAAGAGAGACTGTGCCAATAAAATCCTGGACCCCTCAGTTGCCCAGGCACACCAAGCACAACCCAGAAGAGGGAGTTAAACACCCCCCCCACCACCACAACGAAGCTCATCAATAAGAGGTCAAAAATGGGCAAGAACCAACAGAAGGACGCTCACCCTCCCCTCCAACCCCGAGATGCAGCGCTCCTATGTGGCCTCCCTGGAGACACACAGGGAGACTGAGAAACATGCTGGGTTTTGTTGTAAAGCTGTAACCAATTTAATAATGTACCAATTTATATTTGGTCTCCCTTCCTTCAGGCTGGCTTCCTCCCCACTGCCCGCCCCCCAACTCCGCATTCCCCTGGGATCGCACCCTTAATAAAACATTAGCCTGCAGTGTAACTTTTGCCCCAGGGTCTGTTTTCTAGGGAACCTAACTCTCTACATTGATTGGGGCTCTCCTATAATGATCAGCTATTACACCGCGAGGTAATGAAGCGATGGGCTCCCTCTGGGTTCCAGCCCTTAAGGAGACGCTTAGGGCTGCTTATCCAGAGAATGTCTGAAGTGTCGTGATGAAGAAGTCAGACTCTGGTGCTGGCCTGCCTTCTTTAAATCCCATCTCTCCCAGGGATCTGAAACCTTGGACAGTTATTTAAATTCTAGCTTTTGTTTCCTCATCCATAATATGTGGGTAGTCAGGGTACCCACCTCCTGGAATCCTTGTGAGAAGTAAATGACTGAATACTTATTTAGTGCCTGGGATATGACAAACACACGATGTGGGTTAGCTACTTGTTCCTCTTGCTGTCCAATCACATAAAGGGTAGCAAAGTGACTTCTCACTGTTGTTATAAGCCTTTCTACAACAATATCTCTGCTATGTGATTTCTAAAATACTGTAGGATAGGTGTTGGGAAGTCTAGCTAATTAGAATTACGTGCAAAGTAAATAAGGTCTGGGCAAAAAAAAACAAGAGTTCAGGTATGTCAGAGCAAATTCTTTTTAAAGTCTATTTACAAGGCCCCCAACAACAGTGTTTGCTTCCATCCAAGTTCTTGAAGGTGTCCTACCAAATTATGAAGTTCTCAATTAGCAAGGTATTATTATATACATTTTGCAGTCATGCTGTGTGACCGTGGGATACAGAATTTTGACTTAGCGTGAACACCCTTGACAGCCTACACTATCCTACTTCAGAAACACAAGATCTTAGTGACCCATAAACATAGTTCTCACACATTCCAATCCTGATCATTTGTCCTCTGGGCTAAAACTACAGTCAGAGAGGACTGCAGTTCTTGCAACTAGAACAATGTTTTATGAAATTGTTATCCCAAACTGAATCACTGTGTTTGCCTTTTCAAGCTCATTCAGTTTAGCCACGTGGTAAACATTCCTTTAGAAGTGTCCTCAAGGGGTGAGAAAGACATAGATAAATTCTACCCAGGTCTGGGGAGAGATGTGTGACCTCCATGAGGACAGGTGTGACCTTTCAGGAGAAGACTTGAACTTTATGCTCCATCCCCATGACTTTGTTCAGGATCTTGGAGCCTCACACTAATTCAAGTCTGATATATGATATCCCACGGATGGAATTCCCTATCAAAGCTGAACTCCAGTCAATGTGTATTTTTTTTAAAGACTTTATATTTATTTGACAGAGAGATCACAAGTAGGCAGAGCAGCAGGCAGAGAGAGAGAGGAGGAAGCAGGCTCCCTGCTGAGCAGAGAGCTCAATGTGGGGCTTGATCCCAGGACCCTGAGATCATGACCTGAGCTGAAGACAGAGGCTTAACCCACTGAGACACCCAGGTGCCCTAAGTAAATGTGTATTTTTAATAATTACAGGGCTTTATCAGGTTCCGGCCAATGAAATCATAAACATCCTACCAACGCCAGCAGCCCATGAGCAGGGAAATCACTGGGAGATGCGCTACTGATATATTCATTAAGACAGTCATAAATTAGATTATCTATAATAAATTTTAATAATAATGTGGACACGATGGTTCAGCGAAATCCCTCAAGATTTAGGGGAAATCCCCAAGTCATGCTTTTAGGGTACAGATAATGAGTCTAAATGAAAGAACTCCAACAGTTATTAGGACAGCCCTCAAAGGCTCTTTATATCTGTTTCCAGATCTTGGTGTATCTTACTGCCGAATTCCCAAATGGGTGTTATAAAGAGAGTGGGCCCAAGGAACAATGCAATTCTCTCACCAGCCAGCTGCTCGAAAAAGGTAGTGAGCCCAAGATGATAAATATCTTGACCTTGCATATTTCTTACTCTTCAAGTGCTGCTTTGGCTAGAGATCTTCCAGAACACCTCCTTGAGATACTTGGACTTACCAAGGCCTGATCCATTCACATGCAGCCTAGATCTTGTATCTTTTGCACTGTCTGCTAGTTCAATAATAACGGAGAAGGATAATGACCTTAAACCTGGTGCAGGTGTCTCTGATACCAGTCCTCAAATCAAGGACTAGTTTTTGAGGCCTGGTCTAGCTCAGTCACTAACAACCAACCCCCCCCCCCCCCCCCGCCCGGACCTTGAAGACTTATTTCTCTCTGAAAAAATGTTCATTTACTAGCAAAGCTTGGCAGATGCCGATCTAACATGAAGCTATCGGACTCCAAGCTTCCATGCCCCAGAGAGGAACCTAACAATGCTTACATGTTTATACTTTTTTATACCTTTTTTGTTTGTTTTGCAAAAGTAATATATCTAACCACAATAACTTAAAACTCTTTTCTCTTTCCCCTCCAACTTCTCCTCTATTACATTTGCATCATCAGGCATAGGGCAGAATTGAGTTAGGGATACATTTAGTTTGCATTCTGTGGCATACATTTACATGGTTCTCTATCAATACCAGTTGAGACAAATTGTTGTTAGACGCATCCCAGTGCAGGAATGGCTTCCAAAGACACTCCTACTACCTACTGGACTGAGAGACCCAACACTGTAGCATGGACATGAAAGACTAGAACTTATATCATTATATGAGCATATCCTGTGATGGTCAGAATGATGATGACAGTTACTGACAGAGGAGGGGTTTGGGGCGGGGGCAAGCTCAAATATACAGAGCCAGACGTTAGCTTGTGGAAAATTTCCCGGTCATTAGATATGTACAGTTGTAACTGAAAGACTTGGTTCTTGCCTCTGGAGTTAAAAATGAAAGTTCTCTCCTGAAATGTAGCATACAAGTTATAAACACACCACAATCTTTTTCCTTTGTTGATTAGACTCCCCAAAATGGAAATTACTGGACTCTTTTTGTTTACAGAGCACCGACACTTAAATGTATTAGCAGCAAAGTTGTTTGTTAGAGCTCACAGGAAAAAGAAACTCAATAGAGATTTTTTAAAAAAATTTGACACCAGTGTAGAATACTTACATAATATTACCAATAACAAGCCACTACCATGGAGTAACATGTCTAAACCCTCACCAATAACAAACAAATTTCAATCAAACAGCACTGGGAGAAAATGAAATAATCTTTCTGTACTTTCTATAGAAACAATTGCAAAATTGTTATCCCGTGAAGAGGCAATCAAACCAAAAATGCAACCAAAAATATGTAGGCGAAAGAAAGCATTAAAGAGGTAGGTCAGGAATTTAATCAACAGAATATATTATTTTTCTGAGTTTTGTGGTATTTGCGGTTGTTTGTTGACTTTTAAACTTAAGTGTTGCTGTGATTTCCTTCCTCGGTTCAAACAAATACAGTAATTTTGTAGTCGTACATTTTTATGCTTTTTCTCAAAGCAGGCACCCCAGATGATACAAGGTATGCACTTCAAGCCTCACAGAACTTGGACCTGTTTCCGGGGTTAGACATTCCTTGACAATTAGGTCTGGCTTATATATCATCATCAACTCACTTTAATGCTCTGGTTATCTCTCATACTGTCTTGTCTCCAATTGGAATTTGTAAAAATCATCCCGCAATGCCAAAGGGTGATACTGAGGCCACAATAAACATGATGAATGGCGAGCACAAGGCACTCACTTACTTTATGTCACTTACGCATCACACTGTTTGTAATTACATGCTCTTCTGTCTCACTGCTAGCCCTTGACTTAATCATGTGTGCATCCTTTTTAGTGCAAAGTGCCCTGCCTACAGGGAATCGTGAACTGCAAATGTGGGAATGAGGGAAGAAAGAGATGATAAGGAAAAAGGAAGAAGGGAAATGGAAGGAGAAGAGGCAGTCTTTTTAGGAAGCAAGTGGAGAAAAGTCTATGAAAACTGTTTAAGTTCTATTTTATAGATCTTGGGGGTAAACCACATGATGTTTTCACCAGAATATCTGTGTGTGTGTGTGTGTGTGTGTGTGTGTGTGTGTGAGAGAGACTTCAATTTTCAGCTTAATTCCTTCAACTTTTATTCACTTTTTGACTCAAGACATTTCATATTCAGTATGTTGTTTTAGTTCAGTATTATTCTCACCATCATACTGCTTTTTAAAAGTAACTAAAATATTAACTATATTATGCAAATGAAAATATGAATTTAATCACAAAGACTGGCCCTAGAGGAGACACTAAATCCTCCAACATCCAAAGAGAAAATTGGAGACTCCTATTATATTCAGTAGTTCGTATACTGGTGCCCAGAATTTAATATAAATTGAATTGAATCCTACACACAACTCTTTGTAGATTCTGTTTGTCGATAAGACATGCTTTCATAAGAACCAACAAGCTAAAAATACAGACTAGAGCCCATTTTCATTTTCATTTCATTTTCTTTTCAGTGAAACATTGTGAATGTAGTGGCATCACATAAATATTTATCAAACCCTATAATTCTTCAAATATAATGATAAATGACAGTATCCTTCAATGTGTACACAGAACACCTACAGAATACATTTTTTTAGAAGACTGAAATGAGATGCAATCTATCCAAAGGAGAACTGCTAAGAGAAGAAGTAATCATTTGATAGTTTTTGTAAACTCTCCTTACTGGACCTCTGAGGCTTTCCTCTCTGTTAACTGAAGAAATAAAAACAATTTAGTATCACACAGCACTGAGCACTCTGACAAGAAGGGCCAGGTAAGTCACTCAAAACTTCCCTTATTGATATAAAAGGAAGATGGATTTCAGAGAAAAGAACCACACAAATTTTCAGGTGGTTGGCTTGTCACACTATTTGTACTTCCTCTTCATGGTTGTCATTATTTTTATCATTTACTAGTTGCATGGGGATAATAGCAGCTCAAACTTGGTACACAACACAGACATAATTACTGAGTTGGACCAACAATCCTCTATTAAAACCTAAACTGCCTTCAGCCAACAGTTAAGAAAAGGTCAAGAAGAAGGCACCTACTGAAAAGAGTCATAAAAGCATGCTGTTCATTATTTTTCAGAAGCTTCTAATCCTCGCTCCCACCTGGCTTACAGGATAACTACTAAATTCATTTGAATGCTGTGCAGTGTTCAGGGCTCCTCTGGGAGACATTATTTTCCTCTTAAATAACTATGATACAAAGTCTGGAGCTAAGGTTAAAAATCCAGAGCCAAGAAAAGTTTCTGCTGTCATTGGATCGTAACTTCATTCTTCTGGTCCCGAGTGGAAATTTTAAGGGCAAGCTTGGGCCAAAATTCAATGAGTCTCCTTTGACTTAGATGGGCGGTGGTGAAAATATTGCCTTGAAAACAGAATGAGGATGGAGACTGCCTTTTAGTCTGGAATTGTCAGAAATTGTACCAAAACTGCCAAATAACATCTGTCTTACTCCTCAGCCTGTCAAAGAGGAGTTAAAAGATAAGTTTGGGGAAAAGAAGCTGGAAAGATTAACAACCATCCGTAAGATAAAATAGGATTTCTGGCGTCTCTGAATATAAGAAAAAGGAAGCTTGTATATTATTATATTATGTAAGATACATGCTACTGTGGGAATCACTCACCCCTTTAAATACCTGGGCTAGCACTAACAGCTTCTGCAATAACAGAAAGCTCCTCATTTTCCCCACAACACAGATTTTCCTGTTCCTAGTTTTCATTTACCAACCCCCCTTGATTCTCTGACGATTAGAGTCTTCAGATAAAAGAATATTAGACTGAGCACTGGCGCTAGCAAACAACTCTTCAGTTGAACTAACTTAAATAAAAGCTACTCAGTTAGAGGACTATATTCTTTTCCTTGGCCACTAGCTGAAGTGTGTCCCTCTCCCTGTCGAAGATCAAGGTACAGCATCACAACATTTGAAAACCTGAAATCTTAATACCACACCATCCATCCAAATCCCTCTTCTTCCCACGTCTGGTGGGAGAGGGTCTTCAGGAAAGCAAAAATTATCGTCTTGTTGTAAACAACACATGGAAATATAAACGAGATAGGGACACAATGTCCCCTAGTTTCACTTTCTTTTTTCTCGCAAAATGAAAGCAATAGATAATTATGACCTCTCTACTCTTCTTCCTGGCCTTCAGTGGAATATGCCAATACACAGGGCAGCACTGCAGAAATTGGAGTTAATAGGATTTTCTGAAAAACATCAGCCTTTGAAATATTTTTAAACTTAAAAATATGCTTTTTAAAAATAAAATATAAAAATAAAAAAATAAATAAAATAAAAAAAATATTTTATCAGGCAGCATCCTGACAGAGAAAAGAAGGCACAATCCCAACCGAGTCATTGAGAAGCATGTAATAAACAGACTATTTACGAAGGCATAGGCAGGGTTTAGAGAAAATAATGCAGCATTACAGGGTTGAAAACAGTGGGGAGCTATTTCTATCCCTAAGAGGGTACAGCCAAGCCACAGTAACCAGTATGGAAAGAATCAAAGGGATAAATACCCTGACCTAATTCTCTTCTCTACATTCCCAGAGGCAGGACTGACAGATATCAGGGAACAAAGGAGCCCACAAGCCAAGGAACTCAGGCACCTGGACATAAAGCAGAAAGAATGGTGGGAAATGGATCTGGAGAGGTCAAAGGGAGAGAGCTAGTACAGATACTGAACACAACATAAAGCTATATTCATTTGTTGTTAGAATATATGTTCACTGAAAATAATAATTCGCTTTACAGTGTTTAGTGTGAGATGTTCCTTTTGGGGGTCTGCGTGAACCCAAATGTACTTTAGGTCTCCTAACCTTCTGCCAATTGTACCAAAATATTTAAAAATAAAGAAAGCACCCATGCTTACATGTGTTAGAGGGATACCCGCTGCAGATTCAATGTATAGAAAGGTAAATTTAAATGTACATGTCTTGTGTATGTGAGCTCTGTCTCTTAAGACACCAGATGTGTGAAAAAAAGGACACAACTATGCCCACCTCATATGATGCCAGAATAAGACAAAGAAATTGGCACACAGATAGCACTGGGTGAATGGTAAGCACTCTCACCATCGTTGCCAGCAATGCCACCTGCTGCTGCCTTCTGATTTCTCGGGCAGTCAGGGAAACTTCTGTACCTGTAGCTCTCTGAGTCATCAGTGCCTGGTCCTGGCCCTATGCATAGGGAGCACACAAGCAACATTACATGACGGTTAGAAACATTTGGAATAAAGAGAGCATTCTAGGCTCCCATATGTTGGAAAAATGCCGGCTGCAGCTTCAATTTAAAGAAAGGTAAATATAAATGTATGCTCTGGCAGGCTGTGTGAGTATGCAGTAACTCTTCATTCCTCGCCATTCCTCTATAAGATAAATATTCTGTGTCCCACCTCAGTGTTGAACATGGACCCATGGCCCACTCAGTTAATGGAATGTGGGCTTCATCTGAGCAGGGGTTTTAAGAGGTACCACAGACTTCCATCAGCCCTCCTGAGCTTCTCACCTCTCCCCTGAGAACAGAGCATGTCCCAAACAGAGGGTACTCCTTCAGCCCAGATCCTGGAATTGGTAGGCCTGTGAGGCAGGCTACAGTTCAACCTACAGCTGCATCTTTAACTGTTCTCCCAGACTTGGGAACAAGGAGAAAAACTGTTTCCATAAGCCACTGAAATGTTGTGGTTGTTTGTTATGCAGAAATATTACATGTGCTCAAGAAAGTTACTACGGCACGCTTGGGTGGCAAAGGCGGGGAGCTCACATGAGATCTGGAGTCTACTGTGCTCAGCTCCACTCCCAGCTCTGAGGACTCCCAGAAGCTGACCCTGATTGAACAAGCCTCATGAAACCTCGCCTTCTGGATTCCTGTAACAATTAGAAACATCACCCACCAAGCACCTAGCACAGTGCCTGGCACCTAACAGATATCTGGTGAATGAAAGAAATGATAGAAGTAGCAGTAAGGGACAGCCAAAATAGCTTCCCATGCATGTGTTGAACTAGAAGCTGTTTATCCCAATTAAAATATTTTTTAACTTCAAATAAATAAAACAATAAAATCACTGCTCAAGTTTGCAGCTTAGAAAGGAATCTAACGGAAAAATCACAGTTTTAAAAAATACAACGCACTCTTTCTAAACCTTCTAAAACTTCTGAGTAGTCAAGAATATGAATTCCTGTTGTGTCAGACAACAAGAATGCATTCTTTGTGAAGGAAAAATGATTAAATTGCATCTTCCAGACTAGTAATTTAAATTGTGATCAAATCCACTGTAGCTGGGGGCCTCCCACTTAATCCATTTACTGTGAACATCATTAAACATTTATTAAATACCGGTGCATGGTTAAAAAAAAAAAATTCAAAGGTAAGGCTTTGTTCACTGAGCAGCCCCCCCCCCCAAAAAAAATCAGGAGCATAAAACTACTAAATGGATCAACTACTCCCAGTATATGCAGTTTTACAAAACACAAGCACGGCAATTACCAAACCACAGAAATAGATTTTTGATCCATTGGGAATGCATTCAGAAAGCGATCACCACTAATGAATAATAGAAGATTTATTTGGATTGTAAAACTTGACTAGAAAAGAAATTTATCTAAAATACGAGCTCAATTTCCTGCCTTTCAAAAGAAGAAGCAAAAGGGCTTTACAGAAAAGATCTAATCTGGGAGACATTCTCTAAGGAGCCCAAGTAAGATTCAGGCTGGTGTTTCTGAGCCATGTATAGAAGGAATGCTGGGAGGGCTTAAATGAAGATCCCCTGGGGCTGCTACCCCACACCTAGTGATATGGAATCTTTGGGGGAAGGGCCCAGGAATGTGCATCTGTTAACAAACTCTCTCAGATTCATGTGCACTCCTAAATTTGAGAACAACTAGACAATGAAAGCCATTAAATAGCCTTTGGCAGCTGACTTAAAGGTTCTTGAAAGACCAAAAAACAAAAACAAAAACAAACAAAAAAGAAAACACCCAAACAAGTTTGGTCCATTCTATGCCAAAGGACCAAATGAAGACAACAGAGTCTGGACTTGAGATTCAGTAACAGCCGTGGGGCTAAACAGCCTTTCCTTCTGCCAGCAGGTCAAGCCATGCTTTTTAGCACTTGGAGGCAAAGAGCTGATGGATGCCTCCACAGTAATGCAAACCCAACAGCACCACGGTAATGCCTTCTCCTGTTGGACACACGTTTGCCAAAGCTCTCCTCAACCCCAGCATCTTGCCAGCACAAGTCTTGGCAATCATTCTTCGTCAGTTTCCTGGGCTTGCAAATTAACATATGCAGAAGGTGAGAAAGGAGGAAGTAAGATGGTTCAGGATATTATTACACAGAAATTCTAAATTCATAAACAATATCAATATCCAGTTCTATAATATACTTAGAGAAAAACAGTTTTGCTTTCTAAGAGAAGGTAAAAATGATATGTGAAGGGGGTAAAAAAAAAAATTGCTACTATAGTTTTAAAATTAAAAATCCTCTGGAGAAGTAAAGCAGAACTTGTAGTGAATGCAAAGAAAAGGGCACCCAGTTAAAATGGAGAAACAGGTGGGTTCTAGATACATCTATGTCCTCCAGATAGGACCTCACCTAACTCACTTAGCTATTAACCTAAAAGACTTAATGTTTTTTGAGTAAGCATCTTAAGTCACAAAGCAATGTCCAAATGTAAGTGGTGTTATTACGACCCATGGCAAAATTTATTTTATACAGTCCAGAATATACTAGAATAAAGTCAGAGCAATGAGGGGTTTTGTTTGCTTGTTTGTTTTGTTTTAACAGAGACAAAGGACAACAAACTCTTGGCATCAAGAATTGTGAGGTAAGCTGTACCATCAGACGAAACTATACACACATTTTCTGAAATCACACCCAAGCTGAGAACAATCACATGGAACAAATAAGAGAAAGCTACGCCACTTTCACCAGCGTGGGTGCTCCTGCTCTTCCCTGCACCAAGCTACACCAGCATGAAACTTGCAAACAAAACCAACTCCATGTGGCTGAAGCAGTCCTGCATGTAACAGTGGCTAATGATTCCACCTGACACCTTCCTGTTTGGCCTACCTTACCCATCCCCATCTGAGTCCCGAGGAGAAGCTTCTTTCACTGGAGAGCCACAGACAATGAGACAAGGAGGAAAAAGGAAGGGTGACGAATGGCCAGTGCCATCAGTCAATGAACCCAGGGCTATAAGGACTTTGAATGGTTTAACACTTACTGCTTGAGAGATTTTGAATCAACACCAAATTCAGGTGTATCTGGAAACACGAGGAAGCCCATATGTGTCTTTAGGCACAAGACAGCACCCTGTACAGCAGTTAACTTAGAGCTGAGCTTGAAGGCTCCAAGTTATCAGTCTTCTCTGCGTATCAGTTCACAACTTGATGATTATTATTTCTACCTCATGGGGCAGTTGGGATCATTAAAGAAGACCCTATTGGGGGCACCTGGGTGGCTCAGTGGGTTAAGCCGCTGCTTTCGGCTCAGGTCATGATCTCAGGGTCCTGGGATCGAGTCCCGCATCGGGCTCTCTGCTCAGCAGGGAGCCTGCTTCCCTCTCTCTCTCTGCCTGCCTCTCTGACTACTTGTGATTTCTCTCTGTCAAATAAATAAATAAAAAATCTTTAAAAAAAAAAAAAAAAGAAGACCCTATTATAAAATCCTTCACATAGTGTTGTGCCCACCTTAAGGACTCCATGAGGTCATTAGTGGTAACAAAGTAGTAGCACAGAGTAGACACTCAGTAAACATACTCCCCTTCTCATTCTGTATTTCAATGATGAAAATATACTCCAGTCGAATGAAAAATGATACACAATAAAATACAGTGTGTAAATAAATCAGAACTTAATTTCCTTGACATTTATCTTTTCCTTCATTATGGCTATGGAGACCAATTTTACCATTTACACTGGTGATAATTAGAGACCGTGTATATAAAAATTACAGTTTAAATTTGTGATGATACATAGAGTTTTGTAACTTCTATCCAGTAGTTAATACAATTTCTCAAGTCCTTTTTCCACCACTATAACAACACCCCCCACGACCTGTTTTAATCATCATCATCATTACTGGGAACTAAGCACTCTGTGAGTGTTGCAGAAAATGAGTTAATATATATAAGTGTACCTTGAAAACTGTGAACAGCTAATATTACCATTTATTTGAGAACAGAGAAGACATTGGCCTGTCTTGAGATGACTACAACCCATAGAAAACACACAGTGCTAATCAAGGAACACACACACACACACACACACACACATGCACATGTCCAGGCACATGTCCATTTAAAGAAAAATAACAACAATAACAAGAACAGAAAAGTGTGTGTGTGTGTGTGTGTGTGTGTGTGTGTATCTGTATCTATAATGAAAAGTAAATAAAAAGGTGGGAGACAATGAAAATATTGGGGCAATTTTCCCCCATATTTTAAAATGTTTCTATAAAACAATTCTTACAAGTAATGTCTGAAAATCCATTTCTTCTGAGTACAATCCACAACATGCCCCCTCCAGCCTCTCATGAAAACATTTGTAGAAACACACTGCCATATGTTAATTAAGTATCTCTAGTGCAAATCCCTGTCATTCAAAGGCCAGATGTGCCCTGTGAAACATCAAAGGCCAGGCAATGCTGCAAAACCACTTCAGCAAAGCTGTACTAGAAAGGGAAAGATCCGTGTAGAAGACCCATTCGAAAATCCACTTCACACTTATAATTTAAAGCCAATTCAAATGTAATTTACTTTATCAGGGCCCTTAATTTCGTGAAGGTCAGAAGTGCAATCAACAGGGGTGAAAATTGCCTATGCTTATCAAAAGATAACCTGGTAATAGTGCTGAACAAGAAAAACAAAAAGCAAGAAAAAGGACTCCTATTGAAAACCACCGTTAGAACCACTATACAAAACATGCCTCTCATAAACCAATGCATTCTGACAGAAAGCTTTCACTTGAGTCATTCTCTGTACCAAATGCAAACTCACTTGTCATTCTTTTTCAGTGGGAGAAGATTCCTTTTCTTCTCCAGTGTCATAGTTCGGGAAACGGGAAACTACACTTCGGCACAAACTAGTAAACTTACCACTCTCGTCATCTATATTGAACCTTCCGAGACCACTGCCGTCCCTGATGGAGTACTGGATCTCTCCATCCCTCCCAGAGTCGTCATCTTGGGCTGCCACCTGCAGCACACTTGTTCCGATGCGTGAGTTTTCTTTTACAGATCCAACGACAGCAAAGTCTGGGAAGTAGGGAGTGTGGAGGTTCTCATTGACATCCACCACCTCCACCTCAACAAAGGAAACAGAAGACAGAGAGACTGGTCGACCTTTGTCTTTGGCCCGAACCGTGAGGTTATAGAATTGTTGCTTTTCATAGTCCAGCTCTTTGCTCAAGCGAATGGCACCACTTGCTTTATCTATTTCAAATCTCCCGTTATAGTCATTGACCAAAGAATAGCGCACTTGACCCCCTAGCCCAAGATCCGGATCATGGGTCTCCAGCCAAGCAATGACAGTGCCAACGGGGAGATCTTCCAGAACCTTCACGCTATAGCTACTAGGAATGAAAGCCGGGGAACAGTCATTGACATCATCCAAAAAAACCTTAAGGGTGACAACGGAAAACAGCTGCTGGCCACTTTCTGCCTTGTCTCGAGCTTCTATTTTTAAAGAGTAGTTTGCTTTAGATTCCCGGTCCAGCTGGTCGGCTACATAGACAATTCCAGTTGAGCTGTTGATAGCAAACTGCTGGGTATCTGTCAACACTGAGTAAGTTACTTCCCCATTAGAGCCCAAGTCTTTGTCTCTGGCTTCCACTTGAATTATCTCAGTTCCAATACTTGAACTTTCAAGAATATTAACTGAGTAACTGTCTTGGAGAAAAATTGGACTGTTGTCATTCGCATCCTCCACATTGATGGTCAGCAACCTCCATGAAGATTTTTGTGGATTGCCTAAGTCATAGATGGTGATATTAAGGAGATAGAGGTCTGTGTGCTCTCGGTCCATTGGCAGAAGGACTTTAAGTTGCCCAGTCTCCATGTCGATATTAAAGCAACTGTCCGTGTTCCCGTCAGATATCGTAAACAGCACCTTTCCATTGAAGCCAGAGTCGGCGTCATAGGCTTTAATCTTCAGGATGTCGGCACCAACAGGCAGATTCTCCTTCACAGCCACATCAGAAGGAAATGACTTGTCAAAATGGGGTCCTTGCCTATTAACTGAATAAAAGTCAAGAAATCCGTCTTCCAGGTTCAGTTTCCCATTTGCCTTTGCCTTAATGAGCAGTTTCTCTGCCAGCTTTTGAGCCACACGAGTTTCTCTGCAACTAAAGCTCTTTGAGGACACCTTCCCATGTAGGACTGAAATGTTAACAGACATGGGGTCCGCAAAATGCTCTCCATCGGTTGCTGTAATCCTGAGGGCAAAATTACCATTTTTGATGCCAGAACTCATCAGCGACTTTTTAAGCTGTAAAACCCCGGAGTCTGGGTTTAAATAAAAGAAACCAAGTTCATTTCCAGAGATGATTTTGTACTTTACAAGTTCAAGTTCATCAATATCAATTGCTGAGACAGCTGTGATGTGACCCCCGACTGGAAAGTCATAGGAAATAACTCCCTGGCAAGCCACTTTCTCAAAGAGAGGGCTGTTGTCATTGACATTTCCTATTCGAATAGTCACATTTACTTCACTTTCATGGCGGTATGGCGAACCCCAGTCGGAGGCTCTTACGATGAACCTGTAAGTTTCCGGGGAGGATTCAAAATCCAATTCTTCAGTTGTGCTAATAACACCTGTAAACTGGTTAATGGCAAATGGTAACAAATTCAGACTGGCAATACTATAGGTGATGTACCCATTTTCTCCTTTATCCTTGTCAGAAGCTGAAACCATCAGCACACTTGTGCCCACTGGGACGCTTTCATTCACAAAAGCATCGTACAGCACCTGCTGAAATTCTGGGGTGTGGTCATTCGCATCTTCTATGCCAACAGTGACTTGTGCTTTTAAATCTCCTTCCTTGTTTGTCACTCCCAGCTTATAAACCTCCTTCTTAACAGTATTCAGTGGCTGTGCTGTGACAATCAGACCTGACCGGGGATTAATTTTGAAATACTGTGCATCCTCACCAGGAGATAATTTGTATTCCACATCGAGCGGTTCGGGACTTAATTTTACTATAGCAACCACGACACCAGGAGGGGAGAATTCACTAATGCTCACATCGTATGTTTCTTTTTCAAATCTAACTAGGACAGTGTCTCTTTGGGGATTGGCAATGTGGATGATCTTCGCTGCTGAAAATTTCTGGGGGGACCCCTTATCTTTTGCTTGAAGAGTGAGGTTGTAGCCATAAGGAAAACTCCCCCAGTCGACCTTCTTTCTCTCCTTAATCTTGTACTCATTCATCCACCTGCCTTCCTTAGCCAGGAAGAACTGATCTAAAGGATCCCCAGCCACAATGGAAACAGACTCAATTTCTCCATTGGCCCCCTCATCTAGGTCATCGACTGTCACCACCGCGTATGTCGGCTCTTTGTCCAGTGAGAAAGGAACATGAGTGACCACATGGAGAGTTGGGGCGTGTTCATTTACACGTTCAATGTGAACATAAAGCTTCGCAGTACTGCTCACTCCGTTGTTTCCGTAGAGTTTCATCCCCCGGTCCACAGCCAAAATCTCCAGATCGTACCTATTCTTTTCATCATAATTTAACCGCCCACTTAAAGAGATGACACCACTTGTGGGGTGGACTGAAAAGAGATCAACTTTGTTTTTAAAGTAGTAGTAGAATTCTCCATTGGAGCCTATATCGGCGTCTGTGGCAGTCACCTGGGCAACACTAGTCCTTAAAGGGGTGCTTTCTGCTATTGTAACAGAGTATGTTGTGGGTGAAAACAAGGGTCGCAGGTCATTCATATCTAAAACCTGTATGTTCACTTTGGTCCATGCTTCCAGATCCTCTCCTCTGACAGAACCTTTGACTATCAATAAATAATTGTCCTGAATCTCCCGATTCAATATGGCCGAATTGCCACCTTTAGTTCTTATTCTGAGGAAACAGAAGTCTGCAATGATGACTTCCTCCGCTTTGAAGAAGCCTTCCTCATCTCCAGATACAATTCTGTATTTGACATCCCAGGACAGATCTATTAAGGTGATGCCCATCCTACCCTGGCTGTGGACGTAGGTCCTTGCGGCCGAGTTCTCACACACGGTAGCATTGTACACAGGGTGAGTGAAGTGGAAGCCCAGGGGCCCGGTCCCCGGCAGCCCCTGGGACACTGTGGCCAGAAGCTTGAGAAGCAGGAGGATGAGGCAAGAAGGGGGAGGCCTTGTACCCACACAGTATCCCATAGTTATATCCATCGCATCATACCTCCATCCTGGAAGGGGGGAGAAAGAGAGAGAAAAATAAATTAATCTATGGGAAAGTGGGAGAAGATGTAGGAACTCGCTGCGATGAAATGGTGCTTTTCAAAAACTTCATTATAAAGTCTTCTTACCAAATGTCAGTGTGAAAAAAAAAAATTAGAGACCTCATCATACTAGATGGCAAGGAGTTCAAAATCACTAGGGTTTAACTTTACATGATTTGAGCTTTTTAAATCACACTTTTATAGTGCTGCTGGAATTGTTCATTGGTATAAGATTCCTGCCATTCTGAAGGTCAGTTTAGAGATATCCCTAGAAGCCTTAAAAAAATGCATCTGCCTTTCACTTAAAATTATCTTCTATCTTCTAGGCAATTACCCAGTGGAAGTAACTAGACAAGCATACATTTAATGTACAGATTAAAAGACAAAAGAACTGAAAAGAAACTAGATGTCTACCAATCAAGAATCAAATAATTTTCAGTGCATTCATAAAATGAAATACTATGCAGCCACTAAAAATAATTATTTTTCAAATGTACATTTTCAAATGTGGTAAGATATAATGCGGAGTGCAAAAAAGATCATAAAACAGTGTAGGTGGTTATAATTGTATTAGTATTTAAACATTTCAATGCACAACTGCAATTTTACATTTAAAAAGGATTAACTGTGTTGTGGAATCTGGAGGACTATTTGTTTTTCTGATATTTTTCCAAGTAACACTATTCACCAATGGTTATATGATTACCTTTATAACTATGAACTTTTAAAGAAATTCTTACCAGGCATCATTGTCATTTTTTGTTGTGCTGACTTTAAAACTGACCAGGATTTATACAGAATCCAATATCATGAGGCTAAGAATTCAGGCCCCCTAAAAACACATACGACATGATTTAATTCTGTTGAAGTAATCACCATCTATCATTAATAAATGATAAATTTATAGCATCTCCACATGGTTATCTCCTTTCTGGTTTTAAACTAGTTCCAATTTATCAGCTATCAGCTGAACAATCATGTTAAGTTTAAAGATTTTTATTTTTATTTATTTGACAGAGAGAAATCACAAGTAGATGGAGAGGCAGGCAGAGAGAGAGAGAGAGAGAGGGAAGCAGGCCCCCCGCTGAGCAGAGAGCCCGATGCGGGACTCGATTCCAGGACCCCGAGATCATGACCTGAGCCGAAGGCAGCGGCTTAACCCACTGAGCCAGCCAGGCGTCCTCATGTTAAGTTTAACATCTTAAAATATTATCAGTTGTAGGGTGCCTGGGTGGCTCAGTGGGTTAAAGCCTCTGCCTTCGGCTCAGGTCATGATCTCGGGGTCCTAGGATCGAGCCCCACATTGGGCTCTGCTGAGCAGAGAGCCTGCTCTCTGCTTCCTCTTCCTCTCTTTCTCTCTCTGCCTGCGTCTCTGCCTACTTGTGATCTCTGTCTGTCAAATAAAGCAAATAAAATCTTTTAAAAAATATTATCAATTGTTTTTGTACTTTATAAAACACTTTCATAGCCAGGGTTGGCAAGGCACATGTTATACCCTTTTTGTAGATAAGACTAGACAATGTCATTCTCCTAGTGGTAGAGTCAAGATTAGAACCCAAGCCCTCAGGCCACCTGCAAAGCTTTCTCATTTCGTTTTTCCAACTCTGCTTTACAGAAGACTCTAAAGCCAATTTCTGGGCATGTGTTTGCCTGGTTCCAACCGAAGATGAAATACGCCTTGTTGGTATCATCTGTTGAAGCAACTCGGGAAACGGGAGTAGTAAGTTTAAAGACTACAGTTTAATATAGGGATATCATAAACAGAATAGATAGTACAAATGAATAGTGGAAAGATGAGATAACTTTTTGTAAAAGGAAAGAAGTTAATTTCACATGTAATTGCTTTGGTTGCCCGTCCTTAGGCAGCAGCCCACACCACAGGCTAAGTGTGTGAAGAAGTAAGTCTGCTTCGTAGGCTCAAATATCCTCCCCCAAAGAATGGAGGGCCCCATGGGACCAGTGCATTTAGAGCTGCCTTTTTGTGGAGCACACTCGGCTAACACATGGGCGTGACATGGCCCTCTTTAGGGACCACAGATACAAACCAGCAGAAGCTTTATTAATACCGCATACAACTCAGTAGACTCTTACTTCATTATCTGAGAACGTTCCAAAGTAGAGGAGAGATTTTTAGGTTCCCACTCTGAATGGAATGGAATGAGACAACGCTCTTACAGGGAATGGATAGTCTTACAGAGGCCATGGATAGTCTCTCAGTGGAGAAAACTGGGGATACTCCCAGCATCTCCAAAGAAATACAAATTCAGATTCTGCCTCATTTCCCATTGGCTCTTCTATGCCAAAGGCACAGCCTACAAGCGTGATTTTGCTGATACTTTGCCCACAGAGTCCAGACTCTGTGGTCATCAGAGAAAACCTTTTTTTTTTTTCCTTAAAAGATTTATTTATTAGGATGCCTGGGTGGCTCAGTTGGTTAAGCAGCTGCCTTCGGCTCAGATCATGATCCCAGTGTCCTGGGATTGAGTCCCGCATCGGGCTTCTTGCTCAGCGGGGAGCCTGCTTCTCCCTCTGTCTCTGCCTGCCATTCTGTCTGCCTGTGCTCGCTCTCTCTCCCTCTCTCTCTCTCTGACAAATAAATAAAATCTTTAAAAAAAAAAAAAAGATTTATTTATTTATTTATTTATTTATTTATTTACTTGTTAGAGAGTGAGAGAGAGAGCATGACAGGGGGAGCGGCAGGCAGAGGGAGAAGCAGACTCCCCGCTGAGCAAGGAGTCCTGTGCCAGGCTCCATCCCAGTACCCTAAGATCATGACCTGACCCAAAGGCAGACACTTAACCAACTGAGCCACCCAGGTATCCCCTCTCTGGTCATCAAGGAAGAAAACAGCCCTGATAATTCATCTCAGATGAACCTTTCTTAATCTATCTTGCACCCCATCTTCACCCCTGACTGAAGAGAGGAGCTGCATCTGTGCTTCAATCTATGACCAGCATCACCCGGCCCACTCAAGACACACAGGACATCAAGGTACTGATGGAACCGGGGGCCCAGAGGCCTTTCACATGCTCTGTTTCCAAACCCCAGAAAGTACACACATCTCACTTCTGGAAACAGACTCAAGAGATTACATGAACTCACAGAAGCCTTAAAGATCATCAGGTTTGATTTCCTGGGTTTACAGATATGGACACCAAGACCCATAAGAATAAAGAGACTCACTAAGGCCAGGTCTCAGGACTGCCAGGTTCAGAGCTGATACTACATGGAAACACGGCATCAACTGAATTAGTTTCTCTTTGAGTTATGTAACAATTTGAGGGCTGTGGTTTATCATGGCTTTGCAGGGATCTTCGTCTCTTGACACTTTGTTAATCTCCCTGTTGCTACTCCCACCTCTAAGTAGTTAATTTTAAGTAAACATTTAAGAGCCCTGGGGGACAGTTACTTCTAAAAACCCTTCTGGTGAATCCTTCATAACGCAGAATGCTGTCATAATATGAAACAACAAAACAAAACAAAATAAAATCATTCGATTTAACCCTTCAAAAGTTGGAACCTTTGCATTCTGAGTCTTTCAGCAGGGCACACTGCTACAATGTTTTCCTTATGAAACAGAATCTTATATGCAAGTAGAGAAAAACTACAATCCACGCTGAAATGGCACAGTATTTTTGTGTACAGAAATTTGGATTTAACTCCAAAAACCTGAGCAGGACTAAGCTTGTCAGCTTCAGTTGTGGAGACCAAAATATGTCATCAAGTTTTGGTATCTTTATTTTGGGGAGGAAAAAAGTCCTATCTGGCACCAACTATTTTTTAAAAACCTGCAGATTTTTCCATTGACTTAGAAAATAAGTGATTGCTAAAAGTGAGGAATTCTGTAAAATTCTGCAAAGTAAACACTAGAATAAGGTTTTGGCTCCGTTTTTTAGCATGCTAAGACAACTGTTAAGCTGTTTAAAACACACACACACACACACACACACACACACACACACACAAACAGTGTACAAACAGTGTGCTTTTCCACACTGAAGCCAAGCTATTTGTGAAGCCAATATGATAGTTACAGTGTTTTAGATGCTCTGCACATTGATTTATTCTACTGTTTCTGGATTAAACAAAGCACTTAGTTCCCAACCTCAGAGCCTATTTTCTATGACTTAGCAACATAATCAATATTTTTTGATATAATCTCCAAAGAAATCATCAAGCCATCAATCTTGAAGACATTTATTTTTCAGAGCAGTAGGCTGGGCCTCCCCCATCCTGCCCTGGGAGGCCTAAGAGAGACTGGATCCTAGCCTTCAACTCAGAAGGGCATGCAGATTTTTCTTTCCAGGGTTGAATAAATACGGGTGACCTCAGGGGCAGCTCCCACCTCTTACAAAGAGCTCTCTGGGTGAGCCTGGACTCGGCAGGGGGCCTCTGCTTGCTTGGGTAACCTGGGGAAGCTCTTTTCTGCCATCATTAAACAGGCCTCCTTAAATCACTGGGATTTCTGAACATTAGAAATGGCATCTTGCAAGAACATTCTATTTTCATTCCATCTCTTCTTATCTTGTGTATTTTGAGAGAGTTTTACTGGCAGACAGAAAGGGTGCTTGGGAAATGTGCTATGATAGGTGGTAAAACAAAGAACAAAATCAGTCTCTGAAGGGCCTCCTCTTCCCTGGCTCCCTTGATGAAAACAACTTGTGTCAGAAGCTGCTCAGTGACACACTGGCTGTATGCGCGATGTTTTCCGGACATGTGGTCTGGCACCGGACTGCCTGAGTTTGAATACCATCTCTGCCATTTCCTAGCTGTGTTATGTCAGGCACATTACTTAACCTCTCTGTGCCTCAGTTTCTTCTGCTCACAAATGGGAATGATAAGGCTAGCCAATTAAGATTTTTGACTTAATAAAGAGAAAGCATTTAAAACAGTTCATGTCACACAGTAAATATAAAGTTGCTAGCTATTAATATCATTAACTAAGGCAGTTTTTAGAGAAGAAAACAAAATCTGTGAGTCACAAGATAGGGATCATGGAGGTTTACAATGTCCTCTGACAGTTCCTTTTCCAGTAGCAAAAGGCACATCAAAAGTGAAGGAAAAGTTATCTTTTCTTTATTGAAAGAAATGATTACTACAGTAGACCCAAGGTTCAGAGAAATCGGACTTGAATCCAGGCTTTGTCACTGACTGGAAGGGTGACATTGGAATAATACTTAAACCTTTTTAAGTCTCACCTTAGGGATTATAAGAGCTCCCACTGTCACATAACAGGCTTACAAGTGTGTCTGGTACACAACAAACGTTCCGTAAATATTAACTGACATTAAAATTATGAAGGCTTTCAGAAGAAGAGATACAAAATGGAAAACAAATGAAAACTGGACCCTCTACGGGGTAGCCCCACCCTAACAGGAAAGCCACCCTTTCATGAAACCCAGACTCACTTTCCCCCGCATCTGCCCAGGTTGGGGTCAGTGCCCAAAACGGGCTGTGCCTGGTGGCATGGTTCAGGGGCTGTGGCCACAGCTCTGTAGCTGACTCCAACACCTGCAAGGAATATTTCACAACTCAGGAAACTAAAGCCGCATTAGGGAGCTACTTCTCAGACCTGGCATTTAATTCCTGTGGGGTTCTAGCAGGATTTCCCCTTGCCGTGATGAGTCCCAGAACAGCCAGGTACTGCAAAACCCTATCTCCCAAAGCAACCAATTCTGATACTGCTCGAATTATCATTCTCGTGGCACTACTTTATGTTCTGGGCTCTTGCTCCTGAAATCAGTTATAGACTGTCTGTATGACACATTTGGGGATAAAGTTTTACTCTCTGGCTGATGCTAATGGCTTTCTGATGAGAAGAAAAAATGTTTACTCTGTGGTTTTCTTCATACAAACCATTGTAGCTAGCGAGTGCAGAGGATAATCCACTAGGCATTCGGGTCACAAATAATTCATGCCATGCCATTATTCAGATTATATCATGATATATGGAACCAGGGCCATGTAAATTCACTGAGTTTTACAGTCAAAAGGACTGTAAAGTCGTCTAGTCCAAAACCCTCATTTTAAAGTGGAGGGAACACATTGGGAAAGGTTAAGTGATTTGGACAGGGTCACACAGCTTGCCTGGGGGAAAAAGCAAACATCGGACCTCAGGTGTCTCCTGTGAATGTGACTCACTGCTGCTGCCTCATTTAAGAATACAGGTCTCTGCTTGTTCATCTCCACAAATGTTACTCATCTTCTCAGATTTAACTAAAATGCCACCTACTCTGTGAAGCAATCCCAGAGATTTCTGTTCAAAAGTGAGCTCTAGTCCTTTTTTAAAATATTTTATTTGAAAGAGAGAGAGAGAACGAGAATGAGTTGGGGGAAGAGTAGAGGGAGAGGGAGAAGGTGAGACTATCAAACTGAGCACAGAGCCCTGCACACTGCCCTGAGATCATGACCCGAGCCAAAATCAAGAGTTGGTCGCTCAACCAACTGAGCCACCCAGGTACCCCAAAGTGAGCTCCAGTCTGATAGCTGTGATTGTTAAGTTTTAGTGAACATCAGAACCACAGTAGGACTGGGCTCCATTCCAGAGTTTCTGGATCAGTTGGCAGAGACTTTATAATTCTAGCAAGTTCCCAGGAGATGCTGGTCCTGGCACAACCATACTCTGAATACCACTGCTCTGAACTTGTCTATATTTTATCTATATGTTCTTCTCAGATAGCACTTTCTTCCTTGTATTAAAGTTACTTATGGGGGCGCCTGGGTTGCTCAGTTGGTGAAGCGTCTGCCCCTATGTTGGGCTCCCTGCTCAGTGGGGAGCCTGCTTCTCCCTCTCCCTCTGTCTCCCCAGCACCCACTCATGCTCTCTCTCGCTCTATCTCTAATAAAAATAATAAATAAAATCTTTAAAAATTAAAAAAAAATAAAGTTACTTCTGTGTGTTTTTAAATTACATACTGGACAATAATCTCCCTTATTTCTTCTTCTCACAGTATCTATCTAACAAAGTGCTTAGAAAAGACAAAAATCTGATGAATGTTGGTGAAGTAAAATTTGTCCGGTTAGCATCCACTGTAACTCTATAACATGCTCCAGAGAGAAGATCTAAATGAACTGTCGGACAAATCAGGAATTATGACTATAAAACTTATGGACCCCAGGTAAATAGCTAGTCTACCATTTCCTAAACCATGTCCCATAACACATTACTTTATGACATAGGAATATGTGTGCAACTAAAACAACATTTTAGGAAATACAGGTTGAATAAAGGTAAATAGATTTGTCACTTTAGAACTTCCTGGAGCTTTTTGTATGCTCCAAAAGAAACAGTCTTCCTGTCCTGTCCTTAGTCACCTCTAATAATTTACCCCACTCTGTTGCCTCTTTATAAAAGCACGGTGTCTGCTGTCTACCTCCATTAGCAGAAGCGAAGTTCCCTGGCACATGGTCAGGACTCAGTGAATACCTGTTGCACACAAAAATATACTATGCGAATTGTGATTCTAAGGTGTATAATAATGTGTGCAACTTTTAAAATCTATTTCATCACGAATTTCCTCCCCACCCCCCAACCTTCACAATAGCCACCTGCAGGAGAAGAAGAGAGTATTTTCTGGAATACAGCGACGGAGACACTGATTGAGTCCAAGCTAGACGCTGTGGCCCAGACAGGTCAAACAGCTGCCTGGAAAGCTTTGGAGGTGGGATGTAATCCCAGGATTCTTCAGACGAGTTCATTATTCTTCCTGCACCATATCACTGGGTGTGGATTCTCATTTCAACTAAGCTGGGAGTTATCCCTGAAGAAATGGCTTCAATACTTGTTAAATAAACACATCTCCGTGTTCGAACTGAAGAATGAGACAACTGTTCCGTAGCTGGTTATGCTCTTCTCTTTTCCTGTTAAAAAGACAGACAAACGGGTTCCTGGCTGACTCAGTCGGTGCAGCGTGTGACTCTTGACCTTGGGGTTGTGAGTTCCAGCCCCACGCTGGGCAGAGAGATTACTCAAAAATAAAATCTTTAAACAAAACCCCAGAAGTTTCAAGGACTATAAATAACAAAGACCAGCATGAGGCAAGAGGGGAAGAACGCTATTAATGTTAAATAATCACCCACATGGTCTCGTAGTTTTTGTTATCTATTTTCACTATGGTCAAAGGTGAAAAGCAGTTTGCCAAATCCAAAATACTCTTCAGATGTAAAACCTAAAACCAAGTTCATTTTTCACTCCTCCCTGGAAAACCCTGCTTGACTGCCTGAGCCCCAATTCTAAGCAGAGCTTTACAAGCAAAAAGAGCATTTCATCGACGAAGATATGGTATCACCTCCTGTCAGTCTAAACAAGGACAAAAATCCCAAACCAAAGCCTCCAGTTGGTTCTGCCAACCAGCCAAGCAGACCATTACCCAAACCCAACCTCTTTCATTACTATAATACTGTAAATTCTAATTTTTTTCCAGTGGTGCAAATCTTCCCATTGTCTAAAAGTGTCTCTCAGGAGAAAAGTCAATCAGCATGAAGCGAGTGTAATTCACAGTGGTTCTGCAAAAAAAATGGAAGATTCAGCCACACAGCGGTAATGTTATGAATACCTTCCTTTATTTTCTCCCCAGGTGCTAGAAATATTTCCATACAACACTGGTTAATGTCAAGTATCATTTCATCAGTAAATGCTTCAAATTCAGGGGTAATTCAACCAGGGGCTATCAGAAGGAAAGATTAGCATGTTGTTCAAGCCTTTTAAAAAATCATTTCTCCCTCCGGAGAAAGAAATTCATCATGGGGTAAAAGAAAAAAAAAAAAATGTATGGAGAGGATATAATTTTCTCCTATGCTTGGCTGTCTAAGAAAATGTTCCAGAAAAATGCATGATTTCAATTTTTCTCTGGTGGGCCTTGCTGACAGAATCCAAAGGGTAAATACACTAGTATTCACTTATGCTCAAGATTTCTTGAAAAAGAAAGAAAGAAAGAAAGAAAAAGAAAAGAAAAGCAATGGGAAAAAAAAAACCCAAAAAACAAACCTTTTCCGAATAACTGTATTTACTATGGAAAAACTGCCTGAAAGAGAACAAAACCCAAACAGTTTCAAACAGAACAGTGTCTTTAAATAGTGTTCAATCCAAGAATTAGGAGGTCAGAATTCAGGTGAGGGAAAAAGCTGCCCTCTGCTTGCGACCTTCTGATACAATCCACATTTACTGCTGTGCTGAGTCCCCTCAGCCTGTCCTATTTCCAAATGTTAACATCCTTTTAGCCATCCAGATGGCCGTTCTCCTTTAAAAGTGATTCTCCTTCCAGCTAAAGGCTATTCTACATCCGTAAAACTAGGAATCAGGTCAAGAATGAGGGGGAGCCTCCCTCAGCACATCCCTCTCCCACTCTGGTAAGTGGTGGTAATATCAGGGCAAGAGGGAGTGAATACATCTGTGAAAGGGCTGTGATGGGGGGGACTGTACACAGAGCTCCAGGACCTAAATGAGGGAAAGGATGTATCAGGCTTGCCTTTTCTGGAAGAGCTGAACGGCCAAAGGAAGATGTGATAAATGACCAAACATCCTCAAGACTGCGGATGACTTTTGGGAGAATATAATTCAATCCCAAATTTCTCCAAGGTTACATGTGGGACCAGGTCTTACTCCGGATAAAGTGGACCATAGGCTCCAGTCGGCAGTTCTGGAAATGTCTGTGTTTGGCTGAATGTCTCTGTATAACAGGTTAATACTCATGGGTCACCTCGTGAAGGCTGGGCAAAGGGCAGATAAGGATGGGGGAAAAGAATACAAGGAATAGGTGTGCAAGATAGAAGGAAACAATAGATCAGGAAATTAGTGAGAACTGAAGAAAGTATTTCTGGCAGCGATCCTGATAAATTCAAAAAGGAGAAGAGAGACAAGAGTCTGACATTCGGAAGAGGAAAGCACTATGGAGAGAGGTAGGAATTACATTACAGGAGGAAGTAAAGAAGATTATTTGGGGCTAGGCAACAATAAGCGTTGTCAGGATTTCTAAGAGCTCACATGTGGGTCAAGAAATGCAGTCTGGAAGTTTGCTGACAGCCCAGAAATCTTGTCAGTCATGTCTCCTCACATCGCCATCGCTGACAACTGTGTCTTAGCAAACAAGGCAAAAATGCAAATTGGGTTCCTTCAGCTCTCCCACACTCCCCATTACGGCTATTTATTATTGACTGATGGGTTTATGCTGACGTGGCCTGGATTAGTACCCTGTGCTAATGAGACCAGGGTCACAGGTTCAATCCCACAGAGGGCTACACACAGGTCTACTCCTGAGAGCAGGTCAACAAGAACTGGTGAGCAGACCTCAGTGGGGTCTCGATGTTCACTTAAAACATATTTCTTGAGAGGGGCAAAAGACATTTGGAGACATTTCCATAGATACAAGATGAAGGAGTGATCAAAGAACCTCAGAGGAGTTAGTAATTCTCAGCACAACTGCCCTGAGCTATTTCTACGAGGTCCAAGAACAGGCTTCCTCTCCCAAAGCAGCCCTAAATGGATTAAGTGGGAGACCACTCAGTGCATCAGGGCCCGCCTAACAAGAGCTCTGGCCCTGAGAGGTCCCGCCACAGAGAAAAAAGTCCAGTGCCAAGGCCAGAGCCTAGTCATCTCTGAAGAATACCTGCCAAGCCCACCCGGACGACACAGATCAAGTGAGCTCAGTCTGAGATGCTGACGGACTTTCCGCACCTCTGTGACTACTCCCACACATAGCAACTGTGACTGAATTAGAAGCCAGTGTGGTGGGTGTGGCTCATGAGGTGGCTTCCCAAGGTACTCCTTCAATCCTCCTTCTTGGAATCCTGATATCTTTTTGGAAACTGAAAGCCAGACCCAAGAAAGAAGGCAAATGTACTAGGTTCAAAAAGAAAATGAATATATAAGAACTTGGTGAGTTTCAATGCCAGACTTTCTGGAGGTGGAGTTTATCAAAGTGCATGGCTAATGAGGAAAAGGAGGGTGTCACTGAGCTCTAGGTGCTGGCTATCTGTGAAGAGATGACAGGAACCCTGTAGCGTCAACCTCCTGACAAGCCTGACACATCATGCTTGGTCCCCCACACCATTCTACTACAAATAGCCCATCACATACCTAAAACCTGGCGATCTCCTAACCCTGCAGAGACACTGCAACATCTTCCCCGTGTTTTCAGGAGAACAAAGACCAAAACTGTCAACATGGAGAAGGTTCTGCCAGACTTGGCCCCGACTGCTTTCCTGTCATCTCTAACCACTCTCCCTTCCAGTCACACTTGCCTCTTCAAATCAGGTGTTCCCCTTCTGCTCTTTCACCTCAGTTTTGCTCTCTTCCCACTCCTGGTTCCTTATCACAGAAACACACGCACAAGGTCGGTAATCCCAGTTTCTGTATCCTTTGGTGCACATGTCTCTGATCCCCAAGACTAGCTATGGCCTCTTGCGATATGTTCTTATGGCACCCGGAACATTTCCTTCTTGCACTTATTACCATTTTAATTATATTTTAGCAAGAAGATTCGATTACTGTCTGTGATTCCAACCTGAGTATAAACTATCTGAAAAAAGGGACTGTCTCCTACTGTCTGTGATTCCAACCTGAGTATAAACTATCTGAAAGAAGGGACTGTCTCCTATGGTCACCATTGTTGTTCTGCCCCCCAAAAATGTAGAATTAAAGCAGTGATTCCCAACTGTCCCCAACAGAGGACATCTGGCAGTGTCTGCAGATATATTGTGTTGTCACTATAAGGAGAGGGTGACTACTGGCATCTAGTGGGTACAGGCTGATAGGATGCAGGTAAACATCTTATAAGGCACAAGAGAGCCTCCCAAGCAAAGAATTGCCTGGTTTAAAATGTCAATAGCGCTGAAGTCGTGCTTGAATTATAGAAACTAGGGCAATTCTTTTAAGAAGGGCAGAGGCAAGTATGTAGAAAGAAGTGTTTCCCAAGGAGCATGGTTCACAGCCGAGACACTGCTCAGAGTTCCTTTGGTGCCACGGAGATGGTCCCCAAATAAGGCCCAGGGAGATCAGCAGTGGGTATTTGGTGCTTAAGAACTGGGTTCCCTTCCTCTAGGGCTAGGAAGGCTTCTACCCCCACAATATGACCCTGGCTACATTGTGAGCTCCCCATCTGCAAAACGGAATGAAAAAATCTTCACCTTTCCATGGTAGAGCCATGTGACCCGATTTCTCCAGGAAGTATTCACGTCTGGCAAAGCCATCAGTCACCCTGACAGCTAGAATCCCTGTTTGCTCCCAAGGACTGATGTTCTCCAGTTTTCCACCACCCTGACTTGGATCTCACTCTTTACAGAAGCATTTATTCTGCCAACAAAATCAAGACCCCGCAAGATTGATCTTTCCAGGTCAATAGAGGGCCACTTCTCTAGAGGTTTACATAATTTTCTCTGCATGACTACTAAGACCACAGCCTCCCAAGTATTCAGTCTTTCACCTCTTCCATAGCTTTGGGGGAATCATTTTCCTCCGCAGCCTGGTGTACAAGGCAGAGCTCTAGACCCCGCCCTGAATCAAGAGCCCAAGCATCACAGCCCCCAGAGCTGTGCCACGAGCTACAAGAACCAAAAAAGATTTTTAAACACCCCTTAATATCCACAGCTGCTGGCAAGTAAAGGTGATTGTTACTCCAACAAGCCTTAAACCGAATCCTCTGATTCCACGTACACAGAGTTTTCTCTAGTCCACCCCTGAGTATACGTAGTTAAGAACCAAGTAGACTTTGCCACTAATTATGTATTACAAATAAATAGTTTACACAAGCATATGTAAACTGTGAAAGGGGGAAGCAGCCATTCTAAGCATCCACAGCAGATGTTTAGGGACAGCTGTACAGGGAAGCTGACGAGAATGTAGATGAAATTTATTTTAAAGTCCCACAAGGGCGAGAGAAGGTTTGTTTAACCTTTACCAAGCCATTCCATCTAACGGGTTCAGATCTGCATTTTCCTTTCGAACAGATTTCTACCGCTGTGCTGAACAAGGCTTTTCCACTCCCCCCGACCTTTTTTTGAACGAAAGAAAGAAGCCCTAGTGGTTTGACCATTATGAGCAAATGTCATTTCGCCATTACAAATGTAAGCTCCAAAATCTGCTTTTTAGGGTCCATGTTGTTAGGAAATGCTAACAGGTAGGAGTAAACATGATTCACAAAGAATTTAGCAACAGAAAGGTCTGTATACCAAACACTGTTCTGAGCTTCAAGAATCCACTAGCCTACACTGCTGTTTTTAAGAACTTCTGTCTTCCATGTCAAAAAGAAAGATGCTGGGGTGCCTGACTGCCTCAGTCAGTTAAGCGTTTTCCTTTGGCTCAGGTCATGATCCTGGGGTCCTGGGATCCGGGGATCGAGCCCCATGTCTGGCTCGTTGCTTAGCAGGGAGCTTGCTTCTCTGCTCCTCCTCCCTGCTTGCGCTCTTATTCTATAAGTGCACGTTCTCTCTCTCTCAAATAAACACATAAATAAACAGAAAGAAATAGAGAGAGAGAGAGAGAACTAATGAGTTCTCCACCTCATAAGAGTAACAATATCATCCTTCTATTTCTTCTGTGTTTTGGGGTGAAAGAACAAATGGTACGATTAGTGAAAAATGACTTAGATTAAAGATCCCTAACCAGAATTTTAGGCATTACCTACCCTTTGCCTCACATGTAATCTACAAGATCAAAACCATTCCTTCAATCAATGCTCGTTGAATGGGGAATAATAGTGACTGTAGAAGGAACGCTCACCCTATTGCCAGACCTGGTGTATCGCTATGTTATCTCAAGTGACTTGAAGGCTGGTGCTTCCAGAGTTAGGGAAATGAAAAGGAAGGGATTTCAGAAGTAGTTCAGTCCAGCGGTCTTGCCATGGAGGGTTGAACAATGCTACTCAGAACTCAGTACTCACCCCCCAGGCTAGCTAATAACAGGGCCAGGAAGAGAACACAAACTTCAGACCAAAAACAACAGTTAAAATACCATTATATTTTAAAAATAAGTTTCTGGAAGTACAAAGAGAATGCTTATTTACCATACTCTCATAGAATCTTTGATGAACATCATAGAGTTTATGACCCTACCTCTCTCACTCAAGAGTTTACTTGGATTCCACACACCACTAGGAAGAAATCAGAAAATGTAATTTAGTAGTTTAAGATTATTTGGCTTTGGGGCACCTGGGTGGCTCAGTGGGTTAAGGCCTCTGCCTTCGGCTCAGGTCATGATCTCAGGGTCCTAGGATCGAGCCCCGCATCGGACTCTCTACTCAGCAGGGAGCCTGCTTCCTCCTCTCTCTCTCTCTCTCTGCCTGACTCTCTGGCTTCTTGTGATCTCTCTCTGTCAAATAAATAAATAAAATCTTTAAAAAAAAAAAAAAAGATTATTTGGCTTTGCATCTGAATAATTACTGGTTATTTTATCTTATTTTTAAAAGATTTATTTATTTATTTATTTATTTGAGAGAGACAAAGAGAAACAAGGGTAGGAGGAGAGGGAGAGAGAGAGCATCTCAAGCAGACTCCCCAATAAGCACGGAGCCAGATGCAGGGCTTGATTCCAGGACCTGAACTGAAATCAAGAGTCATACGCCCAACTAATGAAGCCACCCAGGCACCTCTGGTTATTTGACTTTATAAAAAATGGCAAAACAAACAAACAAAAAAATTAGTTTTGGTCTAGACCATCAAAATCGCTCCACTAAGTAAAAGTGAGGCAAATGAATAAATTATTTGTGTAATTTTTCCCTTCACAGTTCATGTACAGATTATATAGAACATATGATTCAACACATATCAATGCTCTTTTGAAAGTTTGTGTCTATCTCATTTTGGATATTTGGATATATTGGGAATGACCTTGTTGCTCTAACTACTCCTTCCTTCTCCATTGATTCAACTTTAATTTCAGTCCCAAACAATTTTTTTCCTACCTCACATTCACAACTCACATGGCACAGTGTGTCCACTGGATTCTGCACCAGGACCTCCCCAAAACCATTAGCCTACAACTGGAAAACTATGAATATACTTAACATTACTGAACTCAACACTACTTAACACCACTGAACACAAAACTTAAAAATGGATAAAATGGTAAATTTTATGCTACATGTTATTTATCACAATTTAAAATAAAATACTTTAAAAAAACACTGGCCTTCTTCAAAATCAGGGCTTTTATGTTTTTTTATATCATATTTATATGCTGGCATACAATGCAAAATATTTGAGATTTTCAGCAAAGCCACAATTTTTTTGGAGGGGTGAGAGAGTAATTATTGCAGACTGCATAATTGTGAACAGTTACCATACTCAGGCCCCAGGAAGCACACAGGAACTGCCGTACATCACCTTCTGTCCATCATCCGATCCATTTCAAAACTCTCCTGCCTGTCAAGCAAACCATAATCAACTACTTAAACCTAAATAATAACTTCAAGGAGTGTAACCTTCAATTTCAAGTCATTTGGGAATTTTGCATACATTCAATGTCTGAGTGGGGAGGAAGGCATTCGGGGACTTTGTGCCTTTTTTTTTTTTTTTAAACCAAAAATAAGTCTGTAGATCAACCGAACATGAATCCAGCACACAGGACAGGAGGAAATGGGTAACTCTCAGGGATATTCAAAGCAGATGACAGAGATGGCTTTGTGTCTAATGCTCCCACTGTGGCATCATCAGAGTTTTACTGTGGTAAGCGCTTCTCTTTTCTAATATATGCAGAGTTCATCAAGATCCTGGCACATAGTCCCTTCAGGATAAGAATTTCCACAGGTCTAATCAATGGCGAACATACAGGGCAGTCCCTCCAGCTTGACATTCCCTCACATAAGCCTAATTTAATTGTGACCAATTCTTATCTGAGTCAGCTCTTCACTGACAGAAGAGAGGAGCTCTGAACAGGTTTCACAAATGCTCGCCTGGGGCGGTTTCAAAGTCTTTCCATAATGGAAGCCGCTATCTTTTCTCCTCAAGGTGGTGTTTTCATATTCTACCAGGGAAAGAATTATAAGCTCGAGACGAATGGCATTATTTGAACATAGGCTGTGCCCTCCTAACTCACAGAAAGAATCATGCCTTTTATCAAAAGCACTCTCCGGAATCCCTCTAGAGAGGACTGAAATTAAAAAACAGAAAAAGAAAATCATCGGTAACAGAGGAGCCTCTTATGTGGGGGTATAAAATGAATCACACTATAAGTGGGTGCTGAAAAGGGCACAGGGCATTCATAAGACAGTTCTCACAATCTACCAAATAAAAGTTATGACTCTCCTGTCTGCATGAGGTCACTCAAAACAAGAAGAAAAGGCAAAATGTAAATGCTGGAATATTAGTCAACTACTTTGCTTAGAAACTCAACTTTGAACCTCAGTCTCTTACCAATTGTAATCTCCTTAACTGGGGGAAAAACTAAAGTTTTTCTCCCTTTTCACTGTTTTTGAGAAGGAAAGGGAGCCAGGGAAGAGTCATGATTAAAGAGATACTCTTTAGGAAGAGTATTAAAGCTTTGTAGCTCAATTGTATGAACTATAACTGGGGAGCACTCCCGACATCTTGTCCTGTCTTCAAAACTATCTCACTGCTGCCTCAGTGGAGTAAAAATACTGTTACATTAGGACATATGTTTATGAGGTAGAAGTAGGGAGGGTGACACAAGTAAAGTTGGAAAGAAACTTTCATGGCTTTCCTTGTCTTTGATACATCAAGGTAAGAATTCTGGAGACTTCTGATTATGTTCTAGGACTGGTGGCTCTAAACGCCCCATTGGATAAGGGGATTTAGAGAGAAATCACATCCATGTAAAGAGGAGGAGGAGAGGCACAGAGGGTCTGCCAGACACTGAGCACTCACTACAACTTTCCCTAGTCACAGGTGCCAACTGCTGCCTTACTTACTTACGTACAATTTCAATGATTCAGGTAAGCCAACGGTTACGGTTAATAGAAAGTTAACATTGCTCATATGCTATAATGAGAATCTAAAACACAGAGAAATCGCTGTTATAATAAATTCTTGTGACTATTTTTTTTTCCCCAAAGATTTTATTCATTCATTAGAGAGAGAGAGAGATCACAAGTAGGTAGAGAGGCAGGCGAGGTGGCGGGGCGGGAGGGAGGGGGGGAGGCAGGCTCCCTGCCGAGCAGGGAGCCTGATGTGGGGTTTGATCCCGGGACTCTAAGATCATGACCTGAACCAAAAACAGAAGCTTTAAACCACTGAGCCACCCAGGAACCCCACTCCTTGTGACTTTAAAAAGGATGCAGCTCTATTCTGGAGAATGTTCCATGTGCACTAGAGAAGAATGTGTATTCTGTTGCTTTGGGATGAAATGCTCTGAATATATCTGTGATGTCCATCTGGTCCAGTGTGTCGTTTAAGGCCTTTATTTCCTTGCTGATCTTTTGCTTGGATGACCTGTCTATTTCAGTGAGGGGAGTGTTAAAGTCCCCTACTATTATTGTATTATTGTTGATGTGTTTCTTTGATTTTGTTATTAATTGGTTTATATAGTTGGCTGCTCCCACATTGGGGGCATAGATATTTAAAATTGTTAAATCTTCTTGTTGGACAGACCCTTTGAGTATGATATAGTGTCCTTCCTCATCTCTTATTATAGTCTTTGGCTTAAAATCTAATTGATCTGATATAAGGATTGCCACTCCTGCTTTCTTCTGATGTCCATTAGCATGGTAAATTCTTTTCCACCCCCTCACTTTAAATCTGGAGGTGTCTTCGGGCTTAAAATGTGTTTCTTGGAGGCAACATATAGATGGGTTTTGTTTTTTAATCCATTCTGATACCCTGTGTCTTTTGACAGGGGCATTTAGCCCATTCACATTCAGGGTAAGTATTGAGAGATATGAATTTAGTGCCATTGTATTGCCTGTAAGGTGACTGTTACTGTATATGGTCTCTGTTCCTTTCTGATCTACCACTTGTAGGCTCTCTCTTTGCTTAGAGGACCCCTTTCAATATTTCCTGTAGAGCTGGTTTGGTATTTGCAAATTCTTTCAGTTGTTGTTTGTCCTGGAAGCTTTTAATCTCTCCTTCTATTTTCAATGATAGCCTAGCTGGATATAGTATTCTTGGCTGCATGTTTTTCTCGTTTAGTGCTCTGAAAATATCATGCCAGCTCTTTCTGGCCTGCCAGGTCTCTGTGGATAAGTCAGCTGCCAATCTAATATTTTTACCATTGTATGTTACAGACTTCTTTTCCCGGGCTGCTTTCAGAATAGATCACATCCTCGGTCCTAAATCAGGACTCAACCGGTATCAAAAGATTGGGATCATTCCCTGCATATTTTCAGACCACAATGCTCTAAAGCTAGAACTCAACCACAAAAGGAAGTTTGGAAAGAACCCAAATACATGGAGACTAAACAGTATCCTTCTAAAGAATGAATGGGTCAACCGGGAAATTAAAGAAGAATTGAAAAAAATCATGGAAACAAATGATAATGAAAATACAACGGTTCAAAATCTGTGGGACACAACAAAGGCAGTCCTGAGAGGAAAATATATAGCGGTACAAGCCTTTCTCAAGAAACAAGAAAGGTCTCAGGTACACAACCTAACCCTACACCTAAAGGAGCTGGAGAAAGAACAAGAAAGAAACCCTAAGCCCAGCAGGAGAAGAGAAATCATAAAGATCAGAGCAGAAATCAATGAAATAGAAACCAAAAAAACAATAGAACAAATCAACGAAACTAGGAGCTGGTTCTTTGAAAGAATTAATAAAATTGATAAACCCCTGGCCCGACTTATCAAAAAGAAAAGAGAAAGGACCCAAATAAATAAAATCATGAATGAAAGAGGAGAGATCACAACTAACACCAAAGAAATACAAACTATTATAAGAACATACTATGAGCAACTCTATGGCAATAAATTTGACAATCTAGAAGAAATGGATGCATTCCTAGAAACATATAAACTACCACAACTGAACCAGGAAGAAATAGAAAGCCTGAACAGACCCATAACCAGTAAGGAGATTGAAACAGTCATTAAAAATCTCCAAACAAACAAAAGCCCAGGGCCAGACGGCTTCCCGGGGGAATTCTACCAAACATTTAAAGAAGAACTAATTCCTATTCTCCTGAAACTGTTCCAAAAAATAGAAATGGAAGGAAAACTTCCAAACTCATTTTATGAAGCCAGCATCACCTTGATGCCAAAACCAGACAAGGATCCCACCAAAAAAGAGAGCTATAGACCGATATCCTTGATGAACACAGATGCGAAAATACTCAACAAAATACTAGCCAATAGGATTCAACAGTACATTAAAAAGATTATTCACCACGACCAAGTGGGATTTATTCCAGGGCTGCAAGGTTGGTTCAACATCCGCAAATCAGTCAATGTGATACAACACATCAATAAAAGAAAGAACAAGAACCATATGATACTCTCAATAGATGCTGAAAAAGCATTTGACAAAGTACAACATCCCTTCCTGATCAAAACTCTTCAAAGTGTAGGGATAGAGGGCACATACCTCAATATCATCAAAGCCATCTATGAAAAACCCACCGCAAATATCATTCTCAATGGAGAAAAACTGAAAGCTTTTCCGCTAAGGTCAGGAACACGGCAGGGATGTCCATTATCACCACTGCTATTCAACATCGTACTAGAGGTTCTAGCCTCAGCAATCAGACAACAAAAGGAAATTAAAGGCATCCAAATCGGCAAAGAAGAAGTCAAATTATCACTCTTCGCAGATGATATGATACTATATGTGGAAAACCCAAAAGACTCCACTCCAAAACTGCTAGAACTTATACAGGAATTCAGTAAAGTGTCAGGATATAAAATCAATGCACAGAAATCAGTTGCATTTCTCTACACCAACAGCAAGACAGAAGAAAGAGATATTAAGGAGTCAATCCCATTTACAATTGCATCCAAAACCATAAGATACCTAGGAATAAACCTAACCAAAGAGACACAGAATCTATACTCAGAAAACTATAAAGTACTCATGAAAGAAATTGAGGAAGACACAAAGAAATGGAAAAATGTTCCATGCTCCTGGATTGGAAGAATAAATATTGTGAAAATGTCTATGCTACCTAAAGCAATCTACACATTTAATGCAATTCCTATCAAAGTACCATCCATCTTTTTCAAAGAAATGGAACAAATAATGCTAAAATTTATATGGAACCAGAAAAGACCTCGAATAGCCAAAGGGATATTGAAAAAGAAAGCCAACGTTGGTGGCATCACAATTCCGGACTTCAAGCTCTATTACAAAGCTGTCATCATCAAGACAGCATGGTACTGGCACAAAAACAGACACATAGATCAATGGAACAGAATAGAGAGCCCAGAAATAGACTCTCAACTCTATGGTCAACTAATCTTCGACAAAGCAGGAAAGAATGTCCAATGGAAAAAAGACAGCCTTTTCAATAAATGGTGCTGGGAAAATTGGACAGCCACATGCAGAAAAATGAAATTGGACCATTTCCTTACACCACACACAAAAATAGACTCAAAATGGATGAAGGACCTCAATGTACGAAAGGAATCCATCAAAATCCTTGAGGAGAACACGGGCAGCAACCTCTTCGACCTCTGCCGCAGCAACATCTTCCTAGGAACAACGCAAAAGGCAAGGGAAGCAAGGGAAAAAATGAACTACTGGGATTTCATCAAGATCAAAAGCTTTTGCACAGCAAAGGAAACAGTTAACAAAATCAAAAGACAACTGACAGAATGGGAGAAGATATTTGCAAACGACATATCAGATAAAGGACTAGTGTCCAGAATCTATAAAGAACTTAGCAAACTCAACACCCAAAGAACAAATAATCCAATCAAGAAATGGGCAGAGGACATGAACAGACATTTCTGCAAAGAAGACATCCAGATGGCGAACAGACACATGAAAAAGTGCTCCATATCACTCGGCATCAGGGAAATACAAATCAAAACCACAATGAGATATCACCTCACACCAGTCAGAATGGCTAAAATCAACAAGTCAGGAAATGACAGATGCTGGCGAGGATGCGGAGAAAGGGGAACCCTCCTACACTGTTGGTGGGAATGCAAGCTGGTGCAGCCACTCTGGAAAACAGCATGGAGGTTCCTCAAAATGTTGAAAATAGAACTGCCCTATGACCCAGCAATTGCACTATTGGGTATTTACCCTAAAGATACAAATGTAGTGATCCAAAGGGGCACATGCACCCGAATGTTTATAGCAGCAATGTCCACAATAGCCAAACTATGGAAAGAACCTAGATGTCCATCAACAGATGAATGGATCAAGAAGATGTGGTATATATACACAATGGAATACTATGCAGCCATCAAAAGAAATGAAATCTTGCCATTTGCAACAACATGGATGGAACTAGAGCGTATCATGCTTAGCGAAATAAGTCAAGCAGAGAAAGACAACTATCATATGATCTCCCTGATATGAGGAAGTGGTGATGCAACATGGAGGCTTAAGTGGGTAGAAGAAGAATAAATGAAACAAGATGGGATTGGGAGGGAGACAAACCATAAGTGACTCTTAATCTCACAAAACAAACTGAGGGTTGCCGGGGGGAGGGGGTTTGGGAGAAGGGGTTGGGATTATGGACATTGGGGAGGGCATGTGATTTGGTGAGTGCTGTGAAGTGTGTAAACCTGGTGATTCACAGACCTGTACCCCTGGGGATAAAAATATATGTTTATAAAAAATAAAAAAATAAAAAAAAAATAAAAAAAAAATACTAGTTGTACTAAAAAAAAAAAAAAAAAAAAAGGATGCAGCTCAAACCAGTGATGCTGAAGTCCAAACACCCCTGACACGTTTGCAAGTTGAATGACTTCCTGTCTGCTATTTGATCTCTACAGATCTCCGAGCTCTTTCTAATTTAAGCATCTGGCCTTCAATTCTTTTTTATTTTCAGCTCAATTTCCAGTTATTGTACTACAAAAGTATGATTCTTGAGTTTGGGGTGTAACCTAGGGCCATTAATTATCTAAAATACCTCATTTTTATATAATGAAATAATTGAAAAACCACTGTCATTAAGTACACTGTTGTAGCAACTCAACTTACTCAGTGACATTTGTGAAAAACCTAGCAGAGAGAAACTTCAAGAAAAAAAAAAAAATGGAATAGAACATGGCAAGTGATACAGAATAAGGATACAAGAAGGTTCGGGTCTGGCACAGGGAGCACTAATTGCTGTGTAGGTGTAGGAAAACAGAGAAACATCATAGAGGAGGAGGTGTTTAATAATATCTTACTGAGTGCCTAATAAATGCCAGGCACTGTGATCATATATGCTCTACATATATTGTTTTATTTAATTCTTACAATAAATTCATAAAGTATCACTATGCTCATTTTACAGATGAGGAAACTGAGGTTTCCAGAGTTCAAGGTTCTTGCTCCTGTTCTTATTCACTTATGACAGAGCACCAATTCCAACTGGGTGTGTCTAACTTCAATGCCCAGGTTCTCACCCATCATGGTATTATACACTCATCTGAGGTGGGTCACAGAAGGAGGAAAAAATTTCAATGACTGCCTGGAATCTTTGCAGTCCCAACTCCAGAGGGAACAAAGGAAGCAAAAACACAGATGTGGGAGAGTGTGTAGCCACTGAATCAGGGACACAGGAGCCTGCCAGGAGGGAGCACAACGATACAATGAGGAAAGAAGTATACAGTGTTTCAAAGGTAGGTCTTCAAACCTTAAATAACAACCTGAAGACCATGAACTTTACTCAGAGGCAATTCTGGAACCCACTCCCTGCCCTGTTTTATTGACCAAGGAAGCTTTATGATGAATGAGCTGCTTCAGGAAAATTATAGCATTGTAGCTAATGCTTATGGGATATAATTGAGCAGATAAGAGGCAGGGAAGTCTGATATGCAATAACAAACTAGGAAAAGACCATCTTAAGAAAAGATAATGGCCATTAGTCAAGTTAATTCATCCTACCTTTAGTATTTTCTAAATACATTATTGCTTAATGTATTATTTTTCCAATTGTCCATCCCCCTTATTAGATTTCAATACCTTCTTTAATCCTCAAATTAAAAAATGACTAAGTCTGAAAAATAAGGGGTAGAAAATTCCTTTTTTTAAAGCACAGTTCAAATTCAGTTTTTCATTTACTTGGTATTCATTATATTATGAATTTGACAAAGCTGAAAACAAGAAAGTTAGCATCTTGCTACTGGAGTATCTCAGCCCATGATCAAGGCAAAGAAGTGAGGATATAGTTTTTATGGCCACTTTGGTTCAAAAGAACATCAGCTGTTTCTAAAGCCCTGTGACAGAGACTTTAATAAGGAGGGGTTTACTGCTAAAATAACACTCTGCACCTGCCCTGGGGAGCAATGTCCACTGCTATTTTACCATTTTCTGCATTTCATATGTCTTTGCCACAAGCTTTTATTTTGTTAAACAAACTATAATATATGACCTGCCTGGAAAGAAAATATTTATTCAGATCAGAAAAGGACTTTTAATATCTTAGAGAGGTTTCGATGGAACTCTCACTTAGAAAAAAAAGGGAAGAAAGAAAACATACCTTATGTGCACTGCATTTCATTATCCATTCAACCATAGATAATGTTTAACTGTGCAATAGGAGTGCTAAATAATGTTAAATTACTCATGTTCTACAACATCTTGAGATAAGCTGAAAACTTATCTCAAACAGTACTCCTAAGTATACATTTTTTTCCCTAAATATACATTTTATTTGACATGAAAAAGTATTTTATTACTGGCTTTATTTTCTTAACATTTATTTACACAACTGTGTATAGTGTTCAGTAACAACATCTGAGGAGCTGGTAAATGTAGTTATACATGTTTTACACACACACACACACACGCTGTATTCCTGTCAGGCCTGCTAACAAGAAATCTCTTCTTTTACTACATTACCATAATTTGCAAACTAAAGTCAACGGAAACTTATTAAAATACTTCACATTATTCAATATTTGCTATGTTTATCAGATATTTAAAGCCTTCCTTCCAAAAGTGCTAATGTTTTCAATAATAAAACAATTACACATTTGGAAGCATAATAGCAACATTCAAATGAATATTTACTCAAATAACAAGCAATAAAGTATTCCATTTATTTGCATATTTTTGTCCATTACCCAATGTCATATCCTTATTGTTTATCATAAACCCCAGGAAAGCAATGGAGCTGAAGAACTGAATTTGGAAAGTAAATGTAAGTTGTAGTCCTGTTCGCCTTCTGACCCTAGACAACATGTTTCAACTCTCATGTGTTTATTTTTGCTTTTGTTACCTTTGTTTTGGGAGCTGGGGTCAAAAAAAATCGTCACCAAGACCAATGTCAAGTGTACTGTCTATATTCTCTACATCAAACTAAAAAGTTTCTGAATGGCAAACAAAAATTATCAATAAAATTAAAAGGCAACCTACTGAATGAATGAAAATATTTGCAAATCATATACATATGTTAAGGGGTTAATAACCAAAATATATAAGAACTCATAAAACTCTAGCAAAAAAAATATCCAATTAGGAAACAGGCAGAGGAACTAAATAAATGTTTTTCCAAAGAAGACATACAGCTGCCCAACAGGTACAAAAAAGATGTTCAACATCACTAATCACCAGGGAAACACAACTCAAAACCACAGGGAGATACCACCTCACACCTGTTAGAAGGACTATCATCAAAAAGACAAGAAATAACAAGTGTTGGCAATGATGTGGAGAAAAAAGGATCCTTCTGCACTGTTGGCGGGAATGTAAATTTGGTGCAACCACAATGGAAAACAGTAACATAGTTCTTCAAAAAATTAAAAATAGAACTACCATGTAATCCAGCAGTTCTGAAAATGAAAACACTAATTCAAATGATACATTCATTATGTTAACTGCTTCATTATCCTAATAGCTAAGATATGGAAACAACCTATGTGTCCATTGAAGAATGAATAGATAAAGAAGATGTCACACACACACACACACACACACAGACACACACACACACACTATGGAATACTATTCAGCTATAAAAAAGAAAAAAATTTTGTCACTTATAACTGCATGGATGGACTTTGAGGGAATTACATAAGTGAGATGAGTCAGACAGAAAATGACAAATACCATATATTTGAATCCAAAGAACAAAGCAAATAAACAAATAAACTAAAAGAAAACTCATAGGTCCAGAGAATGGCAGTTGCTTAAACAGAGGAAGGATGGGTTTTGGGCACAACAGTGAAGGGGATCAAGAGGTAGAAACGTCCAACTATAAAATACGTAAGTTGTGGGGATATAATAGACAGCCTGATGACTATGGTCAAAAATACTGTAGTGCATATCTTAAAGTTGCCAAGAGAGTAAATCCTAAAAGTTCTCCTCAGGAGAAAAAATATTGTAACCATACAGTGACTTGTAGTAACTATACTTACTGTGTAGTATTATTTCACAGTGTATACAAATATCAAATCATTATGTTGTACACCTGTAACTAATACAATGTTATAGGTCAATCATACCTCAATGTTTAAAAAAAATGTTTCCTTCACTCTTTGACTTCATTCCTCTTCACCTACCTCATAGTGCTATAATGAAATCATGTATCCAAAAGCACCTTAAAATTTAATACATAAACTGTCTTTCATTGCACTGATAAGGAGGCTAAGGACAAGAGAAACGTCTTGCCCAGAGGCAAAAGCCAGATGGCAACAGAGCCAAGATAGCTGTAGATTCCCCTACATGCAGACTCAAAATTGTCAGGACATCAACAAAGCAGAGATGGGGAGACAGTGGCTTCCATGAGTTCATGCCAAATTCTGTAATCACACTATCTAGAAGTATTTATTTTAATTTCAACATACATGGAATCTTGTGAGATTTCTGAAAAACGGCATTCTATTCTGCTTTACAGACAGGAAATACATCATGATCTTTCCATGTTTGGGTAAGCTAAAGGTCTTAAGTGGTCTCTAGGACAATAATTCAGGTCTTCTACTTTTTCCTTCAGTTCTCTCTCCTCTACACTACAACTGCTTTTGGGTTTGTCTGTTAGTTTTCTTCTCACTGAGAATTTTCAACCTTTGCTCTAAAACATGAAGAGTACAAAGCTATTTTAATGTGTGACTTCCAGAGCATGCCTGACGACTAGCAACTGCAAAAAATATGTTCAAATGAAGCTGAAATTTATTAAGTACAGGTAAGAACTGCCTACAAAATCACCAAGCGTACAAGTTTCAATCCTACCCAGCAGTTTATTACGGCAGAAACTGTCAAAGTTCTAACTTGCTGATAGGTAAGGCATAAAAAGGCTTGGAAAAAAACTAACAAGCTAGAACAGGGAAGGTTTTTTGTTTTTCATGGTTTTGTTTTAATTTTTTTTTAAGTTTGTGTGTGTGTGTGCGCGCGGTTTTCTGTGTATGTGGTGGTTTTTTGTTGTTTTGTTTTGCTTTGTTCTGTTTTGTTTTATTCAACAATAAGGCTCCCTTTTGCAACCTGTTCAGAACTCCTTGCATGAAGCTCCCAGGCTATCACAAAAGAACTGGATGCTTGTGCGACCACTACTCTCTGTTTACTGTCTCAGACAAGAAACAAAGAGAGATAGGTGCCCAGCAACAGAAGCACAGCAGGAAGAATTCGGTCAGCCCCCAACTTCCCGCTTAAGTTAAACAAGTTTGCAAACAGGCAGTTTTCCATCCCCAGCAACTCCCTGAATCCTCACAGCTCAGATGGCTTAAAGTTTTAACTGTCAAGATTATGTTAGGTACGAATAATTCTTAAGAATGGCTCAAAGCAGAAAAGTGAAAAGACTAGGACCCATTCAGAAGTTGTCTGCAAAGATAGTTCTCCAAGGTCTAGTTTTTGGAAATGTGAGCCCTGGAGCAAATGAGGAGTCATAGGTCTTTGTGGCAGGGAGCTGAGAAGGTACCAAAGTCTGGATGGGTGCTCTAGTGCCTGGTTCTAATTAGCCCTTCCTCTCCCCAAATGAGAGACGGAGGGACCCTTTTTGACAATCCATCTGGAATTTCAGCATTTTCATTTGAACTCCAGCAGGGAAACCTATATCTCAACGCTCCTGTTGCAGGTAAATTTGGAGCAGAGGTCAGTGATGATCTGTGACCATTGCTAAACCTCTCTTAAGCATGTTCTATGGACACAGCACGATACCAGCTGGACACTGAGGGATAAACAAAAGTAGAGAATGGGAACTTTGCCCCAGAAAGCTTAATTCACCACACCCTCCTTTACAGCACAGAAAATACAATTCAAATTCCCTTCTAATGTCACATTTCTTTAAAATGTGTTTACACTGCCAGATGCTTCAGGGAGCAATGAGTCAAGAGAAATATTTTACTGACATCAGAAGAAAACTTGACCTGTATCAGAAAGATGTCCAAAAAAGGTTGACAACCATTGATAGCACTAGTATGTTTTATAACCTCTCCCCCTACACAGGGGTTTCTAGCTTTTTCTCCACAGCAACTCTCTGAAGCTGGCATTATTTCTCCTTTTAAGGTGGGGAAGCTGAGGCTCACGGGAGGTTAAGTGACTTGGGCAAATCAATTGAGCCCCTAGGGCCCTAAGCAAGGACTCAACGTCCTGGGTTCTTGCCTTAGAATGGCCACAATTATTATAGACCTCAAAAAAATAAAATAAAATAAACAGATCAATAAATAATTTCTGCTATGCTTCAAGACAGAAAAGACAAGCATTAATTCATGAAGAAGGTTACATTTTCTTCAATAGATTTTAGCTGACATCATAATTGGTTTCATGAAAATTTAATTGTGGGAAATCTCACTTAAGAAAAATTTTGAATGTCCTTCTGTGATTACCACCCATCTGTGTGTGGCTGTTCCACTCTGACACAGGCAAGATGACATTCCTGGGTTTCCCCTGCTCCCCTCTGACCTTTGGGATGAACATGTCTATCACATCCTTAATCCCTTTTTTTGTTCTTTTATGGATCTAAAGGTATCTCAAGGAGAAGGGGACTCAAAATAGTCCAAAATACCACAAATGATCTTCAACTACCTTGCAGCCCACCACCCTAACCTAAGATCTGGTTTCTGTATTTTTAAGAAAGACTTGCTGAGGATAAAGTCCTGCCACATGGACCTCTTCCTGAGCCCATTACCTCTACAAACAATACTCTAGGCCAATCATCTATGTATGTTCCCTAAGCCACTAGGCACTCACATTAAATTTGTACACATTTTCCATGAATTCAGCTGGCTTCCCATCCTGCATGGTCAACAGCGCATCTGTTTATTGGTGGGGTTTTGAAATGAAATAGAAATTCTGCAATCCAGCTTAAATGCAGCACTCCACTTAATTTTCTCCTTCATCTCAAAGAGTTTCCTCTGCCAAGTATTTTCTTGGTCATCAAGGCTGTTCTTTTACACTGTCTTCAAAGGAACCAGTTCAAATGACTGACTTGCTATCTCTCACCAGTCACTAAACCCATGGACCAGTACAAAAATATGCCTTAATGGATTTAAAATAGGGGCCAGGAGATAGTCTACACAACATCTTGAGATCTCAGTGGGGAAATGACATCACGGGATTTCAGCCCTTTGTGGGTGCCTTGGATCCCCAGCTGCCCCCTGAACAGTTCTCCAGATCCTAAGCCACCAAGAGTTCACTTGACTTTTTGGTGAATTGTGTATCTAAGTTTATTCCCTAAAATAATCCAGTTTAAGGACTTCAGAGTTAAATTAGAAGTCTTCCTGGAGTCACACATGAATGAGGAATCTAACAAACAAACATTTAAAAAAAACAAAAAAATTAAAAGTACTAGAAAAAAATTTTTATAATATTTCTATCATCCTCCTTAAAGATTATTCAATGCTTAGAAGTCATTAAGGAAAGGTTAACATGTTTGACCACATACAAATTAAAAGCCTCTGAGCAGCAAAAGATACTATAAGGCTCATGTTCCTCAGTGTTGGTGATGGTGAGGGGACTTGGGCACACTCAAACACTGCTAGAAGAGAAGAATTTGGAATGATAGTTTCAAAGAATAATTAAGTAGCTCTTATCAAAAATTTAAATGGAACATGGGTTTCAACACTGCAATCTCACTTCTTTGACCCTACCTATAGAAATACTTTCATACCTTAATTTTCCGATTTACTTATTTTAGCAAGAGAGAGTACAAGTGGGAAGGGCAGATGGAAATGGAGTGAGACTCTTAAGCAGAAGCAGACTCCGTGCTGAGCACAGGGCCAACACAGGGCGTGATCTCACAACCCAAGATCAAGACCTGAGCTCACACCAAGAGTCAGACGCTTAACCAACTGAGCCACCCAGGCAGCCTTCATAATACATTTTACAAGATTATTTATAATAGAGATGAACTTTAGACAACCTAAACGCTTTTCAGTAAAGAAAAGGCAAATGCCTTTCCATGAGTCCATCCAATGAACATCAGGTACCCATTGAGAAGAACCAAACAAGTTTCCTTTTACCAACAAGGAAAGATCTTTTTTCAAAGCAACTAGGATTTGTTATTTAAAATAAGGACAGACATTCATACATCTGCATGGTAGAGAAAAAGATATGGAAGATTATGCACTCAAAAATAACCCCAAAGGGAGGAATCTGAATGGGGTAAGAAAGAGATTTTACATTTTTTTTTCTATTCTCTGTTGTTTGAAGAATAAAGAATTATTTGAAGGATACTATTTGAAAGAAGAATTGTCATTTATGACCTAGTGATTTAAACACAGTCTTATAAAGCATGAACACAGGTGCTGGTCCTGCACCACCCCACCAAACTGTCCTTCTTTGTCACGTTAAATACTGTCAGCAGGCGGACAACTGCCCAGGTCATGGTATAAGATATCCTCCCTTGTCTCTGCCATACAGTTTTACACCTGTCCTCACTGAATCCACTTCTAAAAGATGGGGGGAAGCCAAAAAAGGGGATGATCACAGATGTTTTATTGCTACAAAGCTGAGCCTACATAGAGCTGAGCTAGGTCTAAGTCAGTAGTCATCTTCTAAAAAGTCAGTAGGTCTATGAAATTCATAGTGGTCCTGGGGCCAGTACACTTGACTCCACAGGGAAAGAGAAGATGAGGAGTAGGTAGTGACGCTTGTGAAGAGGTGCTCCCACGGAAGCCAGAGCCCTGGATGGAAGACTTGATGCAAGCTCTTGATTTTTCACTTTATAGCCAGGTGACTTTGAACAATTCCTGCTCAACTTCTCTGAGTCTCAATGGTTAAAATAGATAAAATCCCAAAGGGGTGTGAGGATTATGATAAATGTGATGATGAATGTGAAAACCTTTGCAGTGGATAAAGCATTCTTCTTTTTTTTTTTTTCAGTAATTCAAGTATAATTAACATACAGTGTAATATTAGCCTCAGGGTACAATATAGTGATTTAACAATTCTATACATTACTCAGGGCTCATCATGATAAATGTACTCTTAATCTCCATCACCTGTTTCATCCATCTCCCCCCCACAACCACCTACCTCCTCTCTGGTAACCATCAGTTTGTTCTCTATAGTGAAGAATCTGGTTAGGTTTTGTTTCATTTCGCTTCATTTTTTTCTGGGGGGGGGCGGCCTCTTTTTCCTTTGTTTTGTTTCTTAAATTTCATATCTGAGGGAAATCATATGGTATTTGCCTTTCTTTACTGATTTATTTCACTTAGCATTATACTACAGGGTGTTATTCTCATCTCTTCCACACATCTCAACTGGAGGTCCTTTTCAGGGGGACATGATGCTCTTTAAAAAGGTAAATTCTGGGGCACCTGGGTGGCTCAGTTGGTTAAGCATCTGTCTTTGACTCAGATCATGATCCCGGGGATCTGGGAGAGAGACCTCACATCTGGCTCCCTGATCAGCAGAGTCTGCTTCTCCCTCACCCTTTCCTACTGCCCCTCACCCCCCTGCTCATTCTCTCTCTTTCTCAAATAAATAAAATATTTCAAAAAAATAAAAGGCACATATCCGTGCTGATGTTCAGCACCATCTGACAACCTAATGGCCATGACTTTCATCAAATAACCTGGCAACTAGCTGATTTGGGCTTGGTGTCCAGAGATTGGAGAAGCTGCTGGGGTGTGTGTGTGTGTGTGTGAGAGAGAGAGAGAGAGAGAGATTTTCAGCAGAAGGGCATGCGTAGGTGGGTTAGAGGAGTTCAAAGCACTTCATCTCTGGGCAGAACTTAGAAGATAGAGAGAGGGAACAATGCCCCTAAATCCCAGATAGAGAGACAGCAAGAAGGGGACAGCAACTGGGGTCCATGGCACACTGAGACCATGACAGATTGAAAATAACACCTTCCTGGGTAACACCCTGTCCTCCTGTGGGAAAGAAGAAAAGAAAGGTAGAGACAGGGACCCAGGGAAGCTTCCCCTGCTTCTCTCCCCATTTTTACTATCTGGTCAGGACCAGAGCGATAACCCAAGAATTCCGAGATTATCCTGAAATCTCACATCCCACAGAGAAAGAAAACCCTGATTTTAGATGTTGAAGAGACCAAACAGCCCCACTATTTTATTGGTGAAAACTTTCAGGTGAAGTGCCTTCCTCAAAGTCACTGCCAAATGGCTGGTAACGTAGCTAGCAAAACTGGTGGCTAGAACCCGCAGCTCTCGGCTGAGGGCACTGCTGCTGTCTCCCTGTCCTGAGCAGGTAGGAGCTCATGATGGCTCAAAAGCACTCAAGGGCTGTGTGCAGCTGCAGGGACATGTTTAACCCACCTTCTAACAATCCTGGCAAAAGCCACCTGGCTCTTTTTGACAAACGATTTTTTAAAATTGCCAAATAATTTCCTTTTACTGGGAAAAAAGTGTTCTGCAGGCTGTCATACACTACGTATCTTGGCTTCTGACGTTTCTGAAACATTCTTCCCCCAAAGAAGAATCGCTCAGAGTCTGACCACTCCAAGAAATTCCTCATTGTCCTGGTCTTGAAAACACAATGTGACCTATTTCTGTCCATTCCCTGCTTCCCTCTGCTTGAACTATAAAGAAACTTGAATTCTCTGATTCGATGGTTTTGACTCCTGGCTTTGGAGGTAAAAGAAATACTAAATAAAAGGAAATCTTCCATTCAGTCTCGGTGCCTTTTAATAGGAAGCTTACAGAAGTCTTATTTTTTTTTTCTTTTTATGCAGAAAAGAAAAAGTCAGTAGCAAACTGCATGAGAAGCAAAAGAAACTCCATATCTTTTCATAAATATTATTGGAAAGCTATCTGCACTGCACAAGGGATATCTGAAAGTTTTGGTTATACCTATTTCAGCTTGAACAATGACTGAGTAAAGGAAAGTGAACTTCAAGTTTGCTTTTCAAATACAGTATCAGGATAAGGAAGCAGCTACTTTGTACTGGGCCAGTCCTTGCTGATTCAAAGAAAGCATTAGTCCATAAAAATATTACAGAATTATTCCACTTTGACTCATGAATCTAGATATCAATTGAGTCAATACAGGTTCCTATTTCTAAGTGAGTCTTGGGGGTAAATAAGCCAATGGAAAATAATTTCCCAGTTTCTGATGAAGTAAGGGTAGGGGTGCAAGGTGGGGAGAGGTGCAGGTGCAAAGAGGTACAAAGGGGAAAAGGGAGGGAGTAGGGATGGGGATGGGTGGGCTCTCATCTTGATGAATACAGACGATGCAAGGAGAACACATCAGGGTCTGTGCCTGATCCCAAGGGTTTGGGTCAAGAAAAACAGGCTTCACGCTTGTTTGTTTAGATACCTTTTGGTGAGCACCCAGCCATCATTGAACACGGTCCAACATCATATCCATTATACCCATCACCAACTATAACCATCCTGATAGATGTGATTAAGGGAAAAGAAATCATGCTGAAGCCAAAGATGGAGACTAGGGAAGTGGAGGTGGGGGGTGGGCAAGGCAACTGGCTGGTTCAAATAGTTCCTTTTTGCTCATTGCACCAAATAAATAATACAGACATTGAGCATGTTCAGTTCACATGAAGGGAGGCTGGAAGGATTGAGATCATCCATTTCCCCTGGCATTTACACTCTCTAATTCAGAAGGTAGTCTGCAAAAAACCAAGCTGGGGTCTTCAGTATTGTGACTATTTTTTGTCTACCCAATCAATGTTTATTGTCCTACTGCTGCTTAAAGAACACTATGCATGTATCTTTTGATAGCATATGTCCAACCCCAGGTGATGATAATTATTGTTCTCCTTTGCAGCTAGGCTGTAATGCAGTTTAGGCCAATGAAATTGGCAGAAATATGGATGACAGAGAGGAGGGTGTGAAATTTTCTGTTTTTCTGATACTAGGTAACAGGAAGCATGGCCCTTCCCTCTGCTTTCCTTCTTCCTGCCTTGAAGGGGGATGTGATATCTGGAATGCGGCAGCCATTTTGCAACCGTGTAGGAGAAAAAAAAATGACGGAAATGTACAACAATCACAGAAACATTAGCCCTAATACTGCTGAGGCCCTGAACCAAAGCTAGCAACCTCTCATCTCTGGACAATTGCTAAATTAGAATGATAAACCTCTATATGTTTAAAATGTTGTAGTTGGGTTTTCTGTTACTTGTTGCCAAATGCATTTCTAAAGAACACAAATGTTTTCTATCTTCTTACAAAATGAGGCATTAGATAAAACATATCTGTATGTAACTAGGGAGGAAAAGAACTCTAATAATAACCAAAGTCAAAAAGGGAAGTTAAGGAATACCGAAGACTTTTTTTTTTTAAAGATTTTATTTATTTATTTGGCAGACAGAGATCACAAGTAGGCAGAGATGCAGACAGAAAGTGAGGAAGGGAAGCAGGCTCCCTGCTGAGCAGAGAGCCCAGTGTGGGACTCGATCCCAGGACCCTGAGATCATGACCTGAGCCGAAGGCAGCGGCTTAACCCACTGAGCCATCCAGGCTCTCTGGAATGGAATGGAATACCGAAGACTTAAGAATATAAGCCCTCCAGTAATTTAAACCTGACTTCCGTGACAAGTGCAAATCTTTTTATTGCTTCTTCTTTTTTTTTTTTTTAATTTTTTTATTTGTTCATTTGAGAAAGAGAGAGCAGTGAGGACACAAGCGGAGGGTGGGTCGGAGGGAGAGGGAGAAGCAGACTCCCCACTGAGCAGGGAGCCTGATGTGAGGATCTAGCCCAGGATCCCTGAGATCAGGACCTGAGCCAAAGGCAGACTCCTAACTGACTGAAACACCCAGAAACCCATCTTTATTCTGTTTTCAATCATAGCCAGCAACATAAGATAACTTCCTGAGAGCAGATGCGTTAATTCAGAAATTCTAGTCTGTGTTCATATTTGTATCATTTATCACAAAGGAAGTCAATAAAAGACCCTTGTTTTCCAAGAAGATAAAAATATATATACATATATTTTATGTTAGTACAGTTAATTGCAAGCAGTAATTATAGCATCATTTATAAAGTACTTATTATGTACCTGACACTGGTGTTTTAAAATCAGTCTCATTCCATCTTAAGCTCACCCTATGGGATAGGTTTAACTAGCCAGTTTTCTCAGATGAGCAGATGGGGAAACTGAGGTTTACAAGCTAAATTACTTGTTCTAAATCACATAGTTAGTTATGATGGACCTGTGTGACCCTGTGCTCAGTGATCACGATAATATTACATTGCCCACTCGAGAAGCACTGTTTTGTTTTAAAATGTTTTGCCAGGGTGCCTGGATGGCTCAGGCTCTTGATTTCAGCTCACGTCATGATCTCAGGATCCTGGGATTGAGCCCCAAATCTGGCTCTGTGCTTAGTGGAGAGTCTGCTAGAGCATTCTCTCTCCCTCTCCCTCTGCCACTCCCTCCACTCTCTCTTTCTCTCTCTTTCTGAAATAAATACATCTTTAAAAAAATTTTTAAATAAACTATTTTGCCAACAATGGATATGGCTTGGAATCCAGACCCTAAATTACAAAGGACTAAGGCATGCACAGAAGAAATGGACACATCCCCACAAATAAAGAATGATCCTTGATCTATGTCACTCGAGCACACACTCCATAGACCTGCATTCCAGAAGTGCCATTGTAGCCACATGTCAAATGAAAGCTAAGATAAGGGGTTACCTGTCAAGGATGAGAAAATGTCTGCCTTCAATTAAAAACATAAGTAAAATGAGGGGGAAAAAAAGAAAGAAAGAAAAGGAAGAAGAAGAAGAAAAGGAATTATACCCATTCTGTGCACCTAGGGAGTCATGGATAATAGGGCCCAGGCCTCTAACTTAAGTACAGCCGTCAACCTGAGGGCCTTCTGTCTTTTCTCAGCAAAAAAAAATTTCGTTCAAGCAGCGTTAGCCACAGGGAGCAGAATATTTTCACTGTTTGTGCTACAAGGAGGTAGAGAAGAAGTGTCTTCGGGTCCCTACAGCTGTTGGGAGCTGTCAGGGCTGGCAAGCAAATCAGAGAAGATCAAGTCAAGCCTGTCCTAACTGCACCATAATGACTTCACAAGGTGTAGGGCTGTCACCTGCCCCAAATGTCAGACAACAATCCCCCAGGGAATGTTCAGATTCCGGAGACCCCTCCCCAGAGCCTTGCCATAACTTACCGAACAAGCCCGAAATGGGGTTCATTTATTTATTTATTTATTTATTCTCCCCCCACCACCACCCCCGAAATGGATTTTAAAGGTTAGCAGGTTAAAGGTCCCGGTTCCTAAAATACCTCCGCCGAGAACCATCTTCCAATTCCTGGTGGCGGTCTTCCATGAGGGCCTCCGTCTAACCTACCCAGAGAACCAGCCTGCACGACTGGCCTTTCTTCGGAGGCTCTTTGGATCAATTATAATCATCAGGACTCGGGTTCGAGGCCACCATTCAGGGACTCAGGGCACTGCGTTCTCTGACAATCACGTGGCCTCCCCGGGCCTGAAGGCAAGGCCTGCGTTCAGCCTGAGTCTGAGCTTGAGCAATTTAGGTTTCTGACGACTTGCACACAAGTTTTCACAGTCCTTTCATCCACCTGTAATCTCGGGGTCCAGTCGCTCGAACCAAAGTGGTCATCTGCTTTACCCTGTCTTGGGAGGGAGGGAGCCGGAACTCTCGGGGGGTTGCTAAAAAGTTTCCCACAGGGAAGAACACTCAGAACGAAAAGCAGGTTGTATTTAGGTTTAGCCTGAGGCTGATGCCTGAAACGAGGGTGACCACTGGAGCTTCTCATCACTGCCCCTCATACAGCCACACCCCGCGCCATGGTGGCAGTCAACACACACCCGGAAGTCTGCAGAGAGCGCCCGGAAGTCTGCGGGGAGCGCCCGGAAGTCCGCAGAGAGCACTCAGGCTCCACAGCCACAAACGCGGCATCAGGTGTGTGTGAAGAGAAAGGTAAGCCTCTGTGGAGAGCTTTCCCGCTTTTTTTTTTCCTTTTCCCCCAGGAAAATTATCTTCTTTTCAGGATTTGGCATTTTTCATATGATATTTGCCTACTTTTATCACTTTAATTATGCCACGGTTGCCCTCACAGCATAATAAATTAACAATCTATTATCCAGTCCCCAAAACAATGAGATTTTAAAAATGAGACACTCCACTCTCTCCTCTCTTTGAAAACGCATCTATTTAATGCCAAAACTAGCAAATGCTCCTTCATTACAAATTTTCCTATCTCTGGGGATTTGGGTTTTATGAATGAAACTTTTAAAAGCATTATTCCTTAGCAAAGTGAGAGGTCAGAACAAAGTTTATGACAGCATGTTGCATTCAACCTCTGTGGAAATGTCTGTTGGAAAAAAAAAAAGTCTAAGGATAATATAATGAAATAAGTGCCACTAGAAAAATTAAGTAACACATCAGTGTGGGTTCAGAAAACAGGCTTGATCTTTAGTGCTATCGGAACCACCGCCACAAGCGAAATATCCAGCTCAAAGGAAAGTCCCAAACCAATAAACTTGCAAAGGATCATTTTTTTCTTTCAGCCTTTAGTGAGAGGATGCGTGGGCCAGCATTTTCTAAACTGTTAGTTCCATAAATGTCAACATGTATTTCTTGGATAAAAGGAGTTCTGGTATTGAATAAGCAGGGGAGGGCTGCATCCCACACTTCAAAGGTGCCTCAGTCCAATGCTGGAACAGAGGAATTCCCTGCCTCAAGGTACTCTCCAAAATGTATTTTAAATTAAATTCCCCAGTGCCCCACCTTCCCAAATTGGGATTCACTGAACTTGTGGAGCCCAGGAATTTGTGATTAGGATACTTGATTTGGAAACTACTGCTAAAACCCATGCTGCAGATTAACAATATATACCAGCAAATGAAAGATTATGGAAAATCCACATTAAAAATCCTGCTTCCTTCATTTGGTCCAATGTTTGCCAAACTCACTTGACATGGAAATGCTTTCTCGCCTCCCACTTTCTCCCCCTCCCCTATAACCTTCAACATTTTCTCACTGAATAAAGTTCAGAAAACACTACTATAAGCAAATCCAGTGTTTCCATATCACTCATATTCTCAGAACCTCATTTATATATATATATATATATATATATATATATATTTGCTTAGAAATGGTAAGTGGCACTAGTAGATATATTTATAATAGAAATTTATTGGAAAAGGATGCCCTGGATATATACTGGGTGGTTCATATTCAGACCTCAGTTTCCCCATCTCCTACACCTACGCCTACAGAGCTACACAAACTAAACCCTTACGGTTAGGAATCATTTCTTATTTATTTTTGTATCAGCAGCACTTTGCACAGAGCATGAAATGAGTCAGTGTTTGTTGCTGGAGCTGTTAAAAGGAAGATTCATAATATTACACTTACTGAACACAGGATTAAAGCAGTTTACAGACTTTTTTAAATAGTGTGAGTTAAAGCACAAATGGTTCATCATTGTCTAAAATCTCAGGCAACACAAACAATGTACAGGGACTACAACTTCATATTTTTCCCATCATTTCATGCCACCAGTTGAATATGTATGGTTCACAACTTGCTGCCCTGATCCATTCCAAATTATTAACCAATTACACCCTATCAAGGAAGGGAGAAAGAAAATCAACACATACCCAGAGGAAGATTCTTTTGATAGTCTACCCCTTATTTTTTTTTAAAGATTTTCTTTATTTATTTGTCAGAGAGAGAGAGAGAGCAAGCAGGCAGAGCAGCAGGCAGAGGGAGAAGCAGACCCCCCGCTGAGCAGAGGGCCTGATGTGGGCTCTACCCAGGACCCTGGGATCATGACCCAAACCAAAGTCAGATGCTTAGCCATCTGAACCACCCACGCATCCCTAGTCTACCCTTTATTTGTGAAACATTCTGCTTACATGAGGGCAAAGATCCTATTTTCCTTGCCCAGTATTTTTAATCGAGGTGTCCAGTAACCATTTAGAGGACATCCTATTTCAGACTCTGTGTGTGTGTGTGTGTGTGTGTGTGTGTGTATGCATATATATATGCAAATGACTAAAGTTCTCCAGTTCTCCCACTAGAATGAATTCCCAAGAGAGGAGGAGGTCTGTTGTGTTGACTGATGGAGCGATTCCAGTAGTAGGAGAGAGTCAGCATAGAGCTCCACAAACCATGGGGAACAGATCAGTGAATTAAGGATTGCCACACTGGTCCCATGCACTTGCTGGGGATGTGGCTGCAGAGACCCAATACCCACTTCCTTGGCCTGCTTTTACCACAGTCCTCTTTTCCTGGCTAATCAAGATTTGAGACTACAAGATCCCCCAGCAGTGTCCCCAGATATTGAGCCTCTACTGAGACCTCTCAGAGCTTTTGTTCATTCAGGAAAGATCTATGCATTGGTCACAGGTGTTGAACACCTCTATGAACAACAATGCTTCAGGTGCCTGGGTAGCTCAGTTGGTTGGGCATCTGCCTTCAGCTCAGCTCATGATCTCAGGGTCCAGGGATTGAGTTCCTCATCGGTCTCGCTGCTCAGCTGGGAGTCTGCTTCTCCCTCTCCCTCTGCCCTCCTTCACTGCGCACTTGTTCTCTCTTACTCGCTGTCAAATAAATAATAAATAAGATCTTTAAGAAAAGAAAAGAAAAATAATGCTGTTACTTTATGGCTCTTTCAACTCCAAGAAACAACAATGTCCTTATTCTATGAGCAAAGGAATTTTTCTCCATAAGCTGGACTTTTTCTTCAGGGAGCTTACCTACCAGGAGTCTAAGGAGTGAAGGGGAAATAGATAATTAGGGCTAAAATAAACCACCTGAAAAAAAAAAAAAAAAAGGAATCCTTTCTTTTACAATTATATACACCCTGAAATACAAATCTCACTGGATTAAGTCTCTCCATGACTTCCTCTCTCTGCATATCCCTTATTTTCAAAATACACCACCATTGTTAAAGACAATACTCGTAATGTTAGAGCTGCAAAATTGAGAAAATGCTTATAAGTGACTAAATGAAAAGGAAGAGGAGGAGAGGAATGGGGAAACATAAGGAGTGGAGGCACAAAAGGCCATGTCATCATTCCTGGGGAAATGCTAACTTTTCTTCTGCAACCTCAGAGAGGAGATTGCTTCCTACCTCACCTGCAGGTCACTTGGGGATGAGACATTAAGACTGCCACACTACCTGACGCTATCTCAGATTGCCCATTTCTAGAAATCAGTGCCCAGTATGGTGTCTCTTCTATATGATAGGATCTTTATATGCGCTGGCGGTTTGCAAAGTATTTTCAAGGTAAAGGCAAACAATTGCTGTTAACTAAAAAGCATCCCAGCAGGGGCAGATGTCTTGGAATACTCTTTCCCTCCAGTCATGTCGGGCCTACTCCCATCACAGGCAGGAGCTTTTGTACTTAACAAATGCAAGCAGAAAAGTAAGAACTATTAGAATACAGGCACCATATTTTAAAACTTAATGAGGCTGAGGTCGCTTAGGGAAAGGGAACTACTCAGGAGCAGTCCATTAAGAGTAGTGATGGCACCCGAAGGCCAGTCTCCAGACTCTGGCCAGAACTCTTTCTTCCACCATATTTCCCACACAGTTTATGCATCACGTAATTCTAGAAGCCTGAAGACAGGAAAAGATTTGAAGAAGTAGTGATGACTACAAAAGTAGAAGGCATCACTAGCTGGGCTCAGACACCCATTTACTTACAACCATGAAGAAGCCACAGACATTTGCAAAAGACTTCACTCCAAATCAAGAAGGAGAACTTGATAGTCAGCAATACTGGAGAGCATGGCTTTATTTCTTTATTGCCAACAATGGAACAAAGACTCTCTAGCACTCTGAAATTCCCTCACCATCAGCCCAGCCTCTTTCTGCAAGGTTACCTTCTCCAGCACACCAGGCAACCTTCCTTTCTGATGCTAATGCCTTTCAGACAACCAAATCCTTTGGTTTTTAAGCTAAATAGCCTAAGGTCACTCAGCTGTAGCAGGCAGAATGAAAGAACTTACATTTAAGGAAATAAATAAACACCATTATATTCCTTACAACAAAAGAATACAGCTAAAGGAGGGAAGAAATTTACCTGAATCTCTGTGTCCCCTCTGTGTGGAGAAAGAAGAGGGAAAGCATTTTGAACTTGCAAGCTCTAAATTTTCTTAATCGGTCTATCGGTCTATCCTTCCATCCATCCTCTTTTCCTTCCTTCCCACCCACCAGCTTATCTTCAGAATTTTCAGTACAGACATCCCAATTCCTCAACTGCTACCTTCTTGGTAGCACAGCTCTATCTTCCCTATGTCCTAGGGGAATGATGAGTGGTTAATTCCATCCTTATGCAGATTAAACCCTGGGTCTCCCTTTTCCCAAGAAGCCTCTTTCCTGAGTGGAGAAAGATTGCAGTGTGGGAAATCATTGCCTGCAAGCTCCAATGAGGCTATTAATTAGTCACTCGGTTCAGGACACAGCAGCATATAGGTCCCACATACTAACTCCTAACTAGACCTATGATCAAAAAGTTGATTGAAATAGAATGATTCCCAAAAAGTGATGTAATCACTTCCCCCCTCAACACAAAGAGAACATGGGTACCCTGCAATTCCAGCTGCAATTTCCTTTGTATGCATTTTGTCAGCATAATTTTGTAGAGGCATTAGAAAACAGATCAATAATTTGGTTATGTAATTTGCCAAGACTAACCAAAGCAGTTAATTGTGAAGTACTCAAGATGTAAACCATCTCCGATTGAACCTGGGAAGCATGGATAGCTGGGGCATATTTTTGGCATGACATTAAGAGGACCCTTGTGAATAGAAAGACATTTAGATTAGTTTTGTTTTTAATCAAAGCAACTAATAAATATGTATTTTGTATATATTTCTTCAAAAACCAACAGTTCTACTGCTGCCAACAAGCATGTTATCTTATGAGGCAGACTGTGTCTGAAAACTGAAACCTCACTCTTTTTCAGCTAAATGAGGCCTTCTGTACTTACTGAGCTCCAAGTGGAGTGTCTTGTTTACACTTCCTAAGTAGTCTCTTCTTCCTATCCATTTTTGTATTTCTAAATCTGCTTTGTTCAAGAGATAACTGAGAACTGTAGCCTCTACAGAGAGACCTTCGGGAATCTTTCAGCCTAGCGTTGTGCATTCATATTTTACTCAGAAACCCTTTTTTCACCATCATGTATAATCACTGGAAACCCCTTAGGAAATCTTTAAATCATTCCATCCTCTTTGCATGGTGTATGATAAGGGATTTAAAATAAAGCATTCATTTGAGATCAATACATTATTAAAGATTTTATCATAAAGTTCGTTTAATATAATTTTAATAACATTCGTTATGTCCAAAGACAAATTTCAAACCTTCTCCATTTAATGAGTGATACATGCTGTTTAATTTACTTTAAATTTATAGGAAAAATAATGATTTTCCTAGAATTTAGATTTAAAAGTAACATACATATTACAAAGGTGTAGTAATCAGAACAGTATGGCACTGGCACAAAAACAGACACATAGATTAATAAAACAGAATAGAAAACCCAGAAATTAGCTGACAACTATATTAATCTTCAACAAAAAAGGAAAGACTATGCAGTGGGTAAAACACAGTCTCTTCAACAAATGGTATTGGGAAAACTGGACCAATTTCTCACACCATGCAGGAAAATAAATTCAAAATGGATTAAAGACTAAATATGAGACAGGAAACCATTAAAATCCTAGAAGAGAGCACAGGCAGTAACCTCTTTGAAATCAACTATTTTTTCTAGAACTGTCTCCTGAAGCAAGACAAACAAAAGCAAAAATAAACTACTGTGACAACATCTAAAAGCATCTGTACAGTGAAGAAAACAATCAACAAAACTAAAAGGCAACCTACTGAATGAGAGAAGATATTTGCAAATGACAAATCCAATAAAGGGTTAGTATCCAAAACATAAAGAACCCATACATACAAACACCCAAAAACCAATTAATCCTATTAAAATGGCCAGAAGACATGACCAGACATTTCTCCAAAGAAGAAATACAGATGGCCAGAAGATAACATGAAAATATGCTCAGCATCACCCATCATCAGGGAAATGCACATCAAAACTACAATGAGAAATCAACTCACACCTGTCAGAATGGCTCAAATCATCATCACAAGAAACAACAAGTGTTGGTGAGGATATGGAGAAAAAGGAGCCCTCGTGCACTGTTGATGGGAACGCAAACTGGTGCAGTCACTGTGGAAAATAGAATGGAGGTTCCTCAAGAAGTTAAAAATAAAGCTACCCTACAATCCAGGAATAGCATTACTGGGTACTTAACCAAAGAATACAAAAATACTGATTCAAAGGGGAACATGCACCCCATCTTTACTATACCATTATATGCAATAGCCAAGAATATGGAAGCAGCCCAAGTGTCCATCGACAGATAAATGGATAAAGATGTTGTATATAAATCCAACAGAATATGATTCAGCCATAAAAAAGAATTAAATCTTGCCATTTGCAATGACATGGATGGAGCTAGAGAGTATAATGCTAAGCTAAATAAGTCAATCAGAGAAAGACAAATACCAAACAATGTCTCTCATATGTGGAATTTAAGAAGCAAAAAAACAAGCAATGGGAAAAAAGAGAGAGAGAGACAAACCAAGAGATAGACTCTTAATTATAGAGAACAAACATAATAGTTACCAGGGGTGGGAGGAGGGGTGAAATAGGTGATGGAGATTAGGAATGCATTTGTTGTCATAAGCACTGGGCAATGTTTGGAATTGCTGAATCACCATATGGTACACCCAAAACTAATATAACACTGCAAAACATAATATAAAACAAAGTATAATTAAAAAAATATAACTAATGCTAAAAACATAATTGTAAGAAACAGTCCTGAAATCAAAATTTAAAAAAAAAAAATGAAACTACGTAATAAAAGAGTATACCACATGCTTTGTATGAGAATATTGAAGTAGAAAAGCCTATTTCAGTACCTATTTTGACAAAATTACTGGCCTTTAAGAACAAGAAAAAAATTTCAGAAAGCAGATATTTAGGCAGGAATAGCAGTGAATTAGAAACAAAAGAAAATTAGGTGATCATTAAGCTCTTTGATAGGAATGCTTTATTACAGATCAAAAGTGGAGTATTATGTTTAAGATAGTCAATGAAAAAAATGTGGACCAAGGAGATAATATCTCACAGAAATTACTATCAAGTATAAAGTTCACAAACTCTTCACTCAAGAAATACTGGTACAATGAAATCTTTTCTTTTAAAAGATTTAATTTAATTAATTTATTTATTTGAGAGCGAGAGAGTGCAAGTAAGTCTTGCAGAGGGAGAGGGACAAGCAGACTTCCCGCTGAGCATGGAGCCCAAGTCAGGGCTTCATCTCACAACCCTGAGATCAGGACCTGAGAGAAACCAAGTGTCAGGTGCTTTAACTGACTGAGCCATCCAGGCATCCCTACAATGATGTCTTACTAAGAATCTATTATAGAATAAGTTTCAGACAACCAAGAAGACAACATAAGGACTTGCGTGGGCACAAAACATATTATTACTCATACAACTAAAATTAAATGGGACTTAAAAGAGACAGAATAAGACATGTAGTGTGCAACTCCAAGTATAAAAGAGTTCGGGAAGATCATAAACAAAATTTAAAAATTAACTCTTCTCGGGGTGCCCAGGTGGCTCAGTGGGTTAAGCCTCTGCCTTCGGCTCAGGTCATGATCTCAGGGTCTTGGGATTGAGCCCCACATTGGGTTCTCTGCTCAACAGAGAGCCTGCTTCTCCTCTCTCTCCCTGCCTCTCTGCTTACTTGCAATCTATCAAATAAATAAATAAATAAAATCTTTAAAAAAAATTAACTCTTATTTTGGTTGTAGTAGTATTATTACTATTACTCTGTGTGTAATATGAGATAAATAAGTGATCAATTGTGGGAAAAAGGAACATTATATACTCTTTATTTTAGGATCAAGTACATATGAACATATACCTTGAGGTTTAACTACACAATATTATTTCAAAAATTAGCAAACTAATTTTTTGATCTGATAGGTGAAATGTTTTCATCGTATGCTTAAACAACATTTTTTTGTTAATTTTCATGGTTTCAGGTTTCTATTTGTTTACACATCTTGTCAAATAAACTATACAGTGGGTATGAATAATTTTATTCTCAGTAAATAAAGGACCTAAGCAGATGGAGCAGAGACGATATTTCATATTTTTAGCAACCGATATGCAATATGAGAACCTAATCAACTCAGCTTTAGGATCTATTTGCCCAGGACAATCTCGAGGTTATTAGCAAGATTTTTATTTCATGCTCCTTGTTAACATTTGTATTCCAACATTAATGTTTCATAGGTTTCATCTCTTCAATCAGAACTCCATTAAGGTTATAAAAGAAACCGTGGATGTGTATGAGTATGCTTGGGCTACCCTAACAAAATGCCACGGCTGGGTGGCTTGAACAATAGAAATTTGTTTCTCAGGGTTCTAGAGGACAGGGAGTTCAAGATCAAAGTGCAGGCCATTTTTTACTCCCTGTGAGAACTCTCTTGAGGGCTTACAGACAGCTACAGGCTTTTCACTGTGTCCTCAGATGAAGAGAAAGAGATATCTGGTATCTCTTCCCCTTTTTAGGAGGACATGATCCCTGTGGAATTTGAACTCCATGCTTATGAGTTCACTTAACTTTTACCAATCTCTTCACTGGCCCTGTCTCCACAAATAGTCACGTCGGGTGGTAGAACTTAAACATATGAATTTGAGGAGGACAGGGTCCCTAACTATATGTTTAAGAATAAACACAGGTTTGGGGTGCCTGGTGGCTCAGTTAAGCATCTAACTCTTGATTTTGGTTCAGGTCGTGATCTCAGGGTTGTGAGATGGAGCTCCGAGATGGGCTCTGCGCTGGGCATGGAGTATGCTTGGGATTCTCTTTGTCCCTCTAACTCGGTCCTTCTATTTAAACAAACAAACAAACAAACAATAACAAAAAAGAATAAACATGAATTAAGGATATATAATGCTCAGGGCACCAGCCAAGTGAGTAAGTTCTGAGCATGATCATCTGACCTTCCCTAACTACCTTGATGTGCCCAGGAAGCTTTCAACTGGCTACGATTTAAAGGAAAAAGTCTAGAGAAGGAGCTAGAGAGGAACTCTGTTTTACAACTTGGGACAAAAGATTTTGGCCATGTGGCCTGACAGATAACACAGCTAGAAACCAGCAGGCGACCCTAGGACTGCTCAGCCCCAGCTCAGCTCCAGACTCCCACCCAATCATGCTCCACTCTCTGGAGGACTTACGCAGTGTTCTAGAGCGCACATTCAGTGGTGAAACAAACATCACCCCAGCAGGGATTAGCAGGAGGATACCCAGAACAGCATCAGCTGGAACTGCTTTGGCCAAAAGTCAGAAGCCCAAGGACAATCAGAAACAAAAACGCAAACTCCAATTCCCAGGCCCACAATAAGCAGACACAAAGAACAAACAAACAAGCTTGCAGTCTATACTACCTCTCTATCACTTCTGAAGATTAAAATCTCCTTTCCCTTCTGCCAAACCAGACCAGCATTCTTCCTGCTTTCATATAATATAAAAATGATGACATTTGGATTCATTTGACAAAGTTTTATAATAACCAAAAAAGTATGATACTATCTCCATGTTTTGTTTTGTTTTTTAATTAAAAAAAAATGTTCAATAAACTTCACACCACACCTGGGGGTTGAAGTCACAACCCGAGATCAAGAGTCACATGGTCTACTGACTGAGCCAGCTGGGTTATGCCACCATCTCCATGTTTTAATCTGAATCTTAGAATCTGTCATATACCTTTCCCTAAGATTTTGAGGTTTGAGAAATGATCAGTCCAAGGCAATCCTACAGAGCCACTAGAAAAATGCAAAGTAGGAAGAAGCATGCTAGGCTGACAACATTCACAGAAAACAATCCTAGGATATGCCACATGTTCTCTGCACCTTGCCTCCGGGAATTTTATCATGCCAAAATCCATTAAAGCCAGTTCAGCTACAGCAAAACATATGTGTTCCTAAAAATCTCTATGCCATGCAAATCATGTGATAAAAACCATAGGGTTTTGGGGAAACATGTAGTTATGGGTACAGCACTCCAAAAGGATACTAATAATAATTATTTTTTAAAGCAGGAGCTTAATAAAAATGGCAGCAGTTTTATAGGGGTTAAATGCTTAAGATTTAATGCAAAATTACAATTTTGCATTACATTACAATTTAATGCAAAACTACAATCAGTATGGCACTTTACCTCATTAAAAAAACCTAGGGTTTACCTAGAACTGGGTGCAGAAAGGGATGCATCTTATGAATTCTTGTGAAGCATGGTACGAGGGTGATCTGATATCAATCAGAAAGTTGTAACACCAAAGGTGGATAGGTGCGGCTCATAATGCACGGATAAATTAAGTCTATGAGTGACTGGGATGTGTACATGTGTGCATTCTGGATAGTTCTAAGTGGTTTTCAGCTGGCTGCACTTTTCTGCCTTTATCTGATGTTTCTCTAGAAAGAAATGGACATAAGCAAATGCACCATTTGCTTTATGTTTGTTCTCTAATATATGTTATATATAAATCTATAATAAAAATTCTCATTTTCAAAATAAGTGTTATGGCAGAATTGACTCTACTGAGAGCTGATTAAACTTATAAAAGAAATATAGGCTAAAATTCACAGATTAGAATCAAGGAATGATTTAAGGATCATCTATTCTAATTCAAGTCCTTATATTACAGACAATATTGAATATCTTATTTGAATTTTCTTTCTTAAAAAATTTACTCTTTATTTTGTTATTAAGGAAGTATAGATGATAGTGTATTAGTTTCATGTGTATAATACAGTGATTAGACAATTTAAACACTGCACCATAATCACCCTGATAAGTACAGCTATCATCTGTCAGCATACAATATTATGGTATTATTCATTATATTCCCTAAGCTGCACTTTTCACCCTTGTGACTTATTTTATCATTGGAAGTTTGTACCTCTTAAATCCCTTCACCTATTTTGTCCATCCCTCAATCTTCCTTCCTTCTGGCAACCATCAGTTTGTCCTCGGTATTTATGAGTCTGTTTCTATTTTTTTGATGCATGTTTATTTCATTTTGTTTTTTAACTTCCACACATAAGGGGCACTAAAGTGGCTCAGTTGGTTAAGTGTCAAACTCAATTTTGGCTCAGATCATCATCTCAGAGTTGTGGGATCAAGCCCTGTGTCAGGTTCTATACTCAGTGCGGAGTCTGTTTGAGGTTCTCTCTCTCCCTCTCCCTCCGCCACCCCCACTCGTACTAGCTCTCTCTCTCAAGCTCTCTAAAATAAATAAATTTTAACTATCTAAAAAAAAGATTCCATATATAAGTAATATCATGTGATATTTGTCTTCCACTGTCTGACTTCATTTAGCCTAATACTTTCAAGGTCCATTCATGACGTCTCAAATGGCAAGATCTCATTATTTTTTATGGCTGTGTAAATATTCCATCGTATATAATACTATATTGTCTTTATCCATTCATCTATCAATGGACATTTGGGTTGCTTCTGTGTCTTCGTTATTGTAAACAATGCTGCAATAAGCAGAAGTGTGCTAAACTCTCTCTTTTTTAAAGGTCTTGCTGCTGGGGCACCTGGGCGGCTCAATCAATTAAGCATCTGGGTTCAGCTCAGGTCATGATCCCCACATGCTGGAATAGAGAGAGCACCATGTCTGAGGTGAGAGAGGGGTAGCCGGCTCTGCAGGGAGCCTGCTTCTCCTTCTCCTGCTCCCCCTGCTGGTACTCTCTAGCTCTCTCTCTAATGAATAAATACAATCTTTTTGAAAAATACATAAATAAAGGTGTTGCTCCTATAGCTTAGGTTCTAATAATTTTTTTAGACTCCATCTAAGTTAGAGAAGATAAAGGAGATAAGCTTTGATAGGAAAAACAAAGGCTTAGGACACAGACCAATTCCAGATCCATGGATACAGTCCCTCATCTGATATGCAATGTCAACCTGGGTGCCTTAAGAGCTGTTTAAGAGACATATAATAATTAGTACCCAAGAAACACATTCCTACTGGTTTAAATGAGAAAATACACCTAACTTAAAAACATACCTGTGAGAAGACAAAGTGTTCAATCTGTTAATTCTCTCCATTTTATCATATTGAGATGCATAAGACAGTCATGGGACAGCATTCTAAGAATGCTGGCATTAGTATCACTGCTATAGAACTATTTGTATGGGTAGTGGAAAATTATTAGAGGACCCTACTAGCCTTTTTAAGGGTGATTCATTTACTTTCAGAGTTTTGAAAACATCTGTAAAAGAAGCCCATCCTTTAAAAAAGAGGCCCTGCTTTTCTCTATATACAGGTAGGAAGCACAGAACTCAGGAAGTGCCTCTCTCCAATTTCCACTAAAGAGGAAGAGAAAAAGATTTGGCAGTGTCTTATCTAACGTGGCCTGTAGAATCTACTTGGAAACCATTTCAGTAATTAACATTCAGAGACTATTACTGAACACCTATCATGTGGCCAGGCTCAGATACAGACTTCCAGAATAAATTCCCTGGCATGGCAGCTAGAGCCTGAATTATTTAAATCCTTTACAGGTGAGTCCTTTAAACACCCCCTTGGTTGACAATCACCAATTTAACACATGGAAAGGTTTTATATTTTATGTAAGGGATAAATCCAATTGAAATTTTAGAAAGTTTGGAAAGTGGGAAGAGAGGAGAAATTGCCTATGAAGAAGTATTTGGTGTGCTTTTCTTTCCTTGTTTGTTTTTCCTTTGTATTAAGAAGGAGATGTGTGGGATAAAACAGGGGAGGAAAACTTTTAAGGTCTCCCTGAGTATGCGCCCATCTGAACTATCTCTTACTGATTTTGAAAGGAAAGGAAAGCCATCTTGTTGACACATAAAGAAACCAGAGCGACGTGATGACAGACACTAGGTAACAGGTTGTGGGTGATGGGTATCTGTGGGAAAGAAACAGACCCTAATCTAGGCCTTATTCTACCTACATACTCAGTAAGAACTTTTGAATCAGGGCCAAAGAGTTAAAGCTTCTTCCCTTCATAGATACCATCTTGCCTTAGTATCCACATTGCTTCTGGTATCCTCTCAAGGTCGAATCATTGGAAAAAGTCCAGTTTGTTTTGCTAGTATCACTAGGTTATTGAAGCAGACACATCCATATGTCCTTTTGGAAAAAAAAAAAAAAAAAAACTCCCCCGTGCTCTTTGACCCAAATTGCATAAAGTAATAAACAGAATAAGCTGACTTAAATTGATTATCCAAAAAGACACCTTCCCCCATGTATGCCTCCTAAGACAGACGGATAAGCAGAACCAGATCCCAACCCACCCACTACACATTCTGAGCAGCAGCCATAAAGGAAAATGCCGTTAAAGGGATCCTCCATCTCTAACAAAATACCTCCTACACTCCTACTGAAGTGTCTTCATGAATTACTGCCATTAAGAAAATAAAGTGTAATCATCTTTTTCAACAAAGCTCAGCTGGTTTCCAATGGTATAAATTCCTAGTGATGTACAATCTGTTTTTGAAATTATGCTTCTTAAAGAACGGCAAATTCTTCCCAGAGATAACAAGCAACTGATACTCTAGTTTCAATTAGTTTAAGTAGGTAAGTTTGAAAACATAAACTTAATGTCTACATACATTTTTGGAGTGTCTGGGTGGCTCAGTCGGTTGAGCATTTGACTCTTGATTTCAGCTCAGGTCATGATCTCAGGGTCATGAGATCAAGTCCCTCACAGGGCTCTATAATCAGTGGGGAATCTGCTTGAGGGTTTCTCTCTCCCTCTCCTACTTCCCCTCCCTCCCTCTCTAAAATAAATAAATAATTTTTTTTTTTTAAAAAGGATCTATATACTTTAATGAAGTTCTTATTACTAAGATTCTTTTGCTTGTAGTTCATTCAGAATTCTAAACAGATGCAGAAAATTTCCTCTAACATACATAAAACAAGAGGCATAAATGGTGATTTATGTTTATCAATATGTATTTATCCATCCTAGAGTAACTGACCAATCCTTGTAAATGTTAATACTCATCTAAATAGTCTTAAGCTTTCCTTACTTACTTACTTATTACTCAAATGCACTATAATTTTTCATTGATAAAAATGCAACCTGCTGAATTAAAATATTCCTATCTTGCTTAGGATGATATCCCAAAGTTTACAAAAATCATCGAAAATACTGACCACATATATATCACATCTTTTCACTGGCAAATGAAAAGTTTTAAAATGTAAAGAAAGAAACATCATGAAATCAAAAGTTGGGATTTTTTTTCCTTGAAGACACGTACATGGACAATCCATCAATAACCATAAAATTGCCCAAATTATTTTTCCTTCAGATGTTCAAAAGTCAGAGAATTCTAAAAGGATAACTTACAGAAGTCAAGCAAAAAGTCCCATTCCAATCTTCTCTCAAGAGCCAATTAGTTGAAGGTCTTAGAAAGAGAACAATGTACCAATTCTCAGCCGCAGCAAATTACGGAAGCCCTTACCTTTTAGTCAGAGAAAGTGACAGAAAACCGGCATAATAAACTCAGCAAGCATGCCCGCAATGCACATTTCTCAGTGGACTCCTTCTGTAGCCCTCAAAGATCTGTGCATAAAACCCCAGCCTGCTGGCTCCATCCTTCACTGTCTGAGATCCTGGCTACCACGGTAACAAGAGAGGGCAGAAGGAAGCAGCAATCTTTAAAACCTTTGTCCTGGAAAAAGAGAGGAAAAGGGCAAGGGGTGGGAAGAGGGGAAAAGGGAGAACAGAATAGTTACTTTCACAAAGGTGAAGTGCTGTTTGCCATAAACTAAATGCACAGCAACTAGCTTTTTAAGTTTGAATGGTTCTGCTTGCAAAGCTCCTGAGAAAATCTGGCCCCTACTTCTGCCTCTTGAGAGGAGAAAAGTGTGTGTGTGTGTGTGTGTGTGTGTGTGTGTGTGTGTGTGTTTGAGACTGAGAGAGGGAGAGAGATTGAGGGGGGGAGGAGAATGAGAGCTAGAGAACCAATGCATGGACAGGGAAGGGAAGGGAAGGGGAGGTGGCTGGAGGGATAAGAAGGAGGTGGAGGGGTGCGGGGGAGAGCGCTAGTATGTGACCCACATATGGAATGAGCATTAGAACAATGAGGACAGGACAGCCAAACCAGTGCACTCTGGGGCAGCAGTTTTCAAAACAAGGCTTCACGGCTTTGCAGGAAAGGGGGGTGTGGGGAAACACAACACAAAACAAGCTAATTGAAATAAGAGACTGGATACAAAATGAGCTGGCCAAATCACCAGCAACTGGGACATTGTGGGCTCCTGGAATTCATTTTTATGCAGCTTATGGGTTTTTTTCCCCTCCTTCCTAGAAAGCTTTTGGTCCCAGGGGTTTAGAATTCCAGAGGACCCAATTAACACCATACTTGGCTAGCTTGCTGGTATGATCAATATGAAATAAGCTGCCTTTTAGCATCTCCATAAAATAAAACCGCCAGGAAACTGGGTCTGCTGCTTTTTTATATCCTCTGTAGAGTGACAGCCAAATTGGGGAGGCTAGGGGTGGCAGGAGCCACACGCAGATCAGAGATGAAGTGAGTGCAGGGAAGGGCAGGATGACTTGATTGAACATATTTTAAAACCTTAAGTATAATAGACCTCTGAAGTCAGTGAAATCATGTCTCCTGGATCTTCAGGTCTTTGATGGGCAGCAGGCTGTTTCTCCTGTGAGGTTTTCTAGGCTTTAACTACCAAGGGACTTTCATGATTGCTGGGTTCTTCATAACATCATTCTGATGCTCTGACATTTGACTCGCTCATGCACACTTTGGAGACTCTTGCTGGTAAACCTGACTTGATTTCCTCCAGTAACTTTCACAGCATGTCTTTCTTAAAAATTGTATTCTCTCTAGTTCGGATTTCATTTTATTATCAAACTGGGTTTGTTTGTTTGTTTTTTTCCCCAAAGCCCAGAGTTAAAACAATATCGAAATGGACAAGGCTAGATTTAATTATTTCATTAAAAGAAATGGGAGGGGGCAATCATTCTCAAGTGGGGTTTCCACCCCGGCAATTCTTCATTTAACAATATTTCCTTTCTGGTGCAACTAGTTTAATTTTTTATTTCAAACCACTTCTACAGTCTGTCCTCTGCTTACTCTGGAAACAAATTCAACCAACTTGTGAAAGAAAGAGATGGTGGTAAATCTTTCCAAACACCACACACACACACACACACACACACACACACAAAACTGTGAAAGTCAGAGAAACAAGAGGTCAACTTCAAAATGAGTACGTTGTTTCTGGTGTTGTAACTCCAAACTTCTGATTTCAGAAGTGCGTGACTAGAAAAATAAAAATGTCTGTGATAAATTCAGGACTGGAATAGCTAGATTTACAGCTAGCAAAAAAAAAAAAAAAAAAAAATCCTTTAATCAAATTACTAAAGATCACATTTCCATAAGAATAAGCTCAATTTAAACTGTTCATAGAGAAAGAGATCATTAATTCCCCTGTGTTACAAAAGGTATTAAAGAGTTAAATCACAGTATATGAAAACCTGTGTTTAAATAATTTATAGGCAACGACACAAGCTGAGGAGGGAAATAAAATTAATAAGCGGCAGGAATGAGGGGCTGTCAACACCAACTCCAAATTTCATGCTCCTTGGCTTGATCCCGTATTTTATTTAACACAGATTTCTGCATACGAATAACTGGACTCTTCTTGTGAGGTCTGCTACTTTAAAATGAGAGGGGAAAGAAGCCTGGGCTGCTAGCATATCTGAGAGATATAAGGCAGAGGAGTGAGCTGGTGACCTTGCTGGTGGCCTCGCTGGGGGTGAGCTGGTGCGCCCTTGCGAGCATTAGGTATGTTTACAGCCGCAACTTGAGTCACAGTCTAAGCAATGTTGCTTCCAAGCGTCCCAGAGCGTCCTCTTTACACAGTGATCTTTTTAGATGCGGCAAAGCTGGTCTTCTGACTAAATGTGCCCCATCTCAGACAGCTTACAAGGACGATTTCCATGTGCGTTTACTTTGGCTTTATTTGATTGTGATTTTGCCTGGCCAGGTAGTGTGCCAAATCAAACAAAGGGCAACTTTGGAAATATTCTATCCTAGCTTCTGCTTTTTATTTTCTTCTCTGCAGTTTTGAAATAGGAGCCAGCATGCAAATGGGCGTGTTGTCTTAAAAGGGGCTGTCTAGGGCAAAATAACTCCCATTAGGTAAAAGGATTCTAGGTATACTCTAGGGCCTGACACTTAGACCATTTGGAGGGTTCTCTTTAAAATAGGGAGTATAAAATTATGAGTTCAAAACTAAGTAGAGAGTGTGGAAGAAGCCCCCGAGAGTGAAGGGATCTGAAGCGTAAGAGTCAGTTACTTCACGGCAAATATGGCTGCTCTCAGTGCCCCCTAAACAGCCCCTGAAGGGTGGGAAGACCCAGGTGTTGGGCAAAGCTAGCACTTCCTTCCGCCTACAGTGGAGCTGTGCCTTTTCCTACTGGTTGCAATAAGAGGACAGGGTGCTTCTGAGAAGCTAAAAAATGCAGTCTGAATATTCAAAAGGATAACATCAAAGGGAAGTGTCCCCCTGATTTTATTTTCTCAGCAAGGTGACTGTGTGTGTGTGTGTCTGTGTGTGTGTGTGTGCAGAGACAAGATAGGAGGGAGTTAATGAATCCATTAATTCGGTAAAGCTTAAGGTCTCTTAAAGAAAGGAGAATCTTGTTTATAAAAAAAAAATAATAATTTCAAGGTTACTAAAGTGAAAAACTAGTTCAAAGAGTTTGTATATAGTTGTCACGCAGCTTTTCCAGATGTTGACATCTTATATAACCATATACCAATGGCAGGCAATTAACAGTGATGCTATACTATTAACTAATCAACACTATTAACTAATCAACACTAACTAACTAATCAACTACTCATTTTTTGCTGACTATCCCAGGTATGTCCTTTTGCTGGTCCAGAACCCAGTTCAAAAACCCACGCATTTAATTGTCAGGTCTCCCTAAGTCTCCTGTCATCTGTGACATTTCCTCAATCTTCCTTTGTCTTTCATGAACTTGCTATTGGAGAGTACTAGCTAGTTACACTGTAAAAGGGCTCTCAATTTGGGTTTATCAATGTCTTCTCATGATTAATTTAGGATGCGCGTTTTTGGAAAGAATGTCATGGAAATGATGTTCTCCTTTCTCCTGCATCTTATCAAGAGGTATATGATACCAATATGCCCCATTACTGGTGATATTAACTTTGATCATTTGGTAAAAATGATAGCTACTAGGTTTCTCCATTATACAATAACTCTTTTCACTCTTTAACTTAGAGATTTTTTGTAGGAAGATACTTTGGAACTATGCAAATATACTGTTTCTTATCATACTTTTATTTATTTTTTTTAAGATTTTATTTATTAATTTGACAGACAGAGATCACAAGTAGGCAGAGAAGCAGGCAGAGAGAGAGGAGGAAGCAGGCTCCCCGCTGAGCAGAGAGCGCCCCATGTAGGGCTCGATCCCAGAATACTGAGACCATGACCTGAGCCAAAAGCAGAAGCTTTAACCCACTGAGCCACCCTGGCGCCCCCTTATCATACTTTTACCCACGAATTTTAAGCACCCATTGGTAACTCTTGCCTATGACAATTACTGCTGTGGAGTTTGCTAAATGGTAATTTTCTCTTTCCATTATTCCTTCTATATTTATTACTTTGAATGCTACAGTAAGAAGAAACTGTCCCTTCTGGAATGGGGACTTTTAAAAGAAAAAAACTTATAAAAATTGAGTTACCCCCAAATCGACACAGGTGGTTTAACTATAAGAAGCACACCTCTCTGGGCCAACTGATTTTTTGATGATGTGAAAATTCTGAACCCTTCTCTTTCAACATTCTGGTGGCATTTCAAGATTCTCCAGCAGCTCCACTGCAGTAAAAAAGAGGGCCCAGAGAATGACAGGACAGAGAAATGCCATCAGTTTCCCTGTAGCTACTATGGCTTATAATGAAAGAACTTTGAAACAAATCGGTAACTTTTCTCACAAATGTCTATGAAGCAAACTTAGCCAATATGTACCATTTATGTCTTTTTTTTTTCTGGTCCAGAATCGAATTCAGCAACCACACTGCATTTAGGTGTCATGCCTGGGTTGGTCTGACCCACTGAAAGGATCAGTCAGCATGGTGCATCCGTACTGGCAAAAGGACCCACAGGATGGCCACTACTGACAGCTCATATCTGCTGATCAGTTTCCTGTGCACTTGTGACCTCCGCGTCCACGCTTCCTCTGGGCCCCGCCTCACCTCAGCCCTTCCAGGTCAATGCAAGTCTCAGGATGATGCTGTCCTTTTAACTTTCCTTCTTCTAATAATGTCCTCCCAGTTCAAACAGGACAGACCTCATCTTTCCCACCATAGTGTGTCCAGATCACAGGTGGACCCAGACCCTAGCCATCTTTGCCCATTTGCATCTCCAAAGAGCAGGGACATCTGATCTAACATACTAGAGGGAGACTGACATTTCAGTCAGGCAAATGACACAAATACAAATAAACTCAACCAAGGGGAAATTCTGTGAGAGCAAAGGGTAGATATTCACTCTAGAAAGAGTTACTAAGACCTATGGTAACCAGTGATAACACTGTTACCAACACCGGGGCACATTCTCAGCGGGTGCCCAAGTCTTCACCAATCCTTCATCCCGCATCTATAAAGCAGAGGGTCAGGCCCTGAGGTCTGTGGCCTCTATCACACTCTGCTAAGAACCAAAACAGGTTCAGTGACTTCCCAGAGAAGTCACTGTGGAATTGACATTCCAACCCAGACAGAACCCTGATTTATTATGCAGAAAGAAAGCAGGAGACCAACAAAGGAGCTACCAGGACCCCTTCTGAGCACTGACGGAGATCTATACTAAGGCATACTCTGCAAGCAGGCATGGCTCAGAGGACCAGAAAACCCTGGAGAAGATTAAGGAGGGAAAATGCCTTATGAGAAAAAGGTTAGAGATGGCTGGAAAGTCATATTACACAGCTCCCTTACTTCCCAGATAAATATTCTACAAACACCCTTTAAAATCACTAAAACACCAGAGTATAACATCAAATCCCATGGGCTTTCAATTGAAATCTTTACATAACCGTGCAATTGCTAAAAAAAAAAAAAAAAAAAAAAAAAGTCTATTATTTTTATTTATTATTGGAAGTTGAAACTCTCTAAACTACACTTTAATGGGCTGTCAACTTTTATTCAAGGTTTGTTCCATCAGTTGTGAAATTCTAATCCAAAATGAAATAATTGTGTGATAATGTCAAACCAGTTACAATACCACTGTTCCTCTGCCCATCAACCCAAATTATAAGTATTTCATAAAGGAAGAAAAATTAGAAAGATAGTATAGTACCTAAGACCTATTACAGGAACTTTGAAGTAAACAATAACTTTATTATTCTTAAATTTCTTTTTATGGACAGATTTTCAAAGTCTATCTAGACTCTAAGAGCAAAATACTTAAGCAATGCCTGCCATTTGGTTCAATGTATAGGACTCAATTCCTCACAACCTACAATGATCAAGACTGTATTAGTCCCTCAAAGCATTAAATATCCAGATAGTGTTTTTTAAAAACATTTATTTATTTATTTGAGAGAGAGAGAGAGATGGAGAGAGTGGGGGTAGGGGCAGAAGGAGAGAATCATCAAGCAGACTCCCCGCTGACTGTGGAGTTGGACTCCCATGGAATCATGATCTCAGCCGAAAACCAAGAGTCAGTCGCTTAAGCTACTGAGCCACTCAAGCACCCCCACATGGTACTTATTTTAAGATATTCACAATACATACCCACAAGGGCTGGTATGAGAGATCTAGATCTTCATTCTGACAAATAGATAAAACAAAACAAAACAAAACATCGTCATTCAATAAAGAGAAGGGAAAAAATGGAACACAGAACAACACAACAATTTAAAAACTAGCACAACCAGATCAATTTTAGCTTCAAAATGAATTTTTAGGAGCACCTGGATGGCTCAGTCATGAAGTGTCTGCCTTCGGCTCAGGTCATGATCCCAGGGTCTTGGGATCTAGCCCAAATCGGGCTCCCTGCTGGGCGGGAAGGCTGCTTCTCCCTCCGCATTCCCCCTGCTTGTGTTCCCTTTCTCCCTGTCCCTCTCTTGGTCAAGTAAATAAATAAAAATCTAATAAATAAAATTTTTACCTCCAAATTTATAAATAAATTCCTCAGTAAACTGATTTCCACTTAAAGGGGTTTCCTCATCAGTGCATTAAGAATCAGCCCAAATTTAAAATTACAGAGGCTCTCAATCCTCCTTATTACTTCACTTCGACCAAGCATCCATAGACACATCCCATTCTGCTAGAAGCCAAACATCTTTGATCCAAACTGCAAACCCTCTAATGAGGCCAGAATGCACCCCTGTGACTCATACCCTGTTTAGCTCTACCGACCTCTTTTTCCACAAGCACCCACTCTGTTCATTAGCTCTGCACTAAAACAGAAGATGACAAAACCCGAATCTGTGTCTATTTCCATAGTTGTTATTAAGTAAATACCGTTTTGGTGAATAAAATTAAACTAAACCCACATACATGAAATGACTTCTTTCCCTTCCCTGAAATCTTATTAACATAATGCTGCCAGAAAATTAATCAACACTATACAATTGTTAAATGATTAATAAAAACAGTGATTATAATAATAAATTCCAACTTGAGACTATTTCTCATTCAAAACAGGTCTATGAGCTCTGTTTGGATTTTCCTGCCAGCAATAAAAAAAAAAATGTTTATAAATGTTAGAGACTGTTTGTAAATGTGGTGCCTTCTATGCTACTATGGAGGTTTGATAATATTCCATAAAGGGGTGATTTCTACCAATTGGTTTTAGCAATTTTTTCTTCTTTTCCCTAAATTGAACTTAATATACACATACATGGTGCCAAGACTATAGAAAAAATGGGAAATAAAACAACCTTTTCAATAATAAGCTTACCATGAGAAAAGACTAGGTAGATAATTATAATTTACATTTACACAATGAACTGCCAGAGGTTTTCAGCTGAATAAATGCTACTGTAGTTCATTATGTAGCCATGCTACAGACAAAAGCCATTTCTTCCTTAGAATTTCAGTTTCTGTGACATAAAACCACCAGGGCATCTGAATACTCTCCAATAGTATTTTAAAACTTCACAGAAAAATACTTTCGTCTTTTGTTAGGCAGTTTGTACCATGTATGCTAATGATCAGTGAAAAACAAGGCCACCATATTTTCTTATGATGAGAGGATTATGGTATGTACATATCTATGTATCTGTATATGCATGTGTGTATCTCCATCTCCAAAGCAGAGACTAGATAAGTTCACACAGACAGTTCATTAGAATGTGCCAGTGGAATTCTAGAAGGCTCCACATTTAGCTGTACACTGAAGGATTTAGCACTTCTTTGGGCTCTATGGAAAGAGTTTGGGGATTTTGCGGAGTTTTGCAGTTACAGCTTAACCTAAAATACATGTGTGTGTACAACACACAACAACTAGGACGCATACAAAGAAGATACAGTTACATCTGATATTTTAGTCATTGTGATTCCCTGTTCCCCCATAATTGCAACACATTATAAGCTCTCTCAGCATAAGAATACAATAATAATAATGTAACTGACTTGTTGAGTTGTTGAGTCCCAAAGCTGAGAACAGTAGGTATAACTGCCCTCACTGAAGAGTGGCGCTGGACTCAGCATCCAGCAAAGCTAGTTCCTCACCCCTTATCCCATTGCCCATCTTTAGACTACATAGAGGAGGGTGGTCCAAGTAAGGATGACTGGTTGGCAGAGAGCTGCAGACCCAGAACTGGCCATTTTGCTTCCTCCTTATGCAAAATCTACAGGTGCACAGAGAGAAATCCTCACCTAGCCACCTTCAGTCAGGTGAGCAGGGCCCTTTGCACTCACTACACTCACGTGGTTGGAATCCTAGGATTTCCAAGGGAGCATGCTTATCCACTACAGTATTCTCTCCCCCTTCACCATCTACCCATCCTCTCTCCTCAACTCCATGTCCTTATTCCCTAAGGAGCAGTCAGCAGTCCTTGAGGAAAGAAGAACCTTACTCTCTTCCTTATTAAATGTAATACATGTATCAGTGTTGGTCAGCTGACTCCAGGGAGATAAACAGCTGAGAAAGACAAAGGCTTCGAAAACCCCAACCTTGACTCCAGGCCACCAGCCACCAAAAGCACAGGAGGGGAGGGTTAAGGCCTCCATGATTCAGAAAGAACTCATTTTCTGTGGGGCACGAGCTGAGAAAAACTCCACGAAAAGTCAGTGGCACAGAGCTGAGTGTAGCCAAAGAGAAACATCATCTGGCCACCAGTATCTTCAAGGAAACAGAAGAACTGAAGCCCAGAGAGAGACGAAAACACTATGAAAATCTGTGAAGAGCTCATTTCTTAATAATAAAAAACATATGCTTGACCAGAAACACAAACGAGGTAAAAAGGAAACAAAATGTCTTTCTATGGGTCTGTCACTGTTCCAGGTGTGAGGAACTCAGCGGTGACCCAGACAAGCAAGATCCCTGCTCATAGAGAATGGACGTTTAGTAGCAAAAGAGAAAAAAAAATAAGATAGTTTTCACATAGTGATGCATGCTGTGAAACAACATAGCTGACAAAGCAATAAAGAGAAACTTGGATAAAAAGAAGTCTCTGTTTTATTTTATTTTAAGGATTTATTTACTTATTGGAGAGAGGCAGAGAGAGCAGAGGGAGAGTGAGAGAAAGAATCTCAAGCAGATTCCACATGGAGCCTGGAGCGGAAGGTGCTTGATCCCATGACCCTGAGGTCATGACCTGAGCTGAAATCAAGAGTCAGATGCTAAACTAACTGAGACACCCAGGCACCCCAAGAACGTTCTATTTTAGATAAGGGAGTCAGAGGCTTCTCTTAAACTGAGTCATTAAATCAAAGATTTAGGAAGAAGTATTCTAGACAGAGAGCACAACTGACACACAATTGTGCTCTTGACACAATTGTCAAGTTTGCTACAACAACTTGCTTGCACTCCTGCAAACTCCCATTTAAGAGTAGGAACTCTTCGCAAACGTGAACAAGGCAAATCCTCTGCCATGAAAGTCCGCACCCATAGCAGGGAACACTAACCCAGTGACACAGCAAGTGCACACCCACACTCCCACACAAACACCAATGGGAAAAGTCCATGACAGTTTCTAAAAAGTCACCTTCAGACTTGAGTGTGGACTTGACTGAAAAGTTGGATTTTGCTGCAAGGGAAACAACATTCTTGGCATAGGACACACAATGAGCAAAGGAACTTGAAAATGTAGGACATGTCTATGAACCACATTTGCACCCTGTAGAAATCACGCTTACCACATTTCAGCACTTAATTTTATGGATTTCTTTCATGTTTTCCTCTGCTTTTAGAACGTTCATCCAGACAACAGGAAACTTAATCTCTTTGAATCAGAATCTTCAGCTACTTGCATAAGGCCTAGCACAGAGAGTCAGTTAATATCTATTGAATTAATGGGATAAGGAGTAGAAATACAGGTTAATGACAGTTTGTGGGGGTTGAAATGTGCCAGGCTATGGAACTGGACTTCTTTTTGTAGGTATGAGGGCCATGAAAGGCTTTACAATTCACAAAAAACCTTAAGGATGACAAAAATGAACTTAACCTACCACTGAACCCAGAGCCTTCCCATACAAAGTCTATATTTGGTAGAGCTGACAGCTGCCGCTGATGTTGTTTCAATGAAGATGTGGCTTTTTGTTTCCTTCACTGAAGAGACATATATTAATTACAGTGCTTTTTAAGACATGAAACATGATTTTAAAAGCTTGATAATCACTTCTGCTAAAGGTTTCCTGCTGTGATTGTCAAATATAAGTCTTCAGCCATTCCTTGTTACCCACCACTCCCCGCCACCCCACCCCATGCCCGCTTTTACCTTGTTCCACACTGAATCAGTCAATCCATATGGATCTATTGTCTTCTTCCTCTGTGCACAGCAAGGGGCATTGTGTGAGATCACATATTCTCCACACATCAGAATCATAAAGTAGCCTTAATAGCTTTTGGAAAGGGCAAGACAGTTTTGACATTTTTGTCCCTACTATACTTTATTATCTAGTACAACACTTTCCCAACTCATCTTAAAAATCTAGTGCAATCTAGGTAACTAGGTTGGCTCCTAGAAGCGCTCAGATGATAACCTTGGTTTCCTGGCTTCAGGTTAGCAGGGAGCATAGTTTGTCCTTGTTGGTATTTCCAAGGATGCCTAACACAAGTAAACACTTCCAAGACTCAATGCATTCCTTCAGATTAATTAACCCATTCTATACCCAACCATGATTATTACTCTCATTTCTGTCTGTGTACCTCTCCAATCTATACTCCCTTTTTAGGCTTCAGTTAGATGGCATGGCAGCATGTTCATGGAAGCTTGGAAGTCATCTAGAGAGCTGGCCCCCTACAGTGTAGCTCTGTTCACCAGCAGGAATGCTGGCATTGCAACAGATGCAACACTTTGCCAGCCAGAAACAACGCAGATGTGGTCACACATCTTCAAGCATACAAGACACTAAGATTAGGTAAGTGTCCTAATGTTAACAAAAGCAGAGCAGAGACAAGTCATTCCTTTCAAAGACCCATCCCACTTACAGAAAGGAGTAAGTTCAGATACAAAGAGGACACTCTGAGGTTGCCAATCTCACTCAATACCCTGATGAATCCAAAGCACTCTACTCTGTTGAGATTAAAAATTTTTAAACATGTATGATATATGGGGTTGTCTGACTTAGAAAAAGAAAATTAGAAGAGGGACCTTAATCACTATCTTTAGTAGTCTAATGGGTTATCGTGAGGAAGATAATAAAAGAAAGGTAGCTGTCCAGCTCCAAGACATTGAACCAAAAGTCAAATTATCAGAAAAAGCATGAGACTTCAACAACTATGGCAAATGTCCCCTATACTATCCCATTTTTAATCCATGTTACTTGCTAATGATCTGATACCACCTCATTTTTTTAAAACACTAGTTTGGAAATTAGAAAGCTAAGACATATAAAGGAGACATCACTGTACACAGAGAAACCGGAAATCCATGAAGAGAGGAGGAAACAATTGCTCCTTAAAGGAATGAGACCCATGGGACTCACTTACTAAGACTGTGTATTCTTAGTAAACTAACAGATGAAGAACTTCTCTAACAGTTCTATAGATTCCCATTTACTGCGCAACAGTCATTTCCTTAAGCAGAATGCATTTATCTCTCCAAGACAGAAAACCATAATTTAATTAAATTTAAAATGAAGAACTTACGGATTTGCTACAGTATTAGATCCTTTTGAAAGAGTTAAACATTCCCCTGCTCAGATCTCCTCTCTTCCTGTGCTAAAAGATAAGTGTTGGGAGATTTATGTGCCATGAATTTCCAATTACCCATCTCCACCAGCTGGGCTGTCAATCACCACTTGTCTTATCCTGGATGTCTTCACCACCCCCATTTCCTTGTTGTGCACACAAAAACAAGCTTATTCTTCCAAAAAGAGCTTACCATCATGCAGGCATATGCTCATTTTGTATGTCCAGCTTCTGCTGGACAGAATTTCTCACTCAAATTACTGCCACCCCATCGTCCCAACATATTCAAATAAAGCAAGCATTGCCACAGATTGTGAACAATTTAAGATTTCAAAAGAAAATTTACATCATGCATCTTTCCAGAGTCCACTGAAGCAGAATTGATGAGCTCTCAAGAGCAATCCACCTCCCCACTTTGACATCTGGAAGCAGGTGGAAGAATTTTAAATGATAACTACACTCAAACACCAGCAGAACACACAAAACAGTACGGTTGCAAATGTACGCTTATATACCACTTGTGAATTGGAAGGAAGAACACAATGGTGGATGCTTTCCACTGCTTGTGGCCATGGTTTTTTCTAGAGAATGGACATTTAAAAAGTAACATACCAAAGAATCTCTAAAGGAACTTGAAAGGTTTCATTGTCAGTATTGCCATTAAATATCTTATGAATAAATAACAGTTGTCATTCACTGGTCAGGATTATAGTGATGAGTCTTGATGGTACACATTCATTTCTTGTGATTGTGTCCAAAGCATATACCTCTTTAGTTGATAAATACTGAATACTTACTACATAAAAGGTTCTATATTAGATATTAAGGGGGATACAAAAATAATACAAAGCCTCTCCTGTAAGAATCTAGTAGAAATACGTACATAAAGACTTTCAGTAAAAGAAAAACTAGCATCAAAATGTCAACAAAACATCAGGAGAATTCAGGAAACAAGTTCTTGCATCTGGCTGAAAGATAGGAATTCAAGGAGAGCTTCATGAAGGAGAAGGACTTACTAATGATGAACTACCTCCAGTCAACTACTATTCTATTGCTATCGACCATCTGGCATTTGGTTGCTCCTCATGCTTTGCTTCGCTTGTTTCTAGGGAACAGGGCAGAAGCAAGTTAACTAATATTCATTCAAGTTCCTATTTTGTTGCCTATTTGAAGTCTGAGTAATTTTGATGGGCATACAGTCTTTAATTACTAAAACAAAATCTAGAGATCACTTAAAACTCATGGCTCTGGGTCAGTGAGGGGTCTAAATATTTAGCAAAGGAAGCATATTCAAATCCAGGAAAGAAGTCAGCCCTTCTTTACAGGTTCTGAGCCTGGAGAATACTATGGGATTGGGACTGTCATTACTAAGGGCAGCATGTGCAATGGAGTCAATCCTTCATGCACTATCCTAACAAAGAGGGAAGTCAGTGACAAGGTGGAAAAAGAAGGCTAACTACTGAGATAATCTCCATTTCATTCTGGGCTTTGAAACATCCACTCAGTATTTTATCCATTTATTCCACTGATTTTTAAAGGGCTATGAAATACATGGACTATGACAAGTTGGACCTGATGAGCCAGTAACCACTAGCAGGTCTTTAAACCATTCCTAGGTCATTAGGTAGATTGTAGTACCCCAGCATTGCTAGTGCTATGGTGGTATTCATGGTCCAAGATCTTTGGCTGACCCTCACACTACATATGTAACTACCATGACAACCAGTGTTTAGTGAGCCTTCCCTGTGTATTTGGTACCATAAAGTGTTATAGACAGTCTCATTTAACCATTAAACAACCCTTAAATACATGTAATACTCCACTATTTTTTAGAGGTAGAAACTAAGTCAGAATAATATTAAGTAACTTGCTTAGGCTACACACATTTTAAGTATAAAAATCAGGATTTGAATTAACTTCTTTACAAATCTAAAGCCTATAGTCTTAACCACATGTTCTTAGGCGCAACTCCATACTGTTTCCCCAAGACTGCATGGGAATTCGAGTTGGAATTCTGACCCTTTAACTCAAGGGACACTTTCAAAATTGTGGGTCTAGTTGGATGAAAATAACTCAACTGTACTTATATACTTTGAGTTTGTCCCTCACCACTGAACCAGGTGAAACCAATAATATGGCCGCCTCCCTCTATTCCTTCTGTCCTATCCCCACCACTTGCTGGGAGCAACTGTACCAGACCAATATCTAGCAACCAAAACCTGGGGGAGGCTGAACTTGATCTGGTTAGATGGTGTTTCTCAACCTTGCCTGCACTTTAGAATCTCATCTATGGGGTGCCCAAAGAGTATCCTTTTCTGGGGTAGAATCTGCGTTTTTTTTAAATTATCTGAAGTGATTCTGTTGTGCATCCAAGAATAGTAATTGTTGTGTTAAAAGAAAAGAAAAATCAAGAGTTTGAGGCACCTTCATTCCACAGTCAGCAGAACAGCTGGCTTCATCTCATGCTTTTGTGGAACACATTAATATACATGCCTGCTGACAATAAATTGTTCTCTCAAGAAGAGAACAATTTCCCAACTGGAACCTAAAATTTAAAAAGGAAAGGGAGGAAAGGCAATAGAGGAAAAATTTTCAGAAGACTAAAATATATTTCTAACCAAAAGTTAAAATAACTGATTATAATGGGAGACTTCTTTTCCAACCAAGAGGAGGCATTTTTTTTCTTTCTTTCTTTCTTTTTTTTTTTTTTTTTAAGATTTTATTTATTTGAGAGAGAAAGAAAGAGCACAAGCAGTGAAGAGGGTAAAAAGGGAGAGGGAGAAGCAGACTCCCCACTGAACAGGGAACCCAATGCAGAACTCACTCCCATGACCTTGAGATCATGACCTGAGCCAAAGGCAGACACTTAACCTACTGAGCCATCCAGGCCCCTTGCATTTTCTTGGCTCCAAAATTCAGCGAAAGAACTGCTTTTAGATATTTCCCAGCACAGGAAAGCAAATAGCAATAGCAATATGACTGTCTACTGCTAAACTCAATGCCCTGGCTCACAGTGGCCCCGCTAACCCAGCACAATCTCCTGGCCAAGTCTGAATGCAGCAACTTTTAACAAAGGTGTTCCTAGCAGTCTTGGAACCAAGTTTGTGTATGAACTGAACAGTATTTTCCATTCCTGGGCTAGCCTAAATACATATCTAGGTGAAGAATTCTTTTATTCTGCTTTTAATCTTTTATTCTGCTTTGTACCCACTAGTTTCATCTAGAAGAGTTTATGTCAACTAGTAAATGGTTGGTAAATGTGTACTGAATGAATAAATGAGACAATGACATAGGAAATACATTTTTGAGAAAATCTCCAGCTCTCTGATATCCTTTTCGTAGGAACTCTCTGATGTTTTTTTCTTACCAAACTGAGATTTCAGGTTTGCTTCTAACAAGGTAATCAGAACTCGAGAGGAGAAACCTTGCCTATGGCCACTGAATAAAGCAATCAAACCCACTACAAGGGATCAATAGGGATTGATGGAGATTACACTAGCTCTACTAAATATTCCAACTTAGAAGAAAGAAACAGACAGGAATAGTTGCCTGGAATTAACATAGATGAGTACCTAACTCCAGGCTCTGCATTATATTAATTAATATCCCACCTTTCCCAAAATTGGGGGGGGGGGGGGAATAAGGTAGAGGATTTGCATGACTTACAAAATTTTATATAATCCAGAAAGATGATGTTAAAATAAGAAAGAAGAGCCAAGGGAGGGGGAAGCAAGATGGTGGAGGAGTGGAAACTGAAAGAGCACTAAGTTCCAGACAAAGAGTCTGTACTCAGGAAACTATAAAGTACTCATGAAAGAAATGGAGAAATACACTAAGAAATGGAAAAAACGCTCCATGCCCATAGATTGGAAGAACAAATATTGTGAAAATGTCCATGCTACCTAAAGCAATCTACACATTTAATGCAATCCCTATCAAAATACCATCATTTTTTTTCAAAGAAATGGAACAAATAATCCTAAAGTTTATATGGAACCACAAAAGACCCTGAATAGCCAGAGGAATGTTGAAAAAGAAAGCCAAAGATGATGGCATCACAATTCCAGACTTCAAGCTCTATTACAAAGCTGTAATCATTAAGACAGTATGGTACCGGCACAAAAAGACATATAGATTAATGGAACAGAACAGAGAGCCCAGAAATAGACCCTCAACTTTATGTTCAACTAATCTACAGCAAAGTAGGAAACAATGTCCAAAGGGAAAAATACAATCTCTTCAAGAAATGATGTTGAGAAAATTGGACAGCCACATGCAAAAGAATGGAACTGGACCATTTCCTTACACCACACACAAAAACAGACTCAAAATAAATGAAAGACCTCAATGTGAGACAGAAATGCATCAAAATCCTTGAGGAGAACACAGGCAACACAACCTCTTTGACCCCAGCCAAAGCAACTTCTTCATAGAAACATCACCAAAGGAAAGGGAAGTAAGGGCAAAAATGAACTGTTGGGACTTCATCAAGATCAAAAGCTTTTGCACAGCAAAGGAAACAGTCAACAAAATGAAAAGATAACCGATAGAATGTGAGAAGATATTTGCAAATGGCATATCAGATAAAGGGCTAGTTTCCAAAATATAAAGAACTTATCAATCTCAACACCCAAGGAACAAAGAATCCAATCAAGAAATGGGCAGAAGACATGAACAGATATTTCTGCAAAGAAGACATCAAAAAGGCCAACAAACACATGAAAAGGTGCTCTTCATCACTGAGCATCAGGGAAATACAAATCAAAACCACAGTGAGATATGACCACACTCCAGTCAGAATGGCTAAAACTAATAAGTCAGGAAAGGACAGATGTTGACGAGGATGAGGAGAAAGGTCAACCCTCCTACACAGTTGGTGGGAATGCAAGCTGGTGCAACCACTCTGGAAAACAGTATGGAGGTTCCTCAAAAAATTGAAAATAGAGCTGGTCTATGACCCAGGAGTCACACTGCTGGATATTTACCCTAAGGATACAAATGTAGTGATTTGAAGGGGCACATGCACCCAAATGTTTATAGCAGCAACATCCACGATAGCCAAACTATAGAAAGAACCTAGATCTTCATCAACAGATGAAAGGATAAAGAAGATGTGGTATATATATACAATGGAATACTATGCTGCCATCAAAAGAAATGAAATCTTGCCATATGCGATGCTGTGGATGGAACTAGAGGGTATTATGGTAAGCAAAATAAGTTAATCAGATAAAGACAATTATCATATAATCTCTCTGATACGAGGAATTTGAGAGGCAGGGTAGGGGTTTATGGGGGGTAGGGAAGGAAAAAATGAAACAAAATGGGATTGGGAGGGAGACAAACCATAAGAGACACTTAATCTCACAAAACAAACTGAGAGTTGCTAGGTGGAGGGGTTGCTGGGATAGGGTGGTTTGGGTTATGGACATTGGGGAGGGTATGGGCCATGGTGAGTGCTATAAAGTGTGTTAAGACTGATGATTCACAGACCTGTACCCCTGGGGCAAATAGTACATTATATGTTAATAAAAATAATTAAAGAAACCTAGATCTCTATCCAACTATGTACTTAGAAGTAATGGCTATAGCCCAGTACCTCATTTCCTCATCTCTAATATGGACAAGAAAGAACCTCTTTTATTTACTCTTAGTGACACTAAAAGAATGAGAGACTCTCTGAAGTTTTGAAAAGCTATGAACACATGGCTGTATGGCATTATTGTTATAAACAGCTATGGCCCTTTCCTATTTGCCTTGACACTCAGTATCCAGGAGCCATGACAACTTGAATGGCTCCCAATCCTCTTCTGGAGGCCCATCTCTACCCACACATTCTTCCCCCCCCCAAGAAGAACAATAAAATACTTATTAACAAGGCTCATTTTTTCACATTTTATTGAGAACCATGTGACATATATTGCTTTATACATTTAATACACAGAGCATGAAGATTTGATTTACATTTATTGTGAAATTGTCACATATGTTTAGCAAACATTCATCTTCTCATATATAAAAGAAATATTAAATAAAAAGAACTTTAATAAAGAAATATATGAAAAGAAATAAAGAGGAAGCTAAGAAGAAACGAATTTTTCTCCTTCTGATAAGAACTCATGGGCTTTTACTCTCTTAACAACATCCTTACATATCATTCAGCAGTGTTAACTGTAGTCATCCATTACCAAGCCCCATGTCAAGCTTTATTCCTTCACTTCCTTCTAAAAGTTTTCATGGTTTCAGGTCTTACAATTAAGTCTTTAATCTATTTTGAGTTCCTTTTTGTGAGTGGTATAAGATGCTAGTTCAGTTTCTTCTTGTGAATATCCAATATCCTAGCACTATTTATTGAAGAGATTGATCTTGCCTCCCTTGTCAAAATTAGTTAACCTTATATCCTTTAGCTTATTTCTGGGCTCTCCATTCTGTTCCACTCGTCTGTTTGTCTTTTTTAATGTCTATATTATACTGCTTTGATGACTGAAGCTTTATTGTATAGCCTGAAATCAAGAAGTGTGATGCCTCCTGCTTTGTTCTTCTTTCTCATAACTTCTTTGGTGATTCAGGGTCTTTTGTAGTTCCATATAAATTTTAAGAGTGTTTTTCCTTCTTTAAAATTGCCAATGGAATCTGGATAGGGATTGTATTGAATCTACAGATGGCTTTTGATAGTATTGATGTTACGAAAATATCAATTCTTCAAATCCATGAACAGAAGATACCTTTCATTTATGTGTTTTCTTTGATTTCTTTCCTCACTGTCTTATATATTACAGTGGAGATCTTTCACTTTCTTAGTTTAATTTATCCATGAGTATTTTAGCATTTTTTCATGCTATTGTATGTGGTATGAAGTTATTTCTTTTCCAGAAAATTCACTGTTAGTGTACTGAAAAACTACTGACTTCTGTTATACTAATTTTGTACCTAAAACCTTATTCAATTCATTGACTAGATTTAACAGTTTTTGGGTTTTTTTGGTTGAGTCTTAAAGATTTTCTATATATAAAATCATGCTATCACAAATAGAATCAATTTTACTTCTTCTTTCCAACTCTGATACCTTTTATTTCTTTTTCTTACCTCATTGGTCTAGCTAGAACTTCCGGTATTATGCTGAATTGGAATGATTAGAATGAGTATCCTGTCTTGCTCCTGATTTTAAGGGAAAAGCTTTCCACCTTTCAACATTGACTATGATGTTAGCTGTGGGTTTGTCATATGTGCCTTTTATTATGTTGAGATATATTCTTTCTACACATAACTTATTGAGTTTTTATCATGAATGGATGCTGATTTTTATCAAATGTTTTTTTCTGTATTTATTGGGATAACCACAGGATTCTTTTCTTTCATTCTATTAATGTGATGTATGATATTGACTGATTTAGGTATGTTGACCTATTGTGCATTCCAGAATGAACCCAATTTAACCCACAGTGAATGATCCTTTTAATGTGCTGAATTTAGTGTACTAGAATTTTACTGAGAAATTTGCATCTATATTCATCAGGAATATGGGTCTATAGTTTTCTTTTCTATTAATGTCCTTTTCTGATTTTGTTATCAGATAATGCTGGCCTTGGAAAATGCATTTGGGAGTGTTCTCTTCTTCTTGATTTTTTTGAAGGGTTTGAAAAGGACTAATATTAACTCTTTGAATGTTTGGTAAAATTTATCAATGAAGCCATCTGGTCCTGGACGTTTGTTCCTTAGGGGATTTTTAATTACTGACTCATTCTCCTAACTAGTAACTGATCTAATCATATTTTCTATTTCTTTCTGATTCAGTCTTGATAGTTGCATGTTTCTAAGAATTCTTGCATTTCTTCTAGGTTGTTTAGTTTGTTGTGATATAGCTGTTCATAGTAGCCTCGTAAACACTTTTGAATTTCTATGGTATCAGTTGTAATGTCTCAGTTTCATTTATAATTTTGCTGATTTGGGCCACTTCTCTTTATATTTTGGTTAGCCTACTTCAGGGTTTGTCAATTTTGTTTACCTTTTCAAAGACTCCTAGTTTGGTTAATCTTCTGTACTGTCTTTCTGTTTTCGATTTCATTTATTTCTGCTCTAGTCTGTAATATTTCTTTTCTTATGGTAACCTTGGACTGTTTATTCTTCTTTTTCTAGTTCCTAAGGTATACAGTTAGGTTATTTATTTGATATTTTTCCTTGCTTCTTAATGTAGGTATTTATTATTATGAACTTTCCTTTAAAAGCTGCTTTTGTTTCATCCCAGAAGTTCTGGTATGTTATACTTATATTTTTGTATGTTTCAAGAAACACTTTTATTTCTACTTTAGCATCTTCTTTGATCGGGGGTTGTTCAGAAGAGTATTGTTTAACTTCCATGTGTTGGTGAATTTTCTGGTTTTCCTCTTGTTTATAAGTTTTATGTCTCTGCAGTCAGAGAAGACACTTAATATGATTTCAATCTTCTTTTGAATTTGCTAAAACTTGTTTTGTGGCCTAACATATGATATCCTAGAAAATACTCTATGTGCACTTGAGAAGAATGTGTATTTTGCTGCTAGAAAGAATGATATATATGTATATGCTAGGTTCATTTGGTACACAGTGTTATTTAAATCCACTGTTTCCTTATTGATCTGCTGTTGCTGGATTACCTACCCGTTGTTGAGAGTATGGTATTAAAGTTCCAAACTATTATTGTATTAGTGTTTATTTCTCTTTTTAAAGTTTTTGTTTTATATATTTAGGTGTTCTGCAGTTGGGTGTATAAACATTTACAAATATTGTATTTTCTTGATGTACTGACCACTCTATCATTATACAAAAACCTTTATCTCTTTTTACTATTTTTAGTTTAAAGTCTATTTTGTCTGATTAAGTATAGCTACTCCTACTTTTCTTTGGTTGCATTTGTTTGAAACAACTTTTTCCATCTTACTTTCATTCTATGTGTGTCTTAAGGCTAAAGTGAGTCTCTATTAAGCAAAATATTGTTGTAATTTAATCTTCTTATGCTTAGTGATTATTGATAGGTAAGGACTTACTGTTGCCATTTTATTAGTTTTTTTCTGGCTGTTCTGTAGATTCATTGTTCTTTATTTCTTATCCTGCTGTAATTTTTATGTTTTGATGTCTTTGGGTATCAGTATGCTTTGAGTTCTTCATCATATTCTTTTCTGTAATTACTAGAGGATTTTCCCTTCTGGGAAAGCCATAAGGTTTACATAAAATATCTTGAACTTTTAATACCCTATTTTGAACTACTTAACATCCAGAGAATTCATAAATTTTATACTTTTACTTCTCCTTTTCCTCACATTTTGGGTTGCTGCCATTAAAATTTACATTTTTTACCTTGCATGTCTAGTAACAGATTATTGTAGCTATTGGTTATTTTTGCTATGTTCTTTTTTGAAACTTTGGACTAGAGTTGTAAATAAATTATGCACCACTACTGCCATATTGCAGAATCTAACTCTAACTATACTTTAACATTACAGTGAGATTTATAATACTTTTCAAATATTTTTATGATGTTAGCTAGTGGTCTTTTACTTCACTCAAAGAATTCCCTTCAGCATTTCCTCTAAGGCAGGTCTAGTGGTAATGAACTTCCTCAGCTTCTGTTTGGGAGTTTGTATCCCTCCTTCATTTCTGAAGGACAGCTTCACCAGGTATTGAATTCTTCATTGATGGTTACTTTCTTTGAATATTTTGAATGTCATCCCATTCTCTCCAGGTCTGAAAAGTTTCTGCTGAGAAATCAACCAGTATTCTTGTGGGGGTTCCCTTGTATGTAACTTCTCTCTTTTTTCTCTTGCTGTTCTTAAAATTATTTGTCTTTGACTTTTGATGACTGAATTACAATGCCTTGATACAGCCTTATTGGGGCTCAATATATTTGACATCCCTTGGGCCTCATAGAAATGGATGTTCATTTCTGTCCCCAAACTCAGAAAATTTTCAGGTACTATTGCTTTATATATAATTTCTGTCCATTTATTTCTCTTTCTGCAATTCCCATAATACAAACATTGTTTCTTTTCATTGTGTTCCCTAATTCTGAAGGCTTTTCCACTCTTTGTTGTTGTTGTTGTTGTTGTTGTTGTTGTTTGTTTGTTTGTTTTGGTTCCACTCAGTGTAATGAGTTCCCCTGAGGGCTATTCCAGGTCACCAATTCATTTTCTGCATAGTTGAGTCTATCTTTGAAACTCTATTGTATTCTTCAGTTCATTTTTTTCCAACACTAGGAATTCTATGTTAGTGTTTATTTACTTGATAGTTGCTATTTCCTTGTCACACTTCTTGTTTTGTTCGTATGTTGTTTTCCAAATTTCCTCTCCTTCCTTGTGTTTTCCAAAACACAAGTTACCTGTGTATTCCTTGTAATTCATTAAGCTTTCTTTAGAGGATTATTTTGAATTCTTTGTCTAATTTCCATTTCTTCAGGGTCAGCTATTGGAGCTTTATTAGTTTCCTTTGATGATGCCATATTTACCTAATTTTTTTGTGATCACGGATTTCTTACATTGATATTTGTGCATATGAGTAATCAGACTCCTCTTTTAGACATTATAGATTTGCTTTGGCAGACACAATGATTCACCAGTCGACTTGGTTTGGGTTTCTCAGTGTGTTTGTTGGAACAACCTTGGACTGGTGCGACATGTTACTATGGTCTATTTTGGGGTGAGACAATTGTTTGAATTCTGAGGATGGGGTTGGGGGAGTGCACATCTGGCTTAGAACAGCTGGTTGGATAGGACTGCTGGTTTGATTCCCTACCCAAATGAGGACGTAAATGGGCTCTAGGGTAAAATGGATCCTTTGACCAGGCTTACTAGATGGTTGGAACTGGTTATTATATTCAACAATAGTTGGGTCTACGAATTACCTTCCCTTCTCTAGTAGGCAACAAAATGGGACCCAGAGCTCATACAGTTCACTGTTTGGGAGCCCCAATCAGGCTAGAGTGTGTACTCAATAACCTGATCAGGTGAGATCACTGATTTTGCCTTGCAAATAAGGGAAGCCATGAGTTTTGCTGTCTGTTCAAATGCCACTGTATGTAGGACTATGAATGGGCAGCTTCCCATATGCTCTGTTTAGGTTCTCTGGTCAGACAGGCTTAAGGTTGTCTTCAGCAATGAGGGGAACTACAAATTAGACTCCCTGACTGGGTGCAGTGGGAGAAACTGTTCCAAAGCCAGTGAAGGTCTTTGTTGTCTTAAGTCAATCCAGACCCGAAGTTCCTTGGCTGAACAGGGTCACTGGCTTCACTTTGCAACCTACTGACTCTACCTGCCCTTCCCGGGTTCAGAAACACTGCCAGGCTGCACAGCTTCCAGGAGTTGTCATCAGCCCTGATCATATGGAGCTAGGTGAAACTCTTCACAGAGGATAGGGCTGTCTCAGCTTCTCTGTCTGGGAGGGAAACGGAGGGACCACTCCAGGCTAGTCACAATTTCCCAAACAGCCTCTCTGGTTGGAAGGGGATGGGAGCTACCCACAGCTATGGCTATGAATTAATCCTCTTGCTTGGGCATAACATAGGGACCAACCATGCCTGCTATCAACTTGGCTCCGGGAGTAATCAACTTTACCCACCCACCTCTTGGCTGGATCATCACCAGGCCACATAGCTTCCAGTTGTCATCAGGTTTGTGGTGGAAGATGGGGCTGGAAGACACTCTCCACACGGATAAGGCTGTAATTTAGCTCCTTGTCTGGGTGTGGACAAACCAGGTTGTAGGGCTGGCAAAACTTATTCAAGGATCAGAATCAGGCAGATCTGCACCCCACCAAATTTCTTGGTCAGAATGAGCCCCCAACTTGGTTCTGCAGATGAGCAAAACCACTGGTTGGGATTACGACTTGGGTACTTCAGGTGCGAATCACACTTGCCAAGACCCATGTGCTGGTTGTTAAAAGTACCATGCCCCTTCTTTCACTCCCCTCCCTTCTCTGTCACAGTCAGATTTCCAATGATTGTTCCTGAAGATTCCCCTGCAATCTCCATGGTGCAAGATCAGAGTAGTGGCTCCCATAAAGGAAACCCAATGCTGGAGACTAGGAGCTGGTTATCCCCCTCACCCCACTGCGCCCCACTCCAGTCTTTTTTTTCCCCTGGAGGAGCCAGAGGCTCGGGGGCCATTCTTTGCCTGGTGCTGCACTGGTTTGGGGGAGAGGCAGTGTGATCAATGTGAAGCTGTTTCTGTTACCTTCTAATGAAGTCTGTCTGGGTGTCTACAGTGAGGAGCTATAGCCTACCCTCCCCGGACCATGCTCTAGGATTCTCTCAATGGTATCACATTCCTGAACGGTTATTAGTTGCTCTTAAGATGCAGAATGAAGTCGGGAACAATGTATTTCACCATTTTGGTGCTATCATTCTCCGGCCATTACTTTTTAATTGCTCAATTAAGAAAACTGATAGCTAATATGTTAAGGTAAAAGGGTACATGCTGTATATTCAAATTTGATAAGGAAAAATCACTTATGCAACATTTTATTCTCCACTTCAAAATGATAACAGTCGTTACATCGGGGTCAGGTAGTGATGGGGATAATTACAATCTGCTTTATAGTCCCTGAATTTTCAACAAATAATTGAATTACTTTTGAATTAAGAGAAACGAAAAAAGAAAACAGACACAGGGTAAGGGCTGTCGACTTTCCCAAAGAAAAGAGTGATAGCCTGCCCAGCAACCTGCCAGCTGCCCCCTCCCTCCTTCAAGAACAGAGAAAAGAGTGAGCCCTCACCGCTCCTCCAGGGCCTTACCCTCATCTCTGCTTTTAACCCGACCCTCTCTCAGAAAACCAAAAATGTCCTGGGAAATCACCTGCCACTGTTCCCAAATTGCTGTTCTCCCCCATCAGTTCAGGTCACCAGAAGCTGATTTTACCCAGAAGTGTTCTCGATGTCAGCCCCATCAGTCTGTCCTTCTTAAAAACACCTTTGATCTGGGAGTTCAGAAAGAAATGCTCCCCCCTCCCCAGCACAAAGTATGCATGTAACCCACAGTCAGGCATATAGGAAGCTCTCAATAAATGTCAGGTCCCTTCCTTTCTACTGTCCACCTCCTGCCACTTACGCATCCCCTTTAAATAAAAGTGTCACCTCCGGTGCATAGATATTTGCCATACTAGTACAGTCTTAAACCGTTTACACAGACCTCCACAGATATGCACAGACATAAACGGGATTTGCTTAATAAACACTGTAGCATCTCCATTCTGTGCTTTAAAACTATGCATGCTAATTTTCTAGAAGACAGAAGGCAAGTGTCGCACAAATTAAGTTTCCTCACAGACAAAAGCAGCTGTCTCACCTCACTTAACATCCCCACGGTCATGTTCAACAGTCCGAGCTTTAAAACTACCACTGGAGGTATGTTTAAATTTGAGGGAAACTGCAGTTCTGGACATCTGGATGCATTAAAAAATAACCTAACCCCCTCTTTTCCCTAAGGATAATATTGATAAATACATATAATATAGTCACACCCTTATGCTAAAGATACACACTTGGCATATTTTAAAAATTATTCTTGTTTTTATGAATCTAAGAATTTGTTTAACCCAACAGTTTGTGCCTTAATTACAAGCCACTGACATGCCTTAATAAATAGACTTGCCAGGGTTTCACATCCATGGTTAAATTCTGCCTTGTAATAAATATGAGGGATTAAAAGTTGCACCAAATTTTCCTGTGATGGCATGCACATAGAGTATCACTTCTACAAACTGATATTTTGTTTCAGGGAATAAACTGAAAATGTAAAAGTCAACCATGATACTGCTAATTGTCCTTACTTACTCTAGAAAAAATAACTGCCAGTTTTCAACTCTATTCCCCATCCCAGGCTAATTCTTGAAGCACAACTTGAGTTTGCCATGGAACACGGAAGGAAAATTTGCTAGGAGACAGGACAGAGCATGCCAAGGCGCAGGGTGACGATGAGAAGCACGGGCTGGACAACGCGCATGCCTTCGTCACGGCTGGAGCACACGTGGGAAGAGAAGTGCCGAACAGTCTCTAATGTCCATTTCAGCTCCAAAATCCTCAGATTTGGGTTATCAGAATACACCAGGGTATTCTCTGCGGCTTAGATCTAGGGAAGCAGAAATAACTTTTGGCTATCAAAACAGAATATGCATTTAGACCACATTTCTTGGTCCAGACAGAGGAAGTTGCACCCCCTATATCCTGGTCCAGGAAAGACAGAGACTCTAGGTTCCTTTTTCCATCTGGGTTTCTATCTAGCTAATGTTCCTCTCCACCCCACCCCCATGACCCCAGCCTGAAGCACAGACCTGGGCCCCAAAGTTGAGAGTATGGATTGCGTACTGTCCTAACCCTTGAGGAAGGGATACATACTATCCTCACCCTTCCCCCTCTCTACCCTCCTGGCTGGAACTGATTTTCCAAGTGCAAGCACGAGGCCCCCATAAAGACACAGAAGCACCCCTCTGGTGAGTGAGGAAAGATACCCTCAGTGATCACCTGAGGGGTCAATGTCTCCAGCAGAGCAGAGTGGCTCAGACACCTTCTGACTTGACCACCTGCTAAACTTTGAACTTGACAAGTTAAGTAAGCCTCTAAAACTCAGGGTCTTCATGTACAAAATGGAGAAAAAACCCACTTACCTCACAGGTGTGTGTGTGTGTTTGTGTATGAGGGAGAAAGAGGCAGAGAGAGATAATAAAAAGCATTTAGCAAAACATAACCCAGAGGAAATGCTCAGGAAATGTTAGATATTTTTGCTATGGTTCCTTAAGAAGACAGCTGAGGGGCATCCAGCTTCTCATATATCTTTGCAAGTCCTAGCCTTTCAAGTGAGTATTTATAAGGTCACTACAGTAATTACGTGAAAATTCTCTGATTAGTTACACAAGAGAAATCACATTGGTGTTCTGACATGGCTGGTGTGCCGCTGAAGAAAGGCATAAAAGTAAATCCATTCCTTCTGCTGGTAAGCTTGGAATATCTCTCATTAAATACCAACACCATAGAAAACAGAACCTTTGGGCCATGAAAAGGCAAATTTTGCTGGAAAGCTTTCACTCATTTATTTGTGTACTGATGGCTTATTATAGGTCAAGCACCATTAAGTAGCTAGGGCACAGGATCAAACAAACAACAGATGATAATCTTTGCCCCCAAGGGGTTTCCATTCTAGGAGAGGGAGAATGAAAAGAAATGAAGATAAGAGCCAAATGTACATGATAATAAGGAGTTTAGAAAGAGGGCAGTAAAAGGTGGCAAGCAGCTCTGTGGGCAGGTGAAATTTTTCAGTAGGCCATTTAGGTAAGTGGTCACTGAGAAAGCTGCACTTGATTGAATATCTGAAGGAGGTAAGGGAGTGAGCATGTAGATGTGTAGGGGGAAAAGGACACCAGGTTGATGTAGCAGAGGGGCCTCCAGGGGGAACAGGCTGGTGTGCTCAAGGAACAAGAATGAAGGCAGTGCCACAGGAGTTCACAAGCTAGAGAATAGTATAGATAAAGTCAGAGAAAAACAAGGCACCAGATTCTGCGGAGTCTTTTGGAAGTTAGGTGAGGAAGCCGTTAGTGTTTGGTGCAGAGGACAGGTAAGATCAGACCAATGTTTAGCAATATTAGTGAGTGAAGTGTTAAAAACAGACCATAGCAAAGAAATGCTGAAGCCAGCAAACTGGTTAATTATATTCGTAATACATTACAATTAGATATAATTAACTATTATTTACAACATACTGTAGTATGTCTATACCATGGAGACTCTGAGCAGTGCCATCCTTGAGATGAGGCAAGGAAGACGGCAGGAGAAGCAAGAGGGTGGGGTAAAGACTGGGAGACTCGTCCTGGGCATGCGAAGCTGTAGATACCCTATAGAGAGCCCAAGTGAGTGTTGAATAAACCGCTGAGTATAGAGTATGGAGCACGAGGGAGAGTTATTTAGGACACCCAGATGACATTATAAACCATGTGACTGGAGGAGATTGCTATGTGATTGAGTCTTGTTGTAAAAGAGAAGATGTTTGATGGGATGCCTGGGTGGCTCAGTCGGTTGAGCCGCTGCCTTCGGCTCGGGTCATGATCCCAGCGTCCTGGGATCCAGTCCCGCATCGGGCTCCTTGCTCGGCGGGAAGCCTGCTTCTCTCTCCGCCTCTGCCTGTCTGCCACTCTGCCTGCTTGTGCGCTCGCACGTGCTCTCCCTCTCTCTCTCTCTGACAAATAAATAAATAAAATCTTAAAAAAAAAAAAAAAAGAAGAAGAAGAAGCAGAAGAGAAGATGTTTGAGAGCTAATCCCAGGGCATTCCTATGGTCAGTGAAAAAGGGGGTACAGGAAACTCCACGAGGCAGCAGCCAAGAATGCCGAGAAAGACCGTGCAGAGTACTGGAAAGGAAAACCAGTATGTCCTTCAATGACACAGCCAAGAATAGTTCCAGTGGAGTGATGAGGACAAAAAGCTGACCGGTTTAGGGCTAGGAGAATCCAGATGGAAAGCAAGTGAGGGAAAGAAGGATAAGCAATGCTTTCAAGGAATATTACTGAAAAGGGGAGCATAAAATGAGGCAGTGTCTGCAGGGAGATGTGAACTCAAATGAAGGATGTTTCTTAATGATGAGAGGGATTACAACACACATGCATGCCATTAGGAAGTAAAAGAAAGCAGAGAATGATGCAAGAGAGAGACAGTGCAACCAGAGTTTCCACTCAGAATCAGGAGAGCCAGAAATGGGCCCCCAAGCCCCAAAACACAGGTGAGAGGCAGGGGAAAAGGCCTCTCCCCACCTTGACAAGCCCAGGAGTAGGACCTGCAGGATTAACCCTTCAAATACTGGAAGTTTCCAGACTGCTAGCCAACCTGGGTGACTATAATTCACCAAAGAGATCATTTAGAGAATGCAGGCTCCTGGGGGGACCCCAGAAGGACTATGGGTGATTGTTTCCATGGCCCTGCACCTCTGCCTCGGGGCCTAACCTAACCTTCTGACTCCTAAGCCCTGGGAGCAAGGCTGAAGTTAACAGCAGATTATTATTCAGGCTCCAATAGTTCTGAGATAGAGGTGTCAGCACATTCCCAAGGAACAGAAAAGGAGGCTGGAACACGGGGCACCAGCCACTCCTCGCCAAAGAGCTAACCTGGTGTGGTCCAGCAAACGTGGAAAATAAAATGCAAATACCTGATTTATGATACTCATGCCCTAGGGACATTTTCTTTCTTTCTTTCTTTCTTTTCTTTTCTTTTTTTAGAAATCAAAGGCACGTGATGGAATCTTAGATGCTGTAGGTTTGTTTTCCTTTAAACAAGGTTCCCGTCTTTTTGCAATTCCAAGTTTGATGGGTAGAGGACGGAAGGCAAGCAAGATAGGCAAACATGTGCACATTTATAATATGGATAAACAAGCAGATTGATAAGAACAAACACGTTAAAACACAGAATGCATGAATTCATTCACTTCTTTAGGTGCTGCCTTGTTCCAGGAAAAATATAAGACGAGGAAATGTACACATAAGGCTAAAATGCCGAGCTAAAGGACAGGAGATGCAAGAAGCGGATGTGGGTGCCAGTTAGCTCTAGGCTCCAAGGATGCCCTAAGCACTCTGGGCCACTGTTTCCTCATCTCCAAAACAGGGGACAAAACCACAGGGTCTCAGGGACTCCACTACACCGACATATCTTTGACTTCACAATTCATCTCAATTCCCAAAAGGCATTTCTCAGCCCAGCGAAGAATCGGCCTTACAAACGCCGCCCTCCACGCGCGTCTCTATCTGAGACAACTCATTTGTTCTGTGGCTCCTCTGTGCCTGCTGAATGGTTTCACAACAGGCTGCTTTCACAAATGCTCCCCATTCCACGGCCCCCCGGCACACGGGGGCCTTCCGAGCCAACGGGCTCTTTCCAAGCCAACCCTGCAAGGCTGGAGAAGCTGCGCACGTTGAGTCAATGGTCCCAAGGACCAGCAGCTTAGAAAAGTCCATTCAACAAAGCAACTCATGGAAAGCAGGGCTTGCTTCTTAAATAAATATCACGGCTGCTGATGGGAAAATTAAAAGAAAGAAGGCTCGAGGATCTCTTAGAGAGAGGAGCACAAGTGTTTGGGAGGGTGAAGAGGGAGCTTGGTCAACTTGAAAACAAGGCAATATAGGAGATTTGGAAGGTTTGGGGTTGGCTTACCATTTCTGCACACGATTCTCTTCAACACAGGCATTTCTGATCCAAACAGCAAGATAGGAAACCCAGGTCCAAAAGAAGAGCTAAATACGGCTATAGTACACCATATTATACTGTACACTCAGTAGAAAGAGAACAGTTATAAAGGACCCTTAGTGTTTCTGAACAAGTTTCTGAACCACACTATACATTTGCTACCTTAGATAGCACAGCAGGTTTTCACTCTAAACCACCTAAGTATGTAGATTTTTAAACACCATTTAAATGATCTTCTCCCCAAAGAATTAAATTACCATTTATAGCCTATTCCTCTATTAAAAATTAATGAATTTACTAGCTCCTAGGATGGAGGCCTTCATTTGTTTTATAATGAAAAAAGCTTTGATCTGCAATTCTCCAAGGCTGTGATTGTTTTTATTCTTCAGTTCTTCTCATTAAAAATAAATACCTCCATTCTCTAAGATACACCTGCAAAGCACTTAAAACACCCATTCGAACAATAGGAAACCTATTTTCGTCTCCCCGCAAAAGAATCTACTGTTTAAAGTGCTTCTGCAGTGGGAAAAGCACTTTTCTTCACTACCCAGGCACCATTCTGGGTGGTGAAGGACCAAAATTGAAGGTTTGCAACTAATCAGTATTTACAGAGCGAGCTCAAAGGGCAACTTCTTAAAGCCAAAGATCTGAGTTGTAATCAGAATTCTTCACATATTGTCTTTTGCTCAAGAGGGAGTAACAAGCCAACTTGAAGTCACAGTCTGATTCATTGAGTACTTCAGGCTATACCCCCTAATGAAGTCCAAACCACCAGGAGCAGATTCTCTAGAACAGACGCCATGAGCCTTAATAGCAAAAGGCAAATGAGCTCTTTGTGCATAACCCAAAAAATGGCTGATTTTTTTCTCCCATGCTATCACTACAGTAAAATGCTCATAACCAGGTCCTAAGTGTTTTATGTATTATTAAGACAAGGGAAGAGGGAGGCTTTTCGAAATGAACTAGTTTTCAGAGACTGCTGCTAATTCAAATGTGGTCATTCAGGAAAACAGCTACCCCAAAACACATTCTATATTTGAATAACATGACCCACTCCAATCCAGTAACTCTTTGCTGATTACACAAAGGGCTCCATGAACAAATGGAGTCATAAGTCCCCTCTGTGTGGATAGGGGACGGTTTCTCAAAGCTATTTCCAGGGTCTGGGCATTCACATTCATTACTCACTGCTAGATTATCCAGGCTTCTGTGACATGAGATTTAGAATAATCAAAAACCCTGGGCTGATCCTGTCACTGGCAGTGATTGCCTGCCTAGAAGTCGATAAAACAGTCTTGAACCCTGAATTTTTCCAATCCACAGACACTGCATACTGAATCTCTACAATCAATCAGCTGCTGGAATGACAAAGCATCACCAGCAATGTGTATCCCCACTGCCAAAACTGGAGAGAGTTTCCCATTAGGAACCGTCTCTGATCTAAAGCCCGGAGCCAACAGCAAAGAGAAGCAGTCAGTCTCCGGGGAGTGGAGGGGAGTCACGCTGCTGTTAAGCAGTAATTTTTGCCAACACTCTCATCTTGGGGAAGAGCATTAGCAGTGGCACTCAAGAGTGCTGCCAAGCTGTTTACCCACTGCCTGCCATCCTGCCCACCACACCCGTTCTCCTGAGAGGAGGGGAAGGGAAGCAAGGTGGAACATTCTAGAAAACAAAACACAGATTCCCCCAAATAAGTTACATCGCCATTTCCATCCTCTACTGTCTCAAACACACATACAAAAATACATAAGTGATTAAAAAGATCATTTTCTTAATTTTGGCACTGAATTATAAATATGCAAATGACTCCTCTAGGAGACAAAACACTGACATGCACAACAGAACCAGATAGGATTCTTCTGCCAAGAATACTGCTTTCCCCTAAGTATAAAGGAAATAATTTCAAATTTGGCGAAGATAGATAATTTCATAAAAACAGAGGGGACCTAACTGCCGGTCCCCAGATGTCCCACAGATGATCAGCCACTTGAGCAGATACTTCGAATGAGCTTCTCTGGAGCTACAAGAGGGGGTGACCCTGTGAAAAGAACATGGTCAGCACTTCTCAATCTGCAACGCATCTTCCTTCTACCCAGTATCCTAACTCCTCACCTTCCACCACACATAAAAGCTTGGCAGCACAGTCAATCACTGTCCATCCTAGAAAGCCTAACCATTTGACAAAATAAATAAAAATGATAATAATAATAATAATTATTATTATTATAATACCATCATGTTAACAGATAACCACCCGCCCTTAGTAAAAGCTGCACATGCATACATGAGTGTCTAATTAGAAAAACAAACAGACTGGATGTGTTTTCAGAAGTTGTAATCTTAGCCGTGCTCATGCAACTCATAAGCAGAGCCCACAGAGCTGTCTTACTCTACATCCTCCCATTCCTACCTTCTACTCTACACTCTCCCATTCCCACCTTCTCAAAAATGGAAGACATCCATCTCTGACTTCACCAGGCAACCTCACCTTTCCTAAACATTCCCTAATTTGTGTCCCAGAGATATCCACTAACTCGATGAGAGCCCGCTGCCCTCCAGCTTCTGCTCCCTCCCAGTCTCATTGCATAAAGAAACCAGGAGGATCATACCTGTAATGTTATTTTCCTAATAGAAAATTCTATCACCCGTGGGCTATGAGCATCTAACTCTAATCTAGATGAAACCTCCTGTTTTCTGATGTCCCCAAGGTAATACTGTCTTTGGCTATATTTCAGCAGTTCAATTCTCCTCAGACGGTATTTATAGAGTTTCCTCCATGCGCCAGCGCCACGCTCCATCTGGGAAAATGAAGGAACAGCAGCCAGTTGCAGCCATCTGTGCAGAAGACTGACCTGCAGGCATTCCTAGGACAACAGCTGAAGTACTCTGCTTGAAAGCACGTGCAAAGAGCTAAGGGGTAGAGCAAGGAAATCCTCCTAGTACTCAGCCTCTGCAAAGTTCATCTAAAGAAGTCCAGTACAGGTTTGTTCAAGCACAGTGGGACCCGGGATTAACAACTAAAATCAACACACCGAACCCTACGGTAAGATGGGCCTGTTCCAAGAGCCCTGGCTACTTTCCCATCTTAGCTATACCCAGCCCCAAACTACGGGAAGGATTTTCCAGGCTCGAATCCTCATAGCATGATATTCCCATTCTTCCCCTTACCTTTCTTTACCTTAAAACCCAAGAGAGGGAATCTTTACAGGTGGTGCGAAGGCCCGTGAGCAACAATATCACAGCCTGCTCATGGCTTCCTCTGCAAATCCCGTGTCAGCCCCAACCTCCTTTTCCAGCACTATTTCCATGTTCTTACTTTTGTGGACCCCACAGTCCAACCAAAAGGCTTCACTTCTGGGATCACAGAGGCTTGATGCCTTCTCATTTCCCTGTGGTTGACACACTATATCCACTGCCGTGATGCCTCCCACCTCACCCTCACTACAGCCCTTTTCATATGTCTATCCTTCAAAGCCAGCTCAAATGCCACCTCCTCTGCCATCCTCCCAGAGCTATCCGGCTCCTAACTTTCCTATTTATTTACTTATTTACTTACCCACCACAAGGATATTAAAAACCTACCCCGTGTTGTGTTGGGTACTAGGGGGGTAGAAATAAATGAACAGAATTTTCTCCAAGCCCTCAGGGCACCCCCAGAGACAGGGCGGTATACACATGCAGTACAAGAGGGTGAGGGATTTCACAATGTCCCAAACAACCTTTTGTGTCCCAAGACGCAAAGAACACCATCTGCTCGGATGGGTCAGTAAAGGCTTCAAGGAAGAGGCCTTGTCATCCCTTCTGGTCTTTGAGCTACTTTAGGGCAAGGTCTGTGTTTAGTTCCTGCCCCTCCAGGTGGACCAGCCCAATAAACAGTCTGAAATAAAGGAATAAAGGCATGGACAAATGAATAACAAATCAATTCACCCCAGGGCTCTCACTTTGTGCAAGATCATTTTAACAAAAACTTCCAGAAAACACAAAGATTCCAATCTCAGTGACAAGGGGTAGGAGAAGTACATCACTTAGCTGTTCCTGAATGGAAGGTTAGACCAGAAGCTTATTCAAGTGAACAGGCCATCATTAACTGTAAAAGCTGCAGAAGAAAACTGGATTCAACTCTTCGGGGCATTCACTGAACTGCTAGCTAAAAATCTATGAAACCCAAACCATGAAAACTAATGAGTAGAGAATCGAGGTGTTACAGAGCCAGTGTCCTGATAGAACTGGGCTTACCTGACTGTCACAGCACTGAGGATGCTTTAGAAAATGATTTAAGGTTTAATGCTTGAGGTGGCGGTTTCATGTCAAAAATTTTGACTGATGAACTTGATAATACTCCAAACTACGTGTCAAGTAGAAAAATCTGACTGCCTCTCAACTCAGAGGCAAAGCTCGCTACTGATAAGCAAGTCTCAGATTTGATTCTGCTTTAATAGGAATAAAATGGTTACTGGTATGATCTTTTCTGGGGCGATAACACCAAGATGATTTCCCAGAGAATTAGTCCAGCTTGTAGACAGAGCACTGAACTGGGATTTGCATGCAAATAGGATCCCAAAGACCAGGTTCCAGAACCAGCCTGATAACTTAATTGTTATGTGAGGATAGAGCAATCATTCAACCTCTATACTTTTGTTTGCTCATCTATAAAACAAAAATAGGCATGTTGACTGGCTTACTTTGCAGCCGTGAAATCAGATTGTAAATTTCAGGTCAATGCAATGGGTGGGTAAAAGACAGTCCTTGAAGTCTGGTTCAATGCTGAGATTACCTAACTTCACAAAATAAAGTTAATGTTGAACTAGGATTAATTTATATTTTCTAAACAGCTTCACTAGATTAAGCTAAACAGAATTCCTATTCTTGTTCTACAAATGAAGAAACAGAGCAAGGAGCAGAGTTCTACCGGTTCTGTCTTGAAACTGTTTCTTTGGAGCACTTTACGTGGCAAACTGTCAAGTTTCATGGATATAATACCCACAGCCACCAAATCCAACCCGTAATCAATTAACATTAGGTGGATTTCAGTAGATTCCCAAGGGATCTCTGTTCACTGTACCTCCCCCCGATGCCAGCTCTTCCTTACTACAAATTACCTCTCTCAAGACTTGACAATATTGCCTTGCTCAAGATCCACAGGGATGCGTGTGAGTTTAAGTAAAATTCCAAACTGTTTCCTTTGCCGTCTCCTTCTTTAGGAGTACGACAAACGACCTCTTTACTGTCTTCAAAATTCATTTCACCAGCTCCTGCTTTTCTCACTCTGACCATCCACATGTCCACCATTTTCTCTACTTCTCTCCAGATCTCATCCATGTTTCGAGACTCAACTCTTGCTTCACAGCCTTCAAGAAGCCACTACACATACAGGGAGTGGGTGTCAAATCTTCTATTCCTCAGACTCCCCCTGGACACGGTCGATCATTTTATCATTGCACTTACCAAAGTTCATGCTGAGTCCTATCTGCGGTATTTTCTCATAAATGAGACTGACAAATAATTCTGTGGACGAGAAGCCATGTTTTGTCATCTTTGAATTATCTGATGTTCTTTCTGTCATGCTTTACAAATAGTAAGCATTTAGCACCTGTTGTTGAAGTTACAGAACTGAACTTATTTATCCCTGAGCTATTTATCCCGCAAATATTTACTGGACACCTTATGACCCAGGCACAGTCATAGGCTCTGGGGATACAGTGTTAATAAAACTAATATTCATCTCTATTATCTATCGCAGGTTATAATAAAGAAATGGGCAATCTATTTACTGTATCTGATTTTGATCACTTTATAGCAAAATAAAATAAAAATAAAAACCAAATCTGAGACATGTACAATTCCAAGGCAAAGAAAGGTTTGTGATTTTAAGTTAACAGGTCAGGGAAGGCCCAAGTGAAAAAAATTCAGAAGGCGGAATGGGTGATACAAGGTAGAGGACCAGCTATGTGCAAATACATCATCAGGTACTGTTAAATACTGAAATCTAAACAAGACATGCTTCTTATCCTTGAGGATCCTTCAAGTATCATAACAGAGAAAGTACAGGCAAAAATGACTTATACAGAGCAGGAGACAAGGAGTCTTGCCAAAGAGACTTAAAATCTCTCCTCAGAGAAGAGACACAAGGAAGAACTCCAAAGAGCTGATGGCATTTGAAACAGACACAAAAGAAGGGGCCTGGTATATACAGGCCAAAGGGTGGGGGCGGGGATTTGAAGAGTAGGACTCTTGAATGTAAAGATGCTAGTTTAAATTCTAGGAAGAGGAGTAATCCAGACAAGGAGACCCTTCTCCCAGGTCTCCTGTGAGGCACAGCATCCCAGTGAGTGATTAGAGTATCTGCCTAACTCCAGAAGAAGCTTCATTTCACGTTTATTGATTCATTTACCTTTGATTGAGCACTCACCCCAAAGCAGTTCCTGTGCTGGGCACTGAGAAAAAGTCATTTAAGACTTAGGCCTTCTGAAGAGATTGGTAGTTCACATAAGATTCCCAGGTGGGGTGATACCCGAACCCATTTGCACTGTGCCTAATTAGAAATGTTTTCTTGATTGTAAAATATACATAGCCTTGTAGAAACTTGGGAAACATAAAAAAAATATAAAGAAAAAAATAAAACAAACCTACCACCCAAAGAGTTTCTATTAATTTTAAGATTATTTCCTTTCAGTGATTTTTCTCTTTTCTTTTTTTGTAAGTAATCTCTACTTCCAATGTGGAGCTTGAACTCACAACTTTGAGATAAAGGGTCACATGCTCTATGAATAGAGCCAGCCAGGCAGCCCTTCTTCTAGTGATATTTTACAATCTCTCTCTTTTCTTCCTTATGAAACATAATAAACACTAAGATGTATAAATGAGAATACATATACATGTGTTTGTGCTTCAGGTGCTTTTAATTTAATATTATCTTATAGGTCTTCTCTTATGTTATCAAAAATCTATGAAAATATAAATATAATAGCTATGCACTGTTGCATTGTATTTACTCTGCCATGAGATATTTAAATTGCTTCAAAGACAGTATTTCTGCGATTATAAATATCTGCAATAAACATATTTACAGATAAATATTTGTTTCATTAAAAGAAACTCTTAGAAGTGGACTTATTAGGTCAAAGAGAACATGCATATTTTCAATAAGCTTGAGTTTTAAAGAACAAATAGAAGCAAACTAAGAGGAAAGGGAAAGCAGTGTTGGCACCAGGAAGAGTATGAACGAAGATTCATGGGCAGAGAACAGTACAATAGCTTCCAGGAACTTCAGGTAATTTGGTCAGGTGAGATCAAAGGGGTGTGTTCATCGGGCTGAGGGAGTGGCTGAGCTGAGATGAAGCTCAAGAAACGGACAAGAACCACATCATAAATAGTCTGGAAAGCTACATCCCAGGGATTTGACTCCATCGTGGAGGTAGTTATGAGAAACTCTGAAATATTTTAAGCAAAGGAGGAACATGGTCAAATTTGTGATTTAGAGAGGCCACACTTGTGGCAATGACAGATGGGGATACACGGAAGCAGAAAAGACGCCCCTGAGAGCTCCTGTAATATCCAGGAGTAAAGTAAGAACGGCCCGAAGCAAGGCGTCAGGAATATACAAAAAGGGATACGTACAAAGGATATTAAATCATTTGAATGTACAAAATACGGTGACTGATTTCAAAGACAGTGAAGTACCCCCATCAGGGCGAATTGTAGTTGACTCTTCCCATTTGAGATGGGCCGGTGTAAGTTCTGGAAGGAATCTACATGTCCTTCGTGTTAAATATCCTCTTTAAATTCTCCCCAAAAATGTCAACAGCTATCTGTGTTCCCACTTACTTCTGACAGATGATGTGTCCTCAGTATCTTAAAGTTTTGTGTCTAAGCAAACCTACATTTGCCTTTCATGCATCTACGAAGGGCATGATGGCCTCAGCAGTGATCTAGCCGAGGGAGAGGCTGAACCACACACTGTGGCAGGTCACACCAGGGACAGGAGGCAGGTGGGCCCTGATGGCTATTTCGACAAACCCACATGCCCTAAGGTCATCTTACGCAGAGCATAAAGTCTTACAAAAGTCTTACTGTACCTTACAAAAGATACAGTAGTATGATTTTAAATGGTATTACTATTCTTTGGACCCACCTCTATACTGCTCATGCTAGGGTTTCATCCGCCTGGTTCACGCATGTCCTAATTCAGACCTACTGTTTTCCTTTCCTCTTCTCCTGGCATGACTATGGTTCTTAAAATCCAACAAGTACCCACCAGAGAGGACAAGAAGCCATCCAAGATGGAAATGCGCAGGAGTAAACAGGGCACACTTATTCAACAAATATTACTATCCTTATCATACCGGAGACAGACTGTTCACTGAGATGGGCTGGTCTCCAGAAAAAAACCCCTCACTCTATCTCCATACCTTTATTTATTTATTTGACAGACAGAGATCACTAGGAGGCAGAGAGGCAAGCCGGCTCCCTGCTGAGCAGAAAGCCTGATGCAGGACTTGATCCCATGGGATCATGACCCCAGCCAAAGGCAGAGGATTTAACCCACTGAGCCACACAGGTGCCCCTCTCCATACCTTAGCACTAATTAGCACTTATGGGTGGAAGGACCTAATGAGAATCATTACATGTTTCAATTAAGTTTGGACAAACAGGATTCGAAACTAAATTGTTGAGTCACACTTTTTTAAATTCCTTCATCTATTTGCACAGTTTTGGTTGTAATTTGCTTACATAGGGAAAATATGTATATACAGATAGATAAACTTTATGAAGTATATACATATGAGTGTATATGTATATATACACATGCACTTCATGAAGAATATATAGAGAATATAAATTTATATATATTTATTTATATGTACATATGAAATTGTCCACCTACTATAGCTTCCTGCCTCCATTAGTCAGAGGACATGTGTATTTCTAGATTGAATAACCAAAAACAAACAAACAAACAAACAAACAAAAAAAAAAACCCTTAAAATTGAATCTGGGAAATCCAAAGCGACCCAGCAACTTCTGTAAATGTGCAGAACATCCTAATATATGCTGACCTATATGTAAGACCTATCAGAGTTACAATGAAACACAAACACAAGGAATAGAGTCAAAACATTTCATGAATGTCCCAACATTGTTTTTTTAAGATTTTATTTATTTATTTGACAGAGATCACAAGTAGGCAGAGAGGCAAGCAGAGAGAGAGAGCAGGAAGCAGACTTCCTGCTGAGCAGAGAGCCCAATGCAGGCAGGGCTCGATCCCAGGACCCTGAGATCATGACCTGAGCTGAAGGCAGAGGTTTAACCCACTGAGCCAACCAGACGCCCCTGTCCCAACATTTTTTTTTACAGCAGTAAATTCCAATGGAATATCCCAAACAAAGCTGCTCTTTAATCTAATAGTTGGTCAATTAATCAGAAAGATGAATTAAAATAAAAAATAATAACTTAAACATGTAATTTTTAACATAAAATACATAAATATGTGTATTCACCAATCATTTGACAAGGCCAGTGCCTGTTTCAGCTCTTATATACAGCATACATAAATCAAGCCCCATGATTCCCAATTAGGCATTCTTTAATGCCAATTAAACTTACACCACCAACGGGGTGCCTGGGTGGCTCAGTTGGTAAAAGCCTCTGCCTTTGGCTCAGGTCAAGATCCTGGAGCCCTGGGATAAAGCCCCGCATCCGGCTCTCTGCTCAGCAGGGAGCCTGCTTCCTCCTCTCCCTCTCTCTCTCAAACTGCCTTTCTGCCTACTTGTGATCTCTGTCAAATAAATAAACAAAATCTTTAAAAAAAAAAAAACAACAACTTACACAACCACTACTACATGTACAATTTTTTCTCTTCTCCTAGAGTTATCTCACCTGCCTAATTTGACAGAAATATTTTGGAAAATATCTTTTCCCCAGTGTTTCACTAAGTCTCCCAGAAACAACAACCTTTACACAGACATGTAAGACTAATTTACATAATATTTAATAAAAATACTTAAGTCCAACTATCTCAGCAAGTTTGAGCACAACTAAAGTTTATTTTTGTAAGTACCTAACAGCCCCCATGCCAAAGCGTGGGCATGCCAAAGCATAAGCTAGCAGCTGCAGACAATCAACACATCATGAGCATCAGTCTGACTGTTCCACAGTGCGAGAGACTGTCTGGGAACCCAGAAAGGAACTTAACTGGCTTATAGTTAAGAAAGTATCTGCCACATAAACAATGAATTTTGGAACACTGACAAAATAAAATAAAATAATTTAAAAAAAGTTTCTGCCACAAATAGAAATTATTTAATAACAAATACAGTTGTCTTATGAGACTAATTAGTTAGTTATGGCTGTAATAATGTTACAGAACAAACCACCTAAATCCAATGGCATACAATAATAAGCATCTTATTCCTCATGCTCATGAGTACCCTAAGTCAGCTTTGATCAACACAGGTGAGCACCCCTGACTCAAGCTTTGGGTCAGCTAAGCCTGATTCCTCTTTATAGACTGGGCTGGGTCTGATCTACACATACCTACTCAGGCACCCAGTCACCAAGAGGAAGTAGCTATCCAAGGGGAAGTTCTGCTCATAGGGATGGCAAAGCATAAAAGATTCTACAAGCCCCTTCTTGACACATCATGGATGACACACCATGAATTCCACTGGCCAACAGAAGGCACATGACCATACTACTTCTCAAGGACAGGTAGCAGACACCACCAACACTGAAGTCAAAACAAGTCATATGGCCAAGTCTGAGAAAATACACTTCTGTGGAGATGAGGGAAGAGTGTGAATATTTTCAGGAATAATTCAATCTATCACACAGACCAAAGTGAAATACTGACGTAGGATCTTGAGTATGTTAAAATTCTGGTAAAACTTATTTTCAAGGTCAATTTAAGTTCTTTCTATGATGTTACAATGTTGTGACTCCTGTAATAAAAATGTACTGCTAGATTAATTGATAATGTTGATAGAAATAAAAAGGACTAGTGTTTCAGATATTGTTTTGTTATAGTCTAAGTTAAAGAAAATATTTTTGTTCAGGCCTAGCTGCCCATGCAGATTTGAGCACAGAGAACTACAATTTATCAGAAAAAAATATTCAATTCTATTCTATTGAAAGTAGTCTCCTCTTCACATTCAAACTTGATTTAATGAGATATGGGGTTCTTTTTGAAAACACTGCTAATTTATATGTATCACATACCTATGACATCATAAACCTATGACAAACTATACACTATTAAATTTGGTTCATATTTTAATCATGAAAATATTCTAAAGATGGGACCCCCAATTCAACTTCTTCATTTTATGTTAAGAAGGTTACTAAAAAACTGGCATTAGGAAATTCTATAAAAAGTTTGTGATTAATAAACATAAATGTACATAAATTTCAATTTTAAGAATCATTATCATCAAAACAAACACTTAAAGGCATTTCTTACTTTATGGAGCATACATGCTCCTGAAAAAATAAAACAATCGATTAGTAGATAAATACTAAATTGGTGGCACAGAGGTGCTGTCTTCCAAAGTGAGGAAAAGCAGTGATTTAGGATACACGATGAAGGTAGGAATCAAGTTGGACTTTGGAGGATATATAGGTTTTGATAAAGTGAAGAATAAGAAATACATTCTGGAAAAGCCGGAGAAAGGGGGTCATAACTAAATATCATGTAAAAAAGAAGAAGCATGGTATGTTTGCCAATCAGAGGAACCAAAGATGAACAGGGAAGTTTGTATGCATTTAGGAAAAAAAAAAAAAAAAAAGACTGAATACGGAGGTTGAGGTCAATTATGGCAGCATTTGAAATCCAGACACAGTAGATTGAATTTGAGGAAGAAGTTAAATGCTGAGGGCCACCTTGGTGGCTTAGTTGGTTAAACGTCTGGCTCTTGATTTCAGTTCAGGTCATGGTCTCAGGGCTCTGGAATCGAGCCCTGCATCAAGCTCTGCTTAGCAGGAAGTCTGCTTGAGATTCTCTCTCTCTTCCTAATTCCCCTCCCCTCCACTCACACTTCCTTGCTCTCTCACTAAAATAAATAAACAGGGGACCTGGGTGGCTCAGTGGGTTAAAGCTTCTGCCTACGACTCAGGTCATGATCCCAGGGTCCTGGGATCGAGCCCCGCATCAGGCTCTCTGCTCAGTGGTGAGCCTTCTCCCCCCACCCCACTCTGTCTGTCTCTCTGCCTACTTGTGATCTCTCTCTGTCAAAGAATAAATAACATCTTTAAAAATAATTAAATAAAATAAATAAACAAATCTTAAAAAAAACAAAGTGTTGAAAGTGGCTGAAGGTGAGAAGTTTCATGGATGGATTGCTAGGAAGAAAGAATGAAGGTAAGAACTGGGGAGGGTGATGGCCTAATGCAGCATGAGATCAGGAGAGGAGGGTCTGGTCTAGGATTATAGCACTCTTCCTGGACAGATGGAGAGATGGAAAGACTCCTGCTTGCAGGGAGGTACCTGGAAGACAGGGACAGTGAGGACTTAGAAATCACGGCCTATCCTGCAGCAACATTTCCCTCTTATCATTGCCGTGTCTATGCATATTGCATTAAATACCTGACATACGCACTAACATATGCAAGTAACCATCACATATATGTGCAAATGACTGCTTGAAAAATGTCTCTTAACATTCTCCATTTACAAAGCTTGTCATATGTCTTTCATATGGATCTAAGGGCTTCCTTCCAACAGCTGTGAAAATCTCTTTATATTGAACACTCAAAAAAGCACATAGCATAGCAAGATAAACATCTAAGAAAGGTTAGACAAATGTGGGTGCTCACAGAGTCATCAGAAAGGTCAAGAATTCAGTGTTCTATTTTCCTCTGGGTTTAAAGAAATGAGTAAAATTAGATTGTCACAATGATATTAAGATCAATATTCTATATAGTTCTGTCCCTAAACTGGTAAAGAAAGCACAGAAACCTAATGAAATAATGTAAGGATTTTACTAAATATTAAATATTTAGTAATATATTATAAATAGCAGAATATTTTTAAAAATATGTGTCCACTCTTCACCAAAATATCTTCTAGAAGAACACATCCTGTATAGTTCAATTATTTAAGAATGCTTTATAACTGACATCTCATATTCACAGAAGATGAGAATTGGGAAAAGAAACCTGAAGTGGTCAAGTAAAATAATGTTTCTAAAGTGCTCAAAAATCTGGGTCTCTAACTTTAAACCTAACATTTGCAATATATCTCACTGCAATTACTTCCAATACTAATTAATTTCTTTTTTTTTTTTTAAAGATTTTTTATTTATTTATTTGACAGAGAGAAATCACAAGTAGATGGAGAGGCAGGCAGAGAGAGAGAGAGGGAAGCAGGCTCCCCGCTGAGCAGAGAGCCCGATGCGGGACTCGATCCCAGGACCCTGAGATCATGACCCGAGCCGAAGGCAGCGGCTTAACCCACTGAGCCACCCAGGCGCCCCAATACTAATTAATTTCTTAGAAAACTCCCCTTTGTAGCAATAATTCAAAATCAAACATTAGTGACCCCTCAAGTTATTAGAAAATTTTAATTGAAGACCAAATACAAAGATTTGCTGTATTTTGATAACAACAAAAAGAACTACTTTGTGAAATAACAAAAAATACATACATTGGTCTCTGCCACTGCTCCCTAGCACAGCACTCTTACAACCCTTCTAATTTCCTAAGTGACCAGAACACAAAGATTATCTTTGGTTCTACTATTTGGTCTTTGGCCCCAGTTCCTGACACAGAACTTCTAAATACTTTATAATTTTCTGGGTGATGGGGTGTCTTTTGTTCTAAGGAGGCAAATCTTGGTGGGTTCCTGGATGGCTTCCAGCTGTTCACCAAAGAAATTAAGCCATGATTAGAATCTTGAAATTGACCACCCATACCCCCATCCTCTGGGAAGGGCAGAAAGACTGGAATTGAGTTAATAATTCATCATACCTACCTGATGAAGCCTCCGTAGAAATCTCCCAAGTATGGGGTTTGGAGAGCTTCCAGCTTGTGAACACATGGAGGTTCTGGGAAGATGGTGTACCTAGAGAAGGCATGGGAGCGTCATGTCCCTTCCCACAATCCTGCCTATGCATCCCTTCTATCTGGATGTTCACCTGTATCCTTTATATTCTTTATTATCTAATAAACCAGTAAACACAAATACACAGTTCCCTGAGTTCTCTGAGTTATTCTAAAAAAGTTACGGAACCCAAGGAAGGGGTCATGGGACCCCTGATTTATATAGTCAGTAGGTCAGGACAGGTGACAACATGAGACTTATAATCAGCATCTAAAGAGTGGACTGTCCTCTGGCACTGAGTCCTTCCATCTATACAAACTGAATTGTAAGATACCCAGCTTGGTGTCGGAGAATGACTTGATGAGTGGAAATTTCAGACATCTGGTGTCAGAAGTGAAGTGGAGGGCAGTAGTCATGTGAAGGCAAAGGAAAGCAGGGAGAGTGTTTTTTTCAACTTATGCTTGTTTTCCAAAAAAAGAAAGACAAACCATAATTATTCTCAACCATTTCTCTATCTATAATCATGATCTAGATTATGCATGTGAAGAAAGGATATTAAAAGAAATGTGAAATTTCAAGAATTTTAGTGCCCAAGAAAGATAATGGGAGTACAACTGATTAAAGTAATAATGAAAGTTTTAGAAATACTGAGGCCTGATTTTTTAATAAGGAAGCTAAGAAATACCATCATAATTTTCATTAAATTTTTGATAACAGTAGACATTTCATTATGGGCTATAAAAACCAATGTGTCGAGCTATGCACTAACTTGCAACCTGCTGATAGCAGACCCCTCATAAAGTCAGTTTATTATACCAGAAATGTTCTAATAAACATAATCATATTCTACAAATCAAGCAACTTTGTGTGCTAACTTCCGTCAGCTCAGAAGAATAATAATGTCTAAAGAAAATGAGGGAATGAAAGCTTTGTTTTTTGCCCTCTGTAGAATAACAGGGTCCAAGAGACTCAAAGCCCCATGCAAGCATTTACTTAATCCTCAGAAATCTCTTCTGGTTACAGAGCTTTATAGTCTTCCCCTAATTTTGTCCTATAGGCCTTTCTGTTCTTCCTCCTTCACAATCTTCTAGACCCTCTGACTTTCATTTCATTTTACGCAGAGGCTCCATAACAACTTCATTTGCCGGCTTTTAAATTATTTTGATAAAGTGTATGATATTATACAGTTATTACAACTAGGACCGCAAGAAACATTATCAGATCGATATCACCATCTCCCATTAAATGGCGATTCAGTGTGTCAGTAATTTCCTTTCATTGCACTTCAAATCCTAAAATACCCAAGATCTTTTTTATTATGTCCTCTATGATCCCTGCAGGCTCAGAATGTTACAGAATCTGGAAGCCGGGGGTGGGGGATGAGCTGAGAGGGAGATGAAGGAAAAGGTCTTAATAGGACTGCTACGAAGATGTTGAAGAAGTAATATTATTTTTCCCCAAAAGCAGAAATGATTTCAAGGGCAGAAGATACAAGTTCTCTATAAACAAATAAAACACATTAATATAAATGAGCAGTGTAAAATACATGAGGTGAATGTAGTTAGTATATAATTTTGGAAAACACAACATTGGACATCAGACTCTAATTTCACAGATACTATTGTTTGGGAAGGGATTTATTTAAGTAAAGCAGAGGATCGATTTGAAATATATACATAAGTAGTGGTACAGGGGAACCAAGCAATGGCATGTCAATAGAAGGTGAGGTGTGAAAATCTGATGAATCTGTGGGGTGGGATTCCCCCGTTTCCCCGGGACAAACACAACACTAGACAAGGTACAGGTTAGATCTCTGTCTGGCAGTCAGAGAGCAGGTCTGTAGATGAATGGTTTGCTTGGCTCAACAGACCTTACTTTTACAAAAGGTCTAGCAGGCTGTCTGGGCAATCCTTTCCTTAATAAGGTTGTCCAAGGTCATGGACAAGAACAGAAGTCAAAAGGCCTGGGGATGACCCTTTCTTTCACATTTGAGTCTTTGGGAGCACATTTTCCCTGGGTTATTCAATCCCATAGGACTTGTGTGCCTCATATAACCTGTCTTCCATGCAGACCCCTTCTCCATTCTTTCTTTCCCCCCTCACCCTGCATGTGGTATCAAACACCCCCACCCCTTAAACACCCACTGCCTTGTGCTTCTTTCTTTCTTCTGGCCTAAATTAGGTTCTGTCTCTTATGTTGGTTATTTTCATATTTATTAATTAAGAGCTCCTTAAGCACATGGTCCATGTCTCATTCATCTTTCCAGGTGCTATCACTACTACTACTCAGTAATTCACAAAATGTCACACGTGTATTAGGGACTCAGAAAGTAATTCAGTCGTGCCTGGGGAATGCAAAGTTTATGCTAGAACACAGAATCCTTACCTAGAAAGTTGGCACAGACTTACCTGTTAGATTTCTATGCTGCTTGGTGATCTGCAACCAAGTGGGACTCCCACAGAAGCAAAGCACAAAGAACAATAGCAACCTTCCCGCCAATTTCCCCTTTAATGTCTTTTCAGTGTCTTCACTGCTCCTTCCCATCATCACCTCCACATCTGGCATGTGCAGGAATTTAGAACATCCATAAAAGAGCTCTCTTTGATGAATAAGCCACAGATTTTTCCTTCTGCAACCCCAGAGAAGTAAGGTGGAGGACAGTGACTGCTTGGGAGAACTGATCTAAATTCTCGTACAGCCCTATAACAAAACAGATTCAGTCTCGTGGTAAACTACTCCCAACCCAAGAGAGAATTGAAAGGAATCAGTGTACACTTATTCCAAGAATTGTTCCTCACAGGTTTAAAAAATGGGACAGCAGTTTTGCAATGTAAAGTAAATCTACTTCCAAAATGGGTACCTAGAAGAAGACAGAAAAAGCCAAGTTACATTAAAAAGATTAATGAGATTTGGAAAAATAGTTTCTTCAGAAGAATGGAGCAAATCCAATTCACTCAGAGCAGCATATCAAAGGGAACTGTTAACCTCTCTCTTTAAAGGATAAATCACAAGAGCCATAAAAATCAAGAGGTAAATACAGTCATCCTGTGTTTATTGAGCAGCTACTATGTGCCAAGTACTGTTCTGGACCCTGAGGATACAGCAGTGAATACAATAGACAGATTCTCTACCTCCCAGGGCAGGAAATTCTTGTGATGAAGGGCAGGGTAGAATACCTAAAAACGATCAGTTAAAGTATTGAAATGTACCTGAAGAAAAGGAAATAGGACCATGCTAAGGAAGAGGAAGCAGAAGCATCACCTGAGACAAAGGTCATAGGATAGGGCATTTGGGAGGTTTAAGGTACAGAGAGAAGACCACTGTGTCACAATAACCAAAGGGACAAGGGAGGGAGATGAATTCAGAGAGATCAACAGGGGACAGGTCAGGTGGAACCTTAAGACTATTGTAAGGAGTTTAAATTTTAGACAGCAGGAAGTACCTAGAAGGCCTTAAGGAAAGAGTGATGTGGGCAATAAGCACTCTGGCTCAGATTGGGATATGGACAATAAAAGTGCAAGACTGGAGGCAGGTAGCCTATACCTGCATTGGAGTCACGTCAATTGCCCAGGAGAGAGACATATGTTGGCTTAAACAGGGGTTGTGACAGCAGAGATGGTGAGAAGTTGTTAGGTTTGAGATATATTTTAGAAGTAAAACAGATAGGACTTGCTAATGGGTTGGATATGGGAAATGAAGAAAAGAAAGGAATTGAGGATGACATCTAGAGTTTTAGACTGAGGACTGGGTGGATGATGCCATTTATGGAGACTGGAGTGAAAGTGGGTTTCAGAATGGTGATGGTGAGAACATTAGTTCTCTTTAGACAGGTATGTCCACTTAGACATCCAATTGGATCTATCAGCTTAAGAGTAATTAACCTGTAGATGGTATTAAAACCAATGGACTAAATGATATCAGTAGAGGTAAGGAAAGAGAATGTAGACAAAGAAAGAAGATCCAAGTTCAAGACCTGAGATACCCTCAATATTTACAGGCCTCCTCAGAATGGCCAGTAAGGTGGGAGGAAAACCAGAGCAGGATAAAGTAACTCAAGACCAGAAGTCAAAGTGTTTCAAGATGAAGGAAGTAGTTATCTATCCCAAATGCTACTGAGAAATCTCACTCCCTCTGGCAGCTTAGAATCAATAAGATGTCATCAATCACCTGGAGAAAAAGAGCCTTAATGGAGAAAAAAGTGGCCTCACCCAAAGTAGCAAGTGAACATCTTATTCCCCAGATGGCTCTACCATCAATTATTTCTGAACGGTCCAAACCAATAACAACACATGTTAAAAGAAGTGGACTTTGGGGCCCCTGGGTGGCTCAGTCGATTGAGCATCTGCCTTTTGGTGGGGTCATGATCCCAGGATCCCAGGATTGAGCCCCTCCAGGAGCCCCACAGCAGGTCCCTACTCAGCAGGGAGCCCGATTTTCCCCCTGTTTGTGTTCTTGCATGGGCTCTCTCTCACAAATAAAATCTTAAAAAAAAAAAAGGGTGGGGGGAGAAGTGGACTTCAATAGATAGCAAGAAGGTATATTCTCCAGTGGCATTAGAGGATGTAGGGTAAAACACTCCTCTAGGCCCAGCTTCCCTGCTGGGCTGACAAAGTGTGGGGGAGGGGCACAAGGAGTACACTGGAGTCAAGAAAACAGAGTTCGTTCGTGGGATTGTTTGTTTGTTTTTTTCTGAAAACCATCTTCTTCACTGTTGATATGATGAGAGTCCACATAAACTATATACACATGAATTAGGAAGAAGGTGGGTAAATATTTCATGACCCAAGAGTGCTTCATAAACTGCACAGGCCCAGTCCTCATATCCCTCCTTCCGCTATCACTTCTAACAAGAAACCCACTTCATCTAGTTTCCCTCCTCTGACTTCATGCCATAGGCCCATAACCCAAAGATTAACTGAAGAGCACCAAGTTCTGTTTGTTCAAATGATATGACCCAGATTCATGTTTTCATGGGATAATGAATAAGATCAAGAAAACAAAAATACATCAAGGAGTTAATTTCCACTTTCTTCTAAATATTTTTGTGAAAAGAATGGGAAGGAGTTTCACCCAGTACACACATACCTATAGATCAGAACACAGACTGAAATTATGTGAATTCAGGGCACCTCGGTGTGGATGGGGTCTAACCGGCCAGGAGAAAGAGGGTTTCCCACTCATTAAGACCATGCGTCTCCCAGCTCCCATGGCCCTTCTGGAATCTGTCAACATTGTGAGTCACATTGTAACGATAAGGAAATGTTTTTAACTTAACTTATGACCTTCAGTCTAATGAATCCTCTAATTCTACCAGTTCAAACTGTTGAATAATTCAACAAACAGTTTTCTGACCCAAGGCAATTTAAGATATGGTGGTATTTTTGCTGTGAGATGAAGAGGGAAAAAAGAGCTGATTCTGCTTCCCGTTCCAGCTCATCGTGTTAAAAACACCTGAATACAACTATTTTTTAATTTTTCCCATGCAGAGTAAAAAGCTGAAGTGGAAAAAAAATAACAGTTTCAAACCACAGTCTCTCTTTACTGTAACCAAAATCTCCCCTAAAAATGTCTTCTCTTTCTTCTCCACTCCCCCCACCTCCTTAAAAGGAAGAAAATTGTAAGCTGGAACACTATTCACCAAGGGGTATAGTTTGCGCATGTTTCTAAATGCCAGAAGTTTCTGAAGCCAAGGGTAACTTATATTTTAGTCAATTCACTACAAATGCCTGGGGAAATATGTAACACATTAATCAGGGTAACCGCAATTGCATACTTACCATCTGAACGGAAAAGAAATAAACACAGAAGAGTGACCAGAGATTAAAATTGAGTTAGTGATGGGTCTGAAAGTTCAATGAGCTTCTATGCAAAGAACCAAACTTTTTTTTACAAAGGGGCAAAGGAATTGTGAAATTATAGTCTCAAGGAAAATAATTACTTTTTAAGAAATCAAGAAAAGGAATTCTACACGAATCTCTTTTACAATTAGCATGTATGTAGTATGATGTATTGAAAAGATACTGCTTAGGGGATTAAGAGTCCTAGGTTCTAGTCCCCTCTCTTAATTACTAACTAGCCAAATGGCCTTTACTTGGGTAGTGGAAAGAGCATGAGCATAGGCACTAGACAGATCTAAATCTGAAACTCTCTTCTGCTGCATGATATGTTTCCCTGGGCAAGGTCCTTAACCTCTCTGAATGTCAGTGTTCCCACATGTGAAATGGGGATAATAGTTATCACTCAGGGCTAGGATTAAATAAGTTAATGATCTGAAAGTGATTAGCACAGAGCTTGTACCAGGATTTCTTCCTCTTCCCTTTGTTTCTCTGAACTGATTAGTTTCTCTCTCTCTCTCTCTCTCTCTCTCTGTGTGTGTGTATTTGTTTTTAATGAGAGATTTAGGGCAGATAACTAAACTCCTTTTATACTCTAAAAGCCTGTGTGCTCGCTTCAGCTGCACATATATACTCTAAAAGCCCATGATGGTAGTAATGTACACTGAAGGAAGAAGCATCTCAAGCTTCATTCATCTAAGCAACTACCGAAAGTGCCACCCCATTGCATGGTTAGTGGAAATCCATTGAATCTGAAGACCCAGCTCCCCAGATCCTAACAAATAAAGGCTCATATATGTCATTCTACAAAGGACATACACGTGTGAGTTTCCAGAAAGGAGATTTTCACAGACCTGGATTCCTTAAGAATTTTAGGATGCTAGCCTTAAAAAGCAGTATCTCCAAACAAGTCATATTATGGCTTCTGTTGAGAAGTGTAGAATTAAACATGACTTTTTAACTTTCTCTTGACGTACTTACAGATAAAACTATGCTTCAGGGGCGCCTGGGTGGCTCAGTGGGTTAAGCCGCTGCCTTCGGCTCAGGTCATGATCTCAGGGTCCTGGGATCGAGTCCCGCATCGGGCTCTCTGCTCAGCAGGGAGCCTGCTTCCATCTCTCTCTCTCTCTGCCTGCCTTTCCATCTACTTGTGTGATCTCTCTCTATCAAATAAATAAATAAAATCTTAAAAAAAAAAAAAAAACTATGCTTCAGCCATTAATCTGAAGATATAAAAAATGGACAATAGGTAAGAGGTCTGACTGATAGGTCTAGTCTTTTGGGGTCATTTCCCATCCCCATCACTGCTTTTTCCCATATGTTCAAAGACTGGTTTTTCATTCCTAAAAGCAATGGTTCCCTAAGCTGCCCCTCTCAGCCCAAGGGCCCTCTCCAAACTCTGTACACCTTCCAAGCAGCTGAGGGAAACTCTAGCACTATGTGCTCATTCCCCTGTCCTCAGTCAAAACAAATCCATCATTTCTTCCTATACTTAAGGTTAATTCATTAGAACTAATTAACTAATTAGATTTCTGGTAGCAGATTTCAGCATGTATGTAGGAATTCTTCACAATTGTGAAGGAAGGTCTGTCCCTACAATGACATTGTGTACACTGTTTCCATCTTTGAGAAGTATAGATGTGTATTGTCCCATTTCTTCCCTTCTAAATACCAAATAATACAATAAACTCAGAAATGGCAAGTAGATTTCTTTTCCAGGAAATGTTTTCAAAAAATGAGTTGGTATAAGAAGTCGGCATGGTAGGAATTGAGGGAGCAGTGGCTGGTGACAGGCATGGCAATATCAGGCAGCCTTTCTACATTCAAGTAGGGCTGGGGCAAAGTCCAAAGTTCTTGCAGCAGGTTTCCATCAGCACAGGCCAGCACTGGGACACATGCCATTTGCTCATGGAATACAACTCTGAGGACAATGTGCCAGCATTAACAAAGAATTACAAACATAAATCACAGAGAATGAAAATCATCAAGTAAAATCAAAAAGAGGCACCCAAAAAGCATACCTGGAATTTCACATGGTGTCTCCATAAAACTTCTGGCAAAGAATCACTCAACAAGGGGAACCTGGGTGGCTCCATCATTAAGCATCTCCCTTTGGCTCAGGTCATGATTCCAGGGTCCTGGGATCAAGTCCCGTATCAGGCTCCCTGCTCAGTGGGAAGCCTGCTTCTCCCACTCCCACTCTCCCTGCTTGTATTCTGTTTCTTGCTGTGTCTCTATCAAATAAATAAATAAAATCTTTAAAAAAAAAAAAAAGAGTCACTCAACAAGTAGAAGATACATTCCCTTTATGAAACAGAAATGAGGAGAGTCTTGGAGAACAATTCCTGCTATCCCAGGGGGTGGGCAAAAATGGCTTTTTCAGCCACAACCACCAGACAGAGCTGAAGTCATTGGAGTAGAAATGGACATGCCTTTCTCCAAGGCAAAAAGTTGTACTATATTCCCTAATATAAAATATACCCACTAGAGTTAATAAAGAAATGAAAGCACCCTAGATTGTAGTTAATTTTCTGACACAGACAGTGATAAAAGCTGAAAAGTACCTATCAACCAAGGCCACACAGCTCAATATGCCTCCCTAATGACATTTTAACAAGGAGGATTTGTACGTGTCAAACAGGGAATAAATAGCATTTTGGTTCTGAAGACACTTCTTTAGCTCCTGCCCATACTAAAGAGAAAATATAGTTTCAAGGATATTTGGACATAATTTTTCATTGTGAGGCCAGGTTCCCAAAGTGGAGAATGAAATAAACAGCATGAATTGCTCAGGGAGCTACTTTGATGAATTTTGAAAAGAAATGTAGCTTATTTATGACCCCTTTCTCTTAATGAAAAACTAGTCGGTATTTCTGTAAAAGAGACATTTAGAACCTGAGATAAATCTCCTTCCAAGTTAAAGATTTGGAGGAGAATATTACAAACCATGTCTTATATTTAATAATAAAAAGTAGTTATTGAAACCATAATTTCAGCTGGGACAACTGCTAAAGTTAATCCCAGACAACAAGGAGAATTGATGTAGGGAAACGGGAATGAAGGAGGGAGGAGAGGGAAAGTGATGCTGGAGCCTCCTCCCCTGCCCCCAACCTTAGCCATTCCCAGGAAAGTCTTCCCAGCACCCAAGATGTTCCCAGAGGAGGTGTTCCCCTTGCCCTCTCTGATCAATCTCAGCACTGGGCTGTAATCTCCTGTTAACTCAACTCTCTTCCCCATGAGAGTGGGGTCCTATGATGGCAGAGAAAAAGTCTGCCCCATTCACCATTTTAACTGCAGCGCCCAGTACAGCGCCTGGCACTCAGTCAATATGGGAGGGCAGAGGAGGAAGGAGAAAAAGAAGAAAGTGTAATGGAGGGAGAGGATGTATCAAAGCATAAGGCAGAGTCGTTTCTTTTTAGCTTTTGTTTTTATTGTTAGCCTGGTGGAGCAGAAGGCAGTTACATTTTCCATCTTTCAAGTAAATACAGGGTTTCAGCTCCTGGACAACACTGAACCATCTATAGCTCCCTGACTCTTGAGTGGTCATCTTCACTCACACTGTGGGTTCCAAAGAAGAGACCCCAAGACAAAAACCTCCAGGGAGCTGGTCATAATTTCTAGATTCTTGGCTTAGCAATTTTTTTTTCTTTCTCAGGTCTTTTACTTTTTCTTTTTTCTTTCTTTACTAAATGTCAAGAAAGGTCCCCACAAACTATTCACAGAATTAAGTCCCGACCATCTAAAAGGTGAGCTTGGAGTATCTCTGTTGCTAAATTCTCTTTACTCAAGGAGACTAAGGCTTCAAATCCAAGTTGAAATAAACGCATGGTGATATTTAAGTAATGATAGTAAGGACTGATGTCCGATCTTTCTCCATAACTGCCCTCAAGATGTCAGCATAGCCTAGCGACAGCCACGCTGAACACCAGGACCGCCACTAGGAACTTGGGGTGAAAGGGAGAGAACTGCACATCTCTGAAGAAGCATGGCTGGTGTCTTCTCACGTCTTTCTAACATGAAGTCAGAAAAGATCAATATAAAATGCAAACATAAGTGATATTCAAGCTTCCTGTGTTTATACTCTAAAAAGGAGAAAGTGAGAAATATTTCTATTGTCATAGCAACCTGGATTCACCCACAGTAAGTGTATGGTATGTGATAGCGGTCAGGCTGAATTACTAGTTAAGCTCCTTCTAAATGCAGTTTGTTCTACAGGGCAAAGGGCAGAGAGGACTTTAATGTCCTTAAAACAACCCAAGACTGTTTTCTACAATTTAACCATTTCAAGACACGTTTCACTTACACTATCGATGACATATTAGTGTTCTATTCCAAGGTGGAAACCAATGCAGGAAGACCCACTATTCTGAAACATGGGCAACAAGAAAAGAAGGCTTAGAAATAACTGTTGGCGAGGACATGGAGAAAAGAAAACTTTCCTGCATTCTTGGTGGGAATGTAAAGTGGTGCTGCCACTATGAGAAACATCATGGTGGCTCCTCAAACAATTAAAGAGAATTGCCACGTGATCCAGTATTTCCACTTCTGGGTATTTATTCAAAGAAAACAAAAAAATAACTCCAAAAGATACATGATGTACCCCTATGTTCGCTGCAGCATAATTTATAATAGCCAAGATAGGGAAGTAACTTAAGTAGCTATCAAGAGATGACTGGATAGGGAACCCCAGGGGGCAAAACTGGGTAAACATCCAACTCTTGGTTTCAGCTTGGGTCATAATATCAGGGTCATAAGATAGAGCCCCATGTCAGGCTCCCCACTCAGCACAGTGTCTGCTGGAGAATCTCTCTCTACCTCTGCCCCTCCCACCCATGCTCATCCTCTCTCTCTCTCTTTCTCTAACTCTCTCAAATAAATAAAAATCTTTAAAAAAAGAGATGACTGGATAAAGAAGATGTGGCATATATATATATGCAATGGAATATTACTCAGCCATAAAAAGGAATGAACTCTTGCTATTTGCGATGACATAGATGGACCTTGAGGGTGAGTAAAATAAGTCAGAGAAATACAGATACTGTATGATTTCATTTATATATAGTATTTAAAAAAACCAAAAGAATGAAACAAAAATAAAACCCAACTTATAGATACAGAGAGCAGACTGGGGGTTGTCAGAGAAGGGGATTATTGGGGGGTGGGTAAAATGGGCAAAGGAGATCAAGAGGTATAAACTTCCAGTCATAAAGTAAGTAAGTCAAGGGAATGTAATGTACAGCACAGGGAATATAAACAATAATATTTTACTGATTTTGTCTGGTGGCAGATAGTATTTTGCCGGTCATTTCACAATATATACAAATATCAAATCATTATGTTGCACATTTGAAGCTAATATAATATTGTATGTGAATTATACTTCAATTAAAAAAAACAAAAACGAGGCTCAAAATATGAGTCTCAAATTGCTCTGCATTCGAATTTACAGTAAATATCACCATGACTGTAATAACCCTTGGTTTGTCACAAGACAGGAAAAATATCAAGGTATCCTGGTTTCTATTATTTATCATTTCTATAATTAAATTAGCCAAAGTCCACAAAATGAGACCTAGAATGCGCAAGGTAGAGAGGTATACTGGTAAAATCTAAATGAGGCTGTGGGCTTGGCAGTTATGGGTGAATAGTTTGGACGTAACTATGTGCTCTAGTGCTTAACCACTCTGCTGCTCAGTTTCTCTAACTGTATAATGGACATGCAGATACCTGCCTTGTCACACTTCCCTGAACCCTGCCTCCTAGCACAACACATAGAACACAGTGGTTGTTCAGTCAACGTCTGCTTTCTTTCATCCTAAAAGCTAGTATCAAATGCAGACCCTTGCTCTTGGGGGCCTGAGAGATGTCATCAGAAAAGTTGCTTAAATGAAAAAAAAAAAAAGAGAGAGAGAGAAGATTAAAAGCAACAGGATATGATCAATGCTAACAGATGACATACTGGGGAAATGTTTTATGATTTGTTCACTTTCAAGCATTTAGAATTAAAAATTAAAATTATAACATGCATATACTTATATTCAAATACCACACTTACCACAAAACATCTTAGAATACATAGAATTTTACTCAGCAGATACAATCTTGATGACTTGTGCAGACATGAGGAAGGAAATTTTTGAGGAAGACTATAAATAGTTTTTTGCAAACCCTTGAAATTATTATATGCAGTGATATAGTTTTTGTTACCACAATACTGATGATATAAAATCTTTTTTAAGAAATCAATTTCACATATACATATGAAAAATTCCAGACTCTTATATGAGCCCAAAATGTTGAGGAAGACCAAGTTAAATGAATTGAAAAGAAAATGATGGGCAGAGGCACCTGGGTGGCTCAGTGGGTTAAAGCCTCTGCCTTCGGCTCAGGTCATGATCTCAGGGTCCTGGGATTGAGCCCTGTGTCAAGCTCTCTGCTCAGCGGGGAACCTGCTTCCTCCACTCTCTCTCTCTGCCTGCCTGTCTGCCTACTTGTGATCTCTGTCTAATAAATAAAAAAATCTTAAAAAAAAAAGAAAGAAAGAAAGAAAGAAAATGATGGGCAGAACCCATACCTATGTGCTGGGAACACTGGGAAAAGGGCCATCAAAGATTGCTAAGTCCATGTGACTAGTAGGCCATTTATTATAATGAAGAACATGGTGCACAGTCACCAGCTACAAAGTAAAGATAATTAAGAAGGAAAAGAGGAGGAAGATAAAAGATGTCACTGCAGGGTACAAGAGCCCAAAGAGGAATATCTGCAATTCAGTAGCCACTTTGGCCACAGTAATTTGTCTCTGTTTTTCTATACTTCTATGATCCTGTTGTTTGTGGGGCAGAATGGGCAATCATCTGGCAGAAGCATTTACAATCCACTGCATTTCAGCCAGCATTGTAGCTTCAGAGACATAGATATTATCACCTCAACCCTTCTTCTGGGGATGTTCTCTCTTCCTGGTCTTATCACAGTCCCATGTGGAATCATCTCATTTTCTCAAGCAGGGTATGGATTAAAGTCCCAAATAATTATAAAAAATAAAAATTGTTTCAATCCTTTAACTAAATTATTTAAAACATATCATGCTCTGTCTTACTAATAAAGGACTGAAAACATTCTACTGGATGGGGAAAGAGATTTGTCTGATTTCCTGAAATCCTGGATGTATCATTAAAGGGTCTGATGACCTTTCCTGAGCTCTGACAAGGGCCATGCCAAGAATGCCTTACTATATTTCATAACTGTTCAATGACTAGATTCTCCAAATTCTGAGCTAAGGTTTCATCAGCTGATGGAAAGACCTTGATATGTCAAGCAACTCCTTTGAACTCAAGTACAAGTGGGTGTACACTTGTTCTTCCTATCCACTACTCAAAAGATCCACTGAAACTACTTCTTGACACCTATTTTCAGGAAAATATAAGGGAAGAAAAGACAAGGATTTCTGAAGGCTATTTAAACGACCCATGAGCAGTTATTACCAACTAAAGGCAGCTAATGAGGCCTCCTATTTTGTAATCTGTTCAATAGTAGAATTTCCAATTAAATGTTCTGTCTCAGAAGGTTCTTATCACTATTTCATCATTTCAGATGCCTCTGGTAAGCAAAGCTAATCTAATATGGTGGCCTTCGTCCAAGTCTCTTTAGATCACATGGAAGCAAATTAATGCCTGCATCCATTTACTCTTCCGGAGATAGGCATTAAAAAATTTTTTTTAATTAAAAAAAAAATGAAGAAAAAGTCAATATATATTAAAGAAGCAATATAGGAAAAGGAAAACCTGGGATTCCGAGGGGAAAAAAAAGAGTAAATGTAACTGGATATTAATTAGAAGGCATTAATTGAAGAATCTTTAATAAAAGGGATGGCTAAAATGCCTTGGCATCAAGCCAGCATGAACAGGTCAAAGAGCTAATGGTTTGGAGATTCAAAGTACGTTGCACTTAACTTTTAGTTGGGGCATTTTTTCTGCTTTTAGGAAGAAATACCTTGAGGGATCAGGATTAATATGTAAGTTATGTAGCCACCAAGGGCCTGGAACAGCACAAGCATTTAGAAGATACAAAGCTCTTAGGTTTGTGTTGTACTGAACTGGGTCCAGTCGGTGGCTGTAATTCGGCTGTGCTATTCTGAGCTGAGCTAAAATATCACATGGTAAGACAAATTTCACAAATAAGTAAATAACCAAATTAAAAGACAAAAAAAAAAAAAAAAGAATGAGAGAAAAAGAAAGCTTTGTTCTTCAAATACCTCACCTTAGAGGCCAATTCTCAACCTTTGTAGGTATGAGGTCATTTTAATACCCAAAATGTAGTTTTTTTCTTTCAGTCTACAACACAAAGATCTGCCACACACAGCAATTACCCAGAGGTCTGGGAAACTCCAGGTTGGGGACAGTTGCTTTAAGATATCTCTGAACTGTGCCTGTTCCTCCTTACCTTTCCTATTTAATGATATGAACTCATTAAATGGTTTCTTGCTTGGGTGAATTCCTCCTTACATTCTGAAATTCCTCCCATGAAGAAATTGAAATAATTTTGCCTCTGAAAATACTGTCTTTTCAAAAATCCCCTGAGTACAGGGATTTGAGATGATTTATGGAAACAACACTCATCTGAAGTAGTACATTGTCATAGCATTTTTTAATATGAGTAATGATACAGCTCTTTCTCTTTCAGTAACTCTGCCCTATAATAAACTATCACCGCACTACCCACAGATAATGATATAACAATTTTTTCCCAGCTATTCATACTACTTAATATGTGCAGACAAAAAGCGAATAGGATACCCACTACTTAAGTTATTTTGTTGTCTATCTGATGTCCTACATGTTGGCATTACTCAGCTTGCAATTCTCAAATCTTCTCTACTCTTCTGTTAAAGGGTATTCTAATGTCTACTTTAACTTATCAAAGATAGGCCATCTATTGCATCTACCCCCTCAGGTAAAACCTAAGATGGTAACTACACCTTCTCAACTATAGGACATATAAGGGAGCAGGTGATACATTATCTTTACCATCTATTTATTAGAAATACATCAGATAGCCTTCCTGGTTTAGATGCTGGGTCTTAAATGAGTTTATGGCCTGATTCCTGTAACATACCTAGATGAGAGCTTGCTACATTGATACACTTACCCGCAGGGGCTTAGTGACCCTAAAAGAACTACTGAAAGGGAAATTTACAAAGATTATTTTCTTTAATTGTCAGCAAAATTCAACTAAAGGAGATGTCTGGCTATTTTTATGCCATCTGTTCCAATTTCATGCCTTACCACTTTTATAACCAAATAAGAAAGCTGATAAGGATTTCTGCTCTTTCTTTTCCCTATAGGGCAAAATTTCCAAAGCCCTGAGTCAATTTTTTTTTTTTTTTGTATGTGACTCCTAGAAGACAAATAGTGAGTCTGAGTTCAAGCACATAAATGAATATTCTACACACACACACACACCCCTTCTAGGCTGCTAAACCTGGAACATTCCTAACTGGAAACAAAATTGATGAAAGAAGAGGGGTAGCAGGGAAAGAGGGTATAGCCAAAGGCTGCATCTGCCCAAGAAACCAGGTCACACTGACAGGTTTTATAAAATGGGTGCTTAGAATTCTGCATGACAGCTGTACAAAGCTCTCCAGCTTCACTTTCCTGCATCAAAAAAAGCAGAGGCTTAGGGGATAATACATCCTACCCCTGAGAAGTAGAACTGTCTTATCCTTGAAAGACTTGAGGACAAACTGCACTCCCACCTTAGAAACACCCCGACCACATCTTCTGCTCTCCATCCCTGATGTGGAAAAAAATAAAGTAAAAAGCCCAAGGAAGATGAGATGAAAGCACACTGAAAACCTTCTCTTTTAAAGATGAGGCAGGCCATTTAGGTCTCCTCCAGCAATGAGGATAGCTCAGTCCATTAGTTTTCAATGATAGGTCTGATTTCTTTCCAATTTATTTCAACTCAACAAAATTTCAAGTCATTTAGATGCCATAGGATTATTTGCAAGTTATCATATGCAGAGAAAGATTTCAGTTCTTCCTGAAGTGCTGAGTTTTGAATACTAAATACACCTATATCCCCACTCCAATGTAGACGTCTCCTTGTATCATCTACCATATATAAAGGAAGACAGGAATATGACCTATAGTTCTCTTTTCATAGCTTGTAATATTCATTACAGGGCCACTAGTGTGGTCTCTTTAGAAATTTCAACCCACTTCCTGTTTATTACCCATTCAACAATTAGCCTTGATTATAAACGTGGCCAGTGTAGGCACCACCCAAATTATTGCCATCTTAAGTGTCAAAGGGGAGAATTTCCTCTTCACTAACTAATTAACATACCGTTCTGTCATTGATTTGAATTGTATCTTTCCGCTTTAAATGTCAAGAGTCTAAATCTTATGCAGCAGCAAAAGATCAGAAGCTTTCCATACTGTGTCTTCTGCCTTTCCCTTTTCTTACTTTCTGAAAACTACTTGAACAATTCTGTTCTCTATTTTTCTAAAACAAATGATATTTGGAATAGTGAGTCATAAGAATTAAAGATGCATTTTACAGATGCGGAAGCATGCTCAGAGGGGTGAAGCTGCTTACCCAAGATTACACAGTTAGGAGGGAATCATTCCTGCCCAACATTCCCCAACCACACACACACACACACACACACGCACGCACGCACGCACTCGCACACACAGGCACACACGCTCAGACATTCATTCCCCCTTTCTCACCTAATTCTGATAATGCGGCCACCTTTCTCTTTGTCCTCCAAATTCCAATACTCGTCCCTGACACCTCATCAGTGCTTCCACTGCGGTTCCCCCTCCAAATGTCCTTGGTCTCTGGTCCCCATCTCCATCTCACCTGCTCTAGGTCCATCCCCTAGTGTCCTCATCCTAACCCACCTGCCTCTTCAGTGTCTGTTTCCTTCACCCCCATATCCTTCCAGTCCACAGTTCACACTGCAGTACATAAAATTCAACACTCATCATGGTTCTCATAATGCCAAAATGCTCACATTTTTTCAGTGAAGGTCCACTGCCTAATGAATCAAGTCCAGGCTCCCACTCAGACATCCAGGACTCTTCAAAATCTGGCTCCAATATATTCCCCTTACTGCCATCCTTCATACACACAACACTCCAATCAGTGAAACCAGGCACGGTCCCCTGCGGGTCACCTCTGAGCTCCGCAGTCCTGGGCCTCTGCTCATGCTGCTGTGCCCAGCTGAGACCGCCAGCCCTTCCTGGCACAGCCAAGACTGGAGCTAATTCAAATGGCCTCTCCCATGATCCCTCAAGCCAGGGTGAAATCTCCCTTATCCAAATTTCATTGCATTTTTGATCCCTTAGGGCTCTTGCTGTGGTATACCTGGTATTTTCGTTTCTTCTATAAATGACTTACTTCTCCCAATCAACAAAGCAGTGAGTCATTGTTTGTTTCACTGTGGGTCCATCTCAGACTTAACACAACATCAGGCACACAGCGAGGACTCACATGTGCAACTCCAGTGAATGCATTTGGGATCCCAGGGGCTGGCTTCCTCTATTAAAGCATGGTTATTTCTGGAGCCAAGCATGGCCTTACACACATCAGCCAGTAATAATAAGAGCCAGAGAAGCAGAAGAGCGAGAAGACTCTTTGTCATTTTGGGGCAACATGAATAATTTAAAAAGAAAAAAAAAACACATTAAAGTAGAAAAGGTACTGGGACTATCTGGGGGGTGGGATGAAGGGGGCTGGCTTTAATGTTCCTAGTTCCACATACCATTTCTTAGCAAGGTGGGGGTGGAGGGTGGGAGTGTCCTGGGTGAAAAAACCGATTACATAATGCGCCCCTTTGACCAGGAAACTGTGATATGCAAACAGTGAAGCAGATACCTTCATAGCCCCTGGAAAAATAAAATGCCCAATCATAATTAGGTTATATTGTTCATTAAAATATATTTCCAGGGGTGCCTGGGTGGCTCAGTGGATTAAGCCGCTGCCTTCGGCTCAGGTCATGATCTCAGAGTCCTGGGATCGAGTCCCGCATCGGGCTCTCTGCTCACCGGGGAGCCTGCTTCCTCCTGTCTCTCTGCCTGCTTGTGATCTCTCTCTGTCAAATAAATAAATAAGATATTTTAAAAAAAATAAAATAAAAATAAAATAAAATAAAAAAATAAAATATATTTCCAGCTGCACCCAAAGCAAGGCTGAAAGGAGCTGAATCTGAGCATTCAGCAGTGATTTAGAGGGGGTAAATGGGGCTATGTAATTCGTGAGTTTTCAATCACACGTCAATCTGATTTCTCTTCCACGTGTCTTTCCTCGCTTGTCTCCCATTTTTCAAGGGTAGGCAGGAGGATAGAAGGTTACAGTTCAGAGGAGAATTGGAAGAGTTTGTAGCTTTCACTTTTTTTGTTGTTATTTTTTAAAGGGGATTTTTTTTTCCTTCCTAAAATTTCGAGAGATGGAAACTCCATTAGGTAATTAGGACCAGCCCAAGAGACCAATTCAAGACTGTTCCCTACAGTTCACTCTCCAGCAATTTTCCAGTCCACTTCCCTGGGGAAATGTTAAAGTTGCCTCCTCCACAGCCACTTTCAAATGTAGCCTAAACCTGGTACCACTGTAAAGGCTTGAAATGTAAACTTTATAACAAGACCTGAGCTGAAATTCAAGCAGCTACGAAGACCAGGATCCCTGCTTTTTGCAAGCGGACAAAACAACCCTAGGCAGAAATGGAAAAGACCACACCAGGATTGCATGCATTTCTAAGTTAACCTCACAATAGCTGTTCTCCCCAGCAAGCCTCAACATGTGGGAACTTTCGTACTGCTGGTCTCAGAAGTCTCAATTTCTGAGCTGGGGTACAAGATTTTCATTTAGAATTTCACTCCACTACCAGAATGGTCAAAAGCAGGCTACCAACTTCTGAAATTCTCAATTAGTAAGGCAGACGAGCAAACTTACCAACCTAGGACCCGTTGCTAGTGGTACAAAGAATCCACATTGCCCAAAGGCTGAAACTGTATGATTTACAGCTTAATTGTAGTCAAGAGAACACCCTAGGATCACAGCAGACCTGGGTTCTAATCCTGACTCCACAATTAATTAGCTTCTATAATCCCAAATTAAGTGATGTTTCCAAACCTGTTTCTCAACCATAAAATGGACATAATAATACCTACTTCATTGAACTCCGATGATCTTGGCACATGTAAAAATGCTTTGCACAAAGTACTCTGTGGCCCACAGAAAATCCATAGTAAATGTTAATGGTAATAAATGCAATTAAATTACTATTAACCTGAATAGAACCACACTACCTTGCATTTAGAAAAGATTCAATTTACACGTCCCAAGCAATGCCTGGGTTATCGTTTTTTCACTTTTCAAGTTTTGGTAGGTTTTTTTTTTCTTTTTTTTTTGTACTGAGTTTTCTTATTCCTCATTCCTTTTTATTTCTTTATCTCATTTGTATATAATATTAACAACTTTAGATATGGAGGACATCTTTTCTCTTATGACCTCAAATGCTTTTCTAAAAAAGATTTTATTTATGTATTGACTTACTTGAGAGAGAGAAAGAGAGCGTGCACGTGTGCAAGCGAGCACGTGTAGGGGAGGGACAGAGAGGAAGAAGCTGACTCCACATTGAGCAGAGAGCCCGATGCGGGGCTTGATCCCAGGACCCTGAGATTATGACCTGAGCTGAAGGCAGATGCTTAACCCATTTAGCCACCCAGAGATGCCCCCCCGAAAATTTATATAAAACTCACAAATAAGTCATTTATAATCTTGCTCACTTGTAAATTCCCTAACTATAAACTTCAAACACTGAAAGGATTTCCTCTGTAGCTGAGGGACACCACAGACATTTTAACAGTATGTGCGAATTAAATGTGTACCTTCCCAGGGTAGTCTCTACCAGGCACCCACATTCTTCCTGAAGCAAGATGCCCTGCTCCATAAAGGATCTATTTGCTATGCCAATGGATGGATGCCAAATCTTTTCAAAGTAGAAGAGGAAAAGGTGAAACAAAACCACTAGTATTTAGTTGTGTCATTTAGGCTCAACAACAAAAGGTATCCATTAACACACATCAATATCCAGAAGAGAATGATGGATTTTTGTATTTTTTTAGATCAATGTTAGACAATAATATTTACATCAGAGCTCAACTACTTTCTATTTTTACTTGATTTCCTCTGTTGTAATGGGGTAGATGTCACCTCTACATTTCAGTTACTTGGGCAATGCCTGCTTCTCTGGTTTTACCCACTCTGGGTATCTTTGTTTCCAATTGGTGACAGTGCAAAATATATATGGAGGTGAAATTTCTCTTTTACTTAGTCTTAAAGGAGGTTCATTGTTACCAACCCCACTTCTTACATGTTGAACACCCACTCTGTGCCAGATGCCTAATTCATAGTCATAAAATTCTTAAAGGTAGGTGCTATTATCATCACCCATTTACTGAGAAGGACATTAAGCCACAGAAAGGTTAAGTAAATTCCCAGTCTCCAAAGAGTCAGGGAGTTACAAAGCCAGACTCAAGCCAGAGCAGCATGTATTTAATTACTCTAAGAGACTTACTCCTTAATCTCCAAGTGTCCACAATAGCTCTTCTTTACTGATGAGCATGTAAAAATCTGATTGTTTCAGCCTGCCTGCCTGCCTGCCTGCCTTCCTTCCTTCCTTCCTTCCTCCTTCCTTCAATATGCTTTTTAATTGAATCCCTACTTTATGGCAGAAACTGCGCTAGATAGTAGGAATCCAGGAATAAGAAGACAAAGATTGTATCTGCCCAAAAGGTGTTTATAAAGGTAATGAGAAACTTTTATTTTAAAAACCCTAATATTAAAAATTATCCAAATAATTACATAAAATTTACCAAAGAATACCCTAAAATTAAAAATGATGTAAATGATTAAATCAAGCCAGGATCATTGCCTGGAGGACCCTGTGGAAGGAGATAGCAAGGGACCCATCCCGGTCTGGAGGACCAGAAAACACTGATCTCCGATGTTGTTGATGGAGCTATTACCCAGAGTTAAGTTTGGTCTTGGCATCTATAAATGCAAAGGTGCCACTAGCTCTGCTTCTATAACATGTGAATTCCTGAGTCCTGCCCAGGGAAATGGCACAGCCAACTGCTTGATTTTTTTTAGTAATACAAGATGGCTGCCAATGAAGTCTCTAAATGCCAACCTTCCTTCCACCTCTCCCTGGCTATCTGTGTGTGCCTAGAAATTAAATAAGTTCCTATAAAATTTCAATAGGGTAACATGTCATAAAATGCTTCTCCAGCCCCCAAATCTCAAGCAGTTCTCTGCCTTCTCTGCCTTCTAGTCTGGCATCCAACACTGGTTTGGAGTTTACCTAAGAACTGCCCCCCTGCATAATTTAAAAGGTTTTTATATGTAAATTTTTAAACATAAGAACACCTCATTTTTTTCTCCATGCTCAGTGACAAGGGTTAATATTTCCAGCCAATAGGAACTTAATTGTTTGAAATTTCTTTTTCTACACTTTGTCCCTTAAAATCTTTATAAAATGCATTAATGTAATATTTTATCTAGCAGTCTGGTGAATAAAATAAAACTCAGGCTCCTGGATCCTTTTGTGAGATTTCTCAGGATATCAATATTTCTTAAATCTTGTCTTATTGCTCATAAGACAAGTGGAGTGGAGAATAGGGCCCTTGGTGTGGGTAATGCAGTATAGTCTTAAGAGGTGAGAGAGAAGGCAGAGTCACTGGATTTCTACTTTGCCTCAAGTTAATCTCTGCACTTGGCGAGGAGTCTGCTTGTTCCTCTCCCCCTACCTGTCCCCAGCTCATGCTCACTCTCAAATAAATATATAAAATCTTAAAAGAAGAAGAAGAAGAAGAAGAAGCAGCAGCAGCAGCAGCAGCAGCATGGTATGCCAGATAGAAATGACAAGGAGATAAGATAAGAATCCTTAATCCAGAGCCTACCAGAGTACAGAGCCTTTTCCCGTCCAACCAGAGACACTTCATTTTTATCTATTTCAAATCTGGAGCTTCCATGGAGAATTTCAATGTCAAGAAAAGATGTCACTGCTTTAAAGTTTAAAGAATTACTAATACCTGATTTGAATTAGTTCAAGCATCCAAACCCAAATGAATTAAATTTCAGAGTGATCTAGGAATTTGCAATGGGATCTTTTAAGTCCAGGCTTCTTCAATAGTAGAGGACTGGGAATCTTTTCTATATCTCTTCCAGTTCGAGATTCTATAAGTCAATGAATCTGCTGTCTGCCTGGACCACTACCTTGGACCTCTCTGCAGTAAACTAGTTCCTCACAGAGGCTGACTTTCTTAAGATTTGCCTCTTAAAAAAGAACTGGGAAAGAAAATATGGCTAAATCATGGTTACAATTTGGTTTAAGAAGAGAATTACTTCACATTAAAAGAAACCTGAGTTACTGTGAAGAAATACTCTATAAATCCCGAGTACTGAACAATTATCCTTACGCTTTCCAGTGGGCTTCCTTTCCAAAGAGCCAATAAATATGTCCGAGGTGCCTTGGCAAATGAGTCCCATTCAAAGAGGAAAACCTCAGAGCAGAAAGGAAGGGAATATGCAGGAAGAATGAGTAAGAATGAAGGACAACACTGGCAAGTGTGAAGTTAGTGTTTTGCGTGACATGTTTAAATACACCAAGGAAAAGACAGATAAACTAATAAGACATCCGAAAAAAGAGGAGGAACCAAATCTGCAGGGCTTTAGGGGGAGAAAGGGAAGCAGAAGCTGTCCAGGGGATGAGGGAGGAGAGGAATACAGCCCTATTCCTGGGCGATGGACCACAAGAATGTGAGAGAGGCTACAACGGACCCCAGTTCCTGTAAAACACTGCTTGCTGCAGACAAAAAGGCAGCAGTAGGAGGAAAGTATGGCCATAATTACAGAAGGAGCTGGAGAGACTTAGGTTTGACTGCTGATCTCAGTGTGTCAGTCAGGTCCCTGGGAAAAGCAACATGGGTACTGTCCACGTAACTCCTCCTTACCTTAAGTGCTATAGGACAGGAGAGGAGGAAGGAGGGGTGGGTGAAGAGATTTCCTTCGAGCGGATTCATGGTGTGGAGTGCAGAGAGAATTACTGCAGACTGCTGCTGGAGGAAGGTTTACCAGCACGCCCTTGCTTCATCTTTGCCAAGTAAGTGGCCTAAGTCAGCAGGACCTAGGAATCTGTAACGCTACAGCTGCCCCGATCCTAAGGCCCAACTAGGTTTGGGAGCCACAGCTCAGGAAAGAGCTTTCACTAGCACATGACTGTTAGAGACTGAAGTGGACAGAGTCAAGAAACACCAGTAGGAAGGAGAGGAAATGACACATGGTCCCGCAGCCGTGCTTGGGGCCAAGTAAATCTGTTGAGGTGCTCAGCTGGGATGATTTAGGTGAAGACGGTTCTCTCCTTGATGTCCCTTCAAAGAGCCTTCCAGAAGCACAGGATTCCTGAGACGTGGTCATAAGGTTCCAGTCCTCGTTCCGCTGCCAATCATGTCACTTTGGGGCAACAGAGTCGGCTAGTATGGTTGAGATGGTCACAAGGGTGGCTGAACCTACACGATTTCAGTTCTTTTGATTCCACTTCACACACGCAACACTGACATGGATACACAGCTTAGGAGGAAGAGCTCTCAGTTCCCAGGACTGGGCAGCAAAACTGCTCTGGGGCACAGCTGCCTCACTGATCTTCTCCATTCTTCCCCTGGCACTTCATGCTTCTCCTCAGATACTTGTTTCTTGGCTCCCTGGTTCTCTCCAGAAGCTCGACCCAGCCAAGCAGCTTCTGATCCCTTTACGCATTTCTGAGCAGGCCAAGGAGCCTTGTTATTTCAAAAAGTGATAATGGTTGAAAATGGAATAACACACATAACCCTAGATAACCTAGTCACGTCTTTAAAAATAACCAGCAAGTTACCTATGTGGAACTTTCAAGTGAAATAGGAGCAAACACATGGTTTTCCAAGTAAACCAAGAGCCCTTTCAACACATCAGTTTGTTCAGAAGGACTTTCTAGGTCACAGAGAATTTAAAAAACTAATGAATTTTAAAAAAATGTTTATTGGCGATCTTTCCCCACAAAACGTGATTTTCATGAGGGCAGAACCTTGCCTTTGTCTCCCATGTTATCTCTAGTCTCTTCAAAATGTCTGGCACAGAGTAGGCACTCATTTCTTATTTATTCAACAAATTGATGAAAAAGTAATTTACAACGATTAAATATAATTTGTGGGCCTTAATCCAGTAGATTTATCTTTTTAAAATTAGATTTCTCCTTCAATTAATACTAAAATAAATATGAATTCCTTAAGCACATTACTGGAGAAGTAAGACATAAGGAAAATAGGACTGGAAAAATACCTGGTTGTGGAAAATCTATAATCAGATCATGATGAGGTAATTTTAGTTCAACAATTTCATTAACTGATTTTCATTGTTTTTAAGAACAAAGCACTTGCTTTTTTGTCTAAATGTAACATTCTAAATGTTCCTAAAGAGGGGTGCCTGGGTGGCTCAGTTGGTTAAACATCTGTCATTGGCTCAGGTCATAATCCCAGGGTCCTGGGATCAAGCCCCATATTGACCTCCCTGCTCAACAGTGAGCCTGCTTTTCCTTCTCCTTCTGCTGCTCCCCCTGTTTGTGCTCCTTTGATCTCTCTCTCTCTCAAATAAATCTTAAAAAAAAAAAAAAGTTCTTAGAGAAACAAGGACAAATCATTCAATGAACTCAATTAGTGTAATACAACATATAACTCCAGCTGTTAAAGGAAAACTGTAATGTCCCACATACTTGGGGGTTCCATTTCTCACCAGGTGTGCAACCATCAGCCAGGAACATGGCCTTTCTCAGGCTCAGTGCTCACCTGTACCTACCTCAGAAGCCAGAGGTGAGGAAGCTTCCATGAGGCCACCTATGCAGTACTTAGCACAGTACCAGCTCTCAACAAACACAAATGCTTACTTACTGTTACTAAAGAGAATGAAATATATTTCATTTGGGTTTTGAGATTGTGGTTTAAAGGGAATTTCTCTAGATCCGTGTTTACTCTATCTATCTATCTAACTATCTCAAGAAAACACCAAACGCACTGTAGGAATTGACTGATCCACAGTCAAGATGGCTATCTTAACCACTGCACTTTGTTTGATTTGACTTTCTGTAGCAACATTGTGAAAGTCAATGTCACTTTCCTAAACTAGTGCAAAAGACACACTTATGCCTGTAAATTCTGTTGGCAAACTCTGTTGAGAAATGACAGTGACTCCCAGAGCCATTCCTGTCCTTCTCCTGCCGCATCCTCACGGAGAACATGTAAGCAATGGCTCCAAATCACCAAAGTGGAAATTGGTTCAGAGACCCTCTCCTCAGGCTTCAGTTGTTTTGTTCTTTCAAAGCATTGTCCCTTCAGAATAAGCCACTTACTCACATGTAAGGGTTTAGCAGTCTGGAGTTCTTTAGAAGTGAGCTCCATTAATTACAGACATCCTCAAATGCAGTTTTTCTTTCTTTTTCCCTTTTGATGTATTAAACTGGCTGTCAGAAATTAAATTAATTCAGAAAGGAATGACTGAATATCTCCAAATTGAATCAACTGTTAAAAACTTCCTGGAAAATGATTTTTTGTTGCTAATGCTAGGCTTATCAACCTACAAAGTTGACTTACTTGTTATTTAAGAGGACAATGCGCATTAATATTGTATAACTGCATAGGTCTTGCCAAAAAAAGTCTCATATAACTGGTTTACATTAGAATAAACAATGCTTAGATGCCAAAAATAGAAAACCATCCCTTCACTCTGTTCTGTATATAAGTCTGCTTTGTAAACAGGAAAAAAAATGTTTTAGGCTTCATCTGTAAAATAAGAATTTAAAATGTCATACAACTGGTTCATATTATAACCCCAAAACACTTAGATACTAAAAATAGAGTTTATATCAGTTTATATCCCAAAACAATAAGAAATGAATGTATCAGGACCCAGGAATTTAGAATGTCTACAGCAGAGAAAACAATGAACTTTTTCATGGAAATAATGATAACAAAACTTCATTTCCTAAGATTTATGTATTCAGAAAATTTTAGGAGCAGAAGAAATCTCAGATATCAACTCATCTATCATTCTACTGCAGGCAATATAAAACATAACCCTGCAAGACAGAGGAGAATCTATTTTATTCTGTATCAGGATTATAGATTTGCAATTGAGTAATAATCTGTCGTAATTTGCAAGGGTGGCATGTCATTATGTAATGAATATTAAAACCTCTTCTTGGTTGTAAAGAGTCTCCAGTCCTCTCCAATGACTTCCATGAGAGCAAGGCAAGAGCTTCCATCAAACCGAGGAGAGCTGGTTGCTAGCATCCCAGGTTTCTATAGGGTGTTTATACTGCTCTCAAATCTGTCTCATCATAATGACACTGTCTTTTGATGCTTCACTCTTGCATACGAAGCTGAAGGAGGGAAGATGAAGTTCTTTGTTACTCTGATTTGAGTATCCATCTTTTCCAGAACTCTCAGTCTACACACACAAAACCCAAAAAGCCTCTCAAAAGCAGGTGATTTATGAACTTGTAAAACCCAAGAAGTCAATCAATATGTAATGAAGTAAAGAGAAAAAGAAAGAAAAGCAGGCAGGTGTGACAGAACGCTTGGTCGATGGCAATTACTGACATGCCTGGATTGAAAGCGTTCAGTTCACTTACTAAGACCTCCAATTCTGATAAACACTGATTGATGAGTGAGAGACACATTTCAGATTGCATGCGCCTCTCTGAGCCTTCACGTCTAAGTCACAGGTGGTGGGTCTGTACGTACACACACCGGCTGCCTTGTTACAATCTCCCATTCCCCCTCCAGTTCCTCATTTTTATCTAAATTACTCCCTACGAGTTCACCCGAGGTGATGATGTTTGTCCAAAGTGATGCAGCTGTCAAAACATTTCCTTATTTCACAAGCAAAATGCAGGTACTTACTTTTAAGCCAAAACTAAGTCTTTCAAAATATCCGCTACAACCTTAAAGTACAGCCTTAGATGCTGAAATGGCTGAGGTACTTAAATCTAGATGGCCAGCTGGTGATGGGCACAGAATTTGGATTTTAGAGTAGGATTCTAGCCCCTCACTAGGTCCCTAACTGATCTTGGGCAATTCATTCACCCTTTCTCTGTACCTCAATTCATCTGTAAAAAAATTAATTAATTTTTTTAAAAAGGAGATTAAATCAAATTCACTCTGAAGTGTCTTCCAGCCTTAACACTCCATGATTCTTGTTATCTTTCCAGGATCATTAATGTAGTTATGTTATTGAAATTAATTCTGCCACTTAGAAACTCTGTACTACAGCTTATTTCAATACCAAACTATATGCCTCACCAAAACGTATATGGGAACGTCATTCTCATGCAGTAAGATTTGAGATCCTACGTATGACGGCCAAGTACTACCCCATCAGCTGTTCCTCTTTTACCAATATCTATTATTTCAGGGGGGGCCTGGGTAGCTCAGTGGATTAACCAATAATCTATCACTTCCCACAATGACAATATAAACAAAGTTGGGCTAGCGTTGTTTTTGTTTTTGCTTTAAGAGTTTAAGTTTGTTTTTAATGTTTCAGTTCTCAAGATACTCATGGATGCCAAGTACATGGTAAACTTTTCTGCACAGATTTATTCAAAAGGTAAATACATACACATTCCAACAAAACAGATAGGGTATTCATAACATCTGACAGCTATTCTAATAATCTTTCTCCAACATCCATTACCTTTCATATTTACATCTTTCCTTTGGCAATTCCAAACTGGAAGGAAAAAATGCAGAGGGCAATGCCATCTGCATGAGATATGAAATGTAGTGTGAGATGTGCTGATTCAAATACAAAAAATGATACAGTTTTCTAATTCATTTTCTCTGATTTTTTTCAACTGATACATGAGAGTATGAGATCTAAATCAAGCCATTCCTGTTAAAAAAAAAAAAAAAAAAAAGGAAAAGCTTCAAAGACAAAGACAAATTTAAAACCCAATCCTCTTTTCTGTAGGTAAAAGAAGATGGTTGGCTAGCAGGATGGAGAGAGGAAAGGAAGGAAGTCCTGGAGCAACGGGGAGATAATCCTTTGCAGCATGGATCTTCTAGGAAGCCATTTTAACCATTTGTTCTAAACTTTTTTTAAATGTTCATTTGAACATTATTTTTATTTCATTTATTAAAGTCGTCATCTATGTGAGCTTGAATTTTCTTTTTTTTTTTTTTTTAAAGATTTTATTTAATTATTTGACAGAAAGAGATCACAAGCAGGCAGAGAAGCAGGCAGAGAGAGATGAAGGGAAGCAGGCCCCCTGCTGAGCAGAGAGCCCCATGCGGGACTTGATACCAGGACCCCGGGATCATGACCTGAGCCGAAGGCAGTGGCTTAACCCACTGAGCCACCCAGGCGCCCCGAGCTTGAATTTTCTAATGGAAATAGTTCCTATTTGTCTTTAGAAGACTGTGAAATCAGAAGCATGAATATAAAAAGATAGGTCCAAATCTGTTGTGACAGACAGGCTTCCTCAAAGAAGTGAGACACAATATAGACTGTAAGTTATTAACAACCCCTAACAATCTGTAATCCTTGGTAGAGAGGAAGACTGGATCTCTCCTGTATAGAAGACACTGGAAAACGACTTCCTTCTGATTTAGAATGGACAGTCACAGAAGTTCAAGTTACAAACAGAGAGGTACCCTATGTGTCTGAAATCCTTCTTTATGCTTCTGCCATCTAGAAAAAAATGAGGAAAGAGAGATGCCTAGGTGGCTCAGTTAGCTAAGTGTCTGCCTTCAGCTCAGGTCATGATCCCAGGGTCCTGGGACTGAGCCCCACATCGGGCTCCCCTTCTTGGCAGGGAGCCTGCTTCTCCCTCTCCCTCTGTCTGCTGCTCCCCCTGTGTTCTCTCTCTCTCTCTCGGATAAAAAAATCGTCTTTAAAAATTTAAAAAATTTTAATGGTGAGTGCTGTGAAGTGTGTAAACCTGGCGATTCACAGACCTGTACCCGTGGGGCTAATAATACCTTATATGTTTATAAAAAAATAATCATTTTAAAAATTTTTAAAAAGGGGGAAAAATGAGGAAAGAGAGAGTGAAAATGTGTGGTGAGTTGCTTCAGTAGTCACAGAAAGAGGAATGTCACAACTAGGAAGGGCAGAGGAGACAAAAATGAGCAAGGAGTAGCAGCTCTGAAAAAAAATCAGAAGAGAAGACAAGGTTTCAAGGCTCAGCTCAGTAGCAAAGTTAGGGCAGGTGGAGGATGAGCTCTCTTCTGCTGTGGTAAGAGCTTTCTCCTCTCTTGCCACCACATCATGTGACTTCAACGTCCCCTCTGCTAACCTCCCCATCCAACTCCCCTCAACAAGGCAGCCACAAAACGCTACCTTCGACTCCACTCCAGAGTCTAATTTCACAGGCACAGCCTAGCTCTCTGTCATTCCTTGGAACAGCCCCATCTCTGAAATCGCTACAAAATACCCACAGCTCTAATAACTTCCGATCTTCTCTAACCCCCTTCTATCTCTCTTTAAACCCGTCCTCCATCTTCCCCAAGACTTCGGGTGATACACGGACACTCTCGCTTTCATTCTCTCTCCTACACTTGGTGTTTCCCAACATTTCTCCTCAGAGGCATCTGAAACTCTACCACCCCATGTCCTTCTGACCCATCTTTCTGGGCAACCTGTGATTCTGAATCAGCCCTCTTGTCTGTTTAGCTTTGTACAGGTCCCAGGCTGCTCCAGACCATGGCCGAACTCCATGCCACAGGGACCTGTACGTCCCAGCACGGCCCTCGGGGACGCCTGGCAAGCCTGGTACTTAGTTTTGACAGACCCTGCCTCACTGCCTACTCTCAGCCTTGACCGGTTTCCGTAAGACCCCTACTCCCCTCACTCCAAACTTGCTTCCGCTTCCACAAGGGAACACGGGCAGCCCTCCGGGCACTCCTTTCCTTCCCTTCACCTGAATGATCCTCACCCACTCCTGTCCTGGAAGGTCTTCCCGGTTAGCAGTCCAACGTGCAATCCCTGCAGGCTGTCTTCATCCCTTCCCATCCTCTGTCTTGTGAAGGCTTTTTCTTCATTAATTATCCCCCTTTCCTGTATTTGCATCTGAGTCCCTTTCAGCGCGTGCTGCACAACTCCCGGGGCGCCATTTTCTTAGGAGACGGTGTGTGTACACAGGCCAGGTTTCTGTTTCTACTGGACCTTTCCTCTCTGCCCTAAACACACTTGTTTTCTCTATCCTCATTAAAACAAAACAAAACAAAACCTCCCCAGATCCAACTTTCCAACTTTCTCCTCAGGCTTCAGCCCCAACCCCTTCCATTCCTTCATTGCCAAACTTGTTGAAAGAGTATTCAAAATTTGCTGCTGCCACCTCTTCCCTCGCTTCAGCCCACTGCCATCTGGCAGGCATCCCCCTCCACCGCTCTGTTCCGCAGTCAGCATCACATCCTAATGGCCAAATTCAATGGCTTTTTTCAGCAGCCGTCCACCCCTGCATCCGTAATGGCCCCTCCAACAGTGGGGTAAGAGTGACTCATACTTTCATTCTTGAAAATCAAGTTCCTTGGCTTTAGGGTTCATCCCTGCCTCTGGGTGGTCCACCATGGCTCAGACTGCCCTTTCTCTGGTTCCTTCTTCTCTGCCCAATTCTTAAAACTGGGCGACCTCAACTCTTGCCTTTTCTCACCCTACAGCAGGGGAAGCAAACCATAGCTGGCCTATGGGCCTAATGGGGCCAGTTGCATGTTTTTGTAAATAAAATTTACTTGCACCCCATTCATTTAAACACCTTTACATAACCTCTTGTGGCTGTTTTCAAGATACAAAGACAGAGTTGAGTGAGTAGTTGTGACAGAGATGGTATGCCCTGCACGGCCCCAAATACTTAACATCTGGTATTTTCCATAAAACATTTGCTGGTCCCTCTCTAGATAAGTCTATGCAGTGACTCCCAAAGGATGGTCCCAGACCAGCAGCATTGACATGTAGTCTTTGAGCTCCCCCTGAAGCCAAACACATAGGAAGTAATGGAAAGAAGCACAGGAATCTATGCAACTCTCCAAATGACTGATGCTCAACTACAGTTTAAGAACCACTGGTCCAGCGGCACTGAGTGGCTCAGTCAGTTAAGCATCCGACTCTTGGTTTTGGCTCAGGTCATGATCTCATGGGTCTTGAGATCGAGCCCCGCATCGGGCTCCATGCTCAGCAGGGTGTCTGCTTGAAGATTCTCATTCCTTCTGCCCCTTGCCACACTCATGCTCTCTCTCTCTCTCACTCTCTCTCAAACGAATAAATGAATCTTGAAAGATAGAAAGAAAGAAAGAAAAAAGAAAGAAAGAAATAGAACTACTGGTCCACATAACACTGGACAATCCCCAGGGCTTCAAGTACCACCCATGCAGCTACGTGGGGGGCTCAGTGGTTAAGGGTCTGCCTTCAGCTCAGGCCATGATCCCAGGTCCTGGAATGGAGTCCCACATCGGGCTCCCTGCTCAGTGGGGAACCTGCTTCTCCCTCTGCCCCTCCCACTGCTCGTGATCTCTCTCTCTCTCTCTCAAATAAATAAATGAAATCTTAAAAAAAAAAAAAAAAAAAAAAGTACCACCAATGCATGTGGTGACTCTTGAACTAAGCTTCACTGTGCTCTAAATTAGTATATTTAACTACTGGATATTTCCACCCAAAGGCTCCTTCCTCTTCATTCAACTCTTTCTCAACACCCTCTATAGGATAAGCTGCCATCTGTGCAGGAGTCGAGCTGCCAGATACAAATGTGTCTTATGCAATATTTGAGACATACTTATACTGAAGAATTGTTCAGTGTTTATCTGCAATTCAGATTTCATTGATCTGTATTTTTATTTACTCAACCTAAGAATGCTACACAGGCCTTAAAGTGAACATGAAAGAGTTTTTACCCCAAAGTAGCACAGAGTTCATTCAGGGAGCCAATGATCTAAACACAGTGCAGAACAATATGATAACCTCAAAATCTCACATTTTAAAACTCTCTCTCCCCTCTTCCCATGGCAGTTAACAGCTGCATGGGCTTTTGGGGCTAAGCTACTTCAAAAGCCTCTCCTAAAAACCCAGAAAAGGGGATTCTGATCCTCAAGTGGAGGGAAAAGTCGTAAAGCAGAGAGAAACATTCTAATCAAATGTGTGTATGAGAAACAGACTGCGATATGAATCATAATGGAATGATAAGACATTAAATATACTCAGATGCTCATTTCTCTAAACTTTGATCTTTATGAACCATTTCATATAATAAACAGTCAATACTAAATGAGCTGAAGTTAAGTATTTTAAGATATGTTAATAAAAATTGGGTCAATTGTTTAAAAAAATGATAGCCAGTGATAAGTTCATGGTTCGGAATCTGGATGTAAACTCAAAGTCCTTGGCTTCTGGTCCAGACCACAAACCACAGCACTGAAGCTCATCTGGTAGCATTTTATCTCATTAACAAGCCAGGAAGAACTCTTCCACATTGGTTTTGTGAAGTCTGATGACAACAGTGAGACTTAAGCATTCTGTTAACCAGCATCTTTCGAACAAGAAAGTAGATTTTTAAAACAATCAGTTTTTAAAAAAAAAATTCTGACAGGGGTGCCTGGGTGCTCAGTCATTGGGCATCTGCCTTGGGCTCAGGTCATGATCCCAGGGTCCTGGGATTGAGCCTGGCATCGAGCTCTCTGCTCAGTGGGGAGCCTGCGTCCCCTCTCTCTCTGCCTGTTTCTCTGCCTACTTATGATCTCCATCTCTGTCAAATAAATAAATAAAATCTTTGAAAAAAAATTCTGAGTTTTCTAATTAGAAGAAAAAAAAGACAATTTCTTAAAACATAGACCTCTTTTTTTTTTTAAATCAAGGCTTCTGGCAATGAACATTTCCACCTCACTTTGAGCAAACTCATGTTTAAAACTTTCTCCAAAGGCCCCCAAAGAAAACTTACTGCTATTATAAGTCACCCACACTTGAACACAGTCCATGGAATCAGCTGTGGACATGGAAAACAATGACAGCAGAGACAAATGAAATTCAGACTTTCTCTCATTTCAGCTAATACCTACTCACTCACTTTGTCTCCTATTCTCATTTTAATCAATACTGGTTGATTTCAATTCAACAAGTCCTGCACTCAGTATTTAGTTTAGGTGGAAAAAGGAAGACAACAGAGAAGAGGCAGTTGCCAGGCACCAAGATAATCTAGAATATTGAAAACAACTATCCCCTGATTTTAAATTCCCAACACTGTTTTAGTAAATCCAAATTTGCAACTCATAAATGACATTTGTTTCTTGATGCAAGTTGAACTTGTAGGGCTTCTTGAAGTGAAGAGATCTCATAGCAATTTTGCTTTTTAAAAACACACCTCTGAAACCTATACATCCAGGTTCTCAGAACATCCCTCCTAGATAAAACAGCATTGCCTTCAACTTGCTCCTTGAAGAAATAAGAAGTGCCAGCACGGATCAGAAGCATCAAGTCGAGAACCTTGACTCTTAAGTGGTAAATCACTGGGTAATGAACCACCCTCAGCTCCAGTGCTGGGAGGCACTGGCATGGGTCAGGGGAGTCCTGCTTTCACAGAAGTTCCTGGAGGACTCAGGTGAGTTCAGAGAGGACACGTCCACGTGAAAGGAGCAGAGCACACCCACTGTAGCAATGCAGGCCTGACCTCATCCCCACACCTTCAGTTCCCTGAGGTCAAGAATGGTGTTGTATTTATCTCCTTGACCCTGCCAGCAGCCAGCAAGGTGTCACAGGATAACAGGGTCTCTGTGAATATTTATGAGCCCGTAAAGAACAGGACCAGAGCTGGAGAACCACACAAAGGGGAGATTAGAAGCCTTCACATGAAAGTCACACTTAACTGGCCCTTTAAAAAATACCGTTCCGCGGGGTGCCTGGGTGGCTCAGCAGAGTAAGCCTCTGCCTTCAGCTCAAGTCATGATCTCAGGGTCTTGAGATCGAGCCTGGCATTGGGCTCTCTGCTCAGCAGGGAGCCTGCTTCCTCCTCTCTTTGCCTGCCTCTTGTGATCTCTCTCTCTGTGTCAAATAAATAAATAAAATCTAAAAAAAAAAAAAAAAAAATACCGTTCTGCTACTTTAACTACTCATAGTTTTCCCCCTGCCCTTGATCCAAATCATAAGGAGTAATGCCTCTCTCAGCACAATTCAAGATAACCCGTCATTATCAGATGTCTGAGCAGTCTTTCACGCCAGTAGGCAGTCAGATAAGGCACTTCTAGCCCTGTGCTGGTTTATAAAAGGCCAAAGTTGCATCTTTTAAAAAGATTTGTATTTGATTCAATACCTTAATCCAGAGACACCTTCTTAATCCTTGAAAGGAGTCAAGCCCTCCTTTTAGAATCCTCGGTATTAAAAAACAAAGTTGCTCATATTCCCCCTTCTGGCAAAGTCATCATTTTAATTCTTAACGTATAGGATGAATGTTCTTCTCCACAGTTCCTAAACCTGTACGTCGAGTGTGAGGTGTGTTTTCTTTCAGTTAGTATTTATTTTAGCCCAAATCACAGAACAAACTCAGTGTGTAAACAGCACTGGATCTGCGGGTATGCAAAGAAAATCCACTGGACTGAAATAGTCACTAAAAGAACAATCACTCAGGGAGTTAACCATTCAAATATGGCCAGTCGCTCAAACTGCAGAAGGCTCATTCCTAACTGGAATTATAAAAGAAATGGGTATTTTAATAACCACATTAAAAAAATACCTAGCAGACTAATGAGTTAAGAAAAAAATCTTTTAACCAAGCAAACAAAACACCAGCAATAATCTGCACTCATTAAAGACAGTGAGTTCTTATGGAATCAAAATCAGGTTCCTCCACGTTCAGTGACTACTTACACACAGCTGTGAAACGATGAAATCAAATTCGAATAGCAGACAATTAATTTTAAAATAAGTATTACCTGAACATTTAGCAGCACAGACCTACATTTTCTATGAAATATTTGCAGGAACTTGACACAGATGCAAGTGAATAAAACATCTATCTAAAAATACTGTATTTAGCATTGATTAAAAAAAAAAAAAAAAAACACTTGAGACAGCAAAGGAAACATCACAAAGGAGCTTTTCCAATGTGTCGTGGCATACAAACAAGTGTATCTTGCAAACAGTAGAGTACTAGGTTTCTTGAGGTCCCCACAGTACCCAAAGGTAGAGGGGAGAAGCAAGGAGGTCCCCAAAATAGACATCCGCTGAAGGAGGATCAGTTCGGCTCAGCAGCATTGGAACAGCAGGTTCAAAGCCAACAAAGAGTTAAACACCTAGGCTAGCTCTGTAATGAATGCTTAGTAAGTTTGGCCAAGGAATATCAAGTAGATACCAGGGCTAGAGCAACTGTTAAAGGGATGACCTCCTTGAATCTTATTTGCATAGCAATGAGATGTCACAAAGGCATTAAGTCTGAAACTGCAATGCTGTTTCTAATCCATGCTTTATTTTGTTGTGACATGAAGCAAACTGCTTTTTAAAGTAAAACAGAAATGATTCCAGCAATTCAGGCACGGGGGAGGGTGCGGGGAAGGGGGAACAAGTATAGATTATAAAACTGACTGGAAAGTAGCTATGCAAAGAGCTATTAAGTCACTCTGGGAGCAAAACCAGCTGGGGGGAAAAACGAACAGTAAAACAGTAACTTTCGAGGATTATTTTCAAAGTGAGACCAGGTAAGTAAGTTGCTGGCTTTTGTCAACTAATATATGTGACTTGGACCAAGAATAATGCATGTCTGCTCACAACAGACAAAATATCAATAAAATGAGCCAAACTATTTCAAAGTGTAGCTGTTTCAGCCTCAGGCAGTTGTCTATAATGATGTGAAAGCCTTCAGTTACAGTTTGGCTCTTGTTTTTGTTTTGTCTTATTTTGTTTTCAGGAATTATGCTTGCAAGTATTATTATCATTAGCTAATACTAAAGGAAACTGGGGGATTTTTTTTTCCTTTACCATGGAAGAATGCAACTTCTTTTTAATATACTGTATTAAATTACACACACAGCTAAGGCTGCAAAGAGAACAACAAGAAAACCACATTGAAATCAAGCTTTTGTGTTAGAAAATGAAAAGGCGGGGGCGCCTGGGTGGCTCGGTGGGTTGAGGCCTCTGCCTTCAGCTCGGGTCATGATCTCAGGGTCCTGGGATCGAGCCCCACATCGGGCTCTTTGCTCAGCGGGGAGCCTGCTTCCTCCTCTCCCTCTCTCTGTCTGCCTCTCTGCCTACTTGTGATCTCTGTCTGTCAAATAAATAAAATCTAAAAAAAAAAAAAAAAAAAAAAAAAAAAAATGAAAAGGCGTTCAACAAAATCATGAATACTCAAGGTCTACCTATATTTCTTTAAAAAAAAGAGAGAGAGAGAGAGAATACTTCTACGCTTCAAATGTTGTAAGTTCATTTCTCTCCCAGAGTCTTATGCATCAAATTCAAACGCAGAGTACAATTAAATGAAAACAAAATAAAACAACAACAAAAAAACTCCATGATGCCTTGAACACGCAACTTACCCAGTTACGTTGTTTTTCTGCCATAATTATCAAAGAACATAGAGATCTTTATCCATCTCTGTCACAAAGACAGGCAAAATGAAGTTTTAGCTGCCTGTTACTCAAATCCCTGAACCACCTTTCTGAAGGCATAAAAAATAACTCTCTTATTTTGTAATTCTGACAGAACCTCAAGTTATTCACCAGACCATATGAATCTACTTCGGGCAATGAAATTAATATTTTAGTAAGTCTTCTTCCATGAAACAGGAAGCCTTTTAGTAATGACCTTGGACCGGATAATAGGAAAGGCAAGAAAACCAGGGTCCAAAGCCAGAGGGTAATTGTGATTCAAAGACTCTTTTATGCAAATAAGACCCCTAATCATGCTAATGAAATTTTCTACATTTTATCTTCCATCTTTTTATTTACATTCAGCTGAGAAGCCAAAATCAGAAAAGAGCAGATTTCCGGCTTCTTTATCCAACCTGTCCCATGCAAGCAGGGCCCTGGAGAGCTGCAGGACCTTCACTGAGCATCCGATGGGCCACCCCCAGAAGTAACAGGACAGAACTAGAACATCCTGCTTAGACTGAAGTTAGATCCAGCAAGCGGTAAATGACTCAAGCAGGGTGCAAAAACTCATACTGATTGGGCATTGGTTAACATTTCCGTTTTCTCTTGTATTATCAGACTGGTCAGGAAGCGAAAAGTCATTTCCCAGAGGGAGCATCTGTACTGTTGTCCTCATCTCTGGACGCCCTCAGTGTGCTTCCTGCCGACCTGGGGGCACACTCCTATTTGCCATGTCCTGGCAGGTGCTTTCAGGGGCAGTGTGGTCTGGAGAAGCCTGCACGCTTCCAGTAGGATGGCTACGGGATCACAGTAACTATGAGTCAGGCTGGGGACAGGCCAGGAGCTCAGAACTCCGCTAAGGAGAATAGTTGTTGGACAAGCAGAGGTACAGAGAGCACTGTTTGTAAAGACAGACAAAACCAAGTTAGAATCCCGACTTTGACACCTCCTGTGTCATGTCACCTTGGACAAGTCACTTCCCAGCTCTGTGCCTCAATTTCTTCATCTCTAAAGTAGAGATCATGATAGTATTTATCTCAGAGGGTTGTTGGGGGTAAATGAAAGGATATACGGAAACCTTGTATCAGTGTTAGGTGTTATGAACCAATACAAAAACGCATAAAGAAACTGTAATAAGTAAACCCAAGTTACTATCACCAGTATTGTCAATAATTTCTTTTTAATAGTCTATCAAGTCTATCAATCCCATGCCTACTGAGCAGCAGGAAGTTTGGGAGTTTTTCAGGATTCTTTATCCATTTTCCTTTTTTCAGCTTTCGGATGAAATCACGGGGAGTTTTAGTACCTTTCCCATCTCCAACAGCTCAGGCCATGGCAAATAAACATGCAATCTAAATAAAAAACTATACTTGCTATGGAAACAAAACTTCAAAATAGGTGCTCCGGGTCTCTCTTCCAACCCAGCAGCCATGTCTGATTTTCTCTCCGTGGAAATTCTAAAGATGTCGCAGAGGATATTCTCAAAGCAACTTTTAGGTGTGTCAATTTTACTTACTTTTTTGAAGGTTTCCTTTATTTATTTCAGGGATTCAGCACGAGTGGGGGTTGGGGGGCAGAGGAAGAGAGAGAGAGAGAGAGAGAGAGAGGGAATCTCAAGCAGACTCCATGCTGCACACAGAGCCTGAGGTGCGGCTCCCTCCTGGAACCTGAGATCATGACCTGAGCTGAAAGTAAGAGACAGACGCTGAACCGGTTGTGCCACCCAGGTGCCCCAGTGTGTCATTTATAATTAAGGGGGTTTGGGGAGAAAATTTAAGTATGATGACAGCTAAGGAATTAAAATATTATTTCATGTTTAAAAAAACACGTTATGAATAGACTTAAAGTCACATAAAGCTTTAGAAAAAAACAACCATCAAAGGAATCTGACTGATACCCATGGCCTATCTTTGCACTCCATCACCAGGCTTTGAGAGTATGAGACCATCCTGCTGTTTTGGTTCAAGGATTCATGTGGCTACATTTGAGAAGCCCTGGTTGTAGACAAGAGCTGTGGATTCAAATCTCGGTCCTGCTAACTAAGGTCCATGACCTTGGTTCAATTCCTGACCGTATCTTTGTTAACTATGGAATAATGATGCTGGCGTGCGTGGCTGGCTCGGCCGGTTAAGCATCTGTCTTCAGCTGGGGTCAGGATCCCAGGATCCTGCGATGGAGCCCCACGTTGGGCTCCCTGCTCAGGAGGGAGCCTGCTTCTCCCTTTTCCTCTGCCTTTCTCCCTGCTTGTGTTCTCTCTTTCTCTCTCTCCCTCAAATAAATAAAATCTTTTAAAAAATCAAATAAACAAAATTTAAAAACAAAAACTCAAAAAACCAAAAAAGAAGAAAAGAGAACAAAGATAACAAGTGTTGGCAAGTAGGTGGAGAAGTTGAAACCCTTACAAAATAGTTCGCAGCTATGAAAACATTATGGAGGATCCTCATAAAATTAAAAATAGGACCGCCCTATGATCCGTCAATCCCACTTGTGGGTACTTAACCAAAAGGATTGAAATCGGGGTCTTGAAGAGATCACTAGCTCTTCTATGTTCACTGAAACCCTATTCACTAATATCGTGTGGAAACAATCTCAATGTCCATCAACAGGTGAGATTTTGCAAAATGTGATACATGCACACAATGGAATACCATTCAGTCTTTTTAAGAAGAGGAAATTCTCTGGGGTGCCTGGGTGGCTCAATCGGTTAAGAATCTGCCTTCAGTTAGGTCATGATCCCAGGGTCTTGGGACTGAGCCCCATGTCCCGGTTCCCTACTCGGCGGGGAGCCTGCTTCTCCCTCTCCCTCTGCCTACTGCTCCCCCTGCTTCTTTTCTTTCTGTCAAATAAATAAATAAAATCTCACAAAAATTAAAAAACATAATGACGCTGACATCCAGCTACTAAAGCACAGAGGATGCTGGAACCAAAGTGTATATACAAGAACCTGATGTAGTGGACGCTCGACAAATTAGCCATTTTCTTCTCCCTCTTTCCTACTGGTTGTTTAGGATCTGAGATCATAATGTGCTTGCAACTCCACCAGCCATCACCTCTAACTTCTCAAGGACGCTGACTCAGGGGTGTCTGGGTGGCGCAGTCGGTTCAGCACCCAACTCTTGGTTTCAGCTCAGGTCATGATCCTCTACCCCACCTGTGCATGCTCCCTCTCTCTCTCTAAAATAAAAGATAATCATAATAGTAACTTAAATAAATAAATAAATAATCAAAATAAATCAAAATAAAATAAAAAGATGCTAAATCAGTCCAGCCTTGAAAACCTATACATCTCGTTCATTTCTCCATTCGGCAAATATTCCTTAAGCATGTATGTAGTGGCAGACACCGTCTGTGCAAGAAAGGGCTCAGGAGGCAAGAAAGAATGTGAAAATACACCATTCCAGGTCATCATTTCACAGATGAAGTGTTTTCCATGACAGCAAATGGCTACAGAGCCTTCTCAGTTGAGGGAAGGAGAAGCAATGACAACACACGCTGGCACCCCAGGTAATTCCAGCATGGTTTAATGCTCTCACCAGTGTTCACTAGGACACCAATGCCCCCATTCAGTTCGCATCAGGGATATTAATAATAACCAAAAGCCATTAGTGAGGCCAAGAAAAGGAAATGAAAAGACCCCAGACCCAAACAAAGAAGGCTTCCAGCAGCAAAGAGCCACCAAGAAGAAACTGCTGGAACTTGGTCACCAGTGGTTCATCTCTGCACCCTGCCCATTTACTCTCTTTCCAGTTCAGTGGTAACAGCGATCACACCATTCAGACTCAGCACTCAGACTGCTCCAGCCTGCCCGGAAATCTGCATGAAAGCAAAGGATCAAAATGCCTTTTCATCTAAAGAACTGTGATTTAACTCTCTGCCTTTTTAATTACTCTCAATTACTTTCCCACTATTTATAAGGATTTTTTTTTTTTTTTGCATAACAAAATCCAACTCTAATCAATATATGCAGTATATCCCAGCTGATTAGTGTAATTCTTGCCCCACCATGATGCTGGAGTTGTGCCAGCCTTACCTAGCACACAATTAAATGTCTGGTACTGCCTGCTGCTACCCAGCAGGTCTCACGAGTTAATAGGGAAAAAACGGGATTCACATTTGCCTCTACCAGCCCCTAAGTGCCCTTGCTCTCTCTCATCTGCTTGTAGACACGTACAAAGTGTGCCTGGAGAAATAAAGGCCTGGAATAATCACACAAACCTAAAAGACACAGGAACTTAAGAGAAGGATCTCCAAAGCCTATCTCGTCATCTCCTCATTTCAGTAAATCCTTCCAGGAATAAGGTATAGCTCTTCCCACCTTCTATTCCGATACTGAACTGTGTGAGCACATTCTAAGTACAGAAAAGAATCAGGTATCTAGACCTACCTAAATCCAATATTATGAATTATGTTCAGTGTACCTTCAAGCCAATTTTCAATAAACACAAATCACTTAATAAGAAATTAAGAGCATTACACACTTCTCATGCTCCCATGGATTTGGTGTTAATGAGATTTTGTTTGTTAAGCTCACAGAATGACATAGTGTCTAAAAGACAGAGCCTTTTCCAATTTCCATTCATTCAAGAAACAGTTATTGAGCATTTTTTGTAAAATGACATTTCCAACACACACACCTGTTCATAGGCTGATTTTACCAGCCTGCCCCTCAAATAATGCTTTCTTGCAGTATAATTGGAAACAAAACAAAACAAGAACAAAAAAACCAACAACCGGAATTTTACAAGACTTACATTTTAATCTATTCTATGACTCTCAGCCAGGTACTCTCATACATTCATTCACACACACTATGTGCCTGACACTGTAAATCCAATGCTCTAAAGCAAGATTCTCTTGCCCACAAAGGTCAGAAGTGAGTAAGCAGCGGCGTGGAACTTCCATGTCTCAGTATACACCAGAATGGTGTATTAGTTGTAGGTTAGTATAGCAATAGATACAGCACACATGTTTGCAGACGACTTGATTTTTAAATGTAAATTAGAAAGACCCCAAGGGCCCTTGTAATAGCAACATTCTTATGTACATATGTATTCTATGCTTTCTGGAGACAGAAAAGACTCAGTACTGAAGTGGGTTCCCACCTCCCAGTGTATTTTACCGTTAACTGTCAACACTGATTTCCATGCAGTTGTACCATTCGGTACAAATTTCTCTATCAGGACCTCCTCAGAAACAAAGTGGTGCACCTGGAAGGTAACCAGACATCTGGATGTGTCCACGATGCCTTTTTAGTGTATTTGCCGCACTCCTTGAAAACCTACGGGAAAGAGCCACAGCTCTGACAGGTCAGCCAGTCAAGAACCTGGGTGTGTCTATGCCTGCAGGATCTTTCCTTGGAATAGAAAATGTGGACCTCAAATGTACTACATCCCACCAACACCAGAATCATAATGCAGCCCCAATACCTCAGAGATTTTTCAATATTTGGCTGTGGATGTTCCATTGTGAAGGTCAATGATACACTATTCAAGTTGAAAAGAAACAAATGTGGTCATTCAGTTTTAAATATTAAACATGGGGAAGACCTGGCAACGTTAGGAGTGAAGTAGTAAAGGTTGATGAAATGCTACTGAGCCCTAGGAACGATGGTCCCAGGGAAGAGGATGGGGACACCCGGGGACACCAAGGAAGAGACACCGGGACAGGTAATTTCATGACCAGACAGATGGTATTTGGTGCCATACCAGCAATACAAACTGTAGTGGGAACCTGAGTAGGCAATGTGTAAACGCAAAGCAGGAGGTAAGGATTCAGCGAACCTACAGGAGGGCATAGGGCTCCAGCTAGGGTTGGAGCCCGGGGGCTTGTGCAGGGGGAACACAGAACCGGGCCAGCAGGCCACCAAGGAGAGAGAGAAAAGTAGGAGGGGGCCCTGCAGCAGGTAGAAAGCTCTGAATAAGCACGTCTACTCCTCTGGACATTCCCAAGTTTGGGAACAAGAGAGATCCTCATTCAGTATCTTCACAAAAGAGCTGATGTAGTCAGAAGTGTGATTCTGGGTGGCACTGGCCTAAGCCCACCGACCCAGAAATTCCTCAGCTTTCCCATCTCTGCAGACCTTTCTCTCCTAATTCCAGTCCCACTCCAATGTGCCCCCGCCCCGGCTCCCCTCTGATGTTTCTCCTCAAAGTAGTGCTAAAGGAGAAGGTCACACTCTAATTTTCAGACCGTCACATATTTGAAATAAAATACATTCTCCATATGCGTACCCTCTTGCCTTTCTCCAAGAAATCAAATATACAAAAATTTAAAGTTAAAAAAACAGACAAATTAAGGAGAAACAAAATATTCTTTGGAAAAGAATGTGCCCCAGGATCTGCTTAAATAGTGCGTTTTCCCTAATTGAATGCATTTAAAATGTGATTTGCTTTGAAAAATGTGATTTACGCTCATGTTTAAAAACGTTATCTATCGTATAAGAGCAATCTAGGCTTATTCACTTTGATTATTATAATAACCACTGATGAACTGTATGAAAATGGCATATCTCATAAAATACCTGTATCTCCCTCTCTCTCTTTGAAGAGGAAGTAGAATATGCTATTAATCCTACTTATTTAACAGAAATACAGAGAGTATAAATTGAACAGACTGTGTGCAATGCTGAATAAAACTTGGGAATAAAGTGACTCAGGTAGATAATTACACATACAAAATCCACACTTCCAAAGTAAAAGAAGATTATCTAATTATTGGATAATTCAGGAAGATCTAGGAAATTGATCTGGCTATAGAATATGTTTTCATCTCACATTTCCCAATCAATTGCCTGCATTGCATAATTCCCTCATCCTAGTCGTCGTCTTCTGAATGTAAATGAGGTATCAGGGTCTCGTAGTTACTCCAGGCACTTCCAAGCAGATGAGGTCACTTCAACTCAATAAAAGATGGCTTGTGTCATCTTTCTGACTTAGGGCACACATGCTTTCTGTCCTTTTCTGGACCTGTTTCGGGAAACATCAGCCAGTCCAGAAAGCTAACTTTTCAAGGGTCAGGCACCACATTTGTATAATACGCTTTCATGCAAAATCAGTCCAAGGTCATTAGAGCACTCAGTGCATTTCTGCCAACAATGGCATGGATTTTAAGAACCAGCATAGGCCTCAGCAAAACTAACAGTATAATGCATACTTACTTCACCCAGACTATGAAGGATCTGCTACATCTGCAGGAAAGAGGGAATGGTAGATTATTTTAGATAGCTCCTAAAGAAACATACTTAGGAAGATGAAGAGTTAAGAAATCTCATAGAACTAGCTGTTTACATTAATACCGTTGCAAGAGAGAGCTAAAATTTAAATTGTAAACAGGTAGTGACAAATCCTGGAGGATATTTCAGGATATGTGTTTCTCACATTTCACTTGTTGTCAACATTCTCAATGTATTTCTTTACTAACTGTGGCACTTTCAAGCATTTATGATCATCAAAAAGAAATCTATCCCACAACAAGGATATTTAAAAAGGGAATTTCTCAGTCTCTTATATGATTGGAAACTTTTGCATGGCAACAATCTGGAGTCAAAAGGATCTATATCATTAACCCATCAACCCTAAAACTGAAAAGGACACTGAGAAATGCAGATTTCAGATAAATATAATATAGGGCTGATAGTTACAAAGAAGAAATTGACCTCACAAACTACTTTTAAATTGTTAGAGCAAAAATTCCACTAGGAGTTTTACTTGCCTACCCTTGTTTTTCAGAGGTACAAAGTCCTGCTTAAGGTTTTGGTGATAGTTCGTGTTGGGAGTTATCACAGGCTCACTCCATGGTCATGGCCATCAGTGAAAGAAGCAAAAACATCCTAATCAGTTGCAAAGTAAAAAAAAAAAAAAAAAAAAAAAAAAAAAAAGGCACACACCACTTAAGTCAAGAAGCACAAAATGGCAAATGATCAAGTTCCAACAGCTAAAAAGATCCAAGACATTATGAGCTTTTAATGAGTGAAACATGCCATGAGAAAGAGACCTTCTGTCAATAAATCCAAATTCTGGTTCACTAATTAAACCATCTAATACAGTGTCTGAATATGTAGACATCAGACTTCAACATTTCTTAATTATATTCAATTCCGGGCATATTTTTCCATTTAATTGACATTCTAAAATGCCTTTACAGTCCTATCAGATAGGTACCAAATTCTCAAAGGAGATTACTACACACTTCTGAATTCTGATTTATCTGATTGAAATTGTTATTCTGAAACTTTTCTTTGAATGTGGAAAAGATTCACACTCCCCACTTTGTCCATAACTCTAGAGACATTAAGGTCATCTATTTGCATCTGGCCCACTTTCTTGTGTACCTTTCTTGGCAGTGGGGCTCTCCACAGCCAGGCCAATCTTATGAAACCAAGGCTTCAAACCCTGGCCTGGCATGGAACTATAATCATGTGAATCACACAACACACCACTCAACCAATCACAGCACCGACCGCCATCATTAAGCCACTGCTTAGAACCAAACAGAGTCTCAAACTGCAGCCTTGAAATAGACTTTAGATGCACCAAATATTTTTTTTCAGATGCCCAAATTATTAATCATATGCTTAGACTTTTTAAAAAATCAACAAAATGTCATTTGCAATAGATGGTCTAGGTTTCAGAAAAGACCAACCTACCCCTTTACCACTCCTTCCAAAATGCAGGCCCATTCAGCTTTTGAAGAACACCCCCCCCACCCACACACACACACATACACGGGCATGCCATGTTTATTCTGAAGGAAAAAAAAATGACATTTATACTATCATTAAGCACATTTGTCGCTAGATTTAATCTGTATTTTCCAGCATGCTTTCAGATGATTACAAGTGTTAAGTAACATCCAATGATATTTCGTAGCATTAATAATTTGGAATTTATTTCAAAATGTGAAACACAATCGCTGCTACAACGCATTCACTTTTTAACCTTCCATGGTACTGAAAAGCTTTAATTTTTATCAGATTGTTTGGAATTTAATTTAGTTGAAGTCTGGAATTTAATTTAGTTGAAGTCCTGAAGTTACAATTAAACTTCCAGTTAACATTTCATATCTCTATCTCATTCAATGGCTGAACTTATCTCCAACATCTCAAAAGAAAAAAAGAAAAACTAAGAATTATGGAAATATCATTTGCAACTGCTCTGCAAAGTACAAACAGCAAGTCATGGTGAACATCCAAGGTAAAATTTCGAGCCTTCTCACACCCATTCTGGAAGCCAACCTTACCATGCATAGTGTTTACTTTATTATTTTTTTTTTAAATGTGCGTTATAAAGCAAGCAAGAGACATGAATGCTAAGTTCCCAAAGGACAAAACACCTCAGAGTTCTCTGTGCCAAAGCTAATTCATAACTAAGCCTCAGAGGAAAACTGGGAACCATGAATATACCAAGGACATCAGCCTGTAGGAAAAAGCTACTTCCTTTGCATGCACCAGAACCGTGCCGCCAAACTTGGTAGATTCTTTCAACCTCCAACATTAAAAGGTGCTGTGATTTTTTTCTTCCTTAAGTATACACATCTTTAGCTAGCTAGCTAAACTGTAGTCTAGCTAACTAGACTGCAAGCTCCTTGAGAACATGATTCATTTTTCTCCGCAACTCACCCCTTGAAACCCTTACAAATAAAAAGAAAATTGAGCAGATATTGATGGATTACATTGAATGCATTCCCTGAATCCAGAAGTAGATAAAAAAAAAAGACCTCAGAGCAAGAGTCCAACATGGAAAAGGGAAGAATATTTATTCCTGGAGATGTCTGAAGCCTTCGAAATTTTATTTCTCAGCTCCTGGGCCAGCCGTGATTACTATCTGGAGAAGGAACTGAGGCAAAGTCTAGGAAAACGGAAGATAAACTGACATTAGGCAACAGAGGAATGTTAATGACTGGCAAACTGAAGACTAAAAAATGCAGGCAGATTGAAGCCATGAGGGTACCAGCCATCTCCTTCAATGCAGAGCGCAAGGGCTCCAGGTTTTCATTCACATTCCCTGAGGTCTGGGAGCTTTGGCCAGGACTCAAACTCCATTCCTGATGCCCGACCTTTGTAGTGGTGCTTCTCAGCCCTGGTAACTTAATGAAATCTGCTGAGAGGCTTTAAAAGATAACTGATGTCTGGATCCTCCCCATGGAGATTCTGATTTAAATGGTCTGGATGCAATTTGTGCATCAGTTGTTTTAAAAAGCCTTTGGGTGATTCTAAAGTGCCATCAAGGTGGAGAACTGCTTTAGGACCACTTCTGAGAGCCTTGGGTGGTGTGAGACACCTCAGGGAATTAACGGTGAATAATAATACGTAGTGGTATAAACAACCCATTAAAGTTTATGAAAACAGCAAAAATGAATGATTCTTTAAAGGATCTGCTAAAGAGTAGTTTATTATAACAATACAACTAAAAAAATCCCAGAATTGTTGATATAACCACTAGAAAGCCAGGGTGTGTATATGTTGGGGAGGAAGTGGGGGAGGTGTGTGCACCTGCAGGCAGGCTCCCAGACACCATTAAAAAGCATGGAAGGGTCCTCTTAAAGGTTGAGGGTGGAGGGACCACCAAAGGAAAATGAAGAAAAGAGCCTGAGTAAATTCTGGTATCTTCCCAAAATACTAGATAACAATCGAATAGCCTATTTGGTCTGTTCCGTGAATATATTCTTCCAGAAAAGAAGCCCTCTCTTAAAGAAATGAAAGAATTAATTTTGTAATATCTTGCCCATATAAGGTTTCACTGAGAAATACTAAATTGGGTTGTATTCACTCTATATTCCTCCTAAAAGTTGACCCCTGTTCCTATTAATCTCTCCCTTGTCCTCGAGGACCCTTTTGTCAGTTAACAAATATGCCCATGTGTTGATTTCTAGTTTGCACACATGGGTAACTGCCATCTTCCCAACAGAATTGTAAGCACAGATCAACAACGATATATTTTACTTTGACAAAAGCTATATCTGAATCCTGCCCACTGCCTTGCAAAGGGAGGTAGGTTGAGTAAATATTACTGAAAGAAATTTAAAAGAAATGCATTTTTAAAGAGATAAAAGAAACAAAGAAAAAGAAAATAAGAAAAAGAAAAAAAGCTTTTCTTAAAGAAACAAAAATAAATAAAATGACTTTAAATTCCATGTGACTTTACAGAATAAGCACAAAGGGAAAAATTTAAGACATACAAGGGCAAGAGTTAATTAAACAAATTCCTTTACTAAATAGAGGCTAAAATCCACAGTCTTGAAAGCCTGTAAGTTCAGAAACATGCAATACTAAAATCTATCTAAGGGTCCTTCTCAAGGTCCCCTACACAACTTTTCTTGCCCAGACAAGGCCACACTCTCATCATCGAAGCGAGGACAATCCTACAAGGCTCCCTAGGCCTCCCATTCATACATATCCGCCCAGTGAAGGAAGCAACACACTTCCATTATATGGAGGGTTTGATTGTTAAGTTTTGAAATTTGTGCTCTATTTTCTCTGACCACCATCAAACCAGAAAATCCATTCTCAAATTTTTACCCTTTCTAGTTAATACAAATACATTCCAATCCTAGAATAGGCTAACAGCAAGACTAACCTGGGAGTGCCAGTCCAATCCAAAGCTACTAGAAAGCTACTAGTGCCAGTCCAATCCAAAGCTACTGTTACATGTAACTGACAGACTATTTTGGTCGACCAGAAATTGGCTGGAAGCCACTAGACAAGTGTCAAATATGTTCTCAATAAATTCAATCTGTGGCACTCAGCTGAATTTTTTTATTTTTGTTTCTTTAAGGAAAGGCATGCTGTTCTAAAAATTAAAAGAAATTTGGGGAAAAGGAGGTTAATGTAAACAAAGACAAGAGCTTATTAGAGGAGTAGATACTCCTCAACTGACAGAAAATCGGTATGTTCGAGAAGCCAGTAGAATCAAATTGGCCAAAACACAGAAAATATATTTACCCTCAAGGTCTTCAACCAGGAAGTCACCTAAGCCACAAGTATCTGTTTTGTGCCTCTTGAGCAGCAGGCACTGTGGTCAGCCTCAAGAGGACAAACTTATAAAACACAGACCCAACCCCCACAATTGGGTAGAAGGATTCCCACAATGACATATTCAACAACTAGAGATTGGAAAAGTATTTCAGAAAATTTTATCAATAAGCAAGGCAATACACACAGGGGGTGCATTTCTGCCTTTAACATTGTGGAAATCAGGAAGGAATTAGGCAGGAGACATGGCCCTCCCTCTAGGTCTGTCAGATCCCCTTTCTTTTAAATTTCCACTCCTCCCTGGTGTTTGTCAAAATCAGCAAGGACAAGGGTTCATCAATAGTCCTTCCCCAGCAATCAAAGGAAATCAATCAGCATGGCCAGCCCACCTGATCCCATCAGATGATCCCCACTCTGTGCTCCTCCTGTCCAGGGGAAAAAAAGCCTAAGAATGACCCTCAATAGAAGAAACGGAACACTCCCAATATTATCCTTTCCCTCTGGCCCCAGAGGAAAAAGCCCACCCATCAGTTAACCAGACAGATGTGGAGTGTCACAGAATGCCACACCCAGCTCCACAAAAGGTAAGAAAAAACTACCTTGGTCCTATTTGCACTATGAGCTATAAATAGAGCATAACACAACAGCCACCAGGAGCACTCCTCAGACCAGCTGGAAATGACTAAATACCCTCTCCTCACTGGTAATTGCCTACTTCTTTCTATTTGACATAATTCATCAGCCAGATTACAGCAGGTCATTCTGCAACATATGAAGAAAGCAAGGATAAGGTAACCTGACACATCAAAATGTTCCTCTGTGAGCAGCCTGAAGAGCTGCTTTACAAAAAGCTGTGAGCTGGCAAAATAACCATATAGCATACAGGTCAGTGGGCATCCACTCTGCTTATTGCTACTCATTTCATTTTTGAGTAGCTCAGCACAACTGTAATTGCTAGTTAACAGACAGACTGGGTCCTGACTGCTAAAAAAAAAAAAAAAAAAAAAAAAAAAAAAAAAAAATCCCAAAAGGAGTCTGCCAAGAACCAAAATAAATAAAATGGGGGGGGGGGGTGTGTGGAACAGAGCAAGGGGGTGTTGATCCCCAGTCACTGGTCAACAAATACTGGCTGTGAAAATCCTGCAGCTACAAGGGATGCAGCCAGCCCAGCAGCCACTGATTTCTGATCTCTGAGCCCCCTGCCTTTCATGTGGAGTTCTCTGTGTGGTTAAGATATGAAGACATTACAGCTGGACAGTTCTGGGAACTTTCTCATCCCAGTGCACTGTGCATAGACACTGGCCCCAGCAGCATTCACTGTCCAAGTTCCAAAAAGGAAACCACATGGATTCATGATTAAATATCAGCATTCGGTTTAATTCTAAGAGACAACTTTGCTCCTTGTAACATGTTAAAAACCCTTCCCCCACTCCAACCCTATTAGGAGAAAAAAATCACATCAAAGCGCTGAAGTTATTATGCATTTTTTGTCTTTGTCTCTTGGCGCCCTGGTTTTCTTGGCTGTTCTTTATTCTCTCACTGCTCAACTGCTCCAATTTAGGAATAAGAACTTAAAAAAAAAAAGAAAGAAAGAAAGAAAGAAAGAAAGAAAGAAAGAAAGAAAGAAAAGAAAAGAGAAAGAAAACAGGAACAGTTGCCTCTGTGCAATTCCCAGGATTCTGCAGAATTTCCATCTCTCAATCCTTCTCCCTCTTCCATCCCCTCCCTTCCTTGCCTTCTCAGATTCAAATCTTCACGTCACAAACCAGAACACCATTCAAGCCTCCCATAAACGTTAAGAGAAGTTCAGTGCCCGAAGGTAGAGGCGAAATCTGGGCTCCCCTTGGGCGACACTGACAAGGGGGAACCTCAAGTCCTCAATTCCTAGATGGCGGGCTTCCCCATTCCACCACCTGAACTTGCCGCCTGGATCCCAGGCAAAGTCGTCTGCAGATTTTCTGGCCGGTTCTCAGTCTCTGCATTTATTTTAACTCGGCCCAGGCGCAATCAGAGAGAATCTAATCCTGGCAACAAAGCCAGGAGCACAAATCCACCGTGATGAACTGGTCGGCCCGCTCCCCCGCCCCCTTCCTCCCACCGCCCACGACTCGCCTTTGAAAAGACAAGCGTTGGGGGCAGAAAATTAATACGTCCGAAGCTAGCTAAAGAAAAGCGGCAGAATACAAAGTGGCCGGGAGTGGTCTGGGTTTCGTGGTTTGCTTATGCGTTATCTTTTTTAAACAAGGACCCACCGAGGTGAACCCGGACCGGTCAAGCCCTGGGTGGGAGCGTCGAACAGCCCCCGGCGCCGCGCACACCGCTCGCCCCCCGCCCCCTCTGCCGCCTGGCTGGGGCCGGGGCGAGTGGGGGAGGTTCGCGCGGGTTTGTCTGACACTTGTAAATGGAAGTGGGATCCAACTTGGAAAACAAACGCGCCGGAGTCTGGGGGCGGGAAGGAGCGGGAGGAGGGATGAGGAGGAGAAAAGAATCTTCAATCATTTGCGCGGTCCGCGCTTGCCTCCCTCCCGCCCGGGTGGCCGCAGGTTCGCCCAAACCCGAAGCGGAATCCCAGTGGGCGCCCGGCGGCGATGAGACCCGGCCGGAGACCGAGGCGGGCGGAGTCTGCCAGCCGCCACCCGCCGCCGCCACCGACCACCACCGCCGACCGCCCACGCTCCGGGGCCGCAGGCGCCTCTCCCGGCCGCGAGCTTCTCCTAGCCCCACAAGGCGACCTCGCCCGGTCACCGAAGGCTCTCTCGCTCCTCACATCCATTCAGGAACCCCCTTCCATTGCCCGGTTGGCCCCCATTATTACGAGGAGCTGCAGTCGCAGGATGCCATCATCTCTCTCTCTCTCTCTCTCTCTCACACACACACACACACACACATACACACACATCCCGGGGGCGCCCACCCCTTTCCTCTTGTCGCAGGCTACCCTAGAGGCTCCCTCAGCTCGCGGCCAAACTCTCGCCACCCCCGCATCCCAGCCCCAAGCGCACCGCCGCCTACGACAGTGGAGCAAGGGAAAGTGCACAAAGTTGCCTTCCGCGAAGCCTAATTCAGGTCAATGTTTAACCATCTCGGAAAGCACGCGCGATAAAAGTCAGCGGGAGAAGGGAGGGAGGACTAGACCACAGCACCTCTAAAAATACCCGGGCTCGCCGCCTCGCGCACGCCCGGGGGCCGGATGCACTTTAGCTCAGCGACCCCCACTGGCGGAATCCTGGCGCGCAAGGCGCGCGGCGCGAGGACGGTCCCGGCCGTCTCCGCAGCTTCCCGGGCGCTCTCCCTCAGATCCCGGCCTCAGCCCCGCACCCACAGTCGTCCTGGCTGGGGGGTCCATCCACACCCGTCCGGGAAGGGGCCCCCAGCGCAGAGCTGGCGCGTCCTCGCGTTCCCGCCTCCCGACCCAGAGAGGGAGGCAACGCACCCCCGGGGCGGTGAGACCCGCGCCGCTTTCTTTTCAAAGACAAGCAACCTTCACGCGTGCAAGCCCGCCCGCCAAAAATCATGCACTCTCCCTAGGCGCTCTGTTTCCTTCTCCCTGTGAAGGTAACAAGAAAAATCCTCCCTCCCAGCCACTCTGTTAAAAGCTGGCGCCCCAGTCAGAGAGCCGCTGCCTCTCGGAACATTTCATCCTGCCCGCGACCCCGGCAAGCCGGAGTCAAGCGTGGAGCTGACCTGCAGATCGTCCAGAAACCCCTTTCACTCCCTAGCGAAAGTGGAGTCTGGGCCCCCTGCTCCGCCCTGCATCTCTGCTAGCAACGACCCAACTTGCGCCTCCAGGTCGCCCAAGTGCATCCATCGGCATCTGAACATCGCCGCTGCGCCCGTCAGGCACCAGCTATCAAATAGGCTAGCAGCCTGGATCCTCCTATCCACCTGCAACCGGCGGCCGGGGCTTGGGGGACCCAGGGATAGGTGTACTGATCCGCAAGCCCCCTCGCGGCCCTCCTCAAACGCTCAGCCTCAAACTTGGCCAACTCTCCATGCCAACCTCCCGGCTACTGCCGCAAGACCGAGCCTCTCTTCCCTCCTGGCGGCGGCGGCTCGGAGCTGTGCCGAGGCAGGAACTTTACAAGGTGAAAAGTTTCCCCACGCGCTCCGTCGGCTCTCGCCTGCCCGAGCCCACCTCGCAGCCCATCTGCACCCGGCAGCTGGAGCTGTGCTCCTGGAAGCGCGCTTCGGCTGGTGCACCGGGCAGCCAAATAATTACGCTAAAATCCCCACGCACCCTTGCTTTCGCCGGCGATCCACGGCTCCACCAGGCGCAGCCTCCGTGGTCTTCCTCTCCGAGCGCTCCAGCCCAGGACTAGCCGGCCGCCCGGCCGCCGCCGCCGCAGTGCACGCCGCGCGCTCTCCCGGACTGGAGCCGCGGGCAGAGGCGCTCGGCGTTCGGAGGCTCGCAGGCGGAGGAGGGGAAGCCGGGAGGAGGAGAACGGCAGCGGGAGGAGGGGGACGGGGCGCGAGATCCCAATCCGCAGCCCAGATCACAGCGCAGCCTGCTGGGAGCAGCGCCGGCTCTCGTGTCTGCTCCGTGCTGCCGCCGCCGCCGCTACTGCTCGCCGCCTGGCTGCTCCCAGCTCCCCATCACAGCCGACGCCGACGCACAGCCAAACCCCTCTCTCGTCGCCCCCTCTCGCTTTTCTCTCGCTGTCTCCTCCTCCCAAACCTCGAGCGAAAAGGGCGAGGGGGAGAGAAGCCTTGGCGTCCGGGCCGACTCGCGATCTCGGAGCGCCGCGAGGAGGGGGGACGGAGGGGAGGGGGTTGTGGGAGAGGCGCTGCGAGCTGGAGGGCGCTCCCAGCGCGGGGCCTGGAAGCTGGACTAATTTTAGAGCGCGAGTCTTCCCCCACCGGTCTCTCGGGGCTCGAGGAGAACACCAGCGCGCCTTCCTGCCTCGCCTAGAGCGTGGTGCCGGCTTCAGGGAGCGCGCACACACCGCTCTCAGTGGGATCAGCACCGCGGCCCTGCGCAGAGATCAAGCTCCCGTTACCCTCCGAGGACAGAGGAGGAAACTGAGGCACGTCGAGGTTAAAATGGCTTCTCTAAGATCCCATGGTTAGTTTGTAGCGTGAAGACTAAACCATCAAACGTTGCACCTAGATTCTAAATGTGCTTTCCAGACAGGGCTCTTACGTACTACTTTGAACATGTTTGAATCCTGGGGTCATCTGATTCCCTGTGGAGAAGGGAGTAGTATTCAACCGCAAAGGTAACGGGATGCATTCTCTTTCCTCCTTCCCTGACCCCAAATGGTTTTAAACATTTTTGCCGAAATGAAAGGAGCGGTACTCTGAAGAGAATGAGTGATTCATTTGCGACTTGAGTTGCAGCTCCAACCTGCCATACTCCTGTTCAAGTAACTTCTGCGCCCACACCCCTCCTAGTACTCGCAGACCACACCCACACGTCCACACTCTGATGCACCAGAGCCTACACTGGTCCCCCGCTCTGTGTATCCTCGCACTTCTGCCTTTCTTTCCCAGGAAAGGAGAGAGGCAGTCTTAGCACCCGCCTCCTCCTCCCCACCTACAGCCCCACACACAGCAACACACATCTGTCCCGTAAAGCAGCACACAAGCAGGCGCGTGGACTCAAATGCTCTCTCCCAGGCGCTCCCCACCCCCGCCAACTCTAGTACTGGCACCCGCGGGAGAGGCGCGCTGGGCCTGCAGATCTATCCTCCAGAAGAAATCCTTACTCTTTCAACCATGAAATTCTCTCTGGGGAGTAAGGTGGGGGTTGTTGCTGGAGGGGGTGGAGCTTTGTGCTCCCTCACTAGAGCGAGCCCTTTGAATAGACACTTGAGTTTATCTCTCGGTCCTTCCAGCTCTCAGCCTGGGGCCTCTGCCCTGGTTGCCACCACACAGTGGCCCCGCTACTCCCCACGGGTGGAAAGTTCCCCTTGAAAGTCTCCAGCAGCCTCGCTGCCTAGGCTGCTCCATAAAGCACCGGCATGCTCTGGTCACTCTGCCCCGGAGAGTTTAATGTGAATACTAAAGAACACTGACAGCTCCCCATACATCAGCTAATTCAGAGGTAATGGGCATGATGTAACCTCGGGCTTCATTGTCACAGAAGGCCAGAAGATGGGTCTGGAGTGAGGGAAACCACTCTCAGGGCTAGGAAGTCTCACCTGCCCTCCAAAATGTGATCATTTGAATACTTTTATTCTGATTTTATTTTTATTTCAGCATCTTCCGAAAGCATTGAAAACTTTATTATCATATAAATATGTCTCTGGCATGGCATTTTCCTCTCCACAACAGGATGTGGCTAATTGTGAATCAGAGATGTTAATGAATCAATGTATTTCCTACCTGAGTGCTTCTATGCAAGCAAGCACTGAAACAAGCTGGCTCCTGAAACTAGGCATTGAGGTAGAGTTAGCTGGTGGTAGTTTGGCCAGTAGGATGCTCATGGAGAGAGCGCTGGCAAGGGACATGGCATCTTCCACCGTCTTCCTGGGAATACTGCCAGCTGTGTGTAGGTGCGGCCTCTGCTGCCGCTGCTGGTGATGCTCCTGGATTCCAGCTCCTCAGACTGTTCTCTTATGCCTAGGAGGCACCTTACAGATAAGTACAGAAATCTGTCTAAATTTCAGCCTCCCCTATCCCAAGGCAGTACACTGATAATAAAGTAAACAGTCTTTACTCCCAGGGCAGACATAAGCCATTATAGCCAGTGGGTAAGAGATTTCCTGCAAGGATGATAGAGTGGTTTATCTAGTGGGACATCCCTCTGGTCATTTCAGACCTCCAGAGTAGTTCATACTAATTTACTACTGATTGTATTAGAAGACTCTTTTCTTCCTTTAAAAATGCCTACTGCGTGCTGATACCCAGTGCTAGTACTGGGGTAGGCACAGACTGGATAATGTAGTAGGCTATGTGACAGCAAGAATCTCTTCATCATATTCATATTTCTATGCCCAGTTCCCTACACAAGGCCTGACACACCCAATGAATATTCATCACAGAAATGAACAGATAATGAAAGCTGGAGACTCTTTTGCTAGACCCAGTGAGCAGGATGTACAGGACATTAAAGCCCATACAGGAAAGGAAGCCAGCAAATGAAAAACTATGACTCTATGAAAAAATAACGTTCTTTCTATCTCACACCTCCCATGTACCATTTCAGATCCTCGGAGCCTAGTGTGTGTTTTAGGCACTGCAAGAGCAACCAGTTCTAAGTGGGCTCCAGCCAGCTTCACATAGGTACAGCCTGGCAATGCCTTGCTCCAAGGCCTATCTCGCATCTCTCCCCCCCACCCAGAGGCTTCTTGGTTGAAATTTCAGTGTACACGAAAACCCACAAAGAATCATTACAGATAAATACCCCATGGTAAATCTTTGTCTAATGGGAGATGGGGGCCCATGGATAAATGCTCCCCTTTTTATCTTCTGACAAAGGATCCTGAAATGCGTAGTATAGAGCTCCTTAGTTGGTCTTGCTGAATTAAGCAACCAGTCACCTAAATCAGTGGCCGGTTGGTAACACAGCCTGTACTGGTTCTTCATCTTTTGCTTGTTCCATCCCTGGAATCACACTCCTCAGTAAAGTATGTTCAGTAAGTCCTTGTGGCAGGCAGGCTCTACTTTCTGGCACACCTGACTACTGCCACCAATCCAAAATATTTATATCAAGAAAAAGAATATTTACAACAAGGAATAGTCAAATGATTTTTCAAAATGCCCTATAACACACACACACACACACATACACACACACACACACACACACACACACACACGGGCTCCTCTTTGTGATCACTTCTATCCTGCCCAGTTTGTTCTTATTAATCCCAATCATTTTGTTTTTGTGTTCATAAAATCAATAATCTAGGAAGTAATAATCTGGTGTGATATTTGAGGAAGCACCTACTTTATTGTTAACTTTCCACAAATATTCGATAATGGTTTCCTTTACAGAAGAGTTTGTTTCCTCAGTGGGCTATTAAGGAAAATGGTAGAATTTCCCTCATTAAAGTATTTAATCAAAGGATAGGTGCTTATCAACTTGGGGTAAAACTGGTTCATTCAAGGAACTGGTAATACAAATTTTTGAAAACAGATAAAATCAAGCTATATTGTAACAGGGAGTCAACTTAAGGTGGTCATAAAGTGAGCAGGCCCTGAAGGGAAGGGAAACTGAGTTGGGATTCTCATTTTTTGGGGCGCCTGGGTGACTCAGGGGGTTAAGCCTCTGCCTTTGGCTCAGGTCATGATCTCAGGGTTCTGGGATCGCTTAGCGGGGAGCCTGCTTCCCCCTCTCTCTCTGCCTGCCTCTCTGCCTACTTATGATCTCTGTCTGTCAAACAAACAAACAAATAAATAAATAAATAAATATCTTTAAAAAAATTCTCATTTTTTCCACCTTTAATCTGTTTTATCTGGGGTAAGTACCTTCCCTAAGTCTCAGTTCCTTATATGTAATATAGAACCTATACTGGTATCTATCCAATAAAATTATCTTAAGAATAGGGGCGCCTGGGCGGCTCAGTGGGTTAAAGCCTCTGCCTTCAGCTCGGGTCATGATCCCAGGGTCCTGGGATCGAGCCCCACATTGGGCTCTCTGCTCGGCAGGGAGCCTGCTTCCTTCTCTCTCTGCCTGCTTCTCTGTGATCTCCGCCTGTCAAGTGGGTAAATAAATCTTTAAAAAAAAAATTATCTTAAGAATAAATAAGGTAATTCATAAAAGCATGTATTCAACATATAGTAAGCACCTAATGCATTTCAACTATTATTATTCTTTTAGATACAAATCATAAAGCAACTATTATATATCTTCTGAACTTAAAGTCAATGTTAGAAGCCAGAACAAAATTTCAGACTCTACCACTATCCCTTCCATGCTAATATTTTATGATTCTAATCCCAGATCTGAAGTGGTATTTTCTTATCCACATAGTTACAGGACAGACTTTTATTTAAATACAGCAAAAGGATAATGTTCCAGATATTCAGTATCATGCAATCCATTACACACACACACACACACACACACACACACACACACATCATGCAATCCATTACACACACACATATACACATACATACATACATATATAGTGGGTGGGAACATTTATTTATCCTGTTTTTGCTCCTTTTTTTAAACCTTCTTAGATTTCAAGATTACCTTTTACAAAATGACATTATATAATTATGTAATAAAAATGACATATACCATATACTTCATACATGACTATAATTATAACTCAAATATTTTTATAGAAAAATGTTTCTGCTCATTCCTCCTCACTATAAAACATGGAAGAATGTAAAAGCTACATTGGATACACCTTGTCCTGCTGGCTCTTAATGTTGTTGGGGTCACAGGCCTCTTTGATGAAACTAACAGAGCCTCTTGTTAAAAATACACACATACATGTTTTTGCATCCTTTTCAGAAGGCTCTGAGTGCCTCTGAAGTCCCCTTAATAGAATAAAGATTAAGGAAAATATTGTGCATAAAAAACTTTAGCCCAGAACTCAAGTCCTGTATCTTCAAGGTGTTACTTACTGTGTTAACATTCTTTTTCAAAATGTGCTATTTAAAGGAAAGAATATGAAGAACTGCAGGGGTTTCTGAAGCGAACTTGGATAATCCCAAACTCTTAAGAACCCACTCTTAAAACCCTTGCCTTTGTAGGCAAGGCCACCTTTGTTGGGGACCCAGTATGCAACTATAAATTCTCTGAATTAACCTCCACTTGGACTACAAAGCTTATTAAAAGATAAGTAATTAAAAATTCAACACTAGGGCACCTGAGTGGCTCAGTCGATTAAGCATCTGCCTTCAGCTCGGGTCATGATTCCACAGTCCTGGGACTGAGTCAGACTTCTTGTTCAATGGGGAGTCTGCTTCTTCTTCTGCCTGCTGCTCTCCCTGCTTGTGCTTTCTCTTTCTCTGAAAAGAAACAAATAAAATATTTTAAAAAATTAAAAATAACAATTCTCAGTAAGTAAATTGAAACAACCTTAACTGCAGATTTTTTAGTACTTAGACCAAAAAAGATCTTGTTACAGAGGATTATTTTATTATTGGTGTTTTTTAGAATTGTAGGTATATAGTAATACTGAAAAGCAGACTGACTTTTCAAACTTTCTTTTTAATTCTCTACAGATAATGCTTCCACCCAACCTATTACTTGCACACTTCTCCTACTGCCTCCCCATGACCATGCACACCACTGATTATACCTGCATGGGGCCTTCTTTGCCCTTAACTATTCTAAAGGCTGATGGATCCCAATCCCCCTTATTTTGAAACAACAACCAGACATGCTTGGACAGACTAACTACTTGATTTTCACCAAATAAACTGTCTTACCAACTGTTCTCATCGTTGGAGAAATTTATTTTTATACCCCAGTCTTTGGCTATGACTCTCCCCTCTTTGGTTACACAGAGATTAATAATAAATGTGATTTCAGACATTCATTTTTAAAACATCTATATTTTTTTTTAATTTTTTATTTTTTATAAACATATATTTTTTATAAACATATATTTTTATCCCCAGGTCTGTGAATCACCAGGTTTACACACTTCACAGCACTCACCAAATCACATACCCTCCCCAATGTCCATAATCCCACCCCCTTCTCCCCAACCCCCTCCCCCCGGCAACCCTCAGTTTGTTTTGTGAGATTAAGAGTCACTTATGGTTTGTCTCCCTCCCAATCCCATCTTGTTTCATTTATTCTTCTACCCACTTAAGCCTCCATGTTGCATCACCACTTCCTCATATCAGGGAGATCATATGATAGTTGTCTTTCTCTGCTTGACTTATTTCGCTAAGCATGATATGCTCTAGTTCCATCCACGTTGTTGCAAATGGCAAGATTTCATTTCTTTTGATGGCTGCATAGTATTCCATTGTGTATATATACCACATCTTCTTGATCCATTCATCTGTTGATGGACATCTAGGTTCTTTCCATAGTTTGGCTATTGTGGACATTGCTGCTATAAACAGATATCTTATAATAAGATTTTGCTAACCACTAGATCCCCAGCACTTAGCAGAAAGCCAACTACATAACTGTTTGAAAGTATTTTTTAAATGAATGAATGAATGAATAAGGGGGAAAAAAGATTGCCCTGAAGAATGTAGAATTGTGTTAAAAATATAGATGTTCTAAAACATCTATGTTCTAAAACAAGTTGTTTGCTTGATGATCACCACCACCTCAGAAAGGAGGACTTTTCATTCCTCTCTCTATAAAGTGCATTTATAAACTATACTGAGCTAAAGTTCAACACTCACTATGGCCATTATGCAAACAGCATATTTAATGTTAAACCAGATAAATGTTTTGACATAATCTTACAAATGATAAATGCCATCAAATCCTGAGGTATTAACAGTTTCAGGATCCCACTTGAACATCTTCACCAAACGTTTTCATCTACCCTTTTGGCCTCTTATGAGACCTTCTTTTCCTCAAGTATCCTGAGATGAAACTTTAGAGGTTTTTATTCTAAATCGCTGCTTTTAAAATTATTTACACATTATGGGTACTTATTACCTGCCCCTATATTTTGGTACAATAGATAAGTTGTGAATGAAATATGCTTAATGTGGGCTAATCTGGTTAGACCACAATTTATAACATATTTCTGTGGTAAAAGCATTCTGAGTTTGAAACAACTGTCTTACAGACTTCTAGAACATTACCTGTTTGTAAACTAGGACGTTCCTTTACCAATCAAAGGTTAGGTTGCTATGTAATATAAAAGTGAGGTAACCATTTATTAAGTTCCATAAAATCTAAGAGCTAGAAAAGTAGAGTTTACTTCCCTCACTGTCTTTTAATTTGCTTACATGTCACAGCTGCTTATTATTTCTGTCTTTACTTACTTCCTTAGTATACTGTCACAGAAGGGAGAGTTTTGTCTACTTGCTAATATGTGGTCTTCTACTTCATTTTTTGACTGATGAAGAAAGGAAACTTAAAAAGAAATCCATCTAAACTAAGGAGCCCCCAAACCAAAGGAAAAAGCCTTTCTAAGAGGTTGGTGAACAACTTACAGCAATTCATTTTTTTTTAACTTGATCTTAATTGAATCAGCCAAATATTATTAAAAATAAACATTGGCATATTGTCCTAAATGAAGGAACGTAGATTCCCCCCATTTTCATTTTTGAATTCATGAAAAGATCTACTTATTCTTATTTTTTGGATACTGTAGCTAAACAAGCTAATATCAATTCCATTTTGCCAGGCCTGGTGTTAGCCATGAATGTGAGTATAGTTTTAAAAAAAAAATGAGCTGCATCAGACGACTTGTATAACAAAAACAACACTTTGAACCAGCACCTTGCTGCCCAGGCCTGTTGTCAACGGAAGCTGGAAGACCATCATCTATTTTCATACCTGATAACTTTGTTCACCCGAAAATAACTACTTCCCCAATACAGTTGATTTTCAATAAAGCGAAAAAGCTACTGATTATGAGGAAGTAGCAGGTTCAAGGAGTTGATAATCGGATTCAGGGTTTTTCTTTGTTTTGTTTTGTTTTTTTTTTTTATTTCAAAATCTGCCAGCCTAAATTCAAACCAGGTTTGTGGTGACTAAAAGTTCTTTTCCTTTGGCTCCAATTCAGGAGTCCACTGGAATCGAGTTATTTCTTTAGTACTTTAGTATTTTCCACTGGGCAGATCAGGTCATTGTAGAGTACCTGTATAATTGCTGATCAGAAGCATTGCATTCCTACACTGAAAACCTACTATGTGCAGAGGGGCAGAGGACTTCGAGTCCAGGTGGACTTTCTGTGTTCCCAATGGAACCCGGTCTTTACTTCTGTGGTATCACTTCTCACAATGCCTTATCCACATCTTCATCTGGTTGTGTCCATCTCTCCACCAGACTGGGAGCCTCTTTAAGGGTATAAACGGGTCTTTATCTCGAGATCACCAAGATAAGCATCACACAGTGGGTGCTCGACAAAACACTTGTTGAATGAACATCTTAGTAGTAGTTTGGGTTTTTGAGAGATGGGCAGAAACGTGATTGCCATAGGAAGCATCACATTGCTTTCATCTTCCTGAGAGAGAGAGAAGAGTAATTCAGTTGTTCCCAGCAGCATTTGCATCCATTGGGAACTAGTTAGAAATGCATATTCTGGGGTGCCTGGGTGGCTCTGTTGGTGTCTGACTTTGGCTCAGGCCATGAACTTGAGGTTCTGGGATTGAGCCCTGCGTCAAGCTCCATGCTCAGCAGGGAATCTGCTTGTTCCTCTGTCCCTCCTCCTGTTCCTGCTCACTCGCTTTCTCTCAACTAAATAAAATCTTTTAAAAATGCACATTCCCAGGCCCTACACTGGATCTAGTGAACCGGTAATTCTGGGGATGGAGCCCAGCAGTTTGAGTTTTATTGAACTCTACTGGTGATTCTGATGCTAGTTAAAATTTGAGAGCCACTAACCTAGATCTTCCTCACTCTTTTTTTTTCCTTTTAGAAATATTTAATTTTTAATTCTAGTATATAGAACTTCCTTATTCTTAACATATACACATGTGCTCACAGTTCAGAGTAAGTCTGAACTTACAGTTCAGCCTGACACTGTGTCCCCAAAAAATAAGTGCCACACCCCCTTAACTTGACCGTTCAATCTGCATTCAGGATGTATTCAGTTAGCCTAATTTGTCAAAAACTTCAAATTATCCTCTTTTGCCTCTCATGGGGAGGTATTTGGGCTTGAATTGCCAGGTAATTGCTTCAATTAACCAACTCATTTTGCTTAGGTAAGCACAGCTGGTGGTAAAACCATCCACAGGATCCTAAAAGTGCTCTAGTCTATGCCCCTCCAGGTGAAGCCAACAGGAGCCCTGCCCGGGAGGGAAATTACCCACAAGGGGAGGGGAGAGGAACAGTGTCTGCATCATACTTCACACTCTCACAGGTTTTTTTCTACACCCAGGTTCATCGCATTTCGTGCCACCGGCACCTGGCACGTGAGTGATAGAAGGAAGTGCTTTCCAACGCTTTCTGAGTACACTGTGGGCACGTTTGCCTGTCCTTAGAATCACACACGCTAGGAAGAGCAGGGCCGGGTCTCTGGCCTGTTGCCTTAGCAGCTGATTTTCCTGTCACGTTAAGTGCAGCTGCACGTGGACATGAACTGGAAGGTAAGTCTGTCCCCCGTGTGCAAGTTGTTGCCATCGTAGTGCAAGGGTGCACGATTTCTGAAACCTTTAGATGGGAATTTTGTGGCAAGTGATTACAAGTAATCCTTTTGGTTTAAGAAGTAATCAGATTACCGACCCGGATTAGGGCACCTTCTAGAAATGAAAGAATACTTAAGGAGTTACATGGAAAGTAGTTTCATTTTCTTCAAGTTGCACCCAAAACCAGTAACCTTTTTTGTTTGGGTTTGGTGTTTTGGTGTTGTTGTTGTTTTGTTTTGTTTTTGTAGCTGTGCTACAGATATTACTGTCCCTGAAATATCTGAAACCTTGTGCCAGTAACTTTTTATTTGCCTTTAAGACAAAACTGACTCTCTTGATAGAACCTTCTATCTTTCTGAGTTGGAAGGCTTAGATGAAGGAATGTCTGAAGAAAATTTCATTTCTCAGTACATATTTCTGAGCTTGTTTCGGAGTGACAGTAATGGCATTACAAGGTATTGGAGCGCTGCTCCTGGAAGCTAGCGGGGAGGCCAGAGCAGTGTGAAAATCTCCTGCGAATCTGTCGAGCATCCCCCAGCTCCCGAAGGTAGGAGCGCAGGTCGTTTTTCATGAGTGGTCACAGTCAAGGAAGCCGGCCCTGTCTTGATACTGACAAAGAACATTTGGAGGTCACATCATCGTTTGTGTAGTGTTTTTTGTTTTCTTGTTTTGTTTTTAGCAGGGGCAGCGTGTTTTATTTTAAAACTCTGAGTAAACATGCGTGCCTTAGTCCATTATGGTTAGAGTATTTGGAAGCTATAGAGAATTCAGGAAACATTAAGTTTTAATTACAGTAAATTTGAGTGTTACAGTAGAGGATTTGTAACAATATTCTGATAATCTTGGGCTAATATTCAAGAAGAACCAAAATAGGAAAAGCCAACTACTTTTGTTCGTTTATTAGCCCATTTATTGACTTTGCAAACATAAATGCATCCCATAAACACTCCTGAGTGTCTATTATGTTCCAGAAGCAGAGGGCATAGAGGTTAATAGGACATCGCTCCCGCCTCAAGGAGCTTGCCTCCTGCTCTCTAGTTGTATCTAGTTGCCTTCACAGGGCCAAGAACACAAGTGGGCAGTAATGGAATGCCATGTACAACTTAAACTTGCTTCCTTTCCAGAGGGACTTTCCCTGTCAGAGTATCCCTAGGTCCCTAACTTGCTTTTATTGTTCAGAAAAAAGGAAACCAATTTTTTTTTTTTTTTTTTAAGAGAAGGACTAATTGAAAAGCATCTCCATGGAGAGCAGCTATTAGGATCTCAAGTGTGTGTTTCTGTTTTACATGGTGTAGGACACCTGTCTACTTCCTGAACAGTCTTTAGAGGGTTCTTCCCAGTGGTCCTCCCCCCACTCCCTTGGAGCAACTGGATTCCTCTGGGAATAGAAACAGCTGCTGCTGAGCGACGGCTCAACACAGATCATTCTCTTACCCCAAAAGGGTTAGAAATGGCCCTCCTGAGAATGGACTTGGGCAGCTCTTTATCTGTTCTGGTGGCAGATGCAGTGCGAGAAGGATAGCTTCTCCCTACCGCCACTCTAAGGCAACATATGTCCTATTTAGCCAGATTCATTAGCATTTCCCTAACAACTGATTAACTAGAAAGAAACAGTATTTAGTCTGAATGATCCTCCCACCTTGAGTATAAGAAGAGGATCATTGTGGTTTTGCATGAACAAGGGCAGATAAATAACAATCTTTTTGAAACCTTGCTTTTCACAGTGCCAGTTCCTAACTTGGCTGGCATGTTGAGTGGCATGCCATCATGTCCCTGTTGAAGTCACTAAGGAACTGTATCAGTGGTAATCTTGCAGCAAAATCTGCCACTCCAAAGTCCATAGTTCTCGAAGGGAGCCAGCTTGAAATCTTCGCCAGGATCTTTGGAGCTTCAGTCCAGCCTCAAGGCTGTTGCAACCCTGCATTTGTCTCACTTTTGTCTCTGACCCTTCATGTTCTCTTCCAACATGTCCCTCTGCTCTGCAAGAGGGACACAAAGGGACCCTCCCTACAGAAAGGGATGAGGAAGCAAAGAAAGAGGAAAGGGAAGGGATATTTTACTGTATTGAGATATAAGAGTTAGCCCTCTTTTGTTCTAAATCAATAACCCCATATATATATATATACACACACACACACATATATCACATATACATATATATGTGTGTATATATGTTATATGAGATATGAGAGACCTTTCTTGTTCTAAATCAATAAATATAAATAACATGTATATATATAAGTATTATATATATACATGTTATGTGTGTGTGTATATAAATATATATATAAAATGTATTTCATCTAGCTAGCATAACCTAAAATATTTAGTTGCATTAACCATTCAATCAATATTCTTTCATGCTACATACAGTGTTTGTTTTGCTTGCTCCTGGCCATGTTCCTTGTTCCCAATCGAAGGACAGTGGAGTCGTAGAGTCATAGGAATATAATAAAGACCAGGAATCATAAGGAATATTATTTAACTGCCTAGAAAATAGGATACATAATGAGAAATTATTGCATGCTGAGATGGTCAGAAAAGCTTCACTGAAGAGGTACAACTTTTTCCTAAAGCGTGGGAGGGATACAGAAAGGTGGGCGGGATGAATTGGTCATTTCCAGTGACATATATAAAGGGAGTAAGATCGAGGACCAAAATGCCTAACCCTTGTTCCAGGGGTAGTGAGAATACTGGGCTCAAGCTTTACTGTGAGAAATAATATGAAGTCTAGATCTTAAAGGTCCTGGGATGCTAGACCAGGGAGTCTGAAATGTTGTCTTAAGGCAGCTGAGAGAAACTGAGAACTTTTAGTTGAGAAGTGACAAGATGAAGACAGTGTTCAGGACACTAATGGTGGCGGTATAAGCCCTGCTTTGAAACAGGAGGACAGGGAAACCAGGAAGAGTGGCTGAGAGGGCAGGACTTAGGATCCAATGGATCTGGGTTCCAGTCTCTGCCCACCCCCCAATTTGCTAGCATGTGCAAGTCACTTAACCCTTCTGAGCTGTAGGTTTGGATAGTGTTCCCTATTCTTTTCATACATTCAGCAAAAACTACTGAAAAGCTACTTTTCCAGGTACTGTTGTAGGCACTGGGGATATAATGGTGAGCAAAACAAACACATTCCCTACCCTAAGAGCCAGGGCTCCATGGAAGTAAGAGAATTGAGAGGATTAAGTGAGGTAATGTATATACAGCCCATGGCAAACAGGAGATACTCATTAAATAGTGACCAGAAAGTCCACTGTAACAATACTTGGGTTACCAAATAGAAAAATACCAACAGTATGCTTTTTCCAGAACCCTTATTTTCCAGAGAATAAGCACAGGTAAACATTTCAGGATATGGATCTCATCCCACCGGCTCCTTCTCAGGGAAGCACCTGTCCTTGTCCAGGGGGACTGGATTTCAGTCACTTATACCTTTCCCGTCTGCACGGGTGTACCATGCTTGCTATAGAGCCACTGAGTCAGACCCTGGTGATCCTGGAACTGCTCCCCCTTCCCAGACACCTGGGCTCTGGAGTCAGCCATAGGCCTTTTCTTAGCCTTTGTTTCCCACAGCCACTCCCACCATCCCCAGCTTTCCGCCCGATTAGATCATGAGAACTAGAACTCTCTTCTCCGCCTCTCTGTGCTCAGGCCCACCCAGCTCAAGCAAAATGTGTCCTTGAAGGACTTGTTCACGATCTGCACACCTACTGTTTTTGTCACCAGATGGTTGACCAAGAGAACAAACTATGTTTGGTATCTTTAATATTCTCCCAAGCAATACCAAGCAAAGCACCGAAATACATTTTATTTTTATGATACATTAGCAACTCTATAATTTGACTTGGAGTCTGCTGCCGGTTCATTATTCAACACTATTTACTGACTATCCATTGCTTGCAGAATGCTATGCTAGATATTAGGGTTCAAGGTCTGGCGTCAGGATCCATACTCTTCATGGTCATATCTCAGAGGAAATATCACTAGACTGGGAAACAGAACATAATAATTCTACACTTGGGTGTGGATTATGATCCTGAACAATGCATTTAAATTCAATGTGAAATCAGAACAATATAAAAACAGTTAACATTCATTGAATTACTATACATTTGGCAGTGTACTAAGTGCTTTACATATATTATTTTATTCTCTCAGCAACCCAACAAAATTCATATTATCCCTATTTTCCTTTCTATGTGAGTAGAATGAAGCTTAGTGTATCCCTCACCCCACTCCCCTGATGGAAAAACCAAAGTTGAAACTACATCTCTCTTAATCCAGAGTTCCAAGGCTTACCCTCCATTCCCTAGCATTATTATAAACAGCAAATTAGTTAATATCAATTAAAGAGCACTTCTGAGTTCATAACAAATACAGAGAATGCTCTTTTTTCAATTGTAAAGCATTTGAAATAAAGGGTTGTACCTGATTCTTGCATATATCTTTTTCGTGTTTAGCATGAATGAGTAGGTGATCAAACAGTATTTGTTGGATAAAACATTTGTATGTTTGTGCTACCTTATTCTCAGCCCCACTGCTGTATCAAATTTATCTCCTTGTCCACGGAACTGCCCCCAATGTTGCTATTTACAGGATGGGGATTTGATACTATTTATGTATTGAAATGAAGTACCCCTAGCTCTAAAATACTGTTTTAGATTACTTCACAGTTTTGAGTACATACATACTTATAAAGACGGAACAGTTATACTTGGGAATTTCTACCCTGTTAAACTGAGAATCCATCCTACAATATTGTCATGACTGCAATATAAAGACAGTGCAAAAATGCCAAGGGAGCACCAGGCAAACAGTGCTCATTCAGGGAGAATAAATAAAGAAAGGCATCCCAGAGCGGTTATTTTTAGGAGGATTTTGAGGGAAAGGAATGGTGGGCGGCTCTGAACACCCTACTCAGATATGATACACAAACCCCTCTCCTCTGGTTTTCTTCCCCCTGCCCTTCCTCTCCTAACATTGTAAGACTAACAGTAAAATGCTTCTTTTTAAACATTTGTTGGGGCTTTCTTTATATCTTGTTTTGTGTTTTAAATAGTCATAAAGTTGCAAACACAGAGTAAAGAAGGCACTGTAGCAGACCCCTCGTCTTCATCACTTGCGATCTGCCTGTCTCTGTTCCGAAAGCTCCCCCCCTGCACCCGATCCCATGTCTTCATGCAGACCCAGCCCGAGCAGGTTGGGTCCTGCCAGTGTCTTGCCAGTGACAGGGCACTCCGCCTGGTATCCCTGTGTGTGCATCCCCAAATTGCAGGAGAATTAACACTCTGTGTTATGAATCTTTGTCCAAAGGGAGATGGGTACCTGTGGATAAAGTCTCTTCTTTCTGTCTTTCCAGGTTCCTTGACAACACTGTGGGGACCAGCTTGATAAGAAATTTTGTGTGGGCTTTCTTTCCTGCCCTGCTTCTCTCACCTTGTCCCCCCCACACCCCCCGCAGCCGACTCTTGCTTTCTTGGGATTGTGTTTCCAATAAATAAACAGCACACATACCCTCTGCCACAGCCTCTGCTTTCTGGGAGACACTCATTATGGCAAACACTGAGAATGGGAGGTTCACATCTTAGCAATGAGAATCCTTAAAATGAAGCCTTTATTTTTTGACTCATGGATAGCAAATGTGATAACCAGAAATGTAAAAGTGAAAGGTATCAATTTGCTTGATACAGACATAAGAATCATGTTCCTCAAGAATATTAATGAAAACGACCTGGGTTAATGCCGCCCAAATTAAGGATGTATAAAAGTAATGCATCTGTTCTCTGTGATCTAATTTGATGTAAAATATGTATTTATGTACATGTAAGAATAATATGAAAAAACCCCACTAACATGTCAATTGTAATTATCTGCAGGTGGTGGTATTATGCATGGTCTTTATTCTTTTCGTATGTCCTTCTGGAATTTTCAATTGTCTCTGACCATGCTTTACTTTTAAAATTAGAGGAAAAAAATTACAGTTATTGGAGGTGAACATAAAAAGTCATTTATTCCTTCTTTTACATTTTTTTCTCCATAAAAGCAAATGTGTGTTTCTGCCTGATAAAGCACAGTGGCATGTAGATCCTTGTCTTTTTCACAGATCAGAAGTTGGTTTGGCTTATTCTGTAATTCGACTGCCAGTGGAAGCCCAGAAATGGCTTCACACTTCAGGTCTGTGGGAGCTGCCATGGCAGTGAGGCTGAGTACACATTTACTAGCTGGGGGATGATACTAATGGCAATAAAGACGGGGAAGAGCACTGAGTGAGTCCTGACGGCATAAAGATGTTGTCAGAGCACAGAAGTGGACACGGTCCCAAAGTCTAGATTTAATCACCATTTTTATAAGGCATCCTGGCAGCCCTTAGCGTCACCTTCCATGGATGATGACTGATAAGGAGAAATAAGTACAGAGACTGTTTCATATTCTTAGCATCATAATTGCTTTACATACAGGTAAAGTAGGTGTCTGCCTACGTAGGGCAGTGAGAAGATTATGTCTAACCCCCAGTCTGTCACAGATGCCTGGACTTCTACCATCATTACCTCACTGTGATGAATTAAGTAATATCCACCACCCGGGGCTAGACAGAGTCCCTCAATGTATTCCTGGGACCATTATCAGCCCTTATCATCTTATATTAAATGTCAGAGTTTTACTTCTTTGACAATAGATTTTTAATTTGTTGATTAAAAGGACAGCAGATTAAAAGGACAAAGAGTAAAGAAAGGAGAGAATTTGACATCAGACGCTCTATAGAAGCAAGTTATTGGAAGGAAATAAAGTGGATATGTACTAGCTAATATCTATCTATCTATGTACCTACCTACCTACCTATCTCTCCATCTACACATCTGTCTAATCTCTATCCATCCATCAAACATGACCTCAGGTCTATTTGACTACCAAGTTCATATGGTAAATTGCCCCCAATTCTTCACCTTTTCTATATTTGCTCCCCTTGACATGTGACTTTATAGTTGTTCGCTCTAAGCTTTGAGCTCAGCCATAAATCTTGCTTGGACCAGTGATGCATGAATGGAAGTAAAGCCTTTGCTTATTTCCATTTGTTCCACACCATTATCATGAGAAGAGCAAGTCCCAACCAGCCTACTGACCCAAGGAGGATGAGAGATACTTGAAACAAACATACTTGAAACATAGTCAGCAGACTAGATCAGCTGACCCCCAGGTGACCCCCAGATGTATAATCAATAAGTAGGATTCCTATTTTAAACCACCAAGTTTAGAGTGATCAATGGCAGGCAATAGCTGAGTGATACACTGCTCTTTGAGTTTCTACACTCTAAGTTCATTGCATCATAGCTCAAATAACTTTGAGCATTTGTGGACAGGAACTATTTTTTTCTCCAGCAAAATGTTTAGCACATGGTATATGACTGACAATGTTTATTGAATGAATGATTCTTTGCAGTAGTTCCAACCTCCTTTTCTAGGCTTAACTCTTGAGTTGTGGATTAAATTAGATCCCCGCCCCCCCCAAAATATGTTGAAATCCTGACCCCCTAGTACTTCAGAAAGTAAATTTATTTAGAAATAGGGTCTTTACAATAGTGATCAAATGAAAATAAAATCATTAGGGTAGATTGTAGCCCAATATGACCGATGTCCTTATAAAAAGGGGGAATTTGGGTACAGAGAAGGAGATGGCGTGGAGACACAAGGAAGAAAGTGGCCATCGGACTGGGCTGAAGGAATGACATGTTAAGGAACACCAGGGATTACCTGCAGCCACCAGAAGCTGAAGAGATGCAAGGAGAAAGCGTCCCCTTGAGACTAGATCCAGCCCTGGTAATACCTTGATTCCAGACTTGTAGCCTTCAGCCCTGTGAAACGAGGCATTTCAGTGCTTGGGGACTGCCCCGTGTTTGGTACTTCATTACGCCAGTCACAGGAAACGAAACGCTCCACTGCTCTGCAGCCCACTGTCTACTTCAGCCATGTCATGCCACTCCCTGACCCTTCATTCCTCTCTGCTCTTATCCGTGCAACTCCTCTGTTGGGGAAATCTCTCCTTTCTCTTCCTCAGCTATTTAACTTCTTACTCAACTTTCAAAACTCAATAGAAAGCTCACCTCCTCTGAGAAACCTGGTCCAAACACCACAGGGAGAGTTCATTTCTCATTCTCCTGTGTTCTCATTTCTGCCTGCATTGCAGTTCTTCTAAGATGTGTCACCTTGTAGTTAACTACCTGTTTGGATGTCTCTCCCCACCACCAAGACTGTGAACTCCTGGAGGACAGGAACTATGTATTATTTTTCTTTCCTTACATCATCCTTTTTCACTATGGTTCCCAGATGATATTTCACATTTCCTTCGAGAAGTATCAGTTTACTGACCACAGAGGTTTAAAGAATGAGGATTTCCTTTGAGAATCAATACCTGAGAGGTGGCCAGGGGGATACCTGGATGGTGGTAAGGGGATACTGCTGTCATGGGGAGAGGACAGTCCACAGGCCTGGTGGACTGCACTGATAGGAGGATAGAGATTGCCTATTTATGCTCTTTCTCAAGGAGAGTCCAGCTCTCCCCACGGCAAAGCTGTGACTTAAAGTGTACTTCTTGTTCAAGTCTACACACTGAGCATCTGCTCTTTGTCTTTGGAAGTTCGTAACAGAAAGGAAAAGAAGACAGCTCAACGCCTCCTTCGAACCACCCCACTCAGAGCCCTCAGATTGGAGAATAAAGATCTTGTGGGATCTTTGAAGTCAAGAAGACCAGGCTTGGAATTTCCTTCCTACCAACTGCGTGACCTTGGGCAAGTTCTTCCACCACTCTGAGCCCATGTTTCCATATTTATAATGATGGAGACAGTGCTTCCCACTTTATAAGGCAGTTGTAAAGATTAAATGATAAACACAACCTAGAAAAATGTGGTGCATGGTAGGCATTCTGAAATGCCAGCTTCCCTGCTTTAGGCCTGCTCAACTAGTAATTCAACCCAGAACGGGAATGGTGCCTCTGTTGCAACACAGGCAAGTGATTAGAACATTCTGATCTTCAGAGCACACTGGCTTATTCTGTGGTAATCACAGTAAAATATATGAAAGTGATTAAAAGGCAGAAAAAAATTGGTGCAAATCCTATGCCTCTGAAGAATTTATGTCAAGTTCAACCCTTTAAACAATTTTATAGATGAAAAACTTACAGAAATCGGGCAAAAATGAAAGTGGACAGACCCTTAACTCAAGCAATAAAAGGGGTCTCTTTCCATAATGATGGAAGCATAATAACTCTTGGTTTAATTTATCAGGGTTCACAGCTTTTTAACTGCTGGATAAAAATCACAGTATGGTACCTGGATTCAGGAAAGAATATAAATAATATATTTATAAATGCCAACAATTTTGTGGTCTCATTTCATACCTGTCACCTCACATTAGGAAATACATCTTTTTGTGAGTATTCAAACACACTCACCTTCTTTTCGTCTTTAGAACGATTTCAGTTTCCATTATTAAAGCCTGTTCAGAGGTAAATTCTTGTTCTTGAAAATGACGGCTCGTGGAAACCCTCTTCAACCTGAGCAACATTATTTCCAGAGCATCTGGCTCTTCCATGTACGCATTTATTTCTGTTTATTAGAAGAGCTATTCTGGTAGCCGTACACAGGTTTAGCAACAGGTTGGTGGGGAGGCCAGGTGCCCCACACTGCTGTTCTTACAGCCCTGGGTCAGCTTCTACTCAGAACAGCTCCCCCCACTCCCCTACCCCCCACCTAGGGTAGCTCCTAGACAGCCACTCTTCTCAGACTCAAAGAGGAAGTAGAGACAAATAGAGCTTTGCCTTATGGTGAATACAAATATATTTAAAATAAACTTACCCTGGAGGATTAAGTTTTACTGTGTGTAAAAAAGAGAATGTGAGTTTTAGTGCCTTTCCTAACCAAGTTCTCCTATTAAATTCTTTAAATTACATATGAGAAAAATAAAATTAAAGAAAAGCAATATAAATAACCAAATTGTAGAGCATGCATCATAAACACCTCTAAATCAGAAGGGCTCATAAAAATAATATTTTTAAGCTTTTACTAATAATATTAATATAAAAACACTTAAAAATGAATATACCCTGTGCTGCCCTTTTTCCCTCCAGGAAGCTGAAAAGGCTTCACGGGTAGTCTCAGCCAACCTTTAACACATGCTATAGGCTGTGGGCAGCTTACACTTTCTCTCTCCCGATTTATGTGTGGGTAGACCAGACCACAGGGAGTTTAGGTAAGTCTCCTGATTGTTAACCCACACATCACCGGTTTAGGATTACACTTTTGTGAATTCTTTATCCCCAGTACATCTCGCTTTATGCTAGCTCAGATCTGGCTTTTAGACTTCCCACACCGCCTTCTCCCATCCCAGAGCCAGGAGTCTTCCTTTGTAAGTCTGGTGTTCTCGCCTCCCTCCCAATTATGAAGTCACTTAACTCCTCTCCCAAAATCTGCCCTCAGGCAGAAGCCAGCTCAGATTAGGAAGGTTTTGTGCAATCTTTTTCCTCCCACAAACTCCTGCCTAACAATCAGACATTCCTCAGGGTACTAACTCAGAGGGTGTAAAGCTAGATGAAAAATATGAAAACCAAAGGCCAGAGTCAGAGCTGGCTACTTCTAAGCCTCAAGACAGTCCTGACCAGTAGGCATTATTTTCTCCTTGATTGGAGTCCTGCACGTCTGCGTTGATGCACTGATGCCTCAGTCACTGGGGCAGGAGCTGTGCTCCTTACTGGGAATACAAAGATAAGAGAACTTATATCAGGGTAATATTGTAAATTGTGCATTTAACTACTACCTTCTCCTCCAGATACAAGGAAAAACATAGAATGAGAAATCTTTAGATTTTTGTGCTTTAAAACAAGGTTAGTGTCGGGGCTCCAGATGGCTCAGGCGATTAAGCTCTGACTCTTGGTATCTGCTCAGGTCATGATCTCTGGTCTTGAGATCGACCCCCATGTCGGGCTCCATGCTCAGGGCAGAGTCTGCTTGGGATTCTTTCCTCCTCTCTCCTTCACCCTCTCTGCTCCTCCTCCTGCTCTGCATCGCTCTCTAAAACAAACAAACAAACAAACAAATAAAATCTTTAAAAAATAAATAAACACAATAAGGCAAGTCTCTCCATACACCAGAAATGAAATAAATGAAAAGTAAAGCTAAGGGGAATGAAGCTGAGAGGATGTTCTGCTGGCCTTCCGGCCTCTGACATGGAAATAGGCAGGGTCGACCAGGAGTCTGGTTTGAGCATTATGTTTCCTGAAGAGGTGGGGACCCGAGCCAGGCTCACTGCTTGAAACCAGTGGCAGGGGTGCATCTCCCACTCACAAAATGATGTGGAAAATGTATGTCACCTGTCTGCTAGGCTGTAATTTATAGGCAGCTACAGAGCTATGGGAGCTGGAAGACATTGTCCCAGCCACAGGACTGACAATGGAGTCTAGTTGACTACTGGTCCTGTGAAAGGCTGAATGAAAATTAATTCAAGGCTTTCCCAGGAAGAGGCGGGAAGCAGATTAGAAAGAGAAGGGAGAAGGAACAAAAAAGGAAGTAGAAGAGAGCAAGAAAAAGAGAGAGTGACAGAAACATCTCTTCTGAGCTTAGCCTGCCATCCGAAATCTAAAATACGTTTAAAATAAACAGAACAAATAACAAGGACGTCTCAAAAGTCCACAAATGGAGATGGGATTTACCACAGTATAAATAGGAGTGACAGAAGAATTTGAATAAAGGTTATATAAGTATGTTCATTGTTTTTAAATGAACAAATGAAAAAATACCCCTATTATGAAGAAAAGATTGGGAAGATATTTTTAAAGCACAATAAAAATAAAACAAAAATAAGTGGATATGAAAATAACTTACAGCAAATATCATACTTCGTAGTAAAATAGTAAGGCATCCTTTTAAAAATATGGAGTGGAAAAAAAAATGCCAGTATGGAGAGAGAACCCGGAAAATGAGATAAAACAAATATTGAAATTAAGAGCTTATTTTTAAAATTCAAAGACAGCATTGAAAACGTGAAAAGAATAGTCATGAAAGTATGAAAGTATGAGCGACAAATCCACAAAGGTCTAAAATTGAGAATGCATAAAAAATTCACACAAATCAATAAGAAAACCACCACCACTCAGCAGAAACATAAGCAAAAGTCGCGAACCTACGAAGAACTTGTATGTGAAGACATGTCAACTTCATCAGTCATTCAGGAAAATGAAAAATATATGATTTCACACCTATCATACTGACAAAAATTAAAATGGCTTATGATACCAAACGTGAGTGAGGATATAGGTTCCTGGAATTCTAACACACTACTCTTGTGATGTTTTAATTCTAAGGCCATATTTACTTTAGAAAAACACCCTCACATGTTCACTACAATAATACTTATAGCAGCAATGTTTCCAAGAGTGTGTGATCCAAATATACATTGATGGGAAAATGGATAAACTGTGATTATATTTATACAATGAAATATTATATAGCAGTGAGAATGAATGAACTAAAGATACACTTATCACTGTGAAGACATGTCACAAGTAATTATATTAAGTAAAAGAAAAAGCAAGATAGAAAAGAATACTACATAGGGCATACCATCTGTATGCATTTTTGAAGTGCACAAAACTATTTTAGGAATATATAAATCTATAGTAAAACTATAAAGAAAAACCAAGAACTTTATATACAAAATTCAGAATACTAGTTTACTTCTTTTGAGAGATGGGAATAAAATTGGGAAAGGCTATAACAGAAGGTTTTAAGTCCTTTTTTAAAAAATATTTATTTATTTAAGAGAGAAAGAGAGCACCAACATGAGGGGGAGAGGGAGTCTCAAGCAGACTCCATCCACACTGAGCTCTGAGCCCATCTCACTGAGATCAAGAACCAAGCCAAAAGCAAGAGTTAGATGTTTAACTGACTGTGCCACCCAAGTGCCCCTGTCTTATTTTTTTTCAAGCAGATTATTTAATGCATGAGTACTAATAAAATGCCTGTATACAATGTACACATGGTAATATTCTTTTGTATGTATGTCATTCCTAATAATAATAATTGAATAAAAGAAAACATGTGAGGAAGATAGAGGATAGATCACAAAGTCCCAAAATATGTCTAAAAGTGGGGCACCTGGCTGTCTCAGTCAGTATAACATGCGATCCTTGATCTCAGGTTCATGAGTTTGAGCCCCATGTGGGGTGGAGAGATTGCCTAAAAATAAAATCATATATATATATATATATATATATATATATATACTATGAAATAGAAATTTCAGAAAAAAGGACTCGAGAGAATGGAAGGAAATCATCTGTGTTCTCTAACTCCAGGTCATCAATTCCTGTTGTGTAATGGAATGGAGCCAGAAGGGAAATGACCTGTGCTGCACAGACAATATTTGGAGAGACAATGGAGAGAAATTTTCTGTAACAGAAAAATGACAGGAGCCCTCAGAGCTGAAGTATACTTTGAATGATATATATCCAGACAAACTATCATTTAAGAATACAAGCAAAAAGGAGATCTGTCCAAATATAAAAAGACTATGGGTTTATTACTCTCAGACTCTCATGGAAAAGATACTCCACAAAGAAGATAAATGAAATTAGAGGGAAAGAATGAAAAGCCAGAAACACTGGTGAACACAGACACTGGTAAATTAATAAGTTTTAGTATAACTGATTTTGTAATTTTTTTTTAATATCAAAACAAAAACTCAAGGTAACTTCAATAAGAAAGGTAAGCAGTGGCAAGATAAGAGAAGATCTTCAGTACATGGTTAAAACATAAAAATTAGCCAGGTCCTCAAGTTCTTTGGGAGACAGAAATCCTGAGACATTCTTAAAGTGTTTAGAAATAATATGTTAAAATTTTGAGGGTAGGCAGTAAAGAATAAAAGCCTAATGTAGAGTTTCCACACCAACAGGGGAAATTTTAATAGGTTGTAGGGGTAGGGGGTGCCTGGGTGGCTCACTTAGTTGGTTGAGCTTCCAACCCTGGATTTTGGCTCAGGTCATGATCTCGGGGTTCTGGGATCCAGCCCGGTATTTGGCTCCCTGCTCGGCAGAGTCTGCTTGACATTCTCCCTATCCCTCTGCTCTTCCCCCCACTTGTGTGCACACTCCCTTAATTAATTAATTAATTAAAGCTTAAAAAGTGATAAAAGGATATAGAAACCTGTATCACTTTGAACAGAAGGCAGAATAGCTAAATAAGAACTAAGGAAAAAGATGGCAAATGAAAAACAGAAAACTCAGAAGACAGTAAGAATAATTTCAATTATATCAAGAATCATGGTAAATATAAATGTATAAAGTTCCAACTGCCTACTGCAAATGAGAAATTTCATATGCCCCCAAATGATTTCCTGTTCTCCTCTGCACCACTGCCAGTTCCACCTCAAACCTGTGTCTAAGGTATCCTTTAGCTTATGGATGGCAATTCCATCCCTTCAGTGGCTCAGTCCAAACCTTGAAATCGTCTTTGATTCCTTCTTGTGTTCCACATCCCATATCCAATCCATTAGCAAATCCTCTGGGCTCTATCTTAAAAAGAGTTCCAGTCCATGATTACTTCCCACCTTCTTCACTGTTACCACATGGAACAAGCGACCATCGTTTGTTGTCTGGATTATTTCAATAGTCTCCTGATTGGTCTCCTGCTTCCAACTTAGCCAGCATTCCTCCCACACTGCCCTTCAGGCTCTTTCTCCCTTAGTCTTTCTTGTAAAGTCAGACATAGGGATCCTTTAAAATACAATTCAGATCATGTATCTTCTGTGCTGAAAGCTTTCAGTGGTCATCTTCTCACTTGGAGTAAAAGCTAGAATTTCTAGAATGGCCTAAATGTCCCTACATGATCTGCCCCTTGTTATTTCCTTGGCCTCATTTACTGCTCTCTGCCTTCCTCACTGTATTAGTTTCCTATTGCTGCTCTAACAAATTACCACAGATTTCATGGCTTCAACAATACAAATTATCTCATGGTTCTGGAGGTCCGAGGTCTCTATGGGCTAAACTTACAGCATGGGCAGGGCCACCTTCCTTCCAGAGGCCCTCAAATCCATTCTTTGCCTTTTCCAGCTTCTAAGACTGTCCACATATTTTTTTTTTTCCTCTCAAAATTTATTTATGTGAGAGAAAGACAGAGAGGGAGAGAGCATGAGTAGAAGGAGACAGAGAGGGAGGAGCAGACTCCCCACTGAACAGGGAGCCCGATGCTGGGCTCAATCCTAGCACCCTGGGATCCTGACCTGAGCCCAAGGCAGATGCTCAACCGACTGAGCCACCCAGATGCCTTGGATGCCCATATATCTTGAATCAAGTCCTTTTATATCTCCTTTTTAACTCTTCAGACTCCCTTTTTCCCTTTTAAGAACCTTCGTTGTTACACTGGGTCCACCCGGCTAATCCAGAATCATCTCCCAGTCTCAAAGTAACTGAATCACATCTGTAAAATTGCCTTTGCTGTGTACGGTGACATACTTAGAGGTTCCTGGAATGTCTTTAGGTCCAGGATTCTGCCTCCCACACTCACCATGCTGCAACCATGTGGACTCTCCACTGTTCTGCAGGCATTCTGGCCATGCTCCTGCCTCAGCACTTTTGGCTGCTCCCTCCACCCAGAATGCTTTCCTGGCGAGACACCCTGTGGCTCACTCACTCAACTCCTTCCCGTCTTTGTTCAAGTGCTCCTTGTCAGTGAGGCTTTCCTTACCTACCCTATTTAAAATTACACCTCCACAATATTCTAAAATCCATAATTTCCTGATTTTTTTTCTACAGCTTTGTCTTCTTAAAAGTGTTAAGAATTTATTATGTATTAATTGTATTAATTATGATTGTATTAATTGTGGTATGTATAATTATGTGCATATGCATGATTATAAATATGTACATATACATAATTATAAATACACATGTAATCTATTGCCTATTCTGTACATAATTATGTATAATTTTATATTATAGTTGCATTAATTAATTGTAATAATTATTATTATGTATTAATTATGTGTTGTTTGTCTCTTCCCAGTAGGGGCAGCGATATTTGCTTTATTCACTGGAGTATTCTTGGCACCTAAATAATGCCTTGTCCCTGCTTGGTGCTGAATAATTATTTGTTGAATGAGTGAATAAATGAGTAGATGGATGGATAGATGTATAGAAGGTTGTATGGATAGATATACACATATATAATATGTAAGACATTATATACAATACATGTAATAAATAAGACATTATATAATAAATACACACACAAATACGCATAATGAGGCAGAATTAAATTGTTAAGAACAAGATGGTACTGGAAGCCTTAAGACCTGGGTTCAAATCCTGAATCTAGCACTTGCTAAGTATGTGACCTTAGCCAAGTTAATTAGTTTTTTAATGGCTCATGTTCTTCATCTATAGGTTAGTAGTAATAACCATATCCACCTGTAGTTTTCTTGTGCAGATTAACTAATAAAGGTAACCATACTTGGCTGTTTATTATTACTAAAATAATAATAATCCTGATGGAACTGAAGAAAACATGGCCCTTATCCTCCAGGAACTTGTCCAGAGCAGCACTCCTCTGAAAGGTAGGGGCAGATGCTTATTATTATCTTTTATCTAAAGGAGGACATGCACTAGGCTGTTGCAGTTGCTGGATGGACTCTCCCTGGACCCTTGGTCAGGAGAGTGTTGTGGGAAGAGTGGTAGTTCTGCAACCTGTAAGGAGGGGTTCTTTCCTTGCTTATTTACCATCCCTTCCATTTACTGTGTCAAATGGGTGTCTGTTTAGTTGGCTTATGACCGTCTAACCCTCACAAAATGGAGAAATGGCTGAGAAAGATCCCTTCAAAAAAAGAATGGATTGGAGATAATATTAATAACATATACAAAAGCAAACAGTAAAAAAAGGCAAGGTAGACATTTTTCTGGTCAGCCATGTTAAGAGGTAAAGAGAACGCCAAACTGATCTGATCTGTTGCAAAGCCACATGGAAATATATCAAGATGACTATTTGAAATATTGATTTATTTCCACTCTCTTAATGATCAGCTTTGCCCTGAGGATATATTGTGTCCTAAACTATTAGCAAATCAGTAGTGAGAAGACATGATAATCATCAAGATATTGAGCACATCATTTAAAATTTGTTTCTCATATTATAGTTTTGTATTTCCTGTATGAGTTTACAATATACATCAGAAAGATACTAATGCAAATGATTTATTAAAAGATTTATTTATTTATTTATTTGAGAAAGAGAGCATGTAGGGAGAGGGACAGAGAGAGAAGGAGAGAGAATCTCAAGCAGACACCCTGCTGAGTGTGGAGCCCAACCTGGGGCTCAGTTTCACACCCCCAAGATCATGACCTGAGCTGAAATCAAGAGCCAGCCCCTTGGGGAGCCTGAGTGGCTCAGTGGGTTAAGCCACTGCCTTCGGCTCAGGTCATGATCTCAGGGTCCTGGGATCGAGTCCCACATCGGGCTCTCTGCTCAGCAGGGAGCCTGCTTCCCTCTCTCTCTCTGCCTGCCTCTGTACCTGCTTGTGATCTCTCTCTGTCAAATAAATAAATAAAATCTTAAAAAAAAAAAAAAAAAAAAAGAGCCAGCCCCTTATCCAACCGAGCCACACAGGCATCCCTGCAAATGATGTCTATATATATGCAGATATACATGGCTTACTGATCGGATGCTGGTATCAAATCAATGTGGACATCATGCAGGGGAGGAGATGCTTAAGTGCATTCTCACGGGGCAGCACATGAGACAGGTGACATAGAGACATATAGCCCATACCCTAGAGGAAATCAGGGCTGAAGACTGAAGGGCAGGTAGTTCTTAGCTAAGCATGGAGCGGATGGGAGGGCCGTCCAGGCAGAAGGAGCAGACAGCAAGGATGTGTCAGACACTGAGAACTGCAGGTCCCACAGGAGATAAATGACGAGGCCAAAAGGGTGAATGAAATCCAAATATGCAGTTGAACAGAGGTTTTGGCTCAAACCTCGTGGTATTGAATATCCAGTATTTCTCTTGGGAAGCAATGAGGGATGCATAGGTTAAACAAAAAAACAAAACAAAACAAAACAAAACAAAACAAAACAAAAAAACAACTTCACAGGCTTTGGAATCAGACAGACTGAGGTTTGAATCCAAATAATGTTACTTGCTCTGTGACCTTGATTAAGATGCTTCTCTTTTACAACCACGGATCCCTAATCTGCAAGTGATAATAATGGTAAATATCAGCTAGGACCACTCTGAGGTTCATCCGAGATGGCGTGCTCTACCCACACAGTGGCTGGCCTTTGGCGAAAGCTCAGTTCCTGCTGTAAGGTAAGGAATTTCTAGGCAAGAGCAACACATGGACAGCATTGGTCTGGGGCCACCATGGGCAGCCTGCAAACTGCACTGCCAGAGAGGACACGTTTTGCTTGCACATTCTTCACTGAACCTTAAATGGCCATAGAAAGAAGGCTTCAGTGCTATGAGGCCAGGAAGAGACTTTTAGAATGAGTTGTGTTGGAATGGGACAAAATTGAATAGGTGAGAGATGCTTGGAGAAACTCCCTGTGGAAACTGCTTTTAGAAGGAGCATTCTGAGCAGGAGAAAAGGAAAAAGCCTTCCCTTTGGAAGAAGTATCTAGCATAAACTGCGGCCACACTCCATGGTCAGAGCTTGCATGCGGCTAGGGACAGGGATAGGTGAGGTTTTCCTCTGGTTTACTGCAGGTGCATGTCTTCAGCAAAGCTTTGAGGAAGGCAGGGTGCACAAGTAGGTTCTTTGGTGAAGCAATGTCTGGAGGAATTCTATTACCTAGTGAAGAGAGGGGAACAAAAGACAGGAGAGAGTTCTGCATGGGTGTGTGCATGAGCACGTGTGTGCTTATGCACATATAGAGGGGATGATGTTTTATTTCTGTATTTTGAAGAGTTCATTCAATGAGAATTCACTCATTTTATCTCAGGAAAACATAATCCAAGAGAATGACATTAGAAATCAGAAGAGGTTGGGGCACCCGGGTGGCTCAGGGGGTTAAGCCTCTGCCTTCAGCTCGAGTCATGATCTCAGCTCCTGGGATCGAGCACCACATCAGGCTCTCTGCTTGGCAGGGAGCCTGTTCCCCCGCCCCCCACCTTCCTCTCTGCCTACTTGGGATCTCTGTCTGTCAAATAAATAAAATCTTAAAAAAAAAAATTGGAAGAGGAGGCAGAGTTCTCAATTTCACAGGACACCCCACGGCGTGTTGTAACTCAGTCATGGCATCTGTCGTAATCTCCTTGTGTCACTGCTTTTTCATCCATGTGGCTGTCTAGACTACTGGAAGCTCTAGAGGGCACAGGCTGAGGGACACAGGGGACATGCACCAGCCTGGATTTGCTTTGAATCCTTACAGACCACTTTCAGGCTCTCTTCCCCCAACATGTGTATCTGGTGACACAGCCTAACTATTAGATGGAGCAGCCCTCGTCACAGCTGAAGAGTAGGCACATTTCAAGCCAGTACTTCATCTCTTCTAGGCAGCAAGAGGGCAAGACTTGGCCTCTCCCCAGTTCTGCTCCTACCACAGGAACACCCATCTTCTTTGTTGGGGAAAAGAAGGCTGCTCCAGCTACTGGACAATTTTCACTTTCATGGAGATTGTAGATCATCCTATGGTGTGACAGAATGAGTCTTTTTCATTCTTGATCTTCCAATTATTGGTAATTTGGTTTTGGTCAAGTAACTTCTCTGAATCTGAAATAGCCCATCTACCAATGGAAAGATAATATTCATCTCAAAAGATGGTTACAAAGATTGAATAAAATAATATGGTTGAAGTACCAGGAGCAGTGCCTTACATATACCACCAGTGCAACAAATGATCATTTCTTCGTATGATTAGAGGTTACTGAATTCCCTGGCATGGCTTTCTCTATTTGGTGAGGAGGAGAACTCTGGACCTGAACTGTCCTCTCTGCTAGTGATCCCATAAACAAAGGGTGCTCTCTTCCTTATCAATATCAATTTTCAGAGAACAGGGATCAGCTGTTTTTGTCCCATGTCCACCCTCAGACCATGACAGTGTCCAGAGTGATGGGTTACTTTGACAGCCTGTGTCACTTGACCACTCCTAAGCAGGCAACGTAGAGAGATAAAAATAGCAACAGTGCAGAGGAGCCCATGACATTATTATTAGACAAGAACCTGAGAAACACTAATGACAGATCTCTTGGGCTTTAGAAGAATCTAACTGCACAAAAACTAACTGCACAAAGTCCTTGCTACTTGGACACCACGACTGGACTAAATGTCTGTTTCTAATTTCTGTGAGGTGGGCAGCAAATCCTGGAGAAATCTGGCTGAAGCACCAAGCAGGAAGTCAGAGAAAAGAACAAGCTAGGGAAGATGGCCCCCGTAAAATCGTAAGATAGACAGTAAAAATGTAACTTGGAAAGACACCAGGCTGTATGGAGTGGACGTGAGATTTTCATACCCAACATGTGTAGTAGTAGTAATAGTAATAATAATAATAATAATAATAATATAGCAACATCTCTATAGTGTGTATTGTGTACTGTTCTAAGCATTCCATATATCATTTAATCCAGATAAGAGTCCTGTGAAGTAAGGATGTGATATTGATCTCATTTTGACACCAATTAGAGGTAACAAAAATAATGAGAGGGTAAAAGGTCACTCATTAAAAGAAGTAACACCTTCCCTGGTGAGTTGTAACCTTCCTTTACCTATACGAATGTCAATTTGACACTATCTTCATCAAGCATTGCAGTTATTTTAAAACATTGCCACCAATTTATTTTATGTAAAGATTGTACACGAGCAATCAAGTGTCATTACATGGGGAGAGATCTTCGGACTTCTCTGAGCAGGGACAGGACTTACATGCTCAGGTGTCACTTCTGTAGATTTTGTTTGTTACTTTTGGCCTTGTGAAATGAACAAATCTGTATCTTTGTTGCTACAGAGTACAGAGCATTTGATTTATAAGGTTGCTAAGTTAGGAAATAAAGTACTTTCTATAATTAACAGTCTCATTATAATGCATTTCTTACTTTCGAAGTTAACAGCAGAGAGGACACTTAGGAGAATTAATGAAGGATTGTCCAGAGACAGTTCATAGATATTTCAAATCATCAGATTTGATAAAGAATATCAACTGAGCACCAAGGAAACACTATAGATTTAAGTACGGTTTAGGTTACCTCTACTTATTTTTATAATATAGAGTGTCCTTGGCTCCATGTATCATTCTTTTAAGAAACTGTGGTGACAAGCTACTGCATTGCTTATTCCTCACAGCTACCTGGGGAGCCAGATTGCTATTTTACTCCTCAGAGATGAGAAACAGAATCAGTGAGGCCAAATTACTTAGCCCATATTAGTTACAGGTTAAGAACTAGACCTTAAATCTTCGGATTTGCATATTTCTTAATTCTTTGAGCCAACTGATTCTCTTTAAATCATGTATTTATTATGATTCCTATGTTTTCAAGATAATTAAAAACAAAACCTTAAAGTAAGGAGAAAAGAATCACTCACAAACCCACCATTTTATATCTCATGATCTAATAATTCCCTAGTCCATATCAGTATGCACATATATTTTATGTAAAGGCAACACAAATGTACCACATAGTCTCAGGCTTCAGGAATTACTTATACCTTTAATCCCCAAATACCGATAGATGGAATTTTCATCTCTGTTGCAGGAAGGGCAGTATGTTGTTAGGGTCTCCTCAAAAGTTTCTATATATCCCAAAGGAGGTTTAGTGTTTCACAATTTCCATTCTGCTACAGAAGTGGCCTAGACCCAGTGATGTACTGATTTCACAACTGGCTCTCCAGTAAATTCCATATAGCAATTGATGCTTACAGAATGATTTCGTTGATTTTTGCAGAATTTTTGTGCTTCTAGAAAACATACGGTTGCAATCGACAAAAAAAGTGTGGTTCCAACATAAATGCTGGTTCATATTTTGGTTTTACTCCAGGAGCATTTTGTGCTATTCACAATGTAACAGCTACAGATGTGACACAATATTAAGTTTACTGTGGATTTTTAACATTTTCTGTTTTACTTTCTTAAGTCTAGAAAGTCAACAAAGTAATAAATCAAGCCCTGTTTTGCAGCATTTGCCCACTTCTATGGCTGATTTCAAGCTATCAACATGAAATCATCAAACATGGAGTTCAGAAGAGTTACACAGTAGCATTCTGTTGTACACTGTTTCCACCCTCCTGATACAAAAGATATAAGTAGAGGTCCTAAGATTAAGTGTCCCACTTCTGGTTTTGGCTCAGGTCATGATACCAGCATCCTGGGATGGAGCCCCACATTCATGTAGAGTTAAACTTCAAGGTAATCCTCTTTCCCCAATCAATGCTACCCCTATAGGTAAACCAATTTTTAATCCCCCTTTTATCTTAGGAAAGTTGAGTCCTTTAACAAAGATATCAAGATACATCCAAGAAGAATCAAAATAATCTTCCTCACCCACAGTGAGAACTTATAACCACCCTCTCATTTTTTCTTCTGCCAGTGATTCTGTGTATTTGTGTTTGTCCTAATAGTATATAAATCTTATACTTGAGGTTCTTTTTGACGAGGTTCTTTTTTTTTTTTTTTTGCTTTTATTATGTATATATATATATATTTTTTTTCTCTTGTCACATACTTTTATCAGTCTTTTTGTTTATCTGTTTTTGTTTGCATATGTCATAAATCTTACCTTGCGGCCCATTAGGGCTGAGCCTTCTCTTTTCTTTTTCTTTTTTTTTTCCCTGTCTCTCTCTCTTCTTTTTCTTTTCTATTTTCTTTCATTTGGGTGGGGACTCCTGATTACTCAGAAGCCTTCCAGGGTGCACCTTGAATGCACCATGGTCGATACATCCAGCTACATCCATTCAGCCATCTCTCACCAAAATGACTAGGAGGAGGAATGCCCAACAGAAGAAAAATTCAGAGGATGGGCCTTCTGCAACAGAGCTAATGGCTATCAACATAGACAACACGTCAGAAAGGGAATTCAGGCTAACAATTATCCAGGCAATAGCTAGGTTGGAGAAAGCCATGCAGGAACAAATGGAATTGATTAGGGCAGAACTGAAAGCCACCAGGGATGATGTACACAATGTTGGGGCAGAACTGAAAGCCACAGGGATGATGTTCACAATTCTCTCAGTGAGTTCCAATCTAATCTAAATTCTCTCAAAGCTAGGGTAACTGAGACAGAAGATAGAATTAGTGATCCGGAGGACAAACAGATAGAGAGAAAGGATCAGGAGGAAGCCTGGAACAAACAGCTTAGAAACTATGAAAAGAGAATCAGGGAAATAAATGATGCCATGAAATGTTCCAACATCAGAATTATTGGAATCCCTGAAGGGGAGGAGAAAGAAAGAAGTCTAGAAGATATAGTAGAACAAGTTCTCCATGAAAATTTTCCCAATCTCATGAATGGAACCAGTGTTCATGTACTAGAGGCAGAACAGTCTTCCCCCAAGATTATAGATTCTAAAAAAACATCAAGGTACCTGATAGTAAAATTGAGGAATCATAATTGTAGATACAATCTCTTGAAAGCTGCTAGGACAAAGAGGCTCCTTACTTACAGAGAAAAGCCCATCAGAATAACGTCAGACCTGTCCACAGAAACCTGGCAAGCCAGAAAGGGCTGGCAAGATATATTGAGGCCACTAAATGAGAAGAACATGCAGCCAAGAATACTTTATCCAGCAAGACTGACATTCAAAATGGATGGAGAGATAAAGAGTTTCCAGGACCAGCAAGGCTTAAAAGAGTATGCGACCACCAACCTGACACTGCAGGAAATATTAAGGGGGGGTTTTGTAAAAGAGGGAAAATCCTAACAATGTCATTGAACAGAAATATAGAGACAATCTACAGAAAGAAAGACTTCAAAGGTAACACGATGTCAATAAAAACATACCTATCAATAATCACTCTCAATGTGAATGGCCTAAATGCATCCATAAAATGACACAGGGTTGCAGATTGGATAAAATGACTGGACCCATCTTTATGTTATCCACAAGAGACCCATTTTGAACCTAAGGATACACCCAGTCTGAAAGTGAAGGGATGGAGAAGCATCTTTCATGCCAATGGGCCTCAAAAGAAGGCCGGGGTAGTGATTCTCATATCAGATAAATTAGATTTTAAACTGAAGACTGTAGTTAGAGATACAGAAGGACACTACATAAGTCTTAAAGGGACTATCCACCAAGATGATCTAACAATTGTAAATATCTCTGCCCCCAATATGGGAGCAGCCAATTACACAAGAAAACTATTAATCAAGATAAAGAGTCACATTGATATGAATACATTAATAGTAGGAGATCTTAACACGCCTCTCTCAGTAATAGACAGATCATCCAAGCAGAAAATCAATAAAGAAACAAGAGAAATGAATGACACATTGGACCAGATGGGCCTCATAGATATATACAGGACATCCCACCCTAATACAACAGAATACTCATTCTTCTCAAGTGCACATGGAACCTTCTCCAGAATAGACCACATACTGGGTCACAAATCAGGACTCAACCGATACCAAAAGACTGAGATTACTCCCTGCATATTCTCAGATCACAATGCCTTGAAACTGGAGATCAATCACAAGGAAAAGTTTGGAAGGAACTCAAACACCTGGAAGCTAAAGACCACCTTGCTTAAGAATGCTTGGATCAACCAGGAAATCAAAGATGAACTTAAACAATTCATAGAAACCAATGAGAATGAAGTCACTTTGGTCCAAAACCTATGGGATACAGCAAAGGGGGTCCTAAGGGGGACATATATAGCCATCCAAGCCTCCCTCAAAAAAATAGAAAAATCCAGAATACACCAGCTGTCTCTACACCTTAAAGAACTGGAGAATCAACAACAAATTAAACCAACTCCACACATAAGAAAGGAAACAATCAAGATTATAGCAGAGATCAATGAAGTAGAAACTAGAGATACAGTAGAACATATCAATGAAACTAGAAGCTGGTTTTTTGAAAGAATCAATAAGATTGATAAACTGTTGGCCACACTAATCCAAAAGAAAAGAGAGAAGTCCAAATTCATAAAATTATGAATTAAAAGGGAGAGATCACAACTAGCAGCAAGGAAGTAGAAACAATCATCAGGAGTTATTATCAATAGTTATATGCCAATAAGTTAAGCAACATAGATGAAATGGATACATTCCTAGAAAACTATAAGCTCCCAAAATTGAACCAGGAAGAAATTGACAACCTGAATAGACTGATATCTAGTAACGAAGATTGAAGCAGTAATCAAAAACCTCCCAAAAAAACAAGAGCCCAGGACCTGACGGATTCCCTGGGGAATTCTGCCAAACTTTCAAAGAAGAAATAATATCTATTCTCCTGAAGCTATTTCAAAAATTTGAAGAAGAAGGAAAACTTCCAGACTCTTTTTATGAAGCCAGCATTACCCTGATCCCCAAACCAGGCAAAGACCACACCAAAAAGAAGAACTTCAGACCAATATCACTGATGAATATGGATGCTAAGATACTCAACAAGATCCTAGCAAACAGTATCCAACAGCACATTAAAAAGATTATCCACCATGACCACGTGGGATTCATCCCTGGGTTACAAGGATGGTTCAACATTCGCAAATCAATCAATGTGATAGAACAAATCAATAAGAGAAGAGAGAAGAACCACATGGTCCTCTCAATTGAAGCAGAAAAAGCATTTGACAAAATCCAGCATCCGTTCCTGATTAAAACACTTCAAAGTATAGGGATAGAGGGAACATTCCTGAACTTCCTCAAATCTATCTATGAAAGACCCACAGCAAATATCATCCTCAATGGGAAAAAGCTCACAGCCTTTCCGTTGAGATCAAGAACATGACAAGGATGCCCACTCTCACCATTCTTGTTCAGCATAGTATTAGAAGTCCTAGCAACAGCAATCAGACAACAAAGAGAAATAAAAGGTATCCAAATTGGCAATGAAGAAGTCAAACTCTCTCTCTTCGCAGAAGTCATGATTCTTTATATGAAAAACCCAAAAGACTCCACCCCCAAACTACTAGAACTCATATAGCTATTCAGTAATGTGGCAGGATACAAAGTCAATGTACAGAAATCAGTGGCTTTCTTATACACTAACAATGAAAATACAGAAAGGGAAATTAGAGAATCGATTCCATTTACTATAGCACCAAGAACCATAAGATACCTGGGAATAAACCTAACCAAAGAGGTAAAGGATCTGTACTTGAAGAACTACAGAATAGTCATGAAAGAAACGGAAGAAGACACAAAAATATGGAAGACCATCCCATGCTCTTGGATCAGAAGAATAAACGTTGTTAAAATGTCTATACTGCCTAGAGCAATCTATACTTTTAATGCCATTCCGATCAAAATTCCACCGGTATTTTTCAAAGAGCTGGAGCAAATAATCCAAAATTTGTATGGAATCAGAAGAGATCCTGAATTGCTAAGAAAATGTTAAAAAACAAAAATTAAACTGGATGCATCATGTTACCTGATTTCAAGCTTTACTACAAAGCTGTGATCACCAAGACAGCATGGTACCGGCATAAAAACAGACTCATAGACCAATGGAACACAGTAGAGAGCCCAGATATGGACCCTCAACTCTATGGTCAAACAATCTTCGACAAAGCAGGAAAAAAGATACAGTGGAAAAAACACAGTCTCTTCAATAAATGGTGCTGGGAAAGTTGGACAGCTATATGTAGAAGAATGAAGCTTGACCATTCTCTTACACCATATACAAAGATAAACTCAAAATGGATAAAAGACCTCAACGTGAGACAGGAATCCATCAGAATCCTAGAGGAGAACATAGGCAGTAACCTCTTCGATATCAGCCACAGCAACTTCTTTCAAGATATGTCTCCAAAGGCAAAGGAAACAAAAGTGAAAATGAACTTTTGGGACTTCATCAAGATCAAAAGCTCCTGCACAGCAAAGGGAACAGTCAACAAAACAAAGAGGCAACCCACGGAATGGGAGAAGATATTTGCAAATGACAGTACAGACAGAAGGCTGATATCCAGGATCTATAAAGAACTTCTCAAACTCAACACACACAAAACAGATAATCATATCAAAAAATGGGCAAAAGATATGAACAGACACTTCTCCAATGAAGACAGTGGCTATCAGACACATGAAAAAATGTTCATCATCACTAGCTATCAGGGAGATTCAAATTAAAGCCACATTGAGATACCACCTTATACCAGTTAGAATGGCCAAAATTAGCAAGACAGGAAACAACATGTGTTGTAGAGGATGTGGAGAAAGGGGAACCCTCTTACACTGTTGGTGGGAATGCAAGTTGGTGCAGCCACTTTGGAGAACAGTGTGGAAATTCTTTAAGAAATTAAAAATAGAGCTTCCGTATGACCCTGCAAATGCACTACTGGGTATTTACCCCAAAGATACAGATGTAGTGAAAAGAAGGGCCATCTTTACCTCAATGTATATAGCAGCAATGGCCACGGTCACCAAACTGTGGAAAGAACCAAGATGCCCTTCCACAGATGAATGGATAAGGAAGATGTGGTCCACATACACTATGAGTATTATGCTTCCATCAGAAAGGATGAATACCCCATTTTTGTAGCAACATGGATGGGACTGGATGAGATTATGCTGAGCAAAATAAGTCAAGCAGAGAGAGTCAATTATCATATGGTTTCACTTATTTGTGGAGCATAACAAATAACATGGAGGACAAGGGGAGATAGAGAGGAGATGGGAGTTGAGGGAAATTGGAAGGGGAGCTGAACCATGAGAGACTATGGACTCTGAAAAACAATCTGAGGGTTTTGAAGGGGCAGGGGGTGGGAGGTTGGGGGAGCCAGGTGGAGGATATTAAGGAGGGCACGTATTGCATGGAGCACTGGGTGTGAGGCAAAAACAATGAATTCTGTTATGCTGAAAAGAAATTTAAAAAATAAAAAAAAAAAGGAGATGTAAGTAACCTGAAGAGCATAAGTGATAGTACAATATAACAAAACAGTAAGTGGTGAGTTTTGAATATTTGTTATCTTTGTTTTTGGTAAAATTTATTTAATTGTAAGATTACATAATGAATTTTTAATAATGTCTGAATTTAACAATGATCTCACAAAATTCCTGAAAATTTGGCAACTGAGTCTTAGAATCTATCATGAGCTGCCTTCAGCGCACTAATTCCTAGGCCTTGTTTCTACACAGTTCATGTTCCAGCATCTTAGAAAGACTCTCCCCCTCACTAGCTACCCACTAGTGGAGGAGAGGAGAAGGTATGCTCAGGAGGTTTTTCAGAAGGAAAGGCAATCCACAGAAATGCAAAGTCATTATTACGCAGAGCAGGTAAGTTCCACATACATTCCTATTTCAGGGAAGAATTTTTACTTCACTCAGTGTAACCAAAAAGGCCACCAAAAAATTTCCTTCCAGACAAAGGAATCATCTGCTCCAAAGACAAACTTTAGTTTCTACCTCAGAAGGCAGACCCTTTTTATAATTTTTTAAACTGATCTCTCTATCTGTAAAACCAGGATTGTTTTGAAAGATATGCAAGTCTATTCTGTTTGAAGGGGCTCAATCATATTATAAATATTATATATAACATATACATGTTATAAATATGTTAATCATTCTGTAAATGTTATGTACAACTGTATTTTATATGTTTCTTATTCTGCTTTTTCCACATAATGTATTGTAAATATTTCCCCATTGTATTTGTAATTTCCATTTTATAGCCTGCATATAATAGAATATTTCCTATTGATTATAGCAATTTTTACTTAAGTTTATTTACTCATTTAATAAAAAATTATGGAGAACCTACATGAGGTGTTTTGGTACAGGCAAATTATCAATGATGCATAAAATCATTATGGTCCCCCTTCATGCAACAGTCTCGTGGGGGAGAGAAGCATTACACCAAACACACAAATTGGGATAAACCTGGGTGGAAAGTTCAGCCTATGATTGGAGGGATTAACAGAGGCAAAAGTATATAGGGTCTTATGGGCAATTTTAAGAAGATTAGATTTTAATCTGAGCGTAATAGGAAGCCTTTGAAGGTTCTAAACCATGGTGCCTGGAATGCAGTTCACATTTTTAATAGCTCTGCATGGCTGTTATTTGGAGAATGGATCAGATGGGGCAGGGACAAAAGTGAATGGATCACTTTAAAGGTCGGGAAGATGATGGTGGTTTGAACCAGGGTGTTTTCTGTGATGCTAGAGGTAAGTGGAGACATCTGAGATGTCCTTTGGTGTGGAGGTGATTTGATGGATATTTTGATCCATTAGGTAGGTGGATGGAGCCATTCTAGTTCAGAGGAGAGGAGTCGAGGCACCCACTACACGGACTGGCAGGTGTACCTGACCTTGGAGGATCAAGGCTTCAGAGTGCGTGTGTGTAAGTGTGTGTGTGTGTATGTGTGTGTGTTTGTGTGTGTGCTTTAATTTATTTAAATATATTCAGTACTTCAAAGTGTGGTAAGATGAGGCTAATCTCTGCATATTTTCTGGTAACTAACATAAAATGTAAATGTAAAGTCTTGGAGAGCAAATTAAAGAATATATCTGATAGGCAACAAGACACAAGAAGAAAAAGAGCCTTGGAAACTACTAGAGGAAAGAAAGAAGGAAAATTCAAAGAGTTTCTGTTAAGTCACAAAGAACCTTTGGAAACACCATGTTATGAAATTCTTCAAGGACTAGCTGGTTATTGGCATAAAATGATTAGAAGCTTAAAAGTTTCATGTATGTGATTTTTTCCCCTACTTATTAAAAATGGCTTTTGCTTAAACCAGGAAAGAGGCTAGGGGTTAAATCGTGTCATAAATGGGAAAAAACTTGGTTAAAAGTGATTTAGTGAATATTGAAGCTAGATCTTAGATGATCTGAGTTATGAGCCCTCTGAATAAGTTATGAAGATACTTTCGGTTTCTTGTCTAAAAAGAAAAGTCCTTTTGCAGTGTGACACCACAAATATGGATAGATTTGATTTAGTTACTCTGGTTACTGGAGCTTCTAACCTGACCTACGCACACTGGGGTCCAGAGTCCTGACTGTGGTTGTCATTTAGGTCCCATAAACGCAGTCCTTCTTTGACAAGATCTTGAAATGTGCTTTTTGGGGAACTTCATGAGGGCATCCAATATATATGCTTAAATAGATGTCAACAAACTACACCTAATAGCATGGAGGTATCACCTCAGAGAAGTTACTTGGCCTCTCTCAGCCTTGGTTTCCTTATGCGAATTATAAAGACAATCTTTTTTTTTTAAATAAACATATAATGTATTTTTATCCCCAGGGGTACAGGTCTGTGAATCGCCAGGTTTACACACTTTACAGCACTCACCATAGCACATACGCTCCCCAATGTCCATTGCCCCACTCCCCTCTCCCGAACCCCTCCCCCCAGCAGCCCTCAGTTAAGACAATCATTTTTAATATACAGGGTTGCTTGAGGATTAAAAGAGATCCTGTTGAAAAAGTGTTTCTCACCAGGCTTAGCATAGGCTAAACACTTAATCATTAGTAACTATTATTATTTTATTTACTAAGGTAAGTGTCATCATTTTATTGTTATCTCAAGTCTTCCCCAAGAGGGTTTGTTGAAATACTTATTTTCTGTGCCTCACTACATTTTGATCTTTCTGTCACTTTATTTCATAGTGTCTGCTTACCTTGTATTGAGAATTTCTCCGATGCAAATTGCTACCATTTAACTGAGTCTCTACATGGGTTACAGAATGTTTATAGAGGACCACTTGTGCCTCAGTTTTGGCTGAGGCCCCAAGTCAGCAGGTGGATTATATTTCTATAATGGAGTGAAGTACCAGGTCATCTATTCAGGATTTGCAAAAGAGTTGTCAAACTCCAGTCGTGTAACCTTTGAATCAACACCCACCTTTTGAAGAATGAAAAGGTAGCAGTTAGAGAACGTACATGGAAAAATTTTTTCAGCACTGAGATATTTTCTCTTATATCACCTTCCACTCTGTCCACATTCACCCCAGATTGAGTGAAAGTTGCTGCAAGGAAACCATGTGCAGAAATTGACTCCTGTCTTCTATAGGCCCTAGGTCAAGCCTAGAATGGTCTACAATTATGAGGCTATTGTTGTTTATGGTGTTCATAGCAGAATGAGGAGAGACAGCTGTGTTAGTTTGCTTGGTTTGTTAGAGCAAAAGTGTGGGTGAGGACTGCTTGATGAGCAGATGTAGGACAATGAGAGACGAAATCCACCCAGAGCTATTTTGAAATGACTTTAAGAAGGAAGAGTGATGTGTCCTCAAAAGGGAGGTCTGTGCAGAATAGGTCACTCAGATGAGGGCAGTAAGAGAATAAACAGATGAGGCATTTGCTTCAGGTGTGGGAGATAAAGTGAAAGATCCCAGCATTGACACGGTCTGCAAAGAATCCAGAAAAAATGTCTAAACTTCTGCCACACTCAAAGAAACTTAGTTATAGCCTTGTAACAAGTCCAGGGGAAACCAAATAGATTGGTGATATCAGAGAATAACACCTGTCCTGTTCCTTACCTCTTTCTCTTCCTTGGCTTTTGACTTGAAGAGCATGTGAGGCTCAGGAATGGTAGAAAAGAAGTGGGAAGGAGGTAAGAAGGAGCTCACCTCACTGTTGGAGGAGGTTATCAAGAGGAAGGATATGACCACCAATTGCCCGGGCAATTGGAGGCTCTTCCTCCCTCCCTTGCCTCTGGAATGTTACACTCCACCCACCATTCCACAACAAGCCATTTTAAAAGACTCGAGAGAGCAATATGCCGTTGAGCTCTTGAACTCCATTAAGGTTTCTATATAAACTTTTAAGATTCTGGCTGACAAAGTTGGTGCAGCCACTTTGGAAAACGGTGTGGAGATGCCTCAAAAAATTAAAAACAGAGCTACCCTAAGACCTTGCAATTGCATTACTGGGTATTTACCCCAAAGATACAGATGTAGTGAAAAGAAGGGCCACATGTATCCCAATGTTCATAGTAGCAATGTCTACAATCGCCAAGCTGTGGAAAGAGCCAAAATGCCCTTCACCAGATGAATGGATAAAGAAGATGTGGTCCATATATACAATGGAATATCACACAGCCATCAGAAAAGATGAGTACCCAACTTTTGTATTAACGTGGATGGGACTGGAGGAGATTATGCTGAGTGAAATAAGTCAAGCAGAGAGAGTCAATTATATGGTTTCACTTACTTGCGGAGCATAAGGAATAACATGGAGGACATTAAGAGAAGGAAAGGAAAAGTGAATTGGGATAACTTGGAGGGGGAGATGAAGCATGAGAGACTGTGGACTCAGAAATAAATGGGGGGTTTGGAGGGGAGGGAGCTGGGGGTATGGGTGAGCCTGGGGGTGGGTGTTAAGGAGTGCACGTATTGCAGTGAGCAATATGTTTATACATACATGTTTATATATACATGTTATGTTTATATATACATGTTATGTTTATACATAAACAATGAATCATGGAGCACTACATCAAAAACTAATGAAGTACAGTAACAAAAACTAATGAAGTACAGTAGTGACTAACACCAAAGAAAAAGCTTCTGTAGAGAAAAACAACAGTTATCTACAAAGATAAGAGCCCAATGAGCGAAACTCTCTTTAGCTGCATTGACTGACAGATGGTAACAGAATGACACTTAAATATAATTCTAAGAGAAAATGATTTTGAATCTAGAATTTCATTCCCAGCCAATCTATTTTGAGGGGCAAAATAAAAACACTTCATTTATTCAAGGATTATACCCTTCCCGCTCCCTTTCTATGTAACCTTTCTAAGAATGGAACTCTAGTGAAATTTTGGTCATTACCAAGAAAGAAGATAAAGAATTCAAGAAATTGTGGGACTAAACCAAGAATATGAGTAAAATATATCCTGTAATGATAACTTGGGCAAAGGTCTAAAAACTGACTGTTGTACATTGCCAAAGGCAGCCGAAGGCTTTACTAGAAAATCCTCATGAAAAAGAAATTGAACAGATTATAGGCGGTAGAGAGAATTATCAGAGGGCTGGAAAACTGGCAATATAGTGAAATAATAATATTACTCTGTCAATAAGAAAAAAGGAAGGCAACTAGAAATGTTTGAAAAAAATTAACAAAAAGTTGTGTCAGAAGTCCTTGTCCAAATATGAAGGAAATAAAAGGTATTGCCTGAATTAACAATAAATAGGGTAAAACACTAGTGAATCAACTTGATCATAATAGTAGAAGCAACCTCCTTGGGAGGGAGGAGAGGTGGAATTAAAGGAAGGAGCATTAATATCTTCATTGTACATAACTTAGAGTCAAGATGTCCTTCCCGAGTTTGGTGAAACAAGATTGGTAAAAATAAAAAAAATAAAAATTGAGAGAGGACCAGGAATATGGAAAACAAGGCAAAGAAGTTTACATCTATTCTTTCATAGCAAGAACCAAGATATAATGCCTTATGTTTATAACAAAAAAGTAGCCAATATGTATAAGTGCTAGTACCTACAAATTATTAAAAAGCAGTTACCTAAATAAAATACCAATATTTTTATTTTTTTAAAATATTTTATCTATTTATTTGTCAGAGAGAGCAAGAAAGCAAGCCCAAGCAGAGAGGAATGTCATGACCTGAGAAGACAGCTGCTTAACAAACTGAGCCCCCCAGGTGTCCCAGCAGTTACCTTTAGAGAGTGGGACAGTTGGGGAAGAGGGCTGTCCAGCAAGATAAGGGAAACAGAGACTTGCTTTTCATGATGACTCCTTTTGTGTGATAATTGATATCATTCTTACATGATTACTAATGTAAAGTTATATTTTCTTAATACTTAATAAAATAAAAAACTTCAAAAGGTACACAAAAAGATCTGCAGTAAGAGATACAATATAAAGTGTTGTACGTGAAAGACAAATGGTAAAATATTCTTAGGGAATACAAGAGGGAGAGGTCATCCTGAACTTAAGAGAATTGGAGAAACCTTCAGGGAGAAGGTGATTTTACATATTTACTTTGAAAAGAATTTGTTTATTTGAGAAAGAGAGAGAAAAAGAGAAAATGAGTGGGGTGGGGGCAGGAAGGGGGAGAGAGAGAGAAGCAGACTCCCTGCTGAGCAGGGAGCCCAGCATGAGGCTCAACCCCAGTCCCCTGAGATCATGACCTAAGCTGAAGCAGATGCTTAAGTGACTGAGCCACTCTGGCTCTCCAAAGTATATTTTTAACAAGAAAAAATTAGGAATAAGACATTTCAGTTGTGTGTGTAGACTGTGAGATTTGTGTGTACTAATTATAATAATAAACCTTTCAGCTTGATAAAAGAATCTATAATGCATTTTGCTTTGTTCAGAGACAGCTATAAAAGACAAATGAAATTAAAGTAATTATAAATGACCATTTTTTACTTCTTACACCTAACACTATATGTTGAATGACACACAGTATATGGTTGGTAAATGCAGATGAGGTAATTAGTTAGTAAATGAGTCAATGAATTGCAAATGATTAGGAAATTATGTCTTTAATTTTTTTTAAATGTTTTATTTATTTGAGAGAGAGAGCATGAGCAGGATCAGTGAGAGGGAGAAGCAGGCTCTGAGCAAGGAGCAAGGAGCCTGACAATGTGAGTCTTAATCCCAGGATCCTGAAGTTCTGACTTATTAAGCTACTTCATGATCTCAGGGTCCTGGGATGGAGCCCCACATTGGGGTCTCTGCTCTTGCAGGAAGTCTGCTTCTCCCTCTCCTGCCAGTCACCCTGCTTGTGCTCTCTTTCTCTCAAATTAATAAATAAAATCTTAAAAAAAAAAAAAGAGTTAAATGACTCTTCTGTCAACTATGCCAAAGTGTTTATTCATATTGAATTTATAATTATTTCTTGTATTTTTCTTCTTTTTCTTTTTTAAAAAGATTTTATTTATTTATTTGAGAAAGAGAGAGAGAGCACGTGCAGTAGGAGGGTGTGGCAGACACTTGGGCAAAGCAAAGTCAGATGCTTAACACACTGAGCCACCCAGGCCCTTTGTTTCTTGTACTTTTCTACATGGGTGTACATTAAACCAGATCTTCTTCATTTTTGCATTTATGAATTATGAATTTTGTGACTCAAAATATTTTATACTTATCCCTATTATATTTTGGGTGGATTTTTTCTATTAAAAATTTAGGCATAATTTGCACGTAGTAAAATTTGCTCTTTTTATAGTACAGTTCTGCAAGTTTTCACAAATTTTTATAGCCATGTAACCACTACCAGAGTCAAGATAAAGAAAAGTTTAATTGCTCCAAAATACTCCCCAGAGCAGTTCTGTAGACAACTCCCACCTCTGGCAACCACTGCTCTGTTTTCTGTCTCTACAGTTCTGCCTTTGCAAGAACGTCATTTCAGTGAAATCATTCAGGCTTTTGACGATGGCTTCTTTCGTTAAACAGAATGCATTGGAGATTCAATTATATCTTGTTGCATGTTTCGGGTTTTGTTCCTTTCCCTTTTCATTGCTATTATTCCATCATACAGATATACTACAGTCAAGTTTATCCATTCTTCAGTTGAGTGATACTTGTACTGTTTCTAGATTTTGGCAATTATAGGTAAGCTGCTGTAAACATTTTTGACCATCTTTTTGTTTGAACCTGAGTTTTCATTCACTTGGAGAAATATCTGGTAGTGGAATTTCTATGCTACTTGTTAACTGTATATTGAATTTATAAGGAATTGCCAAAATGTTTCCAAAAAGTAACTGTACTATTTTGCATTCCTCCCTGCCATGTATGAGAGTTTCAGTTGCTCTCCATACTGTCAGCACTTGGTGTTGTCAGGTTTTTTAAAAATTAGATTTGATTTTAGTAGGTATATAGTTGTATCCTACTGTGGTTTTACCTTGCTTTTCTCTAGTGACTCTTGTTATTAAGCATCTTTATAGGTGTTTATTCTAAATCTTTTTATCTTCTTTGATGAAGTGTTTATTCAAATATTGCTCCCATTTATTATTGAATTTTGATTGTTGTTTATGTTCTTTATTAGAAATGTGATTTGCAAACATTTTTTCCCTTTCTGTGACTTGTCTTTTCATAGTTCTGATTCGTCTTTTGAAGAGTAAGTGTTCTTAATTTTGATGAAGTCCTGTTTATCCAATGTTTTCTTTTATGGATTGTGCTTTGGGGTGATAGCTAAGAAATTAATGTTTAACTAAAAATGCAAAGATTTTCCTTTATGTTTTCTTTTAGAAATTTTATAGTTTTAGGTTTGACATTTAGGTCACCATATAATTTGAATTAATTTTTGTACTGAGTGAGAAGTATGGATTGAGGTTCATTTAAAAAGATAACCCATTTTTATCTAATTTTCCCTTGTTATCCAGTTGTCTTGGCACCATTTTTTGAAACGACTTTTCTTTATCCACTGAATTGTCTTTGCATCTTCATAGAAAATTAATTGATCCTGGGAGGCCTGGGTGGCTGCCTTCATTTGGCTTGGGTTATGATCCCAGGTTCCTGGGATTGAGTCCCGCCTTGGGCTCCTTACTATAAGGGAAGCCTGCTTCTCTTTCTGCCCACTGCTCCCCCTGCTTGTGCTTACTTCTGCCTCTCTCTCCCCCTATCTCTGTCAAATAAATAAATACAAACTTTATTTTTTTTTAAAGATTGTATTTATTTATTTGACAGACAGAGATCACAAGTAGGCAGAGAGGCAGGCAGAGAGAGAGGAGGAAGCAGGCTCCCCACTGAGCAGAGAGCCCGATGAGGGGCTCGATCCTAGGACTCTGGGATCATGACCTGAGCCGAAGGCAGAGGCTTTAACCCAGGTGCCCCTAAATAAATACAATCTTTAAAAAATTGATACTATGTGTGTACTTCTATTTCTGGACTCTGTTCCATTTATTTATACTACGTCTGTCCTTTCTCCATCAGACTGTCTTGACTTCTGTAGTGTGATATTGTGATTTATAAGAAATATATATTTGGTCATTGAGATGACTAACATATATTTCTCATATATATTTGGTTTTCCTCCCCAGTTCTTGGTTCACAGCTCCCCCAAACCTTGTAATTTCCTAAGGGTTTAGAAAGATAAAGGTGTCTTTTGTTATGTTAATGAGGTCTTTTGGCGTGCTCTTAGGTCACCTGAGAATGGGAGCTGGTCACCAGAGACACCAACCAAAAAATTTAGAGAGTTGGAATTTTCAGTCCCACCCCCAGCCCCAACTTCAGGAAGGGTGAGGGCCTGGAGGTTCAATCAGTTGCCAATGACCAGTTATTTAATCTATTGTTCCAGTGTAATGAAGCCTTCCTAAATGCCCAAAAGGTCTGGGCTTAGAGATCTCCAGGGCTGGTGAACCTAGAGAGGTGCTGGGAAGAGTGTCACACCTGGAGAGGGCAAGGGATCCCCATTCCCCATGTCTTGCCTTTTGTATCTCTTCCACCAGGCCTTCTAAGTCATAGCCTTCCGTAATTAGCTAGTGATCTAGTAAAGTCAATGTTTCTCTGATATTTCTAGTAAGTAAAGCTTTCTTTGAGTTTTGTGAACCACTCTAGTAAATGACTCAAACTTGAGGAGGGGTTCTTGGGAATCTCTTCTTTAGAGTCAATGGGACAGAAATGTAGGGACCAACCTGGATTGGGGACTTGTATGTGAAGTGCATGTGTGGGGCAGTTTTGTAGGACTGACCCCTCCATCAGTGGGGTGTGATGCTATCTCTGGGTAGATAGTGTCAGAACTGAGTTCAGCTGGAGGATGCTCAGCTGGTGTCAGCACATTGTTTGTTGCACGTGCAGGGCCCCTGCTACCCACACTGGAATTGTCACCAGAACCTAAAGATATAGTTTGATAGTAAGTTTGGAAATCAGGTAATGGGAAACTTCAACTTTGTTCTCTTTTTTCCAAAATGTTTTTTCTATTCTAGGTGATTTGCCTATCTATGTAAATTTTAGAATGAATGAGTTTGTCAATTTAAAAAAAAAAAAACCCAAAAAACAAAAAACAAAAAACAAACCCACAAAACTTTCTGGGATTTTGATGAGATTATGTTTGAATCTATAGATCAGTTTGGGGTGAACAGACATATTAACAATTTTAAACCTTTCATCCCGTGAACTAGTGTATTTCTTCACTTATTTAGATCTTCTTTGATTTCTTTCCCCAATGTTTTATAATTTTCAGCACAGAGATCTTACACTTACTTTCTAAGACCTGTACATAAATATTTCATTTTGGGGATGCTATTGAAAATGGTACTTCAAAAAATATAAATTTCTGATTATTCACTGCTAGTATATAGAAATGATTAAATTTTACATTTACCTATTCTTTAACAGTGCTATGCACTAATTAATAGCTTTTTATTTTTGAAGCTTCAAGATTTTGTACATAGACAATCATGTTGTTCTCAGGTAGAAACAGTTTTATGTCTTCCTTTCCAATGCATAATAGAGTTTAATTTCTTTTTCTTGCACCTCTATTACCTTTTTCTTCTTTTATTTAGCCTATTGTGCTAGCCTGTCAAAAAATTCAGAATCATGTAATTGTCACCTTGTTTTTTCACTGTTGATCATAAAGTTCACCAATTCTTCATCTTATTTTTAATGTAAAAGCATGGAACCATATCATTTTTGTAAAGCAAACAGAACAAAACCACCTCTATTAGAAGAAATTTGGAACATATATAGATGTGGGAAAATAGATTCATGAACACCCTGTCCTTATCACAGAGCTTCAAAAGTTATCAACTCATGGCCAATCTTATCTCTTCTATGTCTTTACTGATGTTCTCTTTGTGCTCACCCGCTGAGTTATTTTCAAGCATATCCAAACAACATGATTTTCAGATAGAGATTTGACAATCATCTCCTCTACTATGCTCTAAGTTGCTGAAAGCTCAAAATGGTGTCTTATTCATAATTTTATACCCACTGCATAGCTCAGCACCTTGTAGATGGAATATATGCTCAAAAATTGTTGTTGAACTAAAATTTTATGGGATTTCTCACTTCATATAGTTCTAGAAATACTTTCTCTCTTTGTTTTTTGAAAATCAGTTTACCTTACTTCAAGGTCCCTTTCTATATTTAGTTGTTTTTACAACCTTCTGTTTGAAAATATTCTATCTAACACACATGACAAAATATAGGAACATATGCGAGTACAAAGCATGGTAAATGTATACTCAGCACCTTAAGAACCAGAATTTTACCATATCACTGAAGCTGCTGTTCCTCCTTCAAATTCTGTGTTCTCAATCTCTTTCTATAAAAATTTTGAATTTTATTACTTTGAATTTTATTTTGAATTTTATTATTCACATTTTAAGTACATATTTACAAATAAATGTGTCCTTAAGAAGGATATTATTTAGGGGCACCTGGGTGGCTCAGTTAATTAAGGGCCTGCCTTCTACTCTGGTCATGATCCCAGATTCCTGGGATCGAGCCCCATGACTGGCTCCCTATGCTCAGAGGAGAGCCTGCTTCTCCCTCTGCCCCTCATCCTGCTCATTGTTCTCTCTCTTTCTCTCTCTCTCTCTCTCAAATAAATAAATGAAATCTTTTCTTCTTTTTAGAATATTTTATTTGTTTATTTGACAGAGAGAGACACAGTGAGAGAGGGACCACAAGCAGGGGGAGTAGGAGAGGGAGAAGCAGGCTTCCTGATGAGCAGGGAGCCGAACGCAGGGCTCAATCTCATGACCCAGGGATCATGACCTGAGCCCAGGACAGACCCTTAATGACTGAGCCATCCAGGCACCCCTAAATAAATGAAATCTCTTAAAAAAAAAAAAAAAGGTATCGTTTTGTTTTGCTTATTTTTGAGGCTTATGCAAATGTTATCACATTGTAGTTAAATTTTTGTGCATTATCATTCCTTAATTAGAGCATTCAGACAATATACATTTTATGTAATTATTGGCATGGTTTGATTTGAATATATTATCTTACTTTCTATTTATCCAATCTCTTCTTTTTTCCTTTTTTTTTTTTCTGCTTTTCCTGACTTTTTTTGGATTAATTGAATATTTTTTGGATTATACTTCATTTCCACTTGGTTTTTTAGTTAAGTCACCTTAATAATGATTTTGGTGATCACTCTAAGGTTTACAATGTATATCTTTTAATTCATTATTAGTGTATCTTCACATAATATTATATTACTTCATGTGGAACATATGAACCTTACAACAATTTCCTTCCTCCCACCTTTTGTGCTGTTGTCATACATTTTAGTTCTCATATGCAAACCATTCAATATATTGTGACTCCTTATGCCTTAGATATATACATATATATATTTAAAATGATTAAAAATAAGAAAATGATTATATTTATTCTCATTTTTACCACTTCTGATGCTTTACATTTCCTCACACAGATTCAGAGTTACATTTGATACCATCCTTTTTCTGTCTAAAGAACTTTGCTTAAAATTACTGCCAACAAAATCCTCTGGCAAAATACTATCTTCGCTTTTGTTTTTCTGAAAAAGTTTTTGTTTTGCCTTCCTATTTGATGGATAACATAGCTGAGTATAGAATTCTGGAGTGGCATATTTTTCTTTCAGTGCTTTAATTATGTTTTTCTATTGTCTTCTAGGTCACAGTGTTTCTGATGAGAGGTCTGCTCTTCTTATTCTAGAGCTCCAACTACATATATGTTAGACTATTTGATATTATACCATCACTCTTAGATGCTCTGTTCTGATTCTCTCTCTCTTATCTTTGTCTTTAAGTTTGGCTAATTTCTACTGATCTATCCCAAAGTTCACTGATTCTTCCCTCAGCCATATGCAGTCTACTGGTACATCTGTTGAAAGAATTATCTGTGATATCAAGTTTTTATTTATAGCTTTTTTTTTTCCTCAGAGAGGGAGGGGGATTAGGGTAGAGAGAGAGAGGGGGAGGGAGTGAATCCTAAGCAGGCTCCATGCCAGGCACAGAGCAAGGCATGGGGTTTGACTTCACGACCCTGAAATCATGACCTGAGCAGAAATCAAGAGCCAGAGGTTTAACAGACTGAGCCACTGAGCCCCCCTATTTACAGCTTTTCTGTTTGATATTTTTGATAGTTTCCACCTCCCTGCTATAATCCTCCATTTTTAAATGTATGTTGTCAATATTTCCTGTTAGGCCCTTCAGCATATTAATCATAAAGTTGACTATCTTTGAGTTCTAACACCTGAGTTTTCTCTAATCTGGTTCTATTAATACTTGGTCTCTCAACAATGTTCTTTTATTTCCCCTTATTTTTTTGGTCTGGCTCAGAATTTCTTTTTAAGATTTATTATTATTATTATTTTTATTCTTAAGTAATCTCTATACCTGATGTGGGGCTTGAACTCACAACCCTGATATCAAGAGTTGAGATCAAGAGTCACATGATCTACCAAATGAGCCAACCAGGCACTCCTCATAATTTTTTAATAAAGATTTTATTTATTTATTTGTCAGAGAGACAGAGAGAGTATAGGCAGGCAGAGTGGCAGGCAGAGACAGAGCGAGAAGCAGGCTCCTTGCAGAGCAAGGAGCCCAATGTGGGACTCGATCGTAAGAATCTGGGATCATGACCTGAGCCAAAGGCAGCCGCTTAGCCAACTGAGCCACCCAGGCATCCCTCCTCATAATTTTTGATTGAATGTGTTACATCATTTGTACAGAGTAGAAACTGAAACAAATAGCATTTATTCCTGGAAATGGACTTGAGTTGGCTCAGACTGTTAGTGTTGGTGATTGAGTAAATCTAGTCTCTAGTTCACCTGGGTTTCTGTTATATGGTTGCTATAGATACTGATAGTGTACCATAGGCTTCAAGTTCCTCCAGCACTGAACAGCATTACCTTCATCTTATAGTGTGGCCTAGAGTTCTAGAGGGTTATTCCCTGTGCCTTGGTGCTACCTTCAGCTTTTAGGAGTTGCTATATGCTTATATTACAAGATTCTCTTTCCACATTCTTTTTCCTTTCCTCAGGGGTAGATTGGTATTGCTTCTTACTTGATGCTAGGGGGTTTTGTTTGTTTGTTTGTTTGTTTGTTGTTCTTTTTTTGTGGGACCAGAGGATATTTTGGTTTTCTTGGTCCAGTCTCATCTTTAGCCAGGACCTATGTGCTTGGGCTTTTGGGATAGGGTATTTTTAATATGCCTGTCAATTCCACCATGGCAACCAGACTCTGTCTTATGTCTGTGGCAGGTATTGAGCAGAAGGGTTTCTTGACACTCTCCTAAGGTGGTAGACTTCTGCTGTGTATTGGTGCAGGACCCTGGACATAAAGATTTTCCTTTCTTTCTCCTGGGAAAGAGAGCTTTGTTTCTACTCTTCACCAAGAAGGTTTCTGGTCGGGGAAAAAGTGTCATGTTCTTCCTGTAGATGCAGATGGGTTTGGCTTCTATCTCTTACCTTGTGACACTGAGGAGAGAGGACTTGCCACCCTTCCCAAGTGCTGCCCTCTCCTAGGTGGTTTTGCTTTTTATAGAAGAGGGTCCAGGGAAGTCGATGGTTTTGTGCCAACCCAAGCAGATTATTTTTTAAAAATTATTACTTATTCTAAAGTTATATGCTGCCCATATTTGGCCTTTAGGAATTTGTTACTATTTTAACTAATTTATTCTTACCTTCTTCTGGAGTGGCTCCCTGTTTCTTTCATGCTCTGGCAAAGGTAAAATCATTTCCATGTCTTGTTTCTCCTTGGAGCGGCTTGCCTCTTTTTGAAATTCAGTTCTTGTGGTTGCCTTTTGACTTCAGTTCCCTCATGGGTTCAAGAAAAGTTACAATTTGGTTATTTTATTACTGTTATTAGGACAGGAAGATCATTCTCTTGCAGCTTAAGTGGAAGCAGGATTTATATGTTTTCTTCACTGAGCGTTATGTTTTTAGGATTCATTTATGTTATTGCGTGGAGCTGCAAGTCATTTATTTCCCCTGATGTATAATATTCTATTATGTGAACATAGCATCATTTATCCATTTTCTTGTAAATAGGCATTTGGGTTGTTTCTACTTATTTATTTTTATGAATAGCCTTGCTTCGAACACTCTTATTCATACTTGTTGGGACACCTTGGTAAGTTTCTCCAGCTCATACAGCTACAGTTAAGTGCTGCTACTGGATTGTAATGTATGTATGTTTATACTCAATCTGACAAATAATGCCTTCTCTTTGGTTTTTCATTTAGGCCTTCATACCTTCTGGACAATAGAGAAAAGCTGCATGTGTCACTAGTACTCATCCCATTTTCTTTTGGTCGTCACCTATGTCTATCCTTCCTTTCTTTATGACCTCTTAAGTTCTAATTCCTCCTGGTTTTTTATTTGGATCTTGGCGACACCTGTAGCTTATCATCCAGTTCTTTTTCTCTTGATATTCTTTTTTTTTTTTAAGATTTTATTTATTTATTTGAAAGACAAGGGATCACAAGTAAGCAGAGAGGCAGGCAGAGAGGGAGGAGGGGAAGCAGGCTCCCCGCTGAGCAGAGAGCCCAATGCGGGGCTCTATCCCAGGACCTTGAGATCATGGCCTGAGCTGAAGGCAGAGGCTTAACCACTGAACCACCCAGGCGTCCCTTCTCTTGATATTCTTATTAGTTCCCTTTGCTCAGGGAACAACAGACTTTTGTTCAATAAACAAGATCTCACATTTTATTCATCCCTTCAGCTCCCCATCTCTAGCCCTGGCTAAATGAGCCAGCAACCTAACTTAGTAGTCACTCCCTGACCTACTGTGTTTGTGTGTTATTATTTGAACACTTCACAGTTGAAAAAACTCCATCAGTCATTATCCTTTATGTAGACTTAACTTCACTCTAGAAATTATGAGACTGACGCGCTACCTACTGCGCTAACGAGGCACCTTCCACTCTAGAAATTAGTTAAATAGTTAACTAGTCACAACACCAAGTCTCATTTCTCTGCTTTGTTTTCAATGATAGTAAGAAAAATAAAGTCAAGATTTAGATACACAGTTCATGATACAGGGCGATCTATTCTTTGCCCTCAAACTAATGTGCTTCAGAGAACTTACTTTATAAGGCACAAATTAAGATTTTTCTTTCTGTTTTGGTCTCCTGAAAATGAATCTATGAGCCAACATTACAGTACTCACAGGAAGTCATTAATACTGGGCCATAATATGTATGAGGACAAATTTAAAGAGAGATTCAGTGTTTATACTCTTAATGTCAATTGTCTAGGAATATATTTTATGATAAAAGAAATATAGATTAAGAATAAGAAGTTTGATGGGACGCCTGGGTGGCTCAGTTGGTTAAGCAGCTGCCTTCGGCTCAGGTCATGATCCCAGCATCCTGGGATCGAGTCCCACATTGGGCTCCTTGCTCAGCAGGGAGCCTGCTTCTCCCTCTGCCTCTGCCTGCCATTCTGTCTGCCTGTGCTCGCTCTCTCCCCCTCTCTCTCTCTGATAAATAAATAAAATAAAAAAGAAAAAAAAAAGAAGAAGAAGTTTGAGAGGAATTAAATAAAGAAACCCTTATTTTCTGTATGCTCTGAGTTTTATTTTCCCTAGGGAAATATTGATTCAAAGCAGCCATGAGGTACATAGAATTCTCTTCCCTCGATAGTTATAAAATTAGGAAAAAACATGGTCTGTGCTCTCGAGAAGATAAAAATTTAACAAAGATTAGTATGCCAACCAATACCAATGAATGCATCAATGAACACATGGTAGAAAACACATAAAAATAAGTTAAATGCCCTGATGGATATAACTTAGTATCAAGAATTAGCTGGACCAGAATAGGTAAGGCAAAGACAGTCAAAGAATAAGCAGCCTCATCAAAAAGAGAATGGTCATAAATAAACACTTCCTTATTCAGAGGTACATTATAACAAGTCTGTATCTTTCCTGATGCAAACTCCTCAAAGTCTTGTACCAGAGGCTGTGGATGCCCTACTGAGATAGCTTCCACTCAGTCAGTGCATTGGGCCTCTAGCTGTTGAGAGTGTGGTTTACAAAAGGCTCACCACTGCCCTCCTTCTGGAGAACTATGAAGTTCATGATCCTAAAGAGTGGTTCCCAAGAAAAGGAGCATTAACCTCACTGGGAAACTTGCTACGAATGCAAATTCTCAGACTCTAGTCTACAACTACTGACACAGACACTCTGTGTGGGGCCCAGAAATGTGTGTTCTCTGGAACACCATGTGATTCTGACTCAGCATGAAGTTTGGGAATTGCTCCTCGTTGCTGAGAACCACCTTGTCTCGGGGGGGTGAGGCAGCATCCCTACCCCAGCTCCACAGCCGATGACTGACAATACAGAGACAAAAGGCCAAACTCCTTGCATCTGAGGTAGGGAGAAGGGAACAGGCAATTCTGTGGTGTGATTTATACTCTAGAGCATGAATCATCAAATCATGGCCTTGGGAGCCAAATCTGGCCCACGAATGTTTCTGTAAATAAACTTTTATTGGAGCAAAGCCAGACTCATTTATTTTATTGTCTGTGGCTGCTCTCATGGTACAATGGCAGACTTGAGTAGCTGTAAGAGAGGCTATCTGACCTTTTACAGAAAGAGTCTGCCAAGTTTTGTTCTGTAGTCTCACATAATGTTAACTCACCAGGCCAGCACTAGACTTCACTTGACAACATGTCCTTGCTTGGTTCTCTCTTTTCCATACTGCTCCCTTCTGTGAGTTACAGATTGTATCCAAATCTTTGCCTCAGGCTCTGCTTCCTGATAAGGGGACCTGTCAAGTACATCTGCATGCTTTCTTATTTTTCGGCTATTTTTCTCCATTTGTATTGGCTTTAAGGGAGTAGTTTCCCAGACTGATGCGCCAATATTGCTCAATAAGCAGTCCCTCCTAAATGGTGTTTTCGATCAGACATACTTCTCGGAAAGGGATGGCACTTCTCTCTGCAACCCCAACTTTTTTTTTCTACCACTTCTCTAACAGAGTGTCAGTGACTGCCTAGAATTGTCTGTCTTACCCTGATTTAAGGACCATATGTTATTATTATTTCATTTATATTTATAATCTATAGAGCACCAGAAGCTTCTGTGACACATTTCACCCCATAATATTTGATTTGGCAGATGTCTAAGGACCTCTAAAAACACAAATAAAAGTAAGACAAAAATATGTATTCCAACCACCAGTGATGATTGCAAAGTATGGACAAGAGTTAGGTGAGGATATTCTTGTGATTCATTAAGTTAAAAATAAGATAGAGAAAATAACTTTGTAGCTTGCTAAATGTCCTACCGAAAGAATGAAGCTTTTCTTAAATGTCACCCAGTCCTGCGATCTACTGCCTGAGTTGTTTACCATCTTAATAATGAAACAGCCCCAGAATCTTCCCAATATGGTGATGTTTTCATTGTGCTGTAGTTGCAGTTGATGCCTGGAAACATATTCACGGTTTGTGATGCCGTATGTTTTAAGCTTTTTTTTTTTTTTTTTTTTTTTCTGACAAGCCAAAGGAAGTAGGACTAACACACAAAATGAAAAATATAATTAGTATCCAGAGGTGAAATAGCAAAAGTCATTTTATGGGAGAATAAAATGCCGACAGTGAGAAGAGAGAGGCATTAATGAAATAAGATCGGCATCATGAGGTTGTACTTTATTTGCCGAGGATTCGGACGGAGGTGAAGAATGAATGGACTGTTCTTATCTGCATATAGAGATGGTTGATAATTTCATAAATTCTGAGGCTGTTTCTTAAGACATAGGAAAAAACAGTTCCTCTATATCTCTTCTTTGAAATAGCTATTTGCAGGTCAGAGGACCACTATAGGGTTTTCAAATGGATGGTTTCATATGGCTTATAGGAAGGTGCTATATGTATAGTATAAGAATAATTTCCTTACTAGAATAGGAATTTTATGAGCTGAAGTTTAATTTAGAATGTCATTTGTTAATGAATTTCAGTGAAGTATTTTACATCTGAGGGACTTTTGTCAAAGCCCTTTTCAGCTTTCCACTTGATTAAAAATCATTGTTGAAAACTATAGTTGACTCTTAAACAATGCAGGGGTTAGAAATGCCAACCCTCCTTGAAGCTGAAAATCCACATATAACTCCTAACCCCCAGAGCTTAGCTACTGATAGCCTACTGTTGACCGGAAGTCTTACCAATAATAAAAACAGTCAATTAAAACACATATTTTGGGGGCTCCTGGGTTGCTCAGTGGGTTAAATCCTCTGCCTTCAGCTCAGGTCATGATCCCATGGGTTCTGGGATTGAGCCCCAGCCCCACATCAGGCTCCCCTCAGGAGGGAGCCTGCTTCCTTCTCTCTCTCTGCCTGCTTCTCTGCCTACTTGTGATCCCTGTCTGTCAAATAAATAAATAAAATCTTTTTTAAAAAAAAGGAGGATATAATTTAAAACACATATTTTGTATGTTTTATATATTATATACAGTATTCTTACAATAAAGCAAGCTAGAGAAAAGAAAATATTATTAGGAAAATCACAAGGAGAATACATTTACAGTACTGTATTTACTGAAAAAAAAAAAATCCATGGAAGGGCTGGGTGGCCCAGTTGGTTAAGTGTCTGTCTTTGGCTAAAGTCACAATGGCAGGGTCTGGGGGTTGAGTCCCACATCAGGCTCCCTGCTCAATAGGAACCTCTTCTTCTTCCTTTACCCTCCCCTCCGCCCCATTCATCTCTTTCTTTCTCCTTCTCTCTCTCAAATAAATAAAATATTAAAGAAAAAGGAAAAAGAAAAAAATACATATATAAGTGAACCTGCATGACTCAAATCCATGTTATTCCCACATCAACTGTAATAAAGGATGGAGCAGTCAAGATTTAGAGTTGCATACTTAAGCACACATTCCTTAGATTTTAATATAGTGATTCAAATCTTATAATGATCAGTATAATGGAGTAAGAGAATAAAACATTTTACCTTTGTGTACCGTTTTAAAATTCTTTCAAAGTACTTTCATTTCAAAGTACTTTCATGCTTTCATTTTATTTTACCCTCACAACAGTATTGCAAACTTAATTAATTAACTTAATAATCGTGCTCAAAATAAGCTTCTTTTAAAAATTAATGTTTAATAAATATACAGTGGAGCATGTACTTTGGACAAACCCAGAAAAGATTTGGGTTCAAATATCATCTCCACTCTTACTAGTGTTTTCACATTGGTATGTCATTTGACATATCCAAACTTCGTCTTTAAAAAGATTATGGTGTTACTTATTATCACCTAAGGTGAATGCATATGACTGCCTGGCACAGAGTAAATGTTCAGTCAATTATATACCCTCAGCTATATGCCTCCCAAATTTGGAAAAAAACAGAAATCAACTTCCAAGTTAAATATGATGTAAAATGGATAGCTGCTGACTGATGACTAGAACAGAAGAAATGCTACCTAAACCCTGCCCTCCCTCCAAAATAGTGCCATAAACCCAGGGTGAGTTAATTTCTAAGGTATGTCTGAATTTAGCTCTAAAAGGATTCCTCATTAGCTCCTTAATGTTCACTACAGACAAATGAAAGTGTACACATCTACAGACAGAAACAAACCTTTTCTGAGAATTAAGTTAAATTAGGTGAATTTCTGTGGGGCTTTTTAAAACTGATTATTTGCAACCACAGTGGACACTGCCTGGCTACAGCTTTACAAAAACAACAGAAATACTGATGAGACAGTTTTCATATCGACCCTCTGTAAAGGCTCAGGGCAAAACCTTGCATCATCAATCAGTAAAGGCATTTCTACAGAGAACGGAGATAATTTGGTCCAAGTACATTGCTTCTTGGTGGTCTAACTTAAAGTGCAGCAAGCTGGAATCTGGGAGAAAGAGTATTTAGCATGTCCATTAGACTGTATTTTTCAAATATCAGATGTCTTAAGCCAGCTGTTGGCAGGTGCCGGCTCACAGATAATTCAGGATCGAACTCCCTAACAACTACTCACGGTGCAGCCATTCCACAATATTGGCTAATGGGAAGCCCTTTCGCTTTAGATACTAGACATGAGGGAGGCAGAGTCATCATTATATTATGAAAGGTAAGAACTTTACTTATATTTTTGCTAAGTCAGGAGGCCAACTCATAGAAGCTTGGGAAGTAGGAGTATTTTTAGATGGGGATGCTATTTTCTCTATGAAAGAACTCTGACTTTTCTCAAGTGTTTGCTGGAAATTCTTGGTTGAATTCTTCAAGTGTCATCCTTGTATAAGGGAGGTAAAGCGTCTTTCCTGTCTACAGTTAGCAACACAGGCATTACTAGAACTTTCAGTCTCTGATTCCCTGGGCTAGAGCTGTTTATAGTAAGGGTTACTAATCATGATTCTACGTAAACTTCAGCATGTTGTTCCTGCCATTTCTTCTGGTTCAATCCAATACGGATTAAATTGTCAATAATCTTGTTTCACGTTACAAAATCCAGTTTGGGAGTGTGTTTCTACTGACTCAGCCAGTTTCCCTGATAACAATATATATTTTCAAGAACTTTGGCCCAGTCATGTAGAGTGGACTTGATTATGGGGGAAAAAAGTCTATTTCACATTATTTATGCTGTTCTTACAAATATTTCCATGTATTTTTATGGTTCTTCTTTTAAGAGGCCATAATTCTAAGATTTGGAGAACAGAATGTGCCTTGGAGGTTCACATGTTTGACTCATCAATGGAGTGATGTCTGTGCAGGTGGCGTTTGCTTGGGAAATTGAACTGATGTTTGTACAATATCTGCTCACTTATTTTTAAGATTGCTTTACTGATGGTGTTGCATCTTCCATGTGCCATACCTCTGACACCCACAGCAAAGGGGCATTATGGCAATAACACATTAGCTTAATTTTCAATCCAGTGTTGCACCTGGACTCTTAGTTAATGTTAGTACTTCTTTATTATTATCTGTCTTTTGTTAAGAGAAAATTTCTCAGGCATGGAAATATATCATATTCTCCTGGGTCTCATCATAGAATCACAATTTGGCAGTTATAGCCCCCATCTTTATTGTATTTTGCATTACAAAAAAAAAGAAACCCTAACTTCTGAAATGTTCAAAGTGAAAAATAGAGTGCATCCTCACCTCCAAACTATTCCCTTGGGGATAGCCTAAGTAAGTACTTTGTTAGGTATCCCTTTTGAAAAGTTTTGATTGAGGTTTAGTCTCAACAATTTAAAGGTTTATCACAAACAGAGTATGTTCATAAGTGTATTGACTGAAAAGGGTTCATAAAGATTTTGTGCTGGAAGCATCCCGCTGTTGAGAGAAGTATTTTTAAATGTGCATGTCTGCTCTTTAAGCTGTGACTAAAAGCCAAAAATAAAATGAAATAAAATAATAAAATAAAATAAAATAAAATAAAATAAAAATCATTTTAAAACCTTCCTATAGAAAAACATGAAGTATATCCATGCCAACACCTCTTCATTCCAGAACCACTCAGTAAGGATATTTTTAAGTACTCTTACTCTCTATTTTTCCAGGTTCACTCAATTGGGCATAAGTAGATGCAGATTTCCCAGGGTGAAACAAAGACTTCTATGCCTCAGAAGTTTAGCAAAGAGGTCTGTGGTCCTAATGAGGAATGTCTTCGATAATAAGTTTGCATGAATGAAGCACTGGCATGTTTTTATATACTCTGTAAACACTGCAGTTGTGACTGGTGTTCATTTAGCAACAGTATCACACATGTGAGTCAATGACATCTTGCTCTGTTCTGTACCTCTAGCATACATCTCCACTTTTCTCAGGAAAGGATCACCGGAAACTCTGCAGTACAGAGTTAATGTAGTCAATGCCACAAAAGTCTGAGTTAACCAAGGGCAAATGGAAGATAGGGTCCTAAGCCTTCTTCTAAGTCCTTCAAGATTGAGTGAAGCTGACTTGACCAAGGAGCTTTCCATGATCCCTCAAACTGGGATTAATGACCCTTCCCCCATTTCCATGTTATTCTGTGCATATGGAACATTCTATTATAACTGAAGTTTACTTGAATTTCTAAATGGTAAACCCTTTGATGGTAGGGGTTATGTCTTATTCATGACTGTATCTCCATGTCCTAGTACATTTCCTGAAACATAGTAGTTTCCCTGTAAGTGTTTATTGAATGAATAAACACATAAAGGCATGAATAAATGTTTACTAAATTCTCCATCCTCATTGAAGGCTTCTAAGCTCCAGCTCCAAGATTTTGCTAACAGCCACACTAGTTGGTTAACACACTTAAGAAAGCTAGCCAGCTCTTTTCTGAGGCTTGTCTCAGCTGTCACTACTTTCATGATTCTTAGAGAGGGGAGCTCTTGTTCTGAGCTATGCACTGAGTTGAACCAGAGCCTGAGAACTCTGACATTCTTCTAAAACCAGTACATTTAGAAGTTTGAGGGGGTGCTTCCTGTTTGAAAAACCTAAAATTCTATCCCAAGAACTAAACAACCTCTTAACAGACAATACCTTTAAAGTAGTGCCTGAACCTTGTTTGTTTTTTTTTTGTTTGTTTGTTTTGTTTTGTTTTGTTTTGTTTTTGCTTTGTGGCTGAAGGGCTAACACACACCTGCTGCTGATTGCTGCCAGGGCACCAGCACACACCTCTGCCTCAGGCACAGGGTAGAGAACAGCACCAGAATGGTTGAATTTCACTTCTGGTGGAGTTGGGCACCTCAGCAACCTGCCCTTCGGACCCCAGGTCAGAAAGTTACTCTCTGGTGCGAATTACAACATTTTCCACACCTGAGCTATAGTTTTCTGGCTTCTTGCCTCATTTCTTCACCAATCTACATACCCCTTGAAGGCAAGATTGTATCTGTTCATTGTGGTGTTACAGCTCCTCATATACTAATGGAATACAAGAAATAAGGTAGAGCTAATTCTTTTCTACTCTGGGTGGGAGATTTCTCAGGTAGTATTAAAGTTGGAAGTTATATCAGGAAGCCAGCATGTGTTTTTGGTCCTTTCCCTCCACAACTGAGCAGAGAGAGAGAATTAAAACAGGTAGTTTCCCAATGTATGTATCAGAGAGGTGAGCTCTATGTTCTTACATCGCACAGACTGATCCGGTAGGAAATTAAGTACAGCCATGTGTAGAGCTAATTAAAGAGAGATAAAAGAGACCATCCTGAAGTTGTTCATTCAGAATTAGTTTTAAAAACCATACAAAATGGGGGAAGGGAAAGTATCCTAAGAGAATTGGTGAAGTAAATGAACAGTGTGGAAGAGAAGGAAACAAGAAAAGGCCAGAGAATTTTAGCTTAGTCACCCCAGCCTAAGAACTAAAAAACTTTCTTAAGAGAAGTTAGAAGCAAACAAGAATGTCTTCATTTATTCATTCCTTCATTCATTCGTCAGCTGTCTGCCAGGACATGTATTGGGTTTAGGGGATGTAAAGAACAAAACAAACAGAGTTCCTGCCTTCATGGAGCTAACTGTCTAGTCTCAGGCAACCCAGGGCAGTGAGTTTAGTGCTAGGTGTTTACATTTCAAGGACAAGATAAGGTTTACCTCTTCAAGGGACAGAGAAAGAATGCAAATCTTCTCCTAGGAGTTTTGGGGTATATTTCTCTCTTATTAGAAGTCAAGAGTGGGTCACCTGCATGGCTCAGTCATAAAGCGTCTGCCTTTGGCTTGGGTCATGATCCCAGCGACCTGGGACGGAAAGCCCCAGGTCGGGCTCCCTGCTCCTCCGGAAGCCTGCTTCACACACACACCCCTGCCCCCACCTCCTGCTTGTGTTCCCACTCTTGCTGTCTCCTCATACCAAAATAAATAAATAAATAAAAATAAAAATCTTAAAAAAAAGTCAAGTGTAATTGCTGTTTCAAATTGTCCTTTGCATTAGGGGTCCAATATCACAGGGCGCTTCCTCAGCATCACCGTCAATCACAATATCCTCACCCCCCCAAGGATCCCTCCTCTAGGCAGCTTACTTGAGCTCCGTCCCAAGCGTGCAGACCTCCATCCAGGCAGCCTGCGCCCTCCCAGCTTTGGGAAACTACACACAAAGTTCCTCCACTGACGATCAGTTTTGTGGTTGAGTTGATGAGTTTGAAGTTCTAGGTGAATATATACGTATAATACTAACAGGAGGAAATGAAATGCAGATATGAATTTGTATATATCATCAATATTTAGCTTAAAATCATGAAAAAAACCCAATTTTACATTGTTTTATATACATATATTAAGTATATATTTATATGTATTATAAATATATATTTATATAGTAAATGAACACATGAGTTAATATATTAATATCTAAATACATATTTATGTATTTATATATAATTTTATATTTAATACATTATATAATTCATAGCTTATAAATTCTATAAATCTATACTAATATTTAAATGTGTAAGATATCAGGGTGCCTGGGTGGCTCAGTTGGTTAAATGTATAAGATATCAATATCAAATAAATATACTATAAGTAGGTTTATATAATATGGAAATATTTATATATTAAATTAATATATATAACTATTTATAAATTTATATTTATATTTAAGCAGCTTTGCTGACAGATCATGTTTTAGAAGGTAATTACACTATATTTTAAACAGTAATGCAATATGGTCATTAGCACTTAAGCTTTACTCGCAGTATTCCTGTGGTCAAGAGTGAATGATTGGCCTTAGTGACTGGGTCTAGTGCTTATTAAATCTCTCTAGTACACAAAATCCCAAATTTTCAGGACCAAGAAGTTGCTGTGAAACTCAAGGCCATCCAACCTTTTAATTTCTGGATACAATGAAGAAATGCATTATACTTGAAAATTTGAATTGTAAACATCCCTGAGTGATCAAATGAATCCAGTTTTAATTTACCAAACTATTCCGTACGAAGGGTCTCAAAAAAGGACCAATAATCTTAACAGGCATTTTAGTTCTTTAACATAAACAGGATTTAACATCCATGCAGTCCTACTTTAACACTATTAACCAAAAGAGTATGCAAATCAGCAATGTTCTGGTCTGTGCTGACATTTTGTTAACACTTCATTAAGGAAAGTCAGCTCTTGGTACTTGAGGTTGTGCTAGGGATGGGATATTTCTTTCCCTTTAAATCCACAGATATTTTCCCAAAGTCTCAGAGCTCCTTAGAATATCTATATTTCTTTCTCTCTCTCTCTCTCTTTCTTTCTTTCTATTGTAATTAAAAAAGAAACAACTTATGGCTTCTCCTAACACCCCTAAATCCATGGAGGGATAAGTGTCCTTTAAAAAAAAAATAATTAATTTATTTGACAGAAATCACAAGTAGGCAGAAAGGCAGGCAGAGAGAGAGAAAGAGAGGAGGAAGCAGGCTTCCTGCTGAGCAGAGAGCCCAATGTGGGGCTCGATCCCAGGACCCTGGGATCATGACCTGAGCCAAAGGCAGAGGTTTTAACCCACTGAGCCACCCAGGTGCCCCTCAGAGTGTCCTTTTAAAGATTAACAGTAAACTAGCTACACTTGAGGATGGTTGTCCTGACAGCTGACCCTTGTGGTGGTGGGGCTATGAAATAATCTAGAAGGGGTACGTATGTTCCATTCAACCATGTTTGTATTTATTCAGTAGTTATTAAGCACTTAACTATGTTCTTATCACCTTGTGAGGCTTTGTGCCAGGAAGATAGATAGGTTTCAGTCTCTATTCTTGAGGAGTTAATTGATTAGTTGGGGAACCTGGATGTAAATATTGATCTTACCATATGATATGTTAAATTTCAAGATGGAATTATGAATAGCATGATATGGGAGCTCTTCCCATAGGACATTGACACAGAAGAGAACATATTTGGTTTGAACCCTTAAGGATAAGTAAGAACCTTCCATAGGAAGAACAACTGGTGTGTGTGTGTGTGTGTGTGTGTGTGTGTGTGTGTGTGTGTTGGATTCATAGTGGTGGTGATGGGACAGGGTTTGATAAAACCCAAATGTGTCCTGAATTATGATAGGGCATAGTATATTGAGAAGAAAAGTGGTATCAGAGCATAGCATATTTGGCCATAGAAATAGGTCATCCTTGGTGGTTTTAACAGGATGGTTGGACCTCAACGAATTTCAGCTCCTGGAGTCCTATTGGAAGGCCTGGGGGAATTTTCAATATATGAAGCTATAACTTACTGAATAATGTTTTAAGCTATAATAGACCTCTAAGTGTGAAATACCTGGGGTCTGAGATTGTTGAGGCTCCACAGTGAAGCCCAAATGAGGCCCCCAGTTTCCATCTAAGTAACCTGAAGTCCTAGGATGACCACTTGCTCGTGACTTTCAAGCTCATGTTTGTCTACAGTACAATCCAGACTTCTTTGTTTCTCCTCCTCTGGGATTATAATGCTACCAGAAAGAACAGGCAAGTAAACATCAGCCTCCACATCTTCTGCATGCGGAGCAGCGCATGTTTACTTGCACTTTTAGTAAGTTAACCTGTGTGCACCTTGCAGCCAGTGTGCTGAGACAAAGTGTCACTCTGATATGGAAAGATGGAAAAATGTAGGCCACATTTAAATAGTGACATTTCTGGAGTACTGTGTCCAGTTTCAGGAGGGACTGGTTATTCTGTATAATCAGTTAACCATTGGTGAGGTTCTCCTATGGGATTAACATTGGATAAGATGGGTTTTCCTTAAAGGAAAAGGGCAGGTTGGAAAAATCTTCTTTTAAGATCCTGGAGGCAAACTCTCAGCAGCTTGAGGGCAGTGGTTGTGTCTGTCTTGTTCATCTTTATTTTCCTGGCACTTACAAAAGTATCCATTATTTATGAGATGAGCAAATGTGTCCTTTATAGTGTCATATAAACTTTTATTAAACATTTTTAAAGTTCTGTTTGCAAGTATTTAAACTTAGAGGATGAATGAGAAAAAGCAATGTAAGTATCAGTCTATATATTGAGAATTTCCTTATAAAGTATTCCTATGATCTTTCTTTAGAAACAAGGAGTAACAGAAGTCATAAATACTATATTTAGGGTTCAAATAGTATATCTTGACTTCAGATGAATACAACAACAACAAAATCCTTACACTTGTTCATATTGGTCAACACGACCTAACCAGGATAGTGTTTAGCTTACTGTATTTCTTTAGTGAGTAAAACAGAGCAGTTGGGCTAATAGTAGTAAGACCCTACCTGACCTTTTGCCTTAGGTTTCGGAGGAGATAATAATAAAGGGAAGGCCCCTATGTGTGAGCTAATAGCTTTGAGGAAAAGGACCATTTAAGTCAGGAGGTGGTGAATGATTCCTCTATGAAACTCAGCCCTTGTCAGCTTCTAACTGACATTCACAGTTGTCATTACATCCATTCAGATGATCCCCAGGGACCAAACACTACATCTGTATTGTTCCCCAGGACAGGAAAAGCCAGATGACACAGCCGAACCCTAGTCCAGAAGAAGTCATCAAAGCTACATAGGCATTAATCAGTATCTACCCTGTGGGCCTCATGTTTTAAAGAAAGAATTTTATAGGGTTACCATGTGGCGGGCCTCCAGGATGGGTCATTCCTATTGGTGGCCACTGGAAGGTTCCCTTGAGTTGTACAGTGAGCAGTGTGGCCATGTGGTGGCCCTGATCTTGTATGCTGGAAATAGGATTAGAAACATGGGGGCCTATGGAGCTGATAGAACTCCTCTCATTATTCACAACCCCAAATATACTTGATATATTGCTGACATGGCAGGAAACAGGTACATTAGAGACAACAGAAAAGATTGTAAATAACTCAGTTTGGTACAGTAGATGTTCTGTAATTCTATCCATCTTTATTTTAATTACCTATCAATTAACTTAGCACTTTCTGTAAGCCATACACTATGTAAATGTTTAATACATGACTTCTCGCTAGAGAAGAGTGCTCACCATTATGGCAAGAGGTATCCAAAACAAAGCTTGCTTCTCTTCTTTTCCTCTCTCTCTTTTGTGTTTAATTTTTAACTTTTATTGTTTCTTATTTTAATTAAGAATTATTTAACATAGTTAACATAGTTAACATACAGCATGTAGTTAAGGTACAATGTTGTATTCATTCCAGGTGCACAATATAGTGATTGCACAAGTCCACATGTTATTCGGCACTCATCAAGAGAAGTATCCTCTTACTATCCTTCACCTATTTCACACATCCTCCTACCGACTTCCCCTCTGATAATCACCAGTTTGCTCTCTGTATCAAGAGTCTAGTTTTCAGTTTCTCTCTCTCTTAATCTCTCTCTCTCCCTTTTTCCCCCTTGCTTGTTTGTTTTGTTTCTTAAATTCTACATATAATTGAAATCATGTGGTATTTGTCTTTCTCTGACTGAGTTATTTCACTTAGATTATACTCTCTAGCTCCATCAATGCCCAAGTAAATGCCAAGATTTTCTTGTTTTTTTTTTATGGCTAAATATTATTCCATTTATATATGTAATTTTATCCATTATAAATGGATTTGTATTCCATATAATTTATATTCCATATAAATGGAGTCTTTATCCATTCATCGATGGACAACAGCACTCCATGTGCTGGCTATTGTAAATAATGCTGCAATAAGCATAGGGGTGCATGTATCCCTTTCAATTAGTGTTTTTATATTTTTGGGATAAATACTCAGTAGCGTTATTACTGCATATTAGGATAATATAATATAATAATAACTTTATGAGGAAGCTCCATATTGTTTTTCACAATGGCTATAGCAATTTACAATTCTGTTAACAGTGTATGAGGGTTCATATTTCTCCACATTCTCTCCAACCTTGTTTCTGGTGTTTTCGATTTTAGTCATTCTGACAGGTATGAGGTGATACCTTATTGTAGTCTTGATTTGCATTTCCCTGATGATGAGTGATGTTGAGCATCTTTTCGCGTGTCTGCTGGCCATCTGTATTCCTTCTTTGGAGAAATATATGTTCATATCTTCTGTCCATTTTTAATTGCATTATTTGTTTTTTGGTTGTTGAGTTTTTAAATTCTTTATATATTTTGGATACCAACCCTTTATCAGATACATCATTTGCAAATATCTTCTTGTATTCAGTAGACTGCTTTTAGTTTTGTTCATTTTTTCTTTTGCTATTTGGAAGCTTTTTGTTTTGATGTAGTCCTAATAGTTTATACTTCCTTTTGTTCCTTTGCCTCAGGAGATATAGCTAGAGAAAAGTGGCTATGTCCAGTGTTGGGGAGATTATTGCCTGTGCTCTCTTTACAGTTTTTATTGTTTCAGGTTTCACATTTAGGTTTTTAATCCATTTTGAATTTATCTTTGTGTATGCTGTAAGCCAGTGATCCGATTTCATTTTTTTTTTTTTTTGCATATTGCTGTCCAGTTTTCCCATCATTTAGTAAAGAGGCTTTATTTTTCCTATTGTATATTCTTTTCTCCTTTGTCAGAGATTAATTGATCATATAAACATGGGTTTATTTCTGAGCTTTCTATTCCATTTCATTGATCCAAATGCCTATTTTTGTGCTGGTGCCATACTTTTTGATTACTTTGTAGTATAATTTGAAACCTGGAATAATAACCTCCAGCTTTTTTTTTTTTTTCAAGATTGTTTTCGCTATTTGCAGTTTTCTGTGGTTCCATGCAAATTTTAGGATTGTTTGTTCATGTTCTATGAAAAATGTTGTTCCTATTTTGAAAAATATTGCCGTATATCTTTAGGTTTCTTTAGATAGTATGGCTATTTTAGCAATATTTTTTATTCCAACTGATGAGCATGAATATCTTTCCAGCTGTTTGCATTTTTTTCAGTGTCTTTCTTTTTTCAATTTCTTTCATCATTGTTTTAGTTTTCAGAGTACAGGTCTTTCACCTCTTTTGTTAAGTTTATTCTGAGGTATTTTATTATCTTTGGTACAATTGTAGTTGGGGTTGCTCTTTCAATTTCTCTTTCTATTGCTTCATTATTAATATATAAAAATGCTACACATTTCTATACATCAATTTTGTATCCTGCAGCCTTATTGAATTCATTTATCAGTTCTAGTAGTTTTTTGGTGGACTCTTGAGAGTTTTCTCTATATAGTATCATGTCATCCACAAATAGTTTAATTTTTACCTTTTTAAAAAAAGATTTATTTATTTATTTGAGATAAAGAGAGAGAGATAGATAGAGAGAGAGAGAGAGAGAGAGAGCAGGGGGAGGGGCAGAGGGAGAAAAAGAGGGAGAGAAGAGACTTTCCACTGAGCACAGAGCCCAGTGGGGCTAATTTTATGACCTGAGTTGAAATCAAGAGTCAGACAATTAACCAATTCAGCCACCCAGACACCCTGAAAGTTTTGCACCTTTCTTACTAATTTGGATACATTTTATCCTTTCGTTTTGTCTGATTGTTGTGGCTAGGACTTCCAGTGCTATATTAAATAATAGCAGTGAGAGAAGACATCCCTGCCTTGTTCCTAACCTTAGAGTAAAGTCTCTTGGTTTTTCACCATTGAGTATGATATTAACTGTGGAATTTTCTTATTTGGCCTTAAAATGTTGAGGTATGTTCCTTCTAATCCTACTTTGTTGAGGGTTTTTATCATGAAAAGATGTTGTACTTGGTCAAATGCTTTTTCTGCATCTATTTGAACTAATCCTATGGTTTTTATCTCTTCCTTTTTTTTTTTTTAAAGATTTTATTTATTTAGAGAGAGCATGTAAGCAGGGGGGAGGCACAGAGGGGGAGAGAGAGAGAGAAAATCTCAAGCAGACTCCCTGCCAAATGTGGAGCCCAGTGTGGGGCTCAATCCCACAACCCTGAGATAATAACCTGAGCCGAAATGACTGAGCCACTCAGGTACAGCATCTTTCATTGATATGTATCACAATTGACTTACAAATATTGAATCACACTTGTATCCCATAGATAAATCCCACTTGATCATGGTGAATTATTTTTTAATGTAGAGTTGGATTTAGATTCCTAATGTTGTGTTGAGGATTTTTACATCTGTATCTGTGTTCATCAGAGATATTGGCCTGTGGTTCTCTCTCTCTCTCCCGTTTTTCTTTTCCTTTTTCTTCTTCTTCTTCTTCTTCTTCTTCTTTTTTTTTTTGTAGTGTCTTTATCTGATTTTAGTATCAGGATAATGTTGGCTTTATTGAATGAATTTGAAAAATTTTCTTCCTTTTCTAATTTTTGGAATGGTTTGAGAAAAATAGGTATTAACTGTTCTTTAAATGTTTGGTAGCATTCACCTGGGAAGCCATTTGGCCCTGGACTTTCATTTGTTGGGAGTTTTTTGATTATTGATTCAATTTCATTACTGGTAATCAGTTTATTCAAATTTTTTGATCCTTCCTGATTTAGTTTTGAGAGGTTATAAGTCTCTAGGAATTTATCCATTTCTTCTAGATTTTCCAATTTGTTGGCATATCATTTTTCATAATACTGTCTTGCAACCCTTAGTATTTCTGTGATGCCAGTTGTTATTTCTGCTTTTTCATTTCTGATTTTGTTCATATGACCCCTCTTTCTTTCTTTTTTTTTTTTTTTTCTTCCCCTGAGGAGTCTGGCTAAAGATTTATTGATTTTGTTACTCTTTTCAAAGAACCAGCTCTTAGTTTTATTTACATGGTTTTTTAGTTTCTTTTTGGTGTATTGCTCCTCTAATATTTCTTTTTTCCTTACTTCTACTACATTTGGGTTTTGTTTGTTGTTCTTTATTTCCTTTAGATGTAAGATTAGGTTATATTTGAGATTTTTTTTTAACTTCTTAAGAGAGACCTGTATTCCTATAAATGTCACTCTTAGAGCAGCTTTTGCTATATCCCAAAGATTTTGGACCATTATGTTTTTATTTTCACTGGTTTCCATGAATTTTTAAAAATTTTCTTATTTCTTCATTGCCTACCCTCATTTAGTAGCATGCTGTTTAACCACTATGTGTGCCTTCTAGTTTTATTCTTGTGGTTGACTTCTAGTTCCATAATGTTGTGGTATGAAAAGATGTACAGTATGACTTTAGTCTTTTTTAATTTGTTGAGACTTGTTTTGTGGCCTAAATTGTGATCTGTTCTGGTGAATATTCCATGTGCACTTGAAAATAATGCATATTCTGCTGTTTTAGGATGAAATGTCTTAAATATATCTGTTAAATCCATCTGGTCCAATGTGTCATTAAAAGCCACTGTTTCCAGGGCTCCTGGGTGGCTCAGTTGGTTAGGTGACTTCCTTCAGCTCAGGTCATGATCCTGGAGTCCTGGGATGGAGTTACGTCGGGCTCCCTGCTTGGCAGGGAGTCTGCTTCTCCCACTGGCCTCTCTCCTCTCATGCTCTCTCTCTCTCTCAAATAAATAAATAAAATCTTTAAAAAGAAAAGCCACTGTTTCCTTGTGGGTTTTCTGTTTGCATGATCTATCCATTAATGTAAATGGGGTGTTAAAGTCCCCTACTATTATTTTATGACTACCAATTAATTCCTTTATGTTTGTTATTAGCTGCTTTATTTTTTGGGGTACTCCCACGTTGGGTGCAAAAGCATTTACAATTGTTATATCTTTGTGTTGGATTATACCAGATATGATTTCCTTCTTTGTCCTTCTTTGTCTCTTGTTACAGTCTTTGTTTTAAGATCTATTTGTCTGATAGAAGTATTGCTACTCTGGCTTTCTTTTCACTTCTATTTACATGATAAATGTTTCTTCATTCCTTCACTTTTGGTCTGCATGTGTGTCTGGGTCTGAAATGAGTCTCTTATAGGCAGCATATACATAGGTCTTATTATTTTTTTTTAATCCGTTCTGTTACCCTGCATCTTTTGATTGTAGCATTTAATCCATTTACATTTAAAGTAATTACTGATATGTATGTCCTTCTTGCCATTTTGATACTTGTTTTCTGTGGTTTTGTATTTCTTCTCTGTTCCTTTCTTCCCTTGTTCTCTTTTCTCACGATTGGCTTTCTTTAGTGAAATAATGGATTCCTTATTTTATTTTTTTCATATCTATTACTGATTTTGATTTGTGGTTACCATTTAGTTTATTTGTAATCTCTGCATATAACAGTCTACATAAAGCTGATGGTTGCTTAATTTTGAACTCATTCTTTACTCCTGTCCCTTCTACAGTTCAGATATTTGATATCATCTTTTACATACTTTTATTTTGTGCTTCTCTCTTTTTTTTTAAAATTTATTTTTTATTTTCAGCATAACAGTATTCATTATTTTTGCATCACACCCAGTGCTCCATGCAATCCGTGCCCTCTATAATACCCACCACCTGGTACCCCGACCTCCCATCCCCCCCTTCAAAACCCTCAGATTGTTTTTCAGAGTCCATAGTCTCTCATGGTTCACCTCCCCTTCCAATTTCCCCCAACTCCCTTCTCCTTTCTATCTCCCCATGTCCTCCATGCTATTTGTGCTTCTCTTGACTGATTATTGGAGATATACTTTTTTTTTTGTCTTTTGTGCTCCCTAGTTTTATTTCTCTTACTTTTGGTTTTGTTTTTCACTCATAGAATCTCACTTATGGTTTTTATTTTCCACTTACAGAGTCTACCTTAACATTATTTGTAGGGCTGGTTTAGTGGTCATGAAGTCTTCCCTACCCCCCAACCCCCGTCTGGAAAGCTCTTTAACTCTCCTTCTATTCTGAATGATAACCTTGCTTGATAGAGTATTCTTGGATGCAGATTTTCCTTTTTAGCACTTTGAATATGTCATCCTACTCCCATCTGGCCTGCAAGATTTCTGCTGATAAATCAGCTGACAAGGTTATACAGTTTCCTTTCTATGTATTTGCTTTTTTCCTCCCTCTAGCAACCTTTCAAATTTGTGGTTTATCACAATTTTTTTTGCCATTTTATTATCTTATTTATTTTTAATTGACTATTCCATAAGGAAATGATAGGGAGGACATCAAAGGAGAGACTGTCTGCCTTGAGATAGTGCTATTTTAATTACTCTGTGTCTTGGTGTGGACCTCCTTGAATTGGGCGTTGTCCATGCCTCCTAAATCTGGTTCTCTGTTTCCCTTCCCACATTTGGGAAGTTTTCAGCTATAATTTCTTTGAATACATTTTCCAATTCCTGTTTCTCTCTTCTGCTTCTGGGACCCATATAATGAGAATGTCATTTTGCTTGATGGTATCACTGAGTTCTCTATGTCTGTTCTCAATATAGTGCTTGTTTGTCTCTCATCTCTTCAACTTGATTGCTTTCCATTACTCTAGCCTCAAGGTCCATTATATGTTCCTCTATTTCCTGCAGCCTATATTTATTCCATCTGTTGTATTTTTAATTTCATTTTATTGAGTTCTTTCATAGATTTTTTGTTAGGGTCTCACTGATGTTCTCCACCCTTTCCTGAATTCCAAAAAATTAAATTCTCTATCTGACCTTTTGTTCTGTTCTTTAATTTGGGATATATTTTTCCGTCACCTCATTTTGTCTATCTCTCTGTACCTTTTTCTTTGTTAAGAAAGGCAGCTACAGCTTCTGCTTTTGAGAGTAGTGACTTTGTGGAGAAGAGGTCCTGGGGTGCCTTGCAGTGCAGTGTTCCCTGTTCACCAGAACCTGGCACTTCAGTAGAGTCTCCTAGGTGTATTGCTTGTGTCCTACTCTTGTCACTTTTTCTTTCAGTCCAGATGTTTTCACTGACTCTCTTTCTGTTGTGGGCTATGTTTGTTCTGTGGTGTTAGTGAGGCCCAGGCAGGTCAGCCCTGAGGGGGTCTTCCCATAAGAGGGCTTGGAGGCAGGGCCATGGTGTTAGCAAAATTTGCATTGGGCCACTACTCCTTGGTCAGGTTTCTGGGAAGTTCTACAGCTGGGGCCACAGCGTTTGGTGACTGGGGCCCTGTGTGCAGTAGCCGGGCAAGGCCTGTGGGAACATGGTGTTAGGAAAATCTCTGCTCAGCCCAGGGCCAAGGCCACCAGGCTTGGAGTGGGAGCATTCTCGGGAGAATGCGTGGGCAGGGTGCACTGCCAACAGGTCAGGTAACAAGTGTCTCTGAAGTCTTACCTCCTGTGGGTGGCTTGCTGTTTATGCTGGGTGGGAGAAGAGAAGAAGGTGCCTGCCAACTACTTCCTTTGTTCTGAGAGAAGTCCCCTAGCATGCTCCAAATCATTATAAACAGATCTTCCCCCAATTTTCCTGAGATGTGCAAACTGTCCCATCTATGTTGCCTCTCCATGGGTTGCTATCTCTTTAAGGGTGGGGACCCAGCTATCACTTACCCTCTTGGCTCACCCAGTGCTGAGTCAGCTGACTTTTAAAACTCCAAGCTCCTTGTCTGATTTATACAAACTCATGGAATTTAGCTCAGGTTTTCAAAACTAGATGTATGGGGGTTCATCTTCCCTGGCTGATTTCCCTGGCACAAGGGACCGTTTCCTTCCTTTCTCCATGCTTACGGATCTCTCTCTCTGAAGGCAGCTCCCAACTGCTGTTTCAGCCCTTCTTAGCCTCTCAAATGTGGTTTCTTCTTCACATTTAATTGTAGAGTTTGTTCTGCCAGGCTTTGGATTGTCCTCCAGTTCATTTACATGGATAGGAATGATAATCTAGGTGTAAATGTGGGTATCAGGTGAGCTTACGGTCCTCTTATTCCACCGTCTTCCCAAATTCCTTTCCAAAGTTTTGTGTTTCAATGAACTATGAACTTTAAGGGGAGAAAATAACTCAGTAGCTCTGCTCTTAACATTGGGAGCTTCATTAGGAATATGCAGTTGATAAATTTACTAGTTTGAAAATTGCATCCCATACATTATTGACCTACCATCTGTGGCTGGCAGCTACATTTTGGTGATACATTGTCAGGACAGTTGTTTCAGAAAAAGACCATTCCTTTGTTTTTAGTAAAACAAAGTTTTTGTCATGCATGACTTCAGATATCCTAATTTCTAGACTACAACCAGGATTTCCAAGGAAGTTTCTGGCAATTGCTTGAAGAAGGTTAAATTAAGCATGAATACAAGGTTAGTATTTGTTTCCTTTGATAAAATTGCCAAGAAATTAAATATCTAGACTTCTGAGACTATCTTTCAGGATTTTTTGCAGAAAACCATTAAACCATTATCCCAGTATCAGTGGATTTGTGTGTGTGTGTGTGTGTGTGCGCTTTTATCTACATACTATTTTTAGAATATTAAAAATTCTCTATTTGACCTGTGATGAAAATATGAGTTTTGATTTCTTCTAAGCAAAAGAATTTCAGAAGGAGTAGATTACTTATTTACTTGAGGTCTTTGTTTATTGTTAAAATCAGGATATAACTAATTCATCTTATTCAGGGGTTTAGTAGCTGCTTATAGATAGAATGACTATAACGAGTACTGTGAATATTGTAGTGGCACAGAAATGCTTATTATCAGTAATAATAGTAATAAGCAGTGAGGTATTCAGCTGAAGAAGTTGAAGGCAAGACATTGTCACATTGTTTTCTTAAGATTTTAAAAAACTTTGGCTTTCTTGTGCATGTGACACTTTCAATTGTGTTGGAGAGATTAAGAGCTATAAATGCAGTACTTCGTTGTCTAAGGAATTCTTCATAGAGACAGACTTCATATAAAGTCTAAATTGTGTCACTCACTGTCTGAGTTTTAGCATTAAGATCTTTAGAAGATAATTTGTTTATTCTTAATGTAACCTCAGGCTGAATTCTCTTAGGTTGTCATAGAAGAAATGTCACCTGAAAGTATAAAATATCCCTGAGATTGCTTCAGGCTTGAGCATATTTTTCTTGTCAAAAAATTAAGTACAACCTTGAAGGTTACTAGTATTTGCATATTTACCCCATTCTTTTGGGTTCCCAGGGACTAAAGGATAAAGTGACTAAAAGCGGGAGGAAAAGAGATTATTCTTACACTGAAAAATACTAAAAAATGGTTGAAAGTGTATTCCAAGACTGAGTAGAGTAAAGCTCTCTGTGTATCCTCTTGATATATCCCTGAGTGTCTGCAAAGAAAGACTGTAAGGTTTTGTCTGTATGGACAGGACCCCAAAACAATTGCTTATATTCAAATCCTTTCACCATCTCCTTTCCAAATGTCAGTTAATTTAAAGGAATGGGTACTTTCAAAGTATACATGAAATTACATAAGAAGTAGCTTTTTAAGTAATAAAATTACAGATCTTCCTTAACTTCTGGTGAGGTTATATTCCAATAAACCCATCACGAGATGAAAATATTGTAAGTTGAACGTAATTTAATACACCAAACCTGTTGAACAGTACAGCTTCATAGAGTTTACCTTAAATGTGCTCAGAACACCGACGTTCTCTTACAGTCGGGCAAAACCATCTCACACAGTCTTCTTTTTCATAGCATGTTGACTGACTCATGTAATTTACTGAATGCCATATTGAAAGTGGAAAATAGAATGATTATGGATATAGAATGGTTCTGAGTATATTTAGTTGTTTAGCCTTATGGTCACGGGGCTGACTGGGAACTGTAGCTTGCTGCCACTGCCCAACATTGAGAGAGAGGATTGGCCTACATATCACTGGCCTGGGAAAATAGCAAAATTCAAAATTAGAACTGCAGTTTCTACTGAATGCATATCACTTTGCACCATTGTAAAGGCAAAAAATTTTGAAGTCGCACCATCGTAAGTTGGGGACTGTCCATATAGCAAAGGGTAAATCAATGATATTTTATTTATATCGTGTATTTGTGTGTGCTTTCCATGTGGAAATTAGAAGGGCAACATTCACGGTAAATTCATTTGACTTAACAGTATTCTTTCACTCATGAAAAGCAGCCTTGGTATACATTCTGTACATATTTTGGATAATTAGAAAGAAAAGGGCAAGAGAACAGAGCCTGGAGAGCTGCTGAGAGGGTATGGACTCAAAGCCCACCCTTTACCTCCTGAACAGAAGGGAAAGGGTTGGTTTGCATTCTGTAATTACAGTGTGGGGCTTGCTAATGCTCCCATGAGTGCTGGAGTCCAAGACATCTTGTTGAAGATCAGAAATCAAGTTACCCTAGAGGAATTTTGTTTTTGTTTTTAAGCAGATGTTCACAGGGCTGCAATCTTTATTAAGCAACAGCACCAGGGAAATGTTACAGACAGGAATGCTTCCTGTCGATCACAGTTTAGATTGGCTTGGCAAAGGAATAGTAATGATTTGGAAAATTCCAGAACTAGTTTGATGTCAGAATGTTAGGAACACTTCATGTGAAGGCCAGAAAGGTGACTTTGTACCTCTGGGGGTAGTGAGTTACCCAACCAAACCACAAATGTTTTATTCAAGACACTATCCTGGGCCTTTAGAGGGGCACATAAAGAATTATCACATATAGTCTCTGTTCCAAAAGAACTTGCATTTATTTGCAGAAAAATTCAGAGACGTATGAAAAATTAATGGAATAAGGCAGTATATGTAAAGTGCCCAGTGAAAGGTACAGAAAGTAAAGATTAAAGGGAAGAATATGTATGACTTAGGGTTCTTTGATTCAGATCAACAATATTTCTCTCAATAACTTGAGAAAAGAGCTTTTATTTGAAGACTTTTAGGAACTCTCAGACTTGCCAGAAGTCTTGAGAGTCTGGCTCTAAGGCCTTAGGAGACAGGCTTGCAGGAGCTGTCCAACAGGTCTGAGGTGCCTTGGATGCTGGGGTTGGAAGGAATTGTGTGTTAGGTCCCTCCAAGTTGTGGAAATTATTTGACCATTTTTTAATATCCTACCATAGATGTAGAAGTGATGTATACAGTAAGCTTAGGATAATGCACAAATTCTTCTGCTTCTAATGGACAATAAATGCACAAGGAAAGGCAGCAGTTCGCAAAGTAAGTGGGAACCAGATTACAGAGTGCCTTGCTAAAATTATCTTACTGGCAGTGAAGAACACTTTGCAATGTTTAGCAAGAGTATAGCATGGTAATAATTGCAAGGTTTTAACTCTGTTCTTTACAGTGGTGAGATTTCAAAAAAAGTAGCCCCTCCCTACCTTATTTCTGATGGTTTTGAATTCAGCCTCTGGGTGGTCTGTTCCTGAACTGCTTCCATTCTTTACAGCAGTCATTATCATGCCTTTCTTAGGGCAGTGTTTCTCAAAAGAGCAACCAAAGGCTACCTGCATCAGAAATGACCAGGGTGAGATGTCTGGGTGCCTCTATTGATTAAGCATAAGACTTTTGGTTTTGGCTCAGGTGAGATCTCAGAGTCATGTGATGGAACCCCACTTCCAGCTCTATGCTCAGCAGGGAGTCTGCTTGAATTCTCTCTCCCTTTCCTGCTCATGCTCTCTCTCTCAAATAAATAAATAAATCTTAAAAAAAAAAAATGACTGGGGAGATTTGTTAAAATGTGTTCTTAGGACCTTACTGAATTAGAATATTGGGGGATGGGGGAAGAACCTGCATTTTCAGCAGGCTTCCTGAGTGATTGTTCTGTGAACTCAGGTTCAAGAACCACTGTCCTGAGCAGTACTTAAATGGACCCATAGGCACAGGGACAAGGGTAAGATCCTTCCTTCCTGCCTTTCCTGCTCCCTCATCTCCTTCTCTTTCGCCCCATCTCCTCTTATTCTGTATGTTTTGCTCCTCTTCTGTTTTCTCTTTCATTTAAGAAACACGCCACTCACACGAACCATGAGAGACTGTTGACTCTGAGAAACAAACTGAGGGTTTTGGAGGGGAGGGGCATGGGGGGTTGGGAGGGTCTGGTGGTAGGTATTAAGGAGGGCAGGTATTGAGGAGGGCATGTATTGCATGGAGCACTGGGTGTGGTACATAAACAATGAATCTTGGAACACTGAAAAAATAAAATTAACAAAACAAAACAAAACAAAACAAAACACTCCGCTCACTGAGCACTCCCTGTGTGCAAAACAGTGCTAGATGACTTTCTGAATGCTGGAGACTTAAAGACATACCTGGGGAGCTTCAAATATATGTCTGCTCAAAATAGACATTGGCAGGAAATCAGTTCTATTTCAAGGTGAGCCTTTTATGGGAAAGACGTTTAGAATTTGCTTTAAGTAAGGCTCATTTTGATTTTCCAGTGTGGTAGGGTTCCAATCAGGAAGATCTAAGGATTTTCAGCTGTTGATAAAGGGGCAGCAGCTGGTGAAATCAAATGGTAGGCATCAGGGTGAGAATCTCCATGACAATTCAGAACATCAGGGAGAGTGTAGGGCCTGGCACTAATGCTTGGGTGGATTCTCTCTTCCCTTGTCCACTGCTCTTGTTTGAGATGTCATAAAGAGAAAAAAAAAAACCCCAAACATTTATTTAGCATACCTAATGCTATGCAGATATCATCTCATTTATTATTTATAGGAATCCAGTTACTAGAACAATACCTAGCATAACTAGGTTTTGAATGGATATTATTATTGATTTGTTTTCTAGTAAATGCTAGGCAATGTACTAGACATTGAGATGCATCACTGAAGAAAAGAAAAATAAGAATCTTTGCCTCATGTTGCAGGTGATTATATATCAACTTTATTAGGTTGATAAATATAATTCCCACTTTACAGATGAGAAACTGGAGATTAGTGAATTTATGAGGTCAGACAGCTAGAAATCTGTAAGGTTTAGCTCTAGGAAATGGATTCCCACACCTGTTTGGCTTCCAAACTTATTTTCTAAGACACTGTTATAGATTCAGGTAGATTTTTTAAAGCAAAAAACTATCTTCCTTTGTTTGGATATGTTGGACATCCTCAGAAACTGAAATGAATTTCCTGAAGAATAGTCTTTAAGCAGCAAAATGCTAAAGAGAACTGAAAAGACCCCAAACAATGCCTTGTCCCAGTCTCTTGCCTCCTGTGCAGAAATCAGAAGACTCCAGTTAAGCTCCTGTAAACTGACTCTAGAACTGAAAACTTAGATGCTATTTGGAAATGTCATATCCCTTATCTAACATATGCCCTCCCTTCTGATATTTCAGCCCATTACTTTTGGGAAGGGTGTGGTGCTCCTGCCAAGAAAGTGGTAGGTCAGCTGGTCCAGGTGAATAGTCCTGCAGTTGGTGTAGTAGTTGAAGGTTATCCACCGTGCCTTTAACCTCTGTGTGGCTTCCTGTTTCCTTCCTGTCCTGGTGCTCCTTTCTTCTTAGGGCCCTGTGTGCTGAAAGTCTCAGGGTCTGCTGAAAATGATCTAAAAAATGAGATGTAATACCTTCCTCCTCCAGGAAAAGATATTTGCATTTTAGAAGAGGGCAATGCTTCACCCAAAGGGTTGATCCTTTTTAGGGATGGCTTAGAGAGGCTACTGTCTCTGAGGCTCACTCAGATGCACCTTTCACTGTGCATTTCCCTCTCCTCCCAAACAGAATTAATTGTTTTTACTTTGAGTCTGTAAAATTTTGCTGTTACTTCTTTTATAATGCTTAGCTCAGTCTAACCTGTTTGTTAATTAGCTGTGATTGTGGCCTTGTTATAAGACAGCACCGGGCATGCATCTCTAAAACACGGGTGTGCCTGAGGTACCAGGAACAGTCTTTGCACTCTGCCCGTGGTCCATAATAGTCTGGTACATTGAACTGAATGTACCATTTTAAGGGTAGAGGGTGTACTTTTACTTTGAATCCACTCAGAATAATTTGCCAGAAATGTAAATAGGTATAGAGAGATGAGATGGACATCCTAAGTCATTCTCTAAAGAGATGAACTAAATACCATTTGTTTGGTCCAACTATACACTTAAACACTACAAATTTGGGTACTGTGTACTATCTGTCACTTATTAACTTCCCAGGAGCCTTGGGCAGGCCACTTTCTGTCTCAGGGATTCCAGTTTCTTCACCTGTTAAAATGATACATTGATCCTTAAGATACAATGAGATCATATGAAAAAGCACTGTGCACATTTCCTAGCACATGGTACCTCCTCATCACCTGTTCTTTATCGTTATTTTTATTTTCACAATGCTTTGAAGTTGATGATCCCTCCAATGACTTTTATGTATCGGGTGCAGTCTTCCACTGGATTTTTACAGCAAGCTTGTGGGGAGGTACCGTTATCACTGCCACTTTTACAAAGAGGAGCCAGGTTGTGTTCGGGGTCACTCAGCTGGGTAAGTAGTGGAGCTGGGATTCATGCTTAGTTCCCATGAACTCCCGAGATTTCATTCTTTCCACTACGACAAGCTGCCTGTAAGGAATGATTGCCACTTCAAAATTGCACTCAGCCTTCTTAAAATACTTCTGTTCTTCAAACGAAATACCTCACGTCAGTTCTAAATCTGTAATACTTGGGGAATTAGGGCCTCATCCCACGTAATGCTGCAGTGTGCTCTCTGCGCTGCAGAAACCTCAGACGCAAGGGTTTTCACCCTTGAGGTATCTGCTGGTGGGCGGCTCATCCTTATGCCATCTGTGAGGTGCTGTGAGAGCACTCAAGATGAAGAATGCTTGTAAATGCAAGCCAGTGTTTCTGCGCAAGGCCCATGTGTTGCTACTACTGAATATATTAGTTCATTACACATCTTCCAAATAATTAGAAAGAATGTGCAGCATGCATTATAGAATGTATATATTTCAAACCCTGAACTGGCATGTTACAAGCTTTCAGTTACTAACTAACATGTGAATCTTAACACTAGTTCCCTGTCAGAGATAACTTACGGGAGAATGAAAACTCTGGAATATAGCTTCATTCAAATGTGAATAGATAGGGCCAAAGGAAAATCTTCTGATTGGAAACTGGACTCGTGCCAGCTCTTGAATTCTGAGGGAGATCTGAGACCTGGGGAGAAATAGCCAAGTTATAAAATATGATTTCCTTTTGCTTTCACTTTGTTTCTTCGAATGTAACATTCCTTCGCAGTCCGTAGTTATGTTTGATCACATCAAAGCTAGCTTAGATACATCTTCTGCAACACTCAAAAATATTTTGCTATGCAACCTAGAGAGGTTATTTTCACTTCAGTATGAACAAAATACAGATCTATTAGAAATGATTACTAAGCTCTTTTTTTCTTTAATTCAAGATTTGTACTGGTTCTTTACAAAATTTTCACAAATCTTTAGCAAGATGGAAAAAATGAAGGGCAATGTGGTATGTTTTCCATGAAGCTAAATTCATTTAACTGTAAGTGTTGATCTTCTATTTTGAGATTCAGCCATTGCAATGTTTTCTGTGTTGCAATGTCCCTTTTATTATGAAATGGTGGTAATAGTAGGCTGAAGTTTCTACACTTAATGTTTTTGACAGTATCTGAAGTTGCTAGCTCTATTTCTGTTTGTCAATTTTTGTTTGTTCTTAATTTACTGACTTGTGTAATGTAAGTCTGGGAACCACTGGCGTGGTAGAAAGAGCATAGGCTTTGAAATCAGAAGCCCCTGAATTTCCTTCCTTGCTAAATCTACTACAAGCCAGATGAGCTGGGCCATTATTGGTCCTCCTAGAATCTCAGCTTGTCCATTTGTAACGTAAAGGAACAGGGTTGTTGGGAGAATTCAATGTGATTGAATATGCGAAATGTCTATCTCACAGTCCTACTTAACAATCATTTTTCCTCTTTATTTTTTTCTTCTAGAAGCACAATTCATCAGAAGAGTGTGACCGTTGTTTGTGATACAGGAGAGGAGCAGATAAGGAAGCCAAATCACAAAATGGAAAATGGTGATCCCAGAGGCAGGAAATGTTTGATGTAGTAAGTCTTTCTTTCTATTCCTTACAAGATTTTCTTATATTAAACTCTTGGAGGGCAGTGATTTATCTTGTTTGTGATTCCCCAGCATTGAGCACAGACGGCAGGCTCAGAGAGGCCCCTGCTAAAAGTGGTATAACTGGGGAAGTGGACTCTGATTTGGCCATTTGCATGCAGGAAATGTATTGGGGTGTATTTGCCAGTTTAATGGCTGTAGGGGAAGTGAAGGAAGAAGGGCCAGGCAGAGATCTCTGACAATGCTACAGTGAGTTTTGGAGCTGGAATAACCATGCACTTGTCCTGAATTAGGGAATTCGGGCTTTTTACTCCCTCTGTCAGTCTGTCATAGGATATGGGTTGAGATAGGGAGGGGGAGTAGGACTTGGGAGAGGTCCCTCTCTTCAGCTAAGGCAATCTCAGGAGGGGTTTTAGCGGCAAGTTCTCAGTTACTGTTATGGGTAGAATTGTGTCCCTCCAGAGTTGTTGAAGTCTTAACCCCAGATACCTGGGAATATGAACTTATTTGGAAACAGTGTCTTTGGAGAAGATCAAAGTGAGGATCAAGTTAAGATGAGATGATTAGGATGGTTCTAATCAAATATGACTATGTCCTTATAAAAAGGGGACATTTTGACACAGACATAGACATATGTAGAGAGAAGACAATGTAAAGGCCCAGCAAGATTGCCACCTGCAAACCAAGGAATGCCTGAGGCTCCCAGAAGCTAGGCTCCCAGAGGTTAGGATCAGATCTTCCCTCACAGCCCTCAGAAGGAACCTGTCTGCACACACCTTGATTTTGAACTTCTGCACTCCAGAACTTCAAGACAATACATTTCTGTTACCTAAGCTGCCCGGTGTGTGGTGCTTTGTTACAGCAGCCCTGGGAAACAAATATAGTGGCCAGAGCTCTGACAGCAGGGGGCCTGTGCTGAGTTCTGAAGGGGTGGGGCATGGCACATCACAGTGTTACTGACAGAACTCCATGATGTTTGTGGCGTGAAGGAGCCTTCATGTTTTAGCTTTGACCAAAGTGGGGTCATGTTTCTCCCTGAAAGAAGTCTGCTAAGTAGGTGGATGGGTCCTTCTATATAATGATGTTTATACACCTCAATGCAATGAAATGCCTGGGTCTATAAGGCTGCCTTCAGGCTATGTCCAGAAATTGACAAAGGAAGAGGGCTCTGTATGTGCTCAGAGAACACTCTAAATCTGAGGTGCCCTAGAAACCAGGTAGATTTGTGGACCTGGGTCTCAAGGTAGGCTTGAACTGTTCTGGGGCTTGTTACTGCTCTTGCATTGTCAGCTTGACGAGCTTGTTTAAGGAAATGAGGTTTTAAAATATAACAAGAGTCTTGGCTATGGAGGAGGATGGAGGAATCAAAAAGTGACAATAAGGAATTTTTATATCACAATATGGCTCAGAGTAAATGCTAATATACTGAGCTGAGCAGTTCTATCAGGGTAGAAGAGAAATGAGGATGGATTCACGTAATTTTAGATTGATGTTTGCTGGTTCTTTGTGTTTCTGTATTACCTTTGGATTTTGTCCAGCCTATCAGAGGCCGGGGCTATGTCTTATTCATCTCTGTAGTCTCAGCACCAAACTGGATGGACAATTCTGGGAACTGAATATGTATTTAGAGCTGAGGAGTATATGAAATCGGCCTGTGTAATCCCCTTGTCTTTTTCCTGCAAGTTGTGAGCATTAGCTATATTCTTGCATCAATAGAACAGTAGGAGCAGAGAAATCCATTATCTCTCTCATGCCATCAACTGAACTGTCATCAGAGCTTGCATTGCAAAATTTTTATTTCTGGTCATAGGCAGGGAAAAAAACAATCTTCTTTCTACTGAACTCCAGAAAAGAGGTTGAAAACAAAACAAAACAACAGCAACCTAAACGACTGTTGAATGGATATTGAAAGCGTGAGTAAAGCCCTTCAATACTTACAAGTTTTTGTCTTTGGATTGTAAATGATAAGTTTATGTCCATTATGGAAACCACATGGCTTATTGCAGAAAGGTCCCAGACTCCATCCTTGCCTGCAAATCCACACTGAGGATTCATGACAATCATGTAGTAGATGCTCAGTAAATATCTTTGGAATGAAATTCCATGCTGCAAACAGAAACCGGTTCCTACAGAGTCTATGTCAGGTCTCCACTGAAACTTCTTTCAGGAGAGGTCAGCCATCTCTTACCTGGTATACTTCTCAGCTTCCCTCCCTTCCTTCCTTCCTTAGTCTCTGTCTCTCTTTTTTTCTTCTTTTGGTGAGTTCCCCACTCAGTTCCCTGGTCTTTCACTTCTAATGTCTTCTGGGAAATCCAGAAATGCTTGGAATTTATTTGCAGTGTGTGTCTGTGGGGGCAAATGATGAGAGTGGTTGTGAGAGCCCAGCACCCCCAGCTTCAGGTTTGGAGAGCTCTGAAGGTACCTTACACCACACAGTTCCCCTGATGTGTTAGGCAGAAGTTGCTGCCGGCAGGACCTTCCAGAAATCCCACCTTTGTTGGACCTCCTCCTCTCCTCATTTTGTTTCTCTTGTTCCCTTACTAGAAAATAGGGAACACTAGGGGACACTGTCTTCATAAATTTCTCAAACGTGAGGCTCAGTGGGTTGAGCATTTGCCTTTGGCTCAGGTCATGATCTCAGGGTCTTGGGATTGAGCCCTCAACTGCCTCCCTGCTGGGTGGAAAGTCCATTTCCTTTTTCTTCTCCTCCTCTCTGCCCATGCGCTCTCTTTGTCTCTTTCTCTCTCTCAAATAAATACATAAATAAATCTCTAAAAAAAATAAATAAATTGGTCATACATGAATTCTCATCTAGGGAAGCCCAACCTTAGGCTTCCCACAGTAAGAGGGGAGAAAAGCCCTTTTGACTGAGGTCCATCTCTAAAAACGACCCTGTTTCTCTGCTCCCTTTCAAAGCAGAACTTCTCAAAAGAGTCATGTAGTACCTCTTACGCTTCTCTATTTCCTTCCTCAAACCATTCTAATTAGGCTTCTATACCAAACACTCCATAGAAACTGCTCTTTTCGGTATCACCAGTGACCTCTATCTGGCCAAATTCAATAGCTGCCTCTTGTTCTCATTTTGCAGGAATTCTCAGCAGTATATAGCTTATCTGACCCTTCCTATAGAGACACTCTCTTTTCTTGGCTTTACTGACATCACACTCCTAATTTTCTTTGTACCTCATAGGTTATTCCTTCCTACCTTTTGAGCTTATCCCCTCTTCTCTTTTTGGTCTACTATATGTTGAATACCCCATGGCTTAAATCTTGGACCACTTCTTTTATCTATTTATGCTTCTCCCTGTATGTGCTGAAAAGTAGTGCCTCTTGCCCCAATTTCTCCATGAAATTTTAAGTTATATGCCCTACTGCCTATTAGACGTCTCCACTAGTGTATTTAATTAATGCATCTCAAATGGAAACATCCAAGAACGAACTATTGTTTCTTTATGCCAACAACTTAAGGAACACTTGTGTTTCCCACCTATTATACCTGGTCTTTGTAAATACTTCACTTTGCACTGTACTGCTCAAACTAGAGACAGAATAATCCTCCTCTGTTTCTCTACTCTGTTTTCCCTATCACATCTAATTGATGACACACTCCCACTGACTATGCCACTGCCTTATGCTCTTTATCTGAACTTCTCATCGTCTTGGTTGCCACTACCACTGCTGCTATCATTTTTTATCAGTCGGATTACTGAATCGGTCAGCCAACTGGTCTCTTACTTCCTCTGTCTACCCTTCTCCCCACCTGCCTTAAACCATTCTTGGAACACATAATGAGATCACATCATCCTTCTGCTTAAAACTCTGCATGGCCTCTTACTGCACTGACGATGAAATCTAGAGTCCTTGCTACAATTTACAATCCATACTTCCCCTCCTGATTCTTCCCTTTCCTTAGTTTGAGCCATCAGCCGTTCCAGACTTCTGTCTTTCCTAGCACGTGACAAGTGTTGTACTTGTGGCTCTTCCTTCTGCCTACAGTACTTTGCCCTCAGTCTTTTCTTCATTTTTGTATGAGATAGATCTTTTTTTCCCCATCTTTATTGAGGAATAACTGACAAACATAGTTTTAGGTACTTAGGATATACAACATGATATTTGATATACATATTCACTGTGGTGATAATTAAGATCAAGGTCATTAAGACATCCATTACCTCACAAGGTTAACTCTTGTTGTTATTGTTTATGGTAAGAACATTTAAGCTATACTCCTCTTAGCAAGTTTCAATTTTCAAATTTATAATACAGTATTATTAAATGTAGTCAGCATGTTATACAGTAGAACCTCAGGATTTATTCTTAAAACTGAAGTTTGTAACTTTTAACCTATGTTTCTAACTTCCCCATCCCCAGACCCTGGCAACCGCCTTTCTATTTGCTGTCTCTATGAAATTGATTTCTTTTTGTTGTAGATTCCACATACATCTGATACCATATAGTATTTGCTTTTTATTTTTTCCCCCCTCTGTCTGGCTTATCTTACTTATCATAATGCCCTCCACTCTCAAAACCATGTTGTCACAAATGTTAGAATTTGCTTCTTTCTTGTGGCTAAATAATACCCTATTTCACCCATTCTTTTTCCATTTTTTCTTTATCTATTTACTTATCCGTTGAAGGGCATTAAGGTTGTTTCACTATTTTGGCTATTGTGACTACTGCAATAGACATGGGAGTGCAGATACTCTTTTTGGGATACTGATATCATTTCCTTGAGATAAATACCCAGGAGTAGGATTGCTAGATCATATGGTTGTTCTATTTTTAATTTTTTGAAGAATCATCATATTGTTTTCCATAATGGCTATACCAACTTACATCCCCAGTAACAGTGTATAAGGGTATCTCATTCCCCACATCTTTATTAACATTGCTTATCTCTTGTCTTTTTGATGATAGCCATACTGATAGGTGTGAACTAGTATCTTATGTGGTTTTGTTTGGATTTCCCTGATAATTAGTGATGTTGAACACCTTTTCAACTGTATGTCTTCTTTGGGAAAATGTCTATTCAGTTCTTTGACCATTTAAAATGGATTTTTTTGCAATGCACCAGGGTGGTTCAGTCAGTAGAGCATCTGCCTTTAGCTTATCTCATGATCTGAGGGCCCTGGGATAGAGCCCCATGTCTGGCTCCCTGCTCAGTGGGGAGTCTACTTCTCCCTCTGTCCCCCTGCACTTGTGTTTTCTCTCTCTCTCAAATAAATAAATAAAATCTTTTAAAAAATGGATTATTTGCTTTTTTTCCTAGTAAGTTATAGGAGTTCTTTTTTTTTTTCCTTTTTTTTTTTTTTTTTTTTTAAGAGTGGGGATGGGCAGAGGAAGAGAGAGAGAGAAAAAAAAACAAAAAAAAAAACAAAAAAAAAAAACTTAAGAAGGCTCCATGCCCAGTGCAGAGCTACAATTGGGGCTTGATCTTATAATTCTGAGATCATGATCTGAGCTGAAATCAAGAGTCAGATGCTTAACCCACTGAGCCACCGTGGCAACCCTGAGTTCTTTTTTTTTAAATTAAGTTTTTATTTACATTCCACTTAGTTAAAATGCAGTGTAATATTAGTTCCAGGTGTATAGTTTAGTGATTTTGCAAATCCATGCTACACCCAGTACTCATCACAACACGTGCCCTCCTCATTCCCCATCACTTGGGGATGTTTAACCTACCCCCCCCACCTCCCCTTTAGTAACCATCAGTTTGTTCTTTATACTTAAGAGTCTATTTCTTGGTTCGCCTTTCTTTTTTATCCTCCAATGTTCTTTTTTTTTTTTTTTTTTGAATGAAGTCATATGGTATTTGTCTTTCTCTGATTAATTTATTTCACTTAGTATTATACTCTCTAGTTCCATCCACAGCATTGCAAATAGTGAAATTCTTTTTTATGGCTGGGTAATATTCATACACACACACACACACACACACACACACACCACCTCTTTTTTAAAAGATTTTATTTACTTATTTAACAGAAAGAGAGTGAGCACACAAGCAGGGAGAGCAGCAGAGGAGAGAGAGAAGCAGGCTTTCTGCTGAACAGGGAGCCTGATGCAGGGTTTGATCCCAGGACCCTGGGTTCATGACCTGAGCCAAAGTCAGGTTTACTGACTGAGCTACCCAGGTGCCTCATATACCATGTCTCTCTCTCTCTCTCTCTCTTTTTTATTTTCATTCATCAGTTGATGGACATTTGGGCTCTTTCCATATGTAATTTGGCTGTTATAGATAATGCTGCTATAAACATTGTTGTGTTTGTATCCCTTTGAGAGTTGTATGAGTACTTTATGTATTTTGGACATTAGCCCCTTATCAGATATATGGTTTGCAAATATTTTTTCCCATTCTGTAGGTTGTCTTTTCATTTTGTTGATGGTTTCCTTTGCTGTACAGAAGCTCTTTAGTTTGATGTAGTCCTACATGTTTATTTTAACTTTGTTGTCTGTGCTTTTGGTATCTTACCTAGGAAATTTATTGTTAAGACCAATATCAAGGAACTTTTCCCCTATATTTTCTTCTAGAAGTTTTATGTTTTCAGATGTTACATTTAAGTTTTTAATCCATTTTGAGTTTTTGTGAATGGTGTAAGATAGGTATCAACTTCATTCTTTTGCATGTGGATTTCCAGCTTCCCTAGTATCATTTATTTAAGAGACTATCCTTTCCCCAAGATGTGTTCTCAATGCCCTTGTTAAAGATTTGTTGACCATATATGAGTGGGTTTATTTCCAGGCTATTTTGTTTTACTTGTCTATATTTCTGTTTTTATGCCTGTACCTACTATCTTGGTTAGTATAGCTTCATAATACAGTTTTAAGTCAGGAATTGTGATACCTCAATATTTGTTTCTCTTTCTCAAGATTGCTTTGGCTATTCAAGACTTTCTAAGGTCCACAGAAATTTTAGAAAGTTTTTCTATTTCTGTGAAAAATGCCATTGGAATTTTGATAGAAATTGCATTCAGTCTATAAACTAATTTGGTAGTCTATCCTACCAAAATATTTTATCAGTATTAATTCTTCCAAGTTTTTTGGATAAACTTCCAAGATAAACTTCCATTTATTTGTGTCTTCAATTTCTTTCCTCAGTGTCTTACAGTTTTTAGGGTGCAAGTCTTTTACCACCATGGTTAAATGTGTTCCTAAGTATTTTATTATTTTTTATTTTATTTTATAGTATAGTATTTTATTATTTTCTTGCTATAGTAAATGTGATTACTTTCTGAATTTCTCTTTCAGATAGTTCATTGTTAGTGTATTAAAACACAACTGAGTTTTGTATGCTAATTTTGTGTCCTGCAACTTTACTGAATTATTAGTTCTACAGGGTTTGTTGTTGTTTTTTTTTTTGGAGGAGTAGAGTCTTTAGGGTTTTCTATATGTAGGGTCATATCATCTGTCTGTAAACAGATAATTTTATTTCTTTCCTTCCAATTTGGATGCCTTGCATTTCTTTTCCTTGATTAATTCCTGTGTTTAGAACTTCCAGTACTGTGTTGAATAGAAGTAGCAAGAGTGGGCATCCTTGTCTTTTCCTGATCTTAGAGGAAAGGTTTTTAACTTTTCTTCAGAGAGTATGATGTTAACTATAGGTTTGTCATGTATGGTCTTCATTTTGGTGAGGTACATTTCTTCTATGCCTAATTTGTTGATGGTTTTTATTATGAAAGAGCGATCAATTTTATCAAATCCTTTTTTTTTTTTGTCAAATACTGCATCTATTAACATGATCGTATGATTTTTATCCTTCATTCTGTTCATGTGGTAAATCACACTCATTGATTTGCATATGTGAACCACCTTGCATCCCAGGAATAAGTTCCACTTGATCATGGTATATCGTCCTTTTAATATGCTCTTGAAGCTCTTGGATTTGATTTCCTAGCATATATGTTCATCAGGGATATATCCTTGTAATTTTCTTTTCTTGTAGAGTCCTTGTCTGGTTTTGTTATAAGGCAATGCTGACCTTCTAAAAAGAGCTTGGAAGTATTCCTTCCTCTTCAATATTTTGGAGAGGATTAGTATTAATTCTTCTTTAAATGTGTGGTAGACTCCATCAGTGAAGGCATCTGGTTCTAGACTTTTATTTGTTGGGAGAGTTTTGATTATTGATTCAATCTTCTTGCTAGTTATTAGTCTGTTCAGATTTTCTATTATTTCATGATTCAGTCTTGTTAAGTTGCAGGTTGCTAGGAACTTATCCACTTCTTTAAATTAGCTAATTTTTTAGCATTAATTTTTTACAGTAGTATCCTATAACCCTTTGTATTTCTGTGATACCAGTTGTAATGTTTCCTCTTTTGCTTCTAATTTTATTAATTTGATTCATCCATTTTTATTTCTTAGTCTAGATAAAAATTTATCATCAATTTATCTTTAATAAAAACTATGAGGGGGGGGCACCTGGGTGGCTCAGTGGGTTAAAGCCTCTGCCTTCAGCTCAGGTCATGATCCCAGGGTTCTGGGATCAAGCCCCGCATTGGGCTCTCTGCTCAGCGGGGAGCCTGCTTCCCTTTCTCTCTCTCTCTGCCTGCCTCTCTGCCTACTTGTGATCTCTTTCTCTGTCAAATAAATAAATAAAATATTTAATAATAAAAAAAAAACTATGAGGGGCACCTAAGTGGCACAGTTGGTTAAGTCTCCTACTGTTGGTTGTCATCTCCAGGTAGTGAGAGATCGACTTAGGACCCAGGGAGCAGTCACAGAATAGCAGCTGCATGGCCCCAGCAATAACCTGTGGAAGCCTCGTGTCAGGACTCAGAGGAGAGGGTACGGAGCAGGGAGAGCTTGGACCTAGCTTTGGCAGGTTAAAGCCTTGACTTAGTATTCATTCAAAGGGTGGACTGCTGTGCAGTGGCAGCTCTGTTCCTGTAGATGGCGAGGGACTATGGTGTCCTGATCCTGGAGAGTGGTTCACTGTGGCAACTAGAGTCTCTTGGAGCAGGTCTCACTGTAGATAGAACTCCAGCTCTGGTAAAGAGGTGCAGTGAGGGGGACTCTGGCCAGTTCCATCAGCTGGATTCAGCACTGGTGAAGATTGGTGGGTGAGGGTCCTCAGTAGCAAAGGCTACAAGCGTTAACAGTGGTGATGGGGCTTGCTGTGTTTCTCTTGCTCTCCTTTTCCTTTTGGGGTGAAATCTCCCTGAGGAAATCCTGGGCACTGATTTGCTCTGGAAAATTCTGGGCACTGAGCTACTCTGGACTCAGGGCTGGGGTTATGCCCGTAAAACATTTTCTGTGCTTGTCTATGTAGCTATCCTTATTTTTTGAGCTTTGCAGGATTTCTGCTGCTTCTTCATTGGAGTCCAGAGCTTTCCCAAAGTTTCTTTTTGTCAGTTGGTGGTTTATTTATTGTTTTTGTAGGAGAGACAAGAATTGGGACTTCCTAGCCCATCATCTTGCTGATGTTTGCTCTGGGTCTTTTCAAAACTGACCCTAATAGCTGTGGGAAGCATTGACCTCAGTAAAATATCTCTAGATTGAGAGAAAGCTGAGTAACACATGAGCCCTACATTCAAGCAACTTCCATCAACAGTCTGAAGAATGGAGAGACATTCTAGCCAACATAGAATGAACTCCTAATTTTATTCTGAAACTCAGAGACTGGTTTCTATTATACAGACTTCTCTAAACTGTGAAGCTAGACTCCATCCTATTGTCAAATAAATATGTAATAATTTTTTAAAGATTTATTTATTTGAGGGGAGTGGAAGAGAGGGAGGGGCAGAGGGAGAGAGCGTCTCAGGCAGATTCCTTACTGAGCACAGAGCCTGACCTGGGGTTCTGTCTCATGACCCCGAGACTGTGACCTGAGCCAAACCCAAGAGTCAGATGTTCAACTGACTGTGCCACCCTGGTACCCCTATTTGTGAGGTTCTGGAGAGCAGAAACTATACATCACTTACTTGGACAAGTGGCATAGTGTATGGCATCTCTTCACAAGGTAGTCAACAAATGTTTGTTTGATGATGTATTGACCAGTGAAGATTGGGTTTTGCTATTAGCTTTGAAAATTTAATCAACTTTCAAAATCACTCTGAGCCTAGTTTTCTTTATACCTACCAGACAGGACTGTGGTAAAGAGCAAGTGAGAGAGTGAATATGAAAGCACCAGACACATGCTTGGTGTACATAGTAAGCATTGTACGTATATTTATTTTTCTCTTCCTCCCTCCATCTCTCTTCTTCTCAATGCCTCCTTCCTACTATAGATTTACCTATGATCCCAAGTTCAACAGTAGGCATGATGCCTATATTCCTTTGTCTTCCTTCATTCTTCCCTCAAACCCTCCTTTCTTTCTCAACTGTTTCTCCCTTAGCCTCTTTCTTTTTTTTAAAATTTAATTTAATTTTTTTAGAGTTCCAAGATTCATTGTTTATGCACCACACCAAATACTCATGCAATACATGCCCTCATTAATACCCACCGCCAGGCTCACCCAACCCCCCACATCTTCCCCTCCAAAACCCTCAGTTTGTTTCTCAGAGTCCACAGTCTCATGGTTCCTCTCCCCCTCCAATTTCCCCAACTCACTTCTCCTCTCCTTCACTCAATGTCCTCTGGTTATTCCTTATGCTCCACAAGTGAGTGAAACTGTATGAAAATTGACTCTCTCTGCTTGACTTATTTCACTCAGCATAACCTCCTCCAGTCCCGTCCATGTTGATACAATAGTTGGGTATTCATCTTTTCTGATGGAGGCATAATACTCCATTATATAGATGGACCATATCTTCTTTATCCATTCGTCTGTTGAAGGGTATCTTGTCTCTTTCCACCGTCTGGCAACTGTGGCCATTCTTAGCCTCTTTCTTTATCATATCCTCTCTCCCTTTTCTACCCCCCTGTTTTAAAATAAGATTTTATTTATTTCACAGAGAGAGAAAGGGCACACAAGCAAGGGGAGCTACAGAGGGAGAGGGAGAAGCAGACTCCCTCTGAGCAAGGAGTCTGATGAGGGGTTTGATCCCAGGACCCTGAGATCAAGACCTGAGCTGAAGGCAGATGCTTAACTGACTGAGCCACCCAGGCGCCCCTCTATCCTTCCCTTCTATTCAACTTTTAGCTCAACCTCTACTTTTCTCCTCTGCTTTTCTTAAAGTTTAGCATGAATATCTAGTCTCTCTAGCCTACCAAAAAGGTCAATGGGTTGCTCTTTAGTCAGACCTAAATACTCATTCTCAGACTCTCTATAGGAAAAGACCCTCTATGGAGCTTGTCTTTTGCTCCCTACTGAGACAAAAGGGCTTCCCAAGCCCATGCAACCCAAGTGCTGAAATATTAATAGGAAAAGACAGCAAGGCAAGGGCATGGCAGTTTGGGTGCGAGACCAGCAGGTCTTCTGGAGCTCTCTTCTGCATGGAGCCTGCGGGAGGGCTGACATTCAGCCTGCCTCCACACGGAGTTGCAGATGGCTGGTAAGCTTATTCCAGTGAGCATACAAGGAAGGGGGTGGGAGAGACTGGCAGAACACAGCCACACTTCCTATCCATGACATCAAGATGCCAAGATCTAAAGACCATTAAAAATGGATAACTTGAGGGAAACTCACAGAGAGACAGTTTGAGCCTTATTAAAATGGATTGAAAACTTTTTTTTAAAAGGAGGAAAAAATATTCTGATTTGTTTTTGAGTTTTAAAAAATAAACATCCCTCAAGATTGGCCTCTTCTAAATAAGGTTGGTGTGGGTATGTCTATGTAAAAATAAATCCAATCGGACCTCCCACAGCATTTTCCTTAAAAAAACATGCCAATAAATTTGTAATACTGCCAAGTTCCAAAAGAACAGATTGAAATACCCAAGATTAAATATTCAAATTTTTCCCCATTGAAGTGGTATTTTAATTTCCTTCCCTAGAATACCCTGGTCAGAGGGGGGTGAGAGTCACTGTCTTTACTTTCTTATTTTCATTTTCTTTCAAGTGGTGGGTTCTAGTTGAAAGAGGTACAAACTTAGGTAGACTTAGAGATCTTTGGGATTCCCCTGTAGAGGCCCCAAATGGGGAGCATGTCCATACGTGAGGATGACAAAACTATTAGTTAAGTGTAGTTTATTATTTTCTGATAATGCATTCAGGTCCAGGCAAAGCCCATCTACTCATTTTCATTGTTAGGTTGTAAATGAGCCTTGCATATATAAAAGTGCGCTCTTCTTTTATTGTTGGACTTTTCTTTATGATTATAAAGTTCAGTAGCTCATCTTTTTAGTATAGTCCTTAAAAGCTTAATAAGCTCAAGATCTGGATTTCATTTTAGGACCCATCCCATCCATCACTTACTGCTGAGTGACTCTGAGAAAATTACCTCATTGCTTTGAGTCTTGGCATAGTCGTCCATAGGTTGGGGATGTTAATACCTGCCCTTTGAGGTCTTTGTGAGAATGACAAGGAAGTAGCTTACATAGCACTGAGCACAGTGTCTGGCATGAGTGCAAGGAGTCAATATTTGTTAACTAGTATTATTTCTGCTGCCTCAGGAGTTTATTGCACTGACAAAACTTCAGATATTTTCCGAGCACTTTGCAAATTTCAAAGCATTTCCACTTATTATGTCATGCATCCTGTGAAGATGGTAGGGCAAGAATCACCTAACCTTATTTAACGTATTTGTATTTAGGCACTTCCCAAACTCATGCAGTTAGAAAGTATTATGTCAGAACTTGAACCTTAGTGTTTTTGAGCCCATTGCTACATCCATGAAATATTAGTAATACATTTGGAATTCAGTGAGTCCTTATTTTTCAGCACTGTTCTTAGTGATTTATATGAACTATCTCATTTAATACTCACAATATTATGATTTAGGTACTATTATTTCCCCATTTTACAGGTGAGCAAACTAATGTTTGAACATTAACATCTGGTCTCTTAGCACAGTATCTAGCTTTCAGGTAAAAACGCTTAGGACTACCTTAAGTATGCTTAAATTTTCAGCTGTGTAATCTTAGGCAAAATCACTGAATTTCTCTGTATTCTTATCTGAAAATTGGAAATAATAATTCAAGCCCACTTCCCAAGTTGTGAGGATAAGATAGAACATTTGAATGTCCTTTGGAAAGGTAACATGCATGTACTAATTATTATAATATGGTAATAAGTCTTTTAAGTGGATGTGTGTAGCTAAAATGATCACCAATGATCTGGGAATAACTATTTTCTACTTTTTAAAATGCTGTGTTGGCAACAGGTAGACACAGATATGAAAGGAGCTCACTAGGAGCATGTCAGCTTAATCACAGTTATAACAATTGTGGTTTCTTCCAGAAATGACTAAATTAGCAACATTTTCACATTCAGATAAGCTGATTTTCTAGGCCCAAATTGTCCACAGCTGGATCTGTACTGGGGCTGGTGCTTCCAGCTCATGGTTTCTGGACTGGTGGCCAGTGAATTCCAGACACCACTCTTTGGGTTAGAAGTTGATTTTAAATTCATGGAAGGTATTTTAATATTTGTGCAGATAGCCCATGTGGACTCTGCAACTCCAATTGATTTTGGCTGTTCATTCCTCACCTCGAAGTTTACTTAATACCATTGTTTGAGGGATGGTGCCTGAGTCAATATCTGTGTGGACAGACCTGGGAGCCTCTTCACCAGTGTTGCTTACCTTAGTGTTAAAAAAAAAAAAAAAAAATCAAACAGTGCTGAATTGAAACACAAGACTATGAGACATTGTACTGTCTTCTTGCAGCTGGTTTCCAGGCTCATAGGATGTCATGTCTTCCTAAATGGAATATCACTGGTAAAGCCTGGACATAAGAGCACCCAGTAATGATAGTTCTCACTCCTCTCCCTTGGTCTGTATTTCCTCACAGCCTAGCACAGAGCAGGGCTTGTGGATGTGAAGCTAAGACCCCACTCCCCCAGTGTACAGGAGCAGAATGGCCAAAGCTCTGCAACCTGGCACCTTGGTGGGGCTCCTGACTCTCGTGCTTATGGACACTGCAGACTTGAGTAAGTTCCTGAACTTTCCTGACACTGTTTTCTTCATTTGTAAAATTCTGTTGATAGTAAACACAGTTTTGGGATTGAGGATAATGAAGATGGTACAGGTAAAAGTGCATACCTTGTGTAAAAATAATATAACCATTAATTTTCTGTGAGTTCTTACCATTTACCCTCTTCTCTCACGGTATGAAAGTTCTAAATGAACGGCTTTAAGGGAAAGGGTTATGGGAGGTGGGATGATTCTTAAATGTGAGGTGCTTTATGCTCATTCTCTTGGTTTGTCCTCCTACAGTTCTGTGCCATGGGTGTGCTATTACTATCACTTTCCAGAGAAGGAAATGAATCCACAGAAAGGTTAAGTCACATGTCCAAAATGCCCCATTTAGTAGGTGAAATATTCAGAATTTGAATCCTGTGTTCTTTATTGAACAGAAAACTGGATTTGGAACCAGGTGACTTTTGTTTAAATGACAATAGGGCTAATAATGTTAACTATGCCTTCACTATATACCAGGTCTGTGCGAAGCAGTTTGAAGAACTAACTTGTTATATCTGCAATGACATGATGCCCCTTTTACAGGTGAGTAAACTGTGAGGTTACCGGGCCTGCCACAGGTCAGCAAGTAAGCCGGAGTCAGGAGTTGGTCCGAGGCAACCTGGATTAAGAATCTCTGCTCTCTTTTCTGTGCAGTATTATTTGGGGCTAGGTTCACCTTTGCCACCCTCAAGCATGGCACCTCTCTGCTCTGGGCCTCAGCTTGTTAATTGGTAAAATGAGAAAGTCGTTTAGATAAACCATGAAATGCCTTCCATGAGTCTATCCAATAGAGTGAATCAATGTTGTCATAATAAAAATCACATAAGGGCATGTCCTGCAGGTCAGACCCATCCTCACTGCTGAATCATGAAGTGGGACTGCTCAGTGAGTAACAAGGACTGCATGTCTTTTCCTGTGTTTGTGAGCCGTTGACACGGAGCTGAGGTGTACTGGATTCCATACAAATATGGTATCTCCACAGTAGGACTTTTCTTTCCTCTGAGGTGATTCCTCCTTGTTCTCCTTGTAATCTTCTTCCCAAACTTGAGCTTTCTCTCACTATAGTCAGAATCAAAATATACGTGGCAAAAGCATTGGTTATGATAGGGTTGTGACAGTCACCAGGAATGGCCTCATTTTGGTTGAGCACAAAGAGATTACTGCAGGTACTTTGGTTTCCTTTTTTCCATCGGAGGACGAGTCCTGCAAAATGTCAGTTGAAAATGTGTAGACTGTATAGCAGAATATCAGGTACAGTACTTATTCTCTGGCGTTTTGATTTCAATCTCCTCTTATAGAAATTCAATTAATGCATTTTCAAAACAGTACAAGGAAAACTCAGCCATGGGTATGTAGGGAGTTCCCAGTGAGGGATTTCTGCTTCTCTGAGAAGAACCCTTTTTCTCTCACATAATTCTGTTTCTAGCACAGACCCTTTGGAGAATATGATGAAAACTACAGACTGTTTTCCCAGCAAAAAGTACACTCCCATTCACACAGAATTTCACAAACCAATTCAGTGGTTCACAAGCCCCCCAGGCTTGTCCATGGTCAGTGGTTCCAGCTAAATACACTCTTCTCTAGGGCCTTGATTTCTTTCTTTCTTTCTCTCTTTCTTTCTTTCTTTTTTCTTTCAGCCTCTCTTTGTCTCATTGATTTTCCTGACTCATTTTCTCACCACTGAAGTGCAATAATAGCATCTCAGATGTGGAATGGACCTCAAAGACCAATGGACTGACTCCTCACCAGCTCCGAATGACCCGTTAGCTCAGATCATACCTCTCTAGTGATAAGGAATTCACCCCGTACTGGTGACTGCTCATTAAATTTTAAAAGTGAATTAGTTAATGACTAAATAATTCTATTAGAAGTGTTCACATTTTCTTGAGCAGAATTCTATTCTATTAGATGCTATTAAGTCCAGGCTAGAGCATCTTTACCTCATTCCCCACACTCATTCCCCTGCTGCTGTGAGGGCTGGCTGATTACTGTTTATGGTTGCTCTTTCCCTAGAGAAGTACCCCTGGCTCAATGTAAGCTGCAGTTGCCCCATGCTCTCATGCGTGTACCATATGCTGGGATAGCCTGGCATAGGTGCTTCAGAGGCTGGGCCACTTGCCTCAGGGTAGGAATGCTTCTGTTGTGCATTTTGTGCTCCAGTTCCAGAATGACCCTATGGGATCAGATCTATGCTTCTTTTTAGCTGTGGTTACTTTCTTGCTTAGCAGTTGTCCTATTCCTGACCCTGCTTCCCTTGCTCTTCTTTTGAGAGCAGTCCTGTTTTTGCTTTTGGGCTCTGCTTCTGGATTGGAGACAGTTTGGACTGCAGATGGTCCTGGGATGGATTCTGGAGATTGGATCCCTCATTGGCTGGGTGGTAATGACGACTCCTGTCACTGGTGGTAAGTGGGGTCTTGATAGTCTCCGCCATGGACAACAGTGCAGTTGCTAAGACATTCCGCTGAATTGAACTGGGGTTGGGACACATATGGAAGAGTTGCCTTAGCTGATGCATTGTATTGTGCATTTGAGATGTGCAGGGAAATAGTAACCCAAAGACTGTGGAATTAGGTAGCTGTTGTTGCATAATTAATTCACTCGAAAGAGAAAAAGACAGTCTCAGATATAGCTATCAACAACTTAAAGCCAACGGAGAGGCAGGGAATTTTGTTGGAAGTTTTCAAAAAGAGTCTTATCTCCAACAGCCAGAGGGGAAGCACAGCTGAGGGGTCAGGAACAAGACTTCCTCAGAAGAGGGCAGAACTTCAGATAGCCCTGAAGTCTAAGCTGAGGCAAGTCTCCTATGTGAAAATGAAGGCCCTCAAAGGGAATGAGTGAGACTGTGAGACTTGGGATGGGGATAGCTGGTAAGATGCACTTAAGAATCCAGAACTGCCTAATTCTCTGGAACCCTCTGGGCTGACAGAAGTAGGTTCTGGAGACAGAGTACTGCCCCCCTCCCCACCTTGCTTAACTGTGAGAGGCTTCAAAGGAGTCTTACAAAGAGACTTATAAGACACGTTGGGATCTGTTCTACCTCCTCTGGTCCCATGCATACAATTAAGGTCAAATTGCAATGAAACTTGACCATCCTGCTGAGATAGGACAGGACTGTATGTGCAAGTAACTGTAGGACTGGGCTAACAGGTACTGGTATGAACTGGAGATTGTGTCCGTGAAAGAATCGATGTTACGTCATGGGGAATAGAATATGAAGTTAGATAAGGGAGGGTTTATCTGTATCGAGAGAAGTCTCTTTTGATACAGGATTTACCACCTTGGGAAGGACCCTGCATGCCAGGATGACTTGCAAAAACTTGGAAATCAACAGCACATGGCTACGGCATCCATTGCTCCTACCTCATACTTTACCATCCAGAAGATTATAGCTTAGTAGAACAAGGAAAATAAGCTTCTGCTGTCACAGCTGAAGCATCATGTGTCTTTGAGAAGAGACCATGCAAAGATGGAGTGCTATCAGTATACACATTAAACCATTAAGCATTATATATATTACATTCCCAATTGGTTGAATACATAGGCCTGAGAACCAAAGGGTGGAAGTAGAAATGGCGCCATTCATTTTGACTCCCTGTAAACCATTTATAGAATTTTTGTAAACCTTTTCTGCAAATTTAGGCTCTGTGGGTTTGGAGGTCTTAGGTCCCAGAGGAGATTGTTTCTACCAGGCGATATAGTAAGAATACTCCTCCTCTAAAGTTATGGCTGCCACATGGACACCTTGGGGTCCTCGAGCTAATTGACCATCAGCCAAAGAAGGGAGTCACCCTAGTGGCAGAGGTATTTAACCCTGATTAGCATGAGGTAGTAGGATTGCTCATACATAATGAAGGCAAGGAAGAATATGTCTAATATAGAGATAATCCACTTAAGCATCTCTTGTATTTTATCCTCCTCTGTAATTTCAAAATGACTTGTAGAGCAACCATTGTCTAATAAAAGCATAGTAACCAGGTTGCAGACCCCTTAGGATGAGAATTTGTGGTAACCCATCAGATAAGTCAGCTAGACTACTAGAAGTGTGGACCATGGGGAGGGAAATCTAACATAGACATTAGAAGTTAGGACAGATGAGTGTCAGTTATACCTCAGCAGCAGAGGCAGCAGCAGGGGATGAAGTTCATCCCAACTCACCATCTTCCTGGAAGGTCTCCGAGAAGTTGAGGCACATGAGAATTCTAGAAGCTATACTCAGAAGGAGGAACTTAGGAAAAAAATGTATCTAAGTGTTGTAAGCAGTACACTGAGTCAATACAGGTGGGGCCTTGCCCAGATATTCTTAATCAGTAAGGGTACCCAAAACCCACCTTCTGAGATTGTTGGCTGGAAATAGTTCACAGCTATCCCCTTTTTTAGAGAATTGCCTTAGACTGTGGGGCACTTCACCTTAGAGGCTGTCCCTTATTCCCTCTTTTGGGTCAGAAGTCTCACTGGGATGGTCATGTAAAGGCTATCCCACATGCTGCGAGGCGGAACTAACTTTGTGGTACAACTTGTTCTCCAGAGATTTCCTGTTACAGTGAAGCCAGTCTCTAGAGGAAACCATTTCGCTTTTCCCGCATTCACTCACCTCTTCTCCTGAGAATGCTTCCTGAATAAATCACTTGAAGAAATTTCTAGGGAACTCTATCTAACACACCCTGTAGCTTTCATTCCTTATTTCTCTGGTAGCCATATTTCTTCGTACAACACAATGGCTGAAAGATAAGGAAAAGGAATAAAGCAAGTCACGGTAATGACAAAGTAAGTTCTGTCTTTTCAGTTTTACACTCTACAAAGCTGAGGCCTCTTGACACCCACATCAAAGTTTATTTCCTCCCTAGTCTCTGAGGATAATCCTAGTTTAATTCCAAGATGGTTTAAAGAGGGATAGCTAAAAAACAGCTAGAGCATGTCATCACATTTCATATTGAAGGTTTCTTTCTATTAGACATTGTTCTTCTCTGACCATTTTGAATGGTTACTGTATCCCAGTCTCATTGCCCATACTTGAGTTTCTCCTTTACTGTCCTTGCTGGTACTTAAGTTCCTTCTAGACTGTGCTTCGTCATGGTTTAGATGAACTCTGCAAGGGTCTGTAGTTTCGGCCCAGAGAGAGGTTTGCATGACTTGGAAGGACTGGGAAAAGAAGATTCGGAGGGCTCCTGTTGGATTTCAGATCGCCCTGATGTTCAGGTAGGGAAGCCACTACCTGTGGTCTCAGCTGCCAGTATCATGGAAGTGAGGGATTAACGGGTATTTGCCAGAAAGCATTTGGATAAATACTATAATGTCATGTCCACATGCCTGCACATAACTTAATACAATAACCTCCTTTCTTCTGTTTTACAAATCTTGTGCACATAAAGGGAATCTACTGAGAGGGGAGTCAGAGGATGTGATAACGGAAGGTGGACACCACAGCCTTCCTTGAGAATTTCGAGTTGGGTGCTTAGTTGGATGATCTGTAGTGAGGAATGGGCAAGTTCCAAAACAGAGATCAGTGATTGGCTTTGATAAGGACATGCCAAAGCTTGGACATAGACATTCTTGGATAGTTTATTGCTAGCCATTTCAAAGCAGTTAAAAAAAAAAAAAAGTCTGAAACAGAGATACATCTGTTGGAGAGGACATCATCTCATGTACTTTTACTGCTGACAGTGCATCCCGTTTCATCTTATCATGCTTTGCTCCAGCCCTGATGGTTCTCTCTGTTGCCTTCAGAGCTGGCGTCGCCTACACAGGGATCCAGACACAATGTATTACCAATCCCAACACTAATGCTGGGAACTAGGTGTAGGAGGGGCTAATGGTGAGTGACTCCTATATTTCTAGTTGTTTACACTGTGCCTGTCATTTAGAAAGTGTGACAGTAAGGTTGAATGAATGAAAGAGTATTTAATCCAACTACTCACACTTCGTAGAGGCAGCTCATTCCAGTGACGGTTCTGATTAGTCACAGGAAAACTAAGTAGCAATGTAAGCTTTTGTGGATTGTGACCATGAAGTTAGGGAACATTGAATTGGGAACTCCAAGGAGCTGCTTGGACAGCTCTCAGTCTATCTTGCCTATAAAAACAGTGAATTCAAGGTCACTGTGTACATGCTGAACAAATAAATAATGGGAGGGGCTGTCTGGGCTCTAAGCAAGGAAGAAAATGCCCTTTGGGGATGCTGAAAAGCTAGGCTAAGTGCTCTTCATGATACTCCAGGAGAGTGGAAGCTAAACCCAAAGGATACTTAGACCACTTCTGCACTTTGCAGAGGATAAGCAAACAAATCCCTTTCATACATTCTAGGGTCACAGAGTTTCAGAATCAGAGTCTTGGAGGCTATCTGGCTGTGCTCTTATCTGATAACTAAATTTCTTTTTTAACAGTTTTCAAAAAGTGAATGTCCCGAGGCTATTTGAGTCCTTCCATGGACAGAGAGCTCACTGCCTTCTTACTCATTTAATTTCCTTTTTTAAAAAATTTATTTGGATGTAACATTTCCCTTATAGGCACCGGTGTTTCAATTTATTACTCTATAAGGTAACAAATTTCCTTTCCAATGCCTTCACCTCCATTTCTCTTCCTTATTATATCTTAGCTAGAGAAAACCTGTTGTCCAGCTCACTTAAACCCTCCCTTTGTAGGGTCCCATGGAATTAGCAAGTGATAAAGTAAAAATATGATACCAGGGTTGTTTGATGCCCAACTCTGGGTTCTTAACATTGCATTATAATATTGGGCAAACGTGCACATATGGGTGCCCACACAAATGCAGTTGCATATCTTTGTGTCAAGTCAGTGCTCCTGGTTAAATTTTGGTCCCCAGAAGCACCCTGCATATGAACCTTGCAGACTAGAAGTAGTTCTTTAAAGAATAGTCAGACCCTGAGGGCTGTTTGTGTGGTCCTTTACCTTTCCTGTAGACTCCTTAACTAGACCATCTGAGCCTTGGTGAGTGTTAAATAAAACTCCCTCATTTTACTAAAGGGGAATATAAGGACTACAGTTGGCCCAAGCTGTCTCAACTAAATAGCTGAAAAGTAAGGCCTTAACCTCAGGACTCCAAAATCTTTCTTGCATGAAAACCAGTGGGCTGGTCAGAGTGAGCCGACAAATCACACATACTGAAAAGTTAAAAGACTGATTGATACATGTCTTTAAAAGGTCTGTAATTTGGCTTTTAACCTTCTTTTTGTTGTTGTTGTTGTTGTTGAAACCTAGACTAATATATCATTATACTTTCTTTTGGCTCAACAACTCACATCATTCACAGCTGTGGATATAAATTATTGCCAAACAAGAGAACAGAGGTAGAGGAATAGATGGGGGGGTGGTTGGGGTAGTCTCAGTTACTAAGTGAAGACAACACAGATCCGGGGTAAAACTCAGTTACTAAGTGAAGACAACACAGATCTTTGTAACCAGAGACCAGATCCCCCAAGATCTCATGAAGTCAGAATGTGACAGTGATAAGAGCCATGCATGTCTGGATTCAAATCTTACTTCTGCAACTTTCTAACTGTGGGTCCTTGGATGAGTTTCCTACTCCTCCTGGGCCCACTTTTCTTAGCAGGGGCTTTGTAAGGATAATGAGAAGCCTATGCATAAAAGTGTTTTCCTTGGTAAACGAGACACAATAAATTCTCATTAGATATCATACTTTATTATTATTATTATTACAGCTTGTTTTACCCCTTATTCTTTTCCCATAAAATAAGTATGGGAAAGTACAGAAATCAGTAGATTTCTGTAGAATTAATGTATAAGATTCACAAGTTCTTGTTTTTACAGGAAGGGAAGAAAGATGGTATCTTTCATTCTTACCCTGATAATTAGAGGAAGTGGGCTTCTAAGATCAAGAGTAGGGAAGACACATCTATCTTTTGGCCCACTGGCCAAATCCAGATCACTGTCTGTTTTTTGTAAATAAAGTTTTATTGGAACATAGGCACTTACTTTTTCCATATTGTCTAAGGGTGCTTTTGTACTACAGAGAGAGCTGAATAGTTGCTATAGAGACTGTATAGCCTTCAAAGCTATTTACTGTCTGGCCCTTTACAGAAACAGTTTTCTGGCCCTTGATCTAAAAAGATAGGAACCAATTGAATGCATGACACAGTTCAAAGAATGACCACATCTATGACTTAAGGCATGTGAAGGACAAAAATGAAACAGGGCAGTTGGGGTGCATGGTTTATTGGAGCAATTGTGGCTTAAAGTCAGGAGATTCGGGTGATAGTCTTACCCTCACATAGTGAGGGGTGATTCGGGTGATAGTCTTACCCTCACATAGCTGAATGACCTTGGGTAATCATTTCATTCCTCTAGGTCTTTATCTTCAGAATAAAGGAGTTGGGTTAAACCAGCCTTGTGGTCACTTTATCACTAACATTCTATGATTCTTGGAAACTGAGGCTAGGGCATCATCTCTTTAGGGTGTAGGAAAGTCTGGAAAGGGATCCTGGATTGATACTGGAATGGACTTGACTTCAGGAAGAATTAAAAAATATTCTTACTTTCCCCTGAATGAAACCTTATTAAGGCTTTTCAAATTCTAAGGGGAATAAAAAGGCTGCATTTTATGAAGCTATTTTTGGTTTTTGTCAACTACAGTAAACTCATGTTTCAGATATAAGAGCCAAGCACTAAAAGCATTAGAGGAAATTCCACAGCAATGCTAACATGAGATTGTGGAAACAGAGCAGTCAGATTGAAAAGTTTAAGTAGATTTTAGCATATATATATATATATATATATGATATTAAATATACATGTATACATATATGTATGTACATATATACATTCATATATAAGTATACTCACAAATATTTCAGTATGTCATTACCTGGTACCTAGCTTGACACTTAGTAGTAGTTGACTAAATACTTACAGGTGAATGAATAAAACCCATTGGTACCTCTGCATTATACCACTTACTACTTTAATTCGACAAACACTCTGTGGCTATTGCTTGGATCATTGAGTCCTTTTTCACCTTACTGAGAGTAATGAGTTACTTTTAACACTCCTGATGTTTTTAATAATGTTTCTGAGATGAAATCCAAAAAGGGAATCTCAGAATCATAGTTTTAGAGCTAAAAGGGACTGGATGAAACCTTTTGCTCTTGGATGTATTCTTCTTCAGGCTCTTATCCAAGGTGCAGGGCTACTGTAAGGCAGTGAGGAATAAAACCCATTCCTTATATTCCTAGTTCAATGTTTTTTCCTACACAGTACCTCAACTTATATTTTAGAATTATACTTATTTTTTTTCTTTCTTTCTTTCTTTTTTTCTCTTTCTCCTTTTCTCCCTCCATCCTTTCCTTCCTCCCTCCCTTCTTCCCTTTCTTTTTAAGATTTTATTTATTTGAGAGAGAGAACGCACACTAGCAGAGGAAGAGGGAGAGGCAGAGTCCCCAGTGAGCAGAGAGCTGGATGCGGGACTCAATCCCAGGACCCTGAGATGATAGGTAGAAGGCAGACACTTAACTGTCTGAGGCACCCAGGTAGGTGCCCCACATTTTAGAACTTTAAAAAAATTTTTTTTAAAAGATTTTATTTATTTATTTGACAGAGAGAGATCACAAGTAGGCAGAGAGGCAAACAGAGAAAGAGAGAGGAGGAAGCAGGCTCCCTGCCAAGCAGAAAGCCCGATGAGGGACTCGATCCCAGGACCCTGAGATCATGACCTGAGCTGAAGGCAGAGGCTTAACCCACTGACCACCCAGGCTCCCCCATTTTAGAACTTTTTTTTTTTTTTTTAGATTTTATTTATTTATTTGACAGAGATTACAAGTAGGCAGAGAGGAAGACAGAGAGAGAGAGAGAGGAGGAAGCAGGCTTCGTGCTAAGCAGAGAGCCCGATGCGGAGCTCAATCCCAGGACCCTGGGATCATGACCTGAGCTGAAGGCAGAGGTTTTAACCACTGAGCCACTCAGGCACCCCCATTTTAGAACTTTTTTAGAACATCCTTGATGGTCAGGAATTTTGGTGTTCTAGTTAATGGTAATTTCATTTATCCTTTCATTTTCTTCTTCAACAAGTATTTATTAAACAATAATTGTACTGATTGCCATTTGCTATGCTCTTGATGGATAAAATGGATTGAGACACAGCCCCTTCTCTGGGGGGTCTCCTGTAACAAGATTTCCCTGGGCCTCTTTGGCTGCCCCCCCCCAGGCTCACCTCTAGCACTGCACCTACCATATTATATTGGAATGTCCTGTCGATAATCTATCTCTTCTTAGTAGTGTGTAAAATGCTTGAGGTCAGAGACCATTTCTTACTAATCACTGGACATATTCTGTCCCCTCTCTCCCAAAATGCACTCATCTGAGCTCATGATATATTTGAGAGAGATGTGAATAATATAGAGCTTGCTAGTTCAACACATACATTATGAAGTAAATATTTATGTCCCTACCAGATTCATATATTGAAGATCTAGCCCACAAGACAATGGTATTTATTTGGAGATGGGGCCACTGGGAGACAAGTTAGATGAGGTCATGAGGATGAGGCCCTGGTCTGATGGGATTAGTGGCCTTCTAAGAAGACACACTAGAGCTCTTTCTCTCTTACATAGCACCAAGAAAAGGCCATGTGAGGATAGCAAGAAGGTGGCCATCTCTATGCCAGGAGGAGTCTACAGAACCTTACCATATTGGCACCTTGATCTTGGACTTCCAGCCTCCACAACTGTGAGAAAATAAATTTCTATTGTTTAAGCCACCCTAACTTTACTATTTTGCTTTGGCAGCTTGAACTAACTAATGCAGTATTTTAAAACTTATAACTGTATTGAAAATCACAAACTCTTTCACAAAATTACGACATTTAAAACTTTGTAGTCTTTCTAGATTTTTGTGAACTTTCCGACTGAACCAAAGTGTCTCTAGTTAGTTAAGACTAACAGCTAATAAAATACCCGCGAAATAAACTCTTTTCCTCTTTTCCTTGTATATGAATCATGACTGTATTAGTTTTTTGTAGCTGCTATAACAAAGTACCAAAGAACAGGTGACTTAAGCTAACAGAAACTTAATTGCTAATAATTCTAGAGGCCAGAAGTCTGAAATCAAGGTGTTCGCTGGACTGTGGTCCCTCTGAAACCTCTATGGGATGAAGCTTCACTGCTTCTTCCAGCTTCTAGCATCCTCAGGGAGTTCATAATGCCAGTCTCTGTCTCTAGCTTCATATGGTCACCTTCTCTCTGTGTGTCTCTTTACTGTCTTTCCTCTGCGCATGTCTGTCCTATTTCTTCTTTAGTTATAAGGACCCCAGTTATACTGGATTAGGGCCCACTGTCATGATCTCATGTTCACTTGATTTTATCTGCAAACACTCTACAAATAACATCACATTCTCAGATATCAGGGATTAGGAGTTCAATGTATATATTTTTTGGGGGGCATAGTTCAACCTGTAACAATGACCTGGCCTAAAATTGTATTTTTTCTCTTCCTCACAATATAGCATCAATGTCTACAATTTGGGACCATGCATTACATGCTAGTTGTGGTACTAGGTATTTAATGATTTCATTTTATCGTCTCAACAAGGCTGAGAGGTGGGACGTGTTAGCATTGGTTAGAACTATGAAACTGAGACTCAAGGAGGTTGAACACCTCACCAGGACCTGTACTAAATAGTGGAGTGGGATTTAACTCAGATTTCACCTACATGAAGGTTCATGTTCTTAACCACGATGTGAGTATTTCTCTTTTTATACTTATGAGCCTATTAATCATTCTGGGATTCCTTGTTTCTTAAAACTTGAGAAACCCTTTCCCTAATGTCTACATGGAGCTTTGTTCTATCATATATTCAGCTGCAAGCCAGCTGCAGCCAGACATAGAGGTCTATAGAAGCTGTCACCTGGTTAGGTTTGCTAAGAGTATCTCACCCCTTTTTTAGGTTGGCTCATCTGTCAGTGTCCCTTCTCTTTTTTCCCTTTGTCCTGGTAATCCATATCATCCCTGAAACCATTTCTAAATGCTAGGTCAGGCCCAAAGAGAAAGTCTACAATTCTTGTATATGCTGTTATTCCAACCTTGGCCTGAAGTCAGTTTCTGTACAGAGAGAGTCTAGCATTCATACTGCTGAGTTCAGCCACTGCATCTTCAAAACTGACGTCAAACACAAGTTCAGTCAATTTGCCCTGGATTTGGAATCCAACATGCATTGTGCTGGCTTCCTCATCCCTTTGCCTCATCAGAGGCACATCCATGTACCAGCCCCAATTAGTTCTGCATGGATTTTTCCAAGGTACTTGGAAAAGTCATCAAATTATTTGCAGTTGTATTTCTACAGTCTGCAGCTGTTTGAAAAATTCCAGATTGATTTTCAGCTGAGCAATGCAGTCTCAATCCTAATAAGGTTCAAGCACTGAAAAAGTACAGCGATGAACCATTGATTAAGTTGACACCGCAATCTATTTTCCCTGCCCCTGGTAGACTGAGCTGGGTGCTTACGCTGCTTACACTTGCATTTGTTAAATATTCCAGGCTTTTGTCTTTATGAATAATCTTATCTGAAACCAGAGAGGGTTCAGTGCTTAGTTGTTCTGTCTGGATATTTGTGAGTGCCTCTTTCTAGGGATCTGAAAATGAAAGCTGAGGAAATTAAGTGAAGTGCACAGGGAATTCACCAATCTAAAAGCCTAGTGTCCTGCCCTGCTACCGTGTGCAATCCCAGTTTTAGAACTGAAAAGGAAGACTAGTTGGAAAATGAACATGTCCACAGGGAAATAACAGAGCAGGAATGTGTACTACTGAGTGAGTGTCAAGTTTAGAGCACGAATGGCCTTTCCACATAGACAAGTGTCCCTAGACAGTGGCCGTTCTGCTGCAAACATAAATCATTAAAGTATACAACATCAGATTCTCTTCCCTACATCAAAATGCACCCACTTACCCAGCTTCTTTGAAATGTTGTGCTTCATATTGAACCAGGCTTTTAAAACTTACTGCTATGTGATCTTTGGAAAGAGCCTAACTTATTTCAGCTTTAATATCCCCATCTCTATTATGGGCAGGTTACTGGTACTGTTCATGCATGACATTGTATGGTCAAATAAGCTAAAGGATAGAGTGAGCCTAATATACAGAAAGCATTCAATAAATTAGTAATAATGAAGCAAGGTTTACAATTGAGGCAGATAAAAGCACATTGAAAATCAACCTATTTCGATAAAAACTTTTTTCCTTACAATTACACTGGTATTTAAATATGTTGATAAGAAACACTTGGGTGGTTCAGTCAGTTAAGCATTTGGCTTCATCTTAGATCATGATTCTGGGGTCCTGGGATCGAGCCCAACCTTGGGCTCCCTGCTCAGCAGGGAATCTGCTTCTTTCTCTCCCCGTCCCCTGCTTGTGCTCTCTCTGTCTCTCTCTTTCTCTCAAATAAATTTAAAAAAATCTTTAAAAAAATATAGATGGGCTGGAAAAAAAAGGGGTGTGGCTAATTCTTACATTGGGAATGGGTAGGAGGGAGCAGGCTGACAGTCCGAGAGATCCCCCGATGAAGTAGACAGCAGAAATCAGCAGTGTCACGGCGATGAAGCTGTGCATCCGCAGCGGCTGGATCAAGACAGCAATGGCTGGAGAAAAGGCATTTTGCTCACTCGCTGAGACCCCTGGCTGCTCTGCCTCGGCGAAGGCATATTCCCTGCTCTCATTCCTTCAGAGTGATTTCTGGTTCCATAACGGTTGTTCCAGTATGGCAAACATCAGGTCTTTCAGGTCTAATGTAGATGAATTTTAACCATGTGCATAGAGTAAATATACATATACATCTATACAGGTATATTATCTTCTATAAATATTTATGGGGAGCATATAAATGATTCACACACAATCCCTCACATCCTAGGAGAAGAATAGAGAGATGCACTCTGTTTTGTGACCTAACCCCCCTCAATCCCATCAGAATGCAAATCATCTAACCCTGGACATGTAATTGCTCAGATAGCACAGGTCCTAGGGAGCTGAATCTCATGTGGAGCATCATCACATTCTAGACACTTTCATCAGTCTATTCCTTTACCAATAGTCCCCTAGACATTTCTTACCAGCTCTGTGCCTGCCTCAGATTATTCTGAAAAACCACAGCAGTCATGTATTTGCATTTTAAAACATAGATGAGTGCTGGGGAAAGCTTGAGTCAGATTCTTGATAAAGGTGTTGCCTTAAGAGCTGGGGGCAGAAGGAGGTCTTTCAAGCAGTACTATCCAAGAGAACTTTCAGCGAGGATGGACGTGTTCTCTATCTGTGCTGTCCGTACAGAGGCCATTAACCCCATGAGGCTCTTGGCCACTGAAATGAAGCGTGTGGAAGGAAGTGTTGAGTTTTCAATTAAATGTTAACTAGTTTAAATGTAAGCAGACATTTGTGACTAGAGGCTACTATACTAGAAAGTAGAGCTTTAAAAAACAAGCAGCCCAGTCTGCTTAAGAAGATGAACAGGATAAATACCCAATAGTGCAATTGCTGGGTCATAGGCTAGTTTGCTGGCACTTTAATCTTGGACTTCCCAGCCTCCACAACTATGAGAAATAAAAATGTGTTATTTAAGTGAAAAAAAAAAAAAAAAAAAAGAAGATGAACAGGAAGTCGGTGGAGAAGATTGGATGGATTGGGGTGGGAGCAGCAGGGAGGAAGCTGGCAACAGGTTAAATCCTATTTTATTCTTTTGACTAAAATACTCCATCTCTACTGAGGCAAAAATGGATTACTTAAATATTACTTAACTTATCAATTTCTCAGTCATTTACTGAGAATTTTCAAGTGCCTTTTTATATCTTTATTATGCAGGAAACTAAGGATGAAGAAATAAATAACATTTAAAAAGCAAGATGCCTTTGCCCATAAAGTGCATATATTTAGACCCTCAGACAGGCACATGCCAGAAGACACTTTATATGTACGATATATGTATGGTATATAGTATAGGAAGGCTGCAAGGAATAATGAAAGTATTATTACATTTTCTTTGACTGGTAAAATTAATTCTAATTGGTGTTAATAATTCAAATTCATGGGCGCCTGGGTGGCTCAGTGGGTTAAGCCGCTGCCTTCGGCTCAGGTCATGATCTCAGGGTCCTGGGATCAAGGCCCGCATCGGGCTCTCTGCTCAGCAGGGAGCCTGCTTCCTCCTCTCTCTCTGCCTGCTTGTGATCTCTCTCTGTCAAATAAATAAATAAAATCTTTAAAAAAAATAATTCAAATTCATAATGGTTTTAAGGAAATAGAAAATATGACTTCATGAAATTAAAATGCCTTTTTAAAAAATGATAATTAAATACTGACCATTGTTTCTATTTTCTCACTCTTTGGTCATTCCTCTGACCTGTGTTGTCTGTGTTGCCCTGACTGTCTGGCTAAGGTCAGCTGGAATGGAAAGCCCGAGCTTTATGATGCAGACCTAGTCTCAGAAGCCTGGGATGTTTGGGGTGAGATAAGTCACCCAAGAGTGCGTTCTCTGAGTAGCCTCTGGACTGTCACCACATTGCTATTATTTATAGGCCAAACAAATACGTAGGAGTGAATACAGCTGTGTATTCAGGTTGCCCTCTTTAAGATAAATCAGAACTCCAAATATTTACAAATATATTGCTCTTCAAAGTCTGCTTCCTGGAGACAATAGTCCTACCACTACCACGAGCCATAGGAATATATCATTCTGACTTTCTGATGGATGATTTTTTTCCTAAGTCAAAGAGCCTCCTTTTTTTTTCTCCCTTCCCAGCTTATTTTTGTCCCACAGTAGTTATTGAGTGCTTGGTGTTTGCCACGCACACTGTAAAATGCTGGAGATGTAAAACTAAATAAAATTAGCCTGAATTTCTTCATTTATGGAGCGGGTAGTGTCTTCTGTTGGTTAGGATTATAGGCTTTGGGGTTGGTGGACTCATCATTAATTACCGGTGTGATCCCAAGAAAGCTTGTTCACCCTTTTATGCTTTAGTTTTTTCTGCCATAAAACGAAGGTAGGGAAGTATGTTCTTTAGAGGTTTACTTTGATAATTAAGGAGATAATACATGTAAAGCGCTCAGCGCTTTATCGTGGGAAGTACCCAGTAAGTGTTAGTGTATACTATTGTGGTTATTACTATGATTAATGTCCCAGTTTTTTTAACAATATTATGTTAATTAGACCATGTTTGTGAAAACTTACATGTGCTCCGCACTTCTGTTTTAATTCACTGCATTTTCAAAATTCTGGTGTAGCACTGAAAAGGTTATTTTCTTGTTACTGTTTACATTGCCAATTTCCCAAGTATTCAGTGTGCTGCTTGAAGGCAGGCACCTTAAGGCATTTGTCTTTGTTTAGTGACACAATATCTGGCTCTTGGTCAGTGCTTAAGAGGTATTTATTGAATACTTGTTGCTAGTTTCGAGAATCTTACAATGAATTAGGAGAGACAGAAGTTTATGACCCACTCTAATGACCCCAGACATGCAGAGCCCACCCTTCTCTCTCCTTAGATGTGAGATGCCCAGGGGAGACCTGCAGTCTTCTCCCATTCTTCCTGTGAGACATGTCCCCATCCAGGGCTGCTGCCACCTGCATTAAGTTAGAATGATTTAGAAGTTCAGTATACATGTTCAGTCTCTTCTCCCAAACTCACCCATCAGGTGGGTCACTCCTTCTTGCCTGGCATGAAAGAAAATGAGGAGAGAAGCAAGGACTGACCTGTTAAAGAAGCTACTTTGACACAGAAAGAAACATCAGAATTGAGGAAGACTATTTACTTCCAACAGGATGATTAAATAATCCATTTCAGAGATAATAAATCTTAACGAGTTTTAAGACATTGCCCAAGCTGCTAAGTGGCAGGTAAGGAATGTGAACTTTGGACTGAGAGAACTCGTATCTGAAACACTGTAGGGAAGGATTGTACTATAGCCATCTTTGCATTAGTGACTTCTCCATTCATAGGCTAAATATTCTTTGAAATGTCTACTGTGTGCCAGGCACTTTCATAACATCCAAAATACTGGCAGAACAAGGAAGAAGCTCTGGGATTCTGTCAAGGTGAAGTAGCCTCATTCCTCCCAGGTCCTCTCTTTTACAACCAAAACCCTGGCCATAATCTAACAAACAAGGTTTGTTAGAAGAAGACTCTTTAAGTAGACAGAAGAAGATGGGCTGCTTAGGAACATTAGGTCTTGAGGAATGGCACTGTGGTAAGTTCCCTGGGTTTTTCCTTAGTGCCACCAATGTATTCAACAGGGTGCTACAAAAGCATCCATCTCAGAAGCATTAAAGGGCAGAGCCAAAAATATGCAAACAAGACCTCTTCCCCTAGCCAAAGGACCAGGAAAAGGGTGGCCTAAAAGTAGGAAGTCTTTTTGGCGATACCCACCTTACTCCAGGCAAACACCAACAGAAAAGCCATACTACTCCTTCCCTATAGTTTCAGCCTGCCAGAGAGGAACTGATCTTTCATTCTACCTTTCAGTCCCTTCCCTGTGGAAGCAGATATTGTGCACCAATTCCCCACTTCTCTTCCATTCTCTACTTGTCAGAAGCAGGTGGCGGTACTCTACCTCTCTCACCAGATGGTCTTGGTGGACTGAGTGGGCAGCTGGTCTTCCATCCCCCACCCAGCAGAACTAGGCAGGACTCTGGTTCTCCCACAAGATTGGTGTCATTGGATCTGTCACTGAACCCTATGACAGTGAACAAGATGGTGCAAGTTGAGGGTAATAGTAAGGACTTCATTTTCCCCTATTCCCCACTCCATGTCAGTGGGACCCATTGGGGGAGCTAAGCCTCTACCCCCACTCTACAGCAATGGAGTATGAGTCAGTCCTCTGCTTATCCCTACTTGATGGTAGCAGGACCCAAGTTGGGACTCAATCTTTACTCCCACCTGGTGACAGTAAGGCAAGTTGACTATTAATGCATCATTTTTTGAGGAAAAGAGTCAGCAGAGACAGGTGAGCTGAATGTTCACTCCACTGGTCTGTTACAGGGCATTGTGAGTCAGAGTCAGTGCCCCTCTTTTGCTGGATGGTTTTGGGAGGGCCCATTTAGTTCTCATGCTACACCTTAAATAGAGGTATTGCGTACCAAAAAAAAAAAAAAAAAAAAAAAATTAGGATCCAGAGTCCTATAATATAATATCCAATTTGTCAGAATACAATAGAAAATCACTCGTCATACCAAGAACCAGAAAAATCACATGAATGAGGAAGGATACTCAACAGACACCAATGCCAAGCTGAATCAGATGTCAGAATTACCTGATATTTTATTTATTTAATTTATTTATATTTTGAGAGAGAGAGTATGCATACATGCGTTTTAGTGGGGTGATGCAGAGGGAGAGGAAAAAGGAGAGAATCTTAAGCAGGCTCCATGGAACCTGACTGACGCAGGGCCCAATCTTACTACCCTGCGATCATGACCTGAACCGAAATCAAGAGTTGGATGCTTAACCGACCGAGTCATCCAGGTGCCCCCCTCCCCCACTGACGAGTATTTTAAAGCAACCATCAAAAAATTCTTCAGGGGCACCTGGGTGGCTCAGTGGGTTAAGCCTCTGCCTTCGGCTCAGGTCATGGTCCTCAGGTCCTGGGATCGAGCCCCGCATCGGGCTCTCTGCTCAGCAGGGAATCTGCTTCTCCCTCTCCCTCTGCCTGTCTCTCTGCCTACTTGTGGTCTCTGTCTGTCAAGTGAATAAATAAAATCTTAAAAAAAAAAATTCTTCAATAAACAAACAAACAAAAAGAAGAAATTCAGAACCAACCAGTAATTGCCAGTGGGGAGGGGGATGAGGGCATGGGTGACATGGATGAAGGAGAGCGGGAGGTATAGGCTTGTAGTTATGGAATGAATAAGTCAAGGAGATGAAAGTACAGTGTAGGGAATATAGTCAGTGATCCTATAATATGTGTGGGGCAGATGGTAGTGATGCTTGTGGTGAGTACAATGTAACATACAGAATTGTCTAATCATTGTGTTGTACACCTGAAATGAATGTAGCATTGTTTGCCAACCATATTTCAATTCAAAAAAGTCTCAACAATTATCCTGAAATATATAAAGAAAGTAGAAATTCTCAGCAAAGAAATAAATCTTATTAAAAGCAACCAAATAGAAATTAGCTAAAAATACAGTAACTGAAATTAAAAAAAAAAAAATCACTGGATAGGCTCAGGAAGTGGAATGAAGATGACAGAACAGAATCAGTGAACCTGAAGACAGCTCAGTAGAATTCACCTAATCTGAAGAGAGAAAGTAGACTGAAAGAAAATGAGCAGTCTCGGGGAACCTGTGGTGTAATAACAAAACTGCTAGCATCCATGTCATGGAGTTCCAGCAGAGGAAAGAGTGGTATAAAAGCATTTTTTAAAGAAATAGTTGGTGAAAATTTTCCAAGTTTGGCAAAAGACAAAAACCTATAGGTTCAAGGTGAGCAACCTTCAAATAGGATAAACCCAAAGAAATTTATGCAAAGGAACATCATAATTAAACTTCTAAAAATTAAGACAAAAATGGAATGCAACAGAGAAATGCTGTATTCATTACTTACAAGGGAGCACCAATTAGAATGATGGTAGATTAATCCTCTGGAGCCGTGAAGGATAGAAGGGAATAATAGTGCAATAGTCTCCAAGAACCGAAAGTAAAGAACTGTCAAGCATGAGTTCTGCATTCAATGAAAATATCCCCTAGGAAGGAAGGGGGAAAGAAAAACATTTTCGGTTGAAGGAAAACAGAATTTGTTTCTTGAAAATCTCTCTTTGAAGAATGGCTAAAGGAAGCTCTAAACAGAAAGAAAATGATAGCAGAAGAAGGGTGGAGCTTCAGAAAAAAAGAACCTGAGAATGGATACAAATAGAGAAGAATATAATAGACTATCCTCATGAGATTTTTTAAAATAGTATTTGATGATTGAAGTAAAAATTATAAACATCTGCTGTCATTCTCAATGTATGCAGAGGAAACAATTATATTTATATTATTTAAACAATTATATTTAACAAGGAGGAAATGTAAAGAGACCTATGTGAAAATAGATTTCTTGTGTTACTTGAAGTGGTAAAATGTGGATACCAGTAGACCAAGAGAAACCCAAAACACTAAAAATGAATCAAGATGGAATCTTAAAATAAAAAGTTTGAATAACCCGAAGGAAAGTAGAAAATGGAAACAGGAATAAGGAATGGAAGGAACAAACAGAAAAAAAAAAGGAAAAAAATGGCAGACTTAAGTTCTGCCATATCAGTAATGAACATAAATAGTTTAAACTTAAATTAAAAAACAAAAATTGCCCGAGTGGTTACAAAACATGACCCAATAATACACTGCCTACAGGAAATTCACGTCAAATATAATAGCACAGATAGATTAAAAGGGCAAGATGGAAAAGTTACACCATGCAAACACTGATTAAAAAAAGAAAAGCAGGAGCAGTACTAATATTGGATAGACTTTAGAGCAAAGAGACAGTCTCTGCCCTCAGAGAGCTTAACATTTACATGTTACTTGAATGTAACATTTTCAATTTTTTTAAATTTTAATTTTTAAAAAGATTTTATTTATTTGAGAGAGAGCATGTGGGGGAGGGGCAGAGGGAGAGAGAGAAAGCAGACTCCCAGAGGAGCCCAATATGGGGTTCCATCCCTGGACCCTGGGATTATGACCTGAGCAAGGCAGACACTTAACTGACTGAGCCATCCAGGAACCACATATATTTTCAGTTCTTAGAAGGAAACTATAAGTAACTGCCTCCAAATCCAGATCATGGGGTTGTGGAATGTAATTAAGCAGTGACTTCAAAGTTAATTCCTTTTCAAATATAATCAGCCCACGATATGTACTTCTAATGTACATGGAGTATTCTGCTTTGTGCTCTTGGGTGATGCAGCTGGTAGGGAAACTCCATGTAAAATGCTGTGTAATGGGGTTTTGAGCAATCGGTATAGGGATGGGAAGTTTTGAGCGGCAAACCCTTTCAGGTGATTTATTAAAGCCCAGATGAACAAGACAGATACGGTCCCTGCCCTCATAGAAATTAGGGTGAGGTTGATTAGGCAGTGATGTACTTGCAGGGTTGGGAAGTAGAATAATGCTGAGGTCAGATTCAGGGGCATTAGGAAAGAGATTGGTAAGAGATTGCCCATTGCCTGGATTTTGTCTCTTGCCAAATTCATAGTGAAAATGGACTATATTTAATGATTGGATTCTATTCTAGTATCTGCTTAATTTTGGTAGCAGTGATTCTTTAGAGATATGTTAAAAATTATTCTATAATATTTAGTAAAATAAAACTGTTTTTTCCTGGCTGGTAGTTACAACTATGTAAAAAATGTTCATGCGTGAGAACAAAGAGATATCAGGCCTGCAAAAATAGCTAATCTCCTAGGGTGCTGGGATTGAGAGTGATTTATGATTCCTTCGAAGTGACCTTTTATTGGTATAATGTGATCTTCAGAATAAGTAGAAATGGGCAGGAAATGGGTATGCTGAATTCAGAGGATGAACAGAAGGCTCCAGGTATGTGGCTGAGATCTGAAGACAGGAGGGAAAGCCGAGACCCTTTCCTCACAGGAGCATGCACTCCTGGCTGATGCCCACTGGGAGATGTGGCTCTAATTGGTAGAGCCTGTTTTTGTTTTGTTTTGTATCTTTTAAAGATTTTATTTTTAAGTAATTTCTACCCCCAACATGGGGCTTGAACTTACAACCCATAGATCAAGAGTTGCATGCTCTATTGACTGAGCAAGCCAGGTGCCCCTGGTAGGGCCTGTTGTTGGCTGAAGATCACACTTTACGACCTGCTTTCTGACATTGCACGTATATTGGTCTTTTACTCCCTTTATCAATGGACAGATATAATATCAAAGGTTCTTCCTATTGGTACTTTTCCAAGCATTTTTAAGAAGATTTTATTTATTTATTTGAGAGGGAGGGAAGGAGAGAAAGAAAGAGAACGAGTGATCATGAGCAAGGGGGAGGGGCAGAGGGAGAGGGAGAAGCAGGTTCCCTCCAGAGCAGGGAGCAAGATGCAGAACTCGATCCCGGGACACTGGAAACATGACCTGAGCTGAAGGCAGAGGCTTAACTGACTGAGCCACTCAGATGCCCTAGCCCAGCACTTTTATTTCATTATCACCCTTTGTGAAAATGCTGTGAGGTAGGCATGAGAGGAATTATGTCTACATTTAACAAGTAGACTGAGGCAAATACTGCCACTTAGGATCTGTGGAACCTTTGGTAGTAAACTTCTGTGCCTTAGTTTCCTTATCTATAAAGTAGATGATACTACTTAAATCATAAAAGAACTTCTGTAATTAAAGAAATTATATGTAAATTAATTTGAACAGAGTCTGGCATATAGTAAGGACTCAACAAATGTTATCTATTATTATTTAATAATAATTCTTATATTACCTAATTTCCAGTGGTTTCTTTTTTCTTTTTTTTTCGTTCCACCAGTGCTGTTAGGACTACAGCTCTGTTTTCCAGATTTCCTATATACTATACTTCTTGAAAAAGTATCATGGTGGAAAAGGAAAAAAAAACACAAAACTTTGTAGTTGAGGAAAAAATTCTGTTTCAGGGGTGCCTGGTTGGATCAGTTAGTTAAGCATCTTAGTCTTGGTTTTGGTTTAGGTCATGAGCTTGGGGTTGTAAGATGGAGCCCTGCATTGCGCTCTGTACTTGGCAGGGAATTTGCTTGGGATTCTCTGTTTCCCTCTTCCTCTGTCCTTCCCCCCACACACACTTCCCCACTCTCTCTCAAAATAAGTAAATAAATCTTTAAAAAAATCCTTATTCAAATACTGTTTTTTACTCAGCCATGAGATATTGGAAAATTCTATGAATCTTAGTTTCTTTGTATTTAAAATGGAGACAATGAGAATATGAATGGTTTCAGTCATAGCCTAGGTTCTTTTAAATACAGAGCCTGGGTAAAGGATTAGTTGCTGTGTTTTATTTGGGAGATGTCATCGCAGAGCATTGAAAGTGAGAAAGGAAGTGTAGCAGGTAAGAAAAGGAATTGATGTAACAGGACCCAGGCCTCCGCCGGCCACTACAGCATGGTCCACAGAGATGCAGTCAGTCCCCTGGCAGGTGCACCAGTTTGGCCTTGCAGAATTTCTCCAGACAAGTAATACTGTGCTTCCAGACTGACTGTCAGTGGGATGAAGGGAGAGGGAATTTATCTGCTGGTTCTCTTCTGTATTCTGTCTGCAACTGGTCACAATTTGTCCCATGGGGAGTTAGCTTTGGCAGCCACTCAGAAAGTCAGATCCCATATCCTGTTACATGGAAGTTTAGTGGAATCTGGAAGTAGAAGTGGTGGGAGGAGTTAGCAACCAGAGGAACGAAGCTTATTGGCTTGTGCAGGCAGACACTCCCAGGGCTGCATGTTTGTTTTTGCTACAGCAGTACCGGTTGACAACGAAGGAGCCTGGAGTCTAGGAATGTGAGGAGGTCCAAAAGATGTGCCTATTATATCCTCAGAAGGTGAAATAGAATATAGGACTTGTCATAGTTTGAGCTGCCACAACAAAATACCAACAGACTGGGTGGTTTATAAACTACACAAACTTGAATTTCACCATCTGGGAGGCGGACAAGTCCAAGATCAAGCGTCTGATAGGTGTGTTATTTGTGAGGCCCTGTTTCCTGGTTCACAGATGTCTGTCTTCTCCCTGTGTGCACAAATGGCAGGAGAGTCAAGGGAACTTTCTGGGTCTCTAAGTTCACACTAATTCCATTCATGAAGCCTCAACTTTGTGACATAATCATCTCCAAACAGCCCCACCTTCTGGTACAACTCCTAATCACATAGGAGATTAGATTTCCAGCATATGGATTTGGAGGAGACATAAGCAGACAATAATATATAGCTATGCCATATTAATATCAGTTATTAAACTTGGCCACTCTATATTGAATAGTGGTGGCAACAGAGAGAGCTGCTGTGTGGAATTCTAGAATGCACTTCTAAAACCACAGTAAATCCCATGTGTCATCTGAGACACAACATCATCTATCTACCAACGTGCATCCTGAAGACAAGGCCATTCCAGTGTTTATAGGCAATGCTTTATTCCCTTAGCAGGAGCACCTAGTGGTCTGACACAGAAAGAACAGTAGCTGGTGGCTAGCAACTATTAGTAAGAGCACAAAACATTTCTATCATTTAAAAAATGCTTACAAATTTAGAAACCTCTGTCTCCTATAGTGCAGATTATATTTCCTCTGATGGCCGCACCAATATATATCTTATCCCAGATGATGCACTTACAACTAATATGCCTGACATTAATATACCTCTGTAAGGACCTTGAGTCTATGTTCCCACCCCCTTAAAACTGGGGGGTGGTGGGGTTTTGTAACTGACTCAGCCAATAGAATGCAACAGAAGTAATGCTGCGTTTTTTCTAACACTGAGTCATAAAAGGCAAAATGCCTCCCCTCTAGCTCTCCTTCTTGGGACATGCACCTTGAGAGCATAGACTGACATTAAGAAGTCTAGCTTCCTAGCGGTTGCCTGCCTACTAGGGAGCTTATGCAGAGAAACCAGACAGGGAGTGACAGAGACAGGGAGAGAGGTGGAGAGAAAGGAAAAGAGAGAGGAAGAAAGATTCCCAAGTTGCTGTAGCTGTTCAGGCCCTGCTGTTGGGTTCTTCCAACCCAGGTATCAGAAACGTGTATGAAGTCTTTGAGATGACGCCAGACCTACCAACCGTCTGACTGTACCACATTCCCACCGCACAGAAACCTTGAGTGAAAATAAGTGATTATTGTTTTAAGCTGCTAAGTTTTAGAGTGATTTGTTTGCAGCTATTGAAACTGAAACACCTGTGAAGCCCCACGTGCTTTGATTAAAAGGCTATCATGACAGCCTTTTGCTTTAGGTGTTGCCATGTCTTTCATTTTGTTTACAACTTTTAACCCTAATGACTTTGTTAATAAATAAAATATTTACTGAGTGCCTACTCATTGCCCAAATGATGTAATTGTAAGAGGTACAGAGTGAGCAGTAATGTCCCTGATTTCCTGAGGTTTAAAGCTCAGTTGGGAGGCAGGTCTACCTGCATATGAAGAAGAACAAGGAAGGGGACTAAGATGTCAGCTAATGCATGATGCCGAGATGCCATGTCATGCACTTTTTTAAAACTATTCTCTGTTTGAGGAACAACAAAACATTATTGCACTCCCCAGAGGCCGATTTACATTGAACTAATGAAGCTTAAGCTTCAGAGCCCTTGGGGTTGGTTGCAATCACCTGGTTGCAGTACACCTTTTATAGACCTCATGAAGTCATGGACGATTACAGCTCACCCTGTACCTCTTGCAGCCAGATTAGTTTTGAGCAATGAGTAGGCGCTCAATAAATACTTTATTCATTAACAAGATGATTAGGATTAAATGAAAGGAAAGAAAAGGCAATACTTAAAAAAAAAAAAAACAAAACTGTCCTGACAGCCTTTTAATCAAAGCACCTGGGGCTCCATAGGTGTTCCCGTTTTTATATATTATACTATATATAATAGAATTTTGAAAAGTAAGATATTTTAACTGAAAGCATTTGTAACCTTTTAGATTCTTAACCAAAAGCATTTCTGCTCCAGCTTCCCTCCATCTTTCTTTCCCTCTTGTCCAGGGATGCTGAAGAGGCTCTGACGCTTTTGGTATCTCATTAAGAGGAGGCTAAGTTGAGGATACTTTCGGTTTGAGTTCAGTGGGTAATATATATGTGGTTCACAGTTAATTCTCTGTAAGGCCAAGTGGTTGCTAGTCACCCTGGTGTGGGAACAGTTTCCAGGAATTCTCCTGCTGCCACAGTGCTGATTCAACTGATACTGTGAAACTGAAGCTCAAAATTACAAGTGGTCTTGTAAGAGCATACCCCAAACACCCAGCGTCCGCTGCTGGAAGTACTTGGGGAGTGGAGAAGAAGCAAGGCTTAATAGACCAGGAGCTGGTCTGTGGAAATTTCTTCTAAAAATGAGCCATATGAAATTATAACTAGAGGATTCTTTACTCACTTATACCCCGTCAAGAGGGAAGGCCTTGCCTGCTGGAAAGGTTCTTAAGAATGCAGTGTATACAGTTTTAAGCACAAATGGCTAAAAGCTGAGAAATAGCTCAAGCATTATAAATCCAGAAAAAAATAACGTTAGTTTTGTTATTTAAGTATCAAATCAGGGAAATAAAAATCTTCTGCCAGTGTTTTCATATGATTCACTCCTCTTCATTAATTGGATTATCAAATAGCCCAGAAGTCTATTTATTGTTGCTATTCAAAATTCATCTCTTTCTCTTAATAAATTATTGCCTTGGGTATGATCTGAAAAAAATAAATTTTCAATTTTCTTCTCCATGCCAAAACAATTTCTATTGATTTCAGTGCCTATCTTGTTTGCCTTCCTTTTATATTTCATTAACTTTTAATTGGATTTTCTTCATTCTTTAATAAGTAAATATAAGACAGCAAAGAAGATAGGCTTCCATGTTGACCAAATTGTATATAATTTCTGATTTGCTTTAAATTTGTAGTGATTGTGATTATTTTTCTCATTGTAAATAGTCACTTTTGTAGCTATTAAAGAAGAGCATCCAAATTGTAGAAGTGTCGGGCCTCATAAACCTGGATTCATTCCTGACTAGACCTTGGGAAGAGGTGAATGGGCCTGTTGAAGCTTGTCTTCTTTTGGGAATTCTGTCCTGAGATCCCATGTCTGAATTAAGCACCCCCTTGATTCCCAGATTGCCCTTTGCCATGTTGAGAACTTACCACCTTGAATGAGATGCACACTTTTTCTTCTAAAGCTAACAAAAACTCTGTGAAGTAGCATGATAATCAGTTTCATGTATCAGCTTGGCTAGGATTTGGTGCCCAATTGTTTGGTCAGATACTAGTCTAGATGTTACTGTGAAGGGATTTCGTAGATGTGCTTATCATCTACCATCAGTTAATTTTAAGTAGAAGAGAGTCTCCCCAGTGATGTGGGTGGAAATCATTCAATCAATTGAATGGCTTCAGAGGAAAGCCTGAGTTTCCTGGAGATGAAGGAATTCTGCCCCAAGAGCAATATAGTAATTCTACCTACTTTTCTAGCCCACTCCCTTACCCTGTAGATACAGGACTTGCAGGCCCCCACAGCCTATTCATGAAAATAAATCTCTTTCTCTCTCAGTCTCTCAACGCACACCCACGTCCACACCCTCCCTACCCCCTGCACCTTCATAACCTGTTGGTTATATTTCTCTGGAGTACCCTGACTGGGAAAGGTAGTATTTATCAGTATTTTTTTTTTTTTTAAAGAGGCAGGCAGAGAGAGAGAGGAGGGAAGCAGGCTCCCTGCTCAGGAGTCCGATGCGGGGCTCGATCCCAGGACCCTGAGATCATGACCTGAGCTGAAGGCAGAGGCTTTAACCCACTGAGCCACCCAGGCGCCCCATTTATCAGTATTTTTATGTAAACAAGGTTAGCAAGTAACTTATCTCAGGAAATGTAGCTTGTATGTGACAAATCCAGGAAGTAGACAGACCATGCTCTTTCTACTCTGGAGCCCTTTCTGGAGTTAGAAAATCTTTCTAGTTGAGCTTTGTTTCATTGAGTTGCATGATCTTGGGGGTTTGGTACCGCCTTCCCTCAATCTCTCTTTCCGTATATGTCCAGTGTGGTAACAATGGATCTTGACCTATATATATTGTAGGACTCTTTTGAGATTCAATGAAGAGGTGTGGGTGAAAGCAAAAACCACCACAGGGATATAATTAACTGTTAAGTAAAAATTAACTTCATGACTTTTCCCCAAAAAAGTGTCAGGCTTTCCTCTTCTGAGTATTAGTTTCTTTCTCTTCTCTTGCTACCTGTTTCCCCCACCTCATGCCCCTTATGTTTTTCAGTGGTAATTATATTAAAACCTTTGTACTCTCATATACTGTTTTATTTAATCATCAGAGCACACTTGGTTAAATAAATATTATACCCATTTTGCAGATGAGAAATTGACATGACATGTAGAGTTGCTCAAAGTAATGTGGCCAGGTAACAATAGAGATGGAACATTCTCTCACTATATCAAAGTAAAAGAAAGAAAATGCTATAAAATTTTAATCAATTTGAACCCTGAGACCATTGCCTTACAAAATGAATCCCTTACGTTGCAGGAAGATATGTCTTTAACTCAGGTCCCCTTCCTGCCCCAAAGGGAGTAAATTATAATTTTAGTGATTAAGCTTTTAGAGTCAGTATTTCCATTGGAAGACTGTGTCTGATTCACCTGCCAGTACAAAACTGAAGCTATCAAGCATTTGGTGCCCAGCTGGCTGAAGAAGATTAAACTTGGAAAGTATTTAAATAAAATTTAAATAATTCATAATTTGCCTCCCTCTGAATAGTAGGCCTCTCCAGTGCAAGGGGAAGTAGCGGTAACATCTTCAATAGAAGGCTGAATTATGAAGGGAAGAATATTTGGGATCTGATTTTCTATGTAGATTGCCACAAACAAGACGAGTTGATATCTTTCCTTTATAAATCAGTAAACTAACTACTCTTACAGACTAATTAATTTAAAGTACCCAGAGAGTGCAGTGTATATTGAGACTAGAATTTGGTTGTCATCTTTTCAGGGGGATATTCACAAGTCAGAGCAGTTTAGGAGTGTGGAGACTGTTGAGGAGAAATAATTGCGGAGCATGGGATGCTCAGCCTGATGAAGGGTTAGAGAAAATAAGCAACTGCTTTTCACTATTTGAAGGGTCAGTGTTTAGCTCCAGAGGACTGATGGGTAGAGTATAAGGGAAACTAGATGAAAATTCTTTGTCACAAGGAACGCTGTCCAAACATGGAACCAGACTGGTTTGTCGGGCTGATCTTTGTGGTGCTAGACATGGTGACCAGGACGGCGATCCACTGATGCTGATGTTTGAATTCCTACTTTAGGACATGGGGTCTTAGACTCCACAAAATTTAAGTCCTCTTCTGTTGCTCATATTCAAAGGTAAAATGCCGATTAAAATGGTCTTTCCATTTCCAGACTTGTGTCTGTTCAGATAAAAAAATCATAACTTACTCATCTGATTTGTCTTCAGAGGAATTGGTATGTATTGAAGATCTTTTATTCATCTCTACAAATCTTACTTACTTAAGTACTTTTTAGAGAGAGAGAGATGGAGATGAAGACCGAGCGTAAGGTGGGGAGGGGAAGAGGGAGAGGGAGAAAGAGAGAATCCTTTTTATTTTTTTTTTTTAAGATTTTATTTATTTATTTGACAGATCACAAGTAGGAAGAGAGACAGGTGGGGGGGGGGGGAAGCAGGCTCCCTGCTGAGCAGAGAGCGTGATGCGGGACTCCATCCCAGGACCCTGAGATCATGACCTGAGCCAAAGACAGAGGCTTAACCCACTGAGCCGCCCAGGCACTCCAGAAAGAGAGAATCTTAAGCAGGTTCCATGCTCAGCCTGGAGCCCGATGTGGGGCTCCAGCTCACAAACCTGAGATGGTGACCTGAGCCGAAATCAGGAGTCAGCTGCTTTACCAACTGAGCCACGCAGGCACCCCAACAAATCTTATTTCTAAGTCTCAGATTCTTAATATATAGAATGGGATAAATATGGTGCCTGCTTAGTGAGGCTATTATGAAGATTGGTTTGAGGTGATGCACATAAAGTGTTGAGTGCCTGACACATAGTAATTTCCCAGTGAGTATTAATCACTATTATTACTGTTGTTGTTGCTATATGTAAATTGATTCTACCTTATGATCTTGTGAAGTTGATGATGTCATCCACATTTTAGAAATAAGACATCAGAGGCCTAGGTCAAATAAATTGCTTGAGTTCCCATCGTTGGAAAGATGTGGCAATGGAAGTCAAATCTATGTCCTGCTCACACCGAAGCTACAGCATTTCTTTAGTACTCTATGTGGCTATAGAGCCCTCTCTTGCTTGCTCAGAAATTTACTATAAAAATGACCCTGTTGTTTCATTTTGATGTTTAATCATTCTGCATTCCAATAGAAGCAAAACTGTGGCTTTGTTGTTAAATACATACACACATCCATACCCATACATACAACCTCAGTGACGAGAGCAGAAATTGTAGGCCTCTTTGTGACTTTATTATTTGAAACATCATTTACTGGTGGCTCCAGCAAAGCTTTTGATCATGCCAAACTGTGTGGCTCAATGAAATCCATGTATAGAATCCTATCTAGCTGCAGAAAGATTGCATCAGGGAAGGCTGAATGGTTCAATTGCTGTTATTCTTAAGCCAGCATTCTGGGGAGAGCATTAGTATTCACAAACTTCAAAAGAGTCGCTAGAATGGAAATTGACCCTGTCTTGTAATATAAACAGGTCAGCTGTTCGAGGGTTTTCAAAGACAGTTATGATGTAATAGCCTATATACAGTACTCACAGTCTAATCTGTTTTAAGCTTCTCCTCTGGCATTTCTCTTTCCCAGGAATGAAATAAAAGGAAAAGTGAATACAGATAAAGAAGAGAACTCATCCCTTTTGCCATTTAAGAAACAGCCCTATTGTCCATCCTCCGTAGGGATATGGCATGGCTGGTAAACTCAATATTTACATCACGGGGGCTGTTTTCTCAGAGACTTTGTTTTCATGTGAGATGGTATCGTCTTGTGATTTATGATCTGTGTATCTTCGCTGGCATTTTTTCTGAAGTTTTCATTGTTCATAAATGGACATGACACCAGGCAAATAGCTAATACTGATCAAGTCAGCTGCAGGTGCAGTAGACATTTTAAATAAGATCACAATTAAATGGAAATCTGAATTCTAGCTAGCAGGATGTTAACAATAATATAGCACACTGGGGTGCCCTGCAATATTGATCCTGTGGTGTCTCTATAAGCAGCAACTCACAGTGCACTTGCCACAAAAAGATGTCTGTGTTTCAAAGGAGCTATCTCCCACTCATTGCAGTGGACTGTTGTAGGAGGACTTGAGTTGAGGCAATCCATTCAGATTTAAATATGAATCAGGGATGAAATTATATTTGGTTTTACCAGGTTTTCCTTTCCCTTTAAATTTGTGACTTTCATCTCATTTCTCTTGACAGTCCCTCTCCCCCACAGAATCCTACAATTGTTGATGAACATAAAAACTAGGAGTGAAGAATTAATTTGCACCGAAAAATATAAAATCACAGTTTTTCTCTGAGTGACTTTTTCTACAATCGAAGGTGAAAAGCCACCAATAAATTGCATTTGGCAAAAATGCAGATTGATGTAATGCATCTCTATTAAAAGAATTAAAGTTGAACACACAGCTATAACATCATGTGTGTTTTACCCAGGCCAGTCTTTTCTGGGGCATGTTTGATCTGTAAGACTCAGACCAAATGTCACATATCATTCAGAAACAGGTTTAGAGTTCTGTGATTCCAAATCAGATCAAAAGACTGGTGAATTTTTCATATGGCAGGAGACTTTTCAATTCTGCTTTTATAATCCACACTGTAGAATTCTGAAGCTTTTTTTTTTCCCCCCTATAAACACTTATTTCATAATGGATGGTGTGCGAACATCTAATAATTTGGGAAAATATATCAATGTATAGGTTTAAAAACAAGAGTTAAATAGAGAGAAGAAAGTACCTCCAGTATATACATTTTTCTGATATATAATTTGTCAGCAAGCATCATCTTCTAAATTAACTACCCATAAGCCACCCTCTAGTCACTTGGCCTAGAGCATTCTGTGGCCAATGAGTTTGGTAACCACTCCCTGTTCTCTTAGAATCCCCTTAATCCCCCCCAGATTCCCACTAGCAGTTCAGTCTCCTGTCATAGCCCTGCCACACCCTTAAGTGTGCCGTGTCATTCCTGTATTACAATGTCATGTACCCCTTTTGTCTTACAGCTCCATTCTCTCAAAGATGAGGCAGCGTAAAAAAGTAGAAAGAGCTATCAAATCAGAAATACCAAATCCAGAATCCCAGCTCTACTATTTCCTGTTTGATTTTGTCCAATTTCTTATCTCCTTTAAATTTTGAGGTTCTTATCAGTAAATACATATTTTACAGAGTTGTGAATACTAAATGAAGGGACGTGTGAGTGCCTAGTACAATGCCTGATGTGTAGATGTTGGTCTGCAAATAATAAGTTTGCTTTTTCCTTGCACAGAAAAGATAAAAGAGATAGAAGGGATCACTTAAGGTTTTGCTTTCCCTGACATGAGTCATTTGCATTTTAAAAGAGAGCCCTTGCTGACCCAAAGAAATAAGATACCGATGCTGGAATTTTAGTGAGTTGATCAGGCTGGTGTGAAAGTTATTTTTAAATAGACTTCCCAGTTGCACTAAATCTTGCAGTGAGGATACCTTGTCCATGCATGTCTCCTCTAACACAGAAATAAGAATGTCATCCTAAAATTGCATTAAATAAGGCCTCTTATATGCTCAGTGATCCCAGTTTTAAGAAATTAAAAATCATTATTATTTGATTAAATTTAATTAAAGGGAACCCACCACCTTAGAGCCCCTGGGCTTCTATAAAGAGAATATGAATGTAATGATTAAATTAAGTCATAACTAATAAAGATTCTCATCAGAAAAGAAAATGAAAGGAATTATCTGATTGAGAACTCTGAGTCAGTTATATGCTTTGGATAGTTCATGAAAGGTCACTGAAGTTTACCTGTGCCAAAATGGATAGTAGATCCCTTAGCAAGTGCTTCTTACCTCTTCATCCATCCATCCATTCATTCTATGTTTATCAGGCCTGTCGTCAGGGTAGAGAGTGTGCTGGACATCTGGTGAGAAACACAAGGATAAATGAGATGCATTTCCTGCCTCCCCACCCCAAACATGGAGGAGGACATACTCACAAATGAATAGAATCCTTAGCATTGGGAAGCCAAAAAAACATATCAGTTTTGAGCTGAAAAGACATTTTGAATAGATGGTATCAAATTTAGGCCTGAGTTGAGATGGCTCAACCAGAGTCATTCACCCATTTTTTATTAGATCCTTACCGTATGTCCATCTTCCAATTTCAGATGGAACGGGGTTGTGTTCCAGCTCTGCGATTTTCTAGCTGTGAGCCATAGTAAAATTTAGTCAGTCTCTCAAATACTTAGTTCCTTAACTCAGATCAAATAAGCTTTGACCTCATAGGTAAATGTTGAATGAAACAATGCACGTAACAGTAATTATGTGTTCAATAAAAGTTAGCCATTGTTATTATGACATTCCATTCATCTCCTCTTTTCCATTGTCTTTCTCTAAACTTTCCTATCTCTAGCTGCCAGTTTCAGTCTCATTAAGCAGCACTCTAATCAGCAACATCTAAGCAAAAATACTGGTAGCTTTTTAGCATCTTTTGAGAAATTCTAATAAACACTTTGCTTTTATTTTCACAGAGTTTCATGCTCTGCGTCTACCCCTCCTGTTATATGTACCACCTAAAACCTGGATAAACTAGATTCCAGGATGTTGTTAGAATGTGACCTGGGCTCTGCTGCCTTTGTGTCTATTCATCTTTGGGGAAGGGACTTTGCCTTTCTTTTGATTAATATTCTTATTTTTTGAAATAGTATTCAAGACTCAGCTAAAAATTCACCTCCTCTCTTATGCCCTCCCTGGTTTTCCTGACTCGTTACCTTTGAAAATAGTGTTGATCATGTTGTGACTCTGCTTAAGAACTTTGCTGGTTTTTCATTCCTTCATGAATCAAGGCCAAACATTTTAGCCTGACATGCCCTTCCTAATTAAGTCATCCACATGATTTTTTGCTATATACTTCTACACTTCTATACTGCTACATACTATATACTTCTGTGTCTTTCTTATGCTGTCTTGTCTACATGGAGTGTTCTGTGCTACTTTTCAGTCTTTGGCCTTTTTTTTTTTTATATAATTTTTTATTTTTTATAAACATATATTTTTATCCCCAGGGGTACAGGTCTGTGAATCACCAGGTTTACACACTTCACAGCACTCACTAAAGCAATTACCCTCCCCAATGTCCATAATCCCACCCCCTTCTCCCAAACCCCCTCCCCCCAGCAACCCTCAGTTTGTTTTGTGAGATTAAGAGTCACTTATGGTTTGTCTCCCTCCCAAGGCCTTTTTAATGTCCAGATCTGGGAAGCTGTTCTGGATGTTCAATAGGGATTAATCGGTCATCCTTTAGGTTGCCTTACCACCCCATTTTCATTCTATTACAACCCTCAGCAGCATCTCAACCCAGAGAGCTAGCTGTGTGTTCATACCACCTTAAAAGAGTCTGAATTCCTTAAGACACAAACTAATTTTTAATGATCATTGAAAGCCCCATTTGTATCACAATGCCTGACACATTGTACACATTGTAGACTCAATAAATATTAACTGAATGGTGTAGAGAGCATAGACTGTCCCAGCGACAGAATAGTGACTCTTGATGTGCTCATTTTGCTGGTTTCATGGAGGGACTCATCTGGGGTTCTTTGCTTCATTTGGGTGTCACAAGCACGTAGGAGGAATTCCTCTTGGATTTCTTTATCTCAGCATTACGGCTTGTCTTAGGTTGCTTACATAAATCAGTTTGCTTGCAGTGGCTTTAAGACAAGAGACCTCCAGGGAGCCAGGGGGTAGCTGACACCCGTTGGTCTGACTTGTCCGTTTGGGGACAGTGAGCACCAGAGAGCACTTCCGTAACTAAGCCGATTCTTGGGTTTTGACTCAGTACCCAGGCCTTAGTTCCACCTCTAGGTTTAGTCATTGCTTTTGCGAGTAGTGAATAGTGGTATGTCTGGCACCAGGCCTGGCATATTGTAGTTTCTCAGTAAAAATGAGATTGATTTGTCTTGTCTTTCCTTCCAGTCAATCAATTTAAGACCCTTTAATAGAAGGTATAATTAAAGAAATCATGTCCCTCTCTCCCAATCTAAATGAAATCCTAAAACAGAGTGATAGGCACTGCCGTTGCTCCGGATCTTCTCTGGGTGCTCACGCAAGCGCTGACCCACCTCTCCTTAAGGCCCCCTCTCAAGGGCAAAGTCTGGATGGAACTCAGCCTTCTGAGTTGTGCCACTCAAACCACCAGACGGTCAGAGACTGGTGCTTTCTGTTTCTTGGATAAATTTTGCAGAATTTATTTATTATTTATTTATTTATTTTGGAGATGGGGGAGTGGCAGGGAGAGAGCATCTCAAGCAGACTTCCACCCTGAGCACGGAGACTGACATGACCCTTAATCTCAGAGTCCTGAGATCCTGACCTGGGCCACACAAGAGTCAGATGCTGAACTGGCTGAGCTACCCAGGAGCCCCTCATGGATGAGTTTTAGATGATAGCAAGCTCATTCCTTAAGGATGTGCGGGGCTTTATAGTGTTTGCTAACCAGCTGCTCTGTGCTATTGTTTGGGCGCTTGAATTCAGGGCTTGAGGTGAGATGAGGTCTAAGACAGCCTTTCTGTCTTTTCTATCTGATCCATGATGTTTTGCTGAGAGGGAGGATGGGAATAATGAGAGAAAGGGAGTCGTGGAAAAATAATAGTAATATTAGTGATGTAGGAAGAGATAAAGCTACAACTATAGTCTAGACTGGAACATGCTCTTCGTTTTGGTTACATTAATCCTCAAACAGGGAATGAAGTTCAAATTATTATTTTCCGTGTAGTGAGCTTCTAGATGAAGGCTAGATGTGAGGGCTAGATAATTTCTTTTGGAGGAGAAATACAAATCTTCGTACTTAGTTTTCTCGCAAACTGTGAGATTCTGCATTTTCATGGAAAGATGACCTCACGTCTTATGTGCTCCTACATGTGCAGACTTCACAGAGACCACATGTGTGATAAGTGCTTTCACAGTCTGGGCTTAAAAAAGGACGTTGAGGAAATCAAAGGGTCTATTTCCTTCTTCTTCCCTCCCTGGCAGGTTTTGGCTGATGAGGGTATGAAATGGAGAATGAAGGGAAGGCTCTGGTTCCTGAGAAAGGGTGAAGGTGGGAAAGATCCTAGTGTCCTTCCAATTTTAATCTTTAAAGCTCTTCCCACTGATCGGTTAATGAAAACTAGGATGGGAACATCAGGAGATTAGAGTTAGTCTGAAGCTGACAGTAAATGTTGGGTTTATTTTTTGTCTTTTTTTTTTTTTCCAAAATATAATTTTCCTGGTAATCCTGAAAGGATTTGAGCATTGATGTAGAAAGAAAAGAAAACAGGTACTCTGGATTGGGAGGGAGACAAACCATAAGTGACTCTTAATCTCACAAAACAAACTGAGGGTTGCCGGGGGGAGGGGGTTGGGGAGAAGGGGGTGGGATTATGGACATTGGGGAGGGTATGTGATTTGGTGAGTGCTGTGAAGTGTGTAAACCTGGTGATTCACAGACCTGGGGATAAAAATATATGTATATAAAAAATAAAATAAAAAAAAAAAAAAAAAAAAACAGGTACTCTCAGTGTAGGCAAAGAGTTTTAAAAATTGTAAGAAAAATGTCTGAGATATTTGATTAAATAGCATAAGGTTGTCCCTTTTTAGCTTTCAGTTCTGTCTAGTCTGATCCTATGACCTCCCCAGGCCAGTTCATAATGGGTGAAAATCTAAAGATGTGGCCTCTTGAGGAAAGCAAACACACAACTCACTCTGTGGCAGCAGAGAGAGAAATCTTGCCAAGCCTGCAGTCCTAAGTGGGCAGGCAAAGTCAGCCTCAGAAGCCATGCCCAGTAGTGAAAAAAGTCTCAGTGAATTTGTAATCACTCTATTATCCATTCAAAAATAAACAATAATACTTTGAAGATATAGTACCAAGAATGATGTGAGTAGTAGTGGATCCCATCACTGAAGGGAGTAAAATACTTTAATTTTTTTTTTTTTTTGTAATAGCTTTACTGAGATAGAATATGTATTCCATGAAATCCCTTACAGGTGTAGGATTAGGTGTTTTCTGGTGTATTTACAAAGTTGTGCAGCCATCCGCACTATCTGATTTTAGGTCATTTTTATTACCCCCCATAAAGAAATACATTCCTATTTGCAGTCACTCCTCATGCTCTCTGCCACAGCTCTTAGCACCAGTGAATCTACTTTTTGTCTCTGTGGACTGACTGACTCTGGATGTTTCACATAAATGGTGTCATACAATGAATGTCCTTTCTAGTATAGCTTTTTTCAATTAGAATAAAGATTTCAAGATTCATCAGTGTTGCATATATGATGCATTTTCACTTTATATGGCTGAAAGATATTCCACATTAAATCATTCATCAGTTGCAGAAATCTGGGTCCACCCCCACGTTTTGTCTATTCGAATAGTACTACCGTGAACACTTATGGACAGGCTTTTGTGTGGACAGACATTTTCAGTTCTCTTGGGTATATACCTAGGAGAGGAATGACTGGGTCATATGACTCTGTTTAGCCTCTTGAGAAACTGACAAACCTCTTTTCAAAGTGGCTGTGTCATTTTACATAACATCTTTTTAATCTCCAGTGTAGGCGAAGAAGTTTATTCTGCTCTGCAGACCATATTGTTGCTGTAGTTGTATTTTTATTTTTTTAAAGATTTTATTTATTTATTTGTGTGTGTGTGTGTGTGTGTGTGTGTGAGAGAGAGAGAAAGAGAGAGAGAGAGAGAGAGAGAGAATGAGCAGGGGGAGGGGCAGAGACACAAGCAGACTACCCTCCTGAGCCCCACGCGGGACTCTGTCCCAGGACCGGCAATCATGACCTGAGCCAAAGACAGACAGTTAACCAACTGAGCCACCGAGGAACCAAACTATAGTTGTGTTTTTGAAAAATCTGTCACATTTTGAGGGTTTTAAATCTTACCATCCTGACATTCTTCCTTCTGTCTTGGCAAGGTCCCCCTCATGAACATTTATGGACAGTCTGATTGTAAAGAGAAAAAGTCCACGCCAGAGCATGAAACTAGGCCTTGGACTACTGCATGCCACTTAGCCTTAAAATTATTTCCCATACTCTTTCTCCACTGGACGTCATTGTTTCTCTTTACCATAATTGTATCACCTGACTTCAATAGCAATAAACAAATGATAATTGAGCACCTACTTTGTGCCATGTACTGTATTCTCTCTCGAGAGAAAACAAGTTGGCAGAAAACCAGCATTTAATGGTTTCACAATTCCCCATAGGTGCTGACATCAGTTGAGATGCGGAAAAAAAAAAAAAAAAAGTATATAAAAAGTATAACAAAGGCAGAATGGTGTAAAGCAGCGTTTTTCAATTTCAATAGTATTGATACATTGGGTGTGATAATTCTTTGTTGTAAGTGCCTGCCCTATGTGATATAGGATGTTTAGCAGCATCTTGGACCCTTGCTCAGTATATGTCAATAGTACCCTACCCCAAAGCTGTCACACCCAAAGGTGTCTCCAGACATGGCCAAATATTCCCCTCAGGGCACAGTTGGTCCTGGATGAGAATCACTGGTGTAAAGGTTAGAGCATTGGCTCAGGTTTCAGGACTTGGGGAAGGTAACTAAAACTTTCTGTTCCTTATCTTAAAAAATTAGAAGAAACAATAGCTACCTTGAAGGGTTGTTGTATGGCTTGGATAATATAATGTATATAAAAGCTGCAAAAAAGGTGCCTAGTACACTGCTCTCTGTAGTGTGATGGTGGTAATAATACAGAAGGTTCACAGCTCAGTTTGAAGACATTGGAGAGGGCGACTTTCTCTTGTTTTTTTCCCTCTCTTTAATGTTTCCACTCCCTAATTTAAACTTGAATTCTATTTTATTTATTTATTTATTTATAAAGATTTTTCTTTATTTGTTTGACAGAGAGAGACACCACGAGAGAGGGAACACAAGCAGGGTTCTGGGAGAGGGAGAAGCAGCCATCCCACTGAGCAGGGAGCCAGATGCGGGGCTTGACCCCAGGACCCTGGGATCATGACCTGAACCGAGGGCAGATGCTTAACAACTGAGCCACCCAGATGCCCATTTATTTTATTTTTTAAAAATATTGTATTTATTTATTTCTCAGAAAGAGAGAGCGAGCACAAGCAGAGGGAATGGCAGGCAGGGGCAGAAGCAGACTCCCTGCTGAGCAATGAGCCTGGTGCAGGACTGGATCCCAGGACTCTGGGATCATGAACTGAGCTGAAGGGAGACCCTTAACCAACTGAGCCACTCAGGCATCCCTAGAACTTGAATTTAAAAAATGTAGACTGGGAGAAGTCCAAAGGACTAATAAGCAAGTGGAGTTTGCTTGAGTATCCTTGCTTGAGTGAATGGCTGGAAAGCCAGATGCTTATGTAACTGGACACCTATTCATTCATGGGTTCCCTCATCCATTATCTGCTCACTGGAAACACTGACTGAGTGTCTGCTTTGGATTTCTTTCTGCCTTTCTGCTCTTCAGTCCCATGGGTCGCTTCCTTGACTATCTTATGCTCCTTCCTTTCTCAAGGCTTTTCCATACTCTCTTTCCTCTGCCTGGGGGCACTCGTCCTGCATCACTCCTATTCCTTGTTGAGATCTCAGTTCAAATTTAGCTTTTTCAGAGCTGGGTTTGCTGACCGTCCCCACATACACTCTATCCCAGCTGGAAGTAGAGTCCAGTCTTAAGCACTCAAAGCCCCTGAATTATTTTACTAGATCAGTACGTGTTGATCCCCCTCAATTGTAAGCCCTGACATGGCAGCAGTCATATCTGTGTTTCTCAGCACAATGCTAAGCACATAATGAGTGTTTGGTCCATGTGTCCAGGTGAATTGTCTGCTGAAGCGCAGACAGAATGAATGAACAGGTGTTGGGCGTGGTTCACGTTTCTTCTGGCCGTTCTTTCAGTGTTCTGAAAAAAGCTAGACTAACAGTCACCCTGCCCTGTCTCAGGAAGGATGGCCACTTGCTGGGCAGGTTGTCTGAGATTGATGAGTGAGGTCCTCTGATCATAGGAGGGGGGGTGAGGTGGCACTGGGAGTGTAGACAGGAAGGCCTAGCCTTCTGCAAAGGTGGGGTCTACAAGCTTCTTTGAAGGTAACTGCCATCTTTACCATCAGGTGCTTCAACAACTTTGGCTACAGAATAAAAATTATTCCTTTGCTGCCCACATGACGCATGCACTTATTGTTTTGCCATTTGAAGCTAAAATCCTTCTTTATCATCTGGTGGTTTTTTTGCCTTAAGATGTGGTGATTTTTAATTCTTGAACATATTTTTTCTATTCAAAACAACTTTCTCTTAGCTGGTTGGGGGTTAGGTTAGCCTTTGTGTTTGCTTCTTGGTGAAGGCATGGTTGGTGGGACGGCGTGGGAAGTGATGGCCAAATATATTTTTAATATACATAGATTTTATTCTTTAAGTCTATAAAAAGCAAATTTAAAATGTGCATATTTGTTAAACAGTCCTTAGGCTGCTGAGAAGATTGGAATTAAAAAAAAAAAGAATAAATGAAAGCAGGAAGACTTTATCTGGGCTTGCAGTGTGCCCAGTGAAATATCACTGAAATACCACTCATCTCCTGTGAATACTAGCCTTGCTCTGCATGGGCTGAGCGTTTCCGCTGATTTGTGGCAGTGGCACTTTCGGGTTCACCAAAAGAGAGGCGTCTTGCTTGTTTCTCTGGTGAATGTGAAGCAAGGCCTCGTTCCCATTATCCCTGCTGCCCACCAACTCTGAAAATACATCTTGTCGCACCTGGCCAGAGGCCAGTGGTGCAGCATTATACAGTACATTGTAAAGCTAAAGACTGAAACTCAGTGCGAATATTTATTTGTCATTTTGGAAAGCTTACTCCTTTTTCCTGTGTCTGAGGTTGGAAACAAAGACTGGAGACCAGCCTGGAGTGGGTCAGTGAGGAGGGAGAGGAGAGATGGAGAGAGAGGTGGTGTCTCTATGCCTCCATCCATTGCCTTGATGGCTGACGCAATTCAGACGAATGGGTCTATTTCCCATCCCTTTCCCAGAGGCTGGTGACTCTGAGGTGAAAGTAAGTTGAAGTGAATCTCAAAGGCTACAATTCAGCATCATATATTAGAGGTATCATCTGTGGTTGAGATTTTCATTTCTCTGTTTATAACAACCTGGAATTAGACTTGTTTTGTTATTCACAACAGTTGTTTGTACAGTGGTTTCGATAATTAAACCAAAATGTCACTACATCCATATGCCTTTCCATATTCTATTTCCTTATGAAAGGTTTATCCCATAGGAAGTACCCCAGTTTCAGTCAGGTACAGCTTTGCCTTGGGGAAAAAAGACACAAAAAAAACAACTCGTCTTTTCAAATGTTTCACAAACTGTAGAAAGATTAGAATTATTTATATACAACTATGACACAGAAGTAATGAGATGATTAAAATATTCTTAATGAGTTTGCATTTTCCAATTGTTTGACTTGATGTAGCAATACATATTTATGATTTTAATTATTGTTTTGGCCTCAGAAAATGTCTGTTTTTTAAAGATCAGCAGGGTTCACGGGAGAGTTGATAGGTTGACTTGTTGACTTCTTGATTCTTTCCTTAGACTACTAGCAATTAGAATAACATGCTGTGGTTAGGAAATAATTTAACAGATTTATTTACATATGTTATGGGCTTTAGAAAACTAATGCTAAGGTCCTCTTCTTTTTTTCTTTTTTAATGTTATCTTTAAGCCTACAGGGTCTGGTGAGTGCAGTACAATCCATGTAGCATTAGAGGCAATTAACTTGTATATGAGGCCAGAGTTTTATCTTCCTCCTCTCTCTTTATCTCATTCTCATCTTGGTAGGTGAGAGGGGACTCCGAGAAGTGGAGGCTAATCCAACCATTTGTGCTCTGGCACCTCTTTTCCCCCAGGGACTCAATTCATCACTATTCCACTGGTCTGTTTCTCCAACTTCTGCCATTCCTTTTCTCTTAGTAAAAAACTCTAGTCCCTCCATGAGTATAAAACAAAATCATAAGAAACTCCTTCCTTTCCCTTATTTTGCTAATTCTCTATCTCTTGCCCTCTCTCTTTTCCTTCCCTTCTTTTAAAAAAATATTTAATTTATTTATTTGACAGAGAGAGAGAGAGAGCGTGTAAGCAGGGGGAATGGCAGGCAGAGGGAGAAGCAGCTTCCACACTGTGCAGGGAGCCCAGTGCGGGACATCTGGATCCCAGGACTCAGGGATCCTGACCTGAGCCAAAGGCAGACGCTCAACTGACTGAGCCACTTAGGCATCCCTTGCCCTTAACTTTTAAGTTGTCCTCCCCCGCCCTCATTTATTCCTTAGCCTTCAGCAGTCTGCCTTTCATCCCTGTTCTCTGTGGAAAACAGAGTCAAGAGAGACGTCTCAATCCTAATGTTATCGCTTTCTGTGGCAAGCGTTCTTACTGAAATCTTAAAGCTCTTCCTTCAGGTTTGTGAAACCTCATCTTCCTCTTCTTTTCTGCATTTCTTCTACTTAGCCTTAAATGTCGATGTTCCTCAGGATTTTCATTTATGTCTTCTTCTCTTTTGCCATTTATGTATATTTCATAAATGATTTAATCAGGCTAAGAGTTACTCTTGGTCATGATGGCATGACTGGGAGTGAGACTATTTGGAAGAAAGAATATAACATTTAGAGTCAAATCCATCTGTCTTTGAATTTTGGTTCTACCATTTACAATGTTAGTAGTAGATTTATCAACCTATGCTCTAATAACTCCCAGCTTCTTTTGTCCATCATGTTCTCCTGAAGTCTAGTCGTGCATAGCTGTCGTTGGAAATTCCTGTAAGATGACCCACAGCCGTATAAACTAATCATGTATGAACCGATACTCCGTTCTGGGTCCCGCTCTGCCTTTAGCTCTTCTCTTCATTCTGTCTCCCTTCCCCTAGTGAAGGTATGATCAGATGTTTAGGAGCCATGTTGCCATTCCCTATTTCTCTCCTTTTTTGCTAATTTTATATGATGTTAATCAATATATCCATCCCTTTCCATCTTTTCCTCCACTTTAGGTCATCGTCACCACTTTAGGTTCAGCCTCATTAACCAACCCGAATTACTGACTTGATATAGCAATACATATTTATGATCTTAGTTATTGTTTTGGCATCAGAAAAATGTCTGTTTTTTAAAAGATCAGCAGGATTCGTGGAAGAATTGATAGCTGACTTGTTGACTTCTTGATTCGTTCCCTAGACTGTTAGCAATTAGAATAAGATGCTGTGGTTAGGACATAATATAACAAATATATTTACACACATTATGGGCTTTAGAAAATTATAATATTAAGGTCTCTTCTTTTTTCTTTTTTAAGTAATCTTTAAGCTCATGGGTTCTGGTATTTATAAAGATCTGTCAACATTCTCCGTTTTCCCCTGGTCTCTACAACTCTCTACAAAACTGGCAAAATAGTATTTCTAAAGCACATATCCTTCAAAATATCTCATTTACTTTGTGGAAACAATTTAAGTTCCTTAGTAACAGCACAGTACTGTTCATGAATGCTCTTTGCCTTTATTCTATAGCCATTCCTTAACTATTGCCTGGTGGTGATCATCTATATTGAACTCCATGTGTTTCCAAGAATTGCCATACTTTATTTCATCTTTGTGGCTTTACACTAAAATCTACTTTTATAAGGAATGTCCTCCTACTCATTTTTCACCTGTGTAATACCTGCTTCTATTTCAAATTTCAGTTACCTCGTGGGAATGTGAATGTAAAATACTGCAGCCTCAATACAAAACAGGTTGGGTCCTCAAATAGTTAAACATAAAATTATCTCATGACCCAGAAATTCCACTCAAATATAAATATATAAATATAATATAATAAGAATTGAGTTATACTATATAATAATATATTAAGAGTTGATAATATAATATCAATTATATTATTGATAATATAATATAATATGATTATATAATATATAATGTATAATATAATATATAATAATATAATTATGTTATTGATAATATAATAAGAATAGTTAAACATAAAATTATCATATGACCCAGAAATTCCACTCAAATATAAATATATATAATATTATATAATAATATATAACATAATAATATATCTATAATATAATAAGAATTGAAAACTGGGACTCAAACAGATGTTTATACAGGAATGTTCATTTCAGCATTATTCACAATAGTGGAAAGGTAGAAACAATCCAAGTGCCCATTCAACAGATGAATGAACAAACTAAATTGGTATATCCATACAATGGAGCATTATTCAGCCATAAAAAGGAATGAAGTTCTAGTACCTGCTGCAGCATGGATAAACCTTAAAAACACTGTGCTAAGTGAAAGGAGCTAGTCACAGAAGGAGGAATGTTGTATGTATATTGTGAGATGTAAGATATCTAGAGTAAGCAAATTTATAAAGAAGAAAATAGATCCAAATTTACTAGTGACTTAGGGAAGAGAAATAGAAAGTTATTGCTTAATGGGTGCAATCTTTCTGTATGGATGATGAAAAAATTTAGGAAAGAGTTAATAGTTGGTGATGGTTGAACAAAAATCTGGTTGCAGTAATGCCACTGAATTTCACTAAAATTTGTTTCCTAGAAGTTTTCATTCATTGCTAGTGGAAATTCAAAGATGGTATAGCCACTTTGGAATATAGCCTGGCAGTTTATTTTTCCTTTTTAAACATTTCATTTATTTGTTTATTTATTTTTTAAGTTTTAAAAATATTTATTATTTCATTTAAAAATAATTGATTACGGGGTGCCTGGGTGGCTCAGTGGGTTAAAGCTTCTGCCTTCTGCCCAGGTCATGATCCTGGAGTCCTGGGATCGAGCCCCACATCGGGCTCTCTGTTCAGTGGGGAGCCTGCTTCCCCCTCTCTCTCTGTCTGCCTCTCTGCCTGCTTGTGATCTCTGCCTGTCAAATAAATAAATAAAATCTTTAAAAAAATAATAATTGATTACATCTTCACACAAATAGCATATTTTTATGAAAAAGTGATCTTTTCCAAGAAGCAAATTATTTAACAGGAGGGCATTGTTTTACATTTTTGCACATCTCTTTATTACCTGACATAAGACAGCCACTTCTCAAATGTGCTTCCATTCAGTTTAGTGCGATGTGTTGTTTTGGTAAAGTAGATGATGAATATTCAGCCTCACACAGATTTATAGTTGGAAAAGACAATAATATTGCAGTAGCCATCTCATATAATCATGGATTTTCTCCTTGGATAGATACCTCAGTAAAATTTGAAAATGGTAGTGTTTTAAGGTTAGTTGTTACACAGAATCTGAAATTACAACAATGAGCTTTTCATACTGTTAGATTCAAACCCATTGAATGTCTGTGAGATACATTTTTGTTTCGTTGGGGTTTTTTTGGTGGTATATTTTTTTAATAGTTCATTTTTTTTCATTAAATTTTTTAATTTTTTTATAAACATAAAATGTATTTTTATCCTTGGGGTACAGGTCTGTGAATCGCCAGGTTTACACACTTCACAGTACTCACCATAGCACATACCCTCCTTAATGTCCATAACCACACCACCCTCTCCTGACTCCCCTATCCCCAGCAACCCTCAGTTTGTTTTGTAAAATTAGGAGTGTCTTATGGTTTTTCTCCCTCCCGATCCCATCTTGTTTCATTTATTTTTAAGATTTTTTATTTACTTATTTATTTTTAAGATTTTATTTATTTGTTTCTTTATTTTTGTGATTTTATTTGTTTATTGGAGAGAGCAAGACATAGAATAGTGAGAGAGGGCAGTAACAGGGAGAAGCAGGCTCCCCACTGAGCAAGGAGCCCGATGTGGGACTCCATCCCAGGACTCCGGGATCATGACCTGAGCCAAAGGCAGTCATCCAACCAACTGAGCGACCCAGGAACCCTAAAGACTTTATTAATTTGTTTGAGAAAGTGAGAGAGAGAGAGCAAGCACGAGAGTGAGCAAGGCCAGAGGGAGAAGCACACTCCTGCTGAGCAGGGAGACTGACATGGGGCTTAGTCCTGGGACTCCCAGATCATGACTTGAGTCAAAGGCAGACCCTTAACTGACTGAGCCACATAGGCGTGTCCCATCGGACAATTTCTTAAAAACGTTTCTTTCTTACCATATGATCCAGCAGTTGTATTCCTTCACTCAAATGAGTTGAACATTTATGCCCACACAAATGTTAGCTGCAGATTTATTCATAATTGCCAAAACCTGAAAGCAAACAAAATGTTCCACAAAAGGTAAATGGATTAATAGACTGTGGTACATCCAGCCAATGGAATATTATTTATCACTGAAAAGAAAGAAGAAAGAAGCTCTTCCAAGCCATGAAAAGACTTGGAAGAACATTAAGTGCATATTACTAAGTGAAGGAGGCTGTCTGAAAAGCCTGTGCACTTCATGAATCTAACTCTATGTCATTCTAGAAACAGTACAGTTATGGAGATATTAAAAAGTGCAGTTGTTGCCAGAGGTCATAGAGGAGAGAGTGATGAACAGGTGGGGCTCAGGACATTTTTAGGACAGTGAAACTACTGTGTATGATCTTATAATGGTGGATACATCTTATTATATATTTGTCAAAAACCGCATAATGTGCAATGCAAAGAGTAAACCCAGATGTAACCAATGGACTTTGGGTGATAGATTCATCACTTGTAAGAAATATACCACTCTGGTTCAGGACTTTGGTAGAGGGGGAAACTTTCTATAGGTTAGGGGCAGGGAGTATGTGGGAAATTTCTCTATCTTCTGTTTGATATTGTTCTGAAGTCAAAACAGCCCCCCCCCCCCCAAAATGAAGTCTTTTAAAAAATTACTGCCTCCCTTCAGTTTCCTCCATCTTTATGTTTGTTTGTTTTTTGGTATCTTCTCTCCCCCAATTCATTGACTCTTCCTTTCCAGTGTCCTTAAAATTTCTCCTCCACATCCCTCTAATGTTGTTACTTTACCAGAGGCTCTGTCCGTAACCCACCTTCTCTCACACTACTATTTCACCCACATTAGCAACAATTCGAACATGGTTTTTTCTAAGGAATCCTTATATACAAACTATTCTCAAATCTACAACTTTACCCTTAATTTTTCCTCTCGTGTAAGACTCTAGCTTCCTCCTGATGATCAACATTTCCATCTCAAGGCTCTGTATTTCCTTTGAACTCAACATGGTTAAACCTGCTTTCAATGTCTGCTCCTCCCACACAGCCTGTTCACCTGCCTCTGGTCACTATCTCCTAATATCTTAGCATCACCCTGGCTCATGAGCTCGCTGTGAGGGTTCAATGAGTCCTATGTGAACGTGTTTAGCACAGGTCCTGACAAATATTTAGATCTCAAGAAATGCACGCTATTATTACTGTTGCTATTCTTATCTCAGTGAGAGGATTCACTGAACCACGCACCCCAGTCAGGTATTTGAAAGGCATCCCAAATCTCACCACCTGTTCCAAGCCCCTCCTTTTCTTCCATAACCAAGTAACTATAAGATCCAACCTTTCCTACTTGTCCAGGCTGCGTCCCCATCACTACCTGCATCATGAGTTAGTTCGAGCAGGCTTAGATTTTGTCTTTTTAAAAAATTCCCTCTATCTCCTTTTTTCTTGTGCAGTCCCCTACGCCTGGAGTGATCTTCCTTTTTCTCTTTACCTGCTTCATTTTCTACTTATTCTTCAGTTCAGCATCATCTCCTTCGGGGAACCTTTTTTGCTTCTCAATCCTTAGTATGATTTGGATACCTGTTTTCTGATTGAACACAGTTTCTTTTACTTTCCTATAGTATACACAGCCTTCTATACTGGACTGTGAGTTTCAAGAACTTATTCATATTTGTTTTCCTTTCACCCAGCAGAATGTCTGGCATATATTGTATGTTCAATAAATATTGGTTGAATTAAGCTAAACTGTTGATTCAACGTAGACATTGAGGGATAACCTTAAAACTGTATGCTGGATCCCCTCAGCCGTTTCAGTCCCAACTCTTGAGTTATAGAAGTATAGATAAATCCTCATTACATGTTCATGTTGAAGTCCATGGGTATTTTGCCAGTTAAAAAGAGGACTTTTCAGATGTGATATTCCCATTTTGAACTTGATGATCAAAGCATCAAAAAGTGTATTTAACCTGGTGCAAAATTTGACAGGTTCTAGAAGAGAGTACCCAGAATCCTTATGCTCCTTTAATCAATAAGTACTACTGGGTGTGGCCTTTTCACAAAATAAGGTTTGCAGTTTTTCCCTAATTACAACTATAGTAAAGCTCAATATGATAATATTGGAAAACCTGGAGATTTACAGAGGAAATAAAACCAAAGGTAACTACTGTTAAAGTTTAGTGTTAAATCTGGTGATTCACAGACCTGTACCCCTGGGGATAAAAATATATGTTTATAAAAAATTAAAAATTAAAAATTAAAAAAAAAGTTTAGTGTACGATCTCACAGGATTCTCCATAGTTTTTCTTTATAAAAATACTATAATTTAAGTACTGTTTGAAGTATGTTTTATTTTACTCTTGGCAATAGAAGAAAAATATTTTATATGTTAATAAAGATTTGGTTCTATTGCTATTTTTAAAATTCTACTTGATATTTTATTAGATGGATATAAGCTTTTACTGTTAAACATGAAAGTCATTTCCAAAAATTGTAATGAAAAATTTTATGCACATATTTTTGCTGTATCATTTATATAGGTATTTGTGTGATAGGGTACCTAAATACATATATTAAGTATGGAGGTTAACCATACAAATATATTTTAAAATGTTCTCTTGTTTATGTAGATGTATGGCTTTACTGACAAAAAAGAAAAAAAGAAACAATGATTTCTTATCTTCCTGTTCTGCAGTTGAGATGAAATTAATACTTTGTTTTGCAGATTTCTGGTGCTAATTTGCAAGTGATTCGTTTATGTAGGAATGGTAAGACTTGTGACTTTATGGTCTTCAAGGTTTTACTCATAAAATGGAACTAATAATACTCTGACTTTTGTGGAAGATAAGAAAGTATCTTAAAGCATCTAGAAGAATGATGCCACATATAGTTTTCATGGCTATTATTTTCTGATTTTTCTTATTGTTCTTCCTTACTGTGATTTTGTTTGGTATTGTTATCCTCCCCCCTCCCCCTGACCATCTTCTCATAAATCAATGATGACTTCTAACTACAACTTCCTTTTTCTTGGTGACTGTTGTATGGGCTTCTTTATATATATATATATATATATATATATATATATATATATATATATATAACAGCATTTTGTACTACATAGAGACACATAATAATAAGTGTACTTCAAAATTACATTTCAAAATGAGCTATTGTTTCAAAGTGGAATGTCTCTGAAGTGGAGGAAAAGATGAAACGGATGGCTTAAATGAGATGTGGCCACCACAGGGGACATTCCACTTCATAGAAGTCCCAGAAATCTCAATGAAATCACTACATAATTTACACATGTTCATAAATAATCCATCTCAACCTTTTTCTTTAAGGATCCACTTTTCAAGTGCATAAACTAAGCAATCCTGGTGACCCACCTCCAGCATGAGATATTTCAAGTTTAAAAAATGACTTCATGGGTTGTGGTTAATGGAATATTTGCCAGTTTCTCTATTGAGGCCAAAGGGACATTAGAAAATGCACACCCTTTGATCATTTATTAATGTACCACGCTCTGAGCCTGTTCAAATAATTTTAGCATTCAGGAATTGGCTTACGAGAGTGGAAGAAGCTTGAGAGAATGGTTGAACTCTAGTTTGAAAAATGCCTTTACCATCCTGTTTGAACTGTGCTACATAATCCTAGCCCTTGCTATAATTAGACACAGGTCTCATGATTACAACTCCAGTTTTATTAGTCGGATAAAAAGTAGCAGAGGAGATAAAGAGTAGTGTGTTTTCCCTTGAATGACTCAGAGTCTGCATAAGAGGAGGGAACACTAGGGTCTGACGCAGAATCCTAGCCACCCCACCATCCTGCATTCCAAGCTTCAGAAGTAACTTCAAGTATTAAAGAACACAGATTTCCCTCCATTGATGGATGAGGGGTCTTGCCTTAGCCAAGAAAGGAGCCTCACATGTGCCTGAAAACTGGGGATTAGCCCTGTGGTGACCAGACATGCTCGTTCCTATCTTCCGTGTGAGTTATTCCACGGGTGAAGAGATCATTCATCATCAGTGAAAACACAGTTCTTCCAACACACAGGACTGGTCTCCCAAATGTGCACATCTGGAAATCTTATCTCAGCCTGCATAATGACCAGTGTTTAAGCATAATCTGTGTGTAAGTGAATTCAGCTGAAACGAAGTTTGCCTTTCAGCTTTTGCTGTCTGAATCCTTGGCACTATCGCGTTCTCTTCTGTTTTATGGTCTGCGCAAGAAAATTAATAGGGGCTGGGCAAGAGGCTCTAAACTGATGATTTTTACAAAGAATATGGCTGTACTTCTCACCATAACATTGTATAGAGTGTATGGTACCACTGGATATCTCCGCAGCTTTCAGGGCTGTGAGTCAGCTCTTGTGAGGTTTTGGACTAGAATGTCTTTGGATTTCAGGGATGCATCTTCATAAGGAAGGGTGACTATTGCAGGAGAGCTGAGAATTTGTGTTCTTTGTGTATCATGGTCAAAGAGTATTCCAGCTGTCTTGTGTAGATGATCTGAATCCCTGCACGGCCTTCAGAGGGGCATTGTTGCCCCGATTCATAGAGGACAAATCTGATAAAGGGTGAATTGACATGTGTAAGCAGTGGTATAACAGAGTTTGAAACCCATTTCTGTAACTTCATGAGGTTTCCTTATCATTTCTTCCACAAACATTGTCTATGGAGCTCAAGACTCTCGTCTGTGGGCATTTGTTGACTTTTCTCCTCTGTTAATCTGCTGGAGATAATGACTGGAAGACCATCTCTGCCAATGGAGACACCTGGTATGAATGGAAAGACCACATGTAATCCATGGAGGGCAGCTTCTGGCTTGTGTCGTAGTAGTAGTAGATGATGTCGTTGGGGAGCCAAACTGAAGGAATCTCTCTCTGTGCCTTCCTGTTGAGTTCCAGGGGGCCTCCATGGGGACAGGTATTGGTGGCCTTATTGATGTTTAAAGCTGTGCTATGTGTGGTTTCCATCATACACCTCTTTCTGACCAGAGCTTCTTTTCATCTTGTCTTTGGTTTGCAGAGGTCCTAGGCCTTTACTGGAAGTGCAGAGTCCTTGAATAATGACAGGTTAGAATGGAAAGAAATATCACTTCTGGAGGGAGTCCCATTACTTCTTGCTGTCTCTGCACCTTTTAGAAAACTGAGAAGATTTTAGTGTTATCAGAATGTTATTCAATGTATTGCTTTAGTTAAGAGCTTGGGCTCTACAGTCAGGCAGATCTGAGTCTAAATTGTGGCTCTGTTATATCTCAGTGCCAACACCATGGTGAGTTGTTTAACCTCCTGGAGCTTGTTCCTTTATCTATAAAATGAGACATTCGTAATTCCTTATCTTACGGGATGATTTGAAGGTCTAACAAGAGAGTGATGGATGGTAAAGCAGTTAGCACAGTGCCTGGCAATGTTGATGTTGTTTGTTATTTTTGTTTTTAAATATGAATTCAAGTGCTTCCAGAAAGTGTTTAGAGAAATATTAAGCAAAAAAACAAAAAACAAAAAACAAAAAACCAGAATCTCATGCTCACTGTTGTTGAAACTATATAAAAATATGAATGACTATAGATGAAAACAGAATAGCTGAAATATTTAGACCCTGGTTTTTAGAATCTGAAAGGCCTGGGTTTCAGATTCTCTAAGATCTGTGTGTGATCTTGGAGATTTTCTTCCTCTGCTAGTCTAAGCCTCACTTTTCCTATTTGTAAAGTGGAATGAATCATAACTCTAGTGTCCTCAGGATGCTCTAAGGATTAAATGAGATAGGTCCTGTGAAGTTCTTTGCACAGTGCCTGACATAGCAAGGCATCAATACACATTAAATACTGCAAGGCAATAAATGTATTTGTGCCAGTGCAATGAGATTATCAGCATTTTAATTTAAACAAAATTTCTCAAATACTATTTTTGCACATATTATTTCAGTACAAATGTGGGAACCCTTTCCTAGGAATGGTGCAATTCAAGTTTGCTCTTAGAATTAGGATTTAAAATGTTATTTATGATTTCAATATTTACAACTCCTGACTCTTGTGATCATTTTTAGTGGATATGGCCTGAAAATATGCAAGGAAGTCTACCTTGTGACAACCCAGACTGAAGATGACAAATCAAAGGAAGCAAAAAGAGGAAATGAATTATTCTTTGTACATATGGAAACATGATTGGTGTTTGGGAGTATACTTTTCCAGATGAGGAAGTTGAATTATAATGAGAACCTCATTCAGCTCCCTATGGGAAGAGGGAAGACAGGGCCATCCTTGTGAATGGAAAAGTGAAGGAGGCAGGGTGATGATCCCAGTAATGTCATCACTATCGGTTAGGCCCACTGAGGTCCCGTGAGATGCATATGCTTCTCTGTCTCCAAGCCTGTCGCATGGAATCCGTGTGTCAGAGCCAGGAGTGACCTTAGCAAACACCTTGTCAACCCTTCTCATTTATAGAGTGGTGAAGTGAATTGCCCCTTTGCGCAGCTGATAAGTGGAGTGACCACTCCTTAAACAGTCTCTCAGGCTCCTCATCCAGCTCTCGGTCCACACATGGGGTCCTCCCTGCTCTGGGCAGGTTTGATGAAACTGCCTGATGGAGGGAGGTGCAGTGAGTAAAGAAATTAAGATAGTGTGAGAACCTAGGACACTTCGTCCACTTCTCTGAATTTCAGTAGCCTCAACTGCTCTGGGCTGAGAGGATTGCATTAGAGAAGTCTCCATATGGCATCAGCTATATGACAATAAAAAATGAACAAATGTGGAGCGCTTACCATGGGCTGGGTATTACTCTATCTGCTATTTTACAGAAGCATCTCATTTAATCTTCAGGAAAACTCTGCAAAATAGGTACTATCATCATTCCCATATTATTGATATTATAACCAAAGCTTGTGGAAGCAAAATCAAGTTTCTGAAGTCATATAGTTAGAAGGGGATGGAGTAAAATTTTAGAGGGGTTCTGACTCCAAATTCCATATTCCTCATTCTTGTGAAATTCTATCTCCCTCTTCTGTACTCCATACATAGAAGCCACTCTTATCAGGACCAGCTTCACACAAGTACTCTGATAAAGCAATGCTTTATGGTGGGAACTTTTGAGTATCTCTGATATAGTCAAGGCAGGATGGGTGATGTCTCTAACAACTAAGCAGAAAAGGCACCCTGGTTGTTTGGGTTTTTAATGGAGTTCTTAATGACTTACGTTACGGCAAAAAGGGCTCTAGATGAATAGAGAGGAGAAGGCTCCCAAATTACAGAGCATACTAGCAAGGGATGTTTCCCCTTTCAGAAGGGAGAAAAAGGAACGTTAAGTCACTAGTGTTTGTGAAGTGCCAAGTCATTAGAGCTGCATAATTCTTTCCATTTAATCTTACCATAACCCATGGAGGTATATGCAATTGATATGTTTCACTTAAACCTGTCCAAGGTCATATGACAAAGTAAATGTCAGTGGTAAGATTTAAACTTAAAATAAACTTATACCTGTTGGTCACCAAAGTCCCTGCTTTTCCTGTATTGTACTACACCTCCGACGTGTTTATGTTTTCCTTTTTACCTCTGGGACACATTGAGACTAACATTCCCCAGGGCACACCCACACTTCTCCCCACACATACATACCCTGCCTGTCAGCTTTCCCTTTACTGCTCCACCCCCATTCTCGTTCACATCCGGTGGGTCCTCTGCTTCCTCACCATGACAGTTAGATTGATGCTGAGGAATTGATGGGGCGGAGAGACAGCATGTGCTGATGGAGGTTCTGAATCACAGCACTAATGCACTACATCATTTATTCATCTGTGCTGACCTATAAACTAGATATACATAGACAGAAAGCAGTGACTCCTTCTAATAAAACCCAGATGAGCTTGCAGAGCATACTCAGGGCCGCTGGGCATTTAAATTCTGAGGGAGGCATCAGGGCTGCCCTTTGAACAGGTGCTGCAGCTGAGCCCTAGGGAAATTATATGAAGATACCGAATTCACCTGGAAAACTGTGAGTGTTCCCAAGAGGTATATATAGGAGCTTCTCTATCAGAGTCCAGGGCTTACTCTGAAGCCCACCCTCTGGCCTCAGATCATCAGAGAAAGAAAGACCTGACTTAAAATCTTCATTGAGATACATGGGTTTTTGTATGCTGCTGTCATTCATTTTTTCAGCAAGTATTAAAACTCTGTTGTGTGAAGACACTGTGTTAGGTGCTGAGCTCACACCAGGGAACCAGGTGCAGACCCTGGACTTGTACACAGAAGGTACAGTGGATATGCAGTGTTTCACCACCTTTTCATCTGTCCTTTCATTCATACCACCTTTTATTCTCTGTCCATGTCCATGTCATCATGTCCATCACATGATGGACAGTCTTAGGCACAACTGTGATTGCCATTGCTGTACCCCTTTGTGTCATTAAAGCTACTCCAGTGTGTTACCACATCCGGCAAGGAAGGATGGCAAATTGGTGCATGTGGTCCATCTGTTAGCTCTCACCTTCTTTCATACTTGAGGCATGCTCCTGTATTAAAGTTTTGAGTCACTCAAGTCACTTGACTATCTTTACTGCTGTAGCCAATTTGATCTACTTATTGTGTCTGTCCTCTGAAGCAGGACTCAAGAGTTCTCCTTCCCAGAAGCTCAGGCACTGTTTAGACACAGCCTGATAGTCCTACTATTGAAGGGGAGCCATGTGGTACAACAGAAGGAACCAAGCTCTTGAAATCAAACGTATCTGGTGGGCATCCTAGGCCTGCCACATATTAGCAGGTAATGAGGGACAATGTTTCAGCCATGGAGTCTCTATTACTTCCTCCATGGAAGGTGATAACAATTCTGCCTTTGAGGTTTGATATGAGAATGAAATAAGTTATATAAATGTTTGTTCCCACGCATCCAGTAATTACTCAGTTTTGCATCAGTTACCTAAGAAAGCATATTTGGAAATACGTTACTCATTGTATAAAATCCTCCTGAACTGGGCCCAGTTTACTCCCCATCCTCAGGTATGGACAGTGTATTGCACATCTCCAATCCTGTCTACCACACTGGGAATTCTTGATGGCTGAACTCATGGCCAGTTGGTTCTTTTATCTCTCAAGTCTAGTTCAGTTCTGGCCTGCAATGTTTAGGCACTTAATAAATGCTTGTTAAATTAAAGGGTATCTCAATATCAGAATACCACTGCTATATGCCAAGTACCTCAATGACTTTGTTTTTATGAAAACATTTGAATCCCTTCACCATCAGATTAGATCTTATCTCTTGAGTCTCTTTTATTTTCAGAGCTGTTATCTTTTAAAATATAATAATTTAGAAAGACTTTGTATTAAGAATGCCTTTTAAGACCGCTTGACTATCTTGGGTTATAGCCATTTGATTATACAGCTAAAAGTGATACTATGAAATCCTACAGCTTGCTGGGAAAACCCATAAGGCTAATACTTGATTACAAAATCAAGTTTGCCACAATTGGAACAGAGCTTATGTCAGCAGAGTATCTTTAATGAGAAGGTAATTTTAACTGAAATGTCTGTATTATTTTGTTTACTCAAGGTCTAAGTGCATGACTGTTTCTTCATGCCTCATTCAGTCACATTAAACTTACTGTAAAGCATATTATTCAAACACAGCATTTTTTTTCTTATTTAGTGAATTCCAAGTGCCAGGAAATAAGCACTCTTCCAATATTCCTATTTTTGGGATAAGAAAATAGAGGCTGTGATTAAAATGAGTATAAATAAAAATGACCCATGAATCAATAACAACATTATGTAGGATTAGCTAGGGAAAAGGCCCAGGTAAATAAGTGAAAGTGTGAATATCTATTATGAAAATACAGTATTATTGTTCCTGATGACATACTATTATACAGAGAAAATCCTCCTTAAAATGTCCTACCTTGTAAATTATTTGATAATAAGAAAGAGGGATTTTAAATTAGTTTTCATACAATATTATTCCTATGAGAGCAGTCAGTTAAAATTGTAAAATATAAGCTAAATAAGCTAAATTCCTGAGTTTTCCCCCATATAAAAGAACTTAAGAATAGGAGACAAATAATGGATTAATAATTGTAACAGGTAATGAAATAATTGCAAAGATTATTATAGTGATCTCTGGCCAAACACTAAGGAATACATGACTTCAGCTTTGGTTGAGCCTTGCTTCCTTGGTATAAAGTCTCTGAGGGAGATTCGTGTACAAAGACGTCAAAGCAGGGCACACTAACCCTTTATTACTCAGGACTTTGGTCCGTGTATTGGGCTGGACCATAAGGAAGGCTATTTCTTTCCTAAGCTTTTTTAAGTACTTTCCCCAAACCCAAGCCAGAGCCTTCTATCTTTTTCATTAGTGGAAGGAAAGATCATCCAGAACAAATTAGGCAGGCACAGGTAGGGGTGCTAGAGACAAATCAAGAGAGTTGGCATCCCCAGCTCTCAGAGCTGAACTGGCCTGGGCTCATTCCCTCACCCTTGCAGCATGCAGGAGAATAGGATGGTGGTGAGAGGGACAAAGAGAAGGAGAGAGAGTGAGGAAAAGGGGGACAGAGGGAGGAGTGGGGAAGGAAAGTAAGAGGGAGGGAGAGAGAGAGAGGGAGAGAAAGGGAGAGAATGATAAGAGCAAGTGAACCCCGGGTATCCTTCCCACTTAGATACAACAGAATACAGAAGAGAATGAAGTCAAACTAGGAAAAAGGGTCATTTAATTCTAAGTGACTCTACTCAATGGCTCAGTGCCAAAAAAAAAAAAAAAAAAAAAAGTATAAAAACTGATCTAACAAGATCAGTGGGTCTCCTTCCTCTTGGGATACAATAAATGAAAGGGTTCCTAGAATCTCCCCTAAAGGCCACTATTAGAACCATTTATGTACATTTTCTCACCAGGTATGTACTGGGTACTATTATTAAACCCATTTTACAGATGATTAAGCTGCATCTCAAAGGATTTAGGAAACTCGCTCCGTTCACCAAGTTATTAAATTAAGGAGATTCTAACACAAGTCTGTCTGACTCCAAAATCAGATCTGGCAACAATTTCAACTATTCACTGGGTGACCTCCAGCAAACCAGACAAATAAATAGTTGTCAAATGAATAAATTCCCAGATGAAGCTATCTGGTTTTTCAGCCTGAGGATACTTAATCTGTATTTTTTTTAGGGTTGCTGGAAGGATTAAATGAAATAGTTAAATGGTGAGTTATGGTTGAAAATATAATAGAACTCTTAAAGGGATGAAAGAAATTCTTACTGAATTAGGAAAAGGAGCTAGGACCTTTTTTATTTTATTTTTTTCTTAATTCATCAACTTTGAGGTAGATGTCAGAAGCAGCAAATATTTTTTTTTAACTGTCTATTCTTAGTAATCTAATGAGGAGTAAGACTGAACATTCCTCTTTGAGTTGACCATGACCATGACCATTCCGACATTCTTATGTTAATGTACAACTGGGTGTTTTTAAAGTGCTTGCAAGCATTTAGTTCCCTAGAGTAAAATAAAAATTCTTTCTATTTTATATACATGATTATTTTACCTGCCTGATTCTTTTCTTTACTAAGTACAAAGATGCCAATTCAAAGATGAATAGTCACACATTCAAAATAAGTATCGAATGGGTGAATTTTTGCTTCCTCTGTAAATAGAAATTTACCCAGCTCTTACTTGCAAACAAAAGACATGATTCTCCGGTGAAGCACTACAAAACTGCTCAGGAGGTCAGGCTGATCTCAAGCAAACCTTGTGTATGAAACCTCAGTGAGGTTCTTGGCCAGGATGGGTCAGTCAGCTTACTTTGAACCCCTTCAGTGAGACTCGTTGCCTTTTGAAATTGCTAGCCTCTCTGTAGTGTTTAAAATATGACTGAATTTTGAGAGATTTGGCAGAATTGTTCAAAAATACTTACAGCTTCATCAAGGTTTATCTAGATAATTAAACACAGGCATCTAAAGATAAATTTTATTTGTTAAATTTAATATCCCCTCGCTTTCTATAGAGCAATATTCCACTATTTCCTCCACCTATCACGTGAAATCCCAACATATTACATTGCATTTTCCATGCCTTACTCCCTCTTAAATAAAGCCAAGCCAACCCTCTTGGTTCAAAGAAGAATTTGATTTTAACCAAAATATCCTCTTTTCACTTGCCACACTCTGTCTCTTGAAAAGATCTATTTTATCTTCACTTTTTCCCCTTACCTTCTGCTCTATTAGACACCTCCATTTTCACAACTGAACTCTGAGAAAACACAGAAAAATTAACACATTTTATTTGGATCCAACTGATAACAACGCCAACAAAATTCAACAAACGTGCTAATCTGCTCTTCTCTCCTTTTTTAAATCAGTGTCATTATTCATCTATGTCACCCAAGGTGGGAGCCCCACCTCTGAGGGCGCATTTAGTGTGCAGACTTGATAAGAGAACTTCATAACTAGCAATCCCAATTCCCATATTTTATTCATGATTTTGATACTCCTAGTCATTATTTCCGTAACCTTCTATTCAAGGCAGCAGGTTAATGTATATGATAAATTTGTCTGCTAATGGCTGTACCAAATTTAGTGGCATGGCTGGAGGCGGCCCCTGGCAAATGGTATTAGGCTCTTCTTGGTCAGAGATACAATTGTATATATAGCTTATTTCAAAGGGACTTAAACTCTTTGAGAGAAGGTGCTCAACCAAGTTACATTTCTAAAATGTGAATTGTAAGGATCAGAATTAAACTCACTTTAAACATGGTAGTTCATAACCTTGTTTTTGTAGCATTTTAGATGGATAGATATGGATTCATTTTTCTTGAGGTAACTGGAGCATTCTTACATATAAAACATTGAGTTGGAATCACTGGACTATAAGACCTGTATGAGAGTCTATTATACCAGTAATTATCTGTATGACCTTAATTAATTTAATTAATTTTCTTGGATCTTAGTTTCCAGATAATGATTTGCATGCTTTGGTAATAGATGTTCAACATGTGTTGCTGAGTGAATGTGCTAGAATTTAAAACCTCCTGTACAGCCAGACTTCTGTTTGGTGATGATCCAGACTTGTAGGATCTTGCTTGTCTGTTATGTCTATCCCTGTTCTCATTCTTTTCCTTCAGACTGCCACCACCATCATTTCTCTCCAAGATTACATTAGTTATTACTCGTTTTCCTGCTTCTGATCTTGCCCCTCTATTAGTGTCTTCTGCAGTGTCATGAGAGTGATCTATCTGAAGCACACACTGGGTTGTTCACGTTCAGGCTTCAGGTTTCTTCCAGGGACTGAACGTTTATGACCCCTCCTCCCACCTCAGATTCATATGTTGAAATCCTGACCCCAAGATGATGATTTTTAGAGCAAGGGCCTCTAGGTGGTGATGAGGTCATGAGGGTGGAGCCCACATGAATAGAATTAAGGACCTTATAAAAGGGACTCCTTTCCCCTTCTTCCACATGAGGACACAAAGGGAAGTTGGTCTTCTCTGAAACAGGAAGCCAGCCCTCACCAGACACCAGATCTGTGGGTGCCTTCATCTTGGACCTCCTGGACTCTTGAACGATGAGAAATAAGTGCTTGTTGCTGAAGCCACTCAGTCTACAGCAGCTGAGAAGACAAAAACTATTTGTCTGTTGCCCTTACTACCAAGTGCAGGCCATTTGTCTTCTCTTAGAATTGCCCCAGTTTGCTTCTTTTCCTTACCACTTTTTTGAACATTCTGAACTTCCAGGGTGTTTTAGATGCCTTTCATCTCTGGGTCTTTGCATATGACATTCCTGTCCTTAGAACAATAATCTCATCTCCCTGCCACGCTGGCACTACTCATCCTTCGGAGCATTCTTTGCAAGTCACTTTCTTTAAGAAAATTTCTCAATTCAGCATTCCTGTGACATTCTATTCCTCACCCATCTCAGCAGATTTTGAATTGTAATAAATAGACTATTTTCTTGTCTGTAGCTTTCTCTACACTAAGATGTGCTGTGGGACTGAGGCTACATCTGCCTTGACCACTGTAGAATCAACAGTGCCTAGCAAAGTGCCTGCCATATTGGGTATGTTGGTTGAATAGATTAGAACATGGAAGTAAATTTGTTACTAAACACTGTTTTCAACTGTATACCCCATCTTATGGAAAATACGTTTTATCCATACAGAGAAAACCAAAAATAAGAAAGGACAAATATGTGAGTAGAAAGAGATGGAAACAAATGAATGATTTCTTTCTTACTAATTACCATGCAGGTACATACACTAAGCTAAAAATGTAAGCCCTTGATTACCTTCACATACCTTAAATTGTATTAATAGGCTTTCTGGAGTATTAAATGAATAGTATTATGCTTTTCTGGGAGAAAAAATCGTCAATTTCTAATAATGAATTAGCTGTGGGGCATTAGCCTCTGTGGGGGAAAGATAGATATTTAGAAAAAAATAAAAAAGAAATTAAACCAAAACTTCATTTTCTTTCATTTGTATGTTCAGAGAAGAAACTCAAAAACAATAGTTTCAGGTGACATATGCAGTTTTTTAGGTTCATTACATGGTATAGAAATCCATGTGACCATGAGCACGCAGTGATGCTTAAATTATATTTCACTATTACAAAATATGCTTTTTCCCCATAGATATTTCTGGAATATTTGGTTCTCTGGATTAATATTTTGAAGGTAGAGCCAAAAAGATTGGCTGATTTAATTAAATGTGGGAGCCAGAGAAAGAAATCAGTCAAAGATGCCTCTAAGTTCTGGCCTAAGCAAATGGACAGATGGCATTACTAACAACAGGGAGAGAGTAGACTGGAGATAAAATAGATTTGGGGGAGAAGATCAGAGATTCAGCTGTAGTCATGTGAAGTTTGACATTTTTATTAGACATATGCAAAGGAGATGTTGAGTAGGAAGGGGATAGATGAGTCTGGACTTTGGGAAGATGTCTGTACCATGATTACAGTGTTTGCACATGCTTGAGACTCACCCGCATGCAAGTAGTAAACAGAGCTCTGAGACTAAGATCACTGAAGGAATGAGATTAAATAGAGAAGGGAAGAGGAGTAAAGGCTGATAAACACCTGGAGTACTCCGATACTGTTGAGGAGGAGTAGCCAGAAAGGAGGACGAGAATGAGAGACCAGTAAGGGAGAAGGAAAACCAGGGGAAAGTAGTGTCCAGGAAGTGAAGTGAAGGAAGTGTATCAAGGAGGAGAAAGTGGTCAACTATGTCTAACACTGTTGGTAAATTTGTAAGATGAGAATTGACCACTAGATATGGAAAGATGGAGGTCATTGGATACTTTGAGAAGAATGGAACAGAACAGAGCAAGATCTTGAGTGGAGTGGGTTTAAGAGAGAGTGGGAGGAAAGGGATTGTAGACTGAGAATGTAGACAGTTCTCTATAGTCAGAGATGTAGATGATACATATAGGATATCATATGCTTAAAGGAACTTCTGACCCAATTCTTAATGATCTTTTTTTTCTGTACTTCTTACATATTAAAAATTCCATAGAACTAGAATAATTTTTCCTTCAATGAAAAAAAATCCTAGTAACAAAAATACAGTGTACATGAGCAGCATTGAGGAAACATATGGACTTGAATAATTGCTAAGATTCCTACAACCCACCTACAAGCTCACTGGCTATACAGATCTTTTTTCTATTTTTTAAAAATTTTTTCAGTGTTCCAAGATTCATTGTTTATGCAATCCACCCCAATGGTCCATGCAATATGTGCGCTCCTTAATACCTACCACCAAGCTCACCTATCCCCACACCCCCCTTCCCCTCCAAAACCCTCAGTTTGTTTCTTAGAGTCCAGAGTCTCTCATGGTTTGTATATCCCTCCGATTTCTCCTGTCTCACTTCTCCTCTCCATCTCCCAATGTCCTCCATGTTATTCTTTATGCTCCACAAGTAAGTGAAACCATATGATAATTGACTCTCTCTGTTTGACTTATTTCACTCAGCATAATCTCCTCCAGTCCTGTCCATGTTGATAACAAAAGTTGGGTATTCATCTTTTCTGATGGAGGCATAATATTCCATTGTATATATGGATCATATATTCTTTATCCATTCATCTGTTAAAAGGCATCTTGGCTCTTTCCATAGTTTGGTGGTTGTGGTTATTGCTGCTATGAACATTGGGGTACATATGGCCCTTCTTTTCACTACATCTGTATCTTTTGGTAAATAGGATTTGCCATGAACATATAGGCAGAAAAAAAATATTAGTATCTCCAGGAAGATTGTAGGTCACTCACATTCCCTGGTCTATTTCCACTGAAATTTGGTAACTAACTGCTTTGTTCTGTCAGTTTAACTCTTAATGACTTATACATCCTAGAGAGGACAACACGGTCTTTTAAAGGAATGGGAAATTGTTTTAAGTTTTCATTAGTTTTTATAATAGTTATGAAATAGGGACACACTTTTATTAGTCAGCTCTGTGTGCCATGATCACAATTTAATGGTTTTGTTGACCCAGGGCTGGGACTTCATCCTTGGATTGTTGTTATATATATTAATCCCTGTCTATCACAGCTCCAATTAACTGCCCATAGTGAAAAACTGGAATTAGTCTGCCACCCCCATTTCCATTGTATGGTGTTCTTGGAATTAAACTAAATACATGAGTATCTATGTGAGTGTTTTTTAAAAAGATTTATTTATTTATTTATTTATTTATTTATTTATTTATTTGACAGAGAGAGAGAGATAAAGAGAGAGGAGGAAGCAGGCTCCCTAAGCGATCAGAGAGCCGGATGTGGGACTTCATCCCAGGACCCTGGGATCATGACCTGAGCTAAAGGCAGAGGCTTTAACCCACTGAACCATCCAAGCACCCCAAGTACCTATGTGAGTATTAACTGTGATTTCTCCCCTACATGTGTCCAGTTTATATAATGGACTGTCCTCTTATTTGCTCCCATTGCAGCAAGAAACCTGGTCTTCTCTTTCTCAAGAAAGGGGTCTAGGCAAAGAAATAGAAATAAGTCCCTTTTTTCCCCTCAGCTACTCCTACCCTACTTAAAGTCCAGAGCAGTTAAAGATACTTAGGTTGAGGACCTTATTAAATGAATAATTCATCTTTCTTAGGTATCTTTTATCATTGAATGCATAATCATCAAATCCTAGGGACACATATATGTAAGAATATTGTATTCTAGGCTCTGTGATAGAGTTTGATTGTGAAAATGCTCTGGGAATATAGAGGAGATAACAGTGTTCAGTTAGATACTTGAATTTGATATTAAAGCAAGATTGGTGCACTGTTGGTGGGAATGTAAACTGGGGCAGCCACTCTGGAGAACAGTTTGGAGGTTCCTCAAAAAGTTAAAAATAGAACTATCCTGTGACCCAGCAATTGCGCTATTGGGTATTTACCCAAAGAATACAAAAATACAGATTTGAAGGTGTACATGCACCCAGGTGTTTATACAGCAGCATTATCAGCAATAACCAAAATGTGGAGAGAACTCACATGTCCATTAGCTGATGAATGGATAAAGAAGATGCAGTATATATACATAATGGAATATTATTCAGTCACCAAAAAGAATCAAATCTTGCCATTTGCAATGACATGGATGGAGCAAGGGTATATTATGCTAAATGAAATAAATCAGTCATAGAAAGACAAATACCACATGATCTCACTCATATGTGGTATTCAAATAAGAAAACAAATGAATATATGGGAAGGGGGAAAAGAAAAAAAGAAAAGGGGGAAAGAGCTGTAAGTGACTCTTAACAATAGAGAGCAGATTGAGGGTTGATGGGAGAGGTGGGTAAGGGAGGAACTAGATGGCTGATGGGTATTGAGGAAGGCACTTGTCATGATGAACATTGAGTATTACACTTAAGTGGAAAATCATTGAATTCTACTCCACAAACCAGTATTGCACTGTATGTTAACTAAAATTTAAATAAGTTTTAAAAAAAGATTCTAAAGCGAGGTTGGGAGTTGATCAAGTGGCCAGGAGTCATAGGAGCACATTGGCAAAGAGCCAGCATACAGCATGGGCCAAAGCTTGGAGGTGGAGACAAGCATATGTGCTTGAGCAATGTAAAATGTCCAGTGTGGCCAGAACACTAGGTGTGTGAGAGGACTCTGTACAGTAGTAAGATTCGTGGTCTTACTGCCAAATGAGAGTCATATTTGTTTGAGACTTGTGTTGTCACTTCCTTTTTTTCTTAAAATCTTTTGTCCTCAGCTAACTATTTTAGTCATTTGTTTGGTAAAAGACTAAACAATTTTTGGCATCAGTCAGTAAAAAAGATAAAATTCTAAGTACTATAGGTCAGGGAAAATGAGAGGGTGCCGTGTCTGAGACTTAGTAGGCAAGACCGTACTTGGTGTATTCAGTGAACATGGCGGCCGGCCTCTGGTGCTCTATCCTGCTGTTAGGCTTCCAGCTCCCAGTGTTGGCTGCATACCTCTGTGACCAAACCACGTGTGTAATTTAAATAGGAAGAGTGGCAGGTGACCTCTTTTTAACTCCCTAGCTCAGTTCCAATGGAAGAAAACTCCCAGTATGGCGTCATGTCTAACACAGAGTTTCTAGCTTTAGCTCTGCCTGTTTCCCCTCCTACTGGGATCGACCATTTCTCTGACCTGGCTCTGTCCCTCACATTCAACATAGCACATCCACTCTCCTTTGTGGTCAGAGGGTAAGTGTGAATAGAGTTCCAAGGCTATGAAAATCTTAATTCAATGTCCTTCTTACTACCCTGAGCAAAACCGTAGAAACTTTGGCTCTATCTTCCAACTTAACCTCCTGTCTCTTCACCATCTGATCTTCTTTTACCAAAACTTTATTTTTGTCATTAATAAATTACATTTTAAAAGGGTTTGATAAAAACTAGTAATACATGAGAGAAGGTTCCCCTTTGCCTATATTTCCAGAGAACATTTTATTTTAAAAATATTTGTTAGCTTTCTGGGAAATGAGTCAGTCAATGTGACTAACTTGGAATGTAGCTTTTATCTCTGGTTTAAAATTCATAATATAATTAGGTCATGGTTTCGTATGTTGATATTTGCTCCACAGTAATTCTGATAGCTGATAGTTTAATTGAATTTTCATGTGTCTGAAACAGATGCTAAAAGCTAACTCTCCCATCAAAGTGCAATGTTAGTCTTGCAAATTTAGAGGAGAGGGTTCCTTCATTGTTCATGCTTACATTTCAGGGTTGTAGCTGATTTAACAATCGACTCATTTAGCCATGAACATTGACAATAATCATAGGGGTTGTGTGTTAAATTTTAAATGGCCACCAAAAGAGACATTTCAGAAAAAAGATTGAAACCAAGAGTGTGATGTAAATTGCTTTTAAAAATTGTTTTCTATAAGGGGTGCCTGGGTGACCCAGTTATTTAAGCGTCTGCCCTCAGCTCAGGTCATGATCCCAGGGTCATGGGGATTGAACCCTATGTCAGAGCTCCCTGGGGAGCCTGCTTTTCCCACTCCCTGCTGCTTGTGCACGCACATGCTCTCTCTCTCTCTCTCTCTCTCTCTCTCGTAAATCAATAAAACCTTTAAAATATATTTAAAAAAATGTTTTCCATAAGCAAAGATAGAGAATGAAAGTGACTATGCTTTTCACTATCGTATACACTTTTAAAAAAATTTTTGGTATGCCAGAAATTGTTTTGCTCTTTCTCTTGATTAGTGTCAAAGCATACTATGTATATTTTTGGTTTAATGACTGAAATTTTGGGGGGAACAGATGCACACATCAAGAAGATCTAAAATAACATTACCATGAGTTCTATTATAATATACAAAACACCTAGAATTTATAATAATTACATACAAACTTATAAATAATGGAAGAGACTTAATCACGTTGACCTTGCTCAATCATAAATAAGAAGGCTGCCTTAAACTCACTCTAATTGCCCCCTCATTATACAGAAAAACTTTTCTAATCCTTTCCAGTCATGAGAACCTGTATAACAAGCTACAGTATTCCTTTGGGCTGCTGGATTTCTTTTTGAGAAATTATTCTCCAGTTCTACCTTTTTTCCTTTAAAGCCTCCTCCCTCCAGTTCTGTGCACATTATTTCTCACTATAATCTCTATCTTATTGATATAAGCGATTCTCCATGTGTCCCTCACGGGATCTATGCAGGTCTTGGCTACTCATGTGGAGATTTAGACAATGAAGTGCAAGATTTCATATTGAAATTGCTACTGCTATGTAGGCAGTTACGTGAATGATTTTTCTCCCCAATGTTGTTAAGTAATGTTTTCTGAGAAACAGGATCTATCACTGGTGTGAGGATGAAATCTACTTTAAAAAGAATAAAGCTGCATGTCTTTTGGGGGTATAATGTGTTATGAAAGGGCATAGTAAAATTCTGGGGCATTTTTTTAAAAATATTTTATTTATGTATTTGACAGACAGAGATCACAAGTAGACAGAGAGGCAGGAGGCAGGGTGGGGAAATAGGCTCCCTGCTGAGCAGAGAGCCCCATGTGGGGCTCAATCCCAGGACCCTGGGATCATGACCTGAGCTGAAGGCAGAGGCTTAACCCACTGAGCCACCCAGGTGCCCCTGCTGTGGCATATTTTTATACAAGAGGAATAAACATATGAAGAAAGAGAGAAATTAAAAAAAAAATGTGGGTAGAACACGAGTATTCCCTGAGTTTCCAGTCAAACAGTTGGAAGATATGGCCAGAATATGCTAGTTGGGGAAAATTTTTTTTCTTAAAATTGTATATATGATGGGACTACAACTAGGCACACCTATGCACACATATGTTATATAATGTGTATGAAACAAACCGCAGACTTTTAAAAATAACACTAAAATATTAACAGTGAATATTTTTTGGAGGGACGTAAAATAATAGATTTATTTTTCTGTTAACTGTGGCAACTAGTGTGAAGTGAGTTCCACTGTGTGTATATTTGATACCGACAATATCGGCATTAGAAGTCAGAAACTCTGCTCTGATCTCCATGCCTGTGCTCTGGCAGAGGAGCCACTAAGAACTAATCGCCAAACTACTGTTTGTTTGCTGCGTGCAGCATGCTGTGGAATGAATGGTAAAGAACGCAGTGGCACAATTATCATAAAAGATTGCTGTTCTGGTGTTAATGGTTAGTATTTTTCATCTGTGTGCCTTGGGCATGAATAAATAATGGACACAGATATATTGTTTTCCACTCCCGATGACTTTGTTGTGAGCTTGCCATTCTTATCAGTGAAATAAATTGATAAGTGCCTGGAACACAGGCTGTGGAATGAACAATGTGAGCTGGATCCACATTAGTTTTGCCTGTTACTCCTGCCAGCCGGTAAGGTTTGTCCTGTAAAGATTCCCTGGGCTCGCTACTAGCCACTGAACAAATATTTCTGGTTAACAGCAAAATTCATCAATAAGCAAATGGAAAACAAATCAGCTTAGCAATAAAGTTGAAAAATAAGCATGGCCTCATAGAGGAAACCTGCAAGGTGACTTTACAGTAAGAGTGATAGCAAAATTGCTGGGATGTGACTCGAATTTACACTGTAAATGTCTGTCATGGGCCATACTCCAGAATGCCAAATGACGGTGATATGATTGCTGGGCAAAAACATATCTGTGCTTTCCAGTTACAGACAGGAATGCCAAGAGCTTTCTGAAAGTAGAACCTCCTGGTGCTTAGTCATGCAGTACTTCAGGGTACAAAGGGTGTTCTTGTCCATCGTGCACTCATACCATACAAACAGAGAACAAACAACATCTCATTTCCAGGTGGTTTCCTGGGCATTTGATAAAGATGCTGAAAAGAATTGCTATATTTTTGCATGATTTCTATGTGCCAGGCACTGTGTTAACACTCCCAATATGCCTTGTTTACCGACCACAAATGCCTGTGAGCTCTTTGGCACTTCCCCAGCTACCTCATTGTCTTGGGATGGACTTTCTGTCACAGATACCTGCTTTACTCTTATTATTTGATAGATAGGCCTGACCTTCTGGTTCTCCTTCTTGGTTCTCACGTTGCACATGATTTCCCCGTCCTGTACTTACTATTCTCAAGGTATGTGTGATAATAATGCTAGGAAAGACTTGAAAGTACTTTCTGTGATATGCCCAGCAGGCCCAGAAGGCACTATTCTTCTCTCTATCTTACATCCATCTATCATCAATGCCCTTCAGCCGAAGACCTCAGGAACAACAATAGCAGTTGAACAAGTTGAGTTTATTACTAGTTGCCAAAAGGGAGAACTCATGAGAACATGAGAAGGAAACTGTAGGGGGTCTCAATACAGGGTGTTAGAAAAAACTGAAAGGATTTAGGATCCAATTCAGAGATTTGGAAGAAGGACTAAGAAAGCAGGAATTTCTGCTAAGTTGAATGCTGTCAAAAAGCAGGGGCAGTTTTATGATCTAGTATCTCATTAAATCTTATCTTTGGAGAGTGGAGATTAGAGCCAGAATAAAGCTGTCATTGGCAAAGAAGTAGCAGTTACTCATTTTACCCAAGGGTGGTCTTGGGGGGATTTTTTGCATTTTATGGGCAGCACAGTTACCTTGTTTTTGTCTGTTCTTAGCAGCTTTGCTTTGTCTTTCTGTATCATGGTCTGAGAGTAACATTGTCTGAAGTTAGTATTCTGTAGAATTTTTATTTCCAACAGGAGAATAACATAGTTTAGCTATCGGTGCCAGGCCAGCTTCTAAATGTTAAGGAGTGTTCCTTTTTATTATCTATCCACCAGTCATCTATCTATCTATGCTTTTTTAATAATCATAACAATGCTGTAGGATAGGTATTATAGATATCTTCATTTTACAAATGATGAATCTGAGAAACAGAAGTATCATACTCTGAAATGCTAATAAATAATGATCTGGGATTCAAACTCAGGCAGTCTGACTTCATAATCTGTTTTTTTTTTTTTCCCCCTTAAGATTTTATTTATTTATTTATTTGTCAGAGAGAGCGAGAGCGAGCGAGTGCACAAGCGGGCAGAGTGGGATGGCAAAGGCGGAGAGAAAAGCAGGCTCCCCACTGAACAAGGAGCCTGTTGCAGGACTTGATCCCAGGACCCCGGGATCATGACCTGAGCTGAAGGAGCGGCTTAACCAACTGAGCCACCCAGGTGTACCTGACTTCATAATCTGTTTTATTTATCATTATACTGTGTTGGTTGACAATGAAGCAATCTATTAAGTAGTCCATCCTTCCATCACAAATTGCATGGATCTTTCTATAATGATCTTTTACATTGTTGCTTCAGGGACCGAATGATAGACTATTGAGCTAGTTAGGAGGAGAGCATGCTGTCATGGCTGCTTGATGGGCAAAGATTTTTGCGAAGCAGCGGTTTAAGAAAATCCCAGTTTCTTCATGAGGATACCCACCTAATTTACCCATGCGTTGATCTGAATTGGGGAAACAACCTAGAAGAGGTGAGCAATAGACATCTGGAGAGACAACTTCAGCAGGCTGTGCTTCCCAGACCCTGGGAGGAGAGGTATGTCTGAGAACAGGGAGACAAATGCAATCACTCTGGTCAGGAGGAAGAAATAGAAAGAAATTAAAGAGCATGAAACAGTGGAGGAGGGAGGAGAAACGTGGGACGCATGGAATGAGAAAAAGGGGAAGCAGGTGCTTGTCTTACTCCCCTAAGCTTGTGAGAGCAGGTGAGGCCCCAGAGTGCGGGAGCAGGGGAAGAAGAGAGGTGGCCAGAACGTCCCTTGGGTTCTGTTACTGCGTTGGCCCATGGAGGTGTTTGCCTAATAAAGCAATGATGGCTGTGTTCCTATTTAAGGTTTTTCTTTCTGGAAACATAGGCCTGTTTGCATTGTTGGGGCATAGGGAAGAGACAACACAGAAGGAGGAACACAGAGAAGCCTGAAAGTCCTGGAGAGTAACAACAGGAGGGACAAAAATACCACATTTATGATGTCTGTCCTCAGCCCCAGTCTAAAAATCAAAACAGAGAAAAACCTCTTAACTTCTCAACTTTTCAGGTTTATCAAGTTAGACAAAATGGAAAGTCAAAGCAGAAAAAAAAACAAAAACAACCAGAGTTTTAATTGAATAGAAGTGCATTCAGCACATATGGATAATAATTTTGGTTTTAATTTATTTTACTTTCCCTTTTTCTTTCCTTCATTCATCACACACTTATCAAGAGTCTGCTGTGTTTTAGGCACAGCGCCAGGTATGGGGACACAATGATGAATGAGACAGTCAGGATCTCTGCCGGTCACAAAGTAGGCCCCAGACACTAGGTCATAGACGAGAAGCCTCAGAATCTTAAATGTATTCTGGGGTGATACGTGAATTTGAGTTGTAATGTATTGGATTTCCACGAACCAGGCTGCTGCATGGTAGCTTGCTTATCTCCTTGGAAGAAAAGTAAGTTGAATTTTGAATTGCTGTGTTTCCATACCGGGTCATTTATACGTGTTGTGTCTTGGGGAAGCCGACAAAAGGCGAGATCTCCATGGCTTACCTGGGATTCTTGGACGATCAGGTAGACTCGATTTACATGTTCTCATCTTTCTCTACCTTTGCTTTCTGCCTCCTTTTTATGATTTAGAAGCTGAAATCTCAGCTGGGTGAGTGCTTGATCAGGTGCTTGTGGAGGGCAGTTGCTCAATAAATGAAAATAGGTATCATCAAGGTAAAGCAACCTCGGAACCCTGGTGAATAGTACTTCCTAAGTGCCGGTATCAGTGTTCACTCTCTTCTTCCTTTTGAACTCTCCCTGAGGGAGGATGGGTTAGCTGACAGGTCTCAACCTTTCCCACCTGAATTGAGTCTTCTAAATAGTCGTGTAAAGAAATTTCCCCAAGCCTCCAGAAATGGCCAATAAGTCCAATCACAAAAGAGTATTCAGGGATTTTGTTTCTCAAGCAAAAGAAAGTGCGGGGGAAAAAAATCTCTCTGATACTATCACTCTTTCAGCTTTAATTTCTCATTAGAGAGGTATTTCCAAAAGTCTGAAGAACTCTTTCAATAGCCTGACATCTTGTGAATATAAGCTATTGTGTGGCTAAAGTGTCTGTTCGTGTCAGAAAACACGAGGTATGGGTGTGCTTGTCCTGTTGATCCACTTTAGATATCTTTCATTGTCTCTAAGAAACCTTTCTTCACATACTTTTCCCTGCCCTTCCCGGTGGAGTGAACAGCAGTTAGGCTTAACATGTAGCTCACTTTCTGATAAAAATGAGTCATCTCGTTCAGTGTTAAATTTTGTCCTTCCTAAGTTGACAGTTACAGGATTGGCATATGGGAGATGCTGTAGGACACCACCTCTTGGACAGAAATGGTGAAATTTCTGAGAAAAACTCTCAGCAAATGAAAACCAAAACCCCAATTAAAAACTCACCACAACAGAAAGAGACAGAGGAACAAGAACAAAATTAAAAAAAAAAAAAAATTAAAACCTCAGTAAAGGGCAGTTTTCATCCTCTATCTCAGGTACAAATTTTCATGAAGTCATATATGATCTTCATTGTGCTTTAAAATACAGGAATCAGGACATGTTCTTACAGTGCCCAAGATTGCAGCTGGAAAGTGTGCAGGACAAAGTCTGGTTGGCAAAATTGTGGGAAATCAACAATTTATTAGCCATTCACGTTGATGCATTTCACGCAACAATTTATCAGCCATTCAACATCTGTAGCTCCATTTGAAGTTAGCAAATAAATGGATTCTATATTAGTTTTTATTGGATTTTAATGGGCAGTCATTTTTTGATGAGAGAGAGAAGGTGAGAATGAGACATTATTGAATTATCACTAAATTCCACAGGGGACAGTGTGGTGTCACCTCACTTGCCTATGCTTATCTCAGCTGGTCTCTCATCTGTTGAAAATTCCAAACACTATGGCTTCGAATCGTACTATATGTATTGTAAATGATCTAGGAAGACTGTGGAATGACCTCGTGAATAGGATCCTAGGATATGTAGATCCAAGATTATTTGGCTAATGAGTTGCTTGCTGTCAAATATCAAATGGGAACCTACCATTCTCCATGATTTCTTTGAAGTCAATTAATGAATCACTTGCATTATCTCAGTCTTCTACATGAGGTATTGAATTCTTTGTGTGCTTGTTAATACCTATATTTATGGATCTTAGCATGATGTCTGGTGCATAATTGGTGCTCATTATTAGTTATCAGAAAACAAGAATAAATGAATGAACGAGTGAAGGAAAACATGGATTTGAAAGGTTGTTGGTCTTTGAATTTCTCATTTGAGTACAGATGGAGCCATATTATTTTGTTTTAAAAATATTTCATTTTATTTTATTTAGTTTTGAGAGAGAGAGAGAGAGCATGAGAGGGGCAGAGGGAGAAAGAAGAGCAGACTCCATCCTGAGTGCCCATCCCAACATGGGGTTTGATCCCAGGACCCGGAGATCATGATCTGAGCCAAAGTCAGCCACTTAACCAAATGAGCCACCCAGAAACCCCTAGATCGAGCCATATCTTGAACAGATAAGAGCAAACTTTTTTTTTTTTTTTAAATATGTTGTGAAATGAGACAATACGGTAGTTTCTGGCACACAGCAGGTACTCTGGAAAGGTCAGTTCTCTTTCCCAACACATAACTTGGTGGTGTTTAGTTTGAAGTCTGAAGAGAGCAGGATCTTGAAGGACATGGAAGAGGACTGGCCTTGAGTTACGAAAGGGCAGAGAGAGTTGCTGTAAAGAAAGTGGGATGGTTCCAAAACCACCTTTTACCAAACCCACAGTTTTCCATACACTGTGCATGAAGGACTGCCTGAATTGACAATATTTCCTCCTATTCAGGGATTTTGACTTAGTAAACAACCTTGGTTAGAACTTTCATTAATTCATGTCAAGATTTCTTGGATAATAATGTTTAAATTTTTATTTGTGACCTTGCATATGGTACAGAAACTAACTTGAAGCGAATCAAAGACCTAAATATAAAATTTAAAACTACAGAAATTTGAGGAAAAAATGGGAAAAAGCTTCATGATAGTGGATTTAGTGAGGATTTCTTGGATATGACATTAAAAGCACAGACAATGAAACAATACAAAAAAAATAGATAAATGGACTACACCAAAATTTCTGTTTGTGGCAGGTCCAAATGCTCTTTCCTATGTGAGACTGAAGAACGGTTGGAGTTTCTGCCTTGTAAAGATGGGTAGGTTTACTTTTAGATTGTCTACTTGCTTAAAGGCACAATGGAAAATAAATCAACAACAGTTGTTCCCATAAAGTCTTATAGTTGACTGAAATAATTTCATCTGAGCACCACAAGGTTAGGGTATCATGGCATTTTTTGTTTTTATTTATTTGGGGATGTTTGTTTTAGTTTTGGTTGCTGGCAAAGGAAGCCCATTCTAACTAATTGAAAGAGAGGTGGTTTAATGAAAATGCATGAATTGTTTTACAGAACCAAAGGAACATTTGAGGAATTGCAGTGGGAAGTGTTTATAAACAAGAGAATTCTTGGGAAATCAGGTAGCACGAGTTAATCACAATCTCATCAGATAACACTCCAGGATGAGTCAGGTCCAGCCATCTTTTCCAGTCCTTTGTCTTTACGCTCAGTGTCTTTTTGGCCAAGCCTGAATCATGAACCACCCAACCTCCCCTTCAAGAAAGAAATAATAACTTTATTTAAAATTTGCCGAGACTACACAGAGTCAAAGAGCCAATTCTACCAAAGGAAATAGGTGTGCTTTTCCAGAGAAAGAGAGCATGCTATGCAGCAAACACACATAAATAAACATACAAACAAGAGAACAAATAAACAATCCAAGAGTGCCTGTACTGTGAATTTGTTGTTATCATCCCATTCATGGGGAGAAACCGAGGCTTAGGAATTAAAAGGATCCTAAAGAATGATAACGCTTCTGTTGTAGCCACCATTTCTCCAGTGAATTGTATTTCCATGTTAAACTCCTTGAGCCATACCGTAACACTCAAAGCTGTTGGAATTAAAAAGGAGCTTGTTTCTCATTAAAGAAGAGTCATTTAGTCTTTAATTATGTTTGACTGTCCCATTTTAGGTTTATAGCCATATTTGTCAAACAGAAATGATGATTTCCAAATGCATATGGGTATTCTAAAACCCTGGAACGTAGCCTGATGGTATCAGAGCTTGCTCTCTCTCCTTGAGCTAAAATCTCATTTGTAATTTCTACAGAAAAATAAATATAGTTTCCCAAAGATTCTTCATCCTGATTATTGCTCTGCTGCTCCCCGTTCATGCTTCAAATATCAATAGGTAGTAGCAATCCCTGGTGGAGTCTGTGAATTGTTATCCTATCAATATTTGTACCAACCCATCTGTGAGCAGAATCACACTAACAGCTCCCATATTCACAGTATATTTTCACAGATGCTTTTTCCATTAATTGTCATCAGCAGTCTGGGAAGATAGAGATTTATCATTCCCATTTTACAGATAGGGAAAAATGAACCTCAAATTGGCCATATCCTTAACCAAATAAATAAATAAATAAATACCCATAATAAGTCAAGCAAATAGTAAGGCCACCAGGTCTTTTACTGCTATGTTGCATAGAAAGCACTTGGTAAGGTTAGAATCAGCTTTTCTACTGATTCTTGTTATTCTAAAAATTTTTGATAGCCAAATAAGTCAAACAGAGAAAGACAATTATCGTATGATCTCTCAGGTATGAAGAATTTGAGAGGCAGGGCGGCGGTTCATGGGCAGAAGAGAGGGAAAAATGAAACAAGATGGGACCTGGGAGGGAGACAAACCATTAAGAGACTCTTAATCTCAGGAAACAAACTGAGGGCTGCTGGGGCTTGGGGGGAGGGATAAAGTGACTGAGTGATGGACAATGGGGAGGGTATGTGCTATGGTGAGTGCTGTGACTCTTGTAAGACTGAGGATTCACAGACCTGTACCCCTGAAACAAATAATACATTATATGTCAATAAAAAAATAAAATAATTTTAAAAATTCTTGATAAAAAATTAGCATTAAGTTGGGTATAAAGATGTTACTCTTCAATGCAGAAGGCAGAACATTTTCTTCCTAATGGTGTTTGTTACATTCGCTTTTTAATCCATTTTTCATATATCTTGCTTTGCTTTTAGTCAGTTGCTCTCTCAACTTTAGCTGATCCGTACATTCATTCATGTACTTTAAGTACTGTAAGGTATAACAATATCTATATTTGTATAGCACCATGGTATATGTAAAGGACATTGATCTATATCAGCTCATCTGATCTGACTGATTCTCTTTTTTTTAAAAAAATAATTTATTTATTTGACAGAGAGAGATCACAAGGAGACAGAGGCAGGCACAGAGAGAGAGAGGAGGAAGCAGGCTCCCTGCTGAGCAGAGAGCCTGATGTGGGACTCGATCCCAGACCCCGGGATCATGACCTGAGCCGAAGGCAGTGGCTCAACCCACTGAGCCACCCAGGCGCCCCTGACTGATTCTCTTAACATTCCTATGCAGTAGCTATTATTCTTAGTTTTCAGATAAAAAAAAACAGAGACAGAGAGCACAAGTTTCTATTTAACCTTCACATAGTTAGTGAGACCTGGAACAAATTGTGTCATTGAGATTTGAATTTAGATGTTTTTAAACGCTACAATATTCATTTTCTGTTGCTCATATTGTCTCTCACCAGCGCATCAAAATACAAGACAAGACATCTTAGAGACCACAGACTTTGCAGGCTCATTCGCCTGTCCCCAGCTGTCTGTGGGCTAAGATACTTCCTCATTGGGAAATTATTAAATTGTGTATCAGTAATCATGAATGGAAGACAATATTTTCATGCTCCCAGACAATATTATTGCCTAGATGTTTCCTAAATATAGTATTTCCTTAGTCTAATTTTATAAAGGAACTGTGCTTTATGCCATGAAAACATGCAGTCTAACATTTTTATAGCACTGGATTTGATGCAGGTTTGCTTTGTTGAGGACTTTCTGCAGAAGGAATGCCTGCCTGAGAATAAACAAGTTCTCCAATGCTTGGGATAGTCAAACAACAGAGAGATAACCATGTAGTGATCTTGAAAAGGAGTAATGTTTCATGTCTACAGTTAGGTTTCATTAGACCACAGGTAAATTCTGTAAGCTTTACTGAGATTCTCTTTGACACTGGTTACATACAGACCAGAAAAAAGAAAAAAGAAAAAAGACAAAACTGCAAAGTTCTGACACCTGTCTGTATTAGGCATCCATATTGGTATATGACTATCATAATGGTAAGCTTCAAATACATGAACCACAGAGAGCATCACTGTTTATGCACCTAGATTTTCTCAAGCATTAACTCTTCCACAAAACTTTGCTTTCAAAAAAACAAAATTATTCTCGGGGTGCCTGGGTGGCTCAGTGGGTTAAAACCTCTGCTTTCGGCTCAGGTCGTGATCCCAGGGTCCTGGGATCGAGCCCCCCATCGGGCTCTCTGCTCGGCAGGGAACCTGCTTCCTCCTCTCTCTCTGCCTACTTGTGATCTCTGTCTGTCAAATAAATAAATAAAACCTTTAAAAAATTTAAAAAATTATTCTTTACATATTTCTGGGTACACAGGCAGGGCGGCTTCATGAGTGTGCAACCTGTGCAATTTCCCTGGACATCACGCTCACAGGGCCCTGTCCCTGGTTTAATGCTCTGCTGTCACCGTCTTCAAGTTTCTTAGTGATTTTATTCTTGACCCTATAATCGTAAATAAGGTCCACAGAGACAGTAGAGCATGCAGATGTGCAGGGAGCTGCACATAATAATGCCATCCATGGCCCCTTGCTGACCCAATTACATAGAGTGTTTGTGTTGCCTCATAAAAGAGAATTCTGGTGCACCCACCATGCGTGGGAGTTCACTGAGACTCAGCGCAAGCATAAGACAAATGTGTTACATTTATGACTAAGGAAGCTGAGTCACTGACAATCTTGGGAGGCCACCTTGGAACACCCTTTGAACCTGAACTTGCTTTGAAAGCAGAAGGCAGTGATGTCCTAAGAAACATAAGTGACAAAGAAACACTATCATATCATTTTTTACTCATGTTACTTCATTATTTTAACCAGCCACTTACACTGAAAATGATGATATGAAAGGAAAGGAAAGATAGGGTGACCCAGAGGGACTTTTCCTTTTGGTTCTTCCTTACTCACCAGTAAGCTGAAGGTAGGGTGTTGGCAGACTATATCAAGAAGTGAAATAAAAGTAGTTGAATTTGTTTTGCACAGTGTTTCCATTGTCCTGCTAAGAACAAAATATGCATACTTTTATAAACTACGAAAAAAAAAACCAACTCTAAAATTTAGTGATGTCTTTGCATCAAAAGATGCACATACAAGGATGAATAACAAAATTCAGGCTAATAATCTAAAATTTTAATTCTCAGAATGATGTTCGATATCAAATAAAAAAAACCACTATAGCAAATTGAGACAGAGACCGTGTTAAAAAGGTAAAAGTTTATATGTTAGTGTCTTAAAATAGGACTTTTTTCTGCTTTTTGAACAAGAATTCTCTCATTTTCATTTTGAACAGAGTCTTGTTAATTATGTAATCAGTCCTGTGGCTAGAATATGTTTTTCAGTCTTGATTGTGGTTAGGTATAGCTATGTGACTAAGTCCCAGCCAACAGAATTTGAGGAAGAGATGTGTACCACTTTCAGAGTCCTGAAACTTGCACACATGAAAAAATTTCCTCTAACGGATTATCAAAATCTGAGGAGACCTAGGAAAGCATGTATTGAAGATGATGAAACCTCCATTTGTCTGGATTCTTAAACGGATATATGATATCAAGTCTTCCAACTGATACAGAAACTCTTTGGATTGTATATGTATCATACATGACTAATCAACACATCCATCTGTGTTTTCATCTGTGTATAATTCTGGGTCTATGAGTTGGCTTATAGTAACCATCTGATTTATAATGCTTTTGCCTTTCTCTAAACGCTTATACCATATTTTTTCTCCTACAGTAAAGTTGATAAGTACAGCATAAAATCTTCTATTGTTGTTTGATTTTTTTATTTTCCTTCTAATTAAAGTGACTTAGAACTAGAAACTATCCCGTTCTTTGGCACTCACCATTCCTGTTCACTCCAACCAATATCATGCCAGTCTACTATGTTGATGACATCAGGTTAATCTGCCTTTGTGAGTAGAAGGTGGCAAGTAGTATGAATTCCCACATAAGGAATCAGAGAGTAGAAAGTAAACTTATAATCTTTCAGAGACCTGCACAATGATAAAGTAGTCTAGGGCAAATCAAGACATCTTTTTATTTTTTTTTTAAGATTTTATTTATTTATTTGACAGATAGAGATCCTAAGTAGGCAGAGAGGCAGAGAGAGAGAAAGGGGAGGAAGCAGGCTTCCTGCTGAGCAGAGAGCCTGATATGGGGCTCCATCCTAGGACCCTGGGATCATGACCCGAGCTGAAGGCAGAGGCCTTAACCCACTGAGCCACCCAGGCGCCCATCAAGACATCTTTTAAAGGATAAAGTCACTGGTTTTCACCTTCAACCATTAGGGATGAAGTATAGAAGCTGTATATAATACCTCTAATTCTAGTATAGTTAACATATAGTATTATAGTAGTTTCAGATATACAATATAATGATTCAGCAGTTCTATACTTGACACTGCTTATCCTGATGAATGTACTCTTAATCCTCTTCCCCTCTTTCATCCGTCTTCCCTTCCCTCTCCTATGGTAGCCATGAATTTGTTCTTTGTAGGTAAGAGTCGGTTTTTTGGTTTGTCTCTTTTTCCTTTGTTCATTCATTTTTTTTTTCTGAAATACCATATATTAATGAAATCGCATAGTACTTGTCTTTCTCTAACTGACTTATTTGACTTATGATTATACTCTGTAGCTCCATCCATGTGGTTGCAAATGGCGAGATTTCATTCTTTTTTATGGATGAGTAATTCTCCTTTGTGTGTGTGTGTTACACACACACTGTGTCTTCTTTATGCATCTATTGGTGGATACTTGTGATGCTCCTGTAATTTGGCTATTGTAACTAATGCTACTATAAGAAACATAAGGGTACACATGTCTTTTTGAACTACTCTTTTCATATTCTTTGGATGAATAACCAGTAGTGGAATTACTGGATCACATGGTAGTTCTATTTTTTACATTTTGAGGAAACTTCATTATGTTTTCCACAGTGGCATCACCATTTCCATTCCCACCAGTGGTGCACAATTTTTCCTTTTTCTCTGCATCCTCACCAACAGTTGTTGTTTCTTGTGTTTTGGATTTTAGCCATTTTGACAGCTGTCAGGTGACATCTCATCATGGTTTTGATTTGCATTTTTCTGGTAATGAATGGTGTTGAACATCTTTTCATGTTGGTCAACTGTATGCCTTCTTTGGAGATATGTCCTTCATGTCTTCTGCCCATTTTTAATTGGGTTATTTGTTTTTTGAGCATTGTATAAGATCTTTGGATATTTTGAACACTATAACTTTTTATCAGATATGTCATTTGCAGATATCTTTTCCCATTCAGGAGGTTATCTTTTAGATTTGATAATTCTTTCCTTTTTATTTTGATGTAGTCCTAATAGTTTATTTTTACTTTTGTTTTCCTTCCTTCAGGGGACATATCTAGAAAAGCACTGCTACAGCCGATGTCAGAGAAAGTACTGTCTGTGCTCTCTTCTACGATCTTAATGGCTTCAGGTCTCATTTTGGGTCTTTAATCTATTTTGAGTTTATTTTTGTGTATTGTGTAAAAAACTTGTCCAGTTTCATTCTTTTGCATGTTGCCATCCAGTTTTCCCAACACCATTTGTTGAAGAGTTTGTCTTAATCCCATTGTATATGCTTGCCTCCTTTGTCAAAGAGGCAAATTATCATGGGTTTATTTCTGGGCACTCTGTTGTGTTCTCTTGTTCTATGTATCTGTTTTGTGCCAGTACTGTACTGATAATACCATGGGTATTATCATGGGTTTATTTCTGGGCACTCTGTTGTGTTCTCTTGATCTATGTGTCTGTTTTGTGCCAGTACTGTACTGTTTTGATTACTGTAGCTTTGTAGGATATCTTGAAATCTGGGATTGTGATATCTCCACAATTGTTCTTTTTTTTTTTTTAAAGATTTTATTTATCCATTGGACAGACAGTAGTAGTAGAGACAAGTAGGCAGAGAGGCATGCAGAGAGAGAGGAGGGGAAGCAGGCTCCCCACTGAGCAGAGAGCCCGATGTGGGGCTCGATCCCAGGACCTTGGGATCATGACCTGAGCTGAAGGCAGAGGCTTTAACCCACTGAGCCACCCACTATTGTTCTTTTTCAAGATTGCTTTGGCTATTTGGGGTCTTTTATGGTTCCATACAAATCTGGGGATTGTTTGTTCAGTTCTGTGAAAAATGTCATTGCTTTTATGATAGGGATTACATTAAATCTATAGATTGCTTTAGGTAGTCGGGACATTTTCACATTATTTTTTTTTCCAATCCATGACCATGGAATGTCTTTTCATTTGTTTGTGTTGCTTTTAGTTTTTTTCATCAATGTTTCATAGTTTGCAAAGTATAGGTCTTTCACCTCCTTGGTTATGTTTATTCTGGAGTATTTCATTATTTTTATTACAGTTGTAAATGGGATTATTTTCTTAATTTCTCTTTCTGTTGAATGATTATTGATGAAGAAATATGAAGAATCCCAGAATTAATGACATCCAGACTGTTTTAAACACCATGGAATGCCTCGTTATGACTGTATGTGCCCTTTCCTCTGTACTCAGCCTCTTTCCACAAATAAAAATTTGTCATGAAAAAAAAAATGTAACAAATTTCTCTATGTTGATAGTGTATCCTGCAACCTTACTGAATTAATCAGTTATAGTAGTTTTTTGGTAGACTCTTTAGGGTTTCCTATATATAGTATCATGTCATCTGCAAAATAGTGAGTGTTTTACTTTTTTCTTATCAATTTGGATGCCTTTTATTTCTTTTTGTTGTCTGATTGGTTAGTAGGACTTCTAGTACTGTGTGGAATAAAACTGATGAGAGCAGACATCTTTGTTTTGTTCTTGACCTTAGGGGAAAGGCTCTGATTTTGCCATTGAGTATGATGTTAGCTTTTTCATATATGGCCTTTATTATGTTCAGGCATGTTTTCTCTAAACTTACTTTGTGGAGACTTTTTATCACAAATGGATGGTGTACTGGGTCAGATGGTTTTTCTGCATCTATTGAAATGATCATATTATTTTTATCCTTTTTCTCGTTGATGGGATGTATCATGTTTATTGATGTGTGCATATTGAACCGTGCTTGTATCTCAGGAATAAATCCTATTTCACTGTGGATAATGATTTTTTTAATGTATTTTTAGATTCAGTTTGCTAATATTTTGTTGAGGATTTTTACATCTGTTCATCAGAGCTATTGACCTGTACTTTCTTTACTCTTTTCTTTTCTTTCATTCTTTTCTTTTTTTAAAATTTTTTTTTTTTTTTTTTTTTTTTAATTTTTGGAGTGTCCTTATCTGGTTTCAGTATCAGGGTAGTGCTAACCTCATGGAATGAATTGTGTTGCTTTTCTCCCTCTTCTATTTTTTGGAATAGTTTGAGAATAGGTATTAACTCTTTCTTAAATGTTTGGCAGAATTCAGTCATGAAGCTGTCTGGGCCTCCTGGACTTTTGTTTGTTGAGTTTTGTTTTTGTTTTTGTTTTTAATTACTGATTCCTTTTATTGCTGGTAATCCAACTGTTCCAAATTTCTGTTTCTTCCTCATTTAGTCTTACGTGGTTATATGTTTCTAGGAATTTATCCATTTCTTATAAGTTGCCCAATTTGTTGGCATATAATTTTTCATAATATTCTCTTCTAATCCTTTGTATTTTTGTGGTGTCAGTTATTTCTCCTCTTTCATTTCTGATTTTATTTGAGTCCTCTCTCACTCTCTCTCTCCCTCTTTCTCTCTTTTTTATGATTCTGGCTAAAAGCTTATCAATTTTGTTGATCTTTTTCAAAGAACCAGCTCCTGGTTTCATTGATTTGTTCTATTTTCTTTCTTTTTTTTTTTTTTTTAGTTTCTATTTTGTTTATTTTTGCTCTGATCTCTATTATTTTCTTCCCTTTCCTGGTTTGGTTTTTTTTTTTTTTTCTTTTTCTAGCACCTTTAGGCATAAAGTTAGGTTGTATATTTGGGTATTTTCTTGCTTCTTGAGGTAGGCCTGTATTGGTACAAACTCTCTTAGAACCCCTTTTGTTTCATCCCAAAGATTTTGGACCATTATATTTTCATTTTCATGTGTTTCCATGTATGTTTGATTTCCTCTTTGATTCCTTGGTTGACCCATTCATTATTTAGTAGTGTGTTGTTTGACCTCTGTGTATTTGGTGTTTTTAAATTTTTTCTTGTGGCTTAGTTTTAGTTTCATAGCTTTGTGGTTAGAAAGGATGCATGGTGTGACTGCAGTCTTTATAAATATACTGAGACATTTTGTGGCCTGATATGTGATCTTTTCTGGAGAATGTTCCATATGCACGTCAGAAAAATTTGTGTTGTGCTATTTTAGGATGGAGTATTTTGTATATATCTGTTAAATCCATCTGGTCCAGCATGTCATTTAAAGCCACTGTTTCCTGTTGATTTTCTGTTTGCGCAATCTATCCATTGATCTAAGTGGAGTGTTACAGTCCCCTACTATTATTGTATTACTATAAATTGGTGTCTAAATGTTTGTTACTAACTTCTTTATACATTTGGATGCTCTCCTGTTGGATGGGTAAATATTTACAATTGTTATATCTTCTTGTTGAATTATTCCCTTTATGAGGATAAAGTATCCTTCTTTGTCTTTTGTTACAGTCTTTGTTTCAAAGGCTAGTTTGTACAGGGATTGTTACTCTGCCTTTCTTTTCACCTCTATTTGCATGATAACTGCTTTTTCATCCATTCACTTTCAACTTGCTTGTGTCTTTAGGTCTCTAATGGGTCTCTTATAGGCAGCATCTACATTGGTCTTGATTTTCAGTCCATTCTATCATCCTGTCTTTTGTTGGAACATTTTGTCCATCCAGATTGAAAGTAATTATTGATAGCTATGTCCATATTGCCATTTTTTTCCTTGTTTTATGATTGTTTTTGTAGTTTTTCTCTTTACCTTTCTTGTCTTGCTCTCCTCTCAGTTTGTTGGCTTTCTTTAGTGACATACTTGGATTTCTTTCTCTTTATTCTTTGTATATCTATTACTGCTTTTTGATTTGTGGTTACCTTTAGGTTTGTTTATTAACATCTGCATTTAGCAATCTGTATAAAGTTGATGGTTGCTTATGTTTGGACCCATTCTTTACTCCTTTTCCCCTTTTGTTTTAGGTTACAGTATCACACCTTACATCTTTTTATTTTGTGTATCCCTTGCCTGATTTTTATAGATGTACTGCTTTTGTGTTTCCCACTTTCTTTCTCCTACTTATGATCCACTTACTTTCCACTCACAGAGTCTCCTTTAACTTTTCTTTTAGGGTTGTTTTTTTTTTTTAATATAATTTTTTTTATTTTTTATAAACATATCTTTTAGGGTTGGTTTAATGGCCATGCATTCCTTTAACTATTGTTTGTCTGGGAAAATCTCTCTCCAGCTATTTTGACTGATAGCCTTGTTGATAGACTGTTCTTGGCTACAGGTTTTTTTCTTTTCAACACTTTGAATGTATCATGCCACTCTTCTGGCTTGCAAAGTTTCAGAATCAGCTTATAGGTCTACAGGGTCTCCCTTATATGCAACTATTTTCTTTCTCATACTAGCTACTTTTAAAATTCTCTTTGTCACTACATTTGTAATTTTAATTACTATGTGTCTTAGTGTGTGACTCTCCTTGAGTTGATTTTTTAGAGGATCTCTGTGTCTCCTAGATCTAGATTTCTGTTCCTTTCCCACATTCAAGAACTTTTCAGCTGTTATCTCTTCAAATACATATTCTGGCTTCTTTTGTCTCTCTTTTCCTTCTGGGATCCCTATGATATAGATGTTATTATGCTTGATGGTCCTGCTAAGTTCCCCAAGTCTACTTTCACTTATTATTACTTTTTTCTCTCTCCTCTTCAGACTGATTGCATTCCAAGCCACTGAGCTATTCTTTTGCTTCCTCTAGTCTACTACTTATTTCATCTAGTATATTTTAGATTTCATTTATTGAGTTCTTCATCTCTGATTAGTTCTTTTTTTATATGTTCTGTCTCTTTGTTAAGGTTATCAGTGAAGTCCTCCACTCTTTTTTTAAGTCCAGTGAGTATCTTTGTGACTGTTACTTACTGACTTTATTTATTTATTTGCTTATTTATTTTTTATGGCCACTACTTTAAATCTCTATCAGGCATGATACTTATCTCCATTTTGTTTAGTTCCCTTGCTCTAATTTTGCCTTGTTCTTTCATTTGGGACATATATTTTTTTTAATTTTTAATTTTTTAAAATAAACATATAATATATTTTTATCCCCAGGGGTACAGGTCTGTGAATCACCAGGTTTACACACTTCATAGCACTCACCATAGCACATACCCTCCCCAATGTCCATAACCCCACCCCTCTTCTCCCAAGGGACATATTTCTCTGCCTACTCATTTTGTCTAACTCTCTGTGCTTGTTTCTGTTCATTAGAAAAGTCAGCTATGTTTCCTGCTTTTGAAGGTAGTAGCCTTATCACTATATTTATCACTACAGCAGTGCCCTGAAGTACAATGTCGTCTCTTCACCAAAACCTGACACTTCAGGGGAGTCTCCTATGTGTGTTACATGTTTCCTGCTGTTGTGGCTGAACTACTTCTTCATTCAGTCCAGTCATCTGCAATGGCTCTCTTTGCCTGTTGTGAGCAGAATTTGGTCCCTGTGTTGTTAGTGGGTCAGTTTGGGGCCTCCCTGGGCTTGAGTCAGACCAGATATTCACCAGAAAAGTGGTAGCACAGAACTTCAGAAGTATGTGTGGGTGGGGCATGCTGCTCCAACAGCATCTGTGGTGGGACCTGCAGCTCCAGGGACCAGGGGGGGTTAGAGGGGTGGATCCATAGAGGCAGGCAGGGGTCAGATACCTGGTATTAGCAAGGTTTCCTTGGGATGGAAGCTGAAACTGAGTCCTGGCTGGAAGCGGGTGTCCATAGGAGAACATGGGGGTAGGGTGAGCTGTTGGCAAGTTAGGTAGGGGGTGTTGGCACTGTGTTGGTTCTCACAGGTGTCCATGTATCTAGGCTTGTGGGGTGGAGGAAGACAATGGCATGTGACAGCATCTTTGTTCTTAGAGAAGTCTCCCAGTGATCTCTGCTCCTCTGGCAGGACAGCTCTGAGATTAGTAAACAAATCTCCCTGCTGCTTTGCCCAGGTATTTTTCAGAAAGCTGTTTCTGGGCTCTATCTCTGAAAAGCTGTTTGTAGTGCTATCTCTTTAAGGGCAGGGACTCAGTTACCTGTCACCCTCCTGGCTTTCCGATGAGTCTGCTGATTTTGAAAGTTCCAGGTTTTAAGAACTCAAGACATTTAGCCCCCTTGGTTTTCAAACCCAAAGGTTTTGTAGGATCCCTGGTGTGAGAGTGCGTTTTTCTCCCCTCTTCGTGCCTGCAGCATGTTTTACTCCCAGGGACAGCCCTGGTAGTCTGTTTACTTCTGACTACACGTCTGCCTTTCCTACTCTCTTGCATGTGGTGTCTTCTCTACATGTAGCTGTGGAGATTTCATTCTGGAAGTCTTTGGGTCATTTTTTTTTTTTTTTTCACACCGATGTGACTGTTATCTAAGTGTATCCATGGGACAATGTGAGCTTAGGAACCTCCTATTCCACTATCTTCCCCAGAAATCTCAAACTTATATAGCATTTTTGGACTTTATAAACAGATAAGCCCTACTTGAAAATACTGCTCCAAGCCATTTATGAAGTAACTCAGAAGACTGTCAGTTTTGAATTAGACCCAGAGCAACAGATGGCTTTCCAATAAGGTAAGAGCAGTTCTGCCTTTAGGACCATAAGGCCTAGTAGATCCAATGGTGCTAAAAGTATCAGCCTTAGATGAGAAAGTTGAGTGGAATCTCTGGCAAGGCCTGAGTTGAAAGTCATAGCACATGCTCTTGAGTTCTGGAGCAAGATCATGTCTTCTATGACAAGAACTGATCACTGCTCAAAATGTGGTTCCTGCTGTGCTGTTGAGTCTTAATAGAGACTAAATGCTTGATCAACACCAGATGTTGACTGGCCATGTAGCTGAAGTTGCCAGTTAAGAGTATTGTCAGAAAAATCAGGAATTTGGGTAGGTAAAGTGGCAGTCCATTCTATGATAGCAATGATAATTAGTGCTCAGACCCAAGCAGGTCTGGAAGCTGTGGTAACTTATGTGAATAGGAACACAGAATCCCAAATTACACATCTGTTGCACTGACATCTCTCCCTCAGTTTATACCTATAGCCTGACAGGCTCTCTATGGCCTGAAGGAAAAGTAAAAAATCTGGGCTTTATTCCCTGCCCTGTGTAATAAGGTTCTTTGTCTTTGTTCCAGGGATTAGGTCTTCTGCCTGTGTCCATGAAACAGAAGGAATATCAGTCAAAACAAATACAAGATCCAATAACATGTATATGTAATGTGTGTATCTGTAGCTCCATATTTGCAAATATGTGTAATATTTATATATTTGTATATGTATATACACATACATTATTATCTCTGAATTGTAGTGTCACAAGTAACAATTTCCATTGTTTTAGCTTTATTCTCATATTTTCACAATGACACATTATTTACAGTCAGGAATAAAGCAATAAAAAAGTATTTTTAAAACTAAGAACCAAGATTCCAAAACAAAACTTGGGCCTGGTTCGTGAATGAGTTAGCCTAATGTGTTTAGTATGAGCTAAAAATAGAGTACTCATTCCCTACTCAGAGGTGAAAGACAGTGGTGAAGGGAAATCCTCTTAGTGCGCAGAGCTTTAAATTACCTGGCCATCAACTTTCTGTTGAGCATGGTCAGAGGTAAGGATAATACTATACCTATTCCTGAAGTAGCAAATCACTCAGGTAGTTGGTTAGCAGCCTGGAAGGAGCAATGAAGAATGATAAGAGTCAAACAGGTCTAGTGAAGAGGTGAGTGGATGGACCTATAGGAGTAGGCACAAAATATGTGGATCTTTGTGTTTAATGAAAATACCCATTGGAGATTGTGGCAGACAGATTCTAAGATGGCTCCAGTGATATCTCTCCTATTATCCATGTCCTGTATAATTCCCTTCTCTTTACTGTGGGCTGGCCTGGCTACTACAGCTAGCAGGGTAGTCAGGGTGGCACAGATGGAGAATATGCATAAGCTCTACAGTACGGATACCCCCTCAACACAGCTGACTTGACTACCACTGATGCTTGATGTCTGATCTGTTACAGCAGAGGCAAAGCTGAGATTCAACATGGTACTGTCCCTAACAGAGGCCAAATGCCTACTCAAACAATCTGAACTGAGAGTGCTGAATTACATACCCATGCCTTACATCCAAAGTTTTTAAGTCAAAGACTATGAGCAATTTCTATAAAACTTAGTTAATAGCAAGGCTAATTACTAGCATGCCTCCTACTTATTATATTCATCCTTTGTTCCCTGAAACTTTGCTATTAAAATGTTTTGGCCTCTTAACTTTTACTGACAGATTGGCCCTATAATTGGAATCACTTTCCTAAAGGCATCACAGAATTTCTATTCTTTCAATTTAATTAAGCAACTATGAAATCCAGCAACTCTAATTAAGGAGGAGTACGAACACATGTATTGGGATTGAAAGAACTTAGAAGAATGGATAGAATGTGTTTTTGTCATATTTGTACAAACTTCTCTGGAGTACTGGGCTATTGATTAATTCTGCTCCGTAAAGAACAATACTTTTTCTTTTGGGGTCATTACCTTCAGCAAAACCCTTTGGAAACCAGCTGTGTGTAGAAGTATTATTTCTGATTCTAAGGCTGAAGAATTTAACTTTCAAAGCCCCCATGTTAGAGGCTAAAGGCTATCTATGTATTTCTAGAGTTGATAATAGATGATACGAGTCTGGTTCCTCACTGTATCCATTAGTCACATTGCTTTCACCCTCAATTTATTCACCATCAATTCCCATTGACATAGACACTATACAAAACATACATCAAAATGGGGCCTTGCTCTCAAGGACCTACCTTGGCAGCATGTAGAATCTATATCAAATAAATTAGAGGGATCATTTTCCATATCATCTAGTTCCTAAGGCAGTGTTCCTTATTTGTATTTCTTATACTTCTTAACAAGGAAAATAACAGCCTCAAATGCTTTCAGGGATAAAGTATTAAAAATTAATTAATACCTACTGTTCACAAAACACTGTAATAGAGATACATAAAATGTGAACTCTTCCCTCAAGCAAGCCAACAACCTAGTACAGTAGGAGATAGGATGAAGCAAGCTTTGTTAGAATTGGTACCCAGAGGCTCTAGAAAGAGAAAATGACAGATGAATTAGAGAACCATAGAAAACCGTCTTGACATCTAGAGAGCACCTTGACTAGTAGTGCCCATATTTTCACTGCCAATGATATGCTTTATTCTATTTTTTCTTTGCCTCAGCTCACATTTTGAAAAAAACTTGCTATCAAGCAGAATAATTTACAAGTGATTAATGAATGCAGTATTGTTGTTTCGCAAACAAATACAAGTTAAGTGAAACTTGTTTGTAGGATGGGGAATGTTTGATGGCCATGGAGAAGACGGGGACATGTAAGTCATGAGAGGGAGAGAGAGAAAGGTATAATTAAAGAGATAAGCCCCTCAGGAAACGAGAGGGATTCCATACAATGGTTGGAAGCGGTATAGTAAAGATCTCTGACGGGTGCTCTTTTGGGAAATACAAGAAATACAAGGTGGAGAGAGGGAAGCATGTTGTCAGGGTGAGGGTGACAAAGTGGTAAGGAAGGGAGTTAGGGAGGTTGTTCCTCCAGGACAAGGAGAGGAAAGCTGAGGAAGTTAAGAGTCTGATGGCCACCATCTCCTCAGGCAGGAGATGATTCTGTTTGAGAAAATGAAAGAGGAAGAGTGTAAGCTAGGGACTGAAATCAAGTGGGCAAGGTGTAGGGAGCCAGTTAAGAGCACTTTGTATAAGAGCATTCAGGGGAAAGAAAAGGGATCCACGGACCCCATTAGGAGTCCAGCAGAGATGAAGTATTGTTATTATTCTGGAGGCAGTCCACTGAATACTTTGATTTTTGATGATAGCTCTGAGCATTCTGGGAGCAGAACTGGAAGATCAGCAGCCTGGGGCCTGGGGAATCGGCAGTTGCTGAATGCTAAGAGCATAAGAGAATCTGAACTGATGCTGAATATTTGTTGGAAATGGTGGGGGGAGGGTCTTAGGGCCCAGGCAAATTCTGGAGAGGCACAGTGTGGGAAGAGAATTGATAGATAGGGACGACAGGGAAGTGACAAAAGATAGGAATTCGCCATGGTGGTGGAGGTTGGGTTCAGAGAGTAGAAGAATAAGGGTTTGGGGTATTTATAGCAGACATTTCCCGTCTCATAGAGGCATGTGTGTGGGTGGCCAGCAGGAAGTGGAAGGGGAGATCTCTGAAGCTCAGCAAGTTCATGAATTGTGAGAGTAGGGTGCTTTTAAGAGGATCATTCACAGGGATTCTGAGGTTGCACAGGGTGCTGGCAAGATTAGAGAGACAAATGGACATTTTTCTTCTACTGCAGAGTGATCCTATGCAAATACTCTTAAGCCAGAGTTCTGATTGTACTAAAGACTAGGCTTGTGACGTTAGATATAGGTCTCCCCCACCTTCTTTGCTTTGCTTCCCCCTTCCTCTTCCTTCCTACATACCTACCTATCTTCCTTCTTTCCTTCCAACCTATTTTTTTAAAACATTTTATTATTTTTGAATAGTTTTACATTTTCAGTGAAGCTGAAAAGATCATGCTGAGTTTTTATATACTCACATCACTTTCCCCATATTATTAGTATCTTACATCAGTATGTTACATTTGTCACAATTTTGAACTAATTATGATACATTATTATTAACTAAAGTCCATACTTCATTCATATTTCCTTAGTTTGTATCTTAGGTCTTTCTTTTTCTCCATTTCAGGATTCTATGCGGATACCACAGTACATTTGATTATCTTGTTTCCTTAGATTTCTCTTGGCTGTGACAGTTTCTCTGACTTTCCTTGTTTTTAATGATATTGATATTTGTGGAGGCTACTGGTCAGGTTTTGTACACTACTCCACCTTTGGGATTTGTCTGAAAAAAAATTTTTTTTTTCTATGATTAGAGTAGAGTATGGGCTTTGCAAGGAAGCCCACAGAAGTTAAGTGTCTTTCTCAACACATCATATCAAGGGTATATGCTATCAGTATGTCCTACATCTGTCAGTGTTGATCCTGATCACCTTGCTGGGGTATGTTTGCCAGGTTTCTACTCTGTAAATTTCTTCTTTTCCCCCTTTCCACACTGAACTCTGTTCAGTTTCCTAACTGTGTTCAGCTCTCTCTCAAGGAATAGGAGTTATGATCTACTTCCATGAAGGCAAAGTATCTACATAAATTATTTGGAATTCTTCTGCATAGGGAGATGTGCCTGTTCTCTGTCACTTATGTATTTATGAAGTTATTTATCTATATCAGCATGGGTTCACGGATATTTATTTTATACTTTGGATTATAATCCAGTGCCACTTTATTTATTGTTTTGCTCAAATTGTTTCAGGTTTGGCCACTAGAAGCTCTTTCATTTGGCTCCTGCATCCCTTTGAATTATGTCCATCATCTTCTGTTTGTTTGTTTGTTTTGTGCACTTCCTCACTTTCTGGCACTATATTTTGCTACTAGCTCACCTAGTTTATTTCCTATCCCAATTCTTTCCCTAGGAAGCCTTGGTTCCCTTTGTTGTAGAATGGTATTAGAAACCAGGATGTGTGTGTCAAATGTACTTGTGGCTACTGAAGATCAAAGTTATTGCTGCTGTGTGTATGGACTTTAATATATGAACTGGATCCTATATTTCTCTCCAGCCTTAACTTCATTGATCCTCTCCATCACTCCCTGAGTTTCATTCCAGTGTTTGCTGATGGTGGTGAGGGAGGAAACAGGCAACAACTAAACAGACAAATAGACGAGGTAATACAGATTATTGATCCCTGCTATGGCTTGTACATTAATGTATTTCCTAGCACAATGTGTGGTATGTAATAGGTGCTCAATAATTATCTGCTGACTAAAATGTATAAATGCATATTTGGAAACTCAGTTCCAATGAACTTGATACTCTTTTTCCATCTGATAACAAACTTGTGTTATGTCTTTTGTCTCAAACATGCATTTTAACAGTGTTTTTTTTTGGTTAATGCTGGACCAGAAGGAAAGACTGAAATGGAGCATTGGTAAAACCAGTAGAAAGAGTCTCAGGGAATCAAAAGCTTCGGGTCATTTTTTAGGTTACATTTACTGTGGCACCTTCTCTTTTTAAACTCAGTGTCCATTTTTCAAGTAGGTGAGGTAATATGGCACTAGTAATAATTGAATGGAATTATAAGCTTATTTTATGATAGCCAATTCTGAATTGTTTGAACATCATTCAGGTCATTATTTAATCTGCCTAACACAAGCTTGCCAAAGATTTAATTCAACTATGTAGACAACTCAGTCAGATGAATTATTTGCTTAAATGCTTGCTAAGTAAGACTGTAAAAAGAAAATCTTAAGGGACCTCTTGAATAGATCAGATATTTTACAAGGACTTAAGATTCTTTTTTTTTTAATTTTTTTAAATTTTTTTTAAAGGGGGGATTAGCAGATGATTTTTTTTTTTTTTAAGATTTTTTACTTCTTCATGTAACAGAGAGAGAGATCACAAGTAGGCAGAGAGGCAGGCAGAGAGAGAGGGGGAAGCAGACTCCCCGCTGTGCAGAGCCTGATGTGGGGCTCGATCCCAGGACCCCGAGATCATGACCTGAGCCGAAGGCAGAGGCTTAACCCACTGAACCCACTGAGCCACTCAGGTGCCCCAGGACTTAAGATTCTTGATAAAAAAAAAATGTAATTATTTGCAAATTCCCTATGGGCTCAAATAATAATGATTTTCTAAGACTTTAACTCAATGTAATATTGTATAGTGCTAAAGAGTGGACAGGGGAAACAAATGGTTTTTGAAAAATATATCTCTTTCTCACTTCCTTTGCACCATAATTTGGCTGCTTGATTTTTGTAAAAGCAATAATTGTCTATAAAAGATGATATGTAGTAGAATTAACCTAGTATTTGCTTAATTAAAAGTTTAATGATATTACAAATGAAGGGTGATTGAAAAAATAATTTTAATTTTTAGAAAGATAACAAACTATTTGTTTATATTGATTAGTTTTACAGCACTATATATTTCAGTAGACTCTAAATTTTGAGGGAATAGGGAATAAAGCCTGTGTGGTACATTAGACTGAGTATCAGGTATTAGCAATTCCAATAACAAGCTATGTTGCTTTGGGTAAATGAAAAAGTGATTTAACTTTTCTGACTCTACATTCCAAAGCTGTAAAATATGAGGCAGGGAAGGTGTGATGTATAATTTCTTTCTAGTTCTAATACTGTATGATCTTTTTGATACCTGTTTTAGTATTTTAATTGTGGACCTAGGAAAGAGCCATTTCTTTAATATAGAAGTAAGAATTTCTGATAAATTAAACCCGATATGATATTACTCATTGTGTGTCCTGAATCAGTTGTACTTAAAATATTCTGACTTAATTTAAGCTTTTTCCTCCTCAAATGATATGCATGCAATTTGTCTTCTGGCTATTAAATACCAATTTAAGTTAGAGACCTCTCATTTTTAAATTCTTATGAATTAATTATTCTTTTAATAAATTATTGGAATGTAATGATTCAGAAATATAAAAACAGCCCTAAAGTATCCACATAAATTTTCTAGTTTAGCATTTCCCAAAATTGCACAGGTGAGATTTTTGTTGCTGGCTGTGAAGGAGAAACTGATATGGGACTTGTCACTTCACTGTAAACAACTAGAACATTGGGTGAAATCGAAGAAACAATTATGTTCAGCCATTGGACAAGAAAGAGGCTTTGCAGGTGGTGCCTCCTTAGAGAAGGTGAACACATGAGGGGTATCCTGTGACTGCTTTGGCTTTCTGCCTGGGGCAATTTAGGAGCCATGGCATAGGGAGGAAGAAGTCGGGCACAACATGGTGTCTTGCTGAGTTGTGAAATGAAAAGTTCATTGGATGGACATAACTAAAAGATTAGATTCTATAGAAGAAAAGATTGCTGAACTGGAAGTCAGTAACAGCAACAACAACAACAACAACAAAAATCCAAAGATAGCATTGAGAGAAAAAAAAGAATTAAAAATTTTAAGAGGTACCCAGTAACCTGGTAGACAATACCAAGATGTTTAACTTTGTCAATGTGAGTTGAACCTCATGGAGGAGGATGTAGAAAAGAATACTAGAGAAAAGCAGTTAAAAATATTTCCGTATTTGATGAAAACTATAAACACACAAACCCAAAAGTTTCAATGGACTCCTGGCAGGATATAGTCCAAAAACTTAACCAAAAAAATTACATGGAGGAAAAGAAAAGATAAGAATGTCTTCACACTACCTATCCAAAACAAAGAAAGCCAGAAAACAATAGGAATACATTTTTAAAGCTATTAAGGAAAAAACAATTTCAACCTAGAAATCTATATCTGATGAAACTATAGTTCAAAAATAAGGACAAAATAAAAAACTTTTTGAGACAACCAGAGCTGAGAGAATTCATTGTTGGCAGACCTGTACTATAAAAAATACTAAAGGAAGTTCTTCAGACAGATGGAAAATAAAACCAGATGGAAGTGTAGATCTATAGAAAAAAAAAAAAAAGGCAACAGAAATAGTAAATATTAGGGATTCTTCTTTTTCTTAAGAAGATAATTCACTGTTTAGTACAAAAGATACCAATTTATCATAGGGTTTGTAACATGAGCAAAAGTAAAATATATGACAATAATAACACAAAGGACAGCAGGATGGTGAAGTAAGTATTTTAATGTATATGTGAAGTGGCATAATATTTGAAAAGCTAAGGATGTAAATGTAAACTCTGGAACACCCACTTAAAAAAAAGAACATATATAGCTAATAAACCAATAGCAGAGATAAAATAGAATCATGAAAAGGTTCACTTAATCCAAAAGAAGACGGAAAAGAAAATAAGAACTAAAAATAGAAGGGATAAGTGGAAAACAAATAATAATGGATTGAAATCAATCATATTGATAATTGCATTATTATATTTTGTGCAAACATACACTAACTCTATGTTATGTAAACATGACATTTAAAAGCAGAGATTATCAGACTGCATAAAAAATATACTATCTGCGATAACACTTAAATATGAATCCATGCATGGCTTAAAAAACAAAAGTAATCAAAGGAAATTATTAGTATCAGACAAGAAGCCAATTTTCAGTATCAGACAAGGTATTCTCAAAAATAGAGAATATAACTCATGATAATGAGGAAATTTTCCTAATGATCAAGAGGTTAAGTCATCATTCAGACCTAACATTTCAATACATCTAATAGTAGGGCTTCAAAATACATGCATCAAAAATGGACAGAGCTGAAAGTAGAAATAAATTAAAGCTATCATTACATGTAAAGTTTTCAAAATCCTCACTCAGAAACTGATAAATTAGAAGTAGAGGTACACTCTGGATGAATATATCCTGGAATTATTAACCAAACATGACTTGACAGTTACAGAGTACTCTACCTAGTGAGAACAGAATACATATTCTGGCCAGTTGAATAAGGAATAGTCACTAAGATATACTATATGCTGGTTCATAAAACAAAAATAGACTCTATGCTGGTCTGTAAAACAAATATCAGTTAATTTTAAATTTTGAAATCTTAGAGTCTGCTTTCTCACCAAAAAAGAATAAAATGACAAATAAATAATAGAACAATGCATGATAAAACTGAATAATTAGTGATTAAACAACATACAACTCTAAAATTTTAAAAAAAAGAAAAAAAAAACTGTCCACACTCATTGTTGGTAAAGATGTCAAGCAACTAGTACACTCATGTATGTAAAATGTAAAAGAGTGTGAAATGGTTTAACCCACTTTGGAAACGAATTGACAATTTCTTTGAAGTTAAGCACACCTAATATATGACTCAGTAATTATACTCCTTGGTATTTACTCAAGAAAGTGAAAGCATATGTCTACAAAAAAATCTTTTTTCTCTTTTTTTTTTTTTTTGAGATTTTATTAATTTATGTATTTGAAAGAAAGAGAGAGAGTGCAGTTTGGGGGCTGAGGAGGCGGGGTGGAGGAAGAGGGAGAAGCAGACTCCCCACTGAGCGTGGAGCCTGATGCGGGGCTCCATCCCAAGACCCTGAGTTCACTACCCGAGTCTAAGTCAGATGCTCAGACTGAGCCACTCAGGTGCTCCTCTACACAAAATCATATACACAAATATACCTAGCAGCTTTATTAATGATAATCTAAAAATGGAAACAATGTAAATTTCTTTTTAGAGGTGAATGGATAAACAAATCCCAGGATATCTGTATGATGAAATACTAAAGACTATTCAGCAGCAAAGGAAAGAAGGAGCTACCAGTACATATAAAATCATGACTGATTCTTTAAAACATTATGCTGAGTGATGACACCAAAATGAGAGTATATACCATGTGATTTTCTTTACATGGAATTCTAGGAAAATGAAATCTAGTCAATAGTTGCCTGAAGTTGTGGTTCTTTTAGGGACTGAATAAAAGGGCATAGACAAGTCTTTTAGGTGATCCAAATATTCTCTGTCTTTATTGTGGTGGTTCTTACACATGGAAGTGCATATATTTGTCAGAACAAATCCAAGTTTATACTTAAAATAGCTATCTTTTATTGTATGAAGGAAGTTTATTCCTCAATACCTTTGATTTAAAAACAATTTTAAGGGCTATTTCCATGTGTGACCTAAGGAGAATAATTTTGGCACTTAATATATTAAGGAACTGGGGCACCTGGGTGGCTCAGTGGGTTAAGCATCTGCCTTTGGCTCAAGTCATGATCCCAGGGTCCTGGGATTGAGGAAGCCTGTTTCTCCCTCTCTGACTCCACCTGCTTCTGTTCCTTCTCTTGCTGTCTCTCTCTCTCTCTGTCTGATAAATAAATACATAAAATCTTTTAAAAAATAAATATATTAAGGAACTTTCAATTTTAGCAAATTGAAATTTTTTTCTATAAGAATTCTTACAGTCTTTAGTAGGCTTTTTACATTTAAAATCTCTAAGACATTTTCATGCTTTTAGCCATTCCCAAACTGTTAAATGGAGCATCTTCCTGGAATAATTTTCTCTGTAATGTGTATTTGAAAAATACTTCACTATTTTAACTAGACATTCTGTGAAGTGGTATGTAAAGTTATTTTTTTCTTATCCTCCCTCAGTTTCATGTTAGTGACAGAGAGACTTTTTTATTCTTCAGTTCTGGGCAAGAATCGAAAAAGGTTTGTTAGGAAGAGTTGTTGTAAGTAAATGGACAAAAATACTGTGGTACATCCAGACAAGGGATATTATTCTGTGCTAAAAAGATATGAACTATCAAGTCATTAAAAGACTAGGAGGAAACTAAAATTCATATCATTACATAAAAGAAACCAATGTGAAAAGGCTACATACTATATAATTCCAACCATATGACATTCTAGAAATGTCAAAACTGTGGAGACAGTAAAAAGGCCAGTAGTTGCCAGGGGCTGAGGAGAGGGAAGGGATGCACAGGTGGAGCACGGAAGATTTTTAGTGCAGTAAAGTACTCTGTACAACACTGTAATGGTAGATACATGTCATCATATGTTTGTCCAAATCCATAGAATGTACAATACCAAGAGTGTACCCTGAGGAAAACTAAGAACTTCCAGTTATTAGGGTCAAGTTGTTACAAACAATAGTTGCAACAAATGTACCACCTTGGTTGGGGATATTGGAGTGAGGTAGGCTCTCAGGACAAGGAGGTATGTGGGAAAACTGTATTTTCCTTTTAATTTTGCTGTGAATCCAAAGCTGCTCAAAACAAGTAGCATCTTTAAAGAGAAAGGGGAGATGTAACCACTTAGAACAGGAATTCATTACTATTATTAGACTTCACGGGTTCACCAAGAACAAATCATCCACAGTAGAGTCATTTCCTTCTTTGGTGGGTTAGGTGTATATGATACATGTTTGGATTTCATTATGATGTCATAGTCTTCTAGACTCTAGATTCAAAGAGTCAGTGTTTATCTGAAGGATATTTCTAGAGGCCTAGGGCTCTTCCTTCAATCTTGTGTTTGTGTGTATAGTTTTTGTTTGTTTGTTTGTTTGTTTTTACATTTTACACAATGTCATGTTGTTTCTTTTAAACAAGTTCTTGCATTCTTTGAAAGCATTTTATGGGCCAGCATGCTTCTGCTGCAGGACTTTGCGTCTCTGAAAGCATTTTAAACAGTGACGTGCCATTCAATTAATGATCAGAATTTTATATAGCTCAAAGTTAGAAAAATATTAGTTAAAATATTTAATCTTTGAATTGTCATCCATACAGAATTCAAGTGTTTGAAATAATAGATAAATGTTTGGAAGAAATAAAATAGGTAAAGGTAAATTTATGTTCCTGGTTTCACAATAAAGTAGTTGTGCTAGTAAAATGTGTTAAGTAAAAGGATTTAAGAATCTTGTGATTGTAAGGGACTATAGATTAACCAATGACATACCTCACCAAAACACCAAAATTAATAATGATATTTACAGTTTGTTGAATATCGACTATATGCCAGGCATTGATAGTTAAGATGCATACATTTATTTGTAAATTTCATGTCCATCTTTAATTTTTAAGTATAATTTTTGCTGTTTTGTTAATTTAAATTTTAAGCTTAGAGAGATTAAATAACTTGCTTACACAGCTAGTAAGAATTGGAAATAGGTCATTGATCTCATATCCTTCTTTCACAATATCCATGGTCTCTTTCTGTTTCTGCCTTGTTTGTATGATCTTAGGATTCCCTAAGGTGGAAAGAAATGACTAACATAAAGAAGGTTAAAGGCACATTTTAATTTACGCAATTCTGAGTCTCATTTGGGATTCTCCCTTTGATTGAGGACACCACAGACTAAGAGGAAAACTAAAATACATTTAGAGTACAGATAATCATATAGAAAAGAGATTTGAATTCATTTTAAATGAGGAACAGTCAGAAGAATTAATCATTTTTGACCTGTACTGCTGTGGATTCTGTTGGCCTGAGATAGTTGTCTTTAACATTTGAAGAACTATTATTTGAGAGAGGGCTCAAATTTTTCTTTGTGATTCTACAGAGTAGAACTAGGACTAATAAATGAAAGTAAGAATTTTCTAGCAAAGTTCTCAGGTGTACCAAGATCTCTGAATGGTGGTGAGCTGTCCAGTACTGGAAGTGTTCAAGCGGAGGGTAGTTAGTTGATCGTTCAGTTAGATATCAGCATAGAACCACTGGCATCTCAGCTGACTTCTAAAGTGAAATAAGTCAGCCAGAGAAAGACAGTTATCATATGGTTTCACTTATTTGTGGAACACAAGGAATAGCATGGAGGACATTAGGAGAAGGAAGGGAAAAATGAACTGGGGAAAATCAGAGGGGGATATGAACCATGAGAGACTATGGACTCCAGGAAACAAACTGAGGGTTTTAAAAGGGAGAGGGGTGGTTGGATGGGTTAGCCTGGTGATGAGTATTAAGGAGGGCATGGGTTGCATGGAGTGCTGGGTGTTACATGCAAGCAATGAATCATGGAACACTATACCAAAAACTAACGATGTACTGTATGGTGACTAATGTAACATAATGAAAAAAAAAAAGAAAGAAAGAAAAAGAAAGAAAAAGAGAGAAAAGAAAAGAAAGAAAGAAAAAGAAAGAAAGAAAGAAAGAAAGAAAGAAAGAAAGAAAGAAAAAGTTCCTTTTAATACTTGGAATTTAATTTTATAGAAACAGCAGTAAATTAACTGGGTGGAAGCTAGCATGCCTTTCTTAAAAAGTAATTTTGTTGAATACCTTCATTATGAAGCTAGATTAAAGCCGAAACAAGCAGCAACACACCTGCAAGTTAAAAGCTGGCAGGCAGTTGTTGGTAAAGAGAGAACAGGATGTATGTATTGTCCCATCCATTGTTGTACACACTCGCCAAACAATAATTATTTACTTTTGGACAAAGCTCCCTTGTGTGTGTTGTCAGCGTTCTTTAAGGGGCTGACTGCAAAATGTTTTTATCTCCATCTCCACTCTGAGTCTTTGAGTCTTGGCAAAGGAAGAAGCCAGGGAAACCTTCACTCTATGGAAGGTGAATGTTCTCGGCTGTGATGGAAGAAGCTCGGCAGTTACATGGGCCTCATTCTTTCCATCTCACACATTAAAAAGACCTCCCAGGAGAGCTGTCAAGACATGGTGAGTCCCTGTGGCCTCTGCAAGCAGCACTCAGGACACGTCCTTGAAGGCATGGCTGGCCTTCATTCAGCACTTGCAAAAAATAAGATGCATCCTACCCCCCCACAACACACACACTCTCAAATATTCCAGTTTTCTTTACTGACCTATTACATAGTAATCTGTAATAATACCCATCTGTCTAAAAGCATCTCAAAAATCTCCTTTTTGCATTTTAAACCCTTGCTGTTCAAAGTGTGGTCTGTGGACCAACATCAGCATCAGCGTCGCTGAGAGCCAGTTAGAAATGCAGGTTCTTGGGCTTCAACCAGGCCTACTCAAACAGAATCCACATTTTAATAAAATTCCTGTGATTTGTATGCACATTAAAGTTTGAGAAGCACTATGTTAGACTACCTGCTCATGATGTTAAGCATTTTATAAACCTCCTGTATGATTTAGTACTTTCTCACATTGGTCTAATTGTACTTTTTAATGCTCCAAGACGTATCCCTTAGTTTGAGGATAATGAGCTTGCTGGAATTATTGCCTGAACCAGAATTTTCCACTCATCCTTTACTCTCAAGCCTCATAACCCAATTGGCCATCAGGTATGAACTTTCAGTCCCGCCTCCAGATCGTCCCTCTCCCACCAGCCATATAGACCTGAATCAGGCTCCATCAGTTCAGTCTGGACTGTTTTTATGGCCTCTCTGTTTCTCTTTTTTCTCAGCCCTCATTCGTTCTGCAAACTATGGGAAAAGGTAATTTTTAATGAAAACATCATTCTAGGACAATGTCCTGACTTACTAGTGTGAATTCACACTCTTCTCTAACCAGTCTCCAGTAACCTTTTATCTTCTGTTGTCTCATTCCTACCAAACACCTTAATTCTAACCATAAAGTACCATTGGCTATTTTGCATTTCTTTTTTTCCTTGAATACTCATCCTAAGGCTTCTTCCTCCTCTTTTTTTCCAGACTCATCATAAAAATAAAGTCTCCCCTTCCACCCCAGAAGAATGGATTGCTTCTTCCTCAGCTAATGTAACAGTTACACATATATGTCCTCATATACCAGTATTACCTATTTTCTTCTCTCCATATACTGCTAGATTGTAAGTGTCTGCAAGGCAGAAATAAGGGAGACGTTATAGTGTTTAGTTTAAATGAATAGGTTTTAGAGTGAAAAATGATGCCACATTCTATTCTCTCCTTACTACTGCCTGACCTTAGAAGAGTTACCCCTCTTTTCAGTTTCATTTTTGTAAATTGATACTTGTATTGAATGGATTCTGTGAGGATTAAAATGAAATATGAAAGGTCAAGTTTTCATGAGGTTTAGGTCATAATAATAACTTTGTTCTAGAAGATGGTATATTGGGTGGTAATGAAGAAAAGACCGAGCTTTAACCATGGAAAGTGATGTGAATCTAAATTCTAGAATTAGAGGGCAAGAGTGGGGGTTCATCATAGGGAGAAGAAAGAAGCCCAGTAATTAGAACTATGGTATAGAATTACAGGGTATGCAGTGCTCTGCCTTATTGCCGAATTCCTTGTTCTAGAGTTTCTGAGGACTGACTCCAGTGGTCCCAAGAGGGTGGGCACAGGTGATGCAGAGTTAGAGAAGAAGCCGTGTCCCTACAAAGTGACCTGTAGTCACCCATATAAAGTGTGGGGTCATGTTTTCCATTTTGTTTTTACTGTCTTTCCTGATGACATCCAGCATTTTGTGGGTCTTAGTAAGTCTGTGAAGTCTGTCTATCTGTTCTCTCTCTTTCCCTCCCTCCTTCCTCGCTTCCTTCCTTTTCCTCTCTCTCTTTCTTCCTGCCTACCATCTTTCCTCCTCCTGCTTCTCTCCTTTTTTTTTTCTTTGTCTTCATTCTCCCTGCTGAAAATGTCAGAAAGATCGAGCAGAATTAGTTTAGTGACAATGAATATTTGTTCAGTGTACACGCAATTAAAACCAACAGGCAGAGCACACACAGTTGGAGACAATTTCCTGTCATTATCAGCACAGACAATTTTGAACTAATATCCTAGAAAGGAAAGAGTGACCTGACACTTTCTATGAGTCAAATACAGTGATTCTGATTGAAGAGGACAGTGTTAAATTGGAGACATAATCCATATAATAAAAAAAAAACAAAACAAATCTTTAATCTTAATTCCTAACATGTGTCCTGAGAAGGCTTTAGTTTTGAAGTGCCTTTTTTTTTTTTTTTTTTTAAATCATACAACACATTCTTACTCATTTTGAAGAGAAGCAGGAAGTGGAAGAGGTGCATTTCTTGGCATCCAGCCTGGGTACCTAGGACTCAGACAGCAGGATCTGGGAGTGGAAGAGCAGGGAACTGCAGACTTGGAGTTTTGGGTCCATCTGGAGCTCAGTAGCCAACTAAGCTCAGTAGCAGACTGGTCCTAACCATGTACCAGGTTGCTTTCATAGGTGTACGCCCACATTTGAATTAATGCACATTAATTTTTGCTACACCTAACTATATATACTGTTTTAGAGTGCCAGGGAGTTTGGTATAGAATTAAGTGGAAATTTTTGCAAGAACAAAGAGGAAGAGTATGTGGCCAAGCTGTGACAAAGGAGTGGTGTTGACTAAATTACATGAGAACTCAGTCTGTGAGTGTGTGCTGAGCATAGTCAGGACAGTAAACAGTTGTACTCATATGGGGACGTGGTGCTGATGGGCAGATGACAAAATGAGTAAATAATGTGGTAACTGTGGATTTTTTATATAATTTTTTTTTATGCTAGAGTAGTGACCAGATTGTATATTTTGTTTAGATGTCTAACACTGTTTTGAGTCTTTTGTTTCTTTCACGTGTGACCCACAATTCTAGGATTTAAGTGTGCTGAAAGAGAAAAATAAGTTAATAAGTGCTTCAACAGTGCTGTTGCCACTTTATGGTTTTTTTCTTAAGTTTGTAAGAAGCGAGGGGGAAAATTGAATTCTTTTTGCATGGCTACTACGTGCCAGGCTGTTCCAGATATTTTGCCCATGTTGTTTCATTAAACCCTTAAAACCCTTAAAGTGGGGATTAATATTCCTATTTTGTAGATAAGGAAACCAAAGTTTCAAGGGGTAGAATAATATTTTTCAGGATCACAAATCAAGTGGAGAAAGATTCTAGACCTTTCCTTGTTATTTACGTGTTATCTTGTCACCCCTTTAGATGGAAACAATAAACACAACATTGGTTGAAATATACATATATTATGTTTGTTTCTGTAACTCTTAGATTACAGGATTCAGAATCTCAAGATATCCTGAAACAGACATAGGCCTAGACTCTGTTATTATCTTCACTGCTATGTGATTTTTAACAAACACTCTTAATCTCTCAGTGACTCAGTTGCTTGATCTGTAACTTTAGAGTATTTGGACCATTTGCTTTCAGTAACCCTTTCATGCGTGAATCTTTGTGTCCACATAAAGCTTAAGGAGTTCTACTTTAAATTCTGTTTGGGTTCCAAAGGAGGAGGGGAGGAGTAAATGGAGAATTGAGTATTATCAGTGAAAATCTTTAGGAAGCAGGGTTCATGGCGTAATTTACTTCAAACTAGCCAAGTCTAGTTAGAGTACCATGTGCTTCATGGTGGGTGAGTGGGAATGGGGCAAGTCTCATTAGGAATAATCATGACCAGGGCGGTGTTGGACTTGGTAAAGCAGAAAAAGTATGGGCTTTGGAATAACAGATACCTGAATTGAGTCCTGATTTGATCAATTACTAGTTATGTACCTTGAGCATCATTTTGAGCCTCAGTTTCCACCTGCATAACTTGGAAGTAACTGTGATGCTCTTGGAAGAATGAAGTGAGGTATTGGGAACTACCAACCTAGCACAAGACGTGGAACATGGTTCTATGGTTGGTACTCAAGTGCTAGCTTCCTTCTCTTCTCTCATCCATGGGTGACTGTCACAAACTTTACAGAACAAAAAGCTGAGCCATGTCAGTGCAGAATTCCTCATGTGACATTTCGGGATCATCAAACATTTATAGGAAGATAAGAATTGCTGAAGAGTCCAGACCGACTCCATTCTGACTTCCTATTCCAGAAGAATCCCTTTCCCTGGTCTTTCTATTTTCTAACAGTCCTTCCGTAATCCCTTTTGCATTTTTGGGGAAAGTTTGATGTGTGCAGGCATGGAGGCCTGGCCACACACCATGGATGTTTGATTTTCCTTCTCTCCCCTTCTCCTACCATCTCTCATGAGGAAGCCTTAATCCGAGCTGTTGCCAGGTGATGAGATCTCCACATTCCTTCCAGCAGCTGCTATTTATGTATGGGTTCTGGTGGTGTTTTAACACCTGGTTCAATATTTACCTGTGACGGCTTCACTTTACTCTCTGACCTTATTCACAGAATGGAGCTGTCCAGAAAATGACATCTTGGGGATTGTTCTTAAGTATCCCCAAAGTTTACCACTCAGTATCCACCCATCTTTCCAAAAAGATTCTTCTAGGTAGCAGGTTCTGATGTGAAATCCTCTGCTATCTTTCTTTTCTTTTTCTTTCTTTTTTTTTTTTTTTTTTCAGACTCTTGAAGCTGTGAGCACTAGGAACATGATGAATTAATTAAAAGAAGTACATCCCAAATTTGTGGGTAACTAAAAGAACAAAGGAATGGAAGTGTTTTATTTGTCTCTTATGACTGAAGAGAAGAAATAAAATAAAACTCTTGATTCTTAAACTCTTCCTCAGCTGCAATGCTTACTTACAAAATCACATTGGTATAGCACCTGGCAATACATAGTTTTCAGATCCATTATTTCATTCCATCAACCCCACATGCTAGCACAAGGCTGGCGTTATTTGGAGATGGAGTATGGAGACCTAGAACTGTTAGATAGCTTGTCAAGCCATTTCTAAAGCTCATTTGAGTGAAATGGAGAATAACTAGGCAAAATTAAACATATGTAGAAAGAAGCATGCACTTAACAACCAGATGTTATGATGGGACTGTTAACATTGAACCCATTTTACAGATGGCTAACAATCATGTCTTGATTTGCCCAATTATATCAAATACTTTGTGAAGTGGTGGACAGGATGCATTCATACATTGTTTTTTTTTTTTTCATACATTGTTAAATAGAAAATATTATGGTAAGAACTGTGTCCCACAGTGGGGAGCATGGACATGGGTTCAGATAATCCTGTCTTTGAAACTTTGTTCTTCCATGGGCAAAGAACTCAGCCTTCTGGTTTTTATCTTAGTTGCTAAACATTCTGCACCTCAGTTTCCTAATTTTTAAAATGGGAATGAATATTGTCTTTTTTTTTTTAATGGTCTATCTTTATTATGTCAACGGAAAACAAGAAAGATTCCCCAAGTATAAACAAGAGAAAGCTCCTCATCAGTATCTTATTATTAACAACAAAAAAGCAGTATTTATGTTTACAGTCATTAAAAAAAAAAGAAACAGCCTGGATAGAAGTTGGGCTTGAGGGTAAGGTGGGGAGGAACGGGAGAAGATTGAGGGTGCAGGGGTTGGCCCAGACACCACATCTGCCCTTGTGGGGTTTGGGGTTCCCTTCCCACCCTGACCCAAGGACTGTTCTTTGAAGACAGGTGCCAGTGGGATTTTTCTTAGGGAAACAACTTGTCCATGTGAGCAGGAGCTGAGGCACGTTCCCCAGTGTGAGTGATGGAGGCTAAAGGAACAGACAGGCAGAGGGAAAGAATCTTATCCTCACCAACCCAAGAATGAGGAAGCCTCTTCCACTCCCTACTCACCAGTTGCCATGAGGAGGGGCCCTGGCTCTCCAGGGCTTCTGTCAACTGTCAGGAAGAGGGGCACCATCAATCTTCCTGTCCAACTTCTGGTACTCAGGTTGGGACCAGGGGCTGGGGCACTAAGACAGAGCTCTTTAGAGGCTAAGCATATTCCCATGTTGCTCAGAGCTAAAACTGGCTCTGTGGGAACTGACCGGCAAGGGAGAGTCAGGGAAGGAGGGAAGCAACAGGGGGGGGCAGGTCAGAGCAGCTGGTGGGCCCTGGGGCTGACCAGGGCCCTTACAGAAATCCAGATTGACCAGCGGTGTCAAAAGGGCAGAGGCAGACTCCAAGAAAGGGAGAAAGAATATCCCTACAGAGAAACGAGGACAGAAACACACACAAGGACACATAGAACCTGAGACACCCAGACTGACAAAAAGGTAGTAATCTGGGGACAGTGGTTAGCACCACTGTAAGACTTAAAAGTCAAAAGCATGCCTACTATACGGTAGAGACTCAGTGTTGGCTCACACACTGAAGAGCTTGTTGTCAGTATTTACAATCCCAGGAAGGTGCACATGCGACTGTGTTGTCTCAATTCTTGGCTGGGCCTCTGGGAGTTGAGGAGAGGGAAGAACTGGTTTGAAGCAAACTACCCCTGCACGCACAAAGCCCTGGTTTGCTGGCCAGGTCTCTGTCCTATGTAATTACAATGACATCTCAATATGTTCTCATGTCTCAAGGAGTCTTGCTTGTATCACATTTGCATTTGAAAGTTACAGCTCCGGAACCATAAATGCTGAACGGTGTCCAGGTAACTTGATGCCATGTGGAGCAAAGAGCTCGCCTTCAAAATGCTGCCAGGAAGATTCGCTTTTTATAGCACTTTTTATAAGAATTCCCGTGGAGGAGAATTCTCAGGAGAAGAATTTGGCCTCTTGGTTTGAAGCACATCTGGTTTTTTGAGTTGTCAAAGAGCAAGTAGTCCATAACAATTGAGAGAATGAGGTAAATGTGAAATTGGAGCTGGGCAAAGGAGAAATTCAAATTGCAGACAGCTTTGTTTATCTTTCAAAACATCCTGCCGGTTCACAAATTAGATGATTTTTTCAAATTAATTAAAAATGAAAAACCAGTGGAATCCCAGTGGAGCTATGTTGATCTAATTAATTCAGAGGCTACTTGCTAATTTTGGGTTTTGTAGGACTCTTGCTTTCCCCACTCACACCCAGTTGTTTAATTTTTGGTTAGTTCTCTGCCTAACCATGTCTCCTGTAATGTGTGAGTGAAGACGACAAAAGGGATCCAGTAAGTTACCTATGAGTGGAATCTAATATCTTAGTCTCAGGCACCTAAGAAATGTTTGCTAGATGAAGGAAGTCTGCTACTTAGAAGCAGTTCTGAGCTAATTGAGTTCTGGAGCTGCCGGGGACTTTGTCGATCTATTTTATTCTCACTCTCTATGTGTATAGTTAATTGAGCCATCAGAAGTCACCCTTAGAGGTTTTCTTTTGGGCTCCAGCAGTTCTTCGCATTTCCATGGTAGCCTCTGGGCTGGAGAAAATATTCAGATTTGGAATTCCGTGAAAATTCAGTTATAACCAAACCAGTGAAGATATCCAATTATCCTAATCAGAAGAAATTTTTGTCTTCTGTAAACTGTTAAGTAACAGTATTTGTGTGCCCCCCTTTAGCAGTTATCACATGCCTTACATTGTACTGGTTTGTATAGACAGTCCCACCTCCCCCACTGGAACACAATGCAGTCACTTTGAGGGCATGTTTCTACTCACCTTCATAATCTCCAGAGCAATCTCATAAAACTATAATGCCAGCCAAATTTGCAATTTATAGTTTTCTCTAAAACCATGTTAGTTAAAATAAAACCAGAAAGTCAGATCAAATTAATTTTAATAACATACTTATTTAAGCCAATACTCCCAAATTATTATAATTTTACATGTAGGGAATATAAGGAAGTATTAAAGATATTTTGTATTTAAAAAAATATGAAGTCTTCAACATCTGATATATTTTCCACTTGTGGTACATTTCAGGTCAGACAAGCCAGATTTCAAGTGCTCAAGAGTCACATGTGGCTAGTGTTAACCATATTGGACAGCCTGACTTTAGAATACTTCACTGTGGGAGGTAATACAGTACTCTGCTCTCAGACTGCAAATCATGTAGGTTCCCATCCCAGCTCTCACTGATCTGTACACCTCAACTTCTTTATCCGTGAGTAATGTTATAACGAGAGCAATACCTAGCAAATGGTAGGTACTCAGAAGGCATTTATTTGTTAAATGAATCAAAATATTTTTCATAGGGGGTTGTTTGAGGGTTGAATGAAATAATGCACATAAAGCCCTTAGCACAATGTATGGCACATGGATTCTCTTCAATAAAAATGACCTACTATTATTATACTATTATACATAGATAGTATCTAGATGTTAGAACATAGTCAATAGACATTTGCCTCTTGTGTCTGCTAGCCAAACTTTTATCCAACCTTTATATGCATCTCATAGCAGATCTTCTCTGTGAAACCTTCATCCATCCCAACCAAGTCCAGAGGAATCTGTTCTTCCTCAGTTCTTTTGAAGAACTTGATTCATCTTTAAAAAAAATTACTTATCACATTATAATAATAAGTCAAATTATAATTTATAATCTTATAAATTTATAATTTATTATAGTTTATAATTTTAAAATTTTCATTTTCTTATAGGTTATAAACCCCCACATGCAGGGGCATCATCTATTTATCTAGGTATCACTCATGAACCGCACATTAAGTAAACATGGTAAGTGCTCAGTATACCTTTAATGTATAAGAAATGAACAAATTCATTTCTCTGTAGCATGACAGGTTAAAATATCTCCCAGAAGAAAGCTTGTTGGACTGTTTTTCTGATCTGAACTGTTCTTAGAAATAAAAAAAAATATGGTGTCAGCTTTGAGTTTCCTTTTAAACTTTTATTGAGCTGATGGAGATTTCCTGAGATATTAAAACTCATAATTGGTTTTAATAGGACAATTATGGGCCCTGAGGAGAAGGTAATGTATCTATGATTGCCAGGAGATGGAAATTTTATAAAAAGCCTCTGAAACTAATATAACTCACACATCTAAACTGAAGATAATAAGTTATTTTTTCATTGTGGGTCACAGCTGTGTAGGGCACCAGCTAATTCATGAAGGGTGTATAGTTACCCAGGATTTAAACTTAGATAAACTTCAAGTCTGCATCTGCCAGTCACAGAACATTCTTAGTACTGGTCAGCACAGAGCTGTCACAGGTTTCCTTTTGCTCCTAGGACTTGGTCCTTAGAGGCACATCTGCACTGGCCCCAAGAAGCTTCTCTCTGGGGGCTTATGTTCATTTTTTACCTTCCATAAGATAAAGCAGAAGTGGGATTGAAGTCAGAATCAATGGCATTAGGTCAACTAGCTTTAAGTATGGTAAAATTATGTGGAAGATTAAAATTTTGTTTTTTTCTTGGTGTTCATTATGCCTGTCCTTGAATTTCACTCACATCTTCTTAGTTTTCTGGTACAGTTTAAGCAAAGGTAAACAGTTAATTCAATGAACAAGTGTTTATTTATTCCACTGAAATTGGTAACACTGTGTCGGGCCCTGGGGCATAAATAAGTGGCCTGCATTCTCATGTATGGTAGGAAAAATGGACACATGCAATTGCAGGAGTGCTGTGAAGGCTGTGGTAAAAGTTTGTATAGATTGCTGTGGGAGTACAGAGTAAGGAAAATTAATATTTTTAATGTATTAGATAAAGTGTAAAGCAGAAAAATCATGTGGATCTATTTTTTCTTGTCCAAGTAACCGTAAGTAGGTGAATAAACCCATCTAAGCCTTGGTCTCCTCAATGGCAAAATGGGGACAGTTAAAGTGTTTGTCTCTGTTGGAGCTGACTGGGGCTACAGGAAGGATCACCAAGCACTAAGAGGACTAGATATGTAGGCTGATGCATACAGAACACTTTGGCACAGTGGCAATGTGAATGAGTATTTGCTGTTCCTGCTCTAACCTAATAATGAGAAGGTTCTGAAGTGTATAATATACCTACATTTTCTGTAATTATACAGACTGCGATTGAATTTTACTTTATATTAGATCCAAGGTATTCTAGTGACAGTATGAAAATTTGTAATCTTTTTTTTTTTTTTCAAATTAGGATTTTCTAATTCAGTTCAAACCTCTTTGGGAGACTAATTCAGGGAAACTTACTCTGTCAACGTGAAGAGGTATTTTAAAGCCAAGACAGTTTAAAACTTGAGATGTCGGTGAAAGAATACATAGATCAGTGTATAGAATAGACAAATCAGAGGCAGCTTTAGTTTATAGAGCAGTTTATATATGATAAAGAAGGCATCACAAATTAATAAAGAAAGAACAGACTGTGTAATAAGTTATTTTGGGAAATTAGCTGTTTCAAAAAGAAAACATATACCCCCATTTCAAAACCTGTGGAAAAATTCAATACCTATGGATTAAGATTTAAATATAAAATCCATATACAGGTAGCAAATATAACCAAATAGGTACTCTTTGGTTAGAGAGATGGCTTCCCATTGCCCTTAGATTAGAGTCTTAATTTTTTTATTAACATATATTATTTGCTTCAGGGGTATAGGTCTGTGAATTATCAGTCTTATGCAATTCACAGCACTCACCATAGCACATACCCTCCCCAATGTCCATAACCCAGCCATCCTATCCCTCCTCCTACTTCCCAGAAGACCGCAGTTTGTTTTCTGAAATTAAGAGTCTCTTATGGTTTGTCTCCCTCCCTGGTCCCATCTTGTTTCATTTTTTCCCTTCCTACTCTCCACAACCCCCATGCCCTGCCTTTCAAATTCCTCATATTAGAGAGATGATATGTTAATGGTCTTTCTCTGATTGACTTATGCTTAGCATAATACCTTCTATTTCCATCCATGGCATTGCAAATGGCAAGATATCATGGGGCTTTTTGAGGGCTACATAGTATTCCTGTGTGCGTGTGTGTGTGTCTGTGTATTTCACATCTTCTTTATCCATTCATATGCTGATGGACATCTAGGTTTTTTTCCATAGTTTGGCTATTGTGGACATTGCTGTTATAAACATTTGGGTGCATGTGCCCCTTCGGATCACTATATTTGCATCTTTAGGGTAAATACCTAGTAGTGCAATTTCTGGGTCATAAAGCAGCTCTATTTTTAACTTCTTGAGGAACCTCCATACTCCTTTCCAGAGGGGCTACACCAGTTTGCATTCCCACCAACAGTGCAGGAGGGTTCCCCTTACCAACTGTAAGTTAGTGTCTGTCACCTCAGTGCACTAAAGCTTGTGTAACAGCAGAGCATATGTCTGTCTGGCTTGCTGTTGTTACCCTAGTATCTATTCATTACTTGACACATACTGGGCACTTAGAATCTGTTAGACCAAGTGGAAAAAAAAAAACAAGGAAAACCAAGATTTGATTAGATAAAAATTAAAACAAAACAAAAAAAGTTGGTGCTATTATAAATCATTGTGGAAGATAAATGATTTCAAAGTGGTTGAATGAAGAGCCTCCCACTCTTTTCCTCTACTCATAAATTACACCGAAAGTAAGGACAACTCCATCTTCAGTGGAACTCTCTCTATCTATGGCACAGAAGAGAATTAGAGGTAAATGCCCACAGACTGTGGCACTAATTGGAAATCCTTTGATTTACCCCACGAATTGGAGTCACCAAACATAAGCTAAGAATAAAGTGTATGGGTATTTGTTGGAGTGTGTCTGGGATTTGCTTGAAAGTCTTTTCAAGGAGCAATTAGATCCCTAGATATTCACTTCCTATGCAGAAGAAGCTAGTGATTGGAATAGAATGGAACCAGAGAGGCTGGAGAGAACAGCATGCATGGAGAAGTGGGGAGTTGGTACCTGGGCTAGCAAGTAGATGGACTAATGCAAGTCTTCTTGTTGAACAGCACCCAGTTCCAGAGCCTAGTAGCCAGGCTGATATGTCTCAGGAAGAGTTGAGAGGAAACTTCCTGGAGATTTGGGATTGCTACAGAGAAAAGACTAGCAGACCTTTGGCCATCCCCGTTGAGAAGGGAGCTGGCCACCAGATCACCTCATACTAACAAACACCAGTGGACAGACCTTGCTTTCCATCCTCACCCAGAACCTCCAGTTAGCATTTTTGCGTCCCACCCAGAAAAATGTAGTCTGGTAAGGCATTTGAGGAAATCTCTAACATGAAACAAGGAGATTATAATAGTAAATAAATGAATGAATGAATAACTAAAGATACATAGGTGGTGAGAGGAAGATTTGGAGTAATAGAAAATTTAGGAAGAATAAGATATTACAAAACAAATGAAAATTACCATTAATCTTTGAAAAGTCATGAAAATATATTGCATTCATGAAACAAAAACAGGATGCAGTAAAAAAAGATGATGTGGCAAACAAAAAGGACTCCTAAAAATTAAAAATGTTATGTTTTAAACTAGCATTTTAAATGAAAATGAACTACCATTCATTTAGTCAGTAAACACATACTGAGTGCTCATGATGTTTGGGGCAGTGGCCCAGGCATTGGTGGAAAGAAGGCCTTACCTTAAATACATATACAAGTAAAACATAGCTACTGTCAGTTGGGATGATAAATGCTTTGGTGAAGTAAGATAAGGTAAGGAAGAAAGCACCCGGAAGTTGTTACTGCTCAGGTGACATTTTGCAGAGACCAGAAGTAACTCAAATGGAGGTCCATGTGGACTTATGAGTGGAGAGCATTTCAGGCAAAAAGAAAAACCAATGCAAAGACCCTGAGATGAAACCCTGCTTGGACTGCTAACAAGGAAGCTAGTGGAGATGAAGTTGATGAGGCTTTGGAGACGACAGAAGTGACATAGGCCAGATTATGTGAAGTGACCCTGTCAGACCCAGTGGCTCACACTGTAGAAAATGTTTTATAATGCCTTCCATGCTTTCCTGAAACTAAATACATAGATAATATGACCTACATATATATATATATGTATACACATATATATATATATGTATACATATATATATATATGTATATATACATGTATATATATATATATATATATATGTATATAATTTTTACTAACTCATTTAATTTCCTAAGGGTAAAATACGTGAGGAATTTCTAAATATATGTGTGTTTAGTGTATGATTATACCAGAAGTCATAAAGAAGTCATCAAACGCTTCACCTTTAGTCAGAATCACCAGATACATGACATAAAAATGTAGATTGATACAAATGTGATATCATGGTGACTCAACTATCATGAGTGACATTGTCACTGATGACAGGACTTCATGAAAAGAACAATTCTTGACAAAGTTCCAAATGAAGTGTGAGGTTTAATGTCAGGTGAAGATGCCAGGAAGTCATGTAGGAGGTGAGGAGATTTGTCACTGTGCTGTGTGGAAGAACCTACCAGTCCTGCCCTGCTCACCAGCTCAGGAGAGTTCCACTTGTGGGAGCAGTAAAATTCCCCTGGAGAACTTTATAAAAGGCTCCCTGCATTGCAGCACCACCTTCATTGAGAGACACAGACTACGTCTGATCTCGGAAGCTAAGCAGGGTCGGGCCTGGTTAGTACTTGGATGGGAGAAACACAGACTGAAGGCCTTGAAAACTCTTCTAAGGGTTTTGGACATTTCATAGTGATATGGAAAGCCCCTGGAGTGATATGGCAGTGATATGGAAAGATACTGGAAGATTTTTATCAAGGAGTCTTATGACCCAACTCATATTTTAAAAGAAGATCTGTGTTGTGGATAGGCCATAGTGAGGAAGGGAGAAGGAAGGGAGACTCTGCAGGCAGCCAGGGTGGGTCTAGCTCAGAGTGTTGCTGAGAAGTGACTGGATTCTGGAGATTATATATATAATTTTAATTTTAATGTGAATGAAACAGGATTTACTAATGAATTGCAAATGAAAATGATAAAAAAAAAAGATGAGTTAAGAATGGCAAATGATAAAAAGAGAGGCGTTAAGAATTGCTTCTCTGAGGCAGTGTTCTGACATACTGTGATTCTTTTATAATGCTTTCTTGGCATGAAAGCCTATCCAAAGTTGTTAGGTTTTGCAAAGATATGCCGTTATTTGTCAGTAGTCTCCTAAGTTGAAGGTTCTTCAATTTTGCCTTTCACATGGCCACCCAGAGCCATCAGTGGGGGCTGGGGCTATGGATATTTTAGATATGATATTTTAGAAACTCATTTTGAGTTTCTTTTTTTTTTAAATTAATTTTTTATTTTTTATAAACATATATTTTTATCCCCAGGGGTACAGGTCTGTGAATCACCAGGTTTACACACTTCACAGCACTCACCCAAGCACATACCCTCCCCAATGTCCATAATCCCACCCCCTTCTCCCAAACCCCCTCCCCCCAGCAACCCTCAGTTTGTTTTGTGAGATTAAGAGTCACTTATGGTTTGTCTCCCTCCCAATCCCATCTTGTTTCATTTATTCTTCTCCTACCCACTTAAGCCCCCATGTTGCATCACCACTTCCTCATATCAGGGAGATCATATGATAGTTGTCTTTCTCTGCTTGACTTATTTCGCTAAGCATGATACGCTCTAGTTCCATCCATGTTGTCGCAAATGGCAAGATTTCATTTCTTTTGATGGCTGCATAGTATTCCATTGTGTATATATACCACATCTTCTTGAGTTTCTTTAATGAAGGTGCATGCATGGTCCAATACTGGAAATCTCATTAACCTGATCAACATAACATCATTTCACTACGTGATCATCTTACCACTGGACAGATGGTAAACTAGAGGGAGAGGTGAAATGAGTTTTCTAGCCCCCAAGGGAATAGGGTGCAAGCAACACAAAACCTCTCTTTTTCATAGACAGTATCCTTCAAGCCTAGAGGCTAATCACTAAAAACAGAAATCAAATTAAGAAATTAACGTGAGTTATTGTAAGGGTAGTTAGTGTTTAAAACTCTTATTATATCTTACAGAACTGATGAGCCAACTTGTCCCAGTGGCTGGATCCAAGAATCAGGGAGTGAAGCTAAAAAGGACCTTCAGTGGGTTATGAACTTCCTTCAGATTGTGAAATTCATGTAAATTCATGTGAATTCTACTCCACATTATTTCTATGCTTTCTTAAAATGGAAAAGTTATATTAAAACTATTTTCTATTAAGTGAAACATATATTATTTTTGTCTCATGGCTTCCTATGTGTGTACTCCCATGTATGCTGCAAAGTTACCAAAGCACATTTGTATTAGAGTGTGTCAAAGAGATGGCACAGACAAGCAGAGTAATTGAGGAAAGTCCAAAGAAGGTATTATAGTTATTATTTTTGAAGGCATTATTTTAAACCAGAATGGGCAGGGCTAAGGAAAACAAGCCCACTACAGTGGGTTGAATGCAGGGCTCAATCCTAAGACCCTGAGACCATGATCTAAGCCAAAATACTGCTTCACAATTCCTGGAACTAAAAATTGCCTTATATAGCAGAAAAGTGAATATTACTTTTTAAGGTAACAGATGTGGTTAAGGATGTTGAAATGAGGATATTATCTGGGATTATTCAAGTGGACTCTAAATACCTTCTTAGGTGTCCTTATAAAAACGACATAGTGGTAGGGGTGGGTAAAGCAGACAGGAGAGGGCAAGGCAATGTGAAGATGAAGGCAAGGCATGGACTGCGAGGCTTTAAGCCAAGGAATGTAGACAGTCACCTAAAGCTCCACAAGGCAAAGAATCACTTTTCCCCTAGAGCCTCTGGAGTGTAAACTTGCTGATGCCTTGACTTCAGACTCTAGGTTCTGAAACTGAGAAAATACATTACTGTTTTTTTTTTTTTTAAAGATTTTATTTATTTATTTGACAGACAGAGATCATAAGTAGGCAGAGAGGCAGGCAGGGAGAGAGGAGGAGGCAGGCTCCCTGCTGAGCAGAGAGCCCGATGCAGGGCTTGATCCCAGGACCCTGAGATCATGACCTGAGCCGAAGGCAGAGGCTTTAACCCACTGAGCCACCCAGTCACCCCCATTTCTGTTGTTTTAAGCCACCCAATGTTGTAGTGATCTTGGGGTGGCTTCAAGAATGTAACAGAGGCATCTTTATGCTAGCAATCATATGAAGCCATTAACACCGCTAGGTCTGGAGAGTCAGGGGAGGGAGTGACTACCAGCACTTGGAGAGAGGCTGCAGTTCTAGCAGGGAGAGCCCTGACCAGTGCTGTGATCTTTGGTAGAGCAATCTTCCCAAAAGGAAGGGAGCCAGGAGTGTAAATACCCTGGCCTCTGCTTCCTTCGATCTTCTTCTCTTATGTCCGTGGCTCCTATTGAATCCAGATTGAAGCAGGGAAGCTTGGCTGATGCCATTCTTAGAAACCAGCCTCCATGGAGACAGAAGAGTGGAATAGGATGGACAAGGGTGAAGAGAGAGTATCCAGCATCGTGTCTGTACTCCGGGTTGGTCACTTCAGGATGGTGAAAAGATTATTGGCTCAAGAGTCAGGAGACTAGGGGCACCTTAACCCCCAGTGGGTTAAGCCTCTGCCTTTGGCTTAGATCATGGTCTCAGGGTCTTAGGATTGAGCCCTGCATAGAGCTCTCTGCTCAGCAGGGAGCCTGCTTCCCCCCTCTCTCTCTGCCTGCCTGTCTGTCAAATAAATAAATAAAATATTTAAAAAATGTCAGGAGACTTAGATTCTAGTCTTTATGTCATTAGCTATCTCTGTACTTACTTATCTCTGAGTTTCACTTTTCAATATATCCAAAAGCAATTTTTTTTTTTTTTTTAAGCTTTAGAAGTTGGTTGTTAGCTGCAAAGACCGAGCAGGAGAAGGGGACTTAGTTGTGCCCCTTGACTGAGCAGGTCAAAATATGTTTTAGTGCTTGTGGTGGTTTTCTAGGCTTTGTGAAAGAGCCTATTGTTACAGGCTGAGGGATGTGGAAAGTGCTCCCAAGTATGAGGTGGGGGCTCTCGTCTTCAGAAACACTGTGTGCCTTTCTGGGTCCTGCCTGTGCTGTTTTTTGTGCTTCCTGCCCCATCCTCCTCCCCACTTCACTCCAGGCCAAGGAAAATCAAGTCGAAGTCTGTTCCTCAGAGATGGCCTCTCCTGACCACCCAAAGTAGACCGAATCTTAAAGTTCTTCAGGCCACTTGTGCACTTGGTACATTTCTCTGATATTTCACCATATTTGTCAATATACTACATGTTTGACTCTACTTTTTGACAATAAGCCCTTGCGGGCAAGAAAAATACTGTATTTCTCTTTCTCTTCGGTTCTTAGCACAGTATCTGGCACCTAGTGGATCTTTGGTATTATTTATTCAAGAAGGAATGAAATAGCAGAAAACAACAACAACAACAACAACAACAACAAAACCAAAACCAAAACCAAAATCCTGATTTTTTCCTAAGGGAATAACTTCCTCAAAATCTAGATGTACCCAACTATTTATATTATGTGCCTAGATTCACTCTAGAATTCAAAAGTAAGTCCGTCCAAACTTGCAAATCCAGGCTGGCTCCTTAACTATCCTGGTGTTTTCCACCTACCAAACTGTCCCCATGGCATTTCGGACAAATATCAGGGCAGAATATTTCCTAATGCATGAAATTATCTTCTTGGTGTAAATGTCCCCACTGTATTGGGAGCCCCTGAGGATGGAATATATGTCTTGCTATACTCCTAGCACATATCACAATGTCTGACACAGAATAGTTAATCAACTAAAATGTATTAGAAATAGCTGAATGCCTACATAATTGAAGTTAGTTTTATTATATCTTTGACAATTGCCACAGCATATAAAATGGCTGGATGGATTTTTATCAGTTTTCGACAATAGGTTTGAAATTGTATGATGTGAATTTAAAAAGATGTGTGGCATATGCAAGATTTATTTTTGGAGGAGTTCCAGGAAGCAACTCAGAGAGTCATTCACTGGAGTGGTTGAAACTGAGAAACAATGAAGAGCCCATAGGATTTTGGACCCTGAGAGACATGGCATATGCATGAGAAAACATATTGTGCTTTCAAACTGAGTCCCAAAGCAAAAGTCACTAGGATAGATGCTTTAAATAGTCAGCATTGATTTGTGTTGAGCTGCTTCTCAATTGGACATTTCTGTGTTGCTTGCTCCAGGGTGACTAGCGGTAGGGATTTTCAATATAACTACAGGTAATGAGTCTCTCCAGCAACAGGAGATAGCCAGCTAATCTTTATGATGGCATGTGTTTTACAAAAACCCTCTTATATTTTAGTCTATTTGCTCCTCCCAATAATTCTGTTAGGAAGTTATTTTGTCCTTAATTTATATGAGGAAGCCAGGGGTCAGTAAGTGATGGGTCCAAGCTCACAGGACTAACAGAGTCAGCTAGAATGTGTACCAACATTTCCTAATGACAAAGATAAAGATTATTTCACTAAATTACACTCCCTTCCCCAATAAAATTTGCTAAAGAATGTCAGTCTTCCAGTGGGTACCGTTCCTGATGGATCGGGTCTTCCTTCTCCCTCCTATTGATGATGGATACAATGTTAATGAGCAGGAAGCCAGGTAACCCACGGCTTATGGTCTTGCATGACTGCCCCAAGGTTTTTGATGAACCCCTTTGTCTCTTAGCAAGTTTTCAATTTAGTTTTATGATGGAGTAAAGACACAATTAGAAATATAGTGAGAACCTTCTGAGATGAAGCTGATGGAGAAGTTTTATGGATGTAGCTGAGTCTTTAAAATTTTTTCTCTGACCATCTCTGTGTCAGACAATGGACAGGAACTGGAGTGAACCAGGCTGGGGAGTTTCAGATGTTTAATGACAGGTACCAGAAATAATGGGGACCTATTGCATCACTGTCAGATAACACGTCCTCTACCCTCAGCTTCTTGCCAGGGTTGGACATTAATCAGTTGCCTCCTGGTTCTTAGTCTCTCTGACATGGCGACTGTTACTCAGTCTCATTTGCCACCAATTCCCTTCCCCTTGCACTTCCTCTTGCCAAATATATTTGGAGTGACAATGAGAGATTCCAAATGGTAAGTTTTGACCGACCCATTGGGCCGTATGTTTGAAAGAGGAAGTGGTGGGCAGCAGTGATCGGCAAGCACAGTCTGAGAAGACTAGAAGGAAATCTAGTCTGGGTCTCTACTAGTGAGATACCTGAGAATTTTGTCGCCTTCAACTCTGAGCTGGTCTGGGATTTTGCTGTCTTTTATCTGGCTTAGCACCTTTTAAGAACAAAGCGGGATGACTCTTGATATTGTACTGTGGGTATGATGCTAACAATTCATGGAAGTGGTCTAACTTTGAGATGAACAAGAAAGTGCGGTGCAGTGGAATAAGAATGGCCTATGGACCCTGTACTGTGACATCATCAGCTTGTGGCTGCTGGCTTGGTCTTTAAAGGCAGAGGCATGAATTCAAATCTCTACAATCCATTTTATAGCTTCATGACTTTGGAGAAATTATTTCTTTGAGTCTCAGTTTCTTCATGAGTAAAATAGTTGCACTCGCCATGTAACATTGTGAGGATTAAATGCTTTCTGATGTGACAATGTTTAGCATCTTCAAGTGCTCATTAATACTGGATTTTAACATACTACAGTCTCAACATTGGCTGTACTTTAGAATTATCTGGGGAGCTTTAAAAATTCCCAATGCCCGGGCCACACCCCAAGCTAATCAAATATGGATCTCTGGTGTTGGGTATCAGCAATTTTTAGTCTCCCTTGGTGATTCTAATGTGTGACCAAGAATGGGAACTACTGTTAAAGTGTATTTTATCCTATAAAATTTCATCTTGTGTAGACTCCATCTGGATAAAAATGAATGATGGAATGAAATTAAATCTTTTTAAGTGCAATCACCTGCCAGGTGCCTTTCATAATATTCCCATTTTATAAGTGAGCAAACTGAGGGGTTCAAGGGTATGGAGCTGGGATTCTGATGCAGGGACTCTAAATCTCAGTAAATGAAGTTTCTTCTACACTTGGGCCACATACTTTCTAAGCTGGTCTTGTGGCCTGGTGCTTGAATTTAGTTCAGAATATGCTTTTCTTGTTAAGTTATGGAATAAACCCTATAAGAAACACCCAGGCAAGTGTTATGAAGTATTAATTGCTCTTTCCCCATTATCACAAAGCTAAAGGAGATTACAGCTGATAGCAGAGGCCTGAGAACCAGATGTGCATACAGATTTTGTTCTTACTACCTCTTACCCCAGTGGTGTTAGGCAAGTCACATACCCTCTCTAAGCCTCTCATGCCTCATCTGTAAAAAGGCAATAGACTATGCCCAAACAAAAACCCGCCCATGGATGTTTGTTAGTAGCTTTATTCATAACTCCCAGAACTTGGAAGCAACTAAGATGTCCTCCAGTAGTTGAATGGATAAACTCTAATACATTCAGGCAATGGCATATTATTCTTCACTGAAAAAAAAAAAAAGAACTATCAAACCATCAAAAGATATGGAGGAAACTTAAATGCATATTACCAAGCAAAATAACTAATGTGAAAAGGCTACATGCTATATGATTCCAGTAATATGACATTTTGGAAAAAGCAAAACTGTCAAGACAGTAAAAAGATCAGTAATCGCTAGGGGTTGGGAAGAGAAAGGAATGAATCTTCAGAGCATAGAGGATTTTTATGACAGCAAAACTACTCTGTATGGTATTATAATGGTACATGCCATTATATGTTTGTCCAAACCCATAGAATGTATAATATCAAGAGTAACCTTAATGTAAACTATGAACTTTGGGTGATTATGATGCACCAGTGTAGGTTCATCAACTGTAAAAAATATACTACTTTGGTGGGGGATATTGATAATAAGAAAGCAATGCATGGTACGGAAGCAGAAAGTATATGGGAAATCTCTGTGTCTTCTGTTCAATATTCCTATGGACCTAAAACTACTCTAAAAAAAAAAAAATAAAGCCTGTTAGAGGAAAAAGGCAATAGATTTGAAAATTCTGATTGTTTCTCCCTTATTTTTTGGTGGTAAAATTAGGGAAGTATGTTCTCATGCAGTGTGATCTCATGCAGGACCCTTATAATCCCTTATGCTCTTTTCCAAATTCAAGGCAAGCCAGACATAAACCAAGGAGGAGTCTTCTCTGATCGTCATGGACTAGGTTAGATCTCCAAGGCCAAATAATATAAAAAGTATATTGGATAAAGCAGAGTAGTGGCCAATGTTGGAGACCTGCAAATTCTCCACTTTGGAACTTCCTAACCAATGACCTAAAAGAGTGACAACTATAGAAAGACATTGACTTCCTCTGTTCTTGAGACAGCAAAGGGGGACCTAAGATGGCCAGAGCCTAGGCTTCCCATTCTGGCCCACAGAGTCTAGTCTATATCCCTGAGTCATGGGATATGATCAGACTCTTTGTGGAGTAGGATGAGAAGAAGATATGATAAGCACTGCTTTTGTCTGTCTTGTGCCCTCACTCACTTCCACTCAAGTCTGTCCTTGTAGTTAGGGACTGGGGAGGCTCTGAGAAGAGTGTTCACCATAGCACTCTGTCATTAATTCTAGCCATAGGATGCTGGTAAACTGAGATGACTTAGCAGTGAACCTGGGAGCCACAGAAGATCACTGAGAACTGAGATACTGATCCAGGAGCCCCTCTGCTGGGTGATAATGGCATTGCTCCGGTATCTTAGTCCAGGCCCAGATCTGTAAAGAATGCTATGGAAGATGGTGGCTTTTATAATCACTGTGGAGGTTCTGTGCTTAAAACTATATTGGGGCGCCTGAGTGGCTCAGTGGGTTAAAGCCTCTGCTTTCAGCTCAGGTCATGATTCCAGGGTCCTGGGATTGAGCCCCGCATTGGGCTCTGTGCTTAGCAGGGAGCCTGCTTCTTCCCTCTCTATCTTCCTCCCTCTCTATCTACCTGCCTCTCTGTCTACTTGTGATCGTTCTCTCTGTCAAATAAATAAACAAAACATTAAAAAAAAATAAAAACTTGTTACTGTACAAGGAAGCACGAGGTACTGGACTCTGGAGTCTGCCCTTCTAAAGGAAAAAACGGCACATTTTTTATAGGTTTAGCCACACTGAAAAGGAATTTGGAGACATTAAATTAACTAGATGTTAGACTGAGAACCAGGTTTCAGTTCTAGCAAACATAGAGACCATAAGTAAAGAGCTTAAAAGCTAACCCTCTTTACTTAGTCTTAAAATCAATTCTTATAAGAAAGCATGGAAAGAAGAGAAATCTAAATGTTTACAAGTTTAGCTGGAGACTGACATTGCAAGTAGATTCAGCTCTCAGAAGACTCAATAAAGCAAAATCAGCATCAAGTATTTGCAAACAAAATATCCCTTAAAACCCATTAGAGGAAGGGAGAAGTGATTTGGACAGCACCAACAGAGGCTTTGGAAGAAATTTCTGATGTTCAGAGAAGCATAAAGGTGCTTTCATTCAAAAATGGAAGGGAAAAGCAGGAAAACTTCTTTTAAAGAGTGGGTGGGTGGCAGGGAGTTTCAGAAAACCCTAACTGCCTATGGAGCAAGTTCCAAATAGAGAAAGTCAGATCAAGGCTCTAAGTGAACCTTGCTAAAGATGAGTGGCTGGGCTACTATTTTGGGGGAATACAACATGGATCGTGGGAGCTTGGAATCAGATATATTGAAGGGATCTAATGAAGATCTCTTATAGGATAAAATTAGGGAGTTTTGAATGTGGTGGAGTTACATACTTATTCATGAGATCTTGGAAAAAAAGGTAACCAAATTCACAAGAAGTTAGTTGGTGAAATAATCGATCTACTGAAACATATATGAAAAGTTTTGAAGCCAAGGAATGTTGGCTTCATTTAAAAAACACCCAGTTAGAAAGGGAGAGGTAGAAGCTCTAGAAGGAACACCAAATCCTACAGCATCAAGAAAAACAAATGTGTAGCTCATACTCAATTTATTGAGAATTTATCCTGCAAAGAAGAGAATCTTTCCAAAAGAGAGAAAAGATCATTAAGTGCTTGTGAAGAGCTGCACACTTATAAAATTCCACTAAAATTTATTTCAGGAAAATATGGAAACATCATTCAGTATTATCAAATTACTCTGATTTCTGATATTGATCCCAATATCCCACGATATTGGGATGACAGCTCTCTTCTGAGAAACTCTGAGAACATACCCTCCCCCAAAATACATACATCACGCAAAAATTGGTTGAAGGAGGATATAAAGGCATCGAAAGTATTGTTCCATTCTTGATATAGGTACATTTGGCAGATGCCTGAGAGGAATAGTAGGAATCTTCTGAATGACCAGATCTTCAAGAAAGGAGGAGCATCAGGCTGTCAAGGTATGGGCACAAATGACCTGGTGCTCAGTGAGGATCATCTGCCTCCAGTTTGACTGGATCTATCCTGAGATAGCACGTCTTCCACAAGTAAGGCAGAGCCTGTCTTGGTACTGTTCCTCCTACAGGCAGAAGCTCAAACTACACTTCCATGTCATAGGGAAACAACTGATACAGGCTGTGGTTCTCCATATTGTTCTTCAGTCAGAGGCAAGGTGTAGAAAAGGGTTCCAGGAGGAAGGCTGTAGGAAGAGAATACCCTGCCCTTCCCCTCTCATGAAAAGTAAGGAAAAAGCTCCCTAAGAGTCCATTCTGTGAGAGGTTGTCCCTCCTGCAACACTGTTCTCCTCTGGTAATAAGGAATGTCAGAACATCAACCACTAGATTTGCCTGTCTGTCCACACAATCTGGAAACACAAGTAGATCACATCCAATTGGTCTGCTTCCACAGAGTCTACTTTGAAGATCTAGAATAACAGGGGGATTTTTGTCTCTCTCTACAAAATATCCTTTTGTCTCTTTTAGTATTACTCTGTTATGAGACTATACAGTGGCTCACTTTGAAATATGATAGGTTGCAATTGTTAGTACAATATACTGGAGCTTTAGAATATAATCCGAGGGGCACCTTGGTGGCTCAGTCAGTTAGGTGTCTGCCTTTGGCTCAGGTAGTGATCACAGGTCCTGAGATTGGAGCCATGCGTTGTCGGGCTCCCTGCTCAGTTGGGAGTCTGCTTCTCCCTCTCGCCTTTCTGCTCTCACTGCTTGTGCTCTCTCTTCATCCTCTCTCTATCAAATACATGAATAAAATCTTAAAAAAAATAGAATATAATATGAATCTCATAGGCCAATTGATTTCACTTTATTCAATTCACAGATAGTATAATTAGATATTTTTGTTGTCACTAACTAAAATAAGCCAGATACGTGTACACAGTATATGTATTCTTGTTTAGCATGTCCCCCATAAGATCAAGTGTAATAAAAATTTTACATGAAAAGTTTCATCAGTAGAAACATTTAAAATTCAAGGTTTATTTCTATATAACAAGGGCTCATTACCCTGTGGTTGTAAGATTGGTATTATTTATCATTATAAATTTGGTTTATCAAAAAACCAAAAGAGTTTTTAATAAAAGGCATAGACCTACATTAGTGACTAGAAAATTAACTCAATTCACAGGAAATATATACATTTTTATAATTCGGAGATTCAGCATCGGTTACTGTGTTGAGGGCTCTTGTAGAGTACAGCCTGTCGGATTGCCTAAATAATTCTATCATACTTACAGATTATTGTAGTCACTGTATCATTTGGTTTATAGGGAGGTTATATAGCTAATATGTGGTGTGGGTTGGGAAGGAACTATTTAAGTCAATGCTTATTTGTACCCAGGCTTAGAACGTTGAGTGATAATTGAGACTTGAATTGGAAGGTTTATAGAATATTTAATTTTAGGATTTGGGAACTTATAATAAAGTCATTTTGTTTTTTTAGTTAAATGTGTCTGCAAGGTCAGTGATTGTTATTGAGAGCTGCAATTTCTGATAATCCCCATGGTTTGGCAGAGAATTCATTCCAGGGCGCATATCCATGCATACCTTTGGAAGAAAATAGCCTGGCATGGATTTCTGTATGTGTGATGTGTGACCAGGGACCTGAATTACTTTAGTGAGTGTGTAGAGGCTGAATGACTATTATATTTCCTATTATACACGGTCACTATTCATCAAATACATTACAGTGCAACAAAAAGGACAGAGGTTTTGTGCTGAAGTGCAGTGGGGGCTCTCTATGGAAAAGCCTTATGAAGGAACCTGAAGAGGTCAGTAATAGGAGCAGAACTTGATAGAATGGGATTCAGTATTGGCAAATGCAGTTTGATACATATGGGACAAAATAATGTGCAGTACAGATATTAAATGGATTAGAAAAACCTGGAAAGTACTGATGGTAAAAAAACCAAAAAACTTAAAACAAAAAAACCCAAAAAACAAAAAGCAAAAAAGAAAAAAGAAAAAACAAAACCATGGAGTCTTGCTAGCAGATAATAAATTTGATCTGGATTCATAAGGGACAAGAAAAATAAGCTAATGCTATTGTTAGCAATGGGGAATAAGTCAAGTACCACATTATTTGAGATCTCAATCTCATATCTTAATAAAAACAAGCAAAAAACTCCCCCAAACCCAAAAACTATTGGGACGCCTGAGTGGCTCAGTGGGTTAAAGTCTCTGCCTTCCACTCAGGTCATGGTCCCAGGATCCTGGGGTCAAGCCCCACATCGGGCTTTCTGCTCAGCGGGAAGCATGCTTCCTCCTCTCTTTCTGCCTGCCTCTGCCTACTTGTGCTCTCTGTATGTCAAATAAATAAAAATAAAATCTCATTAAAAAACCCCGAACTATTATCTTATCCTACTATTCCCTTTTCCTTAATTTATGAAGCCACTTCCCCTGGATTTTTCTGTAGTGTTGGAAATACTGCTTGTTTGGGGGAAGGGGCCTACAGAGTACAGGGTTTTACTTCTGGGACATCTCATTTCACAGCTACATATAGCATTTAATGAGGTAAAAATGACTTCATAGTTAAAAAGAAATGAAATAAAAGAAAGCAGATCCATCTTTTCTGAAGTAAGCCATTTCAATTTCTCTACTAATTAGATGTGAAGAAATAAACTTCTCCTGGGTAAGACAAGACCAGCTTCTGTAGAAGGCTCAGCATGACTCTACTCACATACATCAGACTGTGAGTTGGCAGTAGAAGAGATCTAGGATTTTGTGTTTGTGGCCAAGACCAAAGGGTGTGTAAATTGCTGATCTAGCGCTCTTATCTGTCTTAAGGAATGAATGACTGAATTTAGAAAGTTGAGAGTACAAATTCTGATTTGACTAAAAAGAGTCAGGTAATTCATTTATCAGCTGTACCCTGACATGCACAGTTCATTTTTGATAATGGATTGCTTATAAACCATTATTTATTGGGCATTTTTGGTATATACATGTACAGTAATAATTGTAGGAATTGCTCCCCAAAGTCTAAAGGATTGCTAGATTTAAATGTAAGAATTCTGAACAAAGTGTCCATAGGAGGGTAAAAGATAATAAAGCGATTATATACTGAATCTCTTTGAGGATTTCTATTTATTCAAGAAAGGTGACCACCAAGATTGAGTTTTAGATAATTTAAAAACAACAGAGCCGCCTCCCAAATATGTTGGTAGGAGAATCACCATTGCAGTAAAATAACTTTTCTTCCTCTCCACTGCTGTATTTTATAGCAAACTTGCATTGCATTCATTTATCATTCCATTTGTTGAGTCTTTCACACAAATGATGTTGATGTTGTACTAGGCAGTACGGTGAATATAGAAAAATAGAAAACCTGGATTTTTTACTCTGGAAGGAAAAAAAAAGTGGTAAAATGATGTGCTGACCAGGGGAAATTGCTGGCACTTATTTAACACTCTGACCATGTAAGTTATTTAATGTCTCCAAGACCAGGTTTCTTCATCTGTAAAGAGAATAACATTGTCTGCACACACACACACAAAGATTTTTCTTGCAAATAATTCTGTGATGAGTCTGTATGCTCATACAGTGCCTCATACCTTGTAAACACTCCATAAATTTAAATTCTCTTCTCTCTTTTGAATGATACTGTGTGATAGTATATGGTGATTGCTAAAAGTGCTCAGAAAGGAAAGGTTTGAGTGTAATGCAATGGAGAGAAATGGCTTTGCTAAAAATATGGAATTTTAAGAAGAGAAAGATGAGCTCAGTATCAGACATTTTTGGAAAGATCTTTAAGACAAGAAAGGCCCATAATAGCTAGACCTGACCCTGTCTCCCCTAGATAAACCAGTGCAGCTCTGTAGTGGAAAAGGGCAGGTGTGGAGAGTGTAGTATATTTACTAAAGGCCTGTGTTTTGGCATCAGAAAGAACTAGGTTCTTACCTGGATCCATCAGTTACTTTGTGATCTCAGGAAAGTTACATAAACTGTGAGCATCAGTTACCTCACCTATTAAGTGGGATAATGGTACCTAACCTCATGAGAAACTGTGAGAAGTAAAACAATTGATTATATAGGAGGTGCTCAGAACACAGCTGATGGTCACTGTATAAGTATTAGTTCATGTTAACTTCTCTGAACTCAGAATGCACCTTAAAATCAATAACCTGTCCAGTTCTCTCAGCTAGAGTATCCTAGAACACAGAGCCTGAGGTCAAAAAGTATGTATTTTCTTTTGGGTGGTTGGGGGGAGAGAGGTATAGATTGCAGTTCAAAGAGTGAGAGAGAAAAGAAAGTGAGTCAGGAAAGTAGATAAGTAAAAGCAAAAATAGGAGATCATTACCCAGCTTCACAGAACACCCATATCGTCTAGGTCAGAAAGGATCTGACTGGAAAAGCCATATGGAACCACTGTGTCTCACAGCATTTTGATATCTGTTGGGGAATGGTGAACAATTTCCTTCCTCTGTTCTGTTTTTCATTGGTCAAATTTTGGTTTAATTCCCCTCAACCCCTCTGGGGTTTGTTATTTGATGTCTCCACTGGGGAAAAGAGAGTTTGAAGGGATCTGAGTGGGTTGGACGTGAGTGCTGGAGGTATGAAGGCCACACCACAGTAAACATGATGGAGGCCACGCGGAGACTGGATGCTTGCATGTTGGAAAACTGATTCACTTTCCGGCCTGCTTGCCCCACTAGGCTTAGATGGTCACATCTTTATATGAGGAAACTGTGGGATATAGCAGTGGACCTGGAAGCAGGACAAGCAGTCTAGGCTTGGGAGGCAGGTAAGATTGAGCCTATCTCATGAAGAACAGAACTGGGTCCAGTGCAGAGGCACATAAATAAATTTACAGTGTCTTAGCTTCAGTTAAATACCAGAATATTAGCACCAACTTTTGGGGTTTAGGGACTAAGTGAGTTTAGCACAGAGTGGGCACAAGAAAGTTCTCATTTAATTTTAACTCATGTTACTAATATTGTAATTCTTATTCTTTTTTTTTTTTTAAGATTTTTATTTATTTATTTGACAGAGAGAAATCACAAGTAGATGGAGAGGCAGGCAGAGAGAGAGAGAGAGGGAAGCAGGCTCCCTGCCGAGCAGAGAGCCCGATGCGGGACTTGATCCCAGGACCCTGAGATCATGACCTGAGCCGAAGGCAGCGGCTTAACCCACTGAGCCACCCAGGCACCCCTGTAGTTCTTATTCTTTAAAACTTTTATGGGAACAAAAAAAGGTTAAGGTAGGGTGATAGAAACAAACAAACAAAAAACAAAGATTTCAGACTGATTTAAAAAACCCTGACAGGAAAGTAAAAGTGTCCTGCTTGTTCTTGAACTTGCACTGTCTTTATTTCTTACGTTGGGTATAGTCAGTCTTTCAAGCTTGTCTCAGCGGGCCTATTATTATTTTTTTCTTCTTTAAAACAATGCTATATTCATTTTAATTTTAGGGGGGCAAGGCAGTTTTCATCAGCTAGTACATCCCCACTTAATTATGCGACAATTATTTGAAAATCAGTAATTTTCACTCACAGTATTTTTCAGCACCGTGTATTTGCTCAATGTAGCAAGCTGTATAGACGGCATGAAAAAAACAGTGCAAGAGACTAGCAGTTTTTCACAGCAAATTCCCAAGAATGTCCACATGCAAATTGATTTTAACTTCATGCTGCTCAGTTTGGGAGCACAATTCATTGAAACCTAGCATGAACCTGAAGGACTTCTTTTGGAAGAGAATGGCCCTTGATGAACCATACATTTTTCAGTGTTTAGAGTCTAAACTGGTTTTAATTTTATGTAGTTCCATGGTTGTGTTCTAGTTTGCAATGTAGTCCTGAGTATCAGAGCTCATTAATGTCTTTCATTGCTTTCTCTTTACCACTGAATTAAATCTCCATAAATTAGATGTTCATACTGTCCAATGATATGATTCCTCTTCTCAACTTGCATAGACCCATAATCATAGTGCATCAAAGAGATCTGTGATCTATAAAGATTACATTGAATATAGAAATGCCTGATATTAAAAACATTTGTGTGTTTAATGCTTTTCCAGATTCTTTTCAAGCCATTTTATGGATAATGTGATATTTCTTTAATTTAAGGAGCATACAACATATGCTGATGAGATACTTCTTATGTAGACTGCATATTAAGAACTAGGAATAAGCATTTCCAGGTTTTGCTATTTAGACAAGCTCAAGTATATGTCAAATTATTTGCAAAGGACATGTAATTTTTTATGCACATACATCTCATAATATCATTCCATGGCTGCAAGGCAAAAACTCTGCATCTTGAACTCAATCCATTTGGAAAAGTTAACTCCCGGTATCTGCCTTATCATACATGTGCCAGATAATTTATAATGGTACCTTTCTCTTTATTATCAGTTGTCAGGTTTTTTGGGGTGTGTGCATGTGAAATGATATTTAATTCAACATGAATGCCAAAATAACACACAGATCCCAATTAGGAGAAGGGCACAATAAAAATTTTATAGAGGAGCCAAAGCAGAATTCAAATGACTGAAGATGCTGCTGTCAAGTGGAGAGAACTTCATTTCACTTGGGTAAGACTGCTCCTGACTTCATTGCTGACTTACCTTTTCTTTGAAATTATACTGAACTCCTCTTCAAAATATGTGAATGTTATTTCCTGGGTGGGAAGGAATAAGAGGAGGACTACTGGTCATTGCCCTTTTATTAAAAATTTTCAACAATCCCCTATTTCCTTTAGGGTAAAAGACAAACGCTGAAGCAAAAGACTAGGAACCAAATTTTGTCCTCCTCAATTCATATACTGTGTGAAGGTATTAGAAGACAGGATTTTTAAGATCTTTAAGATTCAATAAGTAAATCACTCTTTAAGATTAAATAAATAAAAAATCTTCAAGATTAAATGAATAAAGGGAGGAGTCAAGATGGCGGAGAAGTAGCAGGCTGAGACTACATCAGGTAGCAGGAGATCAGCTAGATAGCTTATCAAACCATTGCAAACACCTACAATCCAATGGGAGATCGAAGAGGAGAAGAACAGCAATTCTAGAAACAGAAAATTGAACACTTTCTGAAAGGTAAGACTGGCAGAGAAGTGAATCCAAAGCAATGGGAAGATAGACTGCGGGGGGAGGGACCTGTTCCCGGCAAGCAGCAGAGCAACCGAGCACAAAATCAGGACTTTTAAAAGTCTGCTCCACTGAGGGACATCACTCCAGAGGCTAAACCAGTGTGAAGCCCACACGGGGCCAGCGTGGCCCCAGGTCCCACAGGGTCACAGAACGATCGGGGGTGTCTGAGTGTTGCAGAGCTCGCAGGTATTAGACCAGGGAAACTGGCTACAGAGACAGAGCCGAGGAGTGAGCTCTTAGCTTGGGGTTACCTTGAACCAGTCGCAGGCTCGGTGAGCTTGGAGTGCGGCTGGAGGCTAGGGAGATGGGACTGATTGGGCTCTTTTCTCTGAAGGCACACTGAGGAGTGGGGCCCCAGTTCTCGCTCCTCTGGGCTGGAGACTGGGAGGACGCCATTTTCATTCCTGTCCTCCTGAACTCTATGGAAAGCATTCAGGGAACAAAATCTCCCAAAAGTGAACCCTTGGTAAAGGTGGTGCAATTCCGCCTCTGGCAAAGACCCTTGAGAATCACTACAACAGGCCCCTCCCCCAGAAGATCAACAAGAAATCCAGCCAAGACAAAGTTCACCTACCAAGGAGAGCAGCAGAATTCCAGTGGAGGAAAAAGCAAAGCATGGCACTCATGGCTTTCTCCCCATGATTCTTTAGTTTTGCAGTTAATTTAATTTTTTAAAAAATTTTATTTATTTTTTATTCTTCCGCTAAATTTTTTTAACTTTTACCCTTTTCTTTTCTAACATTTTTTTAACTAGTTTATCTAATATATATATATATATATATATATATATATATATATATATTTTCTTTTTTATTTGTTTTCTTTTTTAATTTTCTTTTTCTGAATTTCTTTTTATCCCCTTTTTCCCTCCCACGATTTGGGGTCTCTACTGATTTGGTTAAAGCATATTTTCCTGGGGTCTTTGCCACCCTTTCAGTATTTTATTTGCTCCTTCATATACTCTTATCTGGACAAAATGACAAGGCGGAAAAACTCACCACAAAAAGAAGAACAAGAGGCAGTATCAAAGGCTAGAGACCTAATCATTACAGATATTGGTAATATGTCAGATCTAGAGTTCAGAATGATGATACTCAAGGTTCTCGCCAGGCTCAAAAAAGGCATGGAAGATATTAGAAAAACCCTCTCTGGAGAGATAAAAGCCCTTTCTGGAGAAATAAAAGAACTAAAATCTAACCAAGTTGAAATCAAAAAAGCTATTAATGAGGTGCAATAAAAAATGGAGGTTCTTACTGCTAGGATAAATGAGGCAGAAGAAAGAATTAGTGATATAGAAGACCAAATGACAGAGAATAAAGAAGCTGAGCAAAAGAGGGACAAACAGCTACTGGACCACAAGGAGAGAATTTGAGAGATAAGTGACACCATAAGACGAAATAACATTAGAATAATTGGGACTCCAGAAGAAGAAGAAAGAGAGAGGGAAGCAGAAGGTATATTGGAGAGAATTATTGGGGAGAATTTCCCCAATATGGCAAAGGGAACAAGCATCAAAATCCAGGAGGTTCAGAGAAACCCCTCAAAAATAACAAGAATAGGTCCACACCCCATCACCTAATAGTAAAATTTACAAGTCTTAGTGACAAAGAGAAAATCCTGAAAGCAGCCAGCAGAAGTCTGTAACATAGAATGATAAAAATATTAGATTGGCAGCAGACTTATGCACAGAGACCTGGCAGGCCAGAAAGAGCTGGCATGATACAATCAGAGCACTAAACGACAAAAACATGCAGCCACGAATACTATATCCAACTAGGCTATCATTGAAAATAGAAGGAGAGATAAAAAGCCTCCAGGACAAACAAAAACTGAAAGACTTTGCAAACACCAAAGCAGCCCTACAGGAAATACTGAAAGGGGACCTTTAAACAAAGAGAGACCCTAAAAGTAGTAGATCAGAAAGGAACAGAGACAATATACAGTAACAGTCACCTTACAGGCAATACAATGGCACTAAATTCATATCTCTCAATAGTTACCCTGAATATTAATGGGTTAAATGCCCCAATCAAATGACACAAGGTATCAGAATGGATTAAAAAAAACCAGCATCAATATGTTGCCTACAAGAAACACATTTTAGACCTGAAGACACCTCCAGATTTAAAGTGAGGGGGTGGAAAACAATTTACCATGCTAATGGACATCAGAAGAAAGCTGGGGTGGCAATGCTTGTATCAGATCAATTAGACCATAAGGCAAAGACTATAATAAGAGATGAGGAAGGCCATTATATCATACTCAAAGGGTCTGTCCAAAAAGAAGATCTAACAGTTTTAAATATCTATGCCCCTAATGTGGGAGCAGCCAACTATATAAACCAATTAATAACAAAATCAAAGAAACACATTGACAATAATACAATAATAGTAGGGGACTTTAACACTCCCCTCATGGAAATGGACAGATCATCCAAGCAAAAGATTGAAAACGAAATAAAGGCCTTAAATGACACACTGGACCAGGTGGACATCACAGATATAATCAGAACATTTCATCCCAAAGCAACAGAATTCTGTATTCTGTATTCTTCTGTAGTGCACATGGAACATTCTCCAGAATAGATCTCATCCTGGGTCATAAATCAGGTCTCAACCAGTATCAAAAGATTGGGATTATTCCCTGCATATTTTCAGACCACAATGCTCTGAAGCTAGAACTCAATCACAAGAGGAAATTCGGAAAGAACACAAATACATGGAGACTAAACAGCATCCTTCTAAAGAATGAATGGGTCAACCAGGAAATTAAAGAAGAATTGAAAAAAATCATGGAAACAAATGATAATGAGAACACAATGGTTCAAAATCTGTGGGACACAGCAAAGGCAGTCCTGAGAGGAAAATATATAGCGGTTCAAGTCTTTCTCAAGAAACAAGAAAGGTCTCAAATACATAATTTAACTCTACACCTAAAGGAGCTGGAGAAAGAACAAGAAATAAAGCCTAAACCCAGCAGGAGATGAAAAATAATAAAGATCAGAGAAGAAATCAATGAAATAGAAACCAAAAAAAGAATAGAACAAATCAATGAAACTAGGAGCCAGTTCTTTGAAAGAATAAGATTGATAAACCCCTGGCCAGACTTATCAAAAAGAAAAGAGAAAGGACCCAAATACATAAAATCATCAACGAAAGAGGAGAGATTACAACCAACACCAAAACAATTATAAGAACATACTATGAGCAACTTTACGCCAACAAATTCGGCAATCTGGAAGAAATGGATACATTTCTAGAAATATATAAAGTACCACAACTGAATCAGGAAGAAATAGAAAACCTGAGCAGACCCATAACCAGTAAGGAGATTGAAACAGTCATCAAAAATCTCCAAAAAAACAAAAGCCCAGGACCAGATGGCTTCCCAGGGGAATTCTAACAAACATTTAAAGAAGAACTAATTCTTATTCTCCTGAAACTGTTTCAAAAAATAGAAATGGAAGGAAAACTTCCAAACTCATTTTATGAGGTCAGTATCACCTTGATCCCAAAGCCAGACAAGGATCCCATCAAAAAAGAGAACTACAGACCAATATCCTTGATGAACACAGATATGAAAATTCTCACCAAAATACTAGCCAATAGGATTCAACAGTACATTAAAAGGATTATTCACCATGACCAAGTGGGATTTATTCCAGGGCTGCAAGGTTGGTTCAACATCCGCAAATCGATCAATGTGATACAACACATCAATAAAAGAAAGAACAAGAACCATATGATACTCTCAATAGATGCTGAAAAAGCATTTGACAAAGTACAGCATCCCTTCCTGATCAAAACTCTTCAAAGTGTAGGGATAGAGGGCACATACCTCAATATTATCAAAACCATCTATTAAAAACCCACTACAAATATCATTCTTAATGGAGAAAAACTGAAAGCTTTTCCGCTAAGGTCAGGAACACGGCAGGGATGGCCATTATCGGCATTGCTATTCAACATAGTACTAGAAGTCCTAGCCTCAGCAATGAGACAACAAAAAGAAATTAAAGGCATCCAAATAGACAGAGAAGAAGTCAAACTATCACTCTTCACAAATGATATGATAGTATATGCGGAAAACCCAAAAGACTCCACTCCAAAACTGCTAGAACTTATACAGGAATTTAGTAAAATGTCAGGGTATAAAATCAATGCACAGAAATCAGTTGTATTTCTCTACACCAACAACAAGACAGAAGAAAGAGAAATTAAGGAATCAATCCCATTTACAATTGCACCCAAAACTATAAGGTCTTTAGGAATAAACCTTACCAAGGAGGCTAAGAATCTTTACTCAGAAAACTATAAAGTACTCATGAAAGAAATTGAGGAAGACACAAAGAAATGGAAAAATGTTCCATGCTCCTGGATTGGAAGAACAAATATTGTGAAAATGTCTATGCTACCTAAAGCAATCTACACATTTAATGCAATCCCTATCAGAATCCGACCCACTTTTTTTCAAAGAAATGGAACAAATAATCCTAAAATTTATATGGAACCAGAAAAGACCTCGAATAGCCAAAGGAATATTAAAAAAGAAAGCCAAAGTTGGTGGCATCACAATTCCAGACTTCAAGCTCTTTTACAAAGCTGTTATCATCAAGACAGCATGGTACTGGCACAAAAACAGACACATCAATCAATGGAACAGAATAGAGAGCCCAGAAATAGACCCTCAACTCTATGGTCTATTAATCTTCAACAAAGCAGGAAAGAATGTCCAATGGAAAAAAGATAGCCCCTTCAATAAATGGTGCTGGGAAAATTGGACGGCCACATGCAGAAAAATGAAATTGGACCATTTCCTTACACCACACATGATAATAGACTCAAAATGGATGAAGGACCTCAATATGACAAAGGAATCAATAAAAATCCTTGAGGAGAACACAGACAGGAACCTCTTCGACCTCTGCCGCAGCAACATCTTCCTAGGAACATCACCAAAGGCAAGGGTAGCAAGGGCAGAAATGAACTATTGGGATTTCATCAAGATCAAAAGCTTTTGCACAGCAAAGGAAACAGTTAACAAAACCAAAAGACAACAGACAGAATGGGAGAAGATATTTGCAAATGACAATCAGAAAAAGGGTTAGTGTCCAAAATCTATAAAGAACTTAGCAAACTCAACATCCAAGGAACAAATAATCCAATCAAGAAATGGCAGAAGACATGAACAGACATTTCTGCAAAGTAGACATCCAGATGGCCAACAGACATATGAAAAGTGCTCCATGTCACTCGGCATCAGGGAAATACAAATCAAAACCACAATGAGATATCACCTCACACCAGTCAGAATGGCTAAAATTAACAAGTCAGGAAATGACAGATGCTGGTGAGGATGTGGAGAAAGGGCAACCCTCCTACACTGCTGGTGGGAATGCAAGCTGGTGCAACCACTCTGGAGAATAGCATGAAGGTTCCTCAAAAAGTTGAAAATAGAACTACCCTATTACCCAGCAATTGCACTATTGGTTATTTATCCTAAAGATACAAATGTAGTGATCTGAAGGGGTACATGCACCTGAATGTTTATAGCAGCAATGTCTACAATAGCCACACTATGTAAAGAACCTAGATGTCCATCAACAGATGAATGGATAAAGAAGAGGTGGTATATATATACAATGGAATACTATGAAGCCATCAAAAGAAATGAAATCTTGCCATTTGTAACAACGTGGATGGAACTAGAGGGTATCATGCTTAGTGAAATAAGTCAATCGGAGAAAGACAACTATCATATGATCTCCTGATATGAAGAAGTGGAGATGCAACGGGGGGGGTTAGGGGGGTAGGAGAAGATAAATGAAACAAGATGGGATCGGGAGGGAGACAAACCATAAGCGACTCTTAATCTCTCAAAACAAATTGTGTATTGCTGGGGGAAAGGGGGAAGGGAGAGGGGGTGGGGATATGGACATTGGGGATGGTATGTGCTATGGTGAGTGCTGTGAAGTGTGTAAACCTGGCTATTCACAGACCTCTACTTCTGGGGATAAAAATACATTATATGTTTATAAAAAAATTTTAAAAAAGATAAAAAATAGATTAAATAAATAAAATTAAGTATGATCACAAGGAGGGGACCTTAATTTAGTAGGTTTGATGTCCTTGTAAGAAGAGACACCATATCTCATTCAAAGTAAAAGCTACTATGCCAATACTTTGAATTCAGGTTTATGGCTCCCATTAATGAGAAGGGGGGAAAGTTTGTTGTTTAAGTCGCCTATGTCTTTGATATTGTTTATGTGCATGGCAACCTGAGCTGGCTAAAACAAGTTGATAGGATCTGACTACCTCTGTAGTGTTTTTCTTTCTCTTTTCTGATTTTCTTTTCTTTTCTTTTCTTTTTTTAAGGGAGTGGGGAGCAAGGAGAGAAAGATGGAGCTTGGGGTGAAGGGCAGAGGGCGAGAGACAAGCAGACTCCCAGCCCAGCCACGTGCAAGCCCCATGTGGGGCTTAGTCTCATGACCCTGAGATCATGACCTGAACCAAAATCAAGAGTTGGCCACTTAACAGACTGAGCCACCCAGGTTCCCCCTCTCTATAGTGTTTCAAACTTATCCTTTTTCCTTTGCCCATTCACCCTAAACCCCAATCCCTGGTAGCTGGATTCACCATGCCATTCTTTTTCTATTTAGTTCATTCTCACTTACTCTGAGAGACACACCGGAAATGGAATTTGGAATAGAAGCTTTTCCTACCACTCTAGGTGGAGTTCTAGTGTCTTGCTTCTCTGTTCTTACAGAACTTGTACATAAATAAGAGCCATTTTCACCCAGTTCTACAATTACTGACTCATTGTACTGACCCTAAAGGCAAAAATTTCATTATCTTGTTATTTAAATTCCTGAACCCTAGGGAAGCGTGGTTTAATTGTTAAGGTTTAGGACTTCAGAGTTAGCATCTAGATCTATCACTTATTAATTTGGGCAAATTATTCAACTTTTTTTAGTCTTTATCTGTAAAATGGGAATAATAAAAAAGGCATAACTGGAGAGCTTGTTAAAACACAAATGGCTAGACCATACCAGGATTTCAGATTTGGTAGATCTAGGTGAGGTAGTGTACAGGAATTACATTTCTAATGTGTTTCCAGGCTGTGAGAATCATGACAGTTTGAAATTCTCAACAAAGTGATTTATATATTCATTAAACACATATTTATTAAATATCTTTATATTTTGAGTTGTGAATCAGCATTAGGGTTATGGGAGTGAATAAGTCAAAATTTATTCCCTCAGAAACCTTAAAAATCTGTTGAAAATAGAAAAAGAACAATAAATAAGCAATAAACTCCGCAAGAATCCTTCAAACAGTGGTCAGTGTGGAAGTGGTAAGATAGAGGGCTTTGTGGAGGAGTCTTTAATGAGATTTTGGTAAGGAAAGGCTTGTCTTGAGTCGGTGATACTTAAGACCTGTGGATAGGAAGGAGTCTACTATATTTGAGAGTGGGTAAAAGAGGTTTGTAGGCAGAAGAAAAAGCAAATGTAAAGTCTCAGAGGCAGGGCACAGCCTGGATTCTTCAAGAAGCACAAAGATATCCTATTTGGCTTCAGGATAGTATGTGCAAAGGAAATGGGAGATAAAGTGAGATGATCACCTACTGTCTGATAGACTATAAGGTATTTGGATTTTATTCAGAGTCCAACACATTCAAGCAGAAGAGGGGTCATCTGCTTTATGTTTGAAAGATGATTGGTTGCTTTGTGAATGGTTATAGCATGTAACAATGAAAGTTGTCATCAGCCTTTGCAAAAGTTCTGGGAACAGATGGATCTGAAGATCATCGGGCAAGATTTGAGAAGGAGTTTGAAAGTAGAGCTATAGGACTTGGTGAGAGATTAGGTGTGGTGGTTAGGGCAAGAGGGTATTCAATAGAAATTAGATTTTCAATAAGAGGAGCATAAATGATTGAAATGCTTTCAAAAATGCCTATTGGTTCCATGCCTGACATTTAGTTTATTAAAAATAGGTAGAAGAAGAATAAATGAAACAAGATGGGATTGGGAGGGAGACAAACCATAAGTGACTCTTAATCTCACAAAACAAACTGAGGGTTGCCGGGGGGAGGGGGTTTGGGAGAAGGGGGTGGGATTATGGACATTGGGGAGGGTATGTGATTTGGTGAGTGCTATGAAGTGAGTAAGTCATCATGGATAGCATACTGACTTATTTATTTTTACTAGATAGCAAACTGCTGACTTAAGCTGCCAAGATATTTCAGGCCTTGTTTGAGGAAGTGAGCACACATCAGGAACACTCATGAGCTCATTAGAAGAGGTTCTGATGGAATCTGGGATGAACACATTTCTACCCCAAATTCTTAATTGTGCTTCAAACCAAGGCTCCAGTAGTGAGGACTGTGAGCCATTTGGAAGAGAAAGGGGGCCTGAGCAGTGGCACAGGCTTTCTCTCCTACCTAATCTTTCTATCTCTTTTCTATAAGCTTCAGTTGCTAGTCCTCTTAAAATTCCCTTTTTGAACTTAAACGTAATAATAATTTTTAAAAATGGGTAGAAATGGACATGTCCAACAATAGGGTATTGGTTAAACACATCTTGGAACACGAAAATAATGGAACACTTAAAGCCAAATGCTGTTTGACATATGACCAAATGCATGTTCTCTTCTTGGTTCTTTCTGCCCCTGCTCTTCCTCCATTACTACTATGCCTTCAGGCTGTACTTCTGGCCCCTTTGAAGAAAACAGAAATCTAAGAAGTCATTGCTTTAAGTTTCAAATAATTCTATTTTGAAATTAGTAGCTAGACTTTCAACTCGGGTAGAATTTTATATATGAAAAACCAATGCCTATAAGGCTGACTATAAAGAAAAAGAAAAATGGAGGGGCACCTGGGTGGCTTAGTGGGTTGAGCCACTGCCTTAGGCTCAGGTCATAATCCCGGGGTCCTGGGATCGAGCCCCGCATTGGGCCCTCTGCTCAGTGGGGAGCCTGCTTCCTCCTCTCTCTCTGCCTGCCTCTCTGTCTACTTGTGATCTCTGTCAAACAAATAAATAAAATCTTAAAAAAAAAAAAAGAAAAATGCAGAGGAGGATATGATATAAAGGAGATTTCTGCTACCTATAAAAAGGAAATTTGCTTCCTGGAATTGCAGGTGGGTAGGGTAAAGCCAAAAGAGAGAAGAAGAGTAGGCCAAAAATAGAAAAACGATGTTTTGGCTTTTTCCCCCCCTTTGTAGTTGAATCCTTGTAGTAGAGGAAGAAACACTTGTGAATGTGGGGGAATTCAAAGATTAAGGCTGGTATCCTAAATCCTCTGGCATTGTCTGGGAGGGATGAAAACTTCTCAGAGGGATTCCCATTCAACACAGTCCTTTTCCAAAATGCCATCAGCATGATGAAAAAACAATGACTATGGGAGGTGCCAAGACATGTGGGACTGAGGAAATCTCACAGTGTCATGAACACTCTAGCATAAAGTAGAATGAACAGCTGAGAATTCTCAGGCTTTTAAAGCAATATGTAGTTATGCTAAGAAGACCAATAGAATTTAAGAATTTGAGGTTTAGGAGTAGAAGCATACAATGTTGTGATTAAGAGTGGAGCTAAGGGCAAGGTTTACAGTCACTGGCAGTGAGTCAAAACGTGATTCCCAAAGATCAGATGATACCAGCCATTCTCAAGTGGACACCATTGAAGGACACCTAGTCACCAGTCAGGCCAAGCTGCGCTCTGGTGAATGAATATTGCAAGCATCTGAAAGGCATTATGAAGCCCAGATGCCCTTCAGGTAATGCTACCAGAAAGCCCTCATTACTATGAGACACCATCTTGGGAAGGAGAAACCAAAGAAGAATGGGAGAAACCCTGAGAAACAAAGGAATTACCTGGAAATGAGAGTTTTATTTAGATAGGAAGATAGCAATACTTACACTTGGTAGATTGAATGTTTAATCTTCAGTGGGAATGAGAGTGCAACAATACAGAGGGAAAATGGAAACTAAAAGAAGTCTCTCTCTCTCTCTCTCTGTCTTTTAAGTGGCAGTATTGGAATAGAAGTCTTTCTGATACTCGTTGCTGTATTTAAGATTTTTGCATGTTTGTGCAAACCCTTGATCCAGTTACATTTATACTATGTAATCATTTATAAATTACTGAAACAGAACACTTACTGATATGAAACACTTACCATTGCTAAAGTTTAAAACGAAAAGAAAGCCACAGTATGCTACTTATAATGTGAAAATTTGTGTAAAAAAAGAGTACAGAACTATTATACATTGAAATTTATTTTATTTCTTTTATTTTTTATTAACATATAATGTATTATTAGCCCCAGTATACATCAAAATTTAAATTATTACCTGTGGGTGATGGAATTATGAGTATTTTTTGCTTTTCTCTTAGTTTCTTCTATATTTATGAAGTTTTTTTTTTTAATCAACTTTATGGAGACACAACTTACATATAATGAAGTGCAGAGGTTTTCAATGCACAGTTTATAATCAGTTTTGACAATCTCATATACCTGTGAAAACATCATTCCTGTCAGTATCCTACAGTATTCACTTGTGTTCTTTTGGGGTCAAAGTTCCCTTCTGCCCCAAGCAAATACAGATCTGATTTTTATCACCATAGACTTTACAGAATTTGTGTTTGACTTATTTGGGTGAATAATGTTGATAAAGTTTATCCACGGTATTTTGTGTACCAGAAATTAATTTATTTTGAATTTCTAGCTTTCTGTTATATGAATATATCATAGCTTGTTTATCCATTAACCTTATCAAAGGATGTTTGGACTGTTTCTAGCTTTTTAATTAGTTTCTCTAAAGATTACAATATAAAGTCTTAAATTATCACAGTCTCCTTAGACATTTACATTGAAACACTTTGCACTTCACTCTTCAAAAATCATATTTCATGAATGTATAAATCTTGTAACTGTTTATTCCATTTATCCAATCCTTTGTGCTATTTTTCTATATACTTCATTTCTTCATACATAAAAAGACAATAGTACAATGTTATTTTTGTTTCAAACAGTTATTTGCCTTTTAAAGAAGTTAAAATAAGAAAAATGCTGATCTTTTATTTTGGCACTAATAACTCTTGTCCAAGTTCTTTCCTTTATGTAAATCAGTTTCCAACCTCTGTCATTTTCTTTCAGCCTGAAAAAGTTCCTTTGGCACTTCTTGTGGTACAGATTTGTCGGCAATCCATTCTTTCCACTTTCATTCATCTGAAAATGTCTTTATTTTATCCTTACCTTCATGGGATATGGTCACTGGACATAGAATTCTGGGTAGACTATCCCTCCCTCTGTTCCCTCCCCACTTCCTCAAATTCTAGTTCTTTAAAGGTATTATTTTGTTGTCTTCTGGCCTGTGTTATTTCTCACCCATTGTTACTATTTTTTTTTTTTTTTTGTTCTTGTATATAGTGTGCCATTTGCCTGTGGGGATATTCATAATTTTACTCTTTATCTGTGATTTTCAGTGGGATGGCTGTGATGTGAATATCACTAGACATTGGGTAAATTTTTTGCCTCTTTTACATTAGCATTTTTCACTAAATTTGGGAACAAGTTTACCAAAACTCCTTTAAATATTTTTTTTTTCTGCTTCATTTTCTCTCTCCTTGTATCATCGAATTCTAATTACACATATGTAAACTCTGTGATGTCTTCCCATAGATCAATGAGGCTCTTATTTCTATTATCTTCCTCTCTTTCTCAGAGTGATTGATTTCTGTGAATATGTCTTAAAGTTTATTGACTCTTCCTACTGCTGTTTCCAATAATTTATTAATGCCAAGCAGTGAACATTTAAAAAAATTCAGACATTATAATTTTTCATATTATCTATTCAGCTTTCAAAAAATAATTTCTATTTTCTTACCCAGTCTCTTATAAAGACCATATTTTTGTCTTAACCATTCAACATATTTAATAACTATTTTGTTTTTTTATTTTTAAAATATTTTATTTATTTATTTGACAGACAGAGATCACAAGTAGGCAGAGAGGCAGGCAGAGAGAGAGGAGGAAGCAGGTTCCCTGCAGAGCAGAAAGCCCGATGCGGGGCTCGATCCCAGAACCCTGGGATCATGACCTGCACCGAAAGCAGAGGCTTTAACCCACTGAGCCACCCAGGCTCCCCCCTTAATAATGATTTTAAAGTTATCATCTATTAATTATAACATCTGGGATTTTTCATAGTCTTTTTCTTTTGATTGATATTTTTCTTGATTATATATCATATTTTCCTTTATCTTTGCATAGATTTTTTTTTCTTAATTGTATACTGGACATCATGGCTAATATATTGTGCAGAGTTTGGATATGTTATCTTCCTTAAAAGAGCATGGGTTTGGGCACCTGGGTGGCTCAGTGGGCTAAGCTTCTGCCTTTGGCTCAGGTCATGATCTCAGGGTCCTGAGACTGAGGCCCGCATCAGGCTCTCTGCTAAGCAGGGAGCCTGCCTTCCCCTCTCTTTCTGCCTGCTTTTCTGCCTACTTGTGATCTCTTGGTCAAATAAATAAATAAAATCTTAAAAAAAAAAAAAGAGAGAGGCAGAGAGAGCATGAGTTTTGTTGATTACTGGAAGGTTTTCTTTTTCTGTTGAAGCTCTGGTTAGTGTTTATCAGGGCAGGTCTCGAGTAGGGTACACTAAAGTGGGGTTCTTATTCGGACGTGTGGCCATTCTGGTGTTTCAGGTCTGACCAAAGCTCTACTAAAATATATCCATATCACTGCTAATCTTATAGCAGCCACTCTCTGATATTGGCTTATAGGGTCTTACACTGATGATGTGCAGCCTGAACATGTCATTGTCCGGGGGTCTGTGGCAGTGCTCTCTCCCTCTGCCTTCACCCAACCATAGTATCCTGTTACCTCCTACTGCACAGCTTCTTCCTCTGTGCATATTTACGCTGTAGCTTCCAGATGCTTCAGAAGCCCTGCCCTCTGATCTTTACCTCCTCAGCTTTGAGCGAGGACCACCGGGTGGGGCTTGGGTTCTACTTCTTTGTGTTGTGGTGGGGAGAGTGTATCTACCCAGGCAGAGAACAGTGTAGATGATGATGCTTACCTCTTTTGTTTCCCTTCTCTCAAGAACTACAGGACTGTTTTGTCCATTATCCAATGCCTGAAAGTAGCAGCCTTAGGCATTTCGTCCAGTTTTTGTTGGTTCACGGCAGTGAGGTAAGTTTGGTATTGTTAATCTGATATAGCAGGCAGGAAAAATCCTTCAAGTAAGTACTGTTGTTAGTGATAGGAATTCACGTAAACATTAATTCACTTTATGTGCCACTTTGTTATATGTTAGCCTTGAGTTCCGGGGTAAAAAAAAAAAAAAAAAAAATCAGTGTTGGTTCAAGGATATGGGTCTGTGGCACACAGTCAGGGCTCAAAAATAATTGTGACCCACTGAAGTTTTTCACAGTTGTTAGGAATTGTGTTCCCAAATTCAGATCTTTTCTATTTCCACATTACACAGTTATCTTCATTCTGTTACTAATTTTTGCATGTATAATTTGGGATGAAGCCAGGAAATGACCAGTATGTTTTATCACCTATCACAGGAAACTTGCTTCATTTTGTTCATTATGAATGCTTAAGGATGCTGTACTTTGTCAAATGCTTTTTCAGCATCTATTGAGAGTATCATATGGTTCTTGTTCTTTCTTTTATTAATGTGTTGTATCACATTGACTGATTTGCGGATGTTGAACCAACCTTGCAGCCCTGGAATAAATCCCACTTGGTCGTGGTGAATAATCCTTTTAATGTATTGTTGAATCCTATTGGCTAGTATTTTGTTGAGTGTTTTCGCATCTGTGTTCATCAAGGATATTGGTCTGTAGCTCTCTTTTTTGATGGGATCCTTGTCTGGTTTTGGGATCAAGGTGATGCTGGCAATGAAAGAGAAACATTGTTTTAAACTTTAAACTGACAACATGTATGATCTAACTGATCCTTTCCTTGTCCCCTCTTGCTCTTTCCCTTTAATTATTTTCTTTGTAAAATGTGCTTATTTTCCTTTTGATCTACCTTTAATATAAATCATGGAAACACACTGGTACAGAATTTGCTTTATTTCTCCTTGCTTTATATACTCTATTCTATCTTCACCAACCATTAGATCAAGGGTGTAACTAGTTTTAACACTTCTAAATCAGTTTCTAAATCAACTGTAAAATGTTTTTCCTTCTGACAAGTTATTGAAGGATACATTTAGTTTAGCCTCTAAATCAGATCTAGAACACCAGTGCTCGAAAAAAGAAAAATGTCTGTTTATTTTTAAATATAAATCAAGCAAGTCTATGCAGTTGACTTTCAAGACGTACACTGGATACCAGGATACCTATTTGTTGTTTTGTTGCTCTGTTTCTTTTGTGAAAATTTATACAGAATTTTGCTCTTTTTGAATGCAGTATTTATTATTTCATATTATAGTACTTTGTATCTTCATACTCTTAAACCTCTGGGCAGGGAAGCATTGAAAAGCAAAAGCTATAAATTACTGATGTTCGTTTTTAACAAAACCAAAAGACAACTGACAGAATGGGAGAAGATATTTGCAAACAACATATCAGATAAAGGGCTAGTGTCCAAAATCTATAAAGAACTTAGCAAACTCAACACCCAAAGAACAAATAATCTAATCAAGAAATGGGCAGAAGACATGAACAGACATTTCTGCAAAGAAGACATCCAGATGGCCAACAGACACATGAAAAAGTGCTCCACATCACTCGGCATCAGGGAGATACAAATCAAAGCCACAATGAGAAACCACCTCACACCAGTCAGAATGGCTAAAATTAACAAGTCAGGAAATGACAAATGCTGGCGAGGATGCGGAGAAAGGGGAACCCTCCTACACTATTGATGGGAATGCAAGTTGGTGCAACCACTCTGGAAAACAGCATGGAGGTTCCTCAAAATGTTGAAAATAGAACTACCCTATGACCCAGCAATTGCACTACTGGGTATTTACCTTAAAGATAAAAACGTAGTGATCCAAAGGGGTACGTGCACCCGAATGTTTATAGCAGCAATGTCTACAATAGCCACACTATGGAAAGAAACTAGATGTCCATCAACAGATGAATGGATAAAGAAGAAGTGGTATATATGCACAATGGAATACTATGCAGCCATCAAAAGAAATGAAATCTTGCCATTTGTGATGACATGGATGGAACTAGAAGGTATCATGCTTAGTGAAATAAGTCAATCAGAGAAAGACAACTATCATATGATCTCCCTGATATGAGGAAGTGGAGATGCAACATGGTGGGTTAAGGGGGTAGGAGAAGAATCAATGAAACAAGATGGGATTGGGAGGGAGACAAACCATAAGTGACTTTTATTCTCACAAAACAAACTGAGGGTTGCTGGGGGGAGGGAGGTTGGGAGAAGGGGGGTGGGTTTATGGACATTGGGGAGGGTATGTGCTATGGTGAGTGCTGTGAAGTGTGTAAACCTGGTAATTCACAGACCTGAACCCCTGGGGATAAAAATATATTATATGGTTATAAAAAATAAAAACAATTATTAAAAAATTAATATAACTTGTTTGCCTATGATTTCTTAGCATACTACTCAGTCTGGTCTCCTCCCACACAGCCCCATTTCTAGTAGATAAATGACTCTAGGATCCACCAACTAACATGCCAACTAACCTTTCTATCCTGAAACGTTCTTAGGAAAAAAAAAATCTCTTTAGCACTGCGTGCTGACTCAGTGCTGCACACTGATCATGAAGCTTCATGACTACATTTTTCTCTCATACATACAGTTACACAACTCCTATTCTCAGTCATATCACATTTTAAATGGTGTTTGAAACTTCTGATTCTGTAAGATATAGTGCAAAGAACACTAAACACACTTAGTGTAGACAAACAAACTTCCAGGTTGTTTGTCATGATTAAATGAGAATTAAATAAACCTGATTTGATTCTCAGCTTCGTTACTTAGAAACTGTAATGTCTCTCAAGGACACATTCCTCACTTGTAACATTCCAATCATAAATATCATTCATATATACTTCACAGATACGTACCTTGCAGGATTTATGAGCCAAAGTAGGAGCTCTTAGTAAGTGTGTAGTATTTGTAACTTGTTATAAATTCTAGTCACTTAACTGTCAGGACACCCGGAAATAATGGGTTCTTTTTTCACCAGAGTTGATTTATAAAACAATTAAAATTTTTTATAATTAATTCATCTTGTCTTGAGAAGAGAGCCTATACCACCCTTTAGGTAGTTGGAACCAGTAGGCTATTCCATATTAACCAAGCTATGTGGAAGCATAAGTTATTTATGCCTAACCTGACAATGGGTGTTTCTCAAAGGAAAAAAAAAAAAAAACCAAAAAAACAGTTTTGCAGAAAGTTTAAATTCATTACCTCTGCTGTAGATCTCATTTAAAGATTATGTCTTACTAGATTTTTGTTAATCCATTTTTAGAGATAGACCCAGGCCTTGCCACCAAAGAGAATTGAGTAAAAATCCGAAGTTTCTACTTAATACTCTCATGACATTGCTCAGGCCACATACGTTTATGAGTCTCACCTTTCTTACTGATGAAATGGGAATAACAACACTTACCTTCCAGGTTGTTTGTCATGATTAAATGAGATAGCCTGGGTAAAGATGTCTACCTTTGGCTGTCGTCAAATTATTAAGTCCCTTTCCATGTTTCCATTTGTCTCTGATATATGCTGCTGAATAATGAGTTTAAAAATCTACTGAATTTTAGAAGCCAACTTATTCAGTCTTATGATCAAAAAGGTAAGCTTGTACTTTGGCCACTCATTTTGGTCTAACAGTCCATAGAATTTCTGAATCTCAATTTTGCATCAAAGAGTTTAGCATAAAAACATACATGTGGTGGAAATTATACAGATAGAATAATTTTAAACCATTTCACATTTCTCTTAATATTACTAAAAAGAATACTGATACTTTCATTGGAAAAATTGTAAAGCCCAAAATGATTTCTTTACTCAGTTTGGTCATAAACTGGGGATAGTCCATGTCATACCTAGATCTTTACTCATGTATCAAGATGACCCTGTGTGATATGAATGACTTTAGAGTTTCAATATTTTTGAATCAGTAACACAGAGACTGAAAAGTACTGGATGGATATTAGGGCAACACACATTCCATTAGGCTAATAATTTAAATAATATATTTAAAGCACTATAATAAATAACTTGGTAAATGTGCAGATTTGAGATTATTGTGTGGCTTTCTTTGGTGTTCCCAAGGACTAAACTATATTTATTGTTAATCACACTAAAAGGAAGTGAATTTTTACATGGGAAATGAGGACTCAGGAGCCAGGTTTTGTGACAAAATAGGAGGAAAATGTTTCTTCCTTTCCCTGGGGTGGAGGGATAGTTTGGTCGAGATATTGAGTGAGAGAGATGACCTGAGCTTTTCTGGCAATGGGGATGGGAAACTGCACTTGGTTATGGGAGACAGCTATGGCAGGGGGCAGGGAGATGGTCTTTTAAGAAACACTGAGATTGTTTGGAACCATGAAGTTTGTTGTAAATCATTCTGTGTCTTGCTGCCCTCCTTCTATTCCTGGACCATCCACTAACCTTCATTAAGAGTTACAGGAGGATCTTTCCTCTTTTGTGAGATTAAGGGGAAGGGCAAGTTCTATAGTTGGAACCACATAAAAAAGGAATAGCTATATCATCTCTCCTGAAGCTACAGTGGCAGCTATGGTAACCAGCAAGGACAGCTGTGTACATCCAAGCAGTGAGTGCTTCGTGGTTATTGGCAATAAAGGTAATCAAATGGTGCCCACCAAGAAGAGGAAAGTATCTGGGTCAAAAGAACATGGGGAGATTTTTCTAAAGATGGTGCCCTGGAAATTCTTCTGACGAACCTGTACACATATTCAAGGCTCTAATTATAAGCAAGGAAAGCAGTGAAAGCTCTTAGTTTTGGAATTTGAATTATACATTGACTAAATATAATTTATTCATAGGCTATTTTGAATGAACATTTTAACATTTATAGAAAGAATTAAGAACTCAAATAATTCAGTTATAGGCATTTTTATATTAATCTTGGAAGTTGACATATTTTAAGCAAGGTTATAAAGATTTGTAATACCTTGCCATTAGGAAAATGAAGTGATTTTCCAGATCAGGAAATTGCATAAAAAAGCAAGTTGGAGTGAGGGGTGTCTGGGTGGCTCAGTGGGTTAAAGCCTCTGCCTTTGGCTCAGGTCATGATCTCAGGATCTTGGGATTGAGCTCCATATCAGGCTCTCTGCCTCCTCTCTCTGCCTGCATCTCTGCCTACTTGTGATTTCTCTCTATCTGTCAAATAGATAAATAAAATCTTAAAAAAAAAAACGTTGGAGTGAGAAGAAGAAATGGAAGAAATGGAATTATAAGATTTTTATTTCTGGGAACTTTAGGGAGAGGAAGTTCCAGAGCACTTCTTTTGTGAAGGTCACAGAAGACAGTTTGCAGAGGTTTTTGATCTAAAGAGAAAGTATATGCTTGAAGCATTTGAGCTGTGTAATTAATATCACTTATAAAAAGCAAGATTTGTTTATTCTCCCTTAAACAATTTATTTTCCAGTCTGTGTGATAGTGTTTCTCTGCTTTGTTTGGTCAATATTGATTATTTCCCTCTCTTTCCAACAGAGCTTGAAATAAACATTTTTGTTAGAATTTTTTGCATGTGCTAAGGTATTGGATGTTAGCTACCTTTTACTTCTAGGATTTAGCATTAAACCAGCAGAAAATTACAAAGACAACTTAGAGTTTCATGTTGTTCCTTAAGAAAATACTTCACTAGGGTAAACCTTTTACTTGTATTGGCTCTCTTCTGGGTGTAGAAGCTCAAATGTCTGAGATATATGTAAAATTTTAGCTTTGGAAGTTATCTTAGATGTCATCTTGTCTGATCCTCTTAACCATTCAGGAATATTTTCTGCATTATCTCTCATATTTCTCCTGTTAAATGTGCCACTTCTTATTCCTAATAAGTAACATATTCCATCTGGGACAACTTTAATAAAATAAGACTTTCATAGGTACCTAAAGGCTATGAACTTTCTAAGGTTTAAACTATTAACCTTCAAATTGCCGATAAAGAAGGCCCTTATCAAATTTACCACCATCTTATACCTCTTTGAGGCCCACCAGTTTCCTCTGAATAATCAATCATGAAGCTCTCCTCTTTTACATGGAGGTCAAACCCGGAGACTTCTAAGATCTCTGCCAACTTAAAAGCTTTCTGGTTGTTTGGAAGTCTGTAGTCTGCAGTCATGCTCAAACTCTGATGTCATCATATCTCTGCCATAGCCATGTGAGGTGAGCAACCAATATTGGGAGACACTTATGGGTTTTTGAGAGATCCAGAGCCCTTTGTTTACTATGGGATTCTGTGTTTGGGATGCTGTCTCCATTACATCTCCGTGGTTGGTCAGAACTCATGTGAATGGAAAGAAATCATTAAGCACAATGTAGCTAGGTATGGGCTTTAACTATGCTGAATACTCAGGAATGCAGCTGAATGTGACTAGAAGCCCTCATGGTACTAGGGATCCTAGCTCAAGCAACAGAACACCCTAGGACCTTCAGGAAAATAAGAAAAGCAGCAGCGGTATCTAATCAGGCAGAATGCGGAATAATCTCTGTTGGACTCACGTAGGGTCCTCTTTTCTCACTTCTCTATTATCCCTACATCTCTGCTGCCTACTTTGACCTGGTGGGGTTTTTTACCTACTCAGCAGGATATTGCATTAAACCCAGATGACTTGGTGTAAATAACTTTAAGAGTTGTGTATCAACGGTACATTCAACAACTATTTACTGGATTCCCATTGCTTTCTGGCATAGTACAGAAGACTCACCTGCTTCATCTTACCATTTATCTCATCATTAATCTGCAAAGTAAGTATTCTTATATTCAATAAACAGATAAAGAAACTGAGGTACTAAGAAGGTTATGGGCTCCAATCACACAGTTAATGAGTGGCACAGTTGTACTTAAACACAAATGAACTCCTATGTTACTTTCCAGTGCTGTCATAACAAATTAGTGGCTTAAAACAACACCATTTATTATCTTACATTAGGTTAGGAATCCAACTTGGGCCCCACTGAGCTAAACTTTAAGATATCTACAGAAATTCTTAGCTTTCTGGAGGCTCTGGGGGAGAATTGGTTTCCTTGCCTTTTCCAGGTTTTAGAGACTTCCTGCATTCCTTGCCTTATGGTCCCCTGTTACCATCTTCAAAGCTAGAAACCCAGCATCTCTCTTATCCAGATTCCATTATCACATTTCTTTCTCTCAACATTTCAGAAAGGTTCTCAGTTTTTAAGGACGCATGTAAATAAATTGGGCTCAAGATGAACTCTGTACCTCAAAGTTCAAAATCCTATCTGCAAAGTCCCTTTTGCCATGTAAGAAATTATCTTTGCATGTTCATATCTTCTGCCCATTTTTTGATATGTTTGCCTGTTTCATGTGTGTTGAGTTTGAGGAGTTCATTATATATGCTGGATATCAACCTTTTGTCTGTACTGTCATTTGCAAATATCTTCTCCCATTCCGTGGGTTGCCTCTTTGTTTTTTTGACTGTTTCCTTTGCTGTGCAGAAGCTTTTGATTTTGATGAAGTCCCAAAAGTTTATTTTCACTTTTGTTTCCTTTGCCTTTGGAGACATATCTTGAAAGAAGTTGCTGTGGCTGATATCGAAGAGATTACTGCCTATGTTCTCCTCTAGGATTCTGATGGATTCCTGTCTCACATTGAGGTCTTTTATCCATTTTGAGTTTATCTTTGTGTATAGTGTAAGAGAATGGTCAAGTTTCATTCTTCTACATATAGCTGCCCAGTTTTCCCAGCACCATTTATTAAAGAGACTGTCTTTTTTCCACTGTATATTTTTTCCTATTGTGTCGAAGATTAATTGACTATAGAGTTGAGGGTCCATATCTGGGCTCTCTACTCTGTTGCACTGGTCTATGTGTCTGTTTTTATGCCAGTACCATGCTGTCTTGGTGATCACAGCTTTGTAGTAAAGCTTGAAATCATGTTCCTGAGATTAGGATATAACGTGGGGCACGTTATTCTATCTACCATCCCTCTTTTTTATTCTATTCCCATAAACTTATTGTTAGACATGTAATAGTTTTGCTTCATAAGTTTTGTGTTATTTCCAGCATCTAATCCGTTCCCAAAGATGGTGAACACTCAATAATTTTTTTAGTAAATTAATAAATATGCTACAGTACCATAATTTGGAGGTGTTGTTGCCCTGCACACAAATGGAGTAATAATGATTGATTCAAGAGGTAATTGTTTGTAACATCATTCTAGATTCTTAAATTGGGAGATAAAGGTTAATCAGTTTTCTCAGAGGAGCAGAGATGCTTACGTGGTGTGCAGTTGAAGCAACAAGATGTGCTCTTGCTGTATAGTCCTGGCTAATTAGTGGGCAGCCTTGCTAATGCATGTGTTATTGGAAGTATTATGGATGCAACCGATCTCTGCTTTAAGGGTGATTTTTTGGTCTGCAATCCTGGGAAAAGAGCATTCAGAAGCTTTAATATGCTAAAAACCTCAAGCAGAAAGCATTGATGAAGATTCCCTTAAATGATAAGGATTTTTTTCTTGTCGTTTTTTGTTCTTTGTTCTGTTTCTTTGGCCTGCTTAAGTGGAAACTGGGCATAAGCAATTAGTCAGGATGCCAGAAAGAAAGACCCTTATGGATGCACATTAATTGGAGTCAGTAGGAATACCACAGGAATGCTTCCCTGAATTAAACTCTCGGTGTTATCTAGTAAAAGTGGGGAAAAATTAAAGCCTGACAATTCAGCAAAAAGTATTAGGCCCAGCTGGGCAGGAGTAGGGGAGGAAGCCTGGAGGAGGACATGGATGAACAAAGGTAGGTTGTACCTGACACAGTACTAAGACCAGTCATGCTGAGCCCAGAGGAGGGGGTTGGAGCCAGTAGCCTCCCTTGGTATTGCTGTAAGTAACTATAATCAGTACTAAACCAATTTTTAGACAAAGAGTAAAATTAGATCAAGGATCATTCAGGGTATATAGCAAAACAATACCTTGACTAGGATCTGGCACCTTGATGTGACTAAGAAGTCCTATTTGAACAGGGAGGGAAAGGTGGCACAGTGCCTTTGGCAGGATTTCAAAATGCCCAATGTTTCTCTTTGGCATACCTCAAGTCTCCCCAGCGACAGGTACCTATAGACATTACACAAACTGAAACAGGCAGCTGAGAAAGCCAGGCAAACTACAAAGGGAAGACGAGTGCCTTTAACAAAAAAACCAAAGGTGTGAATTTGAGCTTCCCGAAACAGAGATAAATATATGCATTTCTCAGCGGCACTGAAAAATAACTGGGAACATAACAGCAATGTCACTTCAAATTACTCACTGCTTGTGTTAGAGGAGGCAAATGTTTTATTAATAAACAGGCAGTTAGAGCACTATTTGTTCCCAAGTATCAGTCTGGAAGGGCAGGGGAGGCCAAGCTGAAACCTCTGACAAGAGAAATGATTTACCGATTTAGTGTGACTGACAGAGCTGGTGATGAAAAGGGACTTTACTTTGTAGCATCAGGGAGCAGCTGAAGGGAGGTGGTCATGGAACTCCCGCGTTAGCAGGAAGGAGAACTTCTCACAAGACCAAGACCCTGACCTGAATGATTAGGATGGACTTGGTGGTGGAGATTAGGGGCTTGGGGGAGAAGGAGAGGGGAAGGAAGGAGAGAGACACATACGGCTTCATTTGGTGCAGAGTATAATTTAGGAACAGCATACTCATCTATCACAAGCTGTCTAATAACTAATCAATGATTGCAAAGCACTTGGAAAGTAGTGAGTTTTATATAAATGCTAAATAACAAAAATGCTAGAATTTGGTTCAGGATTGCAGCCAAATCGGGCCTGCCAGCAGAAAACTGGAGAGATTGTTTGGAGAAGCATCTGGGGTCACTCTAGGGCCTTCACTGTAAACTGCAACCAGATTCCCCACATATGTGGCTGGGGGTGGTGTTGGGTGGTGGGGGAATCAAGTGCAGTTTAACTGTGCTGTGTTGGGGGTATCACACTCCAGGGGGCACTCCTGACTTATGCATTCTTTGCGGATGCATGAAAACTGGCAGGCTCCGGGGTGCCTGGCTCAGTGGGTTAAAGCCTCTGCCTTCAGCTCAGGTCATGATCCCAGGGTCCTGGGATCGAGCCCCGCATCGGGCTCTCTGCTCAGCAGGGAGCCTGCTTCCTCCTCTCTCTCTGCCTGCCTCTCTGCCTACTTGTGATCTCTGTCTGTCAAATAAATAAAATCTTAAAAAAAAAAAAAAAAAAACTGGCAGGCTCCAAGGACAAGCTCACATGACCCATTGGTATGAATGAAACTTCTTGATTAGCGGCTGCACTAGATGTGATGCATTAGTGAAGAGCTGACCTAACAAAGTCATTGTAAAGACATCCAGCATTTACTATCAACACAAATGCTGCCTCCTGCAAATGGCTTTGCTTTCCCATAGACACCTGCCCCACCTTCCCCTAGGAGCAAGACCTCACAATCTGGTAAGTCTTTACCCTGTGACAGCTTTTTGAAGAGTAAAACTTAGCACACTTTCTGATTCCCTCAGCTCCTTTTGCCATTTTAGGATCTTTGGTATTTCTCCACCTATAATTGGTTCTATACTTGTTTCATTTATTTTTTTAGGAAGAGAGAAAAAGCTCCTCCCACTTTGGAAATTTAATTACCAGAGTATTAATCTGTCAATTTTAGGCTGCTCAATGAATTCTTATTGCAAAAACAGCTGTAGCCAACAATATTACAATAGTGTATTCTTAAACAAACAGCAACGGGGCTCTGGAATGTGTGCACATAAATATTAATTAGGAAGAAAAACAAGACAGCAATGGAACAGTTTCTATTAATTATTTTGGCTCATTTTAAAATTTGTTACAGTTTATCTGACTTTTTCGGAAGCTCTCAGAACAATCTGTCTTAGCCTATTTATGCAGTGAAGGTGTCTGAAAGTCAGTGACTAAATTTAGTGGTAAGTCCTCCTGAGAAGGAAATTTTTTCTTCTTTGCTAATCTGGGCTCCTGATGAAGACAGAGAGGAGTTATTTTGATTTTCCCTGTTTTGGCCAGATGGTTCTCGTGGACAAGCTGTCAGGGGATTCCCAGGACTTCTTGTCTCTAATTGGGCCTATTTCCCCACAATTGTTGACTCAAAACTTCTCAGAATTCTGTGGTGCTTCAGAGCTCAAATAGCTCCCATTGGCAGGAAAGAAAAAGGGGCACAAGCAGCAGTTTCTTGGACATTCAGACGGGTTCACCTGGGATTATCCATTAGGTATAGCACAATACCTACCCACAGGCAGGGCCTGAAATTCTCTAGGCACCCGATGGCTGCCCAGAGCTAATTTTATCGATTGTTTGACAAAATTCTAACCAGTTTGATTATCTTTCCCTTTATTTCCCCACAATTTGTTTATGTAATTACTTATTTTAGCCCGTGGAAGATTAGAAGTAAGAGATAAAGAAGGTAAGGACAGTGCAACTACCAGAGACATGTAAAGACAGTAGTATGAAGTGACAGCTGATGTAAAGTTAATAAAGATTAAAGTCACCAGACACAGCAAGTCTAAAAATCAATGTTAAACCGTTGGAAGTATGGAGATGGAAACCTCCACATCCCCTTCATCTGCAAAGACTTCACCATAGAGTATTTGAAATTGTTAACCACCCGCCTGTACCATCAAGAACAGAATCTATTTAATTCCCAAAAGAAGAACTGCAAATGGACATTGAACAAATGAGAAAGTGTTTAACCATAAGTAATTAAGAAATGCAAATGAACCATGAGAACAATATTTATTTATCTGTCAGATTGGCAAAGATTTAAAGACCAGGCGATATCTACTGTTGCCAAAGGGGCAAGGGTCCAGCTGTCTTGGGTGCAGACATAAATTGGTACAAACTTTTTAAAAGGTACTTTGGTAGTGCATGTAAGAAGTGTTAAAAATGTGTACCTCTTTTGACCCAGCATTTCTAAATATAAGAATTTATTTCAAGGAAAATATTAATGTATTGTATGGATTTCTATGGTATCAAACTGACACTACTCCCTGTGTACAGCTTGTATCCTAGCCCGTAGAGTCACGGGCAAATGTAAATTCCTGGTATGACTGCCCCAAGGGCCCTTTTGATCATCAGTTTCTTCTACTTCCCAGGGCCATCTCTTTGAGTACCACTCAGGTACGGAGGAGCTTACCAAAACACTGCTCTTTTGGGTTTTCATTTATCAATTCAGACCTTAGCCTGGAAACCCCGGCACCTCACCCATAGACCCCAATAAAGGCAGGTACCCCAGGTCCTGCCTCTCTGCCTATACCCTACCTCAGTCTTCTTCTGTGGACACATGCTTCTTTCAGGATCTGTGAGTGATAATCTCTGTTCAGTTTTTTTTATGGTCTTTTGTTGAAACAGAGCTCACCCCCCAGGACCATGCACTTCATTTAAAAATTATGACTGCTAAAATACTGCAAACAAAGTCATAGCATAAAGATTTAACTTCAAAGATTGTTAACAGAGAATTTTTAGTGGGAAAAGAAAAATGCTATAATATTCTAAAAGCAAATTATGACCTAGTCAAATAAAATAATACAACATAGTTGCTAAATATGATGTAGAAATTATGTTGATATGAAAAGATATTTCTGATAAATTAAGGAGAAGAACCAACAATTTACAAAAATTACTAGCATATCTTCGTTTTTGTTTAAAAACACACAGGGAAATACAAATCAAAACCACAATGAGATATCACCTCACACCAGTCAGAATGGCTAAAATCAACAAGTCAGGAAATGACAGATGCTGGTGAGGATGTGGAGAAAGGGCAACCCTCCTACACTGCTGGTGGGAATGCAAGCTGGTGCAACCACTTTGGAGAATAGCATGGAGGTTCCTCAAAATGTTGAAAGTAGAACTGCCCTATGACCCAGCAATTGCACTATTGGGTATTTACCCTAAAGATACAAACGTAGTGATCCAAAGGGGCACATGCACCCGAATGTTTATAGCAGCAACGTCCACAATAGCCAAACTATGGAAAAAACCTAGATGTCCATCAACAGATGAATGGATCAAGAAGATGTGGTATATATACAGAATGGAATACTATGCAGTCATCAAAAGAAATGAAATCTTGCCATTTGCAACAACACGGATGGATCTAGAGCGTATCATGCTTAGCGAAATAAGTCAAGCAGAGAAAGACAACTATCATATGATCTCCCTGATATGAGGAAGTGGTGATGCAACATGGGGGCTTAAGTGGGTACGAGAAGAATAAATGAAAGAAGATAGGATTGGGAGGGAGACAAAACATAAGTGACTCTTAATCTCACAAAACAAACTGAGGGTTGCTGGGGGGAGGGGGTTTGGGAGAAGGGGGTGGGATTATGGACATTGGGGAGGGTATGTGCTTGGGTGAGTGCTGTGAAGTGTGTAAACCTGGTGGTTCACAGATCTGTACCCCTGGGGATAAAAATATATGTTTATAAAAAATAAAAAATTAAAAAAAAACCACACAGAAAAAATATATATCAAAATACTGCCAATAATCTTTCAATACTAGGTTGTGGTTGGCTTTTTTTTGTACTCACCTTAATTTTTTTCTTTTTTAACAAAAGCACATACTACTTATGCACTGGCATGGAATAAGTGTTTAAAATTAAATGTTTAAAAGTTAAACTTAAGTTAAAAGTTAAAATTAAATTTAAGTTAAAAGTTAAAATTAAGTGTTTAAAAATTAACAAAAGTTGTTCAATAAATTCTATATACTTTCTAAGGAAAGCATTAAAGAAAATGACAGTCTCCAATTTATATGAGCATATTCTAAATGAAAAGAAATAATAGGAAAGGGTATAGAACATTTTAGAATTATTTCCTTTTTATAATTTTCTCATTTATTCATTTATCTGTTTTTGTCGCACTATTTTCTCAGTACCTACTATGAGCTAGGCACTGAATATACAACAGTGAACAAAAAAATATGTTCCATTCTAAGGATATAATGTACAGCATAGTGATTACAGTTAATGCTACTGTATTATATACTTGCAACTTGCTAAAAGAGCACATCTTAAATGTTCTCCTCACCAAAGAAATGAGAAGTATGTGACATGATGAAGGTGTTAGCTAATGCTGTGGTGATAATCTTTTTGCGATATATATGTGTATCAAATCAACAGGTTGTACACCTCACACTTACACAATTTTATGTCAATTATATGTCAGTGAAGCTAGGAGGAGGAAGTAGGTTCCTGCCTTAATGAAACATCCAGTCTACTTGGGGATATGGACAGCATTACAATTACACACATAAATTAGAAATGGCAGCTGTGACCAGTAAGAACTCCTCAGAGCCCATCAGAGAGAATTAGGATGGGTACAGAGGGCCTGTGGAGGGAGGGGCCCAGGGAGCATGATGGACCATGAAGGCTTCCGTGGCAAGTGTAGCAGGTGAGGGGGCTGTTATGCAGCGTATGGTTCCAGGGCTGGTGTGGATGACGAGTGTGCAGAGCCTAGAAATCCATTCTGAGTTTTGCCTTAATCTTCCAGTGGGAAGCTTTGGACACTTGGAGGCATAGGTATGAATGATTTGCCTTTTAAAAGGGTAATTCTGACTCTCCTGTGGAGGGCACATCAGAGAAAAATCTGAATGGATGTAGAGATACAAATTAGAATGTTACAAAAATAAAAGAAACAGAGGGTTAGGAGAAGAGGTTGCCTTGAAACACAGGGGCATGTCAGCGGGAATTCCAGAAGTAAATTATGTGTGGCCAAGAGAGAGTGGGATAAAGGTGACTCCTGTTTTGTTTGTATCATGACTGGCAGGATGGTGGTACCATCCCAGGTAGTAAGAAACAGTGGCTGGCAGCCATCAGATCTGGTAATGAGCTGATTTGGACATGTTAGCCCGAAACACATTTGACATATCTGGGAGGAAATGACAAATGGTAGGTGATAATCCTAGCAGGGATTTAAGAGAAAAGGAAGGCATCATAGAACTTTCACAAGTCTGGCTTCCTCATCAAGCCAAAAATCTGTGCTATTTTTTATTTTATTCTTCTCACAATAACTCTTTCCATAGAGTTTGTGTCCTTTGAAGGGGCTTTGGAGGCATACAGCAAAAGTAAGATTGCCACACGTGAGCTGAATTTAGTTAGATGCAAGCGCTGGGATCCATACTGGCCACCTTCATGGGAGGTCTCAGTGAGGCCCGTGTTCTGGTTGTTTCAGTTTGTGCTGCTATTCCAATTTCCTTCTGGAACAGGTCGTTTATTTGTATACTTTCCTCATTTCTTGAACGATGCCCAGCCTTAGCTGGGCATGGCCAGAGGACATCTCTTGTTTCCACCAGGATGAAAATCATCTGAAGTCTGTGTGTGTTTGCATTTTCTCCAGACTTCAGTAATGGGAAAGTACAGGACGGGGGCATGAGCATCGCATCCACTTTTGTGGAGTGAAAAGAGACACAATTGAGAGCAAGAGATTCTGTAAAAAAAAAAAAAAAAAAGTAACTTGAACAGTAAATTCACATACATAGAAAGCCATATATAAATATACAAAAATGCCTCAATCTAAGTGACTAAAACAATGTTATAGTGTTTCTTATCAGATTGACAAGAATTTAAAGATTGATATCATTTAGTACTGACAAGGGAATGAGACATACTATGATCAGTTTATCAGCAATACATATACTCTTGGATCTAGCTCTGTTACTTCTAGATATTTATTATCTTCCTAGTAATACCAAATATTTTTGAGCTCTTACCATGGACCAGGTACTACTTTTTGCCCTTTACAGGTACTAAGCCATTTATTTTTCACAAAACTCTATGAGCTAGTTTATATTATTACCCAGCTTGTAGAAATGAGAAAATTGAGTAATAGTGAGGTTAAATATTTGTCCAAGGCCACACTGATAATGAGCTACAAAAATCAGCTTTAAATCCAGGTGGTTTGGCTCTGGAGCTACTTTTGTGTACCTGTCTTTATTATCTTCTTGTACAGAGACAGAATGTGATGGTGTTGAAGAGTTCAGGCACTCTGAAGTCCGTCTCACCACCCCTTCCATCTAATAATAGAGCCATGATCAGAATAGTACCACCACCACCATTTTGCTGGACTGATAAGTGGGATTCAGATTCTGTCTAGTGCAGAAACTTTGACACTTAAGCGTCCTTTCCGATCTCCCTGACACCCAACATGGTTCTGCTTGAACCTCCAAGGTACCTGGAACTCCTCTGCACATCTCTATCAAATGCCGCTCCTACATGGTGTATGGGTCCCTGCCTCTGGTTTCCCAGGCAGATAGGCTGAGACTAGCTCTTGGAAGTTTTTAAATGAAAGTCTATGTTATTTTACTGTTTACTTTGTAAGAGCAATCATAATGATAACAACAGTGGTGATGATGTGATGACACCAACAAAAATAACAGCCAAGAGTTCAGGAGTCCTACCTAGGCACTATTTTAAGAACTCATATACGCATGTGTGTGTGTGTGTGTATATATATATACATACATATAAAATTTCTATTAATCCTCACAAAAACTCCATGAGCTAGCATTAATATTATCTCCATTTTTAAGAGAAGGAGACTGAGCACACAGTGATATTATTTGACTTATGGAAAGGTTTAGGGGAGCCCAATTGTCAAGGTATGTTCAACACAAAAGGTAATGAAGGCCTGAACTATTTTGGGAATGAAGGGGAGGGGGACAGATGTGGGCAACATCACGGAGGTAATATCTGTAGGACTTTATTTTTTTTTCTTAAGATTTTTGTTTATTTATTTGACAGAGAGAGAGCAAGAGAGAGCACAGCAGTAGGAGTGGGAAAGGGAGAAGCAGGCTTTTGGCTGAGCAGGGAGTCTGATGCAGGGCTCAATTCCAGGACCCCAGGATCATGACCTGAGCCAAAGGCAGACTCTTAATGACTGAGCCACCCAGGCGCCCCTATAGGGCTTAGTAACTAACAAAATATGGGTGACAAGTGGGACCAGTTACCACTTCTTCTTGGGCTTTTAAACCTCGGGGGCTGGAAGAATAATAGTGATTTATATTTATAATATAATATATATAATATAATTTATATTTATATCATATATAATATATATTTATATTATAATTTATACTAATCTCTACCAGCTAGTTGTATTGGTGCCTTTGAGTTTGTGGGAGTTGGCCTATGCCAAATTACTTTCTCTGAGAAGGGCATATGTCAGTCATTTGATTACTGAAAGGCTCAAAATCAATTTATTCTTAGGCTAGAAGAAAATTTGTTCAAATTTAGTCCAAACAGTTTTCAGAGAGAAAATGCTATGATACATATTTTAATACTAGGATCAAAAGGAAGGAATCTGGTGTTTATTGAGAGTTTGTACTGTTAGATAAATTAATTTATTTATTTGCATGAGTAGGAATTATTTTCCTGTTACCATATATAGATGAAAGAAGGACTTTGCCCATGGTCACACAGATGGCAAATGACAGAACCATCTTTTTACTATAATTTCAGTGCATTTCAGACCACCAAAGAGCCTAGTGTTGATTTTTTTCTACCCTTTTCTTTCTTATTAAAAAAAAAAAATAAAGATTGAGCAGTCCCCTGGTTCCTTTAGCAATCCTGTTCTTGTCTGGTACTGTGTGGTCTCACTCTAACACAGACCAAACATCTATGAATTTCTGGTCTGTGACTCATGTAACTTTTATCATCGGGCCTGGCATAGTCCAGCAGCACTTGCCTCTGAGGCATCTCAGCTTATTTACCACTTTTAGGCTTTACTCCTGGAAAAATAACATAAAATAGTTCGCCTTTTGGTGTCCTTGTTTTTGTGCCTTTCTTCCTTTTCCTTGGCCATGCCCATTGTTCCCCGATGCTCTCAGATGCTCAGATATCAGTGCTCAGTACAAATCAGTTCTATTTATTTCAGGATTCTCCGTTATTTATCTTGTGTGCCATTTTTTTTTTTTTTCAGAACCTAGAGATCTGAATAACTAATTTGGTAATGAAACATGACGACTTTATTGCCCATATTAGTCATGGTTCTCTAGAGAACTAGAACCAAAGGGATGTGTGTATGTGTGTGTGTGTTGGTGTATAATTACATATATGCGTGTATGTTATTATATAAAATATATTTATAAATCTCTGTAAAGAGATTTGTTATAAGGAATTGGCTCATGAAATTATGGAGCCTGAAGGGTCCAAATCTGTAGTGTTGGCTGGTAGCCTAGAGATCCAGCAAAGCCAGTGGTACAGTTCCAGTCTGAAGGATTGCAGGTAACGACCCAGGATGGCCAGGGGTGCCAATGAAATCTGAAAGCAATCTGCTTGAGAATTCCCTCTTCCTTGGGGAGACTGGTCTTTTTGTTCTTTTTTAATTTATTTACTTAACAGACAGAGATCACAAGTAGGCAGAGAGGCAGGCAGCGAGAGAGAGGGAAGCAGGCTCCCCACCCAGCAGAGAGCCTGATGCAGGGCTCGATCCCAGGACCTCAGGACCACAACCTGAGCTGAAGGCAGAGGCTCAACCAACTGAGACAACCAGGCACCCCTGGTGTTTTTGTTCTATTCAGGTCTTTAACTGATTGGATGAGGACCACCCACATATGGATAGCAGTCTGTTTGCTCCAAGTTTTCTGATTCCAATGTTAATCTCATCCACAAACACCCTCCATGTTGACTCATAATAGTAACCATTATATCCTTTACCAGATACTCCTGGATAATGCATTTTAATACTATAATTGGTGACTAATCAGCAAGTTAAGAGAGGGATTTTTGAGGAAGGGGTTTTCTCCAACCCTCCTCCCACTCATCCATTATATAATTAAATTCCTTTGTTTCTATTTTATGAGAATTGGCAATTTGGAGGAATCTTTGTAAAACATCTGTAATGTAAGGGTACCATTTATTTTATTCTTTTTTTTCAGATTTTACATATTTATTTTAGAGAAGGAGAGCACAAGCAGGGAGGGGGTAGAGGCAGAGAATCTCAAGGAGACTCCCCCCGGGGCACAGAGCTCCTTGCAGGGCTTGGCATGGGGCTCCATCTCACTACTCTTGAGATTATGACCTGAGCTGAAACCAAGAGTCTGACTTAGCCCGCTGAGCCACCCAAGAGCCTCTATTCAAGTTCACATAACTATTAGCTCAGCAAACATGAGGTGCATTGTTGCTCATCCTAAGGACAGAGGGTAGTTTTCCATCTACTTCCTTGTTTATTTCCTGAATAACTGATAGCTGACTATCATAGTATAGGCCACAACCCAGCTTTCTTTGATGTCTCCCTGGTCTCCCTAGAACTTGGAAATGTGTGCCTGCATCAAGCACGCCACTTTTTTGACTGGGCTGATAAAGAATACATGACAGCAGCAGCCTCTGGGTACATACATAGGGAAAATACATAAAGCAATAGGAGGAAAATGTTGCCAGTTTGCAGTTGTTATCTAGCAGTATTTTCCATTTTATTCTATAGAACTGAATTAGGCACCTGCATAACTTTTCAGCCATGGTCTCCTTCTTTTTGGTTCAGAAGGCTCTTGAACATTGGGCATCCATTTCTGTATGAGACCATGCCATATGACCCGAGACCTGAGGTGTTCTTCCCCAGATTTACAGATGTTGCTGCTGCTACTATCAGAGGTTTTGGCATTTTTACTAAAACCAGTAAGATATTTAGGAATCGTAGGTTTTGGGGGGACTGGTGCTAAATGGATATTTAATAGATTTACAAGACGTAATAATTAGGAGACTCTCTTAGGCCAGAATTGCAAACTCCTGCACCTACATGGAACCAGAATGATGAGTAGATGCATACTAGAGAAGCAATTGGCAAAGTAGAGAGCTATGCTTCCTCTAACACAGGCAACTGCCACTCGTAACAGAGAAGAATGAAAGCCCAGGATGGACAGTTCTTTGGATTTATACGTGATCTGTTCAGATGGAAAGATAGGTAGAAGCATAGTGGGATTTAAAAAACAAACGAGGATATGTTATTAAAATGACTAGATTTTTCTAAGAGAAAACTGAAGAATCCTAGTTTATTCCATTCACCAAAATAAATTATAGATATCAAAATGTTATTAATTAAATTACAGTTAATGAAATATTAGGGTTTAAAATTCATAGAAGTATAAGAAAGAATTATCATAATTGAAGATTTATCTGAAACAGGGGGAGGATTTTTTCCAAGAGCTCTCTCAAGGCCAGAACCTGAAAGCATGAAGAAAATAATGGATAAATTTGACTACTAAAAAACCCACGCTTAAAAGCACCACCTCAGACAAAAGTGTACTAATAAAAAAATTATGAAATGATGGTAAGCTATTCTTAACAGGTAAGTGAGAGAAAAGGTCAATATCTTAATTACATGATAAAGTATTTACAAGTATTTGACCTGAAGAAAAACACTTTTAGAATGATGAGCAAAGAATATACAGAAGCAGCTCACAAAAAATGGAAAGAAATGTTAGGTTCATGAGTAATAAAAGTTGCAAGTTGCAAATTAAAATGAGATATGATTATACATCAACCACATTGGAAATACTTTAAGATGATTAAATAGGAGTCTGAGGTAGTGGAAAATTAAAAATCTTGTATATTGCTGGTGAGAAATGAAACTGGGAAAAAATTCTGGAAGGCAATTTGGCAAAATGTAATGAAAGTCTTAAAACCCTGCTTACCATTTGACCCAAGAATTTTACATTTAGGAATATATATATATATATATATGTACATATATATATATATATATAAATAATATATATTTAGGAATATATATATTCATATTCCAATATAATATATGTATTCATATTCTAATCTTTCTCTCTCTGTGTCTCTCTCTTCTTCTCTCTCTGTATTTCTCAGTAGACTATAAGCTCCACAAGGTCAAGGGGATCTATCTGTTTAATTCCCTGTGCTTTTGAGCTTAGGAAATTGCTTGTCATGTAGTACGTGATCAATAAATATTCACTGATCAATAAATATTCACTCACTATTATTCTTTTTTTACTATTTGCAAAGGACCTTGGCATCTTAGAAAATGTCTAGAGGAGAATAACTAGAATATTGAGGAACTTGAAATTAAATCATGAAAAAGCAGGAAGAAAGAACTATTGGACAGGTAGCCAGCAAAGGATTTGATAATGGTCTTCAAACATTGGAAGGAATATCATGTGGAAGAGTGATTTGCCTCATTCCATATAACTTCAAAGTGCAGAAATAGACCAATAGATGGAATTTATAGAAAGGCAATGTTGGGACTCTATTTAAAGAAGTACTTTCACACAACTAGAGCTATCCAAAATGGAACTAACTACTTTGGGAAGAAGCAGTTCCCTATGGCTAAAAATATTCAAGCGTAAGTACTTATAGAAAAATCCATAATGCAGAGTAAGACCTTGACTGGATAACTGCAATTTCCTCTGCTTAGAAGACTCACCCTTCTTCCTCCTCAACATTACCTTCAACATCCTCTCTCCTTTCATTTAGTTACTCCTACTTACTTTTCAGACATCAGACTAAATATTACCATTCTCTGGAATCCTTCTCCAGCTACTCATCTCAACATAGTGTTGTTTGTTTATGTCTCTTAGATCCATCTCTCTTTGCCTGCCTATAAATTTCCTTTTGCTGTCCTCCACTGTCACTGTCCTTCACTAGGTCACAAGCTTTATGGAGGCAAGGACTAGTTCTATCTTCTCCAACTTTTTAATATCTGGTGTCTAGTACAGTGCCTGTCACATAGTAAGATCAAATTAATCTTAATGATGTGTGTACAAAAGTTGAAATAACTTTACATTTCACTCCTTTGGGAATCAGAAATCATTGAATCAGAGAGAGACATCTATTTTCTTCCTTATTTTTATTCACCATTTTTATTTCCTCATGATTCTTTCACTTTGTTGCTGCACTGGCCTAACTATATGCTTTAGGGCTTGTAAAGGGAGGACTTACAATGGCCTTCCTCCATCCCTGGTACTGCATGCCTCCAGTCACCCCAAATGGGTCCACTGAGTCATTACCTGCATTTCAGTCCACCCCTAGATGTTGACCTAGATCTTTTACTAGGAAGACTTTAAAAAGCTTGGTCAAATTCTCTGGGGGTTCAGCATGCTCAGCTTTGGTGCAAGCCTTTCTCAGATATAACTCAACATCAGGAAAGGAGCTCTTTTGTTTTCCCAAACTGGAATTAGTTTTACCTTTTGATTATAAATGTCAAATACAGTTACTATAAAAAATTCAGATGAAACAGGACATGTGAAGGGAAGAAGTAAAATCACTCATAATCCACTTGAAGATTACCTTTGTTAACATTTTGGTATATATCTTTATAGACTTTTAAAAAATAAGCATTTTACGACAAAGTACTATTATAATACAGAAACTATTTTATAACATACCTTTCCATTTGATATATTGTAAAACCTTCTCCATGTCGATAGTATATAGTTATACTATTTCTTTTCTCATGCTTCTATAGCTTTCCAGAAGTGAATATGTTCTGTTTTAGCATAGTTAGGCTATTTTTACTTTTCACACTTATGAGCTGTGATACAATAAACTTTCTTGGTCGTATATATAATTGCATGTACTCAATTATTGCATTTATGTAAATTTGAATATAAAGTCTTAGAATTATTGGATTACAAGGTACATGTAATATTTTAGCTTTTGGTATATATTGTCAGATTGCACTCTAGAATGTATGTAGTCATTTCCACAGATCCAATTAGCCTAATGCTATTGGTGTGAATGACCAGCTTGATGTTTTGTTATTTATTAATATAATAAAGTTCCCTTCAACCCACATGATAAGATATGGAAAGTTGATATAGCCCTGAGGCCAATACTATTATTCTTGCCATGTGAAGGAAATTGTTCTTGATTGTTTTTTAAAACTGATAGAGATGAGGAAAAATGTATTCATTAAGTTGAAAGTTACATATCAGAATTAAAAGTCTGTGTTGATATATTCACTGAAAATTTCACATTCAAAAACATACCTGTAGGGGCACCTGAGTGGTTCAGTGGGTTAAAGCCTCTGTCTTCAGCTTGGGTTATGATCCCAGGGTCCTGGGATCGAGCCCCGCATTGGGCTCTCTGCTCAGTGGGGAGCCTGCTACCCCCTCTCTCTCTGCCTACGTCTCTGCCTACTTGGGATCTCTGTCTGTCAGATAAATAAATAAAATATTTAAACAACAACAAAACATACCTGTAGGGGCACCTGGGTGGCCCAGTAAGTTAAGTGTCTGCCTTCGGCTCAGGTCTTAATCTCAGGATCATGGGATCGAGGCCTGCTTCATACTCCCTGCTCTGTTCCTCCCTGCTGCATGTGTGTGTGTGCATGCGCTCTCTCTCTCAAATGAATGAAAGTTTAAAAAAACTTAAAAAAAAAATCCCACATATATAATTGTCATCGTCTCTTGAAAAAAACCTCCAGCCTTCCTTTAGTTGGTTGTAATTAAGTATATGAACTGGCTTAGTTCTGGAAACTGTGTTATAAAGGCTCTGGATCCTCACTACTGATAATGACATAAGGTTTCTATCCACCAGATCTCTGTGTGTCAAGCACACTCTGATCACCACTTTCCTTCATCTTACTGTAATAATTACACTCACCTTCATTATGAGAATTTATTTATTTATTTTTTAAAGATTTTATTTATTTATTTGACAGACAGAGATCACAAGTAGGCAGAGAGGCAGGCAGAGAGAGAGGGAAGCAGGCTCCCTGAGGAGCAGAGAGCCCGATGCAGGGCTCGATCCCAGGACCCTGAGATCATGACCCGAGCCGAAGGCAGCAGCCCAAACCACTGAGCCACCCAGGCGCCCCCATTATGAGAATTTAATACCATTATCTGGGTTGCTGCTCTAGCATCCCATGATTTCTTTTGAAATCAGGGACTGTGCAGTGTGGCAGTCTCCACCATTATTAACAGTCTACAGAGGACAACCAAATAGAGTTCTTCCAGAAAACTAGCACTCCTTCCCTCCAACACCAATAATATCTTTCATAATAAGAAAAAGGACTTCTGGGTCATCCAATGAGATATAGTTTGAGGGATAGATGAGCACAAAACTGATTCGTCCCATTGCTCCCCTTTTCCTGAAGTTTTGGTCTTTGTTCTGAAATGGACCTGGGATTTTCTTTTAATCAGGTATGAGATGACAGACATGCGAAAATTGCCTTGAGGGCAATTCTTCTTCCTCCTCCTCCTCTTCTTCTTCTTCTTCTTTTCTTCTCCTTCTTCTTTTCTTCTCCTTCTTCTTCTTCTTCTTCTTCTTCTTCTTCTTCTTCTTCTTCTTCTTCTTCAAAGAGAGAGAGGGCAAGCATGCCTATGCATGATTTGTAGGGAAGAGGCAGAGAATCCCAAGTAGGCTCCCTGCTCAGTGGAGAGCCCTATATGGCTCTCCAACTTAGGACCTGAGATCATGACCTGAGCTGAAATCAGGAGTTGAATTCTTAATCAACTGAGCCATCCAGGTGCCCTTGGAAAGTTCTGGTGTTTTGTTCTCAACTGTTGACCACTTAGCAGTTAGTTAATGCTAATCTTATACCTTTGAGCTAATGTTAGGGAAATGGACACCTCTCATTGAATTGGGGATACTCATGACTTTAATTTGTTCGTCATTTAATGAACTTAAATCTACTACCATAACACAAATTCTAGGCCTATGGTGATACAGAATAGTGTGGTTCTAGAAAAGTCCTTCTGTTTATGGGCTGTCTTATCCCGTAGAAAGCCATGCATTTCTCAATGTGGACTCTATTGGAATTCAGCTCTTAACCAGAGACCTGGAGGTAATAATGGATGCTGTGTGGAGGGCCTTCACAAAAATCGGTATCAGTTGATGAGCCACTATCCCAGCTTTCATGATTGAACACTGTTTGCAGGGAAATCAGGTTCCTTCATAGTGTGTATTGAGGGTGGGTGGGGAAATCTCTTGTGCCAATAAAAATGATACAGATTTAGGAGTTCAGAGTTTTCAGTCTCAGAGTCCTGCTTTTCCTCAGCCAGTATATGAGAGATCTGGTGGAATGCCATTTTGCATGTCTTACAGTTAGGCACTGGATTATCAGTCATAGCTGCTCTGTGTCCACATATAGGAGGAGAGGGAATCCTTTTGTGCTACCATAAGCTTTATGATCTTCCTCACTGTGTTTTCATTGTATGACTTTCAATTTCTTTCTTCTCTATTTATTCTTTTGCCTGTCTAGGGCCATAAACAAAGACAAGTGACTCCATAATTTCTATCATCCACATAGCAACTAGATTAGAGGCCTTCTGGCATCCTAGAGCCTTTCCCTCTATTCACATTTTATCTCATCTTACCACTGGAGAGAATCTGAGTAATTTTCTTGCCACCAATACTGTGTATTATTCAAGTCTCAGTTGCCCCAACTGGAGGCTGTAGAAGTTCTTCACAGTTACAGAAACATCCCAATCCCCAAATACCATATTTTTTTTATCTGTTTCATGGGATCCTGATCCCAAGGACTATACCAGTTAGGATCCTAAGAAGAAATAAATAGCACCCTAAAATTATAGCCCTAAAACAACATTCTAAGGTAACTTACCTAAAATTTAATTTGAGAAGAGTTTGATAAAGGGTCTACGAGTAAAGATATGGGCACTGTGGGGAAATTACAAGGAATAAAACAGTTCACAGAGCTGGTAATAGTGGAGGCCATTGTTATCTCCAAGCCTGAAGGGGTGTGGGGAAGAAATGATTGGCAGAATCTGGGGACAGCTTTGTGGAGAGGACTGTTTAGCAGAACAGTCTGGGAACTTTGGTTCAGGGACCCTTTGTTCAGGGACCTTTGGTTCAGGATAACTGAGAGCCAGCACTACTGGCAAGGGCAGGAAAATATATATCCTTATCTCATCTTCATGCTTTTCTTTGATCTCCTCCTATAGGTGCTCCTTATGGATTAAACTTAACTAAAACATGAAAGACTAGGAGTTCAGAAATGTGGTCAGCCTCCTGGAGCACAGGGGAATTTTCTTGGGCAGACTGTGGATATGGAAGTGCTCAGTTTGTGCCTTGTTGTATATTCTAGCTTGATTTTGGCTGGGTTTGCTTTCTAAAAGAGTTGAATTGAGGACCGGACTCCAGCAATCTATCCATTTAGTGCTGTCACCTAGAGAGAGGCTAGATGGTTAGGAAATTGAGCCAGTTCCTAGTGGAGACTATGTATACGGGCAAGCCCCAATGTGTTGAGGAATTTGCTCTGTGTTCTCAAATTTAGGACAATTTTAGTCACTATGGCAGGGGTCAACAAATTTTCTGTAAAGTGCCAGGTAATAAATATTTTAAAATTTGCAGGTTATATGGTCTTTAACACAATTACTTAATTCTCCTCATAGTGCAACAGCAGCCATAGACAATCCCTAAACAAATGGGTGTGACTGGGTTCCTATAAAACCTTATTTATAAAAGTAGGTTAAGAACAGGATTTGGGCCACATCCATAGTTTGCATACCTCTACTCTACAGAAGCTGGGATCAGAAACAGGAAATTGAATTGGAAGCCCAGTTATATAGACTGGACCAATCCAGCGGTAATTGGTAAATGCTGTGAACATCAGTTAGCAATTTTGTGCTCAGGTTTTACCTTCAGGCAAACTGATTTACAACAGTGAAGCTATGACTGCAAGCTTAATTTCTGACGCCCCTGGCTGGAGGGTTGATACTGCTAAAATGTTGGTTTTCCAGCTACATTTGGTTCAGGAACCTAATGGGACCAAAGCTTTAGGTAGCAGATACCCTCTATCTCTACCTCTATACCCTCTAGGAAGTGAGCTACCCTATTACAATGGCACCTGCATGAGTGAGCCTCTCTTTCCTGTAAGATCCTCCCCCATAAGTTCCCGCAAGTCCTTACCTGTTACTCTGAATTTCATCCGCGTGCTTATTCCTGGGTCTCAGAACAGACCTGCTTTCATCCTGTTCAGTGGGCCTCCTCTCCACATTTACCTTTCCCCATCTGGCCAGTTCTAGTTAGGCAGGACATAGATTATGATTGCTTGCATCTCCAGCTAGTATTTTTTGTATTTTTCATTTACTTTGCATCTAAAACCTTGGTTGTATTTTATTGGTTATTTTTTTGAAATTGAGTTGGACTTGGTGCATGTAGTTTTAAGCCATTAAAACGTTTAATTGGAGATTCAGGAATGTAATCCACTTGGTTCTCTGGATTTATTAGTCCCTGAGTCATACATAGCAGAAACCGGAACGTTGACGAGTTCTTGTCCAGATTTTGAGTTACTTCATTGTGGTTTCAACATAGAAAAGGCACAGTTCAGAGCTTTTAGCTTGAGATTCAAATACTTGACAGTAGAGAGTTTTGGATTCCTTCCAAAAGTTTTGACACTTTAAAAAAGTCATGCACTTTTCTTTTATAGTAATGGGAATGGATTTCCATGTGTGTAACAACCTTTGCTCAGTCCCTCACCTGTTAACCTTTCTGACCACGGGTGTGCATTTGAGCAAATACGGGTTGGCTTGAGAGTGTGGCCACAGGGCAGGGCTGTGCTAACTGGCCCATGCAGGATTGTGTCGAAGAATTAAGCTTTGTTTTCACTTTGTTAATTGGACTAGGCAGAATTGTGAACTGGCCTGAAGTGATCTCTAAAACAGACGCTCTCATCACACGTCTAGTTTAGTGGCTATTTGCCATTTATAAGGCAGGATGTGAAAACCAGCACAGTGGCTGCTAACTCAGCCCTTCTGGAGGCGAGCCAGAGCAGCTGGAATGGAGCATAGACTTAGGGTGGAGGTTCTGTTAGATTTCTCTCAAGATGCCAAGTGGGGGTTATAGCTTCACATAGTTGCTCCGACTGCCATGGAAAAGTCAGGAGAGTGGCCGAGGGAGGTGTCTCTCCTTGGGACTGTCCCATGAATTCTGCTGAGCTTCAGAAATGTGAGGTTGGGTGGGATTGCAAATTGGAAAGAGTTCTTGGTGGAGGAGTAAGAAATCAGGATTCCAGTCCTTGCTCTGCCTTTAATTGCTATGTAAGGGAGGTGTAATCTCTCAGCCTTTTCTGGGAGTTGGTTTCCTTATCTGTAAAGTAGGGATAATTAGTCCTGTCCTATCTCTCACAAAGAGATGATGAGTACCGAATGAGAACATTAATGAATGTGAAAGAACTTCAAAATAGTATAAAGCACAAGAGAAAGATATTATTATCATGGCTGCTAATAAAATTGATGGACTAACTAGCACCACAATGCTTGCTGAATAAAACACAAACTCCTCCCCCAAGGCTTCCAAGTCCTTTTTCTCCACTGGACTCCACACTGTGAGGTACTGTTACAAATCCCTTACCTGGACTCAGCTCCAACTAAGCTATTCTCACAATATTTCTTTCCACATCACAGTTTGCTCCTCCCTACTTTTACGTTTTTGAGCATTTTGTTTCTGGTTTCCTCCCAAGTCTTTTTTCCCCTCCCCTCAAAGTGTCACTCTGTCTCTTAAAGCAAGTTCCAGAAGGGCACCCTCCCGTCAGCTCTCTTCTCACTCAAAATAGTCCTTGAAAGATCCCAGGGCATTAACACTATCCATCTGCTGATAAGTTCTTCTCATTTTAGTTGGTGACAACATTCTCCCACTGAAAGTTAGACAAGATTCCTTCTTTTCCCTCTCCTTCCTCCTTTCCCTCATATCCTGCATTTCCTTATCCATCAAGTCCTGTACCATCTTGTCTTCTGACTCTCCGTAGCATTGCTGCTGCTTTACTTCCATCCCAATCTCTGATAACTTGGATTATTGCTGCAGTTTACTGATCAGAGCCCCTGATTCCAGCCTGGTTCCCCATCGATATACCTTCCACCCTTCTGCCAAACCGAAGTTTCTAAAACACAAGTCTGATATGCCCTCCCTGCTTCAGATGCTTCAGTGATTCATGCTTTTCAGAATTGAGTTCAAATGTCACCTCCTAAGACATGCACCTCCTCATGTTCTGGCTCCCACCTAATCCTCTCGCTCTGGGTACAAGCCTTTGTAGGTCTTGAACTCATCTAAGTATCTGAGGAAAAAGAAAATTTTATCAGTAAAAATTTGCAAACGAATGACCATTTGCTTCTGAAGCTCATCCTTGCCACCCTTATGCGTCACTACATTCTTAGTCTCTCTGCAGCCTCACTCCCTGTTGTCTCCCCACGTACACAACAGAGGTTCCCAATGATGTGTGGCTTTTTCATGCCTCTGTGCCTTCATATTTTGTATCCCCTCTTCCAGGAATTCCCTTCTTACCATTTTTGTCTGGCTGAAGACTACTTGCCCTTCAAAACTTAGTCCAAATATTACTCCTTCTAGGCTATCTTCTCGAATTGTCTACCCGGTTTATTTATTCCTGCTTTGTGGTTCCAGAAGAGCCCGAGTAGCCTTGTATCCCGCTTTTCCTCCACAGGATTTTGATCCACCGCATGTTTACTTGCTAGATTAGTTTCAAGTAAAGATCTTGTCTTAATTAACCATGTGTTTCCAGCTCACTGAATATTACTTGGCATATAAGAAGCAATCAGTAAAATGTTTGCTGAATGGCATTGAACTGTTCCAATCTAGAGTGTTCTTTGCCCTCCCTTTCACGAGTATGTACCTTATCGATCTCTAAAGATTAACCACGAAGATAATCTTTTTATGTAATCTTGCTTCATATTCCCCATCATTTAATGATCTTTGAATTTTTTTTTACTGCTAGTGTGTGGTTTTAGCACTGCATATTAATTTAGAGGTTGCTTTGAAATATATCATTGTAAATCATCACTATACTTTAAAGTGTAAGATGCTGTGTAGGGTAGAGTGTCCTGGGAAAGGAGTCAGAAGACCTTATTCCAATTTTAGCTCTGCTGTGAACTAAGTGTGTAGCCCTGGGCAAAGTATTGACTTCTCCCCCCCTTGGTTTATGTTTTTTTTTTTTTGTTTTTTTTTTTTAAATGAGGGGTCTGTACAGTCTATAAGATGGCTGCCTTTTAAAAGGCTATATGCCACTAATGTCTTTAATCTTTTACATATTGTATCTATATATTTCAGTTTTCCAATTACACTGTAGTTTCTGCATGCAGGAATATCTTGTGTTGCAGTCCCTTTTTTGTCTGTGTGTCACTAATTACATGTCTGTAGATATATCAAATGAGCACTTAGGAATTTCTAAGCATCACCCTGGGAGATTCAGTGTGAAAGAATGATCTAACAAAGAGTTAATAAAATCATCTTTTTTTGCAACTTCAAATCTCTGGATTACTCAGAAGTTGTGTGTTATTAATGTATTTCATGAATATACCCCTCTAACCAGGCCTTCCCTGAGAAGGAAGGCCAGATTTGAATCTTCAAACCTTCTTTTTGAAGTAGGAATTTCCTTCCATCTTGGGAAAAGATGTATTCTGATTCAAAGTGGGAAGAGGAGCTTTAGGAGTCTCTAAAAGAATTTCAAAGGAATTTTTGGAATCCAAATTATGCCAAGAAAATTTAGCAAAAATAAATCAGAAAAAAAGATAACTTTTTTTTTTTTCTTGCTAATCTAAAGGAAATTGTGCTGCTTTTCAGAGTATAATTTAGGATATCACCAGACTATGAATTTTTGACTGGTGGTCAGAGACCTTTTATAATTTCAATGAAAGGCCATAGGTTAATGGCCTGGGTAACAAACAGTGACATTCATTACATCATACTGGCTTTTTTTTTTTTTTTTTTTTTTAAGTAACTCTGTGTTTGCCCAGTACAGGGGCTCTTCATTCTCCTTCCATCTCAGCTTTTAAAATCAGCAGCATCCTCCCTGAGTACTGGCCATAGATGTGTAGAGGACTCAGCCATGGCTTACAGAGGTCAAAAGAGTTGTATTTGAAGCAATTCTGTATATTGGAATAGTAGATGCTAAACACTAAACCCTGTCTTGCAAAGAATAAATCAAGTTTTTCCTTGACTAATTTAAATTGACTCTGTTGAAACTGTAACAGCCACTAACTGCTTAATTTACTTAAATCAGCTATTTCTTTTCTGTTGGTCGATGTGGGTGGGAAATGGACTTCATTTTCTAATTGAAGGAATCCAAACTGTACTAACCACACACTTATCATGGATTTGCATTTGTAATTACTTATTTTTATATATCTACCAGCAGCGTATCTGGAGCATTTGACACCTAAAGCAGATCAATTTTTAACCCTTCCCTGCTCTATCTAACACAATTATCTTCTGTGATGATTATTCTTTTCTGTAGTACTTGGTACACTATACCATGAGTTCTTTGAAGTCAGGGACCATGTGTTGCTTATCTTTGAATCTCCAGAGCTAGTATTTTGCCTGATCTTTAGTACATTTCCAAGAAATGTTTATAAATTGAATGAAGAAAGCTTGGCTGGATCATCATCTGCAGCGTGGCCAGGATTAATTACCAGGTGACTTTTAGCCTGCTAGAGATGATATACCGCATTGGACAGAAGTCTGCATTGTCTTTGGTGTGCCTAGATAATAACTTTAAATGTGTCATTTAGGATTCCACCAGTAGAAACCTGTGGACTTGATGGTAAGTTCTTATGTTTCAGTGTAAGGTCTGATCTCTCCTAGCTCCTGGCATTTCAAGTGCTCTAGCTATAGGTCCAAAGTGGGTCAGATGCCCAGACTGTCATAGCTAATTTGCCCTTACTGTCAAAATTCTGTGATGGGTAACAGAATCACACAGTTGTGTCTCTCACCCCCCAATTGTTACTCCACTTTAATTTTTCACACTCATATGGCAAGCACTGAAGTGCAAATTAAGTAGTAATTAGGGGTAAAAATACACAACTGCACGATGCTTAAGTCTTCTATACCATACCAATTGCTGCACAGAGATTCTCAGGAAAGAGGCCAAACTGAGTGCCACCATTTAAAGAATGTAAGTGCTCTGTCCCTCCGAGGGTAATCCATTTTCAAATAACCTTCCTGCTAGGACTCCTATTTACCCAAGATACAGAAGTAAGTAAGAATTCAAACAGTCTTAAAAAGTAACTCCTTTGCTAGTTTTATAACTCTAGCATGAAAAGCAGATTTATATATATGCCTGAGATCTTAATATGCTTCCCAGGTGATACTTTTTTCCCCACCCCTGGAGCGTAAGTGTATTCGTTTGTTCAGTTAGTGATATCTTAAGTAATATCAGGCCTTAAGAGGCAAGCAGTGTGTCATTTTATAAGACACTTTAAAAATTCTTCAGTGGCCCAGTCTTTAAGGTGAAACCAGGCTGCTGGTAGGAGAATATGATCTCTGGGATTTCTCACAGTGTGGCATGCAGAGGGCCATTTGATCAGTGCCTTGACAGTTCACAACTTTGCATTCGAGGCTTGGCCAGATGATATGGCAGAAGATCTTTTAATGGCTTAGAAAATTCTTTTTTTATTCTTTTTCTTTTTCATATTTGTTGGGTTTTGTTAATATTTCCCTGGCACCATGCTAGGCACCTTGCATGAATTGAGTAATTGACTTTAATTCTCTAAATCAACCTGTGAAATGGTTTTTATTTCTCTTCCTTTGTATATGAGGTAACTACTGTATTTAGGTAATGAACCAGTATTTAAAATTAGGATTTCTTATTAATTAATGTGCAGTACTCTTTCTATGATACAATAGCAAGGACGTTGGTCAATGGCCACTGGCTTACATCTTCCTTTCTAGGCACTTTTTCTGCCCTTCTTACTTCAAACTTAAGTTGTAACCATTGACAACATAAGTTGTAACCAAACAGAAAAATTGACCATTTTTCTGTTTGTCAAGCTTGCCGTGTGTTCTCACACCTCCTAGCCTCACACAGGTTATTCTCAGAGATCACTATTTCCTTTCTCTGTACCTGACAAAATTCTCCCTACTGGAACCCTCATAAAGGTTTTTACTACATCTGGGAAGCCTGTGATTTCCCCTAGCACCTGGCACTTCTACAATTACAGCACTGATTACACTGTGCGCTGAGGCCTCACTTGTTGTACTGCCATAGCTATAAACGCTGTGACACAGGGTGGGGCCCATTAGAAGTACCAGCACTGTGCCTGGAGCCTAATGGGTGCTCAAGACAGAGCTACTGACTGATGGTTGTTGAGTCTGATTGTAATTCCTCTGCTTTCTCTTCGGAACCTCTGGTGTAGAATGTACCAACAACACCAACAATGGTTGTCTTTGGAGTGTGGGACTGGGAGGTAGGTGGGGGTGGGAGCAGGACACTTTTCTTTGTACAGCTTTGGTGTAAATAACTTACAGTTTCATGACTTAACTAGTAAAGAAAAACAACAAGTATTAAAATGAAAAACAAAACCTCTGGCCATATGATTTTGAAAGGCTGTACTTTTTTCCACACAGTCTTTCTTTAAATTCTTTCTATGTATTGGCAAACCAAAAGCTCTCAACAGAATAACCAAACCAGTGTGGATCTGTTAGTGGTGAAATATTGCTAGGGGGACAAGTGTCTACCTTTTGGCTAATTTAGTCACCCTGGCTATGAACCATGGTTTGCTGTTACTGAACATAACATAGAAGACCAAAACTTGGCAGGGAAACTTGTGATATACAAGACTTATGAAATCGTCATGCCCAATGTATTTGGTATATCTATAGGAAAACTTTAATTTTCCCAAACATACATTATATATCATAAATCACTTGGAGCTTGAAGAAAATGAAGATATTTTGGTTGAAGTGTAATAGGATATTCTCTTTTGATAAGAATACAATATAAATGTACTAGATATGAATCAGCTCCAATAAATAATCCAGGAAATTTTTTAAGGTAGGAAAAATAAAGTTTTTCAAGGCTATAAATACATAAGGGCACAGACTTCTAGAGAATATATTGAACCAACTAGGAGGCAAGCTCATTAAATTAAATTAAATTAAAAGCTTGGAAAAACTTGAAAGTGCCCTTGTTTTGGGGGAAAATATACAGACTCTCAATTGGAAATGGAATGTATAGTAGTTGATCATTAATATAATCTGTTAATAAGGAACACAAATTAAAGTTATTTTGATCCAAATAGCTATTAAGTGCTTTTTCTAGAAATGGAGCTCTCTTTTAGGAATTGCAAGGGGGTATAGAACAGAAGGCTGAGAGCTTTCCTTAAGGGAATTTACAATTTAAAATGCTAGAAATGATAAAACAAGTATAGAACTAACCATAATAACCCTAAAATTAGAATTATCATCTGAGAGGTACACACAACACCCCTATAAAGTAGAAGAGGAGAACTTTATACAGTAGAGAGTTGATGAGAGGCTTCATTCATGCCAAGTGGTGTTAGGGTTCTTTAGTGAAGCAGGAAACATTCTAGGAACAAGGAATAATCAGGAGCATAGGCTCAGAGGTGGGAGGTAAGGAGTGAAGGGAATAGGGTCTACTCTGGCTGTAGCAGAGAATACGTGTAGGACACTGGTGGGAATAAAGCCTGGGAACCTAGTTTTAGATGAACTTGCCTACCAACTGGCATAGGAGAGGAAATGTAGAACTTGAGCAAAGTACTGGGACTCAGAAGACCTGGATTCAGGTTCTACTTGTACACTTTGACATGATATTCACCCCTCAGGATGCTCTAAATAATTATTTTGTTCTTCACAGAACTGAAAGTTGGTGTAAGGCTCCAATGAGGTTAAGACTTTGTGAAGTATGAAGAAACACATATGGGAAAATCATCATTCCCATTGTACTGAGGGTTCCAGCTTGAGAAACTAAGCTGTGTTCCTCACCTAGAATTCATTCATTCATTCATTTCTTGCTGAATTTTGATTCCAGAAATATATTTCCATGAGTGCCTAAAGATTTATCTGGAAAAGAGCATGTTCTAAAGGAAGAGAGATTTGAGGACTGAAAGGCACTATGGGTTAGTGGGTATGAGTACAAACCGAAGTTAGACCTGGAGCCGAACCTTGACTTCTTAGCCCCGATTAAGCTATGTAACTTCTCTAAGTGATTGAGATAATGATTGATGTAATGTATGTAAAGTGCTTAACAGAGTGCCTGGAAACTATCACAAATGTAACAAATTATGAATATAATTATTATAATTCTTTTTATGCTTGGTTTAAGGGCAATGGGCCAGCGTCGGGGTGCAGCAATATTGCAGTAATACCAGAAAACACAGTTGTGTTTTCTGGTATTACTACTTCACAGAATCATGTCTGAGACCCAGGAAAAGATGTGAATGGGTAAAAATAGAGAGTGAATTCATGAGGTGTGGGGAGCACAAGGGAGCACGGGGTCATAACCCACAGAACAGACTGATGGGGTACTTGAAGTCTATTGGAGCTCACTGGATATGTCACCCAATGTCCAGAGCCACTGATCACACACGCTACTTGGAACAAGGAAAATATCATGGACTTAGGTGTTTCTACAGCAGCATCACTTCAAGGATCCAGAAGAGAAAGGGAGGAAAATGGTGGAAGGCAGTGTGTTGCTGAGGGTCGAACTTGAGAGGAGATGTGTAACCTCTTTGAAGACAACTGTAAGAAGGAATTTGAGGAAGCTAGGAAAGGAGGCCATGAACTATTACTTACTTATGGTTTTGTGCTTCTCCCCCGCCCCCCGCACCTCCCCTTCCACTCCCCAAACTGGTGTGACATAGGGTACCACTGGTTCTACTGAGAGGAAGAGGAACACAACTATGCTCAGGAAGACAGAGTAGCATGAGTGGAAGAGGTTAGGAGAGAGGCTGGAGCAGAGAGATTCTTCCAACAATTCATGCTGTTCTCTCCACCACAGAGGATAGGCAAGACTGTCCTTAATCAGAAAGAAGAAAAACGTTAGAGTTGTTATGTCTACTTCTCTAAGGGAAATAAGAAAAAAATTGACTCACTGAACACTTAAGCTCCTATTTGACACTGACTTTTCAATTTCATTTCTCATATCAAAGAGCAAGAATCCTAATTAAGGCTGACCACAAACTATTAATCATTTTTAATTGGGCCTGCATAATACTGTCTGTTGGTTCAGTAGATGAGTCTTTGGTTTGTTACACTTTACAGCAGTTAAAGGCTTTAGACAACTTGCTATTTTAGCTTCTTAATCACATGTTGCTCTGTCAACATTTACTATAATATTTAGCAGCACATGATTTTGGTGCCCATGTAGTATTATTCCAATGCACCCCTCAATTCCTTGCCCCATCATTTTCCTGAGGTAGTTATAAAATAGGTTTTCATTTCAACCTGTAGGTGACTTTGAAGACATATTGCCATATGGTGCTAAAAACATTATAATACATCACGGCTTGTTTGCCAGATGTTGTTCTCCTCTGCTAGGCAGTGATTCAGATGCTCTGTGATGATTTTGCAAAATGAATCTTGCTAAATTGGAGAGTTTTACTTGTCACATCCTATCTCATTATTATTGGCTGGGTATTTCAAACATACAAGAAAAACACAGTTTGAAATGAATCTATTAGATATGCAAATAGTAGTATTTCCTTTGCCCAGGTGTCTGCCAGCCTTGCATGGGGCAGCGTCCTCACTGCACAAAGTGAGAAATGGATTCAGAGGATGAAGACTCCGCAGGATACTTGGGTGTGGATGGGCACCGCCAAGGGTTCATTCAAGGCCTGGGATATCGAGATGCTTTCTATGCTGTGCAAGCAGAGATAGGCCTCCCCTTTCTCTAGGCTGAATATCCGCTGTTTACATAGCATGATTTGACAAGGACCAGGAAGGCCCCAGATTTTCTCCTTATGCATTTTCACCATTATTGATTTAGTATTTGAAGTAAGGGGCTTTCCTCCAGATTTTCTCTTTGAAATAGTCATATATCACAGAGGTGGGACAGCGTTTGCAGTGTCGGGGGTTAAACTCAATTGCCTACCTTTGGTCGTTTTTATCCTATATCCATCTTCATCCTGGTATCTTTAGTACCTGCAATGCACTCAATGAATATTCATTGGATGAATAAATAAATGAATTAATACATGAGCAAAAAGAACATGACTAGCCTCCATAGGAAAAACACTGGTGAAGAACGTAGGTAATACCAGAAAGAAGCTGGGGATAGGAGGATAGCAAAATGGCAAGTCTATTTACCACCTAACATGCCTTGGAGTGCCAGGACATGTTTTGGCAGAAAGACTTTCTTGCTAGGCCTCATCTCCATAGAGTTCCTGAGTGCAGCTTTATGGCTGGGCCATATATCCCCAGTGCTGGAAACAGTGCAACGGATTCCTTGTTGGCATGAGTCTTTCCACCCTTGTGATTGAGGAGGCTTTCTCCACACTGTTCTGTATTGGTTGTGAGATGGCACCAGTGTTTCACCCAGCCCAGGTCAAGCTCTAGTCTGTCCAGTTCCGCTGTCACTGACAGAGGTGCCACTCTGGTCGACAACAGCTCTGTCACTGGCTTGCTGTCAGATGCTTGCTGTCATGTGTTTTGGGAGTTGGACCACAGGACTTTTCCTGGCAAAATACCAGATTCTTATAAAAATGCCTTTAACAGGGATAACCCTTGGACCAGGAATACATTTGAAATCATTACAGCAGGATACAAATTCACAGTCCGACTTTGGTATTCACATCACAATGGAAAAATTCAGACAGTGATGGATTTCTGATAGTGCAGAATGAAAACTTAATTCAGAACAAAAAGGCAAAGCCAAGAGAAGGACTGTTCCTCTGGAGGTGACGGCTTTAGGGAATAGCAAGAGGATTATAGGACAAAATTCAAATGTTCACTGTGTGAATTCAAACTATGGTGAGAAAACACTAAGGTGTTATAGGGGCTGGAAATGGTAAGGTTTGAAATTGCTAATGGGTTAAACAAGTACATCAACTTCTTTTGCTTCACTTTGGAAGGAAATGGGCAAAATTTCCTATCGACAAGAGTTTAATATATACTTGCTAAGGTACTAACTGCTTGGGCTTTAAGTATGTGTTAAGCATAGTGCTTAATACATTTTGTTTCTCATGTCTCTTGATTCTCATTATACTCCTATGAAGTTGATACTATTATGCCCATTTTCTGGACAATGAACCAGGCTTAAAGATGACAAGTGATTTGGCTAAAGGGGCTTAAGAATAAATTTATGTTTTAAAACTGGGTCTACCCTGTGTCCCAGCCACTGTGTTCAACCACTTTGCTAGGCTCGTGGAGGTATAGGAGATCCTGCTGCGCCCACACATATCCCCTTTCACTGGACTGTGCACCCTCCCTACTCCTAGTTGCCGTGTTACCGGTGAATGGCTTGCAGTTGTCCCATCCCCTTCTCCTGCTGCCTTGCTCAATGTTACTTATCCCTCCCCAGCACTGTGGCACATGACAGACTGGTGCTTCAAGGCAGGCAACTCTGTGCTGTGGTTTATGCTCTAGCCCTATGAATACAGTCAAGAATGTATTGCTCTGCAACTACTTTCTACTTTGTATCCCATTCTACTCTTCCCTCCCTCCCAGGTTCATCCTTAAGAGCATTCTGTCAATAAATCACATTCACCGGGGACACCTGGGTGACTCAGTTGGATAAGCAACTGGCTTTGTCTCAGGTCATGATCCTGGAGTCCCAGGATTGAGTCCCACATCAGGCTCCCTGCTCTGCGGGGAGTCTGCTTCTCCCTCTGACCTCTCCCCTCTTATGCTCTCTCTTTCTCTCATTCTCGCTCTCCCTCTCAAATAAATAAATAAAATCTTTAAAAAAAAATCACATCCACCTAAAAGCCGATCTCAGGCTCTTCTTCTAGGCAACCTGAGAAATAAAGAGCTTCTTCTCTAAGAAGCATACAACCTTAACGTAAGGAAGAACTTTCAAAATAGCCAGGACCATTCAAGGATGGAATGAATTGTTTGGGTCAATACAGAGTTCCCTCTTTCAAGAAATATACAGTATCATCTGGTACAAAGATCACTTGGGAAAAAAAAAAATCACTTGGGAAGGGTGTTGTATAGGGATTTTAGGCATGAACTAGGAGGAGGCATTAAATAAACTTCAAGAGTCAACGATGCTATGAACTAAGACTTGTTAATATTTTTCTTGCATATAGTGCCTTATATTTTCTAAGAAAGTGGTATTGTCTCATGGTTAGGAATATGGATGCTACAGCCTGACTTCTCAGGATCAAACCTAGCTCTATCTAATATTTATATGTAGTATAATTTGGGGCAAATTTCTTGACAATTCTGTACCTTGGTTACCTTATCTTAAAAATGAAATACTTAACTCAAGGTTTGCTGTGAGGATTAAATGAGTTGGTAACATGTGAAATGCTTAGAACAGTATCTAGTGTATAATGAGTGCTCAATAAATATTCACTATTGTTTTGTATCCCTCCATATATATGACACAGCTCATTGAAGCTTACTATATTGAATAACAAATATATTTCTTTAGCATTGTATTTTCTTTCTCCTTCCCACTGTGTTATTTTTTTTTAATAATTTTTTATTTTTTATAAACATATATTTTTATCCCCAGGGGTACAGGTCTGTGAATCACCAGGTTTACACACTTCACAGCACTCACCAAAGCACATACCCTCCCCAATGTCCATAATCCCACCCCCTTCTCCCAAACCCCCTCCCCCCAGCAACCCTCAGTTTGTTTTGTGAGATTAAGAGTCACTTATGTTTTGTCTCCCTCCCAATCCCATCTTCTTTCATTTATTCTTCTCGTACCCACTTAAGCCCCCATGTAGCATCACCACTTCCTCCACCACTTCCATATCAGGGAGATCATATGATAGTTGTCTTTCTCTGCTTGACTTATTTCGCTAAGCATGATACGCTCTAGTTCCATCCATGTTGTCGCAAATGGCAAGATTTCATTTCTTTTGATGGCTGCATAGTATTCCATTGTGTATATAGACCACATCTTCTTGATCCATTCATCTGATGATGGACATCTAGGTTCTTTCCATAGTTTGGCTATTGTGGACATTGCTGCTATAAACATTCGAGTACACGTGCCCCTTTGGATCACTACGTTTGTATCTTTAGGGTAAATACCCAATAGTGCAATTGCTGAGTCATAGGGCAGTTCTATTTTCAACATTTTGAGGAACCTCCATGCTGTTTTCCAGAGTGGTTGCACCAGCTTGCATTCCCACCAACAGTGTAGGAGGGTTCCCCTTTCTCCGCATCCTCGCCAGCATCTGTCATTTCCTGACTTGTTGATTTTAGCCATTCTGACTGGTGTGAGGTGATATCGCATTGTGGTTTTGATTTGTATTTCCCTGATGCCGAGTGATATGGAGCACTTTTTCATGTGTCTGTTGGCCATCTGGATGTCTTCTTTGCAGAAATGTCTGTTCATGTCCTCTGCCCATTTCTTGATTGGATTATTTGTTCTTTGGGTGTTGAGTTTGCTAAGTTCTTTATAGATTCTGGACACTAGTCCTTTATCTGATATGTCGTTTGCAAATATCTTCTCCCATTCTGTCAGTTGTCTTTTGATTTTGTTAACTGTTTCCTTTGCTGTGCAAAAGCTTTTGATCTTGATGAAATCCCAATAGTTCATTTTTGCCCTTGCTTCCCTTGCCTTTGGCGTTGTTCCTAGGAAGATGTTGCTGCGGCTGAGGTCGAAGAGGTTGCTGCCTGTGTTCTCCTCAAGGATTTTGATGGATTCCTTTCGCACATTGAGGTCCTTCATCCATTTTGAGTCTATTTTCCTGTGTGGTGTAAGGAAATGGTCCAATTTCATTTTTCTGCATGTGGCTGTCCAATTTTCCCAGCACCACTTATTGAAGAGGCTGTCTTTTTTCCATTGGACATTGTTTCCTGCTTTGTCGAAGATTAGTTGACCATAGAGTTGAGGGTCTATTTCTGGGCTCTCTATTCTATTCCATTGATCTATGGGTCTGGTTTTGTGCCAGTACCATGCTGTCTTGATGATGACAGCTTTGTAATAGAGCTTAAAGTCCGGAATTGTGATGCCACCAACGTTGGCTTTCTTTTTCAGTATCCCTTTGGCTATTCGAGGTCTTTTCTGGTTCCATATAAATTTTAGAATTATTTGTTCCGTTTCTTTGAAAAAGATGGCTGGTACTTTGATAGGAATTGCATTAAATGTGTAGATTGCTTTAGGTAGCATAGACATTTTCACAATATTTATTCTTCCAATCCAGGAGCATGAAACATTTTTCCATTTCTTTGTGTCTTCCTCAATTTCCTTCATGAGTACTTTATAGTTTTCTGAGTATAGATTCTGTGTCTCTTTGGTTAGGTTTATTCCTAGGTATCTTATGGTTTTGGGTGCAATTGTAAATGGGATTGACTCCTTAATTTCCCTTTCTTCTGTCTTGCTGTTGGTGTAGAGAAATGTAACTGATTTCTGTGCATTGATTTTATATCCTGACACTTTACTGAATTCCTGTATAAGTTCTAGCAGTTTTGGAGTGGAGTCTTTTGGGTTTTCCACATATAGTATCATATCATCTGCGAAGAGTGATAATTTAACTTCTTCTTTGCCGATTTGGATGCCTTTAATTTCCTTTTGTTGTCGGATTGCTGAAGCTAGGACCTCTAGTACTATGTTGAATAGCAGTGGTGATAATGGACATCCCTGCCGTGTTCCTGATCTTAGCAGAAAAGCTTTCAGTTTTTCTCCATTAAGAATGATATTTGCAGTGGGTTTTTCATAGATGGCTTTGATGATATTGAGGTATGTGCCCTCTATCCCTACACTTTGAAGAGTTTTGATCAGGAAGGGATGCTGTACTTTGTCAAATGCTTTTTCAGCATCTATTGAGAGTATCATATGGTTCTTGTTCTTTCTTTTATTGATGTGTTGTATCACATTGACTGATTTGCGGATGTTGAACCAACCTTGCAGCCCTGGAATAAATCCTACTTGGTCGTGGTGAATAATCTTTTTAATGTACTGTTGAATCCTATTGGCTAGTATTTTGTTGAGTATTTTCGCATCTGTGTTCATCAAGGATATTGGTCTATAGCTCTCTTTTTTGGTGGGATACTTGTCTGGTTTTGGGATCAAGGTGATGCTGGCCTCATAAAATGAGTTTGGAAGTTTTCCTTCCATTTCTATTTTTGGAACAGTTTTAGGAGAATAGGAATTAGCTCTTCTTTAAATGTTTGGTAGAATTCCCCCGGGAAGCCGTCTGGCCCTGGGCTTTTGTTTGTTTGGAGATTTTTAATGACTGTTTCAATCTCCTTACTGGTTATGGGTCTGTTCAGGCTTTCTATTTCTTCCTGGTTCAGTTGTGGTAGTTTATATGTTTCTAGGAATGCATCCATTTCTTCCAGATTGTCAAATTTATTGCCGTAGAGTTGCTCATAGTATGTTCTTATAATAGTTTGTATTTCTCTCAATAGTTACCCTGAATGTTAATGGGCTAAATAAATGCCCCTGTCAAAAGACACAGGGTATCAGAATGGATAAAAAAACAAAATCCATCTATATTTTGCCTCCAAGAAACTCATTTTAAGCCCGAAGACACCTCCAGATTTAAAGTGAGGGGGTGGAAAAGAATTTACCATGCTAATGGACATCAGAAGAAAGCAGGAGTGGCAATCCTTATATCAGATCAATTAGATTTTAAGCCAAAGACTATAATAAGAGATGAGGAAGGACACTATATCATACTCAAAGGGTGTGTCCAACAAGAAGATTTAACAATTTTAAATATCTATGCCCCCAACGTGGGAGCAGCCAACTATATAAACCAATTAATAACAAAATCAAAGAAACACATCAACAATAATACAATAATAGTAGGGGACTTTAACACTCCCCTCACTGAAATGGAGAGATCATCCAAGCAAAAGATCAGCAAGGAAATAAAGGCATTAAACGACACACTGGACCAGATGGACATCACAGATATATTCAGAACATTTCATCCCAAAGCAACAGAATACACATTCTTCTCTAGTGCACATGGAACATTCTCCAGAATAGATCACATCCTCGGTCCTAAATCAGGACTCAACTGGTATCAAAAGATTGGGATCATTCCCTGCATATTTTCAGACCACAATGCTCTAAAGCTAGAACTCAACCACAAAAGGAAGTTTGGAAAGAACCCAAATACATGGAGACTAAACAGCATCCTTCTAAAGAATGAATGGGTCAACCAGGAAATTAAAGAAGAATTGAAAAAAATCATGGAAACAAATGATAATGAAAATACAACGGTTCAAAATCTGTGGGACACAACAAAGGCAGTCCTGAGAGGAAAATATACAGCAGTACAAGCCTTTCTCAAGAAACAAGAAAGGTCTCAGGTACACAATCTAACCCTACACCTACAGGAGCTGGAGAAGAACAAGAAAGAAACCCTAAGCCCAGCAGGAGAAGAGAAATCATAAAGATCAGAGCAGAAATCAATGAAATAGAAACCAAAAAAACAATAGAACAAATCAACGAAAGTAAGAGCTGGTTCTTTGAAAGAATTAATAAAATTGATAAACCCCTGGCCCGACTTATCAAAAAGAAAAGAGAAAGGACCCAAATAAATAAAATCATGAATGAAAGAGGAGAGATCACAGCTAACACCCACTGTGTTATAAACTCTGCAATTAGGAACCCTGTCTTTTTAAAAAATTGCAATGAAATTCATACATTATTCACATACATTTCATCCTTTGAAAGTTTACATTTCTGTGGTTTTAATACATTTAAAAGCTTATGCAACTCCCATTGCTATATGATTCCATAATATTTTTACCACTACCCCCCACCCCCGCAAAAAAAAAAAAAAAAAAAGAAAAAAGAAATCAATGCCATTAATAATCCTTTTGCATTTTCCCTCCTTCCAGTCCTTGGTAACTGCTAATCTACTTTTTTTTAAAAAAAGATTTTGTGTGGGGCGCCTGGGTAGCTCAGTGGGTTAAGCCTCTGCCTTCGGCTCAGGTCATGATCCCAGGGTGCTGGGATCAAGCCCCACATCAGGCTCTCTGCTCAGCGGGGAGCCTGCTTCCTCCTCTCTCTGCCTGCCTCTCTGCCTACTTGTGATCTCTCTCTGTACAATAAATAAATAAAATCTTAAGAAAATATTTTATTTATTTATTTAAGACAGAGGAGAGAGAGAGAGCATGCACGAGCAGTGGGAGGGAGAGGGACAGAAGCAGACTCCCTGCTTAGCAGGGAGCCCAACACAGGGCTCCAACCCAGGACCCTGGGAATATGACCCTGAGCCAAAGGTAGCTGCTTAACTGACTGAGCCACCCAGGCACTTCTGCTAATAGACATTCTTTGTCTATTTCATGATTTGACTGATGATTCTGTGTCTATTTTATAATTTGATTCAACAGGTTTGACTATTCTGGTTATTTCATGTAAACAGGATGATATAAAATGTGGTCCTTTGTCACAGACTTCTTGCACTTAGCATGATATTTTCAAGGTTCCTCCATACTGTAACATGTATAAACACTTCCTTTTTTTTTTTAGTACTTCATTCCTTTAAATGACTAAATAATATTCCACATTTTGTTTATCTATTCATCATTTGCTGAATCGTTTCTCCCTCCACTTTTTTGGCTATTATGGATAATGCTAATAAGAACATTTGAGTGTATGTTTTTGTGCAAATATGTGCTTTCATTTCTTTTGCACATATACTCAGGAATGGCACTTCTGGGTCATATGATAACTCTATGTTTAACTTTTTGAGAAATTGCCAAACTGTTTTCCAAAATGGCTAGATCATTGTACATTCCCACTACCAATCTATAAGATTCCAATTTCTCCACATGCTTGCCAATGTTTGTCCATCTTTTTGATTATAGTTATCCAGTGGATATGAATTAGTAATGAATCTCACTGAGATTCTGAGTTCTATTTCTTTTTCTTTTTTTTTTAAGATTTTATCTACTTATTTGACATAGAGAAACACAGCAAGAGAGGGAACATAGCAGGGGGAGTGAGAGAGGGAGAAGCAGACTCCCCTGCTGAGTGGGGAGCCCAATGCGGGGCTTGATCCCAGGACCCTAAGATCATGACCTGAGCTGAAGGCCGACACTTAATGGCTGAGCCACCCAGGCACCCCTTGAGTTCTGTTTCTGTAATGATTAATAATGTTGAGAATATCTTTATATGTTGTTAACCATTTATATATCTTCTATGGAGAAATGTCTACTTAAATCCTTTGCTCATTTTTTTCATTTTATTTTATTTCTTTTTAGTGTTCCAGAATTCATTGTTTATGAACCACACCCAGTGCTCCATGCTATATGTAGCCTCCATAATACCCACCACCAGGCTCACCCAACTTCCCAGCCCCTGCCCCTTCAAAACCCTCAGTTTGTTTCTCAAAGTCCACAGTCTCTTCATGGTTCATCTCCCTCTCTAATTTCCCCCACTCACTTCTCCTTTCCATCTCCCAATGTCCTCTGTGTTATTCCTTATGCTCCACAAGTAAGTGAAACCATATGAAACTTGACTCTCTCTGCTTATTTCACTCAGCATAATCTCTTCCAGTCCCATCCATGTTGATACAAAAGTTGGGTATTCATTCTTTCAGATGGAGGCATAATATTCCATTGTATATATGAACCATATCTTCTTTATCCATTTATCCATTAAAGGGCACCTTGGTTTTTTCCACAGTTTGGTGACTGTGGCCATTGCTGCTATGACCATTGGGTTACAAATGACCTTTCTTTTCACTACATCCGTATCTTTGGAGTAAATACCTAGTAGTGCAATTACAGGGTCATAGAGTAGCTCTCATTTTTAATTGGGTTATTTTTCATTTTATTTTATGAATTATAGTTCATTATACATCTGAATATTAAGTTGTATCAGATATATGACTCCCAAATACTTCCTTCCATTCTTTTGGTTGTCTGTTATTTTTATGGTAAAGTACTGTGAAAAACAAGTTTTTAACTCTGATGAAGTCTACTTTATGTATTCATTTCATGCTTTTATGTCATATGTTACACTAGTACTTTAGGTATTTTATCTAAGAAACCACTGACAATCCAAAGTCATAAAGATTTATAACTATGTATTTTTCTAACTTGGTTTCTTTTGATTTAGAATCCCTGTTGAAAAGCATGATGTCTGGAATCTGGTAGATCTCAGAACATGGTGGTTGAACTAGTGATGGAATGTATTAGAATGCCTGGCTAGACTGTGTGGGCATAGGTTGCAGTATTTAGTATTTCTGCATTTCCATCTAGCATCTGGCATTATGTTGGCAGTGTAGGCAGTGTTTCAAGTTTCTTAGCTGCTTGGTCATTGAAATCAGTAATATTCTCCCTGAAAACTTGATTTTGAGGCAAGGAAGAGTGATAAAATTGAGAACCAGAGATTAAGAGTTACTCGAGGCCATTCAACTAGTGATGGAGCTCTATCACTTCTTCAGGGCTTTCTTATTCAACTCAAATGTATAGGTTCCTTTCTCTAGGCTTAACAGTCACCATGGTTTCTTGGCTATTTTTTCTTCAGTCACACTTCTATGACTGTCCCTGAGACTTTTGAATGAATACCTAGCTTTGTGTACATTGAGTACACTGAAACTGACAAATATTAAAACAAATAATCCCCAAAGCATTTCCATCCTCACTCTCATGCTCTCTTCTCTTTGCCTTTGGTAACATTTGCTTCATTCCTTTCCTCCTCATGGACAAACGACTTAAGATCTGGAAAGTGTGATCTCTGAGCACCATCAGTATTCTGTTGCCTGTGCCACACAGTTCAGCATTCAGTCACTATGTGTGGCACTCTAGATTGTCATTCAGTTATTTTGTACTTGTAGTTCTGTGCTACTTAGTTTAATTGTAAGGTTCTTGAGCATAGAGATTATATTTTATGTGTCTCTTACATCTTTCCCCAGCAGCAGGCAATATTTTCCTGAAATTTCTACTATGTTTTATACTTCTGTCCTGTTTGTCTATGCATTACTGAGTTTTGTTCATTTTATCTACCACCTTCTCCAGGAAGCCTTTGCCACATGCTTCCTTCTTCTGATTGCACATGACTGCTGTTTTGAATAGCTCATGTGTCATTTATTTCATACTGCCTCATGTCAAGGATATTTATGGTCATGTCTTATTTCTCTTACTACTCCTACTAAATTAAGGTTCTTGAGAGGAGCCATTATTTATTATCTATTTTTATGCTTTTCCATTCCCAAGAACAAGATCAGTGACTTGCTCATACAAAGGCTCAAAACAAATATGTGCTTTCTGAGGATCCTTAAAATTATGGGAAATGGATAGGATTTGGAATCATAAGACCTAAGTTGAATTTTTATCTCTGCCATTGCGTGATCCTGCAAGTTACTTCTTAATGGACCTCAGATTCTTCATCTGTAACATCTGTCACAAACCCTAGCTCAGATCAGAGTTAGGAGGTTTGAGTTACAAAATACAAAGGAGACTCCTGGTTAACTCAGTCATTAAGCGTCTGCCTTCAGCTCAGGTTATGATCCCAGGGTCCTGGGATCCAGTCCCACATCAGGCTTTGCTCTGCTTGTTCCTCTGCCTGCTGTTCTCCCTGCTTGTGCTTGTTCTCTTGTTCTCTCGCTCTCTCTGTCAAATAAATAAAATCTTTAAAACAACACAAAATACATAGAAAAGCACAACACAAGTGATGGTTGTTCTTATCACCACTCTGAAATAACAGACAAGACTTGAGTTTGTCACCAATAAGTGTATATTGCTTTGAAGCATCTGATCCCTACCTACAAAGTCAGGACCCGATGCTGAAAATCAGATGAAAGGAAAGAAAACAATTTTAGGAGGTTCCCAAGCATAGGTTCAGTGCCGAAACACGTGCATTTTGATGCTAGACAGTTTGCTTTTTCTGTAGACCATTTCTAGGCTTAGCCAGGTATGTGCCTTTTTATATAATTCGATTTGCAAGTCTGCCACTTACTTAATTATTCTATTGACCAATATAGCACAGCAACTGAGAAGGAGAATGTGTCCATATGCAATACAGTTTCTAGCTCACTGTTGGTTCTCAATGAATGTTAATATTAGATACTTAAAATAGAGTGACTTCTATAGTAAAGAGAAAAATTTTAACAAAAGTCAGCCATTCTCTCTTCTGGTTAACATACAGACACCATTATTAAAGAACTGCTACAGAAGAGAGTTCACTGCCTTGAATGTTCTCTGTGAAGAGAGAGTACACACTTTAAAATGTTGGATTGTGTACCCAGCACAGAGCTATGCTGACAGTGTTGAGGAACCAATTTCTACTCAGTTAATCAATGCATATTAAAAAATGAAACTAATAGGTACCCAGAATTCTCCTAGGAGCTTAAGGGCAAGCCTAGTAATTGATCTTCCATTGAGCATGTATCTAAGAATAGAGAACCAAACTGCATTTCATTATTATTATTTTTTAAGCCAGTAAATGAGAGTGGAGTAGATCTTGGATAAATGTATCAGCCATTGTTTGGTACATGATTTTTTTCCTAGGCTGTGCCTTCAGAATGTTCTTGCTATGCTCCTGATGGGTGAACACCAAGGATCTCTTTGCGCTTCTTTACATATTTCCACGTGTAGGGTCTTTCACTGATGAATAGGAGAGGGACAGGCAAATAATGATCAGAAGTATATCAAAGATGCTTCACTTACAGGAAATCAAGTGAATGGAGTTAGTTCTAACATTACAATGTCCCAAACAGATAATCTGGCAGATGAATTTGACAAAACACCAGTGATATATGTATATATGTCAGCTGTACTTTAGAAATCAAGAAGCCTACTTCTTAGTAATTACTTTGAAGACTCCAGGTCCAATCTAGGATATTCTGAGGGCTACCAGAGACAAATGAAATTTGCTCTAATAGGGAATATGACATTCATTCTTTCAGGCCTTCAGTCACAAACATTTCTAAAATATCTGCTAGATACCATGTACTTGGGCTACAGACATGACGTTCTTCCTTTATAAAAGAATTCACAGCCTCTGGTTAACAAGCAAAAGAAATGGTTTCTATTCTCAAGGAAATTACAGTTCTCTTAAATTGTGGGGCAGATTACAAGTGGGAAAATATGAAAGAGGGAGAACTAAATGATATATTTTGAAGAGTGACTAGAAATTCAAACAAAAAACTTTTTTTAACCATTTAGATACAAAGATCTCTTTGAATCTCTAATAAAATATAAGGTTAATTACATCTACTAGAAAATAGCACATGAACCTTTACACATATACATTTGCATACAGGAGCGACTGGGTGACTCAGTTGTTTATGCATTTGCTTTTGGCTTGGGTCATTATCCCAGGGTCTTGGGATGGAATTCTACATCAGGATCGCTGCTCAGTGGGGAGCCCGCTTCTCCGTCTGCCTCTGCCTGCCACTCACCCTACTTGTGTGCTCTCTCTGTGTCAAAAAAATAAATGAAATCTTAAAAAAAATTGAACATACTTTCAGGTAAACTTTTAAATTCTTTGGTGACATCAAAATTAGGAGCTCATATAAGAGGTGATAGTATAAAATAGAATATATTATATATATATATATATATATATATATATATGATGTATATAAATAATTCAAGGCAGACTCTGTGGGTGAATTAAGACTTGAATGAAGGGAAGGAGAGAAAGCACAAAATGAGATAATATGTCTTCTCGGTGAAATTCTTTTTTTTTTAATTTTTAAATTTATTTTCGGCATAACAGTATTCATTATTTTTGCACGACACCCGGTGGTCCATGCAATCCGTGCCCTCTATAATACCCACCACCTGGTACCCCAACCTCCCACCCATCTGCCAATTCAAACCCCTCAGATTGTTCTTCAGAGTCCATAGTCTCTCATGGTTTACCTCCCCTTCCAATTCCCTCCAACTCCCTTCTTCTTTCTAACTCCCCATGTCCTCCATGCTATTTGTTATGCTCCACAAATAAATGAAACCATATGATAATTGACTCTCTCTGCTTGACTGATTTCACTCAGCATAATCTCTTCTAGTCCCATCCATGTTGTTACAAAAGTTGGGTATTTGTCCTTTCTGATGGAGGCATAATACTCCGTAGTGTATATGGACCACATCTTCCCTATCCATTCATCTGTTGAAGGGCATCTTGGTTCTTTCCACAGTTTGGCGACCGTGGCCATTGCTGCTATAAACATTGGAGTTCAGATGGCCCTTCTTTTCATTACATCTGTATCTTTGGGGTAAATACAGATGTAATGAAAAGAAAAGGAGTGCAATGGCAGGGTCATAGGGAAGTTCTATTTTTAATTTCTTGAGGAATCTCCACACTGTTCTCCAAAGAGGCTGCACCAACTTGCATTCCCACCAACAGTGTAAGAGGGTTTCCCTTTCTCCACATCCCCTCCAACACATGTTGTTTCCTGTCTTGTTAATTTTGGCTGCTCTAACTGGTGTAAGGTGATATCTCTGTGGTTTTAATTTGAATCTCCCTGAGGGCTAGTGATGATGAACATTTTTTCATGTGTCTGATAGCCATTTGTATGTCTTCATTAGAGAAGTGTCTGTTCATATCTTCTGCCCATTTTTTGATATGCTTGCCTGTTTTGTGTGTGTTGAGTTTGAGGAGATCATTATAGATCCTGGATATCAACCTTTTGTCTGTACTGTCATTTGCAAATATCTTCTCCTATTCCGTGGGTCGCCTCTTTGTTTTGTTGACTGTTTACTTTGCTGTGCAGAAGCTTTTGATTTTAATGAAGTCCCAAAAGTTTATTTTCACTTTTGTTTCCTTTGCCTTTGGAGATATATATTGAAAGAATTTGCTGTGGCTGATATTGAAGAAATTACTGCCTATGTTCTCCTCTAGGATTCTGATGGATTCCTTTCTCACGTTGAGGTCTTTTACCCATTTTGAGTTTATCTTTGTGTACGGTATAAGAGAATGGTCGAGTTTCATTCTTCTACATATAGCTGTCCAGTTTTCCCAGCACCATTTATTGAAGAGACTGTCTTTTTTCCACTGTATATTTTTTCCTGCTTTGTCGAAGATTATTTGCCCATAGAGTTGAGGGTCCATATCTGGGCTCTCTGTTCCACTGGTCTATGTGTCTGTTTTTATGCCAGAACCATGCTGTCTTGGTTATCACAGCTTTGTAGTAAAGCTTGAAATCAGGTAGCGTGATGCCCCCAGTTTTATTTTTGTTTTTCAACATTTCCTTAGTGATTCAGGGTCTCTTCTGGTTCCATACAAATTTTTGGATTATTTGCTCCAGCTCTTTGAAGAATTCTCGGTGAAATTCTAATGGAGTATTATATTATTAACAAAAGAAGATGATTTAATGGGGTGGAGGGTATGAAGATGGATTCTGGTGGATCAACCTGCTTAAACAAAAGCATAGATCTGGGGGATAGGCTTGGTGTGTGCGTACTAATTTCCTTTTCTCAATTGGAGGTTTATGCTGGGAAGTATTGAGGTGCAAGGTTAATGGGTAGTAAGAGATGAATTTGAGAGCCACTGGTGGCCTTTGAACAGGGACTCATTACAGAATTTTTAAAAACCCCAAAGCTGTAGGAGATATTTCAGCTGATTGGATCTAACCTCCTGGCATACCAGTACCTCTGGCAAATGGTCACTTCCTCTATGCTTGAGTGAACACATTAGTAAATCACAATGTAATATGCAAACTATTCCACTGTGTGCTGTGGTTAAAAGCATGAGCTCTAGCAGCAGGATGAGTAGCAGGTTCCAGTTCTGGATTCATACATACATTATGTGACCGTGGGCAAATTACTGGACATATTTGTGTCTTGATTTCATCATCTTTAAAATGTAAATATTATAATATATATCAAGATTTTAGCTTGACCAGCAGAAAAGCAACCCTAAATAGCAATATTTTAATACTTTGTTGTTTTAATTGGAAATAGATGAAGTCTGAGTCAAGAACTTTATTTTTAATTTATTTTTACTTATTCATTTGAGAGAGAGAGAGAGAGCACAAGCAGGGTGGAGCAGTGGGGCAGAGGAGAGGGAACAGCGACTTGTCACTGAGCTGGGAGCCCTAAGCAGAGCTTGATCACAGGACCCGGTGATCATGACCTCAGCCCAAGGCAGACGCTTAACCGACTGAGCCACCTAGGTGCCCCAAATCAAAAACTTTAAAACAAACTATCTGGGGAGGGAACAATGAGGACCTGTACTCAGGTCATCATTTTAGGGTAGGAATAAACAGCACTGACTGAACTGAGGTTAGAATACACAAAAGAGTGGAGTTGGCTTCAATGTCAGAACCACAGGAGGTCAGACTATGGAAATATAGGCAACTTGCCATTTTTTTAAGAAACAGGGCAGGTTTGAAAAGGCACTTCTCCAGCCCAGGCAAATAGTGCCTACAGTTTAAAGACTTATTTCCCTGTACACTGCTTTTCTTCACCCAAGCCTGGCTCATGGGTTAATCCTTATATATACAGATTACCTATTTCTCCCAGGTGAGGAGGCTAAGAAGGTCACCTGGTTGAGGATGTCAGACTCCAGGCAATGGGCAAACATGCAAGCAGAGGTGTTTTACGAGCAGTCAGAGCTCAGCTGGAGATGTAGCTGGTGGCAAATAAAGGTCAGTTTATAGGTGTTGGTGGATGCTTAGGAATGGTTGAGCTTACTATGTATTAATGTGTTCAGATATCGACATCTCTCAGGGATTCTCTTTGTGTTGGTGTCTGCCCATCCTGAAAAAATCTTTTTCCCATCCTTAGAAATTGTAAGATGATTGATTTATAACTGAAATTGATAAGGTGCATGCAAGTTTTGACTAAAGCAATACAGATGGTTTTGATCAGGTGCAAATCAATTGCCTTTCTGAGTGTGTTTCTTCATTTGTCAAATGATTATTAATAATAACACTTATTTTGTACAGTTGTTGCAAGAACCACATGAGATGGCATTTATAGTTTCCTTGCATAGCACCTGACTTGGAGGTCACCAAATTAATGTTAGTTGAAGCGAATGATGACTGTCATCAGTTATTTATTGAAATCCTGTGAAAATACACGTCGAGCAATCTATGGCAGAGAAGCTATTTGCCGGATCAGGTTTATTTATTTATTTTAACATGATTTTTATTTAGTTCATCTAATTCTCACCTAAAAGTTTCTGGAAACCAGGCAAATGTCACCAGCACTTTTTTTTTTTTTAAACTGCCCTTGGCTCAAAATGCTCGGCCAGAAAAATCATTCCATATGTTTATTCACCTTAAGAAGCTGAGTTTGCTGTATCCAGTTTCCCTGTTTACTCTTTCCGTGCTAATGTTGCTGAGCATGTACAAATATCATTCTTTATCATTCCAAGGAGGTCGTGGGCTTAATTATGGATTATGAGAAATGAGCTGAATGTTTGAGTACTCTGGAGCCTGGTGAGACCGATTTGTTCAGAATGGTTAAAGGCATTTCATTCCTTTGGAAAAAAAAAAAAAAAAAAAAAAGAGCCTGGTGCAGCTCACTTGTGATTCATGAAGGATGAAGTGTGGCTGAAGTCAAATGATGGGTCCCAGACCTCGCTCACTCAAATTGATTCATTAGGACTTGTGTCAACTTGCCCCAAGAGGCACACATGTACTCAGAGGCTCAGCAGATCCAGAGGACATATCTGACCTCCCAGGAGCAGAAGTCAGCATGGAGCGCTGCCCTCCAAGTCAGCTGAGGGGTGATGAAGTTGTGTGAGTTGATTAGCAGCCTTTTCCTGGCGTCTTTCTGTGCCCCCCAGAGGTGGTGCTGGTTAGGAGAATCTCTGCCCTACAGGGGGATTAGGGCAGTGTGGGAAAGTTGCGCTGTGCCAATGTTTAAAAATAAACTGGCTTAAGTTAATATCTAGCCCCCTTCTTGAATGGGGGAACTGAAGAAAGCCAAGAAGATAGGGAAAATATGTGCACATTAAAGAAAACCAAATTTACAAATTAATGGTAAGAGTGCCATATTTATAAAATAAGAGGTTACACATTGCAATGGGACAAATGGTAGTTCTATTAGAGCAAGTGAAGGTTCAAATTCATTCATTTGTTTATTTAGTCTTTCATGCATCAAGTATTCCTTGAGCTCTTTTCTGTACTAAGTAATGTGCTAACCACAGAGGATTGTATGATGAACAAGACACAGACTTTACCAGGCTTCAAAAGGCTCATGGTCTAGTGTGAGAGGCAGACTGGTGGACAAAGGATTGCAACAAAAGGTGAAGGAGGCTGTGACAGAGGGGAGCACAGGGTCATGGAGTACTGGAGAGCAGAAGGGGGAAAGCTTAGTCATTTCTAGGAAGAGTCATGAGAAAGCCAACTGAAGAAGGGACACGAAAGCAGGTGCAAAAGCAGGCTGGGTAAAGGCTCTGGGTGAAATGGGAAACTTCCAGAGAGGCAGCTCGAGGAGGCAGAGGCTAGTGGTTTTATTTGAAGTTTTCCTTGTTAAAGTCTTTGACCCAAGATGGTTTTCAGTCATGGTGTAAGTGGCCCTCAGAATTTTTCTCCAAATCAGCTAAACCAAGCACAAGTCATACAAGAACCCTAAAACTTCTGTTTTCATCAGTGATGAATCCAGATAATCTAAAATCCCAAAGTTCTTTCTGTCTTAGTAATACATGTGTTACTAGATCAGAATCAATGTTTCATCTCCCTGTTTTATTCCCGTGCAGCCATCAGCAGCCTTGCTCCTCGGTGATGATGCTTGGGAGATGATACAGAAGCCTGCTGAAACCAGGGATGATCAAAAGTCCTTGCTGAACCCAAGGATAACCTTGGTTGGAAACTAACGCTGATGCTTTGTACCTGCTTTTGGCTCTAGCTTCTGAGACATGTGGCCACATCAGCAATACAACGTAAATAGAAGCCGTGCTCAAGACCGAGGCGCAGAGTATGGTTGCTTCCTGCTTCACTGCAGTCCACAGCATTGCTGCAGGGTCTGGGACATGCTTTAGAATAATTGTGAAAAACATCAGGTCCATGGACACTGGGGATTATTAGCTCAGGGAAATAGTGTATATCAGAGGGGGAAATCCAAAATTGACTTAAAAAGGACATTGGCAGATAGGCATATAGATAACTCTGCTACAGGCACATAGAGATAATTGAGATACTTAACTGTTCAGTTGACCATTCCAGGAATATCTGAGAGAGTGTCCTCTGGTTGGCCCTACCTGTTAGGAAGGTCACAAACTTGCGAATGGTCTGCGATGGATTAGGTGGGTCAAAGAGACCAAAGAAAGATAGTTATGATCCTCAAAATGTGAGGTTTGTGAACCCTCAGCCTGTAAGAATTTCCAAAATATTTTGGGGCATTGATTTTCATGTTTGCTTTAGATCTACACTACTCAAAATTCACCAGCTTTGATGTATTTAGTATAAAATGTCATGAGGTTTGCTACTTAATTTAAATGGTTCAATTTAAATATATACTTCTGGTCCTCATTATGCATGGATTCCATCCTTGAAAATTTGCCTACTGGTTAATTTCTTTGTAATCCTAAGACCAAAATTTACTGTGCTCTCATGGTCTTTTACAGACGTGTGCCAAGTGATGAAAAATTTGTATCTCCTGAAATGTGTGTGCCCAGCTGAGGTCAGCAAGTCATCTCTCTGCCATCTTGTTTCAGCTCTCATATTGTAAATGAGTATCATTTTTATCATCTGTTTAGTGCCAGTTTTAATTCACTAATTTATTTTTGCTTGCTGTTGCTCCTCTTTAAAATGGCTCCCCATAATACTTAAGTCTGTCTAGTGTTCCTAAATGCAAGAAGGCTGTGATGTGAAGAAAATACCTATGTTAGATAAACTCCCTTCCGGCATGAGTTATAGAGCCACTGGCTCCAAGCTCACTGTTCCTGAATTTACAGTAATATTAAATAAGGTGACTCTAAATAGAAATACAAATGAAACAAGGTTATATATTGATTGGTTGATGAAAATATTATGACCAGAGTCTCAGAGGAACCTAATCTTGTATTTCCCCTTAGAGCAATGGCTCATTATAGACCAATTTATTGTTTGCAGTGACTTTATAGAACACATTAATATCAAGTATCATGAATTGACTGTACATGAACAAAAACTATGTTTGTACACACACACACACACACGTACACAAACTTACTCATATGCAAATACATAAAACCAAAGCCTAGTAAGCACAAATGTACTATTAGCTGCTAGTGGTTCTAGATACTGGATATGTGACTGTTCATTGCACTATGCTTACAAAAAAATTTTTGATTTAGTTTGGAAAACTTTAAAAAAAACTGAGGACAAAAGGTGTCATTTTAAGAGATTTTATGATGGATGCAAACTTTTAGAGATAAAAAATTTCACAGGTTCTCAGAAGTACAGGAATGGAGGTCTAATGAGACCTGAGTGATGTCTTAGTGATATGGACCCAGCACTATCTTTACCTCTCTGTGTAATCTTGAGCAGGTCAGCTGACTCTTTAGGCCTTGATTTTCTCAAATATTATAGATAAAATTGCTTCTGGAATCTCCTCAAGCTCCACTATTCAGTCATTTTAAGTGAGCCCCAGACAGATTAAAATACCAGTATAATTTAGATATTTGGTAAAGAGTTAGTCATAGGATCCAGTGTGCTGCTAATTATGTGATGCTAAAGTATGGGTTAAAAACAAAATGCCTGTTAAAATGAAAGTACAGTAATGCGATTGGCAAATACTTAGAGAATGGAATTCCCCTGTACAAAGACAGGCATATTGAAGAAACAAAAACCTTCAAGTAACATGGGATGCATCTAGTGACAAGATTGCCTTGTCACTTGAATAGTTTCCATTTGCTTCCATTTCTGTTTAAGTCAAAAATGACTTATCCTATTATTCATTTGGAAAAAATTGTCTTGTATCTGTAGCCTTTTCTTTAAGTGTCTTGAAGGCACTATTGTGTAATAGAAAATAAGATTTGGAATATGTAAAACCTGAATTCAAATTCTCATTTCTCCAACTTCCTCTTTCTGTGATCTTGGCAGAATTATGTGTCTTCCTTGAAGAAGGAAGTTTCTTTATCTGCAAAAATACTGATAATATTTTCCTTACAAGAAGAAGTTTATATGAGATAATTTTACAAAAATGGCAATAAGAGGTATTCAAAACTATTTGTTTGCCTTTTTCTCAGCCCATAATTAACCATATTTTTTTTTCTAGAAAGACTTTTTGGGGGCACCTGTGTGGCTCGGTCAGTTGAGCATCTGACTCTTGATTATGGCTCAGGTTTTGATCTCAGGGTCGTGAGATTGGGCCCCAAGTCAGACTCTGGCTCCACTCTCAGTGAGGAGTCTTTTTAAGGTTCTCTCTTCCTCTGCCTCTGTCCCTCTGTGCTCTCTTGCATGCTCAGATAAATAAATTAATTTAAAAAGATTAAGACTTATAATGTATTATTTAAGAGCACAGTCTTGGGACACCTGGGTGGCTCAGTGGGTTGAGCGTCTGACTCTTGGTTTCAGCTCAGGTCATGATCTCAGGGTCCTGAGTTCAAGCCCAGTGTTGGGCTCTGTGCTCAGTTGGGAGTCTACCTGAAGCTTCTCTCCCTCAGCCCTTTCCCCCACTCTCTCTCTCTCTTTCTCTCAAATAAATAAATAAATAAATAAAGGCACTGTCTTTGGAGCCAGACTACCTGAGTTCAAGTCCTTGCTCTGCTGTTTATCAGATGGCTGCTTAGAGCAAGTTATCAAAACTCTTTGTGCCTCATTTTCTTTGTCTATAAAATAGGGGTAATAATAGTACTTACCTCATAGAGCTGCTACATGCATTGAATTAGTAATTATATAGTATTTAGAATGGGGAGAAGCATCTTAGTATCTCTTTCTATTACTTCTAAGAATGGTAAGAAATCCTGCCTATGCTAATAATAAAGGAAGAAAATTTTAGAGTAATAAAGAGTCCCAAATTGTATAAAACTATACATGAGACTAATGGTCAAGGTAATTGATTGTGTACTTTTAGACTGACAGGAGGAAGGAATAATCTTTAGTCACTGATGCTTAAATGAATTTTACTGTACTGAAATATAAAGATTGTATTTTAAAACTTTTGTCCTTAATTTCAGCTCTTGGAATGTATCTCTAGGTCTCTTTACATCTTCTCCTAGTGCAGTTGCTGAAATGTATACTTTTAAAAAATTACAATGGCTGCTTTTGTTGAGTGGTTCCTAGGTGTGAGGTCTGAGATTTAACTCTACTTGCCAGTCTGTTTTAATGGATGGTGGGAAGACACAAGGCTGTTGGATAAAAGACAAAGAACTGTTTGTCACTCATGCTACAGCAGTCTTCATGAACATGCAGTTCTCCTTCCCCTCCCCCTGTCCCTTGAGCCCCACCAGGACATGTGCAAAGCCCCACACGGATGCTGTGAATATACTCAGATTTCATTGTGGCCAAGGACCACCAAATTTGGCAAACTTACATTTTCTAGCTAAAAGTAAACAGCATGCTCTTAATCCCAGGGGGAGACATTTTTATCATCTTCCATGGTTGCTCACTGCAAAACAACTCTGAGAAACACTCGAGTAAAGAGCATTCAGATTTCACCTTCTTAGTACACCCAGCTCATGGCAGAGTGCCTCTCTCAACATTGGGTTCTAGGACCAAAGCCAAACACCTTAATTGGGGCATTTTTACTGGTAGATCACTCTATAGCTAATATTCCATGTGCTTTTTTTCCCTATGGCTTCTTAAAGTTTCATGGAGAATTTAGCACGGTTGCCTCTGGGCGGTATTACAAATTGGGTATATTTTGATTGTGCACCCCATATTCCTATGGAAATCGCTTTTCCTTAAGCAATCTCCCACATTCAGGGTTTACACTGTTAATGGTTCTAACCTGATCTTTAACTGCCTTCTTGGTTTGCTCCCATGCCATGTTCCAGCCCATTGCTTTCTGCTTCTTTGCTTTCAAGCAAGGCTTACCTATTCTGCAGCCAATATCTTAAGAGTCCTTCCGTCTCATAAGACTGAGACATAAAATTGACATTAAAATTTCCTAATAGAAGGGTGTAGAGGGGTGACTCATCAGAGAAAATAAAATTTTATTTGAAGAGAGACCTTTTGAAGACAAGCTGCTTTAACCTAAAGAATAACCTGAAGGGTGGGAATTTGGGATTTTAAGAAAATATATATACAGCTCTGTATGCTTCCTTTGTACATGGTCAGCCGTGGGTCTGAAGGATAAATTTAGTTTTGATTTTATATGAAGCATTGATTTTTGTGTTCTCTGAGCAGGAACAAGAATATTTCAAGGTATGGATTTAAATACCATTTTCTTTTCACTCCTTATCGTCCACAGGTTTATGAGATCTAGTGTTTGATCTTTGTGAACGCTAAGAGCAGTCATGACTAACAGTTTACAAGTCTATATAGTATCAGGAGTTGCTCTCCTACTAATAAGCAAACCATTACCAAAGCCGTACTTTTTAGTGGAGGTGCTACCGAGGGACTTCCCATTAGGACATGGAAAATGGAGCTGTGCTTAGGCTGCAAAGCAGCCATTCCGTGACCTAACGCTTCTATTGGCACCTGCATTTTGGGTCTGTAATGTTTTCCTAACAGTGCTTTCAAGACCCAAGTGATTTAAAAAGAAATGACTGTGTTCATAAAAACGGGAAACTGTAAACCAGTATAAATGTCAGTTTTTATGTTGATATTTACATATATCCCACAGAGAGACTGAATTGTTTTGTAATATGACTCAATATTTGGGGTCAAATATTTTGGTAACATTTACAGATCAATAAATTAGATACATTCTATCTTAAATGACCAGAAAGAGCTTAGTTTCCCAATGTGAAGTGAAGCAAACTTAAATTTTCAGCAGGGAATGTTCCCTGCAGAATTGTTAATTGCACTGATGCTATAATAGTATTACATTTTAACTACAACTGTGTTAGATTTTCAAGCATCTCAGAGGTTATAAACTAGTCATTAAAATTCATTCCTGTTGGCAATTTGGTCTGCAGAGCCTTTACCCAGTAAAGCACACATCTAATATTTATGTGATTTCCATTTTAACACAACTATTTGAATTACTTGCAATACTATAGCCTTTGTAATGTGCTCCCTTTCTTATCCTTCTCACATGAGCTCTTACTGTATTAACCTGTTAAGGGTGAGATTCCCTACATTAGGAAACTGGTTTGCCCCCTGATTTCTCTTAGCTAGGGACCACCTGATGAAGGTATGTTGCCCAGCATGATAGCGGGGATGCCATTTTTAAACTGTTCATGTGAGGGAAACGGGTGAGGGAAAATATAAGCTGGGTGTACTTCCTCAAAAAATGCCTATCAAAGAGAAGTCTGGTACTGTGTAGTCCCTGCTCTCCAAAACATAACAGGTAAGTAGTCCACCAGGGTGTTGGCTTATAGAAAGTCATTTTGCCTTCCCAAGACATTAATTTGTCTCTCTCTTCTGGTCCATCTTGGTTTTCTGTCCTCGAGTGTGACTTCTTATTTCTACCTGGTCTGACAGTTTTATCCTCACTCCCTTTGGAGTGAATGCAGCTAACAGCAGGAGCCATACATGTGTTCTACTCCGCCTTCTTCCTAAGCATCTCGCTCAGCGCCTAGCAGTTAGCAGATGCATCATAATGTGTTGTGTGTTAAATTTAAGAATTTGGCTCTAGGCAGGCCTTGACACTTTAATTCTGGTCTATTTGATTAAGTTGGACCCAGAGGAAATAAATATTTATGGATTACCTATTGGGCAAAGAAACTATTAAGTATCATAAAAGCTGGGAAAATGTGATGTGGCCTCATATTAAATTACGAAAAATAGGGTGGGAGATGAGAAAATTAAGAGAAATAAGATGTGCCACTTAAAAGTTACAAGCAAAACTAATGAATTTAAAAGGATCACACCCAAATTATACAACATGGTATGTATATTCATGGAAGGTTTGATTTATGACTTCTAAAATGAGGTGGGATACAGGAGAAATCACTTGGCCTAACTTTAGATAAAAAGGTTTTTGATCAGGAGAGTGATGTGATGACATGTTAGGAAGGCATGTTATGTTAGGGATGACATGGTAAGGAAGGTTTGTTAGTCTGGATGTCATGTAAGGATAGGTTTGAGGAAGGATGAATTAGAATGCAATATGGCTAGAAGAGAGAGGAGAAATTAGGAAGCTGCTGTTACAGTTTAAATGCAGATAGATGATGGTGTCCTAAACCTATTGCTGGCAATTAGAAGGCTTAGAATGGAAGGTCTTCTGAAGATATTGTGGAAGCAGAATTAGCAGGACTTGACATTGCCTCTGATATTGAGCCTCATGATGTAGAAAAAAGTCAGTGACTTTAACAGGAATAGGGAAAGCAGGCTGATGAATGCCATAGGAAGGTAAGGGGAGAAAGAGGAGAAAGACAGTGACATTGGATGTGTTTTTTAGGTGTTTTGGACACTGAGATTTCTTGGGTCTGATACTTCAGGAGCTGTGATAACTTAGGGCAGATGTAACTAACCAAGAAGATGCTATTAGTCTGATAGACCAGGAATCCTGTTATTTGCCAGCCCTGTGACATAGGGCAGGTTATTATATGACTGTCTCTGATTTTCATTTTCCTTGCCAGTATAAAACAGGAAGGGCTTCATAAAAGAGAGCTTAACAAGTAGATGCAACCCAGCAACAGTGGCAGGTAGAGAGGGATTTGGAATCTGTGGAGAGATTTCTCATGGGCTAAGGGAGTTTGCCCTGGATTCTCTACTGACCTCAGATCAATGCTATCATGTCACTCTGGTTCCTCCCCAGGCTTGGAAATTTTCGATCACAATGATCATCAAGGCTTTCCAAGCTGATGCTCATAAATGCCAACAAGGCCTTTGCTTCTGAGTCATGAATACACAGTACATGTAGTGAAAAGAAGGCCTCTATCAGATGCATGTTGGCCAGCTTAAAAAAAAAAGGTACAAGTGACTCCATCACTTTTTATCCCCTTTCTACCTTCATATATATGTGTGTGTGTGTGTGTGTATGTGTATATATGAGAAAAACCACAGATTATTTTTGCTGATTTTGTGAGAAGTTCCTCAGTATAGCAGTTCAATCTTCAGTTCCTCTTCTGAGCACCTACATCATAACCTAATAACATCTGATTAGGTAGAGGTCAGTTGTCAACATTCAGTTAACCTCAGAATACAGAGAGAAAATGGTAAAAATCTTGCTTAGCTGATTCCTGCCTCTGATGAAAAAATTTGACTTTCTGGTTGGAATATTTTCTTATATAGTTAGATATGTATAAGTTTTGTATTTGCAGCTGGGACTATTTCCCTGCTGATTTTCAGTTCATTTTGCTTCTCATTAACCTTTATAAATATTCTAGTCAGAAATTCCCTTTTATTTAGGATACAGTGCCTTCTTAGCCAAAGAATGAAATGATGCTTTAATGTTGCTGTTTTTTGTCTCTATCACTGGTCCTGAGAGATCTACAGAGAAAAGCATGCTTGGAAAAGGAGTTTGGGGTAGCGGATACAGGGAATTCCAGCTCTGTGATTTACTTCCTGTGCAACCAGAGGCAAATTATTATCCAGCCTTCCTTGGGTTTAGTTTCTTCATTGGTATGATGGCAATGTTTGTTGTTGAGAGTGTTGTTGGATTATTGAGCAAGATAATGGTGACATTTGTCTAAAGACCTGTAAGCCTAGGCATTCTAGATTTATGTTCTGTGGGTCCAAATCCAGTTTATATCCTGGTCAAGATATTTTACTTTCTAAATTCCTTTCCTCATCCATAATATAAGGATTATTATAGCTTCTTGTGATGATAAATGAGCAAGTCTGTGAAAAACAGAGTGACTGGATATTTTAAAATGTGTGGTAAATATTAGCTATTTCAATGACTACAGAGCTGGTGCTCAGTACATGGAAACTTTTTTCATTTTCCTCCTCCAGGTAGTCCTTATATAACCTTTCAGGATTTCTCTTCCATATGTTAAGAAAAACAATTCTTAGAATATTGGAGAAAACAGTCCTTACACCTGTGCTGCTCACCTTCAAATACAGAGGACTGTTTGCTGAATTAGCCAGTTCCATCTTTTGAACATGAAGCTTGATAACATCAAGCTCAAGGAGAGTCTCCTTTCTTTAGAGTGGTTGTAAATGGCACAGTCTTCTAGTTAATGAAATTACAAGCTACCCTGCCTGTCCCCTATCTATTTTTCCAGCTTCAGACACATTCCTGGAAAACCCTCTGGGTGCTATCTTTCTTCTTAGTTACCCTTTGCCTTACTTCTCTCTTTCTTATGAGGAAATTTCTCAGGTTTCTCAAGGCACTGATATCTTTTTTCTTTTTTTTTTTTTAATTTTTATTAACATATAATGTATTATTAGCCCCAGGGTTACAGGTCTGTGAATTGCCAGGTTTACACACTTCACAGCACTTGCCATAGCACATACCTTCCCCAATGTCCATAACATAACCAGCCTATTCCTACCCGCCTGTCCCCAGCAACCCTTAGTTTGTTTTGTGAGATTAAGAGTCTTTTATGGTTTGTCTCCCTCCTGTTCCCATCTTTTTTCATATTTTCCTTCCCTACCCTCCAAAACCCCCACTTTCCTCTCAACTTCCTCATACAAGGGAGATCATATAATAATTTTCTTTCTCTGATAGACTTATTTTGCTTAGGATAATACCCTCTAGTTCCATCCATGTCATCACAAATGGCAAGATTTCATTTCTTTTGATGACTGCATAGTATTCCATTGTACATATATGCCACTTCTCTTTTATCCATTCATCTGTTGATGGACATCTAGGTTCTTTCCATAGTTTGGATATTGTGGACATTGCTGCTATAAACATTGGGGTGCAAGTGCCCCTTTGGATCACTACATTTGTATCTTTAGAGTAAATACCCAGTAGTGCAATTGCTGGGTCATAGGGTACTTCTGTTTTCAATGTTTTGAGGAAACTCCATGCTGTTTCCTAGAGTGTCTGCACCACTTTGCATTCCCACCAACAGTATAGGAGGTTTCCCCTTTCTCTACATCCTCGCCAGCATCTATTATTTCCTGACTTGTTAATTTTAGCCATTCTGACTGATGTGAGGTGGTGTCTCACACTGGTTTTGATTTGTATTTCCCTGATGCCGAGTGATATGGAGCACTTTTTCATGTGTCTGTTGGCCATCTGGATGTCTTCTTTGCAGAAATGTCTGTTCATGTCCTCTGCCTGTTTCTTGATTGGATTATTTGTTCTTTGGTTGTTGAGTTTGATAAGCTCTTTATAGATTTTGGATACTAGCCTTTTATCTGATACATCTTTTGCAAATATCTTCTCCCATTCTGTCAGTTGTCTTTTGGTTTTGTTGACTATTTCCCTTGCTGTGCAAAAGCTTTTTATCTTGATGAAGTCCCAGTCGTTCATTTTTGTCCTTGCTTCCCTTGCCTTTGGCAATGTTTCTAGGAAGAAGTTACTGCAGCTGAGGTTGAAGAGGTTGCTGCCTGTGTTCTCCTCAAGGACTTTGGTGGAGTCCTTTCTCACATTGAAGTCTTTCATCCATTTTGAGTCTATTTTTCTGTGTGGTATAAGGAAATGGTCCAGTTTCATTTTTCTGCATGTGGCTGTCCAATTTTCTCAACATAATTTGTTGAAGAGGCTGTCTTTTTTCCATTGGACATTCTTTCCTGCTTTGTCCAAGATTAGTTGAACATAGAGTTGAGGGTTTATTTCTGGGCTCTCTATTCTGTTCCATTGGCCTGTGTGTCTGTTTTTGTGCCAGTACCATACTGTCTTGATGATGACAGCTTTGTAATAGAGCTTGAATTGTGATGCCACCAACTTTGGCTTTCATTTTCAACATTCCTCTGGCTATTCAAGGTCTTTTCTGGTTCCATAAAAATTTTAGGATTATTTGTTCCATTTCTTTGAAAAAAATGGATGTGATTTTGATAAGGATTGCATTAAACATGTAGATTCCTTTAGGTAGCATAGAACTTTTCACAATATTTGTTCTTCCAATCCATGAGCATGGAACATTTTTCCATTTCTCTGTGTCTTCCTCAATTTCTTTCATGAGTATTCTTCAGTTTTCTGAGCATTCTTTGGCTCTTTGGTTAGATTTATTCTTAGGTATCTTATGGTTTGGGGTACAATTATAAATGGAATTGACTCCTCAATTTCTCTTTCTTCTGTTCTGTTGTTGGAGTATAGAAATGCAACTTGTTTCTGTGCATTGGTTTTATATCTTGACACTTTACTGAATTCCCGTATGAGTTATAGCAGATTTGGAGTGGAGTCTTTTGGGTTTTCCACATAAAGTATCATATCATCTGCAAAGAGTGATAGTTTGACTTCTCCTTTGCCAATTTGGATGCCTTTAATTTCTTTTTGTTGTCTGATTGCTGAGGCTAGGTCTTCTAGTACTATGTTGAATAGCAGCAGTGATAATGGATATCCCTGCCATGTTCCTGACGTTAGCAGAAAAGCCCTCAGTTTTTCTCCATTGAGAATGATATTGGTGGTGGGTTTTTCATAGATGGCTTTGATGATATTGAGGTATGTACCCTCTATCCCTACACTTTGAAGAGTTTTGATCAAGAAAGGATGCTGTACTTTGTCAAATGTTTTTTCACCATCTATCGAGAGTATCACATGGTTCTTGTTCTTTCTTTTATTAATATATTTTATCACATTGATTGATTTACGAATGTTGAACCAACCTTGCAGCCCTGGAATAAATCCCACTTGGTCGTGGTGAATAATCCTTTTAATGTACTGTTGGATCCTATTGGCTAGTATTTCAGTGAGGATTTTCCCATCTGTGTTCATCAATGATATTGGTCTGTAATTCTCTCTTTTTTTAAAAAAATTTTTATTTTTTATAAACATATATTTTTATCCCCAGGGGTGCAGGTCCGTGAATCGCCAGGTCCACACACCCCACAGCACTCACCAAAGCACACCCCCCTCAATGTCCATAACCCCACCCCCCTTCTCCCAAGCCCCCTCCCCCCAACAAGCCTCAGTTTGTTTTGTGAGATTAAGAGTCACTTATGGTTTGTCTCCCTCCCAATCCCATCTTGTTTCATTTATTCTTCTTCTACCCACTTAAGCCCCCATGTTGCATCACCACTTCCTCATATCAGTGAGATCAATGTTGGGATTTCATCAAGATCAAAATCTTTTGCACAGCAAAGGAAACAGTTAACAAAATCAAAAGACAACTGACAGAATGGGAGAAGATATTTGCAAACGACATATCAGATAAAGGACTAGTGTCCAAAATCTATAAGGAACTTAGCAAACTCAACACCCAAAGAACAAATAATCCAATCAAGAAATGGGCAGAGGACATGAACAGACATTTCTGCAAAGAAGACATCCAGATGGCCAACAGACACATGAAAAAGTGCTCCATATCACTCGGCATCAGGGAAATACAAATCAAAACCACAATGAGATATCACCTCACACCAGTCAGAATGGCTAAAATCAACAAGTCAGGAAATGACAGATGCTGGCGAGGATGCGGAGAAAGGGGAACCCTCCTACACTGTTGGTGGGAATGCAAGCTGGTGCAGCCACTCTGGAAAACAGCATGGAGGTTCCTCAAAATGTTGAAAATAGAACTGCCCTATGACCCAGCAATTGCACTACTGAGTATTTACCCTAAAGATACAAATGTAGTGATCTGAAGGGGCACGTGCACCCGAATGTTTATAGCAGCAATGTCCACAATAGCCAAACTATGGAAAGAACCTAGATGTCCATCAACAGATGAATGGATCAAGAAGATGTGGTATATATACACAATGGAATACTATGCAGCCATCAAAAGAAATGAAATCTTGCCATTTGCGACGACGATGTGGATGGAACTAGATCGTATCATGTAATTCTCTTTTTTGATGGGGTCTTTGTCTGGTTTTGGAATCAAGGTAATGATGGCTTCATAAAATGAGTTTGGAAGTTCTCCTTCCATTTCTATTTTTTTGGAACAGTTTCAGGAGAATAGGAATTAATTCTTCTTTAAATGTTTGGAAGAGTTCCCCGGGGAAGCCATCTGGCCCTGGTCTCTTGTTTGTTGGGAGATTTTTTTTTAAATTTTTTAAAATTTATTTTCAGCATAACAGTATTCATTTTTTTGTACCACACCCAGTGCTCCATGAAATCTGTGGCCTCTATAATACCCACCACCTGGTACCCCGACCTCCCATCCCCTGCCCCTTCAAAACCCTCAGATTGTTTTTCAGAGTCCATAGTCTCTCATGGTTCACCTCCCCTTCCAATTTCCCCCAACTCCCTTCTCCTCTCAATCTCCCCATGTCCTCCATGCTATTTGTTACACTCCACAAATAAGTGAAACCATATGATAATTGACTCTCTCTGCTTCACTTATTTCACTCAGCATAATCTCTTCCAGTCCTGTCAATGTTGCTACAAAAGTTGGGTATTTGTCCTTTCTGATGGAGGCATAATACTCCATAGAGTATATAGACCACATTGTTGGGAGATTTTTGATAACTGTTTCAATCTCCTTACTGATTATGGGTCTGTTCAGTTTTTCTATTTTATCCTAGTTCAGTTGTGGTAGTTTATATGTCTCTAGGAAAGCATCCCTTTGTTCTAGATTGTCAAATTTGCTGGTGTATAGTTCATAGCTCATAGCATGTTCTCATAATTGTTTGTATTTCTTTGGTGTTGGTTGTGATCATTCCTCTTTCATTCATGACTTTATTTATTTGGGTTCTTTCTCTTTTCTTTTTGATAAGTCTGGACGGGGGTTTATCAATGTTATTATTTCTTTCAAAGAACCAGTTCCTAGTTTTGTTGATTTCTTCTATTGGGTTCTTTGTTTGTTTGTTTCTATTTCATTGATTTCTGCTCTGATTTTTATTATTTCTCTTCTCCTGTTGAGTTTAGGCTTTCTTTTTTGTTCTTTCTACAGCTCCTCTAGGTATAGTATTAGGTAGTGTATTTGAGGTCTTTCTTGTTTCTTGAGAAAGGCTTGTATTGCAATATATTTTCCTCTCAGGACTGCCTTTGCTGTGTCCCACAGATACTGAACAGTTGTGTTTTCATTATCATTTGTTTCCATGAATTTTTTCAATTCTCCTTTAATTTCCTGGCTGACCCATTCATTCTTTAGTAGGATGCTATTTAGTCTCCATGTATTTGGTTTCTTTCCAAATTTCCTCCTGTGATTGAGTTCTAGCTTCAGAGCATTGTCTTCTGAAAATAAGGGCACTGATTTCTTTTATAACAACTTTGAAACTTGTAGATTTCTGTAGAACACATTTCACTGGATTAAAAAGCACACTGGTAATAGCAGAGGATTTAAAGTCAAATAAATAAAGAACCAGTTCTCCAGTTTCTTAAAATCTCCCTAAATAAGATATGATATTGATTAGGTAGGAAATAATGAATTGATTTACAGTTTTCCAGATTTCAGATCATAGAGGAATGATCACAGGCCCTAGCACAGTTCAGATAGAGCTATTCCACATTTATCTATTCATTTGCTCAGTCTCTCACAGTACAGTTAGTGAATGCCTAATTTAGGCAGGTTATTATTAGAGCAGTAATAATATAACAGCAACAGTAATTGTTATGGGCTGAATTATGTTCCCCCCCAAATTCATATGTTGAAGCCCTAACCCTCGTGTTTCAGAATGTGACTGTATTTGGAAATGTAGCCTTTAAAGAGATAATTAAGTTAAAATGAGGCTGTTAGCATGGGCCCTAATCCAATCTGACGGGTGTCCTTATAACGAGAGAAAAATTGGACATGAAGAGACATGGAGGGGTACATAGGCACAGAGAAAAGACCGCATGAGGACACAGTGAGAAGGTGGCAACCTGCAAGCAAAAGAAAGAGGCTGCAGCAAAAACTGTACTTACAGAGTAACTTGAACCTGTATTTCTAGCTTCCAAAACAATGATAAAATAAATTTCTGTTGTTTAGGCCTCCTAGTCTGTAGTACTTTGTTATGGCAGCTCAAGCAAACGAATACAGTAATATTTCATATTTATATTTATACTTCTAGAAATGTCTGTTATTTTCACATACATACCATAGCATATTGGCCAAACACATTGGCTCTGAAGCCAAACCTCCCAGGTTTTAATCTACCACCTACATGACCTTAGGCAAGTTACCTAACCTCCTTATTGAGGTTTCTTCGTCTATAGAATGATTACAGTATCTACACCACAGGACTGATATCTATAAATGAGTTAGTGTTTGTAAATCATTTTAACGGTGCTGGGCACATAGTAAGCTCTAAAAAGGTATTCCTTAAATTAATGAAGTAAAATGTTATGTCATAGCTCATTTTATTCCTCTTAAATCTTATGAGCTAAAGCGAGAGAAGGAAAGGGATAACATTTGTTGAGCCTTTATTATGCAGTAGACAGTGCTGTGACAATTCCACTCACGTTTGCGCATGTGAGATTAAATTACTGGCTATGTTTATATACTTCGAAGACATTGGGACATTAGCAGAGTGTTAAGGAATTGGCTTGGGACATTCTCCCATTTTGAATCTAAATCTATTTTCCTTTTTCTATTCAGTATTGCACTTGTGTACCTGGAACAGTGGTGGTATCCAAATAAAATGAAGAGGATAGTCATTAAATTGGGTATTGTATCAGTCAGGGTTCAGAACCAGTAGTGCGTACGTGCGTGTGCGCACGTGTGCACATACACACACACACACATGCATGATCTATCCCTCTTTGTATATTTTGTATATAAATACATAGTGAATCTGTATCCAACTACCTAACTCATATTATGCAATTAATTTGGGGGAAATTTGAAGTCCATAAGGCAGTCAGGAAGGGAAGATCGTGAAGAGACTGGAACTCCATAAACACAAGCTGGAGCTTGTTGTCCACAGGTAGAGGTGTCTATCTGTTTCTCTCTCAGAAAGCAAAGCAGTCTCCAAAACGGCTTCCAACTGATTGAGGCCCTCCAAGATAATCTAATTTAAAGCCAACTGATTAGAGACTTTAATTACAACAGTAAAACATTTTCACAGCAGACCTAGAATCTGATTAAGTCATCGGGGGAAGATGTATGTGTGTCACAAAAATGGCTGCTACTTTCTATTCTTTGATTCTCCTGAAAAATTATCTCTTGTAGCTCACCCTCTCTGGAAACATACTGGAAAGGGGATTCTGGGAACACAGGTTAGCTTGGTCAACTTAATACACTGCAAAGCCATTGCTCTTAATTAAAGAAAAGAGACTATAATTTACTGTGTGTCTAACAGTGGGGTATTTTTAAATGATTTTTTAAAAATTCTCACAAAACTGTTGAAATATTATGACCATTTTCTGAATAAGAAAACAAAGGCTCTGATGGTTTAAATAACTAGCCCAAGTCAGATAGCAAGTCAGTGACTAAAATTAGAAGTCAGAGCTGACTCTGAACACTGTTGTATTTAAGGACAATGAAAGATAACCTCAAACTACCTTAAGTTCTGAGGGAACTTTAGGGTAGAAGAAAAATCAGTGCTGGTTGGGCAATGTCAGCTGAGTTGTATTTTAAGCAGGTAAGAGACATGAGTGAGCAGAGTAGAATCTACAATTTTTAGTCCCCTTCATGAAGGTCTAATGGTAGACTCTTAATTTTTCTTTTAGGGATAGATGTCCACTTACAGGAAATTAGGAATCACTCTCTGCAGGTGTGTGTGTGTGTGTGTGTGTGTGTGTGTGTGTGTATGCACATTTGTGTATGATATACTGCTTGAAGAGAAAGATCTCTTAGTTTTATATACTGGATAATTTCTCCATGAGTTAGATATTACCTTTCAGAGTTCTGTGACAGATTGTGTGATACTTGAAGTGATGTTATTTATGAAATAAAATGTGCATATTTAAATATTTGTTGATGACTGGGCCACTTGTAAATTGGTAAGTAGACTCACTGCCTTTATAATAATTTTTATTATTCTGTATTTTACAACGTGCCAAGAACTCTGTGTAGAGCCTTCATATACCATGCCTCAGTTAAGCCTCATAACAGCCCTCTGAAGTTTGCTGCATCCCCATCTACATAATGAAGAAATAAAGGCTTAAAAGGAATCAATGGCCTGTTCCAGGTTTATTACCTTGTGTGTGGAGTTGCTACCAAGTGTATAGTGAACTAGCTCCAGCTATGTCTAAAGTCCAGATGCCTAGTAACTAATAAAGCAAAATCCCCACACAATATTTAAGTGACACTTAGTTTATTAAAGTTATAAAGTTGTCTAGCTCTTTTAAAAACATGATGCAAGGATTTAAAAAGACAATTTTTGTAAAGTTATTATATTGATTTCAAGTCAGTCACTTCAAGTAAAATTTTACAAATGAATGATCCTTCGTCTTTTGCAATATTCTTTCAAAGTTCTGAATAACCTATTTGTGAATTTTGCTTTTCTGTTTGGTGAGAATAGTTCTGAAGTCACAAAGCCAACCATGTTGGAACTCTGCCACAGATTCTGGTCCCCTTTTCTTTTTCTTTCCTTTTTTTTTTAAATTCAAATAGTTATGTTTAATAGGCGCAAGGTACAGTGTTTTACATACATTTTCGATTTCATTAAATTCTCAGTTTTGATTTATTTGTCACAATATTTCTGTCAGGAATTATCATGACATACATTTTATTTATTTTTTAAAGTTTTTATTTAATTTTTATTTTAGTATAATTAATATACAGTGTTATAAAGAAGATGTGGTATACACAGTGGAATATTTTTCAGCCATAAAAAGGAATGAAATCTTGCCATTTGCAATGACATGGATGGAGGTAGAAAGTATAAAGCTAAGCAAAATAAGTCAGTGAGAGAAAGACATATACCATATGATTTCACTTATATGTGGAATTCAGGAAACAACAAAAAAATGAGCAAAGGAAAAGAGAGAGAGAGAGAAACCAAGAAACAGACTCTTAACTATTAAGAGAACAAACTGACGGTTACCAGAGGGGAGCTGTGTAGGGGGATGGGTAAAATAGGTAATGGGGATTAAGGAGTGAACTTGGTGTGATGAGCTCTTGTCCCATTTTCTACTTATCACTCATGATTGATTCTAATTCTAGAAGAATATCTTCAAGTACCCATTTGTTGACACGCAGAAAAAATGATTTGGGAGAATATTCCAAAGGCATAACGTCATTTGATTGTAAGTCCAAATACCAGTTAACTTTGATAGTAACAATCTGACTTCCTTAGTCAGTGTCTACAAACACATTTTGTTTGAACACATTTGTTATAGTCTTGTTTTATTTCTATACTTAAAAAGTAACCATTTGTCAAATTTGTTATAATGCTATGCTTTCATAATGGCTGTATAATAATATATGAAAATACTAAGGGAGGCTGGCCTTCTTTGAGAAAATTAGGGCTGAACAATTTGTATGTGCTTATGGAATTCCAGCATATCACATCTCAATGATAAGCTATAATGACTATAATAAGCCTTGGAAAATTCAGTCCAAATTTCAAAATGGGGTTCTAGTTAACAATAGAAGTTTAAAGGTTACTCTAATTAACGAATGTGCTTGCAGTATTTTAAGTGTATTCATTTAAATTTAGTTATATATTATGAAGCATTTAAATCATTTTAAACATGCACTCAGAAACCACATCCGTTGTACTTAATAGCTAAAGACTATATTTTTACATGGAGAGTACAATTCATATCAGAGCTGCCTGTTGTGGAGTTCACCATGAGTCCTTTGGATATTAATAGTTTGAGCACATAGTTCTAAAAACCTAATTCCCTTGGAGAAAAAGCATAATTTGGTTTTAGTGAGAATAAGGTCACTTTGAAAGGAAGGAAGGAAGGAAGAAAGACAGAGAAAGAGGACAGAAAGAGAAAGATCAGGGAGAAATAGAAAGAGAGAGGGAGGGAAGGACAGACGGGAGGAAGGAAAAGAAAGAAAACATAATGGGCGCCTGGTGGCTCAGTGGGTTAAGTCTCTGCCTTTGGCTCAGGTCATGATCTCAGGGTCCTGGGATGGAGTCCCGCTTCGGGCTCTCTGCTCGGCAGGGAGCCTGCTTCCTCCTCTCTCTGCCTGCCTCTTTGCCTACTTGTGATCTCTGTCTGTCAAATAAATAAATAAAATATTTAAGACATATATTTAAACAAAAAAAAGAAAGAAAACATAAGTATGTCAATCAGTAAGAAATAATACTGATGCTGGACAAATCAGACCAGTTTCTAGACTTGTATTTTCATGGAAATGTGCTTTTTTTCTTTATCAGTATGTTTCCATCCACACAAAGTAATGTAAATCAAAGGTCTCTCTCACAGTGTATCTTTCCTCCTTTTTAAGAAAAGGCATGCATTTAAGTGTTACCTTCTAAAGTAAGAAAGAATGAAAAGGTGAACAGTTGCACTCTCTCTGTAAGTAAGCTTACAAACAAAATGGATGCCCACTTTGGTGCAGTCACCAAGGAACACACACACACACCCCTCAAGAGATTGTCTCTATGTTTAGGCTCCGATGTTACTTTTCTATAAAGGGAATGCAGGTAAAGTGTTTATTAGTTCTTCAGAAAGTCTTTACTCGTGTAAACAAATTGACAGGAAAAGCCCAGTGCAAGCACCCTGAATGAGATGGTTTTACTGTCAGCAATGAGGCATGAAACCATGTCCCTGCTACTTCTGGGAGGAGAGAGGGGGAGGAGCGAAGGGAGGAGGAGGAGAGAAGAAGGGTCCCACACCTTGGCTTAAATTGCAGTCTACCTCTTAAAATAGAATGTGACGCCGTCCTCAAGGAAGTATCCTGAGAATATCGGGGAATCTGGCTTTAATTAATGGGCTCAGATACAGCTGAACTGAGTAAAAGCAACTGCTTTTGTGAGCTGTTTATGACCTAGGCTGTGCTGCACTGAAAGGAGAGTGGTCAGAAAGAAAGGGCCCAGTCAGCGATACCCAGGCTGCCATAGTCCACCTTTCCCTCTGAATATTCAAATGAAATGTGCGGGAAGGAGTATCAAGATGACCCTCATGCCTATAATACACGATCCATTTATGACGCATAATATTCTCCGCGAAGCACTCCCACCATTTGTAACAAGGAAAATGAAACAAAGCAGATGAGAAAATGTGTCTCAATGTGGGGCATCATTCTGGAATCCAGTTTTATGACAGTCCATTTACTTTTTAATCTTGTATTTGCTTGTTTGATATTCACAGAAGGAAGGAGGGAAGTAGAGCAAGCCGCAGGACTGGCTCCATGAAAACATATTCCCCCGTCTTCGTCCACTTGCAGCATGAACTGATCTCATTTTCAGAAGCACTAAAATACATTGAGGGTCTCTCACTGGCACGGCAGCGTGCCCCCTGAGTGACATGTAGGCAACTGACACATAAGTAGGCTGTGCACAGAGCACTGGGTACGAAATCAAGCCCCGAATTTGAGTTCTAGGTTCTGTGCCTAACATCATAACTGAGAGTGACTTCCTTGATTTCCTTGAACCTCAATTTCCTCCTCCGTAAAACACAGTTATAATAATATTTGACACTTACATCATCTCTGACATTGTCATAATTTCTTATAGAATATTAAGTATCCTGAAAGCAAATTTATGTAAAGAGAGTTTATAGACTTAAAAGGGCTACCTAAGGTTACTCATCATCACTGGTATTTTATTTTTCTTCATGTCTTTGAGAGAGAGAGAAAGCATGAGCAGAGGGAGGGGCAGAGGGAGAAGGAGAAGCAGGATCCCTGCTGAGCAGGGAGCCCCACTCGGGGCTGGATGCCAGGACCCCGGAATCATGACCTGAACCGAAGGCAAACGCATAACTGACTGAGCCACCTGGTGTCCCGTCATCATTGGTATTTTATTTTATTTTTTTTAAAGATCTTATTTATTTATTTGACAGAGAGATCACCGGTAGGCAGAGAGGCAGGCAGAGAGAGAGAGGGAAGCAGTCTCCTTGCTGAGCAGAGAGCCCGATGCGGGGCTCAATCCCAGAACCCTGAGATCATGACCCGAGCCGGAGGCAGAAGCTTAATCCACTGAGCCACCCAGGCGCCCCATCACTGGTATTTTAAAATCACATTTGTTTCCTCTCATGTGTTGTTGACAAGTTGCTCCTCTGTCACTCAGCCCCTGCTGGTCTTCTCAGGTCTATAGACAAAAGGTAGTGAGCTAGGAATGAAAAACTTAGAAATTATTCTTTCTAGAGGTCTCACTAACCTGCTAGATAATTCTCTCTCTTATTTAGGACGATCTTACAGTGCTTATGATGATTATCACTTCGTGCTGCTTTTGGTCTAAATAAGAAAAAAAAAATGTGGTGATTAAAAAGAACCCTCCTATTGGCAGCTGAATCTCAACTTGTAAGTCTAGTCTAATTTAATGTATGGTATTGGAATAATGACTTCCTCAGATAGCAGTCCCATAGTGACTGTGGAGAAAGAAGGTTATTGAGTAACCCAGCACCTAATATAGACCATATGAATTTTATGTTGGCTATATTAAGTACTTATTTTCTTTTCACAGTAGTTAATAAGCTAGTAAAAACCATAGGCAATCTTTTGAAACCCTGAACACTCTGCCTAAAAGTCTAAATTTCCTGGTATGAGAGACCCTTAGGCCAATAGCTGAACTGATAAGCATCTGTTCTGGCAGAGTTACTTTGGTCATTTAACAAAAATAGGGTGTTGCATAATGGTTAAGGAACTGGACTTTGGAACCAGACAAATCTGGGTTCAAGGCCAATTCAGGCACTTCATAGCTATGCAATTACTTTTAGCCTTAATTTGCAATAATAGTACTTTTAAGACTTTGTGGGAGGATAAAATGTAATAATGCATAAAAAGGCATTGGCAAAATCAATCATCAATTCTAAAATTATATGTTGGTTACCTATTGCTGTTAACAAATTATCTCAAAATTTAATGGCTTAAAGCAACAAACATTTAAATCAGAAATTCAGGAATAGCTTGCCTGGGTGGTTCTGGCTTGGGTTTCTAATGAGGTTGAAGTTATGATGTTGGCCAGTGTTGCAGGTGTCTCAAGGCTTGATTGGGCTAGAAAATCCAATTCCAAGATGGCTCATTCACATGGGTATTGGCATAAGACCTTAGTTCTTTACTGGCTATTGGCATATGGGCTTAGTTCTTTGCTGCCTCTAGGCAGAAGGCCTCAGTTCTTTGCTGCATAGACCTCCCTATAGGGCTGCTTGAGTGTCCTCACAATGTGGCAAATGGCTTCTTCCAGAGCAAGTGATCCCGAAGAGAACATATGTTAACCACAGTGTCTTTTATGACATGTCCTCACTTTGAAATTCATACTCTGCCATTTCCATGAGATCCTATGAGGTATAAAAATCAACCCCACTCTCTGTGGAGGAAGAGGGCTATGTAAGACTGAGAATGCTTGAGGCAGGGATCATTGGGGCCATCTTTGAGACAGGCTACCCCATTTGGGGAAAGTGAGAACCTATCTTGTGTTGTGTACTCATTATATTTCTGAAGAAGAATGTCCCTTCACTCAAAATGCTGAAAGGGAGTCTGAGAGCTAATGTGTGTGACAATGATAGAGACTCAAAGAGAAATGCAGGGGGGAGAAACACACTTCTCATAAGTACTAATGGAGTTAGGCTTTTATAATTCTTTGATTCTGAATTTCACACTTAGTTAAAAGTTTCTAGTTCTCGCTGGGTATCTGAGGTCATGACCTCAGGCTCTCCTGACCTAAAAAACAACAGTTCTTAAAAGATTCCAAAGTCTGATAATTTTTTGAGAAACTCCTTTCAACCTGGAAAAAGGGAGAATTACTGCCTTTAATCAAATATTCTTATCAGTGGAGTAGTTCATGCTCTCTTGATGCTGAATCATACATGCTAAGGTCTAAGGCTTGTCCATAAGCCTCTTTCACCTGGAGGTGTCCCAAGTTATCTTCCTTATCAACTCTGCTATGACTTTTCTCTCTTATAGAATTATAATGAGTCTTTATTGTATTTTATTTTAGATGATGGTGGATGGCAAAGATTAGCAAGAGAGCCAGGGGCCTCACACAGGTCCACTGTGACCAGTATGGAAAAATCAAATGTACCGTAAATGGTGTTGCTCTCGTTTCATCAGTGCAGTGACCAAGTGCTCAGCGATCCAGTGTTCCAAGGATTGACGATGGCAGTAAGCCTGGTGGAGCCTCAACTCACTCACCATTTTCCACCTTTGGGATCTTGAGCAAATTACTAACCTCTTTGTACTTCATTTTTCTCATCTTCACAGTGTAAATAATAATAGTATCTATCTCTTAGGGTTTTGTAAGGTTTAAGTAAGTTCAGATAGGGAAAGCATTTAGAACAGTGCCTGGCAAATCCTGATTATCATGCATTAATTATTATTACTGTTATCTGACTAGAAAACATATAACATATATATTTATTTATATTCATACCTCTCTTTCTTTCTCCCTTTCTCTCTGTGAATATTTTTTTTTAAAGATTTTATTTATTTATTCGACAGAGAGAGATCACAAGTAGGCAGAGAGGCAGGCAGAGAGAGAGAGAGAGGAGGAAGCAGGCTCCCCACAGAGCAGAGATCCCAATGTGGGACTCGATCCCAGGACCCTGAGATCACGACCTGAGCCGAAGGCAGCAGCTTAACCCACTGAGCCACCGAGGCTCCCCCCTGTGAATATTTTTTTAATGTGTACTTGAGATGAAATTTTTGGTCTTTCTGCCAATTCCTTAGGCAAGATTTATATTTTAATCTTAATAAGGATCAATAGGAAGAAAATTTCATTCATTCATTCTCTGCTTACTTCGCAAATCTACTTTAAGTCTCAGCTATGGGCTACAAATTGTGAATGGGAAGGTCCTGGGATGAAATCATATACACACATAGACACATACACACCCAGATTTGGAAATTTATATTAAGGAGGTTAAAATCCGGTAAAAGAGATAGGCATACTTATACATAACTCTAAACCAGTATACATACCAGTGTGACATGTGTAATAAAGAAGCTTACAGAAAATTCAGTGGTTGTGTGAAATAGAAAGCAGTTGTTTCCCAAATGGGATGTTTGGGATAGGCACCATAGAGAAGGATGAATTTATTTATTTATTATTATTATTTTTTAATTTATTTATTTGACAGAGAGAGATCAGAAGTAGGCAGAGGCAGGCAGAGAGAGAGGAGGAAGCAGGCTCCCTGCTGAGCAGAGAGCCCGATGTGGGACTCGATCTCAGGACCCTGAGATCATGACCTGAGCCGAAGGCAGAGGCTTTAACCCACTGAGCCACCCAGGTGCCCGAGAAGGATGAATTTAAACTGGGCCTTAAAAATGGGTTGGTTCAGACAGACAGAAAGTGTCTAAAAAGGGAGAAAAGCACTCCTGATAAAGGGCAAGAAAAACTTATGGCAGAAACAGTCCACTATTTGAAATGAGTGGGGATATGTCCGCATTCCTGGAACATGGGCTTGAAGACCAAGAGTCAGTCCTAAGTCAGAATGAATGCTGAGAACTCTGGACATTAGTTGATAGACATCCAGAGCTATATAAAATTTCTTGCCAATGTTTGAATGTGTATTAGCTCCTTTTTTCTTTGAATCATTAACCTACATGTTTGAGAAATTTGCTAGTTCTGGAAAACTCTGTGAAAAGCTACAAAAACCTGTGAAACCAGTATGACCATCTCTTTGGAAAGGGCTTTAGAACCACATTGCACAAAGTAGATTTGTGTCTTCTTTTGGGATTTGAGTTTATCAGAATTGATGCCATAGGACTCAGAGGACTCATGTATGCAAGAATGATAGGCTTATTTGGAGTGGGAGGCTGCTAGCCCCCAGGCACAATGTTCTCAAACAGGAAGTGCCAGAGTCCACAGAAGGATAAAGGAAGGGAGTACATGAAACACTTAGAAGCACAGGCTTTAGAGATGGGGGTCTTATTTAGAGATTTAGGGTCTTATTATGTAGTAGCTCTGCCATTTGCTATCTGTGTGATTTAATTAATTTTTTTTATTTTTCATTTTTTTGTGCATGTTAAGCCTGTATTTTCCAACTTACTAAACATCTACTTCTAAGCTTACTCATTTTTTTCTTTTAATTTTTTGTATTTAAATTCAATTAGCCAACACCTAGTACATTATTATTTTTGATATAATGTGTACCCATTCATTAGTTGCATACAACATCCAGTGCTCATCACATCACCCAGTTACCCCTTCCTCCCACCCTCCTACCTATCCACAACCCTCAGTTTGTTTCCCAGAGTCCAGAGTCTCTCATGGTTTGTCTCCCTCTCTAATTTCTTCCCATTCAGTTTTCCCTTCCTTCCCCTATTGTCCTCTGCACTATTTCTTATATTCCACATGGAGGTAGAAACCATATGATAATTGTCTTTCTCTGATTGACCTATTTCACTTAGCGTAATACTCTCCAGTACCATCCATGTTGATGTAACTCGTAGGTATTCATCCTTTCTAATGGCTGAGTAATATTCTGTGCAGTTTTAAACAGAATATTTATTCTCTTCTTTAGGATTATTCATCAATAAAGACCTCTTTATTGTACTATTCTGAGGATTTATAGATATCATTGCTGTAAAGTGCTTGGTATTTGGCACAAGAAAGTGCTCAGTAGCTGAGGAATGTAAATTTTTTTTTAAAGATTTTATTTATTTATTTGACAGAGGGAGAGAGATCACAAGTAGGCAGAGAAGCAGGCAGAGAGAGAGGAGGAAGCAGGCTCCCTGCCGAGCAGAGAGCCCAATGTGGGGCTAGATCCCAGGACCCTAGGATCATGACCTGAGCCGAAAGCAGAGGCTTCAACCCACTGAGCTACCCAGGCGCCCCAGGAATGTAATTATTGATGCTGTTGACGCAGCATTGTTGTCGTCACTCTCAAATGTTCTGGATGGAGAGAGAGCTATGTCCCACAATGAAAGCACTGGTTGAGAGTGAGGTATTTGAACTGTTACCATGTAGGATATTGTTCTATTGAAAGTCGGCCTCCCCCATTTTTCTATAATTGGACAATGAGGACTAATCTGGAAGGCCTACCAGGTCATCCACCTTCGTGCTATAAGAATAGCCTTTTTGTCTAAGGGAAGATTATTTCTTTGAGAGTATGACTGTGGGGATGCTAACTTACTGTGAATGAGGAGGGAGAAGTCTCTATCCAGCCAATCAGAAGAGCTGAGGAACCCTGGTGCTTCATGGAATGAGAGATGCTGTTCAAATTCTGTTGCTTGTATTTGTCTTCTTAGAGCTTCTGAGGGAAACCCAGGAATGAATTAATGTACCTCCTCTGTGCTTCTGGAGCGTTCCTAGTAATATCAGGGACTATGTAAGAACAAAGGCTCTGATGTTAGACCTTTCTGTGCCTCAGTTTTCCCACCTACCAAATGCTGAATTTTTGTATAGTTTCACAGAACTAATATATATAAAGCTGTTCTGACAGTGCCTGGAACATTGGCCCAGGCGTGGTAGCTGTTGTGCTAATGATCATCACGATGTATAGTGATTGTGGGCTTGATTGTTTATATCCATTGTTGGACTCTAAGCTGATGCATTTTGAAGAATGTATCAACGATATGAACTTACATTCCTAGGGAAATTGTAGGAATGGAAACTCATGGAAACTCATGAAGTAGGAGAGAAGGCCCAGCATCCCTCCAAAAGGAGAAGCATTTCCTATCCTGAAAGTGGTCTGTTGCAACCAAAGAGAGATAGAGCCTGCCATGCATTAACACCAGTCATGCCCAAGGCCTGATGTTAGCCCTTGAGTTCCCGGGTCTATGCCAGCAACATCAGGGGTGACCAAGCCAGAGCCAGTTGGAGCAGGAAGACCTTACTGGTTAAGTCCCTTTGGGCTCCTGGCAAGGAAAAGTGGAACTGGGCAGAGAGTGTAGGAGAAAGCTTGGGAAATTAGGGTGCAGAGAAGGGAAGTAGAACACTGAACACATTTCAGCCACCTCTCTGTTTCCCATCCAGCCAGTTCATAACCGTAGCAACAGATGTGTGATGCCTTCAGGTACCACACTTTATAAGCCAGAGAGGTGTTCGAAAATTATTTTTGGCATAATGGCTATAAGTATTCTAGATTCCAGGAAGTCTGAGTCAAAGTAGCTCCTGAGAACTGCAGGGTTTGGAAATGTTATATCTTCTGGGAAAGGTTTCATTATTTAGTGTCAGCCCCATTATTAGGTCCAGGGTCATCGCAAAACTGCATTTCAATTTTGCCCTTTTAATCCTCAGAGCTGACACTTAAACAAGGTCACTATAGCCACTCGGGCACTATTAAGTTGGATTTAAACTTGGACCTTTTTTCTACATTTTGACATGTGATTAGAAAGCTAAGGGGTAATACATTCTGCATTGTATCTGAAAGTATTCATATCAAACCCTTATTTTTTAACTCTGTCTTCCTATTACTCACATTATTTGTAACCATTGGATTTTTATTTGTTTCTACTCTAACTCCATGGTAGTAAATTTGGGAAATTTAAAACTCAATCACAATTCAGTACACAAAGATAAATAAATAAATACCACTTTTTTTATTTCTAGTTTTTTTTTTTTTTTCCTGTTATGCGGCTAAAAATATTCTTGGACCTGTCCTCAGGTGCAAGAAGTTCTCCAGGGTAGAGCAAGAAATTCTATGGAGCAGTCTGAAGAATTGAAGGTGTTTTGATAGATCTTAGGATGTTCAGAAATTTAGTAGATAATTCTGAATTCCATTGTGCCTGAAATTACTTCTACTTCTATGAGCTATTAGTTCTGTCACTCCTAAACTTCAGCAATACGTGGCTTTTCAGACTTAACAATTTTTTTTCTTACAATATGACAGATATTATTTAAAATATTTGCTTTTAAAAATTATCGGGGAGTTTGGGGTGCTTGGGTGACTAAGTCGATTAAGCATCCCGCTCTTGATTTCAGCTCGGGTCATGATCTCAGGATAGTGAGGTCGAGCCTGGCATCACGCTGGGCATAGCAGTCGGCTTAGGAATTCTCTCCCTCCTTCTTCCACTGCTCCTCCCTCCTGCTCTTTCTCTCTCTCACTTTCTCAAAAAAAAAAAAATTATTAGCTATTTTTTTTGTTTAATTATTTTGTATATTACACTTTATGATTGGAAACTTTATAGCCTTTGTGAATTTGGGTTTTTTGCTATATTTGTTTGTTTGTTTGTTTGTTTGTTTTTGGAGAGGTGGAGGGTTACCCAGCCTCTAAGATGAGCTCCAGTTATCCCCGCCTCCCAATTTCATGCCTTTACATCATCTCCATGTGCACTGTTTCAGGATTTTTCCTGTGTGATTGATAGACTGTAGCCAAAGTGATTATATATGATCTTCAAGGCTAGATCATAAAATACAATTTTATGCCTTTCTTTCTATCTAAGATCCCTCTCTTCAGGGAAAGCTAGCTGTCATGTTCTGAGAATAATCAAGCAGCCCTGCAAAAAGGCTCACAGGGTAAGGCACAGAGTCCTTCTATCAGGAGTTATGTGGATAAGCCACCTTGGAAGTCAATCCTCAAACCCAGTGAAGGCTTCATAGACTAGAGCCCTAACCCACATCTTGACTGCAACCTCCAGAGAAACCTTGAGCTAAAACCACCTGGTTAGCTACTCTTGGATCCTGCCCCACAGAGACTGTGAAATAATAAATACTTGTTGCTTAAGCTATTCAGTTTGGAATAATTAATTGGCAATAGATAACTAAAACAATAGGATTTAGAAAAGCATATTATACAAATGACATATAAAAGTAATAAAAGCTTATTAATCATATATGGTATAAAATTTTCTTTCCTAATTTGAATTGTGCTCCTTATTTATACAAAATATCTTTTGTCTTTTGAACTGAATTTTCTCTGGAATTTCACCAGAGCTGACTTTTGCTATATTAAACCACAATTTTTTCTTTTGTTTTTCTAATATGTCTTCACTAGACCTTATAATCATAAGTTTATGATTTAAACATAAGTTTAAATGAGTTTAAACATAAAATCATTTGTTGATTTTTGTTATTGCTGTTAGCAGCACATGAGCAGGTCATTTGAACCTAATTTCAGATTATTTGTTTTATCGTTTGGGCATTTAACTTATTTTCATCTATTTTGAACAAATGTGTTTTGTTTGATTTTTACATTTTGATTTATGCTTTCCATTTATGCTTCCTTGTTGACTCATTTCTTTTACTGAAATATATCCTACACAGCCTTATAAAAAATTCTACTTCAGAGATGTGTTTATAAAGTCACACAAGTGTAAAGAACTACTTGAATTATCAAAATCGGTCAGATTTATGTTCTTCAAAATGTGCATCATAACATAATATTGGGACATAAAACCAATTTAGTGCAATGCATTTCAAATCTTTTTAGCCATGGCCCACATTAAGAACTCATTTTATCTTACAATCAAATATATATGTACATTAAGATGTTGGACAAGAAAGATGCATATATTTGTGTTGGAGAGTAATGGAAAATGCATACAATACTGTGGGTTAGAGGCAGAACAATTTGAAAAATGTTGGTCTGGTCTATTTAACTTTTCTCTATAAAAAATGAGGGAAGTAACATGCCTTAGTCTTGTCACCACTCCCCTACACACTTCCTAATTTTTATTACTACTAACATCGATTTTATATATATAATATAAATAAATATTTATAGATATTATATATTTTATATATATTATACAATATATTTATATATAGAGACTGAGAGACTATATATGTATGTATATATATATAGACTATATGTGTGTGTGTGTATATATATGTATATATATACACACAATATAGACAGTTTTCCCTTTGTGTATCTCTCATTTCCTTGATTTATCCATTCCACAGCTAAAAGGCTGAAGGTGGACTTCCTGCCCTTCTTCACCCATTTTGCCCATCTCCACCATGCCCCGCTCCCTCTCCCTGCTGTGGCAACTACCAGTTTGTTTTCTGTATTTATGGGTCTGTTTCTGGTTTTTTGTTCATTTATTTGTTTCTAGACTCCACATATAAGTGAAATGAAATGTATTTGTCTTTCTCTGTCTGACTTTCTCTGTCTGACTCATTTCACTTAGCATAATACCCTCCATTCATGTTTTTGCAAATGGCAAGATCTCTTTCTTTTTCATAACTGAGTAATATTACGTGTGTGTGTGTGTGTGTGTGTGTGTGTGTGTGTGTGTGATGTCTTCTTTATCCATTCATAATAGAAGAACATTTAGGTTGCTTCCATATCTTGGCTATTATAAACAATGCTGCAGCCAGTATAGGGATGTATATATCTTTTGTAATTAGTGTTTTTGTTTTCTTTGGTAAATATCCAGTAGTGGAATTGCTGAATCATATTTTATATATATATATATATATGTATATATATATATATATACACACATATATATGAAACTCCATATTGTTTTCACAGTGGCTGTACCAATTTACATTTACACCAACAGTGCACAGAGTTCCTTTTTGTCTACATCCTCACCAATACTTATTCTTGTCCTTCTGACAGGTATAAGGTGATATCTCATTGTGGTTTTGATTTGCATTTCAATGTTGATTACCAACATTGAACATCTTTTCATGTGTCTGTTAGCCATTTGTAAGGTTTCTTTGGCAAAATGTCTATTCAGATCCTCTGCCCAGTTTTAGCCAGATTATTTGTGTGGTTCTTGTGGTGTTGATTGTATAAGTTCTTTATATATATTGGATAATAACCCTTTATCAGATAAATCATTTGTGAATATCTTCTACCATTCAGTACATTGCCTTTTCATTTTATTGATGGTTATTTTCATTCTCCAAAAGTTTTTTATATTGGTATAGTCCCAATAGTTTATTTTTGCTTTTGTTTCCCTTGTGTGATGAGGCATGTCTAGAAAAATGTTACTAAGACTGATGTCAAGGAGATTATCGCCTTTGTTTTCTCTAGGATTTTTATAGTTTCAGGTCTTATATTTAGGTCTTAAATTTGTTTTGTATTTATTTTTATGTATAACATGGGATTTTAGATACAGTGATTATTACTAATGCATTATTTATATGTGATACATCTTTCAGTTTTTTCATCTATATTCTATTTATAGCAATATTTATATCAATATATATTCTTGTTATATTTAATTTGTTTACATATTCACCATCAGTTTTACCCATAATAACTCAGTTATTGAATTTTTAAGTTACATTCTTCTTTAGTTTTGCTATAGAACTTCTCTGAGTAACTTATCAAGGAAGGCATTATTTTAATATGATGAGAACTGGGAACTAGAATAGTATGATTTGAGCAAGAAGAAACAGCCCCTAATACCTTGGTTTTTACTAGCATAGTTTTCAAAAATGTGTCATTATTTTGAATAGATTAAAATGCATTTTTAAAATAACTCTTGCTCAACAAATATTTTAGGAATACAAATTATTTACCAGACATTTTTGTAGGCAAAAAGAATATAACATCTAATTGAGTGGCTCACAAAAAACATATGGGATGAACTCCATGTGCAGAATTTAATACAATAATGATGAAGAAGATGCTGATATCAACTAAGTCTCATTAACATTCACTGTGTGTTATTGGTGCTAAGCATATGAAAATTGTATAATGTTCAGAAAACTCTAAAGTGTAGGTGCTATTATTATCCCTATTTAAAATTTGATGAAATGGAGGCACAGATAGTCAAATTTAGTCAAGTTGAGTAGACAAGTAGAAGCAGAGCTGGCATTCAGTGTCAAGTAGTCTAGCTTCAGAACCTATATTTTTAGTTGACTCTTAATCCAGTATGTTAAGGTTGAGGTTTTAAGTTCTTTTAGGGTTTATTTCTACTAATTTTTTATGAATAATAATAAAAAGCCACTTTAAATGATATCTTTTAATTCCAATATGGTGGATTGGGCTAACAGAGACTCCCTTACTACAAATATATAGAAATGGTACATACAGCATGACCAAAAAGAAAAAAAAAAAAAAGTATCTGAGCTTAAAAGAAAGAAGTGGAAATTCTCACATGCTAGAAGCAAAGAGGGAATTTAAAACCAGGCAAATGCTCAAGCTGAACGTGTAGAGACTCTGGGGGAGTCTTGTATAGGCAGAGTTGAGGTGCTGGGAAGGCTGCCCTTATATGAAAAGATGACGAGAAAAACACCTTCTACCAGCCAAAGTAAAGCTGTTGAAAGTGTGACATTTTGGCTCTGAGTGGGGAAAAAAGCAGTAGTTACCCATGAGCAATCTTAAATTCAAGGCTCCCTCATATGTGGATGCAGATTTCAATTCTTGCAGTACTGGGTTTGTGAGATTAATGTAAGTCTGATACTGAACCAGAGAAAGCCTCAGAGCTCTTGGCAGTTGCACACACAAAGTCCCTTGTAAGGATGCTCCCAGGACACAGAACAAATGGACTCTACACAACAAAATACTCTGCAGGAAAGATAAGCTCACAACAAAAATCACTAAGCACGTGCTATATAATATTCAATGACCTGGAGGATTAGCAACCCAAGAAATTTCAGATAATTGGAAAATATGAAGGCCTATAAAAATTTGCATTTAAAATAATTTTAAAAAGAGGCAGAAGACTATAAATCATAATAAAAAGTAGGTTGCTATGAAAAATTCCAAATGGAGTGGAAAAATGACAAAAGTTGATCAAATAAAAATATATAGATGAATTTTATGGTATGGGGATTATATCTCAATAGAGCTATTATTAAAAGACTTTTAATTAGAAAACAATGCTGAATGTTAAATCATTATATCTGAACAGCACAAACAGAAAAGGAAACAAATATGAAAGAGGGTTTAAAAGACATGGAGAACACATGTGTTCATTTTGCAAACACTAGTAAGTTGAGCACCAGCTACATCTATGACAGTTTTCCACATGCTCGAAGGGGGTGGATGGGGGAACTTGTCCTCAGTGGGAGTATGTGTTTTATGGGGAAAATGAGAGAGTTGGCAAATAACTTTGGTAACCAAATCCAGAGCATTTCAGATAGTGATAACTGTCTTGGAGTAGGGCACGATACACAGGAGCAAGTGTGGTTGAAGAGCCAGTGTGGTTGTGTGGTTTTGGTGGAGTAGTCAAAAAGATCTTCACTGAGAACTGACATGGGGGCAGACACCTGACCAGAGAAGTCAGTGATGCAGACACCTTGGGAAAGAGGTTTCTAGGCAAAGGGAAAGGGTTAGAAACACCCTTAGCATGATAGAGGAGCAAGAAGGAAGTCCATGGGTTGGGGGTGGATTGGGGGACAGAGAGCAGAGGGGCAAGAAGCCCCAGAGGTAGACAGGACTGGGAGTGGGGAAGATGTTTTCAGACCCTGTGAGACTGTAAGGACTTTTGCTTTTTTTTTTTTTTTTAAGATTTTATTTGACAGAGAGAGAGAGAGATCAAAAGTAGGTAGAGAGGCAGGCAGAGAGAGAGGGAGAAGCAGGCTCCCTGCTGAGAAGGGATCCTGTGGCAGGCACTGGATCCCAGGACCCTGAGATCATGACCTGAGCCAACGGCAGAGGCTTAACCCACTGAGCCGCCCAGGTGCCCTTGAAAAATGTTTTTACCAGGACTCTTCTTGCTACTGTTTTGAGAATAAACTATAGGAAGAGAATGGAGACATAAATCAGTGAGGAAAGTTGCAAAAACGTAGGAAATATATCATGTTCATCATGACAAGGAAGTAGCAAAAGAAATAAAGATAAATAACGAGATTCTGGTTATATATTTGAGTAGAGCCAAAATTTCCTACAGATTTGATGTTGGTATTAGAGAAAGAAAAGTAGAATGTTTATGTCTAATGAAAAACTAACAGGAGTCCTAGAAGGAGGGAAGGGAGAGAATGAGGAAGAATTTTTTCTTAGAGTTTTCCAGTGTGGATGACAGAAATATTAATCCTCAGGTTAACCATATAGATAGAAGTTCATGTGTTTTGTATGTGGTGCAGGAGAAACATTTGACCTATATGGAGCCAGAAGTCAGGCTGGAATCTTGCAGCTAAGACATGAAAGGAACTTGATCCAGATATGATAGGAATTCTACAAATTTTGATGACATTACCATTGACAGGTGGTGGAGCTGTTTAAAAAAAAAAAAAGTTTTCTAATTAATAAATAATAAAAACAAAATTTAATCAGCCATGCTAGAGGAATGGTAAAATTAGCACTGCATCATCACCATAAAAATGTTATAAAAGTATTATCACATAAATATGTGATAAAAGAGAGTGAAGCAGAAAATGAAGTTGAGATAAAAGATAAGCATATTATAGAAATGTGTGGTGAAGATATTTAAGAAAAATAATATGTTTTGTGGATTTTGTCATATCTTTGGTACTTGTTTTTTTTTTCAAAATTTAAAATTATTCTGATTCCTTTCTGTATTCCAACTCATATTTAATAACATAAAATAAAGATGTATTTGCTCTGTACCTAATTTTGGACTTGTAAAAAGCATTCAGTCTGGCACATTGAAAACACCGATGCTAATACTGATGGTGCTTTTGTAATATCGTCAGAAGCTGATTTCCCCAAATATAACAATCTGTGAAATGGAGTTTCTGTTACAACTCTTAAGGATTAGAAAAAAGAGGTTCCTGTTAAAAGGTGGACTTGACGACCTGTCCAGTTGCGTAGAAACTGCCTGATTACCTGGCAATAATACAGAAAGGATTTCAGTATCATGAAGAGGTTGGAGTAACTTATTTTACACTTCACTTCCAAAGCTATGATGTCATGATGGACTTTACCACCGTACCTGCTACTCTTGGTCTGGAGAAATTATCACCAGAGTCAGTGTTCAAAGTCCCGAGGGCATTGGAAATAATGAGAGAAGTCATGTCTCCCCACAGGGACCTCTGTGTGCAGGGACTGAAGGCAGCTCTGGGGTGCGGTTAACCTGTGTTACAAGGGGAAGATGGAAAATGCCTGATTTAAGCTTTGTTTAAAATTCTGCCCAGTGCACACCTCAATTCTTACTCAATCAGGGATGGTTCGATTATTCCTCAAATGATACTCTGTGGCAATATTTAATTTTTTCAGCTAAGTACCCATCTAACAAATTATGAAGAAACTTTGGATATACAAATAAATCACAGAGAGAACTCTGGGATGTGCACAGGGAACTCACCGTGAACCTAAGTCTGTGGTTTTCATGCGACTGTTCTATTTTTCTTCCTCTCCCAGGTACATGCCACTGAGAGAAATGCTTTTCTACATGATAATGAATTTCTGTCATTCTACAGGCAGTTAGTTTGATCAGAAATTAAAGTTAAATTTAGACTCAAAGCGGGGCTGGGGGTGGGGGAGAGAGCAGTGATATCTAACTTGGAAGGATACATTTGCCTTCCAGCAGTCTGCAAAATGGTAAAGGAACATTGCCTCGTTTCCTTTGCTGGGGACTGTTGCTCCTCAGAAGTAGGCTGGACCCTGCTTTGTTTTTATAAATTTGGGTAATTTGTTTTCTTCTTTTGGCCTCTGCCATGTTTCTTCTTTGATTGTTATGAATTCTCTACAGTTCCTATCTGAATACCTAGCTGTGATGTAGTGTGTGTGTGTGTGTGTGTGTGTGTGTGTGTGTTTGAAGTCTTTCGTACTAGAACCTCTGAGGGGCTAACATATATAGGAGAGAAAGTTGAAAATATCTCACCACAGAAGTGAAACTCCTGGCAGCTTAGACGTTAGTTTCCATAAACTTTAGTGGAAATAGGGCCTTTTCATCCTCGCATGTATTTCCCACATCATAAAAATAAAAATTCCTCCTTTGTCAGGCTTACTTTATCACTGGCCGTCAGACTGGGTCCACTCAAATCTGGAACAACTCATTGATTCATATGTTTGCTGACCAAATCTGTCAAACTGCATTAAAAACTTCTGAATGGTGATTTGGCGGAAACCCGAATGGATAACTTTGCATAATGGGCAGCATTGTCGTTTGTTTTCATCTACTTCATCAGCTTCTCATACTTGTTGTGCGAAAATAACATGTATTCGTTTATCGAGTTTCCTAAGCCATTCAGGTGTCCCAGCCACTGTGCGAAGCACTGTGGAAGATGGGTATATGAGACCTAATGCCTTCCCTCAGAAAGTTCAGCTCAGTGAGACATATCTGGATAAGTTTTCTGTACGATGTGCTGGAGGCCAGTAGGCACGGGGTGCTGGGAGAGCTTACTTCACACCAGCTAAGACACACCTTACAAGCTGTAAGGAAGTCATAGAGTAGGTATAGGTCTGGACCCACACCAGAAGTAGAACTTAACTTTTTCCTACAACCTGACAGTTTCTTTAATGTACCACTTTATTGGAGGGTGATAGAAAATTAGTTATCAGTCTGGGGGTTCAAACTCTAACATTTTCCCTGAATTTCTTTACATCCCAGGGAGTTCATTTCATAACACAGCATTATGAGACAGGGCCCATAGGGTCCTCTTTGTGATGTAATTATGCAGGCCTTCTCTAAGACCCGTGTTGTCCCATGAGGGTTTGGTCAGAGGTACAAACACGAGATCTGTTTAAAGATTTTTTTTTTTTAAAGATTTTATTTATTTATTTGACAGAGATCACAAGTAGGCAGAGAAGCAGGGAGAGAGAGAGGAAGAAGCAGGCTTCCTGCTAAGCACAGAGCCCAATGCAGGGCTTGATCCAAGGACCCTGGGATCATGACCTGAGCCAAAGGCAGAGGCTTTAACCCACTGAGCCACCCAGGCGCCCCTCTGTTTACTTTTAAATGGCACCTTACTTCTGGTCTGGCTACTAGCTTTGCCACATCCAGCCACTCTTGGGGATGTGCATGTCATTCTTCTAGACCATGTTTGGTATATAGGTCAGTCCCCAAGTTTTTCTAAGTACTGTCTATGAGAACCTGTCTAGGTCCTTCCAAGATGTGGGGCTCAGTTCTCCTCGGAGAAGGCCCAGGCCACCTAGCCCAGGCCAGCTACCAGAACTCATCTGGAGCTCCTCCCAGTGGGGCACACAAAATCATGACTGCCCTTTCCTTTCTGACTTCCTTTCCCTTCAATATAGGGTATCCTTGAGAGTGAAGGCTAGGTCAGGCTGACTGGTTTATATATACAAAATATTGTATATCTCTCTATATTTTTATATACATATTTATTTATTTATTATTTACATATGTATATATATTTATATATGTACCTTTCCAAATGCCTAAGCTTTTAATGCTTAAAAATCAATGGGGAGGGACACCTGGCTCAGTTGGTTAAGCGGCTGCCTTCAGCTCAGGTCCTGCGATCCAGTTCCACATCTGGCTTTTTGCTCAATGGGGAGCCTTCTTCTCTCTCTGCCTGTTGTTCCCCCTGCTTGTGCCCCTGCCCCCCACCGCCTCAGGCAAAATAGATAAAATTTTTAAAAAATCAAAGGGGACCCTCCTTTCCCTTTCTCCCTCCCCTTCTTCTCTCTTCTTGGGACTGTCACAGTCATTTCCTAAGTCCTTGAAAACAGCTTGACTGCTGAAATAATAAAAAAGGACAAATTGGGGGAAAAAAAAAGAAGTAGAAAGCAAGAAAAATAGTTAATTTAAAAATTATTATATTACCACAACATTTATTTTTAGTAGAAGATCATTTTAGACACATGGAATTGGAAATCCTTTCAAAAACCAATTATTATAGCCTTTTAACAAATGCTGGGATCATCTCCATGTACAAGTAATGGGCTGTGGCAGGAATTTACTGTGCTTTGCTTTCTTGACTGAGATTTTAATATGTTGGAAATGAAGCTTTCCTATTTTTTTGTTGGCTTAGTGCAGTCCTATACACAGGGACCTGATAGAACTTCACGAGTCATCATATAATTCCTCTGCTTAAAAAATGCTCCTTGGGGGGGTGCCTGGGTGGCTCAGTGGGTTAAGGCCTCTGCCTTCAGCTCAGGTCATGATCCCGGGGTCCTGGGATCGAGCCCCACATCGGGCTCTCTGCTCAGCGGGGAGTCTGCTTCCTCCTCTCTCTCTGCCTGCCTCTCTGCCTACTTGTGATCTCTGTCTGTTAAGTAAATAAATAAAATCTTTTAAAAAAAATGCTCCTTGGAACTCATATTTTTTCAGGATATCTTACCTGGGTAAGTAAGTACAAAAGTTTGAAAGTGGTCCTCTAGGTTTTTTTTTTTAACCTTTTCTCCTTTAACCATTGTAAATTCTGCTCTTAGGTTAAGCTGTCTATTCCCTCTCTGGCATTCAAGTCTTCCCATGAAGGCCTCCATGGTTTAGCCCCTGTGCAGTAAAGGGTTAACTAAGCAGATCCAAGGTACTCAAACCCTGCACTTTCTAAAGAAAGGGCTGGCCCTTGACAGTGTCTTGAAGATAAACCCTAAACCCTTAGATTATCCTGCCTGACTAGAGTGTTTTTGTATATCGGGAGCCCTTGCACAGATAGTCTATGCTAACAGTGTGATTTATGGTGGGTACTTTGCTCTATGCTGTCTATCAGTTTGACCTTTGAAGAGGCTGCAGACTGGGTACTAGGGTCATCAGACAGGTCCAGGCCTATGTGAGTGACCCCCAATAAGAAAACATGGATATCAGGACTTGAGTGAGCTTCCCTGGTTGGCCATACTCCTTACCTGTTGTCACAGTTGGTTGCCAGCAGAATTAACTGCCGGCTCCCTAGGATTCCATTGGGAGAGGACAATTGGAAGCTTGCACCTACTCTCTTCTGGACTCTGCCCCATGCATTGGCTAACATTTGAGGATTTTATTTATTTATTGGTTGTCATAAGATTTTATTTTATTTTATTTTTAATTTAATTTAATTTTTTCAGTGTTCCATGATTCATTATTTATGCACCACACCCAGTGCTGATTTTCATCTGTCTCTTTTCGACGTGATAAACTGAAATCTAGAGTACATCAACTTTTCTGAGTTGCTAGTGCTTCTAGCAAATCACTGAAACTGAAGGTGGATTGGGGATTCCTGACTCTCCCCACCTGTCTTTCTAGCCTTGACTCTCAGCCCTCACTCCAGGTACTCCACTTTCAGCCAAATGTAACAACTTACCTTTAGGTATGCTTCTTTGGGGCCCATGTATTTGTTTATCCTGTTTTTGTTTTCCATAGAATCCACTGAATGCTTGCCATTTGATGATCTCACAGTAGTCTAGCTCAAATCCTGGTCTGCTTTCTGTTCTTAGACTTTACAATTGTAGGAGAGTCTCTCACGGCCATGCTGGTATTCAGAAATCAGTTTAAATATTAATTTAAGGTGTCCTAGTCAAGCTCCCAAACCTCTGTCAATTTCTCTTCAATGTTTTTTGATTTCCACATCTCTTCTTACTTTCCTTTTGTACAGCTTATCACCTGAATGAATGTGGATTCTGTTCAAGAACTTCAAGTTACTTCAGATTACCAAATCACATTCTTCTGATACCAAGAGGGATTTTTGTCTTCCTCCTCTCAGGTCCATACATGTAACAACTATTTTTAAAGGCCAGAAGTTTTAGGTGATTAGAAGGAGTGGGATAAAGTCTCAAGCCTGGCAACCTCTCTGGCTATGCAAACCTGAAGTCTATATGTGCTATTCCCCCCACCCCCGACAACAAAATGCAGGCATACATCTCTGAATAGATTTTTTTTTTTCTTTCTTTCTGGTGAATAGAATCTTAAGTATTCCCTATACAACTGTGAATAATTGAGGGTTGAAAAATTTTATGCTTTATTAAAATGTATCTTCATAGGAAAGATATACAATTTTCTCTTACCGGAAATCCCAATTGTTGGTAGCAAGATACAATAACAACATATCAAAGGCAAACAAGTAAATAATTTACATTCCTAAGTAGCAGAGACTGAAAATATGCAGGTTTGCATTGGATATTCTTTAAAATCTTACATAAGGAAATTGCATAAATTACCTGTTTTGTAGACGCAGATGGGCTATGGCACTAGAACATTAAAGATAAAAGAGTGATTGGTTGTCCTCTACTGCTGAGGTCTGGGAGGGAATAGGGCTTCTCTCCTGTGACATCTGCATTTTGGTGACTGCTGTGAGCAGCTTTTCACTGTTCTCGAGCAAGTTTGATTATGGAATAGTCCCAGTTCAGGTAGAATTTGAAGCAACAAGGTGCAAATTCTTCTGTTTTTAACTGGCACTGCAAGCTCAAACGTGGATCTCAGAGGCTTGACCTTGGATTCATAATAAGAAGTTTCTTAGTCTTCTGTCTCCTGGAGGACCATTTCTATGATAGCCACTGTCCTTGCCTACTTACATTACTTAGGAAGTAGAATTTTTTTTAGAGAAATCTCATTTTCTTTCTCAAATCTTCCCTAAAGATTTGAAGCTTGCATGGTAGTTTCAGGTCTGGGAGTCAAGAGACCTAGTTCTAAAACTTGACTATACCATTTATAGCTATGTGACCTTCAGCAAGTAATTAAAATATTAATCCTCAGTGTCCTCATCTATAAAATGGGGGATAATAACTAAGCAGCCTGCTTCACGGAGCTATTGTGAATATCGACTGTAACAATGGGAATAGTCCCTGATATTAAGCCATACATAAATGCAAGCTTTGTCTTTTCTATTTTTTCTTTCTTTCTAAATATTATCAGTTGCTTTCTTTGCTACCCGATATGTTCAATGGTATCTCACGGGCCACAATATGAGGGCACTGTTAATATATCTGTGCTGTCTCTGTCCAGCCGCTAGCCTGCTGCTGTGCTGTGTTGCTCAGGGACAGGGACCACACTGCTCCTGGTGCTGGGCCAAGGCTGGCCAATGCCTGAGGAAGGTGGCCAAGAACTCCCAGAGGAATTCCAGCTCCAGGATTCAAATAGCATTTAACCAAGAGCTCTGCAAGCGCCGTTCTCAGGGAGCATTTTCCTTTCATGGGCTCAACCTGATGGTTTTGTTTTTTCTATTTTTAGATTCCTCTTTCAAATAACATTTATTTTGACAGATCAAAGCTGGAAAGAAACAGCAGCTCTGGGACCAAAGAAGAAGACCATATTTCTGAGGTAGCATATGTGTGAAGGAATATAAAGATGAAAAGATGGGGAATTTCCTCAAGGAGTTTATAGTCTAGTTATGAAACATATGCAGTTAAGCTAGGCAAAGATCATCACTACATAGAGACCATATGTACCACGTGTAGGGTAAGGATGGGGCTGGGGTGGGGATAGTTGGAAGAAATACAAAATGGGACTTGATGTGGGGTGAGGGAGGAGATACAGGAAAGGCTTTATGGGAGAGGAAGGTTGGAACAAAGACATAGAGATTCTTGCTCTGGAATGCTCAATAAAAATTGTAGAATTCCTTAACAGGAAAAGCCCTGCTCTATTAAAAACTTGACAAAGCAACGGTAGTAGTGAATGAAGAGACTGAATGGAATTCCTCCCACCGATTGTGCAGAGGAAGCAAATAGGTAGGGGATCTCAAACCACAGATTCTCTGGACTGGTAGAGATAGAGCTAGAGAGGAGTGGGGGTTGTACCATTCCTGGGACCACTGCCAAGGGAAAACTTCATTGTCTTATCCTTTTACAGAAATAGTCTCTGCTTTTTTCCAGTGATAACTCTCTTAATGCCTTGAGCTAGACATTGCTTTTTTTTTTTTTTTAACTTAAATTTATTTATTAATTTATTTGACAGAGTGAGAGAGATCACAAGTAGGCAGAGAGTCAGGCAGAGAGAGTGGGGGAGGCAGGCTCCCTGCCGAGCAGAGAGCCTCATGCAGGGCTCGATCCCAAGACCCTGAGATCATGACCTGAGCCGAAGGCAGAGACTTAACCCACTGAGCCACCCAGGTACCCCTACACTTGGCTTTAAGTAGCACCGAGAGCGTCATATATATATCTGAAGAAAGAATGAGTGTGTGTGTGTATGTGTGTGCACATGCACGTACACATGTGAACTTAGGGTGGCACTGGCTGTAGTGCTAGAAAACACCATTTGCAAAACAATTTGCTATTCAGTATTCAACAGATATTTATTAAGTACTAACTGTATACCAGGTATAGTGATAGTCTCTAGGGAATATAGAAATGTTCAAGGCGGGCATGATCTGTGTCTCCATTGAGTGTATAGTCGAGGCGGTAAACTCTAACAGGATTTCATGACACACTCAGCAATTGTCTGATGGGCTAAGCCAAAAGTTACATTTTCATAAAAAATCCCATTTCTTTGCACCGAGATGGAGCATTAAGAATTTAGGTTAAGTCATGGGCGCCTGGGTGGCTCAGTGGGTTAAGCCGCTGCCTTCGGCTCAGGTCATGATCTCAGGGTCCTGGGATCGAGTCCCGCATCGGGCTCTCTGCTCAGCAGGGAGCCTGCTTCCCTCTCTCTCTCTCTCTGCCTGCCTCTCCATCTACTTGTGATTTCTCTCTGTCAAATAAATAAATAAAATCTTTAAAAAAAAAAAAAAGAATTTAGGTTAAGTCATAAACATGATCAGCACAGCAAGCTGCACCGAGATGCATAGTAATTGAGGCCACAGGGAAGGCTTAAAATGCCATTGATTTATTGTGCACACAGGCGTCCTTAGACTCTGATATGATAAGAAGGCAAAGTGGAGGCAGGCTGTATGAAGATGAGGCTCGTCTCATTCCACGAGACAGGGGTCTAAACATGCACAGCTGCTTCACGCCAGGCAGCTGGATGAATTGTGGATTCGGGTAAGGACAGTGATGAAGGCGAGAGGAATAAGGGTCCAGAGAGTCCTGAGAACTTGCTTTCCACCAGCAGTTGTATGACAGCCTGACAGAGTGGTTTTTCTAGCTCTGTGGTCAGATGAAGTGGTTATTTCTTTTGGTCAAATTGTTCTATTAAAACATGGACTTATGTGATATCTAGGCTGGGAGGGAGAGAGATACTGACCTGATTTTATGTCGAATAGGGGAGACAGAGAGAGACAATAAAAACAAAAGACAGAGCCTCCTGGGTCTTTCCTTTATAGTCTCACAGAGATTCAGGCACCGTAGACCCATGTCTATGGCAGTTAGAACTGTAACTTGGATTTTTTTGTTTAAAGATTATTTATTTATTTATTTGAGAAAGTGAGAGAGCAAGAGCAAGTGTGAGTTGGGAGAAGGGCAGAGGGAGAGGGAGAAGCAGACTCCCACTGAGCAAGGAGTCTGATGTGGGGCTCGGTCCCAGAACCCCGGGATCATGACCTGAGCCGAAGGCAGACGGTTAACCCGCTGAGCCATCCAGACACCCCAGAACTGTTTTATAACTTTCCTGTGCTAGTTATTTTGTATTATCTCCTGTATGCTTCCCCATAGTCACTGGCAGTAAAACTGCATTTGCCCAGAGGCAACAAAGATATTAAAAGACCCTCCGTAGCCATGGCTCCCCGCCCCCCGACCGCCTTGAAGGGGAAACAAAGGAATAGAACAGGTAGTGACTACACGGAGAAGAAGGGAAATCTGGTTGTATTCTTGAGTCCTTTGCATGGAAAATTTGAGTTGGACACTGGCTGGGTCTAGGCTGAGCCTGTCTAAAAACCCTAAATGTAGGTTATACTTGCTTCCAGATTATATTTTTTTTCTTCTTTAATAATCTATATGCTTATATGCTTTAATTGTCCTTTGCTCTACACTTTCAATGCACTCACATGCATCTTATGCTATCTATCTATTTATTTATTTATTTATCCTGTTCTGCTCTCTGGGGAGACTAGCATTATCCCAGAGGCTCTTTGCTGTCTGCATTCCAGCTGGGTTTAGGTATGGGAGGCAGGAACTGGAGATCAACATGTGAGAGGAGAGAGGGCAAAGCATGTACTCCCAGCTTTCATATCCTTTGTGCTCTGGGTCACATCTCATGGTGGTGACATGTCCCTCTGGGACTATACCTCCTCCTGGGTGACTCAGTTCCAAGGCTCCAGGTTTCACTGGACCTTATTAATATTATTTCCTCCCCTTGCCTTTTCAAATGTAGAGGTGGTGGTGTCTTCTCACTTTTGATACTTTCCATGTTCTCCACCCTCCTTGCTGGTTCTTTTCATTGTGCTTATTCCTCCATAGATAATTTCTTTATTAAAGTCTGAGTAGGATGCTGTTTCCTCCCAGGATCCTGAGAAATACAGTTTGGAAGCTACTTTAAGGCAGGCACTGTTATATAATCATTGTTTTGAGCCTTTTTAAAAAATTATATATTTGGGGTTTAATCAAGTGCTGGACAATGAAGATATTAATAGATTCTTTTGTTTTCAACTTCTTATGATGTCTTATCCATGAGAAAGTCCAGTTAGTTCTATTCTAAAATGTATTTAAACCTATCACATTCTTTCTCTCTCTAGTGCTATACCCCAGCTCAAATGATATCAATGCTAATCCGGGTTCTGTAGTAGCCATTCACTTCCACCTGGTCCCTCTGCTTCTTCTCTTGGACCATATAGTCTACTCTGTACACAGAAACCAGGGTGATCCTTAAACTTTCGAATCAGATCATGTTACTCTGCTCAAAGGTCTCCAGTGCCTTCCCATTGCATTAAAACAAAAATCCAAAGTCATTGTCTTGGGTGACGAAGCTCTGCACATGCTATGGCCCTCCACCTATACTTTCTCTTGTCATAAGGCTATCTTCCTTGAACACGACAAGCCTGTTTCCACCAGGCAGCATCTGCACATGGCGTTTCTCTGCCCCAGACCCTCACATGCTTAGCTCCTTCTGGTCATTCAGATCTCAGCTCAGACTTCCTCAGATCATTTATCTGGCTACTCTAATATGGCACCTGAGTCATTCTCTAGAACCTCATGTCATCTTATTTTTTTCTTGGAGCTATCTCCATTTGAAATTATAGTCTTTATTTACTCACTTCCTTGCTTAGAGTCTGACTAATGCCTTGTCTCCTCAGTGTGTGAGAGTGTACAAGAGTGGCTAGGCCAGGGTAAGTGCTCAATACACGCACACACACACACACACACGTACACAGAGAAAGAGAGAAAGAGAGAGAGGATTTACTGATTTGATTAGCCGTCTTCTAAATTCTTTACATGGATTATTTAATTTAATCCTCACAACAACCTCATTCATCAAGAACTATTATTATTCTTGTTTTATAAATGGAGAAACTGAAACACAGTGAGGTTGGATAACTTGCCAAAGGACATACCCAATTAGGAAGTAGCAGAGACAGAATTTGAAATCTCGCCATCTGGCTCTTAGTCCCATGCTCTTAACTGCTAAACTATACAGCGTCCTAACATTTGTTCAATAAATTAATGAACACTTCCCGTCAACTTCTTCCGTTTCTCACTTGGACATTAGAAAGAAGGAAGCTATCTAATTTTTGAATGTGGGCGCCTGCCCAACCTCATGCTGAGGGGTTTTCTACCCTTGAGAAAGGATACTCTGAGCCCAGGACAGCAAGAGAAGCACAAATCTTTTTCTTGAATACAACTTCTTTGGGGAAAGTTCTCAAAGAGCCCCAGAAGTGCTGAGCTTGTGGACTGCCAGAAATGTGGGCTGGAACTTCCATGCAAGAATATATTTTTTTGGTTCCAGTTTTCCATCATTAGTTAACTCAGAAAGCAGTGAGTAAACATATCTATTGCACTAAACACTTGGATACAGAGATAAATGAGACAGGGTCCCAGCCCTGTGTGAGCTTCCAGGCTAATGAAACATCAACTGTATTTCTAGACATGCATTTTACTTGTTCAGCCATTTTTCTTGAATCTTAAAAAAAAAAAAAAAATAAGAAAAGAGACTGGATGTTATTCGAGCTGACTAACTCTGTGCCTAGACTGATGATGGAACCTTGTCAGAATGTCAGAAGCTGGTCTCAAGTTCAGGTTTAGCCTCCAACGGCTGTTTTCACAGTCAAGTGTACATCATTGACAAGGCTTCTATTACAGCTTCCTTTGGACGACTGTGCCATGGTTACTGCCCCTTTGAAAGTACTTGTCAACTTTTCAATACTGCCTTTTCTTCTCTGGATCTTAGTCCCCTTTTGACAAGCAACACTCCAGCTGAGGCTTCTCCTCATTAGGGCCCACGGTGTTCCTGGGCTCATCTTCATCTTTATTCTTTCGGCACCGGATATGATTACCTGCATCAAACCCATCTCCTTTTCATAATTCAGTCTCTCCCATCAGTCGGTTGTTTCTGTTCCTGTCTTCCAAGGGCCCCTGTCTGTCTATTACCCGCGCACCTGAAGCCATACTCATTCCACCATGTGGCAACTCCACGCAAGGATCACCTTGCAGCCATGTGTGGTCATGTGGCTTAAAATACAGCTAAGAAATGCACCCTGTTTTTTATTCTGCTCACTGCACCATAAGCTTATGTTGAAGTGTCTAATATCACCTTCCTGTTCTTTTTTTCTTTTCTTCCCCCTCCCTTCTTTTTTCTTGCTGGTCTTGTGCTATCCAGGTTTCTTCCTGGAAATTTAAATAGCTGTGCCTCGGGTTCCTTTCCTCCAGCTGGATTAGCTTTCAGGTCTTCATGCTGAGGCTCATTCGGTAATTTCCTGCCCATATTTCTAAGCTCTGCAGCTCCTTTATGTTACTTGCCGGTCCTTAGTGGTTTTTCTATGCCTTTCTTTTGGCTTGATCTGCAAATTTAATTAGTGGGCCGCATGTCCTTCCATTTTAAAGAGTGCATAAGATAAAGGCAGTTTGCTGCAACAGCAGGTGGATAATAGAAACAAGGAAGGGGGGAGTCTGTACTGTAAACAGCTCTCTGCAAAATAAGGAGGTGGGGGAGGATGAAAGAAGAGGTGGAAGACATGCCAGAGCAGCTGGGAATGTGACCTTATTGTAGCAAATGCCCCCTGCATTTGCCAGGCTGTTTTGCACATACGGGGCGGCAGCACCTAACTGGTACAATTTCAAAAGCAGAAACGCAAAGAGCAGCTGAGGTGAAGGCGTGAGATCGCAGTTCACGAAGGCGCCCAGGGAGACGCAGCCCCGTGTATGAATGATTTCTGCAATTTAATCTCTAGGAATAAACTCCACATCTGTCTGAGGTCAGGTTTCTGGGAAACAGACTCTGCGATGAAATTTTACTGGGGAGTGCTTTTAGAAACACCACCTGGGAGGGAGTGAAGGCAGCAGGCCCGGGCAGGAGGAGGAGCTGGACCGTCCGGCAGCTTCTTCAGAACCTCAGCTGATTCTTGTGATCTTCTCGCCATCTGGGTGCCCGTTCAGAAGAGCCGCTCAAGGGTCTCAGCCTTTAATATCCTCCTGGGGCCCAGTTATTATGGGGACTGAACTCGGGTGGGTCTGTTCTTTCCTGAGGAAGGTAATTCGCAGTAAAGGTTTCAGCGGAGAGTCAGCAGGGCCAACTTTATCAGCAGCTGGGCACACGAGAGCTTCAATCCTGGAGAGGTCTTGATGGAGCCAGACATCGGCCATGACAGCCTCATGCGAGACGATGCCAACTCTTCCCTGACAGTATCACTGAGCTTTCCCGGTTCAGGAGCGCCTTCCGTGACTCACCTATCTTGCTTCTCTCAGTTGCTCCTTCTCAGTCTCTTTTCTAATTCTTTACCCTTTTTTTCTCCTCCCATTTGCTTTTTAATACAGGCACATCCATTCATTCCAACAATGGATGTTCATTTTGTTTTAAATTTCCCCTGATGTATGGTTTTTCATTCCTGTTTCACCATTCTTTCTCCCTGGACTATCTTATCCACTCTGGTTTGGCCTTTTCCTTCCCCTCCTGTGATATCCTACTCTTTACAGCAAGCTTTCATTTCACTTTTAGAATAGTCCAATTTCTAACTCTTGGCTGGGGTGCCTCACATGAAGAGTGCCCAGTAATGCAATCACATCTTCTCCCAATCCAAACATCGCTCATTCAGTGAAACATCATGGGACCAGCCTCACGAGGATAGTATACCTGGGGTGGTCCCAAATCTTGCCACTCAAAGTCTGATGAGTGAACAAGCAGTGTGTTAGAAAGACAGAATCTTCATCCCCATCCAAACCTACTGAATGAGAATCTGCATTTCAATAAGACCAGTGATTCACAAACCTATCCAAGTTTGAGAGGCATAGATCTAAACCTCCCTTCTCCCTCAAGCTCCAATCTAGTGGATAACCAGTTCAGTCTATTTTGTCTTTTGATCCCTTTTTTAGTGATATCATAGTGACCTCCTAAGTGATCTTATTTCCCTCAGTCTCACTCCTGTAACTGATCATTTGTACTGATGTAAACCTACCTCCTGAAACATAGCATGTCCTCTTGCACAAACTTTCAATGGCTTCTGTTGCCTAGAAGGTAAATTTCAAAGTTCTAATGTGGTGCTCCAGCCCTTCTCTTCTGTTCTTACCTTCCACTGCCCCTTCTACATACCAGAGCTCCAGCTTCCCTGGTCTGCTCCTACCTGAATGCACATTCACAGCTTCCTGGCATCCTTCATACTTTTCTTCTGAAACATCCTATTGCCTCCCACTATGCCTATCGAAATCTTACTTAGGCTTTAAGATACAGCTTAAACGCTCTGTTTCCCAAGAGTCCCTCAAGCTTCTTGCCTGAATGAATCTCATAACACATTGGTTATCTGTTTTGCCACACTTTCATTCTGTTTTGTGTGAAGTCTAGCTCTTAGTACCTACCGAAAGGCTTCGCACTGTGTGTGTGTGTGTGTACTTATGTATTTATATAGTTTCATCTAAAAAAATCTGTGAATGAAATAAATGAACATCTACCCTCAGCAATTTTTATACATACTGTAAACATTTGGAATATTTAGTTTTTCAGTGATTTGCCAACCACAATATCTAGATTTTTCAGAAACAATCCCATTGCAGTAAATTTTCTAATTTTCCTGTTAGTATATATTTTTATATTTGACTAACAACTTAAAAGTGTGGTCCTCCATGTCCTTGCCTCTAAACTGCATCACTTAGCCACCTCTGAACCAGGCTTTGAGGGTACGGCAGGGTTCCCTGTAGTGAGTGATGGATTACACGGAGTCTCCCAGGGCAGGTTCATCTGAGATGTCCCCATGGTTTTCCACAAGCCTGGCTGCTTTGCCTTAACATTTACACATCATGCCCTCTTCTCCTCTCTTTCCCTTCCTTCCCTGGTTCCCTACTGCCAGAGTGGAAGGAGAGAGATCTATTCCCCTTTGCTAACTCTGTCTGAAGCGACAGAGTTGATCAATGAGTTTCTGTGCCCGTCCGGGAAAGCCATGTTGATTGTCCTCCCGTGGCTGGGCTGACAACATTCAACCTTTTATGAACTGAATAGTGAAGCACTCTTTGGAGCTCAGTTTCGCCTATTTATGGTGGATTCCAGCTGTATTTTTTATGTCTGCGGTTGTTATATTGTTGCCATTGGTATTAATCTCTGGCTAGTTTATTTGCTGTGGATTTATATGACTTCACATCATAAAAATAAAGAAAAAAAGAAGGAAAGCAATAGAATAAACTTTAGATAGTGAGGACATCCAAATGAAAGGGGGAGGATACTGGAGGCTAACTAAGACCTACAGAGCTTCACAAGCCTGGCTCTGAGGCAGTTGTCCTCCTGGAAAGGGGACCTGTTTGGATCATCACACTTTCCATACTTGTTAAAGATGAAGTAAGTTTATTGCTGGAGCAGCAGAAAAGCTCATTCCTGGGATATGAATACTGCTATAGTAATCCTCACGTTAGAAGTAAAACAGGGAACAGCATGGAGTGAGAGGCCCTCTAAGGCTTGGTATGCATTTGATTTTTTTAATACCAGTAAATACCAAGCTAAAAGAGTCAAAACATTTCCATGAGGACCCACAAATTTCATCTTAGGACAGTGGCCATTTTCTTAAACTCTACATTGTATGATTTTCACAGCAAAGTGTGTACTCCAGATTCCTCCATGCTTGACAGACACTGTAATTTTCTTGGCACCTATGTTTTGTCTAAAAGTGAATGCATTTGTCAAAGCAAGAAGATACCTGTGATAGGTGCCATGAAAATAATTAGATAGCTAAACCCTTTTTGATAGGTGAGCCATTAAAAAATTAAATTTTAAAATATATCCAGACTTCAACCTAATTAGTATATTTTATTGAAATACTTTAAAGTTATTGTATGAAAAATTATAATAGACAAATAAAACTTAATGGGGAGGAGATTTATTCTCTGTACTTCTATATTTGTCTTTTTCCTGATGAGCTTGCCCAGCTGTTAAGACCTTCATACGTGGAAAAGATTCTTCTACTTATAGGAGGGATTAAAAACAGGTTTGAGATCCTTAAGAACCTGAAGACAAGATTTAGACAGCCTGCAAACTCTTACAGTTTCTTTTAATTGAAGTATAATTGGCATATAATATTATATTAGTTTAAGGTGTACAACACAGTGATCCAACATTTATATACACTATGAAATGCTCACCATGATAAGTATAGTTATCATTTGTCACCATGCAAAGTTACAGTGTTGTTGTCTGTATCCCCTAGGCTGTACTTTGTACCTCTGGGACTTGTTTATTTTATAATTGGAAGTTTATACTTCTTAATCCCCTTCTATTTTTCCATCCATCTCTCTACCCTCTCTCTTCTGGAAACCACCAGTTTGTTCTCTATTTATAAGTCTGTTTCTGTTTTATTTTGTTTGTTCATTTTTTTTTTGTTAGATTCCACATGTAAGTGAAATCATATGATATTTGTCTTTCTCTGACTCATTTCACTTAGTATAATATCCTCTAGGTCCATCTGTGTTGTTGTAAATGGCAAAGTCTCATTCCTTTTTATGGCTGAGTAATATTCCAGTGTGCATATATGTAGGCATGCATAAATGTTGATGGACACTTAGGTTGCTTCCTATTAATTCCTTAAGGCTCATTTTTGATTGTTTTGTTTTTTGGCAGTCTTCAGCAGAACTGATTACTCTCTTTGTTATACTTTTGTCCCTTTTTGATTCCTTCTCTATGCTGCTTTCACAGTACAGCACAGTGTTCAGGTGTGTGTGTCATTCCCATGAGACTGTAAGCTGCACATGGTGGCACCATCCTCATCATCCTACTTGTCTCATCTTTATCACCACCTCACCATATAAGCTGCCATTGATTAAATGCTTCCTCTGAGACAGTCATTATTCTAAGCAATTACATGAATCAACTTATTTCATCTTCACAGTAATTCTGTGAGATAGGTACTTTCTAAAATCCTTATTTTAAAGTGAGGAAACTGAGGCCCAGAGAGGTAGGGTGAGCTAATCATAGAGTGAAATGAGTGAAATGAGAAATGAGTGAAATCATTCACCTTTATAACCTTATTGCCTAGCACTCTGCTGGCACAGAGCAGGCATTCAACATTTGTTTAATGAGCGTCTTCCTAATTTCTACCAGTTTATTGTTTAGATAGAAAATCATCTATTACATTGAACATAAAGACTATGACTTCAAAATTTCTCTCTTGTTTGCTTAATTCGAATTTAATTCTATAAATACATTTCATTTCCTTACTTGTTGATTCAGTTCTTGTTGATAAAGAATGTCTAAAAGTTCCCTAGGGAGATGCACATGTGAAATGTTAAAGACTGTAAAGGAACTATCGGGGTAAACCCTCTCAGGACTTTGGGCTCAAGTGTGCATGTACTGTCCTGCCAATTTCTCCCAGCTACTTTTGTATTTGTGTCTGCGACTCTGGTCAGTGACTGACTTATTTGTTCATTCAGTAAACCCTTGGTGAGCTTAGATATAGTGCTAGGGCCAAGGTACACAGAATAGCTGAAAAAATAGCTGCTCTCAAAATGCTGATAGTTTAGTGGAGACACGTAGATAAGGAGAGGATAGAGGTTGATACATACTACCAGAGAGGTTAACAAAAGAGCAAGAAGTGGTTACTTACCCTTGTGTCATAAGAGTTTGGAGAAGGCTCCCTTCTATATTAAATGGATGGAAAAATAAATGGACAGGAGGCAAAGAGAAGGTGGGAAGAGTATTCCAGAAATAGGCATGTGTAAAGATCTTGAGGAAGAATGTGTTTGGGTATATGCAAATAGTTCAGTATGACTTGAACATACAGTGTGATTACAAGTGAGTGTAATGAGTTCTACCAACCTAAAGGCAATGACGAGAAAATCAGCATATTGTAAGGAAAGAGTAAAGACCAGATTTTAATTTGAATATGCTGTCTATAAGTAACATGTAGAGACTTTTACTCTGTATGTACTTACTCAGCATTGACTATATAGCAAAACACAGTAGTATTTAAAATTTGGATGGGTTGGAAAGATACTGTTGTGGAGGTAGGAAGGTCAGTCGAGGAGGATGTTGGAATAAATATTAAGGAGGGAGAAATAAAAGAAGTAAGATTTACTTATAGTCAGTCATTTTCCTGATAGTGTCTGCTGTTCCCCTTCGGCCCCATGACTCCATGACTGCCTAAAAAGTATTATGGAGGTAAGAGTTTATTATTCGGCCTATACTTAGACTTACATTAGTTTAGGAGCTCTGTTCACTTTCCCTGGAAACCATGTTTGTTTATCTGAATGACACCTACTAACTAGTCTGGCAAATGGTTCAGTGGGAAGAGTAAATGCTTTGGAAACAGACAGAAATGGGTTCAAATTGCAGCTCTGCTACTTTTTAACTGAGTTGTGAGCACCTGTCTCATGTATGTTCTTAAAATATGCAATCCTATTCCTTTTATTTCCTCCCAGAAATCTCACATTGATGTGGCTCCTATTTCCTCTTCCACTGTAAAATGGCACCACCGAATGACTAATGCCATTGAAACAGGGTCAAGACTAGAGGACAAGGGCAAAGAATGGATTATAACTTGGGCTTTTAAAGTTTTGAAGGCTAGGATCCTTGGTCAAAAGTTTTGTCTTAGACTATACCCCAAGTGTGAATCTGAAGGCTACCTCTTGGGTTGTATGGTAGATTATCGTGATAAGAATTTATCTCGTCCAATTTATGTAATCTAATCTAGTTTTTGTTGCTATGTTCCAAGTAGTGTGTTAAGTACTTTGCCTAAGTAATTTCATTCAATTCTCGCCATACAAACATGGGGATGGTTTTTATGCTTTTATGTTATAGATAAGAAAGCAGAAGCTCAGGAAGGTGGAGGGATGTGCCCCAAAACTGCTAAGATAGCTGATCCCACCCCTAAGTTCGTAAAGTCCATGTTCACTCCAGGACACACTATGTCCTTTCTCTTGGAAGAAGCATTCAAGACACTGAAAAGACACTGTGAAGAAAAGTGACAATCCTCCCCGCCCTAAGGAAATGCACAGCATAGTATAATACACAAATAGCTGGGATAACTAACAACATCTCTATAGGTGTGTTTATCTGATACAGACTGAGCATGTTGATCAGGGTATCAGTCTAAATTATCCTCATTCTTCCTTACTCCCAGGAACTTAGCACTGTGATCCCACCATTTACTCAGCTGGACTTTACAGAATACAGTAGGGATGTTTAGTGTGCCAAATCATACACTGGTTGTCTCAACTGAGGAGTGAAACTGGTGCCATAATAGCCATTTGGGCAATGACATTGCTCTGAAAGAGTTAACTGCTCAGCCTGAGCAGGATTCCATGTGCTGATCCAGAGGCGCTAGACTGAGTTATGGCTCTGGATCAGCTTTCAGGCTATTGAAATGAGTAGTCTCTGGGAAGTTCCTGCAGTGGCTCTGGTGGGAGGTTTGGCTAGCCTGGTTTGGTTGACCAAGTGATATAATTAGCCAGGAATGTCCAGAAGTAAACATTATTGAAAGGGAAATAAAACCATTGCCCATGGCTGCCCCTAGCTCAGAAATGGCAGAAAGTGCTCCTGGAACGGCCAAGTAGACCAAAAAAAAAATGATAGGCCAGTCACTCTAGATGAGAATGTAAAGTTAGAAACAGATTCAGTTTCTGTCTGTAGGGTTGGCCACTGGTCAATTTGCCTCTTCCCAACCTCTGGTTTACATTAGAAGGGATTTTCCTTAAATACTTCTGGCTTCTCTCCACTCCCTTATTCACTCAGCACACTGGGGAGGGCCAGTGCCTAATCTGATTAGGAAATATGTGAAGAATAAAGCACAGCTCATCAACTCCTCTTGGGAACACGTGCCCATAGGGAACAGGGGGTTCTTCACTGTCCTTCCATTTTGCAAATCTTACCTGCATGGCCTGGGACTTGGAGGGGGCTGTAGAGAAGAGTGAATCTGACTTCTTTGGAGGTGTGGTAGTGAGAAGCCTATTTAACTCTCATACTGGGTTACGTCTCTGCTTCAGCCATTACTAATCATAAAGGGATATTTTGACCACCATCTTTCACTCATTTCTCAATTTGTTCAAAACTTAAGGTAGGGAAAAGAATCATTAATTATTCTTCCCTGCTCAGAGATCTCTACAACCCCATGAAAACGAAACTGTCATCAATCAGATTATTAAGTTGATGTGGAAGAGGAAGGTAGAGGAGTCCAGGGGCACATGTGGTCTTTATTTCTACCTAGCATAGAAACTCTGGAAAGGGGCTGAGCCTGCAGCAAGCAAGTTTATCTCAGACATGTGGAGAAGCTCTCTGACTTCTTGGTTACATGACCAGAAGAGATTGCCAAAGGACGTTGTGGAATCGTGTCCCCAGAGTTGCTCTTGAAAGTTCTTACATATGTGTGTGTGGGGGATTAAGTATGGGTAGTCATCATAATCATCAATAAAATTGGCTGAGGTGGTTAGTCACTCAGAAAGTCTGCACAGCGTCTGGCGGCCCGTGTGCCAGTTGTACTAACTCCCTCAGGCCAACAGAGCACTTACTATTTCAGAGATGACTTTAGTGTCTATGGTAAGGAAGTGAATCAGAGCTCTAGTGTTACAGTACCTCATGTTCATTTTATGCAAAGGATCCTAGACAGCAATCTGGAATTAATTTGATCTTATTATTTTCTTCTCTCCCCACCTCATTGTTTCCCTCATCCTTCTCACCTAGTTGAGATCCGTGCTTCAGCTTACGAAAGTATTTTTTTTTTCTAGTATATTGTAATAAAGAGCATGGAATATAAGGGTTTTGGAGACCTTGGTAGAGGTGAAAATAGAGGAAAGCAAGGTTGAGATCAGGTATTAATGACCACCCGTGAGGCTTATTAGATTGTGGGGAAGGAGGAGCATGGCAGATGGAAAGGAGAGCTGTCGATACCTAGGATTAGTAGCCGGCATTCACAACAGCCACTCCAGGGGCCCCTAGTCCAGTTGCAGGCAGTATGTGGGGTTTAGGAGCTTGAGATCAAGCTGAATGTGGCTCCAGCTTCATGTAAGTCTTTGGGGTTTTTCCTGTTGCTTTGCTGCGTTTTATGGGACCATGTGCTCATGGGACAGTTTCACCCTGGGGCTCTTAAAAGTGCCATTGATGAAAAGAAAGTAATTATTTTATACATTCTTTCTGTTATTCAACACATATCCTAGAAATATCTGCCAAGTGTCTTCAGTGGATGGGAGATGAAAGGAAAATTGGGAGAGTGCATGGTGGCCACAGAGGAGGGCACAATGCGTAACGTCCTTCCTACGTGGTTGTCACTTTATAAATACTGCTCCAGGGTTAACATACTGTGATTCAATGGATTAAATAAATTAAACTGACTGAATTCTCAACATGATGGGAGGATACATAGGAGTAATGGATGCCCTCATAGTTCATACAAAGAAAGACATCACATTATTTTATTGTTGAGAGTAATAAAAATTGCCCTAATTCTTCAGTGAGCAAATGATTCTTGAGAGAGGTGGTGGGGGCAGGCCGTAGTTTCAAGAAGAAGAGATTTGCAGGAATTCACTAATGAAGACATGAAAATGTTAAAACACAACTGAAGCATTAAAACATGTCCAAGGGCATGGATTTGTAGAAGTGCCTTCTTTAAGAAAATGCCACAGTATATGTATCTTGTAGAAATAATCATTATTGGAATATGAAAAATGGTAGTCCCTGGTTATAAATTCAAGGGTGACTTTATAATGGCAGTGAAGGGTCCTGTACATTTTGCCAACTGGCCAAATTTTCCTTTAGAAATTTTATGAAGAATTGGCATAAAGAAGGAGAGATAGATGCACTCCTTCTCATTCCTGTAAATTAAAAAAAAAAAAAAAAAGTCAATGTCAGAGTTTTTGTTAACGAAGGTCATTTAGCCGAGCTACCCATTTGAAAGGTATATATTCTAAGACATTCCAGATCGTAATTTATCAAGGATTCCACCAGCTCATATAACTTTTATAGGTGAATTAGGGTACCCTTTTCAGAGCGGGCATAACTTGGTATTTCTATAGTGGTTCAACATGTTCCTATGCTACAAAGCATGCCTTAGTAAGTAAGTGGAAGATGGGAATGTTAAGCTTTAGTCCCTATCTACCACTACCACTATGGGTGGACAGTCTTGTGCAGTGACCGTTCAACCCAGCTGTACAGAAAGCCTGATAGAGGGTAAACCACACGCTAGCTTCTATATTGAAGTGCCAGGCAGAGAATCAGATTCATTGTAAGAGCTGACTGCAGTTCTGGGATCCTGTTAAGGTTAGATGGATAGATAGCTTTAATTACTAGGTTCTTTCTGCTTAGAATGTCACCCCAGATAATATCTTCCCCTTCACTAGTTCCTGAAGGTCTCCACTATTCCTGCCAGTGATTCTCCTTACCCTGACCCATTTCAGTTATCCTCATCAAAGCTTCAGGGAGGGCAGAGAGAGGCTCCAGGATGCCTCTCTGTAAATTCAGAAGAGATTAAGCCATTCTTGGCCAATTCACTTCTTTCTTCAAGCTCTGGGTATTCTTGTCAATAAAATGAAGAGTTTATGTCCATAGTTTTTAAGTCCTATTACAGCTCCAAAATCTGAGCTAAGCAAAGCCACATTTTCTATGATTGCTTACTTATATGAAAAATCCCAAATAAAATATAAACTGCCCAGGGAAACACTGGCACATTTGTTAGCAATGTTTTATTTATTGTGAAATGTGGCAAAGAGTTTTTTTTTCTCTTGTACATTTTTTTAAAGTAAACTCTAACTTACTCTAAAAATACAATTTCTATTTTTGCTTTAATTTATAGGAATCCAGACTAAAAAGAAAAAAGCATAAATTATTTAATTTCCAGTCAATCCTCAGAAGAACCCACAGTTAACATAGCATGTATAAACATTTCTGTAGATTTTTGGGAGGTAATGTTCACGCTAGCCAAAAGTGAGTGAGTGGCAAGCCCTCAGCCTGTGAGTCATATGTTAGAAGCTCTGAAATAATAAGTACTGTTTTTAAATTGCAAGCTCATTCTTTCAGAGTGGTTATTTAGAAAAATAAAGAGTCCTTGCCATATCAAAATTCTGCAAAACATACATTTTAAAATTTCAGATTAACCACAGAAGATTGGTCAAATGAGTGGGAACTAATTTTAGAGTGAAGGGCCCCCCAAAAGGCAGCTTCCTGATAACAGTAATATAAAAAATGTATTTTTCTCTCATCCTAGAAAGTTCAATTTACTGTGCTCTGGGTAAAGTCCATAAGGCTTAAAAAACCTTGTCAAATGAGCACATTTTCAGAATAATACCCTGAGATGCTGAACTCCAATTTGTGCTTGTCTAAGCACAAGTTGTGGGGTGATAAAGGTTTTCCAGAAATATGTGATGTTACAAATATTTCCCACTGTCTAAGAATACTAGCATGTATTTTTCACAAAAGTAAAACAATCTAGAGGAATTAATATCAAATATAATGAATTATTTACTTGAGGTTTTATTCCCTAGGTCCAATTTTGAATAAAAGTCTACAGTTTGCCTAGTAGGACCTGGAAAATGTCCCTAAGCAACCATGTTGAATTAATTATAGTCTTCCAGCCATAAAAAATTAAGGAAAAAGAGAAACTGAAGCAACGGGAATTAAATTAGGAGAAAACTTTTAGCTCAAAAAATCCAAACTATCTATTTATTTATTTAGTTAGTTAGTTTCAAGTAGCATTTCTTGGAAAACTAAAAATAAAATTAAGGCTTAATGTGCAGGTAACAACATGGCAGCTATATGTGCAGATGAACCAGATCATCAGATCCTGGGAATCTTTGCTCTTCATAAACTTGGGATTAGAGGATTTAGATCAGGCCATGGAAGGGTTGGCCCTTCCATTAAGGAGCAGCTCTGTCCATTTCTACACTCTCCCTCTGTCTTCAGCTGCTTTTCTGACTCTCTATCTCCAATGTCCCTTTTCTTGCTTTTAATGTGCATGTCTGAACCCACTCTCCTTGGTTTTCAGATGGCTCTTCTCTGAATTTTGTATCCAAGGGATCCAGAAGGAAAAAAATCTGATTTGGATTATGGGTTACTAAAAATCTGTGTTTATCTAATTTTCTATATTTCAATGTTCTTTGCTTCAAACGAGAAATGTCAGCATCTCAAAGAGGACTTCTGAGTGCCACCTCCTCAGCCACCCCCCCCATCTGAAACAGCATCCCATTCCCCTTAGGGTCTAGTCCTAGAGACCAGCATACCGAGAGCTGAAGGGGGAGCACTGAGGTCCACTTCCCATCCAGTGGCCTTACAGGAAGGGCGTGGGAAGACATACACACACACACACACACACACATCATACTCTCTTACTGTAGTCTGCCATCTCGGGCCAGAACCTTTCCACTGGCAGAACCCAAACTGGAAGATGCATGTGGAAAAGGGTTCAGAGCAGATCTGGAGAGGATGGAGAAGATCTTCCCATACCCACTTCGCTTCACTTTACTTTCTTTAGAATCTCTGCCATCATATTTAATGCTCGCTTTTGTTAGTTGGTTATTTTTATGGTAGAAGGGAACTTGATGAAATACTTTATTTTGAATGCTCTCTAGTTTTCCAAAACTTTACTTGGCACATATTACATACTCATTAAATATCTGTGAAGGGAAAGAGTAAACAAAAGAATTTTGTAAAAGAAAGGAAGATAGAAAAAAGAAAAAGAAAATAAGAAAATTTCCATATATATATATATATATATATATATACATATAACAGATATCTGGAAGATCCATTTTTCCCCTCTGGTGCTATGTAAGATGGTTTTAGGTAGTATGTGGATAACTGTTTTTTATTTACTTATTATGTAAATTAGATGTAGATTATTAGATGACTTTTTTCCCTCATGATGGGTCTTTAGAAGGTATTCAAATATTAGAAACTAAGTTACAGAAAAATATTAGGTATCTGTATTACAAGTAAGATAATACAATGTAAATAAATGAAATTTAGGAAAAAGGTAGAAGGAAATGTTCCTCTTAACTCCATGTTTTTATAAATAATAAGTTTCACCCTTTGTATCTATATAGTGTTTAAAGCCCTGCAAATATATTTCACACTTACTATGGGTTCTCATAACAGGGTCCTGCATTGAGGTGATGATAGATTTGGGAACATGGCTTAGGTGTTCTGATGTGACACTAGTTCTATCACATTTTGCTTGTTCTACTTGGAACTCCAAAAGATGAGTAGTGGGTGAGCCCTGGCCATTTCTATAGGATGGGAGGGCTAATGCACAAGCTCTGAAGCCAGATCACCCAGGCTCAGTCCTGGCTGCACCTACCTTTAGAGGCGACCTTGGTAAATTACTAATCTTTTGGGCGCCTTGCTTTCTTTATCTGCAACATAGTATAATGATAACTCTATTCCAGTTGGTTTATTGTTATGACCAAATAAATTAACATAAGCACCTAGAAAAGTGTCTGGGACATAGTAAGTGTAAGAATTCTAGTTTTCTAGAATTTTCTAGTCTAGGAATATTTCAAATCAGTTGGAAGTAGAGCCTACATCCTTCTATTCTTTTCTTCTCCCTGCTGTATGTTCAGAGAAAGACTCCCGCAGCATACCCTAAACCAAAAACATATCCATTTGAGGTGCCTAACATTGATTTATAGCTACTGGAGTACTGACAAATACATTTTAATAATTTAACTCTGAGTGAGTGGACATTTCATAGCTGTGGGAGATGACAAGAGAATCTACTGAAATGATACAAAACGTGCATGTTGTGACTATCAGCTTTGGGATACTGTAGGAAAAAATTTTATTAATGTGAGGCAGAAAGTAATTCTATTAATAATAATGGGGTCTGCACTTCTACTTTCTCCACTGGAGACATGTACTTGAATTTATTTGCAATATGGAATATTCTCCCATGTGCCACACACCTGCTGTTGGCTGAGCTTGCCTAAACCTCGTGTTATATTACATGCAGTTAAGTCATTTTTATAAGTTTCTGTAAATTTACACACTGCCATATGTAATTTCTGAGCAGTGTTCATACCTGCTAGAAATGGTATTTCCCTCCTCCCACTGTTTAATAAATACCTATTTATTTGCAGTTCTTATTCCTGAACTTTAAGTTAACATTGAGATGAATGTACTGAATAAAGCCAATTAACAAACAGTCTTCCAGCTTTGAAATTTAGTGATCTTAATAATTCCCACATATTTTCACTATATATATATATATATATATATATATATATATATATATTTAGATCAGACAGTGTGAGGAAGCAGGGGATTTTGATGGAGAGATGAGCACCTCTGCACACCTTCATATAATTAAGATAGTCTCACTTTTCATCCCTGATTCAAGGAGATGGATCCAGAATGAATGATGTCACTTCCGTTAGAAGGGAAAAAAAATGAGTGAGGACACAAGAAAGCAAACAAATGGAAGTTCGGTGTCAGTTAGGTTGTCCTGAATGATCGTAATGCTCAGTAAGGGCTGTCTTGGCCTGATGGGAGAGCAGGGCAGTGGTGTCTTCAAAGAAAGATGGTATCAGAAGGTTTGGACACCATCTATAGTTCCTTTTGGGGGGGGTCTTAAAGGAAAAAGGCCCTAGTGGCCTCTAAATACTATAGATAATGTCTTTATTTTATTGATGACATTCTGCCTCTGTAAGAGATTCTGTTCTAATTTTTATTGGGACATTAGTGGGAGAATCTACTGCATTTGGATGCTTTTGAAAAAGGAGGACTATATTAAACTTAACCAGCTGATCATCTCTTGTTTGTTATATTTTTAATAGGAAGATTTTTCTAAACCTATGTAGTAAAAAATACCCTGATTTATCAGTATTCTTTTTTATTTCAGCCAGTACAAGACTTTTTAAAAATTACCCTAATAAGTCTCAAGCCTTAAGACATTCCTGCATATGAAGATGGGGAGAGTTAAGAAGATGCCAGCTGGGTAGGCCAGCTTGGGCTTTGGGCTTGATTGAATTAGTTGGGTAAGGGATTTAGAGCACACATGACCTAGGCCATTTTAAGGCCAGCACTGGAACTCGCCCACTGTCTTGCTCTTAAATAAATAAATAAAATCTTTGGAAAAAAAAAAAAGAAATATAAAGCTCTTAACAAAGTATATGTAACTCAGCAATAGCAGCTTTGCTTTTGTTTTTATAATAATAATAGTAATATGATAATTAATATTATTATGATTGAGACAGCACAGAGGAGGAAAAATCTTACAATGATGAAATATTCCAAGAAGGTTTTTGTTACTTATTCAAGAATCTTTTGTATATTTAACCTTGAATGTCTAAGGTAGATTGGAGAAAATGTCAGAAGGATTTTTTTAAACGTTTATCTTCTCTAGTAGCACAGGTGAATTGGGAATAAAGGAGCAGGCGGGATAACAGATGAAGAAATTTCAGTGAGTCAGAAAAATACAGCTCTGATAGCTTCTCCAGTTTCATATTAATGCCTGCATTGTTTTTCGAATTATTACTTTAGTTACAAGCAGTCCTTTCCAAATGGTCTCATTAAAAAAAGATGCTACTTGGCATATTCCCCTTAAAAAACATAAAGTGAATTAAGCTTAAAATCTGGTCTTTTGTTTTCTTTTCTCCATGAACAAGAGACAGTGACTGCTGTCCAAAACTAGGTATCTGTAGAATGATTGAAATAAGCATATCATTGCCAAAATGGGAAGCTTCCAGAAGCCAGCAGTCTCAAGTTGAATAAAACTTTGATGATGATATTAGTAGTGATTTCCACTGAAGAGACCTGATGTTATTGACTGTATTATGTCCTCGCAAATTTTTTTTATGTAAAAGTCCCAACTCTCAATATCCCAGAATGTCACCATATTTAGAGATAAGATCTTTAAAGAGGTGATTAAGGGGGCACCTGGGTGGCTCAGTTCATTGAGTTTCCAACTCTTGGTTTGGCTCAGATCATGATCTCAGGGTTGTGGGATCGAGACCAACATCGGGTTCCATGCTTAGCACAGAGTCTGCTTGGTGTTCTCTCTCTCTCTCCCTCTTCCCCTGGCCCTCCTTCCAACTCATACTCTCCCTATCCCTCTCTCTCAAATAAATAAATAAAATCTTAAAAATAAAGAGGTGATTGGTGGAGGAGTCAAGAAGTAGCAGGTGGAGAAGTAGCAAGCTGAGATGACATCAGATAGCAGGAGATTAGCTAGATAGCTTATCTAAACATCAGGAACACCTACAATTCAATGGGAAATCGAAGAAAAGAGCAACAATTCTAGAAACAGAAAATCAATCACTTTCTGAAAGGTAGGATCTGTGGAGAAGTGAGTCCGAATCGAGGGGAAGATGGATGGCGGAGTGAGGGGCTGGCTCCCGGCAAACAGAGGAGCAACAGAGCACAAAATCAGGGCTTTTAAAAGTCTGCTCCACTGAGGGACATTGCTCCAGAGGCTAAATTGGGGTGAAACCCATGCGGGGTCAGTGTAACCTCAGGTCCCGTGGGGTCAGAGAAAAACTGGGGGTGTCTGAGTGTCACAGAGCTCACAAGTATTAGAGCGGGTAAGCCGGCTACAGAGACAGAGCCGAGGAGTGAACTCCCAACTTGGGGTTACCATGAACCGGGCACAGGCTGAGTGAGCCCGGAGCGCAGCTGGAGGCCACGACGGAAGCAACCAGGTGCTTTTCTCCAGGTGTGAGCGACTGAGCACTTTTCTCCTAACGCAACCAGAGGCCAGGGAGATGGGAGCAATTGGGTGCTTTTCTCTGAGGGCAACTGAGGAGTGGGACCCCAAGCTCTCGGCTTCTCTGAACTGGAGATCTGGAGGCTGCCATTATCATTTCCACCCTCTGGAACTCTACAGAGTGCATTCAGGGAACAAAAGCTCTAAAAGTAGTAGATCAGAAAGGAACAGAGACAATATGCAGTAACAGTCACCTTACAGACAATACAATGGCAATAAATTAATATCTCTCAATAGTTACCCTGAATGTTAATGGGCTAAATGCCCTAATCAAAAGACACAGGGTATCAGATTGGATAAAAAACAAAAACCAAAAAACAACAAAAACCATCAATATGCTGCCTATAAAAAACTCATTTTAGACTGGAAGACACCTCCAGATTTAAAGCGAGGGGGCGGAAAACAATGTACCATGCTAATGGACATCAGAAGAAAGCTGGGGTGTCAATCCTTATATCAGATCAATTAGATTTTAAGCCAAAGACTATAATAAGAGATGAGGAAGGACACTATATCATACTCAAAGGGTCTGTCCAATAAGAAGACCTAACAATTTTAAATATCTATGCCCCTAACATAGGAGCAGCCAATTATATAAACCAATTAATAAAATCAAAGAAACACATTGACAATAATACACTAATATTATAGGACTTTAAGACTCCCCTCACAGAAATGGACAGATCATTCAAGCAAAAGATTAACAAGGAAATAAAGGCCTTAAATGACACAATGGATCAGATGGACATCACAGATATATTCAGAACATTCCATCCCAAAGCAATAGAATACACATTCTTCTTTAGTGCACATGGAACATTCTCCAGAATAGATCACATCCTGGGTCATAAATCAGGTCTCAACCAGTATCAAAAGATTGGGATAATTCCCTGCATATTTTCAGACCACAATGCTATGATGCTAAAACTCAACACAAGAAGAAATTTGGAAAGAACCCAAATACATGGAGACTAAACAGCATCCTTCAAAAAAATGAATGGGTCAACCAGGAAATTAAAGAGGAATTGAAAAAATTCATGGAAACAAATGATAATGAAAACACAATGGTTCAAAATCTGTGGGACACAGCAAAGGCAGTCCTGAGAGGAAAATATTTACTGGTACAAGCCTTTCTCAAGAATCAAGAAAGTTCTCAAATACACAATTTAACCCTACACCTAAAGAAGATGGAAAAAGAACAAGAAAGAAATCCTAAACCCAGCAGGAGACGAGAAATAATAAAGATCAGAGCAGAAATCAATGAAATGGAAACCAAATAAATAATAGAACAAATCAACGAAACTAGGAGCTGGTTCTTTGAAAGGATTAATAAAATTGATAAACCCCTGGCCAGACTTATCAAAAAGAAAAGATAAAGGACCCAAATAAACAAAATCATGAATGAAAGAGGAGAGATTACAAACAACACCAAAGAAATACAAACAATTATAAGAACATACTATGAGCAACTCTATGCCAACAAATTCGACAATCTGGAAGAAATGGATACATTTCTAGGAATCTATAAACTACCACAACTTGACCAGGAAGAAATAGAAAACCTGAACAGACACATAACCAGTAAGGAGATTGAAACAGTCATCAAAAATCTCCAAACAAACAAAAGCCCAGGGCCAGATGGCTTCCCAGGGGAATTCTACCAAACATTTAAAGAAGAATTAATTCCTATTCTCCTGAAACTGTTTCAAAAAATAGAAATGGAAGGAAAACTTCTAAACTCATTTTATGAAGCCAGCATCACCTTGATCCCAAAACCAGACAAGGATCCCACCAAAAAAGAGAATTACGAACCAATATCCTTGATGAACACAGATGCGAAAATTCTCACTGAAATACTAGCCAATAGGATCCAACAGTACATTAAAAGGATTATTCACCACCACCAAGTGGGATTTATTCCAGGGCTGCAAGGTTGGTTCAACATCTGCAAATCAATCAGTGTGATACAATGAATTAATAAAGGAAAGAACAAGAAACATTTAATACTCTCAATAGATGCTGAAAAAGCATTTGACAAAGTACAGCATCCCTTCCTGATCAAAACTCTTCAAAGTGTAGGGATAGAGGGCATATACCTCAATATTATCAAAGCCATCTATGAAAAACCCACTGCAAATATCATTCTCAATGGAGAAAAACTGAAAGCTTTTCTGCTAAGGTCAGGAACATGGCAGGCTGTCCATTATTACCACTGCTATTCAACATAGTACTAGAAGTCTTGGTCTCAGCAATCAGGCAAAAAAATAAAATAAAATAAAATAAAGGCATATAAATCGGCAAAGAAGAAGTCAAACTATCACTCTTTGCAGATGATATGATACTATATGTGGAAAACCCAAAAGACTCCACTCCAAAACTGCTAAAACTTGTACAGGAATTCTGTAAAGTGTCAGGATATAAAGTCAATGCACAGAAATCAGTTGTATTTCTTTACACTACCACCAAGACATTAGAAAGAGAAATTAAGGAGTCAATCCCATTTACAATTGCTCCCAAAACCATAAGATACCTAGGAATAAACCTAACCAAAGAGGCAAAGAATCTATACTCAGAAAACTATAAAGTACTCATGAAAGAAATTGAGGAAGACACAAAATAAAAAAAAAATGTTCCATGTTCGTGGATTAGAAGAACAAATATTGTGAAAATGTCTATTCTACCTAAAGCAATCTACACATTTCATGTAATCCCTATCAAAATCCCATCCATTTTTTTCAAAGAAATGGAACAAATAATCTTAAAATTTATATGGAACCAGAAAAGACCTCGAATAGCCAAAGGAATATTGAAAAAGAAAGCCAAAGTTGGTGGCATCACAATTCCGGACTCAAGCTCTATTCCAAAGCTATCATCATCAAGACAGTATGGTCCTGGCACAAAAACAGACACATCGATCAATGGAACAGAATAGAGAGCCCGGAAACAGACCCTCAACTGTATGGTCAACTAATCTTCGACAAAGCAGGAAGGAATGTCCAATGGAAATAAGACAGCCTCTTCAATAAATGGTGCTCGGAAAATTGGACAGCCACATGCAGAAAAATGAAATTGGACCATTTCCTTACACCACACACAAAAATAGACTCAAAATGGATGAAGGACCTCAATGTGCGAAAGGAATCCATCAAAATCCTTGAGGAGAACACAGGAAGCTGTGACCTCAGTCTCAGCAACTTCTTCCTAGGAACATTGCCAAAAGCAACAGAAACAAGGACAGAAATGAACTATTGGGATTTCACCAAGATCAAAAGCTTTTGCACAGCAAAGGAAACAGTTAACAAAATCAAAAGACAACTGACAGAATGGGAGAAGATATTTGCAAAGGACATATCAGATAAAGGGCTAGTGTCCAAAATCTATACAGAACTTAGCAAACTCAACACCCAAAGAACAAATAATCCAATCAAGAAATGGGCAGAGGACATGAACAGACATTTCTGCAAAGAAGATGTCCAGATGGCCAATAGACACATGAAAAAATGCTCCACATCTCTCGGCATCAGGGTAATACAAATCAAAACCACAATGAGGTATCTCACGCCAGTCAGAATGACTAAAATTAACAAGTCAGGAAATGATAGATGCTGGCGAGGATGTGGAGAAAGGGGAACCCTCCTACACTGCTGGTGGGAATGCAAGCTGGTTCAACCACTCTGGAAAACAGTGTGGAGGTTCCTCAAAAAACTGAAAATAGAGCTACCCTATCAGCGATTGCACTACTGGGTATATATCCTAAAGATACAAACGTGGTGCTCAGAAGGAGCATGTGAACCCGAATGTTTATAGCAGCAATGTCCACAATAGCCAAACTATGGAAAGAACCTAGATATCCATCAACAGATGAATGGATAAAGAAGATGTGGTATATATACACAATGGAATACTATGCAGCCATCAAAAGAAATGAAATCTTGCCATTTGCAATGACGTGGATGGAACTAGAGGGTATCATGCTTAGTGAAATAAGTCAATCAGAGAAAGACAAGTATCATATGATCTCTTTGATATGAGGAAGTGGAGATGCAACATGGGGGTTTCGGGGGTAGGAAAAGAAAAAATGAAAGAAGATGGGATCAGGAGGGAGATAAAAAATAAAAGACTCAATCTCAAAAAACAGACTGAGGGTTGTTGGGAGAAGGTGGGTAGGGAGAGGGTGGCGGGGATATGGACATCAGGGAGGATGAGTGCTGTGAAATGTGTAAACCTGGAGACTCACAGACCTGTACCCCTGGGATAAAAATACATTATATGTTTATTAAAAATTTTAAAAGTTAAAAAAAAGAGGTGATTAAGATAAAATGAAGACTTTAGAGCAGACCCTATAATCCCATGTGCTTTATAAGAAGAGGTGAAGGCACCAGGGCTTCTCACACAGAGAATAGGCTGTGTGATGACACAGGATAAGGTGGCCACCTGCAAGGCGGGGAGAGAGCCTCAGGGGGAACCAAACCTATTAATATCTTGATCTTGTACTTCCAGCCTCCAGAACTATGAGAAAATAAATTTCTATTGTTGATGCCACCCAGTCTCTAGGATTGTGTCATGGTAGCCCTAGCATATTAATACACCTGCCTTTCTCTAGAAACTTCAGCCTAATCTTTCACATTATATGGGACCTGACTATCAAGAAAGATGAAGAGGAGGGCTCAGATGCCACCTCCTTATTTAGGTTTTACAGTCACAAGTAAGTCAGGGCAGTGGGGTTGTGTGTGGGTAGTACGTGTCAGAGTGGCGCTCATGATTAGAGGCAGGCTGCGGCCACTGAAGTAGAGGATGCCACGGTATAATTCCAACCCACAGAAATATGCTAGGGGAATCATGATACAGCCATTTGGAAAGATCCTTGATTTGGATGCCTCTGTAAAGCTGTGTACATGTGCATGAGTGATGTACATGTGCTTATAGACTTGTACGCACAGGTGAGTACATAAAGATGTCCCCATTGTTAAGGAAAAGCAAAACCTTCCTGCAACATCCTGGAGTCACGAAGCATTATGATCTACCCAGAAACAGGAGGAGCATGAGAAAACCACTGAGAATATGTGCAGTCAGTCTCCTCTGTGTGTTTTCTTTATTTTTTCAATGGCCTAATGCTGTTATTGCTTGGCATACTACTGACAGATTTTACAACAGGCCTCAGATGCTTCTTAGAACTGCAGTCATATTCTTCTAAAGCCTTAGAAGTGATTTCGAGAAGCTTCCTGCACAGGCTAACATTAAGGGTGGGCGGGGGCTGCAGTCAGCAAGGCCAGGAATTCCAGTTGTTCTATCTTCCTGGAAAATCTACCCAATGGCTTGTGAAGCTTGGACTTATCTCTCTGCCCAGTCACCAGTATGGTCATGACCGTGATTGGGCCCCAGGCAGGCAGAGAGCTGCTGGCCATGTGACACTCGCTGTCAACAGGGGAGAGACAGTTGAGGATCATGAAGTCGCATGGACCTCTCCGTCCGCAGAGGCTGGCTAGAAGTGCAGCTGGTCATAGAAAGGAGCATGACACTTCATCATACGTTTCACTGCTATTAATGTGGTGAAAAACATCGTCAGCTCCTCTCTTAAATCACAGAAATCACAGGCAGCAGCAGCTAATAGGGAATCCACATGTCAGCTCGTCCAGGCTGTGTGCTAAGGGAAGCCAGAAACGGCCTCGCTTTTCGATGAGGTGACAGTGAGTTGGATCTGAATGGTGCACAAGTACTCCTTTCTTCCACCCCACACCCGTCTGCCCTGCTTCTCTCATTAACATTAGCTTGCAATTAAGCTGAGGTGCTCTCCAGACACACGTGTTCCTTCAGGCCCAGGATGAGTCTGTGCCTTTTCCTCCCTTCAAGGAAGTGCGGCTGCCCATTTGAAAAATCCAGAAATAAAGCTGTCAGTTTTAGCACATTAAATCATGAAATGATGAAAACAAAGCCACTAACCGATCCTGAATCCCAATAACAAACCTCCAGAGGGACATTTTCCTGTCAGGGAAGCTCTTTCTGAAAGTGTCCACCTTTGAAAATATTTGGCACTCTTGAAAAAAAATGCATTAACTTTTATTAAGTCTAAATGAAGTTTATCTGACTTTTATGTGTTTTAATCTATATTTTAATGCAATGGGAGTTGTTATGGATGGACACATCTCGGTCCCTTTTGCGTGTGAGCAAATGATGCAGCTTATTGAGCAGGCTTCTGACGCATTTTCTATTAAAATGCTGAAGGCATCCAAACTGTAAAACCATGCAGCAGATATTTATGAAGGAGAGGCTCTGTAGCCCAGAAGTCCATGCACAGTAGATCTACAGAGGGAGAAATTAAATCAAAAGAGATGAACAAGTGTCTGGTGAGGCTGAAATAAATGTACAAATGTACAATGAACACAAAAAGGTAGAGGAAGGATGGACAAATGAAAGATTACAAATTATAGCAGCTATGCAAGCAATCTTATTTTGTTTATAAAGAGTCTTGCTTCCAAGAAGTCCAGTCTGGATGTCTGATCAGCCGTTTATTTGATAAATATCTATAGTGCACCTACTAAGTGCCAGGCATGCACTAGGCACTTGGGATAAAATGCTATCCTCCCTGTCTCTGAAGACGTCATTACCAGGTGGTAGTGGGGGAGTGAGAGTTTGACTTCACGCTCAAAACTCTGTAAAGATGTGAAGAAGAACACTCTGGGGGAAAACAAACAAACAAACAAACAAAAAAACAGGCCCTCATAAGGTTCACATTGGGCTGAGGTGGTGGAGATATTGGACGAATGCTTCCCAAATGGCTTCCCAATGAAATCTTAAGGAAAGAAGAACTTAAAGAAAAGGATGGGGATGTGCGGGGGCAGAAGCATGGTTCCAGGTGGAGAGAAAGGTTCCGATGGCTCTGAGGATGATGGAGCCCCTCACATGATGGGGGTGTGGAGAGGGAGGAGATGGAACCTTCAGGGTGGCACTGGGCTGGCCCAAGCTTAGGCATCAGTTGTGTATCTTACAGTCATGGGGACTCATTGGAGTTGTTAGACATAATCAGCTTTGTTCTCCTGCTGACCTGTTCCACTAAGCAATGTGGAGAGTGGGCCATAGCAGGGGAGTGGCACCAAGTGGAAGATTTTACAATAGTTTGAACCAGCTTACCACCTTTCCTTTCTCTGTCCTCACCGAGCAACCGGGTCTGCAACTATGCACTCTCTAACCCCTCAGGAGATCATTCCAGGTTCCTACTTTTAGTGTTGACCCTGCCTGCTTGCTCTGGTTGCTGCTTCATTGGTTTAACCTGTGTTTTTCCTCTCTGTCCTCAGGGCAGCAGCTCTGTAAGTGGAGAAGAGAAGGAGATTCGAGAGATATCTTTGACAAGTGCATTTTTTAGTTCAGTCCACTTAGTCCACACACAGAGGATTGCTTTGGTAAATTGCTTTTATTTTTCTCTTTCCCTTTTCTCCCTGTCTCTGCCCAAGTTCCTGTAATGTCCCCATCTGTTCTGATGTTAGGGACACTTCTTTTGTCTGGAAATTTTCAGATACATAAAGTTCAATCAGTTTGAGAATGCAAGCTTTCATTCCTTCTCCTTCCCCAACCCGTTCTCCCCCTCAGGTTCCTGTAATGACCACGTTGATGTGCTATGCCCCTACAGGTCTCTGGAGTGCAAAAGGAACAATATCCCATTGCCCAGAGCTACAGTGAACTTCTCCCAGGCACTATTCTGAATGCTTACCATGAATTCACGCATTTAAGCTCACTGTACTTGGGACTTCTCTTCTGCCTTTAAAAGTGCATCTTATTATATAAGCATTATTGCTCTCATTTTACAGATTCAGAAATGGAGAGCCTTTGCAACTTCAAGCAGGTGAGAAAGATCTTGTATCATGAGAACTTCCTTTATATTCCTCAAATCCCTCTTCAGCCAGCAAATTTGTACTAGAATCACAGATCTGTAGAATTCTAGATTCTCAAAATGGGAGGAACTTTATAGGTCATTTTTTCAGCTTCACGTCCCCTCCCTCCCTATGTGTTCTGGGCCTTGATACATTGATTACTCGAGTCCTTCCTTCATTCACTCACTGTGGATGGACTGCTGACTCTGTCTAGATACTCACCAGAGTGAAGTATGCTCTGCCTTTATGGTCATCTGTCTGGGGTTGGCTTCAACACTTTCAGAGATAGGGAATTCACCATCTCCTAAAACAGACCATTCTGTTATGTACTTAGTTTGTGAGATTTATTATTGTAAACCAAATCTGTTCCTCTCTAACTTCCAGTTGCTGGCCCCAATTTATTTCATGAGACCACCTAGAGCAAGTTTAAGCTTTCTTCCACATGCCAATCCTTTGATTATTTGAAGACCTTATTACTCTTTTTTTTTTTTTTTTTAATAATTTCCATCCCCTCTACCAGGTCTTCTCTTCCCTGGCTGTACTTCCATGGTTCTTCAGGTGGCCAGTTTCATATCTCCTTAGGACCTCAGTGACTCTCCTCAAGATGTGTCTGTCTAAACTTACCCACTTCGTCTTCGTGAGCCTATGCCACGGGGCTCAATGCTCCATGTAAGCCTCCAAGCCTACTCTGTTTTAAGAAGGTTCCCTGAGTCCTTAAGCATCTGCCTTCAGCTCAGGTTATGATCCTGGTCCTGGAGTGGAGCCCCACATCGGGCTTTCTGCTTGGTGGGAAGCCTGCTTCTCCTTCTCTCACTCCCCCCGCTTGTGTTCCCTCTCTCACACTCTCTCTCTCTCTGTCAGATAAATAAATGAAATCTTAAAAACAAAAATAAAAACAAACAAAAGAAGGATAGAAAAGAGTTAATCTTACTTCCTTCTCGCCTTGTATTAACTCATTACATTTGCAATTATGTAATTGTGCTGGTGTCTTTACTTGCCTGCAAGACAAGAAGAGTGATAAAGTCCATGAAACATAGTGTTTTCGGGAGTATCCCCAGCAGAGTGTCTGGTGTGAGTAAGTATGCAATTAATGTTTGTGGAATGAATGATTAACTTAATGAATGTGTATACTGCTGTTAAAATACTGAACAAGAACATTCTGGTTTTACTAAATAGCACAGAATTAGACTCACTATTCCAAATCGGCCTATTTTCAGGAAAGAAAACAGACCAGAGAAGTTAATGATTTGCTTAAGGTCACACAGCAGAGCTAAGACTAGAACTCAGGCCCACTGATGCCCATTCCAGAGATGGTGAGTGACAGGGCAAATCCAGATGTCAGGGATAGACATGGCAGTCGTGGTAGTCAATATGAGACAGCCGTTTTATAACCTCTGAACACCAGGCATCTAGGGCTCTTCTGGCCCTGGGCAAACCACAGGCGAGTAGCCTTTGCCATCCTGCCTCACTTCCAGGTCAGGAGCCTACTCAGTGGGACACGGCTGCATTCAAGGCAGCTTTGGGCCTCCGCTGTGTATTCAGGGCTTTTCCAGGGCCCACATAAAGCTCAAATATTGATTCGGCTTCTCTCCTCTAAGATCTCCTAAGCTGCACTGGGAGAGGACTGACAAATAAGAAACAGCCAAGGATGTGCCCAGAGAATTGTTCCAGGGAAATGAAATGAAGTGTTGGCAGTACAATGAAATAAATTCTGTTTTTGTTCTGCTCAAGCTCACTGAGAGGAAGGAAGGAAGCGGAGGCCATTACAGTTCCTAGAAAACAAAGCAAAACTGGATGTCAGTTACTGCTTGCTCCTGTGTGTGTTGTTCATAGATGTGTCTGGACTGATCACAGGAGAATTATGGCTCTCATACCATAAACAGCACTGATCCATATCCTCCCTCGGAGACTACGAGGGGGATTCTGCAATAGTATTTTATGGCTTGAAACAACGTATAATATAAGTCCCTAATAGGAAGGTAATGGTCTCCTCCGTCACCCTGTGATATAGAAGTGCCAGTAACAACATGAATAACGCTCACCATTGTAAACTCTGGTTTTGCATGATTTCCTTCATTCCTCACAATAGGTATCATCCCCATTTTATAGGTGAGGGAATCGCGGTGCAGAGAGGGCCAACTTTGAAACCAGGTCTGCCTCATGCTAAAGCCAGTTTTCTTAACCCTATGCTCAGCCCTTGTATAATGAGGTAAGAAAATTAATATTGATTCAGGTGTGGTTCTCCTGTTTTGGCAGAGACTTTCTCTTCAGGGACTTCACACATTGCTGTCTTCCTGCTTTGAATGTCCTTACAACACACCCCGAACGTCAACCAGTTTCTCCTCACCCTTCTGGATTCCATGCAAGTGCCTCCTCTTCCAAGAAGCCTTCTCTGCCTGCCCCCCACCACCTGGGTTTGCATAGCACCTGCTTTAGATTTCTGTCATTGCATTCATGATTCAGTCCTTGAATGTCTTGTTCTTCTAGGGTGGGAGCCCCTTGAGGTCAGAGGCCATCTCTTCCCCCATCTCTGACCACAGTTCCGGGGATAAACAGGTGCTCCTGACGGGCTTCAGTTACTAAGTGGAAGACAGACCCTGGAGCACCTGATACCCAGTAGGGCCATGTTTTCTAATCACATGGTGGTGGGATCAGTTTAAACAACTAAGTTCCTCCAGGAAAGGAGGTTTTTGCTTTGGCCAGTGTCCCCAGCTGAGCACTGGGCAGGAGAAAATATGCTATAATGTAAAACACCCAGAAGAATTCAACCAAAGAAATGCTAAACTAAACAAAAGACAAAGCTAGGAGGGGACAAAGCAAGGCTTTCAAGGTGGCAAAACGCAGGAGGACGGAGCTGGGACTCTGTGGGGAGGGAGGCCTGGGTTCAGATCCCAGCTCTGTACCTGCCTGGCACTTGATGTAGCAAGGGAACAATTGTCTCTGAAACTCAGTTTCTTCATCAGAAAACTCGGGATAATACAAATGCCAACATTATAGGCCCGCTGTGAGAATTATTGACAATCCTGTGTCTTAGCATAAAGCTCAGCGGAATATTAGCTCCGGCAAACGGCTGCACTCTTCATCCGGCTGCGTGCTTCTCTCTTTGCACACAGATGTGAAGGTCTTGAAAATACCCCTTTCCTTGAGAAATGCTTTGACACTGAGATATGTTCAGAATGTTGCGAATCCGACATGGAGGTAGAGGGGACTAGGTGTCTGCGGTTCCACATCGGTGGGATTCGGTGGGATCTAAAAGCAGGACTCGCCTTCTCTGGTTGGAATGTAGGCGTATGTAGAATCTTGCCCACACGCCGCTCTCAGGCGGAATCAATCACTTGAACACAGTGCATTTTATAATTTATATTTTATGGTAATTTTTATGTTGCATTTTCTTTCTATACTGTGAGATACTTAGGGCAGAAATTGCTTCTAATGTACCTTTCTTTGGGCTTTGTATATAGCACGATGCCAGACATACAGTAGATAATTTTTATTTTTAGCACTTATCACCGTGTTCTTAAAAATTTTGTAAGGTATAATTACATTTAATATATGTCTCTCTTAAGAGGATGTGAGAATCAGAGTTAAGAGGGGAGAAACAGGAAGTAAAGATGAGAAAGAAGCTCATTTAATTTTATAGCTGCAAATACTGGGACCTCCACAAAAATAGGCCCCTCCCCCTTCCTTCCTTCCTTCCTTCCTTTCTCTCTCTCTCTCTCTCTTCTTTTGTTTTTCTTTCTTTCCATAAGACACTGGAGCCAACTACCTCCTCCATGTCCACCACTGTTCATACCTCCTGAAGAGCTGTTTCTAGGGTTTGGGTCATAGATGCGACAGCAGGAGTTCCACATCTGTGCAGCTCACTCAGCATTATCTCCCCCGTGCCTACCACAGGGTCAGGTGTGTAGCAAATACTCAGAAATATGATCTCGAATGCTTTCTATCACCCGATAGGGAAAGGGAAGTCACGGGAAAGAATCCCGAACAGCCCGCGTTTCCCAGCCCTAAGTAGTTGTGCCACTGACCTTCCTTATAAGTGGTTCTCAGACTTCAGAGTGCGTAAGGATCACCTGGAAATGCTGTCAGGATGTGTCCGAAGGTGGTGGAGAAGATGGAGGGGACAGAGGACAGAGCAAAATCCTCGTCTGGCAGGAGAGCATGCAGGCTATGTGAAGGTAACAATTACAAGGCTGTAGACCCGGCAGGCTGCTGACCCGGCGCCTCTGGGGAGGCAGTGTCAGAATCCAGGCAGGGACAAAACCTTCGGGGTAGCCTGCTAATGTGGTGTGGGCACCCTAACCGTGGGATTGAACATGAGGGAAAGACTCGAGTCTCCAGGAGACGGGTGGACTGGAGCAAAGTAGGAACCCCATCCCGGGGGCACCAGGGTGTCAAGACCATGAGCGAGACAGAGTTCAGACCCAGCAAGTAGCACTTGGGATGGGGAATGATGAGCTGCAGGTGTTGTGTATGACACAGACACAGCTCTAGCATCTGCCCGTGGTAGCTGGCCTCTCTCACTGTAGTCATTCTGCTGCCATGCGTGGTCTGCATCTGTTTCTGTCTCCTTCACTAAATGGTGAGCAACTTGAGAACATGGGCCCTGTGTTGTTATTATTAATTATTAGCACTACTATTATGTATGTATCTTCATGATTCCAGTACTTAGCTCAGAGCATGGTGCATGATATCTCTTCCTTAAGGGTTTACTGAATGATGACATGAGCGGAGGGATGGGTGAATTTGTGAATGATTTCTTCTCCTTCCATCCTCTGACTGCACACTGGGAGAAAGGTGTTTAAATCCTCCTGGCAGGAAAGCAGGGCACTCCTAGGAGCTGGAGCAGGTCAGACTATGCATGTGGGAATTAAACGGTCTCAGTTGTGGGGAGAAGCAAACCAAAGAGGCACCGCCAGAGAAGGAAAAACTTTGAACAACTAGTTCAAAGATCTTGGTGTGGTTGAATCAATCATTCTCATCTTGTCTTTTTTTTTTCTTTTTTCTTTTCTTTCTTTTTCTTTTTCTTTTCCTATCAGAACAACTTATAGAAGAGTGGGGATGGGGGAACGGTGGGGGGATAGGTTGACATGGATGATGTATTTTATGCTGTTACTTTATTCACATTTTCAAATTTAAACCTTGTAAGATTCTTATAACGCAAGATTTATTATTGCCCCTTTAAATATGGAAACTGGATAATTTGCTTAAGGTCACAGTGCTGTTCCAGGGCAGTCTAGAACTGGAGGCACTCTCTAGTGAGTGCTTACTTTAATTTAGGGCTATGAGGATGGAAGAAGAGTGTTATCAATGCTTTGGATGCCAAGGGAGAGGGAGGACTCCTATTTCATTCCAGTAACCTTGACATATACAACAGGATCACCAAGACATGAAGACCACTTAGGAGAGATTTCATCAATCCTCACTTTGTTTTTGTATAGTTTTATGATGTCAATTAATCTATCAGCCAATGAAAGTGGTATTCATTTAGTTAATAAGGGGCATTTTGGGGGCACACATATTCTGTGGCACTTGGCTTCAGGGACACAGGAATAATAAAAATACAGTTGTCCTTTGATGAGTAACAGGCACATTTCCTATGTGGCCCCCTAATTCCTCCTCACATGAACTCTAATAAGTAGATACCATCATCTCCAACTGACAGGTAAAGAAAAGGCTCGAAAGGAACTTAGCTCGACCACTTTCCAGTTCTGACCTTGGAGGATTCTTTCTGACTTTAACACCCATATTCTTTTTTATGAGAGTGTGCATGTATCAGGGCTTCATAATCCATTCGGGGAGGCAGATTATAAATGTATAATTAAGTATAATACATGACATAAGTGCTTTAATTGAAGTTACAGAGCACTGGTAGGGCTCATCCACTCTTTAACCAGAGAAGGCAGCAGTGTAGAGGTGGTATTCACATTGGGCCTTACATGAAGCAGAGTTTCATATCTGAAACTAAGTAACATTGTGTGTCAGGGATACGGCAATTAAAGAAAGGAGGAACAGAGGCATCTGGGCGGTTCCTTCGGTTAAGCTACTGACTCTTGACTTCAGTTTGGGCTGTGGTCTTGGTGCCATGAGCTTGAACCCTGCATTGGGCTCCACACTGGGCAGGGAGTCGTCTCGGGACTCTCTCCCCCCCTGCTTTTGCTCCTGCCTCCTGCACGTGAGCGTTCTGTCTCTCAAATAAATAATCTTAGGGGGAAAATGAGAAATATTTTCTAAAGAAAGCACTCATCTGCCTTGTGTATTAACACAATTAAATCCCTAGTAAATAACAAGAGGGCAGAAAAACATATCCTGTGTATGCAGCTTCCTTTAGCTTGGGGCCCTCGCATCCTCTGCTTCCCGGGGACTTGCCTTCTTTCAACACAGTACTGTTGGCTGCTACGCCTGGGTTCATTCTCATGGTTAAACTGATGGTCCATCTGTTCCCAATGAAAAGTACAAATATTCCAATGCAAACCTTGAATATGGAACTGTCACACAGTCAAGGTAAAGCTGTCAAGCATCTCTTCTGAGGGGCAGAGTACATTTTTAGGGATGTGTTCCTGTAACCACGTTACTCATTCAGGACTGTGGTTCAAGCAAGAGTGTTATCGGAGATTTCCTGCTGGTATGGCAGGAATCTGTGCATAGATCTAAGTAATAAATGGGCAGTCATTACACATATGAGAGGAGCATTCAGCATCCTACGGTGGGATTTATAATTGACTCTTCAGCCAGCACCATCATTGTTAAGTCTTACTTCCCCTTCCTTTCTGTTGTATCTTTTCAGTAATCTCTCTTCTTCTAAGTTACCAAAACATGTTTTCAAAAATATACTCTTTTTGCTTCCTTTCCTTGTTTTTTTTTTCCCCTAAATATTGCCTCAGATAGTGTTTCACTTGTCTGTCCTGGGCTCCCCAAAGGTGGTCCATTGTAGGAGCTATGGGTTCCCGGAGCCCTAAAGCCTGGTTTGAATTATAGCTCCATGGCTTGCCCCCACACAAATTCTTAAATGTAAATTCAGCCTTCCATAAGATGGGGTGATGATAGCGCTGAGTTCACTGAGCTGGTGTGCCAATAAGTGAGATGATGCTTGTAGAAGACATTTCCAGTACATAGGGAGATCCTCGCAAAGTGTTAGCTATTATGATGTCTCCTAGCACAGTGCTTGGTACATGTTTGTTAAATGACAAAAGAATACACAGGTCTTGGGGAAAAGGACTGACTTCTTTAAGGACCCAGAGTTCATGGCAGAGCTGAACCATGATCTGCCTCTTTTAAACCAATGGGATTTCTGTCTCTAGCAGGCTTTCTTCTTTTAAAAACAACCTGTCCAATTCTAACCTTTGAAATATTAGAAATTTTATTTCTAAATGCCTTTTACTTCCAAAAAAATGTTTTGTGAGAAGCAATACAATATAGTATTGACTGTCACTTGTCAGATATTTAAAAAATAAAAAGTAATCAAAAAACAAAGTGAGAGGGGATGGGGAATTAGAGCCAAGGCCATCCATTGAGGCCAGAGACAGAGGCTTGAACTCTGCATTTGGCTCTGTGTTTCCCAGCAGTCAGGTGCATGCCCGTGCCTGCCCAGAGAAGGTTCTGGAGTTGGAGCCCCTGAGGTCTATATGGAACTCCCCCTTATAATTCTAGTGAGTCTCTGTTGCCAGTATGTACACCTTCTCTCTTGAAGTGTTTACCACACCTAAAAGATCAAATTCAAAGGCTGGGCAGTATGAGACAGTCTTTCGAGTACTGAGATCTTGGTAAGGAGCAATAGATACAGATCAGCATAGTTAGTGTTCACCTGAGATGCTTATGAGTGAAAGTGCAGCTGGTCCACAGCACTGTGAGCCCGTGTTCCTTCCAGCCGCTCAGGCAAAAGGTCAAGTTGGAGAGTAGCCTGCGTCTGATGTTCGAGCTGGACATATCATATCTTTAGACAGGTTGCAGATGGCCTGTGGTTTAGCCTGTCAGATCAATCACTGCTTGCACTTCACAAAACGATGGCCCAACCAAGGACACTTTATTACCATACATACTTCATAACTGCAATTTGCCCTCCAGGCTTCAACATGATCACAGATAATTAGAAGCTAGCTGGATAGCAGGCAGATCCTGTTATTCGGTTGTGTGTCATGCCGACTGCAAAGTGAACTTCCCAATTCTAAGCCAATGCCTAGAGTGTTGATGGGCATTGCCCAAGAAGGAAGGGAGTCACCAGCCACTGAGAAGAAGAACGTGCATTTTCCATTTTATATGACATGAAGAGACAGCGCTATATTGGTGAATTATCTCCTGTTCCAGATGATATGCAGAGGAAGTATTCAGAATCCAAAAATTGCAGCCTAATGTCAGAAAGCTGTTCTTTTTTTTATTACATCTTCAGAGAACCACTCTTTCAAATATTGTGGTCAATATATTTGCTTCTGAATGCTTTTGAAACAATAGTACTTTGAAAAGCTGAAAACATCAATCATACGCACATCCATCTATCCAGTGATTCACTCATGCGACAAAGGTTTACTTCCATCTACTATATGTGGAAGAGTTTGGTAGTCATCATAGGATATAGAGTGGAAATATCATGATCCCTAAAGTTAAGGAACTTACAGAAAATAAATATATACTCTTTAGGTTGAAAGGAATTTAAATGTATTTAATCTAACTATCAAGAAGTCTGACCCTACAACCCAGCAATTGCACTACTGGGTATTTACCCTAAAAATACAAATGTAATGATCCAAAGGGTCATGTGCACCCGAAAGTTTATAGCAGCAATGTCCACAATAATCAAACTATGGAAAGAGCCCAGATGTTCTTCAACAGGTGAATGGATAAAGAAGATGTTATATATATTTATAAATACACACACACACACGCACACACACACAATGGAGTACTATGCAACCATCAAAAAACCCAAAATCTTGCCATTTGCAACAGCATGAATGGAACTAAAGGTATTATGCTAAGTGAAATAGTAATTCAGAGAAAGACAATTATCACATGATCTCTCTGATATGAGGAATCTGAGAGGCAGGGCGTGGGTTTGTGGTGGGAAGGGAGGGAAAAATGACACAAGATGGGACCAGGGAGGGAGATAAAACATAAGAGATTCTTAATCTCAGGGAACAAACTGAGGGTTGCTGGGGGTGGGGGAGTAGGGATAGGGTGACTGGGTTATGCACACTGGGGAGGGTATATGCTATGGTGAGTGCTATGAATTGTGTAAGACTGAGGATTCACAGACCTGTACCCCTGAAACAAATAATACATTATATGTTAATTAAAAAACAAAAAGTCTGATAGGGCCAATTTGATTTGTAGAGAAATAATTATTTTTAAAGTCTAAGGAATAATAAAGTGTTAAGAGTTGTAAAAGTAAATTCTATGGATTCTTAGGTTGTGGAAAGACTACTTTGAGCTGGAGGCTATCACGGAAGGCTTTGTGTGGGAACTGGCATTTATTTGGTTCTTCAGAGGTGATCTAGGGAGCAAAATGGTGGCCACAAAAGATGTATCCATGTGTGAATCTCGAGAACCTTTGCATATTACTTTATATGTTAAAAAATGTGATGAGGTGAAAGATTTTGAGAGGAGGTTACCCTGGATTCTCAAGGTGGGGCCTGTTCAATCCAATTACAATATCCTCATAAGAATGAGACAGAGGAAGATTTGACAGACAGAAGAGAAAGAGTCAGTGTGACACAGAAGCAGAAACTGGAGTGATGTGGATACGAACCAAACAATGTGGATAGCCACAGGAGCTGGAGGAGGCTGACTGGCAGGCTCCAGAAGGAATGAAGCCCTGCTGACCCCTTTATTTTAGACTTCTGGCCTCAAACCTGTAACGGAACAAATTTCTGTTGTTTCAAGGCACCATTATTTGTGCTAATTTGTTATGGCAACCATAGGAAACCAATACAGATGGTTTTAACATATGCCACCGGAGGAAAAGGGTGCTAGGGTAGAGGGAACAGGTATGAAAAAAATACAGGGAGACATTGTGTTGGGGATGCACATTGGGGAATCCCAGAAGTGGTTTGGAGTGGTCAGACAAATAGAGTCAGGGGCACGAATAAATATAATAGATTAGCTGACATTTTTTTGAGCACCGTCTATATGCCAAACCCACGCCACATCCTCTCCATGGAGTTTCATTACTCCCCCACAGCCACCTCGTAAGACAGGCATTTTCTCATCCCCACTTTACAGATAAAGGAACGGAGGCACAGAGAGGTTGAATAATATGCCTTGGATCACAAAAGTGAAGTCTTTGAGCTGAAATTCTGACCTCGTCTATCTCCTGGTGCGCTAAGCCTCTATGCCACCATACTATTTATTAACAAAAGGGTGTTTTTCCTCTGCTCCTGCTACACGTGTACTCAGCAATCAGAGCACTTACCACAGTGCCTTTTAATGTGGCTTCATTTCACTGTTTCTCCTATTAGACTATAAGGCCTATACGAGAAGAGACCATATCGTTCCTCATTGCTGATGATTCTCCAGGCCTGGCATGCAGTGAATTACAAGTATTGGCTGAACCGAAGGCAATTGTAAAGCTCTATTCTAGGATGTAGTGCACAGACCAGAAAGCTTTGCTCTGTGTGTCTTAATTAGAAAGGGGTCAGGAAATATTAAGGCCCTCTTGTTCTCCATTTCCATATTGCAACAGGATTTTCCACTCTTTAAAGGAAATATTTGATATGTGGGGACATCGGGTAGGTACAGTCCAGTAGTCTCTATAGGAAAGAGTTACTTTAGACTAGGTCTTGGGTATTCAGTGAGCCTTTCGGCAGAGAATCTAAATTCCTTCTGCTGCTGTGTAGATCCCCATCAAAGAACATTCCATTGCAGTCCTGCTTAAAGAGGCTTCTGAGACATTGGGAGGAAATAAAAAAGCACCAGATATGGCGTAGTTAGTTGTGTCGCCTCTTAGAAGGGTGATCCCTTAATGGGAGTTGTTTTTTTTTTTTTTTTTTTTTTTTAAAGAAACCAATCTCTTTTTACTTCAAAGCCAGGGTTTCCCAAGGAATTGATTCCTAGTTCTTTCTACTTCTTGTTAGGGCAGAACTATAAATATCACTTCTAACTGTGGAAGTCGGTTTTTCCTCTAGATGTCAGAGGTCGAGGCCTGTACTGGGAGTGCTGGTCTGTGGAGAGGGCTGTGGTCAGAAGCATGAGCAGTGGAGAGCTGAAGAGGATATACCAGCCTGTCCCTGATTGAGGACATCATGTGGACCGCAAAGGCAGCCAGATCAGGAAGAATTGCAAACCACGTCGCATGAGGGTTTGAAGAGAAGCATTCATTAAAAAAGGTGAAGACAAGAAAGCAGACAAGGTCAAAGGAAACATCATGAGGATTTGCATGGAGGATCAATTCCCTAAAGGGATATTTGTATTATAAGCCTAATAACCCTCTATAACATGTGTACGCATACACACACACACACACACACGCTAGTGCATGCACATGTGCACACACACTCAAACTCACACCCACACAACCATGCACACACAATGGCATAGCAAGACATGAGAAGGTGAAAGAGAGATAAAGAGTGAAAAGGGCAATAGGCAAAGGGTTTATAAAAATTAATAAAAAATTCAAAAGAATAAAAGGAAAAAGAAGAAATTAACCGGTTAAAGTGACTGGTCTGACTCTGATTTACCTCTTTTCATACCCAGAAACATCCAGTGTTTCTACCTTTTAAAAAGAATTTTAAACTCTCCATCCTCCAGACTTTCTGCAAGCCAACTCTTACAGGCATTCTGTGTGCCGCTCTTTACACCAGCCCATGCTGGGTGTGCAGCTTGCACACACACTGCTCAGACAGCCTCGGCACTGGCATTTTCCTACCTTAGTATCTATGCCCACCATCTCCTCAATGCGGATATTCCATTTTCTTCTTCCTCAGGACTTTCCTCCCATCTCTACTCTTTTAAGCCAAACATAAGCCAACATCACTAATTCATGTATTCATTCATTTATTTGACCAAGATTTGTTGAGAACTTTTTTGTAAAACTCAACAAACGTTTACTTTCTATTCCTGTTATTTATCTGTTTGGCACAGCTGTCTTATGTGACAGTGGCAGCTTCAGCTTTGCAAGTCCAAAGTGCTTTGTGAATGCCAATTCTGACATGTTTTTTTAAAAAAAATTTTATTTAAATTCAATTAATTAACATATGCAGTATTATTAGTTTCAGGGGTAGAGTCTAGTGATTCATCAGTTACATACAACACCCAGTGTCGTCCTCAATGCCTATCACACAATTATCGCTTCCTCTCACCCACCTCCCCTCCAGCAACCCTCAGTTCGTTTCCTATAGTTCAGCGTCTCTTATAGTTTGTCTCCTTCTCTATTTTCATCTTATTTTATGTTTCCTTCCCTTCTTCTCTGTTCATCTGTTTTGTTTCTTAAATTCCACATACGAGTGAAATCATGTAGTATTTGTCTTTCTCTGACTGACTTCACTTGGCATAATGTCCTCTAATTCAATCTACATTGTTGCATATGGCAAGATTTCATTCTTTTTGATGGCTGTATAATATTCAGATATATATATATATATATATCTGTGTGCCGCTCTTTACACCAGCCCATGCTGGGTGTGCAGCTTGCATTTGTCTGTTGATGGGCATCTGAGCTCTTTCCGTATTTTAGCTATTATGGACATTGCTGTATAAACATTGGGGTACACATGCCCCTTTGAATCACGATGTTTATATCCTTTGGATAAATACCTAGTAGTACAATTGCTGGGCCATAGGGTAGTTCTACTTTTAACTTTTTGAGGAATCTCCAAACTGTTTTCCAGAGTTGTACCATTTTGCATTCCCACCAACAGTATAAGAGGGTTCCCCTTTCTCCAGATACTTACCAACATCTGAGGTTACCTGAGTTAATTTTAACCATTCTGTCTAGCGTGAGGTGGTATGCCATTCTGGCTTTATTTGTATTTCCCTGATGCTGAGTGATGTGGAGTATTTTTTCATGTGTCTGTTAGCCATTGGTATGTCTTCTTTGTAGAAATGTCTGTTCATGTCTTCTGCCCATTTCTTAACTGGATTTTTTTGTTTTTGGGGGGTGTTGAGTTTGATAAGTTCTTTATAGATTTTGGATACTAGTCCTTTTTCTGATAAGTCATTTGCAAAAATCATCTCCCATTCCATGAGATGCCTTTTAGTTTTGTTGACTGTTTGCTTTGAATAGCCAAAGCAATGTTGAAAAAGAAAACCAAAGCTAGGCACATCACGATTCCAGACTTTAAGTTGTATTACAAAGCTGTAATCATCAAGACAATATGGTGCAAAAACAGACACATAGATTAATGGAACAGAATAGAGAACCCAGAAATGGACTCTCAATTCTATGGTCAACTAATCTTCGACAAAATAGGAAAGAATATCCAAAGGAAAAAAGACAGTCCCTTCAACAAATGGTATTGGGAAAATTGGACAGACGTGCTCAGAAGAATGAAACTGGATCGTTTCCTTATACCACACACAAAAGTAAAGACAAAATAGACGAAAGACATAAATGTGAGACAGGAATCCATCAAAATCCTTGAGAAGAACACAGGCAGCAACCTCTTTGACCTCAGCCATAGCAACTTCTTGCTAGACACATCTCCAAAGGCAAGGGAAACAAAAGCAAAAATGGACTATTGGGACTTCATCGGGATAAAAAGTTCTCACAGATTTTTTTGAATAAATGATTCCCTAGCTACAGCCTATTTGTGTGAGGATGCCTTGCCAGTTAGAACAAAACTCACAGGGGTGCTTGGGTGGCTCAGTGGTTAAAACCTCTGCCTTCAGCTCTGTTCATGGCCGTGGGGTCCTGGGATCAAGCCCTGTGTCAGGCTTTCTGCTCAGCAGGGAGCCTGCTTCTTCCTCTTTCTCTGCCTGCCTCTCTGCCTACTTGTGATCTCTCTCTCTGTCAAATGGATAAATAAAATCTTTAAAAGAAAATAAAAAAAGAAACTTGTGAAGTGTGTTTGCAAGTAGTTAAAATATTTAACTTATCTGTTTGGTAAAATTTGCTAAGATTTATGCACAATGAAGAATTGATATACCCAGAAAGCCATTTTTATTCCAAGATCCTATTGCTACCTCTCCCTCATCTGGCTTTCTTCAGCCTCCTCCTAGCCATCTTGTTGCCTTCAGCTTTGCTGCCTTGAATCCATTCTTCATCCTACATACACTGTGATCTAGTTACTAGAGCACGGATCAAATTGTGCTTGTCCCCTGCTTAAAGCACTATGGTGGCTTCCCTTTGTTCTTAGGATGAGTCCAAGCTCCTGAGCCAGAAGCCCCTGATGTATCTTCTCATAGCTCAACTCTGTGGAGAAAATCCTCCTCATTTTCTTGTCACTCCACATATCTTTTCTGTTCCTTCTTTCTAGAATAATGGTCCTCCACCCTTACAGATAAATAACTCTTACTTATCGTTTATATGACTATCTCCCTACTCTCTGCCGAGGTCTGACATTTTGTTTATATATCATTCTACATATTTTTTATTGTAGCCTGGTTCACAATATTTTTTCGTTGTGTGCTAATTTTTATCTAAACCCCATGAAACTGAGGATTCATAAGGGTGATGATCATATCTGTCTTGTTCACAAATTAACAAAAAGGTCTGAGACAAGATAGTCCTCAATGGATAATGATTGACTTAAGTTTAGAGGAGCCTCATTAATGAAACTAACAAGACACTTAACCTATTAAAAATATATATATATTCTTACCCAGCCAATTGTACTACTGGGTATTTATCCTAAAGATACAAATATAGTGATTCAAAGGGGCATGTGCACCCCAATGTTTATAGCAGCAATGTCCACAATAGCCAAACTATGGAAAGAGTATAGAAGTCCATCAACAGATCAATGGATAAAGAAGATGTGGTATATAAACAATAGAATATTATACAGCCATCAACCCCCTCCCCCAAATCTTGTCATTTGCAATGACGTGGAGGGAACTACAGGGCATTATGCTAAGTGGAATAAGTCAGTCAGAGAAAGAATTATAAGAGCTCATTTATATGAGGAATTTGAAAAACATCATAGGGGATCATAGGGGAAGGGAGGAAAAAATGAAACAAGAAAAAACTAGAGAGGAAAACAAGTCATAAGAGACTCTTAGTCTCAGGAAACAAACTTAGGGTTGCTGGAGGGGTGGTGGGTGGAAGGGTGAGGGTGGCTGGGGGATGGACAATGAGGAGGGTATGCTATGGTGAGTGCTGTGAATTGTATAAGACTGATAATTCACAGACCTCTACCCCTGAAACAAATAATACATTATATGTTAATTTAAAAGAAAATTCTTTTTTTTATTAAATATTTTATTTATTTATTTGACAGAGAGAGATCAGAAGTAGGCAGAGAGGCAGGCAGAGAGAGAGAGAGGAGGAAGCAGACTCCCTGCTGAGCAGAGAGCCCGATGCGGGACTCAATCCCAGGACCCTGAGATCATGACCTGAGCCGAAGGCAGCGGCTTAACCCACTGAGCCACCCAGGCGCCCTAAAAGAAAATTCTTGAGTAAGAATAGTACTTTCTCATTTCATAACACTAAACTGGTTACCTAGCGAAAATGGAATAACCTTTCTGGAGTCAGTTATATCTTCACCTAGTTGTCCAAGAAAAGAAGGGGAGATACCCCACACAAAGGAACGCTCTCCTATTTCCTGGGGCCACTCTCAGGCCAGAAGTGCCTTGCAAAAGCTGGAATCATACTGTATGGTGACTAACATAATTAAAAAAAAAGAAAGCTGGGATCATCCAGTTATGACCCTCAGTAACACAGTTGTAATCTGTACTTGTTGAGTGCCTTTGATGTGACGGCGCTTCTAATATACATTTTTTAAGGCTCAGGACTACCTTATAAAGCAGTATCACCATCGTTCCTTTATATGAAGCAGCTGAACTCAGGGGGAAGTAACTCATCCAAGGTTTCCTATGTCCACAAGTCTTAGAGCCAGAATTCCATCAGAGCTGTTTCTTATTCCAGAGCCTCTGCTCTTTGGATTTCAACACATTGTCTCTTTAAGGGCTTCCTCATACATCGAGGCTGGCAATGAGCTGGAGACTGGAAGATCTGCCTGAGGGGACTCAGGGAATTGTGAGTCTCTCCTAATAACAGAATTCTGGGAAAATAAGACTATCCATCCTTATCATCCTTGTTCAAAAATATATCACTTTTGAGAGCCCACTGTCTAGGCGAGAATAAGAAAGAAGTGAGTTTTTAAAAAGTTTTAAAGGCAGATGAAAGTCTTCTCCTTCAAAACTTGCTTTCACCCATGTAGCCAGCAACTTCAAAACCCAAGGAAGGGCCTGCCTGTTCAGCCAGCTGGCAGAGCTGCTGCAAACAACTGTTCATTATCACAGTGCCCTGGCATCATCCAGTGTCTGCGGTCTTACAGTAAGTCCTTGTCTCTCTGACCCATGACAGATCCAGTCATCCAAGACATGGCTCCTCAGATACATCTCAACAAGCTGCCTGAGAAGCCAGGGCTTCGTAGTTGAGCTGTTACTGAATGGGAAACTTCCTATTATTCCAAAGGATGTTATGCTAAATGACCAATCATTTTTTATTGATTCTCAGTGCTATTTGTCAGGAAGTCCTGAGTACATAATCCTCGCTGATCTTGTGGTCCTTGGAAATGACAGCTAAAGCCAGCAGCTGGCTTAGTGGAAGAGTGAGATGAAGATAGCAATGTCTCTTCTGCTGCATTATTCATGTAAGTAAGTCCATTCACTAATGGCCGTGCAGGACTCCTATTAACTCTTGGTGCTTAGGAACAAGAGTGGAGGATCAAAGTCTTAGCAAAAGTGCAAGTATGGGGTTATGCAAAAATGTCAATAATTTTTAGGTATTTTATTCCCATAGCTTAAGGCTTTAAATTCTGAGTTTCAGAAAGGTAGGCTTGATGTCCGTGACAATTTCATTTCCCCTGGCTGGTAAGAGTATGTAACACATGTCACCTCAAAAGTATCTGTGGTTTGGCTAAATGAGTGACTACACTAAACCACTCAACTCCTTTAACAAAACTTTCAGAAACTTACCACTCATGCTTTTGCATGTAATGCATGTGTGCATGTAGATGTATATGTATGTACATTCCGTATACATATGCACACACATATATGTGTATGAACATGCGTGTACAACATATGCATATCTATGTATGCACATGTGTATATGTTTATATTTCTTTCTACCTATCAACTATCTTTCTATTTATCTTAAATTATTGACTGCCATCTCACATGATTGTGAAGGCTTGCGAGTCCAAAATGTGATGGCTTGGCCAGCAGACGAGATGCTGGGAAGAACTGCAGTTTGAATCCAAAGGCAGTCCACAGACAGTATTTTTTCTTGCTCTGAGAAGCTCAGTCTTTGTTCTATTAGGACCTTCAACTGACGGTTGAGGGCCTCTCACATTATGGAGAGCAGTCTGTTTTATTCAAAACCTAACAATTTAAACATTAATTTTGTCCAATAACATCTTCAAAGAAACATCCAGAATATGCTTGATCAAGTATCATGGCACCATGGTCTATCTGTGTTAACACACATAATTACCAGCAGCCTGCCACCCGTCATTTTGCAGTATCACTTTGCGTTCTCACCAATAATGTTGGAAAGTTCTAGTTGTTTTGCATCTTTGACAGCATGACCTATTTTTAATATTTTTATTTTTGCCATTCTAATAATGGCGGTATAGCAATTGAAACAGTAGTTTTGAGGGGTGTCTGGGTGGTTCAGTTAGTTGAGCATCCAACATTTGATCTCATAAAGGCCCCATGTTGGGCTCCATGTTGGGCATGGAGCCTACGTAAACATCAACAACAACAGCAGCAACAACAACAAAAAAGAAACAGTGGCTTTTAATGTGCATTGTCCTAATGGCTAATGATGTTGAACTTTTTGAGCTCTTATTTGCCATTCTTATATTCTCTTTTGTGAAGTTCAGGACCTTTGCCCATTTTTGATGAGGTTGTTTGTTTTCTTACTATTGAGCTTTAAAAACTCTTTATGTATTCTAGGTAAAGTCCATTTTGGATGTGTAATTTGCAAATATTTTCACCCAGCGTGTATCTTGCCAATCTTTTGTTAAGTATCTTTGGCAGACTAAAAGCTCTAGATTTGGGTGAAGCTCAGTTTATCTGTGTTTTTTTTTTTTTTCTGTGTCATTTTTAAGAATTCTTTACTTAGGAGCGCCTGGGTGGCTCAGTGGGTCAAAGCCTCTGCCTTCGGCTCAGGTCATGATCTCAGGGTCCTTGGATTGAGCCTCGAGTTGGGCTCTCTGCTCAGCAGGGAGCCTGCTTCCCCTTCTCTCTCTCTGCCTGCCTCTCTGCCTACTTGTAATCTCTCTCTGTCAAATGAATAAATAAAATCTTAAAAAAAAAAAAAAAGAATTCTTTGCCTAATTCCATGTCTCAAAGGTTTTCTCCTATCTTTTTTCTAAATGTCCTATAACATTATGTTATACATTTAGAATTATGATTTGAGTTCAACTTTCTGAAATGTATGAGGTTTAGGTCAAACTTCATTTTTTATATATGGACAACCATTTGTTCCAACACCATTTATTGAAAAGATTATCCTTTTACAATTGAATTACTTTTGTACTTACATCCAGGTTCAAATGGCCACATTTGTATAGGTGTATTTCTGGACTCTGAATTTTCTCCTGTTGATCTATTAGCAAAGCTTTACCGTCTTATCTTGATTTAATTATTGTAGCCTTATTGTAAGTCTTCAAATCATGTAGTTTGATTTTTCTCATTTAGTTTTTCTTTTTCAGAATAGCCATTCTATTTTTTCCCCCTCCATATAAACTTACAGCTGCTCTCCACTACATGTTCCATATTAGGCTAATCCTTGTTTTAATATCATGTTTTCTTCTGCTTCTAGGTCTTTGTTCTCGGCATTTTCTCTACTTGGAATGTCCTTTCCTGTTCTTAAAGTCCCACCTATGTTATGCAAAACAGATCAAATCCTGTGAAGTTTTTGTCTTGTGTTTATAAAACACTGGGTGAATTGGGTGATGTGAATCATAGTCCAGTACAGAGCAGACGAGAGAACTGGAGAACCCACTGTTCTCCTGGACTTTCTGCCTGGGCTTTTCAGAGCTGAAGTGAAGCCTTGCCTTTGCTAAATTCTAGCCAGTGACCTCTCACAAATCCATTATGGATCAAAAAGATGGATGGATGGATGGATGGATGGATAGTTGAGAACGCCTTCACAGATGTGTTTTCATTCTGAGGTCAACAAATACTCAGAATTGACAGTGGAGGTGAAAGGTGGCATTTTAGGACAATATTTCTTTAAAGCATGCTGTCCAGACAGGTGACAGTTTATGCTATGGAAGAGTTGGCATTCCCATGGCACTGTATCCACTCAGACCTCTTGCCATACCCTATGGTGAAGATCAAGGTCAAATTTTTATTATTTTCCCCAAGAATGAAGCAGAGACAAAAAGTTGAAATTGCTTCTTCTACCTGTCAAAAAAGGAAAGGGAAGGAAATTAGCATATCCCAGGCATTCATTAGTTCAATTCCTGTACCAGGTATTTCACATACTACAGTTATTATCACAATAGTCCTTTCACTCTGCCCTTACCATCAAGATGGTGTTGTTCTCTGTACTTCATAGGTGAGGAAACTGCAGTTAGGAGACTTGACTAGGATTAGCTGTTTGGTAGAAATAGAGCCTCAGTACACACGGGTACTCACACACACACAGATACACACACACACACACACACACACACACACACACACATCGAAGTGGAAGTATGAGTGGGAGACATGATGCATAGACTGTAAAATGGATACCATGGGCGGGTATTGAACTCAGAGCATGCACTGTAAGCTGTTAAAGAGCTTTTTCATGTTTATAAACACCTCTGAATTATCTAATGATGTAATTTCTATTTGGGTTAATTTTGCTCAGTTCATTTCTGAAATGCACATTTTGTCAACTACCACCATTTCCTTGAAAGCACCTTGGAATAGACACGGAAAGTTAGTTCTCTGCAGTAGAGAAGCTGGTTTAGAAGGAATGTGGCTGGGAAGGATGTAGGTAACAGAGAGAGGAGGCCAAAGGGGGCTACAGCTGATCATAGCTGGCTGAGATATCATTGTTCCCAATGAGTGATAAGGACATTTATTTATTTATAATTTTCCTCTACTTGGATTTAAAACTTTTCACAGATGAGATTAAGTTAGAAGATACAGGACAATATTCACTAAGGAGGCTAATGTCTATCAATTGAAAGGAATAGAAAAATCTTAATCTCCTCTAGTTCTGTTTATTCATTAAAGCACAGTTAATATGGCCTACATGATAGGGACCCTGCTTGTGTCCCTCATCTCCTCTCTTGTCCCTCTGCACTGTACATGCTATGCTCTTATTGTACTGATGTACAGGCACCCCAAAATGATTCCTCTGTTCAGATTATTCCTCCAATATCTACCATCTTCCCTTCGCAAGACTAATTCCAATAATGATAGTGGCAATTTTATGAATTAGAAATTAGTCTTATTAATTAGTAATTAAGTAAGTCAATAATCTCATTTGGCAAGAGAGGAACCAACTTTGCAGAGTTTAACACAAACTTTTTTCCAGCCTCGACTCATTGAGGATCTACAGAAACGACCCAGCATTACTGGTGATAGAAGTAGGAATTGCTGAGAAACTTAGTTATGTTAAAGAATGGAGAGTAACTTGAGACACATGCGCATAGAAGCAATGGAGAGTCTGATGTTGAAGGGAGATTTTATAGCTCCCTGCTGAGTAGGGAGCCAGAAATGGGACTTAATCTCAGGACCCTGGGATCATGACCTGAGCGGAAGGCAGATGCTTAGCTGACTGAGCCACCCACATGACTCTATTTTTTTTTTTTAAGTTTATATAACTTTGTAGTTACTACAAGTTTGCAGAATTGGGAAGGAGAGCAAAGTGTATTTTGAGATGTGTGCTGTGCATAATGTTAACGTTCTTTGTGAGATATAAGTAAAGATTAGAATTCATTTTTAATTTTTGTTGATGGGCTGTACTATGTATAATTTCTGATTTTAAAGAAACTGGGCCATGTCAGGTTACAACTTGTGTTCAGATTATACTTCTACTCATTCTTCATGTTTCATCTACATCGCATCCTCTGGATCCATCTTTCTTTACCTCTGAGTCTCCAGTAGGTTCATCTCCTGTACCTTATGCTTCCTATCATAGCATTTATGAAGTTATACTGTAAATGCACATTTGTCTCTTTCCTCCCACATGCTATAATATCTATACAGGCTAGGCCTGTATCTATTTTGTTAATCACTGTATTCCAGCACATAGTATTGGCACAAAATACCTATTCTAAATATTCAGAGAAGGGAAAAAAAGGGAAAGGAAATGACAGTATGATGATTAAGTCATATAGTAATCATTGGGCACTGGGAGTCTTTCTTTTTGGCTGCCTTATAGGTGATCATTTAGTAAATATCTGTTGAGGTTTTGCTATGTGCAAGAGCTGTTCTGAGCATGGGATACGAGAGAGATGGAAACTGATCATATCCTTGTCCTAAAGAAGCATGCACTCTGCACACTGAGTGAGATAGAGTTAAAAGTTCATTGAATTCCTGTTTTGTTGATCAGAGTAAACAATTTTTCATGAACTACTTATAACATTATAAGATACTACTCTTTTCAAAATATCTTTAATATTTGATTAAAAAAGAAATGTCTGCACCATCCAAGAGAAGCCCCTCCAATGTCTTGATGGCAACCCTCAGGCCAAGGAAGGATCCAGAAAGAAAATTAAAAGATTCTCTAGGATGCACTCTGAAAGCTAACTTCTTAACCATGATGGGGCTCTTAACCATGATGGGTGTAAAGAAGAATTTGTAAGAGCATGCATATATATGAATGACATCATGATATACGGATAATTTGGAAGTGACCCCAGAGAAGGTAAGGACAATAGGAATTGTTCAGTGCTTCAAAGAAGCTGAACATCTCACATGAAGAAATGTACTTAAAATCATATCTCGGTTATGGATTTATTAATTCACAGGAAGTATGCATCCTCAGTCTTATACTGTAATCAACTCAAGTTCATAACTCATGCAAGTAGGGGCTGCAACCCATTCATTTCCCTGTCCACCATGCTTTATACCTGGTAGTCACCCTAATGTCTGGGCTCATAGAGAAATCTATAAAGCAGATAATTCAAAACAAGAATAAGCAGAGGATTATTTGATTTTTTTTTTTTTTGCCTTTGATGTTTTGCCTTCTTTTTAATATTTTTCTTGAAGCACTATTCAGATAGCTTTCTATTGCCATAAATGCAGCTTGGTGTTGTGAAAAATTGAACTCCTATTTCTTGACTCCATCCTACGTGGCAGTGAATTTATATACCTTACCTTAGCTAATCTTCACATCAGTTTTCTGTAATAAATCTTATGTGTTAGCCCCATTTTGTAGATAAAGAAATTCAACCTCAGGGAGGAAGACTAACTTGCCCAAAGACACAAGGTTGACAGGATCGAGTCTAGAGTCACACCGAGGTATCTGGGCTTAAACCTTGCGGTATTCTGTCTACTGAAGCACCTATTTAAAAACAAAACAAAAACAAAAAAACAGAACACTTACTGGAACCCCAGTTATCCGTTTTCTTGCGGTTATGCCAATCACTTTACCTCTCTGAATCTGTTTTTTCTGTTTAATGGGGGATAACAACATCTATCTGATGAGTAATAGATACTAATTACTGACATATTTATAAACATCTATAATCCTCATTGCAATCTTGAAATAGGCCTTAATGCTCCCATTTCACAGATGAGGAAACCACATTTTAGAGATATTAAGCAATTGGCCACCATCACATAGATAGACGGTAATGCCAGAGCTGAGATTTGAACCCAAGCTGATTCAATGCAGTTATTCTTCCATTCTACGAGGGAGCTGGATTGTAGATATTTTTGGCTTTTTGGGCCATGGGTCTGTTTTGCAACTTTCAATACTGTCATTGTAGTGTCAAAGAAGTTATAGGCAACATTATGCAAATAAATGAACATGGCTGGGTTCCAATGAAATTTATTTACAGACACTTAAATTTTTCCTACCTTTAATAATGTAAAAGCCATTCTTTAACCTCAGCCAGGTAAACAAAGTTAAGATCACCAGTGGAAAGTTAGGCAACAATCCTGTCAGCACCCTTGATATGCAATGAGAATGGAACTCTACATGTATGTCCTTCTTCCACAAAACCTATAAACCCTATCTAGCTATGAGGAAAACACTGGATCAAATCAGAAAACATTCTACAAAATACCAGAGAAGTAATCATCAAAATGGTCAAGGTCACTAAAAATAAGAAAAGTCTGAGAAAATGTTAACAGCCAAGAGGAGCAAAGAGACATGATGAGTGAATATAATATGGTATCCCAGACAGGATTCTGGAACAGAAACTTTAGGCAGAAACTAAAGAAATCCTAATAAGATATTGACTTTAGTTAATAATAATGTTTCAGTATTAGTTATCTCAGTCATACTTGGGTAATGCAAGATATTCATAACGGGAAACTAGGTGTGGGGAATATGGAAGCACTTTGTGATATGCTTGGAACGTTTCTGTAAATCTAAAAAAAAAATTATTTTAAGAAAAAAGTTTATTAAATGTTTTTTAAAAAGTCCCCACATGCCAAACAAACAAACAAACAAACAAACAAAAGAAGGAAAAAGGAAATCACTCAGAGGCCGTAGACAAACCGATCTTGGGATAAATTTGGCCTCAAAGATCAAGTTAGCTGTCCCCTGCACTATACTACTCTGCCTCTGTACTGTCCTTATTGAGCCATTCAAAGAAGATTTTGTACATAAAAATACTTTGTAAAGATGCAAGCTATTATATAGATAATAGCTTTGTATGTGCTCTTAGTATGTTATTTCATCTAACAAACATTTGCTAACCGAGTTCTCTGTACAGGGCAGGTTGCTAGATTTTTACCAGTAAAATAAGAAGGACACAGCCTCTGCCTTCAGAAGCTGGAGATGTAGAAGATTTAGGCATATATAATAATTGCCTCAATGCCACCAAGAGAATATTAGTCACTATATATGCATACCAGCTAGAAGAGGTTTGTAAAGGAAGGAGTGATACATTTTTATGGTAAGAAGAGAAGAGGGAAAGATTTTCAAGGAGGGAGTGACGTTTCAACTGGGTCTTACATGATAAATATGAGCCCAGTGGGAAAATAAAAGTTGAAGGTGAATGGGAGCCCGAAGACAATTTAGGCAGAAAGAAGAACCTGAATTAGAAGGCTGGACATATGAGAGAGCCTGGCATGATTTGAAATTTGCATGAGGTTGTTATGTCTGAGACACATGGAATTATTATGGTGTCTACTGAGCAGCTCACTGCATACCAGGCACCATGTAAGTGCATTTCATGAACAGTTTCTTGCAGTGTTTATAGTTTGGTAGGCTTCTGAAGTGTATTTTTGTCATTGGCTGAATTGTTCCCCCGCCAAATTTTCTAAAAAAATGTTAAAATAATTTTTTAAAGATTTTATTTATTTATTTTAGAGAGAGAGAGAGAGAGAGAGAGCATGTGTGAGTGAGGAAAAGAGCAGAGGGGGAGGAAGAGAGAGGGGGAAAGAATCCCAAGCAGACTCAGCACTGAGTGCAGAGCTGGGCATGGGGCTTGGTCTCATAACCCAGAGATCATGGCCTGAGCCAAAATCAAGAGTTGGAAGCTCAACCAACTGAGCCACCCAGATGCCCCCCTCCCCCCAAATTTTTATGATCGAGTGCTAACTGCCAGTTCCTCAGAATGTGACTGTATTTAGAGATGGAGATTTCAGAGGTAGTCAAATTAAAATGATATCATTAGGGTGGGCCCTAATCCACTATGACTGTTGTTCTTATAAGAAGAGGAAGTTAAGACTTGTCTAGAAGAGAGACTGTGTGAAGTCACAGAGGAAAAGGAGCCACCTACAAGCCAAGGATAGAGGCCCTGAGCAGAAATCAAACTGGCTAATACCTTGATTTCAGATTTCTGGCCTCCAGACCCCAGAAAAAATAAATTTATGTGCACACGCAGTCTCTGGTACTTCGTCATGGAAGACTTAGATAATGAATATGATTTTCTATGAACTTCCATTGCCCATATCTCTCCAACTTTCCTGCTACCACCTTGGCCCAAAACAGTGTCATCTCCTTGAGCTATCACTATTGTCCATTAAATAGTTACTTATGTTTACTCTCACAGCCCCCCAAACAATTGCTCACCTTACCTTGAAATGCAAAACATTGTGCCACTTCTCTTCAGTGATTACACGTGGTGAAACTTCAGATCAGGAGACCAAACAGAAGAACTTTGCATTAGTCTGAACAAAAAGAGGTAGGGGCTTGAAATAAGGCCAGTGGAGTGGGGGCACAGAAGAAGGGAGAAATCAGACAGGCTTTGAAGACAAGATCCAAAGGAATGCATGGCTCTTTAAATGGTGGGGGAGAGTAAGAGATGGAACATGAATGTCTCCCAGACAGTTTATATCTCTAGGATTGTTGCCACACAGAGCAGATAATAATGCCACCGTTGATACAACATTACTTTCTTGATTTGTACTTTGTAAACAATACATAAAAGAATACATTTAAATTTTAAAGTTATTATTTAAACTTATTAAGATATTTTATATATTTTTACTAAATGTTTATTGCTTGCATTTTCCAGACAAAAATATTACACCACCCAATTCACATTTATTTCACTATGTTAAACTCTTAACACAAATGAAAACTCCAAGTGGTCATTGCATTCTAATGAAAGAATGGAAGCACGCAAGCTGTCTTGCTTTGTTTTTTTCAATCACTCGGCTAGTGTTGTTTATTTTAACATGCTGTTTTAATACAAGACTATGTATTATCATAGGAAATGGGGACATACATTATGCCTGAAGTGAGTTTCACAGCTTCAAGCCATTTAGTAATAGCCAAATATAGAAAGAGCCTAAATATCCATCGACTGATGAATGGATAAAGAAGATGTGGGATATATATATATACACACACACATATATATGTATATATATATGAAATATGAAATAAATGAAATATTTCATTTATTCATTTCATTTATAGTATGAAATATATCTCATTTATGAAATAAATGAAATATATAAATATTATATATATATAAATGAAATATGACTCAACCAACAGAAGGAATGAAATATTACCATTTGCAACAATGTGGGTGGAGCTAGAGAGTATTATACTAAGTGACATCAATAAAAGAAAGACAAATACCATCTGATTTCATTCAAAGTTACTTTTGAAAGAAGCAAGTGTAGCTGTAACCACATATGTCAGAAATAAACTGTGTAACTGGAGATTCTTAGATTAATTCCTCTGAAGAATAAAATGTTCATTATAGTATATCATTAAATAGGCTCATTTGAAACTTGAACATATATTAGTAAAACTCAAGAATAACCATTATTTAGAACTTACAAAAACTTTTTTGAGGGAAGAGAATTTTATCACTGACATCATTCTGACTTGCTAGCACATGGTGATTAAAAAAAATCAATTTCTGAGGCAGCTGGGCAGCTCAGTCAGTTAACTGTCTTTCTTCAGCTCAGGTCATGATCCCAGGGTCATGGGATCGAGTCCTGTGTCCGGCTTCCCACTCAGTGGGGAGTCTGCTTCTCCCTCTGCCACTCTCCCCCGCTTATGATCTCTCTTTCTCTCACTCTCTCTCCTTAAAATAAATAAATAAAATCTTTCAAAAAAAATCAGCTTCTAGTCAGGTGTATGATTATGCTTAAATTCCCCATATCAGGAATCTCATAATTGACTGTACCTGTGATAGTATATCACCCTGCCCTTGATCCACCACTGTTCTCAGGTATTTGACTTAGACCAGAAAAAAAAAGAAAAGAAAAGGGAAAAAAAAAAAAACCCAACACCTATTATGTTGTCTGTTATGGTCAAATCTCATCCCCTCGAAATTTGTATATTGAAGCCCTAACCCTGTGTACCTGAAAATATGATTATATAGGTTTAACTAGGTTATTAAGTTAAAAGGAGGTCATTGGGGTGAACCTAAATCCAATATGACCTGTATCCTTAAACCAAGAGTTCATTAGGACACAGACACACAAAAAGGGAAGATGGTATGGAAATACCAGAAGAAGAGAGCCATTTACATGCCAGGGAGAGAGCCTCTGAAGAAATCAAACTTGTCAATACCTTGGTCCTGGGCTTCCAGCCCCCAGAACTATGAGGAAATCCGTTTCTGTTGCTTAAGCCGCACAGATTGTGGTACTTTGTTATGGAAAGTCTAGAAAAGGAATGCATTGCCTGACTCCCAGAGAAAGAGTTTTTATTAGAAAGATGATGACTTCAAGTTTGAATCAATTTAATCTTGTGAATTTTGGAAGCTTCCTTGTGTCCCTGAAATAAAATGCCACTTGATTGTGATGAATGATCCTTTAAATGAATTGTTGTGGGCTTTGTTAACACCGTGTTGAGGATTTTGGCATCTATGTTCATCAGGGATATTGGCTGTTAGTTTTCTTTTTTGTGGTCTCTTTGTGGTGGCTGATACTGGTTTTGGTATCAGGGTAATGTGGTCCTCGTAGAGTGTATTTGGAAACTTTCCTTCCTGTTCTATTTTTTTGGAATAATATGAGAAGAATGGGTATTAACTCTTCTTTAAACATTTGGTAGACTTTACCTGTGAAACTCTCTGGTTCTGGATTTTGACTTTTGGGTAGTTTTCTTTTCTTTTCTTTCCTTTCCTTTTTTTTTTTTTTTTTTAATTACTGATGTAATTTCACGACTAATAATTGGTCTGTTTAGATTTTCTATTTCTTCCTGATTCAGTGTTGGAAGATGGTGTGTTTCTAGGAATCTATCCAGTTCTTTTGGGTTGTCTAATTTGTTGGTACATAGTTTTTCATAGTATTCCCTTATAAAGTTTGTATATCTAGGGTGTCAGTTGTGGCTTTTCCTCTCTCATTTCTGATTTCATTTTTTAGAGGTCTTCTTTTTTCTCTTGCTGAGTCTGGCTAAGGGTTTGTATCCTCTGGGACACCCCAGAAATTTCAGAACTAAATTTGGAAAATGACAATGAACCAGATAAATATATTTGCATGTCATCAGTATTTAGGTGGTGGTTGAAGCCGAGACAATAGATGAGATTATCCAGAAAGAAATATGAAGTAAGAGAAAGAAGGCCAAGGATGGGTGCTTGGGGACACCCCCCCAAATCTGAATAAATGTGCGTGTTTTCTCACAGATATACTTGGACATTCACCAGACAGAGGTCATTTAGAGAGATACTAAATTTTAGAGAGAAAATAGTCTGTAAATGAAAATTGTTCCTGTGATCATCCTCAAAATGAACAATTTTCTTTTCTGAGGCCAGCTATCCCTGTGATCCACCTAAAAAATATTTAGCTAAAAAAACTGGATAGAAATAAAGTCTGAGCTGTTTCTGTCAAAGGAAATATCACCGGCACATAAAGTGACTGTTGAATAAAAAGGCAAATTGAAAATTTTGGTTCCTGAAACCTGAGGTCTTTATATGCTGGAAGGGCCATGCTTTGAATATCTCAGGATGCTATAATTGTCACTGGTAAGCTAAGAAATAGGAATATCTGTGAAAAGCTAGTATGAGAAAAAGACCACATCAAGGCTTTGTGAGAAAGAAAAAAATGTCACTGATGCTTGAAATAAAAAATATCACAGAGCTTTTTCAACTTCAAAGTTAGCCCACTTTGTGTGTGTATGTGGATGTGTGTGTGCATGTGTGTGAATATGTACAGATTTAATGTCAGATTTCAGTGTATCTTCCAATGAGAAAATAATTATTTTCTTTAATAAAGATTACTATGTCCATTTTATCTCATTTATATAGATATTCATTTCTTAAAAATAAGTACTTTTTTTAAAGCAAAAAGTGAATATGTTAAAAATTTAAGGGTAAGACTGGCCTCATTCAAGCTTTATGTAAGGGCTGAAATGGTAGAAACAGGAATCAGTTAATCTCTTGATCCATCTCTGAGGCCTGTTTTCTCTGTGTTAGCTCACTTCTCTGGCAGGGTTTCTTTAATGGAGGCAAGATGACTGTATGTATCCCCAGTATTCTATTCAAGTTCAAATGTCCAGGCAAAATTCTCATTGTATCTCAGAGGATCTGATTACAATATATGCTCATTAACGGACAAGAATTGCCTGGAGGTCACATGATGTGCTGATTTTCCCAAGCCTGGTTCACGTGCTGTACTTTGATTTGGTTTGGATCCCATATTGTTTGCAAAGTCAAGAAGGGTGTATCTGCAAATATATGATACCAGATGGAGAGTGCATGAATGTTGAGTGGTTTAAAAAATAGACACACATGCATACACATGTGTCTATATATCCATATATATACAATTATACGAAAATACAGTGCAAGCTAAGGAAAGAAGGAGTTCCTCACGCCATTTCATTTGTGTGTGAGAGAGGAACAAGTCAAAGGGGAAAAAAGACAAATGGTTGAGCACGTTGCTATTTTAATATTGCTATTCGACTTCTCCAGGAAGATAGTTTTCAACAGAATGTTATGGGACTAGGGAATTTTTAGGGTTATTTTTGTGGGAGAATATTTTAAAATGCCATTCGCTAGCCTCTATTTAGAACCAGCCAGCAGATATGTGTTAAATCCTATTTGTATTTATATGGAAATTTTAATTAACTAGAAGTTTTAACAATTTTAATTTAAGTAATTTAGTCTAATATTAGATAAGGATGCTTGATTGGGATTAGGGATAATGTATTTTGCAGAAATGTGGGTATGTGTGTGTGTGTCTGTATGTCTGTGTGGCTTCACCTAAGGTGACTGGATGACACCATATCTAACACCCACAAAACTGTTTTCTGTTTCATGAGGGAGGCTACTAGTACGAGGGAAGCTCCTTACATACTTTCAGTATTTGAGGAACTATCCTCAGTGGACCCATTGGGATAATTCCTTCTACAGATGCACTGGCATTACATAAAATGGGGGAAAATGCCTTTAATTTTTATTATTTTTCTTCTGGATCTCTCTCGACCTCCCACATCTCCCATCCTCTGATGTATGGAGCCCCGTCTCCCGTGTCTCTCCGCCTTGCAGTTGTCCTTCTTCCACAGCCTCTCGCTTCTCCACACTTTCACTGACTGTAACTTACTCACAAGTATGTACCGTGATATCCACCTGCAGAAAGGAGCATCAGAGGTGGGTTTAGCCAAGGCTTTCGTCTTACATTCTCTGAGTTGAGCGAGAGGCAGAGCACCTGGGCTTGCCAGCATCCCTCTCACCAGTTCATGTGTGACCTGCAGTCAGCATCCAGAGCTCTTTCCTCTCAGCCCGTGAGGTGAGTGTTCTCTCATACCGCCCGCCTCATCTGACCTGCAGCCCATACACATGTCTCCTCTCTGAGCTCCCCTTTTTCTGCATTTTCCACAATTACATCTACCTTTCTGCCTTGCCTCCCAGTAGTGGACTTCCTGTTGTGGCCCCAGCTCTACCTTGGGCGTGGTGCAGTGGTGGTGGGGATAACACAATATTCACATGACATACATTGAGTCCTACAATATACCATTCATTCAACCTTTTACATCTCTAGCCTCATTTAATTTTCACACACTCCACGAAGCACCTGCTATTGTTTTCTTTATTTTATAAACGAGATTTAGGGAAGCCAAGCAACCTGTCTGAAATCACACTGTTAGTAACTGATGGAAATATGATTTGAACCTACCCATCTGATTCCAAATTTGGAGCATGTGTAACCAGGGCTATCTGGCCTCTCTGACAGAAGGCCCCACATGTTAAAGCACAGCATAGTATGGCTGGCAGTAGGAAGCTCTTCCTAACAAGTGGATGTTCACCTTGAAATGGGGACCCATATGAAACATTCAGTGTTTCCATCTCAGTTTTCAACCCCAGCAACAGCTGGATGATTCAGCTCCCTTTCAACCTCAACCTTGAAATTGGGAAAGACAGGAAAGTATGCAGAAGAGAGTGGTGAAGGGCGGGGGAAATAGGAAACAGGAGTCATTGAGGTGGGGGAAGGAGTGGCCAGGTGGAAGGAGATGGCTATAGCAGGAAACAAAAATGTGAACCTGACTCTCCTTGCCTTTCTGACCCAAATGATTAACCCTGTGCTCTGTCACCCTCCTGCTTTGTCGCCTGTTTTCTTACTAGTCTAGGATCTTAATAACATAATAAAATAAAATCCAATTGTCCAGTGTAAAACATGGCTTATGTGGACAAAATCTGAGTCATCCTAAAGCCTCACCAAATCCCTGCAACAGATACTGCCAGCAGCTGGTAGTCAGACAGACCTGAAGTGCAACCGAGTTCAGGTCAATAGGAAGTATTTGTAGCTTGAACTTACGAGTAACAGTAAAGAGGAAATACTCCGGCTGTATGCAGCAGAAGCATGTAATAACCCAGTCCCAGTACACTTCAAAGTTGTTTTTATTGAACTGCAGCCATCTATCTAATTTGCTCTCCAGGGCGTTCTTGGAGAGTGATTTTATGATCTATATTTTTAAAAAGCTGACTGTTTTCAATAGTTTAGATTTAATTTTTTTCTCAGTCTATTAGGTGTCATTAAGTCATGGTATTTTTAAGCTGTAATAGACAAATGCCTTCGGTAGGCAAATTAAAAATGGAAGATTTAATAAGTGAAAACAGTGTAACTCAAAGTCAGAGCGAACCAGTTTTGTATTAAATGGAGGAGTTAAAAGACAAAAGATAATCAGGAAATTCAATAGAGTTAGAAATCTTGAAGACAACACAAAGGAATAAAGAAAGGTGAGAAAGTTTCAGCAAAACTTTCTAACTCAAATTACAGTTATCCCACACAAGGCAGCTCTTTTTGGTGAGGCTGGGGAAAAAAAAAAAAAAGTATCAGCTCAGGAAGAAGAGGATCTGAGCAAAGAAATGTCTGGCATCCACTCTCCTTCCCCCATTTTGCTCCTGAGCCGTGACCATTTGTTCAGGATGCGCTCATGGAGCACTGTTACACAGTTGAACAGACAGGGTGCTGTGCTTCAAGGTCACAGGCTTGACCCCTTTACAGTCACGTGAAGAAGCAGTGTGCTGTGGTGACCAGAGGTCTCTAAGCTCTGCTGCTTATTAGGCAAGTTACCTGGCTCCTTGGTCCTCAGTTTCCTCATTTGCGAAAAAGGGATAATCTTAATACTCACTTCCAGCGCCACACCTAGGAAGGGCACAAAAACGAGAGTGGTGATGTACAAAGATGATCGATTGGCTATTGTCTTTATGGGTTCACGGCATGCTCACTCTTTCAGCAGCACAGAAGGACAAATGAGCCTATCACCCCGTCAGCCAGGATCTTCCCAAGAATGAGGCACCACTGGAGGGCACACAGCATTGTTAACATGTCTGTGAGCTGTAACATCAGTCACAAAATTGACTTCACGGAGCATTTTGTGAGTGTTGTTCATTTCAGTTTTGCCTATTTGTGAGGCTAAAGTGAAATGAGGATTCTTTTTTCAGAGCAACAGAATCTCATTCCAAAACTTTAAATACCATTTAACAAAATGCTGGCTTCAATCCACTAAATTGATTTTTAAGTCCCATGAATGGGTCATGACCCACTGTTGAAAAGTCCTGATACTGATAATAATATCCAATTTCTCAAGGAAAACCCAGCCTGTGTGCTCACAGCAGGTTTTGTAGTTACTTTTCTGGTATAAAAAGCCTTTGATGATTTCTGAGAGAACACAGCGATCCCAAAGCATAGGATTTAGCCCATTTGGCTCTTCTGCATGTGCTTTCTGCTCATCAAAGAATACTGGCCTTTTAAGTATCTTGGCTTCAGAGACCTTGTGTGAGACTGACCTCTCGGATGGTAAATGGCTAGCTACCTTACAAAGGGATAAGCAGGAAAAAAATAGTTTGGGTTTGCCTCCTCCCATGGCTGGCTGAAATTCTGGCCTAGAAGAATGGGCTGGGTGAGGGAGTGGGGTGTGTGGAGGGTGTGTGCGGGGTGTGTGGAGAGGATTCAGGAAAATGGATAGAGTGGTTGGGAAATAAATTAAGAGAGCTCCAAGGCCTGATTACTTCAATTATCTGTAGTTAAAGCACCATTATGAGCAATTAATGAGGAGCCATATGGTGCATCTCTAAATCTAACCAATAACTAAATATTATTCAGTAACGCTGCTCACTTCACATCCAGGTGGTTATAAGCAATATAATCCCACTTCGTTGGCATTAAAAAGTCAAACATCAAAACGAAAAGCAAGCACTTTCCCTAACACACACACACAACAATATCCTCAATATCCCTCCCCTCAACAATATCCTGCATTATTTCATTTATTGGGCAGAGTTTTGAGACTGATTGTTCAATAACAATAAAACTCTTATTTCCATTAGGAGTCTTTGTGCAAGCTGCAAATGCCAATTCTGACATATTTAAGTCATGGAGGTGTTGTTACAAGGGTGTGATGATGGTTGACAAATAAAGAAAAGGCGGAAAAAAGATCCATGTTAGGAAGGGCAAGGTCCAGATCAGTTCTGAGAGGCCCTCTAAATGAAAAAGCCCTAACCCTGTTTGTGTTTGTAGATCATAAAAACCACTGGATCATAAAAACCTGTGCATTTATAACTGGATTGAAAAAGAATGGTAAAAAAAAAAAAATCTATTAAATTAAGCTTATATTTGGGGGTACCTGGGTGGCTCAGGCTGTTAAGAGTCTAGCTCTGATTTCAGCTCAGTTCATGATACCCATGTCCTGAGATCGGGCCCCATGACTGACTCTGCGCTCAGCAAGGAGTCTGGAGTCTGTTTGTCCATTGCCCTCTGCCTCTCCCCTCCCCCCACTCATGCTCTCTCTCTTTCTCTCTCCCTCAAATAATTGAGTAAAATCTTTAAAAAAATTCAACTTCTATTGAATCAAGGGCCAACTTTGGGGTGCCTAGGTGGCTCAGTGGGTTAAAGCCTCTGCCTTCAGCTTGGGTCATGATCCCAGGGTCCTAGGATCAAGCCCCACATCAGGCTCTCTTCTCAGCAGGAAGACTGCTTTGTCCTCTCTCTGCCTACTTGTGATCTCTGTCTGTCAAATAAATAAATAAAATCTTAAAAAAAAAATCAAGTGCCAACTTTATCTCAGGGATTGTTCTAGAGGTTTGTGATGTATCAGACAACGTGCTTTGCCATCATAGGGCTTACGTTCCGTGTTTTTTAAGTCCATCTAACATTCTACTCTTAAGCAATGTTGATCATGGGTGGTGGTAAACTTCTTTGGATAACATTCTTTTGACTAAATGTTACTTAAATTTAAGATTGCTTACCTTTTGGTTAGTAAAACAAATCTTTGATTCAGAGGTATATATGTGTTCTTCAGTTTTAGGAGGAGACAGACTACCATTCTAACCAAACCATTCTAACTTTTAAAAATACACAATAAACATGTAACAATATACTTGTATTTGGCCAAATGTACACAAAAATAACTAAGTAAACTGGGATCCTAACCACTACCTAGTTTACAATCTAAGGTTGAAACGTTGAAAGGAGTTCTCTTTGTTTAAAACTGCTGTCTGTGCCTAACATAACACTTTTAGGAAACATTATTAAATGAATTAAAGAAACTCCCTAAAGTACTTACACAATTGTACACTCAATGTAACAATGACCAGAGTATATCTCAAAGCTTGCAAATCCAGGTTACCTGAACACAGGATCTCCACAAATGCTTGGGAAAACTAAAAGCAAAACAAAACAAAACAATAACAGTAACAGTAACATTAGCTTCAAACTTCAAAATTCAAGACGAGAAACACAAGGTAAAGGGTTAATGCCCATGTGAAAATTCTTTGTTAAAATCAAAACAAGTGATACAGTAATAAAATAACACAAATTAACACAAGGCAACTTTGACTCCATCGTAAGTAACTCTAGTAGGATAAAAACGATATTACAAATATTGGATTCACTTTAAATAGAAGAATTCTTTCTCTTCCAGTGAATCATCAAAGACTTTTAAAATCAGGTTAATCTGCAGGACAATTATTATATTTTGGAAATATTTTGTGTCTCCCTCTTTCCCACTTGCCCCTGTGAAGAGCTGAATAGAGGAAGAAAATGAGAAAGCATAGGGCATTTGGAAGCTTCTTTTGTTTCCTTTCTGGCTTTTGCAGAGAAAGCATTCTCTATTTCATAATGCATCCACACACAGCTGTGCACAGGCGATGGCAGCACACCACTGTTGCTGCTAATGGCACAGTACGAGGCTCCTGCTGTCCAGCCGCGGGAAGAGCTCTTTAACGAACCAGACATAGCCAGAGTCCATGCTGTTTTTACCTAGTCCAGAAGCATTGTTTAATAGAACCTTGGGATTTAGTTGCCTCTGGAAATATGGCATTATTTCTCTTAGTCAAAGACAAATGGTGATGAATGTCATAATTAAACATTGAAGTATATATCACAGTGGACTTTTCAATGAACAGCCTACTTTTTTTGTCTTAATTGCATAGAATGGTGGGGGAATACCTCTTCGGAAAGAGAAACCTTCCCAGCTGCCTTGATTTTTTGTGAGTCTATTATTTTGGCTGTCTGATAAGGATCTGTGAGTAAGTGGAGGACAGGCTGTGAATGATTCCAAAGCCTGAGCTGCCGTAATGACCACCAGTGGCTCTGTGCATCCCATTCACCTGGGAAGTCAACCAGTGACTTCAGAGATGAACAGAAGGTGGAGGATCATGTTTTATATTACCTTAGATTTTTTTCCCCTGTTACTTCTAAACTGGTCTGCAGACTATAAATTTCTCCAAGAGTGGCATTTCTTATGACATTTTTGCAGCAGGAGGAACAGACTCAAAATAATAAGCACTTCCTGTCCCTACCTTATGTTAATGATACTTTGATGTTAATTGTCTGCTTATGAGTGATGATTTAGGATGAGATGTAGAAAGGAGTGTGCTTCCAGAGTTTGAGCTAAAGCCTCAAAGTGAGTGAGTCAGGTATTTTAGCTAGAGAGCCCCTAATGCACCAGCCGCCATTGGTCATTGTCCCAGTTGCTTCTGCATTTCTGGCTTTTTAGGGAGTTCTTACCTACAAACCCTAGAGATGACTTTGCTTGAAGCTTCATAGCTGTGCTGTGGGGATTTATTTGTGTGGGGTTTTTTTGAGGTAAGAATTTGAAAACATAACGTGCATCCTGGAACTGGGAAGATGAAAAGGACAGAAGAAAAGCATGGAATCACTCATCAAGAGGCCTCAGTTTGACCTTGGGCTTACTTGCTGAGTAATAATACTGAAAGTTATTTAACTGCTCTGGGATTATTTTTTTTTAAAATGATCATAGTAAAAACATTCCAGCACTTAAAGAGTTTTGGGAAGCAATAGTGCATTGTTATTTAGGACATATTGTTTATGTTGGAATTGTAATCTCTGCAAATAATTAGCCGAGTGACCAGTTCCCTAATCTCCTAATCCTGTTTCTTCTTAGGTAAAATGGTACTTAACTTTAGGATTACTTTGAAGTAATAAGTGAGATAATCCATATAAAACTGCAGAATAGTGTGTCACATGTGGCTGCTGTTGTTACCATCATTATCATTGGGATCATTATGCGAAAATCAAATGAAACAATGGCTACAAAGTGTCCTATCAAGTTCTTCATGCATCATTGTGAATCAATTTGATGTTCAGTGACTTAATCCATTGTAATTGAACCTACAGAAACCTGCAAAAAAAGGTAAAATTTCAATTTTTAAAGATCCCTTATTTATTTATTTTAGAAGGAGGGCGAGAGTCGGGGGAGGGTGAAAGGAAGAGAGAGTCCCAAGTGGACTCTGCACTAAGCACAGAGCAGGACACGGGCTTGAGTTCATGACCCTGAGATTAAGACCTGAGCTGAAACCAAGAGTCTGTCACTTAACCTACTGAGCTGCCAGGCACCCTGGTAAAATAATTTTTAAATGAATAGGCCTCCACACATAATTGGCAGGAGTATATTTTTCTTATCATTTTTATGAAACATTTCATAAGCACACCTTTTCCAAGGTATTTGGTTTATGCTTAGAGAAATCTTATTATTTTCCAGGTAATGCCCAAATAAAATTTTCCACAGGTGAAACAACCAATCACTCTTTTATTTAATAAGCAGATAAATTACAATTTATTCTGTAAACCTATGTCCTCAATGTGGTAAAATTTTGTTACCCAAATCAAATACAGTGACATCTCACTGCAGGGCTATTTGGGGTAATAAAGGTGAAGTTACTGTGTAACTGAAGTTTTACCATTTGACCAAATATTTTCAGCCATTTTTGGAAGACATTTTTCCATACTATTTAAATTCATGCTTCCTTAAAAGTATAGATTATAATGTGACTTTTTTCCAATGACTCAAAATGAGCATTTCAATTATTAATTACATCAAGTTCTAATCCTGTAAGTTTGGGTTTTGTCTTTTTTGTTTCTAGTTGCACCTGTTAGTTGTAGGGTAATAAGTAACCTTGTCTCATGTAGCCATCTGCCTTTTAATGCACCCTTTCTAATCTCCCAAGCTCTGAGAATTCAGGTGACTGAAATACATAGTCTTGTATATAAATGAAAAGAATATTCTCTTATTTTACAAAATAGTAAAATTTAGTGTTTTAGGATTTAAGCAACTATTTCAGGATTTAAGGAATTTCTTTTCTTTATTTTCTGGTTCCCAATGGCTGTAATAATGATAGATGCATCCAGACAAAAAATAGTTTGCTGGTACATAAGAAATCAAGTTCCAAAGACTTAAGAGTACAGTTAATCTCTATTAATGAAAACAATTATATTTTTCCTAATTATCTATAATTGTTAAGATTTTATTAATATTCCAAAACAAGAATAGCAATATCTAGTATTAGCAAATGGTTGTTGTGTGCCTTTTTTATCTGTGTGCTTTGGCTGTGTGTTTTGTTTTGTTTTTATTAACATATAATATATTATTTGTTTCAGGGGTACATCAGTCTTACACAATTCTCAGTACTCACCATAGCACATACCCTCCCCAATGTCCATGACCTAGCCATTATGTCCGTCCTACTCCCCTCCCCTCCAGCAACCCTCAGTTTGTTTCATGAGATTGAGTCTCTTAGGGTTTGTCTCCCTCTCTGGTTTTTGTCTTGTTTCATTTTTCCCTCCCTTCCCCTATGATCCTCTGTCTTGTTTCTCAAATTCCTCATATCAGTGAGATCATATGATAATTGTCTTTCTCTGATTGACTTATTTCATTTAGCATAATAGCCTCTAGTTCAATCCATGTCATTGCAAATGGTAAGATTTCAGGGTTTTTTTTGATGGCTGCATAATATTCCACTGTGTGTGTGTGTGTGTGTGTGTGTGTGTGCGCGCGCGCATAACATCTTCTTTATCCATTCATCTGTTGTTGGATATCTAGGCTTTTTCCATAGTTCGGCTATTGTGGATATTGCTGCTATAAACATTCAGGTGTATGTGCTCCTTTGATCACTACATGTATATCTTTGCTGGGACTTAGAGTGCCTCTATTTGCAACTTTCTGAGAAAGCTCCATACCGTTTTCCAGAGTGGCTGCACCAGATTGCATTCTCACCAACAGTGTAGGAGGGTCTCCCTTTATCTGCATCCTCACCAACACCTGTCATTTCCTGACTTGGTAATTTTAGTCATTCTGACTGGTGTGAGGTGGTATCTCACTGTGGTTTTGATTTGTATTTCCCTGATACCCAGTGATGTTGAACACTTTTTCATGTGTCTATTGGCCCTTTGGATGTTTTCTTGCAGAAATGTCTGTTCATGTCTTCTGCCCATTTCTTGATTTGTTCTTTGGGTGTTGAGTTTGATAAGTTCTTTATAGATTTTGGATACGAGCCCATTATCTGATATATCATTTGGAAATATTCTTTCCCATTCTGTCGGTTGTCTTTTGGTTTTATTGACTGTTTCCTTTGCTGTGCAAAAGCTTTTTATTTTGATGAAGTCCCAATAGTTCATTTTTGTCCTTGCTTCCCTTGCCTTTGGTGATGTTTCTAGGAAGAAGTTTCTGTGGCTGAGGTCGAAGAGATTGTTACTTGTGTTCTCCTCAAGGATTTTGATGGATTCCTATCTCACATTGAGGTCTTTTATCCATTTTTAGTTTATTTTTGTGTGAGGTGTAAGGAAATGGTCCAATTTCATTCCTTGGCTAACATTCCAATTTTCTTAACACCATTTGTTGAAGATACTGTCTTTTTTCCTTTGGTCATTCTTTCCTGCTTTGTGGAAGATTAGTTGACGATAGAGTTGAGAGTCCATTTCTGGCTTCTCTATTCTGTTCCATTGATCTATGTGTCTGTTTTTGTGCCAGTACCATACTGTCTTAATGACTGCAGCTTTGTAATATAGCTTGAAGTCTGGAATTGTGATGCTGCCAGCTTTGGTTTTCTTTTTCTTTTTAAATATATCTTTATTTTTTAAAAATATTTTTATTTATTTATTTGACAGAGAGAGATGACAAGCAGGCAGAGAGGCAGGAACAGAGAGAGGAGAAAGCAGGCTCCCAGCTGAGCAGAGAGCCCGATGCGCGGCTCGATCCCAGGACCCTGAGATCATGACTTGAGCTGAAGGCAGCGGCTTAACCCACTGAGCCACTCAGGCACCCCTGGTTTTCTTTTTCAACATTCCTCTGGCTATTCAGGTCTTTTCTGATTCCATATAAATTTTAGGATTGTTCAACTTTGGAAAAAGTTGATGGTATTTTGATAGGGTGTGCATTAAATATGTAGATGGCTCTGGGTAGTACAGACATTATCACCATATTTCTTCTTCTAATCCATGAGCATGGAATAGTTTTCCATTTCTTTATGTCTTCCTCAGTTTTTTTCATGAGTACTCTATAGTTTTCTGAGTACACATTCTTAGCCTCTTTGGTTAGATTTCTTTTTCAGTATCTTATGGTTTGGGGTGCAATTGTAAATGGGGTCGACTTCTTCATTTATCTTTCTTTTGTCTTTCTGCTGGTGTGTAGAAAGGCAACTGAATTCTGCTCATTGATTTTATACCCTGACACTTTACTGAATTCCTGTATGACTTCTAGCAATGCTAGGGTGGAGTCTTTTGGGTGTTCCACATAAAGTATCATATCATCTGCAGAGAGTGAGAGTTTCACTTCTTCTTTTATTTTTTTATTTATTTATTTTTATTTCTTTTTGTTGTCTGATTGTTGAGACTAGGACTTCTAGTACTATGTTGAATAGCAGTGGGGATAATGGACAACGCTGCCATGTTCCTGACCTTAGTGGAAAAGCTTTCAGTTTTTCTTCATTGAGAATGATACACACTGGGTTTTTCATAAATGGCTTTTTTGATATCGAGGTATATACCCTCTATCCCTACACTGTGAATACTTTTGATCAAGAAAAGATTCTGTATGTTGTCAAGTGTTTTTTTTTTTTTTTTGCATCTATTGAGAGTATCATATGGTTCTTGTTCTTTCTTTTATTAATGTATTGTATCACATTGATTTGCAGATGTTGAACCAACCTTGCATCCCAGAAATAAATCCCACTTGGTTGTGGTGAATAATCCTTTTAATATACTGTTGGATCCTATTGGCTAGTATTGTGGTGAGAAGTTTTGCATCCATGTTCTTCAGGGATATTGGTCTATAATTCTCCTTTTTGATGGGGTCTTTGTCTGGTTTTGAGATGAAAGTCATCCTGGCCTCATAAAATGAGTTTGGAAGTTTTCCTTCCATTTCTATTTTTTGGAATAGTTTCAGAATAATAAATATTAATTATTCTTTAATTGTTTGATAGAATTCCCTTGGGAAGCTATCTGGCCCTGGGCTCTTGTTTGTTGGGAGATTTTTTTTTTTTTTTGGATTTTATTTATTTATTTGACAGACAGAGATTACAAGTAGGCATAGAGGCAGGCAGAGAGAGAGTAGGAAGCAGGCTCCCCGCTGAGCAGAGAGCCCAACATGGGGCTTGATCCCAGGACCCTGGGATCATGACCTGAGCCGAAGGCAGAGGCTTTAACCCACTGAGCCATCCAGGCACCCCTGTTGGGAGATTTTTGATGACTGCTTCAATCTCCCTACTTAAATCTTTCTTTCTGGTTCATTTGTGGTAGCTTATATGTCTTTGGGAATGCATCCATTTCTTTCAGATTGTCAAACTTGCTAGCATATAGTTAGTTGTTCATAATATGTTCTTATAACTGTTTGTATTTCCTTGGTGTTAGTTGTCATCTCTACTCTTTCATTCATGATTTTATTTATTTGGGTCCTTTCTCTTTTCTTTTAGATAAGTCTGGCTAGGGGTTTATCAGTCTTATTAATTCTTTCAAAGAACCAGCTCCTAGTTTCATTGATCTATTCTACAGTTCTTTTGGTTTCTATTTAATTGATTTCTGCTCTGATCTTTATAATTTCTCTAGTCCTGCTGGGTTTAGGCTTTCTTTGGTGTTTTTTCTTAGGTGTCAGGTTAGGTTGTGTATTTGAGACCTTTCTTGTTTCTTGAGAAAGGCTTGTATTGCTATATACATTTCTCTCAGGAATGCCTTTGCCTCATCCCAAAGATTATGAACAGTTGTGTTTTCAGTTTCATTTGTTTCCATATATATATATATATATATATATATATATATATATATATATATTTAATTATTTAATTTCCTGGTTGACCCATTCATTCTTTAGTAGGATGCTCTTTAGCCTCCATGTATGAGTACTTTCCAACTTTCTTCTTCTAGTTGAGTTTTAGTTTCAAAGCATTGTGGTCTGAAAATATGCAGGGAATAATCCCAGTCTTTTGGTACCAGTTGAGAACTGATTTGTGACCCAGAATGTGATCTCTTCTGGAGAATGTCCCATGTGCAATAGAGAAGAATGTGTATTCTGTTGCTTTGGTATATAATGTTCTGAATATATCTGTTTTGTCCCTCTGGTCCAGCGTGTCATTTAAAGCATTTATTTCCTTGTTGATCTTTTGCTTAGATGATCTGTCCATTTCAGTAAGGGGGTGTTAAAGTTCCCTACTATTATTGTATTATTGTCAATTTTTTTTTAAATTTTGTTATTAATTGGTTTATATAATTGGCTGTTCCCTTGTTAGGGGCATAGACATTTAAAATTGTTAGATCTTGTTGTTCAGATAGTTTAAGTATTATATTGTCCTTCCTCATCTCTTATTATAGTCTTTGGCTTAAAAATCTAATTGATCTGATATAAGGATTGCCACCCCAGCTTTCTTTTGATGGCCATTAACATGGTAAATTGTTTCCAGCCCCTCACTTTAAAAGTGGAGGTGTCTTTGGGTCTAAAATGAGTCTCTTGCAGACAGCATATCAATGGGTCTTGTTTTATTATCCATTCTGATACCACACGTTTTTTGATTGGGGCATTTAGCCTATTTAATTTCAGGGTAACTATTGAAAGATATAAATTTAGTGCCATTGTATTGCCTGTAATGTGACTGTTACTGTATATTGTCTCTGTTCTTTTGATCTATGTTACTTTTAGACTCCTCCTTGCTTAGAGGAGCCCTTTTACTATTTCCTGTAGGACTACTTTGGTGCTTGCAAATTCTTTTAGTTTTTGTTTGTCCTGGAAGCTTTTTATTTCTCCTTCTATTTTCAATGACAGCCTAGCTGGATATAGTTTTCTTGGCTGCATATTTTTCTCCTTTACTGCTCTGAATATATCATACCAGTCCTTTCTGGCCTGCCAAGTCTCTGTATATGTTTGCTGCCAGTCTAATATTTCTACCATTGTAGATTACAGACCTCTTGTCCTGAGCTGCTCTCAGGATTTTCTCTTTGTCTCTGAGACTTGTAAGTTTTACTATTACATGGTAGGGTGTGGACCTATTTTTATTGATTTTGAGGGGGATTCTCTGTGCCTCCCAGATTTTGATGCCTGTTTCCATCCCCAAATTATGGAAGTTCTCCACTGTAATTTACTCAAATATACTATCTGCACCCCCCTTCTTCTAGATCCCCAATTATTCTTTTTTTTTTTTTTTAACAAATTCCATTTATTTATTTGTCAGAGGGAGATATCATAAGAAAGCAGAGAGGCAGGCAGAGAGAGAGGAGGAAGCAGGGTCCCTGCTGAACAGAGAGCTCAATGGAGGGCTTGATCCCAGGACCCTGAGACCATGACCTGAACTGAAGGCAGAGGCTTAACCCACTGAGCCAGCCACCCAGGCATGCAGGATCCCAATTATTTTAATATTGTTTTGTCTTATAGTATCACTTATCTCTCAAATTCTCCCCTCATGATTCAGTAGTTGTTTATCTCTCTTTTTCTCAGCTCATTATTCTCCACCATTTGGTCTTCTATATCACTAATTCTCTCTTCTGCGTCATTTATCCTAGCAGTAAGAGCCTCTGCTTTTTATTGTACCTCATTAACAGCTTTTTAAAAAATTTCAACTTGGTTAGATTTTAGTTCTTTTATTTCTCCAGAAAGGAATTCTCTAGTATCTTCCATGCTTTATTCAAGCCCAGTTAATATCCTTATAATTGTCATTCTGAACTCTCTTTCCAACATCTTACTAATGTCTGTATTTATTATGTCCTTAACATTCAGTACTGTCTCCTATTCTTCCCCCCCCCAAGGTGAGTTTTTCCATTTTGTCATTTTGTTCAGAGTAGGATAGATGAATGAGATAACAAAGTGCTAAAAGGGTAACAGTAGTCCCAGAAAAGTATATACTAAACCAATCAGTAAAGACCCCAAACTGGGGGGAAATGAAAGAAGAAAAGAAAGATAAATATGACCATACTGGTGAATAGAACAGAGCCACACACGTGATTTTGGGTTTATTTTGTTATGTTAGAGGAAATAGCCCTCCAAAATTCCAAAGAAAGAAAGAATTATATATATACAATGGTAAGGGTAAATATGATGAAGGGATGGACTATGACTCTAAAGATGAAAATTAAAAAATATTCTAAAAAGGAATCGATACGAAGTTGGTTGAAAAAAGAAAGAAAAAATTTTTTAAAAAAAGGAGAGAGTGTGATCAAATGGGTGATTATAATAAACCCATACTCTAGATTTAGGGTATATTTTTGTCTGTTACAAGAAACTATAACCAAAAATTTTAAAGAAAAAAAAATACTTGTATGTATAGAAAAAATAAGATTAAATACAGTGAAGGGATAGAATATGAGTATAAAAGTGAGAATTTAAAAGTTTAAAAAAAGGTATTGATAATATATTGGTTAAAATAGGGAAAAGGAAAATTTTTTTAAAAAGAATAAGAAAATAATAAAAAATACAATAAAAATTTAAAAATCTAACTTTGAAAGACTAATCATGGGAAAAAAGCCATGAATTCTATTGCTGTATTTGCTGTATTTCCCTGTCTCTGGAGTTCCACAGTTTCACCGTTCTCACCGTTGGTGAACGTGGTCTTGGCTGGATGTTCTTGCTGATCTTCTGGGGAGAGGCCTGCTGCAGTGATTCTCAAATGTCTTTGCCTGAGGTGGAATTGCACCACCCTTGCCAGGGGCCAGAGGCCAGGCTAAGTAATCTGCCTGGTTTTGGTCTTGGTAGCTTTTGTTCCCTGAATGTTTTCCATAGAGTTTTTGAGGATGGGAATGAAAATGGCAGCCTCCCAATCTCTTGCCACCGAGGAGCTGAGAGCTTGGGGCCCCACTCTTCAGTGTGTCCTCAAAGAAAAGCAGTCAATCTTTCCTGTCTCCCTGATCTCTGGCCAAGCTCTGAGCTCACCTGGCCTATGGCCAAGCATTTCTATCTCTGGTGCAAGGCCCCATTTGGAATCTCCAAACCCAGCAGATTCCTACAGTGCACTCCAGCACTACTCCTTCTGGAGGATGAAGGTGAGTCTCCCTGCATCTACCACTTGTAGCAGTGGCCCGACTGTGCTGGGGATCACAGTTTAAGGTAGCCCCAAGCTGACAGTCCCCTCCTCAGCTCCCTCTTTGCAGCTGGCTTCTCTATTCTGATAATTGGGAGCTTGGCCACACTCAGGCACCCCTGGTCTCATTGTGACCCCACATGTCCTGAAACTATACTGTCCCAGCATGGGTTCTACGCCCTGCTTAGCCTCTGGAGCAATGTCCCTCGGTGGAGCAGACTTCTAAAATTTTCAATTTTGTGCTGTGCTGCTCTCTCACTTGTTGGGAGTCGGCCCTTTCCCCCAGGTTCTATCTTCCCTTGACTTCAGATTCACTTCTCCATATGTCCTACCTTCCAGAAAGTGGTTGCTTTTCTGTTCCTAGAATTGCTGCTCTTCTTCTCTTCAATCTCCTGTTGAGTTTGTAGGTGCTCAGAATGGTTTGATAACTATCTAGGTGAATTCCTGGGACCAGATAAAATATAGGTCTTCTACTCCTCTACCACTTTGTTCCTTCTCAGTAACTATGTACTTTTAAGGATTTTATATTTTATTTTATATAACTATTGCTTATATAAAGTTTATTTATAGAATAGATACTATACTCAACTATATATAAATATTAACTTATTAAATCTTGTGAATATTTACATGTATATATTCACTTCCCAAAGCTATTATTTTTGCTGTTGTTTATTTAGGTATTTATTTGTTTTTGTTTGTTTGTTTGTTTGTTTTGAACAGGAACATAGGATTAATTGAATGCTGCAGTTTGACTTGATGCATATAGAAACATCATTAAGGAACAATAAAAAATCATACCCATCACTTTGTCAAGAAAAATTAAGGTAGCAAAATGAGAGGTCAGGGAAATATGTTCCAAGTTTAATCATTCCTTCCATCACCACCTAACTCTTCTGGCACATTCTACAGCAGAGGTTTTCACCCTCTGAGTCGGACACATTGTTTCATAGTCTCGGATAAAAGTTGTATCACAGGTAATCTGTTGCCAATAATTATAGAAAGTGATGTACATTTCAAAGAAATTAGAGCAGTTTGAATTTTATCCCTACAATGTCAGTCTTGTTCCCAATTTGCGTGTTTTTTAAAAAATTTTAATTACAGTATAGTCAACATACAGTGTTATATTCATTCAAGGTGTACTATGTAATAATTAAATAATACCATATATTACTCAATGCTCAGCAACATAAGTGTACTCTTAGTTCCCTTCACCTATTTCACCTACCCACCCCCATACTCCCCTCTGGTAACCATCTGTTTGTTCTCTATAGTTAAGATCCTGATTTTTTGGTTTCTCTCTCTCTCTTTTTTTTTTTTTAACTTCGCTTGTTTTGTTTCTTGAACATATAAGTGAAATCTTATGACTGACTTATTTTGCTTTGCATCATACTCTCCAGATCCAACCATGCTGCCGCAGATGGCAAGATTTCACTCTTTTCTATGGATAAGTAATATTCTGTGTGTGTGTGTGTGTGTGTGTGTGTGTGTATCATATCCTTATCCATTCATTAGTTCATGGACAATTGGGCTTTTTCCATAATTTGGCTATTGTAGATAATGCTGCTATAGGGGTGCATGTATCTCTCCAAATTAGTGTTTTTGTATCTTTTGGGTAAATACCCAGTAATGAAATTACTGGATCATAGGTTAGTTTTTTGTTGTTGTTTATTTGTTTGTTTCATTTTTTGAGGAAACTCCATAGGTTCACAGTCATTATGCCAATTTGTATTCTCACCAACTATGCATGAGTGTTCCTTTTTCTCAGCATTCTCACCAACTCTTGTTGTTTCTTGTGTTTTTTATTTCACCCATTCTGATAGGTGTAAGGTAATATCTCACTGTGGTTTTGATTTACATTTCCCTGACAATGGGTGATGTTGACCATCTTTTCATGTGTCTGTTAGCCATCTAGGTGTCATCTTTGGAGAAATGTCTGTTTACATCTTCTGCCCATTTTTTAATTGGATTATTTGTATTTTGTGTGTTGAGTTGTATAAGTTGTGTTTTTTTTTTTTTTTTTTTTGGATACCAACCTTGTATCAGGTATGTCATTTGCAAATATCTTCTCCCATTCTATAGCATTCTATAGGCTGTTTCTTAGTTTTGTTGGTTGTTTCCTTTATCGTACAGAAGGGTTTTTTTTGTTTTTGTTTTTGTTTTTGTTTTTGTTTTTTTGTTTTTTAATGTTGCCCCAATAGTTTATTTTTGCTTTTTTTCCCGTTGTCTCAGGAGTTATGTCTAGAAAGATGTTCAAAACTATTATTATTCTCAATTTATAGATGGGAAAACTAAGCCCCTGAGAAGTTTTATAATATGCTCAAGGTCTCACAGCTACTGAGTGCTAGAACCCACACCTAAAAGCAGGGCTATATATCTCTAAGAATATGATCTTATACCATACGGATCCTGAAGAAAGCCAGTAATCCAAACAGAAGCTATTTGCTTTGAGAATCTGAATTCAATATTATTCAATATAATAACTTAGGACAAAAGTTGGGTGAGCTCCTTACTGGTGAAAAAGTGAACTTTGAGAAATTTTTCATTTTAGAGGAAGGGAAGAGAGTTTGAAAGTTATTGTCTTGTGTAAAACATCCACTTTCACCTGCTAATTTGCCTTTATCTAGCTCCTAATCTGGACTATAGGATATAATGTACTGGTCTTCTCAATGCTTTAATGAGGATCAAGGGTATAGGCTCTAGAATCAGATTATGTGGTTCAGATCTAGGGTCTATTTTCTGAGTTTAGAGAATATGAATTATCTGAGAAGCTTCCTCCTTTGTGAATTGATAGTATAGAAGAGTACCTACTGTATAGGATTATTTTAAGAGTCAAATGAAATAATAGTTCTAGCAGGGAACATGCCATATACTAATTGATCAAGAAATGCCTGTTAGGGAATTTCAAGAAAGCTAGCACTATAAGCAGCTCAGTGAACAAAAGACTATCTCTGTCAAATAAATATGTGAAATGATACTTTTCTTTGGTTCCATCATAGAGAGTTATAATGTATATTATCATAGTAAAAGTGTTTCAAAAGTCTGCTTTAGGAAACATGTTTAACTGTATTTAGTTCAATATTCCCAAACTCATTTGTCCACAGAACTTGTGTCAAAATGGTGTGCACATGCATGTGTCTATGTGTGTTTGTGTGTGTGTGTATAAAATATCTAGCTTACAGAACTAAATTTTCATGGGACACATTGCCAGCAAATGCTGCCCCTCAGTAAAATATCAGAAGTGGGAATGATTGGAATTGTGTGGAGTGGACACTGATGTAGAATTTCCAGATCTGGATCATATCAGTAAGGCTCAAATATTAGCATGCCTGCTGATGGGGCAAGGAGCCTAGGAACTTGGATTATGTGAAGGTCGCCTCATGTGTCCCCAGGAGAAATTCTGGTTTGCCTGTGTGAACTTTAGTCATGACTACCATCATCACTATCACCATGCCACTATCATCGTCACCATGGCTGCATTATCAGTACCGCCCTATATTCAGAGGTCTCCTGTATGTCAAGTAGGGTGCTGAGGGATTAGTCACATTAGTCATTCTGTCCTTAGAGCCACCCTGTGAGGAAGGCATCCCAACTCTAATTTTCATATAATGGAACATGGACTTAGAGAGGTTCAGTTATGTGTCTAAGATGAGGAGCTAAATACAGAAGATGCTCTTGTACTTCTGCCTGTCCTGGAAAGTAGCTTGATTTATTGTTAGTGAGGATGATTGCCAGTGTGAAATTTATAGAAGTAGCTCACCTAGGATCTGTGTGACCAGGCGTGCCTTGTTAGGAGGTGATTTTCCTCAGTAGCTGTACGTTTTGTGTGTGTGTGTGTGTGTGTGTGTGAGAGAGAGAGAGAGAGAGAGAGAGAGACAGAAAGACAGAGAGAGAGAAAGAGACAAATGCCCCTTCAAAGGCCCAGACTGTGGGGAACCTAAAAGCAGCTGGAGGAAAGATGGCTCGCTTAAAGATGGGGATCACTTGGCTGCATCAGAGCATGGTCTCTTTCTTTTAAATTTCTGAACAGCAGTGCTAAAATTCATCATGCTGCTAAAATTAAAGGTTGTTGCAGGTTCCACAGGGTGATGAAAGAATCAGACTAAACCTAGGGTCCATCATTTAGTATACTTCATGACAAGGACAGAATTATGTAGGACTGGGTCTGCACACTCTGGCTTGCACAGCCAATCTGGCCTGTCACCTATTTTGGCATGGCCTGTGAACTAAGAATATATGTATGTATGTATGTATGTATGTATGTATGTATTTATAGTGAAGCACACTGACACACAATGTTACATTAGTTTCAGGTGTACAATACAGTGATCCAACAACTCTGTAGGTTGTGCTGTACTCCCTTCAAGCAGAGCTACCACGGTCACCATATGCCATGTTATTACAATACCAATGACTGTTCCCTGTGCTGTACCTTTCATCCCTGTGACTTTTTAATTCCTTAACCAGAACCCTGTATCTTCCAATTTTAATGTTCTTTAATATTTTTAAATGGTTTACACAGTACATATATAGTGTCCTTAATTATATTTCTTGTCCCACAGAGTCGAAAATATTTACTATCTGACCTTAACAACAAAATGTTTGCTGATTCTTGATTTAAGATATGAATTTCATTGACTCTGCTAATTAATGTCTTTAACTAAAAAAGAAGATCAAGCACCAACTTAGTTTAACAATTATTATTAAAGCATAGGTGCAATTGTCTGCAGAAAATGTTAGTCATGGCAGGGATCCCAGAGAGTGGTCAATTAGTGCTTTATTGTAGGATTAAGCTTTTTTAAGATTTCAAACCTGATAACCATGATGATTGTACCTCTCCCTGTCCTTCCTAGTTGATGGGAACCGGGGTGGACACTTGGCAACTTTAGTAATCAGATTCTTCTTTCCTGATGGATTAAGGATTTGGATTATGTTTAGCATCTGAATGTGGTTAGATTTCAAATAGAGTTAAATACTCCTGTTCTGTGGGTCAGTCATTTTAAGCATGCACAGAGAGATCATAGAAAAATGGTCCTATAGGGAGAAAAAAATGAGCAAAGAGCAGAAGAGAATCAGAGAAACTAATACATGGTTACTGAGAGATTTCTAGTGACTCATTTAGGAAGACTGGAGCTGCCCTCCCATAAGGTATCCACCCAGCACCTGTAGGTTTTGAGCCCTTGAATTGAGGCTAGTTCAGATGGATTAGTAACATATGTGTAAAATGTACACCAAATTTCAAAAACTTGGTACAAAAATGTAAACTATGTAATCAGACTTAATCCATGTTGAAGTGATAATATTTTGGATATATTGCATAAAAATTTATTTCACTGACTTCTTTTATCTTAATAAATGTGCCTACTAGAAAATTTAAAATTTATTTAAAGTACATTTTTAGTGATCACAGCTTTATTGTAAAGCTTGAAATCAGGCAACGTGATACCCAACAGTTAGTTTGGGGTCTCTTCTGATTCCACACAAATTTTAGGATTGTTTGTTCCAGCTCTTTGAAAAATGCCAGTGGAATGTTGATCAGGATGGTACTGAAAGTATAGATTGCTCTAGGCAGTATAGACATTTTAACAATGTTTATTCTTCCAATCCATGAGCATAGAATAGTCTTCCATCTTTTTGTATTTTATTCAATTTCTTTCATGAGTGTTCTGTAGTTCCTCAAGTACAGATCCTTTACCTCTGTGGTTAGGTTTATTTCCATGTATCTTATGGTTCTTGGTGCTGTAGTAAATGGAATCGATTCTCTCATTTCCCTTTCTATATTTGCATTGTTAGTGTATAAGAAAACAACTGATTTTTGTACATTGATTTTGTATCCTGCCACATTACTGAATTGCTGTATGAGTTCTAGTAGTTTGTGGGTGGAGTCTTTTGGGTTTTCCATATAAAGTATCATGTCATCTGGGAAGAGAGAGAGTTTGACTTTTTCTTTGCCAGTTTGAATGCCTTTGATTTCTTTTTGCTGTTGCTAGGACTTCTAGTACTATGTTGAACAAGAGTGGTGAGAGTGGACATCCTTGTCATGTTCCTGATCTCAGAGGGAAGGCTGTCAGCTTTTCCCCATTGAGGATGATATTCACTGTGGGTTTTTAATAGATAGATTTTTATAAAGTTGAGAAATGTTCCCTCTATCCCTATACTTTGAAGTGTTTTAATCAGGAATGGATGCTGTATCTTGTCAAATGCTATTTCTGCATCAACTGAGAGAACCATGTGGTTCTTCTCTCTTCTCTTATTGATTTGTTTTATCACCTTGATTGATTTGTGAATGTTGAACTACTCTTGCATCCCATGGATAAATCCCACCTGGTCATGGTGGATAATCTTGTTGAGAATCTTGACATCATATTTGTCAAGATTAGTGGTCTGAAATTCTCTTTTTTGGTGGGGTCTTTGCCTGGTTTGGGGATCAGGGTAATGCTGGCTTCATATAAATAGTCTGGAAGCTTTACTTCTGTTTCTATTTTTTGAAACAGCTTCAGGAGAATAGGTATTATTTCTTCTCTGAATATTTGATAGAATTCTTGAAGGAATCCATCACTTCCTGGGATCTTGTACTTTGGGAGGTTTTTGATCACTGCTTCAATCTCGTTACTAGATATTGGTCTATTCAGGTTGTCAATTTCTTCCTGATTCAGTTTTAGAAGTTTATAGGTTTCCAAGACAGCATGGTACTGGCACAAAAACAGAAACATAGACCAGTGGAACAGAGTAGAGAGTGCAGATATGGACCCTCAACTCTATGGTCAAATAATCTTTAACAAAGCAGGAAAAAATATACAGTGGAAAAAACAGAGTCTCTTTAAGAAATGGTGTTGGGAATACTGGACGACTATATATATAAGAATGAAACTCAACCATTCTCTTATACCATACACAAAGATAAACTTGAAATGGATAAAATATCTCAATGTGGGGCAGGAATCTATCAAAATCCTAGATTAGAATGTAGGCAGTAACCTCTTTGACATCAACCATAGCAACTTCTTTCAAGACATGTTCCCAAAGACAAAGGAAACAAAAGCAAAAATAAACTTTTGGGACATCATCAAGATCAAAAACTTCTGCACAGCAAAGGAAACAGTCAACAAAACAAAGAGGCAATCCACAGAACGGGAGAAGATATTCTCAAATGACACTATAGGCAAAGGGCTGATATCCAAGATTTATAAGGAACTCTTCAAACTCAATGCTCAAAAAACATACAATCACATCAAAAAACGGGCAGAAGACATGAACTGACATTTCTCCAAAGAAGACATACAAATGGTTAACGGACACATGAAAAAATGTTCATCATCATTAGCCATCAGGGAGATCCAAATCAAAACCACATTGAGATACTACCCTACACCAGTTAGAAAGGCCAAAATTAAAAAGACAGTAAACAAGTGTTGGAGAGGATGTGGAGAAAGGGGAACCCTCTTAAACTGTTGGTGGGAATGCAAGCAGGGGCAGCCACTTTGGAAAACAATGTGAAGATTCCTTAAGAAATTAAAAATAGGGCTTCCTTATGACCCTGCAATTGCACTATTTGGTATTTACCTCAAAGATACAGATGTAGTGAAAAGAAGGGCCATCTGTACTCCAATGTGTATAGCAGCAATGGCTATAGTCGCCAAACTGTGGAAAGAACCAAGATGCCCTTCAACAGACAAATGGATAAGGAAGATGTAGTCCATATACACTATGGAGTATTATGCCTCCATCAGAAAGGATGAATACCCAACTTTTGTATCAACATGTATGAGACTGGAAGAGATTATGCTGAGTGAAATAAGTCAAGCAGAGAAAGTCAATTATCTTATAGTTTTACTTACTTGTGGAGCATAAGGAATAACACAGAGGACACTGGGAGATGGAAAGGAGAAGCGAATTGGGGGAAATCGGAGCGGGAGATGAATCATGAAAGACTGGACTCTGAGAAACAAACAGGTTTTGGGGGGAAGGGGGTGGGGGTTTGGGTGAGCCTGGTGATGGGTATTAAGGAGGGTACATATTGCATGGAGTACTGGGTATGGTGCATAAACAATGAATTTTGGAACACTGAAAAAAATAAAATAAAATAAATACATTTTTATTCTGTATGGATAATGTCAAAATATCCCTACTTGATAAACAATAGCTTATCTAAAACACACTTGGGGGGCGCCTGGGTGGCTCAGTGGGTTAAAACCTCTGACTTCGGCTCGGGTCATGATCTCAGGGTCATGATCTCAGGGTCCTGATCTCAGGGTCCTGGCATCAGGCTCTCTGCTCAACCAGGAACCTGCTTCCCTCTCTTTCTCTCTGCCTGCCTCTCTGCCTACTTGTGATCTGTCTGCCAAATAAGTAATTAAAATCTTTAAAAAACAAAAAACAAACAAAAAAACACACTTGAATGAACACTGGATATTAAGACATTTTATGATGCAATACAAATTGATTGAATAAAGTGAACACAAATGCTCTTCAGTTTTTATGTATGCTAGGAATATATCACAGTTATGGATAATGTGAAGAAAAATACTTAGATTTATTTTCAAGTTCAGAATTCTTTTTTTTTTTTTTTTTAAGATTTTAAAGATTTTAAGGGAGCCTGATGTGGGGCTCAATCCCAGGGTTCTGGGATCATGACCTGAGCTAAAGGCAGACACTTAACAACTGAGCCACCCAGATGCCCCCAAGTTCAGAATTCTTGTTGCTCTTCAGTGAGTGGCCTTACAGGTAAAAGGGTAAATAGATTACTACCACAGGAAGTTTCTGCCCTGTTCTTGATGTTTCCTCTCTACTTGAGGAAATGTATTACTGCAGCTGAGGCCTGGCAAATCAAGAAGATGGCATTCAGTAATGAGACTTTCATTATCAAATAGTATCATCTGAAAAACCTTAGTTTCTTCTTCCTGTGAGATGTTATTTTGTGATGGTATATTTTTTTCAAGGGTGCTCATCAAAACATCCTACACTGTGACTGAAGAATTTAGTTCCTCCATTCCTTCTACAACACCTGAAATTTCGTCTTTTCTACAATTAATATAACAATATCGTTGTATCTTATATATATGTTATATATTATTAATATATTCTAGTATTAGTATCATCTGCCACTTCACCAGCAAGCAGGGACAAACTCATTCTTTCACTGGGTAAGCAGTCCATCTCAAAATTTATCTTCCTTGCATCATAATTTACTTCAGTTAAATATTGTAATCCAGGACACTGAGCATTTTCTAGTTAAAATAGCTGAAAAAAAAAAAAAATAGCTGAAAGCAGTCTCCTTATCAGCATGTTCACTTTTGGCACTTTGAGGATCAAGATTTTGTGATGACATAGCTACTTTGATTCTGAGGAATGCTACTACTAATCTATTCCACCTCTCCTTTCCTGCCTTTTTTCTTTTGCTGAAGCTAGACCAAGTTGGTTTTAGTTAATGCAAACAGAAGATCCCTGGTGAAACAAGGAGCCCTTTCAACATGCCCAACATAAAACATCTCATGGATGGGGAAGATTTTGTGAGATGAGGCAACATAACAGGCCTAAAGGACTTCTTTGTCATTCCTTAATCCTGCATCAAATAATATTAAAAGCTGCCATTTATTGGGCATTTACATCGGGTTTTATGCTGTGCTTCATGCTATTTAACTTAAACTCAGTATCACCCAATTTACAGAAGAGGAAATAAAGGCTTTGTGACTATTACATCACTTGCCTATAGCTCATAAGTGGCGGAGTTGTTTTCATGATAAATCCTGGGCTTTTGACCACTAGACTATCTTCGTCATGAGTCGATGGTGTTTATGCCAGTGATTGGGTTGTGATATGATCACATTGACTTGGTGAGCATGCCTAAGGCATATATTGGGCAAAAAAGGGTCTGAGATCTCCCTAGGGAAAGAAATTGAAGTGAGAGGATCGCTGAAAAAAATAAAATTGCTCCTTGCTTCCCCCTTCCATACTGTATGCTCAGATAATACAACAGGAGCTTGTGTGGGATATCTAGTCCTTGCTTCTCCTATTGTGCCACTCCTAGAAAAACTGGACTCTCCCCCACCTGCAATCTCTTCAATAAATATTAGAGTCATATAGCCTATCAGGAGGTCTGGAGAGATTGCAGCACCATGGGAATATGTTGTCAGACAGAGCTTCTGTGAGCTATAGCAGACTGGGACTCCCTCTGGTCAAGGGTTGGCCTCACAATTTCCTGTTTTCCTGGCTGTTGCCTCTGCTGCTGTACTCACATTAGATGGGCTTCCTAGAGGTGATCTCTTCCCAGTGCTCAGAATGGGACCCTGTTCTCCAAGCAAAGTTAATTCACATCATATGGGGGAATAAATTATTCCCAGATAGTAGTTTATTTTCTTTGGCTCTTCATAGGATCAGACCCAATAATAAAAATCTTAATAATGATGATAATGATGCTATAGAAATGCAAAGTCTTCAGATTGTTATTTTTGCAGAAGACCATTTAATAATTCTAATTTTACTGCATATTTCTATTGGCCAGGCAATTGTTTAGTTTTCCCTCATCATATTCTTTTGTCACTAGTGTATTGAGTTTCCAGATGCTTATTGTACTCTGTGCCTAATTATCTAGAAACAATTATATTAACTATGCTATCACTGGAAAAATAATGGAAAAGTTTTAAAAGTAAAAGAAGAGTGATAAGATTATATTGAATGGCATTTTTAATTTTTGGAAATGCATATTGAACTTGTTAGAGGACAAACTGAAACGATCACCAAAAAAAAAAAAAAAAAAAAAAAAAAAAATGAAGTAAATGCAGTCCACTCACCTCTCCTGGTACTGTGTAAATGGTCCTTTAAAAGACACACACATCCCACATGCTAACCTTCTTAATCCAACCTGTGATAATGACAATGTAATGGGAAGAAAAACCCTCCCTGAAACAGGTAAAGTTTGTAAGAAATGCCTCCAGAGTCTCCCCACACATCTGTTATATCTGCCTTGAGCACATATTAGTGGAGTACAATCCAAGAAAATCCTCAGCAACTCTAAGGAATGCCCTTTTATGCTCCTTTTGCAGACCTATCCTTCCAGAAACCATCTACTACTTTGGACTGCTCTTAGTCCACTCCCTTTGGAAAAACACGAGACAGGGTTCTGCCTCATAACTGCTCAGACTCTTCTCCTCCAGTTCTGCAGCCAGAACCTGTATGTGTTTAACATGCTGAGTGGGATCAGCCCTCTGAATCCCAAATGAACATTTCATGATGTCCAAGGTGTTTCTGAATTTCGTGAGTTTCTAAATTTTCTTTTCTTCCACATATCTGCATTCTTTTTAAGGCAGGTGTGAGGTAAGTGAGTTTAATCATTTTGCAGTGCTTAAGGGATTAAAGGCTTATAGGCTCTCCTTGCAGGCTGGAGTTCCAGGCTCCACTTTCCTTCTTCTCTCCTCTATCCTCCAGGGCTCCCATCTGTGTCTCCCCACCCCAAGCCTGCCCCAGGGCCTTTGGGGCAACGCTGTTGCTTTCTGATTTGACTGACTTCTGGTAAATGAGTTAAAGTGGAAGTGGAGTCTGGCTCTGTATTTCCTGTCTTAAAAGTAAAACCAAACTCTGAAAAATCAGCCCACAGGAAAAAGTAACTTCAAAAGCCAGGGCTCATGTTCCACAAGCCTCTTGAGCTCTCCTCTGCCCCCAGAACAATGCACTCATAGGGTCATTGGAAGTGAAAGTTTCCTAAGGGCCCCAGTGGGAGTAGCAGGCAGCTCCCAGGTTGTCTTCCTGACAGAGACAAGGAGTTCTGGTCACTTGTCATGGCCATACAGCCATTTTCAGAGTCCATTTGGAAGCTTTTGGCCTTTGCTGCAAAGAGTAGGCTTTGCCAAAAAATAGGTGGCTGAACGAATAGTGACTGGGCAAGAGGGAAAGTCAGAGAGTTTAACAGTGTTCATCTTTCTCATCTCTAAAAAAGGGGAGAGAAATATTTTCCAGTTTTAAGGTTTAGCTCATGTCCATGACCTTGGGAAAGTGAGTAATTCAAAGGGAACACTTATTTTCGGTTGTCTTTTGTGTTTGTTTCCATCAGTGCGTACTGGGCGTGCTTGGCATCTTTGAGACATGTATTGTCTGTTCTCTTCCTGTCTCCTTGCTGACTCAAATACAGTTTCCACATTGTCTGTGTTGTCCTTTCGTGAGCCACCTTTGCTTGAACGCAGGACCTACCTTGGGCCATAGGTTTTGCCAATGAATCCCAAGATGCTTTGATATTTACAGATTGCTTAGTCTACAAATCTTCCAGATTTGCTGTTTGAGTTTTGGGCCTTATAATAATACTGCACTTCATACTAGAGTGAGCTCCACACTGCCCGTCTGGACACCGAGGGGCTACAATTTCCCCTTGACCACAAGGGTGCCTGGGTGGCTCAGTCAGCTAAGCATCAGACTCTGATCTCAGCTCAAGTTTCAGTCTCAGGAACATGAGTTCAAGCCCCACACTGGGATCCACTCTGGTTGTAGAGCCTATTTAAAAAATACACCGTGTTCCTCTTCACCACCCAGAGAGCCCTATTTCAGCCATGTTGAATTCCTGAAACATCTTTGTCCCTGAAATCCCCTCCTCCCATTATTCAAAGTGGCACTTAAAAGAGTGTCTGTTTTGCACAGACCTTTCTCAGTAAATATTTATTGACTTGGCTGGTTAAAAAAAAAGAAGTTTCATAGGAACTTATTCCTCACAGATAATATATATGCACTTTATTGGATCCTTCCATGCCTCAGTCCCATGGAGTGATTTATAGTGAGATCTTTATGGCCCATGAGAGCCCACCAGGATAGTATCTGTGAGGCCTGGAGAAGCTTTTTCATTGTCTGCAAAACAGCAGAAAGATGGTTTCCAATTCTTTTTCTGCAGAAGGGTTGTCCCACTTTGTGGAATTTACTATAACCTTTATCTTCAGTTAAAATTGAAAGTGAATTACATGACTACTCACGTGGTTTGATATTAATGAACTGAAACATGAGAGGAAAAGTTCATATAGTTTTATATCAAACTCTCAGGCCACTTACACAGCCATACCTATTGCTTAGTTCAGTGTGGCTAACTACAGTGATAAGGTTAGAAAACATAAACACTCTAAATCCCCAGTCTCAGAACACATTCCATGTATAACACAGAATGGATCAATGAGTGTTCTGTGATCGGAAGATTCCTAAATTGCTAAAGCAGTTCCCTATGTGCTGTTGGTATGCTGGATAAGAGGAATAATACAGAGAAGTTCTGAAGTAAAAGGAAAAAACAAAAAACAAAGCAAGGCATGCTTTGCTGTGTGTGTGTGTGTGTGTGTGTGTGTGTGACATCAGATACCATACATGGTGATTCTGAGATCCTTTATTTTTTCAAATTTTAAAATCTTAGAAATTGGGATTTATCATATAGTCACTATCCTATGAAAACATTGTGTTAACAACATCTTTCCTATCTTAAGGGCACATAAAATACAGGGTCTGTCTTTCAGTGGAACAAAGTAGGAAATCCTGGAGGAGAGTAAAGGCAAGAGAGAGGGTAGTACAACCTGCCCAGGAGAAGAAGCCATTAGAGGAGTGTCACTTGTCATCTGAGCCTCATAGCACTTTGCTATTCCCATCGCCAAATCTGATTTACTCCCACACAATAGCAGGAATGGTTATTGTCCACAAGAAAATGTTCTATTTTTCAACAATATAGGATTGCTGCAGGAAAGTGACAAGCCAGGTGAAGACCATACCTGCCATGACCAACTTCATCCCTCCTTGCATTCAGAAGAGAACATGTGACTTTTTTCCCCTTAAAATATGAGCACAGGTGATGATTATCTCATCTAGGAAAGAGTTTTTAAGAAGAAGGTGTATCTTCTCCACACCTTTCTTTTTCCTTTCATTTGTCAACTGCAGACAATGTTAATGAAGGCCTAGGGCTTCAGAGAGCTAAGTGATGTGAAGATCCTGGGTATCCATAACACCACATCAGGAAAAGCTACCTGCCAGCCATGAAAGACTATCTTGGAGTATCGCACCAGCAAGAAATAAACTTCTGTAGTATTTGAGACACTGTGTATTTTTGGATCTGTTTGTTATAGCAGCTGGTGTCACTCTAATATATTCACATTACTTCAAGATACCAAATCCAAGGTAGGAAATTTAAAAAGTTAGATGAAGATGACAGTTAAGGAGGAGGCTGAATATTTTTTACAGCGTTCAGCCAAAAGGAAGGAGGGAGAACATCCAGGAGGTCCTGATATGTCTAAACACATTTGAAAGGCAGTCCTAAAAGAGAAGAGATAAGAATTTTATGAGAGTCCAGAAAGCTTACCTATGAACAAGTGGCAGTCAGAGAGGCAGGTTTCAGTCTAATTTAGCAAACACATTCTAACCATTTTCTGTATTCCAAATGGCTTTGCCAAACAGCAATTCCCTGGCACTAATCTTCTCTGAGCCCAAATTGGATGAACATCTGAAGGCATTTGTGCTTTAGGCAAAGTGGAGAAGACATTATCTCTAAGGCAGCTCTCCTCTCTGAGTGCCCACACGATGATGTTATGCATGTGTAAGTGGCATTTAGTCATGCGGAATGGATGTTAGAATGGAGGCAGTCTTGATACCACAGATCGACGTCTTCTGCGTGGAAATATGCTGATAGACAAGCAAAGGAAACAGTTTCACATTTTCATGATTAAATGACTAATTTCTAAGTTAAGAAAATACAGTGGGAAATTATCATTAATAAGGAGTCATTCAGTCATTACACATTTACTAAACACTTAGTATGTATCTGACACTGTCTTATGTAACTACAGGGCATGGCTCCTGTTCTCAAGGACAGTATGATCTACAAGAGGAGACAGGATGTATACACCTTTGAATATTCATTATTCTACTGTAAGATCACCAGGGCAAGTGGAAGAAGCCAGAAAGACAGCATGCTGGAGGAGAACATGCCCAGCATTTGGAGCCAAAAGAACAAGACTCAAGGTCCTTTCCTGCCTCCTGTTGGCTATGAGATCTTTAGGAACTCATTAATCTTTTTGATACTCAGTTTAAATTTTTTATAATAAACTAATCCATACTTATATTTTAAAATTGGGAAAAATGTCACAGCTTTATAACATTTAGTGAATGTTAGCCATTACTTCTAAACTCAGAGCAACTGTTAATAATTTTAGTCTCTTCCAAAAACTAGAAGATATATATACTCTAGACTATTTTAATACCTACAAGTTTGGAACTATAATGATTCCAACCCTGAAAAGGAGGATTACAGGGCAGACACATGTGAGGAAAAGGGCAATTATAGCTAGAGAACAGAGAGGACCTGAGCAGGTAATCCTGGGGCACAAATGGTTGCAGGAAGAGGAATCCTCCTGGGGAGAGAAGGCTGGGGAAGCAGTGATTCTTGTTTATATTGAAAAGATGAAAAGATAAAAGAATGAATAACCCCTAAAGAATCTTAAGAATTTAGAAGGGGGATGTGAAGTCAACACTTCCCCTCCTTTTGCATAGGGAAAAATTCAGTTCTTCCCTCCGCTGTCTTTCTTCACTGTGTGTCTTTTTTGTTTCCGTTTTTTTAATTGAAGTGTAATTAACATACAGTCATATTAATTTCAGGTGTCTAACAATGATTCAGCAATTCCATACATTGCTCAGTGCTCATCAGGGGAAGTGCGCTCTCAAACCCTTTTTCCTATTTCACGGATCCTCCCATTCATCCCACCTCCAGCAACCACCAGTTTTCTCTCTGGGTTTAAGAGTCTGTTTCTTGGGGTTGTCTCTTTTGTTTTTGTTAATTTTTTGCTATTCTTAAATTCCACATATGAGTGAAATCATATGGTATTTGTCTTTCTCTGACTAACTTATTTCACTTAGCATTATACTCTCTAGATCCATCTTTACTGTTGTAAATGGCAAGATTTTCTTTTTTTATGACTAATACTCTGTGTGTGTGTATGCATGCACACACATTTTCTTTATCCATTCATCTATCAATGGACAGTTGGGCTGCTTCCATATTTTGGCTAGTGTAAATAATGCTGCAGTAAACATAGGGGTACATATACCTTATACCTCTCAGGACGACTAAAGCCTGTGTGTCTTTTTCACCTTCACACAGAACACTTCACTTTTGACATTTCTGTTCACAAATATTTGAACTACCCACCCTTCCCCTCCCCAGCAACACCAAGCAATTTTCTGTGATACCTGCTGGATTTCCTATAATTTCAGTCAATTCTGACATTATCTACCAGGAGATAATGTCAGATCCCACAGGTTAAGGGCTCAGTATCACAGGACTGACCCCCTCCCCTGTATCCCTTTAGATACCAGTTAGAAGCCTAGGTTATCACCTGGATTTGATTAATTTGCTAGAGCAGTTCACAGAATTCAGAGAAACACTATTATTAAAAGATATGATAAAGAATATAGATCAACAACCAGATGTAGAGATATATAGGGCAAGGTCTAGGGGTTCCTGAGTAGAGGAGCTTCTGTCCTTGTGGAATTATATCAAAATATTGAATAAGAGACCTCATCCAGCTTGTAAATCATGGGAGCTGGATTCGAAACAATTTTGCCTGGTTCCCAGACTCATGTTCTTTCTTCTATAACAAAATAGCCTAGAAAAGAGGTAGTGTCTTCTTACGTTATTTGCCAAGATAAATTAACCAGAAGGAAAGTACAGAAATTTAGGAATAGTTTCTCTCTTACGAATGTTTCCTTTGCAGCTTGCATATTTTGGCATGGCTGAAATACTCAGTCACCTTCCCATTCTCTCCTCCTACCTGAATAAGAATTAAGGGGACAATAGGGGAAGAGCTCAGTCAGGTAAAGGAAGTAACTCGTACCTTAGAAGAATAAAAGGAACTGCTTCTTTTTGGATTTGAAAGTAGGACATAGAAGAGGGAGTGGCTAGTGACTAGCACCCCGTGATCTGGGAGAACTCACCTTTCATTTTTTCTTTAGTGGAAAATTTATGTAGGTAGATGGATAAGGTCTTCTCATAATTTGATTGTAACCAGGGTATTTAGTAAATAAAAATGCAGAGAATCTGGGTGCCTGGGTGGCTCAGTGGGTTGAGCCGCTGCCTTCGGTTCAGATCATGATCTCAGGGTTGTGGGATCGAGCCCCACATTGGGCTCTCTGCTCAGTGGGGAGCCTGCTTCCTCCTCTCTCTCTGCCTGCCTCTCTGCCTACTTGTGATCTCTGTCTGTCAAATAAATAAATAAAATCTTAAAAAATGCAGAAGATCCAATTAAATTTGAATTTCAGAAAAGCAATCAGTTTTTAGTATATTCCAAATTTTTACCATATGTCCCAAATCACACTGAAAGTGTTTATGTGAAATTTATATGAGAGTGGATGACCTGTATTTCACTTGGCATTCCTAATTGTAACTGATAGCTGTCTACTTGGCTAGCTAAATCCAAAGGTAAGAGGAAAAGTTTAATGTCAAGGGTTCAAAACCTAAATGTTGCCCAGTTCTCATTGCTGACCTCTTCAGGGAGGGTAAACTTGGAGCCTAGCCTAGATATCCAGCATTAGTCTCATCCCTGTTTCCTGCTAGTTGGTCTTCTGGGCTATTCAGCCCAAACATCCTAATTTAAAATGTTCTCTGTGGTTATAGTTGAAGGGAGGAAATAATTATACTTATAATTCAGCATAAATAATAAAATCAATCCCTTAATTATGCTCTCTAAATTTTGAGTTTCCATCTCTGTCTATTTTGTTTATTCACGACTTGAAAGATACCCTATTGATGTAGGAATTAGCAGATTAGAGGACAGAAGACTTGTGCTCATCTGTGAGACAATGGAAATACAACATTTTGTTCATCAACCACCCTGCTGGCCATCCAGTTAGATTCTCCCCCAAGAGAATCTCTCCAGAGCCACATCATTCCTAAAAGAGAAAATAAAAACAAACAAACCAAAAAAGGACTTGTTATGTGTGGGCTCCTATTTGCTGTTCTCCCAAGGTCACAGCTATTCGCTAAATGAATGAAGTTTCAGGATTTGGTTCTTCAACCTGCGTCTGCTCCCTGTTAAATTGCTGAATTAGTGAGAATGAGGAAACATGGACGAGCCAGACAGTTGCAGTGTCAGTTTCATTCTTTACTCAATTACCCATCTTTTTAGAGAAGATGGAATTTGCAATGCTTTGGACAAATCTGGGATGCCATCTGGGAAAAATAGTCTTGAGGCCACAGAACCAGCTAGGACTCCCAACACTGAATACTCAGGCTGGTGAAATATTTCAGAAGTTCTTTCCCAATCTTAATTTCTAGGTAACCTCCACCTTCTATTATACTTAACAGTCCCAAACCAAACTGCCCACCTAGAGGCTGATTCAGGACTGCCCAACTATTCTATTGAGTTTAAATAAAATAAGCAATACTAACAACTAACGGTTCGATAGCTCTTTACAGTTTACAGACACTTTCACATTGAGATTATCATAATGAATTTCTTCATCTTACAGTAAAAAAGCAAACAAACAAACACACAAAAACCTGTAATGCCTCAAGTAATAGTAAAAACACAGCACAACTAACATCTAAGAAGCAGTTAGTTGCTTTAGGCTTGGCCTTGTACTAAGGACTGGTTATTTACAGAAGTGAAAATAGGCTCATAGGAGAATAAATATTCTCAAGTTTCCAGAGCTGGAAAGAAGGGGAATGCGGATTTAAACCTAGACATTCCCTGTGCCTCCAGTTCTACTATGAACACTGTTATTACATAAAAACATTTGTTGCAGGGAAATATCTTTCCATGTCATAGAGATATTTACTGAGTATAAGAGTTTTCAGGAACATTTCCCCGTTTCTTGCTGTCTTCATTCAGCAGATCTTTATTCAACAGTCTAGGGATGCAGAGATGAATGGCATCGCTGGGAGGAGGAAAACTGGAGAAGGGAGCTGACATGTGAGACCGGCTCCATGCAGCCCCAAGATGCCTCAGTGGGATAGGAGAGTTCCGCGAGGGCACCCAGAGGACATACTTGACTCTAGGAGGACTGGGGTGGGAGGAAGCTCAGAGAAGGTTGATAGAGGAGGTGAGTGTGAAATGCAGAAATATGCAGGCAAGTGAGGGCAAGGGTGTTCCAGGGAAAAGGAGCAGCAAGTGTGAAAGGCATTCAGGGAGGACACAGGTCAGTACATAGGACATCCCAAGTAGCTTAGTGTGAACAGCGCGCTGGAGGCCTGTCGTGGGGGTATAGACCGCCACTGGGAAGGGAGGTCCTTTGTGACATGTGTGAACTTTCCCCTTTTTAGGCAACAAGGAGATATGGGAAGACTTTAAGTAGGCAGGTGACATGATTATATTTATTTGGATTTTAGAAAGAATATCACCGAGAGAATACATTTGGAGGGAGGGCAGGTAAAAGTAAAGAAAAAACCAGTTTTGTAGCTGCAGCGTTGGTTGTTAACTTTAGATATCATTCCTCCTTAATTTGAACTGATGAGAATGTCATCAAAAGGCCTGATTTAAGGATTCTTTTTAAGGTCCAGCCTAATTTCTTATTAATTGAATTTTGTTTTTGAACCTTTATCCAACAATTATTATGTGTCATATATTGTGTTGGTCGACACTATGGTTATTTGTATTTTACAGAAAAAGAGACTGAGATGTAAGGAGGTTAACTAACTTGCCCGTCTTATACAGTCAATTGACGATAAAGCTAAATTTTAAACTGTGGGATTGTAGAGTGTGTGCTCTTTATGCTATTTTTAAACTATATTATTCTGATGCTGCCTGTGGATAAGAGCTTGACTTGCATTTCAATTACATGCTGGAGTCTGGAAGAGCACTACTCCTTAAAATAACCCATCTGTACTTATTACCTGACCACACTTTATCTGTGAAACCAACGCCATCTTCTGTGTTTTAATGATGATTTGGAAGATACTGAATCTTTTCTTTCAGCTGCTAGCCAAGGTTGGGCTTTCACCATCGACCCATGTCAACAAAAAATGTTGAAAAAATAGAGACTAGAATGCAGATTTTACAGCTGAAAACATCCTTGGGCAAAGTTACTTAATGATGTCCTGATACAAACTCTAAGGTACAGTGTCATTAGGTGTTAAATGATAAAAAGCTTCTCTGACCAAATAATGAGAGAAACAGTGGATTAAACATAGTTGAACAGCTCTTTCCCCTCTTTGAGATCTCAGCATATTTAGTATAGAAGAGGGTATTGTGAATCTTGAGTATTCAAGAAGGTAACGTCTTTCAACCCATTTGGTCCCCAGATCTTTTTCTCTGACACCGACACATTTGCCTTATGCTGCCCTACCTTTGCAAGGAAACTGCAATTCAGAAAAGCAAGCGACTTAGACAATTCTAGATTTCCTACCTCTCAGAAAACTCTGCCAAGTTATGCTATCAGTATTATGCGCAGAAGATGCCTCCTTGAGTCCATTTCAATATAGGTATCTCTTCTCCTCTTGGAGATGGTGCAAGAGGAAAAGTGCTCTTTCATCACATTTCTGAAGTAGGAAATTTCCCAAAGAGCCATGAAGCAAGCAGGTAATATCCCAAGAAGAGAGAAAAACGGGTATCAGTTTTTATATCCCAAACAGGTCACCAGTGAGTGTACTGGGTCAAGCACCTACAGTCTTGAGTTGCACTTTACAGCCAAAAGCTTCTCAGTAGAGGCTGTTTGGGGTAATCCGCTTTGTTCATTTGATTTTTTTTTTTTTTAATGTTATTCTCTCAGCAAATTTAATCCTCATCCCTGGAATTCTCTATATTTTCTTGTTATGATGAGAGTGAACAGCTGGTCCATTTTGTTGACTCTGTTGACAGCGTTCAGTTGCTTTTCCCAGCCCCCTCCCCCTTTTTTCCCAGACAGTGCCTGGCTCACTTTGGCTACTGTCTGACATGTCAGCTTACAGGACCTCAGCTCCCAGCTGTTCTTCTCTTTCATGCTATGGATTATTCTTTGCATTAGATTCAAACGTGGCTTTGCACTTCCAAAGGGCTAATCTGTTTCCACAGCAACTCATTAAATGGGGGTAATTTGATGCAAGACCTGCCTAAAACTTCTTCTTCTTCTTTTTTTTTTTCTGTAAGTTTTTGCATGTGTGTATAAATACCCGTGTGCACTTCCAAGCTCAGCACTGCCTTCCGAGAGTCACTTTGCAAAACCCTGACCATATTTCCAATTAATAGCAGAGTTCTGTCGGCCTTTTGGCTTTTTAAACAATACATTTTCATTAGGAAATGAAAGAGGAAAATCTATTTTCTGAACAATATTTAAACTAGAAATTATAAGGGGAAAAAAAGGAAATTTAGTGTTTTCCATGTTAGTTTGAATACAGTCATACTTAACAGATAGTACCCAAAAGCTTTGAACAAGATAGTAAGTAGCTAAAAATATGGAATATAGAGAAGTGCTAACTTACATGACTAGTTCCCAACTTGGATGCTGCCTGCTTCTCCTTAATGTCAAATGGTTTTCCGGCAACATCATTTCCTTCAGGTCCCTTAAACAAAAATTTTAAAGTGAGAAAAGCAAAAATATACTTTCTCATAGGCATTAATTGTTGAAAATTCTTTTTTTATTCAACACTTTACATGGCTTGGAACACAATAGTGCCAGACTAAGATTCTAAAAATTAGGAAACATTTTATGATCTTTTGTGCTCCTTGAAAGCAGAATCTAAATGTTCTCTATCTATTTATACTCCTAGCCACTAGCACAGTGTCTGGAACAGAGCTAACACTTAATAGATGCTTGGGGGGTTGTTTGTTTGTTTATTAATGAAAAAGGAAACTAAATTTTAAAATACATCTTTACAGTAGTAGGTGATATGATTATTCACAGTATATGATTATTCCTCTTTCCTTGTAGGTGGGGATGCTTCCTGCCCTCACTGATTTTTGGCTTGGCCATGTGACTAGCTTTGAAAAACTGAATATGAAAAGCTTTTAGAGACATGGCAACTTTCTACTAGTGGCCTTGTGTTTCTGCTCTCTTCCATGAGCTTATAGCCTGGGTTCTAAGTGAGAACATGTGGAATAGGTCTATATTCACTTGTAGTCTAGAGGGGAGCTGTAGTCTACATCTCACAGGTCTCCTGTAAAGTGAGCAAGAAGTAAATGTTCATTATTGTAGGTCATGGAAATTCTAGAATTGATTGTTACTGAAAAAAAAATTGACTAATACATAGACAAAATACATTGTGCTATGCCATTATATATTATGTATAAAATGATGTACATGTTATATACATGTATTATACATACAGATTATGTATACCTAATCTGTATATTTTATATATATTCCTGATCATAACTTCACAACATATTATTTTCTGTGTCATAGAAGAGAAAACTGAGGATTAGGAATCTTATCCAGAATCATACAATTCTTAGTAAAGAAGTGGGATCTGAGCACATGTCCCTCTGATTATCCAACCTCTATTTTCTCTTCATATGAAGCTCACAAAATACATTTAAAATAGAAATTCAGTTAAAGTCCTGTTTATACTTAGATTAAAAATTATTTTAGTATAGAACTAAAATGTACTTTCCTTTCACCTAAGTGAAAGCATTTTAATTCAACTGAACAAATATTTATTGAATATTTTCTATGTGTCAGGCAATATATCAGCTTTTGGGGGAAATGCGATAGATCAGACACAGTTCTTGCCACCAAAAGTCTTGTCCTATAGTATAACCTCATAGTCTGAAAACCGTAGATTCTAGTTGTGATAGACACAAATGAAAAAACAATATGACTGAAGTGCCAGCAGTTGGGTCTCAAGATTTTTCCATTTATTAACACTATAAGGGGGTGACCTATGGATCAGTGAATGTTCCTTTCTATGCCAAAGGCATAAATTAGACTCATTCTCTCACCAAGGGCAGTTTGGCTAAGCAGCTATTATAGCCAACAACTCTTAGACCTAGATGGATGGAGAATGTATTTTAAATAAACAAGATAAGTGCCATACTTAGGAAGATTTCCTCATAGACAAGAGTTACTCAGCCAGACTTGTTTCTGGATCAATAAAATTGCTTTTTCCTATATTATTCACATTATTCCACACTATTAGCAACAGCTATTTTTTGCACACTGGTATGCCTATCTGGTCTGAGCTAATTGTTGAGGATGTACCCATAGGGACATATCTGTGGGAGAGGTATGCCAACCAAAATGAAAGGAGTTTAGTGCTTCAGGGAACTGGCTGAGTCAGATAGGACTAACATGAAGTCTAGGCCATCCACCTTATTTTATATGGGACTCTGGACAGATTACTCTCCTCTACTTAGTTTTTTCAGGTATAAAGGAAATCTCTGCTCCACAAGTTAGCCATGAGGATTGGATAAGATTTATCATCTGCAAAGCAGGTAGCATAGTGCCTGGCACATACTTGGTGTTCAAAGATGAGCCATTACTGAAAGTGAAATGCTGACTAAAAGCACTTAGAGGGCCAACATGAATGATAGTTACAGTACGCAAGGGGATTAATCTTAGGATGTATAAACATGTTCAGATGTGGCCTCTTCATTTGCTGGGACACACCAAAGTTTTGTAGAGTAAAAGCAGTGTGAGGAGTCCATTGGAGCCCTATGAATGTTTGTAATACGTTCTCTAGCCAACAGTATCTTCTGCCACCAAGTCTCCAGTCCATTGGCTGCTACCTCCTCATCAGCCAACACCTCTATTCTTATTCCACCTCTGTGAAATTGCTCTGAAAATCCGTGGGTAACACAGGGCAGATGGGAAAGGTATTCTGGCTCCAATTAATCAAGCCAAAGGAAGACAGAGACCAAATGTGGAAAACCTCAGGCCAGAAGAGAAAGAAGTGCCATTAAGTGATTAAGCATCAAAAAATAAAGTTTAAAATAAAAACCATCTTGCCTCCTAAATGCGTTCTAATTACTAAGATACAAAAATGAACACAGGAGTGACTTTTTGGAATCTGGTAATCATTGTTCAACGAAGCTGACTTTCCTTCCCTGGGTAGGTATTTATTCATCCAGCAGGCATCTAAGTAGCCTTCTTTTCTCCCTCCTACTTACTGCTACAGAGCAGAGTGGCTCTGTGCAAAAGGGCTGGGCTGCCAGAGAATGATCTCGTTAGTGTAATTTGGAAGTCTGAGCAGAAATAGTGTCTTCCTTAATTAAAATAAAACTGAAACTCTCCAAAGTTGGCACTGTCTTTGGGCAAAGTGAGGACGGGGACAGCAAGGCATGGAACTGTTCTACTCCACTTTTAACACGGATCACTTATAAACCCAGACCTTCTTCATATATTCTCCATAGCCTAATTGTTAAAATGGGGGTAGGGCTGAGAATTTTCTTTTCATTAAAAAAAAAAAAAAGGATATTAGAATGCCTTTAATAGCAAGAAATGGAAACTTTCTACTCAAAGTGACTTTAATTTAGGGGACTATATCAAGAAATGCAGAGGAACGCAGATCTCCAATACCATATAATCAGAGTTGTAGTGATGCCATCAAGTTTTAATTTCTCTGTTCCGGGGCGCCTGGGTGGCTCAGTGGGTTAAGCCTCTGCCTTCGGCTCGGGTCATGATCTCAGGGTCCTGGGATCAAGTCCCACATTGGGCTCCCTGCTTGGCGAGGGGCCTGCTTCCTCCTCCCTCTCCCTCTCTCTGCCTACTTGTGATCTCTCTCTGTCAAATAAATAAATAAAATCTTAAAAAAAAAATAATTTCTCTGTTCCACCATCCTAAGTTTGGTGTCAGAATCACAAGATAACTGTGGCAATTGCAGGAGTGACTTCCAGGCATGAGGATGTGCAGGGGAAGTAGAGGACTACCTTTTCATGTGTTCCTTTTAAAGTGTAAAGGAGTCTTTCCCAGAAGCCGTCAGACTTCTCCTTGCATCTCACGGGGCAGCACTGCATCACATGGCTACCCAAGCACCAATCACAGGTAACAAAATTGAGACTCTCCCTGATTTTTATGGACCAGAGGTGGTCCTGGAGCAGAAGGCAGTGTGAAATAGGTTAGGTTATGAAACAAAACAGAGTTTTGCTAGAAAGGCAGAAATAAGGTAGAAAGTGAATATTGCTTAGGCAGAGTTAAAAATGTAGAATTTTTTAAAAATCTAGGAAATAAAGTCAATAAATTCAGAGTGTCAGAAGTCTGGAAAATGTGGCAGACTTGGCATGTTAATGTTATAACTTGTTTTCTTGAGCCTGAGGTGTCTGCACCATCCATGAGAAAAATCTTTTCTGTCTCTCCTTAAGAAGAGACAAAGCTGGGCTTCACCTAGCAAATATCATCTTCAAACATATGGCGTAGGAGATCTCTTCCAGGGATGTCCCTGATTGTTTTTTTTAAATTTTTTTTCTTTTTAATATGCCAATTCTAACAAATATGTTAGTCATTTGAGCCATTGATTGAATAAGATTTTTAAACCCAACTCTGGACTCAGTGGGAAAATATGCACGTTAGATTAAATATGTCTTGCAAAGGCTGCAAAGACTTAAATGAGGCACCATATACCAGGTATTTGCCATTGCTCAATAAATTCTTGGTCTATATGCAAACCAAGAAAAGTGGAAAACTCACCGGTCCTCTTGGTTTCTATTTCCTGCCTGATGACCCATCTCTTTCCAGATGTTGGACGTTGGGAAATAACCTCTTTTTCCATGAAATCTCACTCATTAACCATAATGATGCAGACCAGTCCTTGCAGGTCTCCACAGTACATTAGTCAACACAGCATAACTATTCATACAACAAGATACAAATTAAAAGTAAGAAGGTTGTCTTTTTCTTTTAAAGATTTTATTGATTTTTATTTAAATTCAGTTAGCCAACATATAGTACATCATTAGTTTCAGATATAGTGTTCATCAGTTGCTTATAATACCCAGTGCTCATCATATCACATGCCCTCCTTAATGCCCATCACCCAGATGCCTCATCCCCTCACTCACTTTCTCTTCCACAACCATTAGTTTGTTTCCCAGAGTTATTCAGGGTTTGTCTCCCTCTTTGATTTCTTCCCATTGATTTTCCCCTCCTTCCCCTGTGATCCCCTGCACTATTTCTTATTTTACACAGATGAGTGAAACCAAATGATAGTTGAGATGTGGTCTATATATACAATGGAGTATTACTCAGCCATCAGAAAGGATGAATGCCTACCATTTATATAGATGGAACTGGAGGGTATTATGCTAAGTGAAATAGGTCAATGAGAGAAAGACAGCTAGAAATTTTTATTTATTTATTTGAGAGAGAGAAAGAGAGAGAACATGCAAAATAAAGAGAGCATGAGCAGCAAGGGAGGGACAGAGGGAGAGGGAGAAGCAGACTCCCCACTGATCAGGGAGCCTGACACTGGGCTAGATCCCATGACCTTGAAATCATGATCTCAGCCAAAGTAGACGCTTAACTGACTGAGCCACCCAGGTGGACCAAAGTTAAGAACATTGTCTTTTTATTACAGACACACCTGAGGAGGTTTCCTCTGCTTCAACATAATTTCTTCTTAATCTTCTCATGTTTGCTGTGTATATAATGTCCCCATGTACCCAGTGGTGGAAATGAAGAAAAGCATTTCTACTCCTCTACTCCGTCTTACTTCTCATGTTTTTGTTTTGGATTTTTTTTTAACTATTTAAAGTTGGTTCAATTACATAAAGTTAGGACAAGATCATTAGGGGAAAAATGAAAGAAAAAAAGAAAAAAATCTGCTAGACTGTTTCTCAGAGTGATTTAACTATTCTCTATCCCCATGATTGCTGTGTGAGAATTTCAGTTGATCCACATCCTTGCCAACAATTGATATGATCAGTCTTATTAATTTTTGCCTTTCTCATGGATCTGACCTATTGCAGTCTTAATTTACATTTCTCAAAATGACTTTTTTTTAAAAATTTTATTTATTTATTTGACAGAGAGAAATCACAAGTAGATGGAGAGGCAGGCAGAGAGAGAGAGAGAGAGAGAAGCAGGCTCCCTGCTGAGCAGAGAGCCCGATGCGGGACTCGATCCCAGGACCCTGAGATCATGACCTGAGCCGAAGGCAGCGGCTTAACCCACTGAGCCACCCAGGCGCCCCTCAAAATGACTTTTTATGTGCTTACTTGCCATCCGTATATCTTCTTTGGTGAAGGATCTCTTGAAATTTTCTTGTTATTTAATGGCAGGAGTTTATTATGTATTCTAGATACCAGTCTTTTGTTGGTATATGTTTCAAAAATATTTTCTATAAACATTGAGTTACATTTTCATTGTTGTGACAGTATCTTTTGAAAAACCAAAATTTTATACTTTTGATGAAGTCGAATTCATTGATTTTTTCTATTATAATTTAAGCTTTTTGTTTCCATTTAAGAAACTTCTGCAAAACCAAAATCCCTTTTCCTTTCCTCACATAATTTTATCTCTTACATTTAAGTCTGTGATTTATTTCTAGTTAGTTTTTATAAATGGAATAAGATAAGGATTAAGGTACATTTTTCATCACCATTTGCTGAAAATATTATCTTTCCCCTACTTAACTGTATTGGCATCTTTGTCAATGATCACCACAATATATATGTGGTATAATTTAATTATGTTCCATTGGTCTATTTGCATATCTTTATACTACTAGCTGTCTTACTATGTAGCTTTATAATAAATCTTAAAATCAACTAATATGATTTTCCAACTTTTTTTTTTCAAAATCACTTTGGGTATGGTAGGTCCTTTGCTTTTCTATGTAAAATTTAAAATCAATTTCTGTGAAAAGCTCTGCTGAGCTCATGATTTCTTTTATCCTCTTTAATGTACAGACACTAGTTATACGGATTAGGTTACAACAACTGTTTCATTGTCTGTATCTACCGATTTTATCATGTGTCATTTCTGTTCCTGGTTCTATTGATTTTCTTCCCCTTCACTGTAGATGTTGCTTCTTCTTTACACACCTAATAATTTTTTTTTAATTTAATAATTTTTCTGGAATGAGGGTGTGCATTTTACCCTGTATATTTTTGCATTTTTATAAATCTTCTTGATCTTAGTCTGGAATGCAATTAAATTACTTGAAAACCTTTAGGTCCTTCTATGTCTTGCTCTTACACATTTTTAGGCAGGACCAGAGCAATCTGCAATCTAGGGCTCTTTTCCCCTCTACTGAGAGCTCTAACCATGTGCCACAAGGTTTTCCACTCTGATGAGTGCTGCCACTCATCATCATTCCAAGCCTTATGTGAATTGGGATTATTTCACCTGCTCTTTTGTGAGAGAAAGTTTGCAGTCTTTGAATTTCCCACCATCCTGCTCACTTTCTAGCTTTCACCTCTTCATATACCTCTGTTCTCTCTGAAACTCTGCCCTATAAATTCTGGTTACTGTGGCCTTTCTGAATTCTCAGTTTTATCTCTAAATCAGGAATTCCAGGCTCTGTTTGGCTTCTCTTCCCTTGCATTGCAACCTGGAAACTCTCTTTAGCCATTATGTGGGAAATAGTAATTTAGTTTGTATGTTTCCTTTCTCTAAAAGATCACTGTCCTGAACTACCTGTTGATTGAAATCTGAAAATTATTCTTTCAAATATTTTGAATGGTTTTTCCTTATTTCAGCTGAGAAGATAAATATTGTCCTTGTTATTCCCTATGGCTAAGAAAGGAAGTTGAGTTTTTAAATTTCTTCATTCAGCACTTTCTCAGCTTCATTAAGATAGATATTAATTTACCCAATTTATGGAGTTTTTAGTTGGCTTCATTATTGTCAGAAACCTAATCATACCTGATTTGCAAGTTGAACAGGTTATCATAAGCTTTTAGATTGAGATTCACTGTTGAGAATTGATTGAAACTGGTTAGTGCAGATTAATAATGAGAATAGCTCTGATAATATGAAGATCAGAATTAAATTAAATTGGTACTAATTAGAATTTCTATTTCCTTTTTTTTTAGTGAGGAAAAGAAGCCTTATGAATTTTACTAGCAATGTGTTTGTGAATATTTGTGTCAGAGAGGGCTAATGCAATGATGTTAAGTGAGATAGCAAAGCAAAAACTCATCACCCCAATTTTCCAGCACTGGAGTCTTAGAGTAATTATATTTAGGAAAGAATAAGAAATACTATCCTAAATCCTGCCAGTCCTAAGAATTTATGAATCATCTTCAAGTTTAAAGTAATAAGTGATCCTGTGGTTAATACTTTGGGTCAAATTATTGGTCACCGTGATAGACTGTTTGTCAGAATAGCCCCAATTTGTTCACATATTCCTCTCTCCATGCCTTTGAGTACTGCTTTCTCACACAAACTCAGGCATTGACTGTGTGATTTAGCCAGTGGACATTTGCAAATGTGATGTAAGTAGAAATTTGAAAAGTACTTGCATATTGGTTCTTGCTTTTTCCCTCCTCTTAAACCATGCAGCCACTCTGTTTGTAAATTTAGAATAACCTGTTAGGCACTGATAGACCACATTAAGGAGAAAAGAGGGACCCCATATGATTTGAAAGATGGCTCTAGTGAATCTTGGCTGAGGTCAACTGTGGAGGCCCAAATCAGCTGAGTGTTTCCCAAATAACATTCTATATGGTTGTGTGTTGAATATTTGGTTGTTCTTCACACTACTAACTTTTGGTGTGAATTTTTATGTAGCAAAGCTAACTGATATACTTTTTTATCTCATAGGAAAGATTCTCCTTCTTCTTGGGGTTAGCACAAATAGTACAGGAATTATTTCTTAGTTTGTTAGGGATGCTATAACAAAAAGAGCCTAGATTGGTGACTTAAACAATACTTATTTCTCATAGTTCTAGAGGCCAGGAAGTACAAGATTTGGTGTCTAGTGAGGGCTCACATCCTGGTGCACAGATAGCTGTCTTCTCACTGTGTCCTGACATCACAGAAGGGGCAAGAAAGCTCTCTAGGGTATCTTTTATAAGGGCATCAATCCCATTTATGATGCACCCTTGACCTAATAACCCACAGAAGGCTACCGCCAAATACCACAATACCATGGACTAGGTTTCAACACATGAATTTTTGCAGGAAGACATAAACATTCAGTCAATAGCAAATTAGTTGGGCATATCTAGTTGAGTTGCAGCTTTTACACTGGTAAAAGTCTGCTCAAATGCTACTCAAAGATAGCCTACGTTTTGGTGCCTTCTCTAAAATACAGGGAAATGGGGTTAGGCATTGTGTTTCAATGCATTGTAATTTAATGTTTTTTTTAATATGCTCTTCCCTTGATACCTAACTATTCCACATTTTTGCCAGTAAAATATCTAAATCTGGATTAGTTATTTCTCTACTGAAAACCTCTTTGTGGGTTCCAGTGCAAAATTTAGTAGGTCATTGATGTGAAAATTTGTTTCTTGTGCTCACAGCATCCGTTTTTACTTTTTGTCTTTTGAATAGTACCCTGAATTTTCCAATCATGAGATTTGGAAGGCAACAGCATATGCTTGGCTCTGAGAATGAGTTTTGATTGGTTTAGGCTAATTAGCATGTCCACAAATCCCTGCCACATTGACTGGCTCAAGGATGTACATGTGTGCCAAGTCAAGACCTAGCCAAGAGGACTCAATTCTATGACTTCAGCTGAGCTGTTAAAGAAGCAGACTTTCTCTTATTGTCCACTAGCCATAAGTCAGTAAGCATGGAACCATAAAGCAAGGACACTAAAAGCAGCCAGCCAACCTATAGAAACAGAGCTCAGAAAACAGAGGGAAACTATATGTGGTCACATCATTTTTAACTCCCGAAGCACCATCATCATCTTAAATTGCCCTGACCATGGGCTGGCTATTCCCTCAGGTGGATAAGTTTTTCCCTCCCTTAATCCCTACTCTCTTTCTCCCTCTGCCCCTTCCTTCCTTCTTTTTCTTTGGTTCCATTAAGTGTTTTGGAGTACAGCACCCTAAATAATTTAGTTTCTCATGGTTTTTAAGCCAGGTATTTTCCCATGTTTTAGTGACATTTATTTATTCATTTCTTTCAATATGCAGTAAGCAAAAGATATCATAAATAATCATTTAATGATATTTGTGCAATCAGAATAAGTGGTATGAAGGAAAAGTGCAAGATTCTAGTAAAATCTATAATGGCGGAGCCTAATCAAGTCTGCATGTCAGGGAAGGCATTCCCTGAGGAGGAACCACTTCTGTGGAGACCCAGACTCCTGGGGACATTTCAACTCGTTGTCAGTTTTGTTGGAGTTTGGGCTTGCCTTATGTCTCCCAGGCTTGGAAGTCAGGAGAAGTAGGAGTTTGGACAGTGTGGATACCGAGTTGAGCAGGCAGGGACAGAGCATGTCACGGAACATTCTTAGAAATGGACATGATGCTCAGACATTTGGAAACTCTATTCTGAACGGTATGCTTTTCTCTCTGCTTACCACTCTTTTGAAATACTTTTAAAAAAATCTATTCCCATTTTCTTTTTAGATATCAGCTCCTTTTTGGGGTTACAGAAATAAACATAGCAGACTTCACTTTCAAGTAGAAGGCAGTATGCTCTCTCCCTTCTCTGGTAGCTTCTTTTTGTCATTACAGTTTCTCCTTTGTTGGGAGCGACACATAAAACTAATGGGAAAGCCCAACTTTCAACAAGACATCTTAAAACACATTGATGGGCAGTCAGGTTCTACCATGAAGGAAGTATCTGTCAGTTACTTCCAGAAAATGGGGGGGTTTGCCTTTTGGCAGGGAACCGAGAACATGATGCCACAGACTGACTTCTCTAATAAAGGCTGCTGGATTTGAAATAGAAATTTCAGCAAACTGGGCTCTCTATTCTGTTCCATTGATCTATGTGTCTGTTTTTGTGCCAGTACCATGCTGTCTTGATGATGACAGCTTTGTAATAGAGCCTGAAGTCGGGAATTGTGATGCCACCAACGTTGGCTTTCTTTTTCAATATCCCTTTGGCTATTCGAGGTCTTTTCTGGTTCCATATAAATTTTAGCATTATTTGTTCCATTTCTTTGAAAAAGATGGATGGTACTTTAATAGGAATTGCATTAAATGTGTAGATTGCTTTAGGTAGCATAGACATTTTCACAATATTTATTCTTCCAATCCAGGAGCATGGAACATTTTTCCATTTCTTTGTGTCTTCCTCAATTTCTTTCATGAGTACTTTATAGACCCTCAAATCTATGGTCAACTAATCTTCGACAAAGCAGGAAAGAATGTCCAATGGAAAAAAGACAGCCTTTTCAATAAATGGTGCTGGGAAAATTGGACAGCCACATGCAGAAAAATGAAATTGGACCATTTCCTTACACCACACACAAAAATAGACTCAAAATGGATGAAGGACCTCAATGTACGAAAGGAATCCATCAAAATCCTTGAGGAGAACACGGGCAGCAACCTCTTCGACCTCTGCCGCAGCAACATCTTCCTAGGAACAACGCAAAAGGCAAGGGAAGCAAGGGAAAAAATGAACTACTGGGATTTCATCAAGATCAAAAGCTTTTGCACAGCAAAGGAAACAGTTAACAAAATCAAAAGACAACTGACAGAATGGGAGAAGATATTTTGCAAACGACATATCAGATAAAGGACTAGTGTCCAGAATCTATAAAGAACTTAGCAAACTCAACACCCAAAGAACAAATAATCCAATCAAGAAATGGGCAGAGGACATGAACAGACATTTCTGCAAAGAAGACATCCAGATGGCGAACAGACACATGAAAAAGTGCTCCATATCACTCGGCATCAGGGAAATACAAATCAAAACCACAATGAGATATCACCTCACACCAGTCAGAATGGCTAAAATCAACAAGTCAGGAAATGACAGATGCTGGCGAGGATGCGGAGAAAGGGGAACCCTCCTACACTGTTGGTGGGAATGCAAGCTGGTGCAGCCACTCTGGAAAACAGCATGGAGGTTCCTCAAAATGTTGAAAATAGAACTGCCCTATGACCCAGCAATTGCACTATTGGGTATTTACCCTAAAGATACAAATGTAGTGATCCAAAGGGGCACATGCACCCGAATGTTTATAGCAGCAATGTCCACAATAGCCAAACTATGGAAAGAACCTAGATGTCCATCAACAGATGAATGGATCAAGAAGATGTGGTATATATACACAATGGAATACTATGCAGCCATCAAAAGAAATGAAATCTTGCCATTTGCAACAACATGGATGGAACTAGAGCGTATCATGCTTAACGAAATAAGTCAAGCAGAGAAAGACAACTGTCATATGATCTCCCTAATATGAGGAAGTGGTGATGCAACATGGAGGCTTAAGTGGGTAGAAGACGAATAAATGAAACAAGATGGGATTGGGAGGGAGACAAACCATAAGTGACTCTTAATCTCACAAAACAAACTGAGGGTTGCCGGGGGGAGGGGGTTTGGGAGAAGGGGGTGGGATTATGGACATTGGGGAGGGTATGTGATTTGGTGAGTGCTGTGAAGTGTGTAAACCTGGTGATTCACAGACCTGTACCCCTGGGGATAAAAATATATGTTTATAAAAAATAAAAATAAAAAAAAAATTTCAGGAAACTGCACTGCTTTTAGCAAGTAGCTGTTAGCATCTTCCAGGGCTGAATACAAATATGACTCCACTCAGTGAGAGCTTCTAAGTCTGTGGGATTTGGAGGGCTCCTGTGTAAGTTACATTCTAAATTTAAATGTTCTGGGAACACAGATTGGACTATTCTAGGGGATTTGCCTTAGAAATAACCAAATCTGAGTGGAGGTTTCTATTCTGCCAAATGAGGCCAAGAGCTTTCACATCAAATTCCTTTTGGGTGGTGACTTTTTATTTCAGAATCATTTTGGCTTTCAAGATATATTTGTGATTTCTGCCCAGCCACTGAGTAAAATAATTCCAAAAGACAGGAAGATGCACTGGCTACTCTGATTCTGGTCAATATGGGAAATACCAATGCTGAACTCTGTGAGTTGTAGCAGTTTCTATCCAGTCCTATTTTGACTCCCTGTTAATGTGGACCCAGTTGGCTTCAATATTAATCCCATTCTCTCAAGATAGGCAGATATGCTTAGTGACATGTAAAGTGATTCATAGGAACTGTTTGTTTATTTATATGGTGACATGTGTGCAAGAATTGGTGGTGGGAATGAAGTCTTTCTTGAACAAGAAAAGAGCAAAGAGAAAGGCTATTTCTGTGGGTCATTTATGTATAAGAAGAAACTTATTTTATGGAAAATGAGCAAACATGGCCTTGGGTGCTTATTGATACTGTATTAGACAAATAGAAAGAGGGTTATGTTTTGCTGTTATTTCTATTCCTAGGTTGGATATTACTAATTGAGATAAGCAAGGAATGCTTTTTCCTCACCATAATTCTTTGGGTAGACATTGTTTCTCATGATTATGTAAATTTTGGGAGGGATTAGAAGAATGAGATGGTTCAAGGAATTTTCAAATTGTTATTGTTATTGCCCAAATATCTCTTGAAATACTTTCTTTTGTCCTTGAGGAGAGTTCCTCCCTTATCTCTTAAGGCATGTTTTATGTCTTGGGTGGACTGATGTGGGTGGAGCTATCTAGTAGTATGAGGTTTGACCTACCAAGCTTTGGATAGAAAGCTAAGGCAACATGCAAAAAAAAATTCAGAAGATGCTGCCTTTGATTCTAGAAAATAAAAACTTTATTACAAAATTCTCATTGCCTCTTGGGGGAATTATATTTGATGACAGAGCAAGACTGTTAGAATTGGTAAACTAAACAAATTTGAGGTCGTTGTTGCTAGCAGGATTTGCCGAGTGAAGTCAATGGACTCTAGTGTTTGCCTGTTTATTAATAGTCAGGCTTATTAATTTGAGGTAATTGTGATAGGAGTTTAATATACCTTGGATGAACAAGTAAGTACATACATACATGAATTAAAGAACAAATTATAAAAAATATGAATTTAATTAGTGAAAAGTATATAGGGGATTTTGTTACAATTATTTTATTATAGAATGTGTTATAGAATGTGAAATGTGTTAATAGAATTTTCTGTCAGCCAAAGGCTTTTTATATCTATTTTCATAAATAAATTTAAAAAATATCTTTAGTATACATTTTACACTTAGAGTTTGGTATTTTATGCAGTACTATTAAAGTCCTGGAAAGAAATTGTCTCTTCAGCAAGCCAAAATCTTATACACAATTTGCTTAGTTCATAAACATCTTTATCTCCATAAATAGTACAAAATACTGCTTTGTTGAAATGATCATAAATCACATGGATGATTATGATATTTTGAAAACATCCTCTTATTCGAAAGGATTGTGAAATAGGTTGGATAAGAGTGATTGTTCTTTTTTAGACACTTTAAAAGACATGCAAATGTCTTTGCATTCCCAAAGACACCTGATCCATCATACTTAAGCCAAAGCTGGAATCTAGAACCTCTGAGTCCAAGCATAATGAGCACCCACTGTTATTTCCATCCTAATATAATCACCTTTATTTTTTCGGATAACAACTTTTCTTTTTGGGAGGAATCACTCCTTCCAAGTTCCTTCCATGTGATTCCATAATGGTTCCAAACATTTCCCACCCTCTTCAAAACTGCAAATGGGCTACTTGTAGCATTTCACCAGCACAGTGTCATGGCCAAGGGCTGGAACTCATAGAGCCCTTCTCTAGAATGTTCTCATGTTGGGTACTGGTCATTATGGGACTATGTCTTTTCCACTCTGGTAGTAAAAGTAGGAAATTAGGAACCTGCTCTCCCTGATACATGGTCATTACTAGTTTGCAAGAGGATAGATACAAGATTTTTGTGAAAGAGAATTCTTGATTTTATTTCCTGTTCTCTTTCCTGCCTTTGTGAGACAATGTTATGTTCTTCCTCCAATTTGTGAACACCCCCTAGTTTTCTCCTATTAAATTTCCTTCTTTCCAAGTGGTATCACAATCTAAATGTCTCATTTCTGAATTCAGTCCATCACTATCTATCTCTGTGGGTGTGGACGAGTGTCTTGAGCTCTCTGAACCTTGTTTCTTATCTGTCAAAAAACAGATAACCCTAGTCCTTGCTTCATAGATTTCTCTGAGAACTAATGTATCAGAAATACTTAGCTAAATGCCTAGAATACAGAAAGTTCTCAATAAATGTAATTTTTCATTGCTTCTCTCAGTATTGTTTAAGCTAGCTTCTGTTGGATTTTTACCACTTTTGACCAAAGGGTCATTTAGTTGAGTCAAATAATTTCTATCTTTGTTCCCTTTCATGTAAATGCTAGGTTTGTAAGATCTAAATTAATGGCATATTCTAGAGAGAGCTAAACCATAAGAGACTCAACTATAGGAAATAAACTGAAGGTTTCTGGAAGGGAGGTGAGTGGGAGGTAACTGGGTGATGGACATTAAGGAAGACTCGTGATGTAATGAGCACTGGGTGTTATATGCAACCAATGAATCACTAAATTCTACCCTTGAAACTCATAGTACACTAAATGTTAACTAAACTGAATGTAAATAAAAAATTAGTAAAATAAATAAAATAGAAAAAAATATTGTGTAAATTAGCTTCTAGTATTTTCCAAATGGAATTTCATCCAAGGTCATGGATAGTCATTTATTCTATGGTCAATATCACATCCAGTCATGGCATTAAAAAAAAAAAAGGCAAAGTCTTTGAATTACAAATCTTTGATCTTAAATTAAAATTTAAGAAAAAGCAGGCAGGAGACATAATTTACCTAGTAGGCAGAATAGGCACTTAGCATCTAGCCTTTTCCTTTCACAAAGTCTCTCACTGATACACTGCCATGGAATTCTATCACACTCAATAGATGCTGTCTTCACTCTGGACGAACTGTAAAAATGTCAGTACAGACACTGTGTTTATGTGAGTTTTCCCTTTAGGTCCACAGGCACATGACATGTATATCAGCAAAAGAGGAGGGAACAGAAGTGATGGGAACATAAAACATAAGCAGAGCTATAAAGAGAATAAGACTCCTCTTTGATACATATTGTACAACATTTCCAAAGTCTTGGGGATATTTTTGGTATAGTTAACTGCTAAAAGATTTCTTTAAAAGTCTGTGGCTCTTCTTTTTTCTTTATCAGTGACAATGCACATCTGGGCTGACAGTACTTTGCACACCTATAGCTTTAATATCTGATAAATCTCCAACAGTTGGTTGGTACCTTTCCTATTTTTATGCTGGATTGAAAAAAAAAATCTTTGAAAATAATATTAAAAGGCATACCTGGGTGGCTCAGTCAGTTAAGTGTCTGACCTACAGCTGAGGTCATGATTTCAGGGTCCTGGGATCAAGTCCAGCATTGGGCTCCTGTTCAGTGGGAAGCCTGCTTCTCCCTCTGCCTGCCACTCCTTCAGCTTGTGCCCTCTCTATCTCAAATAAATAAGTAAAAAATCTTGAAAAAATAACATCAAAAGATGGCATTTAAATCCTATTCTGATTCTTGAAGTTAATGATTTTATAGACTGAAATTTGTCAGGGCAAAAATGCTTTCCTTCTCAACATCAACTTCACCCTCTTGCTCCTTTATCTTAACTGTTAACTTGGGACATAGATTAAAAAAGGGGTCAAAGAAACAAGTTGTCATGATGAAAGCGAGCTAAGTTTTGGGATGGATATTCAAATTTGTCATTCTTTCTTTCTTTTTTTAAGTTTTATTTAAAAAAGTTAAGTTTTTTAAAAACTTTTAAAAGTTAAATTTTATTTGACAGACAGAGATCACAAGTAGGCAGAGAGGGATAGCAGGCACCTTGTTGAGCAGAGAGCCCAATGCAGGGCTTGATCCCAGGACCCTGAGATCATGACTTGAGCTAAAGGCTAACCCTCTGAGGCACCCAGGCACCCCTTAAATTTTTCTCTTAAGAGTTAATGTGCAATGACATATTGACAGCCAGAATAAAACAAGTTAACACTGCAGAAAAGACAGGGCTAAATTAACCTAATGTGTTTTTAATGGACTATTGTCTCTCCTTGAGGAGACAGGGACAGGTAGATATAAGAGGATGTGTGTGTGTGTGTGTGTGTGTGTGTGTGTGTATGTGTCTATCTGTGAAATCATGTGTACTGGGAAAGGAAACAAGACCATATCATTTGTTTTTAAGTAGATTTATTTTTTCTTAAAAATTAAACTTTTTTTCTGAATCTACTAACTTGCATTATCTGTTATGAAGCTTTGTAATTCTATCTACTTAGGAAAGTTAATTTACTAAATTATATATGGGAAAGGTGATTGTTTGCCTCTAAGAATCATCTGTGTATCTGAAATTGCAGTTTATTGTGTTTGAAACAAGTCTGAGTTTCCTGGTGAAATTCCAAATTGTCTTTATTACTTTCCCTTTCTTTGACTGGGAGATAGAGAACAAAATGTTTTATGGGATATGTCCTCTTATTAGTGCAAAGTATATTTCTGTTCAGGCTCTAGTAAGGAACTGGAGGTTGTACCATAACTACTTACTATCTTATTCACTGTGATTCTCAGTTCCCTTATCTATAATATCGAGTAATCATATCAGTTAATCATAGAATTTTTTTTATAAAGACTAAGTAAGATGATACCTGTAAGTGATTTGCCCTCATTCTGGCACAGAGTAAGTGCTCAATATAAGAACGTTCTTAAAAAGGTTGAGTATATAATTTTTGGAATTTTGGAAAATGTTTCTCTCTTCTTGCCTTAACATGACCTTGTTTGAAGTGGCTTTCCATCTGGAAACAAGAGGCATTGGCCCAAGATGTTAGACTCTGCACCATGTGTCTGGAGCATCTAGGGAACTAGGTCCGTACAGTTTGCTTCCTTTTTCCTGGGTTGCTCTCTGAGGAGGGATACTAAATGGTTGTCTTCCTTTGATTCTTGCTTCCATTTAACTACGAGGGGCCCAGGTGAGCTGGAGCCTGCTTCCTTCTCTGAGCACCCAGTAACCAGCGTGGTTCCAGGCATACTTAACAGAGTAAAGCCTTTAAAAGGTCCCAGTGGCTTACAAATCATCAAGTGTGCCTTTTTAACAGATGGTTTTTAAATTTCCATTTTGGGATCTGTGTATCAGCCCTTGTCATCAGGACTTTAATCCTTTTCACTGTATTTCTATTCTTTGGGCTTCATATGAAGGCTGTCCCCCAGGTTTATGCTTAGAGTTGCAAAGGTTTGGCAAAAGACTATACCCAACTTTCAGCTGTGGAGTCCTAGTTAGAATTTAGAACTTGGTTTGTAGTAGAAACAATGTTAGAAACAGTTGGTTCTTAGACTGAGAGGTCTTTGAAGGCCTTAGTACTAGATTGAGTTCTGCATTTTAAGAATCACTGGTGGTCATTTTGTACGAAGGGAAGGATGTTGTAGAAGGGTAAGGAAGTCGCTGCTTCTTTTCTGATATAATTTCAATCACGACCAAAATTTTAATGAGGTTAAAGGGTTAAATGTTTCTTGATGCCATTGCACATCCCACTCTGTACCTTTCTTCTTCTGGTGCCTTTCCTTCTCGCACCTTGTGCCTGCATTCACTTCTGAATAAATACCCCTTCATTCTATATCACTCTAGGTTTTCTTCTTTTCTATCCTTCTATTAGAATTTTCATTACCTCAGTTAATTTGTTATTAGAGTGATTATAGGGGTGCCTGGGTGGCTTATTTGGTTAAGCGTCTGCTTTTGGCTCAGGTCATGATCCCGGTGGCCTGGGATCAAGGTCTGTGTAGGGCCCATGCTCAGCGAGAAGCCTGCTTCTCCCTCTCCCTTTGCTGCTCCCTCTGCCACCCTTCCCTCTGCTTGTGCTCTCTCACTCTTGCTCTCTCTCTTTTATAAAAAATGAGTTGATGGAAACATGGTTCAATAACACTAACTCACATTACTGTCTTTAAAGCCACTTCATACATGCTAGGTGAGCTTCTGAGCAGTTTGTGTAGAGAAATTTAGTAGTCTCAGGATACCCTGTGAGGTAAGTCCTCTTACTATCACTTCTTTACTGGTGAGCAAATGAACCCAGAACCATATAAAAGTGTGTTTATAACACATACCTTTCAGGAATAGAACTGAGATTCAAATCCAGCTTGTTTGATTCTAGAGTCAAACTGTATTAAAGTGAGCAAAGTGATTTTTTTTTTTTTTTAATGACTGTCATTTTAGGCATATCAAGCAGTTTGGAGAAGATATTTTTGGGTCAAGTGTACTACCACGTGATAGGTCCACCCCAAACCTAGACTTCAGGGTCAAGTAACTTTTTGTGTTTCTATTTTTGTATCATCTACTTTCCACTTCTGAGCCCAAAGAATTACTCTTCACAAAGATTGAACGATAGGTGATAGCAAATCTGAGGGCAGGTGGGCAATAACCTTCAAACTCTCTTGGCAAGGTGAATGTTTATAAATCATGACCTGGCCTGTTTTAACCTTGAACTCAGCTTTAATGATCTAAACCTCAACTATAGTAATTGTTGACATCATTAAATCCACTTATGCTCTTAGAGACTTTTTAGCAATAGTACTGGGTGTGCTTGATAATTGAACAACCTAATTTACCTGGAGGAAAATTAATCTCTGTGGACAGAGATTTTTGCAGCCAAAATATATACTTTAGCAGAGTAGGAAGAAGAAATAAGAAAATGCAGTGGAAAAAAAATGATTTCCAATTTTCCTTTTTAAAATTTCAAAAACATGTTAAATATATTCAATTTATGATATTTAACTCCTCCTGAATGACCAAAGGCAATATCACCTACAGGAGAGCACAGATTTTACAAACTCTTTACATATCTGTGAGTTACCCTGATCTTCTTTTTTTAAAAACTTACTCTTCTAGTAGTTTTTTGAATCCTGATTATAGAGAAGAAACATTGAATTGTAGAATTCCAGACACTTTGGCAATTGTGTGTTCTAATGTTCACAGCATAATGATGTATCAATTGGAGGTTGAGGCAAGTGACTTGAGCAAATGTATCAGTGACTAAAATATTAATAGGATAAATCTAGATGACCTTGGATGTGGTGATGCATTTAGAGACAACACCAAAGACAGGATCCATGAAATGAATAACTGATAAACAGAACTTTATTAAAATTAAAAAAAAAAAAAACCTTCACTTTGCAAGAGTAATGTCAAGAAAATAAGACAAGCCACAGACTAGAACTAAATATTTGCAAAGACATTCTGATGAAGAACTGTTATCCAAAATATAAAAAGAACTCTTAAAACTCAACAATTAAAAAAGAAACAACTTGATTAAGAAATGGGCCAAAGACCTTAGTGGACCTTGACCAATATACATAACAAATGGCAAATATGAAAATATGCTCCACATCATATGTCAGCATAGAAATGCAAATTAAGACAACAGTGAGATGCCACTGCATACCTATGAGTATGGTCAAACTCTCGAACACTGACAATACCAAATGCTAGCAAGGATGTACAGCAGCAGAAACTCTCATTCATTGCTAGTGGAAATGCAAAATGGTGCAGCCATTTTGGAAGACAGTTTGGCAGTTTCTTACAAAAATAAACATCACCTTACCATACAATCCAACAACCATGCTCCCAAAAGAATTGAAAACTTATGTCCACACAAATGCCTTTAGTCGAATGTTTATAATGGCTTTATTAATAATTGCCACACTTGGAAGCAACCAAGATGCCCTTCAGCAGGTGAATAAACAAACTGCGGTACAATCAGAAATGGAATATTTATTCAGCGCTAAAAAGAAATGAGCTACCAAGACATGAAAATATTTTATTTATTTTTTTAAATTTTATTTATTTACTTGAGAGGAGTGAGCGCGAGAGAGCACAAGCTGGGGGAGCAGCAGACAGAGGGAGTGGCAGACTCCCTCCTGGGCAGGCAGCCTGACATGGGACTCAATCCCAGAACCCCGGGATCATGACCTGAGCTGAGGGCAGACACTTAACAGACTGAACCACCCAGGCGCCCAACATGGAAGTACTTTAAATGCATTTTACTAAGTGAAAGAAGCCATTATGAAAAGTTACAAATCATATGATACCAACTATACAGCATACTGCAAAGGGCAAATCTACGGAGACAGTTAAAAGATCAGTGGTTTCTAGGGGTTGTGGAGGGATACAGAGGAGTAGGGATGAAGAGGAAGAGCAGAGAGGATTTGCAGGACAGTGAAAAATACTCTGTATGATATTTTATGAGAGATAGATAGATGTCATACATTTGTCCAAATTCATAGAGTGTGCAATACCAAGAATGAGCCCTAATGTAAACTATGGGCTCTGGGTGAACTTGATGTAGGTAATAAATGTACTACTCTGGGTTGGAGATGCTCATGGGGAAGTTCATAAATGTGTGGGGGCAGGAGGCAGCTGGAAGATTTCTGTACTTTCCCTCAATTTTGCTTTGAACCTCAAATTCTTTGAAAAAAAAAAAGTCTTATAAAAAGAGGTGCCATGAAATAAATACATCAAATTGAGTTTTGGAAATAAAAAGATATATATAGATAGACAGAGAGAGATATTTATCATATGTGTGTGTGTGTGTGTGTGTGTGTGTGTGTGTGTGTATGTATATACTTATATTTGAAAATAACTCCAGAAACTGGCTTCTTGGTGTAAAAAATGGAAGGCTTATTGAATTCCAGTGGTGTTTAAATACATAACCAGAATTCTATTTATTGAATGTCACTAATTAAGTTCAATACAAATAAAAATAATCAGCTATTTAAATGATCACTTTTATTTAAATGTGATTATCAAACAAGAGTTTCATCAATTATCTGACAGTAAGCAAATAAACAAATAAGCCTAAAAATTATGTCAGGATAAATGCTAGGTAGAAACATAAGCTTGACGTTCCTGAGAATCACAAATGTAATATGGTTACTTAGGGTGTTTTGGAAGGTTTTCATTAGGAAAGTGACATTTAAATTGCAACCTACGCTCAAGGAGCACAGGCCAGTGTGGGACACAGACCAGGAGCCAATGATGTGTGATTCGGTTTGATAAGGATTACCACAAACCTGGGACTGTGGTGATGAGAAAGCAGAGTGGGGAGTGACTGCTTTTTGTCTGGAAAATCTCCACAGACCTCATAACTATTTGGGCTGGGAGTCTGTGGGATGTCAGTTATGTAAGAGTTCACATGAAGTCAATTATGTGTTCTCTCTAATTTGCTAACTCCTTCACTGAAGAGAGCCTCTATCCAAAATTTGGGCAGTTGAGGCTGGGGTGATACAAAAGGGCCGGTTTTCCTGCCTCTATCTGAAGGTTTCTCTTTGGAGCTGAAGAATCATCTAGTTTCAGAGCTAGAATGGGATCTAGGATCAGCAAAGACCCAAGTTGTGATTTTCCTGCGATTCAGCTTCTCCTTCTGCCCAGTCCTCTTCACTCCCTCACAAGTTTTGATCTTCAGTAAATAAACTCCTGCCTGCAAAGATCCGTCACACAGTCTGCTTCCGGGGAAACCAACCTGCAACCACTCCTTGATACTTACTGATTGGTTGGTTGGCTGAGATTTATTTAGGAATAAAGATGGGAGTAAAGCATACATTAATACTTATTACTTACTGCTACAGATATTAGAGGGAGATTGTTAAGGCTGAAGTCCAGATGCCTCAGTAGCATTCTTTACTGCTGTGTGCTCTGTGCCATCTTCTTACTGTTTTGAGTCGTTAGGCCCCCCATTATTTGTAATGTGGTTTTGAAACTTTTGTCATTAAAGCAAATGACTCCCATCCCGTCCAGCTTCCACCTCAAGCTCTTGAGAAGAATTTGAGAAGCAGGAAATGACTATCTCTTCTCTGATGGATAATTTGGTTTTATGTATTATGAATCACTTCCACAATGCTGGGGAGGCATAAATGAATTTACATTAAAGGGATCATCATGGGCCTCAAGATGAACTTCAAACTACCAGAATCCACGGAGGGAGTTCACATAACTAGAGTTAGATGTGGGCACTTATAAACTTCATGGATTGGTTACCTTCTTTTAGGTCTCTATTTTTCTGGAGAGAGTCTTCCTTGTCATGGTTTTGGGACATCAAATATTTTGAGTTTGTGATACAGAAACTCCAGTTTTTAAAATTATTGATATCCCTTTGCAACTTCTGATTTCAGAAGTTTCACATTTACTAGAAATGTTAGTTCTGATGCATTTGATTGCATAATTAGAGACGCCCCCCTGAAGCATTGTTATTTGGCTTTCCTTTCCAGCTTTCTGGAGATTTTGAGAGAAGATGTCTAGCCTCCCCTAGGTGTGTCTGTCAAACACTTTTGATTGTTATTCAGTGTGAGACTGAGATGACTGATAAAATAAATGAGTAGAATAAACAGCAGAATTAGTTTTTAATTTCCTTTTTCCCTTGATTGCTCACAGTGTGTGTTTGCAAAGGCATGAAATTATGGTACCTCTTTTGTATCAGAAATGCCAAGAGCTTGTTTAGTTTGCTGTGTTAAAAATGGTGGTTTTCAAGACCCATTACAAAAAAAGTAAAATGAAAGAGAAGCATTTTAAAGGGGTGAATGAAAACAATATGGTTTTGGTTTTTCTTTTCTTAAGCTTTCTTCTGTATGGTCATCTCACCTTTTTTTCTAATGAAAAGATTGTAGTGATAGTTCAAGATACGACATCTACAAAACCTCAGCTGTCTTCTTCCTCCCCTTCTGTTCTCCTTTTCCCTCTTACTCTTCTCCTACTCTTCTTCCTCCTTTTCTGGTCATATTTTAGAACCAATTCAATCTGGGTTAATGATATTAATGATTAGGAACTGTGGAGGCATCTGGCAGAGAAGAAACCAGTGCCTTTCTTTTTCCTGGTCCATATTTAGCTCAACCAATCTCCAAAATGTTAGTGGTAAGATTAGTCTGGACTCTGCTGGAAAATTTTTGGGGTCTTTGATTTGATCTTTCCCTTCTGTTATACCTTGAACAAGTCACTTAGCTACTAATTACTCACTTAATTATTATTCATTTGGTACCACCCGATACCAGACATTTTGGCACACACTGAGAATAAGATAGGAAACAGAATAGCCTGGCATTTCCCTCATGGACACTGCAGTCTGGAGAACATAGAAAATGAAGGGTAGATTAGCTAAGATGTGTAAGAAAGGTATGTAGGAGCCTGATCCTCTAGTAGTTTATGAGGTATGTTAAAAACTTTGTTCTTATTTTAAAGGGATTAAGAAATATTGGAAATATTTTAAGCATAAGAATATTTTAATCAGATATGATTTGCATGAGTCTGGGCTAGATAATGAATGATGAGGAGGCATATGGCCAGAAAAGAGTCACAGTGAGAGACGATGAAAGTGTAGACTGAAGTCTGGCAGAGGTAGTAGTCATGTTTTTGAAGATGAAGAGAAATGGACAGACTTTTAAAGATTTTAGGTAACTTAAATAAGACTTGGTGAAGGAGAAAGAGAGTTAAAGAAACACTTAAGATTCCTGATTTGGGTTTTGGGTTGGATACATAGCTCTGCCATTTGTTGAAATGGAAAACAATGAATGAATATTTGGTTTAAAGGGGAAGATAAATTCAGTTCTCAACATGTTATATTTGATATGCCACTGAGGCATTCAAGTGGGGATGCCAAGAAGCCAAGTTCAAATTTAGGTTTGGAGCTCAAAGATCTGAGTTGGAGATATATGAGAAACTGGTAATATATTAATAGTAAGTGATGCTTTAGGCATAGATGCTGAGAGCATCTTGAGGGAAAACAAAACAAAACAAAACAAAACATTGCATAGTTCCAAAGGAAGGGGGAGTGTAAGTTAGGGAACCATGTTCCAAAGTCTGAACATCCCTAGAATTTCAGGAGGAGTGTGTGTGTGTGTGTGTGTGTGTGTGTGTGTGAGAGAGAGAGAGAGAGAGAGAGAAAGAGAGAGTCATTGTGTAAATTAGGCAATAAGGGTATCTATTAAAGTAAGAAAAAGACTAAGATATTCAGAGATTTGAGGAGAATCGAGGAGGTCTGAAATAATTCTTGCAGAAAGTGGATGAAGAATTGTCTAAGAAATATAATAGAATTTTTAGATGTTTAGACCTATTGAGGTTATTCATCATAAATTTAAAGCAGTTTCAACCTGTTCAGTAAATTTCTCAAAGCAATGTTTGATTTCCTAGGCATAAAAATGGAGAAAAGATGTTTGAAATGGTGTGGGATTTTCTATATGGGTTTGATTAAAAAAAAAATAGAGCAGAAAGGAAAGGTAAGATTTGGCAAGAGGGGTTTAAAATTAATACAATGAGTTTTAAACTTGGATTAGAATAATTAAAGGCAGGAGGAGAGTAAAATTTTTAGGCAGAAGTATAAAAGAAATGGAGATGCGACTGTGATCCACATGGTTTTCAGTGAGCAAGATAGGAAAACAGGAGACCATGGTCAGAAAAAAAGGATGCTTGAATTAGTGGTTTTGGGACAGAGATATTAGAATAAAGAAGAGGAACAATTATGACTATGGATGGCTGTGGTGAAGGAAGAGAAGTCTTCAGACATGAGAAGGTCAACAAACTGAGAAGTGCGGGTAGGTGTTACAACCACTCAAAATAACTGCAGGAACTAAGTCAGGTGCCACGGATTTTATGAATAAGAAGAATGGCATGAAGATAATTCCTCTGCAGTAATAATAGATCCATAATTATGAGGAAAATAGTAATAATATTTAAGATCTGCTGATTATTTATTCTCTGGTAGGAATTAATTGCTGTATATGCATTATGTTCATTAACCTTTACCATAAACTAAAAACATTATTATCCCCAGTTTTGATAGCAAGGGCATTATTATCCTCCATTGAGGAAACAGAATCATAGGGAATATTAGATTAAAACCAGGTCTGTCTGACTACAGTACTCACAATCTTATTCATTATTTTATACTACTTATTCAATAAGCTTTTGGAAGGATTAATTGTGATCTGTAAATGTGGAAAATGTATGTGATTGTTAAACTCCAAAACAAATACAAAGGTAGAGTGCAAGGCATATTTAATAATAATAATAATAATAATAACAATGTTATTATTATATTATTTGCTTTTCCAAGCTAATTTCTCCTCTCTTGCATACTCAAGTAATGGAATCCATGGATGGGTGAACAAACCCATTAATCTACAGCCAGAAAATGGACTTTGTTGAAACAAATAGAGTACCTGGATCCATAAAAGAGAGACCCATGTAAGAGAGAATGTTTTGCATTCATCCCCGTGGTGAACTCACAGCCTAATTAACATAATTTTAAAGAGAATCTTGTGATGCCATAGAGCTGGTGAAGATTAACTGGCCCTGAGTTCTAGAGAATGTTTTCTCTCTTCTAATCACACTGACCTGAAAGGCAAAGGGAGTCCCTGGAAAACAATGAAATGCATCCTGTGCTCATTAGCTGTAAGTACAGCTATAGGGTAGAGATGGCAGATCAGGGTAGGAAGAACTCACAAGAGGCTTCACGGAGAAGATGGCTTTAAAGCTGGACCCTGAGTGGGGTCCTTAGGATACTCTTACTGATTTGTACCTGAACTGAAAATTATACCAGATTTTGCCAAAATATTCTATATTCTTTCGTATAGATTTAATAAATTAGTGAAAGGCTCCATTAATATATGATTATTAGAAATAAATAGACATTGTACCTACAGTAGTATTCTTGGTTTCAAATAGCATGTGATAATAATATATACAGTTTTCAAAGTGAACAATAGATATAGATTATTGAACCAGCAAACATTTTTTTGTATCTAGACTCTCTGAAACTACTGGCCTCATATATATATATATGTGTGTATATACACACACACACACACATATATACACATACACACACACAAACACACACACATACATATGTATACAAATACATATTTCAGAGATATAATATATACAATATGTATATTATGTGTATATGTATATATAATAATATACATGTGTAAATACATATATGCATATAAATAACATATTTTATATATGCACATTTACACACACACCAAACACACACACACATACATACATACATACATACACATATATATAAATATATGTATATTTTTTCTTCAGACCATCCTTCCTGAGAGAGATACAAGAGAGGGAACAGAAGAATGGTCTAAGAAAGAGGGAAGTTCATTCTTTTTTTAAAATTTTTTAAAAATAGCTTATTTATGTTAATGTGTGATAGGTTTATTATTTTCATTTTTTTAATTTTAAAATTTTTTAATAAACATATAATGTATTTTTATCCCCAGGGGTACAGGTCTGTGAATCGCCAGGTTTACACATTTCACAGCACTCATCATAGCACATACCTTCCCCAATGTCCATAACCCCCGCCCCCCTCCTGTCCCCACTCTCCCCAGCAACATTCAGTCTGTTTTTTGAGATTGAGTCTTTTATGGTTTGTCTCCTTCCTGATCCCATCTTCTTTCATTTTTTCTTTTTCTACCCTCCAAACCCACCACATTACATCTCCACTTCCTCATATCTGGGAGATCATATGATAGTTGTCTTTCTCCGATTGACTTATTACACTAAGCATGATACCCTCTAGTCCCATCCACATCGTCACAAATGGCAAGATTTCATTCCTTTTGATGGCTGCATAATATATATATATATATATATATATATATATATATTTATATTTATATATGCCACTTCTCCTTTATCCATTCATCTGTTGATGGACATCTAAGTTCTTTCCATAGTTTGGCTATTGTGGACATTGCTGCTATAAACGTTTGGATGCACATGCCCCTTCAGAGCACCATGTTTGTATCTTTAGGATATATACCTAGTAGTACAATCGCTGGGTCATAGGGTAGCTCTATTTTCAATTTTTTGAGGAACCTCCACACTGTTTTCCAGAGTGGTTGAACCAGCTTGCATTCCTACCAAGAGTGTGGGAGGGTTCCCTTCTCTCCGCATCCTCGCCAGCATCTGTCATTTCTTGACTTGTTAATTTTAGCCGTTCTGACTGGTGTGAGGTAGTATCTCATGTGATTTTGATTTGTATTTCCCTGATGCCGAGTGATGTGGAGCATTTTTTCATGTGTCCGTTGGCTATCTGGACATCTTCTTTGCAGAAATGTCTGTTCGTGTCCTCTGCCCATTTCTTGATTGGATTATTTGTTCTTTGGGTGTTGAGTTTGCTAAGCTCTTTATAGATTTTGGATACTAGCCCTTTATCTGATATGTCGTTTGCAAATATCTTCTCCCATTCTGTCAGTTGTCTTTTGGTATTGTTAACTGTTTCCTTTGCTGTGCAAAAGCTTTTGATCTTGATGTAATTCCAATAGTTCATTTTTGCCCTTACTTCTGTTGCCTTTGGCAATGTTCCTAGGAAGAAGTTGCTGTGGTTGAGGTCAAAGAGGTTGCTGCCTGTGTTCTCCTCAAGGATTTTGATGGATTCCATTGAGGTCCTTCATCCATTTTGAGTCTATTTTCATGTGTGGTGTAAGGAAATGGTCCAATTTCATTTTTCTGCATGTGGCTGTCCAATTTTCCCAGCACCATTTGTTGAAGAGGCTGTCTATTTTCCATTGGACATTCTTTCCTGCTTTGTCGAAGATTTAGTTGACCATAGAGTTGAGGGTCTATTTCTCGGCTCTCTACTGTGTTCAATTATTCTATGTGTCTGTTTTTGTGCCAGTACCATACTGTCTTGATGATGACAGCTTTGTAATAGAGCTTGAAGTCTGGGATTGTGATGTCACCAACTTTGGCTTTCTTTTTCAGTATTCTTTTGGCTATTCGAGGTCTTTTCTGGTTCCATATAAATTTTAGGATTATTTGTTCTATTTCTTTGAAAAAAATGGATGGGATTTTTATAGGAATTGCATTAAGTGTGTAGATTGCTTTAGGTAGAATAGACATTTTCACAATATTTGTTCTTCCAATCCAGGAGCATGGAGCATTTTTCCATTTCTTTGTATCTTTCTCAATTTCTTTCATGAGTACTTTATAGTTTTCTGAGTATAGATTCTTTGCCTCTTTGGTTAGGTTTATTCCTAGTTATCTTATGGTTTTGGGTGCAATTGTAACTGGGATTGGCTCCTTAATTTCTCTTTATTCTGTCTTGTTGTTAGTGTAAAGAAATGCAACTGATTTCTGTGCATTGACTTTATATCCTGACACTTTACTGAATTCCTGTACAAGTTCTAGAAGTTTTGGAGTGGAGTCTTTTGGATTTTCCACATATAGTATCATACCATCTGTGAAGAGTGAGAGTTTGACTTCTTTTTTGCTTATTTGGATGCCTTTAACCTCTTTTTGTTGTCTGATTGCTGAGGCTAGGACTTCTAGTACTATGCGGAATAGCAGTGGTGATAATGGACATCCCTACTGTCTTCCTGACCTTAGCGGAAAAGTTTTCAGTTTTTCTCCACTGAGAATGATATTTGCAGTGGGTTTTTCATAGATGGCTTTGATAATATTGAGGTATGTGCCCTCTATCCCTACACTTTGAAGAGTTTTAATCAGGAAGGGATGCGGCACTTTGTCAAATGTTTTTCAGCCTCTATTGAGAGTATCATATGGTTCTTGTTCTTTCTTTTATTAATGTATTGTATCACATTGATTGATTTGCAGATGTTGAACCAACCTTGCAGCCCTGGAATAAAGGAAGTTCATTCTTACAATTATTTGCCTCATTCCTTTCTGGAAATAGAAAGTCCCATGACCTCTCTGAGTCTTTGATTCTTCACCAACAAAATGAAAAATTAGATCTAGATACATGATTCTATGGTTTTGATTCAATGTTAGAGCATCTACAAGCCTCCTTTGTCCTGCCTCTGCCTGGAGTGATGCTGAGAGGAAGCAGCCCCTCTACCTGGTTTCATATGTTTTTCTGAGCTTCTGGGATACTGCTCAGGGAATTTCTGAAATGCAGACATACATTCCCAATACATAATCACTCTTGTTCAAGTCAGTGGCTTGGCAAGGGTGAATTTGTCACTTGACTGACTTTCTGTACAGAAAAGATGTGGTCACCATGACATTGTTTTGCTCTTTATTGAGAGGTCTCTTTTGTGCATGGAGAGCAAGACTGTTGATGATGCATATTTGCCACTTTCTGATGACAACTGCACAGGTATTTCCATTATGTATCTCATTCTTCAGGGGCTTAGACCTTTTCAATCAAGATCTACTTCTGGCTAATCACAAGACAGGCTTTCAGCTAAGGGTATTGATTTTAGAATATTGTCAGAAAGCCTCATGGTACTCTCTTTTACCTGTCTCTCTTACACACATACATGCACACACATGCACATGCACACACACTCACACACACACACCCTAAACATATGCAAAACAAAGACATGAAACCTCTATGATAAAAGAACCAGTACCTGCATATACTACAGCTTCACAAAGAATATGAATTAAAATGAAACTTGCCAAGCCCCTATTCCTCAGGAGGAATTGTACATGTGAATGAGGACAGACAATAGACAAATAAGTATGCATGTTCAGTTGCCGGATTAACCCAATAGCCTATGATAGATATTTGAGAGCCTTTATAGACTATGAGATCAATAATCCATTATAGCTCATATTGGTGACTAAATGACTTCAGGGATTGGTAATGGCATCTGAAATCTTTTACCTTTAAACCATAGCTTGTAATAAATCTTAAGTTCCTCTCAGGCATTGTCCCCTGGTTGCCACAAGGGTGTCTTAGCTTTAGCACCTTGAGGAAGGCTGGCAAATAATAGGATTCAATACATAGATATTGAATGAAAGATATTAGATATATCTTTATTATATTTATTATATAATATTCATTTATTTATAATATCTATTTATATTTATTATATTTGTTTATATTTATTCAATATCATAGATATTGAACAAAGAGAAACCTATTCTTTCCTCCATACTCATGTCTCTTCAGATTTTCACTTCCTCCTGGGGTTGGCATATTCAGGTTCTGCCTTATATCTGATTATTCCTTCTTCCCATTTCTGACCAATGCTGAGTATACCTGCTTCTATTCTCTTTTAATTATGGTGTTTCTTCTGCCAAATCACAACCATTTTTGTCATTGGATTTGCTAATCAGTGACTCTTTTTGAGAGGGAGAGGGTATGAATTGTTGAATCATCATAATCTATGGAAGCAGGATGTTGATAAGGGCTCTTAGCCCTTGGAATGATCATCTGTAAAGTGTGAGGCTGAAGAGAGAATAGGCCAGTGGCTATATGCCATGAAATCTGGCATAAGCGGAAGTCCAAATAAGTTCAACAAATATATAAATAAATAGAAACAAAAATGATAAAGCTAAGATGTTTAGAACATCTATCTATGACAGGATATTAAAGGTTTAATTTACATTTCTTATTAAGTCCTTCCAAGAATACTAAAAAAGTGTATCTTGTCTTCATTTTTAAAGATCAGAAAACATTAAAAGAAATTTAAGTATTTTTCCCACACCACCTATCTTAAGTATCTCTGAACCAGAATTCTATTCCAAGTCTGTCTGACACAATTTTGTTTTTGTTGCTGTCAAGTTGTTCTGCATTGTTTTTTCTCCCACTATTTTTTATGTCCTGACTTTGATACAGTGGCTACATTGGCAGCACCAGGCAGTATGTGAGCCTCAGTTGTACTTTCCCACCAGGCACAAGCTATGCCAAGTCATAGGGACAATGGTTAACAAGTTTAGGGATACCATATCTACTAGTGTCCATTTGTATACCTAAACATATATGATGCCATTGAATCATGAAGCAAGCCTGTGAGGAGTAAGGCATGTATTTTTCAGATGCCAAAACTAAGATCCACAGCTCTGACACTTCATAATGATAATCAGCCAAATCCACAATTTACGTTAGAATTCACTCTAGGTGTTGCATATTATACGGGTGTGGACAAATGTATAGTGACATGTATCCATCATAAAGATAGTGTGTGGTCCATTTTAACTGCTCCAAAAAATCCTCTGTGTTCTGCCTATTCATCCCTCATCTCCCCAACCCTTGACAACCACTGATTTTTTTTTTTTTTCACCTATGAGCAGGGAATACTCTATCTAGAAAAGTACCTCTGAAAAGAAAGGAGGTATGAATCAGAGGTCAATGGCAGACCTTTATTTTTCTTTAAAATAAAAGAGATCATTTATATGCCACGGGGAAGTAGTCAGAATATGCAGAAGTGAATAGGTTAATTAGTGGAGTGAGAATGTAGAAGAATGGAGAGGAGGTAGAGTCTGTATCAGGAGGCTGAATTGTTCTTCAGGAGTTTACTATGAAAGAAGGATTGCCATGCTAGTCACTTTCCAGAACTCTGTCTTTCTCTCGTGCATGTATGCATGTACACATATGTAGGTACACACAGGGTCACTCAGACCTTCTGTCTACGCAGAACATTGGCACTGTGTTGTCACATTTGTTAATAGCATCCAAAGGATTACTGGCCTTTTTGATCTACTCCTCATCTGACAATATAATAGAATAAAGTTTGGTAACAAACATGGCTTCCATCTTTGTACTCCACTTGATCCCTGTGGCTTACAGAAAATGATATGTAATTCAGAGAGTATCATTAAAAGCCTTTTAGTAGATAGATAGATAGAAAGATATTGTGTATTCATTATATCTATATCTATATATGTTTTCCATTGTATAGCAAAGGAGACCACCACTAAAATGAAAAGGCAACTGAGTGAATGGGAGAGAATATTTGCAACTCATGTATATGACAAAAAGCTATTACCTAAGATATATAAAGAACTCATACAATTCAAAAGCAAAAAACCAAAAGACAAAAAACACAAAAAACATTTAATTTAAGAACTCTGCAGTAGATCTGAAAAGACATTTTTCCAAAGAAGACATATTAATGGTCAACATGCACATGAAAGATGCTCTATATCATTAATTATCAGGGAATTGCAAAATCAAAACCACAATGAGATATCACCTCATATTAGTCAGAATGGATATTATAAAAAAAAGACAAGAAATAACAAGTGTCGGGCGCCTGGGTGGCTCAGTGGTTTAAAGCCTCTGCATTCGGCTCAGGTCATGGTCTCAGGGTCCTGGGATCGAGGCCCGCATCGGGCTTTCTGCTCAGTAGGGAGCCTGCTTCCCCCTCTCTCTCTATCTGCCTCTCTGCCTATTTGTGATTTCTGTCTGTCAAATAAGTAAATAAAATCTTTAAAAAAAAAAAAAAAGAAATAACAAGTGTCAGCCAGGATGTGGAGAAAGGGAACTCTTGTGCACTGTTGGTGGGAATGTAAATTGGTACAGTCACTTTGAAACATAGTATGGAGGTTGCTTATTATCCAGCAATCCCACTTCTAATTATTCAGTCAAGATCAGTGGCAATATATATGCACATAAAGACCTGTATGTGAGTCTACGTAGCAACTTTAAATATAATAGTAAAAATAGAATACAGTCCAAATGTCCACCAACATAGAAATGTTTAAATAAGTTATATAATGTCTGTACCATGAAATATTACTTCACAATAAAAACAAAATAACTACTGATATGTCAAACCATGGGATAAATTTTTAAAATTATTATTCTACATGAAAGAAGCAGAGAACAAATCTATATACTGTGTGGTTTCATTTATTTGACACTCTAGAAATAAAGAAAAGCTATATAGATGGAACAGATCAGTTGTTGCCTGGACTTTGGCTTGGGAATAGAAGTTCACTGTAAAAGAGCATTGTGAGGGAATTGGGGGGTAACAGAAATGTTCCATATGGAACTGTGGTGATGGCATGCAACTATAGAACTGTTTTACAATGAGGGAATTTTACTGTATGAAAATTGGAAACTATTCTCCAGGTCATAAGAGCTACCTAAAATGGAAATCAGACTATGACAAAGGAATCTAACTATGTTACAGATGACTCATAACCAGACTGAATGGAATAAGGAAAAAAAAAATAAGGAACCATCCTACATAATTATGGAAAGCAGTATTTTGATTAGAAACTAAAAGCTTAAAGACAAACAAGCAAATAAAAAATTATCTATAAATTTTTACTCTAATCGGTAAAATCATTTCTCAGAGGGACATGGTTTAGCAATTGCAAAATTACTTTATATATATACAAGGGTTTAACAAATAAGTAAATATATTATAGATAATAGGAGCGATATTTCTTACTGTCTGAGAAAGAAATTACTAATAGGACACAAGTGAAGACAAGAATGAACCCTGTGATGATGAATCAGAGTTGGTATTAATAATAAGACTCATGGGCATTTTTAAAACTTTGTAGAAGATGGAGTGAATATGGATATAAATGTATGTATGTACCTATGCATGAATTACTAATATCCATACATAGAGTCCCTAGCTCTGTCCTCTGAGAGAGCCTCGAAGCACTCAATCCCCAAAAGAAAGAGCACTCCCAGTAGTCAGACCTTGCTTTCTAAATACCATTCTCTAGGGGCGCCTGGGTGGCTCAGTGGGTTAAACCTCTGCCTTCGGCTCAGGTCATGATCCCAGGGTCCTGGGATCGAACCCCACGTTGGGCTCTCTGCTTGGCAGGGAGCCTGCTTTCTCCTCTCTCTCCCTGCCTGCCTCTCTGCCTACTTGTAATCCCTCTGTCAAATAAATAAATAGAATCTTTTAAAAAAATACCATTCTCTATTACAATGAATCAAAGTTCCTTGGAGAATTGGATGATTCCCTGGAAAAAGCAGAATGGAACTTCTTAGGCATCTCTGGGCTAGGAAGCTTCCATCAGCTAAGGGCAATCCTGAGATGGGTACAGATATGGAAACAACAACCACCATCAATTTCTTTTCTATATCGGTGATCTTTTTACTATCTCCAGAGTTTTACCTTTTGCAGAATGTCATATAGGTGGAATCATATGGTATGTAACCATTTCAGTGGCTTCTATATGCATTTAAGGTATCTCTATTTTTTTGAGATCATGACAACTTTATTTTAGTGCTAAATGATATTCCATTTTTTGTATGTACTACAGTTCATAAATTCACCTACTGAAAGGCACCTCAGTTGCTTGCAAGTTTTAGCAATTACAAATAAAGCTGCTATAAACATCCGTGTACAGGTTTTTGTGTGGACATAAGTTTCTAATTCATTTGGGTAAAGACCAAGGAATGTAATTACTGTATCATATGGTAAAAATACATTTAGTTTTTCAAGAAACTTTGAAAGCTACTGTACTGTTCTATATTTTCACCAATGATGTATGAGAGTCCCTGTTGCTCTATATCCTCTACAGCATTTGGTGCTGTTGGTGTTCTAGGTTTTGGTCCTCCTCATGTCTGTGTAGTGGTCAGGGAAGTTTATTTTGTTATTTGAAATGGCAGCAGTAATACTTGGTCTTCTGACACTATTTTTTAATGCTCATTTTGCTACACTAGATCCTCTTCTAGGAAGGTCATGATCATTGGCACTATTGTGCCTCTGAACACTGTTATGCTACTTATTTGTACCCTCCCTTTCCTTCCTTCCATAATACAGAGTTTGAAATAATTTCTAATTATCATATTGCTGGGAAAAGAACACAAGCTAAGTAGTCAGAAGACTTTGAATATGGTTCCAGGTCATGCAATTGTGATTCATTTAAAGAAATGTAACCCTTCTGAGCCTTCTTTTCTCCAAATTTATTAAAATTGTATTTGTTTCACTCAATATGAATGAAGTGAAGATAAACTGAGGTAGAACATATATATACCTTCAGTTACTGGAACCACCAGGTCAATTTAAGATATTGTCATTATTTTGAACAAGCAAGAACAAAGCATGTAACAATGTTTCATGGGAGTAGGCAGTTAGAGGACTGATTTCCTGTCCTTACAGGCAAAGTTAGGATGTCGCAGGCCCAAACTACTGATGACTCCCAGTGCCCAGGGATTTTAGGTGCAGGGAGCATGTCTGGTTCATGCTTGTGTTATGCACTGTCTTGTGCATAGACAGGACCAGGTAAATGTATGTGGAATGGAAGGAATTTGATTCCCTGGAGGCTAGTGTTACTTCTATTTCTGCTAAGATAAAAAAAAAAAAAAATGTTTCTCAACTGGATTCTAGTCCACATAATGGGTGATGTAATAAAAAATGGAAGAGGGGAACTCTGTGGAATAGAAATGGAGAAAAAATAGAAAAGAAAATACTTTTGCCCTTTATGTTAACATTTCCATATTCAATATGATTCATTTATGAGGAAATTATGAACCTAAAGCACACTGTTCTCCCGTTGAGGGGATTTTACACCATCTCAAAATCAATCCTTTGATCTCAGAGAATTTCTAGTTTTGTAGCAGAGATAAGATATGATCCATGAAAAATAAACCATGAAAAATAGAACCATGAAAAATAAAACCAAGATAAATAAAATTTTGTTTATTAGTCACTATTGATAAATACTGTTTGAGTGTTTAAACGTGTGTATATATGTATGTATACATATTCACAATGTTTAAGGTAAAATCATAATAACCCTAGTAAATATTGTAATTACCCTGATTATTCAGAAGGAAAAACAGGGTAAAGGAGGTGAAATGATTTATTCATAGTCACACAGCTAGAATATGGAAGATCTGAGATTTTTTCTTTTTAAGAGAGAGGGAGAGAGATCCGAAGAGGGTGGAGTAGAGGCTTGGTGGAGAGAGAGAGAGAATCTTAAGCAGGCTCCACACCACCATAGAGCTTGATGAGGGCCTCAAACTCATGACCCTGAGATCATGACCAGAGCCAAAGACAAACAATTAGCCAGATGAGCCTCCCAGGTGCCCCAAATCCGAGATTTCAATCCCCATCTTCACATGACCAGCCATGCAAGTTCTGTCATGAAAATTTTGCAAGTGAATAAGTGTGAAATTTTGTGTTTTTTGCTAAAATAACAATCACAGTAGATGGTCTGGGTCTTTGGTGAATGTTTTCAATTTAAATTTGTTCCTAAAAAATAATATATTTTAGATAGGTGAATAAGAACTTTCATATTGTCAGGAAAGCTCATGAGGACTTTCAAACTTAAGGTATTTTTCTGAATTTAAATTATACCATTTGAATGATGGCCTTATTCTTTATTTAATATGTATTCATCCAATTATCAAAATCAAGTATTACCATGTGCTAGACAGGCAGTATTCTAGGTGTTAGAAATACAGTGAGTAAAACATAAAAAAACACTAAAAAACCAAACCAAACTAAAACAAAACAAAAACATAAAAACCACTGCCTTGGATATCAGAAAGAAGCCCCGCGTTGGATGTGTAAGATGTGAGAGACAAGGCAGAAAGTAACATCTGCTTCCCTGACTCTGTCCTCCTAAGAAACAGCCTTAAGCCCCTTGTGGGGGTGGTAGTGTGAGCGAATGATACATCTTTTCACCCCCAAGGCCACTGAAGGAGGAATGGAAGCAAAGCCCCTATGTTTCTGAGGAAGGATAGGAAACCCTCCAAATTTTATTCACTATGTTATAGTATTCCAAAAGCGATATAACAGATGTAGAGGAATTTTGGGCTCATGTCTACAGGATTCACAGACCTTAGAGGTAGCCTCTCACCCCAAAGCAGCTTTTGAAGATGCAGTTATAGTTCAAGTTCAAGTGATATGATACCACCTTGCCAAGCTATGGTGTTATCCGTATGCTGTTTATCTTCAGTGATTTATGTATGAAATCTTTTCTCCCATCACCAAAAAATGAGGACCTAGGGAAACGAGGTAGAAGTGGGAGTGGCTCCTCTGACTCTTACCCTAATCAATCCACTTGCAGAAGTTTTATTTCTGTCTTCATGGTATTTAAAGCTGTTTTAGGAACCACTATTCCCCGGAGAAATTATCAGCAGATTTAGGAGCAGCTGCTTGAGTTGTCAAGCAGCTTCTTTGACAAGATCTTGTTTATCGTTTATCAGTGGTGTTATACACCACTGGGACCCTTGGTGGTTGCTTCCCAGAGATTATTGGCATTTGCAATGCCTTCTGGGAAGCCCCCTTTGGTGCTGCAGGTAGCTAGGATCTGTGGTAGCCACTCCCCTGACTTTTGTTCTCAGCCCTTCCAACGACTGACTAAGCCTCTAATTCTGTATTAAACCCTTCCTACTTGGAAGATCTAGAATGGTGTCTGTTTTGCTGCCTGAGCTCTAACTGATAAAGGGTCTTTATGATTTGGACATGTTCCCAAGGAGAGAAAACACATTACCAAAGTGGGTAGAGGTTAAAGGATTGGTGTGGACTGGGACATGTAACAGATTGGGTAAAGGCAAATGTATGTGTACTCACAAGAGACCTAGTCCAGTGGAATGACTCCCTAAAGAAATCCTTGTATCATGGATATAATAAGGTCTTTACTTCTATGAAACACAGTAGTAAATCTTGCCTGTATAGCGCTATTCAGTTTCTAAAACAATTTCATAAACATTAACTCTCTTGGATTTGGGGAGAGATCTCAGAGTGAAGACGTGAAATATATATCCTCTGTCTCACTCCATTCTACCCAATCATCTCATCTCAACACCATAGAAACTCTGTGAGTGGTAGGGTGGGCACTATTATGTGTCCTTTACAGATGATGAAACTAAAGCTTTGAACCATTAGATTTATTTCATTCACTTACTCAATGAACAGATGTACGCTGGTCATTTATTTTGTGTCAGCTATTGTGTTAGAGACCAGGGATAAAAGAATAAACAAGACAAACCTCTTCTGGCCCTCATGCTTCTTACTTAGTGAGGAACACTGACATGGCATAAATGTTTAATATGATAACTACTTTTACAAAAGGGAAAGCAAAGGGTGCTATGGAGGCCTCAGGACCTAATACCTACCCTGTTACTGGGACCTGAAGGCTGACTAAGCAGTGGGGCCTGGCCACCCTCATACAGGCTAGAAATGGAAAAGCATGGAATACATTTCTGTTTCAGGTTCCTGAACTTTGGTTCCAATGCTCTCTTCCCTACACTATGTTGATGGAGTTGCAACTACTTTCCTGACTGGGAAGACAGAGGTAGTATTTGTATCAATCTGGAAGTGAATAACTATCTAATCCTCTGTGGTTAGGTTGGTTTGGCTGTTTGGGCTGTTGCTCCCTTATAAAGAGTATAAATCTCAACATAATATGTAAAATCTATGTGTCAGGGCTTAGACAGTTCTAATACTTCAGAAACGCTCATTTCCTTTCTGGGGCATGGAAAGGGAGAATAAACCACTAGACTGACTTCTATGGAATTACTAGTATTTGGTCATTTTAGTGTCAGAAATGACAATTTCATGGGATTCTTACCTAATACCCAACTAATCAACCCAGTCCAGGATTAGAGTATTCCTTGTAACTCTTTTAACTTCTATTACAAACATAAGGCATGCTTTGTTAAAAAAAAATAATTGCTGTAGGTAAAAGCAGTTCTAGGCCCAGATAATCAAGAGGTTTGGGAGAACTTACAACATTTTGAAAACTGACATTATAATTATAGAGAGAAAGCACTTTAAAAAAAGTTGTCTAATTACAAATTGACTCAACCAGGTCAGTAATTTGAGGACTAAAGAAGATCTACAGGATATAATTGACCATTCTGGTTGAATCGATAACAAATTGACTTAAAAACAGTTTAAATTATAGGGAGAACCATGATGGCACTTAGAAGCATACTTTCTAAATGTAAATTGCTTGAAAATTTGAAACGGGCCAATGTCCCATTATTATGGGACAAAGACTGAAGCAAGTAAATATTTAAACTTTTAGCATTGGTGCTAAAGAGTATTTATAAACAGATTATGTAATTTTAAACTTTGCATTGAGAAAATTCCATTTAAAAAAATATATGTATTTGTTTCCCAAACACCATTTTCTGGGGAGGTGGAGAAACATATTTCCACATGTTGCTGATAAAGCTTGAAATTGATAGTATCTTTGAGAAGTAGAATTTGGTAATGTGTACTGAAAGCCAATGGATGTTTATGTCATGCATTTTCAACAGGACTGATATCACCTCCAGGTGGGAGACAAATTGGTAGTGGGGGAATTTTATTCTTTTAAGTCTTTTAATGTATAAAGTGTATGTGTGTGTGTGTGTGTGTGTGTGTGTGTGTGTGTGTGTGTATTAAAATTACATGAGGGGGTGATTAGGAAGATGAAAATTACATGAGGGAGTGATTAAGAAAAAAATCTAAACAACCCTTTGGTGAGTAATAATGAAAAAAACGTTCAGAAACACTGACTTACATCTTTGAGTCAAAAGCTGAAAACTATAAGAAGTTTTAGAAAATTCTAAAAATTTAATTTAATAACAGAGTGTCTAGAAGATGTGCAAATACAGGGCCAATATCTGTAGTAATGTTATTTGTAATAATGAGTAATTTAAAGATATCTAAATTTCTAAAAGTAGAGGATAATTAAATAAATTATGGTGTATTCCTAAAATAGAAAGACATGAACTCACTGTATGTGAAAGAAATATATATGGTATGGAATATGTTCACAATTTTATAGAAGTGAAAAAAAATGCATGCTTTTGTCACTTTGTCAAAATGTATATTGACATTTATACGTAGAACAAAACTGACTAAAAGGATTCATACAAAAATACTTTGCAGTGATTATCAATGAATGGAGAATGACAAGTAATTTTGTTTTCTCTGTTCTCAACTTTTTTCTTTCCTTTTAATTAAATACTTATTTCTGGGGCAGCTGGGTGGCTCAGTGGGTTAAAACCTCTGCCTTTGACTCAGGTCATGACCCCAGGGTCCTGGGATCGAGCCCTGCATCGGGCTCTCTGCTCGGCAGGGAGCCTGCTTCTTCCTCTCTCTCTCTCTGCCTGCCTCTCTGCCTACTTGTGATCTCTGTCTGTCAAATAAATAAAATCTTTAAAAATAAATAAATTTTTGTTGTTGTTGTTGATTTGAGGGATACTCTATTGACTTCATATAATATCGTGTTAAGATTTATCTTCCTTATGTTTCCCTTAACAATCACAAACCGTATCAGTATATATATACTGATATATATATATATACTTCCACCAACCGTATCAGTATATATATATATCATAAAGTCTGCATGCTCAGTATTCTGTGTTGAATTTATTATAGTCAAAATAATGTTTATTGTTAAACTGCACAGTTTAGTATGGTTATATTTTCTTTTTTATTCATATATTTTTCTTGAAGCTAATAATTGTCTTGTTAATTTTTCATGAGCCTAATCTTTGTAAATTCTTTGATAGAATTTCCTCTTTGTATGAACAGATGTAAGGACACACCAGGTTTGTTATTTTGTTTTGTTTCCTGGAGATATTACTTCTGGAGTCCTCCGTCTTTCTATCTAATTGTTATTAACTGATTGGAATTATTGGTGGCTGTTGTCTTGGAACTTCTCTTTATTGCTATCTTAAAAATTTTCTCTTATTTTCTCCTTCTTGAAATAGGTTTTTTTGTTTATTTTCTCTGCATTTCTTAGCTTGCTGCTTTGTGTCAGTAAAGCACAATCTTTAGAAGAACCATGTGAAAGGACACATAGGAATAAATTTGTTTCAAGTATTCATATCTGAAAATACAGTCATTCTTTTCATATACTTGATGCATAGTATTTCTGAATATTAAAATAATTTTCCCTCAGAAGTTTGAAGATAATACTTAAATGTTATTCAGCCTCCAATCTTGGGGTTGAAAAATCCAGTGGCATTGTAAATTACTGATATGTTTTACATAATATTTTGGGGGGATTTAGGAATATTTATTCTTTTTGAATTTTGCATTCTGAAATTTCACAATGGTGTACCTTCTTGAGAATCTTCTTCTTTTTTTTTTTTCTTTCCTTTATTTATTTATTTATTTTTAAAATTTACTATGTTGGGTATTTAGTGGTCCTTTTACTCTGAAAAATATTATGTACCAGGTATGGAAATTTTTCTTATTTCTACTCTCTCTCTTTCTGGAATTCTTTTTTTTTTTTTAACATTTTATTTTATTTATTTGTCAGAGATCTAGTGAGAGTGGAAACACAAACTGGGGGAGTAGGAGAGGGAGAATCAGTCTTCCTGTTAAACAGGGAGTCCAATGTGGGGCATGATTCCAGGTTCCTGGGATCGTGACCAGAGAAAAAGGCAGATGCTTAACGCCTGAGGAGCCCAGGCACCCCTCTTTTTGAAATTCTTTATTGGAGATGGATGGTGGACTTCCTGAATTGAGTCTTTGATTTTCTCATCTAGCTTTCATCTCTTTATATTTTTTCTGGTTTCTGGTGGATTTCTCCAAGTTTACCCTCCAATTCTCTATTGACTGTTTCAGTTTGCTCTGATAGTTCTTAACTCAAGAGCTTTCTTTTTAATGCTGTTACTTTTTTTTTTTTTTTTAAAGATAGCATATTCTTTCAACTTTGTATGTATCTTTCTGAAACAGGAAGACTAATTCTTAAAGTTATCTCCTGCTTTTGATAATTTTTGTTTCTTTCTTATTTCTCTTCCCTTTTGGTTCTGTCTTTTAGGTTAGAGGGTTTCCTGAGCTAGTAAGGAAGTATGTCTTTATGACTATGATTAAATTGCTTAAAAGAAAAAAAAAGTCATTTTAAGATCACTATGCTTTCACAGAGCTCCTTGACTCATAGGCTTCACTGTGAGTAAACAGATGGAGAACTTTTGTTAAATCACTTCAAAGTGTATCAGTGGGCACTTTTTCTCAATAAAATCTTTTTTCTTTCCTAGGTTCAAGAAATAGCCAGAAATCTTGGGGGAAATATATTCTGTTCTTCTTTTGGGTTGCAGAGTGGCTCTGGTTTCTAATAACTCTTTATACAGATTTTTAGCCTATTCTCCTATGTATGATCTCGTATTTCCTTGCATTGAAAAATAACTGGGTGCTCTTGTTCCTGAGTTCATTTTAGTATTTAAGAGGAAAAAAATTAGTTTCCTTCTGGTGTCCTCATATGCTTGTACACAACAAATCCAAGAAAGTTAAAAGCTAAATGTGCACTAGATCCACTTCTTTCTTTCAATATTCTGTTGAAAATTCTGCTTTGCTGTTCCATCCTTGACTGCTCTCTTTACCATTGTGGGGTTTTAACATTGCAGTTTCTTTTATGGAATACTTGTGGGATTTAGAAGGAGAAAATCTATAAGATCTTGTTTTTGGTTTACTACATTCATTCTGAAGTTCTTCATAAATATTTCCTTTAATTTTTTTTTGAAGGATCATGTTTTACTTTGGTAATCATGAGGATAATAAATATAAAGAAATACAATCCTGTTTCACTTCTTATAATACCTACTACCACTCTATAATGTTTGTGAAGCCATGAACAACAACATCGATATCTCTACACATGGCTTCCTTACCAGCTAATTATTGTCTCCATCGTGACTCCTCCTCTACTCACTCATTAATTGGACTCTTCCTGTAGTTGTCTTTCCTACCAGAGCAGTTTGATATCCTGGAGTTTCTGAGAAGGTCCACTCCATCTGTGCCTCTCCTAACTTTTTATTATTGCTGCTCTTCTATTATTGCTGCCTACCTGTGCCGTCCCTTTTATAACCTTTCTTATCCTCATCTCAGACCCCTGTCTACTTTCCATAACTGACATTGCCCTTGCATTGAAATAGGATCTTTATGTTGGTGCAATGTCCACTGAAGTAGAGTGGTAGGAAGCTAGTGAGTATAAGATCAACATGGAAAGTCAATTTTCCATGATATTATATCATGAGACTATTAATGTATCAGTAAATAATTGCTGTATTTAGCCAAGTATCATAGGGGAGGGTGGGGGGAGAATGGACTACACTTGTTTCCAGGTCTCTCTCAGGTAACTCCCTGTGGTGGAAACCTCAGCTCCATAGTGTTCCATGTACGTCTTCAGGGGAAACACTGTGCTCGAGGTTTAGAACATAGGCTTTCATGTACAAAACCTGTTCATGTCACTGTCCCAGAGATGGTCCCCCTGTGGGACAGTGGCATGTGATAACAGTTTCGAGAGACTGGTGCCAGACTCTTAAATTATAGTGAAAACTATAACTGCTCAAAAGAATAGATAATAGCACTAACCTGAGTTTTATCTTCAATCCCCATGAGCAAGCCATTCTGGAAACCAAATTATCAGAATTTTGGTGGGTTGAACTGGAAATCAACAAGAGGAATTAATTACAGGATTTGGATAGTTATTGATAGGAGGCTGACATAGCCTAATTTATCTCTTGTAACAGTAAAATACAGATATATGTCTTCCAGAAAAGCCAAAAATCGTATCGGTTCCTATAAAAGGTCCTGCCAACATTCAGTCTCTGAGACAGCTTAAAAGTCTCATCAAGTCCCCTTCTGATTGACATATTCCTCTTCTTCTTCTTTTTTTTTTTTTTAATTTTAATCCATCAAATAAGGTTGAAATCAGGAAAAGTTAATAAGAATATATTTGGGACAATTATTTTATTTCATTCTTTAGGTAAAAAGGAGAATCCTTGATATCATCTGCATCTATAACAGATTCTAAAAATAAAATTTTGTATCTAGTATCTTACATAAACTTTTGTAATGGCTTTGTGCAAAATTTAACTTTTAATTACTTATAAGCCTCTCTTAGCTTGATTGAATATTTTGAAGAATGAAACATGTCTCATTCATTTTCATTCAGAACATAGAGGTGTTAAAAATTTGATTGAATGGATGAATGGATGAATGTATGCACAGCTGAGTAATATTCAACATAAGTAGTGGCTGCTTGCTAAGGTTTCATATATTTTCCTTGGAAGTTGTTTAAATAGAAGCTGGATGAACACTTTTTAAAGATGCTATAGGGACAAACCCACTGTGCACGTTTATGTTTAACTTTTGTAAATATTCTCAAAATCCTCAATTATCTTAGATACTTAATGGAATAATCCAGTCATCTATTTAAAGAGAGAACAGTAGCTGGGGAGGGGTGATGACATAGGGAATAGCTAATCAGAAAGAAGGAAGTAGCTAATACTCCCAACATTAAGTAACTCCTTCTTTTATTGAATTTATTACAAAGTTTTTTCCAATTTTATTGATATATAGTTGGCATATAACATTTTGTAAATTAAACCTATATATTGCAAAGTTGGATACCACAATAAAGTTAGTTATACATTCATCCTTTCAAATAATTAGCATTTGTGTGTGTGTGCGTGTGTGTATGGTGAGAACAGTTAAGATTGATGTTTTATCAACTCTCAAATATACATTATAATATTTTAACCGTAATCACCATGCTGTACATTAGAGTCCCAAAACTTATTTATCTGATAACTGAAAGGGTAGTCAAGAGAGGATAGCAAGAAGCTAGAGGAGAAGGAGGAAGATGGACTTCAGGCTGGAATCATGGTATTAAAACTTACTAGCTGAACAAAAAACAAAAACCAACTTATAGCTGTGAGACCTTGGGCCTGTCATTTAACCTCACTGAATGTCCATGTGCTCATCTGTAAAGTGAAAAAATCACATATGCTTCCTAAGATTATGATGGAATCTAAACAAGAGGGGTGCCTAGGTGGTGCAGTGGGTTGAGCATCAGACTTTTAGTTTCTGTTTAGGTCGTGATCTCAAGGTTGTAAGATCGAATCCCATGTGGGGCTCGACACTTGGTGAGAAGTCTGCTTGAGAGTCTCTCTCCTCTTTTCTCTGCCCCTCCCACTCATGCGCTCTCTCCCTCTCTCTCTATAAATAAATAAATAAATCTTTAAAAAATGAAAAACAAAAAATGATATAGAAAAGGTCAGTGAATATGTTCCTTCTGTCATCCTGCCTCCATGCTTCTCTACTTTGTTCTCTGGCATCTTTCTTGCATTTCTTTGATGTTCTGCACTGCTCGCCACCTGTTGGTGGGGGGAAGCGTAGGTATCAGAAAGGCGCAGGATGCTTTGTGAAATGGAGATACAGAGGGAAGAGCAAGAAAAAGATATAATGATTGATCCAGGGCCATTTTGGAGAGGAGGGCTGGCAGCCGAGCCCAGCTGTGGGTCCCTCACATCCCTGAAGATCTGCAGTTCCTCCTAAGCGACTTTCTGTAGACTCTCTCCTGTCTTATCACTCATTCCTTTCAATTTGTTCCCCATTACTAACCCCAGGTTTTATTCCCTGATATTGTTTGCAAGTTTCCTCATGGCAATTGACTAGCTCTGTTTTAGATTATGTCCCCCCGCCCAGGTACATCAATGCTCCTCATTGCCCAGGTTGAATCATGTTACTCTAACATTTGCTGAGGATAAAATGTACCTTCTGTCCTTTCTTAGATAAATAGTTTTGTTTCCCTTACAAGACACTATTTGGCCCCAAGACAGTATTTAAGCAGTCTTGCTACTTCTACATCTGGGCAACATCCAAATTTACAATTTTGTCATTGAACTGTAAAGAAACCAAAAGAAGGTACCTGGATCCTTGCTTTATCCTTTGGCTGTTGCAGCTGCGTTTGCTAAGTGTGGTGGGTCTGGCATTGTTGCAAAGACTTCTACTGGAGTTTCGATAAGAATCAGGACCAAAGAATTATTTTTAGAATCTAAAATTAATTTAGTAATCAAATGATTACTGATTTCAAAGGCAATATTTTGTCATACTAGGATACAAGAAGGGAAAACATGTCCTCATTGTGTATTTACACAAAGCCAGAAATATGTATACAGAAGTAGCTTAATTTTTCAGTATGTTATGGAAAAATCCAGCCCCAGTCTTCTTTTTTAGCTATTTACTGTGGACTGACTTCAAAAACATTTTCTTTTCCCACAAAACCCAGTGGAGATTTTTTTTTAAGGTCCAGAAAATAAAAGGATTGTGTTGGAGAACATGAGGATTCTGGTTTTTCTCCTTAACATCTTCTTTTATATTATTCATTACCAGATTATACAGATGTCCTTTTCACCCACAGTCAATAGCTTTGTGGGGTTTTGTCTTGTTTTGTTTTTGTTTTCTTGAGTTCTCCTACTATGTGCAAGACAGGATGGACAGAGATCTCACTTTTGGGGTGCTTGAGGTCTGCCACAGTAGATAGACATTACACATTTAATGTATTATAAATATAGCGCAAATGCAATAAATATGAAAGGATATAAAGAAGACTTCCTTGAGGAAATGGTGTTTAAACAGAGCCTAAAAGATAAGCCATTGGTAACTAGGTCATTTATTGGGAAGCATCTTTTCAAGCACAGGGAAGAGGAACATGTTCGCAGACCTAGAGAGGCCTGACGTCTAGCAAGGGTTGGGGAGAGTGGCAAGGGAAGATGGCAGAGAGCCATGAGAGCTGTGTAAAGAATTTGAATATTTGTTATGACCTTGCATTTCGTAATATTTTGCCATTTTCAAAGTACTTTCATACAAAATGCAACTTGGTTGACCAGGATCTTGTAAATTCAGGTGGGATGATCATAGGAAAGACTGGGGGGGTGGGTAGTATGGGTATCCATACTTGCAACACAAATCTACTTACTTGAAAGAGCCTCTTTGTTGCCAATGTATTTTTAATAGTGAGAAGCTAGTTTAGGTCCTAAATTAGTACTCTATTCTCTATAATAATAGCTAACATTTACATCTTAAGTACTTTATGTATATTTTAATGCATTGAATCTTCTTATCCTTACAAGAAAGCTGCTATTATTATCCAACATTTCAAAGAAAGAAAAAAGAGGCATGTGCCTAAGGTCACACAACTGGTACATATCAGAGGTGGAATTTAAATACAGATGTCTGGGTGCAGAGCCCACATAGTGAACTACAATGTGATACATTTTTGGTTTTTGCTCTTGTCTAAACCCTCTTTGCTAGAACCCTGATCTTTATGCTCCCCACCCCCCAAAAAAAGAAAAGAAAAAGTATTGTCTGTGCTCCTTGAAATCTCAGATTTTCTTTTAGACTATAGCTTTCAATTATCCCAAAGAAGGAGAAACTGACATATGAAGAATGTATGTATATATGCATTCATATTAGTGTCAAGATAAATTAGTGTTGATTTACCTGTTAAAGGGAAAATGCATTTTTTTTTAGATTATTTATTTATTTATTTGATAGAGAGAAATCACAAGAAGGCAGAGAGGCAGGCAGAGAGAGAGAAAGAGGAGGAAGCAGGCTCCCTGCCGAGCAGAGAGCCCGATGTGGGACTCGATCCCAGGACCCTGAGATCATGACCTGAGCCGAAGGCAGCGGCCCAACCACTGAGCCGCCCAGGTGCCCCGAAAATGCATTTTTGTAAATGATAAGGTTAAATAACAGAAGTTCACACTTACATATTAGAAATTGTTTATTCTCTCTTCTGAACTGTTTTTACTATAGGAACATAATATTCCTTTGTTCCAGGGTCTCTGTGATTCAGAGGTAAGTCAAATATGCCATGGATTTTCTATTTTAGAACACTTCAGGACATACTTCTAAATAATATAAATCATTCTCCTCCACCTGCCAGTGACTTCTTCCAAACTTCTCAATTTATATATATATAAGGATTAGCAGAATATAAATGTTTTTATTAAAGTTTATTAGTTTAGAAGAAGGATGTGATTGAAATTCAGTATGATTATGGGTCCCTGGAATTACTCTCTGGAATCATGTTATATAGTCAGTCATTGCCTGATCAGTGGATATTCTTAAGTAGATACCATGTCACAGATTACTGTGAAGACACTGGATACTCTATAATGATCAAAAAAGTTATGGTCTATCACTTACAGATATTTGAATTTAGTAGGAAAAATAGACATTAAGTAAATAATTATGAGTATAATAGCTAATTAACAAGTTCAGGGGAACATAAAACAGATTGGATACATTGATCTTAAATATTTTTTTACCTCTAACATTCTTTCATTCTATACCTCAGTTATACATAAGTAAGGAGACACATGTTCTCATCCTGGTCTGTTAGTGGTGTTTGTGTAACCTTAGGAAAGTCAGGGAATCAGAATACTCAAAGTACAAGGGATTGTCATACCATTCTGTACTTCATTTGCCATTATTTATGGGAAGGTAGACAGAGAGGGTGGAGGATGGCCTAGATTAATGGTTCTCAGACCTGAGTGTGTGTCAGATCACCTGGGAGAATGTTAGAACACAGTTTGATGGATCTCCTTACCTTCCCACAGAGATTCTGATTGAGAATTTGGTCTTGGGACCACACTTTGTGAACCATTGGCCCAGACAATCTTTAAGAATATCTTTTATTTCTAAAGTACTATGCACTTCAAGAAATAGGGCTATCAAGTTTTCAAAAGCCAGTATCTTGGTAACTGTTTTCTCTCTGTGGTGACTTTATTGTGAATTTTTTTAAAAGTTCTAGTTATTTATAATTCTAATCATATTTTAAACAATTAAGAATGAGTACTCAATGCCAATGATATGTACCCCTCAAATTCTTGAGCTGACAAGGTCTTAAAGAGGTATTTTGGAGGCAATCCAACTAGAGTAGGGTCAGCATGAATTTGTAATATGAAAAGTCTTAAGTCATAATCATTTATGTCAGTGATAAGGAACAAAAATTCAACATGTCAGCTCCAGGAAGAAGAAAACGGTTGAATTAAGAAGAAACATTGTGTAAGACTGATGAATCACAGACATGTACCCCTAAAACAAATAACACATTATATGTTAATAGAAAACAAAGAAGGAAAGAAAGGAATAAAGAAAGAAGAAACATTTTCAAGATGATATTGAAAATGATTTTCAAAATCTTTGAGTCAAAATATTTGTAGCATATCAATATACTTTTTGAATCTTTCTCAAAATGTATGTAAGGGGGCACCTGGGTAACTTGGTCCCTTAAGCATCTGCCTTCAGCTCAGGTCATGATTCTAGGGTACTGGGATGGAGCCACGTGTTGGGCTCCCTGCTGAGCAGGGAGCCTGCTTCTCCCTTTACCTCTGCCTCTCTGCCTGGCTTGTGCTCTTTCTCTCAAATAAATAAATGAAACCTTAAAAAAAAATGTATGTAAGGATACAGTAGGAAAAAATGTAAAGAGTAAACAAAAAAAATTCTTATAATGCAAAATATACAATTTGGCTTAAGGAGAGAAAGGGGGTTACACGTCTACATAGGCCTAAGGTAGGACTTCTCTGGCAAAGGTAAAAGAAATTGATGATCAATACATGAAAATCAGAAGCATATGATGTTAAAAACAAACAATATGGTAAATCATTCTTTCTGGGTTCTAATTTTCTGTTTCTAAAATGAAAATTCTGGAACTGATGACTCCTAATATCTTTTCTGTCTTCAAATTTATACTATGCTTAGTGTTGGACATAGAGCATTAATATTTATTTATTGAATTATGTCATATTTGATGATAAGCCTGCTGGCCAGCAGCCTTTGAATGAAATGTATTTGGCAAGAAAATAGGTAATGGTGTACAAATTATTGTAAATTGTCTTCTCCTGCTGAGATAAAGGCATCATCTCTGCCCTTATTTCTCTCACATTGAGCTGTCTTCTCTCTGTTTCTACTTAGCCATTAAGGATCCAAAGATTTTGTAGAACGGACCAAACCCAAGACAGATTTCAACTTGGATGTTTTGTTTGCATGACTACGATGAAAGCCACAGTTGTAAAATAACTGGGTTTGTTTGTTTTCTAATTTCTAAAGAATAGTGTGGACTTCTGATCTCGTCCCACTTGACAAGATAGAATTACCTGGAATATCTGCAAATTTACATTATTTCATAGCTAGCCAAATTCAAGTAGAGTGAGTGGAGTACTTCTGCATAGTACTAATCTAGGAAGAAAAGGTGGAAGGTCATAGGATGTCAGAGTTGTAAAGTACATTAGAGATCATTATAATTAAGGCACTCATTATATAAGTGAGGCAACTGAGGCTTGTAAAGCTTTATCATCTTTCTAGAATCATATTTATATGTTTTATTGGGTTACCTTGCCTGACTGTTGAGCCTAGACAGGAGGCAGAACCCATAATAGTTTAAATCATACTAACCAAAAAAAAGATGGTGTAGCTTAATTAATATACAGACGATAGCTTTTAAGGCAAAATTAATTCCTAAATATTTATCACTATGAAGCAATACTGCTTTTAAATTATGTATGTGAAATAATATAATTTTAAAATATATAAAAAACTTAACAGAGAGAAGATGACAGATCTACCACCATAATGGGAGATTTCAATATACCTCTCTGAATGACTGGTAAATCAAGTAGATAAAATCTTTAATAGGAGTAAGGAAGATTCAGAAGAATCAAAAAGATATGCATAGAACAGTTTACCCAAGAACATCTTACACATTTTTCTCAAGTATAATGAAAAATTATATAATCATGCCATCTATGTTCTATGCCATAAAGCAAGGTTCAACAACTATTGAAAATTGCTATTTAACACTTTCTGATATTAAAACAATTAAGTTACAAATCAACAATAAAAAAGACAACACAGAAGTATATATTGGGAAATTTTAAAAACATACTTCAAAATTACACATCGATAAAGAAGTTTTCTACCAAATTTTTAATCTCCAATTAATCTCAATGTAACACAAATAGTTCCAGAGACTAGAAAAAGTGAGAACATTGCTCATATTTTATCAGGTTCATAAAACCTTCAGAGCAAAACCAAGCAATTAGAGTGAAAGTAAGAAAAATACAGATCAATCTCACTTAACAAATATAGACGGATAGTCCTGAAAAAGAATCAGTAAAAATATACCAAAATGCACCATTACTATTTTGGGTTTATACAGGGAATGCCAGAATTATTTAATATTAGAAAATCTGTTATTTTAATTTTCTATTTTAACATCTTATCATCTTACAACATATAAAAATATCAATTCAAAGTCTATTAATGATTAAAAACTATTAACTGAATAAGAAGGAAAATATTTATCTTCATAATAGAAATTTACTGTAGCTTATAGCAAGGGTCATATTCAGTGACGAAATTTAAGAAGCACTCTCTTTAAAATCAGAATGTGGCCTGTTACTACTACCTCTACTAGGGATTGCAGTTAGACAAAGGAAATAAAAATATAGAACTGAAAGGAAAAGATGGAGTGAAATTCATAGATGAACTATAGCAATACAGAGTTCAGCATTGTTCCTGGTATGAGCTTATTATACAGAAATCATTGACAGTCCTATATACCAAAAATAACTAATTTCAAAACAAAACAACCAAAAATCCATGGTGTAAAGAAATGCATCTAATAAGAATACATGGACTTATTTTGGAGAAAGTTGCAAAATAGTACTAAGAGCATTAAAGAAGACAGTGCAAGGGGCCCGTGGGTGGCTCAGTTGTAAAGCATTTGTCTTCAGTTCAGGTCATGATCCCAGGGTCCTGGGATTGAGCCCTATATCCGGTTCCCAGCATCAGGCTCCCTGCTTGGCAGGGAGCTTGCTCTTCCCTCTCTCTCACTGCTCCTCCCCCTGCTTGTGAGTGTGCTCTCTCTCTCTCTGTAAAATAAATAAATAAAATCTTAAAAAAAGACAGAACAAAATGAACAGATTAATAATATACATGGATAAGGATACTCAAATATATTAGAAGGTGACAATCCTCCTAAAACTGATCTTTAGGTTCAATGCAATGCAATTAACACATCAACAGGTTTGGTTTTGTGGCATTAGACAATCTGATGTCAAAATCAATATGGATGAGGAAGAGGTCAAGAAAAGGACTCATCCCGCCCCCCACCCCCCCCAACCCCCGCCAAAAACAAGGAAGGGAAATGCGCCCTATCAAGTATCAATGTTTATGACACATATTAGAATTTAAACAGTGTGCATATTTGTTCATATGCAAAACTTGATGCAAGAATTTTAGATTTGATGTGCAAATTTCAAATTTTAGATGTGACGCACGAATTTGTCAATAGGATGGATTAGAGCAGTGCACATTTAGCAAGATGGGGGAGGGGGGCCAGGGAACAGCTCACTGTGGCAGTTTGGACTATCTTGTGACCGACCTTGTTCAATGTTGCTTACACATGATAAAATAGAAGAAGAATAAGTTAGAGCCAGTTTTATTATTGATTTAAAAGTTTACTCTTCTGCCTTCTCCAGCAGAAAGCTGCATGCAACGTCTCTGTCTTTGGTGTGCCAGAAACATAGTAGGCATATGTACCAAGCTTGGCATAAAGCTTGGTATAAAGCATTATGTGTTGGTGGAAGAAGAATGATTAGTCTATAAGTGGGTAAGGGACAGTATTTTCATGTGGAAAAAAAAAATCAAATTAAATTCTAGGAAATATCTTTATAAATTCAGAGTCAAAAAAATGATTTTTTTGGACAAGACAAAAGCACAAATCATAAAGGAAAAGACCGGCTCAGTGAACTCTGCTGAGAGGGGGGGAGAAAAAGAAGGATGTTACTGACCAAAGATTAGTATCCAGAATATATAAGGAATTCCAATAAGAAAAAGACAAACAACCCAGTATAAAATAAGCAGAGGATATAAACAGGCAAATCACAGAAAATGGACCAGAATAGGCAAAAACATAGGAAGTGATACACAACCTCACCAATTACTAATTAAGGACTCACTAGTAATTAAAGATATAGAAATAACACTACATCTGAAGCTAATGATATACTATGTATTGGCTGACTGAATTTAAATTAAAAAAAGAAATAAAAGAGGTAAGAAGAAAAACAATATATTTTTAAAGTTTTATTTATTTATTCATTTGAGAAGGAGACAGAGATAGGCAGAGGGAGAAGGAGAAACCCTCTCTCTGCTGAGCCAGCCAGGAGTCCACTGTGGGGCTTGATCCCAGGACCTAGAGATCACGACGCCCAACCATCTGAACCACCCAGGTGCCCCAGAAAAATAGAATATTCTAAAGTGATCAAGTTACCTGAATTAAGACCTTAACTAAATTACTAGATTTACAATTCTAAATTTTGGTATGAGTATGAAGGAATGAGAATTCTCAGAGAGTGCTATTAGGTATGACTGCTTTGAAAAACTCTAGAGTATAAACTAATACAACCATTTTGGAAGACACTTTAATAAAACATGGGAAAGTTGAAAATGTACCTGCTCTATGACCTAGTAATCTCACAGTGAGAAATACACTTTAGATCTGTTTTTCTTTTCAGACTTTTTCTTGAAATCACAACGCATAGAAAAAAAAAATCCATATTGCATCAGACAAAGTAGACATAAATGCACAGATGTAATATAATTCACCAGATATTGCTAACTTCCTGCCTTTTTGCTACATGATCTTTAAATAAGGCCTCCCTGCTCACGATTCTTAGTCCCATTGAGCCTGCGCTTTTGGCCAGGAAATGGTGAGCAGAATAATATGTATCTCTTCTGTGCTAAAGTTTGCCTGCAAGATGTTCTGTATTTTTCCTCCACTATGGCAGTTGGAGATTTTTGAGAAGTTGCTTGCTTACTCAGCCTGTGTTCTCAAGTAAGGAGATGTAGAACAGAGCCCTCAACCTACCGAAAATGGACATAGAGACTAACTAATAAATAAGTCTTGGATTTTACCAACCACTAAGATTTTGGAGGTTTTGATCCTGTAGCATTACATGGCCCATACTGAGTATTACAATATTCTTACTATTATTATGTACAAGAACTAATACAACTGACCTAAAATTTAGCATATTAAACAAACAAACATACAAACGAACACTCACATTTATTTGCTCTTGATTCTGTATTCTAGTCTGGACCCCACTGGGAAAGGTCATTTTTCGTCTCCCAGGTCATTCACAAAGAAGATCACCTGGAGGTTAGACTGGAGCTATCTGATCAACATTGGCTCTGGTTCCTTGTGCATCACCTCAGTCAGAATGGCTAAACTAGCTTCGCCTCTCTCCATGTAGGACAAATGAGTTTCCTCACATGGTAGCTCAGGTCTCTCAGAGCAAAAGAAGAATATACCAGAGCTCTTCAAAGCCAGCCTTCAGAACTTGGAAAAAAAACAACAACACTTCAACCCATTTTATTGGCTAAAGCAAGTTATAAAGCCAAACCATGTTAAGGGGAAAGGAAATAGATATCATCTCTACATGGGGAGAGGCATGTACTAGGCCAGGAGGACTTGATGATCATCTGTGTGGACCATCTATAACATTATAGTATTTTATTCTATTCTACTTTAATCTATTTCACTCTGTCTTAGTCTATTTTACCATTGTTTAGAATGATAGTCCTGATATAGGAAATTGACTTGATAATACTCTAACAGGTTCAACAGTTCTATAAATACTACCATAGAAAAACCAGCACATATGGACCATAACTATAGAAGAGTACTATAATGCCTATTGAAGCATTGTTTGTAAGAGCAAATTTTGAAAACACCTTAAATGTCCCTCAAGAGGGAATTAAATGTGTAACACATTATTTGTTTATATAGTAGCATATTATTCATTGCTTTAAAATGACTGAATGATAGATACATCAAAAAAATAATACATAGGTAGATAAGTAGATTGAAGGATAGATGTCAAATACAATGTTGAGTGAAAACATCACATTTTTAAATAAAACATGCAGCATAATAGTATTATCTTATTAAAAACATGCAAGGTAATGCAACACGTTACTCATGGATATGCAGATACACATGTAGAAGATTTCATACCAAATGAATAAAAGCAGTTTCCTTTGGGGAGGAAGAGAGTAGAATGGAAGTGAGTAGAGAAATAGGATTTAAAATTTTTATATTCTTCCACTGTTTTAATTGGAGTTAAAAATAATAAAAGGTAGAAGAAATCAGAGAAGGAGACAAACCTTAACAGACTCTTCACCATAAGAAACAAACTGAGGGGGACGCCTGGGTGGCTCATTTGGTTAAGCATCTGCCTTCAGCTTTGGTCATGATCCTAGGGTCCTGAGATAGAGTCCCATGTCAGGATCCTTGCTCAACGGGGAGCCTGCCTCTCCCTCTGCCTGCCATTCCCCCTGCTGGTACTCTTTCTCTCTGACAAATAAATAAATAAAATCTTTTTCCTTTTTTTAAACTAACTGAGGGTTGTTGGGGGGATGGGTGGGGGGATAGGGAGGATACATGTTGTACTGAGCACTCGGTGTTATATGCAGTTGATGAATCGCTGAACTCTACCTCTGAAACTAATACTGCACTATATGTTAATTAGTTGAATTTAAATAAAATCAAATGGATAATAAAATGTCAAAATTTTAAAATTTGGGGATGTCGACTAACTTTGTTTTTTCAGGTTTTGGGGTGTTTTGTTTTGTTTTGGAGAAAGAGAGAGCACACGCTTAAGGGAGATGGCAGAGGGAGAGAATCTTAAACCAGGCTCTGTGTCCAGCACAGGTCTGGCATGGGGCTCAGTCATCCGACCCCAAGATCGTGACCTGAGCCAAAATCAAGAATCTGATGATTCACTGACTGAGCCATCCAGGCACGTGTTTTTCTGGTATTTTTAAAAAACCTGAACAATGAAAAAAATCAGAAGAGCATTTATATAAATAATAGTGGAAATACTTCTTTTTTCAGATAATTATTTTTATAAATTATATTTTGACTCCTCCTAGAGAGGCCAGAGATTCTGGTTGGAGCATTGACACTTGTCAGGAATGTTAGAACTTGTGCTTGTAGGTATTTTTTTTTTTTTTTGCAAAAACGTCTGTTGCACAAAGAACTAGAAAAAGATTAGGTTTGGAGTTCCTATAGAGAAAAGGGGTCAAAGCAAGGAAGTCAATGTCAGCCATTAATCAGTAAATGAAAAGGTGTCAGGAACGGGAGACAAAGCAATCATGAGCTTTGTAGACTGGGTCGGGTAGGAAATGAAATGAAGTTGAGTCAGAACAAGGTCAGTAATGAAGGTCCACAGTTCACGATTCTCCTTGAGAAGAGGACTCGGCGTGCTGAGTTCTGTGAGTAGATAGGCCTGGTTTGAAGACCTGGGGCTGGCGGGATCACGTACTACTGTGTTTTCATCCCGAGTCAAGTGGCTGCTGTCAGAGCTTCTCTGGAACACTTTGTCCAGCAACCAAGTTGCCCTTCTTATGGGAATAATCAACGTGGGTGCTTAGAGAGTCTCACATGTCGTGAGCTCCAAAGAATAAGCGGTGATGCAGTGATTTCCTGTTTGGATAAGACCCAGGCCACTTGTTCCCATCAGACAGAATTGGCAATAGTGAGTTAAGGTAATCATGTTAGTCTGTCAGCTGGCTCTCATGGATTCTGAGATGCCATGGTCTGCTAGTGGTTGCCTTTGCTCTCCTGACGTGTTTAGTCTTTCTTCCAAGGTAAGAGGGAGGTCATTTAACGATCAGTCTGAATGAAGACTGGAAGCAGGAGGGAAGTTGTCCATTTTCTCTTTGCTTTTCTCGAGATTTCTGAGAATAACGTGGATCCCAAGAGGTGTGCCCAAGGGAACACGAATTACTGCTGAATTACCAATCAAGGTGAAGAAAGAGAAAATGTCAGGTAAATGTTATCTGTGTGTTGTTTACTTAGACGTTTCCCTGAGGGAAGAGGGCTAAATCATTGAGATTGAGTGAGTGGTTTTGCAGCTCTGTAATTCCTCTCTGCTGACAACTGTCGTCGTAACCTTGTATTTGACATTTAAAAAGCACAGTGCTGAAGAAACATAGTGAAGGTCCTAGAATGACTAGTTCTGCTTTGCCTTACTGACTGCCTCTACCTGAATTTATCATTAATGCACGTTGTCTTTTCTGCTGTGATCCAAGTTTTTCCCAATTTGTGATCTTTCCGCTGGGATTTCTCACTAATGTTTTCTATTGCTAGTCTATTAAGGCATGGTGCCTAGAGCATGTTTTGCAAAGGAGAGTCCCCACGTCCCTAATTTTTGAGATCATTTTGGTGGTAGTAGGGAGAGAGGATGGCTAGTCAGCAGCATCCTTTTCCATCGTGACTTGGGAAAAATTAGTGGCTTCAGTATTTTTCAGAAAGTGTCGTGATCTATTTGTAGGTTCATATATACTAGTTCTGGTCCATTAATGCATGAATTCATGTAAATATTTACTAAAGATTTATTGACTACCTACCACAAGTGAGAATTTCACTGTAGTATGTATGAACATTTGGATTTCCATAATAAATAATCACGCACATGAAAAAATGGAACGATTTTTTACAACTCATGAAATCGGTGGAAGAAAAGTGCTTTAAGAACTCCAATCTGTAAGCCATGTTTTAGGGTCACTGTTGCTTTCATAAAGAGCAGATGCCCACACTGAACGAAGCCTAGGAGGGAGATGCATGGCATCTCCAGATCTGCTCTTTTGGCCGTGGAAGCTATCTTTGGGAGTTTTGTTTTGCTTGATAATTTAACGCAGGGAACTTCACCTTCTAGGAAGATAAAGAAGATGCCCTTTTCTCTATTCCTCTCACTAAGCAGGACTAAAATCTCTGGATATTGGGTAAAACAAATGTGAGAAGACTCTAAAATGTAGTATGTTTTAGTTACTGAAGGTAGTACCTTTAAAAGAAGGCAGACTCCTTAAGAATATGGGAAGCCAAGCACACACATGGTGGTGTGTTCTCTCTCTCTCTTTTAAAATCTCCTTTATTTTAGGCTTAGAGCTGAAGAATCCAGTACCCAGAAACACCTAGGGAGCACAGACACAAACAGCCTCATCAGAAGCCTGCTCTTCTAGCCAAAAGGGCATCTAAGCAAGACAGAAAACATTTAAATGTTAACTTCTGCCGCCAAACTCTGCCGGACAAACCCTGGCTCCACCCCGCCTCCGCCAAGCTAGTTTGCTATTCCTTAAAAATGACCAGGGTCTTTCCCTGTGAATCTAGTGGCAGCCTCCTACTCTTCAGTACCACACTTCAGGTGCTGGTTGCCACCTTACTTGTATTGACAAGAGCAGTCCACCTGTTGGTCAGTGTTCAGCTATCTATTAACCTAAAAGGGCTGTTGCTTCTGGTGTCTGCATGGGGAACAGGCCACACAGGGGTTCCTCTAGTTTCCTCTCACACCTCTAGGATACATCCCTTATGCATCACTCTCTTTGTCCATCTTTCACACCTATTCTCATCTGAAGTGATGGTATTTGTGAGATAAGTTGTGTTTTTCTGGGCAACTTGTGAGTTTTAAAACACAGGGCTTGAGAACTCATGTCCTAGAGGCACAGAAGTTAAAACAAACAATCCTTAGGAGAATTGAAATTAGGTACATTTTAATTTTTATTTTTATGGATACAAATGCAAAAAGATATCTTATATTTTGTGTTTTTAATGAGGACCTTAGAATCAGAGAAATGAATGTGTGCATTTATTAAAAATGTGCTGAGAGAAGCCCATATTTTTGGATTATTCTCTAACTCCTTTTGGGTTTATGAAACCTGCCCTAGGCTGTTTCTTTGGTGTGGCTAACCATGGGAGTGCTTGCAATATCTGTTCCTTCCTCCTCTACCTTACCCACAGAAAAATACAACCTGTTTGAGATGGTAATGAATGGGCTGAACTAAAAATCCTTTTTGTCCTGGTTTTTGTGGCAGGCGGTGTGCAGGATAGCTATGAGATACAAGAAACGCCAATGAGATGCGGACGGGATTACACCAAGATTTACCAAGAAAGCTTGATCTTCCCAGCTCCGATGCTGGACCCCCTTCCTTCCATTCTTGCCTTGAATGCCGGCATGGTGGCTTCATCTCTAAAAGCCACTTACAAATCGTGATAGAAAGGCCAAGAGAATCACAGACACATTTACCCTAACACTGAAGTATTGAGCCAATGCCAGGAGCCACTTACTTCCAGAATTTCATTTTATGAGAAAAACAAACCCATATTTTTTAAGTCAATGTAGTTGGGGCTTTCTGTAGCCTGCAGCCACATAATAGACTGGGCTTATTGTAAATGTCCACAGGAGATTATGTTCTTTTCTAAAAGATAGAAGGACCTCTCAGTTCAATAAGAATTGAGACAAACTTTCACAAGGGAAGTCTGAGGATGTAATCATGGAATAGGAAGAAATATCTAAAATAACTCCAAGTCAGAAATTAGTTGACTGAATCTGAGAGACATGTAAATCATTCTGGGTATGTGAGCATATAACCCTTTTGCCCTCCCTCGGAGAGACATGATATAGCTTGTGTCAGATTTCAGATTGTGTCTCCTCAACACCAATACTGGAAAACAGTGAATAAATACTTTCAATGAGTAGTAAGTGCATACTGCTTCTGTACATACTATGCAACTTTGTTGAGAACTTCTTATCCTCTGACCTCATTCTGAGGTGTTAGAACATAAAATATCCGTAAGAGATTTTCCTTGTACTTAAGGAAATGGCAGTTCAGTGCATCAAGTTTCATGTAAACAGGTAATCTGAATGTTGTAAGCAATATCTTTTTTTTTTCTAACATACTCAAGGACAAATTACCAGAGTTGGTTGGTAGACTTCAAACTATGAGCATAGCAAACAACGATAGTAACTGCAAAGCACAGGCTCCTACAACGACAAGGGTGGATATATAAGGATGTGAGAGTGGTTAATATGTAAAACATAAGAGAAGTGTTGGCAAGAGTGGAGTTAGATTTAAATTATGAAGGGTGTTATATAGTGAGCTAAGAAGTTGTGATTTTAGGATTTTATTCTACTGGTAATGAGAAATTAACATGGATAGCTAAGCAGTGAAGTGAAAGCTCAAGGCATTTGGCTTGGGACTCAGAGTAGTTAGATATGGAAGAGTCCTTAGAAGGGACAGTATGTGATGTCTTATGAAAAGTGTAAGAAAATAAAATAGCATTATTGGGCTTGCAGCACTTTTGGGTCATTCACAGATATGCATTGAGTGGCAAAAAAATCTGAGTTGCCCAGCATGCATGGTACCAGCTGAAAGTGAAATAAGGTGATGCTCTGCCTTCTTGTTCTAGCTTTTGTACTGTCAACAAGTATGCTTTTCACAATCCAATTAGTGCTACATTTCTCCCATTTTGTGCTTTCTATTGTTGATTTCACTGTTAAAATGGCTCCCAAGTACAATGTCGAAGTGCCGTCTAATGCTCCTAAGTGCAAGAAGGCTGTGGAGTGCCGTAAGGAGAAAACGTATATCAGAAGTGCTTGGTTCAAACATGAATTTTAGTGCTCTCGGCTGTGAATTCCATGCTATTGAATCAATACTATCTATTAAATATGGTGTCCTTAAACAGAAACACACATAAAACCAGGTTACGTATTGATAGATTGACAAAAATGTGACTAGAGGCTTACAGGAACCTAACCCTGTTTTTCCCTTTGGAGCACTGGTTCAGCATTTGCTAATTTATTGTTCATAGCAATTTTATAGAACGTAACTATTAAAAGTGAAATCGACTTGTGGGGTGCCTGGGTGGCACAGTGGGTTAAAGCCTCTGCCTTCAGCTCAGGTCATGATCCCAGGGTCCTGGGATCTAGCCCCGCGTCAGACTCTCTGCTCAGTGGGGAGCCTGCTTCTCCCTCTCTCTCTGCCTGCTTCTCTGCATACTTGTGATCTGTGTCTGTCAAATGAATAAATAAAAAATCTTAAAAAAAAAAAGAAGGTATCGAATATTAAAAAAAAAAAAGGAAAAAAGAAATCGACTTGCATATATGATTGAATGTTGACCTAGAAGAGACATTTGAAATGATCAAATTCAGTGCCTCTATTACACAAAAGAAACTGCAGTCTGAAGGTGTAATACAAAGTACCCAAGACTGTATACTTATTTGTCACTGAGATTGGATCAGCATTAGGACTCTTCATTTCTTCTTCAGTGGTTTTTCCACTTCACAAAAATACAAACTTTTAAACAGAGTACTGCTGTGAATGGAATATTTGAATCAGAGTATTAGTTGATTGGATTTCCTCTTACTAACTGGAAGGAGGACTGATAGATATATGTAATGAATTCTACACGAGACACTTAGTTTCTGCTCTACTCCCCTGCCTTCATCAAGATTGATAGTAAACTTGTGTGATTTCAGTCTAAATTTAGATAGACTCAGGACCTAAGAGCCTTTTACAGATGACTGGAAGGAACTCTCATGCATATACACCTGGGCTAGTAGAAATACCATGTTTCTAATACCAACCATCAGCTTTTGGGGAGGTTATAATCTAGTATAGAAGTCAACAAACTATGACTATAGGTCAAATTTGTTCCATATCTGTTTTTATAAAGTTTTATTGGAACTCACCCAATATTTGTTTATGTATTATCTATAGCTATTTTCATGCTATAACTGTATAACTGAGTAGTTGTAACAGAAATTGTATGACCCTTTATATTTAGTGTCTTGCCCTTTATAGAAAACTTTTGCTGACCCATGTTCCAGCCTATAGCCTGAACTCCGGTGCCAGTTTTCCATGTAAACGGTTTGTGGTGACAGTCTTTGAACACATTTCATCAGTTGTTTTGCCCTTAACTTGTGGTTTGAGATATTCCATTGAGGAGCCTTATCAAAGTGTCTAGATGACATGAGAGGATTATCTTTTGCTATTTGGTGTCATCCAAAAATCTGAATCAATTTTACAAAAGTGATCCATAACTCATTTTAGCACTTACCGAATTACATGTCAGTCACCTGACTTCCTCAGCTCAAGGACTACAGTGGTAAGATTCTAAATCTACAAGGCATTGCTTGCATTAGCCCATCTTTACCAGCTGTCAACACTACCTGAACCAATTGTTATTGTGGCTGTCAGAGCTGACATTCGAAATCAGCAACAGGACAGAATTGACTTCCCAAGTGTCTTTCCTGTTGCACAAGCATATGTAAGAAATGCTTTTATTTAGCTTAGTGACATTTGCTACCCCAGTACTGACAAAACATCGTGTCTAAACAAATGTTGATTGCACAGATTCATCTTCCCATGATAATGAATGTTAAACGCATAGAGATAATTATATAATAATCTCAAAACCACACACAGTGATTTTTGCTTAATGGAATTACGTGGGAAAGAGTGTTTTAATTTTGTAACCTGACACTTCAGTGAAAAGAATACTGTGGTAAACATTTTAGCAGAGCTTCTTCTATATTCTGATTCTTGTTGAAATGAGCATTGTCTGAATGGAGGTTTTCTCAGTGTTTAAAAATTTCTTTTCTTAATTAGCATATTATGGCTAAATTAGCACATCATTTCACTTTCTTGTTACTCTCATTAGATATCTTCAGTAAGGAAGGTTTAGTGTTCCAAATGGGTATTTTATTAGAATTATTAATTTGATAAAATCATTGTCTTTGAATGTGCTAGGTCTGGAGTAGAGATAAGTGGGGTAGTAGGGCTTCGGGTAATCAGACAAAGTTGAAAAATTGCTATTCTCTCCCGGATATAGACCGGAGAATATTTTTTTATAGACTCTTCCCCTCCACCCCTGGAATGTACACAGAGCCAGAGGGAGAGAGAGAGAATCTTAAGCAGGTTCCACATCCAACATGGGACTCAATGAAAGTCTCAATCCCAGGACCCTGAGATCATGACCTGAGCTAAAATCAAGAGTCAGATGATTAACCAACTGAGCCACCCAGGCACCCTTTCCATAGAATATTTCTAAGGATTATAAGAATAGTAGAGCAGGAATGAAAAGAAAAGCATAAACATGGGTGAGGAATGCAGAAAGATAAGATAGCATAGGTTTGAACCCCATATTGAGGAAGGAATGACAAGGTTATGGGTCAAGACTGAGCGTGAACATACACAAAAATTAACTCAATATGTATTGAAGATTCAAATGTAAGACCTAAAATTGTAAAACCTAAAAGAAAATATAGTGGGTAAACTTGACATCAGTCTTGGCAATGATTTTTTTTTTTTTTTATTTGACACCGAAACGCAAAGGAAAAATAAATAAGCAGGACCATGTCAAACTAAAAAGCTTCTTCACATGGAAGGAAAACAATAAACAAAATGAAAAGGTGACCTATGGAATGAGAGAAAAAATTTACAAACCACATATCTGATAAGGGATTAATATCCAAATATACAAGCAATCTGTACAACTCAATAACAAAAAATCAAACAACTCATTAAAAAATGAACACTAACTTGAATAGACAATTTTCAAAGGAAGACATACAAATGTCTAAGAGGTACATCAAAAGGTATTCAACGTCACTAATCACCAGGGAAATGCAAATCAAACTGCAGTGAGATTCACCTCACACCTGTTCAGTGTTCAAAAAGACAGAGATAACAAATATTGGTGAGGGTGTGGAGAAAAGGGAACCCTTATGCGCTGTTGGTGGGAATGCAAACTGGTGCAGCCACTCCTGAAAACAGTATGGAGGTTCCTCAAGAAATTAAAAATAGAGGGGCACCTGGGTGGCTCAGTGGGTTAAGCCTCTATTTTTGGCTCAGATTATGATCCCAGGGTCCCAGGATTTAGCCCCGTATCGGTCTCTCTGCTCATCAGGGAGCCTGCTTCCTTTCCTCTCTCTCTGCCTGCCTTTCTGCCTACTTGTAATCTCTGTCTGTCAAATAAATAAATATTTAAAAAAAAATAAATTTAAAATAGAATTGCCATATGACCCAGCAATACCACTCATAGATGTATATCCAGAGGAAACAAAATCATTACCTTAAAGAGGTACCTGTATTTTCCTTTTGTTGTCTGATTGCTGAGGCTAGGACCTCTAGTACGATGTTGAATAGCAGTGGTGGTAATGGACATCCCTGCCGTGTTCCTGACCTTAGCGGAAAAGCTTTCAGTTTTTCTCCATTGAGAATGATATTTGCGGTGGGTTTTTCATAGATGGCTTTGATGATATTGAGGTATGTGCCCTCTATCCCTACACTTTGAAGAGTTTTGATCAGGAAGGGATGTTGTACTTTGTCAAATGCTTTTTCAGCATCTATTGAGAGTATCATATGGTTCTTGTTCTTTCTTTTATTGATGTGTTGTATCACATTGACTGATTTGCGGATGTTGAACCAACCTTGCAGCCCTGGAATAAATCCCACTTGGTCGTGGTGAATAATCCTTTTAATGTACTGTTGAATCCTATTGGCTAGTATTTTGTTGAGTATTTTCGCATCTGTGTTCATCAAGGATATCGGTCTATAGCTCTCTTTTTTGGTGGGATCCTTGTCTGGTTTTGGGATCAAGGTGATGTTGGCCTCATAAAATGAGTTTGGAAGTTTTCCTTCCATTTCTATTTTTTGGAACAGTTTCAGGAGAATAGGAATTAGTTCTTCTTTAAATGTTTGGTAGAATTCCCCCGGGAAGCCGTCTGGCCCTGGGCTTTTGTTTGTTTGGAGATTTTTAATGACTGTTTCAATCTCCTTACTGGTTATGGGTCTGTTCAGGCTTTCTATTTCTTCCTGGCTCAGTTGTGGTAGTTTATATGTTTCTAGGAATGCATCCATTTCTTCCAGATTGTCAAATTTATTGCCGTAGAGTTGCTCATAGTATGTTCTTATAATAGTTTGTATTTCTCCTACACTGTTGGTGGGAATGCAAGCTGGTGCAGCCACTCTGGAAAACAGCATGGAGGTTCCTCAAAATGTTGAAAATAGAATTGCCCTATGACCCAGCAATTGCACTATTGGGTATTTACCCTAAAGATACAAATGTAGTGATCCAAAGGGGCACATGCACCCGAATGTTTATAGCAGCAATGTCCACAATAGCCAAACTATGGAAAGAACCTAGATGTCCATCAACAGATGAATGGATCAAGAAGATGTGGTATATATACACAATGGAATACTATGCAGCCATCAAAAGAAATGAAATCTTGCCATTTGCGACAACATGGATGGAACTAGAGCGTATCATGCTTAGCGAAATAAGTCAAGCAGAGAAAGACAACTATCATATGATCTCCCTGATATGAGGAAGTGGTGATACAACATGGAGGCTTAAGTGGGTAGAAGAAGAATAAATGAAACAAGATGGGATTGGGAGGGAGACAAACCATAAGTGACTCTTAATCTCACAAAACAAACTGAGGGTTGCCGGGGGGAGGGGGTTTGGGAGAAGGGGGTGGGATTATGGACATTGGGGAGGGTATGTGATTTGGTGAGTGCTGTGAAGTGTGTAAACCTAGTGATTCACAGACCTGTACCCCTGGGGATAAAAATATATGTTTATAAAAAATAAAAAATTAAAAAAAAAAAAGAGGTACCTGTATTTTCAAGTTCATTGCATCATTATTCACAATAACCAACATATGTAAATAACCTAAGTGTCCATTAACAGATGAATGGATAAAATGTGATAGATGATTGACAGATGGATAGATAGATAGAGACAGAGATATATGTACACACAAAAGAACGTTATTCAACCATCAAAAGGAAGGACATCCTGTCATTTACACCAACATGGATGAAACTGGAGGGTATGATGCTAAGTGAAATAAGCTGTACAGGGAAAGACAAATAATACATGGTATCACTTATATGTAGAACCCCCACATAAAACTCAGAGTATGAAAGGGGTTTCTAGGGTCTGGGGGTGGAGAAAATAGAGAAAGGTTGGTAAAAGGATACAAACTTTCCATTATAAGATGTAAAGGGTCTGAGGATCTAATGTCTCACGTGGTGATTATAGTTGGTAACATTGTATTGAATAATTGAAATTTGGTAGAAAAGTAGAACTTAAATCTTCTCCCAAAAATGAAAGAAAATAAGTATACGAAGTGCTGGATCTGTTCATTACCTTAACAGAATCCTTTTATAACATAAATATATGTCAAATTATCGCATCATATGTTTTAAATATCTTACAATTTTTTTGCTCAATTACACCTCAGGAAAGCTGGGGAACAATGAATGAGAGTGAAGACATAGGATGGGCTGGGCTATATTTATAAAACAAATTGTGATGTGCAGAAATGATCATGTTACATATGATATACATTTAAGAAAGGTAAGAAATTAATTAAGGCTACTGAGGATGCCTTGGCATTGGGAAAAGTGGGCTATTTGAGAAGAAACACAAAATATGAAGATGGGCATATTTAGGATATGAGATTGTACATTTAGCTTCCACAATTTTGTATTGGGTTAGTTGACCTACGGTTCTAGTTGTAAATCACCAAAAGCAAACATCACACTAAAATGCCAAAGGACATGTGCAGCTGTGATCAGAAAGGAAGGACTGTCCATTTCAAAGCTGTTCTTTTGTGTAGTCTCAGCTGACCTTAACTGACTCTAAATTTTTTACCCATTCATAGGCCAATGGTGAAACCAGTGACCATCCTGACAACGGTCTGTGATGGCCAGCTCATTAGCATCATGAATTTCATCTTTCCAACCAACTAACCTTGAGTAAAAAGTCAGTGGAGTGCTGCTCTTCTGAAGGTCCATTGCTCAGTTCCTAACATCATGGACTTGAAAGTTAGAAAGACAGAAATTTTATATCCAGCTTTGCCATTTATTAGGTCTGTGACTTTGGGCACTTGGCTCAACTCCATCCAAACTCCAACACTTTATGTTAAGATAAAAATAATAATTCCCAGGCTTAGGTTTCTGATTTTTTTTTTAAAGGAAATTACCTAGAGTATAGGAAGCATTGATAAATCAATTATTATAGAAATGAATAGTTTCACCCTTTGAATATGATCTTGGGCTATATTAAGGACCAAATATTCTATATTCTATAAGCAAATAATAGAGATAAGCAAAGATGAGCAGAACAGCCAGAGTCTTCCAAGGTGCTCTTTGAAACCAGAGTTGAACAAAAATTTGTTTTTTTAGATTCTAGCATTAATTTGATGTTCTCATGGCTTCAGCAGAGATCCATTGCTATTATACCATACCATTTCACCAGATGTGGTTTTTAAATCTGTGTGAGGACCCAAAAGATGACTTTGTAAGATGTGGATTTATATAGAATTCAGACTCTAATCTCTTTACAAATAGATCTAGACAGCAATTTGTGACACAGTATTTTGCTCAAGTGAGCCTTAAAGCCCGTGTTCATCAGGATGAACTACCAGATGCACTAATAAGTACATTTTAGGAATGCTCCATTTGAGAAAACAGAATCTGTAGATTAAAGTTCAGTTGGAAGGTTGTGACTCAGTCTCTCAAATGTGCTGTCTGTGAAGTAGCTCCTTGAAGCAAAACAAAACAAAGGAAAAGATTTCACAGTTAAGTTTAGCCACTAGGTTTCTAAGGAATTAGAACTATGCCTTGATGTCAATGCAGTTTTTTTGTTTTACTTTTTTGCTGTTGTTGTTTTTGTTTGTTTGTTTGTTTGTTTTTGTTTTTTAGAAAATTGTCATATGTTCGAATGAATAAGGCAGATGTGGTCCATATACATTATGGAGTATTATGCCTCCATCAGAAAGGATGAATACCTAACTTTTGTATCAACATGGACGGGATTGGAAGAGATTATGCTGAGTGAAATAAGTCAAACAGAGAGAGTCAATTATCTATGGTTTCACTTATTTGTGGAGCATAAGAAATAACATGGAGGACATGGGGAGATGGAGAGGAGAAGGGAGTTGAGGGAAGTTGGAAGGGGAGGTGAACCATGAGAGGCTCTGGACTCTGAAAAACAATCTGAGAGTTTTGAAGGGGTGGGGGTGGGAGGTTGGGTCAGCCTGATGGTGGTTACTATGCAGGGCACATATAGCATGGAACACTGGGTGTGGTGCATAAACAATGAATTCTCTTACACTGAAAATAAATTTAAAAATTAAAAATTAAAAAGAAGAAATTTGTCATATGTGTATGAAGTAAAAAACAACTTCACTTTGGCAGTCCTTTGTTGCCTTATTCTTTTAGAGCTTTTTAATTACACTGCCTTCCTTTGGGTCCTTAAAAAGAATCTTCTCCAAACTTGCATGATTTGGTGAAGCAATGATTCCATATAATTTTATTTAAAAAGAGAAAATTTAGGAATTGAGAAAGATATCTTCCAAGCCTCTCTTTGATGGCAGAGATTGACCTATACCAGGATTTTCAAAATTGATCTCTATAGAACTCTAGCTGCTCCTTAATATTACTCCATGAGAAAGAAGGTAGTAACATCATCAAATTTAATTTAGGGATTATGTTTGATTTTTATACAATCTCATAAAAAATTGTGAGAAGCTTCACACTAGAGGAACTTGTTCGCTCATGTTTAACCACCCATGGTTTAACTCAGTGTTAACCCCAGTTTTTCCAAGTGTATATACAGAATGTACCTTTCTCTCCCCAGCTACAATTTATTGTCCCCCTGTGAATTTATTGTTCTATGAGGGTATACTTTGGGAAACATTAATCTACCTGTCATTGACAAATAATTGCAGAAAGATGGAGATAGATATTTAATTAATTACCTTATCACATAGAATGGGGTGGCACCCTTAACTGATGATAACTTTGTGTCTACTTTTCTGTCAGTCCATTTCTTCTCTCTGTGATGTGGGCTGCGTTTTGTATTGGTGACCCTACAGAAACGGATTAGTTTGTGCTGAAAATAACCTTTCTTACCCAGGAAGATGGGGTGATTTCCACCTTTAGGCTGTCTCCAGGCAATTGTCCAGAAGGCTTCCATCCCCTTTAGATTTCTCTTTAGTCTTTTTCTCTCTCATGATTCTCTTTGGATCTTTTTAAAGCAGGTGCGGAAGTACAGCACTAATGTTTTCTATTTTTTCAACATCAAAGCCCATCTAAGTTATTTTGCATATTGTTTCAAATTCTATATTTGGATGGTTGTTTTTAATTTCCAGACTATATCATCTTACACTACCAGCCATTGACTATTAGCATGTTTGAATAGATAATTACTTTATCAAGTCTGCTTTGCATTTAGCTTCATTCTTTTCTGGTTTAATTACTTTTTTTAAAAAAATTGTCACTTTCTGCAGATGTAATGAAGGCATCCTTCATTTAAAACACTGATAGAATTTTCAAACATCTCAGATCCCAGATTCAGCTCTCCACCTCCACTCGTGCTTCTAAAACAATTTCCTCAAGGTAGTCGCATTCACTTACCAACCAATCTTTGGAGTTAACCCAAGTATTGAAGTTTTTGAGTAAGTTGTCAATGTCACCCCTCTTTACATCTTGGACCCATGAAGTGTCTGTATATGATATGTTTTCAGTGCATGGGAAGAATATCAACAAACAGTATTTGAGGAGTATGATCTAGACCATATCTTCAGACCTAACTTGTAAAAATACCACTTGAGAAATAACAAATGCCATAGGGGATCCCACAAATTTTATTTATTGTTTCTTCCTTATTTACAGAGCTTGTTTTCCAAAGATAATAAGAAATTAGTCTGTTATACACCTTCATTTCTGTAAGTTGCATTACCTCCCTGCTAAATGTGTACTGAGCTAGATGGCTGCTAGCTTGCATTTTTATAAAATTTATTTATTTTTTCCTATTTTAACATTTGTGAAGTCAGTTGAATCTTCTAATTGATGGGATCCTAGCATTGAGTCATAGTTTAATTGGCAAACATTTTTCTTTCTTAGTGATGCATACAAGAATGATGAGTAGGATCCAATAGAGATTTGATGAAATGCAGTATTTTAATGCTCCCAGTATGTAGAGAACAATGCTTTGTGCCTGGGCGTGATGAAGTTCTTAGAGAAGAATTATCAGTTGTATCATGTTCATAAAGAGTTCCCACATACATTGGATCATGTGACTAATATAATGGCAATGGAGTTATTATTAACCTAAATTTGTACCTGGCAAAAAATACACCCTTAAGTGACTTGTCCAAGGAAATAGATTCACAAGGGCAGGAGTCTTATTTATTTTATTTAGAGATCACAATATAGTGTTTGGCATATAGTGGGAACTTCATACATATTTGTAGAATGAATGGAAAAATGAACTTGTACTCAAGTTTAACTTATTCTCATTTGAATATTTTTCTCTTTCCTTCAAAACATTGGTGCATCTGCCTCATCTCTCTCTAGTATTTTACTGTCTCTTACACATGATGAACTCATTATGAGGCAAGATCAAATGAAAACATATTTAAAAGACCTATTGTGGGGTACCTGGGTGGCTCAGTTGGTGAAGTATTTGCCTTTAGCTCAGGTCATCATTCCAGGGTCCTGGGATCAGTGGGGAGCCCACTTCTTCCTCTGCTCATGCTTTCTCTCTCTCTCTTTCTCAAATAAATAAATAAATAAAATATTAAAAAAATAATTTAAAAACCTATCATGACAACGTATTCAACATTTAGATTTGGAAGAATTCTAAGAGATTATTACTTCTATCTTTTTCATCCTAAAGAAAAAGTAAGCCAAGGACACAAGAAACCTAATGATTTCTTCAAGTTTATATGACGAGTACGTGGCAGACTTCAGCTTTGAGTCAGGCATTCTGGTACTTCGCATTACACTACCACCATGTCCTCTATATGGTTGGTCTAATAAAGCCAGTGAATCTTTTGTCTTCAAGATTAGTTTGAACTTGCAATACATGTGTCCACATTGCTAGAACTTTCTCCTTGAGGGCCTCACAAGAGCTTCAACCTCATATTTTGCAAAAGAGAATTTATTATGGCTCATTCAACTTTGCACTGCCTCCTGTATTCCCATCTGGGCTAACAGAAGACCCAGTTTTTCAGTCAATCTGGTGCAACACTACAGAATCATTCTTGATTTCTCTCTCTCCCTATAGCAGAGTAACTGCTGAGTCTTGCTAATTTCAGAAACTACTCATTTCTCACTTCTGTCTCCTATCCCACATGTCATGACCTGGTTTTAGACCATTGCTGTCTTTTTCCTAAAATATCATGGTGGTCTCTACAGGGTCCTTCCTCTCTTGGGTCTTATCCTCTGAAATCTATACTATAAATTGTATAGTAAAAAACTATAAATATGAAAATGATCTCAATTCTCTTCTCATTCAAATCTTCTACTGGTTCTTTACCTTCAGATTTAAATCTAAGTCCGCAATATGACCTATGAGTTCTTGCAAAATCTGGCTTCTGCCTGATTCTCCGCTCTGTCTCTCAGCTGAACCCACATCTCATAGTCATGCCAGATGTTCAGGCACAGTGATTAGGAGCTCTTCTCTGGAGTTTTCAAAGATAGAACCAATTCCTGGTTCTACTTTACTAAGTGTTTAAGTTTATTTTAAGTGACTTAATTTCCCTAGGCCTCAGTTTCCTCATTTTCAAGATGGAGCTAACAAGGTTCCTATTCTATTACATTGTTGTAAAGAATAAAGGTGATAATCTATGTAAAGCATTTATTATATACCTGACAGGCATTTTTAGCATGCAATACATATTAGCTGTTATTATATGTCATGGTTCTAGGTCTTTATTCATGTAGAGTAGCTTTCTAGGAATGTAACTCCTTTTTGTTTTAGCTTGAGATGTTCTTCCTCATCATTGAAGACTCAGTCCAGTCCTTACTCAACTTGAAAAACTTCCTTAACAACCTTTCCCAAGCAGTGTTCTCTAGCACCTATGAGCATCTTTATCATAACATTGTTCATGCCACACATATTGACTTATCTGTCTGTCCAACCACTCTGAGTTCCTTGAGGGCAACAGTTGTGGCTTTTAACTGTGTCCAGAGAGTCTAGCATGGTGTCTGAGACAGAAGAGTTGCTTGATAGATATCTGTTGTAATTATCTTACAACCATGAGGGCAGGATATCATTACTGAATCCCCAACCCCTGACTTATATATGGCAGACAAGTTGATAAGTATCTGTTGAATGGATAAATTAGTGGATTTGAAGATGAATAAATACTCCTGTGACTAAGACAATACTGTATGTTAATTACATACTGTATGTAATTACATACTGTAAGACAATACTGTATGTTAATTCAATAATAATAGTAAAAAGAATCATAGGGAGTAGATATAGCATATACACACAGTGGAATATTACTTACCCATATAAAATGAAATCTTGCCATTTGGGAGAACACGTGTGGGCCTGGAGGATATTGTGATAACTGAAATAAGTCAGACAGAGAAAGAAAGGTACCTTATACCACTTATCTGTAGCACTAGAAACAAAATGAAGAAACAAACAAACAAACAAAAATTAAACTCTTAAATACTGAGAACAAACTGATGGCTGCCAGAGGGGAGGTGGGTAGGAGGATGGGTAAAAGAGATAAAGGAGATTGATAGTTAGAAACTTCAAGTTATAAAATAACTAAGTCATGGAGAAGAAAAGAACACCATGGAGAATATAATCAATAATATTATAATAACATTTATGGTGACAGATGGTGAATACACTTCCTGGGTGAGCCCTTAGTAATGTTTAGAATTGCTGAATCAATGTTTTGTACACCTGAAACTGAAATAACATGGCATGTCAATTATACAGAAATGGATGAATGAATGAATTTCTAAAAGGTGAATACTCCCTTTGCTAGTTTTTTTCTTCCATGTGTAAGGGAGGAAAAACTTTTCCTTGACCTTTTTAGGATTTTTGGCTAAGCCTGAACATTAAACAGACAAGGACAGAGTAATTGGGAAAACACATGCATATTTACTTATGACAAGTTTTAAGCTGTTAAGCTGTTAAGCTTAAGCATTTTTATACTAGGTTTGATGAAGGGTAGAAAGTTGTGGGAAAACAAGATAAAAACAAAAGTATATGAGGTAAATAAGAGTAGACAACTGGGGGAAGTTCAGCAAGGCCTGTTGGTTCCCCTCCCTCTTTAGAGATGAAGATGCTACTTTCCTCTGGGTAAAAGGAGGGCATCTCTCACATGAAGGTCTTCCAGCCTGTTTCAGTGAAGAAGGGGGAGAGGGTAGAGAGTCCTTCCTGCACCTGCCATGGCTCAGATTTCTTTAACTAAAAATTCCCTATGCCAAGGTGCCATACTGGGGGGTGGTATGTTCTTAACCCTGTCTCATGGCATCTCCCAAAAAACAAAACAAAGCAAAAACCCACTCTGCTCTCAATCTCTGACCACCAGTACTCTGCACTTCATGGTAAAATCCTTGTACAAATGATGTTTGGGATCCGTGATTATTGTTGGTTTGAGGAGGTGACTGACACGTCTGCCTGTGATTTTAAGGCAGTAACCAGTGTCTGATGAAGATGAGGACTGCTGTGTCAGGAGCGTTTGGATGTGCCCACGAGACACTCCCTCTTCCAGAACATTCCTCCTGCCACCGCATTTGAGTTTCCTCCTGTACCTGTGTTTCCCTTGCAACTCCATCATGCCATTGTGTCACCAGTACAGATACTTGAGGGTTCACGGAACTGCTCCTGGGGCTCAACCAGATGTTGCTTCTGGTGCTACGCTGTGCATGGGGGTTTACTCCATCTGCCAGAATTTCTTCTCTAAAAACCTGTGGGTTTGATTATTTACATGAAAATATGCTAGAGGTACAATCGAGATAACCCCTATCAGAGTATAATTTGGTGTTGCTGTGTGGCATTGTCTTGAGAGCGATCCAGGGCCAAGGACCTCCTCTTATGCCCTTCAAGACTCTGGCAGTTCCTCTCTCATCCCAGATCAGTAGATGTCTTTATACTTGCCTGGTTTGTGCAGTCCGTTTCCCCCACCCCCAACCATTAGTGTTTTCCTTCTTCTTTATTCATTTAGTTTCCCTTCTTTGGCTGCTTCTGTGACTCGTTACCCCTGCTGCTCACAGGGCATTATTGTCAGCACGTTTTATGGGCCATTTGTGGGGTCACAGGTGAAGTCTTACAGCCGGCATCTAGATTTAGTGGGGTTTTTTGGCTTGTTTGTTTTGTTTTGTTTTGTTTTAATAAGGGCAAATAGAGGAATTGGGACTAAAATTGTCAAATCACTAGAAACTCAGGAAGTCAGATTAATTTAAAATGCATGTGAAAACAGTACATTTGCAAAATTAATTTCTTTGGCACTGTAATTTGATAGCATCTTTTTTTTTTTTTTTTTCACCTCCACCTGAGAACTTGCTAAGTTGTGCCTGGAATTATTAAAAAAGAGAAACTATTGGGTATCAGGCATTGGGCCACACAGCTCATGAATGTAACAAGGAGGTTTGCATTAATATTTGCAGATGATCAAGTTTATGGAAGAACACCAAATGACACATTCTATCTTCCCTAATGCTCCGTCCTCTTTCAGCTCCTCAAGCACCAAGCTCTTCACTACCTCAGATCCTTTGTACGGCTATTCCCCCTGCCAGGAAGGCTCTCTCCTCCATTCTCTGAGTTGGTAATCTTTCACTTTCCTGACTGTTATCACCTCAGAGATTTGCCTGACTGCTCTATCTTAAACCAGTTTCTCTTTATCATTCTTATCACAACTCCTTTCCTTCTGTCTTCAAAAGCCCCATTGCAGCAAGCACTTATTTTGTTTATTGGCCTGTGTATTTGGAGTTGTCTGTCCCTTTAAAAAGAATACAAGCTTTGTATATTCTCCAGAGAAAGGACTGTGAAATAATAATAAAAATATATTTGTCTCTGTGTTAGTTCCAGCTAACATTTGGTCTTTGAACCTGTCTCCTCCTAAAACACTTATAATTTCCTGAGTGATGGGGATGTCTGGCACAGAGCTCCTAACCCCCTTGGAATTTTCTGGGAGCTAGAGGCATCTTTTATTCTAATGAGGCAACTCTTGAGGTTCTCTCTGGAGAGGGCTGGTGACCAGAAAATTTAAACCATGATTAGAAGCTTGGGATTTTCATCCCCACCCTCCATTCTCCAGAGAGTGGAGCAGGACTGGAAATTGAGTGGATAATAGATCATACCTATATGATGAAGTCTCCCTAAACATGTTCCAAATCCCAGGTATTGGGAAAACATCCATGTGCCAGGAGGGTGGCACAATCCATCTTCACTGGTGCAGAAGCTCCTGGGTGTAGGAGCCTTCTGGATCATGCTCTGTGTACTTGTCATCCAACCAATCATCTGCATCCTTTATCAGATCCTTTATCATATAATACACTGGTAAATGTAAGCATTTCACTGAGTTCCGTAAGCTGCTCTAACAAATTATGAAACCCACAAAGGGGTTGGGACCCTGATTTATAGCTGTCAGTCAGAAGTACGGGGGACAGGCTGGGACCTGCCAATGTTATCTGCAGTTTTGTGGGACTTGAGCCCTTAAGGTGAGGGATCTGAGACTAATTCCAGGTAGATGGTGTCAAAACTGAAATGATTTGTATGCACCTACACAGTCAGTATGGGAATATGGCCAGAAGGAGTGGCAAAAGCAATAGAAATAGTGTCAAGGGAAACTGCATTTTTCCCTGTATAGGATCTATCTCTCTCTCCATTCCTAGTGGCCAGCCAGTAGTCAAACTCCGTATACAGTAATATGCTATGCACTGTTGCAAATACTTTCCATGTAACCCATTTAATTTTACAACAACCTCACCAAGGAGATACTATTGTTATCTTTATGTTAGACCTAGGGAAACTGAGGCACAGAAAGGTCAAATAACTTATCCAGTGTCACACAGCTCATATGTGGATTAGCTGGAATTCAAACCCAGGAAGTTGGTTCTGGAATCCATGCTTGTCAAAGATAGTCACAGAGTTATATATGAGAAGATAAATAATAAAAGAAAATGTTCTAATGCAAAGGTAGGGGATGCACTGGAGTGATGGCGAAATGTCCCCAAATAACTTGGAAACACCAGCAATAATGATGTCCTGAGTATCATCTCTGAAAGAGAAGAATTTCCAGGCCAGCTAAACTTTGTAGTTATAAGCATTAAGGTATTGTTAAGGCATTAACATATCTAAAGAAAGAATGTGTCAATCATAGTGGAAATTATTCTGCAATGGAGATAAACAACACAAAAAAGAGAATTAAAGAGGTGGTATCAAGCTAAGGAAATATCCCCCCCCCAATCTAGAAAGAAATATGATAAATTGATCAACACCTTACAGATGTTCTTTTCTCTCTCTCTCTCTCTCTCGCTCACTCTTTTTTTTCCCCCTGTGATAAAATATACATAACATCAAGTCAACAGTTTAACAATTTTTTAAGCGTTCATTTTTAAAGCCTAAGCTGAGGATTCGTGTAGCTAATGAGCAGCAATTAATATGTATATGCCCTAACCATATGCTTATTTTTCAAATTTTTGGTTATATACTAGGTTTCAGCAAGCATAATAGGAAGCATAGGGGTGGGAACAAGTTGGATGGAGAGGTAGAGGAGCTGTAAGAGTGCTCTCTCTGCATAATAATCATCAGACTGAACTCCAGTATGGGTTGGGGGTTTTGCAAATAACAGAAGGGCTAGCAAAATATTTATCTTCCTAGAATGAATGAAGACTTTTCTTTGGGAAGACATCACAGATGTCCTATCCAACAGTGAACATTATAAGACTCAGAAGGCATTTTGGGGGCTATAGTAGTGTAGTGATCTATAAAGTAAACATCAAAAATGTCTTGTTTGTAGGTCTTGCTTAGTGTGTTCCAGGTAGAATAACAGACTTGAAGAAATACACTGCCAGGGAGGGAGGTGTGCAATTGATTCTGGGCAAGGGGTGTGAGGTTTCCTAAAAGTCATCATGAGAGATCTATACCGTTTTTAAGGAATAAGAGTGGACCCAAGGACAGGAAAGCAGAGTTAGGGGAAAATGGGTTGATATACCATGCAACTTTAAGTGGTATACTCTTGCAAAAAGAAGTGATAAACAAAGCATAAAATTAGTAACACCTGGTCATTCATCACCCTCAAATGCCCAGGATCTTAAAGTATCACACTGAGAAGTAATTTCAGTTGTTACAGAAGAAAGCAGCTGGGAGGTACAATCCACTTGAAAGCCAAGGCAATGAACCAGAAACCATCCATAAATAACAGGGAGAGGGACTTCAGAAGGAGAGTCTGACCAGCAACTGGGGCTCTTGCTTTTCAAGCATAGTCCAGGGAGAGGATGGACCTTCCAGTATTCCTTCTGCCTGGTTCCAGTGCTGAGTCAATCAGCACTAAAACTGGAAACCCTGCCCTTTGTTTTAAGACCATAGTATAACCAAAATCTGATTATCAATTAGTTTTCAGTGTAGCTTCCTTATATGAAGAAAATATGCTGCTAAAGAGTGTTTATGCTTGGCCCACTTGGTAATTAAAATCCTATATCAACTAATAAACTGGCATTTTGATAGTAATTTGGTTTGCTGTGTAACATGCCTAGTCCAGGGAGATTGTACAGACCACAGTCTCTTTGTTCTGTTCTCTTTGGACATTGCAAATCTCTTCTTACTGATTCACAGTGATTTTGTACATCAGTCCATATGGCTCTGGCTGATATGAGTCACTTCCTGAAAGATGACTCCATTCTTAATGTGCTGAATAAATCTAGTTTCTGACCAGAGGGTGAGGGCAGACATGGGCTGTGATGTATTCATCATCACCCTGGCTTTGGTGTCTTGGTAGTAAAACTGAGCTCCCCAGCTGAATTTCTTTAGGTTTTGTTATGACTTGCCATTTCTTGAACCTTCTACCTGTTGTGTATTAAAAATATTGCAGTGTAGGATTGTATGATCTATTTGTATGAAAGGGATTTCCTGAGCTGTGGCAGCCTTGGAATACCCATTTTCTGACACTTAGAAATGAAACCATTAAGGTGCACCTGGGTGGCTCAGTGGGTTAAGCCTCAGCCTTTGGCTCAGGTCATGATCCCAGGGTCCTGGGATAGAGTCCCACATCGGGCTCTCTGCTCAGTAGGGAGCCTGCTTCCTCCTCTCTCTCTGCCTGCCGCTCTGCCTATGTGTGATCTCTCTCTATCAAATAAATAAATAAAAATCTTAAAATAAGAGAAATAAATGAAACCATTGAGGAATCTGCTGCTTCCTAATGAATTTGTAATTTTTTTAGTGTTATGGCCTAGCACTGAATGAGTTCAGCATGGTTTTCTCCATCCCCACACTAGCACCATCTTTATTATGCTGGCTGTTCCAGAGGGAGTATACTCCCAACACCCTCTCAAGCCAGTCTTTTTGCTCTACTTCTGCAAGCTGTGGGAGTGGCCATCTTGTGACCCATAGTCAACATTTCCTACTCTACAACCTGGATTCTTGTTATTGTTCTGTGCTAATATTCATCTGAAAAAGAATTTGAGAAACAGGAATTAGGGGTTTAGAGACCCACTGAATTGTTAAATCATTAGATTTAAACTTTTTAGTCATTTTGACTTTGGATAATTGATTTTCATACCAGAATTTATAATTCTGAAAAATCTTTATGAGAGAGACTTCCTTTTCTCGACTTTATATTTTAAATACAAAAGAATAACACACACACACACACACACACACACATATAAATTGGGCTGATACCATTTGAACAGCTGGTGTTAAATTTGCCTGTGACATTTATGAAACAGAATAACCTAGCAATTCCACTAGAATTACTTGCATATCTTAGTTATTGTTTATGCATTGATGCTCTCAAGTTAACTGCAATTCCAATACCTCGTGGGTAGGCAGAACAGAGTCAGTAAATCATTACAGTATATTATCAATTCATATTCCTTGAAAAAGTAGGTTCTTTATTATTTTTTTGCAAGAGATCTCTATATAAATTTTCTATTAATTAATTAATTTATATTTCTTTTCAGCATAACAGAATTCATTTTTTTTTAAAGATTTTATTCATTTGACAGAGAGAGAGAAATCACAAGTAGGCAGAGAGAGATAGGGGAGGAAGCAGGCTCCCCATGGAGCAGAGAGGCCGACATGGGGCTCGATCTCAGGATCCCGCGATCATGACCCGAGCCAAAGGCAGAGGCTTTAACCCACTGAGCCACCCAGGCACCCCCAGAATTCATTGTTTTTGCACCACACCCAGTGCTCCATGCAATACATGCCCTCCTTAATACCCACCCTTTGGCTCCCCCAACCTCCCACCTCCCGCCCCTTCAAAACTCTCAGATTGTTTTTCAGAGTCCATAGTCTCTCATAGTTCACCTCCCCTTCCAATTTTCCTCAACTCCCTTCTCCTCTTCATCTCCCTATGTCCTCCATGTTATCTGTTATGCTCCACAAATAAGGGAAACCATATGATACTTGACTCTCTCTGCTTGACTTATTTCACTCAGCATAATCTCTTCCATTCCCATCCATGTTGATACAAAAGTTGGGTATTCATCCTTTCTGATGGAGGCATAATACTCCATAGTGTATATGGACCACATCTTCCTTATCCATTCATCCGTTGAAGGGCATCTTGGTTCTTTCCACAGTGACCGTGGCCATTGCTGCTATAAACACTGGGGTACAGATGGCCCTTCTTTTCACTACATCTGTATCTTTGGGGTAAATACCCAGTAGTGCAATTGCAGGGTCATAGGGAAGCTCTATTTTCAATTTCTTGAGGAATCTTCACACTATTCTCCAAAGAGGCTGCACCAACTTTCATTCCCACCAACAGTATAAGAGGGTTCCCCTTTCTCCACATCCTCTCCAATACACGTTGTTTCCTATCTTGCTAATTTTGGCCATTCTAACTGGTGTAAGGTGGTTTCTCAATGTAGTTTTAATTTGGTTAGTGATGATTAACATTTTTTCATGTGCCTGAAGCTATTTGTATGTCTTCATTGGAGAAGTGTCTGTTCATATCTTCTGCCCATTTTTTAATAGGATTATCTGTTTTGTCTGTGTTGAGTTTGAGAAGTTCTTTATAGATCCTGGATATCCACCTTTTGTCTGTACTGTCATTTGCAAATACCTTCTCCCATTCCATGGGTTGCCTCTTTGTTTTGTTGACTGTTTCCTTTGCTGTGCAGAAGCTTTTGATCTTGATGAAGTCCCAAAAGTTCATTTTGGCTTTTGTTTCCTTTGCCGCTGGAGACATGTCTTGAAAGAAGTTGCTGTGGCTGATACAGAAAAGGTTACTGCCTATGTTCTCCTCTAGGATTCTGATGGATTCCTGTCTCACGTTGGAGATCTCTATATAACTTTTAGAAAATAAATGGAAGATACAACTTGTGAATGTATATTGCTCTATGCTTACATATAAATAAAACCTAAATATCTAGATATTTACATATAAATAAAATATAAAAAATATATTTACATATAAATAAAACATATAAATAAAACCTAAATATCTACAAATTAATGCTATGAGGTCTTGAGATGAGGTGGGAAAAGATGCCTAACAATGGAATGCGCTTAGTCTATCATGAACACCCATTTTTTTGGAAGATACATGTTTACAGCTCATGGTGTAAGTTCTTATTCTTAATGAAGAAAATCTTGCAATGAGGTGAGGTAAAATGATTTCTGGGATACTTTGGTAAGTGAAGTATGCATGCAGAGGTCACAGAAACACATTAGAATAAGCTGGGTCTTCGGTAAGGAGATCTCAGAACAAAAATGTCCCATCGAGTTTTAGCCTGTGTTCCAGATATTGATGTACCTGCCTTTTCTTTCTTATTAGTATTCTTTTTTTTTTTTAAGATTTTATTTATTTATTTGACAGAGAGAAATCACAAGTAGGCAGAGAGGCAGGCAGAGAGAGAGGGGAAGCAGGCTCCCCACTGAGCAGACAGCCCGATGCGGGGCTCGATCCCAGGACCCTGAGATCACGAAGGCAGAGGCCCAAGTCGCTGAGCCACCCAGGCACCCCTCTTATTAGTATTCTTGAGGGGAAACTGGCTCTGTATCTTCCAGGGAGTCTTTGCATAGAGTTGATTTGGAACTCTGGGATATATAAATGGAATTGTAAAGAACATCATTAACATGTCAGTGCCATCTTTAAAACAGCTGGAGAGTAGCCTTGGGGTATTATTATAGTGAGGTTACAGCTCCTTTTCAAATAAAATTCTTCTTGCTATTAGTAATAATTAAAAAGAGGGAATATTTTCATATCTAACATGTTACAATGATCAAAATACCATGAGACTGGTTTTTCATATGGGGGACAATTACTCCCAAAACATCATGCATCTACATGGATACTTGAATGAAATGGAGAAAAAAAAAGGGGGGGGACTCCGGTTGGTTGGGGTCCAGGCTGTACTCCTGGACTGGATGGTGTTGCTGGCTGGGTTCATGTTCAGGGGTCTATGCACAGGGCTTTGTGGGTGAACGGGGCCTCAGGACTGAGCTGTGTGATCAGTCAGAGCTGTAGGCTGTAAGCTGTGCCTGCAGCTGGCTGGGACTGCGGACTGGGCTTCGGCCACTAGGTGTTCTCGGCAGTTGGGCAAGGCTGTTGGCAGTTTTCTCTGGTCAGGAGAGGCCCCCAGCTATAGCTGGCAGTTGAGTGGGCCTAGAATTTGTGCTGTGAGGTAGGAGGGGTTACTCTCCGGGCTCCCTGGTTGGGTGTGGCTGCAGGTTATGCTCTGTAATTGAACAGGGTCACTGGCCAGCTTTTCTGCTATCGAACCTCCTGAGCAACTGGAAAGGGCTGTAGGCTGAGCTTTACTGCTGAGTAGGGTTAGAGGCTGGACTCTTGGCTGGGTTGGGATTTAGGCTGAGCTCTGCCACTCAGGGGTAGTATAGGATGAACTCTGTGAACAACCAGGGTTGTTCAGACTCTCTGGATATGCAGGGCCAGAAGCTATGCTCATCAGCTAGGGACAGCTGCTGGCTTGATTCTCTGCTCTTTCAGGCCTGTAGGGTGGGTTCCATAGCTGTCCAAGTTCTCTGGTCAGGTAAGACTAGACGCTATACCCAACAGTTGGGGAGGGCTCCTAGGTGGAGTGGTAGAAAAGGGCTCCATGACCAGTAGAGCCTATGGACTTGCGACCTACCTCAGGCAGAACTGCTAATGGAGCTCCTTAGCCACATGGGTCCCTGCTCAGCTGTGCAGACAGATGGAGATGCTGGTTGGAATTCTGTCTGTGCACTGCTGCAAGTAGGAATATGGTCCACCAAGGTCTGATTGCTGATTGCTGTAAGCTTCGGCCTCCTTTGCCATCCTACCTGCTCCCCAGCGGTTGAGACCCTTAGATTCTCCCAGTGATCCCCATGAGATAAAACCTAAGTGGGTCTCTGAGGAAGAGAGGAGCTAGGGGAGCTGAATTTTCACCTCAAGTTCTCTTTTCCCACCAGAAAAACCATAGGCTCAGGGGTCTGTGTGCAGCTGCTCCTCTTACCCTTTCAAGGGTGCTTCAGCCTTGTCCCTGGTCCTGGTGCTATCATAATCACATTTTATCTGCAGAAGTTCACTTGTTTGTCTTAAGAGAGAAATGAAGTCAGGAAAAGCCCATGTCACCATGTCACCATTTTGATGGGTAATATTTTCTTTTCTTTTCTTTTAAAGACTTTTTTTATTTATTTGACAGACAGAGATCACAAGCAGGCAGAGAGGCAGGCAGAGAGAGAGGAAGGGAAGCAGGCTCCCCGCAGAGCAGAGAGCCCGATGCGGGGCTTGATCCCAGGACCCTGGGATCCTGACCTGAGCCGAAGGAAGAGGCTTTAACCCACTGAGCCACCCAGGTGCCCCTATGGGTAATATTTTCTTAAAATGAGAAGCAGTATTTCCTGGGCCTTCTCTTATTAATCTGGAGGAACCATATCTGCTACTTCCACAAAATAATTCTGGGTATATGCAGGCAGCAGTGTTTCTAAATGCTATGAACTCAGTGTCTCAACTGTCTATCATGTTCTCTTTTCTCATTTAACTATGAAGTAGTCCTTACCTTACCCTCAGATGGCAACTTGAAGAAAAATGATCTTTTTTATTTCAGTTCAGCTCCCACTTCTGGCTGCCTAGATTCTTCTACAGTCCTAGGAAGTTCTTTAGTACCTCAAGCAAATAAATTCTTGCTTACATTTCCCTATCCCTTTTTAAGAAACACCCTGACACTTTGAAATGGTAATTACAGAGTGGTTTAATATAGAATTTTCTCTCTTTTATAAAATCATTTAACAAAAATGTATTAGATACCTACTCGACAGCACAAGTTATAATGGACCCTGGGGCTACAAAAGGAAACATCATATGGTCCCAACCTTAAGGGAGTTTATGGTGTAGTGGGCGAGACAGACATCTAAACACATAAGATCCATTTAGTAAGGCCTGTTCTGATGTATCCAATTTACTTAAGTACTGTACCATGTGCTGGATGTAAAAAGGTACTTCACTCTGCCTCACCAGTTCCCCACAGTAGAGTTTCATTTCACCATCTCTCTTTTATCTCCCTCCACACTGGCTCAAAGCAGACGAATTGTGTCTTCTTAAAGTTGACCAAGAAGCAAGTCAGAAAGTCTCACAACTGTACATTGTCTCTCTATGTCCTCACTCCGAGCCCTACCTTTGCACCTGTCTCTACTCTTCCTCACTCCTGTGTTAGTGCAAGATGTGTTCTGGCTCCAGGCTCAAACTTTTGCTCTCATTCACACTTCTCACATCTCCTCAACTTGTTGCCCCATCACATATTTATTGTCCCTAACTTAGCCTATGTCTGTCCTTTAGCTTTCTGCCATATGCATTGCCTCATGGATTCAGCTTCAAAGAATACATCTCTCTCTTATTCAGTTCCTTTCTGTATCTACCACAGCTTCTAGAAAGCACAGGGGCATTCAGATTATACCACAAGTAAATATTACTATGTAACCGTTGAAATGGCTATAATTATAAAGGTAAAGGATACTAAGTATTGATTAGTGTACAGACCAAAATGAACCTTCAGACACTGCTGGTGGTACTTTCACTTTGGAAAAATAATGTAGCATTATTTAATACATTAAAGATAGGTACACCCTTTGGCAATGTAATTTCATTTCAGAGAATTGACTACACCAACAGAAGTGTATATGTATTGTTCATAGAGAAACGTGAAATACGATGTTATGAAACCATAATATAGTTGAAAAAATAAAATTACCTTTAAGTTTACAATAAACACATTGTTATATATTGATGTAACAGAGTATCATGGAGTGATGCAAATGAATGAACAGAATTAAACCCACAGCCAGGGTGATTCTCCCAAACATAAAGGTGATCAAGAAAGCAAGACTCAAAAGCATACATGTGGCATGAATTCCATTTATATACTTTGGTAAAAAAATAAATTATTTTCTTGAGGTATACATGATTTAGAGGTGAAACTACAAAGAAAAACTATGAATTGATTACTGTAAAGATGAATAGTGGTTACCTTTGGTAGGTAATGGAGAAGATCACTGGGGATGGCTACCAGGGGACTAGTTCTTAGTAGAAACAAATTAAATGCCAACTATAAAAATAATTTCCAGTTAGTAAGTAACAATTTCCTAATGAATGTAGGAATCTTGCTCATTTTCACCATTAGTGGAAGAGCACAACTTCATGGGTATGCCTACCAGTGGCCACTCCTCTGACAACAGCCTGGAGACCTTTTCAGAGTCCCAGGGCCTGTTCTCCAATCTTCGCTAACCAGGACATCTAACAGTAACCCAGTTTTCCCTTGCTTCTTCATGTAGAGTAAGTTTCACTTTCACTGATGAAAATATTTCTTTGCCATTAAAGTAAAACCTACAGAAATCCTGTGAAAAAATGAGGAAAGGAGCCTTCATTAAAATGAGAAAAAGAGAGGGGCAAACTAAGAAACATGCTTGACTATAGAGAACAAACTGATGGTTACAAGAAGGTAGGTGGGGGGGGTGATGGGGTCAATAGATGATGGAGAGGGATTTAGAAGTGTACTTGTTGCGCTGGACACTGGGTGTTATGGGGACGTGTTGAATCACTAAGTTGTACACCAGAAATTAATATTACATTGGAGGTACACTAACTAGAATTTAAATAAAAACATGAATGAATGAATGAATGAATGAAGTCAGGAGGCCCTGAGGGGAGCTCTCCACATAGGAACCATGCCTTGCAGTTTGCAAAACCCCCAGGAAGATAACTCTTATCTTGACAATTGAGGACACTTTTGACATAGGAACTTCATCTCCTGCCCTTACGACAAAGAAGGAAGGTTGCTCCCTGCCCTAGCAACAAGGCACTAACCACAGCTTACAGCCAACGAGAAGCCTTCACAAGCACCAACTCTTTTTCCTCTCCCCTGAGCTTTTGTTCCAAACAATCCCCCCAGTTTCCTCCTAAAACCTAATAAAAGTTTACCTTCCCTTTGTCTCTTTGGACTTGCCTGTGGCTTGCCAAAGTTCACTTGTCCCAAATTCCTCTGCTCTTCCCAAATAAACTCATGTTGCTAGTAAACTAATTTGGCTGTTTTATTTTGAAGGTTGACATACTCAATTTTACTTACCTATTAAACACTTAAATGCTTTGCTCCACTTCTCTTACTGTTTTGTAAATATTAAATCATTGTACATTCACAGCAACACTCTGAGTCAGATATTATTGTTACTTCACTTTTTTTTTTTACTGATAAGGAAACTGAGGTAAAAAGAAGTCAAGAAACTTGTCCTGTATATGGTAGCTTCTATTGCTGAAGGCAGGTTTCTCCCCTAGGTAAGTCTAGCTCCAGAATTGGACTTACAAGGACTATACCTTTTATGTGCCCATAATGTGTGTAACTCTTTGGCTTAAAGACACATCAAGGTAAAATACACAAAGAAACAAATTTCAGGGTCCCATAAACAGAGTACTGCTGTGAACAGACACTAGACAGCCCCCACCCTTTTCCCCACAATTATCTTTTCTGAAAAATTCCCCTACCTAAGTAAATGGTACTATGTTTTACCCAATTGCTCAGGTTAAAGGAAAGGAAAAAAAAAAAGAAAAAAGAAAAAAAGAAACCATCCTCAACTTTACTTTTTCCTTCATTTTCTTCATCTAACCCTTCATCAAGTCCTTTTTGCTCTACTTCTAAAATATATTCTAAATAAGCCTGCAGAAAACATACCCCTTAATTTTTTTTTTTTTTTTAATTTGTCAGAGAGAGAGGAGCAAGAGTGAGCACAGGGAGACAGAGTGGCAGGCAGAGGCAGAGGGAGAAGCAGGCTCCCTGCCAAGCAAGGAGCCCGATGTGGGACTTGATTTCAGGATGCTGGGATCATGACCTGAGCTAAAGGCAACTGCTAAACCAACTGAGCTACCCAGGCATCCCACCCTTTAATTTTTTAGTTCAGAAATCAACAACATTGTCTTTCAAGGGTTAGATAGGATGTATTTTTGGCTTTTGTGAGCATATGGTCTGTCACAATGACTCTGTTCTGCCATTGAGAAACAAAAACAGCCATAGACAATACATAAACATGGGTGTGGCTGTGTTCCAATAAACTTGAAAAAAGCAGGCTGTTGTCTGGCTGATCTTTACACTATTTTAGTAATGTTAGGTGCCCAATTATATCCTCTGTTAACTTATCAGCTGCATGGTGCCTCATACATAATTGATACACAATGCAAAATCTCTGAATAACTGGCTTAAATTATTGTATCACATTAATTTCCAATGCAAGACAAATATGATTTCATGACAATTTTCTAACTCTTGGGTTTCAAGGTTTTTCCCCAATTTTTTCCTGATAACAAACATTTCCTAAATCTAAGTCTGAAAGCATTAAGCTCTGATAGTCATTATTTGGAGAGAATGGAAACTCTTGTATCTTCCAATCTATAACATAAATTGTATATGAAGTTATTTTTAAGACAATACAAAGGAAATGGAGCAACTTTGAGAGATATACCTTTGTTCCATCTGGAAGCAAATGATTTCATTTTTCTCCAAAGGGAAATTGGTTCTTGGCCAACCAGTGACAGAAAGTTCTATTGTTCTATCACAAACTAGTAATGATTTAATCATGCCTTCTGTATTACTATGTGACTCATTCATGCACTGATATACTGATGTGTGTGTGTGTGTGTGTGTGTGTGTGTGTGTGTGTGTAGGTTGGAGTAGGGAGTGGTAGTGATTGTTCATAATACAAGACTATCCAGTTGACATTTAATCAATCAATAGATTGATTAACATAGTGGTAGAGAAAAGAAAAACAAATTTCTTCTTTGGAATCTCTCATTACTTAACTGGTACTGTAAAATTTAACATTTTTGTAGGCTCTCTGTATTAAATTCTGTAGTGGTTTTATGTATAAAGTTTTGTTTATTCAATACTGTTTCCTAAAATAAATTTTAGTTCCTGCCTTTAATTCCTCTTCTTCCCATTACTCAAATCTGATTGATGGTTTTGTCTGTCTGTTGGAGTTTCTCACACACATTTACACAGGAGTGATATAAGAGGTAAGTCTTGAACTGCATTGGCAGAGAACACAGTGAATGATTAAGAAACAGTAGAGGAAGATTCCACAGCTCAGAAGGCTGGTTTAGGGCTTTTTAAGGGGCTTATCAAGATAGGTAAAGAAGAAATGACTCAACTTTGAGTCCAGGAAAATTTGAGAGAGGACACAAATGGAATGAATATTTAACACACTATGTGCCAAATGTCTCCTTCTCTCTCAAACGAGCTCTCTTCCAAGTAGTTCAATGCTTTTAGGGATATGGACTCTTTTAGTACAGTGGAAACAGTAATGAGATTTGCTTTAAGAATGATTTAAAGCAAAGAGGGAAAGACAGGGCCCAAGCTGGTACTGCTTATGTCTGAGTTAGACAAACAAATAGGGATATCCAGTAAAGTGAGTACTACTTAAACTCCATATTAAAGAAAAAAAACAAAATGCTTGGGGCACCTGGCTCAGTTAAGCATCTGACTTTTGGTTTTGTCAGTTTAGGTCCTAAACTTGGAGTTGTGAGATTGAGTCCTATGTTGGCTGTGTGTTCAATGTGGAGTCTGCTTGAGGTTCTCTCTCCTTCTCCCTCTACCTCCTCCCCAGACTCCATGCTTGAACGCCCTCTCGCCCTAAAATAAATAAATAAATAAATGAAATTTTGATAAATCTACAGATAAAAATTAAAATATGCTTACCTGATTGATACATTTTTTCTATAAGTAATACTCTTGATGTGATGATATAAATTGCAAGCCGAAAGTCTAGAGAGAGTACTTTTTTAATTGTTATTTTCTTTATTATGTAGATGGTAAAGTATTTGAGTAATTTGTCCAAGGTCACTTTTGACAAGAGAAATAAAGAGACTTGCTTAAAATGACAGTGAAGAGGGGTCTTTCACAGTTGATAAAGCATCTGACTCTTGGTTTTGGCTCAGGTCATGATTTCAGGGTTGTGAGATCGAGCTCCGCATTGGGCTCTGCACTCAGCAAGGAGTCTGCTTGAAACTCTCTCCCTCTCTCCTTCCGTCCCTCCCCACTATGCTCAGTCACTCTGTCTCTCCCTCTCTCTCACTTTCTCTCTCTAAAATAAACCAGTAAATCTTAGGAAAAAAAAATCACAGTAAAGAGCCATCAGAACACACCTGGGTAGAAATATCAAGTTGGTTCCTAGGATCAACAGAAGTTATGAATTTTCATATAGTGAAATTTACTTTTTGGTGTACAGTTATATGAGTTTTGAAAAGTGAAGGCAGGGACACCTGGGTGGCTCAGTTGGTTAAGCAGCTGCCTTCGGCTCAGGTCATGATCCCAGCGTCCTGGGATCGAGTCCCACATCGGGCTCCTTGCTCCACAGGGAGCCTGCTTCTCCCTCTGACTCTGCCTTCCACTGTGTCTGCCTATGCTCGCTCTCGCTCGCTCTCTCTCTGACAAATAAATAAATAAAATCTTTAAAAAAAAAAAGAAAAAAAAAAAAGAAAAGTGAAGGCAGTCATGTAACGGTCACCATGGTCAAGATGAAGAACAGTGCCATCACTCTCTAACCTTCCCTTTTGCTGTCCCTTTGTAATCAAGCTATCCCCCAGCCCCAACCCCATGGCAACCACTCATCTGTCCTCTGAATTTTTAGTTTAGTTTTTTCCAGAAGGTTATAAATATATGGAATTGTGTGATACACTGCCTTTTGAGTCTGGCTTCTGTCTTTGTACCATCGTGCACAAGGTGCAGATTCATCCGTATCATTGCATGTACCGATAATTAATCCGATCCTTTTGTTGCTGAGTAGTGTTCTACTTCTGGATGTATTATGATTTTTTAAAATCTAGTCACCAGTCGAGAAACATTTTAGTTGCTTCCAGTTTCTGGCAATTATAAGATGCTATAAAGATGATGAATAAAGATACTATAAACATTTGCTTTCAGTTTTTGTGTGAACATAAGTTGTCAATACTCTTGGGTAAATACCTCAGCGTGGAAATGCTGGGTCATATGGTGGGTGTAAGTTTTATTTTAGAAGAAACTGCCAAACTGTTTTCCAAAGTGGCGGTACCATATTGCAGTCCCACCAGCATATAGGAATGTTCTAGATGCTCAGTTTCTTCATCAACACTTGGTATTGTTCGTTGCTATTTTGTTTTTTTCATTCTAGTACCTGTGTAATAATATTTCATTGTGATTATAATTTACATAACCCAGATGGAAATGATGTTGATGATTTTTCATTTAGTACATACTATTTATATTAATTTCTATGTATCATTGCTGTAACAAATGGCCACAATTTTAATGGCTTATAAAAACAACACGGATTTATTACCTCATAGTTCTGGAGGTGACAAATTTGAAATCAGTTTCACTGAACTAAAATCAAGGTGTTGGCATACCTGTGTTCTTTCTGGAAATCTATGGGAAGATTCACTTTTCCAGCTTTGGTAGGCTGCTTGCATTCCGTGACTTAGGACTCCTTTCTCTGCCTTCAAACCCAGCAATTTACATCTATCCTTGATGGCCTCTGCTTTCATACTTATATCTTTGATCTCTGACTCTGATCCTCCCTCTTACAAGAAACATCGTGATCCCAAATAATCTCTTTATTTCAAGATCTTTAATGTAATCACACCTTCCAAGTCTCTTTTATCTTCCTTTATCCATTGCATATGCATTTTGAATTTTATTTCTTGCTAAACGGATAGAACTTTTAAAAAATCATTTGTTTGTTTGTTTGTTTGAGAGAAAGAGCATGCATGAGAAGGGGGCACAGGAGGGGCAGAGGGAGAGGGGGAGAGAGAATCTTAAGGATCCTTAGATCATAAACTGAACTGAAATCAAGAGTCAGACCACTTAACCAACTGAGCCACTCAAACACCCCAGTAAATAGACCTTTTAAAAATCATTAAGCAATGTCTCTGGCAATTTTCCTTCCAGTGGAATCTAGTTTTTCTGATATTAATATAACTACTACAGCCTACTTTGATTAGTATTCTCTTGGCATTTCCTTCCATTGCTTTGCTATTCATATTAAGACAATAAATGATCTAATCTGATTGGATTTTTGTTAACTATTTCATTTCTTTCTGTTTGTCCCTATGGTTTCTCTCCCTTTTTCCTGTTTTCTTTTGGACTATTTGAATATTTTAATATTTTTTTCCAATTTCTTGATTGAATTTTTGGCTGTATCTCATAGTATTATTTTTTAAGAACTTATCCTAGAAACTAAAATATACATACTTTACATTTAGCTATTTAGAGTTAATATTTTATCCCCTCAAAGAAAACACAGAAACCTTATAATATGCTCCTTTAACTTTCTTTTTTTATGTTATACTTGTCATTTGTAATACATCTGTGTTCTTTGAACTATGTACCAGACAGAAATACGGCATAATAATAATTTGTTAGTCATTCATATTTTAAAGCAATCAAAAGGGGAAAACAATCACCATACATTTGCCCACATCTTTACCATTTCTTTTGTTCTTTTTTCATTCTTGAAATTTTATGTTTCCCTGTGCTGTCATTTCCTTTTTGCCTAAAGAACTCCCTTTAGCGTTTCGACTGGAATAAGTTTTAAAGCAACATATTCTCTTTATTTTCCTTCATTTGGATTTCTTTTTCCTTATTCCATGTAAGGTATTTTTATTGAACAACATTTTAGGTTGATAGCTCTTTTCTTTTTTAAACTGTAAAGGTATCATTCCACTCTCTTCTGGCCTCCATGATTTCTGATGAGACATCCACAGACATTTTGAATCATTGTTCTTCTAATGCAACATATTGTTTTCTACATATGCATACCAATGTAGAGAAAATGATTTATTTTCAACATCTTAATTGCAATATATTCTATCATGTTTTCTTTGAGTCTATCCTGTTTGGCATTTGCTGACATTTACAAACCTATGCACTTATTTCTTTCATTATATTTGGGAACTTTTTATCCATTATTAATGCAAATACATATATATTTTATTTTTATCAGTCTTTTTTGGGAACTGCAGTGATATGAATATTAGATCTTCTGATATTTCTCACAGGTTCCTGAGGCTGTGTTATCATTTTACATAAATACTTTTTTCTCAGTGATTTTTAGATTGCATTATTTCCATTGTTCTGTCTTCAAGCACACTGATTCTTTTTTCTGACTTATTCATTATTCTATTGATATCATTCAGTGGATTTTTAAAGTTTCAGATATTTTACTTTTCAGTTCTAAATTTTCTATTTGTTTCTTTTTACAGTTTTTCTTTCTCTGATAAGAACTTCTATCTTTCCAATTCTTTCCAATTCATTTCTAGAGTGTTTATTTTTACCACATAGATTATGCTTAGAATAACTGATTTAAAGTTTTATTTAGATTATCTAAGGGTTAGTACCTGTTCACCATCTGTTTTAATTTATCGCCTATTCCTGCTTCTTTGTATGCCAGTTTGCTTTGAATTATATCCTAGACATTTTGCAAGTTCTGAGCCCTACTAATATCCTCTGAAAAATGTTTTTTGTTTGTTTTGGCCATCAGTCATTAAAGTTAAATTCCAGCAGCAAGTTCTAGCTACACTCAATATTAGATAAGTTTTCAAATCCTTTTTTAATACTGTTTCAGGTCTGCTCTCTGTGTGTGCTCCGCAGGGGTCTAAGTTTGGGAACTGAATGTTGGTTTATATAGATGTTTAATTCTCACCGCCTTTTCTGTGTTTCTTTGTGTTAGTTCCATGCACAGCCTGTTCGGGGATGAAAGTCTGGGACTTGTGTTGGTTCATGCACAGAATTAAGCAAACTGCTTTCCAACTTTCTCCTCTGCAGAAACTATCTCCCACATACCAGCATACATGGCATCTCTTTTCCCAGTTTTACTAGTGAGAAAAGTGGGGTTTTCCTCTAGTGTTAGCCTCCTGCTGTGTCCTACAGATCTTCCTGATTGCATAGTCTGAGGGAGAAGTGGCAAGAGAGAAAAGAGATAAAAGTAACAGCTTTCATTCACACTCTTTATACACAGGGCACATTTTCTGAGTTATTCTGAACATTTTCTTTTTCTTTCTTTTGGGGTTTTTGATACCCATACTGATGCTGCAGGACTAAAGTTTGATGACTGGGACTACCCATTGGCAGGGCAGGGAGAAAGGGAAAAAAAAGAGAGAGACATAATGAAGCTTCTCTCCACACCCTTCAGCTCACAGGGGGAACCTTTTCCGGTCCTTTGGCTAGAAGCCAGGAGCTTCTCTCTGATATTTTGCTCTGTGAAACTGCTACACTCTTTCATAACTGGGGCCTCATTCAGTTCAAGCTGATAGACAAAGGAGGGAAACAAATATGGAGTATCATCCCCCTAATGGCTCCCTTTTCACATTTTGACTTTGATCCCCCCCACTCCTCCTACTATTATTTATTTTTCACTGTACTCTGATAGTTTTTGACAATTTTTGTTTTCATTTCAGTTAATTAACATACAGTGTTATACTAGTTTTAGGTGTGCAATAGAGTGATTCAACAACTCCATACATCAGATAGTTAATTTTTAAATTCTCTCTGGAGTTTTTAATTATGATCCTTTGGAAAAATAGTTTGAGGACACTTAATCCATCTCAGACTGCACTAAGTCTGGTTACTCGTATATTGATCCTGATTTCCTCATTTTGTTCTTCAGGAGGTAGCAGAGTGTGGTTGATATAAGAAGGTTCTAGGACAAGAAAACCTTACTTTGAATTATGGTGCCACCACCAACTGTGAAGGAAGACTAAACCTTTCTAATATTTGTGAACAATGGTTCCTTACTCATAGTTATTTGAAGATTAGCAAAGGTAACATATAGAAAGTGATTAGAATAGTAGCTGACACTTAGGTCATGATGTTTTACAATTAATTCTACCTTTCAGTGAATGGTGAGCCTGAAGTTATGCAGGGTTGGGTGGGGGTTGTCTCCTGAGGCCACTGTTGTCTTCTTCATCTTTATCTTCTTCATCATCATCATCGTCATCTTCATCATCGTCATCATCATCATCATCATCATCCCATCTTCTCTTAATTCTTGCATTGTTTCAAACATCCAAGTGAAAACCAAACCTATCCTTATTTATGTTTTTAAACAATTGTCTTCTTAAGTAGAAGATTGTGATTGAATAGACATGGTTGTAAAGATCACTTTCAAAGTACCAGCTACTTTTATCTCGAACAAAAAATAATACATAAACATTCTTGAGAGATTGGCGCTTCTTATAAACTTAGGTACAACTGGTTCAATCACGAGAGAAGGAGAAAGAAATGATCTGGTTCTCCTCTTGATCGGAGGCTCCCTACCTTGTTGGTGAAGCAAGGCACTCTTCAGAATGATGCCTTCTACAGCGTGCTGCCCTTGTCGGTGACTGTTTTCTCTTCCTAATGTGACTTAGTACCAATCTTCCACATACTTGAGCTGAGTCTCTTAGGAGGATTTAAATGCAGTCTTCCCCAGGAGAATTTTATACCCAAAACATAATTACACATTGATCTGGTCACAAATCCTTCTGTCAGTACTTATTCCCATCTCAAATTCTTTGAAAACCCAAGAGAATATCACAGAGTTGTAAAATGCAATGTTGATTTCTATTGGGAGTTTTTCTTAGATTAGAGAATGAAGGAATTTTAAATGTCTAAGGTGAAAGATGTTTAAAATTTTTTGATCTTCAGGAAATGTTTGTGTACCAAACTATACCCCATTATCTTGTGATGATTTCTTCCTTTGTGCTCCAAAATCATATTCTGGCTACAAATGCAAGTTTAAGAATCCTAGATTTGAATGCTTACTCTGCTAGTTACTAGGCACAACTTATCCTTTTTGTATCCCAGCTGACTTGTCCACAAAATAGGGATGATATATTACTTTCCTTATAAGGTGGTTAATAACAATTTATTTACAGGGGTCAGAGTAGCCTCTGATGTATAAATACGTGTGACTTTATTCCTGTTTGACAGGTGAGGAAACTAAAGCACAGAGAAGTTAAGAAACTGATCTTCTCTATACAAAAGTTGCGACTATAATGCTAATAAAATTTTCACTTTCTTGTTGTGGCATTGATCTTAGCAATTTTTAGCAATGCAGACGATATGACAAAGTGCCACCATATTAAATATTAACTTATTCATTCTATCCCTTACATGTGTCCTTAAAAAACAAACAAACTACTGGATAAAGAAAAAAATAAAGGAAGTACCAAACATTTGAACAAAGCAGAATTTGCAACTACAACACCTTTGAACAGGGAACACTTAGAGAAATTGGAGCTGAACATCAGGAAGGCTTGTTTAATTAGTTATTTGTGAAGTCACTAAAAACTTTGGAGATATTTTTTATTAGCAAAAAATATGTGATCCTTTTAATAAAAATTATGATTCTGGAGATTTATTACTGCAATATTTTCAATTCTAGTTAACCACAGGATATTGGGTAAAATAAATATCGTACAGAAAACATTCATCATTTCCTTGCTGGATCATGTTATTTAGGATCTTATTCTCATCTCTTAAAGTTATGCTACAGATAGGTTCTAATTCTTCTTTCTTCTTGGATGCAGCTTTTGCTGGAAATGTGGTCAAGGGACTGAAAACCATGAAAGCAGCAGGGATCACTCAAACTTGTGCCACGGAACTACTGCCCTTTCCCCTCCACCTCCCCACACCCAGCGTGTAAGCAGACCTGAGTGAGGCTGCAGCAGGAAATTGCTCTTTTACTTATAGTGAGATGCTTCTATGCTTATTAACAATTTACAGATAGCCCTGAGACTCGTAGGCTTTACTATTCCTCAATTTTAACCTGTTCAGTATTTGTGTTAAGCAAAACTGCCTGATCTCTTACTGCCATGTACTTTAAAAATTGTGTCACCTTTCACATCAGGAAGATTTCCTTTGTGGTCAGGTGCTATTGACTTAATCAACCAAGTCCCAAGAACTCTTGGAATTTTAGCTAACTAAATAGTGTTATTTAGTACTGGTTGTGACCCATCAACTGCACTGAGTATTTTGTGGGCTCATGCATTCTCACAATGTACCTAAGAGGTATATATATATGTATATATATTTGTCTTGTTTTGTTTTGTTTTTAGGAGGAGGTAGAGAGAGAGCACAAGCAGGGGGAGCAGCAGAGGGAGAGGGAGAAGCAGGCTCTCCACTGAGCAAGGAGTCTGATGTGGAGCTCAATCCCAGGACCCCGGGATCATGACCTGAGCCGAAGGCAGATTGTCAACCGACTGAGCCACCCGGGTGCCCAAGGTAGGTATTATATTATTATTATTCCCACTTATAGGTGAGGGAACCACAGGAAGAGGGGCTGAGTAACTGAGGATACACTGCTCATAAATGAGATGCAATGAACTGAACTCTGATGTCTGTGACTCTCAAGCTTGGGCTCAGTTTTTCAGCTCTGTGTCACCCCCACCCCTGCTTGCATTTAGTCGGTTAACTCAGGTGAAGATATACATTATGAGTCACCTTCTATGTATCTGACATAAGAATCTTGTGATAGAATGAGTAGATAGGTGACATTGCTTTATGTTTTTCCTTCTATGAAATTTTCCTATTTATGCCTATAAATAACCTTGGAACAAAGTCTTTATGCATAAAACATTTAATGAATAATTGATAGAATATGCAGGTAAATCCCAATGCTACACATGGGGTCAGAACATTTTAGTTATTTTTGAGAGTCTAAGGAAAATTAATTTTTTGACAAAAATTCCCTGATCTAGGCACAGGTGTCCCAATCATTATGCCATCTTGGAGGCACATGTCTACGCCTGGCAGCTGACTTAGTTTACTGGCACTGTTATTCTCTGCCTGATCTGAAGATTAAACTGGTACAATACACCTAAATGTAATTCCAGTGGGTACTGTTCAACGGTCCTTTCGATTTGAAAGTCATGAGATTGTCAATGTCCAGTTATAAGCTTGCCCAGTTATGAGACTCCCAGTCTCTGGCATCCTCTGCAGGCAATATTTAGGTCTGGAAGACTGAGCCTGGTGCTGATAGCCTGACAGTGTGTATGTGTGTCTGTGTGTGTGTATGTGTGTGTACATGCACTTTCTCTAACTTTAATCGTGTTGTTCAAAGACTTTGGAAATTATCTGTTCATTTATATTATAGAGCCCTTTTGAAAATCCAGTCAGTATTGCATTTTATCAGGAACCCATTGTATTTAGCTTTATAACTGCTGAACAAAATAGAAGGCAAAGTAAAATAATTTTTGCCCAGATGAGGTACTGAATTTCAAAAGGGATTTTAGAACACAGGTTTTGCATAACATTGACTAATCATCTTCTGTTGCAGTGTTCTGTGTCACAAAATATGTAAAATAACAGATACCATGCAGGGAAACAACTTTGTAAAGACATACACATATTTATTTGCCAACTTATTCATTTACTCATTTCATTCTTCAACAAAATATTGGGCTCAAATTAGGTAACACTGAGCTAGTTATGATGATAAAAAGATAAATAAGACAAGATACTAGACTTTGAAGAGATTGTGATTTCATAGGAGACCAGACACGTAAGGAAACAATTACAGTGCGGTGTGATTAGTTATAGTGCCTGTCTGTACAAGATACATATGGCAACATTTTTCCCTGTCAGGATGGATATTTAATAAGTATCATTTTCAATGGTGGCATAATACACTTTTACGTAAATATTTCATCATAGAGCAGACCATTTCTAAACTTATGGAAATTTATGTTTATACCCTCATGCTTTAGCTGTAATAAATGGTGATTCGATGAACATTTGGGTTCTTTTTCCATTTTCCTTTGCGTAGATAATTGGAATAGTTATTGCTGAGTCAGTGGGAATTGAAATTTTTAAGCCTCATGACACATATCTTAAATTGTTTTAAATGTTATGAATTTATACCCCCCCAATAATAAATTTGCCTATTTTGGTGAATCCTGGACAAACACAATACAGTTATTATATATACTACATCATATATTATGGTCTGGAAAAATCCTTGCAAATTAGATAAATGAAATAGTATTCTATATTGGTTTCTGTTTCTGGGATTATTGGAATTTTCATATTCTTTTGTTATCTAGCTATACTTTTTTGTTCTTGAATTGTCTGTCTGTGCTTTTCTCTAGTATCTATTAAAGAACTGGTAATTTTCTTAATGATTACATGGATTCTTCACACATTGACAGTATTAATCTTTGACCGTCATATGTTTTTCAAATGTGTTTTTCTTTTCTATGAACCCCCACAAACAAAACCACACAAAACAAAAATATTTATTTCATCCCTAAACTGTGCCAAGAATACAAAGTAAAAATAAGGCACATATCAATGCACAGTCTTGTTGGGAGAGGGCAAACCTCATCACTAACCACATTAAATTGTGATGTGTACTCATGAGAAAATTATGAGCACAGTGTTCTGAAAGAACAAACAAAAGATCACACTTGAGTGTGTTAAAAATATGCTTTTTGTACACTCAACCTCCATTTAAATTTGGCTCAAATACTTCACCATATCTGGATGGTGTCCTTTGTGTCCAAAAGTGTGAGGTTCTAAGGAAGGTTCTTCATGTTTGAGTAAGGCTCAATTTTTATACAACATGTGAACCCTCTTTTGTGTTTCATGAGTCCTCCTAGTTTTTTTTTTTTTTTTAAAGATTATATTTATTTATTTGAGAGAGTGAGAGAGAGCATGAGTGGGGAGGGGCCGAAGAAGAAAGAGAAAGAACCTGAAGCAGACTGCGCACTGAGAGCAGAGCCCGATGTGGGGCTCAGTCCCACAACTGGGAGCTCATGACCTGAGCTGAAACCAAGAGTTGGTCACTTAACCAACTGAGCCACCCAAGTGCCCTGAGAATCCCACTATTTTTAAGTTTGGGGTTTTATGGGAAAGAAAATGTATAATTCCCATTCAATAACCTCCTTATCTGAATTTATAACTGAGTTGCAATTTCCCATCTAAGCCTAGCTCCCAAGGAATCTTCCCCCAGGAAGCTGGGCTAGTGGAGAAGTTCTTTCGGCAACAAGAGCCACAGTGGCCCCACAGCACCCTTAGAACAGGTGGCACTGCACGTCCACTGAAAGCCATGGAATAGCCCATGCTGTAGAATCCTGGGAAATGTGGTAGCAGCAGATTCTGTGGCACTGGTTCACATGTCATGGCTTTTTCTTTCTTTCCCCCTTTTCTCATCCAGTTCATCTTGGTAATTCTATAAGGTGCCCGATAACCTTTACTTAATTTCTTTTTTTCTTTGTTTAATTTAAATCAAGTATTGATGTTTGTTGCTTACATTGCCTAGATAGGTGTTATTGTTAGCTTAATAACAATAACATATGAAGCAGACATAACTCAAAAGACTTGCCCAATTTAGAGGCTCGGTGGCTTGCTCGGACCTGTTTTCCAGAGATGACAAGGGAGGTCTCGAGGAAACTAGATAGCAACCCAAAGCTCCCCTGTAGCCACATGGTGGCAGAGCTAGGGTTAGAATCCTTGGGTCTTGGTGACAGATAGTCTCCTCTTTGCACTTTTCCTTAGTCCTGCCACATTGATTTCCTATGTTTCTCTGACCGGTCCCTGTTTGCCTAAGTCACATCAATTAGATCAGATCATGTGCTTCTCGGGACAGATCTTTTGTCCTCTCCTAACCCCAATTGTCCTGTATAGGATAGGAGACACCTGCAGGGCTGAAGTGAAGCTCAATGGAGTGTATGAAAAATAATATGTCAAAGTCAATATTATTTAATTCAATTAATCAAATTTATTATATATTATAGTTGACTACAAACCTAAGACATCACTCTCTATTCAAAGATATAGATACATATGGAAAGAGAGAAAGAGATTCTCTCCCCCCCTTCTTTTCTCTGCATATGCATATGGTCAATCTGTCTATTATCAATCTGTTATCTATCTATGTAGCAGAGACAAGTCTTACATAGAAGACAGATAATAAGTGAAGCCATTTTACTTTTTTTCCCCTCTAATTTAATAAACTTCATACTGGTTAGTTCATTAGAAGGTAGTGAGTTACGCAAATTCCTTTACATTCCCTTTTGAAAAAATCATTAAAAAATGATTTCTGATGCCTTTAAGAAAAAAAAATAATAAATCGGGTTTTTAATCATGCTATAGGATTGATATATTCAACATTTCTGTCCAATAGTAACATTAGCTCAATTCAACTAACCATTTGGGTAATAAGTCAAACTGAGAGAAGGAGTACTAAGGTTAATTACACACTTTTTCTGCAGCTCTGTAATTGCTTCATTCATTTTAATTTTGCATCCCTAGGTAAGTTTCTGGCAGTTTGAATCCTGCGGTCTCCTACTGTGTGTCAGAAATTGCTCATACTTCTTTGACTCCCCCTAGAGAAGCCAGCCCAGAATCTGAGCCAGGTAGGCACACCAGGACACCAAGTGTACTTCCTTGATTAATACTAAAGCAAAAAGCACTTGGGAATGTCTTTCGCTGATAGAGTTCTTTCTGGGCACGTGTCTTTTTGTGGTTATGAAAATGCCTCGGTCATTTTATTACAGATTTCAATATTCCTATTATCAGAACACGTCAGAGATGATTGGGTGATTGGTTCGAGGTATATACAAATTTCCTTATTGAGAAATTAAAAATTTTATTTTGTTACCTTTTATAATTTTAATACATGGAATATCCTTATACAGAACTATAGTACTATATGCACCGAAATCTTCTTTACATTTATCCTGAGATCCACAATCTAAGTAGATATTAGTTTAAATCTGGATCAGAGGTGAATTCATTTGAAGGAGCAAAGTGTTGCCTCTTTGTATGAAATTTCAATATACAGAGGAATTACCCATTAATGGCTGTTAATGGCCCCTAACTGTACAGTGTTTAGAGCAAAAATCACTGCCTTGTTTTCAAGTGTAAACAGAGGATTATCCTTTTGTATGTAAATTGATATTTTCTGTGGGGACACAGATAGTTTTCAATTCATGACATTCTGCAGTTCTCATTCCTAGGTCATTACGTTAGGCCTCAGGGGGCCACCAGGCAGTGTGCAAATGAGCTGACTTCAGGCTGGTTGTTTCCAGAACATGCACCTGATGGTTCTTCTGTGTTCAGTTGATGTGTAACTGCTAAAAGCCAAGGGCAACAGCAGATTAACTCAATGGTTCTTTCACTTGTGTCTGTTAGGTCAGAGGGAAAAACTCTGTGTACAGATGAGCTGTGTAAAAGGGGAAGGGAAGTAGGAAAAAAAGGTACTCCAAATTGTCAGTCCAAAAAAGAAAGTGCCTGTGTATGACATTGCGCCTCTAAATGCCCAAAGTTATATTGGGCGATGGCAGCTTAATGAGATAAACACCTGACTTTCGAAGATGGTCCCTCTGAAAGAATCAGTCCTTATCCAGTTATATAAAGTAGGCACGGAGTTGTGGCTCTGAGTGCAGGGTTTGGAGCAGACTGCCTGGGATAGAATCCTTTGCTCCACCATTACCTTTCCGTGATCTTGGGCAAGTTATTTAAGTACTCTGGGCCACCCTAAGTCGTTACAGGACTCTCATTATCGCACCTAGCTCACAGGCTGGTTGTCGGAAGTAGATCACGGTGATCCATATCAGTCCTCCGAAAAGAAGCTTGTCCAGTAAATGCAGGTTGTTATTCTCCTTATGGCACATAACATAAATTATAATCACTGAAAGGAACCGTATAAACTTTCTCAAAGTCTTTTAAAATAGTTGGATAATTGAAATAAACAAAACTAGAGATTGTAAGGACCTATTTCATATTTTAGCAAGAGGTTTTCATTAGGTTAAACAAAAACCTTGTTGTTTAACCCTTATATTGTTTGTCCCTGCTCCCCTTCCCCCAGGGGATTCACTCAAAAACAAGTCCCAGAAACCAGCTCCAGGTAACAAAGCCCAGATACAAGGGTGGGTCAGGCCAGGTGGAGACATGGATCAGTGGGGTGTTGCATACTGTCTCCCTAGCTACCAAGAGTATGGGCCCCGCCCTTTGGGAGCCTTTTTGGCGCCAATCCTAATGAAGGTGTAACAGGCTGGTTCAAATGTCTACTAGGGTAAATTGTAATTCAATTGGTCACCTAGCATCCACTATGGGATTTCCTGTGTGTGTTACAATCTCATTGGTCACCTGTGTGTGGCCAGGCCCGACCGCATGGCCTTTGCCCTTAAAAGCTAGTCTGTGAAACAAAGGGTCGCCCTCTCTTGTAAGAGGTGCGGCCCTGAACGTTCGGTTAGATTCTTGATGCTTGGCACAAAATAAAGCTTTGCTTGACCTTCGCTTTTTATCAGTCTCGTTCCTTTAATCACGGGCCCGTTATTGGGGCATAACAGAGATGAAGGCAACAGAGCTGTGATTTAGTTTCCTATTGGTCCTTCCTCTGTTATATTGGGAGATGAACCTGGGTTTGAATCCCAGTTTCTTTGCCTATTTACTTGGGAGCTGTGTGAATGAGACTAAGTTCCTTGACCTCTTTTAGCATCATTGTTCTCCTTTTAATTAGAGTGCTGATCCTGTTGGGTCCATAATCGAAGGAGCGAGACTAATACAAAGCGAAGGTCAAGCAAAGCTTTATTTTGCGCCAACCATCAAGAATCAAACCGACCATTCAGGGTCGCCTCTTACAGAGAGGGCGACCCCTCCCTGCCTTACAGACTAACTTCTATAGAGCAAAGGCCATGTGGTTGAGCCTGGCCAGCAGGTGGCCAATGAAATTGTAACACAGAGAGAAAGCTGCACAGTCATGCTAGGTCACACATAGGTGGCCAATTGAACTACAATTCACCCCATAGTAGCCCCCAAAAGGCGGGGCCCACATTCTTTGGTAGTTAGGGAGATAGTGTGTACGCTTTACTAATTGGATGTCTCCACCTGGCCTGACTTGTACCTGTATTCTGGGCTCTGTTATCAGGGACTGGTCGACCATATTTTACTGGTTTCCCAGACTTGCTTTTAAGTAAGTTCCCCTGGGAGGGGCGGGCAGGGTCAGTTTAAGTTTTACTGCATAAACAACAAAATCACTGTTTAACAGCATGGAATCGCTCTGGCTAAATAGGCCCTTACAATCCTACTTTTCTCAGTACATTCATGCAAAGTCCAACTTAGATGGTATATTAAGTTGCCAGAATGGCGACTTCACAGATGTTGGTTTTTTTTGTTTGTTTTTTTGCTTTTGTTTTTGTTTTCTCTCTGAATCAAAATCAACACAATTTGACTTGAGTATAGCACAATAAATACCAAAGTTCTGAACCTTAAAAAAGTAGTCAGATGTTTGTTAAATAAAAATTTTTATGTACATGGTAAGTATAAGAACAGACTATGAGAAAAGTAAAAAGATGTAAGGATGACCGAAAATTCTAATATCCAAATAGAATCACTTCTGACACTTTGGCAAATACTATTTTTCCAAATATTGCTCTATCTGCCTATAAATATTTACATTTATATGTATATGTATATGTATATGTATAGATTGTTCTATAAATGGGTCTTAAAATACATGTTTTTCTGTAACTTGATCCCCTGCCTTGCATGTATTGTGGGTATCTTTCTAATCAATATGTACAGATCTACAACATTATTTTTAATGACTGCATAGGATTCCATTTTAAATTTCTTGCAGAATTGACTTAATCACCATCAAACTGATATTTAAGACACTTCCAATTTGTCTACTTGAAAAGAGTGCTATAACAGTGCACACATACCTAACATTTGTGCACGAACATCTTTCTGTGCTTGAGCAATTTTCTACATGTAAGTTCTGGCAAGTAGAAGAATGCAAGGTAGACACAGTTTCTGTTTTGATGTAATTTCTGATCCTAATTGCTCATGTTTCTTGTGTAATTAGTAAGAACAAACATCATTAATTTATGAGATTATTTTTCTTTCTGTCACAGGAAGCAGGTAAAGAGCTTAGGGAGGGATAAAGGGCCTAAGGCACCAGGCTCAGCCCCATAGATAGTGTTCCTAGCCCCAGGGTGGAGAGTTGAAGGTGCTGTTGAGTGAGGGAACCTCACAGACAGCATGTCTGGTCCAAGGTAGCCAAAGGACAAACAACGTAGCCTTTGTCCAGTGTTGGCGTTTATGAAAGGGGGTACATAAAAAGAAAAAGAAGGCAACAACAACAACAAAAAAACAGTAAAATGTTCTCAAAATGTTTCCACATTTCCTGAAGTAACTTCAATCTTTTTCAAAGGCAACCTGATATAAGTCTCCAGAGAATTCCTTTTAGGTTTCAATATTTTTATAAAAGTGCTTCTTAACATTCTGATCTATTTCAGGAAACAATGTCAAGGATTATGAGTCATGCGAATTTTATATCATATGCTAAAACTGTATATATATTAAATTATAAGTTATCATTTATTGGGCACAAGTGGCAGCAATGTGATTAATTTAATATTCTCAATAATCCTAACACGAGTTTAAATTTTTTTTTTTTAAGATTTTATTTATTTATTTGACACAGAGAGAGAGATCGCAAGTAGTCAGAGCAGCAGGCAGAGGGAGAGGGAGAAGTGGGCTCTCGCCTGAGCAGGGAGTCTGATGAGGAGCTGGATCCCAGAACCCTGGGATCATGACCTGAGCAAAGGCAGATGCTTAACTGACTGAGCCACCCAGGAGACCCTCACAAGTTTAAACTTTTATTCTCATTTTTTAGATAAAAACATGGAGGCTCTGGAGAGTTAAGAGTCACTTGACCAGGGCGCCTAGGTGGCTCAGTGGGTTAAAGCCTCTGCCTTCAACTCAGGTCATAATCCCAGGGTCCTGGGATCAAGCCCTGTGTTGGACTCTCTGCTCAGCGAGGAGCCTGCTTCCCTTCCTCTCTCTCTGCCTGCCTCTCTGCCTACTTGTGATCTCTCTGTGTCAAATAAATAAATAAATAAAGTCTTAAAAAAAAAAGAAAAGAGTTACTTGACCAAAAACATAGTAAGTGGTACAGACACATTTTTGTAGCACATGATTCTTTCCCTCAATAAATTCCATTTAATATAGTTATATTAAATTGTGTGATTTTGTATATTTAAAATTTTATATTATAGAAATGATGTGATATGTGCAGTGATTTCTATATGAAATTTTGCTATAAGGTTTGATATGGTATGTGATTGTTTCTATGCCACATTTTGAGGCAAAAGCAGATTTATTTCTTATTTTTAAGATGTAACCCACTATATGTAAAAGGGTAAAGGGAATTACATCTCTGTGTGTGTATGTGTGTTTATGTGAATATATGAATATATTTATTTGTGGTAGACACACATGTGCACACATAGACATAAATTATATCATTTCAGAAAATAATCAAATATTATTTTTTGGTTGGATGGGACTGTAACTAGCTTCCCAGGCTGTATGTTTGGTAAGTATAGGGACACAAAATAGTTGCTGAATGAATATGTTGAATTAAGCTGTGCCACAAGGCCAAAAAATGAGTTGTCAGAGTTGCCTTTTATTCTCTATTAAGCTAAAGTTTAATCTTCAGCTATAACATATTAAGTCATACAATTGTCCTTGCTGTGTCAAAAAAATGTCTAATCAACTGTGTACAGAATTGGAAATGCCAAGCAAAGCAATGTGCAAAATAAATCTCTGTAAGTCATCTGTAAATAATTTAAAAGTGAGTTTGATTTGGATATAAGCAAATACTGAACTGATAACTAAATCATGATAGTCATTTATTTCTTATCATTGATATACCGGTACTTCCTGTAACTTATGTATAGCTGTATGGGAGGCAATATAGGGTAAAAGATGTGTGCTCTGGAGTTAGGCTACTTGGGTTCAAATCCTAGTCCAGCTGTTCGGGCAGGTGAGTTCACCTCTCCATGCCCCATGTTGTCTTTAAAAATGGGAATAATAATAGCAACTCTTGGGGGTGCCTAGGTGGCTCAGTTGGTTAAGCAACTGACTATTGATTTCAGCTCAGGTCATGATCTTAGGGTCATGAGATCAAGCTCCATGTTGGGATCTGTGCTATGCATGGAGTCTGCTTAAGATTCTCTTTCTTCCTCTCCCTCTCCCCACCTCTAGTGTGCATGCGCTCTCTCTCTGTCTTTGTGTATAATATATTTTTAAAAAATAGCAACCACTTGATAAGGTTACTGTAAATGTAAACTAGTTAATACAGTAAAACACATAGAACAGGGCTTGACCCAAAGGGCCAGTAAAAATTAGTCTCTTTAAAATCCCTTCTTCCGACTCCCCACTCAGTGGGGAGTCTGCTTGAGATTGTCTTTCTCCCTCTGCCCCTCACCCTGCTCTCTTTCTCTCTCTCTCAAATAAACAAAACTTAAAAAAAATTTTTTTTTTAAAGCCTGTCTTCATTTTTTCTACTTTCCACACTGTGTAAACCTTCAGAATTTGATCTGTAAAACACTTTCATAGTTATATTTTTTCTTCTGCACACTAATAGAAATTTCTTTGAATCTTACTACTATTAAATTTTTTGGTATGATAATTACAGAGACAGCATGATGTGGAGCAAAGTGTAGGAGTTTTAGAATCAGAAATAGTTGGGTTCAAACTCTGGATGATTGCTTAATTTTTCTGTGACTTGGGGAAGTTACTAAGCATCAGTTCTCATAAAATATATTGTCTCTATGCATTGTTTAGGTATAGTGACTAAAGGATGGTAGATGCTCACAAATAAAATTATTTCTTTTAACAAATATGAAATTCTAATTGGCAGCACCATGCCCTTTTTATCTGTGAGCTTGATTGCAGTTCAGCTCAGGACCACATATGGGTTCAATTGTACTTAGTTAGATTGTGATTTAAACCAAATTGACACATTCACCCAGGTTAGCTGGCATTAAGCAATGCTGGGTTCTGGGGCTCAGATGATATTGTGGGTACAGTGCCCTGCTTTAATTCCCTCTGAATTAGCTCTATTTTACAGAAGACACTCCTTTCTTTGTGGTAAGACAATTGCCACAAATATAGACTCCTATATTCTCCTATTAACTATCAGGATGGAAGTAAAATTCTTCTTTTTCAAAATGTCTGACCACTGTCCAGACTTAAGGACTATGGCTGTGCCTTTCCCCAAGGCCAGAAAACTCTGGTTGCACAGTGAGGAAGAAGTTTCTCTCAAAGACAACAGTGGCGCTCCAAGCAGAATAAGAAGCTGACAGGGTCCTCTATAGGTGATAAAGGTCCTCATTTGGGTGCTAAAACCTACCATATAATTAACTGCCTCCTGTCCTAGTGCTTCTGTACAATTCCATATTTAATCTTTATGTCATCAGAGAAAATCTCCCCTTCCCCTTGCAGCCACAGACCCTGACACTGAGAAGACCAGATTACATAGCTGAAGCCCCATTTGTACTGTAGAGGGTTCATGGGTCTAGTAAAGCACTGGGGGAACGGTTGCCATAGCTGGAATTGATTTAAAATTCAAAGAACACTCTAAGTGTGCCATTTTCACGTTAACTAATATAACTCAAAGAGCAAAGGAGTTAAAGAGAGTTGAAAGAGTAAGATCTTTATTTTACTTGTTACTCTAATTAGTGGGTGATAGAAGGGGTTTATTAATTCAACAAAAATTTGAGTTGGACCCTGATCTTTTTTGTTCATCCAGTGAATGATGAGTTCTTGCGCTATCCATCTGTTCCACTAACTCTGTTCTTTTTGTCAAAGCACTTTTGTTAGTGTTTTATACATTTATTTGTGTGTTTATTTAAGATCTGTTTACTTAAAGGCAAAGAATGTATCAGCTTGTTCTTTAGTTTACACTATGGTTTCTCAACCTTGACATTACTGGCATTTTGGGCCAAATAAGTCTTTGCCCTGTAGGCTTGCTCTGTGCATTGTGGGATGTTAAGCATGATCCTTGGCCCCACACACTAGATGCCAGTAGTCCCCCACCTGCCTCCTTGTCCCCCAGTTACCACAAGCAAAAATGCCTTCAGACATTGTTGAACATCCCCTGAGAGAAAAAATTTTTCCTGGTTAATGGGCGCCTGGATCTCAGGTCATGATTCCAGGGTCCTGGAATCAAGTTCCACATTGGGCTCCTTGCTCCACAGGGAGCCTGCTTCTCCCTCTGATGCTCCCCCTACCTGTTCTCTCTCTCTCTCAGGGACGCCTGGGTGTTGAGACAGGTCATAATCCCAGGGTCCTGAGAGATTCCTGCATCAGGCTCGCTGCTCAGTGGGAAACCTGCTTCTCCCTCTCCCACTCCCCCTGCTTGTGTTCCCCCTCTCACTGTCTCTCTCTCTCTCTCTGTGTCAAATAAATAAATAATCTTTTTTTTTTAATTTATTTGTTTATTTGACAGACAGAAATCACAAGGAGGCAGAGAAGCAGGCAGAGAGAGAGGAGGAAGAAGGCTCCCCGCCGAGCAGAGAGCCTGATGCGGGGCTCAATCCCAGGACCCTGGGATCATGACCAGAGCCGAAGGCAGAGGCTTTAACCCACTGAGCCATCCAGGTGCCCCAATAAATAGTCTTTGAAAAAATAAAATAAATAAATAAAATCTTTAAAAAAAAAAAAAAAAGTTGTTTCTGGTTGAAAAACACTGGTCTCTGCTCAGTACCCAGCACAGAGCACGGCACAGGATAGGCCTGGATTATTATTTATGGAATAAATCTTTGTTTCCAGCTCAAAAACTGTTCTGTTAAGCAGCATATTTCCCCTTCTAGAATCCCAATGAAAGCAGATACTCACGAAAAAATACAGAGTCATGATAGAAAGAAGCTTTCAGGAAGTTATTCTTTGACATTTTATTTTATTTTTTGTTTGTTGTATTTTTGCATGTTGCTCTTTTCCTCATGACTTGTTATGTTGATTCTGAGGCTACATCTGACATTTTACTCCTGTCAGTCAGTCTATGATTTTGCTGATACTCATGGCATCTTAAGCTTTAACTTCCTCTAAAGAGAGCTCCAAACTTTCTTTGATGATCGGACAGGGAAATTTAGCAGGAATTCATTATTAAGATTTATGATAGGTTCAGTGGACACATACATAAATGGAAAATGAAATGAATGTTGTTAGATTGGCTGTGGTTCTTTTCACATTTCATGTAACAGTGCAGAGCTGGCTCCTTCAAAACTTTGGGAAACATTTAACATTTCGGAGTTTCTTATTCAGTGGTTCTAGGGTGATACCTGGAAATCAGGTTTTTTAAAAAAGCACTCACAGGACTCAGAAATGTGGCCTACTTTGAGCAACATTTTATAATAGACTCTTCACATAAGATATTAGTTCTCATCTTAGGGGTCTCACACTAAAGAGGTATCTTAATTCCTTCTGTGACCTTCAACCCGTCAGTGGTCAAAGTTGTGCTGTGGATTTATTGCCTGCTAGGAACCAAGTTAAGTGCTAAACCATGTTTGTGGCCCTATTGAAAAATCAGTTTGTTTCTTCCTGTTTGCACTTACACTGCATGTATAATTATGTTTTTATGACAGCGGCTGTCCATGCCCCTTGCTTTCTTTAAAAACTTCAGGAACTGAATTGTGGTTCTTTGTGTCCCTAATTGGATCATGGACAGAACAATTACCTGCTTGCTGACTTAATTTCCCAGTGACCTCTTGGGCTGCCTTCAGAACTGCTTCTGGCACCACGATCACTAATGTCTGCAGGTGCAGATTGTTCGTGCATGGAAGGAAAGTCACTTCCAAAATTTTACTTCCCGTATGACCATTTTGTGGAGAGAGACTAGCCTGAACTATGGAGATGCAAATTCATCCTCATTTCTTCCAGGTTCTCTTCCAGCTCACAGTTGTAAAGCTCTTTGCTCTTCCCAGAGTATTAGTCTAGCTTTTCTCAGAGTCCAGCCTCTAAGTCTGGATATCTGGCATTCTAAAAAAAGAATATGGGTTTGTACATTTGCCTGAGTCACTGTAATTCCTAGCGGTGCTTTGGGCTCCCAGTTCTTCTGGGAGAGGCTTGCTATTTCCTTAACCGCCATGACTCACTTCTCACTACTTTTCTCATCAACTGTAATTTTATATTAGAAGAACTTTTATAAGTGATCGGGCTGTATAGTGTTTATTTTTTCTTTTCCAGAAAAACTTATGGAGGAAAGATGATCATACTCTATATCCTTAGCATGAACCTGCTTTTTCTCCTGCTCAGTCTGATGAAATGTAATATCCAGTTACTTTGAAGTCAACACACCTGGCAATGTCTATCTAAGAACGTTCTAGGAATAACAGCTGATGTAACCACTCATTTCAGGCTCACATGTGTTAGTTTTAATACACCAGGGGACCTGTCTGCTTGAGGAAGGCTAATGACTTCTCCCTGTTCACATTGCATATGCACTTTATGCTCATGCCCTCCACTTTGGATCATTTAGATCATTTTACAATAACCATAATTGACTTTTTGGCTCAAGTGCCCCAAACTCTCCTCTAAATTTATCTAATACATATTGTCTAAACCAGGAAATTTTGGCATAACGAAGACTTCTTGCATGTTATATAAATGTTTATATACATTACCAATCCCATGCAATGGAATCATAGGATCTTCCCACTGCAAGGTACCCTTAACAAGTATTAATTCTGCCACATTTGTGATATTAATGAGGAAACTAACACTCAGGGAAGTTAAATATCCTGCCCCTGGTCACATTACCAGAGGGTGGCAGACCCGGTCCCTATTACCTTCTGGTTCAGTTTTCTTTGGTTGATAACTAAAGTCTAAACAACATTTATTCACGGTAAGCTCTGTGCTGCCAGGGACTGCTCTGAAGACCAGTGATCATGTGTCTTATTTTCCTCAAATGTAGTAGAAGCTTTACTTGGATGTTATGAAACTAGAGTCATGATCTCTGGACTTCTGACTCAAGGAGTGAAGATACTGCTCTGGAAACAACTAAGCTTCTAAATGCATTTCATGCACTTTAGAAGTTTCCTGGAATGAGAGATATAGATATATACAGGCATAGTCATAATCCATAGCTGTTAGTAGGACCAGTGGCATATATAAAGTGGTTTGAGAGCACACTTGATGAGAGGAAATGAATTTGGTCTTCCCTAGGTGGGAAGGCCCAGAACCCCAAGAACAGGATATGATATTGAACCTGGAGGCCATGAGGCATGAATCACTGTGTCTGCCTGGTTGACCAAGTAGACGCTGTGGAGAACACAGCACACTTCAGATCCATGGCACAGGACAAATAAAGCCATCAAAGAGGGGAGTGTAAGGTTTTCCTGGAAGACAGATTGAGTCTGAGGTTACCTTGTTTTCACCATAGCACAATGCTAAAAACAAGCTTAGCACTCAATAATGCTTATTAGATGAGGGAAATGCTACTTCCTATAAAGTGTCCAAATTTAAGGAGGCAAGGAAGCCATTTTTCCTAAATTGGCTTTTAAATAAAGATAAAGATCTACAATTAAGAGGGTAAAGGAGCATTTATTAGTAAATGAATAAATCCATTGATTATAGGGAAGCAATTATTAACCCAGAATGCCAAGCCAAGAAAGCAAAAGGTTGTGCCAAATTAACAAATTTACTACCTAATAAAGCTAAAAGAAGGTTAACTAAGTGCATTCAATAAAAGCCAGTAAACGACCATATAATTAGAGGCAACAGTTAATAAAAGCCAGTAGGCACTTTACCAAAGCTAATGAAGAAACTGTTTACAAACTAAGTTTACAAACTAAGACTTATGGAGCTCAAGCATTTTTATGTGCCCTATTAATGATGGGGCAGACAAAATGTTCTGATTTCCAAGTTCAGAAGAAGGCAATAATGGTAGAGAGAATAATGCAATTAAGAAAAGAATCTAGAAGTAAATAATAAGAGATAATAACAGAAGTATACTTTAAAAAAATGTACCAGGACCATGAGACCAGGCAACAGTAATTGTACCCAAGGAGTAGGAATCTCCTAATAGGTTTCCTATTGCTCCTTGAGGAAAATGGTTCTCCCTTATGCAGTGAAAAATACAGCCTGGCAGGTGGTCTTCTTGGAACACTTCAAGAGAATCAGGGTGGGAAATTTAATAACTATGATAACTTACCTTTGCATAAATACAAAGGAGTTCTTAGGCTTCTGGGACTGTCAGGGGCATAAAAGTAGTATTAAACAGACATAATTTTCATGGTAAACCAATAATAATCTGAAATTTCTGGTAGTTGGTTACTAAGCAACCCAGTGCTTAGCTTTGTCTAGCTTAAACAATGACTCAAAAAAATATTAAGTTGACTATAAAGAAATATTTCAGATTTGACTCACTGGGCTATTTTGGTCAGCTGTATGTTTCTTTATATATTTCTTTGTCAGTACATACCACAGATCTGGTGGTACAAAAGAGGGGGTTTGTGAGGTCACTGTTAGATTATACTTAATGTAACTACTAAGAAGATCTTCTGTGGATATCTACATGTAACCAAAGAATGTTTTCTCAAGGGACGTTGAACATTTTTCCAAAGCTTGCTTTTTCTGTTTTTTAACTTAGTGCCCCCTTAAGTTAGACAAACTTAACTGAGGGATCTCTTTGTCTTGCAAAACAGGAGGCTTCTTATTACTTATAACCCAACGAAAACCAGGTGATGTTTTAAAATTCTACCAAAGGTATAGATTCCAGTGATAGCAATGTGTTGTTAAAATCCTATAGTCATACTAAAGAAAGAAAACATAAAAATCCACCACAAGTTTTCATTTTAATTATTTTGTTAACTTTTCAGAATTATTTTAGAGCTGAACTGAGTCACCTTCTTTTCTTGACTCCTCAGCCATTTCTGTGGTCAGGCTGTTGTCTCTTCCTGCTATGGGGCCTGACAGGTTTTCATCTGTAGGTTGCACAGTTTAGAGCAACATGGTCTTAAGAGGAAATGATTTCAATACAGATTCCTATATTCAAATATAGAAGGCTGTTTCGGATTTCAGAACCAGATGGAGTATGTAAAAATGGCTGTACAGGATCTGGGGCTCAGAGGGAAAAACAATCTGGACACAAATCTCTTCCTGCTGCTGCTGGTCAACTCAGCTACATCAGGATAACTTGGCCATTCTTGATGTTGCAGCAAATAGACACTGACGTAAATGGCCTCTTGAACCAGAGGAGAGTATTTTTTCTGTGCTCTCTTCATATAACTCTGAGCTTTAATATCTGTGATAAATTTCTAATTTCTTTTAATACGGGGCTCACGTAAAGATAGAATCAGCTAGGAATTAAAAACAAAATAAAACTGTGGAGTGACTCTTGAGCAGTTAAGAAATGTCTTAGAATGTTTGCATTTTAACAGAAGAGTGTTAAGAACAAGACTATTAGTATGTGAGCATTTGACTAGAAATGTTTATTTTAAATCAAGTACAGCATTTACTTAAACAGAAGAATGTTAAATATGAAGCTATTATTCTGTAAACATTTAACAAGAAATAGGACAAGCCAACCCTTACTTTTAAAACACATTGACAGCAGAGTAACCTCACATCTTGTTTAAACGTTTAGGGAAGTTCTGAAAAAGTGAATTTGACCACTGGGGAGCTCTATCTAAGGTTAGGAACACAATAGAAATCTACTATATGGCACAGGGACTATCAATTGTAGATAGGGTCTACAGAAAATAAAACTAATGATATAAATGTTAGGGATTAATTTATTAACTAACCCAGTCATTCAGAAATATTAACTAATTGCCTTCTGTATATCAGGCACTGTGCTAGTGTAGGTATGTACCCATACATAGGAAGGAAGGACACACTCAAGTAATAAGTAAGGATGTGTATTTGTAAAATACTCACTTAATAAGTAGAAAATTTCTCTCCACCTATGAGAAAATTACATTCCTAATCACCTCAAGAAGAAGGAGTATATTGCTAATTTACAAACACCCTTCAACACTGTATATGAACCGAGCAAGAGTACTGGTCTCTTAAAGTGTAATGAGGACCAAGACGGATCAACCCCAAGCCTTCACAGAAGAATATAGTCTGATGGTGAAGACAGACAGTTCAACCAATAATTACAATTAAAGTAATTAAAATTTATAAGATGGAGATCCTGGGAAGTTCACTCTTATGGGAGAGACCATAGCAGGCTCATCTACCTCATCCATGTAATACCAGGAAAGACTTCCCAGAGGAAGTGGAGAGTAAGCTTCCAAATTAAGAAATTCTGTATCAAATGTTTCAACATCATGGCTGTGTAGCCTATTAGGCCCTCACCTTGATCTTTGTTGTTCTATGGAATAGCATGAGAATATGGAATAACAGAAAGAAATCAACAGCTATTTTGTCTCTTTAGAATGAACCACACATTGAGAATTTATACTATCAAGCAGAAACTGGTGTCAGTGAGGCAGGTTCTACCACAATCACAAGGTCTCCGTGGAACTGGTGGTCTGTCGTATGCTCCATGGACTGAGAAATAATGAAATAGATTGTGAAGTTATATATCTTGGGTTTTATATGCTAAGAAATGACAAGCATTCTGTAACAGTGTGAAATGGAGAGATGTTGAACACTCAGTACTGTGCCCCAAACAGACAATGGTTAGATGATGACAGAAACAGAATGATGGCAGTGGTTAAGAGGAAAAAGCTATGGGAGTCTGAATGTGACTTTTATATACTCCAATTCTTCAAGGGATTTTCAATTCATAAGGAAGGGTTTATGAAGCAACTTTGAGTCTTTATCTACTCAGCCCCTTTCAGACCTTTTCCTTTATCACAGCTCCCAGAGCTTTCTGATTGAGAAGGACGGAGCAGTTGCTTGTTTGGGAAGCATCTGGAATGTCAATTAGAGCCATGTCAAATGTAAACTGAAGCTTGCAGTGTCTCTCCATGTCCTTTAAAGAAGTCAAATCAGGCTCCTTATTTTGTGAAGGTAACACCCATGTTTCATTCTAAAGAGGAAAAAGGAGACTGAGATTTATTGAGCCTGTGCTAAATGCCAGAAATATTTATTCATTACCACAATTCTTCCTCAACAAAGTCCCACGAGGCAACTTGCTGTCCTCATTTTACACAAGAATTAATGGAGGCCCAGGGAAGGTAAATCATAGGCCCAAGTACATATATTCCTAGCGCTAATTCATGGAGGAGCCTGGGTGTGAAACCAGGAAAACTTGAACTCAGTATTCGTTATTCTGCCTAACTCAGGGATAAAAACTCATTTTATATAGTTATTGGGAAAAGACGCATCAGTCAAGCTCATATTACAGGGCCCTGCAGAGTTGATGATGTTTTATTTGGTAATATGATTAAAAGTATTTATACGCTGGCTAAACCCTCCTGGTGCTTAAAATACTCTTTTTTGGATATTAGATGTGATTGGAGGTTCCAGTTCATCTAGGTTACCAGAGTGCCTTTTAAGCCATTAAAAACAACAACAACAACAACAACAACAACAACAACAACAAAACTTACACTATAAACCCTTCACATATGTAAAATAAATCATCAGTTTTAATGATATGCTACTAGATGATGTTTATGATTTCCAATTCAAACATTTTACTATACTCATTAATGTAATGCACGGTTGGATGCATGTAAATATGTCTGCACTTTTACATATAGAGCTCGGTATTTTCTAATTATATTCTGATAGTTACCAGTTCTTGATGTGTGGTGGTTAATGGGTGCCCTTAAAAATAGTCTGTTTGTTATGGACAAATACTTAATAGCTATATTGATGTATGAATTACTCTCATTATGCCAGCTATGACACCTATAATTTGCTTACAAACCTACACCATTGGTAATGTCTCCAAGCCACATGAGGACTGGTATTCTCTAACTGGATCGTCTTCCTGTATTTCCTAGGCAACTCTGACTATCTTCCAAAGACATTAGGGGTATAATTTGAAAGGAGTGTGTGGGAAGTATTGTATCCTCAGAGATTCAGTTAACAAAGAATAGAATTTCTCTAACTGCTGCTTCGAAGTTCATTCTGTACTTCCCTTCTCCTTCTATTGTGTGATTGCATTTAAACATCTGATTACGAAAGAGCTTTGGAAACAAGTAAGTGGTGTTTGATTAGTTAAGGCCAAATTTCCCTTTGACATTGCCCCATCTCTCCCCCAGGTAAATTTATTTGGTAAAGAGCAACCTTTGGAATCTGCCGCAGGATTTGCCATGGCCAGTCACATGCCATGGCCACATTTATGTTCAGTGCAATAATATTCCTGAGATGGGCTGGTTGGATAACAGTGAACCTAAAAAAGAACGAAAGAATCCTTTTGAACAACTTTTTCAGAGTAAGTTATAAATACATGTTTTAAGAGGACACTATTTGCATGACTAAAATATATGCATTTGGCAGAGTATCCAAAGCTTGATTTCAATTACAATGGCATCATGTATATGACACTACAGCTAATGCTAAAAACATGCATTTTGAACGGAAAGTTGATATACTGTTTCTCATCCCTGTGACTTTATTTCCAATTCAGCTGAAAATGAGCAAGCCTCTTTGTGTTTTAGTTTGAGAGAACAAATATAGTTTTGCATAGTTCTGAAAGCTTTTCTTCTCTCTCCATTTTGAGAAGGAAAGATTGATTTTCAAAACCTAAACTCCTCTAACAATTAGCATCATATAGTGGCATACTTTTTTTCTTTGCATACTCCCCTTAGTGCAGGAAGATTGCTCTTAAAATCAGTAACTGTCTCTGCAAAAACAATTTATTTAATTTTAAAATTATACAAAAGCATCTGAAGTCTGGGGTTTATCCGTTTTGAATAAAGCTGGGAAAGTAGAAGGTATTTAAAATTCCCTTGGATTTATTTAATGTGAGGTCTGTCGTTTCGATTTTCTTCAGAAACAGTTCATGTTTCTTTACCATAGATAGATATCTCAGATGCTCTACATCAGAAAGACTATCCTGACAGCTTTCCATGAATTGGTAGGAGTCAGATGCCCAAATCTGGCATTGCTAGAATGTTTAGCCATCCTTACAAGTAATGCCAATTTGCTTAATTTTTCTTTAAAGATTTTATTTGTTTGAGAGAGAGAGAGAATACCCATGCCTGCCAACATGAGCAGGGGCAGGAGCAGGGGAGAAGGAGAAGGAGAGGAAAGAATCTTGAGCAGATTCTGTGCTGAGCTTAGAGCTAGAAGCAGGATTCCATTTCAAGACCCTGAGATCAAGACCTGAGGGAAACCAAGAGTTGGAAGATTAACCAACTGAGCCACCCAGGCGCCCCCTGGTTACTATTTTTTCTTGCTGTTTTTATTTTTCTCCAGCCCTATCAACTTCAATCTCAGAAATGGACTAGAACATAAAACTAAAAGAGGTGGCAAATGGAATAATCAGTTTTTTTTTTTTTTCTTGCAACACCCTTAGAAGGCCTTGAGAACACAAAGTTTCAGACATCAGGTAGATGGATATTTTGTATCTGTTCTAGACTTGTTCCTTGTCTTTCCAAGAGTTTAGTGAGGGAAATGATTGTAGCCTTCTTCCATATTCACCTTATTCCCAAACCACCTCTTATTAAACATACTTCTTTTTATCATCCCTCTCAAATAGAAGCTTTACTGAATGTGTTGAGTACCTAGAGAGTGTCTAATATTCTCAGTGGTAAATTTGATTATGTATAAAGTTGCAGTAACTACAGTAGTGATAATCATAGCTAACTCTCACTGAATATTTTCTGTGTGCTGGACATGAAGACTTTTTCTCTTACTGTAGTTTTACAGAGCAGGTACGCTTATTATTCCAATTCAATAATGAAGCAATAATGCTTTTAAAATTTGATAACTCTTCACAATTACTTAAACTATAAGAACCAGTATTTCAAGCCCTCCCAATCAGACTCAAAGTCTTTGTTTTAAGCTCTATGCAAATTCTGATGCCACACACCAAATCAAAATCTAGTGTGGCCGAATTTTATCTTACTTTTTTTCATTCATTCAACCTATCCTGTATGAGGCAGGTTAAGTTCCCTGCCTTCATCACAGAAAATTATAGTAGAAAAAACAGTTGATAAAAATAGGAACAAGCAACAGTAAGTAAGCAAACAAAAAGAATTACCAAATTGTAGTAACTACTATAAACAAAAGAAACTGAGCAGTTAGAAAACATATTAGGTGTTCAGAGAGGGCTTCTCTGTTTTTGTTTTTAAAGATTTTATGTATTTATTTGACAGAGATCACAAGTAGGCAGAGTGGCAGGCAGAGAGAGAGGAGGAAGCAGGCTCCCTGCTAAGTAGAGAGCCCTATGTGGGACTGAATCCCAGGACCCTGGAATCAGGGCCCAAGCTAAAGGCAGAGGCTTTAACCCACTGAGCCACCCAGATGCCTCAAGAGGGCTTCTTTGAAGGACCACATTTAGGTTGATTACTTGAGTGATTTGGAAGGAACCCGGTCTCAAAAGGACCAGGAAAAATGTTGTAGATGGAAGGAACAAGAAATGCAGAAACACTATGATGAGAATCAGCTGAGCACATTCTAGGAACTGTCAGAATGTGTGTATGAGCTGTGCATAGGGATAAGAAGGAGAGTGGCACCAGATCAAGTTAGAAAGTCTTACAGAGTCCAGATTTTACTGGGCCCTAAAACTAGAATTGTCCCTGTTGAATTTTAAATAAACAGCTAATGCCTTTTTTGTATATTTCAAATATTGCGTGGAACATACTTATGCTTAAAAAGTCATTGTTTATCGGAACGTCAGATTTTACTGAATGTCCCGTGTTCTTATTTGCTGAATCTGCAGCCCTATTTGTAATTAGTAATAACTACGTAGAATTTTTACATAAGTGATGTGGAAAGCTATTTTTTTAAGAAAGAATTTGCCAAAAGAGGATATAATCATATATGCAGTTTTAAAAGATCTTTCTGGTTACTTGAAGAGACTTAAAGGAGATGAAATAGGAAAACGGGGTACTTAGGAGCCTCTGAAAGTTGTTTAGGGGAAAGCTGACAGTAGCTTAGACTAGCACTATATACATAACTATGGGTTCAAGGTTTATTGTGGTGTCAGAACGAGAAACACAGAGGGGATTAATTTTGCTAAGTAAAGGGTTGTGTTGGGGAACCTTTAGGGATTGGTTGCAGAAAGTTAGGGATTTGTACACAAAATAGTGTGGGGGAAGAATGTAGCTTAGAGAAGAAAAAGTTGTGGGGAAAAACAAGAAAAAGAAGCATGGCTGGTCAGAGGAAAGTGGAAAAGACTTCTATAAGTACAGTTTAGTGGTTCTGGGAAAAAAAAAATAGGACATGGGGCTTAAAGAGCGGGTGGGATCTGTTTTAGATGAGCTGCGGTGTGACAATATGTAAGCCAACTGGCCTATTCATTCAGAATTGTAAATTTTGTTCAGATTAGCTTTATACACTGATAAAATTTACTACTAAAATAGCAACATACATATCTATGCACTTTCTAACTTTTCCTTATGTAATAAAAAAGTTGAATTTTAACCATTAACTTTTCTTAATATAGTATACATTTCTTTCCCACTTTAGGTCAACCTATTTCATAGTTGATCCTATGGAGAAATATGGGAAGATAATAATTAGATGGGAGAGTGAAGACATGTTTACTAGTTTGTGATACCATGTAAGTAATTGTTAAATATCTTATATAGTTACCCCAAATTTCTCTTGGGATTAAGGAGTATATGGGATGTAGAATACTGTTTCTACTTTTGGAAATTGAGCTGCCCTTCCTCTAGATGTTTTTTCTTTACAGAAATACTCTCAGTTGCAGATTATAAAAGGATGTCAATATACTATTAACACTAGCAGTGCAGGAAGAAAAGCTAAGATACCTAATATGCTGTGAATGTGTCAAAGTTTTGAGTTTTCTTATAGGCAATATTTTGTTACTTTATATGAGCTCACAAAAGAGTTGTCCTATGAAATTAAATCACTTGCACATTTTGAGTGACCTTTTATAGTTATTAGATATTATTTATTAAAATGCTTCTCATGCACTGGGTTTTTAAAATTAAACATTGAACTTCTAACAAATTAAATATAAATAATTTAATATTAATGGAAATGGATTAATGTTCTAGAATTTTTTTTAACTAAAGTGAAATTGACAAAAATAATATAGGTGATTACTTACAATTTGCAACTTGGTAGACTCCCTTTGTTTCACCTGCCTTCAGGAAAGAATCCCTGGCTGCTTTTTTGTAACCTGGATTCTGTCCTGATTCAGAAAGCAGCTCCATGGGGCGCGACCTTCATCTCTAATTGCCACATGACCTAGCTTTTCACCTGCTAGTGTACTAACTGAGTAGTTCCTACTCTGAGCAATGATTTCACTATGGAGAAGAGGAAAAATAGTGTGTAGTACTCTCATGTGTGGTTTGAGTGACTTTAATCCTTAGTCAAGTTTGGGATCTAGTCAAACATTCATTTCCTTCTTAGAAGTAACTCACAGCATTGTCTATCTTTCCTTAAACTCAGACCCCACTCAACCTATACTCAATGGACCTGAATGCCAGAAGTAGTGAGTCTACTCAATTATAGAATTCCAGTCCTTCAAGAAACCTTGGGGAATCATGTATAACACCCCCAGTTCTGCTCAGGATGGTACACAAACCATTCCAGTTAGAGATCTATTTTAATTACTGAATAAGTTAAGTACATTAAGTTTATAAGAGGAGAAATTCTTGCAGTGGAAAGAACATGCATTTGGAAGTCAGATAGACCTGAGTTCTAATCATGCCTTTGCCCCTTTCTATTTTTGAGACTTTGTTTAAGTTTCTTACTTTTTCCAAAGTTCAGTTTCTACATATATACAATGGGTTTCATAAAGCTTTCTTCGTGCTTTTGGGAATGGTTGTGGGGATTGGAAATGACTACGGGGAGAGGGTGGTGGGATTGTGGCATAGTTATTAGATCTGTCCCAAATGTACACAGAAGCTATCTCTAAATACCCCCCCCCCCGCCTCACATGTAAGCAAGTGTAGGCATGGGGAACCCCCCACAACAATGAAAACCAAGTTATCAGTAACCATGTATGCAGGAACAGAAGGCGAAGAGGTTTTGATTACACCAAAAGCCAAAGAACTCCCCAAATTTCCCAGAGTCTCACTGGAACGTGTTGGCCAACCTGATAACAGCAGCCAAACCTGAGGGAAAGAAAACAAAACAAAACAAAACAAAACAACAAAAAAACCTTGCTGCCTCACATGCACTGGGGAGAGCAAGAGCTACACAGTACTGGAGACTCTCAGCCCAAGGAACAAGCCAAAGCAATTTCCAGGACAAATTTGCAAACCAGGGAGGAACTGCAGGAACTAGAGCTTAGATTGAACAGAACAAGGAAATGGGAGACTAGAAGAACTAGACAAAAGTCAGGGAGAGGGTAACACAGATTTCAGAAAGGGAAGGACATGCTTTTTTTTTTCTCTTTTCTCTTCTCTCCTCTTGTCCTCTCTTCTCTTCTCTTCCCTCCTTCCTTCCTTCTTTCTTCCTTCCTCCTTTTCTTTTTTTTTTTTTTTTTTTTGGTTAAGATTTTATTTATTTATTTGAGAGAGAGCAGAGCTAGAGCAAGAGCGAGAGAGGGAGAGAGAACATGAGTGTGTGCAGGTGTGGGGGCTGAGAGGGAGACAGACGCAGACTCTGCTGAGCAGGGAGCCCAGTGAGGGGCTCAATCCTAGGACCCCAGGATCATGACCCCAGCCAAAGGCAGACACTTAACCTACTGAGCCACCCAGGCACCCCACGGCCATGGTTTTCAACACTTAATGTGCAGCACAGGAGGACCCTGGGGCTGTGAGACTAAGAAAGAAAATGAGGTTCATAGGCTCCTATTGAGTCCAAGAACCATCAGAACAGAAAAGGAAGGTAGTGGAGTCCCTAAGTGAAACTTAATTTAATTTTTAAAAGATTTTATTTATTTGAGAGAGACAGAGAAAATACAAGTGGGGTGTGAGGGAAGAGGGCAGAGGCACAAGCAGACTCCTCACTGAGTGCAGAGCCCAAGGCAGAATCCCAGAATCCTGATATCATGACCTGAGCTGTAGTCAGATGCCACTCAACCGACTGAGCCACCCAGGCGCCTCTCATAAGTGGAATTTTATGAAAGGAGAAAGCAAGAAAGTGGAAATGAGAGAAAAAGAGAAACAGAATGATGCCTTCACACACAGTGGAAGCATTTCAGGAATCATGTACACAGAATAGACAAATGCTATCAAATGCTGTGCCCTAATTATTTCCACTAAAATTAAAAAGTAATAGAGACCATAAGTGAGTGGCACAAAAATAATAAACAGAACTTCTTGAATATGAGATGTTTGGAAACAAAACTTCAGAACTTGGGAAATAATTAGAAATAAAAGAAATGCCACTTTGAGAGGAGGTCTAAACTAACTGAAGAGCAAGTTAATACTTCTGAAAAATGCCTTAAGAGAGATAAAAGAAAGGAGAAAAGATATTAACACCTAAAAGGTAAGAAAGCAATAAAAAGTTTTCAAAAGAAAGTGATATAGAAGATGAGCAAAGACTATCCCCAAAGAAGAAAAAAGAAGCAATGCAATAGAACAAAAGTCAAATATTATAATCAAGAATAGTTTCTAGAAATAAAGGCATAAATGTACATATTAAAATGGCATGCCACAGACCTGGGAAAAATTTAACTGGAGCGGATAATATTAAGACATAGTCTAATAAAACCATGGCTTAAAAATATTTTTAAAAAAATGAAAAGAAATCCTTTTGCATTTGGGGAAAAAATAAGTCACTCATAAAGGAAAGAAATTAAATTGTCATCAGGCTTCTTAAAAGCAATAGTTTGTGCAAAAGATAAATATAAATGAAGAAGGAAAAATATGAGCTTTGAATTTTATAACCTTCCAAACCAACATTCACATTTAAAATCTCCAGAAAATCTGTGAACACTTAATATCTCAGGAAATAAAATTATCATAAGATTTTCCTGAGGAATCTACTACTGAGCAAATAAAACTGATAATACCTTGAAAAATTAGATGGGTCTCTATGTATGTGTGTGTACCTTCTGATGGAGATACACACTTCCTATGACACATTATTGAAAAGAAATTGAACCAGAGTTGATTTTTTAAAAATGTAGCTGAAAGTATGGATACAGAGGAAAATGATGGGAAAAAGAAGCATGTTGAATGACAGTATAGGGGTACAATAGCAAAATCCAGACTAAAGGACCTTCTAAAGGTATATCCTTTGTGTCCTTCACCAAATAAAGTAAAAGATAGACACATACAGGAAAATGAAGAGAAAGAGAGAGAAAGAGAAGGAGAGAGAGAGAATTTGGTTGGCCCGTAATCTATAGATATAAAGGGACTTAGGAGACATCAAATAACTGCAAAAATTGAATTTTATTTTCATCTTTAGTTGAAGCAACTGTAAAAATGATGAGCCAATTTAGAACATTTGATGGTTTCATATCTGATGACATTAAGGAATTATTATTAATATTTTAAATGTGGTAATAGTATTATGTCTGTTTAAGAAGGATTTCTTATTTTTTTGAGATACATATGAACTAGTCCTGGATAAATTGATATGGGCACTGTCTGCTGCCACATTTGAATATCACAAATGACATGATTAAATCTTCATTAACACCACTCACCCAAAGCCCACTGTCTCCACTCACACTGATACAGTGGAGTTGTCATTGGTCTCCCCCTTTCTACTCTTTGCCCTCTGAAGTATGTTCCCAGCACATTGGCCAGATGATATTTTTAAACCTACTGTTCAGAGAATAGTCTTAGCAAATATTTATGAAGCACAAACTTTGTGTCAGGTGCATTTCTAAGTGCTCATTTATCAGTAACAACCCCAGGAAGTTGCCCCTATTATCATTCCTGTTTTATAGGTAGGGAAATGCAAGCACATGGAAGGTTAGCATCCAGCCAAAGTAGAGGAGCTAGTAGTGAAACTCAAGCATCTTGGTGTCCTTAACTGTATGTTCTGTTGTTTCAATCACTTGCTCAAACACCTCAGTCACTTTCTCCAGTACCTATAATAAAATCCCACTCCTTTCCATATGGTTGGTTTTGCAGCTTGGATTTCTTCCACCAGCTTGCTGCTACTCAAGCTCTGTCCAGGGGCTTAGGGTTATATCAACAGAGGGGATGGAACACCTTGTTCTAATTTTTCTGCCCATAGAGAGCATTTTTTCCTAATTTATCTGCTCTGAGGAGGTACGTTTTCCCAATTTGTATGGAGGTGCCAAATGTGCTAACACAGCCCTGACAAGACCCTGCAGGGTCTGCCTCCACCTCACTCTTACCTCATTATACCATATCTCCCTCACTCACTTTGTTCCAAGCTTGTTCGCCTCTGTGAGTTTCTAGACTTTACTGAGCTCTTTCCCACCACAGGATCTTTGTTCTTTGCCAGAGATGCCTAGTCCCTATCTTTCCGATGCTGGTTTCTTCTCCCTGTTGAATTATACTATTTACGAAGACGTTTCGTAGTACTTCTCTCTGTCATTCTTGGACATAGCATTCTGTTTATGAAAAACATAAATCAGGTAAGATAATTCTCATGTTAAAATCCATTTTGTTCTTATGATAAGGTTGGGCTTTAAGGGTAAAAACCAAGACACCCATTAATCTCTCCACTGAGTTTAGAACTGAGAAGTCCATGTAGGATCAGAGAGATTCAAATATCACCCTTCGTGGTATGGTAACTGGAGAACATGTCATGTCTTAGCTATGAGGCCACATCGGGCCTGTGGATTTCTGCCTGAGCTACACTCGTTCTCCAGGAATGTGGACTTCTCCCAACTCAGGGAAAGTCACCTCCAAATATTTTCCCACATGTGTTAACAAGTTAGCATGCTCTCCACCTGTGGTCCAGCAGATCTAAAAAAGAGAATGCTTGCAAAAGGTCACCACCTGACATGTCCTGTTCCTGTTCCCAAATCCACCAATGAGGCAAGTCACTCCTGCGTGTTTTTTTCTATAGATAATTAGGATGGATACTTTTCCTCTCTCCCTTCAGCGGAAACCAGAGGGGTGAAACCCGAGGAAAACCCCATTTGGGTTTTCCGCCCCAAACAAATGCAACCCAGTGTTCTTACTCTGTTGGATTGGCCCATATCATATTGTTAAATTTTCAGGCATTTTGTGAGCCACATCTGAACATTTGATAGCATGGAATCATCCATGGTGAGGGCAGGGTAGTATTTACACCAGGAAGGAAACTGGAAAATTGGTGAGTGCTACAAATCAAGTGAGCAGGTTATTAAACATGTCCCTGGATATCACCATGGGGGGGCCCTGCATAAGGAAGCACCCACCTGTCCACCTCTTCCATCTTTCAGGTACCTCTTTCACTCTCCTCACTAGTCCAATAGCAGGTCTTTCTGGTCTCAGCCTTAAGTCCTTTGCACTTGCTGGTCCTGTCTGAAGTAGTCTTCTCCTACACCTGTACCTGGCTTATTCCTTCTCTTCAGATCCCCAGCAAAACACCACACCCTCAGGGACACCTTCCCTGACCATCCGACATAAAGAAGACCCCAGTCATTCTCTATCATGCTGCCCTCTTTCTGTTTCTTCATAAACTGTACTCAACTATTCCTTTTTCATAGAATATAAATTCTATGAGAGTAGGACCTTTATCTATCTTGCTCTCCTCTTTATTACATATACATATACATATACATATACATATACATATACATATACACGATTAATGGGACATATTTAGTGACCCCATCTCTATCCTAGCTACAAGTTCCCATAGATAAAAAATGAAGCAGAGATAAGTCCAGCTCCAAATTTGGATGAACATTTTTTTTCTGTTACCTTAAATGGTACATTTCTTATTTTTGAAAAATAGAATACTACCTCACAGTGTAAACTCTTGTTTATAGTATTTACAGCATACTCCATACTTTATATTTGGAATTCTCCAAAGAAATTTGGTGATGCAGCTTTTCATAATTCCTGGAATGTTTTTGAAGTAGAGACTCCAGGGCTAAACACAGTGCTTTCCTTTCAAGTCCCTTCTGGGATTTTTTTCCTACAATATGAGAGCTGAAAATTTATCTTCTTTTTACAGAAATTATAATTTTAAATCATGCTTGCTTTCAATTTTTGTTGTTGTTGTTTTCCTAGGAAGCTTTTGGCTAAATATTGTATCCTGGTAAAGTCTGAAATAGACTGGTTAGTTGGAATGGAAAAGTCTCTTGTTATCAAGCTTGGCAATTACTGTGAAAGTTGGGGTGTGTGTGTGTGTGTGTGTGTGTGTGTGTGTGTATCAACAGTATCTTTTATTGATGTTTAATTGACGTGTAACATTATATAGTTTTAAAGTGTATGGTGTATTTTGATACATCTACAGACAATATTACAGCATATGTACCCTCTTGGTGTTAGCTAACAGCTCTATCTTGTCACATAATTTTTATTTCTTTTTTGAGGTAAAAACAATTCAGATCTATTCTCTTGGCAGCTTTGAAATCTATTGTTATCATATTCACTATGCTACTCATTAGATCTCCAGGATTATTTATTTACTAGTTGCAAGTTTGTTTCCTTAAACAAGTTGGCTGTTGAATTAGTTAACCAAGACCTGATTTCTGATTCAGAAACATTTGGTTCAGAATCTAGAACTCCTGAGTCATCTGATTTTCTAAAAAGCTGAGTGTGCTCAGTGAAACATTTTAACTTGATAGGAGGCCACATTGTTCTTATAGAAGAACAAACTTAGGTAGCTAATAACTTTAGCAAGCTCATTAAAACAAAAACAAAAACAAAACAAAACAAAACAAGAAAAAACCACACCTTTTTAAATATAATTTTTTATTTTTTATAAACATATAATATATTTTTATCCCCTGGGGTACAGGTATGTGAATCACCAGGTTTACACACTTCACAGCCCTCACCATAGCACATACCCTCCCCAATGTCCATAACCCCACCCCCTTCTCCCAAACCCCCTCCCCCCAGCAACCCTCAGTTTGTTCTGTGAGATTAAGAGTCACTTATGGTTTGTCTCCCTCCCAATCCCATCTTGTTTCATTGATTCTTCTCCTACCCCCTTAACCCCCCCCCCGTTGCATCTCCACTTCCTCATATCAGGGAGATCATATGATAGTTGCCTTTTTCCTCTTGACTTATTTCTCTAAGCATGATACCCTCTAGTTCCATCCACGTCGTCGCAAATGGCAAGGTTTCATTTCTTTTGATGGCTGCATAGTATTCCGTTGTGTATATATACCACATTTTCTTGATCCATTCATCTGTTGATGTGTGGTTTTTTCTTGTTTTGTTTTGTTTTGTTTTGCTTTTGTTTTTGTTTTAATGAGCTTGCTAAAGTTATTAGCTACCTAAGTTTGTTCCTCTAGGTTCTTTCCATAGTTTGGCTATTGTGGACATTGCTGCTATAAACATTTGGGTGCACGTGCCCTTTTGGATCACTACATTTGTATCTTTAGGGTAAATACCCAGGTAAATAGCAGTAGTGCTATTGCTGGGTCATAGGGTAGTTCTAGTTTCAACATTTTGAGGAACCTCCATGCTGTTTTCCAGAGTGGTTGCACCACACCTTTTTAAAAGAAAAGTTTGCTTTAGAGATTGTGGAACACAATACAAGTCAAAACAAGAAGTCAGGACAGAGCAATAGGCTTCAGCGTCCTGTTCAGAGATTCCAACACATAGTTCATCTTCAAAATGGTGAGAGTTGGTGCATGTTTTTCTATGTCAGCAATGTCTCCACCATCAGGCACCTCTCATCCGTCTGTGGCTCTGACCTGAGCCAGACCATGTACTGATGCTCGGCCTTTCCTGGCCTGAGATGTTTCTTCCCTCTGCTGTAGACTTGAGGCTATTAGACTGAGAACTTTTTTCTCTGATTCTGTGACCCCTGCCTCCTCCCCAGAAGAACATGACTCCTTATTTTATGAGATAAAATAAACCTGCTGTTTATTGTAACTCAAGGTCAGAAAAGAAGAAATACAGACATAGACTTTAACATGGGGGATTTACCTTAATGAGTGAAGAAAACCTTGTGAAAGCGAGGTGTGTTTGGGGATCATGGAACCTCTGTTCTTAAAGCTCTTTAATGGTTTAGGTGACACAGGAGTTGTCCTATGTGAACTTGTAGTTTTCTTGATGGTTTCCCTTGCCATCTCTTAAGACCTCTAGGTTCCCCTCTATGCTAACTAGTAACTGGTAGTAGCATTTTCTTCTAAGGGTGCTGACCTCTATTCTCCCTAGCCCTTTTCTCCCTCTTTCACTGGAATGGAACATGACTGCTTTGGTTCTCGGCTCCAAGTTACCTAATAGAATATATCCACTGAGGTGAGCTGCATTCATTACTAATGATGGGAGGAAATCAATTAACTATCCCAAGCAGACTTTTATTTTAAAAAGGAACACAGTCATGACCAATTAAATCTGTGATATGAATTTCCATTCATGAAATGTTCAGGTTATAAAAATGACACTAAAGGGTATTTATAATGTCCCTCAAAGCCCATTAGCTTAGACGAGCACCCAAGAGGTGAAAGGAAAAGAAACCGATATTTACTTAGAGCATGTAAAGGGATGTTTTTATACATTCCATTCTTGGTTAAGACTTTTCTCTGAAAATAAAATCCATTGGAAACAAAGTAAAATGATACTTTAATGTCCCTGTGTCTATTGTTTTAAAAAGTCCTGGGGCACCTGGGTGGCTCAGTGGGTTAAAGCCTCTGTCTTTGGCACAGGTCATGATCCCAGGGTCCTGGGATTGAACCTGGCATCAGGCTCTCTGCTCAGCGGGGAGCCTGCTTCCTCTTCTCTCTCTGCCTGTCTCTCTGCCTACTGTGATCTCTGTCTGTCAAATAAATAAATTAAAAAAAAAATCTTAGGAAAAAAAAAAAAAAGCCCTGATTGGCAATATTCAACTCTCAATTCTGTAACACTGTGAGAAAACAGCAACATCAATGACAATAACAATACTACCATCTTTCTTCAGTTATTGGCAGACTTGAAAGGACAGACAGGCTGTAATCTGCCATCCAGTTGAATAATATGGGTATGAGGCAGATGGACACAAGGAAGCCTGTGTCATATAAATTCCATATTAATGGGACCAGTAAGAATTCTGTGCTATTTGGATAATGGCTTTAGGCACAATATTTCCAAATTTTACACTAAAATATATCCAGAGACTTAGATGAAAACTTAAAACTTAACTGTTAGCTAGACAACTCCATTGTCAAAAACAAAAACAAAAACAAAAACAAAAGAGAGAGAGAGAGGAAAAAAAAAGTTTACTCACTACAAGAACTATGGGCCAGATTTAAAATTGTGATTAATAAGCATAAAATGAGTCTACTTGCCTTAAAGTATGCAGTTAGACCTTCTGTTCTTTTTCTATTATCTGCCTCCTGGGTTCTGTGTTAAGAAGCAACTATATTGATTGGCAGTTATTCTTTGAGAGACACAGAGCACGGTTTTCTTCTCCCCAACAGAAGTGTCTCCTTTTAAGTTTATTGACTGGATTCAGGAATATTGGGTGGTGATCCCCATGGTTGTACGTGGTTGTACATGTACCTGGATCTACGTACATCCTAAGAGGTGTGATTCCTATAATTAAAAATATCAAGAGGCAGGTTCAGAATATGGCCCTGTTAGTTATGCATTGTGAGGATTTTTATCTTTCCATATATTTATTATATTCTAAGTCAAAGAGGACTGGGCTATCTTAGTGTCACAGACCCAAAGTCAACAAAAGCTCATGAGACTTTGGGAATTTCCCTAATAACAATTCAAACTGACTTGCCAGATGGTTAATAGTTTGAATCAGATTGAACGGACAAGAATTTTGAGCTATCCTTCTGTACAATAGATTATTTCCACCCATCCTGCCCAAGAGTAAAGATATTACACAAAAACATTGAAAAACAAGGAAAAAGCTTTATCATACTGGATGTTCAAAGAAAGAGGAGATCTTTGCAACTTATCGGAAGCAAGAAAAATTTTCGAAAAATGTTTAGTATTCTCAATAGGAGATCGTAATATATGACTCCTTTGAAACATGTTCAGAAAATCATAAAAAGGGAACCACTGAGATTAAAAACAGGAAAATGGGTAAGATAATGAGGTTTTATAAGGAAACTAAAAATGTAATAGCAGAAATAAAATTTTCAGTGGAGGTAATGAAGAAGACAGTTACCTTCGAAAACTGAATTAATGATGTAGAAGATGAACTTCAGAAACTTGCCTAGAATGCAGAGATGGGGGTGGGGGGAGAAAAGGCCAATAGTGAGAAGATGTAAAACAAAGAGCACAGAATTCAAGTTAGTACTTGTATCTTTTCCTGAGGCTACAGTCAGAACAATCGGAAGTAAAACAATTAACAAAGGTGTGGCTAAAGAAATCTTTCAGAACTGGAAAGAAACATGAACATGCAGATCTATATGCACCCCGCCCAAAGTCAATGTAAAGAAACCGTACCTAGACTTGTCTTGTTAAGATTTTTGAAATATGTTCGCAGAACACAAACCAGTATCAAAAAGGAAAAAAAAAAAAAGAACAAAATTAAAAATCGACTCAGATGCCTTCTTTGCAAAAGCAAAGATTAGAAGAACAGCATCTACATGCTCGGAAGAAAAAGGAAAAAAAAAAGGAGAGAGACCCAACAACTTTGTACCCAACTGAAGTATTTTTCTTTTGTTAAGGAAAGAAAAAGTCTCAGTTCCTCAAGCTCTCAAAAATGTACCACCGAGTCTTTGCCTTTGCTCAATGTAGCCCTTCCTGCCCAGAGATATAAGGATTGCACACTTGAGGGGGTCTTCTTTCTGCTGTCATCTCCTCTGCTTTCCTGACAGGAAGACATTTATTGTTTGTGCTTGGCCCTCATCACTCAATGCAGATGGAATGGCATTGTTGAGAACATCAAACTGCTGTGTTTGCTCTGTTCCCCTTTCTTTGGAGGCACGAGGGGACACCCTGCTGCCTTTAGCAGGGACTCAGGTGGTATTGCTCGGAGACTGAGAATCCAAATATGGAGCCAGAGAGCCTGGGTTAAATCTTAGCTTTGTTCCTCAGCAGGGATGTTACCTTGGACAAATTATGTAAAGTCTCTGTCTCTCGGTTATGCCACTGCATAATGGAGACAATCGTAAGCATATGACATAGGAATGTCCTAAGATCACATACATACGTTAATATATGCAAAGAAGAGAGAAGAGTGCCTGGCAGATGGTAAGCTTTGTGCAAGTGTTAGTTATTATTTCAGCTGTTGCTAACGATGGCTCACACGCTTCCAACAATAATTGACGAAGAGTTATATTTTTAACCCTCCACAGACTGGTGCTGAACGGAACAACATAATGGCTGTTTTAATTCCAAGGAACTTGGATACAGATATTAATTCTTTAAAACTATTTTTGAATGTTCTTCATTTTAAACTAGAAATAATGAAAAAAATGAGTGGTGTATTCTATTTTCTTTCTTTCTTTCTTTTTTTTTTTTTTAAGATTTTATTTATTTATTTGACAGACAGAGATCACAAGTAGGCAGAGAGGCAGGCAGAGAGAAAGAGGAGGAAGCAGGCTCCCCACTGAGTGAAAGCCCAATGTGGGGCTTGATCCCAAGACCCTGGGATCATGACCTGAGCCGAAGGCAAAGGCTTTAACCCACTGAGCCACCCAGGCGCCCCATCTATTTTCTATTTACATAAAATTCAGGCTAGAACCTATGGTTTATAATATCTTATCTGTTTTTTTAAAATCTGCACATAGAGCATAAACTCAATTTTACAAAAAAAAATCTAGTCATTTCTGGGTGTTAGTACAGTTCTATTTTCTCTTAGCCTTATTTTTTATATAAATATATCATAACAACAAAATCATGTGTATAAAGAATAATGTAAAGAACACACCTATATTATGAATGAACTTAGGCAATACAACATTCCTAGTATATTTAAAATTCCTTGTGTACTTATCCTCTTTATTTCTTTGTTCCCACTGCCTAAAGGATCCACTATTTTGAATTTTGTATTTATAATGCTCTTACTTTTCTTTTTAGTTTTATCCCACCTATTCAATATATTGATTAGTTTAAATGTTTGTGAAATTAACGATATCATATGACACATAATCTTCTACAAGTTGCTGTTTTTGTTCTGTTATTTTTTTTATGATATCTACATACATTAGAGGACTGAAGTGCATTTATTTTCACTGCTAAATAATCTTACATTATATAATTAGAATCCAGTCCTATACCTATCTTTTTTGCAGTTGCTTCTGGTTCTATGCTAAGACAAACAAATAAATACACTATAAACATTCTTGTGAATGTTCCAGGATGCAAACCTTCAAGTTTGCCCAGGGCAGTAATTTCCATTGCTGACTCAGACTTAACCTCAAAGTTTCTGATTTATTTAGTCCGAGGACTTGTGGGCCTCGAATCAGTATTTCATGCATCTTCAGGGGTAGGGTAGGAGGTCCAATTTCTTAGGCTCAAATCCCAACCCATTTTCTTACTCACTGTTAGGATTGGTGCAAAGAGATACTTAATTTTGATGTGTTTCAGTTTCTTCATAGGAAAAACTGGAGGTGAAAATGAACCCCATCTCATTGGATTAACACAGTTTATGTAAAAGTAGAATTATGCTCAGCACTTGATAAATATTAGCTCTTATTAGAAGTTCACTATTTCTCTCTTCAGTTGTGCTAAAAAAATTGCTTTCAAATGGTTTTTGAGGCATGATTTACCTTTAATAAAATGAACAGATGTGCAAGTTTTGACAATTATATACATCTATGTAAGCACCATCATAATTTAAATATAGAAAGGAGCGCTCCCAGGAAGTTCCTTCATACTCTTCAGTCATGCTTCCCCAAATTGATAGAATATTTTGCCTGTTTTTGGACTTGCTCTAAATGGAATTTTATAATGTGTGCACTTTTGCGTTTGGCTTTGTCTCACCATATTATTTCATTGTTAACAGTCCAGCACTTTAGTTTCACAAGTAGTATCCCATTTTTTGATCTATCAAAATTTGTTTAGAGAGTCTCCTGTTGATGGAAATGGACTTCCATGAACATTCATGTACAAATCTTTTGGTAGACATCATTTCCATTCCTCTAATGTAAATACCTGGGGATAGACAGGTATTTAAATTAATTAATTAATTAATTAAAATATATTTATATTTTAATTTCAGTAATTACATATTTCACTTCTGGATGCATTTGTTACTTTCCCAAATAATCATGAATAATTTTATATTATCTTTTTTGGCAGATAATTTTAATTTTCTTTCATATTTCTGGAATTATATTAAAATATTCATTTTATGTTTCATACGCAGTATATTAATATTTGATGTGTGTCCAACATTGAAGCATATATTGGCCATGTTTGAACTTCTTCTTTGTTTTTTTTTTTCTAGTTTTGGATCTTATTTATATTGGCTTTTCTCACTGACTGAGTTGTGAATTTTGAAAGGACTTTACACTTGTTGCAATATTATGCGTATAGATCTAAGGAGGTCTATATAGAGGAAATTATTTTTTTTCTTGAGAGGACTTGATTTTGTTTCTGCCAAAACAGAGAATTTTTTTTAAAGATTTTGTTTATTTTTTTTTTATAAAAAGAGAGAGAGGGTAAGCCTAAGCAAGTGGAGGAGCAGAGGGAAAAGGAGAGAGAGAATTTCAAGCAGACTCCCCACTGAATATGGAACCCCAGCAGGGCTCAGTCTCATGACCTTGAGATCATGACTTAAGCTGATGTCAAGAGTCAGATACTCAACTGACTGAGCCACCCAGGTGCCTCGAGACCTGGAGTATTTTAAATTAACTTAGCCTGTATGACTATGGTTCTCCAAACTTCTCAGCTGGTATGATTTTGAACTTAAAATGTCCTTGAATGCCAGTCTATAGATTTGAAAGCTTACTTTTTCTCTTACCTCAAAACCAGAGCTAGTTTCTTTGTCATCTAATTTGTTGGGTACATGCGGGAGGTGGGGGAGAACTTTTTTCTAGTCACTCTCTCAGTGAAGTTATAATCTTTCATAGATCCAAGCTTTGTGTGTGGTTTTTTATTATAGTTTCCTGTCTTATATGGATCAAAGTCCTTTCCTTTTGAATTTTGCTTTGGCTATTATATTCCAAATCTCTGAACTCCTGGCCACTAGTTTTACTCCCTTCCGACCACCTACATACAAGACCCTGATCCATGTTTCATCTCCAAGGGCACCTTTTCATCTAAAGCAATGATTCATTTAAAAGGAAATGTATCATATTTTATCCAAAATTTTAAGTGTTCTGATAGCAAGAAAATATTACTAGAAAGTGTCTTCTAAAAATAAAATTTGTATTGATATTGAATGAGAAATATATCTTTTACTTTGGAAGGGTGAGCGTGCGGAGGTGTATATATACCAACTCCCATTGGCTGTTGGTTGAGGGTTGTTTCCCAGAGGTGCTGGTGTCTCTGTATTTTTAACCTGTCACTAAGTAGGACAGAGTTGCCCTCAGTAGTTTTAGAGACTGAGGAAGAGAGAGATATATGCTGGCAACTGGAATTTATCAGGGTAGACAGAAATTCTAGCTCCTGAACTAAGCACGGACAGCATCTACATGGCATCAAAGCCTTCCCTTCAAAGTGTTCTGGCCCCTCCTGTCTCCTTCTGGATAATGAGGCTTGCATTACACACTTGGAAGAATTTTTCTAGAGATTCACGTATTTTTCAAAATGTGAGCACCATTCCTGGTGTGTTTCAGAGAGTCAAAAACAGTTGTGATTTTTTTTTTCCTCCCTTCTCAATTCAATGGCTATGCCTCCCACACTTGTACTCCCACCCCCACCTTTTTAGCAGAAACCATACCTCTTCTTAACTATCAATTTTTACTTACACATGTTTTGTTTTTATATCTTATAATATTTATATAATATCTTATAATTTTCTGTAGGTTTTATCTCCACCAGTGTATTTCAGATTCCATGAGATCAGGGTTTATATTTATTTTCTTTGTAATTTCCACAGCACCTGGCATATTGTCTTACATATAATCACCTTTACATATTGTTTAATAAATATTCTGGGTAGAGTTGTGAATGAATGAAGTGTTTGATTTAATGACTCTTGAATTTACATCATTTTTGGATAACCAGGCATCTTGTCCAAATTCAAAACACAAAAATAAGCAAATATAAAACCTGTCAGTAAATATATATATAAATATATAAAATATACTTTATTTAAAAATATATTAAAAAGTATAAAAAACCTTCAGGCGCACCTCCACTACCACTCCAAAACAGCTTTTTGATTTTGGCAAAGTAGACACAGATTTCTTCCTACAAGTTGCTTTTGACCCTGAAATCATTTTTAAGTTTCCTGATTGGAAATGCTGAATTTAAAATCACATAATTACTAGAACTTAAAGAACAGATAGTTTAGTGGGAAGTTATTTATATTGTGTGGTTAAACCGTCAGCCCTGCAGTAGGCATGGGTTGTGTGCTTAGGGCATGCTGATCCTATTAGGCACGGAGAATAAAGAAGGATCAGAATTCACTGCTTCTGAGAGCCTTTGTGTGCTTGCAAAGATAAATACTAAGTGCAGGACCATCAGGCAGACCATCGGCTGTATGACTCTCCAAGCCAGGTGACCAAAGACACATAATTTAACGTCTGTGGTATGACCTCATCCTACCTACCAATTTCTTAGAACTTATACATATACACCAAGTCCCAGACAACCTGTGTATAAAAGGGGAATAATGACTCTCATGAACACTTCTGGTCATGCATTGCATTACCTTTTACATATATCTATCACATAATAATTTCTCATTAAACAGAGCTTTTCAAAACCAAGCATTTATTAACTAACCTTTGAAAAAGAGGGAAAATGTAGGCTTTGGCGCACCTGTGGATGCATGTGGATAGTTGTCAAGGAGTCCTCTGGAAGCCAGAAGAGAGAAGATTTCTCTAATCATCAGATGGAAATACTTGCAGTGAATGACCGCTTACAGTAGCTATCCATTTGAGGAAGTCTCTGAAGACTAGAAAGGATGAGAATTGATGAGATCTTGAGGACTAATGATAATAGTAATAATATACTATGGGCATTTTAAAAATGAATTCTCTAAGAAAGTATCTGCTTTTCCCAATGTCCTTATTTTTCTAACCTGGATGGCTAAAATCCCAAATTCTTCAGCTACATTTAACTGGTCCTTTGTGGATGCATATGGCTGTTTCCTCACTTCATCTGATTTCTGCCAATATTTGAAGTGCTGTTTTCCTCTGAGGAAGATAAATAAAACTAAATCCATTAAGTTCTGCTCAGGAATCACCTTTCTTCATGGAGAGTTCATCTTTCTTTAAAATGAACAGTCTGGGCCTGGCTACATTTAAATCTTGGGCTTTGTCAAGAATTAATGTTGCATAGGTGTTTACCACATATAAACAGTTTATTCTTTTTCCTTAATAGATCATGGGGCATGGAATTTTAAGCCTGGAAAAGACATTAAAAATGATTTATACATGGTACCTATCTTTTTGCATTGCTACTTCTATAGTATTGAAAGGTTTATGTACATAATAGTTCTACGCAATATATATTTTAGCCACATTAACATGCCAAATGCCATAGGTTTTTATTGTTATGCCTCCATGGACAATTACAAATTTAAAAAAAAAGAAATTACGAGCAAACTTTTACATATTGCACTCATGTTGCAATATGCATAACTGAAAAAGTTCATAGCTTTCAAAACATATTTAATAATGAAGGCATAAATGAAAAGATCAAAATTTGTAGAGTCATGATATGACCTTGACTTTGGGGTGTGTGTGTGTGTGTGTGTGTGTGTGTGTGTCTGTGTGAGTGCACATCTATTTGTCTATTTAAACAAGATCTTAAAATGACTGCACAGTGAGTAAAGCATGTGACTCTTGATCTCAGGGTCATGAGTTTGAGCCTCATGTTGGGAATAAAGTTTACTCAAAAAAAAAAAAAAAGATCTTAAAATGGGATTATTCCTGTCTATTTATCTCAGTCATCCAAAAGGCAATAATCAAATTGTATAAGATAAATATCTCTGTATTTCAAAGTAACGTTCTATTCTATCCGTACAGAACTTTGAAAAAGTCACTATTATGATTCTCACCTCAATATCTTCAGCATTAAAAATGGTTGAGATTAAAGAAACCACCAGGAAATTTATTTGAAGAAATTGCTAGAGTATGGCAGCATTTCCTGTTCCTCCCTGAAATCCTCTGAAACTTTGTGAGGATGAGATGGAACAAGGCAACTGAGAGGAAGTTTGAGAAAACTAGTCAACAATGTCCTTCCAAGTGGTCAAGCCAAATGACCTTGAGATTAAATTTGACTCCACTTTCCCTTGTATGTCCCTGTGCAGTCCATCAGGAAGTGTTGACGTCCATATATTCAAAATGTATCCAGTATCTGATCATGTCTCCCCATCCCCACTGCCTCCCTAAGACATGTCATCATCATTTCTCACCTGCAATATTGCAAGTCTCTACATTCTTGGACTCCACACTTGGCCTTATGGTTTATAAAAATACAAAAGCCAGTTCAGTCCTGTTAAAACACATCAGGCTATGTCACTGTTCTGCTCAAAATGCTCATGGTTGCCATCTCAGAGAAGAAGCTAAGGATCTCCACAAAGACCTATGGAGTCCTAAATGATCTCTCCCCTCTCGCCTCAGTGACCCTGTCCCCAGCTCCTCCCTTACTCACTCTAGTTCTTCCACTCTTTGGCTCCCCCACCTTGCAAGACATGCCCTTCCACTGGGCCTGCCATTCACTACTTCATCTGCCTGCCTCCCTCCCTCCCCTCCTTAGTGTTTGCTTAACCAGTGAACTTTCCCTCCACATCATGTTTAAAATTATAAGCTCTAGACTCATCCTGGCTCTTTTTAATCCCCCTTACCTGTGCTATTTTTTTCTCATATCACAAATCACACACTGTGCGATTCATCCTCTGCAGAGTGACCATGTGTCCTGGTCTACCTAAGAGGGAATGAATTTATGCCTGATATCACAATATAATTATGAAAAACTTTCTCTTTCACTGCCATTTTTACGTTCATTCTCAAAAATGTCTTAATTTGATTAATCTATTTATAAAAATAAGTACTTTTGTCTGTCTTGCTCATGGTTTGGAAACAATGGTTTCCAAATGGCAGAGATGCAGTAAATACATGTTGAATGGGTAAGTGAGGTAATTAATGAGCTTCATATTTATCCCATGAAGTTTGGAGGAAAATAAGGGACTGGTGTTTGGCCCATATCTGTGAAACTCAGAGGCTGTAGGCTATGGTGGGATCTCTCTGGCAGTGAAGGGAAGAGAGATGGCATCCCAGGAACCAACCAGCTATACTTTGTGTGAGGACCTGGCCCATGTTCCTGTGTCTCACAGATCAGGGTGGGAGCTGGAAGGGAAGGAGCTGGCCAGTAACCAGCATTTGATTATTACCCTACATTAGACATTGAAAATTAATGACATAAAACAATTCTTGGGACTAGAAGAATCCTGAGAAATGTTTAATATTTATGAGTGGAAGGAATACAGAATTAGTGTGAGATTTCATGCAGGGGGAAGACAAGAATAGCCTTTGAGGAGAAAAGAAGGATAGGGAAAAGAAGAAAGGTGTCTGATGGTTGTACCCTGCTTTATAACTGTATATAAGGTAGTATTTAAAAGTATAAGCTAGGGAGTAGGACAGATCTGATTTTGAATGCCATTTCTATACCTTGATTATATGGAACTTTAGTCAAGCTGCTTGTCTTCCTTATCCTACAGATTTCAAATGGACCAATACATTTATAAGGTGGTATTAATCACATATGAATTTTATTCAGCAAGTCTTTATGAATAGTCATATAAATTTACACATTGCATGTATTTCTATGTATCAATATTTCATGAATATACATATATATATGTATGTATATGTATGTATAAAATTTAAATATCACATTAACTTGGTTTAGTAGAAAATTTTTGAGAAATAGTATAAAAACTTAGGTTCTCTTTTTAGGAAAAAAGTAGATTAATTAAAAAAAATATTTTGGTCACTTTGGCATTCTGTTAGTATCCATTTAGTACTCTATTGGTTCAGAAGACCTGTGCCCTATCTTTAATAGCCTATATACTTGAGAAGTCGACAGAGACACATACTAAACTTTGCAACTATTGATTAGACACAAATCAATTTTCCACTAAAGGGCTAATGATGTGTCAAGGAGAACTGGTGTTTTCTGTATCATGATTGTGAAATCATCATCATTAACTTCCTTTTAAAAACCAAATACAGGGGCACCAGGGTGGTGCAGTCGGGTAAGCATCAGACTCTTGGTTTCAGCTCAGGTCATAATCTCTTGGGTGGTGGAATGAGCTTCCTGCTCAGTGTGGAGTCGGCTTGAGATTCTCTCTCCCTCTGCCACTGCCCCCTTACTTCAAATAAATAAGTAAATAAATAAATCTTAAAAAAAAATACAGGAAATCTTAATAGTCTTTCTACAAAGAATTTCCTTGAATATTTATTGTCAGATTCACAGAGAAATTTTAAAGTCAGTGATTCTATTTCCTCTAATAAAGCTTGGAGTAAAAGTGGTTGTCCTGATAACTAAAGTAAAACAAAACCAGAAAAATATTTTTGTTTCCAATTATCTAATGTCTTGTGGTAAAGGTGATTTTGGTAGGCTGGGATAATTGCTCAGAGTTTCTTTACTTGTTGTGTGTTTGAAGCCAAAAAGTAAGAATAAATAAAAAGAGGATTTCATTGTCCAGAATATGTCTGTTTTGAAAATGAAAAGGTTTTTTTTTTTTGGGGGGGGGGGAGGTGTCTCTTTAAGCAGGCATTCTACTTTTCTGAGGGTGGGCAGTATCTCTCTGGCAGCTAGAGTTTCTCACTAGAAAGTGATCTGTTGTGCTTAGAAGCCAGAGTTCTCCTTTGTAGACTTTCTTTCCCTTTTTTCTCTTTAAAAATGTATTTATTTATTTCAGAGAGGGAGAGAGAGAGACCATGTGCAGGGTGAGAGGCAGAAGGAGAAGGAGAAACAGAATCCCTGCTGAGCAGGTCGTCCACCAATGTGGAGCTCCATCCCGGGATCCTGAGATCATGACCTGGGCAGAAGTCAAGAGTCAGAGTCTTAACCCACTGAGCCACTCAGGCGCCCCTGCATGCTTTTTTTTTAAAATCAGTCATTCCTTTAAGGTTTACCGTTTTCAGGAAACAGCCTTCAGGCCTTTAGCATTCTGCTAGACACAGTGGGAGCTACCTGGGATCTGATTTGCTGCCTATTTGCAAGCTGGTTAGATTGTGAATTATAGGAATCCTGTTGGCCTTCTTCCCAGCTGCTTTTGTGTCCCTCTGGTCCACTGCCACACCCCAACCTTCTGTCCTTGCCTCTCAGCTCCTTGCTGAGTTAGACAACACATGATAGCCAAACTCAACCAAGGTGTTAGCTGAAAGAATGCTGGAGTTACACTTTTTTAAGCTTTTCTACCCCAGTTCCCCAAGTTGTGGGAGAAAATGTCTGTATGTTTCTGGCACCTTAAAATATGTTGTCTGGCAATTTATTAATTTGTTTTAATTACTGAAATGGATATTTTGGGGCAAACTTTCCTGGCTGAAATTTCTGCAGACATGTTATAGGCCTCAGTCATTTAGGTCAATCCTTTATCTTTCTTTTGAAGCAGATTCCAGATGGTTTTTCTAGGAAGTTCTCATATTTTCCTTGGGTACATCCTCAAATCACTTTTAGTCAAGCTTCTTAGACTTCATCCCTTTTCAGAGATTCATGATGTACATGAGAGCATCTGAAAAGCTAAAGTAAAGCAGTCTGATTAACTTTAATTTACTGTCTTTTCTCAGATTTATTTTTTGCTGGACACATTTTCCATGCCATGCTTCTTAATATCCAGGAAAGTCAGTATTCTAAGGAATGCTTGGAGAAAAGATGCCATGAATGCAATACATTTTTCTTTATGAAACTTCCAGAGAGCTATATCAGATAGCAATACCTCATAGTGTTGGTGCTAAGCAGAATTTTGACATTATGCAGTTAACCTATAATGAGGGACAGTATACAAAAGAGAATATATATATATATATATATATATATATATATATATACACCATGAGGTGTTGCTCTCTGTGTATATAGAGGTGTTGCTCTGTATGTATAGACATACACACACATTTATATATTATATATACTGTATATATATATTTATTTATATATAATATTTATATATTATATATACTATATATATATTCTGCTTAGCACCAACACCATATATATAGTATATAAACTATGTACTATATTTATATATATTTATTTAAATATTTAATTTCACATTTTTATTATTTAAATATATTAAATATAGTTTATTATTTAGATGACATAATTATATATATATAAATATATATAAATAAAATAGCATATATATATATATATATATATATATATATATATATATATATATTTAGGCTTAGAGAAGTTAAGTAGTATGTCTCAAGTTCAGTTTTCTAAGACTGCAAAACAAAATATTACCATAGACTCAACAGTTGAAAACCACACACTTTTATTATCGTATAATCTCTATGGGTCAAATTAGGGCATGACTTAGTGGAGCCTCTGCTTCAGAGTCTCGCCAATTTGGAATCAAGGTGTTGACTAGAGTGCTATGTAGTGTGAGCATTCATTTCCTTGTGGGTAGCTGGACTGAGCGACTCAGTGTCTTGCTGACTATCAGCCAGGGGCCACCCTCAGCTCTTTGCCAAATGGGCCTTCTGAACATGACCACTTGCCTCCTCAAAACTAGGAAGGACGATGTATTTTCCCAGTAAGATGGGTTACAATCATGCAATATAGTATCACAGAGGTAATGTTCTGTTACCTTTATTATATTATATTGATTAAGAAGCAAGCCACAGTTTCCTCCTATACTTAAAGGGAGGGGATTTACACAAGATATGGATATCAGGAAGTAAGCATCATAAGGTCTGTCACACAAATGTCATTTGCCGTTACACCATCAGACTATAGAAAAAAATAGGGAAAAATAACCTCTACATTTATTTCTCTGACTTTACTGAGGTTCCAGAAATTCCCACAGATACTGTTTATCCAGGATCTCAACTTTGTCTGTTTTTCATTTGGACCCCATCTTCTGAACAAACATATCCCTCTACCATCTCCCATGTCCCAATCAAAACTTCTCTGATATTTGTTTTCTCAAGTTCCCACTCTTTCACTAAATAAAGGATTGTGCTCTCACAAAGCAAGTATAAGTATTACCCTATTCTATAACATATTTATGTATTATGCATATTGTTTTTGTTCAAAAGAATAACTCTAAAGATAAAATTTCCCATCGACATGACATCTTTGCTAATTTATAGACCCATATTTGTTATGTCATGCATGAGAAGTATGTATATTTTCTGATTCATTCCTCTTCTCTACAACTGCATGCTTTCCTTGTCTTGGTCCTCTAAAATTTTGGGTCAAAAGTGTTGAAGTAAAATAGGCAAGTTAACCAGTACTTCTTTCTGAAACCCTACTGCTCTCTCGGTATCAGAAAGATGGCAAGTCAAGCTAGCAATTGAAATTACTAAGTGTTTCTCCCAAATGCCTTTGTTCACACACTGTTGGTTATTTCCTTCTGTGAGCCATACACCTCCGTTCAGGGCTTACAGAACACAATTAGTACTGGGTTCTTAGAGCAACAACAATATGTATGGTCCATGACATATAAACCCCTGAAATGTAGCCCCAGAAGGCAGTCAATTAGAAATCTTTACTCTAATTTGGTGAAAATTAAATTCCATAAGTAAATGAGATGCTTAGGGGGAAAAAAAAAAAGGCCCCAGAAAGATTAAACAATGAGTTGAATAGTACTCAAGCATCATTGAAGTTTGGGAAAAGAAGTCAATGTGTTTTCCAATAAATAAAATATTAAGTCAATCTTGCAGGGAACACTTTGAATAGCCTTGCTTTTTGGCTAAGAAAGAATGTGTAACATTGTAAACATTGTGCTTATTGAATTTTAAACTCCATACGTTTCATAAAAGGTGGCTCTTCCCTCATCATCTTGAAGGGAATAGAAATGGTTTATATTATAAACGCATTCCTGCATTCAAATACATTTCTAAAGAGAGAAAGAGCTGGGCTGTGGCAATTTTCTTCTGTTATACAGTGTTACTTTGCTTATTGTGAACTTTCAAAAATCTTTACACATTGTGTCTTTTGAATTCCATCCACAAAAGGGAAAATGTTTACTTTGAATAGAAATTCCATTAACCGCAATCTGTTCTCATTCTACCTTTCCAAACTTATCTGCTTCTATTTCATACTTCCCGCCCTTCATTATAGATACATCGAAGTATCATCTGTTTTTTGAACCTGTCTTGATTTTTCTGCAATACTAATTTCATTCCTAGCACAGTACATGGCACATGGACAATCTACATAATTTATAGAATGTCTCAGGGTCATTGTGTCTTTTGGACTTTGCTGCCTATATCCTATCTATTTAAACCTTTCCAGTTACATGTCAAAGGCTGGACTCAAATGCCTTTTTCTCCTTGAAGCTGACCTCCCATTTGGGATAAATTACTCTCTCTTCCATGCCCCACAGCTTATATCTTGATTATAGCAAGCATTTAATTTCCATTTGGTGTTGAGGGAGTCTTCAATCAGAGTTTGGGGAACTATTCTGGAAATTATGATGAACTAGCAAGTGTTTGAAGTCAACCAGGGTTTGTTTAATATTTTAGTCTCTAGCATTAGACCTTGCATGAGCTCTCTATAATCCTGCATTTCATTATCTATTTATCAGGGTGGTAATCTGTGCTCCCTTTTATCTTAAAACATGTTGCCTTTATCTCCCCCCACTCCTCCATAAGTTGGGGTTTTTGTAAATTTGTCATTTGTTTGATCTGCTCATGTTGGACATGAGAGAGAACCTATTATATCTTGCACCAGAGTCATGGGGAGTGTCCCATTAAATATTTCCAAGTTGGGAGGGGTTCGGGATAGGGTAAGTCTCTAAGGAATTGGGAGATAAGGTTTCCAGACCTTGAGGGGGCTAGCTATCCTTGGGAAAGGGGCATTTATTACTTTCTAAGAAAACCTGAGTCATGAGACCCTTCAGATGTATATTGGTGGGTTGTGTGCTTGGGGGATGATTGCCAAGATGTATCTTGGGGGGCAGAAATAAAGGAAGTTTCCAAAAGGATTCTTCCATGTTAAAGTAGACTTATAGGATGCTGGGATTGGGCTAAGATTGCCTTTTGTCCTTAGCAAACTATTAACATTGAGGCAGTTGAGTCCCTAGAGGAATGCCACTCTGCCTCTTTCAAGAACTTGTCAATGGACTGTAGATAGTAAGGAAATTTAGTAATTTTTCTTCTGCCTTTGTTTCATCATATCCTAGGAGTAGAAACAGAATAAATGTTTTTTCCATATGTAAACTCTGCCATGTTCATGAGCAGATGAACTCAGAGTACCGAGAGTTCACATGAAAAATGAGATGTCACATTAACCTCCAAGTCAAGGCAGGAGTCCCTCCTTGGGGTGGTTGCGCGAGAAGCAATATAGTGGTGTAGTTAGAAGTACAGATTTAGTGACAGACTTCTTGGGTCTGAATCCCAGATCTATTATATATTAAGTGGGTGTGATGATTTTGTGCTCTGTCAACTCAGATAAATTGGAATGACATTTCAAGTATTTCCTTTTTTGAATGTTTCTGCAATAGTGTTGGTCACAAGAGAAGTTTGTGTACCTTTCCAGGCTTGTTAGGCATCATGGCATCATTAAAACCTCCTGGGAATCTGGGACTAGTATAGCCTGTGAAAATGTGGCTATTTTGGTAATAAATGCCACTGAAAGACCTTTAATCTTAACCAGGTTTTTATATGTCTATCTCTTCCACCATATTATGTGGTACTTAAGGTCAGCATATTCTCTTTTATTCTCTATCTTGTATCATTTGTACTGCTCAGGATAGTGCTTTGCATATACTAGTCCAATTGAAAGTGGTTCAATGAAAAAAATGATATTGCAGTAATTGTATAAGGGTATATCAATTATAAAAGTGCAAGTTGCCTATGAAAGAAGTATCAAAGACAATTCTTCTTCCACAAGACATCTAGGATATGCAAGCCAGGGTAGAAATGCCTTCTTTATTCCTACTTTATTCTTCCTATGCTATTTTTTTTCTTGCAATCATTGTGTTCTACCTCCAGTTAAGAAAACCCTCTTAGAAAAACATGGGAAAGCAGATTTCTGCTTTTATTTCATTGGCTGGAATTGTGACTCTGTGGGGAAGGAAAAGTAAGTTTCCCTCTACCTTTCTAGGTTCTTGGAGGAGACCCCAGCTCCCATAATTAAACAAAACAAAACAAACAACAACAACAACAACAACAACAACAACAAACCCAAAGGATGATCAAGAGAAAAACAAATGGAGGTTTAATAACATGTATACCTCCTTTATACACAGAAGATACCCAGGAAAACTGAGTAACGCCCCCAAATGTCCCTAACCACCACCTCACACAACAACTCCAGCTAAAGACAAAAGATGTTAGAAAGGGTGGAATGGAGGCCAGTTATGGAATTATCAGGAAAAGTACACTAAACAAGGGTAAGATTGTTTTGCAGATTTAACTCATTGCCTTCTCCTTTGATAGCAGTTTCTAGAAACTTAGAGTCATATTCTCTAGCTAGTACACAGAGGGGGACACCCTTACAAATGGAGATTTTCTTTATAAATGTCAATGTCTCTTAGAAAAGAGTGATTTCTATTCAGTTTTGAGGGCTTGTCCTCTGTCTGCTGTCTCTTAAAAAGAATCAGCTTAAAATAATCCTTATGCCAAAGGAGCCTATTTTAGGAGTGGTATTCTGCTACCCTTCAACCCACCCATCACTAGTTGCAAAAAAAAGGCTAAGAAAAAAAAAATTTTTTTTCTAAACACATCACGGCCTTGAACAAAATTGGGGTTCTGTTAGTAAGGCAGAAGGAGAAAGTGGATATGGGTGGGTAGATGAAGAGTTCTTCAAAAGTAAGAAAGACTTGAGCCAAATGAAGCATAAAAGAGAGCGGTTTCACTTTGAGTTCTCTGAAAGAAACTAACATTTTCTCTCTTTGAAGATCTCAGGTAATGCTTTGAGAATACCTGTGCTGGAGGAAACTTGGTCCAGCGGGAAGGAAGTTCATGATGAACGGGAGCAGAATTTGTTGCCCTGAAATATGCTACTTTGGCATAAGGATTATTTTAGGCTGAATTTTTGTAAGAAACAGCAAAAAGAGGAGAAGCTTTGAAAACTGAGTAGAAGTTAACCTTTTGTAAGAGATATTTACATGTATAAAGGAAATCTGCATTTGTAAGGGTGTCTCCCACTCTTCATCAAGCAGAAGAAAATAACCGAATCTCTAGAAATCTCATCAGTGGAGAAGAGAGTAACTTAAATCTGAATAATAATCTTTCCCTTGTTTATTGTGTCTTTCCTGGTAATTTCCCATAACTGCCCTTCCTTTTCCTCCCACTGTCTTTGGTCTTTAACTGGAGATAGTATTTAAAATGATGGCTTGGGCCATTTTGGAGAGCTACTTGGTTTCCCTGGGTCTCTTTCATTTATATAGGAAGCATCCTAAAGTTAAACTTCTGTTTTTCTCATTAATCTGTCTCTTATTATAGACAGTGTCTCAGCCTAGAAAGGTAAAGGGAAAATGATTTTCCTTCCCTATAGCAACAAATCTGTAGCAACTGAGTGGAGCTCAATGAACTGAACCCTGGCTCTGGTAACCTAAAAAGAAGTGGAGGAGACCATAATCATTGTTCACTTCTAAGTCTGATAATGTAGCCATTGAAATCATTTGTAGCATTATCCTGGATGTTCACTAGTAAGTAAAAGAGAATATGTTTCCTAAATTGGGGGTGGGAAGGAGTGGGCATGAGTGCAGTGTTTGTAACCGAATTTAAAAACACTGTCTTTCCTGCTCTGTGTCCCTCTATTTTCACTTCTGACACTTCTGGTCACCAAATATGTGGGAACTTTCCCCCCACCAGACAATTCTCTGTGACACCATCTGGGGGTCCTAAAATTTAGGTCAATTCTGACACCATCTACCTGTAGATAGCATCAGATCCCACAGGGAAAAGGCTTGGTCTCACAAGACCGCCTCCCTACCTCCTGTACCCTGAGATTTCAGGAGCCAGTATAACAAGTCTGGGTTGTCATTTGTGCTTCTGACCAACTGACCAACCTGAGGTCTCCATGACCCCCTCCTCAGGTTATATTAATTTTCTAGAGCTTCTCACAGAATTTAGGGAAACACATTTTTCAGTTGATTAAAAGATATGATAAAGAACACAGATGAAGAAATATAGTGAGTGAGGTCTGGGAGGGTCTGGAACACAGAAGTTTCTATCCCTGTGGAGTTGGGATGTGTGACCCTCCAGGTACATGAATGTGTTCACCAGTATGGAAGCTCGCTGAACCCCATACTGTAGGATTTTATGAAGGCTTCATTATGTAGGTATGAGCAATCATTAATTACACTTTTAGCACTTCCCCCTTCTATGGGAATGGGGAGGGGATAGAACTGAAAATTTCAAGTGTCCAATCACACCTTGATCTTTCTGGTGACCAACTCCCATCCTGATGCCATCCAGGAACCCACCCAGAGTCTCTTCATTTGAACTAATGATGTTTCCATTACCCCAGAAATTGCAGCAGATTTAAGAGCTCAGTGTCAGAAACTAGGGTCAAAGACCAAATATTAGAATGAAAGATGCTGCTGGTGCTCTTATCACTCAGGAAATTATAAGGATTTTAGGAACTTTGTGCCAGGAACTGCAGAGACAAATAAATATATTTCTTTTATCACACACTAACATTCTGTGTAAGAGTAGAATTATATGGTAACCTGATTAAGTACTAATTGTCTAGTTTTAGTGTTGCACTAGAAGTCAGTTCTCTTTCCACTGAAGTGGTAAGTTTTTACCTAAGATTTGGATGTAATGGTTATTAACTCTTGCCTCTTTGTTGGAAGCTTACCTTTCTATACCTGCTTTATGGTACTGGGACTCTGTAAATCACATTTCTCAGGCCAGCTTGCTCCCTATTGAACTGCACTGATGAGAATACCAAAGGAAGACTAGGAAGACAAGAGGAAGGAAAATGGACTTCTTCTTGTTGATTTCTATTCCTGCCTGCATTGCTCCATCATTTTCCACACTGGTTTGTAGCTGTTGACTCCAGGAGTAGCAGCTGGTTCCAATTTTCAGGGTTCCCCCCTCCCACCACTGTCAAACCATCTTAACAAGTCATCTCACAGATACCAGCAGCCAGGCAGCATGCCCTCCTCAGAAGATCAAGTCCTGGCTTGGGGGAGCGGTATGCCCCAGCTCAATGGGACTTCTCCTTCAGGTTTCTAATTCCTAGTAATCTCTATCTGTTTTTTTTTTTTTCCCCCTAGCTCTAGCAGCTTCCACTAGTGACAATTTCCATGTTACCTCAATGTCCCCTTTTAGTCCTTTAATACTTATTTAAACAATTCCCTATATTATGATTTTGTTGTTATTAAAATGGCTGATTTGGTTCCTGTTTTCCTAACTGAACACTCACTGATGCAATGAGTAAAAATTAAGTAAGTTTTAATGCTACACACTATACTTAAGAAACACAATTGGGGAAAAAAGAGAATGACCCCTAGCCAAAGAGAAAAGCCCTGTTGCTTCTCAATGTGGCAGGCAGGGTGAGGTACATTCTGAAAACAGAAAAGAGGGAGGTAGATTTGTTCAGGTAGCTTGCTGGTTCCTTGTGCAGTCAGGAAAGGACCAACATTCCCAGGGGGCAGGGATAATATAAACAGCATGGACTGTGTTTGTGCCCTATTGCCTCAGACATTCCCAAAAAGATGTCTAGCAGGTGCTCTCCAATAACAGAGCAAGCTGGGTATAAAAATGTAAGATTTAGGCTATTAAAGCATAAATAATACTTAAAGCCTATCACATTTGTATACTTCAAACAGAACAATAGGTTCTGAAGTCAGATTTCTGCTTTCTGATTTCATTGTACCAAACAGATTATAAACTATACTAACTTAGGGAACATTCTGGGGTCCAAGGAAAGTCTCATATAAAGTGGGGTCAGCAAGCCCCCAGTTGGGATTATTTCAGAAACACCCACCAAGACAGAAGATATCTGGTTGATTGTTGTAAATTGCTAGATCCTTTTCCCCATTTAAGGTGATGTATTTGCCATATATATTAAAAGGGGAATTTTTAATTTTTAATATTAAAATGAAATAGAGTTCAATAACACTAAAAATAGGCAATGAAAATAAATTTTGTTCTCAGTAGAAGAAAAAAGTAAATATCTGTCAGAAAATTTTCTCCAGGTGTTTTATTGAGTTAGAACAGTTACAAAATTGAGTTAGAAGAGATATAGTAGTCTATTAAGACTCAGAAAATATTTTTCTTAAGCTTGAAACACAGCCAAGGAACTTTAGGTGATAGGGAGACCATACCCACCGATCTCATCTTCTTTCTAAGGGGAAACTAAAATTATTATAACTATATCTGTATCTATATCATCTATAACTATGTCTATATTTCTTCATAAGAACATAGAGAAGATAGGAAACAGGGTAAACAAAAATATCCATAATTTTTTGGAAGATACAAAACAGAAGGAAGACTGAAAGCATTGTGATGAAGCTGGACAGTAAAGTACACATACCAAAATACGTAGACGTGCAGACACATGGTGAAGGGAAAGGATGAAGCACAAGATGAAAACAAACATGGCACTGGGATAAAGTTATAATATTGAACAGTGTCGTGCCCGTGTCACCAGCAGTCAGGGGACTCACCCCACCTCCACTAGGTAAGAGCTTGGTTGCTGGACAAGGATCTTAGTTGGAAAGTCTGCTTTCCCCAGTCTTTGTGTAAAACGCAGGCAGCTAGGCACTCAATTCTCAGACAAGAAAGGTGTCTGCTTTTCTGAAGAGACTGGAGTGCTAGGGAAAATATCTCCACATACAGCTATTTAAGTTTTTGTTTTTTGTTTTTTTTTTTTTTTAAATGTCCTACTCCTCTTTAGGATACCCTCAAACTCACCATTTAAAATTCCTACTCTAATGGGTATCCCAAGAGAAACGAAAGAAACTTTTGCATGTATTAAAACGGAAAACAAAGAACCATACAGAAAAGCACATGAAAGGAAAAAGAAAAGAAGATATAGGAAATTATATTTACAATTGGAAATTAAAAATACAATTGTTAAAAAAAAATCAGTGGAATACACAATGGTATATTAGTCATCAGAAAGGATGAATATCCAACTTTTGCATCAACATGGATGGGTCTGAAGGAGATTATACTGAATGAAATAAGTCAAGCAGAAAAAGTCAATTATCGTATGGTTTCACTTATTCATGGAATGTAAGGAATAGCATGGAGGACACTAGGAGAAGGAAGGGAAAATGAAGGGGGGGAATCAGAGAGGGAGATGAACTAGGAGAAACATGGACTCTGGGAAATAAGCTTAAGAGTTCTAGAAGGAAGGGGTGTGGGGGGATGGATTAGCTTGGAGATGGACTTTAAGGAGTGCATGGATTGCATGGAATACTAAGTGTTATATGCAAACAATGAATCATGGAACATATATCAAAAACTAATGATGTACTGTATGGTGACTAACATAACATAATAAAAAAATCAATGGAAATATTGCAAGATGAAAATGAAGAAATCACTGAGAGTCTAAACCCAAGGAACAGTGCTGGAGAAAAGGTAAGACAAAAGTAATAGTCCTAGAATATTTATCCCCAATTCAATAACTCATTAATAACAGATTTACAAAAAGAACAGGAGATAAAGACAACGTATCTTAAAGATCCTACAGAAAACTATATTCAACCTAGGATGCCATACTCAAAAAACCATCAGCCGGGTATAAGCACAAAATGATGTCATATTCATGCAAGGTCACAAAAAATTTACTATTCATGCACCTTTTTTTAGAAACACTTCAGAGGGGGGAGGAGTCAAGATGGCGGAGAAGTAGCAGGCTGAGACTACTTACGCTACCAGGAGATCAGCTACATAGCTCATCTAAAGATTGCAAACACCTGCAAATCCATCAGCAGATTGAAGAGAAGAAGAACCGCAATTCTGGAAACAGAAAAACAACCACTTTCTGAAAGGTAGGACCGGCGGAGAAGTGAATCCAAAACGATGGGAAGATAGACCCAGGGGGAGGGGCTGGCTCCCGGCAAGCGGCGGAGCAACAGAACACAAAATCAGGACATTTAAAAGTCTGTTCCGCTGAGGGACATTGCTCCAGAGGCTAAACCAGGGCAAAGCCCACGTGGAGTCAGCATGGCCTCAGGTCCCACAGGGTCACAGAAGGATCGGGGGTGTCTGAGTGTCGCAGAGCTTACAGGTATTGGAACGGGAAAGCCGGCTACAGACAGAGCCGACAGTAAGCTCACAACTCGGGGTTACCTTGAACCGGTCGCAGGTTCAGTGAGCTCGGAGGACGGCCGGAGGTCAGGCAGACGGGAGTTATTGGGCGCTGTTCTCTGAGGGCACACTGAGGAGTGGGGCCCCAGGCTCTTGGCTCCTCCGGGCCAGAGACCAGGAGGCCGCCATTTGTATTCCCATCCTTCAGAACTCTACGGAAAGTGCTCAGGGAACAAAAGCTCCTGAAAGCAAAGCCGAGCGGATTACTCAGCCCGGACCCTAAAGGGCGGTGCAATTCCGCCTGGGGCAAAAACACTTGAGAATCACTACGCCAGGCCCCTCCCCCAGAAGATCAACAAGAAATCCAGCCAAGACCAAGTAGAACTACCAAGGAGTGCGGTTTCAATACCAAGGAGAGCAGCAGAATTCCAGAGGAGGAGAAAGCAAAGCACGAAACTCATGGCTTACTCCCTGTTATTTTCTAATCTTGCATTTAATTTAATTTTTTTCTTTTTCATTTTTATTTCTCTTCTTCTGCTAAAACTTTTTTTAACATTTACCCTTTTCTTTTTTAACGTTTTTTAACTAGTTTATCTAATATATATATATATGTTCTTTTTTACAATTTTCTTTATTTGTTTTCTTTTTTTAATTCTTTGCTTATTCTTTTTTTTTTCTTTCTTTTTGAACCTCTTTTTATCCCCTTTCTCCCTCCTCGCAATTTGGGATCTCTTCTGATTTGGTTAAAGCATATTTTCCTGGGGTTGTTGCCACCCTTTTAGTATTTTACTTGCTCCTTCATATACTCTTATCTGGACAAAATGATAAGGTGGAAAAAATCACCACACACACACAAAAAAAAAGAACAAGAGGCAGTACCCAAGGCTAGGGACCTAATCAATACAGACATTGGTAATATATCAGATCTAGAATTCAGAATGACAATTCTCAAGGTTCTAGCCGGGCTTGAAAAAGGCATGAAAGATAATAGAGAAACCCTCTTGGGAGATATAAAATCCCTTTCTGTAGAAATAAAAGAACAAAAATCTAACCAAGTTGAAATCAAAAAAGCTATTAATGAGGTGCAATCAAAAATGGAGGCTCTCACTGCTAGGATAAATGAGGCAGAAGAAAGAATTAGTGATATAGAAGACCAAATGACAGAGAATAAAGAAGCTGAGCAAAAGAGGGACAAACAGCTACTGGACCATGAGGGAAGAATTCGAGAGATAAGTGACACCATAAGACGAAACAACATTAGAATAATTGGGATTCCAGAAGAAGAAGAAAGAGAGAGGGAGCAGAAGGTATACTGGAGAGAATTATTGGGGAGAATTTCCCCAATATGGCAAAGGGAATGAGCATCAAAATTCAGGAGGTTCAGAGAACGCCCCTCAAAATCAATAAGAATAGGCCCACACCCCGTCACCTAATAGAATATTTACAAGTCTTAGTGACAAAGAGAAAATCCTGAAAGCAGCCCGGGAAAAGAAGTCTGTAACATACAATGGTAAAAATATTAGATTGGCAGCTGACTTATCCACAGAGACCTGGCAGGCCAGAAAGAGCTGGCATGATATTTTCAGAGCACTAAACGAGAAAAACATGCAGCCAAGAATACTATATCCAGCTAGGCTATCATTGAAAATAGAAGGAGAGATTAAAAGCTTCCAGGACAAACAACAACTGAAAGAATTTGCAAATACCAAACCAGCTCTACAGGAAATATTGAAAGGGGTCCTCTAAGCAAAGAGAGAGCCTACAAGTGGTAGATCAGAAAGGAACAGAGACCATATACAGTAACAGTCACCTTACAGGCAATACAATGGCACTAAATTCATATCTCTCAATACTTACCCTGAATGTGAATGGGCTAAATGCCCCTGTCAAAAGACACAGGGTATCAGAATGGATTAAAAAACAAAACCCATCTATATGTTGCCTCCAAGAAACACATTTTAAGCCCGAAGACACCTCCAGATTTAAAGTGAGGGGGTGGAAAAGAATTTACCATGCTAATGGACATCAGAAGAAAGCAGGAGTGGCAATCCTTATATCAGATCAATTAGATTTTAAGCCAAAGACTATAATAAGAGATGAGGAAGGACACTATATCATACTCAAAGGGTCTGTCCAACAAGAAGATTTAACAATTTTAAATATCTATGCCCCCAATGTGGGAGCAGCCAACTATATAAACCAATTAATAACAAAATCAAAGAAACACATCAACAATAATACAATAATAGTAGGGGACTTTAACACTCCCCTAACTGAAATAGACAGGTCATCCAAGCAAAAGATCAGCAAGGAAATAAAGGCCTTAAACGACACACTGGACCAGATGGACATCACAGATATATTCAGAGCATTTCATCCCAAAGCAACAGAATACACATTCTTCTCTAGTGCACATGGAACATTCTCCAGAATAGATCACATCCTCGGTCCCAAATCAGGACTCAACCGGTATCAAAAGATTGGGATCATTCCCTGCATATTTTCAGACCACAATGCTCTAAAGCTAGAACTCAACCACAAAAGGAAGTTTGGAAAGAACCCAAATACATGGAGACTAAACAGTATCCTTCTAAAGAATGAATGGGTCAACCGGGAAATTAAAGAAGAATTGAAAAAAATCATGGAAACAAATGATAATGAAAATACAACGGTTCAAAATCTGTGGGACACAACAAAGGCAGTCCTGAGAGGAAAATATATAGCGGTACAAGCCTTTCTCAAGAAACAAGAAAGGTCTCAGGTACACAACCTAACCCTACACCTAAAGGAGCTGGAGAAAGAACAAGAAAGAAACCCTAAGCCCAGCAGGAGAAGAGAAATCATAAAGATCAGAGAAGAAATCAATGAAATAGAAACCAAAAAAACAATAGAACAAATCAACGAAACTAGGAGCTGGTTCTTTGAAAGAATTAATAAAATTGATAAACCCCTGGCCTGACTTATCAAAAAGAAAAGAGAAAGTACCCAAATAAATAAAATCATGAATGAAAGAGGAGAGATCACAACTAACACCAAAGAAATACAAACTATTATAAGAACATACTATGAGCAACTCTACGCCAATAAATTTGACAATCTGGAAGAAATGGATGCATTCCTAGAAACATATAAACTACCACAACTGAACCAGGAAGGAATAGAAAGCTTGAACAGACCCATAACCAGTAAGGAGATTGAAACAGTCATTAAAAATCTCCAAACAAACAAAAGCCCAGGGCCAGACGGCTTCCCGGGGGAATTCTACCAAACATTTAAAGAAGAACTAATTCCTATTCTCCTGAAACTGTTCCAAAAAATAGAAATGGAAGGAAAACTTCCAAACTCATTTTATGAAGCCAGCATCACCTTGATCCCAAAACCAGACAAGGATCCCACCAAAAAAGAGAGCTATAGACCGATATCCTTGATGAACACAGATGCGAAAATACTCAACAAAATACTAGCCAATAGGATTCAACAGTACATTAAAAAGATTATTCACCACAACCAAGTGGGATTTATTCCAGGGCTGCAAGGTTGGTTCAACATCCGCAAATCAGTCAATGTGATACAACACATCAATAAAAGAAAGAACAAGAACCATATGATACTCTCAATAGATGCTGAAAAAGCATTTGACAAAGTACAACATCCCTTCCTGATCAAAACTCTTCAAAGTGTAGGGATAGAGGGCACATACCTCAATATCATCAAAGCCATCTATGAAAAATCCACCACAAATTTCATTCTCAATGGAGAAAAACTGAAAGCTTTTCCGCTAAGGTCAGGAACACGGCAGCGATGTTCATTATCACCACTGCTATTCAACATAGTACTAGAAGTCCTAGCCTCAGCAATCAGACAACTAAAGGAAATTAAAGGCATCCAAATCGGCAAAGAAGAAGTCAAATTATCACTCTTTTCAGACGATATGATAGTATATGTGGGAAACCCAAAAGACTCCACTCCAAAACTGCTAGAACTTATACAGGAATTCAGTAAAGTGTCAGGATATAAAATCAATGCATAGAAATCATTTGCATTTCTCTACACCAACTACAAGACAGAAGAAAGAGAAATTAAGGAGTCCATCCCATTTACAATTGCACCCAAAACCATAAGATACCTAGGAATAAAACTAACCAAAGAGGCACAGAATCTATACTCAGAAAACTATAAAGTACTCATGAAAGAAATTGAGGAAGACACAAAGAAATGGAAATATGTTCCATGCTCCTGGATTGGAAGAATAAATATTGTGAAAATGTCTATGCTACCTAAAGCAATCTACACATTTAATGCAATTCCTATCAAAGTACCATCCATCTTTTTCAACGAAATGGAACAAATAATTCTAAAATTTATATGGAACCAGAAAAGACCTCGAATAGCGAAAGGGATATTGAAAAAGAAAGCTAAAGTTGGTGGCATCACAATTCCGGACTTCAAGCTCTATTACAAAGCTGTCATCATCAAGACAGTGTGGTACTGGCGCAAAAACAGACACATAGATCAATGGAACAGAATAGAGAGCCCAGAAATAGACCCTCAACTCTATGGTCAACTAATCTTTGACAAAGCAGGAAAGAATGTCCAATGGAAAAAAGACAGCCTCTTTAATAAATGGTGTTGGGAAAATTGGACAGCCACATGCAGAAAAATGAAATTGGACCATTTCCTTACACCACACACAAAATAGACTCAAAATGGATGAAGGACCTCAATGTGAGAAAGGAATCCATCAAAATCCTTGAGGAGAACACAGGCAGCAACCTCTTCGACCTCAGCCACAGCAACATCTTCCTAGGAACATCACCAATGCAAGGGAAGCAAGGGCAAAAATGAACTATTGGGATTTCATCAAGATCAAAAGCTTTTGCACAGCAAAGGAAACAGTTAACAAAATCAAAAGACAACTGACAGAATGGGAGAAGATATTTGCAAACGACATATCAGATAAAAAACTAGTGTCCAAAATCTATAAAGAACTTAGCAAACTCAACACCCAAGGAACAAATAAGAAATGGGCAGAGGACATGAACAGACATTTCTGCAAAGAAGACATCCAGATGGCCAACAGACACATGAAAAAGTGCTCCATATCACTCGGCATCAGGGAAATACAAATCAAAACCACAATGAGATATTACCTCACACCAGTCAGAATGGCTAAAATCAACAAGTCAGGAAATGACAGATGCTGGCGAGGATGCGGAGAAAGGGGAAACCTCCTACACTGTTGGTGGGAATGCAAACTGGTGCAACCACTCTGGAAAACAGCATGGATGTTCCTCAAAATGTTGAAAATAGAACTACCCTATGACCCAGCAATTGCACTATTGGGTATTTACCCTAAAGATACAAACGTAGTGATCCGAAGGGGCACGTGCACCCGAATGTTTATAGCAGCAATGTCCACAATAGCCAAACTATGGAAAGAACCTAGATGTCCATCAACAGATGAATGGATCAAGAAGATGTGGCATATATACACAATGGAATACTATGCAGCCATCAAAAGAAATGAAATCTTGCCATTTGCGACAACATGGATGGAACTAGAGCATATCAGGCTTAGCGAAATAAATCAAGCAGAGAAAAACAACTATCATATGATCTCCCTGATATGAGGAAGTGGTGATGCAACATGGGGGCTTAAGTGGGTAGGAGAAGAATAAATGAAACAAGATGGGATTGGGAGGGAGACAAACCATAAGTGACTCTTAATCTCACAAAACAAACTGAGGGTTGCTGGGGGGAAGAGGGGTGGGAGAAGGGGGTGGGGTTATGGACATTGGGGAGGGTATGTGCTTTGGTGAGTGCTGTGAAGTGTGTAAACCTAGTGATTCACAGACCTGTACCCCTGGGGATAAAAATATATGTTTAAAAAAAAAAAAGAAACACTTCAGAAAAACGAGCAGGTGAGCTAAAGGCTGCAGAAAGGAAGTATGATATCTGAGAAACAGTGGCAGCATCTCAGGAGAGAGGTAAAGATCATTCTCTGGATGTCACCCTCCAGCAGGCCTAGGGAGCAGGTGGATAGAAAGTTCTGGGAAAAACTTTAGAGAAAAAAGGGGACACAAAAAATAGCTTGATCTAATAGAACAGTTGGTTACAAAAAGATGTCAAGACACAGGTTAATGGCATCTGATAGCCCATTGGACAAAATGAAAGTTATTTGTGTAGACATTTGTTATCTGTTGGCATTCCTATGAGTAATACTTTATAATAATCCTGATATAAACATTAGCTGTTGATCACTCTAAAAGTAGTCATCTAACTATACATGGCAAGGAAAAAAATTATATTTTATAAGGGGTTTACCAATATTTCTGAAATTAATAACAGTCAAGAAATGAGTACATAGAAAAGGGAAGGTAACTACCAGGAGAGCCTAAGCAATCTGTGTCAGTGAGCTGGATCCTTCCTGAAGGAGGTCAGGGGCCATATCAGAGGGCTGCTGTTTCTCATTATGAACCTCTCAGGACAACATGATTGTGTAAATGTGAAACTATACTATTCTGACTAGAATAAAAGGGGTAAAGGTTAAAAAGGCAGGCAGTAACATCAATTACAACCACCACATTAGTGTATCCCAAACTTAACCACAAAATATGTCAACTTTTTTTAGTGTCTGCTGACACATTGCATTAAATAAGTAAGTAGTTAAATGTCCCGGATAGAAAAGACATCTTTGTAATTCTAATGTACATATTTATTAGAAGACAACTGATCTCTTGGGGAAAGCTCTATTTTCTGATTGCCATGAGTAAAGTTACTTGAAAGACCCTCAGAGTGTCTATAGGATGGTCAACAGTTTCCAGAATCTTCTCTACTATAGAAGTGATGAAAGTGAAAGGACTCAAATGTACAACTAACAAGGAGAGATAGTTTATCATTACTTTCAAAATGTTTTAGTATTGTATGTTCCTATTGGAGATATCCCGTCCCCTGCTTTGAACACTTGGGAAAAGAGGAAGAACTGGGGGAAATTGATTTGTTTAGCCACGATTTTTCAAATACTTTTGTGCAGTGAAATTTTTCTAGAGCAGAAGTATTTTGCACAGTCTCAATATGCAAAGTGATCAAGACTTCAGTTCCTCTAGGCCAGGGTCCAAGCATGGTAGCAGATGGGCCTACCATTCCCCCTGGCTTATTTCCCATTGCACCAGTGCCTGACTTAAAAAACGAAGTGTAAAACTGACTGGTTTAAAGAATTACTCCTAACTGTTCAACTACACAGGTAGTATTTAGGGATGTTTTTGTTAAAACTGTAAAGAAAAGAAGGAAAGTAATTATCATAGAGGTCAGGATAGTGTTGACCTTCACAGAGGAGGGAGATGTTGTGCCTTGAGTTGCATTGGTGTCTTTGGTAATTTTCACAGCAGTGTTTGTTTTGTAATATTTGAGTGATCTATTCATCTGTATTTTGTACAATTTTGAATGTGTTACATTTCAAAATAAAATTTTCACTTGATAATTAAAAAAAACTTTGAAGACACAAGTCTATATAAAAAATACAGCATGATATCTTACTTACCTGAAAAACAAGCCACACCAAAAAACAAACCAGAGTCCCCAAATAAAAACATTAGTCTGTTTTTTAAAATTCATCATATTACACGTGCAAGCATATGAATCCAAGATATTTTTAGATTATTTTAAAGGTCATTTTTAATTGTAACTTTGTATAGATAAGATGTTTTAAATTTTATTTATCTGTGATGGTTTTTCATGAAATATCAAATAGAATTTCAATTAAATTTTAGCATTGGGTGTAACAAAGTTTCGGATTATATTTTTGGAATGTGTCAGGAATTTGAAAAGCAGGAAAAAAAGCTAGTGAAAAATAATATGGGCACCTGAATGGCTCAGCTTAAGCATCCAGCTCTTGATTTCTGCTCAGGTCATGATCTAAGGGTCCTGGAATCCAGCCTCTTTGGACTTCACGCTCAGCAGAGAGTCAGTCTGAGGATTAACTCTCTTTGCCCCTTTCTCTCCCCACTCTCCTTCTCTCTCTAAAATAAATAAATTAATTAAAAAATAATGTTTTCTTTCTTTCCTTTCTCCCTCTTTCTCTTCATTTCTTCTTAAGCAAGTGGAACTGTGAGTTAAGTAAGTGCCTCTACCATTATTTTTCTGCATGACTACAAGTGTCTTGACATCTCAATCTTCAATTTGTCTCTCTTTAGAGAGTGTACAGTGATATTTCTGAAGCTATTCTCCTGCTTGTATAAGAAATAGGTTATTGAAGACAGGAAGCCTCCATGGATTTAGAGTCCCAAGTTCTTCCAACTAGTTCCAAAGGTCAGGGCTTTTGAGCACATTCCTTCTGGTTAGAATTCTCTTTATCAGCATGTCCAAAATGTCTTCTTATTTCTAGATATAGTTCAAATGTGATGAATCTATCCACAATCCATGGATCCTATCATTAATTCAAAAAATACTTAATTGAGTACCTACTGCATAACAAGCATTCTATGAAATCTTAGACTATGAAGGAGCTGAAGAGTTGGAACTTTATCTTGGAAGCTACATATAGTTATTGCAGGATTTTAAGCAGAACAATGACATAATTAAATTACAAAACAAATTAGGAGACCATTGAAGGTATCTATATAAGCAATTATTACACTAGAACTACAATAATGGGAATGTGACTAAAGAGGGTTAGCTCCAAAAGGAACAAATCAAGAATCATACAATAACAGTAGGGAACTTTAGCCCCTCTCTTGCATCAGTGAAGCAGATGGTCTATACAGGACCCCATGACAAAATGTGGTAGAGACATGTGAGAGAGGGGAGATCCACTATGATCCCTAAGCGCTAGCTTGGTTGATTGGATGGATGGTGTTATTCAGAAAGCTGTAGAGTTGAAAAGGAAGAACGCATTTTGGGGAAAAGATGTTAGATTTTATTTTGAGTGTAGTGGGGCTGATAAATAGAAATGATCAGAAACTATTTGGATGTACAAGTTGAGAACACAGCAGAAGCACTTCCATGAAAGAATCTTTCTAGATTTTTCAGCTGGCAATAATCTTTTATTCCTTATAATAATATGTATATTATGTAATATACATACAATAATATGTATATATGTACTGCCCTGTAGCACCTACTGCCATCTACTATAAATTTCAATTATATGTATATAACATATATCTATCATGTCTCCCATATTAGCCTGCAATATGGGACTAATATGACTGCTACATCTTTTTTCCACAAAAGTACACAGAAAATGACAGGCATTCAAAACCATGTGCTAAATAATGGGCAGACTTAGCCATCTCACTGAAGATCTCCCCTGGAAATTTTATGAGAATCAACCTCACTGTTTATTCTCATTGTTATTAATGTTTTCTTCATTTTGGCCACAGGAATATTTTTATTAGGTTGATGCTTTGCATTGTAATCAAATCATATGCTACCAGCATCACTGGCAGAACCAGTTGTCTGGTTACCTGAATTCTATCAGATACACAGTTTTGGGTTTTGTTTCTTCCCCCATGATTCTTAGGTGAAATCATACACAGAAATCAAAGGAAATGCTTTTCCTGCAGTCAAGCCATCCTGGCCATGGGCAGTATCACATCAATATTTTAAAACTTTAGATATAACTCCTTAAAAATCTCTCTCATTATAAACAGTCTTGTGTAAATACGTGTACATTTAAACAGGTATTTTGTATAGCTTTTGCTAACAGTGATAGCAGTGTCTCTGGGCGGTAGGTGTGTCAGTAGTGGTGCTCCAATCCCAAAATGAGGTTAAAAGGTTAGGTTTGTTTGTTTGTTTGTTTAATTAGATGCAGCTCCGATTCGTAGCTAAAATCTGCCAAGGTTTAGGTTTCAGAGGTGCCATTTCTCTCAAGAGGGTTGACATGTGGGGGCTGATTTTTTGATATACAGAGATTTAATGCTATATTAAACTGCTTTTAACACTGATTGCTTAACTTGGCATACCTCAGGTGTTAGAGATGCCACCCTGTAACCCTGACCATTAGCCTTACTGTGTTTCTGATATTGGTACCATGGGATGGTCTGTTCTAGAACACACTTATGTCTGCACCTTGTTATTCTGGATCATTCTTTAAGACTGAGATCAGATGTGACTCTTCTAATAACCCATTTATTTTCCTCCAGTGTGGGTCCGGCACCCCTCCTTTGAGTTCTTATAGAAACTAAATGATTACCTTTATTGTCAGCTTGTTGGTTTGGGATATGAATTGTAAGAATCTGAAGAACTGGGAATTGTCTTTTATGTTGTCTCTCCAGCACCTGGAAAATGTACTGGACATATAGTAGGTAGAATGTTACCAAATAAATGAAAGAATATAAACTTTCAGAAATTTAGAGTGCATTTTGGTTTCCCACAACTTATCCTAGAAACTACCATGAAAGAAAACACTTTATCCTCAGAGTGACTTGATGTGGTGGGAAATCGGATAACGTCTGCATTTTTATTCCTTTGCTCCTAAGCTCTTAAGAAGTAGAGTGCTTGTTTTCTTTTCCCATCCACCACCAAAGTTCACTTTACAGGGGAATCCAATTATGACAGACTCAGCCTCTCCAGGAAGTAGGGAGTGGGAGGTAAAAGGGCTTTGGAGTGGATTCTTGAGAGTTGAGGCTAAGGTAGAATAGTGACTGTATGTGTAGGAGCTGAGTTGGGCAGTCAAGAGCGATCTCTAGACCATAGTGATCTCCTCTTGCACATGCCATTATAGCAAGAATACTTACATATCTTCTTCCTCAACTCTTCTAAAATCTCCCAGGATAACAAATAGTGTTGACTAAGAGTTATTGTTTAACAAAAGATAAAAAATGACCAAATTTTTTAGTAAGATAATATTTTAGAGTAGAGAATTTGCTCTTTCTTACCACCATTTTTACTGTTTTGTATCTTTATTTTATGACTTAATTTCTTAGTAAATTTTATTGAAAAGTGACTACTTATTTCTAGCTGGTATAAGGGAAAAAGATTTTTTCTTTCACTGCTTTCTCAGGAGAACATAGGAATAAAAGCTCTGGGGTGGTTGGTGTAGTGTTGATGTAGTGATGAGTGACATCATGACTGCAACTGGAGAAAAGGATATATATTGGGTGTGTGGGGGTGGTGGGAGTACAAACAGAGTTAAAGCAGATAAACATGGAGAGTCACAAAGGGAGGTCTGGGAGAGTTGTGGTCATAGATTTCTTCTGGTTGATGGCTTTATCCATTATAACTATGTCATTCATTAATTTATCTAAGCCAGAGGTCACTGGTTGCTAAAAGATTGAAATGATTATCCAGGGAATGGTTGGTAACATAAATGAAGATAACAGACTAGCTATAAAGCAAAAGGAAAAAGTGAGGACTGGGGCAAACCAGAAAGGACATGCAAATTGTTTCTGAATGCGTTTATATACTTTTATAACATCAAATGAATAGTGTTCTAGCACATAGCAGTCACTCAAATTAAAGTCTTACTACATGATAAGGTAACTATTTCCTGTAATTTTTCTTCCAAACTATAAAGAATTTTTATGATTTTTCAAGAATTCTTGAGGAGGAAATCATATTACTTGGAGCTTCCCAGCTCCATCACTTAGCCTGTCAACTAAATGCTATTCAATCCTTGCTAAGAGTAGCTAATCTGTGCTGCTGGAATATTAACTGTGGATCCACACTGAATTATAGTCTACTGGAAAAACAACTTATGAATCATGTTTCACCAATCCATAATGACTTCTACTGACATTCCTATAAAGCACTCAATTTTCAGGTACCAGTAGATAAGGACCTTGTGTATTTAGTAGGTGCTCAATTAATTGCTGCTGATGGATTGACATATTCATCAATAAAATGAATCCATTCCTTTTTTTTCCCTTTCACCTCTTATTATAAGAGGTTGACAGTGCCTTGGTTTGAGAATATTTTAAGTGATGCAGACCTCTTAGGTTCAGTATGTACTGACCACATTTGTCTTTTTCATGATAACAGATGGAAACTCTAATGGAGTTGTTGGAATGGGATTTCAGCTTGAAGTCATACCTGAGCTGCGCTTTATCACATATAAAATGTTTTTACCCTTAAAGTTCCCTGGAGTATGAAGTAGCATTCTCTGTATCACAGTTGCCTTCTGCTCCTTCCAAGATATTTTATTTGTTTATTATGCTGTGCTTCCTATCCCCCTCTGTTTCATTTATTACCTTCCAAGGTACACAGTTGTCATTGTAGTCAAGTTGCCTCATTCCCCTCACTTACTATTGTGTTGACCTCATCAGACATGGCCACAAATCATATTCCTTTTCAATTTGAAATTGCCTTTTAGCTGCAGGTTTTTATTTCTCCAATGTGTTCTTTCAGCCCGTAATGAAGTTTCTAACACATCAACGAAGGGGACACCTGCCAAGGGTGTCATTTCTTACTGAAATGATAATTTGTGAGATAAGCTTAAGCAAAGCAAAAATGTTTTCTGGCTCTAATTTTTCCAGCTGGAAGAAAAATTAGGCTACTGTCATTGAACTTTTAGGATTTGTCAAGATATTATGACAAGTGGCTTCAAAAGTTGTAAGGGAGGATAAAGTTTGGGCAGAGCCCAGTGCTTGAGCTACTGGAAGGATGAAATGCATAGACAACATAGGGAAGGTGAGCTTAAGGTGAAGATGCACATATTTACCGGAAATTGTGGTGGAATTTCAATGTTAGCAACTGTTTTCCCACCAAGAGATATTTCTGAGAAGTATTTGAGGGATCATTCAGAACAGAAAGGCAACGGAGGAAATCTTGCCTTTCTTTTTTCTGTCTGCTTTTTCATTCCTTAGAAAGTCTATGCTTAGGATAGCTTCTACTAACTCCTCTCTAGAGAACAAAATTCCTTTCATTTTAGGCATTCATCTTCTGGCTATGTGCTGACTAGCACAGGAAATACCTTTAGTTTGAATTGTTGGAGTTCTCTCCTGCTAGAAAAGCAGCAAAGTTGTGAAACATTGTACGAGGTCTTCAAAGGGTGAGGGTGTAATGGTAGGTTTGGAAGGAATAAGAGTGGACATTCAAGTCTTCATTTTTATCATTTAGTAGTTCTGGGCTGCTGGACTGAAAACCAATTCTATCTGAGCTTTTATTCCACATCTGAGGACATTAATATAAACAACCCCCCAAGGACATGGCCTTCATTAGTACTTTGTCGTTCTGTGTGTTCTCTCTGACTTGGCTCCACTTGGTTTATCTTCCGTGGCACAGGCTGTTAAGACCAAATCCATTCATTCATTCCAATATTTGAGCACTTATTATGTACAAGGCATTGTCCTATTATACCTTTAAGAAGACTATAAAGAACTTTGTAGCAGAGTGGTATACAAATAAACTGGATGCCAGTGAGAGAATTCACATAATGGAGGTTAGTGGAAATAGGTTAGTGGAAAAATTCCCAAGCTTGATCACTGGAGTCACGTTAATCTTTGCAGTAACAGGGTTTTGGTTAGTAACCCATGGCATGATCTGTCTTCTTTGCCCTTCTAAGAGTGGACACAGAACTAGAAACTGTGTTTGGGGCTCTGAAATATCTCTATGGGGACATCATTAGAAATGGCCTGGTTAACATCTTGGAAATCATCCAGTTCTGTTTGCCACATTCTTATTGAGCAGAACAGAGCTGTCAAGAAGTGTTTTCATATCTTGTTGTCTATATACCCACGTAGTGAGTAGGGGTAGAGGAGTACTAAGCTTCCGGGCTCACAGCCCAGCGATCCCTGCTCTGCATATTATCTTAATGCCAGGAGCAACCCAGGTTCTTTCTGTTCTGTTGTAATGCACTATCCCCTTGCTTGATGTTAATTTACTTGCTGCAGTTCAGTTTCCCGTCCCCAGGGCCTTCTTTCAATAAAGTCTTCTTAAAGGTATCAGGGACTTGGGTGTGGCTCAGTGGGTTAAGCCTCTGCCTTCAGATCTGGTAATGATCTCAGGGTCCTGGGATTGAGTCCCGCATTGGGCTCTCTGTTTAGCAGTGAGCCTGCTTCCTCCTCTCTCTGCCTGCCTCTGCCTACTTGTGATCTCTCTTTCTGTCAAATAAATAAAATCTTAAAATCTTGCTCTTTGGTTCTGCTCCAACCCCTTTTTCAATCGCATGTTTCTTTCTCTCCTTATCTATCATTTTGTCTTTCACAGATGAGAATTTAAGTGTTTATATTGTTTAAGAAATAGGCAGTATTTGCCCTGATTCTGTTTGAGGGGTAAGGCCCTTCTGTGGGTCCATGGTAGGCCCAGGAAATCATACCATAGACATGAATTTCCATGTGTATGGATTTGGTGATGTTCAGTAGGAGAGGGGTCACAGCTGGGAAGTTTATACACACCCCGCCCCACCCATATAGTTGATGGGCTTCTCTGGATGGCTGATGAACTTTTATTCTAGTGTAGATTACTTCTATTATTAAATCACAGATTATTGAACCCAAAGCTTAACATCACTTTGTGTTCTCATTAGGAGAAAAGACAATTAGTAGCAATTGATGTAAGCTATGGATCCGTATATATTCTTAGAACCATTTGACTGCCTCGATGTCCATCCATGCCCAGATTGCACTTTCCCCTTACATGAGACATAGTCGGAATATTTCAAACTTCACATACAATGGTTCCACTGTAGTAAACATAACATATTCCACCTGCCCACAAAGTCAATGTTTCCACAGTCTCCTTGTCAGAATAATGAGATGGTGGTTCCCATACCATACTGACCTGTCTGAAGTTTCTCTTGAATGCTAATTAGTATCAAGAAATTTAAAGAAAGGATTTTGCACTACTGTAGTATTGGAGCACAGGACATAAATGAATTTTACAAATGTATAACAAAATGTAGAGGGGCTGATTTATACCATCAGCCAATATCCAGGACTAATGATCTGATCTTCATCAAGGTGATTTTCTTTCTTTCTTTTTTTTTTTTTTTTTGGCCTGAATAAAAAGAATACTTATGGATTGCAAATTCAACATAGAAGAGATGAAATACTGCCTGGTTGTTGCAACTTAGATACTCTGCAGCTTTAGATATTTCATTTATTCAACATTTATTATGTGTTTGGTGTATGCCAACCTCTTTGCTAGGAAATGATGCTGAAAGGTGAATTGTGCCTTCCTTCAGAGGATTTATAGGTTAATAGAAAAATACTGCTAGAGATGCGATGATAAAAATATGTAGAGGGCAAAGAGGCCACCGAAAGGAAGAGTTGGACCAATTTACCTGAGAGAGGACATTCATAACATGTGTTCTCTGAGTCCTTACAACTTAGCAGATCACCAGATAGACATGGCATAAACTGTATGGCATGAAAATGAATCTTGATTAAATCACAGATAAAACAAACTACACTGGAAGCACTACATGTGTGGTACTAGGCAACAGTAATTTTTAATTAAACATACTTTAAATGTATTCATTTTCTCCTTTGTTAAGTTATCATGCACAGTTTTTTTTTAAATATTACTTTTTTATTGCCCTGCAATATAGATCTTTTTGTTGTGTAGTTAAACAAATTTTAATGTGTGTAGTGTGGCCACCAGCATGTTGACTGTACAGAACCATTCCATCACCCTCAAAAAACATCCACGTGCTCCACTTACATTCCTCCTGCTTTGTAGACCCTGGCAACAGCTGATCTATCCTCCATCATCATAGTTTTTTGTTTTTGAAAATGTCATCTAAATGGAATCACTGTGTACGCAAACTTTTGACACTGGCTCTTTCAGTCAAACGCATTTGAGATTCAGTCAAGTGCTTGTGTGTATCAATAGTCTGTTCCCTTTTTAATGGTGAGTAGTAGTATGTACTAGTTTCCGTATCTACTCACCTGTTGAAAGGTTCTCAGACTGTTTTCAGTTTGGGGACATGATGAGTAGAACTGATATAAATATTGGTGTACAGTTTCTGGGTGAACATAAGTTTTATATTTATAAGATAGTAATAGTTTATTTATTTTAAAGCTGTAAGAACTTTTATTTGAAAATTTTATTTAAGACACAGAGAGAGAGAGAAGGAGAGAGTGCATGTGCAGGGGAGGGGGCAGACACAGGCCTCTCACTGAGCAGGGAGCCCCAGTATGAGGCTCGATCTCAGGACCCTGGGATCATGACCTGAGCCAAAGGCAGCTGCTTAACCTACTGAGCCACCCAGGTGCCTCCTCTAAGGTAGTAGTTTAAAGAGAGATTAATGAATCACATGGTAAGTATATGTTAAACATTTGAAGACATTGATAAATGGCTTTCTAGAGATGCTGTGCTATTTTGAACTCCCACAGCAATGTGTGAGTGTTCAGTTGCTTCAGCCTCTGCTGGCACTCAGCTTTTTGTTTTTTAAACTTCATCTGTTCTAATAGGGTAAGTGCTGGTATTGCGTTGTGGCTTTATTTTTGCATTTAATTTTAATGAAGTTGTTTGTCAATTTGTTTTCCTTTTATGGATTGTGCTTTTAGTATCATGTATAAATTCATTATTTTACCTTCATTCCCTTAAGATATTTATGCTAGACACAGACTACTGAGTTGACAACTTTTTATTTCAGCATTTAAAAATTATGTCATCTCTGGCCTCCATTGTTTTTGATGATAAATCTGAAAATTCAGGTTGCTTTTCCTACAGAGAAAATGCATTTTTGTGGTGGTGGGGGGTTGGTGCGTGGGTGGCTCAGTCTTTTAAGTGTCCAACTCTTGGTTTCAGTTCAGGTCATGATCTCGCCATTTTGGGATTGAGTCCCACATGGGGCTCTGCACTCAGTGCGGAGTCTGCTTCAGATTCTCTCTTCCTCTTGCTATGGCCTCTCTTTCTTCTCAAATAAATGAACAAAATCTTTTTAAAAATGCATTTTTTTTTCCTTCTAGCTGCTTTCAAATTATTTTTATTGCCTTTAATTTCTAGCAGTTTGATGTGTCAGGGCATGGGTTTTTGGTGGTTTATTTTGTTTGATGTTTACTAAATTTCTTGAATCTACTATAGGATTATATCTTTTGCCATAGTTTTAGGCATTGTTCCTTCAAATATTTTTTTTAATACCATATTCATTTTCTTCTCATTCTAAGACTGTTTTCAAAAATATTAGACCTTTTGTTGATGTCCCACTGGTTTCTGAGGCTTTGTTCATTTATTTCAATTTTTTCATCTGTGTTTTTCAGACTCATTAATTTCTATTGCTATATCTTCAAGTTCATTGACTCCTTGTTGTCTCCACTAAATGCTTTAAAAATTGAAACTAATTTATTTTTAGTTCTAAAATTTGTTTGTTTTTTCTCTATTATTATTATTATTTCTTTTTTTCTTCTTCAACTACTTGTTTTTCTACTCATTTCTGTGATGTTCATGAATGCTCGTTGGAGGAATTTTATGGTAACTACCCTAAAATCTTTCTCAGATAATTCCAAAATCTGTATCACTTTGGTTGTGATGTCTGTTGATTGTTTTTCCCATGAGTTGAGTTTCTTTTTATACTGAATAACTCTGAATTGTATTATGAGTGTGTAAGTTTAAATCCTATGGAGAATTTACTTTTGTTTTAGTAATCATTCTACTTAGTCATGTTCAGACTGCAAGTTCTAGCCTATCTTCTATCAGCTGTGATTCATTCCATTGTTGTTTCAGTTTTCAAAGCCTTTGTAGTACTATTAGGATCTGTCTCCCACCGTGGGTTGGTGGGGGGTGATCTGTCTGCTAGTTCAGTTCTCAAACTGTCTGATATTTTTATTACTATCAGATCCACACATATACAACTCCAGAGTGAGTTCAGAAGTTCATAAATTATTCTATGACACTGCTTTCCCAAGCTCCTCACTCTTTGCCTCTCTGAAGTTTGTTTCCCAGGGGCTCCCCTTTTGAGTCACATGAACAGAAAACTGAAGCTTTAGTTACTAGCCTTTCTCCTGTGCCCGTTCCAAGATACATCCGCATCTAGGACAAAGCAGATATAGGACTGAGTGGGAAAAAAAGCAACAAAGGATCACCCACCTTCTTGGGAACACAGCTCCATTGATAAGGCTGAAGGAAGGTTTACCACTTTCAGAGTTTTGTCTCCTGTGGCCCTCTCTGAAGTCTGTTTGGGGGCTGAAGTACAGGAGAGTGGAGGTGAAAAATACAGGAAGGAAGTTTCTGTCATGTATCTGAACATTACGTGTTCTTTTTCCTGCTCCTCAGATGGGTCTCCTAAAGCTCTTGCTGGCTGCACTCTCTGTCTACTTCCAGGTTTCAGGCTGCACTGCACCTAAGTCTTGTGTACATGAAGGATATTTTGGTTAAAAAATGGTAATGTTAGGCACCTGGGTGACTCAGATAGTTGAGATCGAGTCTCATCTCTGTCTCTCTCTCTTTCTCCCAAATAAATAAATAAAATCTTAAACAAATATGGTAATGTTGACACTGGTTTGGTGGTACTTTGGATTCTAGCTGCCTGCTATTACTTATTTTCTAGAGTCCTCAAAGATCTGTTCCATGCATTATATCCAGGTTTTATAGCTACAGTCAGTGACAAAGACAGAGTCAAGTGTGCTTACCCCATTTTACCCAAGATTGGAAACTCATATGATATTTAAAAATATTTGTTATCGTTTACCAGGTCTGTATTTTCCCATTGGGGACTTTCGGAGAACATTTCATGACAGACACATTTATGTAGAATAAATGGTGCCACCTGTGAGTAAAAAATTGTTTCAAAGGACATTGAATAGGGCCTGACCTTAGCAAGTTGAAAGTTAGTTGTTGATATTTTGGGAGTTATAAAATTCATTTTGTATTATCTTAAGCGGCTCCTAAATAGAAAAAATAATCAGTGCTCCAAAATTAAACAAATACTAGTTTGGCTTAGTAAACAAATATTTGTTTGGCTTAGTAATATTAGTATATTTATACTTTTAGTTGCAAGTTGTAAGTTTTTTTTTTAATTTGAGGATGTATGTACATATTTATTAAATGGTGGTCCACATTTTATGTTAGTCTTTCTTTAGCTATTTTAATGAAAGAAAATATTTTGTGGTACAATTTGGATTAATATGTATCTTTGAAAATCTAATGTAAGCTAATGCCCCTTATTCAAAGGAGAAAAAAAAAGGCACATAATGTAGGGGCTTCACAGATGGATTAGAGTTCATTTGTAGAAATCAGTTAAGAATTTCTGCCATGATCAATGCACTCATTACTTTTAAGTAGTCAGTCATTAAAGTCCAGTTAAAAGAAATTTTGACTAGAAAAAGCTGAAGGAGAAGACTCAAGAGTGAGTATTGTGTATATTTGAAATAGGATAATCAAACACTTTGTTTTTCAGAAACTGAAGAACTATAAAAGATCTTCTTGTCAGAAAGACTACTTTTGTGTAACTTAAATATCCTACTCTCATTTGATATCATATTCATTGTTCTGAAGAATATTTTCAGAATTTATGCCAAAAATTTTTCAGAGACATACAACTAATCTCTTAAAAAAACCTGAGCTAAATTTTGTGACCAAATTGCTGACCAGCAGCTTCTAATCCAGACAGCACATCTGCTGACCTAGCGAAAAGATGACTGGTTGGATTGGCATCTCCTTCTTCTATATTAGGTAAAGGGGATTTATAATAGTATGTGAGATCTGAGCAAAAATTAGCGTTTTGGGTGATAGAACCATCATTTTAATGTTTTGCCTGAAAGGACCGATCTGGAAGCAATTTAGAAAGTTTGATTTACAACCAACTTTGAAAAGAATAACACATGTTCTCAAGACGTCTCAAACATGCAGTGAATAGGGAGCTGTCCAGCCACTTAAATTTTCTTTAATCTTACAGTTTAATCAACAACTCCCTTGCAGAACTTTCCCTTTGGGAGATTAGGGACACTCCTTGGAGAGCCTTAGGTCAGAAATCAATGTGTAGTTTTACTGGGGTCACCACATGTGCTTCATGTTTGCACGACATGTTTCAGTTTATGTGCCAGGCTGCACTTAATTGTTTCAGAACTACAGACACCCTCAGAGAGTGAAAATCAGAAACTGTGCACAACTGTGCACAAAATATTATCAGGGGACACAGCATGTCCTGGCATGTCTGACAATGAAATGAAAAGCATCTTTCCATTGATCCTAGGCTATTTAGCCAGAGATTCTGGCATGTTAGGTCTCTGCATGTTAAGGCTGAAAGTGGCAGAGCAAAGAATTAACAGGCTGAGACCTAGGATAGGGGAGAAAAGCTCAAGTCACACATATATCTTCTGACACCCCGCCTACACCACTGTTACATACAGGGAGAAGAAGGGACCTTCAAAGAGTCCAGTGTTTTTAAAATATATACTTTGTGTTATAGTTATAAAATTTCATAATTTTTGCTATATCCTCATATGGTGTTTTATATCTAATATTTTTCCTAAAAATAATTTCCCCCTTTTTATTGTTTTTGAATTAACCAATACTCCCATTACAATACTCTCATTACTATTTTTTCTGGAAAGAGATGGTATCCATATAGAGGAATACAAGGGCATATAATGAAGATCAAGCAATATTATTAAACTATATTAACTATATTAAACTGTATTATTAAATAATATTATTAAAGTAAAAATTGAAATAAAGATGAATAAAGAAATTCAAATACTAATAACTTTAAGTATTTATAAAATGTCATTCTAAATATAAAAGAGAAATGTTGCCTCTGGAAAGATGGAGTAGATGTACTTTTTCCTATTCCTCCCATTAAGTACAACTAAAAACCTTGGACATTTATTCATAAAACAAACACGAGAAGTATCTGAAAAGTGGAGAAAAGAAGGCAGGCTCCCCAGTCTAGAGCCCAGAGAATGACATGTGGTGTTCCTTGGTTTTCTTTTTCTGTTCCATGTCCCATAACTGAAGAAGCCAGGAACCTGAAAAATACTAAAAGTGGAAATTTAAAAAGCCCAAACAAAAGCTTCCTCTTTTTTAGTGAAATGATCAGGAAAGGAACAATTTAGCAAGATAGAAAACATGGAGGTAACAGCTGCCCTATTCTAGCCAAACACCACAGAAAAACTGTGGCCCCACCCACCTTGCCTATGTCAGCAAAGGCAATGAGTAACCTAGATATCCACTGTCATGAGGTTGTAAGATGCTAATCAACCTTGCCAGATGTCATGAGAGAAAACCAAAGAAAGACACTGGACTCTCATGCCTGCCAGCCAGTAACACTCACAGTGTTTGTGGAGTTCATGTGGTGGATTTTAACCCCTACCTTGCAGTAATGAGGCCTCTATCCTCCTTGTCCCAGCTGGGGTGGTGTCAGAGGAGGTCCAGCAGGAGTCAGAATTTTCAACATTGCCTAGAAATAATGAGGCCACTTCCAGTGCAATGTTATTGGAGATCACAAGGGGCACCAGAATTTCCACCCAGCTGAGAAGTAACAAGGACCAGCCACTGACCTGTCCCCCTCACCGCACACATGCATACACACACACACACACCAGTGTCAATGGAAACTGATTGGGGAGCCTGCATTTCTACTTCCATCTGGCAGTAAAAAGACTGCACTCACCTTTCTCCTGATTGAACAGTATCAGAGAATGCCAATTAAAGCACAAAGTTTAAATAAGATCTAGAGTTTCTTAACATAATATGGAAGTGTTCAGATTTCAATTAAAACCCACTTTTATCAAGAACAGGAAGTTCTCCAACTGAATGAAAAAATAGAATAGATGTCAATGCCAAAAGGGCAGAAAAGTTAGAATTACCTGGCAAGTAACTTAAGGCACTCATGACAAGAAAATGTCAATGAAAAATTATGAACAAAATAAAACAAATGAAAGACTGGAAAGTCTTAGGAAAGAAATAGGAAAAAAAAATAGAAATAACAGAAATAGAAAGAAATAGAAAGTGGACATTTTAAAACCAGAAAATATAATGACCAAAATATAAAGCTCGGTGGATGGGTTCACGACATAATGGAGGAGACAGAGGAAAGAGTCAATGAATTAGAACAAGAAAGAAAATAGAAGAGGAAAAATGAGCAAATCCTTAGGAACCAGTGAGGCTGTAACAAAAAAATCTAATATCCATGTCATCAGAATCCTGGAAAGAGAAAAGAAAGAGGATAGGTTTGAAAAAGAAGGTGGCCAGAAACCACAAAACCAAATTTGGCAAGACATGCAAACCTACAGATTCAAGAAACTGAGTAAAGTAAGCCAGACAGAGAAATATAAATACTGTATCCTCTTGCCTAAATGTAGAATCTAAGAATGTTATGGAAGTCATGGAAACAGAGAGTAAAATGGTGGGTGCCAGAGATTTGATGGGGGACAGAAATGGAGAGTTGTTGGTCAAAGGGTACCCCATTGTTCATAGCAGCAATGACCACTGTCGCCAAACTGTGGAATCAACAAGGATGCCCTTCAATGGATGAGTGGATAAAGAAGATGTGGTCCATATGTACAATGGAGTATTATGCCTCCATCAGAAAGGATGGATACTCAACTTTTGTATCAACATGGACGGGACTGGAAGAGGTTATGCTGAGTGAAGTAAGTCAAGCAGAGAGAGTCAATTATCATATAGTTTCACTTACTTGTGGGGCATAAGGAATGACACGGAGGACACTGGGAGAAGGAGAGAAGTGAGTTGGGGGTAATCGGAGGAGGAGACAAACCATGAGAGACTGTAGACTCTGAAAACAAACTGAGGGTTTTAGAGGGGAGGGCATTAGGAAGATTGGGTGTACCTCATGGTGGGCCTTATGGAGGGCATGTATTACATGGAACACTGGGTGTGGTGAATAAACCATGAATTCTGGAACACTGAAAATAAATAAAATAAAATGAAAAAAATTCTGTAAGAAGGCAAAAAAAAAAAAGGTACAAACTGTCAGTTATAAGATGAATAGATTCTAATGTATAGCATGTTGATTCTAGTTAATAATGCTACATTATATATTTTAAATTTTCTAAGAGAGTAGATCTTAAATATTCTCATCACCCACACACACACACATGCAAAGTGATAGCTATGTGACGTGAGGAATGTGTTAATTTACTTGATTATGGTAATAATTCCATAACCTATACATATATTGTTATGTTGTATACATTAAAAAATAAATATGAAACAAGTGAATTCCAAATAGTGTAAATGTAAAGATACCCATGCCAAGATATATCATAATTAAACTTATACAAACTGAAAACAGAAATAAAACTTTGAGACCAACCAGAGAAAAATACATCGTGTTTATAAGGGAAAACATTCAAGTGACACTGGATTTCTCATCCAAAACTGGAGGCCAGAAAGAAGTGGAATAATATTTTTCAAGTATTAAAAGAAAAGAACTGTCAAACCAATTTTTATACACACTGGAAAGATCTTTCAGGAATGAAGGGAAACCAAGACATTTGCAGATGAGGAATTTGTTTCTGAAAGTTCTACTGTAAAAGAATGGCTAAAGGACATTCTCTAAACAAAAGGGAAACAAAAGAAGTATGAACTTTAGAATATCAGAAAAGAATAGAGCATGATACTCAAAAATATGGGTGAATTATATAGGCTTTTCTTCCCGAGTTTTCCAAATTTTGTTTCACAGTTGAAGCAAAAATTGTCACACAGAATGATGGGGCCTATTTATATAGAAGAAATATCTAATAAAATTGTAATATAAATGGGAGAGACTAATGGAATGTAAAGGGATGTAGAGTTCCTATATTTTAGTTGAAACAGGCAAAATACTGACACCAGTAGACTGGTAATACATATATTATATATAATGTATAATGTAATACCCAGAGCAACTGCTAGAGACATTATACAATGTGTTACACTCAAAATACTATTGACAAATCAAAATCAAATTGTAAAATATATTCAGATATCCCAGAGGAAGGCACGAAAAAGAGAACAGAGAGACAAAAAACAGAGAGAAGGAATGGAAAGCAAAAAACATTAAAATGACAGATTTAAGCCCAAACACAAGAATAATTATGTTAAATGTAAGTTTTATAAAAAGACTAACTATAAGATAAAGAATCAAAGAGTGGGATTTTAAAAATGGCCCAACTATAAAAGAGAGAAGACTCAAATTAACAGTATCAGTAAAAAAAATATGGAAGTCACTACATTTACTGCAGACATCAAAAGGATAGTAAGGTAATACTATGAAAAACTATACAAATATATTTGACAATTTATAGAAAATGGCCATTCCTCAAAAAAAATCAGAAACTACCAAAACTCAACCAATAGATCATTCAAATTGGCTTATATCTATTAAAGGCATTGAATTCATAACTATAACACTTCCACAAAAAAAATCTCCAGGTGTAGATGGCCTCTTTGAAGAAGTCTGTCATATACTTAACAAAGAATGAACAGGAATTTTATAAAATTTCTTCCAGAACATAGAAGAGATGGTGCCCAGTTGATTTTATGAAATTAGTATTAACTTGGTAAAACAACCAGACAAAGACAGCACAAAATAAAAAAAAAAAAAAAAACTAGTCTATAGACTATAGTAAACTATTACTCGTGAATGTAGATGTAAAATTCGTAACAAAATATTAGCAGATGGAATTTAGAAATACATAAAAGGAATTATATAAAATGTCCAAGTGAAATTTATTCCACTGATGTAAATCTGGTTCAGTATTCAAAGTCAGTCAATGTTATTTGCTGTATTAATAGGTTGAAGAAAAATAAAAATATGATTATGTTTATCATCAAATCATATAAAGTTTATCATTCACTTATGATAACTCTTAGAAAAATAGGAATAGATTGGTAACTTTCTTGACTTTATCAATTAACATCTTTAAATTTTTTTTTTGAGATTTTATTTATTTCTTTGACAGAGAGAGATCACAAGTAGGCAGAGAGGCAGGCAGAGAGAGATGGGGGAGAAGCAGGCCCCCTGCTGAGCAGAAAGCCCAATGGGGCACTCCATCCCAGGACACTAGATCATGACCTGAGCTGAAGGCAGAGGCTTAATCTGTTGAGCCACCCAGGCATCCCATCAATAACATCTTAAAAAATATATATATCTAACTAATACTATGCTTGGTTGTTAAACACTGAATGTACTTGCCTAAGACTGGGAGCAAGAAAGAATGTTTACTTTCATTATTCTTATTCAACATAGCGCTGGACATTCTAGGTGGTATAATAATAAAGACAAAATAAAAGGAATGTTGACAGAAAAGGAAGAAAGAAAATTTTCCCTACTTACAGATCATATGATTGTTTATGTAGAAAAATCCCAAAGAAACTACCAAAAAAAGAAAAACCCTTCTAAAACTACCAAGTGGGTTTAGTAAGGTTGGAGGATACAAGATAAACACACAAAAATCAATTGTTTATCCATATACTTCCAATGAATATGTGAACACCAATTTTAGAAATGCAGTATCATTTAAAGTTGCTAGAGGATACTTAGGTATAAATCTGAAAATGTATTTTTAGGATTTGAGTATACAGGACAAATTCTGATGAAAGAAATCAAATAAGATATAAATAAATTCTATGAGCGTGGATTGGAAAAGTAAGAAAGATATTTATTCTCCCCAAATTCATATGCAAGTTTAACACAATTCATATCTAAACTCTGAAATATTTTTATAGATATACATAAAATTAATCTAAGTTTTATATAGAAAGGCAGAGGAACAAGAATTAAAACAAGTTTGAAAAAGAAGAATAACGTAAAGAATCAATCTACCTAATTTCAATATATATTATATAGTTGCAAAATTAAGACTGTGGTCTTAGTGGGGGGGATCCACACATAGATCAATAGAACAGGAGAGAGAACTCATACAAATGTGCCAATGGATTATTGACAAAGATGCAAAAGTAACTCAATGAAGGAAAGATAATCTTTTCAACAAGTAATACTAGAGCAACTGGGCATCCAAGGGAGAAAAATCAAATTTCATCTAATTTTCATGTCTTTTACAAAAATTAACTCAAAATGGCTTATGGACTTAAATGTAAAATATAAAAATATAACTCCTTAGAAAAAGAAGAAAATTTGGGGAATCTAGGGGTAGGCAAGGAGTACTTAGACTTGACACCAAAAGCATGAGTCACAAAAGGAAAAATTATTACATTAAAGTAGACAAGCTAAAGAGGGGCAGAAGATATTTTCAAACTACATATCTAACAAAGATTTCATACCTAGAATATATAAGGTATTTTCAAAACTGATCAAGTAAAAAAACCCCGAGTATCCATTTGGAAAATAAGCAAGGCATAAAATGACATTTTGTCAAAGAGGATATACAATGACAACTAAACACATGAAAATGTGCTAAACACCAACAGCCATTAAGAAAATGCAAATTATAAGCACAATGAAGTATCACAATATGCCTTTCAGAATGGTTAGAATAGGAAATGATGTTCTAATTCTAAAATGAGAATTTTCTTTGCACCCACACTTTTGGGTTTACTCTCTTCTGAGCTTTCCTTCAGCAGTACACGGAGTTCTTTGATGTCTTGTCCTTAAATTTCTGTATTCCTCTGGATATCCTTACCCAGTGGAGAGCACTGACAATCTTCTAGTTACAAGTAGAGGGAGAAACGCAGTAGGTCCCACAATCTGGTGTTGAATGGGGTGTGTTTAATAGCATTGCTCCATGCTGCAGGGGTTGGGTCATCTCAGATTTCATGCAGGGGTGTTGTCTTCCCAAATAAACAATACCTAGCCCTTTCTAAGATTAGAAATGCCAATGAAAGCAAGAAATACTGAAGAAGACACAAAGTAAACCAGTTTTACAAGTCTAAGGGAAATGGCAATTGCTAAGAGAAATATTTCTCCTTTATAAAGGGATTTTATTGGCTAGGAGGAGAGTTAATCTCATGAAAATGATTTGTTTTCCTAGGGACCCACCAGCCTGGCTTCTAAAAAAGAGGGTATGAATCTTGGGTGACTCTTGGAACTCTGGGAGCTCCTAAAGATGGCATGAAAACATTTAGTAGCACTTGCATCTTTGGAATGGTAAAAACAATTTCAAGATCTTGGTTTAACTAATTTTCCCCTAGGCAAGGAAATAAATTGGCAGCCAACAAACATTGGGGAAATTAAAATGTGGGCATGGCACTTCGTTCTTTATCCAGAATGAATTATTATTATTGTTTTCTCCTGCTGCTGCCATCACTACCCCCATCCTTTATCCCTGCTGGAGATAAGGAAGCTTAAACATTGCCATTGGTGCAGTTTGTTTTTCCAGAGAGACTTCAAACCAGGAGAACAGAGGAGAAGTAGATACCAGAGAGCTAGACTTTGATTCTGTAGTAGAAATGGAATTCGCTTGGAATTAAATGTTCAGATTTTAGGCATCTTATTTCTCTTCACCACCCATTTAATTTTTACTTCTGGAGTCTTAATGTCTGCCTTATTTTGGCAGCTTTCCTCATCCCTATCTCTGACCCTGTTCAGCTGTAACGGCTAATGGTGTATGTGCAAGGGAAATAAAGAAATTGTTGGTGGGGATGTGGTTATCGAGGTACAAAGGTGCATCTCATCTTCTACTCAGCACTGCTGTATGAAACACTTCTCTGAGATCAGTTGGCTTAGTTTACATCAACAATCTGAATATATTGTGATCTTATTTTGGCCATAATTGTTTCAGATGAATCTGGTCTCATTTTTCCTTTGCCTATAGTTTTGACCTATGCTCTACTTATGTAGTACTTTAATTAACTTGATCTTCACAACAACTGGGTATACTTTATCTCCATTTTTCATGATGAGAAATTGAGATGCATTTAACTGGTGCCATATACTCAATGCCCAATGCTTGTTCTTTTTTTTTTTTAATACTATTTTTATTTATTTCTTTCATAAATATGAAGGAGTTGAATTGGCAGGTCATAGGTTAGGTAAATGTATATTTAGCTTGATGAGAAGTTCAAAGACTTTTCCAACAGTTTTATCATCTCATCCATGCTTGTTCTTTTTCTCTGTGTTGTTGTCTGCTGCTTGTTGTCAACAGGACTGTTGTTTACATGGCTTTCTTTACTTTGAGGGCTGAGCCTGAATACTCATAACCTTAGAATATAGATATCATTGGTCTTGATGTGCTTTTGCAGGGGCTAAAGTGAACCAAAAGTACCTCTTTAAACTTACTTATTTCAAAACAATTTTTCTTCTGGTATGGAGCCCACGATTTTATTTTCTTGCCTATCTTTTTCATTAGGAGACTTGTGAGCCTTGAAGAAAAAGAACCATGAATAAGTCTGATAAAACTGAAGTGACAAAGGGCTGACCTTATGCTGAAGCTCTGTGAGGCATAGTCTTAGAGGCTTTAGAAATGTTATAGCTTGGGACACCTGGGTGTCTCAGACAGTTAAACATCTGCCTTTGGCTCAGATCATGATCCCAGGTTCTGAGTTCTAGCCCCACATCAGGCTGCCTGCTCAGCTGAAAGTCTGCTTCTCCCTCTGCCTGATGCTCTGTCTGCTTGTGCTCTCTCTCTCCATCAAATAAATAAATAAAATCTTTAAAGAAAAAAAAAATGAAATATCACAACTTACTAAGCTCTTAAAAAAGAATCCTTCATATGGCCATGAACTCCATGCCAGTTGTGTGTCTAGAGCCAGATAGAAGTCTCGTTTGGGTTGTGTAGAAGCTTACCCGGGGAAAGGGTAAGAAGAGGAAGTAGGTTTGTATTCTGGTTCTATCACTTGTTCATTGTGACTTAGATGAAGTTATTGAATTTTAGTGACTAAGTTTTCCCATCTGCAAAGTGGGGCATGTGATATTACCTATCGGAGATTTAAGAGGATTCCAGGAGGCAATACACTTCAGGTACTTAGAAAAATAACCAGGTACTCAATGAGCATTATCTATATTAGTACTAATCTTTGGTTTTTTTGATGACTGCCTGAAAGATACTTATTTCTTTAACTTATTTTCTAAGCTTTTGATAGTATCTATTAAATTTAGGACAGCTAGTTTTCATGCTTTTGGAGAAATAATTGAATAGTATTAAGACAAATCAGTGAGGGATAAAACAGTTGAAACCCAAAATTATGATCACAGAATATATACATATATTAAATTACCACTGAAATACATGGACTTCTTGAGTGTTAATGGAGGCACAGGCATATTAAAATTAGGTCATCTATTTTAATAAAGGTGAACTAGAAAATAGAATGCATGCTTATTCAGAAGGCTGTTTTCTGTTTTTGCCTGGTTCTAGTGAAATCTGCAACAAGTGACTAAAAATGCTAGCAGTCAGTGGTCTCAGTGTTTCCTTCCCTCTCTCCCTTCCCTTTCTTACTCCCTTCTATCTTTCCTTCCAGGGGAGAGTATAGAATAGAATACAGGGTGTTTATTCCATTTTGAGACTTTCCAAACAGCTAATTGTTATAAATTTGCCATTTGAAAAATCATTCAGTCCATTAATAATATCTTACTCAATATTTACCAGGTTAAGCACTGAAAGGGATAAAATGAAAACATAAGATATTCCTTTCCTGAGAATTTGTTGTAGCCAGCAAAGAGAATATTCTCATAACCTTTATTTTATTATAAAATAATTATGACATTATGTTATTAAAAAGAAATGACTACCACAATTCAGTAAGGTTCAGATAATCAGGGACCATAGATATTTAATAACTCTTAATAGAAACAAAGAATATAATAGAAGTGGAAGCACAGGATATTGTGAGAAGGCATAATGGGGGATCTATTGTAGTCTTTGGAAGACAGGCTGACTTAGTCATGGAAGATCCCAGAAGGAATTGATTTCAAGAGGATTTGTAGTTAGGCAAATGGGGTCAGGGTGGACTGGGGAAACATTCCAGATAGAAGAAAGTGCATGTTCAACACTCAGGATTTGAGAGTACATTTGACATGTTTAGAGAACAGAAGAAAGCTGAGTGTAGCCACAGTAGAAATAACAAAGGGGAGAAGAGCAAAATTTTAAGCTGGCAAAGCAGTAATGGATGAGATCAGTGAAGAGCACTGCGAATTGTATTAAGTATTTTAGAGTTTTCCTTATTGGTAATAGGAAATTATGAGCGGTTTTGAGCAGAGGACATGATTTTAAAGTACCGCCTTGTCTGTAAAATGTAGAATATGCTGGCACAATATTTGATGGCCAACTGAGCAGAAATCTGTTTGTTTAGGATGGGATCTGACCACTAAACTTGCAACTTGGAAGGAGCTGCCATTAAGAATTATTAGTATTTTTAATTGGATAATAAAGAACAAAGAATTCTAAGTAGAGGAAATACCATGTGCAAAGGCATAAGGAAAAATGGCATCAGTCCGGTGCTGCTGCCAAGGAATAGGGTACAATGTGATGAGAGGACTTATAACAGATGCCTCTGTTTCTAGTTTATCAGGTGACAATTCCAAATCATCTGAATGATAAGGCAAAGGCTCTTAATATATTTCTTGTATTTGTCAGCACTAGAGTAGCAGAATGGTAGCCTTGACCTTGAAGGTGGGAGCTGTGAGTAACTTTGCTGTAGGAAGCTAAGGAAAACAGGTTGGTAGAATGGGACAAAATAATAAAATTCTGAGACAGCATAGGAAATCTGGGAATAGGGAGAGTTTTAAAATTAGACCTAAGATGCCATAGCCACAAAGAAAAAGATCTATCAACCAGATTGTGTTAAGATTAGGAGTTGATGTCCATCAAAAGATGTCATTAATAAATACAATAGAAAGCCACACAATAGGAAAAAATATTTACAACATGTAAATTGGCAAAGGGTCACATTCAGAATACATAAGAATACTCGTACGTCAATAAGGAAAAGAGCTAACCCAATACAAAATGGGCAACAGACTGTCTCCTTTTACTAAATGAAGTTCATTCATCTCATCTTTCTATAATGTTCTCTTATATGAATTCTCCACGATTTATCTGTTCTAATTCTGATGAATATTTGTGTAATTTCCAGTATTTGGCTAGTAATATCCCTATTAATGTTCTTGTGTATGTCCTTTTTTTGCATAGGTAAATGTATTTTTACAGGGTATATACCTAATAGTAGAACTTCAAAAAAAATCCCCTGAAAGTGTGAAGTTACAAGTTTTATTCGTAATGAGGAAAATAAAAATTAAATCACAATGATCTCTCAGCACTAAAATTGAAAGACCCACAATGCCATTCATGAGAAATATGATGCAAAGTAACTGTTGTATTTTGTTTGTGGGAGTTTCAGTGGGTGTGATACATTTGAAAAGAGTTTAGCCTAACTACTGAAGTTGACATTATATATGTCTTTTGCTCTTGGGTAGAAGAGTGATTAGAGGGGGGACAACTGGAATACTAGAAATATTCTTTCTTGACAATAATTAATGTTACAAAGATGTTCATTCTGTCTCAATTCACTATATCTTTTCGTTTTGTATAATTTTCTAATTATGTGTAAAATAATTTTAAAATATAACAATGCTTTGTGTTTCAAGAGCATTCTCTAATGTGTGCCATTTATTTGAGTTACCAAATTACATATAAATTCTAATTTATAGACAGATGAGCTAGCTAGCTGGATTGGGAGTTCCACAGCTGAGATGTTTATAAACCAAGATTTCTACTTGGAAGAATTAATGAAGGAATACAAAATTCTAATAGTATTTTGGAAAACCTAATAGAAATTGTATGTCAATCCTTTTGATGCTATATAAGCTATCCCCAAAAGATTTAATTTATTTATTCTTGACTAATTATATTTGTAATTAATTCCAGATGTCTTTAATACAGATCTGAATATTATTATTAATCATTGTTTGGTAGGCAGAATTCTTTCAGAAGTGACATTCAGGGTTGCCTGGGTGGCTCAGTTCGCTAAGCAGCTGCCTTGGGCTCAGATCAAGATCCCAGCGTCCAGGATCGAGTCCCACATTAGGCTCTTTGCTCAGCAGGGAGCCTGCTTCTCCCTCTACCTCTGCCTGCCATTCTGTCTGCCTGTGCTCGCTCTCACTCTCTCTCTCTGACAAATAAATAAATTAAAAAACAAAACAAAACAAAACAAAACAAAAACAGAAGTGACATTCATAAATGAAAATATTAAAATGAGTTCTTGGTGTAAAAAACTATAAATTTTGAGACTGGATGATATTCATAGTTTCTCTAATGCTAAAAATTCTTTTTATGGTAGAGATGGGGGAAAGTGAGGCAGAGACATGTACAGTGATGGTATAGAGTAACACTAAAAAAGGCTTTGTTTTCATGAGACCAATCACAAAATGAAGCCAAAGAAAAATCATCTAATTTATAAGTAATTTTTTCATGGACATAATTGTGAAACTGAATATATGTTAATTCATTTACCAAATTCTTTCTTAAAACTGTAAAATTGACTCATTTTCTGAAATTAAGAAGTAACCTAAACATTTTAATGAAAGTTGCATACATTTCGGTAAAACCATTACTTGACTTGCTCAGAAAATTCCTTCAGGTTAGCACAATGAGAAAGAAAAAAATCACTCTCAGTAAAAGACTACTCAGAAACAAAGAAAGTAACAGAAAGTGAAGAGTTGGACAAAACACTTCCATATCACACGCATCTCTATTGTTTTATTCACCTCTTCAATCACTTTCCCCTGAGGCATCTTAACTGGTGGCACTGCCTCTCTATATTAATATTCATACTCTGTGAGTGTCTTCTTAGTCTTGCTATTGTGTGAATGACAGTCAAATCTGGGGGAAAAAAGGGAGTAACATTGAGAGCAAGAGCAAAGAGGACAAAATTGGAAGAGGGTAACGGATTTAATTTTACGGTAAATAGCATATTTTAAACAGTTTATCTATGAGTCAACCAAAAATGTCACAAACTGGATGTCCGATATAAATTGATGAGCTCCTCTTCTTCACTTTTAGAACAATGGTCAAACCTTAAGTTTTAACCCTGATTAAACAACATGTCTTCATTCATCTGTGCATGTGTGTGTTGTAATTTATGCGATGGTCAGAATCCCAGAAGTTGGGGATTGTGTCTCTGTCATGCAGTGTTTAATCTCCCATATCTCTGGTGATAGTGATGTGCCCATTGTAACTTACAACGATTGTACATCTAGAGGAGTCTAGACGAACACGAATACTGACTTCCAGTTGTTTGTTTCAAGAAAGAATGATGAATAGTTTAAGCATGATTGTGATCATACATTTATTGTAAAGGGCCTTACGCTTCAGTTATATGTTCAAGACCAAAAAAAAAAAAAAAAAGAAAAAAGAAAAAGAAAAAGAAAAGCAAGCAAGCTAAGCTACATGGTCGGATTTGTGCTGAATGAAATACAAATAAACTTACAGAAATCCAAACCTTTTAATTTGCTGTTAGCCACCCCCAGATTTAACCAATACATGCACTCTTAATGAAAATAAGGGTGCCCATGCAATTAATAGAAAGAATTCTTAGTGGTCTTTTTTATGTGCCAGGAATATTAGACTTTAAAATTGACTTATAATTTAAATGCACATGTAATGTACAGTGTTAATATATCTGTCTTCAGGCATTTATTTTAACCTTAATTAGGTTGAAATCTAAATTATTATGGTCTAAAATGAACTTCAAAACCCCCCAAAGGTTCTGGACACTTATTAGGGAGGCATTTTAGAGCACCTGCTGTATGTGCACACTGCACACGTGCTGGACCTGGAACATAAATCTGGAAGTGCTTCCTTCCTTGAAGAGCCTTACAGTGTAGTTTGGAATATGAACATAACGACATCATGAAAATTACCATATAATCATGACAAATATAATGAGTGAGAGATCTTCATTAAACCTCCAGCTTCTTTTGCATGTGTTTTTAATACTATTATGCAATTTCCAAAATGTTAAGGAACTGAATATCTGTATATTGTTCTTAGCCTACAAGCCTGTTCGTTGATGCTCAAAAGATGGTGAATGATAATGACAGTCAGTCTCCTATTAAGATGAATTTGCAATGTGAGACAAGTTGGTTTGGAGTCAAGAGAGATAAATAGCATGTTTGCAGGAATCCTTTAGTGAGCTATAGAGAGAAAGGAATTAAAGCTTAGAGAAGATGGCTAGTGAACAAATGGCATGTTTTATTCCCAGATAAAAAATGCTACAATTGCATAGTAATGCTTCATGTAGCTCCACATATAGATGCATACATACGTTTCCTACTCTCTGAATGGAATACTTATAATCTAATCATAAAATGTATTATTTTATCATTTCCTTGATCCACAAAGACATTGCAGATGTTTCAGTCAGTTAGATAAGACAATGTACCTCATTTACAAAAAAACACACTAAGCGTAGATTTTTTTTTTCTCCAATCTTAATGTTGGGTAGCCTCTATCAAGAGAGTACCAAGAGACAATCTCCTTTATCCTAAGTAGCAGATACAATGAATCTCTCACAATGGGAGACCTTGGTTCAGTAGCTCAAATGAAATAATTTGGCCTGTAGGCCTCACTCCAACAAAGGTCTTACTTCACAGGGTGCTTTGTTATACATAGAAAGGAGCTACGATTTCTTCACTTTCCATGCCTTGTCATGTTTTCTTACTGAATTACTTCACTGTTCAAGTAACTGTTTCTAAGCAGTGGTGCCCCATTCGTAAAATTTGAGGGTAAAGGAGATCTTATGTTATATGGCCACCTGTGCCTCTTACTTTCTAAAGCCAAATGAGGGTCCGCATCCATTGGCTGGGAGTTTTGCTCATGCTGCGCTCATTAATCAGCCCCTTACCTGTAATTCAAAGCTCCAAGTGCTGACCAGTCAAAATGCCCAGCTACGTGTTACTGACTATGGTAATAATATGCTCACTTTATCTTATTGTGGCACAAATCACATTCCCATATGTTTCCCTGGTAATAATGTGATAAGCTGCCAACCAAAAGAATTGCTGATACAGAGGTTTATGAAATGGGATGGAATGAGTGGCTCCATAACACCCTGAGAGGTATAATAGGAACATTGGTGATCTGAGGAGCAGTAGATGGGTGGTTTTACCCTTGAATAAGCTTCTCGAGGAGAAGTATGGTTAATAAAAGTAGCTAAGATTTACAACACACTAGCCATTGTGCTAAGCATGTTTGGTCCAATATCCCAATTAATCCTTACAATAGAGCAATGAAGTATATGCTGCCATTATCTTTACTTTATAAATGAAATACTTAAATCTTGGCAAAGTCAAATATCTTGCCCCAAGTCATATGCTTTGCAAGTAGCAAACTTGCTAGGACTTTGGTGTTGGTCTCTGACTCTGAAATCCCTGCCTATTACTGCTAGACTTTGCTACTATTGTTTTTTTGTTTGTTTGTTTGTTTTTGGTTTTGTTTTAATTGAAATTCAATTAACCAACATATAGTACATCATTAGTCTCAGGTGTAGTGTTCAACAATTTATCAGTTGCATATAACACCCAGCACTCATCACATCACATGCCCTCCTTAATACCCATCACCTGGTTACCCTAGCCACTGATCCACCCCTATCTCCAGCAGCCCTTAGTTTATTTCCTTTAGTTAAGTGTCTCTCATGGTTTTTCGTCCTCTGTGATGACTTCCCATTCATTTTTCCGTCTCTTCCCTTATGATTCTCTGTACTTCTATTTCTTTGGATTTTCTCACTGTACATGAACCAATTCAAAGCTGGCATTCAATTACAGCCAATTACATTTCATTTATTGAAGACTGATTTCAAATAATTGCAACAGAAAGCCTATAGAAAAATAACAAAGGATCTGGAATAATTCCATTCACTGAAAAGAATGTATGCTCTTTAAATATGCTTATATTTATGTAGTTCTTTTTATATAACCACAATTTCTCATTTACTTAAAAAAATATAAAATTAAGATCTTGTCATAACTTAAAAGATGGTTTTATGTTAATAGTCTTCAAATAGATGTGTTTAGTGCCCAGCTATCCTCTCTTTCCATTACTGACAGAACAAAAGGAAATAGATTTAAAACTATACCATGAGACATTTAGATCATATATAAGAAAATATTTTCTCAAAGTGAAAACGCTAAAAAGTAAGTTGGTAGGCTGAGGGTGATGGTGCAGTGGATCTTTCACAACATGAGTCACTTTTTAAAACAGATTTTATTTATTTGTTTAACAGAGAATGCACTTGCACACAAGCAGGGTAGGAGAAGGAAAAGGGAGCCTGACACAGGGCTTGATCCCAGGACCCCAGGACCATGGCTTGAACCCAAACAAGACGCTTAATTGACTGAGCCACCCAGGAGCGCATGAGTTACTCTCATAAATTCTATGTAGTCAAGCAAGGTGAGGGCATGGGCAACATTTTGTTAAACATTTCTCTTGGCCCCATGATTTTTAGTTCCTATGGCTGTCTACACACATCAGATAGGATTTTGGAGAAAATAACTTGAGAACTCACTAGTATTTGTTGCCTATTTACTTTGTTATCAAGCATGTGTTCAGCAAAAGGTAAACCACTGTGACCAAGTAGACACAATTTCTGCCTTCATAGAGCTTATAGGGTCGTAAGACATTTATGGAAATAATACATTTTCATTAAATTTGAGATAATTGAAAGAAAACTTTTAAAAATATTAAATTATGTAATGATTGATTATATCCTTATTATATTTTTTTCCAGTTATAACCAGAAAATATTTTTCAAGAGTAGCCATTTCCATCTATCTCTTTCCTGAAAGAGGTTTCTGTGTCAGTTCAAAAGGAGCTTCAACCACACATATTGTGGTACCGGAAGTCATATAATTAGTGTTTGGATATCTCTCCAGTTCTGACTTTATAATGTAAAATGCTATTATATTGGCAAGAGTACAAAGAGGATAGCCATGTCAAAGTAAACATGCCCCTGGACATATTTTTTGCAAGACAAAGACTTATTACATAAGAGCATATTATTTCAAAAGGCTGCCCTAAGAATAATGCAATCAATATTGTTTAATTAAAGGATGATACTATTGATTCTAATTAACCAAAATTGCTTACCTCATTAGTTTGCAGTTCATATGTGTTCCCAGGGACAGGATGATTTAGTGATTATAATCCTACCCTCAATGTATAGGATAGAGATGCTTACTTAAAAATGCTAACTCTGCCACTCTGATTTTGAATTGCCTTTGTGCTTGTGACGAATGAGAAATTTTGCATGTATACACATAATTTTAAAATAATGAATTTTGTAAGCATTCATACTATATGCACAAACATGGAATTTTGGAAAATTGAATTATAAAAGCTAGAATCATTTGATTACTAAGAAATTGGTTCTACCATCAATGCTAGATTCTAATATATTAGAATGGATATTTCTCATTCTATATGATCTGTCCAAAGCCCTGTTTATATTTATGTGGACTGCCTTTTGTTAAGCACAGGATCTTATAAGTGCATTTGATCAATGGTCTATTGTAGGGACTATGCATGGGATATTTAGGTAATAGGGATATTTAGGTAATAAAACATAGGATCTTGTTTGCTTTTAATCAGTCAGATTGATAGTGATAGTTAAGTGCTGGTAAGAAAAGTCAATATAGTGTTTCTTTTGGTCATTTGAAGGTCATGCATTAAAGGCCTTCCTGAGATGGTGGAAATGTGGAAATGCTGAAGAATTGAAGTATTAGCATGCACTGAACATCTACTTTCTACCAGGAATGGCACTTAGCACTTTGTGATCATGATCTCATTTAATCCTCCCAAGATCCAGGATTAAGAGGAGTGATTAGCACCATTTTGTATATATGGAAGAAAAGCTTCAAGTTTAGGGCTTCAATAACATGCCCAAAACTCTATTGATATTAAATTATGATTTGAAATTATACCTTATTGACTCTGGATGATCTCTTTTTTTTTTGTTTGTTTTTGTTTTTTTTTTTATGTCATTGACATTTGAAACAAGCTTAAAAACAAAGAGTACAGGCTTTCTGCATTTAACCAAAGAGAAAAGCAACTGGCATTAGAAATATTCTTGTATATAGAAATACATAGAAGTCATTTTAACTAAAATGAAGAACTATACAGGAATACCTATTATTATTAATTGCTAACATCTATTAGAGACACTATAGTATGTTAGATACCTTGTAAAATGATTTTGTAGTGGGGAGGAGTCAAGATGGTGTAGAAGTAGCAGGCTGAGACTACTTCAGGTAGCAGGAGATCAGCTAGATATTTTATCAAACCATTGCAAACACCTACAAATGCAACAGGAGATCAAAGAAAAGAAGAACAGCAATTCCAGAAACAGAAAATTGACCACTTTCTGAAAGGTAGGTCCGGCAGAGAAGTGAACCCAAAGCAGCAGGAAGATAGACTATGGGGGGAGGGGCTGGCTTCCGGCAAGTAGCAGAGCAGTGGAGCACTAAATCAGGACTTTTAAAAGTCTCCTCCACTGAGGGATATCACTCAAGAGGCTAAACCAGGGTAAAGCCCATGCGGGGTCAGCGTGGCCCCAGGTTCCACAGGGTCACAGAAGGATTGGGGGTGTCTGAGTGTTGCAGAGCCCGCAGTTATTAGACTGGGGAAGCCAGCTACAGAGACAGAGCTGAGGAGTGAGCTCTCAGCTCGGGGTTACCTTAACCCAGTTGCAGGCTAGGTGAGCTCCAAGTGTGGCCAGAGGCCAGGGAGACAGGAGTGATTGGGTTCTTTTCTCTGAGGGAGCACTGAGGAATGGGGCCCTGAGCTCTCAGCTCCTCCAGGATAGAGATTGGGTGGCCACCATTTTCATTCCCATCCTTGGAACTCTGGAAAGTGCTCAAAGAACAAAAGCTCTCAAAAGGGAACCCGAGCGGATTACTTAGCCCGGCCCCTGGTAAGGGTGGTACAATTCCACCTCTGGCAAAGACACTTGAGAATCATTTCAACAGGCTCCACTCCCAGAAGATCAACAAGAAATCCAGCCAAGACCAAGTTCACCTACCAAGAAGAGCAGTGGAATTCCAGAGGAGGAGAAAACAAAGCACAGAACTCATGGCTTTCTCCCATGATTTTTAGGTCTTGTGATTAAGTTAATTTATTTTTAATTTTTTTTCTTCTGCTATTTTTTTTAACTTTTACCCTTTCTTTTTAACATTTTTAACTAGTTTATCTAAGATATATATATATAATAGATATATATATATACATATATATTATATATATATATATATATATATATTCTTTTTTATATTTTTTCTTTATTTTATTTTTTAAATTGTTTTTTCTGAACTTCTTTTTATCCCCTTTCTCCCCCCCACGATTTGGGGTCTCTTCTGATTTGGTTAAAGTGCATTTTCCTGGGGTCTTTACCACCCTTTTAGTATTTTATTTGCTCCTTCATATACTCTTATCCGGACAAAATGGAAAAACTCACCATAAAAAAAAGAACAAGAGACAGTACTGAAGGCTAGGGACCTAATCAATACAGACATTGGTAATATGCCAGATCTAGAGTTCAGAATGACGATTCTCAAGGTTCTAGCCAGGCTCAAAAAAGGCATGGAAGATGTTAGAGAAAAACACTCTTTGGAGATATAAAAGCTCTTTCTGTAGAAATAAAGGAACTAAAATCTAACCAAATTGAAATAAAAAAAGCTATTAATAAGGTGCAATAAAAAATGGAGGCTCTTACTGCTCGGATAAATGAGGCAGAAGAAAGAATTAGTGATATAGAAGACCAAATGACAGAATAAAGAAGCTGAGCAAAAGAGAGACAAACAGCTACTGGACCACAAAGGGAGAATTCGAAACATAAGTGACACTATAAGAAAACATAGAATAATTGGGATTCCAGAAGAACAAGAAAGAGAGAGGGCAGCAGAAGGTGTATTGGTTCAAAATCTGTGGGATACAGCAAAGGCAGTCCTGAGAGGAAAATATATAGTGGTCCAAGCCTTTCTCAAGAAACAAGATAGGTCTCAAGTACACAACCTAACCATACACTTAAAGGAGTTGGAGAAAAAACAACAAAGAAAAGCCTAAACCAAGCAAGAGATGAGAAATAATAGAGATCAGAGCAGAAATCAATGAAATAGAAACCAAAAAAACAATAGAGAAAATCAATGAAACTAGGAGCTGGTTCTCTGAAAAAATTAATAAGATAGATAAACCCCTGGCCAGACTTATCAAAAAGAAAAGAGAAAGGAGCAAAATAAATAAAATCATGAATGAAAGAGGGGAGATCACAACTAACACCAAAGAAATACAAACAATTATAATAACATACTATGAGCAACTTTACATCAACAAATTTGACAATCTGGAAGAAATGGATACATTTCTAGAAATATATAAACTACCACAACTGAACCAGGAAGAAATAGAAAACCTGAACAGACCCATAACCAGTAAGGAGATTGAAACAGTCATCAAAAATCTCCAAACAAACAAAAGCCCAGTGTCAGATGGCTTCCCAGGGGAATGCTACCAAACATTTAAAGAAGAAATAGTTCTTATTCTCCTGAAACTATTCCAAAAAAATAGAAATGGAAAGAAAACTTCTAAACTCATTTTATGAAGCCAGCATCACCTTGTTCCCCAAACCAGACAAGGATCCCATCAAAAAAGAGAATTATAGACCAAAATGCTTTATGAATACAGATGCGAAAATTCTCACCAAAATACTAGCCAATAGGATTCAACAGTACATTAAAAGGATTATTCTCCACGACCAAGTGGGATTTATTCCAGGGCTGCTAGGTTGGTTCAACATCCACAAATCAATCAGTGTGATACAACACATTAATAAAAGAAAGAACAAGAACCATCTGATACTCTCAATAGATGCTGAAAAAGCATTTGACTAAGTACAGCACCCCTTTCTGATCAAAACTCTTCAAAGTGTAGGGATAGAGGGCACATACCTCAATATTATCAAAGCCATCTATGATAAACTCATCCCAAATATCATTCTCAATGGAGAAAAACTGAAAGCTTTTCCACTAAGGTCAGGAACATGGCAGGGATGTCCATTATCACCACTGCGATTCAACATAGTACTGGAAGCCATAGCCTCAGCAATCAGAAAACAAAAAGAAATTAAAGGCATCCAAATCAGCAAAGAAGGCAAACTATCACTCTTTGCAGATGATATGATACTATATGCGGAAAACCCAAAAGACTCCACTCCAAAACTGCTAGAACTTGTACGGGAATTTAGAAAAGTGTCAGGATATAAAATCAATGCACAGAAATCAGCTGCATTTTTCTACACCAACAACAAGATAGAAGAAAGAGAAATTAAGGAGTCATTCCCATTTACAATTGCACACAAAACTATAAGATATTTAGGAATAAACCTCACCAAAGAGGCTAAGAATGTATACTCAGAAAACTAAAGTACCCATAAAAGAAATTGAGGAGGACACAGAGAAATGGAAAAATGTTCCATGCTCCTGGATTGGAAGAACAAATATTGTGAAAATGTCTATGCTACCTAAAGCAATCTACGCATTTAATGCAATCCCTGTCAAAATCTCACCCATTTTTTTTTTCAAAGAAATGGAACAAATAATTCTAAAATTTATATGGAACCAGAAAAGACCTCGAATAGCCAAAGGAATATTGAAAAAGAAAGCTAAAGTTGGTGACATCACAATTCCGGACTTCAAGATCTATTACAAAGCTGTCATCATCAAGACAGTATGGTACTGGCAAAAAAACAGACACATCAATCAATGGAACAGATTAGAGAGCCCAGAAATACACCCTCAACTCTATTGTCAACTAATCTTCAACAAAGCAGGAAAGAATGTCCAATGGAAAACAGACAGCCTCTTCAATAAATGGTGTTGGGAAGATTGGACGGCCACATGCAGAAAAATGAAATTGGACCATTTCCTTACACCACACATGATAATAGACTCAAAATGGATGAAGGACCTCAATGTGAAAAAGGAATCCATCAAAATCCTTGAGGACAACACAGGCAACAACCTCTTCTACCCCAGCCGCAGAAATGTCTTCCTAGGAACAACGCCAAAGGCAAGGGAAGCAAGGGCAAAAATGAATTATTGCGATTTCATCAAGATCAAAAGCTTTCCTTTGCACAGCAACGGAAACAGTTAACAAAACCAAAGACAACTCACAGAATGGGAGAAGATATTTGCAGATGACATATCAGATAAAGGGCTGTTGTCAAAATCTATAAAGAACTTTGCAAACTCAACACTCAAGGAACAAATAATCCAATCAAGAAATGGGCAGAAGACATGAACAGACATTTCTGCAAAGAAGACATCCAGATGGCCAACAAACACATGAAGAAGTGCTCCACATCACTCAGCATCAGGGAAATACAAATCAAAACTACAATGAGATACCACCTCACACCAGTCAGAATGGCTAAAATTAACAAGTCAGGAAATGATAGATGCTGGCGAGGATGCAGAGAAAGGGGAACCCTCCTACACTCTTGGTGGGAATGCAAGCTGGTGCAGCCACTCTGGAAAAGAGCATGGAGGTTTCTCAAAATGTTGAAAATAGAATTACCCTATGACCCAACAATTGCACTACTGGGTATTTACCCTAAAGATACAAACGTAGTGATTCGAAGGGGCATATGCACCCGAATGTTTATAGCAGCAATGTCTACAATAGCACACTATGGAAAGAACCTAGATATCCATCAACAGATGAATGGGAAAGAAGATGTGGTATATATACACAATGGAATACTATGCAGCCATGAAAAGAAATGAAATCTTGCCATTTGTGACGACGTGGATGGAATTAGAGGGTATCATTCTTAGCGACATAAGTCAATTGGAGAAAGACAACTATCATATTATCTCCCTGATATGAGGAAGTGGAGATGCACCATGGGGGTTTAGGGGTTAGGAGAAGAATAAGTGAAACAAGATGGGATCAGGAAGAAGACAAACTGTAAGTGACTCTTAATCTCACAAAACAAACTGAGGGTTGCTGGGCTTAGGGGGGTTGGGAGAGGGTGGTGGGGTTATGGACATTGGGGAGGGTATGTGCTATGGTGAGTGCTGCGAAGTGTGTAAACCTGGCGATTCACGGACCTGTACCCCTGGGGTTATAAATACATTATATGTTTAGAAAAAATAAGTAAATAAATAAATAATTTTTAAAAATATGTATTTTAATGCATTTATTCCTCATAGGGACATTAGAAAGTAGATATTATATCAGCATTTTAAAGAAGAAAAATCTGAAACAAAGTTAAAAGTGATCTATTTTTACTGATATATTTTTTACCTAGGAATTCCAAAAGATTCTAGTATAAAGTTTTTTGAATTAATAAAGACATTTCCAATGTGACTGGACACACAAGAAATATTCAAAAATCAAAGTGGTTTTTCAATTATGTAAAACCAACAAACAAAAAAGAACATAGTAAAAACATCTATTCACAATAGTACCAAAGACTTTAAAAATTTTAAGAATAAATGAAACAAGAAAGACACAGGAAAAAAGTTAAATAGTTTTATTGAAAAACAAGAAAACAAGGCTGTATGTTTTTGAATGGGAATATTTAAAAGCCAATTACTTCAAAAATTAATATATGAATTTAGTAATCTACCAATTAGTAAATAGCAGATTTTCTGGGGGAGATGCATTATTTTTGAAAGGGATAAAGTGATTTTAAATTTTATGGAAAAAAACAAATGTTTCAGAACAATAAGGAAAATTACAAAAAGAAAGGAGAATATGAGAGGATTTGTTTTGCCTGATATAGTATACAGTTAAAATTGCATAAAATTATATATAGATTTATTTATGAATAAATTTATATATATATAATTTTATGCAATTTTAACTGTATACTATAGTCAAATGAATAATATATTGTCATGAGAATTGGCAAAGCAACAACGGCAGCAATACAAATATATATATATATATATATGTTTATATATACATATATATATGCAATACAAAAAATATATATGTAATAATGCAACACAATAGACTCCAGAAATGTATCTGATATATTTGAGTTTTTAGTAGTTGACTGAGATAACTCAATAGGAAAATGATTGATCATTTGAAAATGATTTTCAATTGTAAAATAATATTACATAATATTACATAATAATATTACTTCCCATGCTTCCCATGCAGAAACCTAAACTATAAGTAGATGATATATTTTCTTCTAGCATAGTCGTTTTGTATATATAGTATATGCATATAGGGTTTATATAGTATGTGTATACCATATAGATAATGACTAAGGTAGAAGAAAATCTAAGAGACTTCATGTACCACTTATTGATGGCAATATTTTCCCTCATCACATAACACATTCAAAAATCTGTAATAAGGGCGGAGTCAAGATGGCGGAGAAGTAGCAGGCTGAGACTACTTCAGCTAGCCGGAGATCAGCTAGATAGCTTATCTAAAGATTGCAAACACCTGAAAATCCATCGGCAGATCGAAGAGAAGAAGAACAGCAATTCTGGAAACAGAAAAACAACCACTTTCTGAAAGGTAGGACCGGCGGAGAAGTGAATCCAAAGCTATGGGAAGATAGACCCCGGGGGGAGGGGCCGGCTCCCAGCAAGCGGCGGAGCAACGGCGCACAAAATCAGGACTTTTAAAAGTCTGTTCTGCTGAGGGACATCGCTCCAGAGGCTAAACCAGGGCGAAGCCCACGCAGGGTCAGCGTGGCCTCAGGTCCCGCAGGGTCACAGAAGGATCGGGGGTGTCTGAGTGTCGCAGAGCTTGCAGGTATTGGAACGGGAAAGCCAGCTACAGAGACAAAGCCGACAGTAAGGACACAGCTAGGTGTTACCTTGAACCAGTCGCAGGCTCGGTGAGCTCGGAGCCCGGCCAGAGGTCAGGCAGACAGGAGTTACTGGGCGCTATTCTCTGAGGACGCACTGAGGAGTGGGGCCCTGGGCTCTCGGCTCCTCCAGGCCAGAGACCAGGAGGCCGCCATTTGTATTCCCGTCCTTCGGAACTCTACGGAAAACGCTCAGGGAACAAAAGCTCCTGAAAGCAAACCCGAGCGGATTATTCACCCCGGCCCCTGGTAAGGGCGGTGCAATTCCGCCTGGGGCAAAAACACTTGAGAATCACTACACCAGGCCCCTCCCTCAGAAGATCAACAAGAAATCCAGCCAAGACCAAGTTCACCTACCAAGGAGTGCGGTTTCAATACCAAGAAGAGCAGCAGAATTCCAGAGGAGGAGAAAGCAAAGCATGGAACTCATGGCTTTTTCCCTATGATTTTTTTTAGTCTTGCAGTTAATTTGATTTTTTTCTTTTTCATTTTTGTTTTATTTTTCTCACCTTCTGGTAATTTTTTTTAACTTTTATCTTTTTCCTTTTTAAAGTTTTTTAACTAGATTATCCAATATATATATTTTTTCTATTTATATATTTTTCTTATATGTTTTCTTTTTTTAAATTCTTTTCTTTTTTCTTTTTTTTTTCTTTCTTCCTTTTTGAAGCTCTTTTTATCCCCTTTCTACACCCTCACGATTTGGGATCTCTTCTAATTTGGTTAAAGCATATTTTCCTGGGGTTGCTGCCACCCTTTTAGTATTTTACATGCTCCTTCATATACTCTTATCTGGACAAAATGACAAGACGGAAAAATTCAACACAAAAAAAAGAACAAGAGGCAGTACCGAAGGCTAGGGACCTAATCAATACAGACATTGGTAATAAGTCAGATCTAGAGTTCAGAATGACAATTCTCAAGGTTCTAGCCGGGCTCGAAAAAGGCACGGAAGATATTAGAGAAACCCTCTCGGGAGATATAAAAGCCCTTTCTGGAGAAATAAAAGAACTAAAATCTAACCAAGTTGAAATCAAAAAAGCTATTAATGAGGTGCAATCAAAAATGGAGGCTCTCACTGCTAGGATAAATGAGGCAGAAGAAAGAATTAGTGATATAGAAGACCAAATGACAGAGAATAAAGAAGCTGAGCAAAAGAGGGACAAGCAGCTACTGGACCACGAGGGGAGAATTCGAGAGATAAGTGACACCATAAGAAGAAACAACATTAGAATAATTGGGCTTCCAGAAGCAGAAGAAAGAGAGAGGGGAGCAGAAGGTATACTGGAGAGAATTATTGGGGAGAATTTCCCTAATATGGCAAAGGGAATGAGCATCAAAATTCAGGAGGTTCAGAGAACGCCCCTCAAAATCCATAAGAATAGGCCCACACCCCGTCACCTAATAGTAAAATTTACAAGTCTCAGTGAAAAAGAGAAAATCTTGAAAGCAGCCCAGGAAAAGAAGTCTGTAACATACAATGGTAAAAATATTAGATTGGCAGCTGACTTATCCACAGACACCTGGCAGGCCAGAAAGAGCTGGCATGATATTTTTAGAGCACTAAACGAGAAAAACATGCAGCCAAGAATACTATATCCAGCTAGGCTATCATTGAAAATAGAAGGAGAGATCAAAAGCTTCCAGGACAAACAAAAACTGAAAGAATTTCCAAACACCAAACCAGCTCTACAAGAAATATTGAAAGGGGTCCTCTAAGCAAAGAGAGAGCCTACAAGTGGTAGATCAGAAAGGAACAGAGACCATATACAGTAACAGTCACCTTACAGGCAATACAATGGCCCTAAATTCATATCTCTCAATAGTTACCCTGAATGTTAATGGGCTAAATGCCCCTGTCAAAAGACTCAGGGCATCAGAATGGATAAAAAAACAAAACCCATCTATATGTTGCCTCCAAGAAACTCATTTTAAGCCCGAAGACACCTCCAGATTTAAAGTGAGGGGGTGGAAAATAATTTACCATGCTAATGGACATCAGAAGAAAGCAGGAGTGGCAATCCTTATATCAGATCAATTAGATTTTAAGCCAAAGAGTATAATAAGAGATGAGGAAGGACACTATATCATACTACAAGTGTCTGTCCAACAAGAAGATTTAACAATTTTAAATATCTATGCCCCCAACGTGGGAGCAGCCAACTATATAAACCAATTAATAACAAAATCAAAGAAACACATCAACAATAATAGAATAATAGTAGGGGACTTTAACACTCCCCTCACTGAAATGGACAGATCATCCAAGCAAAAGATCAGCAAGGAAATAAAGGCCTTAAATGACACACTGGACCAGATGGACATCACAGATATATTCAGAACATTTCATCCCAAATCAACAGAATACACATTCTTCTCTAGTGCACATGGAACATTCTCCAGAATAGATCACATCCTCGGTCCTAAATCAGGACTCAATCGGTATCAAAAGATTGGGATCATTCCCTGCATATTTTCAGACCACAATGCTCTGAAGCTAGAACTCAACCACAAATTACCCTATGACCCAGCAATTGCACTACTGGGTATTTACCCTAAAGATACAAATGTAGTAATTCGAAGGGGCATATGCACCCGAATGTTTATAGCAGCAATGTCCACAATAGCCAAACTATGGAAAGAACCTAGATGTCCATCAACAGATGAATGGATCAAGAAGATGTGGTATATATATACAATGGAATACTATGCAGCCATCAAAAGAAATGAAATCTTGCCATTTGCAACAACATGGATGGAACTAGAGCATATCATGCTTAATGAAATAAGTCAAGCAGAGAAAGACAACTATCATATGATCTCCCTGATATGAGGAAGTGGTGATGCAACATGGGGCTTAAGTGGGTAGGAGAAGAATAAATGAAACAAGATGGGATTGGGAGGGAGACAAACCATAAGTGACTCTTCATCTCACAAAACAAACTGAGGGTTTCTGCGGGGAGGGGGGTGGGAGAAGGGGGGTGGGGTTATGGACATTGGGGAGGGTATGTGCTTTGGTGAGTGCTGTGAAGTGTGTAAACCTGGTGATTCACAGACCTGTACCCCTGGGGATAAAAATATATGTTTATAAAAATTTAAAAATTAAAAAAAAAATCTGTAATAAATATTCTCATATTTGATAGTATAAAACTCAAAGTTTGGATGGCCAAAGATACCATTAACAAAATCAGTAGGAAATTGAAAGAATTTAGAAAACATATTGATAATAATAAATGGCAGGTAAAGCTCTAACAAATTCCTAAGATGAGCAATGACAATAAAATGGACTAAAGTTTTTTTGTTTTGTTTTACTTCCACTGTACCTAATATACATTGTATATTATTATATTATTATTATAATAATATTATTATTACCTAATATACACTGTATATTATTAACATAATATATATTCAGGTGTGAAATGTAGTGATCCAACAATTTCATATATTCCTCAGTGCTTAAAATAAGTGTACTCTTAATCCCCTTCACCTATTTCAGCCATCCTCCCACTCACTGCCCCACTGGTATCCATCTGTTTGTTTTCTATTGTTAGGAGTCTATTTTTTGCTTTCTCTCTCTTTTTCCTTTGTTCTTTTCTTCTGTTTCTAAAATTCCACATATGAGTGAAATCATATGGTATTTGCATTTCTCTGATTCACTTCTTTTTTTTTTTAAGGCTTTTATTTAATTATTTGAGAGACTGAGAGAGAGAGACAGAGAGCATGGACAAGCAGAAGAGCACAAGCACTGGGGTTAGGAAGGGCAGAGGCAGAGTGAGAAGCCGGTTGTCCACTGAGCAGGGAGTCTGATAAAGGGCTTGATCCCAGGACTCTGGGATCAGGACCTAAGCTGAAGGCAGACTCTTAGCCAGCTGAGCCACTCAGGAACCCCTGTAATTCACTTAGGTTGCTTAGCATTGTACTCTGGAGATACATCCATGTTGTTGCAAATGGTAAGATTTTATTCTTTTTATGGCTAAATAATATTCATACACACACACACATCTTCTTTATCCATATCTATTCATCTATCAATGTACATGTAGGTTGCTTTCATAACTTGGCTATGGTAAGTAATGCTATGGTAAACTTGGGTGTGTGTGTACCTCTTGAATTAATGGTTTTTATTGTTTGACTAAATATTAAGAAGTGGGACTACTGGCTCATGGAGTAGTTTTATTTTTAATTTCTTTAGGATCCTCCATGCTGTATTCCAAAGTGACTGCTCCAGTTTCTGTTCCCACCAACAGGGCAGAAGATTACTTTTTCTCTATATCTTTGCCAGCACTTTTTTATTTTGGCCATTCTGACAAATTTGAGGTGATGTCTCATTGTAGTTTTGATTTGTATTTCATTGATGTTGAATGATTTTGAGCATCTTTTCATGTGTCAGCTGGCCATCTGGTTGTCTTCTTTGGAGAAATGTCTGGTCATGTCTTGTGTCCATTTTTAAATAGGAATATTTATGGGCTTTTTGGTGTTGATTTTTTTAAGTTCTTTATAAATTTTGGGTCAAAATCCTTTATAGGATTGCCATTTACATATATCTTCTCCCATTCTGTACGTTGCTTTTTAGTTTGGGTGATTGTTTCTTTGACTGTGCAGAAGCCTTCTATTTTGATGTGGTCCCAATGATTTATTTTTGCTTTAGTTTCACTTGCCTCAGGAGACATATCTAGAAATATGTTATAGAGAGTGTCAAGGAAATCACTGCCTGTGCTCTCTTGCAGGATTTTTTAGTTTAAGATTCACATTTAGGTCCTTAATCTATTTTTAGTTTATTTTTGTGTATGGTGTAAGAAAGTGGTTCGGTTTCATTTTTTTTTTTTTTTTTTTTTGCATGTAACTGTCTAGATTTCTCAACACTATTTGTTGAAAAAACTGTCTTTTTCTCATTGCATATTTGTGCCTCCTTTATCAAAGATTGGTGATATAATTGTGGATTTATTTTTGGTCTTTCAACTCTGTTTCATTGATTTTCTGCCTATTTTATGCCAATACCATACTGTTTTGGTTACTACAGCTTTGTAATATAACTTGAAGTCTGGAATTGTGATACTTCCAGTTTTATTTTTTCTTTTTCAATATTGCTGTACCTATTCTGGGTCTTTGTAGTTCCACACAAATTTTAGGATTGTTTGTTCTAGTTCTGTGAAAAATGCTGTTGGTATTTTGATAGGAATTGCATTAAATGTGTAGACTGCTTTGGGAAGTACAGATATTTTAACAATATTTGTTCTTGCAACCCATGAGCACAGTATGTCTTTCTATTTTTTTGTGTTGTCTTCAATTTCTCTCACCAGTGTTTTATAGTTTTCAAAGTACAGGTCTTTCACTTCTTTGGCTAGGTATAGTGATTGGTATCTTATTATTTTCAGTGCAGTTGTAAATAAGATTTTTGTCTTAATTTCTCTTTCTGCTACTTTGTTAAGACTTAATATAAATGTAACAGAATCCTGTACATTGATTTTCTAACCTGTGACTTCACTGAATTCATTTATACATGTTAATAGTGGTTTTTGTTTTGTTTTGTTTTAATGGAGTCCTCAGGGTTTTCTCTGTATGGTATCATGTCTTCTGCAAGTAGTGAAAGTTTTACTTCCGTACCAACTTGGGTGCCTTTTATTTCTTTTTGTGACCTGATTGCTGTTGCGAGGACTAACAGTACTTTGTTGTATCAAAGTGAGAGTGACATCCTTGTCTCTTCTTGACCTGAGGGGAAAATGTGTCAGTTTTTCACCATTGAGTATGATGTTAGCTGTGGGTTTTTCATGGATGGCCTTTATTATATTGAGGCATAGTCCATCTAAACCTTTTTTGTAAGGATATTTATCATGAATGGATCTTGTACTTTGTCCAATGTGTTTTTGCCTCTATCGAAATGATCATATGATTCTTATCCTTTCTTTTATTGATGTTGTATATGACATTGATTGATTTGTGAGTATTGAGCCACCCTTGCAACCCAGAAATAAATCCCTTTTGATCATGATGAATGATTCATTTTTATTTTTTATTATTTTTAAAAGACTTTATTTATTTATTAGAGAGAGAGAGACAGAAGAGGGCTGGAGGGGAGGATGAGGGAGATAGAATCCGAAGCAGATTCCCTGCTGAACATGGAGTCTTCCACAGGGCTCAATACCATGATCCTGAGGTCCCCACACCAGCTGAAACCAAGACTCAGATGCCTCAACCAACTGAGGCACCCAGGCGTGCTATGAACTTTTTTTTTTTAAATGTATTCTTGAATTCAATAATGTATTGTTGAATTTGCTAGTTTTTATTGAGAAGTTTTGAATCCATGTTCATCAGGGATATTAGCTTTAGGAGTGTCTTTGTCTACTTTTGGTATCTGGGTAATGCTGGCCTCATAGAATGAATTTGGCATTGACTAAGGTTTTAATAAATAATTCAAAGTGGAATAAAATTAAATGGAGAGTAAAATTAGATGAATATGTATAATATACTCGCTGCTCACACACACTAATATTCAGGGACATGCAAATTAATGTAAAAAAAGAAGAGGGCAAATAAAATAATATTTTTCTAATATTTATGGATTTCTTCAAAATATGCAACATCTATTTTGGGAGGAGGATTTGAAACTTACAATCCTGAGCCCAATCCAGCAGTTGTACCAAAACACAATATTATTTTCAGTAAATTTTTTCTTTTTCTCAATATTGATGAGAATAGTCACTGCCTGATTACAAGAAGAAGACTGAATTTTAATAGTTCATTGTCTGGTTCAGAAGTAGCATAAAGAAAAAAAATCAATTGGACAGTGTTGATACCAAGCCAAAAAATAGTATTTAAGAAGTCAGACTCAGATGTGGCTATCTATTTAACAGTGTCTATGAAGAGCAGGTAAAATAAGCTATAATGGATATTGTATGGAAAAAGTTGTAATATTGACAGAAATAAAGAGCATAAAAAATGATGGAAATTGGTTATATAGAGAAGTGATATGAAAGTATAGGGATTCTTAAATATATTTTCAAGACCAACTTGAGATAATATTTGAACAAAAGCATTGCATTTCAACTTATTGATTACTTATTCAGAGAACTAAACGGAGCAGCAGAGGATTATTAAGTCCCACTGTCACACTGACCATATTATCTGCAAACCAGATCCTTTGCAGAAGGAGAGGATGATTCTAAAAAAGAAGGAATATAATTATCAGACAAGATGAGGAGAACATGAGAACAGTAAAGTAACACAGTTATTTTCTTTTTTATTGTTTGTGAATATGATGACCTTTCCTACTTGAGCTACTAGAATGACAGATAACTAGCCAAACACTTGATGTGCATGGTGTGAGTGCCCTCTTAGTTTGGCTTAACTTTGTATTTCTTTTAAATGTACAAGACATTTAGAAATTTGGTATCACTCATGAATTCACTAACAGATATATGAATTTGTTGAAGATGTATGAAGTATATGAAATTGACTAAGCACAGAATGCAGTTGGTCTGGAAGAGAGTTAATGAAGATGACTTAGGGAAAATTTGAGAATTTATTAACAGTTATTGTAAGGAGTGTAGTTACCAGCTGTTCCACGTGTCCCGAGAGACTAGAAGTCATTCCTAACCCCAAGGGTAATTAGACACAGGTATAAGTTGATGAGGGAATGACAGTAGGATTTCCTTTTGGGGAGACATTTCTGAAGTAGAAAGTTTCTTTTTTGGAGTTTCTCAGAAACAGGGGGATGATGTAAATGACCTCTTTGAGATCTATTTTAGTCTGATGATCCCTTACTGAATTGATTTCTATGAGGTATAACTTCAGAGACCCATTACTTCAGTAAATGTTTTAAGTGTTTTGAAATGCTGATTGAAATAAAGACATTATTATAAAAATAACGGTGAAAGAATGTTTAGAAAAGCAGTTGGGGCAGGTTAAAAAATGCAGTTTGGTTCTGTTTAAAATGAGGCTGAGATGCCAGGCTGTATAAATAGGAGAACTGTCTGTAAAAACTGTGAGACAATTCTCTACACTTAGCAGCCATCAGGCTTTTATTGTACTGTTATGACAGTTGAGGGTCTCACAACTTAAGCTAAATGTGGGAAGTTTGGAACAGCTCCAGCAGAATGTAGAAACAATGATAAGAGTGTTAGCAAAGAGCTTCTTAAAAGAGAAGAGAACGTGGGGCAGTGCAATTTGAAATGGCAAAATCACTTGATTATCTTTATATAGTCTTCATTAGATACCTTCCTTGCTACTTGCATATTTATATAGAATTTAAAATTTTGAGGAGTTACCTATGGGTATAAATCTTAGATAATGAATGCTCAAAATTCTAAGTACCTTAAGACTGATTAAATTATATTTCTCTGACTATTCAGTTTTTCTATCACTATTTTCAATACTGTCTATGCATCTTATTTCCTTTCTTCCTGGGCGATTTCATCTTCTCATAAGGCTTTGATTCCCATTCATAATCCTCCTTCCCAGTGTGATGCCTTCCAAGATTCCTGCCTACTGGTGTACACACTGTCTATGATCCTCTCCTCTTCAAGGTCAGAAGCATGTGTGAATATTATAAAATATCAATCCTGTAATCATGTTACTTTGTGTGGTAGAAGGGATTTTGCTGATATAATTAAGTTCCCTAATCAGTCGAGTTAATCAAAAGGAGATTATTCTGGATGAGCCTGACATAATCGTATGTTAAAAGAAGTGAGAAATTCAAAGCAGCAGCAGAGACCCTACGGCTGGCTTGGAAGGCATACACTGCTCTAGAAGCTGATAGCGTCCTCTAACTTATAGCTAGCAAGAATATGGGGACCTCAGTCATTCATATGACACAAGAAAATGAATTGTGCCAACAACCTGAGGGAGCTTGCAAGAGGATTTTTTCCTAGACAAACCTCAAGAAGAGGGCTAGCAGGCACTTGAATTTCAGCCTTGTGAGATCCTGAGCAGACCACCCAGCTAAAATAGATGACTCCTGACCCACAGAAACTGTGAGAGAATGCATTTGTGTTGCGTGAAGTGTTAAATTGTGCTCAATTTGTGACACAGCAATAGAAAACTAATACACCAAGTATTCTCCACCTTGTACTCTTTCTAATTTGATAAGGTACATCTATCCACATAAGTCCATGGGTCAGCTCTTAGTTCCTTTCAATCTCTACTCATCAGTGAGAACTGATGTCTTTAATCCTCAGTATCTCTAAAGCAACTATCCCCAGTCTTCCAGATCAGGCCCTTTGCTTCTCTTTAATATCTGTGGTTGTCTCCTCTTCAGTCTCCCTTTTCTTGCTTCCCTCTAATACTTCATCCTCATATCTGGCCTGTCAGAGTGAACATTCTGAAAGAAAGATCTGTTCTCAGCTTGTGGTGGTGTAATAGCCTTTATGAGCTTCATTATGCCAGTTCTTCACCATAACATTTAGGACCTTATAGAACTTGGCCCTGGATTGTCTTTCTGACCACAATTACTCCAAACATTTTCATGATGTCCTGATCCACCTTCATTTCTCCAAACAAGTAGTTCTGGTACTATATTTGTCTCCACACTTTCTCTACAGCCCTGGAATTCTCCTGGCTTGGCTAATTCTTAACTCCTTCAACAGACCAGTCAATTTTCACTGCTTTGGGAAATGCTTTCTTGATTCCTTGCTTCTGTGTCCTTCTCGGTGCTTGTTTCTCAGTCCTTCCCCGGCTGTAGTTGTGCATTGCTCTATCTCTCTTTGTTATTTGACTGAGAAATTGTTGGAGTCTTAAATCTCAGCACATATTCATAATTCTGTCATCTTGCCAGAGCCCATCATCTGTAAGTTGTAGATTGTATTTCTTCATAATGAAAACATTCAAAACATTCTGACTGAAATAAGATAGGGTTTTGAATTTTTTTCATTTAAGTGTCCAGAAGAAGGCGGTCCTTCTGGTGAAGAAAGTTGAAGACATTTCCAATATGAGAATGTTAAATCTAAGGTTTGTCAATATCCTCCAGAAAAACAAATTAAAAATTTGGGGTTATCTTTATATTAGACAAAAATCATTTATATCTGTGTCAAATAAAAATTATCTAGAATTTATCAGTCTTCTGAAAGTTAACATTCTATAGTATGTGGGCCTTGATAAAGAGTAGAGTAAATCATGTAAAGTTACCTTTTTCTGTAATGTGCTATGATCCTTGGTAGGTTTTTTAGACAGTAATCCAGTATGACATCAAGAAGGCACAAGTATAAAGATATAGATGTAGTGAAAGAAGGGCCATCTGTACCCCAATGTTTATAGCAACAATGGCCACGGTCACCAAACTGTGGAAAGAACCAAGATGCCCTTCAACGGAAGAATGGATAAGGAAGATGTGGTCCATATACACTATGGAGTATATGCCTCCATCAGAAAGGATGAAAACCCAACTTTTGTAGCAACATGGATGGGACTGGAAGATATTATGCTGAGTGAAATAAGTCAAGCAGAGAGAATCAATTATCATATGGTTTCACTTATTTGTGGAGCATAACAAATAGCATAGAGGACAAGGGGAGATGGAGAGGAGAGGGAGTTGAGGGAAATGGGAAGGGGAGGTGAACCATGAGACACTATGGACTCTGAAATCTGAGGGTTTTGAGGGGGCAGGGAGTGGGAGGTTGTGGGAACCAGGTGGTGTGTATTGGAGAGGGCACGAATTGCATGGAGCACTGGGTGTGGTACAAAAACAATGAATACTGTTACGCTGAAAAAAAAAAAAGGCACAAGTGTAATATTTTTGCTTTCCTTCCAGGTTTTGGATAATTTTTTAAATGGCACACCCATGATAACCTCCAACTGTTTTCATTGTTGCTTTGAGAAAGGAGAGAAAATTCATGTCTAAATGATGGAAGAAAAAAGGAAAAATATCAAGTTTATTTTCTACTTCTAGGTGGCAGCTTTTCTCTCTTTTCTGATTTGCACTGTAGCTTTTAAAATTCAGGCAATTTAACTGTGGAATCTAAATTCTGGCCACTTGTTTTCCTCTTACCTACATTATGACATTTATATCCTCTATGATAGCATAATTTTAATCCTTTTCCGAATTTGAGGTGACAACAGAAAGTCTACTTTCTTTAATTCAACAACGGAACATGTCAGTCTACATTTTCCCATTCATATTCATTTCTAACATAGAAGGAAGGACACAATTAAAGATGAGACTTATGGAGGGAGTAGAGGAGAGTTGAGCTACACAATTAAAAGGAGGATGAGGATAAATTCTGTAAGTTAAAAAAAGGACTAAGGTATGTTGATGAATTTGATTTCTCTTCCTCTTTATTCCCTAGAAGCTCAAATCAGGAGTCATTAAGTTTCTCAGTAATCCTTCCCATCCTCCTTTCCCCACATATGCATTTATTCCTTTTACTTTTTTCTTCCCTGTTTTAAACACATTTTGTTTGATTCTAATGACTTATACCTATGACTCTGGTCAGTAATAGAGATTTCAATGAATAATCTTTGTCACCAAAAAATTTTACATATTTATCCTCTGTAGATGAAATATTTCAAGTAAGTAAATTTCACATAAATTCTTCCTCAGGGATAAAACAGTTCAGAGTTCTAATATGAAACAAGCAACATAACAAGTTATTATAATATTTATATATTAAGTTATAGAAAGGAGTTCTGAGTTCTGTAAAAGTTCCTGTTTCTGGACAATCTTTAATTCTAACTATATGTAGTCTGGTCTGTCTGGTATAGTTTCTCTGTCCCCACCCTTGGGTTTGTTCTCGTTGACCATTATAGTAACAACTGGCCCTTATTGGGTACACACATCATGCCAGACACTTTGCCAAGACCTTTCCATGAGTTATCTTATTTAATCTCCACTTCAATCTATGAACCCCCGCTTAACAGATGAAAAAACTGATACCCAGGACTAATAATGGAATACATCAATGACACATGGTTTCTAATCAAGTTATATGTTCATGATTTTGAAGGTAACAGTTTAATGGAAAGAACTTTCAAAAGCACATCTGGGAACTTAAATTCTCATTTATGTTCTACTTTTAGCATTGTGCTGGTCTTTTCTGAATGTCTGGTAAGCAATGACCTCATCTGTAGATTGAGGAGTATTACAGTATATAAGCATTTTCTCAATTTACTCAGTGTAATTTTAAAGGTAAAAATAATGTTGGGCCACTTGGGCAGCTCAGGAAGTTGAGTGTCCAACTCTTGATTTCAGCACAGGTCATGGTCTCAAGGTCAGGAGATCCAGCCCCGTGTTGGGTTCTTGCCCCTCCTTCATCAATCTTTGTGTCTCCCCCCCCCTCCTAAAATAATAAATAAATTTTTAAAAAATGTCTATTGTCACATAAATTAGAGAAAAATTGGGTCAACAAAGTGAGTCATTCACCTAAAGCAATTCCTAAGGTCACTCATAGAAAATCCCTCTCTTGATAAGGCCACTTATTACTCCATCATAGTATAATGGGAGAAGAAAATGGTTAAGAGTCAAGTAATCATCTTTGCCTTCTGTTTTCAGATCTACTAGCTATATAACCATGGATCAATCACTTTACCTTTTTTGTGCATCTTTATAAATGACAACCATACTCTCCTCTTAGGTGTGGTATCTTGATTAAATGAGATGTCCCATGTGAAGTGGTTAGCATGTAATATGCTACTTTTCCTCTCCTCTTAAAGTTAACTTTTTTTTTAAACATCCCTTTCTCAAAATTTCTGCCCCAGAATTTCATATCCTTCCTTTTCTGTTGTTGTTCTGGTATAAATCCTGGTTACTTATTTACTGTCTCAAATAAAGATACTATTCTATTCTACTCAGCACTATGGTATTTGCATACCAGTTTACTATTCTCTTCAGAAAGGTTGGCAGAACAAGGCGTCTTCCTCAGTATTCTCAGCTATAAGGATTCATAATTATGATCATTACTAATCATGAATGATTCTTACCTATTGCCATAGGTCACACATATAATTATTATATGCACATAGCTCTGTAAATTGGTTGACTGGAAATAGCAATGGAGGAATGCTGTTTGGCTTGGACATAGAATATGAATCTTTGTGTAGTCAGTTGAGCCCCGACTCTTAGTTTCTGTTCAGGTTGTGGTCTCAGGGTCGTGAGATTGAACCTTGTGTGGGGCTCCACATTCTGTGTGGAGTCTGCTTAGGACTCTCCTTCCCAGGGAAGCTGAGTGGCTGAGACCATTAATGTTGGGCTCAGGTCTTTATCTCAGGTCTTGATCTCCAGGTCCTGGATTGGAGCCCTGCATGGGGCTTCCTGCTTAGCTGGGAGTCTGCTTCTCCCTCTCCTTCTGTTCCTCCATCACCTTTCTCCCCTGCTCCTGCATATGTGCTCTCTCTGTGTGTCTCTCTCAAATAAATAAAAATTTTTAAAAAGATTCCCCTTCCTTCTCTCCTTATTCCTCCTTTCCCCCTCAGCACTCTCTCTCTCTCTCTCTCAAATAAATCAATCTTTAAAAAAATGAAGAAGAATATGAGTCTTGTTCTACTGTCACATATATACCATCCTGAAAGAGAATACATATATGGAGATCAAGACCAGAAAAAAAATGTAATCCTTATAACTTAAGTTATAACTTAAAACTTAACTTAAAACTTTTCCTAAAACCTAGTATGAGTTACACTGAACCAGATTAAAGGGTCATTGTGCCTAGGCTACTTTTTCCCTGAGTTTATACCTACTTCTGATGGCAACAAGACAGTCCTACAAAATGCATGGAGTGGAGAGACAGGGAGACTATACTGCCCATGCCAGTTCTTTCTGAGGCAGGCATAACTTTCCCAAAGCCATCTCACTGCCAGCCTGGAGAGAGAAAGGAAAACAATGTGTATCTCTGTGTCGACTAAAAGTCTTATTATAGGGCCATGTGTGAAAGCCTGTGGTGGCAAGTCATGTAAGTGAATATATTAGTTATATGGCGGGCAGGTTCTGGGCAGTATTTGACCTTACTGAGGGGAACAGGTGCCCCCAAAGTCTATAATCATTACCACATAGGAATGCAGAACCAATGTAGTAGAATTTTCTGATTGTCAATATATTTAAAATCCATATTTTTATGCAAAGTCTTTTGATAGAGAATTACTTGTAACTTGCTCAAATAAAACCCTGAACTGATTTAACAAAACATATCTCTAGATTATGTACACACAACTTCATCAAACCAAGAGACAGTGTAAGGATTTCACAAAATATGTTGGCTTTAGTAACACAGGTGATTTGCAGCTAGGTTCACTCTAGTATATTCTGTATGTACATGTATTTATTTTATCTAAAAAATGTCCAGTATAACTCCAAAATAACTTGAAGCCATTTACTAAGATTTTAGTTATCAAGAAAAGTTTAGTTTAGCTATCAAGAAAAGCTATGTTCTTTTTAAAAATATATGTGTTATACCCATTCTCAAAGAATTTTTAAAGTCTCTTGAAAAAAATTTTTTTGTGGATTTTTAAATTCAAGAGCATTTCTTAAATAGACCATCACATTTCCTCTGTGTTAGGAGAGTTGAGGGAGGGAGTAGAGAATCTTTATTCTGTTCCTTTTTTGTTGTTCCAGTTTATTTTTATAATGAATTTTAACAGTTGAAATCTAAAACAAGGATTTAAAACAATGACACCTGAGTCAAAACCAGAGCATGTGGTTTAAACATGATCAACAAAATCATATGGATGTTGGAGGTACCATACACTAAAAGTCAGCTAGAAAGTGAAATATTTCAGAGAATATATGCCTACAGGGGAGTAGTCACTATAACACAAATTGGAGGAGAGATTTCTGAGAAAAAAGGGAAAGCTAGTGTGTTCTAAGATGGCCAACCAAGCCATCAGGGGGATCCCAGTCCCTGCCCAGGGGCCCTTCTGAGTTCTTCTTCCTGCCTGGCTTCCCTTGTGCACCAAAAAATGCCACATATATGGAAGTAAAAGTGTATAAATTACCCCTTTGCTTGTGCTTGGGGCTCAGACCTTTGGATATCACTCTCCTCTAAGCCCACTGGTGTCAAATAAACCTCCTATCCTCCAAGATCTCTGAGTGCTGTTTGATTCTTCCATTGGGCAATGCAGTCCTGGTTCCATAACACTAGTAAAAATGTCTCATTGACAGAGATGTTGGCAAGTGATACCAACTATGCATCTTAAATAAGAAAATGCAATAATATATCACGATTTAATTAGCAAGATGAGCAGCTTGTAGTTTACTGTTTTGTCTTTATCAAAATGATTTTTATGGAAGAAAAGAATTGGTTTGCTTTTCTGGTGAATGATGTTTAAGTAATTACTGAAGGAGTTATGGTGTTTTTTGAGTAACACTAGCAGAACATACTTAAAATATAATTGATTTGTGAGTCAATTTCTGGTCTGTAGATTTGAAACTCACCTACTGAGAGAGGAAAAGGGGCCACACTATTCATAGCTCTTTCAATTAGGTTTTCATACTTCTACATTAACTTTGGTGATTCACTGAGACCTCAATGATTGAGTATAATAAGAAGTTAAATGTTAAATTTTTAGTTGAAATTAAAACCAGAGGGGGAAAATCTAATTAAACAGAACTTTGATTTTGCCAATTTATCGTTTGATCTAAAAAGAACTGAATAGCCCTGAAGGTGAATTGTAGTTAAGGAATTTACAGTAACAATTCTTATAACTAACAATTCTTATAACTCATTCCTTTCTTATTTTTTTTCATTCCTTTCTTATTTTAATTTTCTTGATTTTCTTTTCTTTAAATAATCAGGGACATTTTTTAAAAGATTATTTATTTATTTATTTGACAGACAGAGATCACAAGTGGGCAGAGAGACAGGCAGAGACAGAGGAAGGGAAGCAGGCTCTCCGAGGAACAGAAAGCCTGATGCGGGGCTCGATCCTAGGACCCTAGGATCATGACCTGAGCCTAAGGCAGAGGCTTTAACTCACTGAGCCACCCAGGAGCCCCTAATCAGGGCATTTTAAGGGATTATATCAGGCAGACATTTTGTCTGGTAAAGTTTGTTCAGCTTGTCAATTTTGTAAATTATTTGTGGAATAAGAGGAAAAAGAGAAAGAGTGGCTAAGAGATTCAAAGACATCTACTTTAAAAAATTAGAAGGATTAGAAATTCAAAAAAGAAATCAAAATTAACTATGAAAGGTAACTAGGAATTAATAGCAAGTCTCAGATAGGGAGGTACATAATCAGTTCACCTACAGTGGCCATAGTATAACTTTAATATGTATGTCCCAAATTGTACAATACTTCTCTTAGTCTAGGATTTCTGATTTAATATTCTTTCTCTTTTATTTCCTCTAATTTCTTACTTTTCGGTTTTTCTTTTAATTTTAATTATTTGATTTGTTATAAATTATATTTAATGTAAGACTCCGAAACATTTTTGGAAGTGGGCAAAAGGTGCAGAAATAGCCACCAATAAATGAATAAACATCCAATAAGTGAATATACAAATAATCATGTATAGACTGAAGTTTTCTCCATGCGTAGTGGTAGTAATGGATCTTGGATTTTGGTGAGAGGATTTCTGAGTTAATAAGATCTTGAGTATCAGAGTTCTGTGAAAAATCAGCAACAGACTGGAAATTTACCCTACTGTGATGTTTTATGCCAATTAACCATATTTTACTTGCTTTCTCTTTGTCCTTAGGCAATATTTTCAAGATGCCATCCTCAGAAAAGTCACTGAAACCACATTTATCCTTCACTTGGGTCCCCAGCAGAATTCTCAAAATGACAGATTTATGTTGCCTACTAACTTTGCTCCCAGTTCCCATATATTTTGTTCTATCTGCCTTTATTTTCTATGTATTTATTTTCCCTGTCTTCTAGAGTTATCTTCCCCAGGTTCAGGGCATCCAACCTTGTCTTCTGTCTAGACTTTACTGTTTGACTTACCCCTTTATCTAATTTTAATAGCCAAGCCTCTGCTTTAAACCCAGGTTGTTTTCCTAACCTCTTTATACTTTACACTTTACCTTTGCTGGGTCCTCTGAAAGGATCACATGCTATTATGCATATGGCTAAGCTTTTTATTTATCTTCTATTTTATCCTCAGTTCTTAGAAAATCTCCCTCTTAGTCCTTGACTATCTCACCTCCCTTTGTCTTTAACTGGTCAATTGATGACCACTATAAATACCGGACCAAGATTCATTAAATATCCTCCATTGTTTCCATCAGTGGCTCATTTCCCCACTTCTTCAGAGTTTAACAGTTGACAAACTTCTACTCAGTTCTCCTTAAGGGACATGGACGAGGTAAGACATATCCTTATTGTAACTCTTTTCCTGCTTATTTTTCTATCTTCCCTTATTGGAAAATGGCATCATCATCAGGCTTCTTCATTTTCACATCCTTTCACCATGAGAATTGTCTGGCACGTAATAGATGCCCAGGAAACATTTATTACATGAATGAATGAATGAATAGGTGTTATAGAGTTAAGGATGACAAAGACTTGACCCTATGATCAATACATTTATAATCTAGTAAGGAATATATTTATAGCAACAAATAATATCAATAGAATTAGCATATGTGATGTCAGATAATTATATATATTTGCCAAGAAGGCAGATATAGTTTAAAGGTGTTATCTGGGAAGACTTTCAGTGGTGCTTGCATCATTCATTCATTTTTCAAAGATAATTAAGATCTTGGTTTTAAGTACTTTGGGTGTTAAGGGTAGAATAGTAAAAATCATATCAAGGAAATTGTTCTTGAAGAGTTTTCATTCTTCTAAAAAAAAGAAGAGTAGCTAAAAAATTAAATAGTAAATGAGTACATAGATAATTAAATATGAAAACTTCAGACTAGTATTTGTTACTTAGAACAAGAATCTATAGTCATTCATGATTCTTCCTTTTTTTCTTATTCCTTAGTTTAGATCCATGAGTAAGTCATGTTGGTGCCATTTTCCAAATATATCCTGAATCTGCATTTTTCTACAATTTCATAATGATCACCCTAATAAAGATACCCTGAAGTTTTTTCTGCCTACAGCTTATTTGCATTCACTATTTCCACTTTTTCTTCTTCTTCTTCTTTTTTTTTTTTTTTTTTTTTTGGTTTGAGATTTTATTTATACATTTATTTAACAGAGAGAGAGATCATAAGTAGGCAGAGAGGCAGGCAGAGAGGAAGGGAAGTAGGCTCCCTGCTGAGCAGAGAGCCCAATGAGGGACTCAATCCCAAGACCCTGAGACCAAGACCGGAGCTGAAGGCAGAGGCTTAACCACTGAACCACCCAGGTGCCCCACTATTCCCACTTCTTGTAATTTGCTTTCTCCAGAACTTTGTGGGTGATACCTTCTCAACAATGAGGTCTTGGCTTAAATGTCACTTCCGTAGAAGTGCCATCTTTGTCATCCTATAGAAAAAACACTCAAACCTAGCATTCTCTAACATATTATAGTGTTTTGACTTAATGATGTTTCCTTGCCTGGATTAATGAAATAGCTTTAAAAATCCACCACATCCACTTCTTTCTTCTCTTCTCCTATTATCCTGGCCCCAGTTGCCATCTTCTCTCAGCTGCCAGGCCACAATAAATTCTCCCCATAGGAGCTAGGGTAAGCATTTAAAATATCGAATTAATTAATTCCGCTGAGTTTTTTTTTTTTTCTTTAACCAATTGAACCACCCAGGTGGCTCAAGATTTTATAAAAATACTGGTTTTATAAAACAAGATTTATGAGGAGAGATTTTTGAGGTACTGGTATGTGTCTGTGGTAGAGGGAGAGGCAATATCTTTGTCCTGGAGCAGGGAGCAGTCCAGCTAGTTTAGGGCAGGGGAAATGTTGGAATTCTGCTTTTGCTCCTCTCTCTAACCTTGGTCAACCCCCTCACCAATTTCCCGTGTAATAAGCAATGCCTGTCTCCACACCTGCTGACTCTGGCCTCTTGTCCAAGTATCCCCAAGAGTAAAATCAGGGTAACTCAGAGTGCTGTGCTTGTGAAGAGCTGAGAAAAAATGCTGGCAAATAATTGATCTGGGCAATTTCTTTTCTTTCTAAATTCTTAAACCTGGGGAATTACAATTCAAATAGTACCTTATTCTAATGATATTTCTTATTAGAGGGCAGAGAATGAAGAGAACATTATTCTAATGATATTTCTTATTAGAGGGCAGAGAATGAAGGTTTGACCTAAGGAAATGTTTTATGAACTGTGGAGTGATTGATTGTAGTTTTCTGGTCTCTGGGTCTCTATACTCCAAGGCTCATTGATGACCCTCTAGTCCTATCCCCTGAGCTCATTATGATTAACATTGATATGGATTTAGATTTTTTAAGGTAACAATTTATGTGAGAATAGAAAAGAATAGATTCCCTACCCATACAAATTATTGAATGTAAGTAAATTAGAACTTGGAATATGAAGGCTTAATAAAATATTTTAGGAATATGCAGGTTTCAGGTGTTTTGCTAGACAAAAACCTGCATTGAAAATGTTTTGGAATGAAGTTCTTAAAGAAGAGGAAGAACAAAATCCAGGATATGTGAAAAGGCATATGAGGTAAAAATGATCAAATGCCTGAGTAAAATATATCATTGTCTTAAAAGATACACAGAACAAAAGGAAAAATATGTTAATATTACTACAGAATTAAATATATATAATGTAAACATGTATCAACATATTCCTTGAATGGTAGGTACTTAAAAATAAATTTAACAGAAATTGTTCAAGATTTCTACAGAAAAATATATGAACTTATTGAGATATTAAAAGATAAATAAATAAATATACCATGTTCATCGAATGGAAGACTCTATACCATAAAGATTCTAGCTTTCCCTAAACTGATTCATAGATTGGGTGTAATCAAAATCTCAACTGGATTTTTCATGGAACTTGATAAAATGATACTAAAATATATAAACGTCAAAACACCCTAGGGCATTTCTAAAGATAGTCAAAGGGATGAAAAAGATGCCCAGAGAAACAGAAAGTCCAGAATCAAATTACATGTCATGCAATTCTGTGTAAGAAAGAGGTGGCATGGAAAATCAATGTATAAAGGAAGTACTGTTCAATAAATTAAACCTCCCAAAATTATTATTGATATTTAAAAAGGTCAAATTAGATCTCAGCTACCTAGTTATTACTTAATAAACACTGTTTGCTTGTAAAGACAAAGTCCAGATGTATAAAGGATTGAAATATCACATACAATTTTTTTATAAATTTAGATAGTGTAGATATGAATACTTTAGAAGTTAGATGAAAAAACAGCTTTGAAATAAGATTTTAAAAACATGGACAAAGCATTTTTGTTTTTAAATTATGAACTCCTAGGGCCACCTGGATGGCTCAGTCGGTTAAGCAGCTACCTTCAGCTCAGGTCATGATCCCAGGGTCCTGGAATTGAGTCTTACATTGGGCTACCAGGTCAGCGGGGACCCTGCATTCCTTCTGCTTGCTACTTTCCCTGCTTGTGCTCACTGGGTCTTTCTTTCTCTGACAAATAAATAAATAAAATCTTAAAAAAAAAATGAACTCCTATTCATCCAGAGATAACAGGAGTTGGAGAAAATATGAATCTATGGCATTTTTAAAATGTTCCTTTTAGAAGTAGAAGTTGGTACAACTACTCTGGAAAACTACCTCTCAAAAATGAGCAGTTGCATTTCTTGTAGCTCAGCAGTTTTACTCTTCAGTATATTCCCAAGAGGAACTCTTGCATGTATTTAATAGGAGATATGAATGCAAGGATGTTTTTTGCAGAAACATGCACAACAGCAAAGCTTTATAAACAACCAAATGACCCTCAACAGGAGAATGAATATAATAAGCACACAACAGAATATTATATAGTTATCAGAACAAATGGTTTATAGTAACATGGATGACCTTTAACAAGCTAATATTAAATTAAGATGTAGGTTTCATATATCATGAAATAATTTCTATAAAAGAAATGCAACAAATATGAAGTATAAATATACTTTTTAGGAAGACCTAGGAGAAAAAAAAAGTGATGAGTGACATTCAGTTCATGGGATGAGAGCCTCAGTGGCTGGGCTGACAGTGTGGGAGACAAATTGATGGTAGATTCTATGGTTATATCAAAGTTTTAACTCTTCTTTTAAATAATGGCTTATGGCTACATATAATATTAATGTAAATAAGTAATATATAACTAACTAAATTAAAGTAGACCCTGGAGGAAACCATGACAAAATTATGTTAAGAACCAAAAATTTGTTTAATCTAAATCAATGTCCTTGAGGTCCAGTTATTTAAAAAAAAAAAATCAGATGTCACTCATCTCCTTTAAATTCTCTGGACTTCCTCTTGGACTTAGCAAAAAACAAAAAAAGTGAAGTAGGCTGTGATAGTTTGGCCAGCACTTCTGGTACTTTGCATTGTGTTCCCTCTGCTTACCTCTGAATTTAGCTTCAGGTTTGAGGGACCATTCTCGTATGTGATAGTAACATCCTCTTAATGTGCTCCCTTTGTTTCTCTACTTTTCTTTCTCAAATTTTTCTCTACAACTTGGGAGCTCTCCTAACAAGAACCAGGAAAAAAGTAGGGGAATTAACACTGGTAACACCCTGACCCTTGGTGAATGGGAGTGTGTGATAAATGTCCAAGCCTCCATTCCTTTGAGGGAAAATGCTAAGGCTCATTCTATACTGTTTCTCAAGGCGGTCTCCAGGGGAATTGACCTCCATATATCACAGATGCTTTCATACACAGATCAGCTCCACAAAACACCTTGTATTGACTTTTTCTTCTTTTCTCTCTCACTCTGTTGCTTATTCCATTCTTTTAAAAATATATAACTTCCAAATGAACTGCCTGGTTGCAAATGCTTGTCTTGGGCTCTCCCTAGGGAGCACTCAAAGGAGACAGGGAGCAACTGCAGTGATGATGGGATGATGGTGGGAGTAAGCCTTACCATTTGGTAGGTTATACGGAGCCTCTTGAGGTAGATACTTAGGAGTTGAGATTGAGCAATAGAGGTACCATGCCATGTGATGAGCCGGGGGAAAAGAGCCTTCCAGTCAGAGAGCCCAGCAAATGCAAGAACCCTGGAGAGGAAGAGAAGCTGTGAGTAACAAACTCATTTCAGCTTTTCTCTCTCTCCTTTTTCTTTTTCTTCTTCTTCTTCAAAAAAAGTTTTTATTCATTGTTTAAAGTTTTTATTGAAATTTCAGTTAATTAAACAAGTGTAATATTAGGCATACAAATTAGTGATTGAACACTTACATACAACACCTGGTGCACCACGAAAAGTGTCCTCCTTAATCCCCATTACCTGTTCAACACTCCTCTCTGATAAACCTCAGTTGTTCTCATAATTAAGGGCCTGTTTCTTTGTTTTCCTTCTCTCTCTTTTTTCCCCTGTGAGGCTTCTATCCAGCTCCACTGCCCCCACCCTGGTTCAAGCTATAACAGTCTCTCAGAAGGACCCATGTAGTAGCCTCATTGTTGGACTTCCCACTTCAAATCTTCACTTTAATCAGTTTTTACAATGTATAATAATGAGCACAAGTCTATAACTGCATCTGCTGTTCTCTCACAGCCTTTCAGTGACTTGTCACCGCAGTTAGAGTAATGGCCAAAATCCTTATCATGGCCTATGAGGCTAAAAGTTCTGCTCTCAATTCCGAAGTGTGGGGAGGCTCTCATACCAATAAGCAATTCTCTGGATACCAGATGCATTTCGTACAATTCAACTTAATTCTGACACTGTCTACCCTAGAGAGTGTCAGATGCCCCTGACCCCTTAAGGGCTTGGTCCTATTAGGAGTGGCCCCCTTTGGAAACCATTCGCATACTTAGGTTGTTAAATGTTCCTCTGGGCAACCTGCTACAATTTGGAGGTTCTCGGGATCTACTCCTTGGGTTTGATTAATTTGCTAGAGTGGCTTAGAGAACTCAGGGTTACTTACTAGAATACCAGTTTATTACAAACAGATATAACTCAGGAACAGCTAGACAGAATAAGTCATAGGACAAGGTAAGGGCAAAGGCGCGGAGCTTCCTTGCTATCTCCAGGTAAACTACTCTCCCCAAATCTCTACAAGTTCACCAACCTGGAAGATCTCTGAACCCATCCTTTTAGGTTTTTATGGAAGCTTTATTACATAGGCATTACTGATTGTATCATTGTGATCTAGCCTTTAGCCCCTCTCCCCTCCCCGAGATCAGAGAGTGAGACTGAACATGCACCTCTAGTCAAAAAGTTGGCTCCACACACAAGACACACAAGCCACCTGCATCCTTAGGTGGAGTCCACCTGTCACATTGTTAACATAGCAAAGCCTTCTGAGCTCTCTTCACTTAGGAAATTCCAAAGGCTTTAGGAGCTCTGTGCCAGCAGCAGTGGGGGACAAAGCCCAAATATACATTTCTTATTGTAAATCACAACATCACAGAGGCCTTGAATAATCTGGGCACTATATCCCTGTCTAGCTTTAACTCAGGTCTTCCCACTCACACCCTTTGTGTTTCAGCCACAATAACCCTCTTCCTTTCACATAGACATTGCCTATTCTCTTCTCCTACAGAATCTTTGTTTATGCTGTAACCTGCTTTGGGAATGTGTTTCTCTGCCTCCCCAATAGTGAATTAACTCCCACTCATCCCTCATGTTTGGCACAGAACTGGAAAGGTGACCGTTAAATCGGTTTCTTCTTCTTGGGCACAGATCTGAAACTATTTCCTCAGATTTCTACTTTTACGGTTGAATCATCAGCTGTTCCCAACAGAATGTGAAGGGAAGTTACCTGTCACCTGGCTGAGACACATCCAAATTTGTGTGCTATCCACAGGCTCTCTTTCTTTCCCTTTCCTGGGTGTCATATGTTGAAGGTAGCAGAAGTCTTAGAAGCAAGAAACCTGGGTGTCTGAGCTGTTGTTCAGAGGACTAATGCTCAGGAGTAATGCTTCCTGACTGGGAATGTCCATAGTGACTTTATGTAAGTTTGGCCACTGATATTTGAGATTATAATGGTGGTCCTTTCTTCATTCTCACTAATTGAAGGCTCAGAAGTCCCCTCCTTGGGGAAGTCTTTCCCAACTGCCCCCCAACCCCCAACTGCCAGCCAGGCAACACACACGCATGATTTGTCATGGAATTGCTTAACTTCCTTTCACAATAATTTTCCTGTTTTGCATTTATACATTTATTTGTGTGATTATGTGGTTAATGTTCATTTCTCCTACTGGACTGTACTCTCCATGAGGGCAAAGCTATGTCTTCTTTTTCCTCACCCTTTATCCATTGTAGGCACTTCATACATATTTTTGAACAGAATAAATGTAAAAAGACTGACCACCTGGAGCTATCATTCTGTCTAAATTTGGACATAGAAGATTCTGATACTTGCTATGCTTACTGTACTGCCCTTCTTCCCTATAAAGAATGACAACACTTGCACTCCACCTGGGCTTCTGGCTCCGTCAGTGATGCCCAGCTATTCTTTGACAGTGTGGTTAGTCTCCAGGTGCTAAATATCATTCATATTTCCACTTAATCCTGGCTCACACCTCCTCCCATCGGCAGATATTTTTCTTGTAGACTGTTTGAGAACTTTGACCGCATTCTTTTTTTTTTTTTTTTTTAAGATTTTATTTATTTATTTGACAGACAGAGATTACAAGTAGGCAGAGAGGCAGGCAGAGAGAGGAGGAAGCAGGCTTCCTGCGGAGCAGAGAGCCCGATGCGGGGCTCGATCCCAGGATCCCGGGACCATGACCTGAGCCAAAGGCTGAGGCTTAACCCACTGAGCCACCCAGGTGCCCCGCTTTGACCGCATTCTTATCTGCAAAATTAGAAAGTCTGTAATTCTTGAAATTGTCTGTTTTTGTGCCCTCTGTGTGTGTGTGTGTGTGTGTGTGTAGGTGCTCTTGTGTATATGAGTGTGTTCATTTAGGTTCCAAGAAACCTTGACTTTGAAGAGAAATAAATAATGTCCTCATGACTTTCTCTCAAGCATGGAAATGTATAACACAATTAATTTGGTTATTTTTCCCATAATTACCATTAGCTAACCCTGAATTCCAATTTCACAATGTCAGCTGCAAACTATTAACCATGTTACAGTGTTTTTCCCTTTAAAATAGTGTGGTAAATTATTTCACCCTAAGATATTTATGATATAATATACATGTTTTATTAAGTGCTTTGGCTATGTTAATTTTTTATCTTGGAACATTAACATCTACCTCATTACTAATGTTATAATCTTTTGGTCTAGTGGTATTTTCAGTACCTACTACATTCTATATAAATATTAAACTTTGGCTGAGAAATCATATAAAACCTTAAGTTTATATTGTGACTTACAGTTTTAGTGTATGTTTCCTGCACATTTTCTTTTTTTCTGTTGCCAAACAAAAACAAGTATCATTATGCCATTTTATGTGTGTGGAACCTGACTTCAGGGAAGTGATGTGTCTTGATCTAGGTCATGAAGCTCTAGAAAAGCGGGGACATAGATTGTCTTTGGATTCCAGCTCCTAGAGGTTTCAGAAGAACTTTTTACATTTCTTATTTTTCCTGGAAGTACCAGAGTGCAGATTCTTCACTACCCATACCTAAGTTTCTTTAGGCTCTACAATCCTTATCCTCATTTTTTTTTTTTTTTTAATAATGTTGGGACTGACACCTCTAATGCCAGGGCCACCAGTCATTACACTGCATTCCCCATGAAGCCAAACTAGGTGAGAGTTGCTCTTTTCTTTTCCTCCTTTGCTCAAATAAATCAGCAAGTACTTTTTAAATATCAATCAGCTTAGCATTGTGAAGAACAAATTAGCATGTATGAAACAATGATGAGTAACACCAACACCATGAGACTCGCACGATTTTATACTGTATCAAACGGCAGAGGAAACTAATTGAGACAGAGATATACAGAAAACAGGCTGGACAGGGATCCAAGCATCAATTTTTTGTCATGGATATGCCTCCGCCCATCACTAGAAAATAGTGATATGGGATTTCAGGAAAAAAAAAAGAAAGAAAGAAAAAAAGAAGACAGCTTACCACAAAGCCTCTTCAAGAGAAGGGGTACTTTAAAAAGAAGGAATGGTGTTTAGTTCACATGGAAAAATATAAGTACAAGTATCAATGTGGAGATGGGCTTAGAGACTTCTTAAGAGAGGGAAAACTTACCTGTTTATTAAGGGCCTGTGATGTACCAAACACTGAAATTCCCATTTTCCAAACATCATTTCATGTTGTCTTCACAACATTTATGTGAAAACAGGATATTGATGAGAAATATTTCATATCCATGCTTTCTCGTATTTTTATTTTTTAAAATTTTAAATTTTTAAAATTTATTTCTCGTGTCTTTATTTAAAAAAAAAAATTTTTTTAAGATTTTATTTATTTGACAGTGAATGAGAGAGCACAAGTAGGCAGGAGCAGCAGACAGAACAGGAGAAGCAGGATCCCTGTTGACCAGGAAGCCTGATGTGGAGTTCTATTCCAGGACTGCGGAATCATGACTGGAGCTGAAGGCACATGCTTAACTGACTGAGGCACTTAGGTCACCCCCTCCAACACTTTTTAATATTTTATTTGATAGAGAGAGAGAACACAAGCAGGAGGAACTTCAAATCTTGTACAATAAAGGAAATTGCTTAGTATTAAGAGCCCATTGTCACCTTGTGAATGTTCCTTAGTAGCTGCTGTGAAATCAGAGGATTTTTCCCCTTCCATTTTTTTTTAAGAGTTTATTTATTTGATGGAGAGAGATCACAAGTAGGCAGAGAGGCAGGCAGAGAGAGAGGAGGAAGCAAGCTCCCTGCTGAGCAAAGAGCCCGACGTGGGGCTTGATCCCAGGACCCTGTGTTCATGACCTGAGCCAAAGGCAGAGGCTTAACCCACTGAGCTACCCAGGTGCCCCCCCACACTTCTATTTTCTTTCAATAAATATATACCAGGCGATTTGCATCAAAAAAGAAAAAAAAAGATGTTAAAGACATAGTCTTTGCCTGGGAAAACTTAAGAGTCTAGCAGGAAACAGAGAGAACATAAATAACCACTATGGAATAAGAATGGGACTGGAGACGAGTCAATAATTAGCACTAAGTGAGCACCTTCTACATACCATATACTTTTAGACATGCATCATCTGCATGCATTATCTCATTTATCTTCCAAGAATCATCCAAGAAGCGCATTAGTGTGCCCATGTCAAGTGTAATTAAATGTCAGAGTAATTCAGAAAATTACTCCTAGTCACACAGCCACACAGTTAATTTTCAAGCTACATCTGATGGACACAGAGCTCACGTTCTTCACAGACCAGGTGCCCAATAAAAGGTAGCAGTTACTATGGTGTTCTCATTGTTTAGAATCTTTGTTTAGCTATTATACTACACACACGTACACTTCCCTGAGAGCAAATCAGAGAGCACCATCGAACCACATGAATTTAATTAATCTCTGTGATTTTCTTAAATAAAATGATTCTGCATTCCTTCTCAGATTCTGATTTCTTACCGGATACTTAATCTTTTTAATTCTAAGTAAAAGGACAGACCTGGGGTGTCTGGCTGGCTCAGTAGGTAAAACATCTGACTGTTGATTTGGGTGTCATGAGTTCAAACCCCAGGTTGGGTGTAGAGATTACTTAAAAAAGAAAAGAAAGACAGACCTGTTTTAAGTACTGTCTACATTTAGCTGTAGGAGAAGCCAGAGAATAGCAGCACTGACCTAATTCTGCAGGCTGAGTCACACAAATCTTTAAGTGCCAGGTTCGCTGGAGGTGGGAACTCAGCCCACACTTGAGTACCTGATGCTTTTTTGCAGCTTTTCTGTGACTTGGGAGTGACTTCCTAGAGTTGAGGTATTCACAGAGCTCTGTTCATTCTGGTTTGCCAAAGATAACCCATTTTTGTTCCAAAAATACATAGGAGTAAAGCTCATGAATGCTGTTTTAAATCAAATAATTATAAAAAACAAAGAATTTGATCTCATGTAAGATATATTTAATTAATCAGAAGAAGGCTTCTGTCTGCACATCAGCACAGTGGCTTGTGGTCAAATGGATTTCTGAATCAGATAATGACAGGTACTTATTTTGTGAATATTAATATTCTGTCACAAATAGATCTTTCTTTTTGACTAAAAGGCTCATGTGCTTCTTAACTAAGTGGATGATTTGTTGCACTCCTTTTAGCAGGTTTAGATGGGTTCTAATTTAATCTTCTTTTCCTGGGAACATGAGTCAGTACCACACAGTGAGGGAACTTCTGGTAGCTGGCAGCAAGGAGTGGTGAAATAGGGGACACTTTGTTTTTCAAAAATCTGGGAATAAATACGTTAGCATTGTTCCTCATTATTTTGTGTGACTCAAAACTCTCTGAGTCTCACTTCACTCACAGGTTCAATTACTTAGTTTGAGAATTAAATGATGACCCGTTTATCTATTTTATTATCATTAGCCACTCAAGACACAAGATATGCTTTAATATATACAGATTTTTACAATAAGAACTCTTTATACTTAAATTTTTCAATATAGATTGATACAATTTGAGGAGGAAAGTTAACTGGACAGTAAATATCAACTTGGTCAATCTGTATTTCACTACCGAGAAATTCTGATTTGAAGAACTTAGAATACAGACCCCCATAAGCATAGAGTTGTATATTTAAAATTGAAGAATTGGGCACCTGGGTGGCTCAGTGGGTTAAAGCCTCTGCCTTCGGCTTGGGTCATGATCCCAGGGTCCTGGGATTGAGCCCCGCATTGGACTTTCTGCTCATCAGGGAGCCTGCTTCCTCCTCTCTCTCTGCCTGCCTCTCTGCCTACTTGTGATCTCTCTGTCAAATAAATAAAATCTTTAAAAATAAATAAATAAAATTGAAGAATTATTTATAGAACTGCCCTATGACCCAACAACAGCACTGCTGGGTATTTACCCTAAAGATACAAATATAGTGATCCAAAGGGGCACGTGCACCCGAATGTTTATAGCAGCAATGTCCACAATAGCCAAACTATGGAAAGAACCTAGATGCCCATCAACAGATGAATGGATCAAGAAGATATGGTATATATACACAATGGAATACTATGCAGCCATCAAAAGAAATGAAATCTTGCCATTTGCGACAACATGGATGGAACTAGAGCGTATCATGCTTAGCGAAATAAGTCAAGCAGAGAAAGACAACTATCCTATGATCTCCTTGATATGAGGAAGTGGTGATGCAACATGGGGGCTTAAGTGGGTAGAAGAAGAATCAATGAAACAAGATGGGATTGGGAGGGAGACAAACCATAAGTGACTCTTAATCTCACAAAACAAACTGAGGGTTGCTGGGGGGGAGGGAGGTTGGGAGAAGGGGGTGGGATTATGGACATTGGGGAGGGTATGTGCTTTGGTGAGTGCTGTGAAGTGTGTAAACCTGGTGATTCACAGACCTGTACCCCTGGGCATAAAAATATGTGTCTATAAAAAATAAGAATTTAAAAATAAAAAGCTGTCAACTAACCCAGTATCTGTGATTTACCTATATCTTAATTATTCTTGTTATTTTGAATAAATTTACATGAGTTAATAAAAAAATAAATAAATAAAAAATAAATAAAATGAGAAATCGGAGAGGCCAAACTGAGAGAATTTATTGTGGGAGGGACTTGGCAATTTATATTATTAATTGAATTAAATACTTGCCAACCTTAGAAAGAGTCAAATGAAACTATGTAAACTGACTTGGAGAGAAATCTCTGGCCTTTTGATAAGTAAAAAAAAACCCAAAAAACAATTTATAGGACAATGTTTTATGATGATCCTTAGTACAAAAATCTCAAATTGGGGGACGCCTGGGTGGCTCAGTTGGTTGGGCAGCTGCCTTCGGCTCAGGTCATGATCCCGGCATCCTGGGATCGAGTCCCACATCGGGATCCTTGCTCTTCAGGGAGCCTGCTTCTCCCTCTGACTCTGCCTGCCTCTCTGTCTGCCTGTGCTCACTCTCGCTCTCTCTCTGACAAATAAATAAATAAAATCTTTAAAAAAAAATCACAAATTGGTAACAACAGTTTCATCATCATATCGGTCTCATTTTGGGAAAACAGAATTGCAGATTTCTTCATCTTTTTTTACAATTTTTTATTTTTATAATTATGACAAAGATCATTACTTTTATAAGAAATATTAAAGATTAAAAATCTGTATCCTCCGGAAATCACATTTCAACATATTTACCCAACTGACTTGAAAACCTAAAACTGCCTGCAAATGCTCATAGCAGTTTTATTCATAATCACCCAAAACTGGGAGCAGTCGGGATGTCCTTTAGTCAAATAATGGAGTAACAGTCTATCATATATGCATACAATTGAATATTTTTCAGTTATAAAAGTGAATGAGCTACCAAGCCATGAGAAGATATAAAGGAAAGCAAGAAAGTACTGGGGGTAAAAATAAATGAAAACAACCAGTACTGAGGGAGTTATGTCAGAGGAACATAGGAGCTAACTAAAAGAGCTCTGAACAAGTTGAGCAACAAAATAAAATAGAAACATATTGCAATTCAAAAAATAGAAATATATTACAGTAAAATAAACATCAGTGAATCCATATTCACATAAATAAATTATTGAATAAATCAACAAATGAGGGAGAAGAGGCAAATCCCCCATGCCAAAAATCCCATAAATTTATTTTGATATTCTGACCTCAAGGAGGTAGACCATATTTTCTTACACCATCAATGTGACTTCCTCATAGTGACCTTCTTCCACAGAGAACAATATGGAAAATGTTTTTTTTGTTTTTTTTTTTTTTAAAGAGTAACTTTATATTGGGAAGTTTGGCAAACACTACCTCAACCAGATGATCAAGGTCAATACGAAGAATGTTAAATCATGTTGATATTATGTATACTTGATATGATGTGCTGAAATGGCACTTTATCTTTGTGATCTTCCTTCGAAAACCTGTTATCCCATTCTAATCATAAGGAACAAAGTTAGAGAAATTCCAGCTGATGGCCATCTTATAAAATACCCGACCGGTACTCTTGTAAACTATGAAGGTATTCAAAAACAAGGAAGGCTGAGGAACTGTACAGCTAAAAGGAGCCCAAAGAGACATGACAAGTAAATGTAATACGGAGTCCTGGATAGAATCCTAAAACAGAAAGAGAATATTAGGCTAGAAAGAAAATCTGAATAAACTATGAACTTTAATTAATAAAAATGTATTAATCATTGAGTATAGCATATGTGAAGAAGTACACATGTGCTTTGATGTTTTCTGTTTCTAAGAACCATTTTCTTTCTTTCTTTCTTTAAGATTTTATTTATTTATTTAACAGAGAGAGATCACAAGTGGACAGAGAGGCAGACAGAGAGAGAGGGAGAAACAGACTCCCTGCTGAGCAGAGAGCCTGATGTGGGGCTCGATCCCAGGACCCTGAGACGAAGGCAGAGGCTTACTTAACCCACTGAGCCACCCAGGTGCCCCAAGAACCATTTTCCCCCAACAAAACCTTTCAAAAAGAAATATAGTGTACAATGTATCTGCAAGTGGATTCTATCAAGTGAATTTATTTTTTTTAAGATTATTTTTTCTTTTTTCAATTGAGAGAGAGAGAAAGTGTGGGTGGGGGGAGGAGCAGAAGGAAAGGGACAAACAGACTCTGCAGAGTCTAATGTGTTCTTGATCCCATGACCCTGAGATCATGACCTGAGCTGAAATCAAGTGTCGGACACTTAACTAAGCCACTCGGGTGCCCCTATTGGATGAATTTAAAGGAGACTCAAATAAATGGACACTCTTACATGTTTCTGGATAAGAAGATACACATAATTAAGACTTCGCGTTTTCCTTTATTTATATATAATATATAATTAAAAAAATATATAATATACTTCCATTAGCAATACAAACAGGAATGTATTTTGGAATAAAATAAGCTAATTCTATATTTTATAGTAACAAATAATTAAGGAAGGATAAGTAAGATGATTGTATAAAAAAAATAAAGTTGAGAGAAACTGACCTTTCTAGAATTGTAAACAGATTATAAAACCATAATAGTTAAAACAGCATGCTACAGCACATGGGCTAACAGAATCAAGACAACAATATAGACAATGTAGCATTACATTTTTATCACATTAACTTCCTTTAAATTTATAAAGAACTTTTCCAAATCAGTATTCAAAAATAAATTGTCCAATTAAAAAAGGGCAAATGATGCATATAAATAGTTCACAAAAGTAGAAATACAAATGGGTTTCTTCTATTAAATTTAAAATCATTTTATATATAGAGTCCTATTAGTTTCAGAGGTAGAATATAATGATTTCTTAGTTGCATATAACAACCAGTTCTCATTACATCAAGTGTCCTCCTTCCTGCCCATCACCCAATTACCTCATTACTCCCCCCACTTCCCTTCCAACAGCCCTCAGTTTCTTTCCTATAGTTAAGAATCTCTAATAGCTTGTCTCCCTCTCTGATTTTGTCTTCTTTTTATTTTCCCTCCACTCCCCTATGATCCTGTGCTTTGTTTCTTAAATTCCACATATGAGTGAGATCATATATCAGACATAGATCAGTCTTTCTCTGACTGAATTATTTAGCTTAGTATTTTACCTTCTAATTCCATCCATGTCGTTGCAAATGGCAAGAATTCATTCTTTTTGATGGCAGAGTAATAATATTCCATGGTGTGTGTGTGAGTGTGTGTGTGTATGTGTATGCACATACCACATTTCTTTATCCATTCATCTGTTGATGGACATCTAAGGCTCTCCCCATATTTTGGCTATTGTGGACGTTGCTGCTCTAATCATTGGGGTGTGTATGCCCATTTAAATCACTATGTTTATATCCTTTGGATAAATACGTAGTAGTGCAATTACTGGGTTGAAGGGTGGTTCTGTTTTTAACATTTTAAGGAACCTCCATACTGTTTTCTAGAGTGGCTGCACCAGCTTGCATTTCCACCAACAGTGTAAGATTATTCACATCCTTGCCAACATCTGTTGTTTCCTGAGTTGTTAATTTTAGCCATTCTGGCTGGTGTAAGGTGGATGGATGTTGCCAATATCCAGCATAATTTTCTACATCCTTGCCAACATCTGTTCTTTCTGGAGTTGTTAACTTTAGCCATTCTGACTGGTGTAAGGTGGCATCTCATTGTGATTTTGATTTGTATTTCCCCCATGATGAGTGATATTGAGCATTTTTTCATGTGTCTTTTGGGCATTTGTAGGTCTTCTTTGGAGAAATGTCCGTTAATGTCCTCTGCCCATTTCTTGACTTGATTTTTTGTTTTTTGGGTGTTGAGTTTGGTAAGTTCTTAATAGATTTTGGATACTAGCCTTTTATCTGATAAGACTTTTGCAAATATCTTCTCCCATTCTGTCAGTTGTCTTTTAGTTTTGTCTGTTGTTTCCTTTGCTATGCCAAAGCCTTTTATTTTAGTGAAGTCCTAATAGTTTATTTTTGCTTTTATTCTCTTGCCCTTTGAAGATGTGTTTAGCAAGTTGCTGTGGCCAAGGTAAAGAGATTATTGCCTGTGTTCTCCTCTAAGATTTTGATGGATTCCTGACACATTTAGGTCTTTCATCCATTTTGAGTTTATCTCTGTGTATGGTATAAGGAAATGGTCCAGTTTTATTATTCTGCATGTGATTGTTCAATTTTCCCAGCACCATTTGTTAAAGTGACTGTTTTTTTCATTAGAAATTCTTTCCTGCTTTGTCAAAGATTAGTTGACCATAGAGTTGAGGGTCTATTTCTGGGTTCTCTGTTTTGTTCCATTGATCTACATGTCTGTTTTTGTGACAATACCATACTGTCATGACGACTACAGCTTTGTCATACAGCTTGATCTGGAATTGTGATGCCCTGAGCTTTGGTTTTCTTTTTCAGCATTCCTTGGCTACTTAGTGTCTTTTCTGGTTCCATAAATTTTAGGATTGTTTGTTTCAGCTCTGTGAAAAATGTTGATTGTATTTTAATAGAGATTGCATTGAATGTGTAGATTGCTTTGTATAGCATAGACATTTTAACAATATTTGTTCCATGTCATGGAATGTTTTTCCATTTCTCTGCATCTGCCTCAATTTATTTCATGAGAGTTTTATAGTTTTCATAGTACAGATCTTTTACCTAATTGGTTAGGTTTTTCCCTAGTTATCTTACAGTTTTGGGTACAATTGTAAAAGAGATTGATTCTTTGATTTCTGTTTCTTCTGCCTCATTGTTAGTATGTAGAAATGCAACTGATTTCTGTGCATTGATTTTGTATCCTGCCACTTTGTTGAATTCCTGTATGGGTTCTAGCAATTTTGGAGTGGAGTCCTTTGGGTTTTCAACATAGAGTATAATGTCATCTGTGAAGAGTGAGAGTTTGACTTTTTTGCTGATTTGGATGCCTTTTATTTCTTTTTGTTATCTGATTGCTGAGACTAGGACTTCCAGTACCATATTGAACAGTGGTGAGAGTGGACATTCCTGTCATGTTCCTGACCTGAGGGAAGGAGCTCTCAGTTTTCCTTGTTGATGATGATATTTGCTGTGGGTTTTTCATATAGAGCTTTTATGATACTGAGGTATGTTCTTCTATCCCTACACTGCCGGAAGTTTTTATCAAGAAAGGATGCTGTATTTTGTCAAATGCTTTTTCTGCATCTGTTGAGATAGGTCATATGGTTCTTGTCCTTTCTTTTATTAATGTGGTTTATTACACTTATTGATTTACAGCTGTGGAACCACCCTTGCAACACAGAAATAAAACCCATTTGATCTTGGTAAATAATTCTTTTAATATACTGTTGGATTTGATTTGTAAATATTTTGTTGAGAATTTTTCCATCCATGTTTATCAGGGATATTGATCTGTAGTTCTCTTTTTCAGTGGAGTCTTTGTCCAGTTTTGAAATCAGGATAATGCTGTCCTCATAGAATGAGTTTGGAAATTTTCCTTCCATTTCTACTTTTTGGAATAGTTTAAGAAGAATTAGGTATTAACATTCTTTAATTTTTTGTAGAATTCCCCTGTGAAGCCATCCGGTCCTGGACTTTTGTTTGTGGGGAGATTTTTCATTACTGATTCAAATTCTTTGCTAGTTATCAGTCTGTTCACAATTTCTATTTCTTCCCATTTCAGTTTTGGTAGTTTATATGTTTCTAGGAACTTATCCATTTCTTCCAGATTGTCCAAATTGTTGGCATATAATTTTTTCATAATATTCTCTGTTGTAAGAATTACAAATTAAATCACATAGATTGAAAAGTCTGCTAACAGACTACATTGGTGTGGGATGGAGAAACAGCTAAGCTTTCTTGTTGAATTGTAGATTAATATGACTTTTCTGGGGGGGCACTTTACTAAATCTATCAAAATTTGTTCTGCACATATACTTTCATCCAGCAAATCTTACTCTAATAACATTCAACAGATACACTTGCTCATGTCTGAAGTTAAATAGAGATGAAAAAGAATAATTATTGCATGTTAGAAACAATCTAATTTCCCATCTAGTGACACAGTGCAATGTGATGTGGCTATTACAGAGAGATATCTGTGTATACTGGTTTCCAAAATATATTGTTCAGTAAAACAATGTAAGATACACAGAAGTATTTATAGTATGCTATAATTTGGGGAAAAAAAACGCACTGTATGTATAGAAGATCCATAGAATGAAATATAAAAATGGATAATAGAAATGTTATTTTGGAATGAGAGATATAATGGGGGCTTAAAAGAATGTTTGGGTAGTAGACTGTTTTAAATTTTGTACTTTGTGCATATGTTACTTACATATAAGAAAATAATGAAGAAAAAGTGAGGTCAAATTTTTTTCTTAGTCTGTATTTATTTTATCATCTCAGTAGATAAAAGCAAGAAATAAAATGGTGTATTTTATATTGTGTGCTTTATCCAATAATCTTAAATAACCTTAAGGCTATGACTAAAGAAGAGTTAAAATCTAAAAACAAGAGGCAAAATTTGAGTCAGTAAATCTGAGCTTATCATTGTGAAAACAAATATTAAGAATAGGGTGATGATGTCTTCAACCCAACAGCTAAAGTAATTTCTATGAAGATTTCTAATACTAGTAATAGCGAATTAACACTGCCAAGGTTCGTAAAGCTTGTAGTTGTAGAAACCAGGTTAAGTCCAAAACAGTATCTGTAGTTCATCTGCCTTGGGTTCTTGCTTCTTTATCATCTATACAAGTATGAGTTACTTGCTCAGGCCTTTTTGTTCTGACCAACCTCACTGGCTTCATAGACCCTTGGAGAATATTAGAACTAGAAGGATCTTCTGAGATGATATATGTGGTCACAATCTTTGTAGTTCTGACAGGGCACTTGTTGCTGCAGAAAAGTTAAGTGAGTTTCCTTGGATCATAGAGGCAGTTAATAATGGAGCCAGAACCATTTACCTACTTTACTAACTCCCAGTTCAGTGCTGCATTTGCCTTATAAATCTTCCTTTTATGGGCTGTCCTTGTGTTCAACAGGAGACAAGAATACTTTACCAGGAGGTTGACATAGTCTATCTGCAAGTCCAAAAGCTCTGAGAACTCAGGACATAGATATGGATCCACAGCCTCTACTTTATGACTCTTTCTATCCTGTGAGCATTATCTGATGAGGGTGTCTCATCGCAAGGGTTTTGAGGAACACTGCTAAGGTAACCAGAATGTCAATACCAACTGAGAGCAGTGTTACATCACAATTCTTGCTGCTATATCCTTGTAACTTTCCCCCTATTTGAGCTTCCTGGATGCTTCTAGGAGGTGGAATGTCTTTTAGGATCATTGGCATGTCCTTTAAGAATTCCATTGCAGAGTAATAAGAGGAAAGAAAATTAACACGAATAGGTACTTTTCATGTGCCATGTTCTATATTTTATGCCTGGAGGTTCAGGGATTTAAAAGATATGATCCCGGGTGCCTGGGTGGCTCAGTGGGTTAAGCCGCTGCCTTCAGCTCAGGTCATGATCTCAGGGTCCTGGGATCGAGTCCCGCATCGGGCTCTCTGCTCAGCAGGGAGCCTGCTTCCTCCTCTCTCTCTCTCTCTCTCTCTCTCTGCCTGCCTCTCTGCCTACTTGTGATTTCTCTCTGTCAAATAAATAAATAAAATCTTAAAAAAAATAAAAAAAAATAAAAGATATGATCCCTTCCCTCAAGAAGCCTAGTGCCTATCAGGAGACAAATAAATGAATTGGTAGAAAACAATGCCGTATATACTATGGAAAATGCATCTTCACCATGTATTGTGAATATTGAATGGCAGTTCTAATTGCCTGGGGATAGGAAAGGTGAGTATAGAAATGGACTCAATGAATGTTTTATACAGTAAATGATGAGTGACTAAACAAATATTCCAGACCAACCAAGGGCAGGGAGTAGCACACACAATGGCAAGGGCATTGAGGAAGCAAGATCTGTTTTACATTCCCTTTTCATGAGGCTTAAGCTGTTCACTATCAATATTTATTTTTTTCTTACTTTGTGTATAATCTGTTTCTTACAATTTGACAGATCTCAAAGTCCCACAATAATTCAAAGTTCAGTTGCAAGTCTGTTCGTAATCGAAATCTGAGTTGTGATTGAGGATGCTGTGAAAAAAAAGATGCATTTGTTCTTTTTGCTTCATGTAACTCCATTGTTGTAGGCTCTTCAAAAAAAAAAAAAAGAGGTAAAACACTTTTTATCTGAAAAAAGTTGGAAAAAGCAGGTGAAACTTTTTACAAAGAATAAACAGCTATATCCATATGTGTGGTTATGATGGTGAGGGTGATGATGGTGGTACTAGTGATGGTCATGATGAAGATGAAGAAAACAAAGGATATCTGTTTTGATTCATGGCAGAGAGAATTACCTTATATCTGATCAATTTATTGGTAAGTAAAGACAGCTTCTCTGTGAGCAAAAGTCCTGAACAGAGCTGCTGTCAAGAGAAAATGACTTCCTTGACATATCAGTAGGAACTGAAGAATAGATAAATGACTTCCACTGGTATCTGAGAGCTGGCAGAAGAGGGATGAGCTAAATGGGCTAATAACTCCATTTCTTCTAGCAAAAACTTGAATGAAAGGTAGTATATTTTGAGGTTCTGCATGTGTATGTCCTCAATTATAAATGGAGTCTGGACTTTTTGAAATAATAGGGGTCAAGAGTCATAAAAACCAATGAGATTTTGCATATGTTTGTGTGTGAGTGTGTATACAAATGTATGCTGCTACATCATGCCTGCATATACACACATAGATACCTGCAAAGGTATTCGCATGTATCAATATTTTTTTGTCACTCACAGACTCATATCTACTGTCTTATCTCCAAGTATCTCTCATACATTCTTCCATTGTGTGACTTTTTTTTTCTTTCCAAATGACATGGGCATGTTAATTTGGGCCCAGGTATGTTAATATCACTCTGGAAACTGATGTCATTATATTACTGACACTGTTCATAAAGAAACATCAGGAATGATTAACATGTAATATAGTGGATGCTGTTTTTAAAAGCATGAGTTCATAGCAATTAAACCTGCTGTTTTTGGATGCTCTGACAAAGGACCAAAACTGGAAATAGTTCTCCTCAATTATTTTAATAAAATTATTTCAGTGAATGAAATTTAAATAATTTGGCTAATATAAAATATTTATTGTCAGAAATTGAAATTGATACCAACCATGCTGCATAATTTAATTTTTCTTTGCTTGCTGTTTTCTCCTTCATTAACTATACAGAGATAAGGTATAATAAAGAAGATAGATGGATTAGTGCATTATATATCCAAGAAATATTGTGGATGATTGGACTAGACACCAACCTAAATATCAGAATTAGCTGGGAAAATAAGACAGAAAATCTTAAGCCTCAGATTTAGTTTTGCACAGAGAGGCATATAAATGAGGGAATTTGAGTTGCAAGGAAAATAAACCCAACAAAATTTGCTCAACTATGGAGGAGGGGAGATTTGGGTCCTTATATAAACATGACAAACAATTGCATTGACATTAATAACAAGGAATAAAGTAGAGCTGGGTCTCCTGGGACTGGAACTAGATTGTTAGGAACTAATATGTCTCTCTCTACACACACACACACACACACACACACACACACACACACACCATATTTTCCCTTCCTTCCTTTTATGACATGAGGAAATTCCCTTCCTTCCTTCCTTCCTTTTCTACCAGTTTGTGTGTTGCATTCTCCTTTCTGGAAAGCAAGTTTTCTGCTTACTCTCTGTACCATTTCCCCCATAACTATGGTTTGAATGTGGTTATGATTTGTCTGGGCATACACTTTGGTCTCAACACTACATGGATCTTTATCTATAGAATAACATACCGCCATGTGGAAAATATCTTTGTTTTCTAGTTCAGTTTCTCAGGAAGAATCCCTGTGCCAATGGATTGTCTAGCCTTTGTTAAATTCATATATTGCCAGTTGTGTTCAGTGAGATGATAGCTGTGAGTATGAAAAAAAAAAACAAAACATGAGTGTATGAAATGTCATGGGATGAATAATTCTTGGGAGCAGACAGTTTGTTTAGGTTCTAGTTCTGGCTCTGCTGTGACCTGATACTGTGTCTATTTGTCTCTTCTAAGACAGCTCATCTTCAAAATAATGTCTTTTTGGAGGAGGTCACCAAGAGGATGGAGCTGCTTGTTGGCTCATTCACTGAACCTGGGCAATCAGAGACTCCTCAGCCCCTCCCTTCTGTCTATGGAATATATATTCTGCTCACCATTCCCATAGCTATGACTGTTTAAGGATCTAACCTTAAGAGAGTAATGTTTTGTTGAGAATGGATAGTACATGTGACTGAAGTAAATTAAGGCCTCTATATAAACTTTGAAGATTCTAGTTGGCCGGGGAGGATATCCACTCATCTTGCAGGCTGCCCAAGATAAGCCTCATCAGTTCGCTTGTTTACCACACCTGCTACCTACCATTCTGGAATGGTCTGTCTCTTTCTTCCATCTCTCACTGGGGACCCATTTCTGTTCTCACCCAGGAAGCTCCTGAGGTTTCGAACCAACATGTCTACATTATAATATTTTCTAAGTTTCTTCTTAGTTTGAGATTGGCCAAATATGTGATACATGTTGAAGAAAGTCCTCATTGTTGGGCTTATGACAGAATGTAGTAGGATAAACGGGGGTGGGGGTGGGGGGTGGGAGGACCAGAAAATACATCAATGTTTCTAGCTCAATTTTATGATTTTAGAATTCCAAATTTGTATGTTAAAAACCAAAACAAAACATAGGTTGTGTTGAGGTCAGTGCAATGTGCAATGCTAAAAAATTTTAAGCCTAGAGCTGAGATACATGTTTTTTTGTTTGTTTAATAGGTAATTGCTTATTACAAATTTCAGAAGTACCTTATTTATATGAGCCTTTGCAGTAAAGTTGGAGTGCAAAATTTTTTGTTCTTTTGTCATGGGTTAGAAAAAGTGATTATATGTGATTTTTGGTCAAGTAGTTAGTTCTGTTATGTTTTGGAAATTAGTTGTGGAATTCAGCAAACCTGATTCCCTGCTGTGTGAAATGGGAAACCAGGAGAAGAAGGATCTGTGAGGAGAATAAGTGAGCTCAGTGTTTTGATAAACAGGAGGCCAGGTGTTAAATTTAATTGCCTCCAGAAAAAAACCAAAATTTTCCTTTTCAGCATTAGTCTCACACTTTCTAATCATGGTAGACTTTTACAGATGGAAGAAAGGGGAAGGGCGTATGTGGCAAAACATTTTAAAGAAATGTGTTCATTATCTCTTTATTGATAGATTTTTATTATATAAAACAAAGAATTAAAAATAATATATCAAAAACTTACTTCTGTCAATTTTCTCAGATATTAACATTCACCATATTTACTTCAGACTCATTTAAGAAGCAAAATAACTACAGATCAAAGTGGTATTCCTAAGATACCCTCCTTGATCCTCTTTCCTATTTTTCTCACAAAAATTTAATATCTTAAAATCATTTTATCCATCATGGAAAGTGAGAGACAGTGTTTATGGCCGCATATAATTTCTACATCTTCATACATCCATAAACATACACAATATGATATTCCATGTTACATATTCATAGCTGTCTTTGAATGAATGTTTGTAAAATTTATAGAACTGGTATCAGCTTTTCATTCTAAATCAAGTTTATGGGGAATTATCTGTACAGATAAATATTAGCCACCATGTATTTATTCATTCTCTTTTAAGGAGTGTTTAAATTGTTTCCATTTTTAAATTATTAACCACATGAATATTCTTATTTACATCTCTGTAGAGATGTGTGCTACTGTTTCTCTGTACCTCCATAGGTATAGGGGCTGGTCTAAGGATACCCCCTTTTCCATTTTACCTCTTACTAACCTACTACTTTCCAAAGAGATTATATTAACTCATAGTCTCACCAGTAATTTATACAATATCCTACTTCTTCATGTCTTCAACATTAATTGAAAAGCTCAAAGTTTTAAATTTTGCCAGTATGTTGAATATTTAAAAATCTTTCACCTTGTCTAGCTTGCATTTCCTGAAAATCAGTGGAATTAAATATTTTTATGGATTTATTGGCTATCTTTCTTTTTCTATAAACTATCTTTTTGTAGAACTTGTTAATTTTCCACTGAATTGTCTATCCTTTTCATTAAGTTTTGTGAAGTATTTAAAAAGCTGTTGATGCTTGTTCCTCAAAAGTAATTTTCTTTTACCACTTGATTTTTAAACTTTATAGTGTTTTCTCTGGTTCACAGAAATTGTAATGTATTCACATTTATTAATATTTCCCATTACATAGCCTGCCATTCATGAATCCTTTGAAAAATATTTTCCTATCCTAAAGTCATAAAAAAAGTTGTCATATTTATTTGGTAAATTTTAAATATAAGCATTAAAATATTAAAGTAAATACTTAAACCCATCTGAAATACTTCATGTGAAATGTATGGATTTTTTCCCACAATAACCAAGATAATTTAACAATCTGAAGTTTCCTACTAACTTTTATTTTATTTATTTCTTTAAGAGTATTTATTTATTTATTTGACAGACAGAGATCACAAGTAGGCAGAGGCAGGTAGAGAGAGAGGAGGAAGATCAGGCTCCCTGCTGAGCAGGGAGGGCTCAATCCAAAGACCCTGGGATCATGACCTGAGCCAAAGGCAGAGGTTTTAACCCACTGAGCCACCAGGTGTCCCTCGTACTGATTTTTAATTCTACTACTGTCCTAGATTCATATACAGGTGTTTCTCTCTTTCTGGGTTCATTATTTTAAAATGATAATTAGAAGTTAATCCTACCACCTTGTTGTTATTCTAATTTGCACTCTCTTTTTCTTTTTTCTTTTTACCTTTTCTTTTTTTACTTTCTATATAAATTTGTGACTGGGGCTATACCAAAATGTAGAAAAACCTGTTAAAATACTTATTATGATTATGCTAATTTGGAGACATTTCCATCTTTGTGACATTGAATCCTCTCTTCCATATCCATGGTATATATCTCCATTTGTTCATGTCTTGAATTAAATCTTCACATCTTTCAATTGATTTACTGATGGGTATCTCATAGTAATGTTCTTTGGTAAATAGGAATTATTATTACTATTATTTTTTAAAAAGATTTTATTTATTTACTTGACAGAGAGAGATCATAAGTAGGCAGAGAGGCAGAGAGAGAGAGGAGGAAGCAGGCTCCTTGCTGAGCAAAGAGCCCAATGCAGAACTCAATCCCAGGACCCGAGCCGAAGGCAGCGGCTTAACCCACTGAGCCACCCAGGCGCCCAGGAATTATTATTATTGCTATTATGAGCTAATAAGAATGCTCTCGTTATTTGGAAAGTGAACTTTTATTGGAAAGATTGGGGAAGGGTCTAAATTTTACTAAGTATTACCTTGACATCTTTTGTAGAAATTATACTTTATGCAAGTAGGGATCACTTTGTTTCTTTATTTGTAAGTAATATAAATCTCATTTCTTTTTGTCTTATGACTCTGGCTAGGATTTATAGTAACGTTTTGTAATTTTATTATATATTACTTGCAGTTTTCTATACAGATATTTATACCACCTGCCCTATAGGGGTGTGTTCTTTCTTTTTTTCTGCTCTGTATGTCTTTTGTTTCCTTCTCATGGCTTATTATGCTGGCTAGTATGTTCATTACTATGTTGAATAGGTGTGGTAAGAGTGGACACCTTTGATTTGTTCTTGATATTAGGGGGTAAGCATTCAGTCTTTTACAAATATGTAAGATGTTAGTTTAAGTATTTTTGAAGATGCTTTTTATCTTTTTGAGGAATAACCCCTATTTCCAAGTATAGAACTACTCCTCTACCCCACTTAGTTTATCCTTCCTTCCAGGTCATGTGAAATTTCAGCTTCTCCAGAGAACTTTTCCTGGTTTCCATAATCTCTGCATTCCTGATGTGCTTATCATTATGCAATTTGACAAATATTAAACTCTAGTGCTTTGCTATCTTATTGTTTTATGGTTTGCCTTCCATTTAGTCTGTACCTGACAAATTAAATTAAAATTTGAATCCAGGATCTATAAAGAACTCCTCAAACTCAACACACACAAAACAGACAATCATATCAAAAAATGGTCAGGAGATATGAACAGACACTTCTCCAAGGAAGACATACAAATGGCTATCAGACACATGAAAAAATGTTTATCATCACTAGCCATCAGGGAGATTCAAATTAAAAAAAAAAAAAAACAACAACACATTGAGATACCACCTTACAACGGTTAGAATGGCCAAAATTAGCAAGACAGGAAACAACATGTGTTGGAGAGGATATGGAGAAGGGGAACCCTCTTACACTGTTGGTGGGAATGCAAGTTGGTGCAGCCTCTTTGGAGAACAGTGTGGAGATTCCGTAAGAAATTAAAAATAGAGCTTCCCTATGACCCTGCAATTGCACTGGTGGGTATTTACCCCAAAGATACAGATGTAGTGAAAAGAAGGGCCATTTGTATCCCAATGTTTATAGCAACAATGTTTATAGCAACAATGGCCATGGTCACCAAACTGTGGAAAGAACCAAGATGCCCTTCAACGGATGAATGGATAAGGAAGATGTGGTCCATATACACTATGGAGTATTATGCCTCCATCAGAAAGGATGAATATCCAACTTTTGTATCAACATGGATGGGAATGGAAGAGATTATGCTGAGTGAAATAAGTCAAGCAGAGAGAGTCAATTATCATATGGTTTCACTTATTTGTGGAGCAAAACAAATAGCATGGAGGACAAGGGGAGATGGAGAGGAGAAGGGAGTTGAGGGAAATTGGAATGGGAGGTGAACTTTGAGAGACTATGGACTCTGAAAAACAATCTGAGGGTTTTGAAGGGGTGGGGGATGGGATGTTGGGGGAACCAGGTGGTGGGTATTAGAGAAGGCACGGATTGCATGGAGCACTGGGTGTGGTGCAAAAACAATGAATACTGTTACACTTAAAAGAAATAAAATATTTAAAAAATTAAAATCTGAGAGTATGATTAGTATCAACTATCACTATTGTTTCGTATCAAAGTTTCAATATTGTTTAAAGAATTCTAGTTGGTACCAATGTGTAGCCAAGTATTAGCACAAATGTTGTTCTAAAGCAGTGGTTCTCATGCTTTATCATGTATAAGACTTATTGGTAGGGCTTGACAAAACTAATTTCTGGGTTCACCCTCCAGAATTTTAGATTTGGTAAAAATCTAGATATGTGAAACCTAACTATTTCCATTTCTAACAAGTTGCCAGGTGTCCCTGATGCTGTGAATCTCTGAGGACCATACATAAGATGAAGAGACCCAAAGAATCCTAATCTGGCACTAGCATTCCATTGAACAGAAAGTACTAGCACAGTAAACGTTCATAATGCAGATCCTACAATGATCATTTATGCTGTAAAAGAAATTAACTTTGCTTGGTACTTTGCTTTTTACAAAACACTTTCACACCAGATATATATTTTGACACAATCATGGATTTTTACTGTAATAATATATCCACTTTTTCACAACAGTAAGTTGGAACTCATAAAATGTGAGAGGTTCCCCCAAAGTTGCACAGTAAACAAATTGCCAATTCAGTCTTAGATCGACATTCCTTTTTTTTTTTTCACTTAATAGACTCAAATAAATGCTTTCCTGAATATTATTGTATATTATCCCTCTTGGACTCTCATGAGATAAGATGAATGTGTATTGATTTCTCCATTTTATAGATGAAGAAATTGGTACATAGAAAGGCAACAATCTTGACCAAGGGCAAACAGTCCCAAGTTTTAGCTTCAACTGTTGTCATAGTTTGAGTTACCATATTTCAGAGGCATACCAAGGCAGAAGGGAGTGGTGGGTATTATGGAGGGCATGCATTGCATGGAGCACTGGGTGTGGTACAAAAACAATGAATTCTGTTATGCTGAAAAGAAATTGAAAAAAAAAAAAAAGATTTTCTTTGACAACATTTATTTAATCCTAGGCAATTCTCACTTTGTACAATGATAAGAGACCATGAAAATAACCATGCAGTGGTGCCTGGGTGGCTCAGTGGGTTAAAACCTCTGCCTTCAGCTCAGGTCATGATCCCAGAGTCCTGGGATCGAGCACCACATGGGTCTCTCAGCTCAGTTGGGAGCCTGTTTCCCCCTCTCTCTCTGCCTACTTGTGATCTCTGTCAAATAAATAAATAAAATCTTTGAAAAAACAACCATGCAAGCTGTAACCATGTAAAAAGTCTTAATAATCAATGGGGAAAATTATAATTGCTCTTTGACCCTTAAAAGTTTTATCAAAGCACTTAAAATTCTCTTAGTGTAGACTATAAATACATAGAAAATGTTTAAATAAAATGATAGTTATTCAGCTCATTATATTTTGAAATAGTAAAAACATTAAGAATTTACGTTTTACTTTTTTATAAAAACTTATCAAGGATAATTTAAATAGTGTTTGCCTTCTTCTAATCATATAATTTATGATTTGGGGTAAGCATCTTTTCTGTGCTTTGGTAAATGGTAATATTAGAAGAGTGAATAATCCCTTCTCAGTTTGAATAAATTTCCAACGTTTGATCTTTTGCATTTCCAATGTCATGAAATATCTCCTAGAGTTCCTTTAAAGTGAAGGTTTTTTTCTGTCAGGATGTCTTCTCTGAGATATTTCCATCCTTTCTGTTACTATTATATTTCTCATTTCTGTTGATATATTTACATTTACTCCATTCTTCTTGCTGCCTATATAGAGAATAGTGGTAATGTGAACATTGCCACAGTCAGTCATTTCCCCTTTAATAATAGATTGGAATTTCACTTCCAGCTTTACCACTTTTTATTTCTTTGCTGCACTTTCATCTTTGTTGGCCAATTTCCCCCTTTCAGTCATGGTTTTTGTTTTGTTTTGTTTTGTTTTTGTTTTTAATTTCACAGTGGGTTTATCACTAGGATGAGAAGAGGCAATACAATGGCATGCTTTGCTGTCTGTGTAGAACTGAATAACAGATGTGCTGTGGCCCACCATTGACAGACCTTGAAAGGAGTGATGTGAGTGGTCACTGAATATGTGTGCATCTGTTATTTACATAGTGGCTTGTGGACTGGAAAGCTAGCAGTTATGCAATTATTCAGTTAATACACTGTGGTAATTGAAATTTGACCCAGTGTTATTTAACTGACTGTATAGCTAAAATGAGTACATTTCAGAACTGGGTAGTGTGAGGCCTGCTTGTATTTTTATTGGCTCCTCCAGAAGATAATACTCCTTATGAAACAGAGTAGTGGCATATATGACATGGGGACAGTAAGAGTATTCTGCTCAATAAGAAGAATATTTTAACATTGCAGTTGCATAGAATCTCCAAAAGGTGATAATAAAAAACAGATAAATTTAAAATTGTTAAATTATTTAAAGACATTACATCGTCTTATGCTTATATTAGGTGTGAATCCCTCCCTTTATTTTACTTTATTTTATTTATTTATTTGAAAGAGAGAGATCACAAGTAGGCAGAGAGGCAGGCAGAGAGAGAAAGGGAAGCAGGATCCCTGCTGAGCAGAGAGCCTGATATGGGACTCAATCCCAGGACCCTGAGATCATGACCTGAGCCGAAGGCAGCGGCCTAACTCACGGAGCCACCAGGTGCCCCTGAATCCCTCCCGCCCCTTCAAAACCCTCAGATTGTTTTTCAGAGTCCATAGTCTCTCATGGTTCATCTCCCCTTCCAATTTCCCTCAACTCCCTCTCCTCTCCATCTCCCTATGTCCTCCATGTTATTTGTTATGCTCCACAAATAAGTGAAACCATATGATAATTGACTCTCTCTGCTTGACTTATTTCACTCAGCATAATCTCCTCCAGTCCTGTCCATGTTGATACAAAAGTTGGGTATTCATCTTTTCTGATGGAGGCATAATACTCCATAGTGTATATGGACCACATCTTCCTTATCCATTCGTCCATTGAAGGCCATCTTGGTTCTTTCCACAGTTTGGCAACCGTGGCCATTGTTGCTATAAACATTGGGGTACAGATGACTCTTCTTTTCACTACATCTTTATCTTTGGGGTAAATACCCAGGAGTGCAATTGCAGGGTCATAGGGAAGCTCTATTTTTAATTTCTTAAGGAATCTCCACACTGTTCTCCAAAGTGGCTGCACCAACTTGCATTCCCACCAACAGTGTAAGAGGGTTCCCCTTTCTCCATATCCTCTCCAACACATGTTGTTTCCTGTCTTGTTAATTGTCAAAGAAAATCTTTATCCTGTGTGAAGGGAGCTGACTATATTCATGACAGTCATTAATCTCCATCAATAGGAAGTGGATGGAAAGTGTTTAATATCTTATCAGAGCCATCCTATTTTCCTTTTATGAGCAATGTGTTGGATTCCTGACACAATTCCATTAGCAAAGAAGAAACCACAGGTTTGCTGCTTATTAGTAGAGACAATTTTTAAATGCTTCAAGCCCACAGAAGACAGTTCAGGGTAGTCTGGGTGGCTCAGCCAGTTAAGTGTCTGACTCTTGGTTTTGTCTCAGGTTATGATCTCAGGGGTCCTGGGATTGAGCTGCAAGTCAGGTTCCATGCTCAGCAGGGAGTCTGCTTGAAGACTCTCTCCCCCTGTTCCTCCCCTTGCTCATACTCTCCTTTCTCAAATAAATAAATCTTGAAAAAAAAAAAAAAGAGAGAGAGAGAGAGAGAAAACAGTACAACCAGTAACCATTTTAAATACTACAGCATACCATATTTTTGTCTTATATTATTACATTTGAAGAAGTAAAACATTATAAGTAGATCATAGTTGAAATTTCATCTACCCTTCTGCCTTCTTACCCAGAGGTAATCACTACCCTGAATTTGACATATGTTGAGATAGGAGAAGTGTTTATAATCTTATGATGTTTTGAAAGAAGCATTGGTTTGGAATGAGACAGGCTGTTTTTATTCCAAGGATCAACCACTTACTAGCTGGGGACGATCCACTTATATTTGCTAAACCTCAGTTTCACCATGTATGAAATGGAAATAATCTCACAGAGTTGAATAAGGATGAGAAATACCTGATAGAATACTTCTCACACTTAGAAAATTCTTGGTATGTAGTAGATATTAGCATTACTGTTGTTATGGTTTTATCTGCTTCAGAGACTTCAATATGGAGAGATGCCTGTCATGCTTCCTGACATTGGGTTGCTCCTTCTCCTGAGCTAACCCACAGCTGCTGCCTGAACCAGGGCTGCTGTTCCTCACTTTTCTCTTCCCTGCCTGTTTTGCAAACCTCTGTGGCTAAATGCTTCACCGCAGTCTCAGAAGCAGTCTTGCCCTGGAGCACATAGTCACCCTACAGCAGAAAAATAGAAAATGAAGTTCTGGGGTGGGAATCCTGCATTAAGGAGAAAATGATTCTGTATCCTCACTGGAGGTTGGAACCCTTGTCAGCTTGTATATGTATCTGGCTTCTCACCATCTGCGGCATCATCCCCCCTGCCTCCAAGGTGGTGGGAGAGTTCGCTGAATGCTATTGTGTGGCTTCAAGTACCATTTGTTCTCTGCTTGTCACAACCTTGTAGTTGGGTTTAAACAAAAATGAAAGGGGGTATCCCCAGGTATTGCTGGCATTGGGAAATTTACTTCAGTGTCAACACAGCTGGAGGGGCATTTTTATAATTTCCTTTTCTGAAAGCAAGCCTCCTTGGCTTCCTCCTACGGACTTTATTGGCAGTCTGGGCCCATTCCAACTAATCAATAAAGAAAGCCCAGTTAAGCCACATTTATTTCTAGAGCAAATAGCAATCAGTGTATTGCTGTGGAAGCTCGGGCCCTGTCCATCAGCTGAATGAGTAAACAATGAATCTTGGGGCTTTGAGACTCCATTCTGAAGGGAAAGGCCTGCCTCAGAGGCAGGGAAACGGACATGAGATCACTTAGATTTACGCGCTGCTTAATCATCTGAAGAATAAACTCAACTCTGCATTTCATTTAAAATATACAGGTACCTACTTCTTTGATGTACTGTTTCCCCCAAGACTTTGTTGTTGTTGCTGTTGATCTTTTAATGATTGTATAGCAATTATTATCTTTGAAGAAAGCCATTTGATCATTACTTACTATCTCAGGAGCTTTTGAATATTTTATCTCATTTAATTCTCGTACCTCCACTGACAAGAAGAAAACCCAAGTATACATTTGTTATAAAGTGTGTGTATATTATTCAATCCCTAGTTTGTTGAAACGGTTTGTTTACTTGATTTATCCTTTCCACTACATTGCAGTCTCCCTAAGGGCACAGAACAGGTCATGTTCAACTCATAGCTTTCATAGAAACTTGCTTGGTTCTATGAAAGGTGCTCAGTAAACACTTATTGATTAAAAGGACTAAAGAATTGGGAGGGAGACAAACCATAAGTGACTCTTAATCTCACAAAACAAACTGAGGGTTGCTGGGGGGAAGGGGGTCGAGAGAGGAGGGTGGGGTTATGGACATTGGGGAGGGTATGTGCTATGGTGAGTACTGTGAAGTGTGTAAACTTGGCGATTCACAGACCTGCACCCCTGGGGATAAAAATATATATTTATAAAAAATAAAATGTTTTTAAAAAAAGGACTAAAGAATTAAGATTAATTTGGAGATTCATCTTAGAAGTAATTATTTCCGTACTTGTACTCCCTAAAAGTAACAGCACATGATTTTTATTTTGATGGAATAAAATACAAGGCACTTTAATTTTATCTTTATCTTTACCAAGAGATACTGCTACAGAACAGCTGAGTGATCTTGGCCAAGCTATTTCACGTCCTCGGCCTTCACTTCCTTCCTGAGAGGAAGAAAACCTGATTTGTTAATGCCCCTTCTTGTAAACTTGAGTGATTTTCTTTGGAAAGAATTGAAATGAGGTGCTTTTTCTTTTTAATTTTATTCTTAAGTATCCTTTTTATTGTAATGATACCATGATATCAATTACTGCAGGATCAATTATAGAGATATAACAATAATAATAGGTCTGGGATAGGGTTAATTATATCTTCTTTCTGTGAAAGTCCAGAATCTTTTGGCCCCACCTCATCATGACCAAGAAAAACAGTAACAGTCATGTTAAAGTTTCTCATGCAGTGATTTCATTAGAAGAACACATAACTGAGGATGAGGATTTAAATATAGATCCTTCCTGACAGCTGGGATTTAATAAAACATAAGTACAATTATTTGTATGTAATTAACCTTCAGCCCTAGATTTTACATCCCATGAGAGCAGGAATTTATCTGACTTGTTCACCTTAGCATGTTTTTGCAACTTTTAATGAATTTATTTTGTGTGTACATATATCCATATATGTGTATGTATATGTAATTTATGTATGCATATGTATTCATAGAATATGTAATATGTATATGTGATGTGAATAAATTTTTAAGCTTAAACATTAATATTTATTCACTTATTTTGCTAGAAGATATTTTCACCTGTTCAAATCACATAATTTGTATTTTACAGACATGCACTGCTGCTGGCTAGAGACCTGAACCTGTTGTTTCAGACGTCAGACTTATGTACCCACAAGATGACGTGCAGCATGAGCTCAAGAGCGGGTGAGGGCTCCAAGCTGCTGTGGAGCGTGACTGCTTATTTCTTTGAGGTACCCTCAGGGGCTTCCCAACAGTGGTTTGTTTTTTTATATCTCCTGGAGCCTAGTTTTCAAGTTAGAGATCAAAAAAACTTTTTTTTTTTTTTTTAAATTGGGTAAAAATCCATCTAGCCATTTTTTTTTTCCACTTGAAGAAAATAAACAGATAAACATTTCCTATATAAGCATGTTTCTGTCTTTTACTACAATGCAGGAAAATGGCAGTGACGTGATAGCATATTTTAAAACACGTTGGCTTCAATGTGGAGAATATTTGGGCAAGTCAAAATGTGGAGGGTCTTGAGAGGAGAGGCAAAGGCAGTAAGTGATAAACTCAAGAGCTAGTGGTGGCTTGGGCAACAGGGCGTGCAACTTTGAAGTGAGGAGAAGCAGGTACATTTGAGAGATATTAGATTTGTAGAATTCATAGTACTTGTGGTTTTTAGGAAGTGGAGTAAAGCTTCAAAGATGACTTCAGTGTATCTGGCTTGAGGCTTATAAAGGCAAATTGAATCCATTTCTATATAAAATTTGATGTATTATATACGAATTTGAATTTACTATCCCTAATTAAATTCTTCATTATTATATAATTTTTGTTTTCTTAGGGCAAAATCAAAGAGATGTATTCAAGTTTCTTTCCTTTTTACTTTTTGTTAGCTGGGGGTAATATTTCTTTTTTTAACTTTTATTTATTATAAATGATCCTCTTCTTGCTAGTTAGTGAATTTTTAGTATTGTTAAAAATTAATGTTGACTTGTTTATCTCCATTTCCTAAGAAAAATACATACTGGGTATTTGTCTTTTGCTCTTTGTCATTTATTTTGAGAATATTTGTGGTTTAATGGAAAAATTTTATGAGAGTATTTTTTGTCTTAATGGATATACTTGATTTTAGTTTACTTACATAGTTATGCTTTTTCCTTTTATATTTTTACTACTCTTTATGAGAAGTATGCCTTTTTTGTATTTTTTGTGATGTTTAAATATATTGAGTTAGGTTCCAAGATATCATCATATAATCTATATCCTTTGATTGTCAAGATAAAGCAATAAAATGTACATTTTCATTCCTCTTCAAAAATGAGGAATTAGGATACTCCATACTAGTGGTTATGAACCTAGGCTGATAGGTAAAATCACCTCAGATTCTTTTAAAAATCCCAGTGCTCAAGTTAATCTCTATACCAATTCAGTCAGAAATTTGAAAGTGGACCCTTGGCATCCCATTAAAAAAACAAACAAACAAACAAAAAACAAAAAAAACACCAAACCTCCTCGAATGATTCCAGTGTTCTGGCAAGGTTGAACAACCAGTTCTTCACTCTCCACTCTTCTTTCTACTCTCTTTTCTTTATGTCCCCTTTCACTTATTCATCATGCAAATCCAATTCAGTCCTTTCATATCAGTTACCAACTAGAATAAGCTACATCCAAACTTAGCATCTTAAAGCAGTCATCATCTTATTTATTTATTTATTTTAGATTTTATGTATTTATTTAGAAGAGAGAGACTGAGAGACAGCGCACAAGAGGGGGGAGGGTCACAGGGAGAAGCAGACTCCCAACTCAAGCCTTGATCCTTGGGACTCCAAGGTCATGACCTAAGCCAAAGGCAGTCACTTAACCAACTAAGCCACCCAGGCTCTCTTCATCATCTTATTCTATCTCAGAATGCCATGGTTTAGGAACTTAGACAGTTCAGTGAGAACTTTTATTACACAGAGCATTGCAGAGATACCTTGGTGATATTCTACTGGCAAATAGGCTGGTATGGAAAATTCAAGATGGCTTTCCTCACATGCCAGCATTTTGGCAGTGATGACTGGAAGCCTCAACTCAACTGAGATTATCTAACAAAGCACTAAACCTGTGGCTTTTCCAGCATGGGGTGTGTGTGTGTGTGTGTGTTTTAAATAACAACTTTAGAATATTCTTTCTATTTGATATCAATTTAAATATTTTGCTACAATTTTTTAATTTTTATTTTTTAATTTTTTTTTTTTTAGATTTTATTTGTCAGAAAGAGAGAGAAAGAGCACACAAGCAGTGAGGGAGCGACAGGCTGAAGGAGAAACCTGCTCCCTGCTGAGCAAGGAGCACAATGTGGGCCTTGATCTCAGCGCCCCATGATCATGACCTGAGCCTAAGTCAGACACTTAACTGACTGAACCACTCAGATGTCCTTTTTTTGCTACGTTTTTAAAATTAAGAGCATAATTTTTATTTTGCATAGAATACTTCTACTGAAATAAAATAACTTCAGTTTTTACACTCAGGTATTTTTGTTTTAATTTTCTTTCTAATTCTAGAAATTTTCTTAAAGCATGCCTTTGTGATGTGATGAGAACTGGGTGTTATATACAACTGATGAATCATTGAACTCTACATCTGAAACTAATGATGAACTATATGTTGGCTAATTGAATTTAAATAAAAAAATAACATGTGGCCTCATTACTGCCCCTGTGCTAAGTATTCAGATTTCTTTCTCATGAAGTCTTTTTTAAATGTAAACCTTTAATTAAAATATAGCATACACAGAATGGCACAAATTACAAGTGCATCAGCAAGTTGAATTTTCAAAACATGAATTACCCAAGAGAAAAGGAAATATATCCCCATAAAAAGATGTTCATAGCAGCTCTGTTTGTAATAGCCATTAACTGGGAACTATTCAGAAGTCCATCAACAGGTGACAGTTTAAACAAATAATGACATATTCATACAAGAATACTATTCATAAATAAAAACAATGGACTATTTATTGATGCGTGCAACAAGAGTGAATCTGAAAACAATTACTCTGAGTATAAAAAGACAAAAAAAGAGAGCATACTGAATGATTATATTTCTATAAAACTCTAGAAAATGTTAATTAATTTTTATAGTGACAGAAAACAGATCAGTAGATGCTATATTGGCATGTGGGAAGGAAGGACAGGAAGGAGGAGTATGTTCTATAACTTGATTGTGGTGATGGCTTCACTGGTCATACATTTGTCAGAATTTATCTAATTGTGCAGTTTTAATATTTATATTTATCATATGTCAATTACACCTCAACAAAGTTATTTTGTTTTAAAATGTACAAGATCTGTATAATGCACATCTAGATGATGTAAATTACTGCATATACCAGAGAAGCCCCCTCTCATTCCTTTTCCTCTATCTTCCTCCATGTCACCGACAGTAACTGTACCTGGATTTTTAACTCCATAGTGTGTATATCACATGGTAGGTGTTGTTTCAATAGTTAAGAAACCACTAAACTGTTTTCCAAAGTTTTTCTACCATGTTTATTCCAGTCAACAGTATCTGAGATTTTGAAGTTCCCTACAGTTTTACCAGCACTTGGTTTAGTCCATCCTATTTATTTTAGATATTCTGTTAAGTTTGTAGGATTCTCTCATTAAGGTTTTAATTTTAATTTCCATAATGACTAAAGATACTGAGATTATTTTTATGTGCATATTTGCCATCTGTATATTTTCTTTAGAAAAGTGTCTGTTGAAATCTTTTGGCCGTCTTTTCTACAGCTATCCGCTTATTAATAAGTTCCAATAATTCTGTAAATGTTTAAGATACAAGAATTTTACCAAATATGAGGTTTGCCATATTAGTTTCCCTGTTTGTAGCTTGACTTTTTTTCTCTTAACAGTATCTCCTGAAGACCAAAAGTTCCTGATTTTGGTGAAATTCAATTTATAATTTATTTTCTTATGTAGATCATGTTTATGGTATCTTATGTAAGAAATCATTGCCTAATCCATGGTTGCAAAGTTTTTCTCTTATGTTTTACTTTAGAAGTCTTTTTAACTTTAATGGGGCACCTAGGTGGCTCACTTGGTTAAGTGTCCAACTCTTGATCTCAGCTCAGGTCTTGATCTCAGGGTTATGAGTTCAAGCTCTATGTGTAGCTTACTAAGAAAAAAAAAGATGCTTTTTAGCTTTAGGATATACATTTAGATCTTTAATCCATTTTAGGTCAGTTTTGTGTATATCCTGAAGTATGAATTTCGTGAAGTATGAAAAAAGGTTTCTTTTTTGCCTGTGATATCCAATAATTATGGCACCATTTGTTTAAGAGTATTTTCCACAGGTCACTTGGGTAGCTTAGTTGGTTAAGCAACTGTCTTTGGCTTAGGTCATGATCCTGGAGTCCCAGGATCAGGTCGTGCAATAGGCTCCCTGCTTGATGGGGAGTCTGCTTCTCCCTCTGACCCTCCCTCTTCTCATGCTCTCTCTCCCTCAAATAAATAAATAAAATCTTAAAAAAAAAAAGAGTATTTTCCACAGAATTGGTTTTCCATCTTTACCGAAATGGATTGAGTGTGTATGTGGTTTTAGACTTTTTCTTCTGTTCCATTGATCTATTTTTTTATCTACATGACACTGTTTGGGTTTTTGTAGTTTTTGGTAAGTCTTATAATGTTTGGGTTTTTGTAGTTTTTGGTAAGTCTTATAATGGGGTACTGCAATCCTCCAACATTATTCTTCTTTTACAAATTCGTTTTGGATGTTCTAAGTCCTTTGCATTTCCATATGAATTTTAGAATCAGTCTTTCAATTTCTGTTAAAAAAAAAAAAAAAAACCAGCTGGGATTTTGACTCGGAAAACTTTCCATTTATAGATCAGTCTGGTCTATAATATTGGTCTGGTCTTAATATTGTTAATATCTGGTCTTAATATTGTTAAGATGATATCTTAACAATATTAAGTCTTTCAGTCCATGAACATTGAATATCCTTCCAGATATTTAGGTATTCCTTAACTTCACTAATATTTTATAATTTCAGGATCTAGTATGCATACCTTGTGTCACATTTATCTCTAAATATTTCATATTGTTGATGCTCTTGTAAATGATACTTTTAAAATGTTAGCTTTTGATTCTTCATTGCTAGTTAGAGAACTATATTTTTATGGATTGATCTTGTATCTTGCAGCTTGTTAAACGCACTTATTAACTCCATTGGCTTATTTATAGGTTAGCATTTTCTATATAGAAAATAAAAACTGCAGATAGACTTTGACTTCTTCCTTTAAAATCTGGATGTTTTTATTTCTTTTTTTGTATCTTATTGCACAGACTGTAAACTCTAGTTGACTAGAGATGGTGAGAACAATCACACTTGCTTTGTTCCTCATGTGGAGTGGGGAGAATCATTCAGTATTTCACCAGCAACTATGCTACTACCTGTCTGCTTTTCATAGATGTCCTTTATTAAGTAGAGGAAATTCTAGCTATCTAGCCCTGTATAACAAATTACAGAAGAGTTCTTGACTTAAAACAGCAAGCGACTAAAATCTCACAGTTTCTGTGGATTAGGAATCTGGAAGTAACTGGGTGATTCTTGATCAAGGGCTTCCATGAAGTTGCAGCCAAGCTACTTCCTAGGCTTGCACTCATCTTTTATTTCATATTATTTTTATATATTTACAAAATTTTAAATATTTACTTTATATAGTTAGTATTAGTTATACATTGTTCACATATATGTTTAGATACACATTGTTAAGTTCATATATACATTAAGATATATATTTAGGAAGCAAAATATATGTATATGTTTAGGTGTATACACATAAAATTTCACATAATGTTATTCTGATTTATACACTCATGATCAAATTAAGAATATCCATGTTACCTAATTCAAATAGCAATTTCAATTGTAATTTTTTAAAATAATAAATGGGATTCCTAGGACAGTTTTAATCTGACATTTACATTTTTTAAATTAAATTAAAACTTACTGAGAATTAATGGGAAAATGTTTCATTTGTTTACTATAAGCTTCGAGATGAATTGTACTTCAAGGTTCACCCATATCTGATTTAGATGGTATTTCAATGGGATCTTGAATTATTAAATCTTAGACTTGGATCTTAGACTTTAGAGTTGATGTTGAAAGGAATTAAGGCTTTTGGGATGGTTGGGATGGAATGAATGTATTTTACATGTGAGAAGGAAATAAATTTGGGGGAACCAGGAATGGAATATAATGGATGTGTAATACCAAATTCAATATGTTGAAGACCAAACCTCCAATGAGAAGGTATTTGGAGATAGGACTTTTGGGAAATAATTAGGGTCAAATAAATTCATGAAAATGGGACCCTTAAGATGGAACTCATGCTCTTAATCTAACAGACATCATAGGGCTTACTCTCACTCTCAGTCCATGTGCTTGAGGAAAGGCCATGTGAAGATACAGCAAGAAGGCAGCCATCTGCCAGCCAGGAGGACAGGTGATGCCAGAGACCAAACTGGCCTACACATTGACCTTAGACTTCACAACCTACTGAGAAATAAATTTCCATTGTTTAAGTCACCCAGTCCATAGTATTTTGTATGGCAGCTTGAATAGGCTAATTTATCAACTGAGACACAGTTTATGGTCTGAATTGAATTGAGTTGAATTCCTCTGAAAACAGCAACATTAACATTCTTCAGAGAATCATGACAGTACTCAACACCTGTAGTGCGTATCTTTTACATAAAAAACCAAATAAAAGTTTTAGAGCTGAAAAATAATACATATGAGATTAAGAACTCCATGAATAGAGTTAATAAGAAAGTAGAGATGACAGAGGAAAAAAAAATCAGTGATCTTGAAGATAGAAATAGAAATTATTTATTCTGAAGAGCAGAGAGAAAAATGGATTGTCAAAAAATTAAGGAATCATTAGGAATCTGTAGGACAATATCAAAAGTTTTAAATATGATCAATGGGAGTCACCAAAGAAGCAGGGAGATTGGGTCAAAATGGTATTGAAAGGGATAATGGGGAAAATATCTCAAATTTGGTGAAAAACATGAAATTATAGCTCAAGAATCTCAGAAAACATCATAAAGAATAAATTTAAAGAAAACTATGTCTATATATATTATAATCAAGGTACTGAATATCAAAAGAAGAAAGTATTGAAAAGTCCTACAGAAAACAATCTACACACAAGGTAGAAACTACAGGAAATATATTTAAAAGACTGAAACAGATGAGGTGTAAAGAAGGGCCAGATGCACCCCAATGTTTAGAGCAGCAATGTCCACAATAGCCAAAATGTGGAAAGAGTCAAGATGCCCTTCAACAGACAAATGGATAAAGATGATGTGTTTTGTATACACAAAGAATATTACTCGGCTATCAGAAAGGATAAATACCCAACTTTTGCATCAACTTGGATGAGGCTAGAAGAGATTATGCTAAGTGAAATAAGTCAAACAGAGAAAGTTAATTATCATATGGTTTCACTTATTTGTGGAACATAAGGAATAGAATGGAGGACATTAGGAGAAGGGAAAAATGAAGAGGGAGAAATCGCAGTGAGAGATGAACTATGAGAGACTATGGACTCTGGGAAACAAATGGAGAGTTTTAGAAGAGTTGGGGTGTTGGGATGGGTGAGCCTGTGATGGGTATTAAGGAGGGTACAGATTGAATGGAGCAGTGGGTGTTATATGTAAACAATAAATCATAGAATACTACATTAAAAACTAATGATGTACTGTCTGGTGACTAAATAACACAATAAAAAATAAATAAAACTACTGAAAGAAAATAACTGTTAATTTGATTGTCTAAACAAGAGAAGATTAAAGAAAAAGAGAGAAGATAATATTCATACTTAAAATAAAAATAAGGACATTTTTCAAGTGAAGGAAAACCAAGAGAAATTGTTGCTAGCAGACCTGTTCTCCAAGAAATACTACAGGATGTTGTTCAGGCTGAAGAGAAGTGATACCAGAAGGAGACCTGGGCTGTCTTCAGTTAAGGAGGAATGTGAGATGGTAAGTGGCTGGATTAATACAAAAGACTATTTGTACTCTTAACTTTAAAATATGCATGGTTATTACAAAACTAAACCAGGAAGAAGAAAGAAAATTTGAACAGACGAATAACCAGCAATGAAATTAAATCAGTAATTTAAGACAAAAACAAAACAAAACAAAAACCAACCAAACAAAAAACTCCCAAAAGCCAAAAGTCCAGGACCAGATGGCTTCTCAGGCAAATTCTATCAAGCTTTTAAAGAAGAGTTAATACCCATTCTTACCAAATTATTCTAAAAAATACAAGAAGAAGGGAAACTTCCTAATTTATTCTATGAGGCCAGTATCAGTTTGATATCAAAACCAGATAAAGACAGCACAAAATAGATAACTACAGGCTAATATCTCTTATAAGTATAGATGCACAAATCCTCAACAGAATACTAGCAAACCAAATTCAACATATTTTTAAAAAATCATATACCATGGCCAAGTAGCATTTATTCCCTGGATGTGATGGTGGCTCAATATTTGCAAAACAATCAATATGTTACCTCACATCAACAAGAAAAAGGATAAAAACAGTACGATCATTTCAATATACATAGAGAAAGCATTTAAAAAATACAATATCTATTCATTATAAAATCCCTTGGCAAAGCAGGTCTAGGGGGAACATATCTCAACATAATAAAGGCCTTATATGAAAAACCCACAGCCACCATCATACTTGATGGTAAAAACTAGAGCTTTTCCCCTAAGTTCAGGAACAAGACAAGGATGTCCACTCTAACCACTTTTATTCAACATAGTACTGGAAGTCCTAGCCACAGCAATCAGAAAACATAAATAAAAGGTATCCAAAGTGATAAGAAATAAGTAAAACTCTCATTTGCAGATAATATGATACTATATAGAGAGAACTCTAAAAGACTCCACCAAAAAACTACTAGAACTGATAAGTGAATTCAGTAAGGTTGCGGTATACAAAATCAATCTACAGAAACCTGTTGCATTTCTATACACTAATTATGAAGTAGCAGAAATTGAAATTGAGAAAACAATCCCACTTATAATAAGATGTCTAAGAATAAACTTAATCAAAGAGGTGAAAGACCTGTGCTCTGAAAACTATAAAACACTGATGAAAGAAATTCAAAATGGGACAGAGAAATGGGAAGACACTTCATGTTCATGGGATGGAAGAACAACTATTCTTAAAATATGTATAATACCCAAAGCAATCTACATACTTAATGTAATTCCAACAGCATTTTTTAATAGAACTAGAACAAACTATCCTAAAATTTGTATGGCGACACAAAAGACTTCAAATAGCCAAAGCAATCTTGAAAAAGAAAAATAAACTAGAGGTATCACAATTTCAGATATCAAGTTATTTTACAAAGTCGTAGTAATTAAAAGTTACTGGCATAAAAATAGATACATAGATCAATAGAATAGAATAGAAACCCAGAAATAAACACAAAATTACATGGTCAGTTAATCTTCAACAAAAAAAGAATGAATATACAATGGGATATACATAGTATTTTCAGTAAATGGTATTAGGAAAACTGGTCAGCTACATGCAAAAGAATGAAACTGGACCACTTGTTTTCATCATACACAAAAATAAATCCCAAATAGATTAAAGACCTAAAGTTGAGACCTGAAACCATAGAAATCTTTGTAGATAGCACAGGTAGTAATCTCTCTGACAACATTTTTCTAGATATGTCTTCTGAGGGAGGGAAATAAAAGCAAAAATAAACTATTGGAACTCTGCGTGTGTGTATGTATATGTGTGTGTATATATGTGTGTGTGTATCTATCTATCTATCTATCTATATGTACACGTGTGTGTGTGTGTGTGTGTGTATGTATGTATATATATTTTAAAGCTTCTGCACAGTGAAGGAAGTAACAAAAGTAAAAGGCAGCCTACTGAATGGGAGAAGATATTTACAAATGACATAACAGACAAAACTCAATATCCCCCAAAATAAATAATCCAATGAAAAAATGAGCAGAGAACTTGAAAAGACCTTTTCCAAAGAAGACATGTAGATAGATGACCAATGGACACATGAAAGGATGCTCAACATCACTGATCATCAGAGAAATGCAAATCAAAACTATAATGATATATCACCTTGCACATGTCAGAATGGCTAAAATAAACAACACAAGAAACAAGAAACGTTGGTGAGGATGTGGCAAAAAGGGAACCCTCATGCACTGTTGGTGGAAATGCAGATTGATGCAGTCACTGTGGAAAACAGTATGGAGGTTCCTCAAAAAACTTGAAAAAATAGAACTACCCTGTGATCCAGCAATTGCACTACTGAATATTTACCCCCAAAACACAACCCCCCACTAATTCAAAATGATAAATGCAGCCCTGTTTATTTCAGTGTCATTTACAATAGCCAAACTATGGAACAACCGAAGTGTCTACCGATAGTTGAATGGATAAAGAAGTTGTGGTATATATACACAATGGAATATTATTAACCCTCAAAATAAAAAGAATGAAATCTTTCCATTTGCAACAACATGGATGGAACTAGAGAGTATAATGCTAAGCTAAATAAGTCACTCAGAGAAAGACAAATACCATATGATCTCAGTCACATGAAGAATTTTAGAAACAAAACATGAGCAAAAAAAAAAAAAAGAAAGAAAGAAAGAAAGAAAAGAAAAAGGTAAAAAGGAAAAGAAAAGAAAGTGAGGCAAGCAGACTTCCTTTTAAATATAGAGAACAAATAGTTAGTTACCAGATGGGAGGTGAGGGGGAAAATGAGGGAAATAGAAGATGGAGATTAAAGAGCACACTTTCCAAATGAAAAGAAAAAAAAAAAATGCATGATTAAGCAAAAATAAAAACATTTTTTCTGGTGTAGTGTTAGCGAATGTAGATGTGAATAGGACTGCAGTACCATGAAGATCAGCTGGGGTATAAAGGGACCTACATGTTTGCAAGATTTGTTCATTTGAGAGAAAGAGGTACAGGCAGTATTAACTTTAAGTTAGACTGTAGGTGATTAGAAATGCATGACTGAAACCCACAGAATAATACTAATTAAATAACACAAGTGGATATAGTTTAAAAGCCAAAAGTTAAAATGAAATATTAAAAATATCCAAGTTATACATTATAAGACAGGTTGAGAGATAGAAACACAAAACCCAGAGGGGGCAAATTGAAAAAAACATATGTTAGGCCTAAAAAAAGTTAAATTAAATTAAAAAAAAATGTTTAAAAAGCATATGACTAAAAAATAGGGGGAGGATATTGAGGGAATTGAGAGAGTGGATAGAAAGAAAGAAAGAAGGAAAGAAGAAGGAAGGAAGGGGGAGGGAGGGAAAGGAGGAAGGGAAGGAAAGGAAAGAAAGGAAAGCCTAACGACCTAAAGAAAGGTTTCTTTACAGAAGAGACCTTTAAATATAAAGACATAGATACTTTGTATTTTAAAAGGGAATGTCAGGGCTGCTGTAACAAAGTAACATAAACTAAGTGGCTTTTTTTTTTTTTTTTTTTTTTTTTTTAAGATTTTATTTATTGGGCGCCTGGGTGGCTCAGTGGGTTAAGCCGCTGCCTTCGGCTCAGGTCATGATCTCAGGGTCCTGGGATCGAGTCCCGCATCGGGCTCTCTGCTCAGCAGGGAGCCTGCTTCCGTCTCTCTCTCTCTGCCTGCCTCTCCGACTACTTGTGATTTCTCTCTGTCAAATAAATAAATAAAATCTTTAAAAAAAAAAAAAAAGATTTTATTTATTTATTTGACAGACAGAGATCATAAGTAGGCAGAGAGGCAGGCAGAGAGAGGAGGAAGCAGGCTTCCTGCTGATCAGAGAGCCAGACATGGGGCTCGATCCCAGGACCCTGGGATCATGACCTGAGCCAAAGGCAGAAGCTTTAACCCACTGAGCCATCCAAGTGCCTCCTAAACTGAGTGGCTTAAACAACAGATATTTATTGTCTCACAGTTCTAGAGGCTAGAAGTCCAAAACCAAGGTGTTGTCAGTGTGGGTTCCTTTTGAAGTCTTTAAGGACAATATTTGTTACACTTCCTCCTTCCTTGACTTGTAGATGAACATGTTAATGTTCACGTGGTATTCTCCCTGTATGCATCCCAACTTTCCCCCTTTATGAGGACATCAGTCATATTGGATTAAGTACCCACCATGCTCCAATATGACCTTATCTTGAATCATTTCCTCAATGAGGTCACATTTTAAAGCTCTAGGGGTTAGGATTTCATTGTATGGATGAGGGTAGGGTACAATTAATCCTCTTACAGGGGAGAAAATTATAATGTACAAGCAGTAAGCATGAGAAGGGTGGCATTCCTATTTTTATAGCAGATAAAGTTGACTTCATATCAGGGTGTGACTAGAGATAGAGACATTTCATAAAGATAAAAGAGGAAGTTTATCAGGAAAATATAACAATTATCAATGTGTATTAGGCAATTAATAGAGATTCAAAATACATAAAGCAAAAACACACCATAAGGAAGAAATAGACAATTTTTCAATCATAATAGAAGATTTTAGAATTATTCTCGCAGCAACTGGTTTAGAGAACTAGACAAAAAAAAAATTGTAAAAACCTGAAATATATGAATAGTAAATGAACATTCTGGATTAATTGATATTTACTGAACTCTATATCCAACCACTACAGAAAGAATATTCTTTTCATTTGTGTATATGACAGACTATATACTAGCCATCCTAGCCATAAGTCAAGTCCTTGTAAATTGAGAAGAATTGAAATCATAAAGAATGTATTCTTTTAACAAAATGGAGTAAAATGAAAAAACAATCATAGAGATATGTAGGAAAACTCCACATATCTAGAAAGAGCACATTTCTAAATAATATATCAAAGATAAAATCACTAAGGAAAACAGAAAATGTTAAACTTAATGGCAATAAAAATCAAACTCCTCAAAGTTTTTGTGATGTCATAAAGCAATCCTTATAAGGAAAGATATCACTTTAATTGCTAATATCTATAAAGAAGAATATCTGATATCAATAATCTATGGTTCCATCTTAAGAAGTTGGAATAAGGGGTGCCTGGGTGGCTCAGTGGGTTAAAGCCTCTGCCTTCAGTTCAGGTCAAGATCTCAGGAACCTGGTATTGAGTCCCACATCGGGCTCTCTGCTCAGTGTGGAGTCTGCTTCCCCCTCTCTCTTTGCCTGCCTCTCTGCCTACTTGTGATCTCTCTTTCTGTGTCAAATAAATAAATAAAATCTTAAAAAAAAAAAAGAAGTTGGAATAAAAGGAAAAAAAGAATACCCAAAGCAGATAGAAAGGAAAAAAATAATAAAAATAAGAGCAGAACAGTGAAATAAAAAAATACAGAAAATTAATAAAGAAAAAGTTGGTGTGTGAAAAGATGAAAGAAAGTGGCAATCCTCCTGACAGACATATGAAGAAGAAAAGAAAGGACAGAACACAAATCATCAATATAAAAACAAAATGGGCATTATAACTCCAGAATCATATCAGTATTAAAAGAATGATTAGCAAGTACTATGAGGAACTTCTCACAAACAAATTTGGTAAGTTAGGTGAAATAACCACATTTTTAAAAAAAATACAGCTTACTAAAACTAACACAAGAAGACCCAGAAAATCAGAATGCCCTCTTACCTATTAAAGACATTGTATTTGCTGACTATAATATTCTCCAAAAGGAAACCCTATGCTGAAATATTTTCCCTGATGAATTTCATCAGTTATATAAGAAGCTATAACATTCAATCCTGCACAAATGTTTTTATAAAAAATGAAGGGCTCATCAGACAATTGAATTTCAGAGGCTAACATAACAATAATACCAAAATCTGACAAAGATGTTACAAAAACACAATAAAAATTAGAGATCAATACTCCTCATGAATACAAATACAGATATTCTCAACATAATAGCAATTGGACTTTGATACACATTTCCATTTCCAAAAAAGTTGTAAATTGAATAAAGTCATATAAAGGATAATGTAATGAAATAAGAGGGGGTACTGCAGGAATTTAAGGTTGGGTAAATATCAGATAATCAAAAATGTAATTCACCTATTAACAGAAAAATGGAGAAAATCCACATGACTATTTCAATATATACAGAGAAATAATTTGACAAAATTCCACACCCCTGAAAAAACTCTCACTAAACTAGGAATAGTTGGGCGCCTGGGTGGCTCAGTGGGTTAAGCCGCTGCCTTCGGCTCAGGTCATGATCTCGGGGTCCTGGGATCGAGGCCCGCATCGGGCTCTCTGCTCAGCAGGGAGCCTGCTTCCCTCTCTCTCTCTGCCTGCCTCTCTGTCTACTTGTGATCTCTCTCTGTCAAATAAATAAATAAATAAATAAATAATAAAAAATAAACTAGGAATAGTAACAAACTTTTTCATATAGATAACAGCCATCTATGAAATATCTGTAACCAATAGCTTATTTAATTCTAAAAATTGTTTATCCCTGAGATTGGGAGCAAAAGAAGGATGCTTGTTTCACCATTTCTATTCAACATTCTACTAGAATTTGTAGCTATTGCAATAAATGCAAGAAAAAGAAAGTCATAAAGTTTAGCGAGAAAATGTAAATACACTGTATTTGGAGGTCATATGATTGTTTACCTGGAAAAATGTAAGGGGTGTTTAAAATAATGACTAGAACTAAATAAATAAATTTATTAAAATCATAGATTAAAGTTCAATAAAAACATTGATATGTTCTTATATGCTAGCATGGAATGATAGAAATACAAAATTTAAAAATTTAACTTATAGTAGTGTCCACTCTAAAATAAAACCTAGGAATATATCTAACAAATGAGGTTAAGACTTCTATGTGGAAAACAGCAAAACGTTCGTGAGAATAATTAAAAACATCTAAATAAATGAAGTAATATGTCATATTTCTGAGTTGCAAGAGTTTTGTTTATCATTAAGTGACAACTGTCCCAAGTGAATCTATAGAATCGAATAAGTTCAAGGCAATTACAATCAGTATTCCGTCAGGTTTTTTGTATAAATTTATTCTAAAATTTATATGAGAAAGTATTATTAAATAATCTAATAATCTAACCAATAACCAATAATCTAAATATATATATATATTTATCTTATAAATATATTTCTAAATATGTATATATTTATGCAATTATATTTCAATAAAGATGTCAAGGTAATTCAATGGAAGAAAAGAATGTCTTTGCAACAAGTGTTCCTGGATTGATAGAACATCTATCTGTTCAGAGAAAATTCAGCAACAAACCTAATTCACACCATACACAAAAAAACTAACTTGAAGTGGATCATGAACATAAAAAGTAATCTTTAAAAACTATAAAATCTGGGAGCACACCTGGGTGGCTTGTTTAAGTGTCTTCCTTCAGCTCAGGTCATCATCCCGGGCTCCTGGCATTGAGCCCAGCTCAGGCCCCTCGCTCAGCAGGGAGTCTGCGTCAGGATTCCCTTTATCTTGTTCCCTTTGCCCCTCCACCCACTTACGGTCTCTCTCTCTCTCCCTCTCTCTCTCTGTCTCTCTCAAATAAATAAAATCTTAAAAAGCTATAAAATTTCTATCATAAAAAACAGGAAAAACCTTTCCTTAGAAAATAAAAATCTGAAAACATGTATCACATAGATTTTTATAGATATAAATATAATTTATGTAGATAGATAACATTTACTCTGCAAAAGACACCAAGAAGAAAATGAAAAACAAGCCACAGATTGGAAGAAATATTCACAGCACATGGACAAGAGAAAAGCTTTCATTCAGAATATATAACTTTTTAGATTCAATGGCAAGAATGCAACCCAATTAAGAAATTTGTAAGAGATTTGAACACACACATTACAAGAATGTATGTTTGCCAGTAAGTACATGGAAAGTTGCCTAGCTTCATCAGTAGTCATGGAAATGTAAGTCAAGCCACAATGAGGCACCACTACACACCTAGTAGAATGGACCACAACAAATGTTACAAAAAATGTGGAATTCTCATATACTGCTTGGGAAGAATATGAAACAACACAACCTTTTTGGAAAAGAGTTTGACGGTTCCTCAAACATTTAAACATATACTTTCCAAATGACCCAATCATTCCATTCCTTGGTTATTTACCCGGGGGAATGAGAATATATGTGCATTCCAAGATTTTCATGTGAATTTTATAGCTCTACTCTTGGATAGCAGGGGAAACCTGTAAATGGATATTTACTCTATAAGTTTATTATGTTTTGAAGTGGGGAGTTGTAATTGGGAACTCCAAAATATCAGACGTGAAATGAGGAGTGAGAAATAGAAAGTACAAAATGTAAAGTGTGAGACATGAGGTAAGAAAAGTGAAAGTTCTGATTTCAATTAAATGACCTAAAATGAACACTTGATTCTAGAACAAACATTAAACATAGTTTTTGAATAACAACAAAATAGAAAACAGCTAACAAGCTAATAGATTTAAGTCCAACCATGCCAATAATTACAGAAACTATAAAACATTCTCATTAAAGGACCTATCTATGTTATAATAAGGGAAGAATTTTAAATTTTAAAATATAAATAACCTGGAACTTAAAACATGAAAAAATGTGTGCAAATACATGCAAACAACAACAACAAAAACAAAACGCCTCCAGAGAACCTTGGCTATTTTATACCAAAAAAAAAAAAAAGTCTCAACAAAAAGTATTAGAAGAAATAAAGAAAAAAACATTTCATTATGGGACAGGGTACAATTCATCAAAAAATTATAAAAATTGCAAATATTTTTACACATAATAAAGGAATTTCAAAACTCACAAATACAAAAATGAGAGGAGAAATAAATAAATCCTCAGTTACACTTGAGGATTTTAATGAGCTTTTCTCAGTCTTTGAAAAAGAAACAGTAAGGATATAGAAGATCTAGACACCATTAACCATTTATATACCTAACATACACCTGGATTTATGTACAACAATTTCAAAATACACAATATTTTTAAGTGTATATATGTCATATTTTAGGTCATAATTTTTCATAATGAGTTCTGAAAGATTAGAATCCTACAATTGCCTCTCTGACAACAGAATTAAACTGGAAATTGATAATAACAACAACAACAAAAGTTAAATTTCACAATTTAGGTACACCTGGATGGCTTAGTTAAGCATTTGCTTTCAGCTCAGGTCATGATCCCTGGGTCCTGGCATCGAGCCCTGCATTGGGCTCCCTGCTCAGTGTGGAGTCTGCTTCCCTCTCTCCCTTTGACTGTCTCCCCTGCTCATCCTCTCTCTCTCTCTCTCAAATACATAAATACAAAAATCTTTTAAAAAGTTTAACAATTTTCCACCTTAAAAGCTAGAAAAAAGCTAATTAAGCTAAAGCAAATAGCAGGAAAGATTTTTATGTTGATTTGAGCAGAAAATCAATGAAATATAAAACAAATGTCAGAGAGATATAGCAAACCAAAAGTTGATATTTTAAAAGGACTCATAGAATTGATTAGCCTAGCAAAACTAATAAGAAAAAAGAGAAAAACCACAAATTATCAATGTTAAGGGATAAAAAATAAAAAGGGATATCACCATACAGTCCAAAGATCTATGAAATGTTAAGAAGAAAATACTTTTTAAATTTTATATTCTCAGCAAACTGGGGATAGTACTAAATTTCTATTACCTGATAAAGAAACTAAAGTTAACATCATCATTATGGTGAAAGCTGATTGCTTGCCCCATAATATTGGGGGGGGGCAAGGATGTCTGTTTTCAACATTTCTGCTCAAAATTGTACTCGAAGAGTACCTACCTGGGTGGCTCAGTCATTTGAGTGTCAGACTTGCGTTTGGCTGAGGTCATGATCTTAGGGTCCTGGGATCAAGCCTCATATCAGGCTCTGTGCTCAGTGGGGGTCTGCTTGAGGATTCTCTCTCTCTCCCTTTCCCTATGCTCCTCCTGCCTCTCTCTCTCTCTCCTAAAGTAAATAAATAAATCTTAAAACACACACACACACACACACACACACACACACAATTATACTCAATATCTTAGCCAAAAGAGAAAAAAAAAAAAAGAGGAAGAAATATTCACTTTGGAAAGAAGTAACACTGCCACTGAAGACATCATAATTTACTTAGAAAATTCTTAAGAAACTTAGGGTAAGCAAAATTTATTATATAGGGCACAAAAAGCCCTGATCATATAGGTAATAAAAGTTAAACTGGATTTCATCAAAATCAAAACCTTGTGTTCTCTAAAAGACAGTGTTAAGAACATGAAAAGAGAGATGCCTGGGTAGCTCAGTTGGTTATGCGTTTGCCTTTGGCCCAGGTTGTGCTCTCAGGTCCTGGGACTTAGTCCTGCATCAGGCTCCTTGCTCAGCAGGGAGCCTGCTTCTCCTTCTGCCTGCTCTGCCTGTTGCTCCTCCTGCTTGTGCTCTCTCTCTCTGACAAATAAGTAAATAAAATCTTTAGGGGAAAAAAAAAGAACATGAAAAGAGAGGCCACAGACTAGGAATAAATATCGGTAATATATATATCTAACAAAGGATTTGTATCCAGGATATATAATCTTTATAGACTGAAAAGGCTAAAACAAAACAAAGTACTGACAATGCCAAGTGTTGGCATAAGTGTGAAATGCTTAGACATTTCTCATTGCAACAAAAATAAAACAGTCACTTGAAAAACAATTTTGCAGCTGCCAATATAATTTACACAGGTATTTACTAGATGGTCCAGTTTTCAACTCATAGGTGTTCACCCACGAGAAGAAGAAAACCTATATTTACTCAAGGAATTGAACATGAATGTTCATAGAAGCTCTATTCATATTAGCCAAGAGCCTGGAAGCAACTAAAATGTTCATTTTAGTGAATGGACAAACTATCGTGTAGCCATACAATAGAAAATTACCAGAAACGAAAAGGAATAGCAGTTTGTTCTGCTAGTACATGCAACATGATAGATGATTAGTGAAAGAAGCCAAACACAGAAGAATTCATTTTCTGCAACTCCATTCCAGTTTACAGTGATATAAATCTTATCAGTGATTATCTAGGGCAGGAAGCAAGGGATGCACTGACTGTAAAGAGGAATGATGGAACTTTGTGGGAGTGATGGAAAGGTTCTAAGTCTTAATTGATGTTAGATACATGAGTGCACATGTTTGTTAAGACTCATTGCACTATAAACAAAATATGTACTCTTTATTAAATGTAAATTATACTTCAAAAAACTTGACTAGAGAAAAAATATTGTAATGCTAACCAAATAAAATACATCTTTGAATGAAAATTCACCTGGGTAAATATTTATAATCTCTGCGTTTTATTAGAAATGTTTCTTCTCAAAATTCTTGAGTAAATCCAACCTTTAAAAAATCAATAACCTATTTATCAGCAAATACTGATAAATTATTAAAAGGAATAGCATTTGTATTGAAGTATATGGTATATAATTTCTAATCTATAACATTATAATATAATCTATAATAAAATAGTCCACATATTTTAAATTAGGAATAATCTAGATTAAGTTTTAAAAGAAGATAATTTAAGCAAGTATTCTTAGAAAAGTAAAAAAATAGGAAACTTATAAGAAGAAAATGAATATATGAAAATTTCTGTGTTACAAATAGAAAGACTGTATTATTCCAGAAACTCGTAAGTGAAACCTATGTGAAGCAAGGACTTGTGAGATCTTGTTGAGATAGTTCCATCCAATCAGTACCAGTTTGTGGACACTAGCGTCACGATTCATGTCTTGGCTGTACCAGTTCCTAGCTACTGGCCTTGGGCAAGTTAGAAAATTTTCCTGTGTTAGAAAGACATAGCCCTTTGCTCTTGAATATTCTCACATGTGAAACATGATAAATGCTTAGAATAAGATTGGAACATAGTGAGTGTTCAATAATATTAGTTTGATATCTTTTGGTTTCTTAAACTCTGAATCTACTCAATGCAAGATCTATCTTGGAGGCCAATGAGGGGATCAAATTTAATTAAAAAATACTGTTTAACAAAGGTAAGGATGGCTTTCCTTTGATTTCCTTTGATTTGATACATTTTCAGTAGGAAAAATGAAAAAAAAACTAGAAATTGTTTAAAACTTTTGTGAAATTAAAGCCCTTTATTCTGAATGACTCAGGCACTTCTAACTTTAATTTTTATCCTGCTCAGCTAAAAAAGTGTTTTTAAAAATAAAAACATGTTCAAATAAAATGAGTAAGAAAAAAATGCAAAAGGGAAATAGATGCAGTATACGAGGGACATCAGTTTGTTCTGGGTAGGCAAAAAATGTGGCTCTGAACTTGCTAAGGATTAACGTGAACAGAGTCTTATTTATAAGATGCCCAGTATTCACAAAAAATAATATATTTGTTTAGGAATTGTACAATTAATCCTATTACCAACCTCAAAGAGAAATTCTTGCCCCTTGTCCTCATAAAGACACCATATAAAATAATAGTACTCTAACATAGTACAGTAAACATGATGACAAGTTCTATAAGTCTACCTCTTGTAATTTCCAACAAACAACAAATGGCATTGTGTTTAAATATAACTCCATAGGAATAATCTAATGTGACAATTGTAATGTGGTCCACATCATAGTTCTTTGGTCATGCAGCACAATTTAGGACAGATAATTTGAGAAACTAAAGAAACATATGGAAGAAGTAATGTGTCAGTCAGGATCTGATTAGAAATCTGTTATGAATAATGTAGACAGGGATGCCTTATTATAGGTGTTAGACTTTATACGATTGTGGGAGCTGGTGGAGCTGTTCGTGCAGGCTCTTGACCTTACCCCTCACACTAAGTGTGAAGTCAGTCAATGAAGATTGTTGCCCCTTAAGCCTGAAGTCAGTGTAGAGTAGCCCACCTTCAGTTGGGAAGCAATGCATTGGAAAGCCTGGACAAATTGGGACTTGCATCGATAGACTAGATGGTGTATCCATGCCTTATCATTTCTAGTCTCAATGCTGCAAGTGACCTGTAGGAAAAGCTGGTGACCTTTGCCATGGAGCTGCACACACACCTGGCCCAGGACTTGGAGAAGTTCAATGAGAGTATCTGACAGAGAGGAATGGCCTGTCCATGTGCTGTTCAACACTAATAAGGTAAGATGACAGATGAGTGTGTGAACTGCCCCAATGCCTGGTATCCTTCATCAGCCTCGAGAGCCAGGGCTGGAATCTCAGGCTTCATGTTCTTGCTGTGGCTTTGTCTTCCTCTCTTCCCCTCACAGAGCAAAACTAAATATCTATTAGGTGACTTCCATGACAATGAAAATCTTCCTGGCAATACAATTTTGGGGTCTTCCATCTGCTTTCATGATATGTACCACTTAGTAAGATAAAATCCCCATGATACAGTTCAGGGTAAAACTATCTTATAGATTTTAATCAGGAATAAGTACTTTCTACTAATAGTTTCATTTGGATGAGAATCTCAGATTAATCCAATTTCTTATCTGCATGTGTGGCTACTGCATAATCTAAGTGTAACAGCTGGTAATAATAACTTCTGCCTTTTGAAAAACTAGTTACTTATCAGTAAAATGCTCTGAAATAAGACTATTAGAAATAAACCGTTAGTTAGAGGTTCTCCTCTCTAATTTTAGTAAATTGTATTGCTACTTCTCATTTCTCTCCTAGAGGCTCAACTCTCAACGGAATAGCTTAGAATTTGAGTCTTGACCTGAATATGAATCCTATTTTCACAACTTGAGTATCATTTAATTTTTATAAACCTTAATCCTTTATCTGTGAAATGAAGATCTTAATTGTACGTGGTTGTGATAATAACTGAAAAGACACTAAATGAAAGTATTCAGAATACTAGCAGATAGTAAAAGCTCCCCAAAATTTAACATTCGTGATTAACATTTTAAGCAGAATTGGAAACAAATTGGACCTAAAGAGTGTTCTTGAGAGGTGAGTCTCTATCCTGTTTAAGGAGTACATGAAATAGGGGCTCCTGGGTAGCTCTGCCTTCAGCTCAGGTCATGATCTCAGGGTTCTGGGATTAAGCCCTGCATCTGGCTCTGGGCTCAGCAGGGAGCCTGCTTCTCCCTCTTCTCCCCTGCTTGTGTTCCCTCTCTCACTGTGTCTCTGTCAATCAAATAAATAAAATTCTTAAAAAAAAAAAAAGAATAACCAAGATGGAAGTAATAATAATATCAGATTTTGCCAAATCTTGAGAGGTCTAAATCCTTTGAAGATTTATATGAATTCTCATGGTCTAGAAACCTAATATATATAGGCAAAAATTAATGACCTATTATTTGTGAGGTTTAACATATTTAGAATTTTGATAAATGTGTGCGATTATCTGTTGGTATAGTCAAATTATTTTAAATAACAAAGTACAAATCTAAACATGGAATTTCATTGTGAAGTGTGATAAGGTAATAATATTTGCCCTTTTAAAGAGAATAATTTCCTAGAATCATAGAAAAGTGTATCAATCCATCAGAAACTGCTGTGAATCTCCTAGTACACTCATAGCTCCACCTTGCAGCTCCTAAAGAAAGTGTTTTAATGAGACACATAAAATTGTTATAACGTCAAGAGGCACAGGTGTTCACTATAAGCAGTGTATCTTTCTAAACAATCATGGTAAGAGGTATTTTTTGAGTGAGTTCATTCTTGCTTCATTCTGCAGTCACTTGAAGACCATCACCCTACTCTCTGGCAAGGACTGAAATATGTGGAGGGCCCTTGAGTCTCATGAATTATCATAGTGAATCAACAGTTCTTTCTTTTTTTTCCCCTTGGCCCAGGTGTTTTCATAATTGTGAACCATGGGGGAAGTGCCTATTGTGTTCAATTGCCTTCATAGTCTCCTTTCTACTGAAATAGAGCCAAGATTTTATACATAGTTTTCAAAAACACTTTAAAAATTATCAAAGGGTGACTTGGTTTCTATTTATAGGACAAAAAGGTAAGCCTTGAATTTGCAATTTGTTGTTGTCTAACTCATTGAAGATAACACTCTCAGTGATCAAATTCCCTAATTGTATATATAAAATATATAATAATAATAATAGGCAAAACACTTAATTTTGCAATAAAGTATATGTTTATTACAGTTATCCATATACCATGAAAAGCATGAAAGTACAAAGAGCTGAATACTTTCCAAACTCCTTTCATAAATTTCATGTAAAACTCAATGTGCTGTGAATTAGGCCAGTATGCTAATTTAAAGAAGAAATCAATACAATAAAATGACTTGCTTAAGGTTAGTTAGCTATTAAGTGCAAGGCAGAAACTCAAGCCTGGATCACTTAAGTTCAAGGCCACTACCCTTTCCACTATCACATAAATCCTGGCCACATATTGATGGCGGGTACTTTTATTTTTGTTGATACATCAGTATTCTGTCTGTGCAGGTTACTTTGCTGGTATTGGTGTTCCTTAAAACACAAACACGGCTTAGAATACCAAACAAGGGTACAAGGGTGGCTCAATTGGTTAAGCATCCAACTCTTAATTTCAGCTCAAATCATTATCCCAGGTCTGTGAGATTGAGCCCAGAGTCGAGCTCCACACTGGGTGTGGAACCTGCTTAAGACTCTGTCTCTCCTTCTTTCACTCTTTCTCCCCATCTCAGAAAAAAAAAAAAAAAAAAAAAAGGAAAGAAAGAAAGAATATCAAACAGAGTGGGATGAAATAAAAACCAATGCCAATGGAAAGGATGTTGTTACAACTATTTGACACAGATTTATCTTTTTTATATTAGAAACATGGTTCTAGGGAGCTGTAAATGAATTATAATTTTGTATACCAAATTCTGCTTTAAATGCTTCTAGAGATCATAAAACCATCTTCAAGGAAATTTTTAAAAAATGTTTTTGTAAAGCAAATATTTTTCCACAATTTAAATTAAGTAATATAAAATATGTCTTCCCAAGTATTTATCAAGTGTAATTGCCTAGAGCTCAGATTTTTGGGGTTTATCTCCAAATAAATCTAATAATTAAAACTAGCACTTTGAATCCTAATGGGCAGGTCAGTACTTCCTGTAAGGGGTCTTACAGATGTTCCAACTGATGTTTTTTTCTGATAGTTTTGGAGAAACTGTCACTGCACAGGAGGACTTATCTAACTTTGGTCACCCTTCAGGGCTTAAACACAGAAGACATTTTCCTATGTATACCTAGAAAATCTAACGTGCTTCTGTACATTTTCTTGAAGCATTCTCTTTTCCTCCTTGGTCACAGTTAATCAAAGATACAATAATGACCTGCTTCTGTGATTTTATTGTTTTATTACTACTATTAGTTTTTACGAATAAGCTCCATAAGAGTAGCCTCTATCTACATTACTATCGTAGTCCTAAGATTTAGCATAATGCCTGAAACAGTTTAAGAGGAAAGTAAATATTTATCCAATAGAGAATAAAGGCTTAACAATGTACAGTATTATACTGTACTACTAGATAAAATAGGTTTATGATTACATCTGTATCTTCAGAAAAATATGTCTCAGTATTTTTAGAAAGACTATCTCTGGGTTTTGTAAGATTGTGGGTAATTAGATTTTGTTCTTTTTTCCTAACTGTATTGGCAAATATTGTTATGATTAAAATGTTATAATTAATATAAATGTTTAAGAGGAAATGGTTATAAAGATAAATTCTTAAATTATGAAAGTATTTAAATAATGAGAAAAAAAAGCATTCAATCAATAATGGGTGGAAGAGTTTGTTGGCTAAATGAAAAATTTAAGTTGATCATTAAATTAAATAATATAGAAAAATAAATTGCCCTATTAAAATAACTTTAGAAATAGGAAATTGAATGTAGAATACAGCTAAAGTCTCAGCTAAAAGACTTCTGGCTATCAGAGGACACTAACATCATAAACCAATTGATAAAAAATATCCAAGGAATACTTAGAATGATTGGCCATATTAGAAATGAAAACATCCATATGTTAATAAACAGCATGAAATTAACTGAAGGTAAATTCCATAATTTTTTTTATATTTAAAGAGCTGTTATAAAAAATAATGAAGACAAATTCTTGCATAGATAAATAAGAAAAAAGCTCTTAGTTGCAAGAGGAACCCTTTGCAAAAGAGGAGACAAGTGGCTACTTAGCATATTAAAATGTTGATTATCACTAGGAGTTAAATTTAAATTAAAATATCAGTAAGATATCATTTTTAATATCATCAAGCTAGCAAAGACTTTAAAAACAAACTTAATGTTGGCAAGGTTTTAGTAAGACAGAACTGCTGCTTCTATCACACATTGGATCAACTTCTCTGGAAAACAATGCAGTATATGTAAGGAGATGTAACTCAGTAATTTTCCTTGTAACAATTGATCCAAAAGAAATAATAAGAGATCTAGAGACAAGGGTGTGTATGCAAAGGGTATCACTGGAGGTTTATCCATAACAGTGAACAAGTGGACGATTTAAATGTTTGAAAGCAGAGTAATATTTAAGCAATTTATTGGGCATCTGGATGATCAGTTATTATTACACAGGTAAGAAAATCATTTTCTAAATATAATGACATAAAAGTCCATACTATGATAAAATTGAGATAACCTCTGGCACTTACTGAACTCTTGTAGAGACTCACTATACTAATCACATTGTATGGGTTATCTTCTCTAATTCTCTAATAATTCCATTTAGCAAGTACTATTATTTTCTCCATTTTATACATGAGGCTAACAGACATTAAGTAACTCATCCAAAGTTACACAGCTAGTAAGGAATGAAAGAGACGTTCAGAATATATATATATACATTTTACCATACAGGTATAACTTTAATCATTATGTCAGTTTGTTTTTGACAAATATTTTAAAGCAAGTATTGAGTAAATTATATTGAAAAAATATGGCTATCATAAAAAGTAAAAATATGGCTATCATTATGAAAAAAGCATATCCAATTGAAATCTGATCTTATGCTTTGTAATACATTCTAAATATATTATATATTTGAACATTTAAAAAACTATATGAAAAAATTAAACTGTACCTCTGTTCATATAATACATAAAAGTCAACTCAAAATGGATTACCAACTTGAACATAAGAACTGAAACCATAAAACTAGAAGAAAGCATAGGGGTAAAATCCTTGACAGTGGTATTAGCAATGATTTTTTTTTTTTTTTGACACCAAAAGCAAAGGAAACAAAGCAAAAATAAATAAATGAGACTACATCAAACTAAAAAGCTTCTGTATGGCAAAGTAAAGCATCAACAAAATGAAAAGGCCACCTACTAATGGGAGAAAAATTTTGCAAATCATTTACCTATACAGAAACAGCACATAGAAAAATTAATTAAAGGTGGGGGAAATAGAGAGAGGGTAGTAAAAGGCTACGAACTTTTAGCTGTAAGATGAATAAGGTCTGAGGACCTAACATAAGTTATAGTTAACAACACTGTATCATATGATTGAAATTTGCTGAGAATAAAATGTAAATGTTCTCTTACACACACAAAAAGATAAATATGTGAGGTAATGAATATGGTATTTAACTAGATAGGGGATAATCATATAAATATATATATATATGTATATATATAATCACATTGTATACTTTAAATATCTTAGAGTTTTGTTAATTATATCTCAAAGCTGAAAGTCTTGAAAAAGCAATTAGCTAACAGATAGATAGAATTTTGTACTTATCCCAATGGTATTAAGAAAATGACATTTTATGTTTCAAAGCTAAAAAAGAAATTGTCATTGACCGAATGATGAAACAACTGTATCCCTGATTATATATATAAATTAAGTAAAATAAACATAAAATAAGAAAAGATAATGGAATACCCTCTTATCTAAAAATAACAAACATATGTTTGGTTTCTAAAATATGTTAGAGTTCTATTTGGATCCAAAGTGTAAACTTTAATGGATAGTCAAAGAACTATTCATTCATTTAATCATTTAACAAACACCTGTCACCTTCTACATGCTAGGCACCGTGAATAGACAAAGAATTATGAACACTAAAAAAGTAACCTTTAAAAGTCTAGATCACTAATAAATTAGCAAAATGGTTAAGAACACAGAAGGTATTATATCATCCTGTTATACAAGAAATTCTCTTTAATTGGCAGAAGGCTAACATCTACAGGGTTGTTGAGAGTGAGTGAATTTCTACATGAGAGGTGGTTCTGCAAATTGGAGCAATATTTTACATGAACAGGTTGACAACTCATGACACTGATAACAAAAAACATAGTATTCTTTTACTGAGTAAGACCATTTTTAAAGAATCTCTCTATAGGAATAATGCAAGAAAGGAGAAAAGCCTACATGTGCAAAAATGCTTATAACTGCATTACATGTATAACTTAAAATTGAAAAAGTGTCCAATGACCAACGGTGAGAAAATTGATAGGCAGATAGTGTTATGTTAAATTAAAGGAATGTTACAGTGCCATTAGAATCGCAAATACAAGAACTATATAGAAATTGAGAATGAATGAAATAGCTGAAAATAAAAAACTTGGAAGGCTTGTATGCTTGCAGCTGTAAAAATTAAGCCATGTGATAGTAATAATAGGTACATTATACACAATAAAGTTTGTATATAGAGATAGAAACAGGTTTTTCAAATTCTTTTCCCTGATATGACTGATCTAGAGACAGTATAACACAGTAGAAGCTGAAATAACAAATGAGTACAAATGCAGGTTTAGAATCAAACAGAATTTTATTCAAATGTAAAATGTCACTACTTTGGATTTTTTCTAGGAAGAATCCTCACCTCTTTCCCATTAATGTTAAGAGATTGTTGGGCACTTTCATCATTGCAATGAACGGTGGATTCACTAATGTATGCGAATGCAATAATTATTCTAAACTTGAAGCCAAATTCTGATGATTTAGGTAGCAAGGCCATTTAATCACATAGTCACTTTTTATTCTATATAATGACGAAGATCATAATGAATTCTGTAACATGAACTATAGTAGTAGGATTAATCACGAGTGAAAATGATTACATTAAGAATAAGAGAGAAAAAGAATGGGGAAGGTAAACTATGTCTCCCTTAGTTCAGCTTCTTAGAATTCAGTCATTTCCACTCTCAGCCCACTAAATGAACAGAGCTCCTCGGAAAATATTTTGAATAATCAAATAGTAAAATCTCTTTAAATATATTACCCAGTTTCTGTATAGTTTTAGCTTATTTTTTTTTAACCTTATTGTCTCAGACAAACTCTTTCTGGCCCTTCTCATACTCATTCGCACAAGTAGAACTAGGAAGTACATGAAGTGAACCTCTTTTGATTTCAAAACCCACTACTATGGTTTTATGCTGGTTTGTTTCCTTACATGGTAATTAGCTCCATGAGTCCAGAAAGATGCTTACTGACCTTTAGTATCTCTAGAACCTGGCTCAGAGGTTCACATAGAGTGCACTCAGTAAAGATTTAGAGAACCATCTGAGACTTCTGGACGTCACAAGGAACTTACTTGGTTCTCGTTATCCAAGAAATGCTTATTCCTATTCCTCAGAGGAAGCAAAACTTGTCTTGCAGTTGTCCAGCATGAACATAGACTATTCAGAGCCATCTCAACAGACACTTATTAAAGATGTTTGCATCTCTCAGAAGGCAGTAGTCTTAAAGAAGAGGCTGCCCAAGAAAAGCAGGTAGAAATGTTTGGATAAAAGAAGCAATAATAAAGGACTTACTATGAGCAACACCTAGTCCTCATCCTGACTGGATAATTTAGACTTACATAGGTCTGTCTATTTCCTTACCCCACAGTTCTACTTGTTCTCTTCAAATGAATTCAAAGGAAGTATAAAACGTTGTGGCCCACCTTTTATGTAATCCATAATACTGAAAATAGCAAAGTAAAACATTATTGTAATAACATACATAATATACATATTTCAAGCCTAAACTGAAATTCCACTTGTTAGTTTCATAATTTTGAGTGAGTTTCTTAACCAGTTACAGCAAAATCAACAATTTACTTCCATTCTTTCTTCTGAGTCTGATTTTTTTTCCTCTATGACACTAATATAGATACTGAACATCTGATCAAGACTACATTTATTAATTTTATTTCCAAGTGGCTTTGACAATTGTTTTATGCAAACAATAAAAATAATTTAAAAAATATTTCCAGAAGAGTTCTCCTGATAGAGGTATATGGAAAGATCTCTTTTTGGATTATAATACAATTATATCAGTATTTTTTTTCCTCTGTCTTTAGGCATAACATCTTCAGTCATAAAGCTTGGTACCTCTCACAAACTAAATCCCATAAGGTTCTTTTATTTATTTATTTATTTTTTAGAAGACTGTTCTCTAATGAATACTAAGAACTTTACTTCCTAGTTACTATAGTTCATGTAGATTGAGCTTGGCTAATAATATTATATATATTATTTTTCCATATTTTGGATAGATTACCTTTGCCTATGAAGAACCACTAGTCATTTAACAATCCAGACTTTTCATGGGTCGTTAAAAAAAAAGAAACAGCATTGAATATTATCAGCAAATATCTTTGTGTTAAATTCTAGTAAAAAAAAATTGGTGAGTGACATAAAATGTTTGCTAATTTAAGTAAAATTAATTTAATTTTAACTTTAAAATTATAAATTTGAGGTAACTTTTGTTGGTCACTAGACCACAGACAACATCATGAGTTTTGAATAGAAATCATAGGCCATAATGTAGATCAATATTATCTGACAGGTTGATGTTGCAAAAAATGTACACATAATGCATTTGCCACAAGTTCTGGGATTATTTATCATGTTTCTAAGTTTTAAAAATTTGAGAAAAATATTGTAGAAAGGAAGATGAGATTTACAGACCCAACCCCAAACGAACACCTAAATCTTTTCTAGTAATAGGAAAATGTGTCCAGCTCCTTCATACCTCTACCTTTGAACATATAGTATCCTTTTCTAGACAAGTTTTAAGTCTTTTTCAGTTGACTCCAACTGATTCTTGATATTTCACTTTAGGTGTTAGCACGATTTAGTTTACCCTATATCCAGTAGCACTTTGCTGATTTATTATAATGGGTTTTATTCTGTTTTAGGATTGCTTCTCAACTATTTCATCCATTAGGGCTAAAGCTGCTAAAGACAAGTTATCTTCTCATCACAGTCCCAATTTAGGCATGTCTAGCACATGGGAAAGTACCTGGCCCATATACATCATGCTAGAGCTGCCATAACAAAGTGCCACAAATTGGGTGTCTTAAACAACAAAAATTGATGGTCTTACAGTTCTGGAAGCTGGAAGTCTGAGATCAAGGACTTGGCAGTTTGGTTCCTTCTCAGGACTGTGAGGGATCTTTCCCAAGTCTATCTAAATGGCTTGTAAATGGCCAAGTTTATTTTCATGTGGTGTTCTTCTTGTATCTTCTATCATTCATATCATTTTTCTCTCTGTAGCCAAACATCTTCTTTGTTAAGATACCAGTCATGTTGGATGAGGATCAACCCTAATGATCACACTTTAGCTTGAATACTTTCTGGAAAGACACTTTCTCCAAATAAGGTCACATTCTGAGGTCCTGGGAATTAAGGCTTCAACATAGGAAATTTGGTGAGATACAATTAAACCAAAACCACCACAATAGATATTTGACAAATCAGTGAGTGCATGGAAGAGCACTTACAGAACTTATCAAAATCGGGGCAGCTGGGTGGCTCAGTTGGTTAAGTGTCTGCCTTTGGCTCCAGTCATGATCTCAGGTCCTGAGATCGAACCCCACATCAGGCTCCTTGCTGAGTGGGGATTCTGCTTCTCGCCTGTCTGCTATTCCCCCTGCTTATGCTTGCTCTCTCTCTCTCTCTCTCTGTCAAATAAATAAGTAATAAAAAAAAAAGAACTTAACAAATACATTTTAATAATCCAATATGTATATATTTCCCCAAAGACTGTGCACTCTTTTAGAGCAAAATTCGTATCCCATTCATGCTTGAATCTGTAGTGCTTAGCACAAACACCAACAGACAATTGGTGCTCAAAATGCTTTGTTAAATGAGTGATAAGTACAAATCATGCAAAAGTATTTTCTGTAAAAATAGCTCTGAAAGAATGTTTTATATGGGTCTTCTTGGTTAATGCTCTGTTCAGTTATTTTTGCTGATCACTGCAAATTGTACAATCCCCAGCGTTTTAATGCCTTAGGCAATTTGAAAAAAATACTCTATGTCACTCAAAAGCTCGAAGTCTAAATATTTCCATGACTTAAGTATCTTGTTTGCCTTATTAGAAATCAGCTCTCATCTATGATTCTGTATCTTATTTCCATGCTGTGTTTTTTTTTTCCTGATTTCTCAAAACACAGTGCTAAAAATAAAATATAACTGACTTTCAGTGGAACCTGACACAGAGAGATAAAAGCGTCTTCAGACATATATAGAAAGAATATGAAAAATGGAGAGCCTGAGTGTGGAGATGAGGGAGAAAGAACTTAGGTGACAGTATTGTCTGATTCAGTATGACCACCTCAATTATCATCAGGTTGAGGAAGGTGAGTGGAATGTTAATTAGTTTCACAGTTTTTTCTAATTTAGGATATATTAACAGCATGAGTAGTAATAATCAAGTAGAGACAAAACTGAAGAAACTTATGAGTAATCTAATAAGACAAACATGGACTAATTGTACTTACTGGAAAGAAGACAGCCAGACTGGGGAAAAACCAGAGTTACACAAGGAATGGGAAGGGCAATGCCCCCATTTTTATTTAATCTAACAAATTGCTTTCATGATGTATCCACAGAGTATTTTGCTAGACATTTTTTAGTTATATGAGTTGAACAAATTTTACTATTGAGTTATTTTCTGAGTAAAGATAGGTAGAAAAGAACATAAATGTTATAAAGCAGAATCCAGAATAACAAGACTTTGGTGAAGTTGTGTGAAGAGATTTAAATTTAAAAAGTCTTTTATATTTACCCAGTAGTTAACTATTTCTGCCATTCTTGATTCTTCTGTGTAGATCCAGATCGATACCTGGTTTAACTTTAACTGTGCTTGGGTGATATGTATGTGTGTGTGCACACACACACGCACGTGCACACTCGTGCACATGCACAAGCATGCTTAGCATTTCCATGTATTTATTTTCAATTCATCACTTTAATTTGAAGTAATTTTAGATTTATAGAAAAATTGCAAATATTAGAGTTTCAGTAAAACTTTCACCTTGGTTTCCCTTATGTTAACCTCTTCCATAACAATAAAACAGTCATCAGAACTAAGACACTTGCATTGGTTACAGTAACTAAACTACAGATTTTATTTGAAACTTATGAGTTTTTCCTTTAATGTCATTTTTCTGTTTCAGGATCTAATCACAATCCTAAATTCCATTACTTGTCATGTCTCCTTAATGCCCTCCACTCTATGACAGTTTCTCAGTCTTTCCTTATTTGTGACCTTGATACTTTTGAATAGTATTGATCTAATACTTTGAAGAAAGTTTCAGTTTGGGTTTGTCTGATGTTTTCTCCGGAAATTATGCATTATTGGGAAGTACAATACAGAGATGATATGTCTTTCTCTGTGCATCATATCAGGGGATAGATGATATCTCTATTTATTACGGGTGATGTTCACCTTGATCACTGATTAAGGTGGCATCTGCTGGCTTTTTTCATTGTAAAATAACTGTTTTCCCCTTTGTAGTAAATATTGGGGGAGAGGTGCTTTGAAACTATGCAAATGTCATGTTTTTGCCTAAATTCTTACCCACTAACTGCCATATGGCAGTGATTTTTTTCCTATTCTTCCATGTCTCAATTGGGATTCTGTCTCTTCTCTCTTATTTATTTTTTATTTATTTGTTTAGTTATTTATATTAGTATAGACTCCTGGGTCTTTATTTGGAAGCTCTAATCCGATAGTATTGTTATTTATTTTCTCAGCTTGTTCTAGCTTTGGCCACTGGGAACAATTTTGGTTGGCTCCTACGCGCGGAAGACTTCCTTTAATATGTCTTGTAGTGTAAGTCTACAAATGATGAATTTTCTCAGCTTTTGTATATATGAGATGTCCTACTTATAAGGCTGCTTTTATGATTTCTGGTTCTTAGTAACTTGGCTACGGTATGCTTTTGTGTAGTTTTCTACATATTTTCTTGTGCTTTGCATTGGTTGAAACTCTGGAATCTGTGGGCATATAATTACCATCAAATTCAGAAATTTACCTATATTTCCTTTATTATTTTTATCTTCTTCCTTCTTCTCTTCCAGAGACCCTAATTATGCATATAATAAGATGTGTGAAAATTGTTTAACAGCTAACTGATGTTTCATTAATTTTTTAAAAATTTCTGTCTTTAAATAATTTTTAGTGCTATATCTTTTTGTTCACTAACCTCTCCTTTTGTAATGTCTAATCTGTTTAATCACAGTGTATTTCTCATCTAAGACATTTTAATTTGTATTTCCTGAAGTTTATAAAATTTATACATATATATACAAAATTTATACATATATATATATAACATTTCCATGTTTCAGTCTTTCATCTGGCTTCTTGAACAAATGAAATCAGTCATGATAAATACCTCAATGTTCTTTTTACTAATCCTATCATCTGTGTCATTTTTTTGTATATAATTTGATTGATTTTTCTCATAATTATGGGTTGTATCTTATGCTTCTTTGCATAACTGGTAATTTTTAATTGATGCCAAATACTGTAGATTTTAAATTTTGGGGTGCTAAGTATTTTTGTATTCCTATAAATACCCTTGAACTTCTTTTCTGAGATATAGTTTAGTTACCTGGAAATAATTTGATCTTCTTTGCTCTTGCTTTTTACTGTTTTGGGGAGAACCAGAAGAACATTTAGTTAAAGCTAATTTTGCCCAACCACTGAGATAAAACCTTCTGAATACTAACCCAAAGCCCCATAAATTATGTGATTTTTCCACTATGGTTGGTATGTACAAACACTATTATCATTCATATGAGATCACTGGGAAATGTTTCCTTTAATTTCTTCAAGTACTTCTTTCTTGGGTAAATCCTCACATGAATGCACTGATCAGTCCTCAAATGAAAACTCAAAGGGCATACTCTGCTTATCTCCAGAGCTCTTGCTCTGTTGTGCTATCTCTTTCATGTGGTCTTTCAGTTCAACCCTTTTTGGTCCCTTGGGGCCCTAGTTCAACATAGGGAGACTGGCTGTAGGCCTCCAAATGGGTTCTTCTTTCTCTGTGCCATTATTTGGAAACTCTCTCTAGGAAGTAATTTAGGGCAGTTGTAGGGCTTTCCTTATATGTCTTCTGTCTTTCAGAGATCACTATCCTTTCTTACCTTATGTCCAATGTCTTAAAATCCACAGTGTTTTATATTTTAATTTGTTTCCTAGTGGTTTTAGGTAGGACAGTAAATTAGATCTTTGTAGCATTATCTTGGCCAGATTCAGTAATTATGTCATACTTAAGTAATAATTTTGTGAAAAAGTTAAAAAATAAACCTGGATAATAAAATATGGGCTATGTATGAAAAAAAAAAAACCCTCCTCCTTGATATGAGGCTTTTATATGTCAAATTAATGTAAGTTAATGCTGATGTCAGCATATCCTAAAATGTAAGTTCTTTTAGTGACCCTGCCCTCAAAATAAGTTTGAATTTTCTATCATAATTTCTCTTCTTTCCTATTCCCCTTCTAATACTGGAAGAATTTGGTCTTTGCCAGACTTGTTCTCAGAACTTCTGTAATGTAAAATTAGAATAAGCTATATATTCAACAAATATTTATTGTGTGTCTGTTCTGTGTTGAGCACTCTTTTGCACATGTGAAACACACCAAGTGAACACAAAAGAAAATATTCCTGCTCTTATGAAGTTTTTATTCAACAGTAAGAAACCAACATTAATTATTGAACATAAAAAATAAGTAAACTGTAGGGGTGCCTGACTGGCTCAGTTGTTAGAGTGTGAGACTCTTGATCTCAGGATTGTGAGTTTGATCTCCACATTGGGTGTAGAGATTACTTAAAAAGAAAACCTTAAGAAAATAAGTAAATTGTATCTTATGGTGGAAATAAATGTGCATATCAGAGAAATAATAAACAAAGGCAGAAAATTACATCAACATCCTTAATAGAGAGTTGGGAAGAGGGGAGGGAATAGTCTGGGGGGGGTTAAGAATTTATTATAAGGGAGGCTGTTCAGCCATTGAGGGATGTAGCAATTTGTGGAGAAGAGAAAAGAGTCTGAAGAAGAGTTATTGAACATTTGAAAAGCAATAGAATATACATTTTTCTTAAGTGCACATGCAACATTTTCCAGAATAGATATTATGATGCATTACACACAAGTCTGAACAAGTTTAAGGAGGTTGAAATCACCAAACACCTTTTTCAGCCACAACGATATGAAACTAGAAAGTAAGTACAAGAATACTGAAAAATTCACAAACATGTGATGACTAAACAGCATATTACTGAACAACCAATGGGCCAGTAATAAATCAAAAGTGAAATAAAAAAATATCTTGAGAACAATGAAAATGGAAATATAACATACCACACTTACAGCATGAAGCAAACATAGTTCTAAGAGGGAAGTTCATAGTGATAAATGCCTACTTCAGGAAACAAGAAAAATCCCAAATAAAGAACCTAACTTTATAACTGAGGAAACTAGAAAAAGAATAAATGAAGTTAAAGTTAGTAGTAGGAAAGAAATAATAAAAATCAGAGCAGAAATGAATGGAATAGAGACTAGAAAGACAATAGAAAAGATTAATGAACCCAAGAGCTGGTTCTTTGAAAAGACAAACAAGTTGACAAACCTTCAACTAGACTTACCAAAGGGGGGAAAAAGTTTAAAAAGCCAAATAAATAAAATAAAATAAGAAAGAGATGCTACAACTGATACTACAGAAATAAAAAAAAATTATAAAAGACTTTTATAAAAAAGTATACAGCAACAAATTGGACAACATAGAAGAAATGGGTAAATTCTAGAAGCATGAAATCTTCCAGGACTGAAACATGAAGAAATAAACAATCTGAATAGACCAATTGGTGGAAAAAGATAAATCAGCAATTTAAAAACTCCCTGTACACTAACATCTGCAACCAGACAGCTTCACAGGTGATTTCTAACAAATATTCAAAGAATTAACATAAATCCTTTTTAAATTCTTCCAAAAAAATAGAAGAGGAAGAATACTTACATACTTATTTTATGAGGCCAGAATTACCCTGATATCAAAATCAGACAAGGGCACTACAAGAAAGGAAAATTATGGGCCAATATCCCTGATGTATATAGATGCAAACCCTCTCAAAAAATTAGCCAACTGAATTCAACAGTTCACAAAAAGGATCATACAATATGATCAATGGATTTATTGTAGGGATGCAAGGATAATTCAACATCTACAAAGCAATCAATATGATATATCACATTAACAAAAATGAAGGATAAGTATCATATGATCATCTCAATAGATGCAGAAAAAAAAATTTGACAAAATCCAACATCAGTTTGTGATAAAAACTCTTTCAAGTGGTTGCCAGGGGGAGGCAGGGTAGGGAGAGGGTGGTTGGGTTATGGACATTGGGGAGGTTATGTGATATGGTGAGTGCTGTGAAGTGTGTAAGCCTGATGATTCACAGACCTGTACTCCTGGGGCTAATAATACATTATATGTTAATTTAAAAAAAGTAATAAAAAAAACCCTTAAAAGTGCATATAAAGGGAATGTACATGCATTATAAAGGCCATATATGACAAGACCACAGCTAACACCAGATTCAACTGAAAGCTTTCCCTCTGGGATCAAGAATAAGACAAGGATGCCCACCCTCACCGCTTTTACTCAATATAATAATGGAAGTTCTAGCCAGAGCAGTTAGTGAAAAAAAAGGAAATAACAAGGCTTTTGATTGGATAGGAAGAAGTGAAATTGTCACTGTTTCCACCGTTTTCAGATGGCATGATACTATATTTAGAAATCCCTGATGACTCCACCAAAAAACTTCTAGAACTAAATGAATTTGGTAAAGTTTCAGGATATAAAATCATCTATATGATAAAAGGCAAATATCCAAAATATGTATGGAACTTGTACATTTTGATAACATAAAAACAAATAATCTGATGTTTTAAAATGGGCAAAAGGTCTGAATAGACATTTTTCCAAAGAAAAAATATAGATAGCCAACATATGTGAAAAGATGCTGAACATCTTTAATCATCAGGGAAATGCAAACCAAAATCACAATAAGATTTTAACCTCACACCCATTAGAATGACTATCCGTGAAAAGACAAGAAATAACAAGCATGGGTGAGGACGTGGAAAAAAGGGAACCATTATGCACTGTGTTGGTAAAGTTAACTGGTGTAGCTGCCATGGAAAACACAAAAAATTATAAATAGAACTACCATATGAGCCAGCAATCCACTTCTGGGTATTTAAAAAAGAGAAAGAGAGAGAGAGAGAGATACAGAAAAGAAGAAAATACTAAGTTGAAAAGATATATGCACCCCTATGTCCATTGCAGCATTAAGATATAGAAGATATAAGAGAAGATACAGAAACAAGATATAAAAACTAAGGTATAGAAACAACCTAAGTGCCCATTGACCAATTAAAGAAATTGTAATATATAAACACACATACAATGTATATGCAAATTTTCCATTTGCAACAACATGGGTGGATCTTGAGGGCATTATGTTAAGTGAAATAATGTAGACAAGAAAGACAAATACTGCACGATCTCATTTATATGTAGAATCTAAAAAAAAAAAAAAACAAGTACAGAAACAAGCTCATCAATACAGAGAACAGATTAGTGGTTGCTGAAGGTAGTTGGTGAGGGTGGTTAAAGGAGTTAAAGGTTTAGAGTTCCAGTTATAAAATAAATATATCATGGGGAATGTAATACACAGTGTGGTGACTATAACAAAAATGCTGTATCACATAATTGCAAGTTGCTAAGATTAAATCTTAGAAGTTCTTAACACAAAAAATACTTTATAACTATGTATGATGGTAGTTATTAGCTACCCTTATTATGGTGATTCTTTTGCAATATATACATATATTGAATCGCTATGTTGTACACTTGAAACTAAAATAAAGAATGCCAATTATGCCTCGATTAAAAAAAAGGAGTTGCTGGATATATTGAATTGGATTGTCTTAAATTTCTCTGAAAGATTAAAATAGAGATTGCAGTTATTTTATGACCCGTCAAATGCTAGAATAGTCTTTCTTGAAAGTTATCTCATGTTGATTCCAGAAAAGTGAAAAGCCTTAGTTTACATGCAAGCTACATGTAGACTGACAAGTTGTTTTACACTTAAGGAGTATCTTTTATTTTTGTTTTATAAATGAGGGAACTAAAGCTTGAGCATTTTAAGATCTTGTCAAACTAGTAAGTGATAGTAGGAACTGGAATCCAATTTGACGTGTTTCAAAAGCCAATGCTTTTGCTTTTATGCAACACTATTCTTAAACTTATTTATGAGGTGCCTTATAATGGAGGATGTACAGACGTGTTTCCCTGATCTCTGGTCTAAGTATGTCTCTGGATTCTCTACGCCACTTCTAGATGCCATAATGATCCCTAAGCCTCTCCAAAATGTTGGTTTGCAGCTTAGAAGTTTTAGGTTAAGTGATTCTTTTCACAGAAATAATATGGAATAAAGTGAGGGTCAGACAATTATAGAAAATGAGCTAAATCTAGTTTGCTACATACTTTTGTAAATAAAGTTTTACTGGAACATAACTGGGCCTACCTGTTTTCTTATTTTCTATGGCCGTTTTCAGTAGATGGGTCCTTGTGACAGAGACTTTATAACATGTAAGCCAAAATATATACTGTCCTTTTACAGAAAAAATTTGCTATCCCCTGTATAGAGGATTTTACTTTTATTAGGTCTTAATGGTTTTCAAATGCAGGACTTCGGGTCTATGCTGATTCTCCAGTCTGGTAGATTAATTTGTAATTTCCTTACCACTACATCTTAAGGAATAAGAGAGGAGAGGAGTGCTGCTAGACCAAATGGTCATTACCGCCCAATGTCTTCTCCTTACTGAAAGAAGTTTGAAAAGGCAGTCAGAGGCCTCAGGAATCGTTGTTACTGTTCTTTTCTCAGTTTCTAATATATTCCATATTGAACGAACTAATTTTAAGAATAACAATTCCATGTTCAGCAGAATGTTTGGAATTAGATTTTCTTTTCTATTTTTTTTAATATTTTATTTATTTATTTGACAGACAGAGAGCACACGTAGGCAGAGAAGCAGGCAGAGAGAGGAAGGGAAGCAGGCTCCCCACCAAGCAGAGAGCCCGATGTGGGGCTCGATCCCAGGACCCTGGGATCATGACCCGAGCTGAAGGCAGAGGCTTTAACCCACTGAGCCACCCAGGCGCCCCGTGGAATTAGATTTTCAATAATGTCTAAGAAAAATAAAATAAAATAATAGTATCACTAAGCCCTTTCTGTTGTCCAGTTGAATATAGACCCCCTCTGAATAAATAACACATTCTTGTAAATAAAGCATTTGTATGTAGAGTAAAACAAAAGTTTATATAGCAATCTTCAGCATTTTGGAAAAGAATATAGATAGACTTTATAAGATGTTGATATGTTATTACAAGATTGAGATATATTCATTTTGGCAAAAGAGATCATGCCCTTTAATTTTAATTTTTAACCTTTCATCATGAATAAATGTTAGACTTATACACAAGTGACAGAGCTTTTGTATTCTCATGCAGAGTTCTTGTATTCCATGACCCTGCATTTCCTAAGGGAGAAGAATTTACACAGTCATTGTGCAATGATCAAACCCAGGAATTATCATCTGTATAATGCTATTAACTACAGAACTTACTTTGATTTCACTAATTTGTCTAGTGAAAATCTCTACTGAGAATCCTTTTTTTTTTTTTTATAGGATTCCATCTTGCATTTAATCTCCTCTAAAATGTGCAGTTCCTCAAGCTTTCTATGTCTTTCATGATCTTGACACTTCTGAGGAGCATTGGTTAGTTATTCTGACATAGATGTATTTGTTTTCTTTTGTTAGTGGCAAAGTGAAATGATGGAAACCTAATGTTCCTCCCACTAGGAAAGGAACACACAGGTCTTCGAGGAGCCCCAAAAGCAAATGACTAAGATGTAAGTCCACTGGCAATCATTGTCTGGAGATTTTTCTCCTAGAGGAGAGCAAAAGGGGAAGAGACTGGAAAGCTGGTGTTCTTCCTAAAAGCTACTCTGGTGCATTCTCCAGTATATTTAGATGGCAAATCAGAAACCTACTTATTTTCTCAGTACTGATCTGAATAAAAAATGGACAATAGTCTCATAAGATTGAAATACAATAATCTGACCAGAGAACATTTCTGTCATTTGTAAAGAAGTTTGAGAATGCATATGAAGATAATCATATTTGCATGTTCAGAAAATGACCCGTCTTACTAGATTAATTACTCCCAAATAAGTGGTAAGGTTATTTAAACCACTATCCTTTTAAGAAGACTGAGATTTTAAAAATAGCAATGATGAAGTATAGAGAGGTTTCCTCAAAGCGTTGTAATCATACTGCTATTGAGATGTGAAATGATTACTTATTATTAAAAAATAAAGCAACCATAGAATTTTAAAAACAATAGGTTATCATTAGAGAAAGACTGTTTCATAGAAAACAGACTATTAGGAAAATATTTTCAGGGAACTTTCCCCATTCATTTAGTAGAGTAAATTATTATCCTTTTGATAGGATAGACAGTGATGTCTATTAAAAAAAAAGTCTAAACAACAAGACTTTTTCTAGCTTAATATAAAATAAGTTGTTTCCTGAGGAAGCCTGTTTGCCTGGTAAGAGACAACTTTGCATTTTGTGTAATTAATCTTAACCTGTCAGGTGGTCAAACTCATTAATCAGCCGCGTTCCTACTGGTGAGCTGGACTTGTCGATGAAGAGAAAAAGAACAGGATGATGTCATATCTGCCTTGTTAATTTGCATTCCAGCTTGTCTGAAAAGTGATGCAAAGGAAGGAGAGCATAAAAGAAGAGTTTCTTGAAGAAAAACTTTTTATGCTATCCCATCTTCCTCAATGTTGGTCACAGACACTATCACATTAAAAAAAAAAAAAAATCCATTCCCCTAAGCAACTGAAAAATACGGAACTTAACTCTGTTTAGGTGGAGGCTATAGTGAATCAGCAAATGCAGACTTTAAATGGGCATGATGAGATCTAGAAAGGAGGGACAAAGTACCCTAAAAGGAGTACACACTGGGGTGTGAAAATTAAAAATTTCACTTCAGGAGGTAAAATAGAAGGGAATAGGAATGCAGCCAGAGGATGAAATAAAAGATAGTTCTGCATTGAGCTTCTGAATGTGTTTGATATTTAGCTTCGAAGTCAAAATGTCCCAACACCTATTAACATACTTTGAATGAAATATGATAAAATATTGTGTTAGCATGTCTTAGTGACAGTAGCAAAACTGAATAAACTTAAAAGGTAAAATAAAAATTTTCCTGAAACTTCACCTAAATGAAAAAGATTAAGATTTGTAAAAAAGTAAAATATACTTCTAAAACTATGCTAAAATCTAGTTTTTTTATGAGTGATTCAGATGCTACGGATTTTCTTTAAAGCAGACATTTAGGAAATACTTTTTTGTTTGTTTGTTTGTTTTTTGAGAGAAAGAGAGAGGGGAGATTGTGGAGCAGAGGGAGAGAATCTTAAGCAGGTTCCACACCCATTCAGAGCCAGTGCAGGGCTCGATCTCACAACCCTGAGATCATGACCTGAGCTGAAATCGAGAGTCAGATACTTAACTGGCTGAGCCACCCAGGAGCCCCAAGAAACATTTTCTTTTTCTTTTTTATTTTATTTCTTGGCTCTTTTTAAATTTTAAATTTTAATTGTAGTTAATATACAGTGTTGTATTAGTCTCAGGAATAAAGTATTGTAATTCAACAACTTTGTATATTTCTGTGCTCATCAAGCTTCATGTACTCTCAATACTCATCACCTGTTTCAGCCATACCCTCACCTTCCTCCCTTCTGGTAACCATCAGTTTGTTCTCTATAGTTAAGAGTCTGTTTCTTGGTCTCTCTCTCTCTCTCTGTTTCTCCCTTTATTTGCTTGTTTTGTTTCTTAAATTCCATAAATGAGTAAAATCCTATGGTATTTGTCCTTCTCTGATTGGATTATTTTGCTTAGCATTTTATTCATGTGGTTGCAAATGGCAAGATTTCATTCTATTTTGTGGCTGAATAATATTTCATTGTGTGCCTATATAATACCACATCTTCTTTATTGATTCATTTATTGATGGACACTTAAATTGCTTCCATAATTTGGTTATTATAAATAATGCTATAAACATAGGGTGCATATATCCTTTCAAATTATTTGTTTTTGTATTCTTTAGGAAAATACCCAGTAGTTGATTACTAGATCATAGGATAGTTCTTTACCAGTGTCTTTACCAGTGGCTGCACCAGCTTCACCAACAGTGCACAAGCGTTCCTTTTCTCCACATCCTCACCAATACTTGTTTTATAAGCTTTTATTTTAGCCATTCTGACTGATGTGAGGTGATATCTCATTGTAGTTTTTATTGCATTTCCCTGATGATGAGTGATGTTGATCATCTTTTCATGTGTCTATACCACATCTTATTTTACTTACTTTGAGATTTTTTTTTGAAAATAAATGTTCATGTCTTCTGGCCATTTTTATTTTTGTTTGTTTTCCCATGCATGACACCTGTTTTGTTGAATATATGTGTCACTTATTACTTTCTAGCTTGTTTTTCTCTTTGGATACTAATCCTTTATCAGATTTGTCATTTGGAAATATCTTTTCCCATTCAGTGGATTGTCTTTTAGTTTTGTTGGTGTTTCTTTCACTGTGCAGAAGCTTTTTATTTTGATGTAATCCCAATAATTTATTTTTACTTTAGTTTCCTTAAGAAACATATCTAGAAAGATATAGTTACAGCTTATGTCAGACAAATTATTGCCTGTTCTCTCTTCTAGGATTTTTACAGTTTCAGGTCTCACATTTAGGTCTTTAATCCATTTTGAATTTATTTTTGTGTATGGTATAAGAAAGTCATCCAGTTTCATTTTCTTTACATGTTGCTGTCCAGTTTTCCCAACACCATTTGTTGAAGAGACTGTATCCCCCCCCCATTGGATATTCTTTCCTGCTTTGTTGAAGAAGAGTTGACTATATCGTTGTGGGTTCATTCCTGGATTTTCTATTCTCTTCTGTTGATCTATGTGTTGATTTTTGTGTCAATAACACATAGTTTTGATCACTACAGCTTTGTAATATAACTTGAAGTCCAGAATTGTGATGTCTCTAGCTTTGCTTTTCTTTTTCAAGGTTGCTTTGGCTATTTGGGGTCTTTTTTGGTTCCATACAAATTTTAGAATTGCTTGTTCTAGCTCTGTGAAAAATGTTGTTATTTTCACAGGGATTGCCTTAGATTCCTTTCAGTGGTATAATAATATTTGTTCTTCTAATCCATGAGCATGGAATATCTTTCCTTTTTTTTTTCTTTCTTTTCTTTTCTCTTTTTAAGGTTTTGTTTATTTATTTTGACAGAGAAAGAAAGGAAGAGAGCACAGTCAAGGGAAACAGCAGGCAGAGAGAGAGAGGGAGAAGCTGGGAGCTCGACGCAAGTCTCCATCATGACTTGAGATCATGACCTGAGCCAAAGGCAGATGCATAATGAACTAAGCCACAGAAGAACCCCTGTCTTTTCATCTCTTTGCGTCATCCTCATGTTTCCAGGAATTTATTGTTTTCTTCTAGATTGTCATATAATTTTGGCATACGTTTTCCACAACATTCTCCTATAGTCCTTTGTATTTATGTGGTGTTGGTTGTTTCTCCTCTTTTATTTCCGATTTCGTTTTATTGAGTCTTCTCTCTCTCTCTCTTTCTCTTCAATGTTTATCGAGGTTTATCAATTTTGTCGATTTTTTCAAAGAACTGCTCTTTATTTCATTGATCTCCTCTATTTTTCTGCTTTTCTAGCTACTTTAGGTATATTTGATATTTTTTTCTTGCTTTTTAAGATAGGCCTGTATTGCTGTAAACTTTCCTCTTAGAACTGATTTTGCTGCATCCCAAAGATTTTGGACCCAATATAGTGTTTTCATTTCCATTCATCACTATGTATTTTTTATTTTCTCTCCTATTCATTTTTTAGTACCATGTTATTTAACTTCCATATATTTGTGCTCTTTCCAGATTTTCTTATTGTTGATTTCTAATTTAATTGCACTGTGGGCAGAAAAGATGCATGGCATAACTTTGATCTTTTTGAAATTATTGAGACTTTTTTTTGTGGCCGTGTATGTGATTTGTTCTGGAGAATGTTCCATGTACACTTGAAAAGAATGTGCATTCTGCTGATTTAGGATGGAATCCTCTGGGTTTATCTGTTAAATCCTTCTCTTCCAGTGTGCCATTCAAAGCCAATGTATCTTTATTGTTTTTCTGTTTAGAGTATTAAAGACCCCTATTATTATTTTGTTACTATTGATTAGTTCCTTTATATTCATTATTAACCATTATATGTATTTGGGTGCTCCCATACTGGGTGCATAAATATTTATAATTGTTATGTTTTCTTGTTGGATTGTCTCCTTTATTATTTATGGCATCCTTTGTCTCTTGTTCATCTTTGTTTTAAAGTCTATTTTCTGTAAGTATTCTTACCCAGACTTTCTTTTAACCTCCATTTACATGATAAATGTTTCTCCATCCCCTCTCTTTCAATCTGCGTATGTCTTTAGGTCTGAGTCTTTTATAGGCAGCATATAGATGGAACTTATTTTCTTATTCATTCCACTGCCCTATGTTTTTTGATTGGAGCATTGAGTAAATTTATATTCAAAGTAATTATGGATAAGTATGTATGTATACAGTGCCATTTTTTGTGGTTGTTTTTATAGATCTCTGTTCCTTTCTTCCCTTGCTCTCTTCTCTCACCATAAGTTGGCTTTCTTTGTTGACATACTTTAGTTCCTTTCTCTTTATTTTTTGCATATCTATTACTGGTTTTTCATTTGTGATTACCGTTATGTTTGAATATAACATCTGCATATAACTGTCTATATGAAGTTGATGGTTACTTAAGTTTGAACCCATTCTTTACTCCTCTCCTTCCCACATTTTAGGTATATGGTGTCATACTTTACATCCGTCTATTTTTGAGTCCTTTAACTGATTTTTACAGGTATACTTATTTTACTGCTTTTGTGCTTCCTTTGTTTCTTATGCTTACTTACAGTCTTTCTTTTCTATTCAGAATCCCCTTTAACATTTCTTGTAGGGCTGGTTTGTTGGTCATGAAGTCCTTTTACCTTTTTTTTTTTTTTTTTAAATAGGAAACTCTTCATCTCTCCTTCCATTTTAAATGATAATCCAGATGCATAGAATATTCTTGGCTGCAGATTTTTTTTTCTTTTCAGCATTTTGTATATATCATGCCACTCTCTTCTCACCTACAAAGTTTCTGTATACAGTCTTACAAGGATTTCCTTGTATGGAACTCTTCTCTTGCTGCTCTTATAATTTTTTTCTATATCACTACTTTTTGTCATTTTAATTACTATGTTTCTTGGTGTAAACCTCCTTGCGTTGAATTTGTTGGAGGATCTCTGTTCCTCCTGCATTTGAATTTCATTTTCCTATACCAGATTTGGGAATTTTTCAGCTATTATTTTTACAAGTAAATTTTGTCCCTTTGTCTCTCTTATTCTTCTAAGACCCCTATAATGTAAATATTACTGCATTTGATGGAGTCACTGAGTTCTCTCTGCTTTAATTTTGCATAATTTTCCCTCATCTGCCCAACTTGATTACTTTTTATTACTCTGTCTTCCACAATACTGATTCATTCTTGTACTTCTTCCAGCTCACTATTTATTTCCTTTAGTGTATTTTAAATTTCAGTTATTGTGTTCTTCATCTCTGACGGGTTCTTCTTTTATCACTTTAAGCATCTACTTGATGCCCTTTACTCTTTTCTGATGTCCAGTGAGTATCTTTATGATCAATACTTTAAACTATCTATCAAGCAAATTACTTCTGTCTGTTTTGTTTAGGTCTCTTGCTGTAATTTTGTCTTGTCTCATTTGGGAGATATTCCTCTGTCTTCTCATTTTTGCCTAACTGTGCATCTGTTTCTGTGTGTTTGGAAAGGCACCTGTGTCTCCTGCTCTCTAAAGTAGTGGGTGGGTATACATTTTTAACAAGATGGTGATGGTCATCTGCTGGAAGGGTTTGGCCTCCAATGCCCAGACCAGGACTGGCTGAGATGATCCACAAAGCATGCATGCATAGGGAGGTGCAGTGCCTATAAGTTTTGTGCATAATCCTGTTCAACAAGGGGCTGGGCAGCCACTGCTGGCACCTTGCTGGCTGGGTCTTCTCCACCACACACCTGAGGGAGGGACATACAGCCTTAGGAAAGTACAGATGTTCTCACAGGAGGAGACCAGCTACCACTTCCAGGATCTAGGTCCTGGAAAGCACAGAAAGCACTCAGTTGGGAGATGTAGTGTTGGCAGGATTTGTGCTAGTCTGCCTGGGAGGGGACTCACAGTGCTGGGACTGAAGTGGGCCTGAATGGAGGGGACAGGGCATGGTGAAAGCAATTTAGGTAGTGATGCCAACTTTGCATTGGTTTGCCTAGATGGCTGTGTGTTTATCCTGGGAGGTAGGAAATAATTGGTGTTTGTTAGTTCCTTTGTTCCTAGAGATGTACCTCAGCAAAACTTGCCCCTCTGGACATGCTGTGCAATTAGTAATTAACTCTCCCTTTAGTATGTGCCAGGTGTTTTTCAAACTGCTGCTTCTATGCTCGTCTCTGCAGCTGTGTGTTGTGCTGTCTCTTTAAGGGCAGAACCTCAGCTTCCTCTTGACCTCCTGGCTCTCCCTGAGCTGAACCCACTGATTTTTTAATTTCTAGCTTTAAGTCTCACTGGTTGTGGGAAGTCAAAAACTTCAGACTCTCTGGTTTTCAAAGCCAAGATTGTTATAGAAATTCATCTTCCCCCTGGGAGCATCCCAGTGTGGTAGTCTATTTACTCTCCCCTCTTTGCATTCTCAGCATTACTCCCTGAGATAGTCTCAAGGTCCATTTACCTCCCAATCATGTGTCTGCACTTGCTCCGTTTTTGATGAGGCCTCTTCTCTACATTCAATTGTGGAGTCTGTTCTGTCAGTCTTCAGGTTGTTTTCTGGGTTATTTACACTGATAAGAGTATTATCTAATTGTATCCATGAAAGGAGGTGAGTTTAAGGTCCTCTAACTCCACCATCTTCCTGCGAAGTTCTCCAGGGAATAGATTTTTAAATAATCAGTTTTAAAGGAAACACTTGATAGATTATGTTTGTATAAAACCAATCTACTTATCACTAATGAGGAGAAATACCTAATGTAGAGAAATTTTTTTTTTCTTTTTAGGTCAGAACCTCATTTTGAAATCTGGAGGCAAAGATACAAAAACAGAAATCATTGAATATTTTATAAATTATCAGACAGTGAAATAAATTCAGGAAAATTCTTAGTTTTCTCAAGTTACACATTCCAGATAAAGGATATTTTAATGGGTTTTCCATGGATATAAGTAAACTGATAGATAAGTTCAACTGGCATTTATTTATGATCTTTTTTTTGTCTGTCACTAACACATGTAAGTTCTTTTAAAGTGACTGGTGAAGTATTTTTTTTAATTTCTTAATTAAAGGGATTCAACTTCTTCTATAATATACAATCATTGCCTTTTGCCTATAACTGGTTTCTCAGTTAATCAAGTTATTTTTTCTTGGGAATTTAAGCTGACAGCATATTTATTTGTCAAGTGTTTCAACTAGAAGGGAGGTGACAGGCCAACTAGCACAATTACAATGTAGGTAATGCTATTTATAATCAATACCATCCAACATCAAATGAGCAATATAATGGGTATCACAAAATGACTTCAAAGTAATAAAATAGGGGAGGAGTCAAGATGGCGGAGAAGTAGCAGGCTGAGACTACTTCAGCTAGCAGAAGGTCAGCTAGATAGCTTATCTAAAGATTGGAAACACCTGCAAATCCATCAGCAGATCGAAGAGAAGAAGAACAGCAATTCTGGAAACAGAAAAACAACCACTTTTTGAAAGGTAGGACTGGCGGAGAAGTGAATCCAAAGCGAAGGGAAGATAGACCCCAGGGGAGGGGCCGGCTCCCAGCAAGCGGCAGAGCAACGGTGCACAAAATCGGGACTTTTAAAAGTCTGTTTCGCTGAGGGACATTGCTCCAGAGGCTAAACCGGGGTGAAGCCCACGTGGGGTCAGTGTGGCCTCAGGTCCCACAGGGTCAAAGAAGGATCGGGGGTGTCTGAGTGTCACAGAGCTTGCGGGTATTGGAACGGGAAAGGCAGCTACAGAGACAGAACCGACAGTAGGCTCCCATCTTAGAGGTTACCTTGAACCGGTCGCAGGCTCAGTGAACTGGGAGCGTGGCCGGAGGTCAGGCAGACGGGAGTAACTGGGCGCTGTTCTCTGAGGGTACACTGAGGAGTGGGCCCAAAGCTCTTGGCTCCTCCAGGCCTGAGACCAGGAGGCCGCCATTTGTATTCCCGTCCTCCGGAACTCTATGGAAAGCACTCAGGGAATAAAAGCTCCTGAAAGCAAACACAAGCGGACTACTCAGCCCGGCCCCTGGTAAGGGTGGTGCAATTCCGCCTGGGGCAAAGACACTTGAGAATCACTACACCAGGCCCCTCCCCCAGAAGATCAACAAGAAATCCAGCCAAGACCAAGTTCACCTACTAAGGAGTGTGGTTTCAATAACAAGGAGAGAAGCAGAATTTCAGAGGAGGAGAAAGCAAAGCATGGAACTCATGGCTTTCTCCTTGTGATTTTTTTTAGTCTTGCAGTTAATTTAATTTTTCTTTTCATTTTTTTTTCTCTTTTTATGCTAACTTTTTTTTAACTTTTACCCTTTTCTTTTTTAACATTTTTTTAACTAGTTTATCTAATCTATATAATTTTTCTTTATTCATTTTCTTTTTTTAACTCTTTTCTCCTTTTTTCATTCTTTTTTTTTTTTTCTTTCTTTCTTTTTGAACCTCTTTTTATCCCCTTTCTCCCCCTCACAATTTGGGATCTCTTCTGATTTGGTTAAAGAATATTTTCCTGGGGTTGTTGCCACCCTTTTAGTATTTTACATGCTCCCTCATATACTCTTAGCTGGACAAAATGACAAGGCAGAAAAATTCACCACAAAAAAAAAAAAAAAAAAAAAAAAAAAGAGGAAGTACCGAAGGCTAGGGACCTAATCAATACAGACATTGGTAATATATCAGATCTAGAGTTCAGAAAGATAAATCTCAAGGTTCTAGCCGGGCTCGAAAAAGGCATGGAAGATATTAGAGAAACCCTCTCGGGAGATATAAAAGCCCTTTCTGGAGAAATAAAAGAACTAAAATCTAACCAAGTTGAAATCAAAAAGCTACTAATGAGGTGCAATAGAAAATGGAGGCTCTCACTGCTAGGATAAATGAGGCAGAAGAAAGAATTAGCGATATAGAAGACCAAATGACAGAGAATAAAGAAGCTGAGCTACTGGACCATGAGGGGAGAATTTGAGAGGTAAGTGACACCATAAGACGAAACAACATTAGAATAATTGGGATTCCAGAAGAAGAAGAAAGAGGGGAGCAGAAGGTATACTGGAGAGAATTATTGGGGAGAATTTCCCCAATATGGCAAAGGAAATGAACATCAAAATTCAGGAGGTTCAGAGAATGCCCCTCAAAATCAATAAGAATAGGCCCACACCCCATCACCTAATAGTAAAATTTTCAAGTCTTAGTGAAAAAGAGAAAATCCTGAAAGCAGCCCAGGAAAAGAAGTCTGTAACATACAATGGTAAAAATATTAGATTGGCAGCTGACTTATCCACAGAGACCTGGCAGGCCAGAAAGAGCTGGCATGATATTTTCAGAGCACTAAACGAGAAAAACATGCAGCCAAGAATACTATATCCAGCTAGGCTATCATTGAAAATAGAAGGAGAGATTAAAAATTCGAGGACAAACAAAAACTGAAAGAATTTGCAAACACCAAACCAGCTTTACAGGAAATATTGAAAAGGGTCCTGTAAGCAAAGAGAGAGCCTACAATTGGTAGATCAGTAAGGAACAGAGACAATATACAGTAACAGTCACCTTATAGGCAATACAATGGCACTAAATTCATATCTCTCAATACTTACCCTGAATGTGAATGGGCTAAATGCCCCTGTCAAAAGACACAGGGTATCAGAATGGATAAAAAAACAAAACCCATCTCTATGTTGCCTCAAGAAACTCATTTTAAGCCCGAAGACACCTCCATATTTAAAGTGAGGGGGTGGAAAAGAATTTACCATGCTAATGGACATCAGAAGAAAGCAGGAGTGGCAATCCTTATATCAGATCAATTAGATTTTAAGCCAAAGACTATAATAAGAGATGAGGAAGGACACTATATCATACTCAAAGGGTCTGTCCAACAAGAAGATCTAACAATTTTAAATATCTATGCCCCCAACGTGGGAGCAGCCAACTATATAAACCAATTAATAACAAAATCAAAGAAACACATCAACAATAATACAATAATAGTAGGGGACTTTAACACTCCCCTCACTGAAATGGACAGATCATCCAAGCAAAAGATCAGCAAGGAAATAAAGGCCTTAAATGACACACTGGACCAGATGGACATCACAGATATATTCAGAACATTTCATCCCAAAGCAACAGAATACACATTCTTCTCTAGTGCACATAGAACATTCTCCAGAATAGATCACATCCTCGGTCCTAAATCAGGACTCAATCGGTATCAAAAGATTGGGATCATTCCCTGCATATTTTCAGACCACAATGCTCTGAAGCTAGAACTGAACCACAAGAGGAAGTTTGGAAAGAACCCAAATACATGGAGACTAAACAGCATCGTTCTAAAGAATGAATGGGTCAACCGGGAAATTAAAGAAGAATTGAAAAAAATCATGGAAACAAATGATAATGAAAACACAATGGTTAAAAAACTGTTGGAAACAAAAAAGGCAGTCCTGAGTGGAAAATGTATAGCGGTACAAGCCTTTCTCAAGAAACAAGAAAGGTCTCAGGTACACAACCTAACCCTACACCTAAAGGAGCTGGAGAAAGAACAAGAAAGAAACCCTAAGCCCAACAGAGGAAGAGAAATCATAAAGATCAGAGCAGAAATCAATGAAATAGAAGCAAAAAAAAAAAAAATAGAACAAATCAACAAAAGTAGAGGCTGGTTCTCTGAAAGAATTAATAAAATTGATAAACCCCTGGCCAGACTTATCAAAAGGAAAAGAGTAAGGACCCAAATAAATAAAATCATGAATGAAAGAGGAGAGATCACAAGTAACACCAAAGAAATACAAACTATTATAAGAACATACTATGAGCAACTCTATGCCAACATATTTGACAATCTGGAAGAAATGGAGGCATTCCTAGAAACATATAAACTACCACAACTGAACCAGGAAGAAATAGAAAGCCTGAACAGACTCATAACCAGTAAGGAGATTGAAACAGTCTTTACAAATCTCCAAACAAACTAAAGCCCAGGGCCAGACGGCTTCCCAGGGGAATTCTACCAAACATTTAAAGAAGAACTAATTCCTATTCTCCTGAAACTGTTCCAAAAAATAGAAATGGAAGGAAAACTTGCAAACTCATTTTATGAGGCCAGCATCACCTTGATCCCAAAACCAGACAAGGATCCCATAAAAAAAGAAAGCTATAGACCAATATCCTTGATGTACACAGATGCGAATATTCTCACCAAAATACTAGCCAATAGGATTCAGCAGTACATTAAAAGGATTATTCACCACGACCAAGTGGGATTTATTCCAGGGCTGCAAGACTGGTTCAACATCCGCAAATCAGTCAGTGTGATACAACACATCAATAAAAGAAAGAACAAGAACCATATGATACTCTCAATAGATGCTGAAAAAGCATTTGACAAAGTACAGCATCCCTTCCTGATCAAAACTCTTCAAAGTGTAGGGATAGAGGGCACATACCTCAATATCATCAAAGCCATCTATAAAAAACTCACTGCAAATATCATTCTCAATGGAGAAAAACTGAAAGCTTTTCCGCTAAGGTCAGGAACACGGCAGGGATGTCCATTATCACCACTGCTATTCAACATAGTACTAGAAGTCCTAGCCTCAGCAATCAGACAACCAAAGGAAATTAAAGGCATCCAAATCGGCAAAGAAGAAGTCAAATTATCACTCTTTGCAGATGATATGATACTATATGTGGAAAACCCAAAAGACTCCATTCCAAAACTGCTAGAACTTGTACAGGAATTCAATAAATTGTCAGGATATAAAATCAATGCACAGAAATCAGTTGTATTTCTCTACACCAACAACAAGACAGAAGAAAGAGAAATTAAGGAGTCAATCCCATTTACAATTGCACCCCAAACCATAAGATACCTAGGAATAAACCTAACGAAAGAGGCTAAGAATCTATACTCAGAAAACTATAAAGTACTCATGAAAGAAATTGAGGAAGACACAAAGAAATGGAAAAATGTTCCATGCTCCTGGATTGGAAGAATAAATATTGTGAAAATGTCTATGCTACCTAAAGCAATCTACACATTTAATGCAATTCCTATCAAAGTACCATCCATCTTTTTCAAAGAAATGGAACAAATAATTTTAAAATTTATATGGAACCAGAAAAGACCTCAAATAGCCAAAGGGATATTGAAAAAGAAAGCCGAAGTTGGTGGCATCACAATTCCGGACTTCAAGCTCTATTACAAAGCTGTCATCATCAAGACAGCATGGTACTGGCACAAAAACAGACACATAGATCAATGGAACAGAATAGAGAGCCCAGAAATAGACCCTCAACTCTATGGTCAACTAATCTTCGACAAAGCAGGAAAGAATGTCCAATGGAAAAAAGACAGCCTCTTCAATAAATGGTGTTGGGAAATTTGGGACGGCCACATGCAGAAAAATGAAATTGGACCATTTGCTTACACCGCACACGAAAATAGACTCAAAATGGATGAAGGACCTCAATGTGAGAAAGGAATCCATCAAAATCCTTGAGGAGAACACAGGCAGCAACCTCTTCGACCTCAGCCACAGCAACATCTTCCTAGGAACATCACCAAAGGCAAGGGAAGCAAGGGCAAAAATGAACTATTGGGATTTCATCAAGATCAAAGCTTTTGCACAGCAAAGGAAACAATTAACAAAACCAAAAGACAGCTGATGGGATGAGAAAGATATTTGCAAATGGCATATCAGATAAATGGCTAGTATCCAAAATTTATAAAGAACTTAGCAAACTCAACACCCAAAGAACAAATAATTTAATTGAGAAATGGGCAGAGGATATGAACAGACATTTCTGCAAAGAAGATATCTAGATGGCCAACAGACACATGAAAATGTGCTCCACATCGCTTGGCATCAGGGAAATACAAATCAAAACCACAATGAGATATCACCTCACACCAGTCAGAATGGCTAAAATCAACAAGTCAGGAAATGACAGATGCTGGCGAGGATGCAGAGAAAGAGGAACCCTCCTACACTGTTGGTGGGAATGCAAGCTGGTGCAACCACTCTGGAAAACAGCATGGAGGTTCCTCAAAATGTTGAAAATAGAACTGCCCTATGGCCCAGCAATTGCACTATTGGGTCTTTACCTTAAAGATACAAGCGTAGTGATCCAAAGGGGCACGTGCACCTGAATTTTTATAGCAGCAATGTCCACAATAGCCAAACTATGGAAAGAACCTAGATGTCCACCTAGATGAATGGATCAAGAAGATGTGGTATATATACACAATGGAATACTATGCAGCCATCAAAAGAAATGAAATCTTGCCATTTGCAACAACATGGATGGAACTAGAGCGTTTCATGCTTAGCAAAATAAGTCAAGCAGAGAAAGACAACTATCATATGATCTCCCTGATATGAGGAAGTGGTGATGCAACATGGGGGCTTAAGTGGGTAGGAGAAGAATAAATGAAACAAGATGGGTTTGGGAGGGAGACAAACCATAAGTGACTCTTAATCTCACAAAACAAACTGAGGGTTGCTGGGGGGAGGGGGGTTGAGAGAAGGGGGGTGGGGTTATGGAAATTGGGGAGGGTAATTGCTTTAGTGAGTGCCGTGAAGTGTGTAAACCTGGTGATTCACAGACCTGTACCCCTGGGGAAAAAATATATGTTTATAAAAAATAAAAAATTAAATTAAAAAAAAAAAGGAAAAAAATAATTCTTTTCTTTCTGGCAACAACAAAACCAGGTTGTGTATAATCAAGAAAGTCCATGTGGTTCATCTCCTGATCAAAAATTGAAATTTTCTGTGTCATATAGAACATAACTGGACCATCTTTGGAGTACATAGGGTTTTCTGTCTATTTCCTGGCATAGGGCTCATTATTTCCAGAGATACTGAGCAAATTCTTCAGCAACCACTACAAACAGACCAGCTAATTTTGCTAAGCTCCTAACAAGTGCCAGGAACATGCTCATGGCTGGGGATATAGAGAAATCAATATATTATCCTTGCCTAACAGATACTTTGTTTACAAATGTGAATTTCATATTTGTGACACTGGAGACTGGGTAAACTGTTAACTCAGTGTTAAGTAGTGAGGGAGAAGCTATAATGTTAATTACTTTCTTAGAAACAGCAATGTATCTTACAATCTAAGTGCATTGTATTAGACTGAGATGTTATGTAATTATTATTTCAAGAAACCTATTGCATGATCTTTGATATGTAGGGGTCATAAATTCAAATACGAATCTATGTAATTATTGTAATCAGTGACAAAGAGGGGATACCAATGATAGAGAAAGGAAAATGAATGAATAAAACTCTATTTCTGTAATTTTGGGGGGATACTAAGGCTATGTCCATAGAAATTAGAGCAAAGTTGATACTATTTCTAATGTGACACACTCATAAAACTCAAACTTTTTAGTTTAGAAATTGGTCCATACTTTGCTTCCCTTAACGTCTTTAACACTTGAAAAAAAAAATCATATGCTACCTTAATCTTGCCCCAATTTTGCCTCATTTTCTCATTTTTCTAAACTTTGAATTTGTTGGAATATATAGTGCCATTGGCTGGCTTTGGTTAAAAGTCATCTCATACCATTTCCTTTATTCATTATTTCATATGTAGATGATGACTTTATGAGTAACTTTAAGTTCTTTTGATCCATTTAGGGACATTTGCTATCCCTTACAAAAATTTTTAACATAGTATATGGATGTGTACTATGTGGCCTTTAATAAATAATAGAATAAAAGTGTACTACATAGCCTTTAACAAATAAATAAAGTAGCCTTTCAGGAAGGCTACTTTAATTAAGTCTAATCTTAGAAATAACCTTATGCAGTAGTATTATAAACATTAAATTTAACATTTGTAAGCCCTCCATAGAATGAAAATATTACAAACATGTATTCAAAAAATGTATAAATTATCTAATAAAATGATTCTTTAGGTACAAAATACTGGAGAGAGAGAGAGAATTTCTCTTTCTTTCTGTTATGTAGAGGATGTGAATGAGAAGAGCCTACACCAAGCGAAATATTGCTCCCCATCTGTCCCATCTTTGGAACATAGGATAATAGAGATAGGCAAGAAAAACACAGAGGAGAGCACAATCACTAGCATTTTAAGGGAAGATGCCCCTGGCAACCACTTTGATTAGATTTGATATGAGTAAATATATTAAAGCCCTAATCAAGGAAGCAGAATTATAGGAAACAAAGACACTGTGGCAGGTAGGGATTTTTTTTTTCTCATCCTTCTTTTATCTCTTATTATTACAAGATTTTCAAGTTACAAGGGGAAATGTACCAGATGATGACGGAGAAGCCATTTTACTATGGTCTTGTGACCTTGGAGCTGGACAAACCTGAGTATAATTTGAGCTCTGTCTGACTTTTGTGTAACTGTGGTGTAATGTTCCATTGGAGGTTCCCTGGTGAACTTGCATTCTGATATTAATATCCTTGTGTAGTTCCTAATTGCACTATCTCTGGCTTGTTCATGTGCTTTTTTTGGTCAATGGGACAGACACAGAGACTTCATAAGCACTTGAAAACTGGGGCTTTCTCCTCTAATATCCACCCCTACCACACACACACACAAAGATGGCAGAATATAGTTATATGGTGGAGACATGTGGATATTCAGCCCCACTGCCATTTGACTGCGACTATTTAAGATCCCAAACAGAACAGCTGGAAAACTACCTAGCTGAGTTCAGTTCAATCCACAGAGGCATGAACATTAATAAATAATTGTTGTTTTAAGTCACAACATCTGGAGCTAGTTTGCTTTGAAGCAATATGTAACTAAAACTACAACCCTGATCAAATGACTTAACTTCTACAAGTAAGCAAAGATCATGATCTCACATTTAATAGATGAAGAAGTAAACCAACACGTTACCGTCTTTAAGTTCTATCATTGTTTTTGTCCTGCCTGTTCTTGTTTAACTGATTGATTAGAGAAATAGAAATGTGAAAGGTCACTTTCATAAGAACTTGAATTGAGGCCACTTTTTTCCTGGTGATTCTCCTGAGACAATTTTAGCTACATTTTGAAATCTGAGTTGGAAGCATTATTCAAAAAAGTGGTCACCAGTTCAATACTTGTTGTTGAAGGTGTCAAACATGCCTCCTGCCTTTGTGGGAATTTGTAATCTAAAAAGAAATTTGGGCTTTGAAGGAAAATACTTAGAAATAGATGTAACAGTTTATGGAGTTTACAGACTTTGGTTAGACAAAACTAGGATAAAGTTTTATTCTTCTCCTACAGCTGACAGTAAATACATTCTGTAACATCACTCTTTCACAGTCACGGATATCATCTCAGGCAGATCTATAAATTTTATGTCTTTTTTTTTTTTTTTATGTACAAAATGTTTATTTCAGCTTTATTTGTGCTGTCAAAAACCTGAAACCAAACTGAAGTTTCGCATAGAAGGGAAAGGAGTAGCTGAATAAAATAGGTTTCAATCTGCTATCAATTATTATGTAACTGTTTAAAACAAGCATGTATATGTAATAGATAGAACCATATGTATATAAAAAATATATGTTTATAAAAAATTTTATGTCTTTTTCAGCTAGAATAGTTTCATTTTAGACGTTAGAAAGTCAAAATCTCAAACCCAGTTCAAAACTTCACATACACTCTCATGTACAATACAATATTTCTCCTTCTTTACTCACCCATCTGTGTTTTTCTATTTACTCTGCTGTTCTGGGTCTTCCTACATCTGAGTTATGGAGGAGAAAATTTGAAGGGGAGGGGTAATGTGAAGCCACGTAATGTGACTTCATTAACTCTTCAGTGACTAGGACTCTTCTAACTGAGCCACTGGTGTCCTCTGTTATAAAGATGCTTTTCTCCAAAGAAGATTTTCCATTGCCTCTTCCAGGTACTAATAATATAGACCTCTTGAGCATACTGCTCTCCACTTCTGTCAAAAGTGTCAGGTGTAACCCCTTTGGCTTTCAGAGACCCAAAGGCTAATTGTTCAGGACCCCACATTCTGTGAAAACATAGACTGAAATTTCGGCTTTTTGATCACCACCTTATAACAATGATTTCAGCTCACATTCTTTTTGTTTGTTTCATTTGCTTACAAGTAGAAATATTTTATTTCTAAAAGAAAAGCAGCATCTTTAAATATATTTTATTCATAATTCAGTTGTATTTCAGTACTTAGTGCTTTCAGGGTGTTAAATCTCATTAATCTTGGAAATTATCAAATGGTTTTTCATTCCTTATTTGACTTGGAGTTGTGGAAGAAACTGTACTTCTTTATAAAGAAAGAAGGAAATCTTTGTTCAGTGAGTCTTAAAATCTTTTTTCCCTTTTTAATTTATTTTATTCCTCGAGTTTGCTGGTGAGGGCTGATGGTTGAAGAATTAACAAGAACACCTTTCAGTAAGTCCTGCAAGTCTCTTGAGAGCATGGGGATTCAGTTCTGCTATTCTCAGCTTTAGACTTTGGTTGAAATGTCCAGGTAAGTACCATTAAACATCATTTTATATTATATTTAAGTCTCAGAGGGTTCTGTGAAATATTGTAATGAGAAAGGTGTAATCTAAATTGTGAGGCCAGCAAAGTTCTTTTGGAGATGTAAGATTTGATTTGAGACAGGAAAGGTGATTTGGTTTTATCCAGGGAAAAACAGGGCCCCTCTAATGTGGGAGAAGAGGATATGAATTATATTGTATTGAAGCATCTATGGTTGCTCAATGGAGAGGAAATTTAGGCAGTATGTACAAGTGGGAGACTTTTTCAATTGTCCAGACTGGAGGTATAAGAGTGTTGGTGCAATGCATGAAAACAACTGGTTCGATTCAAGGAATATCCTGCGTGTAGAATTGAAAAGACACACAATGGAATGGATATGGGATATAAAGAGAAATATATGTTTGGAGTACTTCTCAACTTTTGGAATTCAGTAGTGGATAGATGTAGTTGCCATTTACCGAGAAGACCAAAATAGGAAGGAAGCACTAGGAGAGGTCGTGAGAGACTGAGAATTTGGTTGAAGAGGGCTATGAATCATACAAATGATGGATTTCCAAGTCTAGAAAAAAGAGTTAGGATTGGAAATGAGAATTTGAGGCTATAAATATATCCTGAGTAATTCTAAGTATTTATTATTTGGGGTGAGAGGAGGTGGCAAAGCCAGCTGAGAATTAACCATTAGATGGAATGAAGGAAAACCAGGATAATGGCATGAAGCTAAGAGGGCAGGGGAACAGGATGCTGTTAATTGGACTTGGCAACTTGAAAGTCAGGAATGGCCTATGGGGAGCTGGCTGGCTTGCTGGTGGAAGCCACAGTCTTAGTGATTGGACAGTGCAATACCACAGCCATGGCGATTTCCTTCTGACTCTAAATAAGGAAGAGTATAAATCAGAAGGGAAACTCAGACCCTTAATAAACGTTAGAGAGTGGATTCACTGATTTAAGTAATAGATGCAGAATGATCAAGGACCATCTCTATTTTACATCTCTATTTTACCATCTCTATTTGCTCTTCTGACTGCCCTTTAAATACAGGTTGTATTTGTCAAAACACACATGGTGATTTTGGTTTCTCTTTGTCCGTAGGATGTTAGTGATGGGTTGGAAAAGTAGCACAGCTTGTTAAATGTCTATTAAATGTCAATAAAAGGTAAAATGGATTTTTCTAGGTCTAATATCCATGATGCTGCATTTATCCATCTACTTCTCAACCAGAGAGAAAAGTGTATGTCTTACTGTCTCCCTTTATTTGCCCAGAAAGATGAGTGGGAGTATTACAGTAGCTACCATTCTCCAAATTAATTGAACACATTATGTAACTATAAGAAAAATGATCTACTGTCCTGGCCTCTAAACTAGGAAAGAGATCCTGAGCACTTGTCAGTAAATGGTTTGTCATTGCTTTAAAGGCATGGAGCAGTCACAAAAACAAAACTCGCTGCACAAAATCAAAAGAAAAAAAATCAAAATAATTCTGCAGAATCCTTTAGTTAATGTGCAAACTGAGTCAAAAATAGCCTCATGTTGTCTCAGTGCCTCTGCCTAAAACATAGTGATGAATGAAAATGCTGGCCCAGAATTGTGATTGAAGTTGTGAAAAATCTAGGATATATATAATGGTTATGATTCTTTTGGCTTTTATAGGTGTAAAGAGACAGTTTCATGTTTTGTCTTATCTTCTCTTGTTTGGCAGAATTACTATGATTGTTTCATGTCCCCAAATATTTCTTTTAGTTACTTTGGTGGTCTAGTCATGTCACGTGTCTAATTTTAAAGGCAAATTGAGCTAGACAATTGACTAGACAAATTGTGAGCAAAATTATTTCCCATGTATTTCATTTCATACAATTACCATTTGACTTCTTCTGGTTGCCCTTGACCAAGGTATCTAATTCTATAGCATGCCAACTTCTCCTTCAAGAAGTCCCCTATGGGACCAGGTCTGTCCATCTGCTGTTATAGAGGCTTTGGAAGCAGATAGACTTTGGTCTTCCACTCTGCTAGCTAAGGATCTCAGTCAAGTTATTTAATTTCTCAAACCTTTCTTGTCTGTGAAATGGGGATAATAGTCATTATGAGATAACTCGTACAGTTGTTATGAAACCTTAATGCTTTGTAAGAAAGCAATTTATAAACCATAAAGGAATAAGGATTTTTAAATTATCCTAATTAAAAGAAATATTGCTCATGGTACAGTATGTAGCATATGATGAACTATATGATCTTGGTGATCAGCTTGACCTATGATTTGAACACCACCTGCACCACTTACAAGTTGTGTGAACCATGGTAAATGAGTTAATGTTATTGAATGAGTTAATAAATTAATGAGTTGTTATTGAGTGTCCTTTTCTTAACATGTAAGTTGGTATACTATTATCTGCCTCATAAGACAACTGAGATGTTTAAATGAGATTATGTATGAATGGTATGTATAGCTGTATTGTATAATTTGATCTATTATTTGAATATCCATGATGTTCTGGGTCAAAATAATATATCTTAGCCTCCTTTTGGAGGCATGCAAGGTACTCCATTACCAGTGCCAGTATATTAAGCACTTCTTCCTTGATTCTAGGCCCTGGCTCCACTGGAAACAATTTATCCATATTGTCCCAGAAGGAAAAATGTCATACTTTTGTTTTACTAGCTCTGGTACCACCACTGTTTGTACAGGGTGGGCTCATTCTAAAGGAGGTCTCTTACTTAGTTTCTCAAAACTTTCTTATCTGTGAAATGGGGATAATAGCCATTATGAGATAACTCATACAGTTGCTGTGAAGCCGTAATGCCATTTAAGAAAGCAATTTATAAACCATAAAGGAATAAGGATTTTAAATTTATATTAATAATAATTATTATTATAATTATAATTATAAAAGAAAGAAATGGTAATTGTATGAAATGAAATACATGGGGTTCTCTTTCAGATACTCATTAATGATAAGGAGTACCTTAAATGATATAAAAGAATCACAAGCATTCTGTAGGAAGTCAACTACTGACAAACTTAGAAAGGAAAATGTTGCTATGTCCCTCAAATAACATGTGTGGTACTTTGTTTATGTGTAAGGATGATCATCTTCAATAAGCAAGGATGTGGTCATTAGATGACACGTACTCTTTCCACACAGTATGTTTCTTTCTCTCTACTATAGCTAAAACAGTGACAGGGAATCACTTGGGCTGAAAATGAAAATGATCCCCTCAGTTTTTCTACTACCACTCTACCAACAAAAGAAAAGGAAAAAAGTCATTCCAGGGAATGACTTTTCTTAGAGGTAATCCAACAGCCTTCTGTAAGAGACAGCATTAAATTTGTGAAGAGAGGTTATGGGAAAGGGATTAGTTAATTTGGAAAGCAGTCTCCTAAAACTCCCTTGAAGGAGAATGTGGGACACTGTGAGTTGGATGTAAATAGTTTCACCCCTTTCCATTTTCTGGGGCTATAAAGGAAAGCAGTCAACTGTATCCCAGTTGAGTCTGGAAAGATAGAAAACCGTGAAGGTTCTTCAAGGGCAGATACTCAAGTTAATCTGACCCAGTACCTGTAAGGAGAACAGCTGTGTGTTCAACTAAGAGCGGGCACTAAAGCTTGACTCCTGGGGCATGCAGCGGGGTGAGCAACCACTCAGGGGTCAGTCTCCATAGAGGAGCCTTCTATAATGGGTCTTGCCAGTTTGTCCTGGGAGCCTCCTAGGAGCCAGGCCAGGGAAAGTTGGCTGCAACTCCCCCATCAAACAGCAGGTCCGATGATGGTGGACCAGCGTTCAATAGTGACACCATGTGGCAATGGGCCGTCTCTCAATTTGGCAACTGGGCTTTTAGACCTTTTTAATTTAATTTGGTGAAAAATAAGGAATTATAAAGTATTCGCACCTTTAAACTATAAAGCAGTTCTTACCCATCTCCAAGATTTCCAGCTATTTAGACAAGGTCTTAATTGCTTAGAGGTTCTAGTTTATCAGTTATAAAATTATTTTCTGCCAAAGAACTCCATTATTACCCTAAGCAGTTAAAACTAGATTCTATATTTAGGTGTGTGTGTGTGTGTGTGTGTGTGTGTTTCAAAAATGGAATTTGGACTGACTGAGCTGTGTTGTTCAGTTGGGCAAGTACATGATTAATTACAATGTGAAAAAGATGTGATTTTATTTAATCTCAACACAAGGAGCATTTTCTAAAACTGCAAAATATCTGCATATATTAGTTTAGGTCAGTCCCACAAATGTGGAAAAAGAAATGATAGGGAGGGAAAAACAGCAACAACAACAAAAAAAACCAAACAAACAACAACAACAACAACAAAAACTAGACATAATATATCCAATGTCTGAAGGGAGGCAAAGTGGGGAAAAGATATGGGAAGCAAGTTTCTCTTTTAATGGTTTAAGTAAAGAGGAAAAGTTTACAGAGACAAAGTTCTCTGCTTTCTTACCAACAACTTGACTCTTAAGTGACTGAATTGGTATTACAAACATGTATCAGCTGACAAAAACCTCTATCAGCTTACTTTTTAAAGAAAGTAATAAATGCTTTTCATGTCATAGGGAAAGGGCCTGCTGAGAATTCAGTCACAGACAGATCAGGTCGATCTGTCCTATTCAAAGAGAAGTAAAGAGGAAAAATAAAGAAGATCAATTAAAAAAAAATGTTGCATGTGAATTCAGAGCAAAAAGAAATGTTTGAGAAAGTGTTTTTCCTTCTTAAGAAAATTAGTGAAAATAGCATGCCCATGTTCACAGTAGCACCATTCACATTAGCCGTGAGGTGGAAGCAACCCAAATATCCATCCTGGATAGATGGATAACCAAATGTGGTATATACAGACAATGGGATTTTATTCATCTTTTAAAAGGAAGGAAGATCTGATACATGAAACAACATGGATGATTCGTGAGGACATTATACTAAGAGAAACAAGCCAGTCACAAAAAGCCAAATACTGTATATGATTCCACTTTGTATGAGGTATCTAAAGTAGTCACAATGATAGAAATAAAAAAGTAAAGTGGAAATTGCTAGGAACCGGAGAGAGGGGTAGTGGAGAGCTGTTGTTTAATTGGTGTGGAGTTTCAGTTTTACAAGATAAAAAGTCCTGGAGATTGGTTGTACAACAATGTGAATATACAGTTGACCTTTGAATGACATGGATTTGAACTGTATGGTACTACTTATATGTGGATTTTTTGCCGTCCAGTAATGAATGTACTTTTTCTTCATTATGATTTTCTTAATAATATTTTCTTTTCCTTAGCTTATTCTGTTCCAAGGATTCAGTATGTAATATGTATAACGTGCAAAATACATGTTAATAGACTGGTTTTGTGTCTGGTAAAACTTCTGGTTAGCCATAGGCTATGGATAGTTAAGTTTTGGGTGAATCAAAAGTTATATATAGATTTTTGACTGCATGGGGATTGACATACCTAGTACTGTTCAAGGGTTAATTATATTTAATACTTTAATACTATTGAGCTTAGAAATGGTTAAGATAGTAAATTTTATGTTGTGTATTTTTTGTCATAACTAAAAATAATTTAAAAATATAACAATAGAGAAAATAAGAGGATGATATGATAACATGTTACATGACCTAAATATCAAATTTAAAAAGAAAATTGAAGACATTGTGTTACAACAGAACTTAAAATATAAGACTAGAAACTAGATTACATAAAGTCAAATCAGTAATAGTAAAACAAAACTAAAAACAAAATGAAATGAACCCACTTCAGATATTTAAAACATTTAAATAATTCTCCAGAATTCAGAAAATAAGACAATGAAGTGATTAAAAACAAGTCATCTAGATAATTGACACCCAACCTGAAGCCAGGAAGTAAACAGAAAAGTATTGTAGATAGAAAGATTAGCTAAACAGAAGAACCTGAATCTGTAGGTTAAACAGGCTTATCTAGTGTTTATTGAAGCAACATGTACCTCAATAAGCAAAAATGAAATTATTGAATTTCAGGGTTTTACAAAAAGCGAGATTTTGCAAGCATTCAACAAAAATAAAACAAACTAAGAAACAATAGAACAAAAACTAAAACAAAAGCTTTCTTATCTACCAAAGGGAGAAAGCTTTGTCTCTGCAGTGTTAAACTACAGAAGAAAGTGATGTTTGAGGGTAGAGGCATGACCTAATATCTATATTCCTAGCCAAACTAAATGTGAACCAACCCCCAAGATATACTATGGAAATGTTTGTGGATTTAAACATGTATTGAAACTCAGTTCTGGTGTTTTAATTATCCCAGGCTAGCAATGATAAAATACATGAATTTCTGATAAAGGCTGTGATACAGTAGCAGAGAAAATAGTTTCTAGTTTAAAAGAAATCCCCCAAATCTTAGAATATATTAATAGTGTACTTACGTCTTCGAAAAGAAATAAATGAGACCAGTTTCAAAATATTCCATATTTATCATTACAGGGGAAAGATATTTTTGAAAAAAAAATTGAGTGAACATTTTAGTTGTCTCTGAACCCCACAATAATGAATTACAAGGATCCTGAGTGAGCAGGTAGATTCAGAAATTCTTGGAATTTGAATATATGACCTGAGGTAATATTTATAAATATTTTTAAAATATTATTTTTGACTTAGTAGAATGGTAGATTATAAAATTATCTCCTTAGGGGTAGATAATGTATTTGTCTACGTACCATCTGTTGACATGATTTTGCTATTCCTCACACTATTTCTAGAGTGAAGCTTTCCTGAAGATAATTAGGAAAACTGGACAAAATATGAGTAGTGAGTTTGTTTAGAGAGACTATGCTCCACAGATAATGAGAAATGGACAAAATGAGGATTATTTACTATGGAAAGGAAAAAGGTTATTGTCATCTCCATCTCCTAGGCAAAACCAAGAGAAACAAAATGAAGTAAAGCAATATAATTTGGCTTTGGAGGAAACCAACCTAGAAAGGATTCTAGGGGAGTGCCCAGGTAGCTCTTTGAATGAAAAAATATATAGAACAACAGCAAAAGATCCCAAAAAACACTGAGGAGAACAGATGGGCACTTAAGCCAAGCTCAGCATTCCAAAATATTTTGTTCTATTTTATATTGACCACTGTTAATTCCTCATGAGAGTTTTTTTGAGGCTACTCAAAAAGGTGAGTGAATCTTCACCAGGGTTAGTGGTGTTTTTCATGGTGGCTGTTGAAGAATGAAGAACAGGATATGTCAGAGGACTGCCTGAAAAGGAAGTGGGATACCCAATCGCACAATGAAGAGCATATCTTCCCCACATTTCCTCCTGACAGAAAGCCTTGGCTACTGCCAAAGGCAGGTCGCTGTTCAAAATCTATCAAGAGTTTAATCCCATATGTCATCTCCTATGCCCATAAATTTTGGAATTTGAGATGAGGTTGGCTTTGGATAAGAAATTGAAAAATCCTGGGTCATAAAACTACTGTCAGTACAGTCTTCCAAGAACACAGGATGCAATTATAACTTTGAGAAGAGGGGTTTGGGGTTAGAAAAATGGGGAGTCAAAGTTAAGATTTCAATCTGTTTTCCTCAATCTCAAAAGAAGTATAATTCTAAAAGAAGACTTCTTTCACTAGGAAAGGTATTTATTAAGAGGGTGGGAAGGAGAGAAAAGATAGATGGATGGATGGATAGATAGATGGAAGGAGGGACGGAGGGAAGGAAGGAGGGGAGGGAGCTTGGGAGGTTTGGAGGTTGGGCGGGGCAATAAGCAGAGGAATGATCAGAGGCCAAGAGCTATCATTGTTCACAGAATTGGAATAACTTATTTTTGAAATGAAACTTTAACTAATGAGTAGAATGAATCATGGTGTCATTCTCCAAACTCTAATTAGCCCAGGGGGATGTAATAATAACTACTGAGGATTAGCCCAGGTCCTGTCTCCTGTAATACAATTCTATTAGTTGCACATACAACCCTTCATAGGTAAGATAATGTCCCAAATAACTTCACCTTATTTAACTGAGAAGACAAAGCAGAGTATAATATAACTTAGAGGATAATATTTTAACACAATTGTATCATAAATAGTTAACAAACTAAAGTATAAGACACATAGTTTAATGGAAGTGCTAAGGGAGCTTAAATATATAAAAATGTATGTATGTACTCTTTTAAAAACAGTCACTTTAAAAGATAATACACTTATATAATGATGCTGCCATTGTGTGGAACATATTTTTAAAAATTCAAATGTAGAAGTATATTCAGAACTTAAGCTAAAACCTTTAAATTGGTATGTATGTGTGTATGAATTTCACTCTTCCTAATCCTTTAAAACCCACAATTTATGTGGATTGGGGGGTTGGGAGATTTCTTCACAGCGTGTTCTCCAGAAATCTCTCATTAACTTCTTCACATGCTTTTATATGGCTCACTTTTCACTCTATTTGCTTTTATATCCCCAGTGGCAGTCTTGATTTGTCTTTCATCCCCAGTGTTTAGTATAGTTTTTGATAAATAAATATTTAATGAACATATTTTGAGTGAATAAATTATTTGATTTTGTCATTAAAAATGGGCAACCATCCCTCAAGACCCACATAAAATCTATTTTGTCATTCAACCTGAATAGTGAAATTATGTTTTCCTAATCAGGTGAAATGAAGTCATAAAACAGATTTTCCTTTATGGCTCATCATGGCAATTCTAAATATAAATTTCAAGTATATTTTGGGCATGGTTTGTTGCTGCATGTTGGGCTCCCTAGAAGCAAAGGCTGATATATACTATCTTATAAGGATTAACTTAGTAGGAATCAATACCTGTGAAAGGAAATGGAGAGTAAGAGAAGGAAAGTAGGGGACAGACTAAGAAATCAAACTGAAATGAAGACCTGGCAGAGTCTTGGCCAAGTAGATGGGGGGCTCTGGACAGATAAGCATCTATTAGAGTGTCCTATATAGGGTCAAAGGAATTCGTAGACCCATCTCGCTTAGTCATTAAAAGGCAGCCTGGCCTTGAAAGAGTATAATCTTGGGCTAGGCCAGTGCAGCTTGGGCCAACCCATAAGAAATGACAATATGCTCATCTTACTCCCTACAGCTGGACAGCAAGCCCTCGCTTCTGAAGAAATCTGTGTTACTCACCTCCATGTCTCCCCCATTAACTTTATTTCACCAGAGAATAAGCAGGTTGTGTGAATTAAAGAAGAAAGTGTATATAAAGCCCTGAGCATAGCATCTACCATAGTAAGCACTTGGTATTCTACCTATTATGATTATTATCAAAGTCTATAGTTTGGTTAAAACAAATACTTTACTTTATCCCTTGAATTGAGTCTCATTTCATGAACCAGGTAAAGAAGTCCTTCAGAAGAATGTCCATTGTCTTACATCAACTGCATTCCTCTCCTACTAGATAACTGAGTCGCGGATGTAAAGTCAGGGACTTGCTTCAGTTCTGCCACAAGAATTTCAGAGAGTTATTTTCTCTAGATATCAATCTCTTCTTTCATTGAAGGTGCTTAACACCTTTTCCTTAGAGTTATAATGATGATGAAAAATATATTTGAAATGCCTAGTGTAGGACAAGGCAGACATTTTCTACCAATGAATGGAACATATTTTAGTGATTTTTATTCTTATTTCAGGCATGTGATTCTAAAATACAATATATCAATGTAATATTGTTGAGTATTTGTGCTGTCCTAAAAATCCTCTGTGCTCCACCTTTCATCTCCCCTCCCCGCCCCCCCCCAACCCCTGACCACCACCTAGAAACCACTGATCTTTTCACTGTCTCTATAGAATTGCCTTTTCCAGAATGTCATCCAGTTGGAATCATACAATATTTGGCCTTTTCATAATGGCTTCTTTCATTTAGAAATACGCATTAATGGCTCCTCCCTGTCTTTTCGTGGCGTGGTAGGTCATTTCTTTGTGGTGCTGAATGATATGCCTTGTCTGGATATGCTTTCTTCTTCATTCACCTACTGATGCATACCTTGGTTGCTTCCAAGTTTTCATAATTATGAATAAAGCTGCTATAACCATCCATGTACAGATTTTTGTGTAGAGGTACATTTCTAATTCCTTTGGGTAAATACCAAGGAATGTGACGGCTGGATATTCTGGTATGGTTATGTTTCGTTTTGTAAGAAACTGCCAAACTGTCTTTCAAAGTGGCTGTACCATTTTGCTTTCCCGCCAGCAATAAACGAGACTTCTTGCTGCTTCGCATCATTGCCAGCATTTGGTGTCGCCAGTGTTCTGGAATTTGGCCATTCTAATAGGAGAGCAGTGGTATCTCATTGTTGTTTTGATTTGCATTTCTCTGATGACATATGATGTGGAGTGCCTTTTCACATACTCATTTACCATCTGTGTATCTTCGTTGGTGATATGTCTGTTAAAGTCTTTGGCCCATTTTTTAATCAGATTGTTTGTTTTTGCCAGCCTCTTTGTATCTTTTGTAATTTTCATAACAGACCTTTCAGTTAGGGATTATCATTATCATTTCAAAATGTGAAATATTTTTCCTAATCACTGGGGTCTAAGTCAGTTTAACCCTTACCCTTTTGAATCTAAGCCCAAAGTTCTTTGCCCTCTGCCCTGATGAGTCTTACAAGAAACTGACCAACAAAAGTGCCTTGAAACATACAATTAAGACTGGACAAGCCTTTGCAAATTCTTATTCTGGTGTTTCACATTCCACGTGTAATGAAGAAATTTTGGTCTGCTGGGAACCTTACCTTATTGGCTCCTAGTGGGCTTCCATGATCCTTCTGCTCAGACTAGGAAACACAAGCACACTTACTGTGTTCTAAAAAAAATGCCACTGGGAGTGGGGCTGGAGTTCAGTGCTTCCACCAGAAGCAAAACAGCTGTTGCAACCCTGCAGCTTGGGGCAGTGAAACGGAGTTATCAGAGCTGTCAGTGAGCCCCACGAGCTCTGCATTCATGGCCTCACTTCCCACACTGTGCCTCCTGATCTCAGAGGCTTTATTATGATGATGATTCTATTTCTAGTGAGCCCAAAGAACATAAGGGAGATTATTGTATGAGGCACTAAAGGTATATAGGACTTATCCCTCAGAGGACCATTTCAAAGGTTTTAAGTTTCGACCCTACGGATGCTTTAAAAATAATCCAGGGATTTAGAAAGTCTGAAAACAGAGTTATGCTCAAGATAACAGTATGGTACACAACATCCTCCATTTATCACAAAAGACAGCAAGAGGTCAGGGCATAGTCTCACCTCCAAAGTATAGACTTGGATCTACCAAAGATAGTTGTTTATGGCTGGGGCTTTTGAAGGGTCTGGTGTCACAGAATCATTATATTTTAAAAGAGAGAGAGAGAGAGTGATGGGGAGAGCAAGCAAGAGAAAACTTTTAAGAAGAAACTTGATCCTCTGCAGGGCAGTGAATGACAGCTTAATATTTTGTGTAAAATAATCTGCAGTAAAGCAAATTCATTGTGTTTTTGCAGTAAAAAAAAAATTGTAATAGGCAATCTTTCTTATTAAGAATAAAAATAATGAGGAAATGTGCATGTAGTGGGTTGGAATGAATTGCTGAGGGAAGGTAGTCAATGTAATTTTTATGCAGTTAATATTTATCAGTGTATTTTTTCCCCAGTGCAACACTGTTTGAATCATTGTTTTTATATGTAACTCTCAATGGCATTTGGGATTCAGTGTACAAAAATATGCTAAAGAAGAAAGTGTTATTTGTATATTGATGTAAAAAGCAAAAGTAAGAAATATTCTGAGTTTTTAAATTCACTTACATATTTATTAAAAGTAATTTTATTTTGCCAAAACTTATATCCTATTTTCACTAATAAAATAGCACCATGTCTCCTGAAAACAACTATTGAAAAACCTGGTTAGAGTCACCTGGGTGGCTCAGTTGGTTAAGTGTCTGACTCTTAATTTCAGCTCAGGTCATCATCTCAGGGTCCTGGGATCCAGTCCCATCTCCAGTCCCACATCCAGCTCTGTGTCCACCAGTGAGACTGCTTAAGGATTCTCTCTCTCCTTCTGCCCCTCTCCTTGTACTCGTTTATGCTCTCTCTTTCTCTTAGATAAATAAATCTTAAAAAAAAAAAAAAAAAACACTGGTCATAAGCGCATATAACAACTATAAAGCAAGTAATTGAAAATTAAGAAACTATTAAGAAACTATTTGAATTGAAAATTAAGAAACTATTTAGCTATCGAATATGTAACTGTTGTGGCTATAGAGAAGAAAATTTCCCCAAATTAGACTCCTAGAAATATATACAGTGAGAAGAATTCACATTATAAAACTTAAAGGACATTTCTTCTAAGAGATCTAAAATCCCAGTAGGAAGTATGCCTTCATATTCCTAATAGATACTAAGGACACACTTTTGGTTCTAAGATAATTTTAAAAGTTCACAGTATTTTATAGATTCCATTTTTTAAGAGACTAGTTTAACGTACAATGGTAGGTGCATCCTTTACTTTTAGCTCAATAGTTACTAATAAATTGCTATGTTTGCTTTAGCTCTCATGTTCATTTTATTACTCCCATGTATACATATTCATCCTCTTTCTTATGAATCACTTCAAAGCAAGTTGCAGACATCAGGATCCTTCACCCTTAAGTATTTCAGTGTATTATCTCCTAAGAACAAAAATATTCTCTTACATGACCACAATACAGATATTACATTCACTAAGCCAATTCAAAAAGTCCTACCAGTTGTCCAAATAAAATCCTTAATGGCTTTAAAAAAAATTGAAATGCAATCAAAAGCATTAATTCAATTTATTCTCATTTTCTTCTAACAGGAATTCTACATTGGTAGGTGTGTTCTTTTCAGCACATCACATGAGAAGGCATATGATTTTTCCTAGCAATATTATTTTGATCACTTAATTAAAGTGGAATCTGACATGGATGTGTCTATTATATTTATATACTTTTTTTTTCCATTTTAATGGTAGCTTTTTCCATTTGCAGTTAAAAAAAATGATCTGTGATACTTTGGAGTATATAAATATCCTATTTGCCAACAAACTTTTACTAATGTAAAGGAGTTTGATGATTTAAGGATAAATTCTTATCTATTCTTCTGGGATATTGTTAACATTCTCTCAATATGGGTTCATACTATTTTGTACTCCCAGTAGCACAGCCTCCCCAGCAAACTATATTCTCAAGATATTGCTATTTGTGAATCTGATTATTGAGAAATAGTTCATCAGTATAATTTGCTTCCAAGGATCTGCTTTATTGCTTATTAAATCTGGTTGAACTACGTGACTTGGGTCTGTAGTTAGTGTTGTGCCAGAGCCATTGGTTCCCAAGAGCTAATTATGCAAGTGTTCCCAAGTCCACATTCCCTGACATTGTTGTGGTAGCTGAAAATTGGCCACAGTGGGACTACTTACTCTGTGGAAATCAGAAAATGTTACAGTTCAAAGCTCCTCTCATCCCTGGAAATCCACCTGTTAAGTGGTTATTTGTCCACCACTTTTTGTGGCCAAATGGGCTTCCTCATACCCCTTAACTTCCACCCAACCTAAAGTTTGGGATCTACCTGTGGGGAGAATGGGATCAGCAGCCATCTGAGAAGAGGCTGATGATGTGAGCTGCACATTGGTGAGAACAGAGAGCCTATGAGAGGAAGGGTTCCCTCTACAAGTGACATATTACCCTCCCCACATAGAAAAATGTGGATGACTGTCTGTCAGTCTCTCACCATTCTAGCAACTACATACATCATTCTTATTCCTGCAGGGAGAAGCTGTTGAAAAGCAGAGGGGGTGATTAGTGGTTCCTATCAATTATCTTCAAGAGAACAGAAGTTTGTATCTTACTGGCTGGTGGGACCACAGAGAGAATGAGTGTGCAGCCCTCCCCCATCCTTTTATGTTTTTCTTTTGTCACATTTTTTTTTTTTTCTTTTCCAATAGAACAGATGACAGACCTGAAGTTCAGAAGAAATTAAGTGCTGTTTTGAAAGCCCATCAAATTCAGGGCCAATCTAGGGCTAGACTTTTGAACTCCTGCATTCTAGTATGTCAGACTGAACCTCTCCTGTTACAGAGCATGTATGCTTCTGAGCTGACATGTTACTTTCCCAAGAACAGGTAGCAGGCAAGTGACGGAGCCAGAATTATAAACACAGGTCTGACTTCCAGCTCAAGCAATCTTTCTGGTGACCCAAAGTATCACTGCTCTACACGTGTAATTTTTGTGCTCTTAGCTTCTGAGTGGGCTTTGGGAATTCCAGTCCAGCATCCATGAAGGAAAATCAAATGATAATAACTTTGCCTTGCATTCTTGTAAAAACCAAAAGACATCAGAGTGAAAAAACAAAACCAAACAAAAGCCTGAGCATGACATCTAGACCTGTTAAGTCGGAATATCTGAAAGGGAGAGCCCATCACTGATTTATTTTTCTATTTTAATGTACTTAATTCATGATTTCTTTTTTTTTTTCATTATTTCATTTTAAAGGAGTAAAATTTACATTTTTGATGTAGAGTTCTGTGGTTTTGAAAAATTCATCCAATCAGAAAATTACTGCCACAGACACTCACGATATAACTTTTGAGTCAGCCACTATCCCAAATCTCAGCCTCTGGCAACTGCGTATTTATTTCCTGTTACTAGTTTGCCTTTCACGGATATAACAGGAAAGGAATCATGCAGTACCTAACCTTTCATGTCTAGCTTCTTTTACTTACAACAATGCATCCATATTGTTGTGTGTCTCAGTGATTTCCTTTTACTGCTCAATATATATGACTGAACTACATTTTGTTTTTTCATTTATTGTTCAAAGATACGCTAGGTTGTTTTCAGTTGGGGTAATTATGAATAAAGCCATGATAAATATTCATACACAAGTTATTCCTTTCAGATAAAAACATGGAGTGGGAAGGCTAGATATGAGAAGTAAAGGCTTATCGCATTATAAGACCATAGTAAATTGTTTTACAAAATGTCTGTAGTATTTTGCATTTGCATCAATATGATGAGAGCTTCTTCCCTAGCATTTTATATTGTCAAGTTTTTTCCTTAAATGTATCCAATTTAATAAGTTGCTTTTGCTTAGTGCCTAATGATGATGAGCTTCTTTTCATGTGCTTCCCACCCATATGTTTTCTTTGATGAAGTATCTGTTCAAGTCTTTTTGACTTTTTATTTTATTTTATTTTTATTTTCTTGTTATTGAATTGAAAGGTTTGTGAATATTCTGGGTAAAAGCCCTTTATCATATATGTGTTTGGCAAATATTTTATCATGTTTTATAGCCTTCTCTTTTCATTTGTAAACCTGTTTTTAATGGGTACTTTTAAAATTTTGGTGGAATCCAATTTATACATTCCTTTTCTTGTATGGATTATGATCTGGGTATTATATCTAAGAAATATTTGCCTAATCCAAAGTCACAAATATTTTATCTTATGCTATTCCAGACATTTAAATTTTTAGGTTTTAGGATTTGGTCTATAATCAATATTGAGTTAATTTTTGTATAAGGTGAGAAGTATGGATTGATGTTTTGTTTATCATTCCTTCTTTCCTTCCTTCCTTCCTTCTTCACAGAGCTGTCCAATTGCTCCAGTGAAGTTTTTTTTTGAATTTTCTCCATTGAATGTCATTTTTTATTAAAAATCCAGTAGCCATAAATGTATGGGTCTATGACTGGAATCTCTTCTGCTCCATTTCAGTATGTACCTAGACTTCTGCAAATATCACACTGTCGTAATTGCTATGTAGATTTATATTAGATTTATAATAAGTCTTTCAATAGGGTGGTTAAGTCTTCCAAAATAATTCTTTATTTTTAAAGTTATTTTAAATACACTAGGATCTTTACTTTCTCAAACAAATTTTATAATCATTTTATGACAAAAAAAGGCTTCCTAGATAATGATTAGGATTGTATTGAATCCATAGATCAGTTTGAGAGATGTGTTCTTAATTATTTGTGTCAGCTTGGCTGAGCCATGATGTCTAGATGTTTTGTCAAACATTATTTTGGATGTTTCTGTGAGGCTGTTTTTGGATGAGATTAACATGTAAATTAGCAGTCTTTGAGTAAAGCAAATGGCTCTCCATAATGTGGGTGGGCCTCATTTGATTACCTGAAGGCTTGACTAAAATAAAAGCATGAATTTCCCCTAAACAAGAAGGATTTCTGACAGTCAGTCTTTGGTCTGGAATGCAATGCTGGACTTTCCCTGGGTCTCCAGAATACCTATCTACCTTGTAGATTTTGGATTTGCCAGCCTCTGTAATTGCATGCATCAACTTCTTTACTTTTTTGTTTGTTTGTTTGTTTGTTTTTAAGATTTTATTTATTTATTAGAGAAAGAGAGAAAAAGTGTGCATGAGCAAGGGAAGGGCAGAGGGAGGGGAGAGAGAGAATCTCTGGCAGACTCCTTACTGAGCACAGAGCCCAATGCAGGGCTCAATCCCATAACCCTGAGATTATGGCCTGAGCCCAGATCATGAGCCTACTCTCAACCAATTGAGCCACCCAGGTCCCCCTGCATGAGTCAACTTCTTAAATCTCAATCTCTCTCTCTCTCTCATTCTTTCTACACACACACACACACACACACACACACACACATCGTTGCTTCCATCTCTCTGAAGAACCCTAATAGAAGAAATTAACGTCTTAAAAATATAATGTTTTCCAAACCATGAATACAAGAATTCTCTCAATTTGTCCTTGATACCCTTACCCTCACTTTGTTGTTTCCAGTGTTCATATCTGGCATATATTTTGTTAGATTCATATTCATATTGTGTATTTCTCCTTTGAATTCTTTTGGATTCATATATTTTGAAACTCTGTTGTTAGGTACACACCTATTCAGGATTGTTGTGTCTTTTGCTGTATTCAACCCTTTACCATTATGCAAAGTATTTCTTTCTTGCTGGAAGTATTCCTTGTTCTGAAGTCTCCTTTATCTGATAGTAATTTAGCCATTCCAACTTTCTTTTGATTATTGTTTTCATGATATATTCACTTTATTATTTTAATTTTTACTCATCTATTGAAAGTAGATTTATATAGACAGATAGATACTATTTCTAATTGAATCTGACAACCTATTTTATTGCTGTATTTAAAACACTTAGATGAAGAATAAATGAAACAAGATGGGATTGGGAGGGAGACAAACCATAAGTGACTCTTAATCTCACAAAACAAACTGAGGGTTGCCGGGGGGAGGGGGTTTGGGAGAAGGGGTTGGGATTATGGACATTGGGGAGGGCATGTGATTTGGTGAGTGCTGTGAAGTGTGTAAACCTGGTGATTCACAGACCTGTACCCCTGGGGATAAAAATATATGTTTATAAAAAATAAAAAATAAAAAAAAAAAAAAAAAAAAAAAAAAAAAAAACACTTAGATTTAATTTAATATGATACTCTCAATAGATGCTGAAAAAGCATTTGACAAAGTACAGCATCCCTTCCTGATCAAAACTCTTCAAAGTGTAGGGATAGAGGGCACATACCTCAATATCATCAAAGCCATCTATGAAAAACCCACCGCAAATATCATTCTCAATGGAGAAAAACTGAAAGCTTTTCCGCTAAGGTCAGGAACATGGCAGGGATGTCCATTATCACCACTGCTATTCAACATAGTACTAGAGGTCCTAGCCTCAGCAATCAGACAACAAAAGGAAATTAAAGGCATCCAAATCGGCAAAGAAGAAGTCAAATTATCACTCTTCGCAGATGATATGATACTATATGTGGAAAACCCAAAAGACTCCACTCCAAAACTGCTAGAACTTATACAGGAATTCAGTAAAGTGTCAGGATATAAAATCAATGCATAGAAATCATTTGCATTTCTCTACACCAACAGCAAGACAGAAGAAAGAGAAATTAAGGAGTCAATCCCATTTACAATTGCATCCAAAACCATAAGATACCTAGGAATAAACCTAACCAAAGAGACACAGAATCTATACTCAGAAAACTATAAAGTACTCATGAAAGAAATTGAGGAAGACACAAAGAAATGGAAAAATGTTCCATGCTCCTGGATTGGAAGAATAAATATTGTGAAAATGTCTATGCTACCTAAAGCAATCTACACATTTAATGCAATTCCTATCAAAGTAATTCTTGATATGGTTTAAAATTTTACTTTCTGCTATTGTTCTTTACAATTTTAATAGTTCTGTTTTCCTTTTTCTGACTTCTTTTTGAAATTTTGAGTGTTTGGGGGCACCTGATGGCTCAGTTGGTTAAGCATCTGGCTCTTGATTTTGTCTTAGCTCTTGATCACAGGGTCGTGAGATGGGCCCCAAGTCAGGCTCCCAACTCAGCGTAAAGCCTCCTTGAGATTCTTTCTCCCTCTCCCTCTGTACCTTCCCCCACTCATACTCTCTTTTTCTCTCTCTAAATAAGTAAACAAATATAAACTTTAATAAAATAAAAGAAAGAAATTTTGAGTATTTTAGTACATTTTAATTTATTTATTGATTTTGGGCTATATCTATTTTGTCATTTGATTGATAAATTACAATATATATATTTAAACTTCCTCAGTCTATTTAGTAAGTTAATATTTTATCAATTTTATAAAAAAAATAGATGTCTTATAATCTGTAGGTCTCTTAACATCCCCCCATATTATAGTTATCATATATATTGCACATACATACCTTAAAAATGTGACCAAAAAGCATTACAACTTATACATTCTGATCTCATACATATTTTAAAGAATGTAAGAGGAGAAAATAGACTTTTATATTTTTTGAAATATTTAACATTTCTAATGCTTGCCTTTCATTCTTGGTATTCTATGTTTCCATCTTGTATCATTTAGTTTCAGCCTGAAGAACTTCCTTTAATATTTCTTTCACAGGAGGTCTACTGGCTGAAAGTTCTCTTAATTTTCTGTCATCTGAGGATAACTTTATTTTCTCCTTCATTCCCAAAAGGTATTTTCTTTCAGTCTAGAATTCTGGGTTGATTTTTTTTCAGCACTTTAAAGTTATTATTACTTCACTCCTAGGTTCTTGGTAAGAAAACCCATAGTTTTCAAGTTGTCTTCCCCTATATGTAATGTATCACTTTTATCTGAGTACTTTCAAGATATTTTTCGTGTTTGTTTATAAACTATCAGAGCAAAATTATGTTTTTATCCTGTTTTGTATGTGTTGAGCTTCTTGAATCTTTAAACGTAGATTCTTCTCTATGTTTGAAATGTTTTCAAACACTGTTTCTTCATTCACTTTTATGTACACCGATTTCTCTTTTCATTCAGGGACATTAATGACATTATATTATAGTTCCTTGGCTTTCTTTATTTAGATAAAGATTAGATAATTTCTACTGACCTACTTTCAATTTCACATACCGTTTTTTTTTTTTTGTCTTTCCATTCAGTTATTTAAACCCATTCTATTGTTTGTTTGTTTGTTTGTTTGTTTTGTTACTAAAAAAAAGTACTTTTCAGTGCAAAAATTTCTGATTGATTCTTTTAAAAATAATTTTATTTCTTTCAGGAACTTCTATTATTTCCAATTATTTCAAATGTATTTTCTTTTACTTCATGAAGCATAGTTTTCATAGTTACTTTAAAGCTTTTGTCTAATTGTGATGGGCTGAGTTGTGTTCCTCCAAAATTCATATGTCAAAACCATAGCTCCCAATGTGACTTTTGGGAGGTAATTAGGTTAAACAAGGTCTGATAGGACTGGGGTCCTGGTAATTAATAGGAAAAGACACCAGAGATTTCTGTTTCTCTGCATATATGCAGCTGTATGGTTAAAGGCAGACATTTACAAGCCAGGAAGAGATGCCTAGACACCAACTTCAGTAGCTCCTTGATCTTGGAGTAGGAGGCTCTGGATCTGTGAGAAAATAAACTCTTATTGTGTTTAAGCTGCCCATGGTGTTATGACAATTCAAGCAGACTAGTATACTGATAATTCCACATTTGCATTATCTTCAGGGTTACTTAGTATCCATTGATTAAACTTTTCCCCAAGAATTAGTAAAACATCTTTGGTTCTTTTTGTATCAAAAATTTTATAATGTATTCTGAACACTTTGAATTTATGTTGTGTAGGCTCTGAAGCTTTTTACACTGGTCTGGAGACTTTCATCATTCAATAGCATCTTAAGAATTTCAGTGTTGGGGCTCCTGGGTGGCTTAGTGGGTTAAAGCCTCCTCCTTTGGCTCACGTCATGATCCCAGGGTCCTGAGATCAAACTCCACATCAGGATTTCTGCTCAGCAGGAAGCCTTCTTCCTCCACTCTCTCTCTCTGCCTGCCTCTCTGCTTACTGGTGATCTCTGTCTGTAAAATACATAAAAGCTTAGGGGCGCCTGGGTGGCTCAGTGGGTTAAAGCCTCTGCCTTCGGCTCAGGTCATGATCCCAGGGTCCTGGGATTGAGCCCCACATGGGGCTCTCTGCTCAGCGGGAAGCCTGTTTTCCTCTCTCTCTGCCTGCCTCTCTGCCTGCTTGTGATCTCTGTCTGTCAAATAAATAAATAAATAAATAAAATCTTAAAAAAAAAAAAAAAAGAATTTCAGTGTTGAATATACTTAGGCTTGGTGATTATATTAGAAAGGGGCATCCAAGAAAATTATCTTGATGTTGAGTTCACATGATAGGAACAAAACTTTGACCCATATTGTCCAATTTTGCTTGATGTAGTTAAGTGAAGTTGATAGACTCTTCCTCTATCCAAAATTACCTTTCCTTCCATTACTGGCATCTGGTAGATTGGGACCAAAGGAAGTTTCAATAACGTGAGATAAATACATTTCACAATGCTTTTGCAAGATCAGTTGGTTTGTTTTGTTTTGCTTTTAAAGATTTTATTTATTTATTTGACACAGAGATACCGAGAGAAGGAACACAAGCAGGAGGAGCGGAGAGGCAGGCTTCCTACCGAGCAGGGAGTACAACACAGGGCTCAATCTCCAGACCCTGGGATCATGACCTGAGCCAGACACTTAAGTGACTGAGTCACCCAGGTGGCCCAAGATCGGTTGTTTTAACTAATTGTTATTTTTTTTATATGAGTATACTCCCTAAGACATAGAGTGATATATTTATATATAATTTAAAAATAAATTCCTTCTGTAGTTAATAACACAAATGAATTTCTCAAAAGTATGTTAAATTCTGTCTTTTGTAGCAGCACAATATTTGTGATATAAAATATGATATTTTTAGATTTATGTAATAAAAAATATTTTAAAATCTGATAGGCTTTGAAATCTCAGCATTAGCTGCAGAGTTATGAGAGTAAAGTCCAGCAAACTGCAACAAAGTCTTGCTTGTTGCTAATATAAATTAACAATAGGACAAGAACAAGTATTTTAACACTTACACCAATTCCCTACCATTCCAAATTACACTAGTTTAACAGAATATCAAATTGCGGTGATTTAAAGGCCAAGTTGCCTATAGTCTGCAGGACTTCTGCTACTGAAGATGAAGGCAGAGAAAAGCCTATTTGTACTTCAACCAAGTGGCTTAGGAATGACTAGATTGTGTGTGTGTGTGTGTCTGTGTGTGTGTGCGCGCATGCGCCTGTACACATACACGCACCCGTGTAGAACAAAATAGGCAATCTAATTCCATAGAATTCAATAAGCCTTTGGAATGCAAATTTTAACTGTCAAATCTTAATTAAAATGTACCAGTCAGCACTATTTAAAAATTGGAAGAGAACTAAGTGGTGGGTTGTTAGAAAATGTGCAACTTGCCTTCTAAATAGAGTAGGTAGGCTGACAGGTATATAATTAACATCACATCAAGTGAAGGACAGGAAGCCTACTGTATTTCCTTGAAGGGAGGAGCTTCAGCAATTTCCAAGGCAGGGAAAAAGGTTCTTCAATCAGAGTTAATTTGTAATTTCTTTTATTTCTACAGAGAATCTACTCTTTTAAATTGAACTTCCCTGAACCTTAGAAATCAGTGACATTTGCAGAGTTGAGGTTTTTATTCTAAGAGGTTAATATTAACATAAATGTTTAGGCACCTTATGTCAGCTAGAACACTTTCTCAGTCTTACTGGACTTCTGGTATCTTTGGGTCACAGCCCTCTTCATCTTAACTTTTTTGTTGTTGTTGCTCTATATTATTTCACTCCTACATAAGAAGGTAAACTAGGCAGCTTCCATTTAGAAGAAAGAGAGGTTTTAGTCCCTAATGTTATTTCTATAGAGAGAATTAAAATCAAGATCTAAACCACATCTTTGGCAATGATATTTTTACCAGGAAAGTGTAACTTTCCTAGGTTGAAACTAGTTTGGAGTGGATGGTAAAAAAAAAAATTACCTTGTTTTTGATTTCCCTTAGAATTGTTCACTAGTATGAATCTTTCTAAAGAGAATATTCATGAGAAAAAATTTTATCAGGATATGATAATTAGTCAACCCACCATAGGAAGCAAGATTAAAATTACTTCAAAAAGTAGTCCTGCAACAGGTAGGTCGGGGTAGGGACTCCTTAGAAAAAGTCTGGAAAAACTAGGTCACTTCGGAAAGTGAGTGGGTTTGGATTCTAGATATGGGATCTTGACAGGTGAGATTTGGAATAAGTAGGAACTGTACCAGCACAGAGGAAGAAGGTGGATATAACACTAATCACACTGATTTCTATAGGACATGCTGTAAGTTCAGGGTTCGTACAGGGTAGAAAGATCTATGAACATCTGTTTTAGAATAGTGCTTTCACTTTCTGACTTTATTGCCTCTATTTCCAGCACATACAGAGAATTTTGAGAACTAACATCTTAGGTACACAAAATTTCAGTTTCTAACTGCAAATTTGGAGCTAAAGAAGGCAAACCTTTTCTCAGTTCTCTATGGTACATGCTGTCAACTTGGTGCATTCTAGTGATGGCACCGATTCAATTATTCACCAACGTGGACTCACTCGCAATAGTGCTGATCCTTATTGAACTAGGGATTTGAAATATAAATGCAAAACAAAACAAAACATAATAACAAGCTCACAACTGGACCACTTTATCTTTCCATTCCTCTTGCATTTTAAAAATTAAAGCTCTAATGTAGAGTAAATAATAAATGGCTCTTGTTATTGTAAGCTCTTGCTATGGACAATGTGAGGGGAAAAAAATCACAGTGTGCAACCTCCAGCTGCTAATTCCTACACACTTCATTAATTACTCAGAATTCAGACAAGCAGGATATTTAATTACTTTCTCAAATGCAAAAAAATAATAATAATAACATTTAGCCACCACCATGCAAATACACATCATAGTTGTAGCAGAAACATTTTTTGACAGGAACCCTGTAGACAGTAAAATGTCAAGTAAAGCAAACCTTTGACAAAATAAAACCAGTGTGTGTAGTTGCCAATGCAACCTAAAATTGAGGAACATATCTACAACAAAGAGACATGTATAGTAAAATATCATTTGATTTTGGGGCTCCATCAGACTTGCTCAGGGTGTCTGAGAGTAGCTACTATCACTTCATTTATATCTGGATGATTGTCAGTCTGTCTTTGGGATAACCATGGATTCCTCATTTTCCTTTCATACACCAGAGATTTTCAATGAAAGGTGGATTAAGTAGCTCATTCGGTCAGCCTTTTAAGAAATTCCATGACCTCTGAGTTTCAGGATCTTAATCATGCTCTTGATGGCAAGTACTGTGATGGAGAAGGAATGTTCTCAAACATTTGTGTTGAGAAAATGTTCAGGGTAAATTTGATCCATGTCATTCCTCCAGTTGTAAATAGTTCTCCAGAGTTTCTTGAAGTGGGCAGGGAAGTGCAATGTAGACCATTCAGTCCTTCATTCATGAAACCAATCAGCCAATCATTGATTCATGAAACAAATATTTACTGAATGTTTATGTGTGTCAGGCACTGTGCTTGGCTTTGGTGAAAATGATGATAGAGAAAAGATGACCCTTGTCACTGGAGATCTTAGAATTTTTTGAGAGGAGGAAGAAATTGAGTTATGAGAGATAGATTTCTAGGCAGTTAACAATGTATTATGAGGAGGCAGTGGTACAGGATATTCTGAATATAAGGGAAGATGCTTGGCCCAGACTTGGGGTGTGTGTGTGTGTGTGTTATGAGGGGTGTGTGTGTGTGTGTGTGTGTTATGGGTGTTGCTATGTAGGGTTTTCAAAGATTAAGTTAGGGCCTAAGGAAAAAGTAATAAATAGCCATTGCAGATGGAGGAGGGAGTGGCGTGGTCTAGGCTGTGAAAATAGAATTTTGAGTAGCCTGAATGTAAAAGAAAAGTTGACATGGGGTGCCTGGGTGGCTCAGTTGATTAGGACCTCTGCCTTTGACTCAGGTAATGATCCCAGGGTCCTGGATCAAGCCCCACATCCGGCTCCCTGCTTAGTCGGAAGCCTGCTTCTCTCTCTCCCTTTGCCCCTCCTTCAGCTCATGCTTTCTCTCTCTCCTTCTCTCTCTAGTAAATAAATAAAATCTTTTAAAAAGATTAAAAGAAAGAAAAGGTGACATGTTTATATCACTTTATAGTCAGTAAAATCAAATTCTAAATATAAATACAATTCTTTGTAATTGTCACAATTATAATTATCACAATTCTTTATAATTCTCAATATAAATATATATTGAATAAAACTGAGACAAGTTAACATTGAAAATGATAACCAAAGAAGCCCCGTATCCTTTTAAAACATCTTGAAAAATGCTGATATCTTTGTAGAATATCTCTTGTGGCCACTAAGTAGGGCATATGTAAACTATTTTACACGTTCAAACTTCCTAAAATTCCTCTTGACTTATTCCTTTGCCCCTAATCCACCTTCCCTTTCTTTCCTTTAAATTTTTTCACCTGTTTCTCTAGTTCACTAATCTAAATAGCTTTAGCCTTTCTAGACTTCTGTGAATTCCTTGGACTTAGATCAGTGAGCAAGTACTCCAAGCACAGACTTCTGAAATACTGATTAAAAAAAAAAAAGATCCCAAGAGACAGAAAGGAAGACACAGGGAAAGGAAGTGACAGTCATGAGAATGTCCGAGTGGAAAGCTTTGGTGGAAAGATCATAGTCTTTGGAATCATGTACATGTAAATTTGGTTTAAGGCTCTGTAACTAATACCCATTGTTAAATCATGTAACCTCTCACAGACTTGGTTTTTCATCTGACCATGGGACAAATAATGCCTTCCAATGTGTATTATTAAGGTTAAATAAAATGTGGTGGGTTGCAAGATATATTTAATTATTTGTATATATCTGTTGCTTGTTAAAAATTTAAGTCCAAAAAGGTTGAAATTATTTTTTCTTAACTGTTATATACACAAAGATAAGAATAGTACCTTCTTTGATAAATGTGATGGATAAATAAACAAAGTAATGAATACACATGAGTTCCCTAAATTCTCATCATGGAACAAGGGGAAAAAAAAGAAAGAAAGTGAAAAGGTGGCTGACTTTACCACCAGATCACAAAAGTGAAATAGAGCTCTGCTATGGCTTTCCTTCTAAAGTGCTATGTTTTTGAAATCTATTAGTTTTAATTTTATTATTGAGTGTACACATTGGTGATCTATTAAGAGATAGTACTTAAAGATACAGGCCATTTATACTTTAGTGTAATAATCATTTTATTTTATTTATTTGTTTAAGATTTTATTTGTTTATTTGACAGAGATCACAAGTAGGCAGAGAGGCAGGCAGAGAGAGAGGGGGAAGCAGGCTCCCCGCTGAGCAGAGAGCTCGATGTGGGGCTCGATCTCAGATCATGACCTGAGCCAAAGGCAGGGGCTTAACCCACTGAACCACCCAGGCACCTGTAATAATCATTTTAGATCAAGTTTTTCATTTGGGTTAGGTGAGAAGGTTACATGAAAAAAAGTATCTTTGTTGGAGGGAAAATGGCAGAAAGTAGATAAACTTGATGCTTAAAATAATTCCTTCCTTCAGGACTTCCTACAGAGTCCTGAAGATGCTTCAGTAGAAAGCCAGGCCTAGTGGGAAGAAAAAAAATGAAGAAAAAGTACAAAATAGCTCACATTGCTTTTGTCTAAAATTTTATGAAATTTAGAGAATTAATTGTAATTTTCCCTCAGTATTTCATTCCTACAGGTTTCAAAATGCTAATCTACTTATGTGCCATTGGGCATATAGGAATTCATATTCCTCTAAAGTAGGCATAGTTATTCCTATTTTAAAGATTGGGTGAATAGGACTCTGGAAGGTAAGATGCCATGCCTAAAGTCACCCAGGGAGTCAGATGAGAGCCCTGTATTCAAACTCAGACCTCCCAACGGCATAGTCTTTTTTTTTTCTACTATTAGAAGTTTGTTTCAGTATCTGAGTATCAAAAATAGGTAGTTGTTGGTGATACCAAAGACATAATTCAGTGTAGTTCTAGCCTTGGGGAGATGAAGGTACAGTATTTCTCAAATACTGCTTTAATAGAGGAGTCTTTGTAAGCTCTGATAGTAATTACATAAGAGTAACTTGTTGATTTAGTCCTGAATTTTGGGATCAAGTTTGACAATTAGAGAAGCTAAGGGTATGGAAGTTTTTATAAGCTATTGGGAAGAGTGAAATGCCATTTCAAAAGGACTTTTCTTGTTTAATTAGTCTTGGGCTTTCTTTTTTTTTTCCTTCCCCAAAGAAGTTCAGGCAAGACAAAAGAGAGTTCTCATGGACATGGAATGTGTATGGATGTGTGTATGTCTGTGACAGAAGCTATTTTTAAAATTCATATCCTATCTGAAAAAAGAAATTAGTGTTTGGCCCTTATTATTCAGCAATATTTTAATTGACTCATAAATAGTAAAATAACTATGTAATTGCTTTACCTTAAAGTACAACATAGACAGAGTGTCTATAAAGTCATCAAACCAATACATACTCACAAGAAAAACAATGGGGGCATCTGCGTGGCTCAGTGGGTTAGGCCTCTGCCTTCAGCTCAGGTCACGATCTCAGGGTCCTGGAATCAAGCCCCACTTCGGGCTCTCTGCTCAGCAGGGAGCCTGCTTCCCTCTCTCTTTCTGCCTGCCTCTCTACCTACTTGTGATCTCTGTCTGTCAAATAAATAAATAAAAATCTTTAAAGAAAAACAATGGAATAAGAGATATGTAATTTTAGGATATTCAGTTTTTCCTATATCAATTAGAGAACTTTTAAAATTAATAAAACTTACTTTTAATAAAAATTGTGTAATTGTGTAAGTCAATCAGAGAAAGATAGTTATTACATGATCTCACTCATATGTGGAATTTAAGAAAGAAAACAGAGGATCATAGGGGAAGAGAGGAAAAAGTAAAACAAGATGTAACCAGAAAGGAGACATAGGAAACAGTGGAAGATTTTTTCCCCTCCTTATTTCTTGAACTAAGTGAGCTGGAAACATGCTGGCCTGAAAAAAAAGAAAAAAATAAAGAAAAGAGACTAACTCTAAGAGTAAATTTTAATGAATTATTTAAGGACACATAGATTCAGTTACATGTGAAAGTCTCTATGGGAATTAAAGAGCCCTTGGCTCACATGTGCTAAGTTGCCTCCCATGGGTAAAAAAATTAATGTATTTACAGAGTCAGTATGCTTTCATGCTCACTCATTAAAGCAGCAATTAGTTTATGATAGGCGTATACTTACAAGTAACGAGAAAATCAGGTAATGATGTGGCTAAATCTCTTAAATGAGTGTTCTCGATATTTTTGGCTTCTGGATCATTTATTGCCCTTTTACCAGAGTCCTCTGAAGTAGGCTCCTCATCATTGAATTATGGTGACAGGCTCCCAGCATCTGACATGGTGCTTGTCATACAGATATTTATAGATGTGTGGCCATTCCAGTCACCTCTAGTTCCTTGAAATTGAAAACCTGGAATTGCTTTATCTTGGTTCCTTTTCTACCTTCTTTGCTCTTCGAGAGTATCTTATCTCATTGTCCCCCAAAGTAATATTCCGTTCTAACTCCTTTGAAGCTTTCAGCCATTCCATGGCATCAGCAGAATGGATTGTGGTGGATGATTCACTGTGATATTCAAGCTTCTGTACGTCTCACTTTCGTGGGTCACTTTCAAGATCCCAAACAGAATTTTGTATATGCAGTATTCTTTTACTTTTCTTAGAGATGCCTCTCCCTAAATTGATAAGTTTCAGATCCCACAACACCTAGATCTCTTCATTATTATATAATATATATTTTCAACATCTTCTCTGAATTCTATACACTGCTAGAGTTCACTAACTTCTCGTATTTAGTATGATTAAAACCAGCTGTTCTTCCTTTAAACTGCACCCCGCCCCCCACCCCCGCACCCCCAGCAACTTACCCGTTTCTATGAAGGGGGCTACAGAGGTCTCAGTCATCCTGAGTGAAAAATGGAGAATAGACGTGAAATACTCCCTCCTCCTCCTCCCATATTTGCAGTTAATCAGACCTATCAATCTTCGTTTAGTTGTGACCTTGCCATTTCTATTAATACCATCCCAGTTCGGGTTCTTGTTACCACTTCTCACCTTTTCCGCTGCTAACACCCTCTCTATTTTAAACATTGTTATAGCAGGAGATCTCCTGGTTTCTGCTTGAGCCCTGCCCCTGGTCCTGCCTGAGAGGCTATTTTCACAATATCTGTCATAGTTATTTTCTGAAAACATAACAGTTTCTTTAAAATATAATTATTTTCTTCAAACATAATTATTTCTTTAAAATATATTTATTCCTTTAAAACATAAATATGATTATATCGCTCTTCTGCTGAAACTTTCCAATAGCTCCCATTTCCCTCAGAGCAAAAGATAGTCTTACAAGGTGCCCTAAAAGCCTATTCAGTCTTACCAACTCCCCTCTAGTAGCTCACCTTCTCCTTCTCTTAAATCACCCTATTCCAGCTGTGCTGGCTTCCTGTTTCTTCCTTGAATATTGGGGTACTCTTCTGCCGAAGGTTCTATACTCAGATTGTTTCTCTTCCTGGAACATGTTTCCCAGATATCCATATCACCTTCTCAAAGTTTTCCTCAAATGTTCTCTTCTCAATGAAGCCTGCTGTGACTTATTTAAAATTATAACTCCCCCATTTCCCATCTTATATGTCTGATATTCTTTCCCTGTTTATTTTTTCCCCAAATCATATAACACCTCTTCACTTACTGTGTAATTTACTTACTTATTTTTGTTTTGTTTATTATCTGCCCCCACTGCTGGAATGTAAGCTTGATGAAGTCAGGAATTTTGTTCTGTTTTTTAACTTCTGTGTTCTGATCACCTTGAACAATTCCTGGCAGAAAGTAAAGGGTGGGTAAATGTTTTGTTGTTGTTGTTGTTGGTTTTGTTGTGTGTGTGTGTGTGTGTGTGTGTGTGTGTGTGTGTGTGTGTGTGTTGTGTGTGTGTTTATTAATTACTAGTGTCCTGGACTTCTGCAAAAATTATTTAACGAATTGCCTGCCTCATATCTCTTACTTTTCTCTTCCAGACTCTGCTCTGTGGTAAATTAATTGTTCTTTAGCTCAATTCTATTCATAGAGTTTTGCTTAACTCCTTCAAAATCTTCAAATTTCATATCATAAAAATTCCAGCTTCTTGACATACTAGTCAACACCATCAAACATGGCTCTCTGGCTTTCTTTTTAGACTTCATTACCGTGATTCATCTACAATAACTTCTAACTGACTTTTCAACCCCAAATATTCCCATTTCCTGTCATTTTTGTTTTGCTTATTTTCGTCCCTCATTTGCAGGTCCCTAACATACGCCTGACCATGGAAATGTTATTTGTACTTCAAGGAGACTTAGTCTAAAAAACAAATACAAACCCTTACATCAGCTCAACTATCAGTGTTCTTTCAAGTATGAGGAGATATACATATATATATATATATATATATATATACCCAGTCATTGTCCCTACTGGGGAAGGGTGGACATTCCCACTAGTTCTCATTCTTTCTTGCTTTTATGGAAAATAAAAGTGAAAAAGACGTCCATCAACCAGCTACTGCAGCATCTCCTGAGGACTTGCTTCTCCCACCACCAGAGAAGAGAGGGAAGAGAAGGCACAGAACAGAGATGTTCTTGAACTTCCCACAATTTATGAATAACTTCTAAATGTTTTCTGTTGCTTTGTAATGACCAAAGGAATGAGGCTGACATAGGTGTTTTTTTTCCTCAACTTTATTTGATGAGAGCCAATTCTTAAGCCCATGAAGTTCATGCCCTGGGCTCCTTAGCCCACAAGAGTGTAATAAAGGTGGCCTGGGCTGGTTTATGCTTAAAAAAAATATATATATATATATATATATATATATACACACACACATATATATATATATATATACACATATATATGTGTATATATATATATATAAAACAATTTTCTTAAGTAGCCAGTTATTTGGTAAACTTCTTCATGTCATATTGGCTTTTATTTTTCCTTCTTATTTTAATTTTTAATTTAATTTTTCAACTCTTAAGACCTGAATGATGAATGGCCAGACAAATACTCCTACTCCCATCAGCATGCCATCAGTTTCAAGCTCTGAGAAAAATTAAGTGGAAATAAGTGGAAAATTAAGTGGAAATATTAAGACATTTATACATGAGATAGCTATTGTTAACTATACTGATATTTTTTCAAAAATTGTGATGCACATAGAAAAATCCAGTTACATTCAAACAAGCTGTGGATGTCCAGTACATATACTAGTAGTATAACAAGACATTGCACTAGTGCTATTGGGAAATGTAAAACATTCACTTTGATAGTCTTTAATTTATTTAAAAGTTCACATTTTCAACTTTCAGAGATGATGGAATACTCAACTTCTTTTTGTCTCTTTTTAAAAGATTTAATTAATTCTTTGAGAGAGCACAAGCTGGGAGAGGGGTGAGGGAGAGGGAGAACTAGACTCCTCACTGAGCAGGAAGCCCGAGGATGGGGAGTTCAGTCCCAGGATCCTGGTACTATGACCTGAGATGAAGGCAGATGCTTAAGTGACTGAACCCCCAAGGGCCTCAACTTCTTTCTGTTTTAATCAAAATTACTAAATATATGCTAAGTAAGAGTATGTAAAAGCTATTTACCAATAGTTATGTTTTCCTTAAAGCAGGTATTTTAGAGAGTTGTATAAAATGATTCTAAAGAAATATTTTATTAGTAATAATTAACAAGGAATTGAAGGAATTTTTAGTTTGTTTCAGTGTTTTCATAAAACTAACAAAGCTTTGAAATATTTTCTTAGACTGGTTTGGATCTCAGATTTTCCATAACATATATAATAGTAAAGTTTAAATGAGCAAAACAAATGGGAAAACCAAACCAGAAACAAAAACAAAACCAAAAACCAAAACAAAATTCCAGCTATTGAAGTAAAAGTGCTTTTTGTGGTGAATTGATTTTTTTAATCAAGTTTGCATGGAATAGTTCAAATTGACTTTTGATTTGTTGTATAAAAATATGTACTGCTATGTAATAAGAAACTTGAAAAAGTAAAGGTTGATTTAATGTTCTAAGCTTTAATGGTCAAATCAGACTAATTTCACAACTGATTCCATCAATTATGCAAAAATTCCTCAACAAAAGACATGAGCGGGGATGGGGAGGGAGACAAAAAAAGCAACCAGAAACCATTTGATCCCATGGCTATATTAAAGTTTGAACTCAGAAAATATTAATATCTGCATAGTTTAACTCACAATCACTTGGAGGCAGGAAAAGTGGGCTGACATTTGTTAAACTACTTAGAAGAATATTTAAAATATCATTAAGAGCTGGAATAATGCCAGGCAATTGAGGGAAAGCAGACAGGGTGCAGAACTTCAAACAGAAAAGAGTAACCAGAGAGATGTGATATGGGTGATGGTAGTCCTTATTTTTTTCTTTAAGTCCCAGATATTGAAAGGAAATCTATAAACAGCCAGAGAACACAGACTCAGTAATATGGCTATATGGACTTATAAAAAATAAGGGATGCCAAACATTGTGTCTGTTTGCAGAAGGACAAAGCTAGTAGCCTTGTGAAATACAATCTGTGTTTTACTGGGGCAATACTTGAAGCATTTCGTGGACTGTACCAGAAAAGTTAGTGTTCCAACTTGCTCCACATTGGCTTGGATCTGAACACTGTCACATCATTTGGCATGCTGGCTGTGCCGGTGCGAAGGAAAGTGGTGATAAATGGGAGTGCGTCCAGTTGTGAGGAAGTGGCTAGTAGGGGGGCTGCAGGAGCTTTGGCATGAGGTCAGGTTTTATTTTCCATCTTTATTAATCATCTCCAGGGGGGAATAAATTGCCTGCTAATGAAATTTGCAGATAGCACTAAATTTTGAGGTGTTGCCAAACGCGGTTAACAAAGGAGAAATAAATATAAATGGACGTAAGCATGTTATTTATCATTTATTTGGATTTAATCAAAATTGTTCCCGGGATACATTTATAAGCGATTCCCACAGATTAAATTTTAGAGGAAGAAATCTCCATCACACAGCAAGACAAATGGGCCAATAGTAGGATCACCCTTTGCATTCTGCTGGGCTTAAAAAAAAAAAAGGATATTCTTAGCAAAAATGCACTGTTCAGAGTGTCCTCTTTCCATGTCCATTGAATGCCGATTCAAAAGTGGGCAAATTTCCAAGCTCTGAAGAAACCTCAGTATTAAAAAGTGAGCTAAAGCACAGGGATTAAGGATTGCATATATATTCCCTTCATCTTTTTCTAACTTGGCCACACCCAGAAAACTTACCCTGAAGTCCTCTTGTGGGAGAGATGTTTTTTTGTTTTGTTTTGTTCTGCACCTGCCCCCACCTCATGTCCCTTATCAACACAGGACCTGGAGGTAAGGTGGGGATTCACATTGCTCCTCATTGCTGCTTCAACTGGCCCTCTCCATAAAAACAACAACAGCAACAAAACCCAAAAAACAGAAAAAAAAAAAAAAAAACTCAACAAATAAAAAAACAGAAAAAAGATCCACATAACATACTCACATACATACATAAATACATAAAATACAAGCTCCTTTAAAGTTGTGCTACCAGATATTTCAGTTACCTATGATCTCATGTTCATGCCTTCTTTCATGGAAATTGCAATACTTTACTAGACATTTCCTCATTATCACTATATCCATTATAATCTCAATATCCATTAATCAAACACTCTGGATAATTAGTTCCTTGATATCCAATGATTCCTTTGCTCATCCAATCCTAGCTACCTACTCCCTGGTTCTTTCCCTGTTTCTTATCATTAAGAATGGCTGTAATGTTGCCCCCAAATCTTGATATCTTAGTTCCCCATCCTCTGATCTCTACCTCCTATCTTTAAAGTTCTCTGATTCTAATAATTATTCCACTCACAACTTGACTTCTGATCACTTGGCCCCTTCTATTTTTTTTTTTTCTTCCTTTCTGTTACTTTATCTTCTCCTTTTCCTTTTGTGTACCTTAAGCTTCATTTGTCTACCACTATATTACTCCCTAGCATAATTCTCAGCTTGCTGTTCCTCTGTCCTTTGCTTTTCCCTTTGTAAAGTCTCTGACTGGTTTAATCCAATTATATTCCACATGGACATAGAGAAGCTGAAGATGGATACTTGTTGACTGATGCCACTTTACATTCATAACCATTAAAATGAAGGATGCCTGGCATGCCTGGGTGGCTCAGTGGGTTAAAGCCTCTGCCTTTGGCTTGGGTCATGATCCCAGCACCCTGGGATTAAGCCCCACATCAGGCTCTCTGCTCAGCAGGGATCCTCCTCTCTCTCTCTCTCTGTCTGCCTCTCTGCCTACTTGTGATCTCTGTCAAATAAATTAAATCTTCAAAAAAAAAAAAAAAAAAAGAAGGATGCCCTTGGCACTATTTAGTAATACCATTGTATTTCACTAGCCAATTTATAATCTACTTTGTGAGAAGGCTGTTTTATACCTTCTTCTGGCTTCTCAAACTTCTTTATTTTTTAAGTTCTTAATCAACTGCCGATCTGTTTTTTTTTTTTTTTTTTTTTTTAATTCCATGGAGAAAAGTACAATCAGAAGATAGTCTAACCTTTCACCACCAAATATGCTAACCTACTTACAATTGTTCCCACAAACACTGCTTTCCCACCTGTTAGATGAGATGAACTGTTCCTGTCTAGTTGGAACATTTCCCTTCTGCACTGGTCTAATCTTTGTTGCCCACAGCAGGACTTTGCCTCAGGGATCTTCTAATTCCTGCTTTGTCAATGGTCTGTCTTCACTTGGTCACTGCCATCATCTTAAGATTGTTTAAGTAACACCCAACATAAAAATAAAGCAAGAGAAAATGTTCCTTTTACTCCTGGTCCCCTGTAACTACTGTGTCATGTTTCTTCTACTTTATAGCAAATCTCTAAATATTCTCTTCCTTTTCTGCATCTACTTTTTCAGTTTCCATACTTTCCTACTTGGAACCACATCACTTAGTCTTTCAACCTCACTACTTCCCTGAAATCTCATTTGTCAAGGTCATTAAGAAATGCAATATTACCAAATCCAGTGGTTAATCTCAGTTCTCGTTTTACTCAATTTCTTAGTAACAGTTAACATTGTGGACAGATATATATATATATACATATATATATATATAGATAGATATATAGCTATCTATCTATCTATCTATATAGTAGTCAAGTCCTTTGAACTGTACACTCTAAATATATTCCATTTTTTTCCTTCATAGTTTTTGTGCAAATAGAGAGGGGAGAAGAGGGGCAGAGGGAGAAGGAGAGAGAATCTTAAGCAGGCTAGATCTCAGGACCCTGATGACTCCTAAGGACCTCAAGCTCAGGACCATGAGATCATGACCTGAGCCAGATCAAGAGTCAGATGCTAACCAACTGAGCCACCTAAGGGCCCTCCCTTTTTACTTCTAATTGAAACACAATATCAGACTTGTAGAAATATTGTAAGAATAGTATATATATCTTTTTAGATTTCACAAATGTAAATATTATATTTCATATGCATATATAATATGTATAATTCTTTCTTCTCTACTGACTGAAAGTAAGTTGAACCATTTTAACTCTAAATACTTCAGTGTGTTTTCCATAAAAAAAGATAGTGATGATCATATGTCCCATTACTGGTTATGTTAATTTGGGTGATGGGTCACCCAAGTTACTCCATTATAAAGATATTATTTTTCTATGTGTAATTAATAAGTATATTGAGAGGAGATATGTAAATATGCTATTACTCCAAAAACTGGGTCCTACGACTTTTAACACCCATTGATGATTCTTACCTGAATTGACTATTATTAGGATGGTTGTTGTAGTAGAGGGAGTAATGTCCTTATTCCATGATGTTTGTATCAAAATCCTTGGAACCTATGAATATGTTAGGTAACATGGCAAAGGTGAATCAAGGTTACTAACCAGATGGTCTTAAATCAAGGAGAATTATCTGGATTATGTGAATGGACTGAAATTAACCAGAAGGGTCCTTAAAAGTAGATGAGTGAGACAGAAGAAAGTTAGTCTCAAGGAAATAGGATTGTGAAAGGTCCTATGAGACATGTGAGAAGTAACTGATTCACTTTTGATAGCTCTGCAGATGGAGGAAGAGGGCTATGAGAAGAGAAATGGCAGCATCTGAAATCTGGAAAAGGCAAAAAAAAAAAATTATTTCCCAAGAGTTTTCAGAAAAACCCAATCTTCAGACACATTGGGTTTAACCCAGAGTTACCTCTGTCAGACCTCTGACCTACAGGATTGTAAGGTGATATATTTACATTGTCTTAAGCCGTCAAGTTTGTGGTCATTTATTACAGTAGAGAGAAAATGAATATAGTTGCCAAATGGCAAACCTATTTTTTTTTCTACTTTTTTTTTTTTTTTTTAAGTTTTCTACTGCATGAAAGAGCTTACCTGTATTGATTAATTGATTTTTGTCAGTGTGGACTCATGAGTTATTTTATTCAATAGATTATTATCCTTTATTATAATTAACTTACTTTGACATTCAAATTTCTCCCAATTGGCCTGCAATTGTCCTTTCAAACTGTCCGGGTGACCTTTGATAATTCCCTATCACCTTCTGAATACCTTCTTACTTTATGGCACAAGATGTTCTAGGCTAATTTTATATTTTTGTGTTCCAATCTTGGAATCAGCTGTTTCTTAAAAGCACCCTGGTTCCTTGTTTTTAGAGAGAGAGAGGAGATCAAGACCCGAGCCAAAATCAAGAGTGGGTTGCTTAACTGACTGAGCCACCAGGTTCCCCAAGTCACCTTGGTTCCTTTTAATTGAGAATTGAATTTAGAAAGCAAGATCTCAGCACTAGGTATCCTCATTGCTAGTAGGGTGTCTGTTTCTTTGCCATCTCAACAGATAGAGTTAGGGAGTATCTATTTATTTATCCATCCATTATCCATCCATCCATCCATCCATCCACCATCGTCTGTCATCTGCCTCTTATTAAAATCATGCATTCACATGAGTTTACACTAATGATTCCAATTAATATTCCAAACCACAGGGTTTCTTCTATCCTTTTGCCTTTCTATATTTGTGATTTACTTCTCTGTCAATGATAAACCTGGTTTATATTTCCACAATATATTTATTTATTTCTCAGTCCTCTAAAGCAGAGAGAGTAGTTTAGAAATTGCTAAGCCATGACTTTGTGAAGATGAAGTCTATTAACAATGCTACTTTCAGTACTTTGTGTCTTGAGTCTGGACATTATAGTTCAAATACTGTCCTCAAAATTTATTTGGATTAATTCTTCCTTCCATCCAGGTAAGCATGGCTCTATAATTCTTTTGAAATATAATTCACATTATTTGCTTCTTTTTCCATTCTACTTTAGATTTTCCTTTATCATTGTTTATCTTATTCATTTTTTGTTTTGGTATGTGAACTACTAACATGATTTCAAAAGTCATGTATACAAAATGATATATTTGGAGAAGTCATCATTACCCCCATTCTCCTATCCTTTCTTCACAATTATTGCCAACTCCCAATAGGTAATAATCAATCTCTTTATGCTCTGGCTCCTCTATCCTACATTTCCTTATGTATTAATGAACAAATATAGGTATAATTTTTGATTCGTTTTTAACAGAATTACTGAGATATAATTCACATACCATGCAAAATATACTGTATTATAAATTAATGTATTTTAGTATATTCACAGAATTTTGCAAACGTTACCACAATTTAATTTTAGATCATTTTTATCTCCCTTGAAATAAATCACATTCCCATTAGGTGTAACACCCCAACCATTCTTCCCAGTCTTAGACAACGACAGTGTCACTCTATCTTAATTACTGTAACTTTGTAGTAAGTTTGACACTGGGATGTGTAAGTCCTCCAACTTTTCTTTCTTTTCCAAGATTAAATGGTCTGTTCTGGGTCCCTGGCATTGCTGTATGAATTTTACAATCAGACAGTTAACTTCTGTAAAAACAAATCAGACTGTTAATCAATAATGTATAGGAAAAAATTGATTTTTGTATATTGATCTTTTATTATTTCTGAACATGTTTTTTAATTTATGTTGTGGATTACTTAAGATTTTCTAAATATAAGATCATGTCATCTACAAATAGAAAGGTTTTTACTTCCTTCTTTTTTTAAAGATGGCTTCTATTTTTATTTCTTGCCAAATTGCCCTGACTGGAAGCACAAGTTCAATGTTGAATAGGAGTGACAAAAGCAGACATTCTTGTCTTCTTTTTGATCTTTTGGAAAAGCATTCAGACTTTTACCATTAAGTATGATGTCAGCAGTGGGTTTTTATAAATGTTGTTCCCTTCTATTTATAGTTTTTAAAAGATGTTTTTCTCATGAAAGGATTTGCATTTAATCAAATGCTTCTGCAAATTTTGAGATTATTGTATTTCTTCCTCTTGTCAATTGATATGATTTATTGAATTAATCAGTTTGGGGATGTTAAACCAACTTAGCATTCCAGACGTAAGTCCTGCTTGCTCATGGTGTACTGCTTTTCACTGCATGCCATACATTGAGTTCTTGTCATTTATCTCAAGGTATCTTTTAATTTCCATCAAATTTTCTATGTAACTGGATTAGGTTTTCTGGCCTCATAAAGTGAGTTGAGAAGTGTTTCCTACTCTTTTTGTATATTTTGAAAGAGCTTTTGGAGAAGTGATTCTTTGAATGATTTGTAGAATTCACCAGCGAAACCAAAGCTAGCCTGAGCTTAGCTTTGTGGGAAATTTTAACTTACTAATTCAATATGTTAATCATATACATCTATTTAGATTTTCTGTTTCTTCTTGAATCAGTTCAATAGTTTATGCAGTTTAAGTTTTTATTTAAATTCCAGTCAGTTAACATACAGTATAATATTAGTTCCAGATGTACAGTATAGTGATTCAACACTTCCATAAAACACCTGGTACTCCTCAAAGCAGTGAACTCCTTAATCCTCAACTATTTAACCCATTCCCCCTGCGCCCACCTCCCCTCTGGTAACCATCAGTTTGTTCTCTATAGTGAAGAGTCTGTTTCTTGGTTTACCTCTCTCTCTCTCTTTGCCACCTTTGCCCATTTGTTTTTTTGTTTTTTTTTTTTATTTATTTTTTTTTTAAAAGATTTTATTTATTTATTTGACAGAGAGAAATTACAAGTACACTGAGAGGCAGGCAGAGAGAGAGAGAAGGAAGCAGGCTCCCTGCCGAGCAGAGAGCCCGATGTGGGACTCGATCCCAGGACCCTGAGATCATGACCTGAGCCGAAGGCAGCGGCTTAACCCACTGAGCCACCCAGGCGCCCCTGCCCATTTGTTTTGTTTCTTAAGTTCCACATATGAGTGAAATCATATGGTATCTGTCTTTCTCTGACTTGCTTCACTTAACATAATACTTTCTTGCTCCATTCATGTTATTGAAAATGGCAAGATTTCATTCGTTTTTTATGACTGAATAACATTCCATTCACTTTATATATATGCTACTTCTTTATCCATTCTTCAGTTGATAGACATTTAAGTTCTCTCCATAATTTAGCTATTATAGAAAATGCTACAATAACCATCAGTGTGCATGTAACCCTTTGAATTATTATTTTTGTATTATTTGGGTAAATAGAAAATAGTGCAATTGCTGGATTGTAGGATAGTTCTATTTTTAACTTTCTGAGGATACTCCATACCTTTTTCCAGAATGACTGTACCGTTTTGCAATATACACATTAAATGCAATCCCTCTCAAAATACCCATAGCATTTTTTATAGAGCTAGAAAAAACAACCTAAAATTTATATAGAACCGAAAAAACCCCAAGTAGCCAAAGCAATCCTGAAAAAGAAAAGCAAAATGGGAAGCATCACAATTCTGGATTTAAAGTTGTACTACAGGGACACCTGGGTGGCTCAGTGGGTTAAGCCTCTGCCTTAGGCTCAGGTCATCATCTCAGGGTCCTGGGATTGAGCCCCTCACTGGGCTTTCTGCTCAGCAGGGAGCCTGCTTCTCCCTCTTTCTCTGCCTGCCTCTCTGACTGCTTGTGACCTTTCTCTGTCAAATAAATAAATAAATAAATAAATAAATAAATAAATAAATAAAATCTTTTAAAAAAGATAAAAAAAATTTAAAAAATTGTACTACAAAGTTGTAGTGATCAAAACAATATGGCACTGGCACAAAAATAGATCAGTAGAACAGAAAAGAAAACACATAAATGAACCCACAACTGTATGGTCAGTTTATCTTCAAAAAATTAGGAAAGCATATCCAAGGAAAAAGACAGTCTCTTCAAAAATGATGTTGGGAAAACTGGACAGCGACACGTGAAAGAATGAAACTAAATCATTTTCTTAAACCAAACACACAAATAAATTCAAAATGGATAAAGACCTAAACATGATACCTGAAACCATAGAAATCCTGGAGGAAAACAAAGCAGTAACCTCTTTGACATTGGCCATAGTAACTTTCTTGTAGCTATGTCTCCTTTGGCAAACAAAAGCCAAAATAAACTACTGGGATTTCATCAAAATGGAAAGCTTCTGCATAGTGAAGTAAGCGAACTCCAAAGTTAAAAGGCAGCCTACTGAATGGGAGAAGATATTTAAAAATGACATATCTGTTGAAGGGTTAGTATCCAAAATATATAAGGAACTTAGAAACTCAACACCCAAAAGCCAAACAATCCAATTAAAAAATGGGCAGAAGACATGAACAGACATTTCTCCAAAGAATATATACAGATGTCTCATGGAAACATGAAGATGTGCTCAATATCACTGATCATCAGGGAGATGCAAATCAAAACTACAATGAGATATAACATCATACCTGTCAGAATGGCTAAAACCAGTAACCCAAGAAACATCAGGTGTTAGCAAGGATGTGAAGAAAGGGGAACCCTTATGCACTGTTAGTGGTTTGCGATTTTTTTAAAGAAATTACTTAATTTCTTCCAGGTTTTCTAGCTTGTGGCCATACATTTCATGATATTCCCTGTAAATATTTTTGTTTATCTGCAAGGTCAGTAGTAATGCCCCCTTTTCTATTTCTAACTTTAATAATTCGAGTATTTTTTTCTTGATTAGTCTAGCTAGTTTGTCACTGTTATTAATCTTCTTAAATTTTTTTTTTCATTTTTAAAATTTTTATTTAAAATCCAGTTAGTTAACCTACAGTCATAATATTTGTATCAGGTAGACAGTACAATGATTCAACACTCCATACAACACCTGCTGCTCATCACAAGTGCCCTTCTTCATCCCCATCACCTATTTCATCCATCTCCCCACCATCTGTTGTTTTTCTATTCTCTATTGAGTTTCTTTCACTGAAGGATTTATTGTATCTTTTATTCCTGTGTTGATTATTGATTGAAGTTATTTCTTCCTTTTTAAATATAAGTAGCAGGTATCAATTACCCTCTAAACATTTTTTTTACCATAAGTTTTGGTATGGTGAATTTTCTTTTTTTTAAGATTTTATTTATTTATTTGACAAACAAAGATCGATCATAAGTAGGCAGAGAGGCAGGCAGAGAGAGAGAGAGGAGGAAGCAGGCTCCCTGCCGAGCAGAGAGCCCAATGCGGGGCTTGATCCCAGGACCCTGGGACCATGACCTGAGTCGAAGGCAGAGGCTTTAACCCATTGACCCACCCTGGCACCCCGGTATGGTGACTTTTTGTGCATATTTATCTCAAAGTATTTTCTAATTTTCATTGTGATTTTTTTCTTTGATAGTTATTATATACTGCATTGCTTTATTTCCTACATACTTATTAATTTCTCAAATTTTCTTCTGTTACTTCCTTTTAATTTAATTCTACTGTTGCCAGAGAACATTCTTTATATAATTTCAAATCTCTTAAGTGAACTGAGGCCTGTTTTACGGCCTAGAACATGATCTATCTTGGAGAATGTCCCTTGTGCACTTGAGAAGACTATGAATTTTACTGATTTTTAGGAGTATTCCGCAGATGTCTGTTAAGTCCATTTGGTTTACACTGTTTTCAAGTCCCTCTACAGCATTGTTGGTGTTCGACCTAGCTGTTCTCATCCATTATTGGGAGTGTAATATTAAAACCTTTATTACTATTGTGACTTGTCATTTCTCTTCTCATTTCTCAGTTTTTGCTTCATATACATTTGATCCTTATTATTAGGTACATATACATTTCAAGTTATTATAAAATTACTTACAGATTCACCTTTTATCATAATAAAATATCCATCTTTATTTCTAGTAATATCTTTCTTTTGTTGTAAAGTCTGTTTTTTCTGATATGAGTATAACAACTCAGATGTCCCTTTTATTTAAATATAATGTATTATTTGTTTCAGGGGTATAGGTCTGTGATTCATCAGTCTTACACAATTCACAGCTCTCCCCCATAGCACATACTTCCCCAGTGTCCATCACTCTCTAGTGTCCAGTTTGTTTCCTGACCATTCATATCTCTTATGGTTGTTTGCTTAGAGTACCTTTTTCCATCTTCTCCATTCAATCTTTTGTATTTTTGAGTGTATAATTTGTCTCCTATTGAGAAGAGTTCCGATTTATTTGTTTCTTTGTTAAACAGAATTTATTTCTATTTTAAAATGTTCAAGAGACTTTAAAAAAAGACCCAAAGGCCCAAATATGTCCAGATTTAATAATAGATTATACTGAAGCAGTGCCTCTTGAATTCTCCATTGGTAAAGCCTCAATTTGAACCTGGTTAATTATATATCCCAATAATTTTTCTAGTAGGGTTGTGGTGATTGCCTCTTCTGGCATCCTTCTTAGCGAGATCACAGCGTTAGATATTATTGTTCGTTTATTTGTTTTTATAGCCTAACAATCTTATCATTTTGATTTGATTATTTAGTTCATTTGCAGTTAGTAATGTTATTGATACAGTTGGCTTCACATCTACCATTTTATCCTTTCTGAACTGATACATACACATGTGTAATTTCATATTTAACCTTCTTCTTCGTAAAGTTAGCATATTTCACTTACTTTCTTTTTCAGTTAACAACGTGTATTCTGTATATTTTAAAATTTGACTGCTTTCCCTGACTTTCTTCACTATTTCACTGATCCATACACCACTATCATGTTTTAATAAGTATTGATCTTAGTACAGCCATAGCCTCTTAACTGGTCTACCAAGCAGCCAAAGTGACACATTTTAAATGTAATATCTTTCTATCATATTCAGAACATAAAAATTCTTTCCATAATTTTTCTAGTGTCACATGACTGTGTAGATCTGCCTTGTATCACTCTAACCTACTCCATGTCACTCAACATAGTTGGTTTTGTTGTTGTTGTTGTTACCTTGAATGAAATAAACACGGTATACTTAAAATTTCTTTACCCATTACCTGGAATATTCTTACCCTAGATCCTATCATGGATTGCCCCTAACTTCATTTGGGTCTAACCTTCTCAAAGAGCTCTTTCCTGATCCCATTGTTACTCCTAAAAACAGATAAATATTTTTGGCTTTAAATTTCTTTTCTTAATAGCACTTATCAAAATTTTATACAATGGTATTGTCATTAACTCCCATTTGCAAGTAAAGTCCTGTAGAATAGGGCTTTCTTTTATTTGTTACTGTGTTTTCCGAAGCTAAAAGGTACCTGGCATAAAGAGTAGAAAAACAATATGTTTTTGATTTAGTGAGCATGTGAATAAATTATATATATTATATATATATATATATATATATATATATAGAGAGAGAGAGAGAGAGAGAGAGAAATTAAAACTGGCTTCACCAAGGATGTCCATACAGAAAATCAAGAGGATATTGTATCTATATATATGCACTTCTTATGTACCAAGGAGCTAAAGAGAATCACAATAAGCAATTTTTTATTCAAAAAAATTCCTAATTATTATATTTATGTCAATTTACTTTTAATTATGGGCAAATTAAGCAATTTAATTTGATGCTGGACATAGTTCAGGTCTCTTTACTATTATCACTTGTATTGTTATCTTTCTTAATATTTTAATTTTAAGATATTTTTAAAGTTTAAATAAATATTAAATATATAAAAATTAAAATAAAAATATTTATTTTATTTTAATCATTAATAATAATAAGATTATTTTTATTTTTAACCCTCCCTGGTTAAAATAAGGGAAGAAATGACTTGATGAGATATGTTGTTTTGGCTTTAGCTGGCAAGGATATATACAGAATACATGTGCAAAAAAGAATTCAGAACTTCTTGTAATACATGTGATTTTTAAGCAAGGTGCTATAGAAGAGGATCTTGGATGGAGATGGCCTAAATTTTTATTATATTTATTTCCTAGAACTATCTCCTTGGAAAATATAAAGAAGTTTTCTGTCATAGGAAGAGCATTTCTATATATTTCTCACATAGGTATCTAATTGTTCTGCATTAAATTTTTATCCCATGCCTATGGTAGGCAAAGATGCAGAGTTTATAAGGTGATTAATTGTTGACTTGGGAAGTTGATTGGGAGTAATCATTTTACCTTTACAAAATTAATTGCAAAAATTGTTCCAATTAATTCATCAGATATTTCCTTTTATAATTTTCATGAGTCTCTCAACAAGGAATTATGTTTCAGAGATGAAGCTACATGGATGGTATTATGAAGGTTGAAATTATCGGCAAAGAAAGGGAATCCAGCACTACAAAGAAATAACTAAATTCAAATATGTGTTTTGGTCTATGTTACTTTGTATTTATACGTATAGTCCAAAGCTTGCTAATTTTTGGTTTTCTACTTTGGAAGCCAGGCTGGCTGGGGGAATTGTTTTCTGGCCAGGAACAGCCTATATTTAAGCTTTTTTTCAGAAGGCTCACAAGAAATTAAAAAAGAGGAGAAAGGTATAAACTAGCTAATAAATTAGAATGGGGAAGATGGAGAATCAAGATAAAACAGTATGGCAAAGTTGGCCACATACATTCTACTATACTGGGAAATATAACTATAATATAAATTAATGTAAATATAACTTCTTTTTCATTATATAACTTCTTTATATATTTATAAATATAAATATAACTTTCTTTAATTTATTTTCCTTTTTAAAGGATTTTTTTATTCTTTTTCTGCATTAGGACAAGTATTTTGCCTAAGGAAAAAATATGAAATAAAGTTGTTCTTTACTCATATACTTTACTTTCTCTTACCCTTTTAGGCTTCGCTGTCTTGAGTGGCTTCTTACTGTCTTTGCCACTTCATTAATCAAAACTTGCTCTCAGGAAAGGAGTTGACAAATACATTCACACTAAGGGAAGAATAATAAATACTATCCTAACCATTGTTACCCATTTCCAGACATTATCATCAATCTTCATAATTTTTATCACTCATGCTGCCTGTGTCATCAAAATCCTTTTCAATTGAATGCATCAGGCAAAATGTATCAATTGCTCATAGTTAGTACTAAGGAGAAAACCTATTTCCTAATCTTGCACTAAAATACAGTTAAATTCTAAAACTAGATGACATCTTTTCCTTGAGGTATTTTGAATTTTTATTAAGAAAAAAAGCTTTGTCTCTTGTAGATGATTATCATGTGATAAGGAGGGGATGGAGACATATTTATAATATAAGGAGCTCACCACTCTTCCTGAGCATTGAACAATGGACAGTCCTTCTGTTAATACATTTATTAAAATCTATAATATTATCCCGTGAATTTCTTATGTGTTTCTTTGGTTAGTTTATATATGTAGGTCTGACTTCTCTAGTTGGAAACTCCTGGATGATGGGAGCCATTGTTGCTGATCTCTTTATTCTCCTTGGCCCCAAGTCCTTGGATGAGTATAATAAATGTATTTTATCTTTGACAGGATCTCATATCTAACTATGTGCTTGGAAGGTAGACCCCAGTGTGAATAGCTAGTCAACATTTTATTGTAGGTATGGTCAGAAGAAAAAAAGCCAGTAGATTTAGTTTATACTTTCTGTTTGCAAGTGATATAAATCTAATTGAAATAGTTTAAGCAGGGAGAAAAAAAAAGTTGTTCTCATAACTAGTTAAAAAAAACTTCTTGTGGCTTTCTGGATCCAGGCATGGCTTTATTTTTTTATTATTATTTTTTTTATTTTTTTAAAGATTTTATTTATTTATTTGACAGACAGAGATCTCAAGTAGGCAGAGAGGCAGGCGGGGTGAGTGGGGGTGGGCGGGGGGGAGGAAGCAGGCTTCTTGCTGAGCAGAGAGCCTGATGCAGTGCTAGATCCCAGCACCCTGGGATCATGACCTGAGCCGAAGGCAGAGGCTTTAACCCACTGAGCCACCCAAGCACGCCCAGGCATGGCTGTTTTATAGGTTCAGGAAAGTTCAGGTTCTCTCCCTTTGTCTTCTCTCCATATTGATCTATTGTTTTCTGTCTTTTGTGGACTCTTGTCCCTATTGCAGTATGGCAGCAAAGATGAATTCTGAGATGCTGTATTAGTAGGAAATCTAAAGGGATTTGGGATTTTCTTAGAGTAAATTCAGACCTTTTGGATTACAGCTGGCTGGATGTCTCTGAAGTCTACTACAGTAGGAATGATTATCACTAGCTAGTCAACATTTAACACCTTAACAGTTGTTAAAGGTAAAAAGGGGACAAAATTACATGTGACTGTTGGGGTACAGAATTCTCTCCTTGCTGGAACTGTATATGTAGCTATAATTTGTCTGGTGGAAGTAGCTCATCATGTGAGAAACACAAACATTAATAACCTGGATTCAGTAGGTCTGAATCAGGAAACAACATTATGCCAACACCATTTGGGGTACTCAGAAACTGGTGAGACTATTCTTATTTATTTCAAAAAAATAGAGAAGAGTTATAAAACATGATATCCTAGGAATATAATCTAAATAAGACAGATATGTACACTGCTCTTGCAGAGCTTAAATTATGGAGGTTGATTTAGACAATAAGGAAGGCATCTCTAATAGCGTGATAGGTGCTGTGATGAAACAAGTAGTGGTATTCAGGGTGCACATGGGAACGAATGCTAATCTAAATATCCACTGTGCCATTCAGGATATGAAGATAGATAGCACTGGAAGATACAGAAATAGTGGGTGGTTCAGTAAGTCATTTTTCAAGAGAAGTATTTTGAGAACCATCCTTAATTGCATGCACACTTTATAGCACTTCTATTAAATGGTTGATTGTCAGAATCCTTAAAGCAATTGCCTTGTTTTCTAAGGATATTTCCCTCCATCAACTGGCACCACCATATATATAACTCACTGATATAATAAAAAGGACGTATTTCCTTCTCTATTTTCGGTCCTCATTGGATTCAACTCAAGGATTCTGAATGCAAGGCAGGAAAGTAGCTCTTAAGACAGTGAAAGGCAAGCTATACCAAACCTAGCCCTGGATAGTTCAAAAAGTCCTTAAATAAGCTTGTCAAGTTGGGCTCTGGATATGAAAGAAGGGAAGTTAAACATATGTGGAAAGACAGCATCTTTGTAGCGAGATAGACCTGATGACAAGTCCCAGTTATGCTGTGTAAGGGCTGGCATTTTTTCCCCGAGACTCAGTTTGTTTATTTGAAGAAATTCATCTTGCAGGATTTAGACAAGAGCCAAGTACCTGGTACATACTGAATGCTCAAGAAATAGTGGTTTACTCCTTGGTTGTTAATAAGTAGTGATAATTTCTGAGGCACAGGACTAATTATCAACATCTTGTATTTGCATAGTATTTGGCTGTTAATAAATAAATAATCATTTATTGACTTTCTAATATAGATCAGGCTTTGTAGTTACTTTGTTCACATTTATTTTCTTATGTACTCTTCAAATATCCATAGGGAGGTAAATGCTAATCTCTTGATTTTAAAATAAAGAATAAATGAAATTCCACTGGAGGAACAAGAGAGAATCCATGTGGTCCAGTGAGGTTAAGATCAGTGTTTGAAATACAGCTCTCGAACTCAGTGCCCTCATAACCTTCTGAAGCACTTAACACAGAACTAGGAACAAATAAAGTCACCATATTTTTTTGTATTATCCTTACTCAATTAATCTCATTGCACTTCTGTGGAATATTTGAGTATTAAATAATGGACATGAATATATTTAACCAAAATGTATAAGGTATAATGGAGGCTTAATAATTATTAATTATCTTTTCCTTACTTCATAATCCAAGAAGAACCTAATCCAGTATTACTGGACAAGAAAATAAAGTGGAATTTGGATAATGAGTATAATCTAGAGAGTTCAGTCCCTAAATTTGGTTGGTGAAGAAAGCTTTTACAAATATTTAGCCTGTGTTTTGTAGGCAATTGATTCGCCTTCTGCTTTACTTCTTAAGTCTTAAAATGCTTAACATAAAACATCTGGCCTAATAAGCAGGGCTGTGGAAAAAATCCAAAGAGCTGACTTGATTTCACTAGCGCTCCTGATGGTTGTCAAGAGGGTTCAGGGAAGGTAATGTGTAGAAATGTTGTATTGGGATTGTTTCACAGTTGAAATGGAGATTCCAAAGTTTTTGTTGCTATATTTCAACTCAAACATCCCTCAAAAACATCAAAAGGCCAGAATGTTCTGCAGGGAGCTGATAGCTAGCACTCCAACACACATGTTCACGTGTACACATATACTAGGTGTTAGGTCTCAATTGTTGGCAGTGTCTCATTATTCTCTGAGACAGCATCACAGAATTCATAGGTAGAACTTGTGTTCTCCTGTGCACCACACATCTAAAAGCATTGATGAGTTCTGCCATGTAAGGAAGCTTGTTCTTAAAGAAACAAATAACCTATTAATAATATTTAGTATAACATTAATAATAATATAATATGTATATTATATATAATATAATAACATATAGCAATTTGTTGGCTGATTTCTAATACAAAATTCTCATGAATGCCATCTTACAGATAAGGAAGCCAAGATTGAGGAAGTTTTTCGTAAACTGCTCAGAATTACATAGCAACTGAGTAAACATGAATTCAAATATATACTCCCTGAATCCAGAGCCAGATTTCTTACCTTCTTCATTTATAGCAGGAAGAAAGCTAAACTATTCCCTGGGTTGTTTCAGTGATTAGTCGTGAATAACTGACTAATTGTTTTCTTCTTTGATTCTTTTATTCCATTCAGTTTTTCCATTGACTGTGGGCTAATGACACAAGTATGAGTTCTTTAAGGTTTTCCATAATATTGTCCTAACCTATGTTTCCAAAAAACTTCCAATATTCCTCTGCATGCATGCAATCGTTAAATTGGATTATTATTCTCAGAACCTACGATGACCTTTCATATTTTCATATATATATGATAGATATATATTTTATATTTTATTATTATTATTTAAAAATATATATATTATATTTTATGATATATACTTATATATTCCATGTATTATGTATAATAATATTATATATCATTTATGCATAATAATATGTAATATTATTATACATAAAATGTATAATTATAAGTATAATAATATGTAATAATAATATATTATTATATGTATAATATGCATAATAATATGTAATATTATTAAAAATAATATATGAAATATATAATATATGTTTATAAAATACACAAAAGCATGAATATATTATATATAATGTATTTATATATAATATATATACATATTATATACATATATATACATATTATATATAATGTATTTATATATAATATATATATACATATTAATAATATGTATATATAATATATATACATATTAATAATTATAATATGATAATATTATAGTAATTATGGTATAATACATATTTTAATATATAATATATAATATATATTAATGATCATCATCATAATATATTATAATATAATGTCATAACAATGATAATATATTATATATTATATATTATTATATATTAAGAATTATAATATATGATACAATATAATAATATATATTTGTATGCACACTATATGATATATAATTATTATATATAATAATTATAATTATATAATAATTGTATAATAATACATAGTGATTATTAAATATATATGATAAATTATATAAAATAATATGAAATTATAATCATATAATAATATATAATGAATATAATAATTATTTTAAAATGATTAAAATGTATAGAACATTATATGTGTGTGTGTGTGTGTGTGTGTGTGTGTGTGTGTGTATAATTTTTGCTGGTGATACTTCCTTTGCCTGAATTCTACCATTCTATTGACTAAACTTTTAACTCTTTTTCAAGCATCAGGTTAAACTCTCCCTTTTCTAAGAAGCCCTGCCTGAACCCTAGAATCAGATGTTATCTCACTCATAGTAACATTCATGGCTTTTAACATTACTTCGCTCCATATTATGGGCATTTGTGCAGAAGTATATGAGTCCTGAAAATCCTCATTTGATATTTCATTAATCACTTATTAGGCAAATTATTTCCTTTTTCTGAGCCTCCATATCTTCTTACATGTATATAATATTATCAACCATGCCAGGGTATTTAGAGAGATGAAACTCATTTTTTCCCTATAAAATCTATTAGCCATTTCTTTGGTTCTCAGCCAGAGGCAGTACTGCCTCCCTAGGTGATAACCAGAAATGCATGTGGGTCTGAAAGCAGAAAGAAGCTAGGCATGTTTTTGGAACATAAGACCAGTATGCTTGGAGCATCATCAAGGAAGAGGGAGGAGGTTTAGCATGATATGAAAATTAGAGTACTGAGTAAGTCATCTATTTTCTTATAAGGTCATGATTAAATGATTCAAAAGCATAAAACACTGAGATAGTATAATCTGATTTTCTGATTTAAATACTGATAATTTTTTTAATGTGGATGGTTGATTAAAGGAAACTATTATAATAATTCAGATAAAAGGTGTCATACCTAGACTAGTATGGTGTCTGTGGAGATGAGACACACAAATCTTGTGGACACACAAATTTTGAAGGTAGATGAAAAGAATATGGCAGTGGATGAAGAGGATGCGTGAAGCATAGGAAAATCAAGAATTAGCAATGACTCCTAAGAGTTTGCAATATGCTGAGATTGGGAGCACACAGGCACCAGAAGTTGTGGTGAGAATGTAAAATGATAGGCTTTGGGTATCTTAAGTTGAAGTCATAATTATAGTAAATTTGGATATATAAATTATATGGTTGGTTATCAGTTGAGTCTAAAAGGAGAGATCAAGGCTATATATAAAATGTGCAAGCTAACATATTTAAAACCTAGTGAGGGTGTAGACAAAGAAAAATAAAATATCACAGATTGAGTCCTAGAGTCATTCAGCATTCAGAAATGGAATAGAAAATAGAGTCAGCAAAGGATACTTAGAAAAATCAGGCAGAGTAAAATGAAAGAAAGCCCAAGAGAAGGAATGCCACAGAGGTCTAAAGATGAAAGTGTTTTCAGAGGGATGGTGTGGCCAGCTCTACTCAAAGCTACTCAGTGGTCAAACAAGATGAGTGTAGAAAATGACTATTGCATCGATCAATATATCTTAAACAAAAAGCATTTCCTAGAAGTGATTGGGATAGTGGCTTTGTTGCAACTAATTAAAGGGTGACTGGGAATTGGAGCTCTGAAATGATGACAGATGAAGGTGATATGAAACACATTTAGAAATGCCTAACAACCTGAAGTTATATGTATGACATTATTTTTAAAGCATAGCTGGTCTCCCCAAAAGATCAGAAATGAAATGCCAGTGATGAACTGAGAACAGAATCACAGCATAGTGAAGGCAAGAACTAATACTGATGTTGCCCTTTGGGAAGTAATAATTGTCAGGAATCCATCAAAATCCTTGAGGAGAACACAGGCAGCAACCTCTTCGACCTCAGCCGCAGCAACATCTTCCTAGGAACAACGCCAAAGGCAAGGGAAGCAAGGGCAAAAATGAACTATTGGGATTTCATCAAGATCAAAAGCTTTTGCACAGCAAAGGAAACAGTTAACAAAATCAAAAGACAACTGACAGAATGGGAGAAGATATTTGCAAACGACATATCAGATAAAGGACTGTCCAGAATCTATAAGGAACTTAGCAAACTCAACATCCAAAGAACAAATAATCCAATCAAGAAATGGGCAGAGGACATGAACAGACATTTCTGCAAAGAAGACATCCAGATGGCCAACAGACACATGAAAAAGTGCTCCATATCACTCGGCACCAGGGAAATACAAATCAAAACCACAATGTGATATCACCTCACACCAGTCAGAATGGCTAAAATTAACAAGTCAGGAAATGACAGATGCTGGCGAGGATGCGGAGAAAGGGGAACCCTCCTACACTGTTGGTGGGAATGCAAGCTGGTGCAGCCACTCTGGAAAACAGCATGGAGGTTCCTCAAAATGTTGAAAATAGAACTGCCCTATGACCCAGCAAATGCACTATTGGGTATTTACCCTAAAGATACAAATGTAGTGATCCAAAGGGGCACGTGCACCCGAATGTTTATAGCAGCAATGTCCACAATAGCCAAACTATGGAAAGAACCTAGATGTCCATCAACAGATGAATGGATCAAGAAGATGTGGTATATATACACAATGGAATACTATGCAGCCATCAAAAGAAATGAAATCTTGCCATTTGCGACGTCGTGGATGGAACTAGAGGGTATTATCCTTAGTGAAATAAGTCAATTGGAGAAAGACAACTATCATAGTGGAGATTGCAACATGGGGGGGTTAAGGGGGTAGGAGAAGAATAAATGAAACAAGATGGGATTGGGAGGGAGACAAACCATAAGTGACTCTTAATCTCACAAAACAAACTGAGGGTTGCCGGGGGGAGGGGGTTGGGGAGAAGGGGGTGGGATTATGGACATTGGGGAGGGTATGTGATTTGGTGAGTGCTGTGAAGTGTGTAAACCTGGTGATTCACAGACCTGGGGATAAAAATATATGTTTATAAAAAAAAAAAAAATTAAAAAAAAAAAAAAAAAGAAAGAAAGACTTAAGTGATAAAAATATACCCATCCTGGGGCTCCTGGATGGCTCAGTCTGACTCTTGATCTCAGTTTAGGTCTTAATCTCAGGGTTCTGAATTCAAGCCCTGCGTTGTGTTTGATGCCCTTTGTTGAGCTCCACCCCCACGTTGGGCTCCAGGCTAAGCATGGAGCCTACTTAAAAAATAAAATAAAATAAAATACCCATTTCTTCTTGTTTTTGCATGGAAAAAAAAAGTCTCCCCAGAGAAATCAAATCAAAGGCAGATATTTCAAAGGGAGTTTATACTACACAAACAACTCAAATTATTGTAAGTATTAGCATAAACACCAGAGGTAACTGTTTGGAGTCTGGAAGGAGCAAACATTAGAACCACAACAACTATGTTGAAAATCTGGCCTGTAAGAGAATTCTTCAGTGGAAGGGGTGAATGGACACTATAAGGATGAGTTTGTAATTTTAGAAAGGGGGAGGGTTGTTGTATTAACTTCCAAGAATACAATATCATATAATTAATTTATCAAATAGAGATTGCAAAATACGTATATTTAAAAAGATGAAATATCGTTCCTTCTCTAGAAAAATAAAGAAACACACTCTGAAAATTCCTTAAACTATGATTTTTTTTTCATGCTTGAAAAACTCAAAAGTTTGTTTGTTTTTTTAAATCTATGGCTATCATTGAATTAAAGAAACAGGAATTTTCAGGGAACAGCAATAGAGAAAGATAGGTGAAACCAGAGTGGTAAACTAGTACTAACGCTCTTAGCAGTGGAATATTTTAAAATATCAAGGGTTTTTAGCCTCAGCATTTTATTATAAAAGGACTTGAATATATGGAAAAAGTAAACAGGAAACACTAATATCCCCACCTTCCTGGGTGGTGCCATTTACGTCTATAATACTTGTTTTTCCACATATCCATCATCCATCCATTTTTCTCCCTGTCCATCATTCCATCTTATTTTTGATGCATGCTGAAGTAAATTGCAGACATCAGCACACTTCACCCTATATATTTCTGAATACATATCATTCACTAAAATTCAATATTTTTGCAGCTTCTTTTTTTCTGTAAACTTTACATTCAATGGAATTCATAAATCTCAAAGCAAGTTTTGGCAAAAGCATACAACTGTGAAACCCAATCCCTATTAGGATATAGAATATTATGTTACTGTTATCTCAGAAAGTTCTCTCATGACTTTTCCCGATAAATCTTGCCACCCACCCTCCCAAATTCCCTAAGAGTAACAACCTTTTTTTTTTCTCACCATAGAATATTTTATATAAATGGAATTTCATGGTATGTACTCTTCTGTGGAATAATTCTTCCACTTATCATAATATATTTGAGATTCATCCATATTATTGTGTGTGCCCATCATTTATTTCTTTTTATTCTAAGTAGTTTTTCATTGTGTGAAAATATTATGAACTGTCTATTTCTTCTCAACCAGAGTTCCATACACTAGTGCTATCAAACATTCAAAGAACAAGTAACCTTCATTTTATATAAGCTATTTCAGAAAGTAGAAAAATAGGAAAGGGAACACTTCATAAATGTTACCACAACTAGACAAGAACAATTTGAGAAGGAAAATCATAGTCAGTGTTGTTTATTAACTTTGATGGAAAATATTTCTTAAAATATTAACAAATATAAACAGCCTATAAGAAAAGAAACAAACTAATAGTTCAATCAATTCAACACATACTCAACAACCATCGGTACCAAGCAGAGCTTAACATAGTAATGTGAGTGCCATTTAACTTTGGGAAATACATATTAGGGCAATTCAGCACATTTGTAAATGGAGAGGAGGAAAAATAATGCATTGTCATCATGATTATTGCCCAAAAAATGTGTTTGATAAAATAGAATATCCTACATGATATAACAAACAAAACCAAAAACACTTTAGCAAGTGAGGAATAATTTGGCATAGCTGTCTACGGAATTATCTACAATCACAAAATTGATGTGTATTATTCTTAGGTATGTTTTTGTACTTCTACTTTATTAATATGTGTCCATACACAGATACAGTATTGTTTTGATATTCAATTTTTACATGAAAAGCAAGAGTTTACTTGTTTGTAATTTGTTTTTTTTTCCCAGTTGATATTATGGATTTATCCATAATAATATCCATATCTGTAGTTAATTTGTTTTAACTCATGTGTAATATTCCATTTTATGATTTAGACATAGGATGTTTATAAATTCAATTGAAGGACAGGTAGAGGATTTGTGTTCATTTGTTATGGAGAGATGTGGCAGGCATCCTTGGCTTCTTAATGCACAATTTTCATCCAAGTAGAATTACTAGGTGTATGGTTTATAGGCATTTTCAACTCCTCATCTACTGCCAGTATGCTCTAACAGGTGTAACAATAAATTGGTACTGCCATCAGAAATAACTAAGTATCCATTTCCCCATATCCTCACCAAAATTTATTTTATCAGTTTTAATATTTTTTTTAAAAAACTGGGATTGAGACTGTTTTCTGTAATGTTCACATTTACATAATTTTTATGATTGCTAATAAGATTTGTGTGGGTTTTGATGATGAGTTGAGTTCCTATCAGAACACTTATTCACAAATTTTGTCTATTTTTAAAACTGAGCTATTCATTTATCATTTATTTGAATGAAATCTTGCTGTATGTTATATTAAAATATTTTGTTGCCTACGTGAATTCTCCTACCTGTAGCTTAACGTTTTATTTCACTTCTCTTGTCTTTTGTCAAATAGAGTATTTCATTTTCAAATGGCCAGATACACTTTAATCTTTCCTGTTATGGTTTGTGCTTTATTTTTAAAGAAATGTTTCTTTCTTTCCTGGAGTCATGAAGATATTTTATCATATATTCTAAAAATCCTAAGTTTTTTCTTTGTAAATACTATTAAAAATGTTAAAATAACTCTGTGGCATAGGTACTATTTTCCTGAGTGATAGAAGTACTGAAGCATAGTTAGATGTTGACTTGTCATAGCTGCACAAAGGTATCAGTGGGACCAAAGTCTAAAACTTTTTCTAAGCCCAAGCAGTTTCACTGCATAAAACCATGGAAAATGTAAAGTATTTTCTCCTTAGAAATACTTGCATGGGGGGCGCCTGGGTGGCTCAGTGGGTTAAGTGTTTGCCTTTGGCTCAGGTCATGATCTCAGGGTCCTCAGATTGAGCCCCGCATCTGGCTCTCTGCTTGGCAGGGAGCCTGCTTCCCCCTCTCTCTCTGCCTGCCTCTGTGCCTACTTGTGATCTCTCTCCATGTCAAATAAATAAATACATAAATAAAAATCTTAAGAAAAAGAAATTCTTGCATGATACAGCTGAGACTCCTAGAGACATAGCATCTTATACCAATATAATGCATCATTAATGATGGACAGCTCAGATATCTTGACAGTCCAGGATTTCACTTTACAGGTTGGTGGGAAAGAAGAAGTAGGAATGCATTTTCTAACTTTATTCACAACACATTCACTGTTTTTACCTTACAATGATCATTGATTTTATAATACAGTTGCTATGTACAACACACTATGCATACTTAATTTATCTCATTTAAACTGCATAATAATCCTATGGTAGATAGTTTCACTAACCCCAGTTAAAAAGCAACCAAGAAACAGAAAGGTGAAGCAGCTGGCCCATGTCACATAGTAAAGCTAGAATTCAAATTCGGGCAGGCTGGCCTTGAAACTCATTCTTGTAAGGATTGTATTATGCTGCCTTTTTTGTATCTTGGATTCTGCTTATTTAGAAGACTTTCCCTTAAAACAAATAAACAAATAAATATGTAAATTTACACTAATAATCCATGTTTGTTGGATAAAAATTAAAAAATGCAGATACAGATAAATTAACTTTCTACTATCCCATTACTCAGGGATTGTTATCTTAAAATACTTCATATTTATCAATGTAAATTTTCTCTCACCAATGTATCATGAACCTCACCAGTACCACTAAGCAATTTTTTTTTTCAAATGTTTAAATTAAGAATGAAGGCTGGGGGTGTCTCGGTGGCTCAGTCTGTTAAGTGTCCCACTCTTGATTTTGGCTCACTTGTGATCTCAAGATCAGGGGATCAAGTCCTGCATTGCACTCTGGCTTAGTGGGGAGTCTGCTTGAAAATCTCTCTCCCTCTGCCTCTCCCCCTACCCACACTTTACGTCTCTCATTCTCTCTAAATAGATAGATAGATAGATAGACAAAATCTTTAAAAAGAAAGAAGGAAGGCTGATTGGAAATTTCAAAGACGGATATCAGACATTTCATGGTAAAGGTGATAACTGTTGGGGGATCTTTAAGGTGTATGTTATGATATCTGATGACTGGAATGTTTGTATATAATTTTCAGCTCTTCCTAGCTTCATGAAATATGTAACCATTATAATTAGATTTGGTTACTCATAATCAGAAAACCTGAAATTCCAGAGGTTGAGGCATTACAGCTTTGACTAATACTATGTCTCTTATATGGTTGCTGCAAAGACTAAACTGATAATTATTAGGACAGATTTAGTGCTGTGGTTGGCATTAGCATGCCATGATTATTATTGAATGTAATTATCATTACTCTAAAATCACCTGATATTATTATCAGATTACATGGATTATTTTTTTGTGTTATCAACCTTTGTGTGTGAGCATCTTTCTGGATATCACAATTCAGTATTAAATTCAAAGGGAACCAGGATCTTCTCCAAAAAATAAATGCTGCCCTTGAAATTAAAAAGAAAAAAAAATGGACAGGAAAAATATTAACTTGGTAAAAGCATCTGAAAGAATATTCACTCTTTACTTTCATTTAAGTTTGCTTGAGATTCAACTATTCACTCCTGATATACCTGTTGTGCCCGTAAAATTCAGCAGGGCTCAAAATGAACAGTTAATAAGACTAGGTGAGTCTCCATTAGAAGAAGGCATAGTTATTTTACTAGTGGGCCTTCTCTGCACTGTCACCATTCCCAACAAAACTGAAGAGAGCCTTGGATGTATAAAGCTCTGAATTTTGATAATAATATTAAACTTGAAAGATTGTCAGATCTCCATAAGTGTAATTAAGTAGGATCAGATAGTAGAATGGGTGATGGAACAGGCTATTCAAAGAAAAATTATTATATGCTTAAAGACTCTCTTTATAGTGATTGTAGCAGGTTTAAAAACAGACCAAGCTGGATGAAAGAAAATATTCAGAAAATTATCAAAGAAAAGAAATCAGTGCTTCAGATGCCTGAGATTTCGGGATAAAAATACCCTGGAGATAGACAGCAGCCATTTGAGAACAAGAGCTATGAAAAGGGGAACCACCCTAAATAATAATAATTTAGTACTTTTTCCCCAGAGCATTTGGTAAATAGATATGAAAACTGTTTTGATCACATAATTCTAGCAGCAGAATTCATCAGGCATTTAACCATTTAAAGCTACCACACATAGGACATTAAAGTGCTAAAATAATAAGGTATAATTAAGTAAATTTTTAAGTGGAATTGACTACATAACCCCAGAGGTTTTTTTTTTTTTTTTTTTCTTTAAATTTCTTAAATTTATGGTTTTGATGATGTATTTTGTGGAAATTTCATTGCTTACAGCATTTTCTTGACTGTGTGACTTTTGGCCAGCTTTTCTGGATCTTGCTTTCCTTATCCTAAATAAGGCAATACATGTAAAGAAACTTGGTAAACAGTAAGGTACATTATAAAAGTAGGTTGCTATTTTGTGCAAGACTGGTCTGAACTCTACCTAGAGAGTCTCAATAATACTTATACACATTGTACACCTAAGAACTTGTGAAAAAAAAATAGGGTCAGCATTTCTGAACAGAATAAATAAAAGGTGCATAACTCCTTGTTCATTACATTACTCTAGGACTGATTACATTTGGTTTTAATTATTTTGGAAGGCCAGTGTCTCCTCTAGGGCAGAGGTTAGATCTCTTGTGAACCAAGAACTCTACATTTAGTAATCCCTCCCTACAGACCAGTTAGATGTCTTCTTGGTTTTTGGTATAAATACTCCTAGGAGGAGGGGATGATTGGGTCAGCATGGATGTCCACTATTTGTTCAGATATAGCACACTCAAGTAAGAACTAATAATATAACTCACCCCTTGAGAGTGATTCGCATCTATGACTATTACCTAAATGGACACTTCTTAATAAGACTTTTTAAAAATTGAGATATAATTGACATATAACATTGTGTAAGTGTAAGGTGTAAAATGTGTGAATTTAATACATTTATATATTGCAATATGATTATCACCTTAGCATTAGTGATTATAGTCAACATTACTGTATTGCATACTTCAAAGTTGCTAAGAAAATGGATCTTAAATATTTTTAACACAAGCTTTTTGAGTATCTCATGAAAGCTATAGAATCCCCCTCTAGGGCCAGGAGGGGAGGGACATGGGGCACAAGCAAATAAAATCCTGGATCTGATTTTAGAGGTGTTTCAGAGTTATCTAAAACCACTGGTGTCCTTTCTAAGAGGTTCATGAAACTCCAATTAAGAGCTCCTAACCTGGGGTGCCTGGGTGGCTCAGTGGATTAAGTCGCTGCCTTCGGCTTGTGTCATGTTCTTGGTGTCCTGGGATCGAGCCCCGCATCGGGCTCTCTGCTCAGCAGGGAGCCTGCTTCCCTCTCTCTCTCTCTGCCTGCCTCTCTGCCTGCTTGTGATCTCTCTCTGTCAAATAAGTAAATAAAATCTTAAAAAAAACAAAAGAAGAAAAGGAAATTTTGTAGTTATATGCTTAAGATGTCTTCAAAATTTGTGCCTATTACATTAATATCAGTACATAGTTTTCATGGTTGCTTATGATGAGTGAAATTCACTTCAGCCTAAGAACGTTTATCTTTATTGAGTACTACTATGTACCAAGTATTATTCCAGGTGTTTTATAAAATGATCTCATTAATCCTTATAGCACCCTGCCAAGTATGTTTCAGAATACACAGTTTATAGATGAAGACTCTTGAGACCAGAGGGTCTAAATAATCAAGGTCACATAATTGGTAAGTGACAGAACCAATATTTGATATCTGGCTTCTCTGTTGTTACCTGATACATTTCAATAAGATTAGAGCTATTTAAAGGATCTGGCTTCTGACTCCTCACTATTAGGGACATACTTCTAGAGAGGAGCATAAGGTGTGATATCTGTTCTCAAGGAGCAAATGAGAATAAATGCTCCATGTAATTTATCTTCATATCACCCATGGAACATTGCAGCCATTTTTTTTTAACTAAATAGCTTTCAGGGATAGAGGCTGTTGGGTTTATGAAACAATGAGTCCATATTTAGGATGGCCTAAATAACCATTTTTAGAATAAAGGTATATTTTTGGCAAATTAAATACTTAATGTTGCTATGTCAATGGAAGAGTACCCGTGGTTGATCGCATTTTTGGTCTCAGTTCTTCAACACTCTCTTTATATATGCCCTTTGTCATGAAACTTTGTCTTTCCTCCAACTAAAGGAGCAGAAAATATTTCTCCATTCCTTGAGTTGGGATTTTCCCACAGGCCTTGCTTTGACCAACAAAATGAAGTAGAAGTGAAAATGTTCCAGCTTTGAGCTCAAACCTTGAAAGACCTCATGTGTTTCTGCTTTTCATCTTCATGAAAAGTCATAACTGTGAAAACCTGCTGCCTCCTCATGCAGGGCCCAAATTACCAGACAGAAAGTAGCCCCAAGCCCAAACTTAAGAAAGAAATCAAACTTTGCTAGATCTATGCTGTGAAGTAGAGCCATCTAGGTGAATCCAGCTTGATCAACCAACGCCCTTCCCAGATGTAGAGACATGTTTATAGTAATGAGTAATTGTTGGCCCAGTAAATTTCAGTGTGATTTGTTATGCAACAGTGGCTAACCACTGATGCCGAGCAAAAGTTGGCATTTCTCTTTTGGTCCTTCAGTGTCACAAAATTGAGAAACCAGAGTGATCTCTTGCTCTCTCTGTCTCTGTCTCTTTCTGTCTCTGTCTCTGTCTGTCTCTCTCATACAACACATATGCACATGCAGACCAAGACTGAAATCCTTCAGGCTTTTCCCGTGCCCTTATTTTCATATCTTTCGTACAAAGAGGTCAAATTTTTTGTTTGGTTGTTTGTTTTTTGTTTTAGGATTTTATTTATTTATTCATTTTCCTTTTTAAAAATTATCAAAATTCAATTTAGTTAATGTATAGTGTATTATTAATTTTAGGGGTCGAATTTAGTGATTCATCAATTGCATATAACCCCCAGTACTCATTACATCAGGTGCCCTTCTTAATGCCTGCCACCCAATCACCCCATTCACCCACCCACCTCAATTTGTTCCCTGTAGTTTAAAGTCTCTTATGGTTTGCCTTCCTCCTGTTTTTACCTTATTTTATTTTTCCTTCCCTTCCCCTATTTTCATCTGTTTTGACTCCTAAATCCCACATATGAGTAAAGCCATTCAATATTTGTGTTTCTGTGACTGACTTATTTCACTTAGCATAATACCCTCTAGTTACATCCACATGTTGCAAATAGCAAGATTTCATTTTTTTGGTGACCGAGTAACATTTCATTTTATATATATATATCTCACACCACATCTTCTTTATGCATTCACCTGTCAATGGCAATCTGGGCTCTTTCCATATTTTGGCTTTTGTGGACATTCCTGCCATAAACATTGGGGTGCATGTGCCCCTTCAGGTCACCATTTTTGTATTATTTGGATAAGCACCCTGAAGTGCAATTGCTGGGTCATAGCTTAGCTCTATTTGCAACTTTTTGAGGAACCTCCATACTGTTTTCCAGAGTGGCTGCACCAGCTTGCATTCCCACCAACAGTATAGGAGTTTCCTTTCTCTGCACCCTCACCAACATCTCTTCTTTCCTGACTTGTTAATTTTAGCCATTCTGATTTGTGTGAGATGGTATCTCATTGTGGTTTTGATTTGTACTTCTCTGATGCCACGTCATGTTAAGCATTTTTTCATGTGTCTCTTAGCCATTTGTATGTCTTCTTTGGAGAAATGTCTGTTCCTGACTTCTGCCCATTTCTTGACTAGATTTTGTTTTGTTTTGTTTTGTTTTGGGTATTGAGTTCTATATGTTCTTTATAAGTTTTGGATACTAGCCCTTTATCTGATAAGACATTTGCAAATATCTTCTCCCATTCCATAGGTTGACTTTTAGTTTTGTCAGCTGTTTCTTTTGCCGTGCAGAAGCCTTTTACCCTGATGAAGTCCCAATAGTTTATTTTTGCTTTTGTTTCCTTTTCCTTCAGAAATGTGTCTAGTAAGAAGTTGCTATGGCCAACTTTGACCAAGGTCAAAGAGGTTACAGCCAGTATTCTCCTCTAGGATTTTGATGGATTCCTGTCTCAAATTTAGGTCTTTCATCCATTTTTTTTTTTTAATTTGTTTTTTGTGTATGGTGTAAGAAAGTGGTTCAGTTTCATTCTTCTGCTTGTGGCTGTCCAGTTTTCCCAACAGTGCTTGTTGAGAGACTGTCTTTTTTCCATTGGATATTCTTTCCTGCTTTGTCAAAGATTAGTTGACATTTATGTATGTATGTATGTATGTATGTATGTATTTAGAGAGAGAGAGAGAAAGAGCAGGAGCATGGGGAGGAACATAGTTGGAGGGAAAGAAAAGAGACGGAGTCTTGAACAGATTCTGTGTGCAACACAGAGTCCAACGTGGGGCCTAATATGACCCTAGGATCATGATCTGAGCCAAAAATGAGTTGGCAGCTTAACTGACTGAGCCACCCAGGTGCCCCAAAACAGGTCAAGTTTTAAGAACAGACTTTCAATGTACTTATTCAATATACTTGTATGACAGTGAACTGAACGAAATATATACCTGACAGAAAAAATATGTGCAATTATAGTTATTGCACATAGCCATAACAAGCTATAATAAAAAGGATTTGAAGCAGATTAAGTAATTTTAAATATATAGTTTAAAATATCACTGACAAAAAATACTGAAGGAGGGGAGCCTGGATAGCTCAGTTGTTAAGCGTTTGCCTTTGGCTCAGGTCATGATCCCAGCATCCTGGGATTGAGCCCCACATCAGGCTCCCTGCTTGGCAGAAAGCCTGCTTCTCCCTTTCCCACTTCCCCTGCTTATATTCCCTCTCTCACTGTATCTCTTTCTCTCTCTGTCAAATAAATAAATAAAGTCTTAAAAAAATACGGAAGGAAAAATGATGTGAGACAGAACTAATGAACATCTCAGAAATGTCTGATTTTATTATGCAGAACAGAACACAAGTAACATGATATATTTGGGAGATAATCCTTATTAATTTCTCCTGGTGACTTTCAGAGGACATGAAATAGTACAGTAAAAAAACCATGGGACATTAAGATCAGAACTTGCAGTGCAGACTCTAATAAAGCTTTTCATATAATTACATACATGCACACACTTTCAGAGGACTGATGAATTTCCCCTTGAAGATTTATTTCTGTAAAAGTTGGTATTTATTGTCAAATAAGTTATCAAAACAGCTTATAACATGTTCCAAAGTGTGTTTTATCTGTTCCATTATTTGAAAGACCTATTTCATCAAAGTGTGGTACATAGCCAAGGAAATCATGTTCAGAAGGGAGGGGTAATAGATCATCTTGGAATAAAAGCAAGTTAAGAATAAAGCACTGGACAGGGATGCTAGCTTCTAGGTGAAAACCTAGGAGGTTAAGCATTAACTTCTAGATCATGAGAAAGGTATCCTAGGTGTATATATGTATATTTTTAAATAATAAACATTTTTTTAAATTTTAGGTTAAATAATTTGGTATTTATTTATTTTTGTTTTTTATTCAATTAGCCAGTATATAGTACATCATTAGTTTCTGATGTAGTTGCGTATAACACCCAGTGCTCATCACCACACATGCCCTCCATAATACCCATCACCTGGTTCCCCCTTACTCCCACCCCTCTCCCTTCTGTAACTCTCAGTTTGGTTCTCAGAGTCCAGAGTGTGTATATATCTTATGATGGTTTTGAAGACATGGAGGAATATCCCATCTTGGATGTTCATTTACAGCAATGGCTAAGAGAGTTATCAACTGTTCAGTGATGTTTTGAAGAACCACCTTTAAAGTTTTTTTTTTTTTTTTTGAAGTTGAGAGAGAGAGAGAGAGTGAATGGGAGGGAGAAGAGAGAGAATCTGAAGCAGGCTCCACACAGAGCTCAGAGTCAGACTCAGGGCTTGATTCCACAACCACAAGATCATGAGCTGAGGCAAAACCAAGAGTCAGATGCTTAAACAACTGAGCCACTCATATGCCCCAAGAACCACCTTTCGAGAAGACTATTTTGACTCAGATATTTTCAGATATTCTTTAGCTCAGGTCATATTTAGGCTGCATTTGATTCCCCTCTTTTTTTTTTTTTTCTCCACAGTAGATGGAAATAAAATACAAAAATATTATGTAATTTCCAATTCTGTCTTGGTCATTTATTGGTTAATGTGGAATTTGGGTAATCATTAAGTTCCTATGGCTTTCAGTAAACATTGTACAGTAGTAGCTGTGGTTTGTTTACATGTTTTATGTATATTATTACACAGACTATTACACAATAATGCTGTGAGCTAGATAATATTAGCCCCATTTTGGAAATGAGATGCAGAGAAATAAAGGACTTAACTGAAGTCCACCAGCAAGGGGCTCTGAGACTGAAAGCAGGCTAGTTCTATCATCTGTTACTCATGAAGAGACTAGATGGTTTGTAGGGAAACACCAGGTCTGAAGTTGCCAAAAAGAGGAGTATAGAGAACCATTCTATGTAGAATAAAAGGTACTTGTTTCATTTCAACTAGATTACCCTATGTGCAAAAGCCTGCAGCAGAGTCAAGGTGGACGGTATACAGTTCCTGCCTATCAAAGCCTTCTAGATATAGTAAAAACAAGATCATATTCATAAGAAAAATGTTTTAGATTGCAGTGCTTGCCATAAAGGCATAAAAACAAATTATTTAAATATTAAGAAGAGGGAGAGATCATATTTGATGGAGAAAGAATCAGGAAAATCTTAAAAAGGAGGGCCCTTTTCAGAGAGGGCCTTGGAGAATAAAGAGGACCGAAGCAATTATTGTTACTGATGTTTGTAAGAGAGGGTGTGATGAAAAAAATCTTTTAGAGAGGGAATAGTTTAAGCAAACTGTAGGACATGAGAAAAGACACTGCATATTTTAAAAGAAATTCTTGCCATTTTATCAGTGCTTAGAAAATGCATAGCACGGTTTGTGAAATGAAGCTGGAATGTGGGCTGTTATCATGTCACTTAGGACTTTAAATGGCATTTTTAGCAATTTAGATTATTTGTTAGTCTGGTGATTCTCATACTTGGGTGAACATCAGAATCATCTCCAGGGCTTAGAGATACATAGATTGTTGGGCCCCATCCCTGAGTTGCTGACTGAGTAGAGCTAGAGTAGAAATCTGAGAATTTGCATTTCTTTTTTTTTTTTTAAGATTTTATTTATTTATTTGACACACACACACACAGAAAGAGAGAGAAAGAGAGCAAACAACTAGGCAGAGAGGCAGGCAGAGAGAGAGGGGGGAGCAGGTTCCCTGCTGAGCAGAGAGCCCAATGTGGGGCTCGATTCCAGGACCCAGAGATCATGACCTGAGCCAAAGGCAGAGGCTTAACCCACTGAGCCCAGGTGCCCTGACAATTTGCATTTCTATCAAGCTCCCAGGTGATGCTCTTACTACTGATCTTGGAACAACAGTTTGAGAACCACTGTAAAAGGCAACAATAATCCAGAAAAGCTTTGAGCAAGGGAATAGCCAGATCAGGGAGATGCTTTACCAAAGTCAATATTTTTGTAGGATAGCTTGTACCAAGAATGGTTACTTTAGCTAATCAATGGGCATAAAGTTTCAATTATGCCATATACATAAGTTGTAGAGTTCTATGCATTGCCCCTTAGTTAACAATACTTCATTTTACACTTAATTTTTTTTTTAAAGATTTTATTTGTTTATTTGACAGACAGAGATCACAAATAGACAGAGAGGCAGGCAGAGAGAGAGGGGGAAGCAGGCTCCCCGCTGAGCAGAGAGCCCGATGCGGGACCCGATCCCAGGACCCTGGGATCACGACCCGAGCCGAAGGCAGCGGCTTAACCCACTGAGCCACCCAGGCGCCCCTACACTTAAATTTTTGTTAAGAGGTTAGCCTCCTGTTAGGCCTTCTTTACATTATAAGATAAAATTTAAAAAGTAAAGAGAGGCTATTGCAGTTTAAGATGCTATTACAATAGTACAGAAAGTAGTTGATTGGGATTTTAACAATATCAATGAAGAGGAAAATAAAATACTCAGTTTTCCAACTTTATCCCCATGTACCTATACTTCAATCCCTCTCTACACCCTTATGAGAATCTGAGAAGTGAAAAGCTAATGTAGTTCTAAGAAAGTAAACTATAAAAAAAAAAAAAAAGTGAATCATTTTGTGCAGGCCACTTTAAAGAAATATGCATAGCCACAAAACTTAAGGCATTAAATTATCTGAAGAGAGAAGGTACACGGGAAAGTATACTGTTGGTTAGCAGTTAGGGAGCTCAAAAACAGGAGAGGCACAGAGTGAAAGCTGGTGCAACTTCCCAAGGTATGACCAGGGACAGTTCCTGCTTTCCTGTCAGATATCTCTCCAAAATGGATATGGATATATTATGTTCTCTGTAAGTTACATTTTTTTTTGTCATTTTCAACAAATACATTAACATTCTGAGTTAAGATTTGATCTCTTGATGTTAACTATACTAAAAAAAAATAAATAAATTTATCTCTTGAGGGGCACCTGGGGGCACTCAGTTAAACATCGGCCTTTGGCTCAGGTCATAATCCCAGGGTCCTGGGATCAAGCCCCATGTCAGGTTCCCTGCTCAGTGGGGAGTCTGCTTCTCCTTCTTCCTCTCCCTCTGCCCTTCACCCTCCACTCTTGTTCTCTCCCTATGTCTTAAATAAATAAAATAAAATCTAAAAAACAAAACAAAATAAAACAAAATAAAATAAAATAAATTTATCTCATGAGACAAGGCCACAGTGAAAAGACCAGAAAAGAAAACCAAGCCAGTGACAGAGAAAGGTATGAGGTCTTTCAAGAGGAATCAAGTGACCAGCTACATACCCTGAACAAGTTCTGTGGTCAACTGTAAGCAGTCATTATAACCGAGGACTTGAGAAGTTACGTTAGATTTTGGACTTTGCAAACCTTGCATTACCTAATTTGTATGCACAGGCAAATTCTTGCCATTCATTGTTTGTGATTGGGTTAACAAAATTCAACCCAGAGAAAATTAATTTAGTGATATTAAGTAACATCGCAAAGTAAAAAAGGAAGACTGAATTAGACTGGATGGGAAAATCAATGCCAGGAACATAGCATATTAAATTCAGTTCTCATTTGTTTGCCTTTTTCAGAGGAAGTTGGGAAGAAGTAGAACTGTCTGTCCTGTGCCATCTAATAAAGTCTTGCCATATTGCTACTTTTGATTTTGTTTAGCATATCAATTTGTTCAATGAATTTAGAGAGAAATACAAGCTGTCTGTCCTCGGTCTGAGAATTACAATGTAACAAGGGCCTGCTCTCTAGAGAAGCAAATCAAGAAGCAAGCAACCCATCCCAAACTGGATTTTGTGAGATCAGCAGAATGAAATGTGTAGGAAGAGGTCAGGGACTGCATAAATCCTAGGATTAGATTTTGAAGTGAATACAACAACTCAGCGCCCAGCCGTGAAAGAGACAGGGGAGTTGGTAGTTATGGTGATACTCTGAATCTTTTGCCAAATGTTGGGATAGTGAAAAAAGAACAGGGAAATGTAATCCTGTTGTGTCTATCCTGAGAGTCTGAGAATATAAATCATTTGAAACTTACTCTGGTGAAATACAATCTAAAGCCCTAATCACCTGAAATTCCTGTCACTACGTTCAAGGGGAAACTTAGCTGTCAGTATCTCCAAAAAACTCCATTCTAATTACTTAGATTGTTTCTTTAAAAAGACCAGAAGCCAAGGAAAGACCAAAATCTCTCTCAGGTTTTACTCTAAAAGAATAAGCATTCACAGGTGGCCAAGAAATCTTGGTTAGCTCAACAAAATATTTAATGCATAATTTTGTACCAGATACTGGGCTAGATACTAGACATATTGTGGTAAATTATTTCTAAGTACAGAAGGAGAAAGAATATTAGATACATAAATGTTAGGTACTCATAGTTGTGAAAAGTGACATTCAAAAAAAATTTGATAAAAATGTTAGAGCAACATAATCTAGTTTTGGAAGCTTAGAAAACCTTCTGTGAGGAGCAACTGCAAGTTTCTCCTTGAAGGATGGGCAGTGATCAGCTAGGTAAATGAATCTGTAAAGAACATTCTGGGTGAGGCAACACCATACATCAGGGCTCTAAAGTAGGAAGCAAGTTGATATATCCAAGGAACTGAAAGAAAGTAGCTGTAGTTACAAATACCGTAGAAGTGATATAAAAGAAGGGAGGCAGAGAAGGACGCAATTTGTAAGGAGCTGAAGAGCAAATAAAGACAAGAGTGTGTGTGTGTGTGTGTGTGTGTGTGTGTGTGTGTGTGTTGGAGTACTTAGAGAAAAGGAGGTAGAAACTTTGTATATATATAAAGTTATAGAGATATATATATAGATATATATATATAGAGAGAGAGAGTTATATAACAACTTGTAGTATTCATATATATACACAAATATGTCAAGTATTTATTTATCAAGTATTTATTTATTATTATATGTTATATTAAATATAATTAATATTTATTATTACTGTTAAGATAATCTTAGTTGTTGGCCTTCTTGACTTCTCTGCAACTTATAACAGAAATAGTTTTGAAACTTGTACGTCTTTGTGATAGACACTAGGGCTGTTCACAAACACAAGTATTTCCCTCCAGTCCTACATAGGATTGCACCTGTCTGGACCCTTGATGTTAGGCGGGGCCTCATGACTTGCTTCGGCCTGTACCATAGGAGCGGTACTATGAGTGTCACTTGTGAAAATGCATGAAGGGCCACTGTGAAGTCCACCATGTCCTCTTGCCCTGCTACACCAATCTTGAAAGCTTGTATAGGTATGGGGCCTCCATCAGCCAAGCCTGCACCCATAGCAATTAAGATAAACAATCCTTGGCTTGAGCTCCAGCAGAATTTTATGATTATTATATCAACAGGGTTTTTGATCATCAAATGCTGGTTAGGTTTTATGATTATTTTATTCTCCTGTAATGTAACATGGACATTCGGAAAATTCTTATCACTGCATAATTGGCTTTCAAGAGAAAATCAAGCAAATGGAAGGGATGTCAAGAATGGCAAAGTTAGCGGCACCTGGGTGGCTCAGTGGGTTAAAGCCTCTGCCTTCAGCTCAGGTCGTGATCCCAGGGGCCTGGGATCGAGTCCCGCATTGGGCTCTCTGCTCAGGAGGGAGCCTGCTTCTCCTCATCTCTCTCTCTGTCTGTCTCTCTACCTATTTGTGATCTCTCTCTGTCAAATAAATAAATAAAATCTTAAAAAAAAAAAAAAAAGAATGGCAAAGTTAGTAATAAGTAGGGCATGGCCTTCTCTTGTAGGTGCCAGAAACCAGCTGTTCCTTCTAATTCAACAGACAGAAATTCTCCTGTATACTCTAGGGCAATGGTTTGCAAAACAAATGTGGTGAAGCATTGGTGTGTTGTTGTCATGTACAAGCTAAATCATCAGTACTTTATTGTGAACAATAGAACAGTGATGTTTGTAAATCATTGACTTCAAATAACTAGAATGATTTCAAAATCATTCCTTTTAACTTGTGTTCTATCATACTTCTCTGAATTGGGAATGAAGGGTATATGGTAATGTCTGAAACCACATCAGTGCTTCACCCACCAAGTCAGGTTCCCTGGAGAACAACTAGGATTCTAGTTAGATGTATAACCATGAACAGGCTGTTTATTCCCTCTGAATCTGTTTCGTCATTTACTAAATTGTGATAACCCTACCAGGTTACTTTCCAATAAGGGAAGCTCAGTGACAATACAGGATAATAGATATAGTAGTTACATATAAACAGGAAAGCTCTATACATATGACAGTTATTGTTGCAAAATAAGTAAGTAACTTGTACTAAGTAAAATCAGGAGATAGAAATCAAAGTGCAAATGTGCCTTCAAACTTTTCTAGTTGTGAATATAAGATGTATACAGGTTAAGAGATGTCTCCATCAGACAGGATGAATACCCCACTTTTGTAGCAACATGGATGGGACTGGAAGAGATTATGCCTAGTGAAGTAAGTCAAGCAGAGAGAGTCAATTATCATATGGTTTCACTTATTTGTGGAGCATAACAAATAGCATGGAGGACATGGGGAGTCAGAGAGGAGAAGGGAGTTGGGGGAAATTGGAAGGGGAGGTGAACCATGAGAGACTATGGACGGGAGGTTGGGGTACCAGGTAGTGGGTATTATAGAGAGCACAGATTTCATGGAGCACTGGGTGTGGTGCAAAAATAATGAATACTGTTATGCTGAAAATAAATAAAAAATAAATTTAAAAAAAAGAGAGATGTCGCATAAACTGAGATAGGCTGCTAGTAAATGCTAGGCTAGCGTAGCTACTCCAAAATTCCAAGGCAGGGCAGAGAATAGTAGAGTAAGGACCCAGGAAAAGTTTCACCATGGAGGAAAGAGTAGAAGTGGGCCTTGGCTGCTAGGGAGGATTCAGAAATGTGGTCAGGTGGGAGCATGACATCATGAAATGTCTGGAATGCACCTGCATCCTCACTCTTGTCTGCACTGGCTTTGTTGATATCCAGCTTCCAGTATCTTACAGAATGATACTCTCAAATTGATGGTGTAATAATTGCAGTCTTAATGCAAAAGTTAGAAACACCAATTGTGGCCACAAGGGATCATATTTGTTGAGTACCAGAAGTAAGGCAAAAAAGGATGCAAATTATAAGAGATAGGACAAAATAGAAATGACATTTATTGATTGCCAATTAAGGGCCAAACACTAGTAGACATTTTGCATGTATATCATCTAATTACCAGAAAACCTTGCAAAGTGGATACTCTTTTGCTCAACATAGAAATGAAGAAACTGGGGCCCAGAAAGTTTAAGTAAAATTCTCAAGATTTTATAGCATAAAGCATATAGACATATAGACAAGATGTTTACCCACCTATCCAACTCCAAAGCCTAGTCACATTTCCCAGACCGTTGTTCCTTGTCTCAAAGATTTTCCAAGCTCCTGATCATGGGAGTGAGAATGGTGGGGGTAGAAATTATACACAAATAGCAAAATGTAAGGCAGCCTGTGACACCATCACATAGTCGGTATTTAAATTAGAATAAAGACTCTAGCTGAGATGGAGTTAAAATATAAGGAGATGCACTTATCTTGGTCAGATGAGGTCCCGGACAGGTAGAACAAGCAGTTTACTTACGTCACGAATGACTCTCTGTGTTTTCATCTCTGCCCAGTGAACCTCAGTAATTGCCTTTCGTCTCAGACTAAGAGCAAGATGGCTCCAAGTGCCAGTCGCACATAACGGTGTATAGAAGGAGAATAAAGGATTCTTTCTTCCTGTGATTAAGTCTTAATATCAAAGAAACATCCCCTTGGGTTTCCCAACAGCTACTCCTTCTTGTCTCGTTGTCCGTAAGTGGGTCACATGCCCACTCCTGACTCATGTGTAGGTAGGAGGGATGGATTGTCCTCGTAACACTAGCAACATTGATTGAACACTTACGAGCTTCAGACAATGTTCTACTTGCTTCCCATGGATTGAATTCTCCAAAAGCTCTATGTTAAGGCTGTTATTACTATTACTCACCACACTGAAGTTGAAGAAACTAAGAAAGAAAGAGGTTAAGTAACTTTCTCAAAGTTAGGAAATGAGCATGTGAATCAGGAAGATCGAGTAACTGAATCTGCACTCAGTCTCTATACTGTGTTGTTTCATGTCGTTCTACCCTTAATCTAAACAGACCACTTCTAGAGCTAGAGGTGAGGTTGGTGTCACTGGGGTGCTTGGTTACAAGTAAGGAAGATAGAAAAGAAGCAAACAACCCCCCCCCCAACCCAAACTAAACAAGAAAACCTGAGGTATTACCAGAAGAAGGAAGGACATATGCTTTGAGAGATCTGTGGATGAAGAGATTCTTCTATTCCTGTGGTAGTCAATGAAGGTATTATTGAGGAGCAGGCATGAGACTTCTTTCTTTCTTTTTTTATTTATTAATTAATTATTTTTAGAGGGTTTTTTGTTTTTAAATTTGTTTTGTTTTGTTTTTTCATTTTATTTTTTTCTTTCTTTTTAGTGTTCCAGAATTCATTATTTATGCACCACACCCAGCGCTCCATGCAATACGTGCCCTCCACAATTCCCACTACCAGGCTCACCCAACCCCCCACCACCCCCCCTCCAAAACCCTCAGTTTGTTTCTCAGAGTCCACAGTCTGTCATGGTTTTTCTCCCCCTCCGATTTCCCCAACTACATTCTCTTCATCTCCCAAAGTCCTCCATGTTATTCTTCATACTACACAAGTGAAACCATACAATAATTGAGTCTTTTCTTGACTTATTTCACTCAGCATAATCTCTTCCAATCTAGTCCATGTTGATATATTGGTATATTGGATATTAGGTATTCATCCTTTCTTTTTTTTTTAATTTTTATTTATTTTGAATTATTAATTTTTTATTTTTTATAAACATATAATTTTATCCCCAGGGGTACAGGTCTGTGAATCACCAGGTTTACACACTTCACAGCACTCACCAAAGCACATACCCTCCCCAATGTCCATAATCCCACCCCCTTCCCCCAACCCCCCTCCCCCCAGCAACCCTCAGTTTGTTTTGTGAGATTAAGAGTCACTTATGGTTTGTCTCCTTCCCAATCCCATCTTGTTTCATTTATTCTTCTCCTACCCACTTAAGCCCCCTGTTGTATCACCACTTCCTCATATAAGGGAGATCATATGATAGTTGTCTTTCTCTGCTTGACTTATTTCGCTAAGCATGATACACTCTAGTTCCATCCATGTTGTCGCAAATGGCAAGATTTCATTTCTTTTGAGGGCTGCATAGTATTCCATTGTGTATATATACCACATCTTCTTGATCCATTCATCTGTTGATGGACATCTAGGTTCTTTCCATAGTTTGGCTATTGTGGACATTGCTGCTATAAACATTCGGGTGCATGTGCCCCTTTGGATCACTACGTTTGTATCTTTAGGGTAAATACCCAATAGTGCAATTGCTGGATCATAGGGCAGTTCTATTTTCAACATTTTGAGGAACCTCCATGCTGTTTTCCAGAGTGGCTGCACCAGCTTGCATTCCCACCAACAGTGTAGGAGGGTTCCCCTTTCTCCGCATCCTCGCCAGCATCTGTCTTTTGCTGACTTGTTGATTTTAGCCATTCTGACTGGTGTGAGGTGATATCTCATTGTGGTTTTGATTTGTATTTCCCTGATGCCGAGTGATATGGAGCACTTTTTCATGTGTCTGTTGGCCATCTGGATGTCTTCTTTGCAGAAATGTCTGCTCATGTCCTCTGCCCATTTATTGATTGGATTATTTGTTCTTTAGGTGTTGAGTTTGCTAAGATCTTTATAGATTTTGGACACTAGTCCTTTATCTGATATGTCGTTTGCAAATATCTTCTCCCATTCTGTCAGTTGTCTTTTGATTTTGTTAACTGTTTCCTTTGCTGTGCAAAAGCTTTTGATCTTGATGAAATCCCAATAGTTCATTTTTGCCCTTGCTTCCCTTGCCTTTTGCATTGTTCCTAGGAAGATGTTGCTGCGGCAGAGGTCGAAGAGGTTGCTGCCTGTGTTCTCCTCAAGGATTTTGATGGATTCCTTTCGCACATTGAGGTCCTTCATCCATTTTGAGTCTATTTTTGTGGGTGGTGTAAGGAAATGGTCCAATTTCATTTTTCTGCATGTGGCTGTCCAATTTTCCCAGCACCATTTATTGAAGAGGCTGTCTTTTTTCCATTGGACATTCTTTCCTGCTTTGTCAAAGATTAGTTGACCATAGAGTTGAGGGTATATTTCTGGGCTCTCTATTCTGTTCCACTGATCTATGTGTCTTGCTAAAATTTATATGGAACCAGAAAAGACCTCGAATAGCCAAAGGGATATTGAAAAAGAAAGCCAACGCTGGTGGCATCACAATTCCGGACTTCAAACTCTATTACAAAGCTGTCATCATCAAGACAGCATGGTACTGGGTATTCATCCTTTCTGATGGAGGTATAATACTCCATTGTATATATGGACCATATCTTCTTTATCCATTCGTCCATTGAAGGGCATCACAGTTTGTTGACTATGGCCATTGCTGCTATGAACATTGGGGTACAGATGGCCCTTCTTTTCACTACATCTGTATCTTTGGGGTAAATACCCAGTAGTGCAATTGCAGGGTCATAGGGTAGCTCTATTTTTAATTTCTTAAGGTATCTCCAAACTGTTTTCCAAAGTGACTGCACCAACTTGCATTCCCACCAACAACGTAAGAGGGTTCCCCTTTCTCCATATTCTCCCCAACACCTGTTGTTTACTGTCTTGTTAATTTTGGCCATTCTAAATGGTGTAAGGTGGTATCTCAGTGTGGTTTTGATTTGGATCTCCCTGATGGCTAATGATAATGAACATTTTTTCATGTGTCTGTTAGCCATTTGTGTATCTTCTTTGGAGAAGTGTCTGTTCATGTCTTCTGCCCATTTTTTGACATGATTATCTGTTTTGTGTGTATTGAGTTTGAGAGAGAGAGAGAGTGAGAGAGAGCATATCAAGGGGAGCAGCAGGCAAGACCCTGGGATCATGATCTGAACCCAAGGTGGTCACTTAAAGTGGCTCCTGATGGAGCCACCAGGAGTCCCATGGGACTTCTTTCTGATGGATAGACAGCATTTCTCCTGTTTTATTAGATGAGTATGTGAGGATTAAAAAAAAAAAAAAAAGCTCAGTTATATTGAATAATTAAATAATTGAACAAGCACAATGCTAACAGTTTCATAGGCATTTGAAACTTAATTTTTTAGAAGACTTTATTCATTTGAGATAGTGCAAGCAAGAGAGCAGGATCAGGGAAGCAGAAGAAGAAGGAAAAGCAGGCTCCCTACTGATCAGAGAGCCTGAGGTTGGGCTCGATCCCAGGATCCCAGGATCATGACCTGAACTGAAGGCAGACACTTAACCAACTGAGACACCCAGGCACCACTAAACTTAATTTTTGTGGCAACCATATAGTTATTTCTGCTTATCATGCCCATTTTATAAATAAGAAAACACAGAGCTTAGGGGAGCCTGGGTGGCTCAGTGGTTTAAAGCCTCTGCCTTTGGCTCAGGTCATGATCCCAGAGTCCTGGGATCGAGCCCTACATCTGGCTTTCTGCTCCACGGAGAGCCTGCTTCTCCCTCTCTCTCTCTGTCTGCCCCTGCCTACTTGTGATCTCTGTCTGTCAAATAAATAAATAAAATCTTAAAAAAAAAAAGAAAAGAAAGAAAGCACAGAGCTTAAAAAAGTTATAGCCCAAAATACACTACTAGAAAATAGAGGGGCTAGGATTCAAACCTGGTTCTGACCCTAAATTCTAGCTCTTCTAAATGACATTAGATTTCATATATGATACACATAATAGGAACCTGAGAAAGGGAATTCCCATGATTCAATGCAAGCAGCAGCCCTGCATCAGTTCATGATTATAAACTCAATTGACCATCAAGGCAGACATCCATGTAAATTTATTCTCAAACCTCCTGACCTGCCCACAATCAATAAAAGTAAATTTGAAAATCTTTTTCATCTCATCATGTGATCCAAATTAAACGATTCACCTGTCTGTCTCTAACTAAGCTTGTAAAGATGAGTAGAAATCAGGACTTCAATAAAAGTCAGGGTCTTTCCCTTCTCCATCCTTTAACTGTTGCCAAGGCTAAGAGTCCAGTCTTGTTGGGAACACTGAACCCTCTATAAATCTGCTTTGATTGTATTCTAAAAGAGTAGCATTGCTTTGAAAGGCTAAAGCTTGGGCCATGCCAGTCCACAGATTGTCTGTCGACAGATTTTAAGTAATTATAGCAGGTAACCTGTCTGGCTCCATTACAGAATTTAATAGTGAGCAAATAAATATTTTTACAGCTTTGGTGTTACTTTTGATGTTGAAACCCAAATCCACAAAAAATCTTTGGGTACCATATGCTAAGTGCTGTCAAAGCGAAGAAAAATTATCAGTGTCTTTGGAGTTCCAATTGTCACTTACACGGTAACCTATAAAGTGGGGTATGTGCAACTTGGAATTCAACTTTAGTGGACATTCCTCTCATTTTTAAATGGCAAATGAATACAAATGACAGTAATGACACGGCCATTAGTGCTGATCTCCAGATTAACGAATCAGTTTCACATCTGTTAGGATTTTTTGAATAGTCAACTTGAATCCTTTCAACGGTTACTTAATTAAAGGGAATTAGGACTTTAGCAATATGGCAATTTAATTTTTAAAAAATGGGAGAGAAGTGTCACAGCTACATCTTTCATTCATTTTAATTTGAGAAAATGTATTATCTTCTCAGAGAATATCAAAGAGAAGCTGAAAAGCATTTTTCCCCAAAGAAAAGTGGGTTATAATAATATGAATCACAAAGTTGCCTCATATTCGGTTGTCATTTAGTCAATGTTATTAACTTGGTTTTATAATAGCTTAAGGAGGTAGAGTCTCATAGAGTAATTCAATCAGTAAGAGCAAGTTCTTTAACCCCTGTTACAGCAAATCTCTTCTATTGATTTTTAGGGCATGTGGCAAATGAGGAGAAATGCAAAGCAATTATAATTCTATATGGAATATCAGACCTTACAAGCAGTTGGAGCTGGGAGCTCATGTTTGTTCATTCATTGCTATATGAGCTCTAGTCTATCCATTTCAAGAGTTATTAGGGTATTTAAAATACTACTCTGAATGTTATCCATAATTTTGGACCCATATCTTTTAATTTCTTGGAGAACAATATATGTTATAGGTCCAGTTTCCTAGCTGCATTGGCATTCCTGAATGTTATGCATTTAGAGATACTCACTGGGTCAAGGCCTCAAAACATTTACTACTGTCTTTGTTTAAAAAATGTCTTAAGGTACATCAGATTATTTTTATTCAAATACCAAAAACCCAATACACAATGCCCATTTTTCAAGATGCTAACCTTTTTTTTTTTTTTTTTTTGGATGAGAGTTACTTTTATATCACCAACAAAAATATATCTACCTTTTCTACTTCTTTTTTTTTTACTTCTAATCACATTTATGCTTTAAAAAAAAAAATCTGGTTAGTGATTCAGTGCTTTTGAAGGGAAGTAGGAAAATCATTCCTTGGGGCTGAGAGATGATGAAGGACCGAAAGAAACAGGATTACAAAGGTCTTGGAGCTAAGAGACAATGAAAGAAAGAAATGAACAAGGAACAAAATAACATAGATCTGGGCTATTCTGAGACTCTCCTTTCAAATCCTGTGTATCTTACTTAAAAACAAATCTGCTACTAATTTCATTTAAATTTATTTAAATATTTGATATTAAACTACTTGCCTAAGATGAAACTCTGCTCTGTTGTGTCTGAAGGAAAACAAGGAGACTGGGATACCTAGAGCAGCAGGTGAGTAAATGATGTGGAGATGAAGTTGGGAAGGAAGCCAGGGACCCGGTGATAGTAAGACCAAGCCTACTGAGGACTGTAGATTTCTTTAAATCCTAACACAAACTCTAACACAATCTAAAATTTTATTATATATGTTTTATATTATAATATTGAAATACACACAAAAGAGGAGAGAACATTCATATACCCATCAGTCATATTTAATAATTATTAAGAAGTTGCCATGCTTACAATTCTATCTACCCATCTCGGTGCAATTTTACTCATATTTATTTATTTCTGAAATAAATATAAATCCCAGATCTCATATTATTTCATTTCTTCTTGCTGAGTATGTAGCTCTAAAAGCTATTGTTCCACTTAACCAAGTTAGCGTTTCTTCGTTATATGTACTATTCAGTTTAGATATAACATTTTTTTTAAAAATATGATCTCCTCTAGCTACCATATTGGGCTGAAATTACAAATCCATTACATGCATAATATTTGATTATGATTTCTCTTTAATCTCCTTTAATTTGGAGCAGTGCCTCTCTCTTCTTCCACTACCCTACTTTCACCATGCTATTGATGTGCTGAATGTATATGGTCTTTTTTACTAATAGAGGAAGGATTTGTCTGCTTGTTTCATTGTGATGTCACTTGTTTCTCCTCTCTCTCTATTTTCTTTTCTCTTTCTTTTTAAAATTTTTGTAAGCTAGAAGTTAGTTGAAATGTCTTGATTGGATTTTTCCAAATGAATGAGGCTATGTACTTTAGATTGCCTCCCAGCAAGGGGTACAAACTGTCTGGTCGCCGGAGGATTAGTGAGGTTAAGATTGATCTCTGTGTTCCAGGGGTGACAGCCTTATCCCCTCACTGTGTAATTCTCTATCAGCATTTCATCTGATCATCTATTGATAATTTTTGCCTAAGTCAATTATTTCATTAGGGTGTGCTAACTGGGAGTTTTCTAATTCTGCCAGCCTTTCCATATTTATTAGCTAGAATTATGTACAAAAGAATTTTCTCTAAACATCAGGTGCTATTGTTCCTTTTAAATACATTTTCTACAGGAAAGGCAAAATATATGTTGAAGATTTTTTTCTTTAAATGACCGTTTTCAGTGGAAGGAGTTCATATCATACTTACTAGCAATGTTATCTCTTTCTTATTGTCTTTCTTTGAAATATCTATTTATATATCAATTAAATATATATATATCCATATATATATATATATGGATATATAGAGATTATAGATTATAGATGGGTAATATGTAGATTTTATATGTTCAATATGCTTCTATATATTATAATAATTATTGGTTTTTGATGCTGAAATTTTCTCAATTTTGTCCAAAGCAAATCCCTTTGGTTAGGATATACACTTTTGTCCTTTTAATATGACCTTGTTCTTCCTTAAAAGCTTGTTTGCTTTCTGGCACAATAAAATGCTTCTTCTCATCTCTTGTATTTCCTATCCCATCCTGGGTTAGCCAATCCTCCCAAAAATCTGAGTTCTTTTTAGTGAGGAAGACAGTGACCACTCTCAAAGCAGTAAATATATTCATTGCTGAGTTCATTCTTAAATCACTGGAAATAGGGAAAAAGTATTTTGAAAAAAAATAATCAGAATCCATACGGGTATACCTAAGTGAAATATAAAATAGTTGAATTTTATTTGTTTTATTCTTAAAACTCTTTTCTTTTAACTAAGAAATACTGGTTCCAAATGATTTTAAATAATGGTTTAATTTACTTTATCATTCAATGTATAAAAGTTTCAAAACAGCAATACTAATATTGTTACTTAAAAAAAGACTACTAAATGAAGCTTAAGATTTCTTCCCAGCAAAGGCAACAGTTAACAAAACCAAAAGACATCTGACAGAATGGGAGAAGATATTTGCAAACGAAATATCAGATAAAGTGCTAGTATCCAAAATCTATAAAGAACTTCTCAAACTCAACACCCGAAGAACAAATAATCCAATCAAGAAATGGGCAGAGGAAATGAACAGACATTTCTGCAAAAAAGATGTAGAGATGGCCAACAGACACATGAAAAAGTGCTCCACATCACTCGGCATCAGACAAATACAAATCAAAACCACAATGAGATACCACCTTACACCAGTCAGGATGGCTAAAATTAACAAGTCAGGGAATGACAGATGCTAGTGAGAATGAGGAGAAAGGAGAACCCTCCTACACTATTGGTGGGAATGCAAGCTGGTGCAACCACTCTGGAAAGGAGCATGGAGGTTCTTCAAAAAGTTGAAAATATAGCTACCTACAACCCAGAAATTGCATTACTGGGTATTTACCCTGAAGATACAAATGTAGTGATCTGAAGGGGCATGTGTACCTGAATGTTTTAGCAGCAATGTCCACAATAGCCAAAAGACATCTAGGAAAGAACGTAGATGTTCATCAACAGATAAATGGATAAAGAAGAGTGGTATATATATATATATATATATATATATATATATATATATATATATATATATATATAATGCAGCCATCAAAGGAAATGAAATCTTGCCATTTGTGATGATGTGGATGAAATTAGAGGGTATTATGCTTAGTGAAATAAGTCAGTCGGAGAGAGACAACTATCATATGATCTCCCTGATATGAGGAAGTGGAGATGCAACGTGGGGAGTTTGGGGGGTAGGAAAAGAATAAATGAAACAAGATGGGATCAGGAGGGAGACAAACCATAAGACACTCTGAATCTCACAAAACAAACAGGGTTGCCGGGGTAGGGGGTAGGGAGAGGGTGGTAGGGTTAGGGACATTGGGGAGGGTATGTGCCATGGTGAGTGCTGTGAAGTCTGTAAACCTAGCAATTCACAGACCTGTGCCCCTGGGGCTAATAATACATTATATGTTAATAAATTTAAAAAATTTAAAAAAAATTTCTTCCAAGATCTACTTGTCCTTTGAATGTGTTCCATTTTGTGTATATAGTCAAAATACTATGCCTTGAAGTCACTTGAAAAAAATATATTTTATGTAGACTATTTAACCAACTTGATATATAATTAGGTTCATTCATTTCAGTATGCTCTTACTTTTAAGGATTGCTTTTTTACCTCTCAGTTTAATTTCACTTTTGAAATTATGTTATCTTTGGATTATTCCATAGTCTAAAGTCTGTAACATGGTATGTTAGAGGAATTTTGTTTCCATTGCTAATCCTTCCCTTTCCTTTGGGGAACTTTTTTGTTTATTTATACTACCACTATTAATTGCAAATATAAGGAAAGACAATATGTTATATATATATTGGACTCTTTTCATGTATAAGGACCTTTTTGATTCCTTTTTACTGCTTCATGCTATTTTATTAGTATGGAATTATTGGCAATGTTAGCTTGTAATTTGATAGGATAATATATTGCAGGAGGAGTGAGGCAAAGGCAGAGGCAAGGAAACCAGTTAGAAGGCTATGGCAATAGATTACATGCAGATAGTTGGACTAGGGCAATAGACTAGGTGGAAGTGATGAGAAATGGTTAAAGTTAAGAAATATTTTGAAGAGGCAGTAATTTGGAGTTACTGATACCTTGGATATGGGATGAAAGAAAAAAGTGACAAATCCACATTTTGTGCCTATACAAGGAGGGGAATATATACTGCCACATACCAAAGAAGAAGCTGGTATAGATGTAGGGAATTGCAAATATTCATTTTGGGACATATTAATTTGAGATTTTTTTTAGATGTGCAAGTGAAAATTATGTATAGATCATTAAATGTGTGAATTTGAAATTCAAAGAAGATTAGGATGAAGCATTAATAATTGAATTCTGTCCTTGAATTTTCCATTTAGCATTGTGATTAAAATTTGAAGTTTCTGGAGCACCTGGATGGCTCAGTGGTTTAAAGCCTCTGCCTTTGGCTCAGATCATGATTTCAGAATCCTAGGATCAAGCCCCGACTCAGGCTCTCTGCTAAGCAGAGAGTGTGCTTCCACCTCTCTCTCTGCCTGCTTCTCTGCCTACTTGTGATCTCCATCTGTCAAATAAATAAATAAAATCTTAAAAAAAAAAAAAACACTGAAGTTTCTTTCCTGAACAGTTGTAGTTTAGATCTTATCTCTGGCAGTTATTATATTACCTTGAACAAATCACTAGAAAATGAAAAACCATGTACGATGTCTATAAAATGATGATAATAATAACATCTCAAAAATTAATTAATAATAAAAAATTATATATAAAATACTTAGCATAGGGTCTAGCATTTTATATACTTTTTTTCTTTCTTTCTTTCTTTATTTTTTTTTTTTTCGAGAGAGCATGCTTGAGCAGGGAAGAAGTAGAGGGAGAGGAAAAAATCTTTTTTTTTTTTTTCTTAGTGTGACTCTATCTTTTTTTATTTTTTTTACAATTTTTTAAATTTAATTTTTTCCAGTGTAACAATTCATTGTTTATGCACCACACCCAGTGCTCCATGCAATATGTGCCCTCCATAAAATCCACCACCTGGCTCCCCCAACATCCTACTCCCTGCCCGTTCAAAACCCTCAGATGGTTTTTCAGAGTCCATAGTCTCTCATGATTCATCTCCCCTTCCAATTTCCCTCAACTCCCTTCTCCTCTCCATATCCCCATGTCCTCTGTGTTATTTGTTATGCTCCACAAATAAGTGAAACCATATGATAATTGACTCTCTCTGCTTGATTTATTTCACTCAGCATAATCTCTTCCATTCCTGTCCATGTTGATACAAATACTCCATAGTGTATGTGGACCACATCTTCCTTATCCATTCATCCGTTGAAGGATATCTTGGTTCTTTCCACAGTTTGGTGACCGTGGCCATTGCTGCTATGAACATTGGGGTACAGATGGCCCTTCTTTTAGCTAAATCTGTATCGTTGGGGCAAATACCCAGCAGTGCAATTGCAGGGTCATATGGAAGCTCTATTTTTAATTTCTTGAGGAATCTCCACACTGTTCTCCAAATTGGCTGCACGAACTTGCATTGCCACCAACAGTGTAAGAGGGTTCCCCTTTCTCCACATCCTCTCCAACACATGTTGTTTCCTGTCTTGCTAATTTTGGCCATTCTAACTGGTGCAATGTGGTATCTCAATGTGGTTTTAATTTGAGTCTCCTTAATGGCTAGCAATGATGAACATTTTTTCATATGTCTGATAGCCATTTGTATGTCTTCATTGGAGAAGTGTCTGTTCATGTCTTTTGTCCATTTTTTGACATGATTATCTGTTTTTTGTGTGTTGAGTTTGAGAAGTTCTTTATAGATCCTGGATATCAACCTTTTGTCTGTACTGTCAATTGCAAATATCTTCTCCTATTCTGTGGGTTGCCTCTTTGTTTTGTTGACTGTATCCCTCGCTGTGCAGAAGCTTTTGATCTTGATGAAGTCCCAAAAGTTCATTTTCACATTTATTTCATTTGCCTTTGGAGACATATCGTGAAAGAAGTTGCTGTGGCTGATATCGAAGAGGTTACTGCCTATGTTCTCCTCTAGGATTCTGATGGATTCTTGTCTCACGTTGAGGTCTTATATCCATTTTGAGTTTATCTTTGTGTACAGTGTAAAAGAATGGTTGAGTTTCATTCTTCTACATATAGCTGTCCAATTTTCCCAGCACCATTTATTGAAGAGACCGTCTTTTTTCCACTCTGTATTTTTTCCTGTTTTGTCGAAGATTATTTGACTGTAGGGTTGAAGGTCCATATCTGGGCTCTCTACTCTGTACCACTGGTCTATGTGTCTGTTTTTATGCCAGTACCATGCTGTCATGGTGATCACAGCTTTGTGGTAAAGCTTAAAATTAGATAACATGATGCCACCAGTTTTGGGTTTTTGTTTGTTTGTTTGTTTATTTATTTATTTATTTTCAGCATTTCCTTAGCAATTCGGAGTCTCTTCTGATTCCATACAAATTTTAGGATTATTTGCTTCAGCTCTTTGAAAAATACCAGTCATCTGTGAAGAGAGAGTTTGACTTCTTCATTGCCAATTTGGATACCTTTTATTTCTCTTTGTTGTCTGATTGCTGTTGCTAGGACTTCTAATACTATGTTGAACAAGAGTGGTGAGAGTGGGCATCCTTGTCGTGCTCCTGATCTCAACAGGAAGGATTTGAGCTTTTTCCCATTGAGGATGATATTTGCTGTGGGTTTTTCATAGATAGATTTTATGAAGTTGAGGAATGTTCCCTCTATCCCTATCCTTTGAAGCGTTTTAATCAGGAATGGATGCTGGATTTTGTCAAATGCTTTTTCTGCATCAATTGAGAGGGAGGACCATGTGGTTCTTCTTTCTTCTCTTATTGATTCTATCACATTGATTGATTTGCGAATGTTGAACCATCCTTGCAACCCAGGGATGAATCCAACCTGCTCATGGTGGATAATCTTTTTAATGTGCTATTGGATCCTATTTGCTAGGATCTTGTTGAGAATTTTAGCATCCATATTCATCAGTAATATTGGTCTGAAATTCTCCTTTTTGGTGAAATCTTTGCCTGGTTTGGGGATCAGGGTAATGCTGGCTTCATAAAAAGATTCTGGAAGTTTTCCTGAAACAGCATCAGGAGAATAGGTGTTATTTCTTCTTTTAAAGTTTGATAGAATTACCCAGGGAATCTGTTAGGTCCTGGGCTCTTGTTTTTTGGGAGGTTTTCGATTACTGCTTCAATCTCGTTACTAGATATCGGTCTATTCAGATTGGCAATTTCTTCTTGGTTCAATTTTGAAGTTTATAGTTTTCCAGGAATACATCCATTTCATCCAGGTTGCTTAAGTAATTGGCATATAACTGTTGATAATAACTTCTGATGATGTTTCTATTTCCTTGGCGTTAGTTGTGATCTCTCCCTTTTCATTCATAATTTTATTAATTTGGGCCTTCTCTCTTTTCTTTTGGATTAGTGTGGCCAATGGTTTATCGATCTTATTGATTTTTTTCAAAAAACCAGCTTCTAGTTTCATTGATGCGTTCTACTGTATCTCTAGTTTCTATCTCATTGATCTCTGCTCTAATCTTGATTATTTCCCTTCTTGTGTGTGGAGTTGGCTTAATTTGTTGTTGATTCTCCAGTTCTTTAAGGTGTGGAGACAGCTGGTGTATTCTGGATTTTTCAATTTTTTTGAGGGATGCTTGGATGGCTATGTATTTCCCCCTTAGGACTGCCTTTGCTGTCCCATAGGTTTTGGGCTGAAGTGTCTTCATTCTCATCGGTTTCCATGAATTGTTTAAATTCTTCCTTGATCTCCTGGTTGATCTAAGCATTCTTAAGCAAGGTGGTCTTTAGCTTCCAGGTGTTTGGGTTCCTTCCAAACTTTTCCTTGTGATTGAGCTCCAGTTTCAAAGCACTATGATCTGAGAATATGCAGGGAATAATCTCAGTCTTTTGGTATCAGCTGAGCCCCGATTTGTGACCCAGGATGTGATTTATTCTTGAGAAGGTTCCATGTGCACTTGAGAAGAATGAGTATTCTGTTGTTTTAGGGTGGAATGTTCTGTATATATCTATGAGGTCCATCTGGTTCAATGTGTCATTCAATGCTCTTGTTTCTTTATTGATTTTCTGTTTGGATGATCTATTACTGAGAGTGTTGTGTGAAAATCTCCTACTATTAATGTTTTCATATCAATATGACTCTTTATCTTGATAACAGTTTTCTTGTGTAATTGGCTGCTCCCATATGGGGGGCATCAATATTTACAGTTGTTAGATCTTATTGGTGGATAGTCCCTTTAAAAAATTATGTAGTGTCCTTATGTATCTCTGACTACAGTCTTTAGTTTAAAATCTAATTTATCTGATATGAGAATTACCACCCTGGCCTTCTTTTGAGGCCCACTGGCATGAAAGATGCTTCTCCACACCTCACTTTCAGTCTGCGTGTATCCTTAGGTTTGAAATGAGTGTCTTGTAGACAACATATGGATGCTTACTGTCATTTTATCCAATCTGCAACCCTGTGTCATTTTATGGGCATATTTCGGCCATTCACATGAGAGTGATTATTGAGAGATACGTTTTTATTGATATCATGTAACCTTCGAAGTCTTTCTTTTTGTAGATTGTCTCCTATATTTCTGTTCAATGATATTCTTGGGATTTTACCTCTTTTATAGAACCCCCCTTAATATTTCCTGCACTGTTGGCTTGGTGGTTGCATACTCTTTTAAACCTTGCTAGTCTTGGAAACTCTTTATCTCTCCATCCATTTTGAATGTAAGTCTTGCTGGATAAAGTATTCTTGGCTGCATGTTCTTCTCATTTAGTGTCCTGAAAACATCTTGCCAGCCCTTTCTCTCTTTCAAGGTTTCTGTGAACAGGTCTGACGTTATTCTGATGGGCTTTCCTCTGTACATAAGGAACTTCTTAGTCCTATCTGCTTTCAAGAGGTCCTGTCTACAATTATGATTCATCATTCTCACTCTCAAGTGTCTTGAGGTCTTTCTAGATTTCATAATCTTGGGGAAGACTGTTCTGCCTCTAGTACATGAATGCTGGTTTTATTCACAAGATTGGGAAAATTTTCATGGAAAATTTTTTCAACTATATCTTCTAGTCTTCTTTCTTTCTCCTCCCCCTCAGTGATTCCAATAATTCTGACATTGAAACATTTCATGGCATAATTTATTTCCCTAATTCTGTTTTCATGGCTTCTAAGCTGTTTGTTCCAGGTTTCTTCCTGATCCTTTCTATCTGCTTATCCTCCAGATCACCAATTCTATCTTCTGTCTCAGTTACCCTAGCTTTTAGAGAATTTAGATTAGATTGGAACTCATTGAGAACATTGTGAACATCATGCCTCATGGCTTTCAGTTCTTCCCTAATCAATTCCATTTTGTCCATGGCTTTATCCAACCTAGCTATTGCCTTGATAATTGTTAGCCTGAATTCCCTTTCTGACATATTGTCTAGGTCCATAGCAATTAGCTTTGTTGCAGAAGGCCCAGCCTCTGAATTTTTCTTCTGTTGGGCATTCCTTCTCCTAGTCATTTTGGTGAGAGATGGCTGAATGGATGTAGCTGAATGTATCGACCATGGTGTAGGCAAGGTGCACACTGGAGCTCTTCTGAGCAATCAAGAGTCCCCTCCCAAACGAAAGAAAAAATAAAGTAAAAAAAAAAAAAAAAGAGAGAGAGAGAGAGAGGACAAAAAGAAAGATAAAATAAAAGTGGTGGCCCAGCCCAAATGGGCCCCAAGGTAAGATTTATCAAGTATACAAAGAAAAACAGACAAACAAAAAGAATGATAAAAGTAGATGACAAGAGAAAAAAAATACATAAAAACAAAACAAAACAACAAAAAAGAACCTTGTCAAAAAGAACCCCAAGTTTAAAATTTATATACCGCCAGGACAAAAACAAATACACAGAAACACTGGTGGGAGAAAAAGATGTGAGAGTGGTTATAAATTCTCAGTGTGGGTGAGGAAGGTTATTTTGATTCTTCCTGGATGTATCTTGATATCTTTGTTAAAGGACTCAACTTTCCTAAGATAAAGTGGGATTAAAAACTGGTTTACCTATAGTAGTAGCATAGATTGGGGAAAGGAGATTACCTTGAAGTTTAACTCTCTATGAATATGAAAAAATAAAAATAAAAAAAGAATAAACTAAACTAAAATAAAGTAAAATTTAAAAAGTTAAAAAATAGAAAAGCAAAAAAACACAGGTGTATGTAACAAGAAGTTCAGGTTAAAAGGTTATTATGGAATTTGATATACTGGACATCTCACTGTGATGGTAAATAGGTTAAAAAATAATCTATAAAAAAAATCACAAAAACAGACACATAGATCAATGGAACAGAATAGAGAGCCCAGAAATAGACCCTCAAATCTATGGTCAACTAATCTTCGACAAAGCAGGAAAGAATGTCCAATGGAAAAAAGACAGCCTTTTCAATAAATGGTGCTGGGAAAATTGGACAGCCACATGCAGAAAAATGAAATTGGACCATTCCCTTACACCACACACAAAAATAGACTCAAAATGGATGAAGGACCTCAATGTACGAAAGGAATCCATCAAAATCCTTGAGGAGAACACGGGCAGCAACCTCTTCGACCTCTGCCGCAGCAACATCTTCCTAGGAACAACGTCAAAGGCAAGGGAAGCAAGGGCAAAAATGAACTACTGGGATTTCATCAAGATCAAAAGCTTTTGCACAGCAAAGGAAACAGTTAACAAAATCAAAAGACAACTGACAGAATGGGAGAAGATATTTGCAAACGACATATCAGATAAAGGACTAGTGTCCAGAATCTATAAAGAACTTAGCAAACTCAACACCCAAAGAACAAATAATCCAATCAAGAAATGGGCAGAGGACATGAACAGACATTTCTGCAAAGAAGACATCCAGATGGCGAACAGACACATGAAAAAGTGCTCCATATCACTCGGCATCAGGGAAATACAAATCAAAACCACAATGAGATATCACCTCACACCAGTCAGAATGGCTAAAATCAACAAGTCAGGAAATGACAGATGCTGGCGAGGATGCGGAGAAAGGGGAACCCTCCTCCACTGTTGGTGGGAATGCAAGCTGGTGCAGCCACTCTGGAAAACAGCATGGAGGTTCCTCAAAATGTTGAAAATAGAACTGCCCTATGACCCAGCAATTGCACTATTGGGTATTTACCCTAAAGATACAAATGTAGTGATCCAAAGGGGCACATGCACCCGAATGTTTATAGCAGCAATGTCCACAATAGCCAAACTATGGAAAGAACCTAGATGCCCATCAACAGATGAATGGATCAAGAAGATGTGGTATATATACACAATGGAATACTATGCAGCCATCAAAAGAAATGAAATCTTGCCATTTGCAACAACATGGATGGAACTAGAGCGTTTCATGCTTAGCAAAATAAGTCAAGCAGAGAAAGACAACTATCATATGATCTCCCTGATATGAGGAAGTGGTGATACAACATGGAGGCTTAAGTGGGTAGAAGAAGAATAAATGAAACAAGATGGGATTGGGAGGGAGACAAACCATAAGTGACTCTTAATCTCACAAAACAAACTGAGGGTTGCCGGGGGGAGGGGGTTTGGGAGAAGGGGGTGGGATTATGGACATTGGGGAGGGTATGTGATTTGGTGAGTGCTGTGAAGTGTGTAAACCTGGTGATTCACAGACCTGTACCCCTGGGGATAAAAATATATGTTTATAAAAAATAAAAATTAAAAAAAGAAAAAAAAAATGAACCAGAATAGTGGGAATGGATTAAAAATAAAAGTTGTATCTATGAAGTAGTGGTGGTTCTTCTCTTGTCTTTTGTTGTTGTTGTTGTTGTTGTTGGTGGTGGTGGTGGTTTTCTAGGGGAGGGACCTGCCACATGGTTTTTCAGTCAGTGTTTCCTGAGTTAAATCCTCCTTCCCCCCTCAAGGGGGTGGGCTCTGAGGAAACCAGTTTTTCAGGCTTTTGTTCTCTGAAGGTTTTTTTGTTTGTTAGTTCATTTGTTTTCTCTCACCTTGGCAGCTTTTGATGGGTTTTGGAGGGTTAGAGGAAAGCAAACTACCCAGACCTCCCTCTCAAGAGAGCAGCCTCAGTCTGTTCCCCTCTGGGTGCTCCAGAGCACATAAATTCCACCTTGTTTCCAGTCAGGGTCTCTGGGTCACAGGAACTTTAGCTTGTACCCAAACCACGATAGCTGTGGCTGTCTGGGAAGCTCTAGACTCAGAGAGTTTCCAAGCAGTGATACTACACTGGGATTTTCCTGCTTGCCCAGGCTTGGAGTGCTCAGACTCTCTGAGTCCAAGGGAGCATTGGCTGGCATCTGCACGCACCTTTCTCAGGGAGTGGTGGGGGCGCAACTCAGACTCTGGTTGCTCAGTTTGCAAAGAGTGCAAAAGGCTGTGGTTCTGCTGGCTGGCAAGGCTCCCTCACCCTCAGGGGAGCTGCCACCCAGACTCTCTCAGGCACACTGGCAGCTCAGGGACCAAGACCTGGCTTCTTCGCTGAACTCTCTCTGGTTCAGCACCAGGAGTGGCTTTGCTGGGTCCGGGGACTTAAGCCCCTGTCCCTAACTGCCCTGATTCACACAATTTCCCTCCATGATCCTTTGCTCTTTTTGAGTGCTTTCAACCAGACTCCAAGTTAATGCTGGTTCACAGTCTCAGGGCACTCTCGTATTGGGGTATTACTTTCCAATGGGTTGCTTCTGGTGGCTCCCTTCCCCTTTTGTTTATCTTCTGATATCAGTCCTATGTTCCCACTCCACTTTACCTGCCCACTGGCATCTTCTGCACCCGTAGAGATCCAGAAGTGTATAATTCTTATCTCAGGCTGATTTCATGGGTGATCAGACTTCTTTGGTAGGTAATCAGCTCACTTTAGGGTACAGGTTGAAATAGCACCTCCTCCTACTTCCCAGCATCTTGTCTCCTCTGAGAGGGAAAATCTTAAGCAGGTTTCACAACCAGCACAGAACCCAATGCGGGGCTCCAACTCATGACACTGAGATCATGACCTAGCTGAAATCCAGTCTGATGCTTAACCAGATGATTTACCCAGGCATTCTTTTTTTTTTTTTTTTTTTTTTTTTTTTTTAAGTAGGCTCTACATTCAGCTTGGAGCCCAACATGGGGCTTGAACTCACAGTCCTCAGATCAAGACCTGAACTGAGATCCGGAGTCAGAAGCTTAATTGACTAAGTCACTCAGGCACTCTTAGCATTTTAGATCCTTTCAATTAATGTTGGATATTATTACTTTTTATTATTTACTTTTGGGGGCAACCTCAAGATTTATATAATTAATTCAACACATGTTATTTTACTTCTTTGTCTACCTTCCATGTTACCTGTGTTTATTATCTCCTGGCTTAAGGCAAGATAAAATTATATATATATATATAATTATAGATAAAATTATATATATAATATATATATAAATAAATATATAATTATAAAATTTTATATATATATATATATATATATATATATATATATATATATATATATCACAGCCCTGGCCTTTGAGAACCTCATGGTATCGCTATTCCCATAATACCATAATATAATTGAAGAATTTGACTGAAGTAAAGACTTGCATTTGTTTAAATAATGAGTTAGCAGAATGTTACTTTCTCCCTCCAGACATGCTTTGAACAAATTTGACCAAGAAACAATTGAAGAAATCTGGAAGTAAATTTCAATAAAACTAAATCTGATTATATTTTCATTTTGTCCTGGTGATGAGGGGAAGTATAGTCCTTCTATTTGGAATCCTGGACTTGCATATTGATTTATAGAACATAACAAATGTGTACAGAGTCCTTGCCTTTCTGATCACATCTCAGTCCAATAGTAGCATGTGTGATAAATCAATTGTTAGCTCAAATGGACAGGAGGATCAAACATAAATGGTGTGCAGGTGGAAGCTAGAAGGCAATGGGCCAAACAAACCTTTACTTGGAATTTACTTACCTGCATTAAAGAAGATGGGTGAATCTCTGAAAGGGAAGGGAGTTGATTTCTGCAATTACAAAAAAAGGAAACAGACTTAAAGTGGTGAAAAAAAAAAAGAATATACACAAATAGAAGGCAAGGACCTCTTTGTGTTTGACTTTTATGTATATGGATTCTCTCATGATACTAAGGACATATATATTATAGGCAGGAAACTGAGGCTTTGGAGGGGATGAACAACTTGCCCAGAGTCACTTAGCTAATAAATGAAGGAGTCTAGATTCTCAGCTCTGTCCACATAGTTACTCCCAGACTCTCACTCTGCCTATAACACTGCATTACAAGTTCATAGAAGACTCAGAACTGAATGATTTGTGACTTTTGCTGTCTTTCCTTTGAACTTCAGAGAAGCTATTCATTCCATTTTGTTGTAGGGAAAGATTCTGATTTAGAGTGAACATCATTGTCTGTTAAAATTTTTTTTTTTTAAGATTTTATTTATTTATTTGACAGAGAGAAATCACAAGTAGGCAGAGAGGCAGGCAGAGAGAGAGAGAGGAGGAAGCAGGCTCCCCACTGAGCAGAGAGCCCGATGTGGGACTCGATCCCAGGACCCCGAGATCATGACCTGAGCCGAAGGCTCAGGCTTAACCACTGAGCCACCCAGGCACCCCCTGTTAAAAATTTAATACATATTTCCCTGATTAGTTTTCAAATCAGCTCAATAAAGTAAAAAGAATTTTCCTCTAAAAATGAAGAAATTACGGCTTAGACCTTAAGTAATTTGTCCAAGTTCTTACATGTCACCCAGCAATTAAGGGAGTAGGAATTCTTTCTTGGGTTTCCGGAATCTAAATATTGTACTTTTCCTCATCCAACAGATCTCTCAGGCCAGAGGGCAAGTGAATTTCAGCAAAGTCAGCTTTTTATGACTTAGTTTCTTATTCCCTTTCTGCTTCTTTATCTTTTATGATGATACTAAAGCATCATTTCTATAAAGTCTCTTAAGAATGATCTGGGCAAGTTATTTACTCCCCCAGTGTGCTCCTATGACAAATTGTCTATAATAGCTATTCTCCTTTCTCCCTGAAATCTGCTGTAATAATCTGTCTTCCATACTAGAATGAGTTACTCAAGGTCAAGAGGTTGCTTAACATACCTTTGGAACTTGAATGCACTAAGTGAATTTTTCTCTAGAATCAAAATATCATTGTTATTTAGAAGGCTATATTTTCCCCTATTTTGCAGTTTAAAACAAAACAAAAAAAGCCTCTGTTGGGTATGATAGATAAATCAGGAGATAAGAGGATGCATTTAGAGTAAAGAGATATAAAGCAACTTAAAATGCATATGCATGGGGCACCTGGGTGGCTCATTAGGTTAAAACATCTGCCTTTGGCTCAGGTCATGATCCCCAGATCCTGGGATCCAGTCCCACATTAGGCTTTCTTCTCAGCGGGGAGCTTGTCTCTCCCTTTCCCTCTGCTTGTGCTCTCTACCTCCCTCTCAGTCGAATAAATAAGTAACATCTTAAAAAAAAATACATTTGCAATGATGTCACCCCATTTGCAAAAGGGGAAGAATATAAAAACAAAGCCTCATGGTTTACAAATTAGTGATGTGTTTGGCTCAGGTGAATATTGATGATTTTGCTTCAAGCATTGACTAGAATGTAGAGATAAGAGATGATTAGGTAACCCAGGTGCTGATATATATTTTTTAATTAAGAGCAAAGGATTGTTTAAAGATAAGAGAAGAAAGAAACTGGTATAAATGATTATTTTATAGTACATGGGGAATAGCTGAATGGATCCTCAAAGCCTGCCCTGAGGTTCTGATGCTACAGATCAAAAGAGATAAGAGTTTTCCGGTTGAAACATACAGATGTGTGAGACTGACTTCAGAGACCTCAGCAGGGGAGATTAGAGAGAAGGGAGCACCAAGGAATCCAGAATAACTAATCTCTTCTGAGAGAATGTGGAGTTGGAAAGACTTAAAGGCTTAGTAAGGAGTTCCAACATAGTACAGGCTGCCAAACAGAGCACACAAGAAACTAGGATAGATACAAGGTAGTAACATTTTACTTGAGGGACAGCTTGATGTAGTTGACAGGATATAGATTTAGGAATCACCCTGACCTTGATGAAACCTGTTTCATCTCTTACTACTTGTTAACTTCTTTGAACTTTACTTTCTGGGAAGCAAGGGACAAGCAGAGAAACTACTCAGTGGTTCATTTGGAAGTTTGGATGACACAATGCATGTGGAGAACATTACTTAGTATCTGGCACATTTTTCTTTTTCCATTCTTTACACTTCTGTTCTTTTGTGTGGTATTAAAGCTCTCTCCTTCTTAGTACAAGTATAAGAATAGGAGCAGATATTGGCATCTATTAGGGTAATACAAAAAAGATGAGATAAGAAAGAGGAAATGATGTAATAAAATATCAATAGAAAAATGGAGAGGAACTTTGAAAAAAAAAATACCAGAGCATATAGTATTTAGAATTATTTTACTGATAAGGGAAGAAAACTGGAATTTAGTTTCTCACAGTGAGACAATGGTACACAAATGACTAAATCCTTCTCTTCTTTAGTCTCATGTTTTTTTGTTTTTTGTTTTTTTTTTGTATCTGTGGAATGAATACAATAACTCCTGTACATCTGCATAAAAACTTGAGAAAGATGGAATATATAAGTCCATTAAAGAAGTTTAAACCTGCAACCATTGAATTATTGGACTACATCAAATTAAAACTGAGAAAGCTAGGTATGACTATTAAAACTCTGTTGTATTGATTTTCTAACCCCAAATTCAGATTGCCACACATTTACAGGTGAGTTAATTTACTAGATGTATAAATAAAACATCTAAATCATTCTCCTGTTATTAATGAGTAGGGAGCTAGACATAATACCTGAATATGACCAATTTAAATTCCTCCAAACAAAACAAATTATTCATTAAGACATCAGTGCTGTTATTAATCAAACATTGCTATAGAAATTAATTTTAAATGACATTTGAATCAATTACAAAATAACCTTAATAAACTCATAAATAATATTTATAAACAAATTTATAATTATTATTATTATTGCCATTATTAATCACAGCACTGAAGTTATTTTTTATTAAGTACCACATTTGATATTCTCAGCAATCCTGAAAATTGGTAGTGTGGCCCCACTACTTGTATTTAATAGATGAGAAAAAAATGATGCTCAGACTAGATTATTGGCTCAGAAAGAGGTCATAAAGTGAAAAAACAGAGCCAGGACTTGAACCAATACTTCCAATGTCAAATCTGTTGTCCTGCTACCTAAACTGAGCTTTGAGTAGGTACATTCAGCACCAGCTGTTTGGGGCTTCTGTGTATCAAAGTGTGAAATGTCACTAATAGGATCTGGCCATTGAATTTCCAGTCATCAGAAACTGTAAACCTAAGTCTCTTCCAGGCCACTGTTCCTAAATAAGTTCCTGTGATTAATTAATTAATTAATTAAGTTCCTGTATTAATATGGCTGCCATAACAAAGCAAAACAGAGGGTGTGACTTAAAAATGGAAATTACTTTTCTCATGGTTCTGGAGTTTAGAAGTACAAGATCAAGGTGTTGTCTGGGTTGGGTTCTACTAAGTCCTTTCTTGGCTTTTAGATTGCTGTCTTTTTCTGGTGCCTTGTCTTAGTCTTAGTTCTGTGTGTGCCTGTATCTTAGTTTCCTCTTCATAAAGGATACCAGTTATATTAAATCTACTCATTCATATGGCCATTCATATGGCCTCATTTTACATTAATTTCTTCTTAAAAGGCACTATCTCTAAATATGATCATATTCTAAGTTACTGGGAGTTAAGGCTTCATTACAGGAATTTGGTGAAGACACAGTTAGTCCCTCCCCTCTCTGTTTTCCCCAATTTTATTAAGCAATAAATGAAATATAACATTATATTAGTTTTAGGTATACAACCTAATAATTTTATATATGTATATGTTGTGAAATGACAACCATGATAAATTTTGTGAACATCCATCACCACACATAGTTACAATTCCTTTTTCTTGTGATGAAAACTTTAAAGATATACCCTTTTAGTAACTTTCAAATATTCCATAGAGTATTGTTAACTATTGTCACCATGCGGTATGTTAAGACCCAGAACATATTTAGCTTATAACTGAAAGTTTGCAACTTTTGGTAACCATTCTCCACTTAGCCCACACCATCCCTCCACCTCCTACTCCTTCTAAACACGAATCTGATCTCTGTAGCTATGAGTTTGTGTGTTTGTTTAGATTCCACATATAAATGAGACCATACAGCACTTGTTTTCCTCTGATTTATTTTACTTAGCATAATGCATTCAAGGCCCAACCATGTTTTAGCAATTGGCAGACTCTTCTTTTTTACAGTTAAGACACAAACACAAATGTGTAAACTATTATATTTAATATATTTTATATAATGTATAACTTATATAGTATATAAATTATATGTTTATATGTGTATAATAATTTAATGTATATAATGAATCCATAATGAAATATTAGTATATATTTAATGTATGTGATATATAGTAAATGTATAGTATGGAATATATATATTGATGTAATTGATATTAATGGTATGTATAGCTGATATAATATTGATTCATCCATTAATGGACACTCACATTGCTTAATATTATCCATTATCTCTATATCTTTGCTATTATAAATAATGCTGGAATGAACATAAGGGTACAGATACCTATTTGAGATAGTAATTTTGTTTCCTTCAGATATATACCCAGAAGTGGAATTGTTGGGTCATACGGTAGTCCTATTTTTTTAATTTTTAATTTTTTATAAACATATAAATGTATTTTTATGCCCAGGGGTACAGGTCTGTGAAGAGCCAGGTTTACATACTTCACAGCACTCACCATAGCACATACCCTCCCCAACATCCATAACCCCACCCCCTCTTGCTCCCCCCCTCCCCCCAGCAAACCTCAGTTTGTTTTGTGAGATTAAGAGTCACTTATGGTTTGTCTCCCTCCTGATCCCATCTTGTTTCATTTACTCTTTTCCTACCCCCCAAAACCCCCATGTTGCATCTCCCCTTCCTCATATCAGGGAGATCATATGATACTTGTCTTTCTCCGACTGACTTATTTCACTAAGCATGATACCCTCTAGTCCCATCCACATTGTTGCAAATGGCAAGATTTCACTCCTTTTGATGTCTGCATAGTATTCCATTGTGTATATATACCACATCTTCTTTTTCCATTCATCTATTGATGGACATCTAGGTTCTTTCCATAGTTTGGCTATTGTGGACATTGCTGCTATAAATATTCAGGTGCACGTGCCCCTTCGGATCACTACATTTGTATCTTTAGGGTAAATACCCAGTAATGCAATTGCTGGGTCATAGGGTAGTTCTATTTTCACCTTTTTGAGGAACCTCCATGCTGTTTTCTTTTCTTTTTTTTTTTTTTAAGATTTATTTATTTACTTGACAGACAGAGATCACAAGTAGGCAGAGAGGCAGACAGAGAGAGAGAGAGAGGAGGAATCAGGCTCCTTGCTGAGCAGAGAGCCCGATGCGGGGCTCGATCCCAGGACCCAGGGATCACGACCCGAGCCGAAAGCAGAGGCTTTAACCCACTGAGCCACCCAGGTGCCCCTCCATGCTGTTTTCCAGAGTGGTTGCACCAGCTTGCATTCCCACCAACAGTGTAGGAGGGTTCCCCTTTCTCTGCATCCTCGCCAGCATCTATCATTTCCTGACTTGTTGATTTTAGCCATTCTGACTGGTGTGAGGTGATATCTCATTGTGGTTTTGATTTGTATTTCCCTGATGCCAAGCGATGTGGAGCACATTTTCATGTGTCTGTTGGCCATCTAGATATCTTCTTTGCAGAAATGTCTGTTCATGTCCTCTGCCCATTTCTCAATTAAATTATTTGTTCTTTGGGTGTTGAGTTTGCTAAGTTCTTTATAAATTTTGGATACTAGCCCTTTATCTGATATGCCATTTGCAAATATCTTTCTCATCCCATCAGCTGTCTTTTGGTTTTGTTAATTGTTTCCTTTGCTGTGCAAAAGCTTTTGATCTTGATGAAGTCCCAATAGTTCATTTTTGCCCTTGCTTCCCTCGCCTTTGGTGATGTTCCTAGGAAGAAGTTGCTGCTGCTGAGGTCGAAGAGGTTGCTGCCTGTGTTCTCCTCAAGGATTTTGATGGATTTCTTTCTCACATTGAGGACCTTCATCCATTTTAAGTCTATCTTCATGTGGGGTGTAAGGAAATGGTCCAATTTCATTTTTCTGCATGTGGCTGTCCAATTTTCCCAGCACCATTTATTGAAGAGGCTGTCTTTTTTCCATTGGACATTCTTTCCTGCTTTGTCAAAGATTAGTTGATCATAGAGTTGAGGGTATATTTCTGGGCTCTCTATTCTGTTCCATTGTTTTTGTGCCAGTACCATGCTGTCTTGATGATGACAGCTTTTTAATAGAGCTTGAAGTCTGGAATTGTGATGCCACCAAGTTTGGCTTTCTTTTTCAACATTCCTTTGGCTATTCAAGGTCTTTTCTGGTTCCATATAAATTTTAGGATTATTTGTTCCATTTGTTTGAAAAAAATGGGTGGGATTTTGATAGGGATTGCATTAAATGTATAAATTGCTTTAGGTGGCATTGACATTTTCACAATATTTGCTCTTCCAATCCAGGAGCATGGAACTTTTTTCATTTCTTTGTGTCTTCCTCAATTTCCTTCATGAGTACTTTATAGTTTTCTGGTTATAGATTCTTAGCCTCTTTAGTTAGGTTTATTCCTAGGTATCTTATAGTTTTGGGTGCAATTGTAAATGGGATTGACTCCTTAATTTCTTTTTCTTCTTTCTTGTTGGTAGTGTAGAGAAATGCAACTGATTTCTGTGCATTGATTTTTATATCCTGACACTTTACTAAATTCCTGCTCAAGTTCTTGCAGTTTTGGAATGGAGTCTTTTGGGTTTTCAACATATAGTATCATATCATCTGCAAAGAGTGAGAGTTTGACTTCTTCTTTGCCGATTTTGATGCCTTTAATTTCTTTTTGTTGTCTGATTGCTGAGGCTAGGACTTCTACTGCTATTTTGAATAGCAATGGTGATAACGGACATCTTTGCCATGTTCCTGACCTTAGTGGAAAAGCTTTCAGTTTTTCTCCATTGAGAATAATATTTGCGGTGAGTTTTTCATAGATGGCTTTGATAATATTGAGGTATGTGCCCTCTATCCCTACACTTTGAAGAGTTTTGATCAGGAAGGGAATGCTGTACTTTGTCAAATGCTTTTTCAGCTTCTTTTGAGACTATCATATGGTTCTTGTTCTTTCTTTTATTAATGTGTTGTATCACATTGATTGATTTGCAGATGTTGAACCAAACTTGCAGCCCTGGAATAAATCCCACTTGGTCGTGGTGAATAATCCTTTTAATGCACTGTTGAATCCTATTGGCTAGTATTTTGGTGAGAATTTTCTCATCTGTGTTTATCAAGGATATTGGTCTGTAATTCTCTTTTTTGATGGGATCCTTGTCTGGTTTTGGGATCAAGGTGATGCTGGCCTCATAAAATTAGTTTGGAAGTGTTCCTTCTATTTCTATTTTTTGGGACAGTTTCAGGAGAATAGGAATTAGTTCTTTAAATGTTTGGTAGAATTCCCCCGGGAAGCCATCTGGCCCTGGGCTTTTGTTTGTTTGAAGATTTTTGATGACTGTTTCATAACCTTACTGTTTATGGGTCTGTTCCAGTTTTCTATTTCTTCCTGGTTCAGTTGTGGTAGTTTATGTTTCTAGGAATGCATCCATTTCTTCCAGATTGTCAAATTTGTTGGCATAGAGTTTCTCATAGTATGTTCTTATAATTGTCTGTATTTCTTTGGTGTTAGTTGTGATCTGTCCTCTTTCATTCATGATTTTATTTATTTGGATTCTTTCTCTTTTCTTTTTGATAAGTCTGGCCAGGGGTTTATCAATATTATTAATTCTTTCAAAGAACCAGCTCCTAGTTTTGTTGATTTGTTCTATTGTTTTTTTAGTTTCTATTTTATTGATTTCTGTTCTGACCTTTATGATTTCTCTTCTCCTGCTGGGTTTAGGGTTTCTTTCTTGTTCTTTCTCCAGCTCCTTTAGGTGTAGGGTTAGGTTGTGTACCTGAGACCTTTCTTGTTTCTTGAGAAAGGCTTGTACCGCTATATATTTTCCTCTCAGGACTGCCTTTGTTGTGTCCCACAGATTTTGAATCGTTGTATTTTCATTATCATTTGTTTCCATGAATTTTTTCAATTCTTCTTTAATTTCCTGGTTGACCAATTCATTCTTTAGAAGTATGCTGTTTAGTCTCCATGTATTTGAGTTCTTTCCAAATTTCCTCTTGTGATTGAGTTCTAGCTTCAGAGCATTGTGGTCTGAAAATATGCAGGGAACGATCCCAATCTTTTGATACCAGCTGAGACCTGATTTAGGACGCAGGATGTGGCCTATTCTGGAAAATGTTCCATGTGCAGTAGAGAAGAATGTGTATTCTGTGGCTTTGGGATGAAATATTCTGAATATATCTGTGATGTCCATCTGGTCCAGTGTGTCGTTTAAGGCCTTTATTTCCTTGCTGATCTTTTGCTTGGATGATCTGTCTATTTCAGTGAGGGGAGTTTTAAAGTCCCTACTATTATTGTATTATTGTTGATATGTTTCTTTGATTTTGTTATTATTTGGTTTATATAGTTGGCTGCTCCCATATTAGGGGCATAAGTATTTAAAATTGTTAGATCTTCTTGTTGGACAGACCCTTTGAGTATGATATAATGTCCTTCCTCATCTCTTATTATAGTCTTTGGCTTAAAATCTAGTTGGTCTGATATAAGGATTGCCACTCCTGCTTTCTTCTGATGTCCATTATCCTGGTAAATTGTTTTCCATTCCCTCACTTTAAATCTGGAGGTGTCTTTGGGTCTATAATGAGTTTCTTGTAGGCAACATATTGATGGGTTTTGTTTTTTTATCCATTGTGATACCCTTTGTCTTTTGATTGGGGCATTTAGCCTATTAACATTCAGGGTAACTATTGAGAGAGATGAGTTTAGTGCCATTGTATTACCTATAAGGTGAATGTTACTATATATTACTCTGTTCCTTTCTGATCTACTACTTTTAGGGTTTCTTTTTGCTTAGAAGAACCCTTTCAATATTTCCTGTTGAGCTGGTTTGATTTTGCAAATTCCTTCAGTTTTTGTTTGTCCTGGAAGCTTTTAATCTCTCCTTCTATTTTCAATGATAGCCTAGCTGGATATAGTATTCTTATCTCCTTTTTTGTTTTTGTTTTTGTTGTTGTTGTTGTTGTTGTTGTTTAGTGCTCTGAATATATCATGCCACCTCTTTTTGGCCTGCTAGGTCTCTGTGAATAGTCTGGTGCCAATCTAATATTTTTACCATCGTATGTTACAGACTTCTTCTCCTGGGCTGCTTTCAGGATTTTTTCTTTGTCGCTAAGATTTGTAAATTTTACTATTAGGTGACGGGGTGTGGGCCTATTCTTGTTGATTTTGAGGGGTATTCTCTGTGCCTCCTGGATTTTGATGCTTGTTCCCTTTGTCATATTAGGGAAATTCTCCATAATAATTCTCTCCAGTATACCTACTGCTCCCCTCTCTCTTTCTTCTTCTTCTGGAATCCCAATTATTTTAATGTTGTTTCATCTTATAGTGTCACTTATCTTTCAAATTCTCCCCTCATGGTCCAGTAGCTTTTTGTCCCTCTTTTGCTCAGTTTCTTTATTCTCTGTCATTTGGTCTTCTATATCACTAATTCTTTCTTCTGCTTCATTTATCCTAGCAGTAAGAGCCTCCATTTTTTATTACACCTCACTAATAACTTTTATTTATTTCAACTTGGTTAGATTTTAGTTCTTTTATTTCTCCAGAAAGGGCTGGAGGGTTTCTCTAATATCTCCCATTCCTTTTTTGAGCCTGGCTAGAACCTTGAATCATCATTCTGAACTCTACATCTGACATATAACCAATATCTGTACTGATTATGTCCCTAGCCTTTGGTACTGCCTCTTATTTTTTGTTTGTTTGTTTGTTTTGTTTTGTTTTTCTTGTGGTGAGTTTTTTCGCCTTGTCATTTTGTCCAGATAAGAGTATACGAAGGGGCAAATGAAACACTAAAAGGGTGGCAAAGACCCCAGGAAAATGTGCTTTAACCAAATCAGAAGCGACCCCATATCATGGGGTGGGGCAGAAAAGGGATAAAAAGAAGTTCAGAAAGAAAAAAAAAATTAAAAAAGAAAACAAATAAATAAAAAAATAAAAAAGAAAGAAATATATTTATATATTAGACTGGTGACTAGAACAGGGTCACCCACTTAATTCTGGGAGTATTTTGGTGTCTTAGAAGAAACTACCTTCCAAAATTTTAAAGAATGTAAAATGTATATAGAGGTAAACACAATGAAGGGATGGAATATGCCTATAAAGATGAAAAAACATTTTTTTTTAAATTTCTATAAAGGAGTTGATAAAGTAATTTGGTTGGGAGAATAATGAAAAGGAAAGTGGAGAGAATTTGTTCGGGCTGGACAAACTGGCTTCACCAGTTTACTAGAACAAGCCTGCAGCTAGATTTAGGGTATATTTTGATCTATTAGAAGTTGTACCCCAATTTTTTAGAAGAAAAGACCCTATGTGTATACAAAAAATAAAGTTAAATACAATGAAGGATAAAATATGACTATAATAATGAAGGTTTGAAAAAGATTATTATTTTTATGAAAGATATTAAGATAAACTAGTTAAAAAGCATTTAAAAAGAAAAGGGTAAAAGTTCAAAAAAAATTTAGCAGAAGAAAAAAAATTAAAAAAAAAAATTAAATTAACTGCCAGACTAAAGAATCATGGGGAGAAAGCCATGAGTTCTTTGCTTTGCTTTCTTCTCCTCTGGAATTCTGCTGCTCTCCTTTGTAAGTGTACTTGGTCTTGGCTGGATTTCTTGTTGATCTTCTGGGGGAGGTGCCTGTTGTAGTGATTCTTGAGTGTCTTTGCCCGAGGTGGAATTGCACCGCCCTTAACAGGGGCCAGGCTAAGTAATCCACTGGGGTTTCCTTTGGGGAGCTTTTGTTCCCTGAACGCTCTTTGTATTCCAGAGGATGGGAATGAAAATGGTAGCCTCCCAGTCTCCGGCCCAGAGGAGCAGAGAGCTGGGGGCCCCACTCCTCAGCGTGCCCTCAGAGAAAAGCACTCAATCACTCCCATCTCCCGGTCTCCAGCCCCACTCCGAGCTCACCCAGCCTGCGACCAGTTCAAGGTAACCCTGAGCTGAGAGCTCACTCCTCAGCTCTGTCTCTCTAGCTGGCTTCCCCGCTCTAATACCTTCGAGCTCTGTGACACTCAGACACCCCCGATCCTTCTGCAACCCTGCAGGACCTGGGGCCACGCTGACCCCGTGTGGCTTGCACCCCGGTTTAGCCTCTGGAGTGATGTCCCTCTGTGGAGCAGACTTTTAAAAGTCTTGATTTTGTGCTCCATTGCTCTGCCATTTGCTGGGAGCCGGCCCCTCCCACCACGGTCTGTCTTCCCGCCGCTTGGATTCACTTCTTTGCCAGTCCAACATTTCAGAAAGTGGTAAATTTTCTGTTTCTAGAATTGCTGTTCTTCTCTTCAATCTCCCATTGAAATTGTAGGTGTTTGCAATGGATTGATAAGCTATCTAGCTGATCTCCTGCTACCTGATGTAGTCTCAGCCTGCTACTTCTCTGCCATCTTGACTCTCCAAATCCAGAAGCCAGTAGTCCTATTTTTAATGTTTTCAGGAAACTCCATACTCTTTTCTACAGTGGCTTCACCAGTTTACATCCTCATTAACATAACACAAGGATTCCCTTTTTTTTCATATTCTCAACACTTGTTATCTCTTGTTTTTTTGATTATATCAATTCTAAGAGGTGTAAGGTAACATCTCATCATCGTTTTGATTTGCATTTGCCTGATGTTTGGTGGCTGTTGAGCATTTTTTCAAGTACTTCTTGGTTCTTTGTGTGTCTTTGGAAGAATGTCTATTTGGTTCCTCTTCCCATTTTCTAACTCCATAATTTGTTTGCTTTTGAGTTAAAAAAGTTCTTTATATATTTCAGATATTAATGGCTTATCAGATATATGATTTGGAAATACTTTCTCCCCTTCTGTAGGTTGTTTTCTCATTTTGTTGATGGTTTCATGTGCTGTGCAAAAGTTTTTGGTTTTTTTTTTTTTTTTTTAAGATTTTATTTATTTATTTGACAGAGAGAGATCACAAGTAGGCAGAGAGGCAGGCAGAGAGAGAGAGAGGAGGAAGCAGGCTCCCCGCTGAGCAGAGAGCCCGATGCGGGACTCGATCCCAGGACCCCGAGATCACGACCCGAGCCGAAGGCAGCGGCCTAACCCACTGAGCCACCCGGGCGCCCCTTGGTTTTGTTTTTTTAATGTAGCCCCCACTCACTTATTTTTGTTTGGTTGCCTTTGTTTTTGGTATCAAATACCAAAAAAATAATTACTAAGACTGATTTAAAGGTGCTTACCCTTTTTTCTTATAAGATTTTTAATGTTTCAGGTGTCATATTCAAGTCTTTATTCCCTTTGAGTTTGATTTTTGTGTATGGAATAAGATAGGGTCTAGTTTCATTATTTTGCATGTAGCTGTTGAGTTTTTCCAGAACCATTTATTGAAAAGACTATCATTTTTCCATTGTATATAATTGGCTCCTTTATCATAAATTAATTGACCAAATTACTATAGCTTTGTAGTAGAGTCTGAAATCAGGAAGTATGAGGTCTTCAGCTTTATCTAGATTTCTTAGAAGAAGTAATATTGTTAAAATGGCCATGCTACCTAAAGCCATTTACAGATGCAAGGCAATCTCTTCAAAATTCTAATGACATGTTTCACAGAAAGATAGAAAAAAGTCCTAAAATGTTTCTCACTCTTCTCCTTCTTACGATGTAAATATTGATCTGCTTCATGGTGTCTCATAAGTACCTTAAATATCGTTTTCATTTTTCTTCTTTCTTTTCTTCTGATTGGATAATTTCGACTGCCCCATCTTTGAGTTGGCTGACCCTATCTTTCCTTTGATCTAGTGTGTTGTGAAATCATCTATTGAATTTTTCAGTTCAGTTATTATATTCTTCAGCTCTGTGATTTCCGCTTAGTACTTATATTTTCTCTATTTTTGTTGAAATTCTCACTTTGTTCATACATTGTCCTCCTGACTTTGGTAAGCATATTTATGACCATTATTTTTAAGTCTTTATTAGGTAAATCACTTATCAGCATTTTATTAAAGTTGTTCAGCTTTGCCCTAGCTCTTGGTGGTCTCTTAAACCTTTGTGATTGCCCGAGCAGCTTTTTGTTTTTAGTGTCTACCACTCGTTGAAAGCGAACCAAAATCTATCACTGTCCCCAAAGGGAGGATCTCAGTTAGCACTTAGATATGGATTGATTGGAAGCTGACCCATCAGCAAGCATCATTTATTTATTTGAGAGAGAGAGGAGAGAGCACAAGTAGGGGGAGCAGCAGAGGGAGATGGAGAAACAGGGATCCCAACCTGGGGCTTGGTCACAGGATGCTCAGATCATGACCTGAGCCCAAGGCAGATGCTTAACTGATTGAGCCACCCAGGCACCCCAGCAAGCAGCTTTAAAAGGATGTGAATAAACCTCTCTAAGGGAAAGCCTGGACTTGGGTATTTCTGTCTGTTGTGAGCCCTTGAGGTATAGATATGGAGAATCCTTGTGACCCCATTATGAGCTCTTTCTTTGTTTTCCATTTTGTAGTTGGTCTCATGGAAGCAAGCCCTATTGACTGTCAGATCTAAGTGTTTGAGGGCCCATCCCTCTGGTAGCATTCATAAAAGTTGGGGTGCTAGATGTTGGGTCCAAACCCTTAACTTTTCAGGGCAAAGCTGAGAATAGTGAATTCTCTCCTTGTTGTAGGTCATAATGTCAGGCATGTGGTTTGTGGAGAGATTGTGTCTCAGCCTCTCCTACCAGTTTTGATGTGGCTTTGTTTATTTGTTTGCTTGTTTTCTCATTGGCTTAATGTATAGGAGTCTCTCAGTCATTTTCTGTCATTTCAGGGGGAATTGTTCCATATATATCTGTAGATTCCATTTGTCCATCAGTGAAGGTGATTTTGGGAATCTCCTATATTGCCATCTTAAACAGAACACCCACCCCCAGCTTTTCTTTCCTGCATTTCAATAAAGCTCATCTATCTACCACTTGCCATGTGATCTCTTAGCTCTTGGTTGTGTGTTGGGAAATTTCCACATAAAAAGTTGTCAGAGTTAAACTGAACCAAAAAGGAAAATAAATTTAATGTAGAGGAGTTTAGGATCAATAACACAGCTGTAAAAAACAATTTAGAGCTCGGTCCCAAAGAATGAGTTGGTAGATTTAAAGTTCATTGGTTTGTAAGAAAGAGAAACCCAACTAACCTAACTGAACCAAATACAGAGAATTAAGGGATATACTTCTTCTTTTATTCAGTTATTGATTTACTCATTTAATAATTAAAGAGGTCCTACTATAGGCACTATCTTAGGTGGCAAGGAATACAAAAGGAAACAAAGCATACTGAAATCCCTACCCTTATGGAAATGAATGGAAAGAATGGAAAAGAGAAGGAAATAAACACAAGTATATTAAATTTTTGGTACATGAGGTGGCAAAATGTACCATAGAGAAAAATAAAGTAAGGGAAGAGAACAGATGATGGGTGAATAAGGGTGACTACTATTAAGATAGCCAACTCTCCCAGTTTGCTGAGAACTGAAGGAGTTACTGAAATGTAAAATGTTGAGTGCTAAAATAGAATACTCTCAGGAAAATAGGAATGATTGGCCAACCTGCTGCTAATTCAGGAAGGATTTTAACAGGAAACAGTGTTAAAAAGTAGTCTCTGAGAAAGAACATTTGACTAAAGACTTCGAGGATATAAGGGGTGATTCAGGTGTATCTATGAGAAGGTGAATTCAGGGAGAGAGTAAAAGAAATTCTAGAACCATGAAGGAGATAAATGCCTGTTGTGATTCAGAAACTGCAAGAGGGTTAGTGTAGCAGGAGTTGAAGAGGTCAGGAAGGAGAGTGATAGGAAATAAGATGAAAAGAATGACCAAGGACAAGTCACAAAAGACCTTGTAGGTCAATGAAAGACATTGCCTTTTACTATGAGCAATAGTGGAGAACTACTGGGAGGTTTTAAGACAAATTTTGTCATAACCTGACTTAAATTCTTAAAGAATCATTCTTGAAACTTCTGAAAATAAACTTCAGAGGGCAGAAGTATAAACAGAGCAATTTAGGAAGCCATTATAGTATTTCAGGCAAGAAATGATGGCAGTTCAGAGCAGAGGGAAGTGGAGAGCTGTGATGTTATTTATATTTTTATTTGTAAACTAATAGATACTGTTGATGGATGGATGTGGATCATAAGAGAAAAGGAAGAGTGAAAGGAAAACTGGGTTTTATAACATTAGGGGTGATATTAAGTATAGGAGTTAGAGAATGAATCCTCAATTCAGGGCAGAAACATAAATTTCTATAAATATATAGAAATATCCTCTACATTGACAGGAAGAAAGAACGTGTCCATAGGTGTGAGATGTGGAGGTGGGAGTTTGTGGAAGTTCTGTAATTGTTTCTGATGTTTTAGGATGTGGGAAGAAAGATTATCTGAGAGTGAGGATAGGGGATATGATAACAGAGACTGGAGGTTTGAGGAGATAGAAGATATAAAATCACCACATTGAGGTTGCAGGAATAGATGGTCCAGGGAAAGGTAGTAAGATTGATGGGCAGTATTAAGGCTCCCTTGCAATCAGAGATCACTATACTAAAATAGATTCAGATAGCATGGTTGTGAGTTTTTGTCTATGTACGTTTGGCTACATGATATCAAACCTAGAATAACTGGGAAATTGGATTTAAAAATGTTTGAAGTTTCAACAAAATGAGTATGGCAAAGTTAAAGAGAGATAAGGAGATGAGAAAATAAGTGACAGACTGTTGAATGTTCGACCTTGGAATTTAAGTAGGGCCCAAGGGAAATGAGAGGAAGCTGAGAAGGTTAAAAAGATGGTAAGAAGAGTGGGTTAAGGCTTTGGTGTGGTGGAATGGTTACTAAAATGAAGAAAAGAAAGGAAATGTATATGTATCACAGATTTCGAGAGACTCAAAGGGCCTCCCATTTATTGGGAGTCAGATATGAGAAAACTTAACCTCTGTGTGTGTTCGAGAATGCATGGTTTCTCATTTCTGTTTCTCTTTCCATGCCTGTTTCATTCTTTTCTTTGTTTCTGGAGTGTTACTTTCTGTTCTGTGACACACCTATTGTTATACTGAACCCAGCACTACACGGAGTCCTGTTCAAAAGTCCTAATGAGTCCATGGGAGAGAGAATATGTTTGGCCTGACTTGGCTTGATACCAGGGGTATGGAATCATACATACCACTATGGTTCATCAGATGTAATGAGAACTGACTTTTGATAAGGGAGCTTAAGGAAACTTTTTAATAAAAGAGGTTAGGAAGAAATAATTATTAGAGGAAATTGTTGACATTTCATAAAAGTCAATGGAACACCAAGTTAATGGTCATTGTGGACTAGTTTCAGACTAGGTGACTGAGAAGAAAGGAGCTATGGTTTTATTATGGTTTTGCTATTATGTTGAGTCTTCAAGACAGTGGTCTTTTTCCATACCTTGGTTGAAAATGAGTTGACATTTCCTATGGGATTTTCACTATTCTAGGGTGCACTAGTCTTAGTCTTCACTCATCCATATCTTACTTTTTAGGGCTTGCCTCAAGTTCCAAACCTGTAAGTTTCATTTCCCTGACTTTTCCTATTTGTGTAATTTCCTGAGCCCTGTGTAATGTATGATGTCTATACAATCTCTTTAAATGTTAATTAAATGCAATTTGTACTTTAGTCTTCCTTGTTTCTCTTGTATTGCTCTTATTTTTAAGTAGATGGTAGTTTTCTTAAGAAAAGGAAATTTATTTTCTTGCATCCTCTACAATTCAATGAATAATAATATATATTAAGAACATTTTATATGCCCATATCCAGCTTTACATTTAGATTCAGTTTAAATCAATGGGTAGCCATTTACTTTAAACACACACACACACAAGTACAGATATAAGACACTACAATAACCACAATGGAATAGATGAAAATGAAGAAGATTATATATATATATATATATATATATATATATATATATATATTTCCTCCAAATCCTTTCATATAATAGAGGTTCTCATGTAACTTAAGATGAAAAATAACTACTTATTAGAAATCATGGTGAACAGGGAAAGTCTTAAATCTGGCATTGGATGTGTTGATTAGGGAAGAGGAGTGTTTTAAAATGAGATAGGGTGGTTGAGCAAAGCTCTTATCAGAAAGATATCCAGGCACTAATTTATGGAAGTCCTTGAATGCAATGTAAAAGATCTGGGACTTTCTTCTCTAAACACTTGGAACCACCAGTGCATTTTGAACAGTGGGGTACTATGATCAGAACGGTACACAGGATGAGCTCAAAATAGTTGATAATTATCTAATAGTTTTAAGATGAAAGGTATGATTATGTGAGTGAAATACTGAGGAAAACACTCAGTGATAAACAGCTCAGAGACTACAGGTGAGATTTTACTTTACATCTTGATCTCAGCAGGACTTTTATATATTTCCTACATGGCATTGGCATCAATACACTGAGAAAATTTAATTAAGAAATGTAGTATAATAAAAAAGAGATCATGGTGAAAATCTTGGGTTTGAATTCTCACATCAGCTTTTGTTAACTATGAAGTTGGCCAAGTTATTCTATTTTTATTACCATAATTTTTCCTCTGGATAACCTTTCCTGTATTAAAATCTCAGTTCTGTCACTTACTAGATATAATACTGAAATATTTCTTAACCCTTTTTTGGTGCCTCAGTTTCTCCATCACTAAAATAATCATTGAAATAGCACATACCTCATAGATCTACTGTACAGATTAGACACGCAAACATGTAAAACAATTATAATATGACTGATACATGAGAAACAATCAACATCACTTATTATAATCTGTGCTGTTGAGATGAAAGTCTCCTTTCCCAGGCTTGTTGAACAGAGTAGGATAGACATAATGTGGTATCTATGATACAGTAGGTGCCAAATAAACATTAGATCAATTTGAATTTGATCTGGATTAAACACATTTTCTTAGTTTTCTCCCTGGATAGGCAGGAACTTAGGACATAGATTTAGTCTAAAGAGGTCCCAGAGGTCAGGGTAAGAATCAACTGGGTATATGGTCTGGATAAAAGTTGTGAAGCTGAGACAGTAACAAAGAGAGAAACTAAAAATAAAGTGAGACAAATTGTACAGAATGACCAGAGAGATAGGATCTCGATTTCAGAGAAAGGCGTAGGCTTCACAATTACTGGACCACAAAAGGTTTTGAAGGATAAGAGAGATTGAGACAGAGATGAAGAGAGAGACAGAGAGAGAGAAGAGAAATTCTTTAGTTACTGGCTTATAACTGCTTAGACTTTTAAGACACTCACATGAAGGAGTACCATAGACCAAATAGTTGGTCAGTGCATGTCCAATAACCTGTTCAGCTGCTGGGAAGGGAAAAGGTCTTTTTGATTAACCTTTGTTTTCCAAAGAAGCAGATAGGAGTACGGAGCTCCTGTCCCTCCTGAGAAGGAAATGGTGTTGGAAGACACTTCTGGTCTCTCTCCCTTTGTTGATTTCCACCTTTCTACCAAGGAGGAATGGTATTTTTTTTTTTTAAGATTTTATTTATTTGACAGAGAGAAATCACAAGTAGGCAGAGAGGCAGGCAGAGAGAGAGAGAGAGAGAGAGAGAGAGAGGAGGAGGAGGAAGCAGGCTCCCTGCTGAGCAGAGAGCCCGATGCAGGACTCGATCCCAGGACCCTGAGATCATGACCTGAGCTGAAGGCAGTGGCTTAACCCACTGAGCCACCCAGGCTCCCAAGGAGGAATGGTATTTTTGATTGATGAAATTGGAGCAGAGGTAAACTATATCCTGAACTTTTGGCGCTTGCTCCTTCTGTCTGGGACCTATTTGCATTCAGGTGGATTAAGTTCATCCTCACTATTCCTGCTTATCATAGTTTGCCATCCATGCCCCCATGTACCTTGCACCAGACACAGACATTAGTAAGGAAGCCCCACTTTCACAGTTGCATTGCCTTTGATTTAGTCAGTGAGGAAAGAATTACAGTGTCCTCCAACTGCGCTTTATTAGGAAACCTGCACTTCAGGTTATAAGACTGACATTTCATTGTAACTCCTATTTAGATTTGGTTTCTCTTTATCCAAATTTCCTATCTTGTGGCACCATATGTTGGGGTGTAGAGTGTTAATTAATCAAACCCTTCCACGACTATCACCACCTACTGATTTAATCAGTTTGAGATGAGTCAGAGATGGGGGTGGAGAGTGGGACTGGAATTCTTCCTGACGCTCTTTTCTTCTAGGCATGAACAAGTTATTTCCCTTTGAGAAGAAAAAAAAAAAAAAAAGTGGAGGATGGGAATGAAGAATTAGGATAAGTGTCATTCCTCAACAAGAACCAATTTGAAATTATGGTGCCTGGATGTCACCTATAGATGTAACTTTAAGTACCTTATCTAACCTTATAGTTCTAAAATATTGATATTAAAATACAAGTTATCCACTCAGTGCAATAAACTTAATGTAATTTAAATGGACTGGAGAGAGTGCAGGAATTAATTTTAAAATGTTCAAAAGATGCCTATTTATCTTCTTATGTACTAATCAATAGAGACATTTTATGTCCTCCTATTCTCTAAAAATAAAACCATGTTCATAGAGAGATGCCAGAGAGCAAATTGATCAAAGACTAACAACAAAAAGAAATGATAAATATAAATGCACCTTGTTGGGCTCTCTGGGTGGGTGTCATGAGACTTGTATTAGATCCAATTTAATTAGCAGTTTGACTCTCTCAGAATCGTGTAAATAGTATGGGAAATTTGCAAATTAGGCCAATTTGAGAGATACAGCACATACTAAGAAAATAGATAAATTGATCAGAATAAGAAGTAGGAAAATGACTTCAGAACAAAGAAATTAAATGGAAATATTCATCAGACTGCACGGAGTATAAGACTAATTATTTTAACAGATTGAGAGAAACTCTATAAAGGAAAATTGTCAGAATCTCTCTAGATGGCAAACATGTCCTTTAATTTGTGAACTTTTTACAAAATTCTGTCTAATTAAAGCTTTCTTGTTCTGTTTTTAAAAACAGCTTAATTGAGATATAATTCATATTCCACAATATTCGCCCATTTAAAGTGTACATAGTGATTTTTAGAACATTCACAAAATAATAAGACCAATACCACAATGTAGTTTTGCCTAATTTTAATCACACCTAAAGTAAACTCTGTACCCATCCCCTGAAAACCATTACTCTGCTTTCTGTTTCTATGAATTTGCCTATTCTGGACATTACACTTAAATGAAATCACGTAATAAATGGCATTTTCTGATGAGTTTCTTTCACTTAGCATAATGTTTTCGTGGCTCGTCATGTTATGGTATCAGTACTTACATTCCAGTTTGTTGTAGAATAGTATGGCTTTGTGTGGGTGGATATACCACATATTCTGTATCCATTTATCAGCTGATGAACAGTTGGGCCTTTTCCATGATTTTTGCTATTTTAAACATACTGCCATAAATATTCATGTACACATTTTTATGTGGACACATGCTTTGCCTTCTCTTGGATATATACTTAGAACTGGATTTGCTAGTTCATATGGCTGGTTCAACATTTTGCAGAACTGCCAAATTGGTTTCCAAAGTAGTTGCACAATATTATATTCCCAACACCAATGTATGAGAGGGTTCCATTGTCTCCACATCCTCACCAATACTTTCTGTTGTCTCTTTTTATTATAATCATCCTAGTGGTTATGAAGTGGTATATCATCGTGTGTTTGATTTACCTGTTCCTGATGACTAATAATGTTGGAGGTGTTTTCATGAGTTTCCTGTTTGTACATATGTTTAGTGAACTTTGTATTCATACCCTTTGCTCATTTTTAAAAGAGAGTCATTTTTGTGCATATTATTGTGTTGTAAACGTTCTTTACATTTTTTTTTTTTACTAAATTCCTCATCAGATATGCAATTTAAAAATATTTTCTCCCATTTTGTGAGTTGTATATTTACTTTCTTGAAGACATTGTTTCAACTCAAAAGTTGTACATTTTGGAGCCAAATTTATATTTTCTTCATAGATTTTATTTATTTTTTATTTGAGAGAGAGTGTGTGAATAGGGGGAGGAGCAGAAGGAGAGAGACAAGCAGACTCCATGCTGAGTGTGGAGCCCAGCATGGCGCTTGATCTCACACCCTGAGATCATGACCGAGCCAAAGTCAGGAGTCGGGTGCTTTACTGACTGAGCCGCTCAGAGGCCCCTTTTTCTTTTATTACTTGCCCTTTTGGTATCACCTGTAAGAAAACATTGTCTAACTCAAGATCACAAAGATTTATACCTACATTTTTTTTGTAGAATTTTATAATTTTAGCTTATACATTTGTCATGTTGGATCCATTTCAAGTTAAATTTTGTCTATGGTGTAGGTGAGAGTCCAATTATTATTTTTTTCCATAGGGATATCCCATCGTTCCAGGGCCATTTGTTAAAAAGACCACTCTCTCCTCATTGAATTGTCTTGGTACTTTTGTCAAAAATCAATTTACCATAAATATAAAGGGTTATTTCTGGACTTGCATTTGTAATCTCACTGATATTTCTATCTTGATATATCAGTGAGATAGAACATATCACTGAGATAACAGTGGTAACAGGGTTAATGGATAATAATGGGATAGAAGAAACTTATGTCTATCCTTTTACCAGTACCACACTGAATTGATTGCTGTAGCTTTTTAGCATGTTTGGAAATCAGGCAATTAAAAACTACAATTTCCTTTTTTTTTTTTTTTTTTCTCTCAAGATTTCTTCGACTATCTGGGTCCTTTGAATTTCTTTCTTTCTTTTTTTTTTTTTTTAATTTAGGTATAGTTGACATGTAATTTTACATTAGTTTCAGGTGTCCAACATAGTGATTTAACACGTTTATACACTGTTCTATGTTAAACACATGTATAACTACCATCTGTCTATATTACAATATACATTGTAATAACAATGCATATTACAGTATCATTGACTGTATTTCTTATGCTGTGTCCTTTATTCCCTGACCCATTCATTCTGTAAGTGGACCTGTATTTCCCTCTCCTCTTCACCCATTCTGTCTGATCCCCCTACCCCACCCCACCCCTCTAGCAACCAGCAGTTGGCTCTCTGTACTTATAGGTCTGATTCTGCTTTTCGTTTATTCATCTGTAGTTGTTATTATTGTTTTTAGATTCCACTTACGAGTGAATTCATGTGATATTTGTCTTTCTACACCTCAGTAACATATTTCACTTTGCATCATACCCTCAAGGTCCCTTGCATTTTGATATAAATTTAAGAATCAGCTTATTGGCTTGATTGGTGGCAAGGGCAGTAGAATGTCAGCTCCAAGATCTTACCAGGAGGCTGCTAGGTCTTCCTTGGTGCCAGCCATGCCCCATTCCATGAAGAGATGGTGGTGCTCAACAGTTCCTTCCCCGTGCCTCCTGCACTCCTACCATGGCCAATCAGGGGCTGGTGACTGGTAGAGGTGGGAAGGGCCCAAATCCTCCTGGTACTACACCCAGCCAGTGCCCATCCCAAATGCCAGTACAACTGCTGGGCAGATGGTCTGCATGCAGCAGCCTGTATCCGTCTTCAACTCCACCGCCCAGTCCAGATGTGTTGTCCTTCCTGCAACAAGACGCTTGTGACACAGCTTTCCTGTCATACCAGCGCCCTCAGCTGGCTCTCCTGTGGGAACCTTTGTCTGCTGGGGTACATTCGTGGGTGGCTGCTTCATCCCTTTCTGTGTAGACACCCTGCAGTACGTGGGCCTCTGCTGTTCCAACTGCAAAACTCTCCTAGACACCTACAAGTGTTTGCAGGACTCAGCTGGACCTGGAAGGAGCAGCATCTGCAGAAAGTGTTCTCTGGCTCTCATCCAGTGCCGCTCCCGGTGGGAGTTCCACCTTGGTGATCTCATCTCTCCAGGGGCTTCAACTTTGTGTCTTATCTTGAGGAAAACATATTGCAAAGGTAACACACCTCCAGAACCCCTGAGATTGCTGCTTTGAGTGGTGCACAGGCCATGCAAAGACATTCATCTTGAGTGCTGGCTCAAGGGTTTCCTGCCTCCTGTGACCCCAAGTTATCCCATCTAACAGTGACTATTGCCGTGTCTGGTAATTTAACATTATCAAGCTTCTTTTCTTGCTTCTGTAGCTCTCTCTGGGAGAAGTCTCAAACTGAGAAGGCACGATTGCCTTATTTTGTTTTTTTAAGATTTTATTTATTTATTTGACAGACAGAGATCACAAGTAGGCAGAGAGGCAGGAAGAGAAAGAGGGGGAAGCAGGCTCCCTGCTGAGCAGAGAGCCCGATGTAGGGCTCGATTCCAGGACCCTGGGATCATAACCCGAGCCAAAGGCAGAGGCTTTAACCCACTGAGCCACCCAGGCGCCCCACGATTGCCTTATTTTTGAGACTCTTCTGGCCTGAATACAGCTGACCCAGCCTTAAGTGTCTGCCATCATGTTCATCAGGTTCATCTGTTCCCACTTCTGACTTTAGTTCAGTTGGTTCGGGACCCCCCCCCCCCCCGCAAAAAAGAAGATTCAGCTTGCTAATTTTTGAAAACAATAATAATAAATAAATAAAGACAGCTGGGATTTTGATGCGAATTCTCTTAAACCTTTAGATAAATATGGGGATTATTGCCATTTTAACAATATGGGGATTAAGTCCTCCAACTAATCAAAATACATGTTTTTCATTTTATATATATATATATATATCTTTTTTTAAAAAGGATTTTGTTTATTTGTTTGACAGAGATCACAAGTAGGCAGAGAAGCAGGCAGAGAGAGAGGGGGAAGCAGGCTCCCTACTGAGCAGAAAGCCTGATGTGGGGCTTGATGTGGGGCTCAATCCTAGGACCTTGAGATCATGACCCAAGGCCTTAAGCAGAGGCTTTAATCCTCTGAGCCACCCAGGCGCCCCTATATATATCTTTTAAAATTACTTTTAATAGTGTTTCAAAGTTTCAGTATACATCTTTGTACTTCTTTTGTTAAATACATTCTTAAGCTATTTTGGGGATGCTTTTTAAAAGGAAGCTTTTTCTAGTCTATGTTAAGACAGCTAATTGATATTTGTATATTGAACTTGTATCCTGAAGCATTTCTGAATTTTTAAAAATTACTCCAAAGAGTCTGTGAGTTTCTTAGGAGTTTCTAAACATGTAATCACGTCATTTGCAAATATAGTTTTTTCCTTTTAAATGTGGGTACCTTTTAGTTAAACTTTTATTTATTTTGCCTAATTGCCCTGTGTACTGGGTTGAATACATTCTTCTTCAAAATTCATGTCCACCAGCACCTTTGAATGTGATCATGTTTGGAAATAAGACCTTTGCAAATATAACTGGTTGAATAAGATGAAGACTTTCTGCCTTAGAGAAGATTCTAAAGCCAAGGGTTGGTGTTCTTGCACAAAAGCTATGTGAAGAGACACAAACACAGAGACAGGGGAAATAACCATGAGAAGATGGAGGAAGAAATTGGAGTGAAGCGGCTGCAAGACAAGGACGATAAAGATTGCTGGCAACTACCAGAAGTGAGAAAGAGGCAAAGGATCCTCCCCTACAGTCTTCAGAGTGAGCATGACTTTGACAACTTCTTGACTTGTAGCCTCTTTAATTGTGAGAGAATATATTCATGATATTTTAAGTCACCCAAATTGTGATACTTTGTTGTGGAAAACTTGGGAAGTTAATGCATCATAGAAAAACACGGTTTTGGAGTCAGATTGACCTGAGGTGGGTTCCAGCAGTCTGTCACTAATTAGTTCTGAGTCACTGAGCAAATAATTCAAGTTTTTTGGGTGCCCTTTTCATCCTATGAAATGGGATTAAGGAAAACCACACATTGTGAAGTTTGTAATGGATAATTTATAACTAATACTAGTAAATTTTAAAAATTATATTTATTATTGTTTCAGTTGTTGCTATTAAGTGAAACTGTATACTAGTGGAGCTTCTATATAAAAAAGAATCCTAAAACTCACTTCTCCTACTGAAGAAAATATCATAGACAGTTAACACGTTAGTTTGACAATTTTCTCTCTGTGCTTTTGGCTGAATTTGGATTATCCTCCTTAATTATGAATAGTTTCATGCTCTTCTGATTATAAAATATATATTAGACTAGGGGCACCTGGGTGGCTCAGATGGTTAAGCATCTGCCTTTGGTTCAGGTCATGGTTTCTGGTTCCTGGGATCTAGCCCCACATTGGGGTCCCTGTTCAGCGGGGAGCCTGCTTCTGCCTCTTACTCTCCCCCTGCTCATGGTCTCTCTCTCATTCCCTGTAGCTCTCTGTCTCAAATGAATAAATAAAATCTTTTAATAATATGTAAATTAGTCTCTTCTAAAGGAACAAACACTGTGCTTAGTAAACATCCATCCCATCACGGATCCCATCTTCTGCTTAGACGGTCACCTTCTCCCCACCTTATCACTGAGATGACATTGCTTGACTCACCAAGAATACATTCTACAATGTCAGTTGAAACTACAGCATGGCTCTGACCATTCCAGAATGCAACAGAGCCAACATCATTAACAGGACAGGCTCTGCTGCTAACGGCTGCTTGTTTTCTTCCTGTCAAGTTTACATTTCCTAGGGTGAAAAGCTAGGTGAGATGAAATAGAGCAGGCTTTTAGAAAGCTCTTGACAGATGGGTTCTCTGACTGTTTATAGCCTAGAAGGATCAATAGAAATCTGTCACACACACACACACACAATCCTGCTCAAGGTAATGAGCATTGATGAATACAGTTTTATTTGTACCCCTGTAAAATGTTTCTGGTCAGAGGTCGGCATTTGTGGGCAAATGCTTGCCTCCGCTGTTTATTTTCTACTAGAGGTTGTTGGAGGGCTCACTACAGGGGGATTATGAAACATTTAAAATACATATACTGCAATTTCCTCCTACCACCACCCACCTCACACATATACATATTCAGTCATGTTTGTTGAGAAATTCTTGCACTTCAAAGAACAAGCATAGAACGTGAATTCTGAAATCAGACAGATCTGAATGTCCTACTCACGAGCTGTGTGACCACTCAAAAACTGCAATTTTCTGACTTATTAAATGGAAACTAATAGTATCAATCTCATGCGCTTTTGCTGATTTTGTTTACAAGCTTATCTCTTCCTTGAAACTAAACTGTTTGAGGAGAAGTCCTCTACATCTCCCACATCTAGAATAGTACTTAGTATATGTTAAGCATTCCACATATGTGTTAAAAATTCCACTCTTGCTGAATGAAGGATGGGTAATGCTTAAATTAGGTCTGCTACTTATATAGTGTTTAGTTTTTATCAAGTTACTTCACTTCTCTCTAACTCTTATTTCCATATATGAGAACTATAGTAGATAATGTACGAAATAATGTCCTAGGTCTCTGCCACTGTTAACATTCATGAAGTCACTGATTGTTCCTAGTGGGGGAAAAGGAGATGATGCTTTCATATGATAGTTTCCTTATTCGGATTGAATTTCACAGCCGTTGAACTTTTTCCCCAATGCTTGCTCATTTGTATCCAAAGGCATGTGCTAAGCTGAGTAAAATGCAGTCCAGCAGAGCACATACTACTTAGAAGAACCTTAGATCTTTATTTGAAATGTCTTTCTGGAGACGAAGAGAGTCAAGAATGAGGAATACGTCATCGCTCACCACTTTGTCATGATGTACATAGACATTATCTCAATAGTTTTTACCTCATTTGTAGAATAATCACATTTCCTTGCATTTGGGGGAAAAATCAGAGTGAGCCAAAGTGATATTGGCTTTAGGTAAAACATATGCTTCGTATTTATCAAAGTTTTCAGCAATACCTAGATAGTCTCTACTGATGGTCCATTTTTAAGCCATTCCTGATTATAGCATTTCTCCCTTAAATCCAAAGTATTTTAAGCAACGTGTCTTAAGCACTACCTCCTTCCTCCCATCTTAGGCTGAAAATGTTGGGTAATGGAAGTTCTGATATTTTCTTTTCCCATTTTGGAAGTTGGGCAATTCCAAGTTTATTTAAGGGAAAGGAAAATGAGTAAAGGTATCTATTTTTCACCCAGACTAACAAAGATGTAATCTTGCCCTCTAATTGACGATTCAGAGAGAAGGCTGTGTGGTGTCATGAGGTGTCGTACGTACAGGAAACAAGTGGCAGCTGGTTGCTGTGGAGGCAGCTAACGTGCAAATTTGCTAATTAGAGAAATGCAAATTTTGAAGACATATTCTGTTATACCCTGGAGCCATGTTGAAGTAATCAGTGTAGGAAGGGTCCTAAATGGGCTCACCTTTGGGGGATCTTGGAACCAAGAGGTGCTTGCTTTACAGTTATTGGTACACATTGGAAAAGTAGCTACTGGTCCAGATGCAGAGAGTTTAAATACAGAAGTGGTTTAAATTGTGAAAACAAAGAGAGGACTCTGATGGACTTTTAACCTGGGTATCACACTTGTGAAACCATTTGCCATCAGGGCATCTCTTATCTTCCTATCCTCTTCTCTGCCTTGGATCAATCTCAGATGGTCTAAGGTGCATAGTGTACTGGTGGAACAGGAAAGAAATGGGTTAAACCAGGAGGAAAATGGGGTTTAAACTACTGCTAGAGGGGTGCCTGGGTGGCTCAGTCGGTTAGGCATCTGCTTTCAATTCAGGTCATGATCTCAGGGTCCTGGGATCGAGTCCCACATCAGACTCCCTGCTTTTTGGAGAATCTGCTTCTTCATCTTCTTCTGCTCCTCCCCCTGCTTGAGCTTGCTCTCTTTCTCAAATAAATAAATAAAGTTTAAAAAAATAAATAAATTATGGCTATAGACACAAATTTAAATAAACACTTCATTGTTTTTTGTTTTGTTTTGTTTTGGCCTAATGACCTGTAGATTTTTTTTTACCCCTTACTGAATTAACTGATTTTTAATTAAGTCAAATTAATTGACTGATTGTTTTTGACATATGTCTGCCTAAATATCTGGCTTCTAATGTTAAAGTCTTAACTTAAATTCACTGATTATCAGAGTATAGGTGAGTTGTTCTTAATTTCAAGTTTCAAGATTCCATGGAGATTCCTAAGTTGACATAAGGAAGTCTAGAAACCTTCCAGAACTGTGGGCAGTAGTGTATGTTAAAATGCATGTACATTTTTCTAAAGAGAAGGTTAATGGCTTCCAGTATATTTTTCATAAGGGCTGAACCTTGGCCTCCAAATTTAAGAAGAGTGTTACTGGGTCTCATCACTAATGAGGTTCATGCAATCCTGAATATGATGTCAGTCTAGTTCTCCTTAACTCTCTCATTTGTATTCTCCAATGCAGGGTGTGTGGGGAGGTCATGTGACTTACAAGGTGTCATAACCATAGATGTCAAGAATCACAAGTCCCTGCTACTGTTATTGAATCCTGTAGGAATGTTGTCTTTGCTGTAGAAGGCCAGCTGCGGGATGACCTTGCTTATCTAAGCAGAGACACAGGAAAGTTGAAGTAAGGCCTTTCATTGCTCTGGAGGAGGAAAATAGTGCTTCCTCCCATGGGCATTTCTCTGTTTCCTGTTTCTTTTTCTCTTTGTGTCAACAGCACTCAATTCTAGAAGTGAGAACGTTTGTTGTTGTTGTTGTTGCTGTTGTTGTTTGCGTACTTGCCTTAAACAGTAGTGGGCTAACACTGAATCTAGAACTTTAAGGCAGTTGTTTCCTTGTTCCTGTCCTACCACCTCCTAACACCATGACCTTGGCTGGTTGCTCACCTCATCCTGCTGTGCTTCAGTCACCTTAGCTGTAAAATGAAGATTTTAATTCATGTCTCATTTTCCTTCAGGGTTGCTGGGAAGATCAAGTGAGAGGATTGTGAAAGCTTCCTGTGAAAAGTAATTTTCCGAAAACAGACGTGGATTTTATTTATTTTAGAACAGGCCTATTGTTAATTATTCACATGGATAGAAAAAAACTAGTTAGAATACTTGATTTTTATTAGGGAAATGGCTCTTTGAACTATTTGGAAACTTGGTTTCTCATATATCTCTGCTGAAGTAGAAAAGCTTACCCAGTGATGGGAGAGTAGGCATGATGATGGTTCGTTGTTCATGTTTTGGTGGCTGGGAAAGGCAAGGCTCTCAGTTTGTTCATAATTTTGTGATTTATATATTTATATAGTTGTATATAGTTAATATAATATATAGTTATAATTTATATTATTTATATGATATTTACATATATTTATATATTTATATTATCATTATATAGTTATGTTATATATAGTTATTAAAAAGTATTACATATATATGTAATATATATGTATTTCCAAAATTAGTTCCTGAGATCAAGAGAGGTATATGTATAGCTTTGGCCTCTTGAGAAACATTTCTTGAAAATTATTCATATTGAGAATTAGGAAAACATTGCTAGCCCTGTTTAATTCTGTCTCACAAGGTACCATGTGGTATTCTGAGAGGGTCTTCTCTCTTACAGGAGAAAGTTTTGCAGAACTGTGAGTGGCCTTTGCATGGCGGCTCCCTTAGTGAAGATCCATTGACCCAGCTTTCAACACGCTGGTCAGAAAAGTGAATTCCCTGGTTAATGCCCACTCAGTGGCTTTCTTTGGGCCTAGTCTAAGGATTTGAGAAAACAAAGAGAGTTTCTTTTTTAACAGCATACTTGTATCTGTGTCATGTAATCATAAAAATCTTGAAAGAAATGTATTGCATGCATTAGGTAAAAAGGAAGTAATAATTCAATGACTTCCCTTCTTTGTAACACAGTCTTAGTCATTTCCTTTATAAGACAGAGATACCTAAACCTCACTAATGTGGAGGCTACTAATATATACTTGGCAATTATTGGCCTGAGTTATTCTGAAGCTTACTTTTGCACAAAAAGAAAGACAGATATTGTCAAATAATAAATATATATATATATATATATACATATGTATGTATATATATATGTACACACACACACATATACACACATATACAATACATACATATATGTATGTCTATGTATATATCTATCTCTGACCCCAGTTCCTGGCCAAAGCTTTCTAAAACCCTTGTAATTTCCTAAGTGATGAGAGCACTAAGACTATCATTTTTTTTAATATTTTGGTCTTGACCCTGCCTGGTTCCTGGTTCCTGAGCTCCTAAATTCCTCAGAATATCCTGGGTGACAGGGCTGTCTTTTGTTCTAATGAAGTGACTCTTCATGGGCTCCTGGATAGCTTTAGGATTGAGGTGGGTCACTAGAAAGATTAAGCCCTGATTAGAAGCTTGTGACTTTCAGCCTCATCTCCCATCCTCTGGGAAGGTGTGAAGGGCTAGAGATTGAGTTAATGGTCAGTCATGCCCACATGATGAAACCTCCATTAAAATCCCAAAAGTAAAGGGATCAAAGAGCTTCCTGGTTGGTGGACATATCCATGTGCCAGAAGAGTGGCAGATGACACACTCTAATGCCACAGGGACAGAAGTTTATGAGCTTAGGACAACTCCTAGAACTCCCTTATATAAGGGAGGTCTCCTCATCTGGCTCTTAATCTACAGCTTTATCAAATAAGTTAGTTAATACTGAGTTCTCTGTGCTATTCAAACAAGTGTTTGAATCCAAGAAGGGAATTGTAGGAAACTCTGAATTGTGGTCAAGTCAAATAGAAGTTGTGGGCAATGCAGGGACCTACCACTAGCAACTCATCTGAATTGGGAGGGGGGCAGTCCTTTGGACTGACCCCTTAACCTGTCTTGAACTGTTGAAATACCCAGCTGGTGTCCCAAAGAATTGTTTGGTGTGGGGAAAAAAATGCACATATCTGGTGTCAGGAGTATTTTCTGTATGTAAGTTAAGGAGAAACACAGGAGTGTTTTTCCCAGACAGAAAACTTCAGCCTTTTATATGGTACAACAATAAAGCAATTCTTACATAGGATTTTATGATATGTTTTAAAAATGAGACCATAAAATCTGCTTATTTCCAGAAAAGTATTAGTGGCACCAAGTAAATATGTCTTATTTATTGAAACAGTCCAGGCTGGACTTCAATTTATCAATTATTTTTAGTGCTAAGAAAATTTTTTTTCTTGAAGAAGAATTATGTGATTCAGGTTTTTTTTTAATTTTATTTTTATTTTTAAGACCACGTTTTTACCCAAACAGTAAGAATTAGCAAAAATTGAAAAAGGGATTTTATAATAGAGATTAACAAGAACAGAATAATTTAATAAATTTCATCAGAATTTCACATCAAATGCTAACACTAAACAAGATTAAACCTTAAATAATGATGTAATAATGCTCTCTTGAACCACCGAATGTTGGTGTAAAGCAGAACAACTGTATACGTAGTCTCATACAGTGCTTTTCAAAGTCAGTCTTTTGTGTTTTCTTTAACATGCTTTTAATAGCAGCCTAATTAGACAGATAAAGAATAGGAGGAGAGAGAGAAACTCAAAGGGCAAATGACTTGCCCACATCATCTAGACTCAGAGTTGAAAAGACTAGGCTGTAGGTAAATTGTACTTCCCATACTAGAGGGTTAGTTCAGTGGAGTGTTAAGAGCAGTTTAACACTTGGAGTTCTTGGAGTCAGTTCTTGGAGTCAGACAGATATGTACCTAAATCTCTTCTACTTCTTAACAGCGATGTAATCATAGAAGAAACATTACTTCTCTCCCTCTCTCTCTCTCTCCTTTTTTCTCCTACTTTTTCCATTTTTAAAAAGAAGTTACTAATAATAAACTGATGAATGTGGGTTAGATTAATAAAGTAACTGAGGAATGTTTCTGGCATACAGTAGCTGGTTGATAGGTGTTTTTGAGGAGCAGTGTGGGATACTGAAAGAAGCATAGGTATACTTTGGATTTGAAGAGATCTGACTTCCATTTATGACTTCGCTGATTTCCATGTTTGTGACCTTAGGCACGTTTCTTCATCAGTCTGTAAACTATTTGTAAGATGTGTATTTATTTGGACAAAATAACATATACAAAGTAATACATGTTTCCTGACAGATGGCAGATAATAAATACATAAATAGATGTTTCTATTATGCTGACCAGGTTGTCTACATGTCCTCACCCTCAGCCTATGACAATAAAATTCCAGTGCATCTTGGTACAGAGCAACGACTTGACACTTTCACATCTTAATACAATTTAGAGAAGCATTTAATTATCAATAGTAGGAAACAAAGAGCAAGTTTTTCTAGACTGATAAAGCTTAGCTCTGGAAGCTGATTTCTTGTACCTCCTGGCCCAAGATGTGTGGGTGACTTCAGCCAGATTCAGAGTTCACAATCTCCAGAATTTCAGTTTTATTTCCCCAAGTCAGTTGTTAATTTTACAGAATCCTGGGATCATAGAAAGTCAGTAGTACTTTGGCCACAATAAATCTAATCATCACTGTCACACTCCAGAGATGACTCCTTTTTGGAGATAGCCTGTTAGTAATCTATTATAATGACCTAAACACATGAAACTTCATGGCCATTCTATCACTATGACACCGCACCAGTCCTCTCTCTGAAATACTTTTAGGTAAGTTACTTCTCCCCACTTACTTTTCACTTCAGCCCTTCACTTTTCTATTCCTTTAATACATTTTTTTTAGGTTTAATTTTGAGTTTCTTTCTCTTTTTTAATTTAAATTTCATTAGCCAACTGTTAGTACATCATTAGTTTTTGATATAGTGTTCAATGATTCATTAGTTGTGTACAACACCCACTGCTCATCACCTCAGGTGCCCTCCTTAATGCCCATCACCCAGTTACCCCACCCCACTTCCCTTTTTGCAGCCCTCATTTTGTTTCCTGGAGTCAAGAGTCTCTCATGGTTTGTTTCCCTCTTTGATTTCTTCCCATTCAGTTTTCCCTCCCTTCCCTATGATCCTCTGCACTGTTTCTTATATTACTTATATATGAAAGTGAAACAATATGATAATTCTATTTCTCTGACTGACTTATTTCACTTAGGATAATACCCTCCAGTTTCATCCATGTTGATGTAAATGGTAGGTATTCATCCTTTCTGATGGCTGAGTAATACTCCATTGTATATACGAACCACATCTTCTTTATCTATTCATCTGTTAAAAGACATCTAGGCTCCTTCCATAGTTTGGCTATTGTGGCCATTGCTGCTATAAACATTATATTTCCCTGATGACAAATGATGTGGAACATTTTTTCATATGTCTGTTGGCCATTTGTATGTCTTCTTTGAAGAAGTGTCTGTTCATGTCTTCTGCTCATTTCTTGACTGGATTATTTGTTTTGTTGGGAGTTGAGTTTGATAAGTTCTTTATATGTCTTTGATACCAGCCCTTTATCTGATATGTCATTTGCAAATATCTTCTCCCATTCTGTAGGTTGCCTTTTAGTTTTTCTGACTGTTTCCTTTGCTGTGTAGATGCTTTTTATCTTGATGAAGTCCCAATAATTCATTTTTTGTTTTCGTTTCCCTTGCCTTTAGAGATGTGTCATGCAATAAGTTGCTGCAGTTGAGGTCAAAAGAGGTTGCTGCCTGTCTTTTCCTCTAGGATTTTGATGGGTTCCTGTCTTATGTTTAGGTCTTTCACCCATTTTGAGTTTATCTTTGGGTATGGTGTAAGAGAACGGCACAGTTTCATTCTTTTGCATGTGGCTGTCCAATTTTCCTGGCACCATTTTTTAGTTTCTCCCCTAATGAAGGACTCCATGTTTGGCAATAAATGCAGCTTATCTTGAACATGGTATAGACTATCACTTCGAAATTATGCTTTGGAAAACTATAATAAGTATACATTAACTCTCAAAAAGCATGTAGTGTTCTTGTAAAGAATTCCATGCTTATATCTACTAATCTGCAATAGTTTCATTGTTTGCGTAATCATTCTGGTCTATTCCAATGGTCTATCATCTTACAGATTGTTTGAGTTATTTTGGGCATGACAGAAGGGCAAAATCCTTCTTCCTACAGTGCCCTCCATAGGTCTGTGTATGTCAATATATATTTAGGGAGCACCTACCAGGTGCCTTTCTCTGAGCTAAATCCTGGGATTTCAAAAGTGGATTTAAATTCCTTGCCCTCCAGGTTCCCTTGGTCTAAAGAGAAGACACATAAGTAAATAGACCAATTGGATGGGTTCTGTGATGGAGATACATGCAGACAGAGTTGGTGGTGGGGAAATGTAAGCAGACCTGTCCTCCCAGAGGAGCTAAAGTCAATCTGTCTTTCTTTAATAGAGAGTATGGATTCTAAAGTCAGTCTATTATTATTATTATTATTATTATTATTTCTTTGACCCAAATTCCTTCCATTTTTTGAAATACATTTTATACCCTTCTTTTGAGGACTTTTAGTTAAATAGATGGATGCCTTTTAAGCTTTCTAAGCTGTGACCCATTCTACGAAATACAATTTACATGAAATCCAGCATATGCATATGTGTTTTTGTCAGTACATACATTCCTGTAATATGTTTATGTTTATGGCACTCTAATTTCCTATCCCATTTTAATCTGTTCTGTTGTTAATAACAACCAGAAGATTGTGCTTGTCACAACCTACTGAGTTTAATCCAACGATCCAAGGAAGGGCTGAAATCTGTCATTTGGACACACTGAAGGGAGTGATATGACCAGTGTGCACAGTGTGGCAAGTGCTACAATAAGAATCTAAAAAGAATCCAAAGAAAACTAGGGGAGAGAGTCCTGATAAGCACACTGAGGTCAAGAAATGGGTTATAGTCATTTTTACAATAGATCATTTGGCATCAATTTTGATCTTACTAAGTGCATGTTACATTTTTGAAACTGGGTGAAGTTAGCATTATTTACTTTCAAATAACCATTTATTCTGTTCATTGCTTCTTTCAGCTATGACAAAAAGGACAAACATGAGTTGCATTTGCCACCACACTTGCCTGTTCATGGAAGACAACCTAAGGACACCTCTTTTCTTTGAATCTCGGATTTTTTCCCACTATGATTTCTGGTGCACAGTGGGTTCACATATTGGGATGATATAAATTTATTGTAAATTTAATTCCACTTTCCCACCAAATGGGACTGTTAAATTGTGAACATATTTTTTCTTTCCTGCTTCATAAAATATGAGCACTCTAATCCCAGATGGCACATCCTCCAGAAACATATGGACAAGACAATTTATAAGGAGTGCTCTTTCAGGAGCTGGTTTCCCTTAGCTGAGGAGGCTGTGTGATTTTGCCAAGACCTTTCAAACTACTCATTGAGGAGGGTGAACAAGTCTTGGTCATATAACCAAGGGATTGAAAAAAAGTTTGACATATTTCCTTCCTTAAAGGGTGTGGATTTTCATAATTAAGGTAGATTGAGGTGGGAAATTTCTATTTCTACAATGGAAAAGCACAAAAACTTTGCAAGGAATATATAATACGACTCTGTGCTTTTTTTTTTTTTTTTTTTTTTTGTTTGTTTGTTTGGTTTTTGGTTTTGGGTTTTCTTTTGCTTCTCTACAACCAAAATAGGCTATAATGGTCATTGCAGTCCATACTCAGGGAGGGCACTTGTAAGGAAGGAAAAGTACTTTATAGTTACTTCTCACTTACTTCACACCTTCAGTGTTTGCCCATATTTTTGGATATTAGAGGCCTTGTATTTAGGGTGGGGAGTCTTAGTAGGAATTACTTAACTGTTTAATGGTAGTCAAATGATGATAAACTATGATAAGCCTTCAGATTTTTACCTGGAACTGGGAATAACAGGATTAGGTGTGGGCTTTTGCTTCCCAGCTTGGAGTTTACAGTTTCAGTCCTCCCCTGCTATTGTCAGCAGAGGCAAGAAAGTCTCAAAGCAAGAGATACTATAACTGTTTTGGGAAGCACAGCCTCTCAATGCCTTGGAAAACAAGGAAATGAGTAACATCTAAATATGCCTGACCATGCATAAGCAATCCATAGTTTATGGAGTTGGAGCCAATTCAATTTTTAGCTTTCCCTTCACACACCGAGGTAACTCCTGCAAATAAAGTCCTAAAGACAGAGCCAGGACCTCTATCCTGATGTGTCTGAGTCTGGTACCTACAGTCTTTATGCTGAGCTATGCTGTCCTACGTGGCGAGCATTCTTTATAGTGCCTGATACATGCCAAGTAGTTAATAAGTGAGGCTTGTGGGGCGCCTGGGTGGCTCAGTGGGTTGAGCCGCTGCCTTCGGCTCAGGTCATGATCTCAGGGTCCTGGGATCGAGTCCCGCATCGGGCTCTCTGCTCAGCAGGGAGCCTGCTTCCCTCTCTCTCTCTCTGCCTGCCTCTCCATCTACTTGTGATTTCTCTCTGTCAAATAAATAAATAAAATCTTTAAAAAAAAAAAAAAAAAAAATAAGTGAGGCTTGTGTGAACAGACATTGGATTATTTCAATGTATATTTCAATAGACTATTTCCATGCATCCCTGGACCACTACCTATCTCCTTTGTGTCTGCACTTCCAGTGGTTTCTTCCTGGCATTCCCTTTCCTTTGGGGCCACTGGCAGCTGAAGCTGGAGCAGCTGTTTAGAATCCTTTATGGTGCTACGACACTGCCTCTTAAACTGATGGTCAGGACAGAGTTCCCAACATTTAGCTACATGCCAGATCAAACAGTATGCTGAGGTGTTTTTCCAGGTCCCCATAATCCGATAACTAGTATTTGTAGTTGTTTGCATGGTTTAACAAGATGAGATCAGAAAAAAATGTTTAAAATCCACAGTGGACATTTCAGTGGCTTACAAATACAGCTTTTATTTCCTTTCTGATTTAGACAGAAGTTTAAGACCACATAGTCACAGAGGCAGTAGGCTAGGGAGGGTTACCTTGTACTCACTACACTCTCAGCACCGTACATTGTGCATCACCTACACTATTTCATTTAATCTTCCTAATAGCCATGAAATGTAGGTATTCTTATTTCCGTGTTTCTGATTACAAAACAGAAACACAGAGGAGTTAGCTTACTTGTCCAGGTCTTGCATCTAATAAGAGGAAGAACTGGGATTTGAACATAGATCCAAAATCCTGTTCAGACACAGCCTTTTATTTAAAACCCAGCTGCTGAAAGAGCCATGCTTATTCTTCTGTAAATTTCTACCATCTGCTGAGAAGCTGGAACATCACCTAGCCCAAACACTGTCTTATTACCAGCAAATAAATGTCAGGGTAAAGACCATGAAAATCATCTGTTACCTTAGCCTTCAAGAAGTGCATTCACTCCCACCTGACAGCACTTTCCAAAGACGCCAGGAAACAAATAGATTAGTGAGGCTGAAGTCTTAGGGGGCGCGTAACCTTATGTTTCTGAGCATTTAACTTATTAAAATTCACAAAGAAAGACCTTATGGTGCCATCATTTTATCCAACTAACATCATCAGTATGGCTCAAGGGCTGTGGCTTTGTACAGTCACCCTCAGAGTGGTGAACATATGGTCTTACTTCTCTCTAAAGCCTCAGGGCATCTGACGGCACCTTTCATGGATAATGGATAAAGGCTGCCATACCAGTAGGTAACTCCTGTTCCATCAGTTTTGCCTTCGTGCCAAGAATGATGAACAAATTTCAGGAGGTTTTGAACTGACCTAGGTCTGTTCTGTCAACGGTAACACCCTCACGATCAGCAAGGGAAAATATTTCCTGTTAAACTGCATTTTGGAGTTCCTCTATATTTGCATGCGCATCTTCAAGCATGAGCCTGTGTAACACAGTGAAACTATAGTTGTAGTTGCCACATTTCTTTGAGCTGTTGCTTTGATTATGTTAGTTTGTTCCTTTTGATGCCTGTCCCACTGCTTCTGGATGAGAAAATACATTTGTTATAATAGCCTCAAGAACTATTGCAAGTGTATTTCAAGAGTATATCCAAAGGAAGTAAGATAATTGAAAATGCTTTTGCACATTATTTCCCAGGTTTGCTACAGAATCTAAGCTATAAATAGCACCACTGTTTATTGGTGTCAATAACTTCTTAGCAATTAAGTACAAATCTCTCTAATCTGCATTCTATTGTCACTCTCTGAGAGGGTCAACATCTCCCTTCTGATAATGATTCTCATAATGATTAAAAAAATTCTCATAATGATTAAAAAAAAAAGTTGTGGATTTGTCAAAGGTCTGGAAATCAACTAGTTTCAACAGAGAATTTTCACTTATTTTGAGGAGGAAACACATGGGCAGTTTTCATACCTTCAGCAGTTGCTGTAGTATGATGAATACCAAGGGGGTAGGCTTTGGTACCAGACTGGGCTGAGTCCAAATTCAAACTCCAGTAGTTCTAGGTCATCTTTACAAGTTATTTAATTGGTCATTGATATTCTTATTTCCTCCCTTTTCTTTTTCTACATTTCATACATTTAATAAATGTTACCACAATGCACACACTTACTCAGGTCCTCACGTTAAGTCTCGCCATTGACTTACTTATCCCTGTCCTGCAAATCCATGTTTGAGATTTATTCTGAAGCTCAGCTTTCCTCATCTCCATAGCCTAAAACTCTAGTCAAAGCATCATCTTCTTTCACTTGGCCCACAGCCTCCCGCTTAGTGCCCTGGCTTTCGCTTGTATACCTTTTACAGTCTACATTCCATGCATTATCATTCCACCACCAGAGTGAACCTCAAAATTAAAATTAGATCATGTAAGTCTTTAGCAGAAAGCCTTCCATTGGCCCACATTAAAACTCCATATTTTTTTTTTTTACAATGGCCTGGAATGGCATTATTTGGCCCTATTCTATCTTCTTTCCTCATCTCTTCCTACTTTTTGCCTTGACTATGTTCCAAAGAGCCTGGGATTTTTATTTTTCCCTTTCAAATTTTTATTTAAAGTCTAGTTAGCTAACATACAATGTAATATTGGTTTCAGCTGAATTCAGTGATTTATCACTTACACACAACACCCAGTGCTCATCATAATAAGTGCTCTCTTTATCCCCATCTAGTCCATTCCCCACCCATCTCCCTCCATCAACCTTTAGTTCTCTATCATTCAGAGTCTCTTGTGGTTTGTTTCCCTCCCTATTTTCCCCTTCCCATGTGTTCATGTCTTTTGTTTCTTAAATTCCACATATGAGTGAAATCATGTGGTATTTGTCTTTCTCTGACTGATGTATTTTGCATAGCTTAATATGCTCTGCCTCCATCCACATCATTGTAAATAGAAAGTTTTCATTCTTTTTGATGGTCAAGTACTATTCCTATACACACACACACACACACACACACACACACACACCCTACTTCTTCTTTATCCATTCATCAGTCAGTGGACATCTGGGCTCTTTCCATAGTTTAGCTATTGTTGATAATGCTGCTATAAACATCAGGGTGCTTGTACCCCTTCAAATCTGTATTTTTGTATCCCTTGGGTAAATATCTAGAATGTGGGATCATAGGTCTATTTTTAACTTTTTTGGGGAGTCTCCATATTGTTTTCCAGAGTGGCTGCACCAGTTTGCATTCCCACCAACAATGTAAGAGGGTTGTCCTTCTCTACAACCTCACCTGTTGTCTCTTGTGTTGTTACTTACAGCCATTCTGACAGATGTGAGGTGGTGTTTCATCATGGTTTTGATTTGTATTTCCCAGATGATGAGTGATTTTGAACATCTTTTCATGTGTCTGTTAGCCATCTGGATGCCTTCTTTGGAAAAATGTCTATTCATATCTTCTGACCATCTCTTAACTGGATTATTTGCTTTCTGAGTATTGGGTTTAATGTTATTTCTTTCCTTTTTTTTTTTTTTTTTTTTTTTAAGAGAGAAAGAGAGAGAGAAAGCACACGATGGAGGGGGCAGCAGAGAAGTGGAGGGAGAGGAAGAAAATCAAACTCTATGCCCAGCTGGAGCCTGACATGGGGCTCGATCACATGACCCTGAGATCATAACCTGAGCTGAAAACCAAGAGTTGGGTGCTTAACGAACTAAGCCACCCAGGTGCCGCATAAGTTCTTTATAGATTTTAGGTACTAACCTTTTATTAGATGTCATTCGCAAATATCTTCTCCCATTCTGTAGGTTGCCTTTTAGTTTTGTTGATTGTTTTCTTCACTGTGCAGAAGCTTTTTATTTTGATGAAGTCCCGATAATTCATTTTTGCTTTTGTTTCCCTTCGCTCCGTATGTGTGTAGTAAGAAGTTGCTGCAGACTAGATCAAAGAGGTTGCTGCCTATGTTCTCCTCGAGGACTTTAATAGTTTCCTATCTCACATTTAGGTTTTTCAGCCATTTTGAATTTATTTTTGTGTATTGTGTAAGAAAGTGTTCCAGACTCAGTCTTCTGCATGTCACTGTCCAGTTTCTCAACACCATTTATTAAAGAGACTATCTTTTTTCTATTGGATATTCTTTCTACCTTTATCACAGATCAATTGGCCAGAGAGTTGTGGGTCCATTTCTGCTTTTCTCTTCTGTTCCCTTGATCTATTTGTCTGTTTTTGTGCCACTGCCATACTGTCTTGATGATTATAGCTTTGCAATATAGCTTGAATTCTGGAATTGTAATGCCTCCAGTTCTGCTTTGCTTTTTTAGGATTGCTTTGGCTATTTGGGGTCTGTTACAGTTCCATACAAATTTTAGGATTGTTTTTTCTAGCTATGTGAAAAATGCTGTGGATATTTTGATAGGGATTTCATTAAATGTGTGTGTTGCATTGGATAGTACAGACATTTTAACAATGTTTTTTCTTCCAATCCATGGTCTTGGAATGTTTTTCCATTTCTTTGTATCCTTTCCAGTTTCTTTCATATGTCTTCTGTAGTTTTCAGAATAGAGATCTTTTACCTCTTGGTTAGGTTTATTCCTAGGTATCTTATGGTTTTTGGTATAATTGCAAATGGAATAGATTCCTTGATTTCTCTTTCTGCTGTTTCATTATTGGTGTATAAAAATGGAACAGATGTCTGTTGATTTTATATCCTGAAACTTTGCTAAATTCATGTATCAATTCTAGCAATTTTTTGATGGAGTATTTCAGGTTTTCTACATACAGTATCACATCATTTGCAGACAGTGGAAGTTTGGCTTTTTCCTTGCTGATTTAGACAACTGTGTTTTTGTTTTTGTTTTTGCTTTTGGTCTGATAGCTGAGGCTAAGACTTCCAGAACCATTTTAAGTAGTAACCGTGAGAGTGGGCATCTGGTCTTGCTCCTGACCATAGAGGAAAAGTTCTCAGTTTTTCCTTGTTGAGGATATTAGCCGTAGGACCTTTGTATATAGTCTTTATGACGTTGTGGTATAGTCCATCTATCCCTACTTTGTTGAGTTTTTTTTTTTTTTAATCAAGAATGAACGCTGTATTTTGCCAAATGCTTTTTCTGCATCTATTGAAAGGATCATGTGGTTCTTATCCTTTCTTTTATGAATGTGGTTATCATGTTGATTGACATTGAACCAATTCTGCAGCCCTGGGATAAATCCCACTTGATCATGGTGAATAATTCTTTTAATGTACTGATAGATTCAATTTGCTAGTACTTTATGGGGAATTTTTGTGTTCATGTTCATCATCAATATTGGCCTTTAATTTTCCTTTTTAGTGGAGTCTTTGTCAGGTTTTGAAATTAAGGGCCAGATGGTTTCCCAGAGGAATTCTACCAGACATTTAAAAGAGAGTTAATACCTACCCATCTCAAATTGTTAAAAAAAAAAAAAAAAAAAAAAAGAAAGAAAGAAAGAAAGAAATGGAAGGAAAACTCCCAAACTCATTTTATAAGGCCAGCATTGTCAAGAATTTTTTATTCTTCCTAAAAATACCAACTTCACTCCCATCTCAGAGCTCGTGCTCTCACTGTTCCCTCGACTTGGGATTTCCTACCTCTGGATAGTTATGTTTTTGCATATTATTTCCCTTCATATTTCTAAGAGTTCAAAGAGCCCTCCTTCGAGCATTGTATTTAAAACTGAGCTTTTCCCTATTCTAAGTCTCTGTCCTATAACTCTGGTGGTAATTCTTCTTTTGATTTCCACTATCTGTCTGCTTCTATTTTGTATGTTTATATATTTATGAGACTAGGGGTTTTTATTTACTTTGTTTGATGTTGAGAAGTATCTGCAAATAACAGGCAAATGTTACATATTTATTTATTTATTTATTTATTTTTTTTTTAAAGATTTTATTTATTTACTTGAGAGAGAGACAGTGAGAGAGAGCATGAATGAGGAGAAGGTCAGAGAGAGAAGCAGACTCCCCATGGAGCTGGGAGTCCGATGCGGGACTCGATCCCGGGACTCCAGGATCATGACCTGAGCCGAAGGCAGTCGTCCAACCAACTGAGCCACCCAGGCATCCCAAATGTTACATATTTATTGAATGAATAAATTAGTAAATAAACTACATATTTTCTAGAAACTATATTGATAATTCTTCTCTTATGGGATCTCTATAAGGATTAGGGTTAATATATAAGGCAATTAATCATGTCTGAAATAAATTATTATTGTTACCACTAAAATTTGAACTAAATGATTAAAGATAGATCTTAATAATATATAGTACTTTTTGAGATTACACAGAATGCATTGAATATAAATACTGGAGTGATGGGGATTTTGAATATCCATATCTTGATGCAAACACAGCACATCTCATGTGAGATTATTGTAGGAAATACATTTCATTATTTAGATTTATATATATTAACATTTTTGGACATATACTAAATATGTAGCATTCTTAGAGCTGTTTATAGCTTATTATTATTTATTATTTTTGATTTGTGAAGAAATGCTGTGATCACCACACTGAGATCTGGGCGTGATTCACAGTGGCTGCTGATACATTGCCTACAAACCTGTGAGTTTACTTATGTGAATATCTGAGTGAGACTTTTTCAGAATTATTTACATTGGTAGAGTCACTCCCAGATTAATTTTGACTTAAATTTTGATCTAGAATTAACATTTAATGTATCTTCCAGTTATTACACAATGATGCCATTTTGAAAGTATTGAAAGCAAACATAAACAAAGTCATATTTTTTCTTTTCCATTAAATTTCCTGGATATTTACATGCCCTTATTTGTGGAGTTTTATTGTGAAAGGTTTGGTGGAAAGCCTTATTTCATCCATCCCCTCAGAATTTCTGGGACTTACTCAGCCCACCGGTCTTGTTCACCGACACTGAGCAGAAACTGTGATGAGACGGAGAATAGTAACTGGGATATCCTTGCAAACTTAGCTGGTTTTTTTAGTCATGATGGCCAATGTCACTTGTGAAGTTTAGTCCAGCAGAGAACAGTGGAGGCTTTTCCACAGCTAACTTGAAGCTTTTCCTGGACCTAGAATGTTCACACTCATTTGCTCAGTTACATCTCTGCCATGGCTACCCCCCTGAAAAACTGAGGAAGTTTTCATGTCTAGAGGACTCTTCTAATGCATTTCCCTTAACCTTAGCAGAAGAGGACTTTGTCTGAGCCAGATGCTCCTTTTCAGCAGACCTCCCTGGCTGCACTCTGGAGGATGAGGCACAACATGTTCTGATGTCTTTCTCATGGGTGAGCACTAAGGACCCTCCGGGAGGGAGGAGCAGAGCAGCCTTCCTTAAGCCACATAATCCACTCCAACATTTCTTTTGGATTGTGTTGTCTATTCACCTTGACATACGTAATGAATTATACCTGTCAAATGACTCTTTAAATATCAATATCCATACCAAACAACTCCTGATGTAAAAGAGAGAGAGTGAAAATGGCACTTAGTTATATCTCATTATGGTTTGATCAGTTTACAAGAGACAAATCACCACCAACAACAAAATTTGCTGTATGCATTTATTGTGGTATTTTGTTTATCCTGAAAAGTTATTCTTGAATGGAAAGTATATCTTAAAATCGTTGGTATTTTAGGATTTAGAAAATATCACATATGCACAGAACAATGACCGTGTGTAAAGTGAAGCTATTATTAGCATTTTGGTGCAAAACCTGAGAGATGAATAGGCAGAGCACAGAGGTTTTTAGGGCAGTGCAAATATTATATATGATATTACAGTGGGGAATGCATGTCATTATACATTTGTCCAAACCCGTAAGGATGTACAACACCAAGAATGAAACCTAAGGTTAACTACAGACTTTGGGAAATTATTTTGTGTTAATATATGTTCATCCTTGGTAAAAATAAAAAAGTACAATTCTGGCAAGTAATATTGATAAGGGAAAAGGCCATACATGCGTGGGGACAGGGGTATATATGGGAGAGCTCTGTATCTCCCCCTCAGTTTTGTTATAAACCTATACTGCTCCAACAAAATAAAGTAAAAAAAAAAAAAAAAAAAAAAAAAAGATGGGTGCCTTTGACTTCTAGACTAACTCAAGGGTAAGAGGGCAATAGCCTTATGCCTGTGAACTTTATATGCAATAAGGTTGTGCCCAGTGTAAATCTTGGAATTCAGCTGGTACATATCAGACCTCTTCTCCTTAGGAAGTCTTATGATTTGCACTTGATGATTCTGATTTATTCTTGTGAAGCTTGTGAGTTGAAGAAGTGAAACTATTGAGCCTTTTTGCTAGAGGCTTCCAATAACTAGGAAAGACAGGTTCAAATATTGGGATTATGCTTACTCCAAATACATTGCTGAAAGAAAAAGGTAAACTATGAATTTTTCTTATGAGTTTCTAATTGCCTAGGATCTTATTCTATTAACAGAAATAAATCAATAAATATATAATTTCATGTGATTCTTCTTTTACAGTTGTACGTGGGGGGAAATACTCCTCACTATATTGCAGGAACATTTTTTTATAAACAATCGATAATGGGTTCTAGTATTTGTTTTTTAATCAAGAGGAGCTTTAAGCAAGGTTTTATTCTTCTTTTAGAAATCATTTGAATAACCCCCTCCTAGTTACAAAACTGTAAGTAGCCATCCACTGTCTGAGAGATGGGGGCAATAGATCTACCTTTTATGGCGATAAAGGTTAACTTTTTGTTAATTCACATAAGGAGTCCTGGACTACATGACATAAGAAGCTCTGGGAAAAAAGAGGGCTGAATCTGCCGTCCCCCTGCTCCTAGATTTGAACTCAGGAAATTCTGTGAAAGAAGACTAGTAATCCATAGAGAAAGATGTTTTCTGTTAAATTAGAGTTATAAAGTTTATACTTAAGTTTTTAAAGATCATTTAAAATTATGATAATAGTAGTAATTGTCTCTAAGGGTTGTTACAGGGATTAAATGAGATACTGCATGTAAAGAACTTAGAAAAGCACCTGGGTCCCTCTTGCTGAGATACTCAGAAACCATGACCTTTTCTTTTTCAAGGAATGTAACTGGATTCAGTCATTGGCATGTGGACTTCATTCAGTGAATATTAATTTTGTTAGTATTTTTACTAGTCAGCAAAATTTTATAATATACAGTGGGCTCTATGATAAGCAAAACCCTTATTTATACTTTTTTTCTACAGTGGCATTGATGAGTCACTTGCATTTATTAAAGAAAGCAAGTACCATGATGTTCCAATTTTGAAAATTATTTAAAAACCAATGTCTAGTCTGTACTAAGTTCAGTCCATTGTTTTCCTATTGGATTTTGAAGGTAGTGATTGGAGACATGTTTGAATATGAAATTACCCAATGTAAAAATTTTCATCCTATAAAGAAACTTTAACAAAATCATCTATCTTCCAGTTCCCCAGCTGGTAGGAGAGGTACACAGGCAAAATTTCTAGCTAAACTTAGATGGCTATCTATCCAAAACCAACTGTTACCAACAATCCATTTCTTGCTGCCTATGGTGCAGACATTTTTCTTTTCGGTAAGCAATGATAAAATCTCTTGGTCATTGCCACATAGGTGTCTGTTTTAGATTGGAAGATATAAGATCACTGAATATAAAAAAATGACTTGACTATATGTGACTTACAGGAGTAGTACTTATTAAGCATAAACACAGTGTGCAGCTCCCTCCCCTCTGGTGATACAAAGATCAAGGAGATAAGCAAAGTGACACAGGACACTTAACAGAAAGGACATAAATCAGCTTTGCTACCACCCTTTATTTCCTCATAGTGAATTTTATGGCATTTTGCTCTGATGGCTTTTCTTGACAATTTAATTTGGGGTTTCACCTAAGTCTCTACAAAGCTCTCCAAATGCCTGTGTGTTTGCTGGCTCCTGAGTGTTTAGAGGGAGCAAAACCAACTGCCTTCTCACTTGATATGAAGAACCCACTTGTGATGATCTGGCTGGAAAGTCTCTTCCCCACACAGCTGTGCTAACAGATTGCTGATCAGTCAGTGACCTTTCTCACCAGAGCAGTTCAAAGCCTCCTTCCCAACTTTGCTTTTAATTTAATTATCATTTGAAGAGAGGAAAATCCTTTTATGCATCACTGAGAAAGAAACTATATCTCAGGACTGCAATGACAATGATCTTGCCTTTTATAAGGCCTGCAAACTCTGATAAAAGCAAAACTTTGTTCCAGATCAGAGAAGCATTTAGTTCAAAAAAAATTTTGGATTGGTCTTCAAATAATGCAGAACTTAGGTAGATTGAAAATAGGAAAAGCAAATGTTCTCCATGAATCACAGACCCTATTTGGGGCAACAAAATTTTTGGAACTGATGGTTGCCTTATTTTATTTGATTTTTTAAAAAATCAGTTTCATTCCAGTGTGAACCTTTTTATATTGCTTTCCCATGTGAACCAGGGCAGAAAGTATATCACAGTCTTATTTATTCTAACACTGAAACAGCATGTGTGAAAAAAATGAATAAATTAGGCAAGGCCAAGTGGTTTCTGATCCAGAGATTGATAATGATGATATTTTCAAACCAGAAATTCCTTTTCTTGTCTTTGAATGGAAGTCCCAAATTCATAAGTTTCCCTCTGATCACACTTTACTATGGTCACCAGTGTGCAATGGATGACTGATCTGGCTCTTTACATCTAAATGAGCCACCGGCCCATTCCCATTACAAGTTAATCCCTGACTCTGACTTTTTCTCAAACTGTGTCTTGAAAAATTGTACCTACTCTGCTTTCTGCTTCCCAATCTGCCTTTGCTGTCTTCCATTTCTGACCTTCTCAGTTCCGTTTAAATCACTATTATTGATTTTGATGAAATGTATCTGCCTAGTATTTGCTTTCCATACACCAAGCATAATGATAGCCACTGAGGATACAAGGATGAAACATACCTACTTCCCTTGACATGTTTTGTCTCATGGTAAAGATATGCAAAAAAAAAAAAAATCATTTCAATAAAGATATTAGTAGATGGTCTCTCACAAGTCGATTTAGGGACTAACACTCCTTTCATCTTGCTATTCTACCATCTCCAAGGTAGACTCCACCTCTAAATTCTTGGCTTCCACCTGGTGGATAGAGAACGAAAGAGGCTGAAGAATTGTGTCACATTTTATGGGCTGGATCTTTTGTTAGGGGCATTGGTTTCACCCACATTCACTGATGAGGTAGGTCTTGGTCACGTGGCCGTACCCGTCTGTAAGTCAGCTAGATATGTTAGTTTCCGACTGCCTGTACAACAGATCACTAGGAATTTAATGGCTTAACAGAATACAAATTTATTCTCTTGTGGTTTTGGAAGCTGGAGTCTGAAATCAGTTTTACTGGACAAAATCAAGACTCTGAGGGAAGAAAACATTTCCTCATCTCTTTTTAATTTCTAATGGTCACTGTGTTCCTGACCTTTTGGCCTCTTTCTTCTATCACTCTAACATCTTGCTTCCAGAGCCATATCTTCAACTGCTGATTTTTAATTTCCCACCTCTCTCTTATAAGGACCCTTGTGAGTACATTTGGCCAACTGAATCTTCCAGAATAATCTCTCTGGCTTGAGATGCTTAACTTAATCACCTCTGCAAAGTGTCCTTTACCTGGTAAAGTAATATATTCACAGGTTCTGGGGATTAGGATGTGGACATCTTTCTGGGCTATCATTCAGCCTACCAAAAAAGGGAAATACTCTAGCTCTCTGCCCTGAGGGAGAACAAAATTGATTTTGTGAACAGTTTTCTAGTTTCTGTAATAATAATAATAATGGCTATTATATAGTGTATACTTACTGTTTACGGTACATTTCCTATATGACATATCACTATGTGTGTGTGTGTATCTAATATATATGCATATATATTAGATATCTATGTATCTATATGTAGTATATATATAGCATATAGAGATAGTATATAGAGAGTATATATATATAGAGAGAGAAAGATATATATAGTATATAGATATACATATAGTATATAAAGAGATATAGAGATTTCTATATATATATAGAAATATATATGTATATATTAGCTAAACAGTTTATATGCATTATATTAATTCTTCAACAATTTGTGAATAAAGTACTACTTATTTCTGATTTACTAAAACAGAAAAGTGAGGCTTAGAGGATTTAAGTACTTACCCAAAGTCTTAAGGTTAGTGGTAAAACTGGATTGAAACCCAGGTGTGCCTGACTCAGAACCTAACCCTCTTAATCTCTGTCAGCACTGTGAAGAGAGAATTACACACAGGACACTGGTGAGGCATAAGAAAGGAACCATTAGCCCAAAGCAGAGCTGTAGGAACAGCTTCACAGAGGTCTTAGGTATGAGGACTGGAACTGATTCTCCGTGGCTGACCCTTAATTCCCTGGCACTACAACCTCTCCTTGTCTCTCAAATGTGTGTCTTCCTCCAGCTGTTCTGGAAACCTAGTAGCTAATGTAACCACTTCCTTGTCATCTCCACCAGTCCCGGAATCTGTGATTCAAACAGTACCTAAACTCTTGTTGTTCTGGTCCTAAAATGACTCCCACACTGGGAAGCAAAAATATATGACAAGATTCAGATCAGGAAAAATTCCAAAGACAAAAGTGCAGAGCAGGGATCAAGGGTGACTTAGATAATCAGCATGTTGCTGGGTGCCCGTGGCTGCAGCAGAACTTTCTGAGGCACAGCCCAGCTTGGCACTGAGAGAAGGGTCTTCCAGGCTTTGGGTCAGCTACCCTCCATGCTCTCCACCTCACTGCATACATCAAAATTGTATTCCAGCATCTCTTTAGCACAGAGATTTTGATTTGTATCTACCCCTAATAAATCATGGCTTTTGTATGGACTCTCTTGTTTGGCAGAAATTAAGTTAATATGCCAGTGCATGGGTGACCCAAATGAGTTATTTCTGTAAAATATCAAAGTGAGCCATTGTAGTTTTGTACTAACAAGCACCAAGAAGTGATAATCATTTTTTCTGTTACTTTTTCACAATGTCATCTGTTGACCTTTCCCTGACTGTCTCATAATATCTATCTTATATAATATCTAATAATTAATTTCTATGTTATAGACAGAGAAAGATAGAGTGATACAATTTAGCAAAAACATGATTATTGGTCTCTCATATTTTTAAAATTATTTTTATTAACACATAATGTATTATTTGCCCCAGGGTTACAGATCTGTGAATCATCAGGCTTACACATTTCATAGCACTCACCATAGCATATACCCTCCCAATGGGTCTTTTATATTTTTAATGAGACACCAAAAAAAAAAAAATCATTGTTGCAGGAGTCTTCCCATCCTCACTCAACAAAGATGACCTACAAGTTTAAAAAGCAGCAGACATATTGAAAACTTCCACTGGTTTGAATTTATAGTCAGAAACTTTAGTTAGCTCATGAGCAAAACTTAAAGTTATCAGCTTTTCTGAATGAAGTGTTTTCAAAGGACACCACTGAAAAATATTCATGGACAAAGCCATTATAACATGATGGGATGTGCAGGAGACAGAGCCCCATAAATTAAGGCCACATTTTCACTCAAGAATGTATATTCAACATATACTCAAAAAGGATCTACTCTTTCCCAGACACCATGGCAGATGATCCAGAAAATCTGTTTTCATGGACTAGCTTTGTAATAATTAACAAAGTGACTTTGAGAAGACCACAACTTCCTAAGCCACAACTTTCTGATCTCTAAAATGTGTATAATAGTAGCTATCCAACCGACCTCACAGTTGTGGTGAATTTAAAATAAGGTAATATATTTGACATCCTTTTATGAATGATAACATGACTCCACAAATATTTATTATTCAATTTAATATGATGACCTTTACTTTCAATTCAATCATAGTAAGTGTCTTTAGTTTTCAAAACTGATGAAAAGGAACTTACTTCCTTAACAAAGAGTCTATGAAAATAATCTGTACCTCATCCCCCAATACTGATTGGTATGAAATTTTTAACATTAATTTCTTGATAACCTGTAGGGTAAGTCATTACAATGTGTATGTCTTTCGGGGCTAAGGGGTACATTATGTACAGTACTAGTGTTGGCAACACAGAAATACAATACTCATGAATATATAATGTGTAGCTATTCACCTCTGACATGTTTAAGTATGTGCATATTGAGTTTCCTGGCAAAATTACAGAGAGTACAAATTATTTCAATTAAAAATAAACATGCTTTTCATGAAATTAATTATACGTTACATTTAGATTTAGACATTGCATGCTTGTAAACACAGCTATTAAAACTGCATTAGGAAAACCCAGCCTACCCAAATCTCTCTCTACTGTGAAACTTTGTATTAAAGGATTGATTAACTTTTATGTATTCATCAAATAATGCTGTTTATTAGAGCAGTGGCATTTTTATATACATTCAATTGAACTTTCTAAGTAGGATACTGATTAATGGAATGGCACATTTTTGCTGGGAAGAATATTAGAAAAAAATTAAAAAGTAAACAAATATAAAAATGCATTAAAATTTTCTAAATATATGTGCAATATATCCATATCCACAAAATCGTAAGATTGGAAATGGCCATGGATTTAATGTAGCCTGAATTCCCATTAAGTGAATGATTCCCTCCTTCTGACATACTTGCAAAATGCTGACTAATCTATCCTTAAAAGGAGGTCACTACCACAAAGTAGCACATTCCATTGTGGGTAATGCCCTTTGCTGAGAGTTCTTTTTCTTTCTTTTTTTTATACTAGTTTTTAAATTTAATTTTATTTATTTAATTCTCAGAAAGAGGGGGAGCACAAATGGGGGGGCAGAGAGAGAAGTAGGCTCCCCACTGAGCAGGAAGACTGATGCAGGAATTGATTCCAGAGCCCTGGGATCATGACTTGACCCAAAGGCAGGCACTTAACCAACTGAGCCACCTAGGCATCCAGAGAGTTCTTTTCAATTAAAAAAAAAAAAATGTAGCTAACATAATGATTGGCTCAAGGATAAACAGAGATCAGAAGTATATAGTTTTATCTTCCAGGAGTTTAGAAGCTAGATCAAAAATATGAGAAACAATGTTGAATTTCTCAAGCAAATAATTTTGTGAAGTCACAAGTGTGAAAATGATCATACAAAGGTAAAATTGTTTACTGATTTATAGTTTATTATATGGGGTCTTCCAAGGTATATTAGAAGACACTTAAAATATGGTTGTAGTGTTTTTTTTTTATTGTATAGTCAGTTAGCTAACATATAATATATCATTAGTTCTTGATGTAGTGTTCATATATATATTTATAATTGTCTAACTAGAGGATACATGCAAGTCTATATGAATAGAATGCAGTTTTCCTGAAAAAAATTTAACAATGAATTTGTAGAACATTGTTTATAGGAGATGTTAAGTAGCATTTAGATGATATTAAAAAACAAAATACCTCTTCCTTAAATGACCCACTCTTCTGTAGTGATTTGATCAGTTTTGACCAGTGGACAAAATATACAGAGCATTGAGAAGAGTGGATCACACTTCACCTGCCAGAGTTAGAAAAATTATTTTGTATGATAAATATTCTCCTAACTCAACAATTTTGAACAACTTAATACATTTAAAGTGGGTGGAAGAGAACATTTAATTTAAATTATTGGTTCCCAATTTAAGTAATCTTTTTTTTAATTTTTAATTTTTTATAAACATATATTTTTATCCCCAGGGGTACAGGTCTGTGAATCACCAGGTTTACACACTTCACAGCACTCACCAAAGCACATACCCTCCCCAATGTCCATAATCCTACCCCCTTCTCCCAAACCCCCTCGCCCCAGCAACCCTCAGTTTGTTTTGTGAGATGAAGAGTCACTTATGGTTTGTCTCCCTCCCAATCCCATCTTGTTTCATTTATTCTTCTCCTACCCACTTAAGCCCCCATGTTGCATCACCACTTCCTCATATAAGGGAGATCATATGATAGTTGTCTTTCTCTGCTTGACTTATTTCGCTAAGCATGATATGCTCTAGTTCCATCCATATTGTCGCAAATGGCAAGATTTCATTTCTTTTGATGTCTGCATAGTATTCCATTGTGTATATATACCACATCTTCTTGATCCATTCATCTGTTGATGGACATCTAGGTTCTTTCCATAGTTTGGCTATTGTGGACATTGCTGCTATAAACATTCGGGTGCACGTGCCCCTTTGGATCACTACATTTGTATCTTTAGGGTAAATACCCAATAGTGCAATTGCTGGGTCATAGGGCAGTTCTATTTTCAACATTTTGAGGAACCTCCATGCTGTTTTCCAGAGTGGCTGCACCAGCTTGCATTCCCACCAACAGTGTAGGAGGGTTCCCATTTCTCCGCATCCTCACCAGCATCTGTCATTTCCTGACTTGTTGATTTTAGCCATTCTGACTGGTGTGAGGTGATATCTCATTGTGGTTTTGATTTGCATTTCCCTGATGCCAAGTGATATGGAGCACTTTTTCATGTGTCTGTTGGCCATCTGGATGTCTTCTTTGCAGAAATGTCTGTTCATGTCTTCTGCCCATTTCTTGATTGGATTATTTGTTCTTTGGGTGTTGAGTTTGCTAAGTTCTTTATAGATTTTGGACACTAACCCTTTTTCTGATTGTCATTTGCAAATATCTTCTCCCATTCTGTCAGTTGTCTTTTGATTTTGTTAACTGTTTCCTTTGCTGTGCAAAAGCTTTTGATCTTGCTACCTAAAGCAATCTACACATTTAATGCAATTCCTATTAAAGTACCATCCATCTTTTTCAAAGAAATGGAACAAATAATTCTAAAATTTATATGGAACCAGAAAATACCTCGAATAGCCAAAGGAATATTGAAAAAGAAAGCCAACGTTGGTGGCATCACAATTCCGGACTTCAAGCTCTATTACAAAGCTGTCATCATTAAGACAGCATGGTACTGGCACAAAAACAGACACATAGATCAATCAGAATAGAGAGCCCAGAAATATACCCTCAACTCTACAGTCAACTAATCTTCGACAAAGCAGGAAAGAATGTCCAATGGAAAAAAGACAGCCTCTTCAATAAATGGTGCTGGGAAAATTGGACAGCCACATGCAGAAAATTGGACCATTTCCTTACACCACACACAAAAATAGACTCAAAATGGATGAAGGACCTCAATGTGCGAAAGGAATCCATCAAAATCCTTGAGGAGAACACAGGCAGCAACCTCTTCGACCTCAGCCTCAGCAACATCTTCCTAGGAACAATGCCAAAGCAAGGGAAGCAAGGGCAAAAATGAACTATTGGGATTTCATCAAGATCAAAAGCTTTTGCATAGCAAAGGAAACAGTTAACCAATTTAAGTAATCTTAAGAAGGCTATCCCTCTGTGTCTAAATTTTATGGGTTAGGGCAATATTACAACTACACATCTGACAATAGAAATTCATGCATGAAATAGACAAGTACGTCTGCCTATTGCTTTCTAAATTCTGAGTTAAACTGAGAAACCCTACAGTGAGGGTCTTTGTTTTGGTTTTTTTTTTTTTTTTTTTAGCAATTTTTAATTTTGTGATTACTTTAAATCACTGAAGAAAGAATAAAGGCATAGAGCCTCTTTAAGAGGAGTAATTGGAATTTATAATATTCTATATTCTATGAACAGGTGTGAAGTAAGAGATTCCATTCTGACAATTGTAGTTCAATAAAAATATCTCAATGTGTGTACTTCTTTTGTTATTTTTTTATTCAAATTTATGTGCACTTATTTTAAATTTTTTGTTTGATCAGTCATGACCCTATTCATTGTGACTTTTTTTTCCAAACACCTTTATTGAGATATAATTCACACGTCATTCAATTCACCTATTTTAGTGTAAAACTCAATGGTATTGAGTACATTCACAGAATTGTGCACTTGCTCTCATGTTCTATTTTTAAAACATTTCATCCCCTCAAAACCAAACCTTGTACTCATTAACAGTGACACCCTATCTTTCCACTGAGCTAGAGACAAATAATCATCTACTAATCTTATGTAGATTTGTTTATTCTGGACCTGACTTTTAAGTGTCATTGTACAATATGTGAATCTTTGTAACTGGCTTCTTTCACTTATCATAATGTTTTACCAATGTATGTATGTTGTAGCAGGTACCAATACTTCATTCTTTTTTATTGATGAATAATATTCTATTGCATGATTGTACCACATTTTATCCATTGATCAGTTTATGGACATTTGGTTTGTTGCAAGTTTGGGATATTAAGAATAATGTTGCTATAGATATTCATGTCCACATTTTTATGTGGACATATACTTACATTTATCTTGGGTATATATCTAGAAGTAGAGTTGGATCATATGGTCTCTATGCTTACCATTTTGAGAAATGGTCAAATAGTTTTTCAAGGGGGCTGTACCATTTTGTATTTCACCAGAATTTCAATTTCTCCTCATCTCTATCAACATGTTATTATCTGCCTTTTTTTAAATTTTAGTGATCCTAATGGTTATGAAATATCTTACTGTGTTTTGAAATTGCTTTTACTTAATGCTAATCATGCTGAACATTTTTGTAAGAGTTTTTGATTATTTGAGACACAGATTCTTTCAGGTTTGTGACATGAAAATATTTTCCCCTAACCTGTGGGCTGACTTTTAAGTTTCTTGATGGTATCATTTTCAGGAAAAAGGTTTTTAATTTTTGTTAAGCCCTATTTATCCTTTTTTTCTTTTGTCATTTTGCTTTTAAGGCCAGTTTCGTGATGAGTTTGTCTAATCTGAGGTCATGAATATTTACTTCTAATTTTTTAAAGAGTTGTATTGTTTCATCTCCTGCATTTAGGTCAATGGTTCTTTTTTGAAGTTATATTTTGTATATGGGATATTACATAAGAATATCCAGTTTTCACAGCAAGATTTCTTGAAAAGACTATTTTTCCCCATTAAATTATTTCAGCACCCTTGTGGAAAATCAATTGACCATACATGTAAGAGTTTATTTTGGATACTAAATTCTATTCCATTAGTCTATATTCATATTCTTATGTACTACATGGTGTTCGCTAATGTAGATTGTAATAAATTTTATAAATTGGAATTCTGAGTCCAATTTTGTTTCAATTTTTAAGATTATTTGGCTTTCCTGAAGTTTGCTAGAATTTCCATAGGAATTTTAATTATTAATTTTTGCCAGAACAAAAGCCAGCTAGGATTTTGACAGGAATTATTTCAAAGCTGTAGATCAATTTAACAATTTTAAGGATTCTAATCTTAACAATTTTAAGTATTTTGATCCATGAACATAATAGTGTGATTACATTTATTTAGGCATAATTTTTTAATAGTATTTTCAAGTTTTCAGTGTTAAAGTCGTACATTTCTTTTGTTAAGTTTATTCCTAAGTATTCTGTTATTTTGAGTTATTAAATCAATCCTCTTTAAAATTTATTTATTTGACAGACAGAGATCATACGTAGGCAGAAGGGCAGGCAGAGAGAGAGAAGAAAGCAGGCTCCCTGTTTAGCAGAGAGCCCAATTCAGGGCTCGATCCAGAGACCCTGCGATCATGACCCAAGCCTAAGGCAGAGGCTTTAACCCACTGATCTAACCAGGCACCCCAAATCCTTTTCTTAATTTTATTGTCAGATTCCTCATTGTGAGGGTATGGATGCACAACTAAGTTTTCTGAAATGACCCTGCACCCTGAAAACTTACAGAATTTGTTAAAAATTTCCCCCTAATGGATAATGTATATGCATAATCCCAATGGATTCATTTAAGTTTTTTACACACAAGCTCATTTCATTTGCAAATAGAGATAATTTGACTTCATTTTTTCTAATGTGGATACCTTAATTTTATTTCTTGCCTTCCTAGGCTAGAACTTCCAGTACAGTAAGTAGTAGAAATGGCAAAAGCAGACATTTTTGTCTAGTTCCAGATCTGAGGGTAGAAGTGTCATTCAGGCTTTCAAAGTTACCTATCATGTTACATGGTGTTTGTCCATATTGTTACTTAAAAAACAAGACGAAACCCCTTTTTTCTTTACCTAATTATTTATCTGAGATTTATTATTATTATTATAGAATTTGTAGTTATAAATTTCTTTCTAAACACTACTGACAACAGACTTTTATTAGTAGTATTATTCATCTCAAAGCATTTTTCTAGGGGCACCTGGCTGGCTCAGTGGTGTAAGCCTCTGCCTTCCGCTCAGGTCATGATCCCACGGTCCTCGGATCAAGCCCCGTATGGGGCTCTCTGCTCAGCTGGGAGCCTGCTTCCTTCTCTCTCTCTGCCTTCTTCTCTGCTTACTTGTGATCTCTGTCTAATAAATAAATAAAATATTTTAAAAAATTAAAAAAATTAAAAAAAAGCATTTTTCTAATTTCCCTTTGGGCTCTTCTTGAACCCACTGGTTATTTAGGTATTTGAAGTTTTATTTCCAAATATTTCATAATTTCTAAAATTTCCTTCCATTAGTGGTTTCTAATTTTATCCCATTGTGGTGAACAAACCAAGTTTGTATGAGTTTGACAATTTTTAATTTATAGAGGCTTGTTTTATTGCCTTGCAGGATTTGGTCTATCCTGGAGTGTTACACATGTGCTAGAAGAGAATAAGGATTCTTCTCTTATTGGATGGAGGATTCTATGGGTTTCTCTTAGGTCTCGTTGGTTTATAGTGTTTTTCAAATCTTCTGTTTTCTTATTTACCTTCTACTTCGTGACTCTATCTATTATTGGGAGTGGGGGATATGAAAGTCTCCAACTCGTATGGTTGATTTGTCTATTTTTCCCTTCAATTCTGTCACATTTTACTTCAGGTACTTTGGGATTCTATCATTAGGTGCATATATATTTGTAACTATTGTATTTTCTGATGGATTCTTTTTCATAATAAAATGTCTTACTTTGTAGGAACTCTTTTTTTTTGTTGTTTAAATTTTTAAAGTCTATTTTGTCAGACATTAGCGCAGCCATCCCAGCACTCTTATGGTGCAACTGTTTTTTTTTTTTTTTTTTTAAGATTTTATTTATTTATTTGACAGACAGAGATCACAAGTAGGCAGAGAAGCAGGCAGAGAGAGAGGAGGAAGCAGGGTCCCTGCTGAGCAGAGAGCCCGATGCGGGACTCTATCACTGAGCCACCCAGGCGCTCCTCTTATGGTGCATCTTTAAACATCCTTTACTTTGACCTATCTGTGCCTTTAAATCCAAAGTGTGTCTCTTATCAACCTTGCACTGTTGGATCCTATTTTTTTAATAAATATTTATTTATTTGAGAGAAAGAGAGAGTGAGGAAGGAGGGACAGAAAGAGAGGGAGAGAAAGAATCTCAAGCAGACTCCATGCCCAGTATGGAGCTTGACATAGGGCTCAGTCTCATGACCCTGAGATAATGAAATGAGCCAAAATCAAGGGTCAGATGCTTAGCCAACTGCGTCACCCAGCTGCCTCTATTGGACCCTATTTTTTAAACCAGTCTGAAATTTTCTTCCTTTTGCTTTGGTTGTTTAATCCACTCCCATTTGACATCATTACTTATATTGCTGCATTGACACCTGACATTATACACTTTGTTTTTTATATATTTGTCTCTTTTTTTTTTCCTTTATTGACATCTTCTACTTTCTTTTGCTATTTTCTTATGTAACATTGTACTTTCTAAATGATTTTTAAAGCTTTCCAGAATTTTTCTAGAGGCTACTTGATTACTTACTGTATACACTTTTACTTAGAAGAATCAATTTCAAATTTCTACCAACTTAATTTCTCTGAGATATAGAAACTTTTTTTTTTTTAAGATTTTGTTTATTTATTTGACAGATGGAGATCACAAGCAGGCAGAGGCAGGCAGAGAGGAGGAAGCAGGCTCCTTGCTGAGCAGAGAGCCCGATGCGGGGCTCGATCCCAGGACCCTGAGATCATGACCTGAGCCAAAGGCAGTGGCCCAACCCACTGAGCCACCCAGGCGCTCCTAGAAACTTTATTTTTATACAGTTCTATTTACTCTTCCCACTTTGATGCTATTATTGGTACATATGCCATTTATATATGTTGAAAATCCAATAATGCCCAGTTAAAATTATTCCTTTGTATAATTTTGTGTCTTTTAAGAAAGGGAGAGAAAAGTGGAAAGCAGGTATACAAGTATGGGACCATTGTTAATGGCTTCCCTTATTACTGGTAGATCTTCTTTGCTGTGAGTGGAGGTTCACTGGGGAAAAAAAGCTCCAGACCTCTCAGCTGCACTGCCAGAATAGAGCTTCTGCCGCAGGGAGCTGGCAGCATGGATGAGGAGAATGAGAAACACTGGCATTCTATGTCCTCCAGCAAGAAACTATAGCACTAAGCTACCCCATTCTTGGCACATTTGACCCAGGTGAAACTTGTGTCATAGGAGCTTGGGGGGTGAGAAGTGAGTAACGAAAATACTACAGACTTGCTATTCTTAGCAAGATTTTATTTTTTAAGACTTTTTTTTTTAAGATTTTATTTATTTATTTGACACAGAGACACCACAAGTAGGCAGAGAGACAGGCAGAGAGAGAGAGAGAGAGAAGTGGCTCCCGGAGCAGGGAGCCTGATGCGGTACTCGATCCCAGGACCCTGATATCATGACCTGAGCCGAAGGCAGCAGCTTAACCCATTGAGCCACCCGGGCGCCCCTTAGCAAGATTTTAGAAAGGTTCTCCAATAAACATTTCTCCATTTTCTGTATGCCCTTAGGACAATTTCTGGAGACTTAAAGGTTATTGCCTTTTGGGTTTTTCTTGTTGTTTTCACTAATCAAGTAATCATAGTTGTTTTGCTGGGGAGAAGGTCTCTAGAGTTACAGGAGTCTTGTCTGAGAGTTATTTCTTTTATTCACCCAATATGATTTGTTTGCAATTATGACTCCTAAATTTCGCTTTTTTTCATTGGCAGATCCACAACGTCAGGTGTGTATGGTTGCCCACAGTTCCCCAGCGTGACACTCCTGCTGTAGGGTCCCTCGTATCTACTCATTGAATATCTCTTCTGTAGCCATCCCTGTGTCTTCCTTTTCCATGACGTTACTTCCCTTGGTATATAAGACTCTTTTTCTACAAGCTCCTTCACTGTGCCTCATAATATAGAGCTTTTTTTCTTTTCTTTTCTTTTTTTTTTTTTAGTTCACCATAATGATTATTCTGCTATGAATGAATTGCTATTTGTTGGTGTGTCTCTTCAGGTATGGTGCCAAAATCTCATATCACACTCAAGGTGTAGTCTGAAAAACAAGGCAGTAAGTGATCCTAACACCTCATTTTCTGTTAAAAACAGAAAATGTTTTGCATTCTCCTCTTGTGACTCCCTCTTTACACAGTTGACATATAAGGCTGTATTGTTACCTAAAGCAACACATTTATTTTCTGTTTGCCATATTCTTTTCCATATTTCCCTTTAACTTTAATTTATACAACAGAAGATAGCCTTGATTATCTATCGAGTGCATCCGAGTTTGTGGTAGTGGTAGTAGATTCTCGAAATCAAAGTTGTAGCCTCCCTTATCTGGTTAAGCTAAATATGAATATGTTCTTCCTTGCCAAACTAGTGCTAGCTTTTCCTCCCTGGCTTAGTGGCTTCGATGACAGATGGCCATTCAGACTTTTAAAAGGCCAACAAGTTTTGTTAATCTTGATCTTTGTTTTGTTTTGTTTTGTTTTTACATTACTTACCTTTCCTACAGCTATTTCTTGTAATTACATAGAATTGTCCTATATTACATTAACAGAATGCTGTCCTCTCCAGGATACTTACCAGGCCTGTCATTTTTTCTTAGTGTTCCATGCCATAAAATTGTGTCTCCTCCCCTCCTCCTACACTTCAATAGGTTATTTGCAACTACTGGTTAAGATTGAAATGATCTAATCTAATTAATTTATACTAGCTTGTGAATGAGTAACAAATTCATCTCCCTCCAAATGGTGTTTCTTTATTTCTAACAAGTAAATAGTGTATTATAGTATTCAGGGGCTACTGGGACAATTTGTTTCATCACAGTGGTTTCTATGTGTTTTTAAACTGTATCACAGAGATAATAGTGCATTTCACACATAATTATATTAGTAACAATAATGATACTGCTGATGATAATTACTATTTCTCTGACACTTCACATTTTACAAAGTGCATTTGTCATTATTATTTCACTTGATCTTTAAAACTATCTTGTGAGGTTAGGCATCATTATTATCACTTACCTTTTAGAAGTATATTTACTTGAAAATGAGTACGTGTCAAATAAAAATGGAAGCCTTATTCCAACTTACCGCAGTCACAAATGAGGAGCGCCGAGTGACTTGGTTGAAATGATCTGCACTTTGCCTATATTTCCTATATTGAAGAATTATCTTCTTATTAAAGATTTTGGAAGGCTGATTTTAAAATATTGTTATTCTGTAAGGAAAAGTGAATAGATTAAGAAGTTATCATTAACAGCCAAATGATGCACTGCTGCCAGTGATTTTTTTTTTTTTTTTAACTTGGGGAAGAATCATGAAGGACTGTCTAGTTGCCCCATAGTACGAAACAAAATTAGTTGGTGAATAAAGTTCCAGACTCACAAACACCCTCCTCCAGTACTTTCTGGAAACACCACTGCATTTCTAATGGCCTGGTTCCTAATTTCTTCTTCATCTGTGCAAAAGGTAGTGTGGGAGTGAGAGGCGGGAAAAAAGGAATGTGAAGTGTTGGAAAAAGTTTTCTTGGGATAGTGTTATAAAATAATACACATTACTTAAAGGTTTAAAAAAATGAGAGAGAGGTTGCAATATAATAATATATTTCTCTCATGAAAAATTTCCATTTATAATGTTTTACTGGCCGTAATTTATTCATTCATCAGTTTTAGGTTTGATGTATAAATATTTATATAAGATTGGGTCACTATCCTCAACTGACCCATGGTCAAGCTGTAGAGACATATAACCAAATGATTCTACTGAGTGTTAACTAGAGGTCTTGGTTAGAAGTATTCAGTTCATTATTTTGTGTTATTCCACAAGAGTAATAGACACACAGAGATATAGTGGGTATACTTTAGGGAATAAAAATAGGAATCTATGTATATTCCACATATATGTATATGTGTGTATGTATACTCTATAATGAGTAAGATAAGCTGTTGGTTAGCCTTTGTGCACTTGCACACTTGGAATACATGTAAAATCAGGAACTGTGTGTGTGTCGTGTGTGTGTGTGTGTACCCCTAAAATGCTTTGATTGATGGCCCTTTCTACAGACAGGATTGGGGTTTTAGGAATGTGCAGATGTGGACCCGAGATTTTCACTCAGACAATTTGGAAATGATGGTGAAACTGTTGCTTTCTGAGATTTAGAAGTTAATTCAACTTATTATTGATAAGGTCAGATATATATATTTTTTCTTACTGAAGGTACACAATGGCTCCAGCATTGATAAGATTTTATCTTGATCTGATTGAAGTTATTGACTTGCAGACAATTGAAACAAGACCTGTTAATTAGAAGGGAGATTGGTCAATAACGACAGCATAGATGAAAGAAGGCTTGAGAGTCAGATGCTGCCAGAGGCATCAAAACGCTATTATATGGGGGGTGGGGGAGCCAAGTAGGACATAGTATGTTTTAGAAAGATTAACACCCATATCCTGTATTTAGTCTAGAGAGTACAAGGTAAGTTTTAACGCATTCTATGACTTCATAAAGTGTTCTACTTTTGTAATTAGAGCTTCTTAAATTAAGCATGATTATAACTTTTTTTATCCCTTTGTTTCTCAATTGCTGGGGAATAATTTTCTTTGCTGCATTTTTCTAAATAATGTCCAAGATCCTCTGTTCCTCTCCTCTAGCTATTCCCCACTCCCCTGCCTGCTGCATTGCCTAAGGAGATATAATGATATAGGATTATAACATAGTGAATTTGGTTAACTCCTGAAGAAGAAGAGTCACAGTTTTGTCTGGATTTATAAAATGCCAAGCCTTCTGCTGAGCATTTTGTATTAATTGGCTTATTTGATTTTTATCACAACCTTGATATAGGCATTATTATTTCCATTCTGTGGTGAGGTTAGCTTATCTGCCCAAGATCACAGGTTTCAAATACCAACATTGTATTTAAATCTAGTTTGGTCTGACTCTAAAGCTCAACATTTTAACCCAGTGTTATTGTTATGCCCCAATAATGGGTCCGTGATTAAAGGAGCGAGATTGACACAAAGCGAAGGTCAAGCAAAGCTTTATTTCACGCCAAGCATCAAGAATCTAACTGAACATTGGGGCTGCACCGCTTTCAAGAGAGGGCAACCCTTCTCTGTTTCACAGTCTAGCTTTTAAGAGCAAAGGCCATGCAGCGGGGCCTGGCCATGCACAGGTGGCCAATGGGATTGTAACACACACAGGAAACTCCACAGTGATGCTAGGTGACCAATTGAGTTACAATTTACCCTAGTAGACATTTGAACCAGCCTATCACACCTTGATTGGGAATATCACCCAAAGGGCGGGGCCTGTACTCCTTGGTAACCAGGGAGACAGTAAGATGTCTCCACCTGGCCTGACCCACCTTTGTATCTGGTCTTTGTTACCTGAAGCTGGTTTCCTGGACTTGTCTCCAAGTAAATCCCCTGGGGGAAGGGGAGCAGGGACAGTTTCTAAATAGGTCCTTACTCTATATAGATTTAGAATCTGCTTGTGATTTAAAGTTCATGGAACTATTTACAATAAACAGCGATGATGACATATGTGCTGAATTCTGTTTTTGTTAGAGCTTTGTCATACCTGACTCGAGCCACAGTAATGGAGCCAGAGAACAACATCGTGCTTGTTATCTCATGAGCTAGACTTTGAGGGGCATGGGTTCACCTTATTAAATTAACTGTCCAAGTAAAAATGGAAATATTCCTTGTGGTAAAAGAGATTACAAATTCTATTTTTGGGTGCATGTAATAGCCTTTATATCTACACATGTCCTTGGGTAAGAATTCACTGTAAGTGGAAAAATGCTTTTATGCCTTCCTCTTGATTTTAGATATCTTTAAGTAGGAATTGGAAAAAATAAAATTTTTCATTTATGTGGTCATTTAGATTCAGGTTTCTGTGTATATCAATTACGTATTCATAATCAAGATTTTATTGTGTGTTTTACATACTCTGTCCTTATGGGAGATTTTTTTGTCTGCCTATTCTCATAGTTACAAAAGAAAGGTTTTTAACATTTTCATCATGATTGTAGATTTGCATATTTCACATTGTAATCATCAATTTTTGTTTTATGTATTTTGAATTTATGTGATTTTGTGCATGCATACACAGGATAATGATATTTCTGTTCGATTAACTTCTTTTCATTATATAATCTCATCGTTTACTTCTAGCAATTTTTCTTGTATTTTATCTGATAGCAGTATATCTGTACCATACTAGTTTTGAATACTTCTCTGTTTAAGATGTGTCTTTTTTATAGCCTCATGTGGTTTTTCATTTGTTTGTTTGGGATATGTTGTTGTTGTTATTGTTGTTTATTTGTAAATCCAGCCTGACAATACTAGTTTTTAACTTGAAGTATTTAGCCCATATGTATTTAATATATTTACTGATGTAGTTGGGTATATATTTACCATTTTATTATTTATATACAATTGGCCAATGTGTTTCATAATTCTTTTTCTCTCTTTCTTAGCTTCCCTTGGATTAATCAAATATTATTATTTTGCTTTTTTTCCATATGCTAATTTGTTACCTGTGCAGCTTTATCATTTTCTAGCATTTACACTTGAGATTAAACATCTATCCCTGACTTATTGGAGTCCAAACACAAATGATTACTTTACAACTTCCCCAGTAATGCAGGAATCTTAGGACACTTTCAGTGCCATCAGTGTTAATGCTGTCATGCATTTTTAATTTTCATATATTTTCATCCCATGAGGCATTAAAATTACTGTTTTGTGCAATCAAATTTTATTTTATTTTGTTTTATTTTATGAATAGTTTTATTGAGGTGTAATTGATGTATCAAAAATGGCATATATTTAATGTGGACAGTTTCATTAGTTTGGCAATAGTCAAAACATCCATGATAGCATCTCCACAATCAAAGTAACAGTCATATATGTCCAACACCCCTCAATGATTCCTCATGTCCTTTTGTTTCCATTTTTGTTTCAAAATTTATTTAAGTATTCATTTATATTTCCCCACATATTCACTATTTTTTTTTGCTGTTTATGACTTCCTTTAATTCAACATTTCCCCGGTGATAGTTTTATGTAGAAATTTTTCTTTAAATTTTTCTTTAGTGTGTTTTATCATATAGGTTTATTGGTCACCAATTCTCTTGTTCATCAGAAAACATCTGAGTTCCACCTTTGCAGAGTATTTTTACTGGACAAAGTATTCCAAACTGGCAGTTATTTTCTTTTAAAAATTGAAGGTATCATTATATATCTTATGACTTTTATCATATATTTTGAGGAGCCGGCTGATCAGTATTTTTGTTCCTTTGAAGTTAAAATGCTTTTTTTCTCTACAGTTTTTTAAATATTTTAATTGAATTATACACGTGCAAAGAAAAAATATGTATAACTTCACTTTTTTTTTCTTTTTGTCTGTTGTTTATGACAGTTTAATTATGATGTGCTGTCAGAAGTTCAGAAATAACAAAAGTAAAACCAATGAATCACCGAAGTAATAATTAGTAAGGGTCATTGTGCATACACCAGAAAGTTTGCAAACCAGCACTCAAACCAAAACACAGAATGAGGCTCAGGGATATATAGTTATAAAGCAGCTATTATAGTAAAAAAGCAATAACTGTTTATTTTTCACAGTGATTGGTTATAATATTAACATTTTCCTAAATGATATAATTAGCTAATGGTTACCTCATATCAATTTTGGGAAACTCTTTAAGTTTTGCTTATGAATTCCAGAGGCACAAGCAAGAAATGGCCCAAGACAAATTAATCTTGCAAAATAATGTAAATTAGATTTTGTTTGTATGATTACACTAGTTTGCCTGCTCAGGGAATTTTCAAGGCTGGATTCTGTTTTTTGTTGTTGTTGTTGTTATTGTTGTTTTGTGTGTTGTTGTTGTTGTTTTAACAATACCCCCTTGGGGCATTCTCAATTATAGAGCATTATTCTGGGTACCACTGCTACCCATCCATCTATCATAGCTGCGAACTCAGGAAATGAACAAGGATGCCCTGGAGCTTCCACCAACCTCTCTATCCCAGGAGCCGGAGGGTGCTCGACAAATTGAGAGCACAGCTCCTGACTGGGTTTGCCAACATTGTTGCTGAACAAACTTGGATAAACTCATCAGAAAAGATAAAGACTGGGAAAAGAGAAAGGAATAAATTTATTTTGGGTGTGGGGAGCCAAGGGAGGTGATAAGTTCAAGCCTTAACAACTGACCTCTCCAACCACAAGATGGACACCTAGAAAATTATAGGGAGATATTGGGGGGCACGTACATTCAAGAGAGCAGGCAGTGGGCACATGATCATGGGTGGGGGGGCAGATGTTTTCAGGCCATGATATGGTCAGGGAAGGGATGTATGGGGTGTGGTCTTCTAGGCATTCTGTTCCTATCAGGGCTTTTCTGGTCTGGTAGTTGGAATATTCTTGTCATTGTCAATGCCTCAAGAAAGTGCAATGAAAAATAACTGTTAGGGTCTATAGTTGAGCAAGAGGGCTCATTGATAAAACCGTTGAGGCAGTCAGGCCCAGGAATCACACATTTTCTGTTTCCATGAGTTGAGTTGTCAGGCTAAAGGGGCCAGGGAGTCACTATCTTCTTGTGTTCATCATCTATATGATTATTGTTGGTTTCATCCAGATGTCTGAGCCTCATGGATACCAATTGGCATATGAATAGCTGCTGACAGGCACTGAAAACATTCAACAGTATACAGTGCACTGGAGAGGTGAATATGATGACTATAAGAAAAACAAGAGCCAAGGATTGGAAGATTCCCCAGAGCAGAGATCCCCAGGAGCCAATATTTAACCAATTAAGTGACTCAGATGGACAATAATTTTTTGAAATCATTTATGTAAGCACAACATGATATATCAGCAATCACATATCCTTGTGATTACTTAGGACAAGATGAAAATGAGAATATTTTATGTCAGAAAGTGGTAGTGCCAGTGTACTTCCATGTAAATTAGGCCCCTTTATGGTGTGAACCATCAGGTAATCTAATGAGAAACAATTCTGTGGAAACAAAAGAAAAACAGAGGTTATTAGTTCCAGCAAATTATAAATTCAGTTTCTGAGTTTGGAGAGCAGCCAGGTGAGGAAATCTCTAGATGTCAGGTTCAAAGCACCTTCAGATGAAATGAGGGCAAGCAGTGACAATCTGACAGGTTTTCCTGGTTCACAGTGTGAATATCTCTGGTGATATTTCTGAGTGGCCACATGGCAACAGGCATGGACAGTGTCCACACATGAGCTGTTGCAGTGATTTCTCTGAAGTTAATTTCAAGTTGTCCAGCTCACCTGTCTGAGTTTCTGTCCTCACTTGAATATTAACGTCTCTTGATCCCATTATAGTAAAAGTTTTCCAGTCACCTCAGATGAATTCTGAATTTTATATAACTTTTCTTCTTGTTCATAGAAAAGGCATTTGCCAATAAAAAAAAAAAAAAAAACAGAAAAGACATTTGTCACTTCTCAGATGGAAGTGGCTATACTAAAGTTTTGTACGCGCTTGTGCTCTCTCTCTCTCTCTCTATATATATATATATGTATATATACACACACACACACATATATATAACTGCATTTGTATATCCATATCTATAGCTATCTCTATATATAGAGAGCATAAATATGTAACATACACATAAATACACACACAAATACAATTTTTAAATAGAACCCATGAGCCAATGAAATCTTATTTTAGTTAAATTTGAAAGCATTTATGAAGCCATTATATATGTAGAAATCTACTACATAGTGCATGCTTATATGCATTACAGTGGTCTCTCAACTTAAATTACTTACAATTAACTATCAAAAGTTTAGATATATACATAGATAAATTCAGTGTAATGAAATTGTCATAAGGTACACATATTCATATGGAAGTAAAGGTATACAAATCTAGGCACATGGTACCATCAAGAATTTTAGGAAACAAATCCTTGGCATAATGGTAATACTTCTGAATTTTGACATTCCAAATGGGGAGAAGTGAAAGCAAAGATATGGCAGTATAAAATGGTTTGTGCAGAACTCTGTATAAGTTTCCTATTTTTGAAGATTATAAGTAGAGTGAGACATAACCAGAAACACAGAGAGAGAAGCAAAAAGGTCATGGAATCTGTGCCTGGTGTGCTTAACAGCTTGGATATTTTTGTACATCATAGGAGTCTGACATATTTTTAAATGAAATATTTTCTGCTTAGAGACACTTATAAAGAAATCACTATAAAGGGATTGATTACCAGAGAAATTGATCCACATATGTAGGATCACAAGGTCATTCACTGGTAGACTTCAAATTAAATGATTTATTTTGGAAAGAGTAGAATAATAACCTGTCACAGAGAAGAAAGAACTGGAAATGGTTTGAGTAATAAAATACAGTCAAAAAGAACAAAAAAGTTAGAATCAGGTGACCTGGGCCTGGGGAGTTATTTTGTTCTCTGTTCAGCTATGTGTGGGAAATAAATAGTTGAGTGAGAGAAAATTAGCTGCTTGTAATAGTGATGACATTATTACTGTTATTGTTTATCAGGTCTATAAAAGAGATGGAATGACCTAAGAGAGGAAATATCATGGCTTTGAATTTAGATAAATATAGGCCTGAACTTCAGCTTCACTCCAAGCCAGCTATATGAATTTGAAAACATTTATTTAACTTTTTTGATCTTCTTTATCCCCACTCATCCTTTCATTTATCCATTCATTCATCCATTTGTTAGTGTATATATGGACACATGTGAAAATTTCCTGATTAACTTTCATGTGCAGTAACATTGTTAGGAGCATGTATGAGGGTTCTCTAGAGAAACAGAACTGAGAAATGTGGAGAGATTTTAAGGAATTGGCTCACACAGTTGTGGGAACTGGAGGTGTTAAAATTTGCAGGGCAGGCTAGAAGGTTGGAAATTCTGGTGTTGGACTTGATGCTGCAACCTTGAACTTGAAGGCAGTCTGGACACAGAGACAGAGTTTCTTTCTTTTTATGGAACCTCAGTCCTATCCCTTAAGACTTTCAACTGATTGGATGAACCCACCCACATTATGAAGGATAATCTGTTTTACTCAATTCCGCTGATTTAAATGTCAAACACATCTACAAAAATATCTTCACAATAACATCAAGATTGGTATTTGACAAAACATAGCCTAGCCAAGTTGACATATGAAAGTAACCATCACAGAGTTAGTTGCAAGACAGATGCAGCAACTGCTCTCATGAAACTTATATCCCAGAGAGAATAATTATATCCATCTGATAAATAATATATCCATCTGAATAGTTTGATGTGTGATGAAATGAACTATTCCCTATAAATGAGTAGCACAGTAATTGACATAGTGGGGAGAAAAAATAATTTTCCTTCTACCCTCCCCATCTTGACTAAGGACACCTCTGCACCATAATAAAAAGATTAACAAGATACAAATAAACAAAAAATAACATATTCATGTGAGAGAGGCACAGGAAAACTGAGTAACACCCCCAAATGGCCCAAACCACAACCTTAAATATCATCTCCAGCAATAGATGAAAGATGTTGTTAGGGTGTGGGCTGGAGGCCAGTTATGGGAGGTCACCAGGGAAAGTAGAGGGACAAAGGTAGGACTTCTTCATGGATAAGGGTTCCTACAGAGTCTTCTTTCTCTTCCTAGTACTAAGAGGGAGACACCATTACAAAAGGATATTTCCCTTCTAAATGCAGGTGTTTCTTACAAAAGGATAATTTCTGTTTTCAGAACTACTCCTGTTTCTTATAAATAACCAGCTCATAATAGTTATTATGCCAACAGAGCATATTTTGGGGTGGCATGTTGTGTTCCCCTTCACAGCAAACATCAGTGTCCGCTCATCCTCCTATCTTCCTGTCCCGCGCGTGAATACAGTTCATTTAGGATCCAAATGGGCACTGCTAGTTAGATGAGTTTCTAATAATGGTAATAAGAAGAATGATTATAACAATAGCCATTACTTAAAAAGAACTCACTGTGTAACAATCACTGTTCTTACTGCTGGATCAACACAGTTCATCGTTACAACTATCCTCTAAAAACTCATCTCCATTTCACAGATTTAGAAACTGAGGCACAGTGGAGTTATGCACCTAATCCAAACTCAAGCAGCAAATAAGGGGAAGAGCTGAGATTTGGAGCAAAAGACTCTACCTTCTCTTGTCTATGGTAAAGGATTCAAAGAGAGAAGGAGCCTCGATGATGCTTGTTTTATTTGTTTCTTCAGTGGCTTGGTCCTTCCTATCCTTCAAATTACAACTTATCTCTTTAAGAGCAGGTTTTGCCATCCTTAGCATTTTATCTAATATGGAGTTTTGCTCCTATGTCCTTATTATTTCTATGTGGGGAAAAAAAAAAATCCTCCTCTTAAGTCCCTAATATCAATTTGAATTATTCTATTTTTTTTAGCTTTTATCTATTCCTATTTCTTACATCTATTTTCAATTATGTAAGCTCCGTAAAAGCAAGGAAACTTAATTAGTCTTATTCGTCATTTTATACCCAATACCTAATAGTATGGTGTCTGGAACAGTAGGTTCTCATTAAATATTTGGAAATTAATAAATGAAAACAGAAGAATTATTAAAAGAAATAGAAACTTTGTACAACATATAAAGAAAAAATAGATCACTGAAAATTTCAATCCTTCTTTCTAAATTTACATGAAGCCATCACAGATTTTAGGGCAACACAATGTAATTGTACCACTTAGCAACTTTCCTGTTCAATGCAGTTCTTATAAGTGTAATTAAGGATCAATGAACCAAGTGTTTAAAAGGCAGCCAACTTAATTGCCACAATTGTATGATCTAGATGAATAATAAATGTGCTAATGATAGTATAATATTAAATATTCAACGTGGTTATCAAAAGTCAATTAAGAGATAATTGTAAATCAGTAAGCCACAAGTAATGAGAAGAATCCTCCCTTTTGGAAAGGTTGTTGACAGGAAAAAGAATCCCAATTTTCTTGCTTTTCAGCATTTAATTTAATCATATAAAAAGTATAGAAAATATTTAATTTAATTAGGCAGCAGAGCAGATTTCTACATTCTGAAAATTGGCATCGCCTTGTAGTTACAAAGCAAATTTGACAACTCCAAGGTATTACAGCCTAGCCTTGTTGGTTTAAGGAATGGGTCTCAATTTCACTTAGCATAATCTCCTCCATTCCCATCAGTGTTGATGTAGAAGATGGGTATTCATCCTTTTGGATGCCTGAGTAATATTCTGTTGTGTATATGGACCACATTTTTTTTTAAGAATTCTTACTTATTTATTTGAGAGAGAATAAGGGAGATCATGAGATGGGGTGAGAGACAGAGGGAGAAGCAGACTCCCCTCTGAGAGGGGAGCCCAACATGGGACTTGATCCCAGGCCGCCAGGATCATGACCTGAGCCAAAGGCAGCTGCTTAACCAACTGAGCCACCCAGGTGCCTGGACCACATCTTCTTTATCCATTTGTCTGTTGAAGGGCATCTTGGCTCTTTCTATATTATAGAACACTACATCAAAAACTAATGATGTGCTGTATGGTGACTAACATAACACACACACACACACACACACACAAACACACACACATACAGAGGAAGGAGTCTCAATAGTGACCCCTTGCTCATGCTTCATTCTCAGCAAGAATACTGCAAGTATTGTTTCTTTAATTTTCTTTCTCTGCCTCTTTGTGTGTTATTCCTTATTCATTTCTGGGTTTCTGGTAGAAGATTTTCATTGTTCACAAACTTGAAGCAGAGTTGAGAAATACTGCCCTAAGTATAGAATGAAAATATGTAAAAAGACTAAAAATTCTATAATAAAGAATTTTACTTAGAAGACTTTTGCCTTAATATCATTTTATTTTTTCTTTTCCCTTTAAAAAAAAATAACATCATTTTAGACAAGGAACAGAGCAGTTTGAACTAGGGAAATTTTAAGAGTTGAATGTACCAAAGCAAAGATCACTCTATGAGAGTACTCTCTGTGAATAAATTGCAGAATATGCAAATTTGAATATCATTGGCAGTTTGGGACCAGACTGAATACTAGTATAAGTCAAAGTTTTCTCTTTCATTTTTAAAGACCTGAATTTGTTTTCCTTCAAATGTAAATTAAAAAAAAAAAAAAAGACACCAAAAATTCTCTTTAATACAATCTCATTAGTTTGACACTTAGCTAAGCAACTCTGCTTAGGTCACTAGTATTTTCTATAGAACTTCAATTAATGAAAGTATGATGGCTTTGCAACAAATAATTTGAAACTTGGGTGAGTTATGAATTTGCAAAAACCTCTCTTTTCTTGGATTTGACAATGTGTGCTCCTTCATGGTACACCTGCTGTACTCAATAGAATCTGTCAAAAGGCTGCTAGAGATCAAGTCTCATATCCCCAGAAAGATTGCTAGGTTTCAGTTCCTTAGAGTCTCAGATTAATAAGGTCATATTAAACTTAAGTGTTGGTAAAATTTCAATGTTAAGAAAAAAAAAACTTTTATATACATTTTTATGAAAGTCTCTTTGAAATCCATGAGAGGGACAAGAAAGGAATAAAGGTCAGAATGATGGCTGATATAAGCCAGTATTCCAGGCAACAAAATTAAGCCCATAGATTCTCGATTCTTGCAATATACTTCGGACAGAAAGGGATAAAGAAATGCAACAAGTTTTTAACCTGAAAGATGGTTGCTCAGACATGGCAACGTCCGTATGAAGTGAGTTTAGAACAGCTAACTGGGCCAGGAATTCAGAAAGAAGCTACATTCTTCTATGTCCAAATGTAAAACCCTGAATGGGCAGGGCTGGACCCCAGTCATCTGTACCTAGTGACTATTATCAAGATTTCTTGGGTATCTGGCTATATTCAATAGGAAGTAAAAGGTAATCTAAGTCTTATGGCAAAATATAGGCTTAGATACAGAATTATGCTCGTAAGTTTGCTTCTTGCTAAGTAGACATTTGGGGGAAGAAATCAAGTTTGAGATGTAGTATCTCTTATTTTAACAAGATTGCAACCAAAATCTAAAAATAACTAACTAACTAACTAACTAAATATATATACAAATGTAAAAGGCATTAAACTAAAAAAAAAAAATAACCTCAGGAGAACAAAAACAAAAACAACACAAGTTCTTTGGTGAATTCACTACCGTCAGGATTCTGGCCCCACTTTAACAATCCCTGAAACCTGCTTTCCAGAATATGTAAAGTAGCTCTGTCTCCTAGTGTCTGATACATTGTGTAAACTCCAGAAACTAGTATAGAAAGCAAAAATGGAATTGCCTTCATTTATAATACATTGCCCTGACTTTAGGATTAAGGATCTGAAAATCCCTCTTCCTTATATATATTTGCCATCAAATTCACGTACAGTCTCAAACTCAGACTCAGGCACAGTATCTATGGACAGTACTTTTTTCCTTCTGATTCTTTGTCCTCAGCCGCCATGGATGATTGACTCTGCTTGGTAATCACTGCTGGATATATTCAAGGAACACACAGTACTCACCTTGCAGTAATTTGTCTTGTTACAATTTGGGAGTGGTACACTAATGGGCTAAGTGCATTAGGGGTCTCTGAAATCAGACACCCTGGGTTTAAAAATCACCTCCATCATCCGTCATCTGGGGGAAATTAGTTTCCAAGCCTCACTTTTCTAATCTTTAAATTTGAAATTGTAATGATATCCACCTTTAAGAACTTTGTGTATGTCAAATGATAATTTTTTTTAAGTAAAAGTATTTAGTACATGGCTGGATGATAGCAAGCATTCAATATTGTTTACACATCCTTGCACAGATAAATTGTACATTATTTATTTTATTTTCATAGGACAATGTTATTTAGTTTTTCCTAAGTTTTGGAAAATATCTCACAATAGAACCCAATTACTAATGATAATACTTCTTTGTGATCCTGAAAATAATTCATGATTTATTTGTATTTCAGTGAAATTAGGTATTGCCTTGTATTGAATACATCTTCTGCCCCTTCTCCAATTCTCTCAGTCATATCTGCCTTCCATACCCTTAGCCACTTACTCCCTCTTGGCCTCTGCAAAGGCCTCCAGATGCCAAGCCAGCCCACAAGTTATGTCTGCTGAGGACCACCAGCACCATGGCTGGAATTTCTGGCTCTCCCAAAGCTTCTAGACACCTAGAGACACAACACATAGTAGAGGATCTGACTTGCTGAGCCATTGCCAAAAGGTTATATAACTTGGAAATGAGTGTAAGGAGGTGTGGGATCTGATCTGGTTAACTCTCTGGAGGGTAGAGTTTGAGCAAGGGGAGTCAGACAAATAAGCAGATGAATTCTCTCTCTTTTCCTTTTGCTATACTGTTCTGAAGAGTGGTTCCTCTGTGATTTGCATACGATATCCTGAGTGATTGGGGGAACTTGAATTTTTTATGGCTTTTCAAGAAGGAATGGCCATCAGAGTAAGTCACTGCCTTGCATTGCTTCTAATGCCTCAGCTCTCTTTTCCTTTTGTTGATCTGAAATTATACATACCAAATACACTATTGATATTTTATCCCTGCTGAGGCTTTGTTTCTAGGGACCCTAAGCTAAGATATGCCTTCTTCTTCTCACCAATTCTAGTTCATTCATTCACCCATTCATCAATCCATTACAAAATCCATTACTTAGGATATTTATTTATTATTTTTTAAATTTTTAAATTTTTTTAAATAAACATATAATGTATTATTAGTTTCAAGGGTACAGGTCTGTGAATTGCCAGGATTACACGCTTCACAGCACTCACCATAGCACAGACCCTCCCCAATGTCCATAATCCCACCACCCTCTCCCTACCCCCCTCCGCCCAGTCATCCTCAGTTTGTTTTGTGACAATAAGAGTCTCTTGTGGTTTGTCTCTTGCCTGAGCTCATCTTGTTTCATTTATTCTTCTCCTACCCCCCAACGCCCCCCCCCCCCCGTTTGCATCTCCATTTCCTCATATCAGGGAGATCCTATGATAGTTGTCTTTCTCCGATTGACTTATTTCCCTAAGCATGATACACTCTAGTTCCATCCACATCATCACAAATGACAAGATTTCATTTCTTTTGATGACTCCATAGTATTCCACTGTATATATATACCACATCTTTCTTATCCATTTATCTGTTGGTGGACATCTATGTTCTTTCCATAGTTTGGCTATTGTAGACATTGCTGCTATAAACATTCGGGTGCACGTGCCCCTTTGGATCACTACGTTTGTATCTTTAGGGTAAATACCCAGTAGTGCAATTGCTGGGTCGTAAGGTAGCTCTATTTTCAACTTTTTGAAAAACATCCATGCTGTTTTTCAGAGTGGTTGCACCAGTTTGCATTCCCACCAACAGTGTAGGAGGGTTCCCCTTTCTCTGCATCCTTGCCAGCATCTGTCATTTCCAGACTTGTTAATTTTAGCCATTCTGACTGGTGTGAGGTGGTATCTCATTGTGGTTTTGATTAGTAATTCCCTGATGCTGAGTAAAGTAGAGCACTTTTTCATGTGTCTGTTGGCCATCTGGATGTCTTCTTTGCAGAAATGTCTGTTCATGTCCTCTGTCCATTTCTTGATTGGATGATTTGTTCTTTGGTGTTGATTTTGAGAAGTTCTTTATAGATTTTGGACACTAGCCCTTTATCTGGTATGTCATTTGCAAATATCTTCTCCCATTCTGTCAGTTGTCTTTTGGTTTTGTTAACTGTTTCTTTTGTTGTGCAAAGGAAAGCTTTTGATCTTGATGAAATCCCAGTAGTTCATTTTTGCCCTTGCTTCCCTTGCCTTTGGAGATGTTTCTAGGAAGAAGTTGCTGCTGCTGAGGTCGAAGAGGTTGCTGCCTGTGTTTTGCTCAAGGATTTTGATGGATTCCTTTCTCACATGGAGGTCCTTCATCCATTTGGGTCTATTTTTGTGTGTGGTGTAAGCCATAGTCCAATTTCATTTTCTGCATGTGGCTGTCCAATTTTCCCAACACCATTTGTTGAAGAGGCTGTCTTTTTTCCATTGGACATTCTTTCCTGCTCTGTTGAAGATTAGATGACCATAGAGTTGAGGATCTATTTCTTGGCTCTCTATTCTGTTCCATCAATCTATGTGTCTGTTTTTGTGCCAGTACCATACTGTCTTGATGATGACAGCTTTGTAATAGAGCTTGAAGTTTGGAATATTTTTATCACTGTGGCATGCACGGTAAGAGATACGAAGGAGGGTAAATATGTTCCCTGGCTTTATGGAGATTATAATCTAAGAGTGGTGATTCTACAAGTATCTATATTAAAATTATGAAGTAATAATGTCTTGAAAAGAGATATAAAGGTCAGAGTTTGAAGAGAGCAGTTTTGGCTGTGAGATCATAGAAATCAAATACTCTGCTGGTGACATTTGTTCTGGGTCTTTTAGTTCATGTAAATGTATCACTTGTATCAATGTACAGATAAATAGGTTGAAAGCATCAGCTCTTCTGCCTCACTGACATGATTCACTATGTCAGCAAGTTCGAGAACTCAAGTTTTGTGGTTACTTCTAACGGTATCAAAACAATTATATTTAGTGTAAATATTTAAATACATGGTTTTTGATACACTTACTTAAGCATACAATTGTCATAAAATATAAACAAGCAAATAAGAAATAAGTAACACAATTTCACCAGTGTTAACATTTCAGGCATTTTTTTTTTTTTGCATGAATGTATTTGAAGTTTTTTATTTTATTTAATTTATATTTTTTTAAGATTTTATTTATTTATTTGACAGACAGAAATCACAAGCAGACAGAGAGCCAGGCACAGAGAGAGGAGGAAGCAGGCTCCCTGCTGAGCAGAGAGCCCGATGTGGGGCTTGATCCCAGGACCCTGGGATCATGACTTGAGCTGAAGGCAGAGGCTTTAACCCACTGAGCCACCCAGGTGCCCTATTTGAAGTTTTTTTTTTTTTTTTTTTTTTTTTTTTAATTACATCATAAAAAAAAATTACATCATATTAGGGATTCCTGAGTGGTTCAGCCAGTTAAGTGACCAATTCTTTAGTTTGGTTCAGGTCATGATCTCAGGGCTGAGAGATGAAGCTCCATGACAGGTTCCATGCTGTGTGTAGAGCCTGCTTAAGATTCTCTCCCTCTGTTCCCCCCTTTCTCCCCCAATTTACACTCACATATGCTCTCTGTCTCCAAAAAAAGGGATCATATTGGGTGTAAAATTTTGTCATCTTAATATTGTTTTGTGGATATTTTCTCATATCAGTAATGCTATAGCAACTTTATAATGATTGCATATTTTATGTATTTAATCATTTCATTATAGTAATATACCACTATTTACTTATGCAAAGCTTTCTCAGGGTCATTTGTTTTGTTTCAACCTTCTTTTTTTTAAATTTCATATTTGTTACAGTAAGCATTCGAAGTTGGTGAAATCTTTCGGCATAACGTTAATTATTTCCTTAGGATAAAATCTTAAAAGTACAGTTGCGATGTTTAAAGAGCACAAGAATTGTCATGATGATTCTCAGTTCCTGTTCAATTGGCAACCAAAATATTTTTTTATTATATAAGCTTACCAGCACTATAAAATGCTACCACTTTTCAGCACAGAAAATGGATTTTACACTTTTAAAATATATATGTCATTTTGACTGGGAGAAATTAATATATCTAAATCAGATATGATAATAACTATTCCATAGTATTTTGTTTAGATTAAAAAAGATATTATAAATGAAGATATGATCATTAATCTGATTTTTTTAGGAAGAGGATAGTAAAAATGGAAAAGATTAGATGGGAGAAAAAAGACCTGACTTATAGATAAAAGAGGGGGTTAAAAATTTATAAGAGAATAGCTTACAACTCCAAGATATTTCATTTCAAAACTTAGAAGAAATGATTTCCAAGCCAAATAGAAATTATGAAAGTTGACACAAAAGTAGAAATATAAATAGAAAAATTATCCTAGAATAGATTACAGAGTGATTGAAATCTGTTGCTTGAAAGGCAATAGGGCTTAATCAAGGATTTGTCAAAAATTTTGGCTTCCTTTATTTTTTTAAAACATTTGATTTATTTCTTTGACAGAGAGAGCATGCGCACAAACACAAGGTGGGGGGGTGGCAGAGTGAGAGGGAGAAGCCCTCTCCCTGCTAAGCAGGGAGCCCAATGGGGGGCTTGATCCCAACACTCTGGAATCATGACCTGAGTTGAAGGCAGAGGCTTAACTGACTGAGCCTCCCAGGAGCCCCTAAAAAGTTTGTTTCTTTTAAATGGCAGATGACATTCATATTTGGAAAACACTTTTTGAGTTATAGAAACAAGTAGAAAATTTCCAAGATCACTTTAAAAAGTCATTTTAAAGAATATCTTTAATAATAAAATTTAAGATATCACATAAAGAGAAATACATGAAACATCCTGTATTTTTACATAAATGAAAAGTTTAAGTATAATAGAAAATACAATCCATCCATGGCCTAAAGATATTATACTGTGGCAATGTGAGTCTATTGCAGAAAATGTGATACAATATCAGGAAACCTATTTTAACTCTTCATTATAGCAACTGATTAAAAGGAGAAAATAACTTGATCATATGAATCATAATGAAAAGGAATTTGATAAAATTCAACAGCTATTTCTAATAACACTGTAAGTAAAATATAAAAGGAAGGAATTGCAACAATATTAAAATTAATCAAATTATGCATTATCATATGGTGAAACACTAAATCAAATTCACTAAAACTATAAAAAGATGCCTACTAATAGTATACTATTTAAAATTGCCCTGTGAATGTAATGAGTCAAACAATTAAAAGCTACTATAAGTATTGGAAAAGGTAGGTGATATCTATTTTTTGTCAATATGATTGTATGTTTACAAAACCAAGAAATTCCAAATAATATACAGCTAACCTCATTTTTAAAAAATCTGTAAGAGGGCTCAATATGAGTCAAATATTTGTATAAAAGTGCTATTGACATGAGTAAACAAAATTATAAAATCTTTTAGAAATAAATAATCATGAAGGAATTTTATGAATAGGAACTATAAATTCTTAGTGAAGAACAAGGAACATACAGACTATCTCCTTGCTTAGAATGACTTCATATATAAATACATAAATTTTGTATAAATAATATTTACCAAAGCCACAATTGGAATATTAACCTTTATGTGAACGAGTAATTTGTTGAAAAATAGTCAAGAAAATTTTGAAAAACAATAGTGTTGCTCTAATCAAATCAGTAGGAATAGGGGAGGAAATTCAGGAATAGATCAGAGTATATATTGTCTATCATAATTTTTATTTTCATTTCCCTGTTTAGTGTGTGTATTTCTTTCATGATTGTTGAGATTTTGACTTGCCCTTCTGCAAATTGTCCTTCAAAATGGGATTTTCATTATTGTCTTGTTGATTTTTCAAGAGTTTCTTATACTATAATTTTAACTGCCTCTCTATAGACTTTATTGCAAATATTTTTTTTACATGTATCATAGGAATAACAAAATAATACTTTATACTAGCCACACTGAAGAAATGTAAAAGAATTTCAAAACCTGCTACTGGAAGGATGTGAGCAAAAGAGTATTCATCTTTCTTGTGTAAAGGTGAATTGCTTTAAGTTATTAGAAAGTAAACTGGGAACATCTAAAAAATTATTAATAAACGTAGTTGACCCTTGAACAACATGAGCTGTGCACTGGCCCACCTTCATGCAGTTCTTTTAAAATAAATACAGTACAGTACTATAAATGATTTTCTTAATAATATTTTTTCTCTATCTTGCTTTATTGTATGAATACAGTATATACTATGTATTACATACAAAATATGTGTTAACTAACTGTTTATGCTACCAGTAAGGCTTCTGGTCAGCAGCAGACTACCAGCTAAGTTTTATATAAAATAAATAATGAGTGAGATTTATGGTCAAGTGGTGGGCGAAAATCTAACATAAGTTGTGGTAATCCAAATATAAATTACAAATTGATGTAGGAAAATTGACCTATGAAAGATAGAACTTGAACTATCCAATAACTATAAATATCTTTTAAACCTGCTTTAGAAGTGCTTCCTAATCTTTATTAAATTTTTGCACTAATGCAAGTTTCAGGCAATTGCAAACACAACATACACTTTCCTTCTTATTTTATCCATTCCAGAGCAAACAATAGTGACAAGGCAACTACACTCCCAAAGTCAGACACCAAGAGCTGACAAAAATTGCATGCAAAAAACGAACACTGACAATCTCTCTGTATGAAGATATCACAATCCTGTGGAATACTTACATTTTTTTTTTAATCTAAATAGGATTTATTCCACAAAGGTAAAGAAGTTCAAAATAATAAAATATGTCTTTACAATTCATCACATTAATAATTAGGGGAAAAAATAACAATTCAGAGATGCCTACAGCACCTTTGATGATATTTAAAATTCCTCCTGAATTAGAAGATCTTTGTTAGTGAGAAAGGAAAGAATGCTGTGATAACATGGAAAAGAATACTACCCAAATCTAAGACATTTTTTTAAATTAACATATAATGTATTATTAGCCCCAGGGGTACAGTTCTGTGAATCATCGGGCTTACACACTTCACAGCGTTCACCATAGCACATACCCTCCCCAATGTCCGTAACCCAACCACCTTCTCCATACCTCACCTCTCCCCTCTCCCCAGCAACCCTCAGTTTGTTTTGTGAAATAAGAGTCTCCTATAGTTTGTCTCCCTCCCGATCTCATCTTGTTTCATTTCTAAGACATTATTTAAAGAAGAAACATTAAAGATATTCTCATTAAAGTCAAAAACTGGTGACAGATTTCCAGCTGTTATTGCTTAAACTCCTAACAGAATGGCACCAAGTCATTCCAATGTCATTTGGTCTTAGCAGATGTTATACATACCTTTTATTATGTCTGCCAGCTCATCCAAGTTGTAATAATAATTCCACTGAGAACTGTTTCCCTTCCTTCCCAGATCTATCAGATATAGAGGTGGGGCTTTGTGATGGACAAACTCTATGATAACCTCCAATGAATCATGCCCTTTTATTATCTCTTGAGTGATAGTGGAACCAATGCCTTGCTTCTAACTAATAGAATATGGCAAGCATGATAGGATATCACTCCCTTGATTAAGTTATATTATATGGCAAAAGCAATGTGATGCCACTCCCATGATTATATAATATATAATATAAGACACCATCTTAGCCAAAGAGACACATTTTCCTGCTGGCTTAAGAGAAGCATACATCCACATTGTGACTCATAGAAACTGTTAGATAATAGATGTGTGTTTTGTTAGGCTTCTAAATCTGCATTCATTTGTTATACAGCATAGAAAATGAATACAGTAGCCATCAGCTATGTTTATATTATGTGGTTAAGATACTAGGAGTAAAAATGATCAGGGTCCTTTCCCAGAGAATTTGGAATTGGAACCAAAAATTTTCAATCTCAGTCTGGGCTTGTGTCTTGAATAGAAGAAATTTAACAAAGGGGAACTGGGAAGAAGTAATCACCTCAAGTGTGGGCTGAGTAGGAGAAAAGCCAGTTTACGGAAAAATAATAAGGTAGCAGAGACAGAGAAGTAAGTAGAAAAATAATCCTTTCTGGCTTAAGTAACATTCCATTTCCTGATTTCAGTTATTTTAATGTGGGATAGCTGCCTTTTCATCCTTGACTTAGCTGCTATGATATATCCTTATAGCTTTTTAATAAGTACTCTTCTTTTAAATAAAGTGGTCTCAAGTTAGTATCTGCTATATGCAATCAGAGTCTAAAGTATTCAAGTAATGCACAAGAAAGGAAATTTAAAACACTCTTGGTAACCAGTGGTACTATTTGGCAATACTGTCTCCTCACTTATTTTGATTTATTTTTATTTTATTTTTAAACTTTTTTTTTAGCTCTGTAATTTGAATTTATGTTCAGTTTACTTTATAAGATTAGCCTTCTCTTCTCCATGCTAAATAATTCAGATTCACAATTTCAATTAATGAGCTAAATATTTAAGCATCCAAAGGGGAGAAAAATACATTTTATGGCTTTAAAATAAGCTATTTACCACAATAAAATTTCTACTTGGAATGAAGCTAAAACAAAATTTGAGAATGGGAAGACAAGAGTAAATATTATGTGAAAATAATGTTCTCTGCCTCCTATAATCTTACTTTTAAATTTGACTAAAATGAATTGCCAAAAAGTAGTATCACATGGATTAGTTGTTCAGTGAAGTCTTAAAACCAGTGAGTAATGAGATAGGAAATGATACTCAGATTATAGGATGATATTAGCAAGGTCAACTTCAAGGAGAAAAAAAAATTACCTTGATTTCACACATGATTCTAAATTACATGATAATATATACAGCCATCATGAATCCAAGACAGCACAGCACTGCTGCTGACAATTTAAGGATGTAAAAGGAAAGCACACACAACACAAGGAAATGAATATTGATTGAACAAGGAAAATTGTATATGGTAATAGTTTTGAAATAAGATGTTGTTGGCAGATGAGCCTGACAATATAAGGCTGAGGAAACCTAAGAGGGACACTATCACCAACCTTTCAAAAATGATTGTTCTGGGGACGCCTGGGTGGCTCAGTTGGTTAAGCACCTGCCTTCAACTTAAGTCACGATCCCAGGGCTCTGGAGCAAGTCCCGCATGGGGCTCCTTGCTCAGCAGAGAACCTATTTCTCCCTCTGCCTGCAGCTCCCCCTGCTTGTGCTCTCTCTCTCTGACAAATAAACAAAATATTAAAAATAAAAATAATAAAATAAAAAATGATTGTTTCCTAGTGACCAGGTAATAAGTTGGTGATTTCCGTAGCATTCTGGTAAAACTGTAGAAACTGGCTCTTGGTGAGGGGAAGGAGATGTCTGATCTATAGGCTTTGCTGATTTCCATGATAGATAATCCCACCAAAGACAATTTCAAGCTAATGGTGTGGGTTCCATAAACATGGAGCTCTGGTGAAATGTCCATGAGCAGTCTGAGCCGGCTGCAACACAGATCTTTCCTCAGGGGGAGGCTGTCCAATTCTCAACAACAGGCACAGTGTGGGGTCCTAACAAAAGGAATCAGATTTCTGTGTTAGAAACCATATGATTTGCTCTCCATTCACAGAAGATGCCGTTTCAGGCCACTCTTGAGACCACTCACGCCCATTGTGTCTGTATGGCAGAGAAGAGTGCGTAATTGTGTTCCACTGTCTATCAGGCTGCACTGAATAGCAGTATGAAAAACTATGAAATAATTTCTAAATTTAATGAGACCCCCCCAGACACACACACGATTAATCCAGAGTTTGTCAGTATTTAATGTACATGAAGAGTCATGTTCCGCGGGTCTGAAGTGGGGCCTGCGAATCTGCACTTTAATCAGCTCTCCTACTCACAGTGATGAACGGGGACATTCTGGAGGATCACTGGATTTCTACGTGAAACTCTCCACCCTTACCAAGCATCGCTGTTTTCCAGGTGCTGTGCTAGACTCTTGGAGTTTGGAGATAAATGAGGAAGCGTGGCATGTGGCAGAGCTTTATCTCTGTCTTTATGAATGCCTTAAATGTATTACGAGTGCCACCCTTTGGAACCACATGACCTCGGGTGATGTGTATATAGTGTTTGAGACCCTGTTTCCTGATATGTCAAATATTACTTATCATATCTTTAGGCAAATGAGATAAATATGGACACTGCTTAGTGCAGTGTTCCGCACCTTGAAGAAATCCATGTTAATTTGCTTCTGCGCAAGAAACTCTCAAACTATTTAAGAATGTAGTCAAATCAACTATTAAAATCCAGATTGTTCATGGATGGGCCATAGAGAAAGTCCATCTGACTCCATCAAGGGAGGTGAAGTGGGGTTTCAGTGACAAAGGTTTGTTTGAGCTGAATAAATCAAGGGAATTAAATTGGGGGAAGAGGGCGCCTGGGTGACTCGGTTAAGTGTCTGCCTTTGGCTCGGGTCATGATCCCGGGGTCCTGGAATCGAGTCTCATGTTGGGCAGGCTCCCTGTTAAGCAGGAACTGTTTCTCCCTCTGCCGCTCCCCCTGCCCATGCTCTCTGTCTCTTTCTCTCACTCAGTCTCTCTCTCTCTCAAAAAAATAAAATCTTTAAGAAAAAAATCGGGGGAATACAAAAAGGTGATGAAATCAAATATAGGAATTCATAAAGGATAAAGTGCTCAGGAAATAGTAAGTGATTTATTTTGCCTAGAGCATTCTAGTTTTTTTGTTAGTGTTTGGGGAGGCAAAATCAAGAAATATATACTTTTCATAACTTGAAAGTTTATGATAACAAAGCACCTGTTTTCATCCTCAAAATGAAACTATTGAAGAACTTCAAACAGGAATATGTCATATAAACATTTGTGCAAGCTTTCTCTGGCTTCAAAGGGAGTCAGCCAGTTGGGATGTTACCATAACAGACAAGGAAAGTCGTTGTTAGGCCTACACTAGGTGGGATGGTGAAGGAATAGGTCAGGTAACAGGGTGCGAAAACCACCTCCCACAGGTTCATGACTGCCCATTATCAAATTTGTAAGTTTTTGCAAACTGGCTGGTCAACATGACTATTAATAAAAGCTAAATAGTATAAGTCCAGTAGACTGCATTGAAGATAAAGGTAATAAAGACTGAAAACTCATAATTTCCGTATTACTTTATAACATTAACTACCCTCTATGGTCTTGAGACTCTCTACACCTATTTTATCCATATGGTGAGAATACATGCAGTTGCATGCTGTTGCTGATCTCTGCTTTCAGAGATAGCAGTAGGTCGATACGTCGGTAGCTTGGTGGCAGAATTTTCACCATGGAAATCTGAAACCGCTATGAAGTAGGCTTGATGTACTGTTTCATAATTTTCTAGACTTAAGAAAGTGGGAAAAAAACTGAACAATCCAGGTTAATCCTAAAAGTCTTCCTGTGCCATCACATTGAAAATAGTACAAAAAATTGAGGAAATATTCTGCCAGTTCTCAAAAAATATTATCTGGTTCAGCAAAGACATCACTCACGTCATTTACTAATGAGTTATGTTACCACATGTTTCTTACTTGCTTCACTTTTGTCTTCATCATTAATACAAATGAGAATATGAACCAGCAATTCCATAGGAACTGCAATTATTTATCTATTTTCCTCTATGATGGAATGGCTGGGCTACAAAACTTCAGCAAAATCTGCTAAAGCATTGGAGAGACCTTACTGGCTGTGTGGGATTTCAATTGAGTATTGTATATTTTGATTATTTGTAAATTATGTGTGATATATCCTCTATATTAAAGTTATATAACAGTAAAATGTATGATAAACTTACATACCTACATATAGACACATTTTTTTCATTGATCTTCTTGTTAACTATTTAACAGCGTACTCTTGGGATGGGAAAATGATTGCTGACAGGATTATAGGACTGGCTAGAGGACGTGAGGAAAAGAGAGGGTGGTAAATCCAGTTTTGTGATAAGGGTACAAAAGAACATGGTGGTGTCGGTCACTGAGATCACAAACACATTGGGAGGGTCAGGAAACCATGGGGTAATTATAAAGGGAAATGTTTGACATGAGATTTTCTAAATTATCGCTTCTTAGCCTTTTGGCAAAGATCAAGTGAGATTTTCCAAATTACATTCTTGCCTGTAAACCTCCACTGATTTCAAGGTGTGTGAGTCTGAGTGTGCCAAGGCTTAATGCTTCCTGGTTCTGGAGTCAAAGTTCTGTGCAGTGCTCAGAGTCCGAAGCTCGCCCCAGGGAGCCATCCTAATCAAAGGAAGAGTTACTTGAGAGTGCTGGAGTCTACAACCCTTTCATCTTCTTGTCCTGAGAAAGAGTATCTTGCTACCTCCTCCTATTCTCTGTTGCAATTTGTGATACTCAAGAGAAACAGGAATAATTCTTTGTAGTAAGTGTGAGTGAGCTTCTTAGACACAGATCTTTGTGGTCTTGAGAGGCAAATTGAACCAGATACCAAGAATTTTATATTCTCAAAATGGTCATTTTTCCTCCCTTCAATGTATTTACTTAGAATAAATAGATTTATTTCGAATCAACAGGACCTTATTCTTGCTAAGCTAGACTAACACTAAACTCCAGAATTCGAAAAACAAATTTTAAAAGCCACAGACTGTTAGTTTCTTTGGTAGAAAGCCTGTTACTTCGTCCAATCTCTGGCTGTGTTTGGCTAAATCAGATTGCTCCTCTCCATTACTACTGCATAGACTTATTGCCATATTCTTTCTACATCTTTCTTTTTCTCTCTGGACATATTTTGTCCCCTGTTTTATTCTTCTTTGGATAGTACATGTCTTGATAAGACCTTTTCAGCTAATTAGGGTGTACTGTGAAATGGTTTTCTGGATGGTTTATCTAAGACCGGATTGGCAGAAGGCCTGGATTTGTTAACTAGCTCAGATTTGACCACTGTGTTTGTTTTTTTTGTTTTGTTTTGTTTTGACAGGAGACTACAGACTTTTAGTGTTGTCTTGTTTTTATTTCCTAGTTAGGGATGTGCATGCGTGGGGTATGTGTGTGTGTGTGTGTGTGTGTGTCTGAGAGAGAGAGAGAGAGAGACAGAGAGAGAGATATATCCTTACATCTTAGGTGACTTAGTTTGATTTAATTACTTGGATAACCTATAAAATTGTGACATTTCTGGGACAGAGATAGATTGTAGTAAGGGGAGGGAATTTCTTCCTTATGGAAGGTTCTGAGAAAACAGGTGCACGGCATGTGAAATAGAATCCTTGGAGAATACGATTCTAATGTACTCACTGGTTCAGATTCAAAGATTTCTTTCTTTAGATCAAAGCACTTTGGCCCTGTTAGAAGGCACTTGGGCTGCCAGCTGCTTATAATTGTTAGTCACAAAGATTGTAGAGAGTATCTATTCCTTGAATGCAGTGCAGTCCTTTTCCAGATAACAAATTTCCTAGAACTCTGTAGCCACGTCACTTCCACTTTACATTAAGTGTTTAGTCTGTGACACGTTAGCCTTTTGGCTAAAATCCACAGGAGTTGGCACAGGGAATCACATTAATTGTCCATTTAATCTAATAGCCCTCTCTGGCAGAGGCCCATTTCTGCTGGTTCAGGGGCAGACAAAACATAAACCAGAATGCATCTATCCAGTTGGAGATTACAAGATTAAATTTGCTGAGAAAGGAAGAGTGGAGTGAGAACTTTAAGCAGCCATTAAAAGATAGTGATTCATTTTACCGGCATTTAAATGCACGCACTCACCTATTACAGCAATGTTGGATATCTGCATACAACTTAAAAGTAGCACGAACATATCATTTCCTCAAGAAATTAAACCCATAAAAATAAACCCTTATTTCCATTTGTGATATATTTAAACCAATTATAACAGTTGCAGAAAACTGGTGGCATTTATATTAGGATCCTACCTTACCCATGCCTTCTGTTAGGAACTTGGTGATTCAAAGCGTGGTTTATAGACCGAAAGCCTCAACATTACCTGGAAGCTAATTACAAATTCAGAAACCTGGGCCCCACCTTAAATCTATAGATTTAGAATTGACATATCAGTGAAATCCCTGAATGATTTGTATGAGCGGTAATGTTTGAAAAACATTGGTGCAGAGGATATCACTGAAAATATTTGAAAATGGTAATCACTGGTCCACTATATTTTCAACTAATTGCCCAAATCTACTCTAACTAGAATCATTCCTCATAGACACTAAAGTCCCTTTGTTTCTATGATCACTAGGCCTCCTTTTTATGTATAAATATAAAAAAATAAAAAATAATTCACCCTACATTCTTCTCCAAGTTAGTGGAAGAGTTAGATGAACATGCTTTCTCTTCAGGCTTCTTTTACTTAGAACATTTCCTCCATTCCCCCTGGACTCTCATCATCTTGATAATTTAGAAGTTTGTAGACCAACTAGTTTATGGAATGTCTTTCAGTTTTTGTTTGATATGTTCTCATAATTCAGTAAAGTTATCTAATTTTAGCAGAAATATTAAAGGAGCAATGCTATTTTTATGACATTATCTCAGGTGATAGGGATTTCATGTTGTCCCATTACTGGTGACATTGACTTTGATCATTTAATTAAAATGGTATCTGCTGGGATTCTTCATTGTAAAATTACTCTTTTTTTTTTCTCTTGTAATTAGTATTTTGGGTAGAGATATTTTGAGACTGAGATATATCCTGTTCCTCAGAAACTTTCAATATATTTATATAAGTAGGGCTTATTTTATTCTATAAATAATAATCCATTATTATCATTATTTACTTTGAAACTCCAATTTTCTCAACTTTTACTCAGTGGAAACCCTGGAGAAGGTGACTTCTGATTTTTTTTTTTAAGATTTAATTTATTTTTGTGAGAGAGAGGGAGAGAGAGAGAGAGAGAGAGAGAGAGAACATGAATGAGAAGAAGGGCAGAGGGAGAAGCAGACTCCCAGCTGAGCAGGGAGCCCAATGCAGGACTCAATCCCAGGACCCTGGGATCATGACCTGAGCTGAAGGCAGATGCTTAATGACTTAGTCACCCAGGCACCCATATTCTTTTAGCATGCCCCTATCATTTTTTGAGCACTTCTTTACTTACTGTCATTATAAGATATTCCAGGCTTATCTTGTATTTCTCCTCCCCCAGTCCCAGAGTTAGCTACTTCCCCAAGGGGCCATATATAGCCCTTGTATGGCCACCTCTTTCCACTGTCTCCCATGTGGACATACTCATCATTTCTCTGAGGCTTTGACATCTCATACAGACCATTGCTCTATCTACTGCTGCCTTGTAGATGTTCTTTTCACCCCATATAGGCCTTACCCACCAAGCTAGGCTATCCAACTACATAAATGTCTCTTCACTCTGTAAGGCTGGAACAGCCCACCCTAAATCACTACTGCTGTCATACACCGCCCCCCCCCCCCACCAAGGATGACTTTCTTGACTTTCTTACTCTGATATATCATGCTAGACTACTATAACTCCTCAAACCTTCCTTTCTGTAGGGACCCCTATCTTACTCAGATCCAGGTGATAAAACCCAGACCTATTTTTTTACTAAGGGAAGAGACGGAAAGAAAGGGTAGGGAAGGGAATCAATTGATCATTGTCATGATCAATGTTATGTGTCAACTTGGTGAGGCTACAATCTCCACCCTTTTTTTTTTTTTTTAATTGTAGTATAGTTAACATGCAGCATTAGTTTCATGTGTACAACATAGTGATTCAACAATGTATACATTGCTCAGTGTTCATCAAGATAAGTGTACCTTTTTTACCTATAATTTTAATTTTTATTTATTTTTATTTATTTTCAGTGTTCTAGAATTCATTGTTTATGCACCACACCTAGTGCTCCAGACAGTACATGCCATCCATAATACCTACCATGAGATTCAACCAACCCCTCCCCTCTCTCCACTCCAAAACCCTCAGTTTGTTTCTCAGAGTCCACAGTCTCTCATGGTTCATCTCCCCCTCCAATTTCCCGCAAGTCCCTTTTCCTCTCCATCTCTCCATGTCCTCCATGTTATTTCTTATGCTCCATGAGTAAGTGAAACCATATGATAATTGACTCTCTCTACTTGACTTATTTCACCTAGCATAATCTCTTCCAGTCCTATCCATGTTGATACAAAAGTTTGGTATTCATCCTTTCTGATAGAGGCATAATACTCCATTGTATATATGGACCATATCTTCTTTATCCATTCATCTGTTGAAGGGCATCTTGGTTCCTTTCACAGTTTGGGGACTGGCCTTTGCTGCTATGAACATTAGGGTACAGATGGCCCTTCTTTTCACTTCATCTGTATCTTTGGGGTAAATACGCAGTAGTGCAACTGCATCATAGGGTAGCTCTATTTTTAATTTCTTAAGGAATCTCCACACTGGTTTCCAAAGTGGCTGCACCAACTTGCATTCCCACCAACAGTGTAAGAGGGTTCCCTTTCTCCACATCTCCTCCAACACATGTTGTTTATTGTCTTGTTAATTTTGGCCATTCTAACTGTTGTAAGGTGGTATCTCAGAGTGGTTTTGATTTCAGTCTCCCTGATGACTAATGATGACGAACAGTTTTTCATGTGTCTGCTATCCATTTGTATGTCTTCTTTGGAGAAGTGTCTGTTCATATCTTCTGCGATTTTTTGATATGATTGTCTGTTTTGTGTGAGTTGAGTTTGAGGAGTTCTTTATAGATCTTGGATATCAGCCCTTTGTAATGTCATTTGTGAATATCTTCTCCCATTCCATGGGTTGCCTTTTTGTTTTGTTGACTGTTTCCCTTGCTGTGCAGAAGTTTTTGATCTTGAAGTCCCAAAAGTTCATTTTCAATTTTGTTTCCTTTGTCTTTGGAGACATATCTTGAAAGAAGTTGCTGTGGCCGATGTCGAAGAGGTTATTGCCTATGTTCTTCTCTGGGATTTTGATGGATTCCTGCCTTATGTTGAGATCTTTTATCCATTTTGAGTTTATCTTTCTGTATTGTGTAAGAGAATGATCGAGTTTCATTCTTCTACACATAGCTGTCCAATTTCCCCAGCACCATTTATTGAAGAGACTGTCTTTTTTCCACTGTATATTTTTTCCTGCTTTGTTGAAGATTATTTGACCATACAGTTGCAGGTCCATATCTGGGCTCTCTACTCTTTCCACTGGTCTATGTGTCTGTTTTTATGCCAGTACCATGCTGTCTTGGTGATCACAGCTTTTTAGTAAAGCTTAAAATCAGGCAACGTGATGCCCCCAGTTTTGTTTTTCTTTTTCAAAATTTCCTTAGCAATTTGGGGTCTCTTCTGGTTCCATACAAAAGGCTCCACCCCCAAACTACTAGAACCCATACAGCAGTTCAATAATGGCACTTTCAGTGCCATTATAATTCCCACCTTTAAAGTCAATGTACAGAAATCAGTGGCTTTCTTATACACTAACAATAAAAATACAGAAAGGGAAATTAGGGAATCGATTCCATTTACTATTGCACAAAGAACCATAAGATAACTGGGAATAAACCTAACCAAAGAGGTAAAGGATCTGTACTTGAGAAAATACAGAACACTCATGAAAGTAATTGAAGAAGACACAGAAAGATGCAAAGACCATTTCATGCTCATGGATTGTAAAAATAAACATGTTAAATGTTTATACTGCCTAGAGCAATCTATACTTTCAGTGCCATTATAATTCCCACCTTTAAATCAAGCACATGGTGCCTGGGTAGCTCAGTCATTTAAGCATCTGCCTTCAGCTCAGGTCATGATCCCAGGACCCTGGAATCAAGTCCCACATCAGTCTCCTTGCTCAGCGGGGAGCCTGCTTCTCCCTCTATCTATCCTTCCCCCTGCTCATGATCTCTCTTACTCTCTCTCTCTCACTCACTAAATAAAATCTTCACTCAATCAATCAAGAAAAAATCTAGAAGTTACTGTGAAAATATTTGTGATGTGGTTAAAGTTCATGATTGTTTACTTCATGTAAGGGAGGTTGTTCTAGGTAGTTTGTGTGGACCTGATTCAGTCAGTTGAAAGACCTGAGGAGCAGAGGTGAGACTTCTGGGCAGCAGCTTTAGACCATGTTTCAGAGTTCTATCCTGACCTTCTGGGTGGCCTGCCCTGTGTTTTTGAACTTTTCCTAACCAGTCCCATAATCACACACACACCCATTCCTTGCAATAAGTCTCTCAGTGTGTATCTCTTATTGCCTCTTTCTCTAATTTAACCCTGTCTGATACAGGAAAGAAAGGGGAGATAAAACGTATTATTATTATAATGAAAATTCTCTGAGAAATGTTTAACTCTAATTTTCTGTTTCTACAAGGGAATGAGAAATAGAGCAGGAAAATATATGGCATGAGAGTTTAAGTTAATCATGAGGAAAAATTTCCTTACAGTAAATATTAAAAATGAGAACATGGTTATATGACTCACTTAGCACCTAAGTGGTGTCTCCTCAGAAAGTATTCATAGGACTTCCTTCCCATATCAGTATATTCATCTACAACCTAGCTCCTAAAATTTCCTTTCATAATGAGTAAAGAAATCTTCACTTTGAGTTCCAAAAGTTAAGTCAGAACATACTCTAAAAGCAAGAGGAAAATAATTTGAGGTAAAAAATTAAAGACACACTTATTCATGCAGGTATAGTCCATGTAATGTTTCATTCTGTGACTTTCTAAAATTAGTTTATACTGTCTTCTCTGTCTGGAATACTTGTTCCTTGCTCCTCAGAGGACTGTCTTAGTCTCCACCTTTAAGTCTCTGTGTAATACCTCTTCTCCCCAGTGGTTTTCTCTAAACCTCTCTTTCACTCTCTTTCTCTCTCTCCACTTCCCCTATTTTAACCTATCTCAGCCTATATTTATTTTATACTATTTCACATAGCACAATTTCTTTCTCTTTAAAACACTTTCTTTAGTTGTTTACACTCTTTCTCTCAACTGGGTTTTAAAAACTCCATTAGAAGAGGGTTCATGTCTTTCCTGTTTCTTTTTATGGGTCCAGCACCTAAGGGAGAGAATTAGGTGTCCAATAAGTATTTGCTAAATAAATGGATATCACTGTGTCACTGCTGCTTACCTGCCCATGATCCCAACATCAATTTTTTTTTTTTTTTAAAACAAGTTGATAATAATCAGAGATTGGATATCTGCTGATTAGGTGCTGTACAGTTTTAAGTCTTTTTTTTTTTCAGTTTTAAGTCTTTAAGTAGATAAATTCAGATAAAATTCAAGCCCAGTTTTAGCATTTCACTATCATCCAGTATAAAAGCAGTTGTTTCACTTTGGCGTACCTGAGTAGGAGCTGTGGTATTCATCCATTTGTAAACAAGCATTTAGTAATGGTGGAAATTACTTACTGGACCACAAATAGCATGGTGAATGAGTAAATCTCAGATTAGCTTCTCTCACAAGCTTGGTTGTAGAAGAGCCAGAGAACCATTACAAATATGCCTTGAGTCAGATAGAAATGGGAAGAAGTCCTACCCAACTGTCTTGGGTATATCATAAGCAGATAAAAGATTACCACCTGTATAATGGAGCTAATGAGAGACCAAATATCAGTCCTGAATTATTGATAAAACAAGACTTTAAAAAAAATTAAAGTATAGTTGACACACAGTGTTACATTAGTTTCATGTATACAATATCGTGATTCAACAACTCTGTATATCATGCTTGCAAACATGTCATGTTTGCCCATCACAGGTGTAGCTACAGTCTGTCACTGTACAACACTATTGTGATAACATTGACTACATATCCTTGTGTTGTGCCTTTCATTTCCTTGACTCCTTCCTTCCATGACCAGAGCTCTGTATTTCCTGCACCCCTTCACTTATTTGGCCCATCCGCATACCACTTTCCCCTCTGGCAGACATTAGTTTGTTCTCTATTTTTATGGGTCTCTTTGTGCTTTTTGTTTAAAACAAGCCTCTTTTCTAATATGGAACTGAAGATCACACCCTATTAGAGACTGTATCACTATAAGATCTATTTCTACATGCTGTGAAACCTATTAAAAATCATATATATGTTTAAAAAATTAGACCTATAAAAGTTATATGTGTATATATGATGCTGTTAGAAGTTAGTAATAGCATGGATTATATATAATTAAAACTTACATATAAAATGTATAAATTATATATTTACATATCTAAATATATAAATTATGTGTGTATATAAATATATACATATATGTACATGCATATAATATATACAAATATCTGTCCAGGAGATCTGGGGAGGCTTAGTTGGTTGAGCATCTGACTCTTGGTTTTGGCACAGGTCATGATCTCAATATCATGAGATTGAGTCCTGTGTTGGGCTCTGTACTCTCAACATGGAGTCAGCTTGAGATTCTCTCTCCCTTTCCCTAGTCCCTTCCTGCCATGCTCTCTCTCTTTCTAAAATAAATAAGCCAATCTTTAAAAAAAAATGTATCTTCACATAATGTTCTTCAAAGTTTGGAATATTAGAAGTTCACTTTAGTTCAGTCAACATAGAAAATAAAGACTAAGTTGTGAGAGTCATTTCTCTTTTTTTTAAAAGATTTTTAAAAATTATTTATTTATTTGAGAGAGAGAGCATGAGAGGGGAATGTCAGAGGGAGAAGTAGAATCCCCACTGAGCAGGGATCCTAATATGGTACTCGATCACAGGACTCTGAGATCTTGACCCCAGCTGATGGCAGTTGCCCATCCAACTGAGCCATCCAGGCTCTCATTTCTTATCAGGTATAGTAATTCTTTAATAACATTTTCTTTATTTTGATGCCATAATAAAGAATAACTGAGCATGTTTTTTCTTCTCTGATTTCTGATCACTAAACATATTTATTTATTTATTTATTTATTTTTAAAGATTTTTGTTTATTTATTTGACAGACAGATCACAAGTAGGCAGAGAGGCAGGAGAAAGAGAGGGGGAAGCAGGTTCCACACTGAGCACAGAACCTGATATGGGGCTCCATCCCAGGACCCCTAGATCATGACCTGAGCTGAGGGCAGAGACTTTAACCCACTGAGCCACCCAGGCACCCCACTAAACATACTTATTGATTATTATTGCTTATTTGACAAATTTAGTTGTATACTTTGTAAGTAACTCTCATTATAAATACCACTTGTCAGTGCTTATGTAAAATAAAATAGCCTGACTGATTAGGTTGGTAAAAGCCTTTAATTTTTTTAGGAAAGACTGTAACCAAAGTGTAAAGCATATTGATTTTTTTTGGCATGGTATTGCTTTGCTGATGTGGCCAAAATGTCTTCACAGATGTCTTTAGATGGTGGGATATGGTTTACAAATATCTGAATAATATACTGTGGAGACAATTGGATGTGTGAATGCTATGTTTACTTTCCAGGAAGATGTCCTGACTTTTTGGTGGACAAGTTTTTTGTTTCCATTCTTGTTTTTTAAATAATGTGATAAATCACTAATGGTGAGTAACAAAATGGCAAAATGATGTGCTATTCCATGAGTAATGATTATGGTGAGATCATTTTCATATTAAAGAATCAGTAAGTAGGCACAGTCTCATATTGGTTTTCATCTTACAAGACAAACTGTTTAACATAACTTTTGTGATTTTGATTCCAAACATGTGTTTGAAAATGGCAATAAAGGATCAGCCTGATATCTGGATATTTTTGTTACTAAATGCTTTTAAATACTTTGATAATTGATTAGATTCTTCAGTTTATAAATAAACATTTAGTGTTGTGAGCACATAGTTTATAGAACTAGGAAGGGGCTGCTCTTACAATGACTTAGCCTCCTGGATTTGATTAATTATTATATTAATAAGTGGGTGTTTTGAAACATATGGGATTCCAAGAATGGTTTTATTGCCATTCCAATCTTTTTCATGTTTGTATTCAACTCACATACATAAACTATATAAATACTGAATTTCTTCAAACCTACTTTAGGAAAATAGAAAGTGGTTTTGATTTTTGTAGGGAATTTCGGTGGACAAATATAAAAAAAAAATATTGTCTGAATACCCTCTATCTTTTTAATAGTTTTGTGTATATTTTTTGTTTTATCTTATGATATCAAAGCTCTAACACTCCAACTCTTATTATCTTACCTATAAATCATCACTAGAAATGAGAATCATAGACATTTCGTGGCTTGAGCTCTCAAAAGATTCAGCTGTGTGTTTAATTCATTTTGATATGAGGCATGTTTTGAGTCTGATTAGATTTAGTCATAACAGAAAAATATTGAAACATACAAATGAGAAGTTGAGAATAGGAGATACTGAGGTGTTTAGGGTTCAAAGGGGCAATCACCCAAAGGTACAGTTAGAACTTGCATTACACAGTCCCTCATGAACATGAGAAAAGAGATGGGAAGTGTGTTTTCTGGCTCAAGGTTCACGTGCTCTAAAAGATGCTGAAACCAAAGAAAGAATGTGGATGTCTGTGTAAAACTGGGTGGAAGGAACTTGAAGAAACTATTCTCCCCGAAGCCCTGTATTATGACAAGGTAGAACTCTTCTATGCTCAATGCCATTTAGTCTCTTCATTTCGGTTGACCTGTGAATTAATGATGAACGTGCCTTGAATGTTCACATGAGGACAAGGGAATCATTTATTTTGTAAGTGGCACTGAAAATGTGCTGAAGCCTGCACAATGGAAACTAGCCAGTCAGCCCTTCTGTCCTGCTGATCCAGTGGTATCAAGGACACAGCGTCTAACCCTCACACTTGGCTTCTCTGCAACCCTCTATCGGAACAGGGCCCATGGAGCGTGGATCTCGGTCTTAGGAAACAAATCTTTCTTCTTCAAATGTCAGTATCTCATTAGACCTTGCATGGGTTCATTTTAGCGATGTTTCCCACTACCCACCCCCCCTCCCGTGAGATGAAGTGGTTCACGGCCTCTGCAGTCTTAAAAAATACAATCTTGTAATTTGACTCCAGGTAAACTGTGTGACTCTGGAACAAAGGCTGTTTGAACGTGCATTTTTGTCATGTGGGATTTAAAGATCATAATAAAACTTGATAAAGATGTAGCTTTTAAGAGAGTAACAGGAATGTCTATGTTTCTTTAACACTCAGTTAGGAGGCTCTGTCTGACCTCTAAAGGCCTTGGCTGAATCCTAGGGATGCTGAATTGTCAAAGACAGTCTAAGTCATGTCTCTTGTGTGTGGCTATGTTTTGGTAATGTGCGCTGTAGGGAGGCTATACATATTGTTAGCAGAAGGTTTCTATCATCCCATTCCAATCTTTTAGACAAAAATGCATTCTGATTTAATAAGACGATTTTATGATGCATATTCAGAAAGACATGGGGAAGATTTTCAGGGTCTGTGTCCGATTGTATGAGTATATTTGCCTGTCTTTTGGTCATGAGAGAGAACCAATTTGTTAATTTGTGTGCACTGTAAATGAAATACAGTAAAAAAGAAAGAAAGAAAGAAAGGAAGGAAGGAAGGAAGGAAGGAAGGAAGGAAGGATGGATTCCCTTTTCTTATTGCCTTTCACAATATTCTTTCCTCTTAGGAACTGTCATGATTCTAATGCCCCAAATCCTGCACCAGGCAAACCAGGAAGACTGATCACTCTTACACAAAAGTACCCTTTTATGGTAGATAAATATCTAGAACTCTAAGGGTACGTTCAAAAGTCTTCCCATCTTTATATCACTATGGTTGAATTAGTTGAATTTTATGTCATTAGAACAACGTAGTTACAATGACAGAACCAAGTAGTATTATGATATTCCCTTTTTCATTTTACTATTTGGTCTTCTTGCCTTTATAATTTGCCTTTAGTTCCACTTGCATAATTTGCTATTCAAGTAGCCTTTTTAAATTTTTTTCCAAATGCCATATCATTTTATTAAAGCTCTATTTTTAATGGGGAACCTCTTTCCCTTAATTCTTTTCTTTCCTGAATTGATCCACTTTTGTGGTATAATATCTACTTTCTGAAGCACAACACTCTTTTCTTAAAAGAAAAAGTACCATATATATTATATATAATGTACATACAAAATATACAAATATAAATAAAATATTTTTTTATTTCTGAGTTCATGGAAAAAATCAAGAAATATTCTACTGTCAAAATGAGTGGATATACTGGCTTAGCATTGTATTCAGGGTTGAAGTCTCTGCCTTCAGAATTTTGAAAACAATCATCTTCTGGAACCTATAGTTGCTACTGAGAAATCTGAAATCACTGTAATTTTTATCTCGTATATGTGGCGTGTTCCCTCCTCTCTTTAGAAGACTTGAAGCTCTTCCCTTTATCACTGATATTTAGCACTTTCATGACAATTGGCCTTGGGATAAGATTTTTTCACTGTTTACATTAGGACGTCTGTAGACTCATGTGCTTTGTCCCAGAAATTTCTTGGGTAATTCCTTTCATTTACCATATCCGTCTGTGCTTTCTAGGACCATGCTATTCAGAAATTATTCTTTTTAGATTTGATCCTTTAAGTAGATTTGATTTCATATTTTCTAACTTTATGTCTTGTTCTGCTTTCTAAAAATTTTCTCAAATTTCTTTACAACTTTTCATTGAACTTTTTTTTGCAATACTTTAATTTTCAAGAGTTCTTATTTTCTGATTTTTATTCTCACAGAACTTAAAATATTTTCATGAATTAACCTTGTCTTTGTGGATAGAGTGCTAAAACTGTTTGTTTGTTTGATTATTTTAAAGAGTTATCTGTCTTTCCTCAGGATAAATACCATGTTTCTAATTTTTTTTTATGTGTGTGACTTTCATTTTGAGGTCTTTCCTCAAGTGTCAGGTGATCTTTAATTGTCCCTTCTTATATAAAAAGGGAGGCATTATAATAGCAACTTGGAAGTCCTTTGTGTTCTGGTAGACCAAAGGATCAGGAGCTAGATCTAATACCTGGGTATCCAGCTAGCTCTTCTTCTAGGATACTCCTCCAAAATATGAATGTGTATGTATTATTTCTCTGAGGATCTTCAGTTTATTTAGAGTTGACATTTCCATTAGCCCCCTGGGGAAGGATGTGGCAGTCACTGTTCCTGCTCAGGCACCAAGCGGGAGGCATATGTCTAACCACAGGCAGGAGGCAAATGTTCATTTTACTTCCTTGTTATAAATTCTCTGCCTCCCTTGCACCTTTCCTTATATCTGCTGATTGTGAATATCCTTGTATCTGCTTCTAGATAAACTTCTCCAGGAAAATGCTTAAAAATTCTGGCTATAAAGTAAACATCTAACTGCTGACATTCTTTCAAGGGTGGAGTCAGATATCCGGTATAGAGATTTTTCAAATGATTCCTCTGTTTTCATTCCCACTCTTTTATCTTTCACTGGATCTTACAACATTCTTGAAATCTTCAAGGAAAAACCCCTTCCCATGAACTTCTGCTATACTTTCTTCCTCACTGTAAAATCGGTGACTGCTGGTTTCCATTTTTTTTTCCTTCTTCATTCCTTTCTTTCTTCCTTCCTTCTTCTTCTTTTTTTTTAATCAGTCACCACATTATGTCTCATCTCTGTTGATTTATACTATTTTTATTCCTTATCTATTATTTTGTAGTGGACTCTGGAGGAGATAGACATATCAAATGACCAGCTGAGCATCTTTGACAAAGGTGAAGATCCCATTCATTAAGAAATGACTTCAATACTGGGATCAGTAACAGAAGTAGTATTAGTTGTTTTAGTAAAGATAGTCATAGTTACCCCATCAGCAACAAATAGTAGTGTCTACTAGCCTTGCATAGTTTCTACCAGTGCCATGATATAGTGTATGGACTCTTTTAGGGACATTTGTTTTTACTTCATTTAATACTTAGAATAGCTCTGTAAAGAGATGGGCATATATCATTAATCATTACACACACATATGTATAGATGTGAAATCTAAAAACCAGGGAGGTTAAATAATTTACTTAATTTTGCTCAATTAGTAGGTGCTGTAGAAAAATCTATTCAGTCATCTTAGCTTTTCCAGGGTTCAGCATCCATGTTAACATAAGCATGTTAACCTAGGAATAATCCTAACTTTTCTTGCCTGCTCTGATCACAGTGATCTTATTGGTATATTTAGATGCTAGTTTTATGAACCCTGATATCCATCAGAATACAAGTGTCACTTTTTACTTTGGACCTTCATGGAGTCAACCAAAGTTTATCTTGAATGAGTTCAAACTATGGGATGAAAGCTCTTTAAGTTGTTTCTAGTATAGTCAATGCAAACATGAGTGTATAACATGAACACTGAGTTTAGGTTTTAAGTTTCCAGTTTCTCTTTAATATAAAACACGTTAGCCAATAAGGTTTAGAGAATATTCTCTGTTCATGTCTGATCCTTACTCTTTTCTTTCATTCTCTGCTAAGTCCCTTACACATTCTTAAACTGTGCTTACATCATGAGGTTCTATGCCTCAATGCTACTCATATATGAAAAACCTTATGATCTTTCTCTATTTACTTTCTAAGACTTTTATTAATTATTTGGTAGAAGGAAATTTGTTTTTCTCCAATAGGCTTTGCAAAATCTTTCTATAAATTTTTGCCCAGAAATTATTTTCTTGACTCATTCATGAGAAGCTATGGCTAATTGTGCCTCTCTGTTACCCAAATTCTTTTATGTATTTTTTTTAAATTTTGTTTTGTTTTGTTTTGATATTCTGCTCTAGATGTGACCAAAAGGAAGAAAAAAGAAAAGTAGAACTACTGTATCATCCATTAATCCCTCTTCTGGCTATATACTCAAAGAATATTAAATACCTCAAAGAGATATCTGTTCTCCCATGTTCATTGTCGTGTTTTTCACAATAGCCAATATATGGAAACAAACTAAATGTCTATTAATGGATAAATGGGTAAGGAATTTGTGATGGAATGGAATGGAATGGAATGGAATGTTATTCTGCCTTAAAAATAGAAGGATATTCTGTCATTTGCAAATGACATAGGTGAACCTGGAAGACATTATATCAAGTGAAACAACCCAGAGGCAGAAAGAGAAAAACTGCTATTTCTCACCTATTGTAGAATTTAAATGCACTGAATACACAGAAGCGGAGGGTAGAACAGTGCTTACTAGGGACAGAGAAGGGGGACATGGATGTTGTCCAAAGGGTACAAAGTTGCAGTTATGTAGGATGACCATGTCTAAAGATCTAATGCACAGAATGATGACTATTCTTAATATTACTGTATGAAATATTGGAAATTGACTAAAAAGATAGATTCTAGGTGCTCTTATCACCAAAAAAAAAAGAAAGAAAGAAAGAGGTAAACATGTGAGGAACATATTAATTAGTCAGACTATCATAATCATTTCACAATGTATACATATATTAAGTTATCATATTGTACACCTCAAATATATACAGAATCACATCTTTCTATTGTCCCATTGGAGAAATCATAGAGTTTCTGGCTAGTGTCTGATCTTAATATGGCGTTCCTTTTGGAAAATGACATGATACTTCACTGTGACACTTTTGAACAATGTCCTTCAATAAATGGCTCAAGAGCTTATTTGAACCATCTTATATCCTGGAACATTATTCAACCATTAAAAAAAGAAAGAAATCTTGCCATTTGCATGACATGGATGGAGCTGGAGAGTATAATGCTAAGTGAAATAAGCCAGGCAGAGAAAGATAAATACCATATGATTTCACTCATGTGTGGAATTTAAGAAACAAAACAAATGAGTAAAGGTTAAAAAGAGAAAGAGAAAGAGAAACCAAGAAACAGACTCTTAACTGTAGAGAACAGATTGATGGTTACCAGAGGGGAGATGGGTGAGGGTACAAGTGAAATAGGTAATGGGGATTAAGGAGGGCACTTGTATGAGCACCTGGTGATGTATGGAATTATCAAATTCCTGTATTGTACACAAAGCTATTTTAACACTCTATGTTAACTCTACTGGAATTAAAATTAAAAAGTAAAAATAATCCATTTCATACCTATTTCCATTCAACCTAGGTACAAATAATAAACATTTAGTAAGTTAATTTAAAAATATTATAATAAATCCAAATTCAAATATTACAAATATTAAAATAAATCCAAAGCTTTGGCTGATAGTCTCTATCAGTCGTGTCCACAATGTATAAAATTGCTGTTATTTTTTTTTTCAAAATGGCTATTCTTAAAAAAAAAAACCTATATTGGAATAAAAACTCCCACATTATTTATGCTTAGCTCATCATTTACCCTACAATAACATATTCTTCATTTTTTTCCTATAAAACGATTTACCTTTAAATTCCCCATTAGTAATAGATCTTTATGTTAAACCTAAGTTTCCTCATAGCACTTCCTTGCTCCAAAAAAACCCTGAAGAACATCTCACCAAGTATTGAAACCAGACCATCTGATTTTCTTTCCTTCCTGTTCTTCTTCCATGAAAAGAATACATTTGGTCTGACTTAATGTCTCAGAGATGTGTCTCACCCCCAAATTATTGGCTGTTATCCAGGCAAGTTTCTTGCAACCCTGAATGACTTCAGAGTTTAAAATGCTCTCCTTCTCTGGGGGGAAATTTCATGGTCAAGAATCAAATAGTTCTCAATTCTCTCTGGGAAGACAGGCTTCTCTCCAAGTCTGTTTCAGTCCTTCAGTCCTGTTACGTCCATCCTCTACCACAAACACACATATCCACACACCTCCTGGGACATATCATTCTTTCCCCAGAGTGTTTACAAGAGAGTTGGATTACCTAGCACAGTGAAGAGTAAATAGATCAAATACTAATGTAATGCATAGCACAAAAACCAGCCAATGCTGATTTATTTTCGCCTTAACTTGGATGTGCTAGTTTCCATGAGTCAAGTTTTCAATAGTAAAACTTTCATGAAATATATTGGATGAGCCAACTCAGTTCTATACATTTTGTGCCTCTAAAAAGTAGAAAATGTTTACGAGAGTGGCATGCTAATTATCATAAGCTTTGTAAATTCAGAAGCTTAGAGCACATTTGAGTAAGCCATCTAGTTTTGTCTCCAATTCTGTCAGTGACCAGCATGTCCTTCATGTTTGTGTTGATGCCATACATGAAGCAGTGACATGATCCTTTCATATGCACGGAAAAGTGCTGGAAGACTCCATCCAAACATCTTTCTTCAGACCTTAGAGCTAATGGAAAGGACTGTGGAGTGAGTTTCAAACCGAACTCTAATAGACATGTAGCCTTGGGAAAAGTAAAAAGCTATACATTTTTGGCTTACTACCTATAAAGTTGGAATAAAAATGCAGAGTTCACAAAACTGTATGGATAAAAGAGATACTCTATTTTTTTTAAGGATTTATTTCTTTATTTGAGAGAGAGAGAGAGCATGTGTGAGCAGAGGGAGGGGCACAAGGAGAGGGAGTGAATCCTCATGCAAACTCCCCACTGAGCACAGAGCCAGACGCAAGACAAGACTTGATCCCCTGACCCTGAGATCATAACCTGAGCTTAAGTCAGACACTTAACCCACTGAGCTACCCAGGTGCCCCTGGATGTATTCTAACATAGTGCCATTTAGTAAATATTGTCGTCTCTCTCCCTTCATTGTCTTCAACTTTGTTCTGTTTCCCTACCCTTCTGACTTATTTTAAGAGGAGACTAACTTCAGAAAAGGTTCTGGTTTTCCACCACAGGATTAACTTAAATGTATGCACTCCATTTAAGGACAAATGAGTTCCTGGAGGAGAGATGGGTCTCTTTGCACTGAGTGGTGCCATCTGGTACTCAGCAGACAGGTGTGCAAAGCTAGAGAGGAGCATTGGGCTACTTATAGCTAGAAAATTATGCACGCAATCCATATGCTTGTATGGGCTGCTTCTCCTGTTCCTCTTTGCAATTGTGCCCAAGAAGCAAGGCAGGCAATGGATTGATCTTGGTTCTTGCCTTGAAGCTATGAAGTTCAAGGGAGAATGTGGTCTTCTGTGGAACTACATCCTATATTTCCTCATGAGTGAGATCTTATGTTTAGCCTCAGGAGAGAATAAGTTCTCCTGTGGTTTATTCTTAGATGTCTTTTCTGCCTGTTTACCATTCTGAGGGTGAAAGTTAGAGGTTTCTGGTATGGGGAGTTATTATTTAATGGGTACAGAGTTTCAATTTTGCAAGATGAGGAAAAGTTCTGAAGATGGGCGGATGGACGATGGTGATGGTCACACAATAATGAAAATGTACTTAATGTCACTAAACTATGCACCTAAAAATAGTTAAAATGGTGGATTTTACCTTCTATATACTTTAGCATAAGCAAAAAAAACAAAACAAAACAAACAAAACAAACAAAAAAAACCCTTCTGATTATAGAACTTAAGGGCTCCCTGGAAACAATAGTCTTCGCTAAGGATGCTCCACTGTGGACTGAACTCTTATGGGTTAAGATCATGGATGGGAGGTGTTCATGGTTAGATTTTCTCCACCTTTTTATTGAACACAAAACAAAACAAAAAAACATTGGTTTGCTCCTCAACCCATTAATCTGCTGCTAACCACAAAAGTGCCTGAGTCTCTCACTTTTTTTCTACATCAGAAATCAGGAAGCGTCAAAAATCCTTTAAAAAAAAAAATCTGTTACATGGTGTTTTCAGACAGCTTATGTTTGGAGTACAGAACATGACTTAAGGTTGAGAAAAATAACTACTTTTACTAACAATACCATAATTCAGAATGAACAAAACTATTCATGCTAGTGTTTTTAAGTGATATAGGCCACAGAAATAGATGGGAATTTTTTTGTTGACTTTTTATTTTTTTTTTTTTTTTTTTTTTTTTTATTTTTTATAAACATATATTTTTTATATACATATATTTTTATCCCCAGGTCTGTGAATCACCAGGTTTACACACTTCACAGCACTCACCAAATCACATACCCTCCCCAATGTCCATAATCCCACCCCCTTCTCCCCAACCCCCTCCCCCCGGCAACCCTCAGTTTGTTTTGTGAGATTAAGAGTCACCATAATTTGTTGACTTTTTAAAAATACATACTTTATATATGATTGTTTGTTGTAGTTAAATACCAGAAGTTTCCCAAGAAAAACAGTAAAAATAATTTAAAAATATTTTTTAGTTAAAAAATCAGTTTTCTAGGTGTTAATAGCTAACTTGAATTATAAATCCACCATTTAGTAAGAATGGGAAATGACAAAGGAGAGAGGAAGGGAGATACCTTTCACTCATTTGAGAAAGGAAAGAAAAATAATAGGGATACTTGAGGTTGTCTGATGACTAAAGAGCTATTATGATTACATATAAGACTCTGAAAGTCAGGTGGAAGGAGAAACTAACTATATTGTCTCATGAAATAAAAGGGGAAATGTGTAGTAGAAAGAGGATAATACATTCTTATAGTTGCAAATTGCATTAAGATTGGAAAAACACATCAGATATTTAAAAATCCATTATAAGAATATATATTCTTGGGGTGCCTGGATGGCTCAGTGGGTTAAAGCCTCTGGCTTTGGCTCGGGTCACGATTCCAGGGTCCTGGGGCTGAGCCCTGCATTGGACACTCTGCTCAGCGGGGAGCCTGCTTCCCTACACCCCCCCACCCCGCTCCGCTCTCTGCTTGCCTCTCTGCCTACTTGAATCTCCGCCTGTGAAATAAATAAAATATATTTTTTTAAATAATATATATTCTTAACACGTGTGAGTGTGTGTGTGTGTGTGTGTATGGATATTTTACTGCAAAAAATACAATTCTGTTATAAGGGTTAGGATGTCCAGAGAGTCTCTCTTTTTTGTTATTATTATTATATTCAGTTAGCCAACATATAGTACATCATTAGTTTTTGATGTAGAGTTGTTCAGTGACTGACTAGTTGCATTTAACACCCAGTGCTCATCACAACACATGCCCTCCTTAGTACCTATCACCCAGTTACCCCATAACCCTACCCCCTCCTTTCTGTAACCCTCGGTTTGTTTCCCAAAGTCCAGGGTTCCTCATGACTTATCTCCTTCTCTGATTTCTCTTAAGATGGAACAGAAATATAATAGTTTTAGAACATTAGAAGACTGGAGGAAATTATAAAGAGAGATACCATAACATGCGCTCTCAGTTTACATCACGATGCAACAGGCTTAGAGAGTCTCATGACTTTTCCCAAATTCCGAGGCTTTGTAAGTGGCAGAGTCAGGGCTAGTCACAAACCATTTCTCATTGCTTCACACAGTATGGCCTCCCTAACAAAGACCATAGCTTCTAGAGGAAAGAATGATAGAATCTTCTTCCTGTCGAATTTAAAAAGAAAGAAAAAACAACTCTCTGGACATTTTAATATTCAAAGCCCAAACATTTTGGTTAAATAAAAGTTCATTAATAAACTAATCATGCGTATTAATCCACAAATAGCCCTTAATACCCTGAAATGTTTTTCACCATCTCACTAATGCTTATTGAATTGTGTAGAAATGAGATAAATGGCAAAGGAAATACCTTTAAAAACTTGAGCATACAAAGATGAGGTGAATTGCCGTGTAGCATAAGATATTTTAAATTAAAATAATTATAATAATTAATAACTTCTTTGAAATAAGAGGAGAATAAATTGGATTTCACTGCAGTAAGACCTCTTTTTACATCTGAGTTGACTTTACAGTTTGGATATTAGGAATCCTTGCTCCTTCCCGGTTTAACTCTCAAATAACACCACCCTCTTTTTGAACCCAGGACATTTAATCTGGTTTCCACACTCAGTATTAGGGGGGTCACTGCTAACAGTCTACTCGCTCTGTTTGCTTCAGATTCTCTGGGTTTCTTTCTTTACTTGTGCCCAGGGCCTTTGCTCTTGCGTTTGCCCTGTCAGAGTCAGGGAAGCTCCCTCCTTCTCATGGTTTAGCTTCAAGCGGAACTCTTACTCTCTCAGAAGAGTCACCTCTTCTCCATTTTCCTTCAAACAGCTTTTGTGTTCCCAGGCCACTCTATTGCAGCACGTTTGCCTTTAGGTAGTACTTTAATGATCGGAGAATTTTATTATATAAATTCCTTCTAAGCCCAGGCTAAACATAAGGCCTTCCAGATGTTTTCTCCTTAATTGTTTGTCATCCACCTTCTCCAGAACATTCATTCTCCTAACCAAAGCATTATGGGACTGTCCTTTGCTGACTTGGACGTCTGACTCACAAGTGCTGCCCGGTGGTTCCTGTGAAGCCTCTACCCTCCTAAGGTTTTCTTGGAGTTGCTATAAAGACCACACTCCCAAATTCCATAGGTACTGAATTAGTCTTTAAATAAGTGTAAACAAATGTCTTTATATTTAAATGCCAGAGAATCACAAAAAATAAGCCATATGGCAGCCATGACCTTTTGAAAATCATTACAGAGCTTCTCATCTATTGAGAGAGCAAACAAGAAATCCAACATCAACTCCTATTCAGTTTGCATTTCTTCTTTCTTACTGAGCATTCCTATCCACTTTACTCCCCCATGTCATTATGTTTCATGAATCTACAAAACTCATATAATAGCAACACCGGGGATGCATTCCGAGTGGCCTGGGAAAATATTTTTAGAATCTTGTTTGAAAAGACAGAAAATATAATAGCGTTACTCCATGCAGAGTGGTGAATTACTTGTACTATATGCAAGGGAGACTGTTGGCATGAACTTGGCAGAATATTCTTTCGCTATTTGTGAATAAGAGTTGCTGTTAATATATTAGATATGATTTGTCTTCCAACCCAACCCCATGCCTAATTACACTGTATAGAAAGTTGAGTAGGCACTGAACTAGGAAATGTAGGATCACAGGCAGTACAATCCCATTGAGATTTCCTTCAGCTCCACAGAGCTGTTTTTTTCTGATATTGTGGAGAACTTTGTAATTACACATTTTCTGTCACTGAGAGATCCAGTATGTAATTACACAGTTCAAACACAATAGTGCTGGTTACTGTTCAAATACATGTAGCTACATGGGATTAGGATGTACTTAACACTAATTACTTAAAAATATGATGGTACTTATTACTGCTTTTATTTTGAATATAAAATGTACAAGTATAACCAACCACATTTGTGTGTGAAGGTCGTATCTATCCCTGTATACAACTTTGCAACCATTCAGTCACTGTAATGATCTTGATAACACCTACTCTATAAACATTATACAGGAAATGAATTAAATCCACAGCAGGGGACATCTTGGGTAAATAGTATATACTTATTACTTGCGTAGGTTGGAGTTCTTTGGACCAACTTTTTTTTTCCCTTTCCTTTTGGAAGAACCATCAAGTAATCTTATCAATGAACACCAGATGGCGTTGCATTGAATAGCATTGCATTTTAAATTGTCAATGAATGCCAGAAACATTCTGGAGATGGAGAGCACATTAGAAATAATTTTGTTTAGCCTCTCATTTTGCAAATGAGACTCAGACAGCTGATATCATTTCGGCAGGACCACATTAGGGATAAATGTATGACCCTACATTTAAACTCCAGTAGGTTTTAAACACACTATCCTGGTTTTCCAAGTGATTATGGTTTCATTGCATAAAAGAAAGGGTAGCATGAGGATAGTAGTCAAACTGTAAATCCTGGCTGTGCCACTTACTAGCTCTGTGATGCTGGGCTGGTCATTTAACCATTTCACACTTAGTTTCCTTTGTGAAAAAAAGGAAAACACACACACACACACACACACACACACCTATCTTATAGTTTCCTTTTAAGCTGATATATAAAAGCTTTATGTAAAATCGTGCGAACTTTGCTGCTAGTAGATGCTCTAGACATATTATTCCCCCTTGTGAATTTAGGGACTGCATGTGTGCCACCATTTTTATAACCCTAAAACACTGATTGCATCCTCAATTTTACTTACTCTCTATTTAAAATGAGTGACCTTTAATTCTCTAGGAGTTTACACACCAAGACAGAGATGTGAATGTAGATAGGTAGATAGACAGCAGAATGTAAGTACTCCCAAGTAAGCAGAGGGATTCGGGGCCCATGTTGTGGAGGACAGACTTGGCTGTTCAGCCTGACCAGGGCAGGCGAGGGATGTGGGTCTAATGCATTGTTGAGTGGGCTACTTAAAAGAAACTCTCAGGACTAAATTTTTAGACTCAAAGCTGTTGGGCTGTTCTTATCCCTCCAGAGCATCATTGGGCCCGTGCATTCTTCTCACTTTTTGCCAGTATTTCCACACGCTTCAAACTCTGTAAGAGTTTCTCCTTTGGATTCAAATGATATTCATTCTGAATCTAATCTTTGCCAATAATTAGATTTGCTTTTTTAGCCTGGATCCTTTCCTATTACAACCCAACTTACTTACATGTAAAATGAAGGGCTGAATCTCTTTGAAATACTATAGTTCTATGATTTTCTTTCCTCTAATCTCACCTGGCAAACTCTCTACCCAGATACTCATGCTGATTTGGTATAATTGTGCCTCCTGCTGGGTCTCAGAGTCTCCAGAATACATGTATAATTTTTCATGTCTGCTAGACTTTGTTTAGTTCTTTTCTACAGTGACCATTCTTTTTCACGTGACTTGTGGCCCATGAGACATTAACAAACATAATGCAAATGGAGGTTTAAGAAGTACTTTTGCAGCAGACTTGTCTTTTGGAACATTTTCTCTCGAAACCCTGAGATCACCACGCAGAGCTCATGCTAGTCTTATGGAGAAAAACCAGGGAACACAGATAAGAGCCAGAATTCAAACAGACATATGGCTCATCAAGGACACCCCATCCAGCTCCAAACATTTAAGCATCCAGACTGAGGCTTCAGAAATGGTGGCGTTACCCCCAGTTCATCCAGCCAAATAAATCTCTGACAGGTACTGCGAAAGGGCTGCTGTTTTTAAGCTAAATTTGGGAGTGGTTTGTTACACATCGATAGATAACTGAAACACTGTGTAACCTTATAGATTAGCTTTAGTTTAGCCTCTCTGAGCTTTAAGTCCTCATCTACAGAAGGACATAGTAATGGTACTAGTGTTACAGAATCAATAGTTGAAGAGTGATTAAAACAGTGACGACACAGGAGATCTCAGTCTATGATCGTGGTTATTATTAAAGGAAAATATTGTAGTGATTTGATAGATTTGGTGAAAGAAAATCTCACTCAAGTAAAACAAAGAGCTGACTATAAGGAAATTAATGATATACCTGAAGTAAACCGGTCAAGTGGGAATTCAGGGTAGCCACAGTGATGCAAGCAGGGACTAGTTCAAGCTGTTGCTTCAAGTACTCTGGTACTGTGTTTTAGCTGTAGCTTAACTAGTGGTGAAAATAATTCTGAATCCTCTAGCTGTCTTGGACTCCCAGAAAAGTCCTGGTTTTCTGACATTTGTTTTCCTGGGTCTATTGGGGGAAACTGAACCAGGAGATTTCCAGGGACACGAGGATCCACAATTTGCCTCCTTGCTTCTTGACAAGGGTTTGTTTGATATTAGTTTTCAGCCTGACTTTTCCTTCCTCCCCGTTTTTACTATCCCTACCCTTTAAATTCTTCTGCCCATCCCCACCAACTACAAGAACTTTAGCTGCCTCCAATTGAAAACTTTGGTTGGGTGAAGGAAAGACAATTGGAAATTGCAGATCACATATTATGCAAATTTACAGGTCATGCCATTACAGTGTTTTGCTCTGCTACAATTCTTTGCTAGCATTATCATAATATTATGCTCCTTCTTCTACACATTTTATGTATTAAAATACATAGGCAATAAAATGTAGGCTTTACTATTACATACATTTCATGTAATAAAAGTTGCATGTCCAATGAAGTTAAGTCATGTGGCCAAAATAGCGTGATTAGTAAGAGCTGAACTGAGGCAATCATTGTCTTTCACTGATGAAATTGTCCCTATATGTGCAATGGGGATAATTGTACATACTTTCTATGGTCAACATGAGGATTATTGGTGATAATGTGTGCAAACAGCTATGATAGTGCTTGGTATAGAACTATGATGGCTTGACCTTATCCTACTCTTGACCTTATCTTACTGAATATCTTATCAGATATTCTGATATCCCTCATCAGAACACCAGGACTCCATTAATGGTACTGTGTCTACATGAGATGCTCCCATAATCAAAGAGCATGAAAAGACTACATGAATCCCCACAACCACTTAGCTCTCTGCAATGCATATCTCAATTATCTAATCAGTGATATCTAAATTACCTAATTATATATTAAAAATGAATATTTGCATTTTTATTTTCTGAGCTGGATGTTAAATTTCTGACCTGGATATCTCTTGCTGCAAACACCAAGCTCTAGAGTTCACCAGTTCTCCTGTGTATTGTCACCACTGTATAGATCATTCCTGAGTTACTTTTCATTCCTATAGTAAATTAGATTGAAAGACTGCTAGCACTGTTCAGCACACCCATGAGACAGCTGTAACTTGATCGGGTCATGCAGCCAGTCAGTAATGGAGGGAAGCACAGGTAGGAGACCTCAGGGCAGAGTATTATTAGACCAATGATAGGTGTTATCTTGTCCATGAGGGAAGCAGGACATCAAACAGGTATTGAGGTGAGTAAAAATGATGCAGTTTCCTAAATCAAATCATTGAGCATCTCTTGGGAAACCAAGCATCATGGGCAATGATATTATGTAATACTTAAATTGGTGTTGCCCTGCTGAAGCCAATAGATTCTTTCCTTGTTTCTCTCCTTCCTCTATCTCTTGGTAGCCATATTTTGGTTAACTTTTAGTCAGGACTAAAGTCTTGAGATACGCTAGTTGAAAGCTTTTTCTTTCTAATCAGACTCATAAAAACCCTGAGGGTCAGAGTTTAATACCATGTAGTATGGCCATTTCACAATATTTAAATCCTCTTGGTAATAGTTCTCTTGGCAAATATTTGTCCTCTACCTGAGCACCTTTCTTGACAGAAAACTCATTACCCCGTAGGTAACCCATTCATTTCTTTTGATTTTTCTAGCTCGCTGGATAGCTTGCTATCTTTAAATTCTACCCCTTGCTCCTATATTATTATCCTGTGTCATTAATGGATCATCAGATATTTGAATTGCAGAATCATGACTTTTCCTTATCTTCAGCATTCTCCATCTCTTCTAATCCCTAGAGGACACATCCACAGTTCTTCTAATCATTTATTTCCCCTGTATTATGGTTTTGAATTCCCTCATTAGTGTGATTTCAGGAAACAAAAAGAACACACAGCGTTTGGAGTCAGACCTGGCTCCATTTTCAGCTATAATAATGGATTTGTGATTTGGGACAAGTTACTTAAATTTCATACCTCTCTTTCCTCTTCTGAAAAATGACATGAAGTATTTATAGATTGATGCTTCTGACAACTATCCAACTGGGTTGTTTCTTTGTTCAAATCTATGCACCCATATCACATGGTTGATTGATTAGGAACTTATACCAACTAAATACCCTAGATTTTCTATTTTTTTGTGCTTTGCTCTGAACTCTTCACCTCATATTTATGTAATTAGTGTTCAGACCCAAATGTAGGCCTTTTTCACTCTTTCTCAAGTTTCAGACCAGTAGATTTAGCCCATTCTTCCAGAAATACAAAGATTTAGAATTTTTTTAGATTATTTCTGGCCAGATAGCCATATGGTATTGGCTAATATTGTATTAGGGATTATGTGGTAGGCCAGCTTGATTGCTTAAGCAATGTTCTGGAAACTCGGTGTAATTCTTGGATGGGTACCTGCCATAGTCCTTGACTGGGCACAATCCCACGCCGGCCTTCTTGCAATGTACAGCAATGGTCTCAGGATAAAATTTTGTGTCTGGATTCATGTATTTAATATCAAGATACTTGTTTGAGTCCTTGCTACTAAAATGGAAACATCACTGTTGATCTTTTAATTTTCCATTTATTTGTTGTGGTGTGATCCATGCAACTCCTTAAATTTATAAAGCAACAGTTTATTGCCACCCCTCCTCTAATAGCCACCGTATGGGAGTTACCAGCCCAGTTAGGGAGATGAGATGTGTACATGACTTTGCTGTGCTTACTCATCCATATGACCATTCTTGAGTTCTTTAAGAAATCTGAAGTGGTCAAAAAACTCTACAAATTGACTAAATTTCTGGTTATTCATCTGATTCATTTTAGATGCTTTGAGGATAAGCCTGAAGACAGTTTTTCTGATTTTGGTTTCCTACATCTCCTGTCACGGTAACGAAGAATACAGCCACTCCCCCCAGTTCAATAAAACAAGCTTGTGACAGTGCATTTTTTGACGTATTATCTGGTCTCACAATCTCATAAAACCATATAAGCTGTTTCCCTGTGATATCCTGCTTCTGGTCTGATCATATTTATAGATTCCATTTACCATTACCACAGTCTTTTAAAAATGCTTTATATGTTATTCGGTCTTTAGAACATTGTTTTCTTTCTATAAGCCTCAACAACTCACTTAATTCCAATATCTGGGAAACTAGCCATACTATAAATTTTTCTTAGATCAAATTTATGGCATCCAAAAAGTGAGTTGAGTGTTGAATTCTGAATGGACTTTCAGTAACTTCAGTCAGTCAGTGCATGGGTGGGATTGCTTATTAGTCTGCAAGTACAAATTCAACTCCCCTCTCCAGTCTCTGCCCTGGAACATTCCTTGCCCCTAGTTTTTCTAGGTGTTTATGAATAAGAGTTTGTTAGTTGATACCAAACTCATCTGTACAGGATAGTGTTTTCCAGAGTAGCCCAGGGCTTAGAGAAAGAAGCACATGCGATACAAAAAGCAGGAATATTGAGTAACATGACTTCTACTGGAACATAAAATGCTAGGTCTCATTATTGTTACCAAAAAACTGTAGGCAGTTGCCTTTTAAATCTTGTCATATGAAATTCTATGGCAGGAACTGGTCAGAGGAGCCGTGTCTTCAAGGAGACCTTCTCTGATAATCTGTATGCTGCCATGTGAGGCTTCTTTCTGTCATATTTTGTGTGATGATACTTAACACACTGAAAGATAATTCTCTAGAAAACAACCAAAAAAATAACTGCATTTCTCTCTGAAGGAGGTAATGCTTTAAGCAACTCTTTTGTAGATGTGAAGTCATGATTAGAATGACAAAATCTTTACTTGTATACAGGTTGGCTTGCAATTATAAGGAAATCTAATATTTTGTTTAAAAAAAGGCTTTAAAAATATTTTATAAAAGGTTTTTAATATACTGTCTGCTTTTTAATGCTTAGCATATGTAATTAAAGTTTTTAGAATGTTAAACACTTGCAAAATAGTTCTTTACTATCTTGTACATCTGTAGCTCTTTGTACACTTAAAGTGTTATGCACATGTATTACTCACTTGATTAGCATAACAATTCTGCCAAGTGGTTATTATCACCTTCAGTTTATAGATGAACAAAAATTAGTGAGCAGTGTGGTAACTTGCCTGAGGTCATTCAGCTAATAAAGCAACTGAGCTGAGAGTCCAACCTGGGTTTTTGTTTTGTTTGTTTTGACTCTCAATTCAATACTATTTTAACTCCAGGGGCTGTCTATTTATGAAAAATCTTACTCTAGGCCCTTAGGGCTTTAAGGGGAAAATAGACCAGAGGAAGAAAAGACCTGTATATATATAAGACAATGACCACAATATTTGAAATGTAACATAGAGAGAAAACAAAACAAAACAAACAAAAATAACAAGGAGACAAAAGCACTTGGGAAAAAAAAATGCAAATCAAAATAGAAAGAATACACTGTCCTTTCTCCATCTTTCTCCACTTATGAAGTTATTCAATTTTGTGTTGAGAGTCTGTATCTCCTGGAAGACTTTCTAAGTTGACAAATTATTTCTGCCTTCCTCACAGTTGTATTCCTAGTGACTAGTGCTGTGCTTGACATATAGTATAGATCAGTAAATTTTATAGCATGAATGTTGAATGCATCTTATAAAGGCATATGGGAACTTCCTCTTCTCTGAATTTAGGGAGGATGAGAACCTCACAGGTGATAAAATTTGAAGCGGCATGGAGAAAATAACCCAGGCTCTGTGTTAAGCCCTAGTTACCGATATTGTCATCACCCCCTGTTCCTTAAGTGAACATAGGCAACACACTTAAAATCTTAATGAATCTTGGTTTTTTCATCTATGAGGGACAAACCTAACTAACAGGATTGCTAATTTAATGGGGGTGACCATTTCGGAAGTCAAAAATGTATTTAAACTTTTAAATACATAAGCTTTGTTCTCCTTAAACCGAGATAACTGGGGAGAGTTTCTTTTTTTTTTTTTTTTTTAAAGTAAGGAATGCAATGACAACAAACAACAAAGATACTCAACTTGTGACTTGTATTTAAAGTTATAATTCAAGGGTGCCTGGGTGGCTCAGTGGGTTAAGCCGCTGCCTTCGGCTCAGGTCATGATCTCAAGGTCCTGGGATCGAGTCCCGCATCGGGCTCTCTGCTCAGCAGGGAGCCTGCTTCCTCCTCTCTCTCTGCCTGCCTCTCTGCCTACTTGTGATCTCTCTCTGTCAAATTAATTAATTAATTAATTAAAAAAATAAAGTTATAATTCAAGAAAATAATCCCCCAAGTTTTATATTAAGAAAGGATTTTTCAAATTCTTTTTTTATCTCTGCATACTTTCAATACTAAAAGCCAAGTATGAAGTGTTCAGATTTTAGTCTTAGCTAGAAATTTGAAATCAAGAAAGAGGATTTAATAGGAAAGAATTATCCTTTTTGACCAAAAGGATTAATAAAAGGAGAATGGAGAGAATAAAGAAAGAGAACTAGAGGATTTGATGTATTTCCATTTTTCTTTTTACTGGCTTCAGCTCAAGGAAGATGGAGATGCTATGGGCAAATGAAGACATTACCATTTACAGAGGGGTTTTGGCCCCTGCAATGAGATTAGGAATCTGGAAGAATCATTTTTCTGGCAATTCTGACACCACCCTTGGAGGCAGCCATTTAAGTTTGACAGTCTTAGTTTTTCTCAGTTCCCAGTGCTGTAAAAAGTGAGATGAGTGCCAGAAGATTCCATGGATTCTGCCATGGTGGGAAGTGGTACCCTTCCCCAAAGACCAAGGGGGCCACAGTGTGAATAGAGAATAGAGAAAATATTCAAGGATCTATAGGCAGCAGAAACTAGGAGAAGGTATTGAGATGAAGTATCTGATGAAAGCACGTATGGAAGACAACGTTATACCAACCCCAGACTTCAGCATGGAAGTCAACAAAGCTCCCATTGGCCAGAAGAGATAGAATACAATAAAAAAATATCAGAAACACCTGAGGATCTTGTCCCTCTCAGTCAAAAAATAAGCCATGGGATCTCATAAATCATATCTTTCCCATTAAGGAGCTGGATAGAATCTTGGGGAATGTATCAGGGGGCTCAGAGAAATTCTGATAATTTTTAACCATGTGATAATATTACCTAGAGGAGCTATTTAAACTACTCAGCAGACTAAGTTTACCTAATGGGACTAAATAAAATGTTTAATTTTCCAATTAACCAGTAAATGACATTCTAAGGGAGATTAATTATGGATAGAATAAAGGAGCTGTTTGTTTTTCTGTATATCCCAACTGCCATCCAATTGAGTATTCTGAGAATTTACTGCATCAGTGAGGTATGTGCACATTTTTAAGTTCTGTGTCCTCAGTCTTGGCAGTTAGACAGTGAAGTTAGACCCTCTGCATTTGGTATCTTATTGTCATAAGACTGTTAGGATTTTCCGGTGCTCCCATTCCTTTACTATTTGATAAAAGAGATACATAATAAAATTGTTCAGAATTCAGATGGTAAAAATATTTCTACCAAAAATTTGTAACTTAGGGCTTCTAGTTTCAGATTCAACATGTAAAGAAATAAGAAAAACCTGGATAAACAGGAAAACAATCACTTTTCTCATCTCAGCAGAGAACTGACATCAGGGCTAATTGTGTCTCCCAAAATCTGGAGAGAGAGGCACATGCTGAGACATAGCTGACATTGACTTATTTGGACCAAAAGTGACTAGACACACTAAACCGTTGGAAAGAGTTAACTGGTCATTTTGATGAAGTGTTGAATGTGGTGTGCAGGCTAGCATGAGAATGTGAAATGCTAGGGAACCTCAATCATAGGAGAATTCCCACATTTTCACATGCTTCATTGCAGTTGGCCTAACAGGCTTCAACTAAGAAAATCAGAGGATTTCCTCCCCATCCTAGCAAAAGAAGAAAAAAGGACCTCCATGATACCCACCCAGATCATCTTTCTAATGAAGATAGTCTGTGAGGCAGGAGTTTTACAGAGCACAGTTAACCTGACTCTAGCTGAAGGAAGGGGGATCCTCTACCCAAGGGAAATGGCTTCAAGAAAATAGAAAACCCAGGTGCTGGGTGACTCAGTTGGCTATGCTTCCCACCTTTGATTTTGGCTCACGTCATGATTTCATGGTCATGAGATCAAGCCCTGAGCTAGGCTTTGGGCTCAGCAAGGAGTCTGCTTGAAATTCTCCCTCTTCTTCTGCCCCTCCCCACTCCCACTCATGTGCTCTCTCTCTTTCTCTCTCTAATAACTAGCTAACTAAATAAATAAGCAAAAAAGTAAAGCCTTTGAAGAAAATAGAACATCAGTATCACAAACAGGAAATGGTGTGGGAAAGCAGAGAACAAGAACAACAAAACAACAGTAACAATTATGACCTTGGATGAGAGAACAAAATACTTGTGAAGGTCATATCCCTGAAACACTGGCCCACTGAAAGGCTGGGAGTTAATCAGAAGTTTGTAGAATTTTCCTCTCATCTACACTGTACCCCACACTAAGAAACCTCTAGCATAATAATAATGGATGGCATCTGAAAGCTTCAAGTTATAGATAGGCTTTGAGTAGCAGTACACAGGAAAGCCCACAGTCAAAAGAAGAAAGAAAAACAATTTTTGTTTTTTGGGGAGATTTGAAGCCTACAGTAGGTATAGATACGGAAAGATTTAACATAGTCTCAAGGCATACCAAATGGTAAGCAAGAGCAAAGCAAGAATCACAATCAGACTCAGATATGAAACAAATATTGAAATTTTCAGAGAGGGAATTTAAAATAATTATGAGAAATATATTAAATGTTCTAATGGGTAAAGACCAGAAGACTGTCAGCAAAGATAGAGAAAAAATAAGAAAGAAAGTGCTAGAAAGAATAACAACAACAACAATATTAATACAGTAACAACAACAATACTACTAATAATAAGGATTAAATGCATTCAACAGGCTACTCAGTATATTCAAAATATCTGAAGGAAGAACCGGTGACCTCAAAAGATAGGTCAATAGAACTTCCTCAAACTGAAACTCAAAGGGAAATAAAACAATAAAAGCAGGAACAACAAACACATCAGAGCATCCAAGAACCCAGAGATAATATCAAAAGTTGTACTACACATAATTGGAATACTGAAAGAGAAGAGAAAAAGAACACAGCAGAAGACTAAGGAAATTGGAGAAGACCAATCTAGATAAAACCATCTTCACCTTCCGGCCTCAAACAAGCAAACAAAAAACATCAAGGCAAATGATATTCACACTGAAGAAAATGAGGACAAAAAACATCTTGAAAGCAGTGGAGCTGGAAGACTTCACCTGTAGAAGAGCAAAAATAAGAATTACTCTTGGGCCACCTGGGTGGCTCAGTTGTTTAAGTGTCCGACTCTTGATTCTGGCTCAAGTCATAATCTCAGGGTCCTGGACTTGAGCTTCATGGCTAGACCCACATGGGGCTTTGCACACAGCAGGGAGTCTGCTTGAAGATTTCCCTCTATTCCTCCCACGCTCACGTGCATGCCTGCTCTATTTCTCTCAAATAAATAAATAAATAAAACATTTTAAAAAAAAGAATTACTCTTGATAGAGACCAAATAAGCAAAAAGAGAGTGAAATAAAATATTTAATGTGTCAAAAAGAAAAACTACAAGCTAAAATTCTGCATCCAATAAAATTATTCTTCAAATATAAAAGAGAAATACTTTCTCACACAAACAAAAACTGAGGGAACTAATTGCCCACAGATATGCCCTATAAGAAATATTAAAAAGTTCGTCAAGAATTAAAATTAAATGGGTCAGAAATAGATACACACAAAAAGAAAGACATCAGAGAATAAATAAAAATAAAACAATTATTTTTATTATTCTTGGTTGATATAAAATGCAACTGCTTGATTAAAACAGTAATAAAAAAGTACTGGGTGATTATAGAATATGGATTAGTAAAATGAATAACAATAATGTCACAAGGGAAAGGGGGAAGGAATTGGGAATTCTCTATTATAAGCTACCTGCAACACATGTGAAGTAGTATAGTGTTATCTGAAGGTTGTTCTCGATTATTTTAAAAGATAAACCCTAAACCACAGGGCATATATGAAAAAGTTGTGGAAATAAGTAAAAAAACAAGACTCTAAGACTAGAAATGAAATGGAAATGTAAGATGCTCAGTTAAAACTCGAGAAGCTAAAAAAAGAAGGGGGCATAAAAAAGTTACAAAGATAGTAGATTTTAATCCATATCAATAATTACTTAAAATGTTAATGTTTAAATATTCCAGTAAAAATACATTAGATGGGGGACGCCTGGGTGGCTCAGTCAGTTAAGTGTCTGTCTTTGGCACAGGTCATGATTCCAGGGTCCTGGGTTCAAGTTCCACATCAGGCTCCTTGCTCAGCAGAGAACCTGCTTCTCCCTCTCCCTCTCCTGCTCATCCTGCATGTGCTTTCTCTTGCTCTGTCTCCTGTTCTCTGTCAAATAAATAAATAAAATCTTTAAAAAAATACATCAGATGGGATCAAATCACACAACCCAAAATATATACTGTTGGCAGGAAACACATTTTCGATGTCAAATTAAAGATAAAGAAACAGAGAAAGACTTACCATGTTAACACTAATTAATCAGAAGAAAACTATAATATCTATATTAATTTCAGACAAAGCACATGGTCAAATAAAGCATTTCATGAGTGATAGATAGAACATTACATAATAGTAAATGGGTCAAATTTCTAAAAAGACCTAACGGTTCTAAATATGTATATACCTGTATTTACTTTTTGAGGTTACCATACAAATTACTACACACTGAGTAGCAGAAAACAACAGAAATGTGTTCTTTGACAATTGTCTGAAATCAAGATGGCAGCAGAGTCATGTCCTCTAAAGTTTCTAGGGGAGACTCCTTTCTTGCCTCTGCTGTGGCTCCAGGTGTTCCTTGGCTTGGGGCTATGTAAGCACAGAGTGTCTCTGTCTTCACCTGACCTTTTCCTCTTTCCTTTGTATTTCTTTTCCATATGTCTCTTATAAGGACACTTGCCTTTGCCTTTAGGGTCCACCTGGATAACCCAGGATGATTCCCTTTTGAGATCTTTCATTTAATTACATCTGAAAGAGCTTTTTCCCCAAATAACGTCATATTCACAGGTTCTAGGATATGGATAAATCTTTTGGGGAGCCACCATTGATCTCACTATAACACTGAACAACAGAATATCAAACAACATGAGGCAAAAACTGATAGGACTGAAATGAAAACTAGACACATTCTTTTTGGAAATTTCAACCTGCTTTTATCAGTAACGGATGGTCAAACTGGCAGAAAAGCAGAAGGATTATATATGACATAACAGCCTTATAAATCAATTTGTTCTAATTGGCATTTCTAGAATATTCCATCCAACAACAAGATTCACATGTGGAAGACCCACATTACTCTATTTGAGGCTTACTCTAAAGTTACCATAATCAAAACAGTGTGGTATTTGCAAAATAATAGACACATCAGCCAATATATCAGAATAAAGATGTCAGAAATAGACCCAGACAAATATAATGAACTGATCTTTGATAAAGGAACAAAGATGGAACAATGGATGGGAAAGGATAACCTTTTATTCAATAAAGGGACTGGAATAATTGGTGACATGCATATTTTTTTAAAAAATGATCCTAAACACAGACCTTACACCTTACATAAAAATTAACTCAAAATGTATCATTTGTCTAAGTTTAAACCACAGAACTATAAAATATCTAGAAGAAAATTAAGAGAAATTTTGTGATTTTTTTTTGAAAAAGGAAAAATTATTACCCATGAAAAAATAATATACTGGACTTTATTAACATTAAACATGTTTTTTTTTTTTCCTGAAAAAAAAAACCCAAACCTTTAAAGGGAATGAAAAGACAAGTCATAAAGTAGTAAAAAAAATTTACTAATCACATGTCTGATAACATGACTTATATCCAGAACAAAGTAAAATTATGAAACTCAATCTTAACATAGCCCCCATAAACTGGGCAAAAACTTTATAAATAGACACCTCAGCAAAGAATGTATGCATATGGGAAATAAAGATATCAAAAGATGATCAAAATCATTTTTCATTAGAAATTGTAATTTAAAACAATAAGAATCACTATATATCTGTAAGAATGGCTAAAACTCAGAAAACAGACAATGTCAATCACTGGCAAGAATACAGAGTATCAAGAGCTTTCATTCATTACTGGTAGGAATTCAAAATAGTACAGACATTTTGGAAGACAGTTTCATTGGCAGTCTCTTATAAAACTAAGCACATTTTTTTAAATGAGGTATAGTTGACACATGATGTTACATTAGTTACAAGTGTATAATACAATGATTCAAGTCTACAAGTTATGCTGTGCTCAGCACAAGTGCATAAACTAAACACATTCTTATCATATTCATCATACAGGGTCTTAGCCCAACCCACTTACTCATTCAATTTAAAAACTTATATCCACACACAAACCTGTGTACATATATTTATATAAGAGTGATCATGATCATCAAAAACTTGAAGCAATCAAGAGCTTCTTCAGTAGGTAAATGGATAAACTAACCTGGAGAAATCCATATAGGTGAGTGCTATTCAGAGGTTAAACAAATAAAGAAAACTATCTGTGCATGCAACATAAATGAAGTTCCATTTTTTGCTATCTACAAGAGAACCCCTTCATTTTCTCCAGTTTTACCAAGATATAACTGACATATAACATTATGCCAGAGTGTACAACGTAATGATTTGATATATGTATCTGTTGCAAAATGATGACCACCTTAAGTTCAGTTAACATCCACCAGCTCACATACTTACATTTTTTCCCTTGTGTTCAGAACTTTTAAGATCTTAAATGCATATAGCTAAGTGAAAGAAGCCATTCTGAAAAGTCTGTATACTCTGTGATTCCATTTACATGACACAATAGAAGAGACAAAATTACAGAGGTGGAAAACAGCCTGGTGCTTCAAGGTTTGAGAGTGGGAGGTGTTGAATTTTAAAAGTAAATGAGATCTAGGGATCCAGGATGGAATGCAGACTCGGAGGAAAGAATCCATCCTTATTAAAAATGCACGACATAACTTCACTAATGCAAGAGTTGTAGAGGTTACTGACGTCAGCAACTTTTGAAAATTAGCAGAAATTGTAAAACTAAAGGCAAAGAAAGATACATCCCCACTATTCTTAAACTGGTAAAATTGTTTCCCGTGGCAATGCAAGTTAAAAATTTTGAGGGGCACCTAGGTGGCTCAGTTGGTTAAGCATCTGCCTTCAGCTCAGGTCATGATCTCAGGGTCCAGGGATCGAGCCCCGCATCGGGCTCTCCACTCAGTAGGGAGCCTGCTTCTCCCTCTCCCTCTGCCTGCCTTTCTGCCTGCTTGTGATCGGTCTCTGTCAAATAAATAAATAAAATCTTATTTTTTTTTGAAACCACTATAGATAGATACTTGGATTGAACAAGTAAGTCAATGTATGGTCTGTAATAGGAGCCAAGAGTCTCCCTGTTAGAGTGGGGACTAACAGATAAGCAAGGGATGGAAGCTAGAATGAATCATGAGGTTCTGGATTGGAGTTAGAGACATGAATATTTATTCATGGTTAGGTTACTATAGATTCAGATAGTGAAATATCAAAATTATAGCTATCTGTATATGAAGTGAATATATCCAGTGCCCAGATCTTAGTTTCTAGTGCTATTCTCCAACAAAAGCAACCTGAGGTTTTGGGGGAAATGGCTGATTCTAGGTCTGGGGCAGGGAATATACAAGATGAGCCTGGGGCATTTTTAGCACAGAAGGTAAGGAAGTATCAAACCATACCAAAAATGATGAATGTGTGTCAAAGAGACACAAAACATAGCTAGAAGAGCCTCCAGTATCAAAAGCTAGAATAATTTGAACAAGATAATAAATAAAACCATATTGAGTTATAACCCAAAGTATAAAACAAATATCCATGAGTCTATAGTAACATAAATAAATAACTGAATAAATAAGTAAATGGGAGAGAATAGACAAATATCCTATACAGAGGAATTCCAAATGATTTATGTAGGTACTCCTTCCTCACCGAGGTGAAACCTAACACATCATCCCTTAAGATAGGCTCCTTAAGGAGTGAACTCCTTAAGAGTAATTATCTTTGAAAGTGTACTATATGGAAAGGGGGAAAAAGAGTTTCTTAAAGAGCTTCTTTACAGTGGAGAAATCTAACAGATACTTTCTCAACTGGGGGATGTCTACCCAGTCTACCATAAAAAAACACCAAAGTCAAAATGAATGATTTTTAAAAAAAATATCAAGTCATTCAAAATAAGGAAAATCTGAGAAAAGATGTTAGGCTAGAGGGTTCTAAACAGAGATGATGATTGTATGTATACCCTTATGGAATCTTAGAACAAAAAAATGGCATTAGTGAAAGATACAAAAACATGAATAAAGTATTCACTTTAGTAATAATAAATGAAATATCTGTTTATTAGTTTTTACAAATGTGCCATATGAATGTAAGATGTTAACAACAGTATAAACTGGGTTGAGGTTACATAGGAACTCTGTACTGTCCTTGAAACCTTTCAATAAATTTAAAGGTATTCTAAAAATACTCAAAAATCTCATTTTGCCTTATGATCATCATGATAACCATCAACTCTCAGTAAAAAAAAAAAAAAAAAAAAAAAAAAAAATTGGAAACTAGTGTGCCTGGATGGGTCAGTTAGTTAAGGACCCAACTCTTGATTTCAGCTCACTTCAGGATCTCATCGGTCTTGGAATGGAGTCCTGCCTCAGGGTCCATACTCAGTGGGAGTCTACTTCTCTCATTCCCCCTCTCTCCCTGCTCCTTCTCCTCTCTCTCTCTCCCAAATAAATAAATAAATCTTGAAAAAATTGGGAACTTATTGGCCTTCATTATAACCTATACAGTTGTTCAAAAATAATAAATTTGAATTTCAGTTCCTGTATATGATGTACACACCTTCTAGTTTACCATAGTCACTACCACTCCTTATTACCTTAAATTTAGTCTCTTTCACTTATTTATGTTACATATGTAAGGTCTTTAAGTATATGAGTTTGTATTGTTGATATAATAGCCCAGAAGCAACTTTGTAATGATTATTGAAATTTTGTCATAAAAAATGTTTTAATTTGAGGGGCACCTGAGTGGCTCAATTGGTTCAATGTCTGACTCTTGATTTTGGCTCAGGTCATGATCTCAGGGTGATGAGATGGAGCCCCTCGTGGGGCTCCATGCTGAGGCGTGGTGTCTGCTTGAGATTCTTTATCTCCCTTTCCCTCTGCTCCTTCCCCTACTCACATTCTCTCTCACTTTCAAATAAATAAATAAATATTTTAAAAATATTTTAATTTGAAACTTGAAGAAGAAACTTAGAGAATTGTTTTGTTAGTCCACCAAAGCTATTTCCAACGCGATAACATGATGTACTGATATCTACAAATGACTTAGCAGGTCCTAGCATGTAGTAAGAATTCAAGGAGTGTTGGCTGTTTTTAGTTCTGATGGTAGCAAGTCTCTGGGAGGGATTAGGAAATGTAGAATTAGGGAAAGGAAGCGCAGAACCCGCGGTAGGAACAGCAGCGGAAATTGAAAATTCAGGGTGTAACTGACAGAAACAGCTTTGCTGGCAAAGATTTGTGAAGTATTTCAATGAATTGTGATTGTTAAAACTTCTTCTTGAATCACCTAGAAAACACAGAGAACAATGACAATAACAGCAGAATTTCATAAAACATTTAACTAGATTAACTTGGACGCCAGGCCTAACTAGAGTACATTAGGGCTATCACTGGAGGCTCTGGGCTGAGTCAAGAAACCGGCAGTTTTCATACACATTGGCATGGTACTGATGTCAAATTACATGAGTTTTTTGTTGAAATGTGTTTCTCTATGTATATACACTAGCACAGAGCTCTTTTTATGAAAGTAATAGACTTTCTGAAACTACTTACCTTTGTTATCTCTATTTTATTAGAATTTTCAATAATTTACTTGAGACTCTATATAAATTAATAATAAAATTTAATGTCTACTAATGAGGATTCAAAAAGTAACTATTCAATTTTTACATTCAGTATAGACTTTTCCTCATAAAATAAATCTTAAAATTGTTACCTATCAGAATGTTCTCTTTTATTCAAATTCTTTTCATAAACCCTGAATGCCCTTGACTCTTTTCTTTATTGTTGGAAAGACACTGATACTTTGTTTTGCTTTGTTTTGTTTTAAATATTTTGATATTTACTTTGTTTATATAATGTAAGTAACAAAGGAAGGAAAAAATAACACTCTTTACATACTTGAGTCTGGGATCAAATCTTATTAAAAGAGCTTCTCCAAGAATATCTTCCTTCCTCCACGTCTTTCAAAGCATTGAAAGGGGAAAATTCAATGGAGAGTCTGTTTAGCTTTAAGGCAGCCTCCACCAACAAATCCTAAATCTGTTATTTCTCCCTCTCTTTCTTCTTTTCTGGAATTTTGCCAGTCATTTTCATCTTAAAATGAACTTGATTCCCTTGGGACTTAGGGGAAGCAGGGAAGAAAAGAGATTTGCTGACAAATAAGAGACAGTGTTTCTTGAAATGTGACAATTATGCAAACAACTAATTTCAATTACACCATGATGGAATAAGTTCTCCCGCATCAGTCTGTGGGTGCCCAGAGGAGGAAATGGTTAATGACATAGGTGAATGTAACAGATATTAAGGATAACTCTATAGGAAAAAAAAAATATGGGAGTTGGTTTAGAGTAGTAAATAAAAAATGACATATTAGAAGTAAGAGGGATGATATATGTCAAGCTCAGAGAAGAACTTGAGCAAAATAAAAAGCTGAAAACATATCTGATTGTGTAGGGAACAGAAGTCCATTCAATATGATTGGAATATGGTTTATAGTGGAATAATATAATAGGAGTCAAGTCAGGCCAGGAACACAATTGATTTATAAATTTGGAGGATTGGCTAAGGAGTTTAGTCTCTACAGGCAAAGACCAATGCAGAACACGCTGAGCGTAGTGCTTCAGCCTCTCTCATATGGTACATTAAATAGTTATTCACTTTTACCCTAAGTCAAGCATACAGGGTAGACAGTTGAACAACATATTGTTCTTGCATTGAGGATCCTACCCTCTAATGGGTCATACAAAGAAGTAATCGTTTCAATGCAACGTTTCAATGCAGGATGGTTTGTGACTGAGTTTTTACCCCCATTCTGCTTTGAAGGCTGAAAGAAAAACTTTCAAGAGGCAGTTTTCTAAACCTGAAATTCCATATTGTGAAGTAGTTCTGGTAATTGACATAGAATCAAAGGATTGGGGCATGAAATATGAGGAACTGTGCCCTCCTCCCTGCCCCTGACCTCCATGCCTCTGACTGTTGAAGTCATGAGCTCACCCTTGGCTTCCACTTGCTCTGGATAAATCAGAGAGGGATCCAGATCACTGGCTTTGCAAGTCACCTTTGGCAAGTCTGACAAGGAAGAAGCTTGGGACTACAACCCCCACTTCTGTCCCAATATATGTACTTCACTACTATAATCTGCCTTGGGACCAACAGAAAAAATTCCCTGTGTCTTAGCCTAGTTGATAGCAGTTCTCACTGGAAGCCATAGATGGCCAGATCCTGCCCCATCCTGGTCTGTAAGCTCTCCTCTGGCCTATTTATCTCCTTTTCCTGCTTCATTTTTCTCCAGAGCTTTTTATCCCTAGCTGATATTTTACACATTTTATTTCTTCATTGTCTCATTCCCTCAACTACGATGTGTTTGATGAGGTCAGCAATTTATTTACCTATTTCTATTCGTTTTGCTTTGTTTTTTCACTGCTGTTACCCCACATGGCCAAATAAGCATGTGGAGCATATATTAGGAAAGCAAGTGTATTCTGAATGAAAGAACTGATTGAAGACAAAATGGAATATTTAGAGATACTTACAGCTTATATTTCTGAAGAATAATTGTTCTAAATGATTCATACAGAACATAGGAAAATTTTCTAGTTTGGGACCAAGTCTCATATTTAGCTCTCTACAGGTTGCTGATTTGTAGGGGGCATTGAAATCTCTGTGTTTTAGAGTGAGAAAGATGGGTCTGGAATCCTGAGGAAATATCAGATATACAAAAAATAGGCCCAGGAGAAAAGATCTCAACTCAATATTTAAAAACAAAAGAGCATTCCCTGTAAGAAACATGGTCTTTAATCTGAAATAATTTCCCTTCCTAAAAGAAATACAAGTGGAATTCTCAATGACCAACTTATTAACTAATGCTTGCTTTACAGAAACATTAGGCATCATGCATCCCCAAATTTGCTTGCATTCAGTTTTCCTAAACATTTTTCAAAAGTGAGATGAGTGAGGTCTTGACAAGGCATTTATGTTAGGGCTTAGGTGTTTGTTAATAGTGTTAAGGAGTGTGAAATGTTCCTCCCCTCTGTAACAACAATAACAACAAAAAGTCTGTTCTCAGTAGACCTCTGCAGTCTGTACATCTGGAAGGACAAAGCCTCTAACAATGTCTGGGCTTTGTCAACCTGACTTAAAACAACATTTTCAAAGGTAATTGTGATAATGTAAATGCAAGGAAATGGGGCATTCCTCTGCCTTCCCTCTGGCAGCAGTGAAGGTGGGACTCCAGAGTTCCCTTTAACATATGTGACGCTGTTATCATCTCTGCAAAAGGTAAAGTGAAATGAGGAAAGTACACTATTTTTAAGTTCAGATTCAATAATTTTATTTTATTTCTCTTTGAAAGATTTTATTTATTCATTTGACAGAGAGACTGTAAGAGCAGGAACAGAAGCAGGGGGAGTAGGAGAGGGAAACAAGGCTTCCCGGGGAGCAGGAAGCCCGATGTAAGACTCGATCCCAGGACCCTGGGATCCTGACCTGAGTTGAAGGCAGACACTTAACAACTGAGCCACCCAGGTACCCCAGATTCAATAACTTTAACTCCAGGTAATTTCCAACCAATCTTATCCAAACAAATGCTAATGATCCCAGTTCTCTGATCATTACACTAGAGAATTCAATTAAAAAAAGAAAGAGAAATTTTTCAATAAGCACTAAAGTATGTCATAAGGGAATTGTGAATATACATTTTTGTTTTCTTAGTAAAAATATTGAGAGAGTTAAGTGGCAGAAGTAGAGAAGTGTATAAGACGACTGGTGGGGAATATGTATTCACAGTGAAAGGACCATGAGTAAGAATTCCATCTCAGAAAAAAGAAAAAAAAAGAAGGAAAAAAAAGAAACCGATCTCAGCTATTTAACCATAAGTGAGACATAAAGTCCCTTTTACTAAAGGTTCTTCTTCCATAAAGTAAAAACCATCAAAATCATGGAGTTGTCTTGAGGTTTAAATCACATAGTGTGGGTAGCGTATCACATTTTCTGGAGTTGGAAAGAACTCCCTATCTGGTAACATATTTATGGAGATGTGCAGAGATTAGGGAATTCTGAGAAATGCAGTCTCCACATTTGATTTTATTCAAACTAAAAGCTATGATTTCTTAGGCCAAGTGAGTAAGTTCAAGGTCAGTTTAGGAAAGAAATGTATAAAAAGACACAAGCTCTTATCTTTCTTATTTATTCACGAGGAGTTTTTATTAACAAGGAGCTATTTGGGGACCACATTTGAGATTTCTGCAGCTTACAAATGTCAGGAACATGGAAAGAAATACCAGACCAACTTATTTCAGGCAATAAAACCATTTCTGGTTGTGGAACAGGAAAGGTAGGCATGATTCTTTTAGGAAGTCTGTAATAATTTCTGGTAGAAAGAAAGGCGTAACCTGTGCATCTCTACAAGGCTTTGATAGTAGGTTTGGAGACAGCACTACTTGAGGTGAATTTGTAAATGAGTCCTACAAAGAAATCTAGAACTGTATATATTAAGGACTTAGGAGAGAGAACAATGGTTGCTCCTGGCACAGCACTCTTTGGATCTAGGTGTTCCTGGGTCACCTGAGAATCCTTCCATTGACTCAGCCAATAGGATGGACTGGACCAGGAGCCAGGACTAAATTATAGTACCAAGGCTGATGGAAGTAGCAGAGCACATGGGTTAATGTTGGCTTTGAAGTCAGACTACCTTTGAAGTCAGGCTGTATGTGTTCTAAACCCTCCATCACTTGCTTCCTGTGGCGCTTGCTCTGGTTACTTAATCTTTCCAAGTCTTGTGTTCTTCATTTAGATAAAAGGGATGATAATACCTACTAGATAGGACCCCTGAGAAAATTACATGAGACAGTTCATTGAAAACACAGCATATTATCTAGCACATAATAGCAGATCATTAAATGTTAGTGGCTATTCTTATGCAAATGAATAGCATTTAATACTTCTTTTTACAAAAGGTAAAGAAAACACAGATCTGAACATCGAATACTCATCTTCAGATTTCAACTACATTTAAGGAAAGGTTGCTTTAATCCATTACCTAACTTATTTTCTTTTTAATATTCTCTTCTGGTGCAAGATTTTTCTGAATAAACAAAATTTCAGGGAGAAAAATTTACAGTGAGAGATTACATAAAATATTTAGTGAAACCATTTCAGTTCAGTGTCTTTCGAATGTCTTGCAATGAGGAGGGATAGAAATACAGCATTAAATAAAACCACCTCACTCATCCCATGGGCCCTGCCAACCTAAGTGAACATAAGATGGACCTTGGGAGCGCAGCCTCTCGACAGACCTCACTGGAAGACAGTAATTTCCTGAGACTTTGATTAATTGAATTGAGCATTGCAGGTCACCAGCGTCAAATTTTACAAATGTGAATTTACTTTAATTTCCCAATCCCTTAAAAACACTCTCTGCAGCTCTGTACCTGATTTTAAAATAGCGCTGCCGGCACTGTTATTTATAGACCAAATTTCCATGGGAAATAAGTACACTTTTTGATATTCCTGAGCTCTTTGCAACCTCCTTGTGATTTTTTCCCCCTCTCTTTAAATTTATTTGAAGATATGGAATCTCTCTCTCTCTCTCTCTCTCTCCCTCCCTCCCTCTCCCTGTCTCTCCATCTATTTGTTTGTTTGTTTATAATTGGTTCGCTTTGTCATATAAAGGAAATGGTATCTCTGGTAAACTACTATACCTGGTGTGGTTTGTGATAGTGTCCAACCTTAACATTTCTTTTATTGAAACAAGTAATAATAGAAAATGTTCTCCATTTTTCCTGGGTTTCTTATTTTTAAATCAAGAACAAATATCACTGAATATAATAGTAAGAATGCATCATTCACACATCATTTGGACTTCTTTTCAGCAAAGGCCAAATGATGCACGAATAACTTAGTTTTTACTATTGTCTGACAAAGCGACTATGACAGTCAAATCCCTGACGCCAACTAGAGGGGGTAGGAATAGCAGTAATTTAAATAAAAACTGAATTTTAGGGTAACTTTCTTACTTAGTCTTCTTCTGTTATATTAAGTTGAAGGTACAGTATAATAAGGGGCTGAATCTATCTCTTGAGACATCGAGGATTCGGAATGGTGGAAATATCCATAGAGCAGTCTTGTAAATATTAGAGTATATATAGTGTCTCAGGATATCATTTACACATTTTTTTTCTCATCCCTCCCCACCCCCCTCACACACCCCCCTTTTCTTTTTTGACATTTCCACTGGCTCTAATTCATCACTCGATTTTTTGAATCCAGGAAACACGACTCCCATTTGAGTGGTAATTTGCATAGCCCTTTCACGTAATTTTTATTTTTTAATAAATTTAACCACTTTGAAAGGACACATGAAAGAAAGGCTGAGCACCTTTATCTCCATCTTGCAGATGGAGAAACTTGCGCAAACCAAAATTTGCCAAAAGGCAACCAAATCATAAAGAGTGGCGCTAACTTTGGGCTCTCCGCGATGTCCAGGGTGGATCCCGGCTGCAGCCGCGAACAGGAGCAGCAACTTGCGGACTGCGGCGGCGGCGGTGGAGGTGGCCGAAGTCCGGGTCCAGGGTGCACCAGCCGAGTCTAAAGGCTGACCGCTTTCCGGATACCCTGTTTCTCTCCCCCGGCAGCTCCCATTTGTCTTAGAATGCTTTTCCCCACCGCAGATACCTGGCCAAACCCTGGTCCCCGCCCCCCGACCCTGCAATATACGGAAGAGGCCCCTTCTCGAGCCCACCTTCCTTTTCTAACGCGTGTATTTCTAGGGGAGACGCCTTTCCTCAGACGCCGTGATGTGTTCACCGCGTTTAACAGAGGCAGCAATGATGGAGCCTTGGGCTCCTAGAAATGAGAAGAAAAATACGTTTTGATCATCACCTTTGCTACCTTCTCTCCCCTGAAGACTTCGGGGACCCTCTCTGGGCTGGTACGGCTCTGTCTCCAGAGGACCCTGCAAGCGATTGCTCACACTCCCCCGTAGTTGCTTAGACGTGTTGCCATCATGCTGGAAAGTCAGACTTGCGTGTTTTGTGTCTCTGTGTCCCCAGTGAGCAGAATATCTCTTGGTTCATTGAAGGAGTGAAGGAATGAAAGAAGGAATAGCCAAGTGAATGAATGTTCTCAAGGGCTTGAACAAATATATGCTTCAAAATCTTTCCGGCTGGGTTGGGGGGAGGGAGACACATGACTCTTAACATACAACCAGTATCAGTCACAGTAGTCTGGTTCTTGGCACACTTCTGGAGAGGCAGGCTTGAGGGTTAAGGACAACAGTATATTGTCTTCATGATATTAGTTTGATTTTTAAGAATTATTTTCATATTATTTGTGATTAGACATATAAATTTAGCATATAAATATATACTAAAATCCATGCCCTGGTAGTCATCATTTCCCTATGTTCTGCTGGCTCCAGACAGTCTGGAATTGATTCAATTCTTTGTTCCGTGAAAGAAAAACAAAACATATTTAGAAGAGGGATGATTAAAAATAAATTAATATCATTCCACCTGCAGTTTATTTGTAAGAAGCAATCTGTTCATGCTTGGATCAATACTATCAGGACGCTTTTGAAAACCCAAAGCTAGTATGTTTATTTACTTCCTTTGGTAACTAGTTATTAAAAGAAATAAGGCAGTACTAATTTCAAGGTGGCAGCTTTTAACAGCCGTTTGTACTTCCCTGAATCTTGAAAGTGAAATGTTGATTTATGTGAGCAACCTAAGGCCTTAGACATGATTCAGGCCAGGTATTAGATAACGTCATAAAAAATGTGCTCTGCTAGGGAGGGGCCCAGAAGGTGGAAATGTGATATAGATCATTTTCTTTAATTTTGGAGAAGCCATTTGTAAGAGAAGAAAACTAAGTGCAAATATGAGATTGTATTTATTAATAAAGATGATGAGGTATCCGGTAACATTCCTGAAGTGTATGCCATGGGTTGAGCTCTGGGATGAACAAGAAGTTATAACAAAGATGAAACTTTCTCTCAAGGTCACAGTGTAGTGTGGCAAAGGGAGAGAGGAGCAGGTAAAAGAAGCATCGTGAAACATGGGACATAGTATAGCTGAGAATGCATGAGGTGCGGGGAAGGTGCAGAGGAACACCTCACAGTGAGTGAGGTACGAGTCCGTAGAAAGCTTTCCAAGGGTGCCTGTCCAGAGGCTTAAAAAGGAAAGGAAGTAGACATGTCCAAAGGTAGAGAGGGTATTCTAGCAGATGGCACTCCCTGTGTTAAGATAAAAAAAATCAAAGCATGACAATTTTTGTTAAATGATTTTATTTATTTGTTTCAGAGAGAGCGAGTATGTGAGCATGAGTGGGAATGGTGGATGGGGAGGGACAGATAGGGAGAGGGAGAAGCTGACTCCCCAACCAGGGAGCCTGATGGGGGGCTCGATCCCAGAACTCTGAGGTCATGACCTGAACTGAAGGCAGACTCTTAACCCACAGAGCCAACCAGGCGACCAAAAGCATGATGATTTTGTAGGGTGGGAAGCTGTTTGATACAGCTGGTGAGCCAGTTTTGCATAGGAGGAGTTAAATCTGATCTTAGAGGCTGTTCCAATTACCTAAGCTAACATCTTTTCAGCAATTAACTTTACATACATAAATATGAAACTAAAAACACAGAGACGCTTAAATATATGCAAATGAGGGAAACAGACTTTATGTCAGGTACATGGGAATGTTATTTCCTCCTTGTGATATTTATAGGCTAAGTGATTGGAAAGTTGAGGACACAACCTTTGGAGGCAGAAAGGCCTATTTTTCATTCTTACTTTCTTACGGATTATCTAAATGATGTAGGGAACTTTACATAACGTGCTTAGCATCAGTTTTTGTTGTTGTTGTTTTTATAAAACTTGTAAATAATAAACTTATTTTGCAGAGCTGAACCTGGAACTAGAAGATCCTCGGGGAATGACAGTTATTTTTATTTTTACCATGATACTAATGACAATATTATAGATTTGGGATAGGAGACGTGTTGCTCTAACAGACCCTGGGTTTGTGTGGTGCATGGAGGATACCATTACAATGTATTCCCTAATCTAATCAGGCCACTAGGTGAGGCTTCTTTATCCCATAGGGGTACTGGCCAATGGCTTTTCAGGCCATTTAAACATATGAGAGCAGAGCTACTATAATATCCATACAACTTGTTGTGGCTCTTTCCCTCCGGGCTGCTATTTCCATCTCTCATTGGAACCCTGCTGTTTTTTCTTTTCTTTCTTTTTTTTTAAGATTTTATCTACTTATTTGACCAAAAGAGGGAGAGCACAAGCTGGAGTGGCAGGCAGGGGGAGAGGGAGAAGCAAACTCCCTATTGAGCAGGAAGCCTGATGCCGGGTTTGATCCCAGGCCCCCCGGGATCATGAACTGAGCCCAAGGCAGAGGCCTAACTGACTGAGCCATTTTGCTGTTTTTTTGGGAGAAGAAAGCACTGTAAACATCCTGTGTCCCTGACCATAAAGCTAAATGAAAATATTCTTATAGCTACTATTCTATTATGTATTAAAGACTTACCATATATTAGGCACTATGCTAAGTGCTGTTAAGGAAATTGTTTTTTTCATTCTCAGGACAGTTCTGTGAGCTAGTTAGTGTTATAGTTCACATTTTAGAAGTAAGAAAAATAAGGCTTATTACAGGTAAGTAACTTGCTCAAAGTCAAACGTTCAGTAAATAGCAGGATAAAGAACCTGAATCGAGCTCATATTAATTCCAAAACTCATGAAACTTACTACTCTGCAGAAGATACAATTATATTTGTTGCAAATGGATGGACTCAAAACTGGGACGGGCAGGGAATACATTTTTTTTTTAGATTTTGCAAAAATAGATTTTGCAACTTCTTTTACTTGGCTTTGTTCTAGTGTGGCGAAGTCTTGAAAGAGCAGACTTATTACACTGTTTTCTCTTTCCTCCCCTCCCACCAGTATATTTCATATTCCCCCCCATAATTTATTAAGGAATGTTTATTGATAGCTACTAAGCATAGCATTTCTGTGATGCTCAGAGAATGTTTGCTGCCCCTGCAACCTTGCTGAATGTAGAATAGTAACAGAAAAAGAGGGTTAAGCAACAATTGTAATATATTGTGACAGGAGTTATCTAGCAATATAGGAAGGTATGAGTAACTGCCAGGTTGGAATTAACAAGTTTCTTATTTGATAAACTTTATTGTGATGAACCATTGCTACAGTAACAAATATATTTGATTTTGTAGCTTGGCCATAAAAGAGTGTTTGTAAGGTTAACTAATGGCAACTTACATTTCTGACAGAATTACTCCATAAGGCATATTTATGGATTCATTTTTAACTATAATATGAAAAAGCAAAATGCCAAGGATGCCTCCCATTTTGATCAAGTGCCAACAACAATGTAAGACTCCCTCTTATATTTCTCTCAAATTCTCTTTGCTATTTCTTTTTTTTTCCCAAGGCTCAGTGTTTTAGCCTATTTGGGAGCCAGCCAGACTTGTAGGATCATGGATTACTAACTTTATAAGAGGTTGAGAGGAGAGTGTTATATGCCTTAGATTCAGGACAAGCCAGGCTTGCTTCTACCCCAGGAGGTGGTGGTGTGACTGTCTTAGGTAGAGATTGACCTGACTCTTGCATAACTTACCGAAAAATGTCGTTCTTGGTGGTAAGTGTCCAGGCACGATGACAGGATGGAGTATCTTATTCAATATGTGTGATAGCAAAATTTATTTGCGTATTAATTTATGTTTTGTTTAAATTGCTATAGAAAAAAAATCTTGAGGGGCGTCTGGGTGGCTCAGTGGGTTAAGCCTCTGCCTTCAGCTCAGGTCATGATCTCAGGGGCTTGGAATTGAGTCCCCCATTGGGCTCTCTGCTCAGTGGGGAGCCTGCTTCTCCTCTCTCTGCCTGCCTCTCTGCCTCCTTATGATCTCTCTGTGTTAAATAAATTTAAAAAAAATCTTAAAATAAATAAAAAGAAAGAAAGAAATCATGGTCATTTTTAACTTCCTGTTGTTCCCAGCTGAAACTGCTGGTGCCTTGAATAAAACAGTTCTTTTGTTGAAGGATTTCTCTTCCTTCAGTCCCACGGTTCTTGGTTATGCCTCTTCCAAGAATGAAGTGGTAGACCTGATGCAGAGTGGTGGGCAGCAAGGCAAAGTTGGTTGAATGAGAGAACAAAGCTCCCAAAGGGTGGGGGGAACCTGAGAGGGTTGCCAATTTGGCAGTTAAATCTAGAGCATTTCGCGGGCTTGTTGGCATGGGCTGTTTGAATCTGTTTAAGCCTCCGTGTGCCCCTCACCCAGTTAGGTTCTTGTCCACACACTCATCTACCTACCAGGTCATTGTTCACGTGGGAAAGTGTGGAGCCCTCCTTCCAGGGTGGTATTTCGGAGCCTGGGGATCAAGAGGGCTGCAGCCACCCCTGCCCCAAGGAACACAGACCAGCTACAGGCCACCAGATCAGGCTCTTTGTTTAAGTATCCCATAGGTTGTTGAGTTGGTCCCAGGGCCTGGGTTAGGATTCCGATGGCCATTTTCTTCCTTTCTGCCACATGCAAGTTGTAAGTCTTCCCAGTAGGAAGACTTAAAGCTGGGGTACTGAGCAAAGCCTAGAATAACAGGATGGGGGCTTTTTTCCTTGTAAGGGTAATTTTCCTTTTAGGATGGGGCAGGGTGGGGGAAAGGGAGAGCCTTGACCCTGCCTTTCTTCTGACTATCCTTCATTACTTTCAAAATGCAATGTTTACTTTGTTTCAAAGTAATGGTGTATTTATCTGATAAAGGGTAGAATCATGTTAATGTACGGCAGGAGCTGGGGGAGAACTGGGGAGGTGATTATTACCTCTGGGCTTGGAAAATAAGGAATAAGTATTCCAAGTTGGCACTGCCCCAAGGCTAAAACTGGATCGTTCATAGAACTGTGAATGTCTCAGAAGGAACTCACTAGGGAGACTGAACTTCACTCACTGGGACTTCATGCCTTGACCAAAGTCTCCAAGACTCAGAGTTAGATTTTTCACAGATATAGTTAATTTTTAAGGCCTGATACAGCTTGGAGAAATGAGTATATCAATGGTCACCAGCATAGATCCAGGACAGAAGGGATCCCCTAAATGTTTTAAGCTGTGTAAAACCTTCAGACCTTTTTATAATTCTGGAAAGGGGAGGAGGTTGGCCCCAATTTGATGATGTATAATCTCTGTCCAGCCCAATAGACTGGAGGAGAGCTATGGATTGAATATGATTTTTATGATTTTTATTTTTTTTAAGATTTTATTTATTTATTTGACATAGAGATCATGAGTAGGCAGAGAGGCAGGCAGAGAGAGAGGAGGAAGCAGGCTCCCTGCTGAGCAGAGAGCCCAATGCGGGACTCAATCCCAGGACCCTGAGATCATGACCTGAGCCGAAGACAGAAGCTTAACCCACTGAGCCACCCAGGCACCCTGAATATGATTTTTAAGAATGAATTTAATGTTTTTTACATATTTTCTGTGGCTCCAATTAATATCTCTTATGGACATCAAACCTAAAAGAGAAATTCACAAGCTTTAGGGATAGGATTTTAAAAAAAGTGAGTAATCTGTGGCATTAGTAGCTCTATTGATTAACTCTGTTGCTTGAACTCATTTTCACTAAGTGGGCACACGTATGCTTTCTCCCTTACTACTTCATGTTCATCTTTTCTAGAGCTGCTCACTCTTCTAGACAGAGAATAAAATTCTATTTTATATTGGAAGATTTTTAGAATCTCAGATAATTTTGACTCAAATTCTTTTGTTACACATCAAATTCTGAGGCATAATTAATTTTTTCTACACATGAGAATCACCATATGCAAGCATCAAATTTTAGTTAACTTCACTGATTGTACTGAGGATGGTGACAACAAGATTAAAATAAACATCAGATAACTTTTAAAGCACTTATATTTAAGCATAGAACTCATTATGTAATTTTCTTAGTAAACTCTCACTCTTAACTTCTTCTGATAGACATACATTTAAAACTGGAATGCCCATTCATATTTGTATTCCCAGAATTGATCTTTGGTCAGCAGCCTCCAGATTGGCTCTCAATAATTCCATCTCCTGTACCCGCAGCCTTGTGTAATCCTGCCCGTGAGTGGGGGCGAGTTCCTCTCTTTTGACAAATAGAACAGGACAAACATTATGGAATGTCTCTTCTAACATTGAATTGCAAAAAGATTTTGCTTCTTTTATCTTTTTGTAGTTATTTCTCTGCACCTTTTATCTCTTCTCTTTCATCTCTGTCTCTCCCCCCCCAATTCTGAGGAGACAAACGGTGATATTGTGTCGTCATATAGGGAAGTCCATGTAGCAAGGGACTGAATTCCCTGTCCAGCAACCAGTGAAGACCTGAAGACTATCAACAGCCACATTAGTGAACCAGAAACAGATCCTTCCCCCCGCTGAGCCCTGGGATGACTTCAACCCTGGCTGACACAGCCTTGTGAAAGAACCTGAGTCAGAGGCATCCAGCCAACCCAGTTACCTGACCCGAGGAAAATGTGAGATCATAAATGTTTGTTGTTTGGGGCTCCCAAGTTTCAGGATAATTGTTACGCAGCAATAGAGAGTGAATATACCTGTGGAGTTGTGGGGGAAAAAAAAATGAGTGCATGGGCTAATGGATGAACAGTAGGGAAGCCCATAGACCTCGGTAAGTTCAAAAGGGTTATCTGATCCAAGTTGAGTAATCCTACCCGAACATTTACATTTTTCTATATAATTGTTTAAAAAGACATGCTGTAACTATTGCATCTAGGAAGATAAAAATAAAAGATCATAGTTTTTCCAAAGCATATCTCATGGGTACTGGGCTCAACTGACAGAACGTCCTGATGAATACAGACAGATATTTCCATTTGCAGCTTCTCTCAGTTAATCCTCTAATGGTGCCAGATTGGCCGCCACAATGAAAATACATGTAATAGTATTTTCTTGATAGGCCAGCAATCGTGTTCCTATCTGTTGAATATTGGAATTACACATCTGTTGAATATTGGAATTACACATCGCTTTAGCAGTTCTGAGCATCCACTCTTGACTGCTCTTTGCAAAGTTGCAGGCGATTCCAGAATAGATAATTCATTTGTTTGAAAATTAAATATGTTCATACGACATCTTCTTATGAGATCCTCGATATGGCTCTAAATTTAATATTGTGCATGTGTGTGTGTGTGTGTGTGCACCTGTGTGTGTGGAGTGGGGGCAAAGATTAAGTAATATAAATAGGATTCAAAGGTTCTGGTGGTACTACAAAAGAGAGATATATTGATTAGGATTCTGTTGCTCAGAAAAGGCAAGGGAATGTTAGAAATAAGTGACATGCTGAGTTCTTACTGCAAGATATGGGGTTACCATGGTGATAATTGCATAACATCTATATTTCTATGAAGCCATCTGGGAAGGAGTAGAACATTCTTTTTAAAAAGACATTATACTGTTGGCATATTATTTGTAGTTGTAGTTAAAAATAGCCCAAGCATGTGGGTGTTTCATGTTCTTGTCATATTCTTAGGCTTAAAAGAAATGCACACCAAATAACCCCACCCCCCACTCTCAACTATCCACTCATTACCCTAATATCCAGTAATTCTCCAGGGCCTTCCTGTGCTATAAGGAAATCCTAAGACCACACTGAAGAGTCAACGTATCACAACCTGCTGTTGTGAAATTTCTCTACCTTGAGATCGGTATGTTCCATGCTTAATAAGTAAAGCTCTCCACTGTCCTCTTTCAGTTTAGACTTAGCTTTTTAGAACCACGTTAAAATTATGAAAAGAAGAATAAGAGGGTTGTGAGCAGATGTGGTCTGAGGGATGAGGGAGCCACAGACCATATCAGGAAAAAGTGACCTGTTAGAAGGTGAATTTCCTAAGGATAGAAGTTAGGTCACAGTCTTCTCTAACTGAAGTACATAGCAAGATGAGGCCCTCAGAAAAAGATCTGTTGCAGGAATTTTGGCTGGAAATGACCATCAGAATTTTGATTACTAGAGCTTTACCCATAGTTTCTTCCCTTTCATAAGGTCATTTGTGCATTCTACGTTCATTGATTCATTCAGCATGTACTGATTTACGCATGAAACCTTTTCTACTCAAGGATCTTACCAAAACAGACACAAAAAATTTATCTAAAGCAAAGAAATACACCTCAAAATATATTCTTGCACTTACAGATTTAGTTTGCTCAGGATTTTCTGGCCTAATGACACCTCTCTATTTAGGGTGCACTGCTTTAAGAGTGTGAGCACATGCTTTTAGCTTGATGCAAATTAATACTTCTAAGATTCCTTTGGATAACATGTGACTATACTGAATATTATATATATTTATTAGGTTTTTATTTTCATTTTAGTAAATTCTTAGACTTATTAACAGAGGAAATACAAATAAGTGATTCATGAATCAGAGACTCCCTTTCTCCTTTCTATGTGTCTACAATTGTCTTCAAGAAGGACTTCTACATTAAGGTCTAAATTTCATTATACATAAAGTAACAAACTACCTACAGAATAGAGATGTGATTTGAGAATCATGAGCAAAGCCCCTTATCTATCTCTTTTTATTCCCTCTGACTTGCATCTTTGAATTCTAGTTTCCTAAAACATCAGACACTATCTAAAGGACAAACATTACCTGGACTGGGTGGAGTGTTTGTGTAATGTCTACTATTATAAACTCTCACTTGAATTACACAGTTGGCCAACCTCTGCATCTGAGAGCAGGGCATTGGGATGATAGTTTAAGGTACAGGCAAATTTGGAATAGAGCATTAACTTTTTCTTGAATCATCTCAGAATACTCGGGAAATATGAGGGCAGTAGGATGGAGCACTGAAAAGGAAAAGAAGAAGTAGGTATAATTATTAATGATTTCACAATTTTAGTTAGCCCTTCTGAGTCGCTAGGCAAAATTGCTCGAATTTTTGGGTCCCATCAATAAATCATTCACTTGCACAACGGAAAATGAAATAGGAAATTGGACAGACGATAGCTATCAAATATATCTATCCAAAAAATCAGAGCTAGAAGTGACTGTAAAGTTAATCTCCTTCTCTGTTTTTCATCTCATGATTCTCTTTTAACTTTTCAGGTTTAGATTGTGTCATTTATCCAACAATCACTTATTTAATCAAAGGAATTTACGGAGAAGTGGCTGTGCTTCACTATCCAGCACAATGGCTACATTTTTATAGAAATCCGAAATAGGAAGTCAATTGCTGTTGGGTTGAGTGCCTACGGTGCCTGGAGGACCCAACTAGAGACAGGCAAGAGTATACTGTAGTTAAACAGTGTTTGATCAACATTTGTCCCCTCCCCCAGAAGCCCTGCAGCAGGAAGATCAGATTTCTTATTCTTTTCCCCTTTCATTAAAAATGACGGTGGTTCTTACAGGTCTCTTAATACTCCATCATCAAGTAGAAAACCTAATCATCTCGACCTCTAACATACCAGCAAAGAGCAGCAACAGAATATATAGCAATGAATTTTAGAAGAAAATCTTCTGATTTTCTGAACTTACTCTTGGTCTCTCTTATTCACTGTGTTTTGCTATCTTCTATGTTAAATTTGGGAAGAATAACAGAGCAGGTTCTGCTTTGTTCCCTTCATGTTCTTTTTTCCACTGATCTCTGCAGGAAGCTTGCATTTTCCTTCAGTTCTTGTTGAATGTCTTCTGTAGGAAGGCTTTCCCTAGTCTGGCAGCACCAAGCCTGGGAGGGACAAAAACTTGCCTTCTTCCTGGAACTCATTACGGGCACATCTGTTTGCACCCAGCCTCACCTGGGCTATACCTAGAATCAAAATACTCTTTATGACTCATTATTTACTTAAATTAAATATATGTAGGAAAGGAAGATAGGAAGATGTTGCTGTACATTCTGAGACCCCTAGTAAGCCACAACAAAAACCATATTTGAGCATCAAACAATAATAGCTAATATTTATTGCATGCTTAATGAATTCCAAACACTGTTTTGTATGCCTTACAAATGTCTACTCATTTAATCCTCATACAAAATTTGAAATATAGATTTGTCTACGGAAAAGCTATTATATGGAGGAGACAACTATTCTCTTAAATATCTCACTATTATTGCCTCCGTACAAAAACTGAAACAGACTGGCTTACATTCCCACTAGAAATGCACAAGAACCATCACTTTAACTTTTTGCCAAAAGGTGTTGTGGTAGAACTAAAATTTTTACCAATCTAATAATGAAGTTGGTTGGGTTTAATTTGCATTTCTAATTCTATTTGGATTTCCTGCTTTATCATATGTTTGTCTTTCTTTCATACAATCTATTTTATTCTTACTATTTTTATATACTCTGTACTGTCATCTTTTGTGGCTTACATGTGTTGTAAATATTCTCCATTATGGCTTCTACTTTCGCTGCTTATAGTTTTCTTTTATAAAGAACAGAGGTTGCTAACTTAAATATTATCAATATTTTACTTTTTTATAACAACTTTGTTAAAATACAATTCATATGCCATAGAATTTACCCATTTAAAGTGTATAATTCAGTGATTTTTACTATATTCAAAGAGTTGCACAATCATCACTATAATTTGACCTTAGAATATGTTTATCACCCCCAAAAGAAACCCTGTACCCATTAATAGCCACTTCTCATTTGCTCCAACACCTAGTCCTAGGCAAATACTAATTTACAGTCTCTTCCTGGTAAAATAACTTTTTTTTTCCTCTTCATGACATGGTCTTCTTTCTCTTTTAACAGAAATTATTTCCTTTTGTCTAAAAGTAACATAATTATATCAGCTTTCATTTGGTTAGTATTTGTCTAATATGTCATTTTTTATGACCTGACCTTTACTACTTGTTTTCTCATGTTGACATGGGCCTTTTATAGACAGTACATAGTTGCATTAGAAATAATCCAATCTGTTAATGTTTTTAAATGGAGACTGTGCTCCACTTGACTTTATTGTAATTGAGACATTTGGGTTTAAATCAAATATCTCATTTTCCCCTTTTTATTGTTCTTGTGTATTCTGTGTTTCTCTTTCCCATTTTTTTTTTTTTTACCTCCTACCCATTGAGTAAACTTTTGCAAAATTTATTCTATTTTCCTCTACTAGTTTTGACATGGTACACTGTATTTCTATTAATTCAACAATTCTCCTACTAATGATAATTTACATATTTAAGTGATCAAAGTCTATATTTAACCCAAGCCTTAACCCTTCTCCAAGATAATAATTGCGAAAAACATGTTATTATTGTTTATGCAATTAATATTTGTTTAGTTCTATCTACATATTCACCTCCTTGACTTTTTTTTAAAGATTTATTTATTTGAGGGACGCCTGGGTGGCTCAGTTGGTTAAGCAGCTGCCTTCAGCTCAGGTCATGATCCCAGCGTCCTGGGATCGAGTCCCACATCGGGCTCCTTGCTCCGCGGGGAGCCTGCTTCTCCCTCTTACTCTGCCTTCCACTCTGTCTGCTTGTGCTTGCTCTCACTCTGAAAAATAAATAAATAAAATCTTTAAAAAAAAAAAAATTAAAAAAAAAATTAAAAAAAAAAAAAAAAAGATTTATTTATTTGAGAGAGAGAGAGAGACAAAGCACAAGTGTGTGCATGTGAGCAGGGAAGGGGCAGAGGAAGAGGAAAAGAGAATCTTAAGCAGACTCCCCACTGAGTGTGAAGCCCAATGCAAGGCTCCATCCCAGGACCCTGAGACCATGACCCCAGCTGAAATCAAGAGTCAACTTCTTAACTGAGTGAGCCACCCAGGTACCCCATCACTTCTTTATTCTTTCTTATATCTCAGACATTTCCTTCGGAAATTCTATCTACTCAGCATGCATTCAGTATCATACCAAGGAAGGATATGCTATGGCCCAACTTGGCCCATTCTTGGGTGTGCTATTCCCTTCCATATAGAGATACTTGATGTCAAAATATAGCACATCAGCACTAATGATCTCCAAATAAGTCAAAGGTTTATTACTTACTCAGATCTAGGCAAAACAAGCAAGAAGCAAAAGGAAGAAAGCAACAAGAGGGCTCTCTAATGTCTAGGCAGAAATAGAGAGAGGAGGGAGTTCGCTTTTAGGAGGTTAGATGTATATGTGTGTGTGTGTATATATATGTGTGTGTGTGTGTGTATATGTGTGTATATATTTGTATATGTAATATATTATATATATTATTTTTTTATTAATGCCAGGAGTATTACTTTGGGCTGCATGTTCAAGCGTACTTGTGTATATGGAGGGAGGGAATCAAAGGGCAGAGTGTATTGCCTTTGACCCTTATGAGACTTATATTAGGCATACCAGGAGCAGGGATGAGGCATTTGATGAGGTTTTCCTCTAGCAGGTGGTAATGATTTGACCAAATTCCATTCAGGTGGGAGTACTGATCATGCCTAACTATTTCTTCTCAGGAATCAGAATTACTCTGTGACACACGTAGACAATACTGGGGAACACTATGAAGAGTTAAAGAAAAATAATAATCTGACCTAATATCTACTTTTCATTCTTACCATGTGCCAGCAATCCTAAACAGTATCAGCGACAAAAAACCTTCTACCTTCCGTAGCAATTCTTCTCATTAACATCCTCCTTCTTCGTATAATATTGAGAGAAATACTTATTATTTCTATTAGTGAGGGTCTGCTGGTAGCATGTTGTTTTTCATCCTCCTTTTCAAAAATAACTTGTTGAATAGACACAAATAGCTAAACAGTCGTTTTCTTTTAGTTGATTCACTGTATTATTCTACCATTTTCACTTTGTAAAATGTTTTCTGATTTTATTGAGAAATAATTGACAGGCATCCCAGTATAAGTTTAAGGCATACAACAGGATGGTTTTATTTCCATGTTTGTTTTGTTTTGTTTGTTTTTTAAAGATCTAATCTATTTATTTGAGAGAGAGAGAGCGTGAATTGGTGTGGGGAGGGCAGAGGGACAGGGAGACATAAGACTCCCTGCTGAGCAGGGAGCCCAAATAGGGCTCCATCCCAGGTCATGATGTGAACGGAAGGCAAACTCTCAACCAACTGAGCCACCCAGGTGCCCCTTTATTTCCATGTATTATGAAGTGATTACCACAATAGTGTCAGGAAACATCCATCTTCTCATATAGATAAGACAAAAAGAAAGAATAAAGGAAAAAATTCTCCTTGTGATGAAAACTCTTAAAATCTACTCTCTTAACAACTTTCCCATATATCCTACAGCAGTGTAGCTGTAGTCATCATATTGTACATTACATCCATAGTACTTCTTTATCTAATCACCGGAAGTTTGTATCTTTGACAGTCTTCCTTCAGTTCCTCTTCCCTCTAACCCCTGCCTCTGGCACCCACAGTCAGACCTCTTTTCCTTAACTTTTTTTTTTTTTTTTCTCAATTCTACCTGGAAGAGAGATTATGCGGTTGTCTTTCTCTGACTTATATCATTTGGCATAATGCCTTCAAGGTCTATGTTGTCGCAAATACTAGGATTTCCTCATGTTCTTTTTTTTTTGGGTAAATGATATTGCTTGTATGTATGTATGTGTGTGTGTGTGTGTGTGTATGCCAGAAATTCTTTATCCATTTATCCATTGGTGGACACTTAGGTTGTTTTATGTCTTTTTATTTTTAAAGATTTTATTTATTTATTTATTTGACACAGAGAGAGAGAGAGAGAGATCACAAGTAGGCAGAAAGACAGGCAGAGAGAGGGGGAAGCAGGCTCCCTGCTGAGCAGAGAGTCTGCTGCGGGGCTCGATCTCAGGACCCTGGAATCATGACCTGAGCTGAAGGCAGAGGCTTTAACCCACTGAGCCACCCAGGCACCCCATGTTTTATGTCTTGGTTACTGTAAATAATGCTGCTATTAACGGGGGACTGCAGAAATCTTTTTGAGTTAGTGTTTTTGTTATCTTTGGATATATTCTCAGAAATGGAACTTGGGGTCTCTGCAAGCCTCCTTGCCCAGAGGGGATGCAGAGGGGCCTCTTCAGCCTATTCTCAATTTTCCAAAGAGGCCTTCTGGTTGGGAGGGGCCAGAAGCTACCCACAGCCAATTCCCCTGCCCAGGCATGGCTTGGAATGCTCAACACCTGATACTGGCTTTGCCCTGGGGGTGATCAGCTCTGTCTGTCTGCCTCTGGGCTGGAGTTCTGCTGGGCCACTCAGCTTCCAGAAGTTATCATTATCCACCCCAGGTGCAGCTGTGACTCAGCACTTTGCCTGGGCATGGGCGTACCAGACTCGAGGCCTAGCAAAACTCCTTTTTTGCTGATCCCATCAGGCAGATCTCTACCCCACCTAGTGCCCTGCTCAGTGTGCATCCTGACTTGGTTCTGCAGAGGAGCAACGATAACGACGACTTCTTGGGCACGGCAGGTGTGAACTCTGTTTGCCAATATCCATGGGGTGGTTTTTGCAAGCCCCCGTCTGCCTTCTTTGTTGCAGTCAGATTTCCAGCGGTTGTTTCCCACAGATTCCCCTGCAGTCCCTATGTTGTGAGATCATAGGAGGGGCTCCCACAAAGTGTCCCATCATGCTGGGTGTGCTGGTTTTACCTCAGATTCTCTTTCTCACTGGAAGAACCAAAGACTCAGGGGAGACCTTTCCGGGCCAGGGTGGGCATGGTTGCTGTTCTGGCCCAGAAGGGCACTGTGTGGACACGCAGCTACTTTTCTTATCCTGCAATGTAGTCTGTCTCGGTCCCTGAGGGACAGGGCATGCTTCAGCCTCAACTCCATGTTCTAAAGATTTCTTCAGTGCTGTCTTGTTCTTGAATAGTTTTAGAGATCCTTATAATGCAGAGAGAAGTTGGCAATGCTCAATTTTGCCATCTTGGTGATATCACTCCTACCATTTTCTGGCTCTCCTTACTTCTGCTGGGAAATCAGATGTAAAACCTAGATCGTGCTCTTTGAAAATAATCAGCTTTTCTAATTTCTTTTCAGAATTTTTATTTTTTGGTTTTTGATATTCTGTTGTTTTTATTATGATTGTATTTCTGTATTTACTTTTATTTATCGCTGGTTTTAGCTTCTTAAATCAGAGTGTGTGTTGCATCAATTGTAAGAAATTTCTAATTGTTATGCTCTGAAATAGTTGATACTCTTCTATTCTCTATTTTCTATATTTCTGAAACTCATATTAGGTATCTTTTATTATGCTTTTTATATCTTCTAATCTGTGGTGCACCCTGGATGCATATTTTTCTTTTTTTCTTAAATAATTTATTATTTTCTCAACTACATTCAAGCCCCTGTTAAATCTGTGTATTTAAAAACCAAACCAAACCAACCAAACAAACAAAAAAACCATTTATCCGAGAGACGGAGAACATGAGGAGGGGTCAGGGGCAGAGGAAGAGGGAAAAGCAGACCCTCCACTGAGTGGGGAGCCTAGACCCTGGGCTTGATCCCAGGAGGAACCTGAGATCATAACCTGAGCCAAAGTCAACACCTAACCAACTGAACCACTTAGGCACCCCTGAATCCGTGTATTGAGTTAAATCTCAATTATTACATTTTTTTCTTTCTGGAAGTTGCACTTGGGATTTAAAAATAATGCTTCTTTACTTAAGATATTTATAGGTATTTTCAAATTTGCGATTTATTTCTTTAAATATAGGAAACATTATTATACTGTATCATGTGCTGGTCACTCCAGGGTCTTAAGTCTTGGTACTTTGATTTCTCCTTTTAGTTCTTTCTATTGGTTCTTACTAATAGTCTTTTGTTACTTCCCATATTAGTACTGTTTTGAGAACAGCTCCTCATTTTCTTTAGGAAAAATTTTAAATCTTTTGTGGCCTAGAATGAAAGTTCATTCCTCTCGAGTTAATCAGCTGTGCTCCTGTCAAATGCTTGGAGAACAATAGTATTAGAACAATTTAAATTAAAGCCTGAGGTATTTTTGATTCGTTTGTTTGTATTCACTGGGATGCAGAGTCACATTTGATCCAATTTGATGTTGCAACATTTTTTATTTTCCTTTCTCTGCAAAGTGCTAAAGAAATGTTTCTTGCAGTTCTATTTGGGTAGGTGATTTCTAGTTTATCCTTTTACCCAAATTTAGAGATCCTTTGGGATTGCAGCTTTAGGGGCTAGTATCTCTATCTACTCTGTGAGATTCTCCACCTTCATTAGGCCCTACACTTTATTTTCTGCTCCCGATGGCCGTCTAAAATTTGTCAAGGATAATTTCAATTCTCAAGTTTCAGCAGATTACCTATGGCAAAATAGTTTTCCTCTCCTTATTTCTTTCTAGAGTTCTACCTTCACTTAGATTTGTTTGGGTAGTTCTTTACTAACCTCGAAGCTTTTAAGATTTTCCTGACTTTTCTGGTATCCTCATGTTTGGCAAGAGGTTCAGTTAAATATGTAGGCAGCCATATTACCAGAAATACAGAAATCTGTATAGATGTATTTTTACAGAAGAAATCTGGGATTGCAGTGTTAGCGCCTGACTTCCAAGTTTTTACATAGCACCTCCTTGGCACTCCCATCATCCATTTGACAAATAACATGTCTATGTTTTTTCTAAAATAGTTTCTTTCATTCTCCATATACATGTATCACCCCATCTGTCCTTGCATCTCTTTTGAGAACAGATGAAGAACAAAGGAAGAGCAGAGACATTGCTCTCCATTTCAACTAGTTCCCTAAGTACAATTTAAGATAAAGCATGGGAGTGTGGACCAAGTTCAGTAAAGGAAGTATTTATAAAAACTTAAATATATGTAAAATTAGAGGTCTGTCATAAGTAAACTTCCAACTAAAACCCTGACTCTAGAATTGCACGTTCTAGGTTCCTCCAGTGTTACTAGGTCATTAATCCCAACCATATCTGAACATCCAAGCTGCCATTCCGTAATGCCCTCCCGAGGGTAATTCAGTAGTGTTTATCACTTGTTTTGAGGATGGAAAGCATTATGTGCATGCACGTTAACTTATTAAGCAGGGGATTTCCTCCAGGGTCTGGATTGCCTGATTTGTATCTACATGAATCAAATTAAACAGATCAATGGAGAATTGTCACTTTTGCTGATAATATGGATAAAACTCGATAAAACTCAAGCAAAGCAGTAGTTGAAGAAACTGTAGACAGAGGGGGAGAAGAAGAGAGTGTATCTTTGTGATGGAATTGTTTTGGGTATATACAGAAGTCTGTCCCTCACAAAATATTCTCACACTGCATTACAAAGCTTTTCTCAAGATCTACCTCTCAAGAACAGGTAAAGTTTTGCAAGGAACTATGTATGACTCAAATATGTTATGGAGAAGTGTAATAATTAGGATTCTTCAAGGGAAGTTCCTAATTATTATCTTTCTTTTTACCCATGCTCCTTTCGATTAACATAAAATTCTCCCAGTTTGGTGCCATAAGATTTTGACCCTTCTTCAATGTTATTTAAATCGATTGTTTCTGAAATCAAATTGAAACAATAAGAATTTGAGGTATACTTTTTAAACTATACCTGCCCCCCTTGAATTTCTGATACCACCCTTTGGGTATCATATTTCACTCCCACTGTGAGGCTGTTCATCTACAACCTTCAGCTGATGCAACTCCGTGGGGTATGAGCTAAAATGGTGACTTTGTTCAAAATATTCATAATTTTGGCTTCAAAATTGTTCTATTAGGACATGGAGAAATCTCAAGCTTAATGAATACACTGAGATTCTGTCCTCCCACATGTACTCTAGTGTCTGCCTTCCCACAGATGTCTATTACAAACTAAATATGATGACAAAGGACAAGAGAATACAAAATAGATAACAAATTTAAAAATCTTAGAAGTGCTAGAAAAACCTAGTCTGTAGATTTGGAATAATTATTTGAAGTGTCTTTCATTTGATAACACTTTTTTATTTTGACAACAAGCACTTCACTGTCTCCCTATGAATGATGGGATTTGTCATAAATTAGACTTGAACAGAGAACAATTCTATACATCAGTTGTGACAATAGAACTATGGTATATATTGCTGTATGATTTTCTGCCCCCATGTTCCAAACTGGAGAAAGGTCCAAGCTGTCAGATTTTCTAAGTACCGTCATTCTCAATTCCATCAATATTTTCATCTGGCATGTAAGAAATGCAAGAGAGGGACTCAGAAGAAAAGTAACACTGTTGCTATTTCTAGAGGTCTGTACAGAAATTGGAATGTAAAAACTGGAGTTTTTAAGTGGAAAAAAATCCTATATTTGAAACTCGGGGAACAGATTGCTTACACAAGAAATAGAAATTGAAGACCAAGGATAAGATATATTGGTAGTATGATAATCACAGATACCTAAATATCCAGACAATAAATAGATTTGTGCTTTTACCATGATGCTAGAATGACAATATCATATGTCAGTCTACCTGCTTTTAGACTAAAACTCTTAAAGAGTTTTATCGCTGGTCACAGTCATTTTGGGTATTAAGGTATTCTTTTCTGAGTTTTTTCAATTTCTCTGAGTTGGTTATTACAATTTTATGCTCAACTGCACCACCAGGAAAATGCCCTATAACTGTTGATTGCATAAGTCATTGCCTTCCAGCCTGACTTCGCTTTTGTGTGGCTAAGGGTGCATCTCAAGAGAGGACACCTTTATTAGAAAGTAGGAACACAAGCCACACATGGCCTTTCCAAGTAGGCAAGGTCTGTGTAGCACTGAAGTAATTCCTGCAGAAGGTTGACCCAGCACTAACTTTAAAGTGATGTAGCATAAATTGCGCGAGGGCAAAATCAAAACTTCAACCAACCAGAAAAGTAAGAGAACAATGAAGAAGTGCAACTTTATGAGAGTTTAAAACCAACTCTACCTTCCTTTAGCCATTAAGATAAAATCTAAATGCTTTTCTATATATGTCAATGTCCTATATGATCAGGTCCTGGCTGACTTATGAGAACAATTTTATTTAGCCATCCTACTCTTGACAACAGCATTCCAGACAACAGATCTGTTTTTCTAACATCCTGAGCTCTTCCCACCTTAAGGCTTTTTGCTGGTTTCTCTCTGACAGTGCTTACGAATTAAATGCTTATATCTCCCGCAAATTCATAGATTGAATCCTAACACCTAAAGTGATGGTATTTGGATTTGGGACTTTGGAAGAGGATTAGGTCATGACAGTGGAGCTCACATGGATGGGAATAGTGCCTTTAAAAGAGAGGCTTCAGAAAGTTTTCTTTCCCTGTTCACTGTGGGAGGACACAGAGAGAAGACTGCTGAACCCAGAAGCCAACTCTTAACAGACAATAAATCTACTGGAACCAGTTTCCAGAACCGTGAGAAGCAAATTTTTGTTGTTTATAAGGAACCCACTCTATGCTATTATTTTATAACAGCCTGACCAGACTAAGAGAATATGTTGTATGCTTCCTTTATGTTTCCATCTCACTAAATTCCTTGACATTCACATCTCTGCTCAAATAGCCTTTCTGGACAATAATTTCCCTTTAACAATCTTCTCCACATTAGCTCTGCCAGACTTTATCAGATTTTCAGCAAATGAAATAGTTTACAAATCCCTTTTCCATTAAGAAACAAATCTAAAGAAATCACAAAATGAGCATCTCTTTAAAAAGTTTGTTGTTTTTGATTTTTTTTTTATTTTTTTTTTGTTTTAAGGTACATTAACAAGGGCACTTGAGAAAATATTACAAAAAATAGCTCAACAAAATAAACCATAGTTTTGGATTAATTTATTATATAGTTTTTATAGTATGATGAATATAGGCGTGTTATACTATATAAACATAGTCATAAGAAAACCTTTTTACAAATTTAAAGCATATCTACTCTTATTTACAGTAATACTCTAGAAAAGATATTAATAAAATACTGCTGCTATAAAAAACAGATACAATAGAATTTTTTTTAATTTTTTATTTTTTTTAATTTTTTTTTAATTTTTTATTTTTTATAAACATATATTTTTATCCCCAGGAGTACAGGTCTGTGAATCACCAGGTTTACACACTTCACAGCACTCACTAAAGCAATTACCCTCCCCAATGTCCATAATCACACCCCCTTCTCCCAAACCCCCTCCCCCCAGCAACCCTCAGTTTGTTTTGTGAGATTAAGAGTCACTTATGGTTTGTCTCCCTCCCAATCCCATCTTGTTTCATTTATTCTTCTTCTACCCACTTAAGCCTCCATGTTGTATCACCACTTCCTCATATCAGGGAGATCATATGATAGTTGTCTTTCTCTGCTTGACTTATTTCGCTAAGCATGATACACTCTAGTTCCATCCATGTTGTTGCAAATGGCAAGATTTCATTTCTTTTGATGGCTGCATAGTATTCCATTGTGTATATATACCACATCTTCTTGATCCATTCATCTGTTGATGGACATCTAGGTTCTTTCCATAGTTTGGCTATTGTGGACATTGCTGCTATAAACATTCGGGTGCATGTGCCCCTTTGGATCACTACATTTGTATCTTTAGGGTAAATACCCAATAGTGCAATTGCTGGGTCATAGGGCAGTTCTATTTTCAACATTTTGAGGAACCTCCATGCTGTTTTCCAGAGTGGCTGCACCAGCTTGCATTCCCACCAACAGTGTAGGAGGGTTCCCCTTTCTCCGCATCCTCGCCAGCATCTGTCATTTCCTGACTTGTTGATTTTAGCCATTCTGACTGGTGTGAGGTGATATCTCATTGTGGTTTTGATTTGTATTTCCCTGATGCCGAGTGATATGGAGCACTTTTTCATGTGTCTATTCGCCATCTGGATGTCTTCTTTGCAGAAATGTCTGTTCATGTCCTCTGCCCATTTCTTGATTGGATTATTTGTTCTTTGGGTGTTGAGTTTGCTAAGTTCTTTATAGATTCTGGACACTAGTCCTTTATCTGATATGTCGTTTGCAAATATCTTCTCCCATTCTGTCAGTTGTCTTTTGATTTTGTTAACTGTTTCCTTTGCTGTGCAAAAGCTTTTGATCTTGATGAAATCCCAGTAGTTCATTTTTTCCCTTGCTTCCCTTGCCTTTTGAATTGTTTCTAGGAAGATGTTGCTGCGGCAGAGGTCGAAGAGGTTGCTGCCCGTGTTCTCCTCAAGGATTTTGATGGATTCCTTTCGTACATTGAGGTCCTTCATCCATTTTGAGTCTATTTTTATGTGTGGTGTAAGGGAATGGTCCAATTTCATTTTTCTGCATGTGGCTGTCCAATTTTCCCAGCACCATTTATTGAAAAGGCTGTCTTTTTTCCATTGGACATTCTTTCCTGCTTTGTCGAAGATTAGTTGACTGTAGAGTTGAGGGTCTATTTCTGGGCTCTCTATTCTGTTCCATTGATCTATGTGTCTGTTTTTGTGCCAGTACCATGCTGTCTTGATGATGACAGCTTTGTAATAGAGCCTGAAGTCCGGAATTGTGATGCCACCAACGTTGGCTTTCTTTTTCAATATCCCTTTGGCTATTCGAGGTCTTTTCTGGTTCCATATAAATTTTAGCATTATTTGTTCCATTTCTTTGAAAAAGATGGATGGTACTTTGATAGGAATTGCATTAAATGTGTAGATTGCTTTAGGTAGCATAGACATTTTCACAATATTTATTCTTCCAATCCAGGAGCATGGAACATTTTTCCATTTCTTTGTGTCTTCCTCAATTTCTTTCATGAGTACTTTATAGTTTTCTGAGTATAGATTCTGTGTCTCTTTGGTTAGGTTTATTCCTAGGTATCTTATGGTTTTGGATGCAATTGTAAATGGGATTGACTCGTTAATATCTCTTTCTTCTGTCTTGCTGTTGGTGTAGAGAAATGCAACTGATTTCTGTGCATTGATTTTATATCCTGACACTTTACTGAATTCCTGTATAAGTTCTAGCAGTTTTGGAGTGGAGTCTTTTGGATTTTCCACATATAGTATCATATCATCTGCGAAGAGTGATAATTTGACTTCTTCTTTGCCGATTTGGATGCCTTTAATTTCCTTTTGTTGTCTGATTGCTGAGGCTAGGACCTCTAGTACTATGTTGAATAGCAGTGGTGATAATGGACATCCCTGCCGTGTTCCTGACCTTAGCGGAAAAGCTTTCAGTTTTTCTCCATTGAGAATGATATTTGCGGTGGGTTTTTCATAGATGGCTTTGATGATATTGAGGTATGTACCCTTTATCCCTACACTTTGAAGAGTTTTGATCAGGAAGGGATGTTGTACTTTGTCAAATGCTTTTTCAGCATCTATTGAGAGTATCATATGGTTCTTGTTCTTTCTTTTATTAATGTGTTGTATCACATTGACTGATTTGCGGATGTTGAACCAACCTTGCAGCCCTGGAATAAATCCCACTTGGTCGTGGTGAATAATCCTTTTAATGTACTGTTGAATCCTATTGGCTAGTATTTTGTTGAGTATTTTCGCATCTGTGTTCATCAAGGATATCGGTCTATAGCTCTCTTTTTTGGTGGGATCCTTGTCTGGTTTTGGGATCAAGGTGATGCTGGCCTCATAAAATGAGTTTGGAAGTTTTCCTTCCATTTCTATTTTTTGGAACAGTTTCAGGAGAATAGGAATTAGTTCTTCTTTAAATGTTTGGTAGAATTCCCCCGGGAAGCCGTCTGGCCCTGGGCTTTTGTTTGTTTGGAGATTTTTAATGACTGTTTCAATCTCCTTACTGGTTATGGGTCTGTTCAGGCTTTCTATTTCTTCCTGGCTCAGTTGTGGTAGTTTATATGTTTCTAGGAATGCATTCATTTCTTCCAGATTGTCAAATTTATTGCCGTAGAGTTGCTCATAGTATGTTCTTATAATAGTTTGTATTTCTTTGGTGTTAGTTGTGATCTCTCCTCTTTCATTCATGATTTTATTTATTTGGGTCCTTTCTCTTTTCTTTTTGATAAGTCGGGCCAGGGGTTTATCAATTTTATTAATTCTTTCAAAGAACCAGCTCCTAGTTTCGTTGATTTGTTCTATTGTTTTTTTGGTTTCTATTTCATTGATTTCTGCTCTGATCTTTATGATTTCTCTTCTCCTGCTGGGCTTAGGGTTTCTTTCTTGTTCTTTCTCCAGCTCCTTTAGGTGTAGGGTTAGGTTGTGTACCCGAGACCTTTCTTGTTTCTTGAGAAAGGCTTGTACCGCTATATATTTTCCTCTCAGGACTGCCTTTGTTGTGTCCCACAGATTTTGAACCGTTGTATTTTCATTATCATTTGTTTCCATGATTTTTTTCAATTCTTCTTTAATTTCCCGGTTGACCCATTCATTCTTTAGAAGGATACTGTTTAGTCTCCATGTATTTGGGTTTTTTCCAAACTTCCTTTTGTGGTTGAGTTCTAGCTTTAGAGCACTGTGGTCTGAAAATATGCAGGGAATGATCCCAATCTTTTGATACCGGTTGAGTCCTGATTTAGGACCGAGGATGTGATCTATTCTGGAGAATGTTCCATGTGCACTAGAGAGGAATGTGTATTCTGTTGCTTTGGGATGAAATATTCTGAATATATCTGTGATGTCCATCTGGTCCAGTGTGTCGTTTAAGGCCTTTATTTCCTTGCTGATCTTTTGCTTGGATGATCTGTCCATTTCAGTGAGGGGAGTGTTAAAGTCCCCTACTATTATTGTATTATTGTTGATGTGTTTCTTTGATTTTGTTATTAATTGGTTTATATAGTTGGCTGCTCCCACATTGGGGGCATAGATATTTAAAATTGTTAAATCTTCTTGTTGGACAGACCCTTTGAGTATGATATAGTGTCCTTCCTCATCTCTTATTATAGTCTTTGGCTTAAAATCTAATTGATCTGATATAAGGATTGCCACTCCTGCTTTCTTCTGATGTCCATTAGCATGGTAAATTCTTTTCCACCCCCTCACTTTAAATCTGGAGGTGTCTTCGGGCTTAAAAGGAGTTTCTTGTAGGCAACATATAGATGGGTTTTGTTTTTTTATCCATTCTGATACCCTGTGTCTTTTGACAGGGGCATTTAGCCCATTCACATTCAGGGTAACTATTGAGAGATATGAATTTAGTGCCATTGTATTGCCTGTAAGGTGACTGTTACTGTATATGGTCTCTGTTCCTTTCTGATCTACCACTTGTAGGCTCTCTCTTTGCTTAGAGGACCTCTTTCAATATTTCCTGTAGAGCTGGTTTGGTATTTGCAAATTCTTTCAGTTTTTGTTTGTCCTGGAAGCTTTTAATCTCTCCTTCTATTTTCAATGATAGCCTAGCTGGATATAGTATTCTTGGCTGCATGTTTTTCTCGTTTAGTGCTCTGAAAATATCATGCCAGCTCTTTCTGGCCTGCCAGGTCTCTGTGGATAAGTCAGCTGCCAATCTAATATTTTTACCATTGTATGTTACAGACTTCTTTTCCCGGGCTGCTTTCAGGATTTTCTCTTTGTCACTGAGACTTGTAAATTTTACTATTAGGTGGCGGGGTGTCGGCCTATTCTTATTGATTTTGAGGGGCATTCTCTGAACCTCCTGAATTTTGATGCTCATTCCCTTTGCCATATTGGGGAAATTCTCCCCAATAATTCTCTCCAGTATACCTTCTGCTCCCCTCTCTCTTTCTTCTTCTTCTGGAATCCCAATTATTAGATACAATAGAATTTAAAATGAATAACAGTGCATGGAAGAGTGGATAAGACAATAAAGGAAATCATCAGGAGTCCAAAATGCAAGAAAAGTATAAATTCAAGAAACAAGTAAACCCCAAAGCAGATGCCTGCCTAAAGGGATCTGATAATCTTCAATGTTCTCTGACTTTGGCTTTAAAAAGACAGTATTCAGGGATGCCTGGTTAAGCATCTGCCTTCCACTTAGGTCATAGTCCCAGGGTCCTAGGAACCAGTTCAACATTGGTTTGTGGCTCAAGGGAGAGCCTGCTTCTCCATCTGCCGGCTACTCCTCCAGCCTGTCCTCTCTCTCTGACAAAAAAATAAATAAAATCTTAAAAAAAAAAATAGGGAGTGCCTGGGTGGCTCAGTGGGTTGGGCTTCTGCCTTTGGCTCAGTTCATGATCTCAGGGTCCTTGGATGAAGCTCTATAGTGGGCTGTCTGATCAGCATAGAAGCTGCTTTCCCCTTTCTCTCTGCCTGCCTCTCTGCCTACTTGTGATGTCTGTCTGTCAAATAAATAAATAAAATCTTTAAAAAAAAAAATAAATAAATAAAAATAATGGGGCACCTGGGTGGTTCAGCCAGTTAAGCATCTGCCTTCAGCTCATGTCATGAACCCAGGGTCCTAGCACTGAGCTCCACATGAGTCTCTCTGCTCAGTGGAAGCCTTCTTCTTCCTCTCTCTCTGCCTTCTGCTCCACCTTCTTGTGCTCTCTCTCTTAAATAAATAAAATCTTTAAAAATAAATAAATAAATAAATGAATAAAATCTTAAAAAAAAAATTCACTCTATATGAAGTTGATTTGGACAATACTGTATAAAATTAAGACCTTGAAAGGAAGCCACTTCAAATAAAATTTTGGATTAGAAAAACAAACAGCAAGAAATGAGAGCTAGCAAGAGAATATATCTGTCTCCAATGTTAAAAAAATCATGTAGAAAGGAAAACTCTAACAATAATTTGGAACATAGATCGAAACTTTCTACATAGCTGGGGGCAAGAAAGAATCAGTATTTAATTATAGTAGTACCAGAGGGTATAGGCCCACGATACCTTATAGAACCTAAGGTAAATCTTTGAGAAATTACCCTACAACCAAGACCTCAAAGAAATCATATTAAGAAAATTTCAGTAAATATGATTTCAAAATAAAAAGAAAAGTCTCAAACACATGGTCAAATAAGTAAAATCAGCAGAAATGACAAAATATAAAATTAGGATCCATACATACATTATTATTGGAATTATTGCATGAAAATGTAACATAAGAATATCTTAATATCTTATATGTTTAGGAAAATTTAAAAAATGAAATAAAATTATGAGTAACTTATTCCAAGCTTATCACAGAGTGATTTGAAAAGAACTAAATAGGATATTTCAATGGGACATCTCCTAATTAAAATAAAAAGCTCCATGGCAGGGTTCAAAGGAAGGTTAGACATAGATTAAAAATTACTGAATTAGAGGCTGAGCTTTAAAAAAATTCATCATGAATGCAACTTTGAATTAGTAAAAAAACATTGAAAGATAGATAATGAATAATGTACAGAAGCTAAGAGACTATAAATTGTTCAAAATTTATTATATTATTTGGGTGGGCAAAATACTAATTAATTACAGATCTTAATTTAAATTTGCACGATATAATTTCTAGGAAAACTATTTGAAGAAAAGAAATGTCGGATATAACCTCTAGTTTTTGAAAGTGTATATTTGTGTGGTGAGGGTGAGTTGAGGGTAAAAGACATTCACAGATAAAGTCAGAATCTCTACCTATCCAAAAGGAGGCAAGAAAAACTTTCTGAATGCATAAAATTCAAATTTAAAAGAAGCCAATTATATTGAAACGTCTTCTTGTATTCAGATTTCTAATGTGTCTGTAGATTTCCAGTTAATAATTCCTTCAAGTCTCTGCCAGTAAAGTAAAGCAAGAAAAATAAGGAATAAAATGATTGGAAAAGAAGAAACAATATTATCTACAAGTAATAACTAAGAGTGCACAGTGCAAATTTATTTGAGTTAATAGAATTTAGTAAGGGTCCTAAATACAAAGTTAATATACAAATTAAGGTTGTATTTCTACACTATAGCAACAAACAGGTGGTCATTACAAAAAAGATAGCATTTATAACAGGAACAAAAATATTTTCTACAGAAGAACTAATGTTAATAAAAGGGACATAAGACTTTTATGGAAAAGTTTATGAAAATTTTAAAATGCATTAAGGAAAATCTAAATAGAGAGATATATACTGTTTTTGGATAAGAAGCCTCAACTTATAAAGGCATAAAATCTCCAAAATTATTTTATAGATTCAATTAATTTCCAGTCAAATCCCAACAGATACTTTGTTCCTGGATATTGATTCTAAAATATGCATAAAATAAGAAAGAGACATAAAAAGCCAAGATAGTCCTAAAGAACATGATTGTAGAGTACCATGGTGTGTGTGTGTGTGTGTGTGTGAGAGAGAGAGAGAGAGAGAAGATTCCCCTTTCATAATGCAAGACATATTAAAAAATTACGTTAATTGATTCAGCGTTTTACAGTTGTAGGGCAAGATACAAAATTAGACCAAAACTTTACACACAATGTTTTCAAACACCAATTCATGGATATAAGGTGACTGACATAACTTTGGCATAGCAGATCAATAGGGAAGAATGGAATTATTTAACGAACAAATGTTAGTACAATCAATCCAATTATCTAGATGGAGAAGAATGAAACAATATCTATATTACACTATATTACAAAATCAATTCTAGCTAGAATCAAGAGAAATATCAAAGACAAAACTTTATTTTTTTTTAAAGAAAATATAGGAATAATACTTTAGAGTTTACCAGGATTTTTCTAGTAAGAAACAATTATAATTTCTTAAAGATTGAAAAAGTGCTGTACCTTGAAATTCAGAATTTCTATTTACTGAAAGACAATATTAAAAGAGAAAGGAGGGGGCCTGGGTGGCTCAGTGTTTGGGTGTCTACCTTCGGCTCAGGTGGTGATCCCAGGGTCCTGGGTTCTAGTCCCATGTTGAAGTCCCTGCTCTGAAGGAAGCCTGCTTCTCTCTCTCCCACTCCTCCTGCTTGTGTTCCCTCTCTCGCTGTGTCTGTCTCTGTCAAGTGAATAAATGAAATCTTAAAAAGAGAGAGAGAGAGAGAGAAAGGAGAAGATAGTTACATTCAATTGACAAAAAAAAAAATAGTACTCAAAATATATTAAAATAGTCCTATAAGTCAATATGTTAAAAAAAAGTATAAAAAGATGGAATAATATTTGAATAGAATTTTACAGGAGATGAAAGATAATAAACAATATATAGGTATGCTCCACCTAATTAGTAATCAGTGAGTTGATTAATAAAATTACAGTGAGGTTCCATTATACATCCAGCAAGATTAGGAAACAAAACAGAAACAAAACTGGAAATCTCAAGTACGAATGTCGAGTGTCAGGGATGGTTCATAGGCCACTCTAGAGATAACTTCCCTGCTATTGTTGATGCACTGCTGACCAGGGCTGGGGATAGGTCTTTGAATGGGTTCAGAAAAGATTCATGTAAAGTGTTTTTTAGCATTTTCTTTTGCTTAAAGAAATGTGGAAATCAATGCAAATGTTCAATGGGCAATAATGATAAATAGCGGTATAGTCACATAAGGAAATACCATATAGCAGAGAGCAATAACAAACTGTGGATTCACACTTGAACATGGAGGAAGTTTCCTAAATACTTTGAGTGTGGAGAATCATTTCAGAGAAGAATACATATTATATAGTTCTATTTATATAAAGTTCAAAATTAGACATAAATATCTATATGTATTTATGCACACTCATCCCCTATATTCACAAAGATACAAATAGACATAGACATACAAAACTGCAAAGAAAAACAAGGAAATAGTCAACATGACATTGAGGATAATGGTTACTTTTGTTAAAGAGGGACAAATAAGAGAAACAAAGGGACTTCAAGTACTAATATTTTATTACTAAAGTAGAGATATTGTAGCTAATAGTCATGTGCTTTATTATTCTTTAAACCTTTTTAAAAAAAATTTTTTTATTAATTTTTTTATTTTTTTTATAAACATATAATATATTTTTATCCCCAGGGGTACAGGTCTGTGTATCACCAAGTTTACACACTTCACAGCACTCACCAAAGCACATACCCTCCCCAATGTCCATAACCCCACCACCCTTCTCCCAACCCCCCTCCCCCCAGCAACCCTCAGTTTGTTTTGTGAGATTAAGAGTCACTTATGGTTTGTCTCCCTCCCAATCCCATCTTATTTCATTTATTCTTCTCCTACCCTCTTACCCTCCATGTTGCATCTCCACTCCATCATATCAGGGAGATCATATGATAGTTGTCTTTCTCCGCTTGACTTATTTCGCTAAGCATGATACCCTCTAGTTCCATCCATGTCGTCGCAAATGGCAAAATTTCATTTCTTTTGATGGCTGCATAGTATTCCATTGTGTATATATACCACATATTCTTTATCCATTCATCTGCTGATGGACATCTAGGTTCTTTCCATAGTTTGGCTATTGTAGACATTGCTGCTATATACATTCTGGTGCATGTGCCCCTTCAGATCACTACGTTTGTATCTTTAGGGTAAATACTCAGTAGTGCTATTGCTGGGTCATAGGGTAGTTCGATTTTCAACATTTATATCTTACTTATACTTTTTTATGTATGAAATAGGACTGAAAAAAGCACATATAGTAGAAGGAGGTTGTAGCTTTGCAAGTCTAATACTAGAAATTAGGACTATGGGGGCATGTGGGTGACTCAGTCAGTTAAGCATCTGTCTTCCGCCCAGGTCATGATCCTGGGGTCCTGGGATCAAGCCCTGCATGTGGCTCTGTGCTCCGCGGGGAGTCTGCTTCTCACTCTCCCTCTGCTCCTGCCCCTGCTTGTGTTCTCTCTCTCAGATGAATAAATGAAATTTAAAAAAAAGAAAAGAAATATAAGCATGGTTATAGCATGAGAGTCCTGAAGGTGTGGTATTTTCCATATACATTATAAATCCATTCTCTGCCAACATAATTTTATCTAAAATAATAGAAATGTCACTTTAAGAAGTTTTAGGACTATCTTTAGCTTGCTTCCTAAAACTCCCTCACCTACTTCTACACAAGAATCAATGTTAATAATTATGTTAATTTTTTTCTCAAAAAAAGTTAAGGAACAAAGATGTGGTCTGATTTCACACCCTTTCATTTCATAACTCCTCTGTATGCAATTAGCTATGTTACTTAAGCACTAACAGGCTCTGAGCAAATCATTCATTTATTCATTTATTTTTATTCACTTGATCATTAAAAAAAAAAAGAAAAAAAATCCTTGTTGCTGTCTACTCTATGGCAGGCACTATGAGTACAAAGACAGGTAAAGCATAGAGTTGCAGGATTTAGCTCACAGCTGACCAGAGCAGGAGGACCTTGATATTTGCTTCCTTAGCCTTGATTTACTTTTCTATTCTAGTATGTCTGAAATCCAGCCCATGTCCTTATCTTACTGACATCTTGAAAACCTGATTTTCAAGAGATGTTTATTACTGCCCCATCAGGCAGAGAAGGAGATCAAGGGAAGGTCTTGACAAGGATCCCATTCCCAGCATATTCCCGGAATCACATCTGTGTTTCTGTGGCCAGGACTTCCTGCTATCTTCCCCCCACCTTCCCTTCAAGGATCCATGGGAAAGCCCAAGAGAAAGTGTATTTTTGGCCTGATGGCAACTCACACTAAAGCCAGGCCATTCTCATTCGTACAGTTCTGTTTTTCACTTCCTGTCATTCAGTCTGAACCCTGAACCCATGCTTCAAGGTCCAACCCTCAGGATTTCGAACACTGTCTTCCTTTTAACTGCTGCAGCAAACAAAATGTCTCTGAGAAAAATAGCCTGTGGGTAGTCATTGTGTTGGCTTGGGTTTGGGATGCTTTCTCATCCTATGTGAAGTCTTTTACAGAAAGTACCTATAGGAAACCTTTCTCAGAATGTGGTTACTTAACATTTCCCTTTAGGAGCAAATGCTTTTTGGCCAAGCAAGCAAAACAGAAGGCATACCATCTTATCTAACTGAGGCTAAGGTAACTGACTTTTACCATTTGAGCTTTGTTCTTCAGGATCCCACAAATACCTACTTAACATATTGTGTGCCTGGAGACTTCTAAGATCTGTGATCAAACTGCTAACCTGGCATTATCGAGATTTGAAGGATGGTACTTTGCCAAAGCATCAGTCATATGTGTGTTCCTCCCCTTACTTTTGTATTCAAGAAAAAAAAAAAATATTATCTGGAGAAAAACAGATCATGTATGAATTATAGTCAAATGATGCCATATGCATATTTCCAAAATTTCCCCTGGGAGAAGAATTAGATAATGACTAGATTTAATAAAAGAGTAAAAATGAAACAAAAATTAAGGTAGTCACCACATTATTTAATACTATTTTTGGTAAAACATAAACAACTTTTTAAAGAAGTGCAGTGATGTTTCAAAATGAGAAATTTGACTATAAGTATAAAGTTCATTTTTCTACATATTTATAAGCTCCCTGTGTCTTTGAGGCCTTAAGTTAGATGCTATGGAGGATAAAATGATAAATCTGAAATATCCTTTGCCCTCAAGAGGATGGGATTTAAGGGATGCAGATAAAGCTTATACGAAAATACCTACAGCAAAATGTAGAATTAGGGTAATACTCTAAAAGAGGTATGAACAAAATTCTCTGAGCTGAGAATATAGTTTTCACTCCTGGCTATCTAAGTAAGAAGAGAAAAAAAAAAAAAAAAAAAAGGATAAGAAACGAATTAGAGAATATAGTGTTCTAGAAATAATAAGTAGTCCAGGTTTGTTAGGGTAATAGTAATTATCATATAAGGACTTAAGCTTTAGGATATTATGATTATTTTATGTGACAAGTTATAGAATGAAGGATTTTGATAGTGTGTGTTCTATTTGATGGCATATATCGTAATTATAACCTCGTTACTTTAAAAGTAATCTAGCTATAAAGAACTGATTAGAGGTGTGCTGGGTGGCTCAGTGGGTTAAAGCCTCTGCTTCGGGCTCAGGTCATGATCCCAGGGTCCTGGGATCGAGCCCTGCATCAGGCTCTCTGCTCAGCAGGAGCCTGCTTTCCTTCCTCTCTCTCTGCCTGCCTCTCTGCCTACTTGTGATCTCTGTCTGTCAAATAAATTAAAAAAAAAAAAAAAAAAAAAAGAACTGATTAGAAATGGAAGGAGATATGAGTCTGGAGACCACAGAAGAAGTTATTGAATTGAGGTGTGAGGAAGTCTGGAAACATGGAAATGCCTATAGAATAGAACAATAGTGATAATTATAAGTAATATTGCAGCTTCAGAATGTATAAGGATTTTGTTTTTTTGTTTTGTTTTGTTTTTTAGAATGTATAAAGTTTGACAAAATAATGGATGTAGGAGCATTAAAAGTGTAGAATCAAGAATTCAATTCAGCAAACATTTTTTAGTGCTTGTTATTTCAGAGAATGTGTTGCTTACTGGGTTCTTTGATTAGAGAATTTTAATCTATATAACTTAGCTGGCAAAACATCACTAATAACAATATACAAAATAAAATTGTCTCTGGGGATAATCTGATAAGTTTGATTTAAGCACAAGTTGAGTTTGACATGGCAGAAACATTAAAGAAGTAGATATAAGGGTATTTGTAAATTTGGATGGGTAGATGGAGAACATAAGAGTTAGGACAGATAATGTGGGTATTGATACATATTAAAGAAGTGATGTTTGAAGCTGTAGAGAATATATGTAGAGACTATATATAGGAAAAGAGAAAAAAATTCTTCTGTACCTTGTCTCCTACACTTACAATTTTAAAAATTGAAAAAGGTGCTAATAAAAGAGATAGGAAGAGTTACCAGATAGCTATTAGAAGATGTGAAGTATTTCAGTGTCTCAGAGCTAAGAAAAGGCAGAATTTAAAGAGGTAAGTGTGATCATATAGAGCCAAAATAGAAAATATTGTTATATAAAGTGGCCTACTAGAGATGACAAGAATGAACTTATTAATGACACTTGATACTATCAGTTTAAATTAAAAAATAAAGAAATTGAAATACAATTTTAGTGACACACCAGTGATTTAAAAAGCAGAGAAAATAACATTCACAACATTTGTAAAAAGCTTTAAGGAGAAAGAAAAGATTATCACAAAGTTAGGTCAATGAGAGAGTCTAATGACTTTTTTTTCTAATGCAGTTCTGTATCAAGGAAAGAGGAAGGTATATGGAGAAAGGAAGAAATTGACAGAACCAAATATCTTAGTTAATATTTTTCTTTGGCAATCTAGTGTTTTTTACCCACTTCTTACCCAATTTCTGTTTAAAAATCTACTCTCTATTCTTGGTCTTTGTGATTCAGGTAGAGTTGACTTCAGACCCTCTTCATCACTTGCCTTCCCTAATTCTAGGTGTCATCTGTCCAGATCTGATCATCCAAGAACTTCTTGGATGATCTGGTGAGAGACTGATTTAGGAATGGCATATGATCCAAAACTATCATGTGAGAGATAGCAAGACCCAATTATTTCGTTTTTGTGTGTGCAAACATGGGAAGTGGACTCATACATCTCCAATACCTGGTGATTGATTGAAGGGACCCTGGAATTTTGTGGGTCTTCTCTCTGGGGACTGAAAATGAAGTCAATACAGCAGAATACACAGTGGGGAAGTGAGGAGAAACAGAGTCATCAAGGCAATATTTAATCTCCACATCAGACCATTCCAAAAGCTAGTTATACCTGTGAGATTTTTATTGAAATGAATCTATGCATTCTTATTACTGCCTTAATTTTAGATTGGTTTTTAATCACTTGGTACTGAGTGAGCGTTAGCTAAGACATGGGTCTCCTAGAGTAAGGGAAAGGAATTAAAGTGAAATATGGGTTTTGAGACGATGGGGAGAAAAAGAAAGAAGTAGATAAATATTTATATTTAAAACAGTAACATTAGAAGACCCTCCTTAATAGATGAGAGAAAAAAAAAAAACTGCTAAAGAAGAAGGAGGTGCAAATTAGACTGGAGATTCAAAGAATGTGGAAAATTTATGAGCCAGTTGCTATGTAGAGTATGCAAGAGAGTCAACAGGAAGTAATTGAATAATGGCAAAGTTGCAGGGGAATCCAGAGGAGCTGCCTGCCTTTATTTGATCTGGCCCCAATTAGGTCAATATACTCTGAAAATGCAGGGCAACTCCAAGTAAGGATAAAAAGGCAGGCAATGAGGCTCGCACTGCATCTAGCATAGAAAATTCTGGGGTTTTGAGGTGCTTGAATGAATGACGTGGCCGATCATGATGTTCAGGTGGATCGGGAACAATATGCAATTAAAATAGAGTCACGGTATTTAGTATAAGAAAAGTAAGAGAATGATGGGTCCTTTATAGGATGAGTCCTTTACAGAGGAAGTTCTCCCTAGAAGAAAAAAGAATCGAAAGAACATAGAAGTTGTTATCAGAATAGAGGATTTTAAGTTCCCAGAGCTTGGAAGCTGAATAAGGTTCTATGGTGTGTTGGATTCAAGCTCTTCCTTCCACTGGGTGGCTAAAAAGGATGACATTTCTCAAAATGAGAACTTTAAAAAAAAAAAAAAATCGACACCAGACTTACAGGAATATCAAGTAGGAGAGGAACTCCCTAAGAAAAGAGGCAGAAGCTCTGTGCACAAGATGTCTGTAAGCTAAGCACAGAGGTCACTGATGGGAGGACAGGACTCTCAAGGTAGCTGCTAACGGATCTGTCTCAGGTTGGAGAAGGGCTACGGAAAAAGGATGGAATGGATTTCAAAGTAAGGGAAGTGATGGCATGCTTCTCTGAGGGAGACCCTCCTGAGTAAGTTTATTTTCCCATGTTAAAACTTAGTACCTGGGTTTTGTTTCACTCAGATATAGTAAGATATGCAGACATGAAAATGATCACCATGCAGGAAGAAATTTACTTACAGATTTCTAGAGACAGGGAGAGCCGAGAGCCGCCCAGGGCCGCATGGGGAAAGGACCAGGGCTGGTCAGGAGGCAGAGGGGTGAGAGTGAAGATGGTGGCCCAGAGCCTTCAGTGCAGTCAAAGCCTTCACAGAAAGAAATGGGTAGTTACGCTAGGTACAGTTTAAGATTCCGTAGTTTGAGTCCTTTTGACTTGCTCTCACCTGTAAGGGTGCTCTCCAGGAGTCTGGTAAGTAGCCCTCAGGTGATTTAGGGCAGGAGAAATATTGTCCTGGTGCTTGGTAAGTTGAATAAAAGTGATGGTTGGGCCTGTGGGCTCTGTGTTGGTTGGTTTGCATATCAAAGGCACCCTCCCTGCGGAGTCAATTGCTGTCTTTAGCAATTAGTTCATCCTGGGAGGGGCAGTGTGTCCAGGATCAAGGCTTAAATGCCAGAGCCATGGAGAATACAGACAAAACAAATTCTGTAACTATGTTTATGGTGATGGATGCTAATTAGGCATTGTGGTGATAATTTTGCGATATATACAAATATCAAAGCATTGTGTTGGACATCTGAAACTAATATAATATTATATGTCAAATACACATCAACAAAAATAATACAGGCAATAAGAAAATATAATCAATAAATCTTTCATTCAGTTAGGCATAAAGAATGGAAGAAGTGGTTAATTGCATTTTCCCTTTCATTGGCTGGTTTAACTCTGAACATAACTTTATAAAAATTTAAGATTCAGTTAACTTTCTTGATGCAGATCTTAGAATGGTGAAGAAATTTATCAGTTCAATAATAAAAATATTGCTCATTATTTTGAGTGCTTGCCAGCTCTATCGAAGAGCTTTATGTAAATTATAGTATTTAATCCTCATAACAACCATACTGGGGTAAATACCCCTATTTGCACCTAAGGAAACTGAAGCCTAGATGGTTTAAGTAACTTGCACAAGGTTACTGGCATATAAATCCAAGTCTTTCTTGATTCAAAACCCAAGTGTTTCACTGAGATAGGTACACATTACCCATGGGATGTTTCACTTACTGAGGAGATCACCCTGTTCCGTGTCATTCAATGAAGGCACAGTTTTCATAAAATAAGGAGTATAGAATTTGATATCACTTCACTGATTTGCTTAGAATAAAACCAAGTTTGCACTGGTTTTTCACTCTTAATAAGCGCAGTCCTCACAGTGATCCATAACATGCAGTCCATCTTAAGCTTGTATTTTGTACATGACAGTGGCATGTAATTTAAAGGAAAAAAATCAGCCCAACACTAAGTGTACAAGGCAATAAATCTCAGGTCCCCAGAGCAACATTTTTCTGCCACCCCCTTCCTTCAGACATAAAGAGATGTGGGACTCCTGCCAGAGAAATATAATAAAATGTAAGAACGGTTATAAATGAAATACAATCAGAGCCCTACAATCTGCTTCTTTGCTAGCTTGCTTTATTCCTTCCTTGAGGATTCTATTTCTTCCTCTCCTTCACTGTGGTATTCCATTTCCCTTGCTTTCATTTTCCTGGTTCTGCCGCTATTGATAACATTTGTCCTTTCCCTTTTATTCTCTTTTATGTGTTTTCTTTCTTGTGAAAGGGGGGGTGGGGAACTGTGATGTTATTCTTATGTGTATTCAGACTTAGGGTTTGCTTTTTTGGTTCCTTTTTACTGCTTTCTCTCTTTCTTTCTTTCTTTTTTTTTTTTTTTTTTTCTGGATTTTTTTTTTTCCTTCTGTGTCTTTTGCCTGTGTTCACATTGTATCATTGCTTTGATCGTACTCCCAGGTTGGGAGGGGCAGTTTCCTACAGACTATCATGTTGAGAGAATTTTTTTTCCAAAGCAAGTCTTAACCTTGCTCTTGAGATCAAACATCAGAATCCCCAAGGCTAAGTCCAGGGCCAAAGTATATTGAAGGAATGCATTCATTCCCTTATGCAGGCAAGAATACATTTGTTCATTTACTCTCTCTTCTGTGTCTCTATCCATCCTTCTTTCCTTTCATCAAGTATTTATTATCTTATGTTCGTTTATTTGATCAGTCAATAAACATTCACAGAACACCTATGATGTTCCAAGAACCAGTGGCAAATGGCAGAGTGGGGAGAGGGGACTATAAGCAATAAGGGAAGAGTTGCTAGTAGAGATTTTTTTTATTTTTTATTATTTTTTAAGATTTTATTTATGTATTGGTCAGAGAGAAAGAGAGAAGACACAAGCAGGGGGAGTGGCAGGCAGAGGGAGAAGAAGGCTCCTCACTGAGCAAGGAGCCTGATGCAGGACTTAATCTCAGGATCCTGGGATCATGACCTTAAAGCAGACGCTTAACCCAGTGAGCCACAGGCATCCCCAGTAGAGATTTTTTAAAATAATAATAAAATCAACTAAAAGTCTTTTTTTTTTTTTTTTAATCATCATCATGTGCTGGGAATTCTAAACAATGCTAGTGCTAAAAGCATCTTCCCCATGGGGGCTCTCTGTCCATTCTGATGACTTCCTTTCTCTCCCTTAAGTGTGGCCCTATTACAAAACAAAAGAGACAAAAGTCCTGACCTTTTGAAGTTTATATTCTACTACAGGAGAGATTCTGTGTGTATTTATGGGTATATATGTGTGTGTATGTGTAAATATGTAATTATTTATATGTATATATAATTGTATAAATACACACATGCAAAATTATATCAATTTATTTAGAAATACAAATTAATAATACATGCAAAGACTAAGACAAATAGGAGATTGTGTAAGCAATGCCACATCTTAAGAGAACAGGAATTAATAAACCCATCAAGGTATTATCTGCTTCCAGTCATGACTGGGATTAATTGGATTACATATATATCTTCCCTCAGTTAGTTATCTAACTAACTGTACATCAAAATCACTCAAGGGAGTTTTAAAAATATAGGTGCCCTGATCTCATTCAGAAAAATTCTAATTCCTTTGCTTCTAGAGTATGGCCCAGGTATGAGTGTATTTGCTGCAAATGCAGCAAAATCAGGCTTTTGTTGTTCTTCCAGAGAAACTGTTCATCAATGTACCATGGCAGGATGAGAGGGCATGGTAATCCATGTGGGGAAGATGATGGGCTTCCTTGGGGCACGAGAAAACCTATAGTTTTTTGTTTTTTTTTTTTAAGATTTTATTTATTTATTTTACAGAGAGAGATCACAAGTAGGCAGAGAGGCAGGCAGAGAGAGGAGGAAGCAGGCTCCCTGCTGAGCAGAGAGCCCAATGCAGGACTCGATCCCAGGACCCTGAGATCATGACCTGAGCCGAAGGTAGCGGCTTAACCCACTGAGCCACCCAGGCGCCCTGCTGTTCTTCCAGAGAAACTGTTCATCAATGTACCATGGCAGGATGAGAGGGCATGGTAATCCATGTGGGGAAGATGATGGGCTTCCTTGGGGCACGAGAAAACCTATAGTTTTGGGTCATAGGGAAGCAGGAAATGTAAACATCCTCTCTCTAGACACGTAACAAGATATCACCATGTATCTGCTCAATGAAGAGTGAATATGGGTTCCATTTCTGACCAAGAGATGGAACTGGCAGGATCGTGGGCTTCATCCACCAAGCTGGGCCTCAGAGGAATCTGAGCAGGGAAAATGGAAGAAGCTCTGGTTACCCCTGGGAGACTAGAAGTTTGAAACTGTGTGGAAGGTAGTGACTTTGGATAGACAACAGTCAAGCACTGCTGGGGTTAAAACACGGTGGGAGTTGTTGGAATTTTTTTTTTTTTTTTTTTTTTTTTTTTTTTTTTTTTTTTTTTTAAGAGAAGGAGAGGGGTGGAAGGAAGCAGAAGGAGAGGGAGAGGCTGATATGGGGCTCGATCTCACAACCCTGAGATCATGACCTGAGCTGAAATCAAGTAGGATGCTTACCGGACCGAGCCATCCAGACATCGTATGGAGTTGTTAGAATTTTTGATCTTGCTTCTGGACCACCAAAAAGGCAAATAATGCTTGCTCCCACATGTAGGTACAGATGTGTTAGGAATAAGCGGAACAGCTGATGAAGAAGCCCTGTATTTATGAGGAACTGAGATTAACGGGCATTCGTCACATGCTTCCTCATCGCCTTTTTTCAAAGTTCAGGTTTGGAAATGAATCTCTCTTCTTCCTGGGCTGTGAAGAGTAAATGCCCGATAAGAGGGCTTATTTTACAGGAAGGGGAGAGGTTGAATCCAGCTTTCTTCAATGCTTTTACCTTTGGATTTTTTCTACTCCACTCCTCGGAATTCCTCAGACTGACAGACATTGGGTTCTAGCTCTCCTTTAATTCTCATTGCTTAAAAAAAAAGTAGCCGATGCCTCCAAGGAAAACAAATTCATAGGTCAAAATAACAAGACACGTAGAAGAAAAAAATTTAAATTGTTCCAGTGTGAGGGCATGAGTAAAAAAAACCCAACATATTAAACACACAGTATCAGAAGGATTCTGAGAAACTCATTAAATCTTCAGTGTAGTACTTAAATCAACAGAGGAAGTAGGGAAGACCAAGAAGTTGGAAAATACACTAATTTCTAATCTTTTTAAAAAATTTTTTATAAGAGGGGTGCCTAGGGGGCTCAGAGGGTTAGGCCTCTGCCTTTGCCTCAGGTCATGGTCTCAGGGTTCTGAGATCAAGGCTCGCATCAGGCTCTCTGCTTGGCAGGGAGCCTGCTTCCCCCTCTCTCTGCCTGCTTCTCTGCCTACTTGTGATCTCTCTCTCTATGTCAAATAGATGAATAAAATCTTTGAAAAAAATTTAAAAAAAATTTTTAAAGATTTTATTCATTTATTTGACAGAGGGAGAAACAGCAAGAGAAGGAACACAAGCAGGGGGAATGAGAGAGGGAGAAGCAGGCTTCCCGCTGAACAGGGAGCCTGATGCAGGGCTCAATCCCAGGACCCTGAGATCATGACCTGAGCCAAAGGCAGCAGTTTAACCAACTGAGCCACCCAGGTGGCCCACTAATTTCTAATCTTATTAAAAGAGAGAGTTAATCACTTTTAAAAAGAAAGTATTAAATAGAAATATAAAAATGGACATGATGCAAAAATAAGGTAAAACATAAGATGAGAATAAGGTGTCTAATTATATAGAGGGCAAACTTTAATTGGTGCAAAGACAAATTCTGGCACATGTGAGTAACAACCAAAAACATTCTATATGCTAATTACAAGAGAAACCTAAAACATAGGGACAAGCAAAAATTGGAGGAGAAAACAGAAATAAAGCTATTATACAGGAATACTAACAAAAAGCTATATTAATATTAGATAAAATATTTTAAGGTAAAAAATTATTGGGGTAGAGAGTATCACTACCTAATGATCCAATTTCAATTTGCCAAGAATATGTAGCTATTATAAGCATATGTATATATGTTTAATAAACTCAAAATAAATGAAGCATGACTTGAGGGAATTACAGGGAGAAATTGATAAATCTACAATTTTAGTAGTAGTTTCAATACATAGCTCTGATTTATTAATAGTTAAGGAAGCTAACTAAGCAGAGGATATATAGATCTCCACAGCATAATGAACAAACTTGCCCCAGTGGACACAGAGTTCTACATACAATAATAAAGAGACACTTTTTCAAGCCACATGCAAAATGATTAAAAGAACTGATCACGCAGGTTGCCTGGGTTGCTCAGTTGCACAAGCACTGTACTTTTAGTTTCCCCTAAGGTCATGATCTCAGAGTCCTGGGATGCAATTTACTTCACGCTCTGTGTGGAGCTTAGCCTGTACTCGAGATTCTTTCCCTCTCCCCTCCCTCTTTCCCTCTGCCTCTCCTCCCACTCACGTGCCTACTCTCTCTCTCTCTCTCCCTCTCAAATGAATAAAATCTTTTAAAAAGTTTGGTCATGCACTAGGTCACAGAGAAAAATCTTAAAAAACTTCAAAGATGCGTATTACAAAGGTCATAATCTTTGATCAATGTGTAATTCACTTTAGAGTTAATGACAAAAACATAAATGAAAATGTCCCACATATTTAAAAATTTTAAAAACATATTGTTAAACAATACATGATATAAAAATAATCATAATAAAAATACGTGCAACTTAATTATAATGAAAACACTATATATCAAAATTTATAGGATTCAGCAAAACAAATGCTTTAAAATAAATATATATCCCAATCGTTTTTATTAGAAAATAAGACTTCCAAATTTGAGCTAAGGGCTCATCCTCATAAATTAGAAAAGGAAAGATAGACTAAACTTACCATAAAGAGCAACAAAATCAAATTATTTTTTGGAAAAAAATTTAAAATGGGAGACCAACTTCTGTCAAAACTGATCAAGAGAAAAACAAAAGTAAATAAACAATACTAGTAATAAAAGTTGTTCCACTGGGGGTGACATGCCAAGAGTTTTGCCAACAATTCTGAAAAGCATTGATTAAATTAAAATTCTTATGAAAGTACGTCTTGTTACAAGTGAATCAAGGAGGGAAAAACAACATAAATAATACCATAGGCATTAAAGTAATTGAAACATTAGTTTAAAATAGTCCCACAAGCAAAACACTAGGCTCAAAAGGTTTTAGAAAGCTTTTGCAAGTTTTCCAAAACATCTCTCCAAGTTTATGCAGTCCCTTACAGAAAAGAGGAAATAAGGAATGCCCTCTAATGGCTTCTATAGTTCCATTATCCACTTGGCATGAAAACTAGACAAAACTATACAAAAAGAACAATTCCAAGTCTATTTCACTCATCACCGTAGATGAAAAAAAAAAAAAAAGAAAGAAAGAAAGAAAGAAAGAAAGAAAAGAAAACCTAAAGAAAATGTTAAGAAATCAAATCCCCAGATATGTTAAAAAAATAATAATAATACACTCCAATCATACCACTTTCATCCATGGATGTAAAGGTATTTTCATAACAGACAATTCAGAAATTTAACCCACCAAAGGCAAAAATCATATGATTATATATATATATATATCTAATATATATATACATATATATAATATATTTTTTGAAATTAATACCCATTTATGGTGATGATCACTAATAAATTAGAGATAAGGAGCCTTTCTTCTTCAGATATAGACTATAAAGAAACTTGAGCAAAAATCATCCTAAATGAAAAACATGAGATTGTTTTCTCTAAAATAAAGCTGCCCATGGTATCAGGTGCCTAAGCTGTGCCTTATATTCTCCTGGCTCACCTTCTCCTCCAGTACTCCTAACAGACAGCTTCCCATGGGTATAAACACTGACTCAGCTAACCCACACATTTTCACTGTCTGTCTAGGATTTTTCTCACACCATGACTAGAGACACCTGTGGAGGTATCAGTGGCAGGCATGCCCCTGCAAATGGCAAGGGTGAATGGGTTAGTATCCCATGAACAATTCTTGAGCAGTGGAGAAGAGGAGGCAGAAGATAAATGCTCCTCTTTTTCTTCTCTCCAGTGAACAATTGTGAGGATAGTCTTCATAGTATCTCCCATGATCTTAATGGTATCAAGTCCCACTTGTCACAGAGGTGATCAATCAATCAATTATTCACCTTCTTACTGGCTTTTCCTCCCTATGTCTTTCACTCTCACTGGTCTTCTGCTTCTTTTCCTTGGGATTTCTCCACAAATGAATTGTTTGTTTTCCCAGGTTAACCCTGGATAAGAGAAGTTCTATCACCATTCTATTCAACATTATGCTAGGGGGCTTAAATTATGATTGAAAGTGTACAGATTGGAAAAGGAAATGTGCACTAATGATACTTGCAGATGTTATGAGCATTTAATTAGAGAGCTAAAAATAATCCAAAGACACTTTATTGAATGTAATAAAAGCATTTAGCAAGCTGCCTGGATATAAGATTACAATTAAAAATATTATATTTCTATAAACCAACAGCAAATGGCTATTTAAAAAAAAACAGTATATAATCAGTAGTAACAGAACACTTAAATACATTAATAAAATATTAATTTTTTAAAAATTGTATTAAGGGATATTAAAGAAGATTTAAATAAGTAGGGACATATATCATCATGGATAACAGGCGTTCATATTATAAAGAAATCATTCATTCCAAAATCAATTTATAAGCTCAACAAAATTCTAATTAGAATCTAACAGTGTTATTTTGGGACTTGATGATCTGAATCTTAAATTTTATAAAAGATTAATGGGTCAAGAATATTTAAGGTATTTCTCATAATGGGTGACTGACCTAAATGGGAGGCAGGAATCCATCAAAATCCTAGAGGAGAACACAAGCAACCAGAGTAACTCTGTGACCTTGGCCTCAACAAATTCTTCCTAGACATGTCTCATGTCAGGCAAGGGAAATAAGAGTGAAAATGAACAATTGGGACTTCATCAGGATAAAAAGCTTTTGCACAGAAAAAGAAACAGTCAAAAAAGCTAAAAGACAACCTATGGAATGAGAGAAGATATTTGCAAATGACTTATCAGATAAAGGGCTGACATCCAAAATTTATAAGGAGATTATCAAACCTAATACCCAAAAAACCAAAATATCCAGTCCAGAAATGGGCAGAAGACATGAACAGTCATTTCTCCAAAGAAGACATCCAAATGGCCAACTGACACATGAAAAAATGCTCAACATCACTCAGCATCAGGGAAATACAAATCAAAGCCACAATGAGATACCACCTCATAGTAGTCAGAATGGCTAAAATTAATGTCAGGAAATGACAGACATTGGTGAGAGTGCGGAGAAAGTGGAACTCTCCTACATTGTTGGTGGGAATGCAAGTTGGTGCAGCCACTCTGGAAAATAGTGTGGAAGTTCCTCAAAAGTTAAAAACAGAGTTCCTGCCACCCAGCAATTGTATTGCTAGGTATTTATTCAATGGACAAAAATAGTGATTGGAAGAGGTGCATGCATCCAATATTTATAGCAGCACTGTGCACAAAAGCCAAACTGGAAAGAGCTCAGATGTCCTTTGACAGCTGAATGGATAAAGAAGAAGTGGTGTACACACACATACACACACACACACACACACACACACACACACACACATCACTAGAATATTACTCTGCCATCAAAAAGAATGAAATCTTGCCATTTACAAAAATGTGGATGGAATTAGAGGGTATTATGCTGAGTAATAGGTTAGAGAAAGACAAATACCCTACGGTTTCACTCATGTGGAGTTTAAGAAACAAAACAGGAGACCATGGGGAAAAGGAAGGCAAAATAAAATAAGATGAAAACAGAGAGGGGGCAAACTGTAAAAGACTCTTAACTATAGAGAACAAGCTGAGGTTTGCTGGAGGGGAAGTGTGAAGGGGGGGATGGGGTAATTCAGTGATGGGCATTAAGGAAAGCAGGCGATGTAATGAGCACTGGGTGTTATACGCAACTGATGAATCACTAAATTCTACCTCTGAAACTAATAGAGTACATGTTAACTAAATTGAATTTAAATTGAAAATAGAATAGGGCATTTCTGCAAGTCAGGATGAGGGTATTACAAATTCAAACTTAGTTTGAAGCTAGAGGATTATGTGGTGGAAAATGGGAAAAAGAGGAATGTGCAAAGGCCCAGTTTTGTTTGGTCCACCTGTTTGAAGGGGTGGAAGTGGTGATGAGTCTGAAATTTATATAGGTCATATTATGAAATAGCATAGATGTCATAAGATAAAAAAAATTATATTTAAGGTAGAGGAAAAAATTTTGGAAAATGTTTAATGTGATTGAATTTTTGAAGACATTTTATGGGATACATTGAGGAGGAAGAAGATTTGAAAGATCAGATTAGGAGGCTTTTAAATTGCAGGAAGTGAATAAATAATTATTACAAGTAGAGTAATAATGGATAGAGGAAACAAGTTTAGTAAAACCAACATATGGAGGCACCTGGGTGGCTCAGTTGTTAAACATCTGCCTTTGGCTCAGGTCATGACCTCTAGGTCCTGCAATGGAGCTTCATTCACATCTGGTTCCCTACTCTGCAGGGAGTCTGCTTCTCCCACTCCCCTGCATCCTGTCCCTCCCCACTATTCGTGTAGTCTCTTTCTCTTTCAAAGAAAAAATAAAATCTTAAAAAAATAAAACTAACATATCACTTTAAGAAGTGCTAATGGATTAAGGTTTGTAGTTTAAAGTAAATTAAGACAATTTATTGAGCAGTTATGGTGTGCCAGAAAACAATTCATACTAGGCATATTTTATCATTTTAAAATAATACCAAGAAAACCAAGATTTAGAGAGTTGAACTTTTTTTCCAGAAACACAGAAATAAGTAAAAAAATGATTCAGAATTTATGTCTTTGTTATTGTGGCTCCTGTGCTAAGAAATATATATATATATATATATATATATATATATATCTCACATATATTACGTGAAACTGTTATTACCTTAGCTATTTTGTAAGGAAGACTAAAGTGTTTTTTTGTTTTTGTTTTTGTTTTTGTTTTTAAGATGAAAAAAGTAAATAACAATAATAGTGGTATATGGATATGGTGCCAACATTGAAGATGGCAGTGAAATGATATTAGCTTGAGAAATACAGAAATATATTTTATAGCCTCTTGATGCCATATATACTATGAGGAATTTCTAGAACAGTTTAACCGATTAGCTGAAACTCAAGTAGTCCAGAGGGGAGAATTAGGCCCAGAGGGAACAATTTAAATTTATCTTCATATTCACAACTAAGAATTAGACATTACTTCAAAAGAGTCCCTTCAGAGGTTCCAAGTTCTCTCTGTCCCATCACTGATTTACTGGGTGATCTTTAAGAAGTTAAGTCTGCTTTTCGCCCCTCTTTTCTTTTTTGTTGGTAAAATGATGATTACAATGCCAACTTTGACTATCTCCCGGGATTTTATTGGTAATCAGGTGAGGTCATGAATGGATGAGAAGGCTCTTCTACATGAATGGTTTGCAAATAATATATCATTCATTCTAAGTTTTAAAATGTACATGTGAACAATGAATAAATTAAAAGTAAAACTACTGACCAAGAGCTAATAAAATAGGGAAAAAAAATATTCCATGAATAAGACAAATGTTTGAAGAAGAGATTTTATTCTTGATGTCTTCAAATAAAAATGTGAACTTAATTGGGTCTGGAATAAGAATGGTTAGTAAGAAGACCCTTTAGAAACCTTGCCTCCAATCCAAAGTCAATAAATTTATTGTACAAAGCAATCAGGAATGGGGTATTTAAAAAAATGCATAAAATAAAACTCAGAAGTCATCCAAAATGTACCATCTACACCAAGTTCAAATGCCTCAAATTAATTTTCAAAAGCTCTTCATACCCCTCTATTTAAGACTTTATATAGTCATATAGATAAATTATTTAAGTAGATCCAATTGTCTCCATCCATCTGTAACTTCTATCACTCAACTTCATTTAAACAAGTTACCATTTATTTACTTATTTTTTAATTTTGCTGCAGATGAATAGATGTATGGATACATTCATGCATGTAGAGGATAGATTTCAGTGACATAATGAAAGAAGTCTGAACTTAAGAATATATTTATAAAATTTCCTAAAGCCACATCATCTGTAAACATTATGGAGGAGAGTTTTTAAGCTATGTTTTCAGAGATATGATACTGTTGAACAATAATTCTTATTGAAATAATATCTGATATTCAAATGGAACTGTCATAAAGGAAGCAGAAAAACTTGTGAATTTCAAAATTTTTCTTTTGACCAACAAACGGATCTGATATATAACTTCCAGAAAGAATATCGATGTTCTCAAAGGCCTTGCTTTCTTTTATTGTCCCAGCTAATTGTCTTTGGAGACCATTCTATTTTATGGTTCTCAGAGAGGAATCTAACAACAGTCTTTTAAAGTACACACAACACACATGTGTGTGTTTAAGGGAGTGTGTGTGTGTGTGTGTGTGTGTGTGTATGTGTGTGATTTTGAACTGAGAATGCAGTGTGTCTGGAAGTGGATGACTTCTAGCTTGCCCATCATCCCACCCATACACTCGTCATCTTTAATGGTATTACTTCCATATAAAATCAGATTTTTCTTCTCTATGGTTGGTTGGCTATTCCTTTTGGATACTCTCAAAGAATCTCCCATTTGAAATATATAATTTGAATTCTAGCACCCCTATTGGTTATATGATATATAGTTATGCTACTTCAATGATTAGCTTTGAGTGATTTCCACTTAAATATTCTAGCCAGTAATCTAAAGCATTCAACAATAATATGAGGCCCCTATTTGCAAACATAGAATGAATTGCAAACAATTATTTGTATTTATTATGTATATTAATTAACATATTTGAAATTAATGTTAGTTTTTCTAAATCTTACGCTATTATTTAATTGTGACATTATAAATTTGATATGGGCCATAAAAGTGTTTAAGAGAATAGTTGAGTTTTTGAGTCTGTGATGGGAAAATGCCTTCACCAGAATCTTATACTTTCCATGCTATTAATATATGTGAGTTTTTCCAGAGTTTGATCTTTGGACTCACTAGTATTATGTCTGAAAAGGCAAAATTGCTATATAAATATGTAACAAAATATATGAATGATGAATTATTAAGTAAAATGTAATTAATATTTTATTAATAACCATGAAGATCTGCTAGCACTGCATATATTAAACTTGGAATAGCTATTCTAAATTGGTTTTTGTTTCTGTTGTTATTATTGTTATTATCATCAGTGTACATGAGTTGGGGATTAAGAAGAATAACTAAAGAGAAGGTAAATCTCTCCCCATCTGCAAATTTTTCCCAAGACTATTTCATCTGAGAGAGTTACAGGTACATCTCTGACTTGCTTCACTATTCATCATTGCATCCTTCAGTTGTGCTGTATGAAGCACAAAAAATAGACTCAAATGAAGTTTTTCATATTCATATTTAGGAGACATGAAAAGTACTATATTTTTATAAGTTTCTTTTTTAAAGCCAGAAGTGATCTTGACACTCAGTTCTGTGTGACTGATAACAATTTATTGGTTGTTTTCATTAGAAGTTTTTGAGGGGATCCTCTCTGCCTTCGGCTCAGGTCATGATTCCAGGATCCTGGGATTGAGTCCCGCACTGGGCTCTCTGCTCAGCAGGGAGCCTGCTTCCTCCTTTCTCTCTCCCTGACTCTCTGCCTACTTGTGATCTCTCTGTCAAATAAAGAAATAAAATCTTAAAAAAAAAAAAAAGTTTTTGAGAGGGTATATATTTTTGGTTTTCACTCTTGTTTATTTTATGATGTTTTTGGTTGAATTGGAGTAGCAAATGAAGCAATGTGGTAAATGGCTATAAATCCTTTATTCTGCATTCAAGTATTTATCACATATGTGAAGTGGGATTATGTACTTTAAGACTGACTGAATGGCCGGAAAAATTAGTGAACAAAAATAGAAAGCTCTTCTCTGGTTTTATGTAATAAACTTGAGGAGGATTCAAATTAATTTGTCAAGCAAATGTATGTATTTTTATATATAAGTAACATATATATATATATATATATATATAAATTACATAAACAGTACATACACATATAAACAATATATGCATATGTGTGTATATATATATATATTTTTTTTTTTTAAGAGTTATTTATTTGTTTAGAGGGAGAGAGTGAGACAGAGTGACCGTGAGCCAGGGGAGGTGCAGAGTAAGACAAAGAATCTCAGCACAGAGCCTGATGTGGCGGTCAGTCTCACAAACCCAAAAGCACGACCTGAACCAAAATCAGGGTTAAGAAGCTTAACTGACTGAGCCAGGCAGCCACCCCAAATCTGTCAAACAAGTTACTCAAGCAGCTACTCAGTATGAAACATGTTATAGGTAGTAAGATAAGAGAGAACCTGGTACAGCTACTTTTGAGCATTATCTTCATAAATAGGTTGTAAAAACATCAAACAAGAGAAATAGTCAAGACATATGACAGCTAAGACCTATGGTCATAATCCAGGTAAGCATTACTGTTGTTCCCAGTGAAAAGAGATCATTTTTGGCTGGTAATTGAAGAAGCCATCAGGGAAGAAAGAGATTTGAGAAGTTTTCAAGGTTAGGGACTTTTAAATAGATGGAGATGAAGAACAAATAGGCTGTTGTGGGAGGGGGTAAATATTTAACTACAGATAACTTACGAGAATTTAAAATGGAAATGTAAGTTGGAGTGATATAGTGGGCGATCTGAATGCCAAACTAAATATTTTGGACTTTATTCTCTAGGCAATAGGGAGCAAAGTAGCAGTTGGATTACCAAAGTGGTATTTTAGAACGATAAACATGGCATAAATATATCTTAGTGTTGTTTTTTTTTAAATATATATTTGTGTAAGAAAGTTATTATAAGAAGAAATACTGAGAGTATGGAACAAACTGGAAATCAGTGTTGGTATAATAAAGTTATATTTTGCTATAAAATTCAGTTTGTGTTTCTCCTGTCAATTAGTGATCCACTCCTCTTATTCATGTAACAACTAAGACATTTTCATGTTTATTGTTCCAAGAAAGGAATAACACAGATGGGAAAGAATACTTAGAAGACTTGGGGTTTTATTTTTAAAGATAGAAAACTGAAATTAAGAAAAATTATGAATTTCAAAGCTTGTGCTTTTGAATACTCTATGCCTTGAAGAAATTTGGCATATACATTTATGTTACGAAAAAGGACATTGTGAGCACAGAGTCTATGATTCTGAAAACCCAGAAACCATGTCTCTTGTTCAAGGCAAAGAAACCAGAAATGTGGCAAGGTTTATTAACTTCGTCTCCGTCATTATAAATCACATTTTTGTTTCTAGTTAGGAAGGACCTGATACAATGGTGGAAATCCCTGGCTTATGGAGTGGTTCGGGAGAGCAGCACATTCACTTCTCCCCTCTTGTATCTTTCACCAAATACTCCCTCCAAACACACACAATGAACAACCCACATACTGTCTTATACACACATGGACACACTCTTATACGTAGTTGACACAGAAGTAGGTCTGTTTGGGTAGGGCAGACTGCAGTGCTCTGCAGAGAAAAATATTCACAGAAGGAGATAAAATGAATCTGATAAATTTTTAAGTATTCTAGATAGATTGGATATAAACAAGGGCCAGAATTCCTCCAATGACTCCTCCTTTTATCCCTAATACTATACCTGGCAAATAGAAAAAAGAGTGCAGACCTTACAAAAAAAAAAAAATAGTTGAAATAAAATTTAAAATAAATTATTGAGAAATAGATTTGTACCTTTTACATTTCTATTATAGTCTTTTTTTTAAAGATTTTATTTATTTATTTGAGAGAGAGACAGTGAGAGAGAGAGAGCATGAGCGAGGAGAAGGTCAGAGGGAGAAGCAGACTCCCCATGCAGCTGGGAGCCCAATGTGGGACTAGATCCTGGGACTCCGGGATCATGACCTGAGCCGAAGGCAGTCGTCCAACCAACTGAGCCACCCAGGTGTCCCCCTGCTCTTCTTAACTTCATAGGCATATTCCTTATCTTCTTTCAGTTTTTATGTTCTATGAAAAGTAGTTAAAGCCAAACAAAGTAGTAGATGCAAATTTAAGTTGTAAGATACCTTCCCTTCTTTACTGAGGCAAAATTGATATTCCTTTACACATGGGAGCGAGGAAAAAAATAAGTATGATGGATGCTGGCTACTATTATTAAAAACAACAAAAAAGGTACCTTTTAAAAAATGTTTTCTCACCCTGAAAACATACATTGTAAGAAAATATGCTCATTTTAAAAACAAGAAGATATGACCTTCAGGAGTCAAAATAGTATGATTCAATGTAGAATTAAGTAGAAAAGTGAAACAGAAATGTCACTTTGTTGCAAAGGGAATTATGGACTGAAAATACAGGATAAAGTTTAGACCAAGAATTTGTAATACTGTTATGTGTTTTCTCCTAAAAGACTAACACGGAAGAGACAATTCTGACAGACGATAAGTTTAATTGCTGAATCCAGTTCTGGACAAGCAAAAGGGACATACCAATCAGAGAAAGACAATTATCATATGATCTCTCTGATATAAGGAATTTGAGAGGTAGGATGGGAGGTCATGGGGAGTAGGGAGGGAAAAAATGAAACAAGATAGGACCAGGGAGGGAGACAGATCATAAGAGACTCTTAATCTCATGAAACAAACTGAGGGTTGTTGGAGGGTTGGGGGGAGGGATAGGATGGCTGGGTTATGGACACTGGGGAGGGTATGTGCTGTGGTGAGTGCTGTAAATTGTGTAGGACTGGTAATTTACAAACCCGTACCTCTGAAGCAAATAACACCTTATATGTTAATTTTTAAAATGTTAAAGGTGTCGGTGATGCAATAAAAGTTAGGAATCTCTTTACTAGAAAAAAAAAAGAAAGAAAAGAAAAAGAAAAGAAAGAAAGTAAAAGAGACTTATGAGAACACAGAGGTATGCTTCACCTGGATTTGTGCCCTTTATAATTAGTATGATTTATTGCCAGTGTACAGAAAATAAATAACTTCAGGTGAACAATCCTATCTAGGCCATGTCCCAGGAAGAGCAGTGCTAAATTGTCAACAATGGACAGAGAAAAAGAAAAAGAGAAGTAGGTCATACAGAGTCATGGAAAGTTAGCTTGAAGAGTAAGAAAGAGCAGCAGTAGATTTGAGATAAAGTCAGGGTATGATTATCAATAGAGCAAAGGACAGACCCAATTGTGAGAGAAAAAAGTGAAAAGGAGGGTAGTTATCAGTAAAAAATGTCAGAAGTAAATGAACCACCAGCCTAGAGGGACTGGGCTTTTACTTGGACTACCTAGGGACTAGGGTGCTTTCAGAGGCAAATAATCAAAACTTTAAATCCAACTGACTTAAGAAATAAGAAAACACACTGGAAAGTAACCCAGAGATATACATGGTGGTCTCCAAGCATCGGTTTTGTCAGAATAGAAACTCCACTTCTCTGAGCTCCCCATGGACTGCCTCTCTCTCTATGTCGATTTATCATCAGATTGACTTTTCTTCTGATTTGCAGTATGGTGAGTAGCTGCAAATGGAGCCACAGTTAAAGATTTTATTTATTTATTTGTCAGAAAGAGTGAGCACAGGCAGACAGAATGGCAGGCAGAGGCAGAGGGAGAAGCAGGCTCCCTGCTGAGCAAGGAGCCCGATGTGGGACTCGATCCCAGGACACTGGGATCATGGCCTGAGCCGAAGGCAGCAGCTTAACCAGCAGAGGCACCCAGGCGTCCCTGGAGCCATGTTTAATTCCTTGGCCATATTCAGCTCATGTGGAAATTACACCTCCCATCAAAAACTGGTCTTTCCTTGAGTGTGATGTCCAGTTTAGTAAAAGGGGCCCCCAAATTAGTAACAGCCCCCAGAGAAGTGCATTTCACTGACTGGATGAAATGTGGGTCCCTCAGTCAATCTCAGTAAATCGAGATGAGATCATCACGGTTAACTTAGAATAATCAGTCTCCCCTGAGTCACAGGGCTGCATGACTGAAGCTTCTGCAACAAAATTAAGCAGTGGGAGAGTGAAGAGGGAAATGACAAAAAGGAAGAATCCATATGTGAGAAGCCTTAAAATCTGTGTAAATGCTCCAGCTAAATACTTGGATAACCCTAGACTGTGTCTTCGTGGAAGAACTCAGGGAACCTGGTGGAAAGCAACCTGTAACGCAGACTGTGTGGAGAGTCCAGACAATTTCGCTGCCTGCTAGTGAAGACAGCAGCCACAGGAACAGCAAGAGCACCTTTCTTCAGAGGAAAATAAAAGACTCTAGAGTCTCCACATTATATTATCCACATGGTCCAGAATAAAATAATAAACTAGTAGTCATGTAATCAGAAAACAAGTAGCTCAGAGGTGAAAGAAAAAGCAGTCAGTAGAAACCAAAGTTGTGATGCCACAGATGTTGAAAACAGAAAGATGGAATTGTAGAACAGAAAAGTGCAACCTATGAAATAAAAGGGTCACTAGCTGTGCCTAACAGAAAATTTCACAGGACAGAAGAAAAGATTAACTTGAAGATGTTCAATAAAAATTATTAAATATGAAAAGGACATATACTTATTGGAAGAGGAAAAAAAAAAACAAACAGTCTCAGGGATTGGGAGAAAATAGCCAGTAATATAAATAATCGGGGGAGTAGAGAATTTAGATCATAGTATTTGAAGAGATAATGGAAAATGTTTCACAAATTTCATTTATACTCACACATACACACAAACTTAAGAGTTCAAGAGTCTTGGGCACCAGGTGGCTCTGTAAGCAGATAAGCCCTTTGGCTCAGGTCATGATTTCAGGGTCCTGGGATAGAGTCCCACATGAGGCTCCTTGCTCAGTGGGGAGTCTGTTTTTCCCTCTCCCTCTGCCCCTCCCCTCTGCTCATGCTCTTTCTTTCCCCCTCTCGCTCTCACTCTCAAAATAAATAAATAAAATCTTTACAAAAAAGATTTCAAGAGTCTCAGTAAATCTCAAGCAAGATAAATACAACAAAAACCACGCTTAGGTATATCATAGTCAAACTAATGAAAATCAGATACTGAGAAATATCTGGAAAACAGCCAGAGAAAAGCATATAATACATACAGCAGAAAGAAAAGAAAAAAAAACTGGTGCAACTGAGAGCTAACTTAGAGACAATAGGAGTAATGGGAATTAAATAAGGTAAGGGCATTTATAAGACGTGAAAAGAAAAACACAAAACGAAACAAAAACTGTCAAACCAGAATTTTATATACAATGGTAATGTCCTTCTTAAACATAGGCAAGGTAAAAATGCTTTCAGAAGGAAAACCAGGGAATTAGTCCCCCAGTAGAGGTGTGCTATAAGAAAAGCATTGTGAAATCTCTCAGAATGGAAAGCTAGATCTATAGAAAAGATTAAAAATGACAAATACATTATAAATATAAAAGCCCCTATATAGGGGTATATGAGTGGCTCACTTGGTTGAGTGACTGACTTTTGGTTTCTGCTTAGGTCATGATCTCAGGGTCCTGGGATCAAACCCTGCATCAGGCTCAGAACTCAGCATGGAGTTTGCTTGAGATTCTCTCTCCCTCTGCCCCTCCCGACCCCTCAAATAAATATGTAAATCTTTTTAAAATGGCCATATAGAATTTTTCTCTTATTTTAGTTATATAGTTATTTTTCCCTTCTTGTAACTTCTTTAATCAAATAATCAAAGTTAGTACCACCAATATTAAGAGGAACTCCTCCCACATGTCTCTTAGATGCTACACAGAAAAGGAAGCATTGTTACTGTGGCATTCCTGCCAAAAATATATTACCTGAGTCTAAGCTTAAGCAAGCCATAGATGAACTCAAAGAGAGGGACATTCTACAGAGTAACTAGTCTGTGCTTTTCAAAGACATCAAGAACCCACGGAAATTATGAGGGGCTTTCTTTCCCAAATTGAGGGAGAACGAAAAGATGCTACAACTAAATGCAATATGTGAGCCTTGATTGGATCATGGATTGAAAAAAAAAATCTCTAAAGAATATTATTGGTACTGATTGAATACAAATGGTTGAGAAGATAATAATATTTCATGAATACTAAATTTCTTCTTTTTGGTTTTTCAGAAGTAATAAATCTATTCATGTCTTCCCTTAATGTGGAATTCTCTTAAGGCTACAGTTGATTAAAAAAAATCCAGAGTCCTTACATGATCTAAATGGCTCTGTGTGTTCTGTCTTCTAACTGCCTAGTCCCCTTCTTATCAGCACCTTGTACACAGTTCCAAGCACACAAACCTGCCTCATGTGCACTCTCTCTCCTGTTATTATCTGTCTTATCTTAATGATTCTGATGTCTCATTTGTTCTTTCTTGCTTAGGGCCTTTGTGTCTATCTGGCCCCACTTGAAAATTTCACTACCTAACCCAACTGACTCTTAAGAACTTACCTTAAAAACCATTTACACCTTTCATACCCTATCCTGACATACTTTATTTATAAAATGTAGCATATTGTAAGCAAATTATCTACTGTGTTATTAGGTTTATATTCTTTCCATTGGATTGTGAGTCTCATGAAGGTAGCAGAGAGACGTGCTCAATAAAAATTTTTAAACGAGGGTATAAGAAACAGTGTTAGGTACAGAAAGGGACAAGTATATGTGAGTGTTATCAGTATACAGAGAGAAGTTGAAAGGGCTCTTATATGTCTGTTGTACTCCTAATTTCCTTCTGGTGGAAGTGGTTCCAAGCGTTGACACTTTAAGAAAAATTACTCTCATTTTGCATCATGTAATTATGCTTCACTCGCCTCAGCTTATTGACCAATGGATCACTCTTACGAAAGGCATGGACCTAGAGGTTAGAAAAAAATAGAAAATTACTAATTTTTGAGATGACCCTGAATGTGAATGCTGTATATTACTTTCATATGGGATTCTATATTGAATGGTGATTGATTGAGCTAATAACTTTCTTACTTGGGTGGGAGTTCAAATTTCAGACATAGATATAGAAATCATTTTTAAAGAATGGTAGTTATTGTAGAAGATGATACAGAAAACGAAAGAAAATTAAAGTAGATAGACTAGCAGAGCACTGAGAACATCAGTCCTGCTTCCTTTATTCTAGAATAAAGGAAGCAGATATCTTTTCTGATGGGCTACAGGATGGCACCACCATGGGATTCCTGGCCCTTCCTATTGTTTATCTAAAGGCAAGGATGTATCCTACTGTTCTACTTAAGACCTAGCTGCGTGGGTGCTGACATGGTTTCTTTTGTTCCTTTATTTCATGTCTATTCTAATAACTAACTATTGCTACCTCAGGTAATTTGATTGTGTGCCTCTGACTTCTGACACATCTTTTCTGTCCTTCTGACAGATCTTTTCAGAGAGAAAAACAACGATTATAAACGGTAGTCTAAATCACATCTTAAATTCATGCAGTGAGTGCAAAGATAACAATCTTCAATCAGGGTACTTGGCTATATTCTTAGTGCAAGGTTTTATTATTTATTTGGGGGTAGGATTTTCTTAAATAAAAATGATTTTTGGTCATAAATAGTACAAAACATGTATTAATTGCCATGTGTATATTAGTATTTTCTGTATTGCTAAATTTACTAAGTATCCAGACTTACATAAAATATGAATATAACTTGAAACAATAACTAACCTGCATAATGTTATAAATAGAATTGTATACAATTCTATTTATAGATTATCAAGGTCATTAAACCTACCTAACTAGTTGCTCTATAATCAAATCCATATTATAGTAAGTTAAATAGAATATTCAGTCACAAAAATTCACACAGACATGCATACAAACATACACTCTCGTGCAGTACATGTTAGATGTTAGACTGAGAGATTGCGTTAAATTCACTCAGAAAATAGAAACTAATCATTACATCTCAGAATAATGTCAAGCAAGCAAATAGTTAACAGGACATATTAGTAAATTTCTGTTTGTGGGAATGGTGGATTCTAAAATTCTCATGTTTCACAGAATCAGACTAAAAGTTGTATACAGCAAGTATCATAGTGAACTTTGGTAAGAGATTTATTTGGAACATCAATTTACTTGCCCTACTCCCCAGCGTGTTGTTAAATATGACAGTAGCCATCAAGTGCTTTAATTTTTTACTAAGGCAAAATGAATTCTTTGATAGAAACAATTGAGTTTTTTTTCTCCAGAGTAAGTACAAAATAATGCTTTCTGTTAATGAAATTGATTAGTAATGTAGTTGATACCACACAACTACGTAGCCTCATTCGAATATATAATCTCAGTAACTGAGAGCAGAAAGAGCTTTTAGCTTTTGGCAAAATTACTTCATCAAATGACACTTTCAGGTATCCTCAAAGATCAAATCAAACTGATTGGAAGAACAAAACTACCGAATCTGCATCCTGGATGATTTTTTTGTTAAAAAGGAAGTAGGGAGTGTGTAACCAGATAGCTTTCTTTTCTTCTGAAAGTATCTTGTGAAGGTTACAGATTTTTTGGAATAGTTTGAATGACAAAAGGGGAGTGTAAGATAGCCATTGCTGGGATAATTGAGTGAAGGCGGTGTAGAAATATGGTTTCAAAAAGCATGGAGTAAGCTGGCATATAGAAAAAATTAGAAAAGTATTATATCTGAGGACTCAGTTTTAATAATAAGTATAATGATGGTAATAATGATAATAATTCATGCTATTTTCTATTTTATTTTTAAATATCCTGCACACACTGCATATAATAAAAAAAATTGTTTCTGGAAACAAAACAAGTAAGAGAGTGTATTTTGAAATTATTGTTAAGAATAATAGCACCTACAATTTACTGAACATTCACTAAATGAACTCATATTGAATCTGTTGTTTTCACAACAAACTACAAGTTAGTATTAGTGTTCAAATACCCTACAAAGTCCAGTAGCTAGAAATATCAATAGCTGGGATTAAAATCAAATAGTCTAATTTAGAAACCCTTGTATTTTCCATAACTCTGTATTGCCATTAAATAGGGTTAAGTTCTTTGTCTCAATTAGTAGAAGAATGGAAAGAGTTAAAAAAAAAAAAAGAAAAGAGAAAAGTACATTTTTCAACCATGGGAGAAATGTGATTTGGGGATATTTTTCAAAACATGGAAATCATGGAATAGATTTTTATAACAATTTTTAAAGGGTTTATTATCTAACTTCAGTCAGTATATTAAGAATATAAACACAAATCATGCAAACTTATTTTGATGATACCATTAGTATGTTTAATATAATACATTTTAAAATAAAGCTGCTTGGGCACCTGGGTGGCTCAGTGAGTTAAGCCTCTGCCTTCAGCTCAGGTCATGATCTCAGTGTCCTGGGATCGAGTCTTTGCTCGGCAGGGAGCCTGCTTCCTCCTCTCTCTCTCTCTGCTTGGCTCTCTGCCTACTTGTGATCTCTCTCTGTCAAATAAATAAATAAAATATTAAAAAAAATAGAGCTTCTTTAAGCTGTAAAGGCAAGAGTACTAGATGATTTTACCTTAAATATTTTATTCCTGACAAATGTAGCTACAAGTTGTTGAACTTTGAGGATTATTCTAGATTTTGTTATTTCAACATAAATAAGACTATAAATGAATGATAACCATGAAGTTCATATAAAAATAAAATAGGACATTCACTTTTTATAGTTTTACTTTCAATTTTTAATATCAGATATGCAAAGTAGTTTTCTACTGGGTGGCTCAGTGGGTTAAGCCGCTGCCTTCGGGTGGCTCAGTGGGTGGCTCAGTGGGTTAAGCCGCTGCCTTCGGCTCAGGTCATGATCTCAGGGTCCTGGGATCGAGTCCCACATCGGGCTCTCTGCTCAGCAGGGAGCCTGCTTCCTCCTCTCTCTCTCTGCTTGCCTCTCTGCCTACTTGTGATCTCTCTCTGTCAAATAAATAAATAAACAAAATCTTAAAAAAAATAGTTTTCTTCAGAAAAGTTGCTGAGCACAAACAGTAATGGCTACCCACTCTTTTTTTTTTTTTTTTTTAAGATTTCATTTATTTATTTGACAGAGATTACAAGTAGGCAGAGAGGCAGGCAGAGAGAGAGGAAGGAAAGCAGGCTCCCCGCTGAGCAGAGAGCCTGATGTGGGGCTCAATCCCAGGATCCCGAGATCATGACCTGAGCCGAAGGCAGCGGCTTAACCCACTGAGCCACCCAGGCGCCCCATGGCTACCCACTCTTGCCCCTCATGCCACCCGTCCTCAATGTACACCTATGTCGAATGGGTATTTCTGAATGCTCCTTCAAACAGAGGTGTTGTTTTGTTCATTTCTATGGGAAGGAAGAAAGAGAATAAGATCTATTCATGCCAGATAAAATATTAGGTGATTTATGCATATAAGAGAATGAGTACCTATATAAAATTTCTGAGGACTAAATGTGGTAATACACACGATGCCCACCTAGTTCAGGGGACACAGTAAGCACTTAATATCTGAGTAATCAGATCAGCTCATAAATATTTATTGTTTGGCAGGGGTGTCTTGGTGTCTCAGTCAGTTAAGCATCTGCTTTTGGCTCAGGTCATGATCCCAGGGTCCTGGGGTTGAGCCCCATGTTGACACCCCCTTTCCCTACCTCAGGCTCCCTGCTCAATGGAAAGTCAGCTTCTCCCTCTGCCTCTTCCCCCATTCTTTCTCTCAAATAAGTAAAAATTATTTTAAAAATGTTGGTTGGCTAATATGTGTTAAAGATTCAGTGCAGAGCAAGAGTGTGCTGTTAATATTATCTGATCCAATCTTCCTCATGGCAGCCTTACTGAAGTTTTATAAATAAAGACCATGTTAAACAATCATGAGAGACACTAAAGAAGACCTAAAAAATGGAAAGCTGTAACATCACATTGACTTGAGAAGATTCAGTACTGGTTATGTCTCAGATCTTGCTTTTTAGAGATCATAGCCTTGAATATTTCCTGAGTCACCCTTGGGTTAAAGTGATTTTGGTAGGTTTTTGGTTTCTTTTTTGTTTTTTTGTTTTTCTAATTCCCTAACCACACTCAGCTGTTAAAATCCACTAATTGCAAGGTGGTTGTTCTATGGTTTTCAGCAATGTCATGGGGGCTCAAATTGCTTTGTAGAGTAATGGCAACAAAGTTCATCTCCTTTAAAGAAAAGTTCCTGAGGTCAGTGTTCCAGGTTTTTTCCAACCCCAGGAGGGCTCTCACTAGCTTTCTCTTCCTCTCTCCCCATTTCTCTCTGGAAAATTAGCTGGCCTCCACTTTAGCCTCTTCTCTAACGACTCTATCAATGTCTTATCTGCTGCTTTTCATCACAAACTCCACTGTTTCAGAAGGTGTCCTTATTCTTTAAGTTCTCATTACTCTGTTGGAAATGAAGTCAGTTCTTGGGAAGGGATTTAGAGCTCTTTGTTCTACACCCTCTTCTCTCCTTGAGTAAATCTCTGAGGCATAATTCTGGAGGTTAGGTTAGGGATACTGACATATTCTCTTTCCTGTGTGACATCCCCCTTTAGGAGCTGAGTGCTGGATGACTGTGGGGCCAACACCTCCAGGTTCTTCAGGTTGCCTCTCTCTCTTGGTTTTGAAATGCCCACCCCATGAGATGGCACACAGATGCTTGGTCCTGGTATCCTCAGGAGATTCATGGCTGAGGCGGAATAGCCATCTAAGAAGTGGGGATTCAATGGAAGAAAGTACTCTCTGCCTCTCAGCCACACTCGGCCCAAACATAGCCTCAGTAACAGGCAGCCACGAACAGGTCACTCTGTCTCTCCTGGGAAGATCACCTTCTGAGTGGGATCCTGGAAAAGAGGAATCCAACCCTGTGTTCTTGGCTTCCCCGGTCCAAGTGGAGCTTATGTCTTGATACCTGGGAAGGAGGAAGGGTTTAAGTCTTGGTTCAAATGTCAGAATTTCTGGCATTTTTTACCAAGTTGTAGTAGATTTTCTTGAACAAATCGTTCTTCACTTGATATAAAAACCAGACTGCCATTTCCAAAGACTTTAAAAAGACTTTCCAAAGACTTTAAAAACGATTATTTAAACAGTTTGCACCAGTAGAGCTGGGAGCGGGTCTGTGGATTCCCTCATGCTGCCAAGGCAGACTTGGAGCTCCCCAAGTTCTTGTTGCTGGTTTGTCAGTCACAAAAGCAAACTCTCATTCTCTGTTGCCGAGCTTCTCGCATATGCTCGTAGTGCATATATTTTGCAGTATGCCTGCTCTCTTTTTCACTGCCTCTGTGAAAATGTGGTTGAGGTGTTACTGTGAACTTTGCTTCATCCTCCACACACATATGCCTATCCATCTGTAAGTACGGCAAAGCATGCTACGTCGGCTCTTCATACACAGATGCCATTAACCGCTCCTTTCCAACTCTGAGAATACTGGTTCACAACGGCTTCTGAGCAAATTGTAGGTGGGTCGTACTTATTTGCTTCCAGCTTGCATTTTAGGTTATAATAAATGGCATAGCTTTAAAGAAAAATATCTTGTTATTTAAAACAAAACTAACTAAACTAAACTAAATTAAACTAAAACTAGTCCTGTCTACGTTCCCCTACCTCCTAATCAGTGAAAGATTTGGAAAAAGGAAGGGGGGTGGTAGAAAACCCATGCATTTAGGAGCCGTAGATGAGCACTTGAAGGTAATTTTTAGTGACACAACAGGGCTGTCTGTGATATGCACTTACTGGTGCTCATTGTACAATTTTGGTAAAGACCAAGTCTAGAAGGAGCCAGTGATGTTTTTAAAAGAGAGATGACCATTAGCATGGTAAATTCTTTTCCACCCCCTCACTTTAAATCTGGAGGTGTCTTCGGGCTTAAAATGAGTTTCTTGGAGGCAACATATAGATGGGTTTTGTTTTTTTATCCATTCTGATAGCCTGTGTCTTTTGGGAGGGAGACAAACCATAAGTGACTCTTTATCTCACAAAACAAACTGAGGGTTGCTGGGGGGAGGGGATTTGGGAGAAGGGGGTGGGATTATGGACATTGGGGAGGGTATGTGCTTTGGTGAGTGCTGTGAAGTATGTAAACCTGGTGATTCACAGACCTGTACCCCTGGGGATAAAAATATATGTTTATAAAAAATAAAAAAGTAAAAGTTAAAAAAAAAAAAAAGAGAGATGAGACCCCTACTCAGGACTATCTAAAATCTTGACTTAGAATAAGGGAACTCTAAGCCTCCCAGTGCTCTGTTTATATGCTCTGTATTTCTGTTGACTTGGAGTTTATTTTTCCCTAGGATGGAGTCTTTTGGGTTATGATTACCAAAGTAGTGTCTACACCCTATCGTGCCTACTGTCTTTCACAGGATAAGGTGAGGCCACTACAGAAGAATGTGGAGTGGGTAGAAAAAGCTTTTTAAATTAACAATTAGAGGTATATATGTATAAATTTATGTGTATTTGCGTGCGTGTGTGTGTGTATGCTTTCCTATTTTACATAGATTTTCATAGATCATAATTATTGATAAAAAGTGAAAAAAAAAGTAGATAAAGTTCTTGCTGTTATCTTTTTAAAGATTCTAGCACTAATTATGCTCTGGCCATTTCATAGCCCGAATGTTTTATCTCCTTTTCTCTGTATTCTTCCTTCCCCTCCCCCTCTCTACATTCTCCAGCAGCTGCATCCCTCTCAATTTCCTCCACTTTTACTGTAACAAGGTCTTATGAAGACAAATGGTCTGGACTAATACAGACTTTAGCACTACATGCCACATCTAATTTGAGATGTGTGCTGTGGTTACTGGTGTGGGAACACGGAAGAGAGTATGGACTGAATTAATCACCAAAGCATAGTAGACAATAAACCAAGTGAAGCAGTATTTTTTTCTTATGACTTAAAAAGTATATTAAATTCAATGAAATAAGAACCTTTCCTTAAACGTTTATTTATTGAGAGGAAATGAGTGTGCCTAGTGGCTGTGCTTCTCAGCTCTGGTGACTGGCTCCCTAAATTCAAATTCCAGCTTTGCTATTTATTAGCTGTTTAACTGAGGGAAGTTATTTCCTGTGTTCATATCTATTTTCTCTCTGGTTCCAATGGGGCAAATAGCATCTACCTCAAAAGATTATTATATGGATTAAGTAAATTAATTCTTGTGAAAGTGCCTAGAACAATGTCTGAGACATAGTGAGTACTCAATAAACATTAGCAATTAATAGAGTCATTTAATATGTTGAAGGTGATATAAATTTTCATTCCCTTTCATTCATAAATCTCTTTTCCATTTCATTAATTGAATTTGTTCACAGAGAATTTTCCAGTGGTTTTTTTTAAGTGCACAGATCCTATTTAGATATAGCTTTTGCATTTAAATAAAGCAGAGAAATTACTTCCAGTCTCTATATCAAAAATCTGTTTCTATAATTAAATCAACTGTTTTTTTTTAATTGTTCTCACTGCCTTTCAAAGTGTAGGCATTCAAATTTGTGTTGAATGTATAAAGGATTCTATGATGTGATTCATTATTAAATTGCAAAATCAATTTCCCGTTTTCTTTTTTTTTTTTTTTGAATTTTGGCTTCACTTTTCCTAAATATGTTTCTTATCCAACTAGATTCTAACTCCTTAAAAAGTGGGTGGGTCTGTTTTATGTCTCCTCATATTACCTGAAAAATCTATCAATAATGGAAACAGAATCTATATATGCAACAGTATATCTGAAATTCTAATGACTAAACCAATCCTCATGACATCAATCGAAATTGTGTTCCTTGGAAACTTCATTTAGATTGCTTCTACGTATCTTTCCTTTTTTTTTTTTTTCTTTTTTTGAGAGGCAGATGGATAGTCAGAGGGAGAGGTAGAGAGAGAACCTGGAGCAGGCTTCATGCCCAGTGCAGAGCCCAACATGGAGCTTGACACAGGGCTTGACACAGGGCTGTGTGATAGCACAACCTTGAGCTCATAACCTGAGCTGAAATCAAGAGTCAGATGCTGGGGTGCCTGGGTGGCTCAGTGGCCTAAGCCTCTGCCTTTGGCTCAGGTCATGATCTCAGGGTCCTGGGATCAAGCCCCGCATCAGGCTTTCTGCTCAGCAGGGAGCCTGCTTCCCCCCCACCCCCCCGGTTCTCTGCCTGCCTCTCTGCCTACATGTGATCTCTGTCAAATAAATAAATAAAATCTTAAAAAAAAAACAAAAACAAAAAGAGTCAGATGCTTAATTGACTGAGCCACCTAGGTGCCCTTCTTTTCTGTTTTTTAAGATACATGTTAAAAAAAAAAACTTGTAATCCTCTGGTTTGGCCTTGATGCAAAATGGCATTCTTGGGAGGGTTTTGCTTGAGAAGACTCAGGCTGTATCTCTGTGACAGTGAAAGAGATTTGTTCATATCTGATTTTGCTTTTGAGGCATGGATACGTGAGAGTGTTCTTCATTATTTAGTTTAGGGCTTCAGTTAATAGAGTCAAGGCAAGAACTCTGTATTTAAACATTTTAGATTAATTCTTGGTATTCTGAGAAAATGTGGACTTTCAGCAAGAAATAAAGCAAAGAACAAACACAGACCAATGAGTCAATAAAGAAATATTAAAATGATTAAGTATGATAGTTATATAGCATTACCTCCAGGACTTAGGTTTGGATAGACTTCATTGATTTTTCTTGCAATCTTGTCCAAATTGCCTATACACTCTGTACTTTCTTGCAATGACTCGCTAGTATTTTGAATTCCACTTTGCAGAGATCATTATTTGCCTGAGTTTGAGATCTGTATGTAGCAAAACATTTTGCAAATGAAAGGAAAGACTGATTAAAATTTTATTAGCTGGAGCTGAATTCGCAGGATCACAGCTATGATAATATATTCTTCCCAGCAAAACAATAGGTTTGTTTTTGTTTTTGTTTTTTAATTCAAGAGGATTGAGATGTTTATTTGGGCAACCTCATTTGGTTGGCATGAAGGACAAGAAGGCTTACCTTTCTAATAATGAAAGTGTGGATATCCTGTCTTATGGAGACAGGTACTTGGACTTCATATAGGAAGGGATAATTCCAAAGAAATTCAAGTAAATTAAATATCGAAGAAACTACCATATGCCAAACATTCTATATTTTACATATGCTGTCTTGTTCAGTTCTAGCAATACTCTGTGGTATGAAGTATTATACCCCCGATCTTAAAAATATGGACCTAGGGTTCAGTGTAAATAGCTAGTAGACAGTAATGAAGCTAATAAGTAGCAACAGGATTTTAATTGAGGTATTTTGACCTTTTCTAGTTTGCTACCTTGCTTCTACACTTAGTGCTCTATGTAGTAAAATGTCATATTTATTTTTACAGGCTAATTCAACTTGCCCCTCATAGTATACAAAATCTAATTAGTTACAATGATTTAATATTATAATTGCATTTTTCAAGTCTATGCTGTACTCGAGCAATCCTAACAAAAAGTTCATGATACAGTTGATCAATGAGATATTTTGTGAAAGGTGATATGGATGTGAGAACAGACGCTGTATGCGTACTTCGCATATTCTGAGTGATCATTGGTCCTGAAATCCTCAGCATCAACAAGTTGACCCATATGTCACCAAATAAATAATTTGATGTTTGGAAGTTGGAATTTGATTTGTGATAATGCTTGGGATTTGAGCTTTGACCCATTGTCATTAGATATTAATGTTCTGTACCCAAGTAATAATTAAGTTTACGTTAGATTTTATTGGGATTTTGTTTACAAGGATGGACAGTCACTAAACCTTGCTAGGTTCACAAAAAGAATGCCTTAAATGAATTTCTTTAAAGATATGAAGTTAGATTCATATAGCGTAGCGAACAAGAATGAGCTGCATAGATTTTTCTGTTATTTTCTTTTTCATACATTCTTTTTTATTCAGTCTTCTACTTGGGTATCAGAATTTGTCAGAGGCTTGTGAGTAGATATCCATATATTAAAAGGGCACTCTATAAAATATAAACCAGGTTATCTAAAGATAAATCAGTCTCATATGTGACAGGGGGGTATCCACTAGAGAGATCTAACAGATTCACACAAAAATTCATACAAAAGCCTTTTCTAAAATAAGAATATCCATAATCACTACTAATTTATTCCATTAGGACTTAAACCATATGGTCCATGTTTATGAGTCAACACTGAATATTCCTCCCTTTTCTCTGTTCAGAATATGACACGGGGGAAGCTGTATGCAACACTGAGCTGCTTTAAAACGCAGTGGTCATGCTTAAAATGCACTATAAAGGTCACTGCTTGAAAAGGAATAAATGTTGAATCCCAAGGTATCCCTTCTTTGTTATCTACTGGAAAGCTCTTGGATGCAATATCACTGTAAGATTTATAGAATACGTAACACCATCTTCCACAGGGCAAAATTCATTCTGCTCAAGTACTCAATGTTTAATGACTTTCCTTTGGAAATTTTGGTTGCAGAGAGAGGCCGATGAGTAATTTGAAATGATCTAGAGAGATTTCAAAAATTCCACTTTCATTCCACAAAACACAAACACCTTATATAGAAATAATTTAATCAAGCACATCTAATTAGGCATTATATATTGAAGCTATGCATCAGTGATTGGAGTTGTATCAACGGACCGGTCTTTTATTGAATTCATAGTCTAAGTTCTTCACTAAAGATAAATGGGTTCCTTGTAGCCAAATGATATTTCACCTTGCATATGTCCTCTCCTTCTAAATGTTAATTCCATCATGAAGGCAGAGACTGTTTGTAAATATTATAAACATCTACCCTTTGCTTTGTTCAATCTCAGTGGTTATTCGCCTGCAATTAGCATCTCATCTTATGTCCCTAATTACTGGCAATGACAACATAAAATTTTAAATATACAATCTAGGGGAACAAACATTGGAATGGCTTAGAGACTTGTTTGCATAGTCCACCCTCCAGTGTGATTCTAAGAAGACACAAGTTGTAGTTCAGTAAATGAACAAATTTATTGAAATGAATATTTCAATAAAATCTACTGAAATGACTTTGTGTGCCATGCACTTTCTTGGGGGCTTTTACTGATGATTCAGCTCAGTTCTATTAAATCAGATGTTTCTCTCTCTCTTTCTCTCAGTTCTGTCTCCCTTACCACTCTCTTCATAGACATATAATTTGTAGTTTAAGAATTCCAGAAATATGTTTTGGAAGTTTTAAAGGAGAGCCTTATTTAAAGCAAAAATCTTGATTATTGGCAAAGGAAGAATACATATGCTATTTTCCTAATATTATGGATATTATATATCTTAACCTACAAAGCTCCTTTAGGCTGTACACTTCTGACAATAAACAATGAAATAGCAACATTGTAGAGAAGGGAAAACCTGATCCAGAGGCAAACCGATCAAAGTAGAGCTTGCTAAGTAGAAGAAGGAACATGAAAGATCACTGTTTACACTGAGCAGGTGCTGGGTAGAAGCTGAGATAGAAAAGAGTGAGAAAAGGAAGAAAATAGGATTCATGCTCCGCTGTTCCTGGAGTGAACGCTACAGCTGCCTACGGACCTAAAACAACAATGCCCAACCCACAGGGCACGGCATATCAGACCCAGGGCTGAAGTCACAAATACAGTACTAACTCTCTGTGTAGGAACTCTAAAACCCAAGAAGGTCATGGTAAAGTCAGCCTGTTCTTTTTCCTGACAGCCAGTGCAGAGAGCAGGGTACAAACTGAATTTGTTCACAGCTGTGAAACCCACTGATTGTTTCTACACAGAACAGTTGCCGGTGATGGAGATCATCAGCTGGAAGCTCTCAAAGCAGGAATTACAGACCTCATGCTGGTTAGTTCATGAAAGCAAGAGTTCCTACGACTGTGACCAAATAGATCCTACAAAGTACATGTTGTTCTAATGGGGTTGGGAAAGATATCAAATTCATGTTATTCCATCTATGTAATTGGCCGGTAGGACTGGGTCACTGCCAAGATGTAATTCACATTTGTGAGACTGGTATACTGTCCTACTTATAAATCATCCAACAAGAGAGGTGCTTAGCCTTCACTTGCCTTTTCTCCAACAGGAAAGCATCTGGATTTTTGGAGGAGGTAAATGGGAGGTAGAAAAATCGAAGTGTTTCTTAGGATTCCAACTTTGACTGTTAAAAGTTTTTTTCACAATAGCAACACGAATGGATAGTTATGATATTTAATAGTTAATAGCAGACACATACATAGATGGTCCTTTGTGCCAGACACTCTTAAGAACCTGGCGAATAATAACTACTTTCTTTTTGTTTTATAATTTTTAAAATTTTATTTATTTATTTGACAGACAGAGATCACAAGCAGGCAGAGAGGCAGGTAGAGAGAGAGAGGGGGAAGCAGGCTCCCTGCTAAGCAGAGAGCCCGATGCGGGGCTCGATCCCAGGACCCCAGGATCATGACCTGAGCCACCTGAGGCTTTAACCCACTGAGCCACCCGGGTGCCCAATAATAACTACTTTCATTCTCATAACAACCCTATGAGGTAGATACGAATTAGGAAACGAGTGATCAGCAGAGATAGGATTTGAACCCATGGAGTTTCGCTCCAAATTTGGTGCTCTTAAACATCTGCACTGACATTCTAGGAATAGGAATAGACAAGTGACAGTAATATAGGTACATTAGTTAGGAATCTTGATGGCAGGCAAGACAAAGAGACTGGCTAAGAGAAAGTCTACGTTCTAAAAGGGTGAAAAGCCTGGGGTGCAGAAGAACCCTGGAGGAACAAAAATGAGGAAGTAAGGAGTACAATAACTAGTTCAGAGTCATTCCTCTGAGATGATTAACCAACTTTTAATGCTGAACCTGCAGCCCTGCAAAAGATTTGAAATCTCAGAATTGGAAGAATTCAGTGAGTGTGTACTGCTTAACACGTCTGGGCTCTCCTTTCCTCCCGTACTCAGAAGGTGATTCTGGAATGATGTCTCTCCTAACACTATGAGACAAAGGGCTTTGTCAAAAAGAAATGAAGATTGTTATTAGCAAGTGGGGGTGGATATTAGGCAGCCAGTATAACCCCAAAGTTCTTCACAATAGACAAGTCCACATGCTTGTAACTATAATCTTTTTAACTGCTGGGAACAAAACTGGGCTGTGTAAAGGAGCAGCTCAGCGTGGTTTAATTGTGGAACAGTTAAACAATTAAACAAGTTAACATTCAGACACATTCAATGCACGAGCTGTTTAATCCCTCTGACCTTGGTTTCCTCAGTTATAAAATAGTGTTAGTAATCATATCTATTGCACAGAGTTGTTAGGGATTCAATGAAATAACATGCAAAGTGTCTTTGTTAGTATGCTCTCAGTAATTGTTCAATTTCTGAGTCCTTGTATGTTAGTAGAATTTAATAAAAATAACTGTCTTTTACTGGATGCTGTTTATACACTCTACTAAGCTTTTAAAGTACTGTTTCTTGCTTTAATCTTAGAAGTACCCTGTAACAATGGATTCCATCATACTCATTTATAAATGGAAAAACTAAATCTGAAAGAAGTCAACTGATTTCTCCAGCACCAGGTTGCTTATAAGTAGTAGTGCTAAAATTCAAACCAAGAGCTATTGCTAAAATCATTCTTCTTAAGCCCCCCATAACACCATCTTTTGTTAAAAAAAAATTAAAAAAAAGAAGAGAAAGAGATTGTAATACTATAGCAAAAGGATGATGTCCATATTTTAGCATGCATTTTTTTTTTAGTAACTAATAGAAGGAGTCTTTGGCAACTTGAAATCTAGAAATAAGTTAATGAAATTGTTTTCCTTCACTAAGAATGACTGTGGCTATTATTGGCTCTGTATTCTGGATCTTAGCATTTTTGAAGAGAACACTGGATTTATATCTTATTTTCTTATTTATGTTAGAATAGACCAACATTCAATCACCTAAGGCAAAAGTTCAACTCCTATAAGTGATTGAAAATGTTGATGCCAGCCCAGACCTTTATAAACAAAGCCAAACTTCTACTTACTTGGTATAGCTTGTCACCCTTGTAAGTAAAGAGCACCTAGAGAAAGCTGACAACTATTTTAATAACTGTTTTGCTGCTGGGCTATGGAAAGCATCATTAAATCTATAGTAATAGGCCAAGCAGAAGGAAGCACATGGCATGAGCTATAGAGAAGCCATACTATCTAGTAAGAATTTCTCAACACCCTGACATTGGTTCCTTATATTTTTGCTAAATTCGTATGGGCCCCAGAAATGCAGAACTCTCTGTATTATCCATTAGCCTGTAACATAATGAGGCCATAGGAAGTTGAATGGCTGTTTTATTTTCTTCAGAAAGTATTTGCCACAATAATTTTCTTTAGGTACATAAAATGGAAGGCCAATTATTGGCTCACTAATTGTGAGTGAGAACATATTTTTATCATAAACAAAATATCTTAATTCCTATTTGAAACATTAAAAGTGCCCAATAATTACTGGTTGAAAACAAATGAACACATACACCTCTTATTCTTTCCACTTTAGAATCACATCTGCTGTAAGAAGAATTCTCACTTCCATTGATTTAAAATTGAGGAATTAAATGAAAAAATCCCAGAAATATAAGATGAATCAATGGAGGATTTATCAGATAACTCTTTTCTATCTTAGGTAATTACATAACCCTTGTGGAAACTTGAATTTATCCACATTTTTACCAAAATACCAGCATGAAGTCTGTAATGCATCTACTTTCATTGCTAATTGGCAAAGCTTTGGCAGAATGTACTTGCTTGTTAAGGTTGTCATAAATTATCAAGATGGCTTCTAACTTCGAGGGCATGAAAATGTTTTCAGTTATTCAGTCAGAAGATGAACTATGCCAGTGGTGTCATAAGTGCATACATACTTAGTTGTTGCATCATGTCCTGTGAAGTTCAGACATCAACCTTTTTGGTGTATATGGGACTAAGTATTCTCCACGAGTGCACTTATGTGTGCACTCAAATATTCTGATTATGGGGTGCCTTGGTGGCTCAGTCAGTTAAGTGTCTGCCTTCAGCTCAAGTCATGATCCCAGAGTCCTAGAATTGAGTCTCACATCAGGCTCAGACCCACATCAGGCTCTCCTCTCAGTGGAGAGCCTGCTTCTCCCTCTCCCTCTGCCTGTAGCTCCCCCTGCTTGTGTGCTTGCTCTCTCTCTCTCTCTGCCAAATAAATAAATAAATAAATAAATAAATAAATAAAATATTCTGATTAGACTTCATACAATAAATGATTACCTAGAAGACAGTCGAACATAGAATAAAGAATGGTAGTGGGTATTAAGGAGAGCACATATTGCATGGAGCACTGGGTGTGGTGCATAAACAATGACTCTTGGAACACTGAAAAAATAAAATTAGATTAAAAAAAAGTTGCACACACACACAAAAAGAATGCATTGCTGAGGAATTAAAAACCTATAAGTTACACTCAATTCTTTTTTTTTTTTTTAAAGATTTATTTATTTGAGAGTGAGAGAGAGACCAACCCCAGGGGAGGAGGGGTGGTGATACAGAAAAAGAGAGAGAATCCCTGAAGTAGACTCCCCACTGAATATGGAGCCATACTTGGGGCTCAACCCCAGGACCCTGAGATCACAACCTGAACCAAAACGAAGAGTTGGCCACTCAACTGCCAGCCACCCAGGTGCCTACCCTCCATTCTGATATTGATCTTCTAATGTGGTCTTAGACAAGACACCTAGTAAACTTTCAGGATCTTAATTTCTTAATTTCCTTATCCATAAAATGTAGGTAATGATATTTGCTTTCAGGGATATTATGAAGGTCAAATGAAGTAATAGATGTAAAAGTGCTTTTAATCATGTATTAATATTACTATATTAATATTAATATATAGGTTGATATATTAATAGGTCAATATATTAATAGGTTAATATAATATAATAATTAATGGGTTAATATAATAATTAGTAGGTTAATATATTAATATGTTAATATGTTAATGTATTAATATTACTATATAGGTTTTAAAGATTTAAGTAAAACTCTTTTAAGTCATTTTGAAGGCAGTTTTTCTAAAGTATACTCACCCATAGTCATGGATTAATCAATAGAGAACTGTCAACATAAATTTCAGTGGAAGATTGGCAACTGCTGTTTACTTTTTAGGTGACACGGCAACATAATCATCTTAGGTCTGGGTTCCTTGGAAGCAAAGCCTGAGATGAGTATTTATGTGCGCGTGATTTATTGAGGGAGTGTGGAAAACAGGATCAGCAAAGCAGTGGTTTCAGTTGAGGTTTACCCTCCAACTGGAGCAGAAATGGAATTATGTCACTTGGAGGCAAACTCACCTTGGGTACCTCCATTTCAGCCAGTCATTGCTTGCAGGCTACCCCTAGGGTAGAGGATAACTTCAGCGGCATTTCCCCATTGCCTCAATGATCATCCATGCTAAGGAGACTTCCAGCCAGTGACAGACATTTTTAGGAGGAGGGTCCATCTGCGAGCTATTAGTGGCAAACCGTCACAGCACGTGGACATGAAGGGCACCTAACTGCTTACTGGGATTTGGGTGGACCACCAACAATCTTTACTTCGCTGACCCATACCTTTGTCCTCCCAGACAACACATGTTGACCACTCCTTGTATATGGAATAGCTCATGCTTACCCTCCGGGTATGTCAATTTTACTCAATTCTACTTTTTCCTTTCTGGACTGCATGATAAACCTGTGTAATTCTAGATAATGATGGTTGCTATATGGTGAAGTGGTCAAGATCTCTGTAGATAAAACTGTGACAAAGAATACAAAGAATGCCTGCTTCTGTCACGGGAACCTATTTATATGTATGTGCTTTTGTTATTGTAGAAGGAAAAAATGCCACCCAGAAGACTCGTGTAGCACATGTCAGAGATTACATTCATTGTCTCAGAAAAGAGGCAGTATCTGGAATAGCTGCCATGATTGTAAATATCACTAGAGCAAGTTTTACTCACTGCCTGCCATCCTCCATGTTCATTCATCTCCTGCCCATATATACGCTAGTATTTGTAGGAATCCGGATTCCTGAATCTTTGGTGACAATCATTTCCTGCAATCCCTTCAAAAATCAGGCATTGCTTTGCTTTACTGTTTCAGCAGGGACTTCCACATTACTCTTTCCATGGGGTGGAATGGGATAAAGTTAATCCTTCTACCAGAACTTCCCACCACCGCGTTCCAGTTTTTACTTTTCCCTACAGGACTTATCATGACCCAATATATTTTTATTTTGAGTCTGCTTATTGTTGGTGTCTGCCCACAACATTCTAAACTTCGCGAGGATAGAGATGATTTTTTGTTGTTGTTGTTCACTGCAGTTTGGCTAGCCCCTGAAAGAGTGCTGGCCGCAGAGTAAGCATTTAATAAATCTTTGTTGAATGGGTTACTTACCCTAAATTTTAAAAAGAGACTTCTAGCACTCAACTTTAGTTTGTATAGAATAATTTGGAGACAAGCTTTAGGCAATCAACCAAGGAATAAACCACTGAAACCTGCCAGCCTCTCAAGCTCTCATACCAACTTGTTAAGTGCATACACATTAATAATTTCAGCACAATCTAAATTTACATTATTACCTAATTGTTTTAAAACAATGAAAATCGGGGCACCTGGGTGACTCAGTTGGTTAAGCACAGCTGTCTCAAGATTTTGACTCAGGCCATGATCTCAGTGTCCTGAGATGGAGTCTTGCCTCAGGCTCCTGGATGGGTGTAGAGTCTGCTTAGGATTCTTCCTCTTCCTTTACCCCTCCCCCTGCTCTCCTTCTCTTTATCTCTCAGAAAGAAAATTTTAAAAGTAGAAAATAAAAAAGAAAAAAAACAATGAAAGTCATTTCTTTGAATCTCTAGACTTTAACAGATGGCAAATAAAGTCTTAATTTTTGTGGTGGTGTGTAAATCTTCATATCCCAAGTTTTATTTTATAATTGGTCTCTATGATTTACTAGAATTCCATGCTAGGTATGTTTTTGTGTTCAGTGAAGAGAGATATGAATGGGCTTGAATATTGGTCTTGCTACAGTTTTTGGTTTAAAATCTAGTTTGTCTGATAAAAGTATTGCTACTTTGGCTTTCTTTTGATGTCCATTTGCATAATAACTGTTTCTCCATCCCCTCATTTTTCTTTTAAAGATTTTAGTTATTTATTTGAGAGAGAGAGTATAAGAGAGAGGGGGGGTAAGCATGAGCAGGTGAGAGAAGCAGATTTCTCCCTGAGTAGGAAGACGGATGTGGGGCTCAACCCCAGGACCCATGAGATCATGCCCTGAGCCGAAGACACCTGCTGAACTGACGGAGCCACCTGGCACCTCTCCATCCCCTCACTTTCAATCTTGAGGTGTCTTTAGGTTTAAAATGAGTCTCTTACAAGCAGCGTATAGATGGATCTTTTATTTTTTTTTAATTCATTCTGACATCCTATTTCCTTTGATTGGAGCACTTAGTACATTTACATTCAGAATAAATGTTGACAGATAGCTATTTAGTGCTATTTTATTACTTGTTTTGTCATTGTTTCTGGGGGTTTTCTCTATTCCTTCTAGTCTTTGTCATTTTAGTTCTTTCCTTCCCACTCAGAGTCCCCTTAAATATTTCTTGCAGAGCTGGTTTGGTGGTCACAAACTCCTTTGGTTTTTGTTTGTCTAGGAAACTCTTGATCTCTCCTTCTATTCTGAATGATAGTCTTGCTGGGTAGAGGATTCTTACCTGCAGATTTTTCCCTTTCAGCACACTGAATACCTCATGCCACTTTCTCTGGCTTGCCAAGTTTCTGTGGAGAGATCTGCTGCTAATATTATTGGTCTCTCCTTGTATGTTAGGGACTTCTTTTCTCTTGCTGCTTTTAGTTTCTTTTCTTTTCTTTTTTTTCTTTATGACTAAATTTCACAAATTTAACTACAATATATCTTAGTGTTGACCTACTTTTATTGATTTTGATGGAAGTTCTCTGTGCCTCCTGGATGTGGATGTCTATTTCGTTTCCCAGATTAAGGAAGTTTTAGCTATAATGTCCTCAAATAAAACTTCTGGTCCCTTTCCTCTCTTTTTCTTCCTCTGGGACTCTTATTATACAAATATTAATGGATTTGATGGAATCACTCAATTGTCTATGTCTACTTTCATGATCCAAAATTCTATCTCTATTTTTTATGGAGTTTCATTATTTTTCATAATTCTCTTTTCTGTATTACTTATTTGTCCTCTGTTTCTTTTTCCACTATTGTTGTCATTATATCCAGTCAGTTTCAAATCTTGGTTATTATATTTTTCATTTTGGCCTGAAGGTTTTTTAGCTCTCTCTCTCTCTCCATGGAACACATCATCTCTCTGATGACTCTTGGTTTCAGCTCAGGTCGTAATCTCAGGGTTATGAAATTGAGCCCCACATGGAGCTTCACGCTTGAGATTCTTCATGCTTCATGGGATTCTGCTTGAGATTCTTTCTGTCTCCCTTTGCCCCTCCCCCTGCTTGTGCACATGCTCTCTCTCTCAAATAAATAAATAAAATCTTTAAAAAATTAGAAAGCAGACTTGGTTCAGGCTGAAACTAAAGGGGAGCCCAGCTTTGTCATGTGAACATTTACTCTAGAATGCCACTATAGCTATTGCTTTTAACCCTAGGAATTTGGTGTAGTGGTTCTGGACCCTGTTAAATCTGAGCACAGACCGCCATATCACTGAATATTCAACTGAGCCATTAATTTCATTAAAATAATCTCTTATAGGGCTACCTGGGTGGCTCAGTTGGTTGGTCATCGAATTCTTGATCTCAGCTCTGGTCATGATCTCAAGGTAGTGGCATTGAGACCTGTTTTTTATTTATTTATTTTTATTTATTTTTTGTTTAAAGATTTTATTTATTTATCAGAGAGAGAGGTGGGGAGAGAGTGAGCACAGGCAGACAGAATGGCAGGCAGAGGCAGAGGGAGAAGCAGGCTCCCTGCTGAGCAAGGAGCCCGATGTGGGACTCGATCCCAGGACGCTGGGATAATGACCTGAGCCGAAGGCAGCTGCTTAACCAACTGAGCCACCCAGGCATCCCGAGACCTGTTTTTTAAAAAAAAATCTAATAGAATGCTATGCCTTTGTGTGAATTCTTAAGTTTTAAAATCTTGGAAGGAGCATACAGTTGGCTCTGTATTTTAATTTCTAGGGTTTGGGGAAAGGTGTTATCTTCCTTGGTTGACTTCTGCAGAAGTAGACAAAGCTTTGTCTTCTGTCTGTCTTGGAATTCTTCCACAAATAGTAAGGAACTCAGTGTGAAAAATATCTAATATAACCAACATGGTAAATGCTAGTTGAGTTTCAAAAAGATCAAAAGACTTAATCATAATAAATGAGGGAATGTGTGATACAGGTGAAAGCTAGTGGTCAGATATCCTAATTCCTAGTCCAGTGATTATTTTACTAAATTAGATCATCTTTACGGCTTGGAGGAGCTAACCAAGAAATAGTTAACAGACTTCCTCACAATGCATGAACAGGAAGGCTACTCCCTACTTTAGTCATGCATTACAATTCAATGTATTAAAAAATTGTTACCTCACGCAAATAGTTTCACTTCTCTGAGTTTCTCTAATTCTAAAGTGGGGATCATAGGCTTATTTGCCACCTTAGGAAGTTGTTACAAAATATACATATAAAACTCTATATTAATATATGGAACGTTTTAACCTGATTTGTGATCATATGAGCAGGAATGGTTTTTAATATAGGTCTACACATTCAGCCAACACTCAGTTTGGTAGTACTTGTTTTTGAAATACTGAAATCCTTCCATACTATTGCCCTAAGTCACTTACAAGTCCATCTGCTTCTTCCACAACCTTCCCAAGAAGGATCCATCATTTAAAATAGAGTAACAGTAAGTACAAATCCTCCATAATCCTTCTCCAATACAATGAGTGTCCCTTATAATTGCTGTATATCTACATGACTACTTGTTAAATATTTTGAGTATTATCCCTCTTCATTCTGCATTACGTATATGCACATATAATGTATCATGACATATATACATGCACACACACGTATAAAAGTATACTACATGATTCATATCCAGTATGTATCTGTATATATAAAAACCCATTATGACTTCTCATTTTCAGCTTAATGTAGGTATTAAAAAAGGAAATAATCCATTTGAGGAGCAATTGATACAAGGGTTCTATTTTTCCTTTTTTCTTTCAGTGAATTGTATAATGTTGGCTATTTACTTAGATGCAATTAGTTTTCTAATTGTTCTCGGCTTTACTCAACCAAGATAAAAATCACCATTAAACCGTGAGCCTTGTGGAGAAATAGGAAGATTGTGACTCTTACAAGTAGTAATGGCTTCTGAATAGCATCTTTTCAATATAGAGTTATATCCTCTATTTTCAGATTGATTTTCCTCAAGTGAGTCATAGCAAGTTAATGGACATCTGCCATTAGTGACCACAGCTTTCTGTTATGGGCAGTAAAGGGCATCACTGAGTACACATATGACATCATGTTCCCTGACACTGGGGAGGGAGGGAAAGAAGAAAATGTCCTTACCTGTCCTTTCATGTCCATTTATAATTCAAATGAATTTCTGCATCTAGCCCTCCCTAGTTTTCATTAACAGTTTCATCCATAAGTGAAATATGCAGCTGCCTATATTGGTATTATGGGGGTGGGGGGGACAAGGCGCTGAAAATATCTACACACCTCTCCATTTGGCCACAAAACTTGCATTTCCTGTTGGATGCCCAAGACTGTATCTGTTAAAACATTCAAAGTATCCTCTCTGATGACTCTAGCCCTTGGAAACTTTATGGAAGATGTCATCAATAGCAACCATTTACCACCCTTTGAATGGTGTTTCCGATAAAATCATCACAACTTGTATTAAACGAGACTTCATTATGGGAAGCTACATAGTGGGAAGCAAATATGTAATGGATCAGCTACTCTATTCCTATCACTACACTAACTACAATTGCTAACTCCTCTACCCTTCATCTGACAATCGTTTATAATCTCTTATCTATGGTCTGGAACATTGTGGATGCAGATAGTAAAAACACCAATGGGAGGACCTGAAGCAAAATGACAAACTGGGAAGCCCCAGTCTCTCCTTCCCACATGGGAATATCAAAGAAACAGCTGAAGATGGGCTAATGTAATTTTGTCAAAGGTCAGGAAATCAGTCAGGGATCTGCAGCAGACAAGTGAGCACTCAGTCAAGACAGTGTTACCCTCAGAGAGGTAGGAGATTTTGTGGCACTTGTACTCACCCTTGCTCTCTTCCCTCCCCTGCAGGGCATGGGGCACGTTGAGGGAAGCAGCAATCTCCCAGTTCCCTTGGACAAGCTGAGTATAGTGGGCTTGATCTGCACGGTTCTAACCAGTTTGGGGGCTGCCCCCTTGATCTCTGTGTCTCCTAGCCCAGAGGCAAATATGGCACAGATCAGATGTCAGGCTGGGAGAAGACTCTGGATGCTAAGGACATGCTTAGTGAAAACCACAAGAGTGCTACTGACCCAGAGATACCTGGAGCAAGAGACTATTGATTGGGAAATGCAATAGAACAGGTAAATCCCCAAGAAGAAGCAGGGAGGAGAATACTAAGGAAATTAAGACATTTAAAAACATCTGTGTATACCAGGGAAGCACAAACATAGGCCCAAAGAGGACACATACTTCGCAAAGGCCTGACAGAAACCTTTAGCCTTCACCATGGGCTGACATCAAAGCTCAGAACGTGTCTGGCTAATTAGGGAAGTCTTTTCTTGGATATGACACCAAAAACACAAGCACAAAAGAAAAAAGAAAGAGATAAACTGGGCTACATAAAAATTAAAAACTTTTGTGGCATCAAAGGATACTGTCAACAGAATAATAAAGCACCCTACAGAATGAGAGAGTATATTTACAAATCTTATATAAGGTTAAAGGATTAATATTCATAATATATAAATAAATCCTAAAACCAAACAACCAAAACCAACAAAACATCCATATTTAAAAATGGACAAAGTACTTGAATGGAAATTTCTCCAAGGAAGATAGACAAATTGCCAATCAGTGCATAAAAAGATGCACACAGTCTTTAAGGAAATGCAAATCAAAGCCATAATGAAATACCACTTCACACCCATTAGGGTGACTTTTATCAAAAACAAAACAGACAACAATAAAAACAAAAATAGGAATGACAGATGTTGGCAAGGATGTGGAGAAAAGGGAACTCTTGTTCATTGCTGGTAGAACTGTAAAATGGTACAGCTGCTATGGAAAACAGTTTGGAGATTCCTCAGAAAGTTAAAAATAGAAATTCCATTTCTGGGTATATACTCATAAACTTAAAGCAAGAACTCAAACAGCTGTTTGTACACCCATGTTTGTAGCAGCATTATTTGCAATAGTTGGCAATTTGAAATAACCTAGGTGTCCACCAATTGATGAATGGATAAACAAAGTGTGATGTAAAAAATGAAATATTTTTCATCTCTATGTAGGAATTCTGACACATGCTACAATGTGGATGAACCTTAAGAACATTATGCCAAATTAATAAGCCTGTCACAAAAGGGCAAATAGTGTACAATTCCAATTCGATGAGGCACCAGGAATGGTCCGATTTAGAGACAGAAAGTAGAATGGTATTTGCCAAGGGCTGGGGTGAGAGAAGAATGGGAGTTTAACAGTTTCAGTTGGAGAAGATAAAGAAAATACTGTAGGTAGATGGTATTGAGAGCTGCACCACAATGCAAATGTACTTAATGCCACTAAACTATACACTTAAAAAATGGTTAGACTGGTAAATGTTAGATATATTTTATCACAAAAAATTGCAAAATACACTGATGGTGTGAACTCTGCCTGGTCTTGAAGACAAATTTGTATTAAATGGTGTCTAATTTGTGTTACAAAGGTAATGCAATAAGTAAAGGACAAAAATACATGGAAGAAAAAAAACCCTGCTCAAGTGAATTGCAGACATGTGAGGTAAATATTGAATAATTCTATTAGAAATATGTCCGCAGAGCAGAAAACGAGATTATAAATTACACCTAGGAGATAGGATCTTAACCTGAAGGTAGTGGTAGGTTATTGATGGGGTTGAAGCAAACCAAGCATGAGCAGATTTCTCAGTTACAATGATCAGTCTGCAAACTTTGTAGAATAATGATTTTCAATAGGCAACCTTGGAGGTGTGGAGGCCCCTGGTGGTGCATAAGAACAATAGAAGTGTATGAGGGCACTAGATATTTAAGATGCAAATCTACAGGATGTGGAACATGATTAGAAACTATCTGGGTATAATGAAGGAGGAGAAGAATAGTATGATTCCTAATTTCTATTTTGATCCAGTAGAACAGTTTTATCCGTCATAAAGATAATGAATCAAGAGGAAGAATATGTGTAAAGTTCAAAGTGGTTGAGATAAGTAAGATAGTGATTTGTTTAGGTTTAACTTCAAACTTCTAAAAACTGAGGGACTTTGTGAGACATCGAGAGTGAAATGGTTAGTAGGAAATTTAACATATGAAATTTTAGAGGAATGCCTGTTTTAGTGATGTATTTTTGCCAATTACCAGTTCACAAGTAGTAGTTGAAACCATGAGTATGTTTTTAATCACAAAGGGAAAGTATAATAAAACAGCATACTAAGAAGAACAGAAACCTTGAGAACTCCTGCACTAGAAGAAGACCTTGTAAATCCTCAATAATTAAGGCAGTGCGGTACTGAGATGCTGAAAAAAATCAGAGAAGTGAAACTATATAAAAAGTTCAGAAAAAGAATCAAATACTCAATGGAAATTTAATATATGATAAATTTGAAGCTCAAAAAAGTGCAGAGGGGTATAGACTTTTAAGTAAATCATATCGGATCTTTGGATAGATATCTAGACAAAATAAAGCTGGTTTCTATGCTTTCATTTTCTCTCAGTTTCATATCTATTCTTATACCCTCTGCTGTGCAACTCTGAGCCTCAGATTTGTAAATAAGATTTATTCCTTACCGGGTGTTTCATGTTATGTCATATCCATGAGTGGCCAGCACTAGACAGAAATTGTTGGTCAGGGGTAGGAAAGAAGGGACTACTCCCCCACCCCCGCCCCGTTCTTATTAATATCACCCAGCAATGGCTCTTTCCTTGACACTTGGGATGAGCTTCTGTTTCTTGTGAAGCAGTCACATTCAATGAGTTTATTTAGGGGTCCAACCACTGCTGGGAAGTGGTCTTGGTTCAGAAGTCCAAATCTAAATATGCAGAATCCCTTCTTTGAATTCCTAGGTTCTGAGAGCCCCGTCTAATTTCCATTCTTTGTATCTTCAGGCCTAGGACTACCATCTGCTTCCTGTAATCATTATTTATTACTTCAATGTTTTTGTTTTTGTTTTTAATTGTTTAACTCTTCAATCCTTTTGAGACCAACTTTCTCTATTTTTTTTTTTTTTTTTTTTTTTTTTTTAGCTAAAAAACGCCTTCCTGTTTCTTGTTATGGTATGTAAGAGTCTTCGAAGTTACTATTCTGTCCTAACAGCAAGAGAAAAACTTAACTAAAAAATAAAGAACTCTTCATAGATCCACAAGAAAAGGTATTATTCAAGGCAAACTACTGCCCTCAAAATTGTGGAGACTGACAGTTACACAGAATTACAATTTACCTGGGCATTTTATAACGATGAAGGGATTAATTCTCTAAGAAGACATAACAATCTGTAGTGTGTATTTGCTTACCAACAAAATGTCAAATGATGTGAGGCAAAAACTGATAAAACTGTAAGGAGAAATGGATGATTTGACTATTATAATTGGAGATTTGCACACCCCTCTACCAGAAATGGATGAATTTAGCAGGCAGAAAATGAGTAAGGACATAGTTAAGCTCAACAACACCATCAATCAATTATGAACATCTACAGATTACTTCATTCAACAGTAGCAGAATATACATTATTTTCAATCTTATATGGGACATTACCCACGATAGATCACACTGTGGGTCATAACACTTAAATATATTTAAAAGAAAAGAAATCATATATTGTCTACTTTCAGACCACAATGGAATTAAACTAAAAATGAGTAACAGAAAAATAGCAGGAAAATACCAATATGTGTGTTGATATAACAACACAACTCCAAATAACACATGAGTCAAAGAAGAATACCAAGAGAAATTTGAAAGTAATTTGAATGAAACTGACAATACAACTTATCAAAATTTGTGGGATGCAGCAAAAGCAGTGCTTAGAGGGAAGTTTACTGAATACATATGTTGGGAAAAAGAAAGATCCAAAATCAATAATATAAGGTTCTACCTTAAGAAACTAGAAAATAAGAGTAAATTAAATCCAAAGTAAGAAAAAGAAAAATTATATGAACTAGATCAAAGTCAATGAAATTGGAAACAAATCAATGGAGAGAATCAATGATGGCTCTTTGGAAAGATCAATAAAATTGATGAGGCTTTAACCAAGTTAACTAGGAAATAAAGAGAAAAGACAAATTACTAATATCAGAAGTGAAAGAATGACTGTTACTACATGGACATTAAGAGGATGAAAGATGGGATGCTACAAACAACTCAACGACCACACGTTTGATAACCTATGTGAAATGGCCCAATTCCTTGAAAGACATAATTTGCCAAAACTCATACAAGAAGTATACTAATTAGTCCTATATTTGATAAGGAAAAAAAATGAATCTACAATTAATAACTTTTAAAATAGAAAGAACCAGGCCAGGTGGGTTCACTGATGAGTTCTACCAAATAATTAGGAAATTATACCAATTGTCTACAAATTTTTTTAGAAGATAGAAGCATAAGGAATACTTCCTAACTCTTTGTATGAGATCAGCATTATTACCCTAATACCAAAACCAGGCAAAAACTCCAGAAGAAAACAATAGATTATTATCTCTAATGAACATAGATGAAAAAATCTTCCACAAAATATTAGCAAATTGAATCCAACAATGTATAAAAAGAATTATACATTGCAATCAAGGGGGATTTATCTCAAGTATGCAAGGCTGGCCCGGGGCCTGAGAGTCAGCACTGGAATACACCCAGTGAAGGACAGAAATTAAAGTACACGTTTAGAAACTATGACAGTAATTTGAAATTAACAAGACATTCATGCCTTTGTTCATTTTTCCGGTTTTCATTTCACAAAATAAATCATCAACTACAAATTGAGATAAAAAACTCATCTTCCTCACACATTGTTTGAGAAGTATTGGATTAGATTTGGGATATGCAGGCTTGAGGATATCCAGGGGACTTGGGGTGAGTGGGGAGAACCAGATATGAGTAGAAGCCAATATGGGGTACATGACCAGGTTTAATAATATATAAATCTGCAGATTCTGGGGAAGACTGAGAGGATAGGAACCAGACCAGAAACTTTTCCCTTGTTATCATGAAGTGAAGTTAATAATAGATTGCTGTTTTCTGCATCTTTATATAGAAATACAAATAATAAGTGTCTTCCACTTCTCTGAGTATTACGTAAAAAAAGTTTCCCTAGTGCAACACAGCTGACCTCTTAGATCCTCCACCCAGGAAAAGAAAGCGATTTCTTCTTGAAATCGGAAGAAGTTTTGGGGGATCACTTACCCTCAAGAAACACACATTGTACATAATTCCTTTCTGAAATGATTTTTGAAGGCACAGTTTCTCAAAGGGGTTAGTCTGTGATGTACACTGCCCTCATTTGAACAAATAAGCCTATCTCAGTCATGAATAAGTGTTATATCAACTTGGCTAACAAATATGGTCATATTCTCTAGTATTATCAGTTTAATCAATAATAAAGGTGATTATTTTTATCTCAATTCATCAGATCCTGGTATTTATTTTTCAGTTGGCCCTGAAGAAAGGTCTTAAAGCAGTTTATGGGTCACAAAAGTTCTAGAAACTACTGCCTTAGAATCATAAATGTTCATGGCTCTTTTCAGGAGTTCACTTAGCTTTCTACTGATCAGAAAGATGTATTCAATTTCCATACCTTTGTGCTTTTGCAAATGGTTAGCCTTATATACTATAGTTTCCTCCCAGTGAATTACAGTATCTGTCAAATAGAACTAATCAAATTGCAATTTTGCAAAATTATAACTTTGTGATTAATAAATAGTACTGTGTCAGCAGAAAGAAAAAGTGCTCAGAAGTGAGAAAGTTATATATGAAAACAAATAGATTCCTAAATTTACATGGTCATTTCAGGCAGGATAGGAACTGAAGTCATGCATTGCTAGGATATTTGCTTAATAACCAATGATAAATCCCCATTTTTCATCATTCATAAACTCAATGAGCTGTTATGTCTTTCTGAATTGACATACCCAAATTTCTTCATTAAAATTTATTTTATATTTTCATCTAGTTCTTCATAATTGAATTGTAGACTATATTTTCTCTTCCTAAGATATAAATAGGCCTTAAAAATATTTTTTAATTTCTGGAAGCTGTCTGATAGACATGATTTTTTAAACTTTACCTGCTATATGTGCTTCTCTTGAATACCATAATGTAACTTTCTACAGAAATAGTTGGTTTGTTAGGAAAAATAAAATGTTGGACTGAAGAAACTGCTTCCTAAAATTCTTCTAAACCTTTTCCACTAAATGAAACATAGATAGAAGGTAGGTATCTTTTAACAGGTTTGTTAATGTTTTTATTTAATTACTGGCAAAGAGAATATACTCAAAAAGATTGAGAGGCATGCTTATTAATTCTGAATATGTGGAAAGCTACAAAATAAGTGAAAAGGTAAGTACCTTCTAAACCTTCATCACATAGTCAAGAGAAGTTTGGTTATGTTTTGTATTAATTTGACCATGTAATATCCATTCATTCAGCATTCACTTAATGCTTACTATATGAACAGCACTGGAAGTACAGCATGGTCTTTACCTTGGAAAAACATGATAAATTGCCAAAATGAGATATATAAAAATACAATCGAGATATGATGTGACAAATAATCTAGAGAAAGAGAACACTGTGAAAGCAGAGACACAAGACAATTTTCCTTGAGTTTACATAGTAAGGTGATATTTCATTTAGATCTTGAAGGATGGATATGAATTTCCCAGAAGAATAATTTTTGTAAGTAGGCTTTTTCAGTAAGTGTATCACTTCAAAAGCTGTGTTATATAATGGAAGCCAGAAACATTTCCCAGGTGATTTGAGATAAGGATAGAGGGGTGTTTGAAAGTGAGCATGGAGAGAAAGTTTGGTACCAGATGGGAAGATCTTATATTGGAATTCATTCTGGTGTGGAGCCAAAGAAATGTTAATGCAGAAACAGAAAATGGCTGTATCTTTCTTTGAGAGATAATTTTGTCAGCACTGAAAAGGATAGAGGAAAATTTTAAATGATATTTTAAAAAGTATATATGGAGTTCATTTATAATAGAGACTTAATAATTTTCAGCTAAAATACCAAGTGAAGAACCACTGCCAGATAATGTTTTATATACATATTAGAATAGAGTAGAACCTACCTGAATAGTATAGTCAAGATTCATATACATTCACCAAAGAGTGGTAGTTATTACCTAAAGACTGGGAAATGGTGCTGTGCCTCTAAATATCTAACATTTTCCTTTTTTGCCCTATACTTATGCTTTGTTATATTTTTCTATTTGTTTTCTTTAAAATGAGCAGATATTATATTTCAAATTGCTTCTGCCTCTTCTTCCATCTAAGCATCTTCTGAACTAAATCTTCTGCCTTCTATTCCCACTTTTAAGAGACCATCTGGATAATCTATAATAATCTTCATATTTTAAGGTCAGCTGATTAGCAACCTTAATGCTATTTGCAACATTGATTTCTTTTTTTCATGTAATGTTACATATTTACAGGTGTAACACCAGGAAGTGAAGAAATAAGAACCAAAATCTAGATTATCACAGGATCCAAGCCTTTTTTTTTTTTTTTTTGCATGTGCATTTCCAGTTTTCTAACACATTTTTTTCAAAAAGACTATTTGTTTACCATTGAATTGCTTTTTCATCCTGTTGAAAATTAATTGAGCATATAGATTTGGATGTTATTTCTTTTTTTTTTTTAAAGATTTTATTTATTTATTTGATAGACAGATCACAAGTAGTCAGGCAGAGAGAGAGGAGGAAGCACGTTCCCCGCTGAGCAGAGAGCTGGATGCAGGGCTTGATCCCAGGACCCTGAAACCATGAGCCGAAGGCAGAGGCTTTAACCCATTGAGCCACCCAGGTGCCCCTTGGCTGTTATTTCTAAACACTATTCTGTTCCATTTGTCTGTATGTATTCTTTCACCCATACCACAATATCCTGACTACTGTGACTTCATAGAAAGTCTTAAAGTAGTGTGTACTCTTCAGCTTTGCTCCTCTAGTTTCCTCTGCATTTCATAAATATTATTATCAGCTTTCCAACTTCTACAAAACAGATCCTGGTATGATTTTTATTGGAATTACACTGTATCTGCAAATCAGTTTGGAGGTAGGGAATTGAAATCTTTTTTTTTTTAATTATTAATTTTTTTTTTATAAACATATATTTTTATCCCCAGGGGTACAGGTCTGTGAATCACCAGGTTTACACACTTCACAGCACTCACCAAAGCACATACCCTCCCCAATGTCCATAATCCCACCCCCTTCTCCCAAACCCCCTCCCCCCAGCAACCCTCAGTTTGTTTTGTGAGATTAAGAGTCACTTGTGGGTAGGAGAAGAATAAATGAAACAAGATGGGATTGGGAGGGAATTGAAATCTTAATATGTTTTTCAATCTTTCAGTTTATGAACATGGAATATATATTTATTTAGGTCTTTGATTTCTTTGTCAATGTTTTATATTTTTCAAAATACAAAATTTGGGGTAATAGTCTATACGTAATAATTATAAATTTTGGTACTAATATAAATGACACTCAGTTATAGTAATGGTAAGTCCAGGTATCTTTGCCTTGTTTTTATTATTATTTTTTATTAACATGTAATGTATTATTTGTTTCAGGGGTATAGGTCTGGGATTCATCAATCTTACACAATTCACAGTGCTCACTATAGCACATACTCACCCCAATGTCCATCGCCCAGACACCCCTTCCCTCTCTGCCCCTTACATTCCAGCAACCCTCAGTTTGTTTCCTAAAATTAAGAGTCCCTTATGGTTGGTCTCCCTCTCTGGTTTCATCTCGTTTCATTTTTCCCTCCCTTCCCCTATGATCTTCTGTCTTGTTTCCCAAATTCCTTATATCACTGAGATAATATAATTGTCTTTCTCTGATTGAGTTATTTCACTTAGCTTAATATCCTTTAGTTCTATCAACATTGTTGCAAATGGGAAGGTTTCCATTTTTTGATGGCTGCATACTATTCCTGTGTGTGTGTGTGTGTGTGTGACATCTTTATCCATTCATCTGCTGATGGAGATCTAAGCTCTTTCCATAGTTTGGCTATTGTAGACATTGCTGCTATAAACATTGGTGTTCTCGTGCCCCTTTGGATCACTACATTTGTATCTTTAGGATAAATATCCAGTGGTACAATTGTTGGGTCATAAGGTAGTTCTATTTTCAACTTTTTGAGGAACCTCCCTACTGTTCTCCAGAGTGACTGCACCAGCTTGCATTCCCACCAATCGTGTAGGATGGTTCCCCTTTCTCCACATCCTTGCTAACACCTGTCATTTCCTGACTTGTTAATTTTAGCCATTCTTACTGGTGTGAGGTGGTATCTCATTGTGGTTTTGATTTGTATTTCCCGATGCTGAGTGATGTTTAGCACTTTTTCATGTGTCTGTTGGTCATTTGGATGTCTTCTTTGCAGAAATGTCTGTTCATGTCCTCTGCCTATTTCTTGATTAGATTAATTGTTTTTTGGGTGTTGAGTTTGATAAGTTCTTTATAAATTTTGGGTATTAACCCTGTTTCTGACATATCATTTGCAAATATCTTCTCCCATTATGTTGGTTGTCTTTTGGTTTTGTTGGCTGTTTCTTTTGCTGTGCAAAAGCTTTTGATCTTGATGAAGTCCCAATCGTTCATTTTTGCCCTTGCTTCTCTTGCCTTTGGCGATGTGTCTAGGAAGAATTTGCTGTGGCTGAGGTCGAAGACATTGCTGCCTGTGTTCTCCACCAGGATTTTGATGGATTCCTGTCTCACATTGAGGTCTTTCATCCATTTTATGTCTATTTTTGTGTGTGGTGTAAGGAAATGGTCCAGTTTCATTCTTCTGCATGTGGCTGTCCAATTTTGCCAACACCATTTGTTGAAGATTATTCCCCAATGGACATTCTTTCTTACTTTGTTGAAGATTAGTTGACCACAGAGTTGAGGTGGTCCATTACTGGGTTCTCTATTCTGTTCTACTGATCTATGGGTCTTTTTTTGTGCCAGTACCATACTGTCTTGATGAATACAGCTTTGTAATAGAGCTTGAAGTCCAGAATTGTGATGTCATCAGCTTTGTTTTTCTTTTTCAACATATTTCTGGCCATTTGGGTTTTTTTTTTTTTTGGTTCCATACAAACTTTAGGATTATTTGTTCCATTTCTTTGAAAAAAAGCTGATGTTGTTTTGGTAGATATTGATTAAATGTGTTGCTTGTTCTAGGTAGCTTAGATATTTTCACAATATTTGTTCTTCCAATCTATGAGCATGGAAAGTTTTTCCATTTCTTTGTATCTTCCTCTATTTCTTTCATGAGTATTCTATAGTTTCTATGGTACAGATTCTTTGCCTCCTTGGTTAGATTTATTCCTAGGCATCTTATGGTTTGGGGTACAATTGTAAATGGGATTGACTCCTTAATTTCTCTTTCTTCTGTCTTATTTTTGGTGTATAGAAATGCAACTGATTTCTGTGCATTGATTTTATATCCTAACACTTTACTGAATTCCTGTATGTGTTCTAGCAGTTTTGGAGTGGAGTCTTTTGGGTTTTCCACATAAAGTATCATCTCATCTGCAAAGAGTGAGAGTTTGACTTCTTCTATGCCAAGTCTGATGGATTTAATTTCTTTTTGTTGTCTAATTGCTGAGGCTAGGACTTCTAGTACTATGTTGACTAGCAGTGGTGATAGTGGACATCCGTGCCATATTCCTGACCTTAGGGGAAAAGTTCTCAGTTTTTCCCCATTGAGAATGATATTCACTGTGCATTTTCTGTAGATGGATTTTATGATATTGATGTATGTACCCTCGATCCCTACACTGTGAAGAGTTTTGATCAAGGAAGGATGCTGTACTTAGTCAAATGCTTTTTTAATATCTATTGAGAGTATCATATGGTTCTTGTTCTTTCTTTTATTAATGTATTGTGTCACATTGATTGATTTGCAGATGTTGAACCAACCTTGCAACCCAGGAATAAATCCCACTTGGTCGTGGTGAATAATCCTTTTAATGTACTTTTGGATTCAATTGGCTTGTATTTTGGTAAGACTTTTTGCATCCGTGTTCATCAAGGATATTGGTCTGTAATTCTCCTTTTTGCTGGGTCTTTGATTGGTTTTGGGATCAAGGTAATGCTGGTCTTATAAAATGAAATTGGAAACTTTCCTTCCATTCCTATTTTTTGGAACAGTTTCAGAAGAATAGGTATTAATTCTTCTTTAAATGTTTAGTAGCAGGGGCACCTGGGTGGTTCAGTGGGTTAAGCCTCTGCCTTCAATTTGGGTCATGATCTCAGGGTCCTGGGATCAAGCCCTGCACTGGGCTCTCTGCTCAGCAGGGAGCCTGCTTCTCTCTCTCTCTCTCTCTCTCTCTCTCTCTCTCTCTGTCTGCCTCTCTGCCTACTGGTGATCTCCCTGTCAAATAAATGAATAAAATCTTAAAAAAAATAATTGGTAGCATATTTCTGAGAAGCCATCTGGCCCTGGGTTCTTGTTTGTTGGAAGATTTTTGATGACTGCTGGTTTTTCCTTACTGGTTATGGGTCTGTTGACATTTTTTATTTCTTTATGGTTTTGGTAGTTGCTCCATCTCTAAGAATGCATCCATTTCTTCCAGATTTTCAAATTTTCTGGCATATAGTTGCTCATGATATGTTATTATCATTATTTGTATTTCTTTGGTGTTGGTTGTGATCTCTCCTCTTTCATTCATGGTATTATTAATTTGGGTCCTTTCTCTTTTCTTTTTGATAAGTCTGACCAGGCATTTATCAATCTTACTAATTTTTTAAAAGAACCCACTCCTAGTTTCATTGATCTGTTCTACTATACTTTTGGTTTCAATTCCATTGATTTCTGCTTTGATATTTATTATTTCTCTTCTCCTTCTGGGTTTAGACTTTATTGGGCATTCTTTCTCAGCTCCTTTAGGTGTAGGGTTAAGTTGTGTAGTTGAGACCTTTCTTATTTCTTGAGAAAGGCTTGTATTGTTATATACTTTCCTCTTAGGACCACCTTGCTTCATCTCAAAGATTTTGAATAGTTTGTGTACAGTTTCACTTGTTTCCATGATTTTTAAAAATTCTTCTTTAATTTGCTGGTTGGCCCATTCATTCTTTAGTAGGATGCTCTTTAGCCTCCATGTATTTGAGTTCTTTCCAACTTTCCTCTTGTGATTGAGTTCTAGTTTCAAAGCATTTTTGTCTGAAAATATGCAGGGAATGATCTTAATCCTTTGATACTAGTTGAGACCTGATTTGTGACCCAGGATGTGATGTATTCTGGAGAATATTCCATGTGGCCTAGAGAAGAATGTGTATTTTCTTGCTCTGGGATTGAATGTTCTGAATATATCTGTGATGTCCATCTGATCCAGTGTGTCATTGAGAGCCTTTATTTCTTTGTTGATATTTGCTTAGATGATCTGACCACTTCAGTGAGGGGGGTGTTAAAGTCCCCTACAATTATTGTATTATTATCAATATGTTTCTTTGATTTTGTTATTAATTGATTTATATAATTGACTGCTCCCATGTTAGGAGCATAGATATTTAAAATTGTTAGATCTTCTTGTTGAATAGACCCTTTAAATATGATATAGTGTCCTTCCTCATGTCTTATAGTCTTTGGTTTAAAATATAATTTGTCTGATATAAGGATTGCCACCCCAGCTTTTTTTTTGATGTCCATTAGCATGGTAAGTGTCCTTGGTTCTAAAATGAGTCTCTTGCAGACAGCGTATCAATATGTCTTTTTTTTTTAAGATTTTATTTATTTATTTGACAGACAGAGATCACAAGTAGGCAGAGAGGCAGGCAGAGAGAGAGGAGGAAGCAGGCTCCCTGCTGAGCAGAGAGCCCGATGTGGGACTCGATCCCAGGACCCTGAGATCATGACCTGAGCTGAAGGCAGAGGCTTAACCCACTGAGCCACCCAGGTGCTCCTGTCTTTTTTTTTTTTTTTTTTTTTTAATCCATTGTGATACCCTGTGTCTTTTGATTGATGCATATTGCCCATGTACATTCAGGGTAACTATTGAAAGATATGAATTTAATGCCTTTATATTGCCTGTAAGGTGAGTGTTACTTTATATTGTTTTTGTTCCTTTCTGGTCTATGTTACTTTTAGGCTCTCTCTTTGCTTAGAGGACCGCTTTTAATAGTTCCTATAGAGCTGGTTTGGTACTCACAAATTTCTTTAAGTTTTTCTTTGTCCTGGAGGTTTTTTATCTTTCCTTCTATTTCACTGATGGCTTCACTGCATATATTATTCTTGGCTGAATATTTTTCTCATCTAGTGTTTCGAATACATCATGCCAGTCCTTTCTGGTCTGCCAGATCTCTGTGGATAGGTCTGCTGCCAATCTAACATTTCTATCATTGTAGGTTTCAGATGTCTTGTCCCAAGTTGCTTTCAGGATTCTCTCTTTGTCTCTGAGACTTGTAAGTTTAACTATTAGATGTCAGGGTGTTGGTGTATTTGTATTGATTTTGAGAGGGGAATCTCTGTACCTTCTGGATTTTTATACCTGTTTCCTTCCCCAAATTAGGGAAGTTCTCCATTATATTTTGCTCCAATATGCCTCCCCCCTCCTTCTTCTTCTGGGATCCTGATTATTCTAATATTGTTTCATCTTATGGTATCATTTATATCTCAAATTATCCCCTCATGATTGGGTAGTTGTTTATCTCTTTTTCTCAGCTTCTTTATTCTCCATCATTTGGTCTTCTATGTCACTAATTCTCTCTTCTGCCTCATTTATCCTATTAGTAAGAGCCTCCGTTTTCAATTGCCCCTCATTAATAGCCTTGTTGATTTTGACTTGGTTAGATTTTAGTTCTTTTATTTCTTCAGGAAGGGATTCTCTAGTATCATCTATAATTTTTTAAGCCTTTTTTAAGCTAACATCTTTATAAACATCATTCTGACCTCTAGTTCCAACATTTTAATGTCCATATTGATTAGATCCTTAGCAGTCAGTATTCCCTCTTGTTCTTTTTTTTTTTTTTTTAAGGTGTGTTTTTCCATTTTGTCCAGAGAAGAATAAATGAATGACAGAATAAAATGCTAAAAGCATAACAATGACCCCAGAAAAATATACACTAAACAAATCAGAAGAGACCCAAAATTGGAGGGAAAAGAAAGGGAAAAAAAATATGATCAGGCTGGTGAATAGAACAGAACCATGCACTAGATTTTGTGTGTATTTTGGTCTGTTGAAAGAAACTGTATCCCAAAATTTTACAGAAAGAAAAACATATGTTACCAAAAAAAAAAAAAAAAAGGTTAAATACAATGAAGAGGTAGAATATGACTGTAAAAATGAAAGTTTAAAAAGATTTTTAAAAAGGAATTGATAAGATATAATGTTGGTTGAAAAAGGAAAGAGTAGGGGCGCCTGGGTGGCTCAGTGGGTTAAAGCCTCTGCCTTCGGCTCAGGTCATAATCTCAGGGTCCTGCGATCGAGCCCCACATCGGGCTCTCTGCTTAGTGGGGAGCCTGCTTCCTCCTCTCTCTCTGCCTGCCTCTCTGCCTACTTGTGATCTGTCAAATAAATAAATAAAATCTTTAAAAAAAAAAGGAAAGAGTAAATTTATTGTAAATAAAGATAAAAAGAAAGAAAATTTAAGAAACTAACTTTGAAAACCTAAAGAATCATGGGTGAAAAGCCATAAATTCTACTTGCTGTATTCTTCTACTGCTGGAGTTTTGTTGTTGTTGTTTGTTTGTTTTTTGGAGTTTTACAGTTCTCATTGATTGGTAAACTTGGTCTTGGCTGGATGTTCCGGCTGATATTCTGTGGAAGGGCCTTTTGCAGTGATTCTCCAATCTCTTTTCCTGAGACAGAATTGTATTGCCCTTGCCAGGGGCCAGACCAAGTCATCTGCTTGGGTTCATTCTCTATTGCTTTTGTTCCCTGAAAGCTTTCCGTACAGCTTTGGAGCACAAGAAGGAAAGTGGTGACTTCCCAATCTCCCAGAGAAACCAAGAATTTGGGACCCCCCTCTTCACTGATCCCTCAAAGAAAAGCAGTTAATCATTCTTGTCTCCTTGGTCTCCAGCTTCACTCTAAGCTCACCCTGCCTGTGACTGAGTGTTTCAGTCCCATTTGGAGTTTCCAAACCCAGCAGATTTCTGCAGTACACTCCCATGCCATTGCTCCTAGGGCAGGAAAGGGGATGTATCCCCAGATCTGTCATTTGTATGGTTCCTACCCAAGGAGTAGTGGCCCAACTCTGTCGCAGATTATAGTTTATGGCAACCCCAAGCTGAGAGCCCACTCCTCAGCTCTGTCTCTGTAGCCAGCTTCCCCACTCTGATACCCAAGAGCTCTGCCACACTCAGGCACCCCAAGTCTTTCTGTGACCCCAAGGGTCCTGAGACCACAATATCCCAGCATGGGTTCCACCTCTAACTTAGCCACTGGAGTGATGTTCTTCCATGGAGCAAACTTCTAAAAGTTCTAATTTTGTGCTCCTCTGCTCTATCATTTGCTGGGAGCTGGCTGATGGAGGCTCCCTACCCTCACAGTTTGTCTTCCCAAATATTGCCTCAGATTCACTTCACTGCATGTCCTGTATTCCAGAAAGTGGTCACTTTTCTGTTCATAGAATTGGTGCTATTCTTTTCTTCAAACTTCTGTTGAGTTTGTAGGTGTACAGAATGGTTTGATAACTATTTTGCTGAATTTCTGGGACTAGACAAAATTTAGGTCTCCTACTCCACCACCATCTTGCTCCCTAAAACCTATCTTTGCCTTTTTTTTTTTTTAAACTTTGGAGAGTGTGACCTATCTATGGGTCATTTTTGTACATACCCTTTATTAGGTTGAGGGCATTCTCTTCAATAGAGATTTTATCCCTGTGGAGAGATTTTATCAAGAATGGTTGTTGAATTTTGTTAAATATGCTTATTGCACCTATTAAAATAATCATATTGTTTTTATCCTTTTTATCTTTTATGTAATATGAATTACATAAATTCAAACATAATTGATTTTAAATGTTAAACTAACTTTGCATTTCCAGGATAAAATTAAATCAGTTATGACATTAAGTATTTTATATATTGCTAAATTATATGTGATAGTATTTAATTGAGAATTTTCACATCTGTATTCATTAGGTGTAGTGTTCTGTAGTTTTCTTAACTTGTGATATTTTTGTCTGTTACTAATATCAGGGTAATGATGACTTTAAGCAATTAGTTGGGATATGGACCTTCCTGTAGTATTTTGGAGGTGTTTGTATACCATTGATATTCTTTCTTCCTTAAATATTTGGCAAAATGGTGATGATATCTTATAGCTTTCTTTGATAGACAATTTTTATAAATTTATATAATTTATATATAACTGTTCTTACTATTTCTTTTTTATTGTTAAAATACATGTCTATTTCATCAAAATTTTCAAATATATAAAGAGAATTGTTTGAAATAATTATTTTATTTATTTTTAAAATATTTTTTAAAAATTTATTTGAGACAGCATGGTACTGGCACAAAAACAGACACATAGATCAATGGAACAGAATAGAGAGCCCAGAAATAGACCCTCAAATCTATGGTCAACTAATCTTCGACAAAGCAGGAAAGAATGTCCAATGGAAAAAAGACAGCCTCTTCAATAAATGGTGCTGGGAAAATTGGACAGCCACATGCAGAAAAATGAAATTGAACCATTTCCTTACACCACACACAAAAATAGACTCAAAATGGATGAAGGACCTCAATGTGCGAAAGGAATCCATCAAAATCCTTGAGGAGAACACGGGCAGCAACCTCTTCGACCTCTGCCGCAGCAACATCTTCCTAGGAACAACGCAAAAGGCAAGGGAAGCAAGGGAAAAAATGAACTATTGGGATTTCATCAAGATCAAAAGCTTTTGCACAGCAAAGGAAACAGTTAACAAAATCAAAAGACAACTGACAGAATGGGAGAAGATATTTGCAAACGACATATCAGATAAAGGACTAGTGTCCAGAATCTATAAAGAACTTAGCAAACTCAACACCCAAAGAACAAATAATCCAATCAAGAAATGGGCAGAGGACATGAACAGACATTTCTGCAAAGACGACATCCAGATGGCCAACAGACACATGAAAAAGTGCTCCATATCACTCGGCATCAGGGAAATACAAATCAAAACCACAATGAGATATCACCTCACACCAGTCAGAATGGCTAAAATCAACAAGTCAGGAAATGACAGATGCTGGCGAGGATGCGGAGAAAGGGGAACCCTCCTACACTGTTGGTGGGAATGCAAGCTGGTGCAGCCACTCTGGAAAACAGCATGGAGGTTCCTCAAAATGTTGAAAATAGAACTGCCCTATGACCCAGCAATTGCACTATTGGGTATTTACCCTAAAGATACAAATGTAGTGATCCAAAGGGACACATGCACCCGAATGTTTATAGCAGCAATGTCCACAATAGCCAAACTATGGAAAGAACCTAGATGTCCATCAACAGATGAATGGATCAAGAAGATGTGGTATATATACACAATGGAATACTATGCAGCCATCAAAAGAAATGAAATCTTGCCATTTGCGACAACATGGATGCAACTAGAGCGTATCATGCTTAGCGAAATAAGTCAAGCAGAGAAAGACAACTATCATATGATCTCCCTGATATGAGGAAGTGGTGATGCAACATGGGGGCTTAAGTGGGTAGGAGAAGAATCAATGAAACAAGATGGGATTGGGAGGGAGACAAACCATAAGTGACTTTAATCTCACAAAACAAACTGAGGGTTGCTGGGGGGAGGGGGTTTGGGAGAACGGGGTGGGATTACGGACATTGGGGAGGGTATGTGCTTTGGTGAGTGCTGTGAAGTGTGTAAACCTGGTAATTCACAGACCTGTACCCCTGGGGATAAAAATATATGTTTATAAAAAATAAAAAATTAAAAAAAAAAAAGAAAAAAAAAAAAGAATTTCAAATCTCAAAAAAAAAAAAAAATTTATTTGAGAGACAGTGAGAGAGAGAAAAAGCACAAGCCGGGTAAAGGGGCAGAAGGAGAAGTAGGCTCTATGCTGAGCAGGGAGCCCATTGTGACAGCCCATGTGGAGTCCAATCCGGGGACTCCAGGATCATGACCCAAGCTGAAAGCAGACGCTTAACCAACTGAGTCACCCAGGAACACCTATTTTTTTTTTTTTATAATTTCAGCTTCATTGAGGTATAATTGACATATAAAATTGTTATTTAAGGTGTACATTGTGGTGATTTGATATACATATACATATACATTATGAAAGGATTTTCCCATCTAGCTAATTAATATATCCATCACCTCACATACTTATCTTTTTTTGATGAAAGAAGTTCTAAGCAAATGTCAATTATTTAATATAGCACTATCAACTCTATTTACCATATTTTACATTAAATCTTCAGACTTTATTATTTTATAGCTGAAAGTTAGTACCTTTTTACTAACCTCTCCCTATTCCCACTTCCCAAACTCAGCCCCTGAAAACCATTATTCTATTCTGTTTTTATAAGTTTGACTTTTTAATTTATTTATTTTTATTTTTTAGATTCTACATATAGGTGATACAGTGTAGTACTTGTCTTTTTTTACCTGACATTTCACTTAGCATAATGCCCTCAAGTTCCATCCATGTCACAAATGGCAGGATTTCTTTCACATCTTCTTTATCTATTCATCCATTGATGGACATTTAGATTTTTTCTATGTCTTAGCTACTGCAAATGATGCTGCATTGAATGTGCAAATTGCAGGTATCTATTTGATGTCTTGCTTTAATTTCATTTGGGTATAGAAGCAGAACTAGAATTGTTGGGTCATAGGTAGTTCTAATTTGAATTTTTTAAAGAAGTTTTTGAAGAGAGTGCCTGGATGGCTCAGGCAGTTAAGCATCTGACTCTTGATTTTGACTCAGGTCATGATCTCAGGATCATTAGATCTAGCCTTGTGTTGGACTCCACACTCAGTTGGAGTTTGCCCAAAGATTCTCTCGCCTTCTCCTCCTACCCCCACCTAACTCCCTCTCTCATCTCACTCTCTCTCTCTATCTCTAAAAATATATAATTATTTTTTTAAAAAAATTTTGAAGATTGTCTAGTATATTTTCCATAGGGGTTAAACCGATTTACATTCTCATCAATAATGCACACATTTCCTTTTCTCTACAAACTTGCCAACACTTATTAAGTTTTTTTCTTTTCTTCATTTTTTTTGATAGTAGCCATTCTGACAGTTGTGGGATGATATCTCACTGTAGTTTTTATTTGTATTCCCCCAAAGATTAGTGATTTTGAACACCTTTTCACGTACCAGATGACCATCTGTATGTCTTTGGAAAAATGTCTATGTAGTTTCTCTGAGCGTTTTTAACTTGCATTATTTGTTTATTTGCTATTGAATTGTATGAGTTATTTATGTACTTTGGATATCAACCCCTTATCAGATATATGATTTGCAAATTTTTCTCTCATTCAGTAGGTTTTTTTTCAGTAAATGTTGAAGAGTTTACTTCTTATGTTTTCTTTCAGAAATTTTATAATTTCAGGTCTTACATTCAAGTCTTTAATCTATTTTGTGTTGATTTTTTCAGTGGTATAAGATAAGGATTCAGTTTCATTCTTTTGCATTTGACTGTCCAGTATTACCAACACCATTTATTGTATAGACAATCCTTTCCCCATTGTATTTTCCTGATTTCCTTGACAAAAATTAATTGACCATATGTGTGGTTTCATTTATGGTATCTCTGTTCTTTTTTCTTCACTATGTGTCTGTGTTTATGTGGATTCATATCTAAAAATATATAGTGTGTATATATAATGTATATATATCATATATATAAGACAGAAGTTCTCTTCTTAAAATTCATGCTATTTTATATCTTTTTGTACAGATTCAGACTCTTTTGAGTAAGAAATATACTCTTAGGAAAACCTGAAATATTTTCTCTTCTTCTGGGAAGCAATTGCTATTTGATACTAGAAAATAAACCGTTTGCCTAATCAGAAAAACTCCTTAGATCAGTTTATTGGTGATTTTTTATAATTAGAATTCAAAACACAGCCTTTGCCAAGGGTCACTCCTGGTCTGCCTGGGCATTGCTTTCACTTAATTTTTTTTTTTTTTTTTTTTTTTTTTAGATGACAAGGAGGTGACTCAAAAACAGTACAGATTTTGTTGCTTCTGTAGGAGTATTAATATGCTTCCAATAACAGATGGTTCTCTAGTTCCCTTTGTTTTAGAGTGTGGATAATTATACTGTAAATATCAAAAGAAGACAAAGTTATCTTTCTTATTTTTTTTTGTTGTTTTTTCATCCAGACTAGTAAGAGGCAAGTACATCAATTCTTAAGATGGCAATTACTAGTGATAAAACATACAACTAGCATGTGATTCATATGTAATATAGAAAATGGGTACCTGATTTTTTCCTTTCATTTATATCTGTCAAGGAGATACTGAAAACTCTTATGTCCATAATCCATAAATTTGAAGAAACACAGCCTTTGGAGTCTTCCAAAAAATTTCTAGTGGTGTTCTTTTTTCTGCATTTGTATAGATTTATACGAATAGATTTTTCTGCATTTGTACAGATTATAAATGCATATAATTTAAAACTTTGATTGAAGTTTTAAATTATATACGTGTTAAGAGTTTCCCTTCTATATATGAGGGAATCTTCATATATATATTATTTGTTGGCTCCTCTTCCCCCTCCCTATTTCCAAAGTAAAAATGACTGTGACTTGATAGAAAGATAATAAATATTTCTTATAAAGAATTATTATTTTCTAGGCTTTAAAGTATTTTTTCTAATTTTTAAATTTTTTATTTTTTATAAACAGATATTTTTATCCACAGGGGTACAGGTCTGTGAGTCGCCAGGTTTACACACTTCACAGCACTCACCAAAGCACATACCCTCCCCAATGTCCATAACCCTATCCCCCCTTAGGATCCTTGTCTGATTTTGGGATCAAGGTGGTGCTGGCCTCATAAAATGAGTGTTTTCCTACCATTTCTATTTTTTGGAACAGTTTCAGGAGAATAGGAATTAGTTCTTCTTTAAATGTTTTGTAGAACTCCCCTGGGAAGCTGTCTGGCCCTGGGCTTTTGTTTGTTTGGAGATTTTTAATGACTGTTTCAAACTCCTTACTGGTTATGGGTCTGTTCAGGCTTTCTATTTCTTCCTGGTTCAGTTGTGGTAGTTTATATGTTTCTAGGAATGCCCCCATTTCTCCATATTGTCAAATTTGTTGGCGTAGAGTTGCTCATAGTATGTTCTTATAATAGTTTGTATTTCTTTGGTGTTAGTTGTGATCTCTCCTCTTTCATTCATGATTTTATTTATTTGGGTCCTTTCTCTTTTCTTTTTGATAAGTCTGGCCAGGGGTTTATCAATTTTATTAATTCTTTCAAAGAAACAGCTCCTAGTTTTGTTGATTTGCTCTATTGTTTTTTTGGTTTCTATTTCATTGACTTCTGCTCTGATCTTTATGATTTCTCTTCTCCTGCTGGGCTTAGGGTTTCTCTCTTGTTCTTTCTCCAGCTCCTTTAGGTGTAGGGTTAGGATGTGTACCTGAGACCCTTCTTGTTTCTTGAGAAAGGCTTGTACTGCTATATATTTTCCTCTCAGGACTGCCTTTGTTGTGTCCCACAGAGTTTGAACCGTTGTGTTTTCATTATCATTTGTTTCCATGATTTTTTTCAATTCTTCTTTAATTTCCTGGTTGACCCATTCATTCTTTAGAAGGATGCTGTTTAGTCTCCATGTATTTGGGTTCTTTCCAAACTTCCTCTTGTGGTTGAGTTCTAGCTTCAGAGCATTGTGGTCTGAAAATATGCAGGGTATGATCCCAATCTTTGATACCGGTTGAGTCCTGATTTGGGACAGAGGATGTGATCTATTCTGGAGAATGTTCCATGTGCACTAGAGAAGAATGTGTATTCTGTTGCTTTGGGATGAAATGTTCTGAATATATCTGTGATGCCCATCTGGTCCAGTGTGTCATTTAAGGCCTTTATTTCCTTGTTGATTTTTTGCTTGGATGATCTGTCCATTTCAGTGAGGGGAATGTTAAAGTCCCCTACTATTATTGTATTATTGTTGATGTGTTTCTTTGATTTTGTTATTAATTGGTTTATATAGTTGGCTGCTCCCACATTGGGGGTGTAGATATTTAAAATTGTTAGATATTCTTGTTCGAAAGACCCTTTGAGTATGATATAGTGTCCTTCCTCATCTCTTATTATAGTTTTTGTCTTAAAATCTAATTGATCTGATATAAGGCTTGCCACTCCTGCTTTCTTCTGATGTCCATTAGCATGGTAAATTCTTTTCCACCATCTCACTTTAAATCTGGAGGTGTCTTCGGGCTTAAAAGGAGTTTCTTGTAGGCAACATATAGATGGGTTTTGTTTTTTTATCCATTCTGATACCCTGTGTATTTTGATTGGGGCATTCAGCCCATTAACATTCAGGGTAAATATTGAGAGATATGAATTTAGTGCCATTGTATTGCCTATAAGGTGACTGTTACTGTATATGGTCTCTGTTTCTTACTGATCTACCACTTGTAGGCTCTCTCTTTGCTAGAGGACCCCTTCCAATATTTCCTGTAGAGCTGGTTTGGTATTTGCAAATTCTTTCAGTTTTTCTTTGTCCTGGAAGCTTTTAATCTCTCCTATTTTCAATGATAGCCTAGCTGGATATAGTATTCTTGGCTGCATGCTTTTCTCGTTTAGTGCTCTGAAAATATCATGCCAGCTCTTTCTGGCCTGCCAGGTCTCTGTGGATAAGTCAGCTGCCAATCTAATATTTTTACCATTGTATGTTACAGACTTCTTTTCCCGGGCTGCTTTCAGGATTTTCTCTTTGTCACTGAGACTTGTAAATTTTACTATTAGGTGACGGGGTGTGGGCCTATTCTTATGGATTTTGAGGGGCGTTCTCTGAACCTCCTGAATTTTGATGCTCGTTCCCTTTGCCATATTGGGGAAATTCTCCCCAATAATTCTCTCCAGTATACCTTCTGCTCTCCTCTCTCTTTCTTCTTCTTCTGGAATCCCAATTATTCTAATGCTGATTCATCTTATGGTGTCACTTATCTCTCGAATTCTCCTCTCATGGTCCAGTAGCTGTTTGTCCCTCTTTTCCTCAGCTTCTTTATTCTTTGTCATTTGGTCTTCTATATCACTAATTCTTTCTTCTGCCTCATTTATCCTAGCAGTGAGAGCCTCCATTTTTGATTGCACCTCATTAATAGCTTTTTTTATTTTAACTTGGTTAGATTTTAGTTCTTTTATTTCTCCAGAAAGGCCTTTTATTTCTCCTGAGAGGGTTTCTCTAATATCTTCCATGCCTTTTTCGAGCCTGGCTAGAATCTTGAGAATTGTCATTCTGAACTCTAGATCTGACATTTTACCAATGTCTGTATTGATTAGGTCCCTAGCCTTCAGTACTGCCTCTTGTTCTTTTTTTTGTGGTGAATTTTTCCGCCTTGTCATTTTGTCCAGATAAGAGTATGTGAAGGAGCAAGTAAAATACTAAAAGGGTGGCAACAACCCCACGAAAATATGCATTAACCAAATCAGAAGAGATCCCAAATCGTGAGGAGGGAGAATGGGGATAAAAAGAGGTTAAAAAAGAAAGAAAGAAGTAAAAAAGAAAAAGAAAAGAATTTTTAAAAAAGAAAACGAATAAAGAAAAATATAAAAAAGAATATATATATATATTAGATAAACTAGTAAAAAACGTTAAAAAAGAAATTGTAAACGTTAAAAAAAATTTTAGCAGAAGAAAAGATAAAAAAAATGAAAAAGAAAAAAGTTAAATTTCCTGCAAGACTAAAAAAATCACAGGGAGAAAGCCATGAGTTCCGTGCTTTGCTTTCTCCTCCTCTGGAATTCTGCTGCTCTCCTTGGTATTGAAACTGCACTCCTTGGTAGTTGAACTTGGTCTTGGCTGGATTTCTCATTGATCTTCTGGGGGAGGGGCCTGGTGTAGTGATTCTCAAGTGTCTTTGCCCCAGTCGGAATTGCACCGCCCTTACCAGGGGCCGGGCTGAGTAAGCCGCTCGGGTTTGCTTTCAGGACCTTTTGTTCCCTGAGCGTTTTCCGTAGAGTTCCGAAGGACGGGAATACAAATGGCGGCCTCCTGGTCTCCAGCCTGGAGAAGCCGAGAACCCGGGGCCCCACTCCTCAGTGCGCCCTCAGAGAATAGTGCCCAGTTACTACCGTCTGCCTGACCTCCGGCCGCGCTTCGAGCTCACCGAGCCTGCGACCGGTTCAAGGTAACCCCGAGCTGTGAGCTTACTGTTGGCTCTGTCTCTGTAGACGGTTTTCCTGTTCCAATACCTGCAAGCTCTGCGACACTCAGACACCCCCGATCCTTCTGTGACCCTGCGGGACCTGAGGCCACACTGAACCCGCGTGGGCTTCATCCTGGTTTAGCCTCTGGAGTGATGTCCCTCAGCGGAACAGACTTTTAAAAGTCCTGATTTTGTGCTCCGTTGCTCCGCCGCTTGCCAGGAGCCGGCTCCTCCCCCTGGGGTCTATCTTCCCGTCGCTTTGGATTTACTTTTCCACCAGTTCTACCTTTCAGAAAGTGGCTGTTTTCTGTTTCCAGAATTGCTGTTCTTCTCTTCGATCTGCCGATGAACTTGCAGGTGTTTGCAATCTTTAGATAAGCTATCTAGGTGATCTCCTGCTAGTGAAGTAGTCTCAGCCTGGTACTTCTCCGCCATCTTGACTCCTTCCCCTTTAAAGTATTTTTTTAAAGGGAGCTTGACAAGAGCCGTTTTTTTTTTTTTTAAGAGGTTTTTTTTTTTTTGCCAGAGAGAGATTGGGAGCACACACAAGCAAGTACACACAAGCATGCAGAGAGGCAGGCAGAGGCAGTGTGAGAAGCAGGATCCCCATGAAGCAAGGAGCCCGATGTGGGACTTGATCCCAGGACCCTGGGATCATGACCTCAGCCAAAGGCAGCGGCTTAACCCACTGAACCACCCAGGCATCCCGTCAAGAGCAGTTTTGTTGTAAGATGTAAACTAGCACTTTATTTGAACAGATATGAGACTGAGAGGTGGGGGATTAGAAAGAGTGAGTAACAACAACAAAAGAAAAACCACTTTTGGACTTTGCTGTAAGAGGATGCAATAACATAGGTTTGTCCCTGGACTGAGATATGCAAGTAAGAGACTTCTGAAAGAATGTTTGCTTGGGTTTCTGTGTGTGTGTGTGTGTGTGTGTGTGTGTGTTCCTAGCACGTTGATAAATTAATTAACTAATTTATTTTTCTAAACATGAGATAGATTGCTTTTATAGACTACCGAAAGGGGAGGCAACTCCAATAAGGCAAGTAGCTAGAAGTGTCAGAATCTTACCCATACGAACATAGGCCCATTTCCCCAAAGATTCCTGTTAGTGACATTTTAATGTATCTGAATGTCTAGTCCTAATATGTTTTACATACTGTGGTGTACTGCAACTCATTAGCCCCTCCAAAAATAATGGAGATGATTTGATGAGAGGTTATGTTAATGAAGCAGGTGATCCTCACATTCATGTAATTTTTACCCTCTAAAGCTCAAGAGTCTTCTGGTCAATACAAATCACCTGGGGCCAAGAGTGGGGCGCTGAGCAGAGTTTAAAGGATGCCAGTGATTAGACAGAGCAGAACCCTTCCTGATGTGTTCTATTAAACACCCCCACCCCCGAATCAGCATTCCTATTCCTGTTTTATTTCTCCAGACTCCATTTTTTTTTTAAATAGGAACAGCTTTTAAAGAAAGAATAAAGGAAGAGAGGGGTTTCAAAGTGTCTTCAGACTTTTTATGTCTAATGAGGAACAATGTGCTTTGAACCATTGCGGTGTTATAACCCAGATAAAAACAATGCAGGCTGGTGAAAGAGGTTCTTAATTTCTTCTCTTTCTCCTTATTTGTAGTGTCAACAGATAAAAAGGCAATTGTACTCCAAACCCAAATCTAAATATCTAAAAAAATTCATGTTTCTTTTTACTGCTCATTATCTCACAAAATTATAACTAACTGATGGAGATGTGTCCCTTTTGTTTGATTTTGCTCAGAGAGAAATGCTCACTTATGGCAATAAAAATATTTTTGCTATACAAAGTAAAGTAAAAACCTAATATTCCCTCACCTGCTTTATTGATAAGCAAAAGAACCAATTAATTTAAGTTAAAGTAAAAGATTTTAGGATATTCAGGGACCTTAGGCATCATTTTTTTTTTTTTTAAATGCTCTCAGCTCACAAATTAGAAAAATGTGACTTGAAAATAGGAAACTTGTCAAGGTCACATAGAGTATTCTGGCAAAGTGACTGGAGAACCCTGGTAACTGTTCACTAGCCCAGTGTCCCTTTCTTTATGTAATGTTAAAAAGGTAAGAGGACAGCACACCAATTTCTCTAGCTGGTAAGTTGCACTTAACAATAAGTAAAAGATATAAAGTAATCTAACCCATTGTGCATTGAAAGTAGATAGAAACCTCTTGTGGACACCTGGGAAGTAGAAAGAGTGAAAAAACTAACTATCCTACTTGCTGCAGCAGAGGAAAGGAAGAGTGAAATTGACCTTATTTATAAAGAGTGAAGACAGAAACTGCATTGAGAAACAACACAGCATCACTGTTCAACCAAGAGCTAATGGTTGTATCATTTTGGAAAAATGTAATCATTATTCGTTGTGGATGACTTTTTGCCTCCTGTGACATTTCTGACACTGTAGTCAATAAATAAAAATTGTGCTGACAGAAAGCTTATGTGGTAAATCACATAATTTACAAGACAGTAAAATATGTCATGATACTGCATCCAGTACTTAACCAAGAGCCTCAACAACACATAAATCTTACCCTACTTTGATGCAATCATAGTCTTGTTTCATGCTAGGCTTTTCAATTGCAGCTGAGCATTCATGATTGCTCTTGTAATAAGTACGATTTTTCTCCTTCATTTCTCCCTTCACCCAAAGAAACTGTATCTGGAAAGTGCTAAAAATTTGAAGCCTCCAGGAAATTGTCCTGAAACTAGAAACCAGCAGGAAATTGACCTGAATACTCTATAGCCAACATCCTAAATGTTGTTTAAAACATATTCCTTTATAAGAGCAATAACATTTTTCATAAGTACAATAGCTTTCATATTCAAGCTACTAAACTGCATACATAGAAGTTGGCTTATAGCGTGATATCATCATAAGTTATAGGACAGGGAGTTTTATCTTTTTTATGGGATAAGCAGTTCATCAGGAGAGCCTGTTTATGATAATTATTGAATATTGCAACTGTTCTTAAAAGTCTGCTCAGTGCCTGTGCTGAGAAATTTCTACGAAATTCTGATCCCTTCAAAAAAGCACTTAAAGATGCTTTGAGGAAAATACTTTTTGGTCTATTTATTTCCTCCTCTATTGAGCTTTTTGCCTTAATTATAACTTGTTTTTCTAACAGGCATCTTTAGCACGATTCCTAAGTACAATGGTCCCCTGCAGAGATCCTAAAACTGCGGTTTGGAGTTTGAAGTTTTCTCTCACATAAATAAGGAGAAAAGTAGTATCTATCAAAGCCCTCACTTTATTTGATTATGAAATTAAATTGGTTAAACTCTTGTATAACCTTCCCTTTTAAAGCCTTGGATTTTATAGTAAGGGAACTCATGAGGTTGCCCTTCCTACGCCATCTTCAGGTGGCCCTTCTCCAGATGGAATTTTCTCTTCAGTCTTTTACACGGCACACCATAATCACAGGTTTTGCTTTTTTATATAGCTTTACTTTGCATCTGCAGTCTGGTGTCTGCTTCACCTCTTTTTACAACACCTAAGGGTGCATGACTTTGAGCAGTAACTCCCAATATACTTCTATCCTAAGATGCTACATAAATGGAAGGAAATATAAATGTATCAAGAACAGGAAGGGAAGCTATATATCTCCTCATGTATAAAAGAGGCATGTTTCACATAACCATTTCCACATCCCCATAAACATTATTGTGTTGCAGAAATGTATATGTTTTCTAGGCGTGCAACACACACAAAATATGAAAATTAGTGACTCCCCCCCCCCAAGGCCCTTGTGCTTTTGAATAAAATAATACATGAAAAAGTGATTCTAAGTAGCCTCTGTTTTATCAGTCTACCCAAGATATCAGTCATTTTTGGTAGTGCATATAAAGACAGTATTTAAAAACTGGTCTCTAATAATTTCAGGGTTTTGTTTTTAATTTTTTAATGTCTTTAAGAGTAATACATGCATATCAAAAACTTTTAAAATATACAGTATAGAAAGAAATAAAAATTGTCTGTAATCCCAGGCAAATTTCACTGTTTACATTTTTAACAGTGAAATTTATTGAAGTGGCCATTCAATAAAATTGTGAGAGTATTGTACACAAGGTTTTGTTTTCCATTACAGTGTATCATAAGCTCTTTCCCGTATCATGAAATAGTCTTTTGTAATTTTCAGGTTGTTTTCAGTTTTTCACTACTCTAGGAAATGTTCTGTTAAGAGTCCTATGTTTTTTAAAAAAAATCCTACGTTTAAATACCTCTATAGATCTGTTTCCTTAAGTCTGTTGAGAAATTGCAAAGTTCAAACATCTTTGTCATCAAATCTGTCAATTTTTCCATTCTAATTTTACCTGTGTTTTTACCACATTGTGATAAAAATACAGTGATATAAAGAAAATATAAAATGCTTAATATCTACAAAAAGCTTTCTTCTTGCAGAAAGTTAATGTAAACCTAATTCAGCGTCTTGTTAAGTGTGCAGAAGTAGGAGTATTGGGAATTCAACAAGGTATGCTGAAATAAAAACAGATGGTCACCAAAGTACCTTATAAAGTGACAGGATTCTGTTAGTGACCGAAATTTGAGAGGTTTTGAACACCTCTAAGAAGAGGAAAACTAATTTGGAACACAGTCACTGCTCTGAAGAATAGAGGAGCCAATGAATCCTGCTGACAAATGGGAAGGAGAGATGAAAGAGATGAGGATGCTAGAGGGAGAAGAAATGGCTTTAAAAAGTACTATGGACAATTTGGTGTAATTATGGGAGGGGAGAGAGCAAGTAAAGAAAAAAAAAAAAAAAAGATGTGAGAATTTGAAATGTGCCCAAAGCCAAAACTAAAGCAAGAAAAAGCAAACAAAAAAACCAAAAGAAGAAGAAGAAGAACAACAACAACAACAACAAAATCTGTGTAGAAAGTGGTATGATTATCCTAGGAAATAAAAGATATGTACTGTGGTAGTGGTGGTCAGTAGAACTGGGGCTAAGGGTAGAATTCCCCCTCAACTAATTAAGTTTCTCAAGGGAAGAGGAGCCCTAGCTACCCAGCAGAACCATATATATATATATATATATATATATATATATATATATATATATATATAGACTGTAACATCAAAGGAGAAATCCTAAGAAGAAAAAAAAAAATATGTGAGATGTCACCAACCCCATCCTTTAGATATATTTTTCTTTCCTTTAAAGTCACAAAAAATGTTACTATTAGAAGGAAAATGTAAACCAGTGTTAATAAATATAAATAATTAATGGTAGCTATAAAAGAAGAACACAAAATAAATAAAAGAACTTAAGCGGAGAGATACCCAGACATTGTGAATGTGGTGATATGACTATAGGAGAAAATAAATCAGGGACTGATGAAACTTACATAAGAAAAACAGAAAAAGAACAAAAAAACTTTTAGAAATGAAAATTAAATATAAAGAAATCAAGGAAAAATAGGCACTACAGAAACTGGGATAAAGATAGGGGTTGTATATGAGATACAAAAAGGAGAATAGAATTATAAAAGTCAAGTTAAAAATAATTAGAAAGAAATGATAAGGAAAAAAGGAATTGGAGACCCAGTATATGCAAGATTGGAGTACCACAAAAAGACAAAAACAAAAACAAAAAACAACAAATTCCAAAATTTAGTTATTTTTAAAATCATGAGATTAAAGAAAACAAAAAACTGAAAGTGAATCCTGTTTTACAAGGAGAATTGCCTCATGAAAAACAGCCCTGAGATACCTCCTGATAAAATTAAATTTAAAGTAAATAATGATATTTTGATTTTTTTTTTTGCTTTTTATTTATTTATTTATTTTTTAAATAATTTTTTATTTTTTATAAACATATATTTTTATCCCCAGGGGTACAGGTCTATGAATCACCAGGTTTACACACTTCACAGCACTCACCAAAGCACATACCCTCCCCAATGTCCATAATCCCACCCCCTTCTCCCAAACCCCCTCCCCCAGCAACCCTCAGTTTGTTTTGTGAGATGAAGAATCACTTATGGTTTGTCTCCCTCCCAATCCCATCTTATTTCATTTATTCTTCTCCTACCCACTTAAGCCTCCATGTTGCATCACCACTTCCTCATATCAGGGAGATCATATGATAGTTGTCTTTCTCTGCTTGACTTATTTCGCTAAGCATGATACGCTCTAGTTCCATCCATGTTGTCACAAATGGTAAGATTTCATTTCTTTTGATGTCTGCATAGTATTCCATTGTGTATATATACCACATCTTCTTGATCCATTCATCTGTTGATGGACATCTAGGTTCTTTCCATAGTTTGGCTATTGTGGACATTGCTGCTATAAACATTCGGGTGCACGTGCCCCTTTGGATCACTACGTTTGTATCTTTAGGGTAAATACCCAATAGTGCAATTGCTGGGTCATAGGGCAGTTCTATTTTCAACATTTTGAGGAACCTCCATGCTGTTTTCCAGAGTGGCTGCACCAGCTTGCATTCCCACCAACAGTGTAGGAGGGTTCCCCTTTCTCCGCATCCTCGCCAGCATCTGTCATTTCCTGACTTGTTGATTTTAGCCATTCTGACTGGTGTGAGGTGATATCTCATTGTGGTTTTGATTTGTATTTCCCTGATGCCGAGTGATATGGAGCACTTTTTCATGTGTCTGTTGGCCATCTGGATGTCTTCTTTGCAGAAATGTCTGTTCATGTCCTCTGCCCATTTCTTGATTGGATTATTTGTATTTTGATTTTAATATAAGAATGACATAGTAGGCTGCCTTCAGATACCTCCTAGGAATATTCAATTAATCTTTTTTAACAGAAATAAAATGGAATACAGAGTAAAAGACATTAGAATACTTACATAGAATGTGACCTTTGAAAGGATGATGGAGTAGGAAGCACCAAGAACCTATCTTTCCATTTGGACAACAATAGTATGGGCAGAAATTATCTAAAGTGACCATTTTGGAACCAAAGAGTTTATTTGAATAATTGTAGCCTCCATAGGAAAGCTTTGATGGTAAATTGCTCTTAGTTTCAGTCCATTCACCCATTAGTGTGACGGTAGCCACCCACTCCTACTCCTCACCCACATGGCAGGGAGCTATGGGGATGGCAGCCACATTTCTGGCATGAGTTGCTCTAGCGAGGGTGAGCAATGAGGACTTTGCCCACTAGACAGCAGAGTCCTGTGTTCTGATTGTAGGTCTATGCTCCTGATGGCTAAGATACTAGCAAGCAGCCTGGCCACCCTGGTTCCAAACTCTACCAACTGAAGCAGCTTGTATAAGATTTAAAGGAACCTCACTTAATTTGGGGGGTGCATTCGAACAATTATACAAGGGGTTATTTAGAAAGCCACCTCACATGTTTTGGGAAAGACATAGGGTCAAGAAATATCTGAGATCTTAAGCTGAGACTGACTTCCAGCACAGAGACAACCTACAACAATAGCAACAATAAACAGCAGACCTTGGCAAAGGCAAGAATCTGATTTCTAGGGTTACTACATTATGAGATACTAGTGTTCAGTTTTTAACAAAAACAAGAAAAAAATCACCAGGCAGTTAAAAAAGAGGGAAATTATGGCCCACTCAAAGGAACAAAATAAGTCAGCATAAAACTTACTTGAGGAAGCAGACAGACATCAGATTTACTACACGAAGAAAACAACTGTCTTAAAAAAAATTACTCAAAGCACTAAGGGAAGACATGAATAGAGACAGGAAAACAATGTATGAGCAAAATTATGGTATAAGATGGTGTTAATAACAACAGAAAATTTAAAAAGAAACCAAAAAGAAATTCTAGAGCCTAAAGTACAATAACTGAGATGAAAAATACAGTGCAGAGAATCAAAAACCAGCTGTACAGAAACAAAGAATCAATTGTCCTAGCTTCAGAAGTTGAAGATAAGACCATGATAAGAGAGACAAATAGAATTAGAAGCAAAATCTTAACTTTTGCCATATAGGGCAACTGATAAAGGACAAAATAACCAGAATATATTATTATATTATTAATTAAAAAAATAATCTCAAAGCACTTTATATATTATTTTACTGTCTATGAAGGAAAGGGGGAAATATAAAATTCATATGCAAGTAATTGTCTTTGCTCATATTGGCATAAAGAACCCTGGAAATATATATAAACATATATATATATGTAAATTTACCCCAAGGGATCAAGGGAGAAATGTAGAAAAAGTAAGTAGAGGAGTCAGGTTTTTCACTGTATACTACTTTATATATTTTTAAACTTTGTGAATATATCACCTATTCAAAGTAAATTTAAATAAAAATTAAATGCCAAGTTATATAGGGCTGGGCTAAAGGCTGCCTTCTCAGTGAACCCTTTTCTGATTTCCCACACAGTTTATTTCTCTTTTGCTCTGTGCTTTCACAGTATTTTATCCAGTTCTCTACTTTCACACACATCCCCTTGAATTGTGATCTATTTTTTTTTGCCTTCCTGGAATTTGGGTATCTTCAGAGAGAGAAGACTAGATCTTAATCACCTCTCTATCTCAGTGCCTGCAACTGCCTCTGACATCTGAGATCTACTTAACCAGTTTTAGTAGAAAATGAATGAATGAATGAATAGCCTTACTTAATTGATTCTTTGCAAAACTATCAACCTGCTACAGCTTGAATTGAACATCGTTTGAATAGAGAAGCTTTAATTCCAGTACCGCTACTTTCATTTAGCACTGACATGAACAATCAACTATTTTCCTTTCATTCAACTTCCCCCGCAACTGTTCTAGCCTTCTGTGATCCAGACATATGCCAACGCTCTCTGCATATCCCCCATTTATATGTATCTGATCAAAATATTATTTTCTGGAAATCATTTTCTGAGTATGATTCCTCATCTAACACTGCTCGGTCTGTGCCTTCTGAAACAAGTGGGCGAGGATATGGCAAGTTTTTCTTGTCAATTTTCCAGCTCAAATAGGCATGATGAGCCCACTGAAAGCTGAGCCACAGGTGGGGTTAGACTGTTTCCATGTGGTCGTGGGATGAGAAGGAGCATCAGGCAGCTGGGGTTATGGGCATCATGGAAGATCAGCAAACTGATACCTAAACAAAACGGGCAGCTTGATGGGAATGGCTATCCCAGCCCCAGATTCATTGTCAATTTCTCTCCTAGTCATTACTGTCTCTAGGGCTTCTGCTATGCCATAGCCATTACTGTTTCCAGCAATTGTCTTTTCTACAGACTTTGTATAAGAGAAAAATGCACTTAAGTCATAATCATTTTCTTAATGTTGATAAACCAACATGATCATGTTGCAGGAGATATGGTCAGAGATGAGAAACCAAAACTATAGATGGTTTTGGATGTGGGTCCGAATAATTTCCCTGTTTGGGGTAAATAAGTGGTAGGATATGACAGAAGGATTTTTAAAAAAAGATTTTATGTATTTATATGATAGATAGATAGATAGATAAATATAGATAGAGAACAAGAAGGGGGAGAGACAGAGGGAGTAGCAGGCTCTTTGCTGAGCAGGGAGCCCAAGGAGGGGGGGTTCGATCCCAGGACCCCTGGATCATGACCTGAGCCAAAGGCAGACGCTTAACCTACTGAGCCACCTAGGTGCCCCTGATGGAAGGGTTTTAAGCAGGAATGATGATATCAGATTTGTGCTCAACAAAAAAATCTGAACATATACACAGGTAGAATAGATAGCAGGACACCTGCTAGGAGACTATTAAACTAGTCCAGATAAAAGGCCATGAGAGCTTAAATTAGCACAATAAAAGGGAGACTAATATTTGTATTAATATCAGTATTTTGCATTTGGATAGCAATATATAATTAGTTCAATATTTTCACAGAATCTGCAAGTACTTTACTTATTTCAGTAATTTTGCAACCTTAATGCTCATTGTAGAAGGAGGGCTTTTAAACCACATATTGCCAGATACCATCTTCAGAGTTTCTGGGGGGAGCCTAAGCATTTGCATTTTCAGGTTTCCCAAGGATACTGATGCTGCTGGTCTAGGGACCACACTTTGAGAATCACTAGCCTATTTGAGTTCTTCGTGAAAATCGAAATTGATTCAAAAGAAAGTGAACCTGAATTTCGTCTTAGTTCTAACACTAAGCAATGGTATAGCTGTAGATATATTCTTTTAATTTTATAAGCGACTGTTTTCTTACCTGTAAATGAATTAGTTGCATATCTAAAGCCTATATTCTTATCATCTCTCTGAAATTTGCAGGTATCTTGTAAGTTAAATACAGAGGCCAATATTTCTCTCTTTCTCTCTCTTTTAGATTATTTATTTATTTATTTATTTATTTATTTATTTATTTGAAAGAGACAGAGATAGTGACAACACAAGCAGGAAGGAGAGGGAAAGCAGGCTCCTCACCCAGCAGGGTGCCTCATGCTGAACAGGATCCCAGAACCCTGAGCCGAAGGCAGACATTTAACCAAAGGATGCATCCATGCAACTTAGGCCACTATTTCTTAAGGAAAATACAAGAATTCTTAGTGTGAGTATAGAGATTACCCTATAGAAATAGAGAAACACTTGTATTTAAATCTCTCATTCTTACGCATCCTTACTAGACAATTTCTGGATTCAGAAATTCTCTTATTCAGTTTTAGTGAAGAAATATTTTCTGGTTTGGGGATACTGGCAAATGTTCAGAATAAGAAACAGTGAAGTAGAGCTTGAAAGTTTGGAAAATGCCCTGGTGTGCTGGTTCCAAAATCATTCCTATGACTGTGAGGTGCGTAAGTCTGGGTAGCTGACAATATGGTAGCCGGGTAACATGACCAGCAGATGCATTTATCTGATTTCAATGACTCTTGGGTTGAAAACTTCGTTTTCCTTTGACTCTGCCTGAATGCAGCTCAAGTGGGCTGAGGGATTTTGCGATATAAAGGGAAATGCCCAACAAGTTTTGGTGCATTTAGGAATCACTTAGCCTAAGCTATTTTTGACTGAATGCAATAGCTCTGGGATAAGATTTCACAGGTCAATTTCTCTTCGCCACTGTCTACTGAAGTGTTACTTGCTTCTGTTTTCTCAACTAACTAATGCAGTGACACGTGAATGATCTTTAGGGAATTGCTGTTGGTGTCAGAAACTCAGAAATTAAAATGATCAAGTGATGACCTGTGAAAAAATTTAGAAGTTAATTTAAGGTATCATAGTTCTTTCTTTCCCTTTTTTAAATATGTACGTGGAAGGTATTACAACAGTCTCCCTCTACCAGGGGAGACTAGAGGAATAGTAGTTTTTATGAGAGAACTAAATTGTTTTGCCACACTAATCCAGCAATGGCCATATTCAGTATCTGCCCAAGAATAACGTTTTAGAAGTTTTAATTGATACAATGTTCCCAATAATGCATTTTTGTTAGATATTGGGCGTGTCCTACTGCTTGCCTAAACTAGACCCTGGCTTATATAGTATGTATGCCCTGAAACTCTTTAAACCCCTTAGGTACTCATCTGGAAATGGGAAAGCAAAGACACATGCAGATCACATGAATAATAAAAGATACTTTTTAATATCTGCTGCCTAATCTTCTTACATTCAGTTTCTCTTCAATCTGTTTTCCACATACTATCTGGACTTAATTTTGTGAAATATTAACTTGATTACCTAATTTTCCCAGTGGAAAGAGATTTCTTGTATTCACTTTATACTATAGAGGAATATACACAAATGTCAAACTCTGATATTTGAGGCTCTGCCCAATTTTGGTTTATCTAATTATTTTAACTTTATCATCTCAGACTTTCATAGGTTATACAAAGGGAACTAAACTGCTGTTCCATGACTATCTTGTTTTTAACTCACTTTGGTGCTTTTGCATGGATTTTTTCCTCTGCCTGGAATGTTCTTCATCAACCACTGAAATTCTTCAAGACCATGCTGAGACATCAACCCACATCTTTGTTATGTTTTCCCCAATAAATACAACTGGAGCTCAGTGATCCTTCTTTGATCTCTTTTATTTTGTCAAGTATCAAAGTAATTTATAAATATTTCCTACTAGACCTCCTACTAGACATTTAGTTCCACAAAAGGTAGAGGATCTTGACAGGGTCTCTACATCACTGAAAATGTTAAATACATGTTTGCTGAGGTAAGTTAAATAGGGAATCAGTACATCCATCTGTGTAAACCATGAGCTTTCTATGACTAGAGTTATATATAACAGTCTAGGAAAAATATTACCTACTGCTTATACATCTTTAATTTATGTTTACCAATTCACTGAATAGCATTCTTATTTATGCTATAGCAGACTAATTATTGTGCAGCAGACCTACATTCCATACCTTAAAATAAGTACAGAATGCCTTAAATGTGCAGTAAACAAAAGAGAGAAATGCAGAAATATGCCTATGTCTGAATAATGTGAATACATATATATGTATGTTTTTCAAACTCTTCTCTGAGCTAAAAATATTATTAAAAACAATAATTGTGATTAAGAGTCACAAACAAACTGAGGGTTGCCGGGGGGAGGGGGTTTGGGAGAAGGGGTTGGGATTATGGACGTTGGGGAGGGCATGTGATTTGGTGAGTGCTGTGAAGTGTGTAAACCTGGTGATTCACAGACCTGTACCCCTGGAGATAAAAATATATGTTTATAAAAAATAAAAAAATTAAAAAAAAAAACAATAATTGTGAAAGGGTACCATCTGCTATGCAAAGGATGGGTTACTAAACACTTTTTTTTTAAAACAGAACTTCTGCATAGCTTTAAAATTAATTCCACTGTTTACTAGCTGTGTAACTTGAGCAAGTTATTTAAATGTTCTTAGTTTTACTCCCCTCAGTTGTAAAATGGGAATGCTAATAGCACTGATTTCATATGGTGGATGTGAGGTGTGTATCACACACACACACACACACACACACACACACACACACAGACATTTCAGTCTTGTTTCTGGGTACATCATACATAATCTGTAATTATTAGATGTTAATAATAACAATGATTATTGTTTTATTTTTATTAGCATAGAATGGAGCTTGGAATTTTTAATGCACCTTTTTTTGGACTTTATTCTAGAGGCAAATAATGACTTTGCCATAGTTTAGTTAACACCTAGCTGATCTGTATTACGGTTTACAGTTTCACATGGGTTTTACTTAAAACGGTAAAGCAACCTCCTGAACATAAAACATACTTATGAAAATCAGAACTTATGTGACAGTCAGTCCTGTAAAGTTATGAGACTATATTATTTTTATTGATAACACAAAACAGTCATGATTACTTTTTCAACCGTTCCCTGCCTTCTTTAATTTAAATTATAGATTATGTATAAGTAGGCACATATGCAATATTGTTCCATTCTTTGTGATTGAAGAGTATCTCAGGTATGGTGTAAGTAGATATTACTTGGTGAGCATGTCAGCCACTATTGTATCTAAGATGAAATTCTCAGGACATGGGAATATTGGCATTAACTTACTATGTTTTATTAGACAGAGCCCCTGTCTTCATAGAATTAATGTTCTACTTAGGAATGGAGAAATTAAAGTTAAAATTATCATAATAGGTACCCATTATTATTATTATTATTATCTGGCGTTGCAGCTGTGTACAGAAGAGTAAAGGATCTTGAAATTTAGTCTGACTATAGTTTACCTCCCTTATATCATTATAACTCATGATTTCAGAATTATAATTTGAAAGTGAATTGAAAACTGCTGCAATGTTTGTGAGCATGTAGTATTATGGAGCTATCAAAGGTTTGGGTGGGCAGAGTGACACAAACAGCTGTGTGACGTGGGCAAGTTATGTAACCACTCTGAGCAAAAGCTTCTTTAGCTGATAACAGTGATAATTACTTCTTAGAAATACTGTAGAGTTTCACAAAGTAACATTTTTCAGGTCCCTAAACACATGTTTTAGAGTCTTTCACTTTCAGTTGTAAAGTGCCTTTTAACTCTGGAGAATTTAAAAGTGGTTGGACAATGTAATAGGCAAATTCTATAGATCCCTTCAATTTTCCAAGATCCCATTTCCTGTTTTTTTTTTTTTTTTTTTTTTTTTTTTTAGATTTTATTTATTTGCTTTACAGAGAGAGAGAGAGCACGCGAGAGAGAGCAAGCAGGGGGAATAGCAGAGGGAGAGGGAGAAGCAGGCTCCCCTTGCTGAGCAGGAAGCCTGATCTCAATCCCAGGAACATGGGATGGTGACCTGAGCAAAAGACAGATACTCAACAAACTGAACCACCCAGGCAATCCCACCCACCCCGCCATTTCCTGGTTAGTCCATCAAACATTGATCTAGGTACTGCTGTGAAGGGACTTGGCAGATGTAAGTCCCATGTCAGTTGATCTTACAGAGAGTTTTCTGTAGGTGGTAACAGAAGAAAAAGTCCCAGGGAGTTGAATGATGGGGATTTGATTGACAATTCAACATTGTCAGCTATGACTTTCTGAAAAGACCCTTGGTAAGGAATAGCTAGGGGCCTACAGGAGATGAGAGCAGCTCCTAGTCAATGGCCAGGTGAGCAGGGCTTTGCTCCTATAACCTCAAGGGACCAAATTATGCCAACATCCTGAATGAGCTCAGAATTGGAATTGTCCCCAGATCTTTCAGAAAAGACTCCTGTGACCAGTTCCTTCAATGTAAGACCCTGAGCAGAGAAATCCATTGAGCCATACAGAACTTGTGACCTAGAGGAACTATGAGTTACTAAATGGGAATTGTTTAAAGCCTCTTTCTTTTGTGGTAATTTGCAATGCAGCAGCAGAACACCAACACCAATAAATCTTAGGTTTCTTCATAGTCACGATGCATTCTTTAATTTTTGTACTTATAATTAATATCTTTCTGCATTAAAATCAAACAAAATAAATATCAATTTAAACACTTATTCCTAGGATAATTATTTCAAATCACTTGATCGGTATCTTTGACTTTCTGCCAGTCTCCACCTACATAATCAGGGAGAGGATCCCATGGTTGTTTTATTTATGGACAGAAAAATAAATGTGCTCTGCGTTGTTGAATATTTTGGTTACAACTGTACAATTAGTTACTGTCTTCAGGCAACAGTTTACCATAGTGGATAAACTCCAAGTGTAATGACCTCTTGGACCTCATCCTCAATATTACAAAGCATTTGGCTTCTACCAATGTGCTCCTTTGACTTTAAATAACATCAGCTCTGGTTGTGCCTTGAGCCTTGCATCTTTCCTTCTTCTTCCGACTCTGTAGCCATGTCTCACCCCTTAAAAATGTTTTCTAAAACATCAGTGCTTCTCTATGATTTCATCTATTCATGGCTTGTGATGGTCACTTTTCTATAGCACATAGCACGCGGCCTGAGAGCAGCAGGAACTCTATAACACGTGTAAAACTTAGTGAACATCGATGACTCCCAACTCCATATTTGCAATCCTAACTCTTCCCAGACCATTGGAGCTCATACCCAATTATCTATCAGACATATAGATTTTGATGTTGAGCTGCCGGGTAAACTATAGGACATCCAGTTAATAGTTTTTTAAAAATATAAGAATGTAACAAATACTGCAGAGGACATGTATGTTGTAAAAAGCACTCACCATCCTCTGAAATTCAAATTAAACTGAACATCATGTATTTTTATTTGCTAAATTGGCAAAACTAATCCAATGCACATTGAAATCCTCATGTCAACATGTCCAAAGCAAATGAATATTTCTCTCCTTTTATTTAAAGCAGCACCTGAGATATCCTTCTCTGTTAGATACATTTAGCCCACCAGGCTTGATTCCTTAGGATCAAACAAGTAGCTGACTAAGTAATCAATAAAAGCACAGAGCTTGGACCCACAATTATAACTGCTCACATCTATTTTCCAACTCCATCACTTACTAGCTATGTAACCTTTAGCAAGTTTGGTAGATTGCTATAGGCAATTGTAATCTACCAAATTTGCTACAGGTTTTTTTTCCTTATAGGTAACATCAAGATGAGAATAGTAGCTTGCATCAAAAGGGTAAAAAGGGATTAAAATATCAAATCATGTAAAGCTCTTAGCCAGGCATGTAGGAACTACTCAATTCTAATTCTTCATTTATAGCTCAGAATTTAAGATGGTACTGGGTAGCAGCTGTTAACTCAAAGATGTTCAAGGAATGTAGGGGAGTAGTGAATATCTTGATTTTTTTTAAATATTAATGTAAAATATATTTATTTGGTAACTTCCTAGAGCAGAAAGAAATTATTAATCTAAGTCACATTTATTATTTCATGTTTATGTGTCTGTAAATAATATCTTGTGCTGTATCTCTATCACAATACTTATTTTTAATGTAGATGAGCAATTGCCCTTTAGTTTTCTACAGAGGATGCAGAGCATGATTTTAAAAGTTACCCCCCCCACACACACAATGAGCTTGTGAAAGCAAAAGCATTCTCCTTCCGTGGATGTTAGCAACTCGGCTGTTTGCAGCAGGTGTTTGGGTACCTCTTCAGATTCTAAGGAAAACATTCAACAGGGTGCTGAGCAACAGAAAACTTAAGATATGCAAATTTATTAGTTTGAGGGAGGGGAGTATGGGTGGAAGTTTGAGCTATCCATGCGGTTGTGTTTTTCCATGACACTGGTTAAACATTTGGCAGTGAAGGATGAAAAATGTAAACTTTGGAGGGACATTAGATAATATTCCATATTTCTTCTGTTAGAGAGGGTTTGTGACTTGCAATGGTTAAACTGGATCTGTAGTATCCTGAATTCAGAATTACAAAGATTTAGACTAATGTAATGTTACAATATATTTATATATTTCGATATATTTAAATCATTAATGTGCCCTTACCCATTGAACCTAAGAGTACTTGAGTATCTATTGTGTATGAGTCACAATGCTCGGCTGTGCAAAGGTGGGAATTCATGAAGAGCATGCTACCGCAGAATCTTTACCTTATGGTGGACAGGCAGAAATTACTGCTAGGATGTACTGGAGAGGAGAGCTAAAATCCTAAAAGTTGGCGAGGATGCAGTGGTAATAATCCTTGTCTGCGCTGAAATGATGTCAGTGCAGAGGAGAGGATTCTGGGTAATAATCCAACCCTGTGCTTGAGCAATGGCTGCACAGACCAGAGAAATCCAGGCGATAATCCACAATGTGCTGGAGTGGGACAAAAGTAGAGGAGAAAGAAACTGCAAGACCATTTAAAAGAACACTAGATGCCGTCGTTATTTAAAATGCCTATTAAGGTTAAACATCATGGTAACCATCAACCGAGGATAGGGAGCCAAAAGTTTTGACATAATAATACTAACTGAACTCTTTATACATGAACTGGGAATAGTAGAAATCCTAAGTAATTTCCAAGAGATTTATGTGACAAAAGCCTCTTGACCTGGACTGTGATATGTCACTCATAATGACTCCAGCAACATGAATCTGTGAGGAATGAATCAGGCCAGGAGATATCATCAGGCCAGGGGTCAGTTTGTTCTTTGAAAGGCTCTATCTGTTATCGTTGGGTAACAGATTGGACTCTGCGGCTCAAAGGCTTGAACCCAGTGGATACCTCTCACCCACTGCCCTATATGAGTAATTAATGTCAGTCAGAATATTCCTTGGGTTATCGTGAAATCTGAAATTGGGGCCTGACATTTGAATTCTAAAGAAAATGTTCCCTACTCACCTTTTTTTTTTTTTTTTTAAAGATTTTATTTATTTATTTGACAGAGAGAGATCACAAGTAGGCAGAGAGGCAGGCAGAGAGAGAGAGGAGGAAGCAGGCTCCCTGGTGAGCAGAGAGCCCGATGCGGGACTCGATCCCAGGACCCTGAGATCATGACCTGAGCCGAAGGCAGTGGCTTAACCCACTGAGCCACCCAGGCACCCCCCTACTCACCTTTTAACACATTTATCTATTTTAAGCATTCACACTAAAACTGTATTAAGTGCTTTAGATTTTCTTATGCATCTTGTCTCAAAAGCTATGTAATACGATTAGACTATTAGGAGGAAAAAGTGAAGACTTTTTTCCTCTGTTTTCAGTTACTTGGTCTGGCAAGGTTTGATTTGCTTTGTTTGGTCTTCACATGTTTTCCCTTGACTTAGAATTCTTTGGGTAGAGATGACAATTTCATTGGCAGATCTGAAAGATTTATCTCAGTAAGACCAAAGCTGTGTGCGGAGAGAAGCTGCTGACCTTGAAGCATGCAAATAGACAAGGCATCACACAGAAAATGCCAAAGCTCAAAGAGCTGGGTCCAAGTTAGAGCTGAGAAGGAAGCAAAGCACATGGTAAATGCTACTCCTTGGTGATCATAAGGTTTGCAAAAAATAACAAGGCTGGAAATGTGTAGGACCGTCATCTGTATGTATAGTCATCAGAATTACTGGCTATGATAACATTTTTTTTTCTTTTTAATTTTATTTATTTATTTGACAGACAGAGATCACAAGGAGGCAGAGAGGCAGGCAGAGAGAGGGGAAGCGGGCTCCCTGTGGAGCAGAGAGCCCGATGCAGGGCTCGATCCCAGGGCCCTGGGATCATGACCAGAGCCGAAGGCAGCGGCTTAACCCACTGAGCCACCCAGGTGCCCCCTAGCCCTCTAGATAACATTTTTATAATAGAATATCCCTATCATAAAATCTAGCATGATTAGACTACTTGTAAGTGGAGACTGCTTATCTTGTAAGAATCAAGAGACAAGACAAGCAGTCTAATACTTTTCCTTGCCCTTCCACTTTGCCTTGTCTTTGTGCCCAGCCTCTAATCAGTCCCTACCAGAAAAAAAGAAAGAAAATGAAGGAAGGAAGGGAGAGAGAAAGAGAAAGAGTAAGAGAAAGTCATCAAATGTCAGATTGTTTCTAAACCTAGGATAGGTTGAGACAAAATATGTCATTTTGGGTTTTTTTTTTTTTCTTTATTTTATCAATGGGGGGGGGTACTTCAGATAACTTTTCAGTCACCTGGATTTTATTTAACAGTTAATTACTCTTCATTGTTTAAACACTCATCTTTCTTGTCCTTTAGAGAAGTATTTTGCTAATCATAATTTCTCATTTTTCTATTTTAAACTCTTCTCCTTTTACCTGCCTCTAAGTACACCACCTTACTCTCTAATCTTTCCATTTACATTTCTTTCCTCGAAGACCTTAATCACTTTTATGATTTTAATAATCACCTGTACATGGAAAACTCAAATAATTACTGTGAGTTTCAAATTTATAAATCTAGATAGCTGTTTGGCTCTCCTTAGATAACTGTATGCATTTGAATCCTTACTATGTACACAGTTGGACACATTACCTTTTCTCCAACATATTAGTACATAGCCATGCTTCATTTTACCTCATGCTGTAGAATCCTTTCATTCAATGTAACACTCTTTCTGGATGCCACCGCCCTATCACTGTCAATCCTATGGTCTTAGTTTCAATCATACATAGTCTTACTTTCTTTCTAAAGTCTGCCCTTCCTTTTTCCTATAGTCAAGGGCCTAGTTGAATCCTTCTTCACTTTCAGCCCAGAAAAATGTAAAATACTCTTACCTTGACTACCACATTTATCTTAAACAAATATTTGATCAAAGTGCCCAATACTGATTAATTAATTAATTAACTAATTAATTAATATATTTGTTAGTTGACTATTATGTATCAGGTACTATTAAGCGTCTTGAAATTGCAATAGTAAAAATGGAAAAAAATAATTACCCTATATTCAGTGAGTTTTTATTATGGGGAAGTGACAAAGACAAATGTATGTATCCTAATAGGCAAATACATGATAAGAATACCCATGTTGATAAATGGCATATGTGAAGGAAACAAACAATATGCTTAGTCTGAAAATAATAGAAGTATAAGGAAACTTAGTTCAAATGTGTTCAAGGAATACTTTCCAGAGAGAAGGACATATAAACCTACATTAGCACATGAGAAATAACTAGCCATGGTCAGGAACTTCACTCTTACTTAAGGATGTCCACTCTTACTACTTTTATTCAACATAGTACTAGAAGTCCTAGCCACAGCAATCAGACAAGAAAAAAGAATAAAAGACATTCAAATTGGTAAGGAAGAAGCAAAACTGTCACTATTTGCAGATGACATGATGTTATATATAGAAAACCCTAGAGAAGGAAAAACAAAAACAAAAACAAAAACAAAACAAAAAAACCCCTACCGGAACTGATAAATGAATTCAATAAGGTTGCAGGACACAAAATCAATGTTCGGAATCTGTTGCATTTCTATATGGTAATAATGATGCAACAGGAAGGAAAAAAAAAAGTCCCATTTACAATTGCATCAAAAATAATAAAATACCTAGGGATAAACTTAACCAAGAAGGTAAAAGACCTACACTTTGAAAATTATAATACAAAACTGTCTGTTGGAAGGATAAATGCCTTCATTGGTTCAGAGACTGGAGCAGATGAAACAGGTAATTATTTCCAACTTCAGTATTCTGTTAATGTAAATTATCATAGCCACCAAATCTATGAAGGAAGGAAAACTGGTTCTCTAATTGCTAAATTCTAACTTTCTCAGTAAATGGACATAAAGACTGAAATTATCTTGAAATTGTTAAATCAGTTTTAGTTGATTTTATATTGATGTTACATTATACTCCAGGCTGAAAGCCAGTATATTGGCAAACTTGGCAAGCTTTCCTACTGTGGATCTTTAAGAAACAGAATCAGAATATCTAACAAAAGCAAGAATGACCACAAGTGTACAGTATTATAAAGTATTATTCCCTAGAGAATAGAAATTGATTTTCCCAAGCTAAGCTGAGACCTCCTACTGCAATACAAAACTGAGAACATGGTATTGACACAAAACTATACCCTATAGGTGACTAAATTCAAAGAAATAAATAAACAATATTATTTTTATATATGTTCATTTTTCAAGGGTCACAGTTTAATTTCATAAACACAAGAGAAAATGATGAGCTGCATTTATGTGAAGCTACAAATATATGCCAACTTGACAGAAAAGATCCTGATGCATTTTGACTGAATTTTAGTCTATTTTCTAGTTTGTCTGTGTGTTGGTAATTTATTAAATGCAATGCCATAAAAATAGACATTTTTATATATTGCTGACAGGACTGTAAATTGGCACAAACTTTCCAGAGAGCAATCTGACAATACTTTTCAAAAGTCCTAAGTATTTGACAATCCATGGCCACCTTTTAAGATTAATTATGAGAAACAGTCATGAATATGGGTAAGATATAGATAAGATTATTCATTGCAGCAAAATGTAAAATTGAAACAAAACCAATTTACTTATCTAACATTAGAATGTTATTTAAATTATTTAATTTATTTATATTTAAAGTTTCTTCTTCCATAAAATAGGATATAACCAATAATTTGTTGTTGATTAATGTTTAATGACATACACATCTATTTACAATAATTGTTTTGAGTTCAAATATATTACAAACAGAATTTATAGTTTGATATATTTTAATTAAAGAGTAATGCAACACAAGATTAAGAATGATTACCTCTGTGTGCTAAGATTACCTGAATTTTCCAGTCTTTTGTTTATTTTAAATATTTTTTAAGTGTTTAATGTGGTTTAGCTTCATGATGAGAAAATATTCCTAAAGCCAACATAGCAATTAATTTTTTATTTGATTGCTAATGATTATTTGCAAATTATACTCAAAATTCAGTGAACACATAAGTAAATACTAATGACTCATTACGTGGCTCTTGTGGAGTATAAAATTGTGAATTGGGTAAGAGCTGCATTAAACAAATGCAGGTTAGACCTCTTTTGTTGAGGAAAAGAACAGAAGGGCTCTAAGTTAAAATAGTAACATTGATTGTTTCTTGAACCTTTTTTTACTTTCTAACTTGCAGTGTGCCTGAAATTTTTATTTATTATTAAATACATATCAACATATATTTAGTTATACACATACATACACATACAGTATGCTGATTGTGTGTCAGGAAGAAAATGACAGTCGACAGTTAAATTTAAAATCTCTATGAGAGAAAACAAATAAGCCAAATTTGCAGAGGATACTATAAAGTTTATTCTTTCCTGGACTTTGAAAAACTATTTACTGTTCCTAAAGTAAGGAAATATTCTCAAATGTACAGAGTGTTGTTTTATTCACATAATTAGTCACCTTCCCAAAGTGGTCACAATGTACAATAGTATTGAAAATAATTCTAAAAGGGATGCCTGGGTGGCTCGGTCAGGTCAGTGTCTCCTTTCAGCTCAGGTCATGATCCCAGGATCCTAGGATTGGGCCCCATATCGAGTTCCCTGATTAGCAGGGAGTCTGGTTCTCCCTCTCTTTCTGCCCTTCCCTGTGATCCTGCTCTCTGCCTCTTTCTTGCTCTCTCTGTCTCTCTCTCAAATAAATAAAATCTTAAAAAAAAAAAAAAGAACTCTAATGTTTACATTCACTAAATAGCTTTATACATAATTTTCTTATACATCTGCATGTTCAGGAGGTAATTAATTTATTTCCTGAACTTACAGATTGGAACTTCAGGATATGCAGTCTGAGTCATGTGTGTTCATATAACACACCATTTTGTAATCATTCAGCCAGGTGGACTTACCTGCACAAAATAGCTACTTTTGTATTTCCTTCATTGGGGTCCAGTTGAACAACCACTGGGCATGGGCTTTCTCTTACACTTACTTAATGAGGTATATCGACATCAGCAGAAGAATCAAATTATCCTTTTCACTCCTGATTTCATAACTTTTAGGGGTCTTTGTTATGCAGGTGAAATTATATGTCCTCCCGAATTAAGTCCGAATTAGCCATATGTATTTTCAAAATGAAAGCAGAGCTGGACACAATCCTGTGATATCAGATTTGAAAGTACAAAATTATCTCAATGACAGAAGGACATTTCTTTTGCACTATTCCATGAGGATATAATCAAAAAGGAAAATAATAAAAAGAAAATACACTTGACAAAATCAAGCATGTTAAATACACCATTTTCATGCAACTATTTAACATCAAGTGTGTTATTAAAGTTGAATCATTGAATGTGAAAACATTATGAAAAATATTCAGTGCAAATATGCTGAAGTCATTTTAAAATATTTATGAATGGGTCTTCATAAAACTTTTCTCAACATATCAAATAAAGAAACTTTATGCCAAGAAGAGTTTGTATTTTAGGACATCTTCCTATTCTTAACTCTAAAATATATACTTAGATTGCCATCGATGAGAAATTATTTGCATACCAAATATGCTACTAAGCTCTAAAAATATGCCTATTGCCATTCTCAAAAAAGTAAAGTATTTTACTTGATTCTGCAAATATATTATATCATTTTAAATTGCCTGGTTGTCAGACTAGAAGTAGAAGATATAGTAGGAGAAGATGGCTTAGAAATAGCTCATTTTGTTTTTATGAAAGCTAAATTTGAGATAGAGAATTCCCCCAACCATGTAGATGCTAGATGAATATCAGCATCTAAATAGAAATCTGTCTCAAATGAATGTTATATGGAGAATTACCTCGTTTTTCCAAAAAAGATATGATGAGTGAGTCCCTGATCTTTCCTCTTAAATATCTCTTTTAAGATTTATTTTTCTCCTACCTTTTCTTAACATCTCTTTTAGACAGACAGTATTTTGGTGAACGTACCTCAAGCAGGACGTTTTACTGCCCTTCTTTTCCTTCACTTACTCCTTAGATCAGCAAATTCCATAACCATCCACCCAGGTGCTCAACCCAAACCAGGAAATGATCCATGATTTCTCTTTTCTCCAACCTCCCTCCCCTCAGAAGCTGGTCTGGCAATTCTATCTCCAAAATAGGTTTTTTATTTATCCACTTTCTCTGTCTGTATCATACTACCCTTGTTTATATCCGTGATATCTCTGTCCCAGATTACCAGTTCATCTCCATCTATTGGCCTCCTAATGGGTCTCCCTCCTCTATACACCAGTGGCTAAAGTGATCTTATTTAAAATATCAACTAGATCATGTCATTGACCTAAGATTTATGTTTTTATGATGGATGAGAATCAAATCCTAATCTCCTTACTGGAGTCTTCTCAGACCCTAAGAGATCTGGTTTCTTCCTACCTCTTCAATGTCACATTGGACCACTCACCAGCACTGGTAATTCTAGTCTTCTTCAAACCTGTCCACTTATTTTGCTTCAGGGTCTTTGTTCTTGCTTTTGCCTTTGCCTCTCCCAGACATTTTCATGGCTGCTTCCTTCTGGTCATTCAAGTCTCAAGTGCTCAGGAAGGACTGATTCTGTTCCCTTTTAGTATGTTTCTAGCTCCCAACCCAGTCACTCTATTACAGCATCCCTTTTTATTTCATTTGAAAATATCTTTAGCTAAAAATTTTGAGTCTTCACATTTATTTCATTACTTACTTGTTTGGGGTTCTCTTTCTTGTTCTAGAACTTTAGTTTTATCTTTTTTACTGTTTTATCTTGTGGAGCCATACTCAGACAAAATTAATGCTCAATAAATATATAATGGAGTAAGTTTATCTGACCCCCCTCGAGGCAAACATTTATTTTTAATGAGATGTTTGATTTCTTCTTTTATAGATCTTAACACCTAATTGCTGAAGTGACTTCAGATATTAAAGTCATCTTACAATGTTTATTTTTATACATTCTGGAATTTTATCCTTTCAAAATTCTTTTTTCTCACTTGAAATCTTCAGTAGATACAGCAACATATTTTTCTTTCCATGGGCCTTTCTCACTTTAATTGTCTTTATTAATCTTTTCATAGTTCATTCTTTATTGCTGCATCATTTAAACTATTCTTGTCACCTATCCACATGTATATCTATGCAGGTACATTGCACTGCATGCACATGTTTTAGAATTTGTTGCTCAATAATTATTTCTATTCTAACATTAGCATTATATGCCACAGACCTGACCTCCTTTATATAATAGGAAATCTTTTTAAGAAAAATACTTTTATTTTATTCTGCTTCCCCCACAGCTGTTATGCAGTTAACCTGAGAATTGTGACAAGAAAAAAACAATACTATAGAGGCATCTGGGTGGCCCAGGTGGTTGAATGGCCAGCTCTTGACTTCAGGTCATGATCTCAGGGTCCTGGGATCGAGCCCCATGTGGTGCTCTGCACTCAGGGCAGGGAGTCTGCTTGAGGATTCCCTCCCCCAGTCCCTCCCTCTGCTCTTCCCTAAGTCTCTCTCTTTCTCTCTAAAATAAATAGATCTTTTAAAGAAAATAAGAAGAGAGGATGCTATAAAGTGTACGTCAAACAAATCTCATTTTTTGTCACTAGCTTCACAAGCTTACCCTGCCCATATGAGGCTTAGTTGCCTTCTGGGAAGAATTTCCTGACATCAAGCCTAAGCTGACTTTCCGTTAGTTCAGGGCTCAACCTGTTGAGTTTCTCATTTTTTACGTCTGAAAATCTCATGTTCATGCCAGTGTTCTAGATATATAAAATATTAGCTATTTTTATGTGACATGGATCAAAGGATCTTCAAAAGTTGCAGAAGAGCCACAAAGCTTGGTAGGCATCCAGTGCTTATCACAGCTCTGAGGAGCCCAGGAAAGTAAGAAGTATTGGGTTTGATGTACGTTGAAATCCAGTCTTCCCAGATATGATATTGTAAAAATAATATATATAACTGTCTTCATAAATTTCTCCTGTTTTCAGACTCATGAAACCAAATGCTATACTTTTTTTTTTTTTTTTTAACTGAGTTCTCACAACCAGGTGTGATCTCAGCAGTGTCCTGGACAAGCTTAGACACAGTGGGTTAAATTAATAGCATTTCAGGATTTATTTCAATTTCCAAACTGCTTTGCCTTTTACTTGGAGCACTTTGAATAGTTTTATAAAACAACTGTCTCTTCTCTCTCACTAAAAAGGGTCTGCTCTTAAGAATCAATTGGCTAATTAAAGTCCGTCAAAGTGGTGGGTGGACATAGAGATGCATCATTCACTCATACATTTGCTAAAGGCTTATAGTTTCTGTAAGCATGAACTTGATTATAAGATTCCTACCTAGTGTCAGAAAGATATGTCACCTACCCTCAGAACTTAGTGGTTGGTAGAAATGATAATCACTTACCCTGATGTGAGTTATGAGAGACGAAGGATAGTACCATAAACGTTCTTGTGTATTTGCTGTGACCTTGTAAGTCTGATTGTTAGCTGGATAATTTTTGGGCCATGGAATTCTGGTGCAATCTGGTTATGTGATGAGAGTAAAAGTACCAACTATAACTATTGCAGTTTATACTTTAAACATTTCTCTCATCTATACATTCGCATTTAATCTTTATAACATTATGAGTAGATATCATTATTATCTCCAAAATTAAGCCAACAGATATTAATAGATTTATATTATATTATATTATATATTATATAATTATATATAATATGTGATTATATATAATTATATATTATAATAGATTCACCAGCACTCAGTTTATAAAACAGAGTCAAGGAAACAAATCCTAATTTTAGAGTCTTAATTATACAGTGTATCTTAGTTATACAGTGTATCTTTACACTGTATAAATTATGTAGTGTATCTTTAGTATACAAGGCACACTGAGTGCATTTTGTTTTGTCCATTAACATTTACCTATCTTTCTTTCCATTTCTGTGTTCAAATTTTCTTTTAGTTTTCCATTGACTTTCCATTGTGCTGCACTGAAGGTTACACACATTTTCTCCAGGCATCAGTTGGAATGAGGAGCAGTGTGCAACTTTTGACTAATGTTCTATTTTGTAGAGGACTTGTCTCATCCTAAATTATTAAATAATATTAAGAAAGTGTTTAGCTGTTCATTCTTTATATATGACTTACAAGTTGAGATTTTATATATAATTTTTAGGATTTGAGGATCTAGATATATCTTCAGTTTTAGATATGTTATAGACCATCATTCAAAATATAGAAGTACATTCCTTTCCATACTCATTGATAAAAGCTAATAAATACAACTTCACTTTATTGTTTTCTTTCCCAAACACTAGATAGAGAAATTGTAAAATTCAGACAATTTAACTTAGAGGACTTTTTTTTTTTTTTTTTGCAATTACTCGTTTAATATCTTAGTTATTCATAAGTGTACAATGATGTCAGTATTATTCTCTCTTGCATCCCAAGTACCTAGTACATTCCTTAGCCCATAGTAGTAACTCAATAGATATTTATATACCTTTGGTATTCCTATGAGATGAGAAATGTAAAATTCTCGTTGTAAAAACTTATGGCAAACTTATTTAAAGAATGACTGATTATAGCAAAAGTCTAAGAAAAACAGAACACTTAGAATAACCACACAGGTTTGGCTGTTACAGACTTTGAACTAAACAGCATTTCTGTTTTTATTTCAAAACGAAAGGGTCTGCTAATCACATTTGAATTTCAACAATTTCCAAAATTAATTCCACATGAGTTTGTAAAACAAAGTGCAATCTCTAAAACCAGTCTCATCACTGGTTTTAAATTGGGTGTTAACAGAACATAGTGTCCAGAATACAGAAAACTGTGCTTTAAAAAACAAAAACAAAAACAAAAACAAAACAAAACTTTTTTTTGGCTTGACAGTGCTTGAGAAATTTAGATTGCTTTTCCTATAAATAAAGAGAGCCCACACTTCTCTCAGCCTTGGAGTCATCACAGTTCCCAAAATCACCCAAAGGAAAATTTAAATTCTCACAATACTGGTGTGGCAGATATGTTTTCCATTAAAGGATAATATACAATTCTTATAGTCAAAATGTTATTTGTAAATAATTTTTCTCCAAGAAATAGACTTTTCAGCTCCTGTAGCATGATTTCTGATTCTACGAATCAAAATCTCAAGAGAAAACAGTAAAAAATATAGATTTATCGGCTAATTATTTTCCTAGAAATAGGGGGAGGGGAGAAGCTACAACCTTCTTTGTTTAATGAATAGGAATTAGAAAATCCCATGATTCCCTGCCGACGCTGGCTAATTTGCAGTTTGGGGACTGGAGAGAAGATGACAGCTGCAGACAGTGTGGAGGGAAAACCACCTTGCAACACAGTTTGTCAAGTTGCAGCCTCTGGCTCTGACCTAGGGCCAGTATTCCTGGAGACATGATGAAGTGTGAAAAGTACTGGCAGGCATTTTAGACTAAAAAAAAATAATAATAATAAGTTAGGCACTAAGGGAAAATGGGGACCAGGAGAGATTAATATTTGTGAGGTTTATAGCAGAAAAGGCAAAGCAATAGGAAGTAAAGAAATCCCCGAAGGGAATTTCTTACAACGGCAGCAGATAGAAACAGGATGGGCCTGAACAGGAAGCTTATTTTTCCAGCTGGAGCCTTCCCTACAAACCTGAGATTGATTTGGGAATGGCAGACAAGTGCCAAGCAAAGGCGAAATCAAGAAATAATGATAGAATTTACAGTCACTGGGAAAACCTGGGGGCGGGAGTAGGACGAAGGAAAGAGAATGGGAGACTAGGAGAAGTAGTTGAGAGCGGAAAGGATGAAACACAGTACAGTGTGCTGGCGTTCTGAACTTGGAGAATTTTGGAATCAGACCAGAATAACCTCTCTGCTGGTGAATGCAGATTCTTGAGTTAGAAGAAAATTCTGAGATGACGTAGTCTAGATATTTTTCAATTTTAGAGCCGCAGGAAATCAATTTCAAACAAACTCCTATGCCAAATCCCTATGTGGATATGGAAGAACTGATCTGATTTAAGAAGAAGGGGCAGGGTTGGACCTGTATACACTTGACTCAACTCAAGCCTGGCAAATGACTGTTGGGGCACCTAGAGTATCTTTCAGACTTTTCAAAATACTTAAAAACAACCTCGTCCAACCTACACCCCCACCCCCACCGCCGTTTATTACTGAAGGAAACAGTCTAAGGTCTTAGAGCCTGTGGAAATCTATTTTGAGGGCCTACACATGTCAGGCCCTGCCCCTGTTTCCGGTACACCTAGGTTGTGAATTTTCATGATCTCTCTGCTAGAAATATAATAGGTCCTCAAAACAACCTCACCACAAAGGGGGTAATTTTTACTCTCACTGATAGCAGTAGACTGATGAAATCCACTTCCATTCTGATAAACAGAGAAGGTGATTGTTTCCACCTTAAAACTGCCCCTCTCACTAGAACGGCTAGTAAGATAGCAATGTTCGACAACTGGTTGAAAATTAGGCTTTCTTTGTCTGAGACTCCATCTTTCTCATTGTCCCTTCTGCCTGCAAAGGGTTTTCCAACAGTTTTCCTCAGCTTCTCCAACTCGTGCCGACTCCTTTAATGATCATTTCTGGCCACTGTCCTGCCCTCTTCAGCTTATAGCCATGGCAGCTTATACTTGGCTTTAATCTTTACTTCAGACGTTCAGGTTAGCAGCTACTACTGGCTAGTCTAGTAGGTTAATGGTGTCCCACCATCACTTGGCAACTGGTAAACAAAAAAATCTTATAATTTAGATACTCTCTGAGTATCCCCTCTGTGGTATCTGAGAGGCAGTTTTGTGAAAGCTTTTCACCGTAGCCACCTTGCTGCACAAATCTTCGGATGCATGTGTTCCTTCAGATAGCCTTCTGATTGCACTGGGAAAGCTCATTTCTGTGAGTACACATATCTTTGTGAGTTACACATACATGTTACTTTCCCTCCTTTAACCTTGTCTTGAAATTGACAGTTTTGAAAATTAACAAATTGAAAATTTGACAACAAATTAAAAATTGACCAATTTGAAATTAACAAATTAAATTTATTTTTACAGGGGGGTGGTAAGGGACAGAGGAGGAGAGAGACAATCTCAAGTAGGCTTCACGTTCAGCACAGAGCCTAATGTGGGGCTCAATCCCACCACCCTGAGATCATGACCTTTCCTAAAATCAGGAGTCCAATGCTTAACAGACTGAGCCAACTTCTGAGCAACTTCTGAACTTGTTGCCAGAAGTGATGGGTGAGTTTATCTCTTCCAGTTTCTAGAGATTGGATTTCAAGAAAAACAATCAAATCTCAAAGAATCTCATGTCCTTCATCTACTCAAGTGGAGATAAATCCCAATGACCCCAAGATACTGGAAGCCTTAAGTAAAGTTGAATTAATGGGAAAGTGTTTTTAACATTGTAAACTATTAAATGAATATAAAAGTTTATAGAACCATAACCACAGCAGCATTAGTTTCCCCTGTCTAGGTGTCCTTCCTCTTAAAGACCTTGCTGTAGCAAAAACTCTTTTTTGTTTCTTGAGGGAGGATATTCAAGTGGTGGAATCTAGCTTAGCAATATCTAAACTTAGTTGGAGGCTTGGCAAAAATCTTTCCATCTTCTTCATCTACCTTCAGTGTACATAGAAGTGATTATTTTAAAATACTAAGTAACAAAAATAATTCCCTAGGTATCCCTAGTTTCCTATGTAAATGATACACAAGTGCATTATCCTTGGGACCTTAAGGCAACCGAGTGTCTTTTTGTTAGTGAATGAAATCATTGAGTAACCTGAATTTAATGTTTTCAGTGTTTTTTAGTGTCCGTATGCTTCATACACTATTTGCAACCCTATTTGTTTTTTCTTCTCTCATTTCCCTTTCTCTACAAAGTGTCTCTGTGTTTCAATGACTTAAGCCAGAATTCAACCCTTCGTCCCTTGACTCCTTCTTCTTACATTTTATCAATCACAGAAGACTCCCGATTCCATCTCCTAAATGTGTTATAACTATAGCTATTTCTTTCCACTCCCATTGGTATTCTGTAGTAGAGATCACCATTACCTTGGACATTGATGGCAGCCACAGCATTGGAATTAGTTTTTCTGTCTCTGGTTTTCCTCCAGTTATTCCACAGCAATCTAAATGCTATCTAAATGCAAATTTAGTCATGTAAACCAGAAAATAAGCTCCATGAGATCAGGACCTGGGTCTTTTTTACCTCTATATCTCTAGTGACTTATACATCGATCCATTCATTCAACAGACATTAATTGAGTGTCTACTATATAACAAGCAATATTCTAAACATTGGAAATTCATTATAAAAGAACACAGACAAGGGCTCTGTCCCCAGGGATCTTACATCTCAGTGAAAGGAGACAGGCCCAAACAAACAAAAGCAAGGCAATAAGAAAGTTCAAGGTAGGGATGAATTCTGTGACACAAGTAAAACTTGATTTGTGAGACAAAGTGGCTAATGGGCTGTTCTAGATAGGGCAGTCAGGGACAGATCCTCCAAGGAAGTGACGGGAATGAATGGCTGTGGGTCATCATGGTCCTGGTGTGATAAGGTTTTAATTTTTTTGGTTCTTATCTCTTATTTTGCAAGGCTAATCTTAATCTACTTTTGAGTATTCCGTATAATCTCACCCATTGAATTTTACTTCCTCTTACACAGTGGTTTTCACACTTGAGCTGGCCTTAGAATGACATGGAGGATTGGATGGTTGTTAAAACACAGATTGATGGTCTATAAAAAGAACGTTTCTGATTCATTTGATCTGTGATGGTGCTGCAGAATTTGCATACTTTACTGGGTCTTCCCGGTGCTACCCTTGGTGCCGTCCAGGAGTGGTTTGGGGAATTCACACACAGACACCTGCAGTGTTTCTTCCACTCCTCTCTGTCTGAAGAGCTTTGCTCTCCTGCTTTCTGCTTCCCTTTGCCTTTTTTGCATTGTTGGCTCTTACTCATTTTTCAGGTCTCAGTATACTTTTATTCTCTGCAAGAATGTTTCCTAAATATAGGCTCTTGGACTCTTCCTAGAGCCATACTGTACCCTGACCTTATCACATTAGATTATCTAGTCGGACCTCAAACAACAGACAGGGTTAGGAATGCTGATCCTCAGGTAGTGGAAAATTTGCATGTAACTTTTGACTCCTCAAACACGTAACTAGTAATACCCAACTATTGGTCAAAATCCCTACTGAGGACATAAATATTTGATTAACACACATTTTGTATATTTATTATATACTATTCTTATAATAAAGTAATTAGGGAAAAGAAAACTTTATTAAGAAAATCAAAGGAGGGGAGCTTGGTGGGCTCAGTTGGTTAAGCAACTGCCTTTGGCTTGGATCATGATGTCAGGGTCCTGGAATTGAGCCCCCTGCTGGGAATCCCTGCTCAGCAGGGAGTCTACTACTCCCTCTCCCTCTCCCCCACTCTCCTCACTCATGTGCACACTCTCTCTCTCAAACAAATAAAATCTTAAAAAAAAATAATAAGGGGCACCTGGGTGGCTCAGTGGGTTAAAGCCTCTGCCTTCCGCTCAGGTCATGATCCCAGAGTTCTGGGATTGAGCCCTGCATTGGGCTCTCTGCTTCACAGGGAGCCTCCTTCCTCCTCTCTCTCTGCCTGCCTCTCTGCCTACTCATGAGTAAATAAATTTTAAAAAAATCATAAGAAAGATCAATGTAAAGAGTGTTAAGCTAAGTGAAATAAGTCAGAGAAAGAAAAATGCTGTATGATTTCACTTATATATGGAATCTAAAAAATGAAACAAAAAAAAATAAAAAGCAGAGGGGCACCTGGGTGGCTCAGTGGGTTAAGCCGCTGCCTTTGGCTCAGGTCATGATATCAGGGTCCTGGGGTCGAGTCCCGCATCGGGCTCTCTGCTCAGCAGGGAGCCTGCTTCCCCTCTCTCTCTCTGTCTGCCTCTCCATCTACTTGTGATTTCTCTCTGTCAAATAAATAAATAAAATATTTTAAAAAAATAAAAAATAAATAAAAAATAAAAAGCAGAAACACACCCATTTAATACAGAAAGCAATTTGATGCTTGCCAGAAAAAGAATGGTGGAGAGATGGGCAAAATCGGTGAAGGGGATTAGGTGATACAGACTTCCAGTTATGGAATAAATAAGTCATGGGGATGAAATGTACAGTAAAGGGAATACAGTCAATGATACTGTAATAGTGTTAAATGGGGACAGATGATAACTGCACTGTGGTGAGCATAGCATAATGTATAGTGTTTTTGAATCACTGTGCTGTACGCCTGAAACTAATATAACATTGTGTGTCAACTATAGGTCTATTTTTAAAAAAAGGAAAAAAAAATCATAAGAGAAAATATGTTTATATACTGTTAAAAAATCTATACATAAGTGGACCCTCACAGTTCAAACCCATGTAGTTCAAGGGTCAACTGGCATCCTATATCCTTGTCTGTTTATCTTTTTTACACCTCTTTGACTGTCCTTTCACTGGTGTATCCTCACTTCTTAGCACAGTGCCTAATCCTTTTAATTCAAGAAATAATCAGGACTCTAATGATTGCTAGTCTGGTTAAATGATTTCCTGTATATGGTTTGTAAATATGGAAAATAATTAGATATGACAAAAATAAAATGATATATCTAATACATGCTATATTAGTTCTTAAAGGAATAAAGATTATGAATGAATGAATGGTTTCCATTAAAATCATGATTTTGGAATGAACTTTCAGGCAAATAGTCCTTCTGTCTCTATTCCTATTCCATTTTGGAAAAACAAACCAACAGCTAAGCACTTTTTCTTTTTTAAAAATGTAAGCTTCCAAGGCGTTAAAGATAGTACTGTATCTACTCTAAATCTGGGTAGATTGAGATGTAAAACTTTTGTTTTTAAGTTATAGTGTTTATACATTTTTAAAATTGCTTTTTCCCATATATTTACATCCCAGGGGTCCTAAAACAACAAAGACAGTTAATAAAAGGATTTTTATTTTATTTTATTTTATTTTATTTTTTGAGCAATGGAAGAGTAAGGGCTCTTAAGCCTTTTGAGAGATGTTTTCTCTCTCTCTCTCTCTCTCTCTCTCTCTCTCTCTTTTATTAACATATACTGTATAATTTGTTTCAGGGGTACAGCTCTGTGATTTATTTCTCTTACACAATTCACATCCTCCCAGTGTCCATCACTGAGTCACCTACCCCCTCACTCCCCTCCCCTCCAGCAACCTTCAGTTGGTTTCCTGAGATTAAGAGTCTCTTCGGTGTGTCTCCCTCTGAGACATGTTTACTTAGAGAGGAAATCATATTATGAGAAAAATGAAACTGTGCATTAGTCAATCAAGGCACCTTTAATTAAACTTGGGGAAATAGTTTCAACACTTCAGTCTTGGGTATTATTCAATCATAAGGAAGAATAACAAATAATATGGATAGTGTGAAGTAAATATGAGATCTTTTTGACATCTCATTACTCATCTTCTCAATTTCCTTTTCAACAAATGACAGTGCATTTTCTGTCATAGTCTAAATGAATAAGAAACCAGGGACTAAAATGCATCTTGGACTAAAACTGGTCTTGCCAGGAGGGGAGTCAAAGCGGAAGAAAGGAAGAGGAAAGGTTAGATTGTAAAGACTAAAAATTGCTTTTCAGAGATGATATGCATTAATTAGAGCATAAAATGAATCTGATCTGAGTTGGGAATTCAAAATGTAAGAGCTTTAAGAGATTGTTAAAATCCCAGTGCCTACATTTAAAAAATCTATTTTCTACCTTAGAGATTTAGAAAATAAAAACTACATGTCAGTAGGGGACTGGGGATAGGGCTTTTTGGCTTCTGGAAAGTCTTGAATGAATCACCTACTGTCATATGAGAAATAGGTGTTATTCCTATAAAATCCATCATACTATAAAAGCAAAGCACTGCAAAGGACCTTTAAAAGTCAGCTTAAGAATCCCCTTGTCTGCACATATGCCAATTTGAAAATTATTCCAGACTGGTTTTATAACACCTTAATAAATATTTCCTTATTCCGTTAGTAATCTGGTATAGTACTTAGCAGTTTCCACTGTCAGAAAAATCTTCCTTATATATTGTTTCAATCCCTTCTGCTGAGTTTCAGTCTTGTCTCTTTTTTTCTTTCCTTTCCTTTTTTCTTTTATTTTCTTTCTTTACTTCTTTCTTCCTTTCCTTTCCTTCCTTCCTTTTTTTTTTAAATTTTGTCCTTTATAGAGATAGACAACAGTTAGTCATCATAAATTATGTCCTTATCTTTTATAAAATTAGTCAATAGTAATTTTTTCTTTAGTTGAATAATCTCAATTATTCAAAATCTCAGTTATTCTTTGACCTTTTTGCAAGGTCTAATTTTTTTCTTACCCATACATTAGCTTCTTTTCTTTAGTCTCTTTCCAATGTGACAAAGATTTTCTTTATTCCTTAATATTTGACTTAATGAGCTAAAGCATATTGTGGTTTTTCACACAGAATTTGGTCAGTGACTAAAATAATGTAAGCATAGCAACTATGTTTCATTTTTAGTATGCAATATAATTAGTGTTGAAAAATTGGAAAAATGATAAGCAAAGAGAAAAATGTTACCCAGATTATTCAGTGGTTATAATTGTAAATATTTCTCTGGCCTGCTTCTAATTTAAATTATGCATGCTTTCTATATCATGACTGTTTTCCCATATCAATGAAGTTATATCTTAGAAGTAGTACTATGTGATGCAGAACTATTTCCCAAGTTGATTTGAATAGAATAGGAAAGCAGATGTAGAAATACACAAGTCGGGGCGCCTGGGTGGCTCAGTCAGTTAAGGGGCTGCCTTCAGCTCAGATTGTAATGGGATTGAGCCCCATGTCAGGGGCTCTGCTCAGTGGGGAGACTGCTTCTCTCTCTCCCTCTGCCTGTTGCTCCCCTTGCTTGTTTGTGTGTGCTCTCTCTCTCTGTCAAATAAAATAAAATAAAATAATCTTTTTTAAAAAGTGCTTTAAGAAATACACAAGTAAACAGATTACAGTGCACAAAATTCTATAATAAAGATGTGATAAAATTCTAGTGAAATGAAGCAGGACTTTTTTTTCTTAATAACAGTGTAACAGGAACAGGGAAGACTCCACATGATGTTTTCGTGACTATTAGAGGATGACTCGAGTTCCTTTAACAGAAAATGGGAGATACTAAATACAGGGGGAAAAAGAATCATGTGTTGGCGCTCAAGAATGAGAGAATGGTGTGTTGAGATATGACAGGGGCATAACTAGTGCAATGGCTTACGAGTGAAGCTTTCAACAGGGGAGATATTTATCTTTACTCACCCTTTCTCTTACGCATTGTATAAGCATCCAGTCCTCATTTGCTGTGATCAAGCTAGGGATAGACCTCAGGGCATGGCTTTAGTGTCCTTCTCTCATGCTTGAAAGTTTGTAGACTACTTGGTGAACATGAAGTTAAAAATGGGGCTATCACACAGGACACTGAGTGATAGAGTTAAATTTTTAAAAATAGCTTCTTACACTGGGACTATGAAAATTAAGAATTGCATGGTGATACTGAGGAAGTCCATTTGGTTCTCTTCAACTCCATATGTGTAAGGTATTAAGATTGTTGATTACCTATCCTATTTTCACACATTGTATCCAGGTTCTTTGCCCAAACAACTGGGAGTTTATAAGTGTCCCTGGTATCTGGTAAAGCAATGCTGCAAGTAGGTATTTATAAAGTTTCAGTAACTTTTCCTTCTCACAAAATGCCCATACATCTTATTGATAAATTATCTAAGTATTTTTAATTTGGATAATATTATAAGGTCTAATCCAACTGTGAATTCTTTTTCTTAATAGCTTTATTGAGACATAGTTGATACATAACATTGTGTAAGCTTTAATTGTAGAAGGTGATGATTTAATACTTTGATACACACATATCAGTGAAGGAACACAAAATAAGTTGTTAGTATCTCCATTCCATCACATAATTACCACTTTTGGGTGTGTGTGTTGATAACATTTAAGATGTACTCTGTTACTAACACCCAAGTATATGACATAGTATTGTTAACTATAGTCACCTTGCAGTATATTTAGAGGCTAAGAACTGGTTTATCTTGTAATTAGAAGTTTGTACCCTTTGACCAACATCTCCCCATTTCTTTCATACCTGGTCCCTGACAGCCACCATTCTACTGTTTCTGTGAAACAGTAGACATGAGGACTAGATGTCAAACATCTTTAAGTAGGACAATTTTATCCATCATGACCCCAATTGTTTTTTGTTTTTTGTTTTTTTCTATTTGGAGTCAGGGTCTATACCTCAAGTTTACTCCTCTCATGTTCTTATATTTTCTCTTCCTCTCAAAGCTTCTATTTGACTGAAGAAAATACGTTTGTCACTTACTTTCTGAAACTCTGCTGGAGTAAAACAATTAATATGTAGTCAATATGCTTTCACAAAAGATGCGTTATTACATCCCTGCATGCTGTCACATAGATCTAACATAAAAGACTAAGTCTACTAACAGAGCTGAATATGTAAGGTAAGGGACCATGTTTCCTATAGAAAAATCATGGTGGAAACACTGTGCTACCTTCTGGAAATTTCAAAGCAGAGCGATGCCAGTGGAGGGCAGAGGCCAATATTCAATGACTGCCTACTTGATGTCACATTGTTCTAGATTATTTATCTGGGACTATTAAAATTAAGATCATTTAATTCTCCCAACTCACTTGAGGTAGAGTTTTTTGGTTTTTTTTGCTTTTTGTTTTTGTTTGTTTGTTTTTAAGGATACTATTTATTTATTTGACAGAGAGACAGCAAGAGAGAGAATACAAACAAGGGGAGTGGGAGAGGGAGAAACAGGCTTCCTGCTGAGCAAGGAGCCTGATGAGAGGCTCTGGTCAAGACCTGAGCCAAAGGCAGACACTTAACAACTGAGCCACCCAGGCGCCCTGAGACAGAATTCTTAATAAGAAACTTCGGAGATGTAGAACATTGAGAAACAGGCTCTGTTGGGCTGGCAGAAAGAAAGGGCTACTTAAGATGGCAAAAGTCCCCGCCATAAAACCTGAGCTCAGACAGGAGAACAAAGACCCAAGCAGGAATCTGAAAACCCTCCCGCCCCCAGCACCCATGGACCAATGGGACCCTGACAAGCGGAAAATCTGAGACCCCCGCCCCAGGCTCCAGTGGACCAATGGGACTCCGACGAGCAGGTGAAATATCCAAATAAGGGAAACTTGCCAAAAGACCCCTAAACTCCCCTGGAGGCCCCATAAAAGCCCCCTTCTCCCTGCGTTGGGCGCGACTTCCACCACTCTGCTTTCCAGAGTCTCGGAACCTCGCCGGAGGGTGCCCACCTCCTCCTGGTGCAACTTTCCTGGCTCCCCTTCTCCTGAGCCCTGAAACTTCACCGGAGAGTGTTTTTAATGAATCTTGCCTTGCACCCACTTTGCCTGGTGTTGTGTTTATCTCGCCAGAAAAACTTTACAGCCTCGAGTCAAACAGCAAGATAAAATAGGACTGATATGGCCAGATTCTCTTCTGTGGGTCCTTTCTATAAAAAGTTTCTTCCATAATCAAAGGAAAATATATAATGTAAAGATAGAAGTAAAGGTGGAGAGGTGGGGCACTTCACATAACTCTCAGTAGCATTATAAATTTCTCCACCAATACCACTGAGTAAGACCTGTCTGCCCAGGCTGGAAGCTTCCATATACCTGCTGCTTTGCTCTGGAGCTTTAACACTCCTAAAAGATATGTTTAATTGTTTCAATTGTTTAACTTAAAAACATGTTCCTGGTCTTTAGACTCAGTGTCTGGCAGAGGGCATATACCAGGATAAATGTAAAATATATCTAAAGATAAACTACTATTTGGGTTATAGGGCTCTTTGCTGTCTGGCTCAGTACTATCTTTGAAAAGTCACTTTCTAGTTTCTCATCTAAGCTGTTACTTGCAGATTTCAGCTGGAAAAACTGGCATCAAGTTTCCATTATCATGCTCAGAACAAAGAAATGTAGATTTTTTTTTTTTAAATGAATGGAATGTCTGGGAAATAGCCATCTCAAAGATACTGTAGCAATCAATCCATAGCTCCTCTGTGTTGCAAATGCATTTGTTCTAGTAAGTGAATAATGAAAAATAAATTACTCTTTCAATGAAAAACTGCCAGAGACTTGAACTCGTGTGTAAGAGCCTTTCATCATGTTTAAAGGTATCTAGTGGAAGTTAATAAAACAGTAGGCTCTGTTCATTTTTTTAACTTGTGAATTACACCTTAAGACAACAAGGTTGTTTGTGTTTTAATTACTTTCCAAGGGAATCAATTTGAAAGTGTAAACTATATCATAGTGCCTATTATGTTATGTCCAATACCTTGCAATTTGGTATTGGACTTAAAATAGGGCCTAGCCTATGCATATGGAAAAGACAAGTATGAACACACCATTAAAAACAGGGCTTTAGGCCATCTGTGTAAAAACTAGAAGTACTCTGCCTTTTGAAAAATGAATATAGTTGCTTTCCAAACTACCTACTCACTCTACTTCCTTGAAAATACTAATGCTACTACTATATGATCATAACACTGAAAAGGAAAATAAAAAAAAAAAAAAGAAAACCACTATTGAACCTTTTTTAAAATGAATAAAATCAAGGGTGCATTTGGTTAAGCGTCTGACCCTTGATTTCAGCTCAGGTCATGGTCTCTGGGTCATGAGATCGAGTCCCATGTTGGGTTCTGTTCGCTGAGCATGAAGCCTGTGTAGAATCCTCTCTCTCCCTCTGCCCCCTTCTCCCCCACCCCCACCAGAACGTGCTCTCTCTCTGTCTCTAAAATAATAATAATAATAATAATAATAATAATAAAATGAATAAAATCACAGAGAAAACCTTCTCATGTGATAAATAAATTTCTGTCCTCCCTCTTTCCCAACATCCATTCCAAAAAATACTCTGCTTTAGAGTTCCATGCATGTATATAAACATACACATAACACACATATATATCTTCCCTCCTAAACATCATCTACTAGCTGAGTTTTCATAACTGTAGAATTCTAGAATTGAGACCATTTTTGTTTGTTTTGTTGGTCTTTCTTTTTGGAGTGCTTCTAAAAGAGACTGTTTCTTCTGTTCTTATGTTTCTTCTGTTCTTATGAATTGTCACGATGTGTAACATTCCTACATGAAGAACCATGATGGGGTTACTTATATAAAGCCATATGTCATGTTAGTAGCAGAACTGGAACTCAAAATACCTTTGACCCCATTTATTGTTTCATTTTGTGATGCCTCCTTTCCTGTGTGTCATTTTTGTAGCTGATGTGATTTCCCAAGCAATTCACACAAGGCATCTCTTGTATGATATACAGATGCCCTCACGAACAGAAGAACCATACTTCGCACAATAGTATAAAAAAAGTTTTCCCTCCTAGTCCACATTCCCCAACCCATGATAATAACCATGATCCCCATAATAAATTATGGAGGTTATCACAATAATATGTAAAATGAGTTCATTCTGAGTCCATTATCCAGTGATCTTATTTCTGTCCAGTGGAGAATGATTGTTCCCTTTCTCTTTTCTTTCCTGGCATACAACTAAATCTAGCTATTTCTAGAAGCTAATGGCCTCCCTCTAACTGTCCAGTGTTCAGTATATGTGCTGCTGAAGCGAGCACAACTGTCTGGTGTTGAATCCCAAAAGTGATAAGACACTGTTTTTCAAGCATATATTACTCACAGAGGTTTTTTTTTTTTTATGATTTATTTTTATTTATTTTTGAGAGTGGGAGCATGGGGGAGGGACTGAGGGAAAGGGAGAGAAGCAGACTCACTACAGAGCCTTACACAGAGCTATCTAACCACCCTGAGATCATAGCCTGAGCTGAAATTAAGAGCTGCCTGAGCCACCACCAACATGCCCCAAGTTTATTTTTATTGTTTGCACTTTTGTTTCTAGTTGAGAATCTACCAAATCATAAAATGTAGGAGCTGATAAGCAAATGCTTGAGAATTCCTGTGATAAAACTGCATAGAGCCTGCAATGGCTCACTCTTCTACGTAGACATTCATGGCTTAAGTCAGAAAAACTGAGCGTCTTTCTTAGCTGAAGACTCTTCTCTTTCCTCAGTCCTTTTTTAGTCTCTTCCATCAAGCATCCCAGGAATAAAAATGGTGCTTCACAATTAATTTTATGAGTCTTCAGGTTTATCTTTAAGGCTTCTACTAGCTACCAAGCTCATGTTTTACACTAATGTAATTACATTTTAGGGATAAAGCCAATTATTATGATTGCAATGAGAACCAACCAATATTCTCCTTTATGTTATTCTTTTCTTCTTCCCCACACAGATTAATTATTATGTTTAGCTTTGTAGGTAGGATCTTGCCTGTCAGGACAAATCAAATGTTCACCTCACCAGGGCAGGTAATGGGGGTTTGTGGGTTCCTGGGAGATAAGGCAGACAGAGAGAGACTAAGGAGAGTTATCTTGTCTGTTTTCTGCTGCAAGATACAATGTGACTAGGCATGTCAATGGCTCTGATAGAGTGTGGTACCAGGCATGGGTGGAATGGAGTCTAGTGTGTGTGCACAAGTGTGGGGGAGGCACAGACCAGAACCAATTCAGCACAGTGCCTCTCTGTTCCCAGTGTTGGGTCCTCCTCTTTAGCTACTGGATGCTACATTCCCAGAGAGGAGAAACTTGGGAAGAAAGCCTCTGAGTAGGAGCCAAGCTGTGTAAACTCACTCTCTGTGCCCAGAGGAAAGGGGGACATGGTTTTGCTTTTCAGGGAAGAGAGTGACTGATGGGAACCCAACACCTGAACGGTAGTCAAGAGAGAAATCTAGATGCAAAAAGAAAGAAACACGAATTTGGGGAACTCCATTCCTACTATAGGGGAGGACACCCGAAGTCCCAGCCCCTCCAATAGCAGCCTGAGCCCTGTGTGCCCGGACTCCCTGCCAACCACCACAACTGGGTGCCTCTGCTGAGGCCTTGGGGCGGGCTACTGTGGGCGATGCCCAGCTGAAGCTGCTCCATCCCTGTGGCAGCACCAGATCCAGCCCAAGGTCGCCCTGCTTCCCTTCAGAGGACATAGGCCGGTACCCCGGAAGCTGCTGCGCGCCAGGACTCAGCTCCTGCAAGCAGTGGATCTGGGCCACTAGTGCCCAGCTTGATGCCGTTGTCATGTGCCAGCGGTGCACACAGGAGCAGCCCAGCCCAGGGCTTGAGCACCGGGCATAGGATCTGCAGGTTGACCTTGAGATGGCTGAGAGTGAGTAGGGCACCTGCAGTTTGAAGTGCACTTTCTTGAGCACCATGTTTCTGTAGGAGTGGCAAGCCTCCAGAGCCAGGCCAAAGGTCCCTGCGCCAACAGCGGCTCCTACACTGTCCTGCCACAGGTGGCGCCGCTTGGGGAAGTGCTGAGGCTGCCAGTGTAGTGCGGGGAGAAGTCTGCACGGCTCCACCGCAGGTAGGCGTTGGCAGGTCCGCGGTGCCCAGGAAGCTGAGTGCACCAGCTCACACAAGGCCTTGTTATAGCTTCAAACAAAACAAAAATTTGAAGTGAGTATGTGACATGGAAGACCGATCTTGAGTAGCCTTCAGCCTCTCGGTCTCTTCCTTTTTCTTCTTGTTAGCCCTTTATATTCCCCTTTATCCTTCCTTTCTGACTCAAATCTGAACCATTAACTAACTCATTTCTTGATTTATTCCTTTATACCCGGTTTTCCTCTCTTGGAAAACTGTTTGATACAATTAAATTGTTAGATCATCGTTTGGTAAACATGCAACCCTAGAAACCTAGTTTTGTCACCTACAGAGAATGACGCCATCTGTCCCTAGAGCTTCTCAGTAACCAAGCCCATGTGATTGCTGTATGAAACCAGAAGGTCAGGCCCATTAATTTATCCTCCATACATAACCATAAGAAAAGCTGAGATGTGTATGTCTAAAATAAAGACATCCCAAGCCAAAATTTAGCTACAGAATCATCTGATGAATGTAGAATGAGAACCAGAAGACTGGATTAAAGTTAAGTGGCACTGGGCAAAATTTAAGTGGTATAGTATAGTGCAGAGGCTCTCGGATCCAACTGTCATATCTCAGCCTGAGCAATCACTAGCTGGGAATTGTTTAGCTTACCTAACCTTGATGTGCTCATTAATTAAATGGGGATAGTTATAGTAACTAACCTCGTATTAAATAATGGAGCACTGAAATATTTAGAACAGTGTCTAACCTATCCCAAGTATAATCCTGCTTGTGCAACCTCATAGCGAGGATGGTGGGATCATCATAGTTGAAAATTTAGCTAAGGGGGCTTCTTTCCTAGACCTCACTGTATGTAGGCATGGACTGTGCTGATATTTGTCACCATGCCTCCCCTTTTATCTTTTCCAGAGCTGACCAATTATCTTTTAAAGTTACGTATTATTTTTATTTTCTTTAAATCTGTGTTGAACACGTTAGTCTTTGCACGCCCATGAAACATTCTGACTCCTGAAGGCCATCTTGCACATCTTCTGTGAGCTACTTGGCATTGGTTTTACAACTCTTAAGGCATGGCTATATTCCCCCACTTCCTCCTCTTTTGGAAGACTTATTTTATCTCTGTGTATAAAACCCAGTGTTCTCATGGTGACAACATTTGGATAAAGTCCTATAGTGTTAGTACAGACTTTAGAACAAACAAAAAGCTGCAGGGGAAAAAAACAAAAAACAAAAAAACACTGTCACAGAGGCTAGAGGAAATGCATTTCAGGTCAGCAAACCGATCAGACAGACTCAACATCTCAGTGGTCTGCAGGAACAAAATATAAAAGCATTAAAACAAACAATAACACTAGTCTTCTCAATCTCTTTAGTTTTTTTTTTTTTTTTCCTGGCCAAACTATTAAGCATAAGTATCTGTTCTATAAGGCTCTTTTATTTTTTTTTATTTTTTAGTAGGGTATATTATCTTCACTTGCCATTTTGGCTACAGTAGTAAATGAGTTACTTGTCACAATCAGTAAAAGCACTATGTCCTCGATTTCTTTTGAAAAGTTTTTTGAAGGTTGGAAATACAGCTGCCATATTTCTTTTAAGATTTAATTTACACCAGAGAAATTGGACATGTGTGGCTTAAGAGAATTTTATATCCTATCCCAGGTGTCCCTAGACCCAGGATTTCAAGGTCAAACCTCTTACTCTGAGGCACAGCAGACTTCTAACACATCCACTTGAGTCACAGCTTTGGTTTTCTTGCCATCAGGTCTTGACTAATCAGTCCTGAAATTGTGGGAATAAGACAAAGCTAGACATATTGATTAATTGTGCCATCTGGAACAATAACTGATAATTATTGTTTCTTAAGGAAATACAGAGACATGACAGATAGATGGATGTGTCTATGTATATAATTTTAATTTTAATATTTATAAATATACATGAAAATAATTCATTGTTTCCATATTTTCATTTCATAAAATGATATAAGAAGAGGGATTCTCCTCCACTATGCTCTTCCACATCCTCTAGCACTACCATACACTTCTCACTTGTTTCATTCAATTCTGTAATGAATGTACTTGCGTGAAAACACGTATTTTCATTTTAGATAGTGTTCATAAAGTAATACTTCTGGAAGAGGGGTAAAGGCATGTATTGTGATAGGGAGAGGATTAGTCAGCAAACATATGTAACAGTTTGGAAAGTTGGAGGGAAGGTGAATGAAAATAGAAATCTCCCCTGGATACAGTACTCAAAGATTTTGGTGAGAATGCTGGAGAAGGAAATCAGGGAATAGAATTGTAAGAACTTTCATCAGAGCTTCAGAGAAATCAGAGCTCACAAGTGGGCTATGCCTGAAGGAGTAAGATATCAGTAGTGCAATGGACACACTAAATGAGACAATCTAAGGTTGTGAGTGGTTGTAACCTGAAATGGAATGCTGTGTGCATGGGCAGAGCCTTCAATTTACCAGGAAACTAAAGTCAAGGTATGACTGTCCTTTGCATGTCTTGATTGCCATTTTGGTCTCCTTGTAGCCTTCATTGTGATTGCTTCTGAATACACATAGTGAAAAAGACAAGTTGGCTGGCTGTCATTTTGGGATACAGAAATTTGTCTGAAGTTGTTTTAGAAAGACTGAAAATAGATTTTAAGTCATTTTATTTTGTTCAAACAGCACTTAAATTAAAAAAAAAATATTTAAATCCACTTCTTAGGGAAAATCAAATCACTTTGAACCACAGAGGCTAATAGGAGATAGAAATTACTGGGTATCTTCTAGTTATGCATTTATATCAAAAGAAATGCTGTGACAGAAATTTCAAAGTGTTTTAAATTGAAAATTACAGTTGGGGGAAAATGGCTTTCACAAAAATAAGGACCAAAAAAAGTGAAAAATAGCATGATGTTTCTATTTGCTGTGTAGTCCTGTTGAGTCCCTCCAGTGTTCAGAAATCTATCCCCAGTCTTCCCCTAATGGTTTTGAAGCTATTGACAGCTGTGATCAGTTAAGGCCCCTTTGCTCTCAACACCCTTGTTTTCTTTTTCTCTCTCCAGACACACTCAGTTGCATCCTTCTAGCTTCCATCCCCTCAATATGGCCTTTTCTAAAGAATCTCTTTTTAGGAGGCTGAAAGTGATTATGTTCTCTTTAAAGGAGGTGGGAAAAAATGAACATATTTGGGGAATATTGTAAATTTTTGATGGAAAGGAAAATGATTTCTTCCTATCTGTGGGTTAATCTGTGAGAATCTGAGAAAGTCCATCTGAGGTAGTCCATTAATACATTTCAAATCTTACTCTCAAGTATTTATGACAGATGTGCAAGTTGATGGAACTGAATGTCAGCACTTTGGAAAACAACCCTGGGCTTATGTTTCTAAGGTATTTAATTTTACCCAGTGTCATGTGCAGCTTCTTATACTGAAGAGGCCATCGTGCTTGCTTGTTTCAACTTATTGCCTATTAATTTAAAATGGCTTGACAGTAAAGTGGAAAAAACAGTACTATAATGATTTTGCTTAATTTCTGCTCATTGATGAAAAACCAGTTGCCACCACATTTCAGTTCTATTGTCTGTGCTTTTGTATTTATGATATTTTGATTTGGATCTAATTTCTGTTGTGAGAAAGGCAGTGGCAGGATGGGAAGAATATGGATGATCTCTGACACAGAACTTGATGTATGGAAATCAGCCAGTTAAAGTTTTGAGTCTTAGTTTCCTTATGAAATCACTTTTTAATAATGAAGCTTGATAGACATGAGATGTAGACATATGAGATGTAACATATATAATCATTGTCAATGCATTTGAATTCATATATCTCTCTTAGTTTAGTTCATTTCTCGGATCTAAAATCTCCTGATGAACAGAATAATGTCTATGATTAGGTAAAATATTGGTAGGGATGATGAAGAGATGAGAACAGATCTATCCATGAATTCTCCCACTGAATACAGTTTTTTGTTTTGTATTGTTTTGTTTTGTTTTTCTGAGCAGATTTTATATTATCAGAGGTCCAACAGACTATTGGGAGCAAAGAGTAGAAAAGTTAGTGAAAGTGGTAGGTCAGAGACTTGTATTAAAGAAGGCTAAATTAAAGAGCACTCAAAGGCTACAGAGAGAGCAAGGCATCAGTCCTTTAGAAAATGAGTTAAGTTCGGCAGCTGAAAAATAAGCACTCTTGGAGTCATTAATGTGCTCAACAGGTACTTATTGAGGATCTTCTGTGTGCCAGGCACATTTCTAGGGGATTCAAGGGGAAATGAACTAAGCAAAAACCCCTAATTTGTAGGGCTTTCATTCCAGTTAAGGAGAAGGGAAAGATGATAGTCATGATTAAGGTTAAAGGTTAAAAAAAAAAAAAAAAGGAAAAGGGGGTGAACATAAACATATGAATAGTGTAAGAAAGGAAAGTGACATTTATTCCTCTGAAGGAAATGTGGGAGTGATATGGGAAAAGCATTGCAGGTAATGAAGTTGAAAGTAGAAAGGACCCTGAGGCAGAAATGCTTTGGATGCTGGATAATGAGTAGACCAGTATGGCAGGTACAGTGGAATGATCTAGCAGGGGTAGTAGGAGCTGACATCTGAGAGGTAACCTGTCCAGAATACCATGTAGGGCCCTATCAGTCATTTCCAGAGCTTTGTCTTTTACTTTGAGTGAGGTAAAAATTCTTTGGAGGATTTTGAGCAGAGGAATGACATAACAAGATAAAGTCAAGAAGTTAGAGTATGATGGTTGGAATCCACTAGCATATCCAAAATCAAGAAAAGCGGGTGCACTGTAAGCGAGAAAGGGAATGTGGAACACATTAATACCAATGTAAGGCTTGGCACATACAGAGCACCAACTCTCCCAACGGGACCTCCACTATTTGTTGATTGATTCCTGATTCCTTTTAATCTGATGAAAAACAATTCTGAGTATGCATGGTCTGCAACTGGGGCCATGGTTTTCATGGTTTTCAGTTGAATTCATGTCTTGGAAAGGTAACATTTTCTCATGCCTAGTCTTTCCATCTGTCTTTACTGCAGATATATGGAGTAGAGAAAACTCTATGTGAATCAGGAAGGGGAGATATGGAGAGTAGTTATTTTCAGAGAACATATTACATTTGGTCCTGGCAGCATGCAGCTTGATGATCTAGTTGATTTTACTTAAATTTTACAAAAAAACAAAAAACAAAAAGAATGATGCCATGAGACGTTTTGTTAATTAAAAAAAAAAAAAGAACCATAACATTTTTAGAATTCCAGACAATAATATCTAATAATTTCTAAGCCCAAAGGGCCAAACCTTGTTTTAATTTTTAAGATTTGTTTTGTTCTAATAAGAATACTTAACATGAGATGTATCCTCTTAATGAATTTTTAAGTGTACAGTATGGTTAATGATTGGTCAACGTTGTTGAGGAATGTAGTTCTCATTTGTCTATTTTTGCTTTTGTTGTCCATGCTTTTGGTGTCTTATCCAAAAAAATCATTATCAAGACCAGTGTCAAGGAAATTTTTCCCTATGCTTTCTTATGATTTAAAGTCTTACATTGAAATCTTTAATCCATTTCAAGTTAATTTTTGTGAGTGGCGTAAGGTATGGGTCTGGGTTTATTCTTTTGTGTGTGGATATCCAGTTTTCCCAGCACCATTTATTGAAGAGACTACCCTTTCCCCATCGTCTTCTCAATACTCTTGTTAAATATGAGTTCACCATATATGGATGGTTTTATTTCTGGGCTCTCTATTCTGTTATGTTGGTCTATATATCTGTTTTTATGCAACATGACACTAATTTTGATTATGGAAATTTTGTAATATATTTTGAAATAGAAAGTGTGATGCCTTGAGCTTTGTTCTTTTTTCTCAGGACTGATTTGGCTCTTCATGATCTTTTGTGGTTCTATATGATTTATAGAGTTATTTTTTCTATTTCTGTAAAAAAAAATGTTACTGAAATTTGGTAGGGATTACGTTGAATCTGTAGATTACTTTGGGTAATGTGGACATTCTAACAATATCCAGTTTATCCATGAACACAGCATGTCTTTCCAATGATGTTGAATCATATCAGGTGCTTTTTCTTCATGTACTGAGATGATTATGTGTTTTATGTTAGAATAAAGTGATCTATCTACTACCATTACAGTAACACAATGTTCTGTTTTTATTGATACATTTACTTTTACCAATGAGATTCAACATCAAATACAATGAACTCAAAGAAATCCACACTGAGACACATTATAATTGAATTATCAAAAGTCAAAGATAGAATTTTGAAACCAGTAATGGAAAAACGAATTGTCACAAATAAATGAACACCCATAAGATTTTTCAGTTAAAACCATGGATCCCAGAGAAATGTGAGATGATATATTTAAAGTTCTGAAAAACAAACAGACAAAACCCTCCTAACCAAGAGTATTATACCTAGAAAAACTACCCTTTAAAAATGGAGACATAAAGTCATTCCTACATAAATAAGCTTTCAGAGTTTATTACCATTAGCCCTGCCTTACAAGAAATGCTAAAGGAGTTATCCAATTTGAAATAAATGATACCAGGCATTGGTTTGAATGATAATACATATATTATGGTTAATTATCATGACAATTATCATGATGTATATATTCTTTTCATCTCTATTTATATGATTTATCTTGTTTATTTTTTGCCTGTAGTGTATTTTAAATGCCTTTTCTGTCTTTTGGCAATTTTCCTATCATGAATCATAATTTCCCAAGATAGAAGCTAAAAATTGCTTTCCCAGCCTTCATTACATTTTATGACCTACTTTTCTCCAATTAGATGCACTCATAGGAGAGGGTAATAGGAAGTAGGAGGTGTTTAGTTGACTCCTTTTTGCTGGCAAAGAGTTAGAGGACATTGAAAATTGCATAACAGTGATAAGGTCCTAGTAATAGTGTCCTGTGTGTGCTCATTCTTTAATATTACAAGCTGTGCTTTTTAGGGGCAATGGTGGTAAAATTTTGTATGTGAAATCAGTGGCCGAATGATTTTTGCCATCAAAATTGGCTTCATACCTCTGGTTGTGCATGTATACATACCCCTGAAATCTTTGAGTCTGAGATGCAGACTTTTTTTTTTTTTTAAGATTTTATTTATTTATTTGACAGACAGAGATCACAGGTAGAGAGGCAGGCAGAGAGAGGAGGAAGCAGGCTCCCTGCTGAGCAGAGAGCCCGATGTGGGGCTAGATCCTAGGACCCTGGGATCATAACCTGAGCTGAAACCAGAGGCTTTAACCCACTGAGCCACCCAGGTGCCCCTGCACAGTAGCTTTTGAAGACAGAGCTTGGCAGTGCCTATTTTTATAAATAAAGGTTTATTGGAACAGAGTCACACCTATTTATTTATATATTGTCTATGGCTGCTTTTGTTAAATTGTCAGGCTTGACAACAGAGACCATCTGGTCATGAGGTCTAAAATATTTGTTTTTGGCTCAAAGAGAAAAAAAGTTTGCCTTAATAAATAATTGCTTTAATAAATACTTTGTTTTAATATATTCCTTTTTGTTTTAGCTAGCTAGAATGGGTTATGTTGTGTGCAACTAATACCCTGACTGATATATCCCATTTTAAAATTAAGGAAACCAGGTCCCTTGTGCATTTCATTTTTTTTTTTTAAGATTTTATTTTTATTTATTTGATGAAAGAGACACAGTGAGAGAGGGAACACAAACTGGGGGAATAGAAGAGTGGGAAGCAGGTTCCCAACTGAGCAAGGAGCCTGAAATGGGACTAGATCCTGGGACCCTGAGATCATGACCTGAGTCAATGGCAGATGCTTAATGACTGAGCCACCCAAGCACCCCCTCTATGTGTTTAGCTACTATTCTCAAGTTCACATATATTTAGTAAGTAGTAAAACCAGTGTATAAACCCAAAGATTCATGTCCAGAGTCCAAGTTTTTAACTAATACTTTATTTCTTCTATTGTATTTTATGCTAACATTATAGTTGATAATGTAAAGATTTGAGATTCTTAACTGAATTTTTTAGTTTTCATTTATATATACACATTGATAGAAACTTGACAGATTTAGAAACTTTATCAGTTTAGCTTCATATTTTTAGGATCTGGCTCAGATAAAAGGTGTTTTAGTCAGTGCAGATTTTCTTAATCCTAGGTTATGATTTGATACTAACGTTTTTGTTCAAATATTGTGCTAGTTATATTTAATAATTTTTAAGCCTGATGTTTTGCATAGGATATTTTCTTTTTGGTTATTTTTAGTGAGACTAGTATACTTCCAAGAATTTTTCTTGTCAAATATTAATGGATTAGTTCAATGCCAGGTTGAATTTCTAATTCTTGCTTTCAGAAACAAATGATGGCTGTAACTAAATTACTTTGTTAAAGAAGCATAAACAGTATCAAATCACCAGGTGATGATAGTGTCCAGTGTAATCCTTATGTAATCATAAAAAAGTGATTTAATGAAACTCAAAAGTGCAAGTCATTAAGTGTAGTTCTTATGAGGGGATTTTCCTGTCAAAATAAGAATTTGGGAAATGGACTTTAAAACATAAAAATAAAAACAAAAATGGTGTGAACTCTAAGTTCTGGACCAGTTTTCCTCACCATCTGTAGCCAATTTGCATTCCCTGTAAATTCAGTCAGACATCTTAACCATCTGTAAATTCCAGACTTTTCATACTGATTTCCCTCTAATTAATGGAATTTTATTTCATGCTTTTCTATGTTTATTTGTTAGACCTGGTTTTAAAACCCCAACAAATAATGTAGCTTTAATATGTGGCTTTAATACTAGGACCCTTAAGTAAGTGGAAATAATGGAATGAGAATTTTTGTCCCTACAAGATGGTGAAAGTCATAAAATATTTAATCTGAAGTTTATTCCATTGTCATACTCTTTATGCAAGAAAATGAATTTCTTTCATTATAAAATTTAGCAGACTGAAACAACATTGTATCATTGACACATTGTCTGACTTTGAGGAACGAATAAAAGAAACAAAGGTATTTTGGCTATTGATGTATATCTGCTTTGAGAAAAGAAACAAAAAGCAGCATTTACTAATTGAACTTATTAACTCTATATTCTGGTTGTTTTTTAGGCCATATATGTACTAACTGATGGAAGAAATATACAATGGAAAGTATGATTTATGAGTTTCTTTAATCATTTCTGAGAAAAAATTATGAATTTCTTTAATCATTTCCAAGAAAAATATTCTGTCTTTACCTATAAATGAGAAATTTCTCCACAGGTTTTTGGAGGCAAAAACACTCAATAATCATATCTATGTAAAATAATCAAATATTATTTTTATTTTAGTTCAGGTTGCTACTTTCTTCCATTAGTGAGACGTAAGGTGGGTCAGATTAAAGCTACCACGTGGTATCACAGACTAGGTGAGCTGGCTCTTTTATGTATGCAAAGCAGAGCAAAGTGTTGGTACTTCAGCTCCTTAGTATGCTCTCTTTAAAAAAAATTGACAATTTGGAGGGAAAAAGTGATTTCTTGCATCTTACCTTTGCTGCAAGGCCATCCTTCATCTTATTAAAATGTGCATATAATAATGCATGATGTGATTGAATGTCACTCATTTCAATCTCATTGATCACATAGTGTCTGTTAGTCCCAGCTTAATTTGTCAAGGTAAGGCATCCTAATTTAATGATAGAAACAAATGAGCTCAGTCATCTCACAATTCCCAAGGACAGAATCTGCTTTTATATTTTCTACACATTTTACTGCTCCTTGTAATTATTGAACAAAGTCCTCAATTAGCAATCTGTTGGGTTTCTTATTATGTCCGAAGGGCCCACATGGTCTAACCATGAAAGAATCCCAGATTGGGCCACCATCTAACAAAGAACAAACCACTAACTAGCTTTACTTTAATACAAATTTTGTGGGGCATTTAAAAAATATACAAGTCCATATGAACAGCAACCATGAATTTGATATTTTGTTCTTTTTTTCTTGTTTTATGAGTGAACATTATAACTTGCAAATTTGTATTTGTTCTCCAGCATAGTCTTCATTGCTGGTACTGAAACCACACAATATGTGACATTTTACTTTCAAAAAGTTATATTTATGAATAAAAGGGAAAGAAAATAAGAGACACATTGTGATGACCAAAATCTTAGAAGGATAGAAGCTTGAATCACAATTGCCAGACATTCTCTCTGGCTCAGAAATGTTGATTTTCTTTTTAAGGTTTCTAATAACTCAGTATCAGGAGGATTTTTTTCCAATTTGTTGGTGGAAAGAGAGGGGAGAGGATTCTGGCAGAAAGAGTGGCTATTTTGGAACACTAAATCTGTAAGTCTTAGGAATCTCCTTAGATGTATGCTTCAGGAACATAATTCAGGACTCTAGTGGGTTTGGAGTGAGAACACTTTAATTGATAGTGAGGTCTTTAGGCATTGAGCTTGAAAGCAGAGTCAGTGACACTTTGATCTAAAAAGGCTCAAACGGGAGAGTCACGATTCTTTCAAATACAGTGACTGATTCCAGTTAAATCTTTGGGCTACCAAGGGAGCATTGTATCTGGCTCTGAATAAACACTGGTGCTCAAAAGCATTAAACTTTGGGGGACACAGAGATGAAGGAGACACCTGGTGTTGAGCTCTTGGCCACTTCGAAGGAGTCCAAGCAAAGGTTTACTTGGTGGCAAATTTGATGAGTATTTTAATGAAGATGAAAGGGAGTTTAGGTTAAAAGAAAGAAGTAAAACAAAACGTAACAAAATCACTCCTTTACACATTTTCTTTTGGTAATGAATCTGTTTTAACCTGTTCTTTTAAAATAACTTTTTAGTTAGTTTATTTTGTTAAATAATATATGCATATTAAATATAGTCATGCATGTATTTTGTGCATTTGTTATATTATTTTCTTAGGGAAATCTCTGGAAGTAAAATTGCTGAAGGACTATTTTCATTAATCTATAAGACTTTTGAAGTGTTTAACTGACCTTCAGAAAGATTATAGCACTCCCAGGAGACTAAGTTTTAAGTTCAAAGTTGTTCCTATATTTAACATCTTACAATTTTTAATTTCTCTTTCTCTGAACCCCTTGAATGCACCCTTGGTTCATTCATTTATGCATTCATTCCCTTATTCACTCCCTTACTCACTGATAGAGCCTAAGGTTTGCCCCCAAAGTACTGTATCATGGGGTTTAAGGAGGGATAAAGGAAGCAAAGTTTTCCATATTTATGATAATGGGGTAGTTCGTAATGAGCATGGTGTATAAACTCAGAAGAGTTTGAATTAAAAATTAACTTTTTAAAAAAATTTATTTTTTTAGATTTCTTTTCAGTGTTCCAGAATTCATTGTTTATGCACCATACCCAGTGCTCCATGCAATATGTGCCGCCATAAACCCACCGCCATGAAAATTAACTTCTATACTTCATTGCGTGTCACTTGACATTTTTGAGGTTCTAGTTAATCATCTTAAAAGTGGAAAAAAGTAGTAACTAAGAAAGATAAACATATCTGCAAATGTTTCCTAAACTAAAAAGCTGTTTACAAAACGTGGTTAGGATTTGGCTTTACGAACACAAGGTGAAATTCTTTAAACCCTCCATTATTTATATTTATCTGAATTTGACAGTTCAAAGTCATATTATAATAACTGAGTAAATATTCAGCTTCAGCAGTCTCTTTATCTCAAATAGGATTGACTGAGGTTATAAACGCAAGCCTTTTTTTCCTCCTTCCTTCTTTTCTTTAGTGGGAGGAGGTCTTCAAGAGGATGTGACTGCAGCTTGACCCTTGAGCTTGTCCTGGGCCATCAGAGACTCCTCAGCCCCTCCCCTGTCCTCGGATTAGACGTTTCCCTCACTGTTCAGCCATAGGATCCACTTGAGGCAGCCTTGAGCAATGTGCTGTTCAGACCATCTGGATAGTGTATGTTACTCAACTCTGACAAGGACTCTATAAAAACTTTAAAGATTCTGGGTGGGTGGGTGCTGAGATTTCTTTTATAATGAGAAAGATGGATCATCTTTCCAATTGTTTAAGAATTCTTAAAGTCTCTTCTTTTATCTATCATCTCCATATATTTTTTCCCCATTTTTCTGTTATTCTAACTCTGTTAAGGCCTCTATATAAACTTCTAAGATTCTCAGTAGCGGGGGACTGAGATCTCTTTGTCTTGCAGCTGCCCAAAGAAACCTTTTTCGTCAGTTCCCTTGCTCTACCTGCCATGTACCATCCTGGAATGTCCTGTTTCTTTCTTGGGTCTCCCCTTGCCTCCCTTTAAGGAAGGGGGCAATTTTCAATTTTACGCCAGAACTCCAGAGGTTGGGAACTAAACACCTTTCATCTTTCGTCTCCTTTCGCTCTTCCTTTCCTCCTCCTCTTTCTGCTTCCTTTTTCATCTTCATAATTTTATTTATGCATTTAATAAACAAACCACTTATTTAATAGATAAAACACTTTTTAAAGAAAATTCAGAAAACATGGAGAATATACTTGTGAAAATTCTTCCACTATCTGCAGTGCCCAGCCACTCAGTTTTCCTCTTTGCATCCAATTTTGTAGTAGTTGATATATTCTTACAAAAGTAATTTCTCATATAGTTTCTTTCTCTACATAGACACATACATACACCATGTGTGTATATATAAAGATACATTAATATAATATCATTTTTCCAAAATGCTATTATGTGTTACTTCCATTATTCTGTACTTTTGTTTTATTCACTTAAAATTCACTTAAAATATATTATACATTTTGAAGGTTTTCCCATATGGGCTTCTCCATTTGTTTTTTACAGCTGTGCAATAGTATATCATGACTATGCCATAAATTATTTAAGTACCTTGTTATTGATGGACATTTTGGTTATTTCCCAATTTTTTAAAAAAGATTTTATTTATTTATTTGACAGAGAGAAAGAGGTCGTAGATAAGCAGGGAAAGTGTGGGGGAAGCAGGCTTTGTGCTGAGCAGAGAGTCCAATGCGGTCCTTGATCTCAGGACCCTGAGATCATGACCTGAGCTGAAGGCAGAGGTTTCACCCACTGAGCCAAAAAAGGTGCCCCTCAATTTTTTATTTTACAATGTTCCAGTGCCATTTCACATGCATGATTAGCACTGAACGACACAACCTATATGGAATTGGCATTCCTATATGGAATTGGCAGTTTAAGGAGTGAATGCATTTTTAATTTATAAATTCTGTCAAATTTTCCTTGATAGATAGATGTTATCCCAACTTATATACCCATGAGAAATTCATGAGAGTACTTTTTTCTAACACAATCACCCTTATGATATTTTAACAACTGTTTGGTCATTAACAATCAGGTAAATTAAAAAAAAAAAAGATATGGTGAAGTGTTTAAAATTTAGATTTATTTTCTTTTGAGAAAGATGGCTTGTCTTTCCAAAAATTGAAAGGCTCTTTTAATCTCTTTTTCCATCAGTTACCATCTTCATACATTTTTCCTGTTATTTCATTTTTAGGTAAATATTTAATTGCTGTTCTCTCACACATGCATACACATCTCTTCTTTGACACATGAGGAATTATACCTGTTTGCATTGTTTGCGTTGTGATTTTTTTAAGTTGCTTTTTTATCATGTGCCTTTTCATTATTGTGAACTCAACTTACAAATCTTCTAATCTTCTAATGTATTGTTTTGAGGTTAACATCATAGTAAGTAAATTGTCCTCAGCTTGAGATCATACAGTTACTTTGTATCATTTTCTAGTACTATTATGGATTCTCTACTAAGTTTTTTTTTTTTTTTTTTTTTTTTTTTTTTTAAGATTTTATTTATTTATTTGACAGAGAAATCACAAGTAGATGGAGAGGCAGACAGAGAGAGAGAGAGGGAAGCAGGCTCCCTGCGGAGCAGAGAGCCCGATGCGGGACTCGATCCCAGGACCCTGAGATCATGACCCGAGCCGAAGGCAGCGGCTTAACCCACTGAGCCACCCAGGCGCCCCTCTACTAAGTTTTAATATACATTCTTCTCTGAATTGATTTTTATGTATTTTTAAATTTATCACTCCATTTTTACTTTTTTTTTTTAAAAGATTTTATTTATTTATTTGACAGAGAGAGATTACAAGTAGGCAGAGAGGCAGGCAGACAGAGAGAGGAGGAAGCAGGCTCCCTGCTGAGCAGAGAGCCCGATGCGGGACTCGATCCCAGGACCCTGAGATCATGACCTGAGCCGAAGGCAGCGGCTTAACCCACTGAGCCACCCAGGTGCCCTCCATTTTTACTTTTTAAAGACCATTTCCAAGTTGTATAAATGTTTGATGATATGACATGGGTTTACCAAATTATCTGGTATATTATGTTTATCATATTCTAGTTCCATGATATATTCCAGCCTATCTCTGGACTTTTCATTCCATTGCACTGATATGTTTATCTATATACTCACATTGCCATTTTCAATATTTTAACTTTAAATTTTATAATAATATTTAAATATCTATTATGCATAGTTCTCCCTCATTACTATTCTCTTTCAGAATCATAATAGCTTTTATTATATAATAATACTGCTGTTTATTTAATTCTTCCAAAAAGTCTCTTTGATATTTATGTTGGGTCTAGTAGACTTATAAATTAACTTGGGTAGATTTTAAATGTTTGTGAAGTCGTGTCTTCCTATGTAAGAATGTGGTAAAACTTTCTCTGCTCAATGGTCCTTTTGGGACTCTCAGTAATATTAACAGCTTATTTATTTTTCATAGATATCTGCTATATTTGTTATCTTATTCCTAGGTTTTTAATTTTATTTTATTGTATTTAACTCTATGGATTATTATATATGGACTTATATTATTAGTTTATAAATTCTAATGGGTTCTGGATTGTATTATAAAGTTTGTTAATTTCTGTATCTTATTGAGTTCACTTATAACACTAACAATTTCTTAGAGAATTGAGGATCCTTCTAGTTTATGTAAAGTATACAATAATATAATCCTATGTATACAATCATATACTGTGCCAAAGGAAAAGTAGTTTATTTCCTTTGTTCATATTCATATTCATCTTATTTTTTTTCTTGTTAATTGCATTGACTAATAATTCCAGACACCATGAAAAAAAATTCTTTAATGGCATCTTTTCTTTCCTTTTTTTTTTAAAAACAATAATGTAAATATTTCTTGTGGAACTTCTTTCAGTTTGCTAATGTTTGTGGGTTTTTTTTTTTTTTTTTTTTAGATTTTATTTATTTAGTTAACAGAGATCACAAGTAGGCAGAGAGGCAGGCAGGGGGGTGGGCTGTGGGGAGGAGCTGGCTCCCCACTGAGCAGAGAGCCCAACTCAGGGCTTGATCCCAGGACCCTGGGATCATGACCTGAGCAGAAGGCAGAGGCTTTAACCCACTGAGCCACCCAGGCACCCCTTAATTTTTTTTTTAATGAAAAGAACTATTTATCTGTTTCATCCTAGTCGTCCCCAAGAATGGTTGTTTTATTTTATCAAATGGGTTTTGATAATTATTTAGGTAGATGATCATCTTAATTTCTCCTCTGATTTACTGGTATGGAGAATAATACCAACAGGTTTTCCAAGATGAAAAAGCACCACCATTCCTAAAAGAACTAATATGAGTCTGGTGTTTTCTGTGCGGAAGTTAGTTTCTTTAATTATTCTAAGCAATTTGTACAGATTTTCAGCTTTTATGGAGGCAGTTTAGGTAAATTGTGTTTTTTTCAAGTAAATTATTCTTTTTATCCCAGATTTTCAAATTTATTTGCATGGAGTTTAGCAATGAAACCTATCTTTATATTGGTATTTTTATTAAATCAGAATCCATTATTTCCCCTAATACTGGGAAATACTAAAAATACATATTATACTATATCAAACATTTTAAAAGGTATTACTATATCATATATAATATGTAACACTTAAAATATTAAAATAAAATAATTTAAAATAAATCCTATGTTAAGCCAGGCTAAAATTAATACACTGGAGATATATGCAAGAGTTTGCTTGTATGGGTTTCTCTTGGGTATATTATTGTTAGTTGAAATACTGTATCAAATGTGTGAATATCTTTAATTTACTAGGTAGTGGAAATCTGTACCTAAAAGTGATTATAGCAACTTAATTTTCAACCAGCAATGCAGAGATTTTCCATTACTTAAAATATTCACCAATATTTGGAACTGATCAGATTCTTAATTTTTCCCAAGTGTTAGTGGTGTGGTGACATTTAATGTTTACTACTATTGGTATTTCCTTGATTGCTAAAAAATTGAGTTCCCATTAATATTTTTTGGCTTTATGGATGCTACTTTTGGTGAAATACCTGCTTGAAAGCTTCTCATATTTTTCTAATGAGTTGTCTCTATATTATTGATATAAAGGAGTTCTTTATTTATGCCAGAGACCAGTATTTTTTTGTTGCTTATATGCGTTCCATATCCTTCTTACTATATACCCCCCACTATCTTTATAGTGTTATTTTGATGAGAAGTTCTTAATTTAAGCATACTTAAATGTACTGCTTTAGAATATGGTTAGTACTTCCTACATTTTGTTTAGAAACATATTCTGTATCTGAGAATATAAAGATATTTTACTGTATTATCCTTAAAAGCTTAAAAAAACTTACCCTTAACCTTTCAAACTTAAATCATCCAGAATTGATTTTGTATTTAATGCAAGGTGGAGGTTTAATTTAATTTTTATACCAAATGGATACTTAATTTTCCAGCATCACTTACTGAAAATCTTATTCTTTCTCATTGATCTAAAAAGGCACATTTTTCATGTGCCAGATATCCATATATGTGTGGTATATTTGTTGGTCCTATATTCTGATATATTGGGCTTTTTGTCTATCACTGGAAAATATCTTTTTTAACCACTGTAGATTTATAATAACTCTGGATGCTAGAGTGACATTTTTACTTGTTTTTCTTTTTCAACATGGTCCTGACTCTATCTTTCCACATAAATCTATAATAGCTTGCCAGTTCACACACACACACACACACACACACACACACACACACACCATCCTTACATGTGAGCACAAACCCTGTTGATATTTTAATTTGAATTACATTGAATATACAGAAAAATTTGGTAAGAATTAAAATATTTCCTATGTAGTCATTTAAGCTATAAAGCAACATATTTATTTATTTATTTATTACAAATCTGTCTTCTGTGAAAAATTACCCAATAAAAACCAAAGGGCCCTGGGAAAAATGGGGTTAGGGAAAAACTAAAAAACATCATCAATATTATATTATTCTAGAACAATATTGAAAAATATTAATAGTGAAAATTCTTGTGTTTTTCCTGATCATAAATAAAAAGTTTTTAGCATTTGTTCAATAAATGTTATATTTTTTTTTTAAAGATTTTATTTATTTATTTGACAGAGAGAAATTACAAGTAAGCAGAGAGGCAGGCAGAGAGAGGAGGAAGCAGGCTCCCTGCTGAGCAGAGAGCCCGATGCGGGACTCGATCCCAGGACCCTGAGATCATGACCCGAGCCGAAGGCAGCGGCTTAACCCACTGAGCCACCCAGGCGCCCATAAATGTTATATTTTAAGTAGGTTTGTGGTAGATATTCTTAATCAGGCTAAATACATTTCTTTCTTCTCATAGCTTATTAAGAATTTTTCTTTTTTTTTGCTTTTTTTTATATATAATTTTTTATTTTTTATAAACATATATTTTTATCCCCAGGGGTACAGGTCTGTGAATCACCAGGTTTACACACTTCACAGCACTCACCAAAGCACATACCCTGCCCAATGTCCATAATCCCACACCCTTCTCCCAAACCCCCTCCCCCCAGCAACCCTTAGTTTGTTTTGTGAGATTAAGAGTCACTTATGGTTTGTCTCCCTCCCAATCCCATTTTCTTTCATTTATTTAGAAGAATAAATTATTAAGAATTTTTATAAACTCTTTTATAAAAGAGCTTTATACTTTTTGCTAATCTATTAAAATAGACAAAAATATTCCATCCTTACTAAATTGTGACTACAAGCCAAGTCTTGGAATACTTAAAGAGATAATGGCTGGGAATTTTCAAGTGATGAAAGGCACCAATATACAGGTTCAAGAATTAGAAACATGTGAAAAAATAATAAACAAAAACAAATTTGTGATAACACAAGACCAAAACAAAATAAATATTTTAATACGGGATCCTTTCAACACTTGTCACCAAGGTAAATTTCCTTACTGTCTCTGTTTCAGCTTTACCTGTGGGTATTCAACTTTTTGTTCTAGTTTATGCAGAAAGACTTTCTTACTTGATTCTTCATTTTGAACAGGGCCAGGCTTTTACCATACTGATCCATATCTCCCAAAGCTATTAAATCTAAAGCTTAAGTTTACCAGGTTTGATAGCTACTGAAAAATAGTAGTTTCTGTGCTTTGCAAGGCTCTTTGTATTACTGTTTTTAATTGTAATTTGGCTAACACAACTCTACACCCTCCAGTAATTAATAAAAAATAATAATGTTTTAAACATTGTTATTTCATGAGGTTACAGGCCTTTATACTTACATTCCTCTAGTTATTTCCCCTTATTTTTTTCTATTTTGAGTATTTGTAATTTCATCATTTTGTTTTTTAATGGATGATTGGCTAATGGTTCATTTATTTATTCTTTTCTTTAAACACTTGGATTTCTTTATGTGATATTTTTAGGTATTTAAAAAGTATTGAGTGACAGCATGGATGGAACTAGAAAGTGTTATGTTCAATGAAATAAGTTAGAGAAAGACAAATACCATATGATTTCACTTACATGTGGAATTTAAAAAACAAAACAAAATGACGTACAAAAAGGCAAAAACAAACTCATAAATACAGAGAATAAATGTAGTTGCTAAAGGGGAGGGATTGGGCGACAGAAAGAATGGGGAAGGGCGGGGGGAGGTATAAACTTCTAGTTAGGGAATAAATAAGCCACAAGTATAAAAGGGACAGCATAGGATATATAGTGAATAGTGTTGTAATAATGATGTCTGGTGACAGATAGTCATTGTGCTTGTGGTGAACACAGCGTAATGTATAAAGTTGTTGAATCACTATGTTGTACAGCTGAAACCAAAGTAACATCATGTGTCAATGCTACCAAAATAAAAATAAATAAATAATAAAATCCAGAGAAGGGAAATAGAAATGTTGATTACCACTTTTATATATACTAATTTCTTCTTTCTTTGTCTTTATTTTGTTGTTCTTTTCCAGTTTAATGCATTGGAAATAATTTCTTTTGATTCTCCTGGCTCATTGTTGGCATTTGAGACAATGAATCATCCTTGTACTCTGCTATGCCCCTTTGTTGTTAATATACAGTGATTTTATTCTTGTTATATTCTATATAATTTGTAGAGGTTTTTTTTTTACCCTACTTTGTTTTAAAGACTTTGAAAAATATTATTCTTTTAGACTTCTTGTTTTTATTAATTTTTAAAATGTACCTCTAATAAAAATAGAGTGTGACTACTTTTTATTTTTGGAATTTAGTGAGATCTTTTGAAGTCTGATATGTGGTCAGTTTTATAGCATAATATGGTTACTTACAATAAGTTGATATGCTTGTGCTTTTAGAGAGTGATACATGTTAATTAGATCTGCCTTATCAATCAGATTAGGTAACCCTTATACTATGATGTTTTGTGAACAGAGAGAAGTGACTTAAAACATACTGCTACAATCCATTTGTTGTAGTTTATTTCTCTTGGACCTATGTGGGTTTTGCTTTACTTATTGATGCTTTTATATATATCTATTTATGACATATAACATAATATGTAATACATATTATATTACATTATACATTACATTATGTTACATATAACAATAATATATATTTCTTTGGCCCTAATTCTATCTTATTATTTTATGATATGCTTTTTCGTTTTGTACCATGCACTTTTAAACTTTGCTGTTTGTGTATTTGGTATGTTAATTTGAAAGTCTTACATTTATCTATAACTATGTAGACATGATTGTTCAAAAGAACTTTGCCAAACAAGAATGGGAAAAACAAAAAGACAGAAAACGTAAGTTAGCAAATATTGGAACACAAATGGAAAAAAAAGATCAGAGTTGAATTTACAAACAGAAGCAAAAGACTTCTAGTTTCCAATCCAGCATGTAAAAAGCTTGGAAGTTGTCACTCCATCTTAACAATAATTAAAAAGCTGAACAAATGGAAAAATCAGCAACTCTTTTTAGATTGTAAGAGGTCAGTGGACACACTCCTCCATTCCTGCCCTGCAAACTGGAGAGATTAACAGGCAAATACAGAGAATCACAACTTACCAAGCAGAAACCCATGAGCAGAAAACAGTGCTGGGAGAGGGAAGCCTGAATTATAATTGACAAATTACTGGACATTTAGAGTGGACAACTATGAGAGATAAAACTTCAGGAGGATACAGTAATCAGGTTGCTCCCACACCTCTGTGAGTTCATCTCTTGGAACTCTCTTCACAGGTTCTCATAGTGAATGTTAGAAAAATCCCCTCCTGCCTTCATGAGTGGCAGAGGAAAAGGAAACATTTTGAAATATGCTAGAACATTCTATTCTTATTGAGATCTTGCCTCAGGAGAAACTTCTTACCCAGAACCTAACCCATGGGGTTTTGTTAAGAGTCAAATTGACATGGAGGAAGGGAAATACCCTACTCCAGTTGGTTCTATACCTCCACATGGAGGAAGAGATATATCCACCTCCAATGCCATGTAGCCTTCCATATGGGAGAAAGGAAATGCCTAACTCACTCCAGTCCACTGTCACCATCCTCTGGGGCTAGAGGTGTGGGGATCTTGGAGAAGCACTGCTAAGTTCACAGTTCAGAGCCACTGTATGAAAAAATATGAACAAAGCTACAAAAATAAACAAAGGTAATACAGAATGTGTAAGGGATGGTAAAATTAAAACTTTTATTTTTCTTGTTCATAATTGAACTAACAGATGAGTTTCTTTAAAGTAGTAACAAGAGTACAGTCAAATATATGTATATGTCAAGAGAGAATGTGTGAGCGCGTATGCATGAGAAAGCACTCATGGGGAACTTAAAAGATATTTTGACTAAATGAAAATTAAAACAATTTGCCAAAATTTGTGAGATGCATGAAAGCAGAGCTTTGAGGGAAATATATAGAATTGAATTTGTGTATTAAAAATAAAAACATAGGGGCGCCTGGGTGGCTCAGTGGGTTAAGCCGCTGCCTTCGGCTCAGGTCATGATCTCAGGGTCCTGGGATCGAGTCCCGCATCGGGCTCTCTGCTCAGCAGGGAGCCTGCTTCCCTCTCTCTCTCTCTCTGCCTGCCTCTCCATCTACTTGTGATTTCTCTCTGTCAAATGAATAAATAAAATCTTTAAAAAAATAAAAAATAAATAAAAATAAAAACATAGAAATCAATCATTGAAACATCCACCTTAGGAAACGAAAAGAAGAACAACAAATTAAATCCAAATGAAGCAAATGAGAAGATTATAAAAAATTAAAGCAGAAACCAATGAAATTGAAAAGTTGAAATCAATGGATGAAATCACTAAAACAAAAAACTTGCTCTTTAAAAAATAATAATAAAATTGATAAGCCTCTTACTAGGCCAAGAAGAAAGATCAGAAGTATTTCACTGTTTTCCTCATAGAATTCCCTAATATCGGTGTGCCTGGATGTCTCCGTGGGTTAAGCCTCTGCCTTCGGCTCAGGTCATGATCTCAGGGTACTGGGATTGAGCCCCACATGGGGCTGTCTGCTCAGCAGGGAGCCTGCTTCCTCCTCTCTCTCTCTCTCTCTCTCTCTGCCTGCCTCTCTGCCTACTTGTGATCTCTTTCTCTGTCAAATAAATAAATAAAATCTTTAAAAAAAAAAGAATTCTCTAATGTAGTTGGGAATTGAGATAAATTCAGGCTGGGGTGCAGTTTTGGTAATATTCTTTTTTTTTTTTAAAGATTTTATTTATTTATTTGACAGAGAGAAATCACAAGTAGGCAGAAAGGCAGGCAGAGAGAGAGAGAGGAGGAAGCAGGCTCCCTGCTGAGCAGAGAGCCCGATGCGGGACTCGATCCCAGGACCCTGAGATCATGACCTGAGCCGAAGGCAGCGGCTTAACCACTGAGCCACCCAGGCGCCCCAGTTTTGGTAATATTCTTATACTTCCAGTTTGCCCAGCAGTTCAGGATAACGTGACAGGGCTCTTAAAAACTTTGTGGTTCAGCAGGTCCTTCTCTGTGTTGGGTTGTAAAGCTAATGCCTTTTTCTTTAGCAGAGTAGACCCATCAGTAGTTCCATCTTCTTTTTGGAGCCTTTGTGCTTGACTTTGTAGTCCCCTTCTCTGTGTAGCTTGAGCATTTGGCAATTGTCATAGGAGGAGAACAAGGATTATGTCAGGGATAGTTCTTCACCTTTCTCCTTTCAACAGCAGTTCTACCCTTTAAATTTCCAACTTTCTCTCTTTTTTTTTTTTTTTTCAGAGAGATTGATCACAAACAGGCAGAGAGGCAGGCAGAGAGAGGGGGGAAACAGGCTCCCCGCTGGGCAGAGAGCCCAACCTGGGGCTCAATCCCAGGACCCTGAGATCATGACCTGAGCCGAAGTCAGAGCTTAACCCACTGAGCCACCCGGGTTATTTTTATTATCACATCAAAATATCTTTTGATTTCAGTGCCCACAGTGGTAACACATATGTATGTTTGTGTTTAAAAATTTTATATACTAATGATGTGTATATAAAATACCTGTAATATATATAATATATAAATAATCTGGATTTTCTAGTTTTTCCTCACCAAGAATACGAATCTTCCATCTGCCACGGGCAGATATATTACTTGAAGGCCAGAGTGAGAGTGTGTGTGTGTGTGTGTGTGTGTGCACGTGTGTGTGTGTGTGCATACAAACTGGAATACACATACTCCTTTTATGTGATATATTTTACAATTAGATACATTTCAAGCTTCTTGAAAAATATGAACTTCTATGCCATTATTAATATCTGATGCATGTCTCCCCAGTGTTGCTTTGATTAATAACCCAGTTTTCCCTGTTTTCCAAGTTCTCAACATCTTTCCTCTGACTTCCTCACCTTCTACACAGACATATAATCCATTACCAACATTAGTCCATTTTATACCTGTTCTGTGTCTTGCTCATTTCACACCTACTGTTACTGCCGTTTACCTAATTTACTCTTATTTCTTTTATTATTGATTACTGTAGTTGCTTTGTAATTGGTCTCTCCTGAATATTTTTCTTCCCCAAATCTCTACTATAATGTTGTATGCCTTATTGTTAGGAAAAACTTTCAGAGACAGTACTTATGTCATTAACTCTCCAAGCTAAAAATAAAAGAAAAAGATCTGTGCACTCCCATTTAAAATCTACCACAACAACATGTTTTATAATCCTTAGCCTCACTGTCAAGGTTATAAATAACTGTACACCTTTGTACCCTTACAGATTTAATACTTAACCACAAACCTTCTTATTAAAACTGCACAAGTGCTCAGTTCCTCACCCTTTTTATAGCTTTGACTATCTTGTTTCTGCTGGCTTACAGCACTTTTCCCTATTTTTACACTGCAAATCCTACTCACCATACAAAGTTTAGTTCATGTGCTGTCTTCCTCATACAGTTTTCTCAAACTACACATATTGGGAACAGAACTAATAAATATTATTTAATCTCTGTTGTCAGATATTGTGCCAGACACCTTCATGTAAACGATCACATTTCAAAATAACAGTTCAAGATAAATATTGTTATCTTGTACCATTAGTCAAATGACTCTAAAAGAGGCACATCTTCTTACTTAGGTTTGCAAAAAGCAATGTATAGCTAGGGTTCCTTTTGAACACAAAGACACAATACTGTTTTTGAACACAAATTATGCAATCCTGCTTTCTCCATTTCTTTGCATGCTCTCTACCTTATGAAATTATCTATTCTATCTTTAGACTTTATCTGTATTATTCAAGTAAATTATTTTATTTTATATACCATCTGTATGTAAATCTGATATGTGGTCCCTTGGTAAAATCTGATTTTTATTTTCTCTTTACATGCTCTCATATTAGAAAAGTCATCCTGCACTATCTCTACTAATATCATCACCACTACCATCATCAGTAAGCTTGATCGATCTAATCTCTGGCATATTCAAATTCATGTTATAACAGTGCTTAAAAGTGGCCCAGCTCTGTCTGGGAATGAAACGTTCTTATATTGAAAATTTAAATTCAATAAAATACAGAAAACTGTTCTTTTTAAATTTATATTTTAAATGTGAAGGTTTTTTGCTTGTAGAGGAATCAATTGATTTAAAACAAGGAAAAGAAATGGAAAGTCTTTGTATTTTTTTTAAAGGGCATTCTCAGATTAAAAAACAAAACACACACACACACACACACACACACACACACACACACACACACACAAACAGTAGGTTATACCTGAGGCTCCAACTCTAGCTCATAGAGTTTAAATCAGAGAGGCAACCTGAAATGAAAATCTCAGGCAGTGTTGTGACTTGTCTTATAGTATCGGCCTGACCTCAATGTAAATTGTTTTTTAGATGGTGGCGACAAATGAGAAAACTTGTGAACAAGTTAAGAAAACAGAACTTTTACCTAGAATAAGTTTGCCCTTGGGAATACATTGGAATCTTTAGAAAGCTATACCTATCTACTGTTTACGAAACATGAAACGCGGTCTGCCTCAGCCATTCTTGTCTCTGCTCTTAATAGGCGTCAGTCTTGCAGAAGGAAGGTGTATTTGTATATGCTGGTTTTAAGCAGGTTTAAGGGGTAAAATCTGAGTTCATCGTAACAGCACAATTACATGCATTATATGGCAGAAAGAGAGAAGAATGTATGGTTGAGAAAAAATTCTGGGGTGTTTGTCACCTCTTCGCTGCAGAAGTCTGTCACTCACAGGACTGGAAAATATTTAGGCCTTACCAACAAATAGAATAGGGCACAGGATATAGCCTTGGTCAGAGACTCAGGTGATAGGAATCACAACACAATTGATATAAGTATTCTGTTAGGGACAGGGCAATGAAAAATACTTCGCAAACATTTATAAAGACTTACACAAAAATTCAAGAAGGTAAACCAACATTGTTATGTACCAATAATGTTCCAGATACTTTATATTTATTGAGTTTTAATTAGTATTCCTGAGGCATGATTTGACTTGACTTTACTAATATTGCCATTGGGAGTCACAGAAATTCTTAAATTTACAAATAATAATCATATATAAAACACTTAAAATTCAGTGTAAGCTCTTTCCAGAATTCAATAACTATCTAATAATCAAAAACACAAAAACAAAAACAAAACAAAACAAAACAACAGAAAAAGAAACTTTGCAGAGTATCAGGTATGGGATCAGGAGATAAGGCTCCTAAGCCTGGTTTTGACACAACAGGGGACATGTGCATTGACCTCATTTCACAGAAGTTGTTTCATTATGTATATAAATAAGGAGTATATAGTCAGTACTGTTGTGCATGTGTTATATATTTTTATCAGAAAAGTATAGTTGTTCCTATTTTATAATTGTGAGAAATAAGATATAGAAAGTTTGTATAACTCAGAAAGCATAGCCCCTGAGCACTAGAGTCAGCTTTCCAGCCTGAGAATGTTAAAGAGCAAAAGCCACATCATTTACATTACCTCTTTGTTACTTACCAAAGGAATCAGGTTCTTTCTGATTGTTTATGCAGTATAGGGGATACTTAATGTCAGCATGGTTTTGGTAGCCAAGCAGCGAACACACAGATAAGTTTGGCTGCAATCTGGTGCTCTTGGTGGGAAAACAAACATTTGTTGGAGGAATTCCAGCAGCTTGAGGTAATGGCAGTCACCTAAATCCTAATGTCCACATATGTGCTAAAATCACTATAGATCAATGAGAGGAACAAGTAAAATTGCAAAAATCTCACACTTTCCCTGGAGAAATGCAAAAAACCAAAAACCAAAAACCAACCAACCAAACAAAAAACCCTTAAAAACAAAAAACAAACAAAAAGCAGAGTATTTTCTGAAGCCATGCAGAGTGAATTCAAACAGGCATATTCAAAGAGGACTTGATTTAGAAGAATGAAGCAAGGGATATTTCCTGTTTTTCCTGGTTCTTATTCTTAGGGCAAACCATAGTCACACTGCACAGTCATAACTGCACAGGGCTCTAACTTCCCATGGAAAAACCACAATCTTTTAGGACTGAAGACCCAAGAAACAGAAGTTGGACCATCCAAAATGGTTAGAAAGTGAGAGAGAAGTCCCAGTAGGGAGAGCCACTCTAACTCTCATGCTAGAGTTTGGACAGATTTTAAGAATTTTAGGATTGCCAGGAATTATGTATGCACACAACAGCAAATTCCAGCCTAGAAAGAATAAAAATAATGAATGAAGAATTGAGCAGATATCCAAGTAAGAGCTTGTAATTTGAGTTTAAAAAACTTGATTACTTGCCAAACAACAAAAAGTCATCCTGGTAGAATATAACAGAATCCAGAATTCCACCATGGAAATTTCACATTGTGCAGGTTTAATCCAAATTATTATACATCTGAAGAAGAAAGAAAATATGACCCTGAGGTGACCTAGATACTAGAATTAGCAACAAGTATTTTAAAGCAGCTAAAATAATCATGCTCAATATTATAAGGGGAAATGTGCTCTCATTGTATGGAAAAAAATAGAAAATTGTGTCAAATCAATAGAAAATATCAAAAATAAAATGAAAATTCTGCAATGAAAAAGTACAGTATCTATAATAAAATTTTTAATGGATGAGACTAATACCATAATAAGTATGACAATGGAAAAATGAGTGAGTTTGAGGACAGATAAATATGAATCATTTAATTTGAACCAGAAACAGAGAGGAAAGGAAAAAAAAAAGTTTTAAAAAGAAAGAAATTTAGACTCAGAACCTATTTGACAATATCTAATCAAAGGTCTAATATGTGTGTAATTGGCAGCCCAGAATAGGAGAAAAGACAGAAAAGGGTTTAAAAATAATAATTGAAAAAACAATAGTAGAACATTTTCCAAATTTTGGTGAAAGATATGCAATTATTGATTCAAGAAGCTAAGCAAACTGAGGCTGCATGTAAGTTTTTTAACCTGGTTGAGTTCTTTGTCTTTATTATGTCAAAATCCTGACTGATTTTTCCACTTCTCCCTGAGTTCTCATCTTGCTACAACTTCCTTCTAACTGTATTCCCTAAATAACAGAAATGACAGTGTAAACCCTTTTCTCAACAAGCTTCTCTGGCTCTCCATTGTCCATGGCATAAAATATTTAATGGCAAATAATACCTTTTTTTTCCATCTGTTCATATGATATTTTGTTTTCATCATTTTTGGGGGACAAGTTTTTGTTTTTGACCTTGCATATATGGTACACTATATTGATTTAAACAACTGCTTTTTGTTGAACAATTTTTCTCTTGTTAAAGTCAGACATAATTCTCAAAAATTCAGGAACTCTAAAACGTGTTTTTTGGGGCTATTCAATACTGATAGAAACATAATTTACATAATACTTAAGCTCTTTTGTAGTCCATGAAGATAATTCCCTAGAGGGACCTTCAGCTTTAAATGATACAGTGTAGAAAGCAACAATTGTGAATGCAGGAATAAATCAGAAAGTGAGAAAAGCTAAAATGTAATAAAATTGAAAATGAAGGCCTTTTGTGAAAGATGCTTCAAAGGAAGTTTTCCTTTAGAAATCCTAAAAGCACTTTAAGAAAAAAGGATTTATCTAAATATAATAATTTATGAAATTTTATCTAAATATGATTTATGAAATTACATATTTATAATTATTTAATACAAATATTTTCTTGAAAAGTATACAAAGGGTTGTGGAGTTTACTTTTAAACATTTATTTCTCTCCTATTTTTAAATTTGACTATTTCCAAAGTCAAATATTTCATTTGGTTTTGACTCATGCATAGAGACTTCTGTCTTACCAACAAAAAAACAAAACAACCTCCCTCCTTCTATTCTTCCCTCCCACCCACTTCTTTACTTTTTTTTTTTTTTTTTTTTGCCTTTTTTGTATTCTAGCATGTGGTTATCACTTAGCATAGCCCTGGCTATAGCTGATTAGTAAACATGAAAGAGGTGTTTTAAAAGGGCCAAATTTCTATCAAATGGATCCTTTTGGAAAACTCCAAATTTCCCAGGAATATGAATCTGAGTCATTTGAGAATGCAGAGAATATGCTTGCTATTTCTTTCAAAGATAAAATCCATTGCAGGAAAAGTCCAAATGACAGAATATGAGAAAAAGGACAAACAAGCCAAAACAGTATAGAAATCATCAGGCATGGCCCAGTCTACTTCATTACTGTGCAAAAGCATAGGCTGTAAGATCTGAAGAAAGACTTGAGTATTTGAGATACAAGAAGTTGGGTGCTTCATTCTATTCCTTTCTAAATACAGTGACCCCATTCCTTTTAATTATTACACATCAAGATGCAACAGAATGGAATAGTGGATGAGCATGAGATTTTTAGCCAGGAATCATTGACATGAATCCACCATATAGTAATCTTTTGAATTTTGGCAAATTATCTGACATTTCTGAACCTCCGTTTCCTAATCTGTCAAATGAAGAAAATAGTAATCCCTTCCAGTTGTTAAGCTAAATTGTAATAATATATGTTAAGTTTGTCCATTGTGTATGTGTGTGGTGTGTGTGTATGTTCTGTAATTTTAAACCACATACCACATCTACTCTTTGCCAGTTCCAGGATCCTACTAGACTTCTGAAATGCTAAGAAATCTACCCTGGGATGCAAACATCTAAATATCAATAAATCAAACAGATCAAAAGCACTAAGGGAAATATTTATCTTTTAATTTAGTATTGAGAAATTATGTAATCTTTATTATATGGATACATGACTAGCATAATAAGCAGAAAAAATATAGGAGTAATGTCAGGTGTGTCAAGAGTAACTACTAAAAATATATTAGAATTCTGGACTTTGTGACTGTTGTATTGTCCTGTATTTTAATTTTTAAAGTCATTTTGTTTTCTTATTTTCATTGATAAATATTCATATTTCATAGCTTAATACTGTAGTTTGATTTAGATTTAGACCACAATTCTACAATTCTACACAAATTCTGCATTAGTCTCTTTTTGAGAACAAAAGATTTTCCTTATGGGATAGATAAAACTTCTTTTTGGTCTAGGGAAGATTTATTATTTTCTTTCATCTCTGATGTCCTCATTGGTAAAATTGCAAAATAGTCCCTTAACACTTTACAGATTTGATATCCAAATACTTAAAAAAATAAATGGCAACTTTAATCCTTGAGTACACATTAATTATAATTTGTGGTAAGGCTTATATTCAGACACTGGCAGAATATCATGGAATAAGGGGAAAGCATCATTTCATGCTAAAACAATTAAATGTTCTTTTATTTTAAGATGGCTCTTAGGATTTACTTCTTCGAAGACAAGAATCATCAGCTGATTCTGCAGTACTGAATTTCCTCTAATACTTCTGTACTCTTATAATCATTGACATAAACTTGAGAGACAGAAAGGGAAGGAATTATATAGTCTAAGGTCATTAAACAGAGCAAAGTGTGTTGAAGGGTATGGATTCAGTGTCTTCTAATCTAGATCATCAATCTTGACTATTGGGAAAGAGATTTTATATATTTAGATGAGATGTGTCATCAAAAGAAGCTTACTCATATACTTCCTATGTAAAATTTGTGACAAGTTATTCAAGATTCAGGGGCAGAAGTTTCACCCATAGCAGGTACAGAGTAGACTTAGCTTGAGAGAAGAAAAATAGCAAATATATTCCATAAATCAGTAAATTATTGACAAAAACTATATTATTTGGTGTTTGAAAAATATTTAGACAACTAGTTAAACACTACAACTCTCTTGACTTTCCAGACTCTCATACATGCAGTATGACTGCATTCATGATGGGAAACTATTACACATCATCTTTATAGAACCTCAGATTTGGAAAGGAAAGTAAAACCATCTGTTTACTGTCCCTCCAGATTATAGTCTAGTCTCCATAACTGCATTCCATCGAACCTTAGTATCTGTTAAGATATTGATAGGCATTCCTACCTTGTGAAGCAAGCCATCATGTGATTGAATGGTCAAAATTCAGTTCACTTATAAATTTCTACATATTAATATTGATACAAAATCCCTCTGTCTTCCAATTAAGGGTCATTATTTTGTCTTTTGAAATAACTTACACTCCTTTCCTTTGTCTGAAAATATTTTTGTTTATGCTATAGTGGACAGTTTTGATTGTGTCCTCCACATATATTCTCCCCCCTCACATCTAACAACCATGGTCATTGGATGAAGTTGACCATAGGTGAGTCCGGATAGTTCTAAGCCATTGCTTTGCCTATCCCCACTGCTCTATCTTAGTCCAAGTCACTGTCATCTCATTTCTGGTCTCTTACAATCAATCAGTTGTCTCCTAACTGTGCTTCCCATTTCTCTCTGTCCTTTTAGAATCCATTCTCAACAGCCCAGATGATCTTTACTATCATTTATCATACTGTGTTACTTCTTTGCTTCATTTGTGCACAAAATTCTATAATTGCATTGCATTGCCCTGTGAATAGAATCTGCTATTTTTTCATGGTGTACAAAAACCCCATTGTAATCCAATTTTTTCCACTTCTCTAGATTTATGTCATAATATTCCACATTGGATCATTAGTCTCTGGTCACTTCAGCTTCCTTTTCTTCTCTCAGACAACTAAACCTTCATCTACATCTGGGACTTTGTGTTTGTCCTTCTTTACCTAAAAATCTCTTCCCACAGCAGTTCACCAAGCCAATCCATTCCCCTTGTCATATATCAACCAAATGTAATCATTTTAAGAGTGCCATCACACACACATATCACTAAAGTAACCACTCCAAGGTACTCTTTTCTTGTTAACCAGTTATTTCCTTCACGTAACATAGCATAAGAAATAATGATCTCATATGTTTCTTTACTTTTTATGTTAAATATCTCCCCCAATGGAATGTGAGCTGCATGAGTATAGAGGCTATTTCTATTTTCATTACTGTTTTGAAATAAGTACTTGAACAATGGCTCGTATATTGTAACTGCCCAACACATAATTACAAGATGGTGAATAAACAAATTGAGATTGCATACAATATCTTATTATTATTATTGTTAGTCATCAGCATTAAATAACATGTTTCAATTGCATATGATAAGAGCACAATGGTAATAGGAGAGAATGCTTTGAATAACATGCCACAAAATATAAAAGAAACTGCTTTCAGTAACATCACCAGAATAGCGTTTAGCATGACATATTGTGATTATCACCTATCCCATTTGGTTTTCCTGACTACTCTAGCCTATAATCACCTTTACCCATGAGCATTTAGTAGCCTTTGTTGAGTGTATAGCTCATTTGACATTAACACAAACTGTTGTATGAAGTCAAATACAGTAACTTAAATTGCTGTCTCATTTGTACTTTTTTCATGTTTATAAGAAAATGTGATATGTGAATATCCTTCTTCTCAGGAACTATTAAAACTTTCCAGAGGGTGATGGGATATAGATTGTGCTCATCACTGTTTAGTAAATAGGGATTGTATCAATGCACATTTAGGTACTTCTTTGATAAAACAAGTGTTTATAATTTTCTGGGGGACCTGTCTTCACTTCTTTCTGCCATAAACTCTCCTCAAGGAAAAAGGATTTTCATTTCTGGCTGTGTTTCAGAATCATCATTTCCTTCATTTATGGTATAGGAATCAAAAAATAAGGAACAGAGGATAACTTAAAGTTCTTCAGTTGGCAAACATTCTTTGACTCACATGAGACATTGTGCTAGACTTTGGAAATATAGTTGGAACATCCATCATAGCCAGTGAATCAAAAAAACAAAAAACCAAAACAAACAAACAAACAAAAAACACAAAAAACACATAAATGAGATAAACATATTTTTTCATATGTTTTGAAGGTAAATCTGAAATAATTCCTGTTATTGAGCTGGCAGATGGGTGGGGGAGGGAGAGAACCCAATCTTTAATCAAATCATCTCACAAGGAAGCCAAGTTGGCTTGTATAATGAAAATTGACCTAGAAGAAAAAGTAAAAATCTATGTAGACTGATTTGGTGAGCAAGTTGAAGCAGATCTGGGATTTAGGATGAGAGTTTTTGATTAGCTGCTACGTTTGTAAGCTACTTTGAGAAAAGAAGGGGAACATCTACTTCTGAGTTGTACACAGTGGTAATAAAAGACATTACTTTCTTCTTTTTTTGGAAGAAGCTATTATAAAGATATAAATTTCTTCTCAAATGTCTTTGGTTGCAGTAGTGATGTTCTATTGAGTATGGCACAAAGCCTAAATAGGTTACATTGAGTTAGTTCATGTTTGGCATGGTGGCTGACAGGAAATATTCAACAAATTGCTCCTTATTCCCTTTTCTCATTTCCCTGGCTTTGACTACAACTTAAATAACCATTATTCCTTATAGTTAAAAGTTTGCTAAGCCGTGTTGTTGAACCTTCTTGTATTTCTCCCCCTGCCTTCTAGCCTTCTCTCCCTTATTGACATCATCCCACCAACTATTCTTATTCCCTCCCTCCTTTCTTAGAAACGTATGTATATCAAGCTCTCAAAATGGATCCAGTAAGATAAAGTCCCAAGGAACATTAAAATAATAACTGGAATTACTTCATAGATCTTACTTTTGAACCTTCCAAGGTCTTCACTGTTTCTTTTAAACCAATGATGTCCTGGCATTGTCTCAAAGGTCCTGTGACATTTCCTTTAAATGGCATAGGTTTCTGTGGTTTCTCATAGCAAAACAAAATTGGTAAGTCTCTAATTTCCAAAGTCCTCATTTTTTTTGCTTCTTTCTAAGGAAATGAATGTATTATTGACCTTATTTTATCTTTGGTTTAATATTTTATAGGCGTGTCAACACATCCTTTCTAGAAGATCTCAGGAGCCCTTCCCTCCTCAAAACCGAACAGTAAACTGCTGTTCTCTCTGTATAAATGTTTATGGCTGGGATGGGGGAATAGAAAAAAAACCAATTTAATGAGATCTGAAATACAGTAGGCACTAGACTAAAAACATTACCTATGTATTTTAAGATTTTTTATAGAAACTCCATCTTACAGATGATGAAACTGAGGCATGGGATGATTAGGCAATATTAAATTTTCAAGTTAGGATCAAGTTAGTTTTTAAAAGGAAAGTTAATTTGTCCCCCAATCTCTGCTCCCATTTTGTGGAAATAAGTGTTGTTCCATTAATTTTATATATATCAATATAATTATGTATTTAAATTTTCTTGTAGTCATCTCTCATAAGTAGGGATGAAGAGCCTAGTTTATAGCTTGAATTGTGCTCAATTCTAGAGGGAAATGAAAAGGTAATATGATATGTATCTATCTTTTCTTGAACTATCCTGACTCATTCTTCTGCCTTTAAAGTAGATCCTGTTAAAAATGTTTCAGTGTGTCTGCTTCATTGTGGTGACATCAGGAAATGTGGACTCCAGGGCCACCTGAGTGGCTCAGTGGGTTAAGCCTCTGCCTTTGGCTTGGGTCATGATCTCAGGGTCCTGGGATGGAGACCCACATTGAGCACTCTGCTCAGCAGGGAGCCTGCTTCCCCACCCCCTTGCCTCCCTCTCTGTCTACTTGTGGTCTTTCTCTGTCAAATAAATAAAATCTTAAAAAATAAAATGTGGACTCCATAAACTCTTCCAGTACTTCCTTTAAATGTTTAACAATATGTCAATAAATGCACAAAACTCTATAGAGGTGTTTCAGTAATAGCTTTAATCCCTATAAAGCAATAGCTTTATCCCTGTGTTTGGTATTGAGTACACCATCTGAACTTTCTAAGCCTTGTTTTCCTTATCTCTAGAATGGAAATGTTTTGACTAGAGGATATTGAAAGTTTCTTTAAAATTCTATTAAAATGTCTGCTGTATCTAACTTCGATCCTACAAGCGTCAGTTTAGGTCAAAGCTATGAGTTCATAGTAGTTTCTCAGTAGAAAGATAGAGGAGATTATTTTTCTTTTAAAGTTAAGCCTTAGGGGGAAAATAATGTATGCAATTTTGGATTTGGGATTCTGGATTTGGGAAGGAAATATATTAATAAACACAAGCTTTAATCAGTTTGCTCAATAAAATATTCCTTTACTTGAGTGGAAATCAGTTTTTTTAGTAGAAAACAATGATTTAAAGTTTTTAAGATGGCAGTAGTAATTTTTTTCAACTGAATCTCTCAAAATCTTCCCCCTAAGACTTGAAATTATAGCAAACCAATACATTATTCTACATTTTCTAGGTATAAGATTAGCCTTGTTGTATATCTGATGATTTTAAGAAGTATGGAACAGAGGAAATCTAAATTAAGAACTGAAATTCCTTGTATAAGCATTTCTCCTTGATATGAGAAAAAATCTTAGTAATTGTATGAAGTATATATGTAGGGCACATCTCCATCCCAATTCAGCTTGAACTTGGTGTTAATGTGTTTGCTATAACTATTACCTTATTTCCGCCACCCCCTCACCCCCGAAATTTGGCACTATCAGCTAATTGTCATCAACTTTAAAGTCCTTGAATCTTTAGGATAGCATCTAAGAAGCTAGGTTAAAATTCATTTGAAACTAAAATTACTTGATAAATATAAGCATCACTTTAAAAGGGATCTGGACAAAATGGTAAAATCAATAGAGAAAAGGAAGAAAAACTTGGAATATAAGCAGAAACAAACGAACTTATCTGTATTTCATATAAATAATGTAAATAAACTGAAGGAAAGAAAAAAAAGAGATATGTAGCATTTGAACACAGTATTTTTGCTACAAAACTGCCAGCTAGATGTATAATAATTGTACAGAACTTTGTTAGAAAGGTTATTTTTCTCAATGTTTTGGGTAACAATTTCTGAAACACTCTCTATATATTCTAGGACCATGTAAAGAAATAAATATACTGTGGATAAGAATGAAGTTTCTTAGTTTGGAGAAAGAAGAGACAAACATGGAGAAGAAAGCCGGAATAAATCTTTTGATGCTAAAATGAAGAAGCTGGAGCAGTTAATATGAATTCATGGTTTTTGGTATATATAGGTAGATATTTAAAATATAAATATATATAGGATATAGTATCTTTTATAAAACACATGTGTATAGATATAGATATAGATATACCCCTTCTGTCATCAAAATTTTGTCCCCTCTTAGCATCCATTGATGTCCCTTGACTGTTTAATTATTTCTATGAGGGTTCAAAAAATGGCGTTTTTTTGAAAGAATCAGTAAGATCGATAAACCATTGGCCACACTAATCCAAAAGAAAAGAGAGGAAGTGATTTTTAAATTCTATCATTTCTTCCAAATTTATAATTATTACAATAATTGATAATTAACAATTAATTAAATTGTTAATATTAAATTAATTGTTAATTACTACTTGGCTTTTTATTATAAAAAGAACAGAGATTTGAGATGCTTGGGTGGCAATCATTTAAGTGTTCTACTCTTGATTTTGTTTCAGATCCTAATCTTCTTGTCCTGAAATTGAGCCTCTGTATTGGCTCCGTGCTCAGTGCGAAGTCTGCTTGTCCCTATTCCTTTTCCTCTGGCCCACCCCTACTGTGTATGCATGTGCACATATTCATTCTTAAATGAATAAAATATATATTTTTAAAGATTTTATTTATTTCTTAGGGAGACAAAGATAGAAAGAGCACAGGCAGGGGGAGCAGTAGGGAGAGGGAGAAGCAGGCTCCCTGCTGAGCAGAGAACCTGATATGGAACTTGATCCCAGGACCCTAGGATCATGACCTGAGCTGAAGGCAGACACTTAACTGACAAAGCCACCTGGGCATCCCTCAAATAAATAAAATCTTAAAAAAGAAAAAAAGATTGTATGTACATTCTGTATTCTACCTCTGTCTCCTGAAAAACTTAACCATCACATCCTAGTAGCAGTGAGCATACCTGATGCCTTTATCTTGTTTTCCGTATACCATTCTCCACTAACTGTAACCAGAGGTTCTTGAGAAATGAATTGGCAAGCTTGCGTTTTATTAATATATTCAGGCAAGGATCATCAATATATATTAAAGTTAAGCTATACAAATTTGATGAGAAAATAGGATCTTTACATGATCCCAAAGTATTTCTCCCAGTAATGACTTAATGGAGGAATCTGGCACAAACTAACTTAACCCAGTGGTCAGAGTTAACATAATTAGTAATGGAACAAACCACATCATGGGCCTTCCAAATATGATAGATTGAGAAGAATACAGTAGCACTTCTGTGATTGGTACTCCAGCTGAAAATGAATAATCTGAATACAATCATGAGGAAGTATCACACAAGATCAAATTTAGAGCCACTCTATATAACAGGTGGCCTATATTCACCAAAAATGTCAAGGTTTACCACTCTTCAGTTAAACAAACCAGGGCTCCTTAGAGAAATGGTTTATTCAAGTGCTGGATCAAGGAATATTCAAGATAAGCCTGGAAATTCTCTTACTGCCAGAAACAAGCAAACAGTGAAAAAAACACAAAAATAGAGGTATATCATAGGGACAAAAGAGACAACCAAAAGAGTTCCCAATAGCTAAAGGCAAAAACTTTTGAACAGCAAATAAATAGTGTAGCATTGGATAATAGCCTAAAGCAAAAATAAATATTCATGAGTTCATAATGATATAAATAAATGGTTAAATCAATAAATACATGGGGAGAATAAATAAATCTCTGTATAGGGGAATTCCAAATAATATATGCAAATACTCTGCCCTCAAGGAGGTGGGATACAGATCTTCCTGGATTTATAATGGGGTTATGCCCCAATAAACCCTTCATAATTTGAAACTATCCTAAGATGAAAATGTATTTAACACACCTAACCTACCAAATGTGATGTTAACCTACCCTGCCTTAAACATACTCTGAATGAGCAGTTGGGCAAAATCATCTAATACAAAGCCTATTTTATAATAAAGTGTTGAATATCTTACACAATTTATTGAATACTGTACTGAAAGTAAAAAACAGAATGGTTGTTAAGTAAGGTTATTTATCCTTGTGGTCATGTAGCTGACTGGGAGCTGTGTCTCACTGCCACTGTCCAGCATGATGAGAAAGTATTACATTGCACATTGCTGGCCCCAAATTCAAAATGCAAAGCACTGAATGCTGGCTCTGTAGCACGTTCTGCTGTGCTACTGAACGTGTATCTCTTTTAGCGCCATTGTAAGTCGAGTCATTGTAAGTTATAAGTCAGGGACCATCTGTCTAATTTTCTACTTTTTTTTTTTCCTCTTTGAAATTCTGCTTTACTTCTTTTGGGTCTATTTCATTATATTTTATTCCACTTATATTTCTTTTTAAAAATTCAATTACCCAAGATATAGTACATCATTAGTTTCAGATATAGTGTTCAGTAATTCATCAGTTGCATATAATTCCAGTGCTCATCACATCACTTGCCCTACTTATTGCCCATCACCCAGTTACCCATTCCTTTCCCTCTACCTCCCCTCCATCAACCCTGTTTGTTTCCTATAGTTTAGAGTCTCTCATAGTTTGGTGGGAATGCAAGCTGGTATAGCCACTCTGGAAAACAGTATGGAGGTTCCTCAAGAAAGTAAAAATAGAGCTACCCTATGACCCAGCAATTGCACTACTGGTATTTACCCCAACATACAAATGTATTGATCCAAAGGGGCACCTGCACCCCAGTGTTTATAGTAGCAATGTTCACAATAGCCAAACTGTGGAAAGAGCCGAGATACCCATCAACAGATGAATGGATAAAGAAAATGTGGTATATAAATATAATGGAATATTATTCAGCTATCGGAAAGGATGAATACTTACTATTTATATCAACATGGATAGAACTGGAGAGTATTATGCTGAGCTAAATAAGTCAATCAGAGAAAGACAATTTTATGGTTTTACTCATAAATAGAATATAAGAAACCACAGGGGAGCACATGGGCAGGGAGGGAAAACTGAATGGAAAGTCATCATAGAGGGAAGAAAACGATACTTCCACTTCTGATGTATGGTTATGCATAGGAATTCTTTCCAGAGAGTACTATGTGGAAATTATATGTGTGTGTATGTGTAGGCATATACAGAGGAATAAATTTAGTTTTACATTCTTACAGTGGAGAGATCTTGCAAACTGCACCTTAGCCAGCGATCAAGGTTAACATCAATATTGATGTTATGTAATATGTGCTCTCAATATTATGTATGTAATGTATAATATAATATGTATTATGTAATGTAACTTTACCTCCATTCTTCCCCTGAAATACCCATAACCTGAGTGTATTAGGCAAAAATTTTAGATAAACTCAAATTAAAGGACTTTGCAAAATATCTGACTATTGTCTTCAAAATTATCAGGATCAGAAAAAATAGAGTAAGTCTAGAAACTGTCAAAATTTAGAGACATCTGAGATATGATATCTACTGTAATGTTTGATCATGGAAGGTATCCTGGGATAGAAAAGGGACATTAGATAAAAACCTAATGAAATCTTTTTTTTTTTTATTAAACCTAATGAAATCTGTAAGTATATGGACATCTAGTTAATAATATATAAATATTGGTTCACTGACTATAACAAGTCTCTCATAACGCCATAAGATCTTAACATGGGATATATGAGAACTCTCAATCCTCTTTGTAACTTCTGTGGATCTATAATTATACTAAAATATCATTTGTTATTCAAATGATAAACAAAAAGACAAGGGAAGGCTAAAAAACATTTTAGATTAAAAGAATAAAGAGATAATGTTGAAAATAGAACTGCCCTATGACCTAGCAATTGCACTATTGGGTATTTACCCTAAAGATACAAACGTAGTGATCCAAAGGGGCACGTGTACCCGAATGTTTATAGCAGCAATGTCCAAAATAGCCAAACTATGGAAAGAACCTAGATGTCCATCAACAGATGAATGGATCAAGAAGATGTGGTATATATACACAATGGAATACTATGCAGCCATCAAAAGAAATGAAATCTTGCCATTTGCGACAACATGGATGGAACTAGAGCGTATCATGCTTAGCAAAATAAGTCAAGCGGAGAAAGACAACTATCATATGATCTCCCTGATATGAGGAAGTGGTGATGCAACATGGGGGCTTAAGTGGGTACGAGAAGAATAAATGAAAGAAAATGGGATTGGGAGGGAGACAAACCATAAGTGACTCTTAATCTCACAAAACAAACTGAGGGTTTCTGGGGGGAGGGGGTTTGGGAGAAGGGGGTGGGATTATGGACATTGGGGAGGGTATGTGCTTTGGTGAGTGCTGTGAAGTGTGTAAACCTGGTGATTTACAGACCTGTACCCCTGGGGATAAAAATATATGTTTATAAAAAATAAAAAAATTATATAAAAAAAAGACAAAAAAAAAAGAAGATTAAATGAAATACTATGTTGGGAGCTTAAAAAAAAAAAAAAAAAAGAATAAAGAGATATGCAATGCATGATTCTAGATCCAACTTTCCAGCAGACTTTTTTGTCCCTTTTTCAATAAGTGCTATTTTTAGGACAATTGGAAATTGGAGTAATTTGTGTAGAATAAGGGATTTCCCTGGGACTACCTTTTGATTTGAGGCTTTGGAGTTTCAAGGCAAATCCAGGAGCAGGTTCCCTGGGTCAGTCTGCACTTTCACTACAATCAATGGAAATAAAATACAAGTAGCCCTAATATGCTTTGTAAATCACTATTTCTAGGTAAATTCTTGATCATTTTGCTTGCTTGCCAGTTCCTCAGTGCAGTTCCCAGAGAACAATTTTTAACTTCACTGAATTGCCTGAGGAAGCAAGCGCTTCTCTTTATGAAGCTGGTTCATGTCCGAGACACAAGAGAGTCAGTGGTGGTGAGAAGAGCCTCTGTCGTAACGCAGCAGATCTCTCCTGATCTGATTCAGCACTGGCGATCTAGAAATAGGTGGAATATTGAATTTAACATAGGTAGTTTGATTGAAAAAAGTTGTTATTGTTTGTAAAGGCCATTTCCCATGCTGGGTAGACATCAGAAAAATAAAAACAACCTTAATGATGTATAGGAAAGAAAAAAAAAAGAAAAAGAAAAAAATAAAGATTATGTTCCACATGGCCCACACAAATTATATTGACTAACTCAGAAATAGGCCCACTTTAAAAATACATTCAGAAAACTCAGCTGTGTTTGAAATCAGTTTCCTGAGTATAATTCCTGCCTCGGTTTTGTTCTCCTATCAGTATAATTCTTAGAATGTAAAAGGGCAATCATCTTATAGCAAACAAAACTGAAAAGGATAGGTTTTCGAAGGAGAAGTAGATTAAACATGTTTAATCTTCCGTCTTAGTTTCTTCCATCATGAGTATTCAGAAATATTTGAAATGTTGGGTAATATGACCCACCAAATATGTTTCTCAAAATAAAAGAGTTCTTTTATTCCATTTTTAATCTTCATAATAGCTACTTGAAGCTTTGCCCTAAGCAATGCAGACGTATTGTTCTGATGGAATAAATGCATGTAATTATTCCAGAATCTCACCCAAACAGATGTATAATGATTTGCCTGAGCAAAGAACTCTTGAAGTTACCAATCTCTGATGGGAACAAAAGGAGAGCCATCCCCCAGGTAAGGCCCAAATTAGGTTCACGTCTGAATCCAGTCCTTTTCATTCTTCCATTGAGCAACGTTCTTCTCACAGGTTCTCTGAGAGTTTCATCACTGAAGAAATTTGGTCTTTTTAATCTTCTAATATCCCATTTCATCAGAATACTCCCTTCTGAAAGGACTCAATGAGGAAATATGGGTGATGTTTTAACAGGAATTTTTTTTTTTTTTAATGTGTGTGTTATATTTATAGGAGATTGAAACTGCAATGTGTGAAATGTATGATATGTTAGATCAAAATTAAATGAGGTAAACCACTCTGGATGACACTGGAGAGATTTTGGAGGCAGAACTTTCTAGGAGGCCCATTCTTGGTATCCCCCCCCATCCCAGCTGCCAAAAACAGAACATCTAATCTTATTGTAGCAGCTAGGGAAAAGGAAGTGAACAAGGTAAGGGTCACAATGCTGTGTCTGTAAAGGAGTGAATAGTAGTATCACAAACAAAGCCTTCCACAGGCATCTGTTAATTTCAAGGTAAACTTAAGACAAGAGGAAACAACAAAAACAAACTGAAGACAAAGGCTGTAAACTGCTCAGTAATGACAGTCCTGACCAAGAAGGAGTCAATTGATTGCAGTATATATGCAAATGGTGGCTAATAAAAAGAATGTAAGAAGGAGATCCAAACTATTCACTTAGCAACACCACACCGACAGGGACATCTAGCAAAACTCTTTTGTGTCCTTGTTCATTTTATATACTGTTGCTCAGCTGATATCATCCAGGATAACAAATGTGATAGACAACCATAGATTGGTTCTTGCCACATGTATTACACTTCCTTCCCAGCTGTAAAGATCAAAAACAAAACACACAAAAGGAAAAAAAAAAAAAAAAAGAAAAAAGAAAAAAAGCAAGCAAACAAACAAACTCCATTGCCAGACTTTTAGAGCTGTGATTCTGGATGTGAATCAGATCTACAATTTAGATGTATTGGTGGAGTTTAAAACACAAGTAGGGAGGCGAGGTGGAAGTCCACTTCCAGTCACTGTCTCTTCTGGCAAACAGAAGAAGTCTAGAGACAATTGAGGCATATAGACTCAGTTTTCCATGTTTTCATTCCTAACTTTATGGGTTTAATGGCCATGGTGGGTGACCCAGCAGAAGGAACGCCGTCTCCTGACCTCTGGATGATATCCCAGTGAAGTTCCCTTGAACATGGTTACACAGTGATTTGGCAGGCCCAAGATTCCCTTCCTTCTTGTGATACCTTGAGCAGTATTAAGTTCTGACTAATCACTAGGTTGCAAGATATAAATTTTCCCATAAAGGGTTCCACGTCGTATTCTCTTTGCCTAATAAAGGTCAGTAATTCTTACAAAAGTCCTTCTATTGCCTTCATAAAGACTTGAGTTTAAGAAAATCTTCCAACTGTTGAAATTTGTAAATACCCTTTTGGTAGGCTTTTAACTGATTATTGCTGTGGGATGTAGGGTGGGGAAAACTAAATGAACTTCTTTTATATAATTCTGTGTTAATCACACTGAAAATTTGCTAGATGATGCACGGTTAGATTTCCAGGCTTTGTAAACAGAACTAAAGAAGAGAATCACCTACTGAGCATCAAAACAATATGTATAGTGGGCTCACACATGAATTGACCCATGCTACATATAGGGTCATTAATGTCTTTATGTGAATAAGAAAAGGGGACACTCCCAGAGCAAAACAGATTTGAAATAGATTCCCTCAGGGTGTAGAAATAATAAAAGAACTTGCCTCTTCCTCCTGGTTGATGAAACTCATACCAGGGGTTTCAGCTACAAGTCACCATCTTGAAGAAATGCCCCCTTGCCGGGCATGATATGCAAAACTGTTCATTATGGCTCATTTCAAATGCCACAACACTGCCCAGAATATAGTAGGTGCTTAAAATGCTTATTATTAAATTTGCCTTGTAAGAATGCAGCAAATGAAGTATGGCAAAAAGTGGGAAGGACAAGCCTCATGCTGTATTCTCCGCAGAGAGCCTGAGATGTGAGACATAGTTAGGCAGTGCTTGTTTTTTTTCTTTAAAAACAGGCGTACTGGGGCACCTGAGTGGCTCAGTGGGTTAAAGTCTCTGCCTTCGGCTCAGGTCATGATCCCAGGGTCCCGGGATCGAGCCCCACATTGGGCTCTCTGCTAGGCAGGGAGCCTGCTTCCCTTCCTCTCTCTGCCTCTCTCTGCTTACTTGTGATCTCTCTCTCTGTCACAGAAAAAAAATAAAATCTTTAAAAAAAAAAATCTCCCTCATCTTATAAAAAAAAGAAAGAAAAAAAAAAAAAACCAGGGATATTGTTTTCAGAATATCTCTAAAAAGGACTACCTTCTTGAATAATGAGTCCCATGGGAAGAAGATGTAATACTGTGCTTTTTCTAGTTTTCATTTCTTTTATGTTTTCTTTGGATGCAAAATTGGGTAACCAGAACTGTGAAACTCAAGTCAGAGCACCCTTCCTTTGAGAAGGTCATGTTCGCATGCACACCTGACCATAGTGTGCTGCGATTAGAATTAAATATGTGAAATTTGTTTGGGTTTCCATGATACGCACTCTCCTCCTGTGTATACAGGTGTGCATGTGTGTGTATGTCTGTTCTAGTATTTGGAGAATGCAAAGAAAGTGACATCTTTTTTCCTTTTTCACTGCAATAGATCTTCAGAAATAAATCTACTATCTCTCCTGATCCATTTTGCAAAACTAATTCACATCTTAACGTCAGATGCCATTCTACTGTCTTATGGCTTGAGTAGTTTATGTCAAGATGTCTGAGATAATTCTTGTCTTTGTATTCCTGCATGTAAAGATGCAATATTTTGTTTTTCTCTGACCTGTGCAATGATTTTCTTCTGTTATTATACTCAGCAATTTGGTAATGATCTGCTCAGTGTGGTTTTCTTTCTCCTGACCCTGGCTGGAATTTGAGAAGCCTTCTGGATCTAAGAGTTGATATATATATATATATTTTTTTTTACAAATTTGAATATAAAATAATGATTATCTTCAAATATTTTTCAATTTCTGTTCTTCTTTCTGGAAATCTAACTATGCATGTGTTATATCGATTCATATTATATGACTTGTAAATAAATCTCTGTTCCTTTGTTCTGTTTTCTTTTCCCCTTTCTTCTTTTTCTCCCTCTTTTCTTTGGGTTTTTGTTGTTGTTGTTGTTGTTGTTGTTGTTGTTTTTGGTGGTGGTGGTGGTGGTTTACATGTATTGTGTTGGCTTTTGTTATGTTGAAAGTCACTGTCATTCTTTCTCCATGACCTGCTCTTCTCAGATCCTTCTAGTGTATTGTTTTTTCATTTTCAATATTTGATTATTCATCTGTTGAAGTTCTCAATTTCCTTTTTATATCTTCAATGACCTCATTATGTTTATATATTAATTTAAATCTATTATCACGCTTTTAATAGTTTTTTTAAAGATCCTGTCTCTTCAATAGTCCAAAAAGCCAGAACTTCAAAAGTTCTGACATTTCTGAGTATGTATCATTTTGATTTTAAATTATTTCACATATAGCTCACATTCTCTTGCTTTGTTCTTACATACAGTAAATTTTTATTGAGTATTAAATATTGTTAAAGTTGTGGCTTTGAGAGTCTTATTTTTTCTGCCTTCATTTGAAGAGTGTTAATGTTTGTTTGGGTAGTTTTTTCCTTGCAGATTAGCTTGAATGATTTTGTGGCTTGTGTTTTAGTTTGTTGGGTCAGGTCTACAATAAACTTTATTCCAGGACAAATTTAGCCCTCGTACTAAGGTCTTACCATAATAATACCTCTGTTGGATATTTGTTTTATTTTGTTTTGTTTGTCTTAATGGGCAACAAGCTCTCCCCATCTTGATTGTCCAGCTACCTCTCTGGTAGCTCTCTTCTCAGTCTCCAGTGTCTTATTCTGCATAAGCACAACTTCCTGTTTGACATACTCCTATTATTCCTCAGGCAGACTGTCCTTGTTCTTCCTCTGTATGATGCCTCCAGCAGTTTTAACCTCCCCAAACTAATTTATGTCTTGACAATTCAGCAACACCACTGTGTTCTTGTGTTCCTCCTCCCCATACCACACTCAGGAAAGTTGAATCATAGCATAAAACCAGAGCATTTGCAGTGTCTATTTTATTTGTCCTTCTCTGAGGCATCAGAGTCCTGTGATAACTGTTGTCCAATGGCTATAAACAATTTTTGCCTAGTTTTCTATTTTCTTACAGTAGAGTGGCAAACTAATATCAACAATTCATCTTTGACGTCCCACCCTTTGATAAAGCACCATGACCCCACGCATATGTTAAGTTCGATATATTTAAGTGATCTCTTCTCCTGTAGCATTGCATTCAGTGGATATTTCACACTTACTATTGACTGAGCAGCTGGTCTCACTTCCATTTTCTACCATAAGCCATTTATCCATTCAGGGAATGGACGACTTAGTCTCCAGAGATTTCGATTTCAAGCAGAAATAATTGTTAGCTTGAAATATTAAATGTAGTTTTTCTCTGATAGTTTAAAAGTAATTGCCTAAGACATACTCTGAATCTCCCAGGTTTCACCAGACTCTAAGTCAAGACAAATCTATGTTAAGTTTTAACTTACAAATCTTAATATTTTCATGCCCCCCACTGCTCATTTAAGAAAGCTTGTCCCTTGAAGTGTTACCTCCCTCCAGGTACTTCTGGGAATCTTCAAGGAGTATTTCAACCTGGTCTTCTATTTGTTTTTGCTTATTGTTCTTCAGCCTTGTGAAATTCAGTTTCCCCACTGGTAGAGAGTTCCACTGATAATAAATATAAACCTACTGTTTTATTTCCAAGCCATTAACTCACAGTTTTGGCTCCTTGGGACGCAAAAGAGTGAGAGTTCTTTCCTCTAAGAGGAGTTGCATTGCTTCTGTCCCAGGTTTAGTTAGTACTGTTGCCGTAGAATACTTCAACATAGAACTTTGTTCTGGTTACTGCTCCCTCCAATTCCCAAGTATGCCAGTACTCCCATCTAGCCACCTCCTTTTCCGGTATGATCTTTCAGGTGATTTGATTTTAGGTCAAGTGCACTGAGACTTTGTAAAGCCTCTACTTTTGCCTTTTATACTTTGTGACAGGAACATTCTTTTGTCTCTCTCTGTTACACTTGGACAGCCGAGTCTTGCAGCAAAACTGTTAAATCTGAGCCTGGTACAAAATTGAGACAGGTGCCTGTGTCAGTTTATATTGTGCTAGGTTTTTCTTCCCCTCATAAACTTCCTGTTTATACTAAACTGAATGGTCAGTTTGGCTGGATTCTAAGGTCATCCACTCTGCTGTTTACAGAACAAATATGCTTTTTTCCTCTGGCTCTTTCTTTCTTACTCTAGGCATCATCACTCATCCATACAACCTGACCTTTGTAGAGGTTCTGCTTCCTGATATGTTGGGGTATGTGTGAAACTCAGGTGTTTCAAGAGTTGAAAGCCTCTGTAACCAGCCCGAAGGGATTCCTTAGCTCTCCACCTCCATCTCTACATATCAGAGTTTTTCTAACTGTGCACATAGGCTTTATCAGTTTTTATTCTATCCTAATAAGGAAGTATTATGTAAGAATAATGGCCAATTCCTAAGTGTTGGAAAATCTTTCAAAGCTGGTTTAAAATTCAAACACAAGTTGTCTCTGGGTATTATAGAGCTGTGTCCTTTAATAGAGAACAACATGTATAAATGTAGCCTTAATTTATAGCTACCCTACTCTTTGAATACTAATGAATATCATGATGGCTTCAAACGCCATATCCCACTTTGTGTCAAATTATAAAAAAAGCTGTTTGGAATTTTGATTCATGTGTTCATAACAATGGACTCCAGTGATTACCTGGCTTTCCATCACTAATAATCAGCAACAGATTGTACAAAATATGCAGCTGCTGGGCTGCTGGTCTGGATTCCACCCAAGCACCACCATTGTTTTTATTGTGCTCTCCAACTCAGTGGCCCTTTTCCCAAGCAATTACATCAGTACTCATCAGTTTTTCTTGGCAAATCTTATATTTTCTTTATATTGCAGGGATGATTTTTTTACCCTTGAGACTGATAGAAATATGTTAACTGTTTGTGTTTAAGACATGAAACTTTTTCATAACCAATTCATTATCTTGATCCATTTCCTTTCCAATTCTATTTTGTAAAACATTTCTAAGCACAGACGGGTGACCACCTGTCAACATATATTGCAAAAAATGTTAAAAGCACTTACAAGATCATCTCAAACCTTAGACTGCAAGATGGTATGAAAGCAATAATTGCTTTTTTTTTTTTTTTTTTGGAGCAAAAGTAAAGCCATTTTCCAATTTGAAGTGCTTTGAAAATTGATTTCATATTGCCAAGAATTTTACACACAATGTTATCACGTCAAATGTGAAATAGTCCAGTTGTTTTAAACTGAATTATGGCATAAAGTTTGGAATTCTTCCTAGTAGCTCTCAAAATTTTCTTTTTTATACTGAATATTCTGAAATCTTCTATTGAGTACCACTGAAATCCATGTTAGCATACATGAGGCCATGTAATAGATGGCTTTTTAGGAATATATATACATTATTTAATCGTAGAAAAATCTGTGACGAGTGTAGGCTGAGTCTAAATGGTATTATAGACACATTTCTAAGAAAATATATGATTGATTTTTTAAATGACAAAAAGTTTACTAGGTGTCCTTTCTAGCACATTCTTCCAGGTTGTATCCACTTTTCATTGTTTTGTTCTATTTTACAACTCTATAACACATAGAAAACTGATAATATTGCAACAGATTTTTATTTATAGAAATGCAAATTATCCAGTGCAAAGCAGCTGATTATTGCTCTGTAAATATTGACCAATCTTGCACTTATTAAATAAATTATTTTGAGATTCTCTAATTGCCTACATGTGTGTCTGTCCTTTGGATTCTCCTTTAATTTAGTTGTGACATATTATTGGTTCCCTCATTAATTTATAAAATTAAGTACAGTTTGAGACAAACATTTGTACAATAGTGGTGATGTTACTTTTAAAAATAATCTTTCGATAGCTTCCAGTAAAAATTTTTATTTTACTAAAGTTTGGTTACCAGTTTTTTGTTTGAAAGATTTTTATAATTTTTATATCAACTTATCTATCATTCGTGCTGACTTCACTTTATCCGGGCTTATGCTTTGTCATAATATTCCTTGCAATGCGAGATTGGAAGCTAGAAATGCCCACAGGATATTTTCTTGCCATTTTTATTGAAATAACAGGTAATGCATGTGAATCAATCATAAATATTATAGTATACTAGCTGTGGTTTATTGTTTTTCCTTGTCTTCATTTAAAAAAATAAATAAATAAAACAACAATGATGTGAATACACCTAGTACTGAAAAAACGGATATAGCCTACCATGTAGGAAAGTGGGCTTGGAATTCCCTCAAATCTATGCTGACTCAGCTTTAGAAACTACTACTTGGAAATATATTTACATGTAGTTTAAATTAAAATGCAAAAACAGGGGCGCCTGCATGGCTCAAGTGGGTTTCGCCTCTGCCTTTAGCTCAGGTCAGGATCTCAGGGTCTTAAGATTGAGCCCCGCATCAGGCTCTCTGCTCAGCGGGGAGCCTGCTTCCCCCTCTCTCTGCCTGCCTCTCTGCCTACCTGTGATCTCTGCCTGTCAAATAAATATTTTTTTTTAAAGATTTTATTTATTTATCTGTAAGAGAGAGAGAGTGAGAGCGAGCACAGGCAGACAGAGTGGAAGGCAGAGTCAGAGGGAGAAGCAGGCTCCCTGCGGAGCAAGGATCCCGATGTGGGACTCGATCCCAGGACGCTGGGATCATGACCTGAGCCGAAGGCAACTGCTTAACCAACTGAGCCACCCAGGCGTCCCAATAAATAAAATCTTTAAAAAAATAAATGAAATGTGAATACACTGAATTGTCTACCATCAATAATAACCACTAAACTCAGAGGATACAAATATAAGTACCTGCTCACAGGAAGCATGAAGCCTAGAACTAACAGTTGATGGTAAAGATATTCTTCTTGAGTTTATTATTAGAGAAACTGAACAGCTGGTCTAATGCTGTTATCTAATGCATAGGTAACATTAGATAAATTACAACTGTCACATCTCTTCCATTGAAAAGTATCCAGTAAATAATACATATTAATAACTAATGACTCCAAATGCAGTCATATTTGCCATATATTTAAAAAAAGATTTACGCTAAGTGCTCAGAACACATAGTGTATTCTATTTAATCCATATAATAATAATTTATTCAATATTTACTGGGTTACATGCATTATGTTAGTAAGTTTACAAAGATTCTTATGGCATAGATTCTCCCCATACTTGAACAAATGTAAGTGTTGTTGGGTAAGGAGGGAAAAGAAACATCAATAATTAAGTATATGGAAATTATATAGGCATTACAAACAGAATTATGAACAAGGAATTAGGTAGCAAAGATGGAACAACTATGTCTAGAGGTTCTCCCAAGAAAGACACTTTTGAACTGTGGCTTATGGAGGAGTCAGTTTTACTTGGTCAGAACAAAAAAGAGTGATGCGCCTTCCAGAAAGAAGACAGTGTGTGTTGTCCCACGGATGCCCGGACAAGTGAATAATGCACAAACCTGCAGTAAAACGTGGCAGGGAGGTACTGACAAGTCCAGATAGCTGAGAGATGGAGAGTAACAAGGAAGGGGCTGACACTAAAATACATCTGGGAAATTAAATTGGTGTCTCATTGTGAAGAATTTTGTGTCTTGTTACAGAGAATTCACTATAGATCTTCTGTAAGATGTGTGAAGTAACAGCGTTCAGTCTGGGCTTTAAGATGTTAATCATCGGGCGCCTGGGTGGCTCTGGGGGTTAAGCCGCTGCCTTCGGCTCAGGTCATGATCTCAGGGCCCTGGAATCGAGTCCCGCATCGGGCTCTCTGCTCAGCAGGGAGCCTGCTTCCCTTCCTCTCTCTCTGCCTACTTGTGATCTCTCTCTGTCAAATAAATAAATAAAATCTTTAAAAAAAAGAAAGATGTTAATAATTGATGGGATGCTTAGATCTAATAGAGGTGGAGAGAAAGGCAGTCTCTCTAGTTAAGAGCTCTGACAATTTTTTTGAGCTCTAGTAATTTTTAACATGCACACTTATTTTGTCACTTACTAAGGTATCAATTCATAGTTGTACATTATTTTGAAGAGGACTTTCTAGGCATAATATTGAACTAGGTAGCATGTCTTTAGAAATCTTTGAGACCCTAGTAACCGAGACTCATGACCATCTTCCTTAACTGGCCCTTACAGACTTGTGCTTTATACGCATTCTATCTTAAATATATATATATTTTTTTTACTCTAAGTGTGAGTTCACACAAATTCTCTATCTTTCCCATGGCATTTTGCATTTAAAATCTAAGTCCCTGGGGCACCTGGGTGGCTCAGTGGGTTAAGCCACTGCCTTCAGCTCAGGTCGTGATCTCGGGGTCTTGGGATCGAGTCCCGCATCGGGCTCTCTGCTCAGCAGGGATCCTGCTTCCTTCTCTCTCTCTGCCTGCCTCTCCATCTACTTGTGATTTCTGTCAAATAAATAAATAAAATCTTAAAAATAAAATAAAAAAAAAATCTAAATCCCTGAGTCTGGAGCTAATACTTTATTATGTGTCATCTAGGATATCCATAAACAAGTTTTTCCCCATGGAATTTGCTGCTGCATAGATACCATTAATTACTCTACCATTGTGACAGGAAGTGTCTCTACCAGAAGGCAAGGCTGATACCAGGAGGTGATTGGTACTTTTTTGTCACTTCGACCTTATAGATTCCCAGAATTCAGAATTTTATAGTAGTATACAACTTTTCACAGCTACACTCTGTTCAATGCGTTGGTGAGAAGCACTAAAGCACTTACACAGAACTACTGACAAGTGAAGATCTGAGGCCTTCTTTGCTACCGGAAGTGGAAGTCCCCATGAATTAACACATATTCTAGGGAAAGGAGGACTGTTTGTACCCATCATTTTTCTGAAACTAGGAGCTGGGTCCATTCTATCAGATTTTAATCTTGTGATTTTTAGCTTGATTTATGGCTTCACAGAATTATAAGCCCCATTTAGAAAAAGGTAGTTCCAAAACGAACAGTTTCAATTTACAGAAGAGTTACCTGTTATGTACAACAAATAGCTCAGCCAGTATTAAAAACAGGCTAATTGGTCTCCCTCCATGTAGCCAGTAATCACTATTCTACAATATTTTCTCAACATTTACCTTAAAAAAAAACCTGGTTAATTGAGTTATTTTAATGTCATTAATTTCACCATTTTTAGAGGTACAATTTCGTACATCTAGAAAACATTCTGTACATTCTAGCAAATACGTGCAGTCATGTAGACACTACCAAAATCTAACAAAGAATATTCCATCACCCCAAAATCTCACTTGTGCCTTTTACAATCCTTCCTTGTTCCCCATCTGCAGCCCCTGGCAACCACTTATCTTTTTTTTTTTAAGCTTTATTTTATTTTTTCAGTGTTCCAAGGTTCATTGCTTATGCATCATACACAGTGATGCATACGTGTCCTCCTTAATACCCACCACCTGGCTCACCCTGGCTACCCCCTTCTCCTCCAAAACCCTTAATACCCACCACCTGGCTCACCCTGGCTACCCCCTTCTCCTCCAAAACCCTCAGTTTGTTTCTCAGAGTCCACAAGCCACTTTGGAAAACAGTGTGGAGATTTCTTAAGAAATTAAAAATAGAGCTGCCTTATGACCCCGCAACCACTTATCTGTTTTTGTCCATACAGTTTTGTCCTTTCCGGAAGATCATATAGTAAATGGAACAATCAAGCATGTGGCCATGAGAGTGGTTTCTTTTCTTTAACATGTTTGTGATTCACTCGTGTTACTGTATTGCTGAGTAGAAGTTTGTCATGTAGGTGCATCACATCTATCCATTCACCAATGGTGCAGAGTTGGGTTGTTTTGAATTTTAGGAGATTATGAATATGCCTGATACAAACATTCGTAAGTGGGATTTTTTTTTTGTAGATATGTTTTTATTTATCTTGAATAAATACCTAGGAGTGATATTTCTCCAGCTGTACCATTTTGACAATTCTCAATAGCAAGAGATGAGATTTCCAGTTGCTGTGCACCATCACCAGATCTTCGTACTGACAAGTGTGTGGCTGTATTTCACATTGTAGTTGTGTGGTACTATTGCATTGTGTTTTTAATTTACACTTCCTTAAAGACTGATAATGCTGAGCATCTTTTTCTATGCTTATTTGTTATCCTTACGTCTTTGGAAAAAGGCATCTTCTCAAATATTTTTGCTCGTTTTTTTTTTTTTTCATAGTAGTTATTGATTTTGAAAGGTCTTTATATTTTCTAAATGAGTTTTTTGTTAGATACAGGTTTTCTCCCCATTTATAGTTCATATTTTCTCCCCATTTATAGTTCAAATATTCTCCATAGTTCAAATATTTTCTCCCCATTTATAGTTCATGTTAGACTCTTAATTTTCTTAATAGTATCTTTGTGCAAAACATTTTTAATTTTGATTAACTCCAATGTATATTCTTCTTATATGATTTGTATTATTGAGGAAATATTTGCCTAACCAAACGATATATTTTTTCCTGTATTTGTTTGACATACGAATGTTCAATTTTTCCTGGGTCATTTGTTGAAAAGACTACCTTTTTTTCCATTAATTACCTTGATGATTTTGCTAAAAATCATTTGGTCATACTCATTTGTGTATATCTGGTCTGTATGTTCTGTTTTATTGATCTATGGATTTATTCTTTCACCAATACCATAATTTCTTGACTGCTATAGCTTTATTATAAACCTTCAAATCAGTATTATGAATCTTCCAACTTTGTTATTATTCAAAGTTCTTATTTCTTTGCATTTTATATACCTTTTAAAATTAGCTTTCCATCTCTAAAAAAAAAAAAATCTGTATTGGAGTTTTATTTGGGATTGTGCTGAATATGTACTTCAAATAATTGGAGTCTATATCCATATAATTTGTTTTAAGTTTCTTTCTCAAGAATGTTTTATACCTTGCAGCATATAAGTTTGCGTATATTTTTGATAATGTGTATGTAAATATTGCATGGTTATGGTGCTATTCTAGATTTTACTTTAAAAAATTATTTCCAATTTTTTGTTGCCTACATATAGAAATATTATTGATTTTTATATTGATCTTGTATCCTGAATTCTTACTAAATTCACTTTTTTGGTTCCATTAACTTTCATTACTATAGACTTTCTGGGAAAATCTAAGGTAAGCAATCAAGACATTTAATTTCTTCCCTTTCTTTATATATGGCATATTTTAATTTTTATTCTTTTTGTGCAGACTGGCTAGGACATCTAGTTGATGCTAAATAGGATTGATAGGGTGAATATCCATTCTTTGTTCCCAGATTGCAGTAATTGTTGTAATTGTAGGTGTTTTATCTGGATTAGGAATTTCCTTTCTATTTCTAGTTTGCTTTGTGTTTTTATCATGAATGGACATTGTATTTTGTGAATACTTTTTTTGCATATTTTAGATTATCATATGATTTTTCCTCCTTAGTCTGTTGGTATGGTGAATTATACCTACTGATTTTCAGCTATTTAACCAACTTCCATTCATTGAATAACTACCCTTTACCCACTTGGCTATGTAGTAAGCAATTCTTTCATTTATTGTGGGATTGGATTTGCAAATCCTTTTAATGAGGATTTTTGTGTTCATACCAATGAACAACGTTGATCTGTAATATCTTTAATAATATCTACGTCATATAATTTTAGTGTTAATATAATGATAGCCTTGAACAGTTAGTTTAGAAGTGGTCCCTATTTTAATTTTTGGAAAATTTTGCTTATAGTTGGTATTATATTGTCCTTAAGTGTTTGGTAGAATTTTCTTTATTGGAGAAACTCAAAATGCCAATTTCTTCAGTAGATATAGAACTATCCATGTTATAGCTGTCTTCCTGAATAAGCATTGGGATTTTGTGCCTTTTAAGGAATTTGTTCATTTTATCTTAGTTGATAAATTTATGGGTATAAAGTTGTTCTAATATTTATACATTATGCTTTAATGTCAATGGAATCTTTAATGATATACACTCGATCCTGATACTGGATATTTGTATCTTTTTTTCTTGTTCAGTGTAACTAGATTTATTAATTTGCTGACCTTTTAAAAAAGGTTTTACTTCATTGACTTGTCATTTCTTTATTCATTTCTGCTTTTTATTATTTTTTTCTGTTTCCTTTGAATTTAATTTTATCTGCTTTTTCTAGTTTGTAAAGTTAAAAGTTTAATTATCTGAGACATTTGATCTTTTCTAACACAAGCATGCAGTACTATAGATTTCACCCAAAGCAATGCTTTGGGTAAATCCCACAAATTCTCATATGTTGTATTTTTTCCCATTTTACTCAGAATATTTCCTAATGGATCTTTTTCTTTGACCGTGGGTCATTTATAGGAAGTTTCTTTTAAATTCCCGAATATTTGGAAATTTCCTAGTCATCTTCCTGCTATTGAGGTATAGTTAATTCTATTATGGTCCCAGATATATTTTATAAGACTTCCATTCTTTTAAATGTGTTGAAGTTTGTTTATGGCCCGAATATGGTGTATCTTGTGAGTTTCCCACATGCTCTTGAAAAGAATGAATATTCTACTTTTCTTGGTTTCTTTAAATATCTGCTTGGTCAAGTTATTTCATAGTGGTGTTCAGATCTTCTATATACTTAATGATTTCTGTCTACTTGTTCAGTTGATTACTAAGGGAAGAGGATGCAAATCTCCAACCATAATTGAGGGTTTATCTGTTTTCTTTCATTTATATCAGTTTTTATTTTATGTATTTGTAAACAAATATTATTTGTAGGCATACTATATTCCTTTTTAATAGTTCAGGTGTTATGGGGTGATTTAGTGGTTTCAAAACATTTTTGTGCAGACATTTTATAAATTTTACATGAGATTATTATTTTCACTTAAATCTCTTTGTGCTCTTAAATATATATTTTAACTATATTTAATACAAATGTAGGTATACCATAGTACCTATGTTACTCAGTTTCTTTTTTCTTTTTTTTTTTTCATTTTTATTATGATTGACACATAATGTTGTATTAGTTTCAGGTGTAGAACTTAGTGGTTTGGCAAGTTTAAATATTATGTTATGATCACCACAAGTGTAGCTACCATCTGTCCCATTGTATGACTATTACAAACTATTACAATATGATTTACCCTATTCTATTCCTTATCCTCTGCTTTTTATTCTCATGATTTTCTCATTCCATAACTGGAGGTCAGTTTCTCCCTCTCCCTCTCAACAATTTTTACCAATCCCCTACTGCCTCCTCTTGCAACCATCAATTTGTTCTCTGTATTTATAGTTCTGATTTTGCTTTTTGTTTGTTTATTCATTTTTTATTCCATTTATGAGTGATTTTGTATGGTATTTGTCTCTCTCTGCCTGACTTATTTCACTTAGGATAATACCTTCATGTTGTCTCGAACAGCACAATCCTGTTCTTTTTTATAGCTGTGTTATATGCCATTGTGTATATATGCCATGATTTCCTTATCCATTCATCTATTGATGGATACTTAAGTTGCTTCCATATCTTAGCTATTGTAAATGATGTTGCAATAAACATAAAAGTACATATATCTTTTCAAGATAGTCTTTTTATTTTCCCTGAGTAAATATGCAATTGTGGAATTACTGGATCATATGGTATTTCTATTTTAAATTTTTTGAGGAACCTCCATATTGTTTTCCACCGTGACTATACCAATTACACTACCACCAACAGTACCTGAGGATTCCTTTTCCTCTACATCCTTGCCAACCCCTGTTGTTTCTTGTCTTCTTGGTTTTAGCCATTCTAACAGGTGTGAGGTGAGATCTCATTGTGGTTTTGTTTTGCATTCCCCAGATTATCAGTGATGTTGAGCATCTTTTCCTGTGAAGGGCATCTCTATGTCTTCTTTGAGAAAATATCTATTTAGATCCTTTGTCCATTTTGTAATCAAATGTTTGTTTTTTGTTTTTGTTTTTGAATTTAAGGTTGAGTTGTTGGAATTCTTTGTATATTTGGAGATATATAGATATAGATATAGATATTATATTTGGAGATGTATATATATATACAAAAATATAAATATATTTGTATATTTGGAGATATATATTCTTTGTATATTTGGAGATATATACATATATCTATAGATATATATATATAATCAGATATGTCATTTGCAAATATCCTCTCTCATTCTGTAGGTGGTGTTTTTAGTTTTTTTGATGGTTCCCTTTGCTGCGCTTAAACTTTTTATTTTGATGTAGTCCTAATAATTTATTTTTGCTTCTGTTTCTCTTGCCTCAAGAGACATTATCTAGAAAAATGCTGCTATGACTCATGTCAGAGAAATTACTGCCTGTGTTCTTTTATAGGATTTTTATGGTTTCGGGCCTCACATTTAGGTCTTCAGTGCATTTTGAGTTCATTTTTGTATATGGTGTTAGAAAGTAGTCCCGTTTCATTCTTTTACAGGTAGCTGTCCAGTTTTTCAAGCACCATTTATTGAAAAGACTATCTTTTCTCCATTGTCTATTCCTTCCTCCTTTGTAAGAGTTGGATTGACCTTTGAATTGTGGGTTCGGTTCTGGGATCTCCATCCTATTCTGTTGATTTGATATGTCCCATTGTTTTGTTAATTCCATCCTGTTTTGATTACCACAGCTATGTAGTATATCTTGAAATCTGGAATTGTGATGCTTCCACCTTTGTTCTTTCTCATATTTACCATGGCTATTTGGGGTCTTCTGTGTTTCCATACAAATTTTAGTATTATTTGATCTATTTTTGTGGAAAATGCACAGAAGTATTTGGATAGTGATTGTACTGTACCTGTAGATTGCTTTGGGTAATATGGACATTTTAACGGTAGTAACTCTTCTAATTCATGAACATGGAATATCTTTCCCTTTGTGTCATCTTCAGTTTCTTCCATCAGTGTTTTATGGTTTTCAACATACAGGTCTTTTACCTTCTTGGTAAAATTTACTCCTACGTATTTAATTTTTTAGTGTCAATATTTATTTGTTTGTTTTGTTTGTAATAGGTATTTTTTTTCTTTTTAAACTTACCTTTCTGTGTCTTTGTTGTTGATGTGTAGAAATGTTGTCAATTTCTGGGTATTAATTTGTATCTTTGCACTTTACTGAATTCATTTATTACTCCCAGTAGTTTTTGGTGTAATCTTTAGGATTTTCTATGTAGAATATCATGTCATCTGCAAATAGTGACAATTTAACTTCTTCTTTAACAGTACAGATACCTGTTATTTGTTTTTCTTGTCTCATTGCTGTAGGTGGGATTTCTAGTACTGTGCTGAATAAAAGTGGCAAGAGCAGACATCCTTGTCCTGTTCTTAGAGGAAAAGCTCTCAGTTTTCCATCATTGAAGATGATATTAGCTATGGGTTTTTCATAGATAGATGATCTTTTTATGTTGAGGTATGTTCTATCTTTCTCCATTTAGTTAAGAGTTTTATAATGAATGAATGTTGAATCTTGCCAAGTGCTTTTTCTGCTTCTATTGAGATGATCATATGACTTTTATCTTTCCTTTGTCTATGGCGATATATGACCTTGACTGATTTGTGAATATTGAACCATCCTTGCATTCCTGAAATAAATCCCACATGACCATGGTGAATGATCTTTTTAATATACTGCAAATATCCTGTTGAGGAGTTTTGCATCTGTTTTCATCAGGGATATTGGCCTGTAGCTTTCTTTTTTTGTGGTATCTTTGTTTGGTTTTCTTATCAGGATAATGCTGGCCTCATAGAATATATTTAGAAGTTTTCAGTTCCTCTAGTTTTTGCAATAGTTTGAGGGACTAAGTATTAACTCTTCTTGAAATGTCTGGTAGTATTCACTTCTGAATTCATCTGGGTCCAGACTTTTTATTTTTGAGTAGTATTTTGATTACCAATTCAGTTTTGTTGTTTATAATGGGTAACAGATTCAGATTTTCTATTCCCTCCTGGTTCCATTTTTGAAGATTGTATATTTCTGGGAATTTAACCATTTCTTCTACATTGTCCAGTTTGTTGGCATATAACTTTTCATAGTATTCTCTTATAATCATTCGTGTTCCTGTTGTATCAGTTGTTACTTTTCCTGTCTCATTTTTAGTAAGCATTCAAGTAGCAATGGATACAGAATTATTTGAAAATGTTTTATCTCTGGCTTTTGAAAAATGACATTTTGGATATCAAGAATTTGAATAGTGAAAGATACATGTATATGATAAAAGAAATATAGGAAGTAAATGAAAAAATACAAGATTTTTCAAGTAAAACCCAAGGTAATAAGTACATTTAAATAAATTTAAATTAAAAAGTAACACATTTTACATCACACACCATATAAAGTATAGATACATAATTATTTAAATACTTCAAATTTTTTATAAAAACAGAGGGTATGAGATTTATATAACAGTTAACCCATAGAAGCAAGGAAGATAGCCAATTGTGTAAGTTCCAAGTATTAGAATTGCTAACTACATAGCAATAGATAATCCAGGTATAGTGATATACCATTTTGAAATATTATAGTTTTTTTTGATATTTTGCTATCTGAATCCCTCCATGATGCTTCCCAGTTTTCTAATTCAAAAAATTATTCATTATAATACATTTTCTTTTCCAGATAAACTTAGCTTATGATGCTCATTTGATTTTAATTTTAGTATAGCTAACATACAATGTTATATTAGTTTCAATGCACAATATATTGTTTCATTTAAAAACTCATTGTAATCTGAAATTTTTTTCAATCTATAGAAAATTTTTTTTGAGATTACATTTTTTAAATATCTAGGTCTAGACTCTTGGACCTGGTGAATAATAAGAAATCAATCCATTTGAGAACAGAAATCTTTCATAGCAAAATTTTTTTTGTCCATGTACTTATAATACTCACCAACTTTAAATGAACTTGTCATTTTATTCAGGGCTTCTTGAAATTTAGGGCATGTTTACAAAGCAGGTCATCTATTTACTCACTCAGTGAGTGAATGAATGAATGAATATATAAAATTATCTTGATTCATTCTTGAACCCAGGTACCCGTGTGGTACCTAGGTAATTTTTTTTGTAAAATTGAATATACATATTACTCGTCTTTGGGTATTGTATTTAGAAACAGTAAATAAGCTTTTTAAATGTATAATTTAAGAATTAATCTTACTTTTATGTTTCATACTTTTTAAAGAGAGATCCCTATTCATTTCATGTATGCTGTAATAAACATAGACTAATATTTACTTGTTTAGGATGAAAAAAAATACTTAGCTCTGTCCAACCCTAAACATTTCTCTCTTGCATAATGCCAAAATCAAGTGTATATATTTGTAAGTAGCATAATAAATAATTACCTAAATGCTTGTGAATGATTTGATATGTGAGTAGAACTGAGTTTCAGAAGAAAAAGTGTTCCTTACACCAATCTCTTGTCTTTCCAATTACAAAGAAATGGCTAGGTGTATGCTTTAAATACTACTGTTTAGTAAAAGGCTGACTACAGAGGAACTTTATTTTATTATTCACTTCCCCTCTTGCATTTTTTGGTTAATTTTTTCTTTATGATCTCTCCAATAAAATCTGGAGATACCTGGTCATTGACTATTGAATGTTTTTATATTCCTTGTGTGTGGGGTTTCAACCATTATTTTTGATTACCTGTTCTGGCATGATCACAATTTCCTGTAATATTTCTTTTCTCTCCCAAGGGAAATTAATGTCTGTTCCTAGCATTTGTCCCTTATTTTCTTTGTGAAAACTGAGACAAGGAAGCAAGGAATTAATTTTATATGTTAGCAATATCTATTTCATTGGTCGATAATTTATTCTTATAATTTTTCTCTGCAGCCTTCTTCAGAGTGACCTCTGGTCCTTTATATGCTCAAAACACATTTTCTATAATATTTTGACCTCCTGTAATATTTTTCATTCATTTCTCACTCTGGCTTTCTCTTTTATTCAGCTCTCGTGACTGTGCCCTTTGTCTCTTTCCTACAGTTCCTCATAACCAATATTTTATACTTCATATCTGAGCTGTTCATATACTTGATTGCTTTTTACAAATCATTTTTCATCCATATTGGATTTTTTAAAAAATTTCTGTGATATTTACTTTTAGGTTACACATAAACACAGTCCTTTGGGAACACTGAACATTAATTTACCTTGGAACATGCCCCAATTTTTCTTCCCTTTTTTGTTTTATTCTACACGATAAATAAATAAACTTCTCACCACTTTTTTTTATACCAAAAATGATACTACAGGCTACCAATACCTTATTTTCTCATTTCTGACTCCTTTATTTCCTCATTAGTCTCAAAATATTCATCAGCATTTACTTCTTGTTATTTTATACTTATGTGTAGATAGCTTAGGAGATGGTTTTATCTTGTGTGTTAACAAAAACTAACACATTAAATGTGTTTCTACATTGGGACTTCTCCTGTAGCTATAACTATTCATATTCACATCATACACAGGAAGTATGTGTATGGCTATGAATCATCTGTCCCCAGTTGAGTTTTCTTGTTTCAGATATTTTACACTTGTCATTTTCACTATTTCTGGAATTAAATTATTGAACTATATTAAATTATTGAACCATATAATTATTGAATTATAGTATTCTATATCTCTTTATAAATATTCCTGGTATTTTTTAAACTTTTTAAAGCTATGCTTTTTTTTTTTTTTTTTCAATTAAACTCCTTAGTTTGAGGCCATTGTAATGGGTGTGTGTGTATGTATCTTTCATGTATAAATAGCTTCTGCTATAATTTCCATTCTGTCATATTTTCTGTTTGGAAATAGCTTATTTATTTATCTATAGTACATTTATTGAGTCTTATATACATGTCAGATATGTAAGGCTGTGGGTACAATAGACAAATGGGCGTGGTTTCTGTCCTCATGGAGGTCATAACCCAATAAGTATTTCTAAAATGATATGCCACTGAAATGTGCAATAAATGCTTTGGCCCTGAAGTAAAGGGTTTACTGTGAAAGACTCATGGAAAAATTTTGTTTGAATTTTGACAGAGGTCAGAAGGTTTCTCTGAAGAAATTATCTTTAAACTGAGATTGAAAGCAACAATAGCAGTTACCTAATTGTATTACTCTGGCTTCCTCTCAAAACTAGAAATTATGAGAGATTATCCCAAGGATTATGAGTTTTGAAAGACAATAAAGAAGGCTTTGATATCAGTGTAATAATGCTGGCCTCATTGAATGAGGTAGAAAATGTCAAATGTGCTTGTATTTTCTGGAAAAGATTGAGAATTGATGTTACATCTTATTTAAATGTGTGGTAGAATTCAGGGAAATCATCTGGGACTAGTATTTCCTTTTGTAAGAGGTTACTAATTATCCAATATCTTTAATAAATTTCCCTATGTTTAATAAATTCATACCTTTTCGGATTAGCTATCCATCTTTTTGTGAGTTTTGGTAGAAGTTGTCCTTCTAGGAATTGCTTCATTTCATCTACGTTCTCATATTTGCAGGCATAGAGTTGTTCATGGCATTCCTTTATTACACTTTCATGTTCATGGTTTCAGTAGCTGTGACTGTTAGGACCTGAGCTGGGCTTGAGAGCTGAGCTATTGAGTGTCAGAGTAAAGACAACAAGCCACAATGAAAGTACAATAAAAATGAAGCCTTTAGTCACTTGCTGAGATAGTATTTAGTCAATTTGCTGAGATAGTTTTCTAACATGGACGTGTAGGTTATTGATTTTTAGATCATTTTTCTAGTACATACATTAAATAATAAAAATTACCCTCTAAACACTGCTTTCACTGTACCTTGCAAATTTTGATAAGGTGTATTTTTATTTTCATTTAGTTTTAAATCTTTTGTGTTCTTGTTGAAACTTATATATTGACTAATGTGTTACTTACAGATTGTTGTTTAATCTCCAACATTTTGGGATTTCTAGCTATCTCTGTTATTGATTTCTTATTGAAAGGTGGATATGCAGGGCACCTGGGTGGCTCAGATGGTTAAGCTTCTGTCCTTGACTCAGGTCATGATCTCCAGGTCCTGGGATCCAGCCCAACACTGGGCTCCCAGCTCAGGTGGGAGCCTGCTTTTCCTCCCTCTACCACTCTCTTGCTTTTGGTCTTTTTTATCTTTGTCTCTCTCTCAAGTAAATAAATAAAACCTGTAAAAAATGGTGGATATGCTGTATCAGATAATAGGAACTGAGGTAAAAACCCCTTTATTTTCAAGATTTATGTCAGGCTGGTTAGGAGTTGTACCGCTGGGCTAAAAAGTCTTCCGCAGATGGTCTTTCAGAGCTTTCAGGTGTAAAGTATTGATTGGTATACTGAAGTCTTATTGGTGAATCTGTAAATTTTGTGAGGGAGGGGAAACATTTGGTAATTATACCAAAACTATTATTTAGTCGACCCGTCTCCTGAGCTGTAAATTTACTATTTTTTTCTTTAAGCTTCTCCTCTTTCTCCTAGTTGCGGCAGTAAAGATGGAGGGGAATCAGTTGGAGGAATGTACTTCTCTCAGGGGATAAGGCTCTACTGGTCTTCCCTGGAGGGTAGGCCTTTGTCAAGAACACTTGGCATATTTAAAAAGGCTTCCTTTCTTCTTCCCCCACCAAAGCCAAGAGGGGATCTTTCAGGGCTTTTCATCATGAGAACCTGGTGTATGTGTTTTTGAGTTAAAACCCATGAAAGTGTGGGAGCCCCTTAAGACCACAGACCCCATGGGTTTCTCATTCTCAAGCTATATTCCCGCAGTTGAGTCTCTAGTGACTCATCAGAATTACCTTTAAGTGGTACCACCAGTGCCTGGCTTCCACAGTTTCTCCTCTGGATAGCAGACCTCAGAATTCTGAGGATTTCCAGCGTTTCTAGTGATGGTTTACCCTGTTAAGTTACATGATGGCTCCGAGAAAATCTGTTGACTTTCACTTTGTCCAACTTTTTCTGATTGTAAGTGACAGCATCTAAGTTCTGTACATGTTGGGGAGGAGCCAGGACACCCTGTGCTTTTCTCTTAAATACCTACTATTACTTTCCTTTCCATTCTTACATGGTTTGGGGAAGGTGAGGAGAGTGGCAGCTAAACCTCGGAATAACTATTAACAGCTACATCACACAGCTGCTCAGAAGGAATCGGACTCAACTTCCCTTAGGTTTCATTTTAAGGATTTATAAATATATAAATGTAAAGCTTCCATAATATTTAGAAACTACTATTTTTTTTAAAGATTTTATTTATTTATTTGACAGAGAGAGAGATCACAAGTAGGCAGAGAGGCAGGCAGAGAGAGAGAGAGAGAGGAGGAAGCAGGCTCCCTGCTGAGCAGAGAGCCCGATGCGGGACTGGATCCCAGGACCCCGAGATCATGACCTGAGCCGAAGGCATCGGCTTAACCCACTGAGCCACCCAGGTGCCCTAGAAACTACTATTAACCCCAAATTCTAAAACCTTTTATGTACTCAATGATTATTGAGTTGTAGTATACCTGCATTTGTGTTCAGAGACCTCATGAAGATCAAGATCATGGAGACAGGAGCAGAATCTACAATTTATCTGAAGTCTGCCATAGACTGGGCTAGGCTAACTTATGTTTTTACAGTTTATTTAACTCTCACAGCCAGGTAGTTATTTCTATGCACATGAGAGATCAAAGGTTTGAAATGAGAATCACATTCCCAAATTCATATTGGCAAGAGCTTTTAGAATAAATGCTTATACCAAACTTACTTATCCCAAGTCTTATAATAGGAAATAGGTATGAATTTTTTTCTTTATATTGTTAAGCCATTGGATATACTTGATTTTTGATTATAGGTGAGTCACCAGGGAGAAAAGTTTTGCCTTGCCTTTCTTCCCTCTTTTGTACTCCATATCTTTACCATATGTAGAACCTATACATTTTCTATTCTAATCCCCTCTTAAAAATGTTTGCTGCCTCAACATGAAATTATTTTCTTCTTTGGAATGCATTGAGATCGAGTATAGGCACTCTTCCACTAACACTATAAATTTAGCTATCTAGGAGCTCAACAAGTCAGCACCAAATATTCATGTAATTCTCCACAAGTATGTTCATCTATGAAATTATTGCGTTTTGCCCTTTGTGCAAAATCATCTGTTTCTTCTTGTGTTAGCTGCTAATCCCACAGCCTAGCAAACCATAATCCTACCTTCTTTAAATCCTATCTTGGAAAAGAAACCTTGTCAAGGGAAACAGGAAACTTAATACAGTTTAAAGGTGAATGAGTAAGCCTTAACTTTGTCTACGCAAAATCTTCCCCAGCTGTAACATCGGGCCAGTCAAGCCCTTAATGCAAAACATGTGGATGCTTTATCGACAAATCTATCATCTTGAGAGAACTGGATATTTTGACAGTTTTCATTATTAGACGGTGGCTCTTTTTTTGGGGATTCATGAATAAAAATGGAGTTGAAATAGCATATTAAACAGGTACTAAGATTCTTTTTAATAGAAATAGCATGTTGCCAAATTCCTTAGGATCAGTCTTAAGTTCATTCTACAGAAGATTTCACGCAGTAGGAAATGACCTTATCATCCCAGTAGGAAGTAAACTCCTCTTATCTCACATTGAGAACTTGATTAGCAGTTGTACCTTTAGGAGTGCAACATCTTGCTGTTCATTCCTTTCCAGTGTTTTTTAGAGAATGAAGGGTTCCTGAGTTGTCTGGTTTACTTGAAAGGTCAGGGGCTCTTCATGATTTTCTTCATGGGGACTCCTGAATTTATCCACATAATCAGTCAACCTGAAGATTAAATGCTTAAAGTTTCACAGCCTTTATGAAGTCCTTAGGAATAAAAATAGCATTTAATTAAAATCACACTAATCTTGTATTTAACCAAAAATTTGAAACAAAACAAAACCAGCAAGAAAACACCACAAACAAAACTAAATTGGATTTCCAAATTGATGTCTCACTTTCCCCTTCCCCCCAAGTGAATTCTCTAAGATGCTGTGTTGTAATTCAGATATAGATCTCTACAGTACTTGGGATATGCAGCAAAAATCAGTCGTGGTTACACTTAGAAATAACTTTGGTTGTTTGTAGGCTTTAGTTTTTAACTGTTGGGGAATTAGGCAATATTTTTTAGTGTATTTGTGTCTTACTACCTTTCTGATCCACATGTTTTCTTTTCTGATGAAACAAAGTGTCTTTGCATATTGTGAAGTAATTTGGTCAAGGTAGAAGTAACTAGAAATGGGGAAGTTACTACAAGTAGAAGTAACTAGAAGTAATTTCAGTCCATATTTCCAGTATGTTTTGGTACCTGTTTAAAAGCGACAGATGTCTGCTTAATTTTCTTCATGGTGCTTGACAAGACTGAAGTATGCTAGAATGCCTTTCCATTTTCTAGCATACATGTGTACTTTAGAGATTTCCATTTATACCATTAATGGTACAATGTAGGATTTTAAAAGAATGCAATTCATATTTTATAATAAACTTTACTATTAATTAGACATGGTGAGTACAAAATAAAACTTGAAAATCCTAATGGTGCTTTTGGTAGTACTAGAGTTGTAGATTTGTGGGGAGGTGATTTATTCTTTAGTTTTTAGCTTTTTTTTGTAAGCAGAGAACAGGACATAAATGGGAAGGATTTTATTTCTTGAAGGAAAATTCTTCCTCTTTGAAGCTGGTGTAATATTGCATGTTTTATATAGGTTTTTCTTTGTTTTTATTCTGTTTTTATTCTGTTAATGAGTTATTTGTAGATAACCAAACCATTAAAAATCAATCTTAAAGTCCTAAGAAAATACACAAATGAATTATTCTATTGTGCCCATTATCTAGGAGTATATTCTGTTAATCAGTTCTTAGATTCTCAGTGTAAGTTAACTTAAAATCTAGCTGCTATAGAATTTAAATGAAAAATTCTAAGTGGAGATTGGGTGTGACTTGAAGCCAAAATACAAAGGCATTGACATACTTGTTCACAGCTGCCATTATTACATACATGACACTTATGTATATTTAACTGATAGTAAAAGAATTTATAGATGAGGAAATGGAAGTGAAAAGCTAATAAGCAAGAATTTTATTTTGAACCAGTCTGTACACTGCCAAGATAAACCTTCCCATCCACATCCTGCTGTGTCTTGCTTATCCATATATATAATTAAACCAAAAGTGATCAATCATCAAATCTGATATTTTAAATTTAAGAGTCAGAAAAGTTAGCCTTCTTTTATAATTTTAATACCACTGTTGTATATAAAATAGGACTCACAAAAATATGGGAATCCTTTCTCCCTTTTAACTTCAGAATAGAAAAAAAAAATTGTTTGAAGTGGCTTTTCCACAAAGAATTCATACAGCTAGTAGTAGTATAACCTAACCATTTATTAGAAAAAGCATCATAATTCCAGAACCTCCTGGGTTTACCTATTGGAAAATAGTGAAATGAAATATTTAAATGTTTATAAAACTTTACCCACAAAAACTTGTAGCAAAATATTTACCTGCATTCATAGGATTAAATAAAGTTTTAACTTTAAGCAGTAGAAATTTTTGCATGTTTTCAAATTGAGATGGTATTCAAAGCACTAGAATCATATTTAATCATAGAATTATAATCATATCAAACTTCTAAAGACTCTTAGAATTCATGTCAATGTACAGCCCATCTGGTCCTTAAGGCTTCCCTATTCTTTGCTCTCTTCCTGTCTTTCTCCTCATTATCTTTCTTCCTCACACACTTCCCTGTCAACTGTTTCTTATTGTGGAAAAATGATGAAAAACAACTCCTGGAAGTGCTATTTTAATGTGGTTTAACTATAGACAGACAGCTGTTCTGAATTAAAACATTTTTTTCAGTCCAGTTGAGCTGGGTCAAGGTTGTGGGGGAAGAAAAAAATCACAGATGTTTCAAATCCTGGCCATCGTAACTCTTGAGCACTTAGTGTTTATACCATTCATTTGGAGCAAGGCATATGCTACCTTATATTTTAAAAATTTTTAGAAGTCCCTTCCGCCTGTATTTCATTACAAGCTTCAGTGCCAACATAGCTCAGACTTCCTTGCAGACCATGTATCTAGCCCAGCACACAACATATGTTCCAATTTGTATGTAATTCAACACAATTGAAATCAACTAATGTATATTGAGTGCTTACTGTGGGTGACTCAAATAAGAAAAGCCTGGGTTGTTACATTAGAATCCTGGTAACAGTATTCAAGGGAGCATAAATGTATTAGAAGGAAAAAGACTTGTATCATAGCTATAATGCAAAGTTGCCTAAGATCAGTGCTATAACAAGGTGCCAGGTAAGACATAAAGAAAATTACCCAGATTGATTAAAAACATTAATAAAATATTAGCATTTGTGAATTTCCTGAGAAGAGACACTGGAGTTGACAGTGGCATTGAAGGCACTACATGGTAGATGATCAATAAACATTGACGGCCAGGGATGTCTCTGAACAGAGAAGTAAAATGAAAGGGCCGAAGGACCCAAGGTTAGGGAGAACCTAAGCAAATTACCTAATTAAGCTAGAACACAATGAGTGTGAAGGTGTAATAAGAAAGGAGCCTGTAATTCTAACTTGATGGGATTGTGAAATGTGTGGTAGGCAGAAAAAATGGCTCCCAAACATGTTCTTTCAATCTTTGAGCCTGTAAACATGGGGAAGAAAAGGTCTTAAAGATGTGGTGAAATGTAGGAATTCAGAGATGGGCAGATTAACCTTGATTATCTGGATAAATACAATGTAAGATCATGAGTTCTTAATGCAATGAGAGAGACACATGATGTTCCTGGCTTCAAATATGTGAGAAGAGATACTTGAACCTAGGAATGCTGGCAGCCTCTAAAGTGCCTTGGAAAAGGCAATAAAGCAGATTTCCCTTTAGCACTTCCAGAAAGGAACTGCTATCTTGGATTTAACCAGTTGAGACCTGCTTTGGACTTCTGATGCACAAAACTATAAGATGACATATTTAAAATATTTTAAGGCACTAACTTCATGATAGTTTTCTATTGCTGTTATAATAAATTAATGCAATGTCAAGTGATATTTATGTAGTTAAAAATCAGACTATAGAGAGCTAATAAAAGCTTTTGAACAAGGCAGTAAGTAGATTAATTTTATACATAATAGAAAATTGCTTCTGGTTTTTAATATGTGATATGAGCAAAACTAGATAAGTTTCTAGAAGAAAGTAATTATACATGAAATTGTCTTTAAATAGAAACTGGGAACTTCTGTGTAACTCTTAAGATGAAATATTTAATAGAATTTTTAACTTCTGAAAATAAAGATTTTTCCCCTAAATTTCTAAATATATTATAGAACTGAAGTTGAGAGTGAACACTCTTAATCAGTTTAGATTCTATTACTGATGTTATACATGCTTTATCATACATCTGTTCATTCATTTAGCAATCAGTTCATCTTTTAATTCATCTCAACATAAATTGTAGACCTCAGTAGAATCTTTTTAGAATATTTTAGAATACTTAGAATATGTAGAATTTAGAATATTTATAATATTTTAGCTTGTTTATCATTATGTACAGTTTTGTATTTTTGAAGTTTTTTTAAAATTTACATAAAGTGACATGTACTAATTATAACTGATAAGGTTTTTTTCAAATGCCTACAGTTGTTCAACTCCAATCTCTTTCAAGATGTAGAATCTTACCATCTCTTAGAAGGATCCCTCATGTTTTGTTGTGTACTGGAAACAAACCACAAGAACTGATGATGTACACCTCTTCTCAATTGTTAAGTATTAAGTTGGTAGTTGAAATTGGCCATGGATTTAGTATTTACTCCATGAAAGTAGGAAAACACTTCAAGTTAAATCCAAATCCTCCTCATCCCTCTCCCCACCCCAAGAGCTGGAAGTTATCATATATTTGATTTCTTTCCTCCCCCACCAAGAATTAGCTTTGGCTGTGGTAAAATTTCAAAATACAAAATTGTATGCATGCTTAAGGTAACTGAAACTCCTCTAAATTTTGAGATTCATTCTTATGGCTGAATGTATCAATAGTTCTTTGTTAATGCTGATTAGGTTTTCAGTGTGTGAGTATGCCACAGCTAGACATTTTTCTATTTCAACTTTTTTAAAGCTTTGACTTATGAAAGGAAAGGTGCATGAGTGAAAGAGCACATAAACAGGGGGAGAGGCAGAGGCAGAGGGAGCAGCCCACTCCCAGCTGAACTGGAATCCCAATGTGGGGCTTAATTCCAGGACCTAGAGATGGTGACCTGAGCCACCGAGGCATCCCTCATTTTTCTGTTTATGGCTATAGAGCTGGTTCAGTTCTGAGGCTATTAGGAATTAATCTTCTAAGAGTTCTTATACAAGCAGTTGTGAAAAATAGGCTTGCTGGGTCACTTTGTAAATATATTTGTAAATATGTAATTACATACATAATATATAAAAAGTATAAATTCTGTAATCCATTTGTAGTTACTTCAGATGGGGCAAGAGAAGTGATTCCTTTGGTAGCATTTGGTACATATGGGGGAGACCAGATTTCTTATATAATTCTCCCTTTCCTGTGTGAGATCTTCCTTACCCTGTGATTTCTCCCATGTTTCCAAGCTATGCCATTTTAGGGAGGGCCTATGTAGGTAACCGCAAACCATTCCTCTTAACATCTACAGTGTGTCCAAGCTCGTTTGTTCACTTCTGCTCCTCCACCCCCCATTTCCTTGAACAGTGTGCTGGAACTCTTCTTCTGGAAACATGGACTTCTACAAAGGCTCATTCATCCATGAATAATGGTCTAAGTCAGCATTTTCCAGGGATTTCTGGGCTGTGGTTCATAGACGAATGCCAGGACCAAGGTTGATCTGTCAATTCCCAATGTGTGGGTGGCCAAGATTGCTCTGGGTCCCTTAACATATGGTGTTGTATCCCTACAGATCCCTCAAAGATATCTTTGTCTGTGAATTGTTGCCAAATTTTTATTTTTGGGGGGCAAACTAGGGATATTTTATGCCACCATGATGCAGATGTCACCTATAGTTTTTAACTGGCAAATTTATTGACCTAAAATTACCTACAATATTCTCAATATTTGCTTGGGGATTAAAATCTGGGAAATAAGTCTTTCATCCTTAACTTTTCATAGTCTCTTAGTAGTTTTTATCAAATATATACTAACCTTGTAAATGTAGACCTCATTTAGTGTACTCATTCTTCGTGCTAGAGTTCATTATACTGAGTACATTATACACAAGAAAAGACCATATTAACCTCTTTTGCTTTAAACAATTCTATATATCTTAAAAAAATAAAAAAATAAAAAAACAAAAGTTTACCTCCGTACCTACCATTTGTCATGTTTCTCATTTCTAGCCTAAAGCACTTGCTTCAGAATTTCCTATAGTGTTGGTCTAATGAAAACTCTATTACCTTTTATGAGAATCTATTCCATCTTCAATGTCAATGGATATATTTGCTTCACATGAGATTATGTTATGAGAAATAAGTTCCTATCACTTTAATAATTTCCCAGGGCCTTCTGGACTTAGTTATTTCTTTGAAGTTAGCATTTAAACATCACTCTCCTTTATAGAAATGTCATCCTTTCCCTAGCCTCTTTCAAAATTTTCCCTTTGGTTTTCAGCATCTTGAATACAACATACCTGGCCTTTTTTGGTACTTACCCTCTTGGGTAATTTTACCTTAAGCTTTAAAAACTGCCAATTTGCCTCTTCTAGGGGTTAGACTCAATTTCTATGGAGAATTTGGTAGAATCCTCTCTCATATTGCCTTCTCAGGGCAACCAATGCTGCTAAAAAGAGATCCAGAATTTTTGCCATTGGAGTTGTATTGACAGAGTGGCCTCAACTGCAGGCTACCTGCAGGTGAAAGACTTAAGAGTCAAGGTCTCACATGTTCCTTTCCCTATGTGTTACTTCCCTTATCAATCTGCTTGCTTTGGTCCATACTTCCTAGTGTTAGGTTGTTCTCTACTTCCACCACTCCCAGATTTTCTAGCTCTTCTATAGTAGAAGGTTGGGTTTTGTAGGAACTACAAGCTATACTGGAAACAGGACTCAAAGGTTATGAATTTTTAATAAATAAACTGACATCTTTAAGTTCAGTGAATAAAATTCAAACTACGACTCATTCTGTACTACTGCTTGACTCACTGGTCTGGAAATAAAACCAAGTTTTTTCCTTGGTGTAAAAGAAACTGTAATAAGAAAGCATATAGTGATTTCCCCTGAGAGGTTTTACTTTTCATAAAGGCAGTTTGGAGGCCATCCTAGATAGTATCATTTAATTTTAATGGCAGAGTTTTCCCACTACTCTAAGCTTCTGCAAGACTTATAGTGTTTTTTATCTTCTGGAGAAATAATGAAGTCCAAGAGAAATGATTTGACTATAATTATAGCTTCTAAAACATCCAGTCCAACTAGGTCAAATCGGTTTAACAAACATATACTAAGCACCTTTGCTAAGAGTAATATACAAAAGTTGGAAATTTTATGGTCTCTTTCCTTGAGAGATTGACATTTTAGTAGATGAAGTGTGACAGACACAGAACTATCCTTAATTTACCAAGTGAGTACTATGAGAACAATAAACATAGAATTCTATGGAAACACGCAAATGGGACACCAAACCCAAAATTGTCACGAGGGGAACAAGGTGTCAGGCATTTGTCTTATTCTAGCAGAAGAGCTGAGTCTCATAGGAGTAGTTTAAGTTAGTTAGGAACTGGGGCTCACTTCCTCCAAGTCACTGTTCCAGGGTCTGAGAGACGTTTTCTGACCACAGTAAAATTGTACCTTTTTTTCTGGTACTCCTTATCTTTCACGTTTCCAATTTTTTTAAAAAATTATCTAACATATTTTTCTTTCTCCCGTCACCCCCAAATACCCCAACTAGTATCTAGGCTGAAAGAGCGTAGACCACACCCCACCATGTGTTTTGTTTTATTCAGTGTTCTATCTACAATGTTAAAATAGTCTCTAGAACATAGCAGGTTCTTAAATATTTGCTATATAAATACACTTAATAAGTTCTGTGAGTAATGAATAGTCAGAAGTAAGTCTTGAATATTTTTGAAAGGCTACTTAATGTAGCACCAAAATGCATATTATACTAAGATGTTCCCAGCTCGTTCCATTTGTGATGGGAAATTACCAGAAAGGGAAAAATAACATGTTTACACAAATCACTGTGATAAATATGAAGATACTAGGCATGGGGGCAAAAATGGATTTACTACATTGACTGACAACCTTCGAAGTTATAATTATGAAATTGGTTTTCAACAGAGTATCTAGTTTTGTGAAAGAATAAAAGAAAAAAATCCGAAGAGCTAATCCTCGAAGATTAACTTTTTCAGAATGACAATTCTGCCTTAACTAAATCCTGTCATTTTCATTAAGAAACTAAGTGTTCTGACTGTCTAAGTCATAGGAGACTTTCATACAATCTGAGGCAGCAAAAAATAAAAGGGAAATGAGAGGTGTGTGGGGTTGAGATGGCAGGAACCATTCTATTGGAAGGGTCAATACCTGCAGAAGCACGAGTGTGAAGGACAATGACCTACGCAAAGATAATTTATTACATACAATGAAAATACATGTGGAGGAAACTGAAAAGGAGAGGAGATAATGAGCAAATACCCACTTACTCAGTAGAAGTAACCAGCTGGACATAGACTCTGCCCTGTTATAGATGTTACACTATGTAAACATCTATTCAGATACATATTTGCAAACTGCAATTGTGGTAGATTAGTAGTATAACAGAGAAGCGAAATTTGACATGGATGATTAAAGTAATTGCTGAGAGTGAAATTTCAGCTGATAAAGAAAAGATAAGGAGAAATCAAGGGAAATGGGAATGGAGGTAGGGTATTCGCACAAAGAAAACAAAGTTTATTTGTAAAGGTTCTGTGTTTGGTTGAATAGAATATTGAAGGAACTGAAGGTTGGTAGGCAATAAATATCTCTAACTTGCAGGGAGGAAAGTAGAAACCTAGGAGTTGAAGTGACATGTAAGGGCCAGACTATGTAAAATCTTGGAGTCCATATAATTTGAGGTTTATTTCCAGACAAGGAAGAAGTATTAACACTTGAGATGCTAAAATAAGGAGTCGAATACTATCCTTATTTTCTTTTTTAAAGACTTATTTTGGAGAGAGCACTAACAGGGTGGGGTGTGGCAGAGAGTGTGAGAGCATGGAGCCCAACATGGGGCCTCTGTCTCAAAACCCTTAGATCAGCACCTGAGCTGAAATTAAGAATCAGTTGCTTAACTGACTGAGCCACGCAGGTGCCACTGAACACACCCTTATTACCAAATCCCATTGAAGGATTCAAAGTGGAGAGTCCTCTCGCTTTCAAACATAATTCTGGTCTCACTTCATTTAGCTTCTTCCTTATTAAGTGCCTGATAAGTGTCAGGCACAGAATTAGAAACAAGAATAAGAGTAATGGAAAACACAGATGATCTTGCCATTTTGAAATTCATACACTATTGGGGGAGATTGGTTTAAGGGAACAACTTGAATGCTTCTTGTCCTCATCTTAAACAGTATCATTGTTACGTATAATGAAAAAGTAGTTTTTGTTTTCGTGTATTCTAACATGGGTCTTCAGTGACCATCTCTTGGAAAGATCTAATCTGTGCTTTTGGGAGCAAAGGTGGACTCTAAAAAATGGTGCCCCACAAATAATTTGCTTACAAACCATCTTGAGAAATGGTTTGAGATGTATGGAAGTATATAATAATGGAGACTAATAAGACTAAGATCTAGTTTTAATGAAATGGTATCATGTGACATGAATATATATGAGACTGGAAAATAAGGGACACAAAACCACAATTGTAGGAGACTCCTGCAAGACCAGAGAAAATCAATTCGACATATGTACTAGCATATAAAAGGGGCATGTAGGCTATACATACAATTCCTACTTGCCTATATGTAATGTGGATCAAATACACAAATTTATAAAATGCATAAGTTACAAGTCTTTTTCTATCTTTCTAAAGACTCTTTCTAAAGACTCACCCATAGCTTTAAAGTATATCAACTGATCTGTAGGATGGTGACGGTTTTGACCCTGAGGAAGAGTAAGCTTATTAAAAAAACAACCTCCAGGGGCACCTGGGTGGCTCAGTGGTTTAAAGCCTCTGCCTTCGGCTCAGGTCATGATTCCAGGGTCCTGGGATCAGGCCCCACATTGGGCTCTCTGCTCAGTGGGGAGGCTGCTTCCTCCTCTCTCTCTGCCTGCCTCTCTGCCTACTTGTGATCTCTGTCAAATAAATAAATAAAATCTTTAAAAAAAAAACAACTTCCATTTCCAAAAAATTACTGTATGGACCAATGATCAGTAAAAATATAAGTCTATTATTAAAAACCTTGAAATCAATTAATAAGCAAGCACAATCTCTTAGACCTTAAAAGTACGTTAACTACTTGGTCCAAGAAAAGATCAAATATAAATCTATGTAATGGAAAATAACCTGAATACTACTTATCTTAGAGTATGTTAAGTGTCCAGTATAGAAGTCAAAGATCAGAGGTGCCTGGGTAGCACAGCTGGTTAAGTGTCTGACTATTGATTTCAGCTCAGGTCATGACCTCATGGTTGTGAGATCATCGAGTCCACAGGTCAGGCTCGGTACAGAGGAGATTTGAGATTCTCTGTCCCTTAGCCCCTCCTGCTGGTGTGCTTTCTCTCAAATCTTAAAACAAAACAAAACAAAACAACAAAAAACAAACAAACAAACAAACAAAAACAAACAAAACCAAACCCGGACACAAATTTCTTTTTTTTTTTTTTTTTAAGATTTTATTTATTCGAGAGAGAGAGAGCGAGAGCATGAAGGAGGCAAGGGGCAGAGGGAGAAGCCAGATGAGCAGAGGGCCTGATGTGGGACTTGACCCTGGGACTCCAGGATCATGACCTGAGCTGAAGGCAGTTACTCAACCAACTGAGCCACCCAGGTGTCCCGGACACAAATTTCTGAACAAAAGGAATCAAGAAAACTTTCAGCTGAATAAAGAGTAAAACCTGTTGCTAAATAAGTTCAGAACACATTTGATGAAATTTGGTTTTAGTATTTTTTAATTTATTTTTTATTTATTTTCAGCATAACAGTATTCATTATTTTTGCACCACACCCAGTGCTCCATGCAATCCGTGCCCTCTATAATACCCACCACCTGGTACCCCAACTCCCATCCCTGCCCCTTCAAAACCCTCAGATTGTTTTTCAGAGTCCATAGTTTCTCACGATTCACCTCCCCTTCCAATTTCCCCCAACTCTCATCTCCTCTCTAACTCCCCATGTCCTCCATGCTATTTGTTATGCTCCACAAATAAGTGAAACCATATGATAATTGACTTTCTCTGCTTGACTTATTTCACTCAGCATAATCTCTTCCAGTCCTGTCCATGTTGCTACAAAAGTTGGGTATTTGTCCTTTCTGACGGAGGCATAATACTCCGTAGTGTATATGGACCACATCTTCCTTATCCATTAGTCCGTTGAAGGGCATCTTGGTTCTTCTTTCCACAGTTTGGCGACTGTGGCCATTGCTGCTATAAACATTGAGATACAGATGGCCCTTCTTTTCACTATGTCTGTATCTTTGGGGTAAATACCCAGTAGTGCAATAGCAGGGTCATAGGGAAGTTCTATTTTTAATTTCTTTTTTTTTTAAAGATTTTATTCATTTATTTGACAGAGAGAGATCACAAGTAGACGGAAAGGCAGGCAGAGAGAGAGAGAGAGAGAGAGAATCAGGTCCCCTGCTGAGCAGAGAGCCCAATGCGGGACTCGATCCCAGGACCCTGAGATCATGACCTGAGCCGAAGGCAGTGGCCCAACCCACTGAGCCACCCAGGCACCCCTATTTTTAATTTCTTGAGGAATCTCCACACTGTTCTCCAAAGAGGCGGCACCAACTTGCATTCCCATCAACAGTGGAAGAGGGTTCCCCTTTTCTCCACATCCCGTCCAACACATGTTGTTTCCTGTCTTGCTAATTTTGGCCTTTCTAACTGGTGTAAGGTGATATCTCAATGTGGTTTTAATTTGAATATCCCTGATGGCTAGTGATGATGAACATTTTTTCATGTGTCTGATAGCCATTTGTATGTCTTCATTGGAGAAGTCTCTGTTCATATCTTCTGCCCATTTTTTAATATAATTGTCTGTTTTGTGTGTGTTGAGTTTCAGGAGTTCTTTATAGATCCTGGATATCCATCTTTTGTCTGTACTGTCATTTGCAAATATCTTCTCCCATTCCGTGGGTTGCCTCTTTGTTTTCTTGACTGTTTCCTTTGCTGTGCAGAAGCTTTTGATTTTGATGAGGTCCCAAAAGTTTATTTTGGCTTTTGTTTCCTTTGCCTTTGGAGACATATTTTGAAAGAAGTTCCTGTGGCTGATATCGAAGAGATTACTGCCTGTGTTCTCCTCTAGGATTCTGATGGATTCCTGTCTCACATTGAGGTCTTTTATCCATTTTGAGTTTATCTTTGTATACGGTGTAAGAGAATGGTTGAGTTTCATTCTTCTACATATAGCTGTCCAGTTTATCCAGCACCATTTATTGAAGAGACTGTCCTTTTTCCACTGTACATTTTTTCCCATTTTGCTGAAGATTATTTGCCCTTAGAGTTGAGGGTCCATATCTGGGCTCTCTACTGTGTTCCACTGGTCTAAAATGTGTCTGTTTTTATGCCAGTACCATGCTGTCTTGGTGATCACAGCTTTGTAGTAAAGCTTTAAATCAGGTAACATGATGCCCCCAGTTTTGTTTTTGTTTTTCAACATTTCCTTAGCGAATTGGGGTCTCTTCTGATTCCATACAAATTTTTGGATTATTTGCCCCAGCTCTTTGAAAATTACCAGTGGAAGTTTGATCGGAATGGCATTAAAAGTATAGATTGCTCTGTGCAGTATAGACATTTTAACAATGTGTATTCTTCCAATCCAAGAGCATGGAATGATCTTCCATCTTTTTGTGTTTTCTTCAATTTCTTTCATGAGTGTTCTGTAGTTCCTCGAATACAGATCCTTTACCTCTTTGGTTAGGTTTATTCCCAGGTATCTTATGGTTCTTGGTGCTATAGTAAATGGAATCGATTCTGTAATTTCCCTTTCTTTATTTTCATTGTTAGTGTATAAGAAAGCCACTGATTTCTGTACATTGAGTTTGTATCCTGCCACGTTGCTGAATTGCTGTATGAGTTCTAGTAGTTTGGGGGTAGAGTCTTTTGGGTTTTCCACATAAAGAATCATGTCACCTGCGAAGAGAGAGAGCTTGACTTCTTCATTGCCAATTTGGATACCTTTATTTCTCTTTGTTGGCTGATTGCTGTTGCTAGGACTTCTAATACTATGTTGAACAAGAGTGGTGAGAGCGGGCATCCTTGTCATGTACCTGATCTCAACGAGAAGGCTGCAAGCATTTTCCCATTGAGGATGATATTTGCTGTGGGTTTTTCATAGATAGATTTTATGAAGTTCAGGAATGTTCCCTCTATCCCTATACTTTGAAGTGTTTTAATCAGGAATGGATGCTGGATTTTTTCAAATGCTTTTTCTGCATCAATTGAGAGGACCATGTGTTTCTTCTCTTTTCTTATATTGATGTGTTCTATCACATTGATTGATTTGCAAATGTTGAACCATCCTTGTAGCCCAGGGATGAATCCCACCTGGTCATGGTGGATAATCTTTTTAATGTGCTGTTGGATCCTGTTTGCTAGGATCTTGTTGAGAATCTTAGCATCCATATTCATCAGTGATATTGGTCTGAAATTCTCCTTTTTGGTAGGGTCTTTACCTGGTTTGGGGATCAGGGTCATGCTGGCTTCATAGAAAGAGTCAGGAAGTTTTCCTTCTGCTTCAATTTTTTTGAAACAGCTTCAGGAGAATAGGTGTTATTTCTTCTTTGGTAGAATTCCCCAGGGAATCTGTCAGGTCCTGGGCTCTTGTTTTTTGGGAGGTTTTTGATCACCGCTTCAATCTCATTACTAGATATCGACCTATTTAGGTTGTCAGTTTCTTCCTGGTTCAATTTTGGGAGTTTATAGTTTTCCAGGAATGCATCCATTTCATCTAGGTTGCTTAGCTTACTGGCATATAACTGTTGATAATAACTTCTGATGATTGTTTCTACTTCCTTGGTGTTAGTTGTGATCTCTCCCTTTTCATTCATAATTTTATAAATTTCAGCTTTCTCTCTTTTCTTTTGGATTAGTGTGGCCAATGGTGTATCGATCTTATTGATTCTTTCAAAAAACTAGCTTTTAGTTTCATTGGTACGTTCTACCGTATCTCTGGTTTCTACCTCATTGATATCAGCTCTAATCTTGATTATTTCCCTTCTTATGTGTGGAGTTGGTTGGATTTGTTGTTGATTCTCTAGTTCTTTAAGGTGTAGAGACAGCTGCTGTGTTCTGGATTTTGCAATTTTTTTTAAAGAAAGGCTTAGATGGCTATGTATTTCCTCCCTAGGACCGCTTTTGCTGTATCCCATAGGTTTTGGACTGAAGTGTCTTCATTCTCATTAATTTCCATGAATTGATTTAGTTCTTCTTTGATCTCCTGGTTGATCCAAGCATTCTGAAGCAAGGTGGTCTTTAGCTTCCAGGTGTTTGAGTTCCTTCGGAACTTTTCCTTGTGACTGAGCTCCAGTTTCAAAGCATTGTGATCTGAGAATGTGCAGGGAATAATCTCAGTCTTTTGGTATCAGTTGAGTCCTGATTTGTGACCCAGTATGTGGCTATTCTGGAGAAGGTTCTATGTGCACTTGAGAAGAATGAGTATTCTGTTGTTTTAGGGGGGAATGTTCTGTATATATTATGAGGTCCATCTGGTCCAATGTGTCATTCAATGCTCTTGTTTCTTTATTAATTTTTTGCTTTGATGATCTATTTCTGAGAGAGGCATGTTAAGATCTCCTTCTATTAATGTATTCATATCAATATGACTCTTTATCTTGATTAACAGTTTCCTTATGTAATTGGCGGCTCCCATATTGGGGGTATAGATATTTACAATTGTTAGATCATCTTGGTGGATAGTCCCTTTAAGAATTATGTAGTGTCCTTCTGTATCTCTGACTACAGTCTTTAGTTTAAAATCTAATTTATCTGATATGAGAATCGCTACCCCAGCCTTCTTTTGAGGCCCATTGGCATGAAAGATGCTTCTCCATCCCTCCACTTTCAGTCTGGGTGTATCTTTAGGTTCAAAATGGTTCTCCTCTAGACAACATATGGATGGGTCCTGTCGTTTTATCCAACCTGCAACCCTGTGCTGTTTTATGGGCGCATTTAGGCCATTCACATTGAGAGTGATTATTGATAGATACGTTTTTATTGACATCGTGTTACCTTTGAAGTCTTTTTTTCTGTAGATTGTCTCTATATTTCTATTCAATGCTATTCTTAGGATTTTTCCTCTTTTATAGAACCTCCCTTAATATTTCCTGCAGTGTTGGTTTGGTGGTTGCATAGTCTTTTAAGCCTTGCCAGTCTTGGAAACTCTTTATCTCTCCATCCATTTTGAATGTGAGTCTTGCTGTATAAAGTATTCTTGGCTGCATGTTCTTCTCATTTAGTGCCCTGAATATATCTTGCCAGCCCTTTCTGGCTTTCCAGGTCTCTGTAAACAGGTCTGACGTTATTCTGATGGGCTTTCCTCTGCAAGTAAGGAGCCTCTTTGTCCTAGCAGCTTTGAAGAGATTATACCTACAATTATGATTCCTCAATTTGCTTATCAGGTGTCGTGATTTTTTTGGAATGTATAATCTTGGGTGGAGACCATTCAGCCTCTAGTACAAGAACGCTGGTTCCATTCGCGAGATTGGAGAAATTTTCATGAAGAACTTGTTCCACTATATCTTCTAGACTTATTTCTTTCTCCTCCCCTTCAGGGATTCCAATAATTCTGATGTTGGAACGTTTCATTGCATCATTTATTTTCCTGATTCTGTTTTCATGGTTTCTAAGCTGTTTGTTCCAGGCTTCCTCCTGATCCTCTCTCTCTATCTGTTTGTCCTCCAGATCACTAATTCTATCTTCTGTCTCAGTTACCCTAGCTTTGAGAGAATTTAGATTAGATTGGAACTCATTGAGAGCATTGTGAAGCTCATCCCTGGTAGCTTTCAGCTCTTCCCTAATATTGAAAACATGATCTCTAATCGTTTTCATTTCGGCCCTAATCAATTCCGTTTGGTCACTCATGACTTTCTCCAAGTTAGCTATTGCCTAGATAATTGTTAGCTTGAATTCTCTTTCCAACATATTGTCTATGTTGATAACCATTAGCTCTGTTGCTGAAGGTCCATCCTCTGTATTTTTCTTCTGTTGGGCATTTCTCCTCCTAGTCATTTTGGTGAGAGATGACTGAACCGATGTAGCTGGATGTATTGACCGTGGTGCAGTCAAGGTGCACCCTGGAACGCTTCTGAGCAATCAGGATTCCCCACCCATATGAGAGACAAAAGAAAAGAAAAAGAAAAAAAGAGAGAGAGAGAGACAGGAAATAAAGGGAAGATGAAAGAGAAGGTTCAGCCCAAATGGGCCCCAAGGTAACATTTATGAAGTATACAAACAAAGACAGACAAACACAAAGACTGATAAAAGTATATGACAAGAGGGAAAAAAATATATATATATATATGCAAATAAAGGAAGAACCTCGTCAAAAAGAACCCAAACACAAAAATACAGAAACAATGGTGGAAGAAAAAGTGGGAGAGTGGTTAGAAGTTCTCAGTGTGAACGAGGAAGGTTGTTTTGATTCCTCCTGGATGTATCTTGATATCTTTGTTAAATGACTCAACTTTCCTAAGATAAAGGGTGATTAAAAATTGGTTTACCTATTGGGATAGTATTGATTGGGGAAAGGGGATTACTTTGAAGTTTAACTCTATATGAATATTAGAAAATAAAATAAAAAGGAATAAACTAGACTAAACTAAACTAAAATTTAAAAAAAAAATCAAAAAATAGAAATCCAAAAGAAAAACACAGGTGTATGTATCAAAAAGTTCAGGTTAGAAGGCTATTATGGAATTTGATGTACTGGACATTTCACTGTGATGGTAAATAGGTTAAAAAATTATCTATTAAAAAAAAAAAAAACAGAATAGTGGGAATGAGCTAAAAATAAAAGTTGTCCCATGAAGTAGTGGTGGTTGTTCTCTTGTAGTCTTTTTTTTTTTTTTCTCCTTTCTTGATTTGTTTTCTGGGGGAGGGGCCTGCCACATGGGTTTTCAGTCAATGATGTTCCCTGAGTTAAGTCCCCCGCCCCCCTCAAGGGGGTGGGCTCTGAGGAAACTGTTTTTTTTCAGGCTTTTGTTCTCTGGCGGTTTTTATATTTGTTCACTTTTTTTTTTTTTTTCCTCTCACCTTGACCACTGTTGATGGTTTTTGTAGTTTTAGAGGAAATCAAACTGCATCCTGACCTCCCTCTCAGAGAGAAGCCTCAGTCTGGCTGCAGAGCCCAAATAAGTTCCCCTTTGGCCGCTGACAGAGCAGGCTCCCAGTCGCCGTCCCTGGGCACGCAGGATCTTTTGCTTGTACCCAAAACAACAGCAGCGGCAGCAGTCTGGGCAGCTCCAGACACGCACCAATTTCAGGGGAGGCTGTGGGTCATGCACACTTTTCAGGCTCTGAGAAAGGGGCACATGTCCGAAAGCACCAGGCTGGGCCTTCACGCACCTCTTTCAGGGGAGAGTTTGGGGCGCGCGTCTTAGGCTCTGAAACAATGGCACAGGCCACAGAGCACTGGCTGGGCCTTTGTGTACCTCTTTCAGGGGAGAATGAGGGGCACGCGTGTCTCAGGCTGTATAGCAGGGCTTGCGTGTTCTGTCCTCTGGTGAGGCACCTAGCCCCTCACAGGAGCTGGACCCCACAGGTTCTTGGGCACGCTGGCGGCTTAGGGACCAAGACCTGGTTCCCCCCCCCCCCCCCCCCCCGCGCTCTCTCTGGCTCAGGGCCAGGGGAGGCTGTCCTGGGACCAGGGACTTAAGTCCCTGTCCCTAACCGCCCCGATTTCCATAATTCCCCCCCCCCCCCCGCCCTGCAATCTTTTGCTCTTTTGAAGTGCTTTCAACCAGTCTTCAAGTTAATGCTGGTCCCCAGACACAGGGCACTCTCGCTCATATTAGGGGTATTACTTTCCAACCTGTCACCTCTGGTGGCTCCTTCCCCCTTTTGTTTATCTTCCAATATCAGTTTGCTGTTCCCACTCTGCTTTACCTGCCCACTGGCGTCTTCTGCCCCTGTAGAGATCCAGACGTGTATAATTCTGATCTCAGGCTGATTTCATGGGTGATCAGAGTTCTTTGGTTGGTAATCAGCTCACTTTAGGGTACAGGTTTAAAAGGTTCCTCCTCCTACTTCCCCGTCATCTTGTCCCCCCCGGCTTTAATTTTTGATTTAACAACACAATCTTAGTAAAACTGGGTAAATAGTGCTTGCTTCAGCAGCACATATACTAAAACTGGGTAAATAACTTGAGATTCTGTGTGTGTATGTATAAGTATTCTAGTATTATCTCAAAAGCTAGCACCATGCTAAACAGGAAAATTCTAGGGTTCTCATTTAAGTCCAGAAATGCTGTGATTACTATCACTAAACATTATTAGGTATAGTTAGACAAGTGAAATAGTAAAAATATGCAATCAACAGATCTACTGGATTTACTACAGAACTGTCATGTGCTCAAAGCCACACAAAACAGGAAAACTTACAGGTAAGCTGGTAAGTAGGACAAAGCATTACATCTATATTTACATTAAAATGACTTTGTCTTTCTGCAGCTGTGCCCTCATGCTACAGGCCTGACCCTTAGTTACTGGCCTCCTTTTACATATGTGAGCTAAATAATCCCTTTAATGTTTAACACAGAGATGGTCTCATTATTCATCTTTTGAGTATGCTTGTTTTCTGCTTCCTGTCTGTATTCAAAAATAGTAATTAATACCTGGGTTGGTCTCTGGAAACACGGAAAATATTCTAAAACTGAGTGACTCCATTTTGATATTCATATGAATGACCTTTTGTCAAGGGAAAATGGATCACGGACAATCAGTGCTCCTAATAGCAATGCTGTTTTACATGTTACTGTGAATATTGGCTTGAACTGTTGTGCTAGTTGAAGGCAGGGGAAAGGGAGATCAAGTGGCTGTAACAGTCACTCTGGTGACAGCCATAATCACCGTGATTGGTAGGAGGACTAGTTTCTTTTCTTATGCTGAAAAACTTACATAATGAGAATTAGAGACGAAGTTTTGAACTCTAAAGTCAAGTCCTGGATGGATAATGAGACCATCTCTGTGTTAAACATTAAAGGGATTATTTAGCTCACATATCTAAAAGTCGGCTGGCACCCAAGAGTCAGGCCCATAGTGTGATTATACAGTTGCAGAGAGACAAAGCCATTTTAATGTAAATATAGGTGGATCGCTTTGCCCCATTCACCAGGTTACTGTAAGGTTTCCTATTTTGTGTGGCTTCGAGCAAGAGACATTTCTGTAGTAGATCCAGGTTCTGATGCAAGGCCTTTTAATATTTTTGTTCGTGTTACTCTCCTCAGAAGAAGGGATTGGTGTGCTGGCCAAGGTGGTGGATCATGAGCATCAAAGTGAAAGTGGGTAGTTGCTACACTAGGGGATATAATATTTTCATGTCTGGCAGGTGAAGTGATTCACTAGGTTTCTTATTGGGGCTCCCTTTTCCAGTAGCATTAGTCATTGGGAAACTGAAGCAACCCAAATAAGTGTTAGGTCCTACAGGAATGGAGATTCAGTTCCCTTCATTTAAGAAAAATTCCTAAAGTAATGACAGTGGGTAAGAAGACACAGAATGGGTTCTATAATAACCAATTTTGGCTCCATTATCAACCCCAGAAATGAGAATCCTCGCTGCTTCATTTTAGTGTGCTTAATTATTTTTCTTTCTTTGGTACTGTTTCCAAACAGTATGATAGGGATTAATGTTACAGTTGAGGTTCTGTGTGAGAGTATCACCTGAACTGTATGGTAATGATGGGGTTTCCTATTTTCCTGTTCTATTCCATAACAGCTAAAGATAGAAACTCCTTAGGTTAAATTTAGTTTTGGTGCATGCATATGATAAAGAAAGAAATTTTATTTGTTTTGTCAGTAATGATATAGAAAAATCACCAAGACATCCCAGTAAATTGAAATAGCAAGATACAGATAATTGTTTAATGTTACTTTGAAGATAAAGCAGGTGTGTATGCACACAGGCTCTCACATATTTATTCAAATACAAAGTGTGTTTCTTAATGGGAGTGTGGTAAATGTCCTTTGTAGGAAAAAAGGTTGACTGAGGGACAGATAAAGGTGAATGTCTTACTTTTAATTATTAATTGTACATCTTTTTTATTTTAAAGATTTTATTTATTTATTTGACAGAGATCACAAGTAGGCAGAGAGACAGGCAGAGAGAGAGGAGGAAGCAGGCTCCCTGCTGAGCAGAGAGCCCAATATGGGACTCAATCCCAGGACCCTGAGATCATGACCCAAGCTGAAGGCAGAGGCTCAACCCACTGAGCCACCCAGGCACCCCAATTGTACATCTTTTGTAAAAGCTGTAAATTTTTACATTATGTATTTAAAAAATAAAATTTAATGGTAAGATCTACTTCAAATCCTTAGTATAATCATATTAGTGGTCTAAAAGAGGAAAATGAGATCTCAAAATGCAAAATAAATAAATAAATAAATAAATAACAAAAAGCAAAAAAAAAAAATTTTTAACTAAAATTCTACATACAGCCTTGTTTTAAACACCAAAAAAATTAAAAGTCATTTATCATGATAATTTATACATGTCTCAAAAAATAGTACTTGGTATATAGTAGGCATCAGTAAACATCTGTTGATGAAGAATTTGTGGTGAAATACCAGAAACACTCCCATTAAAATCAGGAAAACCTATGGTCTCCACTGTTAAATGTTATTCCTTAAAATAGATCTAAAAATATTAAACAATTAGACCAGACAATGAAAGTGATACAAAAAATTTAAAAATATGGAACAAAGTACTGACTAAAAAAATTGTTAACAAAACAGCTGCTAGAATTAATAGAATTTGCTAATATCATAAACTGGCAAATCAATATCTTTATATGGTTAGCTCTTCCATATTTTGATTATATCAGAACTTTAAAACTTAAGAGACACAGAATTTCTGAACTTGCCTTCTCAGTATTTCCAAATATTCTAAAAGAAACAGAATATTTAAAATCTGAAAACAATAAATACTCTTTCAAACCACTGTATATAAGAACTTGTTAGGAATTCAGATATGATCCAGTAAATATATTGTTTACGAGTCAGGTGTGTATTTTCATTTACATATGACCTCGTGACAGCCAATCATTAAAAATGCACCCAAGATTAATATATTAATCAGAGGCCAGGGAATAGTTCTTGGATATGTTCTTTAATTATAAGAGTACTAATTTGGCATTAAAGTTTCAATTAAAATATTGGCCAGGAAGGAACTCTGGAAAAATTTACATATAAGGACTCTAGTAGATTATAAGAATGTTAAACTTCAACTCTTTTGTGCTGAATCTCCTGCAATGTCTCTTAGTGTAAAGCTCCTCCCACTAAGAACTGTAGTATATTGTTCCACCCAGTTATCTAAGTGTCCTTGAGACTGGATTTGTCACTAAAATGTGGTGGAAGTGCTAACTGCACTTCCTGAGCCTAGACTTACAAAGTTTTACACAACTTTTTTTTTTTCAGTGTTCCAAAATTCATTGTTTATGCACCACACCCAGTGCTCCATGCAATATGTGCCCACGTTGATACCCACCACCAAGCTCACCCAACCCCCCACTGCCCTCCTCTCAAAACCCTCAGAGTCCACAGTCTCTCATGGTTTTTCTCCCCCTCTGATTTCCACCAACTCACTTCTCTCTTTCACCCAATGTCCTCTGTGTATTGTTTATGCTTCACAAGTAAGTAAAACTATATGATAATTGACTCTCTCTGCTTGACTTATTTCACTCAGCATAATCTCTCCCAGTCCTGTCCATGTTGATACAAAAATGTGGTATTCATCCTTTCTGATGGAGGCATAATACTCCATAGTGTATATGGACTGTATCTTCTTTATCCATTTGTCCGTTGACAGGCATCTTGGCTCTTTCCACAGTTTGGTGACTGTGGCCATTACTGCTATGAACATTGGGGTACAGATGACCCTTCTTTTCACTACATCTGTATCTTTGGGGTAAATACCCAGTGGTGCAATTGCAGGGTCATAGAGTAGCTCTATTTTTAATTTGCTTTTTTTTTTTTTTTAAGAATTTATTTACTTACTTGACAGAGAGAGAGAGGGAACACAAGCAGGGGGAGTGGGAGAGGGAGAAGCAGGCGCCTCATTGAGTAGGCAGCCTGATGCAGGGCTCGATCCCAAGACCCTGTGATCATGACCTAAGCTGAAAGCAGAGGTGGTATCTCAATGTGGTTTTGATTTGAATCTCCCTGATAGCTAGTGATGATGAACACCTTTTGAAACCCTACCTAAAACAGGAAAGAGCCTGTGCTAGCCTCTTTGGAGGTGATTGGTAACATGAACCAAGTCAGGCGAAGTGTGGCATCTGAGGCCCCACGGGGGGACAGTACATAAATTTTCTGCTTAATCTACAGCACAGGGAAGGCTGCCTAATCCCGGAAGAACCAACCAGGTGACCCCAGACTGTAAATCCAGATCTACTGTATTGTCAGACAATTAGTTGTTCTTTTCAGCTGCTAAGTTTTAGGGTAGCTACAGAACAATAACCAACTGATTCAGACTCTGACACAGAAAATGAAACACATCCTATTAGTCTCTCTCAGAAATTACCATTGACTTCAGGTAATTATGTCCTAGCTCTTGAGGCAACAGTAGGCCAGATTATGATTAAAAACAATGTAATTTTGAAACTCCCCATAGATACTAACAGAAAAATGACAGTCTATGGCCAGATTTTAGCAAACTTTAAAGCCCTTGCTTATTTCTAATGCATGTTTAGCTCCCTTTCATTCTTTGTATGACTATAGACTTAACCTTTTCTAACAGAAAAATGAACTATTTGGGTTATAGTAAATACTTGTATTTTAAATTGTATGGCTCTAAGGTTAGGTCCTATTTTCTACCTAATAATGTACCTGACAGAAAGTAGACAAAGTAATCTTGAGGATTCTATCCATTATTGTACCCAGTAACAAGTGGGCAAAATTAATCTAGATTCTAAATGGGAAGGGATAGAAAAGCAGAAGGAAGAGACCACTTCATTCCAGTGAGGGATCAAAAGAGAAATAGAATAACTAGTGGATAGACCTGAGTTTGCCGTGTGGCTTGCTTTTACTTCTTGCTGCCTGATGTCTGAGATAAGCTTCTAGTCTCCCACCAAATGAATTCTTACTTGAGAAATAACTGTTTCCATTCTTTGCATCCACATATTATTTAACAAGCATCACCTATTTCTGTGCCATAGGCATGCACTAGCGCTTTCAAATACTATCTCAAATGGTCTTTGGTTAGTCATTGTCAATCATTAACTGATAGGCTCATGCTGGCAGACAAGAACCAATAGTTTGATAAGAAATTTACAATAAGGGTGCCTGGGTGGCTCAGTGGGTTAAAGCCTCTGCCTTTGGCTCAGGTCATGATCCCAGGGTCCTGGAATCGAGCCCCACATCAGGCTCTCTGCTCCCCAGGGAGCCTGCTTCCCCCCCCCTCTCTCTGCCTGCCTCATTGCCTACTTGTGATCTCTGTCAAATAAATAAAATCTTTAAAAAATTAAAATCTTAAAAAAATTACAATAAATTTATATACACCCATTTGTTTCAGAGATTCAGTTATCAAACATTTGTCAGCAAATCCCTACTTATATCTGACCATGTGTATTGTGTAGATCATGTGTATTGTGTAGATAACGAATACTGGCTTTATTTTACTCTTCTTGTTTTCTTGTTTTTAATTTTTCCCAATAAGTTTTATTAGAGGTCTTATTATAAATGACATCTTTGATATGTTTTGGTAAGTAATCCTAAGGGGCGGGGCAAAGATAAGTCAGTATAACTTTAACAGTGGTCTGTTATGCTTTTACTCTGTTCCTCAAGGGGGCGGTGCTCAGACAATATTTACTGTTGCTACTTGCTCATTGCTTTCTGGGGGTATTTTTGTCAAGTGGCTCCTTTTGGGTCACAGATTTTGAGTATTTCAGTATTGTCAGAATTGGGCCTCAGGCATGAAAATGTTTACGGAGTTTTTTGACATTCTTTAGAATATTTTCATGTGTTATCCCTGAATTGAAACAATATTCCACTGTCTAGATGTACCATAATTCATTTTTCCGTTCTGCTGAAGGACATTTTGGTTGCTTCCAGACTTCGATAACTATGAATAAAGCTGCTATAAACATTCTTGTACAAGTTCTTTGTGGACTTAAGTTTTCAAATCCTTTGGGTAAATATCAAGGAACATAATTGCTGGGTGTTCTGTTAGAGTATGTTTAGCTTTGTAAGAAACCTCCAAAGTGGCATCCAAAATGGCTGTACCATTCTGTGTTCCCACCAACAATAAATGAGCACTCCTGTTGCTCATGTCCTTGCTAGCATTTGGTGCCACCAGTGTTATGGAATTTGGCCATTCTATTAGGCAGGAAGTATAACTACTAACTACTTTAATTTGCATTTCTTAACACATGATGTGGAACGTATTTCCATGTGCTTATTTGCCATCTGTACATCTTGTTTTGAGGTATTAAAGGTCTGTGACCCATATTTTGATGAGGTTATTTTCTTTAGTGTTAAGAATTCTTGGTATATTTTGGATAATGGTCTCCTTTGTTAGAGGTGTCTTTTGGGGGTTAGGGTGAAATAATAAGACACATACTGAAGTTTTTTTGTTTGTTTTCATTGATTCTCCTATGATTTTTTCAAAGCAGACATTTTGAATCTTAATGAAGATAAGCTTATGAATTCTTTCTTTCTTGGATTTTGTCTTTGGTGTTGTATCTAAACGGAATCCTCATACCTTAGGTCATCTTGGTTTTCTTTGGTGTTACTTTCTAGAGAGTTTTATGACTTTGGATTCTACATTTAGGTCTATAATCCATTTTAAGGAAATTCTTGTGAATGTCCATAAGGTTTGTTGAGATTTGTTTGTGAATGTCCAGGTGTTCCAGCATCACTTGTCAGATTATATTTGCCCCTTGTACTGCCTGTACTCCTTTGTTAAAGATCAGTTGACTATATTTCTGGGTCTATTTCTTTATTCTGTTCCACTGCTCTAATTGTTCCTTAACCAATACCACACTCTCTATTACTTCTTTTGTCTTTGAGTAGGGTTGACACACAATGCACTCCTTTGGTTACAGTAAACTTCTGGTAAGTCTTGAAGTCAGGTAGCATCAGTTCTCCAACTTTCTTCTTAAATAGTCTATATTTTCTTCAATACTGAATATTTTCCTTTTATGTCTTTTTCCTTTCCGTGTGAACTTTAGAAGGAATGTATCCTACCCATAAAGTGACTTGAGCAGTTCAGTCATTATATAGGAACCTGTGGCAGTGAGGTGCAGGTGAGAGGAAACCCTCTATAATTTAAAGATTAAATCTCTGTATTTGGACCCATGGTTTGGAGTCGTGATCTTCCCAAGCATTTCCCCAGTGGTATAGCATTTTCCCCAGTTCTCCTAGTTCCTTACCTAGCTGCAGAGTTCCCATTCATTTCTTTTTTCTTTTCTTTTCTTTTCTTTTTTTTTTTTTTTTTTTTTTTTTTTTAGATTTTATTTGTTTATTTGACAGGCAGAGATCACAAGTAGGCAGAGGGGTAGGCAGAGAGAGAAGGAGGGGAAGCAGGCTCCCCGCAGAGCAGAGAGCCCAATGAGGGGCTCAAGCCCAGAACCCTGAGACTATGACCTGAGTGGAAGGCAGAGACTTAACCCACTGAGCAACCCAGACACCCATCCCATTAATTTCTTTGAAGACTTGACACTTAGGGATTACCAACCCATCCCCCTGCTCTGCCCTCTGGTGAGATAGGTCTAGAGGGGACTGAAGTAGCTCTTGTTTACTTCCTCCAGAGGAATAATGACATCCATCCTTGTGTATTTGACCTTTTCTATGGAGAAAGCTTAGCACATAAGGTACAGTGATGATTCTTCCAATCTAGGGATCATTTTGGCATCTTAAGCATTTGAATCTGTTGGGAATTGTTGGGGAGGAGTAATCTTCTCTAATTTTCAAGGTCCTTCTAGCAGGACTAAGAATCAAATTGACATGAGACAGAGTAACAGAAGAAAATAATGGAGTAGTATATGTACAGGGAAGCCACACAGACCTGGAAATTCCAAAGAGGGAGGCAACATGATGACCTAAGAAGAGACTTAGGGATCCAAAGATACTAAGGGGAGAAAGGCCATTAGTAGGAAGGTGAGAGAGATTTAGAAAACAAAGTTTGCCCCATTATGCAGGTACATTGTTTTAGGTGAAGAGGACTCTATTAATGGCTCTCTTCCTGGTGCAAGCAGGGACGTAAAGGGTTTTTCCTGAATCTGCTGGGTTTTGTTTGCTTTTAACTAAAATGTTCATCTTGAGAAGGCTTGCCCCCAGGCTTCACAGATACCTGCTGCTTATGGCCACAAATATTGTAAGGCCCCCACCCAACACCACAGTCCCTAGGGGTTTCTCACTCTCAGGCTAGTGAACACTCAGCCTTATAAATGTATCAAAATTACCATTCCAATGTTTGTATTTGTTGATGGCTCCAGGAGCTTTTCCATGTAAACAGGTCTTGTTTATCACCCTCTGCACATGCCTGACTAATTTCAAGGTAGCACTTTGCCCTGCAAACTCATTTCTCTGCTAGGTCCACAAAAAATGACTGGTTTTCAGTTTTTTTTTAGTTTTTGCTAGTAAAGATGAGAGTGAAGACTTGTAAGTACTTTACATTTTGAAGCTGAAACTGTTAAGTCTCCATCTTTTCTCTTCTAAGCCATGATTAAAATAGTCTCACTTGGAAATTCTACTTGATACACAAGCTATCACCTTTGTCTGCCTTTAAAACATTCATATATGAATACATATACATATTTGTGCATTTGTGCTAGGTCTATGGATTCAAAGGGACATGCGAGTAAGGATACTTTCATGTATTCAGATGTCTGTCTTACAGTGAAAAATGCCAAACATTTTGAGTGTCAAAGAAAAAAAATGAGCTTCTTTTTGTCCTGCACTTTTATTGAGTTTACCACTTAATTAATGGGTGATACTGTAAAAAATAATGCCTTCCCTGCAGAATTGCTGTGAATATTAATTGATTAAATATATGAAAAGTATCTTGTGTGGACTCAAATCTATTTTTATAAATTAAGATCATGGTGAATTGATCATACAGTTGCTTTAATGGAGGTATTGACAGGACAACATGCACACAGAAGAAATCCTACTTTGGACTGCCTGGTAAGGTTAAAAAAAAAAAAAAAAGTATCACATGGGATGCAGGATTTTAAACTCACTTATGATGTACCTGAAAAATGCATAGAAGTTTGCAAGTAGACATATTTGGGAAGGGCATTACATGTAGAAAGAACCTCATACATGCAGGTCTGCTTTGGGATTTGGAGCCAGTTGGCAAACATAAATGAAAAGAAAATTGGTAAAATCTAAGTGTAATTTACTTTTCCTTCTTAAGTGGAAAAAGGAGGGAGCAAAAACAACTCATTGCTTGAGGTATCCTGGAAGAGCAGAAGTAGTTGTAGCAGTTATATACTGATCCTGTTTTCTTCTGTTTCAGCGGTTTTACATTTTGTTTATTGATGTTTGTTCCAGTTTTTCTGAGAAAACCTTGACCTCAGTGGAGTACTTTTCTCTCTCCTCTACAGTGGCCATTCTTTCCACATTTCCCTGACTGCTGGTCTTACTTCCTTTACTCCTTCCTTACTCTTTCAGTCATAAGTATTGAGCTTTAGCTCTTGACTAACCATTGATTTAGGGTATGAGAAAGTCCTAGAGGGGAAACATTCACTCTGCTTAAGGATGAGGACAATTGAGAGAAAGTGTCCTAGCAGCCCTTGACCCTTGACCTGAGTTATTTTTTTTCCCCACTGTTCCAAGATTCATTGTTTATGCACCACACCAAGTGCTCCATGTAATACGTGCCTCCTTAATACACACCACTAGACCCTCCCAATCCCACCTTCTCCCCTCCAAAACCCTCAGTTTGTTTCTCAGTGTCCACATGGTTTCTCAGTGTCCTCATGGTTTGTCTCCCCCTCCAATTTCCCCCAATTCACTTCTCTTTCACCCAGTGTCCTCTGTTATTGCTTATGGTCCACAAGTAAGTGAAACCATATGATAATTGACTCTCTCTGCTTGACTTATTTCACTAAGCATAATCTCCAGTCTCACTCATGTTGATGTAAATTTGGGTATTCATCCTTTCTGGTGGCTGAGTAATATTCCATTATATATATATATATATATATGAACCATATCTTCTTTATTCATTCATCTGTTGAAGGGAATCTTGGCTTTTTCCAGAGATTGGCTATTGTGGCTATTGCTGCTATGAACATTGGGGGTACAAATGGCCCTTCTTTTCACTACATCTGTATCTTTGGGGTAAATACCCAGTAGTGCAATGGCAGGGTCATAGGGTAGCTCTATTTTTAATTTCTCAAGGAATTTCCACACTGTTCTCCAAAGTGGCTGCACCAACTTGCATTCCCACCAACAGTGTAAGAGGGTTCTCCTTTCTCCACATCCTCGCCCACACTTGTTGTTTACTGTCCTGTTAATTCCGGCCCTTCTAACTGGCGTAAGGTGGTATCTCAATGTGGTTTTGACTTGGATCTTTTGTAAGTAACTAGAGCCTCCTTACTGCAAACATAAAAGTCATTTTACAGAAGTAAGTAATGCTGTAATTCCTTCAGGTATTTCAACAGTTTCTTTGGTATTCTGAATGATTTGGGAAGAAAAAAGTCTTAAAAATAACAATGGTATTTTTTACAATTTCTTACAATTTTTTTTCTGGCTTTTTCTAACATAATTCCCACCTTATTTCCTTTGGTGAAAGTCACAATTCCTTAGAGTATTCAAATTAGTGGTTTTCAGATCATCTACTTCTATCTTTACTCCTTAGAACTTGCATGATGATTGCAAAATCTTATAATGCATGCTCATAAACATAAGCAGACTTTACTTGAATGGGTGGACTTCTGAAAATATAATTTAACTTTCTCTACTGGATCTATTTAAATATTCCAAAGAACAAAGATTTGTCCAAAAAGTCTTCAAAAACTCAAACATTAGGTTACCAAGGACAGCTGAATTCTTATGGCTGTCAAATTCCACTTATTTCTAAATCTTTACATGGGAGTACTGCATTCATTGACTCCTAAAATTTCATGGAAAAGTAACACTATATATTCTCAATCAAAGATCTCTTAATCTGCTCATTTTGATCTCTTGAAACTCAATGAGGAAAGAATTCTGAAAAGAACTCCAGTCTAGTTTGACCTTCTCTTTTCTCATTACTCTGATCCTACCAATTTTGGCACCTCACATTTGCTTTTCGACTTTGAGTATTTATGCTCAAATTTAATCACCTTTGAGACAGTATTAATCACTTTTAGAGAAACCATTGCATTTCATCATTCTTTAAGAATGTTATCATCCTTACCTGTAAGCTTCTTGAAAATGGAGTATTCTTATTCCTGATGATTTTTATCGTGAATGTCTTCCTAATCCAATGGATTTGTGACACTTAGAATCCACCAGTTTCTATAGCTTTTCAAATATTGGGAGTTGATATTCTCATTGCATAAACAGAAGAGAATTTTCATGTTCCTGTCTTGGCACTTAGTGTAAGAAATGCTATCTTCAAGCACTCCTATTTGAACAGGCTGTCTCCCCTATGAGAAATATTCCTATTCATCTAACTTAAATGTCTCTTGCTTAATTGACTTTCATTTACTCTTCTTTGAATCCTTGGAGACATAAGCAATAACCCACTAATAACTGACCTCATCTTTCTTAATAAATGTTTTTTTTTTGAAATACTGCCTGCTCTTCTACAGAACAGCACATTTCAATATATATTATTCCATGGAACAATGGTTTTGTAAATGCTGGGCAGGGAAAAAACAAAAAGGTTCTGTGGTGAAATGATTTCAATCACTGCCACAAAAACTGCCTTCTTGTTGGATGCATGCTTACTAACCTATTAATGATTCTGTAAAAGCTCTAAGGCAAAGAAGCCTGTTTTAACCTCATCTTACTCAGCACTTCTCAATCTTATTTAGCCATAAGCTTCATTTATGAACATTCCATGAAAAATATTTTTGAGGGGTACCTAGGTGGCTCAGTGGGTTAAAGCCTCTGCCTTCGACTCAGGTCATGGTCCCAGGGTCCTGGGATCGAGCCCCGCATCAGGCTCTGCTCAGCAGGGAGCCTGCTTCCCTTCCTCTCTCTCTGCCTGTCTCTCTGCCTACTTGTGATCTCTCTCTGTCAAATAAATACATAAAAATATTTTTAAAAATATGTATTTTTGAGAATATTAGATGATCAGTGCTCCTTTCCTGTTTTGACCAATCCTTCTTTTGACCATACCTTCTTTTCTATGATTTGAGGATTTTATTCTCAATAGTAGTTTTTTTTTGTGAACAGTATACTGTAAGTTGTATATTATATTCTGGTAAGGGTCAGATGAATTTGAAATAGAATGGAGAAAATACTTTCAGACCCCTGCAGGGCATGGTAATCTTAGTATATTTTAGTATCCTTTTCATTCCTTTCTAGACTGAAGAAAACTACCACTACACGGGAGCCAGAATCAAATGGTAATTGACATTACCAAATCACCAAGGTTTTCCTCCTTGTTCTTTAGCCGTACAGTCAAAAGCACATAGTTCTTTAACATTCTCATGGTTATGTAGTGTAAAAATGGCACTACAAACAATCATATTGAAATATTCCTCTATTGTCATATAATTGTCAGTGTTGAAGGTTGTAGAGGTTAGTTCTGCTCTTTTAAGATCAGGAGAACAAGATGAATTAAGTGAATTGGACCAAAGCAAATCTTTGAATCCCTGAGACATTAGCTGGTACTTAATTCATGAATTGTGCTACTTCCTAGCAAGCAACTAGTGATTATCCCAGTGCAGGTCAAAGGTAAGTGTAAATCAAAGAATAAGGAATCAGTGAAGTATGAATTTGACAATTGGATATGACTTAGACTCTCAATGCAAAATGTCAAAGATCACAGCGAAAACAGTTGTTGGTAGCATTTTGATTATTTCATCTTCCCGTATGAACCAAACAGATCTTTGAAGTTTATTTTGATTCAGAAGAAGAGTTAAAATGTAAGAAAATGTAAGAAAAACTTTTCTCATTGACCACCTCGATGTTTCACTTAACTAGGAATTAAAGAAGAGGTGAATACCGAGTAACTTAGTATAAAAACTGCATGGGTTGCGGGCTTAAGTTTTTGACAGTACTTCCCATGTACCTTTCCTAATAGGTTGGTTTGGATGTGTATATTTATAAAAACTATAGTTTAGGCTCCTACTTCTAGAACCTTCTAGTACATTCCTCTTACCTCTGTTAACGTTCTAAATACAGAGCTGTTAGAGATGCATCTTTCTTAAAAAAAAAAAAAAAATACTTATAGGGCCCTAGTGACTATGGAATAGATCTACATGATTTAGGATGGAATTCAGTGCCCTTCTCAGCCTGGAACAAACCTTCATCAGCTTGTTCACAGAGCATCCTCAGGGCCCCACTTGAGCCCACACACACACCCATTGTAGTCTCTGTAAGGTTGTGCAGTATACAGATCTTCACATGGGCTGTAACTGCGCATGCCTCTTGGAGTTGGGGAGTGTGACCTTCCTTCTCTTGTTATTCTCTTCCTTCTCTTACACTAAATTTTACACTAATTTTTCTTTTGACATTTTTAGATTCTCTTGTTGGAGTAGACTTTTCTGTTTTTAATCTATAAAATCCTAGGCATTCTTCAGAACGAAGTTAAAACATCACCTATTTGCTAAAGTCTAGTGTAACTCAAAATTGTAACTGCTTATCATGAATTTTCAGTATTTATTGCATCTATATGGTATTTCTACATCTTTTTGTTTTCCTCATGTGTTTATTTACTTACCTGTAATCACTACTAGTGAGTGCACTGGTCTTCTATCATTGCTGTAACAAATTTTCACAAGTGTGGTGGTTTAAAAACCACACAAATTAATTGCATTATAGTTTTGGCAGTCAGAAATCTAAAAGGAGTGCTACTGGGCTAAAAATTGAGGTGTCATCAGAACTATAGATCTTCTCTAGGTTTTAGGGAGGGACTCTACTCCTTGCCCTTGGAGGTTTTAGGGGCTTGCTTCCATTCCTCGGCTCAGGACCCTTTCCCCCATCTTCAGAGTCAACAGTCCATCTTGAAACTCTGACTCTGACCTCTTTCTTTTTACTTCTAGGATTCTTACATGATTATATTCAGCCCGCCTAGATAATCTGGGATAATCTGTTTTACTCAATATCCTTATTTTAAACACAAAGTCCCTTTTGTCATATAAGGTAACAAGTTAACAGGTTTTGTGGATTATGATCTAGATATCTTTGAAGGGCTATTATTCTGCTTACTGTACCTACCCTTCATTACATCCAGAACATCTTGCAAGGTTCCTAGTGAATATTTATTACACTACTTGTTAGCTTAAAAAATTAATGAGTATTATAGTGATTAGTTTTCGAGTCAGTCTTCTATATTATGAAATTCTGGAAGCTAGGGAGCATGTCCTAATTCTTTCTGTATCCCCATGTTCTACATAATGCCTAGTATATAATAAATTAAAATTTTTTATTGAACTGGTAAATTCCATAAAAGACACAACTGAATTCAGTCTTTAATGAAAATGTCTAATGAACGGTTTATATATTAACAACAACAACAACAACAAAAGACTTTCTAGAAGTTATGATTTGGGGCCTGTCAAAACATACTCCAGATTAATTTTGTTGAGTCCAAAGGGAAGTTGGAAATCCAAAGGAGGCCACCAGCACTTCGAGAATAGTGAGAATAGCTAATCCCTCATTTTTTATTTTTTATTTTTTATTTTTAGATTTATTTATTTTAGAGAGAGTGAGCATGTGTGCATGCATGTGAAAGCAGGGGAAAGGGGGGAGGGAAAGAATTTCAGGTGGACTCCCTGCTGAGTACTAACCCTAATGTAGGGCTCAATCTCATAATCCTGGGTTCATGACCTGAGCCAAAATCAAGAATCCTGTCTAACCAACTGAGCCACCCAGATGCCCCTACACTGGCCCTCTTTGATTCCCTTCCTACTTTTCTTGTCATCTCTCAGCTGATGTCTCACATCTGTTCAGTATTGGTGATGCTCATTCCACTTCATCATTCTATGCAATTCAGACCTACATGGACTTGAAGTGCTGGGGGAGGGGGGAAGGAAACCAGAAAATCTGCATAATGTAGGGGTATAATACATTCTCTGGGAATATCAATGACCTTAAGATTTTTGAGTGATCTGTTTTACACTGCAATGTTCTTGTGCAGGTGCAATCTATGGGTCCTAATCATTGAATTCTGATTCAAGAGATGAATCTAAGAGCTCTGCTAGAACAATGATTAAATTATAGGAAACCAGGACATCCTTATAGCCATACCCCACAATTGTGGTAATTATCACCTTAAAAGACTTACTGTTTCTCCACTTTCTTTTTAAGAGCACATAAATGCAATGATATACCAAGGAATAGCATATTCCTTTTCCACTCACATGCAGTGCAGTGTTGGGCATAAGGTAGTTAATAAATACTTGCTTATAAAATTAAAGCCCTTAGTAGTCCGTTATCTCTTCCTTTCTAGCCTTTCTTTATTCTGTGCATCTTACATAACCACCTATATAAATTCCTCTCCTCCAGCTAAGAAAACACTACATGGTTTCCTTAATAGGTGCCAACTTTTAGTCACCTGTTCTCATTAGTTTCCTCTTACAACCGAACATGTTTGACTCCATGTATATATGCTCTTACCTTACCAGTTTGAATCCATCTGGTAACTCCAGCTTTTCCTCAGATGATCTGGATAATGCTCTCTAAAGATATCATCAGCATTTTATTTACTTATGTTCATTAGTTATACTTTTGAAATGTAAACATCCTAGTGGAAGAAAATGCTTATTTTCACACTTTAAGTATTTTAAAGTGTCTTACTGATCCCTTAATATGCCATAGGCATTCCTAAGCTCATCTCCTAAAATGCATTTCTTCTTTTTACACCTTTTCAAGTTTGTTTTGTGTGTGTGTGTGTTTCTTTGTGTTTTTTTTTGTTTTGTTTTGTTTTTTTTTTTGTTTTTTTTTTTAACTTGCAGCTATAGGTCTCTCTATTAGCCTTTGACAAATAGTGCTGTTGGGTTTCCTTCAGTGATAGAATTGAATAGTACCACTTACCTCAGTTTCCCAGTCTCCTTCTAAATATTAGTTACTTGGGCATGTATTAAATATAGATACATATATACTATCAGATACTCCTCCCAGAAATTTTAGTTCAATAGTACCGAGCAAGGGCTTAGGAGTATACATTACAATATAGACAAAATTTTTCTCTGGGGAGTTGAAGCAAACACTGCTGTCTCTCACTGACCATTCAGGACATTAATAATACTAGTAATAGGGTAGGTCCTTATAGTCACATAACTCAGCCACTCTTCCAGGGCTCAAATCTCGTGTATCCTTACATACTACATAATCATTCATTTTATGCTCCTGAAGTGTCTTCTACTTTTTTGCCCTTAGAGCAAATTGTGTCCTAATATGGAGGCAAAAATCATTTTCTTAGTTATTAACTATTCTTCACTTTGGCCTTTGGGGATACAAAGTTAGACCTTGTTTCTAAAGGACAACCATTCAATTCTGAGAAAGGCTGTTGTATCCACCTCAATCTTTTGTTTTCTAAAATTCAAGTCTTCTGCTGACATTCTCCAAAAGCCGGCCCTTTGGTCTATATGTTTAGTGTGGTAGCCATTAACTACATGTAAATATTTGAAGAAATGAAATATGATTAGTGTGACTAAAGAATTGAGTTCATAGATTTGCTTAAATATGTGGTCATAATCGCATTATAGTTCAGTATGAATTAAAGGAATTCCAAATACAGAAAGAACCCTCTGGAAAACTTTTGCCTGGTTTCATGACAGAGTGAGTAAAACTCAGTCTCCAGAAAAGACTTAATTTCATGTGAAGTATAAAACTGATTTAGTAAGTAAATTTATTATATTTTGCAAAAGGTCGAAGGTGTGTGTTGACAGGGTATTTTTTTCTTACTGTGTATGATTTGCAGAAAAGTACTGTGAGGGAATCTACATAGTTGGTGATAATATTTGGTCAGTTGTGGTTGAATGTTTATGCTATTGAAAGGAAGTTAAACTTAATTTTAGAAGTAGTAGAGGATTATTGAATTTTTAAGCAAGGAAGATTAGTGTCCAGGGTGCTATACTGGTGAGGCATGGAGACTATTTTCTATTTAAGAGTCATTATTAATTTATGAAAATAATAGTAAGGCACTAGAACTTTTGAAGCCTATGATAAGATGCAAATTCAGTTACCATATTGATCTTTTAAGCTTGGGTTTAATTCTGTTCATCTGTAGTCCATATCTGATCTCTTACCCTCCAGACTAAAAGTTCTAGGAGACAATGTTTTTGTTGTTGTTTGGACATCATTTGGAGCTCTATTGCAGAACAAGCAGGTATAGAATGATTTTTCACAAGGTAAGGAAATGACAAAAAGGGAATGAGATTTTTAAATATTTAACATTTTAAGTCACATTTGAATATTAAAACGTTATTTTTTGTGCTTATTATTTTAACAATACTAATGTCACCATTTTCTTCAATGTTTTTTGAGTCCTATTCTTTGAACATGTAGACTTTTTCTCTTAACATAAAATTAGATGAAAGCAGAGTGTTCTGGTCAAGAGCCTGTTAACCATTTTTGTATCGGTTTTCAATGTTATGATTCTAATTTTCAATGTAAAACTTAAACTACTTAGACAATTTTTTCCCATTCCTACTCTAAGCGGTTTTAACCTGAAGGCTGCCCGTATAATTCTACTAAACAATGGACACTTTGATGACAGATGCCATGACATTTTTCATTTATTAATTCATTTGGTATTTACTGAACTCCTTACTTGTTGTAGGTATTACTCCAGATAGTAAAAGAACTTCTTAACTGAAACTTAGAGGACGAATTGCCATTTGGATGTCTAGGGAACACAAGGGCAGGGTCTGATGCCTTGTGATACCTAGGCAATTTAATCACATAAGCGTTCCTCTCCCATTGTGTAACCTTCAGCCTCAAATTGTTTTTTTCAGATCTCCACTCAGGACTCACCTATTCAGTGAGATTTTCTGGCTACAGCCTATGAGATGGCATCTACTTCCTAATACTTGATATTCTCTCCTTGATAATGTATATGCATACTTATGTACTCATGTGTATGTGTATATGAAGGAGACACACACATATATCTATCTCTCAAACTAATTTTATATTTTACTTATTTAAGTTAGATGTGTGTTAGAATGTAAGCTCCATGAAGGGAGGAAGTTTTGTCGGTATTGTTCATAACTATATACCTAGTATTGAGATTGATGCTGTGTAGAGCAAAGGGCCAGTAAATATTGTTGAGCAAACTGTTGATTCTATAAATTGAGGATATTAATGTTATAGTCAGGTTATTGTATTTATATTCAGTTTCTGAATTTGCACAGTTATGGGGAAGCAAAAATCTTCATATCTAGAAAATATCACTGATAGATTGATTACTTTAAAGTTAACCATTGTTTACTTAACCCTAAAACATATTCTCACATGTTGAATCAGTGGTTTTGCCAGTCGATCTCTTGATGAGCTTCTGTTGTTGCAAGCTTCTGAGGTATCTAAATGAAATGTAGACAATGTTAGATGAAATAGCAAACATAAAGAATAAGAAATTTATGAAGCCAGAGTGAATTGTCATAGTACAGATGAATATCTGCAATTTGTAGAGTAGCTAGTTAACAGTGGAGGAAGAAAGGAAAATTAAAGAAGCCCTTTAAATGAAAATATGTAGATTCATTATAAGCTAGTGACTCCTGAACTTGGAATTTCAGCCCCAATTCCTCTCCTAATTTTCTGTCTTGTATATATTCCTAAGCAACATTTCCCTTGCAGGACTGTGAAGCATTTTGACACCTATCATCCAAAATAGACAAAAACAAAACAGAAAATAAAAACAAAAAGAAGCACAGCAAAAAACAAACCCTGAAACCTCTTAAGTTAGTGTTCTATAGCTTATATAAAGCATTGTCTTTCAATAGTGCTTGAAGACTAAAGAATTAGCAATCTTTAACCTCTGACTTTCTCTCTCATTCCATATGGTAGTTTGATAGATCCCATGGTCTGTCTTGAAAATGTATATCAAATTGAAGATTTTTTTTTAAAAGATTTTATTTGTTTATTTGACAGACAGAGATCACAAGTAGGCAGAGAGGCAGGCAGAGAGAGAGAATGAAGCAGGCTCCTGGCTGAGCAGAGTCCGATGTGGGCGGGGCTCGATCCCAGGACCTGGGATCATGATCTGAGCCAAAGGTAGAGGCTTTAACCCACTGAGCCAACCATTTGCCCCAAATTGAAGCTGTTTTTGAAACCCTTATCTCTTAACCCTAGTGTAAGGCGCTCTAAGTTCCCAGACCTTTGCAATCTGTCTCCATCGATGGTTCATGTGTTTACCTTCACCCCCCTAGAATGCTTTTTAATCAAATCATGTGATTTTCTTACTATCAATCTACCAATTGCTTTCAACCCTGTATAATTCTGTACATGATACCTCAGTTGAATACCTCTCAACACCAATTTCCCATCATATGTTTACTTCTCGACTTCTTCCCACCACACTGCCATCCTGAGTATTTCTCAAATATACTGACTTTGTTCCTGTCCTAGGGCATTTGGGCCAGTCTTCTGGTGGAAGGGGCCCACGGCACTGGGACTGAGGCAAACTTGATTGGGAAGAGCTGTTTTTCTGGGGTGGGGAGGCTGGGGTGGTGGCAGGGCTTGGCGTAAGTTAGGTAGTGACTGTGCTGGGCTAGTTCCAACAGGTGGCCCTGTGCTTATTCTGAGGATGGGAGAGGGAAAAGGTGCCCACCAGATCCCTTATTTCCTGGAGGGTATCTCTCTCTGAATGCTGCCTCCCTGCGCTGTGCTCTGAGAACATGAACTGCCCTCCCCATCATGTGCCCCAGGCGTTCTTCAGATAGGTGTTTCCACATGGTATGTCTGTGGCTGTTTGCCCTCTCTTTTTTCTAAGAGCAGGCTTATTGCCTTCCAAGATCTCTCAGAGCCATGTACACTGACTTTTAAAACTCTGGGCTTCAAGCCGTACTGTTTGCAAGAACTCTGGAAGTTCACTTTCTAAGCCAGTTGCTTTGGAAGAGGTTCTCCCCCATGATGTCCCCTTGTGTTAGTCTGTCTCTCAACTTTCCCTGCGAGCACAGCGCCCGCCCCACGGCATCAGCCAGGATCTGTTTCTCTCTACTTCCTATGTTCCTCCATTTGGCCTCTCCTTACCTTCCATTGTGGAGTTTGTTCTGCAAGTTTTCTGATCAGTTTCTGGGGTTTTTAGGATGATTTGGTAGTTACCTAACTGTATTCATGTGTCATGGGGAACCTAGGGTCCTTCCACTTCATTGCCATCTTCCCTTCCAAAGATGTGCTAACTCTTACCAAATATCTTTTAAGTTGATCAAAAAGAAATCTGTTTCTATGCTTTCAAAATGTGTTCTGGGTTGCATTTTAAGTTAGCTATTCTTAGAAGATAAAATAAAAATCTTTTCCCAGGGTCCTAGGATTAAGCCCCGCATGGGCTCTCTGCTCAGCAGGGAGCCTGCTTCCCTCCCTCCCTCTGCCTGTCTGTCCGCCTACTTGTGATCTGTCAAATGAATAAATAAAATCTTTAAAAATAATTTAAAAATAAAAAAATAAAAATCTTTAAAGGTTAATTTTACAAAATAACCTTCCAGGCAAAAACTTTCAACATTTAGGATAAATTTTAATTTCCATTTTAAATGGATTCACTTTCTCAAGACTTTTTCTGCTACCATTATCTTTGAATAGCAAGGAACCCCTGTGTCTTTTAGGAAGGTTGTAAAGATTAAACAAAACACCATACTAGCTCTGGGTCAACTCTACTCAATAAAACACAAAACCCTAAAGAAAGCCCATACTCTCAGTGCCTTAACTATTTTTACCTGCATCGATATGCAAAATGATGCCATAAAAAATGTAATTAAATGAAATTATTAAACCCATTTTTTAAATATTTCCAAGTTTACCTCTCTCAGTTTTTTTGCATATAAATGAAAGTGTTCCTTTTCCTTTAATCTTCTTACTTCACACAATTCAACGATAAAATATCAAAACCAATTAAAAGTATTGTTTCATCTATTTACTGTTTTATAGGTGATCAGTCACCTCACAGAATCCTCCATTTCATTTTCATCATAAGCTGCATATTAAAGAAGAAAACTGAGGGCTTAAACTTTTAGTGGACTAGCAGAGTTCACAGTTTAAGTGCAGAGCCAGAGTAAAACTCGGATCTTACAATCAGTATTTTCTCTGTTGTGTTATCCTTCTCTATGGTGGGGTGAGCCTTTCGTCCTAAAAATACCAATAATATTTTTTAAAAGGGTTTCAGTGTCTTCTGGTGTTTTTTGTATTTTAAATCTGAAACCAATATGTGGGAATAAGAGTTTAAAATATTGCCATTTCTCCAGTCCATCCTCCATGCTTAGCAACTCCTTATCCTTAAGGATCTCATTCCTCCCCCAGACTGAACAGCTTGAGTACCCACTCTATTTTTAACTGTTGTTTTATTTTCCTAATTAATCTATTAGGGAAGAAAAAAGTTTGGGTCTAAGTATGAGAAGGAAAGTTACACCCTCGGAAAGTGAGTGATTTCTATAGCCAAGGGCATTATCTCTTTAGCATAGACTAACCCGAAGACCCTGGGGAGAAGGACACAGGGGAGAAGAAATAAAGGGAGGGAAAACCTGCTATACAGAGAGAAACACCTGAAACTGAGGAACTGTGAGCTCTGGGAGCACAAGTATTACCAGTACCAGGAAGCCATATCCGAGATGAAGGCCTCAAACTGCTTTTCCTGTAGCTACTTATGAGAGTCCCAGATTCGCAGCACACTTATCGTCACCTATCAGTCACCTAGTCTAGAATGCCTTTTTTTCCCCCCACTCTAAGTCCATTGTTTGTTGTTTTTCTTGTCATAAAGGCTTCTTTCTTTAGAATTACTACTAAATTCTCTGTTCAACCATGTGTATCTGAGCTAGGTCCTCACAGTTAAGTAGTACATGGTAGAGAAGGAAACCTGCTACCTGGAGGGTCTACTCATGGTTTTCCAAACTTGTTCATGTCTTCATTCCTGAAATCTGGGGAAATGTTATCATACATAACAAATGGACTTTGCAGATCTGGTTGAGTTAAAGGTTCTTGAAACAGGGAGATGATCCTGAATTTCTGGTTCTGCCCAATGTAATCACAGGTGTGCTTATAAGTTGGAGACACACAGTCAGAGGTAGAAGATCTGAAATAGAAGCAGAGAGTTGGAGTAATAAGAGAAAAGGGATCATGAGGAAAGGAATGTAGATACACTCTAGAAACTAAAAAAGACAAGCAAACTTTCCCCTCAGAGCTTCCAGAATGAGCCAGACTTGCTGACATTGTGATACTTTTAGTCCAGTGACTGGTTTTGGACTTCTGACCTCCAGAATTATAATAAACTCTGTTGTTTAAAGCCCCTAAATTTGTGGTAATTTGTTACAACAGCACTGGAAAGTTAATACACTACCCCCAACAAATGACCAACTAGAGGACACAAATGAGATGAAAACCTACAAATGCTGTTTTCCTTAATCATTCTTTTGTCACCGCAGACATAAGGCATGTTGAACTCACATGCCATGTTAATGTGGAGATGGGACAAGATTACGTTCTAGTTCTTTTATTTTTTTCTTTTTTTCCCCCCCTCTAACTTTATCTGGCATTTGAGGCATTAGATGAGTTGTTGTCTTGGTTATCCCTCTTTCTGAATGCTGTCAGGTTTTACTGCATGTGTAGGGAAGGAACATGAACTTCAAGTGAGGACAACTCAGCTTCTGCAGGGAGAAAAAAAATATTCTGGGGAATGTTACCATAATTATTTGATACAGAGTGAGGTAGTTAGTGAAATGCCACTTTGGAGGCTTAGGAATCTCTAAGGAAATAGAACTGAAGATGGAAAACATCAGAATATCTGAATATTTTCAGAAAGTCGAGGTAGTAACTGGTCAGATATATATTCATGTACAAAGAGAAGGGTCAGCCATTTCAGAGAAAAATCTGAAGTTTATTAAGCTGCTCTTAGGGATCTTTCTTGTAAATTTTTAAAAGGGCTTTTATTACCCCTGTATTTCCTATTATATTTATGACCTTGCTGGCCAATTAGACTCACTTACAGAACACCAAGGACCAGGACTATGTTTTCATGACAGGAACCCTCTTGTAAAACACAACTTCTTTGGCTTGTACTTGTGTCAAAACAAAACAGAAAAACAACAAAAAAACAAACCAAACAAACAAGCAAACAAACAAAATCAGCCAGAACAAAAAAATGAAAACCCAAACACCTAAACCTGTAGGCTGATATTCTAGCACACTGGGTTCATTCTTGCCTCAATTTTTATAGCTATTGTGTGAATTTCTCCAGTTAGAAAGCTTCCTGGAATCTTAGCAGACTCAAAAAGAAAACCTTGGACAAAATCATCTCTAAGTCCTCTCTTCCTCAAATTTTCTAGTATTTTGTGATTCTTATGAATGAAAAACCAAATTAAAAATTGCTTAAGGTAATATTTTCTCCTTATCTCTTTCCTACTTATCTGCCTGCCCTAACTCTATTTACAACCTGAATTTAAATATTAGAGCTTTACTAGAAGATCCAGAAAATTAGTTTAATCTCGATTCCTATTGAAGATCTAGAAGACTTCTCCCAAGATAGCCAAAATATAAGATAAGAGCAAAAAGGGAGGAAGACAACCCATTGGGGGTATCAGAACAAGATGGGGACTTGTCTGGTAGAGACATTCTGAAGTAGCTAAGACACTACTAGTTTAGTTTCAGAAAACCTGGGTTATAATCTAGATATATAATAATATATAATCTAGATATATATCAAGATTATAATATATATAATCTAGATATATAATCTAGTTATATTATAATATACATAATCTAGATTTCATATCTTCTTGTTAAATACAGCTTGTTAAATACAACTTAATACCCAGAATGGCTAGTGCATAGAACCTCTGAAGCTTAGTCCATTCATAGGTCAAAAGAAATCAACTGCTGCTTCACTATATTTTCTGGTAGATTTCCTGGAACTGTTGGGGGGGGGGGCTTCAAGGTAAAATAAAAATATGAAATACAAAAATAAGAGAAAGAAAACATCTCAGATAAAGTGCTGTTAAGGTTCAGAAAACTTCACTGGAGAATAAGTGAACTTGTGGTAATGTATAATTCTGATTATAAATGGATGGTGACAATTTCTAATTATGGTTTGTGTAGTAACTCATTTTTCAAAACCGTGTTGATATTCATCTCATAAAACTAAGTTATGATCATTATGGAAACAATGTACATTCTTTACTCAACATTAAGTATGTACCAGCAACAAATAGTGCTTTGTATCTCCTTAACAATACCTCATTTGATTTTTCACCATCTCATTAGAAATCATTACCATTCTCATTTGGAGATGGGAAAATGGAGAAACAGACAAGTTGACAGAGAGCAAAAATCATGGAGCTAAAAAGTGACAAAAACAGTTCAAAGTTAGTTGCATCTAATTCCATGAGTACTCACCATAACTATTGAGTTTTACAGAAAATAGACTATATAATGCATATATATTCATAATCCCACTGAACCAGAATCTAACACTCCCAGTGTTTATTAGGTTATATACTCTATACATACACAAACACATGGAAATGTATAGTGCTCCAGATGAAAAATTCAAATAATGTCAAGGTTATGAAAAGTAAGTTTCCAAATTGACACTACTTTTAGTTTTCTTTCTTTCAGTAAACACTATGAACAGATTGTTATGTAGACCTTAATTAATTTGAAGATACATATATCTGAAACAAATTTTAATGGGCTCCCCAGAATTTAGCCATTATTGTATACTTACTACATAAAAATAGAAAAATTCTATTGGGGGCCCTGGGTGGCTCAGTGGGTTAAGTGCCCAACTAGTGATTTCAGCTTAGTTCATGATATCAGGGTCAAAAGATAGAGCCCCAATTTGGGCTCCACGCTCAGCAGGGAGTGTGCTTCAGATTCTCTCCCCCCTCTGACACTCCCCAACTCATGTTGATGTGTGTACTCTCTAAAATCTAAAAAAAAAAAAACGGTTCTAGGACATGAAACATAATGCAGTATCTTTACATAATCAGTTTTTGAGTGATTATGTGAATGATAAGTATGAGTGAATGATAAAAATGATAAAAATGATTAAAAAAATCTATCAATGCTTGGCATTATAATTTTAAAACAAACTGCTGTTTATCAAATACCAGCTATCTTGAACATGTACATGTAATTTTTAATATAACTGTACATACTTTATTTCCATGGTACATATGAGAAGACTGGAACTTAGGAAAATTAAGTCTGTGACATAAAGAGTTGTTATAGGGTTTTGATTTAGAATCTATGCCTATAAAGTCAGTTTTCTAGTCTCTATAACGGCTTCACTCTGTTGCTTTCTGAGGCTTGAGAACTTTCCTTCACACTGTAGAGCTTAACTTCGTATAGGCCTACCCATATAGGTTACATTTCCTAGGTAATTACCGAATTTTCCTTTTCCTGGTACTGTGGGGTTATGAAACTTGGGTTTTCTAAGTTGTTGCCCAAATCCACGGAATGGAGCAATCCAAAGAACCATATAGATTTTTGTTGTTGTTGTTCCAGATAAACTCCAGAAGGCAAAAATACCACAAAGGGAATATGTGAGTTGTACTTTTGTTTCACATTTTTCCAATCTATTGAATAAGGTGTTAGTCTCAATTCAGTATGTCTGTGTAGGCTTCCTGATATTTCTTCTGTAAGATCTTAGGCAAGTGTGGCAACGCAGAGAAATAAATACCTGTATTTGTTTTAAGCTGCTATTTATTGGACTGTAGGGAGAATTAGTTGGGATGATAGGTGTTAGAATTTGCCGCTGCTTTGGCTTAAATCTAACAGTAAAAATAGGATTCTACATATATGAAATAATATGGTACCCCCTAGCAAATGTGTCAAAACCATTAACCTGGGTATATGTCATGATGTCAGTTGATTTAGAATGTATCTTATCCCTGTTTTCTCCTTTCTCTTCTCCTCCCCTCCCTTTTTTCTTCCTTTTTTTTTTTTTTTTCCTTTTTTAATTTTTTCTTTCATAACAAAATATCTCTGGGGGCTCAGGGCATAATTCAGAGAATAGTCTAAATAAAGGCAAGAAAAGTGTGAAATACTGGTGGGACGAGACCCAACCTTCCTTGAGAGGACTGGGTTAGACCCTCTGCCCAACTGACCGATACTTAGAGCAATCATATCTTGCGTTCTTTATTTGTGATTCTCATACTATCCCCCCCCCCCCCAATTGGATTTTCTGATCTCTCCCTAATTATCTTTCTCTTTCACCCTTGGAGATGCAGAATCATGATGGTTGTAAGGAAACTGTGCAAGAGACAAAAACTAAATGATCTATGATTCGGCATAAGCAAAACTTCTAGTATATTTATGTGGACTGATTAAAGCCAGCCTATAGTAGTAGGTACGAGTATAGAACGTGGGACCAGAAAGAACAATCTTGTATCTTACTATGGTCACTAATTATCTGAATCAACTTGTTCTCAAGTCTTTGGATCTTAAAATGAAGATCATAGAACACCTCACAGAGCTGGTATCATAACAAGAATTCAAATAAGAAGATAGTATATAGTATTCTGATTTTTTCTTTTCCCCAGAGTAAGTATTACATAACAGCTAGCTCCATTAAGATGAGTGTTTTTCCAGAGAGACCTTATCTGCTATTAGATGAGGCAAACTGTGATGGTCAGTGAAAGCTTAGGTACATCTTTGCTGTAAGTACACCCTGGGAAAGCAGAACTGTTGCAAGTCATGATGTGCCTCTTCTGTGTCCCTGCTTATTCTTTTACTTATTAGATTACCTAGATCCCACTGAATATCACCAATCGCAAGATCCTGTAGATCAGGGATACTAGAGGATTTTTGAGGGCTTGTCCATAACAGGGTTTCTTAGACCAGTTTGCTACTCATGAAGCAAAATGCAAAGAGTTGCTTCCTTCACTGCAAGAAGTTCCTTCCTTCACTCATGGCTATACACAACTCTTCTTGCCTTTTACCTTTTCCTCATCCTTGTATGTCCCACCTGATAATCTCAATAAAAAACATGCTTTCCTTTGGCTTCCAGTTAGCTCTGACAAACCCTTCATTAAGGTTTTTCCATGAGTCCTCACCAGAATGGCCACCTGCAATGCTCCCTGCCTTCACCTCCCTGTAGTATCTGAAATATATAATCATCACCTTCATGTGTAAGAGCCCCAAACCTTGAGGATGTGTGTGAATTCTTTTCACCCTCTCTTTGTACCTAAAGTACTAGCTTTGAAGCACAGAGCACAATACATGATCTTTTTATTTCCCTGACTTGGGTTTCTTAGACTGCTTCTATAGACGTCCATTTCTTTTTTTTCCTCCACATCTACTCCTTAGTTCTCCTCTCGTCTGAGTTGGCAGAAGTAGCTTGCTTCCATGGAAGAACTCCTAGTCCTTTTCCTGCTATGTAAGCCAGCTTCATAGCCTCATCTGAGCTTGTAAGCTCATGTGTGAGAGTCTCCTCTCTTCTTCCGGAGGGCAGCCCACCTTCTATTTTATAGGGAGGTACCCACTTTTCCAAGGACTCAGAATTCCCCGTTAACTATATATGACTTGTTCTTTTTAGAAAGCTAAATGGAAAATACTTTCTCTTGGAATGCCTGAGTAGCTCAGTTGGTTAAGTGTCTGCCTTCAACTCCGGTCATGATCCCAGGGTCCTGGGATCAAGTCCTGCATCTCCTGCTTCTCTGCCTGCTGCTTCCCCTGCTTGTGTGGTCTTTCTCACACACAAATAAATAAAATCTTAAAAAAAAAAAAAGGTACTTTTTCTTTCTAGATACATTCCCATTTCTGTGGCAGTAGTTGTATATGCACTGGTCCCTTGATTAACTTTCAGATTCCTTTGGGGAATCAAATGGTATCTTATTCATATTTTTATTATCCTATAATACTGAACATATATGCCTTGCACAGAATAAGAAATTTTATTTGTTTATTTTAAGGAAACATGAGTTGGTGAGAGGATACCAGTTTCTAAACTAAAGAATTAAGTAGAATCCTTCACCACTGATTATCATTCCCCCATAAAAATTAAATGTTTTGGGTTAGATCCTTATTTCTCCATTTTTCTATTGCTGGAAAAAAAATATTTTGAATTAATTTCAGATTAGATACATTGAACTTCTGTGTTCTAGATTTGTCTTATAGTTCCATCCGAAGGGTGAAAGAAATCTGAGAACGAGAATTACAGAATAAAAGTAATCTTTATCTCATTGCTGGACAATGCCTCAAATTCTGTTCTATCAGAGTTTTGGTCAGTGAAAAGATTTTCTTTTTACATAATAGACCACAACATGGATGCATTTTCATTCTCAGAATGGGCCATATATACTGAGTGGCATTGAGTGATTTTTCAACCCCTTTTGAATTTGTTTCAGCACATGTAAATTGATGGATGGAGATGTTCATCTCTCATACACGTAGAGATTGTCATGAAGATCAAATAATGCATATGAAAGCATTTTCTAAACTGTAAAACTCCTTTTAAGTGTAAGATCTTATTGTAATTTGGGACTTGTAAAATTATACAACACCCAAACTTGAAACTCTATTTAAATGCAATGGATAAGCTGTAATTATCTGCATAGTTGTTAGTCTGTTGGAAGTGTTATAAAACCAGGAGGTTTATACCCTTTGAGAATAACTACAAAAAGTAATCTCTGTTCTAGAAGGACCTTTGCTCTAGGATTATTAGCTCACAGTATGAATTTCATGTAACTTTTGACCTATTTTAGAATATGTAACTACCAGATTTTCAAAAAAAAGTGAAATTAGCATTGCAAATCCAGCATTCCTACTCAATTGCATCTCAAGAATCATGGTGATCTGAGCAAATTAATGCTTTTAAACCTGAAAAAATTTGAAACTGTTAAGTTTAAAGTCTTCTTCAGAATTAGGAAGGGCAATCTGATTCTTCAGTTAATCAATCTGATAAATTATAGGGCATAATTATATGCCTATGAGGATTTTATTCATTTATCATAAGGAACAGGAGGGAAAACCATTTCATACAGCAGAAAGAGAAGTGGAATTTTCATTAGAGAACTCAAATTTGAGTCTTAACTATAGTTTAGTTTCTGGGTAAACGACTTTAATCAGTGAATTTCAATTTCCTCAATTACTGAGTTGTTTGACAATCAGATGAAATGATTCACTAAGTCCATGTATGTACTTACATGTTTATGTATAATTGTTTGCAATGATAAAAGCAGGGTAATGTTTCCCATTGATGAAGGAGACACAGAAGTTACGTAACATAGGTGTATACCAAGGAAAAAATGTGTTGAAAGAATAACAGGCAAAGCTGTCTGAGAGAAGAAACAGAAGCCTGTTGGTGGAGGGCTTTGTAAATAATGCTAATGGGGTTGGATCTTATTCCTTATGTGATGGAAAGGATATGAGAGTTTTTCTTTGATTTGGGGTTTTTTTTTGTGGGGGGCTTATTTTTGTTTTTATATTGTTGGGTTATTTGGGGGGAGGGGGTAGAATTTAGTGATTCATTATATATATATATATAATCACCCAGTGCTCATCACAATAGGTGCTCTCCTTAATACCCATCCTTCACTTAGCCCATCCACCACCAACCTCCCCTCTAGCAACCCTCAGTTTGTTCTCTGTAGTTAAGACACTCTCATGGTTCGCCTCCCTTCTTTTCCCTCTCCCCTTATGTTCATCTGTTTTGTTTCTTAAATTCCACATAGGAGTGGAATCATGTGGTATTTGTCTTTATCTGACTTGTTTTGCTTAGCACAATACATGCTAGCTCCTTCTACATCATTGCAGATGGCAAGATCTCGTTCTTTTTGAAAGGATTCTTGTAGAAAATTGAAATGGTAGTATTTTTTTTTTTTTAATTTAGCTAGCTCAAAGTCACAATGGACTTAAAAAGTGAATCATACTGCTGTCACATTTCATGTCACTGCTTTAAAACATTAATGTCTTTTCAACTTAGAATAAAACTAAATGAGGTATCATGATCTATAAGGAGATACTGCTGATCTGGTCTCTACCATTCCCAGCTAAGCTACTCTTGTGCCTTGCTGAGTACATTCACTCTCACACTCCCTGAACATGGCCAAGCCCTTTCCCATCTGCTAGCACATGTCCTTGCTATTCACTCTGCCAGAGATCCTCTTCTCCATCTGATTGTGCTGAGTCACCAAAACATTACCTCCTCAGATACACCTTTCCAGACACGCTTTCCTACTACATTCTCCCTAATTTACAGTTTTATCACAGTATCCCATTAAAATTAAGTTTGCAGAGGACAAGACTAAAGGCAGGGAGGAAACTAAGATGATTTTATAGTCCGTATAAGAAACCATGTGTTTTGAATTGGTGTTAACCTCCTGCTGGCAAGACCCTTTGAGGTCTGAGGGATTTTCTATAGTGTGTTTTATAAGAAAATGAGTCCAGTGCAATTCAGTGAGTACTTAGTAAATACATACTATATTTTTGGCATAATAATAAATTACTACTATTAAAATTGTTTTCCATGTGTAATGAATTTATGACAAGCGGCCCCCCTGTTTGGTCTTCAGCATGGCATCACACTCTTGCTGCTGCGCATTGGCTGCCAGACTCTCAGAGCCATTGGCCATAATTGAACTTGTGCATTAACTTTGTGTGATGTATCAAGATGCTGTGCATCTTAAGTGATACTGGCTAAGGATAAAATGGATTAATGTTAACAGTTGCAGTGGGTTGCTACTTAGTAGGATAGACTCATGATAGATATTTGTAGGGTAGATATTGTAAGGTAGCAACTTATAAAATTTTACATTTTCTTCCTTGGAACATATGCTGGATAATGACAATTATCAGAAAAAGTGATACTATGACTTTTTTATATTACATGCAGTCAATTGGCAAACATGATTTAAATTATTAGTTTTTGATATCTGTCCAGTGTTTTGATGGACAGTGATGCTCTGGTATATAATAAAGTATGTTCAAATTTATTTTGCACCCAATATAACTTCACATAAATATCACATAATTATGCAAGAATCTATTGCATTATTGATCACTGAAAAGATTTATCAGGTTACTGAATTTTTCTTTCCTGTTATTTAAATGCTTCCATTGTTCAAATTACTCAGAAGCAGACTTCCCTCACATTGATGGTACCATTATCCATATGCTTTCAAGCACTTTGAAAATAGCTATCCTTCCTTTCGAGGATATGGGGGAAGGGTTGGAATAAATGTTTCTCTGCTGTCTAGATACTGTTGAATATAAAAGTATTTTGGATTATGGGATTTCTGTGCCAGAATGGAGCACCAGATCCTGAGTTCCTGAGACATCTGTGTGTTCCTTAATAATGGCATTTTTTGTGAGTATTTATGAAGTGTAGGACTATCTGAAATGTGGAGCCCAAAGCCAATTATGCTCTTACCTGGATCTAAAGTAGTAGTAAATAAAGCAATACTTAATGGTATTACAGAGACAGGAACACAGGAAATGTAGAATTATGTAACAAGGTATTGGAAGCTAGGCATCCAATGAGAAAGTAACTCTTCCCACTGGAAGAAAACAACAACACAACAGTACAGATAGAGAATTATTCTTGGATAAAGACACAGCTGACCAAGAAATTCCCGACATAATTGTAGATGAGTCAGGTGTGGCCATTTTTAAAGATTCAGATCTTAGGGATCTAGTCCTGAAAACTCTAACTCAGAAAATTTAGGTTGAGGTTCAGAAATCTTTTTCTACAAAATCTTAGTATGATATTAATGCCATCTGTTTGGGAACCATATTGTAAATTATGATGAGAGGGGAAACTTTAAGAGGTGAGCAAACAAAGAAGAAAAATCTATCAGGATATTAAATTATGGAGAGCCAGAATTTTATAGGATAGAACTGAAGTGGGTTTTTAGAATTAATACCAAGCAATTGTATTCCAAATTAATCCTAGAAGGAACAACAACAAAACAAACTAACTAAATAAATAAATATTTTTTAAAAAATAAAAGTTTTTAAATTAAAAAGGAAGTGACCAAACCTACCAGAGAGGGCAAAGACTTTAAACTAAAACAGCAACAACAACAAACAACATAGAGAGGAGTCCTGTTTTAAGAAGCCTAAGAAGCAGATTCTGGCCAGAGAATAGTAATAGATGATCAGGGGGAAAAGGCACATTTAATTCTGTTTAAAAATTTTGGAGAATAAGTTAAGATCTTCACAAAGAAAGCAATGGTTTAACTGGACTTGAAGAAAACACCATTAATGGGTAAGCAAGTTTTTTGGATGTGTGTGTGTGTGTGTGTGTGTGTTTCTTTGATACTTCTAATCAAATGAGAGTTATCACTAAAAAACTTCTTATAGTTTAATATTTCCTTAAGAAGATAATTGAGGATTTTAATCTCTTCAGGTCCTCACTTTTGGGCAAATATTTTTATGGAACCTAATTTCTGCCTTTGATTTCTTTCACTTAAACCTCTACAGAATGTTAAATGCTTGAATAGGGGGAAAAAAAAACTGGTACAGGACAACCACACATATTAAAAGCTCTTAAGATCCTAATGGAGCCATATTTCTATGAAGTTTGAGAAATTTAAAATAACATTAAGAGGGGAAGAAGGGGCTCCTGAGTGGCTCAGTGGGTTAAAGCCTTTGCCTTCAGGTTGTGGTCCTGGAATCAAGCCCCACATCCAGCTTTCTGCTTTGCAGGGAGCCTGTTTCCCTTCCTCTCTTTCTCTGCCTGCCTCTCTGCCTACTTGTGATCTCTGTCTGTCAGGTAAATAAATAAAATCTAAAAAAAAAAAAAAAAAAAAGAGGGGAGGAAGTTTATGCAGGTAGTGCATGTGATAGGTTGAGTGACTCAAGTCTGAAAAAAAAACAGTTACTGATAATTTCTGGATTTTTATGACTTCTTGTAGCTTATGTATTTTTTATCATCTCTAGTGAATATAGTCAGAAGAAAAATGATCTAAATTAGGGAACAAGTATTTATATGCCTTAAGAGCTGTACTTGGAGAGAAATAAAATGATAAAAATGGTGAAAATGGCTAGCATTCTTCTATCAGAAGTCATAGACCTATTGGGAAATGGGATTTTCAGTAACTGTACTTATATGAGTCCTCCAAGCAGGAAAAGCTGATCAAGAACAAAGTGTTTGTTTTGTTTTGCTATATCTAATTCAGGTGTTTTATGTGATCCTGGGTGTAAAGATTTGGGTCAGTTACCATTCTGTTCCTTGTAAGAATCCTCCACTTTCTATCATTTTTTTTTTAAATTGTTAGTCAGCATACAGCACATCATTAGTTCTTGATATAGTGTTCCAAGATTGTTTGCATGTAGCACCCAGTGTGCTCTGCAATCTGTGCCCTCTTTAATACCCATCACCAGACTGACCCATCACCCCACCTCCTTCCCCTCTAATACCCTCACTTTATTTTCTCGGAGTCCAGTCTTTCATGGTTTATTCCCCCCTCTGATTACCACCCCCTTCGTTTCTCCCTTCCTTCTTGTAATGTCCTCCATGCTATTCCTTATGTTCCATAAGTAAGTGATACCATATGATAATTGACTTTCTCTGCTTGACTTATTTCACTCTGCATGATTTGCTCCAGTTCCATCCATCTTGATGCAAAAGTTGGGTATTCATCCTTTCTGATGGCTGAGTAATAATCCATTGTGTATAGGGACCACATCTTCTTTAACCATTCGTCTGTTGAAGGGCATCTTGGCTCTTTCCACAGTTTGATTGTGGATATTACTGCTATGATCATTGAGGTGCATATGGGCCTTCATTTTACAACATCTGTATCTTTGGAACAAATACCCAGTAATAAAACTGCCAGGTCATAGGGTAGCTCTATTTTTAATTTTTTGAGGAAACTTCACACTGTTTTTCCAATGTAGCTGCACCAACTTACATTCCTGCCAATCAATTCCCATTTTTCCACATCTTCAACACTTCTTTCTTGCCTTGCCAATTTTTGCCATTCTAGCTGGTGTATGATGGCATATCAATACAGATTTTGATGTGAATTTCACGAGTGGCTACTGATGATGAACATTTTTTCATGTGTCTCTTATCAATTTGTATGTCCTTTTTGGAGAAGTGTCTGTTCATGTCTTCTGCCAATTTTTTTAAAATCTTTTATTTTTTAACATATAATGTATTATTAGACCCAGGGGTACAGGTCTGTGAATTGCCAGGTTTACCACTTCACAGCATTCACCATAGCACATACCTTCCCCAATAACCATAACCCCACCCCTTCCCCCAGGCAACCCTCAGGATTTTTGTGAGATTAAGAGTCTCTTATGGTTTGTCTCCCTCCCCATCCCATCTTATCTCATTTTTTCCTTCCCTACCTCCCAAACTGCTCACTTTGCCTCTCAACTTCCTCATATCGGGGATATCATATGATAATTGTCTTTCTCTGATTGACTTATTTCACTAAGCGTAATATCCTCTAGTTCCAGCCACATCATTGCAAATGGCAAGATTTCATTTCTTTTGATGGCTGCATAGTATTCCATCTTATATAATATACCGCATCTTTATCCATTTATCTGTTGATGGATCTAAGTTCTTTCCATAGTTTGGCTATTGTAGATATTGCTGCTATAAACATTCGGCAGCACGTGCCCCTTCAGACCACTACATTTGTATCTTTAGGGTAAATACCCAGTAGTGTGATTGCTGGGTCGTAGGGTAGCTCTATTTTCAACTTTTTGAGCAACTTCCATACTGTTCTCCAGAGTGGTTGCACCAGCTTGCATTTCCACCAACAGTGCAGGAGGATTCCTCTTTCTCCATATCCTTGCCAGCATCTGTCATTTCTTGACTTGTTAATTTTAGCCATTCTGACTGGTGTGAGGTGGTATCTCATTGTGGTTTTGATTTGTATTTCCCTGATACTGAGTGATATGGAGCACTTTTTTCATGTGTCTGTTGGCCATCTGGATGTCTTCTTTGCAGAAATGTCTGTTCATGTCCTCTGCCCATTTCTTGATTGGATTACTTGTTCTTTGTGTGTTGAGTTTGCTAAGTTCTTTATAGATTTTGGACACTAGGCCTTTATCTGATATGTCATTTGCAAATATCTTCTCCCATTCTGTAGGTTGTCTTTTGGTTTTGTTGACTGTTTCTTTTGCTGTGCAAAAGCTTTTGATCTTGATGAAGTCCCAATAGTTCATTTTTGCCCTTGCGTCCCTTGCCTTTGGCGATGTTTCTTGGAAGGTGTTGCTGCGACTGAGGTCAAAGAGGTTGCTGCCTGTCTTCTCAAGGGTTTTGATGGATTCCTTTCTCACATTGAACTCTTCTATCCATTCTGAGTCTATTTTCATGTGTGGTATAAGGAAATGGTCCAGTTTCATGTTTCTGCACGTGGCCGTCCAATTTTCCCAACACCATTTGTTGAAGAGACCGTCTTTCTTCCATTGAACATTCTTTCCTGCTTTGTTGAAGATTAGTTGACCTTAGAGTTGAGGGTCTATTTCTGGGCTCTCCATTCTGTTCCATTGATATATGTGTCTGTTTTTGTGCCAGTACCATACTGTCTTGATGATGACAGCTTTGTAATAGAACTTGAAGTCTGGAATTGTGATGCCACCAAAGTTGGCATTCTTTTTCAACATTATTCTGGCTATTTGAGATCTTTTCTATTTCCATATAAATTTTAGGATTATTTCTTCCATTTCTTTGAAAAAAGAAAGGGATTTCGATAGGGATTGCAATAAATGTGTAGATTGCTTTAGGTAGCAGAGACATTTTCACAATATTATTCCAATCCACAAGCATGAAACATTTTTCCATTTCTCTGTGTCTCCCTCAATTTCTTTCATGAGTACTTTATAGTTTTCTGAGCACAGATTCTTTGCATCTTTGGTTAGGTTTATTCTTTGGTAGCTTATGATTTTGGGTGCAATCATAAATGAGATTGACTCCTTAATTTTTCTTTCTTCTGTCTTGTTTGTGTATAGAAATACAAGTGATTTCTGTGCATTGACTTTATATCCCAACACTACCAAATTCCTGTACAAGTTCTAGCAGATTTGGAGTGGAGTCTTTTGGGGTTTTCCACATAAAATATCCTATCATCTGCAAAGAGTGAGAGTTTGACTTCTCCTTTGCTGATTTGGATGCCTTTAATTTCTTTTTGTTGTCTGAATGCTGAGGCTAAGACTTCTAGTACTATGTTGAATAGCAGTGGTGATAATGGACATCCCTGCCATGTTCCTGACCTTAGTGGAAAAGCTCTGTTTTTCTTCATTGAGAATGATATTCGTGGTGGGTTTTTCATAGATGGCTTTGATGATTTTGAGTTATGTACCCTCTATCTCTGCACTTTGAAGAGTTTTGATCAAGAAAGGATCTATACTTTGTCAAATGCTTTTTCAGCATCTATTGAGAGCATTATTTGGTTCTTGTTCTTCTATTAATGTATAGTATCACATTGATTTTGCAGATGCTGAACCAAACTTGTAGCCCTGGGATAAATCCTACTTGGTTGTAGTGAATAATCCTTTTAATGTACTGTTGGATCCTATTGTCTAGCATTTTGGTGAGAATTTTCGCATCTATGTTCATCAAGAATATTGGTCTGTAATTCCCTTTTTGATAGGATCTTTGTCTGGTTTTGGGATCAAGGTAATTCAGGCCTCATAAAATGAGTTTAGAAGTTTTCCTTCCATTTCTATGTTTTTGTAACAGTTTCAGGAGAATAGGAGTTAATTCTTCTTTAAATGCATGGTAGAATTCCCATGGGAAGCCTTCTGGCCCTGGACTCTTGTTTGTTGGGAGATTTTTGATGACTCTTTAATCTCCTTACTTGTTATGGGTCTGTTCAGGTTTTCTATTTCATCCTGGTTCAGTTGTGGTAGTTTATGTCTCTAGTAATGCATCCCTTTCTTCCAGATTGTCAAATTTGCTTGTGTATGTTTGCTCATAGTATGTTCTTATAATTGTTTGTATTTCTTTGGTGTTAGTTGTGATCTCTTCCCTTTCATTCATGATTTTATTTATTTGGGTCTTTTCTCTTTTCTTTAGGATAAGTCTGGCCAGGGGTTTATCAATCTTATTAATTCTTTCAAAGAACCAGCTCCTAATTTTATTGATCTATTTTTTTTTGGGGGTTTCTATTTCATTGATTTCTGCTCTGTTCTTCATTAGTTCTCTTCTCCTGGTGGTTTTAGGCTCTATTTGCTGTTCTTTTTCCAGCTCCTTTAGATGTAGGGTTAGGTTGTATATTTGAGAGCTTTCTTGTTTCTTGAAAAAGACTTGTATCACTAAATATTTTCCTCTTAGGATTGCCTTTGCTGTGTCCCACAGATTTTGAACCACTGTGTTTTCATTATCATTTGTTTTCATGAATTTTTTCAATTCTTCTTTAATTTCCTGGTTGACCCATCCATTTTTTAGAAGGATGCTGTTTAGTCTCCATGTATTTGGGTTCTTTCCAAATTTCCTCTTATGATTGAGTTCTAGCTTCAGAGCATTGTGGTCTGAAAATATGCAGGGAATGATTCCAATCTTTTTGTACCAGTTGAGACCTGATTTGTGACTCAGGATGTGATCTATTCTGGAGAATGTTCCGTGTGCACTAGAGAAAAATGTGTATTCTCTTGCTTTGAGATGGAATGTTCTGAATGTATCTGTGATGTCCATCTGCCCCAGGGTGTCATTTAAGGCCTTTATTTCCTTGTTGATCTTTTGCTTGGCTGATCTGCCCATTTCAGTGAGGGGGGTCTTAAAGTCCCCTATTATTATTGTATTATTGTTGATGTGTTTCTTTGATTTTGTTATTAATTGGCTTATGTAGTTGGCTGCTCCCATGTTAGGGGCATACATATTTAAAATTGTTAGCTCTTCTTGTTGGACATTCCCTTTGAGTATGATATAGTATCCTTTCTAATCACTTATTATAGTCTTTGGCTTAAAGTCTAATTTATCTGATATAAGTATTGACACCCCAGCTTTATTTTGATGTCCATTAGCATGGTAAATTGTTTCCCACCCTTTCACTTTAAATCTGGAGGTGTCTTTAAGTCTAAAGTGAGTTTCTTGTAGACAGCATATTGATGGGTTTTGTTTTTTTATCCATTCTAATTCCCTGTGTCTTTAGATTGGGGCATTTAGCCCATTAACATTCAGGGTAACTATTGAGAGATGTGAATTTAGTGCCATTTAATTGCCTCTAAGGTGACTATTACTGTATATTGTCTCTGTTCCTTACTGGTCTACTACTTTTAGTCTCTGTCTTTGCTTAGAGGACCCCTTTCAATATTTCCTGTAGAGCTGGTTTGGTGTTTACAAATTCTTTTAGTTTTTGTTATCCTGGAAGCTTTTTATCTTTCCTTGTATTTTCAATAATAGCCTAGCTGAATATAGTATTCTTGGCTGCATGTGTTTCTTGTTTAATGCTCTGAATATATCATGCCATTCTTTCTGGCCTGTCAGGTCACTGTGGATAAGTCTGCCAATCTAATATTTTTACCATTGTTATGTTACAGACTTCTTGTCCTAGGCTGTTTTCAGGATTTTCTCTTTGTCACTAAGACTTGTAAGTTTTACTGTTAGATGATGGGGTGTGGACCTATTCTTACTGATTTTGAGCAGGGTTCTCTGTGCCTAACTGGATTTTGATGCTTGTTCCCTTTGCCATATTAGAGAAATTCTCTATAATAATTTGCTCCAATATACCTTCTGCTCCCCGTTCTCTTCTTCTTCTGGAATCCCAGTTATTCTAATATTTTTCATCTTATGGTATCACTTATCTCTTGAATTCTCCCCTTGTGGTCCAGTAGTTTGTCTTTCATTTGCTCAGCTTCTTTATTCTCTGTCATTTGGTCTTCTATGCCACTAATTCTCTCTTCTGCCTCATTTATCCTAGCAGTAAGAGCCTCCATTTTTTATTGTACCTCATTAATAGATTTCTTTATTTCAGCTTGATTATATTTTAGTTCTTTTATTTCTCCAGAAAGGGCTTTTATTTCTCCAGACAGGGTTTCTCTAATATCTTCCATGCCTTTTTCAAGCCCAGCTAGCACCTTAAAAATTGTCATTCTGAACTCTAGATCTGACATATTACCAAGATCTGTATTGATCTGGTCCCTTGCCTTTGGTACTTTCTCTTGTTCTTCTTTTTGTGGTGAGTTTTTCTACATTGTCATTTTGTCCAGATAAGAATATTTGAATTGAGAATAAAGTACTAAAGTACTTTAGTAACAAAGTACTAAAAAGATGGCATAGACCCAGAAAAATGTGTGTTAACCAACTCAGATCCCAAACCATGGGGAGAAGAAATGGGGTAAAAAGTTTTAAAAAATTTGAGGAAGATGGCGGGGAAGTAGGAGGAGGCACCTTTTAAACCTGTACCCTAAAGTGAGCTTATTACCAACCAAAGAACTCCAATCATGCATGAAATCAGCCTGAGATCAGAATCATACACGTCTGGATCTCTACAGAGGCAGAAGACGCCAGCGGGCAGGTAAAGTGGAGTGGGAACAGAGAACTGATATCGAAAGATAAACAAAAAGGAGAGGGAGCCACCAGAGGCGACCGGTTGGAAAGTAATATCCCTAATACAAGCGAGAGTGCCCTGTGTCTGGGGACCAGCATTAACTTGGAGACTGATTGAAAGCACTTCAAAAGAGCAAAGGATTGCGGCGGGGAGAGGTAACTGTGGGAATCGGGGTGGCTAGGGACAGAGGCTTAAGTCCCCGGTCCCAGGACAGCCTCCCCTGGCGCTGAGCCAGAGAGAGTGCAGTGGAGAAACCAGGTCTTGATCCCTAAGCAGTCAGGACACCAGAGAACGCCTCGGGTCTGGCTCCGGTGAGGGGCTGGGAGCCTCACCAGAGGACAGAACGTGCAAGCCCTGCTATACAACCTAAGATGCGCGTGCCCCTCATTCTCCCCTGAAAGAGGTACACAAAGGCCTGGCCAGTGCTCTTTGACCCGCGCCATTGTTTCAGAACCTAAGATGCGCACCCCAAACTCTCCCCTGAAAGAGGTGCTTGAAGGCCCAGCCTGGTGCTTTAGGATCTGTGCCCCATTCTTAGAGCCTGAAACGCATGCACAACCCACAGCTTCCCCTGAAAGAAGTGTGCGCAAGCCGGGTGCTCTTAGACCCAGAAAGAGCAGGCACTCCCAGCCCGGGACAGCGGGAAAATCTCAGCATGCGATTGCTGCTTGGAAACTCTCTGGCTCTCTGGCTGGAGCTGCCCAGACAGCTGCTGCTGCTGTGGTTTTGGGTAGAGCCAAAGATCCTGCGTCCCCAGGGACCGCGACTCAGAACCTGCTCCAAGGGGGAACTTATTTGGGCTCTGCAGCCAGACTGAGGCTTCTCTCTGAGAGGGAGGTCAGGATGCAGTTTGTTTTCCTCTAAAACTACAAAACCCATCAAAAGCAGTAAAGGTAAGAGGAAAATAAAGAAGTGAACAAACACAAAAACCGCCAGAGAACAAAAGCCTGAAAAAAACCAGTTTCCTCAGAGCCCACCTCCTTGAGGGGGATGGGGGGACTTAACTCAGGGAACATCATTGACTGAAAACCCACATGGCAGGCCTCTCCCCCAGAAAACCAACTGAGAAAGGAAAAAAAAAAAAAAGACTACAAGAGAACAACCACCACTACTTCATAGGACAACTTTTCTTTTTAACTCATTCCCACTATTCTGTTTTTTTTTTTTTTAATACAGATAATTTTTTAACCTATTTACCATCACAGTGAGATGTCCAATACATCAAATTCCATAATAACCTTCCAACCTGAACTTTTTGATACATACACCTGTGTTTTTCTTTTGGATTTCTATTTTTTGAATATTTTTAAAAATTTTACTTTAGTAGTCTAGTTTATTCCTTTTTATTTTTATTTTTTAATATTCGTATAGAGTTAAAATTCAAAGTAATCCCCTTTCCCCAATCAATACTACCCCTAGAGATAAACCAATTTTTAATCCCCCTTTATCTTAGGAAAGTTGAGTCATTTAACAAAGATATCAAGATACATCCAGGAAGAATCCAAACAACATTCCTCGCCCACACTGAGAATTTATAACTACTCTCCCATCTTTTTCTTCCACCATTGTTTCTGTGTTTTTGTGTTTGTCCTGATAGTATATAAATCTTGCACTTGGGGTTCTTTTTGACAAGGTTCTTCTTTTATTTGCATATATATATATATATATATATATATATGTATATATATATAATTGCATATATATGTATATATATATATGTATATATATATATATAATTTTTCTCTTGTCATATACTTTTATCAGTCTTTTTGTTTGTCTGTTTTTGTTTGTATACTTCATAAATCTTACCTTGGGGCCCATTTGGGCTGAACCTTCTCTTTCATCTTCCCTTTCTTTCCTGTCTCTCTCTCTCTCTCTCTTTTTTTCTTTTTTCTTTTTCTTTTCTTTTCTCTCTCATATGGGTGGGGAATACTGATTATTCAGAAGTTTTCCAGGGTGCACCTTGACTGCACCATGGTCGATACATCCAGCTACATCTGTTCAGTCATCTCTCACCAAAATGAACTTTTGGGACTTCATCAAAATCAAAAGCTTCTACACAGCAAAGGAAACAGTCAAGAAAACAAAGAGGCAACCCACAGAATGGGAGAAGATATTTTCAAATTACAGTACAGACAAAAGGTTGATATCCAGGGTCTATAAAACCTCCTGAAACTCAACACACTAAAAACATAAAATCATATCAAAAAATGGGCAGAAGATATGAACAGACACTTCTCCAATGAAGACATACAAATGGCTATCAGACACATGAAAAAATGTTCATCATCACTAGCCCTCAGGGAGATTCAAATTAAAACCACATTAAGATATCACCTTACACCAGTTAGAATGGCCAAAATTAGCAAGACAGGAAACAACATGTGTTGGAGGGGATATGGAGAAAGGGGAACCCTCTTACACTGTTGGGAATGCAAGTTAGTGCAGCCTTTTTGGAGAACAGTGTGGAGATTCCTCAAGAAATTAAAAATAAAACTTCCCTATGACCCTGCCATTGCACTCCTGGGTATTTACCCCAAAGATACAGATGTAGTGAAAAGAAGGGCCATCTGTACCCCAATTTTTATAGCAGCAATGGCTACGGTCGCCAAACTGGAAAGAACCAAGATTCCCTTCAATGGATGAATGGATAAGAAAGATGTGGTCCATATACACTATGGAGTATTATGCCTCCATCAGAAAGGACGAATACCCAACTTTTGTAGCAACATGGACAGGACTGGAAGAGATTATGTTGAGTGAAATAAGTCAAGCAGAGAGAGTCAATTATCATATGGTTTCACTTATTTGTGGAGCATAACAAATAGCATGGAGGACATGGGGAGTTAGAGAGGAGAAGGGAGTTGGGGGAAATTGGAAGGGGAGGTTAATCATGAGAGACTATGGACTCTGAAAAACAATCTAAGGGTTTTGAAGGGGCGGGGGGTGGGAGGTTGGGGTACCAGGTGGTAGGTATTATAGAGGGCACGGATTGCATGGAGCACTGGGTGTGGTGCAAAAATAATGAATACGGTTATCCTGAAAATAAAGTTTAAAAAAATTTAAAAAATTATATATACATATATATATGTGTGTATATATAGGACTAGTGCCTAGAACAGAGCCCAGAGCCACCTACTTAATTATGGGAGTATTTTGGTCTCTTAGAAGAACCTACCACCCAAAATTTTAAAGAAAAAAACATGTATATATGCACATACATATGTGTGTATATATACACAAAAACAAGGGTAAACATGATGAAGGGATGGATTATGACTGTAAAGATGAAAAATTTTTTAAAAATTCTAAAAAAGAAGTTGATAAAATAAGTTGTTGGGAAAAGAAAGGAAAAGAATGTGGAGAGAATTTGTTTAGGTTGGAGGCTAGAACAAACACTGTGCTAGATTTACGGTATATTTTGATCTATTAGAAGAAGTTGTATCCCAAATTTTTTTAAAGAAACCCTTTGTGCATACAAAAATAAAGTGAGATACAATGAAGGATAAAATAGGACTATAATAATGAAGGTTCAAAAACATTTTTTTAAGAAAGGTATTGTTAAGATAAAGTAGTTTATAAAACGTTAAAAGATGAAAGAATAAAAGATTAAAAAATTAGAATAAGAAAAAAAAGTAAAAAAAATTAATTAACTTTGCAAGACTAAAGAATAATGGGGAGAAAGCCACGAATCCCATGCTTTGCTTTCTCCTCCTCTGTAATTCCGCTGTTCTCCTTGATCAGTGAGCGTGGTCTTGGCTGGATGTTCTTGCTGATCTTCTGGGGGAGGGGCCTCTTGTAGTAATTCTCAAGTGTCTTTGCCAGAGGCGAATTGATCAGCCCTTCCCAGGGGCTGGGCTAAGTAGTCTGCTCAGTTTTGCTCTTGGAAGCTTTTGTTTCTTGAACACTTTCCATAGAGCTCTGGAGGACAAGAATGAAAATGGTGGCCTCCCAGTCTCTGGCCTGGAGTCGCTGAGAGCTCCTCAGGAGAGGGCCCCACTCCTCAGTGTGCCCTCGGAGAAAAGAGCTCAATCACTCCCATCTCCCTGGTCTCCAGCCATGCTCCGAGTTCACCCATCCTGTGACCGAGCATGTGTCACATGTGTCTCTGGCACAGAGCCCTGCCTGGAGTCTCCAAACCTAGCAGATCCCTGCTGCTCTTTTGGGGGGGAGTGTCTCCCTGGATCTGCCACTTGTGGGGTCCCTGCTCAAAGAGCAGTGTTCTGACTGTGCCATCGATCACAGTTTAAGATAACCTCAAACTGAGAGCTCACTCCTCAGGTCTATCTCTCTAGCCGGCTTCCCCACTCTAATATCTGCAAGCTCTGTGACACTTAGACACCCCCATCCTTCTGTGACCCTGTGGAACCTGAGACCATGTTGTCCCTGCAGGGCTCCACCCCCACTTAGCCACTGGAGCAATATCCCTCAGTGGAGCAGACTTTTAAATGTTCTGATTTTGTGCTCTGTTGCTCCACTGCTTGCTGGGAGCTGCCTCCCCAACCTGTGTATCTTCCCGTCACTTCAGATTCACTTATCCACAGGTTCTACATTTCAGAAAGTGGTCAATTTTCTGTTTCCATAAGTATTGTTCTTCAATCTTCTGTAGGAATTGTAGGCATTTGGAACTATTTATCTGATCTCCTGCTACCTGATGTCATCTTAGCCTGCTACTCCTCCACCATCTTTACTCCTTCAGTTCACCTTAAAGATTTTATTTATTTATTTGACAGAGAAAGAGATGGCAAGATAGGGAACAAAAGCAGGGGGAGTGGGAAAGGGAGAAGGAATACTGAGCAGGAAGCCTGATGTGGGGCTCAATCCCAGGACCCTGGGATCGTGACCTGAGCAGAAGGCAGATGCTTAAAATCTAAGCCACCCTGGTACCCCTTCTGCCAATTTTTTGACTTGATGATTTGTTTTCTGGGTGCTGAGTTTGAGAAATTCTTTATAGATCTTGGATAATAGCCCTTTGTCTGCAGTGTCATTTGCAAATATCTTCTCCCATTTCATGGGTTGCTTCTTTGTTTTGTTGTTTCCTTTACTGTGTAGAAGCTTTTTGTGTTGATGAAGTCCCAAAAGTTCATTTTTGCTTTTGTTTTCTTTGCCTTTGGAGATGTGTTTTGAAAGAAGTTGCTGCGGCCGATTTTGAACAGGTTACTTCCTATGTTTTCTTCTAGGATTTTGATTGATTCTTATCTCACATTGAGATCTTTCATCCATTTCTAGTTTATTTTTGTGTATGGTGTAAGAGAATGGTCTATTTTCATTCTTCTGTATATACCTGTCCAATTTTCCCTGTACCATTTATTGAAGAGACTGTTTTTTCCATTGGATACTTTTCCTGCTTTGTCACAGATTAATTTCTTGTCCTTTCATAAGTGATGTCCACTTCTTTCAACTTATCACAGAAAAAACTTCTAAAGTATTAAATCTTCCTTGATTATGTTTTCTTTCATTAAGATCAATAGTATTGCTTTATTTTACTATTTCTAAGTGCTGTATAGCATTTGACATGTGTATATCACATTTATTCATTTCTCTAATAATGGACAATGATGTTGCATCATACATTATCTTACTACAAACACCATCCTTAAGTATGGCCCCTTCTAAGAACTATGCAGTAAACTCCCTTAAACAATTCTCTCTTGGATACATACATATACAAGAATAATGCAATATAATAAGATATTTATATTGTATAAAATACTGCTAGATTCTTTCTATAACTCCTGTTTTAGATTAAAAATTTTTTTTTTTTAATTCTGGGTCATTAACATACAGTGCAATATTGGCATCAGGAGTAGAATTCAGTGATTCCTCACTTACATACAATACCCAGTGCCCATCATAACAAGTTGTGTCCTTAATACCCATCACCCATCTTAGCCTATCTTTCATCTACCTTCCTCCATCAACCATCAGTTTGTTCTCAATCACTGACTCTTTTATGGTTTCTCCCCCATGCTTTTTCCCCTTCCCATATGTTCATCTGTTTTGTTAAATTCTACATAGGAGTGAAATCATATGGTATTTAACACTGTTTGTTGGGAATGCAAACTGGAGCAGCCACTCTGAAAAAACCGTATCGAAATCCCTCAAAAAGTTAAAAATAGAACTACCTTGTGATCCAGCAATTGCACTACTAGGTATTTGCCCAAAGAATACAAAAGTGTGTATTTAGAGGGGCACATGAACCTTGACGTACACAGCAGCATTACTAACAATACCCAAAGTAGGGGAAGAGCCCAAATGTCACCAATTGATGAATAGATGTGATGAAAAGAAGTGATACATGTTACAATGTAATATTGCTCAGCCACCAAAAAGAATGAAATCTTGACATTTTCCACAGTGTAAATGGAACTGGAATGTATTATGCCAAATAAAATAAGTCAGAGAAAGACAAATACCATATGCTGTATTAGTTTAAATGGCCATTAACAGTGTCTATCAATATAGTATCTGTCAATGCTAATGGTCTACTTTCTAATTTTTGTCCTTCTGGTGGGTGTAATGTGTTGCAACAAAATTCAAATATTCACTTATCTAGGTATAAATGAGGTTGATAATTTCTTTCTGTAGCTGTTTACTATTTAGGCTTTTCTTTGAATAATCTATTCATAGACCTTTGTTTCTATTAGATGTTAATTTCAATATTCTGGGTGCTTGTCAAACTGTTCAGTTTTAGACTTATTGTAGATACTTATTTGATATCTACTCATAATAAAAATTCTAGGAAAGAATTATTTTGTCTTATCACCAGTATAAATATAACATCTTTGTGCAAGAAAAGAAATCCATGTGTTATGCTGAATGGAAGACTTGTCTTCCATATAAAACTTCCATACAGTAAAGCCCAAGTTTGTCATGTGTACTTGCTACTTCTGTAGCCAATTATATTTACTTCCCTATTATTTCATAAGAATACAAATTCATTTGGGAATCATCATTTAATTCAAGACTAGAATTCAATGAGTAGTTGAAAATTTTTTTAAAATTTGGTTCAGTGCCTGTCAGATAGCAAGGCTACTTAAAGTTGAATGTCTTCACATCTCTCTACCCACTTTCTCTATATAAACCTGTATCAATGAGAAAAAACATTGTATTCTATCAATGCCTCTAAAGGAGTATATCAAATTATATCACATTATCCATTCTTAGACTCTTCCTGGGATACATAGTATGTTAAAATTTGTGAATTTTATGGAATTAGAGAAATAAGACACAGCTGAGTCAGCTCCAGAATCTGTAATGAAGTTAAGCACACCCAGTATAGAAAAGAAGATAGGGAGCTTGTGGGTAGTAAAACACAAACTTACTCCAATGCAGATAAAGAAAATGCAGAGAAAATCCACAGGACAAGAAGGGGAGTTTTTTGTTTTGGTTTTTTTTTTTTTTTTTTTTTGAAAAATTTTGGAGCAAGAAGAGGTGATAATTAAGAAATGGGAGGTATGGTGATGAAGGAGTGGAACTATTTGATCAGTCATAAGATCAGAAGGAATAGGAACAACACCCATCTACCAATCTCCCCCAAAATTATGACATTAATTAAAGAACTTACGTATTACATTAGGAAAAGAGGCTGTTCTCAAATCTCTTAAAGCCTAGTAAGTCACCCAAAACAGTTAACCAGTCTACATACAAATACAGCTCTGGTCAGGAAAATAGGATATTCAAAAACAAAAAGATAAAAATGGCATCCATTAAAATGGACTATAAGAAAAGAGAAAATGAAGATGAAGACATTCCAGCTTAAAATTCTCTGCCAACTTCTATAAGATTGAAACAGAAGAAAATTGTATGCAAGTCTGTGAACTCAGATATTAGAGGAATATTTGGAGGTAAAAACTGGCAAACAAAATCAAATATTAAACCAGAAATTAAAAATGTAATAATTGGGCCAAGAAAGCGGGGGGTGGGAGGGTGGGGTGAGAAGAGTTGTTTGAAATCTTTTCATTTTCACTATTGAAATCTTAAAAATAATTTACAAGAGATCATAGACTTGATTAAAAATTGAATGTCAAGAGAAGTTGTGAAAATCAGCCTTAGAAGTGAAATGAAGTAAAAATGAGAAGGAAAGACACAGAAGATAGGCAATGAATTTCCAACATATGTGTAGCTGAAGTCCCTAAAATTAAAAATAAAATCAATTGATTAAATTATGAAAGAAAACTCTAGAATATGGTTATTCAAAAATATACCTTGAAAGCATCTAGCATGTAACCAGGGAAATTAATGCAGGGCAATACACTACAAAACCTATCCTATTAAAACTATTAGCAATTAGGTTGCAGTTTGCAGAGCTTTCTGGAAAATTACACTGTCACAAAGAAAATTAGAACATTATTGGACTTTATAGCAGCAAGGTACAAACTGAGGCAATATTGAACTGTAGCTGGAAGGAAAAAAAGCTAGACAAAGTGAGAGATAAGTGAAACTTTTCATTAGCTACAATGTTAAGGATCTGGATATATATATATCTCTCCAAAGAATCTTATACACATAACATAAAACCTAATGAAACAAGTCCATGGATGTTTGGTAAGAAATAGAATCAAAGCATGAGCTTACAGATATTCATAGTTTTGAGTTTTGGAACTAGGTTATACTTTATGTATTAAAAAAAAAACATATTTCCATGAATAAAGGGAAATAAACCCACTAAATTTTTATACTAATATAAATGATAACAAGTATAAATAAAAATACAAGCCAAAGTAGTTAAATTTTATACTGCTCAGATCTAATCTTAAAAGGTCTTAAGAGAAAGTGCCTAGGTGGCTCAATAGTTAAGCCTCTGTCTTTGGCTCAGGTCATGATCCCAGGGTCATGGGATCAAGGCCACGTTGGGTCTCTGATGGGCGGGGAGCCTGCTTCCCCCCCTCTCTCTGCCTGCCTCTCTGCCCACTTGTGACCTCTTTCTCTCTCAAATAAATAAATAAATTCTTAAATATATATATATATATATATATATATATATATATATATATATATATATATCAGGAGTTATTTTACTTCATGTAGATTTGGTTTTGATGCTTCTATTAGTGTAGCAATCAATTATATATATTTTTGGATCAAGTGTATAAGCCTATTAATGAGGACCTGGCATCTCACTGTTGGAGGAAGGAGACTAGAAAAATAAGCAGAGCAAGGGGAAAAAAACCTCTTCATAGAAAATTATCAACTGCTACATGTAGAAGTAATGGTAAAAATAGGAAATTATTTCACAATACCCATTGTAATTGATGTTGGCAGTGAAGATCAGTTTATGCTAATCTGAGAGTATGAAGTCAAATACTCTCAGATTAGTATATCCATGAAAAATAGGATAAACTTACTTTCTTCATAATGGGTCAACTGGTAGTCATCAGAATGACCAAATTTAACATCATTAATGATGGCACAAATTGCCATGATATATCTCCCAAGGTGACAGAATGAGGACAGAGTATCACCCATGTGGTATTCTAGCCAAAAATACCTAACTTGAATATAGTCAGATAAGTAAAGGACAGTGGATCAGGACATTTCTGTAGAAGGCTCAAGTATGTTTAAAAAGAACAACAACAACAAAAGAACAACAACAAAAAAAAAACCCTTAAAACCTAAATAAGAAGGGCTGTGCATAATATAAGCCAACAGATGTTACTCATTTGAAAAGACTGGAGAGAAGTAACAGTTAATGAGAAACATTGATTAGAGATTAGGAGACTGCTAACAAGGTTATTTGGGGACAGTTGTAGAAATTTGGATATGAATTTGTGTCCTTTATATAGAAATTAGGTTTGTAACAGAGTTAAATATCTTGAGTGAATAGACTTTACTGTGGTTTTTAAGATAACTTTTTGTTCTTAGAGATATGCAGAAGTATTTAGGGTTGAGTGTCCGTCCTGATGTCCACAACTCTTCTCAAATGGTTCATCTCCACCCCCAAAAATGTTTCTATCTTGAGAGGTGGTCATGAATAAAGGTAACTACATGAAAGTTAATTGCATAAGTCTTACAATTTTTCTATATATTTCAATGTTTAAAAAATAATTTGGTTAAAGTAGTAAATATTACTACTTGTATAAGTAAGAAATTACATGTATAACTAAGAAATGTCACAAAGGCAGTTGTAAAAATTTTTTTCTTCCCTTAATAGTAGGAATGATGAAGATAGTGCTTAACACATAGTAAGCATTAGGTTCTTAAATACATTATCAGTTAAAATTCCCTGTGAACTTAAGAGGTAGGGAATGTTCCTATTTTATAGAAGAAACTGAGCACAAAATGATTAAGGAACTTATTCAAGATTACATAGCTATACTATTTAAGTAACATGGCTCAGTTGAGAACTTCTCAAATCACAAATGGCACATGTTTGGAGTGATCTAATTGTAGTATCAGCATTGATTTGCACAGGGCCATTATATGTAACATATATGCATGTGCATGTATATCTGCATATCTATAAGCATATATGTATTTATGCACACATACATGCATATACATGTCACCAGGACATGAAGTGGATATCTATACCACTTGTTTCTAATGTGCATGTTAAAGACCACTGGTCAAGGCATATAGTTGAGAACAAAAGGCTAAGGAGCAAAGAAAATAAATATTGTTTATTTGACTGGCGTGAATGTTAGTTTGATACTCGGGAGCCAGAAATAGTTGTTGGGTTAGCTTAGTAATATTGAGATAAATTTTTCATTCATTTATTCATTCCATGTCAACATGCATTTGGGTGCCCATGTGCTATGTATTGTGGTAAAAACCATGATAATATTGGTGAGTAAATAATTCTGTCTTTGCCCTCAACCATTCCATAGACTCTATAAATATGTTATATTTGTTGCCACTGTTATGAATTAGAATTATCAAATTATGAGTACAGGAAACTCTCAAGCCATTAGTTGTCAGGGAAAATTTTATTTAGAAAGATAGCATAATCTCAACAAGGAGTAGGTCAACCAAGAAACCCAGGAAGAAATAAAGTGCATGGAAACAAAAGAAAGTGAAAACACAATGATCCGAAACCTTTGTGAATGCAGCAAAAGTGGTTCTAAGAGGAAATTCATAGCAATACAGGCTTACCTCAGGAGGTAAGAAAGATCTCAAACAATCTACCCTTACATCTAAAGGAGCTTGAAAAAATAAAACTCAAAACCAGCAGAAAGAAGGAAATAACGATTACCACAGAATTAAGTGGTATAGAAACTAAGAAAACAGGTCAGCAAAGCTGGGAGCAGGTTCTCTGGAAGCATGAACAAAAATGCCAAACTTCTAGCTAAATGTCAAAAAAAAAAAAATCACAAATGAAAGAGGAGAAATAACTGACACCACAGGAACACAACTGTAAGAAAACATTATAAAAAAACTGTTAGACAACTTAGAAGAAATGGATAAAGAAGATAAAGATAAAGAAAAAATGGATAAATTCCTAGAAGCCTATACCTACCAAAACAAGCAAAAGAAATAGAAAATTTGAACAAACCCATTACCAGCAAAGAAACTGAGTCAGTAAACAACAACAACAAAAACTTCTAATAAACAAAAGTCCAGTACCTGATGTTTTCAGAGGTGAATTCTACCAAACATCTAAAGAGTTAATACATACGGTCTTCAAACTACTCCAAAAAATAGAAGAAAAACTTGCAAATTCATTCTTTAAGGCTAGTATCACCCTGATTCCAAAACCAGAAAAAGATCCCACAAAAAATAACTATAAGCCAATATCTCTGATGAACATAGATACAGAAATGCTCAATAAAACACTATCAAACCAAGTCCAATAGTACATTAAAAAAAATTATTCGAGATCAAGTGAGAATTATTCCTGGGATGCAAGTGTGCTTCAGTACTTTGCAAATGAATCAACATAATACGTCAGTAAGACAAAGGAGGGAAACCATGTGGTCATTTTCATAGACACAGAAAAAGCGTTTGACAAAGTACTACATCCATTCAAGAAAAAAAACCTTCAGCAAAGTAGGTTTAGGGGAAAATTACCTCAACATAATAAAGGCCATCTTTTGGGGGGAAAAACACCCACAGCTAACATCATCCTTATTGGGAAAAAAAAAAAAAACAGCTTTCCCCCTAAGGTCAGGCACAAGACAGGGATGTCCACTCTTCACCATTTTTATTCAACATAGTACTGGAAGTTCAAGCCATAGCAACTGGACAATAAAAAGAAAAGGCATCCAAATTGCTAAGGAAGTAAAAGTTATTTGCCGATGACATGACCCTATATGTAAAAGATCCTACAGTTTCCACTAAAGAGCTAGAACTGATAAATGAATTCAATAAAGTATGGGATACAAAACCAATGTGCAGAAATTGGTCGTATTGCTATACACTAATGAAGTGGCAGAAAGAGGAATTCAGAACACAATTTCTGGGGCTCCTGGGTGACTTAGTTGCACATCCGACTCTTGGTTTTACCTCAGGTCATGGGTTTGAGCCTTGTGTTGGGTTTCATGCTCAGCAGGGAGTTTGCTTGAGATTATCTCCCTTTCTGTTTCTCCCTGCCCTGTGTACATGCTATCTAAAAATACATAAATCTAAGAAAAATCCCTTTATGATTGCACTAAAAACAATATACCTAAGAATAAACCTAACCAAAGAGGTAAAAGACCTGTGCTCTGAAAACTGTAAAATACAGATGAAAGAAACTGAAGAAAACAGACACAAAAAAACAAAAACATTCCACACTCATGGATTGGAATAGCAAAGGTAGTTAAAATGTCTATACTATGTAAAGCAGTCTACAGATTTAATGCAATCCCTATCAAAATACCAACAGCACTTTTTACAGAGTTAGAACAAACAATCCTAACATTTGTGTGGAACCACACAAGACCCCAAATAATAGTTTTGAAAAAAGCAATACTGGCAGTATCATAATTTTGGACTTCAAGTTATATTACAAAGCTGTAGTGATCAAAACTGTATGGAACTGGCACAAAAGTAGAGCAATAGCACTACTATTTCTGGAAAGAAAATCCAGAAATAAACTCACCATTATATGGTCAATTAATCTTCAACAAAAGAAGAAGATGTAGTGGGGGAAAAAAAAAGTTCTTTTCAACAAATGGTATTGGGAAAACTGGAGATAGCTACATGTGGAAAAATGAAACTGGAACACTTTCTTCCATCACTCACAAAAATAAACTCAAAATGGATTAAAGACTTAAATGTGAGACCTGAAATCACAAAACCCTAGAAGAGTATATAGGCAGCAATGTCTGGTAACATCAACCATAGCAATACTTTTTAATCTGTTTCCTGGGGCAAAGGAAATAAAAACCAAAATAAACTATTGGGACTACCAAAATAAAAAAGTTTCTGCAGAGTAAAGGTAAAAGTCAGCAAAAGTAAAAGGCAACCTACTGAATAGTAGAAGGCATTTGCAAATGACATATCTGATAAAGGGTTAGTATCCAAGATACATAAAGAACAAACCAACACCCCAAAATAATCCAATTAAAAGAGTGAGCATAAGATATGAATAGACATTTCCCCAAAGAAGACATCCAGATGGCCAACAGACACATGAATGGATACTCAACATCACTCATCAGGGAAATGCAGATCAAAGCTACAATATCACCTCATATCTATCAGAATGACTAAAATCAAAAAAAGAGTGTTAGTGAGAATGTAGAGGAAAAGGAACACTTGTGCACTATTGGTGGGAATGCAAACTGGTGCAGCCACTGTGGAAAACCATATGAAAGTTCCTCAAAAAATTAAAAAAAGAAATAGAACTATTCTGTGACCTAGTAATTGCATTACCAGGTATTACCCCCAAAATACAAACATTAATTCCAAAGGATATATGAACCCCTGTATTTATAGCAGCATTATTTACAATAGCCAGATTATGGAAGAAGCTTAAGTCTCCATTGGTAGTTGAATAGATACACACACACACACACACCCCTACACACAGAGGAATGTTATCCCGTTATTAAAAAGAATGAAATCTTGCCATTTTCAACAACATAGATCGAGCTAGAGAGTATAATGCTAAGTGAAATAAGTCAGAAAAAAGGCAGGTACCATTGGATCTTATATGTGGACTTTGAACAAATGACGAAAGCGGGGAAAAAAACAACAACAATAAGAAACAGACTCTTAACTATGGAGAACAAACTGATGGTTACCAGAAGGGAGGTGGGTGGAACAGGATGAAAGAGGTGATGGAGATTAAGGAGGTGTTGCTTGTCCTGATGAGCATGGGCTGATGTATGGAAGCCTTGAATCACAAGATCATACACCTGAAATTAATATAACACTGTATGTTAACAGGAACTCTAAAAAGAGAACACTTGATTCAGTCTTTGGAGTGCATAAAATTTGACAAATGCAGCCCTCTTTGTACTATACACACCCACTGAATTTTAAGAAAGATGTTTTTCATGTAAATAACGTGAGCACATCAAATCCATGCAAGTGCTGTGAGCATGAAGAGATGCTGTTGCTTCTGTGGGAGGGATGAAAGGGGATTCACTCTGAAGGAGAGCAAAAAGGCAAGGGTAAGATTTCTCCCTTTGACTCATCAGTGCACATCTGGGCCCATGGTTTATTGCAAAGAAGACTTTTCTGATTCAATTGCATTTAGTTAATATTTTCTATCCTGACAGACATGTGGATTTTAATTAGACCACTAGAATGGATTTCGAGGAATCATTAATGTCAATAATGGGAACAGCTCTAGAATGCCTTAAACCATCTGCAAATTTGTCATCAAATTCTCAACAATGTAATAAAAATGATGGCCCAGGCAGATTTTCCATCTCTGCATAAACTGAGAATTAGACAACCTGAAAAGTGCCACATGTTGGTCCACTAGCTGGCTACAACAATGAAGCCCATATTACCTTTTGAGCTTAGTTCCATGAGACCCCTCTTTGCCTGTGAACCAAAGCAAACTGAGGAAATCTAACTTCTAATGTAGCCCCAGGAGATTCTCTTGTTCTCGTTTGAATAACTGTGAAGTAGTGCTCTCCTTGGAGGTAAAAGAAGAAATCAAGCATTCAGATTCTGGGTTTTGCTCTTGTATGACTGATACATCTATTGTTTTTAATCTCTCTCCTCTCTTCCTGTCAGAAGTTCATTTTTAGATGTTACTGACCAATTTACTCTTTTCCATCTGCAACAGTGATCACTCCTTACTTTTATAATATACTCAGTGTTTTGCTGTACTCAAAGGGGCCATTCTCTATTTTTTGTCATATCATCCCATTTGAAATATTTAATGTTTTATTTTTAGGTTATTTAGGATTCTTTTTAATAGCATTGTAATACTGTTGGTCAAATTATCTATGTTGCTAACACATCAGGACTTTGTTTTGTTCATTCTGCAAATAATGCTCACCCAGGACTCAATCCTCAGGCAAATATTTTAGTTGTGCGAGCCTTTAAATCAAGTGCAGCTGGACCATGAATGATCTCCCTTTTTAAAGGGGCATGTGCCACCACCCTCTACTGTTTCCAATTTGGCAAATCATTCCCATTATTTTGGGTCAATGATGATTGTTGGTGGAAATGTCTTTGCAGCAAATGAATAGCAGCTGCATTATAAAATGGTTCCAATTTCATTAAGAAATGTTAAGGTTCTTAAAGATACTATTTTTAATCATCAGAGAAGCAAATAATGGGGTATAAATGGATGAATGCCTTAAAGTGACATTCACTGTACAAAAATTATTTTAATAATCCAATGGACACATTTAAATCACTTTCTCCAGAGTTTGCTTCATGCCCCTCTGTGGGGTCACTGTAGAGTAAGGTCAGAAAGAAAAACTGTAATGTTTATTATAATGACTTTCTATGAACTCAGGAAGAAAAGTAAGATAAACAAAATACACTAAACAATATGTAGTTGGAATTATAAAGATTACATATTATGATTAATGAGATGGAAAGACAAAGGAGTTACTTTATTGCCTTTAAAAATATTGAAGGACATTAAGAAAATGTCTACCAGTTATTCTCCATCTCCAAAAGGAGTGTGAACTAGCAATGAATGAAATTCAGATTCATCTGTTAGAAGGCAGGGAGCCAGATCCAAAGACCTCTTGAGATGACTTCCCAGTCTATAATTACAGAAAATAAAATGCCTTGCTTTAAGAGGGTTGAACTATGTACAGGTTATGAGAATAGTTGAGATCATCGATTCATGGAAAGATTTCAACATCTTAATGATTCTCTTTATGCATATAAATGAAGTTATTAACCTTACATCTGGAAAGCATGTACTTTTGGCTGTTTGTCCGCTAGTGGTGTTTTATTCAGAGTCTCATTCTATGCAAGGTGTCTGGAACTTGAGGCACAAGCAAACTTAACTGACTCATGGGTTTGAACTCCTAATCCTTAATTCATTAGCACCAAACAAAATGAGCTAGCCACCTGAAAAAAAAATACCATAAAATCTTAGGGGGGAGGAGTTAGTCTGGATTTCAGTACATATATTGTTGGAGGCAAAGAATGTAGATATAATAAATTATTGAGCCCTCTTGCATTGTTGGAACTCTAGGAGTCTATAGAGGAGTCTTATAGGAGAGTGAGATAGATTCTTCGGTGCTTAACAATTGAATCTTTCAGAATAATGTAAAGATTGTAGGGTCCAAACTAAAATGACTGTAGCATACAGAAAAGAAAGGTTATTTTCTTTCTGACCTGATTTGCTGAACCAAAATGCAGCCTACTGATTCTTTTTCATTAGGTTACTAGCCACCATGGAAACCACTTGATATTACAGCCTGGTCAGCAGTTGAGCCAGTTTTCCAGGGGTGAGAGTTTTAGAATAGCATTAACAAAAAAGAATTTTCCTCCAATAAAGGATCATCATTTTCCAGAATGAAAGACTTGGCTTGAAGCCTTCCTGTTTAGTGTCAAAATCAAAAGATAAATCAGATATTTTCTCACTGTGGATCAAGTAGAAGATGGTCGTATTTTTGTAGGCATAGAAATGAGAGTTAAATAACCCATGTATCTTCTGCCTGCAAAGTGGGGAAGCTTTAGAGAGCAGATATATTTACTTTCTGCAGAGTTTGAAGTACTAACTTCAGAGAGGAAAGGCCTGAGCAACGGGGAGACTCAGGTGTATACCAATATGGAGCCATGGCAGAGTCCCAGTCTCATCCAAATGAAGCAAACACTATACTAGAGACAGTTGAGATTTTAAAAAATAGGGCTGAATTTTTTTTTTTCACTAAGAATTAATAGATAATAAAATAACTTGTTATTTCTAGTATTCTCTTAGACATGATGAGGGAAGACATTCTTGCAGTTTTATAAATGCTTCCCAGAGGGAATAACATGATATAGCATGGACCTCTTTTGTAAATGTCAAGTAGCTACATTACTGGATTGTAGAATGTATAGAAGCTAGGCAAGGTTGCCAAGAGAATATGAAAATTGAAAGTCCTTTGGAGAATAACTTTTCCCTTTAAGTGGAATATTTTTTTCTGCTTTTCAGGATTATAGCAAAGTTCACTCAGGCCCTCCAAATCCTTGATTATGGGCTCAGATGGATATCATCTGAAGGGCAGAGGTTCTGGGAAAGAGAGAAGAAAGTCTGGCCAAGTTACCAACTGCCTTTGATCTCCGTAGGGGTCAGTAAACCCATTAGAGCATCTCTCATTTTCTCTGAGCCCTGGTGAGTAGAGCCTGAATGACAGACTGTGAATCTTCAGTCTGAAACAGCCTTCTGACTTGGCTACGTCACTTGCAGGTACTCTCAAATCCTTATGAGTCCTGTCAGTCAGCATCCTTAACCGGGAGTGGATTCAGGAAAATTTTGGAGTTTGGTTTTTTAATACAGGAGAGAAAGTAGAAGGTTTGTCTTTTCTCCAACACCTCTGAAATGTTAAAAGAAGACTATTTAATCCACTCTGCCTATCTGAACTTTAATATCATAAGGCAATAGCTTTTTTTGCTGAGTGGGTGCCAAAGGAAGAAAAGAAGACTTTGTCACCTACTTTTTTTTTTTTGGGGGGGGGTCTGTTTCTAACTGTGACTGCTCATATATTTGGCTATATTCTTCTTCATCAGGAAAGATTCTTATATAGAAAATGTAGGGCAGAGATTAAGATTTGTGAATTACTTTCAGTGGACTGGGGTCTTATGTTTATGCCCATTTTATATGCATGTGTCTTATGTTCATATGGTTACTAAGAGATAGAGCTGAGGTTTAAATTCACAGAGATTGCAAAGTATGAGCCTAGGATAACATAGCTGTATTATTTCTCTAGAATATAAATTTCAAGTCCATTTTCCAATAGCGAAAGTATTCTTATTACAGCAGTGGAATTAACACCAGATATGGAGTTAACTGAGCTTACTTACTAAGAAGTAACAAATTAGTTTTCCCAAACTCAGTTTTCCTTTATGCAAAGTAAGAGTAAACCTCCATACCTATGGGACAGTAAAAAGAGCATGGATTTCAGAGTCCCTTTGTGAAATTGACCAAGTGACTCAACTTTTCAGACCTTCAGCTTTTCTATTCAGAATCTAAACTTCAGTATATACATTAAAAAGTCATAAACTTGGGGGGGAGACAAGATGGCGGGGAAGTAGGAGGATGCGCCCTTTCAACATGTACCCTAAAGTGAGCTGATTACCTTCCAAAGAACTCCAATCACCCATGAATTCAGCCTGAGATCAGAATTATACACGTCTGGATCTCTACCGCAGCAGAAGACACCAGTGGGAAGGTAAAGCGGAGTGGGAAAGTCAGACAGATGATGGAAGATAAACAAAAGGGGGGGGGGAGCCACCAGAGGAGACCCATTGGAAAGTAATATCCCAATACGAGAGTGCCCTGCATCTGGGGAAGAGCATTAACTCGGGAGTCTGGTAGAAAGCACTCAAAAAGAGCAAAGAATCACTGGGGGGAAATTTTTTAACCTATTTACCATCTCAGTGAGATATCCAGCACATCAAATTCCATAATAACCTTCTAACCTGAACTTTTTGATACATACACCTGTGTTTTCCTTTTGCATTTCTATTTTTAAATTTTTTTTTTAATTATAGTCTAGTTTATTACTTTTTTTAATTTTTATTTTCATATTCATATTCATATAGAGTTAAACTTCAGGGTAATCCCCTTTTCCCAATCAATGCAACTCCTATAGGTTAACCAATTTTTAATCCCCCTTTATCTTAGGAAAGTTGAGTCCTTTAACAAAGATATCAAGATACATCCAGAAAGAATCAAAACAAACTTCCTTGCCCACACTGAGAATTTATAACCACTCTCCCATCTTTTTCTTCCACCATTGTTTTCTGTGTTTTTGCGTTTGTCCTGGTAGTATATACATCTTACACTTGTTTTTTTTTTTTTTTTTTGACGAGGTTCTTCTTTTATTCGCATATATATATATTTTTTTCTTGTCATATACTTTTATCAGTCTTTTTGTTTGTCTGTTTTTGTTTGTATACTTCATAAATCTTACTTCAGGGCCCATTTGGGCTGAATCTTCTCTTTTATCTTACCTTTATTTCCTGTCTCTCTCTTTTTTTCTTTTCCTTTTCTTTTTCCTCTCATTTGGGTGGGGAACCCTGATTGCTCAGAAGCGTTCCAAGGTGCACCTTGACTGCACCATGGTTGATACATCCAACTACATCTGTTCAGTCATCTCTCACCAAAAATGACAAGGAGGAAAAAGCCCAACAGAAGAAAAATACAGAGGATGGGCCTTCTGCAACAGAGCTAATGGCTATCAACATAGATAATATGTCGGAAAGAGAATTCAGGCTAACAATTATCCAAGCAATAGCTACGTTGGAGAAAGCCAAGGATGACCAAATGGAATTTATTAGGGCCAAACTGAAAACGACCAGAGATCATGTTGTTAGGGAAGAGCTGAAAGCTACCAGGGCTGAGGTTCACAATGCTCTCAATGAGCTCCAATCTAATCTAAATTCTCTCAAAGCTAGGGTAACAGAGACAGAAGATAGAATTAGTGATCTGGAGGACAAACAGATAGAGAGGATCAGGAGGAATCCTGGAACAAACAGCTTAGAAACCATGAAAGCAGAATCAGGGAAATAAATGATGCTATGAAATGATCCAACTTCAGAATTATTGGAATCCCTGAAGGGGTGGAGAAAGAAAGAAGTCTAGAAGATATAGTGGAACAAGTTCTTCATGAAATTTTCCCAATCTCACAAATGGAACCAACGTTCATGTACTAGAGGCCGAAAGGTCTCCACCCAAGATTATACATTCCAAAAAAACATGAAGGCACCTGAGAGTCAAATTGAGGAATCCTAATTGTAGGTATAATCTCCTGAAAGCCGCTGGGACTAAAGGTTCCTTACCTACAGAGGAAAGCCCATCAGAATAATGTCAGACCTGTCCACAGAGACCTGGTAAGCCAGAAAGGGCTGGCAAGATATAGTCAGGGCATTAAATGAGAAGAACATGCAGCCAAGAATATTTTATCCAGTAAGACTGACATTCAAAATGGATGGAGAGATAAAGAGTTTCCAAGACCGGCAAGGCTTAAAAGACTATGCAACCACCAAACCAACACTGCAGGAAATATTAAGGGGGGTTCTATAAAAGAGGAAAAATCCTAATAATAGCATTGAATAGAAATATAGAGACAATCTACAGAAAAAAAGACTTCAAAGGTAACACGATGTCAATAAAAACGTATCTATCAATAATCATTCTCAATGTGAATGGCCTAAATGCGCCCATAAAACAGCACAGGGTTGCAGGTTGGATAAAACGACAGGACCCATCCATATGTGTCTACAAGAGACCCATTTTGAAACTAAAGATACACCCAGACTGAAAGTGAAGGGATGGAGAAGCATCTTTCATGCCAATGGGCATCAAAAGAAGGCTGGGGTAGCAATTCTCATATCAGATAAATTAGATTTTAAACTAAAGACTGTAGTCAGAGATACAGAAGGACACTACATAATTCTTAAAGGGACTATCCACCAAGATGATCTAACAATTGTAAATATCTATGCACCCAATATGGGAGCAGCCAATTACATATCTTGTTAATCAAGATAAAGAGTCATATTGATATGAATACATTAATAGTAGGAGATCTTAACATGTCTCTCTCAGAAATAGACAGATCATTGAAGCAGAAAATCAATAAAGAAACAAGAGCAATTTCCCTCTCTCCCTCTCTCTCTGCCTGCCTCTCCATCTACTTGTGATTTCTCTCTGTCAAATAAATAAATAAAATATTAAAAAAAAAAAAAAAAAGGGGCGCCTGGGTGGCTCAGTGGGTTAAGCTGCTGCCTTCGGCTCGGGTCATGATCTCAGGGTCCTGGGATCGAGCCCCACGTCGGGCTCTCTGCTCAGCAGGGAGCCTGCTTCCCTCTCTCCCTCTCTCTCTGCCTGCCTCTCCATCTACTTGTGATTTCTCTCTGTCAAATAAATAAATAAAATCTTTAAAAAAAAAAAAAAAAAAAAAAAAAAGAAACAAGAGCATTGAATGACACATTGGACCAGATGGACCTCATAGATATATATAGAACATTCCACCCTAAAACAACAGAATACTCATTCTTCTCAAGTGCACATGGAACCTTCTCCAGAATAGACCACATAAAGTCACAAGTCAGGACTCAAATGATACCAAAAGACTGAGATTATTCCCTGCACATTCTCAGATCACAATGCTTTGAAACTGGAGGTCAATCACAAGGAAAAGTTCGGAAGGAACTCAAACACCTGGAGCTAAAGACCACTTTGCTTAAGAATGCTTGGATCAACCAGGAGATCAAAGAAGAACTGAAACAGTTCATGGAAACCAATGAGAATGAAGACACTTTGTTCCAAAACCTATGGGATACAGCAAAGGCGGTCGTGAGGGGGAAATAAATAGCCATCCAAGCATCCCTCAAAAAAACTGAAAAATCCAGAACACAGCAGCTGTCTCTACACCTTAAAGAACTGGAGAATCAACAACAAATCAAACCAACTCCATGCATAAGAAGGGAAATAATCAAGATTAGAGCTGAGATCAATGAGGTAGAAACCAGAGATATGGTAGAATGTATCACTGAAAATAGAAGCTGGTTTTTTGAAAGAATCAATAAGATTGATAAACCATTGGCCACACTAATCCAAAAGAAAAGAGAGTAAGCCCAAATTCATAAAATTACAAGTGAAAGGGAGAGATCACAACTAACACCAAGGAAATAGAAACAATCATCAGAAGTTATTATCAACAGTTATATGCTAATAAGCTAAGCAACCTAGATGAAATGGATGCATTCCTGGAAAACTATAAACTCCCAAAATTGAACCAGGAAGAAATTAACAACCTGAATAGACCGATATCTTGTAATGAGATTGAAGCAGTGATTAAAAAACCTCCCAAAAAACAAGAGCCCACGACCTGATGGATTCTCTGGGGAATTCTACCAAACTTTCAAAGAAGAAATAACACCTATTATCCTGAAGCTGTTTCAAAAAATCAAAGCAGAAGGAAAACTTCCAGACTCTTTCTATGAAGCCAGCATTACCCTGATCCCAAACCAGGCAACGACCCTACCAAAAAGAATTTCAGACCAATATCACTGATGAATATGAATGCTAAGATTCTCAACAAGATCCTAGCAAACAGGATCCAATAGCACATTAAAAAATTATCCACCATGACCAGGTGGGATTCATTCCTGGACTACAAGGATGGTTCAACATTCACAAATCAATCAATGTGATAGAACAAATTAATACGAGAAGAGAGAAGAACCACATGGTCCTCTCAATTGATGCAGAAAAAGCATTTGACAAAATCCAGCATCCGTTCCTGATTAAAATGCTTCAAAGTATAGGGATAGAGGGAATATTCCTGAACTTCATAAAATCTATCTATGAAAGGCCCACAGCAAATATCATCCTCAATGGGAAAAGGCTTGCAGCCTTCCTGTTGAGATCAGGAACATGACAAGGACTCCCACTCTCACCACTCTTGTTCAACATAGTATTAGAATTCCTAGCAACAGTAATCAGACAACAAAGAGAAATAAAGGTATCCAAATTGGCAATAAAGAAGTCAAACTCTCTCTCTTCACATATGACATGATTCTTTATATGGAAAACCCAAAAGACTCCACCCCCAAACTACTAGAACTCATACAACAATTCAGCAACGTGGCAGGATACAAATGCAATGTACAGAAATCAGTGGCTTTCTTATACACTAACAATGAAAATACAGAAAGGGAAATTAGAGAATCGATTCCATTTACTATAGCACCAAGAACCATAAGACACCTGGAAATAAACCTAACCAAAGAGGTAAAGGATCTGTACTCAAGGAACTACAGAACACTCATGAAAGAAATTGAAGAAGACACAAAAAGATGGAAGACCTTCCATGCTCTTGGATTTGAAGAATAAACATTGTTAAAATGTCTATACTGCCTAGAGCAATCGATACTTTTAATGCCATTCCAATCAAAATTCCACCAGTATTTTTCAAAGAGCTGGAGCAAATAATCCAAAAATTTGTATGGAATCAGAAGAGACCCTGAATCGCTAAGGAAATGTTGAAAAACAAAAATTAAACTGAATGCATCAGGTTACCTGATTTAAAGCTTTACTACAAAGCTGTGATCACCAAGACAGCATGGTACTGGCATAAAAACAGACACATAGACCAGTGGAACAGAGTAGAGAGCCCAGATATGGACCCTCAACTCTATGGTCAAATAATCTTCGACAAAACAGGAAAAAATATGCAGTGGAAAAAGGACAGTCTCTTCAATAAATGGTGCTGGGAAAACTGGGCAGCTATATGTAGAAGAATGAAGCTTGACCATTCTCTTACACCATACACAAAGATAAACTCGAAATGGATAAAAGACCTCAACATGAGACAGGAATCCATCAGAACCCTAGAGGAGAACATAGGCAGTAACCTCTTCGATATCAGCCACAGCAGCTTCTTTCAAGATATGTCTCCAAAGGCAAAGGAAACAAAAGCAAAAATAAACTTTTGGGACCTCATCAAGATCAAAAGCTTCTGCACAGCAAAGGAAACAGTTAACAAAACAAAGAGGCCACCCACGGAATGGGAGAAGATATTTGCAAATGACAGTACAGGCAAAAGGTTGATATCCAGGATCTATAAAGAACTCCTGAAACTCAGCCCACACAAAACAGACAATTACATCAAAAAATGGGCAGAAGATATGAACAAACACTTCTCCAACAAAGACATACAAATGGCTCTCAGACACATGAAAAAATGTTTATCATCACTAGCCATCAGGGAGATTCAAATTAAATCCACATTGAGATACCACCTTATACCAGTTAGAATGGCCAAAATTAACAAGACAGGAAACAACATGTGTTGGAGAGGATGTGGAGAAAGGGGAACCCTCCTACACTGTTGGTGGAAATGCAAGTTGGTGCAGCCTCTTTGGAGAACAGTGTGGATATTCCTCAAGAAATTAAAAACAGAGCTTTCCTATGACCCTGCAATTGCACTACTGGGTATTTACCCCAAAGATACAGATGTAGTGAAAAGAAGGGCCTTCTGTACCCCAATGTTTATAGCAACAATGGCCACAGTTGCCAAACCGTGGAAAGAACCAAGATGCCTTTCAACAGACAAATGGATAAAGAAGATATGGTCTATATACACTTTGGAGTATTATGCCTCCATCAAAAAGGATGAATACCCAACTTTTGTAACAACATGGACGGGACTGGAAGAGATTATGCTTAGTGAAGTAAGTCAATCAGAGAAAGTCAATTATCCTATGGTTTCATTTATTTGCGGAACCTAACAAATAACATGAAGGACATAGGGAGATGGAGAGGAGAAGGGAGTTGAGGGAAATTGGAAGGGGAGGTGAACCATGAGAAACTATGGACTCTGAAAAACAATCTGAGGGTTTTGAAGGGGCGGGGGTGGGAGGTTGGGGGAATAAGGTGGTGGGTATTAGAGAGGGCACAGATTGTATGGAGCACTGAGTGTGGTGCAAAAACAATGAATACTGTTCTGCTGAAAAAAAAACTTAAAAAAAGTCATAAACTTTAGTTTGTGGATTTTATTTCAACTGTTGCTTTTCTTGATAGCATTTTGTTGATTTTGTGAAGCCCTTTGCTTTGTTCTGAATATACTGTGTATGTCAGGACTAGGTTAGAGTATGTAGAACTCTAATGTGCTAATATGTTAATTGCTTACAAGAGCAGAAGATACTTCTCCAACATGTCCATTGCTCATCACCTGAGGCCTTATTCCGTATTATTTTCATCTGGAACCCAGATTAGTAGAGTCTCTGTCTGGTATATTACCATTTATTGCAGCAGTGAGGGAGGAGATATGGTAAACCCCAAAGTGCTTCTTAAAGCTTCTTCCCAGAAGTAACATGATATCACTTCAACCACATTTTCCTTTGGCAAGTCACAGAAATCTTTGTCAATGTCCCTGCCACAAAGGGAAGAAAAAGAAGAGCACTACTTTTTTTTATTAAAAAAAAAAAAAAAATACAGGGTACCTGGGTGGCTCAGTGGGTTAAAGCCTCTGCCTTCAGCTCAGGTCATGATCAGGATCCTGGGATCAAGCCCCGCATCGGGTTCTCTGCTCAGCAGGGAGCCTGCTTTCCCCCTTTCCCCTCCCTCTCTCTCTGCCTACTTGTCATCTCTATTCAAAAAAAAAAAAAAAAAATGAAAGAAAGAAGAAAAGAAAAGAAAAGAAAAAAACCCAAGAAACAAAAAAACTTTAAAAAAAATACAGGTAGGTCAGAGGAAATACAGAAAAAGTCTAATCCCTATCCTAATGAGTCCTCCGTCTAGTGAAGAAGATATATTGAGCTTCCTATGTGAAATGATTTGAGATAGGAGTGAGACTGAAGAGAAAGATAATTTTCAACTTTTCTTCTAAGGCCTTCATATTATACCCTTATTTTGGAGGGTGTTTGTTTGTTTGTTTGTTTGTTTTTAATTCTTTGGTATTTTTAAGGGCAATGTTAGTCCTATCTTTTCTGTTTCATGACCACTGAAGCATAGCTATTAATTAATTTTTAAGATGTTAAAACCACATTTTACAAGTCTTCACCTGCCTTATTCAACATTTACTTGTTCCTAAGTGGGGAAAAGGACCATTCCCATAGATGGGAATGTCACTCTCTGCACTTTAGTAGCTGTGATGAAACAACATCACCTTGACTAACAAGTAATCTAACTCTAGAAATAGCTAGTCCTGATTTTGAAGTGACTACTACATTTTAAGTTCTTGTTTTGAATGCTAACGTGACTACTGTCATCATTACTTAATAAATTCATTATAATATGTTGAGCTTACGTAGCACTGATGTGATAATTAACAAAGATGTACTAAATATAGCCTACTCAGTGTCCACTCACTTCAACTATACTACTACTTGAAATCCAAGATGCTCTAGAAATTTCCTATATTTGACCATGAATTGGGAGGGAAAATGCTATAAGTTCCATCTTCCATTCAGTTTCTAAGCTTAGTCCATCCTCCCCCCAATACTTAACCTATTGGCTTTGCATGTCACCTTTATACCTCACCTTCCTGTCACAGATGACTTAATTCATTACATGTGCATCTCTGTTTGCAACTTAGCACGTCCGTTGGTGGTTGTCTCACCAGATCTGTGTCACAGTCAGAGACTTATAATTATGTGATGCTCTTCATACTCTTCATACTCTTAAAGTATGATCTTTGGCCAGAAATAGTCTTATGGTTCAACACATAATTCCTGCTCCCTTTCTTTGAGCACATTTTAGGATTGCCCTTTTCTGCCCCCTTTAAATCAGGGCCCATTGATATACTTTGGCCAGGGAAAGGTGAAGAAGAGATGCACATCTTATGTTTCTAGGAGTTTTAATAGTCATTGCAAAATTTACATTCCCAACTTACTGCTCTAATCATCAGTCAATTTGGGGGATCCCCATCACTCTGTGTCCTTGAGTGATTATGAAAGCAAAGCCTGCTTGCAAACCTTCATTGGACATTTATCATACAGGAAAAATGTTATTTTGAAACTACTGAAATTTTGGAATATTTGGTACAACATGAGACTTATGGAGCCTATTCTGACTGATAAAAGGTTCAAGTGGGTTAAATGATTTAGTGTTTTTTTGTTTGGTCTAGTAAACCACATTCTGCCATCGTCTCATGTGTGGTTATATGCAGAGATGTATGTTCTAGAATGAGAGTTTATATTGTATCAATGTCTATTTAATTTTTTTTCCTTTTTGCAAATTATCTCGTTGTTAAAGAAAAACCCTCAAAGTGTAACTCTGTCCTTGAGTGGAACAAAATTCCTAAAAACGTAATATAAACATATTCAGATAGATATCTTAAGTTTCTTCCCAGGAATTATCTGTAGAACATCAGTGTCAGAATGATTGTATCTCTAAGAAATTCTTTGGCATTTATAAGGCCAACATAAATTTGGTATTGGAATTTGCAGATCATTCTCAAAGCACAAGATTAAAAGAGCCTTAAAAGTTTTCAGCTGGTATATATCAGTATGTTCTCTTAAATAACAAAAGGGAAAAAGGCTAAAGGCTCACAGTTTTGGTATTTTATATAAAGGAATAATGTTTTTTATCCCCAGATCACTGATTTTTATGTGCCTTAAGTCATTCTGCTGAGGTTTTGGCGGCTTTTATGAAAAAGTAAGTGGTCTGAACTGGACATGGTATCAAATAGGCAGTTGTGTAGGTCATAACAACAAGGTTTAAAAGACTGAGTCTGTTGTGACTAAATAAAAGGAACTAAATGCTAAATGAGTATGACAGTGTAGATTGTGCCAGTAAACAGATCACTGTAGGCAGAAAATGGCCTGAAGCACTGCTTAGAGCACTCCTCCTTAGTATATCATATATCTAAAAAAATTCAAAACTAGAATTTACCTTGCAAATGAAGTTAGTGATTATCAGCCACTAGCTTGTTACTGGTTGTTAAGTGTGTGAGTGTCTTCCTGGTGTTTCTATGTTGGTGGAAGAGTAGAGAAGTTGGTAAAACAGATTCCCTGGCTCCATATTGGGAACTTGCTATTCAGTGGATCTGGTGGGCACCAGAAATCCCATTTTAAAGGTCATTCTATTGTAAAAGACTTTGATTCTAATCTAATTAAGAACGAGACCCAGAAAAAAAAAAAAAAAAAAAAAAGAACGAGACCCAGACTAATGGAGAATCTTGTATGCTGCAGGTGTTCTGGTCATGTTTGAAGTGGGCAGGTTAAGGGTTTATACGTTCAGATGCAGATCTATATTCCTGTTAAATTTTTGTTGTTGTTGTTTTATTTTTAGTCACCTAAGCACATTTGAAGGTAGGTTTTGCATGACTAGATATAAAAGCAACCATTGAGTGAAAATCTGTCAGACCTTTAACATATTTCTTGACTCCTCTTGGTCTTGTTTTTTACATTTTTAAAATACAACTTAATATCTACCCTAGACAGTCTTAGTTCTAGGAGTAGAAAAGGTAATTTTCCTTAACCTACAGATTTCACTTCTTCTCAAAATCTTAGTGCTTTCTCCTAATGGTGTAACTTCCTTCAGAAACCATCTCCTCCTTTGTTCTGTTGTTGGTTTTTTGTTTGTTTGTTTGTTTGTTTTTAGATTTCATTCCTGTCCTCTTTAACTTTAAATTTATTATTTCAGTTTGATAATCAACATCCAGTGTACTTCATGGTCAGGTACCACAAATAAAATTTAAATGTAACCACTTCCCTATTATATAAACAGAAGTAGTGTTATAGCATTTAATTGGTAGAAGTCCAAAGTACATGTAAATATAATCTAGTGGAACCAAATAAAACAGTGGGGCCTCTAAACAGGAAATAAATGCGTAAATAAAATGATCTTTAACTCCAAATCTACATTTAAACAAGGATTAAGTGTTGATAAATAATACTTAGTTTGTAAACATCAACATTAATTTTTGAAAATATGCCAACTCATCACAAATCAAGTTGGAAGGATGACAAACTATTGGAAAGAGGAATCTTCCCATACAACTCCCAGAAGGCCATCTAAGCCTCCATATTTATTAAAAATAAATTGTCATAAAAATAGATTGTTAAAACTGGGAGATTTTGTCAAGCCTGTGATTATATGCTGATCAATTTTTTCGTCTGTTTTTCCTTATAGCTGACTATGACTTTTTATTTCTCACTAGTTTGGGTCTAGTTGAAGGTGCACATGGCTAGAAGCAAAAATGAAAGTTGTGTTAGGGAGTGTCAGAGGCATCAGAACAGGTCAGAGTGAAAGCAGTGACCCACATCCGCGTCCATACAGTATCCCTACAAGAAAGGGACGTAAAGGAGAGGTGTATACTCCAGCCTGAATCACTACTGAATTTAAGTTAAACCAAAGCCCCTGAAATTGTAAAATAATATATTCAGGTAGGAAAAAACAAACTTCAGTTGGTTTCTTATTAAGATCTCCCTGCTGCCCCAGCGTGCCTTATAGGATGCTAATCATCACCAATATCTGCAGCAGCATCATTAACAAGCATATTTACAAAGCTTCAGTATGTCCGTTACATATTTAAAGCAAGCAAAACAGACACCTGCCCTAATTTATATAAGACCACTTTTTGTAAATCCAGCTTAATTTACATATAATTTATACATAATAAAATTTATTCATTTTCAGGCTCACAGTTCTATAAATTTTGACAAATATTAGTTCAGCCACAATATCTAATACCATACTTGTATACCCTCATAGTCAGTCTCCTCCTCAAACCTTTAGCACCCATTGAGAGATTTTTGTCCAAATGGTTTTACATTTTCCAGAATGTTAAGTGAACATACAGTAGTATGACCTAAGTCCTACAGCATACAGTCTACTATTTATGTATCTGGTTTATTTCAGTCAGAATAATACTTCTGACATTCATCCATGCTATTTCAGGTTTCAATGGTTTATTCATTTTTATTGCTGAGTTTTTTCCATTGTATGGTTACACCTTAGTTTGGTTATTCATGCATGCGTATTTTATACACACAGCAGTAGATTAACACCAGGCTAAACTGTTTGCTATTTATCAGATATACATGAAGTATAATATAATAACACTTATTCTGTTAGTAACAGTCATCAAAGTAGATGTATGGAGGAAAAATAAAGTAACCATCCTTTGTTTTTGTGATTATCATTATTAGCATTATTTGCATCTCAAGGGCAATATGAAGACTTTTATTTTTTATATTTTATACTATTTTTAGGTTCTAGAAGACTCTACTTGAGTAAGGTAATCATATTTGCATAATGCCAAGGAAAGTAAAGGACTTTACTGATAAACTCTGTAGACATGTTTTGAAAAATGAGAAGCCTTAAGATTTCCATTCTCCCTACAAATGGGAATGGGATCCACATTTCCCCAGTTAGTCTTCCCCCTTTCGATGATTACCAGTGAAAGAAAGGGCTTCTGTATACAGGGATATTATTCTATCATTAAGTAAGTTCCTTTGGAAAGACAAACTTTTACAATAAAACCATGTTATGATCTATTTCTCTCGGCCTCCCTACCTAAATGATTGGGAGCTAGGCTGGACTGGCCTTAGAGGTACTTTAAATAGGCATATGTACTCGTATGGTGTGGAGTTAGGTTATGGAGAAATTTTCCTTCCATCAGTTTATCCCATAGTTGACTAGAGCTTCAATGCCCATCATTGTATTCAGTGTTTTGATTAAAGACCTATATTCTCCACTATTTCAGAATTCCATTACATTCTGAAATTTTAAAGCAAAACTTGTAATAAAAATATATAACAATGTAAGTTTCTTAGGGATTTCATATTTGTTTTGACTGGTTGATAAGGTGTTACGAATTTCATTTGAATTATTCTGGTAATAATTGGAAATAGCTGAACATACATTGTATGTGAGCATAATTTTCTTTCACATACTGTATGATAGTGTTCACATTAGGTTCTATGTTCGTTTCTTTGGTACTTCTTTTTATTAATATTCATATAACAAACATAATTTTGCTTGCACATGGGAAAAGGGAACACTCTGGTGAGTAAGTATTCTATGCAGTTCTTGAGGCTGTTCATTGTAGAAAATTTTGGTTTGATCATTATCCAACCGTAATAAGTTGGGATGAACACCAAATAACCTCTGTGGAGCCAAGGAGAGTGTTCATCTTCACTGATCCAAGGTTACTAACTGGATTTCCAGGGCCTCTGAGGATGTACACATTAGCGAGGGCAGCCTACAATTCATCTTGTCTTTGGATAACCTTAGGCCTACTGGTTTTAATTTTTTTTTCCATCCCACAATCGGAACCTTGATAGTTAATAATTGTCAGGGCAGGCATCAATCCAAAATTTCCTTCTTCAGCTAGTTTCTGTTTCTCCTTTCCTATTTCTCAGGGGTATCAAAATAGTATAGAAACTACTCTTCTGGCATATATCATGATGAGGGCATGATATTGTTTTCATCAAAGGAAGCATTAACTCAAGGTGGCTCTGAGACCCACTAGTATCAGATCTTAGTTTTGGTTCACAGAGGTCTTTTAAGTAGTCCATAAATAAAAGGTGGGAGAATTAAAATTTTATAGCATCTGTTTCCTATTTCCCTGTCTATAAGCCTAAACATGTTCTATCACAGTAATCAATATTCTGTATTTCATTTGCATTAAATTTCAAAGCCCATTATTATTGCCCCATGTGAGGTCATTAATTATAGCCCTTGATAGATACAAAAATTATAATAGCAAAAGAGTATAAAAATAATACTTCAAACAATAGTAGGTAGTACAAGGAAGTACAAAGAAATCCATGAAGTCTTACTGAGGTGTTTACTAAATTTTGACATCAAGGTTTTCAGTGCCGTCTTGCTTGGGTCTGGCAGTCTGAGAATGAGCACACTTGGCTTTTGCCTTTGAGAAACTGTATTAAAACAATAACTATTATTCCTCTTACCGGTAGGGGCTTTGAATTCTCTACTTGTCAAGTGACAAAAACTGAGGGTCTTCTATGTCTGAGAATAAAAGATTTTGCAAAAGCTTGTGACTCCCCCAAACCACCAAAAAAAAAAAAAAAAAAAAAAAAAAGGTACTGAGCAGGAGGATCATATGAGCTCTGGACGTTTACCCATAAGAATATCATTTTTTTTTATTAATTTTTTATTTTTTATAAACATATATTTTTATTCCCAGGGGTACAGGTCTGTGAATCACCAGGTTTACACACTTCACAGCACTCACCGAAGCACATACCCTCCCCAATGTCCATAATCCCACCCCCTTCACCCAAACCCCCTCCCCCCAGCAACCCTCAGTTTGTTTTGTGAGATTAAGAGTCACTTATGGTTTGTCTCCCTCCCAATCCCATCTTCTTTCATTTATTCTTCTCCTACCCACTTAAGCCCCCATGTTGCATCACCACTTCCTCATATCAGGGAGATCATATGATAGTTGTCTTTCTCGGCTTGACTTATTTCGCTAAGCATGATACGCTCTAGTTCCATCCATGTTGTTGCAAATGGCAAGATTTCATTTCTTTTGATGGCTGCATAGTATTCCATTGTGTATATATACCACATCTTCTTGATCCATTCATCTGTTGATGGACATCTAGGTTCTTTCCGCAGTTTGGCTATTGTGGACATTGCTGCTATAAACATTCGGGTGCACGTGCCCCTTTGGATCACTACGTTTGTATCTTTAGGGTAAATACTCAATAGTGCAATTGCTGGGTCATAGGGCAGTTCTATTTTCAACATTTTGAGGAACCTCATGGGAGATTTATCACAACTTATTGTAATTATTTGCTTAGCTTAATCTTTGCCAAAATAGTCTGTTTCTATTTATCTGTTCCAAGACCTGGTAGTATATGGCACATTATATGTTTTGAAGAAATGAATGAATCTAAATATAAGACATTTGTTCCACTGAGATATGTACTTGGTTAGTCTGGATCCCTGGAATAAGAATAGGAAACTGTGCTCCTGTTCTGCAAGCTTTTTTCCCCACCTCCATCTTTTAAAAAATGCAGTGTCATTAACTCTAATTACAGTGCTAGCCTTAGTTCTCTAGAACTTACCTTCTGACTGCAAATCTCTACCCCTTGACCATCTTCCCCATCTCTACAAGCTTTTTTCCCCTGCATTTCTTATCTGTGTGAATAAAGTCACAACCCACTTACCAGATTTTCCGATCAGAACCTGAGTTATAAATATCTCTTTTCCTCATCTCTAATTTATAATCATCACCAGGTCTTATCTGTTTTTTGCCTAAAGTACTTTTCACCTCACCCAACATCCCCACTATCTCAATTATCCCTTAGAACTTGAAGTTGGCTGTGGTCTTCTCTCTCCCTCTCACAGATATTCTCTGTCTCCAGAACAACTTCTTCTGCAATGTGACAAGAACATATTTTTGTTATTTCTGTTCTTCCAAGTTCAAGTTTATTTCTGTTATCTCTAAGATATCTCCTTTACTCCTTACCCTTGCTCAGGAATTGGTTTACATTTTTTCCTATAGTCCCATACCCTCCCTAGAAGTGTGTCTACCAGACACATATCAAATTGTTTTACTCTTTGTCTCTTCCATTAGAATGCAAATTCTTTAACAAACACTAACAATAATATATTTAATTACACAGATTCTCCTAAAGAAGTCATAGACATACTAGTCATTCAGTAAATATCTGGTGCATGGATAAGTAAATTAAAAATGGAATTAATAAGCACATTATGAGAACTGTTAGAGTAATTTCAGATTACTTTAGAAAATAGCCATGAAATCCCAATCTGGGATGATACCTTATTATTTTTTATTAAAACATTTTACAAATGACGGATAGTGGGAGCTATTTGAAGTTGGTCATCTGTTTGGGAGACAAAAATGCTGGACTCTAGACCCAACAAGACAGCAAACATTTACTATAAAATGTTATATAGTAATAATTTTTAGGCTTTGAAGACCATAAAGTCTCTGTCACAGGTACTCATCTCTATCACTGTAACAGGAAAAAGCCCTAGACAATATATCAATCAATGGGCATGACTGTATTCCAATAAAAGTTGATTTATAAATATGGGGAGCTCATTGGATGCAACACACAAGAGCTCTTGAATGCAGTCCCCTGCTCCAGACCTCAGGAAAGAATACTTATCAGTAACAATGCATAGAAAAATAATGGACTGTATTGATCTTGTATCTTTCAAGCTTGCTGTACATACTTATTAGTCTAATAGTCTTTTAATGTGTGTGTATGGATTCCTTAAGATTTTCGATACAAAAGATTGGTATCATGTGAGCAGAGAGGTAATTTTCTTTCTTTGTTTCCAGTTCACATGACTCTGTTTCTTTTTTTCCTGCCTAATTATCCTCTCTGAACCTTCAGTAAGTATAAGGATATCCTTGCCTTTTCCTTGTATGAGGGAGAAAGTATTTAGCCTTTCATCATTAATTATGATGTTGGCTGTTTTTGTTTTTTGTTAAAGCCCCTTATTAAGTTGAGAAAGCTCCCATCTAATTCTGGTTTAGTAAATTTTCTTTACCATGAATGTGTTTTGAATTTTATCAAATGCCTTTATTATATCTATTTAGGTATCACATGTTTTTGTGTTTTATTCTCTTAATATGGTATATTGATTTTATTTATTTATTTATTTGGATGTTGAACAACCTTCCCTTCCAGAGATAACTCTCACTTGGTCATATAATATAATTTTTAAATATGTTGCTGAGGATGCCTGGGTGGCTCAGTTAAGTGTTGAGAGTCTGACTCTTAGTTTGGGCTCAGGTCATGATCTTAGGGTCCTGGGATGGAGCCCAGCTTTGTGTTCCTCTCCCTCTGCCTCCACCCCTACCCAACACTTGCCTGCACACTCTTTCTCTCTCTCAAATAAATAAAACCTTTAAAAAGAGAGAGAGGTTCCCCTTTCTTAAAATAAATAAATAAATAAATAAATAAATAAATAAATAAATAATGCTGCTAGATTTGGTTAGTATTTTGTTGGGAATTTTTGCATCTGTATTTATAAGAGACACTTGCACATAGTTTCTTTTCTTGTGTTATGTTTGTTTTGTTATCAGGTAACATGTACTTCCTGGAATGGTTTGGAAAATGTCCTCCCCCACTTCTTCTGTGTTTTGTTGTTGTTGTTGTTATTGTTTGATTTGTTTGTTTGCAAGAGTCTGTGAAGGATGATGATGCTAATTTTACTTCTAAACTCAGCCTGGGTGTCTCAGTGGGTTAAAGCTTCTGCCTTCTGCTCAGGTCATGATCTCAGGGTCCTGGGATTGAGCCCTGCATTGGGCTCTCTGCTCCACAGGGAGCCTGCTTCCTCCTCTCACTCTACCTGCCTTTCTGCCTACTTGTGATTTCTGTCTGTCAAATAAACAAATAAAATCTTAAAAAAAATAAAGTCAGTAGTGATATATTCTATTTTGTTCTTGATTTCAGTAATTTGAGTCCTCTCTTATGCTTAGTATAACCAAAGTTTTGACAATTTTATATATATATATATATATATATATATATATATATATATATATAATTTTTCAGTGTTCCAAGATTCATTGTTTATTGTTTATGTACCACACCCAGTGCTCCATGCAATAAGTGCCCTCCTTAATACCTACCCCAGACTCACCCAACCCAACCTCCCTCCCCTCCAAAACCCTCAGTTTATTTCTCAGTGTTCACGGTCTCGCATGGTTTGTCTCCCCCTCCAATTTCCCCCAACTCACTTCTCTTCTCCTCCCAGTGTCCTCCGTGTTATTCCTTAAGCTCCATAGGCAAGTTTTATCTTTATAATTAAATTTCAGTTTTGTTGATTTCTCAATTCAGTTTCCCAATTTTATTTTCTACTTTAGATATTTTCAGTCTAATACTTAGTACCTGCTACTTGGTTTAGTTCATTCTTGCTTCCTTGTTCTTAGAAGGGAAGTATAGGATACTGATAGAGGAGTTCTTTTATCTTACCATAGGCCCATAAAGTTATCAATTTCACTCTGAACATGTAAGACTGTATTTATGACTTTTGGTGTGTTTTGGTTTTGTTCTCATCTCATAGCATTTTTAAATTTCCCATCTAATTTCATCATTTATGTCTTGGTTCTTCAGAGGGGTGTTGTTTACTTTCTATGTATTTGTGAATGTCCGAAATTTCCTTCTCTTATTCATACCTAAATAAATTGTATTCTCTTCAGAGAACATGATTGTTGTAACTTTAATACTTTTATTATTAATAATTTTATTAAGGCTTATTCTTTTGGTCTAACATAAGGTCTGTATGGTTATAGCATTGTTCCTGTCTTCTCTTTGTTGGTCTACTCCCTTCCTGTTCTTTTCATTAAGGAAAGCATGGTATTCGGATTAATGTTTACTTCTGTTCCCTCCAGTTCTGCCAATTTGTTTCTTTTATTTTGGGACTCTCCTGTTCAGTGATACATGATTTTAATTCTGTCTTCATGATATTTACACATTAATCTTTTTTAAATGTTATTCAGTGTCTTCAGTAAGAAATTTTTTTTCTTTTGTCTCTTCTTTCTAAAGTCTATCTTGTGTAACATCTGTAGATCAACTCCAGGTTTTGTGTGTGTGTGTGTGTGTGCTGTTTACATGATATATTTTAAACATTCAACTCAGGTGTGTCTTTAAATATAGATCCTGTTTTGCATAACACATGGAGCAGCATCACGGAGTGTGTGTGTGTGTGTGTGTGTGTGTGTGTGTGTGTGTTGTTTTATCTACTTTCTTCCTTTGGGTTGAAGTGGGATATAGACTTTGGTACTGAGAGTAATTCTAGAGGAACAGAATTACAGAGATGTTTTTTGAATTGGTCCCAGGGTTTTGGAATTGGCTCTCTGATCTTCTCTGATTTAAGGGAAGTAATGACTTTATTTCGGTGGTAAAAGGGACATGGATATTGGTGGCTGATCCTAATAGTGACAGAAAAAGTAAGGGAAAAAATGGGGTGAGTTCAGGGTTTCATATTATCAGCTCCAGCTCAAGATAAATGACCTGAAAATTCAATTTCTTCTCTGAAAGAAAACTTTGCTTCCTATAGCCATGGAACAAAGCCATCGCTTAGTTTCTATAGCCATAGAAACAAATAGTCATTTGTTTCTAAACAAATTCACACTTTTCTGTGAATGGTTGAATTACAATGCAAATTAATTTCCTGCGCGTTACAACATGTATACTGTTAAATGAGATCATTGGTTTGGAAGGAGTGGGGTCTTCACAATTGGAGTAGGGTCACATGGGAAGATTCTGATGAAGAGGAAACGTTGTACTACTAAACTCTGCTCAGCTTTTCTTGCTGGTATAAGCTGTCCATCTACTCCTGTTTGAGACATAGTTCAAATATCACTGTAGTCCAACAATCAGAATTGGGACTTATGAACTTCAGATAATCAGTAGACTTTTAGCTCAAGTCCATCTCACAGTGGGTCCAGGGATTACCCAAACCCATCCTGCAGTTATATATCTTATAGAATATATAAAGGGAATGAACACAGCAACTGGGAAGATCCATAGATTGGTTCCAATCTATGTGCAACTATTGTGGACTGAGGGCTCTTGTGGTAGAAAAGGGGAAGTGGAAGTGGTTAGAACTGCCTCTGACTAGGAAAATTGAAAACATAAGCAATATTGCATCTTGGAGGGGTTGCAAAGATTAGTGTCCCTCTCAAGAACTTGAAGAATTGAAGGCAGTGATTCCTACCACATCCCCATTTGACTCACCTGTCTGGCCTGTGCAGAAAGCAGATTTTCGAGAACGACATTGGATTATCATGAACTTAAACGAGTGGTGAGTCCAAGTGAAGCTCCTGTTAGAGATTTTGCTTTATTGCTGGAACACATTAACACATCATCTGCTATCTGGTATGTAACTTTTTATCTGGAAGGTGATTTTTTTTCTTTTTGATACTTGTTAGTAAAAACCACCAGAAGCCATTTTTGCTCAACTGGTGGGACAAAATTACAACTTCACTCTCTTACCTCATGGCTATATTGACTCCCTTGGTCTATGTAATAATTTAGGTCAGGGGGATCTTGACTATGTTTCCCCTGATATGATGCTAATTGGACTGAGTGAGCAAGAAGTAGCAACTATTCTACTTATTGGAAAGGCATTTGTATGTCATTGGGTCCAGTGGTATGGGACAATTTGAGGTATCCCTTTTAGACAAAGAATAAGTTATTGCATTTGGCCCCTCCTACAGTGAAAATGGAGGTACAATATTTAGTGGGTCAGTTAGATTTGGGGGGACACCATAGTCCTCGTTAGAGTGTGTTGGAGTGTTAGAGTGTGTTACTCCTGTCCATTTATCTAGTGACCTGAAGACTTAATAATTTTGAATGGACACAGAGCAAGAAAGGGCTCCAAAACAGGTCTGGGCTGCCAGGAAAATTCTCTTTCACTTGGTCCATAATGACCTAGCAGGTCTAAGGATGATTGAAGTGTCAGTATCAAATACAGATTTTGTTTGTGGAGCTTTTGGCAGTACCCTATCGATAAACATGGCACAGAACCATAGGATTTTGGAGTGAAGTCCTGGCTTTCTCTGTGGATAACTACTGTCCTCTGAAGAAACAACTGACTGGCTATTGTGCTTTAGTAGAGATTGAATGTTTAACCATGGGTCACCAAGTTACATAAAATCTGAGATGTCTCTCATGGAAGTTGGATGGGTTTAGAAACAAGCCATCATCAAATGGAAATTGTACGTATGAGGTGGTATTCAAGCAGGCCCTGAATACACCAGTAGGCTGCATGAGGAAATGGCCCAAATGTCCATGGTCCCCACTCATGCTCCCTTCTCTTTTTCCCAGCTTGCACCCATGGCCTCATTGGGAGTTCCCTATAGTTTACTAAGAAAGAAATTTTGTAAAGATCTTACAAATGGTTCTGTAAGGTATGCAAACACTACCCCAAAATAGACAACTGAAGCAATGTAGTCTCTTTCTGGAACATCCCTGAAGTGGTACAGGGAATTCCTCCTTGTTGGTAGAATCTTGAACAATATACCTAGTTCATCTCTCCAAAAGAAGTGACCAGATGTATGATTGTGTATTGATTTATAGGCTGTGACCTCTGATTTGGCTCAATGATCAGGTACTTGGAACAAGATTAGAAGATGGGTGACAAGGAGGCCTCAAAAAGATCTATGTAGATGGATGTCTCTGAATTGGCAAAGAATGTGAGGTTAATTGTGTCTCATGTGAACATTCAAAAAAGTGTTACAGACATTGGGGAGGGAATGTGCTATGGTGAATGCTGTGAAAGTTGTAAACCTGGTGATTCACAGACCTGTACCCCTGGGGCTAATAATACATTATATGTTTAAAAAGAATTAAAAAATGTTACCTATGCAGAAAAGTTTTTAATAAACTGCTATTCTGTGCAAACCAGTTGGACTTTTTCTCCCAAGCACTTTTGTCAGTGATAGTGGGCTCAGAAGAAAGCTCGCATGGTGGCATGAATGAAGGTTATATCTGCGCTCAGGAACATGAACCCATGAACCACTCACCAGCCCTGACTTGGCTATTGCAACTGGTGTTTGCCTAATCTGCCTGCAGAAGCCAACATTGAGTCTCCAATACGACATATTTTCTGAGTTAGTCAGCCACCTACCTGGTAACAGATTGATTACACTGGACTATTTCTATATTGAAAATATAAGCACTTTTTTCTTACTGGAATAAATAGGTACTTTCCCTGGGGCCAGTACTTTTTCAGTTGTTCACAGGATATTGGTCTCATGTTAAGCAGAAGTATTGCCTTCATTTAGAGATGAAGCACAATTTAAGGAGATACATGTGGTCCCAAGTTAACAAGGGTAGCAATGGGATGGTTAATTTTGTGTCAGTTTGGCTAGGTTATAGTACCCAGGCATTTAATCAAACACCAACCTAGCTGTTGCTGTGTAGTTAGCTTGTAAATGTTACAATTAATTGATTTTTTAAATGAAGAATATTCTCAGTAATATAGATGGGCCCCATCCAATATGTTGAAGCTCTGAAGAGCAGAAAGAGAGGTTTCCTGGAAAAGAAATTCTGTTCCTGGACTGCAGTGTCAGCTCTTGCCTGACTTACTTGGCTGCCAGGCTGCTCTACTAATTTTGAACTTGCCAGTCCTCACAATCATGGGAGCCAATTCCTTAAAATGTGTCTTAATAGATATTGATTCTGTTTCAGACTGTATCAGTCTGGAGAACCCAGACTGATAGTGTTTACTCCATTTACGTTTTAATGTAATTACTGATCCTTGGTATTTATGTCTGCTATTACGCTATTTTTGTTCCTTATTTATTTTTTGTTTCTCTATTTTCCCTTTTATTAAATAGAAATTCATAACATACTATTTTAATTTGTTTTTTACTATGCATTTTGAGATATTTTCTTAATTGTGTCTCTGAGGGTTACAGTTTATGTCTTAACGTCAACTTATCTAATTCTAGCTAATATCAATTTAATTTTACTAATATATTAAATAATTACTCCAAAATAACTGTTTTCTCTTCTTAGAACTATTATTACAATGCAAACGACTCTTTTATGCATTATAATCCCTTTAACACAGTTTTACACTTATTGCATTATGTAGTTATCTTTTAAATTAGGAAAAGAATTACATACAAAAGTGCATTTTTGTTGAAAATAGACATTTTTAAATAATAAACTGTGAAAAATGCCAGTGAAGTTTTAATAGGGATTGAATTTCTAAGTTGCTTTGGGTAGCACAAACATTTAAAAAATACATTCCACACAATCTTGAGAAAGAGTGAAGCCAGAGGCCTCATGCTTTCTGATTTCAAACTATAATAAAAAGATATATTGACAAAAAAAGTAGTATATCAGCATCAAAACAGACACATACATCACCGGACAGTAGAGAGACCCCAGAAATAAATTCATGTGTATGTGGTCAGTTACTTGACAAAGGTACAGAGAATATATGAGGAGGAAAGGACAGTTTCTTCTGTAAGTGGGGTTGGGAAAACTGCATAGCAATGTGCAAAAGAATGAAACAGGACCGAATTAAAAATAAAGATTTCAATATAAGACCTAAAACCATAATGTTCAAGGAAGAAAAATAATGTTCAAAGAGGGACTGAATGACCACTTTTTCCAAAGATGACCTATAAATGGCCAATAGATACATGAGACGATGCGCAATATTACTAAATTAACAAGGAATGGCAAATCAAAACCACAATGAGGTATCATCACACATCTGTAATAATGGTTATGATTAAAAAGATGGGAAGGAAGTGTTGGCAAGGACATGTAGAAAAGGGAACCCTTTAACACTGTTGATCGGAATGGAAATTGGTACAGCCACAATAGAAAACAGTATGGAGATTTATTTAAGAAAAACAAAGAGATTTCCAAAAATCAAGCAATCTCACTTCTGGGTTTATATCCAAAGGAGATGAAAACAGGATATCAAAGAGATATATGCACTCCATGTTCACTGCAGCATTATTCACAGTAACCAAGGTATGGAAACAACGTATATGTCCACCAGTGCATAAGTGTATTAAGAAGATACGGTGTTTATACAATGGATTCCTACTCAGCCATGAGAGAAAAAAAAAGACATTTCACCATTCACAGCAGCATGAATGGAACTTAGAGGCATAATACAAATGAAAAAAGCCAGACAAAGGTAAATACCATATGATATCCTTTTTATGTGAAATCTAAAAAAGCTTGAACTTATAGAAACAGACTAGACTGGTGGTAATTAGGGGCTGAGTGTGGGGAAAATGGAGAGACGTTGATTAAAGGGTACAGGCTTACAGTTATAAGACTAAAAAGTCCTGGGGATCTTAACGTATAGCATGATGATTAGTTAATAATATATATTATATAGAAAGTTGCTAGAGAGTAAAGCTTAAATGCTCTCATCACCCAAAGGGAGAAAATAATGTGTGGTATGATGGAGATGTTAGCTAATGCTAGGGGGAGTCCTTTTGCAATATAAATGTATCCTTTCAACATGCTGTATACCCTCAACTTGTACAATGTTACAAGTCAATTTTATCTCAATAAGGCTGGAAAAAATAATATAAACGTTGCTACTCTAGAAATCAGCCCCCTTCCCTGAATTTGGTGATTTTAACCGTGTGTTGCTGTCGTTTTTCCTGTTGATGCTGCTATTTGTTTATTGTCAGGCCTGGATATTCTGTAAAATCCACGTCTGTTCTTCTGTACAGTCACTGAATACCATCTCAGTTTAGTGTTGGGGTAATACCTGGGGAGAGACTTCTTTAAATCCCTTGAACCTGTTAGATTTACTGTACTGAGCAACCCCACCAATGTTGAGGCTGTTAATAACTCTGACTTAGCCTTCAATTCATGCCTGCACAGGGCAACTTCATCAGCCAGAGATGAGAGTTTGGGACCTCTCAAGTCACTCCCGGGAATACCGTAGGCTTACACTTGTGTCTCCTGTATCCTTAAGAGATATGTTTATGCTTTCCAATGACCCCTGTACCCATCTTACTGTTGGGTATTCCATTTCATATTTTGGTCTCTTGTTAACTTTAACTAGCATCTCCTCCTCATAGAACCACAGAATTAGGGAAATATTACTGATAGTTTTTGGCAAAAGTCTTTTGGAATTAGGGATTTTTCCCACTGAGCAAGTCACCAAATAATGTCATGCCTTTATTAGAACTTTTCCAAGGAATTTTCAGACAGGAAGGGCTAATTAAATAATTGTTAATATTGTATCTTCAAAAAATGTGATGTCCTTATAGTATATGTTCTTATATACTTTGTCTTGTTTGAAAATCTCTATGACCTTATAAGGGTAGGTTAAGCTACTCTTTTTATCTTGCTTGCACAGTTGAGGAAATTAAATGTAGGATAGCTGTCTGTAGTCAAATTGGTAACAACTGGTGGGACACATAACTCATGCTTAAGTATTTCCTAGTCGGTTCTATTTGTTAAGAGACTTATGATCTAAGATAATGAGATGATTTAAAGAAACTGAATTAAAAGAACTAGAAGAAATTAGTTCTGTTTGGTTAAGAACAATTATTTTACATCTATACTCCTGTTGCATGAGAGAGAAAATATTTTTATAATCATCCAAACATAATTTTTCTCGCCTTCATATAAAAATGGCTTGGTTAATCAGTATTTCAGTTTGTACCTAAAAAATCATGAAAAGTAATTGTGAACAAATGAGTAACTGACTTTCAGGACTAAAAAGAAAAGAAAAATGAGACTGACAGTTATGGACCAAGCATCATCAGACATAGAAGCACAAACACAACAAGTTTCACATATAGTTAATGTAGTTATTAACTATGACACAGTCTCACTCGATGCAGCTTCCTATTACCTTAGAGTCCTTGTCATCCCATCATTTTCCTCATTTTAAGGTATTTATCATACCACATAAAACTGTCCTAATAGCTGAATTTAGTAAGCAACCTTTATGATGGTCTCCACTGATTCCAAATTCTGGTGTTCATGTCCTTGTGTAATCTCCTTCTGAAGGTGAATGGAGTTTTAATAGGATATAAGAGAAGGGATAGACTGTCATATGTGAGATTAGACTATCTAAAGACTTTGATTTGTCATAGAAGCTCTCTCTAGCTCTCCCATGGATGCCTACTCTGGTGTAAACCAGCTGTCAGGTCATGAAATAGTCATGTATAGAGGTCCACATGAGTGAGCTTGGACGTAAATTTTCTCAGGCTTGCCAAGAGACGTAAGAATGGACATGGAAGCAAAACCCTACCCAATTAAACTTGTGGTATGTGCAGCCCAGCCCAGCACCTTGAGAGAAATGTTAAATCCAAACCACCAAGCTAATTTTCTCTCAGAGTCCTGACACATAAAAATATAAACTAATGGATATTTTCAGCCACTGCATTTTGGGATAATTTGTCACATAGCAATAGATAAGGATTATAGTGAGAGAAAATAAGATTTTTAAAAATCTGTCTCTTTTGAATGTGTGACATGTGTCCATGAATCTGGCTACACTGATGGCTTTTAAAAGTGGCCACTCCAGGAAGTAGAGTGACCTGTTCTTGGGATGGGTGATTTTGAGCAGTGATTCTCAAAGAATGTGGGACGATGGCTATCAGGATGTATGTATTTGAATATCCAAGACATGTGTTTCAGAAGACACTTCCAGGTGATTCACAAATGTCTTTTCATGCCACTTAGGAATCACCATCTTACGTGTATTGGGAATAAAATCTTGGCAAAAATTAAAACACTAACCAAGCAGAGATAAACTATGAATATGTGAATACTATCCTTTGAAGAATTTCTCTTTACAATATGGAATTATGTTCTCCCAATTATGATGATTTTGGTTGTATATATCTTGTGCGCTTGTGGTATTCCCATGGGAACATTATAATATATGGATAGAATTTTACTAGTTTTTCTCTTGTTTACTCTTGTTCACTTTCATATCTGCTTTTAATTCTCATGAAACAACATTCAGTTTGTGTTACCCATGTGTAGGATGTCCAATAAATGTAATCTCCATTGGTTCAAAGAAATATTTTTAAGAGGCTATAGGACTTAAAATTTCTAATAAGGTATGCCTTTCCTGGTAAGGAGTTGGGAGAAAATATGACTAAAGATAGATCTCAAGGAGGCTTAATGCCTCAGAGACTCCAAAGAGGACTGACAATCTTTTACTAGAAGTATTTGTATATGAAGTAACTGGAAGTTTGGGAATATTATGGAAATAATATTTCTATTAAAGAAATGCCTTTAAAACAAAGCAACATCAGCCTGGAATTTTCAGTGTTTATCTGCCCCACCTGATCAGGTTATAGACAGAAAGTTAGACAACCCCTTCACCTATTTCATTTAATTGAAACACTTACACCTTGATGAGAAACGTGAGGTAGAGGTAACCATCCTAGTTTTATAGTTGAAAAAAATCAGGTTCTAAAAACTGGGACCAGGGGTGCCTGGGTGGCTCAGTAGGTTAAAGCCTCTGCCTTCAAGCCAGGTCATGATCCCAGAGTCCTGGAATCGAGCCCTGCATCAGGCTCTCTGCTCAGTGGGGAGCCTGCTTCCCTCCTCTCTGCCTGCCTCTCTGCCTACTTGTGATCTCTGTCTCTGTCAAGTAAATTAAAAAATCTTAAAAAAAAAACCTTAAAAAACTTTGAAAGAACTTTGAAATCAGAGTCTACACTGACTTGTGCATTACTGAGCTTTTCCATAAAAATGTCATGATCTTCGGAGGCCTAGTGAGGGGTGACAGGAGAGATCAGGATGACCCCTATTGAGAGCCTGAAGGAATGGGAGTGCCAGTGATTTCAACAAATAAACAAAACCTAAGTGAAATCCATGGCTAGATACAGATCCCTATTTAAGAGTAGGCTACTCAAGAGGCAGCTTCCTGTGATACTTTGATCTGTAAAATATTGTTGGACTATGGATACTGCCATAAAGAAAACAGAAACCCTAAGTAAAAAATTAAAAGAAGGAAATAAAACCACCACAACAAAAAACTTCTTCCCTATGGCAGACCAGTACCCATTGGTTATTCCTGGCACAGGTTACAGTTCCTTAACATACTTTGGGAAACCCAATAAGCTCAGAATGCTATTTAGTTAATTATGTGAATTATTCTGTTCATAATTTAAATCTTTAATGTGTTTTTAAGGAGTTCACTATTTTGATAAATCACAGTTAAAAGCTGAAGCAAGAAATAGAAGAAATGTTCTGCTTTCATTAAAAAATCTGTTATAGTTAATTGGAATAGTGCAGAACTATTATAATACAGATCATATAATGAATTATATATGTTAATTAGCTGTAGCATAGTTGAGAATATAATATGGAATATTTATTATTGAGAGAAACTAGTTACAGATACAGTTTCTATTCCTATTTAAGAATGCTGGTTTAGGGGTGCCTGGGTGGCTCAGTGGGTTAAAGCCTCTGCCTTCAGCTCCGGTCATGATCTCAGAGTCCTGGGATGGAGCCCCCACAACGGGCTCTCTACTCAGCAGGGAGCCTGCTTCCCCCCACCCCACTCCAAGCTTGCTGCTTTGCCTTCTTGTGATCTTTGTCTGTCAAATAAATAAAATCTTAAAAAAAAGAAGAAGAAGAAGAAGAAGAATCCTAGTTTAAAAAGTCACCAAAATACTCAGTATTTACATACTTCATTTACATTTCCTCGGCATAATGTTGAATCAATAAAAATACCTCAAATAGCCAACTGCCTCAAAATCTTCAATATTGTCCTGTGACAGTCTTTCTAAGCAATCAGTGAGGAACTCCTGACTTTTCTCCACAAGGATTGTACTTGAGCCTAGCATAGGGTTTGACTCCTTTGGATGAAGAAGGGCACAAATTCAGAGAAACAGGTGAATTTGACAGGATGTGAACTTTGATATCTGACAGATAAGAGAAGCCAGAAGAGAAAGAAAACAAAAACTCTCCAGTAGGTAGCAACAGGCTTAGTATGAGAACTCGTCAGGATCCTGGTTGGAAAAGCAGTAAGGTAAACTCAGTTGAGATCTGTTCCTAGTGAGAATGGTAGAGATCAACTGTTATGTTGTTTTGATTGTCCTTTTGGAAATTGGGAGCTCACTTTCCTTTTTTCTAAGGAAAAAAGGACTTAGGCTTTAACTAAGGGATTTTTAATCTTAGACTAAATTTGATAAATCACTTAATTAGCTACTATAAAACTCTAAATTTGTTCATTCACTGAACGGAACAACAAAACCATTTAGGGAGAGTTGCGTGAGAAATAAAGTTACCAGTTACCACCTCAGATTTTGTAGGAATTGGTAAATATTTGGGAGAGGTTGAGTGTGTATGTCATTTATGTGGAGGAGAAGAGAGAAAGTTCATTAAACAGATATACTGTTTTTAAAATCATATAGGATCTCTTTTTCAGGGAGAAGCCCCTACTCATTTCATTTTCCTCATCTAGGTAATGCATGAAAAGAAAACACAGTGAAATAAACAAAGTTGCTTTTAAAACCTTACTAAAATTGTTAGCCTAATACACAAGAGGAAGAGGTGAACAGTTTAATCTATAATTTACTCTTTTACAAACTAGAAGGTGACACTTAATGGATTTGGTGAATCTATGATTATGTCATTTAGAGCCAAATATGAGTTTAAACAGAACACTGAGTTTCATGGCCAAAATCATTCTGCAGTATTGGCACAGTGTGTCTGTTTACGTTAAGACTGTGTCACCATAAAAGTTTCCTAAATTTGGGTTTTATAGCCAACGATGAGAACAAATAAAAATGCAATATTGAAATCATTCTTTGTTTAGCTTCTCTAGAACTGAAGTCACACTCTGGCTCTGTCCACACGATACCAAGTGTGGAAGGTGGTGAGAAAAAGTGTTCTTTCTGACATTATTCTGATTCATCCAGATGAACAATGAAAAATACCATCAAATCTTTGTGCTCAGGAAGTTTACTATATCAGAGTATCAGTTGACTTTTATTTTTATTTTTAAAGGGAAATGAGGATCGCCTGGGTGGTTCAGTGGGTTAAAACCTCTGGGTCATGATCCCCGGGTCCTGGGATCGAGCCCCACATTGGGCTCTCTGTTCAGCAGGAAGCCTGCTTCCCTTCCTTTCTCTCTGCCTGCCTCTCTGCCTATTTGTGATCTCTATCTGTCAAATAAAATCTTTAAAAAAAAAAAGAAAAAGAAATACATTTAAAGGGAAATGAAAGTGGGCATTAGTGTATATATTTAATACTGAAGGTAAGCTTTCTTCAAATTTCAGTAGATGCGACTTATTCATTATGATTCTAGAATTCCAAAAAGTTTATAAATCTGTGTGTGCATATAGATATGTATATTAGTGTGTATATGTACATAGATGTATATATATATATATATATATATGCTCACATACAAAAATACATTATTTTCAAAATAACTGGCCTATATCAATAGTGAAAAGTCCAGTAGAAAAAAAAAAGTCCATTTGAAAACTTATATTTCTAAAAAAAAAGAAGAGCACAATATTTGTTACAGGACAAAAACATTAATAAATTTCTTGAAAAAAAACTGAGAATAATGTACATAATTCAAATTTGCTTGTGTGAATTAAAATCTTGTTAATTTCCAAAAACGGAACAGCATCAATTCTATGTACTCACATGCATCTAAAATATTTAAATCCTTCTATACTGAATGACATATTAAGCAAACAAATACAAGTAAAATTAAACTTCATGTTTTAGACCACTAAAGCATATGGAGAAATGTGATCAAATGCATAGGTTTTGTACACAAATTATTTAAATATTTCCAGTCCTGGCTTTCTTTGATCACTGTGTCTAGCCCCAATGACCCTAAACAAATTAAATTATAAACCCCAATTTTCTTTATCCTTAAAGAGGGGTTATTATCATTTACTTTGAGGGTTTGGGGGAAGATTAAATTTGTTTGACTGTATATAAGGAACTTGGCCCAAAGCTCTGTAAGGTAATACATTTGATGCTATTGTTCTGAGAGAAACCTAGAAGGAAGTCCTGGTTATTTATTCAAATATATATTTTTTAATTTTTTAAAAATATTTTTCTTTTTAAAACATCTTGTTCCTACAAGGTATTTTACTACTTTTTTTAATAGGCATTGCCTGGTAACAATGATAATAGTAACTGCTCTTGTTGCCGACTTCTTTCCCCATGCTGAACAATGGGCTGAGCACTTTAATGGATCCCTCTCTGCCCCAATAGTCACTTCAGTTGCATTATGGAAGTCACTTAGATGATAGGCCAGACGTCATCATGGCAGGTAATGTTGGAGAATGCATAGAGAATACATGCCTGTGAACCATTAAAACTAGATGCATGCACACAAAAACTATACAACTACCTTGTATAAGGTTACTTGAAAATCGTCAAATCAGAATGGTGTTTACAATTAAGAATTCTCTGTCTAGCATCATAGATAGATTGCCAGTCAGTAATACCTATATGGAACATATTGTGAAGGTACAACTGGCAACGGATTTGGAATAAGACCTGAGTTTGCTTCCCAGGATTAAATGTGACATTTAGAAAACACGAGTTGTTTTTTGTTTTTTATGTTTGTTTTTGTTTTGAGTAGGGTATTTTTGAGAGAGAGAGAATATGAGAGAGTGGGAGTGGGGGTGGGGGTGGGGGGTGCAGAGGAAGAGGCAGAATCTCAAGCAGACTCTGTGAGGAGTATAAAGCCAGACATGGGGCTTGATCTCAAGACTGTGAGAGCATGACCAGAGCTGAACTGAGAGTCAGACATTCAACCAGCTGTGCCACCCAGGTGCCCCAGAACCTGTGAGATTCTTAGAAAGTCAATTACAGTACAATCAAGTTCTTGATCTATGAAATCAAAATAACCTATAGTCTTTTGTCCCTTTTGGTGATCAAAAGATACACTGATGTAAAAGTGTTAGGCTAGTTTTTGTGGGGTTTTGTGTTGTTTATTTTTTTTTTGTTTTTGTTTTTGTTTTTAGGTGTGTGGGGCGTTTTGCTTATTTGGGGGGGGTTTTTGCATTTATAAATACTGATAGAACTCAGTCATGGTACCTGTTACTATTGCTGTATAACAAACTACCCCAGAACTCAGTCACACAGAAGGACCATTTTATTTATCATATTCTTAGATTCTAAGAGTCGGGAATTCAGGAAGAACCCAGAGGCGATGACTTGTATCTTCATGATATCTGTGCTCTCAGCTGAAATGAATTTCATGGCTTCAGGTAACTTGATAACTGGGGGCTGGAGTTACATAGACACATCTTTACTCACATGTCTGGTGATTGATATTGCCTGTCAGCTGAAACTTCAGCTGGGCCTTCAGTTGGAGCACTTGCATGTGGTCTCTTCATATGGTGCCTGAGTTCATAGAGGGAAGTTCCTGAGAGGAGACCTCTGGAGAACAATCATTTTGAGAGAACAAAGTGAGAATTACATAGGTGTTTATTAACTTGGAAGTTGTGGTATCACTCTTCTAATGGTTAAAGCAGTAATAAATCACCTGATAATTCAAGGATAAAAACCACAGACCCCAACTCCTGATGCAAGAACAAGAATTTGGATTCCATGCTTAAAACCACTTAAGTCCTACTACCGGAATTCTGGGTTTATGATAGTGTTTTCCATTCCTTCCTGATCCTAAGAATACAATATTCACCTAAATAGGGAATTGATAGTCTTACTTTCTCTCATCAAAGGTAAAATAGGGAATTGATAGTCTTACTTTCTCTCATCAAAGGTAATGGAAGATATTACACCCAACTAGTTAACCCTATGCTTTTAATGGCATGAAAATAGCTTGAAATTCATTCTTTTTAAAAAATGTAATAGGGAATTTTTCCATCTTTTCTAATAGTAAGTCCTATATATTTTTTTAACTTCTTTATTTCTATGTTAGTAACCAAGTGAAGTTCAGAGTTAACAATTACTGGTATAACTCAAACACATAAAATCTATTTGACATTAAATATCCAGATAATTGGTAATGAGCTAATATTGTAGCTTTGAATTACTGAGATACTGTTTTTTTTTTTTTTACTTTGCTCATATATATAGGAGATTATTTTTACAAACTTGTGTGGGTAACATAAACATTTCATGTTTTTTGGTTTTTATCCTATAGCTGAAGGGCTGTAATGACTGAGTGGGGTGCTGAAAAATTTATAGTTAATGTGTTATGGGAAAAATTTTCTTAATAAGCTCATTATTTTCTGTCAAATTTCAAACTCTTTGATAGAGTGACAAGACATTTTCAAAACTTGAATTTTAATATTTTCCTTACTGAAAGGTACACCGGTATTTAATGCAATGCCAACACAATAATTGTGCAACATACAAGTATTATTTAAGATGTTTGTGTATATTAACATCTTATGCCTTGGGTATTCAGTACCATGAGACAGTTGATTTGCTTTGTATAATGGTATGTGTAGGAAGGTAATTACTATGGTAGATAATGGTTCTAATTAGTGCAAAAGAATCATAATTAAATATATGACACTATAAAATGCACAGTTAAGGTTGTGACTTAACAAATAAAGATTAAAAGTTTATTTTTAAAAAAGACTATGTGTTAAATACACAAGTCAAAAACAAATTTTGAAAATTGTGTAGGAGTGTTAATTACTGAATGAGCACATTCAATGAGAGAATTTCAGAAGTTCTTTGAGAATGTCTCTGCAATTTGTAGAAGAGTCTGGTATCTGAGTCTGCAGATTAAATAAGAAGAGACTGTGGGTTGTTTCTTTCCCAAGTGAAACAAAGAAAGCTTTTAAAATGAATACTGAAGATGAATGAAGTAAATTAGAATTCTTTCAGAAGGATGTGAAGGTCAAGATTCCATTTGGGAAATATTTCAAGTGTTTGAAAAGGGGAGATTCTGTTAGAAAAGAGAGCCTCTTTCAAGACTGATCTAAGCTGTCACTTGACACCCTAGGACCTACCAAATGCTTCTTCTAGATGCTAACTTAACATTCAGCACATGCATCCCTACAAAGCTAAATCAATATATTTGGCATTGTGTGTTTTAGTTTGAACATCCCGAGAGCAGATCATGATCTTAGGATACTAATGCAAGTGAGTTATTTGGTAGGTGAAGGAGGACTTGGTATCAGAGTAATGAAGTGAAGATAAGAAGAGGAGGCAAAAAAAAAAAAAAAAAAAAGGAGGCCCATACATGGTACACTGTATAGGCAACTGGCGTTATATGACTGGACCTTAATCCTGTGAGGAAATCATGAGAAAACCAGCATTAAACCTACCCTCTAGTGTTAGGACATAAGGAGGGCCATTTATCTCGGGTCCTTAAACCCTAGCTTTTTTCAGTCATTGGTTGTGGGCTCTGCTCAGGTATAAGCATTTCTGATTTCTAGCCCACATGAAGAAAATGCTCAGGCCCAGAGATGCATATTATGGTGGAGAGGAATAGGCGGGAGCACCCTAGGGTTAGAAGGCTGGTCTGGGCACAGAGAAAAGCCTGATGCCCATGTGCAGGCTAAATTTGTATATCGTTTGAGTGGATATTTATGCACTTACTTTACTCATGCATTCAAAAAAACATTTTGGCAAGAGACTCATATGCCAATACACATTTTGTTCTGACAGACAAGTATGAACAAAGTAAGAAAATAAGTAAAACATATTTTATCCTCATTGTCCAGAGTACTGCATGTCGTCTAGTAAGCCATGTATTTGTGGAGTGATCAAATGAGTGAGAAAGCAAGTAAATCCATAAAAAATAACAACAACAAAATAACTCATTAGCACAAAATGTATGTTAACTGATTGTAATGAAGAAAACAGCAAAAACAGCTGATGGGATGGTGATTGAATGGGTAGGGATCTTTGAATCCAGGGTCAGAAAAGGCCATTTTGAAGTATGACATTTTAAGATAGGCTTTGGTAACATCTGGCACAACTTAACTTGATTATTGTTACTTAGTTATTTCTGGCAAATATTGGTACTGCCAAACTGCAGATAAAGGCAAAGTCTAATTAATCCCTCCACCCCCTCAAATTTTCTTATCCATCAATGAAAAAGCTAGTTTTAGGCCATATCCCATTGCATACAGTTGAAAATCTCCAACATAATGTGTTAGGGGCTAGCTTGCTTCATTTCTTACCTTAGTAAAGGTGAACACTACTTCAGCATAGCTTTGGTGGTGTCTGCAATGGAGAAGGGCAAAATCAGATTTTATTGAGAACGCAGTTTGGTTTAAGGGGGGGTCTTTCAAAGTGAGGACTTCATTAAAATTTTGTATTGATTATGATATCTTGGTTTAGTATTGATGTAAATGGCAAAGCAAGAGTTTTGAGTTGAGAAATTCAAAGTCTTAAGAGTCAGTGAGTTGTTTGAGAAGTTCTTATATGAACAATAAGGTTACTTGCCTGGACAAGAGTTCAAGGAATAATAAACCTTTGACACTGAAGGCATTAGAATAATAAGTTCACTTTAATGTGACAGTAAAATGTGTGGAGACTCTGTGGAATCAGTTATTGAGTCAATATCCTAGGAAATAAGAATAAAAAAAATAAAAGTTCCTTTAGTGGCTCTGCTTAATGTACAGTGACTCATTTCTCAGTTTTTAGGTGCTCTGATAAATCTTGAATGAAAAAAAAATTTTTTTTAAGACAGACACAATTTTCAAACTGTGGTTAGGCTTAATTAACTTTCTAATCATCTTCTGAAATTTTAGAAATACTTAGATATTTCTATATAGGACTAGAAATCTTCTATTTAGATAGAAATATCTTCTGAAAATCTTCTGAAAAATTTGGCTGAATATGGTTATCATAGAATCCAGTGTTTAGTATTTCTAAAAGGTGAAGGCCTTCCTTGATTCAATTCCCCTTTTCATTTAGAAGATAGAGATAATTTTAAAGTAATTTAGCTAATCCACATATCTTCACTACCATTAATTTTTACCAATAAAACCCATTTCCGATTTCCATTGTTAGCAAAACATGGTGAGGAGAGGAAAAAAGATGACCCAGGTGCTGTAGGATTGATTAAGTTTTCCTTGAGTGGGTTTTGAAAATAATGTGGTAATCAACCAAGTACTACTAGAGTAGAGAAAAAAGCTGTGTATCAGAGTGTGGTTTCTTTTGTTTTGTTTTTGTTTTGGTTTGGTTTTAGTGTAAACTCTGTAATAGCTGTGCAGAATGGTTCCTGCATGACTTACACAGGCAGAGACTGCAGCAAGTGGAGATGTCCAGAGAGGAGACAGACGTGTGTGTCTAAGAATCAGGGAGGCTGTAGCCCAGAGGATAGAGAGGAGATGATGCTAGAGGAGAGGTCAGGAGCCAAGTCACATAGTGCTTTACTGTCCATGGTAGAGGACTTGTTTTTTATCCCAAGGGAATAATCCAGAATAGAAAAGCAGTGGGGGTGGGGGAGAAAAGAAAGGGATAGAAAATGAGAGCCACAATCCAGATAAATGAAGGTTGATGATTTAAAGGAGAAGGGGATGAGATCCAGAGCACAAGCAGAGACACCTGCATCGCAGAGGAACAGACACACTCCCCAGGCTAGAAAGGGACAGTAAGATGTGGGAAGGTTTGTAAATTTATTGGTAGGAGTACAATAGAATCTTTCCTTTGTTTCTATAGTATTGGTAAATCTGGAAGGAATTTTATTAGATGTTAATATCCATAAGTGGTGTGGTGGTCCTTATGAGGGAAAAAAGGATGGTATGAAGCTAAATCTTCAATTGGTATCTAATTTGGATTCACAGAAGAGGACCTGTACGGTGTGGAAGAAGAACATGGTGGAAGAATGTTTACTGTGGCACGCAACCTCTCCTCCATCTTTCGCAACTGTTAACTCTGGACCCTCAAACATTTGCTCCATCAAGTAAAATAAAAATCTCACAATTAACACAGCTCAGCACAGTTCAGTCTAAATAGCATTCCCCTTGGAGATGATGTCTTCCCATGCCCAGTGACTTATCAAAGTGTTCTTTCCAACTACCTTTAGGTGCTTCTGGCTGGATACACGGGTGATTGCTATGTTTTTGTCCTTTTTATATTCTCAGAGATATTTTAACACTCCAGGTTCTTTATTTTCCAGTATAGACTGATATCCTAGGCAACCTTCTGTCCCTGAAATCAGGCTTTGTCTCTTTGCAATTATATTTTTACTTGACTCTCAGAGCCTTGAAGTGCTCTTCCAGAGTAAGGACTATCTCACAGTTATCAGTGTTACTAAAAGTCAGTCGACTCTCAAAAAGACTTGCTGAGTGGGAAACACTGATTTAGGGAAATTAGTAGAGAACTCATAGGCCAATGCAATTGTTTGTATTACGTAAAGTTAGCCAATTCAAAGAAAAATCAGCCTTAAAGAATTGCACAGCATAGTAAGTTATTGGGTATTCGACATTTTCATTTTTAAAAGAAGAACTTATATTGGTGGTGTTTAGTTTAGGCTTTCTTCGCAATTATAATTTGTAGGAGCTGTAACCATGGTGGAGGTGAAGTCTGGGTCCAGCGGGGTTGTGCTCTGGGCTGACTCTGCCTATCTGTGAGTGGCAGACTAAGAATAAGTGCTGACAGCCAAGGCATGAACCTGGGGGAGCAGTAAGGATATTACTGATAGAAATAGGGCAGGAAGATGGGGAGGAAGTGGCACAATTGATTCTTTTTTTTTTTTTTTTTTGTGTTCCAATACAACTTTATTTATAAAAACGGGATGCAGGTTGGATTTGACACAGCACTGTCATTTGCTGGCGCCAGTCCTAAGTTTGACACTAGACAATGCTTGACTGTGTTTTTTTTTTTTTTTTAATTTTTTATTTTTTATAAACATATATTTTTATCCCCAGGGGTACAGGTCTGTGAATCACCAGGTTTACACACTTCACAGCACTCACCAAATCACATACCCTCCCCAATGTCCATAATCCCACCCCCTTCTCCCAAACCCCCTCCCCCCAGCAATCCTCAGTTTGTTTTGTGAGATTAAGAGTCACTTATGGTTTGTCTCCCTCCCAATCCCATCTTCTTTCATTTATTCTTCTCCTGCCCACTTAAGCCTCCATGTTGCATCACCACTTCCTCATATCAGGGAGATCATATGATAGTTGTCTTTCTCTGCTTGACTTATTTCGCTAAGCATGATACACTCTAGTTCCATCCATGTTGTTGCAAATGGCAAGATTTCATTTCTTTTGATGGCTGCATTGTATTCCATTGTGTATATATACCACATCTTCTTGATCCATTCATCTGTTGATGGACATCTAGGTTCTTTCCATAGTTTGGCTATTGTGGACATTGCTGCTATAAACATTCGGGTGCATGTGCCCCTTTGGATCACTACATTTGTATCTTTAGGGTAAATACCCAATAGTGCAATTGCTGGGTCATAGGGCAGTTCTATTTTCAACATTTTGAGGAACCTCCATGGATTCTTGATTAATATCCTGAACTGAGGGCTGTGGGCAACATATAACCAAGGAAATGTGGGTAATTCAGTACCTCTCTTAGGCCCAGGAAACCAACATAAAGCCATTTGACATCTTGGCAGACTCCTCAGTAGGGCTTGGATAGCTCCGGGCACTATATCTTGGCAAATAGGAAGGCTGTAAATTTTCACTGAAAAGATAAATGAAGCAGGCACAAAATTTGTGACTGTCATTTCTGTGTTGTCATAGCAGTTACAAAAGGGTTTTTGCATAGTAGGTGCTCAATAAGCACTTGTCAGTTTAGGGGGAAAAAATGACTTCAACTCTTGGACACTTCAAACTAAAATCTCACCTAAGTCTTAAAAAGTCTGGATTAACTTTATTAGCTTCATAAACTTTCTCAGTGCTCTGAAAGCCTTTTCCAACTGAGTTTATAGTGCTTTATGAACTGGTTATGGGTTTATGACTAAAAAAAAAAAAAAAAAGTCCTCATTCCAACTTACATTGAATTAATCATTGCTTTAAAATCACACTTTGCAACCAGCAAGAGACTTTCATATACATTATTTAATTCTCACTAGGATAACAGTGTTTTTAATTATTGTTTAAAGGTATAAAATTTAAAGGTTTGAGATGTTAAGCAGTATACATAATGTGTAATCTGCATAATCCTTTGAGATAATTTTCACAGGTTTACGATCTACAGATAAAAGATTTCATCTTGTATATTTTAAAATGACCTCCTACATGCTTCATAATTATATCTATTATTTATCGAGTTCCAGGAATATGCTAGTTCTTTACACATCATGCCATGCAGTATTTATAATGAAATTATGAAGTAGGTGGCAGGAAGTGGAAATCAATACTCAGGCTGTCTTATTGCTGGTAAATTGAGTTAATGCAATACTATCTTTTCAAAGAGCTAATCAAACCTAATTTGCTATCTGATTCTAGTGGACTCTTTACCTGCAATTGGAGATACTTCATGGTCAGTTTGCAAACTTTTCCTAGATTCACCTCCACTTTAATTATTCCGTATACCACTTCTATTGTCTCATCTAAACATGTTCATTTTCTAAATTCCTACCTTTGTCTGACAGCCATGCTGCATGTTGTATTATTTGAAGTTCTACTTGAATATCGAAAGCTAGTTGGGCTTTAAAAACTTCAGTAAAATTAACATATTTTGCCTAATTCAAATATGTATTTGTTATTTCTATGTTGTAACCTTATAATATTGCTGCCCATTCTTCTGTATTGGTAATTGCATGCTTTATGGTTTATAGCTTAATAATTTTACAGTATTTTAATTCTCATGATAACTCTTTGAGAGAGTATATTATCTTACTTTTTAAAATGTCAAAAATGAGACTTGGAGAAGTTTAATGGCTTGCTCAAGTTGATTACGTGTGTGTGCGTATGGATGGATGGGTAAATATACAAATGAGAGAGAACAAAAAAAGGGCAAAAGGGTCCTTTCCTACTACCATACATTTTGCCATGTGTTACCTTCTTTGTTCTCATTAAAACCTTTTGAATAATAGTTCATTATTCACTCCACTTACAGGTGAGAAAACTTAGGAAGAGAGATGTGAATTAACATTCTTGAATTTATACTATAAATAGATGTTAGATCTGGATTTGGAGTAAAATAATATGACTGAAGATCTCTTGTTATTTTTTTATAAAAATTTCTTTGTCATCCTTTCCATATTCTCAAGTTCTGATAACTGTGTCTCCTTCCCATTTTCTCTGTGCCTATTATCTACCCTGAAAACTAATTCAAGAGTCTTGGTTAAAGCCTCCAAGTCTTTGTTGAGGAACATTCTCCAATTCATCCTTTATTTGGGATTAGAGATTTCCAGTGCATTCCAAGCTTGTATTGGGATCAGAACTGTTGCCAGATTGTGGAGAGTTTTGGTGGGGGGGGGGGGAGAAGAGCCGCACATAGGGGAATTTGGTAAAAAGCACTACCTTAAGGCCCTCCAAAATCAAGGGTTGCTGCTTCGCAGATAATCCCTAGTTCTCCTTCCCATGGACAGATTCATACCCAAACAGGAGTACATAGCTTGGTATGCAGATCATGCGTGGATTTCAGCCACATTCACTCTTTTCGGCCAGGCATTGGCATTCAGCACACACCGTTCTGACTGGTTCTGCCTATGACTACAGAACTGTGATTTCATGACTCTATTCCCAGTTTATACTGAGTAGTCCCCAGACTTCTTATCTTCACTTATAAGCAGGATGTCTCTGTTAATAATTCCAGATCAGCTCTAGAACTATAGGAGACTTGTCTAAACTCCAGCTCACACCATTTGCCAGCAATGTGCTTACAAGAACAACAGAAAGTTTTGCTCTTGTTATTGTTGTTACTGTTCAATTGTACATATTTTTGGATCGGTGCCAAATCATGGTAAACTTGCAGTTCAATATACTATGTAATATTTCTATGTCTGTAATTTGGTCATGAAACCTCATACTGCCTCTTTAAATTGTTGCCTTTTTTAGTCTTCGTGCTTAATTTCAGGTGCTAGTTTCCTTCCTAACTCTCTTCCTAGCATCTCTATTGCTTGCAAAGAATTCAGGCTATTTTTCCAATTTTCCAGCTTCCATGAGGGGAATTTGGAAAGCGTCCAGATGATATACCAGATCTCTGACTTGCTCAATTCTATAATTTCAGCACTTCCTCATTTTGTTTTATCTCTTTTATTGTGCCTTCATTTTTTGTTGCTGTGCCTTACGTCTGTGTCAGCTTCCCATTTAAGATTAGTGACTAAATCCCTTTATATCATGTTGTGGTAACAACTTGGAAGTCCTGCCCAAAATACCTACCCCAAAATCGTTGCTGAGAATCTGTTTCGACTGATGAGCCTGTCTAGTTCTAGGTCACGAACACACCCATAAGTGTCTGGTAATATATTAGGGTGGTTTGGGTTGCAGAGAGGCATACTGAAGAAACCCTAGATTTTTAAGTCATTTCCTAGGATTTGAATCTTGTCTACCGTGATTATCTCCTGGATCTTGGAAGAATTACTTACACTGGTGTGAACGTATTTCCTCACCTGATGTAGTACCGTTAAAGAGATTATCAATATAATCCATTTAGAGTGCCTCCGTGCTGGGTTTTATAGTAGGTTGCAATAAAAAAAAAATGTTTATCTTGTTTTACTAATAATCTGATAATTGAGTATCTTGCATACTTTAGAACTAAAATCTAGCTAGCACCTGATTTAAATAAGGTGTGGGGAGATTGCCGAGGGAGAGAGAGAGTCTTAAAGAAGTTCCATCCCCAGCACAGAGTCTGATGTGGGGCTTGATCTCACAACCCTGAGATCATGAACTGAGTTGCTTAACCAACTAAGCTACCTGGGCGCCCTGATTCGGACTTTTGTTTGTTTGTTTGTTTGTTTGTTTAATTTCAGAGAGAGATCACAAATAGGCAGAGAGGCAGGAAGAGAGGGAGGAGGAAATAGGCTCCCCACCGAGTAGGGAGCCCGATGTGGGGCTCGATTCCAGGACCCTGAGACTATGATGCATGCCGAAGGCAGAAGCACAACCCATTGAGCCACCCAAGCACCTCTGACTTGGGACTTTTTAATAGATATTTTTCCCTCACTAACAAGTTAAGCACTTACCTTGTCACTTTTCCCAAATGCCCATTTGTATGTGAATTTGGTTCTCACTATGCTTAAAAGTTTGTTTTGAATCCTTGTCTAGCTAATAAATGACTACACATCTTTCAAAATCTGGCTCAAATAATATCCTTTATAGGACATGTTTCTCTATACTGACCATCTCCTTCTACCTCATATCCACCAAGTAAAGTTAATCCTGCTGTAGTTAACATACATACTTCCATGTGCAACACAGTATTGATATTAGTATACATACACATGACTGTGTGTGTACTTACACACATACACTTAAAAATAGATGAGCTGCTTTAAGGCAAGGATAGCATGTCACTCATTTTATTTCTAAGTCTGGCACATAGTATGAGCTGAATTTTAAAAGAAGGTATGATAGACAAAGTATTAGATCTTCTTCTCTATCCTTAATTAACTGAGTCTGGCTTCCTACAGTGCTCTCTTTGAAGGATTCTTGGACTTTGATCCAGGTTCATAAAGAAAGGTATCCTGTTTGGATTTGTTGTTGTTATTGTCGTTTATTTTTTGCTTAAAAAATGTTTTTCGTGCTATGGTTTTAACTGTTAGCTTGACTTTAAAAAAATGGTTCCTACCTCTTTTTCCTTTTCTGTTACTATCTGTTACTATCTATACAAGAGCTTAATATTTGGAAGGTAACTCCCAGTAAATCTGACTTGTAAGTCTACTCCCTTTACACTATACAATGTTATGTTTATACCAGAATGCTATAAACATCTGGTATAAATGTTTATACCAGATGCTACCACATGAATGAAGGTGCATTCATGTGGTAGCATCTAACAGTACTTCATGCCTATATTTGGCTGAATGATACTCTATAATATGGATGTATCCCAATTTTTTTATCCAGTCATTAGTTCATGGAAATTTGTGTTGCTTCTACCTTTTGTCTATCATGAATAAAGCTATTTTGAACATTTGTGTACAGGTATTGTTCATATTTTTATCTCTTGAGTTATACATAGCAGTAGAAACACTTGGTCAAATGATAACTTTATATTTAGTTTTTTGAGAAAGTTTCAGACTGTTTTCCAAAGTGGCTGCACCCCTTAACATTCTTACCAGCCACATATGAGTGTTCTGAGTTCTCTGTATCCTTACCAACAGATGTTATTATCAGACGCTTTGATCACAGTCATCCTAGTGCATATAAACTGGTATCTCATTGACATTTCAATTTGCATTTGACTAATGATATTTTTTTCATGGGCTTATTGACCATTTATATTTTTTTTTTGGAGAAACATTCAGTTAATTTTTTTTTTAGTTGGGGTATTTGTCTTTTTATTATTGAGTTGTAAGAATTCTTTAGATATTCCCAATACAAGCCTTTTTCAGGTATATGATTTGCAAATGTTTTCTCCTATTCTGTGGGCTCTCTTTTCATGTGTTTTTTTTTTTTTTAATTTTTATTTGACAGAGAAAGCATGCAAGTGGACATAAGGGGAGAGTGAGGGGAGAGGGAAAGAATCTTAAGCAGACTCAACACTGAGCTGAACCCCACATGGGGATCAATCTCACGACCATGAGATCATGACAGGAGTCAGATGTTTAACCAACTGAGCCACCCAGCTGCCCCTCTTTTCATGCTTTTTTTTAAAATTTTTTATTTTTTATAAACATTTATTTTTATCCCCAGGGGTACAGGTCTGTGAATCACCAGGTTTACACACTTCACAGCACTCACCAAAGCACATACCCTCCCCAATGTCCATAATCCCACCCCCTTCTCCCAACCCCCTCCCCCCAGCAACCCTCAGTTTGTTTTGTGAGATTAAGAGTCACTTATGGTTTGTCTCCCTCCCAATCCCATCTTGTTTCATTTATTCTTCTCCTACCCACTTAAGCCCCCATGTTTTTGATAAGGTCCTTTAAAACAAGCTATTTTAAAGTAGGGTCCAATTTAGCAGTTTTTAATCTTTATTGCTGGTAATTCTGGTGCTGTATCTCAGAAACTGTTGCCAAATCCATCATTATGAAAATGTATCTCTATATTTTCTTAAAGTTTCATACTTCCAGCTCTTACATTTAAGTTTTTAATTCATTCTCTGTTAATTATTGCATATGGTGGGAGTTAGGGGTCCAAGTCTTGGTTGTTTAATTTGTATTTTAAAAAAAGCATACCTTAGCATATCCTTTCCTATTGCCAATCCAAGTCACAGGAAGTATTTCTACTATAAGAGCAAGCACAAATGTGGAAGAAGAGATTTTAAATATATGTCAAAACCTTTATTTTAGCTGTTCTTTTTCTTAAAAGGCAGTACAGTGTATTATGAAAATGTACACAGGTATTTGAAAAACAAGTGACCTCAGTTTGACTTATATTTTACTACTTTTTTGTGACATTGTAAAAATTAGAAAGTTTCTTCGATCTTAAAATTTTCTCTGAAAATCAAATTACAATGAATAGATCATCTTACTGTATTGAAGGTTAAATGAGATAATTTCTGTCAAACACCTAATACAGTTCCTATGAGAAAATGTTAAAGTGGTGAGCTTTCATTTTCTACCATCCTCCTTTTTGTTTGTAGTCCGTGTTTCCCAAACTACTTGCCTTAGATTTCTGTTTGGTTTGCTTCTCCAACATCTTCCTTCGAAGGGTAAACTTAACTGACTTCTTCCTCACAGTCCTACCACATTTAACATGCTCCTCACTGAATAATAAAGCCAAAATGTATGTACGATTAATAGACACACACACACTTCCTAGGAAATAGAAAGTGGAAATAGAAGGAAGTAGAAATACCAGCATTAGTACAGAAGCAGAAACCCGAAAATGGCACAGGAAAATAATGTAAAACAAAACAAAGCGCTAAACTAAAAACAGTTCTCTTTTCATTCAATACATGTCTGAGTCTGTTCCAGACTCTGTTAAGCAATGACCGTGCATAGTACTTCAGATGTGATCTTTGCTCTCCTGGATCTGGCAGCTTTTCATGAGACTTTCCAAGCTAAGTGGTAGATAACTGGAGTAGCATTTTCCAGTTCAGATTGTATTTCAATTGTCTCTAATGCTTTAAGAAATTTTGAGAAAAAGTTTTCCCTAGTCACTTTTCTCCACATGAATTCCTTGATATTCTGGACTTTAAAGGTAATCATTGAGTAATTCAGCCCTTAATAAGCACACAGAAGTCATTCAGATAGTTTGTTACTTGGCCAGGGAGCTGAAATCTGTGGTGGAAAGTGGTTAGTGTGAAATATCTAGCATTTCTTACTATTCCATCAACCAAACAACTTTTAAAGTCTTTCTCTCTCTATCACCTCCCCTTCCCTATTACTCCACACATGTTCAGATAGTCACACTGCCAAAGAAATAATTTAAAAAGAGGTTAGGTTTCCTATTTAAGTTAACCCAGAACCATGAAGAGAAAACAGCAATGTGATGTGAGATGGAAATAAGATAAAAAGCTCTGTAGCTACAAGAACTAGGAGAATGTGGAACTCTGGTGGTATATAAACCTATTTGGAAAGGGATAGGGATCTTGAAGGGAGATGGACCTAAGAGTTGGAACTGTTTTTTGTTTGTTTGCTTGTTTGTTTTGTTTTGTTTTTCTTTTCTTTTCTTTTTTTTTTTTTTTTTTAAATTCTTGGAGACTACTGAATATGGACTCACTGACTTCCAAGGGGGCATATCCAGCTTTGCTTTTATCATCAGCTTACCTCACCCAGAGTATTTTTATGCCATCTGTGCTACTCTTTGATTGAGCCAGTATGAGCAATGAAGTCTATGACTGAGAGTTTGTGCTCTGTACACTCTGGGAGAGGGAAAAGACTGTGAAGGGAGATGAAACTTACTCACCGTAGGTGTGACCTCAAATTAACCTTAGTCTATTATGAACCCCACCTAAAGTTCATTTATCAGAGCCATCTTTATAACCATTGATAATTAACGTGTTTGTTGAGAAATTACCTCTCCAAAATGGATACATACGCTATTTACTCTCTTCTTGTAAATCAAATGGAAAGCTTGCTTGCTTTATTTAGGTGATATGATATCATTCACCACTGGGGAAAGGAGAAAGAAAAAAAAATGCTTATCTACCATCATGATCCTCCATTAACTGCTACACCCTGTAAGTCCCTGTTTTCTCTGTATGGCTAAACTAACTAGCATTTTAAGAAATGCAAAGGGAACAAAAAAACCATACTTGAGCTCTTGAGTCATTGTCAGCCAATCTCTCTCTGAACCCTGCAAGAGCAAGGACAGATGAATAATGCCTCACATCCTGTCTAAAACTGAGAAAATAAGCAGCTTGGTAAAATGCAAAGAACCCTTTGGAGCCAGAGCAGCAGAGTTTGAGTTCAGGCTCTACATCTTACACAGGTTATTTTCTAGCATGTGTAACATATTTTTGCCTCTACTCCCTCATCTCTGAAATGGGTATGCCAGTATTTCCTCCAAAGGATAATCCTCCATGGATTACCAGTGATAGTAAACATAAAACTATAGAATAATAATTTTAATATAGTAAATATTCTTCGTCTCTTCCCTTACTCATACTGACCCCACAAAACACAAATGCAATAGAGAAACCAAATCTCATGAGAACAAAATACACAGTTGCCTAGGCTCTCAGCAGATTGTTTATCTAAGTACATGTGCTTTCTGTTTCTCATCCATGAGCATTTATTGCTTATGGTAAATGGGGCCAACTAAAAGTATGATGTATATATATCATATACATATACGACATATATGTATACACATATATGTATACATCATAGATACATGGTACAAACATATACATAAAATAAAATGTGTGAGGTATATATTTGTATATGTATGTATATGTATATGCCATATGTGTATACATACATGTGATGTATAGTGCATGTATATCATAGATTAATGATAAATATATATACATAAAATACATACATATAAACTAATATGTTTGATATACCTATGTATCTATTATATATGCATATATATCATTTGCACTAACATGATATACATCACACACATGCAATTGCATGCATATCCTCAGTATATATTTGTATATTATAGACCTAAATTATATATAAAATGTATATAATATAAAATACATTACCTATTAATACATTCTATACTATATATGTATATATTATTATAAATTATTATCTGCTTATTTAGCATTCATTATCTTCTTGAGATATTTGTTTCTTCACATATAGTATTCTTAGTCAGACCAATTTTTGGAAAATCATAGACAGCTTTTTGGAATCAGAGAAATGTGTTTTTCCTATGAAAGAGTAAGAACAGTTTTTGTGCATGTACAATTGGAAAGTATTTCTCTTTCCTGAAAAAGGTAAGAAAAAAAAATAAGGCTATGTGTTTCCAAGTTCTCAAAAAGTTTAAAAAAATTCAAAAATCTGTCAGCAAGTGTTTTAAGGATAGTTATGTGCATTTACCCAGAAAAAGTCCTCTGAATCAGGTTTAATAGATATAAGTCCACTAAAGAGGTCATTTAGCTTTGGAAATTATTACTCCAACAGATTTTGCAGTGAGATATGAATTTGCAGTTATGACCTGGGTATCTAAATTTTAGTACTTAAAAACTCTAAATTATATAAACTTTTAAAAATTTTGCATGTAAGTATTGAGGACTTGCTTTATTCTTGTTTATGGAAATATAAAAATTGATACAGGACAAAAATACAATATGAACATTTCAGTCACAAAATAAAAAGGATTTAATTATCACATGTCTCCCATCAAAAACACACCACAGATGTTCTTCTAAAAATGCATATGTTTAAATTAGAATTTTCTACAAATAAAAGTGATTTATCTTCTACTCCAGGTCTTAGACAAATTGTATCACTTCTTACATGATAATCAGCCACCATTTTAATTAGAAGTTGTCATTCACCCCAGCATACCAATCTCTGGAAGAGATCAAGTAACAGTTTGTACAGCTGCTCCCATGCTTTGCCTGTCATCTTTAGTCTGACTTTGAATTCCTCGCCCCATCTCTTCCTCTCCTTTAGATACTTTCCCTCCTCCTTTTCCCCATTCCCACTGAGCTGTCAAGAGTTGAAATACTGTAATATGAAATCATTGCCTCTATGACTCTAAAAAAAGGAGAGCTTGCACTAGATTTTGATCAAAGGGAATCATTTATAAGATAGATGCAGCAAAAAAACCTCAGGGAGTGTTTTTTTTTTTTCTCCCTGAAGCATCAGGATTATATGAAATAACAAAGACAAAGAAACATATTTTTAAACATTTTTTTGTCTTAACAGCATGATTAAGGTTTATACTATACAATGTTCATCATTATTTTTTCTTTGTTATTCAGCACCACCTCAGAAAGATGTCACCAATGAACATGTAACTCCACTAAAATTGGGAAGGGTGAGGAATATAAGAATTACAGCTCTCACTTTTGTGAACAACAATGAATGGAAAATGCAAAGAAAGTTGTAACTATTTTGTAGGGGCAGGAAGAGCTCTGGGGAAAACGCATAGGGTTGCCATCATCAAGTGATAATGATGTTTTCAATTCTCCTTGCTGTCATTCTTATAAAGCTGTATTTATGTTGTGCCACATCTCATTAGAATCTTAGCCCTTACAGTAAAACGTACGGTTGCTAATGTTCAGGTGAAAGGAGACCACTGTACTTTGTTCTTTAGGGGAAGCTGTTTCATTGGAGCCCATGCAGTTGTCTTTGCTACACCCCCTGAGTGAGAGCTTGCACACTAAGGTCACGGTCCTCTTAGGAGGCTTGCGTGCTGTTCTCCGTGTCGGGTATCGGACATTAAAATTCGGATGCCTCCTTCACACAGAAAATGGCACCAAAAACCTCTGCACCAGAAGTAAGGATAATAAGTATAATGAAAGGGCACTGGTCATTTTTATATCTGTTTTTTTTCTATGACATTCCTCTTGTCTGTTGGATGTGGAAAGTGACATTTGTAAAATGTGAAATGAAATAATTTAGTTTGCATAGGGCATTCTTTACCCAGATTTTGAAATGCTTACTTATTTGTATTCTGGTTTTGAAAATGTAGCCATTTCCTCAGTCTCTGGGCAGATATACAGGAAATGACACATCTGTTTATAATTTATTCATTTAATTTTTAGTTATATAAAAATGCACCCATTGCCATGGTCTCTAGGTGAATATAAAACATTAACCATGCAATAACAAAGACAAAGTCAAATAATAAAAGCAAGTTACAAAAATGTGTGGGTTTGAGGTCTTGAAGGTCAAGGAACCAAGATATCTTCAAATTAATAATATAAAGGCATTAAATATTTGGATCTAGAATTAAAGAAGGGAAGTAAGTAAAAGGAAACAGGGTAATCAGTAGGATAAGGAGAACAAAGAAGAAGCAATTAAAATATGTAGACTTGAAAATTATCCAGGCCTTCCAAAACAGCCTGTTGTTTGTGTGCATATGTGTATATAAAAGAGGGGCTACTGTAAAAGGGTTATTGGATATGTGTTGTGTGTTGGGAAGAATCAGATCTGATTAAGGTAAGATGTCAGCCATTGCAGGGACTTGGGGAAAGAACTAAAGTCTAGATGTATTCCCAGAGACTGTCCACAGTATCAAATGCCATGGGGACAACCAGCGTCCATTTGTATTTGAAAATATGGGATTCAAACACTTGGAGAATGCAAGTCAAAATGCAGATTCAATGACTACATGACAGAATTGTATTTAGGATCATAGAGTCAGACAAGAACAAAATGAGGCTTCCAGGGAGACTATATATGTTTTCTCACCAGTGTTTCCCCAGAATCCAGCCCCTTATTCAATGGTTTGCTAAATGGAAATGAACTGTGTGGTTCTAGAAGCCTTCCTGATTTGTAAGAGGTTCAGTAGGATGAAAGTGCTGGGGGCAAACTAACCAAAAACAAAAGTTTAAAGAAGTCCTAGCGGTTGATATTTTTGACTGGATTAAACTGAGAATGAAAGATACATGTGCATAAAAGAATATCCCAAAATCCAAAGCAGTGAAGGGGAGAGGATGTCCTTATAAAAGTGTGTCATGTCTGATGACACATGCTCTAGGTCTTCACATACTGCACTGCACCAAGAATCTTGCACTTTAGTGGGGAAGGTAGAAGAGAGCTGGCAGTAGAAGAGGCATTAGAATGTCCTTAAAGTTTAGCAGTGATTAAATAAATGAAAGAGGCTGGCATGAGAGTGAGATCCATCCACAGTCAAGAGAATTATGAAGATACTGTAGGACAAAGCCAAAGTGATCACCCACTCCTCTCAGTGAGCCTTGTGCCTTTTATCTTCCATGGTTCAAAGAACAAAGTAGAAGAAACATGTATTGGAAGAAAGATGAGAAACTGTTTGTTTGTTTTTGGAACATTAAAAATCTTTATGTAGAAAATAATAAGATGTTTTATTACCCGAAAGGATAGAAGAGAAAGACTCAGGCTAAAACTGTGGGATATCAGGTTTATGTAAAATAGTGATATAGATTTTGAGGCATAAAGATTATTTAGTACTATGATGGTTTATCAAAAGAAATGTTAGAATAAATTTCTGTGGAGGTCTTTACACACATTTTTTTTCCATGAGGATTAATTCTTCAAAACTAGTTTTGTAAATAAGGAACTGGATTTGAATTTGATACACTAAACTGTTTCTGAAATAATCTAGAAAAAAAAAAAAACTTGGTTGTTCTCCTTAAAAAAGAAATATGGTCTGGCATTGTGTTTTAATGCTGTACCCTGCAAGTAATTTTAGAACATGTAATATTACCCAGGAATCTAATTGGAGCTCTATTCCAACAACCAGTACTGATGTTCATTATTTGTTGTCTGCTACAGTTTGTGGCTCTTAAGAGTTCTGACCTTGCATTAAATATACTGCATAAGTAATAAGAGACCTGTATTTTTTCACTGTCCTATTCTACTAATGCTTACAAAATGGGTTTCACTCACATTGCTGACAGATTGATGATGTAAATTTGTCTGCGGCTATGCTGTTTGATTTCAGTGTGTGCCTTTTTAAATTTGGAATGGGGATCTAAACTATTTTTATTTTCCCTTTAATCTTAGAAGATCACCTTTGTACAATTGTGAGTGTGGTTAGGAGAGAAGCTGTTGTGAACAATTTTGCTTTGATGTTCACACTGAAAAACAATGTTGACTTCCAGATTCTGCTGCTTGAAGACTACTAGGCTTTTCCTCAGATGAACTTCTCTGGCTCACTGTTGGTACAAGTCAGTTTGTTCTAGCTGCCTGATTGATGGATTTCCATAGCAATGCAGCAACTTAAATATCTATGTGTGCATAAATACATTTACATGTGTATTTATCTATGTACATATATATAATATGCATATATTTATATATAAGCACATATATTTTTCTGAAGTTACTGTAACTATCAATAAGCTAGGGAAAAACATATATATGGTAAAGATACTTAGAAAATCAGGAATGGGAAGAAATGTCCTCAACTTAATAAAAAGCATCTATAAAAAATCTATAGCTAATACTATATTAAATGGAGAAATACTGAATGCTTTCCTCTTCAGATCAGGGACAAGTTTAGAATGCCCACCTTCTACCCTTTTTGTCAACAGTGTATTTGGGATCTGAACCAGTACAATGAAAAAGACAAAAAGACTGGTAGGAGAAGAAGAAATAAATTTTGACTTATTTCTAGAAAACATGATTGTATAAATAAAAATACCAAAGAATTTACTCAAAAGCTACTGTAGGTACTGAGAACATTTAATAAGGCTGTAGGATTCAAGATGAATATATAAAAATTAATGGTGTTTCTATGTGCTTACAATGAACAATAGAAAGATTCTTGATACTAAGAAAATGTGCATACTGAAAACAACAAAATACTGCTGAGAGGTATGCTTTCTTTGTTCATGGCACAGGCCTTCAAAATTGTTAAGATGGCAATTATTCCAAATTACTAAGTAGATGAATCTCAATTTCTACTTAGATCCTAGCTGGCTATTTTATAAACATTGACAAACCAATGCTAAAATTTAGGAAAAAATATAACAGACCTAGAGGAAAAGAATTGTGAAACTAGAGGGATGGAATATACACTGACTTCAAAGCTTACTATAATGAAAGAATAATTAAGACAGTTTGACACTAGCATAAGGATTCACAGATCAATGGACTAGAATAGAACATCCCAAAATAGACCCCTACCTTCTGTCCAATTGTTCAAAAACAGCCAAGATGCTTTAGTGGGGAAATAATATTTTCAACAAATAGCGCTCAAAAATTTGGACTTCCTTATGCAAAAAATGCACCTTGATTCTTGTACCATGTACAAACATTAATTCAAAATGGATCATGGACTTAAATGGTAAAGGCTAATATTATAAAACTTCTGTAATGTAATATAAGAGGGTATCTTTGAGTCTTCAGATAAGATAATTTTAAAAAAGAAAATAGCTATAGTTTTTTATATGTTTCCAGCATTAAAACGTCAGTACAATTAAAATAATGAACCTATCGAGCCTGGGTGACTCAGTCAGTTAAACATTTGTCTTCAGCTCAGGTTATGAGCTCAGGGTTGGCTCAGGATAGAGCCCAGTGCTGCCTCCCTGCTCAGCAGGGAGTCTGCTTCTTCCTCTTTCTCTGCTCCTCACCTCCTGTTCATGCTGGCTTTTGTGCTCTCTCTCTCTCTCTTTCTCAAAGAAAGAAGAAATATTTTTTTAAAAAGAAAGATAATGAACATACCACTCATTAATTTTCTCATGTGTCTTTCTAATAATTTTCCTCCTTTGTCTTCTCCCCATCTTAATAACACTGATCTGCTTTCTGAATTCATAGTTTGCATTTTCCACAATTTTATATAACTGGAATAAATTATGTTCTTTTTGGAGTATATTATATATTTTTAGCATTAAGTATGTTTTAATAAGAACAATTTGCATAATTATATCTCAACTTCATATGCCCATTTAAATTGGATTTTTCTGCTGTTCTAAAATATTTTTACAAATTTGGTTGCAAATATGTTACCAATTTTTTAGTTTCCTGTGTACAACAGTAATTTGGTATTTATATAAATTATGAAATGATCACCACAAATTATGAAATGATAGCCTGTCATCACACAAAGTTGTTACATTATTGACTATATTTCCCATGATGTACATTACATATGTAGGTCTTAATTTTATAATTGGAAGATTACATCCCTAATTTTCTTCACTTTATTTGTCCACCAGCCCTCACATACACACCCTTCCTCTCTGGCAACCATCAGTGTGTTCTCTGTTATCTATGAGCTTGTTTCTGTTTTGTTTGTTCATTTGCTCATTACACATTTAAGTCCTACACATTAAGTCCTACAGTATTTGTCTGTCTCCTTTTTTAGGATGGCACCCTATAGGTCCATCCATTTTCTCACAAATGGCAAGACGTCATTCTTTTTCATATCTGTAATACTCCATTTTGTATGTATTTCCACATCTTCATTATCCATTCTATTAATAGACATTTTGGCTGCTTTTATATCTTAGCTATCTTAAATAATGCTTCAGTGAACATAGGGGGTGCCTATAGTTTTTGGAATTACTGTTTCGTTTTTTTTTTTTAAGATTTTATTTATTTATTTGACAGAGAGAGATCAGAAGAAGGCAGAGAGGCAGGCAGGGAGAGAGGGGGAAGCAGGCTCCTTGCCAAGCAGAGAGCCCGATGTGGGGCTCTATCCAAGAACCCTGAGATCATGACCTGAGCTGAAGGCAGAGGGTTAACCCACTGAGCCACCCAGGCGCCCCTGTTTTCATTTTCTTTAGATGAATATCTAGAGATGGAATGCTGAATCATATAGTATGACTTTTAATTTTTTGAAGAGCTTCCATACTTCCATCAGTTGGAATTCCCAACAGTATACAAGACTTCCTTTTTCTCCATGCCCTCACCAAACTTGTTTTCTTTTTGATAATAGCCATTCTGACAGATTTGAGGTAACAATTTTACTGTGGTTTTGATATGCTTCTATCTGATGATGAGTGATGTTGAGCATCTGATTCATGTGCCTGTCAATATCTATAGGTCTTCTTTGGAAAAATCCCTGTTCAAGCTTCTGCTTATGTTTCAATCAGATGGTTTTTTGATAGAGTTTTGGAGTTCTTCATTTTAGATGATAAAGAGTTATCTTTATCAAATGCATCACTTGTGAATATCTTCTCCCATTCAATAGGCTGCCTTTTCACTTTGTTAATGGTTTCCTTAACCTTATGAAGGTTTTTTAGTTTAATGTAATGCCACTTTATTTTTGCTTTTTTTTAATTTTTTTTTAAATTTTTATGTATTTATTTGACAGACAGAGATCACAAGTATGCAGGGAGGCAGGCAGAGAGTTATTTTTGCTTTTGATGCCCTTCCCTGAGGATACATATCCAAAATATTTATGTCTAAGACCATTGTCAAAGAACTTACTGCCCGTGTTTTCTTCTAGAGTTTTAAGTTTCGGGTGTTACATTTAAGTCCTTTGGCTATTTTGTGTTTATTTTTGTATATGGTATATAAGAAAGTGGTCCAGTTTCATTATTTTGCATGTAGCTGTCCAATTCTCCCATCACCATTTATTGAAGAAATGGTGTTTTCCCCATTGCATATTTTTCCTTTGCTGTAGATTAACTGACCATATAAATATGGGTTTGTATTTAGGCTCTGTTCTATTTCAGTTGCTTTGTAGTGTAGTTTGAAATCTGCAAGTGTGCTACCTCCAGCTTTTTTGTTCTTCTTTAAATTGCTTTGGCTACTCAGGATCTTCTGTGTTTCCATACAAATTTTAAGATAATTTGTTCTAGTTTTATGAAAAATGCTATTGGTATCTTGATTGGGATTGCACTGAATTTGTAGATTTCTTTGGGTAGTGTGGACATTTCAAGAATTTTTTCTAATTCATTTTAGTTCATCTAATTCTTTTCAATTCATTTTAAGATTCTTCCAGTCCATGAGAGTGATCTGTCTGTGTCATCTTAAATTTCTTTCAGTGATGTTTTATAATTTCCAAAGTATAAATTTCACCTCCTTGGTTAAATGTATCCCTAGGTATTTTATTCTTTTTGATGCATTAAAAGTGGAATTTTTAAAAATAGCATCCTTTCTAGCAGGAGTTCAAAACTCGAAACAGCTAAAACTAAATAAGTAGTTAGCTGGTAGACGGTACAGGCTTTTCCCATTGTATATTCTTACCTTTTGTCATCGGTGAATGGATAAAGATATGATACATACATAATGGAATATTATTCAGCCCTAAAAGAAAGAATGAAATCCTGCCATTTGTGACAACATTGATGGACCAATAGGGTACCATGCTAAGTGAAATGTCTGTCAGAAAAAGACAAATACCATATAATTTCATTCATATGTGGAAATTAAGAAACAACAACAACAAAAAAACTCTCTTTAATATGTATTTATTTAAGAGTGAGAGAGTGCATGCAAACAGGGGAAGAGGTTAGGGAACAGGAGAGAGAGAATATCAAGCAGACTCCCCTCTGAGTGTGGCGCTCAATGCTGATCTCAATCCCAGAACTCTGAGAACATGACCTAAGCTGAAATCAAAGAGTTGGAGGCTTAACTGAGCCACCCAGGTGCCCCAAAACCAGATTCTCAAATACAGAAAACAAATAAGCGGTTGCCAGAGGGGAAGCAGGTGAGAGGATGAGTGAAATAGATAAAGGGGATTAAGAATACACGTATCTTGATGAACACTGGGAGATGTATAGAATTGTTAAATTATAATGTACATCGGAAATTAATACAACACTGTTAATTATACTTGAGTTTAATTTTTTAAAAAAATTTCTTTCTAATAGTTTATTAGTGTGTAGAAATACAACAACAAGAACAAAAGAAATACAACATATTTCTGTAGATTGATTTTTGTCTCTTCTTACTTTACTGAATTCATTTATTGTAATGGTTTTTTGTAGAGGTTTTGGGGTTTTCTATATATAGTATGTAATCTGCAAATTGTGATACTTCTTCCTTTTCAATTAGGATAGTTTTTTGTTTTGGTTTGTTTTTGTTTTTGTTTTTTTTCCCCCTTGCCTAATTGCTGTAGCTAGGACTTCCAATAGTGTGTTTAATAATACTGGGGAGAATGGGTATCCATGTCTTGTTTCTGATCTTAGAGAAAAAGCTTTCTGGGGGTATGTCATATATATCCTTAATTATGTTGAGGTATGTTCCCTTTAAACTCAATTTGTTCCCTCTAAACTCAAGAGTATTATCATGAATGGATATTAAATTTTTCAAATGCTTTCTCTGCATCTGTTGAGATGATCATATGATTTTCATCCCATTTTGTTAAAGTGCTGGATTTCATTGATTGGTTTATAAATATTGAACTATTCTTGCATCTCTGGAATAAATCCCACTTGATCACGGCATATAATTTTTTTGTTAAGATTTTATTTATTTACTTGACAGAGATCACAACAAGTAGCAGAGAGGCAGACAGACAGAGAGGAGCAAGCAGGCCCCCTGCTGAGCAGAGAGCCCGATGCGGGGCTCCCCATCCCAGGACTCTGGGATCATGACCTGAGCCAAAGGCAGAGGCTTTAACCCACTGAGCCACCCAGGCACCCCTGGCATATAATCTTTTTAAAGTATTGTTGAATTTTGTTTCTGATTCAAGGGTTTTGTATCTAATTCCATCAAGGATATTGACCTGTAGTTTCCTTTGTGTGTAATGTCTTTGGTTTAAGTATCTGAGTAAAGATGGTCTTGAGGAATGAGCTTGGAATTGAATTTTTTGAAATAGTTTCAGAAGGATAGGTATTTACTCTTCTTTAAATATTAGATAGGATTCACTTTTTGAAGTCTGGTTTGGATTTTTGTTTGTTGGGAGTTTTTGAACACTGATTAAATTTTATTATTAGTAATTAGTCTATTCAAATTTCTAGTTCTTCCTGATTGAGACTGGAAGATTGTATGTTTCTAGGTATTTTTTCTCAGTTGTACATCTGTTGGCATCTAATTGTTCTTAGTAGTGTTTTATGATTCTTTTTATATATGTGGAATTAGTTGTAACTTCCCTTTTTTTTTTTCATTTTTTTGTCATTTATTTGGGTCCTCCGTTTCTTGATAAGCCTTACTAAAGGTTTATCAGGTTTATTATTTTGGTTCTGTGTTTCATTTATTTCCATTCTGATTTTATGATATTCTTCTTTCTACTAACTTTGGGATTTGTTCTTTTTTTTCTGGTTCCTTTATGTGTAAAATTAGATTTTTTTTCTTGTTTGTTGGGTTAGGTCTGTATTACTATAAGCTTTGTTTTTATAACTGTTTTTCTTTTTCTTTGTCCCATTAATTTTGAAGTGTTTTCATTTGCCTTAAGGTATTTTTTAAAAATTTCCTCTTTGATTTTTTTTCATTGATCCTTTGGTTATTTAGTAGTATGTTCTTTAGTCTCTACATGTTTGTGTTTTTTTTTAAATTTTCTTTTCGTTTAGTGATTAGAAAAGATACTTAAAATGATGTAAACCTTTTTAAATTAACTGAGACTTATTTTATGGCCTAATGTGATCTATTCTGGAGAATGTTCCATGTGTACTTGAGAATAATGTTTAGTCTGCTGTTTTTGTATTGAATGTTTTATATATATATATGTATATATATATATATATAATATTATTATATTATACACACTCACACACACGCACACACAAAGTCTATATGATGTAATATATTGTTCAAAGCCACTGTTCACTTACTAATTTTCTGTCTAGATGATCTATCCATCAATGTAAGTGAGGTGTTAAAGTCCTGTCACATTATTGCTTTGCTGTCAATTTCTCTCTGCATGTGTTAATATTTGTTTTATGTATTTAGATACTCTTATGTTTAGTTAATATATACTTATAAGTGCTTTATCTTCTTATTATATTTGTCCTTTAATCATTATATGATGCCCTTCTTTTATTTATTTATTAATTATTTTTATTAACATATAATGTATTATTTGCCCCACGGGTACAGGTCTATGAATTGTCAGGCTTACACACTTCACAGCACTCACCATAGCACATACCCTTCCCCATGTCTATAACCCAACTACCCTCTCCCTACCCCCCCAACAACCCTCAGTTTATTTGTGAGATTAAGAGTCTCTTATGGTTTGGCTCCTTCCTGATCCCATCTTGTTTCATTTTTTTCCTTCCCTAACCCCCAAACCCCCCACTCTGCCTCTCAAATTCCTCATAACAGGGATATTATATGATAATTGTGTTTCTCTGATTGACTTATTTTGCTCAGCATGAGACCCTCTAGTTTCATCCATATTGTTGCAAATGGCAAGATTTCATTTCTTTTGATGGCTGCATAGTATTCCATTGTGTGTGTGTGTGTGTATGTGTGTATATATATATCTCACACACACACACACACACATATATATATATATATATATATATTTATATATATATATGTGTGTGTATATATCTTATCTTCATAAAGAAGATGAATAATCTTCTTTATCCATTCATCTGTTGATGGACATCTAGGTTCTTTCCATAGTTTGGCTATTGTGGACCTTGCTGTTATAAACATTTGGGTGCACATGCCCCTTCGGATCACTACATTTGTATCTTTAGAGTAAACCCCAGTAATGTGATTGCTGGGTCATAGGGTAGCTCTATTTTCAACTTTTTGAGGAACTTCCATGCTGTTTTCCAGAGTGAGTTCACCAGCTTGCATTCCCACCCAAGTGTAGGAGGGTTTTGCTTTCTCTTCATCCTCTCCAACAATATGATGCCCTTTGTCTCATGTCACAAACTTTGTTTTAAAGTCCATGTAGTCTGATAAAATATTGTTACTTCATCTTTACTTTCATCTCCATTTGCATGGAATCTGTTTTTCCACCCAGTCATTTTCAGTGTGTATGTGTCTTTAGAACTGAAGTGAGTTTCTTAAAGGCAGCATATATGTGTGTCTTTATTTTTTTTAATCTATTCTGTTACCTTGTGTCTTTTGATAGAGCATTTAGTCCATTTTCACTTGAAGTAATTATTGATAGGTATGTATTTATTGCCATTTTTAAATTGTTTCTGATTGTTTTGCAGTTGTATTTATTTTTCTCTTGCTCTCTTCCTCTTCAATTTAATGAATTTTAGTGTTCTGTCTGAATTATTTTCTTTATGTTTGCATATATATAGGTTTTTGGTTGCTGTGAGGTTAATATAAAACCTATTTTTTTAAGGTTTATTTATTTTAAAGAGAAATTGTGTGTGAGTAGGGGGAGAAGAGACTTTCAAGCAGACACCTGCTGAGCATAGAGCCCAGAGTGGGGCTCTGTCCCAGGACCCATGAGATCATGACCTGAGCCAAAATCACAAGACAGACAGTCAACCAACTGAGCCACTCAGGTACCCCATAATAATCTATTTTTAATTGATGATCATTTAGGTATAAGAACAATCTAAAAGTGCTACATTTTTACCAACATACACAAATATTTTGTTTTTAATGTATTTTGGATCTTTTTATTTAGTCTATCATTTAATTATTCTAGATTTAATTGGTTTTACTACTTTGGTCTTTTAACCTTAATACTAGCTTTATAAGTGATTAATCCACTGGTGCAGTTTCTTTTACTTAAAATTTTAAGACTCATCTATGTTACTTATTTTACCAGTGGTTTTCAAAAAGCCTAAATCAATACTTCATTTATTTTTTTATTGCTAAATAGTATTTAATTTTATGAATATACTGCAGTTTACACTTTAACCTGTTGATGGACATTTGGTTTGTTTCTAGTTTTTAGTTATTGAAAATAAAACTGCTATGAATATTAATATGTTTTTGTAGGAATAAAGCTTTTATTTCTCTTTAAATACCTAGAAACAGAATGGCCTATTCATATGCTGTTTATGTTTAAATTTCTTTTAATCTTCCAAACTGTTTTTCAAAGAGGCTGTACCATTTTATATTTAACCAGATGTGCAGAGTGTCAGTTCTTCCACATTATTGTCAGTACTTGGTGTTATGACCAATGCTTTTAGACATTCCCATAAATAATGGGTTTTTATTTATTTTATTTATTTTATTTTTGTGGTTTTAATTTAGTTTTCTAAATTAAATATTTGTCCAATATATATTTGTCCAACAAATATATAGCGTTTGGTGAGGTATCAATTTAAATTGTCCATTTTAGAAATTAGTTTATTATAGAATTTTACCCCTGGGGATAAAAATATATGTTTATAAAAAATAAAAAATTAATGAAAAAAAAGAATTTTGAAAAAGTTTTATATATTCGGAGTATCCATTTTCAGACATAAGACTTTCAAATTTATAAGATTTGTTACTCTGTCCACATCAGATGGTCCCTGCTAAAATAATACTGCAACTAAAGAATGAACTCATGAAGAAAATCACATATATATATATATATATATATATACACACACAAAATATATATATATATATATATGTATGTTTATATATAGAGAGATTTTTCTTTTAAAGACACAAGAAAATGTAAATATAAATGACTATTCTGAAATAGTTGCTTGGGGGAAATTGAAAGTATTATACTAAAACACAAAATGGTAGAAATATAAAATGATGAAACTCTGAGTATTTAAAACAAAGATTTGAATGACAGATTCAGGAGCTCTAAGAGCAAATATATTTCCTAGATTTAATATACTGTTCTGTGAAACTATCTTGTCCTGCTGCCTTCTTTTATAGTAATTTTTTAAGGCAAAAACATTACCTTACATACCTTCTAAAGTTATTTGTATATTCTAGCTTTTCTTCTTGGATCAATTTTGGTTATTTATATTTTGCTAGGAAATCAACTGTTGCATGATATCTTTTTTAAAAATCTCTAAATATTTAGAATCATAATAGATTTTTAAAATATGTGATGAAATAGTATAGAACTTATTCTCACAAAAGTTATTTTACTTTGGTTTGCAGTGGTTGTCAACCATGAATAACTCATAAATACAATACTATTTTTAAAGGCATTTCAGAAATCTTGAAATTGATTTGTGCAAGCATAATCTACTTAATTGAAAAATTGATCATTGGTCTTTTATTTTCTGAAATTATAATCCCCTGGAACAGCAGACAATTATTAGTATCTGACTGAAAATATAACTTTCTTTAGAACAAGTATAGAATTGATTTTGACACTTTTGTTTGGAAGAGGGAAGTAAGAACTATCCAGGAAACAAAACAAAAAAAAAAGGGGGGGAGCGGTTTATACACAAACAATTTTTAACCCAGATTTAACTTATGGGCTAAAGTAATACTCTAAATCAAAATGGTGTTTAAAAACATCACCATTTTTTCTTATCTGTGGTCAAAATCAGTGGGAGTCCTAGTTTGAGATCATGGTTTTGTTTTGTTTTTAATAAAGCGTGACATGCAAGTTTCAGGAGATCATTAAAATCGGTCCAGGCATTTTACTCTTGCTTATTTTTTTTATATAAAGTAAGATTTTGAAACATTCAATATCATCCATGAAAGTTTTAGAGTTTTTTAAAATCCCAAGTACACTAATAGTACTTGACCAACTCCTATTGGGTAAGTAGCAGCATCAGGGAAGGGACTTTGTGAAGGTCTGTTACTAGAGGCAGGGGAGGCTATCTTGAGGTAACTGTTTGAAGGGCAGAGTTTGGAGAGGGCTGCTTTGCATTTTAAAAACAGAGCTGCCCTATGACCCTGCAATTGCACTACCCCAAAGATTTACCCCAAAGATACAGATGTAATGAAAAGAAGGGCAATCTGTACCCCATTGTTCATAGCAGCAATGACCACAGTTGCCAAACTGTGGAAAGAACCAAAATGCCCTTCAATGGACGAATGGATAAAGAAGGTATGGTCCATATATACTGTGGAGTATTTTCCCCCCATCAGAAAGGATGAATACCCAACTTTTGTATCAACATGGACGGGACTAGAAGAGATTATGTTGAGTGAAATAAGTCAAACAGAGAGTCAAGTATCATATGGTTTCACTTAGTTGTGGAGCATAAGGAATAACACGGAGGACGTTGGGAGATGGAGAAGAGAAGTGAGTGGGGGAAATCCGAGGGGGAGATGAACCATGAGAGACTGTGGACTCTGAGAAACAAACTGAGGGTTTTGGGAGGGGGGGTAGGTGTTAGGTGAACCTGGTCGTGGGTATTAAGGAGGGCACGTATTCATTGAGCACTGGGTGTGGTATATAAACAATGAATTTTGGAACACTGAAAAAAAGTACATTAAAAAAATTATTTTCCCGGGCACCTGGGTGGCTCAGTGGGTTAAAGCCTCTGCCTTCAGCTCAGGTCATGATCTCAGGGTCCTGGGATCGAGACCCGCATCGGGCTCTCTGCTCAGCGGGGAGCCTGCTTCCTCCTCTCTCTCTGCCTGCCTCTCTGCCTACTTGTAATCTCTGTTCTGCCTCCTTGTAATCTGTCACATAAATAAATAAAATCTTTTAAAAAAAATTATTTTCCCTATGACAAAATGATGAGCAGACCTGTTAGGCTTGAGTAGTAATTGATTTGACCATTCTTCCTTTGCGTTCTGGGCAGAATGAGTCAGAGTTAGAGATCAAAATATTGTTAATAAACCTGAATCGAAGATTGAAGCTTGACATAACATCAGAGTTGAACTTCATAATATTTCTCATTAAAATAAATAAACTTACCTGGAACTTTTTTAAAGACAGTATTTCAGGGTAGGCAATAGAAAAGAGGGGAAAAAGAGGAGAAAATGTGTCAACACTAAGGATGAACAGTTTCCAACAATCAGATAAATCACTTCACCTTGGGGACAAAAAAGAAAAGGGGTAGAGCCCAAACTCCTTCAGTATACTCTTTTCCATGGAGTGGAAGCTAATTCTATGAAAATGTGAGGATTTGGAGTACTCCCTGCGAAGGCACATATCTAAGCATGAATCTATTACTTCCCTTGAGGGAGGGTAGATTCTCTTCCCTTTTTTGTTAGTTGAAACATTTGGTAGGGTAGCATAATTTTGGATGGAGAGATTTTTCTACAGGATGTTTGTAGGCCTTACATACTTAGAATGTTGCAATATATATGAAAATTTACATGCTTCCTAGGGTACTAGAATATCTTACTGATGGACAATAGACAATATTCCATCTTTTTTTTTTTTTTTTCAGTAGGAAGCAACAAACACATTAACTATACGCTAGGGAGTATTCTGTGTGTGTGTGTGTGTGTGTGTGTGTGTGTGTGTGTGTGTTTATAAAACAAAACATGATCAAAGGCCATTTAAAACACTCTACTCCTGTAGTTTTTTTTTTTTTTTTTAAAGATTTTATTTATTTATTTGACAGGCAGAGATTACAAGTAGGCTGAGAGGCAGACAGAGAGAGAGGAGGAAGCAGGCTCCCTGCGGAGCAGAGAGCCCGATGCGGGGCTCGATCCCAGGACCCTGGGATCATGACCTGAGCCGAAGGCAGAGGCTTTAACCCACTGAGCCACCCAGGCGCCCCTCTACTCCTGTAGTTATCCCTGTGAATACATACAAACTTTTTAATAGCTGTGTTAATCATACCTCACACTTCTGTCTCACTCATGGTACCCAGAATGGAATGCCCTATTCTGTCTTCTGTCTGTGGAATCTTTTGGTATTGTCTAAGAGTCCTCCCTAGAACATTCCAGGATTTCTCTCTTGGGCTTTCTTAGCATTTTCTTTCTGCTAATATTTTTTTAAAATATTATTAATTGTTGTGTTTAAAAGACAAATTTATAGTTTTTTTTAAAAGATTTAATTTATTTATTTGACAGATAGATCACAAGTAGGCGGAGAGGCAGGTAGAGAGAGAGGAAAGCAGGCTCCCTGCTGAGCAGAGAGCCCAATGTGGGGCTTGATCCCAGGACCCTGGGATCATGACTTGAGCTGAAGGCAGAGGCTTAACCCACTGAGCCCCCCAGGTGCTCCCAAATTCATAGTTGTTTCTTTTTTTTTTTTTAAATAAAATCTATAGTAAATATAGAAGATGTAGAGGAGATATTAGCAACATCAATAAATCATTTATATTTACTGAGCCTCAGGTGTATGCCAGACACGTGCTAAAGGAAAACGATGAATATGACCAAAAAGGTCAATACATTCACCAAGAGTTACCATTCCTGTATTTTATTTGAAATTTTTCAATTAAAATTAATGACTAGGATTAATTATAGGATTTTGATATGATTTTTATTTAAATTACTTATAATGCACCTTTCCCCTCAACCACATCAAGAATTTCACTAAAAAATGCCTATGCATTTTTATTCTTATAAACAACCTAGTTGATTTAAATGCCAATCCCTCTTGTTAGTTTTAGTTTTTGTATTTAAACTTGGTTTGCTATATTAATATTGTAACCTTCCTAGTGTTATCTGCAATAGGATCCTAGTATTCATTCTCTCATTATTTCTTAATATCAAAGGCTCATTTTGTGATGGCACTAATGTGCCTGGATAAAAATATTTACTTCCCAGGACTCTCTTACATCTAGGTGTGGCTGTGTATCATAGTTCTGCCTAATGACATTAAGCAGAATTTCTCTGAGAACTTCTAGAAGAGATTTTGATTTCCTTTTAGAGGTTCTGCTCCCTTTTCTTCCTGTTTGAGTGTGGAGAGGAAGCTGGAAGTTGGTTAGCTCTCTTGAAATCCAGAGGCAACAAACATAAAAACAGACTGACATTGTTATGACAGAACTAAAACATCAAAAAACTTTGGTCACTAATAGCATACTTGAGTTACTGTGACCTGGGCTTTTTATTCCATAAAATAATAAAGTTCAAGCAATTATTTTGGGGTTACTTACCAGCAGTCAAACATCTAAATTGATATAACACCATACAGATTTGTTCAGTGTTAAGGCAGAAACAAGCAATCTTCACTTGGTATTAATACTATAGATACTTAAAATTAACTGGAATTGTGTGACTTAAATCAAGAATATAATAAGTTACGGGTTGAAATATATAAATATAGTACAGTCTAAAGTAAGAGTCATCCCCTTTTAGAAGTTATTAATTTGGTGGCTAAAGTAATAGCTTGAGCACAAATGGGACTTTCGAGATGAATATCACACATTCTTGGACGCAAAGGTAGGGGCGAGTTGGTCCTCAGGAAGGGAATAGACCTAAGAATTTGAAAGCCATTTCCCCATTACTCATTTTTCATTTCATCTTAGAGCATGAATCTTCTCTATTGTTCTCTCCCTGCAACTAATGAAAACTTCTTCATGGTCAACATAGCCTTAAACAGCCATTTCCGTAGCTCTTGGAGTACAGAATTTACCATCTAGCTCCTCGTGAAGTCTGATTCATCTTCTATCTTACATTACATGATTCCACATTTCTGGGAAGTGATTATTTGGGTCAGGTGTCTACTTTAGTTCAAATAGTTATTGTTGGACCAAATTTCAGGGAAGGAAAACTCAAAAGATCAACTGGGGAGAAAACCCAGAAAAACAAAATCATTCACATATCAACAGAAAATGGCACCACATTATTTTACCTAAGCTTATAAATGTTGGAGAATCACTCTGTTCTTATCCTCAGATTTCTAAAATGGGACTTAAGACAATGCAAAATAATGCTACTAGCTCTCCTCTCCCATCTCTCACTCCTGCTTTATTTTCTAAGAAGGGGCTTACGTAATTGAAAACAATAGAGAACAACTAAGCATGTGTATCTCCTGTCCTTCTTGGCTCTTCTTTTCTTGTTCCATCATGCTGATGTTTTTCATCAGACCATCTGTGGCCTGCTCTGCTTCTGTTTCTGTGCACAAATACACTCGAGCCACAGTTGAATTCTAACTTCTGAAGGCATTTCTGTGGTGTCTTTTCTCACTAGCCCTCCTGTCAGGTTTTAGTAGATGTAACACAATAAAGCAGAAATTCCCTTTGCTGTTTTCTATTAGGTGTGTTTGTTTGGCTCTGTGAAGTTATGTGCAGCTGTGAGCGTTAAATGCAATAAAATGAGAGCGACTCTTTAAGTTTATTTCTTTCACGTATAGAAGTTAAGAAATAAGCAGTTTGATTCTTCTCTGGTGACCCTGTAACATTAGGGTCTCAGAGACGCCATCTCTTTGCAGTTCATTTCTCTGCAACCCCCAGATGTCGCACTCATCCACATAGGCCAAAACGGGAGCTACAGTTCCTGCCATCATGTCTGTATTTCAAGGATGTAAGCAAAGAAGGGTTTAAAAAAAAAAAAAAAGATTATAAATAATTTATTGAATTTGTTACAGAACACTTCTGTCTTATTGGTTAGCACACTGTTACCTAGAGACTCTACTTAGAAAATATGAAATGGAAACTTTATTCTTGATGACCATGTAACCAACTAAAATCTAGATATTTTATTCTAGGGGAAAAGGGGAAAATACTAGGAGATTGTGCCCAACATAGGTCATGAATAAAAATACTTAATCAGGCAATGTGTTTATCAGTCTTCTTTTAATAGTTCACTATTGTTAAAATATTTGTCCCTTCCACAATATTTATTAAGCATCTGCTATGTGCGGGATATCATGCTTGGCTCTAGGAATACAGAATTGAATTACTTACCACTACCACCCTTGATGATTTTATATTCTAGTGCTAATTATGCTATTATTCACTGTATAATTACATAGGTCAGTCTTTAGGGATTATTTACCTTCTATTTTTTTAATTAAACAAATTAGACATTAAATTATTCATACTATTGGAATACCTATTTTCTTTGATTTTCTCTCTTCTGCATTCTACATCCATTGGTAGAAATTTGAAAAGAAAAATAAATGTTTAGTCCCCTTATTTAAAGAAATGTTGATTCCTCTACCTCTCTGGCTGAAAAGTGCATACAAGAACACTGCCAAGAAGCCTGTAGGGATTAAATTCATTATCTTGATGAATTTATTAAGCTTCAGATATGGCCCTTTGCTGGCTCAGCACATTGATTTTATCAGCATACCAGGAGCATATTAATATCTCAGAGGTAGAAACACTTTAAGCAAGCTCCTAAGACACTTATAAATTCAGAGTTGTGAATGATTAATTCACTGAGAAATGGAAATGCCATAGGAACAACATTTGCACCCCTCATAATCACCCATTTTTTTCTCACCCTAGGTAGGCTTATATAAGCTGTCATGTCATACTCTGAATGTCAACTTCTCTTTCCATAAGATGTAATTATCACAGGTACCATATAAAGTTCAGGTTTATATGACCAGGAATTGTATTTGATCTGACACACCAAAGTGGGTAATGAGTGCTGCTAATGACAAGCCACAATTAATCTGTGCACAATTACAAAAGCTGGACAGATTTCTCCTTTACCTAATGCATAAAAGGAAAAACAAAATAAAAACATTGCACCTGTATTAGGGTGCATTAATTAATACAAAACCAGGTGTGTGTGTGTGTGCATGTGTGTGTGACAGAGAGAGAAAGGATTCATGGAGTCCTGTCGCCAAAATGACGACCTGCCTCCATCTTCCCCCAAAGACTGACAGCTATCCCAGACCAAAAGCAGCTCTTAGGAAACTTTTAGCAAGTCACTGCAGCAACAAAAAAAGACCTGAGAATGACTGCTAAGAAGGTAATCCTACTAGAAGGAAGACCATTTCACTTACCTGCAGTCATCCTGTTCTCCAAGGCAGCACTGCACTGTGCTAAAAGGGAACTTCTCAGCTAAAAAGAGCTCCCTCGATTAGAAACAGAAGATAGGGTTGGGTGGCAGTTTCCTCAGACTTGCAGGGCACCACATGAAGGTCTCACCTCGGTTTCATTCCAGCAAAGCTGAGCACTACGGAGAGATCTAGGAATAAGATGAAAAGCAGGGGCTAACAACAGCGGTCACATAGTGGGAGCTATGGAGGTTCATGGATCTGCTCTGCAGCCAGCCCTGCAGATGTTGCCACTTTAATGGCTAGCAAATGTCTTGGACCCCCTACAGATTTCAACAATTTTTGCCCCAAGGGCATTCACATTTGTGGGAACCAGCCACCCAGATCCTTCCATTCCCTCTCTCTCTTTTCCCTCACAAGAGCCCAGGTCCTAGCCTAGGCGCCTGTGCAGGTGCTCAGGTACACACTGCCAGCCTAGGTCCCTACAAAGGGACCCCTAAAGCCATGTGCAGATGAGGCTGGCCATTCCAGCTGTGCACATACAGAGCATCAGCCAGCACTGAGCATTCTGCTTTGCTCAGCTTACTAACTTAAATGTTAATTTCATCCAAGGACACACTCATAAATATATTCTATGCTAACATTAGAATATTTGACCAAATTATTTGGACACCTGGTGGCACAAGTCAAATTTGATGCATAAAATTCACCATCACAAGTAGCTGTGAAGGGATAGTGTAAAATAAAAACAACACAAGGGCCATCAGTGTGACTGGTCTGAGTCTCCCACTTTCGTTTACTGCTTATTCCCTGACAGTAGGATTTAAGTCTTGTTCCCTCTTCCATCACTAGCACCTACATGGGTCCTGGCACATGAAGTGTTCAAAGGTTATATTAAAAAAGATGTTATAAAATGACTTGGCATCTTGATTAAGATAGGAAAAAGTATGGCTTCTCTGAAATAAGGTCATATAATCATAGTGCATAGACTTAGATGTGAAGATAAGAGCCAAAGATGAAAAAAGGTAAGATATGGAAACATGTTAGCAGAATTAAAAAATCGTCTCAAATAGTTATAAGGCTCAAGTATGTATTAGCTGTATATAAAATTATATATAGGTAAACTAAAAATCTTAAAATACTGAAAATATGTTTGAATTTTCCTCTGAGAGATACATAATCAATAGGAAAAACATATGTGGAATTGTCAGTAATAATAGCAAAACGCAGGGTTAATCCTAGGTATTTACCCTTAATAAGGCTAAGATTTAATAAAAAGTGAGAATGTGTGTGAGAATGATTTGGTAATAATGAGTGTTGACAGTTTCAAACTTCCTTAGTTAAAGATTCTGAATTCGTGAACAAGGAAAAGTTCTAAATCCTCACTTAATATGGTAGAGGGCTGTCTTACTCCATTCAGTGTGCCATAATACAATATCATAGAGACTGCAGCATACAAACAGCCTGTATTAATTTCTCGTGGTTCCAGAGGCTGGGAAGTCCAAGATCAGGACAACTGGTAGACTGGTGTCAGGTGAGAATTTACTTCTTGGTCCATGGACAGCCATCTTCTTACTGTGCACTCAGATGACAAGGCTGAAAAAGCTCTCTGAGGCCTCTTTTATAAAAGCACTAATTCATTAATGGAGACTCCACACTTATGACCTAATCACCTCCAAGAAGGTCCCACATTCTAATACTATCACATTGGGGATTAGTATTTCAAGGTATGAATTTTGGGGGGACATAACATGCAGTCCATAGTGAGAGTCAAGACATATGATTCAAGTATTGACCTCCGTAAATTTAGGGTAGCATTTACATACAGTCTTCCTCTCACACTGGGAAGCCATTGTTCTGAGGGCAATTCCAATGTGAGTCACAGGAGGTCTCCTATAAAAGTGATCTGCTTTCCTGGGATAACCTGCAGTTGCTGTTAAGTGCGCCATCATATTTCTGAGTGTTATGAAAGGAAATTTGCTTTGAAGGTAGAAGCGTGTAATTTTTGCTAGAGGAGACACAGACTGTAATCCATTTGATTATTTAATCTTGGGCAAATTACTCAATTTCTCAGCTCTTCAGTTTTCTTTTCTATAGAACACAAAACAATAAATTACCTCATGAAACTGCATTGTAGAGCAAAGTAGACAATGTTTTTAAAGCTCTTGACATAAAACCTAGTACATTCAAAATATTAACAATACCAATGAAGATGGTGATGATGAAAGAAAGCATTTTTCTGCTAAGACTGCCTCTGTGCTTGTCCCTCGAGATATTTTTCTGCCCATTTTGAGGCTGTTGGTATTTTTTTAATTTTTAAAATGTTGGCAGTGGCTAGTCGCCTGGCTGCCCAATGCCTTCCTGTGGTCTATATCTGATTTCAAAGGGAGCGATGCATATTAATTTTTTTTGCTGGTAAGTGTCTTCATTTTCTCTTCCTTTCTGGGGGTGTCTGTGTTTTCTTTCCTTCATGCTCCCTCTCCCTCTCTGTGGGCCAGTGAGATGCTTATTGTTTTAGTTAAAGAGCATGCTTTCCCTTTGTTTATCCTAAAATGACTGACAGAATTTCTCCTTTGTCGTGACTCCTTACCATCTAGTCATGATAGTTAGGATTTTGTTGATTTGTTCTTGTTTCTTCTGTTTAATTGTGATAGATTTGTAAACTTGATTTCATAGACTATTATAGGGCGTGTGAATCCAGACAAAAGTGAGGTACATGCAGTAAAATGTCAGGATATCTCACAGATTATGAGGTAGGCACTGAGATAACAAGTAATTAATTGTAACATTAATTCCATTGTAATCCTGTGATGACAGATGATAGTACTCAAAACAAGCTGTCTGCAGATGTCTCCACCATTCACTTTTCTTACCCAATAAATGAGGGTAACATTTTCCCAAGTAACCTTGGGGACTTGATGTGAGCATCTAATAAGGAAATAAAAAACTCTTTGAAAAGAATAAAGCACTTTTGTTGAGTTTGGGGAATTGTTAATTATTGATATTGTTAAACCTAATTAGGAACTAACCTTAAATAATTTATCTAATTCTATACATTATGTTCCTTGAAATCTCTGCCATTCTCTCAACAACTAGTATAATTTGTTTTATAACTGAAGCAAAATTTTTTTCACACTATAATTTAAAATTCTTGCTATGAATAACATTTTCTTTGAATACAAATTGGCCTTTGAAGTCAAGACTCAATATGAGTGATTGCTGCTTGGCATTGTTTTAAATATTCATTTGAAAATCACATGTAGTAGTCAAACTTGCCCATGTTTTTACTCTTTGATTAATGAATTTTAAGTGATAAATCTTAATTTATTTTACCTGTTAACGCATGAACCTATAAAGATATGTAGTATATTTCTTATGTATAATTTCACAACTCCTCTAATAGTCACAATTTTCTGAAGATTCCAAAAGTGATAAGGTCTGCTTATACTATTTCTAAGGATGAGATATGATTATTTACTTTAAATTTATTTAGACTTTTTTAAAAAAGTAATCACTTTCTTAAGAGTCATATTTTCTTAATTTAATTCAAGTTATGTACAAGGAAATCCATTTCTCCATCACTCACCACATTCACAATTCCAGTGAATTTTGGTAATTTCAAAAAATCCAAGTCTTCCTGTTTTGAAAATTGCATCTCTGCATTTCTAACAAGCTCCCAGATGATGTCAGTAGCTTCTGATCCACCAGGAATACCAGACCTAAGAAATAACACCTATGAAATTAGAACCTAAAACTTCATACTCTCATTTCAAATATCCTTGCTGAATTACTACAATACTCTTCTACTTCAGACTGGGGTGGGGGGGTCTGGGAGGATTAGGGTAAATCCCAGTAAGTTAATGATAGCCTAATTGGCAAAAGAAGAACTCTGTCCATTAATTGAAAAACAATAATAATAACAAGTTAGTGACTATTTTTGACTAAACTGATTCGGATTTAATTAACTAGAAACTCAAAAGGAACTGTGTTTCAGTACTTTGTCTTTAGGACACATTAAAACAAACAAAATCAACTTTTAGGTGATGTCTGAGATAGTCCCTACTCCGTCCAATCTCTCTCTTTTGGTTCAACGTATACTCCATGTAACAATGAGATCTGGCTTCGGTGATGATGATTCTGGAACATCAATTAGTTCTTCAAATGTCAAAAATATAATTGAGGGAATCCATAATAAATAGGATTGTGTAATCACTTTTTATAGAGTATATCTTTCAAGGTCAAGGGATGGATATGTATATATATATAATCATGTACATGTATATGTTAGATATTGATATAAATAGATTATATTATATGACACATAATGTTTTATAGTACCATTCCAAGTGTTAGATATGCATTAAATTACTTAATCTTTTAACCTATGAGTTAGGACTGTGATGAATGTACTCGAGGATGAGTACACAGAGGCCTCACTTAACAGGAACTCTGATTTCTAAGGTGTAGGCTTTGTCTGGCAATGGTATGTGTGAGCCTCATGCTAAAGCTGAATCTGGTAATATTTTTAAAAACTATGTACTGGAACTGATGGCTGTTGCCATTTGTGGAGAAATGCCCACAGTAACAACAAGAAAAATAGTAGAGAAAATGCTGTCCTCCCCTACTTCTACCTCTCAGTCACACTATAAGGCAAAACCCTGGTGGTTCTCTGAAAACAAAAGTGCAACCTGTAGCAGCCCAGCTCCAGAATGAGAGAACTGAGTAAAAGTGAATAATTTTGGAATTAGGAGATAGTGGCTAAGTAACTGGCACCTTAGGGTAATGACTACAAGAATATTAAAGAATGAGAGTGACCTGGGTAAGCTCAGGCCATTAAATGTCTATCTGTAGCTCAGGTCATGATCTCAGGGTCCAGGGATTGAGTCCCACCTCAGCTCTCTGATCATTGGGGAATTCTGCTTCTCCCTGCCTCTGCTTCAACCCCTGCCTCCCCACTTGTGCTCTCTGCTCTCTCTTGTGCTCTCTCTCTCAAATTAATAAAATCTTAAGGATTATTAAAGAATGTATAACTTTCAAGATAAATTTATGTAAGCTTATATAGCAGAATAAGAATAATAAAAATTATAATAAAAATACTTTTTCAGAGAAACAAGAATAAAGAGAAGTAAAATGCAGGAGAAGCAAATCGGTTTTAATCCCTCTTCTATTTGTTTTCTAACACATCAATTGCATGTTAATATTACTTGGACTATATTCATTTGACAGAATAAAATGGTTAGGATGGATGACAACCTAAACTACACATTGCATGGATATGCATTTAAACTATATATTGTATACTTTCAATATAAGGACATATAAGGATTGAAAGCAAAATTATGGCCAAAAAAAACCCCAAAAGGTCTCACTAATATTAACCCAAAAACCTTTATGGCAATATTACTATAAGTGAAAATATGTTTTAAGTCAATAAGCACTAGCGATAAGACAGGGTGTATGTCATAATATTGCATGACCAATGCAATGGGAAGATTAAAAAAACTTCTAAATATCCCTCTATCCATCTATACATATATGCCTATATAACAAAACTCTTAAACATATAAAACACATTTCATTTATTCTTCTCCTAATGAAACAAGATGGGATTGGGAGGGAGACAAACCATAAGTGACTCTTAATCTCACAAAACAAACTGAGGGGTGCTGGGGGGAGGGGGTTTGGGAGAAGGGGGTGGGATTATGGACATTGGGGAGGGTATGTGCTTTGGTGAGTGCTGTGAAGTGTGTAAACCTGGTGATTCACAGACCTGTACCCCTGGGGATAAAAATATATGTTTATAAAAAATAAAAAATTAAAAAAATATATAAAACACAAATAAAAAAATTAGGAAAATTTACATAGTGGAAGATCTTAATATATCCATTTTAATTATGGATACCTCAAGCAGATGGAAAATCAAAAACCTAGAGAAAATTTTAAGGCAATTAGTACATTTCATTATAGAAAGTGCTACAGAGAAGAAAAAGCTCTACAGAAGAGTTGCAGAATAGTTTTTTAAAAGATTTTACTTATTTTAGAGAGAGAAGGTATGTACTGGGGAAGGGGCAGAGGGGGAGGAAGAGAGCAAATCGCAAGCAGACTGTGCACTGAGCATGGATCCCAGTGGGGACCCCTATCTCATGACTCATGAGATCATGGCTTGAGCCAAAACCAAGAGTCAGAGATTTAACTGACTGAGCTACCCGGCACCCCATGTTGCAGAATATTGTTAAATAAAGTTGGAGAGATTATCAAATTGATAACAAGTCAGGTCATAAAATAGTCACAACAGTTTTTAAATGAGTTAAATTATATAGATTGTTTTCTGAATAGAGTAAAAGTTACAATAAATAATAAAAGATAACAAGGAAATCCTCAAATGTTTGGAAATTGAACAATATATATCTAGACACTATATAAATCAAAGAACAATTCTAATGGAAATGTATTTTGATAATGAAATATCAAAAAATTCGTGGGTTTCAAATAAAGTCGGGTTTAGAGAGAAATTTGTAGTTATAAAAAAAAGGGTTGAAGACTGAATATCTATAATCAGAAGAAGCTGGACAACTTTATGAGAAAAGGGAAGTAAGAAACCATAATATAGAAAACAAACTTGTGGGGCACCTGGGTGGGTCAGTGGGTTAAGCCGCTGCCTTCGGCTCGGGTCATGATCTCGGGGTCCTGGGATCGAGTCCCGCATCGGGCTCTCTGCTCAGCAGGGAGCCTGCTTCCTCCTCTCTCTCTCTCTCTCTCTGCCTGCCTCTCTGCCTACTTGTGATCTCTCTCTGTCAAATAAATAAATAAAATCTTAAAAAAAAAAAAGAAAGAAAACAAACTTGTAATAGAGAATATCAACAAATACAAAAGTTATTTGACTAAACTTGTAACCCAACAGAAAAAAGTGGAAGACCATGGTTGGAAGAAAATGATGACTTGAATACTGATTCTAAAATCATTAAAAAGATAATGGGAGGGGGAAAAAAAGATAATGGGAGAATATTACTTTAATGTAAAACTTCAACATAGCAAAATTTAAATTTCGATGCAATTGTTGAATGACTAGAAAAATACATTGTCAAAAATGATCAAGAAAGATTAGAAAATCTAAATAAATATTATAGCAATGGAATCTGTAACTAAGAACTTACCACAACATTATCTCCAGGCCTAGGTAGCTTTATCAGTAAATTCCTTAAGCTTTTATAGAGTAAATCAGTCTTATCAGAGTACTTTAGAAAATGGAAAAAAGACCTCCAAGCTCCTTTCATAAAACTTATAAAGATATTACAAGAAAGGAAAACTATTCCGTGAATTCTAAACAAAGCGCTACCAAATCAAATTCAAGAAATACATTAAAAGGATAATATATCCCAGCCACGTTGTTATTTCCTGAAAAAAAAAATTTTTTTTTAAACCTTCATTAACCAGTTAGTATGAGGAACAGGATTCTTGAAAGATGGCGGAGTGGGAGGTACCAGGAAACCGTCTCCCAACCTCTACAACAATTGCACTGGCAGAATCTGTATGTTGTAACAATTTTGGAAGTCTGGCGCCTACTGAAGCTTATGACTTAACAGAAAAAGACTTGGAGGCAAATCGTGACTGATGTCCCGCAATTTCAGCTCTTAGCTCTGTAGCAGCTACCTACCCCAGCCCCCACATAGACAGCTCTGCACATGTTCCTGGAAGAGCTTAAACATAGCTTTTAGGAACAAGAGTAGGCAAAAAGGTCTTTCCTCAGAATTTTGAAGATCTGTTTTCTGATCGCTGATTGCTCCTTCTGATCACAGCCTTCTTTGTGGATATAACTTCTCATTCCTTTAGAATGATCTGTGAGTGAGTGGAATTGGTGAATAATATGGTAAATGTATAAGAAACTACCAAACTAGTTTCCACCTCATTAGAGTACTTTACACAATCCCCACCAACGTGTGAGGATTCCCAGTTGCAGTACATTTTTGCCAAATACTTGGCATTATTGTACTTTTATTTTAGTGTAAAGTAGTGATTAATTGCGGTCTTAATTTGTATTTCTTCTGCTACTAATGATAGTGTGATATTTACATATGCTTATTGAACATACATCATAAATATATTTCCTTTTTGATATAGGAGTTCAAATCATTTGTACATTTTATGGGGTTGTTGTTTTTTTCCTGTTTTTGGACTTCTCTTGATTATGAATTGCATTTTTTCTGTTTCTTTCCATGTCTCATTTCATGTGTACCAGACATTAATTATGACATAATTTAAAGGTACTGTGTCCATTGTTTTCCTCTGAAAGTTTCTGAGTTGTTGTATTAGGCAGTTCAATAATGGCTGATGGGCTTACATTGTGTAATGTTGGTTTTACCCTTTGTCAGGATAAATTTGCAGCAAGTCCAAGTCACTGTAATCAGATTCAAACTCCAGACCTGGTCTTTCCTTAGATCATCTGAGTTTGCCTTGAGAACTTGTTGGTGGTTGTGGGGGGGGGGGGATGTTTAGAGTAGCTTGTACTCCTGAGAGCATCCTTATTCCTAAAAGTAAGCCTTTCTTGTGTCTCAGTTTTTTCCTAGTGTTAAGGAATTCTTTCTGTCTTAATGGGGGCAGGTCTCTGCTGTTACAAATTCTGTCCTATAATGCAACTGCTTTCTACTAAGCCTTGCATAGTCTCACTCTGTGTATGCAAACCTAGACTTCAGCTATGGGGGTAGAGGGACCCTCCTGTCCAGTTCTTTGCTTCACTAATCCCAGCTCCGTCAGTAGCTACAAAGTCTGATTTTTTTTTAATTTTTTATTTTTTATAAACATATATTTTTTATAAACATATATTTTTATCCCCAAGTCTGATTTTTCATCCTTCACAGCAGAACTACTGTCCTGCTAGGGTTCCATCTTGCTATAGACATTTAGAAATACTGTGCAGACAGAAACAAAGATGATCATAAGGCTTACCTCAAGAGTTCCCATTCTCTCAGGGACTGCTTTCTTGGGCTTCCCTGTATAATTCCTGGTGCATTCATTATCCCTACATTTTCCTCATGTTATGATGTCTGAAAAATTTCAGGGCCCCAATTCAGGAGATAGGCAAACTTCTTAAGAAATTACATTCTTGGAGTAGAGCTGTCTTCCAGCATCCTAAATGTAGCCTCTCTAATATGCTATCCTCTTCCAGTTTCTCACATTTATGAATGCTAACTATATTCCAGTGGATTATCTCAGTTTGTTGAGACATGATGTAATATTATAAAAATATACAAAAATTTGAAAATCATGTTCTTTAGATAGTAGATTTATTTGATTTTCCAAGACTAATTCCTAAATGCCCAAGTCCTAGTGCAGTAGAATATGATGAAAATGCTGAGAGTCAGTTCCACAAAATGTAAAATACTTAAATAAATTGGAACACAAATTAATTTTACAGTCCTTTACACAACAACATCCACCATTATGTCCTTCTTATGATTTGCAGATGAAAACTAGGTTTCCATTTTACTCTGTGATAAGTGGCTGCCTTTATCTGAGAATGCAAATCAATGTGTTCATACGTGTAAGAAAATACTGATGCAACTTTTGACAGAAACCGAAAGCCTAATTTACACTTCAGAAATATTGCACCATTAGGCAATCGTTTTAGGAGTTAGCAGCTACAGAATCTATAGAGTTTGTAAAACTTCTGGTTATAAATATAACTTTATTTTGAAAAATAAGTGATAAAAAGAGATTTCTGTACCCAGAACTATATTTCTTACACTCTCTGTCAAGCAAGTAATCTTCCTGGTGCTGAGTCAGCAGGACATTTATTTTGGTAAGTTATACAAAGTACATTAATTTTCACCAAATCCTTAAACCTAATTCAGGTATTTATATAAGATATACATATATATATATATATATATATATATATATATATATATTATCCTATTACATGGTGGTGTACATTTCCTCTAATGATATTACGCCTCAGAATTCACTTTGGTGGATCAGTGTAAAAATCAGTTGTATCTTTTTATCATCCTGCCTTATGTGAAGTATATTGTCCTCAAGGGACTGCAGGATTTTACAGTATCCAAACCATCATTTTCTTGTTCACTGAAAATACACAGAATAGCATTTCCTGCAGCCATAAGTAGGCCCAAACTTCCCTGTTGGGTCCCAGAGGATGTAAGCCAGTTTGGATGAATTAACTGTGAGTTGAGAGAGCACCATGGGTAATGACCAGAAAAGATCTCACAAGCAAGGAAAATGTGCATTGCCAAGATTAGAAACACTTTCACCTCCTGGGCTTGGCTTGCAAAGTCAGCTTGAATCTCTGGGGACTCAAAAGGAGGTTTTGTTTGTTTGCTTCTCTTGAGAAAATTGGTTTCTCATTTATAAGAGAATGGGTACCAAAAGGGTTATAAAATAGGCCAATGTACTTTGGAATTGCTTTAACAGCTCAAATTTGGGGGGACTTGAATACAGCTGTTAATCAAACCCCAAATCTATGTATATACTCCTATATCTAATAAACTCCATATACAAAAATGCTGGTTAAGAGAGGTTTCCTCCTCTATATTCTTAACTACCCTCTTGTGAAGACTTGATCTACAATCAACAACATTATGAGCTTGTTTTCTCTTAGTTGTATTCATTCTTCCCAAGAACAACAAAATTAATATAAAAGCAGGTGAGAATGCAATACTAAGGAAAAAATTTTCCTTCAATAGCTTGATTCTTTGCTCATCTTACAGTCTCATCTAGACTTAGTCTGATCAACCAAAATTTATATTGCACTCGCCTAATCTCCCAGCCTCCTTTACCTACTCTTTTCCCCACCTAACACTTATTGTATTAAAGCTAAAAACTTATTTATTATATTTACTGTTTTAGTCTTACAATATAAGCTTCACCAGGAGGAACTTTTGTCTGTCCATTAATTATTGAGAGAGTTCTGCATGGCCCATTTTCAGTTTTTTCTTTGCTGTTTTGTTTGGTTGAGCGAGTGAGTGGAAGAAGGGGCACAGGAGAAGGGATAGAGACCTATTAAGCAGGCTCCACCCTGAGATTATGACCTGAGGCAAAATCAAGAGTTGGCCACCCAACCAACAGAGCCACCCAGGTGCTCCAGGTCATTTTCATTTCTACACTTCTTATAAGCCGAGGCACTGTAGCCTTTTGATCTGGAATATATATATATTTTTTCAGGGATTCTTGTATAGCAAACAGTCCTGGAAGATATCATAGATAGCATCTTCCTTGAAAATGGAAGGCAAGTTTTTGTTTATTTGTTTCCCAATATAATAAGTATAGTATCTCCCAGCAGGTCAAAAGTTGGGCATGTTTGCTAGCATCCTGTTGTAAAAGATTGGAGTTGACTGAATTTGGGCTTTTGCAGGAGTAATGCAAACCCACTGTGTGCACGGATTGCTCTGAAGCCATTCCCTGCCTCTCTGTATGTCTTTAGGACTAAGGGAGCTGGTGCCAACACACATTTATATTGCCTGCTATTCTAGAAATAATAAATTCCTTTGTCTTTGGTCCAGGAGTTCTTCTTTGTCCACATCTATGAAATCATTACAGATTAACTGATTAGCTTCCAAGTAGGGAAAAAATCTCAGACCCTTCACAGTTGGCCTTAATGTAACCCAAACACCTATAAAAGTGTATACTTCACTGAGGGTACTAAATAAATGTATGTGTGTTAATGGATGTGTGGGTGAATAGAAAGAACTACAACACTTATCTGGATATATAATAGTATTTATGAAATGATAGACCTTGAAAGTCATAATTTTTGAGCCAAAATTTATATGTCAACATGATTGAAGTATTGTAGAATAGAATGGTTTAGAGTTTGGGTTGTTATATCAAACAAACATTGCAGTTCTAGAGGCACTTCTTAGTCTCTGTGTGAATGTGGGGGGAAAAAATCCTAATTACTCAATCCTAATTTCCCATTTGAAAATTAGAAGAAAAAATAATATAGTGCCTATACTGTTGTTGAGTTAGATGAGCTAATACAATAATACGATAAGTCTCTTGAAATTTATTACATGCCTATTTTGCCCAGACTCTTTCTGAGTCATCCTTATTCTATGAATAATGTTATTTGCAGAGAGATCACAAGTAGGCAGAGAGGCAGGAAGAGAAAGAGAGGGAGAAGCAGGCTCCTTGCTGAGCAGAGAGCCCAATTTGGGGCTCGATCCTAGGACCCCGAGACCATGACCTGAGTTGAAGGCAGAGGCTTAACCCACTGAGCCACCCAGATGCCCCTATAACACACTTCAGATTCATAAAACTTCTTGCATCTGCAGCTCACTCTTTCCTCTTTCTGAAAACAAAACAAAACAAAACTTCAGTCCTTAATATAGGAAGTATTGCTTCTGCTTTATTCTTTATCCTTTTCCCTTCTCTTCCTTCTCTTCCTTTCTCTCCATCCTCTCTGTCCTTCATACACAAGATCATATCCTAGAAATTCAGTTACACATATCACTGACTCTTTAAAAGCAGCATCCTCAGTAGCTCTCCTTTAATGTACGTAGCATTTTGTGTTTCTGGGCTTCATCCCCATTATTTTTACATGTCCCATCTTGCAGTGCCTTCCTCATCTGTGTCTAACAACTGTTAAACACTGTAAATTCTCACTTTTTATTGTTGTACCTTCCTGTTCTAGAAATTTCCTTTTCAAAAAAAATGTTTCCCATTCTCTAACAGATTTTTGACACTTTTATTTCTGTTAACACATTCAAAATAGTTATTTTAAAATCTCTGTGTAATAATCCTTTATTTCAAGACCTTAATGATTTGTCTTTTCTGTTTGCTTGGATTTTGGCTTCATCTCCTATCCTTCAGTGCCTGATTATTTTTGTTTGAGTGATGAACATTGCATTTTCTTAGATATAGTTGGGGGGAGGGAGACTAGAGGCTATGTATAATGTTATCTTCCTTCAGAGAAAATTTACATTTGCTTCTGGCAGATGGCTAGAGGCACTAGCCACTTGGATCACATAAATATAATCTCAGGGAATAAGGTAATGTAAATTTTTGCGTTCAGTCCTTAAGGGTAGTTCTATTTGTATCTCTTTCTTAATCCTATAATGTATCCATTTGGTGTTTCTGTCCAGAGTGCTTGTGATTTCCCATGACATTCTCCCAATGAATAACCTTCAACTCTACTTTTTGTCCTTAGACATTCAAGACTATTAGCATTCTTCCCCTTCCTTGGTTCACAGATGCTTTCCTGGAATGCACCGATACCTTAGAGACAATATGGTCCCGTATGTACCAAAAGCAACATTTCTATGTGTCCTTCATTGTGTGTCATTTCTATATGGCATTCATTTCTATGCGTCTTTTCATTGCCTTGTTAGTTTTCCAGTGCCTTCAAACAGATCTTTACATTCTCAGCTTCTATATGTGTTTTCAGTAGATGAGTTGCAATTAGTGGAATTCCAGCAGACTCAATTTTTTCATTTTTAGAACTTGTTCTCTATACGGAGCTAAGCAGACCAGCAACTAATTAAGATCAGGGATTTTTTAAAAATACAAATTACGTATTTACACATACATGCATTTACACATACGTATTTACAAATATGTATATATATTTGTGTATGAGTTACTGTATTACCTGGAATAATATTTAAAATGCATTCCATTATATAAGATAGATAGAAGTATAAAAAATTTTTGAAAAAACTTCTGGAATAATTAGATTTTCTATTCACACCTATAACCAATCTTGAGAATACAGATTGGTTGAGAAGCTTGAGAATACAATCTTGAGAATCAATCTTGAGAATACAGAGAAACTGTTGGAAGTAGAAAAATGTCAAGTTAAGGAGTAAGGGGTAGAAGGATCAACTTCCAGAGCTTTTAGGAAGGAACAAAATGGTGCACTGAAGGTAGTCCTAAAATTTTAGGTAACTCTGGGTTATCCCGATGAAACAAATACGTGCTGGTTTTACGATAATTTCTTCATCTAGCAGATCATAGAGAGTGAAGTAAAGGGGGTTGAGAGGGAGAGAATCAATCATGAAATGTGAGAGCCTGATGGATGAGGGGTCTGCTGAACAAAGTGGAGAGGAACAAGGATGACAAACCAGGACCACTTGTTTGATCTGCCTAAGGCTGGCAGCTTTGCTCTTACCTGAATTATTATACTCAGAGGGCATAATAGGCTCCCTTTCCACTACATTTGACTGTGGATACAAACTGATAGAATAGTGTAACAGATAAATCTTCATCTCCTCTAAAGCCTCAGTGTCTTGCCAGAGCACTTCCTTTTTTGTTTCAGAAACATTTTTTTTGTCCATTTTATTAGAGTTAAGAGTACTTAACAGTCTTTAAATCATAATTTGCTTTCCACGCCACTGACTGTAACTTCTGCCCTAAATACAAGCAAAACTAAAAATCCAACTCACTGACTAAATCATTTAAAGACTACAGTAGATAGTTTTTATATAGCAAATGATGTCAAAATTGCTGTCTAAAATATGGACTGACTTTTAAAGTATTAGTGGAGAGCAGTCTTTCTCAGTGAACTAAGGAGGAAGTCATATTTTCAATTTTCAGTAATGTTTTAAAAACGTATTCCTTGACAAAAATTCTCTTTTAAGAACTTGGCCAAATTACTTCAAGGATGTTTTATGTATTATCTTATACATGTGAAAGGTAATTCCCTTCCCTTCAACTGTTTGATACTTTAAGTATAATGCTGCCCTCCACTGCATTATTGAGATACAACTGATACATAACATTGTGTAAATATAAGGTGTACAATGTGCTAATTTGATACACTTATACGTTGTAAAATTAGCAGGTCCATCATCTCCTATAAAGGTCATTGTGTGTGTGGTGAGAATATTTGATATCTTACTTAGCAGCTTTCAAATATATAGTTCAATACTGTTGACTATAGTTACTATGCTGTGAATTAGATGCCCAGAAATTTTTCATCTTCTAATAGTAAATTTGTACCCTTTGACCAGCACCTCCCCATTTCCCCCACACTTTAGCCTCTGGCAACCTTTAATCTCTCTCTGTTTCTAGGAGTTCAGCTCTTTTAGATTCCACATAAAAGAGATCTAACAGTATTTGTCTTTTTCTGACTTATTTCATTTAGCATAATGCCTTCAAGAGCAGTCCTCAGAAATACTCGTCAGAAATACTGACCTGTTGTTTTTTGTAGTGTCCTTATTTTGTTTTGGTATCAAGGTAATGCTGGCCTTATAAAATAAGCATGAATGTATTCCCTTCTCTCCAATTTTTTTGAAGAGTTAGAAGAATTGGTATTATTTTTTCTTTAAATGTTTGGTAGAATTCACCCACGAAACCATGATCCTAGGCTTTTCTTTGTTGGAAGGTTTTTGACTACTGATTCAATCTCATTACTCATTACTGATCTGTTCAGATTTTCTATATGATTCAGTCTTAGTAAGGTATCTATTTCTAGCAGTTTATTTCTTGATTGGCTGGTACTTAATTGTTCATAGTAGCCTTTTATCATATTTTATTATAATATGATATAATATATATATTATATTATATTATATTATATTATGATATTTTATGATATTTGATTTTTGTGACACTAGTTGTAATGTATCCTCTTTGATTTCTGATTTGAGTCTTTTTTTCTTAGTGTCACTGGAGATTTGTCAGCTTTAAAACAAAAAAAAACACCAACTTAGTTCCATTGATCTTTTGTCTTTTTTGTCTGTTTCATTTAATTCCATTCCAGTCCATGTTTTTTTCTTCCTTCTGCTAGCATTGGGCTTTGTTTTTCTATAAAGTTCCTTGAGGTATAAAGTTAGTGATTAAGATTTTTGTTTTTTCTTAATGCAGGCTTTTATTATTATACACTTTCTTCTTAAAACCGCTTGGTCAACATCCCATAGGTTTTAATATGTTGTGCTTCCAGACCGATTTGCTAACAGCCTCCCTTTTCCTTTCTCAAGGGCTATGCTAAAGTTTGTGGGTCTTCCTGGCCCACAGGTTCAAGCCAGTTTTCTGAACATGCTGTCCAACTGTCTACCAAACCTCCCTCTCATTGCAGTCGGGATTGTGTGCAGGGAGTCTGCTATGGGTTAGAAGAGTTGTGGATTAGGCATCTCAAGCACTGGATAGGCCAGTTTAGGAAGTCAGGGGCATCCCAGTGGCTTGTGTGTAAGTTTCCTAATGGAGTTCATGACACACTTATTAGTAAGATCTGCATGCCTTTGACACATTTCTGAGTCATGGCTGCTCTTCTCCCAGCCACTCTCATCCCATTTCTCAAACTCCACCATTTTCATGTAGCTTTTAGTTCAGTACTCTGAATGGGGGGAGTGGGGGAGAGAAAAAGGGGACTTTTTGACAGCAGGCCTAACATCTGGGAAAACCTAGTGCTCCCATATACACCTTCATGTTCCCTCACTCCTGATGGCTCCTGTGCTGCCTTTTGGGAGGGGTGACATAGTTAAAGTCAAACTGTTCCTCTTACCTTCTCAAATGCACCCAGTCTCAATTTTTTTTTTTTTTTCCTTCAGTGGGGGACTGGAATTTCACTGGATGCTGGGTTTCCACAAAGGTTCTCTTGTATGTTGGTGGTTGTCTAAGTCAGTGTTCTCCAGGGGCTTCCAGACTGCAGCTAAGAGAGGCTGGAGCTGCTCCACAGGCTACTTCAGGGTCTGTAGCTGGTACCAAAATCTGTCTGCCTATTGTTCAGTGCATGCGTGGGCAAGACTCTAAGTCCCGAGTCTGTGGTGTTGGATCCCACAGATTCCACGAAGGCACTTCTGTCCATGGAAGGATCCCAAATTTAATTGTTGTTGTCAAGTGGAGGATATGTTGGAAGACGACCTACTCAGCCATCTTGCTTGATATATTGCTTTTTTTTTTAATTTTATCAATTCCTTTTCTTTTCATGACTTATGAAACTGAATGAATTTTATTTAAGAAACTTTCAGAAACTCACAGAATACTTTTTAATCAAGAAAAATATTTTAGATATGAATATTTATATACATACTGTTCAACAACTCAAGCTCGGCATCTAGAGTGCCTCACATTAAGTACACCTTCTGTTTAATTCATGCAGTATAAGTGCACACTCGCTGAATTGCTTAAGCTAATTAAGCCCAAGGCATAGATTCAATTTCCATATAGGCCAGCGCTCAAAAGGAGTGCAATCTTCTTCTAATGTTTCCTGTATCCCTTTTCTTTCTTTTTTCTTTTTTTAAATGTATAAGCATATCCTTTTACTTTTTCTTCCCTCTTTTGCTTCCTCTTTGCCTCCTACATAGATTTCATAAGTTTCCTATACTTTATAAGACATTTTTTTGGATTCCCCAAATATTCATCTACATATAACAAAAATAAGTTCATCCACTTTAATTTTTTTGTTCTCAATACTTTTGCTTCATTACCTTCTACCCTCCTCACTGTGGATTATATATATAACATGTATATAATATATATAGTATATATAAAACATGCACAAGTTATATGTATATATGTATACATACATAGGCACATAATTAGCACATCCTGTTTTATCTGAATAATTACATATTTGTCTGACATTCAGGGTAGGTTATAAAAACATACAAATAGAGACAGGAATTTAAAGTCATTTAGAATAGATTGACCATTAAGAAGAAACATGAGTAAGTTTTCAGATCTGTTTTATTGAGTCCTAAATCAGGAAATACCAAATATTTTTCTATTTTGTCTTTTTATAGAAAAGTCTTTGCTAATTTATATACATTAAGTAATTTTATATATCCAATAACAAATGACCTTTATTGACAAGTATACAATGAAAACATCAGGGAAAGTCTTGAAAAATTTGAATCGAAGCCACTGTTACTTCAGGAAGAGATTTGAGATGTTTGTTTTAACTATAAAGTCTGGAGCTATAAGTCAGGAGCTAGATACGTAGTTACTGAGTATGGCTGCCTGTGAAGTACAGCTTCTTATTGAATCCATATTTAAGTTTTCTATCCATGAATATGCAGTAAAGAAGAAGTGTCTCAAGATACCTTTCTTAGGCTATATTTTTCTATTGGACAAATTCAGCACGTTTCAAAAGATATGCATATTTGGCTTACATTATTTTGTGAACATATTGGTGGATTATGAAATAGATAAGCTTCACAGACTGTTTCCTTCCCAGTCTTAGTGAAGTGGCGACAGTTTTTAAATAAGCTAATAATATGCACTTCTATTTTTATCCTTCTGAACACATGACCTTTGTTTCAGTTGACCTATACTACCTCTTCCTGGAGTGTGGATTAAATTTTGTTACAGAAGTCATGAAGAGAGAGAAAAGTAGTATTTATCTGTTGACATTCAAAAATAAAATTTGGAATAAAAGCTAAGCTATTGGTTTGAGAAAGTGCATTTTAGTGTTCTAAATGGAGTTTTCTCCACTTAGTGATCAAGAGAAGTTTCAAATTAGGCAGTCTTTTAATACCTATTTAAGGGTACCTATTTTTCCACTTAAGTCTTACACAGAAAGTTTACAGTTAAGGGAAGGAAAAATTGAGTTAGAGAAAAAGAGAACTTGAGCAAAAGGAGCCCTTCTTTTCTGGCTCCAGAGAATTGTGAAAAGAAAACGTTACCAGTAATGATCTTGTTTCCTTTGAGGACAGAATGCCCTGGTCCCAACCCAGGATACAGCCACATAAACTAGTCTTTAGTATACTTCTCCCCTTTCTTTCCTGAAAATTTGGTGGAAGGGAGAGGGGAGATGGGTAATTCAGAAGAAAACATGAAAATTCCTCCTTCAATTAACTATGCCTTAGGAATTCTTATGTATCCCATGAAGAGGTTGTAACCTTAGGGCAGCAGGTCGTCTTTTGTCTCATAGCTTTCTAAAATAAATAATCAGCATCCCCGCCTCCCCCCCCCCACACACACACCAAATTCCTCAATAATGCACTAAGTAGGTCTCTGGAATGATACATGAAAAGTTCTGTGATGAAATGAAAACAAAGGAGGGTTGGAGTTTACTCAAATATATTGAGAAAAGTGCACCTTGGAACTCATAGCCAAGGCAAAATAAAATGGGAAATTATAATTGAAAAGGAAGAAAAATTAAAATGTGAAGCCAAAGGCCTAGGTGATAGGAATACAAATAACACATAACTAGTTCAGCATCACTATTTAGCATTTAACTTATAAAAGCAGAGCTCATAAAAACAATCAATATCCCAGAGTCACTAGAATTGAATTATGCCTTAATCAACAGCTCTCCCTCTCTCATCCAATTTGATTAAAGCTCTGCAACTGTATTGGCTGTTTTAGAATTAGAGATTATATGCCTCATACTTAAAATGCATTGATTTAAAGAAAGCCCAGCTACATAGCTTCAGTGCCTAATAGCTTCACCTATAACAATCTCCAGATCTCAACCACATGGAAGAGTCATAGAATTAGTGACAGATAATTCCGAAACTTTCCCTTCAGAAGAACCATTCAAACACAATATAGTTTTATGCAATCAATACAACAAAAATTGTTGAAATATGGTTAATATCTTTAGAATCTAAGTCTGAGTCAGAACCCTGGAGGATTCCTAGGACCCCATAGGGGAGATGAGGACTTTAGTGGCTTAAAAGTACCCAACAAAATGTCTGGAAATATAGTTTCAGAATGAAGCATTACCTATTCTGAATTCAAAATATATAAAAATAAGTTTAACATAACTTCAAGTGTATCACATTGAATTTCATGCACATTTTTTAGTCATGAAAGCAACATAAATATGTTTCAATGGAGATTTCTAATTTCTATGGACTCATCCAAGTGCAGTGCAAAAATGTAATGTTTGTATTCTAATATATCCCTAAGGATGAACATATGCAAATGTGACCAACACATTCCTTGCCCATGTGAAACTCCTAGCCTGGTAGACTTGCTTAGAATACCTAAAAAGGAGGTAATAATATAATTCTTTAGTCTATTTTCCTATCTGCGATGGACCCTCACCTCTCCTTGCATGTGCTTATCACAAGATCAGCATTTACATTATGAAGCTGAAAGAATGCCTATCACTGTAGTGTCACTGAGATGTCATCTGATTGTTCTTAGCCCCCATAGATGTTAAGTAAATGAATCCTCCCATACACAGAAGAATACATGGCAGAAAACAAGAACTTTGAAAGGCCCTCTGAAAATTTCTATGGGACTTAAACTGTCGACTTCCTGGGTTGTGCTTCAGGAGTTGTGGGTACTGACACTAGGTGTTAAATTTATCTCCTTTAATTTTGTATGTATATCCTTATGGCATGATTTACAAAAATTCATAAACTGGTCTGCATTACTGAAGATTGTGGAGAAAATATATAACAGTTATTATTAGGACAAATTCTTACTCTATCACTTAACCATTTAACACCCAATTTTTTTTTTTATTTTTTTTTTTTATTTTTTTTTTATTTTTTATTTTTTATTTTTTATAAACATATATTTTTTATATACATATATTTTTATCCCCAGGTCTGTGAATCACCAGGTTTACACACTTCACAGCACTCACCAAATCACATACCCTCCCCAATGTCCATAATCCCACCCCCTTCTCCCCAACCCCCTCCCCCCGGCAACCCTCAGTTTGTTTTGTGAGATTAAGAGCCATTTGCAACAACATGGATGGAACTAGAGCGTATCATGCTTAGCGAAATAAGTCAAGCAGAGAAAGACAACTATCATATGATCTCCCTGATATGAGGAAGTGGTGATGCAACATGGAGGCTTAAGTGCGTAGAAGAATAAATGAAACAAGATGGGATTGGGAGGGAGACAAACCATAACACCCAATTTTTAATGGTCCTTCGTTTTTCAACCTGTTTCAATTTTGTCAACTCCCCCATGTCCCTTTTCTCACCATTTAGCTCTTTACAAGTTACCTTACTGTGGATACTGGACAGAACATACCTAGTATCATTTGTGTCAGTATTGTGATTGTGTGTGTCTGTGTGTGTGCGCACGCACATGCGTGTGAGCACACACGCCCCCATGTCTGTTCACACATGGCAGAGGGGAGGCATGTTTGATGTCCCAATACTCAGTGGTTACAATATAACTCGAGTTCCAATTTTTTTTTGGAATAGATTGGTAAGCTGTATTTCTCTAGGAACTTGTACATTTTCAAATTTGTTGACATAAATATTTTCTTAAAAGTTTAAGTTATATATTCTTCTTCTACCCACTTAAGCCCCATCTTGCATCACCACTTCCTCATATCAGGGAGATCATATGATAGTTGTCTTTCTCTGCTTGACTTACTTCGCTAAGCATGATGCGCTCTAGTTCCATCCATGTTGTCGCAAATGGCAAGATTTCATTTCTTTTGATGGCTGCATTGTATTCCATTGTGTATATATACCACATCTTCTTGATCCATTCATCTGTTGATGGACATCTAGGTTCTTTCCATAGTTTGGCTATTGTGGACATTGCTGCTATAAACATTCGGGTGCACGTGCCCCTTTGGATCACTACGTTTGTATCTCTAGGGTAAATACCCAGTAGTGCAATTGCTGGGTCATAGGGCAGATGGAATTGGGAGGGAGAGAAACCATAAGTGACTCTTAATCTCACAAAACAAACTGAGGGTTGCTGGGGAGAGGGGTGTGGGGAGAAGGGGGTGGGATTATGGACATTGGGGAGGGTATGTGCTTTGGTGAGGGCTGTGAAGTGTGTAAACCTGGTGATTCACAGACCTGTCCCCCTGGGGATAAAAATATATGTTTATAAAAAATAAAAAATTAAAAAAAAGTTTAAGTTATATATATTATAAAGTACAGAAAGTACTTTACACATAAGGTATACACATATACACATAAGGTGTGCATGATGAATTTTTATTTATGTATATATCCATTTAATTACTACCTAGATCAAGATAAAAAAACAAATGCTTTTTCTGAAATTAAAAGAAAAAACAAATGCAGTGAGCCAGTGGATTTTCTCTGGCCCCTTCAGAATTGATACCCGTCAAAGGTGATCCCAGGACTAATTTCTATCTTTATAGATTAGTTTTGAATAATTTTGGAATTCATATAAATGAAATAATAAGGATTTTTAAACCAAGCTATTTCACTCAACATTATATCTAGAAGAATTATGCATCATGTGTCTAGCCATGTTTTGGGGTTTTTAAATTGTTGTATATAATATTGTTGTCTGAATAAAACTCTCATTATTTTCAAACTTTTTTTATGATTTCCATTTGGTTGCATATTTGAACCTTGAATTATAATTTTTTATGAATTATATATTATCTTATATAATTATATTATATTAGATAATTATTTCATGAATTATATATTATAACCGTATCAGGTATTTCTAACTATGTTTTTGTTATGGATTTGCAGTTTAGTAATATTTTGGCAGAGAAAATAATCTGATCCTATCAATTATTTGAAATTTGTTTCTTACCAAGGATATAGTCAATTTTTAAAATGTGCTATTTATGCTTGAAAGGAATGTGTGACTTAGAGTTTTATAGTTATTCTTTGACTATCAACTTATGATTGCTAAATACTGGTGATATTGTCTACTTTCTTATAGGTTTGTCTGGTTTTTTAATTGAGAAATAATTGGAATATAATGTTTTATAAGCTTAAGGTATCTAACATTCATATGATACATTTATATACTGTGATATCATCACCACTTTAGCATTAGCTAATTCTCTATCATGTCACATAATTTTTCACTTCTTTTTTGTGAAGAGAACAGTTAAGATCTAGTGTCTTGGGAACTTTCAGCTTCATACTATAGTATTGTTGTCTATCATTTCTTTTGTGTATTGGATTTCCAGGGCTTCTATATCTGCTAGTAGGAAGTCTATAGCCTTAAACAATATCTCCTTAATTCCCCCACCTCATAGCTCCTGGTAATGAGAGAAGGGTTTTAAACTCCCCAAATATATTAAGCATTTTACTATATTCTTATATATGGTTCCCTGGTTTTTGCTTTATATATTTATGCTAATGCATTAGATAAATATTTTAATTATTATACCATCTATTGAATTTCAGATGTTAAAATTACAAAATTACTTATATATCCCAATAACATAATATGCCTCAAAGTTAACTTTTGTGGCATGCCACAAAAAATTCCTTTGGATTTTTATAAATACCTTTGGATTATTATTTGTATTTTTCTGGTCTTTTACTTTAATTCCTTTTGTATCCTTTCTGTATGTTGTGTAACTTAGAGCAAAATAGGTTTATTTTTTAAAACCCAGTTACAAATCTTTGGACACTGATGGACACCTGCTTGGTGCAGTTGGTTGAGTGCCCGACTCTTGGTTTCAGCTCAGGTTATGATCTCAAGGTTGTGGGACTGAGCCCTGTGTCAGGCTCCAGAGTGTGGACTCTGCTGAGAATTCTCTCTCCCTCTGTCCCTCCCCACCCCCATCCCCACACATATTCATTCACTCACTCTCAAGATAAATAAATCTAAAAATCTTTGGGTGCTGCTTTTATGTATTTATTTTTGAAAGGTTAACTATATTATTAGAACTCAAGGAACATGACTCCATAAAGTGATAAAGTGTAAATATGGAAAAAATGTTAAGTTTATCAAACTATATATAACATTTAGATTGAGGCATAATAAAGGTAAATACTCAGCACTGAGTCTTCTATTTGAATAACATGGCACTAGTTTTATGCTATGATTAACTACATTGGAAAAAAACAAATAGTCCTCATCTTTTCATAGTTATTTATACCTCTAAACACACATATCAAATTATTAGTATTTCCAGAAATCACAACATCCATATTTTATAATGTAAAGGAATCTTTTATCTTTTGAAATGTTAGCCATGATCCTGAGAACACTAATTCCTGATTCAATGATCTCTTAAAAGAACCAAGATTACCTAGAGATCCCCAGGAAACTATAAATTTTCAATAACAAAACAAGCAATCCAAGTGGTCTGATGTTACAGAAAGAGTGTGTGTCAAGATTTTAAGAGGTATTGTCCATGCAACATCAGTGGCTACAAGCATTAGCAGAGCCTCACGAAATTTGAATGTGGATTGATTATCCACCAGACCATAGAGGACTATTGTGCCAATGAAAAACACTGCAATTTTGATACTTTGATAAATTTTCCCCAGTGATCCCGGTTTTTCTTTCTTTTTCTTTTTCTTTTCTTTTCTTTTCTTTTTCTTTTTTCCAGTTGTTGACAGAAAGATGAACCAAGGCTGACTACTAATAACATACCATTACGGCAACCACTTGGCATAGAATTGGACTATGGAGTATATCTAATATATCCCATTAATGTAAACCAGTAAAAATGCTCCTATACTTTTGTTCAACTATCCTGAAGATTTGCTACTAATTAGATTCTATAGAGCCAAGCTACATCCTCAGAATCAAGCCTTTTATGTTCCCTTTACTGATTTAGCTAAATCAGAACCTTCATTTTCATCAAAGGTTTATCATAGAGCCATGTTACTGTCTGCTTCTAACATTTTCTCTATAAATCTGACAGGACAGCAATGAATAATGTTGAAACACACTGAGTGTTTGGACCAGAAGAGATAGGCTCTAAAATCTGAGATAGTTCTCAGTGGCCTATAGAAGTTACAAAAGTCCACAGATGAAAGAAGTTTCATATTTCAGGGTTCATTTTTATTTTTTTGGCAAAAACAAGATGCAGACCATGAGAGATGAGAGGTGTTGAACTGTAATGCTCAGAAAATGCATTTGTCATAATGTGTTTTCCATCCATGTGGCACATATTGTGCTGCTGCGTTTCTGAGTTTTATTATTTAATTGAGCCACATTTGTGATATTGTATAAGATACCTAAAGATTCCAGTGATTTAACCAAGACATAAGGTTCAGCCAGTGGAGTTTCCTAGTCCTATATCAGAAAATTAAATAAAATGGAATTTGGTTTGTAAGTCCTTTACTTTAAAATTTTGCTTTGACCCTAAACTTAATTACACAAGCACACTGTATATTACTCACCTAATTTCTAGTATTTTTTATCCTAATATAGACGTTATTTGAATTCTTTACAACTTGGTTAAACAATTGATCTTTAGTTTATAAAACTATCCATGACGATTTTACACAGAATATCATGGGAACTTATATTCATTGTTATGAATTTTTATTCTTTAATACATAATTTGCAAATAAAGGAATGGGTTACTAATAGAAGCAGTATGGGTCAAAAAGATGAAAGGGAAATTATTGAAATAAAAACAATACAATTGTTGATTTATGAAAAATATTTTAACGTATTGAGGTTATCAATATTTTTTGTTTACACTGGGAAGCAAATGATACAAACCCAGCAACTCTCAACATCAAAACTTAACAACTAGTGAATTTGGCCACTGCACACAGGGCTTACTTGAGCCTTCTGGTCCTGAAATCTGTACCATTTCCATTTTACTGTGGACTACTGTTCAGACCATCTGATTTTATAACTTGACAAGTATGACAAAACGGAGCTATTAATAGTTTTGAATGCCTACTCACTTGGTATCCCATGGTCAAGTGTTCTTTTCTCTACTGTGTTCTTGTAACACAAGAAGATCTGTTTATGGAAGGTTATAAAACACCTTGCTACAGAGGGCATGGCCTTATCTGAAGTCCCAGGGTCCTGCATTGTGACTATGCCCTCCAGAACTTTCTCTGAGTTCTAGATTGCATCTCTTTCTACCACCAACACTTCTGATGTTCTAGGTTCTGTGAATCCTATGTCCCAAGAAGAAGGGCTGATTGGATTGTGGCCATGTCTACTATAGTGCCGTTCTCTTGGCTCCACTTAAGCTGAAAGCCTCCTGTGCCAATATTCCTGGAATACATTGCCTCCTGAATGCAAAAAAAGCTACCAGGCACAATGCTGTTTTCTTACTACTGCAAAATGTAGTCATTTATCTTTTACTTTGATGAGAGTATCCTGACCACTGCACCCATAAAAATTGATAGCAGTTCTCACTGATGGCCAGTCTATGAATCTTCACAGGTTTTCTCTTCCACTTTGTCTTACAAAGACTTCCATTGTACTAGTCACCTTGTTTCTCTTTTCAATCTGCATACTATTGTCAGTGTACACATAAGTGTGATTTCTCTGATCCCACACACAGTTGATTGAGAAGATCTAGGTCTCTTCAGATTATTTAACACAGGATGAAAGTATAAACAGCCCTGAGACAAAAGTATAAGAGAATAATTTCCATACCATGTAAATGCAAACTGTTTCTTTTCTTTTTTTTTAAATTTTTTTATTTTTTATAAACAAGTATTTTTATCCCCAGGGGTACAGGTCTGTGAATCAGCACTCACCAAAGCACATACCCTCCCCAATGTCCATAACCCCACCCCCCCCTTCTCCCAACCCCCCTCCCCCCAGCAACCCTCAGTTTGTTTTGTAAGATTAAGAGTCACTTATGGTTTGTCTCCCTCCCAATCCCATCTTGTTTCATTGATGCAAACTGTTTCTGATGCCATTTTGATTGTAGTGAGAAATACATTTGCTAAATTAATAGCCACATACCATGGGCTGCTGTACCTGGTCTAACAATTACAGTACATGCAGCAGAACAGTTGTGATCAGAGATTCTACCTTATTACATCAGTGGTACTCTGTGTCCATTCTCTAGGATCCATTTGGTTTCTGTGAGGGCCAGGATGGCACATAAAATGGATAAATTCTAGGCTCCACCAACTATGATTGCTTTAGGTCTTCTTATGGTATCATTAGTCTCTGTCATTCTGGCCTATGTTGATGTCTGTGCATGTTGAGTAAGGGCATTTAGAAGTTTTATTTTGACATTCCTTATAATAATAGATCTTACTCCATAAACCTGGTATCTGATGATCTAAAATTAGAGTTACTCCACCTGCCAAGTCAGTGAATTTCAACAGTGCTCTCAGATACTCAGGAAACACACACACACACACACACACTCCCTGGATGGGTTCTTGAACAAAGTGCACTCACTGTAACTAGACTTTAAATAAGTTTCCATTTTAAAATTTATTGTAAGACTCTAATAGGCTCCAATTATAATGGGGTCATCATGACCCTGTGGGTCTCCAGGTGTGGGTTCCAATTCAGCTTCAATATTCAGTAGTCCTCAGTATATCTTCTCATTTCCCACTTCCCCAGGTACAGTCACTTGAGTGACTGGCTATAGGTGTCTATGAGGAAAGACTGGAGAATCTTCAGAGTGTATATTCCCTTTGGTACTATAGGGTTTTTCTCCCTAGATTTCCATGGGTCTGAAAATCAGTTCAGGTCTTAGAATTACACAAGGGATAATAAACTTTTTTTTTTATTAAATTGATTTATTTATTTTCAGAAAAACAATATTCATTATTTTTTCACCACACCCAGTGCTCCATGCAATCCGTGCCCTCTATAATACCCACCACCTGGTACCCCAACCTCCCACCCTGCCGCCACTTCAAACCCCTCAGATTCATCAACTTTTTATCCCCCTGAAATGAGTACCTTCTTGTAGTCTGTCTCTTTATTCTTGTTTTTTTTTAATATAACATATATTAAATAACATCCTTGTTCTCTTACCTTTATGGACACTATACTACATTAATGATCTCAACTCCCCAGAGGTCAAATGCTATTGCCTGCTCTCTTGACCTTGTTGGTTATTATGACAATTGAAGATTCCTGGTTCTAGTTGTTAACGCAGGACCAAGTGGCCCCTCCTATTTTAGGAACTTATCATCTCCATGTATGTTAATGAGAAGGCTATGTGACATCATTCTACAGCTGGCTCTGACTTACAGAGGAGAATCACCACAGAACTTCTTTTGATCCTGGAATTACTTTCTGCAGTGCTTTCATGATGTTTTTGGCCAGTAATAAATATCTTGAGCTGCCTTATGGAAGACAACTCACCAGATCTTCTAGTTTTACCTCATGTATATCTTGCAACATGTTCATTTTCCTTAGCTTCTTTATTTCTTCCTTTGCCATCTATCAGAACAAAACTTAGGTATTTCTACTACACGGAGTATTGGCTGTGGTTTTTATCTCCCAGGCTTATAAGAACTATATACACAGTAAATTTGCCCTATCATCTCAGCTCATGGCCAGTGTGTTAAATCCTGTATCTCAAGAAAGTATCACTCACTTTATGTTTAAAGTTTTTATTACCTGGTCTTACACTTTGACCCCATTAATCAAGAATCCTAAAAGTCCAATCCTACAAATATTCTTCCTAGCTCCAGCTGATACCTGTAAACCTGCTTTAAAAACAAGCAAACATTACACAGCACTACCCATGATAAGTACAGTTGTCATCTTGTTACAAGGATATTTCAGTATTATTTATTATATTTCCTGACTGTACTTCTCATCCCCATGACTTATTTATAACTCTAAGTTTGTACCTCTTAATCCCCTTAGTTTATTTTATTGTCCCTCTACCAACCTCGCCTCTGGTAACTATTAGTTATTTTTCTCATAAATACAGAGAGATACTAGCCATTTTGACTGTTGTGAGGGGATATTTTATTGTGGTTTTGATTTGCATTTCCCTGATGATTCTTGATTTGGAGCATCTTCTCATGTGTTGGCCATTTGGATACCTTCTTTGAATGAATGTCTATTCAGATCTTCTGCACATTTTTAATTCAATTATTATATTTTGATGCTGAGTTGTAGGAGTTCTTTGTATATTTTACATATTTACCATATTAACCCCTTTTCAGATATATCATTTGGAAATGCCTTCTCTCATTTAGTAAGTTGCCTTTTCATTTTGTCAATAGTTTCCTTTGCTGTGCCAAACTTTTTAGTTTAATTGTATTCCCAATTGTTTATTTTTGCCTTTGTTTCACATAGCTGGGGAGGCAGTTCTGGAAAAATATTGCTAAGGCTGATGCCCAAGAGTATACTGCCTGTGTTGTAAGAATTGTATGGTTTCCTGTCTTACATTCAAGCCTTTAATTCATTTTCAGTTCTTTTTCACGTATGGTATAAGAAAGTGGTCCAGTTTCATTCTTTTGCAGGTAGCTGTTCAGTTTTCTTGTTATCATTAATTGAAATGGTTGTCCTTTTATTATTTTATATTCCTGCCTGCATTGTCATATATTAATTGATCACATAAGTGTGGGTTCATATCTGGGCCCTCTGTTGTGTTCCATTGATCTAGGTGTTTGTTTTGTGCCAGTACTGTACTGTTTTGATTACTACAGCTTTGAAATATAGTTTAAAATTGGGGATTGTGCTACCTCCAGCTTTGTTCTTCCTTCTCAAGTTTGCCTTAGCTATTTGGGGTATCTTGTGGTTTCACAGAAATATTAGGATTATTTTAGTTCTGTGGAAATTAATAATGGCAGTTTCGTGGAGATTGCATTGAATCTGTAGATTGCTTTTGGTAGTATGGGTATTTTAACATTATTCTTCTAATCCACATGCATGCTAGGTATTTCCATTTATTTGTTATGTCTTCAGTTTCTTCCATTGGTGCCTCAATGTTTTTCAGAGTACAGGACCTTCACCACTTTGGTTAAAATTTATTCCTATGTATTATTTTTTTCCTTTTGAGTAATTGTAAATGGTATTGTTTTCTTAATTTTTCTTTTTGGTAGTTTGTTATTAGTACATAGAAATACAATAGATTTCTACCTATTTTGTATCCTGCAACTTTATTGAGTTTATCAGTTCTCATAGTTTTTTGGTGGGATCTTTGGGATTTTCTGTATATAGTATAATGTCATCCACAAATAGTGAACAGTTTATTTCTTCCTTACCAGTTTGGGTGCCTTTTATTTCTTTTGCTTGTCTGATTACTGTGGCTGGAACTTCCAGTATGGTGGTGAATAAAAGCGTCACAAGTAGATATCTGTGTCTTGTGCCATATCTTAGAGAAAAAACTTTGAGGATTCACCATTGAGTATGATGTTAGCTGTGGTTTTTTCATATGATCTTTATTATGTTGAGGTACGTTTACTTTATACTTGTTAGAAAGTTTTATCATGAATGGAGGTTGAACTTTGTCAAATGCTTTCTCTGCATCTATTTATATGATCACAGGATTTTTATCCTTCATTTTGTCAATGTAGTATATTACATTGATTGATTTGTGGATATTGGACCATCCTTGCATTCCTAAAATAAATCTCACTGATCATGGTAAACTAGGCCTTTAAAAACCATATTGTTGAATATGGTTTGCTAATACTTTCTGAGGATTTTTGCATTTATATTCATAAGAGATATTGTTCTTTCATTTTCTTTTTTCATAGTGTCTTTGGCTTAGGTATCAAAGTAATGATAACCTTGTAGAATGACTTTGGAAGTGTTTCTTTCTCTTCTGTTTTTAGGAATAGTTTGAGAAGGATAGCTATTTACTGTTCTTTAAATGTTTAGTAGGATTCTCCTGTGATGCCATCTAGTCCTGGGTTTTTTTTTTAATTCTTTATTTTTTATAAACATATATTTTTATCCCCAGGGGTACAGGTCTGTGAGTCACCAGGTTTACACACTTCACAGCACTCACCAAAGCACATACCCTCCCCAATGTCCATAATCCCACCCCCTTCTCCCAACACCCCTCCCCCCAGCAACCCTCAGTTTGTTTTGTGAGATTAAGAGTCACTTATGGTTTGTCTCCCTCCCAATCCCATCTTCTTTCATTTATTCTTCTCGTACCCACTTAAGCCCCCATGTTGCATCACCACTTCCTCATATCAGGGAGATCATATGATAGTTGTCTTTCTCCGCTTGACTTATTTCGCTAAGCATGATACGCTCTAGTTCCATCCATGTTGTCGCAAATGGCAAGATTTCATTTCTTTTGATGGCTGCATAGTATTCCATTGTGTATATATATCACATCTTCTTGATCCATTCATTTGTTGTTGGACATCTAGGTTCTTTCCGCAGTTTGGCTATTGTGGACATTGCTGCTATAAACATTCGGGTGCACGTACCCCTTTGGATCACTATGTTTGTATCTTTAGGGTAAATACCCAGTAGTGCTATTGCTGGGTCATAGGGCAGTTCTATTTTAAACATTTTGAGGAACCTCCATGCTGTTTTCCAGAGTGGCTGCACCAGCTTGCATTCCCACCAACAGTGTAGGAGGGTTCCCCTTTCTCCGCATCCTCTCCAGCATCTGTCATTTCCTGACTTGTTGATTTTAGCCATTTTAACTGGTGTGAGGTGATACCACATTGTGGTTTTGATTTGTATTTCCCTGATGCCGAGTGATATGGAGCACTTTTTCATGTGTCTGTTGGCCATCTGGATGTCTTCTTTGCAGAAATGTCTGTTCATGTCCTCTGCCCATTTCTTGATTGGATTATTTGTTCTTTGGGTGTTGAGTTTGCTAAGTTCTTTATAGATTTTGGACACTAGTCCTTTATCTGATATGTCGTTTGTAAATATCTTCTTCCATTCTGTCAGTTATCTTTTGATTTTATTAACTGTTTCCTTTGCTGTGCAAAAGCTTTTGATCTTGATGAAATCCCAATAGTTCATTTTTGCCCTTGCTTCCCTTGCCTTTGGCAATGTTCCTAGGAAGATGTTGCTGTGACTGAGGTCGAAGAGGTTGCTGCCTGTGTTCTCCTCAAGGATTTTGATGGATTCCTTTTGCACATTGAGGTCCTTCATCCATTTTGAGTCTATTTTCGTGTCTAATGAAAGAGGAGAGATCACAACTAACACCAAAGAAATACAAACTATTATAAGAACATACTATGAGCAACTCTACGCCAACAAATTTGACAATCTGGAAGAAATGGATGCATTCCTAGAAACATATAAACTACCACAACTGAACCAGGAAGAAATAGAAAGCCTGAACAGACCCATAACCAGTAAGGAGATTGAAACAGTCATTAAAAATCGCCAAACAAACAAAAGCCCAGGGCCAGACGGCTTCCCAGGGGAATTCTACCAAACATTTAAAGAAGAACTAATTCCTATTCTCCTGAAACTGTTCCAAAAAATAGAAATGGAAGGAAAACTTGCAAACTCATTTTATGAGGCCAGCATCACCTTGATCCCAAAACCAGACAAGGATCCTATCAAAAAAGAGAGCTATAGACCAATATCCTTGATGAACACAGATGCGAAAATTCCACCAAAATACTAGCCAATAGGATTCAACAGTACATTAAAAGGATTATTCACCACGACCAAGTGGGATTTATTCCAGGGCTGCAAGGTTGGTTCAATATCTGCAAATCAGTCAATGTGATACAACACATCAATAAAAGAACAAGAACCATATGATACTCTTAATAGATGCTGAAAAAGCATTTGATAAAGTACAGAATCCCTTCCTGATCAAAACTCTTCAAAGTGTAGGGATAGAGGGCACATACCTCAATATCATCAAAGCCATCTATGAAAAACCCACCGCAAATATCATTCTCAATGGAGAAAAACTGAAAGCTTTTCCACTAAGGTCAGGAACACGGCAGGGATGTCCATTATCACCACTGCTATTCAACATAGTACTAGAGGTCCTAGCCTCAGCAATCAGACAACAAAAGGAAATTAAAGGCACCCAAATCGGCAAAGAAGAAGTCAAATTATCACTCTTCACAGATGATATGATACTATATGTGGAAAACCCAAAAGACTCCACTCCAAAACTGCTAGAACTTATACAGGAATTCAGTAAAGTGTCAGGATATAAATTCAATGCACAGAAATCAGTTGCATTTCTCTACACCAACAACAAGACAGAAGAAAGAGAAATTAAGGAGTCAATCCCATTTACAATTGCACCCCAAACCATAAGATACCTAGGAATAAACCTAACCAAAGAGGCACAGAATCTATACTCAGAAAACTATAAAGTACTCATGAAAGAAATTGAGGAAGACACAAAGAAATGGAAAAATGTTCCATGCTCCTGGATTGGAAGAATAAATATTGTGAAAATGTCAATGCTACCTAAAGCAATCTACACATTTAATGCAATTCCTATCAAAGTACCATCCATCTTTTTCAAAGAAATGGAACAAATAATTCTAAAATTTACATGGAACCAGAAAAGACCTCGAATAGCCAAAGGGATATTGAAAATGAAAGCCAAAGTTGGTGGCATCACAATTCCGGACTTCAAGCTCTATTACAATGCTGTCATCTTCAAGACAGCATGGTACTGGCACAAAAACAGACACATAGATCAATGGAACAGAATAGAGAGCCCAGAAATAGACCCTCAACTCTATGGTCAGCTCATCTTCGACAAAGCAGGAAAGAATGTCCAATGGAAAAAAGACAGCCTCTTCAATAAATGGTGCTGGGAAAATTGGACAGCCACATGTAGTCTTGGGTTTTGTTGTGAGTTTATGATTGCCAATTTAATTTCACTGCAAGTAATATGTTCAGGTTTTCTATTTCTCCTGGATTCAGTTTTGGGAGATTGTATGTTTCTAGAAATCTATCAATTTCTTCTAGGTTGCCCAGTTTGTTGGCATTTAATTTTTCAAAGTAGTATTTATATTTTTATGGTGTTGGTTGTAATTTCTCTTTCATTTCACATTTTGAGTCCCCTCTATTTTTTTTAAATTAATGAATCTGGTGAAAAGTTTGTCAATTTTATATTTTCAGGGCATCAGTTCTTAGTTTTATTGGTCTTTTCTATGATTATTTTTCACTTCCATTTCACTTATTTTCTGTCTAAGCTCTATTATTTCCTTCTTTTTTTCTAAATTTGGGGTTTGTTCTTTTTCTTCTTCCTTTAGGTGTAATGCAACTAGTTCTTGAAATTCTTTACATATGTAGCCTCTTTCCTCAATTATCAGAACCAGTATATGCAGAGCTGAGTTATCCTAAGATTTAACACTATTTTTTGGTCTGGCAGCTTGGAAAGGTAATGGGGCATGGACCTAAATAGGCCACATACCACCTCCTGAGAGAGAGAATTGTGCGGTCTATTCCATTTCAAAAAATTGACTCTTCCAAGGGAAGTGTTGGCTATCAGCACAAGCATAGGAGGTCTTGGTGAAGATATGTGGTTGTAACATCAACATCCCTAGGAGCATCCATCCATATAAACTTTTCTGAGTTTTCAGGATCATAGCTTTTCCTACCAATGCCCTCTTCTTTGCATAATAACCCTGCCTTGACTGAGCATTCAAATGTTTTTACAGCTCTATGACTTCTAGCAATTATGTTTTTTATTTATTTATTTTTTATTTATTTTCAGCATAACAGTAATCATTATTTTTGCACCACACCCAGTGCTCCATGCAATCCATGCCCTCTATAATACCCACCACCTGGTTCCCCCAACCTCCCAACCCCCTGCCACTTCAAACCCCTCAGATTGTTTTTCAGAGTCCATAGTCTCTCATGGTTCACCTCCCCTTCCAATTTCCCCCAACTCCCTTCTCCTCTCTAATTCTCCATGTCCTCCATGCTATTTGTTATGCTCCACAAATAAGTGAAACCATATGATAATTGACTCTCTCTACTTGACTTATTTCACTCAGCATAATCTCTTCCAGTCCCGTCCATGTTGCTACAAAAGTTGGGTATTCATCCTTTCTGATGGAGGCATAATACTCCATAGTGTATATGGACAACATCTTCCTTATCCATTCGTCCATTGAAAAGCATCTTGGTTCTTTCCACAGTTTGGCGACCATGGCCATTGCTGCTATAAACATTGGAGTACAGATGGCCCTTCTTTTCACTACATCTGTATCTTTGGGTAAATACCCAATTGCACTACTGCAATTGCAAGGTCATAGGGAAGTTCTATTTTTAATTTCTTGAGGAATCTCCACACTGTTCTCCAAAGAGGCTGCACCAACTTGCATTCCCACCAACAGTGTAAGAGGGTTTGTTCCCCTTTCTCCACATCCCGTCCAACACATGTTGTTTCCTGTCTTGCTAATTTTGGCCATTCTAACTGGTGTAAGGTGATATCTCAATGTGGTTTTAATTTGAATCTCCCTGATGACTAGTGATGATGAACATTTTTTCATGTGTCTGATAGCAATTAAGTTTTTAATTTGCCATTCAGTTGCCTGCATCCTTCCACTATAGCTGATGAGGGCTTCTTTATATGTTGCTTCAGAAGCTCTCTAGTTCTTATTTACCCATTATCAACATTGATTATCATGTTTCTCCTATAGAGCATCAATACAATTTAACAATAATCTTCTATTTCCTCCCTTCACATAAGCATCATTTTCTGCATCTTACTCAAAATGGCTGCATCTATCACACCTATCACATTACCCACTTCTGAACAGAAGTCAGGCATTTGATATCTACCCAACTGTAATTTGTTGATGATTGTCCTTTTCTAATTCAGCCATCCATATCATATCCAAATATCAACATTAAATCAGAGTTGGGAGTGATAGTCCATGGTGCGCTTGCAATGAAACAAGAAACCAAGTCCTTTCAAAATTGACTTGTGGGTTATATGTCAGCTCTTCAGAAGAGACTGTTATTGAACCAGAATATGGTAACTGAGGCAAAAAATATACAGTCTACTGAAAGCATCTCAGCATTCTCCTTGAAGTATATTACAAGTTATATCTGAATGTTTCAAGTAAATTAGAGTTCACAGTGTGAGTCTAGGATAGTTTTCTGTGGAGACAGGTATATCTGAGTTTTTATAGATTTCCTATGCTGTCACAGGTCTTCAGTTCATATTTAGAATGCAGTCAGGAGTACCTGAGGTCAGGGTGAGGGTTCAGAAGACCTTGCTGGTCAGAATCAGTAGCATGCTATGTATATTTAAGAAATCTTCCCAGCAGTGATCTCCCTAAAGAAGAAGAAAACAAGGTCACATATAGTTAAGTGCCTGATGGTATTAAAATTCAGATGTGTATGGCTCCAAAATTGATGTCCTTAACTTGTACTATGTTATGGTATAAAAAAGTAAGATTTTTTTCTACTTAGAAAGTGCCAAAAAGGTAACCCCCAAAACAAGTGATGAACTCACAATCCCAGATATAGAAATTTATGAGTTGTGAGAATATCAACAGTCATAGACAATTCAAATTCCTGAGAACTTGGGATATTTTTTCTGAAGTACAGAGCTATGAAATGAAAGAGTTTTATGACCATCAGAGTTGATCTGTCCTTCTCTAGATGCTAATGGCTTTAATCACTCACAGTGGTGATTCTTACCATTTAATAAAATTCAGGGCAGTTGGAGTATGTCTGGCTATGGGTTAGAACAAAAATCTATTAAGCTGAATACCAAAATTGAGCCATTTTTCCTCACATAAAGAATGAGGCTTATAGACATCCAAATACAGTACAAAGTAAAGGTTATGTTGAAAAATTCAGATTAGATGGGTATGATGAAGAAAGGAGGTTCAGCTTAATTACTTTGTCAAGGGTAGAAATTGCAACTCAATCTCAGGGATCCATAAGGGAAGAGTAAATTAGACAAAAGGAATTATATAAATAGATTTCTGTGTGTGAAGAAAATAATTAATGAGAACAATTATAGGATACAATCCTAAATTATTAAGGGTTTAACACAATAAAGGCTCCATTATCTCTCATATCACAGTCCATGAAGTTGTTAGGCATTTGGTCTTCTGCGTGGTGACTGATGTGTCAGACTGCCTCGGTCTAGGGGTTCTGGCATGACCCAAGGCTGTCTCTAAAATCTCTGTTTTACCTGTCCAATGAATAAGCAAGGAGAAAAAGTTATTTAGACAATCTCACAAACTCTTACGCTCCAGAATATTCCTCAGAAGAGCAAAAAGAAAAAACTCTACCCAGGATAATGTAAGCCTAGTAATCTTGCAGATGAACTACCTCCTCTCCCAAAGTTTCCATACAGTATAACTTTTTAAATTTTTCCCCACAGGTCTTTTATTGATTTTGATAATAAGAAAATATGAGTATAGGTGAATTCAGAACAGAATAAGAATAAGTGATTAATCTTTATGTCCTGGAGCCAAAATGTGCCTAGTTCATTTGTGTCCTTAAAGAGAACTCTGATTTTATAGAATGGAGTGGTATCATCTAAGGTGGAATTCTGCAGTTCTCAGTACCCAAGGATCTCATTAGGAAGAAAAAAATGCCAGTTGAGATTATTGAAAAATGAAATGATGCATCAAAAATATTTAGCACAATATCTAGCCTATACTTAAAAAAAGTACTCAAAAATGTACTTTTCTTCTACTATTAGCTATCAATACTTTACATAAGAAAATATATAGCAAGTATTACTGTTTTAATTAACGTGTATTGTTTATATTAGTTTTCTATTGGCTGTCAGTTTCTTTTTGGCTTCTGGCTGCATTACCCTGATCACTCTCTCTCTTTATATTACCTTGTTTTCTGTGTGACCATCAAATATCCCCCATCTACCTCTTAAAAGGACACTGGTGATAACATAGAAAGCCCATACAGATAACCCACTATCATCTCCTCATCACAAGATCCTTAAACACCTCCACAAAGACAGTCTTTTCAAACTCTACAGTATTTATAGGTTTTACAGGTTAGGAGCTGATATCTTTGGGGAATATTTTTCAGCCTACCTACCACAATGGTATAATGTAAAATTAAAATAATAGAATGGGTAGATAACAAAAGATTCAGATTCTGCCATTTAATATCATTTAAAACTTACATAATAAAATTGTTTGAGGTGTGAAGAATGCTTACTCTGTACCCGGTTTCCAGGCAAGAAAGGGTTTTATGCAGCTTGTCTCATTTATATTCAAAACAACCATGTAAGATAGATATGGTTATTCTCACTGTACTGGTGAAGACACTAAATTGTATTCAACTTACAGGTAGTCAGTACTCACACAGCCATTAATATTGTCAGAATTGAAATTTGGGTCTATTGCACTCCAGAGTCCACCATTGTAGGTGTTGCACATGGCTACATTGCTTCTCTACACCGAATTGTGCTAATTACTAGTTTTAGTGCAGGAATTGATAAAACAGTGTTAACACTTGTCTAACATACTCCAAAGGGTATTGTAAAATCCAACTGACATAAATATATGTAAACTTTGTAAATTGTGACCCTGTAGGTCAAATGTAAAATATTATATATTTTAGAAGAGCAGTTTCCAGTCCTTTGTCATTAGAATTATCACAGTGTAATCATTTGAAATGCACCAGCTCTTTGTTTCATTAAACCAGAGTTCTCTATTGTTGACGCTTGTGCAGGGGTGTTTGGTTTCAGAGACTTCTCTTCAAGTCCAATTGTGACCACAAAATCTGAATCATTTTAGAATAGACTTACTTTGTAACACCTTTGACTAAAACTCTTGAATAGCACAGGTTACTTTCTAGGATAAAGGTGCAACTTCTTTAACTGCTATGACACCCCACTTAATTTTACCATTTTACCTTGACCACTTGCCACCCCTTCTTTCATTCTAGCAACAAAAAAACTTCTCATTTTTCTCTTCTACAAATTGAGATGTGTAGATGTCTGTTCGTATAGAACAGAACTTGATTTTTTTTTTTTTTGAAAGTCAAATAACAGGCCAAAGTAACGAAAGGAAGAAAACTAAGCTTAGTTCTTGGCATTTGTATATATATAATTACTTGGCTCAATTTTCAACTTGTCAGCATGTTGTTACATAATCCAAATGGAGTTTTAGACCTTGTAGTCATTTTAATATCATAATGATTTTACTAGACATAATTTGAGATTCTGGAATAAAGTGAAAAAAAATGAAATGACATCTTCTAAATGCAGGAACAGTAAATGTGCAGCATACATAGCTCAATCCATGGACCACCTTGTATGAAAGGCTACATTTCAATAGAATCCTAGCCCTCTTTGCTTTCTTGTTGATCCTAGACAAACTGATAGGTTGCTAAATAAAATCACCACAAAAGTATCAAAGTTTCTGTGTTATGAAACATATGCTTTATCAAATAATATTATCTTGAGTAGTTAAAGTCAAGTCTTAAAATAGAGAGCTAAAAATAATTTCAGATTTGATGATATTGCAACTAACAAAATACATAATTTTTAAAAATTAGAAAGTCAAAAACATTCCAAAAAACTAGGAAAATGCTAGTAACAAATAGGATAAAGGTGAGTAACTATTATATACATATCACATTTTTAAATATAAAGTATCTGTAAAGGGTGCCTGGATGGTTCAGTCGTTGGGCATCTGCCTTCGGCTCAGGTCGTGATCCCAGAATCCTGGTATTGAGCCTCGAATCTGGCTCCATGCTCTGTGCAAAGCCTGCTTCTCCCTCTCCCACTCCCCCTGTTTGTGTTCCCTCTCTCGTGTGTCTCTGTCAAATAAATAAATAAAATATTTTTTAAAAAGTACCTGTAAGTGAAAAAGTTTTAAAACTCAAGTTACAGAAAAGAAATGCAAATAATCAAATTTGAAAAAGTTCTACCATATTAATAATCAAATAAATGTATTAGAGTTTCTTTTATCTAATTTTATCAATTATGAGGAAAAAACTTGTTTAATATACACATGGTATTTATGCAACCACAATAAAACATTAATTCATTGCTAATTTCAATAAAATTTTTTTGAGATTTTATTTATTTATTTGACAGAGAGAACACAAGCAGGGGGAGTGGGATAGGGAGAGGCAGGCTTCCCACTGAACAGGGAGTCCAATGTGGAACTCAATCCTAGGATTCAGGGATCATGACCTGAGCCAAAGGCAGATGCTTAATGACTGAGACACCCAGATGCCCCAATGAAAAATTTATTTTAATGATAATTTATTAGTTTTCTTAATATAAAATGTATGTCTATTGATGATAATCTTGAATATACATATAATCCAAAAACTAACAGAAAATCTAATTCATACTGCAAATATCCAAATATTCTCAATTAATTTGAGGGATACATATCCTTTCTGATACTCCCCACAAAACATGCATGTTTGTTTGTAAATACCTATATTTATACATAAAGAAATATATGTATGATATATATACACTTATATGTAGTATGTGTATATATATACTCATTTATACATAGATGCATGTATTTATATACATAAACAGCATATACCTATAGGCTATATAAATGATAAAGTGTATATACATATATATATATGCAGATTATATATTTAAATGTTATATTGGACATTCTTTACCTGACTTTTTTTGTATTTAACTATATTAACATGTATTTTGTCTTTGTCATTAAATATTATTCTGGGGCACCTGTGTGGCTCAGTGGGTTGAGCCTCTGCCTTCAGCTCATGTCATGATCTCAGGTTCCTGGGATGTGGTCCCGCATCAGGCTTTCTGCTCAGCAGGGAGCCTGCTTCCTCCTCTCTCTCCCTGCCTGCCTCTCTGCCTTCTTGTGATCTCTCTCTCCGTCAAATAAATAAATAAATAAAAATCTTTAAAAAATAACCTGTACCCCTGGGGATAAAAATATATTATATGTTTATAAAAAATTAAAAATTAAAAAATATGTATATATATTTTAAATATTATTCTGCCCCACCAATTTAATGACTTTATACTATTGCATATTAAGGATACATAGAATTCATGTAATTACTATTTGATATAGAAAATGATACAACATTTTAATTTGTAATTATTTTATAGCTAAGTAAGGTTAAGCATGCTTCAAAATGATTATTAGCAATGGTACTTGCTTTCATGAATGTCTTTTTCGTGTCCCCTTTTCTATCCATAATTGTTGATTTGTAAGAACTCTATAGTAGGAAAAAAATTTTCTTTTCCAATAAAATACTTGCTAATGTTATTCCAAATTTGTTATTTTTGTGTGTGTGATTTCTCTTTTCATGTTGCTGTTATTTTACTTGCAGCAAAATCAGTGAAATCACAAGCTTTGTTTCTCATTCTGTGGTTTTAGAAGATTCTTTTATATAAAAGACTATGCAAATTTACTGCTTTTGTTTTCTTATAAGACATTTTGATTTCATTTACTATGTTTAAATAATGTAATTAGTTTAGCATTATCAGTATAAGGGATGAAACAGCTGTTTTTTTCTATTCTTGTTTGATCAAAATGTTATATCAAATTTGCATACATCTTTTTATAATACAACTTGGCAATATTAAAAATAAACAGTTTTATAACCTTTGTTATAATAATGTATCTCAAGGAAAAATTCTAAGCAAAACTCAAGCTTGAGAGCAATATAATGACAGTTGCTTAAATTACTAAGGTCTATTATATGTCAACAACTGTATTAAGAATATGATCTTATGATCTTATGTAATTGCTAGCTGAGGAAGCAAGCTGTGTTTTACCCATTTTGCAGATGAGGAAACTGAGGATGCAGAGGTTAAGCAGCTTTAATGATAGTGTGTATAGTATTTATACTATGATTACAACTATTATTTCCAGGCATATCAGGTCATTGTAGGCTTAAAACCAAGCCAGGAAGAAGACAGAGAGGGAGAATAGAGAGAAACAGAACAATGGGAGGATAGGAAAGAGGCGAGAGTGGGAGGAAGGAGGGAGTGTATGAGGAAGAAAAGAAAGAAAGAGAGAGGAAAGAAAGGGAAGCAAGCAAATACTACAGGAAAAAATACCCAATCCAGGAATTATACAATTGGTATAATGCAGCAACAATTGTGGGCAAAAATTACAATCTTTCTAAAAATTATACTACAGGGGTATGTTATTACCACCTGTATAGTGTTATGAAATGTTATTGTCTCCTCATAGTAATAAGTAAATGAAAAGGCCCTCTATAATCTCTTTATTTCCAAGTTAGCTAAGAGAGACAGCTTTTTAAAAGCCTTTCTTTTTAAAAAGCATTCTTTTAACCTTCCTTTGTACTTTGCCCCAGCTCTGTTGTGATTCTTCCAGACAGTCTGAAGGGCAGCTGGAGCAAGAGTGGTTTCTAGACAGTACAATGAGTTCAGTTGGGCCTGGCACATTCAGTGTATTTTTTTTCTTTTTTTCTTAACACCTGGATGCCAATTTTGTACATACTTTCCTGATGTGCCTTACATAATAGCCGGGCTAAGGGAAAGAACACCACTGCTGCCACCCGCCTGTGTGTTCTGGCAATGGGCAGTGGCTCATGGTCCTCGATCAGAGGACATGCTGGGCTGCCACACAAGCAGGGGGCTAAGGAGATGGGGAGGTCTGAGGCTTACAGATGCCACTCATAGCTTGCCTCCAACTGAAAAGATGATGATACTTTGAGATTAAGGCTGTGTATGCAGCACACAGTAGAGAATGAACCAATTATGGGGTGCTTCAGTTCATTATAATTGAACTAAGTTTGGTTCAGAGCAAAAATTACCTTGGTAATTGTATCTCCTTTCTTTTCCTCAGCTGCTCCCCCATCTTGGGTCCAATAAAATCCCATGCTAGTTCCATAATGACACAGATCTCACTGTACTCTCCTTACTGATTCTTTGCCAAACACTCCCTTTCCCCAGGCTTGCTTGCCTCCAGGAGAACCTTGACCACTGACTTTGATGACATATTTTTCAGCTCTCAGAAACTAAAACAGTCTAGTGCATAATACATCCTCAATAAATACACAGTAGTTAAAATAATTTAAACATGACTTCTTGGAGTGTTTTTAATTTTATTGGGGCTAATAGGAGATGACAGCCTAAATAAGGTTATAAACAAATATACTTGAATGGAAGTAACCGCTTTATCTGAAAGCTAGTGGCCCCATAGAAAGTAGATAGCACATGATTGAATATATAAGATCTAATTAGAGATTTTTTCCTTCAATTCTTTCAGCTTGTGAAACCCTCTTTAAATTCATTTATTTTCTGATATTGTTTTTATTTTGTGAAAATTACATAATATTAACCCCTCTTTACCACCAAAGCCAATTATGGAAGAAAAGACCAAAAATAAGGCTATTAGAGGAAAAAGGTGATTTCTGCTAGCTTCCTCAATTGTGTTCTTCTTTCTCATTAGGATTTACTAAACTTTGTGATGATCAACACATAATTATGTTTTTCAATTTCAGTATAACTTTTTTGTTTCCCAAATTATATCTTAGCTAATATATATATATCTTAGTGATATTAGTGATCTAATCTTAGTGATGTTAGTTGTTTTTTTTAATTTATTTTTTATTTTCAGCATAACAGTATTCATTATTTTTGCACCACACCCAGTGCTCCATGCAATCTGTGCCCTCTATAATAGCCACCACCTGGTACCCCGAGCTCCCACCCCCCAGCCCCTTCAAAACCCTTAGATTGTTTTTCAGAGTCCATAGTCTCTCATGGTTCACCTCCCCTTCCAATTTCCCCCAACTCCCTTCTCTCCTCTAACTCCCCATGTCCTCCATGCTATTTGTTATGCTCCACAAATAAGTGAAACCATATGATAATTGACTCTCTCTGATTGACTTATTTCACTCAGCATAATCTCTTCCAGTTCTGTCCATGTTGCTACAAAAATTGGGTATTCATCCTTTCTGATGGAGGCATAATACTCCATAGTGTGTATGGACCACATCTTCCTTATCCATTCGTCCATTGAAGGGCATCTTGGTTCTTTCCAGTTTGGGGACCATGGCCATTGCTGCTATAAACATTGGGGTACAGATGGCCCTTCTTTTCACGACATCTGTATCTTTGGGCTAAATAACCAGGAGTGCAATGGCAGGGTATAGGGAAGTTCTATTTTTAATTTCTTGAGGAATCTCCACACTGTTCTCCAAAGAGGCTGCATCAACTTGCATTCCCACCAACAGTGTAAGAGGGTTCCCCTTTCTCCACATTCCCTCCAACACATGTTGTTTCCTTTCTTGCTAATTTTGGCCATTCTAACTGGTGTAAGGTGATATCTCAGTGTAGTTTTAATTTGAATCTCCCTGATGGCTAGTGATGACGAACATTTTTTCATGTGTCTGATAGCCATTTGTATGTCTTCATTGGAGAAGTGTCTGTCCATATCTTCTGCCCATTTTTTGATATGATTGTCTGTTTTGTGTGTGTTAAGTTTGAGGAGTTCTTTATAGATCCTGGATATCAACCTTTTGTCTGTATTGTCATTTGCAAATATCTTCTCCCATTCTGTGGGTTGCCTCTTTGTTTTCTTGACTTTTTCCTTGGCTGTGCAGAAGCTTTTGATTTTGATGAAGTCCCAAAAGTTCATCTTCGCTTTTGTTTCCTTTGCCTTTGGAGACATATCTTGAAAGAAGTTGCTGTGGCTGATATCGAAGAGATTACTGCCTATGTTCTCCTCTAGGATTCTGATGTATTCCTATCTCACATTGAGGTCTTCTATCCATTTTGAGTTTATCTTTGTGTACGGTGTAAGAGAATGGTTGAGTTTCATTCTTCTACATATAGCTGCCCAGTTTTCCCAGCACCATTTATGGAAGAGACTGTCTTTTTTCCAGTGTATATTTTTTCCTGTTTTGTCGAAGATTATTTGACCATAGAGTTGAGGGTCCATATCTGGGGTCTCTACTCTGTTCCACTGGCCTATGTGTCTGTTTTTATGCCAGTACCATGCTGTCTTCGTGATCACAGTTTTTTAGTAAAGCTTGAAATCAGGTAACGTGATGCTCCCCATTTTATTTTTGTTTTTCAACATTTCCTTAGCAATTTGGGGTCTCTTCTGATTCCATAATAACCTTCTAACCTGAACTTTTTGATACATACACCTGTGTTTTCCTTTTGCATTTCTATTTTTAAATTTTTTTAAATTTTATTTTAGTTTAGTCTAGTTTATTCCTTTTTTAATTTTTATTTTCTAATATTCATATAGAGTTAAACTTCAAGGTAATCCCCTTTCCCCAATCAATGCCACCTCGATAGGAAAACCAATTCCTAATCCTTCCTTATCTTAGGAAAGTTGAATCCTTTAACAAAGATATCAAGATACATTCAGGAAGAATCAAAACAACCTTCCTCACCCACACTGAGAATTTACAACCACTCTCCCATCTTTTTCTTCCACCAGTATTTCTGTGTTTTTGTGTTTGTCCTGATAGTATATAATCTTACACTCAGGGTTCTTTTTGACGAGGTTCTTTCTTTATTTGCATATATGTATGTATATATGCAAATATATATATTTTTTTTCTCTTGTCATATACTTTTTTTTTTTAAAGATTTTATTTATTTATCAGAGAGAGAGAGAGGGAAGAGAGCGAGCACAGGCAGACAGAACGGCAGGCAGAGGCAGAGGGAGAAGCAGGCTCCCTGCTGAGCAAGGAGCCCGATGTGGGACTCGATCCCAGGACGCTGGGATCATGACCTGAGCCGAAGGCAGCTGCTTAACCAACTGAGCCACCCAGGCATCCCTCTTGTCATATACTTTTATCAGTTTTTTTGTTTGTATGTTTTTGTTTGTATACTTCATAAATCTTACCTTGGGGCCCATTTGGGCTGAACTTTCTCTTTTATCTCACCTTTCTTTCCTGTCTCTCTCCCTGTCTCTTTTTTTCTTTTCCTTTTCTTTTTCCTCTCATTTGGGTGGGGAACCCTGATTGCTCAGAAGCATTCCAGGGTGCACTTTGACTGCACCACAGTCAATACACCCAGCTACAACTGTTCAGCCATCTCTCACCAAAATAGACTAGGAGGAGGAATGCCCAACAGAAGAAAAATACAGAAGATGGACCTTCTGTAACAGAGCTAACGGCTATCAACATAGACAATATGTCAGAAAGAGAATTCAGGCTAACAATTATCCAAGAAATAGCTAGGTTGGAGAAAGCCATGGGTGACCAAACAGAATTGATTAGGGCTGAACTGAAAATGACCAGAGATCATGTTTTCAATATTAGGGAAGAGTTGAAAGCTACCAGAGATGAGCTTCACAATGCTCTCAATGAGTTCCAATCGAATCTAAATTCTCTCAACGCTAGAGTAACTGAGACAGAAGATAGAATTAGTGATCTGGAGGACAAACAGATAGAGAGAAAGGATCAGTAGGAAGCCTGGAACAAACAGCTTAGAAACCACAAAAACAGAATCAGGGAAATAAATGATGCCATGAAACGTACCAACATCAGAATTATTGGAATCACTGTAGGGGAGGAGAAAGAAAGAAGTCTAGAAGATATAGTGGAACAAGTTCTTCATGAAAATTTTCCAAATCTTGTGAATGGAACCAGCATTCATGTACTAGAAGCCGAAAGGTTTCCCCCCAAGATTACAGATTCTCGAAAGTCCTCAAGACACCTAATAGTAAGAATGAAGAATTATAATTGTAAGCAGAATCTCTTGAAAGCAGCTAGGACAAAGAAGATCCTTATGTACAGAGGAAAGCCCATCAGAATAATGTCAGACCTGTCCACAGAGACCTGGCAAGCCAGAAAGGGCTAGCAAGATATATTCAGGGCACTGAATGAGAAGAACATGCAGCCAAGAATACTTTATCCAGCAAGACTGACATTCAAAATGGATGGAGAGATAAAGAGTTTCCAAGACTGGCAAGGCTTAAAAGACTATGCAACCACCAAGCCAATACTGCAGGAAATATTAAGGGGACTTCTTTAAAGGAGGAAAAAGCCCAAGAATAACATTGACGAGAAATATAGAGGCAATCTACAGAAAGAAAAACTTCAAAGGTAACACGATGTCAATAAAAACGTATCGATCAATAATCACTCTCAATGTGAATGGCCTAAATGTGCCCATAAAATGGCACAGGGTTGCAGACTGGATAAAACGACAGGACCCATCCATATATTGTCTACAAGAGACTCATTTTGAAACTAAAGGTACACCCAAACTGAAAGTGAAGGGATGGAGAAACATCTTTCATGCCAATAGGCCTCAAAAGAAGGCTGGGGTAGCGATTCTCCTATCAGACAAATTAGATTTTAAACTAAAGACTGTAGTCAGAGATACAGAAGGACACTACATCATTCTTAAAGGGACTATCCACCAAGATGATCTAACAATTGTAAATATCTATGCCCCCAATATGGGAGCAGCCAATTGCATAAGAAAACTGTTAATCAAGATAAAGAGTCATATTGATATGAATACACTAATCGTTGGAGATAATAACACACCTCTCTCAGAAATAGACAGATCATCGAAGCAGAAAATCAATAAACAAACAAGAGCATTGAATGACACATTGGACCAGATGGACCTCATAGATATATACAGAACATTCCACCCTAAAACAATATAATACTCATTCTTCTCAAGTGCACATGAAACCTTCTCCAGAATAGACCACATACTGGGTCACAAATCAGGACTCAACCGATACCAAAAAGACTGAGATTATTCCCTGCACATTCTCAGATCACAATGCTTTGAAACTGGAGCTCAATTACAAGGAAAAGTTCAGAAGGAACTCAAACACCTGGAAGCTAAAGACCACCTTGTTTAAGAATGCTTGGATCAACCAGGAGATCAAGGAAGAACTGAAACAATTCATGGAAACCAATGACAATGAAGACATTTCGATACAAAACCAATGAGATACAACAAAGGCAGTCCTAAGGGGGAAATACATAGCCATCCAAGCCTTCCTCAAAAAAATTGAAAAATCCAGAACACAGCATCTGTCTCTATACCTTAAAAAAAAAAAAAGTTATTGTTGTTTTTTTGTTTTTTTAAAGATTTTATTTATTTATTTGACAGAGAGAGATCACAAGTAAGCAGAGAGGCAGACAGAGAAAGAGGAGGAAGCAGGCTCCCTGCTGAGCAGAGAGCTCAATGCAGGACTCGATCCCAGGACCCTGAGATCATGACCTGAGCCGAAGGCAGTGGCTTAACCCACTGAGCCACCCAGGCGCCCCAGTGATGTTAGTTTTAAGAATATCCTATATAATATTGTGGCTAAATCACCAGATATATTTTTGCTTGTTTGTTTGTTTTGATTGCTAATGCTGCAACTGAATGTTGGCTTTGATGCACATGTTTACCAAGTTAGGTGGTACTCAGTGCTCTGCCAAGGAAAAATCCTTCCCCACCACAGTATTTTCTCTAAAGGCCAGAGTAGTCATGGATAGATTAAATCAATAGAAACCCCCCAAAAAAAATTATTAAATCATAAAAATACATTCTAAGTAGGGAAATTAAAGTGGCTTCAAGTCACATAGTTTTCGTATAAGAAATACTTTGAGTCAACGTTCTCTCGTTTCTGTGTTTGAGAACATACTGAGCATCATGTGTGGAGAAACTCTTAGATACTGAAGATACAGAGATGAGAGACATGTTCTCTCATTTGAGGGAATTTATAGGCCAGTAAGAAAGACAGACTAAGCAATACAAGATCATATGCTAAATATTGGAATACAAGCCAAATATCTACTGTATTGTTGGAGGACATATTTGGAAATTTTTGCCAAGACTGAGGGAGAAGTGACTAAATCTTGAAAGAGTTAAAGGATTTAATTAGGTATAAAAGAGGAATAATTGTAAAGAGAGGAAGCAGAATGGGCAGCTAACAGGCCTGAGAGAACAGAGCACATCTGAAGAAACTCTAGTGAGGATTCTGTAGGATAGAGAGGAGCCAAATCAAGAAGGATCTTGTACTTAAGCTAGAACTTGAACTTGTAGGCACAAAGATTCACCAAAGATCAAGTAGGAATGACTTTTTTTTATAGTGATTATGACATATAAGGCAAGAAGTCATGAGACATAATGATAACCTGGGGTAAGGCAGCAGAAAAACCTAATACTGTGCCTCGCATATAATCATCGAATATAAACTGTCCTACGAATGAATATTGGACAGCTGAAGATAGAGAAAGAGAGAAGAATTAAAAAGAAATGTAGAAATTGGAAATATAGATTTGATAACCATTAAGTCTTTGGATATGGGGGCTGACTTCCAAGTTTGTAAGGTGAATATATGATTTTCAAAATAAAAAGGACTGTAAGAAATTGGAGACTTGAGAGATACCTGCATTTAGGAGGGAGGTATTTTGAAGCCTGGATATTAACACACTGTTGAGGCTGAGATGTTAGTACAAGGAAAGAATCCAGTAGAGAACATTTCGGTTAAAACAATATTTAAGTGAATGGAGGAGGGCATGTCTATAAAAATTCCCCTTTTCTCATTAAAAAGAACAATCAGAGAACTATGACAATAATGTCAAGAAAACAAGGAGAGAATCCCATAAGGAAGGGGATAATTTAAAATGTGTCATATGCCTGAGAATATTAGGTTGAGATTAGTTCAGCAATTCCCTATCATGGGTCTTAAAAAGGAATAAAGGTCCCTTATTCATAGGACTTGGAGGAAGAAAGCAAGAATGAGTATTTGCTCAGAGCTGTGGGTATGAGAGGGTTAGTAAAGGACAAAGAATCTAGTTCAGAATTCCAATTTCTGTTTGAGGTAGGAGATAAAATGGTGTGGGAAGGGGAGGGAGAGACAGAAGTTAGGAACGGGCATAGGGTAAAGTTGAATATTATAGACAGAGGTGACCTGGCACACACAAAGGAAGCTCTGGTTGCTCCGAAAGGCTCAGACCATACTAGAGACAAATAAGTGACAAAAGGTCACTCAAAAGGATCAAAAGTGCTATATGCTCTCTGAATGGCAAATGTTTTTTTTCCTGAGTACTGATTTTTAAAAAATGATCTGAGGAGTATCCATGTCTGTCCCAGAAGTCTGGAACAAACTTGGTTCTCTAGGCTGAAATCCACTGATCACAATCTGAATAAGTAGCTCAGAGAGATAAGGACCTGTTTTCAAATACACATAAAGTATCATGTGCATTTGCTTAGAAAACAGCATTCCCTGGGATTATTAAGGTAATGCAGTGTAAGATCAGTTGGTTGCTTCTCCCTTTTCCAAGAGGTCAGAGTGCAATTTGGTCGTACTTCTCCCAGTAGTCCTTTGCATTATCTACTATATTGCCTTCAGATTAAGTATTTACTAAATAAATGAAATGTTGCAGTTATCAACTTGCTGTGAAATAAAATCTTGTCTACAATAAAACAAAAATTTGGTTGACTAAAATTTAATTTACATTGTCTTAGCTGCTTCCATAAGTTGGCACTGCCTACTAAGACCTGAGTATGAATAAAAATTTAGAGACCAAAAAAAGTAAGCATGTGTGAAAAGTCAATATAATAACTGTAATTTTGGAAAGTCCCATATTTATTCACTACTCTTTTCCAAATCCAGAAACTGGATGATCAAATTTTGAGCCATCCAATGTCAAAATGTTTTAAGGAGCAGTCTAGCTAGCTCCTCATGTATTCTGATGACCTAAGAGTGAAATTGGACAAAATTAGAAATATTTTAGAAGTTTTCTAAGTGTGTAAGGATAAATGTGTCTTTTATTTGCATTGAAAAATGGGGTAGGAAAAACTATATTGTGTTTGAGCAAAATCTCTTGCTCCAGTAGTAGAATGAGGTTTGTAGACCTTAGAGTCTCAATGACTTGTGTATTCTCCGTTCTAATCTGTCTTGCCTAATCAGCTAGAACCCCTGTACACATCTGAAGGCTAGCAATTTGTTATACTTAATTGTCATGGGACAATAAGGAATGGTCTTAGAACAAGTTGTAGATTATCTCAAATTTGGAAATAATACATATGATAAAAAATTTTAAGCTGTATGATAATTCATGAACTCTTTCGAATGAAGGATTTTGATACAATATTTTTAACATACCATAAAGAAGAATATTTGAGGAATTAAAAAAAAAAACAAGGAATGAAATCTTCACATTTTCTTTTGCCCACTTTTACATTTTTCCAGATATACTATAGAACTATGCAGGAAATTAAATTTTACAGAAAATTTACGGTGCTATGAAAGGTTCTAAAAGTGATTTTTTATATAATGAAATTTAGATATGCCTATTTTTTGTATATATATCTTTATCTCTACACACACACACAAAGCACATAAATGTCTTTTAAGTATTTTAACTCTGAATGGCATTTAGGATTTAACTCTGAATGGCATTTAGTACAACTTGCATCACACAAAGGTGGGACTAAAATGTCACATTTTTCCTTTATAAAATATTTCACAAGCAGAAAGAAGTGCATTTAACTTAGTGTACTAAAATCAACTCTGTCTTTGTTAAAATTTCTAAGATCGATCATCTCAGAGTCTGGTTTTAAGTATGGAACCTGGGTTATGTGAGAGTTGGTAAGCAATTAGGTGAAAAAATTGCTTATTTGTACACACATAGATGCACAGTCACATTTCATCTCATCACAGGGAAAGGCTGTGTGATGTCCTAGAATCCCAGTCTGACACAAGGTAGATTGAAAAGTGACTTAATAAGTTTTAGATAGGCTTAAAGGCAACAAAAAGGCATGTGTGAATGCTCTGGACCTTGTTACAGTGAGAGCCTTTTCCTTCCCTAGACTTCAAGTGGCAAGGGAGGAAAAGATTGCTGGGTTTGTAGTTTTAACTGAGGCAGAGAGCTACCCAATAAACAGTGCAGCATCATAGAGAGAATGCAGCCACTGCTAACTTGAAGCCCCACAAACATACTCATAGGAAAAGTATTCTATGTTTACTGTCCCTACCTCAACTCTCCCATCTATTATACCTTGCATTGACTTAAACCAACTGGAGACTGGCTAGCAAGTCAGCAGTGATAAAATTTGTGAGGATGAACTTCTGCGCCATAGAATGAGCATGACTAAATGAGGTCAAGTGAATCTCAAGTGGCAGACGAGAATACCCAGCCCTGAAATTAACAGAGATCATGTCCATCTTTAGTTATAGTTTTCATCTCCCTTTCCAAACTAATGCCCAAACCATCTCAGTACTCTAAATATTTGTTGAATATATAAATGTCTGGAAAGCTGTTTTCCTCCTAAGCCATAATTGTTTGAGTATACATGGAAAAAAGCTCCAGTTGTTAAATGAGTTATCCACAAACCAGCATCACTTACTAGGTCTTTATACTCCATTTTTCTTTCTTGTGTTTCTGCAATATTACCTTAAAACAACTTGCTGGCTATTACTCATTTTATTCCATTTAGAATGGTATCATAATAAGGTTAATCCTTTTTATCTTTTTGAAAGTTTTCCAAATGCCCATTTTTGGAAGATTTACTTATTGTTTTAGTATGCTTCTGTTTTGTTTCAGGAAGGTTCATATTTTCTTAATTTGGTGAAATTACTTTCCACCTGTTTCATCATGAGATTTAAAATGTTATTCTTTGTTATCTTAAATCTATTCATTCTATAGATGCTTGATCCTTTATGCACATAAGTTATATTATTACATTCTATTACTCAAGTTTCCTTCTCTCCTAAAGATATATGTGATACAGTATTGTACAAGATACAATAATTGAAGTGCTTCTATTACCATTTGTGTCCATCATTGATTGAAACAAGAGACTGAACACCTGATAATGTGTTATGTTACCTGCTGTTTTTAGAAAACAATGAGATGAAAAAAGAAAATAAGATAAGTGGTTAATTTGAGTCTTTCTTAACAAACTGAAGACATACTAGAACAATATGAGAACTTATTGCGAGAAAATGATTATTAATGAAAATTAAAGGTATAGCTTCCACACTTAACCTTCTGAACCCTGGAGTCAATTTAATTTTCTGGCTGAATTCAAAGTGGTTTGAAAACTTGCCTAATCTTACAAAATGTTATAATTTAATGGAATATTTGTGCTCTAAAGGAAGGTTGTTCTTAACCTGAGGTCTGTGGATCCCTTGTGGTCTCTGGGATGAGCTTTAATGGGTTTGAGAATCCAGTTGAAATTGTACGAATATTTTGCATACATTTATACACATATATACATATTCTTAAACAAGTACCTATCCCAGCCAAGGTTAAGAACTTTTTTCACAGGTTTCACAGTGAGATAATTCAGTCCAAACTGTATATTTCATCTATGAGAATATGGAGGTGTCTATATCAGCAAAATTACATAGTCAATATCTGGCACAACCATGACAGGAAACTGATTTTCTTATTTCCTATCTGAATGTTTTTTGTTAACTCTGCAACTGTGATCTAGGTTTATTAAAAGATAAAACCATGTGAGAATCCATTCAGTTTATTTACTTTTTCACTCACTGATTTTGTAAAAAACAAAACAAAACAACAACAACAACAAAAACCCAAACTTTAAAGATTTACTATGTACACATCTGAGTCAAACATACAGTCTAGTGAATTAAAAAAGTCTCTGATCTCAATAAAATCCTGTGAGACAGTATACAATAAATAAGTACATACGTGATGTAAAGGTTTTGATAGTTCCAATAGGAAAATACATAAATACTAATATTCAAGAAAAGCAGGGTAGTGTATTTTGAGGTGTTGGTCAGAAAGGGCCTTTCTGAGAAAGAGACATGTAAGCCCCATTGCGAGGTATGAGAAGGAACAGGCAGGTTACAAGTGAGAGAAGAATTTTCTAAAAATGAGAAAGAAGGTAGCAGTCTAAGGACAGAGGTTTTTCTGGATGTTTCTGAGGAACTGAACGGGAGCCTTAGCTCAGTGAATGTGATAGGAAGGGAGAGAGTGAAACACCTCCTGGAAGCAGACAGTCAGGTGCCCCATTGTGGGAACCTTCACAGGGCCCTGGGGAATACTTCCTATTTTCTAGAACATTGTCACTGATGTTACAGTTGCGACCCATGTAACTGTTCTCATAGCAACCCTTTTGAAGTAGGTGTGGCTGTGCTGATTGTAGAAGTGTCTAAACCGAAGCCTGTTGAAAGTCATACCTTTAGTAAGTGATGGGGACATTCAAAACTAGGTCTTTTTAAATCCAATGATGCCTTCACACGTGACGTCCCTACACTGTGCTAAAGTACAGTGGTCTTATTTGCTTATATTTTGCTCAATAAATTGACCTTATCTGATATAAGAGAAGCCATTTTATTTTTCTATTTATACATGAATACCCTGTGCCCTACACAGTGTAGGAGTGGGTTTCTAAAATATGTGTCAGAGGATAATTATACATACATGTGTTGGGGGGGAGTGTATTATGATGTGATCGAGGATCAAGAGTAGTTTTTTCTATTTCTCACTTTTTCATTCCCTTTGTCTTTTCTCTGACTATGCAAATGCACTGGCCTCTTGAATATTCACTAATAAATTCATCTTAAGTGAAACTTGCCATATCCCAGTGACCTGAAAAAGTTTAATTGCTCCCCGTAGAGTCTGAATTTTCAAGCCGCAATTTTCTAGATAGATTTAACCAAATATATATTAAAAGACTTCACAGTCAGGATAAGAACATAAATTTGTATTTGCAATATACTTTAAAGATAGAACATTCCTTGTTAAATTTATATTTTTGTCCTCATTGGTGAAATCTGGTAGAAAGAGAATAAAATGTGCAGAAGTTATTAAAGTATTTCAGCATCAGGATCACAGCCAAATCGAGGACCATACTTTATAGTTGAGGAAGCTAACCTTGTGTCTTTAGTGTCTCATGGAACTTTTGATTCAATGCAAAAGACAATGGATAAAATCCAAAAAATTGCATCAAGGATCTTACTGGTTTTCCCTACATAATATAGAACAATTATTTAAAAGAAAGTGGTGGGAGTGCCTGGGTGGCTCAGTTGGTTAAGGGTCTGTCTTTGGCTGGGGTCATGATCCCAGGGTCCTAGGATTCAGTTTCCCGCTCAGCAGGAAGTTTGCGTCTCCCTACTGCTCCCCTTGCTTGTGTGCTCTCCCTCTCTGTGTCAAATAAATAAATTAATTAAATAAAATAAAGATATTGTATCTATTTTAGCTTAAGTCTTAAGACTTTGCTGCTGGATAGTCTCTGAAACTTGAAATTATTATGAAGAACATGACAGCTCCTAACAGAAATGCCTAAATTAGGCAGTATAATAGAGAATTAGATGAATTTACAGATTTACAGGATTTACAGGAGAAAGACTTCAGTTTGGGTCTTACGTCTGCTTCTAAACTTCTGGGTGATCTTGAGGATCTCTGTCTGTGGCTATAATGCCCTCCTCTGTAGAAGGAGTGAGTTGGTCTAGGTCAATGATCTTATCTTTTAGAGAAACAGAACCCTTATGTATGTCAAGAGATTTATTGCAGGGAATTAATTTAGAAGATGGGGAGGCTGGTTAGACAGACCACTAAGAAAGTCTGAAATGCCTGGCAGGAGCCAAAGTTGCAACCCCCAGGCAGAATTCCTTTTTCTTCAGAACTCCAGTTCTGTTCTCAAGGTCTTTGAACATGTTAAATTGGGCCATCTCAATCCTCCTGGATAAGCTCATTTACTTCAAGTTAACTGATTACTGACATTAATTACACTACAGAATATCTTCATATCAACACCTGGGTTATAGATTGAATAACTGGGAACGATAGCCTAGTCAAGGAACACATAAAACTGGCCACTACCTGATATAAAAACTTCGAGATTTTGTAGTTTAGTAAAACTTAATGTTAAAAAGGAAAGGTGATATTGGTAGGTTGATTTAAGTTTATACTTGCCATATAAATCTACTTTATTTGATAATATAGAAGCTATTTAGTTATTGAATACATACTTACCAACAACTATTAATAGCAAATAGTTCTTTAAATGGAATATATTTAGCTTTCTGAAAAGGGGAAAAAAAAACAAACAAACTCTATTTTGGCATATTTTACTTCTTTGCCATGGAACAACCCTAGTTTGTACATGTTGTGGCCACTGAGTGATACCATCTCTGTTCCACTTCCAACTCTAATAGTCTCTGAATCTATGAAACTGTCAAATGACAAATAGTTGCTACACAGAGGAGGTTCTAATAGTAAGTGTAGACCTTTTGACTATAAAACACACTGCCTTGGTAACATCATTGCAGTGTGGTTATTAACATATATTACAGAGTCCTTAATTTCAGTTATGCTGAGCAATTAAACACCTCTCTGTGCTGGCTTCCCCTGCAAAATGCAATGCTCACTTCAAAGGATTATTCCAAGGATTAAGAATGTCAGGTGTTTCACATTCATACATACCTCATAGAAGGTGCTCAATAAATATTGGCTGTGATTTGCAGCTGCTATTGCTGCTATTGCATGCCTCTCAACTAGTTTTAGATGATCATTGGCTAGCCTGTTGGGTAGCAAGTATAGCCACACAGACCAAAAAAAAGGCTCTATCTTAGGACACCAAGTTTCTGCTATATTTTGGACACCTCGCTAGTATTTTTAAAGAAGTTTATCCTATCCCCACCCTTTGCATAAAGCTTTATTACCTCCATTTTATAGATTAGGACACCAAGGGGCACACGTTTTAAATAACTACTTTAAAACTGAAGCAAACTTTGTAAAAGACATCATTACTTTAACTCAAGTATTCTAAATTCAGTCTTATTTTTGAAGAAGAAGGAATTTTATTTTTATAGCCGATATATTCAGTATACAAAGGTTTGCTGAACAATCTTTTAAGTTAAAGGAAGAAAAATAAAAGCAGCAGTTGGAATGCCATACCAAAGGACTTATGCCAGCTAGCTCCTGATATCTAACTCTAAATATTTCCTCTACCTATTGTTGAATCTGGAAAGATTTGTCCAATTTAGCGGTACTGACCAGATACTTAAAAACTCTCCTTGCTTCCCTCCCCATCTTTCTTCCTCCATTTTAAACGTAGTCATGGGTTTCAGTGAGGTTATAGCTTTTATTGGATGAATTCAGCTGAGGAGGACTGCTAACAGTAAGGGAAGGCATTCCCAGCATCCAGTTAAAACCAAAGTTTAACTACCTTTCCGTCCTACTTTTTTTTTGTTTGTTTGTTTCTTATGTCCTTCTCACCCCTTTGTTCGTCTTATCTCCAGTCGTTCATGCAACGTGGTTGATGTGAGAGATCTATCGCAACAATGAGAATTCAGAGATGGAAAATAACTTTTTGATTTACTAGTCATTCTTTCCTTAAACACTAAAACTAAAATGTAATAAACCAGTTAGTTGCTTTGAACAGCAGTTACTTCAAATAATGTATGACTCTGCAATAATATAAATAATGCTTAGTAAACTCTCAATTTCTCTAATTTTGAAGTATATCTTTTAAGAACTCCATGGTCTTTTGCAATCGGCAAATGTACAAGAAAGCATTTTGAGGGGCACCTGGATGGCTCAGTCAGTCTTTGGACATCTGCCTTTGGCTCAGGTCCTGATCTTGGGATTCTGGGATCAAGCACCACATTGGGCTCCCTGCTCAGTTGGAAGTCTGATTCTCCTTCTCCCTCTATCCCTCCCCCCGCTCATGCTCTCTCTCTCTAATAAATAAAATCTTTAAAAGAAAAATTTGATCTCTGTGAAACATTTACCCAGTCCAGTGTCTCACTCAGCCACATAGATAAGAATCAAGTATAGAAAAGTTAACTGAATACATTTTACCTGAGACAGATCTCATGTATTTGCATTTTCAAGTTGACAAGTTAATATAAGCCATTGATCTTGATGATCTTGATAGTCAAATTAAAAAAAAAAAGCTATTCAAATGATAAAATGTTTTTAAGTCTTTTTCTTTTTCTTTTTTTTTTTTAACGCAAAGGAATAGAAAGTCATTTTACCTAAGGAGACGATCTTTTACTGGTTCTCTAAGTTATGTCATGGGCAGTTTTAAAATAAGATTTTTCTATTTTAGTAAAAATTAATTTAAAAAGTAGTGCAAATTTTTTTAAAAAATGGTTCCTTTGAGATTCGCACTAAGTACATTAGATGTGTAGGACAGAGACATGGACGGGACCTTGAGGATTTAACTTCCATTTAGCAGGTTATCATGGTGTCAGGCTGGTCACATCAAAACTACCTAACTGAGCTTGTTAAAAATAGATTTCTGAGCCCTATGCCTGTCCTGCTGAGTCAGAAACTCCCTGGGATGGCTGTATGAAACAAATCCTGATGGTAGTTCCTACACCCAGCCAGGTTGGGCAACCATACATCGTCTACTTCATATTAAATGTAGGACATAGAAATCATCTCACAAACAGGAGACATGATTCTGTTTTCAGAAATAATACCTTCATCATATTTTTTCCTTTTTTTTTAAGATTTTTATTTATTTATTTGACAGAGAGAAAGAGAGACAGAGAGAGAAGGAACACAAGCAAGGGGAGTGGGGAGGGAGAAGCAGGCTTCCCCCTGAGCAGGGAACCGGAGGAGGGGCTCATTCCAGCACTCTGAGATCAGGACCTAGTTGAAGGCAGACAGTTAATGACTGAGCTGCCCAGGTGCCCCAATACCTTCATTGTATTTTTCAATAGCTCTTCTAATATTTTACAGCTTACAGATTTCATTATTATTACAGTTTCTTTAACAACAAAAATGATTTTGTAGTTTTCTTGTAACACACACACTACACACACACACATAGAATGCAAGAGGGATGGCAGAAAGGGCGGGCTTCTCTGAACTCATTTATTTCACATCACGTTTTCTGAGACACAGGTCTGTGCCCAGTGCCATGACTTTCACAAGTATCAATTATTTCCACTTTTTTTTTTTTTTAAGATTTTATTTACTTCTCAGAGACTAGAGAGTACAAGCAGGCAGAGTGGCAGGCAGAGGCAGAGAGAGAAGCAGGCTCCCCATGAGCAAGGAGCCTGATGTAGGACTTGAACCCAGGGCCCCGGGATGGTGACCTGAGTCGAAGGCAGCTGTTTAACCAACTGAGCCACCCAGGTGTCCCTCAATTATTTCCACTTCTTTTCCTAACAGCTCCTCACTGGAATGCTTCTCTTCCCACTCCTTTTTCCTACTGCTCCAATCCTCTTCGTTTTAGCTCTGGAGAAAGCATTGTTTCCTTTTGCTTACATATAGCCCTCTCTCCATTAGAACACATACGATACTGGACTTGTTTCTCATTTTATCATGCATCAGTGTTTTATCTATTTCTGTATAGGTACAATCCCTACAGAGTCTGTATTGTCTTTTCTATACATGTTTCTATGCATTTGTTTTATTGAGCTAAAATGTACAAATAAGAGAGTGCACCGATTTTGAGTGCATACTTAGGTTAATTTTGATAAATATATCTACCCAAGGTAACACTACCAAAAAAATAGACTTCTATCAGCACAGACAACAGCTTTATGCCTTCGGTTGGCAGTGCCTCCACCCAGAGGCAATGACTTTTTCTCTCAAAATAGGCTGCATTTATCAGTTCATATAAATGAAACCTAACAATAACATTTTTATATCTCCAGTTTCTTTCATTCAATATAATATCATCTATATGCATCCATGCTTTGTGTATCTAGAACTCATTCCATTTTCTAATCGCCATGCTTGGTTATCTGCTCACCTTTGGTAGTTTGTGTTGTTTCTAATTTCGCTTATGAAAAAAAAGTACTACAGTCCTCTGAGTACAAATCTTTGTATGTGGGGCCCCTGGGTGGCTCAGTCAGTGAAGAGTCTGTCTTCAGCTCAGGTCATGATCTCCTGGGATCGAGCCATGTGTCAGGCTCCCTGTTCAGTGGGGAGTCAGCTTTCTCTCTTGCCCTCTGCTCACCTCCTCCCCCAACTCATTTTCTCTTTGTCTTGCTCTTTCTGAAATAAATCTTTTTTTCAAAAAGTCTTTGGGGGCGCCTGGGTGACTCAGTGGGTTAAAGCCCCTGCCTTCGGCTCAGGTCATGATACCAGCGTCCTGGGGTCGAGCCCCACATCGGGCTCTCTGCTCTGCAGAGAGCCTGCTTGCTCCTCTCCCTGCCTGCCTCCCTGCCTGCTTGTGATCTCTCTCTCTGTCAAATAAATAAAATTTTAAAAAAATAATAAATAAATAAATAAATAAATAAAGTCTTTGTATGAACATACATTTTCTTTTCTTTTTTTTTTTTTAAGACTTTATTTATTTGACAGAAAGAGAGATCACAAGTAGGCAGAGAGGCAGGTGGGGGGGGGGGGAGCAGACTCCCCACTGAGCAGAGAGCACAATGCAGGGGTCAGTCCCAGGATCCTGAGATCATGAACTAGCCGAAAACAGAGGCTTAACCCACTGAGCCACCAGGCACCCCTGAACATGCATTTTCATTTCTATAGATAAATGATTAACATGATATTTCTAGTTCAGAGAATGAGTACATATTTTAACTTCAGTGAACTTACAGAAGAGTTTTCCAAAGTGGCTGTCTCATTTTACATTCCAGAAGCAGTGTATGAAAATTCTAATTGCTCTTCATTCTTTTTTTTTTAATTTTTTTATTTTTTATAAACATATAATATATTTTTATCCCCAGGGGTACAGGTCTGTGAATCACCAGGTTTACACACTTCACAGCACTCAACATAGCACATACCCTCCCCAGTGTCCATAACCCCACCCCCCTTCTTCCAAAGCCCCTCCCCCCAGCAACCCTCAGTTTGTTTTGTGAGATTAAGAGTCACTTACAGTTTGTCTCCCTCCAATCCCATCTGGTTTCATTTCTTCTTCTCCTACCCCTTTAGCCCCCCATGTTGCATCTCCACTTCCTCATATCAGGGAGATCATATGATTGTTGTCTTTCTCCGCTTGACTTATTTCGCTAAGCATGATACCCTCTAGTTCCATCCACGTCGTCGCAAATGGCAAGATTTCATTTCTTTTGATGGCTACATAGTATTCCATTGTGTATATATACTACTTCTTCTTTATCCATTTATCTGTTGATGGACATCTAGGTTCTTTCCATAGTTAGGCTATTGTAGATATTGTTGCTATAAACATTCGGGTGCATGTGCCCCTTCGGATCACTACGTTTGTATCTTTAGGGTACAATAGTATGTTGCTGGGTCATAGGGTAGTGCAATTGCTGGGTCATAGGGAAGTTCTAGTTTCAACATTTTGAGGAACCTCCATGTTGTTTTCAAGAGTGGTTGCACAAGCTTGAATTCCCACCAACAGTGTAGGAGGGTTCCCCTTTCTCCGCATCCTCACCAGCATCTGTCTTTTCCTGACTTGTTAATTTTAGCCATTCTGACTGGTGTGTGGTGATATCTCATTGTGGTTTTGATTTGTATTTCCCTGATGCCGAGTGATGTGGAACACTTTTTCATGTGTCTGTTGGCCATTTGAATGTCTTCTTTGCAGAAATGTCTGTTCATGTCTTCTGCCCATTTCTTCATTGGATTATTTGTTCTTTGGGTGTTGAGTTTGCTAAGTTCTTTAGAGATTTTGGACACTAGCCCTTTATCTGATATGTCATTTGCAAATATCTTCTCCCATTCTGTCAGTTGTCTTTTGGTTTCATTAACTGTTTCCTTTGCTGTGCAAAAGCATTTGATCTTGATAAAATCCCAATAGTTCATTTTAGGCCTTGCTTCCCTTGTCTTTGGCAATGTTCCTAGGAAGATGTTGCTGCGGCTGAGGTTGAAGAGTTTGCTGCCTGTGTTCTCCTCAAGGATTTTGATGGATTCCTTTCTCACATCGAGGTCCTTCATCCATTTTGAGTCTATTTTCATGTGTGGTATAAGGAAATGGTCCAATTATATTTTTCTGCATGCAGCTGTCCAATTTTCCCAACTCCATTTATTGAAGAGGCTCTCTTTTTTCCATTGGACATTTTTTCCTGCTTTGTCAAAGATTAGTTGACCATAGAGTTGAGGGCCTATTTCTGGGCTCTCTATTCTGTTCCATTGATCTATGTGTCTGTTTTTGTGCCAGTACCATGCTGTCTTGATGATGACAGCTTTGTGATGCCACCAACTTTGGCTTTCTTTTTCAATATTCCTTTGGCTATTCTAGTTCTTTTCTGGTTCCATATAAATTTTAGTATTATTTGTTCCATTTCCTTGAAAAAGATGGATGGTACTTTGATAGGATTGCATTAAATGTGTAGATTGCTTTAGGTAGCATAGACGTTTTCACAATATTTATTCTTCCAATCCAGGAGCATGGAACATTTTTCCATTTCTTTGTGTCTTCCTCAATTTCTTTCATGAGTACTTTATAGTTTTCTGAGTATAGATTCTTTGCCTCTTTGGATAGGTTTATTCCTAGGTATCTTATGGATTTGGTGCAATTGTAAATGGAATTGACTCGCTAATTTCTCTTTTTTCTCTCTTGCTGTTGGTGTAGAGAAATGCAACTGGTTTCTGTGCATTGATTTTATATCCGGACATTTTACTAAATTTTTGTACAAGTTCTAGCAGTTTTGGAGTGGAGTCTTTTGGGTTTTCCACATATAGTATCATATCATCTGTGAAGAGTGATAGTTTGACTTCTTCTTTGCTGATTTGGATGCCTTTAATTTCCTTTTGTTGTCTGATTGCTAAGGCTAGGACTTCTAGTACTATGTTGAATAGCAGTAGTGATAATGGACATCCCTGCCATGCTCCTGACCTTAGCAGAAAAGCTTTCAGTTTTTCTCCATTGAGAATGATGTTTGAGGTGGGTTTTTCATAGATGGCTTTGATGATATTGAGGTATGTGCCCTCTATCCCTAGACTTTGAAGAGTTTTGATCAGGAAGGGATGCTGTAGTTTGCCAAATGATTTTTCAGCATCTATTGAGAGTATAATATGGTTCTTGTTCTTTCTTTTATTGATGTGTTGTATCACATTGATCGATTTGCGGATGTTGAACCAACCTTGCAGCCCTGGAATAAATTCCACTTGGTTATGGTGAATAATCCTTTTAATGCCCTGTTGAATGTTATTGGCTAGTATTTTAGTGAGAATTTTCACATCTGTGTTCATCAAGGATTTTGGTCTTTAGTTCTCTTTTTTGATGGGATCCTTGTCTCCCTGCCTCCAGCCACACTCTGAGCTCACCGAGACTGAACCAGTTCAAGGTAATCCCGAGCTGGCAGCTCACTCCTCAGCTCTGTCTCTGTAGCCGGCTTCCCCATTATAATACCTGTAAGCTCTGCGACACTGACACACCCCCGATCCTTCTGTGACCCTGCGGGACCTGAGGCCACACTGACCCCGCGTGGGCTCCACCCCAGTTTAGCCTCTAGAGTGATGTCCCTCAGCGGAACAAACTTTTAAAAGTCCTGATTTTGTGCTCCGTTGCTCTGCTGCTTGTCGGGAGCCAGCCCCTCCCCCCGGGGTCTATCTTCCCATTGCTTTTGGATTCACTTCTCTGCCAGTCCTTCCTTTCAGAAAGTGGTTGATTTTCTGTTTCTAAAATTGCTGTTCTTCTTCTCTTCGATATGTGTTGGATTTGTAGGTGTTTGCAATCTTTAGATAAGCTATCTAGCTGATCTCCTGCTAGCTGAAGTAGTCTCAGCCTGCTACTTCCTCTGCCATCTTGACTCCTCCCTAATTGCTCCTCATTCTTGAGGGTGTTTGCTATTGTAAGGTTTTTGTTTGATTCTTTGCTATTCTATTGGTAGTGAAATGTGGTATCTGCAGATTAATGTGTATTCATTCACTAATGGCAATGAGCACCTCTTGTTATTAGCCATTGCTCTGTGCTCTTTAGTGAAGTGTCTTTTAAAATATTTTTATTCATTCGTAGTTCTTTATAAATTCTAGGTAAGTCATTGTTAGGTATGTGTATTATGAATATTTTCCTCCACATCTGACTTGTCTTTTCATTTCTCTTGCTGCTTTTGGAAAAGCAAATTTTAACATTGGTAAGTTCCAGTGATAATTTCTCTTTTTTAACACTCAGTAATTTTCTTGTCCTACCTAAGGGAATCTTTATCTTCTCTATCATATAGCTTCTATTACAAATTTGATCTAATAAATACACAGCTACTTAGATGTTTTAAATTTCTTCTTATGCTATATTTGAAAGCTGTGTTTTTCAAATATCTCATTTGTCAAATTATTGTCATAAAACTGCTCATGATGCTTTCTTATCTTTCTAATGTATGTAGTAATATCTTTACAAACACTATTGACTTTAGTAATTGTTTCTTCTCACTTTCTCACTTCTTTTTACTATTTCTTAATTATAGTTACAGTTTATCACTTGTGTCATTCTTTAAAGAGCAAACTTTTGGGGCACTTGGGTGGCTCAGTCGGTTAAGTATTTGCCTTTGGCTCAAGTCACAATCCCAGAGTCCTGGGATCAAGTCCCACATCAGACTCCCTGTTTAGCTGGGAGCCTGCTTCTTCCTCTGCCTGCCGCTCCCCCTGCTTTGTGTTGTGTACTCTCTCTCTGTCAAATAAATAGAAAAATAAAATCTTTTTAAAAAAGCAAACTTTTGACCCTATTGATTTGTTCTATTGTTTGTACTCCATCCCACTGATTTCTACTCTTTTTTTCATTCTTTCCTTCTACCTATTTTCCATTTAATTTGCAAATCTTATTTTTTAGCATCTTAAGATGGAAGTATATCAGATAATAAATTTTTGAATATTTTCTCCTATTATAAATATATTATCCTATAAATTCCCTCTAAACAGTAGAGGGAAGTAGTAGTAGTTGCTCTGTTTTATTTGCACTTCACAAATGTTATGTTGTGCTTTCATTATCACTTGTTTAAAATTAATTTTCTATTTCTCTTATAATTTACTTTTTAAACCATAGATAATATACAATTGCTTAATTTAATTTTCCAAATACATTGGTATTTTCTAGATACAGTTTGGTTATTTAGTTCTAATTTACATTAGGTATGACTAGAGAAGACACTTTATATGACCTCAAGCCTTAAAAATTGAGCATTGTTTAATATTTTATGATAAAGAAAATGGCCTACCTTTGTAAGTATCCCATGGTCACTTGAAAAGATTGTCTTCTGAAGTTCTTTATATCTGGTAATCTTTATATATCAATTTATTTTATTTTTTAAATAATTTTATTTATTTTATACAGCAAACATATAACTAAATGTTTGTGTTCTTTACTGCAGAAACTAATTTTGACCACATTTTTGACAAAATTTAAGTATCAGTTTAGTCACACTGCTTAAGAATTGTTCAAATCTTCTATATCATTGCTGATTTTCTGTTGATGGCTACATTTTTCATCAGTCAAGAAGAGATGCTTCATAAAATCTGTTACTTAAGATAGTATATTTGTCTGTACCTCTGCTTGAGGTATAAATTTTTACTTCATGTGCTTTAAAGCTTTGTCATTAAATGCTTAACCATTTAGGGTTGTACACTTCTTGATAAATTAACTTCCATATTTCTATACAATAAACTTTATATTTCATAATGATCTATATTGGAGTCTCTATTGCCTGTATAATCACTCCAGCTTTCCTATGGTGATTTTTCACATCATATATCGTATTCTGTCCTTTCACTATCAAGCTGTGTCTTTAGATCTTACTTGCATCTTGTATAGACATTGTCTAGTTGAATCTTACTATTTCACTGAGTCTGACTTTGAATCAGAATGTTTGGTTCATTTACATGTGATTTAATGATTGATATGACTGTGTTTAAGGCCATCATTTAGTTTTCTATTTCCCTGTCTTTTTTCCTTTTTCTTCTTTTCCTTTTATCTTCTGGATAAAGCAAATAGCTTACTGTTCTAACTCCCCTTTTCACTTTATATTTCTCTCTATTTTTAAGTAGTTACTCTAGAGATTACAATATAAATTCTTAACTTGTCACTGACTGTCTTGATTTCACATTATATCATTTCACATTTTATAGCACAAATTCGTGCCACCTATCTTGCCCCACCTAGTCTTTTATTTCATCTACATATCTCATATAGTCCACATTTATTTTTATGTTTCTAATCTCATTTTAAACAGTTATTTGACTTTAAGGAATGTAAGATAACATAGGAAAAAGACATCTTTTATTTTTATCCACATATTTAACATTTCAAGCCAGTCCTTTCTTTGTGTAGAATTTGATTTCTTTGTGGTATTCTTTCCTTTCAGCTTGAAGAATGCCCTTTAGTGTTTTGTTTTGTTTTTGTTCTTGTTTGTGGTAGTCCAAGTTTGTTTTTGACAAATTGTCTCAAATTTCAGTATTCAAAAAAAAAATTCTTATTTGTCTTTATTTTGAATGGTAATTTCACAAGATATAAAATTCCACATGGGAAGAGTTCTCTCAACCCTTAAAGTTGTTATGCCATTTTATTCTGGTTTCTGTTATTCTGATGGTAAATCACTTTTCAATATTATTAAACATAATGTGTATTTTTCTTCTCTTGCTATAATGCTTTTTCTTTTCTTTATATTAATGCTTTTCCAAAGTTTGACTATGTTATGCCTAGGTAGAATTTATTTTGTATTTGCATTTTTTGAGCTTCTTAGATATGTAGGTTCCTCTTTTTCATGAAATTTGGAGTTTTTATTGCCAAATTTCTTCAGAAACTTTGCACTAATTTCTCCTGATATCTCCTAATATCCTGATATTAAATTATTTCAGTTATCAACAATTAATTTTTATTTACTTCCCCCTCTGTTGACTAATATTTACCTGTCTTCCATATTGCTAGTACTCTCTTCTATCATGTCTAATCTGCTGTTTGTTTCAGACTGTACATTTTTTCATTTCTAAGATTTCCATATAGTTTTTTAGTTTTCAAATGTTTTCTGAAAGCCTCCACTTCTATTCATTTTTCCCAATAGAATTTCAAAATATATTTATAAGTTATTTTAAAGTATTTGTCTAATAATTCTAACATCTAGATTGTCAGTACATGTGTTTCTACTGAATAGATTTTCTCTTGATTGTGGGTCACATTCTCCTACTTTTTCACACACCTGGTATTATTTTCTGTGCACTGTAAATAAATAACGGGACATTGGAGACTCTGCCTTTTGTTGTCTTCCTCTGATGACTATTAAGTTTAGTTATTTTAGGCAGTTAAATTTCTAACATGTCATTCTGAACCGTTCATAATTTGGTTTTATGTTTTGTTAGGGTGGATCTATTTTATTTTTACTATTATTTTTAAGATGAATGTATTATTTTTTACTTTACTCCTAATGCTTTACTAGAGTTTACTCCTAAGTTTCAGTTTTTTTGTTTGTTTTTGCATTTCATTGGAAATTCTAATATTTTTAAAGTCCTGCTAATGTCATCATCCAAACTCTTAAATCCCTGAGGTGGGCAGCAATCTCTGCTCTTTTCTTTCAGTCTTCTAATTATTGACTCCTTCTTGTATCCTTATAATCTTACCTGTGCATGCCTACTTATCAGCGAATCATTTGAAGGATGTTTATTTGTAGATTTTCCTTTTTGGTGCTTCCTTGTTTCATGTATTTCTTCTACAATTTCGGGTTTATCTGGTTTCTACCATTTCTGTCCCCTAACTTTTAAATCCAAACCACTACAACTATCAGCTTGAGTTCTGGCACCTCACATATTGGGTGGTGTTGCCAATAGTGAGAGTGTTACACAGACGCATCTCATCCAAAGTGATCCTCTTTCAAAAGTCCAATCCCTTTCAGTTTCCTCCTCTTTTTGGTTACTTTTGTGTGCCATTGCATAGTTGTTTTTAAATGTTCCCCAGGATTTAGAAGTGTTATCTGTGGGAGAGTTGTTTCAATTAAAACGATTCCCTCATCTCCAGAACCTGAATCATTCTACATGGTTCTCCAGTTGTGAATCTGTCTTTACTTCTTGTGTATGTGTGCAAATCTTTCCTTGCTCTCTCTTCTCACTCTCTTAATAATAGTTGTTAAATTTATGCACAGTGAAGAAATATTTTTTTCTAAAGAAACTATCTAATAAACTAGAGGATATGGAAAGTTGAAAGGAATAAAAGCCATTCTGTATTAGAATCTTTGCAATTAATTCAGTCATTTAGAAAAAATTATCTTGGGGCGCCTGGGTGGCTCAGTGGGTTAAGCTGCTGCCTTCAGCTTGGTTCATGATCTCAGGGTCCTGGGATTGAGCCCCGCATCAGGCTCTCTGCTCAGTGGGGAGCCTGTTTTCTCCTCTCTCTCTCTGCCTGCCTCTCTGCCTACTTGTGATCTCTCTCTGTCAAATAAATAAATAAAATCTTAAAAAAAAAAAAAGAAGTGTCAGAATGATTTAAAAAAAAAAAGAAAAATATCTTGAGCTACAAGATATGCTATATGCTAAATAATAGATATTTTCTAGTTTTGTTGAGATGCTGTATGCTAAATAATATAGATATTGAATTAAAGACAGATAGACATATGAATGAATTAATTATAAAATCAATGATAAATTAAATCTATAACTCAAATATAAAATATCATTTTACGTGTGATTGCTTTTTTTTTTTAAGATTTTGTTTATTTGACAGAGAGAGAGAAATCACAATTAGGCAGAGAGGCCGGCAGAGAGAGAGAGGGGAGGAAGCAGGCTCCCTGCGGAGCAGAGAGCCCTATGTGGGGCTCAATCCCAGGACCCCGGGATCACGACCCGAGAGGAAGGCAGAGGCTTTAACCCACTGGGCCACCCAGGCGCCCCTGTGATTGCTTTTTTATACCTGAGATATATGCATGCTTCACAGTTGCTACTCCTTTTACCATCTGAGAAATGTTAAAAAAAAAAAAAAAAAGCAAACTAACAAACAAAAATTCAGTTTCCAAGGACCTAGCCTGAGATATTTGGAAATTTGGTAATGTTTATGTATTAAGCTCCCTGGTTGATTATGACTTATAGCTAAGTTTGGGAACCATTGTTTCTTGTTAGATATGCATAGCAGGGTAGTTTTGCCGAAAAACTTGTTTATTGCCCAAAACTTTATAAAATACTGTATTGGCAATAAACATATTTCCCAACCATAGTGAGCAAAGGAATATTCTCCATTTCTGTTTCTTAGTTGTGTGTTGCAAGCTAGCTCTGCCCTTGAGCTAAAAGACTTTGGTATCCCTAGTTGTGGTATTACAAAATTATGTGCCACAGTAATGCCTTACTTTTTTTCCTGGAAGTCTCAATAAATCACATAAAAGAGTTCTTGGACAGTTGTCTATAAATTAGAACAGAAAGACCCAGTATGTATGAATGTAGTGACTTTATCTGTTTATGACCGGCAGTACACACATTTTAGATGAATGAATGATTAAATTAACATTTATTCAACAAATATCTGTGTTGTATTTACTACACTAGCTATATACTAACCAGGTGATGACATTGGCAAATAAGATGAAAGAAACATTTTCTGCCTTTAAAGATCTTTAACTGCTAGAGTTACTTGTTACTCTAGTAGTAAGTTCTTATGCTGCCGTGTGTGGAAAGAAATAGGTCTGTGAATTTGCCTTCTTTTTTTTTTTTTTACAAAGCTCATCTCCTTAGGTGAATTCAGCAGAGGACATTTCTTTCTGCATATGTATGAAAGGCTAATTCCTGACCAATCAGGTGGTCAGAGGTTAGGATTATCCTATACTTTTTCTATAGAGTTGAGAAAAAGAAAAATATGTTGAAAAAGGATGTTTATGAATAAGAAATGTTTTGGTTTCGGGTGCCTGGGTGGCTCAGTGGGTTAAAGTCTCTGCCTTCAGCTCAGGTCCTGATCTCGGGGTCCTGGGATTGAGCCCCACATCGGGCTCTCTGCTCAGTGGGGAGCCTGCTTCTTCCTCTCTCTCTGCCTGCCTCTCTGCCTACTTGTGATCTCTGTCTGTCAAATAAATAAATAAAATCTTTAAAAATTTAAAAAAAAAAAAAGAAATGTTTTGGTTTTGCTTTTATTTTCACTGTTTACCTATACACTGTGGAATTCTTTTCCTACTTCTCCATTTCATCGCTAGAACCAAAATCATGCTAAATAACTGTTACAGTGGGGCACCTGGGTGACTCAGTGGGTTAAAGCCTCTGCCTTCGGCTCAGGTCATGATCCCAGGGTCCTGGGATCGAGCCCCGCATCGGGCTGTCTGCTTTGCGGAGAGCCTGCTTCCTCCTCTCTTTCTCTCTCTCTCTGCCTACTTGTGATCTCTGTCAAATAAATAAATAAAATCTTAAAAAAAAAAATAACTGTTACAGTTAAGGTGATGTCTTCACTTGAATTTTGGTATTCCACAAGCAACCTAGACTGTAAAGGTAGCAGCTATGTTTTGTTTTCGTTTTTGTTTTTGTTTTGCCTGAAGTCTTTCTGCCAAAATTGACGTTCTGTCCTGTGACTCAAAGAAGGAGGTGTGGTTTGAGTACTGGCTAAAGAACTTTGAAGAGAAAGGAATATATGGTGCATAAGGGAGTTATATCAGACAAATTAGCAAAAGAGGCTCAAAAATGAATGGAGGAATTCACGCCAGGAGGCATGAGGCACTCTGAAGAAATAATTACATAAGAATCTTTTCTTAACAACAGTTAATCAAATATTTGGCCGTACTCTGGATTTCCATTTAATTCCCACAAAAAAAAAAAAAAAATCATTCTTTTATTGATGTCCTCTTTGTAGGATTTACTTTAAAAAATGGGCATATATAAGGGACACCTGGGTGGTGTGGTTGGATAAGCCTCCAATTCTTGGTTTTGTCTCAGGTCATGATGTCAGGGTCATGAGATCGAGCTATGCATCAGGGTTTGGAGTGTGGAGTCTGTTTGGGATTTTCTCTTCCTCCTCCTTTGCCTCCTTTACTTGTGCTCTTTTTCACTCTCTAAAATAAATAACACTTAAAAAAATAAATAAAAATTAAAAATGGTCACATATATGGGGTGCCTGGGTGGCTCAGTGGGTTAAAGCCTCTGCCTTGGGCTCAGGTCAGGATCCCAGGGTCCTGGGATAGAGCCCTGTGTCAGGCTCTCTGCTCAGCAGGGAACTTGCTTCCTCCTCTCTATGCCTGCCTCTCTGACTACTGGTGATCTCTATCAAATAAATAAATAAAAATCTTTTTAAAAAATGGATACATATGAGATTTTAATGAGCATATAATAGGATGAAGCTGTCAGATGTTTATTTCTAAGTTTCCTGTTTTTTTTCTTTAAAAAATGCATTATAGTTAATACCTGAGTTTCCTGTAATTCTTTCTTTCAAGAAATTTCAGGGGAGTTAGTTTGAATTTAAGACCTAGACCTAATTGACAAAAGACTACTTATGTCTCAGTTATGGCCTTGAGGGTGAAGGCTCCACATAACGGAAATATCTGGTTTTTCCTCTCAAAATAAGTAAATAAATAAATAAATAAATACTTAGACACCTAGAACCTGATAATACTTTAGTGGTGATATGTAATTGTTACATTACATTAGATTTTAAAATCTCAATGCTGGTATCATTTCTATGAGATTCTAACACTATCATCTTTAAAACACAAATAATATTATTACAGTAATATTTCCATGGTAAACTAACACAAAAATCTGAAAGATAATTTATATTTTTCCTTATGAGTGTACAACCAACTTACATTAACAGGAAATAAGGCTTATTCTCTAAAAGGAGCTTGAAAGCAGGGGCTACCTACCCATATCCCTTAGAAAAGAATTTCCATTAAAAAAAAAACATAAATCACTTCTAAATAGATGTATTCAAGGTCTAAAATTAAACAAATATTAAACTTATATACTAAACTTAGGGGGAAAAGTTCAAGACTGAACATAAATTACATGTATACTAATATTTACTATAATATTTGGCTTTATAATAAGCCATAATGTTACACAAAATTACTGCCACTTGGGATAGATTATATGATATTGAGAAAATGGTCATTTTAACTGTTATTAATTACTATTATCTGTCATAGGATGTGAGAATGCAAAGCAGTGGCTTTGTATTTGTCATTCTGAACATTGCCTACTTAATATGTAACAAAATTCAGTTGGCATATAAGATTAGGAAATGTGTAGTTTAACTATTAAAGCTATTTTAATCAAGTGTGTTCTGCCCTAGAGTATTTGGGAAACAATAAGTAAATGAGAATTTTTTTTTTAAATGAGAATATTATTAAAACCAATAGTTTAAATTCACTCAGGCAGCTCTTTTTGGTTTAAGGCAGTTCTGAACTAAAAGAGGATTTTATTTCTGCTATGACTCTAACATCTCATTTTTTTTTTTAATAAGTAAGTTTATCTGAATGACAATGAAAGTTCCAGTTTAGGTGCAAATATTCAGCATTATAGTTTTGGAAGTTTTTAGTTATAGCCATTCTGTCTTCCCTCATTAGGACCTAATTGGGTGTCATGTAATCAATAAGTATGTGTTGCATAAATGAACGCAAATTCCTATTAATTCTTCCTCTAAAATATATCCCAGATCTGTTTCTCTTCATATCTACTACCACTGTCCTGGTTCATTGATATAGTTTCCTTAATGGTCTCCTTAGTACTTTTGTTTGACTCAATATGCAGCATTCAGAACTTCTGAAAACATTTCGGTACATTTGCGACCATATTATTATTTCTGTAGTTGCTTCCCTTTACCCTAAGAATTAATTGCAAAAGTCTTACAGTGACTTTAAGCTACTGAGGAGTCATTACATCATGATGTGTCACAGGTTAACTCCAATCACGTTGATCATTTTTTATTTTCCCCTGAAGAAAACCACTCTCCCTTCCAACACATAGCCTTGGGTTTTATTTTACTTTTACCCTGGAAAATTCCTTCTCTGCTGTAGTATAGCTACTCTTTTCCTCTTCAGATTATCTTACATGTCAACTTCCCAGGAAGATCTTTCATGACTATCATATGTATAGTGCATTTCTGTTTGTATACTTTTTCCTTTTCTCCTTATCCCCTGTGATGCTGTTATTCTCTGTCACCCTACCTGGGACATCTCATTGCCAGATCCAGGAATTCTGACCCCCCTGGATTCTATGTGAATGACACCTTTGGACACAGAATGTACATATAATGAAAGAAGTTAAGTTCTCCCCTGCACACATGCACCTTGTGCTGTACTACTCAGAATCCTGTTAGATTTGCACAAACAACTGATTGTATTTTAAATAACTATAATTCTGCATTTACTTGTTGACTCTGGCTCTTTTATCTGCCTGGAAACTCCTTAACATCAAGAGTCATATATGTTTACCTTCGTATAAACAGGCATTGCTTATAGAAAACCCTCTGAATGAAATAACAAGTTGATAGAGATAACATACAGGAAAGAGTAAGATGGAAAATTTCTTTTTGTTCCTGAAAAATGACAGTTTGTGTCTCTGGGGATTTAAATGTGAAGATCCTTTGGAACATATTATTAGAAACTTGACTAACCCCTTATTTAAAATTTTGGTCCTGGATAGTCTTTCTCCCAGAGCTCTGTCTCCTAAACATATTTAAAAGCCTGAAAAGATTTTTTTTTTAATTTTTTCTTTGATTTTATTTTTTCTAGTTTTGTTGAGATATGTGATATGTAACATTGTAAAAGTTTAAGGGATACAAATATGATTTGATATTTATATGTTTTGTGAAAGGATTACCACAATAGGTTTAGTTAATATCCACCACCTCAAAAATGACAAATTCATGGGGCACCTGGGTAGCTCAGTTGGTTAAACACGTGCCTTTTGCTCAGCTCATAGTCCTAGGGTCTTGAAGTCAGGTCCCACAGTGGGCTCCCTGCTCAGTGGGGCATCTGCTTCTTCCTCTCCCACTGCCCCTCCCCACAACTCTCTGTCTCTCTCTTTTGCCCTCTTATATGCTTTCTCTCTCAAATAAATAAAATCTTTAAAATAAATTCTATTTTATCTTGTGATGATGACTTTTAAGATCTACTTTCTTAGCAACTTGCAAGTATGAAATATCATTAATCATAATCACCCTGTTGTACATTACATCCCCAGGATTTATTTATCTTATAACTGAAAGTTTGTACCTTTTGATTACCTTTTTCCATATCCTTCACCCTCTATCCCCACCTCTGGCAAACACAAATCTGATCTTTGTTTCTATGAGTTTGCTTTTTGTAGGTTACACATGTAAATAAGATCATAACTATTTGTCTTTCTCTGTCTGACTTATTTCACTTAGCATAATGCCCTCAAGTTCCATTCATGTTGTCATCAATGTCACAAATGCTGCCTTTTTATGTCTGATTTTAAATTTATTAAATACTAACCTAAGATAATCCAGGCAAAAGTTCTAAAGTAGAACTCATCCAAAGAAGAATGTTAAGTGGGAATTAAATTCAATATAAGTATTTTCCAGGATCTAATTTCAATTTTGGTGACAATAATTTCAGTCTGCTGTGTGGAAAATTTTGACAAATGTTAAAAGACTTAGGGAGCCATTTGTATTAAGAAACATACACACATACCTACACACAACACACACAAATATTTCTTGGCCTGGTCAAGAATAGATAATGGTAATACTTGTGGTTAGGTAAATATCCTTCCAGTATTATTATTTTTTTTTTACTCTGTGTTTTTGATATTTTTATTCCTTTATTGTGTGGGACACTGATGTTTGTTAAACTCGCATTGTTTGGAAAAAGACACTTTGGTTGAAAAATTTACTGAGAAACATTTTAAGTAGTTAACAAAAAGGGACAAGAAAAAGAATAGGATGTCTCCTTATAGCAGTTAATAACAACTTCCTCCCAATTTTTTTAAAGCCTTATCATTCATCATTGCTATGCCCCAATAACGAGTCCATGATTAAAGGAGCGACACTGATACAAAGCGAAGGTCAAGCAAAGCTTTATTTCACGCCAAGCATCAAGAATCTAACCGAACATTTGGGGCCGCACCTCTTACAAGAGAGGACGACCCTTCTCTGTTTCACAGTCTAGCTTTTAAGGGCAAAGGCCATGCGGTCGGGCCTGGCCATTCACAGGTGGCCAGTGAGAATGTAATACACACAGGAAACTCCACAGTGATGATAGGTGACCAACTGAGTTACAATTTACCCTAGTAGACATTTGAACCAGCCTATTACACCTTGTTTGGGGTTGGTGCCCAAAAGGCTCCCAAAGGTGGTGGTTACTCCTTGGTAACCAGGGAGACAGTAGGCATCCCCCCACTGATCCATGTCTCCACCTGGCCTGACCCACCCTGGTATCTGGGCTTTGTTACCTGAAGCTGGTTTCCTGGACTTGTCTCCAAGTAAATCCCCTGGGGGAAGGGGAGCAAGGACAGTTTCTAAATAGGTCCTTACAATCATTACCATGTGCAGAATTTTGGCAAGACTTAACAATTTTTACATACATACCTTATACAATAAACATTTATTGCAAACTATCTCATGTCAGCTGGAGTTGATTCAATTTAACTTGTCAATAAAGTGGTAGTTTACCATTGGAAACATCTTAGGGACAGACTAAACAGAAGGCAAGATGATAAAGCACATTTAAGTTCACATTAATTCTGAGCCATTTAGAGGTACCAGTGTAATGGTCCAGAGTTGGCCAACTAACCCCGAGGGCCAAATGCAACCTACCTCCTGTTTTCATGAAAAACAAAAACAAAAAACAAAACCAACTCAAAACGACAAACAAAAAAATCTATCTATATCTAATAGGTAGATATTGGACGAAAGCCATATTCATTTGTTTATGCCTTGTCTAGGGATCCTTCTGCACTACAGTGGCAATATTGAGTAGTTGTGAGAAACATTATCTGGCCCCAAAACTTAAAATATTTACTGTTTAGTCCTTTAAAGAAAAGTTTTCCAATCCTTGTCCTATTCTGACTTTTATGTCAAATGACGCTGGACACTTCGATCGTCTCTTCTGGTAAGAATTTTCCATGGGCTCTGCATATCGTTACAGGGCTTAAAAGTGACAACTCCCATTTGTTGCAGTAGGACGGCCATCAGCTAAAAGGTGTGTATATGGGGGGGGGGGGGTCTCCTGATTGGATTGAGGGGCCACCAAATGGGGGGCAACCTGGTTGGGTGGCAGCTTGTGGTGCATGTGGTGGAAGAATTCACCTGAGGCAGAGCAAAGGAGATAGAATTTTATTGAATACCCAGCAAAAAAGTGTCCGGCAGGACAGCAATAGAGAGACTGTCTGCCAGGAGGAAGTGGTGTGGGGTTAGAGTTAAGGGGGAAAGGTGAGAAGGTATGGAAATGTGTGGAATTTTCTCTTATTTGTACCTGTGTCTGGGTGTAAGTAAGCCATTGGTCAGGGCTTATGGATATTTTGAAGTACGTCACTTAATGGGCCCCTTTGTGTTCAGCCAGGGGGTTGGGGTCCCTGTGGGTCCTTCTACCATACTCAGGTTTTCATTGTTCTAGTTGTTTGTGTTAAAGCAGCCTCCACAAACTATCTAAACAACCAGAAAGAGTGAATCATCTTTCAAAAGGCCTATTTTCACTTCCCTCCACGTGTGACAGCACTGAATCTAGAATAGCAATAAAGAATGAAGAACTGGGTCAGGAATATTTGACAGTGTTTGAAATGAAAATCAGAGTCAGGTGGGAGTTCAGTAAACACATGGAAATTCTGGCTTTCACAGATCCTCCATACTCAGAAACACAGTTCAGAGAGAGCAGTCCATCAGGTCGACACAGGTAGATGCAGGAAGCTGGGATAAAAGCATGTCAGGAATTGCACATCCAGGTGAGAATAAAAAGGCTAAAGGAAGGCCCTGGAGGGGGCGGGACGTTCAGAGAGAAAACCAGTAGGAAGATCTCATGCAAACCGAGCACAGCAGACAATATGAGGTGAAATAAATGGGAGCTGCCAGAGAAGTCTTGATACTGTTGACAGAGAAGGAACTCACAGACAGTTGAAGCAATCCAGCATTTAGGGGGGCAATTAGAGTTGCAATTTAGGAAACATGGATTTATGTAGAAACCTGACTCTTGTTTCAGAGCAGGTACAGTGAGGGGGTGGGAGGAGTTATGAAGATGGAAGTCATGAGTGCCTTTCTCATTCAGGTCTTCTGTGTGAAACAGGGATGGACACAGGGTTAACTGTATTAGTTGAGTTCAAATGCAAATGAAGGAGTGGAACTTATCAGAGGTTGGCTCCTTTTGAAGTGAAAAATGAAGTGATTCAGGTGTCAAGGTGAGGAAGGAGTGAAGTCCACACTGAGGGCTTACATCTGGCAAAATTTTGTGGTTCCTCTGAGGAGACCTTTCATGAATTTTTCTCTTATGGCCTCCCAACCCTATTTTACTTTTTATTCATTTATTAAAGGTTTATTTATGAGAGAGAGAGTGTGTGCGTGCACAAGTTGCAGGTGGGGGGAGACAGACTCCCCACCAAGCAGGGAGTACACTGGGGGCTCGATCTCAGGACCCCAAGATCCTGATCTGAGCCAAAGGCAGACACTCAACCCACTAAGCCACCCAGGTTCCCCCTTCCAGCCCTGTTTTGAAAAATACTTTCTTAGCTGGTCTTACTTGCTCCATTTTGAAGTCTCATTTTGTATTACTGAGGCTCCCATCATGAAAAGGCCGGATCAGGAACTTAAGACAGACAAGGTTCTAATGCTACTGGTCTTTTTCCCAACAGCATTCTTGCCTTCTGTGGCCCTCACTCATGACAAGGGGCACCCTCTCTCCCACTCAGCTATTAGTTCCTTCAGACCTTGCCTGTTTTCATCCTTACTCTGATCTCTACCCATTCTTATAAATACCATCCTTTGAATTAACTGGCCAGTCCCTTGAAACCACTTCTGTGACTTGACTCCAGCTCAGTCAGAATGATATTTGGTCTCTTGGCTTTGATTTCTATTCAGAATTCTGACTTGAATTCAGTCCCAGATGATGGGGATACTTGTTTTTGCTCTTTATTTTTCCATACTTGCTTCATATATAAAAGAACTGTGATTCTTAATTCTAACAGGTCTGATGTCCTTCTTTAGTAACTTTGTGATATAAAGTCCCCCTTAGAGTTCTAATGGAATTCACAAAGATTATTAAGCACTTATTCATATTACTTAAAAATCAATATAATGTCTTAATAGTAATTGACAAAAGTAATAAAAAATATGACTATAATTGCCATTCAATATGTAAATGCATTAGCTATAGGTACATTAGAAAATGTAGTGATATGACCATATGCTTGTTCATTTAGATAAAATGAATATTAATGAATCAGTCATAAATTCAAACTGATGGTTGTATTGATGACTCAAATCCCCAAAACCAGCATTGCTACCATGCTGTGCTTTTTCTAAAGTTGAGCTATTCATGTTAAAATTATAAGCAAAATATAATGTAATATTCTATTTATATGTTATTATATTCCTTGAAATTTTATATAAAATTAGAATTTATATAAACTACTGTGGATTTAAAGGTTATATAGAGATATGTTTTAGGATTGTAATTCTATGACCTGTTTTATGCATTAATTTGCACAAATACATTTGAAACTGCCAGGGAATGTAAGGTAATGTTTTGTCATGTGGGATAGTCCAAGAGTACTGTAGAGATAATGCCATCCTTGCCTATTCCCTTTCCTTGACCGTGGTGCCTTCCTCACTGTGACAATAAAAAAAACACTGAGGATGTTGTGCCCCATGAAGGTAGAATGAGAAGCAGAGAACATGGATTCCCTGCTTAGCCTTCTTGTGTTGCTTGATCCCATCTTCATGATATAGTTTTGGATTCCCAACTAAAAGAGATTGACTGTGGAGAATAAGAACCCTGGGAAAATTTAGAAGTAAACTGGTATTTCTGGCATAATAATCTATTTCTGAGGCTTAAGTTTCCTAGGGATTGAAGGTGGAAACAGGAGAAGGGTTAATTATGACTAGAGAAAACACAACAGAAAGAAACAGGACAGGTTTGGGAAATGAGGTATCGTGGCCATCAAAGTTTATATAGATAGCTGTTTTGTAATTATTGACATGATATTAAGGTCAACATTAAGCTTAGAGCTACCTAAGCACCTACTGGTGCTCAATAAATACTCATTGATAATTAAACAGTGGTTTTAGATGAAAGAGGCAAAATGGTTTTTGACAACTTCTTTAGTTTGTATTTGGAATTTCTGTTCAAAATATCAGTAATGAGGGGCGTGTCGGTGGCTCAGTTGGTGAAGTAGCGGGCTTTTGATTTTGGCTCAGGTTATGATCTCAGGATCCTGAGTTGGAAACCTGTGTCAGGCTCCCCACTCAATGGGGAGTCTGCCCAAGGATTCTCCCTCTCCCTCTGCCCTTCCTCCTACTAGCATGGACTCGCTCTCTCTCTCTAAAATAAATAAATCTTTTTTGGGAAAAAAAAAGATATTCATAATTATATTAGTAGCCCAAGAACAAGTAATACATTTTCCAAGGGATGTTGAAGATTATATTCATGAATTTGACTTCTATTTAAATTCTAATTAGAAAGCAAATGTAGATAAGTTTATTTCTGCTTCATGCCTGAGGCACAGGTGTTTAGAAGTGAAATACAAAATGATAGAATTCCAACATAATTCCAGAATTGAATTCCAGAATTCAAGAGGACCTTACTGATTAATCTGCTTCTGAAACCTGAAATAAATTCATAACACAGACATAATAGAACAAGCAAATGGTATATGAACTAGAAACTGAAACACAAGATAATTCATGGATTTATAATATCTTTATCTGTGAAATTTTCTTCCAAAAAATTAACCAATCTTTGTAATCTTTTTCTTCCTTCTTTTATCCTTATCCTTATCACACATGTTAAATCCTAAATATTTCCCCAATTTTTCCCAAATAATGTCTCTTTGTGGGAATACTTTTTTTTAATTCTGCCAGCTTTACTATCAGTTTTCATATTTCAGTTATGTCTCATAGTATGAAGTACTGTTAGAAAAGCTTGTTTCAAAATTTCACACAAAGGGATGTCTATTGAAGTCATCAGGATGATCAGAGATTGTGAACTTTAGTTTTCAATGGCATATCACTACTCTTCCCAAAAGACCGAAAAGATAACACTCAGGAGAATGTAGTAGATTAGTAGGTAAAAGGGTCATACATCATGGAAACCCATGGGGTGGACATCTAGCCACACCACCTTTAAATATACTGTGGAGTACCATCTGAAGGTTAGGTAAGAAATGGATGAAGAAAAAAAAAAATCTAGTCCTGAGTCTTTCAGTCAGACCTGGGATAAATCACTTAACACATGTATCCATTTCCTTGTTTTTAAAATGACAAAATGCTTTTCTTCTCTAAGAAAATTGAGTAACTAGAAGTCTTTAAATGAGACTCTTGAGTCTTATTTTATTAATAAAGTATTATTTTTCTTCTAAGAATAATGATTCTGCAGCATATATCCCCCAAACCACTATCCATCAGGAAGGGAGAAAGGAATCATAATGGTTGCCTTTATTTCAAATGATTTATTGTTAATGCTGAAAGTATTTCTTAATGACTCCACAGCTTGAACACTGCTCTGAAACCACAAAACTTGATGTTTGAAATTTATTTTTCTATTCAGATGACATTTCAAGTATGCTACAAGCTATTAAAGGGTAGGGAAAGCCCTTTGTTCCTATTTAGACGTTTTACAAACTCAGAAATATATCACCACCACTCCAATATGAAATGGTCTCCAGCTGGGAAATTATGTTAGAGCAGAACATGGGTACTGAGTCAGATTGGAAAGCTGGCTGCAGAAATGACCTAGGAACTTTATGAGGCGACACACAAGAAAGACATTGACACTAGAGAATTTGGACAAAACTGGGTATTACTAGGCAGAATGACATCAGACTTGGATATGAGAGAGAAGCAACAATTCTCATGAAAATTGTCTGCAAAGGAAAAACGCTAATAAATAGTAAAATTAAAAATAAAAAAAAAAAAACAGAAGAGATCTGGACATTTATAGATTTAAACACTTAATTGGCTGGCCTCCGGGCATTCCTTTCATAGAAAAGAGTTGACTGTAGACCATGGATATCAGGTACTGTGCAGGATTCTCAGGCTGTGCTTGCTGCTTTTATACCATTTCCAGTCAAAGAGCTTACTTGTCCCTAGTTCACCAAACTCATACGAAGTATCTTCATACATTTCACTGAACAGAAAATTCAGTTAATGTGGGTTTGGGTGATGATTTCTCAAGCAACTCTTCTATTAGATGACTCTAATTGCTTTTTGTCAGTTCACAACTTCCGGGAGCTTCCCAAGTATAATCTGAAATCAGACCCCATATGCTGAGAACAAGAGAAGACTGAAGAAAGAGACAGGCCACTTCAGACTGGTAGGCAACAGACGTAACAGATCAACTTGTTGATGAGGCTTATCTTGGGTGCTGCAAGATGACTAGATCTCTGCACCTGTCCACTAGAATCTTTAAAAGATTATATAAAAGATTATGTATACATGGGTCCAGTCATGTACAGGAAACCTTAACTAGCTTCAGTCATGTACTCAATCCAGATAACTTCAAGACCATATTTCTATCCCAAGGCTGTATCCTTGGCTCAGCAGCTGGGAATGCGAAAGGCGAGCAGAACACGCTTTCCAAGGACAGGGGAGTTTGGGGTGCAGGAAGACTCCAGTTACCCAGGGCCAGCTCACAGATCAATTGGTGGTCATGTCTTCTTGATGACTTCCTACACCACTTTTAAGTTTTTCCTCCCCATTACACACATGTGTACATATTGATTTTTACATTTGGTCTCATTTTGAATCAATGCTAAAAGCTAAAATACAAGAGCCAAATTTTGAAGACATGAAAGGAAGCCATACCTTTAAGAAAACTTAGAAAAAGAAATTGGATCTTAATTCTTCCAAGTGATTTTCACACCATGTAAAAGAAAGCAAAATATACATAATTTTTTAATGTGAATCTCTATATCAGGTATTAAAAAGGACTTTAAAATAATCATTATAAAGATGAGTCTTACTGGCTTTGAGGACTACTGATCTGTATTTGTATTGATTTAGGTTTCATATTACCAATAGGAATACACAGGAAGTTATAAAATGTGTACTAGTAATTATTCAGTAGCAATCTTCTCTTCTATAAAGATCTGTGCATAGAAACATGCTGAGCTGAATGAGAGCATCTTGGGACTCTGTTTCTCATTCTATCAGAAAATATCAGAACAATATTGAACAAGTAACCTTCCTCGATTGGCTGATTTTGATATTCACTTCTAACCTTATTACTGATTATAGCTTATTATATGTGTATGAATATATTTCTGTATAAGAAATGTGACCTCTATTATATTGGAAGATCTAAGATGTAGAGTCGTGTGTTCTCTACCCAATAGTACGAATTAGTCACGTTGAAAAATGCAGATATTTTCTTTTCAACATTACTTTGGCTATTCGGGGTCTTTTCTGGCTTCATACAAATTTTAAGATTGTTGAGACCCCTGGGTGGCTCAGTCAGTTAAGCAGCTGCCTTCGGCTGAGGTCATGATCCCAGGGTCCTAGGATCCAGTCCCACATGGGGCTCCTTGCTCAGACAGAGGAGTTTGATTCTCCCTCTGCCTGCCACTCCCCTGCTCACTCACTTGCTCACTCTCTCTCTCTCTGTCTCTTGGATGAATAAACAAAATCTTAAAAAAAAATTTTTTTGGATTGTTTGTTCCAGCCCTATGAAAAATGCAGATGGTATTTTTATAGGGATTGCACTGAATTTGTATATTGCTTTAGGTAACATAGACCTTTTAACAATATTGTTCTTCCAATCGATGAGGATGGAATTTTTTCCATATCTTTGTGTCTTCCTCAATTTCTTTCATAAGTGTTCTATAGTTTTCAGAGTACAGATCCTTTATCTCTCTGGTTAGATTTATTCCTGAGTGTCTTACAGTTTTTAGAGCAATTGCAAATGGGATTAATTCCTTGGTTTCTCTTTATTCTGCCTCATTGTTATTGTATAGAAGTGCGGCTGATTTTAAATCCTATGACTTTGCCGAATTTCTGTATGAGTTTTAGCAATTTTGGGGTGGAGTCTTTTGGATTTTCTCCATAGAGTATTATCATGTCATTTGTGAAGAGTGAGAGTATGATTCCTTCTTTGTTGATTTGGATGCCTTTTATTTCTTTCTCTTTTTTTTTTTTTTTTTTTTTTGGTCTGATTACTGAAGCTAGGACCTCCAATACTATGTTGAAAAACAATGGTGAGAGTGGGCAGCCCTGTCATGTTCCTAATCTTGGGGGACTGGTGTATTCCTGACCTTAGGGGAAAAGCTCCCAGTTTTTCCCCACTGAGGATAATATTTTCTGTGGGCTTTTTGTATATGGCTTTTATGATACTGAATTATGTTCCTTCTATCCCTACATTGCAGAGAGATTTTATCAAGAAAGAATGTTGTGTTTTGTCAGATGCTTTTTCTGCATCTGTTGAGAGGATCTTATGGTTCCTGTTTTCTTTTATTAATGTGGTATATCACACTGATTGATTTGCAGATGCTGAACCCATCCTTGCAGCCCAGGAATAAATTCCACTTGGTCGTGGCAAATAATCCTTTTAATGCACTGTTAGATCCTACTAGCTAGTATCTTGGTGAGACTTTTTTTTTTTTTTTTTTTTTTTTTTTTTTTTTTTTTTTTTTGATCAGGTTCATCAGGGATATTGGTCTGTAATTCTCCTTTCTGATGGGGTCATTGTCTGGTTTTGGGATCAAGGTAATTCTGGCTTCATAGAATGAGTTATGAAGTTTTCCTTCCATTTCTGTGTTTTGAAATAGCTTCAGACCGCATCAGGATAAAAAAACTTTTGCATAGCAGAGAAAATAGTCAACAAAACTAAAAGGCAGCCTACAGAACAGGAAAAGTTATTTGCAAAGGACATATCAGATGAAGGTCTAAGATCCAAGATCTATAAAGAACTTATCCAACACAAGACCCAAAAAGGAAATAATCCAGTCCAAAAATGGGCAGAAGACAGGAACAGACATTTCTCCAAAGAAAACATACAAATGGCCAACAGACACGTGAAAAAAATGTTCCACATCACTTGGCATCAGGAAAATACAGTTCAAAACCATAATGAGATACCACCTTACACCAGTCAGAATGGCTAAAATTAACAAGTCAGAAAACAACAAATGTTGGTGAGGATGTGGATAAAAGGGAACCCTCTTACAGTTAGTGGGAATGCAAGCTGGTATGGCCATTCTGGAAAACATCATGAAGTTTCCTCAAGAAGTTAAAAATAGAGCTATACTATGATCCAGCAATTGCACTACTAGGTATTTACTGGAAAGATACAAACGTAGTGATCCAAAAGGGCACCTGCACCCCAGTATTTATAGCAGCAGCATCTACAATAGCCAAACTATTGAAAGATTTGAGGTGTCCATTGACAGATGAATGAACAAGGAAGAAATTTTATATATACACTCATTGTACTTACATGTACATATTCATTTTATTTTATTATATATTATACACACACACACAATGGAATATTACTCAGCCATTAAAAAGAATGAAATCTTGCCATTTGCAATGACATGGATGGAACTAGAGGGTATTAGGCTAGTGAAATAAGTCAGAGAAAGATGGATACCATATAATTTCACTCATGTGAAATTTAAGAAACAAAACAAATGAACATAGGGGAATGGAAGGAAAAACAAGATGAAAAGTGAGAGGGATGCAAACCATAAGAGATGTTGAGGTCTAGGAAATAAACTGAGGGTTGCTAGAGTGGAGATGGGTAGGGGGGATGGACACTAAGAAAGGAGGGCACTTGATGTAATTACAACTAGGTGTTATCTGCAATGACGAATCACAAAATTCCATCTCTACTAGTTTTAAAAAATACAGGTGTATGTGACATCAGTGAAAATGGGAACTCTGGATCCATCTTCCCCCAAAATGCTAAAAAATGAAGTAAACACTGATATAATTAACATTACCGCAATTCAGAGAGATATTCAAAGGTTTAGAGCAAGGAAGCAAATGCGTAACTAGGAAAGAGACAATTTAAACATAGTAGAAGATCTTCATGGCATTTTCACTGACCCTAGCTCCATTCTTCTCAACACAATACAGATGTGCTGCTTGCATTGCATTGAAGATGGCAGCTCCATTCCCAGTGTGCTTATCTGATTTCTAAATGAATGGAGCAGAAGTTGTTCCCAAGAAATACTCTTTGTTTCAGCCTGACAGATTTTCAAAAGGACTAATTCAAGAGGCTTTTCTTTGTTTTGACTAACTGAGAATTCTGTCAGGCAGGAGAGGCTATGAAAACATTGAAAAATAAATGAAAAGCCATTGCTTTCCATGGCAAAACATAATAACTGGGACAATTGGCACGTAGAATGTCCAGGAGGAAAATAAGGAAAGTGAGAGTTTTGGGGAATAAGGGCTTTGCAAAGCTTCAGCATAAACTAGGGCAACTAGAAAGTCATGCATGTAACTTGGGCAGGACACATGCTCAAAGAAAGATTTGAGGAAACCTTAAGCCTTAAGCGGGCTTATCTTTAAGCTCAGCATGAGCAGCAGATAAAGTCTTAGGTCTCTACCTTTGTCACTACATGGTGTTCTTCTTGAGCGTCCTTCTTTACATGATCCTCTTCTGATAAGATCATTGTAGTATTTGGTTAGAATTTACCCTACTCTAGCATGATAACATCTTAACTAATTACATTTACAACAACCCTATTTCCAAATAAGGTCACATTGTGAGTTCTGGATGTCAGAACCTGAACGTACTGTTGTGTTGTGTTGTTTTGTGTAGGGGACATAATTTAACTCATAACACTCAGTGGTGAAAGACTAAACACTTTCTTCCTTAGTTCAGGAATAAGTAAAGGTTGGCAAATACTTACTCCTGCCATTTTTATTCAGAGTTGTACTAGAAGTTTAATCAGAACATTTAGACAAGAAAACAAAAGGCATTTAACTAGGAAAGAAAGAGGCAAAGTGATCTCTATTCAATGACAGGATCTTATATGTAGAAAAGTCTAAATAACACACACACACACACACACACAATATTAGAGGTAATAGTGTGAATTCTTTTAATACATGAATTCTTTTCAGGATTCAGATTAGCATAGAAAAAGAAGTTGTATTTCTATATACTACCAATGAATAATTTAAAAAGAAAATTAAGAAAACAATTCCATTTACTGTAGTGTTAAAAAAATAAATTTAACCAAGGAGATGCAAAACTTACACACTGAAAATTATAAGAAAAATTAAATATCTGAATAAATGGAAAGATATTCTGTGCTCGTGAACTAGAAGACTTAATTATGAAGATGGAAATACTTCTGAAAGTGATCATCAGATTCAATGCAATTCCTATTAAAATCTCAATTTTTAATACAGAAATAAAAAATCTAATACTAAAGTTAATATGAAATTGCAAAGATACCCTGAAGTCAAAATAATCTTAGGGGGAAAAAAAGGATATCAACAACAACAACAAAGTTGGAAGACTCCTACTTCCTTATTTGAAAATTTACTGCAAAGTTCTACTAAACAAAAAGTGTAGCATCATCATAAGGATTAATATATACAGCAATGGAATATACTTTAGAGTCCAGAAATAAACATAAGCAATTGTGGCCAATTGATTCAGGCATGGATACCAAGACTATTCAATGGGGTAAGGACAGTCTAACAAATTGAATTGGGAGAAGTGAAGATCCAAACCTTCCCTTATACCAGAGAAAGAAGTTACTTCAAAATTTAAAAAAAAAAATAAACTGAAATATAAAAGCTAATATGATAAAACTCTTAGAAAAAAAATACAGGTAAACTTTATAGCATTGGATATAGCAACGGTTTCTTAGATATAACATCAAAAGCATAGCAACATGTTGAAGAAGAAATAATTTGGAGTTCTTTAAAGTTAAAAATTTTTGTTCATCAGGAGATACTATCGAAAGAGTGAGAAGACAATCCATGGAATGAAATAAGCAATTTGCAAATTATATAGCTGGTAAGGATCTAGCTACTGAAAAATGTAAAGAACTCTTACAGCTCAACAAAAAGACAACTCAGTTAAAAACTGAGCAAAGGTCTTGAATAAAAGTTTCTGCAAAGAAATATACAAATGGTAAACAAACATATGAAAAGATGCTCACAGAATTATTTAAAAAATTCAAATAAAAATCACTACAAGATATCACTTCATACTCACTAGGTAGGCTGATTTTTTTTTTTTCCAAAAGAGGGAAAATTATGTTGGCAAGGATGTGGAGACATTGGAACTCTTACCTTGCTGATAGAGTGTGAAATGGTGGAGCTACTGTGGAAAATCATTTGATGGTTTTTCAAGTTAAATATAGAATGGCCATTTGAGGCAGCATTTTCACCTAGGTATATACCCCAAATAATTAAAAATATTTATTCAAGCAAATACTTGTATGTTAAGAATCATGGCAACACTGTTCACAATAGCCAAAAAATGGAAGCAGTGCAAGTGTACATCAACTGGTAGATAAATTAAATGTAGTGTATCCATGTACTGTACTGTAATATTTATCAGATGTTAAAAAAAATGAAATACTTGATACAACATGCTTGAATCTCAAAAACGTTATGCTAAGTGAGGGAAACTAGACACAGTATTATATAATTCCACTTACATGAAATACCTACATTAGGTAAATTCACAGAGACAGAAAACAGACAATGATTCCTGGGGCTGAGGACAGGAGGAAAAAGGAAATGACTGTTTATTGAGTACAAGTTTTCCTTTGGGATAATGAAAATATTTTGAAACTAAATATACCATTCTGGAGAGGGCGCCTGGGTGGCTCAGTGGGTTAACGCCTCTGCCTTCAGCTCAGGTCATGATCCCAGGATCCTGGGATCAAGCCCCGCATCAGGCTTTCTGCTCAGCAGGGAGCCTGCTTCCTCCTCTCTCCCTCTCTGCCTGCCTCTCTGCCTACCTGTGATCTCTCTCTGTCAAATAAATAAATAAAATCTTTTAAAATAATAAATAAATAAACAAACAAACAAACAAACCCTTGGAAATTATATTTTATATGTTTTAAGTAAAACGTATGTTTTAAGTAAAGTGAAGTTTGCAGCCATTTATTCACCTTTGGCAATTAGTGAGCTTTCTTAGTAAGTTTTCTAGAAATTTTGTGTGGAGATATTTTATGTAGACCTCAGCCACTGTATAAAATAATAAATTCCAGGGGCGCCTGGGTGGCTCAGTGGGTTAAGCCGCTGCCTTCGGCTCAGGTCATGATCTCAGGTCCCTGCTCAGCAGGGAGCCTGCTTCCCTCTCTCTCTCTGCCTGCCTCTCCATCTACTTGTGATTTCTCTCTGTCAAATAAATAAAATCTTTAAAAATAAAATAAAATAAAATAAAATAAAATAAATAATAAATTCCAGTGATCAACTAATCTCATACTTATATAAGGGAATTTTAGTGTAAGCCAACATTAAGGGAAATTACTGAAATTGCTTGAAGACAGTGTATCACAAAGATAAACAGAAATGATATGACAGTGTGCCTATCTCTCCTACAGTCTATAACAGGAAAGGGAAAAAGGGATTTACGATTTCCATGATAAACTTAAAGAGCAAGCCATCTGCAAGCCAATAATTCATTTTCTCTCTTCTACATGTGGTTTGAGTTGGGACTTCTTCACATTTCTTTATTTCCCACAGAATTGACAATCTAGCTGGGACATGTTCTTTGCCTTGTGATGGCAGAAGCACAAGAAAGCAAGCGGAAACCCATGAGGCTTTACAAGTCTTAAGATTTTTTTTTTTTAAAGATTTTATTTATTTATTTGACAGAGATCACAAGTAGATGGAGCGGAAGGCAGAGAGAGAGAGAGAGGGAAGCAGGCTCCCTGCTGAGCAGAGAGCCTGATGGGGGACTCGATCTTAGGACCCTGAGATCATGACCTGAGCCGAAGTCAGTAGCTTAACGCACTGAGCCACCCAGGCGCCCCACAAGTCTTAACTTTTGAAACAGCTTCACTCTCATAAGTGCAAGTTCAGACAAGAGACAAGCATCCTAACAATGATAAGGTTATGGTAAGGTTGTGGATGTAGCATGTGGTGACGTTTGGCCCAGAGATTCAATTTACCAGAGGAAGTATAGCACCTTGTTTATTTTTACCCCAAACACAACATAGTGACTACTACCCAGCTGCTAAGTAATAAAAGTTGGTTTAAGTGAACTAAATCAAAACACTTTTTTATTCAATTCTGTATTGAATGTTATTGATCAATAAACCGTGGCTCTGGTTAACTTGAAATGGGGAAAATTTGACAAAACTTTCTTTAGCTCACAGAATTAATAGAAGTTTTGGGGGAAAAAGTCTAACAAATATGTATAGGAGCCAGATAACACTAGTGTCCATGAGCAGGAAATAATCAGATCCATCTAAGTAGTATTGCTAGAATTTTTCAGTATATGTGGATATTTGCAGAGCATATACTCTGTGAGTGTAGGTTTTTTTAAAATCTCTTTCATACATTGACTCTACTCTCTAAAGCCTGGCACAGAGTAGAGGCTTAAAAAGTGACAAATATATGTTTAATGAATTAACAAATACACACTGAATGTTTCCATCCCTATATAGTCTAGTCAGATTTGGGGAGATAGAATCTGGTTGCCTAAGTTAAGTCATATGCCTATCACATGACCGCTGACTCATCTTGATTTACCATCCCATGGAGTCTGGGGATAGATGTGATTCCCCCAAAGAGAATTGAGATGCTGTTACCAGAGATTAGAGGATTATAATAATGTAAATGATACATACGTATGCTAAACTGATCATATTACCAGCCTGCTTAAAAATCTGATGACTCATAATTGTATATTTATGGTAGTACATATCTTCCCCATGAGTGTCTTCAAAACCTAGTAATGTCATTTCTTTCCAGACTCAGTCCATGTCACTGTTTTCTTTACATCTGTGTGTCAAGGCTTTCTAAATGTACCACAAGCATACTACTGTTACAAGAAGAACAGCAAATGCAATAGCTTTCATGAGGTAAAATTTTATGTCTCTCTCACATGACGGTATAAATTTAGATACAGAGTGGACAGGGACCGGATCTCTTCGGTTAGGCTGCTCGTTTCCTAGAGTAGAACCCTCATCTTTATGGTTAAAGCTAACTCATTATCACTTGTCTGCATTTCAGTATAGAAAAGAGGGCATAGAAGAAGTAAAGAATAACTTTTCAAAAAAGGAGATAAGCCAGAAGATGCAAACATGACTTCTACTTACCTCCTAATGTCCTAAACATAGTCATGGGGCCACATCTAGCCAGATAAAAATATTGGAGAACAAAAACAAAAAAAGGTTTTGAAGCCACAGATGTTATATGTCTGCTAAAAGAAAAAAAAATAAATAATTGGGAGAACAATTAGGAGAGGAAAGAAGTGGAATGGATGCTGAAGGGTACTTAACAATCTTTGTCACACATGTTTTTATACATCTCCTTCTCCGAAATGCTATAATTCCTTTACCCTGTGCCTGTGGCATCTATAAGTACCTTCTATTCTGGGAAAGTTGCTCCAACTTCTCATAAAGATTTAGTTGCTACATTTTAGAACTTTAGTACCTACTTTGAAACTTAACACTTACTCCTCCATTTCCTTGAAGGCAAAGAATTTACATATATATTTTTTTATTGTGTTATATTAGTCACCTTAAAATACATCATTAGTTTTTGATGCAGTGTTCCAAGATTCATCATTTATGTACAGTACCCAGTGCTTCTGGTAGTAGGTATTAAGGAGGGTACATATTGCTTGGAGCACTAGTGAACTTACATATATTTTTATTTTCAGAGGTTAGATCAGTACATTTTTTGTTGAAAAATCAATGTCTTACAAGTGTATTTTCACTCCTGTTTACCATCAGGTCACAAAATATAATTCATGCTCATTGGTAAGGTGGTGGTATTTCAGGAAACATTTATTTGGAATGGGAATTACTGTACAAAGAAATTTTTGCCTTCAACTATAGTTTCTTAAATGGGTTTATTGAAACTTAACAAAGACAACACTTTTCTCCCGACATCTCTGGGTGCAAAATTTCTTTGATAAGGTCATTTTGGTATTCTTTATTAAAACCCTGTATTGCACATGGGTGCATTGTTGAGTGTAGACACTCAACTGCAGAAGGAATGTTGTAATGTGTGCTTTGAACATGTATAAAGAATATTTCAGGGGGGCACCTGGGTGGCTCAGTGGGTTAAATCCTCTGCCTTCGGCTTGGGTCATGATCACAGGGTCCTGGGATCGAGCCCTGCATTGGGCTTTCTGCTCAGTGAGAAGCCTGCTTCCTTCTCTCTCTCTCTGCCTGCTTCTCTGCCTCCTTGTGTTCTCTGTCTGTCAAATAGATAAATAAAATCTTAAAAAAAAAAAAAGAATATTTCAGGGACAATGTTCATGATAACTCACTATGCAAAGCAATATACTTTTTCCGAGACTGATTATATTCCAAAGCAGAACTGAATGGCTGATAACTGAAAATTCATTCTTTGCATTAATTCAATATGGTAAATGCAATTTCCGTTGAACATATTATTTTCTCTTCACAACAAAGAGTAACAATTAAAATCCTATTCACTCCTGAGTGTTTGAAAAGTCTTGTTACTTGTTTGTAGTGTAGTTCACTGTGGTTAAACTATTACTTAATTATTGAAGGAGCTTCCTAATGTTGAAGACAACTTATAATACATAATTAATACAAACAGCCTCAAGCTGACATGACGAGTTTCCCCACATCGATTTCCCTCTTCTTGTCCACAAGATAACAGAAAAATAAAAGCAAATATTCCTTAAAAAATAGTAATTGCCAGAGATACAGAGATTATTGCTGAGTAATTTAAGTGATATATAGAATATCTGGATAGAAACCAAAAGCAAACAAAAAAAATCTACAAATTTGGTTTCATATTGGCCACAAAAAAGGCTGTTGGGCTAAGTAGCTATTGGTACTTTTTATTCTTTTATTTTTAAATTCTGGATTATTTAAAAAAATTAAGTGTGAAAATTCATCTGGGTATTTTAGTACACTTGTCTCAGTTACTCATCTTTGTATATCTTTCCCTGTATAGTCTGGGCTCCTGAAAAGAAAATATTATATCTTTTTGATTTTTGAACTCTTGGAAGCCTTTTTAATAATATCTCTTGCTGTTTTTCATGGTGTTGTAGACCTTTCTTTATGCCATCAAATGAACAACCCCTGAAAAAATTTGAAAACTGCCACTAGAACTCTGAACGTAATCATAACAAAAGAAAGGGGAAAAAAATGAAGGAAAAAAAAAGTTTTGTGCTGCTCAGTTTAGTTAAAAATATTGAGCCATTACATCAGGGAAATACAAATCAAATCAAAACCACAATGACAGATGCTGACAAGGATGCAGAGAAAGGGGAACCCAGTTGCAAGCTGGTGCAAGCACTCTGGAAAACAGCATGGAGGTTCCTCAAAAAGTTGAAAATTGAGCTACCCTATGACCCAGCAATTGTACTACTGGGTATTTACCCTAAAGATACAAACATAGTGATCTGAAGGGGCATGTGCACCTGAATGTTTATAGCAGCAAGGTCCAAAATAGCTAAACTATGGAAAAAACCCAGTTGTCCATGAACAGATGAATGGATAAAGAAGATGTGGTATATACATACAATGGAATACTATGCAGCCATCAAAAAAATAAAATCTTCCCATTTGTAACGATGTGGATGGAACTAGAGGGTATTATGCTTAGTGAAATAAGTAAATCAGAGAAAGACAATTATCATATGATCTCCCTGATATGAGGAAGTGGAGATGCAATGTGGGGGGTTGGGGGGCAGGAAAAGAATAAATGAAACAAGATGGGATTGGGAGGGAGACAAACCATAAGAGACTCTTAATCTCACAAAACAAATTGAGGGTTTCTGGGGATGAGGGGTCGGGAGAAGGTGGTGGGTTATGGACATTGGGGAGGGTATGTGCTATGGTGAGTGCTGTGAAGTGTGTAAACCTGGCAATTCACAGACCTGTACCCCTGCGGCTAGAATACATTATATGTTTATAAAAATTTTTTTTTAAAATATTGAGCCATATACAAACAGAATGTCCCAGTTTTATTAACATAAGATTGACCCAATGTTCTTTAAATTCTTAATAGTTATGTATAAATAGTAAGACTTGCATATATCAACTCATATTTCCTCAACAACACATATAATAAACTCATTTGTTTCACATATTAATAAGAGTTCAACAATAATACTTTTTTAACAATATATTAGAAGTCCAATATGCTACCCATTGTGCTACAGAGTCACCTGTTTTTTAGCAATATCTTAAGGATTAAAGATTATCTGAAGAAATATTGAACAGATTATTTCAGAATTGTGTCCCTGTGACTTGTTAGTTGGTGACGGAAAAGTTTTCCTAAACACTGTCTTAAGTTTAAGTAACGTTGAACTAAATGGAGTGAAATGTAAGCACCATTTCAAGACATTTTCCAATGTCTTCATTTCCAATGTCTTCATTCCACTAACTTCATTTTAGTGTTCAGTTTTACTCATATTCTCCATGTCCTATTCATCTACTTTAATTGGAGTTAATTGGATATTTTCATCCATAATGTCTATTTGTGTAAAACAGTCCAGTATTCTTTTTTAGTGTTCTTAATCTTCATTTCCACAGAGTCTGGACTTCAAGTCTGTTTGTTCTCTCCATGTATCAGGATTCAGTCAGTACTACTATGAGTGTGGAATAAGGAGTTCATCATAGAAATTAGAAGACAATTATAGGAGGAACTAGGGAAATAAAGCCATGAAAAAACTGTTGAAGGATCAGGAAGAAGTCACTAACCAACTCTGGCACAGGTCAGTAAGAAAATTTGGGCGAATCGGCACATTTGTTGCTTAGAGTGGAACCATGAAGGTAGGTTGATGGCATCAGTATCGGTTGATGGCAGGCATCTAGCTCTACATAGTTACTACATTTGAGTTTTCAGTTAAGTGTATGATGGGGGCCTGAGGTCACTGTGGATAAGCAGGGCTGGAACTCAACAAAGGAGAGATGATTGTTCAGAGGGCAGAAGCAAGGAAAAACTGGAATCCTCTGGAATCTTTGCCCTAACCAACAATGTTCAGAATACAAAGATGTTACTTTTCCTATACCTTCCCAAACTCACACAACTACAACTTTTACCAACTCCAGCTTGAAACCATAGAGCAAAGGAAAGTCTAGGAAATGTAGTTCCCAATGTAATGACGCTGAAAATAGGCAGTCAAACTTAGCTTCCCCTTGTCAATTTGATACCCCAACATCATTCTTTAACCATACGTATTTTCCCCAAAAAGGCACTAGCAAATTCATGCTTCTTTTTAACATTACACAATCTCTGCTTTTATATAATCACAAACATTCTGGCACTCCCCAAACATGATACCCCAAAACCCCATTTATCTGTCTTTGGATGATTTCCTCTTCTAGCAGTCACACTTTCCCTCCTGACAGCTTATAACTTAAATACTGAGATATAATGTTAACTATTGTTAACACATATTAGTAGGGAGAGGTAAAAAATAAAAAAATAATCTCTAATCTTTCACTTGATAGATGCACATATGTCTCGTGTGTGTGTGTGTGTGTGTATACACACACATATAAATAAATACACATACGCATATTTATACGTATACACCTTTGTCTCCTATCTGTCAATCAATCTATCTACCTGTCTATATTATATATTCATAGACCTTGTTTCTGGTCATAGGTACTAGTTACTTCCTTCTTCCATTATCCCTTTCTGAATATATATATTCATACAAAGATTTACTGTAAGGAATTGGTTTACAGGATTGGAGAGGCTGACAAGTCTCCAGATCTTCAGGGTGAGTCAGCAAGCTGGACACCCAGGAATGCCAATGGTTCAAATGCAGTTGATGTCCAGACAAATGAGAATAAGAGAGTCAGTACTGTAGTTGGAGGTTGAAGGTCAGCAGACTCGAGAACCAGGAGGAGTCAGTATTTCAGCTGTAAGTCTAAAGGCAGGAAAATAGTTGATGCTGCAGTCTGAAGGCTTTGAAACAGGAAAAATTTTCTCCTAGTTGGGAAGAGTCCGCCTTTTTTTCTGTTTAGGTCTTTAATAGATTGAATGAGTTATGTCCTCATGTTAGGGAGAACAATGTGCATTACTCAGTTTACTGATTTAAATGGTAATATCATCCATAAATGTCCTCACAGAATCACTCAGAATGAAGTTTAACCAGATATATGGGTACCCCATGGTTCGGTCAAGTTAAAATATAAAATCATCATACCCCCAAAACCCAACTCCAATCAAGATGAACTCCTTTTAAGTCTGTTGAACTCTACTACATGTAAAAGGAAGCCTTTTCTAATTTTAAAAAATCTGCAAATACATCATCATGACTACGATTCAAGCCTCCTCTGTAAATTTTGAGAGAAACTTGTTAGGCTGAGTGGTTGTCCAATTTTTAGATATATGAAACTACTTTGAACAGAATTTTCCTATTTCCCAACCATAGTGGCACATCAGAATCACTTGTGTTTTCACGCTATTAATGCCCAAGCCCCATCACTTACAGATACTAGTTAATTATTTTGAAGTAGGGCCTGAGCATTGATAGAATTTGAAGCAACTGCAGTGATAATAACATACAATCCAAGCTGAGAGCCAGCCACTGCTCTATACCCATCCTAAGAGGACAAAAGTTGTTTCATATTCTTCAGAGAAAAGAAGTTGAGGAAACTGGTTCAGTTATCCTAGTTTTAAATAAAATATTTGAGTAAATGGATAAACAAAACTAATTATATTGACTGATTTTTTTTTTATTTTATAATATCCTTGACCAATTATTCGGATGCAGATTTAATGTTTAATAAGATGATTTTCTTCCTTTTTCCTTATAAACCAAAAATGCTTTCTCTTGCTTGCTATAACTGTCATTTTCTGAGATTTGGTTGAGTGCATCACTAAGGAACCCTCATTAAACTCTACATAGACAAAACCCAAATATCTTGTCTACATGCAATTTCTTATGTTTTATCTTCTAATTATTTTTGAAACAACTTACTCTCTTTGATTCTGATGTGTTTGTTTTGGACTCATAAATTGTAGTGAGGTCAAAATTTGGATGGTCAAAATTATTTTTTCTGTTATTAGGAAAAAAAAATCCCTTTGAATTTTTCTTAATTACTAGCCTCGTCTGGAGCCCTCCTCTTGGATCAGGACTGAGTCAGTACATTACAACTGATTAAAGGCGAATGCCAGAGAATTCCAAGTGAGTCTTCCACCTGCTAACGTATTTTCTTTTCATCTAACAATAAAAAGAGGATTTCTTTTGTTGTGTTTGTTCTGCATTGTTTTTCTTTCAGTGCAAATTAAGTAGGTAGCTAAGTAGATAAACGGCAAGGACTGATTCCTGAAAAAAGAAAAAAGATAAAGGGCCATTTGGTGATTTATTGCTTTTAAGTTCAATAATTTTTCCAAAAGCTCCACCCCCATGCTCCCTTATTCTCCAAGCAGGAATATTTGCAGTGAGTTATGAGTACTGACTATAACTTGAAAATTCTTCCTTTACAATAAATATCTTCATCGGAAGATATTCACCTCCAAAATGTGGCCAATAAACCTGCAAAAAGCAATGACCGTAATATAATTACACTCTTCCTTATTAAAATGTTCAACCATTTGCTACAGACGCACAGTTCATGGTTATGGAAAGGGGTAATTTGTTTAATAATATATTCACCCAGCTACGCATAATGTGATTTAATCAGTACATTATATGCAGGCTTCAAATGTAAAGTATCTCAAATGATCAAAATGAATTATTAACAGTTTACAGTCACTGAACCCTCATGGGGGAGGGGAAGAGATGGAGATTCATCTTCTTCCTTTATAAATCTTCTACCTTTCAGCTACATCTAAAGAGTAATATTCTGAAAACCACCTACCATATCAAACAATGGAATAACAGCTCTACCCGTGGTAGACAAAAATCAAGTCTATTCTTGTGATTTGACATTGTAAGCTCATGTCATTGGAGAATAATATACTAGTAAGTTCTTATTCAAGCCAAAGACCTTTTTCCCCCCTCATACTGCATATTGAATTTATCACACATCCCTCAGCCCTGTCTGTAAAACATAATCATAATCTGATCATATTTTTACTGATATAATCTTAGCCCAGGCCACTGTGCCTCACTTGGATTATTGTGACAGACACCAGTTTTATCTTCCTGCTTTTGTCCTTGCTTCTCACGCAGATTTTCAATTTGGAAACCAGAATGATGCTATTTAAATGAAAGCCCAATCTTGCCACTACTCTACTAAAAATTCTCTAGTGGCTTTTTGTGTAACAAATAAAGAAAAAAGGCAAGTCTTAGAATGACCTGGAAAATCTTTTTGTTGCCTGTCCCCAGCTGTTTTGTTGGTTTTTGTTGTTGTTGTTGTTGTTGTTGTTGTTGTTTTCTTTCTGACTCTATCCTCTTTTTCTCTCCCCACTGTGCTTCCCTGGCCTCTTCTCAGTTGCTCTAGCACACCAAGCATCTTCCTACCATATACCTTATACAGACCTTGCATGTATATGAGATGTCCTTTCCTGAGATAGTCTGATGCTTTACTCTCTCATCTTTTGGGGTGTTCATCAGGTATCACCTGTCCAGTGAAACCTTCCCAAATGGCCCTATCCAAAATTGCAACACCTGATTTTTCCTTTTTTTTTTTTCTTACCATATCACTTTCTGTGAGTACATATTTTTATCTGAACAGTTAAATGTTTTATCAGTAGCACCTGGTAAAGAATACTTGCGGAATTAGTATACTTGGGATCATGAATGCCACCAACAAACCTCATCTACACCAATACCTTGAATGTGGACTTGAAGCTATTCTCTTTTGGCAGGATGGTAGTAGAGGAGGATTATCCTAAATTTGAAGCATATGTTAAGCTTTCCAGTATGCTATATTAATTACCAAATGTTTCATTAATGAATGACCTCCCCCCAAATCCATGGTGTTATTAATGCATCAATAAGCATTTATTTAGCTTTAGTTCACAAGATTGTATATAGGTCAGTTGGGTAGTTCTGTGGGTCTGTTATTTCAGGTTTACCTGATCTTGACTAGGATTGCTCATGGGTCTACACTCCACTGGTTGGTTGACAGGGGATTCACTGCTCTAAGGTAGCTTCATCTGGGATAAATCAGTTCTGTGCTATGTAATCTTTCATCCTCCACTAGGCTAACCTGGACTTATTTACCTGGTGGTCATATAGATCCAAGCAAGAAGGTCAAACACACATAACCTCTTGAGGCTTGGAATTGCCACACCTTTTTTTTTTTTTTTCCCCTGACACTTTCTATTAGCCAATAAAAGTCCCAAAGAGGAAAGATTCAAGGAAGTGTGGAAAAGATTCCATCCTTGAGCTTAAAGCCATGTTGCAAAAAGTATCGACTGAAGAATTGCAACAAAATTTCTCATGGCCATGAAGCATTAAATCCTAATAATGATATGGAAGGTCCAGGAAATGACCTCTTTGCATTCTGCATAATCATGGTACAGTCATTCTTTATCAACTATTAATTGCATATCTATTTTGTGTACAAAGCTCTATTGTGACCAAGACTTCACTATAAGTAAAATACACCTTGATAATTTTCTTGTTCTATTTTCATTCTTTCAGTGGAATCTGTAAGGTTGAACCCTTTCTTAAGGGGGACTAATTAAAGTCAATGACTATTAATTAATATGGAATGATATTATTTCAAAGATTTCATTTATTTATTTATTTGACAGATAGAGATCACAGGTAGGCAGAGAGGCAGGCAGAGAGGGAGAGAGGAGGAAGCAGAGAGCCTGATTTGGGGCTTGATCCCAGGACCCTGGGATCATGACCTGAGCCGAAGGCAGAGGCTTTAACCCACTGAGCCACCCAGGTGCCCCTTGAATGATATTTTAATTTAACTTTTTATAGGCAACTTTAGCAGGAAATTCGCAGAAGGACCAGAGATAAAGCACACATTGGAATCTTAGTAGAAAAACAAGGGATACCTGACTGGCTCATTCGGTTAAGTCTTTGCCTTTAGCTCAGGTCATAATCCCAGAGTCCTGGGATGGAGTCCCACATTGGGCTCTTTGCCTAACGGGGAGCCTGCTTCTCCCTCTGCTTGCCGCTCCCCTGCTTGTGCTTGCTCGCTCTCTCTCTCTCTCTCTGGCAAATAAGTAAATAAAATCTTTTTTAAAAAAGGAAAAAAAAAACACAAGAAGATACCAATTTACACCTATTAGAACCAAAATATGAACACTGGGAACACCAAATGCTGGCAAGGATATAGAACAGTGGAAATGTTTATCCATTGCTGGTGAGAGTGCAAAATGCTTCAGCTACAGTGGCTGACAGTTTGGCGGTTTCTTACAAAACCAAGCATATTCTTACTATGCAATTCAGCAACTACACTCCTTAGTATTCACCCAAAGGAGTTAAAAAATGTCCACACAAATTCTGCACAAGGATGTTTATTGCAGCTTTATTCATAATTGCTGAAGCTTGGAAACAGCCACGATGTCCATCACTAGCTTGGTTAGATACAAACTGCGATACATCTAGATAATATTATTCTCCACTAAAAACAAATGCACTATTGGGCAGTGAAAAGACATGGAGGAATCTTAAGTGTGTAAAGTGAAAGAAGTCCATCTGAGAAGGCTGCATATTGTATGATTCCAACATTATGACATTCTGGAAAAGGGCAAAACTATGGCAACAGTAAAAAGATACTGGTTGTTAGGGGTAGGTGGGGACAGATGAATAGGCAGAGTGCAAAGAATTTTTTTTAGGGCAGTGATAATACTCTGTACGATACCATCATGATGGATACGTGTCTTATACATTTGTCTAAACGTATAGTATGTACGACATCCAAGAGTGCATTCTAAAGTAAACTGTAGAATTTGGAGGATTATGTTATGTCAGTGTACATCCGTGCTTGATAAAAAAAAGTACCTGTTGAGTGAGTTTGGTAAAGGGGGAAGCTAGGCATCCCTGTATTTTCCTCTCAATTTTGTTGGAAACCTAAAACTGCTCTAAAATAAATATAATATTAAGAACCTATGTAAAATAATATTAGGGAGCTTAATACTTTTTTATGATTATACACCAGTGTTTTAATGGGGAACGATGATCTTGTAAACAGATGAGACCTCTGTAACTCTTCCCAGAGGAAGTAAATGGCAACACAATATGCAAGTATATGCATTCTATCTTTATATGCATTTCAGCATATGTATTTTGGTTATTGATTTTTTTTTCTGCTCTTTTGTCTCTTTGATCAATTACCTGTTCTTTACATCCTAATTTTTTCCTGCCTTTTCTCTGAGGATGCCCACAATTCTTTTCTCTTTTTACTTTTCAAACTTGGCATCAGGCTACTCCTCACTTTCTATCACATTCCTTTTTTAAGTGGGTTAGAAGTTTGAGTTTGAAGGAAAGACATAATTTTATTTGCAGATACTTAAGTCTCCTGTATAGTACGTCCCGTCCTGTTTGTGCTCAAAATGCAAACACAAGTGATGAAACCAGGTAAGCTGGAAGGAATTTTGAGGCCTGTACATAACAGTAAACAGAAAATGCTCTGAAAAGAAAAAAAAGTAGTAGATCTAATGTAGTTTCTGAAGTGTTTCTCCTAGTACTCTAACACATTTATTTATGTTGACCTAGTTTGAGGATGTGAAAGAGGATAAAGATTCTGATCCTAACGTTGCCCCTTTGAAATGAATCTATTTTCAGAAGAACCCCCAAATAATGCATAGGCAGCATTTTGACTGTGAACAGCCCTGGAATTTAATATAATATAGACCTAACTATAATATAAACAATTTATGCTGACAAATCATTCATATATTCTACACAAATATAATTAACAAATTTTCATATATGGTAAAACAGTAGCCCTTGAAGAACTCAGGAGTACTGGCTTTCTTCTATTAGTAATAGAGTCCCGGATGTCACTGTTCTACTATGTTCCCTAAGTCATTTAACCTCTGTTCAGAGGGCGATTTGGCTGAATTTTCCTTTTTGGGCCTGAAACCTCTTGGAAAAAAAAAAAAAATGCACACACACACACACACACACACACACACACTTAACGATACTCTTCTCTCTTGGGGAAGCTATGACTGTTTATGTTATGGGAGTTCTCCCAAGATCTGTGGTAATCATTCTCAGAAAAATAAAGTTTATATTACTATGATGAATATAACATGGACAGTTAAAAATATTTTTTAAAATCATCATTCAAAAGTTGTTGAACAGTTTGCCAATTGTTGCTGCTAAAGAAGAGAGAGGGGCTGGCACGTTATACTCTCTCACTGAGCTAATGGAATTTGTTTGGACATCAAAATTGCAATATGGCTGTCCCAGAGAGATGAGGAAATGGGTGAGAACACCTTTGCCCCTTGAAGCAGTTTCTCATGTGTGATTAAAACCCTGTGGGCCTGACTCCAAAAATTCAAGGTGACCTAGATCTGCTTGAATGTGTAAAAAATAATTATCAAAAGCTAAAAACCAAAAGCAAAAATTCTGTTATATTTAAATGTTGTTTAATACTGCTTTGAGTAATGAACAAAGGGGCTTGTCCTAAGTCCTTTATAATTCTTCCATTTTTCTCATTGTTTGTGAGGATTATATTGATAATATGTAAGTGCTTGCTGTGACTCTGTGTCACATATTATTCTTTTTAAAAAGTAGCAATTCAGGGGTGCCTGGGTGGCTCAGTTGGTTGGACGACGGCCTTCAGCTCAGGTCATGATCCTGGAGTCCCGGAATCGAGTCCCGCATCAGGCTCCCAGCTCCATGGGGAGTCTGCTTCTCCCTCTGACCTTCTCCTCGCTCATGCCCTTTCTCACTGTCTTGCTCTCAAATAAATAAATAAAATCTTTAAAAAAAAAAAGTAGCAATTCATTATAATAATTTGGAACCATTCCCTATCACCCGGTAATTCCAAATTCCAACTTAAGCTCACAGTGGGCTCTCAAATGTCCAGAACAGCCATCAGTTCAGTCTGCTGTCTCTGGGTCACAGGAACTGAAAGTTAGTCTTCAAGTTTTGCCCCAGACCTGGTCCAGTTCAGTACAACATGGGGAGTCCAGCTTTATACATAAGTTATATGAGGAAGAACAATCCCAGATGTTCCAGCTTCATTAGAATGTGGAAGTGGGAGAACTATTTGCTCAATTTTTCCATGCTAAATTAGATTCTGGCTACCCCACTTCCAGGTTCCCTAGCTGTTTTATTGGGCTATCATTTCTAGTGGGTGAAGTTCTTATGCCTTTGAAACAGAAGCCCATCTTCTAGTCTTATTAATGCTCATCTCATTCTACTTGATACATCTGGATAAGTACACTGGGTCTGTACCCTCTTTTGGACCCAGAAGCCTATTATCCCTCCCTTGGTTTCTTGTGCCTAATTATATAAATTATTCCAGACCTTGCTTCTTGAAATCCCCATGCCACAACCCACCTGGTTTTCAACTTTTTTCCACATGCCACTGACCAGAGAGTATACAGATTCCAAGATTTAGATATAAATGGAAATAACAGGCTCTACTGAAGTGTCTGGTTTCATAAGTAGACTTTAACTCAACCTGCTTTGTTTTGGAATACTAACTCAGATATTAATGAAAGGGTACTTAATCATCTACATTCTCTTGTTTCATGTATAGTTAGTATGGGATAATACCTGGTAGAATAGGTTATGCTTTGTGCATCTTTGCATCTGTATTCATGATATCATCGAATACAATCAAAACTTCAATAAGCTAAAAGAGAAAAGCAGTGGCTTGATATTTGAGTGGCAGATCATAGCTATAAGCCCTTGTGTTTGCACTGAAGCCTTCTCTCTGGATGCCACTATTCCCAGTGTCTGAACAGAATCTCCCTATCTTACCAGCAGTCTACTGTGGAAGAAATTAAGGTTTGGGAAAGTAGAATTTTTCCACTGCTTGCCAAGATCATGAAATATCTAGCAAAGTAAAAGAGAGCAAAGAGAGAAATGAATGCATATTCTCTACCAGTAAATATATTCTACACATTTAGTTCAACATAGAAATAACTCAAACACAAAAGGAACTGGCTGGCAATTTTTGGAGCATTACCTTGAAAACCTATTCCTTGTTTTTTTTTCCCTATTCATCTATTTTCATGGTTCACAAGAAAAGCTGTTTGATCAAGATTCCAGAGTGACAATTCTGGGCACTCTGAAAGTGTCATCATTCCCCTCAGAACTCTCAACCAGCCTGTGTCTACCTCGCTGGCCTTGCCTTCTTCCTCTGCTTCCTCCTTGTTTACCTTTTCCTTCTCTTCTGCTGTTAATTCTTTCTCCTTCTTCCCCATCCCCCTCCTCTCTCTCTCCCTCCTCTCTAGCCTCCTTCTCCTTTCTCTTCCTCTCTCCCCTTACTCACCTCTTCCCCACCTTCTTCAACTCTCTTTATTTCCTTCCATTTGCTTCCTCCTCTCTTCATCTCTTTCTGGTCTTTTCCCTTCCTCCTATTTCTCCTTCTTCTCTCTCCATTTTCAAGAAAAATCATTCACTTCACTTTGTTGATCTAAAATTTCAGTCTTGTCCAAAAAAGAATACAAACATCTGTCTTTCAAAAAAAGAATCAACGCTTGTTTATAAATTATATATCATGATTCACGTATTGTGAATCATATAATATTTTCAACCGGTTTCAATCAGTGAAATATACCTGAAGCAAATGCTAATGAACTTCACGATTTTAGTATGGGCTATATTATGTTTCCATGTGAACTATTTCTTAGCATCTGTTAGAGATGAAACATCCCTGCAAACTCTTGCAGATTTAATATAGCAGTAAAAATGAATAAGAATTGCACCTTTAGCTGACAAAATTAAGTAATAGAGAAGAACTGCAAAACTTACTCAGGATTATGTTTCTATGCATCTCTATTAACAAATCTGGTTAAACTATGCAATATAATCACTGATACAGTGATTATTTTTTAAAAAATAATTATTATTATTTAAAAAATAATGAATCCTAATAATGATCTAGTATAGTTGCAAAGCTGAGGTATTTTTATCAGTACACTATTTTTACACTATCTTTTCTAACCTCCCCTTTTAAGACATAGTATTATACTGTAAAATATGGAGATAATTTCGCAAAGATCCACACCTATGTGCATCTTTAAAGAAGAAAAAAAACTGGGAACACAAGTCACCCAAAAGTCAATAATCTGATGCCACATGAACCAAGAACTCTTAAGCAAGACTTTAAAAAATTTCCCATCTAATAATAATTAACCAAAATCAGCTTGCATACTGCTAGCTATGAGTAAAAGTCTAGATCACTTGTGTAGTAATTAGGGCCCACTGATGAAGCTGTTGCCTCCAGATTTTACTAAATCTGTATTCTTTACTTTCATGAAAATGTTAAGTTGAAGCTATAAAAAAATTTTTTTTGATAGCTTTGGTATCTCAAATTTACATGTGACTCCAAATGGTTTAGGTAATTACAGATTAAACACTTCATTACCTGATAACCAGTCCCTATGCAGCTAATAGTAACCCAGGCTCTACCAGAACATTTAATCTTGACTATCTGTGAGGCTTCTGGGCTTTCTGTATCGATTACCTTATCAAGCATCCATATTTATAAAACTGTAATAAGAAAAGAACAAAGAAGGATTTATAGGCAAACAACAGTTAAAGACGTCTCTGTTTTGACACACTTTCTGTGGCAGGCAGAGAGGGGGCTGTTGCTGGGATGAGTGTGTGTATAAGTCCCAAAGAGGAAAGACCTATTTGCAAATTCCAGACGTAGATTGATTCATCATTCATGCCAGAATAAACTGCTACTTAGTTTCATCTAGCAGCTGAGACAAGTGACAAGACATAGATGGTCCAACTGTAAATATAACTTTAAGAACCACGGCATAATCTTGTGACTAACAGGCAGCAGTATTTATAAATGGCTACAATGACTGTATAGATCTGCTGAAAATCTTCTTCCTCCTTCTCTTTCTTTAATGACTTCTTTTCTCAGGTTCTTTCTATCTCTGTGAGCCTTTAGCTTTCCTGCATCATCAGTTTCACCTTCCTCTTCGTTGCTGCTCCCATTTTTTTTTTTTTTTCCAGTGGGAACATTGGAAATAGGCATACAGAGGTCCCCAACTTTGTTTCTTTTTTTTTTTTTTTTTTTTTTTTTTTTTTTTTTTTATATACATATATTTTTATCCCCAGGTCTGTGAATCACCAGGTTTACACACTTCACAGCACTCACCAAATCACATACCCTCCCCAATGTCCATAATCCCACCCCCTTCTCCCCAACCCCCTCCCCCCGGCAACCCTCAGTTTGTTTTGTGAGATTAAGAGTCACTTATGGTTTGTCTCCCTCCCAATCCCATCTTGTTTCATTTATTCTTCTACCCACTTAAGCCTCCATGTTGCATCACCACTTCCTCATATCAGGGAGATCATATGATAGTTGTCTTTCTCTGCTTGACTTATTTCGCTAAGCATGATACGCTCTAGTTCCATCCACGTTGTTGCAAATGGCAAGATTTCATTTCTTTTGATGGCTGCATAGTATTCCATCGTGTATATATACCACATCTTCTTGATCCATTCATCTGTTGATGGACATCTAGGTTCTTTCCATAGTTTGGCTATTGTGGACATAGCTGCTATAAACATTCGGGTGCATGTGTCCCTTTGGATCACTACATTTGTATCTTTAGGGTAAATACCCAATAGTGCAATTGCTGGGTCATAGGGCAGTTCTATTTTCAACATTTTGAGGAACCTCCATGCTGTTTTCCAGAGTGGCTGCACCAGCTTGCATTCCCACCAACAGTGTAGGAGGGTTCCCCTTTCTCCGCATCCTCGCCAGCATCTGTCATTTCCTGACTTGTTGATTTTAGCCATTCTGACTGGTGTGAGGTGATATCTCATTGTGGTTTTGATTTGTATTTCCCTGATGCCGAGTGATATGGAGCACTTTTTCATGTGTCTGTTGGCCATCTGGATGTCTTCTTTGCAGAAATGTCTGTTCATGTCCTCTGCCCATTTCTTGATTGGATTATTTGTTCTTTGGGTGTTGAGTTTGCTAAGTTCTTTATAGATTCTGGACATTAGTCCTTTATCTGATATGTCGTTTGCAAATATCTTCTCCCATTCTGTCAGTTGTCTTTTGATTTTGTTAACTGTTTCCTTTGCTGTGCAAAAGCTTTTGATCTTGATGAAATCCCAGTAGTTCATTTTTTCCCTTGCTTCCCTTGCCTTTTGCGTTGTTCCTAGGAAGATGTTGCTGCGGCAGAGGTCGAAGAGGTTGCTGCCCGTGTTCTCCTCAAGGATTTTGATGGACTCCTTTCGTACATTGAGGTCCTTCATCCATTTTGAGTCTATTTTTGTGTGTGGTGTAAGGAAATGGTCCAATTTCATTTTTCTGCATGTGGCTGTCCAATTTTCCCAGCACCATTTATTGAAAAGGCTGTCTTTTTTCCATTGGACATTCTTTCCTGCTTTGTCGAAGATTAGTTGACCATAGAGTTGAGGGTCTATTTCTGGGCTCTCTATTCTGTTCCATTGATCTATGTGTCTGTTTTTGTGCCAGTACCATGCTGTCTTGATGATGACAGCTTTGTAATAGAGCTTGAAGTCCGGAATTGTGATGCCACCAACGTTGGCTTTCTTTTTCAATATCCCTTTGGCTATTCGAGGTCTTTTCTGGTTCCATATAAATTTTAGCATTATTTGTTCCATTTCTTTGAAAAAGATGGATGGTACTTTGATAGGAATTGCATTAAATGTGTAGATTGCTTTAGGTAGCATAGACATTTTCACAATATTTATTCTTCCAATCCAGGAGCATGGAACATTTTTCCATTTGTTTGTGTCTTCCTCAATTTCTTTCATGAGTACTTTATAGTTTTCTGAGTATAGATTCTGTGCCTCTTTGGTTAGGTTTATTCCTAGGTATCTTATGGTTTTGGATGCAATTGTAAATGGGACTGACTCCTTAATATCTCTTTCTTCTGTCTTGCTGTTGGTGTAGAGAAATGCAACTGATTTCTGTGCATTGATTTTATATCCTGACACTTTACTGAATTCCTGTATAAGTTCTAGCAGTTTTGGAGTGGAGTCTTTTGGGTTTTCCACATATAGTATCATATCATCTGCGAAGAGTGATAATTTGACTTCTTCTTTGCCAATTTGGATGCCTTTAATTTCCTTCTGTTGTCTGATTGCTGAGGCTAGGACCTCTAGTACGATGTTGAATAGCAGTGGTGATAATGGACATCCCTGCCGTGTTCCTGACCTTAGCGGAAAAGCTTTCAGTTTTTCTCCATTGAGAATGATATTTGCGGTGGGTTTTTCATAGATGGCTTTGATGATATTGAGGTATGTGCCCTCTATCCCTACACTTTGAAGAGTTTTGATCAGGAAGGGATGTTGTACTTTGTCAAATGCTTTTTCAGCATCTATTGAGAGTATCATATGGTTCTTGTTCTTACTTTTATTGATGTGTTGTATCACATTGACTGATTTGCGGATGTTGAACCAACCTTGCAGCCCTGGAATAAATCCCACTTGGTCGAAAATCTAACCAAGTTGAAATCAAAAAAGCTATTAATGAGGTGCAATCAAAAATGGAGGCTCTCACTGCTAGGATAAATGAGGCAGAAGAAAGAATTAGTGATATAGAAGACCAAATGACAGAGAATAAAGAAGCTGAGCAAAAGAGGGACAAACAGCTACTGGACCACGAGGGGAGAATTCGAGAGATAAGTGACACCATAAGACGAAACAACATTAGAATAATTGGGATTCCAGAAGAAGAAGAAAGTGAGAGGGGAGCAGAAGGTATACTGGAGAGAATTATTGGGGAGAATTTCCCCAATATGGCAAAGGGAACGAGCATCAAAATTCAGGAGGTTCAGAGAATGCCCCTCAAAATCAATAAGAATAGGCCCACACCCCGTCACCTAATAGTAAAATTTACAAGTCTCAATGACAAAGAGAAAATCCTGAAAGCAGCCCGGGAAAAGAAGTCTGTAACATACAATGGTAAAAATATTAGATTGGCAGCTGACTTATCCACAGAGACCTGGCAGGCCAGAAAGAGCTGGCATGATATTTTCAGAGCACTAAACGAGAAAAACATGCAGCCAAGAATACTATATCCAGCTAGGCTATCATTGAAAATAGAAGGAGAGATTAAAAGCTTCCAGGACAAACAACAACTGAAAGAATTTGCAAATACCAAACCAGCTCTACAGGAAATATTGAAAGGGGTCCTCTAAGCAAAGAGAGAGCCTACAAGTGGTAGATCAGAAAGGAACAGAGACCATATACAGTAACAGTCACCTTACAGGCAATACAATGGCACTAAATTCATATCTCTCAATAGTTACCCTGAATGTGAATGGCCTAAATGCCCCTGTCAAAAGACACAGGGTATCAGAATGGATAAAAAAACAAAACCCATCTATATGTTGCCTCCAAGAAACACATTTTAAGCCCGAAGACACCTCCAGATTTAAAGTGAGGGGGTGGAAAAGAATTTACCATGCTAATGGACATCAGAAGAAAGCAGGAGTGGCAATCCTTATATCAGATCAATTAGATTTTAAGCCAAAGACTGTAATAAGAGATGAGGAAGGACACTATATCATACTCAAAGGGTCTGTCCAACAAGAAGATTTAACAATTTTAAATATCTATGCCCCCAACGTGGGAGCAGCCAACTATATAAACCAATTAATAACAAAATCAAAGAAACACATCAACAACAATACAATAATAGTAGGGGACTTTAACACTCCCCTCACTGAAATGGACAGGTCATCCAAGCAAAAGATCAGCAAGGAAATAAAGGCCTTAAACGACACACTGGACCAGATGGACATCACAGATATATTCAGAATATTTCATCCCAAAGCAACAGAATACACATTCTTCTCTAGTGCACATGGAACATTCTCCAGAATAGATCACATCCTCGGTCCTAAATCAGGACTCAACCGGTATCAAAAGATTGGGATCATTCCCTGCATATTTTCAGACCACAATGCTCTAAAGCTAGAACTCAACCACAAAAGGAAGTTTGGAAAGAACCCAAATACATGGAGACTAAACAGTATCCTTCTAAAGAATGAATGGGTCAACCGGGAAATTAAAGAAGAATTGAAAAAAATCATGGAAACAAATGATAATGAAAATACAACGGTTCAAAATCTGTGGGACACAACAAAGGCAGTCCTGAGAGGAAAATATATAGCGGTACAAGCCTTTCTCAAGAAACAAGAAAGGTCTCAGGTACACAACCTAACCCTACACCTAATGGAGCTGGAGAAAGAACAAGAAAGAAACCCTAAGCCCAGCAGGAGAAGAGAAATCATAAAGATCAGAGCAGAAATCAATGAAATAGAAACCAAAAAAACAATAGAACAAATCAACGAAACTAGGAGCTGGTTCTTTGAAAGAATTAATAAAATTGATAAACCCCTGGCCCGACTTATCAAAAAGAAAAGAGAAAGGACCCAAATAAATAAAATCATGAATGAAAGAGGAGAGATCACAACTAACACCAAGGAAATACAAACTATTATAAGAACATACTATGAGCAACTCTACGGCAATAAATTTGACAATCTGGAAGAAATGGATGCATTCCTAGAAACATATAAACTACCACAACTGAACCATGAAGAAATAGAAAGCCTGAACAGACCCATAACCAGTAAGGAGATTGAAACAGTCATTAAAAATCTCCAAACAAACAAAAGCCCAGGGCCAGACGGCTTCCCGGGGGAATTCTACCAAACATTTAAAGAAGAACTAATTCCTATTCTCCTGAAACTGTTCCAAAAAATAGAAATGGAAGGAAAACTTCCAAACTCATTTTATGAGGCCAGCATCACCTTGATCCCAAAACCAGACAAGGATCCCACCAAAAAAGAGAGTTATAGACCGATATCCTTGATGAACACAGATGCGAAAATACTCAACAAAATACTAGCCAATCGGATTCAACAGTACATTAAAAAGATTATTCACCACGACCAAGTGGGATTTATTCCAGGGCTGCTGCTCCCATTTTTTAACATTTCAGTTCTCTTCCCTTTCTTTAAAGCTCCTACTTTTAAAGCTGAAAGAATGAATATTTTTTCAAAATAGGTTATTGCATTTTTTTCTAAACTTGAAAAATAGATAATTATAAAATCATAAAATTTTATAATTATAAAATTCCAAAGTTTTCTAAAGCTTCCCTTTACTTACATACGTGAGGAGCTAAAAGCACAGAAGTTGACAAATATTCAACGTACCGTGTTGGTTTATTTTGCTGTAGGTATATTCCCCAGCTACGTTTTTCTCTTCTTAATGGATCCAGGACCTGCAATGGATCTTTTTTTCCCTACGTTTAGGTATAAAGTACAAATAACTACTTTTGCACAGAGGTATAAAGTACAGCCACAAAGGCATCTACCTCCTAGATGGGAAGAGTATGATTTTTAGCAGAGTTGAAAAACTTTATAAAGCTGACTTCTTTTGATCTCAGTTTATGATACTATGAAAAATTTCTGTTCACAGTGTCATGAAGCTCATATTCTTTTTTTTTTAATTGAAGTATAGTTGATATACAATGTTACATTAGTTTCAAGTGTACAGCACAGTGATTGGATAAATTTATATGTTATGCAGTGTTCACCAGAAGTGTAACTACCGTCAGTCACCATACATTATTACAACACCACTGACAATGTTCCCTGTGCTGTACCTTTTATTCCCATGACTTATTCATTTCATGATTAGAAGCTTATTTCTCCCACTCTGCTTCACCCATTTTGCCCACCCCGCTGCCACTGGCAACCACCAATTTGTTCTTGTATTTATGGGTCTGTATCTGCTTTTGTTTGTTTTGTTTTATTTCTTAGAGTCTATGTATAAATGAAATCATATGGTATTTGTCTTTGCCCTGTATGCATGATTCCCTCTACATCCATGCATGGTGTTGCAGATGGCAAGAATTCTTTTTTATGGCTGAGTGGTAGTACACTGTGTGTGTGTGTGTGTGTGTGTGTGTATCATATCGTCTTTATCCATTCATCTATCAGTGGACATTTAGTTTGCTTCTGTATCTGAGCTATTATAAATAATGCTGCATTAAACACAGGAGTGAGCATACCTTTTTGAATTAGCATTTTCACTTTCCTGGGTTAATACCTAGTAATAGAATTACTACACAGTATGTTATTTCTATTTTTAATTTTTTGAGAAATCTCCGTACTGTTCTGCACAGTGGCTGTACCAATTTACATTCTCACTGATAGTGCACACGGCTTCCTTTTTTTTCATATCCTTACCAACATTAATCATTTTTTTACCTTTTTGTTATTAGCCATTCTGACAGGTGTGAGATGATATCTCATTGTGCTTTTGATTTGCATTTCCCTGATGATTAGTGATGTTAAGCATTTTTGCATATGTCTGTTAACTTATCTGTATGTCTCTTTTGGAAGAGTGTCTATTCAGGTCCTTTGCCCATTTTTAATCAGATTATCCCCCCTTTGGTATTAAGTTGTGTACATTCTTTATATATTTTGGCTATTAACTCTATATCAGATAAATTCTTTGCAAATATCTTCTCCCATTTAGTAGATTGCCTTTTTTGTTTTGTTGATGGTCTCCTTTGATATGCAAAAGAATTTTTTGTTTTTTTGTTTGTTTTTGGTGTAGTCCCAACAGTTTATTTTATCCCTTTTTTTCCCTTGCCTGAGGAGACATATCTAAAAAAACGTTACTAAGGCCAAAGTCAAAGAGATTACTGCCTGTGTGTTATTCTAGGAGCTTTATGGTTTTAGGTCTCACATTTAGTTCTTTAGTCCATTTTAAGTTTATTTTATGTAAGATGTAAGAAAATGGAATTTTTTTCTTTTGCATGTAGTTGTCCGTTTTCCCAGCACCATTTATTGAAGAGTCTGTCTTCTCTCCATTCTATATTCTTGCCTCTTTTGTCATTAATTAATTGACCATGTAAGTGTGGGTTTATTTTGGGCTCTCTATTCTGTTCCATTGATCTCTATATCTGTTTTTGTGTCAGTACCATCCTCTTTTGATGACTATAGCTTTGTAGTACAGTTTACCACATGGGATTATGATGTCTTCAATTTTGTTCTTCTTTCACAAGATGGCTTTGGACAAGTTTTAGATTATTCTAGTTCTGTGAAAAATGTTGCTGTGATTTGTGTGTGTGTGTGTGTGTGTGTTTCAATAAAACTTTATTTACAAAAACAGATGGGCCAGATTTGGCTGCCAGCCAAACTTTCTAGAACTTGATGTTCTGCTGTAGCATCTTTTTCTTTTTAATTTTTAATTTTTTAAAAATTAACATATAATGTATTAGTTGCCCCAGGGGAGTCGCTGTGATTTTGATAGGGATTTCATTGAATCTGTAGGTCACCTTAAGCTGTGTGGACTTTTAAACAATGTTGATTCTTCGAATCCATGTACATGGAAGAGCTTCTCAATTTTGCATGTCAGTCTGAAGCACCTAAACTAAATATACAGATTTTTAAACATCCAGCCTCTGATGTTTCTCTCTTTTTTTTTAAATTTAAGTGTTAGTTATACTGTGTAATATATTTCTTTTAACATTATATTATTTGGATTTGTTAGAGATTCTATGTTAATTATAAAATCTAATAGGTATTAGAATTTCAATATTAATAAAATGCATCTATTTGTGAGACCTCAATGAATTTAAATTTTGATACAGTATCTATATTTTCCCATCATATTTTTAAAAAGTATTTCCTACTGGATCCTCATACTTGAATCACCCATGGCCATGTTTGTATCATTCCAGCTATTAGTGTTTAACAAGAGAGTGCTTACTATATTCCAGGTAATTTGTTAAGGAACTTAGACTCATTTTATTAATCCCCATAGCAATTCTCTCCTACATAGATACTAGATACTAGCATAGATACTAGATACTAGCATTTCTACTTACAACTGAAAAATCTGAGGCTCTGTGAAATTAAGCAACTTGGTAAAATTCACAAAATCGTGATTCATATCTTTTTCCTTCTTCATCGCCTTGCTTTTGAATCTTTTACCAACTTGATTATAACTTAAGTTATGGCTTATTATTTCCGATCATTAAGGAGTAAAATAGGATTGCTCTAATTATCTTAGGTTGGTGGTTTTCCCTCAGGGACAATTTTGCCTACAAGGGAACACTTGGGATATTTGGTTAGGACAATTTGGTCATTGCAGTTAGCTGGAGTTGAGAGAAAAGGCTGCAGAATACCTAGTGGGTAGAGGACAGGAATATTGCTAAACATCCTACAATGCATAGAACTGCCCTTGAAACAAAGAATTGTCTGGCCCACATCGTCAACAGCATCAGTGTTGAAAAACCCTACTTTAGGATTTTAATAAATGTCTAGTCCTTCTTCCTAATGAGCCCCTCCCTGACTCTCCCTTCACACCACAATATATCCAAAATGCAGGTTTTATGAGAGAAAGTTTTAAGAAACAGGAGACAAAGGAACTGGAAGAAAAAAAAAAAGCAAGCTTTGACTATTGATTTTTTTGAAGATATATATTAACAATTTTCTTATTTTTCTTATCTTGTCAGAAATACCAGTAATATGATATTCCGTGTGATCTTTCCTGAACTTTACCCCAGAAAATTAGTTTCATGGAGTTTTCATAGTTAGTATTCTTGAGAATGTCTGAATTATAAAATAGGTGTTCTTGTCATAAAGTTTTATAAGTGTATTTAATTAATAGAAAATATAATGTATGTATATCAGACAGTGAGTCTTCAGCCTATATAAAGGCCTCAAATATGCCAGCACGACCTAAGTATAAAATGTCATTCAAACGACCCATAAACACTGAATAGATTCTTGGTGGGTGGTGGGGAGAAAAATAAATCAGGACTTTAAGGTTCAGTTTCTTCAATTTTCAGCCTCGTGGAATTTTCTGAAAGTTTACTGCATAAACTGTATTCAGAAAGCTGCCAGGAATTCCCTTTTAGCTCCAGCTGTGTGTTCTCCTTTCTGTGGTGCTATTTCTTCCACGTTCTTACATTTGATTTGTGATCTCTTCATCTCCTGTCATTCAAAAGGCAATGTCCGGACAGTACCCTGTGACTTTCTAGCCAATACACCACAGGCTTTTAAATTATGGGTATAGCAGAAGTGGGGTACCCTTCTGTGGGATCTGAGGACAAGGAAGGGCAGAATCACAATCTTCCTGCTGGTCATTGCCTCCTTATTTCTTCTTTTCATCAATTTTCCTGAGGGTCATTTTCCACTGTCCACTCATTCTCAGATGAACTCACTGTTTAGTTAGTCCAATATTCCTAATTTATCAAATCTCTGCATTATTGTGTTGATATACTACTTATAACAAAGGCTTGTAACATGAGTCTAGTGAATGGAAAAACTATCTTCAGAGGAAACCACAAGGCAGAACATTCAGAGGTACAGTTTATTACTTACCATTAGGAAGATCTCAGAAGTACATCCCTAAAACAAGCAAAATTAGTGTATAACAAGGCCAGATCCACCTGTAATCACAGTGTAACACTATCAAAAATCAGTTGTGTTGGGATGCCTCGGTGGCTCAGTGGGTTGAAGCCTCTGCCTTCGCTGGGGTCATGATCCCAGGGTCCTGGGATCTGCCTGGCATTGGGCTCTCTGCTCAGCAGGGAGCCTGCTTCCCCCTCTCTCTGCCTGCCTCTCTGCCTGCCTCTTTGCCTACTTGTGATCTCTGCCTGTCAAATAAATAAGTAAAATCTTTAAAAAAAAAAATGAGTTGTGTTGATATTACTGAATGTGTTCTAAGAGTTATATGAAGAAAGCTTCAGGATCTGATTCCCAGCATTTTACACCAACACAGGCGCCCAATAGAGAACTAATAGCTCAAGTGACTGTGATTATTCCAATAGAAAATTGATGCAGGGTTTCTCCAACTACATTTGTTTGTTGGAACATTAACAGCGTGAACTACAGTAGCAATTTTAAACTGGTTTTATTTCCAAGAAATAATTTTAAAATGATTTTAAAGAAATAACTTTTGAAACCTTATTTCAGTAATGATGTTTTATCTTTTAAATAAACTATTGCATCCTATCATTTAGAAAAAAAAATATATATATATGAATTAGAGTCACACTGTTTACAATGGTATTTGTTCTATAGTTTAAAAAAAAAAAAAAACCTCTACAAATTGCAATATCCCTTTTCACACTGTTTCCCTCCTGCCCCCCAACAATCTAAAATTTAAATTTGTATCTGAAATTCTTAACTTTTCTTTTACTCCCTTTGCTTGAAAGGCCCAAATTGATTAGCTTTGCTAAATATCTTTTCCATAGAAAAGGAAGAAATCATTCAAAAGAATGAACAATGAAAGTGCATTTTTATCAAAACCGTTTGGTATATTGAAGCTGGAAGATTTCTATTTGAATTAATGAGATTTGTGTCATTCAAATGTATCATTCTTTGGGAAAGTCACTACCCTGAATTTCCAAGTGCCTTCATTTTTTAATTGTAAGATAGAAAAATATTTATAGTTTCCTTTTCCTTTAGTTTGTTTATGGAGAAAAAAAATTACCTGATGTAAAAAATATATATATATTTTTTTTAATTTATAATTTTTTATTTTTTATAAACATATATTTTTATCCCCAGGGGTACAGGTCTGTGAATCACCAGGTTTACACACTTCACAGCACTCACGAAAGCACATACCCTCCCCAATGTCCATAATCCCACCCCCTTCTCCCAAACCCCCTCCCCCCAGCAACCCTCAGTTTGTTTTGTGAGATTAAGAGTCACTTATGGTTTGTCTCCCTCCCAATCCCATCTTGTTTCATTTATTCTTCTTGTACCCACTTAATCTTTATTGAATTCATGCAGGTGTTTTCTTGTTGGTTTGTATTTAGTTTACTTAGTTTATAACAACTAATTTAATGGAAATTAAAAGTACAAAAAGTTCATTTCAATGAAAATAGTGAAAATAATTGTTTTTTTCCTGATTAAGCTGTGAAATGCCTTCTCTAAACCTTCCTTTGTTGTACCTCTTTTATTTATTGTGATCAATAGGACATGTGGATAATAACTAACTTGAGCAGGCCGGAGACTGTTGTTTGGAACATTATTAAAGAGATTATCTTACTTATAAATATGGAAAAAGACAATCACATAAACTAACTCAACATTTCTTGGCGGCAAAATTAAATGAGAAAACTTATACATTGGAACATGAGTTAACGTTAATGAAAAGATCTCAGTATGATCTATTCAACCCAACATTTATTGATCAAATACTATGTTACCAGGCTTTAAACAGGGTAGTGGAAATACAGAAACGTGAACAATACAGTTTCAGTCCTCCAAGGGTTTATGATATTATAGTAGTAAAAAACAATAATTGCTGACATTTATTGTCTTTACAAAGTAGTTTGCATTCTTTTAGACAGATCATTTTATTAATAGGAAAAGTGAGGAGTAAGTAGTTTGCTGTAGCTGAAGCAAGTTATTGACTTAATTTAAGCAGTCCTAAGCACCATTTTAAAAAATAGATATCAGTACAGTATACTAACACATCCTTTCCTATACTCACTACTTGTATTACCTGTTTTTATGAGTGACACTTACCGAAATATACCTGAGTCAAACCAGAACTCAAAGTGGCCCATTTTGAGTTAATTTTTGTGTCAAGTGTGAGGTTTGGATCAAAGTTCCTTTTTTTTTGCTTTTGTATGTCCACCTTCTCTAGCACCATTAGTTGAAAAGTTATCCTTTCTCCATTAAATTGTTTTTGTACTGTTTTTTATAAAAAGAAGAAAAAAAGAAAGTTTCCTCTACTTGTGTGGGACTGTATATGTGTTCTCAATTCTACTGTTGATCTGTATATAGGTCTATTCTTATGCCAATACTGTCTTGATGGCTAACTACACAGGAAGTCTTAAAACTGGATACAATGATTTCTCCTCCTTTACTATTTTTCTTTCAGAATACTTACCTTTTCTAAACTGATACAAATTTTAGAGTAATCATATCTATATCAACAAAAATATTATTGGGTTATAAATTCAACAAGAGGTAACAAGATATTGAGTCTATAAACACAGTGTATTGCTCAATTTACTTAGAGCTTTTTTGTTTCCTTTCATCAATGTTTTGTTATTTTCAGCATACCAGTCCTATGTGTGTTTTGTTAAATTTCTAAGTATTTCATTGATTTTGAGAAATTTTGTAATGACATTGTATTTTTTATTTTAGTTTCTTATGTTAAGTATTACTGTGCAGAAATAACAAATGATTTTTGCATCTTGTCATTATATAATGAGATCATGCTGAACTCAGTTCCCAGAATTTGGGAGAAGGCTCTCTAGGATTTACTTTTTAGGTCATATCTTATGCAAATAAGGATTGTGTTATTTATTCTTTTCTGGCTTGCTTATGTCTTATTTCCTTCCAGTACTTGTTAAATAGTAGTTATGAGAATGGAAATCTTAGCCCTCTTCCCAGTCCTAGGGAAACAAATCCAATCTTTCACCATTACATTTGATGTTAGCTGTAGACTTTTTGTAAATATTTATTATTAAGCTTAGGAAGTTCCATCTTTATTCCTAGTCCTCTGAGTGTTTGTATCATTAATAGGTATTGAATTTTGCCAATTGTTTTTTTTCTGCATCAATTCATGTGATCATATGATTTTTATTCTTTAGTTTGTTGTTATAGATTGCACTGATTGACTTGTAAACGTGGAACCACTCTTAAATCCTGGAAAATACCCCCTTTGTTCTTGGTATATAATTTTTTTAATATGCTGCTGAAATTTATTTTTAATTTTATTAAAAATATTTGCCTCTATATTGATGAAGGATGGCAGTCTTTAGCTTTCTTTCATTCCTCTTTTCTTCTCAGCTGCCTTTGAGTTTTTTGTTGTTGTTGTTGTTGCTTTGTTTTGTTTTTGGTAGCATTATAAAATAAATTGGGAACTTTCAGTACAGATAAAATGGTATAGGCCCATCTCTCTCTGATAGTCTCTGATATATACTTACATGAAGCTCATAACTAATCAAGATGCAACCATAGAAAAACCACAAAATGAGGAAAAAATAAAATATAATTGGTTAGGGACTCCAGATCTGAAGGAACAGCAGAGCAGTAGGTCAGCCTCCTACTCAACAGAAGAAGGTGCCCCAGACTTCATGTTCCTCACCTCCACCCCAGTCCAGCAGCACACTAAGGGACACAGGTAAGCTCATATCTCCCCTAGACTGGTAAGGAGGCTTCATACAAAGTGAGCCCAACAGAGCCATCAAGGGGAATTAAGGGAAAGCTCCACTGACAAAAAGCCTAGAGGGGAAGCACTCTTCTTCACTACTAGTGAGGAAGCCTCTCTCCCACTCAGAGATAACACACAGCTCACTCCTCCTGTTGACTTTTGCCAGACCCTTATTTCTGGGATTCATCATAAGCCAAGAGATTTTTAAAGAAGGAGCCATCTGACACATTATTAATAACAAAGAAAAAATATGAACCGGCAGGACTTTCAGACCTGGAATTTTAAAAACCAGGGGCTAGGCTCTGGGACAGGAAGCTGAATGCCTGCCCTTAAAGGGACAGCACTTACACAGCCCCTGGAGATACAGCATGGGAGTAGCAGTTTGAAACCTTTTTAATATTACAATATTCAGGAGTTACTGAGTTCAACCCAAATGCCAAAACTCAGGGTTACTTTCTTTTTCAGTATCATACTACCCTCTTTCTCTAGCAGAAATCTGAAGTTGCCTTCAGTTTTGATCAGGAAAAAACAAACTAAACAAACAAAAAAAAAACCTGAATGTCTGGAACATAATTAGAGGGTCAAAATGAATTAGGATCCTGAGACTTTGGGGAAGAAGGCATGGGATGGGGGATGGTTCATGAGGAAGTAATGAAGAAGTAGCATTCCTTTAGGAAAACGCTCCTATACTCAGAAAAAGTGTGAAAAGCTTCAGGAAGAACAAGTGAGGTACAAGTGTACAAGTGGAAAAAGCTGAGTAAGGTAGAAGTGCCATTCCTAAACCCTCTTCCAAAGTTAATGTCCTAGAAATTGTATTTTGCAACTAGTGTCTGACGTAAGGAACCGTACTTTCTATCTCAGATTATCTTTGTGTTAATTTGGCTAACAACAATAGTCTCTCTCTCTCTTTTTTTTTTTTTTTTTTTTAATGTAAGGCTATATTAAGAAGCCTCTATGTATTATGAGCAGAGTTCAATGGGTCCATAAGAAACACAATTTAAAATTTTACAGTTCTTGTTGAGGTAGTGAATCCTTGACATTTGGAGATATCTGTTTTCAGGCAATGGGAGTTAACATTAATTCATGCAGAAATAAACAAAAAAAACAAAACCTATATTTGTGGAAAATGTAAATAACTAAGGGAAATAAACTTTAGAATGATTTGAATAGGGAAAGTTTAATATAAATAAGTATTTACTGGAATACTGGAATAACTGTAAAGATGTAAAGAAAACTCAGAAGAATACCCTAGAACTGAGTGGGAGAGCAAGCAAGGAAGGGACAGCAAAGGACAGGGCCCTCCTGTAAGAGCGGGGACCAGGCACTATTAGAGTTACGGTTATAGTCCACTTTGTGGTGCTGAAGTTCACTGGGTGCCTGCGCCAAAATCTGCCCACAATCACTAAGCAGGGAGGATACATCCTTCTGGAATGTGGGTGGGCCAAGATTGTCAAGCCAACAACAGAGGGAGTGAAAAAGAAAATAAAAAAGACTGTATGCTATGATATGAAAGAATCTGAAAATAACTATGTTGAGTTAAAGAAGCCAAATGAAATAGAGCTGTATGATTCCATGTATACATATTCTCGAAAAGGCTAATATTTAGTTCCAGAAAGCACTTTATATAAACGGATACTTATGAATGGAGATAGTGGAGAAGATGAGCATACAGGGCCCCTAGGAAATCTGGAGGAAGATCTATGTGTTCATTATCATGATTGTGGCGATAATTTCACAAGTATAAACATGCATCAAAGTTATCAAATTATATGCATGAAATATGTGTGGCTTTATATATGTAAATTGTACCTTAATAAAACTATTAAAAACAAAGAAGACACACTTCACCAAAGAAGATATTCAGAAATGCATGGGAAATAAGCATTTGACATGGAAAGTGCAAAGTAAAACAATGGGATACCAGGACATACCTATTATCCAGAACAGTATCCAGAACCAATATCCAGAACAGCAACACCACCAAATTCTGGCAAGGATGGGGAGCAACAGGAGCTCTCATTCATTTCTGATAAGAATGCAAAATGGTTCAGCCAGTTTGCAAGACAAATTTAGCAGTTTTTTGCACAGTTAAACATACTCTTACCATACAATTCATCAGTCGTGCTTCTCAGTATGTACTCAAATGAGCTGAAACCTTCACATGAGGTTTCTAAGCAGTTTTGTTCTTCATCGCCAAAACTCAGAAACAACCAAGACGTCTTTCACTAGGTGACTGGTTAAATAAGCTGTGGTACATCCAGATAGTAGAATACTCAGTGCTGAAAAGGAAGGATCGCCTAAGCCATTAAAGACAGGCATGGCAGAAGCTTAAATGCCTGTGACTCAGTGAAAGATACCAATGTAAAAAGGCTATCTACTGTGTGATCCCAACTATATGATATTCTGGAAAAGACAAAACTGTGGCGACAGTAAAGAGATCAGTGGTTGCCAGGGGTGGACGTGAAGGAGGATGAGCAGGAACAGAGGAGAGGATTTTTAGGTCAGTGAATATACTCTCTCTGACATGAAAATAATGGACAGATGTGCATGATACATTTGTCCAGCTCCACAGAATGTACAAGGCCCAAAGTGATTTTTTTTTTAAAGACTTTATTTATTTATTTGACAGACAGAGTTCACAAGTAGGCAGAGAAGGTGGGGAGGTAGGCTCCCCACTGAGCAGAGCCCAATGCTCTCAGGGCATGACAGAGGCTTTAATGCACTGAGCCACCAGACGCCCTGCCCAAAGTGAATTTTAAAGTAAACTGTGACTCAGAGGGATTAGGATATATCAATATAGACTCATCCTTGAAAAAATAATTATATGTGTGTGTGTGTGTGTGTGTGTGCATGTATACATACATACATACATACATGCACATACCATTCTGGTGAGTGATACTGATAATCGGAGAAGGTATGCATGTGTGGGAACAGAGAGTATATGGGAAATCTCTGTAACTTACTCTCAAATTTATTGTTAACCTAAAGCATCTCTTAAAAATTATGTTTAGGGACGCCTTGGTGGCTCAGTTGGTTAAGCAGCTGCCTTCAGCTCAGGTCATGATCCCAGCATCCTGGGATCGAGTCCCACATTGGGCTCCTTGCTCGGCAGGGAGCCTGCTTCTCTCTCTGCCTCTGCCTGCCATTCTGTCTGCCTGTGCTCACTTGCTCTCTCTCTCTCTCTCTCTCTCTCTGACAAATAAATAAATAAAATCTTTTAAAAAATTATGTTTAATTTTTCTTCAGAGTACAAAGTAACAAACACTAAGTATCTTGGTAGCTCCCAGAAACGTTCCTATTCCTACTCACGATTCAAGTCAATCCTTCAACATCTACTTTGAAAACCCTTTTCTAGATTTCCCAGGTAAAGTCATTTTGTCTTATGTCCTGCTATTTGTTTGCACCCAGAAGACTGCGATAGTATTTATTCTGTTCTCTCCATGGTTGCTCTTGCTTTCCTTACAATATTTTCTTATAGCACCCAGGGTAATAAAATCAGATTATGTCACTCCTCTGCTCCAAAACTGTCAATGCCTTTCCTTAGCTAATGACTTAGAATAAGATCAAATTCCCTCCTCGAGTCTATAATAATCTACAGGATAAGCTCCTGTCTGCCTTTCTGAACTCATCTATTTTTTTGTGTGTGGTGTTTATTAGTGTCCAACTTCCTTTTTGCTTTTTAAATGCTTAATCTTATAAAAGCTTATATTGTCTTTAATAAATAGCTCCCAGAAGCACAGGGCATAAATGAATTACATTAAATAGGAATTCATTAATTTCATGGGAATTATTTACATGGCTATCTCTCTTGTAGATACTAAGTTTCTAAAAATACTCTTTTGTCTTTATTCTATAGCCTTAGCAGTATGTCTACTAAAATATTACTGACAATATGAATGAATAAGCATATCATTACTCATTGAATGAATAAGCATATCATTAATGTTTAATTTGTCACTTGTAATCCTTAAAACTCCTCAGCATCCTAATAACCTTCTTGTTAGAATGGTAGCAGGGATATCCCGTCGCAAACCCAAGCTTTCAGCTTCATTTCTTGGTAAACCTGTAATTCAACTTCATAGTTTCCTCAATTTTAAAACTTTCCTTCTGAATTGGTAATTATACCGGCTAGTAGCTGTCATAATTTTCCCTCATTATAATTCTGTATCTCTAATATCTTCATTTTTGTTTTTATGGCTACATATTAAAATGTCTTTAGAATTGCCTATATTGTCTCTTCTACCTGTAGTAACATCTCACTTATCTCTAAAAATATGGGCCAGAGGCGCCTGGATGGCTCAGGGGATTAAGCCTCTGCTTTCGGCTCAGGTCATGATCTCAGGGTCATGGGATCAAGTCCCGCGTCGGGCTCTTTGCTCTGCAAGGAGCCTGCTTCCTCCTCTCTCTCTGTCTGCCTCTCTGCCTACTTGTGATCTCTGTCTGTCAAATAAATAAATAATTAAAAAAAAAAATATGAGCCAACCCAATTGTTTTATTTTCTATTTAGATATCTATAAAAGTGAAATAAAAATAAAGTTCTTTTATAATTCTAAATTTTTGGTGAACATGAGTTCAATTCTATTTTGTTCTTTCTCTCCAATGTACAGTAACCTTTTATGGCTTCATTGTACTTTTCTTCTCTTTACTTCTTTCCTGCAGGATCTCTGTTAGTGATTCTTAATGGCATTCTTATTTTGCTTTAGAGAGAGTTCTTTTTCTATGACATAATAAGCATGCAACTTACATTATTGGAAAAATTGTCAACTTAAGATGACCCATTTGCTAACTATCAAAATCCAGGGATGGGGAAAGTAGCAGATTCCTCAAGGAGAACCTACTTCAAGTGTGGCTTCTATTATTTTGAGAGTTTGTTACAATTTGTAATTTTATCTCTGACCCATATCAGTGTGATACCTTTATTTACCTGTGTCTGATCTGTAATTATTATGTACTATGCTCATTGGTCTGCAATTCTAAATTCTCAAATGTCTTCTTCTGATTTTTCTGCCTACAAAAATTGATGTTTACAAGTCTGCTTTGGTAAATAACTCACAATTTTATTGTTTATATTTTTAATTTATAGCAAATCTTTTAGAAAATATTCAATTATACTAAATTTTTAAAGAATGGTTTAACATTCATATATTCATCACCTAAGTATTAAATTTACTAATATTACCCATATTTTATCTATTTCTTCTAAAATATTTTAAATTAACTTTTAAAAATTGAAGGCATCATGATAATCACCTATAAACATTTCGTTATACTTTTCTAAAATACAATGAAAATTTAAGTTAAATTTTCTTACACACACACACAAAATTTCATTATTACACAAATAAAATGAATAATAGTTCTTATCATGATTTAATAAAAACTTCCTACCCAAATTTCTCACAATTTTCTTCAATTAATGAGGTGATTTGCCTTTGGTTATGCTTCTTGAGTCATGTGTAATCTAAAATAGACCTACAGTTTTCATGACATTGATTTTCACTAGTCAGTTTTTTCCTGCAGAATGATCCAATTCCTGAATCTCTATGACTGTTTTCTTGCAGTGTCATTTCATTTGTACTTCTGTCTCTTGTATTTCCTAAAAATTGGAATCAAATCTGAAGACCTTGTTAGTTTCAAGTTAAATAGTTTTGTCAAAAATAGTTAACAGGTGATTCTATACAGTTTGTTTTGTATTATAGGACGCACATGATGGTTGACTGTTCATTGCTTCTACTGATGAGTGGATTTAAGTGGTAGCTGTTGTATTTATTTTTATTCTATACATTTTGATTTGTCTATATTTTCAAACATCAGGTAGGCTGCAAAGAACAAAACAACATATATATAAACCTTTTATCCAGATTCATCAATTAACCATATTCTGTCCCTTTTTGTTTTGTCCTTCTCTTTCTTTATATGTGTACACACACACACACACACATTCACACATATATGCATACACGTATTTATATGTAAAACATCTATCTGAGCAGTTTCAGAGTAAGTTGGAATATCCCTTTACTTTGCCTCTAAGCTGTGGAATTTAACCCAACTATATTTTTATCCTGGTTAGGATTATCATTGCAATAAAATGACCTATTATTTTTGAATGTCAATATTTGTTCATCTATAAAAGAAACAACATTGCCTATCTTATAAGATAAACGCGAAGAATATAGAGATGTTTGTCATGTATACCTAAACTTACAGGCATTGGGCAAATGGTAACTATTACTACTTTTATTCCTTATTAGACTGTGCTCTAGGAGTTCTTACTTTGAATTGTATTTTAATATTTTCTACTAATTGTGACTGAGATGGGATGTTAAGAAAACCACACCAGAAAATGCATAGGAAACGTGCCTGCACAAATAGCTATACCAAATTTGTTGTAGTCAATTAGAAAAGTGTAGTATGGAAAATATACAATTGCCTACCCCCAATTCTCTTATTCTCTCCAGCTCTTTGCTAAGCATTCACAGTACAGAGGGTTCAGTGTTGCTTCTAATGCTCTCAAAATGATAGCCCTGTATCTCCTTCTCAAAATCTGTCTTTTGTCCCTGCCTAACTCCTGCCACCTGCGTCTTCTCAAACACACCAGTACTGTTGATTTCCTAGTCTTGAATTGTATGCAGAAAAAAATAAAAAAAGCCCAACTAGTGATAAAATAGTAGCTAATATTCAGGCGCTTTAGCTTTCTATTCCTTAATGCCCATTTGCTTTGGACCAGGATTACCAAACTTTACTGATCCCAAGATCAGTAGTGAAACTTCATATCTACTAAGGTCTCTATAATTCACAAAACTCTTTCAAAGATATTATTTTACTTGATCCTCAAATGTGGTTCTCTGAGATGCTCAAGGCAGAAATTGCTGTACACATTTTAATGATAAAAAATCTCAACCCAGGAAATTTCAATGACTAACATGAAGTAATGGAGCAAATAAATTGATCAGGGCATGAAACCTTCCCTCTAACTCCATGTTCCTTGCTATTTCCATTCTGCAAGCATGCTTGACTGCTTTATGGCTGTAGTTAGGGTTATAACCTTCCTAAAAGGAGTTCAGTGTCCCTGATGAAAGCACATCTCTCAGGGAGAGCAGGTTGGAGTCAGCCACATTCTTTGTGAGGACACAAAGAAGAATTGGGGTTCCTTCCTCCTAATTTTTCTAACCCTAATGATGTATTTTGATCTATATTATTCTTTTTCTTTTTTTTTATTTTTTTATTTTTATTTTTTTTATTTTTTTATTTTTATTTTTATTTTTTTAATATAATTTTTTATTTTTTATAAACATATATTTTTATCCCCAGGGGTACAGGTCTGTGAATCACCAGGTTTACACACTTCACAGCACTCACCAAATCACATACCCTCCCCAATGTCCATAATCCCACCCCCTTCTCCCAAACCCCCTCCCCCCAGCAACCCTCAGTTTGTTTTGTGAGATTAAGAGTCACTTATGGTTTGTCTCCCTCCCAATCCCATCTTGTTTCATTGATTCTTCTCCTACCCACTTAAGCCCCCATGTTGCATCACCACTTCCTCATATCAGGGAGATCATATGTTTTGAAAATAGAACTGCCCTATGACCCAGCAATTGCACTATTGGGTATTTACCCTAAAGATACAAATATATTATTCTTTTTCTTAATCATCTCTTTCCCCTGTGTCTGAATCTTTAAATCTAGTTCATTGGGTCCTCTCTCCCCAGCTTCACATAATTTAAATGTAGAAAAACTTAGTGACAGAAAAATGTATTAGCAAGATAGAAATTGACTCTAATTTTTCAGATCAAAAGGCAAATCCCTGGGGTGCCTGGGTGGCTCAATAACTTAGGCATTTGATGCTTGATTTCGGCTAAAGTCATGATCTCAGGATCGTAAATTTGAGCCCCACTTTGGGCTCCATGCTCAGCCTGGAGTCCGCTTGGGATTTTCTGCCTCTGTCCCTTCCTCTGCTTACATGTGAGAGTGTGTTCTCTTGTTCTCTCTCTGTCTCTCTCTCAAATAAATTTAAAAGAAGAGAAGAAGCAAATACCTTCTCTTACTACTTTCATTCATCATCTGGATTATTACATCAGGTTCATAGCTTTAAATACCATCTCTCTGATAATAATACAGTGAAGTATATTCTTAGCCCCAACACCCAGGAACTCCAGACTTGTACGCTCAACTGCCTAAGTGACACTCTAACTGTACATTTAAAAACATCTCAACATTAAAATGCCACAAAAGTAAACCTCTGGGCTGTATCCACCTCCAAAATTGCCTTTCTTCCATTTTTTTTTTTCCCATGTCTCAGTAGATGTTAATTCTATTGACATTGATTCCATGACCTGGTACTCAGGCCAAAGATGGACTCACACTATATTCTCAGTTTACCACAAATTCTGTCTGTGAGATCATCAGAATATTCAGTTCCCAAATCTACTTCTCAGTAACGCCAGTAACATACAGGTACAATTTTGTATCATCTCACACTTGGGTGCAATGATCTTCTAAGATGTCTCTCCACTTTACTCTTGTTCTCATCTTTAGTTCAGTTTCAATTCCAAACCAAATTGATCCTTTTGAAATAAAAATATGATTATGTCAATTCTGTATGGAGAAACCCCCAAGTGGCCTCTCCTCTCATTGAGTAAAAGCCAGAGTTTTTCAGGTGGCCTAGAAGGTCTTTTTAATCTGTACCCCTTACCAGTTCCTTATGTAACCTCATCCCTCCAACTTTAATTTTACTTAAATCTGTTTGCTTCATTGAATATACCAAGCACATTTCTGCCTTAGGACACTTGTTCCTTTTGAATGGACTGTTCAGGATTTACTTCCTTACCTCCCAGGATATACTCAGCATTTACTTCTTCACCTTCATTTAGTCTTGGTTCAGATATCACACAGTACAGAATCCCAAGTAAACAAACAGTCCCAAGAGCAGAATCTGTGAAGCCTTTCCTAACTGTCCTATTAAAATGATTAACCTCAGTGCCTCAATTCTATCTAATTATCTAATTCTATTCATCTCCATAGCCCTTTTCACTACCCTAAAAACAATATTTTATTTATTTGCTGACCTTTTTGCATGAGCAGAATTAAAATTCCATGTGGGAAGAATTTTCCTATGTGTTTTCAGCTATTAGAAGAGTAGCTAGCCCATAGTAGGCATTCAAGAAATTGTGTTTGAATACATTAATTTAATATAAATACTTTCATTATGCATTTCACCAATGAGGAAACATATCAAAGATAGTAGGCAACCAACTACTCAAAGGGATATAGGGCAGTGACAGTGCCAGTGCCAGGGTTAATAAGAAAGAAAGGAAATCCTAGTTCATGAGGACTGCTAGCTAAATCAAGCCGAGGTGTCCCTGAGACAAAAAAAAAAAAAAAAAAAAAAAAAAAAATGCTTAGACTTGATTCAGTCGGTGAAGGTCAGTGGTTAAATGTCTATTCTCGTCACTTCTATAGAGTTTTTTATGAGCTGTGCTAAATTAACATTGAGTGGTACAATGGCAATAAAAAATGTTATTTGAGTTAAGTAGGCAATAGTTGCATATTAAAGCATATAATAATTGTTAAAGTCCAAATCAGACAATGCTTACTCAAAGCAGACCACCATTCAGAGAGATTTTTAGTTTCATATTATTTAACCTTGAGGCTATGATGGCAAAGGAAAAGGGTCTATTTGGACTAGTATTTTAGAATTTTATATAAGAAGATCTTAAAGCAGGAGACCAGATGTGCTTTCTTTTGGGAAAAAAAAAGAAAAAAATTAAATTCAAAAATCGTATGATTTCTGTTAGGAAAGGAGTGGCACAATAGCTTCTGTGGTGAAGTTCTCAGATAGTATAGGTATCAGGTAAACACTAGTGTTCTCTTACTGCCAGAACTCACTAGGCAAAGACACAGTGACCGCCACAGAACTCCTGGCTCATCAGATGAGTATGCAAATTGTTCGTGGAACATGGTTGTTGGTGACACTTGGTGTGAAATACTAATTTAAAGGTATAGAATAATGAAACAGCTATAGATATAGATACAGAAGAGTAAAAGATAGTTCCTCCAGTAAAATTCTGTAACCCTGGGATTTAAAACTCAAAGAGCATTTTAAGCTCATGGTTCAAGATGGCCACATGAGCTTAAGCAGTTTTCTCTTTTCTCACTTTAAATTTACATTGTTGGATTTTTTTTTTAAGGGCAATAAATGTACACCTGAAATGAGAAGAGAGTTCTGAGGAATAAGACTACTTACTAAATGTTTTGACCTTGAAGTGAACTGTGAAATATTGTCAAGATGAGGGGCACCTAGGTGGTTCAGTAGGTTAAGCCTCTGCCTTCAGCTTAGGTCCTGATCCTGGGATCCTGGGATTGAGACCCTCATTGGGCTCCCTGCTCAGCAGGGAGTCTGCTTCTCCCTCTCCTTCTGCTTGTGTTCTCTCTCTCACTTGCTTTCTCTCTCTCAAATAAATAAATAAAATATTTTTTTAAATAAAAATAAAATAAAAAATATTGTCAAGGTGAAACAAAAGCTACCACGTCAATATGTCCAAACAGTGGTAAGTGGAAAAGGGGCGATCTGAAGATTCCAAACTGGAAATCTGCGCATGTGGTGAAAGGCAGAAGAGAGAAAATGGGCTGAAAACAGGATAACTAAATATCAATATAGCAGGAAATCAGATATTAACTTATGTAGTTTTCATTGTAAATGTACTTTACGTATGTTTCTTAACTACAATCTTTCTCAGTCTGATTTAAGTACACAATGAATGTGTAGGATAGAATTTCTTTGAAGGCTGGAGAACCAAAAAAATGGGGGTAGGAAAGGATAATAGCACAATAAAATCCAAAGGAGTTAGAACCACAGAAATGTATCTTGAATGTTCTCTCAGAAAAAGTACAATCTTGTCATATTACCACTGAACAGCAAATGCCAGGGCTGCCCTGATGCTCCTGCTGGCTAAGGTTGATGAAGGCTCCAAGAACAAACTCCCCATTTTCTGATTCCTAACTTTATTAACCTCATAATCAAAACTCCAGGATGGTGGAGCTGACCAGCTGAGCTAAGTTCACATGTGTAGCCCCTTGCTGCCAGAGTTACAGAAAAAGATCTGTTTTTTATAGATACAAGCAGCTTCTGCCACCAGTATTTCTTTATTTAGTAGAGCTATTGAGGAAACAAAAGAACACAAATTTTAAACAGTACAAAACAACCAGTAATTGTTAGAATTGAGAAGAAGTAAATGGGAGTGTATACATTGTATCGCTGTGTGTATTAACTGTCCATACAATTAGACAATTTTATATAATCTTACAAATATATATATTTAATCCAAAGAACTAAAGCTAGAAAAACTTAAAGATGAATTTGAATTGGTGTTTGGGATGGAGAGGGTAGAGGAAGGAATGGATGACTTTCATTATAAATTCTCTCCCACTTGACTTTGTCACATCCATGTATTTGATAAATTATAAACTTACTTTTAAAATAATGCATTCTGACCAGAGAATCATGAACTTATGCAAAATTAAGGGAGATTGAGCTAAACACTGCCCATTTCTAAGACTCTGGTTATAGATTTCATGATTCTGTGGTATTAGGGTTCCCAATCACACAGTACAGAATCCCACGTAAACAAACAGTCCCAAGAGCAGAATCTGTGGCAGTTTCTGGAAGACCCATCTTCTTATCTGACATCATTAGTTGGCAAGGAAACACGAATCAAAACTGCAGTGAGATACCACTTCACACTGCTAGTATGACTATAATCAAATAGTAAGAGAATAATAATGTGAGAATGTGGAACAATGGAACCCTCTCAAACTGCTGTTGAGAATGTAAAACAATTCAGTCACTTTGGATAACAGTCTGGCAATTTCCCAGATTGTTCAACAGCGTTACCATATGACTCAGGAATCATACTCCCAAGTTTATACTCAAGAGAAATGAAAATATATGTCCATGGAGGAACTTGTACAGGAATGTTCATAGCAGCATCACAGCCAAAAAGTGGAAAACCCAAATCTCCAACAACTGAAGAACAGATAAACAATTCATGGTATGTCCATACCATTGAATATATTTAAGTCCCATAAAGGAATGAAATATTGGTATGTGCTACAATATGGATGAACCTTGAAAACATTGTATAAAGTGAAAGAAGCTGGCCATATAAAACCTACATATTGCATAATTTCTCTTACATGAAGTAACTGGAGAAGTGAAAACTATAAACCAGAAAATAGATTAGTGACTCTCTTTAGGGTTTGAAGTTATGGGGGGTGGGAGGTAAATGTGATATCTAAAGAGTATGGAGCTTCTTTTTGAGGTAATATAAATATTCTTAAATTGACAGTAGTAAAAAAATTGACAGTAGTCATAGTTGAACAAATCTGCGAATACACTAAAAACTATTGAAGTGTATACTCTAAATGGGTGAATTGTGTGATGTGTGAATTTTATATTGAAAACATTATTAATATTAAAAATAAATATATTAAAAAAAACAGGAAAAAATGCCCTGTGGTGGGTCATGCGACATATTTCATGGAGAAGAAGATCAACTGGGAGTCCAGGCACTTGAGAAGAAAGTTGAATATTTTTCAGACTATACACAAGAAAAAGCAATCTAAAGGAGTAATTAAGCAGTTTATTAATGATTTGATTCTCACATACTTGTGAAAGTTTTAGAATGGAGTATTATGAATTTTAATTGAAGGCTTAGACTAAGTCAATTTCAAGGTGATACATATCATTGCCTGGGGTCCTGGTTTAAAGACAAGGCCCCCTGAAAGAGAGAAGAGTAGAGGAACCTGCGGAGTTTTGTGTTCTGGAAGGGAGTTGAACTATAAGAACTGTAAAAATATACAAAGATTTTTTTTTATTAATTAAATAAACTGATTCTCAGTTTATCTTATTAAAGTAAGAATAGCAAGGGGGTAATAATGGAAAGTTATTCTTGTAAAATGTTGAAATGTGTTACAAAGTCAAACAAAACTTTTTTTTATGAAAATACCACTTTTTTTGTGCTTCAGTGTTCTTGTATTATACAGATACCTGACTTAGTATTCATTTCTATATAAACTGAACAACATAAAAAAGTATAAACAAATCAGCAATACTGCCGGAAAATCCCTCCAAGCCATGAATCCTTATTAAAAATGTATGTTGGGATGACAAAAGTCTTAAATCAACGTACTCTGAAAATTGTTAACCGCAGTCAAGTGTTAACGTTTAAAGAAACAATAAAGAGCAAAGTGATGAAATAAAATTCATGAATTGAGAGGTCAGTGGAACTGAAGAGAAAATCTAGGACAAACTCAAGTATATATGGATATTTAGTTTTTTAGAGGACATTTTAAATCCATGGGAAAATAGGAATTAATCAACAAATGGCATTCAAACGATTGGGTAGTCATTTAGAAAAGAAATTAAGTTTTGATCTGTTTCTCATAATTCCAATATAAATTCTGGTTTGAGTCAAAAAATTTAAATGCATGTATACAAATACATAAATACTTTACATAATATACGTGATTGGTATATAGAGATAAATTTTAAAAGTTCAGTGCATAAAGAGGACAAAAAAATAAATAGAAAAATATATCAACAGAAAAAAGGAGCAACCATCAATACAGACAGCTCATCATGGAAGGAGAACACTTTGAAGATGTCTGATGGATTGAAAAGAAGAGAAGAGTTGGCTGGGAATTGAAACACGGAGAGAATATGGGAGAAGAAGAAGAACCACTTCCATCTAAGTAAAGGGCTCCTTCTTTCTGAGGTAATGACTCTTAATCCATCCTCAAAGAAGGTAGGTAGTCAGCCTCAACCTACCATTCCTAAGCAAAAAGGGGAATTTGGGAAGTAAGGATTGGCTCAGGAATACTGCAAATGAAAAAGTATTCTATTTATATGTTTTCATTACTTATAAATGCAGAAAGGTATACACACATTCTGTTCTTGTACCTGTGGTAGTTTATGTTTGTATATTTCAGTGTATATAATATTATATATAAGCTTCATTTTCTTCAATAACATAGCATAAAAATCTGCCAAGTACATTATCCAAATTTAGAGCTTTTTGATTTTTCATCCTTTTCCCCCTATAACAGTTGTGATTCCATATCTGTCTCTGGAACAACTAAGTGGTAAAAGATGCCACATACATTTAATTAAAAATAAAATGTTGCTTCTTTAAACGGTGAATGTTTTTTGAAAGTCACGTGTTTTCGGGATGTTAGCCATTCTATCTCAACGTGCATTTTTGTATTTCTAGTACCAGGGCTCATGTCTAGTGGTATGTTAAATGCTTTCCTGTCCTCTATTTATGCTGTTTTCCTGGCTCCTTTCACAGATTCAACACCTAAACTTACGGTCAAGTGGAGGGGTCTGTAAAATGTTGTCATTGCTGACACAAGGAAGCTGTGAGGGATGCCATCTGACATCGTTTGTGACAGTCTCACGGCAGGGGTCTGTTCACATTTTACTCTGAGGACACTGGTAAACCTTCAGAAAGTGGGGTGCTGGAGTCAACCTAATAGCTCCTCCCTTGATACCCAGTTTTAGAGATGCTGATTACTCTGACTTTTGTAGAGTGTAGAGGTTGTCTCCTATGTGAAGCTAGATTGGCTAGCTCTGAAACTACTAGTATTTGATCTTGAGCCTATTCTTTAACCTCAGTGTAATTCAGTTTCATCATTTACAAAATGTTACTGATTAGTTTGTTGGCATTATGTTTATGATTAATATTCATTAACATTATTAATATTCAAAACAGTCATGTGTTTAAAAGGCCTAGGGTGGTGTAAGATTAAGAAATATTATCTGTGTAAGAAAGAATGACAAAGCACTTAGCACCAGATAATCAAATCTGAATAAACAGATGAGACTGCCTAGGTGGGAAAGTCTCCACTAGCAGATTTTGGAACTTGAGTTTAGATTGCCATCTAAGCAGAAGCAGGGCAATTAAGAGAATGGTCTTCCGAATGTTCAGATAAAATTCTAATGTTTACCAGGGGTATGTGGCTTTAGACAAGTGGTTTGTAATTAATTTAACTGTTAACTTTGTGGTTATTATGTCCCAACTATAGCAACAGATGCTGGGAATAGAGAGGTGAATGAAAGAGAGAACATCTCCCTCTTTCCCAGAGCTTACATTCTAGATGAAGACTTTGTGAGATATCTAAGATTCCAGTGATTTGGGGGCTTGCCATTCCTAATCCCAAAGCTTCAACCCTGGCAGATCTGTACACACTGTAATGCTGTCTCGCATCTGTGAATTTGGACAAGGGTACTAGCTATCTCTCTTTGCTTTTGCATAGTTATGGAAAGGATTACTTGCCGATCACTCTGATGCGGAGCAAAATGTAAAGGAACCAGGGAGGGAATGTATTCATATGATGGGCATTAAGAAAAGGAAAGACTCTACACAGTGGAATTCCCTTATCAAAATAATTTATATTCTATTTAACACATATTAGGGGAACTAATATACAGAGATGCACAAGCCAGGATCTCTGGCTATGAGGAACTCAGAGACTAGTCAAGTTATAACTTAGCATGCTCACCCTGGCAGACATACAGACAAAGGAAAGTATTATAGAGACACACAGAGTAGAACTTCTCTTTTTAAATCAGGAAGACAGATGGGAGTAACACAGAGAATTATATGTGAAGCGAAGGAACAGAAGTATAGGGATTCTTGGGCTAAGACGGAGCATGGAACCTTTTAGATAGTGACAACTTGTGCAAAGCATCATACACGAAATGCCAGGTGAACTTCAAAATGATGAGAATGTAAAGTGACCCACACTCCTTGTTTGTTTGTTTGTTTACATCCAAATGCTTCCTTAGATTTTTTTTTAATTTAATTTTTTTTCAGTGTTCCAAAATTCATTGTTTATGCACCACACCCAGTGCTCCATGCAATACCTGCCCTCCTTAATACCCACCACCAGGCTCATCCAACCGCCCACCCTCCCAACCCCCTTGTTTTACCAAACGCCTGACCCCATACAACTCCAACTGTTTACAACCTCATCAAAAGGAATTAGCTGAATTTGATTAAAGCATGACAGTGAGTTAGAGAATAAACAGCTAAATCTGGAAACTTCAGTTAGGCCCAGATTATGAAGTTGGAGCATTCCACTTTTAAGAGTGGGGAATCTTGTCTTTCATGGAACAGGATGTCTTAGAAGGTACATAAGCTGAGAAGTAAAGACCTTAGAACTGATTTGGGAGCTACAATCCTGGTAGCAACCTGCTTCATAGAGAATTAAAGAGATTGAAGTCAATATAACCAGATGCTGATGCAAGTGTTTAAAAGAGAGAGGTGAAGTCTTGGGAAGGTCCTATTTTATTTATTTAATCCATATTCATTGAGCATCTATGTTGTGCCAGGCATTTTCTGTTTTCAGAGATTTAGCTAAATAAAATCTCTTCCCTACTGCAACTTCTATTTTGGCGATCCGAAAACTAAGAGACATCTAGCATCTGATATGTGTGTAGGAAATGCTATTAAATGAATGAATAGAAGGTTTGTATTAATTCAAGGAGATAGAGAATGACTAAGATTGAATGAATATTGAAACCTTAACCCAGATGTGGAATATACTAGGCACATTTACTATCATTGGAGGAGAAATAAAACTAAATACATTTCTATGCCTCCCTTCAGGACATTACTGTCTAAAAAACCAGGAGGTAAGGTGTGTGTATGTGAGAGACAGAGAGCTATACAAAGTCAGAGAGAGACAGAAGAGAGGAGAGAAGGAATGAATTAGCAACTTAACCACGTTGAAATGTTAGTGCCAAATAAAGGACCTAGAATGTTCTCTAGTGCTTCAAACTGGGTAAGAGAGCCATATGCTAAGAAGGAAGTTTCGAAGATGAAATAAGATTTAAATGGTGATCGGGATTAAATGATTACAGAAGCTACAGATGGGAAAATGCATACCAGATGGGAGAACAATTGTGATCAAAATACATGTGGGAAATGTGGGGAATAACCAAGTCCATTCTTGGGGCAGCAGAAGGAAGCTAGTCTGGGGAAAGAGGATTCCAGAGAGAACTGCTGAAAATGAAATAGGCAAATTTCAAAGCTGGTGTTGATGAAGAGACTTTCTTCCTCATAAACCCTGCTGAAATCCTCCCCTTTCTTTATTCTTAGACTGAGAGAAAGCAGACTGTGACTGTGTCCTAGAGGAGAGAAGAAGATTTTCTCAGCTCTCTTAAGGTCCCTGGCTGGGTCTGCAAAACAAACTGTTAAAGAGAAATTAACAGGAGGAAAGCATATATATTTATTTAATTTATTTAATATAAATTTTATGTGAGGAAGGCCTTTGAAAGGAAATAAAGACCTGATGAAACAATTAGACCCGAGTGCTTTTATGCCAGGTGGGATGCACAGTTGGCAGTTGTGGAACTATATGATGGGGAAAGAATATGAGCCACATGTAGTAAACTGAGGAAACCACGAGGCCTGTTAGTTCAGGTTTTTCTCTCTCCTGTCAGAGATAAGGATGTTCCTTTCCTCCCAGGAAAGGCATGGGGAGGATACCTCTCACTGAGCGTCTTAGGACCTGCTTCAGAGAAGGACAGAGGGAGGTCAGAGAGCTCTTCCTGCTTCCACCATTTTCTCAAACTCCTTCAGCTGCGAAAGTACCACAGTTGAGGTAGTGTGTTCTGAAACCAGCCAGCCCTAAATGGCATCATGCATCAGCCTCTGCCATCCTTTGCTGTTTGGCAACCACTACATCCTTGGTAGCTGATATGTAGAGTCTGTCGTTATGATGTCGCCAAACAAAATGTGGGACTACACAGAGACCAGTTACATCTGGATTCATAAACAACAGATACATTTTTTTAAGATTCATTTATTTATTTGAGAGAGAGAGAGAGAGCGCGAGAGAAGGAGACAGCAATCAAGGGGAGGGGCAGAGGGAGATAGAGAATCCCAAACAGACTCCAAAGGCAATGCCGAGCCCAACTTGGGGCTCAACCTCATGACCCTGAGATCATGACCTGAGCCAAAACCAACAGTCAGACACATAACCGACTGAGCCACCCAGATGCCCCAACAGATGCACTCTTCATTTTAAGTCTGTCTCATGAAATATTTAGGACATTCTTACACTGAAAAATATCCGTTGATATTGAATTTCAAATTTAAATTCAAATGTAACCTGATATTTTGTATTTTCATTTCCAGAATCTGTGAACTTCTCTTAGAATTATGAAAGAAATTGGACTCTGAGCAGTTCTTACCCTGTTCGTTCTAAGGATTTCAAATGAGAAGTTGAGGATCTGTGATATCCCTGTTTAAATTAAGCCCATGTAATGTTTCACTTGTGTGAAGGGAAACTTATTTCTCCATAGGAGTTATCACTGTGTAAAACTTTGGACAGTATTGTTTAGTTGCAAAGGCAGGGGAAAAAAATCAAAGAGAAAGAGAACAGTTGTCCCCCCACCCCCCACCACCCCATTTCAGAGAGAAATGATGTACAAATGTCAAGTGCCTTCTGTGACTGCCAGTTCCTCTTCTCAGGGTGGGCTGAGCACATGAAGGGGTTAAGCTGCCTTTAGCCCTAGGACTCCTATTTACTTTAATGGAAATCACTTTTCCAAGGCACCCTGCTGGTTCTGAAAAACCAGGTTAAAGGTCATCCTGCGACTCCCAAGAATAATAAATTTGCAATTTGTACTTTTCTGACCTCTAGAAATATTTTTAGGTGTTTGAGGCCAAAGAAAACAAAGCAGTGCTTTGAAAGGACTGGGGAGCTATCAATTGATCAATTTAAGTGGGATTATCTGATAATTGGGTAAATACATTGTTATTGATGTCCAGAAGGAGGAATATGTGCCAAGAAAACACTAATGCCTAGGCCTAGATTTATCTGCTAATCCTTGAAGGAGGCAGTTTACTGAGGACATGAGTAATTGCTCTGCTAACAGATTTATTCTTCCTTTAAGCCCCATTTGGGGCTTAAATCCCCTCCCCTCTTTCCAGCAGTTCCAAATGTGGCCTGAGTCTGACTGCCCACAGTGTTAAACTTTGCAGCCCTTCTTAGGCATGTTCAGACTCCAGTTTCTTTGATTTGACATGCGCTGCTCTAGCAAAAGACTAGCGCTCCAGCCAGATGTGCTTTTATGCAAGTGAACTTTGAGGAATTTTACATTTGATTGAACAACTGGAAAAGACTTGCTTCTTCTCTTTAGCTGTATTTTTAACCAGATTACTTTTAAATAGAGCCTTAATGACAATATGGCTCAGTGGGAAAAGGCCAGGACGGGAAACCAGGAAACCAATGTTTTAATCTTGACTCTGTCTGTAATTAGCTTTGTGACCTTGATTAATCTTATTACATTGTCTAACTCTTTTGGCCTCTAACTTCTCATTTGTGAGTCAAGGGAATACAGCTGAGATTGCTTCCAGCTCGAACTATCAATGAAGGGATAAAAGTAATTGATCTGTATTTTGTGTTGAGCATGTAGACCCAACTACCAGAATTTTTTTATGATTTTCCTTTCTGTAGTCTTTTATAAAGATATATGTTGTCTCTACAACACGAATGCTACTTGGGCTTTCTTGAAATTTCTGCTGAGAGAGGTAAGACAGTTGCAGAGAGCAGGATAATTACTTATCCAAAAAAAAATCTATGTAGAATTTTCCTGTGATTATTACACTATTCTGAAATCCTACTATATCCAACTCATTTTAAAACCAAGGTCATTTTATTAAAATGAATTCCAAATCCAAATATATAAAAGTATGTGTTTATATAGTCAAAACAACATATATTTAAATATTTCCCTATATTCTCTTATGTAAATAGTTATATCTTTAAGATTATAAAATAATATTCTCTCATGATTATCCTTTCTTTTCATGGATTTCTTGATCTGTTTGGGCAGATTTCATGCCTTAACTCCATAGCCAACATTTCCAGAAACTTCTACGATTAAAATAGGCAGTACTCAATTTACAATCTCTTAATTTTTATTTATATGTTTATTTATTTAACTCTAAATTGGGTTTATTCTATTTGGAATCTTTAAAGCCATCTTCATCTTCAAGGACAGAGTTAGTACCATGATGTTGAAGGTTCTTTTTCAGCATATATCTTATTTGTGAACAAAGGACCCTGGCAAGATTCACATTTATTTTGAGAAAAATCAACAACAACCTGTCAGACAATCTATAAAAGAAAGAAAGAATAATCATCCCAGGTTCATTTAAAATACCTTAGAGAACATATTAGTTATAGAGAATGTATTAGTTACGGTGTATGCTAAGCTTCTCAAGAAATATGAGGTAAGGAATACTGTGGATCAAATAAAATAGAAATTTCTGTCCCTAACAACTAGGTTAGCAGAAAGCATGAGCAGAAGTCATGGTTGTGGTGAAGCAGCTAGGCATATGCAGAGAGCAGGTAAAAGGAAACTTGTCAGAAGCCAAGGCTGTGGTCATCATTAAAAGGGAGTATGTATTTCATGAGGTCATCTAAAGGCCTATGTTCCTTTGTCCTGTTGCTCTGCATTCATTAGAATGTTCCATCTACTTGGGTCATCACTGGGTGGCTTTCATTCCAGTCACACATTTCTCCAGCTGAAAAATATAGAGTCAGCAGCTTCTTAATACATAAGTGACTCAGAAGTTTCAAACATCACTCTGCTCATGTGTCATTGCAAAAGCCGCCTCACATGGTCACTCCTAACTACAAGGGAGGCTGGGAAATGTAATCTGACTGGATGGCCATGCGATATGCTTTTATCAAAAGTTCTATTACTACAAAAGGAAGTGGAGAATGAATATGGGGGGGCTTTTGGCAGTCTCTCCTACAGAATATCATAGTCTAATATTTCTTCTTTTTTTTTTCTAAGACCTATCTATTTTAGAGAGACAGAGAGAAAGGGGGCTGCCAGAGGGAGATAATCTTCAAGCAGACTCCCCACTGAGCTCAGAGCCCAATTCAGGGCTCCATCCCACCATCCATAAGATCATGACCTGAGCCAAAACCAAAAGTCAGACAATTAACTGACTGAGCCACCCAGGCATCCCTCATGGTCTAATATTTCTATTTCTAAAGATCCCGCTAACAGTAGACAAAACATTTTATAATAATTCCATATGAGCAATTCAGTGGCAGTATTGTAGCCAATGAGGTTTATCCGAGGCGCGATTATTGCTAATTGAAAACTTTTCCCAAAAAATCTTAGTGATAATGTTTGAAACACTAGTTTTAAACTTTCAGTTCATGGAAAAAAAATATATAAGGACAAATACAAATACAAAAACTTTCTTGCCAATATGAAACACTCCAGTCTAAAAGGAGGTTTATTTTAGGATAGTCTTCTCAATGTTGCCACATCTTGAATTCTTCTTGAAGGCATTTTCAAGCTCAGACACAGATACGACTACATTTGTGGATTTGGATTGAGACAGTCTACCCTAACAGGGCAGATGTTAGAAATATCTTAAAGATTAGAAACTTATTGGTCCTTAGAACAGGAAAGAACCCAGCTCTAGATATAATAATTTATTTCTCATTTAATTTATCATAGTCTTATAATGATTTGTCATAGTCTTTCTCATAGCATCCATGTTCATCTCTGTGTATACTCCCCAAACCGTTTCCCTCTGAGCAGTCTTTACTTAGATTCAATAATACAGATTGTAGAGAGAACTAGTCAAGTTCATTGAAACGGAAAACACAGAACAGAGGTCTCTCTGTTGACCATCTCGTGCTAACTGGCCAAGTTATGGAGTGACTGGCTCTGGGTCAGGTGTAATTTCCAGAATAATTCAGGGCCACTTCTGTGATATCATAGTCTAACAGAATCCTTAAACAGGTGGCACTTTTATCTGGAAAGCAAAGGTGAACATTCCACATACTGTGATTAGTAAAGCAAGTGTCATGTTTAATTTTATATATCTTTGATTTTTTTTAAATTTTTTATTTTTTATAAACATATATTTTTATCCCCAGGGGTACAGGTTTGTGAATCACCAGGTTTACACACTTCACAGCACTCACCAAAGCACATACCCTCCCCAATGTCCATAATCCCACCCCCCTTCTCCCAAACCCCCTCCCCCCAGCAACCCTCAGTTTGTTTTGTGAGATTAAGAGTCACTTATGGTTTGTCTCCCTCCTTGATTTTAAGGCACATGATCATTTATGTATTTACAACATACAAAACCATGCTGCTGCTTAAAACACAATTTAGTTTGACAGAAGGTGAAGAGTGAAAACCTGGTGCATCATGTGACTGAGAAGACAAAGTAACCACATTGTTTGTAATAATAGAGATGATAACCAGCAATTGTTAAGCACATATGTGATAGAGATGATTTTTAGGTGATTTGCATGAATTAAATAATTATCGTAACCATTGTTATGAAGAATACATGTTATTAAATATAACCAATTGAAAATCTCATTTACCTCTCTGGAGGTAATCACTTATACTTAAAACAAAACAAAACAAAACAAAACAAACAAACAAACAAACAAAAAAACAGGGGACACTTGGGTAGCTGAGTAGGTTAAATGTCCTGTTCTTGGCTTCAGCTCAGGTCATGATCTCGGGGTGGTGGGATGGAACACTGCATTGGACTCTGCAGTCAGCGGGGAGTCTGCGATTCTCCCTCTCCCTTTGCCTCCCCCACCCTGCCTCAAATAAATAAATCTTTAAAAAGCAGGGAAGCACACTACCTCACATAGCACACCATGTATTTTTGGAAACACTGAATCCATTTGTTTATTCTTTTTCAGTCTTATTGAGATATAACTGCTTTGTGACATTGTATTAAAGTATGTGACAAAATGATGTGACATATATATTGCCAAGTGATACCACAATAAATTTAGTTAACATTCATCCCCTCACAGTTATAGTTTTTTGTTTTGTTTTGTTTTGTTTTTTTGTGGTGAGAATTCTTTTAAGATTTACAGCCTTAGCAACTTTCAGATATACAGTATGGTACTGTTAACTGTAGTCATCATATTATACCTTCAATTCTCAAAGATTATTTTTCTTATAACTGTGAATGTATGCCTTTTGGCCACCTTCACCTACTCCCCTAATCCTCAGCCCCCACTCTGGCAACCACTAGTCTGTTCTCAGTTTCCAGGAGTTTGTTTTTTCAGATTCCACATATAAATGAAGTCTTACAGTATTTGTCTTTCTCTGTCTAACATAATTCACTTAGCCTAACGCTGCCAGGGTCCATTCATGTAAATGTCAAGATTGTCTTTTTTTTTTTTTTTTAAACAGAGAAATAATAGTCCATTGTGTATGCATGCTACATTTTTTAATCCATTTATCTTTTTTTTTTTAATTTTTTAAAGACTTCATTTATTTGACAGAGAACAAGAAGTGGAAACAACAAGCAGAGGGAGAGGGAGAATCAGGGTCCCTGCCAATCAGGGAGCCCAACATGGGGCTCCATCCCAGGAATTTAAGATCATGACCTGAGATGAAGACAGACACTCAACTGACTGAGCCACCCAGAAGCCCCTCTCCATTTATCTGGTGATGGACATTTAGGTTGTTTCCAGGTCCTAGCTATTGGAAGTAATCTTGCAATGATCATAAGGGTGCAGATATATTTTCAAGATAGTAATTTTGTTTCCTTCAGACATGTACCCAGAGGTAGAAATGCTGTATGATATGGTACTTCTGTTTATTATTTTTTGAGCATCTTCCATAATGTTTTCCATAGTGTCTGTAAAAATTTGCGTTCCCACCAATAGTCCATAAGGTTTCTTTTTTCTACTTCTTTGCCAACACTTGTGTCTTTTGTTTTTTTGACAATTACCATTCTCAAAGGTATAAAATGATATCTTACTGTGGTTTTTCTTTGCATATCCTCAATAATCAGTCATGATGAGCACCTTCTCACATACCTGTTTACCATCTGGATGTCTTCATTGGAAAAATGTCTATTTTGTTCCTCTGTCCATTTTTAAATTGGATTTTTTTTTTTGCTATTGAGTTGTATGAGTTCTTTATATCTATCATATGTTTACCCCTTATCAGATATATGATTTCCAATTATCATCCTCTATAGATTGCCTTTTCATTTGTGGATGCTTTCCTTTGCTGTGCAGAAGGAAAAGATTTTACTTGATCAGTCCTGCTTGTTTATTTTTGCTTTTTTTGTTCTTGCTTTTGGTGTCGAATCCAAAAAATCATTGCTGAGATCTATACCAAATAGATATCCCCTATGTTATCTTCTAAGACCATTCATTTTTGAAGGCTTTATTTTTTTAGACAGTTTTTCCTCAAGCTGAGTAAGTATTCTTACCAGTACGTTTTTAAGAGTACTGCTTTTATTCCTTTAATGAGTAAAGTATCCCAGGTAAAATACTTAAAATCTGCCATCATGCCACTCTTCAAACCCTCTCTGCAATAATCCTGCCTAGACCTTACAGACATTTTTCAGATAACACGGCAGCCTGACTCATTGTGATTCTTTTTACCCTCTTCCAATCAGGATCTGTTAAAACCTCTAGCTGCTATGTAAAGCTGGGTATGGAAGCCTCATGCAGGGCTGGCTGACTGCCTGAAAGACTAGTCCTATCTCAGGGGTTATCCTAGAGCTCTACTATTCAGTTGTGTGCTATAGGGACTCAGATTACAACCATCTTTCAATAACTCAAGTTGCTTGAGTTGTAGAGGCCACAACAGAATCTGTAGTATATCAATCATCTTGATAAATGTTATAAATATATTTCTAACCTACACAAATTAGATGGGCTAAAAATAGTGAAGTCACTGTTACCTGTGGCTGTCCATCTGCATGGCAACAGAAAACAAAAAAAATATAAAACATAACTTTGAAACTAAGGAGTTATAACCTTTGAATTAATTAGAAAAAATTATGCATGCAGATCCAAAGGTACCAGGAGGCTTGGAAATGTTTTACTTAAATTAGTCTTGTATGAGGTACGTCATAATGAAGGGGGAAGTAATCTATGTTTCAAAGCCTCTGAAATTGAGAAAATAAACTCAGAATTAGGTGATATGGATTATTTGTCATAATAAATGCCACCCAAATTGTTATATCTTTTTCTTAGCCTCAAATTCCTCTTTTATGATCAACAAAATAATTCTGCTCTATACTTAACAATTCCACAACCAGTTAATGACTCATTAAAATTTTATCATTTTGGTGACATGTTATTTAACCTGGCCTCCTCAAGAGGCTGGTCCAGTGATTACAGGAATAACTAGCAAATGTTTAATCACCCACTTTATTATCTTCCTATTAATAATAAATATCAGGAGATATATATATATATATATATATATATATATATATATATAGCTGTATTGCTAGTTTAAGGTTAGCATAAAAACGGGGTGCCTGGGTGGCTCAGTGGGTTATAGCCTCTGCCTTCGGCTCAGGTCATGATCCCAGGGTCCTGGGATCGAGCCCCACATTGGGCTCTCTGCTCAGCAAGGGAGCCTGCTTCCTCCTCTCTCTCTGCCTGCCTCTTTGCTTACTTGTGATCTCTGTCTGTCAAATAAATAAATATTAAAAATAAAATCTTTAAAAAAAGATTAGCATAAAAACTTAAAGGTTGCAATATTAGAATGCTAATTTAATTTGAACAGTATCACGGTTTTTGGAACAACAGCTAGATATAACTACAAGACAATATAAATCCCTGTATTTCAAGCTAGAAGAACTCATTGATAAATTTGATAATGCTCAATTAATGTCATCTTCATGGAATCTGGAATCCTTCTAAATAGCACTATTTCCTTAGAGTGTTGCACAGTGTTGTCTTTTGGATGATTTGTGACCTCCAGTATTTGAGAAGTTAGCTGTTAAAATATCTGTCTCATTATGTCACACATACAGGGGCTCCAAACAAGCATTATCCCTCTAAAAACATCTATTTACCTGCTTAGTTACCTCAGTCTCCTGATTATTAAATGCGGATGGTAACAAGACTGAATTCTGAGTAAATATGTATGGTTCTTTCTGGTGTCTTTGAGAAAATGAGGCATTATCATGTTTACATCTAAGAAAAAGGGTTACTACTAATAATCTGCTCAGACATGAAGGATTTCTGTAATCACAGCCCACCCTTTGCATTGGTCAGATATCCTTTTGGTCAAACAGCAGGTATTTTCTTAAGTACCTGCTATGTGTCAGGCACTGATCTTTAGCCTGAAAATGCTCAGCTTGGACACTGGTGTGGCATACATTAGAGATGCACTGGCCTGTAAGACACACCTCCCATGTGCAACACACGTTATACCCGCTGTTGCTTCATTTTCCTCTGGCACTCAAGACAGACTATCAAGATGTAACTGAGTATTGTTGTTATACAAATAATATTGAAAATTGACCTTACTGTAACTTACATGACATGAGTATCAGATACTTAAAATCTTATTAGTAATGAATTGCTCATGTCACGACAAGACTGACTAACATGTCAAACTCCACTGCTCATAACCAAAGTTTTCTGAATCCTTTAAGTCCAAATGAACTTCTCATGGTCTCTCTATCTGTACCATTTTCATTCTTGCCCCTGTGACCCTGATGAATGTCATTCTTCATCCTAAGCCTCCTTACTCTCTGTGACAAGAATCCAGTATCTATCCATCCTTCCAGTCACAATTCAAACCTTCTCTTATTTTCCTTAACCTTCCTCCAATCATTTCTGCAAGTGAAATCTGCTCATTCATTGAATTCCCATTTTAAGTATTTATTGTACATCTATAATGTATAAAGCATGCTCTGACTGCCCATTTGATTTGTATCAACCAGCACGACTTAAATATGTTTAATAGGGTTTTCTCTATTTCTGTATTGAAATGCTAGCCTTACTTTTTAAAAACCATAATGGAAAGGAGCCATACATGTCTTTCTTTCAGAGTACATAGCATAACTTAAGAAATATATAGCACTTCATGTTGGTAGATTGGTTTATGCTGATGATAGTGTTCTCTGGCCATCCATGCTGATATGTCTAAAAGGTAATTTAAGGTGAGAATCTCAGCAGCACTTAGGAGATTAGAAATGCAGAATTTTGGAAATAATCTCAAACCTACTGAATCAGTGTTGTATTTTTAAAAGACCCGCAGGTGATTCTCAAGTATATTAAGTTTATGGAGCACCGATAAAACTGAATCTCAAAAATTTTAAATTTTACAATATTCATGATATATAGAATATTTACTACTCGGGACACAGAATATTTACAGCATTTGCTTACTGGTATTATAAAAAATAACTCTTTGCCACTCAAGTTCTTTCAAGATATGTCTCCAAAGGAAAAAGAAACAAAAGCGAAGATGAACTTTGGGGGCTTCATCAAAATCAAAAGCTTCTGCACAGCAAAGGAAACAGCCAAGAAAACAAAGAGGCAACCCACGGAATGGGAGAAGATATTTGCAAATGACAGTACAGACAAAAGGGGGATATCCAGGATCTATAATGAACTCCTCAAACTCCACACACACAAAACAGACAATCATATCAAAAAATGGGCAGACATTTCTCCAATAAAGACATACAAATGGTTATTAGATACATGAAAAAATGTTCATCATCATTAGCCATCAGGGAGATTCAAATTAAAACTTCATTGAGATTTCACCTTACACCAGTTAGAATGGCCAAAATTAGCAAGACAGGAAACAACATGTGGAGAGGATGTGGAGAAAGGGGAACCCTCTTACACTGTTGGTGGGAATGCAAGTTGGTCCAGACTCTTTGGAGAACAGTGTGGAGATTCCTCAAGAAATTAAAAATAGAACTTCCCTATGACCCTGCAATTGCACTCCTGGGTATTTACCCCAAAGATAGAGATGTAGTGAAAAGAAGGGCTATCTGTACCCCAATGTTTATAGCAGCAATGGCCACGGTCACCAAACTGTGGAAAGAACCAAGACGCCCTTCAACGGACGAATGGATAAGGAAGATGTGGTCCATATACACTATGGAGTATTATGCCTCCATCAGAAAGGAGGCAACATGGACGGGACTGGAAGAGATTATGCTGAGTGAAATAAGTCAAGCAGAGAGAGTCAATTATCATATGGTTTCACTTATTTGTGGAGCATAACAAATAGCATGGAGGACATGGGGAGTTAGAGAGGAGAAGGGAGTTGGGGGAAATTGGAAAGGAAGTTGAACCATGAGAGACTATGGACTCTGAAAAACAATCTAAGGGTTTTGAAGGGGCTGGGGGGTGGGAGCTCGGGGTACCAGGTGGTGGCTATTATAGAGGGCACGGATTGCATGGAGCACTGGGTGTGGTGCGAAAATAATGAATACTGTTATGCTGAAAATAAAAAATAAATTAAATGAGAAAAAATAAAAAAAATTAAAAAGTCACACACACACACACACACACACACACACACACACACACACCTCTTTGCCAAAAACAAAAATCTAAAGGGAAAAGGATTATATCCTGTTATTAATCCCCTCTTTTAAATATTAGTAAGCTTGTCATATCAGTATTATACATGCACTGTATAACAGTGTGCAATATATTCTTGTATCAATGTGAAGACTAATGTGTAAAAATGATGAATTGTCAAAAGGCACAAGGCCAGTGACTTACATGTTGGATTTTAACTAGTTAATCTGTTACATTTTAATATACTTGGAAAGCCTATAAAGTACATAGTATTTTAGTGATGAAGAAACTGAAGTCTAAAGTGATAACTAAATGTTCTTTCAATCATTAAAGCAAATAAATAATCAGAGATTCCTACATAATATCTCTGTTATTTGACACCATGCTCTTAGGCATGGTATTCAGGGATCACAACCTCCCATAGAACAGATTACCAAAGATGCTAAATAGAGAATAAGCATGGCAAGTCCAAGGAAGTCAAAGAAGTTAAATTTGGAAAAAACATGGTGGAAAGTAATGTATATTGATGTTGAAAAGGAGGCAAGCTTCATTTCATGGGCCAAGTTATAAATGTTTTTTTTTTTTTCTCAAAATAGTACTGAATCATTTTAAATAAGAATGTGATATAAATACATGTTTTGTATTTGAACAGACTACTCTAGGAGCATTATGGAGAGCATATTAGAAAATAGGGTGAATGCAAGAAGGCTAGCTAATATTTTATTGTTGAACTCTAGGCCAAGATTAATGGCAGCTTGGATTAGGGGATTCATCATTAAAAACGTGGAGATAAGCAATTGAATTTGAAGATGAGAATTAAATCAATGAGAATTGGAGATAGATTTGGTATGTTGAATAAAGTTAAAAACAAGTCTCAAAGAAGAGTTTAAGGTCTCTTGTCTGATGTTTGAATAGATCAAGTCATTATTCACTGAGATAAGAAGCCCTAAAATAATAATTGGTAACAGACTCTGAAAAGACAATATTGAGTTTAAGGTTCATTTGATCAATTAAAGTTGAGGAGATACTTGAAAATATAGGCCAGGTCTTAGGGGAACTTAGAGCTAAACATATTAGATTATGAATTGTTTGTGTATAGAATGGAAAGTATCGTAGTCCTCAGATTGAATGTTGAGTAATGCCAACACTAATAAGCCTGCGACAGAGAAGGAGAAGTAGCAGATACAAAAGGAGGCAGGATAACATATCACCTTAGAGACCAAGGGAAAGGCAGCTCTTTCAGTAAGGAAGACCTGTGTAAAATTAAGAACTGAAATATGTCCACTGGATTGAACAATATGGAGGTCACTGGGGATTGTATTGAGAGCTATTTTGGAAGAACATTGGGAACAGAAGCTAGAATTGAATGGATTTAATAGTAAATGAGATGTGAGTAAATTGAGATATTATATATGGAAAATTCCTCCCAGAAGTTTGTTGATGATGAAAAGGAAAGGCATTGAAGTAGGTAGAAGATAGGATATAAAAATGGGATTTTTTTTCATTGTATACTTAAGATGAGAGATATATGGGAGTTTCTATATGCCTGTGGGAAGAAAGAAAAAGAAAAAGAAAACTAGAATATGTATATGTGTACGTGTGTGTGTGTGTGTGTGTGTATACACACACATATATTACACATACACACACATGGCAAAAGGAAAAACTGTTCTTGAATGACTCCTGAAAAAGAGAAGGATTAGGGAAACAAGCCTAGGTTTTTTGGATTGCTTCACTCTACCAGAGATGTTATGTGCTGCACAGAAATGGCCACTGGCTTGATATGGTTTGTAACATACTTTGGTTGATCTGCATTCACTTCTATAGCTTTTGGTGTGTCTGATTTATGAATAGTAGCAATTCATTACAGTTTTTCAGTGGGCTGTGCGCCACGCACACACATAACCTACAATGTTTTGTTTTGAAATAATTTTAGGTTTTAGAAATTAAAAATTAATAGAGATTTCCCATATACAATCCATCTAGCTTCTCTTGATGTTAACATTTCACACACTGAAATTGCACCTACCAAAACTAAGAAGTTTATATATATGGTATCCTTTACAAATCACAAAATAATGTGTGGTTATTTTAGAGGTGAAAAAAAAATCGCAAGTTCTACAGTTAAAAGTTTGTTGGGGTTCCTGGATGGCCCAGTGGGTTAAGACTCTGCCTTTGGCTCAGGTCATGGTCTCATGGTCTCAGGGTCCTGGGATCAAGCCCCGCATCAGGCTCTCTGCTCAGCAGGAAGACTGCTTCCCCCCTCTCTCCCTGCCTACTTAAGATCTCTGTCTGTCAAATAAATACATAAAATCCTTAAAAAAAGAAAAAGGTTTGTCTAAAAGACCTAAAATTCTAACCTCTGTATCAGTGTTTTCAAAATGTCAATGTATGGACTGCTGTTGGTTTTTAATGATGTTTCTAAAAAACAAAACAAAACAAAACAAAAAAAAACAGCAAATTTATTCTATTAAAGGTCTGGTCTTTATTCTGAGGTTTATTTTTATTCCCTCTTTTGAATGTGAACTCATGCATACACACACACACATGAAATAGTACTGAGAATTGATAGCTTTTCTTTAATACTGTTTAATTGATAAATATTGGCAATAATGTGCTGGACACATTCACTTTTTTTTAAAAAACTGCCTTGAAAATCCCCATAATTTGGACACCATTTGGTTTAGCTTATCTTCTGATCCAGCATCATTTCAGAGCACATAATGACTCTAAAGGATGGTTCTGGGGTATGACTGCATATTTTTGTGTGAGCATGTGTTTGTGGAGAGAAAACATATTGTGTAAAGATATATCTGAATGGTATTCCACAAGACTTCTAAGTCCGATGCCAACTTGTTAACTCTCCTAAAACTATGGGCTATAAAAACAAGAATTGTGACTGCAAACAGTAAAAACTCAGCAATATTTATTTAATAGGTGAATAAATAAATGCATTGTTTTCAGGGTTTTTTGTTTATTGGGATGGAGAGTGGCATACTTGATTAGCTAGGGATCAGGAAAATTTGCCCAATTCCCTCTCTGGCAAGGTCACTTATAGTACTCTCCAGGAAGAATTCAGGAATGAGAAACCTTCATCTGTTAACACATGATACAATACATTTTGTGTACATAGAATTCTACTGCAGGTGACAGGAATATAGTAATCCTCAAAAAGAAAGAAGTTTCCTAATAATGACACGTTCTGCAGGGTGAACAGATAAATGCTCATGAATTTCCCTTATCCATCAAATGAAGCAGTCTTAGAAAATTAACCCTGTGCAGTTTAAGAGAGGAAGGCTAAAATCAATTTACTTCTTGGAAGTGCTCAGAAATCCATCATTTCCTATCAAAATTATGCTACTTATCTCTGAAGAATTGCCAATCCCATAGCTGAAGAAGGTTGTGGCTTACTATGCTGAAAAGTGATTGTTTAGTTGATTATATCCAAGGCCTTTGAAAGACTGAATTATCAAGTTCCTCTTCTTCTTCTTCTTTTTTTTTTAATCATATGTGATCACTAGACTCCCTTCTATATGTGTTTTTGTTTTCCTCTAAAGTTTCTCATAACTGATGATTACCAGGTTATTTGTGTATGGCTAAGAAGTCCTTTGTTCTATAATCATCTTTTCCTTCTGGCCTGATTTAGTTAATGTTTGCAATATCACATTTTATCACCATGGAGATAACTGTAATGTGACAAATATTAGAACAAATCAAATAGGAAGAGCATGATTAGAAAGCAGAATTAATTTTGTTTAAGTGAACAGCCTCACAGTAATTAACTATATATGTATATATCAGTTGGTTTAAAATAAGTATTTTTTAAAGATTTTATTTATACATTTGACGGAGAAAGAGAGTAAAAGCAGGGGGAGCGGAGGCAGAGGGAGAAGCAGGCTTCCTGCTGAAAAGGGAACCCAATGTGGGACTTGATCCCAGGACCCTGGAATCATGACCTGAGCCAAAAGCAGACACTTAACCAACTGAGACACCCAGGTGCCCCTAAAATGTATTTTTTAGAACATACTCACTTCTTTTCACTAAAAAAACCTTTTAATCATATGGCATTTATGCGTATCCAAGTATAGATTCCTCTTAGAATCTATTTTGTATTTTACTTTTTTCACTTAGTGACACAGCTCTACTTTTTTAGTAGAGTTAGTCTTTTCTTAAAGATTTTCCTTTAAAATTCTAAATAAGCACAGGAAATTGACATGTAAGTGTACATTTGGAATTGCTTCTGAACCTGCTGAGGTAGTATGATATATTAGAGAATATTAGGGAAGACTTGAGTTTCAGTGTTAGCTCCACCATTCACTAGATTTACTAGTTTTATAATTTTCAGAAAATCCTTTTGTATATGAAAATCAGATTAAGCTACCTGATTATATCTATGGAGCACAGAGACTATAATTCTCATAAATACTACATTCTGTGTGTTTTACTTCTGGGTTGAGAGAGGAAAAACAAAATCCAATTATGTTCCTCCATTCTCTCCCTATTTCCTGCCACGGAGATGATAGATTCTGATCAATCCGAGTCCTTGAATGGCCATGTGGATCAGATCACGTGGAGATATAGGGTGAGTACGTTTCAAAGCATCATGGATGCATAGGGTAAGTAAGAGACAAATCTTTATTATATGAAGCCACTGAGGTTTTGGATTGCGTTTGATATAGTTTATTACCACACTAGTAGTTATTGCCTATAATATTATGTATCCCACAAAATATGCTTGGTAAAAAAAAAAAAATGGAACTCAAAAGTACTTTAAATATATCCCTAATTATATATTTACACATATTCTTGGCTCACCTTACACTTATCTCTCGGTATTTTCAAGGGCTGTTACTTTCTCCATGTCATTCTTGTTGTGCATTCCCATGAGGGAGAGTTCTATTGACTACAGAGAATGCACAAAACATTATTAATCTCCTTCCACTTGTCACCCTATATAGCTGTAAAATACAGATTTGTTGTATTTGTCTTTATCTAGTTACCAGTCATTAAAATATATTTAACTTGCACCCATTTATTAAAAAAAGAAATAATTTAGTTATGTTTTTCATCATCCTCGTACTTCAAATACATCGTCAGATTAAACTCCTCCAACGTAAGATTTTTATTTAATGATTTTGTTCACCCTATGGAAAATATTAGTGGGAAACTGAAGTTTTTACCATTATGTACAATAAGTATTAATATCTTTGAGTTTGAAAAAATAAACATTTTTTAGAATTATCTTTTAAATCACATTAGTAAATTCATCTTTAGGTCAGTTGGATTAGGAATACCAGGTAATGACTAAATTTTATCAACGAAGTTTAATATCCCTTAACATTTTAATGTACCTGCAAATATTTGTTTTTGTTCCATGATGTGTCTAATAAGACAAAAGTAAGCATTAACTAAAATAACATATTGAAAGCACTCTGCACTGCAAACAATGTTATTGGTATTATTGAAAGACTTCACATATTATAGACTTCATGTGAACATTTGGGAATGAAGAAGGCAGCCATTGCATTCTCAGTGCATTCTATTATACAGAAAGTCCTTTTTTTTTTTTTCAACAGTATTTACATCAATAAGACTGTCAAGCTTATCAATAATCACAGATCACCCGATCTTTGTTTTCCAGGGATATCCAGTCAGAAACAAAGACAGAGTAGTTCAAAAAGTAGGACTCCTCCAATGTCTCGTTTTAGTGACTAACAAACTTCTTTCTAGGTTTTCTTTTGGAACAGAATTAAAACTTATTTCCCTCTCCTGAATAAAGCTTAACAAATCTGAATTTCTAACCACTCTCTGTTTGCCACTAAAGTTTCTTCATTTATTCTTCAATTAATAATTCTGGAAAAATTTGGAAGTGCATTTGGTGGCACACAGTCCAATCATAAGAACATTATACTTGGAGAAATGAGCCAGAACTTTTTTTTTTTTTTAATTCCAACCGAATGGTCTCATGATACTAAGTAAGCAGTGTGTCTCTCAAGTTGCAGGAGAACTGTAAGAATGCATATTCTAATGAGCCCAGATTAGTTTTCATGTATACCTGCTGACACAGTATTCCTTCACGTGCAGCATTTGTCCTAGATTTTCCATTTATCTAAGACATGGTTATATTCAAGACTTTGTACAGTGCAACAGGATATAAAGGTAAATAAGAATGGTTCTTCATTTCAATGATCCCATTTTTGCAAGAAAGGTTTTATGTACATATGATGCTGCCTGAAGTTATCGTTATCCCAAATCAGTGAAACTCAGTAGAGGTGACTGGAGAAGCTGGCAAAACAGAATAGATTCTGGGATATTAGTAGGATTGGCTCCTGCTAAGTCTTTTAAAAAGATTCGAAAAATCTATATGCCAGTTCTAGTACGGAAGGAGGAGGTGATAAACAGGCAGTGAGTTCAGAAGATCACCAGTTTAGCAGACTGCATATGGAACATAGTAAGTAGAAGCATCTTTCTGCATAACTTTGAGAGAATCAGTGTGTGGAATTTATGGCTCCAAATCTATGGTTTGGCTTACAGGGTAAGTGACCCTGGAGACAGTGGAGACACATGTGTGTGGGATGAGATGTGAGCACAAGTGCAGAATGATTAAATCCTGTATTGAAGAATCAAATAGGCAAGTTGGGATAAGGGTAGTGGTTATCAGCTTCATGAATTAGGGCAAGTTACTTAATCTCTCCTTAACTTAGATTCCTTATGTGAAATTTGAGTGTATGAAATAATGCTTACATGAGGTATAAATCAGATAAAATACAACAGTTTATGCACTGTGTCTAATATATACCAACTATTAATAAATACTAGTATTATTATGGAAGAGAAAATAATATGAGATGGAACCATATATAAAACCAGTCATTCTCATGAAAGCTTGGCCTATGTATGACCTGATTAGATCTCATCAAACTTAACTTTCTGAGAGTAATAACTTTGAATTAGTAATAACTTTGAATTGGAAGTATTTGAAAGATGAGGCACAGTGACTCTGGTAATTAATGGAATAAATTCAAATAGAATTCAGCAGTAATTGTATTTGGTATTTAAATGTACATCATCTTTCAATTGCTTTACCTTCTCGCTAATTGCCCTCTGGTATGTGTAAAGTATTGTAAATCTCAAGAGTTCTGGTGACTCATATTATGGAAAGAAACTTAGGATTTTATCTGGATTTAAATGGGTTCTGAAATAGGTTTCTGAGCAGAGGCATAAATCAAACTACTGTTTATCTAGACTGGTCAGGGAATACAGTGATCTGGTAGATTGAATATTTAGGTTAATAGGCCATTAAAATACATACATACCATGAACTAATTATGCATTTCAACACTTAGGCTAAAACTAAAGTAAAAAAAAATAATAATAATTTTTTGTATGTTTAGAGGCCATTTGGAGTTCTTACTAACTTTTGTATTTACCTTGTGGGCGTCACTCATTTTTTAACCTTACTTAGACCTTCTCCAAGCTGAGTTAATGTAGCGTGAATTGATTTTTTTTTTACCTGTAATTTCAGTCTCTGCACTTGTCCAGAAATTCTCCACTGCTTCATTCATATAACAAAGCATGGACTCTGCCTTAAACTGCAGTTGCTCGGCACTTTTCCAGGGGAAAAAAGTATACATTTGTGGTATCCCATAATGGACACATCCTCAATATTACTGATGATCTTGATTTTAATAATTAAGGAGACTGTTTCTTCTCCATGCTTCTCAATGGTTCTTCCCAATGTTCACTTTTCCTCAAGTCCCCTGCAGCCTTCTGCCATCATCTCTGCCAAAGGGTCACGTGGCATTGTTTCACTGTTGGAGGAGAGAGCAGAGATTATGTGAGATGAACACAGACCACCTCCTAAACCCATGTGCTCCTTTACCTGCATCGGCTCCAGTTATTAACCCTTTGCCGCCTTCTTAGAGGGAGGGCTTACCCTGTTATTGTCCCTAGAATCTACTTAGAAAATGTTTTTAAAAAACTACTCTATGTTCTCTCAGTGAACCTAAACATTTATGACTTATTCCAATAAGGCAATGCTCACCATAGATGGATAAATGATTATTGCACTTAACACTAGTTTATTAATACCTTTGGAGCTGTGGGTATTGTATTACATATGAAACTGAAAAATATATTAACACATATATATAAGAGGAATTACTCTGTCTTTGAAAGAGGATTAAATATGTAAAGTATGTATTTAATAAAAAGGGAGAAAGGAAAAGAAGGAAGGAAGAAAGCAAAGGAAGAAGAGAAGGGAGGGAGAGAGGAGGAAGAAGGAAGGAAGGAAACAAAATTTTTTTTTAAAAGATTTTATTTATTTGACAGAGGGAACACAAGAACAGGGAGGGGAAGAGGGAGAAGCAGGCTCTTCACTGAGCAGGGAGCCCAATGTGGGGCTCCATCCCAGGACCCCAGGATCATGACCTGAACCAAAAGCAGACATTTAACTGACTGAGCCACCAAGGCACCAGAAAACTTTTTTTTTCATTACATAATGTACAGTTACATGTCTGTTTCTCCTGGTTTTTTTTTTTGTCATTAGCAAATTGAAAACAGTTTCCAGTCTACCCATTTGTTAACCTTCTGTTAGAAGTAAATTTTCTTAAAAGACGTACCTTTCGAAATTATTTCACCGTACTTTGATCATTTATAACACCCTATATATGAAACTAAATAGCACTTTTCTCAATAAATATTTCTCACAAACAAAATTACATAAGAAGTACATGAATAATATTTTTTATCTTTTCACATACCCAGCAGCAGCAAGTACTATCTTTTGATTAAACACTCATTTAAGCCTAACCATAAGTAAATGGCAAAATAAAAAATTTATTGGACTTGGGGAGAGAAATGCTTAGAATTTCTGTAAAAGTTACTCATCTCAGTAAAATTAGTAAATCTTATTGTGATGTTTTAGTGACGAAAAAAATTCTGGCAAACTGATTTTTACTGCAGTATGCCTTGTGATTTGTGAAAATGTTGATATAGGAAATGTGTTCTGTTCAGAGAATCATAACTGTTAAAATTATAGGAAAAAGTTTAATTATGTTAGTAGTTTGAAAGGTCTATTCAGAGTTCTTATTTCCATGGCAAATCTGACTTACTTAAATAGGGGAAATATATTGGCCAGTACGAGCTTAGAGTCCCATTTCTCCTAATTTAATACACCAAAAACTTCATTCTGGACTGTGTTCTGCTTGGATCTACATGCAGCAGCTTCTGACTTTTTCACTTTATTCAGAAGAACAGGCATATATTCTAAGATCCATTTGTTTCTACCCGGAATACTGACACTGACTGATTTCTGTGGCTTTCATTTCCTTTATCTTTTCACCCTAATGAAGTGAAGGCCTTGTGGGTTCTAAAAGGAAAACGTTTTAAAACCTCATCAGTTTGAAGGCTCAAAGCCCTTATTATAAATAAATAAAAGGGACATAGTGTTATGAAACAGATTCCAAAATTAATGTCCGTTTGATTATTTGTTTTGTAGTGGATATTGAAGAAAGCCACCTGAGTACTACTGCAGAACTCAGTTTTTCAGCTGCCAAATGTATTGACTATTGATGTATCACTTTTGAGTCCCTTACTGGGAAAGCCATCCTCATCTATCAGCTGACTGATTGAGGCAATATGAACAGATCCTGGTTTGATGGAGCACAGTTCTGTAGAGCCATCCCTATTTCATAGGGGATGAATCAAATGTATGGATCCCCTTACATTTGACTGAAATCACCAATACAAGTATATGTAATTCAACTTCTGCCTTTGCCAAATCCTGCTTTCCTCTCTCCCTCCCTCACATGGTTATTCTAGAGATAACTCCCTAATAACTCCTCAGTAAACCTGCTACATGAAAATCTCAAAATCTCAAAGTCTGTTTCCCTGAGAAATCAACCATTTTGGTTTCCAAAAGTGGTTGTAGGAGGCAAACCCTAAAATGACCTTTTGAAGTTGGATGATAATTAGGAAAATGAATTAAACTGTTAATGATTATGGACTTGGGTGAGGCAATGAGAAAAGGAACTGCACTCTCAGGCAACTGAGAAATACTGAAGGTAGTAATTATAAGGACCATATTGCTGTTGCTGGGACAACTGATACATTAGAGAAGCAAAATGAGAGATTGAGGGTGATTAGTCATCAATTCCAAACTCTTAGTATTCCAGTATCTTTCCAATAAAGATATTGTTACCTCCTTTAGCCAAAGGACAGAAAAGCTTCAGAACAGGTCTGGGACTTAATTGTAGTTTTAGAAGACTTACGGAAGAGGTTGAATTCTCAGACTCTAAAAATTAGAGACACCAAGGTCAGGGACTGGACTAGGAAGTAACAGAACTCTGAGACATTGGGTGACCACATCTGGGTGAACATGCTAAGAATTTTAAATCCTCCGATTAGTCTTGAATCCTCTGAGACTTTTGAAATCACTCACTGCTTGTTGCTAAAGAATGATTAATCCCAGTGGTATTCTTGTCAATGTTTGACCACAATCTGAGAAGAAAATCAATCAACAAATGAGCAAAACCCTGCTTGGTAGCATTTGCTAACTTGCATGATATAAACACTCACCCTGTGACCCATTTCAAGCTACCAACAGCTTGAACAGTGGCTCACAAAATTCCTGGAATATTCAGCAATTGTCTCTCATGAGCTGGAGCAAGCCAGCCCTGGTACATCACAGAACCCGCTAATAAGTGTCCCAGTCATAATCTCTTCCCCTCACCACCACAAAAAATAGAACATGACACCAAGTTAAGTTATAATATGACCTGACTGGGGATTTGCTTGGTTAAGAAAGGAAAGGGACTTTGTCTTGAAGAAGCTGCTTGATTTTGACAATAGGTACAGTCAAGCACAGAGATGGACTAAATGGCACTGGCTGACCATGTGCTGGCAATGGTACTAGATCTTAGAATGTCAGGACACAGGATGATGGGCCAGAACATAAAGTTAGATGGAGAGTATATTGATACAGGAACACTCTTCAGTGATACACAATTTATCATTCTGGAAAGGACCTTGAAAGATGGCACTAATTCTTTGCTGGCATGGTCTTAGATGTTTGGAGAAAGCAAAGACCCACACAAAATGAAATAGAAATTTCAGAACTGCCATGGCAAACAGGTGAATCAATGATCAAGAGACTCAGAGAGATGGACATACCCTACATACCATAGTATTGTCAGAACAAATGATTATGGACTATGGAAGAATCCAGAAAATACTCTATTTACCAAAGTGATCATGGCACATTGGTGAACTGGACAGAAATACTCTTCAGAAACTTGAAAACTCTTCCAGAAACTTCTCTGGAGACCAGGGCAACTGACAGGAAATGCTGTCATAGGAGTGATCTTCCTAATAACAATAAAGATCATAGGACTGTAAAATAATGGAAGCCAGGTGGTGACATTTACCTGACAGAAGCCAAGTTAATGTTGTTATCAAAACAAACAGCACGCACAGAGTGGCAGCTTAGGTGTCAGAACTGCAGAAAACTATGGAAATGCTTTATAGGAAGTGTAGCAAGTAAGTACATTGTAGAACTTGATAGGACATGCTCTCTAGGGATAGGGTGGTATTGATAGATACTAAGAAGATTCAGAGGCCTGTCATATCAGAGACTGTTTTACATGTCCACTGGTCTGAGACTTTATAGAGCATCCTCTTTAAAATTAAAGGCCATGACCTCGAATAGCCAAAGGGATATTGAAAAAGAGAGCCAATGTTGGTGGCATCACAATTCCGGACTTCAAGCTCTATTACAAAGCTGTCATCATCAAGACAGCATGGTACTGGCACAAAAACAGACACATAGATCAAAGGAACAGAATAGAGAGCCCAGAAATAGACCCTCAACTCTATGGTCAACTAATCTTCAACAAAGCAGGAAAGAATGTCCAATGGAAAAAAGACAGCCTCTTCAATAAATGGTGCTGGGAAAATTGGACAGCCACATGCAGAAAAATGAAATTGGACCATTTCCTTACACCACACACAAAAATAGACTCAAAATGGATGAAGGACCTCAATGTGCGAAAGGAATCCATCAAAATCCTTGAGGAGAACACGGGCAGCAACCTCTTCGACCTCTGCCGCAGCAACATCTTCCTAGGAACAACGCAAAAGGCAAGGGAAGCAAGGGAAAAAATGAACTATTGGGATTTCATCAAGATCAAAAGCTTTTGCACAGCAAAGGAAACAGTTAACAAAATCAAAAGACAACTGACAGAATGGGAGAAGATATTTGCAAACGACATATCAGATAAAGGACTAGTGTCCAGAATCTATAAAGAACTTAGCAAACTCAACACCCAAAGAACAAATAATCCAATCAAGAAATGGGCAGAGGACATGAACAGACATTTCTGCAAAGAAGACATCCAGATGGCCAACAGACACATGAAAAAGTGCTCCATATCACTCGGCATCAGGGAAATACAAATCAAAACCATAATGAGATATCACCTCACACCAATCAGAATGGCTAAAATAAACAAGTCAGGAAATGACAGATGCTGGCGAGGATGCGGAGAAAGGGGAACCCTCCTACACTGTTGGTGGGAATGCAAGCTGGTGCAGCCACTCTGGAAAACAGCATGGAGGTTCCTCAAAATGTTGAAAATAGAACTGCCCTATGACCCAGCAATTGCACCATTGGGTATTTACCCTAAAGATACAAAAGTAGTGATCCAAAGGGACACATGCACCCGAATGTTTATAGCAGCAATGTCCACAATAGCCAAACTATGGAAAGAACCTAGATGTCCATCAACAGATGAATGGATCAAGAAGATGTGGTATATATACACAATGGAATACTATGCAGCCATCAAAAGAAATGAAATCTTGCCATTTGCGACAACATGGATGCAACTAGAGAGTATCATGCTTAGCGAAATAAGTCAAGCAGAGAAAGACAACTATCATATGATCTCCCTGATATGAGGAAGTGGTGATGCAACATGGGGGCTTAAGTGGGTAGGAGAAGAATCAATGAAACAAGATGGGATTGGGAGAGAGACAAACCATAAGTGACTCTTAATCTCACAAAACAAACTGAGGGTTGCTGGGGGGAGGGGGTTTGGGAGAAGGGGGTGGGATTATGGACATTGGGGAGGGTATGTGCTTTGTTGAGTGCTGTGAAGTGTGTAAACCTGGTAATTCACAGACCTGTACCCCTGGGGATAAAAATATATGTTTATAAAAAATAAAAAATTAAAAAAAAAAAATTAAAGGCCATGCCTGGTAGACCTCTTCACATTCTGGAGGCACGAAATTCTACCCTTTGGAATCTTGACCAAACCCATTGACTGAATGATATGAAAGATTGCCTGGTTTGAGTGTAAATTGGCCTCTGAAACATACTCAGGCTGTGATGCAGGACACTCTGCCTCATGGGCCATATGACTTAGTCTTTGTATAGTTTTTGAGATATTTGTTATGGGGAAAAACCTTTCGTGGAATTTATAGGAAGCACCAACAGAAGAATCATAATGTAAACTTGTGAGATTCTGGAATGGGACAATGCAATCTGTAACAGACCATCTCAGACCAGACAGAAAATAGCTTGTAGCATTGGCTGGACCCTGATGGAAATGGAGTGCCTGGCCATTAGACATCCAGAGGCCATGTAGCTGGAATGGCTACTGTGGGATGGATTCTGTCAGTCCCACTGAACTATAAGTTGAGCAAGCCCAGTAGTATCCTTCATAAGAAGGATGGAAGTAGTACATCTGGAATGAAGGTCAAACGTACTTGCATGACTAGGTGGCTTGTGCTTCTGTGTTATCCACCACAGTTGCACCTGGGCCTCCCCTGCAGTTCACATATACGGCCATTTTGTGGGAAGGTTCCTTTATGAGTGACTTGCAGAAGAGAAAAAAAGCTAGGCATGGGTCATGGAGGTCAGTATGTGAGTGGAAGCTGAAAAGAAGTCTGTGGCTATACTCAGCCTTACTCATGGGTGTTTTTAAAAGATAGGGTTCAGGGAATGTCATCTTAATAGGCAGAATTTTGGTCAGTGAACCTGGTTATCCAAATTGTGGTGGAAAAGAAACATTTTAAGATAATATATGAAAAAATATATGAAGACTCTTCGTTCTCAGTGGTTTGGTCCTTGAAGATTCAAGGATTTAGAAGGAGAAAAATGGGAGGGTGGAGACAGAATGGGAGGGTGGAGACAGAGTTTGGGAGAAGATGCATATTGATGGGACAGGTAGTAGGTATGAAACATAAAAGCATCTACCATGGAAAAGGCATTTTATATCCAAGTAAACTAAATGTCTCAACAAGTTGATTTTAGCATCTGGATCTCCAGTGCTCACACACTAGGCTTATCAACACAGTATCCATCGTGTCAAGAATGGAGGCTATGCGTAGGCCCACTGATATGTATTTCCACAGCCCTCCCCCACAAGATTTCTCTAGCTCTGCTGCTAAACATCCAAATTTCCAACAAAAAGGAACAGTGCTATAGCCTTGAAATGATCCCATTCCTTAGGGAAGCCAACCAGTTATGTTGAGGCAAGTTGACTAAATTAGATCATTTCACCCTGAAGTCTCAGTAGTTTATCTTGACTATATTCAGCATAGTTTTCCCTGCCCCCCCCCAACCCCACCCAGGCCTCAAGTAGCACCACCCTCAGACACCTTAAAACATTTTTTGGTCTGCAAGCATATGATACCACATAACCTCCCATCAGACCAAGGGATCCATATTACAGTCAAAGCAGTATGGCAGGGGATACATGACCAGAGTATACACTGGTTCTATCTACACATACGAAAACACTCCAAAGTTGCCAAACTGATAGAGCAATAGAATGATCATTTAGAAGTACAGATGAGGTGCCATCTCGGAAATGGTAACTAAGAGGATGGGGAGCTGTCTCCCAGAATGTACAATACACCTGAAATCAACAGTTATTGTGCAGTGTTTCCAATGGCAGTGTCTATGTTCAGGGAGTGGGAGTAGGAATTGTCTCACTTATCATCACTCCTAATGGATGGGTGTGGGCCGAAGCTGCCATCCACAGGTAGAATGTTTTCTTCCTCAAGGAGGCCTTGGCTCTGTTTTGAAGGCCTTTCAAGTGATTGAATCATGCCCACCCAGAACACTATGGATCATCTCCCTTAAGATCAACTGATTATAAACATCCGCAAAATATCGTTAGAGCAATAGCTACAGTAATATTTGATTAAATAGCTGAGGACTTTAGACTATCCTGGTTGGCCCATCATAGTCACGTACTCTATTTGGGACTGAGGAAGGGATGTGGCTTATGATGGTTAAAAGCTGTAGCCAGGCATTGCCCTCAGCCAAAGCTGCTTTGCCAGAGACTGTGTTTCCTTTCTGGTAGAATCTTCCTCCAGTGAGTACTGTTTGTGGGAATGCAGTTTTAGGACTCCCTGTGTACAAAACTTTAGGGGAAATTCTCTGAGAAACACCACCACTGAGAGACAAAGAAAGCAGGGTTATAAAGAGGGAGAGATTGAATTGCCTTGCTGACAACAGACCTTAGTCACAGATACGGATAAATGACAGGGCATATGGAACATGTTGACTGTGGGGAGGTGTTAAGAGGGTAAAAAAAAAGAAGAAGAAGAAGTTGGGGGTTTTGTTTTGTTTTTTTAATGAAATCTCTGTTTTTGATGAAAATAGAAAGGCTAACCTGAAACAAGACTCATAGGCTTATAAATTTGCTCACCTTTCTTAGAATCTAGGCCAATAGATTCTTATAAATAAATAACTAGCTCTACAGTAGGTAAGGACTGTGATGTTGTAAAGGAAATCAGATAATATTCCCTTTCTAGAAACTATTTTAAGACTCTTATCGTAATTTCCAATTTGAACTTGAAAGCAAGCCATAGGGTGACTCTTCGTGGCATACATACAGAGGAAGGCAGACAGGCCATGGAGGAAGGGTCCAACTGAATGGTTTCCTCAGCAACAATCTTATCTAGAAACCCAGTATTTCTCCTCCCCTCCTGTTTCTCTTTGACAAAAAATAAAAAATAAGAGTGAACTCTAATATATTTGGAAGTTAACAGAATCTAATCTGAGCTTGGTTCATTATGACAGACGGTGGGTGGTATAAATACCGGGAAAGATGCTATATTCATGCAAACTGACAAATCCTTAGCTTTACCTCTAAACTCAGATGTCTCCCAGCTAGCTCACGCATCCTGCACTCAAGTTTGAATCATATGCATCCCTATCCAGTAAGTTCAGGAGAAAAGCTTATTCATGAATAAAGATAAGTACTTTCATAAAATTTCCTTTGCCAATGCAATTCTTTAGTCTATCCTAAACAGAGTGCCACCACCTGTGTCCTTAGACAATTATTGACATATTCCATGAATTATATATACATTTTTTTTGCACGTGGCCATGTCCTGTAGTTTTCATAGTGCAATGCTCTATTTCTCTAACTCAAATCATGATACGGAACAGAGAGGAAATCTTGATTCAGAAACCATTGTCAGGAATGATTTAATCTATTTGAATTATTTGCATGGCATAGGATTTTTCGCTTGCTGGGCTCTAAATCTTAGGCGTCCTCAAAGTGACCAGTGTTTTTAGACTAGAGTGCTACTACTAGTAGCACTAGTAGTAGGTGCTACTAGTGGCCATTCCCTAACATGCCACCAGGACAAGTAAGTATCTTGCTTTCCTGGCAAGATACATGAAGAAGCAATGATTCCCCAGCGTTAAGAAGAGCTATAGACTATCAAGAAAGAAGGTGCTCTTTTATTTATTTTGGAGTGGTGTTTAGGTGATTTTCAGAAAACCAATATTAACTTCCATAAAACACCCATAAGACTTGTCAGAGAAACAATACTATTAAAATTGCTTTAACTGTGAGGAGCTCTTAGGAACGAAAAGGAAAATTATAGGCTAATAATTAATATTACATGGGGCAGTTTCAGGGAACCATAAAGTAGATTTTATAGAGCTTGGGAAACGCTTCCACCATGACAGTTGCCATCAAGGATTTTATGACAACACGGAACCAAGTTGTAAACTCCTTAAGAGCAGAGACCTTGAAAAGTCTCCTAAGTACTTCTCAAACAGTCCACACTGGGCTAGGTAACCCATTGTTCTCATACCAGTGACCATAAAACTGTGTCTGATGATTCCTAGATGACCCATCTCCTTGTGGTTTCGATGACTTCCAATGTGAGAAAGATTTGATCCAAAACTGGCATTCCTCCACCTTTAAGCAAATGTCCTATAAAAAGAGACTCCTCTTAGGAAACTTTTGCCACCTTTTTGTTAACCTCAGCTCAAGGGCCTAGCTCTTCTCTATCATCCATAAACTGTACTTCACAAGAAATTTCCTTTCACATTTAAACCAAAACTAATGTACATACCCTTTCCCTATAATCCATAACACAGGAGACAGTTCTACCTGCCTCTTCCAATGTGACCTGTGACTGATACGTAACCCCTGTGAAAAATAATGTGGCTTTTGGTTGTTGTTGTTTTGGGTATTTCTGTTTACTGTCCTGATCCAGTTTTGAAGCGCTGGTTAGGGGCTAGACAGGACTCTTCCCGATCAACTGATGAAGTTGGCACCCCAGTGACTTCCTTCTGACACTCTCGGCCACTGTGTACCAGCCCTCATCTTCCCAGAACCAGGTACCAGACAACTAGGAAGAACCCCAGGCCTTGGATCCAGAGAAGTTATTCAAGTTATTCAATGCACAGGGATCCTTTAAAACCTAGCTCACCCCACCCCACTTGCCATACCTATGCTGCACCTTGTGGTTCCTGCTTGCTGCTGTCCTGTCCCTTGCTGGGTAGAAGCCCCTGTGAGTGTGCTCAGGTTGGTAGCTGACTCTTCATTGGAGTTGTGAGTAACCTAATTCTGCCTTTCTTTTATCCAAGTACCATTAGGTTGTGTCCTGCAGACAGAGGAATCTTGAAATCTTATAAATCACCCTGCCACCAGTATCATAACCAAAAATTTAAAGTCAGCCCTTTCCCTGACCATAATCTGCAAACATCATCACTCAGTCCATTCATTCTAATCTGTAATGCTAGCATGGTAAAATAAATGTGTTTTTATCATTTACATCAGATTTTCTCATATGAGATTGTTTACTTACAATATATTGCTGATAATTATTGATGGTTATTGATTCTCCTGGTCATCATCTTCCTGTGGAAACTGTGTAGTTGTATAGGAAACTAAAAATAACCTTTTAAATAAATATAAGGGTTTTAACTTTGGTCTCTTTCTGAAGGACTTAACACTGCCTTCTACCTCTCTTTTCCTAAAATTATCACATAAAACTACTTTATCCAGTTATCTTTACCTGTAATTTGTGTTCCTTCATTATATTTTTCTGTTGTTTCTTCTTTTCATTGGTAGAGATCTGAAAAGTTTTTCATCAGTTGTTTATTGAGGATCATTCAATAAGTACTAAGCTTTTACTGTGTGCTAGATACTTGAGTAGGCAGAAGATAAGCAGTGAAATAGAGACCTGTAATTTCTGCTGCTAGGTTTACAAGCTGGTGTAGGAACTGGGGATTTACTGTCAATGCCCATTGTATTGGAGATATCATCTCTCTCACATCTTAACTTGCTTCTTCATAATTCCTAAATATCCCTATTTTATTTTCTTCTAGCTTATATTTTTCTTCATTCATTCATGCATGCATTTATTCATTCATTCTTTTTCTTCCTCAGAGAAGTTCTTATAGTCACCAATTTTTTTCATACTAACAAAGCATACTGCTTTTTTCTTTTTTTAAGTTCTATGAACTGTTTTACCTGTCTCCAGAGATTTTCTTTTTTTCTGTATTTATTCTTCCTTTTTCTTTTTTTTTTTTTTCATCTGAAATCACTTTCCCTCCATCTTCTATCTCCCCATGTCCAAATTTGGCAAAACCTCAAAGATTGAGTATAAAATATAATTCATATAACTCTTCGCATTTGCTTAAATACTACACACAAACTGGGAGTTCTTTCTTCCTTTTCTGAAAACCAATATTATGATCTGGGTCATACACAGTATACTAGTTACTCCATTTTTAATTATTAGAGTTTCCAGTTGTGTGAACGTGGGTGTGCGGATGTGGGTGTGTTTTTCTTGCATATCTAGCTCTAAGGGCAAGATTTGTTTGTTTCTTCATTTCCCCTCTTGGAGATGTGCTTATTGGCAGATAGCGCAATCTTTTAGTTTAAATTTAGTTGGTACTCAGTACATATTTGTTGAGTAAAGAGATCTATGATTCTTATGATTTTTCACTTTATTCTGAGTCAAACTGAATTCACAGATAAAAATTGGCTACCATCAAATCCTTACAGCTATATTTCACACAAAGTGAAGTTGTCATATGACCAGTGTTGGTCACTTATTTTGTTGTATATATTATGCTAAATAAATCAGATAAAAATAAATTAATATTCTGACTTGCTTCATAACTTCCATTTCCTACAAAATCTTTTTCAGAGAGGCCAATCTCTATTTGAAAATGTAATATTAAATTTTAAAATTATGGTGTGTCTACTCAGCAGAATGTTATATAGAATTAAAACTGATGGTTACTAAGCCTATGCATCATAAGCACATGACTCATGCTTATGGTATCCTAATCATGGAAATTTGGGAACAGACATCATAACATGCTGTATTACCACTATGTAAAGAACTTGTTTGGGAGGAACATTTAGAAGAAAGCACTCAAATGATAGCAATAAATGTTTGTAATGGTAGATTCATGTAGGTTTTTTTTTTTTTTTCTTCTTTTTTTTTTTTTTTTTGAAAGTTATTTAAAGCTTTATTTTATGATATAGAAATCAGACTGATCAGCCAGGGAACGAAACTGAAACAAAGTTAAAGTTATGCAAAGCTCTATTCTATGCCAAGATTCATGTAGTTTTAATGTCCTTCCCTTATGTTAGAATATTTATGATGGGATATTACTTTTACAGTTGGAAAACTAAATGTTAAAGTAATAGAGATGTAGTATCATTGTGAAAAACATCAATTTTACTTTCAAAATATTAAAGCTTTTTGTAGGGAGATATAATAGTTAAAGAGTTCAGAAAGTAAAATTGTAGCTTCACAAAATTGGCCTGAAATGCAATCCAAATTACACGTGACTTGAAGAATTTAAATTTGCAGTTACTCTCCTTATTCCAGTGCCTGGAATCTACAGTGGCTTCTTTTGATGAATGAATTCCTCAGATCTGTCATAGGCAATGAAACTAAAACTTCTGTTTATATTGTAGAGAACCCCAAGTCATCAGAATAGTTCTATGATGTGTTATATATAATATCATATACATACATATGATATATACATATGTTGATATATATTATATTATACACATGTGTGTATTTTATATATATGTATATATACATGTGTATATATGTACATATATTGTGTGTGTGTGTGTGTGTGTGTGTGTGTGTGTGTGTCCAGTCTCAGCAGCATCAAATTTTAGCCAGCATGCTCTGGTGTCTAATTTGGAAATCAGCAGTAATTTTTTTCTTGATCTATATAAATGAATTTTGGATTGCTCCTAACTGTAGCCAAATGACCATGTGTGAACTCCAAGGGTTGCAGCAATAAAATTCAAATAAAGGAAAAATTACAATTATTCTGGTAACATAAATAAGGCTAACATGCCCCATTAATAAATTCAAATTAAACTAAAATGTTGAGATACATAAGAACATTCTACCTGCCATTCAACCTCTCTCTCTCTCTCTCTCTCTATATATATATATATATATATATATACACACATGCTTACATACATAAAAAATTTCCCTGATGCTTAGGTCTTTTTGTTCTATTCAGGCCTTCAACTGATTGCAAGAGAGCCACCCACTTTAAGGAGGGCCATATGTTTTAGACCATCTACCAATTAAAATGTTGATCCCATCTGAAAACACTCTTATAGAAAAATTCAGAATAAAATTTGACCAAATATCTGGGAACCCCATGATCTAGTAAAGTTGAGAGATAAAAGTGGCCACCCACAATCAGAATCTTCCTGCTTTCTAAATCTTTGACTATGATCATTATTTAAGTATCGTCTTTGGAAACCATTGGCTTTGACCATTTTTTTGAGCATTGTTCATGAAATTATTGACTCTGAAAAAAAGTTAGCTATTCTACTTGGATGTAGTTCCAATGGTATATTTTTGCTTTTGTTTCCCTTGCCTCAAGGGAAGAAGGAAGTTTCTATGGCTGATGTCAAAAAGGCTACTGCTTATGTTCTCCTTGGATTTTTATTGCCTCAGGTCTCACATTTAGGTCTTTAATCCATTTTGAGTTTATTTTTGCGTATGGTGTAAGAAAGTGGTCCAGTTTCATTCTTTTGCATGTAGCTGTCCACTGTTCCCAAGGTGATACACTACATTAATAAAAGAAAGGATAAGAAACATATGATCATTTCAATAGATGCAGAAAATACATTTGACAAAGTACAACATCCATTCATGATTAAAACCCTCAACGAAGTAAATTTAGAGGCCAAATATGAAAAAATATGGAAAGGCCAAATACGGAAAAACCCCAGCTAACATCACCCTCAATGTAGATAAACTGAGAGGTTTTCCCCTTCAGGCAGGAATAAGACAAGGATGCCCACTCTCACCACTGTTAATATAACATAGTACTGGAAATCCTGGCCACAGCAAGCAGACAACAATAAGAAACAATAGGCATCCAAATCAACAAAGAAGTAAAACCTGCACTATTTTTAGGTAATGTGATACCATATATAGAAAGGCCTGAAAGACTATACCAAAAACCTGCTAGAACTGATAATTTCAGTAAAATTTCAGGATACAAAATGAACATACAGAAATCTGTTGCTTTTCTATACACCAATAATGAAGCAGCAGAAAGAGAAATTAAGAAAACAATTCCATTTAAAATTGCACCATAATAATAAGATACCTAGGAATAAACCTAACAAAAGATTTGAAATACCTGTACTCTGAAAACTATAAAACACTGATGAAAAAAAAGTTGAAGATGATACAAAGAAATGAAAAAGCATTCCATTCATGGATTTGAAGAACAAATATTGTTAAAATGTATATACTACCCAAAGCAACCTACACATTTCACACCATCCCAATCAAATACTGACAGAATTTTTCACTGACCTAGAACAGACAATCCTCAAATTTGTATGGAACCATGAAACAGCCTGAATCACCAAAGCAATCTGAGAAAGAAAAGTGAAGCTGGAGGCATCACAGTTCCGGACTTCAAGTTATATTACAAGTAGTGATTAAAACAGTATGGTACTGGCACAAAAACAAACACACAGATCCATGGAATAGAATAGAAAACTTAGAAATAAACCTGCCACAATATGGTAAATTTCTATCTTTATAGTTTTTTAAATAGTCCTTATATTGAAATAATAGGTACACATGAAATACTTCGGTTGCATACCAATGTTTTGAGGGTGGTCTTGAGGAAAAGCAGTTGGGCAAGTGTGCGATGAGCAAGCTGAACTGAATGCTTTATTCTGGAATAACATTTTTTCCTTGAAAAGAACTGAGTTACAAATTGTGGTTATTCAAACTTAGGCTTTTGACAGAGAGTGTCTTGAAAATGAACAAAGATGGCCACTTCAAGGAAAATTATGGATAGTATTTGTGGTCAGTGATGAATTTAGTTTTCAAGCAAAAATACTGGAAAAGCTTTTTCCGCTGCAGTGAGCTTGGCACCTTCCCAATAGTTAAAGACTTTTGATGAGATAAATGGGGATATCAATAAATATGATCATTAAAATATTATAAAATGGAAAATGACAATATTTAGAGTCACTACTTCAATCAAATATTTTTTAAAGGTTTTATGGATTTATTTGACAGACAAAGATCACAAGTAGGCAGAGAGGCAGGCAGAAAGAGAGAAGGAAGCAGGCTCCCCGCTGAGCAGAGACCCGATGTGGGGCTCCATCTCAGGACTGTGGGACAATGACCTGAGCTGAAGGCAGAGGCTATAACCCACTGAGCCACCCAGGCAACCCAATCAAATAATATTTTTAAATGACCAATGCTTGGTGTTACAAAATAATTTAACATGAAAGAAAAAACACTGGTTTTAATGGATAAAAAGTATTATGATTCCAGATTGCAGCTGTCCTTTAAAAACAACAACTAGTTGAGTTTTGGCACAGTATCAAAAAAAAGCATATCTATAGTTATCTCAAAAAGGTTATTAAAATGTTCCTCATATCTCCAACTATATATTTGGATAAGGGTAAATATTCTTTGTGCATTTAAACCAAAATAACATTGTAATAAAATTAATGATGAAGCAGATAAGAGATTCAGAGCTTTCTTACTAAACTAGACATTGGAGATTAACAAAAAGGAGTCTCCATATGGAAAATATGTATCATTTAAAAAGTACATTTTATATTAACAGGTTTAATTGGTTAACAGGTTCATGTTAATGGCTTTATCAGGAGTTACCAAACTCAAGCTCATGATGAACACATCTAGCCTGCCTGCTATTTTTCTTTATTTGTTTGTTTGTTTGTTTGTTTTTAAGAATTCATTCATTCATTCATTTGAGAGAGCAGGGAAAAGGGCAAAAGGAGAGGGAGAGAATCTCATACAGACTCCTGCTGAGCACAGAGCAAGACATGGGGCTCAGTCTCAAGATCCTGAGATCAGATCTGATCTCAAGACAGCTGAAACCAAGAGTTGGACACTTAGCCAACTGAGTCACTCAGGCACCCCCTGCCTGCTATTTTTCTTTTTTAGATTTTTATTTTTTCTTTATTTGACAGACAGAGAAGTAGGCAGAGAAAGAAGAGGAAGCAGGCTCCCCGCTGAGCAGAGAGCCCAATGTGGGGCTCTATTCCAGGACCCTGGGATCATGACCTGAGCCAAAGGCAAAGGCTTTAACTCACTGAGCCACCCAGGTGCCCCTGCTATTTTTCTAAATAAAGTTTTCCTGGGAATCAGACCCAAACTTTTTGATTTACATTTTACTTATGGCTGTTTTCACTCTGCAACAGCAAAACTGAGTAATACTGAGAATAAGAGTAGAGAACAGTAGGACTCAGATGCAAGAGGGAAAAGCTCAAAGTAATTGCTATCTGTCCCTTCATAAATAAAGTGTGCTAATCCCTGAGATGATTATCTTTCAATATATTAACACACATTTTTTTAAAAAATTGTTTTATTTTTCAAGATTGTAAATATCAAGAGAGATAACTTTGCATAAATAAAACTTCTTTGACGTTCTTGGATATTTTTAAGAGCATGAAAGGATCCTGAGACCATGAAGCTTGAGTGAGGATAATTGCCATAAACAAGCAGAGTAAATCTTTTCTTTCTGGAACACAAGTACTGAAAAGCCAGCAGTTTCCTTTCTAAAACCATTTCTCAGTCCTGAGACTGATCATCCCTTGACAGAGGTCAGTACTCCTCTCTAAATAATATAACTCCTTTTTCAGTTTCCAGAAATCCCTTCTTCTTGTCTCTTTGGATTTTAGGGTGATGACAGTGTTCCCCTTACTTGCTCAGAATCCCTGCACTATTCCTCGTGGTTTCTCAAAATTCCACCCCACATCTTTGTTATAGATCCTTTTGGTAATAATCTCTTCTTCAGTTATCCTAATTTGAATGTCACATATATATTTCTTTTGGGACCCCCAAGTAAGTAACCATATTCTCCATCTCTCATGTAACATATACAGTAATTATGAAACATGTACCTTTGAGTTCTCATTTTACAGAAACAGAAAATAAGATACCCAAAAGCTAAGTAATTATGTTTAGGACACTGAGTCAGTATGTGATGCCAGGATTATAATGCAGACAGAATCACTGCAGAGTTTAGGCAAACAATCCAAATAACTGTTGTCCTATTACACAGAAATTTTACTTAGGAATATATCATCCAGATTGTTACCCTGAGAAATACTTGATTGCAATTTTTTGTGGCCATAGTATTAACACCAACAGCATACATCAGCAACTTATAACTATTTTCTAGGCTACTGCTAGCTTAGTGTTACAGCTTTGCATTTTCCATGTATTCCTGGTAGTATAGCATAGCAAGGAAAAAAGAGCCACCAAACTTAGGTTACTTCAACATGAGCTATGGCATCTGCAGTAACAAAATATCTCTATGTGGTCTGATGTGGCTCCTAAGGTTTATAGCTAGGCCTGAATGTGAATTTTCCTACTTCCTATATTATTTCAGCTCCTCTCGACAGTATTTGCATGCTACATCAAAGCATATTTTGTCCCATCGGTGTTTTGTTTTTTTATAAATATATCTAGCTTTACTCTGTAGGGCAAAGCGAAAGATGAACAGCGTATTGATTTGTAAAACGCAAGGGATGGTGTCCCTACTGCCCTGGCAAATGAAAACTCTTGAGCTGATTAAATGCTTTACCATAAACCAAAAGAGCCATTTATCATTTTAACTGGCGAGTTTTGCACTATATCAGAAGTACGTGTACTCCCGTACAGACCGGGAGGAAGCAGGGGAGATCTTTCTGCTTTCCCCTGTCAGCATCATGACTTTCCTCTTTCCCATTACACTTTCAGTCACAATCATGTTAAAGCATAAATTCCAAGTGAACACCTGAATTGCTACAAAAAATGTTATATTCCCATAATCATTCTTCACATCCTCAATTTAACTCAGTACAGTTTTAAACACGGGGCTAGGAGGTTGCCTTTCGTCGGCTGTGATTTCAAGGGTACTAAAATAGCTCCTTTTTCATTCCTCCCACATTCCTCACCTGACAGTTTTCTGAGTATTTTGTTCTCTAACCATAAGGCAAAGCTTCTCCTCCCGCATCCTCAGCTCAGGCTAAAAATGCAAAATCCCAGGAGAGGAAACACTATAAATTAAATTCATACTTAGGTGTCAATGACTAATATAGAACTATTTCCTAGGGAGTGGGTTTTGACATGAGGAGAATCCAAAGGGAATACTCCAAAAATGGGGGGGTGGGGCACGGAACAAATACAAATCTCATGGAAAGGGATGTCCAGGGCCACATTCGCATCATGGCATGACATGGTATTCTTCCAAAAGTCGCCTGTTGCAAAAAAGACCTGGGATAAATTTTGCTAAAATCCCAGATTCCTGGGCCTCCAACCAGAAATATCAAACCCGAATTTCTAAAAGAGCAGCCTAAGTATTTTATTTTGTATATGAGAGAGATGTTGTTTTTTGTTTTTTTCTTTTAATCGAGCCATTTTTCTGAAACACTGAGGTCACAAGAGGGGTAGGACATGAGACTCTGTGGATGTAGCAAGGATGGTCATCCTTATGTTTGCTTCACCTCTCTTTGCTGATCTAAAAATACTGATAAGGATCCTTAAATCACAGTTGTGAGAATTCAGTGGAGTCCTATACATAAAAGTGCTGGGAAATCAGCAAGCACCTCCCAAGGAACCCCTCCCTTTACCTCTGTCATAATTTTGTCCTGGATGAGCCCTGCTCTGCCTGCTTCTGCTGCTTCTCCAGAAGGCGAGATACTCACAGAGAGTCTCAAAAGCCTTCAAATACCCAAAATGCTCATGATTCACTTGTCATTTGAGCGGGACTGAGTATCAAAGTGTTGTCATGTATGCAGTCATCACATAGTCCCATTGGCTTCCATCACTCACTCACATTTTTTTTCTATCTAATTTACAATACGAGAGAGCTCAGATGAATAGCACATGAAATTCAAGTTACTTAGGATGGACCGGCTCTTCCAGGGTAGATTTAATCTGTTGCTTCTTTGTTTATTTTCTTTTGAAATATTAAATGAGAGCCTGAGAAAATAACCCCAAAATCTAAATAGAGGGAGGTCAAAGGCTTGCCTTATGTGATTTCAGAGGAGTCCAGTACAGCCAGAAAAAAAGCTCTGGAGCTCCATGCCCAGAAACAGCCCTGACCCCCGCCCTGATCACAGAAGGAGTTCTTGAACCTTCACTTACACACAGCAGGCATTCCATAAATGCTATTGATAGATCAAACAGACATGGATACTAACCAGTCTCCCACAGTGGCCACTTGGCCACGTACTATATTTGCCTATGTTCAATTCTTATTTCCTTAGCAGATTTTAAGCTCCTTGAAGGAAACAGTGTTGAATTCCTCTCTGTATCATGTGTTATAGCACTTTATTCATAGTTGAGGCTCAGAAAACTTTGTTGAATTGGCTCAAAGTGGCTTACATATATTTATTTACTGTTTCTCTTACCAATTTTTATAAACCATGTGTTGTGTCATTTTTATTTAATGCTTCACTGTAATTTAACTAGTACTTTTGCTTTGTCATAACTTTGTGTTTGTTTCCCTACTAGAAGCAGAAGCTTTTGGGGTGCTCTGTGTATTATACAAATTTCCAAATGAAAAGTATATTATGCCAGATAGGCCCCTTGTTGGGGATGGATGAAACTGAGATGACATCCCCAGGCTTCTAATATCTGTTCAACTGTGATATTTATTTCATGATGATACAAAGCAGTGAGATAGAAAACTGGAGAGATTATAGATGCTCCTTTTGTCGTTGAGAAATGGAGGAAATAAACAAGTGCATGTGCCTACCACATTTCATACTCTTGGATAACTGTTTACACATGTATTATAATATTACACCTTCACCTCCAATCTAAGAGGCAAACATTATTATCCTCAGGAAACAACAGGTGTTGGCGAGGATGTGGAGAAAAAGGAACCCTGTACGTTGTAGAGGATACAAACTGGTGTAGCTTCTGTGGAAGACAGCATGGAGGTTCTTGAGGAAGTAAAAAATAGCAATCTCCCTACTGGGTATTTACCCAAAGAATACAAAAACATTATTCAAAGGTGTACACGTGCCCCTGTGTTTATTGCAACATTATTTACAATAGCCAAATTATGGAAGCAGCCGAAGTGCCCATCAATAGATGAATGGAAAAGAAGTGGGATACGCGTGTGTGTGTGTGTGTAGATGTGCACACACATATGATGGAATGGTATTCAGCCATAGAAAAAGAATGAAATTTTGCCATTTGCAGCAGCATGGATGGAACCAGAGAATATGCTAAGCAAAATAATTCCACCAGAGAAACAAAATACCATATGATTTTACTCACAGGTGAAATTTAAGAAGACAAATGAACAAAGGAAAAAGAGATGCACATGCATGCACACACACACACACACACACAAACCAAGAAACAGACTCTGAACCATAGAGAACAAACTGAGGGTAACCAGAGGGAAGGTGGGTGGGGGATAGGTGAAACAGGTGATGGGGATGAAAGAGTGCACTTGCGGTGAGCACCGGGGGAGGAACGGAAGTGCTGAATCACTGTATTGTACACCGAAACTAACATAGCACTGTTGTGTAACTGTCCTAGAATTAATATAAAAACTTTTACAAATAAATGGAAAAAAATCATTATCCTAATTTTGCATAAAAGAAAATAGGGGCTCAGAGAAGTAATTCAAATCAAATTACCCAGTTAACACTACAGCTGGGATTCAACACTAGATTGGCCCTCATCCAAAAACAAATCGTTTTTACCTCAGGACACAGCCTCTCAGTACAGCTTAAAATCATAGTAGAGGCAATACATGTTCTTTAGTTACTCCTCCAAGGTTTTCTGTCCCCAATTCTTGTTATTTTTATTAAAAAAAAACATGTCCGCTCATCTAATAGTTTAGCCCTTTCCTCTTTATAACCTTCCTCTTATCTGTTCTTTGCCTTTGAAAAGCAGCACCGGCAGGCCTTTAAAATATATGTTTTCCTTTCTTCTCTCTTAGCTCCTGTTTCTCTATCCTTCTGATGCCCAGTTAGAATGTATAATTCACTGAGTGGGCACCTGAGTATAACCTATTTTTCAATACTTTAAATTCCAATGTACTTAATTTGCTTTCGGCAACATTGCATTGTTGAGAAACATGTCCACATCAACTGTAAATGAAAAGATATTATACAGAATTGCTTTTGGTTCATTCTTTCCCATTCCAATTTAGTCTATTTATCTTTGAGGAGAGCACTGCTACTTTGTGATTTCATCAGTTCTTTGAAATTGAATCTACTTGTGATCGAAATGTGAATTGCCTGACTGATAGCCCATTTGGCCAGTAATATAGTTAATTTTGACATTGAAATAGATTTCAAGTATCAGAAATAGGTATTTCCACAGTTGGAGAATTAAGTAGCATGGGACACTTTCCTGCTAATAATAAAGTTCAAGATACACTGACAGAACCATCTGATTGTTAAGTGGCAAGAGAATACCTACTTGCCAGTTAACACAGGGTAAATTAGAAATGTTTTCACGTAAGAAAATAAAGTCGAATTGTAATGTATCACACAATCAGAACTCTATTCGTGGTATGTTTGTGGTGATAGTGAGTAAGGGTGGTATTGGGACCACAGTGGTTGCTTCAACCAATTTTGCTTAGTGTTAAGAGTTTTGATTCTAGTGGTTGATTATTCTTTTTTTAATGGTTGGTTAGATCTGGCTTTTTGCAAATAGTTTCTATAACAATAGCTGGATAGCATTTTTGTTTGTTTGTTTGTTTTTTATCCCAGCACTTTACAAAGATTACAAAGATGGGTTGAGAATGGTAAGAAAAAAATTCTGTAGACCATAGTATTTTTTTTATGCTATCTACCATAGTCATGTTATGAAATAATATAAAGTATATTTACTTGGCTTTAAAATTTTCAGTTTTTCTTTGTTAATGACTCTTGGACCAGCGTGCTGAGGAAGTAAGCTCTGTGGAGGCTACAAAGGGGTTCTTTCCTGGGAGACCCACTTTGTTGTTTCTATGCCATATAATACTTCCTGCTTCTAAGTCATTTTTGTTGAGTGGTAATAGGTCTTCATGTTTGTTTATATGTTGTAGCTTTCTGCCTTACTAATCAAAGGCTTCCATTACTATTATTTATAAACTAGATACATCCTTTTTATGAGATCCTGATTTTTTGAGCCCAACACCTGTTAAACTCAGTTTCTTTATTGGAATCATCATTTTTAGGAATAGTAGAGTTTTTCAACTTTTTTTTTTTTTTTTTTTTTGGTGGGGGAGAAAAAAGCTCCTGATTTAAACCAGATTTGAAAATAGATCTTCCATATTATTAATACCATAATACTTCCCTGTAGTATCATTAAGCATCACTTGGGAGTATAATATGTTGGATTTATCACTTACTATATAAGTTAACTCAGGTTTATCTGGGAATATGACACTGTGAGGAGAGAGGAACTTGACCCAACTGGATCTTCTGATTTTAAGAATATGATTTTTTTAAAAAATGGTGTTATATTTCACATGGCAAAAAAGTCTCATGGATTTATTTTTAAACTCTGTGCTTAGCAGACCATGAAGAATATGCCTCTAAACCTCTTTGTCTAAACCTATTTAGAAGTTTCTTCCAAAATACGCCCTAATACTCCATGCTATTAAACTTAGATTAAAAAAATATTGGTGACAAATGAAACAGGAGAAAATTAATGGTAAGATCTTTAATTTTGATTTAAGCTCGTGAACAGCTATATCAGGGAGGAATCTAGACCGAAATAAGTTCCAGGTGGGGTACGCATGTCACAGAAACCTTTGAAGAGTTAGTGGCAAGTGAAATCCCAGCACTCAGAGACTGAACACTTTTCATTACTAACAAAACACAGTTGACAGGTTCTAAGATTTCGACCAACTTACGTTGCTTTTATTATTTGCAGTTTACTTTGAGCAGTAAATACAAATGGGACATTCAAAATTGGTCAGAAAATTGTTAGCGTTTCAGAAATTTAAAAAATTATCAAATGAAGTAAAATAATTTTTAAAATAACTGTAGAAATGTAGAAAACATGTGACTTCATTATATCCAACTGTAACTCCATGTTGAGGCAGGCCTAGAAATTACTGCCATTTCAGTGGTGAGGATTAGGTGCTCTAGGCTCATTGTACATTGATAATACACATAATTAATTTTAATCCTAAAATAATATTTTGCTTTTTGATTTGCTTATCTATACTGTAAATTTTTTCAGAATGAAGTAATATAACAAGGTACACTCATTTATCCTCACTGATCTTCTTTTGTCCTTGTATATCATTTTTATTTTGAGCATTGCTTCCTGTATCGTGGATCTCGGTATGACTAATTTGTGAAAAAAAAAAAATCCTAAAATTTTAATATTTATCAAGTATTTTTGCTTTGAATAGGAAAGAACATAGAATAGAAATTTTCCATTTTATGACATGGATTATCTCAGTTTTTACTATTCATTCTGTAATACAAATTATATAGTTTAAGAAGCAGCTAAGGGGATTCTTTCCAAATAGATTATAGATTTTTCTTTGATCTTTCTTTCTTCTTCTTCTTTTTTTTTTTTTTTGTAAAGACTTTATTTATTTATTTGAAAGAGAGAGCACAAGCAGCAGGAGCAGCAGCAGAGGAAGAGGGAGAATCAGGCTCCCTACTGAGCAGGGACCTAGATGTGGGGCTTGATCCCTGGCTCCTGAGATCATGACCTGAGCTGAAGGCAGACACTTAACAGACTGAACCACCCAGGCACCCAGATTATCTTTGCTTATGCACATTTCGTTGTTGTCAGACATACTCAATTTTCTCTTTCTCTCTCTGTCTCTTACACATGCACACACACACACACACACACACACACCCTTCCCCTCTCTAACCTTTCTCCTGATAGCTCTAACATTCTTACCCAGAGATACTCATTTGAGTCAAGGCATTATATTCATGTGGTACCTGTTACAATGAGTATATATTCCCTGAGAGGAAGGGACATGCTGACTTATGAAAGTATATCAATAAAACATAAGTATTTTGTAAGAAATCAAGGCTTAGGGGCACTTGGGTGGCTCAATGGGTTAAAGCCTCTGCCTTCAGCTCTGGTCATGGTCCCAGAGTCCTGGGATAGAGCCTGGGCTCTCTGCTCAGAGGGAGCCTGCTTCTTCCTTTCTCTCTGCCTACCTCTCTGCCTACTTGTGATCTCTGTCTATCAAATAAATAAATAAAATCTTTAAAAAAAAAAAAAGAAATCAAAGGCTTGGACCTCCAGCATGAGACTAAAAACCATCCAGGTTTTCTGTGTGGAGGCTGAAGCCTTTTGCTCTCTCAGAATAATACCTTATATGGGCTGGGGCAATCCATGGGGAGCCCCACTGGAGGAAATGGTATGCTACTTGAGTCCAGAGAAGGCCTGGAAATGGTAGGCTACTTGAGTCCAGAGAAGGCCTGGAAAGGAGGGCCCACAAGAATTACACCAAAAAAAAAAAATCTTGGGCAGGCAGATGGAGCTCTAACAGAAGTTAGCCCCTGTTTCACTCTTGCCACAGGCTAATTATAGGAGATTCTGTTCAGCGCATGGACAGTTGAACCTCACCTGATCCTCACGATTCTCTCTGAAGATTCCTACCTCTACTACAAGCACAATATCAAATTTTTTTTTCAAATCTTCCACATATGTCTATATTTTTCCATCCCTATTGCCAAACTGTAGTCCTGGATGTCATCAGGTTTTAACAGGATTATGCCAACATAATCCTGAAGAGACTCAACTACTTCTGAATTATGAATTCTGATATTTTCTCTACCATTCTCCCCTTCAATCCCAAAATGATCTATGACTGTATAGGAAGAAAATCAATATTTTTAAAATTATTTTTATTTTTTATAAACATATAATATATTTTTATCGCCAGGGGTACAGGTCTGTGAATCGCCAGGTTAGGTTTATTCCTAGGTATCTTATAGTTTTGGGTGCCATTGTAAATGGGATTGATTCCTTAATTTCTCTTTCTTCTGTCTTGTTGTTGGTGTAGAGAAATGCAGCTGATTTCTGTGCATTGATTTTATATCCTGACACTTTACTGGATTCCTGTACAAGTTCTAGAAGTTTTGGAGTGGAGTCTTTTGGATTTTCCACATATAGTATCATATCATCTGCGAAGAGTGATTGTTTGACTTCTTCTTTGCTGATTTGGATGCCTTAATTTCCTTTTGTTGTCTGATCACTGAGGCTAGGACTTCTAGTACTATGTTGAATAGCAGTGGTGATAATGGACATCCCTGCCATGTTCCTGACTTTAGCGGAAAAGCTTTCAGTTTTTCTCCATTGAGAATGATATTAGCGGTGGGTTTTTCATAGATGGCTTTGATGATATTGAGGTTTGTGCCCTCTATCCCTGCACTTAGTTTGTCAAATGCTTTTTCAGCATCTATTGAGAGTATCATATGGTTCTGGTTCTTTCTTTTATTAATGTGTTGTATCACATTGATCAATTTGCGGATGTTGAACCAACCCTGCATTCCTGGAATAAATCCCACTTGGTCGTGGGGAATAATCCTTTTAACGTACTGTTGAATCCTATTGGCTAGTATTTTAGTGAGAATTTTCGCATCTGTGTTCATCAAGGATTTTGGTCTGTAGTTCTCTTTTTGATGGGATCCTTGTCTGGTTTTGGGATTAAGGTGATGCTGGCCTCATAAAATGAGTTTGGAAGTTTTCCTTCCATTTCTATTTTTTGAAACAGTTTCAGGAGAATGGGAATTAGTTCTTCTTTAAATATTTGGTAGAATTCCCCCAGGAAGCCATCTGGCCCTGGGCTTTTGTTTGTTTGGAGATTTTTGATGACTGTTTCAATCTCATACTGGTTATGGGTCTGTTCCAGTTTTCTATTTCTTCCTGGTTCAGTTGTGGTAGTTTATATGTCTCTAGGAATGCATCCATTTCTTCCAGATTGTCAAATTTATTGGTGTAGAGTTGCTCATAGTATGTTCTTATAATTGTTTGTATTTCCTTGGTGTTAGTTGTGATCTCTCCTCTTTCATTCATGATTTTATTATTTGGGTCCTTTCTCTTTTCTTTTTGATAATTCTGGCCAGGGGTTTATCAATCGTAGTAATTCTTTCAAAGAACCAGCTCCTAGTTTCATTGATATGCTCTCTATTTTTTTTTTTTTTGGTTTCTATTTCATTGATTTCTGCTTTGACATTTATGATTTCTCTTCTCCCACTTGGTTTAGGGTTTCTTTCTTGTTCTTTCTCCAGCTGCTTTAGGTGTAGGGTTAGGTTGTATACCTAAGACATTTCTTATTTCTTGAGAAAGGCTTGTACTGCTATATATTTTCCTCTCAAGACTGCCTTTGCTGTGTCTCACAGATTTTGAACCATTGTATTTTCATTATAATTTGTTTCCATGAATTTTTTTAAATTCTTCTTTAATTTAATGGTTGACCCATTCATTCTTTAAAAGGATACTGTTTAGTCTCCATGTATTTGGGTCTTTCCAAATTTCCTCTTGTGATTGAGTTCTAGCTTCAGAGCATTGTGGTCTAAAAATATGCAAGGAATGATCTCAATCTTTTGATACCAGTTGAGACCTGATTTGGGGCCCAGGATGTGATCTATTTTGGAGAATGCCCCATGTGCACTAGAGAAGAATGTGTATTCTGTTGCTTTGGGATGAAATGTTCTGAATATATCTGTGATGTCTATCTGGTCCAGTGTGTCATTTAAGGCCTTTATTTCCTTGTTGATCTTTTGCTTGGATGACCTGTCCATTTCAGTGAGGGGAGTGTTAAAGTCCCCTACAATTATTGTGTTATTGTTGATGTGTTTCTTTGATTTTGTTATTAATTGGCTTATATAGTTGGCTGCTCCCATGATAGGGGCATAGATATTTTAAATTGTTAGATCTTGTTGTTGCACAGACCCTTTGAGTATGATATAGTATCCTTCCTCCTCTCTTATTATAGTTTTTGGCTTAAAAACTATAAGGATTGCCACCCCTGCTTTCTTCTGATATCCATTAGCATTGTAAATTGTTTTCTACCCCCTCACTTTAAATATGGAGGTGTCTTCGGGTCTAAAATGAGTTTCTTGTAGGCAACATGTAGATGGGTTTTGTTTTTTTATCCATTCTGATACCCTGTGTCTTTTGATTGGGGCACTTAGCCCATTAACATTCAGGGTAACTATTGAGAGATATGAATTTAGTGCCATTGTATTGCCTATAAGGTGCCTGTTACTGTATATTGTCTCTGTTCCTTTCTGATCTACTACTTTTAGGCTCTCTCTTTGCTTAGAGGACCCCTTTCAATATTTCCTGTAGAGCTGGTTTGGTGTTTGCAAATTCTTTCAGTTTTTGTTTGTCCTGGAAGCTTTTTATCTCTTCTTCTATTTTCAATGATAGCCTAGCTGGATATAGTATTCTTGGCTGCATGTTTTTCTCGTTTAGTGCTCTGAATATATCATGCCAATTCTTTCTGGCCTGTCAGGTCACTGTGGATAAGTCCACTGCCAATCTAATATTTTTACCATTGTATGTTACAGACTTCTTTTCCTGTGCTGCTTTCAGGATTTTCCCTTTGTCACTAAGACTTGTAAATTTTACTATTAGGTGACGGGGTGTGAACCTATTCTTGTTGATTTTGAGGGGGGTTCTCTGCACCTCCTGGATTTTGATGCTTGCTCCCTTTGCCATATTGGGGAAATTCTCTCCAATAATTCTCTCCAATATACCTTCTGCTCCCCTCTCTCCTTCTTCTTCTGGAATCCCAATTATTCTAATGTTTCATCTTTGTCACTTATCTCTCGAATTCTCCCCTCGTGGTCCAGTAGCTGTTTGTCCCTCTTTTGCTCAGCTTTTTTATTCTCTGTCATTTGGTCTTCTATATCACTAATTCTTTCTTCTGCCTCATTTATCCTAGCAGTGAGAGCCCCCATTTTTTATTGCACCTCATTAATAGCTTTTTTGATTTCAACTTGGTTAGATTTTAGTTCTTTTATTTCTCCAGAAAGGGATTTTATATCTCCAAAGAGGGTTTCTCTAATATCTTCCATGCCTGTTTTAAGCCTGGCTATAACCTTGAGAATCGTCATTCTGAAGTCTAGATCTAACATATTATCAATGTCTGTATTGATTAGGTCCCTAGCCTTCAGTACTGCCTCTTGTTTTTGTTTTTTTTGTTTTTTTTTTGTTTTTTTGGTGAATTTTTTCACCTTGTCATTTTGTCCAGATAAGAGTATATAAAGGAGCAAGTAAAATACTAAAAGGGTGGCAAAGACCTCAGGAAAATATGTTTTAACCAAATCAGAAGAGACCCCAAATTGTCGGGGGGAGAAAGGGGATAAAAAGTGGTTCAGGAAAAAAAAAAAGAAACAATTAAAAAAAAAGAAAATGAATAAAGAAAAAAATATAAGAAAGAAAAATTATATATATATATATAATTTATGTATATATATATATATATATATATATATATATATATATTAGATAAACTAGTTAAAAACATTAAAAAAGAAAAGGGTAAAAGTTAAAAAAATTGGCAGAAGAAGAAAAATAAATTGAAAAAAAAATTAAATTAACCGCAAGACTAAAGAATCACGGGGAGAAAGCTATGAATTCCATACTTTGCTTTCTCCTCCTCTGGAATTCCACTGCTCTCCTTGGTATTGAACCTGAACTCCTTGGTAGATGAACTTGGTAGAACTTGGTAGAAATGAACTTGTTAGAAATCCTGGCTGGATTTCTTGTTGATCTTCTGGGGGAGGGGCCTGTTGTAGATTCTCAAGTGTCTTTGCCCCAGGTGGAATTGCACCACCCTTACCAGAGACCGGGCTGAGTAATCTGCTTGGGTTTGGTTTCAAGAGCTTTTCTTCCCTGAATGTTTTCCATAGAGTTCCAGAGGACGAGAATGAAAATGGCAGCCTCCCAGTCTCCGGCCTAGAGGAGCTAAGAGCTCGGGGCCCCACTCTTCAATGCACCCTCAGAGAATAGCGCCCAATCACTCCAGTCTCCCTGGCCTCTGGCCACACTCTGAGCTCACTGAGCCTGCAACTGGTTCAAGGTAACCCCGAGCTGAGAGCTCATTCCTCAGCTCTGTCTCTATAGTTGGCTTCCCCGTTCTAATACCTGCAAGCTCCTCGACACTCAGACACCCCCAATCCTTCTGTGACCCTGCAGGACCTGAGGCCATGATGACCCCGCATGGGCTTCACCCTGGTTTAGCCTCTGGAGTGATGTCCCTCAGTGGAGCAGACTTTTAAAAGTCCTGATTTAGTGTTCCGTTGTTCCGCCGCTTGCTGGGAGCTGGTCCGTCCCACTGTGGTCTATCTTCCCGTCACTTTGGATTCACTTCTCCGCCAGTCCTACCTTTCAGAAAGTGGTTAATTTTCTGTTTCTAGAATTGCTATTCTTCCTCTTTTTGATCTCCCATTGGATTTGTAGGTTTTTGTGATCTTTAGATAAGCTATCTAAATGATCTCCTGCTACCTGATGTAGTCTCAGCCTGCTACTTCTCCACCATCTTGACTCCTCTTCTGGAAGAAAATCAATATTAATCTTAATAGCATTTAAAAATATTAATAGGTCCCTTGACTTAATTTTTTACAAACATATAAGAAAAATATATTTACCACTCTCTGATGTCCACAATGACACTAGTTCCCTTGCTTGGTTACTCAAGCAGTCACATCAAGCTAGTACCCTGAAGAGAGGATAGGTATTCTACAACAGATTTGGGTCACTGGGAACACTGTGCCTTTGGTCTTGTTTTTTTTTTTTTTTTCATCATGTTGTAACTAACACAATATATATGTATTCCTATAAATGGTTATGGGATTATACTGCCTAGTTTTGGGTAAAAATATCACACAGGTTGGACAGATGGCTTAAAGTATCTCTTCCTAGAGCCAGTGTCATGTCAATGAAATAAGAGAAGCAAGGACAAAGAGTGTATGGGCACTTTCCTTACTCGTTGTGAGTGCTTATCAGCTATATTACACAATAGCATCAAACAATGATAATTTAATCATCTCTAAAAGAAGTGGGTCCCAAAAATCAACATTAAAAAAAAATTGACATATGAATTACATATGAATTTACATATGGTAATGTTCATTACCAAAGAATCTTACCACAAGTATGTAACTTTGCTTTGAAATACTGGATACTAAAAAGAAGAGGCCAGAAAGATTAACAAGATATTAAAACATTATTATTTAGTTGAACTTCTTTCATTTTTTGTTAATGCACAGTTTGAATGGTTTATATTGTATATATTTGTCTGAAGAGATGTGAGTGTCTATACAGGTACCCACACTATATATTAAGGGGAAAATGGCCAAAATGATTGACTAATGGAACTCCTTGATCAAAAATACTTGAATACCACAGCAAAGCCAGAGTGATGTTTCTAAAACACCATTTTGATTATATCATTCTTCACTTAAAATCTTTGCAAGCTTACCCATGTTTTCAGGGCGACATCCAAACTCCTTGCCATAGCATTTGAATCACATTTGGTAGCCTGCCGTGCTTTCTTCTCCACATCTCTCACTTCACATGCTACATATTGCATATTTTCTCATCTTTGCACGTCATCTCCTGATGCCAAACACATGCATTTTCTACCCTTTATAGTAACTCTAGAAGCTTCTATGCTTGACTTTTGTGAACTACGTATTTGCTTCGTTAGTTAAGTCAGTGGAAGCAGATGGGCTTGGTACAGTAAAGAGTAGTTTGCTTGCTATGCGGTGTCAGCCTAAAATTGGCAAGAAGTTAGTAATAGCAGGAAGGGATAGAAGGCTAAAGGAGTTTCTACTGAACTTCCAGGTCCATTTGGATGCCATGTTCTCTTGATCCAGTGATACTGTATCCTTCCCTTCTTTTCAATAAGTTAGTTCCTACCTCATTTTCAAATCTCAACCTGCATGTCACTTTTTCTAGGAAGCTTACCGATGTCCCCACGACCTCTCCTATGTGTTCCTCTGGGACCTCCTTTATGCTCATCATGACATGAGTCTCCCACTGAGGCTGTGGGCTCCTTTCAGAGTTTGCATGTCTTATTTGCAACGGTATCTCCAGAGCTATCACAGTGCCTTAAATGCAGTTCATGATTAATTAATATTTATTAGATGAATGAACACAAATTTAGCTTCAAGATTAAAAGGGGGCAAAAATGAGAATCCAGAAATATTCATTTTTCCTGCTACCTCCTTCTCTTCCAAAAGCCTTACCCCTTTCCAAGCACCCCCTTTTTCTGCCTGGCCCCTTTCTTCTCCACCAGATATACATTCAAGTCTAACTCCCAATTCAGAGGCCAACCAGCCCTCTGAGGTTATTTACTGAAAACAAGAGGAGAACCTCTTTGAGTTGTTATTTGATACAAAATAATCCATACAGCATTTTCTGTTTGCTTCATGTGCATTAAGCATCAAGAGGGTACACTGGGACCCTCATAGTGGAGTGACAGAGTCTAAGATTGAAGTTTCCAGACATGTGGCCTTTCCTGAGACATCCAGAGATGTTCAGTGATGACTCACAAGCCCATGCCTTGTGAGTAATCTGTGCATTCTGAGAATGGGTTCGTCTGTAGTAAGGTAGTGATACCACGCCGTTCACACTGGTAAGGCGCTTTACATTAGTGTTTCTTAGCAAATGTCTCATGAATACCAATGATAGCTCTTTTCAAATAGGCTGAGAAGATTCTTACTTTAATCTCTTCCCACATACACACACATACACAAACACACTTTAAAGCTGAAAGAAATGAGGGTTAAAATTTAAGTCCGTTGGCTGTGCCACAAAAATGTTAAGAGCTGATCCCATGCTCTTCCTGATTCTGAGTCTAGGATTCATTTCCATGCCTCAGATAAGCCATGGCTCTTTTCTCTTGGATACACGCAGGTTATATGACTAATATCTCTTGGCATCCCATTCAGCACGCAGGCACACACGTGCGCGTGCGGACACATACACATATCCACGGCGTATGGGAACTGAGGCCATCCACGGAAGAGCTGACGTGAATCACGCTCCATAATTGCAGAGAAAATGTTTTGCTAAAAAATGGGAAGCAGCAGTTTCTTCTCACTGCTGTGTCTGCACTTCGGTGTTATACCACATTGGAAGGGAAGGCCTTGATCTGTAGAAGAATAATAACTGCCCGATTTCTCATTTGGGACAGTCCAAACAAGAACAAGCGGTGACATGATCGTCCATTAGAAACTCCGTTTACATCTTAATCAGGCCGTCAGACGTGCCCAGGAGTTGGGAAGACAGTAGCCGAGTTACCCATTTGCAGTTTCAGAGGGAATAAAAGCAGGGTGGCAAAACCTGCAGTTGGAGCATCTTCCACCGAAGGAAAGTATGGACAGTTCTTTTTCATCGCCTGAATCATATTGGCTCTGTTAACTAAAACTCACCATTAGATTAATCATGTTTTAAAAGAGAAGTTGTCATATAGAAATACATCAGCCCAGGCATGCCCTGTTCATTTTGCATGTATATGATTAGTTGTCTGACTCTGTACATCACCATTTCACAGGTGAGAAATCAAAACATCCACAGGCTGGCATTCGCATGTAGCAAGGAAGTAGTGAAAATTCAAACCCAAATCTTTTTCTCTTCTTCTTCTTCTTCTTCCTTCTTTCTTCTTTCTTCTTCTCCTTCCTCCTCCTCCTCCTCCTCCTCCTTCTTCTTCTTCTTTTTTTATAAGATTTTATTTTTTAAGTAATCTCTATACTCTAGATGGGGCTCGAACTCACAAACCCAAGATCAAGAGTTGCATGCTCCATGGAATGAACCAGCCAGGCACCTCCAAACCCAACTCTTTCTGACATGCAAGTGCATTCCATGAAGCATTTATATATTATGGTTTATGTACAATAGGATCATAGACCTGATTGCAGCAGTAAAAATCGGCCCTAATGAGCACTGTAGGTAGTGGATTTATTCACTTTCACCTAAAAATAATTGTAAACGGCATCTCTTATGTCAGAATTAAGTATCCTAGCCTGTGAGTAGACTTCATGATATAAAGCATGTACTGGGCCGCCTGGGTGGCTCAGTGGGTTAAAGCCCCTGCTTTCAGCTCAGGTCATGATGCCGGGGTCCTGGGATCGAGTCCCACATTGGGCTCTCTGCTTTGGCAGGGAACCTGCTTCCTCCTTTCTCTCTCTGCCTGCATTCTCTCCTACTTGTGATCTCTGTCTGTCAAATAAATAAATAAACTCTTTTAATAAATAAATAGATAAATAAAGCATGTACCATAACAGATCAACAATTTTCTTCTGTTCCTGACAGTAGATTTTCTACAATTACACTGGCCTTGCCTCTCTGAAGCTACTCTCCCTGCCATTTGCCCTCAGGTATCCCAGTACTTTGTCCTGAAAAATTCATCTTTCAGATTTTATTTAACTGTAGGCTATAGTGAGTAGAAGTAGCACACACCTTCAAAGGACCCACTCCAACTTTCCAGGGCAAAACACATTTTCTCTTCTTAATTTATTCTTTCTCCATCTTCCTGAACACCTTACCATTTTCTGATCACTGATCTATCCTCTGATGGTACTTTCTTCATGCTGGTTCCAGACTTCTGTTTTAAGATTTCTGTTTATCCATGATCCTTTGCAATTCTGATCGCTAACTAATATATCTCATGGCAGTTCCCAGATTTTATTTTCTCCTTCTACTTTCTTTGTGCATTGTACTGATGAAAGAAACTCAATGGAAAATCAGAGAAAAGAGAAAGATATTTTGAAGGCATAATAATAGGAAGGAAATAATAGAGTGACAGTTGTTCAGTCTAGCAAAAGAAGATTTTGTTCATTATGTTTGCTTGTTCTTTTCTGGTAGATATTTTACCTGAAAGGTGCTAATGGAACTAAAATGCCTTCTAAGAAAAATCTACTTACAGAATAGACTGCTTACAGAATATTTTGCTTGCAGAATAGACAAGAGTGAGACAGAGTACCATGAAGTCTTGTGTTGCTTCTGTAGGCTGGAGCCAGGATCAAAGAGATGTTGGAGGTAGTGAAAGAAAGAAAGGATCATGGAAAAATGGGGGACAAAAAGAGAGACAAGAGAAAATAACTCATGGATTTCCTTCTGAGATGATTCACTAGAAATAGCAAATCAGGTGTTGTGTGCCCTCTCCTAGACTAATTGCAAAATAGTATTTTTTTTTTCAGGTAGAAGTCTAGTTACACTAAATATAGTCTAGATATATAGTCCTATATCATGCATATATTCCATCATTTCTTACCACATTTTCAAAATAAGAAAACTAAGTCTAAGAGAACTAAGAGTGAAACAAACAAACAAACAAAAACAACTAACTCATGGCCAGTAAATGGTAGACCAAGACTTAATCATAACAATGCTTATGTCTGAATCATTGTTCTAAGCAGCCCCTCCGGTGAATCTCCAGCATCTGTTTTCTTATGTAAAACAGGTATGCTATATGTTAAATACCATCCTTACCTGTCATTTTCCCTCAGTCTCTCTCTCTATATATATAGTCATCTATATTAGAAATGATAGGTAAATATCATCATGCTGGAATCTTTGCATGGGCAGAAAGACAGCATACATGTCTATGTTAATGGAAACCCTTTAGAGTTGTTGATCAAGTGAAAGTTCTATCCAGGAGTGTGGGCCAGTGTTGAGGGAAACGGAAGCCATGGCAAATTAAACAGGTTCCTTGGACAGGCTGTTCCCACAGTAGGAAGTGGTGGGTGCTAGGAAGTTGTAAGAGGATTTGCAAAGGCTTTCAGCATCACATTTTCATTTCCTAGCTGCCAAAAAAAAAAAAAAAAAAGGAAAAGGAAAAGTCCAGAATTGAAGTATCAGACAAATGAGGCATTTAGATTTTCTTCAGTGCACCTACCTTTCCAGAGGAAAATATAAAGTACCAGCAAAACAATTTCACCTGCTGTCCTGTTGGGCATTGTTCTACTACTAAAAACTGGAGGGAACAGTCCCTCTGTTCTAACCTATGTATTAGTGCTGCTTTTTCTTTTCTAAAAGTCCTGAAGCCAGCAAACAGTCATTGTAAAAGTCATATTATATTTTATAGTTTATGTTTCTTTTTACTGTAATAATCATGTTTTGTTTTTTTCTGAGGGAAACAATTGTCCCTTTCTCTTGACCTCCAACATTTTAATTTCACCTTTTATGTTAATAATTCAAAAATATCTTTGCACTAAGTGTGTCCTAAGACAGGAAACTATAAACATAAGAGCAACAGAGATCATTTATTTGGTCTGTTTCCAAGAAGAGTAAGGCATGACTATAATTGTTGAGCATAGTAACAATTGAGAATATTAATTTCTGGGTTCAGGTTGAAGTTTTACTGACTTCCCTTGCCAATATATTCCATTTTTTGACTAAAATGTCAGATATCATTTCTAATATCTCATCTCCATGTTTTAAGTTTATGTGATATGTTTTGTTTCTGACTTTTAAAATTCCACATCCTCTCTAATCAAGTCTCTGTTTTACCACTTTTTTGGAAACTAGACACATTGTCCTATATACCAACATAAGAGATATAGTCAGTGTTCAGAAAACATGAATTTTTCATAGAAATATACATCTTCAGCTTACTAATCCACACATCATTACTAATATATGTTGTATTTTATTTAATTGTTTTGCATATTGTTAGACAATAAATTCAGCGATGTTGGGGTCTTTGTGTATGAGTTACCCACTCTTACATCTCTAGAGCAAAGAATAGCACTAGGCATGCATCATAAAGTAGCCACTCAATGGAATTTGATAGAAAAATTGATGATATTCCTTAAGTCCTAACCCTAACTGATAGGGCATTAACAATGCTGTATATCTTTTATACTCATGTAGAGAGAGCACATAATAAAAATTACTCACAGTAACTATTCATGAGCTCCTTGGCATTTTCCTTATATTTGATAAATTGAAAATTCTAGAAACAATAAAAAATTATCTTTATTTAATAATGCCAAGTACCCTTTATAATTATTTCTGAGTCTGGCCTACTGTGCCATATAGTCAGTCACACTCATGCTAGAAATACCGGCAAGTGTGATTATTGTTGTGGTTGAAACCAAGCTCATTTTTGCACTCCACAAAACTCCACAAAAGTGGAATTCTCTAGAAGTGTTCTCTCATAACTCCTGTTGTGAACATTTCAATTCTGCTTCTGTGCAGATCACATAGATTATTAACTGGGTTTCACACTGTCTTGTAAACCCTATTAGTACTTATTTCCTGTAATAGACACTACTGAAGCTCTTGAAAAAAAAAAAAAGATACTTGAGTTCAGCCTTAATTGCAAGGGGAGATTCTCATGAAACAAACAGTGAAATGGCACGTGAATCTTGCTGTGTCAGAATTCCTAGCAGAGGTCTAATGATAACAATATTAGTTTATAAGTATTCCCACAAAGGCGCTGAAAGCCATAGCCCCATAGGATATGGGGATCCCAAGATACAGCTGACTGCTCGTTTTATCCTTACCCCACCCATGTGCTTTCAAATTAAATATTCTAGAAATTTGACAAAACAACCCTTAGCCTAGGTGAAAGCGCTTAGTACAGTTTCCTTTCCTACCCACAGCAGGGAAAGAAAGACCCCTGAGAACAAGTGAGTGGCACTCTAAGAGAATCCTTCAGAGGTCCTTCCAGGGTGTATCTCAGGGAAGAGCCAATACTTAGACTATGATCAAGTTCAAACATTATTAGCTAAGAAAGAACTTCAACTGCACTGATGATTTATGACTTTTTGCTTCTTTCCATCTAATATGCCTTTCCCATACAGCAACCCTAGAACAGTCCCAAAATGGAGAACAGGACAAGGCAGAAAAGAATGAAAAAATATGCCGCTTCCACTTTCCCCAATGCAGATTTGCAAACAGTGGGTCAGATTTTATCTCTAGGGAGAGTACAAGCTTTGGCCTCATGATAAAATTGAAGGTTTGTTCTGAGTTCAAATTTCATAATACCTAGGAATGACTCTTAGTAAGGGAAGCAAGACAGTTACTAAAATCAAAAACTATCAGACAGCAATGTAACTGTCTGAGATACGATCAATGGGTGTGAAAATATTATCCAACAGAATGTATATTATTAGTGGTGGGGAAAAAATGAAAGGGTTTCCTATTTCTTCCTTATTGAGTTCTGCCTTTTCAAATGATAGCTACAGGCAGATGTGAGAACTTCAGTATTATTTGTTCACCATAAAAATGGATTTTTCATATGTATCCAAGAACATGCTCTCCCCTCATTTAGAAGGCTATCTTCAATTTCATCATCCTCCTGCTTATTTATAAGGTGTATTTCAAATATCACTTTATCCCTGCAGAAGTCTTTGATTTCTACTAATCACCACCTCCATGCTTGCAATTGTAATATCTACCACCTCCTTAACAAACATTTACTAGGAGTTTAATTTTTAATCTCCATGACATGAAACATAGCAGTAAAAAAAGTATGGAGATTACAGTCTAATAAAGAAAAAGTCACATCAACAATTTCTTTTTTTTTTTTAAAGATTTTATTTATTTATCAGAGAGAGAGAGGGAGAGAGAGCGAGCAGACAGAATGGCAGGCAGAGGCAGAGGGAGAAGCAGGCTCCCTGCAGAGCAAGGAGCCCGATGTGGGACTCGATCCCAGGATGCTGGGATCATGACCTGAGCCGAAGGCAGCTGCTTAACCAACTGAGCCACCCCGGCATCCCATACATCAACAATTTCAATGCAGTGTAAAATGACTGCACAGAAAGTGAAACAACAACCTGAAGAAACTGTTATTCTTTAGCGGAAGCTGGAGGAGTATGATCTTATGGGAAGTGAGGAGTCAGCATTGATTAGTCCACAGATGTCGTGGACTAATTAGATACTCTTTATTGCTCTTAGATGCTGTCTCTTAACAAAAAAGGGATTCTCTTTCCATTTCAAGCTGCTGAAACAATATGGAAATAGAATATAGTCATATGGAAAGCCCTTAATAATGCAAAAGCATGTAATGCAAATTTTCAGAAGTGTAAAATCCATGAAGGAAGAAGAGAAAGTTAGTAGCATGACAGTAAAAAAAAAAAAAAAAAAAAAAAAAAATAGACATGGGAGATGAAGTTAAAGATAAAGTCTTTCTAAAGACCGTATAGTGGTCTGAAATGCAGATCCTCACTATAGCTCCTAACTCTATATGGTCTGGTATTTTTCACCTCACCTACACTTAGGAATATTTGAGATGTCTCTGAGGTCCTCAGAATCAGCCTTCTCTTCTTTAGCTTCATTGCATGGGGATCTGTTTCTTGTGACTAGAATATTAGAATATGGTGACAGAAATGCAAACAGCTGTTTAAAAAAAAAGAAATGTAAACAGCTAAACTAAATAAAAAATTGCATGTGAAAAAATGCTATTAATAGAGATTTTTATTGTGAAGATCAGTAGTGCCTTTTTCACCTTTCTTTTTACACCCCATATGTGTAGAAAATGTCTTACAGATTATAGTTTCTCTATCAATGTTTATATAAGTTTAAGTAAAATAAATTATTAGTGAATTCCTTTGTAACCAAGTTCTATAGAGGAGGTAAAGATATAATAAGTAATAAGAGAAAATTATTGCTTTTAAAGAATTTAATATCTGTTGAGAAAGGAAAACATCAAACAGATAATTTCAATGTAGGACAAGTATGGAGAGAGTAGTAAAATCCAAATAATTTAATTTCTGGGAAAATAAATATTTGCTACAGAAAGGTCAAAAATAGTTATAGAAAGTAGGCTTTTTTATTTGTATAATGCTGATTTCTGTTACTTGTGAATTTTTCTCAAATATCCTTCTGACTTACACTTTCAAGTGTTTACTTCCACAGAGTAAGTCATGATCTCACGAACAATACATTTGGTGAGAAAATTTGAATTTCCTTAACAGACATATGAATAATAAACGGTAAATTACTTTTTGTCTGTGATCAGTCTACCTTTGCCCATACAGAGGAAACACATGAGATTTTTGTTCTTCCCTTGGACTTACTTTGATTAAGGTCCTATAGTATGGGAATCAAACCAAAAACTTTCATCAGTTTCATAATGACTATAAAATCATCTACTTGAGCAAGTATTAAGAGTAGAAATATGAAAAACTGACTGAATTGGGGTTTCAGTATGGAGATGTAATATTGTCTCTGTTTTACTGTCAGCATTTAGAATAGTGTAACTGCTTTATATATAAAAATAGTTTTATATGAGCTATGTTGGTGTATCTTATAATTTGGGGGCTTGACTAAATTATTCTTAAGTCTCATTCTAGTATTAAACAAACCTAAAATTCTGAGCTATTATTTCTCAACCTAAATTTTTGGAAGTCCCAGAGGCTGTTGGCTATTTTTATAGAAAATGCCAAGGAATGTTCTTTCTTTCTTAAAAGCCCAAAACATGTGGATGAACCTTTCTTGATTGTCTGCTTTTTACAATGGTGGATATTTCTGCATAAATTATGGATTTAAAGTTACCAGATTAACCCAAAGATTTTGTTTAAATCAGAACACAAAGGACTATTTCAAGATAAAATCCTCTTTGCAATTAGCTGAAAAGCAAGGTTATTTTTGTTTTTCCTTAAACAGCTTTTTGAGGTACAACTGATACATGAAGAAATTCACACTTTTAATGTCAACAATTTGAGGAATTCGGATATATGCAAATACCAACACTATAATCAGGGTAATAGTTATATCCAACACCTCCCAAAATTTCCATGTGTCCTTTTCATTTTTATTTTGTTTTGCTTGTGGTAAGAACATTTAAGATGAGAATTACCTACTTCATAACTTTTTTTTTAATTTAAATTCAGTTAGCCAATATATACTACAATAATAGTTTCAGTTGCAGTGTTCAATAATTCATCAGTTGCATATAATACTCAATGCTCATCATATAATGTGTCATCCTTAATGTCTATCACCCAGTAACTCAATCCCCTCCACCTATCTCCCCTCCATCTACCCTCATTTTGCTTCCCAGAATTAAGAATCTCTCATGGTTTGTCTCTCCCTCCAAGTCAGTTTTCCCTCTCTTCCCTTATGATCCTCTACATGATTTCTTATATTCCATATATGAGTGAAACTATATGATAATTGTCTTTCTCTGATAGACTTATTTCCCTTAGCATAATACCTTCTAGTTCCATCCATGTCAATGTAGATGGTAGATATTCATCCTTTCTGATGGCTGAGTAATATTCCATTGTATAAATGATCTACATCTTTATCCATTCATCTGTCAAAGAATATTTTGGCTCCTTCCACAGTTTAGCTATTAATGGATATTGCCGCTATGAACATTGGGGTACAGGTGCCCCCTCATTTCACTACATCTGTATATTTGGGGTATATACCCACTAGTGTAGTTGCTGGGCCCTAGCATAGCAATATTTCTAACTTCTTGAGGAACCCCTGTAATGTATTCCAGAGTGACTGTACCAGCTTGCATTCCCACCAACAAGGTAAAAGTTTCTTCTTTCTCCACATCCTCACCAACATTTGTTGTTTCTTAACTTGTTAATTTTTGTCATTCTAACTGGTGTGATGTGGTAACTCATTAAGGTTTTGATTTGCATTTCCCTGATGCCAAGTGATGTGGAGCATTTTCTCATGTGTCAGTTGGCCATTTGTGTGTCTTCTTTGGAAAAATTCTGTGTCTTCTGCCCATTTCTTGACTAGGTTGTTTGTTTTTTGGGTGTTGAGTTTCATAAGTGCTTTATAGATCTTGGATACCAGCACTTTATCTGATCTGTCACTTGCAGATATCTTCTCCCACACCATAGGTTGGTTGACTTTTAGTTTTGTTGATTGTTTCCTTTGCTGTGAGGAATATTTTTATCTTGATGAAGTCCCAATAGTTCATTTTTGCTTTTGTTTCCCATGCTTTTAGAGATGTGTCTTGCAAGAAGTTGCTGTGGCTGAGGTCAAAGAGGTTGCTCCCTATGTTCTCCTCTAGAATTTTGATGGATTCTTGTCTCCCAATTGGGTCTTTCATCCATTTTGAGTTTATCTTTGTATATGGTGTAAGGTCCAGTTTCATTCTTCTACATGTGGCTGTCCAATATTCCGTTTATTAAAGAGACTGTCTTTTTTTCCATTGGATATTCTTTCCTGCTTTGTTAAAGATTAGTTGACCATAGAGTTGAAGGTCCATTCCTGAGTTATCTCTTCTGTTCTGTTGATCTATGTGTCTGTTTTTGAGGCAGTACGAGCCAGTACCATGCTATCTTGATGACCACAGCTTTGTAATATAGCTTGAAGTTAGGCATTGTGAGACCCCAGCTTTGGTTTTCTTTTTTAACATTCCTCTGGTTATTTGGGGTCTTTTCTTGTTTCATACAAATTTTAGGATTATTTGTGTCAACCCTGTGAAAAATGTTGATGGTATTTTGATAAGGATTACATTGAATGTATAGATTATTCTGGGTAGCATAGGCATTTTAACAATATTTATTCTTCTAGTCCGTGAGCATGGAATATTTTTCCACCTCTTTGTGTCTTCATCAATTTCTTTCTTAGGTGTTCTGTAGTTTTTAGAGTAGAAATCCCTTACCTCTTTGGTTATGTTTATTCCTAGGTATCATATGGATTTTGGTGTGGTTGTAAATGAAATTGATTCCCTAATTTCTCTTTCATCCATCTTATTGTTAGTGTCTAGAAATGGAACTGATTTCTGTGCATTGATTTTGTATCCTACCACATTGCTGAATCACTGTATGAGTTCTAGCAGTTTTGGGGTGGACTCTTGGGTTTTCCACATAAAGTATTATGTCATCTGCTAAGAGTGAGAATTTGACTTCTTCTCTGCCAATTTGAATTCTTTTTATTTCTTTTTGTTTTCTGATTGCTGAGACTAGGACTTCTAGTACCAAGGAAATACAATTTTAAGAACATATTATGAGCATTTATATGCCAACAAATTCAACAGTCTGGAAGAAATGGATGCATTCCTGGAAACTTATAAACTACCAAAACTGAAACAGAAGAAATATACAACCTGAGTAGACCAATAACCAGCAAGGAAATTGAAGCAATAATCAAAAATCTCCCAAAAAATCAGGAGTCCAGGGCCAGATGTTCTACCAAACATCTAAAGAAGAAGTAATACCTATTCTACTGAAGCTGTTTCAAAAAATAGAAATGAAAGGAAAACTTCCAAACTTTTTCTATGAGGCCAAAATTACCTTGATTTCAAGGCAGACAAAGACTCCCACCAAAAAGGAGAATTAAAAACCAATATCCTGGGCTGCCTGGGTGGCTCAGTGGGTTAAGCCTCTGCCTTCAGGTCAGGTAAGATTGCAGGAGCCCCACATTGGGCACTCTGCTCAGCAGGGAGCCTGCTTTCCCCTCTCTCTCTGCTAGCCTGTCTGCCTGCTTGTGCTCTCTGTCTGTCAAATAAATAAATCTATTTATTTATAAATAAATAAAATCTTAAAAAAAAAATAACTGATGAACATGGATGCAAAACTACTCACCAAGATACTAGCCAATAGGATCCAACAGTACATTAAAAGGGTTATTCACCAGGACCAAATGTGATTCATTCCTAGGATGCAAGGGTGGTTCAACATTTGCAAATCAATCACGGTGATAGATCACATTAATTAAAAAAAAGACAAGAACCATGTGATCCTCTCAATTGATGCAGAAGAACCATTTAACAAAATACAGCACCCTTTCTTAAGTAAAACTCTTCGAAGTGTAGGGATAGAGGGAACATACCTCAGTATCATAAAAGCCATCTATGAAAAGTCCACAGTAAATACCATTCTCAATGGGGAAAGCTAAAACCTTTTCCCTTAAGGTCAAGAACACTACAGGGATGCCCATTCTCACCACTGTAGTTCCTCTTAACAACTTTGAAGTACATAATGCCAAATTGTTAATTATAGGCACTGTGCTGTGTAGCAGATGTCTAGAACTTACTCATTTAGCACAACTGAAACTTCATTCTTATTTAACAATCAAGACTACACAATGGGGAATTGATTGTTCAACAAATTGTCCTGGGAAAACTGGATTTCCAGATGCAAACTATAAATAAATAAAATTGTAGTCCTACTTTGTATAGTATAAAGTATATATAGTATAAAAATCAACTCAAAATGGATTAAAAACTTTCACAAAAAAAAAAAAAACTAAAACTGTAAAACACCTAAAGGTTACATTTGTTTTTAACTTTATTGCAAAAATTTTAATTTATTTTTCAAGAGAAGTTCAACACAGAGAAAAATAGCTATCAGCAGGTTGAGGTTACCATTCCTTTAATATAATTTCCCTTTGTACAATACGGAGAAGAAACTTTTTTGTTTTGTTTTGTTTTGCTCTTTTGTAAAATGTAATTAAAATATGTTCACTACAAATGTAGTTGGTTACATGGGTAAGTCCCCAAGTGCCCAAACCTGTATCAGTTCAAGGAGATAAAAGGAAAATTAGGTATATAGAACATTAATTAAAATATGTGTACATTGAAGGTTCTTTTGAATCCTTAATTTTTATTAAGCTTTCATTCCTCCATGCTTTTATATATTTGGGGGCAAAATGGTTATTTTTTGTACCAGTGAAGCTTGGTTTAATGCTCATTACAATCAAAAGCAGATAACAAAAGACCATCGGGCATTTACAATTGTGATGTTATATTAAGCCATTACCAGAAAGGTCAATTGTTAGAGTTTCTCTTTAACTCCAAAATATTTAGACCAAAAATAATTATCTTTCTCTTTTTTACTTTCTCTTATCCATGTCTGTACATCTGATTGAAGTGAAGTATTCTAAGTCAGGAAAGGTAAAGAGTTGCTTTGATGTGTTCTTTGAATTTCTCAATAAAGTACAAAAGTTAAACTCTTTAAAACCTACCAAGTGACCTACATAAACTAAAACATTTTGGAATTCAGACAAATCAAAGAAAGAATTCTTTGAGACAGAAAATAGATCTCCTTTGGTGAGCCACAGAAACTATGTTTTTTCATCAGAGAAAAATTGTACTTTTAACAGATAGAAGATATTTATAGAGCTCCTTTTCTGAATATCTTTTAATAAAAGATACCTAGTCTTTTCCTCGGGGTCAAAAAGCTAAACTTTTATAAAATCCACAACATAGGTCTGCTGGATTGCGATTAGATTGGAAACATTAGAATTGGTTCCTCCCCTTCCCCCCGGTTGTTTTAGTACCTTTCTGTCTCTTCTATGTGTAACTTAGTGTATAACTTCAAAATATATATCAGTATATTCAGTAAGATATCATATGTGGAATAAAATAAAAGAGTTTCTGGTGAAATAGTGTTAAGGTAAAAATGATGTTCCATCATTACAGCATTTCTCAGAAGTTTTGCTATCATAACTTAATATAGTATGGGTCTTAGACCAGGAGTGAGATGGAGAATAATATTTAGATTTTCCATCTTAAACTTCATTAACCTGAGACAAATATTCACATTTGTCTAAAAATACTCCTCTAGATATAAGAGCTAAAAACAAACTCTAATTACCATATATGCTGCCATTCCCTCTAGCTACAACACTGCCACTGAAATCCCAAGAAAAAGATATATGTGTCTGTATGTGTGTGTAACTTTTCAATACATTGCTCATTGACAAAAATGTATGGAATCCACAGACGTCCAGATGAAAGGAACCCAGAAATCCTGAGGTATAAGCCAACACGCTGGTAGCTTTCAACATGGGAAAACGTGAGAACCCCAAGTACCTAGAGTTTCTGCTTTAATGCTAATACAGTACATTGTAAAAAGGAGGGTATTCCTCAATGGGAAATTTAATAGGAGATTCCCAGATAAAAGTAGTAGAGGGAGCAATTAAGATACTAAATAGTATGCTGGGTACAAAGGAAAGGAGTAAGCTCTTGTAGGAGACAGTAATAACATCAAGCTAGTCCTTATTTGGTAAATATGTGACTAAATGAAAACAAATACTGCCCCTATTAAAACATCATAATTTTTTGAGACTGCAATTAATAATAAAGCTAAAATACTAGATAATGTTTGGTAATGTAGTTATTAAAGTAATAGTGCTCTTAATTCCTTGTAATACTTTATAGAAGAAAAAGAAATTTAAATAACTTCAGAATTTTTAAGTATATAAAGTGAAACCTCTAGAACAACTACCACATAAATAGAAAAAGAATATAATGTCAGACTATCAAAAGGAAAAGAATCAGACTGCCTATTACCCACATAAAAAAATAGAGTGGGGCACGTTTATCATCCTAAAGAAGGGAAAACAAGGCAAAAGCAAGAAAACAAATCAAATGAAAGTACAAATTAAGATGGTAAAAATAAATCAAAGTATATCAGTATGACAATGCAAAAATTGTACTGACTGCTCTGGCTCTAAGAGAACAGTTATCAAACTGTGTGGCAGGTTGAGTTCACCAAGAAGAGATTTGGCAGGGATGTTTATTATGGAAAGCCCTTGGAGATAAGAGCTCTACGAGGGAACGAAAGCTGCTTTGGGAATACCAAAAAATTGAGTTCAATATAGTCCAATGACTAACCCCACAGACAGCCCTGGAGCTAAAATGGCCCTTCTGAGTTTTCCTAAATTGGGTTGTGATATCCAGATCCACATGATCAGCCACAAGATCACAGGCCATCCCAGCACCGGAACACTTTCGATTCTCTGCAATCTTTAGGTTATAAAAAGACTGGCAAAATGAGTGTTTAATTTTGGAGTGTCTAGTTAGGATTTTTACCTAGAACCTAGTAGGACAAAAAATTCCCAAACCCAAAACCAAAGCAAAGAAGTAAATAATAAGAAACAGAAAGCAGAATTTAATGCAATTTAAAACAAAAATGCAAGAAAGTAAATGATAATAGAAAATCAATGAAACATCTGGTTCTTAGAAAACATCGAAAAACTTGACAAACCATCAAAACTGGCAAAGAAAAGACAAACTACCAACATCACTAATGAAACATGAGATACACTAGAGACTCTTCAAACATCAAAAGAATAAGTGAATAAAGTGATCAACTCTACACACATACATTTGGCCAGTTAAGACTCCGTGTAATTAATTGGTGGAGAGACAGACCACTAAGCCAGTGGGGCAAAATAGAACCCAGATAGAGAGCTACACAATTATGCCCGCTGATTGCTGGTAAAGATGCAAAAGCAACGCAAGAGTGAAAATATAGCCTTTTCAACCAATAGCGCTGAAGCGGTTGGATATCCACAGGAAAAAAAATAAAAAGAATATTAATCTAAACTTTGCACTTTATACAAAAATTAACTAAGTGAATCAATGGTTTAAATGTAGCATAAGCTATTTAAAAAAAAAAATCTTCAAGATCTATATCTAAGCAAAGAGTTCTAGATGACACCAAAAGCATGATCCATAAAAGAAGAAAAATGATAAGCTAGAATTCATTAAAATTTAAAAAGAAAACTTATTCTCTGTTGACCCTGTTAAGGTGATGAAAAGACAAGTTATAGACTGCATATCTAACTGAAAGCTAATATATAGAATATGTAAAGAGCTCCTGAATCTCGAAAGGAAAAAAATCTATTTAGAAAATGGGCAAAGATATGTAGAAATTTTACCAAAAAGGATATACATACAACAAATAAGCACATGAAAAAATGCTCAACATCCTAAGCCATTAGGGGAGTGCAGATTAAAACCACAATGAGATATAACTGCCCATAAAAGTAACTAAAATAAAAATAGTGACAACCCCAAACATTGGCAAAGATGCAAAGGAACTGTATCACTCATATGTTGCTATTGGAATTGTAATTCTGAAAAAGTTTAACTGTAATCATTAGTTTGTTCTCTATGATTGAGAGGTTGTTTCTTGATTTACCTTTTTTAAATTAATTAATTAATTTATGTTGCTTTTGGTCTTATGTTTCTTAAATTCCACATATAAGTAAAATTCCATGTTATTTGCCTTCCTCTGAGTTAGTTTAAAATTATACTGTCTAGATCCATCCACATTGTTGCAAATGGTAAGATTTCATTCTTTTTATGGCTGAATAATATCCCATTGTATATATATAATATTTCTTTATCCATCCATCTATCTATGGACACAGGCTGCTTCCGTTATTCATTCATTGCAAATATTGCTTCATTAAACACAAGGATGCATTTATCTTTTCAAGTTAGTGTTCTTCTATTCTTTGAATAAATACCCAGTAGAAAATTACAGGATCATAGGGTAGTTCTATTTTTAATTTTTTGAGGAATCTTCATACTGTTTTCGGTAGTGGCTGCACCAGTTGCATCCCCACCAACAGTGTAGGAAGGCTCCCCTTTCTCCACATCCTTGCCAACACTTGTTTCTTGTGTTGTTGATCTTAGCCCTTCTGACAGATGCGTGTTGATATCTCATTGTGGTTTAAGTTTACGTTTCCCTGATGATGAGTGATGAGCATTTTTTCATGTGTCTGTTGGCCATCTGGATGCCTTCTTTGGAGAAATGTCTGTTCATTCTTCTGCCCACTTTTTAATTGGATTATTGTGGGGGGGAGGGTTTTGAGTTGTATAAATACGTTCTTCATATGTTGTTTTTTTTTTTTTAAAGATTTTATTTATTTATTTGACAGAGAGAAATTACAAGTACACTGAGAGGCAGGCAGAGAGAGAGAGAGAGAAGGAAGCAGGCTCCCTGCTGAGCAGAGAGCCCGATGTGGGACTCGATCCCAGGACCCTGAGATCATGACCTGAGCCGAAGGCAGTGGCTTAACCCACTGAGCCACCCAGGCGCCCCCGTTCTTCATATGTTTTTGATACTAACCTTTTATTGGCTGTGTCATTTGTAGATATCTTCTCCCATTCAGTAGATTGTCTTTCAGTTTTGTTGATTGTTCCTTTGCTCTATAGAAGCTTTTTATTTTGGATGTAGTCCCAATAGTTTATATTTGCTTTTGTTTCCCTAGACATATCTAGGAAAGTGTTGCTGTGGCTGATGTCAAAGAAATTACTGCCTATACTGTCATCCAGAATTTTTGTGGTTTTAAGTTTCACACTTAGGTCCTTAATCCATCTTGAGTGTATTTTTGTATAGTGTAAGAAAGTGATCTAGTTTCACTTTTTGCAAATAGCTGTCCAGTTTTTGTAACACCATTCATTGAAGAGATTAATTCCCATTGTATATTCTTGTCTCCTTTGTCTAGGATTAATCGACCACAAATCATTTGTTTATTTCTAGACTTCTATTCTGTTCCATGGATCTATATGTCTCTTTTTTTGTGTCAGTACCATGCTGTTTTTATTACTAAAGTTTTGTAGTAAAACTTGACATCTGGAACTGTGATGCCTCCAGTTTTGCTTTTCTTTTTCAATATTGCTTTGCCTACTCAGGGTCTTTTGTGATCCTATATAGATTTTAGGGATTTTTGTTCTAGTTCTGTGAAAATGATGTTAGTATCTGATAGGGATTACATTAAATGTATAGATTGCTTTGGGTAGTAAGGACATCTTAAAAATATTTGTTCCCCCAATCTTTGAGCATGGACTATCTTCCCATTTGTTTGTGTTATCTTCAATTTCTTTCTTCAATGTTTTGTAGTTTTCAGAGTAAAGGTCTTTCCCTCCTTGGTTAAATTTATTCTTAGATATTTTATTATTTTTGGTGCAATTTTAAATGGGATTATTTTCTTAATTTCTCTTTCTGCTGATTCATTATTAGTGTACACCAATGTAATGGATTTTCTGTACATTAATTTTGTATCCTGCTACTTTACTGAATTCATTTATCAGTTCAAGCAGTTTTTTTGGAGGCATCTTTAGGATTTTCTATATAAAGTATCATATTATTGGCAAATAGTGAAAGTTTTACCCCTTCCTTGCCAATTTGGATGACTTTTATTTCTATTTGTTATCTGATTGCTCTGACTTCCAGTATTGTGTTGAATGAAAGTGGTGAGAGTGGACATATTGTCTTATTCTTGACCTTAGTGGAAAAGCTCTCAGTATTTCACAATTGAGTATGTCAGTTGTGGGTTTTTCATAGATGACCTTTATTATACTGAGATATGTTTCCTCTAAACCTGCTTTATTGAGGGCTTTTATCATGAGTGGATGTTGTACTTTGTCAAATACTTTTTCTGCATCTGTTGAAATGATCATATCATTTTTATCCTCTCTTATCAATGTGGTATATTACATTAATTGATTTGCAAATACTGAACTACCCTTGCATCCCAGGAATTAATCCCAGTTGATTAGGTGAATGATTTTTTTAATACATTGTTGGATTCTCTTTGCTAATATTTTGTTGAGGGAATTTTGCACCTGTGTACCTATATGCATCAATGAAATCAGCCTCTAGTGTTCTCTCTCTCTCTCTCTCTCTTTTTTTTTTTTTTTTTTTTCAGTGACTCTACTTGGTTTTGGCATCAGGGTAATAGAATAAATTTGGAAGCTTTTTTCCCTCTTCTGTTTTTTTGGAATAGTTTGAAAAGAATAGGTGTTAACTTTTCTTTAAATGCTTGGTTGAGTTTAACTGTGAAACCATCTGGTCTAGGACTTTTGTTTGTTGAGAATTTTTTTTTTCAAGATTTTATATATTTATTTGTCAGAAACAGAGAGAGCACAAGCAGATGGAAAAACAGGCTCCCTACCAAGGAAGGAGCCCAATGCAGGACTCAATCCCAGGACTCTGGGATCATAACCTGAGCTGAAGGCAGCCACTTAATTGACTGAGCCACCCAAGCGTTCTTGTTTGTTGGGAATTTTTGTTGTTGTTGTTGATTATTCAGTTTAATTGCTGGTGATCAGTCTTTTCAAATTTTCTGTTTTTTCCTGTCTTAGTTTTGGTAGGCTTTGGGGAAATATATCCATTTCTTCTAGGTTGTCCAGTTTGTTAGCATGTAATTTTCCATATCATTCTCTTAAAATTCTTTGTATTTCTGTACTATTGGCTGTTATTGCTCCTCTCTCATTTGTGATTTTATTTATTTGAGTCCTTTCTCTTTTTTTCTTGATAAGTATGGCTACTAGTTTATCGATTTTGTTGATTTTTTAAAGAACCAGCTCCTGATTTCATTGATCTGTTCTATTGTTTTGTAGTTTCTATCTCATTTATTTTTGTTCTAACTTTTATTATTTCCTCCCTTCTGCTGGTTTTAGGTTTGGTTTGTTCTTTTCCTAGCTCCTTTAGGTGAAGGTTAAGTTGTTGGAGATTTTTCTTACCTCTGGAGGTATGCCTGTATTCTGTAAACTCCTGTCTTAGAACTGCTTTTGCTGCATCCCAAAGGTTTTGAACTATTGTGCTTTCATTTTTGTTTGTTTCCATGTACATTTTTTATTTCTTCCTTTATTGCCTGGTCAATCCATTCATTGCTTGGTAGCATGTTATTTAACCTCCATGTTTTGTGGTTTTCCAGATTTTTTTTCTTGTGACTGACTTCTAGTTTCATAGTATTGTGGTCAAAATGATGCATGGACTTCAGTTTTGGGTTTTGGGTTTATTTTTATTTATTAATTTTTTAATTTTTTAATTTGTTGAAGCCTAATATGTGATCTGTTCTGGAGAATGTTCCATGTGCATTTGAAAAGAATGTGCATTTTGCAGTTTTAGGATGAAATGTTCTGAATCTGTCTGTTAAATCCATCGGGTCCAGTGTGTCATTCAAAGCCATTGTATCCTTGTAGATTTTCTGTTTAGATGATCTGTCCATTCATGTAAGTGGGGTGTTAAAGTTCCCTACTATTAATATATTTCTATCAATTATTTCCTTTATGTTGTTGTTATTAATTGTTGTATCTTTTTGGATGTTTCATATTGGGTACATAAATATTTACAGTTATTAAATCTTTTGTTGTATTATTCCCTTTATGACTCTATAGTATCTTTATGTGTCTCTTGTTACAGTCTTTGTTTAAAGTCATTTTTGTTCTGTTTAAGTATTACTACTCAGGCTTTCTTTTCACTTTCATTTGCATGACAAATGCTTTTCAATCACAAGAGTCTTTTAAATGTGGAAGAGGGAAGTGGAATAATCTGCTTCTGAGTGATGTGAAGAAAGATAAATTCCAAAGGACATTGCTGGCTTTCAAGAAGGAAAAGGAAGCCACTAGAAGCTGGAAAAGTCAAGAAGATGGATTGTCCCCTAGAAACTCTAGTTAGGATTCCAGCAGTGTTGACACCTGATTTTAGCCCATTGAGAGTCATTTCAAACCTCCGTCCTCCAGAACTTAAGATGATAGTTTTGTTTGTTTTACGCCCCTAAGTTGTGGTATTTCTTTTTTTATAGCAGCAGTTCCTGAGGTGATCTTGATTGTGTTTTAGAAGTTTTGGAAGATGTTACCACTGGGGAAAACTAGATGAAGGGCACATGAAATCTAACACTGGAATCTACAGTTATCTCAGAAAAGGAGTTTAATTTACACACACCCACACCCACACACACACACACACACATGCTTTCCTTAGCAACTTGGAATATATTTAATTTTAGAATTTTATTAATATTTGTCTAAGACTTTTAACATCTTGTTTTCTCATTTAAAAGTTGTCTTTTGAAGCATATATTTTAAAAAGATAATCACAGTATTGAGATGATGATCCTGGTCTTGGTATCAAAGCATTATTGCTAATAACTGACTCCATTTTTATAATGAGATGTTGGATTTATATGTGCTTTTTCAGGACCATATTATATATAGAGAGATACTATAATGTGATATGTGTATTGGGCTCTGCAATTGGGTGTTTTCAAAGCCAGTCTGACCAACAGTCTACTCTAACCTTAAACAAATTATTTAAACTTTCTGAGACATTTTCTCACCTGTGAAATTGGGGATAGTTATGGGATACTCTATAGTACCCGCTTATTGTGAAATGTTGATAATTAACTTTTTTAAAGAAAATATGCTATATTTGTATTTGCATCAGATTAAGTTGAAAAATGCAGAGTATTCAAAATTTTAATTATCTGAGAGTGAGTAAAAATCCCTATGTACCAATCCATGCCTACTTAGGAAAAATTCTAATTTGTGTGGTCCTCACCAAAAAGTGCTTTATAAGTGGCCCCAAAAGATCCTTTCCTAATTTATCTTTTCTCATGATGAAAAGGCCAAGTGATTTAAGGCATTTAGAAAGTGACTTTTAACTTAATACCAGGTAACATAGTTGGGATAGATCTATACAAATACTCAAAGTAGTATTTCTCTGTTTATTTTTCTGACATCTTACAGTGTTTCTGATTAAAGGGTGAGTTTCATTTTTCTGACAATGAATGGCTCCTTCAGAGATCACGTTAAACCTATTTTCTATTAGAAAGAAGGCAAATTGCAAGTTATCTCCTGGGACACTAAAAGCATCTGAGACTCACATACTTATTTGAATATTAAACATCATTTTAGGAAATAAAAGCTATCCATATAACTTTTATTCTAATTTGCACACCTATAAATTAGGTTCTAAGATTCTTCAGAGTGTAAGTGGAAATCTTTAAAATTTCCTCTGAGAAATAAAAGAACAGAATGAGCAGTGATTTGATTTCTAGCCTCTCTTCATGAATTCATCGAGTGTTAAGTACTATTGTATTTTACTAAATGGAATAGTTCCATAGGGTATCCAGTGTTAAAACAGGACACTGTGTCCCTGAAAACCAGTTCCTTGCCTTTTGAGATAAGGGTTCAGAACTGTGTGCGATAGAACCCAATCAAAATTTAATTGTTTGAGCATCCCTTTCACCATGATTGTGCTAAAAGAAAACAAGAGTCAGTGTGATGGAGAAAACCAAGTAAAAAGAAAGTTTCTCACTTAGTGGGATTATCTACTCGACTCTACGACATTATGGATATGCCTACTCACAAAGAGAGTGCCTCAGTGGTTTTAAGTCTCTGGCCCTCCTGGGACTTAGGCTTCTCTAGATCTGCAGTGAACTTCACCTTTATCAGTATTAATATTGTGCCCCAGCTGGCAAGAGATCTTTATTATTGTTTCAACTGTCAGGTGCTGTGACTAAGAAAGTAGGTCAGCATCCATGATAAGATCAAGCATAATTACAGATGTCTTTAAGGCAGAGAGAGAGGTATCAGTGACCTAGGAAGCTGATTGAACTTTGTATAATCAATTATTCAGAAAACTTATATAACTTTATAATATGCTGATAATATATATGAATGAACTAAGATAACCCTTTGTGCTGAGATAGAGAAATGAAGAGACCACTGTGGTCAGACCCCAGAGAGGATACATATAGATGTATTAGGGGAGGGTAGATGGCACCCAGGATGTGTAGAGCTGTGTAATCATTCGTGCTGTCTCTTGCGCCTAGTGGAGACATACCTTCCCTTTCTTTAGCCCCTAAAGGATATGGGAAAGACCATATTAAATGGATTGAACACTAGTAAGCTTGCTTTTGAAGTGGGAATTATGCATTCACAAGCTGGCCTCTAACTCAGGGAATACATTAAGTAGAAAGTTAAAGTTATCACAGTAAAATCATCCCTGCTTTAAGATTTTCAGGGTAGCATTGGCTTCTGAAGAATATTTTATAATAATATGTCTACAATAAAATTTACAATAAAATACAAAAGGTTTCTACCTCAGAACCTTCTGCATGGTGACTATGAAGGTCTGAGTGGTTAGAAAGATTTGCTACACTCATGATTTTTGTGTTTTTCTTCCCACATACTTTGGAGATATTTTCTTGGTAAAGAAAAAATGCCATATGAATATAACATATTATTTGCCTTGGCCCTTGTTATATTCAAGAAGAAAGCTTATTCTTATCAAGAATAATACTAGTTCTGGGACTAGCCTGTAAGTAAAGCTGAAATGTAGTCCAATACAGTCGCCTTCGCTCACTTATTCATCCAACAAAATTGAGTACTCCCTGTGCTCCAGATACTATTAAAGGTGCTGAGAGTTATTCAGTAAACAAAAAAAATTACTCCTATGGACTTATATTCTAATGAAGGAATACGTTAACAAAGAAATATATACTATGCTAGTTGACAGTAAGTGCTATGAATAATAGAAGGAATGATAATAGTAAGAAAAACAGTAGTAGTAGTCAATAGTCACGTAAAGGAGTAGGAGAGAAAAATGGCAGGAGCAGAAGTAAGAGAAATGGGGGCAAGGCTACAAGAGTCAGACAAGTGGGACCTGAGGCCCTAGCCAGTATTTTGAATAACAGGGGAGTCCTTAGGGTTTTGAAGAGATAAGTATAATATCCAAATTAATCTTGAAAAAATACCACCTCGGGCCATTTTGTGGATAGTCAACAAACGCAGTGGTAGTGAGACCAGTGAGAAGACGAGAACAGTGACTCATGTGGTTTGAACTGGGGTGACAATAGTAGAGGTGGGAAGGCGAGCAGTGGTCAGGTTCTGGGTCAATTTTAAAGCCCTTTCAAATAGGATGTGTTGAAGGAATGGAATTGGTAAGTGAGAAAGAGAAAGGAGTCCAGAAACTCAGTGAGCTTTGGTTTGAGCAGTTGGAATAGAAGGGAGGTGCCATTACTGAGACCTAGAATAAGAGGTGAGGACAGAAGCTCAGAAGCCTGTTTGGAAACATTGACATCGATGGCATTCTTAGAGATGCAAGAGAGGCGGAGGGGATTGCTGAATGTTCACACCTGGAGCTCAGAAGAGGGAGTGAGGCTGCAGTTATAAATTGGGAAGCCTTCAGCGTATTAAATCCATGGGATGGGATGATATCACCTGGAAGTAAATGTAGATAGAGACAACTTCAAGTTTGGTTATGATTGATGTGTTTACAGAGCAAGAACTATACTAGTTCATAATTTAGGGCTCAGGCCAGCTGGTAACAGGTTGCATATGTCTGAGCACTAAAAGAGGGGGTAAAAATAAAAACAAAAACAAAAAAGACCTTCTTCCTTCTGTTTCAAAATTGCTGAGCTACTGAAACATCTCTAACATCTTCTGTGATGTCATCCACAGAAGAGATTCTTGTACCCTACAGAAAAAGAGATATGAGAGATGGCGGCTGTGGCCCAAAATAGATTTTTGCTGGCTCTCCAGATTTGAAAAATTCAAGTTTTTGTTTCTATTCCAATAGGGCAACATTGATTGATTCAAAGATACAGTCAAGAAAACTCGTGATTCTCAAAAAAGATTTGGGGAGACTAAATCCCAAGAAAGCACTCCACTTCCTAAGAAATTGGCCAAAGGGTGATGAGAGCCATTGTCATTTAGAATATAATGTTGGTGTAAATTTGGGAACAGTCACAGCCTGCATGACCTGTAACCTTGTTTGCAGTTAACACCAGCTTTGTGGAGTCTTATTTCTACAACTCAAAATGCTCATTTATAATATTTCACATTCTTTGCTTAACTTTTCTGTATTGTTTTTCTAACTTGTAGACAGGCAATGAAAGATATAAAGATGTCAATTTTTTAAATTGGTGTTTGTAATACGTTGATATCGCTGTCCTCTTTACAGATTCTCTTTGCTCCTTCTTTCATTTGGTTCATTTTTCAAGTAGAGACGTAGTAAGCAAAATAATTCTATGCATCATCTGGGTTTATTCTGTGTTTTGGATAATAGCAGTAGAACGTTTTGTTGCTGACAGTCATTGGGTGAAAGGGAGCTGGGGAAGGTCCAGTCGCAGACTTGTGATTTCCTTCTGTCTCGTTGCTGTAATGTGCATTTGTAAAGAAGCTTTGGACTTTGCATTTTTGATTTTTCACACTTGCAAAGGAAGAGAAAGCACTGCAATTCTGGGCATGTGTAGTTAGCTATGATGGCTCTCTATGAAGTAGTCCATTTACCTGTGGCCCCCGAGGAAAACTGTGGTGCATAAAATCTCTTCCTTCCAACAGATTGTCAAAGGGCTGGATGTCTTCTGGTGGCATTCCCTTCTTTAGAGCCCTGGCAATATTGTCTCTGAAAGTACTACCTAGTAATTGTAAATCGGTGTAATAAAAGTAATATACATTAATTTTTTAAAAAGAGGAAGAATTCAAGAGAAAAGGAAAAAAAACTAACAAAGTGGCAGAGAGTACTAGAACTCAAACCGATTTTCTAGTACTTGCTCTACTATTCATTGTGTGACCAAGGGCAGGTCAGGAAGCTCTATTAATATAACATAATAATCTGCCTAATGAGGTGCTATGAGATAATATATGAAATTGTTTAAGTATAATATAAAAATGCTGAATAAGTTTGCTCAGGGTATAGCAAAGTAACATAGGTAAATCGCTGTCTTAGTAATAAAATCTACATATTTTATCCAGCATATTATGTAGCGCCTTTAAAATCGTTAAATACCTTAAATATTTAGAAGTCTTGCTCCATTGATTAGTTCATTAACTCATTGATTAGTTAAGAAAACTAATTTGTTTTTGAATGTACTGTATGAGAACTTGTGTCCTGTTAAATGAAGGGCTCCCACAGAACTTGTAGCAAACATAAATATCTCTCAGAGCCATCACCCCCTTGCCAGGCTGATATGTTCCCCAAGGCCGTGTTATCTCTGGAGGTGGCCAATGAGGACTTCTTTAATGAATGACTGCGTCAGTCATCTATAAAGCCTTAACAAGAGGAGTCTCTTTATTGACACTAACCTAAAACCATTGCAGAGCCACTTCAAACTGCTCCCAACCCCACTTTTCCCTTTCTATCTGTTCTACACATTTCTTCATGTTTAACAGCATAATCTAATCAAAGCAAAGACACAGTAAAAAGCAGAGTCTAAATTTATTTACCCAAAATTACATTGGACCACATTTGCCTTATGCAAACGAAGGCAAGATAATAAATGTCTATAAAAAAAATAGAGGGGCGCCTGGGTGGCTCAGTGGGTTAAAGCCTCTGCCTTTGGCTCAGGTCATGATCTCAGGGTCCTAGGATCGAGCCCTGCATCGGGCTCTCTGCTCAGCAAGGAGCCTGCTTCCTCCTCTCTCTCTCTCTGCCTGCCTCTCTGCCTACTTATGATCTCTGTCTGTCAAATAAATAAGTAAAATCTTAAAAAAAAAAAAAAAAAGAAAGAAAGAAATTCTTCTGTAGGTCAATGGTCAATATGTATTTATTTTAAAAGTCGGTGAAATGCAAATTTTGTGTTGTATTTAGAAAAGTCATCAAAGTTTTTAAATTAATTTCAAATTTCCTCAGGATATTTGTGTTCAGAGTAAGCTAAATAAAGCTGGTGGTGGCAAATATAGATATATCTTAGTCTGCCCACGTTATTAGTAAAAGCAGAAGTACATATCAAAATTATTTTCTGGGGGCGCCTGGGTGGCTCAGTCGTTAAGTGTCTGCCTTCAGCTCAGGTCATGATCCCAGGATCCTGGGATGGAGCCCCGCATCAGGCTGTCTGCTCAGCGGGAGGCCTGGTTCTCCCTCTCCCATACCACCTCCTTGTGTTCCCTCTCTAGCTGTTTATCAATCTGTCAAATAAATAAATAAAATCTTTAAAAAAAACAACTATATTCTGCACACACACACCACACACACACACACACATCACCTAGGAAACCTTTTAAAATTGGGACATGCAGAGAATATTCAAAATGAAGATCAATTTAGAATTCCATTAAGCCCCTGGTGAACAGAGGAACATGATAAAATTCTTAATCATTGCATACACAGAAACTTCATTTTTTTTCTTTTGGATATTTTTTTAGAACTGGTTCATTGTTCTCTCAACTGCAAAAGGCTTTCATGACCTCTGGCCCAAGCCCCTCTTACCTCCTGTTAGTAAAAACCCCTTCCTGCCCGTCTAACCACCTTTGTGGTTAAAACTTTGTAACCACCACAAAAGCTGAAGAAGTCAGAGAAGTTTTACCTGGGAAAGGGGGCTTCTCTTCTGGTAAATGGCACTTAGGCTGGGGAGATGACCACTTGCTCACTTCAGTCATCAAGCATTGTTTTTTTGAAATTGAGGATTTCTCTCAGCAACAGCAGAACACAGTGTAATGGTATGCAAAAGTCTAATGGATTAATTAGGCTTATATTGGGCAGTTTGTCACCTCACCAGAATTTACAAAATTGATTGCATCAGTAAAACATTCTGGGATTTAAGCCCATTATTTCCAAATGAATTCTCGTGAAATTATGTGTTTTCTAGATGGGGTCTGCAGTTTTGACTTTACCTGCCACTCCCTTTTCTGATAAACAGCGTGTTAAATTCTAAGTATCTTACCAAGGGTAGAAAACCTGTATGTGGAAGCTAAATTGTTTTCCATAAACATCAAATTGCTTCTCAGATTATTCATTGGTCATCTGAGAGGGAGCAGATGTGTGACAGAGTGAAAAAAGGACAACTGATATTTGAAGAATCTGGGACAAAGCGGAGAAGAAAAGAAAGCAAGAAATGTCTACACTGTATGGGATTCTGGTATGGGCTAGGGTTTTTATGGTTGTTGATATTTTGTTTTTTTTTTTTTGTTTGTTTGTTTGTTGTTTGTTTGTTTTTTTAAAGATTTTATTTATTTACTTGAGAGAGCAATAACACAGAGAGGGGGCGAGAGAGAGCCTGAGCAGGGGGCAAGGACAGAGGGAGAGAGAGCAGATCCAGGCTGAACTTGGAGCCAAACACAGACTCCAACCCAGGATCACCAGATCATGATCTGAGCAGAAGTCAGAGGCTTGACCAACTGAGTGAGTCATCCAGGCACCCGGCTGTGGGGTAGGATTTAAGAGCATGGAGTGATAAATGGCAGAGTGGTAAGTAGCGGCAGTCATTGGGTCAGTGGAGAAGAAAAGATAAAGGGAAATAAATGAATGAAGCCTAATGGTCAGTACTTTCACCTACTTAAAAATCTTGTCTAGGGCTAGCTTTGCTACTTTGTGTCTAGTCTGTGAAGAAATAGATGGGAAACCTCATATTCAACAGCCACAGTATGCTTGCTATGATTCTACTAGGGCCAAAGAAATAGCTCCTATCACTTTCAACACATTTTCTGTCTCCAGTTATATTCTTGATTTCTAAAGTTAAATATTCCAAGCTGCTATTTTTGTGTTGACTCTTGGGAAGATCAAAGTCCTGTGTGCATTTTTTTTTAAATATATTTCTAAATTAAATGTTCAAAATTTGCTTCTTTGCACCAGATGAAGCTGGTAAAACTATAGGAGCAATTAAGTTCTATTAAACTGTTACACAGTGTCTCTGGGAAAGTGCTTCTGGCTTTATCATTTTAGTCAGTTTAAATGAGATTGGAAGAGTCACCAGGGAATCCACTGTGCAGAGCTGCCTCCTGGCTGTGGACGAAATGGCCAGCTCTAGCAGGACTTTCCTCTCCATGATTTTGTTACAAGTGACAGCTGTGCTCCTAGTGCAAAAATAAAAACTCAAAGCCACCCACGGAGCTCTCCCCAAAATAACTTATTGCCAGGAGATCTGAATATGATCTAGAAAGTTTTTTGTTTGTTTTTATTTATTTATTTATTTTTTTAAAGATTTTATTTCTTTGAGAGAGAAAGAGAGACAGAGACAGAGCATGAGCAAAGGGGAGGGGCAGAGGGAGAGGGAGAAGCAGACTCTCTGCTGAGCAGGGACCCTGATGCCAGCTCCATTCCAGGACCTTGAGATCATGACCAGAGCCCAAGGCAGATGGTTAACTGACTGAGCCATCCAGGCACCCTTATTTTTGACTTTTTAAAGGATAATTTGAATCAGTGTATTTTGAAATCCAAGTGTTTGGAGATATTATAAAATACACATTTTTATAGACAGCAGATTGGAGAATCTTGAATGGAAATCACGTCTTTGGGATTTCCAATAGCTTGATAGTGGTTGTCCCCTAAATTCCCTGATGATTCTCAACTCAGGTGGTCAAGGGAGAAAATACCAGACTCTGTGCATGTGTACAGGGTGTGGAGAGGTAGCAGCCCAGGGATCCTCTCCTCTGACCCTCTGCCCGTCTCTCCGCAGTGGAAGAACCACTGCTGCAGATGACCTAACTGCCCATCTGACTTGCTCTGGTGACTTTTTCTTAATACCGTTTCCAATTCCTTCTTCTGTACAACAGAATATGTGATTGCTTCTGATGGACACAGTTATTGAAAATAGAAGCAGAATGAATCTAACTGGGATTAAATCTTGAAACACAGTAGTTTTCAAAAGCGAACATATGAGAGCACCTCAGTGCAATTTACAAACGAACGAGGTGATGCACGTTTTGCCACTATTTTCTGCACAGACTAAGCAGGACATATAAGCAGTCAGTAGCCTATATATGTACGTATGTGTGTGTGTATATATACACACACAAACTATATATATCTATATCTAGATATAGATATATATATAGTCTGGGGGGGGTTCACTCTGCCTTCCTCTGATAGAAAAAAGTTTTGAGGTTGGTATAAATCCACAGAGTAACTCCTTATGGATTGGCTGATACCAGATGAACCATCTCTTTAATTGGATATCTTTTTAAAGGTGGAGTTGCTGCTATGTTCTGCTAATTATGACTAGCTCCAACATCTCATTGTTCCATTTCAATATTTCCATATTTCCATATTTCATTGCCCCACTTGCCTGGTTTTAGATCTTTCTGTCTCCATCTGCTAGTTTCTTGAACATCTTTCTTACATGACTCCAGCTTCCTTAACCCCATTCCAATTTATTTGGTCTGTTTCCTGACTATCATGGCATGGAGTAAGATACTTAAAATCTGTAGAATGAGGACGTTATTAGCACTTGCTTCACTGAGTTGTCAGACCAGAGAAAATGGTGCATGTTAGGTATGGTTAAAATTAAATAAAATAATAAAACTCCAAGAGTGGACTTGGAAATTCCCCAAGCAGACAAAACTGTTTGAGTCACACAGTGAAACTTAATTTAGCTTATTCTGCAAAACGAACAAAACTGAACTTGGGCCACTTCTTGAGAATGCCTCTGATAATCATAAAAGAAATATAAATTATCTCCCTAAAAATGGTTTATCAAAATTTCCTTTAAACAAACCCTTGTCTTCTGGAAACTCCAATCATTGTAAAGGTTAAATAACATCCTTCTTTTCACTTTACAAGCCATCTTGTAATGCCACACCCCGGTGCCACCTATCAGTCTTTGAATTTAAATCTCCCAGTTCATGAACTGCTTTCTGTGTGTGCACTAAAGTAAACTTTTACTGATCAATATTTCAGTGATCCAGTGGTTTTGTTTTTGCTGTTTCTGAAGTGTCAACAGTCCTTAGCACAGGAACCCACCACTGTAATTCTCCCAAATAAATATTTGTTATTACTAGTATTTTTCTATGAGTAATAGTATTTTCTTTATACCTCAGACCTGACCTTTGCAGTATTCACTTTGGCCTCATCTGAAGCTGTGCTTTTCATGGAGTATCAGCTGATACAAATCTCAGCAATGTTCCCACCAAAGCCCCCTTGAGTTTCTAATCATCTGGCTGCCTCCTCCTGTCTGATTCTGTCTTGGACTTGATGGGATTCTGTTCATAGATCTACCATTAAATCTCACTTGTCTGAGAAGGAAATGGTAGGCAGTACCTAGATTTTATCTAAATGACAGGCAGGCACACAATACAGATTTTAGATGTTTAATGACTAATGATCACCATTAACTGGAATATTCTGTTTTTGAGTTCACATCATTGTCAGAAGGCATTCATCCAATCATAAAATACATTTTGGATGTCTTCTTGGAACTTCAGACTTTCACAGTATATAATCTCAATATAAAAAAATAGCTTGTTAATTGAAAATCTGCTTAAGAAAGGCTTCATGATTCTAGAGCTGTGCTGTCCATTAGGGCAGCTGCATATGTCTCTTTGAATTTAAATTTAAATAATTAAAAGTATATGAAAACAAAAACCAGTCCCCAAGTCACACTAGCCACACTCAAGTCTAGAGTCACCAGAGTGGGTAGGTTCTACATTTATTAAATAGAATAGTATAAAACACTTCCATCATGACAAAAGTTCTACTAGATACTACTAAGTTAGAGAGAAGTAACCAATATTCTAATTTATCTATACTAAAACCCTCAAAAATGCATAGTGCAAAATAGACATAAAGCCAAATGTAAAAGAAATAGGCCTTACAAGGGCTCTGACCTAGTAAACAGGAAGGACACCCAGTAAGTACCTATTTCTTTAAGTGTTTGGACATGTTGTTTCCTGGGGGAATCAATTTGGTTCATACTATTCAATTCCCCACCAGACCGATGCTTCTTAACTGTCAGCAAGCTTGTTCGTGGCATTAAGTTAGAGACCTTGAAAAGGCATCAACTGTATCAGGAGACTTGTAGCTTTTACTGGCATCTCTTTGCTCCAAATACTGAGCAAATTAACAGCTGCAATAAACTGGAAAAATATGCTCTCCTCAACTTATTTAATACAAACTTGGATGGAGTATCTAGTGACCATCTCACTCAACCTAAAGAACTCTGGTGATACAATCCAGGATTGGTGGTTATTTAACCTTAAAGAATACGGCACACTTTTTTTCTAATTGATTGTCATTCCTGCCATATTGGTCACTAAATTCCATCATGTGAATATCATCATTGCTCAAGAGTCCATTTGTAGAAAACCCTAAGTTAATGCCTAGCAATTTACCAGATACCTGGATTTTAGAATGTTGATTTCCTTGCATTTTTTCAGAATTCTGGAAATAAAAATTAATACCTAGAAAAATTAAAGATATTAAAAAAGGCTTTAAGACTGCAAATTTTTCCAAAAGGAGATAAAGAATGATTGTACTTTTTTTTTTTTTAAATAATATATATGAAAGATAGACCATTGAGACAATGGTATTGGAAAACAGTATCCTGCATGGTTTAACAAGTCTAAAGACCATGTTGTTGATTAGCTCTACTTTTGAAAAACTCCTTTTTATTGCATTCTTTACTTAAATACTTCCAGTTACAGTAACTCAAAAGGAAGTGTACTTTATAAAAAATTTACTTTCCTAATTAAGAAAATAATATACCTTTATTGTACAAATCTCAGAAAACACAGAAACATATGTGGCAGAATCACATATATTAAGATGTTAATTTGTATTTTGCTCTTAAAATATCTTTCCACCCTATGTTCCAAGTTAGAACTCTTTGTTTTTCATTACTCAGGAAAGATTTCCATAACTAAGCTGAAAGCAGAAGTTGTTTGCAGATAATTTCCTTTCCTGGATCTAGTTTTCTGAAAATCTAAGGCCCTGGGGCAAGAAGTTTCTCTTGGGAAAGGACCAATGAGCACTTTCTGGTGGAATGAAGTAGCTACAATGGGCCTAAGACTAGGAAGGATGGTAAAAGGGATGCAGAGTCTTGGGTTTGAAAGGGATTGGGACACATGACACGACTATTTGCTGTCCTTAAGAAAAGGTAGTAGGTATAGGGGGTTGTGGGATATAAATGAGATATACCTTGGTTTAAAAATATTCCGGGGGCGCCGGGGTGGCTCAGTAGGTTAAGGGTCTGCTTTTGGCTCAGGTCATGATCCCGAGTCCTGAGACTGAGCCCTGAATGCAGCTGGCTCCCTGCTCAGCGGGGAGCCTGCTGCTTCTGTTCCCACCACCCTACCCTCTGCTTGCGTGCACTCTTCTCTCTCTCTCAAATAAATAAATAAAGTCTTCAAAAAAGTATTCTGAAACCACAGGGGAGAAAAACAAAGCCCTCTGACTGCAAAACACTACAGAGACTTACACAATGGACATCTTAACAAAACCCGAGACCAGAAGGGCTTTTCCAATGTTTTATACCAGATCGCTTACTCCTGTCTTTGTATACCAAACTCCACAGACCTTCACTCAGCTTATAGTGGCTTGTGGTGGCAATAGTAACTGAGGTAGAATTTTTCACCAGCCAGGAATAGAACTTGGAATTAGGTTTCAAATCAATTATTATAAATGATAGTTCTTCATATTTGCATTTGTGAAGTAATATTCATGTACTCTCTGTATATGCAGAACAAAATAAATTTCAAAATTCAGGGATCTAGTTCTGTTCTAAAACTAAAATATATTGAAAAGAATTGAAAATGATAAAGTTTTATTGCAAAAATTGGTATAAACTGAAAAAATTAAGTACAGTGTTTTTCACAAAGATATGTCTCTTATAATTGTATAATGAGGGTAAAAAATATATGGCTGGATTATATTGTTTGAGAATTTCTGTCCTTTTTTCACTTCATTATTGGCCATTAGTAAATGAAAGCAAGCGTGGATTTCAAGTATGTACTCAGATCTCAGGTTAATTTCCATATTTTTATCTGTAAAACAAGGAACTACTTAAATAAAATTTTACTTAAACAATTAAGTTCATTTTGTGGAATTATTATCACATGGATAATTCATAATTTCGGTCAGTTTAATGTATCTATAGAGAAAAGCCTATATACCTGCTTTATTCTTTTGTCTCTGGACGAAATAACAATTCTAAACTGGCAAACTTCCAATCCTTCCAATTGCTGTTCCAATTCTATAAATATTAAAAAGTTCAGTACTTGGTTCAGACAGCATATAAAAAAATCCATCATGAGATTAATGCATTTATTAGGAGGCTGAGGATGGTTCAAGCTGAGGAGATGGGGGACATCTCTCATGTATACCCATCTCTATGAGTATTTTTAAAAACCAGAAGTCTGTACTTTGACCTATTCTGCAATGAGAAAAGACAGTGACACTTCTCATCCTCCAGTTAAATGTAAATGAATGAATTTCCTTATTCATTAGTCACCTGCAATAAAAACTGTTGTGTCCTTTAAAGTAAGTTGACTTTTGCTCTTTTAATACTCAAAGTACTTAATTTAAGATTCTGAACAAAATCAGAACTCCCTCTAGTGTTGAGACTTGCTCTGCTTCACTGTGAGAAAAAGAATACAGCTTAGAAATGTTCCCTTTCCTTCTGACCAGAGATCTACCTTCGTTTCCCTATTTGGCTCTCTATCATAAGCATGTGGGGAGATCCTGGCAACTACTGACTGATCAGGAGGCCCCCAGGTAGGCTCTGCCATGACCTAGAGCCAAGAACACCAAAATACCAGTCTTGGCACTTGCAAACAATTGCCCTTCTTTTTGTCCCTTTTGATGCAAATGGAAAAGGGCCTATTGGTTCCATTCCAGAGAGCAAGCATTAATGCTATGCAGCTGGCATGAATTACCTTCTTTCTTGAGACTTGAGTTCCGTGGTAGCATATGTTATTCATCTAAGTACAGCTGATTTCACATATTACAATTATATAATGAGCATATAAGCTCATAATGCTCTCCATAACTCCTGAGTTAGGTGAACAAAAGCCCCATCCTCCTTTTGTCTCTTGCTTGCTTGCTTTGTTCTGAGTCTATTCTCAGGTAGTGACACATTTTTTTAAAGAAAACTCCAATTTAGACTTGTCAGCTTATAAAAGCCACTGGGCTGTTATCATTCATCAATGCTCACTATGAGGGAAGACCAGGCAGAGAAATTAATAAAATCACCCACAAGAAAAAAATCTATGTGGCTATACTCATTGAGAGCCAAATGTTACTGCGATGTTCCCTAGGAGTTGAGTGTGAAATACTTGAGTGGGCAGAGTGGGAGTTTTCTGAAGGTAAAATGATATTGACAGGCTAGCCCCCTTTAAGTTTTTGGCTGTGATGTTCTTCGGTTCATTATCAAGAGCGTCTCTCAGATTTTTCTACCACCGTGGTTCTTTTGTCTCTTTGTTTGTTTGTTTCCCTGCAAAGAGGTATTAATTTTCATGTCTCCAGTATTTTAACATCAGCCTGACAAAATGGTAGTAGATATTGACACATTACTTGGATTTGCAATAATGCTTTCTTTCTTAAGAGTTTGGATATTTACATATTGGTGGAAATGTTGTTATAGCTGCTTCTATTGGAAAACATTTTAAAAAAATCTTTAGTCAAACAAGTCTGAAGTCTCTCCAGTGTACAAGAATATAGATTTGTGTTACTACTTATTTAGGAACAGTGCTATAGAAAGCACTAGGCAGAATATCAACTCAAATAAAAACTACTAAACTCACAGAAAGTGGGGCAAGAGGTTTTTGGCATATGTGTGACTTGACAAAGAATCATTTGAATAATTAAAACTGGCATATGATTTCATATCTAGTGAGCATGAATCTCTTCCCAGGAACGTTAGCAAAATGATAAGCATGAATTAGGATTGTGGGTGACCACCTAAGTATTTCTACAAAATCTGAACTTTGCTCTGAGATGTCCTAAGCAATCTGCTTTCCTAAACCATTCCATACTTGGGAATGGAATTCAGATTGGTGTGATATGTTTCACCAACTGAAGTAGGGTTAATTAAAAAGAATCCTTGAGGCGCCTGGGTGGCTCCGTGGATTAAAGCCTCTGCCTTCGGCTCAGGTCATGATCTCAGGGTCCTGGGATCAAGTCCTACATCAGGCTCTCTGCTCAGCAGGGAACCTGCTTTCCTTCCTCTCTCTCTGCCTACTTGTGATCTCTCCTTTAAATAAATAAAAAAATAAAAAATAAAAAGTATCCTTGACAGACAAAAGGCATCGAAGAAACATGAATTGAAGACTGAGGGAGATTGTTCAAGAAAGAAATTCTCACTTTGCCTCCAGTGTAACATAGTCTTTTGTGAAAAGTAAGAAAGTAAAGAGTTAAGCCCAATGACTGACCCATCACAAGGTACCATAATAAGAGCCTGAAATAGTACAATGTTAACACACATCCATATTCCCTTTTGCACCTTCTTAATTTGCAACTGGTGTATACAAAATAAGTAGGGGGGTGGGTGGGATGTCAGCCCTATGTTTGATAAGCTAAAATGTGAATGTATCTTTGACCTGCAGGCCAAAGGGCTTGCTAGCATGATTCTAAGGCCCTCTACAAGTATATATTGTGGAAGCACATTCAAGAAAAGTTTGAGTGTACAGAGCAGATCTCCTTACCCAGGAATGCTGTCTCATGTTGGTTTGAGACAAATAGAAAAGGAATAAAGAGAACGAATACCCAGCGATTGCCATATTTTAACAAAATAACTCAGGAACAGGGACCAGTGAATTTCACTCACCAGTTTGCTGGAATGTAACTCTAGGCAACATTCCTCCATATAGAAATAGCAGACTAAGGGGAAATAAGGTTCACTCCGCAATATTAATTATTGTTATTTATTATTGCTGCTACTACAAATTTATGGTAGCCATTCTTTGCTTGTTCAGTTATAGATTTAGAACTAAGGAAAACAAAAAGATATGTGAGCTCATGGAATTTAGTAGGAACTGTCCTTGGAAGCAAGGAAGATCTAACACCCTTGTTGCATGTGTTATTTCATTAATGTTATTTTTTGCACCATTTGCAAACAAACTCTTTCCTGCTAGCTGCCTTCCTTATATACTCCCCAGTTGCCTTTTGCCCAGATTCATGGTCCAGCAGGGATTGGTCCTCACCAGTGTGAATGAGTTCCCAGAGCAAAGCAAGCAAAATAGAGTGGAACTTGCTTAACATGGGGGGAGACCTTAAAGCTGATATGTGGAAAAATGGCCATATGCTTTCATTTCAGGGATGAGAAGGTCTTACCACTGACCACTTTTTTACGTGTGGATATTAAATTCTATGGCAGGAGAAGGATGGGGGAGAGCTGCCTATAGCAGTAGAAAAAAACACACTGCTCTTTGGTTATTACTACACAAGGAGAGATCATTTCTAATGAAACCTAAGAGTGGGAACTGAAGTGAACAAAGTAGTTAGAGTAATTTGGGTTCAAGGTGGGAATAAAATTTGTGGAGTGGAGAATATTCCAAGAAAGTAAGAGAACTTCATCAAGGAGGCAATCAGCTGACTCCAGGTTCATGGAAGGAAGTGATAGGATGGGGAATACTAGCAAGGGTAGAACACATGAAATAGAGCACGAGTATATTTACAGTGTGATCAAGGGAAACATGAATAACCTGCCATGACTGACTGACTGACTTTCTTTCTTTCTTTCTTTCCTTTGCTTGCTTTCTTTTCCTTCTTTCCTTTCTCTTTCTTTCTTTCTTTTTTCCTTCCTTCCTTCCTTCCTTCCTTCCTTCCTTCCTTCCTTCCCTCTTTCTTTTCTGTAAAATACAAATAGCCTGGGATGCCTGGGTGGCTCAGTCAGTTAAGCATCTGCCTTGGGCTCATATCCTGATCCCAGGGTCCTGGGATCGAGTCCCATATCAGGCTCTCTGCTCAGTGGGGAACCCCCTTCTCCCTCTCCCTCTGTGTGCTGTCTCTCTCTCTCTTTCAAATTAATTAATTAATTAATTAAACCTTTAAAAAAATACAAATAGCCTAAAATTTACCATGTTAACCATTTTATGGGCTACAGTTCAGTGGCATTTAGTATACTCACAGTGTTGTGACATCTTTATGGTCCTCCCAAAACAGCTGCATCACTCCAGAAGAAAGCTTCATATCTATAGTCACTCTATATTCCCTTTTCTCCTGAGCCCCTAACAACCACTACTTTCTGCTTCTATGAATTTACTTGTTCAGAATATTTCGTGTAAATGGGTGCTACATATCAAATTGTGTCCTCCCGAAATATGTGCTCTAGAACTAACTCCCAGCGTCTCAGAATGCATGCTGCTTTGAAAAGAGGGCTGTTGCATATATAATTAATATAAGGTCATATTGATGAAGTTTTAGAATATAGGTGAGGTTTGGTGGGGTGAGGTCCAGAGCTGGTGACCAAAAAAGAATTCTTTAGTCATCTTTGGTGCAAAATGGGGGTTTATTAAAGCATGGGAACAGGACCCGTGCCCAGAAAGAGCTGCTGCCTGGTGTTTGTGAGGGGTGGCTGATTATATACTATGGGTCAGGGGAAGTAAGGGAAAAGGGAGGGTTTGAAAGAACTTTCATATCCTAAAGAGGACCTATAGGATACCTAAGGTCTTGCCATTGTCAAGTTAAGGTTGTTTTTCCTCTTAGTAAGGCATTAACAGTAAGATAGTTTAGAATTTCCTGGAGGAATGTCACATTTCTGCTATCACACATCCTTATCAATGAGCTATAAGTTTAGAAGAAATTTAACTTTATTTACACTTCCCTGTGCCTCAGCCTCCCTAAATTTTATGGAAGGAAAGATGATGTTAGGGCTTCTGGAACTGAGTTACGGGTCTTTGGAAGTTAGACTATTGATAAGAAAGCCTCTTCCTTGTAAATCACTAGGACATTTGTAAACTGAGGTAGACTCAGGTCCTACAGGTGATCTTTAAGAGTTAACTAATTGTTTTTCCTTTAGGGCAGCCAGGAATGCCTGAGGAATGTCACATATATCCCATGGGGGGCGGTTTGCAGGGTGCCGGCTTCTGCTTAGTCCTCAGCTTGCCTTCTGTTCCCTCATCAGTATTAGGGTAGAATGGACTCTAGCCTAATATGATTATTATCCTTGCAAAAAGAAAAGATACACAGATATACATGGAAAAGTGCCATGTGATTGTACAGAAATAGAGGTTAAAGGGCTGCAGCAGCAAGGCAAGAATTGGCAACAAATCCCCAGTGATAGGGAAAAACTGTAAGATGGCCGACCAAACCAGCAAGGGAACTCCAGTCCCTGTCTCAAAGCCCTCCGGGTTCTTCTTTCCTACCCCATTTCCTGCACGCTCCAAAAGTACCAAGTATGGGGAAGTAGAAGGGTATAAATCCCCCACCCCCACCCGGCTTGTGCTCGGGACTCAGACCTTTGGAGAACAACCTCCTCTGAACCCACAAGTATTAAATAAACCTCCAATCCTCCAAAGCCTCAAAGTGCTGCTTGGTTCTTCCACCAGAATCCAGTCCAGGTTCCATAACACCAGAAGCTAGGAAGATGCACAGAAGGATTCTACCTTAATAGGTTTCCGAAAGAGTGTGGGTCTGGGGCGGCTGGGTGGTTCAGTTGATTAAGTGTCTGCCTTCAGCTCAGGTCATGATCCCAGAGTCCTGGGATGGAGCCCCACATCAGGCTCCCGGCCCAGTGGGGAGCCTGCTTCTCCCTCTGCCCTTCTGCCTCCCTGTGCTTGCATACTCTCTCTCAAATAAGTAAATAAAATCTTAAAAAAAAAAAAAAAAAAGTGTGAGCCTGTTCATACACTGATCTCAGACTTCTAGGCATCAAAACTATAAAGCACTGTATTTCTGTGTTTTAAGCCATCTAGTTTGGATGCTTTGTTATAGTAGCCCTAGGACACTCATACAGTAGAGTTGTACAGTATGTGGTATTTTGAGTCTGGCTTCTTTCAGTTAGAATGTTTTCAATCTTCATCTAGGATATTAAACATATTAGCATTTCTTTTACGTGGCTTACTAGTATTCCATTTTATGGCTCTACCACATTTTGTTTCTCCATTCACCAGTCAATGGATGAATGTGGCCTTTTAGACACACTTTTAAATTGCAACCTTGTAATAACTTTAATTCATATAAAAGATATAGTGCTCACTTTGGCAGCGCATATACATATAAAAGATATACAGTAAGGTATAAAACGTCTGAGATTCAAAAAGTGGTGCCCATAAAACTCCATCCTAGCCTCTCTAACTAGAATTGCTTTGGGATAAGACATTTCATTTTAATAATCTGCATTTTTATATTACCACAATGGAAACAACACCCGCCATACTTCCAGAATTGTTTCTACATGGGTCTTTTCATAATTCTCTATAAGTATAGTGCTTCTTTTTTTGTAAGGATTTTGTTTATTGGTTTGAGAGGGAGAGAGCGAGCAGTGGGAGAGGCAGAGGGAGATGGAGAAGCAGACTCCCTGTTGAGTGGGCTTGATCCCAGGACAGTGGGATCATGACCTGAGCTGAAGGCAGATGCTTACCTGACTGAGCCACCCAGGCACTCCAAGTCTAGCGTTTCTTAAGCTCAGACTCATCTTACATGTGAACAAGTCTAGTTGTTCACTTCCCATGGAACTCTGTCTTTGTACGTGTCACAGTATACTATAGTCATTGCTTATTCCCATCTCTCCTCTTTAGACTTTGAGAGTATGTACCATGTCTCATCCACTTTTGTTTCCCCTTGCATACTTGGCACATAGTGAGTTCTCAACAATTACTCCCTGGTCGAGTGAATAAATAGATGAGTTAGCCCATTCTGCTTTCATCCACTGGGAAGAATATCATTCTACCATTTCCCCGAGCATAGTGTCCCTTGGCAGCAGTACAAAACCTTAGACGCACATTAAACTAGGAAGGATTAACAGTCAACTTCAAGATGTAAGGGCCTGAGCCATGCTCCCTTATTAACATTTCTAGCTAAAAGAGAATATGTAAAATTAGCTTCAACTCGGAGTTTTTCAGGTTGCTTATTTTTATATTTAGACCAAATATGTTTAGCCTCAGATACACACTTGCTTATGGAAATTTATATTTTATTCCCCAAGTTACCACATTTTAAAGAAATAGTGAATTAATTATCAAGCAAACACATATATATTATTTTTTTTAAACTGATGACTGCCTAAAAATCCAGTGTTATATTTGAAAGCAAAAAACAGTCTTAAAGACTGGTAAATCCATGGAGTTATTATGACTTTAATGCAATACACTCAATATTTATTGAATTCCTACTCTGTGCCCATCACAGGGATAGATAGACCTGTGTGAGGTAAAAAGACATGATATGAGCTTAGCACCTAGATTTCTGGACAAAATGACCATTTATAGATTTTAGCACAAGCCAAGACAGAACAGGCAGAATATACTATAAGTTTGCTAGCACAGCAGTATAAACAATATGTCCTGAAGGCCCAGAGATAAGAAATTTTAATTCCAGTATAGGAAAAGTTAAGAAAGTAAAGCTTCAAGGAATAATTATTATTTGAGCTGTCGCACTTTGAAAACATAGATGACAAAAAGTAACTTTTTTAAATGCTTGCCAGGTACCTGGCTCTCAGCTAAGAATCTTATATACTTTAACTCATTTATTTAATCCTCATAGCCATGCTCAGAGTTAAGCTTATCATCATCATTTTATAAATCAGAAAGCAGAGGTTCAGATAAACTAAGTCAAGTCATTTAAATTCACATTGTTTGGGGGCACTTGGGTAACGCTATTGGTTAAGCACCCACTCTTGGCTTTGGAGGTTGTGATCTCAGTGTCATGAGATTGAACCCCCATTCAGGGTCCGTGCTTAGCAGGGGAGTCTGGTTGGGATTCTCTCTTCCGTGCTCTCCCTCAACTCCTCCCTACCCGCTTGCACCCTTTCTGTCTCAAATAAATAAATCTTTAAAAAAATAAAACAAATTCACATAGTTTTATAAGGCAGAACCAGAATTTAAGTCTGGGTATAAGTGTGTTCTTTGATTAAATATGCCACAATTTACTATTAACTCCTCTTTTTGAACAAAGGCTTTGGTCTTAACAGACTCCAAGGCCAATATTGTATTCAGAATCTGATCTCATGGCAGAAAAGGAAAGTGTAGCTCCCAATTTCTGTTTTTCTTCAGTCAAAACTCTGTGGGAGACATTTACCTGGGGAAAAGAAGAAATAGATCAAGTTCTATAAATATTGACTTCCAAACCTATGTGTTTTACCACTTAATTCTAGTTTCCTTGAAAGAAATGACAGAATAGAATCCTTTCCAGTATATAAGCATTCTAAAATACTAAACATGGTAAATACAGAAGAAAATTGGAAGTCACACTAATTTTATATGAACTACAACAACTTTCAGTAACACACAATTCAACATTATGAATTATTGAAGCCTCTTTTCTGAGGAAATAAAGAAAAAATATTTAACTTTTTTGACATCTTTTAACACTCACAAGTCAAAACAGATAATTCTTTCTAAATACTGTTGTATGTAGAAATATTGCCAAATCTCAAAAAGAAGAAGAAGATGAAGAAGAAAAAGAAAAAAGAAAAAAAAGAAATATTGCCAAATCTCTCAGGATGTCTAGGTGACTCATTCAGTTAAGCGTCTGACTTCAGCTCAGGTCTTGATTCCAGGGTCCTGGAATTGAGTCCCACATTAGGCTCTTTGCTCGGCAGGAGCCTGATTCTCCCTCTTCCTGCCACTCCTCCTGCTTGTGTGCTCCCTCTCTCTCTCTCTCTTTCCCTGACAAATAAATAAACAAAGTATTAAAAAAAAAAAAAAAAAAAAAGCAAGCAAGCAAGAAAGAAAGAAAGAAAGAGAAAGAAAGAAAAGAAAAGAAAGAAAGAAAGAAATATTGCCAAATCTCTGTTCTGTGACAACCCCAGACATCACTAATCAACCCTAGCATACTTTCTGGGAATGCCAAGATTTGTCTTCATTAACCAGGTTAGTTTGAGTGTGTGCATGAGTGCCTGTTGTAATGCTGAAGCATGTGATCACAATCTCCTTATGTATATACCCTTTCTCTTAAAGATCAGAGACATTGAACTTCACTGTTTTTAACATGGGCTTTTTCTTAAGGGTTCTGTGGTTTCCACAGTGACTTACCAAGATACCTTTATAGTATGGATTCTACCGTATTCAAAATATAGTCTGTTCAGAACTGCTATTTAAGGAGATTGTGATATATGCATAAAAACATGTATATGTATGTCAGAAATAGTATGAGTGACCAAAAAGATTTCAAAGAACTGATTCTAGTCATAGAGATCTTTGAATAGTAATAAAGCATGTTTTCAATGAGATAAGACTTGTCCTATTATAAATGCCCCAAAGCATTTATAATTCTAGTTTTATATTTAATATTTTCAAGGACACTTTTAAATTTTTAAGAGAATATTTACTAGTCAGCTAAACTTAGTTTTCCCACTTTTCAGAAACAATACAGCATAGAAGAGAATGATGCTCAGCATTTTTTTTTTTTTTTTGCATGCCTCTTTGCAGTGATGGAATTTGCCTCCTTAAAGCAGTAGTTTGGGCAAAAATGCTGTTGCATTTTCAGTAGTGATCATTGTGCATTACAGCAGTAGGGAAATATAGATACAGGAGAATTAATTAACACAGCAAACAAATGTAAGTAAAGGAAACCTAGCATGTATTCATATTTATTCCAAATAACTTTATTAGCGATCAAGTTCACAGTGTTTATAATATATTCCACTCTTTTCCAAAAAAATAGATTTCCTTTACAATGGCTTTGGGAATATAGGTTTATGTAATCATTGCATATTTTAAAATTTTGTAGGAATGGTCATCTTTTTAAGCATATGCTATCAATGAAAACTCCAGCTGAAGATGGAATCTGTCATATTCTAATGTTTAAATAAATTATCCAAACTTCCATCATATTACTGGGAAATATTAGGGAAAAAGAATTGGTTTGACAAGTAAATTAGTTGCTGTAAAATATTGATTATGGAATCAAAAGGTACAATTCAGCTACTCTCTATATAGAAATAAAAGCTTAAAGAAATAGCCCAATATTGTTATTAATAGTATTTTAGGTTAGATTCATGTAAGATATCTATCCTCTCTATCTTTGGCTCCAAAGTACCTTATGTTTTGTCATAGTTTATACTATATACTATAAACAGACCATTCTTGAAATTAGGCACTGAATTGTTCATTATTATAGCTTTATTAATGTATATTTTATATACATTAAACTGCAAATATATGAAGAATATACTTCAAAAGCCATTCACCTGTGCAACAAACACAATCAAGGTCATGAGCACATCCATCACTCCCAGAGTTTCCTGATGTTCCATTTTACTTCCTCCTTCTCTTCATGCCCTTGCCTAACCAGAAGTGAACACTGATCTTTTGTTTCATTTGTAAGCTCTGGAATTGTATATGAATGGAATTTATAACACACATTCTTCTTTGTCTGGCTTATTTCATTCAGCATCCTTATTTTCATATCCATCCATGTGGTTACATGTGGCAATAGCCTAGTTCTTTTTTATGGCTAAGTAATATTTCTTTTAATAGTTATGGGGTGCCTGGGTGGCTCAGTCAGTTAAGTGTCTGCCTTTTGCTCAGGTCATAACCTCAGAGTCTTGGGATCAAGTACCATGTTGGGCTCCCTGCTCAAGGGGACTCTGCTTCTCCCTCTCCCTCTGCTTCTTCCCCCAGCTTGTATCTCTCAAATAAATAAAATCTTTAAAAAAAAAAAAAAAGACATGTCACCACTTGTTTATCTGCTCATCTCTTGATGGATCTTTGGGTTGTTTCCAATTAAAACCATGAATATTCATGGTTGATATGAATATATTTTCTCATTTTTAAAAATTAACTTATATATTTGTCAGAGAGAGAGAGAGCACACAAGCAGGCAGAGTGGAAGGCAGAGGCATAGAGAGAAGCAGGCTCCCTGCTGAGCAAGGAGCCTGGTACAGGACTCGATTCCAGGACCCTGGGATTCATGACCTGAGCCAAAGGCCAGGTCATATGGTGAGCATATATTTAAATTTTTAAGAATTTTCAAATTTGTTTCCAAAGTGACTCTATCATTTTACATTTCTACCAGCAATATATGGGAATTCTATTTCCTCCTCATATTACCAACACTTGAAATAGTTAAGGTTTTTCTTGGTTTTGCCTTGCCAGTGGGAGTGTGGTAGTATCTACTTGAAGTTTAGTTTGAATTTCTCTAATGACTGTGACAGTTAGATACAATTTCATGTACTTGTTTCTCATTCTTACACCCTTTAGGTAGACTGTACATTATTTAATTGACATCTTTGCTTTATTATTGAATTATGAGAGTTCTTTATATATTCCAATACAAGTCCCTGGTTAGATAATATTTTGCAAATCAGTCTTTGCTGTCTGGAATTTTTAATGTCAGTTCCTTATGCATTGCTAGCATACAGAAATATAATTAATTTTTAGTATTGACCTTGTAAATTGCAATCATGCTATATTAACTTACTAGTTCTAGAAGCTTTTTTGTAGATTACATAGAAGTTTGTACATGTCTATAAGTAAAGACAGGTATACTTCTTTTGCTTATTTACTCTTTTTCTAAGAAATTTTTAGGTAATTTTTTTTTTTATTTTTTATAAACATATATTTTTATCCCCAGGGGTACAGGTCTGTGAATCACCAGGTTTACACACTTCACAGCACTCACCAAATCACATACCCTCCCCAATGTCCATAATCCCACCCCCTTCTCCCAAACCCCCTCCCCCTGGCAACCCTCAGTTTGTTTTGTGAGATTAAGAGTCACTTATGGTTTGTCTCCCTCCCAATCCCATCTTGTTTCATTGATTCTTCTACCCACTTAAGCCTCCATGTTGCATCACCACTTCCTCATATCAGGGAGATCATATGATAGTTGTCTTTCTCTGCTTGACTTATTTCGCTAAGCATGATACTCTCTAGTTCCATCCATGTTGTTGCAAATGGCAAGATTTCATTTCTTTTGATGGCTGCATAGTATTCCATTGTGTATATATACCACATCTTCTTGATCCATTCATCTGTTGATGGACATCTAGGTTCTTTCCATAGTTTGGCTATTGTGGACATTGCTGCTATAAACATTCGGGTGCATGTGTCCCTTTGGATCACTACATTTGTATCTTTAGGGTAAATACCCAATAGTGCAATTGCTGGGTCATAGGGCAGTTCTATTTTCAACATTTTGAGGAACCTCCATGCTGTTTTCCAGAGTGGCTGCACCAGCTTGCATTCCCACCAACAGTGTAGGAGGGTTCCCCTTTCTCCGCATCCTCGCCAGCATCTGTCATTTCCTGACTTGTTGATTTTAGCCATTCTGACTGGTGTGAGGTGATATCTCATTGTGGTTTTGATTTGTATTTCCCTGATGCCGAGTGATATGGAGCACTTTTTCATGTGTCTGTTCGCCATCTGGATGTCTTCTTTGCAGAAATGTAGGTAATTTTTTTTAAGATTTTATTTATTTGACAGAGAAAGAGATCACAAGTAGACAGAGAGGCAGGCAGGGAGAAAGGGGGAAGCAGGCTCCCTGCTGAGCAGAGAGCCAAATGCGGGGCTTGATCCCAGGACCCTGAGACTATGACCTGTGCCAAAGGCAGAGGCTTAACCCACTGAGCCACCCAGGTGCCACTTGAAGTAATTTTTATGACCGCATTTCACTGGTGGTGTTGACTTGTTAGTTCTCTCTTTTATTTCCTTCTTTAAGTTACTGATTTAAAGTTTATTGTGAGAAAATTTAACTTATCATAGTCCACCTTCAAGTAATATTACATAACTTTATATATAATAAAAACAAACAGTAGTACATACATCCCTCTATCTCTCCAGTGCTTATTTTATTGTTTATAAATTTTATTTCTTCATATGTTTTAAAACCTCGTATATGGTCATTTTACACTACACTGTAAATTACTTTTCAAAAAGATTAAAATTAGGAATTTTTTTCTTATTTTCAGTAGTAAATACATATCAGTAACAACATTTATGATATTCTTTTTGAATTTTTAAATATACTTTATTTTGGGGGGACAATTTTAAATGTATAGAAAAAAATGCAAAGATTGTACGGAGTTCCCAAATACTCTGTGTTCAATTCCTCTAAATTAACATGCTGTATTAGTATTGTACATTGTTATAATTCCTAAACCAAGGGTGACATATTTTTATTAATTAGAATCTATATTTTTTACTCAGTTTTTATATTCCCAGATCCCCTCCAGTTTATCACATCACAGTTAGTTGTCACGTCTTCTCAAGCTCCCCAGGATGTTACAAACTGTCCTTGTTTTTTATTATCTTGATAGTTTTGAGGAGTAATAGCTAGGTATTTTTAAAAACATCCCTCAACTGAGATTTGTCTGATAATTTTTTTTAAAGATCTTATTTTATTTATTTATTTTTTTAAATTAATTTTTTATTTTTTATAAACATATATTTTTATCCCCAGGGGTACAGGTCTGTGAATGTCCACAATAGCCAAACTATGGAAAGAACCTAGATGTCCATCAACAGATGAATGGATCAAGAAGATGTGGTAAAGATTTTATTTATTTATTTGACAGAGAGAAATCACAAGTAGATAGAGAGGCAGGCAGAGAGAGAGAGAGGGAAGCAGGCTCCCTGCTGAGCAGAGAGCCCGAGGCGGGACCCAATCCCAGGACCCTGAGATCATGACCTGAGCCAAAGGCAGCGGCTTAAACCACTGAGCCACCCAGGCGCCCCTGTCTGATAATTTTCTTACAAGTAGACTGGGGTTAGAAGTTTGGGGAGGACATTCTAGAGGTATAGTGCCATTTTTATCACATCATATCAAGAGTGGATATGACCAGTCACTGTTGATGTTAACTTTACTCTGTGAGCGATGTTTGTCGGGTTCTTCATTCCTCTGTGTAGATCCAGGTTTCACTCTGGTACATTTTCATTCTGTTCTGAAAAATTTTCTTTATTGCTTCTGGTAATGCCTATCTGCAGGTGATGAAGTCTTCATTTTATGTGATTGAAAAAGTCTTTTGCCTTCAATTTTGACTGAAATTACTAAATATGCAATTTTAAACCAGTTACACTTTCTTCAATACATGAAAGATATTCTGCTACTGTGTTCCAAATTGTGTTGTTACCAATATATCTACTATCATTCTCAACTTGCAAATACGTATCTCATCAATGGAAACATGTATTTTTTTGCTAGATACTTTTAAGTTATTTTTTAATCACTAGTTTTAAGCTCTTTAATTAATACATATGGTTTATTGTATTCTTTTTCATATTTGGGGGTGTTCTGTAGAAGTTCTTGGATATTTGACATTACCGTTTTCTATAAACTTCAATAAAATTCAGATTTTCTTTTTTTAAGATTTTTATTTATTCATTTAACAGATAGAGAGAGAGAATCACAAGCAGACAGAGAGGCAGGCAGAGAGAGGGTGGAAGCAGGCTCCCTGCTGAGCAGAGAGCCCAATGCGGGGCTTGATCCCAGGACCTGAGACCATGATCTGAGCTGAATGCCCAGCCCTTGGGGATTCCAATTATAACCATCTTAGTTCACTTGAAATTGACCTAATGCTTACTGATGCTCATCATTACCTCTGTTTTTTCCTCCTTATATTTCATTTGACTACTCTCTATAGCTGTGTCCTCAAATTCACCTAGCATTTCTCTGTTGGTATCTAGTCTCCATTAATCCACGCTGATATACTTTGAGACATTGTTTATTTCATCTCTAATAATTCAATTTGGGTCTTCATTATATCTTCTGTGTCTCTCAACAATCCCAAGCTTTCATATATATCCCAATATATATGATATATGTATATCATATATATATGGAATATAGTTATAATAGTTGTTCTAATATATGACTATTATATTAGAGCTGTCATTTTGAAACTATTTCTGGTCATTTTTTTTCTCATTTTTAGAAGATATTTTCATTCTTTTTCTGTGTCTGGGCATTTTTTACTGGAGCCAGATATTCTGATGTTTGCATTTTGGGTATTGAATACTTTTGCAGCTCTAGCAATGTTCTTGATCTTTGTTCTGGGATACAGTTCCATTACTTTGAAAGAGTTGAATCTTGTCAGGGTTTGCTTTTAAAGTTAGGTTGGACCAAGACAGCCTGTAGTTTTAGGCTAGATTTTCCCACTACTGGGACAATATCCTTCTGAGTACACAGTGCTCCTTAAATTATGAGGTTTTTCCATTTGACTACTGGAAAAAATCACTTATTACTTGTCCTCTGTGAATGCCTAGGTTTGTTTTGTTTTGTTTCTGCTCCTTTCTTATTTCCCATTTCCAGCCTCAGGTATTTTTCTCTCATGCCTTCACTGATCTAGAGCTTTGCCAAAATCTTAATTTAAGAAGGATGCTTTACGGATATCAAGAGCTTTCTCTTCAAGCAGTCCTCTCCTCTTCAGTATTCCTCCATATGATCTCTAGCTACCTTAGCTTCACTAGGCTCCCACCACTGTCTGTTCTATTCCACCTGGGCATCCTCTCACTGTGCTACATCCTGGAACTCCCCAGGCAGTCAGATAGGGTACCCATAGGTTCTGCCCCTTGCGCATGTTCTATGTCTCTCTCTCTCTCTCAAATAAATATAAATCTTTAAAAAATAAATTATTTTTGGGCACCTGGGTGGCTCAGTGGGTTAAGCCTCTGCCTTAGGCTCAGGTCATGATCTCAGGGTACTGGGATCGAGGCCCGCATCGGGCTTTCTGCTCAGCAGGGAGTCCGCTTCTCACTCTCTCTGCCTGCCTCTCTGCCTACTTGTGATCTCTCTCTCTCTATTTCATATAAATAAATAAAATCTGTAAAAAAATAAAAATAAAAATAAATAAATTATTTAAAAAAATAAACTAGAGGGGCACCTGGGTGGCTCAATGAGTTAAAGCCTCTGCCTTCGGCTTGGATCATGATCCCAGGGTCTTGGGATTGAGCCCCGCATCAGGCTCTCTGCTCAGCAGGGAACCTGCTTCGTCCTCTCTCTCTGCTTCCCCCTCTGCCTACTTGTCATCTGTCTGTCAAATAAATAAATAAAATCTTTTTAAAAATAAATAAATAAACTAGAAAGAGAATAGTATACTCAGTAAGAGAAGAAATAAGAAATAAGAGAAGAAATAAAAATAAGAGAAGAAATAAGAAAAAGGAAGAAATAAATAAGAAATGGAGAAGTCCTGAGAAAGACACAGATATATCAAGGCCATATTATTCCTACAAATGGACTATTTATAATTTTGTTCTACTTTCCACACTTGATTTATAAAATGAGGTATAATGCATGGACACAGGACATACCTAGATATTTACGAAGAGTCTGAGATTAATGCATATTAAAATAAGAGGAAACCAGCTCAAACAAAATAAGGCAGCTCATCTTGATTGATTATATTTTAAAGGAATTACATTTTAAAGGAATAGAAGACAGCAATAATGTTGCTGTCCTTTTCCCATTTTAATATGGCACTGCAATATCTAGTTCAATCCAGAATGAATATAATTTGGTATGGTCTTAGATGAATCTCTCTATGCAGATGAGTGCCTTAGTGATAGCTGTCATGAAAACACACAAAGATACCTAGATGCATACTGGTTTTAGAAAGATGAAAGACAATTGTATTATGAGCTAAAAATGACAGAGCATTTTTAAGAGACTAAATTTTATAAAACAAAATTCAAAAATAATGATGAAGGTAACTTTAGATGGTATACAATTGCTACATATGAGTAAATTGAAAAGATTATAAAAAACTGTCCAGATTTAGGTATATACAATGAGCTAGAAAAGATGTACATGATAAATCACGTACATGAAGTAAAGTGACATAGGGAAGCGAATAATTGCTGAGGAATGTTTTCTAGAAGATATTTAGGGGCTATGGACTAAAGGTGGAATTTAGAAAAAATCAGCAATTCCAAAGGAAGACAATGAATTAAGTAAGGATATTAAGTAAGATTGTACTAATTGTTATCTATAAGTTAAAGAAGACGGGGCTATGATTTGTTTGAAAAATACAGTAGACTTTGCTTGGTAAAGTGGAGACAATAAAATATATAATGCAAATAACATCTCTTCTGCTAAGCCTTGGGGAATTCCTTAAGCAGCACAAAGACATTTTCAAAGACCCCACACCACCTCCTCTGCCTTACTGAGTACCCCGAATCCTTCCACCTCCAACTGCCTTCAGTGCTACTACTCTAGCTAAAGCCACAGCCATCCCTCACCTAGTTTAATGCATCAAATTCCTCATTATTATTTCTGCTTCTATCCTTTCCCACCTACTATCTATCCTCTTCCCAGCAGCCAATTCCTCTCAACCTCTGCCCAGAATCCTCCACAAAAGTTTCTTTGGTCATCTAATTGAGGATAAAATCTAGTCTCTTTACTATGATCTATAATATTTCTGACCTCATCGCTGATCGCTCTTCCTCCTTTCTAATCACAGTGGTGTCTTTGCTCTTCTAACATAACAGATACATTTCTATATCAAGATCATTTTACATTTTATTCCCTCTGTTTTTTCACGCAAATACACACATGCCCTGCTCTCTCATTTCTTTCATGTGTCTCTTCAAATGTCACCATATTAGTATGACCTGCCCTGAATCCCCTGTACAAAAGTCCTATTTACTTACATTTTATTCCTCTCTCTATGTTAATTCATAGCATTCATCATCATTTTACATACCATGTATCAGATATTTTATCCACCCCAATCAGAATAATGAACAATGCTTGCCATAAAATAACTTGTAATGTTCATTAGTCTTTCTCCCTAATTCCAAAAATAGTACATATTATAGACTGAATATTTGTGCCCTCTCAGAATTTATATATTGAAGACTTAACAGCCAGTGTGGTATTATTTGGGGATGGGGTCACCAAAGAATGCATATTAAAGAAGTAATTAAGTTTAAGTGAGGCCATGAGGGAGGGGCCCTGGTCAAAGTATCATTGTCCATATTAGAAGAGACATTCTGTTCCCCTTCCTTCTCCTCATAATATTCCAAACTCTTCTGCTACATTCTCTGCAATTAGGTTACCAATGAAATATGAGACAGGATGAAAGATTAAAAATGATGCTTAAGAGCCATTGCTAAAAGTGACTTAAATCCCATTAGTCAATATTTAGTAAATGGCCAGGACAATGGACTAGAAAGTGTTGTCTTCCTTTCTGCTCAGAAGCATATAGTTTTCTGCCTGCCATGATGCACTAAAATACAACCTCCTTGAGGATGGGAAATGTTTTTATCTGCCTTGTTAACAATGTATCCCCAGTAAACAGAACACTGTGTAACAAAATAAATATTTGTTGTGCTGATTATTAGTTAAAGCAGAGATGGAATATCGCAGGAATAAAGAGTCATCATGTATTGATCATCAACTATGTTTTTGACACAACCCATAACTTAATCATTTTACATTTTCACCAAACCTGTATAGGATTGTCTGTCAAATCAGTACAAGGGCACATCATCTGAAGGTCTTCTCAAATTACAGAGAAGCTAGGAGCTCTATTTGCCTGAATCATGTTCCTTTTATAGTCCATGTTATAGTTTGCTAATGAGGAAATCTCACAGTGTTGGAAGGCAGAAGAAAAGAATTGACATTGATCTCCTGGAATGGCTATAGCCAATTATATAAGAACATGTGATAGTCCTATGATAAATTGTTTGTTTGAGGAATGTTTAGAGTAGTTCTAATTTCCTGCATGAACACAGATTGATACCTCTCCTTCTCTTTGTATGGAACACATTAGCTGTTGTCCTAAGAAGTTACTTGCAATTATATTTGGATTGATTTTTAGAGAAGGAAGTCCACTGTTTCCCCATGTTAAGGTTGAAGACATATCAGCTATATTTAAGATTAAAACATGACAAAACTCTCCCTCCTAGAGACCCATCACAGTCATTTTTTTCCTTTCCTAGTGTCCTACATGTGCACACATGTGTGTGCACACACACATGTTGTTATTGTGACTGCCATGGATTTTGAGGTTTGTTTTGTTTTGGAGAGAGGAACCAGGCTCCTCTGTGGCCATTTATGAATTCTAATATAGGTAGTATGGGTATTCTGTATCGGTGTCCTATAATCGGGTGTATTATTTGACCCAATAAGAGGAAATTTCCTTTGAAGAACCACCTTGACAGTTTCATCTCTCAACCATGATCTTTGGCTTAAATTTAAAAATTGACAGAGATTGTAACCTATCAATTAAATAATAGAAAGTCCATCTCAAGAAGTCAGTCTAACTGAGATATTCAAATTTGGTAACAACAGTTGTTCCCTTGTGATTCCTAACATTGTACTTAAGGCACAGCAGTGTCTTTTTGCAATGTTACACTGAACTTCATGGAAGTTAACTATGTCACTTAAAACTATACATTCATGTTGGCCATTTAGTGGAAAGACAATACTTATTCATATCTCTACTCTCCTTTCCAAAGTCTAAAGTCAAAGAAAGTCAGAGCTGTTATTTAAGAAATAAATAAATAAATAAATAAATAAAAAGAGAGAGAGAGAAAAGAAAGCAAACTGAACCAAATGCCTTATTCATTTTAATACTGAAAGAAAATTTTAAGTAAGAAAGTAAAATTTAAGTAAAAAAAAAAAAAGAAAGAAAAAAAGTAATACTGAAAGAAAAAAGTATAATTTCAGCTCTGGCTAAAACTGACAACACAAGAAACAATAGATGTTGATGAGGATGTGGAGAAAGGGGAACCCTCTTGCACTGTTGGTGGGAATGCAAGCTGGAGCAGCCACTTTGGAAAACAGTCTGGAGGTTCCTCAAAAAGTTAGAAATAAAATTATGCAGGGGCACCTGGGTGGCTCAGCCTGTTAAGCATCTGTCTTTGGCTAAGGTCATGACTTCAGAGTCCTGGGATTGAGCTCCACATTGGGCTTCATGATCAGTAGGAAATATGCCATTCTCTCTCCTTCTCTCTGTCCTCCTCCCCCTGTCCATGCACTCTCTCTCACTCTCATATAAATAAATAAAGTATTTTTAAAAAATAGAACTACTCTATGATCTAGCAATTGCCCTACTAGGTATTCACCCAAAGGAAACAAAAATACAAATTCAAAGGGGTACATGGACCCCAATGTTTACAACAGCATTATCAATAATAGCCAAACTATGGAAAGAGCCCAAGTATTCATCAACTGGTGAATGATAAAGAAGATGTAGTATATATAGATACACACACACACACACACACACACGATGGAATATTACTCAGCATCAAAAAGAATGAAATTTTGCCATTTGCAGTGATGTGGATGGAGCTAGAGTATATTATGCTAAGTGAAATCAGTCAGAGAAAGACAAATACCATATGATTTCACTCATGTGGTATTTAAGAAACAAAACAGATGAATGTGGGATGATTAAAAAAGATAGAAGGGGTGACAGTACACTATATGTTAACTAACTAGAATTTAAATAATTTTTTTTAAAAAAATTCAGCTCTGACTGAAAAGTAACTAAGATATTTGAAAAACGTGCTAAATATCTATGGTTGTGAATGGTTCTAGAAATGAAGAAAATTATTCTAAACTGTGTTTTAGGGGCACCTGGGTGGCTCAGTGGGTTAAAACCTCTACCTTCAGCTCAGGTCATGATCCCAGGGTCCTGGGATCGAGCCCCACATTGGGCTCTCTGCTCAGCAGGGAGCCTGCTTCCCCCCTCCCTCTCTGCCTGCTTGTGATTTCTGTCTGTCAAATAAATTAAATAAATAAATAAATAAATAAATAAACTGTGTTTTATTATATCCAAGAGTCTCACATATTCTTTTTTCTTCAATGGAGATAGATCTTATGTGGACCTCGTAATAGTAAAATAAAATATAAAATAAAATAATAAAATAATATTATAAATAATAAAATAATATAAAATTTAAAAATAAAATAAATAAAAATTTTATTAAAAATAAATAATATATAATGTGTAACATATATTTATTATATTATATGATAATATTTATTATACACACACACACATATATAGTCTGCACAACACCAATGCACTTGTGTTTTTCTGACAGTTGGTCAAGTATATTTGGATATTATGAATGCAAAAAGTCTATTCTCCAGTGGTCTTGTTTTGAAAGCAAAAAGTCAACATACAGACTGCTGGCTTTAGCTCTAACATGTGAAGAGTTTTGACATCATCACTCCCATTTTTACAAGAGAAAGCACGTTAGACTGAAAATCACTGACTTTTCTTGGAGCCATTAGATAAACTGGAGTTTCTGGGCACCCCTACCCCAATCTGGAGAAACAGTGAAATCCTGCTTAACTAGAGTAGAAGACACTAGAGTCATAAACCAGGAGGGACACATAAATGGTGATCTTCATGAGGTGCTGGGGGATTATATGAATTATCTTAAGGGTGAAAAACTCCTGGGGCCACAGTCTGATAGATATTTTACACGTTCTGGGGATTTTATCTCCATGAACTCCATCAGGAGGTTATGGTGAAGAGTCTAAAACATGCCCTCATGACTGACAGGGAGAAGGAAAGAGAAGACCATATGAAGTATTTCCATATAAAAACCTATCTCCAGGGTCTTTTCTGGCCTGGAGAAAGGACACTTCTTTCCTTCTATCACTCTATCTTTTCTCTCTAAGAGTGGGAAAAAGACTAACCACTTGTGAAGATTAAGACCCAGAGACAAGCCCACTAAAAGACTAAGATTTAGTCATAAGATTGTAGAATGCTGTCCCTTTCCACCACCTAACCATCATACCAAAAGAACACTAGTAAAATAATGGCATTATAGCTAAAAGATGTCTAAGATGCAAGTTCTGCTTAAGAGGATTTCTTAAGGAATTTTCAGGACACTAGGGGAGATAAAAACAAAGACAATTTGGAGAATTCTGAAGAATTTGAAGTCTCTGGCAGTTAGAGCTATAAAAATTGTTAAACACAGCCCAACTCCTAACTAGATTAACTTTAATGCTTACATTGAATGTTTATTTACCTCATTTCTTTTAACCTAATACAGCATGCCCAGATCTCAACCCCAAATGACAAGACAAGTTCAACGGCAAGAAAAAGTCCAAAGAGACAAAGCTTTCTCCAGAACCTGACTCAATATGACACACATTTGGAGTTACCAGGTAGGGAATTTTTTTTCCTATAACATTTTTTATTATACTAAACATTTTTTACTATCATCCTAGTAACACATCCACGTAGTTTTTTTTTTTTTTAACTTTTAACAAACAAATAAAACCAAACATACCTTCTTTTCCTAGTTTCCTTGCTCTTGCTACTACTTAAAGACAACTATTTTGAACTTTTCTATTTTATGGTGTTTACTTAAAATATTTTAGAAGCTTTGATAACATTGGTGCATTCATTTTAGATATTTTCCATATACTTCCTCTTAAAGTAGGTAGAACTTTTAGTCCCTTATCATCAGATAGGGAATTTAAAATAACTGATTACTATGTTAAGGACTCCAATGGAAAAAAGTAGACAACATGCAACAAAAAAATGAGTGATGTAAGCAAAGACAAGGAAACTCAAAGAATTGAAAGAAATTCTATACTATAAATAAAAACATTATAAAAGGAAATGGAGAATTGTTGTTGTTGTTGTTAATAATGTCTTTGATGGGTTCATCAGTAGACTAGCAGGATGGAGAGAAGAATTAGTGCCTTGAAAATATGCCATTAAAAACTTGCAACATCACTGAAAACAGAAAAACAAGTCAACAATACCAGAACAGAATACCTATTATTTGTAGATCAATTTCAAAAGATATAATTTTTTTTTTTTACAAAAGGAGAAGAAATAAAGAACTGAAGAGAGATTGGGAATTTTCCAAAATTAGTGACAGACAACAAACCAAAGATTTTGAAAGTACAGAGAATACTAAGCAGGATAAATACCAAAAATTTATACCTGTGAATATCATATTCAAAGTATAGAAAAACAAAGAAACACAAAAAACCTAGAAAGTAGCCAGATTAAATGGAGGAACTTCTATAGAGGAACAGGAATAATGATACCAGGAGATTTATCATCAGACCATGCAAGCAGTAGACATGTGGAGGAAATACTTAAAATGTTGAAAGAAAAAAAAAATCTAGAATTCTATAACTAGCTAAATTAACCTCCTAAATGGTGAGAACATGAAGATTTTCTCAGAGAAGCAAAATCTGAGGGAATGTATCACCAGCAGTCCTGCTTACAAAAAATTTTTAGTGGAATTCTTTAGAGACAAAGAAAATTATATAGGTCTTAAACTTGGATTTACATGAAGAAGATATTAACAAATAAATAATGATAGTAAGATTTTTTTTCATATTTTTACACAGTGAATCATGGAATCCTACATGAAAAACTAACAATGTACTGTATGGTAACTAACATAGCATAATAAAAAATAATAATAAATGAGTATTTATTAAAGTAATAATAACACTATATTAGGTAATTATAGTACACAGATAAATGGCAGCAATGACATGAGGGATGAGAGGGAGGAATTGGGCATACCCTCTTATAGAGCACTTGTATATTTGAAGTATTATCATGTTATTTGAAGGTAGACTTAAATTAGTTAAAATTGTGCATTGCAAACACTATGGAAATCATTAAATTTTCAAAAAGCTGTGTGGGTATTCTATAAGAAAAGATAAAATGGTACCATATAAAATGCTCTGTTAAAACTATAGAAGGTAGAAGAAGTTACAAAATAACAAGACATGGTCGGTGCCGGTATAACCAATAATGATCTTAAATGTGGATGGTCTAAATACACAAGTTAAAAAACAGAGACTGATAGAGTCAGTCTTTAAAAAATAAGACCTATGTACATGTTGTCTATGAGAAATTCTCTTTAAATATAAAGATAAGTTAAAAATAAAGAGAACTCAGGGCGCCTGGGTGGCTCAGTGGGTTAAAGCCTCTGTCTTCGGCTCAGGTCATGATCCTGGAGTCCTGGGATCGAGCCCCGCATCGGGCTCTCTGCTCAGGGGGAGCCTGCTCCTCCTCTCTCTCTGCCTGCTTCTCTACCTACTTGTGATCTCTGTCAAATAAATAAATAAAATCTAAAAAAAAGTTTAAAATAATATAGAGAAATATATATCATGTTAACATTAATCATAGGAAAACTAAAGTACCAATATGAATTTCACACAAAGGAGTTTTCAGAACAGTTATCAAGGAAAATTGTCAAGGAAAGAAAAGGACATTACAAAATGATGAAAGGGTCAATTTTCCAGGGATTAAAAAAAATTAAATATGCCTATACCTAATAAGAGAACGAAAATATTTGAAGAAAGGCCTAATGAAGCTGCAAGTAGAAATTGGTAAATCCACTATTATAGTTGGAGAATTCAGAAACTTTATTTCAGTAATTGATAGATTAAACAGGTGAAGCCTAAGTAAGGGTATTTGGCAACCTGACTGGCCAATTGACATTTATGGAATATTCCATCTAATAACAGCAAACATCTTCCCATGTTCACACACAGGACACTCACTAAGAAAAAGCACACTCTGAGCTATAAAAACACATCTTAAATTAAAAAAATAAAATCATACCTAGTATATCCTCTGAGCACAATGGAATTAACCTAGAAACCAATAGCAGAAAGATATTGGCAGAATATCCAGTGTTTGGAGATGAGACAACACACTTCTAAATAACAAGTGGTCAAAGAACTCTCAGGAAAATTTTGAAAATATCTTGCCCAAATGAAAATGAAAATAGCACTTATCATAATGTGTGGGGATGTGGCAAAATCAGTAATTACATGATATATATAGTGTCAAATGTATACAATAGAAAAGAAGACAGATTTAAAACCATTTGTCTAAGTGTTTACCTAATGACTTAAGAGAGCATTAAAGCTAAAGCATACACAAGAAAACAAATAAAAAACAAAGTAGAAATCAATGAAATTGAAAAAAGAAAAAATTTTAAAAAAATCAGTGAAATCGAATCTGTTTCTTTGAATGGATCGATAAAACTGATAAATTTCTAGCTAGGCTATTCAAGATGGAAAAGCAATGAACACAAACTACCAATATCAGAAATGAAAGATAGCACTACTGACCTCATGGGCATTAAAATGATAATAAAGGTTTAGTCTGAACAACTCCATGCCCTAAAATTTGAATAACTTACATGTAATGGACCAATTATTTGAAAGACTAAAATGACCAACTAAGCCCTCCAAACTGCTGTCTCTGTCTCCTCCCACTCTTCAACCTATTTTGCTTTATCTGAGCACAACTTCTCTGTGCCAATGACAAGAAAGTGTATTCAAGCAGAAAGCTAAGTTGATGGTAGGACGTGTGTCATTCATTCCCTTCTTTAAAGAACTGCAGGTTTAGAAGCCTTGTCTAATTTATGAAATGATTTGTTTTCCATATTATGGTTATTTTTATAGTTGTTTATGGGAGAAAGGTATTCCCATCCTGTTTTCATGGCTGGTTTGGGTAGGCTTCTAATGTTATCTCTAATACAATCCTGAATTTATATTGCTTATTTATGAAACTCTAGGATTTTTGTTCATTTACAAGTAAATCACTCTTGTAATGAAGCTTAGAACATATAGACCTGTTTGTTTGTTTTCAATTATATCATATTCTTAATACTATATACCTGATTGCTTATAATTCAAACCCTTCTTCTCTTGATGGAAAAATATATTTTAAAAAACAAACTGAGTTTGCTACATTTATGTAAACAAATATAAGAGTGTATGGTGGATGTAAATCAAAGTCTGCAACTCTTTTCTCTTCCCATTGAATGGTCCATTAAAAAAAAAAAGAGAGAGAGAAGATAGGTAAGATATAAAAATAAACTAAGAAAAAGAGGAACCCTTTGAAAAGGAACATGAACATACTTGAAAATCAGAATCAATAGAGAATCTTAGTTAAAAAGCATTTTTGTGATGGGCCACCTGGGTGGCTCAGTGGATTAAGCATCTGCCTTCAGTTCAGATCATGATCTCAGAGTTCTGGGATCAAACCCCATGTCCAGCTCAGTGCGGAGTCTGTTTCTCCCTCTCCCTCTGCCCCTCCTCCTCACTCATGCTCTCTCTCTCTCTTTCTTGCTTGCTGTCAAATGACTAAATCTTTTTTCTTAAAAAAAAATCTTTATTATGGCCTATTCCTTACCGTGATTTAGAAAATATATTTCAGGATGACTACTGTATATGACACATTTCAAATAAATTGGGCTACTTATTAGTTGACAAGTCTGTATGCCATGGTTGCCTGCAGAGAAAAGGGGAGGAGATACAGCAGGTGGGAATGCTCGGAGAGATATTTTTGAGTAATGTTTTGAGTAATTTTTTGAGTAATTCCCAAGTCATGAGATCCAACAGCCAATTTTATGGAAATGTAAGCAAATTATAATTATTATTTAATGTGTTTCATTAATCAGTGTCTGAGAAGCATACATTACAAAGAACAGTGATGCTTCATCTGTAGGGCCTTCATTTTGGGTATGAATGCCAGCCTTCTGACTCTCCAAAATCCTATTCTATCTTCCTTAATACAACTACACAATGTTGTTTCCAAGCTCTTGATAGTTTAGTAAGTGAAGCTACGGATATACTGGAAAATGTCTATTTATTTTACCCAACTAGATGAAATTTCTCTATAGGATAGTCTTTCCCTTTGAAAAGGATCTGTGAGCTTTCAAGAATTTCAGAAACATAGCTCAGTCTCATGTTCAATAATAGCCTGCTTCTGAGTTAGTCTGTCCTTAAGGAATAGGAAGCTTCGGCAGCTGCCTCAGTGCTCTGTGATCATTAGGAACTGCGTCAGACTCCACGCAGCTGTCTGAAGTGCTCTCCCCTAATTATGAGCATTGATTGTACTCCCCCATCTTTATCGAGAATTTCATTTCCATATATAGTACTAACTGCCCTTCTTTCTTTGCTAATTTAAAAAACAGACAGATGTCTGCTTGTGGGCTTGATAGAAATGCCCAATGAATATTTCCCAAGGCTTTTGCCTGCATTCCCCAAATATGTTTATCTGAGAGAGTTTGCTTACACAGTATTACTAGAGTCAGGCCCACATATGTACAATGTTTGTTCAGCAGCCTTTTCTTCCATTCACACATTCAAGGAGAAATCTGAGATTGGTTCAAGAGTTGTTTTTACTCCTAACTTTCTTCATTCCCCTGATATCTCAACACTTAGCAAGAAAGTTAAAACTTTCAGAATTTTTCTTCTCAATAAATCTGTTTTAGAAAAATTATATTTAATAATGTGTGAAATCTGCTATTTGCTCTTGAATAGTTGTTTCATCAACACATGTAGATAGAATATTGTGGATGTGCCAGAAATATTAGACACTGAGTTTTCGTATCTAGAAGAGACTCTGAAGTGTAGGCACACAACTTTGAAGGCAGATTCTACTTCTCCAGGTGTGATTTAATAAATTGAAAAGTGTGCTTCTTCAAATAATCTAATACCGCCATAGCCATATAGAGATACCCTTTGTTAAAGTAAAATTCTGTAACGAGAATGCTTGCCTGGGTTTCCCAATCCAGGCAACAGAATCCTAACTCTTAATGTCAAGTAGTCTCCACCAAAGACATAAATATGGTGAAAAGATTCTCTTGAGGCATTTTTGTGATGTTAAGGAAAATCAGAGTATTAGTCAAGACCTATGAAGCCTTCACAGTAGAATGAGAGATATTTAGTTTAATTGCATCAGTATAAAAGAATTAATGTTAGTGGATATTTATGATGTTGGCCTTCACCTGTTGGAAAAGGATCCCTCACTCCCTCCATACACGTGCTCAGTGTGGATGCTAACATGTTTTTACTTTATCACAACCACTAACCATAATCAACTCAAAGATAAGCAACTGATCCAGGTGGGACAGAATTCTTCCCCAAAATTTCTGAAACTGAGAATTAAAATTCTGTCCCTGTCTAGTGGTGCAAGGTCTATGAGGTGAGATTGGCAACTCTTAGGAGCCATGATTCCTGCCCTGGGGAGCAGCTGGCCTATAGTGAGAGACTGTGAAGCCAACATATAAAGAGAAACAGAAACGAGAGTGAGAGAGAGATAGAAGAGAGACTGGGAGAGAGGGAGAGAGAACCTGTGCTTCGGCAGGCACTTACTTGCTGATTTCATTCATAGTAAGATGAAGCCACACTCTGGTTTTCCCCACAGTTGGATAGTCTTCAATTACCATTCATAACTTCCTCTTCTATTATCCATGTTTATTTTCTGCATAGCATCTCTTACTGTCTAACATGCTATTAAATACTTTGTTCATACAATGTATACCTAGTGCCTAGAATGGTGTCTGACATTATGGACACTCAGTACCTAACTGAATAAGTGAAAGAAGGTATGCCAGATATGAGATATTCTAGTACTCTCAAAAACCTCCCTATAAGCTAGTTCAAACTGGTTCAGATTAGTCCTATTTTATTTGCATGCAAGAGTTTTTGATTAATACACTTAAAAAATTAAGGATACATACCCATTTCTTCTAAGAAACTCCATTTATTGAGGTAAAATTAGGGATCCTCAACCTGTGGGCCAATGGAACTAGAGATATCATTTAGTATAGGCTAGACTAGGCTGAAAAAAGAAAATAATAATCCTAGTCATTTAAAATAATTAAATTATATTCCTCATAGATATTATGTGCCCAATGAAAGGCACCAGGAGGATTCTGCTCATCATAACAATTAGAAGAAGAATCTCAACATATGCCTCCAAAGTCACTAGGATGGTGGGAATAGAGCATGGCAAACTATGAATTGCCTTCTCATGTTTCTTCCCAGAAGGAACACACTGGCAATCTTACCTGCATTTTTTTTTTTTCCCAAAAGCAAGACACATTGGCCATGCTTAGTTTCAAAAGGAGTTAGTAAATACAACCTATCTACCACAGGCCTGAAAGAAATAGAATAGTTTTTGAACAGCAACAATGAATCCCACATTGAGATTCTATGGAGTTATTTCCAATAATTTGGAACTGTGTATGTGTAAGAAGCATTACTATTAGTAGCAGGGGTCAGCATGCTATGACCCATGGGCAAAATCTAGCCTACTGCCTAAATGTATAATAATGTTTCATCAGAACATAACCACATCCATTCATTTATGTATTTTCTATGCCTGCTTCACACTGCAATGACAGTTACACAGTTTAAACAGAGACCATATGGCCTGCCAACCTTAAAATATTTACTGTAAGTAAATTGTCTGCCTCACATTGTTTATTTTCTGCTATTTTAAAAATTATATTTTGACTAAGAAGTTGTAAGTACAAAGTAAATTGTCTGCCTTACATTTTATATTTTCCACTGTTTTAAAATTGTATCTTGACTAAGAGGTTGTAAATACAAATTTTTAGTATTTTGTCATTTAATATATTTCCAGGAAATCAGTAGGGCAAAATTTTTTTCTCATAAAAAGAATTCTTCATTTCTTAAGAAGAAGTAGAAATCAGTAATCACTAGGTATTCTGGAATAACTTGATTTTGGGGTTCTGAGTTCAAGCCCTACATTGGGTAAAGAGATTATTTAATTAAAAAAATAAAATGGAATACTTTCTGTTTTATATGGATTATGCTTCTTCTAGAATCTTGTGATTATCTTTAAGTGACCCAATAAGTGATAGAAAAGACCCTTGCCTCAAATGACTCTCTTAAGACCAACAGCTCTGCAAAGCAGGTCTCATCTAAAATGTAACAGTAAATACTGAGAATTAACATTTCTTGACCACATTACTTGTGAGACAGTGTTTTGAGCATGTTATTTTACTATTTCTTTTCAACTCTTCAAGAGCCTCTGCCTCTACCACCACAGAAATAGGCAGGCACACAACCTCAGGAAGACAAGTATGAGTCCCTTTACATGGATTAATATGATCACTGGGAGAAAGTCTCTCTCCCTCTAAGACAGTAAAATTTAGGAACCAGGTAAGCCTGGACCTATGGTAGGGAATTACCTTAGTCACCTAGAGATGTTCAGACAGGATACCATAGAGAGGGTGGCTTAACAGAAGACATTTATTTCCCCTTAGTTCTAGAGGATGGAAAGACCATGAACGAGATGCTGGTTGATTCAGTTCACAGTGACAGCTCTCACAGATGGCTGCCTTCTTCCTGCCTTCTCTCTCTATGAAGAGAGAGAAAGCAAGGTCTCTGGTCTCCTCACATAAGGACACCAACCTCCTCATGAGGATCTCACTTCATAACCTCATCTAAACCTAATTACCTTCTACCTACTATTATCATATTGGGGGTTAGGGTTTCAGTATAGGAATTTGGGGGGAAAACACAAACAATCCATCTCTAGCAGAGATTTCTTCCATTAGAGTCAGAATTGAACACAATGGAAGTAAGCTACAAATGAAGAGAGACAGAGACCTTCCTTATACCTGATTTTGGCAGCAGATCCTGCATATCCGAACCAGGATATTTTATATTGTACAGTAAGAAACTGATTTCACCACTTGACTTATTTCACTAAGCATGATACACTCTAGTTCCATCCATGTTGTTGCAGATGGCAAGATTTCATTTCTTTTGATGGCTGCATAGTATTCCATTGTGTATATATACCACATCTTCTTGATCCATTCATCTGTTGATGGACATCTAGGTTCCTTCCATAGTTTGGCTATTGTGGACATTGCTGCTATAAACATTTGGGTGCACATGCCCCTTCGGATCACTACATTTGTGTCTTTAGGGTAAATACCCAGTGCAATTGCTGGGTCATAGGGCAGTTCTATTTTCAACATTTTGAGGAACCTCCATGTTGTTTTCCAGAGTGGTTGCACCAGTTTGCATTCACAGACCTGTACCCCTGGGGATAAAAATATATGTTTATAAAAAATTAAAAATTAAAAAAAGAAACTGATTTCATTTCAATCCCACCTTTTTCATATCTTTTGAAAATGAAATATTTCTGGGAAAAGTAAAATGTTGAGACTTGAAAAGAAAGGAATTTCTTATAACTTTTTCCTGATTGAAGATTTAAATACTGAGAAGGAAAAGAGCAACTACCTCAATGAAATCCATCTATAAAATGCTTAAATATTATTTTTATCATTAAATGTGTTAACAGTTTGATATGTCTTAAGATTAAATTTTGAAAAGAAAAGAAAAAAATTAATTATTTAACCTGAAAGGTAATTAGTTGAAACCATTCCAACTTTGCATAGTGATGATGAAAGAGATGTTTGGAGATACACCAATTTTGCAAGGTTTCTTGAGAAGATCGTTATGTTTAGAATCAGATCTGCAGTCACTTGCTGATCAAACTGGGATAAGTTTAATTTCTCACCTAAATTTCTTACTAACTCATGGGAGTTCCATATGTAAATGTATGTGTATCAGTTCATATAATGCTAAGCCTCAGTTTTCTGTTTGATTAATGTAGGTGTTATAAGGTAAGTACCAAGTTATTATGAAATTTAAATAAAATCTTACATGAGGCACCAACACCATGGTTTGCATATGGTAGGTACTCAATGAATTTTTATCTCCTTCATCACTTTTCTTCCAAACAGCATCACAACACAGTTGTCTACCCCATTCCATTTAAATGTCCTCAACTCTGAAAGGTGATTAGTATTAACAAGAGTTTGTTTACAGTGGCCTTACCACCCCTCTTAGAGACTCTTCATGGTAACCCACTCTTCATGATGATCAACAGTTTGTAGAGTGGGTTTGCAAATAGTACCTTAGGGAAGAGATTCTGGTATTTTCACAGTTTAAAGTCTAAGGAAATGAGTTCAGAGAACTCTCTAATGATGTGACCTGATGCTCATGTTAACTTGGAAGAAAGTTGTAGCAATTGTCTTCCTTGTCAATTCCTTTTAAGGTCCTTGGTAAATAATTTCTTCAGATATGACACTGCTGATGTTTTTTAAAGGATGACAACTAGCCTAATTGATTTGTAAATAAATTTCTATTTTTTTTTCACATTCAGCAATGTTTCTTATCATAATCCCTCTCCCCAGGCCTGGAAATTTCTTCTGCTCATATTTGGTTTGCATTTTTAAAACAACTCATGTGTTTGCAATACACTGAGACCTCTAGCTCAGATAACAACTTTTCCCTTATGCATATGGAAACAATTAAATAAAAAAAAAAACCCACATCAAAAACTCTCTTTATGTGAGAAACTTGAGATTCACACATTTTTCATAAATTCTAAGCCATGCTTTTGGTCATTTGTTTTTCACTATTTCTCCATAAGCCATTTCATCCAGTCCATTAATCATTATTTTTAAAAATCTTCTCTGAGTTTCCAGTGAGTTTGACTTTATCTTTTGATCATGAGGTGTCCGTAACCCAGCTTATATTTCAAGAATAGTGCCAGTTATCCAATAAAGATGAAATACTTGTGACTTAACCCATTGTTTTAATCTATGCCACGCTCTAAACATAACATAATTTTGACAATGCACTTTAAAAGAGATAAGTATTTTCTTATTTCAGGGAGAAACTGAATCCTAGAGGTTATTCATATGGTTTTTGATAAGAGGTTTGGGAGTTCTTTATATTCTAAACCAAAACTTGAAAAATATTTAGATTTACTTCATGATAGTAACCCATCATTCTTGACAACGATTTTCCTTTTGTCTTAACACATCCCAAATTTGTTCTTAGTCAATGCCTTACTTCTGAAATACCTGAAGTTTCTTCTCTTGATGATTTATTCATCCTCCTTATAGCCGCAAGAACCCAAGGCCTTCCAGATCACTAAATCTACTATCCTACTAGCTTATAATAATCTACTAGTCAATTCTAATATCCCTTTCACTTAGGGCAATGGTCATTACTTAACCAAATAGTATTCACTGCAATTCTGATTTTACAGTGTATAGATAGATGATAGATAGATATTCTATATATCTAATTTTATTCCAAATATAGAAATATATATTTAGAATATGTAACTGAATATACAGATTTTGATTATATATAAAATGTATTTAATAAATAAATGTAGGGGCACCTGGGTGGCTCAGTGGCTTAAGCCTCTGCCTTTGGCTCAGGTCATGATCTCAGGGTCCTGGGATCGAGTCCCACATCAGGCTCTCTGCTCGACATGGAGCCTGCTTCCTCCTCTCTGTTTCTCTGCCTGCCCCTCTGCCTACTTATGATCTCTCTCTCTCTGTGTCAAATAAATAAATAATCTGAAAAAGAAAGAAAGAAAGAAAGAAAGAAAGAAAGAAAGAAAGAAAGAAAGAGGAAGGAAGAAAGAAAGAAAGAAAAGTATATACACTTAGAGTAAAATTTCAGTTGCAGTGGAGATTATTTGACTAGGTGATGATGGCTGCCCTAAGTGCAAGGAAGATGAGATAGTAGCCTGGCAAGCCAATGAATGTGGATAAGAAGAAGAAAGAGCAGGGTGAAAGATTCTTATTTTGTGTGTGTGTATAACAACACACATATATATGTATAAATATTTATATATGATATATTTTTCACTATATATCTTTGAAAACGTATGTTCCAAAATATTGGGAGTGATTATCAATTTTTAATGATCTTGTGCTTTCATTATATTTTCAAATATTACTCTCAAAAATATTTTATCTTAATAATAATAAAAAATGTAAATTCCATTTCTAAAATAATGTAAGTTAACATGGATAGCACCAATAATTGTGTTTCACATGAAAAGACTGTCCTCACCTAGAACAATAATACTTCGATGATATATTGAATAAATATATCCCAAAAAGTATCAAAGTACCGACAAAATTTATTATATCACATGTGCAATCATCCATTGAAAACCAAATTTTTATTTATCATCTATTTTATGCCAGTCATGGAGTATGTATTTAATACTTTGAATACTATAAGTATCTCTATACTAATATTTTCCAGGGGTTCAGTCTATGGTAGAAGTCAGGCAGACATTAAAATACATTATTATGAGTACATGATATGTTGTAAGAGTTCATAGGCATTAATAAAGTGATTTGTAATCCAGAGCATGGATCCTGACTGAAACTTTCATGGATGTATACCAACTTTCTGACTCTATTACTAAACAAAACAGGTTGAACAGTGTTGAAAAAGGTACTATAACCTCATTCAGTAGACTTGCTGAAAATTCATTCTTAACTTTTCTCATAGAGTATTTTTCTTGCCTTCTTGTACCATCAAGCAACCTCCAAAATCAGACTTTTCCATAATATTTCATCTAGGCTATGTTCTCGGGAAACTCTATTTTTAGCTAGAAGACTGTTATTGACTGTGAAGAACACATAAATGTATAAGAAAAAATTACAATCTCAGAATTTGCAGCTGAGGATAAAACGAAAATATATCTGCCTGGCTGAAAGAAAGAAAAAGAAAAAAGAAAAAAAAGTTAGAGAAACTAAGCTGTAAAAATTATGCAAAGCAAATTGCAATTTTGCCACAACATTATAAAATTTGATTTAATCCTGCTGCTGAACTTAAATTCATGTTTTCATTTCTCTATGGAAATATAGTAATTTTAATTTTTGATGTTCATTTTGAGTACTGAGTAGAAAATACACATATGATGAAGGTCTTCTAAAACAATTTGATCGATGCTTCCAATTGCTAGGTATTTTATCATTTAAAGACTTTTAGAAATCTTCTCTAAGACCTTTCAAAAAATAATTTATTGATTTACTATTTAATATTCCTTTTATGCTGATCTCTATAGCATCCTAAAGTTCTGATACAAATTCCTTAGTATTTTGAGATGCTATTGCCTGGCCTAAAAAATCATCATAGAATGTTTATCAATTATATGTCGCATTTTAAAAAAATCATTAATGTCATAATTCTAATTGAGATTTAAACAATTGAGTCCATAGATAATTATGTGCTGTATTTTTGATTCTCCTGTCAGTCTACTCTTAATCCTTTTGGAGAGACATAAAATACAACACTGGAACATAATTTACTCCCTAACACAGCAACAGAAAGCTAGTCTCTAATCTACAACATTTAGTCAGTGGTTTTGGACTCACTAGTTAATTTACCTAACCCTCAGTTTCTTCATAAAATGTCAAGACTAATGAATATTTTATAGGTAACTGTATTTACATGACTAATAGATGCAAAGTGCTTTATACACTGTCTGGCAAATAGTAATAACCACCCATTAAATATCAGCCTCTTTTTTTTTTTTTACTTTTAATTTTTTATTTTTTATAAACATATATTTTTATCCCCAGGGGTACAGGTCTGTGAATCACCAGGTTTACACACTTCACAGCACTCACCAAAGCACATACCCTCCCCAATGTCCATAATCCCACCCCCTTCTCCCAACCGCCCTCCCCCAAGCAACCCTCAGTTTGTTTTGTGAGATTAAGAGTCACTTATGGTTTGTCTCCCTCCCAATCCCATCTTGTTTCATTGATTCTTCTCGATGCAACATGGGGGCTTAAGTGGGTACGAGACGAGACGAGAAATATCAGCCTCTTAATTTATCATTACTATTATGACTATTATTTTTAGTTGATTTCTCTGAGTACTTTGTTGGTAGTTTAGAGTAAAACATATCATGCCAGGCTCAAACACCTAGAGTTTAACATAAAGTAGAAAGAATAAATGATTCATAAAATATAGTAATGAAGAAGTACCATGAACATGGAATTATACATCACATTCCCTTTGTTTCTGCTGGATAAGTAGCAATCATGTGCCCTCTGCTAGGGTAGAATTACTGCCAACTAAATTATAGTTGGCAGAGAGCTGCAGCTGCATCCATCCACATCAAAGGGAAGATGCCAAGTGTCAATGAAAGAAATAGACCTCCAGTGGCTAACAATCCCAAGACTTTTCTCACTACCTTTCTTTAAATCCCATTTAAATCTGCCTCTTGCTCCTTTTAACTTGACAATGTTATGTGATATCTATATATGTAAGTGTGCCTATGTCTATGTAAATTTATATATACTTTATCAAATATAAATAACATAATAAATAAGAAATTATTTGATATTGGTCTTCCAAATTGAAGTTTTCCTACTTTAGAAATGATACCAGTATGAGAAGAGAAAGGCATGTGTTTGAACTACTGTCGAAATAGAGAAGTAGTTGATGAATACAGCAACCTTCCCTAAGTAATTTTAACTCTGAAGTCACTATAACAAGCATTCATTTTATCAATCTACTTTAAAGGAGAGGTCACCAGAAGGAGTATAAAAATAGCATTGCATTATCTTATACAAAATGTAATTTATCTTAAAACGTCTTTAAAAGTTTCTAGTTGTAGGAAAGGTTTTCATTTTGTTTTGTGTTCTTAAATGAACACCTGGCATAATGTCTGCCATGTAAAAGCATCTGGATAAAAACAGGCTAATTAAGTGACTTCACTAATTTCTTTCTTTTTTCTTTTTTTTTAACTTCATTTTATTTTTTTCAGTTTTCCAAGATTCATTGTTTATGCATCATACCTAGTGCTCCATGCAGTATGTGCCCTTGTTAATACCCACCACCAGGCTCACCCAAACCCCACTGCCCTCCCCTCCAAAACCCTCAGTTTGTTTCTCAGAGTCCACAGTCTCTCATGTTTCATCTCCCCTTTCAATTTCCCCCAACTCCCTTCCTCTCCTTCTCCCATTGTCCTCCATGTTATTCCTTATGCTCCACAAGTAACTGAAACCATATGACAATTAACTCTCTCTGCCTGACTTATTTCACTCAACATAATCTCTTTCAGTCCTATCCATGTTGATACAAAAGTTGGGTATTCGTCCTTTCTGATGGAGGCATAATATTCCATTGTATATATGGACCATATCTTCTTTTTCCATTCATCTGTTGAAGGGCATCTTGGCTCTTTCTACAGTTTGATGACTATGGCTATTGCTGCTATGAACACTGGAGTACAGACGGCCCTTCTTTTCATTACATTTGTATCTTGGGGTAAATACCAGGAGTGCAATTGCAGGGTCATAGGGTAGCTTTATTTTAATTTCTTAAGGAGTCTCCACACTGTTTTCCAAAGTGGCTGCACCAACTTGCATTCCCATTAACAGTGTAGGAGGGTTCCCCTTTCTCTGCATGCTTAACAACATCTGTCATTTCCTCAGGGAAATACAAATCAAAACCACAGTTAGATGCCACCTCATACAGTCAGAATGCTTTGTCTTATTTCTGATCCTAGAGGAAAAGCTCTCAGCATTTTCACCATTGAGTATGATCCTAGCTGTGTGTTTTTCATATATGGTCTTTATTTCGTTGAAGTAAGTTCCCTCTAAACACAATTTATAGAGAGTTTTTATCACGAATGGATGTTAAATTTTGTCAACTGCTTTTCTGCATCTATTGAGATAATCATATAATTTTTATCTTTCATACTGTGTATGTGGTATATCACATTGACAAATGAAATCCCACTTGATCCAGGGAATTTTAATATATTTAATATTTTAATATATTTAATAAATGTTTTAATATATTGTTGAATGTAGCTTGCTAATATGTTGTTGAGGATTTTTGCACCTATGTTCATCACAGATACTGACCTTCAGTTTTCTTTTTTTATGGTATCTTTGGTTTTAATATTAGCATAATGCCATCCTCGTAGAATGTATTTGGAAGTTTTAACTTCTTCACTATGTTTTGGAATAGTTTGTGGAGAATAGGTATCACTTCTTCTTTTAATGTTCAGTAGAATTCACCTATAAATCCATCTGGTCCTGGACTTTTGTTTTTTGGTGGTTTTCTAATTATCAGTTCTGTTTCATACAATTGATTAATTGATTCAGATTTGGTTTTTGTTTCTGATTCAGTTTTAGAAGATTATATGTGTCTAGGAACTTAATGATCTTTTTATAGGTTCTCCAATTTGTTGACATAATTTTTCATACTATTCTCTTAAAATCCTTTGTATTTCCATGCTACTAGTTGTTACTTCTCTTTCATTTCTGATTTTATGCATTTGAGTCCTTTCTTTTTCTTGATGAGTCTGGCTAAGGGTTTATCAATTTTGTTTTTTGTTTTCCCCAAAGAACCAATTTTTTGTATCCTTGATCTTTTCCATTGATTTTTAGTCTCTAAGTTTTTTATTTCTGTTCTGATATTATTATTTCCAGCCTCCTGCTCACCTTGAGATTTGCTTGCTTTTTTTTTCTAATTCTTGAAGTGGATGCAAAGCAAGGGGTCCTGGGGCTCGCCACACAGTGGGCACTGTGGGAAATCAGTTAAAATTTATGTACTGATGTAGGCATGGGCATTGTGGTACCTAGTGTCTCCATGCAGTGAGTGCCCCATCAGGACAGCTAAAGCTCAAATTTGTAAAAGCCAGACTTTCTGAGGCTCCATGCACAGAGGGCAACTTGGCAAGATAACTGAAGCAAAGTACTATGGGGCTCTCTGTGCAAAGATGCCCTGGCAGGACAGCAGAAGCTTAAATGGGTACAAGCTGGGGTGTCTGGGGGCTCTACACACTGAAGGTGCCTTGGCAGGACTGCTGAAGCTGAAGTGTCATTCATGTATATATGAATGACTGTTAAATGTATGACTGTTAAGCCCCAAGTTGGGCTTCAGTGTATTTCTCTGGTCAATCCACTCTTCCATTCACTTGGGTGGTATTTCTTCCTTCCTTTCCCCGCCCCCACCCCAATCTCTCTTAATACTTTCTTATACTCAAATTTCTTATTTCCTAGAGACAATAGGATTTCATATTTCCTTAGAAAGTAGGTAAAACAAAAACATGATTTCAAATTTCTCCACCACAACATATATAAATCTACTCTCATTTGTTCCTATATATCTTTCTTCCTTCCATGGATAAAAATTTATTCTCCTTTCTAAGGTCAGCCCTCCACCAACAAACTGAATTCCGACATATCTAACCTATATAAGGAACTGGCTTTCTTGATCTATTCCCAATCCTTGTAAAGACATCCACGTAGTCAATGTTAGCTCATTCCCACTGTTTTATTAAAAAATACTTCAGTAAAAGGAATTATTCTTATGCCCTCACACTATAGAGTCTTTTCTTGTCAAGGATTGTAATAATCTCTGTGGTATCAAATCTAATAATAACTAAGAGGTCTCACCCAATTCAAGTTTTCGACAACATTTAGCAATTGTTTATTTTGACATTTTCTTCATTTGGCATCTGAGACATCATACTCTTCTGATTTCTCTTTTACCTAATGAGTCACACATTTAAAGTATTCACTCCTCAATTTTCTTCTTAGCTCCTCAATCTTATAATATCTCAGAGATAAGTTCTCAGACCCCTTAATAATTCTATTGGCAATTTAACCCAGTCTTATACCTTTAAATATCATCTATCTGATGATGCCTAGAATTTTACACCAGGAGCAACTCTTCCATTGGTTCAGTATTCTACCTGACTATTCCAATTGTAAATGAATTAAACATTTGAAGCTTAACACATAGGGACTGAAGTTCTGCTCTCATTCAAAATCTTTGTCTCTCCCCAGTGTTCCTTTTCTCAGTAAATGTCACAGATTTTAATGATTAACTCAGAGAAAACTTTCTTAGTCATTGCCTGAGGTGTGCAGAGCAGCAAAAACGGAGTTGCCTGATGGCTCACATTCTCAGTTGATGAGAGCAAAGCAACCTTCTGCCTTTGTATTTCGGCTCTCATATTGGAAACAAGTGTCCTTTTTGTGATCTATTTTATGCCATATTTTCTGCTTCTTGTGTTTTATGTTGGTGATTTCATGGTTTAAAATGGCCCAAGCCTTGGGGCACCTGGGTGGCTCAGTGGGTTAAGCTTCTGCCTTCGGCTCAGGTCATGATCTCAGGGTCTTGGGATCGAGCCCTGCATCGGGCTCTCTGCTTGGCAGGGAGCCTGCTTCCTCCTCTCTCTCTCTTCCTGCCTCTCTGCCTATTTGTGATCTCTCTCTGTCAAATAAATAAATAAATTCTTAAAAAAAAAAATGGCCTGTACCACTGGGGATAAAAATACATGTTTATAAAAAATAAAAAATTACATTAAAAAAAAAATGGCCCAAGCCTAGTGCTGCAGTGCTGTCCCGTGTCCCCATGTGCAGGGAGGCTATAATGTGCCTTATGAAGATAATATATGTTAGAAAAACTTCATTCAGGCTTGAGTTACACTGGCATTGGCTATGAGTTCAATGTTAACGTACCAGCTATATATTAAATAAGGTGTCTTTAAACAGAAGCAAATATAAAACATGACTATGTATTGATCAGTTTACAAAAAATGTGACCAGTGGTTCACAGGAACCTACCCCTGTACTTCCCCTTGGAAGGAATGATTTGTATTCTCTAATTCAGTGGTCCTGAAGACTTTATGGAATATAGATATATGAGTAATGAAAACCTTGACAGAGTTATAAAAATTAAATATATATGTGTGTGTGTGTATATATATATATATATATATATATATATATATATATATTTTAATCCATGAATAAAACTCAAAAGAGAAATCAAACCAATGAACCTGACTTATGTCTATTTGGTAGCATATGATACCCAGAGAAGCAAGCCATGTGACTTTTAAGCTCAGTTATTTGATTGCATATTCCTTAAGGACAAAGAGGCAAAAATACCTTAAACTGCTTTTGGCAATTTTATCTTTGAAGATTATATTTGTACTTTTATTCTAAGACTATTGTGTGTGTGCACACACATACACACATGCACACTCATGCTATGGGAGGTATTGGATAATTGCATTGATACCACTAAAAATCAAATTTGGAGCGATTAAAAGGAGAAAAAGTGAAAAATCAACTAAGCAGAAATTCTGTTGCCTTGACTTTCAAAGTGTCATGTAGCACCTCATTATATTTTCATCTTTTAAAAAATTACATATGTTTTAGCCCTGCTCCCTCAGAAGTTATAGGAATAGTGAATCATCCAGGGGCAATGATATCTTCAGATGCTGGGTTATGCTCTCTGATATTATTTCCAACTAAAAGGAATTAAAACTCTGTGGAGAAATGGCAAACTCCCAGTCTGCAGCAGGAAGGGTAATGATAAGCCTGGATTCATTTTATCATGCTGGGCACATTGGACACAATCCAAAGTTTGTGTGAAAATGACTCCAGAGCCAAACTGAAGAAACTCATTGGTAAAAGAAAGGACAGTCTGTAATCTGAGCATCAAGTGTGTTTAAATCTACCAGTTCTTAATGATTCAAACGAGTAAACATAAACCTCCTTGATCACCTTTAGAGGACATGTTAGGAGTCAATAAAAGGAAAGATTTAAACATTTATCTGTACTTCTGTGTAATCAAAGTTTGCTGAGGGGCAGGATATTTTTATAAACATGTTCTTTTTATAAACACTGAAGAAGATATTTGAATTTTTAGATTAATGGATCTGATAGATATAATCTATTTTTGTTATTACAAAAAGGGAACACTAGACATTGGTTATCACCTGATGGTGATAAATCAAACCATCTGTGAAATAGCCTAGCCAAAAAAACAAAAACCAAAAAAAAAAAAAGAAAGAAAAACTCAATCTGTACCTATCAATCTACAGTATAATTTGAAAATGAGCTGTAATCAGAAAAAGAAAAGGGAAGGAGAGGGAAAGACACTAGGGAATTGTAAGCTTAGATCAAAAGAGACTCAACAGGTACATCAATGAATTGCAAAGTATATATTTTATGAGGTCCTTATTTAAATAAACTTTAAAAATAAATCATAAGCTATTTAGAAAAATGTGAACACTAACCAGATTTCAGTGATTTTATTGTTAATTTAGAGGTATTGTGTTGATTTAGTACTATTGTTAATTTTATGATATTGTGGTTAAAGTATTTAAGGAGTAAATATTTTTAGAAATACATTAAATGTATTTTAGAAATACATTATTTTCAGATAGATAATGAAATATCTGGAGTTTGCATCAAAGTAATTCATAGAGAATGGGTGACAAGCTTTGCTGTATGTTCAAGTAGTGGAACGTGGGTGATGATTGAATTGGATTCACTGTAGTGTTTTTGAAATCTGCATATATTTCAAAGTTCAGAAAACAAGATTTCTGCTTCATTTTCTTTTTTTTAAGTTTTTATTTATTTGAGAGAGAGTGTGCACATGCAAGAGAGCTAGGAAGAGAGAGAGTGTGTGTGTGTGTGAGTGGTGGGGAGGAACAGTAGGAAAGGGAGAAGCAGACTCCCCACTGAGGAGGGAGCCCATGTGGGGCTCCATCCCAGGACCCTGGGATCATGACATGAGCTGAAGTCAGATACTTAGCCTACTGAGCCACCCATGCACACCTCACTTTCATTTTCAGTATGTCTATTCTCTCAGTATAATCTATCAGAAAATTCTTACCCACCTGACTTTCAGAATTATCCAGAATCTCTCCATTTCTACCAGCCTTTATCTGTCCTACCAGACCAAACATCTGTCACCTTTTGCTGAGGCTACTTCCACAGCTTTCAGCAGCCTACTGGCCTTTACTCCTGCCCCTTGATAGTTGTTCTCAAACCAAGAACGTAAAATGTAAGTTAAATGGGCCGTCTTCTGCCCAAAATTCCCTAAGGGAATTTGATCACGTTGAAAATGAATTCTTAGGGCGCCTGGGTGGCTCAGTGGATTAAGTCCTCTGCTTTCGGCTGGGGACATGATCCCGAGGTCCTGGGATCGAGCCCTGGGTCAGGCTCTCTGCTTGACAGGGAGCCTGCTTCCTCCTCTCTCTCTGCCTGCCTCTCGGCCTATTTGTGATCTGTCTGTCAAATAAATAAATAAAATCTTAAAGAAGAAGAAAAAAGAAAATGAATTCTTTAATATAGCCTTCAATGACCTATCGGGGACTGTCTCCACCTCATTTCCTACCACTGTCTTCACTCTCTTTACTTTGACCACAGCCTGATGGTGAAACACCTGCAGCACACTGCAGTCTCTCAGCTTTGCCCTTGGTCTTGTCTCTGTAACATTCTGCTTCTCACTCTGCATGACTGGTCTCCTCCTTGCATCATTCAGCTCTCAATTCAAATGCCGCATCCTCAACAATGACCTCCTGACAACCGGATCTAGAAGACCACTGTGTAATCTATAACCACTTACTGTGTTTACTCTTTCGTATCACATATTGTTCTGTATTTATTTGTGAGCAAGACCTTTGTTTTGTTTATCCCTGGACTATGGCATCTGGGTTATCATCTAGCACAAAGGGAACGTTTGGCAAATATTTGTTGAATAAGAGAATGAATGGACATTTTTCCAATGATCAATAGCCCATTGATAAAAACTTGCTTAAGTTCTTATTCTATATCTGGCAGAGTATTTGAAATTTTACACATGTCATCTTATTTAATCTACACAGAAACTGTGAAATAAGCACTATAATCATCTACTTTTTCTAAGTAAAAATACTGAGGCCTGTAGAGTTTAAAAACATGCACAATCATACAGTAAAAAATAAAAATAAAAATAAAGAATGATAGAGAAAAGAAAAAAAAAGTGTAGCACACATTCAAAGCTAGGTCTAAGTCATTCCAAAGCATTTGCTCTTTTTACTATATCATTCTACCACAAAAAAGTACATCAGCCTGCACAGGCTTTCTGAAATAAATATTTCAAGCCTCTGTTATTACAAATACTAACACTGAGCTTTCTGATCAAATGGAACAAGAAGGTCTGGCTTTACCCCATTAGGTATTTGTCTGTTTATTCACCACTATTGAAATATTATCTTTAAGGTTGGTCTCTTAGGGAGCTGTAAATCTCTGTTTGATATGTCCTTTCTGTAAACCAACAAAAGAAACCAGCATTTACCTGATCCAAAATAATGAAAGTGCAGAAAAATCAATAATGGGAAAAGAATAGCTGCCCTCCGATTATGTTTTTCAGCAACAACAGCAACAAAGAGGAAAAATGGTATGGCTCACTAAGATGCCACTATTTTGTACTAATCTGATATTATTAGAATTCACTCTCTGTGGAAAATTGGCCCGCCTCATCCAGCATTAACTTGCTGTGAAGATAACATCAAGGCTCACATATGTGAGTCTTGGATCTTGTAAGATCTGTGAGACCAAGACAGAAATTCAGACTCCTGGGTTCTGGTCCTACATCGATCTTTTTGCACTTTCGAAGGAGAATGATGTTCCAGAGTCTGCTTAGTACAGAATATTAGGAAAATACAATTAAATAAAGGGCTAAGGTAAAGTCCAAAGAACTAAAAACCTTGAGAATGAAGCATAGCATAGAGTTGGAGAAGAGGAGGAACACTTGATACTTAATTAGTAATTATAGTTTCATGGAATTTAATCTTCACAACAATGCTTGTGAATAGTCTTGCCGAGCCCCACTCTGTACGTAAGAAACACTGCGAAATGGATAATTTCATCATACAAATAAGATTTTCGTTCGGTCTCCAACGAGTGAAATTCCCTTGTTTGTCACGGATAATCTGTGGTTGCAGATGGACTTTTGTATTACAAAACCATAAGGCTTAAAGAAACATCATTGCTTTTGTTTTCATGATGAAGACCACATTTTGGCACAGTTTGATTCCTCCTGGAAGCAGAGGCCAAGACAGCATTTCTTGAGCAGCAAGTGATTGATGAGAAGACAAGACTGTGAGGGATAGAGGGGCCTGGAGCAGGTTTAGGTGTGGTAAATTACGTAAAGCAGTGCAGGCCTGATATTTATGAAAGGAGAAGGAAAATGAAGGAAGATCCACTGGGTAAGAAGAGCCTTCAACTGCGGGCAGCACTGAGAAAGCCTGGCCCACGGAAGGTACTCGAGCGAAGAGTACATGTACAGCTGTCCTAATTCAGGCAGAGGTGGACTCTCACTAGTATCCTCGCCGTGTGTAATTGTTCAGGAGCCGTGCAGGAGCATGACCAGGCTTGGGGGTGGGGGTGCAGGCAGTCACATGGAGACCTCAGTGCGAACACTGTGCCGGGTCCAAAGGAACAGTAGCTGGAGATTGTCTGCTAGCTATCTTCCTTAGAGCAAGCCTTCCTTGAGGGAATCTGAGGGGCATACCTCTGGGACCACCATAGGATCCCCCATAAACGTATTAATATCTAAGTTCTAAAAATAATAATAGCACCTAATAAATAAAGAGTTTTGTCTTCAATGTATTGTTATCCATATTGTATTGTTATCCATATTCTACATGATTTTGCTTATAGTTAGGAATTTAAATATGAGAAGTGAGGCCAGACTATAGAAGCAGGCCTGGGTTACAAGTTAGGCAAGAATGACTAATCAGACTAGGTTTAAACTTACTTTCACTTCTGGGGCATCTGGGTGGCTCAGTGGGTTAAGCCTCTGCCTTTGGCTCAGGTCATGATCCCAGGGTCCTGAGATAGAGCCCTGTGTTGGGCTCTCTGCTCGGCGGGGAGCCTGCTTCCCCCTCTCTCTCTGCCTGCCTCTCTGCCTGTTTGTGATCTCTCTCTCTCTCTGTCAAATAAATAAATAAAATCTTAATAAATAAATAAATAAACTATACCACCTCCTTCATTTAAAACAAAAAATAAAACCTACTTTCACTTCTGTTTTACTATTTGATCAACATACAAAGAATGCAAATGATATACCCAAGACCAAGGAATCAGGAGAGTGCACCAGATTCCTCATATCACCATTCCCTAGATCTCAGCGGAGTGTTAATAAATGGGCTTATCCAGTTAGTTGGTCAGAGCCTGCTGTCATGGGTCATTAGGCAAAGGTAGGAGTCATGTTAACACACATAGGAAAACTGTTACTCTTCTAGACTCATATTCCTTCCATTACTGCTTGATAAGGCTTACAGAATAGCTACCTACAGCCTGGCGAAGATCGTGAAACCCACACATGTCTCTTCTAGGCCTCTTATAAAGGCACGTTTCTAAACTATCTAGCTATAGGATATAGGCCCATATCTAAGCTTTCCACATAGAACTGAACTCATTATATTCCCCCACAATTATTTTCACCCTGTGTTACCAGTCTTAAGAGACACCATCACCCATGCAGTCAGGGAAGATGTGGACGCTAATTCTAAGTTTTTCTAAAATGGGATACCTCTACCAGTATATCAGAAGAATGCTGAGAGTATAATGAATCAGAAGGCACTTAATTATTTTTTTCCTTTATGTTCTTGAGGTCTGCACAGAGAACTGCATACTACATGATGGGTGATAATACATACTATATGGGTGAATATTCAGTGTTAAAAAAAAAAAAATTCAAGGTGGGGCACTCGGGTGGCTCAGTAGGTTAAGCCTCGTTCTTTGGCTCAGGTGTGATCACGGCATCCTAGGATCCAGCCCTGCGTTGGGCTCTCTGCTCGGTGGGAAGCCTGCTTCCCTCTTTCTCTGCCTGCCTCTCTGCCTACTTGTGATCTCTCTGTCAAATAAATAAATAGAATCTTAAAAAAAAAAAAATTCGAGGGGTGTCTGGGTGGCTCAGTCATTAAGCATCTGCCTTCAGCTCAAGTCATGATCCCACGGTCCTGGGATCGAGCCCCGCATTGGGCTCTCTGCTTGGTGGGAAGCCTGCTTCTCCCTCTCTCTCTGCTTGTGTTCCCTCTCTCACTGTGTCTCTCTCTGTCAAATAAGTAAATAAATAAATAAATATTAAATAATACTGTATCTTAAATTAACCAACATGGTCTTAGAGAGTCAATTCTACTACTTTTCCACTAGTGTTTTGAGCTCAGACATGCCTTGTTGTATGCTGTTACCTTTAAAGGAGGCACTGCTTAACACATACATAGGTGATGTGATAGAAGATCTCATTTTTTTTTTATTGCTTAGTAAAACTCCATTGTGTTTCACACACACACACACACACACACATCCCCCACCACTTTATCCATTTGGCTGTTGTAAATAATGCTACATATATCTTTGAATTCATGTTTTTGTTTCCTTTGGGTAAATACCTCAGTGTAGGATTACTGGATCATATGGTATTTCCATTTTTCATTTTTTTAGGAAACTCCATAATATTTTCCACACTGGTTGCAGCAGTTTGTATTCCTACTAATAGTGCACAAGGGTCTCCTTTTCTCTACATTTTCACCAACACTTAACCGTTTCTGGTCTTTTTGACTCTAGCCATTTTGACAAGTGTGAGGTGATATCTCACTGTGGTTTTGGTTTGCGGTTCCCTGATGGTTAGTGGTATTGAACATCTTTCCATGTGTCTGTGGGCCGTCTGTATGTCTTCTTTGGAGAAAACGTCTACTCAGGTTTTCTGCCCATCTTTAATTGGATTATTAAGGGGTTTTGGTGTTGAGTTGTATAATTCTTTATATATTTTGGATATTAACCCCCTTTCCCACAAACTTTTATGTGTTCTATTTTTATTTTCAAAATATTTCTAATTTCCCTCAAGGTATCTTCTTTGAGCTATGACCCATGAATTATTAAGTTTACTGCTATTTAATTACCAAAGAGATGGGCATTTTCCAGATATTTTGCTATTGATTTCTAGATTAACTTCCTTATGTTGAAAGACTATACTTTCAGTAAGTTCCCTTATTTTATATATATTGTTGTGTGTTTTATGGCCCAGAGTGTGGTCTATCTTGGTGAATGTTTCATGAGTACTAGAAAATAATATGTATTTTATTTTATTGGGTGCATTATTCCATAAATTTTAATTAGGACATCCTTGCTAATTTTTCATCTTTGCATTTCATAAATTACTGACAAAGAAGTATTGAAGTCTCCAAGGGTAATTATAGAAATATCTATTAATCTTTTCACTATTAACTTTTCCTTCCTGTCTTTTAGAACTCTATAAGCATATGTATTTAGAATTATTATATAATGTATGCTTGATGAGTTGACTATTATTTTCTAATCTTGTCTGTAATAATTTTCTTTCTCCAAAGTTTGCTTTTTTAGTATTATAAAGATACTTGGGGTTTTTGTTTGTTTGTTTCTATTGTTGTTGTTGTTGTTGTTAATGCTGTTAGCATGAAGAGTGCTTGGGTGGTACAGTTGGTGAGCATAGGACTCGTGGTTTGGGCTGGGGACATGATCTCAGGGTAGTGAGATCAAGCCTCACATTGGACACCATGGTCAGCGCAGTCTGCTTGAGATTCTCTCTCCCTCTCCCTCTGCTGCCTCCACTTGTACTCTTTCTCTCTCTCTAAAACATAAATAAATCTTTTCAAAAAAATAAAATAAAATGCTGCTAGCATCGTGGTGTTTTTGTTTTTGTGTTTGTTTGTTTGTCTGTTTGTTTTTGCCATCCTTTCATTTATACCATTGCGCTTCAGGTGTATTTCTTGTAGATAACACATAGAAGGATGTTTTTCAAAATCGTATTAGAGCTCTCTGGCTTTTACTTGATATATTTAGATAATTTACATTTAATGTAATTATTAATAGGTGCGACTTAGGTCTATGAGTTTACTTTCTGTCCCTTCTGTTTTGTTTTTGTTCCTCTGTTTCCCCTTCTTTTTTTTTTTTCTTTTAAGTTATTTGGTGGGCTACCTGGGTGGCTCAGTTGTTTAAGTATCTGCTTGTGTTCCCTTCAGCTCAGTTCATGATCCCAGGGTTCTGGGATCAAGTCCTTCAAGGGTCTCCTTGCTCAGCAGGGAGCTGGCTTCTGCCTCTGCCTGCAACTCCCCCTGCTTGTGTTCTCTCCCTCTTTTTGACAAATAATCTTTAAAAAATGTTTGATAGTTATTTGAATTATTTTTAGAGTTCCAATATAATATGTCCACTGTCTTTTGAAAAAAAAAATTGTTTCTCTGATGATTATAACATACATATAAAAATTTACCCAAACTATTGGGTAATCTTAGTTGGTTAACCGGGTAATCTTAGTTGGTTAACCTTAAAAAAAAGAAATTGCATTAAATACAGGTCTTTACCTTCTTTCATTTTTGATGTTGTCATATATATCATATGAGCTTACCTTAAAGTTTATACAGAAAGTATTATAATTTTTGTTTTCAGTAGTCATAAACAATTTAATAAACTTAACAGGCAAAAAAATCCTTTTTTTTATCATATATGCACATTTTCTTTCATTTTTCATTTATGAAAGTTTAGGTTTCCTTTTTTTCATCTGACAAAGTATTTATTTTCAGGCTCCATTTCTTTTTTTTTTTTAAATATTTTATTTATTTATTTGACAGAGAGAGATCACAAGCAGATGGAGAGGCAGTCAGAGAGAGAGAGAGAGAGAGAGAAGCAGGCTACCTGCTGAGCAGAGAGCCCGATACGGAACTCGATCCCAGGACCCTGAGATCATGACCTGAGCGGAAGGCAGCGGCTTAACCCACTGAGCCACCCAGGCGCCCCCAGGCTCCATTTCTGAAATATCATTTTGCTAGATGTAGGATTAGGGTAACATTTTTCTTTCTATCATTGTTATCAGTATTTAAAATACAGTTCTTCAGCTAAATTTTGGCCTTCATGGTGGAAAATCTGAAATAATTTGAATCTGTATTCCTTAATAGGATATGTGCTACTTTTTTCCTAGATGTTTTCTGTATGCATACAGAAAATTTTATATATAGGATATACTTATTATATATAGTTTACTTATCATATATAGTTTCTTTGTGTATGTATTCTGCTTTATCTTTGGTTTCCAGTAGTCTGATTTTGAGGTATTTGGATGTGGATTCCTTTGAATCTATTCTGTTGAATTCACAGAGTTTATTGAGTTATTAAACAGGTTTTCCACCAAATTTGGGAAGTTTTATGTCATTACTTCCTGAAATATTTCTTAAAGATTCATTTGTTTATTTTAGAGAGGCATAGGGGGAGGGGCAGAGGAAGAGGGAGAGAGAACTTAAACAGACTCCACACTGAGCACAGAGCCAACACAGAGTTTAATTTCATGACCCCAAGATCATTACCTGAGCCGAAACCAAGAGTAGATGCTTAACTGACTTTACCACCCAGGCACCCCTGAAGCGTTTTTTTGTGTACCAGTATCTCTTTCTCTTTTTCTGGAATGCCAGAGAAGCCTGTTAGTTAGACCTTTTGAAATTACCTAACACTATGCTCATTTCTTTCAGCTTTTTATTCTTTCTCTAATTCAGGTTGATAATTTCTGTTGATCTACCTTCAAGTTCACTGACTCTTTATCTTCATTCTGTTTTTTAATCTCTTCAGTGAACTTGCTATTACTATTGTTGTAATTTCAGTTATGGATCTTGTTTCTTTTTATATCTCCTGTTGCTTTTCAGAGGAGTTCTGTCTTTATATTTCAAGAATGCTTTCTCTCTCTTACTTCTCAGAGAAGTTGTAATAGTTATTGTAATAGCTATATTAAAAACCTTTGTCCAGAAATTCTAACATTTTAATTATACCATTATTAGCATGTGTACAGTTTTTCTCCCTTGAAAATTGCTTTGATTTTCCTGTTCTTTGTATGTTCAGTAATTTTGTATTCCACCCTATTTAATTTGAATATTATGTTTTGAGACTTTTTCAATGAAAAAAAAAATGTTCTGATGGACTATATTGTTTTTGTTATAGCAAATAGTCAGGGCTGTTGGATTCAGAGCACAATTCCTAGCCTGGATTCTGTGAACAATCAATCAAATATCACTTTAGTTTTTGTAAAGTTTTTGCAGTGCTCTTCTGATTCTCACTGCTTAACAAGATTCTATGGGTCATTCTGGAATATAGACAATGTTCTTCACTGTAGCTCAAATTTCAAAGTCTTCGTTCGCCTTCCTATTCATATCAAGCATGTGCAGCTTTCTTGTGGCCCTTGGACATTATAATGATTAAAAAAATCCCTTTCTCAGGATGCTTCTTCTCTATGGCCTTTCCTGGGGGGTGAAGGAGAGTCAAAAGACTTTGTCTTGCTGGGGCAGCTTCTACTGTGCCAGTGAGGAAGGGATATTGTCCAATTTTTAAAATTAAATACATTATTTTCACAAGGTAGGTTGAATGGAGAACACTAATTTATATATATATATATATAACAGTAGTACAGTTGGGAACTAAGCTATAGATTTGTGGTAAAATCCTAAAGGAAACATTCTAGATAAAGGGTTTGAAGAGGGGGACTTCTTACTGAAGAAAAGAATGCCCTTGTCTGAAATGTGAGAATGGGGAATTTGGGCCAGGAAATAGGATCAACTGAACAATAAATTTTCAATGAATATTTAATATAGAATTTATCAACATAAAGAGGAAAATGTTGGATATAGTGGAAGCTATTTTCAAACATATGAAAGTGATAAATACAGTGTAGATTAACTGAAAATTTCAAAGTCTTTATTTCTTAGTAAAATGAGGCAAACATATGTGAAACACAGAAAAACAGATTTCCAGTGTATTTCAAGAAAGAGTCTTACGTATATTTGAAAGTTTGTGGGAAATCAGCCTACATTGTGAAACAGTAATTTCTTGGATGTTTCAAGAACATAGTCTAGCAGATTCTGGACAACTGGCTGACAGAAACTATGTCAACACTCTGAACATAAGACATCAATAAATAGTCAAGTGTCCCTTTCTACTTTAAGATGTTAGAATGATTTAAACTACCCAAACAAAACAATTTACAAAAATATAATAAAATAAAATCCAGGACAAAAGTAATAAGCCAGAAAACTATAAAATGTTGGTTAAGGAAATCTTTAAAAAACACAAATTTTTAAGATTTTCTAACTTCAGTTTCATAATATCAAGTGAAAAATGTCCCTGCTTAATCCTTTAAATAAGATACAGATAATATTATCTCTTACAAACCAAACTAAGTTCTATTGAGTTTATGAATAATAAAAAATAGGACACCTTGCAGGCTAAATTTATTTGAAGAAAGTAGTTTCCATGATATGCAGAAAAATGTATTGGTGATTAGCTTAAAGCTTTCATTAACATTGCTAATTAAGTAATATGTGAGTTAATAGAAGAGTCTGCCCAATTTTTAATATATAACTAGTATTTTAAAAAGCATATTCATTAACCACTTCATTTTTTTACTTGACTTGCAAATAAACAAAAATGAGTATTTTAACCTCATTATACAAACTGTCCTAATTTCTTAAAATTCAAGACCCTTCAGTAAATTCCAAGGCAATGTTTAGTATTCCTATGGCATTAATCTCTAAGGTATCCCTCAGAATCCACTTCTTTACACTTTTGCAATCTGCCTTCTACAAAGATTTATTTGCTACATAGTAGATGTGCCAGATACTCTGATGGACACTGGGAGATGAAACTAAGGATGTGGTCACTATCCTCAAGGAATCTATAGTCTAGAATACATAGATATACAAGTAAGAGTGTAGCAATCATGATGATATCCATTTTGTCATTCCTAATATGCGGATTATACTGTGCTGAGGTATTTTTATGGACTTTGTTTTATATGAGATGATAACAATTATTATGAAGTAGGCCCTGTTTATCTATATTTATTAGAAATCACAGAACTCTCTTTAGTGTATTATAATCCTTATCACCTATAGTAAGTACTATAAAAAATTATCATTGAGCAAAATGAAGGGGTATGTGGCAGATTCTGGGTTCACTGGTTTTTGGACATGCCATTCTCTATGGATAAAACAGGGAAGTTAGGACAGTTAAAAACCTTAGTGTTGAGGAGACAAGATGGGAGGGAACTAGAAGGAAGCACCATTTCAACCTGTACACTAAAGTGAGCTGATTACCTACCAAGGAACTCTGATCACCCATGAAATCAGCCTGAGATTAGAATTATACACTCTGGATCTCTATGGGGACAGAAGACACCAGTGGGCAGGTAAAGCAGAGTGGGAACATCAGATGGTGGAAGATAAATAAAAGGAGAAGAGAGCCACCAGAAGCAACCCATTGGAAAGTAATACTCCAATATGAGAGTGCCCTGTAACTGGGAACCAGCATTAACTTGGAGTCTGGTTGAAAGCACTCAAAAAGAGCCAAGGATCGGGGGTGGGGGGAAGTTGTGGGAATCAGGGGGGTTGGGGACAGGAGCTTAAATCCCCGGACCCAGGACAGCCACCCCTGGTGCTGAGCCAGAGAGAGTGTGGTAAAGAAACCAGGTCTTGGTCCCTGAGCCACAAAGGCACCTAAGAGTGCCTAGGAGTGCCGGGGCGGCGGCTCCCATGAGGGACTGGGAGCCTCGCCAGCCAGCAGAACCACAGTCCTTGGCACTACCCACATGCACAGGCCATGTGACCAGAGTTTGAGTCGCGCCCCACACCCTTCCCTGAGAGAGGTGCGCGTGCAGGCGGCAGCTAAGTGCTCTCAGACCTGGAGAGTCTGAGCACTCCAGCCCAGGCCAGCGGGAATATCTCAGTGTGCTATTGCTGCTTGGGACCTCTCTGGCAGTCTGGAGCTGCCCAGACAGCCACCGCTGTTGTGGTTTTGGGTACAAGCAGAGTTCCTGCATCCCCAGGGACCACAACTGGGAATGTGCTCTGCCAAGGGGGAATGTATGTGCTCTGGAGCACCCAGAGGGGAAAAGACTGAGGCTTCTCTCTGAGAGGGAGGTCTGGGTGCAGTTTGCTTTCCTCTAAATCTCCGAAAACCATCCAAAGCTGACAAGGCGAGAGAAGACAAATGAACAAACAAAGAAACAAACAAAAAAAACCTCTAGAGAACGAAAGCCTGAAAAACCGATTTCCTCAGAGTCCATTCCCTTGATAGGGGTGGGAGGACTTAACTTAGGGAACATCATTGACTGAAAACCCACATGGCAGACCCCTCCCCCAGAAAGCCAACCAAAAAAAAAAAAAAAAAAAAAAGACAAGAGAACAACCACCACTACTTCATAGATACCTTTATTTTTAATTCATTTCCACTATTCTGGTTCATTTTTTTTTATAGATAATCTTTTAACCTAATTACAATCACACTGAGATGTCCAGTACATCAAATTCCACAATAACCTTTTAACCTGAACTTTTTGATACATATACCTGTGTTTTTCTTTTGCTTTTCTATTTTTTTTAATTTTTAATTTAATTTTAGTTTAGTTTAGTTTATTCTTTATTTATTTTTATTTTTTAATATTCATATAGAGTTAAAATTCAAGGTAATCCCCTTTCCCCAATCAATGCTATATATATATTTTTTTCTCTTGTCATCTACTTTTATCAGTCTTTTTGTTTGTCTGTTTTTGTTTGTATACTTCATAAATCTTACCTTGGGGCCCATTTGGGCTGGACGTTCTCTTTTATTTTATCTTTTTTTTCTCCTCTCTCTATCTCTCTCTTTTTTTTCTTTTTTCTTTCTTCTTTCATTTGGGTGGGGACTCTTGATTGCTCAGAAGCATTCCAGGGTGCACCTTGACTGCACCACAGTCGACACATTCAGCTACTTCCGTTCAGCCATCTCTCACCAAAATGACTAGGAGGAGGAATGCCCAACAGAAGAAAAATTCAGAGGCTGGGCCTTCTGCAACAGAGATAATGGCTATCAACATAGACAACATGTTGGAAAGGGAATTCAGGCTAACAATTATCCAGGCAATAGCTAGGCAGGAGAAAGCCATGGATGATCAAACGGAATTGATTAGGGCAGAACTGAAAGCCACGAGGGATGATGTTCACAATGTTCTCAGTGAGTTCCAATCTAATCTAAATTCTCTAAAAGCTAGAGTAACTGAGACAGAAGATAGAATTAGTGATCTGGAGGACAAACAGATAGAGAAAAAGAATCAGGAGGAAGCCTGGAATAAACAGCTTAGAAGCCATGAAAACAGAATTAGGGAAATAAATGATGCCATGAAACGTTCCAACATCAGAATTATTGGAATCCCTGAAGGGGAGGAGAAAGAAAGAAGTCTAGAAGATATGGTGGAACAAATTCTCCATGAAAATTTTCCCAATCTCGTGAATGGAACCAGTGTTCATATACTAGAAGCAGAATAGTCTCACCTCAAGATCACAGAATCTAAAAAAAAATCTAGGCATCTGATAGTAAAATTGAGAAATCATAATTGTAGATACAACCTCTTGAAAGCCGCTAGGACAAAGAAGCTCCTTACATACAGAGGAGGAAAGCCCATCAGAATAACATCAGACATGTCCACAGAAACCTGGCAGGCCAGAAAGGGCTGGCAAGACATATTCAGGGCACTAAATGAGAAGAACATGCAGCCAAGAATACTTTATCCAACAAGACTAACATTCAAAATGGATGGAGAAGTTAGAGTTTCTAATGGAGAATAAAGAGTTATGGAGAATAAAGAGTTTCCAAGACCGGCAAGGCTTAAAAGAGTATGCGACCACCAAGCCAACCCCGTAGGAAATTTATTGAGGGTGATTCTATAAAAGAAGGAAAATCCCAAGAATATCATTAAACAGAAATATATGGAGACAATCTACAGAAAGAAACACTTCAAAGGTAACACAATGTCAATAAAAATGTATCTCTCAATAATCACTCTCAATGTGAATGGTCTAAATGCCATTTGGAAGGAACTCAAACACCTGGAAGCTAAAGACGACCTTGCTTAAGAATGCTTGGAACAACCAGGAGATGAAAGAAGAACTTAAAAAATTTATGGAAACCAATGAGAATGAAGATACTTTGACCCAAAACCTATGATATACAGCAAAGGCTGTCCTAAGGGGGAAATATATAGCCATCCAAGTCTCCCTCAAAAAAATTGAAAAATCCATAATACACCAGCTGTCTCTACACCTTAAAGAACTGGAGAACCAACAACAAATCAAACCAACCCCACACATAAGGGAAATAATCAAGATTAGAGCAGAGATCAATGAGATAAAAACTAGAGATACAGTAGAATACATCAATGAAACTAGAAGCTATTTTTTTTGAAAGAATCAATAAGATCAACAAACCATTGGCCTCACTAATCCAAAAGAAAAGAGAGAAGGCTAAAATTAATAAAATTATGAATGAAAAGGGAGAGATCACAACTAACACCAAGGAAATAGAAATAATCATCAGAAGTTATTATCAACAGTTATATGCCAATAAACTAAGCAACCTAGATGAAATGGATGCATTCCTGGAAAACTATAAACTCCCAAAATTGAACCAGGAAGAAATTGACAACCTGAATAGACCGATATCTAGTAACGAGATTGAAACAGTGATCAAAACACAAAAGACCAGGACCCGATGGATTCCCTGGGGAATTCTGCCCAATTTTCAAAGAAGAAATAACACTTATTCTCCTGAATATGTTTAAAAAAATTGAAACAGAAGGAAAACTTCCAGACTCTTTTTATGAAGCCAGTATTACCCTGATCCCCAAACCAGGCGAAGACCCCACCAAAAAGGAGAATTTCAGACCAAGGTCACTGATGAATGTGGATGCTAAGATTCTCAACAAGATCCTAGCAAATAGGATCCAACAGCACATTAAAAAGATTATCCACCATTTGGATCACTACATTTGTATCTGGCTGGGGGGAGGGGGTTTGGGAGAACGGGGTGGGATTATGGACATTGGGGAGGGTATGTGCTTTGGTGAGTGCTGTGAAGTGTATAAACCTGGTAATTCACAGACCTGTACCCCTGGGGATAAAAATATATGTTTATAAAAAATAAAAAATTTAAAAAAAAAAAAAAAAGATTATCCACCAGACCAGGTGGGATTCATCCCTGGGTTACAAGCATGTTTCAACATTCACAAATCAATGTGATAGAACAAATCAATAAAAGAAGAGAGAAGAACCACATGGTCCTCTCAATTGATGCAGAAAAAGCATTTGACAAAATCCAGCATCCATTCCTGATTAAAATGCTTCAAAGTATAGGGATAGAGGGAACATTCATGAACTTCATAAAATCTATCTATGAAAAACCCACAGCAAATATCATCCTCAATGGGAAAAAGCTCACAGTCATCCCGTTGAGATCAGGAACATGACAAGGATGCCCACTCTCACCACTCTTGTTCAACATAGTATTAGAAGTCCTAGCAACAGCACTCGGACAACAAAGAGAAATAAAAGGTATGTTTATTTGACAATGAGGAAGTAAAACTCCCTCTCTTCACAGATTACATGATACTTTATATGGAAAACTCAAAAGACTCCACCCCCAAACTACTAGAACTCCATACAGCAATTCAGTAATGTGGCAGGATACAAAGTCAATGTACAGAAATCAGTTGTTTTCTTATTCACTAACAGTGAAAATACAGAAAGGAAAATTAAAGAATTGATTCCATTTACTATAGCACCAAGCACCATAAGATACCTGGGAATAAACCTAACCAAAGAGGTTAAAGATCTGTACTCGAGGAATTACAGAACACTCATGAATGAAATTGAAGAAGACACAAAAAGATGGAAGACCTTCCATGCTCTTGGACTGGAAAAATAAACATTGTTAAAATGTCTATACTGCCTAGAGCAATCTATACTTTTAATGCCATTCTGATCAAAATTCCACCAGCATTTTTCAAAGAGCTGGAGCAAATAATCCTAAAATTTGTATGGAATCAGAAGAGACTCCGAATTGCTAAGGAAATGTTGAAAAAGAAAAACAAAACTGGGGACATCACATTACCTGATTTCAAGTTTTACTACAAAGCTGTGATCACCAAGACAGCATGGTACTGGCATAAAAACAGACACATAGGCCAGTGGAACAGAGTAGAGAGCCCAGATATGGACCCTCAACTCTATGGTCAAATAATCTTCGACAAAGCAGGAAAAAATACACAGTGGAAAAAAGACAGTCTCTTCAATAAATGATGCTGGGAAAATTGGGCAGCTATATGTAGAAGAATGAAGTCTGACCATTCTCTTACACCGTACACAAAGATAAACTCAAAATGGATAAAAGACCTCAACGTGAGACAGGAATTCTTCAGAATCCTAGAGGAGAACATAGGCAGTAACCTCTTCAATATCAGTCACAGCAACTTCTTTCAAGATATGTCTCCAAAGGCAAAGGAAACAAAAGTGAAAATGAACTTTTGGGACTTCATCAAGATCAAAAGCTTCTGTACAACAAAGGAAACAGTCAACAAAACAAAGAGGCAACCCATGGAATGGGAGAAGACATTTCAATTGACAGTACAAAGGGTTGATATTCAGGATCTATAAAGAACTTATCAAACCCAACACACACAAAACAGATAATCATGTCAAAAAATGGGCAGAAGGCATGAACAGACACTTCTCCAATGAAAACATGCAAATAGCTATCAGACACATGGAAAAATGTTCATCATCACTAGCCATCAGGGAGATTCAAATTAAAACCACACTGAGATACCACCTTACACCAGTTAGAATGGCCAAAATTAGCAAGAGAGGAAACAACACATGTTGGATAGGATGTGGAGAAAGAGGAGCCCTCTTACACTGTTGGTGGGAATGCAAGTTGGTGCAGCTACTTTGGAGAACAGTGTGGAGATTCCTCAAGAAATTACAAATAGAGCTTCCCTATGACCCTACAATTTCACTACTGGGTGTTTACCCCAAAGATACAGATGTAGTGAAAAGAAGGGCCATCTGTACCCCAGTGTTTAGCAGCAATGGCCACAGTTGCCAAACCATGGAAAGAACCAAGATGCCCTTCAATGGACGAATGGATAAGGAAGATGCGGTCCATATACACTATGGAGTATTATGCCTCCATCAGAAAGGATGAATACCCAACTTTTATATCAACATGGACAGGACTGGAAGAGATTATGCTGAGTGAAATAAGCCAAGCAGAGAGAGTCAATTATCATATGGTTTCACTTATTTGTGGAGCATAACAAATAACATGGAGGACATGGGGAGATGGAGAGGAGAAGGGAGTTAAGGGAAATTGGAAGGAGAGATGAACCATGAGGGACTATGGACTCTGAAAAAAAAAACTTGAGGGTTTTGAAGGGGTGGGGGGTGGGAGGTTGGGGGAGCCAGGTGGTGGGTATTATGGAGGGCACATATGGCATGGAGCACTGGGTGTGGTGCATTAACAATGAATTCTGTTATGCTGAAAAGAAATTAAAAAAAAAAAAAAAACCAACCTTAGTGTTCCACCTTCCCATGCAATTGGGATTCTGTACATGATTTAGGTTCCACCAGTCATATGTGTTTATACAAGTCTGAGAAAGAACTGAATTATTTGAGGATCATGGCAAGGGGCAGAAAATTTCTATTTTGATACGTGCATCAGCAAAAGTTTTGTCATTCTAGTGTTGACAGCTTCTCAGTAAAGCACTTGGCTTTCTAATATGACAGCCACCCTGTTATGGCACAGGTGGCTTGTAATAGAGCCAGTGGCCATGGGAGCAGTTTATTGGATCTGCAAATCATGGTAGAGGCAGCAGCTCCCTTGACCATGTTCTGTGCCATGGTTTTGGAAGTTCTCCTAAAAGTTTAGCTGGCAGTCCTTTTCTTCATTTTTTTCTGAAAATTTTTTAAACTCTTCCAGTGAGCTATTGATAACACTTAATAAATTCTTTTCTTCTTAAACTATCTACAGTGTTTCTAATGTCTGTATATAAGGTCTGACTAATACTGAGCACTCAATGCAGCTTGATGGTGAAGAAATAAGGATAAAGAAGAAACTCTGGAAAAGTGACTTCTGGGGTTATCCTTGAATAGTGAATCCAGGAAAAGTGGCCATGTTTGGTACCAGTGTGTAAAAAGTTCATATATGTGAGAAGATGTCACATCCAGTGGACTACAAGTAGTGGAATATTTACTGTTGACACAAGATTACCGTGAAGGTTATTTTAGCTACTGAATTCCTCCTGAAAAGACATGCAAAATGTCTATACCATATAATTAAACCCTTTTCAGCTGGGCTAGCCTCAAGACTCAACAAGAGATTCTGATCAATGTAGTTATACCTTATTATCTATATGAATAACGATATGTCTCTTTGACCAAAAGCATCTCTAAATGAATGCAGTTTCAAGTCAAAATGTTTCTTTTTAGTGTTTTTCTGCCATAAATTCCCATTATATTACATGTAGATTACCAATAACATTGATGGTTGGCCCAAAAAGATGGCCTTTTCCTTTGTCAACTTGTTTAGACCTGCAGAACAGAACAATTCTGTACTTTCTCTTTGAACTATGATTCACTACCAAATTTCACTGTCAGAGTTTAACAGCTTACTTATAAACCCAGTTACCTTCCCTAACCTCCATATCATAAAACCACCCAATAAAATGCCTTTATAGTTGTGCCATTTTTCCTTTGTGGAAAACATAGCTCAAAGAGTTGAGTAATTTGCCAGTTCATATAGAGTCAGACCAGAGTGACTTAACTACTAAGTTACGTTATTACATCAACACCCAGAAGGCAATCATTTGATGATTGTGGAAGATCCCTGGAGAGAAGCAACATTTTGAATGTATGTATAAGTAGCTAATTTGAATCAAACTAGTTCTTCCTCTATAAACATGTGTTCAGCTAAGGATATGTTATTTCTAAAATACGAGGTATCTGACCATTAGACTCAACACTTTAACAATACAATTATATGAATCTACATGATTTTTATTAAAAATGGCTTTATGATTGAGATGTAATACAAGATGGGAGGAAGAGCCAAAAAGGGGTGGGGGGAGCAATTGTTAGAGAAAAGCAAGTTAATGAAACAGAATTTTATGTCTGATACTAATTCTTAATACTGTTTGGAAATACTGAATGCTTTTTTTATTCACTACTTTCATTTCCTTCTTTTCAATTCCAAAAGCATTTTTTAAGGAACGTATTATCTCAAATTCAGTGAACACAGATTTCTTTATGATAGTTAAAAGTAGAAGTAATAATGCATTTTAGTGCAGCTTCTGGAATAATTTTTAATATCTACTTTTTAATTCCTTTTGCAATGAAGGTAGCCAAGACAAAAATCTTTTATTTGGAGGAGAAAATTATTCATAAATATGAGAAGCCTTTTTTAGGATTAAATTTTTATGGAAATTTGGGATATATTGAGAAAAGCAGACTTTTTCTTCTATAAAGTATTCTTGGGACTCACAATCAAAGTAGAACTTGTGATAGGGATAGATCTATAGTCTGATTTTGCATTTAAGTTACAATAAATGCAAAACTTTGCTACCTTCTCTCAACCAAAAGATGGAAATAGTTCTCTGTCAGGTTTCAGGTCATTCAGGGGTTGAATTTACAAGTGGGTGGAATCCTGTGAAGATCTATGTTGACCCACTACTTACTCTTTTGATTTCCTCTATAGCAAACTTAACCAGATCTAAAAATTAAGCCTCTTCCTCTGGCCAGCTTTTCCAAAGAAGGATCAAAAAGCTGAGATAGAGTCACTTATTTTTGTATCTCTTACACGAGTGCCATAAACACATGGCTAGCTTAGCTAAAAAGGTCTTAGCTAAAAAAAAGGTCTTAGCTAAAAAGGAAACACTTTTTTGTGTATCTTTAATGCATAAGTATTAAAGCAGAGCTAGATGTAAATTTGCTTTTTTGATTTGTATATTTGACACAATGGCTTAGAAAATATGTTTTGCAGATTTACATCTTAAAATAAAATTAAAACAGAAAAATAATTCCACTTGTATCATTCATTCCTCTCAACTAACAAACTCATGAAAAATAGAATCATACATATAGGTTCACAATTACTTAATTTAGAAAAAAGGTATAACCCTATGTACTCATGGGTTATTTCCTGTGGAGCTGTTCATACTCTGAAACTCTAGCCACATATCAAATTAATTATGTCGAACTGTCATTTTAGATGATTCCTGTACCAAATTACCTCATCCAATTTAAAAAATGCCATTTCTGTATAATTTTGCATAAATGAAATGCTTAATAATGTGTTTTGTGTGGCAGGTTTTGTCTGACAGTTTCCACACTACAGATTAAAAGAATCTAGGGCTCTTGATCTCATAGAGAAAATTATGAGTTATCATTCCCATTTTGTCTTAAATTACAATATTTTCTTGAACCGTAAGTGTAGTGTTTTCCTTTATTCACGCAGGGAGCCTTCCATGAATGTTCATAATTGTTTTTCTAAAAAAAAAATAGTAACTCTATTTTGGTTTAATGATGTGCTCCATTGTTTATAAGACAGTGCTATGAACTCCAAATGACTCTTCTCATAACCCTATAAGTAAGTAGTAAGCTGTTAACAAGGCAATGAAATTAAATGATTTTAGGTTAAAGTCATGAGCAGTGTTCAAATATGTGCAACTCCTATTCTGTAGGACAAATTTCTATTCATAAATACTGGAAAATATACTAATGTTTAGATTTTTATCCCCCAAGGTGCTAATGACATTATACTGACAGTCCAAGTATTATAGATGGTTTCCAACTGGAGGGAACTAGAAACATTCAGTAACTTATATCAGAACAATATATTTAATAACCTATGAAAATCTCCCAGGGTAGGAGAAAAAAAGATGTATATGTATACACACACACACACACACACACACACACATCTTTTTATATATACCTAATATATACATATATATATATGTAAATGAAATATATAAACATAAACATATTGGGGTATTTTTTTGAAAAACAACCAAACAGGTACAGTGGTAAAATACATTTGTGCTTGATATTTCAAGATAGTCTTAATTTGCGTGGAGTCTGGAATACAGTCAAAACTGTAGATTTCCTGGGGCACCTGAGTGGCTCAGTAAGTTAAGCAATTGCCTTCAGCTCAGGTTATAATCCTGGGGTCCTAAAATCAAATCCCGCTTGGGGCTCCCTGTTCCTCCCTCTGCACCTCCCCCTGCTCATGCTCTTTTTTCTCACTCTCTCTTAAATTAATAAATAAACAAATCTTAAAAAAAAAAATCCCTGTAGATTTCCCACCAGTTACTGCCCCCACCATCTTCTGTCATGTTGATAACAAAAGTATCATGAAGAAATCGCCAGGGCAATTAAATCTCATGTGTACTCTGAGTATGTATTAAATTGTTTTTTTACTTAATAGACATGGTATTAATTTTTTTTTCGTTTGGTGATCTTGTTTTGACCCGCAAGGATGACCAACCAAATGCCTCCCTTTTCACAGTCCAAGAAAGTAGCCCTCAGTTAAACAACATTGAAACAATAGTGACATCTAGCAGCAAATAAAGTCAATAGGATATATCTCACATAAGACTCTTCTAAATCCACCAAAATGTAATTAATTCAGAGCTGCCAGCCTTTATTCAAGGTGACAAGTACAATTATTATTTATCAAATACCCCCGTAAATAAATGGCTTTCATAAAGTAACCAAAACAAATCACATTTGATTTCTGCCTCCCAAACTACAATTCGTTTTAAGCGTTCAGCACAAATGACTTTGATTTTAAGATGCATTTTTACAACAGCTGCTGTTGTATGATTGAATCTACATGCATTGCAGATTAGTATTAACATGGTGCATCTTACAAAAATAAAAGCTGCCTCTCTCTAGCATAGTTAACTAGCTGCTTCTAAAATGTAATTTATTTCACTCACATGGCTTGGATATAAACAAATTTGATATCTACCTTAGAGAAATATGATTATATGGGAAGCACAAATTTAAAGGTAAGATAATTTAAATTGTAAAAAGCATTTCCTGACTATTGACAGGTATTTAAAGCTAATCTAAGAATTTTATTCCATAGCATAAATGTAGGAAGAATGTTTCTTTTTTCTTTCTTTCTTTCTTTTTTTTTTTTTTCCAAATAAAACTAGAATTTGAACCATATGAATTACCTAGAGTCTGGGCAGTTTACTTGGCTTTGATTTTGCATAACTACAGGTATTTTTCTGGTTAGTGTGAGAATCTAATTCCAAGGTGCTTTTCTCCAAGTGCAGAAAAAAGTTTGGAGAGGATCCCTACACTTGTGCCACTAGCTTCTCCTATGATTTCAACACTTTTGTGTAGAAAATCAGACATTGCTGACACTCGGGTTTATGTATCATATAAAAATAGGTTCTAATTATTTCTGTTATTTCCCCATATTGAGGGGGGAAAATGGAAGAAACCCATTTTTCTGTGTAGCACCAAACATTAAACTTTCTGTTTGTCAGTACCCCATAGATATAGTAAAATATGGTTTATTCTGCAAAAATTCACCAAAGTATAGTGGATGAAACTGCCAATACAAAAGAATGAAAAAGAAAGCATAAGCATGCCAAGCAATGAAAACACGTCTTGCCTTTTCTTTTTAATACTGTTTTAAAAGTCTAGGGAAAGTTAAAAGAAAGTGTTTCCTTGTCGCTATTTCTTTTTAATTGAACAGTAGTAAATTTTTCAAATGCTGAAACTCTTTTTTTTATTGTTGTTTGTTTTTCTGTTTTGTTTTGTTTTTGAGAGGAAAAGCTTATTTCAAATTAACTGAGAAGAAGAGTACTAAATGAGACTGATTCCTGACTCCATAAACAGCTCTTGCAGATTTATAGGGTCTGTAGAGCAAGGCTGTCTCCCCAGCAAAGCTGACTCTTTACCTTGATCTATTGGGCATCTCTTTAAACCCAGTCCACACAGATGAGAAACATAACAGAATACCTGGGGCAGGGAGTTGGGGTGACGGCAGCTAGTATCTGAAAGGAAATGGAGGGGCGTAAAGACAAGTGAGAGAAAACAGACATACAAATACATAGTAGGGAAGCTGTATCATAAGAAAACGGGAGTAGGAGAAAGAGAAGAAGGAGGAAAACAGGAGGAGGAGGTGCCGGGCCCTGAGACAGAGCAGGACAAAAACATCTAGATTGAATAATGGTGATTTATTAGTGGCTAACATTTTGAGCCCTTAAAGTGGACTAGGAACTCTTTTATGAGTTTTATATTTCCAAACTCATTTTCTCCAACCAACCCCATCAGATTGGTGCTACTATTAAATCCATATTAGTAAGAAAGCTGAGCTACAGAGAGGTCAGTAAGTTTCATAAAGATAGTCAGCTAATAAGTAATAGTTACAATTGACATGCAAATAGTGCTATACTGTTAACCACTACACTACAGTGCATCTCAAATGTATGTTTTGTTTTGTGTGTGTTAGGCACTGGGCTAAGCAGGCACGCATGTCTAGCTTATAACAACTCTTGGAAGTGAGAATTTATCTCTCTGTAAGTGAAAAACTGAGGCTTAGAGAAAAAAGCTCCAAATTCCGTGACTTACCACAGTTTTAATGGCTTATTTTCTTTCTACTGCATTCTTTAAAAAGTGTTATTTCATGATGGTTTGTTTTTGATAAAGAACTGTAATTAAAGAACTGATTGCCACCTATGTGTTTCCTGCTGTTTCCACATAACAATGTATTATTAAAAAGAGATCCTGTGACTAATAGAGAGAATTGAGATTTTAGAACCATATCTTAGCTTTCCCATGCCCTGGCTACATAGTCCTGAGGAGGTTGGCTAATCTTATTGAAAATCAGTTTCCTTAACAAGAAAATTGGGAACATTGATATCTTTCTCCTATCATTGCAATAAAAATTCAGGATCATTTCTAAAAATGTGCTTATCCGATAGTAAGTGCTCAGTAAATGGAAGATAATTTGAATTTTTAATCAGTTTATTTATCTGTGCTTTTGTTCTAAGGATGGCTCTAACTTATGGGTGATCCCCCCCAAAATAATAAAAACTCCCAGGAAGAGTATGAGAGATTCAGACAGACTGTCTGGCTAGTTTTATAGACAAAGATTAGTCCAAGAGAAATGGTACCCATTGATAGCTATTACAAAAGGCAAGATCTATATAGAGAAAGAAAGTATGGAACGTCAGCGAGCTGCATTACATAAATAACAGTGTAACTGGACCTAATACCATAGCTGAAGAAAAGGTTTTAAGTATTTCCATGATGCGGATAAGTCAGCTGCCAATCTAATATTTTTACCATTGTATGTTACAGACTTCTTTTCCCGTGCATGTTTCAAAACATTACTCAGTGTATTAGGGTCTCACCTCCATTGAAGTGTGTTGGCGCTGGAATTACCTGCTCTAAAAATTTCATGAGAACTACACCTGAATGTGCTATTTGGCAGTTGTGTGTGTGTGTGTGTGTGTGTCTTTTCTTTTCTTTTCTTTTGCCCTCTAACCACAACTGAATTATCTCTTCTAAAAATCACATCTCCAACTATTAGGCATCAGAAAGATCCAGATTCGGAATATAGTGGGAGCCCACTTACCAGCAGGGTCACATTAAAGAAAACCTTTTAATCATAAGAATGTGTTTAAACTGTGTCCCCCAAGGGAAGGGGCACAAGGCCCATTGCTTAACAAAATTAAAGTAAGATTGAACAGAGGGCTGCAACTTATTCTTCAGGGGATCATTCTATAAAAATGATGGTAGTCATAGGTATTGGTTCTTATGGGACAGTCTTGTTTCCTAGAATTTCATTCTTTTCAATTAAACCAGTCTGTTAAATACATAACTAAAGTGATTTAATTTCTATATATTTTAAGACTTTCCAGACAAATTAGTTTATAAATTTAAAAAATTATATCTGATCACATATCCTGATTTTAAGATTATAATATTGTCAACACATATAGAAAACTAGTACCATGATAGGACATTTCCATATACAATTGTTTGATCTTGATTTTGGTCAGAAAACAAAAAGAAAATAGTGTTTATACTCAGTCCTTTATGATAAGTCCAAGGAGAAGCATTCAAAATATTTGTTGTTTATGCTGCTTGGAAACATACATAATCTTGCCTTTATAATTTATAGTCATATTTGGAAAATTGCTTATTGTTCAATTATCAGAGATTATTAAACCAACTCAGAATTAACTTCATGTCTTAAAAGTAGAAACTGAAATGAAACTGTAGGTAGAGGTTTTTCTCTTTCCACATTAGTATGGGTATTTTCTTAAAAACATTAAATCACAACCCTTAGACTGCCATGTACTGTCCAAACCAGACTGAACCCAGAGATTTCTTTACATGTTCAGGTTGAAAAATGTTTTAACAAGAACTTGTCTTGCTTCTTTTAGTTTCTAAATGCAACGTAATTTTTTTTTACAGTTTTCAATAAAGAAAACTCAAAACAAATTGAGCACATAAAATATCTTTTATTGGGGTAAATATACTTAAAATGAGGTGCACCCTTACAACAAATTTATAAGTGTACAATATTGCTAACTATTGGCACTACATTTTCCAGCAGATCTCTATAGTTGATTGATTGATTCATTCATTCATTCATTCATTCATTCATTATAGTATTACTGAAACTTTATACCCACAGAACTACTCTTCACTTCCCCTCCCCTACCTCCTAGCAACAACCATTCTATTCCATGAGTTTGACTATTTTAGATATCTCTTGGAAGTGAAATCATGCAGTATTCATTCTTCTGTGACTGACTTATTTCTCTTAATGTAATGTTCTCAAGTTTCATCCATATTGTTACAAATGACAAGATTTCCTTCTTTTCTAAAGCCAATATAAAATATTCCTATGTTCCCACAAGCCTCACAGGGAATCTAAATAAATGTTATAATTAATTAGTATTCTTAATCATATGTTGGTCACCTTGGAATCTATAGAACATCCATTGCTTCTAAATCAAGTATAAGACTTGAAATTTTTTTTATAATTTCTTTTTTCCCATAGAGAGGCATAATTATCCAGTCATTCTTAGTAGAGCTCATTTTGATTGACGAATGTGACAATAAAACTCACTTTAATGGGCAGGTAGCAGTTACATTAGTAACTGTTTTGGTGGAGAAGTCTCATGGAGATAAAGGAGGTTCCTCCCTTTCCCCAGCCAAAGAATGTAATATCCTTCAGCACGTTAATCAATTAAAAACACACACAAGCAATTGTATATCACCTTATCTATGAATTTTGTTTATATATTTTTTCTCCTAAAAAACTAAGGTGAATATGTAGTGAATCAAAAGATTAAGATAAATCCTTGACCCTTAAGATAATCTGCATGAAGCTATCCCTCCAGGTTAGAACAAATCAAATCATCTCAGGCAGGTGGAGCTCTGGGAAAAGTCTTCTGCCTTCACTTACTAAACTGTTTCAGTGTCCATTCTGCTTCTCCATAAGCATATGACATTAATCAATTGTAAAGCATTTCAGTTAAAATGAATCAGATAGAAGACTTCTTCTAACATCCTTCCCTCATTATGAGAGGAAGGTGAGTTGCAAACAGGAAGGAGAGAGACACTGCCTTGCCAACCTAAAGGGTCAGGAGTGTTGAATTCATGAGACAAAAAGCAGAAAATAATTGTACAGAATTAAAGAGTGAAAGAGTGGGAAGAAAATAAATTGTGGGATCAGACAGATCCTGTGTAACCCTTATAGCCACCTGCTAGCTAGATGATCTTGAAAACGGAATTTTCAAGCTTCTGAAACCCCCTCCAGAAAAATGTACCTAAAATCAACCTATAAGGATGGTTTTTTGAGGACTAAAATTTTAACAGCACAACATATTACAGAGCACTTGAAAAAAACCCAAACCAGTTATGTTTGCTTTGTTCAGCCCTTTTTTGTTACAGAGATTGCAATCATTTTAGAAGAAATTATAACTTTTAGAACCACCCCCTCTGCCTATATTCCTGATTTCCAAACCATCACTTTTGTTTTGGACCATCTGTGTATCTTGCTTCAGGGCACTATTTCTTCTACCGGGATCGACCGCGCTATTCCATTCATCTTCTCTCCTGGCTAATTGTTTTTATTTTCTCAGTGTAAATGTTACCTCCCCAAAGACCATTTTCCCATTGACACACCTCACTATCTAGATAAATTTAATTTCTCAGCCACAGGTCTTATAATAACCTGTATTTTATCTTCTCTATTTATACTTTCTTCATTCATTCATCTGTATTTTCTTGGCACTGACAATAATTATACTTGTAATTTCTTGTTTAATGTCACCTCCCAGCCATTGTATACTCCTGGACAGGCTGTTTAGAATACTCCCTTTTATACCTTAACATCAAGTGTGGTGCTTGCAACATAGGAGGATTCGATAAATATTTGTTGAATGTTCATGGATGTTGAATATGTCAAACCTATAAAACAGAAGTCTAGGAGAATTATGTTATTTTAAATTACTTAACACTGTTATTATATCTAGTGTCTGATAATAGTTAAAGGATCTATGGAAAATAATCTAGGGATAATTAGAATTATAATTTATTCCAAATAAAGTACTGAGATTAAATGCACATTCTTAGGGTATTTTTGACCAAGAAAAGTCTGTTTTCTCTCTCTTACTGTTGGCTCTCTCTCTCTCTCTCCACACACACATACACACACTCATACGTTGCATGTGCATATGCACACATATTACACAGAGAAAAGTATTAAGATATTTGGGAATAGATAATCATTTCAGCTTTCACTCATGTACATATGTGTTATTTGCATCATCTAGAAGGTAATCAAAAAGGGATGAGCAATATATTGTTGTTTGTATGAATTACTTATTAGAGAAACCCATTTAGTGAGGATCCACACTTTGTCCTCTCGTAATTTGACTCATATATTGCATTGATGGCTTATGGCCCATTTTGCACCCCCTGCCCATTCTCTTTTCCTTTTTTATTTTTTCTAAAGAAAAAAGAAATTATGGGATTTAAAGTGGTAGGAGAGAGAAATGAGAAAACCTCCATTTCACATCTTTAAATTCTGCTTACTCTATTCTAGGAGCCTCCTTACTCTTAGAGATCATTATAAAACATGTCGGCCTTAGGAAAATAAGGATAAATGTAATGTTGTTAACTGGCTTGTTTTTCTATCCAGAAGATAACTCCTAAACCCCAAATTGTGAGAAAATTGGCAGACAAACTCAATAAGCACTTGCTTTGTAAGTAACCCATAGAATAACTTTTCTCAATGTTAAATTACCTTAATAAGGAATCTGGACAATCTAATCCTTAAATTCATAAGATTATTTGATGCAGGTTTTATCAGTTTAAAAATCACTAATAAATTTCTAGACAATTAATCTTCTTAGAATGTAGTTCAGTCTACTCAAAAATCTATTTGCTTTAATTTTGTGGGTTTCTATCTTTTGGATTTGTTTTCAGCCTTTAAATACTCATTCATTTTTCACAATTAAACTTTGATGTTTCACCTTCCTTACCTACTGCTAGTGTTTTTTCCATGAAGCCTATTGACAACTCCAGTAAGTTATAAGGTTGCTGCCTGTCTTCAGGGTGAAGTAGCATAGGAAAAATACTGGAACTTTTAACTAAGTGAAACAAAGCAAATATTTTCAGTAACTCAGGAAGTGTGAGGAAGCATTTGTGGAAATACAAAATGTCCTTAAAGTTACTTGTTATCAATAACAGCAGCTAATATGCTTAATATTCAGGTTGGTGTTTAAATTATTTAAACGTAAGAATTAACAACCTGTGAACAAATAGTCCAGAGGCATGAGTTGCTGAAAGGAAGGCTAATTATTAAATACTCTTTAGGGTAGCAATGTCAGAAGATCAATTTTACTTTTAAAGAAAACTGCTGGCAAACTACTATACAAATAAAATCACTATGAATGTCCTCAGTTTTAATATTAGGGACTGTGTCATAGTAAATGAGCGCAGTTGAGTACAGTTTTACAGAATATGAGAATCCTGTTATCACACTGCAGAGAAAGATTGCTTTACCTTTTAAGATGCCACCCTCAGTACACCAGCGTTTTAAAATCAGCTTTTGAATCCATGATGGATTTAGGTTAATGAATCATTGATCATTGAATAACTATGCCAGGCTCAGTTACTTTCACACACAGTTGGTTTTGTTAAAAAAAAAAAAAAAAAAAAAAGCATTTAATCACCACACACTTTAATCTGTATTCAACAGAAACCCTATGCAAAATTGCTGGCGAAAACAAGGATATATATTACGGAAGGAGGGCAGAAAAGTAACTTTCCAGTGCAGAAACTGACGAATACCACCTCAGACAGGTGATGAAGATCAACATCAGCAGTTATAACTCACATTTGTTGGAGGTATCCTTGACATAATGTGATCCCAATGGCACTTGCCTCTGTGGTCCTCCTCCCCAAAATACATAACCTCAATATAATCATGATGAAAGCATCTGATAAGTCCCAAGTGAGAGATTTTTTTTTTTTCTGGCTAATAATCCTCAAAACTGTCAAAATCATCAAAAGCAAGGTAAGTCTAGAAAATTTGAATAATGCTTGGGGTTTTATTAATAACAATACATAAAATTGGTTCATTAATTGTGACAAATATACCATATTAATATATGATGTCAGTGAAAGGGGAAACTGTATGCTGGATCTATGGGAACTCTACTATCTTTGGTACTATCTTTGCCAATTTTCTGTACATCTAAAATTCTCCTAAACAGTGAGGTTAATGCTTAAATATATCATACAATGCCCTTGAATATAAACAACAGGAGGATGCTGAGAGCAAAATGGCATGTGTGGAAGGTGAATCCGAAAAGTCCAAGAACACAGGCAGAACTAGAAATTTTTATCTTCTTATAATGCTCAATGAAGACAATTTAGCTCAGATTTTATATTGCCAACAAAAAATAATTATTGGAGAATATCCTGGTATACATTATAGAATAAAATATATCAGGTAGATGAATAGGCTAGGTAGGCTTATGTGTATATGTGTGTTTGTGATACACAGATACATATAACACAGATACACAAAATATATGTGTGTCGAAGAATAAGCAAAGCTGACCCAGTAAATATCTATAACTATTGCTTTGAACAATAATAATGCTTGATAATTAACACTAAAATCAACTTAATTTTCTTATCCATTCTTACTTAAGTTTACTTATTTTGGATAACTAGTTCTTTTATAGACACCAGAACAAGTTTTGGCAACCCCATGACTTGTCTAGTTCATCTTATGAAATAAAACACATTAGGGTCATTTCAAGTCACAATTTCAATTCATTACTTCTATTATAGATGTAACAAGCCAACTATGCTTGAGCACACCAAAAGCTCTATCCCTATGTGCTCTTGAGTCCTTTTTCTTGAAAGTCTTCTGATGCCTTTGGATTTGAGGTATCATGCTTCATATTTCCCTCTTTGAGTAGTTATTTGGATTCATGAGAAGCTCTCTCTAAAGAAAACTTCAATAAAATTGACACCAGATTTGGCAATACTGAGTCTTTTTGTAGACTGCATGTAATTGAGGATTAAAGAGTAGTAAAACATAAAGAACTATGTTTCAAGAATTCTCTTTATAATTTCTGCATATGGTCCAACGCCTCTTTTAAAAATGTGATACTAATTTCTTTTTATGTACCAACAAAAACTTCCACTTTAAGATACTGTTATGCATATGTGTGTATTACCATTTAAATAACTTACAAGAAAATATCTATAATGAATTCTAGACTGAACAACAAGCACTTACAGTGAATAAGTAGACACATAGACACAACAGTTGTTCTCAAAGTGTGATCCCCGGAACAATGGCAGCAATATGACATGGGAATAAGGTCACCAAATGAAATGCAGGGTACCCAGTTCAGTATGAACTCAGATAAACAATGAGTATTTTTTTTTTTTTTAGTATAAGTGTGACCTAAATACTACATGAACCATAAAAAAGGTTATTTTTTTAATTCATCTAAAATTCAGCTTAACTGCATTCGTATTCACTAATTCCGGTAACACTACTTGAGAACTTGTTAGACACGCAGATCTAAGTCAGACCCCAAATGTACTGAAACAGATATTCTAGGACTGCATTGCAGAGTTTCTGTTTTAAAAACCTCTGTAGCGCTGATGTGTACTAAGGTTTAAGAACCATCACTCTAGGCTATTATGAATCTCTTAGCCAGAAATCTCAGTGCTAATCCCAGTTTGGTCCTTCTTTCACAAGCTAGCAGTAGACTCACTCTTGTCAAGCACCCGTGTTAAAGAGAAATATGCCTGGTGGTAAAATTAGTGTAATTCTTACCCTAGAAAAGGAATCTGAAATGAATGATGTGCTAGTTATAGGTCCCACTGGATTTTAGCTTTCCTACTTGTGATTCATGGTGCAAGGGACAATTTTGACCTCATGACATATTGCCTCTGCCCCTAATTCCTGGTTCTAGACTACCTCCAGTTAAAATGAGAGTAGTTCATGTCAGATCCCTCCCCTACAATGTTCTCATGTTTATAGTCCCTGGAATTCAGTGGTATGCACCTTCTGAATTCACAGCTACCCAAATATTGTTGAGAAAGACTGACACATTGAAATCCTGCCTATTGTGTAACTTTGTTCTTAATTTGGATTCTTTGAATACAGTATTTCATCTTAGATGGGTAAGATAGACAGATGGCTGCTCACAGGAAACCTCCTTTATCTCTTTCAGTCCTCTTTCCTACACTGGAATCGACTATACAAAATATGCTTCATCTTTGTCTCTTTTATGGCAAGGTCTGAGTCTCACTGTCTACAATGACACATACTTCAGTGCATAAAGTACCAAATATTCTGACTTAACCACAGCAACTCATCAGCTATATTTCTATTACCTTACCAATTTCTGAGGCTAATTGCTACTGAACAAATCTTTACTAATGCAGGAAATTGAGGAGGTATGGCTCTCCGTGAACATAAATGCATTATACTCATACACTCTGAAAAATGCTTTCTGTTTAAGGTCAAGGAAAGGAAGAACATTTATTGAATGTTGACTGCATGCCAAGAACTATATGTGACACTTTACATATTTATCTCAATATTGGAATCTTTTTTTTTTTCTTTCTTACCACTTTTCCATTGCTTAAAACCATTTAATTTGCGGAATGGTGTTTTTAGGCCTGAAGTGATTAGAAAGGACAGAGAAAATCAGCTAGATCTCATTGAAATGATAAGGGAAAATGAGGAATGGATTCCTAAGAACTGAAGAACAGTGTGTGTGTGTGTGTGTGTGTGTAATATTTTATATATATATTTATATATATATATATATATATATATATATATATATATATATATAATATAGAACATATATATGTTCTTTTTCTTTGAGTTTAACAGGCCCCAATTTAAGAAAAGCACAAATAAAGGAGCTCACACAGTATCTTCTTGTCTTGGATGGAGACAGAAACAAAAAGTGAAAAATCTAAAAATGAGAGAGAATAAAATATAGGAGTAAATGTGTGATTGTTGCGGGTTCAAGCAAAACGTATTTTGGTCTCAAGGTAAACCAGTAGGTGGGCACTGTGACAGCTTGGGTGTGTAATGTTTATGTTATCATATTATTGACTAAAACAGTTTGAGAAACATAGGAATTCTACCAACAATTAAAATTGAGATATAAAGTATGATCACATTATTAGACAAATTATGTTTCTACCCTTTAAGAAAGAGTATAAGAGGTTAATTTTAAGCAATACATTATTATTAGAACTGCTACCAGGCTAAGAGCTTAGGCTCCAAGTGGCAAACACATTTCCATTAGCCACTAATAGGAGGTTGGTAACCAGAGAATACAGGGCCTTCTGGGGCATAGTCAGTCTTCAGGACATATCTGCTAAAGGCATAAAAAATTAGGAAATTGTTTTTTATAAAACACCTTGCCTCAACTTGCTTGCATTTTCCTCTGTATTTCATATACTTCTGCTGTTGTATCAGAGCAGTAATTGGATTAATAGTATGTATGCATCAGTGAATCATTTGGAAGATTGTTGGTCTCTACCCCCCAAAGTTTATCAATCACTAGTCTTAGGGGTCTGGCTTGGGAACCTGAACTTACAATTCCTAGGTCAAACTGATGCTGCCAGTCTGAGACTACACTTTGAGGACTGTTGGTTTATGTCTTCAATAAGTCCCCTGTATTCTTTCCATCCTTAAAATCAAGTGAAGGAAGAAAGTCAGAGGAAGAGAGAATCCAACAGTCTTAAAAATTGACAAGCAAACCAGGTTAAAGTATGCTCCTTTGTGATAAAATGCAGCTTCTTAAAAAAGCTTTTTATGAGCTTTTGTATTAAAATTTCAATTGCCTATAACATGTGGATTTATTCATTTAAAAACTATCTCTGAAGTTCTTGTAAGATGGCATACACTATAAGCAGCACATACAGGTAAAAGAGCACCAGAAAGTAAGATAATGTTTCCACTCTTAAGAAAGATACAGTATAGTGTAGCTTATGCATCTCGTGAACAAACACTACATGATTTACAGTTGAGTTCTGGCATGCTAGGCTGGGAAGAAATATGATTTCAAGTTTCTACTGTCCAATATTGTAGCCATTAGGCACATGTGGCTTCTTAAATATTAATTAATCAATTAAAATGAATCAAAATTTAAAATAATTTCCTCAGTCACATCAGCTACTTTTCAAGTACTCGAGAGCTGCTTGTGTCTATTGTTTACGGTATTGGGAGTGCAGAATATAGGACATTTCCATCACTGTGCAGTGTCTGATTGGTGAGCTCTTCTAGGTGAGGAAGAAAGAGGCAGTCAGGATTACAGAAATTCTCTTCACAAAGACCTACTGAAAAACAATAGTTGAAGCTGGGGGACACGTCACAAGCAGACATTTTCCAAAAAAAGCACATAAATGGCAGCTTTGTTAAAGAGATTTAGAAAGCTCAACAGGGCTTTAAAAAATCATTATGGGGGGGACGCCTGGGTGGCTCAGTTGGTTGGACAACTGCCTTCGGCTCAGGTCATGATCCTGGAGTCCCGGGATCGAGTCCCGCATCAGACTCCCAGCTCCATGGGGAGTCTGCTTCTCTCTCTGACCTTCTCCTCGTTCATGCTCTCTCTCACGGTCTCTCTCTCAAGTAAATAAATAAAATCTTTAAAAAAAAATCATTATGGGGTGCCTGGGTGGCTCACTCAGCTAATATTAATATCTGACTCTTTCTTTCATCTCAGGCCATGATCTCAGGATTGTGAGATGAAGCCCCATGTCGGGTTCGACACTTGGCAAGGAGCCTGTTTAAAATTCTCTTTCCCTCTACCTTTGCCCTTACCCCTTCACATGCACCTTTGTGGGTGCCTGCACTCACTTGTGCTCTCTCTCTCTCTCCCTCTCTGCCCCTCACCCCCTCTAAAAAAAAAAATTTTTTTAACTACAATAAAAAAGAAAGAAAGAAAGAAAGAAAGAAAGAACGTGTGTAGACATAGCACTAAATATATTCAATAAAATCCTCCAAATTGGAAAGAAGTTGACCAAGGTCATGAGTAAGGAGCTCATGGCTGCAGAAAGACCCTCAAACTCAAAGAAACTCCTGCCACCTCAAAGTCTCTGCAAAGGCAGCACTTCAGTGGTCTAGAAGAAACCTAAGAGCAAAGGCTGAATACTAACACAGAACTAATTATCTTGAAAATAAATAGGTACCAAGTACTAAATATGGAGGAAGAAAGAAGGGAGGGTGCAGAAAAGGGAGGGATGAAGAGGGGGAGGAGAGAGGGAGGAAGAGAGAAAAGAAAGAGGGAAAAAAGAATCATTTCAGGGTTTCTGAGCTATTACCATGTTTTATAGACTAGCTCTTTGCTATGCAGAACTGTCTAGAACATTATAAGTTTTGAATTCCTGGGCTTGGGTTACTAAATGCCAATAGCATTCCAGTCATTGAGAAAAGCAGAACTGCCCCTCAAAATTTCCAGAAATCCTTCTAGAAGGCATTACTACTTTTCTAGCTGAGAACTCCCAAGAAGTCTGTGACAGCACTTAAGTTTTCCATTTCATCTGGGTTGTTTAGAAATGCTTTCTGAGAAATAGTTAAGATAGAACAAACTATCTATAGAGTAATATCTGATACAAACAGTAGAAAATTCTAATTAGAATATGTGTCATTTGAGAGGGAAGAAGAGGGAAGGGAGATGCTTTGCAGAAGAGGAAAAATAGATTTTGAACATAGGGCACAGACTTTTCCACACAGCCTAAAGTTTGTGTTTACTTTCTTCCTCCTGGTTCCTTCCCAGACTTGTGGGTCTGGGGCTGGGGTAAAAGGGTGTGTTGTAAAATACCCAGGACTCAGATTATAGTTCAAAGAGGAAAGGGAATGGTTCTCACAGAAGGTAGAAAGAGAAACCTGGTGAAATCATCTACATTGTATCAGAGGAAATGGAAATTCTGCATAGACTATCTACTTGTATCATGCAAAAAAAAAAAAAAAATGACTACCCGATATTTTTAAAGTTGCAAAAATAAATAACAATTCTCCTTATCTCTTTAAGATAATTTGAGAAAAAGACAGATTCTCTTTTTTTTTTTTTACAACTGTTTTCATTAAAATATAGTTGATACATGCTTCATTATTTTTAGGTATATAATGTGATGCAGAAATCACTTTCATTATGCTACGCTCATCACAAGCATAGCTACCATCAGTCACCATATAAAGTTATTATGTTACCACTGACTGTGCTATACCTTTTATCCATGTGACTTATTCATCCCATAATTGGAAATCTGTACCTTCTACTCCCTTTCACCCATTTTGCCCATGTACCTACCCCTGTAGCAATGTTTGTTTTCTATATTTATGGGTCTATACATGCTTTTTATTTGTTTATTCATTTGTTTTGTTTTTTAGATTCCATGTATAAATGAATCATCTGGTATTTGTCTTTCTCTGACTTATTTCACATAGCATAATACTCTCTCTGTTCATCCATTTTGTCACAGATGGCAAGATCTCATGGTTTTTTAATGGCTGAGTAATACTTATATCACATCTTCTTTATCCATTTACTTATCAGTGGACACTGGAATTGCTTCCCTATCTTGGCTATTGTAAATATTGCTGCAGTAAACGTGAGGGTGCAAATATATTTTTGGATTAGTGTTTTCATTTTCTTCTATATTTAACCCAGTGGTGGAATTATTGGATCGTATGGTATTTCCATTTTTAATTTTTTTAAGATTTTATTTATTTATTAGAGCAAGTGAGCACAGGCAGGGGGAGCAGCAGAGAAAGAGGGAGAGAAGGCTCCCTGCTCAGCAGGGCTTGATCCCAGGAACCTAGGATCATAACTTGAGCCAAAGGCAGATTCTTAACCATCTGAGCCACCCAGGTGCCCTAACCATTTTTAATTTTTTGAGGAACCTCCATAAATGTCTTTCATAGTGGCTGTACCAATTTGCATTCCCAGCAACAAAGTACTTGAAATTCATTTTTCTCCATATCTTTGCCAATACTATTTCTTGTCTTTTTGATACTAGCCATTCTTACAGGTGTAAAATGATGTCTCACTGTGGTTTTGGTTTGCATTTTCATGATGATGAGTAATGTTGAATATCTTTTCATGTTTCTGTTGGCCATCTGTCTATCTTAGAAAAATATCTGTTCAGGTCCTCTGCCCATTTTTTAATTTTTTTTTTAATTTTTAAATTTACATATAATGTACTATTAGCCCCAGGGGTGCAGGTCTGTGAATCGCCAGGTTTACACACTTCACAGCACTCACCATAGCACATACTTTCCCCAGTGTCCATAACTCAACCATCTTCTCCCTACCCCCCTACCCCCGGAAACCCTCAGTTTGTTTGGTGAAATTAAGAGCCTCTTATGGTTTGTCTCCCTCCCAATCCCATCTTGTTTCATTTAATCCTGTCCTATCCCCCAAACCCCCACATTGCCTCTCAACTTCCTCTTCAGGGAGATCATATGATAATTGTCTTTCTCTGATTGACTTATTTCATTAAGCATAATACCCTCTAGTTCCATTCACATCATCACAAGTGGCAAAATTTCATTTCTTTTGATGGCTGCATAGTATTCCTTTGGTTATGCTATAAGAAAAATGGTTCAGTTTCATTCTTTTACATGGAACTGTCCAGTTTTTCCAGCCCCATTTATTGAAAAAGCTGTCAGGAAAAAATGTATTCTTACAGAATAATTTATTGAAAACATGAATTAAACCAAGGACACAGATATAAAATGATGAAATGCCACTAAAAAATAAATATAAGCATCTCTTGATTTTGGCTCAGGTCATGATATCAGGGTCCTGAGATGGAGCTGTGCATGGGGCTCTACTCTGAGTGAGCCTACTTAAGATTCTCTTGCTCCCTCTCCCTCTGCCTTTCCACCTCCACTCATGCTCTCTCTCTAAAAAAATTAAATGAATGAATTATTTAATTAATTAATTAAAGCAAAACATGTTTTTTTTAAGATACTTTAGCACTGTAAATTCTTTCCATCCATGTCTTATTGAGTTCCTCAATTATAGAAAGAACTAAACACCATTTTGAAAAACAATTGCTCAGATACTGGTAATTTATTGATTATATTTATCTTCTTGATGTTTTGAAATTTTTATAGGCTTATGGCAGCATTGAAACTTAATTTCTAGATTAATTACTAAATTAGAGCTAAATTCATGGTTACTACATCATTTTTTTCATTTATTTAAAAACTTAGGACATCATTTAGCTTCTTCTTACAATTCAAATTACTCTCATCAAAGACAAGATATAGTTTAGATTCAGTTAGTGATTTCCTATGACTATGTAACAAATTACCACAAACTCAGTGATTTAGAACAAAACAGATTTATAATCTTACAGAACTGGAGGTCAGAAAAGAATCCCATTGGGCCATAGTCAAGATGTCAATAGACAGGGCTGTAATCTTTTACTGGTTCTAGAAGAGAATCCATTTCCTTGCCTTCTCTAGTTCTAGGGTGTACCCACATTCCTTGGTATGTGGCCCTATTCCTCCATCTTTAAGCTAGCAAAATCAGTCAACCCCTTTTCATGTTGACATCTCTTTCACACATTTATAAAGATCTTTATGATTCTACTAGGACCACTTGGATAATCCAGCATAATCTCTCCTTTTCAAGACTGTATGATTAGGACCTTAATTCCCCCTGTCATGCAACCTAACCTATTCACAGGTTCTAGAGATGGTATTAGACCTGTGGGGACTGATTTTTCTCTCTACCACAAAAGCAGTTTTATTCTTTACCTGAAAAATTGGGGCAGTGGTCAGGGTTGTCTTGCAAATCCAGTAATCCTAGTGAAAGACAAGATACAGTTTAAACTTCATGTGTGTGAAGCCCTTATTATTTTATGAAAGTTTTGATTCGATTTTAATTATATTATTTGGATACAGGTAATTCCCTTCAGGTTATAAGTGTCATAAAGGAAATCATTCATGAGTGAATTTGAAGAAGCTAAAGCAAAAATTGTGTAACAGAAAAGAAATAGAATACCCACATTTAAGACAATGGTATTTTCAGAGTATTGTACTGTCTTATGTGAGTGAAAATTAAAATTTAGATTTTGACTGTTTTTAGGAAAGTGAATTTGAACTTATCTTTTTAGCTCTAAAAATCCATTAAAAAGATAAGAAAAGTATCTTAATTTCAATACAGAAGTTAATATTATAAATTACCTTGATATTATAAATTATTACAATTACACAGTATTATAATATTGAATAGACAATTGAAGACCCATTAGAATAGTCAAGATATTAGATTCCTTAGTTCTAGCAGTCTAAATTGCCATGGGGGAAAAAAAATTAGTTATTATGCGGATAAAGTCTTAAGTTGAGAAAACATTGGCACTATTGTATTAAATGCCCTTTAAATCTATGTCAGATTCTAAAATTCTATACTAGATTCAACTGTATATCCAATGAAATATACATTTAAAAATATACATTATCTATTTTAATGACATTTTATTTTTTCCAGTCCTTTTCAAATATTTTACTGCCTTTGTATGTCTTTATGTTTCTTATTATCATTTTATTTTATTTTTTTTAATTTTTTATTTTTTATAAACATATATTTTTATCCCCAGGGGTACAGGTCTGTGAATTACCAGGTTTACACACTTCACAGCACTCAACAAAGCACATACCCTCCCCAATGTCCATAATCCCACCCCGTTCTCCCAAACCCCCTCCCCCCAGCAACCCTCAGTTTGTTTTGTGAGATTAAGAGTCACTTATGGTTTGTCTCCCTCCCAATCCCATCTTGTTTCATTGATTCTTCTCCTACCCACTTAAGCCCCCATGTTGCATCACCACTTCCTCATATCAGGGAGATCATATGATAGTTGTCTTTCTCTGCTTGACTTATTTCGCTAAGCATGATACACTCTAGTTCCATCCATGTTGTCGCAAATGGCAAGATTTCATTTCTTTTGATGGCTGCATAGTATTCCATTGTGTATATATACCACATCTTCTTGATCCATTCATCTGTTGATGGACATCTAGGTTCTTTCCATAGTTTGGCTATTGTGGACATTGCTGCTATAAACATTCGGGTGCACGTGCCCCTTTGGATCACTACGTTTGTATCTTTAGGGTAAATACCCAATAGTGCAATTGCTGGGTCATAGGGCAGTTCTATTTTCAACATTTTGAGGAACCTCCATGCTGTTTTCCAGAGTGGCTGCACCAGCTTGCATTCCCACCAACAGTGTAGGAGGGTTCCCCTTTCTCCGCATCCTCGCCAGCATCTGTCATTTCCTGACTTGTTGATTTTAGCCATTCTGATTGGTGTGAGGTGATATCTCATTGTGGTTTTGATTTGTATTTCCCTGATGCCGAATGATATGGAGCACTTTTTCATGTGTCTGTTGGCCATCTGGATGTCTTCTTTGCAGAAATGTCTGTTCATGTCCTCTGCCCATTTCTTGATTGGATTATTTGTTCTTTGGGTGTTGAGTTTGCTAAGTTCTTTATAGATTCTGGACACTAGTCCTTTATCTGATATGTCTTTTGCAAATATCTTCTCCCATTCTGTCAGTTGTCTTTTGATTTTATTATATCATACATATCATTAATATTATGCTATAATTTCTGTTGAATAATTGTTTTGAGCTTGAACAATCTCATTGGCCGCAGTGAAAGTAAAGGTTCCTCTTGGTATTTGGTTTTCTTTAGGCATCAAAGGAAGTTAATTAGCAGCATTACAAATAGTTTGTTTTTTGTTGATTATTTTTTTGTTCTTTAGCAAGGTCACCATTTCACTTAACCTCTTTAAATGAAACTTCTATTTCATCCACTCTAAATTAGGGTGTTGCTGTTGACTAAATTGTTTGTTAAAGTAATTTAAGATTTCTAATTATGTTCTCATTAATGTCATAGAAACTCCATGGCCAAGAAACCAAAGAAAGTGATCTGTTAACTGCAAATTTCTAGTCAAATGTTATGCACAATTGTAAAATGTGTGTCCTTGTCTGATTTCAATACTTGGACTCTGGGAATGACTGAAAATAAGAATTGACAAACTTTATACCTCTTTGTAAAATATTTTGTCAGAAAACCACATTTTATCTGTGTTTCCAATAATCTTCCTCTGGGGAGAAATGTATACATGCTTATGGTTTTTAGAGAGTTCGAAATGTTTAAGATTTGTTTGAAATAATGGTTTTGCAATAAAGGTTAAAGTTGTTTATAGTATCTGAGGACCAGGGATCAATCAGAGAGGTTAACATTGCCCCTTTATAAAAATTAACAAATGAGGGGCTCCTGGGTGGCTCAGTCCTTAAATGTCTGTCTTCTGCTCTGGGGTCATGATTCCAGGTCCTGGGATCGAGCTCTGCCTGGGGCTCCCTACTCAGTGGGAAGCCTGCTTCTCCCTCTCTCACTCCCCCTGCTTGTGTTCCCTCTCTTGCTGTTTCTTTCTCCATCAAATAAATAAATAAAATCTTTAAAAAAATTGACAAATGATAGTGTGAGAAAAAAAAAAAAAAGCCCATCTTACAGATATAGTAGTCTTCTAAGCCATCCAAAATTTTATACATTTTCAATTATTCTTATAGGACTACATTTTGTTATTGTGCTTGTTTTCTTGATGTTTTAAATTGTTTCTTTTCTTAAGCCCAAAAGAAACTCTTTAAAAGTACAAATAATTGAGAAACCTAATAGAAATGAAATATTCTATCAAGTGACTTACTTTAAAACATCCTGTTCTGGGGGCGTCTGGGTGGCTCAGTGGGTTAAGCCTCTGCCTTTGGCTCAGGTCATGATCTCAGGGTCCTGGGATCGAGCCCCGCATCGGGCTCTGCTCATCAGGGAGCCTGCTTCCTCCTCTCTCTTTCTCTTCCTGCCTCTCTGCCTACTTGTGATCTCTCTGTCAAAAAATAAACAAATAAAATCTTTAAAAAAAAGAAAAAATATCCTGTCTGAATTATTAAAAAAGAAATAATCTTCTCCAAATATGGACACTTCAGATATCCTGCATTAAACATTGAGGCCAGAAACAAATAATCATGTTTTAGGGATTAGATTTTTGTTTTTGAGGTACAGTATCAAATTAGACAGGATTTTTTTTTGAGAGAAATTACTACTCAAAATAAAATAATATAACAAAAATCAAAGAAATTGGGCAGAAATTCAGTTCCTAAAACATGAGTACAAAGTGGAAATTTGGCTGTATGAATGTTGCTAATTAGTTGGGAAGATTTACAATAAATAAAAGTGGTAAAAAGATTACACTCTTATTAGTAAATTTTTTCCACTCAGAAACAGGATTAGTCTCTCTACAGTTGGGAAAAAGAAATACTAGTTGATGATAAATCGCTGACACAAAGAACTTCATTTTCTTAGGAACCCAAATAATGAATTAACATTTTGATGGCCATGCTAAACAGGAAGAGGGAACCCTTCAGGAAGAGCCCAGAGAAGGTAATTTTTGTTTTTTTACATTTTATTTCATTTTATTTTATTTTTCAGTGTTCCAGAATTCATTGTTTATGTACCACACCCAGTGCTCCATGCAAGACAAACATTTAAAATGGCCCCTTCTATCAGCACCACACGTCAGGAGGTCATTTCTAAAACAAAACGGGCGCACTTGGTATTTCACAAACAAAAAAATGAATACACACACACACAAATGTGCATGAAAAAGAGAAGTACAGAGAAGAAAAAAGTATAGTCTCTGAGATGCTCTGCAAATATTAGCAAAAGCACATTTTATTATCTCCAATTTACAAATGAAGACTTGAAGGCTAGTTGGTTGGCCTCAGGCAACATAGAGTCAGTAAAAATCTTTTTAAACTGTTTCAAAATCTCATAACGGTCCCTTTAAAAAGAATGTAAAAGGTGTGTCAATGTTTTCCAAGTTCAACTGAAGCAGTGCAGTTTTTTAGGGTAATAGTTTTCTATTTTCTCAGTAAGAGACTGATTTACACCTTGAATATCATACTCAACAAAGATCCTTATTAGAATATTATGCATTTGTCACATTCATTTTCCTCCAATATCCATGTATACGTATACATGTATGTATACATATTACTCCAGATACCACAGCCAGACAAAGATACCACAAGAAAAGATTACTACAGGCTAATACCCTGGATAAATATAGATGTAAAAATGTTCAACAAAATATGGGGACTCTGAATCCAGTAACACATTGAAAAGATTATACACCATGACCAAGTGGGATTTATCCCTGAAATGTAAGGATGGTTCAATATATGAAAATAAGTTAATGTAGTACAGTTAACAGTGTAAATTATAAAATGTGCATGATTGTCTCAGTTGCAGAAAGTGCCTTTGAGAAAATTTAGCATCCTCTCATGATAAAAACTCTCAACAAACTAGGATAGAAGGCACATATCTCAACACAATAAGGCCATGTAGAAGAAAAGCCCACACTTAACATCCTGCTCAACAGTGAAAACCTGAAAGTTTTCCTCTATGATCAAGAACAGGGTATTTACTTCACCACTTTCATTGAACATAATACTAGAAGCCTTAGCAGCACTTGGCAAGAAACAGAAGTAAAAGGCATGTAAATTGGGACTGGGAGGTAAAATTGTCTCTTTTTGCAAATGACATGGCCTTGTATATAGAAAACCTTAAAGATATCACACACACACACACACACACATACACACACACACACGTTAGAACTAATATCTTTGGCAAAACTAGCTGCATAAATTTTGATTGATGCCAAACATTATGAATTGGCCTTCTTGGGAGTTGGATATTTTAAATCCCTACAAATTTTCAAGATCTTCATTTGGGGACTCACTTAAGTCACTGGGAAGAAGTTCAATCCTTATAGGTCTTGCTTTTTATCTTGCGAAGGCAGAAGCTATCCAGCACTTAGCCTAGAGTTATATTCTCCTCATTCTGACACAAAAACTTCTGTGTCCTCTACTCATTGCCCCTTGCATCATGAAGGTTTTGAATCTGTTTGAACAGGCATTTGTCCCAGACCTGATTTAGCACTAGGCACAGTTACCTCTAATGACATTGTCTAACGTTGTTCTTTCTCGGGCCTTCTATAATCGCAGATGAATGACCTGATGTACTCAACTGAACCCTTGAGAGTTCTCTGCAGATTTCCAGAGTTCTCTCTCTGTGTAGGTATCTTCTCTTTATTCTGAGAACACTAGCCACCTTTTTTATTTCTGGATTCTTAGCTCTGTCTGCTCAACTCGGGAAGTCAGTGAGCTATACCTTGGAGGTTGCCTCTCTGCCACTGCCTGAAAATTCATGATGTTAAGCCAGGACAATGGCAGAGCTCATTTGTTTTTCACCTATAAGGGCTTATTTTCCTTTGTTGCCAGATACTCAGTGTCTGGCAAACTATTTAATTTGGGGTTGTTTCAAGTGGTGGCGTTAATCTGCCCCCTGTTAAATTCCACTGTGGCCAGAAATAGAAATCCCAATGTATTTTTTAAAAGAAGGAAAGGATCTGGAGTAATACTGTTATAGACCTGAAGGGAAATCAGTCTCAATTATATTGCATAGTATATATTGGTAACATTTTTGCCTTAATAACTTAATAGTTTGAACATCCAGGCTGTTATGCGCAGCATGAAGTCTCTTGGAGTGCTTTTCTGAAGCAACCACTTTGAAGCCGTGGCACTTTGAATCTGTCTGTGGCACCTCTCCAAGTTTGGAGGGAGGGAGGACATGCAGGAAGGGAGAGGGGAGAGTATGATATCAGCAGGTACTGAAAGCCTGTGGGTGGGATGAAAACCATGAAAACCGGTCACGAGGAACAATAGCACGAAGCAGAAACTAGAGAGATTTGCTGTCCAATATGGTAGACCTCAGCCAGATAATAGCTAATTATCAGCCAGATAATAGCTAATGAGCACTTGATATTTGACTAATCACGAATGAATGTGCTGTAAGTGTAAACTATATGCCAGGTTCTAAAAGCCAGAATGAAAAATCTTTTTTTTTTTTTTTCATCATGATGAAGGTACTCTTTAAACTCCATCACCTATGTAACCCATCCCCCACCCACCTCCCCTTTGGTAACCATCAGTTTGTTCTCTATAGTTGAGAATCTGTTTCTTGGTTGGTCTCTTTCTCTTTTTTCTTTCCTTTCCTCATTTGTTTCTTAAATTCCACAAATGAATGAGATCATATGGTATTTGACTTTCTCTGACTAGCTTACTCTGCTTAGCATTATACTCTTCTAGCTCTATCCATGTTGTTGCAAGTGGCAAGATTTCATTTTTCTTTTTAAGATTTTATTTATTTATTTGACAGAGATCACAAGCAGATAGAGAGAGAGGAGGAAGCAGGTTTCCCGCTGAGCAGAGAGCCCGATGCGGGGTTCGATCCCAGGACCCTGGAACCATGACCCGAGCTGGAGGCAGAGGCTTTAACCCACTGAGCAACCCAGGTGCCCCAAGATTTCATTTTTGAATGGCTGAGTAATACTCCATTGTATCTATATAAACTGCTTCTTCTGTATCCATTCATCTATTGATGGACACCTGGGCTGCTTCATGGTTTGGCTATTGTAAATAATGCTGCAATAAACATGAGATGTATATATCCCCTTGGATTAGTGTTTTTGTATTTGGGGCGTAAATACCCAGTACTGCAATTGCTGGATCATAGGGTAGTTTTATTTTTAATTTTTTGAGAAATCGCCCATACTCTTTTCCACAGAGATCATACCAGTTTGCATTCCCACCAATCAAGAAAGAAAGTTCATTTTTCTCCACATCCTCACCAACATCTGTTGTTTCTTATGTTTTTATTTTACTCATTCTAATGAGTGTGACAATCAAGAAAGAAAGTTCATTTTTCTCCACATCCTCACCAACATCTGTTGTTTCTTATGTTTTTATTTTACTCATTCTAATGAGTGTGAGGTGATATCTCATTGTGGCTTTGATTTGCATTTCCCTGATGATGAGTGATATTGAGCATCTTTTCATGTGTCTGCTCATCATTTGTGTGTCTTCTTTGGGAAAAAAATGTCTGTTCGTATCTTCCACCCATTTTGAGTTGGATTATTCATTTTTGGGGTTGACTTGTATCAGTTCTTTATATATTTTGAATACTAACCTTTATCAGATGTATCATTTGCAAATATCTTTTCCATTTCAGTAGGTTGCCTTTTCATTTTGTTGATTGTTTTCTTCACTGTGCCAGAAGCTTTTTATTTTGACATAGTCTTGACAATTTGTTTTTGCTTCTGTTTCCTTTGCCTCAGGAGACATTTTTAGAAAAATGTTGCTAAGGCTGATGTTAGAGAAATTACTGTCTGTGTCTTTTCAAGGGTTTTTATGCTTTCAGGTCTCATGTTTAGGTCTTTAATCATTTGGAGTTTATTTTTGTGTGTGGTGAAAGAAAGTGGTCCATTTTCATTATTTTACATATTGCTGTCCAGTTTTTAAAACACCAAATAAGAAGAGACTGTCTTTTACCATTGCATGTTCATTCCCCCTTTGTCGAAGATCAACTTACCATATACTCATGGGTTTATTTCTGGGTTTTCTTTTCTATTCTATTCGCTTGATCTGTTTCTTTGCCAGTACAATACTGCTTTCATTACTACCACTTTGTAATATATTTGAAATCTGGTTTTTTGTGTTTTCTTTTGTTTTGTTTTTTGTGTTTTTTGTGTTTTCTTTTGTTTTGTTTTTTCTCTTTAATGATTGCTTTGGCTATTTGGGGTCTTTTTTAGTTCCATACAAATTTTAGGGTTCTTTGTTCTAGTTCTGTAAAAAAAACAATAAAATGCTGTTGTTATGTTGATAGGGATTGAATCAAATGTGTAGACTGCTTTGGGTGTTATAGGCATTTTAACAATATTTGCTGTTCCAACCCATGAGCATGGAATATCTTTCCATTTCTTTGTGCCATTTGAATTTCTTTCATCAGTCTTTTACTGTTTTCAGAGTACAGGCTAGTTATCTCTTAGGTTAGGTTTATTCCTAGGTATCTTATTGTTTTGGGTGCAAGTGTAAAGGGAATCATTTTCTTAATTTCACTTTCTGCTGCTTCATTATTTGTGAATAGGAATGCAAAAGATCTCCGTACACTGATTTTGTATCCTGTGCCTTTACTGAATTTATTTATCAGTTTTAGCAGTTTTTTGGTGGAGTCTTTCAGGTTTTCTATTTGTAAAATCCTGTCATCTACAAATAGTGTGAGTTTTACTTCTTCCTCACCAACTTAGATGACTTTATTTCTTTATTTTGTATAATTGCTATGGCTAGAACTTCCAGTACAATGTTGAATGAAAGTGGGAAGAGTGTACATCTATTTTAGGGTAAAAAAAATGCTTTTTCCAGATATGTAGATGGCAATTTAGCATTTAACAAATCATATATCATGAACCAAGTTCTAAAGAGAAAAAAATGTACTTCAAGTCAGAAAATGAATTGAAAAGTGTCATTATGCAGAGAAAATATATTATTATGCCAAAATATGTCATGAGGCAAAATCAAATGTGATGCATTTCAAATGTTGGAAACATTATATTTTGGAAATATATTTCTCCAATAAAGATATTTATTTATTTTTTTTTAGAATGGACATTCATATCTTATTCCTAACCTTTGGGGGAAAGCTCTCAGTTTTTCACTATTAAGTATGATGTTGGCTGTGGGTTTTTCTTTCTCTTATTTTTTTAAAGATTTTATTTATTTATTTATCAGAGAGAGAGAGGGAGCACAAGCAGAGGAGTGGCAGGCAAAGCAGGCAGAGGGAGAAGCAGGTGCCCACTGAGCAAGGACCTTGATGCAGGACTGGATCCCTGGATCCTGGGATCATGAACTGAGCTGAAGACAGATGTTTAACCAAATGAGCTACCCAGGTGCCCCTCAGCTGTGGGTTTCATATAAGGCCATTACTATGTTGAGATATCCCCTCTAGACACACTTTGTAGAGGGTTTTTATCATGAATTCATGTAGTAATTTGTTGAATTTTTTTTTCTGCATCCATTGAAATGATCATATGGTTTTTATCCTTTCTCTTACTGATGTGATATATCACATTGATTGATTTGAAAATACTGGACTACCCTTGCATCCCAGGAATAAATCCCATTTGATCATGGTGTATGATTTTTTTTAATGTATTGATGGATTTGGTTTGCTAATATTTTGTTTAGAATTTTTGCATCTATATTCATGAGAGATATCAGCCTATAATTTTCTTTTTTTGTGTGATGTCTCTATCGGGTATTGGTATCAGGGTGATAGTGGCCTCAGAGTAAATTTGAAAGTTTTCCTTCCTGTCCTGTTTTGTTTTTGTTTTTTGTTTTTGTTTTTATGTTTGTGTGTGTGTGTGTGTGTGTTTTAATAGTTTGAGAAGAATAGATATTAACTCTTCTTTAAATATTTGGTAGAGGGGTGCCTGGGTGGCTCAGTGGGTTAAAGCCTCTGCCTTCAGCTAGGGTCATGATCCCAGGGTCCTGGGATCGAGCCCCGCGTTGGGCTCTCTGCTCGGCGGGGAGCCTGCCTCCCCCTCTCTCTCTGCCTGCCTCTCTGCCTACTTGTGATTTCTGTCTGTCAAATAAATAAATTTTAAAAAAAAACCTTTAAATATTTGGTAGAATTTACCTGTGAAGGTATCTGGTTCTTGACTTTGTTTTTTTGGGAATTTTTTTATTACTGATTCACTTCCTTTGCTAATAAGGGATCTGTTCAAATTTTCTCTCTTCCTGCTTTAGTTTTAGTAGATTATATGTTTCTAGGAATTAATCCATTTCTTCTAGGTTATCCAATTGTTTGGCATATAAGTTTTCATAATATTCTCTTACAGTTCTTTGTATTGTGGTGGTATTGTTGGTTTTGTTTGTTTTAATGAGTCTGACTAGAGATTTATCAGTTTTGTTGCTCTTTTCAAATACCAGCTCCTGGTTTCATTGATTTGTTCTATTGGGTATTTTTTTTTTTTTTTAGCTCCTATATCACTTATTTCTGCAAAAATCTTTATTATTTAAAAAAAAATCTTTATTATTTTCTTCCATTTGCTAGGTTTGGGTTTTGTTTGTTTTTCTTTTTCTAGCTCCTTTAGGTGTTAAATAGTTTGAGATTATTTTTGCTTCTTGAGATAGGCCTGTATTGCTATAAACTTCCCTTTCAGAACCACTTTTGCTACATTCCCAAATTTTTGGATTGTTATGTTTTCATTTTCCTTTCTTTCTGGTCTCTTCTTTAATTTCTTGGTTGGCCCAGTCATTGATTAGTAGCATGTTATTTAACCTCTACTTTTTTGTGTCCTTTCCAGATTTTTTTTGTGATCACTTTAGTTTCATAGCATTGTGGTCAGAAAAAAAAAATATGCATGGTATAACTTCTTTTTTTTTTTAAATTTGTTGAGACTCATTTGGTGGCCCAGCATGTGAAAAATATCTTGTTAACCATGTATATTGATAAATTATATTTTGCATATACTTGGACTAAATAAAATGATTATGGAATTTAATTTTACCAGCTTTTACCACTTCTATAGTGTAGCTACTATAAAATATAAAATCATGTATGTCACTTGGCATTCTGGCTCACATTGTATTTTGGTTAGCACTTTTATAAAGTGTTATTTTTAATATGTTTAGTTCAGAGAATCTGGTATGATAGGTGGGTTCTTCCTCAATAAAATGACATAAGTGCCCCCCAAAAGAAAAGCATGAGTATAGTTTTAAGGTTTTCCCTGCTGTATTGAAACTATTTATATGCCCAAGTAAAGAATATATATCACAGAATGTTGACCCTCATCACATCAGCCTTGTTATTTAGGAGCATGAAAAAGACAGAAGTCCTGTCCTGGGATTTTCAGCAGGTTTCTGGGCCAAGACAAAAATAAGAACAGGGGGCACCTGGGTGGCTCAGTGGGTTAAAGCCGCTGCCTTCAGCTCAGGTCATGATCCCAGGGTCCTGGGATTGAGCCCCACATTGGGCTCTCTGCTCAGCAGGAAGCCTGCTTCCTCCTCTCTCTCTCTCTGCCTGCCTCTCAGCCTACTTGTGATCTCTTGTCTGTCAAATAAATAAAATAAAATCTTTAAAAATAAAAAAAGAACAGGAAAGTAAGGGATTTAAACATTCTAGTGTTTCCCAAAGTGATCTCTTCTTGGCTTTTTCATTTTTTTTTTCATCCTCAGTATTTGTTCAGTTTAGAAGAATGTCTTTATAATTATAGTATCAGCCTAACTTAAAGTAGGACTCCTAAGGGTAGATATTTTCTTGGTCTTCTACATTCTTCAAAAACTACATGCATGAATGATATTTTTCAAGCAAAATAATGTAGCCCTGACCATGGAGCTAGGCAATTTTTCATATCCCACCTAATTTCAAGATCACACTGTCTGGGAATCTGGGGAATATATTTTATAGTCATAACATCATAACTGTGAAATATGAATTGTTAAAACATGAGAAGACCCCGGAGAACCTCGATTATTAGTGGTAGAAAAAAATAATAAGATTATTGAGCTGGTGTTAATCTGAATGTGATTAGATACAATGTCTTCATGTCACCTCTGAGTAAGGAACCTTTTCATAATGAACTGGAAGTCAAGCTAACCAAGTGAAGGGATTTCCTGCTTGAAAAATTTACTCCCTGAGCATCATCTACTTATGTTGAAATCTGAGAATTCTCAGGAGTTTAGGACAGCCACTCTGTCCTAGAGTGAGGACTTACGAGGGTTTTTTTTTTTAATCTGTTTTAATATTCATACATGTTTTATTTACATAATTTATACAATTGTTGACAAATTACTTACTCAAATTACTAAAGCAGGTCTATGCTGTTTTCCTTACTGATGCTCCCATATGGTCTGCAAAATTTATAGTCCTCCCTATCCTATTTTCAAACTTTTAATTCTATTCAAAAAGCAATTAGTAAATGTTTAGCCTGCACCTAATACTACACTAAGAGCTCTGAGGGATATAGGGAAGTAGAACGAAATGTTCTTGTTCTCTCAACGCTTGCATTTTCCTTGAGGAAAGAAAACATGTTTTAATGGAAATACAGCCATGAAATACGTAACTAAGTGAGGCAATTAAGGAGCACACTAAAAAAGTTTTTAATAAAATGATAAATATTAAAAGTGTTACAAATTTTCAGGGAAAAAAATATGAAAATTATCCACTGAAGAACCTGGTCTTGAGTCTGGGCTGCTGACAGATGCTTTGACTTGAGCAGGTAAAGCAGCAAAACCCTCAAGTCAGCACACATGATACTTCTACTCTTCTTCCTCATATGGCACACACAGAATATCTGGAAACTTCCTAGTGCAAACTGAGAAAGCATTCAAGGGCCAGAGGTAACCACCCAAGGCATCGCATTTTCCCTTGCCCTGTCCAGGTACACCCCAGCCTAAAGGTTTCCGTCTGGGCACAATTAAACCTATTTGGAACATATTTGTTGGAAATGGCCAATATATAAAATAATACTTTCCTGAGGCATTCCTTCCAAAGGCATCCTGCTTTTTAGTTTTTTGTTTTGTTTTGTTTTGTTTTGTTTTACTGTGGGATTACACCATGGGACCAGACAGCAGCAATCTAGAAGCAGAATCAAAGCCATGAAGGCTTGGAGTGTGAGAACTGAACAAAAAAAGATATCTTACACTACATGGCATCTGGCTAACTAAACTACATCCCCCTCTTAAGGAGTTTGTAGTGAGACTTCTAGAGAATAGTTACAATGAAATTTTTAAAACTTGAAGGGTCTTTCAGAGTAAAAGAAGTACAATTTATGAGGGAGCAGAAAACATGGGTAAAGAGAAGCCATGAGAGAGACACATATCAAAACTGAATAGGGAAACAAATGAGTATAAAAGCATCTGAAAAGGGCAGACTACCTTAAGAATAGAACACAGGGGTGCCTGGGTGGCTCAGTCAGTTAAATGACGGCCTTTGGCTCAGGTCATGATCTCGGGGTGTTGGGATCGAGTCCTGTGTCAGGCTCCCTGCTCAGCTGGAAGTCTGTTCCTCCCTCTGATCCTCTCTCCTTTCATGCTCTCTCATTCTGTCTCTCAAATAAATAAAATCTTAAAAAAAAAAAAAAAAAAGACTAGGACACCTTTCCTTGAGAAGGAAAGAATGAGTCCTCATTCTAAGACACCCCTATTAGTCACTGCTCTTGAGGCTATCAGTCCACAAGAGTTGATGTTGGACCCTGGTAGGCCATGCTGTTTCCGCACAGTCTCAGGGGCCCTGGTCACAGCTTTCACTCTTCTTCCTCACCTCCCTGTGTATCAAACCTGAGTTTATTTCTGTCCTGCCACCTGCGAAACTGTTATTCACAGCCCATCAAGCAATGCAAAAGCCACCTTCTCCACAGCCCCCTTCAGTGCTCACTGCAATGCCAGGAACATGGTGAAGCTCTTCTGCTCTGATGGGAGGCTGCTTTCTCAAGGATCATCCTGTCAGTTGGATAATAGTCCTTGGAATGCTACTGCAGAAAGGCCAGTGGGTAACTGTAAAGCATTTTGTCAGGTGTGCATTCTACAAAGAAGTATTCCATTTCCATTTTCTTCTTTATAAATATCTTACTTTAGAAATTTTTCAAAGTTTTTAGACATACCACCTAACATTTTTGTCCCATCAAACACATATATATATATAACCTAGGCACAGCCAGCTCCGTTTCTGAATACCTCTTATTGTTTCCCCAAATACTACTGTGGTAAATAGCAAGAATGGCCATAAATTCATTCCATCCCTCGATGCATGTCCCTATGAAATATAAGTTGGTGCCAACTTCCACCAAGAGATTAAGTCTCTTTCTGAACCCTTTAGGCTTAAAAGAGAGCAAGCCAGATGGAGCAAATGTTGAGTCATGTGCCTTGCTCCAGTAAATGGGCATTAACAGACGGGATGTGAGATAAGGCTTGAAATGTTCTTGTGCTTTGGGACATACCCTTTCTTGCAACTCATTGGAGCCCTGAGCTTGCTGCATGGAAAAAATCCAAACACACCTACTAGAGATCAGACCACACCAAACAGAGACCAGCCTGCCCAGTTGAAATCTTTTCAACTCTTCAGCTCCATGTGCAAGACTAGCTTAATCCATGTAGCCCGAGATGAGCTGAATCAGACAAGAAGAACGACCCAACCAGGCCAAAGAATTGTGAGAATGAATAAAGATGTGTTACTTTGAACCACGGGTCAAGAAACTTTTTCTGTGAAGGGCCATACAGAAAATATTTTTGATTTTGAGAGTCATTCGATCTCTGCTTCAACTATTCAGCTCTATAGCTGTAGCAAGAGAACAGCAACAGACAATAGATAAATGAATGGGTATAACTGTGTGCCAATAAAATATTATTTAAACTTAATTTACAATCTTAGTAAATGTATTATTGCCATAGTTTTCTGACCCCTGTTTTAAACCAGCAAGTTTTAGGGTATTCTGTTACATAGCAAAAGGTAAAATATACACTGATTTTATTATGGTTTTCTTTCCACCTTCCCAATCTAGTTTACTGCTCCTACTTGACCTTTAGGATCCAGGAGAAGCATCATCTCAGAAAACCTAAAGGCATTGGTTTTGGAATCAGACCAACATGAATTTGAATCTTGACGCTACCACTTAACTGCATGTTTGAGACTTGGGGAAAGTTATCCTGTCTGAGCTTTAGTTTATTCAAGATAAAATATGCCTGGCATCAAAGGTAATTATAATACAGTTAAATATTATGTTATTCTCTCCTTATTACCCTCACTCCCGGTTTAGAATAGATGTTCTGCACTCTCCTGGTATCTTGTATGTACTCCTATAATACCATCCACTATGCTGCATATTAATTGTTCAGTTTTCCTTGTCATTATTAGGCACAAATGCATTAAGTCATCATTAAGGAGAATGCTTCTTCCTTCCTCTGATAATCCTTTCCAAGAGGACACTCAGTTGCCACCTCACTTCTGGCCTCTCTCTACCATTTTACTGAACCCAAGATACTGACTTCAGTTCTGACTTTGTTCCTCTTGGAGAAGTAAATGTCCTTTGAGAGCACACTCCTTCTTCTGCTCCCTTGGGGAACATCATCACAAATGCAGAGGCCCAATCCTGTGGTCCATGATCGAGTTAGTACATCTGTTTGGGATTCAGTGTCAGGTATTAGGACGACCCATTGGGCTCTCGCATTAAGCCATATCCTTCAGCCTTTGTCTGTCACTAATAAAGGTTTAATTTAGACCTTTGTCTCCTTGGTTCTCTGTCATATTTCTAAACTGGTTCATAGCTCACTCAGGGGACAGAGATCATTCTTATTAGGTATCATCAAGATTGAAACATATATAAAATACACTTAAAATTGTTCTTAGAAAATAGTGAGCAATTCCTATAAGGAACAGGGTAGTGTTTCTTCTTAATCCTAGCCAAATAAAGAGGTTCCCAGGAATCAAATTATAAATACTGAGGTTTGCAAGAAAGAACATGGACATTTCACCTTCTTCTAACTACTTGCTGAAACGCAGAAATGTGAATGCCAGCTGTATGCATCTCAACTGACCGAGCGCAAGAAACCTTTTGGAGACTCTGGCATTGTCCTTAAGATCTTTTCAGTGGCAGAGACTTCCCTGGCAGTTCATGGGTCGGCCACATCTCAGATGTGGGGGGTTCTGCGGGCTAAATGGGACTATAGCAGGGTTCCAAGGTTTGGCCTCTTGCCCAACAGAAAGAAGTCATAGGGCATAGCTAGGGGAAGAGGACTTAGCAAGGAGCATGAAGGCAGCTAGAGAAATATTCATGAAACTGGTCAGGGAGCAAAACCCTGAGAAGGAGGATTTCCAAACGAATCCCAAGCCTCCATTTGATGCCCATTTTGATGTAATGACAGAGTCCTTCTTGCCAAAGTCAGCAACAGCTGAGGAAGCAGGCTCATTTTCTTGTTTTTCTCTCATCTTTCTGTCACAAATCTATATTCCACTTGAGATCAAAGGGGAAGATCTAAGAGGAAGTAGAACATGGATAATAAAAGAACAAGTCAACTGACTCTTTTTCCCTCTAAACTTCAGACCAGGAATTATTTGGAGAAAAGGAGAAACTTAAGTTTAAAATATTGGTTTAAACTCGAGTATCCTGGGGGCACCTGGATGGCTCAGTCGGTTAAGCATCTGTCATTGGCTCAGGTCGTGATCTCGGGGTCCTGGGACACAGCTCTGGGTCAGGCTCCCTCCTCAGTGGGGAGCCGGCTTGTCCCTCCCGCTCTGCCCCTCCACCCCTGAGCCCCCTCTCTGTCCTCCCACTCCTGCTCCTGTTTGTGCTCTCTCCTCTCTCTCAAATGAATAAATAAAAAATCTTTAAGCTGGAGTATATTGTATAGCAACTGATGTAGATATCATCCATACAGCTGAAAGAGACACAGAATGGAACACAAAAAGAATTAATCTGTTTCCTGGTTTTGTCCTTCTCTGTAGAGTCCATTCAATAATCAATCTATATGTGCATACAAACATTAATTACTGAAGTGTCTCTTTAAGTTACATTACTTTGTTGACAGTATAGCAGAACAATAAACACATTGCCAACTCCCTTCCTAGCAGAGAGAAAGATTAGAACTGATTATGATAGGTCAGTAAAATTAGGTTATTTAGTCTTATGCAGATCATAAAAAATAATTTTTAATTTCTGTTCTGCAAATACCAAGATTATTTGATCTTACCACAAAACTAGGTCTAAGTCAGCATGCTAACCAAAAAGGCAGCAGTGTTTATAGGTTTCAAAAAAATACAAAGAATATATGCCCTCAGAATATGGATGAGAACAAAAATTTAGTATAGCCTTCTAGTCTGCAGAAATAATAGTTAGATCGCCCTCTTGCAGCATGCTATGTTCTTTTAAAAATACGGGTTCTCTAGTTAAATAGTTGTTTCTAATCTGCACTTTTATTCTTAAAAGATTTTGCAGCCAATTTTGTTTACTTCTTCATTTATTGTACACTTCTATAGCACTGCTGGGTTAAACTTTTCATCACAATATTTTATCACTGCATTTCCATTTAATACAAAGCCATATGACTGCTGAAAAGGTCTACAATAATTTAAGTGTCCCTAAGCACACCATTTCTCTGACTACATGCATTTTTTATACCCTAACTCTTATTGTAATGCTTATGATCAATAAAGATGCTTGCTCAGAAGTAGAATAAATTTGTGAACTATTAATATTTAATGTCCCAGGACTTAAATCATTGTCCACTCTTACCTAAAGAAAATTATTTTATATTCTTAGCGGTGGTTTATGGAAACAGAGAAAGAAAAATCAACAAAATCATTCCTGTTTGTAGCAGTTTTAGAAAAATGGTGTTTTCCGTATATATGGATATAACTAACTTTTATCCTGTTTATTGCTGCTGAATGTTCATTTGCAGGAAATCTGTATAAGATTTGGATATCTTTCAATAAATGTTGCACCTGGATTCTCATTTCCAAATGTTCAAGGAGTTAGCTAATTTAAGTAAAATAATAATAATTTGATAGGAGGATATAAGGAAATACATAGGATCAATAAATGGAAATGCCAGAGAATAGAGCCCAGAAGTTGCTAAAAAACAAAAACACCTAACACAAGATAGGCATACAATAGATATATACTAGATGAATTAATGCACAAATAATTCAATAAATTTAAATTTTGCTTATACCGTACTTATAGAGGACTCTGATTTAGACCTGAAGCAAATAGGATTAGAGGAACAGTGCAGAGTATCCATATTAAATATATACCTCCTTAAATTAGTAGAATATATTCCATTATCTGGGAATACAAGTGGAGATGTCAAACAGGCAGGCTTGAGGAGAGAGTGATCCATGCTGGAAATGTATCCTTGGGAGTTTTTAGTGAGCACACATAGTCATGGGACTGGTGAAATCACTAAGGAAGTGAGAGTAGACAGATACCAGTAGAGGTCATGGAGCAGGGCTGGAGCACAGTATTGTGAGAAATCAGACTTAAGAGGAAGGACCAGCCAAGGAGATGAGGGAAAGGCCAATGGGCTGCCAACAGCCCATTGGCAAATGAGGTCCTAGAGGCCCAAATGGATGAGAGTCTTAGACTTACCTAACAAAGTCTCACAAACTGGTTAGCTTCAAACAACAGAAATTTATTCTCTCACAGTTTTGGAGATTGTAAGTCTGAAATGAAGCTGGTTTGACAGGTCTCCATTTGCCTTAGAGTCCCTGGGGGTGGGGGGGATCCTAGCATGTTTTTTCCAGCTTCTGGAGGTTGCCAACAATGCTTGGCTTCTTTAGCTTGCATTCCGTCCCAATTTCTCCAGTTGTTCCAGTATTCTTATGGCCATCTTACGGTTGTGTGGGTCTCTGTGTATGTCTTTCCTCTTCCTAGAAAGACACCAGGTATTCTATTAAGGCCCACCCTAATCTAGTATAGCCTCATTTTAACTAATTACACATGCAAATACCTTATTTCCAAACAAGTTCATATTCTGAGGTTCTGAGTGAACATAAACTTTTGGAGGACAGTATTCAACCCCTACACCAAGTGAAAAAGTGTCTAAGGAGGTGGGAGTGACAGACTTTGCCAAATGATGCTGATAGTTCAAAATTGAGGAGGACCGAGATTAGGTTTGGTCACTAAAAATAGCCACATAGGGGTCACTGGACTCCCAACAGGGTGATTTCATATGGTGGGCAGGAGCTGGGACATACACCTGACTAGGTGCACTCTAAAGAGAATAGAGAGGAAAAGAATTAGAAACTCTGAGTATACATGACTCTTCCAAGGGTTTTACAATGAACAGTAGACCGAAAGTGAAATGGGGGAGGATCAGAATATGTGGATGAGAGAAATAATTCACTCCTGTATGTTTATTAGGATAAAAAGTGAGGGAGAATAACCGTGCTGGTATACCGGCATGCTTCCTCTTCATATAATGAATACATATTAATTAATGTATATGAATATAATATAATGAATGAATGAATATATAATTCATATAGCATCTTCAGACAAATAAAAAGCACACTCCTCCTATTCTGACTTTTAATCTGCCTTCCCTTGATCCTGAAGGAATCTAACTCCCTTTATGGATCTGGAAGCAAGGAGGGCTGTTTAGAGTGAGGCTGTGGGTAACTGACAGCCCCTTGACATCATCCTTAAATTCTGCAGTGTAGGCAAACCAGCTCCAAATGTCAGGAGACCTCAGGGTTCACACCAGGGAATGGCCATCTTCTTTATGACTGACAAAGTAAATCTTGCATCCCTGGTAGCTAAAGTCTGATAGAACTAAGAATCAGATTCAGAGTTTGATTCTGCAAGTGATCCTGGATTACTAGTTTACATCCACAGCTTCTCCCAGCTCTCAAGATTAAAGATAATGCATTGGTTAAGAAGAAGTTAAACCCTCTGGAAAATTTCTTAGATGGAATTCATAAGAAAATATCTCTGATAATAGTCTGTTTATACTGTAAATAACAAAAATACAAACAGGAGATCCACATATACTCAGAAATTAGTAGGCCCATTTCTTAGCAGTAAATGGGTGAAAAAGAAAGCATAATGAAATTTAGAAATCATTTGAGTAAATACTTAAATACTGCATTATCAAGTAATATGAAAAGCAACTAACCAGTTCTTAAAGGGAAACTTAATAATGTAAAGGCATGTAGTAGGAAAGAAGATAGGTTAAAAATGAATAAACCAAGCATCCAGTGTAAGATATTAGAAAAATAAACACAGTAATTTCAGAGTAAAAGGATGTAAGTATTAAAGATAAGAGCAGAAACTAATAAAATTTTTAAAAACACATAATGAATGAGCCCCCAACTATGTATATGTATAAACTGTGCTCAGCATTAACACAATATAAATAGGATATATTATAAAGCCACAGTGAGCCCATATCAGGAATACAAAGTTGGTTTAACATTAAAAAGGTAACCAGTGTAATTTGACACATTAATATTAAAGGGAGTAATTAAATGATTATTTCAATATAAGCAGAAGTTTTGACAAAATTGACAGTCATTCATTATTAACACAAAAGACAAGCAAGGTGAAAAAAATTTAACCCACTAGGAATAGGAAGAGACCCTTTTATTCTGTTTAATGTCATTTACTAAGCCTACACAAACACACATGGACAAGTATACACACACACATATATGTAGTTAGTTTTCAATATCTGTAGTAGTTATGTGCTATAAAGTCACGGCAAATGCTAAGCTAGTGAACACTGAACTATTGCTCCTAAGGGAAATACAAGGTTTGTTTCTGCAGCCTCACTTCATAACATTTTCATCAAAGCATTGTGTGTTTCAGTTTAAGGACAACCTTATAAATATATACGGTTGAATCATTAACATTGAAGTTACAGATAACAGCACTATAACTCATGCCTGAAAGACGTTTACCAAATTACATATATTTTCTCTGTACATGTAATGTACAGATGTATTCTGCAAAGTAATACATGTGTTAAAGAACATTAAATAGCACATCAGCACTATATTTGGGAGCTATATTAAATAGTAAAATTACCAATGAAATTCACAAAAATGCTAGAAACGTGATACCAAATTGACTGTGAAAAGGGCATTGTTTACAATAGGAGAGCTAAAGTAGGTCGAAATCACCTCATTCGGCCTCTGCTGGGAACCTGCATGCTGGGTAACAAGTTTTTCACCACTCTGCACATTTCTGGGAATAACTGTCAAAGTGCAGCGAATATTGATTTAGGGATTACAAATAAATTTTAGGGCTTAAGCAAATTCGCAGATACAGAACCTGCAAATAATGAAGAACAGCTATATATGTAAACACACATATGTAGAAATATCATACAATGTTGAAGTAATGAAAACTTTCTCTCTGAGATGAGGAATAAGACTAGCTATCAACCATAGCTCTTCAACATTGTCACAATCCTAACTAGTACATTAAGTAAAATTTAAGTCATAATTGGAAATAAATAAAAAGCCAATATTCATATAATATGATGATACATTTTGAAGTCCAAACATTATCTAAATTAGATTTATTAAGTTTCCTAGATTAAATACATTAACCCATTTTATTTTATAAATAAAAAAGTGTTTAAAATGCAATTTTAAATAGATATTATTTATAATACCATCAATGATATCACATTCTGAGAACTAAATCTAACAAAAGATATGCAAAGTCTTCTTTGGACTAATCTATAAAAATGAAGTGAGGAAAATTAAATGATGTACTTATGAAAAGAAGAGGACTCAATATTATAAAATAGCAATTATCTCTAAATTGACCTAGATATTCAGTATGAACTCAATGCAGAGCCCAGCAGAGATTTTACAGTGGAAATGAACAATTACTCATAAATGTATATATAGTGCTAAACGGTCCCAAAAGAGTAAAGACTCAAAGAAAAACAAAAAGGAAGTACCTGCTTTCTTAAACATAGCAATTTATTAGAAAGTTATAGTAACATCTGCATCTTTGGGGTAAATACCCAGTAGTGCAATTGCAGGGTCAAAGATACAGATGAGGTGAAAAGAAGGGCCATCTCTTCCCCAATGTTCATAGCAGCAATGACCGTAGTTGCCAAACTGTGGAAAGAGCCAAGATGCCCTTCAACACATGAATGGATAATGAAGATATGGTCCATATATACACTGGAGTATTATGCCTCCATCAGAAAGGATGAATACCCAACTTTTATATCAATATGGACAGGACTGGAGGAGATTATGCTGAGTGAAATAAGTCAGGCAGCGACAGTCAATTATCATATGGTTTCACTTACTTGTGGAGCATAAGGAATAAAACGGAGAACATTGAGAGATGGAGAGGAGAAAGGAGTTGGAGGAAATGGTGGGGGGGGGGTGAACCATGAGAGATTGTGGACTCTGAGAAAAAAACTGAGGGTTTTGGAGGGGTTGGCTGAGCCTGGTGGTGGGTATTAAGGAGGGCACGTGTTACATGGAGCAATGAGTATGGTGCATAAACAATGAATCTTGGCACACTGAAAAGATAAAATAATTTTTTTAAAAAAATGGAAGTTATATCTTGATGAAATCCCAGTAGTTCATTTAGATATAACTTCCATTTAAAAAAAAAAATTTATTTTATCTTTTCAGTGTGCCAAGATTCATTGTTTATGCACCATACTCATTGCTCCATGTAACACGTGCCCTCCTTAATACCCACCACCAGGCTCAGAAGAATAAATGAAACAAAATGGGATTGGGAGGGAGACAAACCATAAGTGACTCTTAATCTCACAAAACAAACTGAGGGTTGCTGGGGGGAGGGGGTTTGGGAGAAGGGGGTGGGATTATGGACATTGGGGAGGGTATGTGATTTGGTGAGTGCTGTGAAGTGTGTAAACCTGGTGATTCACAGACCTGTACCCCTGGGGATAAAAATATATGTTTATAAAAAATAAAAAATTAAAATAATTAAAAAAAATGGAAGTTATAATAAACACAATAGAACTAAAGAAAAGATAGATGAATATACCAAAGGAACTGAATAGCAACCCCAGAAATGTAACACACATATATGGACTTTTAAAGCTGGCACTACAGAAGGCAAGAAAGTAGTGGCACTTTTAATGAAGAACCTGGGACAACTGGAAGTCAAATGGTAAAATACTTTTGGATTCTTCTTCATGTAAAAATAAAAACCAAATTGACATTAGCCTTAAATATGAAAGGAAAATAATAAATATTTTAGAATATAGCAGAAAAGAAAAGCTCTATAACTGGAGTAGAACATGATTCATTAAACAAGACCTAAAAAACAGTAACTCTAAAGGAAATAAATTTTGAAAATGGATTACATTATAATTAAGACATTTTTCCATCAAAATAAATCACTTAGTAAAAATTGGAAGCCCCAGAATGGGATAGTTATTTGCAGCATATATAATATATGGAAGACTCATTTCCAGAATATATAAATATCCCCTACAGATCAATAAAAAGACAATCAGTAGTTCATGGAAGAGAAAATCCAAGTAGTCACAAAACATGTGCAAAAATGTTTGAGCACAATTATAATCAAAGAAATATAAATAAAACTATAAAGAAATAAAAGATTTTTAAAAATACAATAGCAAAAAAAAAACTATATAATCATGACATAACTGAGAAGCATGGCAATTCTAAATGTTGGGGAGGATTTTGAACAGTGGGAATATATATCTACTGCTGGTAAGAGTATAGATTGGTACAAATACTTTAGGAATAACACTTGGCAGTATTAAATAAACACAAATATTTGCATACATTATGCATACACATCCACTCTTAGGTTATAACCAATGGAAAAGTATGACTTTACTCAGGAATATATGATATAAATATATACATGTATATATGAATGTTCACAGAGGCATTGTTTATAATAATCCCAAACTGAAGCAACTCAAATGCAACTGTGTAAGGACATAAAATGTATGTGTTATACATTAAGGAAATATTGTGTGTTGTAATGAAAACAAGCTACACTAATAATATAATTGAATCTTAAGAAGACTCAAGGAGGAAAAGGCAAGCTCAATACAATCAATAGAATACAGTCTGTATCATTCCAAAATATATTATGTGTGCACATACACACACACGTATGTATGCATAATTGGAACTATAAAGGAAGGTAAGAAATCAAGTTTCATTGAGTCAAGACAGTGGTTACTTGGGCGCCTGGGTGGCTCAGTGGGCTAAGCCTCTGCCTTTGGCTCAGGTCACGATCTCAGGGTCCTGGGATCGAGCCCTGCATCAGGTTCTCTGCTAAGCAGGGAGTCTTCTTCCCCTTCTCCCTCTGCCTGCCTCTCTGCCTACTTGTGATCTCTCTCTGTCAGATAAATAAATAAAATCTTAAAAAAAAAAAAAAGACAGTGGTTACTGCTAGGGAAGGAGGAGCTATGATTTGGAAGAGAAATGCAGGAACATTTGAAGTTCTAGTTCTGTTCTGTCTTTTGAACAGAGTTAGATCATTTCGCTGTTCACTTGACAACTTGTTAAATTGTACTTGTTTTTGTCACATTTTCATATATGTGTTTTAATTCATAATACTTAGGAGTTAAAAACCTGGTATTTTGGAAAATAGGCTTTAAGTAGAATAGGCCTAGACATTTGGTGAAAGGGAACCTGAGGGTTACACGAACGCTATGACTTTGTATTTATTTCATCAGTGGCCTAATCGTGTAAATGCAGTGAACTATTATAAATTACACGCCTGCTCTAGTGAGTCCAGTGCTTGACCTCATTCAGTCATCAAAGGAGACATTAGCATTTCCATTTTACCAGTGGGCAGAAAAATGGAGTTCAGAAAAGTGAAGTGGTTTGTATAAATTCCCACAGGTAGTCAATGATGAACTGGGATTCTCATTCAGATGGTGTAACCACTGTCTAACATGTTTTCCTCTATCCCTCATGAGTGTCGTTGGTTTCTTATCTCCCTTGCCATTGCATTCTCCCCTTAAAGGTTTTTATTTATTGTTTGAACATTTTTGAGAACATTATGGTGTAAGAAAAGTGCTAATAGTAGCAACATAGTAAGGAGTCTTGAGTTACCGTTTGGTAATGAGTAGTCATTTTATTTGGCCTTTGCCTCTCTAAAGTGTTAAGATGCCATATGCTTCCTATGAGAAGGATAGGATGCTGAGGATTACACGAACACATGTACACAAACTTCCTTCACATCTAAGGAGAGAAAAAAGACTTTGTACATTAGTTTGCCAGTGACCTGTGAATGGCCTATTCTTTAGCATTAAAATGATCACTGTAAAAGCAAAGATAAGCTCTAAATCTATGTTGCATTTCCTTAGTCTCACTCATGAATGCACTAGAAAAAGAGAAATATCAAATATCAGAGCAGAAGAAGAGAAACCTTTTGGGGTGGTGAAGTATGCCGCAAGTAAAGGGACGGCTACAAAGAGCAAGAAATTCACCCAGAAAGGTGCTGTAGGAGACAAAGAGGGAGGAGACACTAATGAGAACAATTAGAATAACGATGCCCAGGAGAGCATGGGCTCTACCCATAACATCATACAGAAAAGGCCTCCAAGCCAAGAGATCTGAGTAAAATCTAAAGAAAAGTGGTCACAGTCATCCCGGTGCTGGTGGCTCATGGCTTCTATTATACTAATCTTAAGTACACTTTTTTTTTTCCCCTCCAGTTTCTTTTCTATGATTGAGTTTATAATTCTGCTACTCTTGGGAAATGATTTCCTTTTCTATCAAGAAACTGCAAAATTTTCTCTAAATACCTTTGCAGAAAGACCTGATTAAAGTTCTCCTGCCTGGGGCGCCCGGGTGGCTCAGTGGGTTAAAGTCTCTGCCTTCAGCTCAGGTTGTGATCCTGGGGTCCTGGGATCCAGTCCCGCATTGGGCTCTCTACTCCACGGGGAGCCTACTTCCTCTTCTCTCTCTGCCTGCATCTCTGCCTACTTGTGGTCTCTGTCTGTCAAGCAAATAAATAAAATCTTTTAAAAAAAAAAAAAAAGAAAAAGAAAAAGAAAAAGTTCTCCTGCCTTAGGTTTGTGCCAAACACATTTTAAACCTGGATATTATCAACTACAGAAAACAAAATCATGGAAGTATCTTTTGTAACTCTGTGTTCTGTTCTAAACATTAATCTGTGAGATGGGGTACTGGGGTATAATTGTATCAATGGCCCTTTTATTGCTCAAATGCTTTTCTCTTATCTCATTCACAGTGCAGTCCATTATTAATTCTATTATGTCAATGAAATTCCTGGTTTTAGTATTGGAAACTGCTCTATAAAACCACATCATGGGGCACCTGGGTGGCTCAGTGGGTTAGGCCGCTGCCTTCGGCTCAGGTCATGATCTCAGGGTCCTGGGATCAAGCCTCGCATCGGGCTCTCTGCTCAGCAGGGAGCCTGCTTCCCCCTCTTTCTCTGCCTGCCTCTCTGCCTACTTGTGATCTTTCTCTCTGTCAAATAAATAAATAAAATCTTTAAAAAAAAAAAAAAAAAAAAAAAAACAAAAAAAAAAAAAATAAAACCACATCAAAGCCAGTGTATAGGGATGTCTGGGTGGTGGCTCAGTCGAAGTGTCTTCCTTCAGCTCAGGTTATGATTCCAGGGTCATGAGATCACGTCCCTCATGGGGCTCCTTGCTCAGCAGGGAGCCTGCTTCACCCGCTCCCACTCTCCCTACTTGTGCTTTCTTTCTGTATCAAATAAATAAAGTCTTAAAAAAAAAAAAAGCCAATGTATAGCACAAAAAGTAAGAGTAATGAGGATCCTTTCCCTAAACACTACCAAAGCAAGGGAAAAGTTTGATCAGCAACACTATGTGAGGGTAGAGTAGAGGAAGCGGCATGGACAGTAATTGAGAGAAGAGTAATGAGCAGTATGGTGGGAAGGAGACAGCAGCAGGAAAAGAGTGATCCAGGGCACCAGAGATCTGGCTTGCATACTGAATGGCTAAATACTTTTATAAATGTGAACTGGTCATTTGACCTTTCTTGTTTCAGACTCTCATTTATAAAATATAGAGGATAGATTAAATAGTCTTTAATAATGTTTTCAATATTTTTCAGAATGTTTTAGTATCCATATTAACATAAAGACTAAAAGTAGGAAGGATAGATATTAGATATGATAAGTAGAAACAGTGTATACACATTAATAGCCTGTGTTTGGGTACTCACAATACTTCCCCTTGTATAGTACAAATTAACCAAAACCATACAACTGTAAAAGAGGTCCTATGGTTTATTCCCCAAGTCTTTTAGATTCTGAAACCCATATACTTTTCACTAAGTACAATGAAAAAAGAGGAAATGTGACATACTGCATAATTAGTCCAGTCCAGAAGAAGCCTTTGTAAATGATGTCATAACTTAGAAACATTCCTTTTTTTCCTAAATTTGTGAGCCAGATATTCCCTAAAACTCTCAATTAATTTTTCCACAGTAGCTTTCTTAGGCACAGAAGCAAATGAATAGGCTATTAGAAGTGAAGACAAATGTCAAGGGCTTTTAAATTGGGGATTGTCTAGGTTGAGTACCTGTCATGTTCTCAGCTTTTCACAAGGCAGTGTGCAAAGATCAAGAATCAGAAAGCATATGGCTTGTAGCAAATTTACAATATGGTTGGGAAGAGCACAGGAAGACTTGAATATAAGAAGACAGGAAGTTTGGGGACAGTCAAGAGACCATTTCAATCACTTCAGTGAATCAGATGGAAAGTTATGGAAGGAAAACAGAAATCTTAACTTTGAACTGAAGTGAGGTCAAGATTCTGGAAATGAAGAATCATAGGTGTTTTAGCATGGGAATCCAATATGATGAAAGTCACTTTTTAATTTTTAATTAAAGATTTTTGTATTTATTTATTTATTTGAGAGAGAGAAAGAGAGAGAGAGCACAAGCAGAAGGAGCGGCAAGCAGAGGGAGAAGCAGACTCCCTGCTGAGCCCAATTTGGGGCTCAATCCAGGACCCTGAGATCATGACCTGAGCTGAAGGCAGACTTTTAACCAACTGAGCCACCCAGGTGCCCCATGAAAGACATTTTTTAAAAAGATTAATTTGGGGGTGCCTGGGTGTCTCAGTGGGTTAAAGCCTCTGCCTTCAGCTCAGGTCATGATCCCAGAGTCCTGGAATCGAGCCCCGCATCGGGCTCTCGGCTCCACAGGGAGCCTGCTTCCTCCTCTCTCTCTGCCTGCCTCTCTGTCTAATTAAGATCTGTGTCTGTGTATCTACTTAAGATCTGTGTCTGTCAAATAAATAAATAAAATCTTAAAAAAAAAATAAAGATTAATCTGGTGCAGAGATGTCATGAAATGAGAGATTAAGAAACAGGCAAGGTGACAACAGGAATAATGGCAGTGGCAGTGTGAGAACAAGTCAAGACTGAGAGGATGTTGGCACTTGGGCATGCTTACAGACTAACTGAAAAAAAGAGCAATTAGAGATTAATGGAACATTCGTTCATCTTCAGGTATCATTCAATCAGAGCTGATACTTAAATCCATAGACTGGTCTTGATAAACTTTGCGAAAGCAATTTATTACCCTTTAAAAATAATCTACCAGAACATTTTTTTTAGTGTATTAACCCAGAGTTTGAAGGGATTTCCAAAGGTTAGTCTCCCTGCCTCTTGCCAGAATTGCTTTCAAGTCATGCCAGACAGATGACTGTGTATATAGCAATCCAAAGAGGCCCGAAATTTATGCAAAGATGCCACTAGAATAAGAAGGGGATTATAATCACAGGAATTCTTTACTCAGATAGACTAAAATAAAGAACTTAAACAATCTTCTAGGGAAAATAAAACTACAATATCTGTTTATCATACAGATAGAAAGGTGTAAATAAACTATGTCAGACTTTGAAAACATGTGGTATCAAAAAATTGCCAATGCATAGAAAATTAAGCTAGCGTCTAATCTCATGAATATTATTAGTAACTGGCAACTAAAAGAGAAAAATTAAAGCTAATCAGGTAGCACTCTATTTTAGTTAGCTCAAAAGGAGAAAGCAGCCTAATCAATGCATACTAATCCATCCTGATGTGTTTGTTCATTTTCACATATTAACTTAGAATATATATAACTGACCATGAGGGTATGGGTTTTTTATATGATGTCAAATGCATCCAAAGTGTCTCAAAGAGTACCTGAAATGTTGTATCCTATAATAGATTCTTTGTGTATGATTGAATACCTTCATGATATACATTTATGTGATGTTTTATTTATTTCTTAAAAGATTTAAAATGTTTTCATTTTAAATATTTAGAGGTGATATCAAAGATACCTCCCAATTCACGCATAATATCCACAAATCCTATAAAGTATGATATAGGATGAAGAGACTCAGGGCACTGGATTTGGCATAAAAAGTTTGACTGTGTTTGATTCTGAGTGCTAGAGCCAACTGATTATAGATCTTAGGTGAGTCATAATGTTTCTCTAGCCTTCAGTGTCCATCTCTATAATATGAGACTAAAAATACATCTTAGGGCGCCTGGGTTGCTCAGTGGGTTAAGCCGCTGCCTTCGGCTCAGGTCATGATCTCAGGGTCCTGGGATCGAGTCCCGAATCGGGCTCTCTGCTCAGCAGGGAGCCTGCTTCCTCCTCTCTCTCGCTCTGCCTGTCTCTCTGCCTACTTGTGATCTCTCTCTGTCAAATAAATAAATAAAATCTTTAAAAATACATCTTAGGTTGGGAATTGGGTTTCTCACTCTTGGAGTGAGATATTACAGATAAGTAAAAAGGACTAGAATTAACCATTTGGCAACGGATGAAAGTTGGAGACACTAGTGTGAACTCATTTTAGCTTAATATCAAATACAAATGATAATGGAAATATTTTCAATATGTGTGAATGCATGAGCTTGTGTACAAATATATATTTCCTTATTCTTTCCTTTGAGATGACTTAAAATCAATGACACCTAGTAGCAATAAGTGCATCTAGGACTTAGTTCCTAATGTCTGATGCCATTCTCTGATATAAGGAATCTGGACTTCTTGGAGAAATAACTAATTATAGAACTAGAGGAGGAAATGTGCATGATGATTTTAGAGTATTCTGCAGATGCCATGAAGTGCTCAAAAAATAAATAAAATAGAACCTACAATCCTCAGTGTTTTATATATGTAAAAGGACACAAGAGCCAATTGAAAGAGCCAGTAATGGCCAATGTGAGAGTGATTTCACCCCAGGACAAAGTAATATTGGATTACTACTCTGCTATTACACTAGTGTATTATATTGGTAGAACTAAAGCATTTAACAAATAAATAACTGAGAGAGAACAGACATATTTCCCATACAAAATATTTCCAAATTTATGTAAAAATTCACCCCTTAAGGAGATGAGCTGTATATGACGTACAAACATCACCTCAGCTAGATGATCAAAATCAACATCAACAATGATAAGTCATGTTGTAGAATGTGCCCTTGTTATAATGTGATGATAATGTCACTTTACTTCTGTAACCTTCCTCTGTAAAACATACAATTCTAGTCTAGTCATAAGAAAAACTTTAGGTCATCAGGGACATTTCTACTGGGGAACATTCTAAAAAATACCTAACTCCTCTCAACTGTCAAGATGACTAAAAACAAGGATATTCTGAGATTTGAGAGGCAGTGTAAGGAGACATCACAACTAATTGAAATGGAATATCCTGGATGGGATCCTAGAAAAGAAAAATAGCATTAGGTAATAACTAAGGTAATCTGAATAAAATATAATAATGTATTAGTGCTGCTTCATTAATTGTTAAAAAAAACTGTATCATACTATGTAAGGAGTTTCTATAAATTGTATGTTCTATATGCTTTCTGTAAATCTAAAATTCTTCTCAAATAAGATGTTCATTTAAAAAAAACTTATCAGGTATAATTTCTAGAGTTGCTATAAGATTCAAATAAAATGAATAAGGCAGGGGCGCCTGGGTGGCTCAGTGGGTTAAGCCACTGCCTTCAGTCAGGTCATGATCTCAGAGTGCTGGGATCGAGCCCCACATCGGGCTCTCTGCTCAGCAGGGAGCCTGCTTCCTCCTCTCTCTCTGCCTGCCTCTCTGCCTGCTTGTGATCTCTGTCTGTCAAATAAATAAAAATCTTTAAAAAAAAAAAAGATGAATATGGCATATATATAATGAAATGCAACTTTGCATTCTTTTTTTTTTGTAATTGACATACAAGTAAATAGTGTAGGTAACACTTGGAAGAACATTGGAATTAAATTGCTAGGTCATCTCATCATAGCAAGAATTTCTCTTCCTCTTGGCTTTAGCTAGAAAAGACTTGGTAGTTAAATTAAAGGCAGTGTCAACTTTGGTTTCTGTTCAATCTATACTGAATTTTGGAATAGTTTATGCTACAATAACAAGCACCTTCCAAATTGTAGTGGCTTGAATTGGCAAAAGCTTCTTTCGGATTTACATTTTCATTACAGTTTGAATGTTTCAGATCATCCTCACTCAGAAATATGAGATGATAGATTCCCCACCAACTGGCATCTTTCTCTTTCTCTAACATTGTGATAATGGGAAGAAACAGTGAATCTTTTTTTCTTTCTTTCTTTCTTTCTTTCTTTCTTTCTTTCTGAGAGATAGTATGTGAGGCAGGTGGGGAGGGAGGTGCAGAAGGAGAGGGAGAATCTTAAGCAGGTTCCACACTGAAAACAGGGCCAACACAGGACTCAGTCTCATGACCCTGAGATCATGCATGACCTGAGCCAAAGTCAAGAAGCAGATGCTTAAAAGATTGAGCCACCCAGGCCCTCCAGAAACAGTGAATCTTAAAGGTGCCTGTGTCACCATGGAACATATTTTAGGTCACATTTCAGTGGCCAAAGTGGGCCACATCTTTTAAGAAGTGGAGAAGGACAATTCTGAAATTTACCTCCAAATAGTAAAAGTGCAAATTCCAGTGAGCAGAATGAATATCACCTTTTTTATAACAACCTCTGTCATGTATTTATTCATTCAACCATCAGCCAATAGTGAAGAACCAACTACAGTTATTCTTGATGAAATTGGAGAGTTTGTGTATTAGAAAAACTCATTCCCCAACTTCTTTATCCATGTCAGACGTCTCTTTCAAGACAAGTGATGCTCAAGATCTCAAGATTCAAGTTGATACTCAATATAGAAACTCCTTAGACCATCTACTTGAAAAAGTTCTTTATAAAAGAACACATAGTTTTTATAGATCACCTTGTTTCAGTGATGAGGTTTGATCTTGGTTTCTTTCACAAGTATATAATGAGATAACAAAAAGGAGGGAGACAACAAAAGCAATCAATCCACAATAGACCTTTTATATGGAGATTTCATGACAAAAACCACAGCTCTGGTTCAAATCTCAGCTTTGCCATTTATTTTTCCTTTTTCCTGTCTTTCCACAAAACAAACAAAAACCCTGAGTGAATTAGGTGTGCTTGCCATTGAGCCACATCTATCTTGCAAAGACAGATAGAAAGCCAACGTAACACATAGCCTCTGCCCTTCAATAAACTGGCTTATCTCTGGTTTAGGTCTCTCATATCTGATTTGGATTAATATTTTGGGGAAGGGAGATGCCAATTTGTCCCTTGGTAGAAAGCCATTTCTGTCACCTGCATGGTTCTTCCTCTGATCTGCAAATCATCAGTGCTCACAAATTACACAAATCTGCTTAATGAACAAGTATCACTTCCACAGTATAAACATGATAGTTTGTAACAGAGTTTTCCAGAGGTTACTGGCATTGCTTATTACAGTGTCCGAAATGTTGCTCTCAGAGATTTCACGTAGGGGAGGGAAACTTGAAGAGCCTACAGTAAAAACATGAAGAAAGAGAAGTACTTTCAACTGATATTAGTTAGAATTAATGAAATTATCATATGATAATGCAAAGAGACCAAGACCTTGCAGTAATAGGTAATAGTAAGAGCGCCAGAAGACATAGAATAGAAACAGGCATTGAAAGAGGTTAGGTGGATATAAAAGAAGTCTTGCTGAATCCACAATTTTGCCTCCAGCTAAACTTGAATGAAAGAAATAGTGATATAAACATTGAAATAAAAGCTGCCTGCTGTTCAAGTTTTCAGTTAATTGACAGATCAGTCTTTTCAGCTTAATATTTTTAAACAGTTTAATAAATCCTAAGCGTGCAGTACTAATAAATACATTAACAAGGAAGAGAAGGTCCTAGGGAGAGTTAAATTCCTTTAATTCATTTCCATGCCATTATTTTCAAAAAACACTGTAGGGTTTAATATGAGATTAGCATCAAAATCAAGACAGACCACTGCAATTTTTTTAAACATCCTGCAGATATGCTTTCCTTGGTAGATTCCTTTGGCCCCCCCACTGCCATTCTGTTTGGAGATAGTGTTTGAAATCAGGGCTCAGCTCTGCAGGCCATCTAGCAAGAAGAAATTAGTAAGTACATAGCTGGAGACAGGCTAGAAGAAACTATTCAGTCTAACAAGGCCAGCATTATGATTCCAATGACCAGATAAGTGGAGCAGTGAGGAGACTAAAGCTACATGAAAATATTTATTATTAAAACACATTTCAAGAGCTTCCTGTTCTTCCGGGGATTAGTGATGAATGGAAGTACTTATGATTAAAATATGAAGCCTGCTCTTTTTGTAAATAAAGCTTGTTTGATGAAACTTGCCAGGGAGTGTCTGCCTCCATAATGTAAGTTTCTTTACATTTTTTGGTTCTGCAATGACCATGGCTTTTCCTTACAGGAAGCAGTCATTGCAAGCCAACGGTCATGTTCATAAGCTACTGGAAAGTCAGCCATGCATTCTTGTTTGCTTGGGACAGTCCAGATAATTCTGCCATTCCAGTATCTTAATGGCATCACTTTTACACTCAAAAACATCCTGATTTAGATGATAAGTTACATGGTCACCCAACTAATAAGCAGTCTCTGTGCCTGGTTTGGGCTCCATATAAAATGATATCAGCTTCACACCAGTAATGAACAATGAAGAATTTCCCTGATTAGATCATTCAATCAGAGGGCTGTACTCAGGAAGTCAAAATCATGTATCTTACCCATATATTGGGGAGGAATAAATCTATTCCAAGATCAAATAATTTTCTCCTAACTAGGATAACTTTCACATACATTTAGGGACATTGAAAGAGAATATATGAGTGAATACACATACTTCATTTGAAGGTTTACCAACCATGTGAATTTTAGACAAGTTACTTCCACCAGGTTCACTTTTCTCATCTGTAGAACTAAGATAAGAAACAGCTAGGTTGGGACGCCTGGGTGGCTCAGTGGATTAAACCTCTGCCTTCGGCTTAGGTCATGATCTCAGGGTCCTGGGATTGAGCCCCATGTTGGGCTCTCTGCTCAGCAGGGAGCCTGCTTCTCCCCCAGCCCCTGCCTACCTCTCTGCCTACTTGTGCTCTCCGTGTGTCAAATAAATGAAATCTTTAAACAAACAAACAAACAAACAAACAGCCTGGCTATGAGGGCCCTGAATATCTCAGTGAGTTAAGTGACTGACTCTTGATTTTTGGCTCAGGTCATGATCTTGGTGTTGTGGATCAGTCCATGCTTTGAGCCCTGCATCAGGCTCCAGGGTCAGCAAAACAAAAGCAATCAATCCACAATAAGCACTATGAGATTCTCTCTTGCCCTCCCTTTTCCTCCATCCCTCCCCAACTCAAATAAATAAATAAATATTAAAAACAAAACAAAACAAAAACAAAAAACCAGCTGGGTTACAATTTAAAACGAATCCAAGCCTTCCTAAGGGGAGTCTCATGGATAAAGATCACTGAATTTGGAATCAAAAGACATAGATAAGGATGCCATCATTTAGTAGTTGTGAGACCTTGAACAACTCATTTTAACCACTCTGTGCCTTAGTTTCTTTATGTGTAAATAAAGGTATTAAAAGTTTGAGGGCCTTCTCTGTTACAAAGAAGAAACATATATAGATGTTGATGGGATAAGGAAACTGTATAATTTGCATTGGGTGCCCAGAGGGGACCTCACGTTAAAGTTATCTCAAAGCTGGGGAGACTGCTAAGGCTTTTGGGTGAGAATAATTCTATTGATATGGATGTTTGCAATCAGTTTCCATAGAATGGAATTTATTTGGGGACAGAGCATTCCTTGATTCTTAAAAGTATTGAACTGCTGAGTTCCCTTATTCATGAAGATGTGAGACAAATACTTCCTTACATAATTTTCTACAAGAAAAATCTAGGGTTGCACAGCCACCCAATACTAGTACATCTCAGATTTAAATGTAGTTTGATAACTATATTCCCACATAATTGGAAAAAAATTGTTTTTCTCTTTTCCAAAATGTGGGCTTAAGTTTTTTTTTAAAAATACCTGAAAATTATTATTTGTTTCTGGGATACATATATGAATTTATGTCCAAACTTTTGCATAGGAGTAGTCAGAGCCAAAACTAGACTACAGCAGGGGTGCCTGGGTGGCTCAGTCAGCTAAGCAGCTGATTCTAATTTTGGCACAAGGTCATGATCTCAGACTGTGATTGAGCCCCACCTCGGGCTCTGGGCTCAGCAAGGAATCTGCTTGAGGATTCTTTCCTTCCTTCTGCCCCTCCTCCCTCAGATAAATAAATAACTCTTAAAAAAGAAAACAAACTAGACTACAGCAGGAGCAGGAAATGTGTAAATCCCAAACTCCTTATTAATTCATACAAAAGAAGAAAACACTCATAACAATAATGATAATAATTCCTAAAATCTCCATAGTGTTTATTATACAGTTGAACATACTGGACCACAGTGCTAAGTACAATCTGAGTAAGTTCATACATTAATCCTCTTAATTCCCACAGTAACTCTATAAAGTAGGTACTGTCATCCCTAATTTATGGCGAAAAAACTGAGAGGTGTGGTCACACATGTAAAAAGTCATAGAGACAGGGTTCAAACCTAAGCAACCTGACTTCATAGTCCTTTAACCATATCCAATGTTCCCCCTCAAAACTGGCTTCAGCATTATGAAATTTATACTGTGAGGTCTCATACTTGGTGTTACTGACAATAAGTTCAAGGATGAGAAAAATGGGATGAGACTATTGTTTCTGCAGATTATAAAACCTGATTACACATTTATGAGGAAGATGATTTCTTCTAAAGGCTTCAACCATTATCATTCTAGAAAGTAGTAAATTCTTGGTCCATCGAAGTGTTGAACCTTAGACTGAAGGGTATAAAGATGTCCTCTTTCTTTGGTTCCAGTTGGGCCTGGGGTCTGAGGAGTAGAGGTGGTACAGCATTCATGGTAGTAACTTGATTTCTGCTATTTGAAGACATTTCAGGAGTAGAAAAGCAGCCAGCCTGGTTTAGGACTCTGAGATTACATTTGAGCTCATGGCCTCTAACTCTAGTGACTTTGAGTAGTGTTATAAATAACTCTTTTGTCTGTATTTCTATTATTTCTAAACCATAAGTAAGTTTTTTCAGAAGGTAAAATGTGGTTTCATTAGCTCTATGGGAAAACACGGGCACCATTGTTCCCCAGAGCATAGTAGGGTGCGATCCAAGGAGACCAGCGGAAGTCAGCGCTGTCCAAATGAAAACTAGTATCTGGAATCACTTATGGTTATGGCAGAGATAACCATGCAGGGGCAAGATGAGTTTGTGAGCAGTGGATGCTTTGGTATTTGATTAGGATTGCCTTTAGGCAATATCTGAAAAACTCAGAAATTTGCTTGGGGGATGTTTGGCAGGGTCAGACTGGAGAAGCTGGTGACAATTGAAGTCACATAAGGATGAGTAAAGAAGGGAAATAGCCTTAGAAATAGTTCTAGAACCTTATAGACACTGGATTCTGTTTTTCCAAGATATTAGACTCTGGAAGAAAGAAAATGAATTTAACTTTCAGGATACAACCTGTGTGTGATAATGACGCACTCTTCTGTGTATAGTTTATACTCATAACCCCACACCCCCATCCTTCCAAAAGGGATCTGTTTAGGTAAGCCTATCAATATCCATCATTATCAATATCCACGCTGCCCCCTCTGCTGGTTTGGTCATATTTACTACCAGGCACAGTAACTGCTAAAGGAACATACATTTGAACAGTGTTTCTTTTCCTCCTTCCTAGTGTCTTCCATTTCACTCCATGACCAAGAAAAAGGGTTAGAAAATGTCATTCTTAACCATCCTCTTCTGCTTTCTCTACCCTTTTACTATAAAAAAGGATAAGAGCACAGGGCTTGGTAAGCTTTGGAGATTGCCCAAGAACCTTCTCTGCTCTCTATGAAGCTCCCTGACATTAAGCATCTTGTTTATTCTTTTGGCAGATACAACCCCAGTGCCAAAGACTAATCACTCCATAAATTCACTGAAAGGGTAAATGAATGTATGACTTAATGCTAATGACTTCTGATGCCTCTCTCCATGTAACTAGATAGGCAGTCCAGGCCTGAGTACTTTGAACAGGTCCGTTCAATCAGGTATCTGCTTTGAATCTTCTTAATTTTTCATGTACGTACTGGGACTCCACTAGGTATTTGTGTCTTGGCAGCAAAAGGAGGTCAAGTAGGAAAACCACACTCTGTAGCACTCTGTAGACCTCTATACTATGCTGTTTTGCAGTGAACATCAATTGTTTGTGTGTGCTTAGCTTTCCTTCCTCCTCCCCTTACTTCTGCATACCCCTTTTTTTGGATAAGAGCTCTCTAGCAATTCCATGTGATTCTAACGCAGTTGTTAAGCCCAGAGATGTGCCTTTCTGAACACAGAGTTCATCCAATGTGAGCCAATTTGGTTTATTTTTCCTGGAAAATTTAATCTTGAATATATGTATAAAGAGGCATAACACAATTCAAACTCAGTTATTTGATAGTAGCCTCTTAAAGAAGTAATTCAGAAGCTTCTACTACTATGATCCCTGGAGTTGCTCCAATCTGTCCCAAGGTGTGGTGGTCCATCTCTCTCTTCATTTTTGAAAGCTATGCAAATGATTCTCCTTCAGCATCTCCTTAGGTTAATCAGAATAATGATCTATTGCATGCAACCAAATAACCTTAATTATCAAGTTTTTTCATCAGACTATCAGAAAGCTCCACTTTTTGGGTTATGTGTTATGTGCCCAAGAATAACAAGACACTTTACTTAACATTTGTGATTAGCTGATTCATTCAGCTCTTTATCCCCAGCATCTAGAATAGTGCCTGGTATATAGTGAATATTCAATAAATATTTCATATCAGAATGAAAGCATGCCCTGTTTTCTTATATTTCTCTGGGAAGTCTTTTGGGGGTATCATCATTGCTTGAAAAGAGTTTTAGGCATTCCTGAGCCTTCCAGCCAAGAACCATCTTAAATAGTACCTTCAGATAACTTCTAAAAATGTCATCTTTCTATTGGGAAGGATGCCAGATCATTTAGCTGGCTGGTCTCTCTCTTGTCTCTTAGGGTGTCTGGTAGCACTGATCACAGTACTAGTCACTCACACCACAGTGGCATAAGATACACCAAGGTCATGAAGGAAGAACCCCTCAGAATACTTTCATCTGGAGTAAATGGGTATAACTGGCACTTAGATTTCTATGAATATTTCTATAGAATAATATTACTTTTTATCTCATTGGGTAATTTTGTTAATTACATTAGATCCATGTGACTCTCTTCTCTTCACGTGTTCTCTTGCCAGTCTGTTAGTCTGTAACGTTCCCCATCTCTAACCACAGTCCCTGTCCTTGGCTAATTCCTGAGACCATTCCATTTCTGAGAGTGGAAGATATAATTCCCTCACGTAGACTCACTTCCCACTCTCTGTATTAGCTAGGTGGCTCCTTCAGATACTCTTTTCAAATGCTATCCCTTATCTTTCATGAGATTAAATTACTTCTGTAAATTATTATTCAATACCATGTTTTCCAATAGACTCTACACTTCAGGTAGTCAGAATCTTAAATCTTTGTTCCTTGCTGTGCATAGGACAATTCTTTAATGCACAAATTCAAATGCTATTTAAATGCTCTTTTGAGAAATGGTAATCAGGAAAAAACTCATAGAGCACTAAAATCTGTTTTTAAATTCACACTGATAAAATGAATTTCAGTATGGCTTCATGCAGTGTACCTACCATGTCCTCTGTCTAAGTGGTATAACTTAGTTGCTTTTTATGTATCAAATAGTAGAGAGAATTGACCAGATAGAAGATACAGAAGGATGTAGAAGTACCACATCCACCTGGAGCATGTCTCTTGAAAAAGGCTGACAAGATTCCCCAGCAGTAACTATACAGTTCCTTCCCTTCCCTTCACCACACACACACACACACACACACACACACACACACACACCCCAAGGGGTTCCATAATTGTAACTACTTAGAGTACAGTCCTTTGTAAGGGAAAAAGACTTGGATGGTCATGTGGGAAGGATTAGACTGCCAGAATAAGCGAGTGTGCAATAGAGATACTTTAGATTTTTCCCAGGAACATCTAATTGGTCAGGCAATAACAGACATTGACCTATTAAAAGCAAAAGAAAGTAGCTCTTTTTGAACAAAGAGGTCAACAGATCTCAAAGGCACTGAGAAGACCAAGTTGTAAGCAACCTGGGCACTTCCCAAACAGCTTTAGTAGGAAGCAGAAGTAAGGAATACATTTCACTGCATGGGACCCCCCCCACCCATTAATTTACATAATTACAGAGAAAAGTCTGGTTATAATCAAAATATCAAAGGAAGTCTTGGTCAGAGTATAAAGTTAATAAACAATGCCGGTAGGCAAAGGGAAGAGAGTCACAGTCAGTTGGCCATGTAGTCACATGCGAGGGTCAGAGGCTGCCATGATGCAACTAATGTTTCTATACTAACTTCTATTCACATAATTTCTTTCTGTTTTTCTCTTTCCTTTTTTGTTTTTTATCTGGCTTTTAGCACTTATAGCCAAGGATTTTTTAAATTTAATTTTTAATTAGTATCATGACAGACATTTTTATCTATCATACAAACATTATATGGCAGAGGTCTTTTCTTCAATAAATAAGATCACAGCATGTTGTATTATAATTTAAAATATTAAACTATATATTATAAGTCCTCATGTCTATAAACTTAGATCTACCTAATGTTTGTTTGGTTTTTTTTTTAATGTTGGTGCTATTTGTTTTCTTTTTTCATGTTGTAGTAAAATATATATAACATGAAATTTACTGTTTTTAAGTATAGAATTCTATAGCATCAAGAACATTCACACTGTTGTACAACTATCACCATCATCCATCTCTAGAACTTTTTTTTCTTCTCAAACTGAAGCTGTATCCATCAAACATTAACTTTCCACTTCTCCTTTCCCTCAGCCCCTGGCAACCACCATTCTATTCTATGTCTCTCTGAATTTGACTGCCCAAGGTACCTCACATAAATGGACTCATGTAATACTTGTCCCTTTGTGACTGACTGTGCAAATATATTTTTGATCCCTGTTTTGCATTTCTTTTGGATACATAATATCTGAAAGTGGAATTGCTGGATTCTATGGTAATTCTATTTTTAATTTTTTTGAGGAATCATCAGACCATTTTTTACAGCAATGACACCATTTCACATTCCCATCAGCAATGCATAAAGGTTCTAATTTCCCCATATTTTAGCCAATATTTATTATTTTCTGTGTATCTTTCTTTTCTTTCTTTCTTTCTTTTTTTTTTTTTTTTAATAATACCCACCCTAATGGGTTCTACGTGATATCTATTAGAGCTAATTTAAAACATCCTTGAACACGTATTTGCCAGGCATGTACGAAACTGAGACTTGCCAGGCAGAGTTTCAGACATTTGCTTAAGAACACCTGTCCTGAAGATGGCGGAGAAGTAGCAAGCTGAGACTGCTTCAGCTAGCCGTAGATCAGCTAGATAGCTTATCTAAAGATTGCAAACACCTGAAAATCCATCGGCAGATCGAAGAGAAGAAGAACAGCAATTCTGGAAACAGAAAAACAACCACTTTCTGAAAGGTAGGACCGGCGGAGAAGTGAATCCAAAGCGACGGGAAGATAGACCCCGGGGGGAGGGGCCGGCTCCCGGCAAGCAGCGGAGCAACCGTGCACAAAATCAGGACTTTTAAAAGTCTGTTCCGCTGAGGGACATCGCTCCAGAGGCTAAACCGGGGCGAAGCCCACGCGGGGTCAGCGTGGCCTCAGGTCCTGCAGGGTCATAGAAGGATCGGGGGTGTCTGAGTGTCGCAGAGCTTGCGGGTATTGGAACGGGAAAGCCGGCTACAGAGACAGAGCCGACAGTAAGCTCGCAGCTCCGTGTTACCTTGAACCGGTCGCAGGCTCGGTGAGCTCGGAGCGCGGCCGGAGGTCAGGCAGACGGGAGTAACTGGGCGCTGTTCTCTGAGGGCGCACTGAGGAGTGGGGCCCTGGGCTCTCGGCTCCTCCGGGCCGGAGACCAGGAGGCCGCCATTTGTAATCCCGTCCTCCGGAACTCTACGGAAAGCGCTCAGGTAACAAAAGCTCCTGAAAGCAAACCCGAGCGGATTACTCACCCCGGCCCCGGGTAAGGGCGGTGTAATTCCGCCTGGGGCAAAGACACTTGAGAATCACTACACCAGGCCCCTCCCCCAGAAGATCAACAAGAAATCCAGCCGAGACCAAGTTCACCTACCAAGGAGTGCAGTTTCAATACCAAGGAAAGCAGCAGAATTCCAGAGGAGGAGAAAGCCAAACACGGAACTCATGGCTTTTTTCCTGGGATTTTTCTTAGTCTTGCAGTTAATTTGACTTTTTCTTTTTCATTTTTTTTTTTTCTCGCCTTCGGGTAAAATTTTTTTTTAACTGTTACCTTTTTCTTTTTTAATGATTTTTTACTAGTTTATCTAATATATATATTTTTTTCTTTTTTACATTTTTCTTAGGTGTTTTCTTTTTTTAAAAATTCTTTTCTTTTCTTTTCTTTTCTTTTTTTCTTTTCTTTTCTTTTTTTTTTTTTTCTTTCTTCCTTTTTGAACCTCTTTTTATCCCCTTTCTCCCCACTCACGATTTTGGATCTCTCTTAATTTGGTTAAAGCATATTTTCCTGGGGTTGTTGCCACCCTTTTAGTATTTTACTTGCCCCTTCATTTACTCTTATCTGGACAAAATGACAAGACATAAAAATTCAACACAAAAAAAAGAACAAGAGGCAGTACCGAAGGCTAGGGACCTAATCAATACAGACATCGGTAATATGTCAGATCTAGAGTTCAGAATGACAATTCTCAAGGTTCTAGCCGGGCTCGAAAAAGGCATGGAAGATATTAGAGAAACCCTCTCGAGAGATATAAAAGCCCTTTCTGGAGAAATAAAAGAACTAAAATCTAACCAAGGTGAAATCAAAAAAGCTATTAATGAGGTGCAATCAAAAATGGAGGCTCTAACTGCTAGGATAAATGAGGCAGAAGAAAGAATTAGTGATATAGAAGACCAAATGACAGAGAATAAAGAAGCTGAGCAAAAGAGGGACAAACAGCTACTGGACCACGAGGGGAGAATTCGAGAGATAAGTGACACCATAAGACGAAACAACATTAGAATAATTGGGATTCCAGAAGAAGAAGAAAATGAGAGGGGAGCAGAAGGTATACTGGAGAGAATTATTGGGGAGAATTTCCCCAATATGGCAAAGGGAACGAGCATCAAAATTCAGGAGGTTCAGAGAACGCCCCTCAAAATCAATAAGAATAGGCCCACACCCCGTCACCTAATAGTAAAATTTACAAGTCTCAATGACAAAGAGAAAATCCTGAAAGCAGCCCGGGAAAAGAAGTCTGTAACATACAATGGTAAAAATATTAGATTGGCAGCTGACTTATCCACAGAGACCTGGCAGGCCAGAAAGAGCTGGCATGATATTTTCAGAGCACTAAACGAGAAAAACATGCAGCCAAGAATACTATATCCAGCTAGGCTATCATTGAAAATAGAAGGAGAGATTAAAAGCTTCCAGGACAAACAACAACTGAAAGAATTTGCAAATACCAAACCAGCTCTACAGGAAATATTGAAAGGGGTCCTCTAAGCAAAGAGAGAGCCTACAAGTGGTAGATCAGAAAGGAACAGAGACCATATACAGTAACAGTCACCTTACAGGCAATACAATGGCACTAAATTCATATCTCTCAATACTTACCCTGAATGTGAATGGGCTAAATGACCCTGTCAAAAGACACAGGGTATCAGAATGGATAAAAAAACAAAACCCATCTATATGTTGCCTCCAAGAAACACATTTTAAGCCCGAAGACACCTCCAGATTTAAAGTGAGGGGGTGGAAAAGAATTTACCATGCTAATGGACATCAGAAGAAAGCAGGAGTGGCAATCCTTATATCAGATCAATTAGATTTTAAGCCAAAGACTATAATAAGAGATGAGGAAGGACACTATATCATACTCAAAGGGTCTGTCCAACAAGAAGATTTAACAATTTTAAATATCTATGCCCCTAATGTGGGAGCAGCCAACTATATAAACCAATTAATAACAAAATCAAAGAAACACATCAACAATAATACAATAATAGTAGGGGACTTTAACACTCCCCTCACTGAAATAGACAGGTCATCCAAGCAAAAGATCAGCAAGGAAATAAAGGCCTTAAACGACACACTGGACCAGATGGACATCACAGATATATTCAGAACATTTCATCCCAAAGCAACAGAATACACATTCTTCTCTAGTGCACATGGAACATTCTCCAGAATAGATCACATCCTCGGTCCTAAATCAGGACTCAACCAGTATCAAAAGATTGGGATCATTCCCTGCATATTTTCAGACCACAATGCTCTAAAGCTAGAACTCAACCACAAAAGGAAGTTTGGAAAGAACCCAAATACATGGAGACTAAACAGCATCCTTCTAAAGAATGAATGGGTCAACCGGGAAATTAAAGAAGAATTGAAAAAAATCATGGAAACAAATGATAATGAAAATACAACGGTTCAAAATCTGTGGGACACAACAAAGGCAGTCCTGAGAGGAAAATATATAGCGGTACAAGCCTTTCTCAAGAAACAAGAAAGGTCTCAGGTACACAACCTAACCCTACACCTAAAGGAGCTGGAGAAGGAACAAGAAAGAAACCCTAAGCCCAGCAGGAGAAGAGAAATCATAAAGATCAGAGCAGAAATCAATGAAATAGAAACCAAAAAAATAATAGAACAAATCAACGAAACTAGGAGCTGGTTCTTTGAAAGAATTAATAAAATTGATAAACCCCTGGCCCGACTTATCAAAAAGAAAAGAGAAAGGACCCAAATAAATAAAATCATGAATGAAAGAGGAGAGATCACAACTAACACCAAAGAAATACAGACTATTATAAGAACATACTATGAGCAACTCTATGGCAATAAATTTGACAATCTGGAAGAAATGGATGCATTCCTAGAAACATATAAACTACCACAACTGAACCATGAAGAAATAGAAAGCCTGAACAGACCCATAACCAGTAAGGAGATTGAAACAGTCATTAAAAATCTCCAAACAAACAAAAGCCCAGGGCCAGACGGCTTCCCGGGGGAATTCTACCAAACATTTAAAGAAGAACTAATTCCTATTCTCCTGAAACTGTTCCAAAAAATAGAAATGGAAGGAAAACTTCCAAACTCATTTTATGAGGCCAGCATCACCTTGATCCCAAAACCAGACAAGGATCCCACCAAAAAAGAGAGCTATAGACCGATATCCTTGATGAACACAGATGCGAAAATACTCAACAAAATACTAGCCAATAGGATTCAACAGTACATTAAAAAGATTATTCACCACGACCAAGTGGGATTTATTCCAGGGCTGCAAGGTTGGTTCAACATCCGCAAATCAGTCAATGTGATACAACACATCAATAAAAGAAAGAACAAGAACCATATGATACTCTCAATAGATGCTGAAAAAGCATTTGACAAAGTACAACATCCCTTCCTGATCAAAACTCTTCAAAGTGTAGGGATAGAGGGCACATACCTCAATATCATCAAAGCCATCTATGAAAAACCCACCGCAAATATCATTCTCAATGGAGAAAAACTGAAAGCTTTTCCGCTAAGGTCAGGAACACGGCAGGGATGTCCATTATCACCACTGCTATTCAACATCGTACTAGAGGTCCTAGCCTCAGCAATCAGACAACAAAAGGAAATTAAAGGCATCCAAATCGGCAAAGAAGAAGTCAAATTATCACTTTTCGCAGATGATATGATACTATATGTGGAAAACCCAAAAGACTCCACTCCAAAACTGCTAGAACTTATACAGGAATTCAGTAAAGTGTCAGGATATAAAATCAATGCACAGAAATCAGTTGCATTTCTCTACACCAACAGCAAGACAGAAGAAAGAGATATTAAGGAGTCAATCCCATTTACAATTGCATCCAAAACCATAAGATACCTAGGAATAAACCTAACCAAAGAGACACAGAATCTATACTCAGAAAACTATAAAGTACTCATGAAAGAAATTGAGGAAGACACAAAGAAATGGAAAAATGTTCCATGTTCCTGGATTGGAAGAATAAATATTGTGAAAATGTCTATGCTACCTAAAGCAATCTACACATTTAATGCAATTCCTATCAAAGTACCATCCATCTTTTTCAAAGAAATGGAACAAATAATGCTAAAATTTATATGGAACCAGAAAAGACCTCGAATAGCCAAAGGGATATTGAAAAAGAAAGCCAACGTTGGTGGCATCACAATTCCGGACTTCAAGCTCTATTACAAAGCTGTCATCATCAAGACAGCATGGTACTGGCACAAAAACAGACACATAGATCAATGGAACAGAATAGAGAGCCCAGAAATAGACCCTCAACTCTATGGTCAACTAATCTTCGACAAAGCAGGAAAGAATGTCCAATGGAAAAAAGACAGCCTTTTCAATAAATGGTGCTGGGAAAATTGGACAGCCACATGCAGAAAAATGAAATTGGACCATTTCCTTACACCACACACAAAAATAGACTCAAAATGGATGAAGGACCTCAATGTACGAAAGGAATCCATCAAAATCCTTGAGGAGAACACGGGCAGCAACCTCTTCGACCTCTGCCGCAGCAACATCTTCCTAGGAACAACGCAAAAGGCAAGGGAAGCAAGGGAAAAAATGAACTACTGGGATTTCATCAAGATCAAAAGCTTTTGCACAGCAAAGGAAACAGTTAACAAAATCAAAAGACAACTGACAGAATGGGAGAAGATATTTGCAAACGACATATCAGATAAAGGACTAGTGTCCAGAATCTATAAAGAACTTAGCAAACTCAACACCCAAAGAACAAATAATCCAATCAAGAAATGGGCAGAGGACATGAACAGACATTTCTGCAAAGAAGACATCCAGATGGCCAACAGACACATGAAAAAGTGCTCCATATCACTCGGCATCAGGGAAATACAAATCAAAACCACAATGAGATATCACCTCACACCAGTCAGAATGGCTAAAATCAACAAGTCAGGAAATGACAGATGCTGGCGAGGATGCGGAGAAAGGGGAACCCTCCTACACTGTTGGTGGGAATGCAAGCTGGTGCAGCCACTCTGGAAAACAGCATGGAGGTTCCTCAAAATGTTGAAAATAGAACTGCCCTATGACCCAGCAATTGCACTATTGGGTATTTACCCTAAAGATACAAATGTAGTGATCCAAAGGGGCACGTGCACCCGAATGTTTATAGCAGCAATGTCCACAATAGCCAAACTATGGAAAGAACCTAGATGTCCATCAACAGATGAATGGATCAAGAAGATGTGGTATATATACACAATGGAATACTATGCAGCCATCAAAAGAAATGAAATCTTGCCATTTGCAACAACATGGATGGAACTAGAGCGTATCATGCTTAGAGAAATAAGTCAAGCAGAGAAAGACAACTATCATATGATCTCCCTGATATGAGGAAGTGGTGATACAACATGGAGGCTTAAGTGGGTAGAAGAAGAATAAATGAAACAAGATGGGATTGGGAGGGAGACAAACCATAAGTGACTCTTAATCTCACAAAACAAACTGAGGGTTGCCGGGGGGAGGGGGTTTGGGAGAAGGGGTTGGGATTATGGACATTGGGGAGGGCATGTGATTTGGTGAGTGCTGTGAAGTTTGTAAACCTGGTGATTCACAGACCTGTACCCCTGGGGATAAAAATATATGTTTATAAAAAATTTTTAAAAAAAAAAATTAAAAAATTAAAAAAAAAAAAAAAAAAAAAGAACACCTGTCCTTTGTTTTTGCCCAATTTTGCATAATTTCCCTCTATTTATCCTGTTTCTTGACTCTGTGGCTTTCAGATTTCCATCTAACACCTCCAGATATAGATTGTATTCAGTCTCATTGTTCAGTTTTTCAATGTTAGAACCTAGCCTTAGCATTTTCTCCTATATTCTGACTTTGCCTGTCTCTCTGAGTCCAGCAATTTTGTAGCTTGACTGTAATTCACTATTCTTACACGCTACCTATAAAAGAAAAACATAGGCAATAATGACATGTGGGATATCACCAAACCTGAGATTTTTGCCTAGCACCCCAGCTTTCTGTCTTCTAACTGTGACTCTAAAAACAAGTACAAATTTTGTATATGCAACATAGAACATCTCCAGTCAGAAGTAAATCTCATCAGAGCAATTTCCTATATATGAGATTGCGTCTAGTTTTGCCCACCTTTGGTACCACAATCTCTATATGCCAGTAAGCATACTCCATCCGTCTAGTACAGATACCTGACTCTAAAAGTATCTCAGAAATAAATGAACATGGACTTAAGAACTAATTGAGAATGTCTGATCTCTAGGAATTGATAATTATATCTTATTTTCTATATAATTAACTTATTCAAAATGATAAAAGAAATAATATAGTATATAAAAGGAATTTCTATTCTTCCTCCAAGGAATCTATGAAACTGTTAGAATAAAATAATTTTTGTATTTTATTAGGTCCACTTTTAATTTCTCTCAATATTACCCACATTTGTTGATGTATTTCTTTGTGTTTCATGTGTTTTGGGTATGTTTGTTCTACATAATTCTACGTTAGATAAGCCTCTTATAATGGTACCTACTGCTATTTTTTAATTCACTATTTGCAATTGCTTAATTTTTAGTTTAGCAGTTTCAGCAGATATATTTGATCCTTCCAAAATACTCCACAAAAATGCTATCACTAGTTACTTGTTATGTGTTCCTAGAAATGGTCTCTCTGCCCATTGAATGTCGGTCTTCATTTTGAGTACTCTGGCCAGCTGTTTCTCTTCTGTATCTCTACTTTAAATCTGCAAAAAAGGGAGCGGAAGGAAGAATTCCTTCTGCCCTTCAGAGTTCTAGTGGGACTAAAAATGAAGTGGGCATCAAAGAGATTGCCAGAAGAAAATCAAATTTAATTTCACATGTAAGGAGAATCCACACAGACATAATATTCCAAAGACAAGCAAAATAAGGTATATATGTCATCCTGAACTAAGAAGAGGGCATTATAACCCAAATAACATGAATTTGCTCACTGGTGAATTACAGATAGAGACTGACTATACCAGGTTTTGTCACACCAAAGAAACTTTATCTAGTGCAAGTAAGGAGATCAGGGGTAGATGCCAAAGGTATGACTCCTGAGCAGAGGTGAGTGAGTTTCTTTTACTTAGGATGAGGAAGAATATTCAGAAAGGGGAGTCTTCAATCTGAGGGGTTTGAAGTGTGGGGGGGAGGCAGGTTGGGGCACCAGGTGGTGGGTATTATAGAGGGCACGGATTGCATGGAGCACTGGGTGTGGTGAAAAAATAATGATACTGTTATGCTGAAAAGAAATAAAAAATAAATTAAAAAAAAAAAAGGGGGAGTTTTCTCATTGTATGTAAAGGCAGGCAGAAGGTTATGCAGGCATACGTAAAAAACATGCCTACCCAGGCATCCTACATTATGTTAATGAAGTTTGTGTCCTCCCAGGGTAGAGACTTTAACATTATGATGAAACAGAGGTAACTGTCTGCAAGGGGAAGAGGTGCTGCGCATGCTTCAAGGCCTGACATAAACTGGAATGAGGTCTTGCACTTGTTATCTCAGGCAAGGAAAGAACACTTGGACCAACACTGGGAGTTTTTACTACTGATTTATTGTCTCTAATCTAGTTAGGCTATTTCCTAGCCTTCTAGACTGTTACTTTTTGCATTCCCTTTGTTCCCTTAAAATTCTTAACTACTGAAGTTTTTGCATTTCTTTGTAATTCTGACATCTCCTAGAAAGTTCTGCAAGAAATGTGCTAGGGCAGGTATAACCAGTAAGACATAGAGCATGGAAAATAGCTGGGAGCTCAAATGAGTTCCCGGAACTCAACTCAACTCTGTGCTTACAGTAGGGGTCTGAGACTTCTAAGGGAGGAAATGCAATTTCCAGGATGATGAAATAGAGTCCATGTTTGGTAAGCAAGTGTTTGCTGGGCTATACAGAAACAATGGTGTAGGGAGAGGAATTTTAACAAAACGACTTTGCTAAATTCCTTCCAGTCTCCCACCCCTAATTCATATTAAAATGTAGTTACAGGGGCACCTGGGTGGCTCAGATGTTTGGGTGTCTGCCCAAACATGTCAGCTCATGTCATGATCCCAGGATCTTGGGATCTGGCCCTGCTGTTGGGCTCCCCTGCTCAGTGGGGAGTCTGCTTCTCCGGCTCCCTCTGCTTCTCCATCTGCTCATGCTCTCTCTCTCTGTCAAATGAATAAATAAAATATTTTAAAAATAATAAAATAAAGTGTAGTTACCTATGGAAGTAGCTTTCTTCCTGGAGCAGGTCCTTTGAATTACATTAGGCTGGTGTGATGGGGGATGGGGTGGTCAAAATTTCTTCCAGTCTTTCAGACCTTGATTGTTTTCAACTCAAGTGTAATCTGTATGCCCAAGTGCCCCACCTTGGGGCAACCTGCCCTAGGCCCCAAGTGGTCTGAGCTGAGAATTAATTCTAAAAAAATATAATAACATGGATGTTATAACATTTCCATATACTACCAGTGAGTATTGTGTGAGACACCATCAACTTACGAATTTTTATCAGTTAGCATTTTAACTTCTAAATAGCACATGGCTTTGCATGCAGTCGTGAAAAGGACTGGTGATTGCATATCTATGTATTTCAGACAATGTCACATATCTCAAAACTGACTTTGACCAACAAATCACTTTCTTGTTTTTATAAATAAAATGGAAATACATTTGAAAAGCATGAAATTATAGTAGTTATCAATGGCCTACTTCCTTGCAGCCACCCTTCCCTCCAGAACTTCCTGAAGACTTGGAACTGGTGTCCTCTTACTTCTTTTCAGATTAATGAGCTCCTATTTACCTCCACTTATCCATTTTGTAACCAAGGCCCAAGGGAACTAGAGCATCTGGCCAGGTTTGTCTACCCTCTGTTGATAAAATCCAAAGATAGAGAAAGGATTGGTAGTGAAACCAGAAAGGAATTTATTGCAGGATGGTCAACACTGGGAAGACCGTGAACTAATGCCTCAAAGAGGTTTCCAAAATGAGGGGGTTTGGAATATAGGTGATGTTCAGTGGGGTGGATGTGGAGCCTGATGGATCCGTAATCAAAGGAGCAAGACTGATACAAAGCGAAGGTCAAGCAAAGTTTTATTTCCCGCCAAGCATCGAGAATCAAACTGACCATTCAGGGCCACCTCTTACAGAGTGGACGACCCTCAGCCTCACAGAGTAACTTATATAGAGCAAAGGCCATGTGGTTGGGCCTGGCCACACACAGGTGGCCAATGAGATTGCAACACACAGAGAAAGGTGCATAGTCATGCTAGGTGACACACCGCTGGCCAATTGAATTACAACTCACCCCATAGTAGCTATTTGAACTAGCCTATCACCTCGGTCAGAATTGGTGCCCAAAAGGCACCCAAAAGGCAGGGCCTACACTCCTTGGTAACTAGGGAGATGGTATGCGCACTCCACTGATTGGATGTCTCCACCTGGTCTGACTCATCCTTGCATTCGGGCTGTTATCTCCACCTGACCTGACCCGCCCTTGTATTTGGGCTCCATTATCAGGGACTGGTCGATCATATTCTACTGGTTTCCCCAACTTGCTTTTAAGTAAGTCCCCTGGGCGGGGGGAGGGTCCGTTTAAGTTTTACTGCATAAACAACCAAATTGCTGTTCAACTGAGATGAAATTGTTCTGGCTAAATAGGCCCTTACAGAGCCAACAACCAAGAAAGAATTCTCAAGAAGTCTTTGGTGCAAAATGGTGGTTTATTAAAGCATGGGGACAGGACCTGTGAGCAGAAAGAGCAGCTGCACTCGGGTTGTGAGAAGCCACTGATTATATACTATGGGGCCAGGGTAGGTAAGGAAAAAGGAAAGTTTCAAAAATATTTTCATATGTTAAAAGAAGACTCGCAGGATACCAGAGGCCTTGCCATTGTCAAGTTAAGGTTGTTTTTCCCTCTACCAAGGCATAAGATAGTTGAAGATAGTTGGGAACTTCCTGGAGAAACATTACATCCTGCCCACTTCAAGTATCTTGTCAATGTGCTGCAGATTGTAAGGACATGTAATATAAGGACAGATTATAAGGACATGTAATTGTATCAGCATTTCCTTCTGGAAGCCAGGTTATTGATAGAAATGCCTTGTTCTTATATATCACTAAGACATTTGTAATCTAAGAAAGAGTCGGGTCTTACAGGATTTTGATTTCTATAAGTTTAACTATTCATGTTTTCCTTTCCTTAGCTTTAGGGCAGCCAGGAGTGCCTGAGGAATGTCACATATATCCCATGGGGGTGGAGGGATGTGGGGTGTCAGCTTCTGCTTTGTCTTCAGGCAGCCTTCTTTCTGCTCCCTCATCAAAAGTGCTGAAAATACTTCTGGGTTTATATAAGGAAAACATGGGGCAAAGATAGGTGGTGACATGCAGGTGGACAGTGAAGGTCTTGAGGTCAGTCCCTGGGGGTCTTGCTCGTGTCAACACCTTCCTGTTGCTTGAGGAGTTAGTTTTGATGACATTTTAGAATATAAGTGAAATTCAGTGGGGTGGAATCTGGAGCTGACGAGCAAGAAAGAATTCTTGAGACATCTTTGGTGCAATTTGGTGGTTTATTAAAGCACAAGGACATGACCTGTGGGCAGAAAGAGCTGCTGTACAGGGGTTGGGAGGGGTGCCTGACTATATACAATGGGGTTGGGGGTAGGTAAGGAAAAAGGGAGGTTTCAGTAGAATTTTCATATGCTAAAGAAGACCTACAGGATACCAAAAACAGAGGCCTTGCCATTATCTAGGCTGTTTTTCCCTTCTTAACAAGGTATTCACATAGTTGGGAGATTCCTAAAGGAAGTCACACAGGTCCCACCCAGGAGTGGAGGTAGGGAGAAGTTGCGGGGTTTCAACATTTGCTTTGTCCTCAGCCAGGCTTCTGTTCCCTCATCAGTTTTGGCTCCCTAATGGGATGCTATGCCCACCAGGTCTTTTGCCTGCTGGAAAGAATTTAATCACTTAGAAAATACAGACTGAGGTCAAAATGGAGGTTGTTGAGGTGCTCCACCACTTTCCGATGAAGCAGCTCAGTTTTATCCGCCTTTTGAGCCTTACCTGTCATACCCATCTCTTTGCCAAATAGGAAAAAAAAAAAAAAAAGAAGAAGAAGAAGAAGTTTAGCTTGTTATTTTCCATTTGCTATAGACAATTTACTCCAGCTAATTATACTAATATTTTTGTTCGGTGTTGAACACCAGCAACCTCCATTTTTGAGTGATACTTCATAATTTAAAATCATTTTACATACAAAATTTCACCTCTCTTCAAAATAACAATAAAGGAAATTTGAGTTTAGTTGTGCATATAACAAACAGAATGTGCTTCTGTTCATGTAGCTGGTAATTGCCTCATGACTTTTAATCATAAGTATTTCTCTATAAAAATAGCATGGTGGGTCACTCTTTCCGGATTCTTGTGTTTAAGGTAATTGCCTTTAACATAAAGTACTAATAGTGTAATAATGAGTGCAGATAAAAGTGGATTCAGAACACTTTTTAGGTTGGCTTAGGAGATAATGTGTAGTTCCATGTCCTTGGATTCAATAACATTAATTGACTGCTATTTTTCATATATCAAAATCTATCAGAATAATTTGTCCACTTGTTCTTAGATATGGTATTTTACTTATTAAGAGAGCAATGTTAGAGGATGAAAGAAACACATGTTCAGGAAGTTTGTCTAAAACATGGCATAGTGACCACAATGTTCTTATCTTTTTGAAATCTATTGAAATCACAGAAGGGAATAAAACTGTTAACAAAAATAGAGAGAACGGAAAGACAGGGGATGACAGAGAAAGACCTGGAAATCATGATATTAGGCAAGCCAGCAAAGGAGAATGATAGCAACTTTCTGGGGTAGCAAGTGTCCTTTGGACATTAAGAGCAATCTTTCCAAACTTGCTACTGGAAGACAGACAGATAGAGGAAGGGGAAGTGGCAAAAGCTATATGGGGAATAGAATTTTAAAAACTGACCTGTGTGTTTGGACATTGCTGGCTGTTGAAAAAATATTATAAAGTATACAGGAGGGATTATTAACTAGTATATAAAAAAACTAAACAAACAAAAATAAGTATCTATAGAATAAAGTAAAATAATTCAAGAGAAAAACTTATTCAGTAGTTATAAATAGATGTATAATTATAATACCCTAAGTCCTAACTATCACTTTATTAAATAAAATTTTAGGGGTCCCTGGGTGGCTCAGTGGGTTGAGCCTCTGCCTTCGGCTCAGGTCATGATCTCAGGGTCCTGGGATCAAGCCCCACAATGGGCTCTCTGCTCCTCAGAGAGCCTGCTTCCCCCTCTCTCTCTGCCTGCCTCTCTGTCTGCTTGTGATCTCTTTCTCTCTCTCTCTCTGTCAAATAAATATATAAAATCTTAAAAAAAAAAAAAAAACTTTATAAAGAATGGTGGGAAAGTGAGAATAGGAAAAGTGCAGATGGCTTATGTATGCAAGAAAGAGAACCTCTCAGCCAGCATTTAAAAAACACAATAGAATGTATCTACAGTAGGTAATTGAAGAACTAGCAATACATATATATTTTGGGAGACAGAGTAGGCAAGAAACCACTGTTTTATCTTGGAAGACTTATCTTTTATTATTTGAGTTCTTGAAATATGTATATGTATTATTTAATAAAAAAATAAAAACAATGAAGGAAATATTAAAGGATTTTGGTCAATTACATTTTAAGTCAATTTGAAGAAAAATATGTTTCCTGTTGTGACACATAACAGCATTACAGACTTCTAAATCAATCTTCTAATGATTTTTCTATACTTCCAATTACTTGTACACTCTAATTAGGAAGCACAAAATTATGTGATAAGACTTATTGATGTATACAACTTGGAGCTAGGCAGCAAGCATCTGATTTTTGAGTTCCCTATTCATGATTAAAATCTCAAACTCCATTTAAACTTGTAAGAATTTTTCTTTTATGTATGAGAAAAAACATCTAATATTTGAAAAATCCCTCTGTTTTCCTAGAGTAGAATTAATTTTAGTCAAACACAGAGACCATAGTTGATGTTTGATAACTTTTGTAAATGCATACATTCATATCAAGATATAGAATATTCAAATCACAAGAGAAATAGCCTTCCTGTCCAGTTAATCATTCATCCCTCCAGGGACAAACACTATTAAGATATCATCACCAGGGACGCCTGGGTGGCTCAGTTGGTTAAGCAGCTGCCTTCAGCTCAGGTCGTGATCCCAGGGTCCTGCGATCCAGTCCCACATCGGGCTCCTTGCTCGGCAAGGAGCCTGGCTTCTCCCTCTGCCTCTTCCTGCCTCTCTGTCTGCCTGTGCTCACTTGCTCTCTCTCCGTCTCTGACAAATAAATAAATAAAATCTTAAAAAAAAAGATATCATCACCATATATTAATTTTATCTGTTCTAGAATTTTAAAGGAATAAAATTATAACTTATATACTCTTTTGTGTATGAATTATTTTGCTTTTCCTTATTGACATATTCACCCATGTTATGGTCTATAACAGTAGTTCATCTTTTTTTGTTGATGAAAACTATTTTTTATATGACTACAAACCAGTCTTATCCAGTCTCTTGTTGGCATTTGGATTATTTCCAGTTTCTGACTATTTTGAATAAAATCTCCATGAAAATTTTTGTCCATGTTATTTGGACATACATTTTCATTTATCAAAAGAAAATATGCAGGAAAGGAAATACCAGATTGAGAGATAGATGTACGTATGACTTTATAAGGAACTGCCAGTGTTTTTCCAAATTGGTTTACTCTTGGTTTACCCCTACCCATCAGTGTATAAGAATCTCAGTTGTAGGGGCAACTGTGTGGCTCATTCCGTTTAGCATCTGACTCTTGTTTTAGGCTCAAGTCACTATCTCGGAGTCAGGAGATTGAAACTGCCACCCCCCTCTCCCCCCTCCCCACCACTCCCATGCCCCCTACAACCCCACCCGTGTCATGGTCAATAGGGAATCTGCTTAAGATTCTCTCTCTCCCTCTGCTCCTCCCACTGCTCTCTCTCTCTCTCCTTCTCCAAAATAAATAAATAAATCTTTAAAAAAATAATCTCAATTGTATCACTCACATCCTTGCCAAATTTGGTGATGTCGGGGTTTAGTTTAATTTTATTTTGCCTTAGCAGTAAATGTATGGTATCTCATTGATTTAATTTGCATCTCCCCAATGACTAATGAACACTTTTTTATGGCTTTATTGCCATTCATTTGAAGTACTTCATGAAGTATCTGGTCAAACATTTACCCATTTTTTAATATAGTTATTATTTTTGACATTTAGGAGGGTATTTTTTCTCAGGCCTAGTCCAGTGTCATATGTATGTATTGAGAACATTTTTTTTTCAATTTGTCATCTGCCTATTCATTTTTTAAACTATGTCTTTTATGACAATGTTTATTTTGTGTAATGTCTAATAAATTATTTTTGTTTAGTGCTTCCTTTGTTCTGTTTAAGAACTCTTTGCCTACTACAAAGCCCAGAAGATAATGTCCTATGATTTCTTCTAGAAACTTTATAATTTTAACCTTCTAGACTATGTCTATGAGCCACCTCATATTAATATTTATACATTGTGTGTGATAGTGGTTGAGGTTATAAATATATGGCATTCCAGAGCATTTTATAGAATCATTTGTTTAAAAATTTAAATTTAGCCACAAGAATTTTGTGCTTTGCTGCTATATTAACTGTATTTTTACTGCTTTATTGAAATAACAACATTAAAACTATATTTAATATGTAAATTTGATAAGTTTTGATATATTTGTCTCTGAAAATATTATTACAATGAAGTTAATTAATATATCTATAAGACCCACTTTCCTCATATTTGAAATCCACTAATCTTTGCCCACTTAGTATCTCCACAGTGACTCCCGGCAGCCATTGATCTTCTTTCTTTCACTGTAGATTAATTTGATAATTTTTAGAAATTTTTATACATATAATCATCAATGTGTATTCTGCTGAGCACAGTATTTCGAGATTCATGTATTTTGTTACTCATAACAGTAGTTTACTTTTTATTGCTGATAATTCTGTTGTATAAATATACCATAGTTTATCAATTCACCAGCTGATATGCATTTGCAATGTTTATAGTTTTGACAATTATAGATAAACCTGCATTGCACATTAATGTACAAATTGTTGCTTGGACATACACTTTCATTTTTCTTGGAAAATGAGTTGGATAGCTGGGCATATAGCAGATGGTATGTTTAACTTTTTAAAGAAATCTCCAAGTAGTTTTTGAAAGTAGTTATACCATTTTACATTCTTACCAGCACTGTATGAGAATTTGTCTTAATATATATCCTTTATAAGGTCACCTAGGTAGCTAAGTGGGTTAAGCCTCTGCCTTTGGCCCTGATCGCAGGGTCCTGGGATAGAACCCCTCATCAGACTCCTTGCTCATTGCAGAGTCTGCTGCTTCTCCTTCTCCTGCCACTCCCCCAGCTGCTGCTCTCTCTCTGACAAATAAATAAATACAATCTTAAAAAAAAAAATCCTTGCTTGGATTTGGTGTACATTATTTTGTATCTATTGATGAGTTTGGAGAATACTGACATCACTATAATATTGAGTCTTCTGAACCCTACATTTGGTATATCTGTACATTTATTTAGGTCTTTAAAACCTCTTAAAAATGATTTGTTTCATTCAGCCTACAGGTTATGTGTCTCTTGACAGATATATACCTAAGTATTTTCATGTTATTGTAAATGGTACTGATTTTCTATTTCAGTCACTGAATGTTAAGTGCTCCTACCTGTAGAAAAACATTTGAATTCACATAATCTTTCATTATGCAATCTAGGTAAACTATTTCATTTCCATAGGATTTTCTACCTAGATGAAAATGGCATTGTCTAATAATGATAGTTTTGCTTTTCCTTTCCAACCTAGGTGGCTTTATTATGCTTGCTTGCCTTATTACACTGGTTAAAACCTGTGATAGGATGAAAGTGAAGATCTTTGCTATTTTCTTGATCTTTGGAAAAAACACCGTTATTTGTAGATTTTTCATGGATTTCCTTTACTGAGTTGAGTACATTTCTTTACCTTTCTAGTTTGTTGTATTTTGTCAGTATCTATCAAGTGATTTGTCTCTTTTATCTAGCTTGCTAAAATTATTGGCAAAATGTTGTCATATTGTTCTTTGTGACATATGTATAATTTATGTAATACATGTATACATATACATTTTAATATATGTAGGATGTTATAATGTTATTCCAGTAATTCCTGATATTAGTAACTTTTATCTTTCCTTTTTAATTCATGATCATTGTTCTAAGAAATTTATCAGTTTTATCGATCATCTTAAAGAACCTCTTTATCATTTTATTGATCTACTCTACTTTCTAGTTTCATTTTATTTTGTTTCATTTTTCCTGGTCTAATTTCTCTTGTTTTCCTTTTTTTTTTTTTCTTAAGATTTTATTTTTTTTTTTTAATCTGACAGACAGAGATCACAGGCAGGCAGAAAGGCAGGTAGGGGAGGGATGGAGCAGGATCCCTGCTGAGCAGAGAGCCTGATATGGACTTTGATCCCAGAACCCTGAGATCATGATCTGAGCCTAAGGCAGAAGCTTTAACCCACTGAGCCACCCAGGCACCCTTCTTATTTCCCTCCTTTTGCTTAATCTCGATTATGTTAGATTTTGTGAAATATTTTTTCTGCATTAACTTATCTTAATGTGTTTCTCTCCTTTATTCTGTTGAAAAGATTAGTTAATATTTGAACGTTGAATAAAATATGCAGTTCTGGGATATACCCCACTTCTTAGACTAAAGATCCCAGGGTCCTGGGATCAAACCCTGCATCAGGCTCTCTGCTTGGCAGGGAGCCTGCTTCCCCACCTCTCTCTGCCTGCCTCTCTGCCTACTTGTGATCTCTCTGTCTGTCAAATAAATAAATAAAATCTTTAAAAAACAATAATAATAATAATAATTTTTCTGTTTGTATTAACAACATATGATGATCTCTAGTTTTCTCCTCTTAAAATATTTCTGTGTGATTTTAGTATTAGGGTATTGCTGGTCTCATAAAATAAGCTTCTGTGGGCACCTGGGTGGCTCAGTTGGTTAAGCGACTGCTTTCAGCTGAGGTATGATCCTGGAGTCCCAGTATGAGTCCTTCATCAGGCTCCCAGCTCCATGGGTAGTCTGCTTCTCCCTCTCACCTTCTCCCTTCCCATTCTCTTTCACTCTCTCAAATAAATAAATAAAATCTTTTAAAAAAGAATAAGCTTCTGTACTATTATTTGAAGAATTTTGTAGGACCAATATAATTTATTCCTTAAGTGTTTTATTGAATTCACCAGTGAACCAATCTGGCTTTGATTTTTTTTTTTTTTTGTATGAATGTGAGAAGTTTTGTAATTGTTGGGTCTGTTATCAAAGGAACCAGACTGAGACAAAGTGAAAGTTATGCAAAACCTTATTCTATGCCAAGCATTAGAGGTTAGACTGACCAGCCAGGGGAACAAGGCTGGGACAAAGTGAAAGTTATGTAAAGCTTTATTCTATGCCAAGCAGTAGAAGTCAGACTGACTGGCCAGGGCTGCCTCTGAAGAGAGCGACACACCCTTGGTCTTACAGGCTAGTTTTATAGGCACAACCGCAGACCTTTACCGATATAAACAAAATGGCCTTGTTTTAGGTGTGTGTTTTAGCAACAGTTACCTGGAACTGATATTAATAACTGTTGAGGCATTTATTAAACAGCAAATGTCCCTACCTAGGCAAAATGGAGTCACTATGGCTAAGTAGGCCCAGGCAGGCCCTAGGGGTTTAACAGGTTTTAACGTGGAATCAATCCCAACATAATGAATTTAATTTTCTTAGTAAATATATGGTTATTCAGCTCTACTATTTACTCTTAAGTCAGTTTTACTAATGTGTGTCTTTTAAGGAATGTATCCATTTAATTAAATTGTCAAAAACTTTTGGCATAAATTTGTTCATAGTATTCCTTTATTATTTAGTTAATACCTATATGATCTGTAGTGATGCCCCCTCTTTAATATTTCCTGAGAGATGCCCCCTCATTTATTCCTGATTTGTAATTTAGAATATTTATTTCCTTTCTCTTTCTCTCCCCTTTATCTGGGATTTTATCAGTGTTGTTGATCTTTTAAAAAACAGCTTTTAAAAAAAAAAAATGTTCCACTTTGTTTTCTTATTGTTTTGCTATTTTATTGTTAAAATCATGTCTTTCATTTTAAGACTCACCTTCACTATCTCCTTTATTCTAGGTGCTTTAGATCATTATGTACATTTCTAACATTTACAGATGGAAGTGTAGATATGATTTTCTAACTTTCCTCTTTTTTAATATAGCATTTAAAGCTTTGGATTTACTTTTAAGCACTGTTGAAGCTATATTTTAATATTATGATATGTTGTCTTTATATTATCATTCTATTCAAAATATTTTCTAATTACATCTGTCATTCCTTCATTGACTTGTGGATTATTCAGAAATGTGTTACTTAATTTCAAAATATGTGGTAATGTTTTTCCATTATGTTTTTGTCATTGTCTACTGTTTCATTCTATTATGGTCAGAAAACAGGCTGCGTATGAATACAATCCTTTGAAGTATATAGATTTACTTTATGGCCCAATATATGGTCCATTTTAGTGAGTCATCATGTGAACTTGAAAATAATATATATTTTTCAGTTTTTATTTCATAAAGTCCCTTAAATCTTGATTAGATTAGTGTGTTTTGTTTAAATCATCTATATTTGTACTAATTATTTACTTGCTTTATTTATTATTTGTTATTTATTCAGGGAGGACTACTAAAATTCATAACTGAAGATCCAATCATTTCTCTTTTTAGTTTGTTAGTGTTATTTTTATTCATATAGATGTTCTCTTATTGAGCATATACATTTTAAGGATTGTTATGTATTCTTGATTAATTGACCCTCTTTATCTCTGGTAATAATTTATTTTTAAAATCTCTTTCTGAAAATAATGTAGCCGCTCCAGATTTCTCAGAATAAGAGTTTTCATAGTATATTATTTTTATCATTTTGCATTTCATCTATCTATATCTTTACAATTGAAATTTGTCTGTTTAAAAAGTAGATATTGCTTTTTACTAACTAATATAAAACTCTGTCTTTTAATTTGTGTGTTTAGTTTACTTACTGCTTTTAATGGGATTACTTTAATATTATTGAGTGTAAATTTATTTTATCGTTCTTATATAATCTTTATTCCAACTCTTCTTAATTTTTTCACTCTTTCTACCTTCTTTTGGATTATTCATTTTTAAGACTTTTTTAAAATCGTTTTTTTAGGTTCACAGCAAAATTGAAGTGGAAATACAAAATTTTCCACATATTCCGTGCCCACACATATATAGTTTCTGCCATTATCAATATCCTCTATCAGAGCATTACATCTGTTACAACTGATAAAATCTATTGACACATTATAATGACCTAAGGTCCACAGTTTACATTGGGATTCATTTTTGGAGTTGCGCAGTCTATGGGTTTAGACAAATGACAAAAGTGACATGTATCCATCATTAAAATATAGAGAGAATTTTAACTGTCCTGTTATTCATTATTTAGCAATCTACTTTTATCTTATCAGTTCTACATTCTTATTTTTTAAAAGATTTTATTTATTCATTTGACAGAGAGAAAACACAAATAGGCAGGGAGGCAGGCAGAGAGAGGGGGAAGCAGGCTCCCTGCTGAGCAGAGAGCCTCATGTGGGGCTCAATCCAGGACCCTGAGACCATGACCTGAGCAAAAGGCAGAGGCTTAACCCCCTGGGCCACCCAGGCACCCCTACTTTCTTATTTTTTAATGTTTTTACTAGGAATTGCTATATGCACCACTACCTTATTAAACTACATTTTGAATGAATATTGTGTTACTGTTTATAATTTAAAAATTCAAAACAGAGTTCTTCCATTTACCTTGTCCATTCTTTATGTTATAGTATCAGGAACTACTTCTATACACATTATAAACCCCATAGTACATTTTCATTTATTTTTTTCTATAGTCAGTTGTATTTTATAAAAATAAGAGACAAGAAATAAATTTTATGTTTGTACACATATATTCCAATCTATCACAAGTTATTTATGCATGTAGATCTGCATATCTTTCTGATATCAGTTATTTTGGTATTTTTTCTGGGAATAAATTTAGTAATAGATCAGCTTGATCTAAAGATTGTTTTCAAGCTGTGTTAAAGTATATATGGACTAGTACTATTGCTAAGGCATGGAATTGTTGAGCTATCAACTCTCCTTAGTGAAATCTCTACACTCTGCTTCTGAGATGTCTACTATCTCCAAGGACAATATAACTCCAGAATATATGCTTATCTCAAAGATTCCTGGCAGTTGTTCTTTGTTGAGCCTCAAAGATTTTCATTTAAGTATATGCAGTTTAGTATTCTGCCAAAATCTCCATGCAGACTTTATTCTACTTCTCTGAGCCTCTTCTTTTCTGATACCCTGCCTCACAAATACCACCTACCTCAACAACACTGAGCTTCGATTTCTCTTCACCAAAACAGACTACTGATATCTGTTTTGGTTCACACCTTTGTGCCATAGTTTAGAGAGGTCAGGAGGTCAGAAGGTCAGGCAGAAGGTGAGGCTGATTTTGGAACTCACTTTGTGTTTCCCTTCTATCAAAAATTATAGCTTTCTGCTGTTTGTTGTCTAGTGAATGGAAAATATTTATAAACTTTACTTAATTTTATACTTGTTTAAATCTGGAGTAAATCAATACCTGTTATTCTGCTATGGCCAATACCACTCTTCTTTTTTAAGAACCTAAACTTTTAAAGAAATAACTAAAGAGCTCCTAATAATAACACAGTTCGTATATATTTACCTGGAGGGTAATCCTTCAGAGAAAGCCATCATCAAGACCAAAATATATTAAAAAAGTGGGAGGTTAGAAAATTATATTGTCCATTTTGCTACTTTCTTTTTTCCTTTTTTTTTTTCTTTCTTTATTAAAGATTTATTTATGGGGTGCGTCAGTGGCTCAGTCAGTTGAGCATCTGCCTTCTGCTTAGGTCATATCTCCAGATCCTGGAATCAAGCCCTGCATCAGGCTCCCTGCTCAGTGGAAAGCATGCTTCTTTTTCCTCTGCTGCTCCCCTTGCTTGTGCACACTCTCTCTCTTTCTCTCTGTCAAATAAATAAATAAAATATTTTTAAAAAATTTAAAGATTGCGGGGGAGATAAGATGGCAGGAAAGTAGGAGGAGGCACCGTTTCAACCAGTACCCTAAAGTGAGCTGATTACCTACCAAAGAACTCCGATCACCCATGAAATCAGCCTGAGATCAGAATTATACACGTTTGGATCTCTACAGGGACAGAAGACACCAGTGGGCAGGTAAAGCGGAGTGGGAGCATGGGACTGATATTGGAAGATAGACAAAAGGGGGAGGGAGCCACCAGAGGTGACCAATTGGAAAATAATACTCAATACAAGAGTGCCCTGCATCTGGGGACCAGCATTAACTTGAAGTCTGGTTGAAAGCACTCAAAAAGAGCAAAGGATTGTGGGGGGGGATTTGTGGGAATCAGGGGGGCAAGGGACAGGAACTTAAATCCCCAGAACCAGGACAGACTCCCCTAGCGATGAGTCAGAGAGAGTGTGGGAGAGAAACCAGTTATTGGTCCCTGAGCTGCCAGCGCACCAGAGAACGCTTGGGGTTTGCTCCTATGATGGGCTGGGAGCCTCACCAGATGGCAGAACACTGAGCCAAGCTAACAGAGTCTTAGAGGCACACGCCTCACACCCTCCCCTGAGAGAGGTGCGCAAAGGCCCAGCCTGGTGCTCTTAGACCCAGAAGGACCAGGCATTCCCAGCCGGGGCCAGCAGGAAAATCTCAGTGTGCGATGGCTGCTTGGAACCTCTCTGGCGGTCTGGAGTTTCCCAGACAGCCACCACTGCCGTGGTTTGGGGTACAAGCAGGAGATCCTGCATTCCCAGGGACCGCGACTCGGAACCTGCTCTGCCAGCGGCCAAGGGGGAATTTATATGGGCTCTGCAGCACCCACGGGGAAGCAGACTGAGACTTTTCTCTGAGAGAGAGGTCGGGGTGAGTTTACTTTCCTTTAAACCTCAAAAAAAACATCTAAAGCTGTCAAAGTAAGAGAAAAGAAGTGAACAAAGATAAAAACCTCCAGAGAACAAAAGCCTGAAAAAACTGGTTTCCTCAGAGCCCACTCCCTTGAGTGGGGTGGGAGGACTTAACTTAGGGAACATAATTGACTGAAAACCCACGTGGCAGGCCCCTCCCCTGAAAACCAACTAGGAAAGAAAAAAAAAAAAAAAAAAAGACTACACGAGAACAGTCACCACTACTTCATAGATACAACTTTTATTTTTAACTCATTCCCATTATTCTAGTACATTTTTTAATATATAGAAAATTTTTAACCTATTTACCATCACAGTGAGATGTCCAGTACATGAAATTCCATAATAACCTTCTAACTTGAACTTTTTGATACATACACCTGTGTTTTTCTTTTGCTTTTCTATTTTTTTAATTTTTTTAAATTTTAGTTTAGTTTAGTCTAGTTTATTCCTTTTTTATTTTTATTTTCTAATATTCATATATAGTTAAACTTCAAGGAAATCCCCTTTCCCCAATCAATGCTACCCCTACCCTATAGGTAAGCCAATTTTTAATCCCCCTTTACCTTAGGAAAGTTGAGTTCTTTAACAAAGATATCAAGATAAATCCAGGAAGAATCAAAATAACATTCCTCACCCACACTGAGAATTTGTAACCACTCTCCCATCTTTTTCTTCCACCATTGTTTCTGTGTATTTGTGTCTGTCCTGATAGTATATAAATCTTATACTTGGGATTCTTTTTGATGAGGTTCTTCCTTTTTTTACTTATATATATATATTTTTCTCTTGTCATATACTTTTATCAGTCTTTTTGTTTGTCTGATTTTGTTTGTATAATTCATAAATCTTACCTTGGAGCCCATTTGAGCTGAACCTTCTCTTTTCTATTCCTTTTTTTTTTCCTCTCTCTCTCCCTCTCTCTCTTTTTTCTTCTTCTTTTCTTTTTTCTCTCATTTAGGTGGGGAATGCTGATTGCTTAGAAGCTTTCCAGGGTGCACCTTGACTGCACCATGGTTGATAAATCCAGCTACATCCATTCAGTCATCTCTCACCAAAATGACTAGGAGGAGGAATTCGCAACAGAAGAAAAATACAGAGGATGGGCCTTCTGCAACAGAGCTAATGGCCATCAACATAGACAAGATGTCAGAAAGAGAATTCAGGCTAACAGTTATCCAGGCAATAGCTAGGTTGGAGAAAGCCTTAGATGACCAAATGGAATTGATTAGGGCAGAATTGAAAGCCACCAGGGATGATGTTCACAATGTTCTCAATGAGTTCCAATCTAATCTAAATTCTCTAAAAGCTAGGGTAACTGAGACAAGACATAGAATTAATGATCTGGAGAACAAACAGATAAAGTATCAAGAGGAAGCCTGGAACAAACAGCTTAGAAGCCATGAAAACAGAATCAGGGAAATAAATGATGACATTAAACATTCCAACGTCAGAATTATTGAAATCCCTGAAGGGGAGGAGAAAGAAAGAAGTCTAGAAGATATAGTGGAAAAGTTCTTCATGAAAATTTTCCCAATCTCGTGAATGGAACCAGCATTCACGTAATAGAGGCAGAATGGTCTCCCCCCCAAGATTATAGATTCCAAAAAAAAAAAAAAAAAAATCAAGGCACCTGATAGTAAAATTGAGAAAAAATAATTGTAGATACAATCTCTTGAAAGCCGCTAGGACAAAGAGGCTCCTTACGTACAGAGGAGAGCCCCTCAGAATAACGTCAGACCTGTCCACAGAGACCTGGCAAGCCAGAAAGGGCTGGCAAGATATATTCAGGGCAATAAATGAGAAGAACAGGCAGCCAATAATACCTTATCCAGTAAGACTGGCATTCAAAATAAATAGAGAGATAAAGAGTTTCCAAGACTGGCAAGGCTTAAAAGACTATGCAACCACCAAGCCAGCACTGCAGGAAATATTAAGGGGGGTTCTATAAAAGAGGAAAAACCCTAAGAATAGCATTGAACAGAAACATAGAGACATCTACAGAAAGAAAAACTTCAAAGATAACATGATGTCAATAAAAACGTATCTATTAACAATCACTCTCAATGTGAATGGCCTAAATGCACCCATAAAATGACACAGGGTTGCAGATTGGATAAAACGACAGGACCCATACATATGTTGTCTACAAGAGACCCATTTTGAACCTAAAGATACACCCAGAATGAAAGTGAAGGGGTGGAGAAGCATCTTTCATGCCACTGGACCTCAAAAGAAGGCCAGGGTAGCGACTCTCATATCAGATAAGTTAGATTTTAAACTAAAGACTGTAGTCAGAGATACAGAAGGAAACTACATAATTCTTAAAGGGACTATCCACCAAGATGATCTTACAATTGTAGATATCTACGCCCCCAATATGAGAGCAGCCAATTACATAAGAAAACTATTAATCAATAAAGACTCATAATGATATGAATACATTAATACTAGGAGATCTTAACACACCTCTCTCAGAGAAAGACAGATCATTGAAGCAGAAAATCCATAAAGAAACAGAAGCATTGAATGACATATTGGACCAGATGGACCTCATAGATATATACAGAACATTCCACCGTAAAACAGCAGAATACTCATTTTTGTCAAGTGCACATGGAACCTTCTCAAGAATAGACAACATACTGGGTCACAAATCAGGACTCAACCGATACTTAAAGACTGATTATTCCCTGCACATTCTCAGATCACAATGCTTTGAAACTGGAGCTCAATCACAAGGAAAAGTTCAGAAGGAACTCAAACACCTGGAAGCTAAAGACCACCTTGCTTCAGAATGCTTGGATCAACCAGGAGATCAAAGAAGAACTTAAACAATTCATGGAAACCAATGAGACTAAAGACACTTCAGTCCACCTATGGGATACAGCAAAGGTGGTCCTAAGGGGGAAATACATAGCCATCCAAGCCTCCCTCAAAAAAAAAAAAAAAAAAATGGAAAAATCCAGAATACATAAGCTATCTCTACATCTTAAAGAACTGGAGAATCAACAACAAATCAAACCAACTCCACACATAAGAAGGGAAATAATCAAGATTAGAGCAGAGATCAATGAGGTAGAAACTAGAAATACAGTAAAACTAGAACAGTAGAACATTGATACAGTAGAACGTATCAATGAAACTAGAAACTGGTTTTTTGAAAGAATCAATAAGATTGATAAACCATTGGCCACACTAATCCAAAAGAAAGAGAGGAAGCCCAAATTAATAAAATTATGAATGAAAAGGGAGAGATCACAACTAACACCAAAGAAGTAGAAACAATCATCAGAAGTTATTATCAACAGTTATATGCCAATAAGCTAAGCAACCTAGATGAAATAGATCCATTCCTGGAAAACTATAAGCTCCTAAAATTGAACCAGGAAGAAATTGACAACTTGAATAGACCTATATCTTGGAACGAAATTGAAACAGTTACCAAAAACCTCCCCAAAAACAAGAGCCCAGGACATGACAGATTCCCTGGGGAATTCTACCAAACTTTCAAAGAAAAAATAACACCTATTCTCCTGAAGCTGTTTCAAAAAATTGAAGCAAAAGGAAAACTTCCAGAATCTTTTTATGAAGCCAGAATTACCCTGATCCCCAAATCAGGCAAAGACCCTACCAAAAAGGAAAATTTCAGACCAATACCACTGATGAATACAGATGCTAAGATTCTCAACAAGATTGTAGCAAACAGGATCCAACAGTACATTAGAAAGATTATCCACCATGACCAGGTGGGATTCATTCCTGGGTTACAAGGATGGGTCAACATTCACAAATCAATCAGTGTGATAGAACAAATTAATAAGAGAAGAGAGAAGAACCACATGTTCTACTCAATTGATGCAGAAAAAGCATTTGACAAAATCCAGCATCCATTCCTGATTAAAATGCTTCAAAGTATAAGGATAGAGGGAACATTCATGAACTTCATAAAACCTATCTATGAGAGACCTGCAGCAAATATCCTCAATGGGAAAAAGCTCACAGCCTTCCCATTGAGGTCAGGAATATGACAAGGATGCCCACTCTCACCACTCTTGTTCAACATAGTATTAGAAGTCCTAGCAACAGTAATCAGACAACAAAGAGAAATAAAAGGTATCCAATTTAGCAATGAAGAAGTCAAACTCTCTCTCTTCACAGATGACATATTCTTTATATGGAAAACCCTAAAGACTCTACCTTCAAACTACTAGAACTCATAGAAATTCATTAACGTGGCAGGATACAAAGTCAGTGTACAGAAATCAGTTGCTTTCTTATACACTAACAATGAAAATACAGAAAGGGAAATTAGAGAATCAAATAGATGGGAGACCATTCTGTGCTCTTGGATCAGAAGAATAAACATTGTTAAAATGTCTATACTGCCTAGAGCAATCTATACTTTTAATGCCATTCTGATCAAAACTCCACCGGTATTTTTCAAAGAGCTGGAGCAAATAATCCTAAAATTTGTATGGAATCAGAAGAGACCCCAAATAGCTAAGGAAATGTTGAAAAACAAAAATAAAACTGGGGCATCACATTACCTGATTTCAAGCTTTACTACAAAGCTGTGATCACCAAGACAGCATCGTAGTGGCATAAAAACAGACACATAGACCAGTGGAACAGAGTAGAGAGCCCAAATATGGACCCTCAACTCTATGGTCATATAATCTTCGACAAAACAGGAAAATATATCCAGTGGAAAAAAGACAGTCTCTTCGATAAATGGTGCTGGGAAAACTGGGCAGCTATATGTAGAAGAATGAAACTCGACCATTCTCTTACACCGTACACAGAGGTAAGCTCAAAATGGATAAAAGACCTCAACATGGGAAAGGAATCCCTCAGAATCCTAGAGGAGAACATAGGCAGTAACCTCTTCGATATCAGCCACAGCAACTTCTTTCAAGATATGTCTTCAAAGGCAAAGGAAACAAAAGCAAAGATGAACTTTGGGGACTTCACCAAGATCAAAAGCTTCTGCAGAGCAAAGGAAACAGTCAACAAAACAAAGAGGCCACCCACAGAATGGGAGAAGATATTTGCAAATTACAGTACAGACAAAAGGTTGTTATCCAGGATCTATAAAGAACTCCTCAAACTCAACACACACAAAACAGACAATCATATCAAAAAATGGGCAGAAGATATGAACAGACACTTCTCCAATGAAGACATACAAATGGCTATCAGACACATGAAAAAATGTTCATCATCACTAGCCATCAGGGAGATTCAAATTAAAACCACATTGAGATACAACTTTTCACAGTTAGAATGGCCAAAATTAGCAAGAGAGGAAACAACATGTGTTAGAGAGGATGTGGAGAAAGGGGAACCCTCCTACACTGTTGGTGGGAATGCATGTTGGTGCAGCCTCTTTGGAGAACAGTGTGGAGATTCCTCAAGAAATTAAAAATAGAACTTCCCTATGACCCTGCCATTGCACTCCTGGGTATATACCCCAAAGATACAGATGTTGTGAAAAGAAGGGCCATCTGTACCCCAATGTTTATAGCAGCAATGGCCACGGTCACCAAACTGTGGAAAGAACCAAGATGCCCTTCAACAGACGAATGGATAAGGAAGATGTGGTCCATATACACTATGGAGTATTATGCCTCCATCAGAAAGGATGAATACCCAACTTTTGTAGCATCATGGATGGGACTGGAAGAGATTATGCTGAGTGAAATAAGTCAAGCAGAGAGAGTCAATTATCATATGGTTTCACTTATTTGTGGAGCATAACAAATAGCATGGAGGACAAGGGGAGATGGAGAGGAGAAGGGAGTTGAGGGAAATTGGAAGGGGAGGTGAACCATGAGAGACTATGGACTCTGAAAAAGAACCTGAGGGTTTTGAAGGGGTGGGGTGTGGGAGGTTGGGGGAACTAGATGGTGGCTATTAGGGAGGGCATGGTTTGTATGGAGCACTATGAAGTGTGCAAAAACAATGAATACTGTTACGCTGAGAAGAAATAAAATTTTTTTTAAAAAATTAAAGATTTATTTATTTGACCTGCACTAGTTCAGTAGTACAATGAGTAGCCCAAGCCTTAAAAATCTAGAATCTAAAATTTATCAGTATATGTAGAAGAGATCAGTTATTTTTTGGTGTTCTTATAAATAGTTAATTTCACATAGGATTGATGAATCAGGCAAGATACAACTCATTAACTGATCATGAAAGATGATAGGCAGAGAATTGCCTTTGTCCCATATTTCTCTGTCCTAGACCCTGATGCACATACATCAAAAGAAATTGCCTTCCCTGTAACTTGTTTTCCTAGACTAGTTATAGTCCTTCATTGATAAATGTGTCCTTTAGCTTTGTTAATATCATCAACAAAATTGTAGCTCAAAAAAATATTCCTGGCAATCTAGTATAAATTTTGTCTCTAGTTATTAATGATTTATCTAAATTATTTAACTCCAGGAAAAATTTTTCAAATCTTCTCTCCAGGTTCTTGGAGCTAACCATCTGCCTTGACAATCCCAATATGCCACCAGTTACCCAGATTAAAATTATCAGTGTAAGAATTACGCTATAATGAATAAAATTTGGGTCTTACATGAAAAAATATACTAGTGTTCAGTATTGTGATGTTACAAGAAGGGCACTTGAATAAAGACTGAAAGACATAGATCAATTACTCTGAAGATTTTTGCAAACATTATAAGGCTCAGAAAATCATAGGTACAAATGTCAGTGAAAGAATATTCTTCTCACTTACACATTGTGGACATCAATGCGGTTTATGTACTAGATTTTTTTAGTCAAATTCTAGGATACCAACAAGACTACTATCACAACTAAAAATAATTGTATTTGAATATTATTAAGAACATTTCTCAATTGCATATGTCCTTCAAAATAAATTAATAAAAAGGAAAAAAGAAAGTATTTTAAAGGTGAAAATAAAGAGGGGAATACAATTTTCAAAACATGAAATAATGTGTGTGTGTGTGTGTGTGTGTGGTTTGTATTTAAAGGAACATCACATATGGACATTGGGGAGGCTATGTGCTATGGTGAATGATGTGAAATGCATAAGCCTGATGATTCACAGACCTGGACCCCTGGGGCAAATAACATTATATGTTAATTTAAAAATTTAAAAAAAGAAAAGAGGAACATTGTAGATATCCTAACAGAACTGTGGCAAAATAATAGTGTCCTAAAACAAAAAGAGTGCTTGTGTGTTTTCACTAGTACAGACTCCCAGATCTGTATGAGATGAAATAGACTGAAACGTGACAAATGCCAACACCAATCCTAAAAACAGGATGGAAGAGCTTTTGGTTTAATTTATAGATCCAGAGTAAATCTTGCTGTTTCTGTGGCTCTAATGTAAATCTAAAGCACAGAGTAAAAGTATTTATTTTCCATCTTGGATGAAGTACAGTTTGATATAACTTGCTGGGGTTTAAGACATAAGGAAATAATGGCTATGTCACTCTTCAGCTTTAGCTTAAAAGAATGAAAAGAGGAGGGGCACCTTGGTGGCTCAGTCAGTTAATCCTTTTCCCTTGGCTCCCATAGATGATCCTAGGGTCCGAGGATCAAGCCCTGTGTCTGTGGGCTCACAGCTCACACTCACAGGGAGTGTGCTTCCCTCCCCCTCTGCCCCTCTCCCCATGCTCTCAGTCTCTCTCTCAAATAAATAAATGAAACTTTTTAAAAAGAAAATGAAAAAGGGAAAGCTTACAAAAGCTTACACAATCCTGTTGAAAAGCTATCCATATGAAAGCTTTTGGATATTTGAAATTATTTGCTAATAAATTTATTTACAAATAAATCAATTTAAAGAGTAAAATAACTTTCCAATTCACAAGAGTCATCAGGAAGTTTCCTAAATTACCTATACAGCATTTAATCTAATTGGCAGATATGCTGAATATCCTCTTCTGAATTTAATTTTTGGGGCACCTGGGTGCCCCAAACAGTCGGTTAACCATCTGCTTTCAGCTCAGGTCATGATCCCAGGGTCCTGGAATCCAGCCCTGCAGTGGGTTTGCTGCTCAGCGGGGAGACTGCTGTTCCCTCTACCCACCCCTCATGCCTGTTCTCTCTCTGACTCTGAAATAAGTAAACAAAATCTTTGAAAAGTAGTTTGAAAAAATAGTGAATTTAGTGTTTAACTTTAGTACTGCGAACTCCTGAAGGCTTCTCAATATGTTCATTCATTCATTCATTCAGTAGGTAACTATCGAGCTCCTACTCTGTGCAGCGAAGAGTCTTTCTCCCCAAGGAACTTTCAGTCAAACATGAAACAAGTTGGGTGGGTTTTTTTGTCCTCATAAAGCTTTCATCCTGCCTGGAGAGGCTGATATTATAACCAAAGATTTTTGCAAAACATTTTACATTTCAGCTTAATAGTTTCTGATAAAGAAAGTCAGTGGTTCTATGACAGTACCTAATAGGAAATCTGGAATTCTCTTTTAATCTTAATAAATATTAAACTCTTTCAAATTCATAGACGTGATCTGAAACTTGTGCTTATTTTATAAGGAGCTTCTAATTAATTGCGTCACTGTCATTGTTTACTTGCAAGTTCATGTTAGTTAGCGGAAGTGAACAGCACAGAGAAATCAAACAATCTAAAGTTAAGTAGGAGAGTACTTATGAAGTGTTTGCTGTTTGCCCACTATGCGCTAGGCATCACTGAACGCTCTAAAGATGTGCAAATGCATAAGATCACAACAGATCACATGATCACTAGAGTGACTCAGGAGATGGGGGAGGGGCAAATAAGAGATGGAATGGGTGCTTGGTTTCGTTTAATTGTTCCAGGATGAGACTATCTTATGTTTACAGGTTGAGTGGAAATAATCAACAACAACAACAACAAAAAGATATTGAGAATTTAGGAGAGAGATTTATATAGTTGATGGAGTATTTGTGATTTCATACAATAAAATGCAGTGCAAAAACAGAGGGCTTCTTCCTAAATGCTTATTTCTTCCATGAGTTCCTACAAGAAGCAAGCCATCTAACATATTAACAAAAACTAACCCAGGGAACATGGGGAGTGGAAGTGGTGAGGGTTCCAAGCAAGAATAAACTTCATCTCAGTTTAATTACTGTTATTCCTAAAGTAATATAGTAGTTACTGCTACAAAATATGCAACAAATACTGGTATGCATAATGTAAAATCTGGAAGCCCCTCCCATGCATACTCTTAGAGTTAACTTAAGCTAATATTTGTTGCCAAACTCCCCTCCCAAACATAAACTTTGAAGTAAAAATAACAATATAAGTCAACAAGATTTTTTCCTTGAACAGTGAGTTCCAAGAAAACTCTGAGGCCACAGAATAGCAAGACACAGATTATGGAGGAGACTGGAGTACCACCTAGATCAATGGTTATTCTCATGCAAATTGAATAGAAACAAAAGATAGCATAAATTCATGAAAGAGCACTACAGGAATCACTGGGATCCTGAATTCCAAACCCAGCTCTGCCACAGATTCTCTAACGACCTTGGGTGAATCATAGATCTCCTAGATCTCTGTTTCCTCTTTTATTATAAAATGAGTGGGATTTGCTGGGAGATCACTATGGTCACTCAACATTAATGACTGGTAGATTTTAGAAATTTATTCCTTCAAGTTGATAAATTGGGTTATATCTTTCAGAGATTGGGGATTATTAGAAATAGTGTTTTCAAAAGTAGTGATCTTAGATGATGAACAATTTAAAGACATTCACCCTAAACCATGAGTCAAAAAAGATAAACATAACAACAATGTATTTTTAAAATTCAATTTCACTAGCATTATAAATGGTATTTCTATACAAAACAAAGCCTTTGCCATTGGCTATAAAACGTTTAAAGACATTACCTTAGGGCGCCTGGGTGGCTCAGTGAGTTAAAGCCTCTGCCCTCCGCTCAGGTCATGATTCCAGGGTCCTGGGCTCTCTGCTCTGCGGAGAGCCTGCTTCCTCCTCTTTCTCTGCCTGCCTCTCTGCCTACTTGTGATCTCTGTCTGTCAAATAAATAAATAAAATCTTTAAAAAAAGATACATTACCTCAAAAGATTTCTAATATCATAAAATAATTTATATAATCCTTTTCCATTACTTTTAATAAACCATGCTGTAAGAATTTCTCCCCCCTTAAAAATGACCAAAAATAGGTTGAATTATTATAAAGCATCTTAAGTCACATTTTTGGAAAACATGAACATAGCAGAAAGTTACATTAAAATTTTTTTAAAGATTTTATTTATTTATTTGACAGAGATCACAAGTAGGCAGAGAGGCAGAGAAAGAGAGGGAGAAGCAGGCTCTCTGCCAAGCAGAGAGTCCGATCCGGGGCTCCATCCCAAGACCCTGAGATAATGACCTGAGCTGCAGGCAGAGGCTTAACCCACTGAGCCACCCAGGCACCCCTACATTAAATTTTTTTAAAGCTTAAAACATTTCACTGATCTTTTTTTCTTGCAACCACCTGATTTATCAGTTTAGACATAGTTCCAGAATAGTAATTTATTCAGTCATCCATTTAACAAACATTTATGAAGTGCCAATTAAAACATTTAACACTTAGACTCACCTTTCTAATTTGATTGATTTTTATGGAAATATATGTCATAGAGGACCTAAAATATAAATTGATGCTCTTGCTCTCTTGGCTGACTGATAGGAGGAATTAAAGTAATCAATTAGAGAAATACAGCTATTATTTGGGAAAGTAGATGCAAAAATTACCAAACTATTATTTTTAAAATATGCATACTATCATAATTAAGATCCATTTGTCTGATACTTACAAACTTACCACTAATTATTATAGACTCATAATTAGCACTTATAATATCGACTCTCTTGTTAAATATGTGCATGTACCAGATTGTAAAACATCTTTAATGAAATTCAACAAATATTTATTGAACATTTATCATGGCATGTTACTATTCAAAAAGACAGTGGTTAAAAAAATGAGACATGTGTGAATATGTATGTATATGTGCTTCAACAAGTTCACGATCTTTAAATAGGAGGGGCCAACAAAAACATTATGGTTTCAGGAAATGGATGCTCCCTCTTTGGGAGCATAATGAAGGGAGTAATTAATTCTAATGGAAGGAAATGGCGTTACAGCATTGGATATCCTTTAGTGCCAGATCTTGAGCCATAATTACAACTTCACTGAATACAGGTGATGAGATACAAGAGTATCCTGGGAAAGGAGAATTACATATAATTACTGGGAAGAATGAAGAATATTTCTTGTTTAGGAAATTATAAGGAGTCTAATCAGACTCATGCATAGCATTTAATGTCTTATGAGAGAAAAAACTGGGGCAATAATTGGGGTCCAAATTTGAAGTATACTGAGTGCCGTGTCAGATATTTTGACTATCTTATTTTAATTGAAGAGAATATTTTCACTGGTTGTGATTAAGAATTACTTCCAGAGCTGCCCTGCACTCCCCAACCAAGATCAAATAAATGAAAAGGAAAACCCATAAGTTAATATATTTTCCAGCTCCCTAAGTTATTTTCATGCATATTAAAGTTTGAAAAACTACCGTGTGAGAGAAAGGGAGTTTTAGGTTGGCAAGCAGAAATATATATATATATTTTCCACTTTACCTACAACCAGTAGTTGACGAACCTGGATGTGTATCAATAGCTAAAGGGGATCCTATTGAAAATACAAGCATCAGAAGGTGCGATGGAGATTGAGGTACATAGTGTATGTTGCTAAAAAGCTTCCCAGGCAGCTTTTGAAGTAGTTTCACCACTAATTTGCAGGAAGGTTTTGAGTATATGGGAACACAGAATTTTAACACCCAGATTTGCTAAATAACCTCAGTTCTGCGTTTTATGCTTTCTAAGAATGACCTGAGATTTAGCTGGAAATTATAATTCATTTCAATTTAAAGTTAGCAAAAACCATGCAGCCACTGTATGCCAGGCATTTAAGGTTTGGGGATGGGTGGACTTAAGTAAAAAGATGGCTTTCAAGGACTACAGAATACAGACCTACAACTGACTATAATACAAAGCAGAGTTAAATAGTACTCAGTGGAAGGAGTAGTTACATACTGGGAAAAAGAAAAAGAACTTATAATTAATTCTGTCTGGAGGAAGTAGACTGGGGGTGGGGATGGCAAATGAGGGAAGCATTGCATGAGAAATTATAGCATAGAAGCTGGGTTTTGCAAGAAAAGATGAATTTCAAAAGGGGGTGCAGATGGCATTTCAATTTAAAAAAAAAAAAACAAAAAACTTAGATTCAGAAAAAGTTGTGTTTTAATATTAATAATTTTGCTTCACATTCCCAAGAGGTAATGTTTTCCGAAATTCTTGTCACATTGAAAGACAAGTGTCTGGTTCTTTTGTACTCATGCAATTTGCAAGATAAGAAGTGCATATTTCAAAACCCTAAGAACTAATCTTAGAAAAATGGAATAACCCTGAGTACTTGACTGTGATTCTCTTTCCTTCTTTTTCTGTCTCAGTTTGCCTAGTTCAAAGAACTCTCACAGTCCCTAATGCCTTCCCACATTCTTTTCTTGGTTTTCGTTTTCTTCTTTCGAAAATCATAGAGATCTGCATAAGAGGCTACCTGTCCTAAGAGAGGGAGAGTGATAGCAATGCCGACTGTCTTAACTCCTGTTGAAATGGAGTCTTAATAAAAGGAAAAAAAAAATCAAACTTAAATAACAAGGAATAGTATCAGTGAAACCCTTTGAGAGACAAATTTCACTGTGACATTTGAAAATGTTTTCATTGTGAATTTATGCTCAAGTGTGTCTTTTGGCCACATACTTCCAGGGTTGATTTGGGGCCAGGGCGGCTGGGCGGGGCGGGGTGGGGAGGGGTGTTTTTTTTTGTTTTTTTTTTTCATTTTTTTAATCAGTATGCCCTTTCTTTCTTAGGGCTGCCAAGCAGACCAGTACCAAACAAAAGAGCTGTTAAAATGTGCCAAAGTCCATATAATGAAACATAAATCATGCCCATGCAATACCGATTATTTCAAAATTGGGGGTTGACATAAAAATCACTGATTTGTCTCAAATGTTTTAGTTCTTAAGATATTGGAAAGAAATTTAGCTATACCTTTATAAGGCTCCAGCTAAGACAACTGGGCTCCCTAACATTATATGTACCATTTAAATAAGGTCAGAGTATTAATTATAAAGAGTGGTTAAGTTTTACTCAGAAATGTGAAGCATTTATCAAATGTGCACTCATGCAGTGTATCAGGTAGATTTGTACAAGGAAGATCTTAAAAGGAAAATCAAGCAGCTAGCCCAGTTAATAAATAATTTCCTTCTCTTTTTAGCAATGAAATAATATGACATAATAAAAAGACTCTAGGTTTTGGCATCAGACGCATTTATGTAAGGATCCCACCACTACTAATAACTATGACCCGGGACAAATGACTTCATCACTCTGAGTCTCAGTTAACTTCTTCATAAAATGTGGAAAATATAAGTAGGCCTCAGGATTATTCTAAGCAATCAGGATAATATGAAATAGCATATAGCAATCACAAAATGGCTAGGTATTCAAGTATTCCAAATTGATAGTAAAAGGAACACAGAGTTCCATCACTTAAGCTTTCGTGATGACAAATATCCAAAGAGTAATTCTGTAACTTCATCATGTTGAGTTTTCCCATTGATTCACACTCCAGAAAGATAGAGTTTATTATTTCAAGTTATTTCCCTTATACCACAGGGTCCTCAGAGGACACTGGCAATTCTTTGGATTCTGCTGGTACCTGTTCTGCCCACTTGATAGAATGCAACCATTTGTCCAACAGTTCTTTCTCTAGGACTATGCACAGAGTGACTATGAATTCATGCCCTTAAAACAGCAAGGAAAATCCTCCTAAAAAGGAGTATGGTCTTGCCTAAATATTCAGTGTGCACACAGTTTAATGACTAGTTTCCCACGTGATGAATACTGTAATGAGGGAAGAGTTCTTCCCTCTGGACTCTCTCCACAGCAGCCCCCTCCCCCTACTCACTTCCACTCATCCCTGCCAAAGACTCTGTGAGCCAGTTACAGGGAGTTAGCAAATTACTGCTATTCTGAGCTTCTTGTCTGCAAAAGCAGACAATGTCAGAGACACTAAGATCTGGTTAGCATTATAATTTACTGGCTTTGTTGGAGGTAGAAAGATCCTGAATGCAAACACATGCAGGGTGCAAAGACTGATGCCAGAAGAAAGGATAACATTGTTGACATCGTCTTGGAGCAAGAGATGGACACATATTAAATATAATACTGCTGTATACATTTATGCGGAGATGTAACAAAACAAATAAGATAGTTTATTTAATTACAGACTTTTACTTAGAAATACAAAACATTCTAAATATAGCTAAAAAGAGAATTCTGTATATGAACCCTATTGTTCACCAACATTCCCCCTGTATAGCAACATACAGTTATAGATATAATGTACGAAGGCATATTAACTGTACATAAAATACAGACCCTTTATACTAACCCATAGAAAACCCTTTACACAAACATATATTTAATCTCTATATAAACATATGTAACCAAAATGCTGTAAAAGAAAAAAACAAGATATTTTGATAGAATGAACATTGGTTCTGTTACCACCTAGAAATACATTTTGTCAAATAACTGTCTGATGCTTGTTTTTAATTACCCTCACTCTCTATAGGAGATCTCTGTTTGCAGTATCTCTACAATTCTCACTCAAAGAAGACATTTCTGCCTCCTGTTACTGACATGTAGTCCTTCTGCCCTTTCTCAGATTGTTCTTCAAAATCTGTTTCTATGGGGGACTTTTTTGTGACTTCCTTGCTTGATGTCCTCACCCTTAATAACTTATTTTCTCCTGAAATTTCACCAAGAACATTTTCAAACCCAGAGATTTTTAGGTGAATACTCATTTATGCATCATCTAGATCCTACAATTAATGTTTTACTAAACTTGCTTTGTCACAGCTTCCCATCAAACCATCCCTCTATCCACCCGCCAATTAATCTCATTTTATTTGATGCATTTTTAAAACTTTGTTACTGAAATATAGTTGACATACAATGATACATTAATTTGAAGTGTGATTAATTAATTTCATAGTGATTTGACAATTGCCTACATTAGTCAATACTTGGAACTTCTTAGGGCTGCCTTCTGTAGTGAGAACTCAATATAGCTTTAGGTCTTACTGAGACAGCAAAATCCCCAATGTGGAGAACTCCTCTGTGATAAATTATAAAAATTATAATGTCTTTTAGAGAGACAAGTAAAATAAGTTGGCGAAAATTTATTAGGACAAGGTATTATGCAGTGTATTAAAATGTAGGCACTGGGAGGAAAGAGTTCAAGTTCCCATCTTGGTCCTACCAGTTACAGCCTGCCTAAGCTCATGCAAATTACTACCCACTCTAGTTGTGTTCATCATCAGGAATGAGGAATATAATAATGTTTGCCCCAGAGGGTGGATCTGAAGATGAAGTGACATGAGGCATTTAAAGTACTTTACATAGTGCTTGACACAAAGTAAGTTCTCAGTAACATCAGCTGTTATTGTTGCAATTTTTTAATTAGTATATGCAAAACCAGATGATAACTGTAATGCAGATCTGTCCAAGGATATACCTCTTGCATATGCAGATTTAGTGACCTCCAAGGAATTGATTTTAATCACAGTCTGTCCACAGATAAACCCTTACTAGGTATAATTTTCTTTGAGGTGATTGATAGCCGTCTGTATGATAAAATGTGATAGACAACCCAGATGTTCTATTTCGAGCAATTAAAGGCATGAGCCCCATGGAAGTGGATTCCTCACAGATATGCTGACACAAAATCAGAAAAATAATCCACATCTTCCTTTTTTTTTTTTTTCCAGAGCAAAATGTCAGTGTCTCTTAGATTTCTCCGACATCAGCAGAACATTTGCTTTGTTAACTTTTACTCCTGCTGTCAGCAGAAGCTGGAAGATGCCTTGCATGTTTTGCTTTTCGTACAAACCTGAAGCCTTCACAGAGAGGGCACCTTCCCAACATGCACATATACACAAGATAACATATTTGGTATTGTATTTATTTAGAAAATTATTTTTTCTTGGCTTCCCTGTCCAGTTCCTTGAGTATAGTATAAAAGGATTATATCGTTGATGTAAATAATTTTTTTTTCAGGAATAATAACTCATTTGGCAGGGAGGAAGGATGGAGGGAAAGGGAAAGAAAGAGATTTTATGGTCTTTATGGTTGTTTGGTAGGCTCTCCAAATGTGTGTGTGTGTGTGTGTGTGTGTGTGTGTGTAAAATGAGGTAATTTTCCCTGCCCTTGACACTTCTTTGAACGTTCCTCTCTTCCTTCGTCTTCCTCTCCCTTCTCCATTTCATTTTGCCCAGTGAAGCATGCTTATTTCAAGTGAACCAGTGGATGAAAACTTTAATTTATTTGAACAGAGCAAATACCACTACAATTAAAAGATACCTAATTTGCTTTGTGCAGTGGAAAAGTACAGTCTCAAAGACAGCACTGTTTGTATTTCATTTTCGATTCTAAACATACAGACCGTAACATTTTGTAAATCAGATTTTGTACATATTCAATATGGAAATCTTTGTCCACTTAATATACTTGCTTACTTGATAATTTTGCTTCTTATAATCTTCTATATACCTTAATATCTTGAAACATCAGCATAATTAGAGCACCTGGAGTTCTCCCCACCCCCTCCCTTGGTTTGAATAATGTGGGGATATTGGTATTTGTTTATTTTCATAAAGCTCACTTAAGCCACTTGATCATAAATATGGAATAGAGATGAAAATTCCACCTCTAGCTCAATTGGACATATTTTTGTTGAATTCATCCTGTTTTGCTTTTGTTTTTGTTTTTGTTTTTGTTTTTGTTTTTTTTTTAATGTATCAGTCCTTCACCCATGTTGAGAATTTTGCTATAAAGGTCAGTGCCTGTTTCAAGGGCTAGAGGAGGGAAGAAGCTTCGGTGGCTGGCTCTCTGTGGTGGCAAGGCTGTTTCTAAAGTTGACTGAATCTACTTTATGCTTGTCCACCATTAATCCTTTGTAACCAGGATTGGTCAATTAACTAAAAAACAAAACAAAACAAAAAAACCAGTTAATGTCATTTGAATTCTTCATGGGAACAATGATTTTGTTCTTAAGCAGCATGGTGTGTGTGCTAAGGGAAGGGGCACATGAAAGCAAATGTCTCCTGAATATTGCAAAACTCTTTTCTTTGTAATATGGCAAACTAACTTCTGTATAATTATTTGCTGTAGTAAAACTATGTGATAATGGGTGTGTGGGGTATGTGTGTGTGTGTGTATACTGCTCCTTTTTTTTTTTATTTTATTTATTTATTTGACAGAGAGAAAGAGATCACAAGTAGGCAGAGAGGCAGGCAGAGAGAGGAGTAAGCAAGCTCCCTGCCAAGCAGAGAGTCCGATGCGGGGCTTGATCCCAGGACGCTGGGATCATGACCCAAGCCAAAGGCAGAGGCTAAACTCACTGAGCCACCTAGGCACCCCTATACTACAACTTTTATAACACTTGGTACTTCCAGTGCTTCTGGAACTATATGCCATCTTTGCCTTTGATTCCTAAAGTGAAAACCTGATGCAGAGTGACAAGGAGACGTTACCCAGATATCACTGATTCACTGATAAGATTCAGATGTAATAATATTTGCTGACCAAATGCATAGAATAGAAATGCAAAGTTTACTTTGCTAGAACTCACTCTTACTCTACCTTCTGTATCTTTAAGATTTTCAGTGATCAGCTTAATTATTTATTCATATTAGTAGAAAGATTTGTTTTATCTTATATTCTTATATGGAATCATGGATTCTCTTTTGCAAGGTTGAAATCTCAGGGTTTTTTGTTTTTGTTTTTGTTTTTATTTTTCTCCTGATAGCTTCCTGTATGAACTTTCCACAATGATAATATTTTCTCCAGAGAATGAAATGGATTGATTACATAACGTCCGATTTTGTCAATCACACATCTTTTCAGTTAAGTTCAAAGATGGTTTTAGACACTATTTTCAGAATTATAAGTTGTATGAGGGCATCATAATTTCTCACACTACAATGAGTATTGAGTCTTTAAATCATGTACTTTTATGGCAAAAAGGAAATGACAAAGAAGAAATAAATAGATTTATTTGGGGGTGTTAGTATAAACTAGAAACAAAAAGTTTTAGAATTATCAAAATATTATTTTTATTCTTAAGAAGCAATGTATTTTTGCCTAAGTTTACATCTGTGTAGGAGTTCTGGTTAAAGATAAAGTTCTGGTTAAAGATTCTGGCACACTGAACATATGCTTTTTTTTTTTTCCTCTTCCTAACTATGAAATGGTAGTAAGGATGCATAGATGTACGTAATCATAAGCGACCCTGAAAACAAAAATACCTCTCATTAGCACATCAGAGAAGTTGGTTCTTTAGAGCAATCTATAATTGGATGCAATTATATTGATGGAGAAACCAGAGCAGAAAGGGTTGAAACCTAAAATATGCTCAGCAAAAGCAGAAACTCTTCTCCCTAGTGGGCTCTTGAAAGAAGCTCAAAGCCAGAACTGCAACTGAAGAAAAAAATAAAGTATTTGCCTACAGTCAAGATAATTAGTGACTGCCAATCAAATAGCTTCCTCAGGGAGCACCCCTCTCCTACGGGTGACCACAAACAGAGGAAGGGGTGTCGAGCATTTGTCCCAGGTAAACCCACAAGACTGCTTTCTGTAGAAACTACATAGTTTGCCTGGGGAAAAAATGCTGTGAGTCTTTTTGCCTAAGAGAAAACCAAAAAAGATCAAAGTAACTTAAAGTAAACTTAACATGGAGTGGCGGTGGGGGGAGACAGTGGAGGATCAAAGGTGAGGCAATGGTGCCAACTGCTCCATTCCTGATCCTGCCCTTCTTATTTTTGTGTGATAGACAGTTGATCTGACTGCTATTGGCATCCCCTTCACTCTTATGATATTGCCAATACTTTTCTGAATTCTTTATGTAAATTAAATTAGTTCATTTCATTCTCACAACAGCTGTGTGGTATGTCACATTATTATCATCACCTAAGAGAGAAGGAAACTGGCTGAAGCACAGAAACATTAAGTAATTTGCCGAAGTTCACAGCTAGAAAGTATTAGAGCTGAGACATGAACAGAGTCTGGTTCAAGAGTCCAATGTACTTAACCATTGCCCTGGGTCGCCCCAATGTGCCGCCTGCCATTCAATGTGCCACACATATTCTATATGCAACTTTCCCACAGAGAGGACTTCAGAAAAACAGACCAGCAAACCGACAGGAAATACCCATCTCCCTTTACTTAGCTGCTGAGTCCCTTGTTCATAAATATGAATTTGTGTAACCAAGAACCATCGAACATCATCAAACATTTGAGGAAAAGCAACAGCAAGCAAGAGAAAAGACGAATAAAAGAATTCACATACACACACACACACACACACATACACACACACACACACACACACCCCAGAAACAGAGAAATTTTAAGGAAAAAAGAGAACTTTAAAAATTATGATGATCAATAAAAAGTAAATACTGCGATGGAAGAAAAAGTAATTACATAAAACGAAACTTTCTTGGAAATTTTAAATGTGATTCCTAAAATTTATAAAAGTCCTTAGAATGGCTAAATAATACAACAGATCTGGTTTAAATCAAATCGCCCATCTTAAATGACAGAATGATGAACTTTCTCAGAATATGGAGAAAATGAGAAAAATTAAGGACTACAAAGGATCAATGCAGATATTCCTATGTGTTTTAAATAGAAAATCTGGCATGAAAACAACACAGAAATTTTAAGAAAAAATAAAATTATAAAAATTATAAAATTATAAAAAATATAATTTCAGTGACCTTAAGCTATTTTCTATATTAAAGAATTTGCTAACCATCAAATCAAATAGGATAAAAAGATTTAAACTTGGCGTATTATGGCAAAATTAATGAATTTGAAGAGAAATTCCTTGAGCTTTCAGAATGGCAAAAATAAACAAGTTGCTTCCAAAGGAATAAGAACTCAAATTGGAATCACATTTGGCTACCACCCTACTCAAGCTTGATGATAATGGGGCCTTGCCTTTGGGACACCTGGGTGGCTCAGTGGGTTAAAGCCTCTGCCTTCAGCTCAGGTCATTGTCCCACAGTCCTGGGATGGAGCCCCACAGAGAGCTCCCCTCTCTGCTCAGCGGGGAGCCTGCTTCCTCCTCCCTCTCTGCCTGCCTCTCTGCCTACTTGTGATCTCTGTCTGTCAAATAAATAACTAAAATCTTAAAAAAAAAAAAAAAGTGGGGGGGCCTTGCCTTCAAAATTCAGTTAAGTGATCTTTAGTTTTTAATTCCAAGTCCAATTTTTAGTTTAAAAAGAATAAAGACAGACTCAGATATTTTGTCTCATAGATACCTATTTCAAAAAATTTCCTTGAATATATATTTGAACAAAATGATAAATGCATCTGAGATATAAAGATACTGAATACAAGGCCAGTAGAAACTAAAGCAGGAAACCAAATAGTTTAAACCAGAGATGACAATGTGCGATAGGCCTAGAAAGTAGTAGGTCGAAACTAAACCAAATATTGAATTCATGAAGTTGTCTGCAAGAAGAAAGTGGTCTTTTTTTTTTTCATAATTCATTTAATGGCAACTGGTATTCATTAAATTAGCAATTGCTATCTTTAAAATATACTACGTTAGCTGTGCTGTCATTTCTCAAGAGTGATAAGATATCTAGAGTCACAGACATTTCCCATCATTTATATGATGCCTCATATAAATGAGACTTGGTTTATCACCAGCATTTATAAAATCAGACCTAAGGAAAGAAATTAGGTCTGTTCTTAACATAGTGAATGTTTAGCTTGCCCTGATTATTACAAAATTAGACCTGCAAGAATATTTATAGGAAGAAATTGGGTTTAATCAGTAGATTGTGTTATTAGGAAAATTAAGATCTCATAAATTTCCTTTATTAACAAGAAACAAATAAAAGAATTGAACTCTGGAAAATATTTAAAATAGAAAAAAAAATACAAAACAAAACCTGGGGCGCCTGGGTGGCTCTGTCAGTTAAGCATCTGACTTTGGCTCAGGTCATGATCTCAAGGTCCTGGGATCAAGCCTTACATCAGGCTCCCCGGTCGGTGGGGAGTCCGCTTCTCCCTCTCCTTCTGCCTGCCTTTCTGCTATGCGGGCTCTATCTCTCTGTCAAATAAGTAAATAAAATCTTGAAAGAAAGAAAGAAAGAAAGAAAGAAAGAAAGAAAGAAAGAAAGAAAGAAAGAAAGAAAGAAAAGAAAAGAAAAGATCCTTATCTGAATGACAAGATTTTGGGAAATAGAATTGAATTTCTTTTCTTTTGTCAAATCACAGTATTTTTTGTTTCCATATATATTTTACCTATTCTTAATATTGTTTTCATTAGTTACCTATCTTCAGAATGAAGAGTGGGCTCAACATTCAAGAGAGTTAAGTTTAGTTACAGAACATGAATGCTGTAAATCATGAAACCCTAAAAATATCTAGTTATGTCAAAACTGATAAAAGTCAGAATAAAGACAAGCAGAGGAGAGAAGCTATATATTAGTTAACCTCCTCTTACATAGCAATGTATCAGTAGATAGTGTTTAACAATTATGGGCTAAAAGTAGAAATGTGTATGATTTTACAGTAAAGAAATATAACTACAAGAAGGACAAAAAAGTAGAAAAACAAAAACAAGGCTTAGAAAGGAGAGGAAAATAGAAGTAGCAGGCAATGTAACTGTGCTAAATTTCAGCTACAATAAAAAGATGCCAGGATACAGCATCCAATTAAAGAAATGATACTGACCCAAAAAATAAAGGTGTAATAACATTTTGGTTTATGGCTGTAATTATAACATTAATTTTTATAAAAATTTATATCAGAAAGTGGGGTAGGGTGCCCCTCAAGGAAGTGGGGTGGAGGGAAAAGCGAAAGCATCTTAATCTTGCATACGTCATTTTCTACTATTTGAAATTATAAGTCAAGAACATGTATTATTACAAATTAGGAGATCAAAAATTATAAAAAAAATGTATGTACACACATACATCTGTCTATGCATGTCCATATACCTGTACATAGATAACATGTATATACATAAATATATGTGCATGTGTATATGCATGTCCGTACTTTCTGATCTTTTCCCTTTGAGGGTGTTAGTAAAACTCACATAGGTACCTATTTTCAGACACCTAATGTTGTCTTTTTTTTTTTTTTTTAAGATTTTACTTATTTATTGGACAGACAGAGATCACAAGCAGGCAGAGAGGCCTGGAGAGAAGCAGTCTCCCTGCTGAGCAGAAAGCCCAATGCAGGGCTCAATTCCAAGACCCTGGGATCCTGACCTGAGCCAAAGGCAGAGGCTTGAACCCACTGAGCCACCCAGGTGTCCCCTAATGTTGTCTTTAATTAAGAGATGTATGCTTTCTGCTTGTGCAATCCTGCATCATGCTGCCAGTATTTCTCCCTAAGGGTGAAGAAAATTCTAGGGATAATAAATATATATGATGTAGTAAATTGTAATCTCTATTAGATACAGAAAATTAATCTCATTACTCTTAGGATAGAGTGGTTTATTGTTTCGTGGGCTTTATTATCTTCTCATTGATCATGAAGGTTTAAAATGCAGTTTCTCTCTCATGAAAGAAGCTGAACTGTAACCTATCCAGAGGATTTCTTGTGCACCAGTTGCTGTTCTGAAGAGTATTTTAATCATTCCACAGAACATATTTGGAGGGTAATTACTTTAAGATGCTAAGTCCCACAGCAAGAAATTTGGCCAGAACATGATACAGACATGATTCAGAAAAACTGTGCAGCTGGAATATTTGATCAGAATATTCCCTTGCCTCATCCACATTATTCCAGGAGGTAGCTTGGATAAATAATACATCCATATATTAATGTGCATATATAATGTATGCATAATGTACACAAATGTATGTTATATATGTTTTAAATGTATAAATTATGTATATAGATACACACACACATACAAAAACATTTTCTTTATATATATAAATTTTAATATATAAATACATTGTACTTATACACATACATACATACATGCATAAAACATTTTCTTTACCCAGGCATCCAATGAAGGGCATTTAGATATTTTCATATCTTGCCTATTGTGAGTAATCTACAACGAACATGAGAGTGCAGATATCTCTTCAATATGCTGATTTTAATTCCTTCAGATATATACCCAGGAGTGGGTTTTTGAGATCACATGGTAGTTCAATGTTTAATTTTTTAAGGAACTGCCATACCATGTTCCATAAGGGTTATACCAATTTACATCCCCACTGACGGTGTCTAAGGGTTCCCTTTTTTCACATTCTCACCATCATTCATTCTCTTGTCTTTTTGATACTAGCCATTCTGAGAGGTATGAGGTAGTATCTCATTGTGTGGGTTTTTTAAATATTTTATTTATTTATTTATTTGAGAGAGAGAGAGTGCCCACAAGCAGATTGGGGCAGAGTAGGGAAAGGGACAGAGGAGCAGAGGGACAGGGAGAAGCAGGCCTCCCTGATGAGCAGGGAGCTGGATATGGGGCTTGATCCCAGAACACCAGGAACATGACCTCAGCTGAAGGCAGATGCCTAACTGACTGAGCCACCCAGGTGCCCCCTCATTGTGGTTTTGATTTGCATTTCCCTGATGATTAGTGATATTGAGTAACTCTTCATATACCTGTTGGCCCTCTGTATATCTTCTTTGGAAAAATCTCTATCAGGTCCTTTGCCCAGTTTTCCATGGATGACTATAATTATGATTATGAGTATGATTATATTTCTTTTGAGTTGTATGAGTTCTTTATATATTTTGGATATTATCCTCTTTTCAGATATATGGTTGGTGAATATTTTTTCCCATTCTATAGGTTGCCTTTTCAATTTATTGATTCTTTCCCTTTCTGTGTGGAAGTTCATTGGTTTAATACGGTCCCATTTGTTTATTTTAGTTCTTGTAGTTTGTGATTTTGGTGTCTTATCAAGGAAATTATTGCCAAGACCAATGTGAAGATCTTTTTTTTTTCTATTTTTCCTTCTCGGAGTTTTGCAGTTTCAGGTCTTTCATCCATTTTGAGGTTTTTATTATTATTATTTTGTTTGGTTTCTGTGTGGTGTAAGATAGTGATCCAATTTCATTATTTCACTGGTGTTTATTCAGCTTTCCCAACAGCATTCTGGAGATACTATACTACCTGACTTTAAGATAGTATACAAAGTTGTAGCAATCAGTAAAGGATGGCACTGACATAAAATCAGGTAAATAGACAGTGGAGCATCTAGAGAGCCCAGATATAAACCCATGCATAGACAATCAACTAATTTTTGACAAGGGCTAAAGCATACACAATGGGGAAAGGACTGTTTCTTCAATAAATGGTAGTGGGAAATCTAGCATCAACTTCTTCATGAAGCCTTTTCTAATCATCTGAGATCACGTGCATTTGTGTGCTCATTCACGAGTGCCATGAATGAACATCATTTACTAAGCACTAATTATTTCTCAGGTAATAAGATATACATATAAATAAAAGTTACAGACCTTGTCCTCAAGCAACCCATAGTCCAGTGAGCAAAACGGGTATGTAGGCAAGTCAACACCTAACATAGTAAAGGAAATAAAGTGCTCTTGATGGAGGGAAGAATAGAATGATTTAGGAACACAAACTGATATCCAACCTAGTCTCTTGTGAGAAAGAAGAAAAGTCATGGTCAAGATTTTAGACAGAATATCTGAATTTAATTGTAAAAGATGAGTAAGAGTTAATCAGGCAAAGAAGAGTACTGCCTTCTAGGCAGAGGACACCAATAACACATATATTAACTGTACTCCTGACTCGTACAGTTTTCTAGTTTGTGTTCCTAAAGGATTTCCTTGGCTGCTTATAGTGCATGGGTGAACGAGTCAAAGATGGAATCAGCGAACCACATGGAGACTATTTGCAGTAATCTGTGTGAAAGAAGATTGTGGCTTGGCCCATGGTTGCAAGAGAAATAAAGAGACCAGGAGGGATTTGTGATACATTTTGGGTGAAGAAATAACATATATAGGTGATGGGTTATTTGCTGGGAAGTGAAGGGAAAATGGAAACAAAAAATCATTCCCACCAGCCAGATAATAGTGGTATTTTTTTTTACCGAGAAAAGGTAGTATGATGAACAACATGTTTGGCATGAGGGAGAAAATTAATAATGTGTTATTTTCATGTAACTTGTATCTCTAATAAGTGAAACAGAACTCTTAAGAGTCCTCAATATGGCATATTGTTAAAAGAATAACTCTTTCAGGGGTTAGGGTATAGTACTAAGAAAATTAACTTCATTTAAGTTATGTAAAGTAATTTTAGTATCAGTTATGTAGTTAAGTGTAGAAGAAGTTCACAGTCATAAATAATTCAGGAGGACAGGGATAAAGAGATGGCTGGAGCCAAGGGCAACTTCATTCAACCAAGGGACATGGCTTTGCCTGGAACATAGCCTTCATGTGTTGGAATGGTGAAAGCATGGGCTGGGAGAGAGGGGTGAGCTTATGCATGTTTCTGCATTCTGGAAGCTCCACAAGCCTGATTAAAAACAGTGAATGGCTTTTTCTTTGCTCTTAGGAAGTGCAAGCTGCTCTCAAACCTCACCCTGTACTCTGGCCCTACTGATCCTTTTTCTATTCCTTGAACAAGCCTTTCTTCATGATTTTGCAATTACTAATTCCTCTGCTTTGAGTGCCTCTCATCCAGCCCTTTGATGGTTTGGCTCAGTCCCATTTTTTAGGTTTCAACACAAATCCCCACTCTTCAGAGCAGGTTTTCTTTAGCAGTCTGGCCAACCTTGGCAAGATGTTTCTGCACACCACCTTACTATCATAGTCTATGTGTTCATATTTCGTTGTTCCCAGAATGTAATCTCCACAAAGGCAAACTTTGGCTTTCTTCACTGTAGTTCAAGGCCAGGCATAAAATGTTATGCCTAAGCATTTGTTATTTGGCTGAAAAATAAAGATTGAATATTACAAAGCAAATCAGAGGTACAGTAAATACATGTTTTTAATGATTTCCTCTGCCTAGAAAGCTCTTTACATTCTTCTGTGCGTGATTACTCACACTTGTTCCTCAAAATTGAATTCAAATATTACTTCTAGGAATCTCTAACTAGTCACTTTTTCTCCTTTCTTATTAGACCAAGTTTCATTTGCCTCTGTGTCCCTAGAGCATTCTATGTTCTATCGGAACCCTTTGATTTATTTTATTGTGTTGTACTCTCTTGATTTGTAGGGGCTAAATAATCCTTATCTGTATGTAAACATGATGTGATATAGATCATCTTAAAATTATTTTAAATCCTCCTTTACCACCACATTCATTTCTAGCTATCACCCTAGTCTATGCATTCCTTTAGAGCAGAGTTTTTTAAAAGGTTGCTTGTACTTCTTTCTTTCTCTCTATTTTCTCTTATAGCTTTATTGATCAAATTTTTGTCAAAAAAAATCAAGTTTAAAAAAAAACACAACCTCTGAGGACATTGCTTTTGTCAAGATCACTAATGACCCCACATTTCTAATTCTGATACCAGTTTGCAGACTTCACCTTAAACAATGTATCAATAGCATTTTCAGTGATGACCCCATTTCTAAAGGCATTTCTCATGGCCTCCAAACCACACTACTCATTGATTTTCCTTTTCTATACATGCCAGTTCCTTCTTGTCTTTCTAAAGTCTCAAGGTTGAGGGCCCTCTTCACTCCCTAATAAGCTTATTATTTCCCAATTCATACCCTTAGCCCTAATATATAATGCTATTGATTTTCTAGTTTATGTTACTAATCCTTAATTTCCACTGAACTTGCCCCAAACTGAAGTCTTTTTGCTCCCACAAACTTGCTTCTTCTCCCATATTCTTTACCAGAGTAGATAGAATCCCCACTCTTCCCGTTGTTGAGGCCAGAATCCTTAGAGTTACATAAATGGTTCTTTTTCTCATCACAGCATTTAATCCACCAACCAAATCTTTAGATTATATCTGTAAGTAGACTGCTTTTCTCCACTCCATCAGTGCCACCCTAGACAATGCAAACCTCATCTATAGCCTGGAACACTAAACTGCAACAACCCTGTAAATCACACCATCTGCTTTTTTGCCTGTTGGAAGTCTGTTCTCCAGTCAGCAGCCATAATGAAATAATCCTCATAAAGAGGGGTCTGATCAATTTCTCCTCAGCTCAAAAGCCTGTAAAACATTTGATATCTCTCATAAAACAGTCACTGATTTAATATATATATATATATATATATATATATATATATATATATATTCTAGAGCTAGGCTTGTAGGTCTGAATTGTGGCATTCATTATCTTTCCTTTCAATTTCGGTTAAGTTACTTATTTAAGTCTTCTTTGTCTGAGATTTCCCATGTGTAAAATGTTAATAATTAATGCATCAGATACATAATATTACTGTGAGGGTTAATTGACTTAAAACTGGTAAAGCTCTTGGGATGATGTCTGGCACAATTTGCTGTGTAACCATTAATTGTTACTCATTGTTGTCTGAAGACCCTACGTGAGGTATGTCCCCAGTCACCGTCTGATCTCTCATCACCCTCTGTCTTGTTCATTTGCTCCAGGCTTGATGATCTCTAGCTGTTTACCAAGAATGCCAGCAAAATCCACTTGCAACAAGATATTTAAGATATATAAGATATTTGACTCACACATTTACATGGCAAACTATTGCAAATTCCTTGGTTTTGCCTCAAAAAATATTTTATGAAAGGGTCCTTTACTAATATCCTCTTCTATAAAAGAGAATACCTTGTCACATTCCATCTTCATGTGCCATTTTTTATATTGTATAGTACCTTGTGACAAAACACATTTTCCTCTGTTTGGACATTATCTTCGGTGTCAGAGTTAGTGTCCATGAAGGCAGAAACTTTTTGTTCAGTGCAGTACACCATAAGCCTAGAAACATGTGTGGCACATAAGAAGGGATCAACTAATATTTGTTAAACTTGTTCTTCAATGATCGTAAACATTTATAAATCATAATGAGGTGTTTACCAGGTGACAATTAATTAACATGTAAAAATGCATCTCATTAGCAGGTTATAATAACAAAGCCAACATAATTAATCAACACTTATTGATTTTTTTTAGATTTCATAAAGTAACTAATTTGTCCATAAGTTGATTAATTAGATACTTTTCTTTTAAGAATTTAATTTCCTGGATTCTTATTGTGCTTAATATTTATTCAGGTCTGAGTCTTACAATAACTATAATTACAGCAATTTTGAGAACATCGTAATTATAATGGCCATATGTCAATAAATCAGTTATTATTAAAGTAGAAATTATGTTTTGCAAGTTTCACTTAAGAAGGTAAAAATGTGGTTCTAAAACATGCCTTCCCTGCCAGCTAGAAAATGTCATTAACCAGAATATCGCTGTTACCAGAATGTATCACTCTCACTTTTAGTTGTTGTTGTTGTTTGTGGAGAAGATGTAAAATATGTTTAGTATTGTAGTTCTTTAGAAAGAATATTTACCAAGAATCTTAGGATATTTTTTTAAAAGATTTATTATTTTTTTTTTATTTTTGAGAGAGAGTATGTGCACTGGTTGTGGTGGGGGAGAGAGGGACAGAGAGTTTCAAGAATCTGTGCTGAGCACAGAGCCCATTGTAGAATGCAAGGTCATGATCCTGAGATCTCAATCTGAGCCCAAAATCAAGAGTCTGACACTTAACTGAGCCACCCAGGGACCCCTAAGAATCTTAGGAGAATTTTTAAAACTACAAACCTATTGTCCCATTGCAATCAGGCAGTGTCCCAATCTAAACTCGATAAAGAAAAGAAAAGAAAAAATTTTTGATGAGGCAGTTTTAATTCAATAATGCTACAGTACCTCCTCCACAGTTGTTTTGCAACCTTCCCCTCTTCCAACCATCATGGATGGAATTCTAAAGAAGTCTTGTTAAGAAACTTGTTACCTTATGATAAATTGAATAAGGAGTAAAATTAACAGTGTCCTTGAAGAGTCCAAGTTATGTACATTTTTCCTTTCAACACTCCTCATTCCTATCAGATCACAGATACTAGCAGGACTCTAAAGCAAATAAGGCAACAGGAAAACCAAAGTGATAACTAAGGAAACAGTATTAATGGAGGCTTAGTTTAGGAAATACACACTGCCTTGGATGGATTAAGCAGCATGAATTTCAACACAGAAGAATGATGTTTATAACTGCTTCAGGACTAGCAGAGAAACTTCAAAGCTGAAGATTGAGTAGAACACCAAGAACACCATAGAACTTGAGGTGTGAAGTTACTACCTCTGACACAACCAGAACCATGGAGAATTAGGAATCACCACCGGAAATATTGAGGGATGTTTTTTGTTTTTTGCTTTATGTTTTAAGATTTTATTTATTTATTTATTTTAGATGGGGAGGGTGACAGAGAGAGAAGAGAGAATCTCAGGTAGACTTCATGCTGAGCATGGAGCCCAGCAAGACCCTGAGATCATGACCTAAGCCAAAATCAAGAGTAGGATGCTAGACAGACTGAGCATTTCCAAATGCCCCTGGAAATAATGAGTTTTAAGAATATACCAGAGTAGATAGAATCCAAACAGTAGTGTGCTGTTAAGTATGTGGCAACCAGGTGTGGTTGTTCCCCATCTCCTACTGTGTTAAAGTATTTGCCAGTTAGCTGTGGTATTGATTGTCCTACAATGTCCTATAATTAGCACTGAGGTAAAATTATTATGTGAAGCTGTGAGGAGATGAGCAGTAGTGACATACCATCATGTACTCTTCCCGCAGGAGATAGGACAGATGTAAATTCAAGAGCATAGACTATAGTAAGATGTACTAATTGAGAAGTGATAAGTTTTAAGTAAATATCACCTTGATTTTTTATATAATGTATTTAATTGTAAATTATATAATTTAAATTGTAATGATTGTGTTTAAAAACCAGCTTGTAAAAGTAAAGGACCAATTTGAGTATGTGTTTGAGGAAAAAAATGGGTAAAAGAAAAAATACCTTCTTTGATAGAGACTACAATGTAGTAGAAAAGCTATAAAACACAACTGCAAAAAAAAAAAAAAAAGACATCTGTAAAAACATAGCATAATTTTAAGTTGTAAAACAAAAGCACAACTGAATCAGGGAGAATTCAGAATAAGGATCATCCACATTCAATTTGAAAATGAAGAAAGCTTTCAAGGAAGATAATGGCTTTTGATAGGGATCTTAAAGGATTAGTAAGAATTTGAGAGATGGATTTGTGACTAAAAACCATATAAACTGCCCATGTAGCTTTAAGCAAAAAAATAAATATATTGCAAAGTTATTGGGAACTGAGAGAATTAGTAGGAGACAAAGGACCCAACTTAGGAAACAGGGAAGAAAAAGGGCAGTTTAGAAAACTGGCTAGAATCTTTCTAGGCAACAAGAAAAATCTAGTCAGAAAGCATCTGGTATACCATTAACCTATCATCATATTAATAGTAACAAAAAATGTAAGTTGTAAATGTCTTTAATCCTCACATCACTCATCAGAGTCAATATCCTAGGCATGGATAATCTGGAAGCATCCATTCAGCTAGTTTAGGTCATGGACTAGGAGTCTAGACTTAGGAATTGGGAAGTGAAAGAGTAAGAAAAAGGAGAAACCTGTCCTGTAATATTATGGGTGAGAAAATGAATATTGCTTCTAGTGATTTGGATAACAAATTTTAGTAATATGTAATTTGGAATATTATGCTATTTATATGTACTAAATACTGATATTTTTTTAAGACTGACTTTTCAGTATTCTTTAAAATGTGAACCTTGAATAATTTATATTTTGAATCATAACCAAGGAGATATACTGGAAATTGATATTTTAGATCAGAAAATACTCATTTGAAAGGCATCCTTCATTGCCTACATAATGCTCAGCAGAAGCAGAAAATAGCTATTCACAATGTATAGTTTTTCTAAAAGGATGATGCAAGTTCAAAGATTTTCTGAACATGTAGAATATAAATGTGAAATATCAAAATTTATGCCTGTACCTCTGCTCTGTAATCTCTGTGTTTCCATGATTAATTTGAGGACAAAGACAAACTAGAAACGTTATCTTCGAAGTGAAACTAAAGCTCACTATTAGTAAGGAAATGGTTGTTCAAAAATAATGCCCTTAAAGTTCTCAAACAATGGTTTATTTTCTTGTTAGAGTAAAAACCTAGTTAGCTAATAACAATTTCTTCACCATTTTCTTGACTAGACTAGAATCAGAAACCTTGTTGACCAACTAAAAACTATATTGAAAAACATGCCACAGATTCAACAATGATCTAACACAGACACATTTTGCCACTTGATTGTAGGTTTTTTAAATGCTCAAATCAGATAACTTCATATTATATTTTTTATTCATAGTTTGAATTCTTTAACTGATGTATTCTTTCATATAGACAATTTTATTGTAAGAATACTGGTTAAGATATACAGCTTTTATTAATCTAATTTTGATTGTTTTATAAAATGTTAGTACATTTTTAATATGTATTAAATTTTTAGTTTATTGATTTAAAATTCTGAATCCTTTTTAAAATCATGATTCTTTGCAAATAAATACTCAAATAAATACTAGTAATGTCATTTTGCTGTAGTATTTTTATCAGTAACCGCTTTTCAACAGTGTTTCCCATAGTAGAAGGATTTCCCCAAATAAAAATGGCTGTGTGAAGTAGAGTAGGAGAAAATTTACCTGAGAGATAACAAATGCAGGATCAGAGGCAGGGAAACCTACTGGGGAATGCTGAGTTATTTAGTAGGACATTTAGTTGTAGATGATAAGCCTTATTTTCTTTGTCATATCTCTATTTCAGCCATGGGAAGTCATATTCTGGAAAAATCTGCCATATATTATATATATTATATTTCATATACACTGGAATGCAGATGATTTATTGATTTAAAAAAAAATAGCTTGGGAATGGGGCAGATGTCATCTGAATACTACCGCTGACTAGATCACATGTTTTCATCTTGATAGAAAGTGGACAGACACAACATGGACCATCCAACCATGCATATGTGGAGACTAATTACATCAGAGTCCAGGTAAGTCAGCAGTGTATATATGATCATCATCACGAGATGTTTAATGATGCTGAAACATTCCCAGGAAAGTGAAAGTTATCAGAGGATTATATAGTGGAAAAGGGTATGTTTCAAGTGATTAAATGTATTAATTCTTCAAGCAAGGAGAAAAAAAAATTTTTTTTTAAGGAAGAAAGAATTCGAATGACCACTCAGAAATGAATAAGAAAATATTTTTTAACTTCTTCCCATGCCAAGCCATTGGTTTTCCATAAAAAGGCTAACTAGGAATCCAGAATAATACAATCTTAATGGCAATAACAATACTTAAAAGGTTGCTATTCACTGAACTAGTGGGTTTTTTTATTGTCTGAGTTTAGCATTACAATATGCAATCTGCTAGCAACATGGAAGGGAGGTTGTCAGTAGATGAAATATTATACAATCACCTTGTGAAGGAAAACTCCTTTCAGGTAAAGATTCTGCTCAATTTTCCAAAACTTCATGTGCATATAGTAATTCCTTCATGTAGTCTGTTTAACAGTTCACTGCAACAGAACAGAATCATTTTTCTCAAGCAATCAAGCACATTCAGCTAAATGAGACAGAGGATGTTATTCAACCCAGAATCCTAGCTGGGAAAGAATTGATAATCTTGCTTCATATAAAATTACCAACTTTTAAGGCCATGTAGAGCTAACGCACTTGTTTGAAATCCAAATGAATAAGAGCCGTGGGTCCTTGATACCATAATTTCTGTACCTTGATACAATACGTCTCCTGAGTGAGAGGCGGGAAATCGGCCCAATGATCTTTATAGCTACTTAGAGGATTCCTGTTCAGTAAGGAAGAGGCAACAGCTGAAGACTGACAATGTTACAACAGCATCATTATCAAATGGCACTTCTCTGATTTCGATTTCAGAGACAGAATTATTCCATTTGAAGAGCGAAACTGGAGGAGGTGATATTTGAATGGCACATGAGAACCTTGTGTCCTATTTAAAAAACCATTTCAGTAACTTTGCAACATCTAACCACATATGCTGCCAACATTTCCCATCAGCAAAATGGCACCTCATTTGCATAATAAGAATGACATCAAGAAATGTATGAAACACATTAAAAGGCAGGTGACTTGGAATCAAGACTCGGTTTTACTACCGGCAGTAACGTAACCAAATCTCACCATCTTCAGGCATCAGTTGCTTCATATGCTAGAAGCAAGAATACTTCTGTCCCTGCATCTAGATTGGACTGGAAATAATAATAACTCCTATACCTGGATATAAATTGAACTGGGTGTTCTCTTGGGGTTCTTTCACTGATGAGATTCATGATTCTCTGATTGAATATGTTCATGCTCCCATAGACATGAAAGAAAATTAAATTATTTTTCATCCTCTTACCTGCAATACCAATGAATTAAATACTATCATTTTAATTATAATAAAACTACCATGTTGAGGATTAGCAATATGCCAAGCATTGTGTTAAGCACCAGTTAATCCTCAATACAATGCCAAGAGATTGCTATTAATTTCCCCATTTCACAGATGATGAACTGAATGTTAAAGGGATTAAAAAATGTGTTGAAGGTTACATATGTTCTCAGTAATAAACTGATTTAAACTTGGGTGTCTTGGGGCATCTTACTGCCTCGGTTGGTTAGGTGTTTGTCTTCGGCTCAGGTAGTGATGCCAGGGTCCTAGGATCAAGCCCCACACTGGGCTTCCTGCTCAATGGAGAGTCAGCTTTTCCCCCTCCCTCTGCTCTTCCTCCCTGGTCATTCTCTCTCTCTTTCAAATTAGTAAATAAAACCTTTAAACTTGGGTGCCTTAGGTACCAAAGTGCTACCCTTCCCTTTCGTGGCAGTTTCTCATTCTTATTACCACTAAAAGACTTGCATTGAAGCAACAAGGCAATACGTATTTTTTCTTCAGCTAGTTATAAGGTTTCCATTATAGCCCTCATCTCATAACAAATTTTCAGCTTAGAAGAATTACAATAGTCTGGTATGGTACTTTTAAATTTTCCAAAAGAATGTCACATGCTTCTTATTATACCAGATTTTTTTTTAACCAGGGTCAGCTATCTCTGACCCTGTTTGTCACTATATATATATATATATATATATATATATATATATATATGAAAAGATAAACAACTTTTCCAGAGTCAGGGGATGATGATGGTGTGGTAGAACAAAATCTGCACCAGGAGTTAAGCAGAGCTGAATCTAAAGCCTCAGTGTTCCCAGTTCCCTTCCAGTTCTCTTCCCAGCACTTCATAAATTTGTACTTCATGGTTTTCTGCAGGCCTTGGCCTTTGCTGGGTTCTGCACCCAGCAGTAACAGCAGCAACAATCCTTGAAGGAATAGTATGTGGGACACAGACTCACCAAAAAACATTTTTCAGCGAGACGTACTAGCCAGTGAAGATCCCTCCAAATTCATGATGGACATTGTAAGGAAAAGTAAATGGAGTTGAATCTCAACTAGAAACTGGGAGTGAAAAAGCATCTGGGAAACATTTTTGTATACTTCTTCTATCATCTGATAACTATTCTTTAGCAAAAATCCAAGACATCTCGTCAAGTTGAAAATTAATCATATCTAAAACAAAAACAAGAATAAAAAGAATCAGCAAGCAACCTACTTAAAGAGATGTTGTGGTCTGGAAGACAGTGCCTGGGTAATGACGGCCAGCTGAGTCTCCATGAGGCTGATGATGATACTAGGTGTTGAGGGTCTTCTGGCTACCTATACAAGGGCAGTGTAGCCCACAAAGAGGTAATCTGTTGCACTCACTCCCTAAGTAACTGGCTCAGCATTTGATCTTCTTGGCTCTTTAAATAATTCATCTAACCTGTGATTATCTCTAGTTTCTTAGAATGGGTTAAACTATGGCAAGATGGCCAAGATGATCACTTATGGTCTTATGTATGAACATTAAATCCTCATAAAATCTAATAAATTATCACTAAGAATCTAAGAGTTCATGATAATGGCAACTGACATCTACTGAGAGCTACTACTTGCCCGGGACCATGCTTAATGTTTTATGTGACTACGGTACCAAAACAGTATTTTGTAGGAAAGGCAAATGAGGTATATAGACATTAAGTCTTCGCCTGCAGTCACACAGATGATAATGAGAAGAACAAGGATATGAGCTACAAGCCATATCCAGGAGCCAGGATATGGGCTCCAGAGTCTGAACTCTTAACTACTGCAATAAATAGCAGCTTCTTCTCCCAGAGCATTTCCTATGGGTCAGGAACAATGCCAAGCACATTATTGTATTTCATCCTTGTATTTATTATCATTCCCATTTTTCTGATGAGGAAACAGAGACTTAGAGAAATGAATTACTCATTTAACACAGCTGATTAGTAGTAGAGCCCAGATAAAATCTATTTTTGTTTACTTATCCATTGCAGTCTCCATCCAAGCATGCATGTACTCTGTTGTGTTGCCTGCTTCTAGTTAGCATCACTACAAAGTAACAGGATAGAAAATATCTCATCTTGCCCCTGCTTTGTTCACACAGAAACTGAGGCTTGGAAGTAATAGGGACTTATTCAAGATCATACAATTATTCACTGCAAAGCAGTGACAAAATGTTTCAAACAATTTATCCAGACAGAGATCATTCAAGTAGGCAATCTTTCCTCAACCTCTTTCTCTCTCTTTTTTTAAAAGATTATTTATTTTAGAGAGAGAGGGAAAGCATGGGGGGAAGGGCAGGAGGAAGAGAGAGAATCTCAAGCAGACTCTGAGCTGAATATCGAGCCAACAAGGGGCTCAGTCTCATGACCCTGAAATCAGGACCTGAGCTGAAACCAAGACTGTGTTACCCAGGTGCCCTGATCTTTCCTCCCTTAAAGTATGCTCTCTTATCTTTACTCATTAGGTTATGTCTACTACAAGACATACTTAAATTAGAATTATATGACACTACTTATGATTATTGTTATTATTTTGTATTTGAAGAGAAAAATTTTCTCTGAGAACCAGTTTTTCACCTATGTTATTTTTAATCATCTGGAAAAAAAAAAAAAAAAGAACACATGAGAGGGAGGTAATGTTCATTTTCTTCTCAGACCTGGGTTCTGCTTTTATTTACATTTAGAGTTAAAAGATAGACTCTGTCAATTTAATTTCCCATCTAATCAAACTGATAGATTCTTGAAAAGAGTCTGGACAAATTTATATGTGTTATGAATGCCACATCAAGGTTTGTTTCATAAGAGAATTTCTAATATTTGTAGGGTGTATTTGGGCATATTTATAGTATCTTTGGTTGAAAGTACTGGAAAGTAAAAATCTATTCCTCAAGTCACATTCTTACTTTCATAGAGTAGTTTTACTTGCAAAAATGGAGTAAGTTTGTGGCAGAGTCAAATTATTTGTGTTTATAATGTTCTTCTTTAGCCAGCAGGGATCTTAACCTGCACAAGGTTGGATGGCAGGCAGGGGGTTCCTAGCCTAAAGGGTGTTTCGCAGAACACTAGCAAAATGTTCCTAGAATAGGGGAGAAGGACAACCAAAAAATATACTGCTTAATTTATACAATAAAAAGAAATCAAGGATGGATAATATTGAGACTGAAGATAACTATACCAATAATGATGTTTTACCCAGTTTCTTGATGTGAATCAGTTCATAGACTTGGAACCCATTGACTGAAAAAGAGACCAGCTATTCCAAAGGAATCACAGTCCAGTTATATCCAGTAATGTTTCTCCCACACCTTTCCAAAAGGGATATTTAGCCAGTTAGTCTGATATTCACACCATGTGAAAAGATGAACACTCCCAACAATTCCAGGATTGTTAGGCCCCGGGAATCAAAAGCACCATCACAGCCTGTTTTACAGGAGGGATATATGCAAGACAGGTAATAAAAGGAGTCCTGACTCAGATTCAGCTCTTAGTGGGTCGGGAGGGTACCCAAGTTCGCCTGCTCATCATTTTCCCAGTCACTGAACAAATAATTTGAATGGATATACTTGTAGTTGGTAAAATCCTCATATTGGTTCCTTGATGGGTGAAAGCCATGTAGAAGCTCTGAAAATTTCCCTTTCCTTCAAAAATAATACATTACAAACAATACTGTATTCTCATGGGAATAACAGTAATTGATGTCACCCTAAAATAATGAAAAGATACAAGAGTGGTGGTCTCCCTCATATTACCATATATTTTTATGGTAGTTCAGCACCTGCCAAAACTGAAGGAATCATAGTAGATGACAGTGGATTACTACAATTTTTTCCAATTAGTCCCATTGAATTTGCTGTACTGGGTATGGTATTATTTGTTGGAGAAAATTAGCATAGCCTCTAGCGGGTAGCCCTGAGAAATTGACTTGATGAACGCATTCTTTTCTGTCAAGCTCTGACCTATGAGGTATAGGATATGAACCACATTCATGGGTTCACATAACCAATGATATCTTTTGGAGTTTAGCCATTGATAATCCTTTTAAAGGTCAGAGAAGGGATTGGATGTCTGCCTGTAAAGCCACCTTGAGTATGTTGTGTTCCTTGATTGAAGATCACTGATCTTCTCAGCAACTCTGTGTCTCCAGGTTCCAACATTCCCTATCTTGCTTCATTCCCTTTATTCCTAAGGATGTTAATAGCTCTAGCACCACTAAGCTACAGGTTGTAGTTCTAATCTCACATCTTTGTAATTGTTGCTTAATAAACAAACCTTCTTTAATTATTTTATTTTGAATCTTCCCTTTGTTTCCTTTGGGCCTCTGGCTATTTGATAGAAGAGGCTATCACATCTCCCTGAGATATTCAGAAGGAAAAGACAGAGAAGTTGAGAATTAGGAAGATAAAAATTATACAGAATGGTTTGTGACTAATTTTCTTCTCAGTGACTCCTGGATATTTTAAAAATTTCACCAACATCTAATGAATGATTTGGTATGTCTTTGTATTAAAATGATGTTACTCAAGATGTGGCCTCCACATTGATGACATTAATAATACTTGGGAACTTCTTAGAAATGTAATTTCTATGGCTCCATCCCAGACCTACTAAATCAGAGATTCTGGGAGTGGGGCCCAACATTTTATAATTTAAGAAGCCCTCTAGGTGATTCTGATGCATTCTACAGTTTGAGAACCATTATGTTAAGGTGGATCATGATCCCACCTTTCTAATACATTATACAAAGGAATACTAATTTAGGTAAAACCAAACACATTGGAGACTCTCATTAAATAAATATATTAAATCAAGATGTGAATTGATAATGAAATATTTATATAATTGCATCTGTTACCAAGCTTTGTCTTTATTTTTTTTTAATTTTTTTATTTTTTATAAACATATATATGTCCATCAACAGATGAATAGATCAAGAAGATGTGGTATATATACACAATGGAATACTATGCAGCCATCAAAAGAAATGAAATCTTGCCATTTGCAACAACATGGATGGAACTAGAGCGTATCATGCTTAGCGAAATAAGTCAAGCAGAGAAAGACAACTATCATATGATCTCCCTGATATGAGGAAGTGGTGATGCAACATGGAGGCTTAAGTGGGTAGAAGAAGAATAAATGAAACAAGATGGGATTGGGAGGGAGACAAACCATAAGTGTCTTTATTTTTAATTAAAAAGTACATAGAATGTTTAGCTCTGCTGTGCCAAGTTTATCATAATTTCCAGTTCTAGAAATCATATAAGCCAGAAAGAGGTGTCTATGGAACAAATATAATTACTTAGGCTAGAATTTTTTAATAAATGTTTTCTGTGATACTACCATGAACTATTTTTTTTAAACACAGAAATACAATTTTATTATTGAATATTGATGTTATTTTACTGATCTTACTAAATCCATTTATTCTAAAAGTGTTTTCATTAATTATTTTGGATTCTCTACATAAACTATCACAACACCTGGGAATAAAGACTGTTTTATTTCCTATTTCAGAGTAAATGTCTTTGGTATTTCACTATTACATAAGATATGCTGTGGACTTTTTCTAGAGACTTTATTTTTATTTATGTATTTATTTTTTGCCATGAACAGTTAATGAGAAGTATTAGAAAACTAGATGTGGTGGACTCCAGGTCAAATAATTTAAGAAAACTTTTTGTTCAATGATAGTAAATACATTTATTTATACTATAACTATGCCAGGTCATTAATATGCAACTGTGCATTAAAAATTTCAGTGAGGGGCGCCTGGGTGGCTCAGTGGGTTAAAGCGTTTGCCTTTGGCTCAGGTCATGATCCCAGGGTCCTGGGATCAAGCCCTGCATCGGGCTCTGCTCGGCGAAGGGCCTGCTTCCTCCTCTCTCTCTGCCTGCCTCTCTGCCTACTTGTGATCTCTGTCTGTCAAATAAATAAATAAAAATCTTTAAAAAAAATTTTTCAGTGAGGCCATGAAGCAAGTTACATTTCCTAGAGTGTCATAGATATATTTTTGGAGAAATCTCAGGCCAAGAAATGACATAATTAGTAAAATAGCTATCTCACAAGAACCAAAGGCAGTTAGTTATAAACAAAAAAGTTGAGATAATTGAAGTTATAGGGACCATCCTGGTGAGGATCTCTGATTCTCAGAAATGGATCTTAGAACTATTCTCTAGAATGGCAAAATTGTACCACAGGATTTGAGAAAGCAGTAGGAATGATAGGATCAAGATGAGGGAGGGAGAAGTTTGCTTTGTTAGGTCATGACAAATTGGTAGATTGGCTGAGGTAAGGAATAAGCACAGAAAAGGTACAACTCAGGGTGCCTGCATGGCTCAAAGGGTTAAGCCTCTGCCTTCAGCTCAGGTCATGGTCCTCAGGGTGCTGGGATTGAGCCCTGCATTGGGCTCTCTGCTCAGCAAGGAGCCTCCTTCCCCCTCTCTCTCTTCCTGCCTCTCTACCTACTTGTGATCTCTCTCTCTCTCTCTCTCAAGTAAATAAATAAAATACTTAAAAAAGAAAAAAGAAAAGGTACAACTCAAGAAAGTTTTATGTACTAAAGGGAATTCTTCACTTAAAGAGTAAGGAGAGACATTTATTAATTAATCCATTATTTTATGTGGTCTCAACTAAGGAGTCCATCAGAATTGACCATCAGTGGAATGTCATTGCAAATCCAAGTATACTATGGAGTATAATTTGAGATATGTAGGTAAGATTACCTCTCCCATCTCTTTGTGGCCATTGACAATGGTCAAGAGGAAGGAGTGTCCCCAAAGTTCCAAATAAAAATATCTCTTTCCCTGGCTTTCCTGCCACCACTGGCAGCATAAAGAGGGAGCCCCAGAACTCTGCCTTCTTCTGTCAAGACCTCCACCTTGTCCTCCTTCATAAAATGTATCCTCTTACCACCATTAATTCTGCCTGGAAAATTTCATTATGACATCAATCCCTGAAAGAGTCAGTGGTCACCAAAGGAAGCCTAGAGTATCCCTTTTTCACGGACTCTGATCATAAGGTGATATGGGCAGTGAAGCAACTCACCTTAGGGTGAGCACTGCCTTTCATCATTGCCTGACTTATTTTCTGTTCAGCACTTAATTCCATCTGATATAATTTGTATTTTACCTATTTAGTAATTTCTCTCTCTTTCTCTCTCTCTCTCTCTCCTCTACAATAAAACCTCCTGAGGGCAAGGATTTTTTTTTTCCTAACTTTTTCTGTATCTCCTAAGTCTAATTGGTTTCTAACATATAAGAACTACACATATTTAATGTATAAATGAATAAACGAATGCTTTACTACCACAAAACATGACTAAAGAAGATTCACTGATTCTTCTAAGTATTATTGCTCTGTATTTCCTCCATATTCCAAGAATGCTACCTGAAAATTCTGTCATGTCTTACTCTTATTTGTCTATTTACAAATAATCTCTTTTCAACAAACAAACAAAAATTCCTTGGGAAGAAGATCGTGTTTTATCTCTGTATCTCCAGGCTCTTTGGCAGAATCTGCCATGTATTTCTTAAACTGGTGAGTGCATATATAAAAGTAAGTGAGGAAAATGATATTTGAATTAATAGAAAAAGAACTTTGCTTCAATTTTTAATAGTAATGTAAAGATACACAATGATCTGGGGAGGGGCATTACTTGCAGCTAAAGAAATCTATGATCTTTAAAGTCTATATTCCTTTGTCAGATCTTTATAAGCTCATCCTCTCCAGAAGGGCACAGACCATGGCCAATTCTACAGACTTGGAGTATCAAAGAGGAGAACTGGGTGGAAGGATGGGCACAATGGGCGAAGGGGAGTGGGAGGTACAGGCTTTCCGTCATGGAATGAATAAATCATGGAATACAAGGTACAGCATAGGGAACGTAGTCAGTGGTACTGTAACAGTCTTGTATGGTAACAGGTTGTAGTTACACTTGGGTTGAGTTTAGTATGAAATAAAATCTCTTTGTTTGTTTGTTTGTTTTTGAAATATGAACTTTTGAATCACTATGTTATACTCCTGAAAATAATGTAATGTGGTATGTCTCCTATAGTTAAAAAGAATTAAAAAGGAGAATATGCCAAAACAGGTTATAAAAGGTATAGGTATTAATACTCAACATATCAATATCTTTAAAACAAAAAAATAGGTAGACTGTACAAAACTTAATATTAGTGTGAACACATAAAAATATAATATGCACATGGACAAAGAAGAAAAAGTGACTTGACAAACATTTATTTGCAGGATGGGCCTGTCAAAAATTTTTCTTCTTGGAAAATAGCATAGTAGGTTTAACAAATACAGATGAAAGTTTAAGTAAAAAAATGTGTAACATTAAAAACTATGTTGCAGATACCATGGTAAATTTTACATATAATAGATGAATTCTTTTTTAAGTAGATTTTTAAAATTAAGATGTATGATATAAATTAACCATGCTATGCACAAGAAAATTACAGAATTTGTGAAAAATTTGAATTCACAGCGTTGTTCCAAACTAGAACATGCATATGAGTATATACAATGAAGACATTATTTTATTTGTAAGTATATATGTCTGGCTCAGTAGTAATTCCCTTGGAGAGAGCATTAATAATCCACATTTCAGGCCTGTTATTGTCATTGTCATGGTTTAATGTCCTGACCATAATGCAAGAGTGAGCCACAAGACATACAGAATCAAGTCAGAAGTGATATTAATACTCCTAAGATTTATAGCCCTGCCACATGGGAATTATATAGGAATAATTTAGAATGAAATCAGAAGTTAAAAAAAAAAGGAACTTGAATCTATTCTATATGAAGTAATCTAAGATGGCTTGAACCTCAAGAAGGATTTGTGAGGTATCTATTAGCTAACATAAATCCAGGGAATCTGGGCTAAAGACCTATTATTTGGAGAGTATGGAGTTGGACTTGATACACAGGAATTATAAATGAGGTCTCTGCGTATTTTTTATGTTCTGAGCAAAGCCATCCAGATGTCAGGACTTCTCCCAATCTCTGCTTGATGTGCAACCCTAGCTAAATTGGGCGTATAATCCAAAACTCAGTGGGAGAATAGCCTTAAATGGCTTGAAATGTTGTTAATGTTTCCTTGATAGGCAAATATATTTCCTTGGTGGGCAAATCCATTTAATTTTAAATAAATTATAAAAATTTAGAAGTAATGGAGCCAAGTGAGCCTGGTGGTGGGTATTAAGAAAGGTACATACTGCATGGAGCACTGGGTGTGGTGCATAAACAATGAATCTTGGAACACTGAAAAAAAAATAAATAAAAAGTAATGGAACATATAATTTTAATGTTCTTATGTTAAGTTTTAAGAACAATTTATGTGTCTGTGTGTATACATACATAAAATTATAAATACTGGGGTTTTTAAAAAGATATTTATTTATTTATTTGAGAGAGAGTGCATGTGCATACATAAGTGCAAGGTGGCAGGGGGCGGGGGGTGGAATTAGAGGGAGAAGAAGACTCCCCACTGAGCAATGCAGGGCTTGATCCCAGGACCCCAGGACCCCAGGATCCGAGGATCCTGGTGTCATGACCTGAGCTAAAGCCAGACACTAACCAACTGAGGCATCCAGGCACCCCAATACTGTTGTTTAATAGAAAATTACACATTAGAATACCTGATAGATGAATTTTATGAATATAATTAAAATATTTATGTAAATGATGAAACTTTTGATTTTGATATGGAAGGTTACAAAATTACTGAATTTGATAACAGTATTAAATATACAAATTAGCACATTTATAATTTTAAACTGTTGGATCTGTAAGACTCATTTAAGTACTTGGAGAGGTTCTATTTGTTAGGTAGTTTAAGTACTAAAGGAGAAAAATCGATTAAAGGTGATTATTAAAAGTTAATAGATTTTTTAAATAGAATGATAACATTTGTAAGTGAAAACTAAAAGCTTAAGCGTTAATAGGTTTTAAAATTCAAAAGTAAAGCAAATAATTTTAATACTAAAATAGCTACAAATTTTATTTCCTGTGCACAAAGCCGCCCTCAAAGACACCAAAAAAATTTCCCAATGACGATAATAAATGTGAGATTTGGCAAACTTTGTAATATATTCTGCTTATTGCCTTAAGATGCTTACAAATTTTTCTCATTCTGAGTACCAGATTCCTGACTACTAATTAGTCAAGTTCTATCCAGTCAAATTTATGTATCTTTTGTAGCTTGTAACTAGAAGAACAGTTGAATCTGTGATAAAAGCTATATATACTTTTGAATACGTAACTTTTTTACATCAGAAGGAAAAAAATAACTATAAAAATACAGTTATTGCCAAGCTTCATTCTAAGAGAGGAGTAGCATTACCAGAGTAAATAATTGCACATTAAGGAGAGACACTTAGGTATGTAGTGATGTCAGCAAGATGACCAAATAAGATGCACTTTTTTTGTGTCCATTCTCAACATTCTTAACATTACTAATCATCCTGAAAATGCAAATCCAGGGCATCTGGGTGTCTCAGCGGGTTAAAGCCTCTGCCTTCATCTCAGGTCATGATCCCAGGGTCCTGGGATGGAGCCCCACATCAGGCTCTCTGCTCGACGGGGAGCCTGCTTCCTTCTCTTTCTCTGCCTGCTTCTCCACCTACTTGTGATCTCTGTCTGTCAAATAAATAAATAAATAAATAAATAAGAAAGAAAATACAAATCCAAACCATAATGAGCTACCAGAGCACACCTGTTAGAATGACTGTTATTAAAATGACAAAAGAGGTGTTGATGAGCATGGGTAGTTAAGGGAAACCCTGTGCACTTTTGGTTGGAATGTAAATTGTTACAACCTCTTGGAAACTGTGTGAAGGGTTCTCAAAAAATGAAAACTTGAGAACGACCATATGATCCAGCAATCGATGTCACTTTTGGGTGTATATCAAAGTAAGCTGTATCACTGTCCCAAAAGATGTCTTCACCCCATGCTTATTGCAGTTTTATTCACAATAGCCAAGACACGGACACAATCTAAGTTTCAGTGAATAAATAGATGAATAAGATGTGGCATATATAAACAATGTAATATTATTTAACCCAAATAAAGAAGGAAATACAGCCACTTGCGACCATGTGGATATACCTTGAGTGTGTTAGGCTAAGTGAAATAAGTCAGACAAGGACAAATATGGTGTTATGTCACTTATATCTGGAATCTTTAAAAAATTAAAAAGCTGAACTCATAGAAACAGTAAAATGGTGATTTGCAAGGGCTGGAGGATAGAGGGGAGATACTGGTCAACAGGTAGAAATCTCCAGTGGTAAAGTGATTAAGTTCTGGGGATCTAATGTTGCTTATAGTTAGTAATACCATATTATATATGTAAAAATTGATTACAGAATAGGTCCTAAAAGTTTCCCTACAAAAAAAAGATTAATTATGTGAAATGATGGATGTGCTAACTAATCTTTTGTGGTAATCATTTCATAGTATATACATGTCTCAAATCATCAACCATACAACTTAAATTTATACAATGTTATATGTCTATTATATCTTTGTAAAGCTATATGGGTGGGTAGAAAACACCTAGATGGATTGTTGCTTAGTTATACAAGGTGATTATTATCCTGTTGTGTCTCCTATAAAGTATGGAAGGGGCTAGTAGCAACAGAAATCAATAAATCATCATGAATGACAAATATCGGATATTTGTAGGATTAGAGAAAAAATAGACAGAAAATATAGGAGAGAAGGTCACATAAACGTGGCATCAGGCAAGGCTTTAAGAAAGGTAGCTGTGAAAAAAATTGTGAAAGAGTTGGACAGAGGACTGAGGCAGGTGTGGCTAAGGGATGGAAGGACCAAGTTGCTTGATAATTCGATTTTAAGTTCTTACCTTTTCTATGCTGTGCTAGAATTTACCTTTAATATTTAGTGAAACACTTTTGTCCAAATTAGTATAACCAATGGCTGTGGAGTCTGAAGAAAGATAAGATTTTCCATGCTTAGGGATATAAAGAATAGACAGAAAAGTACAATCTTAGAATGTAAAATGGAGTATTCAGCAGGAGCAAGAAATTTGATCAAGGTGTGCCTCCTAAACCCACACAAGACACTGGGGATGTGCCTAAACTTTCCATATGAACTGGTGAGAGCTCAAGGTAGTTTGTTTTTAAAGACATAAAGATATGGACAAGAACAGCAACAAAAATAAAGAAAGAAAGGGGTGGGTGGCTCAATCAGTTAAGTATCTGCTTTTGGCTCTGTTTAAGATCCCAGGGTCCTTGGACTGAGCCCTACATTGGACTCCTTATTCAGCATTTAGTCTGCTTCTCTCTTCCACGTACCCTCTGCCCCTCCCCCTGCTTATTCTTTCTTGTGCATGCTGTCTCTCAAATAAAAAATAAATAAAACCTTTATTAAATAAATAAATGCCAGAGGGACAGCAGATAATTGAAAGATTTAATGACATTCAAGTGACAAACATATGGATTACTTTTATATGTAATAAAATGTAAAAGATAGACAGTAGACACTTTCTCCTCAGCAAGGAGTTGGTGAGAACTCTTACTAAGTGCATCAGATAGAACCCTGGTACTGGGGCACACTGTAATCCTGGTTCTGACTCTCTGTAAATTTTCTGCTGATAGGCAGTGAAATTCTGGGGTCAGATACCTGTCTTGAAAAATTCTCCAGAAAACCCTTCTCATTTTCTCAAGTTATGTTCCCTATGTTTGTATTCATGGTTCGGAAACTGGCTTATACTTTGGTCTTTAGGTAACTCTTAGCTCTACCTACTTCTTTAATTTCAGTCTTATCTGTCATTTTGGACGCAAATATTCTTGTTAGCAGAGCCTTCGTCAAAGCCCTGCCCCTTTCTTTCTGCTCACTGAAGGACAGCAATGAAAACATTATTTCCATGTTTCAGGAGAATCTCATCGTGATGTTTGTGGCTTTTTCTCTTTACTGCCTCCTCAGATATCTACCCATTAAGACATGTAATAGTGTTTTATCATTTTTTTTTCTTACAACATATTTGTAACTATAACTACAAACTCGGGGCTTTTTAAATTGAAGGATTAAATTCTTAAAATTACATGAGAGTATTTGTCACGAATCAACAGTGTTTATAGAGATCATTTTCAAATGTTCTTTATCCAGAGGCCTCTAGCTAGAGTGTAACAAGTTAGAGGAGCCAGTCATTGAGACCATAGCCAAGTTTTCCAACCTCAACTGGTCTCTTCCAACCCCCTCAATGTAAATAGTATTCATCTTCAAGCTGAGATGCTTTGGAGAAAGATGTGAGACAAATCAGCAGGATTTCTTATTAATAACAAAAGCAAAAATAGAAAATGTCATTAAATAAAAACTTCTACAGAATTGTATGGCCAGCAGCTAACCCTTTAATTTAAAAAAAAAAAAAAAAAGAAGAAGAAGAATCTGAAACATGAGTAAGAGTAATTATTAGCTGGTATCATTGCTTCTTTTGCGTAAGGAGCCAACTAGCTGTGGAAAGAGGTACAGGTGACCTAGTAGGCTGAGTTATTATTGAGAAGGAATCACAGATGGAGAGAGAGCCCTTCTGAACTTCCTTCATTCTCAATGAGCATAAAACCAACAGCATTTCTCTGGTGGAATAAAGCCTCTTGTTTAATTACAAAAACAGCCCTCTTATGAGCATAGCCTCTATTCCCCTTTCAGGAAGCAGTTGCTTGAGCTATTTCAAATAATTTAACCAATTATTTGGTGGTTTAAATCATTTCAAGAGTATATTTTTCTAAAGAATAAGCTTAAAGCAGCTGCATGAGAGACAATATCATGCAAAAGGAGCCGAGAGAATGGGACTCTCAGTTACTGGCTCTAAACAAAGCCAATTCCTTTAAGCCTCATAGTTAGATAATGATTAAAATACCAGTAAATGTTGCCTTTCTCATTTATCGCTAAGTGTTGGGATCTTTCATGTCCTAGTGAAAGAAAGATTCCCAAAGTCCTTTTCTCCCACTTACAAGAAATTATATGGGTGAATAGAATAATATTTATTTGCCTTTTCATCTACCTTGCCCTTTTTCTAGTTCCCATAGACAAGGGGTTTTACATATTATATAATCTTCACTTGGTCCTAGGAGAAGCAAATAAGCATGCATGTCTGACAAAATCCTAAACACTTTTACTTATATAATCTTTTTAAATTATTTTAACTTCTCTACAAGATGTCATTATACCATTTTATAGATTATAAAACTAAGGCTTCAGGAAAGTAAAAAATTCCTTGCTAAAGGCCAATTGGCTAATGTGGAACAGAATTAGGATTTAGAACCTGGTATTTCCTTGAGGAGCTTGATAGGTAACTGAATTGGGATTTTCTTGGGGAGAGAAACAAAATATTTTTATTGTACATTGACATACATAGAAAGCAATCAGGAAATGGTTGTTCAATAAATCTTAAGTCATTACTCTTTGTTCCACTTAGGCACCTCTTCTAGTGCCTAACCTGTCTTCTGCCCCCCAGTGGCAATTCTGTGTAGAGTAAATCACAACATTCAACGTAAAGGTTTGTAAAAGTACTAAGTGGCATATTTCAAGAAATACTCATTTAAACTTGGAGCCACTAAATGAGTGAGGACTCAATATATAACTTAAATTGACCATGTGAAGTAGCAAATGACAAACCAGAGCGTGGGAGGACAAGGCAGCTACAATAGTAATACCATTTTTAAAATAGTAGTCTGGGCGCACCTGGGTGGCTTGGTCCATTAAGTGTCTGCCTTGGGTTCAGGTCATGATCCCAGGGTCCTGGGATGAAACCCAGCATCAGGCTCCCTGCTCAGTGGAAAGCCTGCTTCTCCCTGTCCCTCTGCCTGCTGCTCCCCCTGTTTGTGTGCTCTCTCTCTCTCTCTCCAAGTAAATAAAATCTTAGAATTGCCTAGCCTAACCTATTGAGATCTTCATCTGCCATCCTCATTGACATTGGCTTCTTGTACATTTCTTCGGTTTAGTAGAGGAGTTGAATACCTGAAGAGATCAGTCCTTGGGATTAGGTGCTACTAAAAGCAATGGCATTGTATAAACCCTTGCAAAAGCATAACTAGAGCAGAGGTAACATAATCTTTGGTAGATATTCTTTTCCTCTCTGTACCAGGAGGAATCAATCATATTACCTCATGGACTCCAACAGAGACAAATCCAGTTGGAGATAAGCAGGCAGTGCACAAACATGTAGACATACACTTACACTCCCTTCCCTTCTAGATATATGTACTTTCTCCTAATTGAAAGCACAGGGCCAACTCGCAGGATGTTACACTGTAGGTCGGTGGAATCCCCTTTCACCAGTTTTTGGTAACAATTTCTAATAAATAATTCACTCTAGCTGTGCACCAGTGTTACATAATTTTTCTCACATAGTATTATTTTGGGTTCGATAAGGAGGGTAAGTATTGAAGAGGGATTCAGAATGTACATGTTGGTGAGGACGTTTTCCGTGTTTCTAGATTTCATGTTAAATGGATGAGGAGTTTTAGAACTTGGTAGTCTTGCGATGAATATATGTAACATCTCTAGATGTTACCAGCACGGAAAATGAGTAATTTTTCACTGAAAGCAAATAAGTTGAAGTTTTTAGAATACTTTCATTTTCTTAAGAATGTGCATTTCACGAAGCCCTCAGGTTCCACGGATTACATGGAGACAATAAGGCTTCCCCACCCCTGATGTGACACCAATAATGTTTCTACTAAGGACAAAAGAGAAAATTGGCTGTATCTTTTCCAAAGCAATTGGCAATAGGACTGTAGTTATCTTTTATTTTTTTTCCCATTTTTAAAATAGCCAAAACTGAAGGAACAGCCTGACCAGTCAACCTGCCTGCACAGTTGCAGGGCAGTGATGATCACATGTCTTTGGGGCTGGCTCTGCCTCCCCGCAACTCATTCAGCAAAGGTACCATCTTCTAAGCGAAATGACACTTTGACAACTGCAGTCATTATAAGACAAATGCTGTTCTCAGGAATTGGAAACACTCTGCTGTCAGCTTTCTGGCTCAGGATGTTCCCAGGCTTATGATTATCTCACAGCTGCAAACCTTGGAGGATGTGACTCTTTCGTTAAGTCTCAGCTAGGATTTCTTCTCTGGGGTAGCCAGACTAGATGCTGGGTGGATTTCGCCTCCACTGCAGCATCCATCTGACCAAAGGAGAGAAGAAAAAAAGAAATGTCTGTGACTTAAACTAATTCCTCCTCTCAAGTTTCAGAAAGGTCTTCTGTAGCCTTGAATATGCGAATGATTTAACCCCACGCATAAAAGACCTGTGAGACAGGATTCAGGCTGTGGCTATTTGTGGCTATTTGTGGAAACATGACTGTCCCTATCCTTTCTTTTTATTGGGATTGTAAAACACACGACACTAGAAAGCAGGAGACTTGGATTGTACTTCTAACTTTTATCACAAATTATTTACCTTCTCTGGATTTCACTTTCTCTCTAAAATGAGCTGTTTAGGTTAGAGGGTCTCTACGGTCCCTTGGTGTCAAGTTTCTTTAGTTTTTTTGTTTGTTTGTTGTTGTTTATTTTATTTTATTTTATTTTATTTATTTGACAGAGATCACAAGCAGGTAGAGAGTCAGGCAGAGAGAGAGGGGAGGAATCAGGCTCCCCTCTGAGCAGAGAGCCCAATGTGGAGCTCCATCCCAGGATGCTGAGATCATGGCCAGAGCTGAAGGCAAAGGCTTTAACCCACTGAGCCACCCAGGCGCCCCAAGTTTCTTTAGTTTTTATAGACTTTTTAATTTGCTTCAAGCTAATGATAGCTTGAGGCACAAACCCTCATCACATTAGTTGATAGCATATTGTAAACCGTCCTCCCCCCATACAGACACACCCTATTTAAGAACAATGGGAACTAATGCTATTGAAAATTCGCAAAAATGTCAAACACTATTGATTTTATCTCTCTTAATCCTCAAGTTTTTAGAATTTATATCATTATATAAATTTTTCCAGTAAAGAAGCCAATGATTTGATGGATTAAAAACCTTAAATTGAGTTTGCTTGCAAATAGCAGTTTGGAGACCAAAGCCATGTTAATCCACATTTTTCTGATGCCTTTTTCTATGTATCTATTTACATCATTCATTGATAAAAAGTCTTCTATTTTTTTAATAATTTTTAAATTTTTTTATAAACATATAATGTATTATTAGCCCCAGAGGTACAGGTCTGTGAATCGCCAGGTTTACACACTTCACAGCGCTCACCATAGCACATACCCTCTCCAATGTCCATAATCCCACCACCCTCTCCCTAACCCCCTTCCTGCAACCTCCCTCAGTTTGTTTTGTGACATTAAGAATCTCTTATGGTTTGTCTCCCTCCCAATCCCATCTTGTTTCATTTATTCTTTTCCTACCCTCCAGACCCCCCACGTTGCATCTCTACTTCCTCATATCAGGGAGATCATATGATAGTTGCCTTTCTCCGATTGAAAGTCTTCTATTTTTTTTTTTTTTAAGATTATTTCTGAGTAATTTATAGAATGACTTCTGTGTGCCAGGCTGTCTTCTAGATACTGAGAATACACATCCTGCCATCATAGAATTTATGTTCTAATGGAGATGGAAGATATATACAATACAATAAAAGCAACGGGTAAATACCTGGCTATCGTGCATTATTAGACCATGATAAACAACAAAAAGAAGAAGAAATCCTGGCAGGAGGATTGATGAAGGTAAGGATAGTATGCTTCTTTGAATGGGTTGGAATAAACATTTTCATTATGAAGGTGACATCTGAGAAAAGGACTCATAGAGGTGAGGGAATCAGCCATTCAGGTTACCTGAAGGTCAGAACTACAAGCAGAGGAAACAGTGAATGTAAGATTCCTGAGGAATTACTGTCCCTGTAGTGTGTAAGAAACAACCAGTGAGGATCAGGTGACTGGAAGGTGGGAAAGAGACACAAAGCAGAAGATAACATCCTACCTACTGGGTGATGGTAGGAAACAGACCTCTGGGTTCTTACAGGCCATTAGAAATTCTTTGCCTTTAACTTCAAGTGATGCATAAAGCCATTAAAAAGTTTTGAGGGGAGGAATAACCCATTTAACTTACATCATGAAACATCATTTTGGTTGCTATGTTAAGAGTAGACTATAGAGTGGTAATGGATGAAGCAGGGAGAACAGTTAGGCGCTATTGGTGATAATGATGTAGATGAGAGATGATACTGGCTTGGACAAGTGTTACAGTGGTGGCATAGGGGTAGTAAGACATGGTAAGAGTGTGGGTATTTAGGGTAGAGCCAGAAGGACTTCCTGAATTGGATGAAGGATAAGAATAAAGACAAAAATTAAGAAGGAGTCCATGGTTTTTGACCTCATAAACTGCAGGTTTGTAATTATCACTTATTGAGATTCAGAAGACTTCTGGAGAAGCAAATGTGTGGAGAAACATTAGGAATTTTGGACACTGAAAATTTGGATATTTAAAATTAGTCGTATATTTGGCTTGTGTTTTAAATATCTATGGAAACATTAGAAGATTCAGTGTCTGAGATCAGAGTTCATAGATCTGAAATAGAGATACAAAATTTTAAATAATCAGCATATATATGGTACTTCAGTCTTTTTAATTTTTTATTTATTTTAATTTTTATTAATTATTTTATTAACATTTAATGTATTATTTGCCCCAAGGGTACAGGTCTGTGAATCATCAGGCTTACACATTTCACGGGGTACTTCAGTCTTTTGAGAATATATGATATTTCTATGGAATAAGAGAAAATACAAAAAAAAAAAAAAAAAACCCAAGCATTCCAAGAACTAACCATGATGTATTCCAATATTTATGTAGTGAGGACTGAGGGAAAACCACCAAAAGATTATGAAAAGTACCAGCTAAAATGTAGGTAGGAAACCAGAATCTGTAGTTTCCTAGAAGCCAAGTAGGGAGAATGCCTTAAGAATGAGGAAAAGATTCAGCGATAGGTAAAATAATAAGTCATCTGGAAATTTACTGTTTGATTTAACAAAGTAAAGATCTTGGTAACCAGGATCTTGGTAGAGACTGCCTCCTTCTCCCCCCCAAAATTGGATTGCATTTAGGAGAACATCCAAGGAAAGAAACTGAGACTGTAAGACCAGACAATTCTTCTAAGGCCTCTTGCTCTAAAGGAAGAAAAATGTGGTGGTAGTTGACACAGGACTATTATAAGGATAATATAGATGTTTACTAACAGACAGCATCTGAAAATTGTAGTAAAGAATGTAGTAAATGAAACAATAGGACCAGGGTTGATAAGCATTATCAATTTATTCATCAATAAGTTTTTACCAAACACCTTCTTTGCATCAGGTACTTCTCTGAGGTACTGGATACACAGCAGTGAGCCTTCAGAGGAAGTCTTTGTTTACAAAGGAAAAGGTTCTGTGCAGAAAATTGGCAGTTTGCACAAAAGAAAGAGTGACCAATGGCTAATAGAGGTTGCATGTTCAAAAATCTGCTGTTGCTGTTTGAGAGATCCCCAACACTGCCTTTAAGTTAAATAATTCTCTAGAAGGACCCACCAAATTCAGAAAAGCACTTATACCTATGACTAAGGTTTATTACAACAAAAAGATATGGGCTAAAATCTTCCAAGGGATGATTCACATAGGGCAGAGTCAGGAAATAACAGGTGTAGGTTTACCATTGTCCCCTCCCAGTGGAGTCATGCAGACAACAGTTCAACTACCAGCAACAATGTGTGGCAGTATTTATGGATTCCCAATCAGGGACGATCACTGAGACCTTGGTGCCCAGCATTTTATTGGGAGTCAGTCCACATAAGCATGACTGATTATGTTACTCAGTCTTACTAAGTCATGACTTTTGTTATCAGTCTCCAGCCCCTCCACTGGTCAAGCTAATACCACTGGCCTAAGGCCCCATCAAAAATAACATCATTAAAATAAACTGATGTGGCCCAAGAACACAGATAAAAACACTCTAGAAAGCAGAATATTCCAAGAGGTTAGAGGCTGCCTTGTAGGAGCAGGTCAAGGACCAAATTTTTTTTGGAAGATATTCTCTCATATTGTAATGTAATATTTTAATGTTTCCATATAACTATCCATATCTCAAATACCTATTGTAATCTTTAAAAGGATCTGGTATTGTCTTACTTAAACAACTCTTGTAGCTTCCAGAAGCTCAACTAGAATTTCTGAATATTTTAGCAGTTTAATCTGATTTTTCTTTCTATTCTGTTGGCTAAAAAACTGTTGGGTGGTTTATGTTACTTGATTTCAAGAAAGCTCTGGGCTGAATCAACTGTGTCCAAATTGGTCAACAAATTATTTTTAATTACTGAGCAGCTTGCAATAATTTAACAATTTTCATTCAGAAGATGAAAAAAATGGAATACATTTTGTGGCAGCTGAAAACTAGTATCATATCAGACAATCTGAGAACAAAAATAATCTTTACCAGACATGAGAATATTGAATTTCAAACCCACTGTTTCTCAGCATAGAAATAAATATTTCCAGTTGTAAGAAATAAGAGATTTTTAAAAAACAAACATCTATTTATGGCCAAAAAGAGATAAATAAAATATACAAACAACCTTCCTTCAACATATAGACTATAACTATTGTCACAGTGTTTTAGAGAACCCCTAAAAATACCTCATCACAGCAATCCACATATATTTGCCTGCATATATTCTGAATTTTTCGAAGTTGCCATATTACTATCATCAATAACCAAGAAACAAAATGTGGTGGTTCCATAATTTTTTTCAGCTCTGACACAGAACACCTATTTTAAATATTGCCTACAAGCATGTGCTCAGAAATCAAATAGGGAAGGAAGAATAATACTGATTATTTAACCTGGGGGAAAAAAACCATTGTTGTGTCAAAGACATAATGTCCATTTATTAGTTTTATCAATTTTGGAATCTATCAGTTTGGGAGAAGGAAGGAATTGTTGGAGGACAACAATTAGGTTTGAGGTGCTTGGTGTGGCACCTGCAATGGTGCCATGTTTTCAAGGGTTCTTCATTAAAGCAGCTTGCACTTTATTTCTAAGGGTTATCCTTCACCAGATCTCTAAATCAGTCAAAGAAGGATAAGTATTAATGTTTTTACTATATTCTAGATAATGCTAAATACATATTTTAGTATTATCTAATTGTTTACAGGAAAGCCCTGTAATGATGGTTTTATTATGTCCATTTTATAGAGAAAGAAATGAGAACTAGAGATGCTGGATAACTTGCCTAAAGATAGACAGAAGGTTAGTAAGGAGCAGGAATGAAACCTGAACCTTGTTCCAATCCAGATTACCATCTGAAACTGTGGATGTGTTTTACAGAGATCCAAAGGGTGAGATTAATAAGGTCATGAGTGAGTCCACAGAATAAACCCTTAATGTACTTCTTCATTAAAAAAATAATTGAACCAAAAAAGAAATGCTTATTGAGCAATGGAATTCCTAGGTGCTGACCTACAGAAAAGATATTAATCCTCAAGGGATACACAATCTAGTCAGGAAAGAAAGGTTCTCCAGTCTATTATTATAATCCACTTTGATGGGAGGTGTAAATGAGGGGGCTGTGGAACATAGGAGAGAACACTCTGTTCTATTCTGAGGGTAACGAGGATCATATGAGAGCTGTGCATAAATTCTTCAAGGAGGTGAACTGTGGAAGGAAATTCCAGGTGAAAATGGCAAGTATAAAGAAAAGCACAGAAGCATGAAAGATTGCAGGCTGGTTAAGAAAGGGGGAATTTACTGATTTGACCATAGCGTGTCATGTTCAAAGGGATTGAAGAGCAGATAAGTCTAAGAACAGATGAGGTTCAGATTATCTATTTTAAGAAATCTGGACTCTATTGCACAGAGGATAACCATTGAGAGGGGAACATATGAATAGATATCTGTGTATCAGTTTTTTAAATGCATGCTTTTGTGCCTTAAGTATTGGAACAGTTTCTCTCTGGAGTAGATGGCTTTTATTTAGAAAAATATCTTGATGAATTTCTTTGAATGTGAAAGATAGAAGATGTTCTCTTTTTCACCTGCCTTCCTTCACTGGGACATACTTTGGAAAGTGGCAGTAAAACAAAATGATATGTAAGCTGGACTGAATATAAATTTATAGGAGTATCATGTACAGAAAAAGAAGTTAGAGAAGGGAAAAGGCTGAGCAGCATCACAAGTGAGCAGAGAGAATGAAATCACCGTTAAGATTTTGAGCATTGAGAATGCCAGAAATATTCTTAATAACATGTCTTATGGGACTCCATTGTAATTTTTACCTCAGAATTTGCTAAAAATTTACATGTACACTTTGTGTAGATGTACTTGAGAACAAATATTGAAAAGGGACTGTATCCCATATCACAGAGGCATATGTGAAAGAAGAAAGCAGCTGAGAAGGGAAAAAAAAAATGAATTCTGAATGGATTTAGAGTCCATTCAGCATACAAAGTAAGTGACAGAAGAAACTGTAAGAATAAATTTCCACACAGATTTTCAGATACCATGAGGTAAGATGCTGCTTCCCAATAACCCAAGATAGGGAATTTTAAAGAAAATTTCATGTAAATACAATAGGACATTGAAAACAGGAAAGAAATAGAACAATTAACTGATGTCTACAGTATCCTGTGTAAGTGATGACAGCTCGGATTAAAGAGTCTGTGGTAGAGATGGAGAATATTAGATAGGAACAGAGTGACTCGTATAAGTAAAATCAGAAAGATGTGGAAATTATTTAGAAAAATTTTAAGACATTTTTCCCCCATAAACAGTGGGTTAGATGGTGATGCCTTTTAGTGAGAGAGGAGTAGAGAGAAATACATAGAATTAAAACAAGAGATCTGTTTTGCTGTGTTAGACTTAAAATGTGTTTTGGATAACCAAATGGAGTTGTTGCTACTATTCTGTTGATAATCACCTAAGAAAATAGTATAGATGAGGCACCTGGGTGGCTCAGTCAGTTAAGTATCTGACTCTTAATTTTGCCTCAGATCATGATCTCGGGGTTGTGAAATTGAGTCCCACATTGGGCTCTGGGCTCAGCAGAGTCTGCTGGTGTCTCCGTGCCTCATGTATGCTCTCTCTCTCTCTCTCTCTCTCAATAGCAATCTTAAAAAAAAAAAAAAAAAAAAGTATGTATGAAGAACAGTTGTGGACAACGGATAGAGCCCTCATGTACTGCACCATTTAGAGACCTAACAGGGAGAACAAGGAAAGGAGACTAAAATGGAATAGCCAGTAAGGCAGGAGAAGAGTAAGTTAAGCGGAATGTGATGAAAACAAAACAGGAATATTTGAAGAACATGGGAGTCTGTTTGTGCCAAATGCTGTCGACAATTTGGCTAAAATGAGAGGAGGTAAAGAATCTTTGAACTGAATGGGCTTTTTTTTTTTTTTTTAATATTTTGTCTTTGTGTTTCAGTTTTGGAAGTTTCTGTTGACTTTGAATTCACCCATTCTTTCCTGAGTCCTCTCCAGTCTACTGATGAGTTTGTCAAACACATTCTTTTTTCTTTTTTTCTTTCTTTTCTCCAAAGTTTTATTTAAATTCTTCTTAGTTAATATTCACTGTAATACTGGTTTCAGAAGTAGAATTTAGTTATTCATCACTTACATACAACATTCAGTGCTCATCAATAACAAGTGCCCTCCTTAATTCTCATCATCTACCAAGTGCGTCCCCCCCACCTCCCTCTAGCAACTCTCAGTTTGTTATCTATCATGAAAAGTCCCTCATGTTTGTCTTCCTTCTCTCTTTTTCTTCTTCCCATTTTTCATGTTTTGTTTCCTAAATTCCACGTATGAATGAAATCATGTGGTATTTGTCTTTCTTTGACTGATTTATTTTGCCTCACATTATATACACATCTTGCCATGTTGGTGCAAATGACAAGATTTCATTCTTTTTGATGGCGGAGTCATATTCCATTGTGTATATATACCCCTTCTTCTTTATTCATTCATCAGTTGATGGACTGTCTTGAAAAAAGACAGTCTTGAAAAAAGACTATATTTTTTCCTGCTTTGTTGAAGATTGGGTGACCCTAGAGTTGAGGGTCCATATCTGGGCTCTCTACTCTGTTCAACTGGTCTATGTGTCTGTTTTTATGCCAGTACCATACTGTCTTGGTGATCACAGATTTGTAGTAAAGCTTGAAATCAGGTAACGTGATGTCCCCAGTTTTGTTTTTCTTTTTCAACATTTCCTTAGCATTTCAGGGTCTCTTCTGGTTCCATACAGATTTTAGGGTTGTTTGTTCCAGCTCTTTGAAAAATGCTGGTGGAATTTTGATTGGAATGGCATTGAAAGTATAGATTGCTCTAGGCAGTATAAACATTTTTTTTTAAAGATTTTATTTATTTATTTGACAGAGAGAGATCACAAGTAGGCAGAGAGGCAGGCAGAGAGAGAGAGAGGAGGAAGCAGGCTCCCTGCTGAGCAGAGAGCCCGATGCGGGACTCGATCCCAGGACCCTGAGATCATGACCTGAGCCAAAGGCAGCGGCTTAACCCACTGAGCCACCCAGGCGCCCCAGTATAAACATTTTAACAATGTTTATTCTTCCAATCCAAGAGCATGGAATGGTGTTCCATCTTTTTGTGTCTTCAATTTCTTTCATGAGTGTTCTGTAGTTCCTCGAGTACAGATCCTTTACCTCTTTGGTTAGGTTTATTCCAAGGTATCTTATGGTTCTTCATGCTGCAGTAAATGGAATTGATTATCTAATTTCCCTTTCTGTATTTTCATTGTTAGTGTATAGAAAGCAACTGATTTCTATACATTGATTTCGTATCCTGCCACATTACTGAATTGCTGAATGAGCTCTAGTAGTTTGGGGGAGGAGTCTTTTGGGTTTTACATATAAAGTATCATGTCATCCATGAAGAGAGAGAGTTTGACTTCTTCATTGCCAATTTGAGTACTTTTATTTCTCTTTGTTGTCTGAGTGCTGTTGCTAAGACTTCTAATACTATGTTGAACAAGAGTGGTGAGAGTTGTGTTCCTGATGTCAAAGGGAAGGCTGTGAGCTTTTTTCCATTGAGGATGATATTTGCTGTGGGTTTTTCATAGATTTTATGCAGTTGAGGAATGTTCCCTCTATCCCTATACTTTGAAGCATTTTAATTAGGAATGGATGTTGGATTTTGTCAAATGCTTTTTCTGTATCAATTGAGAGGACCATGTGGTTCTTCTCTCTTCTCTTAGTGACTTGTTCTATCACATTGATTGATTTGCAAATGTTGAACCACCCTTGCAACGTAGGGATAAATCCCACCTGGTCATGGTGGATAATCTTTTTAATATACTGTTGGATCTTATTAGCTAGGATCTTGTTGAGAATCTTAGCATCCATATTCATCAGGGATATTGGTCTGAAATTCTCCTTTTTGGTGGGATCCTTGCCTGGTTTGGGGATCAAGGTAATACTGGCTTCATAAAAAGAGTCTGGAAGTTTTCCTTCTGTTTCAATTTTTTTGAAACAACTTCAGGAGAATAGGTGTCATTTCTTCTTTGAAAGTTTGGTAGAATTCTCCAGGGAATCCGTCAGGTCCTGAGCTCTTGTTTTTTGGGAGGTTTTTGATCACTGCTTCAATCTTGTTACTGGGTATTGGTCTATTCAGGTTGTCAACTTCTTCCTGATTCAGTTTTGGAAGTTTATAGTTTTCCAGGAATGTATCCATTTCATCTAGGTTGTCTAACTTATTGGCATATAACTGTTATATGATATGATGTTATATGATAATAACTCCTGATGATTGTTTCTATTTCCTTGGTGTTAGTTGTGGTCTCTCCCTTTTCATTCATAAATTTATTAATTTTGGTCTTTTCTCTTTTCTTTTGGGTTTGTTTGGCCAATAGTATATTGATCTTATTGATTCTTTCAAAAACCAGCTTCTAGTTTCATTGATGTGTTCTACTATATCTCTAGTTTCTACCTCATTGATCTCTGCTCTAATCTTGATTATTTTCCTTCTTGTGTGTGGAGTTGGCTTAATTTGTTGTTGATTCTCTAGTTCTTTAAAGTGTAAAGACAACTGGTGTATTCTGGATTTTTTTCAATTTTTTTGAGGTAGGCTTGGGTGGCTATGTATTTCCCCCTTAGAACCGCCTTTACTGTATCCCATAGGTTTTGGACCAAAGTGTTTTCGTTCTCATTGGTTTCCATGAATTGTTTAAGTTCTTCTTTAATTTCCTGGATGATCCAAGCATTCTTAAGCAAGGTGACATTTAGCTTCCAGGTGTTTTAATTCCTTCTGAACTTCTTCTTGTGGTTGAGCTCCAGTTTCAAAGCATTGTGCTCTGAGAATATGCAGGGAATAATCTCAATCTTTTGGTATTGGTTGGGGCCTGATTTGTGACCCAGTGTGTGATCTATTCTGGAGAAGATACAATGTGCACTTGAGAAGGTACAAAGTGCACTCTTTTTTTAGGGTGCAATGTTCTGTATATATCTATGAGGTCCATCTGGTCCAATGTGTCATTCAATGCTTTTGTTTCTTTATTGATTTTCTGCTTCGATGATCTATTTCTGAGAGAGGCATGTTAAGATCTCCTAGTATTAATGTATTCATATCAATATGACTCTTTATCTTGATTAATAGTTTTCTTATGTAATTGGCTGCTCCCATATTGGGGGCATAAATATTTACAATTGTTAGATCTTCTTGGTGGATAGACCCTTTAAGAATGATGTAGTGTCCTTCTGTATCTCTGATAACAGTCTTTAGTTTAAAATCTAACTTATCTGATATGAGAATCGCTACCCCAGCCTTCTTTTGAGGCCAACTGGCATGAAAGATGCTTCTCCATCCCTTCACTTTTAGTCTGGATGTATCCTTAGGTTCAAATGGATCTCTTGTAGACAACATATGGATGGGTCCTGTCGTTTTATCCAATCTGCAACCCTTTGCCATTTTATGGGCACATTTAGGCCATTCACACTGAGAGTGATTATTGAGAGATATATTTTTATTGACATTGTGTTACCTGTGAAGTCTTTGTTTCTATAGATTGTCTCCATAAATTTCTGTTCAATGTTATTCTTGGGTTTTTATCCTCTTTTATAGAACCCCCACGCCCCCTCTCTTGTAGTACTGGCTTAGTGGTCACATTTAAAGGATTAAACCTTGCTGGTCTTGGAAGCTCTTTATCTCTCCATCCATTTTGAATGTCAGTCTTGTTGGACAAAGTATTCTTAGCTGCATGTTCTTCTCATTTAGTGCCCTGAGTACATCTTGCCAGACCTTTCTGGCTTGCCAGGTTTCTGTGGATAGGTCTGACATTATACTGATGGGCCTTCCTCTGTATGTAAGGAATCTCTTACACCTAGTTTCTTTCAAGAGCTCCTGTCTAAAATTATGATTCAGCATTTTCACAATCAGGTGTCTTGAGGTCTTTCTAGATTCTATGATCTTGGGGGGAAACCTTTCTGCCTCCAGGACATAAACAGATTACTTGCGGCTAACAAAATTCACCAGATTAGGAAAATTTTCATGGAGAATTTGTCCAACTATATCCTCTAGTCTTCTTTCTTTCTCCTCCCTCTCAGGGACTCCAATAATTCTAACATTGGAACTTTCATGGCATCATTTATTTCCCTAATTCTGTTTTCATGGCTTCTACGCTGTTTGTTCCAGGCCTCCTCCTGATCCTTTTTGTCTATCAGTTTTTCCTCTAGATCACTAATTCTATCTTCTGCCTCAATTACCCTAGCTGTTAGAGAATTTAGATTAGATTGGAACTTATTGAGAGCATTGTTAACATCTTCCCCAGTGGCTCTCACTTCTGCCGTAATCAATTCCATTTTGTCATTAAAGGCTTTCTACAACCTAGACAGTTCCTGGATAATTGTTAGCCTGAATTCCCTCTCCAATAAACTGTTTATGTCCATATTGAATAGCTCTGATGGAGAGGGCACAGTCTCCGAATTTTTCTTCTGTTGGGCATTCCTCCTCCTAGTCATTTTGGTGAGAGATGGCTGAGGGGATGTGTAGCTGAATGTATCAACCAGGGTGCAAGCAAGGTGCAGCCTGGAACACTTCTGAGCAATCAGGAGTCCTCACCAAAAAGAAAGAAAAAAGAAAAAGAAAGAGAGAGTGAGAAAAGAGAAAAGAAAAGGAAGACCCAGACTGAATGGGCCCCAAAGATAAGATCTATAAAGTATACAAACAAAAACATACAAACAAAAAGTCCAACAAAGTAAATGACAAGGAAAAAAAAAATTCAGCCAAAATGAATGCCAAGTATAAGATTTATATACTACCAGGACAAAAACAAATACACAGAAACACTGGCAGAAGAAAAAGATGGGAGGGTGGTTATAAATTCTCAGTGTGGGCAAGGAAGCTTATTTTGATTCTTCCTGGGTGTATCTTGATATCTTTGTTAAATTACTCAACTTTCCTGAGATAAAAGGGGATTAAAACTGGTTTATATATTTGGATAGTATTGACTGGGGAAAGAGGATTACCTTGAAGCTTATCTCTATATGAATATTTAAAAAAATAGAAAAGCAAAAGAAAAACACAGGTATATATATCAAAAGTTCATGTTAAAAGGTTATTATGGAATTTGTTGTACTGAACATCTCATTGTGATGGTAAATATGTTAAAAATTATAAAAAATTGAAAAGAAAGAGAATAATGGGAATGAATTAAAAATAAAAGTTATATCTATGAAGTAGTGGTGGTTGTCCTCTTGTGGGTTTTTTGGGGTTTTGTTTGGTTTGGTTTGGTTATTTGTTTTCTTTGGCTGGCTTTCTGGGGGAGGGACCTGCCGCATGGTTTTTCAGGCAGTCTTGCTAGAGTTGAGTCCTCCTGCCCCCTATCAAGGGGCTGGGCTCTGAGGAAACCGGTTTTTCAGGCCTTTGTTCTCTGGAGGTTTTTTGTTTTTTGTTTTTGTTTTTGTTTTTCTCCCCTTGGTGGCTTTTGGTGGTTCTTTGTAGGTTTAGAGGAAAGCGAATTGCACCCAGATCTCCCTCTCAGAGAGAAGCCAAAGTCTCTTCCCTTCTGCATGTTCCAGAGCACATAAACTCCCCCTCTGCTGCCAGCAGAGCACATCCCCAGTCACAGTCTCAGGGGTCAAAGGAACTCCTGCTTATGCCCCGGTGTTACCAAAACCACCACGAGAAGTACTAGTCCAGAGAGCTGGCTTCCAGTGGCTGCCTCTACCACAGCTGTCTGGGCAGGCCCAGACTGCTGGAGAGATCCCAACCAGAGACAGTGCACTGAGATTTTCCCATTGGCTGGGGTTGGGAGTGTTCAGACTCTCGGCTGGTCCTAGAGAGTACCGCTAGCACCTGCACAGACCTCTATGAGGGGAGGGTGTGGAGGGCAACTCAGACCCTGGTAGCACAGCTTGATTGGCTAGTGATAAAGGCTGTGGTTCTAGAGAGCACCGGCTGGCATCTGGCTGGCTTATGCATAGGGACAAGCTCAGGGACCAATGCCTGAATTCTTCGCCGCACTCTCTCTGGCTCAGTGCCAGCAGTGGCCATCCTGGGTCCATGGGCTTAAGTCCATGTCCCTAACGATCCGATTCCACCAATTTCCCCTTAAGATCTTTTGTTCTTTTTGAGTGCTTTCAACTAGACTCCAAGTTAATGCTGGTCCCCAACCACAGGCTCTTGTATTGGAGTATTACTTTCCAATTGGTCCCTTCTGGTGGCTCCCTCCCACTTTTGTTTATCTTCTGATATCAGTCTGATGTTCCCACTCTGCTTTACCTGTCCATTGTGTCTTCTGCCCTCGAAGAGATCCAGAAATGTATAATTCTAATCTCAGGCTGATTTCATAGGTGATCAGAGTTCTTTGATAGGTATACAGCTCACTTTAGGGGACAGGTTGAAACAGCACCTCCTACTTCTCTGCCATCTTGACTCCACCCCTAGTTTGGCTATTCTTGATAATGATGCTATAAACATTGGGGTGCAATTATCCCTTCTAATCTGTATTGTTATATCCTTTGGGAAAATACCTAGTAATGCATTTGTTGGATCATAGGGTAATTCTATTTTTAACTTTTGGAGGAACCTCCATACTGTTCTCCAGAGTGGCTGCACCACTTTGCATTCCCACCAATAGTGCACAAGGGTTCCCCTTTCTCCACATCCTTGTCAACACTTATTTTTCTGTGTTGTTAATTTTAGCCATTCTGACATTGTGGCTTTGATTTGTAGTTCCCTGATGGTGAGTGATGTTGAGCATCTTTTCATGTGTCTGCAGCCATCTGGATGTCTTCTTTGGACAAATGCCTTGTATTATCTTCTGCCCATTTCTTAATTGGATTCTTTGATTTTGGGGTGTTGAGTTTGATGAATTCTTTGTAGATTTTGAGTACTAATCCTTTATCATATATTTCATTTGCAAATACCTTTTCTGATTTTTTAGGCTGCCTTTTAGTTTTGTTGACTGTTTCTCTTGTTGCACAGAAGCTTTTTATCTAGATGAAGTCCCAGTAGTTCATTTTTGCTTTTGTTTCTCTTGCCTCTGGAAAATTGTCTCATAAGAAGTTGCTATGGCTGAGGTTGCTGCCTGTGTTCTCCTCTAGGATTCTGATTCACACACTTAGGCCTTTCATCCATTTTGAATTTATTTTTGTGTTTGGCCTAAGAAGGTGGTCCAGTTTCATTCTTCTGCATGTAGCTGTCCAGTTTTCTCAACACCATTTGTTGAAGAGACTGTCGTTTTTTCCCCTTTGGATAGTCTTTCCTGCTTTGTCAAAGATTAGTTGACCATAGAGTTGAGGGTCATTTTCTGAGTTCTCTGTTGTGTTCCATTAATCTATGTATTTGTTTTTGTGCCAGTACCATACTGTCCTGATGATTACAGTTTCTTCATAGAGCCTCAAGTCTGGGAATTGTGATGCCTCCAGCTTTGTTTAAACAATATTCTTTATTTCTATTGTAATATTTTTGATATCTAACATTTCCTCTTGATTCTTAGAATTTCTACCTTCCTATTTGCATTAACTTCCTTATTCCTACATGTTGTTTACTTGATCTCTTTAAGCTCTTAACATATTAATCATGCTTATTTAATTATTTTATTTAATTCCAAGACCATGTCATGTCTTGCATCTGGTTCTGATGTTTGTCTTCTCTCTTCAGGCTATATTTCTTTTTCCTTTTGTCATGTCTGCTTTTGTTATTGTTGTTGTTGGAAGTTGCTGTTTTAGGTAAAAAGAACTGGGTAAATAAGCCTCTAGTGTGAGGAATTATGTTAACCTGGCAAGTATTTCAACTTTGTTTAATGTTTGTCATAGCTACAAGTACCAGAAGCTTCGAATCCTTATCTTCTTGTTTTGTCTCCTCTCTTCACTTTGGGGTTCTCGATGAACTCCTCCTCAAAGCATATCTGTACGTTGCAGTGCTTTCAGCAGTGATCCACTATTATTACACTGGAGCCCTGTCGGAATGGTAGTAAAGTGTCAGGGAGGGGATCATTCTACTATCTCATGATTAAATACCAGTCCTCCAGCAGGCCTGAGTCTTTGGCCTATGAGCTTCACAGGTGTTTCCTTTTGTATGGCTTTCCATCCTTTTTAGTGAGACAGGAAGGCTAGCACAAGACAGAATGTGACAAATATATTTAACCCACTGTAACAGGGCTCTGATAAAGTCTTTCCCACTGGAGGGTAGGCCTTTGTATTGGAGAAGGTTCTAGACACATTTCATAAGAATTTCTCTTTTCTTCTCTTGCCAGAGCCACAAAAGGATCTTTCTCAGATCTTCACCATGAGAACCTGATGTGGAATTTGGAAATATAGTTCTTTTAAGTACAGGGACCCCTCTATAACTACTGACTCTCACACTGGTCCACACTTAACCACAAAATTACCATTGAAATGCTCCTATAGGTTTATGGCTCTAGGAGCTTCTGCCACAGGTGGTAAAATCTTGGTCTGGAGACTCTGAATTCACCTGTCTCTCTTAATTTCAGTATGGCAGCTTGTATTGCAAATTTAGCTTTCTGCTGCATCCAAGAAGAATTATTGATTTTCAGTTTGTCCAGCTCTTTCTTATTGTAAGGATAAGGGTAACAATTTCTATATTCCTTATATATCAGACCTGAAACCAGAAGTTAGTTCCTTTGAGTTTAATTTATCAACTCATGCTTGTCCTGTTTTCTATGTCATCCAGCTCTTTTCAAATGAATAACTTGAGCTTTAACTAAGGCTTCACTGACTGAGTTATAATGTTGTTAAGTGTTATCACTCTGTAGAGTTATTTGAATTTAACATGGCATGGAAACGTGTAATATGAAAAACAACAGATCTGTTTTCAGAAGACCAGGCTCCAGCCCTTGATGGTAGTCTGACTTTGGGTGTTAGTATTATTAAATGAATCAAATAAAGTATATGCTTAGTGTTATTAAGAAGTATCTCTTAAGCTTTTAAATTATATATTGTTAGTAATTAAATTATCATTTTAAAACTAAGTAGCTGATTCTCCTTCCTTGTCCCTCTTCCCCTCCCCTCAAATAAACAAACAAATAAAATCTTAAAAATAAAAAGGAAATGGAATTGATAAGTGATAGGATTTTGCCAGATCGCACCTTTCTTTTATTTATTAAAAGGTTAAAATTGAAAGCAGTAAATATTAAATCAAGCATACTCCGTGAGGGCATTAAGTATAAAAAGGACTTTTTTGGCCACTAAACACAGTGTAGTAGAAAAAGAATCTGTATAAGCAAAATTGTAGGTATAAACAGTAGCATTTTATGTATAAACAGAAGACCAAAAAAGGGGAGTACAGTTTAAAGTAGATTTGAAAAAATTATTATTTTGTCTAATTCCTTAATGCAATGACAACAAATTCTAATTGATTCTAATTCTGAATGGGAATTTCTGGGTTTTGAGGACCAGAGGAAAAAGGGAATTTTTTTTTTCATTTATTTATTTTCAGCATAAAAGGGAATTTTTTTGAAAGTCAAAGACATCTTATGAAAGTACAGTATTCACATGAAATGTCATTGACAAAAGAAAATCTGGAAAAATTTTAAGAGTTAACAACTAAGAGGAAAATCGATAAAGATTATAATAATAGCATATATTTAAACATGAGCAAGGCAGTCTTCTAAGGGCTTTACATTATATCATTTAACCTTTGCACAGTCCTATTACATAGTGTTATTTTTCCCATTTGGTACAGAGGAATGAGGACTTTAAGGAACTTGTTCAACTTCACACAATTGGTGAGTATCAGAACCGAGTTTTAAGCTCAGACCACTTATTTTAATTATAACCTCACAGATTATGACACTGTAGAAGTTTTTTTTTAATAATCTGAACATCAAGCATTACTATGAGCTTTTCAGAAAATTAAAACCTTTAAATATTTTTTTGAGGTTAATAGCTTTTGTGGTCATGAGGAAAAAGTCAAATGTGAAGATACAGATACCATGTTCTGTTACACTTTTTTAGAATAATTGCACAAACATACAAATATTACTTAATTCATCTTGTTCTATTATGATAAATAATTATGATAGATAATTTCTTAGTGCTTATTATAGATCATAAAAAACTCTAAGAGCTTAACATATTAGCTCTTTTTACTTTCATAACCACTCTGAAATACAGTGCAATGGTTATCCTCATTTTACAGAGACCCAGAGAGGTTGTCACCTTGGTAGTAAGGAGTTGAGATTTGAATCCAGGCTGTCCAACTTCATTTTCCTATACTTCTAGGCCCTTTGTCCTTCACTGTAAGTTTATAGAGATTCCTGGATGCCTGGGTGGCTCAGCTGGTTAAACATCAGACTCTTGATTTCAGTTCAGGTCATGATCTCAGGGTTATGGGATCGAACCCCACATTGGGCATCACACTGAACATGGAGCCTGCTTGAGATTCTCCTTCCTTCTCCTGCTGCCCACCCCCATTCGTGCTCTTTCTCCCCCCCCCAAAAAAAAATAATAATAATAATTCCATCCTTCTTTCTAATTTTAATTATTTTATATTTTGAAACTTATAACATGAATTCACTGATGTTTCAGGTGATAGGAATTTTCTCCATCTCTCTGAAACTTGTCAATATTGTTATAATACAATAAAAGTAAAGATATCCAAAACAACCACTAGCATTAGCAAAATTCTATTTAGTTAATTTGCCATGGAAAAAGTGATTTGAGTTAGTGATCTTTTTCTCACTACTTCACTGTACATATGTAATTTCTTCATAATATTTTTAGCTAGTCATAATTTGTTTACTTCTGGTCTTATGATGCTCTTCTTTGGGAATTAGACTTTTGAGATAGAACTACCAAGATTATAGTTTGCAATAGAATTAAATATATTATTAGGTAATAATTCTTTGGAAAATAAATGTATTGTTCTTACTACTTGACCATGATTTGAGCCTAGTTAACTCAAACATCAACACTTAGATGATTTAGGAAGCATTATCTAAAGTTGACTAAAAACAAAAGTATTTTTTACATTATTTACTTATTTAAGTCAACTCTACATCCATTGTGGGGCTTGAACTCTTGATGCTGAGATCAAGAGCTGCATGCTCTTCTGATTAAGCCATTCAGGCACCCCAAAGCTGAAGTATTTAGACACCATGTGTAAGTTTCAAATAAATGTGTTTCTCTTTTTACTCATACATAGATATCACCTGTACATGGCACACTTGCAAATATACACAGTATGTAGGGGTGTGTGTGCATATATTTAATATCATCTAATGTGCTGCAGTGTCTATATATATATATATATATATACACACACACACACACATATATGATATATATCAAATATATATACATATTTCAAAGCTTTAATTTCATTCTTCAAATTCTATGCTATAATGGCAATGTGTACATAAATTATATTAAAAAACAAACTCTTCCCTTTTTTATATGCATACCTGGTATTTAAATGTTTGATATATTGCTAAGTACCTCAATCTTCCAAAAACAATGAAACAATGAAGATTACATTGCAGTGTAATAAAGGCAAAGAGAAAGAAAATGAGAAAATTTTGAATAAAAAATATCTATCCTCCTGAACATTCTTTTCAGAAATCAAAGATATGACATAAAGTAATACAACCTCTAATTGGAAAGACTTCAACTTACATATGTTCTGATACATCCTGTCTTCAAAATGAGAAGCTGGCTTCAGTTTTTAGTCAAGATAAAACAAAAGGGTTAGGATTTACCCAGCCCCTGTAACAACCAAAAGGAGAAACAAACAAAATATGAAGAAAAAACAGTTTTCAAGCCTTGTACGTTAGGCATCAAAGGACAGAGATCTCTGAGAGATGAAACCAATGAGGTAAGCCCTATTGTAGCCCAAGTTACTGCCTAGAAAGTGAATCCAAACATCTATCTAGAGAGGAGAGCCCAAACAGACCACATAAGTCTGCCAAAGTGAAGGAAAGAGAGGCTGGAATCCATGGAGGCCAAGATGGCAGCAGGTCACAGAGTGAAGTGTCAAACAGGAGAGAGCAGCCAAAATAGAGCACTCCAAAGATCTGAAGACCCCTCACATACACACCTTTAAGTCTTCAGTTCATTACTTATCTGTGCATGTATGAAGAAGACAAGAAATAGAAACACCCAAAAAGATCAGAGAATGAAATCCCTGAAGCTCACAATAGGCCATAAATTGTTCATATTCCTATTAGCCAGTGTGAAATGTATACTAATTCATCATTACCAGGCAATTAATTACCAGGGTATTGCCTCAAAATAGGGCAAAATTAGCCCTAAGATAAATGCTGTTTTGGTTTCACTTAACAAAGCATATGATTAAAACTTTAAAGGATTAAACTGTTGCCATGTCGCTTAACTATATGCCACAAAAATACTCAATAATATTTAAATGAAATTTATAAAAAGTCTTGTACTCAGTTGGTAAAATTCAGAGTGTATCACATCTAACAAAAATAACTAGGCATGCAAAGAGATCCAGCAATAGTAGAAAGACCCAAATCCAACTTCTTGAGATAAAAGAATATGTCTGCAGTAAAAGCTACTCTTAATGAAATAAAAGCAGACAAAATGCTCAAAAGAATAGTGAACTTGAAGACATAGTAATGAAAACTACAGTTAACCCTTGAACAATGCAGGGATTAGAGGCACCAACACTTTCAAAGTCAAAAATCCACTTATAACTTTTGACTCCCTCCAAATGGTAACCACTTATACCCTACTGTTGGCCAGAAGTCTTACCAATAGCATAAATAGTTGACCAACACATATTTTACATGTCACATGTGTTATATACTGTATTCTTACATAAAATAAGAGAAAAATGTTGTCAAAATCACAAGAAAAAGACATTTATAGTACTGTACTGTATTTATTTTAAAAATATCTGATTATAACTGGACCCTCTCAGTTCAAGTCCCTATTGTTCAAGACTCAACTGTATTTGGGATGCCTGGGTGGCTCAGTGGGTTAAATGTCTGCCCTTGGCTCAGGTCATGATCCCAGGGTCCTGGGATCAAGCCCTGCATCAGGCTCTATGCTCATCAGGGAGCCTGCTTCCTCCTCTCTCTCTGCCTGCCTCTCTGCCTACTTGTGATCTCTGTCTGTCAAATAAATAAATAAAATCTTAAAAAAAAAAAAGGCTCAACTATATTTAAAATAAAACATAAGTGGAAAAAAAAACAAAAATAAAATAAAATATAGGTGGGAAGAGAGTCTGCAAAATAAAATAAACAGCATCAGTGAACTTAAGGACAACTTGAAACAGTATCAAATAAGGGTAAATTGAATCCAAAGGTAGGAAGGGCAATGGATTTTGAGAAGGTATTTTAAGAATTATATCTTGAATTTTTCAAAATTTGAGGAAACTATAAATCCACAGAAGTTCAATGAGTCCCCATAATAAGGAAAACAAAATAAAGAAAAACAAATCAAGGCAGTTAACACAGTTAATTAAATCCATTTAATTAAATAAAGTTGATTTAACTTGAAAAGCAATCTGAGAAGAAAGACAAATCACCTAGGATAACAGAAATAAGAATTATAGTACACTTCTTTGTGGAGACATCAAAAGCCAGAAGAGGAGTGTCATCTTTGAATTTTGAAAGGAAAAACATTTAAATCTAATATTGTATATTCATCAAGAATATATGAAATGAAATAAAAATGAAATGTGGAATAAGGATTTTTTAAAAAATGAAATGTTTTAAAAAAAAAAGTGGAATAAAGATTTAAAAAAAAAAAAAAAACTCTGCTTTGGTTGTTTCACTCCAAGGCTTCTCTTTTCATTAAGGTGCCTCTGAAAAATTGCTATTTCAGCTTTTCTCCTTGCTTTTTAAAAAAATCTTTATTGCAATGTAAATCACATACTGTAAAATCCACCCAATTAAAGTGTACAATTAAATGGTTTTAGTATATTTACAGAGTTGTAAAAACATCATTACAATCTAAATTTAGAGCATTTTCTTACCCCCTTCCCAAAAAAAACTTTATTTCCATCCCTCCTCAGCCCCCTAACCCAGTCCTAGGCAGCCCCTAAGCTGATTTCTTTCTCTATATATTTGCCCACTGTAGACATTTCATATAAAGGGAATTATAAAACACATAGTCTTTTATGACTGGCTTCTTTAACTTAGCATGATGTTTTCAAGGTTAATACATGCTGTAGCATGTATTATTACTTTATTCCTTTTTATCGCAAAATAATATATCATTGTATAGGGTGTAACACATTGTATTTATTCATTTATCAGTTGATGGACATTTGGCTTGTTTCCATTCTTTGGCTGTTATGAATAATGCTGTATGAATATCTGCGTATGAGATTTTGTGAAGATATATGTTGTTATTTCTGTTAAGTGTATGTCTAAGAGTGGAATTACTGTGTCATATTACAACACAATTTTTAACATTTGAGAAAATGCCAAAATGTTTCCAAAGTGGCTATACCGTTTTACATTCCCATAAGCAATGTAGAAGGGTTCCAATTTTTCTATATCCTTGGCAACATTTGTTGTTCTTTTTTCTTTTTTATTATAGCCGTCACAGTGGGTATGAAGTGTTAGCTCACTGTGGTTTAGATTTGCATTTACCTAATGGCTAATAATGTTGCACATCTTGTTATGTGCTTTTTGGCCATTTATGTATCTTCTTTGGAGAAATAGAATAATAAATGCTATACCTACTTTATAATTGTAATATTTGTCTCTGTATTATTAAGTAGTAAGTATTCTTTATATATTCTGAAACCAGTTCTTTATCAGATATATAATCTGCAAATATTTTCTTCTACAGATTGTTTTGCTTATTTCTGGATTATGTCAATTTAGCACAAAAGTTTTAGTTTGAATATAATGTGATTTATCTATTTTTTTGTTTATACTTTTTGATGCCATTCTAGAAGACCATTACCTAATCCAAGACATGGAGATTTACTCCCATGTTTTCTTTTAAGAGTTTTAGTTTCAGCTCTTAAATGTAGGCCTGCTACCCACTTTTTTTAGCTTTTGTGTATAGGGTGAGGGAGGTAAGGGCCTATATCTAGTTGTCCTAGTATCATTTGTTGAAAGGCTATTCTTTCTCCATTGAATTTTCTTGACATCCCTGTAAAAAGATCATATTACCATAAATGTAAGGGTCTATTTATGGACTGTCAATCCTATGCTTAAATCCTATGCTTAAAAATTTATGCAGAAGAATATAGCTTGGATGTTGATTTGGATTTTGACACAGTTTGAATCTGTAAGTCATTTTGGGAATATTGCCATCTTAATAATATCAGGTCTTCAATTGTGAATAGAGGATATCTTTCCGTTTATTTATGTATTCATTAGGTTTTTTTTTTTTTAAGATTTTATTTATTTATTTGAAAGAGAGAAAGAAGAGTGAGAGAGAGAGCACACAAGAAGGGGGAGGGTCAAAGGGAGAAGCAGACTTGCGGCTAAGTACTGAGTCTGATGCAAGCCTCCATCCTGGGACTCTGGGATCATGACCTGAGCCAAAGGCAGACTGACTGAGCCACCCAGGTGCCCCTTCATTAAGTTCTTTCAACAATGTTTTATTGTTTTTGATGTATAAATATTGCAATTTTGTTAAATTTATACCTAAATATGTTTGCTTTTGGAAGATTTTGCAAATGCAGTTGTTTTTTAAATTTTTTTTGGAATGATCACTGCTAGTGTAGAGAAATACAATTGATACTTGTATAATAATCCTGTGTCCTGCAAACTTACTCTTTTATTGATCTAATAGTTTTTAGTGACTTCTTAATGATTATGATTTCTTATGTATAAGATCATATCATGTATGAATAGAGATATTTTACTTTTTCCTTTTCAATCTAGATGTCTTTGTCTTTATCTTGACCTAATTGCCCTTATGCTCTTCAACGTGATGTTCAGTAGAAGTGGTAGGATATCCTAGTCTTGTTCTTGGTCTTAAGGTGAAGTCATTCATTCACCATAGAAAATATTATTCACTGTAGGACTTTCACATATACTCTGTGTCACTTTGAGGCAGTTCCCTTCTACTCCTATTTGTTAGTGCAGTGTTTTCATCATGAAAGGATGTTGTATTTTGTTCCTTGTGCTTTTGGTCATATCGAAGAAATCATAGTCAAATCCATTATTGTAAAGTTTTCCCCCCATTATTGCTTTGTTTCTTTCATTTATAATATTATTTGAGTCCTTTCTTTTTTTCTCTTGGTTAGTCTAACTGAAGACTTGTCGATTCTGTTTATCTTTTCAAAAAATTATCTCTTCGTGTCCTTATTTTTTTCCTATGGGTTTCCTAGTATTGATGTCATTTATCTCTAATCTGATTTTTATTATTTCCTTTCTTCTTCTAACTTTGGGCCTGGCTTTCCTTCTTTTTCTAGTTTTGAGTTTAAAGTTAGGTTATTTGAAATCTTTTTTTATAATGCAGGTATTTATCACTATAAGCTTTTTATAAATACTTTCTCATAAGTTTAAAATGTTGTGTTTCCATTTTTATTTTGTCTCAAAATAATTTTTGATTTCCATTTTCATTTGTTCTTTGATCCATGGGTTGTTCAAGAGTGTTTCTTAAAAAACTGGAGTATAGTTCACATATAATATTAAATTAGTTTCAGGTGCACAACCTAGTGATTTAATAATTATATACACTACAAAATGCTCATTATGATAACTATATTACAATATTCTGACTGTGTTACTTACGCTGACTTTCCATCCCAATGACTTATTTTATCACTAGACATTTGTACTTCTTAATCCTCTTCACCCATTTGTTCACCTCTTCAATCACTTCCCTTTGGCAACCACCAGTTCTCTATATTTATGGATCTATTTCTCTCTTTGTTAATGTTGTAGTTCGTTCATTTTTTTTTTCAATTCTACAATTAAGTGAAGTCCTATGGTATTTGTCTTTCTCTGTCTGGCTTATGTCACTTAGCATAATACCCTCTAGGTCTATCTCTGTTGTCACAATATCAAAATCTTTCTTTCTCCTGGCTGAGATGTGTATATATCACATCTTCTTTATCCGCTCCCCTATCAGTAGATGCTATCCATTTCCATAACTTAGCTTTTGTAAATAATGGTGCAATAAAGATAGGGGTAAATATATTATTTTTTATTTACTATTTCATTTTCTTCAGATAAATGCTCAGACATGGAACTACTAGATCATATGGTACTTCTAGTTTTACTTTTTTGAAGAACTTCCATACTGTTTTCCACAATCATTGCAACAACTGATATTTTCACCAACAGTGCATCTGGGTTCCCTTTTCTCCACATCTTTGTCAACACTTTGTTAGCCACTCTGAGAGGTATGAGGTAATATCTCATTGTGGCTTTGATTTGCATTTCCCTATTGATTAGTTATGCTGAACATCTATTCATGTGTTTGTTGATCATCTTTATGTCTTTGGAAAGATGTCTATCCAGGTTCTATTTACATTTTTTCAGTTGGATTGTTTGGGAGTTTTTTTGGTATCCAGTTGCATGAGTTCTTTATATATTTTAGATATTAACTCCCTTTCAGATACATTATTTGCAAAATTTTTCCCATTCAGTAAATTGCCTTTTCATCTTTTGATGGTTTCCTTTGCTGTGCAAAACTTTTTTAATTTAATGTGGTCCTAATAATTTATTTTGCTTTTCTTGCCCTTACCAGAGGAGACAGATCCAGAAAAAAATTGCTAAGGTTGATGTCCAAGAGGTTACCACCTGTGTTTTCTTTTTGAAGTTAATAGTTTCATGTTTCTATATGTAGGTCTTTATTCTATTTGAAGTTTATGTTTGTATATAGTTAAGAAAGTGCTTTATTTTAATTCTTTCGCATATAGCTGTCCAATTTTTCCAACACAATTTATTGAAGACTGTCTCTTCTCGATTATGTATATATATATTTTTTTTTAAATTTTTTATTTTTTATAAACATATATTTTTATCCCCAGGGGTACAGGTCTGTGAATCACCAGGTTTACACACTTCACAGCACTCACCAAATCACATACCCTCCCCAATGTCCATAATACCACCCCCTTCTCCCAAACCCCCTCCCCCCAGCAATCCTCAGTTTGTTTTGTGAGATTAAGAGTCACTTATGGTTTGTCTCCCTCCCAATCCCATCTTGTTTCATTGATTCTTCTTCTACCCACTTAAGCCCCCATGTTGCATCACCATTTCCTCATATCAGGGAGATCATATGATAGTTCTCTTTCTCTGCTTGACTTATTTCGCTAAGCATGATACGCTCTAGTTCCATCCATGTTGTTGCAAATGGCAAGATTTCATTTCTTTTGATGGCTGCATAGTATTCCATTGTGTATATATACCACATCTTCTTGATCCATTCCTCTGTTGATGGACATCTAGGTTCTTTCCATAGTTTGGCTATTGTGGACATTGCTGCTATAAACATTCGGGTGCATGTGCCCCTTTGGATCACTACATTTGTATCTTTAGGGTAAATACCCAATAGTGCAATTGCTGGGTCATAGGGCAGTTCTATTTTCAACATTTTGAGGAACCTCCATGCTGTTTTCCAGAGTGGCTGCACCAGCTTGCATTCCCACCAACAGTGTAGGAGGGTTCCCCTTTCTCCGCATCCCCGCCAGCATCTATCATTTCCTGACTTGTTTATTTTAGCCATTCTGATTGGTGTGAGGTGATATCTCATTGTGGTTTTGATTTGTATTTCCCTGATGCCGAGTGATATGGAGCACTTTTTCATGTGTCTGTTCGCCATCTGGATGTCTTCTTTGCAGAAATGTCTGTTCATGTCCTCTGCCCATTTCTTGATTGGATTATTTGTTCTTTGGGTGTTGAGTTTGCTCAGTTCTTTATAGATTCTGGACACTAGTCCTTTATCTGATATGTCGTTTGCAAATATCTTCTCCCATTCTGTCAGTTGTCTTTTGATTTTGTTAACTGTTTCCTTTGCTGTGCAAAAGCTTTTGATCTTGATGAAATCCCAATAGTTCATTTTTTCCCTTGCTTCCCTTGCCTTTTGCGTTGTTCCTAGGAAGATGTTGCTGCGGCAGAGGTCGAAGAGGTTGCTGCCCGTGTTCTCCTCAAGGATTTTGATGGATTCCTTTCGTACATTGAGGTCCTTCATCCATTTTGAGTCTATTTTTGTGTGTGGTGTAAGGAAATGGTCCAATTTCATTTTTCTGCATGTGGCTGTCCAATTTTCCCAACACCATTTATTGAAGAGGCTGTCTTTTTTTCATTGGACATTCTTTCCTGCTTTGTCGAAGATTAGTTGACCATAGAGTTGAGGGCCTATTTCTGGGCTCTCTATTCTGTTCCATTGATCTACGTGTCTGTTTTTGTGCCAGTACCATGCTGTCTTGATGATGACAGCTTTGTAATAGAGCTTGAAGTCCGGAATTGTGATGCCACCAATGTTGGCTTTCTTTTTCAATATCCCTTTGGCTATTCGAGGTCTTTTCTGGTTCCATATAAATTTTAGCATTATTTGTTCCATTTCTTTGAAAAAGATGGATGGTACTTTGATAGGAATTGCAATAAATGTGTAGATTGCTTTAGGTAGCATAGACATTTTCACAATATTTATTCTTCCAATCCAGGAGCATGGAACATTTTTCCATTTCTTTGTGTCTTCCTCAATTTCTTTCATGAGTACTTTATAGTTTTCTGAGTATAGATTCTGTGTCTCTTTGGTTAGGTTTATTCCTAGGTATCTTATGGTTTTGGATGCAATTGTAAATGGGATTGACTCCTTAATATCTCTTTCTTCTGTCTTGCTGTTGGTGTAGAGAAATGCAACTGATTTCTGTGCATTGATTTTATATCCTGACACTTTACTGAATTCCTGTATAAGTTCTAGCAGTTTTGGAGTGGAGTATTTTGGGTTTTCCACATATAGTATCATATCATCTGCGAAGAGTGATAATTTGACTTCTTCTTTGCCGATTTGGATGCCTTTAATTTTCTTTTGTTGTCTCATTGCTGAGGCTAGGACCTCTAGTACTATGTTGAATAGCAGTGGTGATAATGGACATCCCTGCCGTGTTCCTGACCTTAGCGGAAAAGCTTTCAGTTTTTCTCCATTGAGAATGATATTTGCGGTGGGTTTTTCATAGATGGCTTTGATGATATTGAGGTATGTGCCCTCTATCCCTACACTTTGAAGAGTTTTGATCAGGAAGGGATGCTGTACTTTGTCAAATGCTTTTTCATCATCTATTGAGAGTATCATATGGTTCTTGTTCTTTCTTTTATTGATGTGTTGTATCACATTGACTGATTTGCGGATGTTGAACCAACCTTGCAGCCCTGGAATAAATCCCACTTGGTCGTGGTGAATAATCTTTTTAATGTACTGTTGAATCCTATTGGCTAGTATTTTGTTGAGTATTTTCGCATCTGTGTTCATCAAGGATATCGGTCTATAGCTCTCTTTTTTGGTGGGATCCTTGTCTGGTTTTGGGATCAAGGTGATGCTGGCCTCATAAAATGAGTTTGCAAGTTTTCCTTCCATTTCTATTTTTTGGAACAGTTTCAGGAGAATAGGAATTAGTTCTTCTTTAAATGTTTGGTAGAATTCCCCCGGGAAGCCGTCTGGCCCTGGGCTTTTGTTTGTTTGGAGATTTTTAATGACTGTTTCAATCTCCTTACTGGTTATGGGTCTGTTCAGGCTTTCTATTTCTTCCTGGTTCAGTTGTGGTAGTTTATATGTTTCTAGGAATGCATCCATTTCTTCCAGATTGTCAAATTTATTGCCGTAGAGTTGCTCATAGTATGTTCTTATAATAGTTTGTATTTCTTTGGTGTTAGTTGTGATCTCTCCTCTTTCATTCATGATTTTATTTATTTGGGTCCTTTCTCTTTTCTTTTTGATATGTCGGGCCAGGGGTTTATCAATTTTATTAATTCTTTCAAAGAACCAGCTCCTAGTTTCGTTGATTTGTTCTATTGTTTTTTTGGTTTCTATTTCATTGATTTCTGCTCTGATCTTTATGATTTCTCTTCTCCTGCTGGGCTTAGGGTTTCTTTCTTGTTCTTTCTCCAGCTCCTTTAGGTGTAGGGTTAGGTTGTGTACCTGAGACCTTTCTTGTTTCTTGAGAAAGACTTGTACCGCTATATATTTTCCTCTCAGGACTGCCTTTGTTGTGTCCCACAGATTTTGAACCGTTGTATTTTCATTATCATTTGTTTCCATGATTTTTTTCAATTCTTCTTTAATTTCCTGGTTGACCCATTCATTCTTTAGAAGGATACTGTTTAGTCTCCATGTATTTGGGTTCTTTCCAAACTTCCTTTTGTGGTTGAGTTCTAGCTTTAGAGCATTGTGGTCTGAAAATATGCAGGGAATGATCCCAATCTTTTGATACCGGTTGAGTCCTGATTTAGGACCGAGGATGTGATCTATTCTGGAGAATGTTCCATGTGCACTAGAGAAGAATGTGTATTCTGTTGCTTTGGGATGAAATATTCTGAATATATCTGTGATGTCCATCTGGTCCAGTGTGTCGTTTAAGGCCTTTATTTCCTTGCTGATCTTTTGCTTGGATGACCTGTCCATTTCAGTGAGGGGAGTGTTAAAGTCCCCTACTATTATTGTATTATTGTTGATGTGTTTCTTTGATTTTGTTATTAATTGGTTTATATAGTTGGCTGCTCCCACATTGGGGGCATAGATATTTAAAATTGTTAAATCTTCTTGTTGGACAGAACCTTTGAGTATGATATAGTGTCCTTCCTCATCTCTTATTATAGTCTTTGGCTTAAAATCTAATTGATCTGATATAAGGATTGCCACTCCTGCTTTCTTCTGATGTCCATTAGCATGGTAAATTATTTTCCACCCCCTCACTTTAAATCTGGAGGTGTCTTCGGGCTTAAAATGTGTTTCTTGGAGGCAACATATAGATGGGTTTTGTTTTTTTATCCATTCTGATACCCTGTGTCTTTTGACAGGAGCATTTAGCCCATTCACATTCAGGGTAACTATTGAGAGATATGAATTTAGTGCCATTGTATTGCCTGTAAGGTGACTGTTACTGTATATGGTCTCTGTTCCTTTCTGATCTACCACTTGTAGGCTCTCTCTTTGCTTAGAGGACCCCTTTCAATATTTCCTGTAGAGCTGGTTTGGTATTTGCAAATTCTTTCAGTCGTTGTTTGTCCTGGAAGCTTTTAATCTCTCCTTCTATTTTCAATGATAGCCTAGCTGGATATAGTATTCTTGGCTGCATGTTTTTCTCGTTTAGTGCTCTGAAAATATCATGCCAGCTCTTTCTGGCCTGCCAGGTCTCTGTGGATAAGTCAGCTGCCAATCTAATATTTTTACCATTGTATGTTACATACTTCTTTTCCCGGGCTGCTTTCAGGATTTTCTCTTTGTCACTGAGACTTGTAAATTTTACTATTAGGTGACGGGGTGTGGGCCTATTCTTATTGATTTTGAGGGGCGTTCTCTGAACCTCCTGAATTTTGATGCTCGTTCCCTTTGCCATATTGGGGAAATTCTCCCCAATAATTCTCTCCAGTATACCTTCTGCTCCCCTCTCACTTTCTTCTTCTTCTGGAATCCCAATTATTCTAATGCTGTTTCGTCTTATGGTGTCACTTATCTCTCGAATTCTCCCCTCGTGGTCCAGTAGCTGTTTGTCCCTCTTTTGCTCAGCTTCTTTATTCTCTGTCATTTGGTCTTCTATATCACTAATTCTTTCTTCTGCCTCATTTATCCTAGCAGTTAGAGCCTCCATTTTTGATTGCACCTCATTAATAGCTTTTTTGATTTCAACTTGGTTAGATTTTAGTTCTTTTATTTCTCCAGAAAGGGCTTTTATATCTCTCGAGAGGGTTTCTTTAATATCTTCCATGCCTTTTTCAAGCCCGGCTAGAACCTTGAGAATTGTCATTCTGAACTCTAGATCTGACATATTACCGATGTCTGTATTGTTTAGGTCCCTAGCCTTCGGTACTGCCTCTTGTTCTTTTTTTTGTGTTGAAGTTTTCCTTCTTGTCATTTTGTCCAGAGAAGAGTATATGAGGGGGCAAGTAAAATACTAAAAGGGTGGCAACAACCCCAGGAAAATATGCTTTAACCAAATTAGAAGAGATCCCAAATCGTGAGGGGGGAGAAAGGGGATAAAAAGAGGTTCAAAAAGGAAGAAAGAAAAAAAAAACAAAAACAAAAAGAAAAGAAAAAAAAAAAAGAAAAGAAAAGAAAAAAATTTTTAAAAAAAGAAAACACCTAAGAAAAATGTAAAAAAGAAAAAATATATATATTAGATAAACTAGTAAAAAATCGTTAAAAAAGAAAAAGGTAACAGTTAAAAAAAAAAATTTTACCCGAAGGCGAGAAAAAAAAAAATGAAAAAGAAAAAATTAAATTAACTGCAAGACTTAAAAAAATCACAGGAAAAAAGCCATGAGTTCCGTGCTTGGCTTTCTCCTCCTCTGGAATTCTGCTGCTCTCCTTGGTATTGAAACCGCACCTCTTGGTAGGTGAACTTGGTCTCGGCTGGATTTTTTGTTGATCTTCTGGGGGAGGGGCCTGTTGTAGTGATTCTCAAGTGTCTTTGCCCCAGGCGGAATTACACCGCCCTTACCCGGGGCCGGGGTGAGTAATCCGCTCGGGTTTGCTTTCAGGAGCTTTTGTTCCCTGAGCGCTTTCCGTAGAGTTCCAGAGGACGGGAATACAAATGGCGGCCTCCTGGTCTCCGGCCCGGAGGAGCCGAGAGCCCGGGGCCCCACTCCTCAGTGCGCCCTCAGAGAACAGCGCCCAGTCACTCCCGTCTGCGTGACCTCCGGCCGCGCTCCAAGCTCACCGAGCCTGCGACCGGTTCAAGGTAACACGGAGCTGTGAGCTTACTGTCGGCTCTGTCTCTGTAGCCGGCTTTCCCGTTCCAATACCCGCAAGCTCTGCGACACTCAGACACCCCCGATCCTTCTGTGACCCTGCGGGACCTGAGGCCACACTGACCCCGCATGGGCTTCGCCCCGGTTTAGCCTCTGGAGCGATGTCCCTCAGCGGAACAGACTTTTAAAAGTCCTGATTTTGTGCACGGTTGCTCCGCCGCTTGCCAGGAGCCGGCCCCTCCCCCCGGGGTCTATCTTCCCTTCGCTTTGGATTCACTTCTCCGCCGGTCCTACCTTTCAGAAAGTGGTTGTTTTTCTGTTTCCAGAATTGCTGTTCTTCTTCTCTTCGATCTGCCGATGGATTTTCAGGTGTTTGCAATCTTTAGATAAGCTATCTAGCTGATCTCCGGCTAGCTGAAGCAGTCTCAGCTTGCTACTTCTCCGCCATCTTGACTCCTCCCTCGATTATATATTTTTGCCTCCTTTGTCATAGATTAATTGACCATTTATTTTGCATGGGTCTTTTTTTCTAGGATCTCAGTTCCGTTCTACTGGTCATTGTTGTCTGTATTTTTGTATGTGCTGTGTGTTTTTTAATTTCCATATATTTGTGAATTTTTCCATTTTCATCCTTTTATTGATTTGCAGTTTTATATCATGTGGCCAGATAATATACTTGATATAATTTTAATCTTTTTCAGTTTATTAAGAGTAACTGGTGGTCCAACATATCATCAAACCTGAAGAATTTTCTGTTCATACCCAAGAAGAATTTGTATTTTGGTGCTGTTGAAATGAATGTCTGTATATGTTTAGTATGTCTTTTTTGTGTATAGTGTTATTCAAGTTCTATATTTCCTTATTAATTTTCTGTCTGGATGACATATCTAATGTTGAAAGTGGAGTACTTAAGTCTACGACTATTATTGTATTGCTGTCTATTTCCCCCTCCAGTTCTATTAATTTTTGCTTTAATATCTAGGTGCACCAATGTTGGGTGCATATATATATATATATTCATTTCTCATATCTTCCTGAGGAATTGACTCATTTATCACTATATGATGACCTTCTATATCTCTTGAGACCAATTTTGACTGAAAGTCGATTTTATCTGATATATGAATAACTACTTCTACTCTCTTTTGATTATTATTTACATGGGACAACTTTTTTCCAATCCCTTCACTTTCAGTCTACATGTGTCCCTAAAGCTAAAGTGACTCTTGTAGTCAGCATATTGTTGACTCTTGTTTTTTATCCATCACACACTCTGTGACTTCATTGGAAAATTTAATCCATTTGTATTTAAACTAAGCATTAATAGGTAAGAACTTATTATTTCCATTTTGTTAATTGTTCTCTGACTTTCTGTAGTTCCTTTATTCCCTGCCTCCTTGCTTCCAGTCTTCCTTTGTGATTTACTTTTTGTAGTGTATTTTTTTTTTTGCTGTGTTATTTTTTTAATTTTTTATTTTTTCAGCATAACAGTATTCATTATTTTTGCACCACAACCAGTGCTCCATGCAATCCGTGTTGTAGTGGTACCTTTTTAATTTCTCTCTCTTTATGTTTTGTGTATCTACTACTAAATTATGTGTGTGTGTGTGTGTGTGTGTGTGTGTGTGTTAGTGTTTACCATCAGGCTTACATACGACCTTATAATATTTTGTTTTGAGATAATAACAAGATAACTTCAATTACACACAGAAACTATATACTTTTACTAATCCCCCCCACATTCTATACTATCAGTATGATAACTTACATATTTTATATTGTGCATCCATTAACAAATGATTGTATCTATAGTTATATTTAATACTATTCTATTTAGCTTTTATGCAGACATAAGAATGATTTACACACCATTAGAGTATTAGAGTATTCTGAATTTGAGTATACATTTACATTTAAAAGTGAGTTTTATACTTTTATAAACAACCAAATGGGGCTGTAGCCTTGCCCACATGGGATGGCATTGTTTGCAGGTCTGTAACTGAGATTCTTGGGCATGAGCTTGCCCCCTCAAAATGATCCTCCTTCAATTTGAACGCCATCAGGGTTTCACAGTTTCCTATCTGGAACCCAGATTTCCCACATAGACACAATTTTTTTTTTCCCTATGGATGGCTGCCAAAATATTGTGGCTGGGGGAAATACAAGTGGGGACCTCTTATTCTGTCATCTTGCTGACATCATTCCTCCATAATCACTTTAAACTACAATAGTCTACACTAAACTACAATTAGGAAGAGAGCACTAGGTTGGATACTTTTTAAAAGTAGAAAACTATTCTATATATTCCCTTCAAGAAGCATAGTTTAAAATGCAAAAACCTTAAATATATCAAAATTAGAAGAACAGAAAAAATATACCAGAAAAACACTAATCAAAGTAAAGCTGGATTTCAGGTCAAAGAAAATTACCAGAGATAGAGATGGCCAGTTTACAATGATAAAGTGGTCAATTCATTAAGTGGACATACCAACATTAAACATTCACATATCTAATAACAAAACTCTAAATTAATTTTAAAAAAGACAGATCATAAGAAGAAATAGACAAATCCACAGTTATACACCTACACACAGAGTGTCGAGATACCTAAAGTAAAAAATTATAAAAATAAAAAAGGAAATAAAAATATCCATAAGTCCAATTGGAAATTTTAAGTCTTCTTATAATAATTGGTAGAAGTAGGACATCACTAAAGATATAGAACAGCTGAGCAACATTATTAATCAAATTAATCTACTTGATATTTATAGAATTCCCCACCCAACAAATGCAAAAATGACCTTTTTTATCAGGTAGATCTAGAGAATTTACCAAAATAAATTATATTATAAAATATTTTCTGCATCATAAAATAAGTGTCAATTAACTTGAGAGATTTAGCATCATACAAAATATATCAGTGATCAAAAAGGAAACGATCTCTTTGGCCTAAGTTAGGTAAAGTTGAGTTTCTGTCACTTTCACCGAAAAAATTTCAGAATAATAAAGTGCCACACAAGGTGTCTCTATCTGAGCTAGATTGGAATATAGGCTTGTCATTTCCCAACAGCTTACATGTCCCTGAGATTACAAATGTTTGATAGTGTTAATTTAGTTTTCTTATATTTGATCTTCCCATCTCAACCTGATTTTTTTCTTAATTATTTTTCAAGGTTTTGAATATTAACAATATTCTATCCAAAGTTCAATGTGGGAAGAATTAAGAGAATGTCTTTCTCAGTGTTGTGGTGCTGGAAGTCATATTAATGTCATTTTTAACTAATGTCATAATGTTCCTTCTATCTCATACCCTGAGAGAAGAAAGTAGGTATTGTGTAAGTTAATGGTTCCCAATTTATAGAATAGTGAACTTCATACTTGAAAGAATTGAATTAAAGCTGTGGATCCTCCACAACAATGGTTGGGCATACACACAGAACAACACATCATTTTGCAGAATTTCATGGATTCCAAGTTAAGAATCTCTCTTATAAGCAGAAAGCCTTTTTAATTCAAAATGATTTTATCATCCATTATTTTATTTTTATAATTTATTCATTTTGACAAAATATAATACCATAGCTACTAGGAATTAAGAAATATTTTAATATTTTAGTTTAATTGTTTATATGATGCCTACATCAATTTTCAAAATACTAAAAGTGTAAGTCCACACCATTTTACTTATTCACCTATTGATCTTACAATGTACATAAATGGATTCTCTGCTCTAACTCAATGGCTTTATCAGATGTCATTGTGCTACAGTGAACCAATGAATCACTGTTATTCACCTCTTTCGGATTTCCCTGTATTTCTAAAATACTGAGTTACAGACTATAGAAACCTTGCTGATTGCCATGCTTACCATTATAAAATGAAACCAAACATTTTTGATGAGCATCAAAAAGAAAAGCCAGATAGGATCAGCTGAACATTGTGTACAAAACTGCACACACAAATAATAATTTCCACTATGTATACCAGGCTTCAGTATAAAAGAGGAAAATTACAAGAATAGCCTTTTCCCATTTTCATACATGTTTAGTAAGATTTGCTCATTTGACTGTCATAACAACCCTATAAAGAATACAGAGGTATAATATTATTATCGTTGTTTTATTTAAAAAGTAACAGAGTTCCAAGAAAGCCAATTAGTTTCCACTTCAATTATGTAGCTATGGTTTGCTCATATAAGCCCTAGTCATAAACAGTAAAATTTGAAACAAAAAGCATTTATAAATCTGAATTTTATTTGCTGCTACTTAGATGACATAAAGAATGGCTCAAAAAAAAAAAGAAAAGAAAAAAAAAAAGAATGGCTCAAAAAAGAACCCAAACAGAATTTAGGACATAGAGATCCTTAGGTTATTCTTAAACAATAAATAAAGCAGAATGCTCTCAGTAGAAAAGCATATAGACACAATTTTTTATCAAATAAACTATCTTCTCAAAGTTATCCGTCTTTTTACTATCATTTGCAGCAAGGGAGTCTTGGCACATCTGTGAAACCATGAAATAAACCCACAGATATAAAATTTAATGAGAAATCAAATAACATAAACCAATCTCATAAAAAAGACATGAGGAAATGAAATGAAAAACAGCCGAGAAAAAAAATCTGACTTTAGTACTCTTGATGCTTTGCCAGTTCACAGCCTGCTATAAAAAATCACTATTATTAATGGATACAGGAGCAAAATATTTGGGAATGGAAGGAGAGATTGCCACAGTTATTATTTTTGATGAGTTGATTATATAATTTATGACTAAGGAAATGTGGAAATACCATCATCATGTAAAGATTGTCAGATTTTCAATTACTTTTTATATAATATATTTCATTACTGAAAGTAAAATGCAATGTAGTAACGATACAAATTCTGACTAAAAGGATGCTTCATGTGATGTATCAGAGAAGCCTCTAGTATACAGTCAGATAGCTTGAGTATGTATCTCAACTTTTTAGCTGATTAACCCTGGTATGATCTCAGCCAGGTCGTTTCATCTTTCTGGCTCCGTCTGGTATCTAAATGAAGAAGCTTCTACTAACAAATTAAACAGGGCAATAGTAAAAAATTAGGAGGCAAAATATGAAAAGTACCTCGAAGAAGTACTTCAAAGAAATATAGTACAAGTTTTAATTGTACGTGAGAGTAATGAGATAATGATGGTGATGAATATTTATTGAGAAATTACCATGCTATCTGTGTTAAGTATTGGATAATATCATCAGATATTCTGGAGAAGGGAAGATATCAAAATATATGTATATGCAATTTACAGCACAGAAACAAATATTGTTATATCATTTTAAAGTAAGGCTCTGATTACATGAGCACTAGAAATTTTGTCCTCATTATAAAAGTAATAATTATCCCTTTTCACAACTTAAAAATATATAAAGATATTCTGAAAAGAAAAAGTATCTGAAATACTGAAACATAACCCTTATGAACATATTTCCAAAAAGTTATTAATGTGATTATATACACATCCATTTCAAAGTCAAATAACATTAAAAGTCTTCCAGGGAATAGCAGTCATCAGATCCAGATAGAACTTTCTATCACCCCAGTTTTGATCTTTTCAATCACCTTTAATACATTCAGATATTTTTTCTCTGCAATTTATTTCCACATATCTAGATAATAAGATTTATGGTATTTGTTGATTTATCAGTATATTATATATTGGTTTCATTTCATTTTACATCAGAATTTAAGTCTTTTATACTTACCTTCCCCATCCTTCTTCTTTTCCATACCCTGTGGTTCTTGGTTTTCCACTGCCATAAAAAATTATGACAAACTGAGTGTCTTAAAAAAGCACAAATTTGTCATTTCACTGTTCTGTGAGTCAAAAGTCTGGCAGATCAGCTAGTTTCTTTGTTCTGAGTCCCTAGAGGTCCAAAGAAGATGTGAGTCAGCCTGAGCTCCTATCTGGAGGCTCTTGAGGAGAAACCATTTTCTTTCAGGCCCATTTAGGTAGTTTATAAACTCAGCTCCTTTAGCTGTAATCTGAGGTCATCATTTCTTTCTGGGATGTTAATTGGAGCTGTTCTTAACTTCTCAGTGCTTCTTCTCCCCAGTCCTTGCACATGGCCCCCTACATCTCAGAACCAGGAAAACAAGGGTGTCAACATCAGGAGGTAGGGTTGCCACAGAATGTGGCAGCCACAGACCACCACCCAGCCCCCAGTGTTTCACTGTGCTCCCACATGCAAATGATTTACATGCTCCCAAAGTTCTTTACAGACTCACCCCACTTAGGGCATTGCTCGAAGTCCATGATCTTGTATAGAACATGTCCACGTTCAGATGAGGCTTCTAGGTGTTATTCAGGAGGCACAGCTCTTAGGATACAATTCCTCTCCACCTGCGGGTCTGTGAAACTAAAGAAAAAAAAAATTAACTTCCTAACACACCTAATAAATGTTAGTGAGAGAAGCAAAGGATAACAGCTTTAGGTGTTTGTTGTTGTTGTTGTTGTTATTGTTGTTGTTGTTGTTGTTTTTGGATTTTGGTTTTTGTGATTCAAAATAGAGAAAAAATAATATTGAAAAGGGATCACCGTCCATAGCAGTTCTGGCATCCAGTGAAGCAAACTCCATAGTTCCTTGATTAGGTTTCAAAGTCTGGGAATAATCCTTCCTGGCTTCCAGCTCTGTTTGAAAGGCTGTTGTTGTGCTCTCTGAGCCAAATTTCCTTTTTAAATGAAAGATGGTATGTGTTTGCAGAGGAATTTTATCAGGCTGATAATCGTTTCCAGTAGAATTTGGGGGCTTCAGGAATCTTTCCTCATGTTGCACCCTTTCTGTCCCTGTCAGTCCAAGCTGGCAGTTTTTGCTGAAGCAAATTGCTCAAAAATTTTGTAGGTCTCCCACGCATATTCACTTAGCTTTCCTCCATTAGGCAAAAACCACACCTACATTTGTTTTTTTTTGTTTGTTTGTATTTTTTTTTATTTTTTATAAACATATATTTTTATCCCCAGGGGTACAGGTCTGTGAATCCTACATTTGTTTTTTAGGTAGCATCTCTATTTTTGACTTCTGCTGGGATGGCTGGAGGACAATGCCCTTAAGCTTGCTAGAGGTGCTATAGTTTGATTGAGAAAATCTGAGATACAGACTCAGTCTTCTGAAAGAGCCCTTAATGTGACTATTCTGGCCTTTTTATCTTTTTTGAGGTTTTAGCAAAATGCTGTGTGCAGTTACCATCCCAGGCTTTCCTAACAACAAATCTCTTCATGTTGGCATCTTTTTCCATCTGGAAAGACTGAGAATTTTCAAGACTATTGACTCCTACCTTCTTTTTTGTTTAATGGTCTTCCTTCTATTTATTTCTCTCCTTTTCTATTTTACTATAAGCATCAAGGAGAAACTAGGTATCACCTTCAACAACATTCTTGGCAATCTCCTTAACTGTATAACCAAATATATCATGTAAATGTCCCGATTCTCATTTAACTGCAGGAAACAATTTGGCTTCGCTTTCTGCTGCCATATAACAAGGATTTCCCCCCATTCCTTAGATTTCCAATAATCTATCCCTCACTTCCTTCTGAGCCTGCCCTCGCACTGCAAATTCCTCTAAGTCTAGATTTCTACTAGAAATCTGTTTAAAGCAATCCAGGTTTTCTATCCTGCTCCCTCAAATTCTTTCAGCCTCAGTTTATTGCTCAGTTCCAAACTCATGCACATTTCAGGGTCTTTGTACCATAGCAACTCACTTCTGATACGAAAATCGGTTTCTTGTTTTATCTTCGTGCTTAGCAAATTATCACAGACTTAGGAACTTAAAACACATTAATTTTTTTAAAAATTTTTAAAGATTTTATCCATTTATTTGAGAGAAAGAGATAGAGCAAGAGAGAGCATGAGTAGGGTGAAAGGCAGAGGGAGAAGCAGACTCCCTGCTGAGCAGGGAGTTTGATGCAGGACTCAATCCTGGGACTCCAGGATTTTGACCCGATTTTTTTAGAAAATTAATTTTTTTAGAAAATGAATTTTAGAATTCTTTTTACCCTTTCCTTTCCTATTTAAAAAAAAATAAGATTTCATAAAGAGATAGAGCAGTCTCCTGGTTCCTTTAGCAATCCTGTTCTTGTCCAGTGCAGTGTGGTCTCACTCTAACACAGACCAAACATCTATGAATTTCTGGTCTGTGACTCATGTAACTCTTATCATTGGGCCTGGCATAGTCTAGTAGTATTTGCTTCTGAGGCATCTCAACTTATTTACCACCCTCAGGCTTTACTCCTGGAAAAAGAACATAAAATATTTTGCCTTTGGTATCCTTGTTTTTGTGCCTTTCTTCTTTTTCCTAAAGCAGACACTTAACTGACTGAGCCACTCAGGTGCCCAGCAATACATATTTATTATTTCACAATTTCCATGGGTTCCTGGGATGTCTCAGCTGGGTCATCCTCTTAAAATCTCATTAAGACTGCGGTCAACTTATCAGTCAAAGTGCCTTTGGCTTTTGGGCATTGACTGCTGTGAATTCTTAAACTAAAAAAAATTGCCAGAGCACTACATGAATCCATGTAGTGTCACTATTTATGATGTTATGTTATTGGTATTAAACCTCTTGATCTGAATGACTTGGAATTAAAGCAAATTGGTTTTGTTTTGTTTTGTTTTAAGTCCTCTCCAAGCCCAGCATGGAGCCCAGTGTGGGGCGTGAACTCACAACTCTTGAGATCAAGATCTGTTCTAAGATCCAGAGTTGGACATTTAACTGACTAAGCCACCTAGGCACCACAAAGAAAATTGGTTTTTTTCAAATTGACCTTAGAGGTCTTATATTTAATATCATGGTTGGTAAGTTTATTTTTTCACAAATCATAGTTCATTCTGAAAGAAACAGGTCTTTATCTCATTTTTTAAAAATTGATCAGCATGAGATTATTTGGGATAACAACAAGGTAGGATAAGAACAGGATGGAAACCAGATAGTAGCTCTGGCTAAAGAAGCTAGAGCTAAATGGTTGGCTTTTCTATATGAATTCAACTTACTTTTTGTTTCTTTTTGTGGTAGGAATCAAAAAGATAAATAAATGTATATTCTAAATCCATATTAATATATAGTGTGTCAGGGACAGTATTAATTTCTTACCAATGAAGTTATATCATATCTAGAACCACAGATACAGTTGATACCAACACCTGCATAAGTTTTTTTTTTTCCTACTATTATTTTCCATACCCTTTTTGTTTTTTTCACTGACCAAACAGGTAAGCTAAATATAGATATAATAGGAATCACCACATTTCTTAGTTTATAGGTAATAGTCTCGGGAATTCTTCCAAGGGATGTAGTATTAATAGCTTTTCATTCACCATCTTGGCAGGGTACACTCATATAGAACACTTTCATACCCCACCATAAAAATAATTTCCTGCTCTTCCTATCCTGACTATAATGCTTAGTGACAAGGCCAGAGGTCTTTTTGGTAACTAAGTTCATTTATTCCCCACTTTCTGGAACTGGATAAATAACCACAGGATACACCCATGGTCCAAGTAAACTTCACTGAGTTAGACTGACTTAGGACAACTCTTCAGTGGTCACTTGGCTGCACTCATTCATGGCTTGTGGCATTTGGGGTCTTTGAGGCTAAGCACGAAAGCAGTGTCAGTATTAAGTAATTCCAAGAATGTCTGGGGGTTTTCTTTAGTAAGTGCATAACCAACATCCCCTTGGGAAAGTCTTGGGTGAAGATTAGTGGCCTAATCCTGTGGTATTTAGGGTCCTTCCATAAAGGAACTCTGCCTCCTTCTCTAAGTAGCATCAGATCTGTGAACTGGTATAAGCCTAAACACAAGGTAAGAATATTCCTCTAATAATAGCTACATTCGAGTTCTGAGCAGAAGATCTAGAATTTTTACTTGTGTATGCTAGGTAGAACCATATATAGCTGACCATTTATTAAGGATTCTGACCCATTAGCAATTGCTATAAATCTCTATGTCAAAATAGTCTAGTTCCCATGGAATCCTTACAGCTTATTTTATTACTTGCTTCTACTTTGTCAATCGTAGTTAAGCAATCCCATTAAGCTCTATCATTCTGTATTATTCAGCTCTATTATTCTCTTTTTTCCCCATTGAAATTATAGAATTCAGTTCTACTCTAGTCCCATTTTTACTTTCTTTACTTTATCTCTGACTTCCATATGAAAGAGAAGAGCAAGTACTACCAGAGATCTCTTTGGTGATATTGGTACTCCCCGACCAATATACTTCTAAATTCTTTAATGAAGAGCATGGCCTTTCTTATTGACAGAAAGTGTGGTTTAGGACTAGTTGAGCAGATTTCTTATAATAGGTACATTTCAATGTGCTTTTTTCTGAGAGTTCTCACATACCTTTCTCAACAGTATGACAAGAAACTTAGGGTATTGTGGCCTCATTAACTAAAGGCCACCATTGCATCCAGGCTTCAATTAACCAGCCAAGTTAACTATTAATGTTAGTCCCAAGTGCTGAAGCTACCAATCAAATACAAATCCTAGGTGGGTGCTCTCCTGTCAATGAGGGGCCTCAAGCCAAAGGCAGACGCTTAATGACTGAGCCACCCAGGCACCCCACATGTTAATAGTTTTCAACTTCTATTTGTACTTTTGTGTGGTCTCTAGAACTAACCCAGTAAGTGATGTGATTGCACAGTTTTTATACTCACTAATATCACAACAGTGTTTAATTGCCATACCAGGTAATCTCCCAAAGCCTGCCACTGTACTTGTATTTCATACCTTTACTTGTTCTTCATGCCATGCTGCCACCAGAGATAAAGATTAGGCATGCCTCATTTTCTCTAGGTGAGACAATTACTCTTCTGTTACTTGAAAGTATGGGCCAAAATCATCTCCAAATATGTATTCAATTGGTTATTTTTTCTGGCCACTTGCAGGACCAATTACTTAACAATTAGGATTCCATTAAAAAACAGATGGCACACTTAAAACAAAATCATTTAAGGAGGGTTTTCTTGTAAATTTACAAAAGTAGCAATGTAAGGAAACCAGAAGTGATGGTAGGTTAAAGAGAAGTATATCTGTTACCATTCTTGAGCCCAAAGAGATACGGGAGGGAAGAAATTACTAGAATTCTTTTTGTTTTTTTAAGATTTTATTTATTTATTTGACAGAGGGGGAGAGAGAGAGATCACAAGTAGGCAGGGTGACAGGAAGAGAGAGAGGGGGAAGCGCAGACTCCCTGCTGAGCAGAGAGCTCAATGCGGGGCTCAATCCTAGGACCCTGAGATCATGACCCGAACTGAAGGCAGAGAGAGACTTAACCCACTAAGCCACCCAGGCACCCTGAAATTACTAGAATCCTAATGGAGATAGTGAATCCTATGAAAATCCCATAAGTTTATATGCTGAGCTAGAAAAAGGCAATAAATTTCTAAAGATGCTTAGGAACAGAGAAGTAACTATTACCTCTCTTTAGAAATGGTATAGGCCAGGTACTCGAACTTTGGTTATGAGAATATCTTTGTGAGTTCTGATCTTCCAGTCAACAAAAACTATTTTTTGAGGTGTCTTTTCAAAATTATGATTGATGTGACTGGGGAAAAAAAAAAAAAACTCAACCTTCCATTAATCCAAAGTGAATAAGTATTTTCATCCAAAAAAAAAAAAATAAATAAATAAAAAACCCCATTAAAACGAATTTGTCTTTAAAAGGAAAAACAACAGTACATTTAGGTTAAGATAATATAAATACAGCATTCTTGAATGTACCATCTCTGCATGCCACACCAGAACATTATTAGGGACACTAAATAATGAAATGCATTAGCACTAAAAACTTGGGCTAGCAGTTATCAGTGTCAGTAAAGAATGTCCATTAAGGGCAAAATTTGTGGCATATTTTTGTATTTTTCAGCTTCTGACCTTGAACACTAATCAAGAAAGAGGTAAGCTTTGGTTTTACTCAGTTTAACTCTCGTACCAAAACTAAAACACATGTTTCTATATCAACCAGTGCTCTTTCTAGGAATACTTTCTTAATTAGTCATTACCCCACATGACACCACATGACCCCTTCCTTTCTACATGCGTTCAGATATTATCCATCTGATGAATGAGGGGAAAAGGAAACAAATATTGAAACTTGGCATTCACATGTAGAATCCTCTCACCTAAGGCACTGCAGATGGAAGAGACACAAAAAGAAGGGTAATTCATGTAGAAGTCACTGTGTGTGTGTTCATTTTAATGCTCTTCAAATAATCAAAGAAAAGTTATGCTATGAAGGTTATAAATAATTTTCCTCCTTTTCAGAAACCATGTAAATATCCCTAAAGATAAAAGAATATAAGGAAATATACCAAAAACAATTGTGAAAGCCACTGAAATGCATAATTATAGGTTATTTATAATTTATCTGTCACAAATTTCTGGACTTTCTAAATTTCCTACACCATGTCTACATAACTTTTGTAATTAAGCAGAGTAAAGCACATTTTAAAAATAAACAAATAGATAGGAAAGGAGAAAAGAGAAAAGCAAAAGGAAAAGTAAGGGAAAAAAAGACCTTTTGTCTGAATGATGTGATTATTAATTTTTGTAGCAGTGGATGAAAAAAAAATGAATCAAGAATAATGTTCATCAAACAGATGACAATTCTTAAGTTTGTGCCTTAATTTGTAACTTTTGTATTTGTATCTTAATGCTGTGATGTTTTGCTCATAACATAATAATTGGATATTCCCAAATACACAGGGTGTAGTTTTCCAGCCATACCCCATAGTTACTTTAACTTGTAGTTAGGTTTTTCCCCTGCCCTTGGGCTTCTGTTTTTGTTATTTTGTTTTGTTTTGTTTGAACAACCTATTATAAAGTACTTTTATGGAATTCAGTTTTTTCTCCCATGCTCCAAGATCTAGCTCAAACAATTTTAGAAATTTTCCTGAAATTTATACTCTGTGGTTAGCTCTTTTCCCTTAATTGCTATCAAACTGATCTAGATTTTAAATAAATATACTCTTTTTTAGTACATTATTTTTATGTTAAACTTTATCTTCTTAATAGGCCATTATAAAAATTAAATTTGGCATTGAATTTCCATCCAGATCTACCATCACTGATATATTTTTATCTATTCAACTGTGGGGAAGAGCCAATAAAAATGTAATCTCCCTGGGCACCTGGGTGGCTCAGTGGGTTAAGCCGCTGCCTTTGGCTCAGGTCATGATCTCGAGTTCCTGGGATCGAGTCCCACATCGGGCTCTCTGCTCAGCAGGGAACCTGCTTCCCATCTCTCTCTGCCTGACTCTGGGCCTGCTTGTGATCTCTCTCTCTGTCAAATAAATAAATAAAATCTTAAAAAAAAAATGTAATCTCCCTAACAAATAAAATTGTGCTGAGAGATGCAGAGGTATGTTTATGCTAAAAAATGACAAGGAGCTAATTTATAAACTTACTGTCTTAAATGATCTGTTTATAACATAGTTTATGTGACAAAATTTAATTTTCTATTACTAACATATTTTCTTTTAAGATTTTATTTATTTTTTTCATATATAGAGAGAGTGCTTATGTATGTGGGGGTTCGGGGAAATGTGGGGGGACAGAGAGGGAGAGAAAGGCACAAGCAGACTCCATGCTGAGTGCAGAGCCCAACACAGAGCTCCATCTCAAACCCTGAGATCATTACCTGAGCTGAGACTAAGAGTTCAACGCTTACCAATTGAAGCACCCAAGCACTCTTACAAAGATATTTTTATGGTCTCAGTGAAAACAGGTACATTTTAGATTTTTGGTCATCATTAGAATTAAGGTAAAGTTTGCATCCTTGGCAAGTTAAATATACAAATGATACATCTAACTAGAACTAAACTGCTAGTAATGAACACTGAACCTGTAATCATGATCATAAAGAATAAATATACAGATTTAAATTTAATCACAACCTTTGCCTATTTGGCTAGACATTTTGTTTACCGCACATACGTAGTCACTCAGTCATAAATATTCTCTACATTTCTCTTACATACCCGAAGAGGCATTAACCAGTACTTGAGTATTTTTGTAACAATAAGCATATTCTTTCAAGGAATTTTATTATAAACTCTTGAAACATACATTTTAAAAACATTTTTTTTCAAATTTCCACAATGCTTCTAAATATCAGGTCAAAAGATATTACACTGTACTTAAAGTGCTTTCTAAATGCTTATTGATTGAACATTTTTTTCTACTTGAACAACTTAAGAGGAACTTCTCTCAGAGATGAGATACATATGGATATAAATAAGTCAAGAATTCTCACTCATAAGGAATGTATAAGCTAGATGAAGGAGGAGACCAGTTTTTGATTGCACACAGTCAATGCAATGTAATGAATATTATTCTGGATGTCAGAATGCGATCAACAGAAATACAGATAAAGTGATGTTTGACTCTCCTCTGAAGGGGGAAGAAAGATTTAACCAAAGAAATGCTATTCAACTTGACCCTTGAATAATTTATCCACTCATTTATTTACGTATCTACCCTTTTGTTGTTCCTGAGAAACTTTATATTCCAGGCACTGGCCTAGGTAATAGAGATGTAATTTTTAACAATATATTCAAACTCAGATCCATTATAACTAATATAGGAGACAGAAATTATTTAAATAATTTCCTTAATGGATATGTAATTGCAAACTGAAGTATATCATACAAAGGCAAAGAATGAGGGTCTATAAAATCATATGAGACAGTACTCAAATTTACCCTAAGGAAATGTGGCTTAAGCTTGGTGGAATTGATTAGGCAAAGTAAAGAATGATATTTAAAAAGATCATTACATATACAAAGATCATCTGGTAAAAGAAAATAGAACGCAGGGAAAGTGATTTTTAAAACCACAACCACAACTACCAAAAACCTTATAGTAAAGCAAAGTATAGAGGAACGGCAACGTAAGATAATATGAAACCCTAGTCACAGAGGTTCTGATCACTTAGGCAAGACTTCTCGGCCATGTTCGAGGCTGTATAGTGATGCGTAAGAACAAAAAAACCAATGGAAACATTTACATAGGAGTCTAGTTTTCAAAGGAAAGGATTTGGTACAATGATCATATTAAAATAATAGAGCATGTGGCACACTCAGAAAATGGTAACCAGTTGAGTTTAATTAATGCAAAATGGGATTGTGAGGTCTCAAAGACAGCCTTAACAGCCCCTGATCTTCTTGTTTTGGGACTTTTTTTTTTTTTTTTTTGTAAAGAGATCGCATATCCTTTAAAGTTTACTAAAAGATTTGGCAACTTGTTATTCTTGTTTGTTTTTTATTCTTCTTCTAAAACTTTTTATTGAAATTTCAGTTAACATACAGTGTAATAGTAGTTTCAGATGTACAGTACAGTGATTTAACACTTCCATACATTACCTGGTGTTCACCACAAATTCACTCCTGAATCCTCATCAACTATTGAATCCATACTCCCACCTGCCTTCCCTCTGGTAACCATCAGTTTGTTCTCTACAGTTAAGAGTCTGTTTCTTGGTTTGCCAGTCTCTTTTTCCCTCTTTGCTCATTTGTTTTGTTTCTTAAATTACAGTTATGAGTAAAATCATATGGTATTTGTCTTTCTCTGACTGACTTATTTTACTCAGCATAATAATCTCTAGCTCCATCCATGTCACTGTGCAAATGGCAAGATTTAATTCTTATTTATGACTCAGTAATATTCCATTTTATATATATACACCACATCTTCCTTATTCATGCATCCATTGATGGACACTTAGACTGTTTCCATAATTTGGCTATTGTATCTAAGGCTGCTTTAAACATTAGGGTGCATGTATCCCTTCGAATTAGTATTTTTATGTTCTTTGGGTATAGAACCTCTGGTGTTCCATAAAATTTTAGGAGTGTTTGCTCTAGCTCTGTTAAAAAAAAAAAAATGTTGGTATATTGATAAGGATTGCATTAATATGTAGATTGTTTTGGGCAGTATAAACATTTTAACAATACTTGTTCTTTCAGCATGGAATGAGCATGGAATGTATTTCCATTTCTCTGTGTCATCTTCCAATTTCAATCATCATTGTAGAGCATTTACTTTACAAACCTATAATTATAAATTCTTTCTCTACCCCTTTGAGGTATAAATCTTTTTAAAATCTTTTTGCCAGTTTTTCAACCTAGAAATGTCTTCTCCAAGGACGTAGGAGCTGTGTTTTTCAAATGTAGTCATCCAGGAAGATAGCGTCCCTACTTCCCATTTTCCGTGGGAGGACAGATAGGAGTATAATTTGGGCAGGTGTCTTACTCCAACTTGTAAAAATATCTCCGGTCATGAAGATACAAGAAATGTTATCTTTCCTTTGTGTAAAGCCAATTAGTAAACATAGATGGTCTATGACTCCCTATCCCAAACCCAGCTCTTAAAAACCACAGCCCTTTGCTTCAGTGGAAATGAGCTCAGACTGGCCTTTCTCCCATATTGAAATTATCTTAAATAAAGTCTTCCTTGCTTGTTTCACTTTGGTACAATTGTTTCTTCCACAGAGGTGAGTCCAGAAAACAGGAAACAATATGCGGAGGAGTTTGCATTCCATTGTTAGGTGATGTGGAACCATCCAAGAATATTGAGGGGGGAAGGAATCATAATTCAGCAAGATGTCTTTTGGGGGACTGTAGATCAAAGTTTGAAGATTAGGTAAGGATATTTTAAGAGAGTGGCAAGGATTTGATAACTGATTATATGTGAAAGATAAATTAAAGGAATTTTCACATCTAAAATCAAGATTTATAATTTAGCTGAATTGATAGATATTAATCCCATTAATTAATTGTCTTAGTTGTGTTTTTCTTGCCTGAAATATTCCATTCCTCACTCTTTCTATATGTAAAATTCCTTTAAGAGCTTCTTTATGTGTCATCCTATCTTTGTGTTTTCCCCCAGTGCTCCCAGGTGGCAATGAGTTGTTTCTTCCTATGATGCTAGAGTACATTTGATGTTCTGCATTGCTATGTCTCTAACCTTATTATCTATTTGTTTGTCTGCCACATTTTACAGAAAAGAAAATGTGTCTTATTCAAAGTTGAATATCTACCACTGTACTTGTTACATAAAAGTTAAGGGTCATGGAAATGGGAAAGTAAAAATGATGAGAAAACCCCAAGTGTATATGCGTGAAGATAACAGAGGTAGGTTGTCGGGGTATGTTGTGAGAGAAGGAACACTGTTGATCATACAAAGGAGACCTAACAAATCTGTTTTGGTATGCTGAATAATATAATGTTTGAAAATATAGAAGTTGCAGAATTTGAGCAAAATCAGAAGCAAGGAAGAGGAAAATTTAACATAATTGACTAAGAGTCATTGTAACAAATACAGCCACAAAACATGTCTCCAGAGGACTTCAAAAATGAGTGGATACAGATATTTCCAGGAGTACATGGAAACAACCCAATTTTTGAGGAAGCAACTGTCAACAGCCAGACTTCTGAGTTGCACTAAGTGCAAAGTTATTAAAGTACTTTTAGAAAATGTTGCCTTAGGACAGGGACATCTGTCTTTTGTTTGGAGTCAGAAACTGGAGGCAGAAAGTAGGGAATGGAATGCAAACTCCAAGATGAGCTTATTTCTATGCTTAAAAAGAGGTGACTTCAACTGCCTATTAAAAGAAGAAAATTGGTGTGTGTGTGCTGTAAGTCTAAGTCTCTTAAGTAAATATATCTTAAGATTTGTTTGACATGGGGCACCTGGATGGCTCAGTGGGTTAAGCCACTGCCTTTGGCTCAGGTCATGATCCCAGGGTCCTGGTATTGAGTCCCGCATCAGGCTCTCTGCTGAGTGGAGAGCCTGCTTCCTCCTCTCTCTCTCTCTGCCTGCCTCTCTGCCTACTTGTGATCTCTCTCTGTCAAATAAATAAATAAATTCTAAAAAAAAAAAAAAAAAAAAAGATTTGTTTGATGATCCTTCCTTACTATACCCTGGAATCCCAAATTGTCATTATGTGGGATTCAACTTATTAGAAGGTACTCAATCAACATTGTTTGTTGATTGGAATTGAAGTGGTACATAGTCTGTAAGCTAGTGTTTTATATACAGAACTTTAGTCTTGGTAGTATTGTCTAATTTAATCAACTATCAAAGTGAAATATTTCCTATGGAAAGTGCTAATTAAATAATTAAAGAATCTGAATATCTACATGCATTAGGAATCAATTAACTACCATAGTATCTAGCACTTAATAGGTACTCAAAAATGCTAGTTTCATTTTCTTGTGCCTTTTCTTTCCCTATCAAAAGCACATAAGGCAAAATCACCATGCTATAATGCTTTAATAAATATTGAAACGGAGGGGCTTCTGGGTGATTTGGTCAGTTAAGCATCTGACTCTTGGATTTGACCTAGGTCATGATCTCAGGGTTGTGCGATTGAGCCCAAACTTGGGTTCCGTACTCAACAGGGAGTCTGCTAAGATTCTCTTTCTCTCTCTCCCTCTGCTCTTCCCCCTGTTCACATATGCTCTCTCTTTCTCTAAAATAAATAAATCTTTTAAAATAAATAAATATTGAAATGGAATAAAGGGGACACCTGGGTGGCTCAGTTGGTTAAGCAGCTGCCTTCCGCTCAGGTCATGATCCCAAGGTCCTGGGATCGAGTCCCACATCGGGCTCCTTGCTCGGCAGGGAGCCTGCTTCTCCCTCTGCCTCTGACTGCCTCTCTGTCTGCCTGTGCTTGCTCGCTCTCTCTCCCTCTGTCTCTGAAAAATAAATAAAATTAAAAAAAAAAAAAAAGAAATGGAATAAAGAACTTCTGTTTATACTGTAACTATATCAGCTATAAATGATACCTAATTTGGAGACAAATAATCCTTAAGTAGGTTAAAGTTTTATAAACTTAATTAAATATATATGTGTTAAATGACCTCTGAAATAATATATTTAATAAAAATATTTTAAAGAATAGATTATTAAAATTTTTTTTACATTTACAATAAAAAGTTATTAGAAATTCTGGGTGGCCAGTACCATAATTGACCTGTCAGAAGAATTGATGCCTACTCTTCCATGAATTAGCAGAATCATTTGCTCACTCATAAAAAATAAGATGATTTCCTTTAACGATTTGAGAGCATGTCTTTAATACTTTGGTGACTTGGCTTTAGTAAAAGGAATTCCATGAAATTTGTTAAGTCATTTAAAGCTGTGTATTTGCCTCTTTGATTTTCCTTTATAAAAAAAATAGTCATGGCATAAAATCAACATCTCAAGTATTTTAGTTGAGAAAGATAATATAAAATGAAACTTTTATCATTACTGTATAGGTACAGTGAAATAGATAATGAAGATTAATGGCATATTTAATGATATTGTACTTATGATGACGATGTCCACTGTTATAAATTCAGCCATAGTAGGAGATATTCCAGTATGTGTATAGTGAAGATTAGGATATGGGAATATTAAAAATGAAGTGGTACCTCAAAGTGACTCAATTAAATTCTTCTTGTCACAGATCAGTGCACTGTAACCTTTAGACATTAAGCGATATATGCAAATTTTCAAAGCTAATAAGGGTCATAGTCACCCTGTACTACAGAATACCACACTATCCATCCAGCTTATTATTACCATCACTGAGCCCTGATTTTCTCAACTATAACAACAGGATAAAAACACCTTAAAGTATTACTTAAAAAAAGGAAGTGAGATAATGCCACAAGTACTCAATAAATTATTGTTGTTGTGATGCTATTATGCCACCTGTCCCAAATTAATATTATTGCTTCTCAACCTCAACTAGGAAATATTAACAATATCAGGCCATAACAATCTGAACTTAAGAGCAATCTATATTCATAATTATTAAATGAAGGTAATCAAAGCATTTCTCATAAAAGTATCTTCTCTAAAAGCTGCAATAAAGCATGAGTATAATCACCTTTTGTAATATGATAAAATTGAGCTAATAACACTGCCGCTCCTTACCTACATAAAAAATTAATATGTAAGATGAAGCCAAAGTTATTATTTATGACAGAATTTCCTGAATTTTCAATACATTTGGTAGTTTTATGTATCTCAAGGATGGGAGTAGGTGAAAGTGCTAGAATATTTCTTTAATATTAAAAACAACTTTTCCCTTTGCTCTCTTTATTTATTTTATTTATATAATAACCACTTTCTGACAAGGAAAAAGAAAAGGAGACCACAAAATCAAATTTGTTCTGCCATAATGGATTAAAAGTCTGAAAACCTGACAAAAGATGAGACTCGTGTTTGAAAATACTCATTCCAATTGTTCAATCATATATGCAACACTTAAGTTTAATAATTTCCTCTCTATCATCTGAAAATTATAAAATTCAAGAAGTTATACTTTAATTGCCCTAATTTTGAAAGAAGTAAATCAAATACCAGTTACCTTCTACTTCTCTTTTGTGGCCAGACTGAAGAAGGATCTCTTCAGTCTAGATCAGGAATCAGGTCCTCAAAAAACTCAACATGCTATGACAGAGTTAATGGAAATCACTAGGTCCAACAGGGTTATGTTACCAGCAAATCTAGGAAAAGTCAATGCATATGGGGGGAAAAATAAGATGACTTTAAAAATGAGAAGTAGAATCATAAGGATAGAAAAAAAGAGAGAATAAAACATATAACCTAGTACACTGAGCAACCAGTCAGTCACACCCAGAAGTTCTCTTCTCCTTAGTTCTTGTTAGTGGTACATTCTCTCCTTTCAAATGCACTGAAAAACAGAAATGGGAAAAGTCTGAAAAATTGTACCATAACTAAGACCTTATTCTACATTTAATTTATTACCACTTTATCATTAAATTTTAATTTGAGCTCAGAGTTTTGAAAAAGTGTTATAGTTCTATAAACAAAATCACTTTGAAGAAACTCCAACCTTCCTTAATTGCTTGCTAATTTCAATTTATAAATATTGATAAATGAATAAATTAGGGTCCTGGCAGAATGGAATTGGCACACCCATTCAGTGCATGACATGGAAACCATAAAACTATGGGTACAGTTAGAAAATTCAATAAGATATGGTGAAGTACCCCTGTAGTTAGCAATAACTGGGAACTGTTACTACCAATAGGCTTTAATGGGCAAGGGTGGTGATTACCCAACAAATGGTCAAAGGCACTATTGTGGTATATCATGACAACAGATAAGGCATTTTGCATATCCACAAGGAGTGGTGCTGGCAGAACCACAGAGGATAGTAAGGAAATTCTATATGGTAAGAATATGTGCCCATTCTAAAGAAGTGATTTCTGTCTCTCTTCCCATCTCCTACCTAGGAAAGGTGGATCAAACAATTTGCCGATTGGCCATGAGTTCCTCCAGGGAATGATAAGGCTTTAGCATAGGCCTCTCCTGTTCGCAGATTGGGCACTTAACAGTGTTAAAAATCAGATCACCCTTAAAAAGGAGAACTCCACATTGTCAGCCCACTCCCTGCTATTATTATAGGACTTTTTAACTGGGCTTATTGAATAAGCACTGGAGTGGCCAGAAGTATTCTGAAATCCACAAAATAGGTCATCTTGTCCACATGATTTCTGAGTCCCTTCTGTGTGGTAGATGGATATTTATATTGAATGTGAATACCATAACACTGCGTGACTATTCCAAGGCAATCATCAACATATCTCATAAAATCATTATCACCATTTGTGATGATTGACTTTATGTATCAACTTGACTGGGATAAGCAATGCCCAGACAGCCAGTAAAACATTATTTCTGGGTATGTCTGTGAGGGTGTTTCTGGAGATTAGTACTTGATTCAAAAGACTAAGTAGTTAGCCATCACTAGTGGTGATGGGGCTCATCTAATCTGTTGAGAGCCTGAATGGAAAAAAATGCAAGAGAAGGACAAATTCTCTCTTTCTCTCTCTTTTTTTAAGATTTTATTTATTTAGGGGGCGCCTGGGTGGCTCAGTAGTTTAAGCCTCTGCCTTCAGCTCAGGTCATGATCTCAGGGTCCTGGGATCGAGCCCCACATCGGGCTCTCTGCTCAGCGGGGAGCCTGCTTCCCCCTCTCTCTCTGCCTGCCTCTCTGCCGACTTGTGATCTCTGTCTATCAAATAAATAAATAAAAATCTTAAAAAAAAGATTTTATTTATTTAGTTGACAGAGAGAGAGAAAGCACAAGCAGGGGGAGTAGCACGCAGAGAGAGAGGGAGAAGCAGGCTCCTCATTAAGCAGAGAGCCTGATGTGAGGCCCAATTCCAAGACCCTGAAATCATGACCTGAGCTGAAGACAAACACTTAATTGACTGAGCCACTCAGGGATCCCTCTTTCTTTTATTGAACTCAGACATCAATATTTTTCTCTTCTAGGACGTTAGAACTTCTGGGTATTTAGACTCCAGAATTTACACTGACTCCCGTGGTTCTCTTGCCTTCAGACTTGAGGTGGATATGCCACTGACTTTCCTGTTCTCCAATGCACAGACACCACATTGTGGAACTTCTCAGACTCCATGAACATGTGAGCCAATTGCTATAATAAATCTTTTCTTACCCATATCTATATCTATCTGTATTCTATTGGTTCTGTTTTTCAGGGTGATACTAACACAATATTCTAATCCTGTTCTAAGTCCCTAATGAGATGGCCAAACTATCAGAAACTTCTGAATAAATATAGATTAGTACTTGGGTCATCTCTTCTTTGTACAAAGTAGTTATAGGCACATGATTTACAGGATTACCTGAGCAATATTGAAACCCTAGGCAGATAGTACAGAGGCCATCTATATCCAGTTGGTGCTGCCATACCAGAAATTGTAGGGAAATACCTTTGAGGCAATAGATAGGTGTTAAGATAGAAAGAAGCAGCAAAGCTATATAGCATGAGAGAATGAGTCCCGTATTAAGCAGTTTATTTGTGCTTTCTGGACTTTCTGGGGCCTAAATTTCTATGTACAATTTTCTAATTTACAAGGAATGCTACTGCATACATCTAATTTTATTACTCAGTAGATAGGATAATGTCTCGTATATGATGGATGACTCAGGTCATATAGTTTCTTATGTCCTCTGAACAGGATTTCATTATCTGTGAGGGCTTAGCAACAAGCCACAAACTGATTTTCAAATGGAATATAGTTATTGGCCAAAGAAAGCATGGCTTTAGATAGAAAGCCAGGGGATCTGAACTGTGATTCTCTTATTCTGGCTTTCTGAACACACCATATAGCTTTTATCTATGCCACAGGCACTTCCAATTTCATTAGGTATGCTGAACCGTAAGTCCAAGTGACTGTATAGCCTGTATCACAGCTTGACCTTATTCAAAGCTCTTTCCTGCTTCCATCCTACTCAAAGCTAGCAGTCTTTCAGGTGACCAGGAAAATGAAGCACAACAAAAAACCAATAAGGCGGATATTGCTTCCAAAACCCAAAATGGCATACCGAAAGAAATTTTTCTCCTCCACCGTGTTCTGAGGTAGCAGGTTAATCAACAGGACTCATTTTATGATAAATATGCAAATGTGCACCAGGCTGCCAGACCCCTTTAAATTATACCAAAGGTAGCAGGCTCCTAAACTTCTGCATGTTACATCTTCTACCCTCAGACATACATTTTTCTTATTAACGCGATGAGGTGGTTAATATTTTCTCATCAAGTTCAATTACTGTCATCAATATAATGGATTAGCATAATGTTCTGTGAAATATAAAGGTGATCAAGATCTCTCTAGAATTTCTTATGATAGAGAAAATGAATGTTGACATGGTCTTGAAACAATATGAAATACTTTAGTTTTTGCTGTGTAGGGGGAAACTGGTTTTGATTATCTTTGTGGATAGATGGGGGAGGAGTGGCATTTTCTAGATCAATATCCTATCCCAGGTGCCAGGAGAGTTATTGGTTAATTTCAGTAACAAAATCACATCTAAGAACACAGCAGCAATTAGCATCACCACGTGATTAATTTTGTGGAAACCATTCTTTAGGTGAGTGGAATGCTGAAGGACTCTCCAGTCTATAGCTTTCAGGTCTTTGAAGATGGCCCAAAATAAAATATACTGCCCACCCCCCCGCCAGTTGTGCTATTTATCTACTACTTGGTAAAGGCGGGAACGATTCCAGGTGTTTCCACTTGGCCTTTCCTATCATAATAGCCCTCACTATATGGGCCAGGAAACCAGTATAGGGGACTGCCAATTATCCTATATGTTTATTCCCTTTAAGAATTCTGGGAATGTGGGGCGCCTGGGTGGCTCAGTGGATTAGGCCGCTGCCTTCGGCTCAGGTCATGATCTCGGTGTCCTGGGATCGAGCCCCGCATCGGGCTCTTTGCTCAGCGGGAGCCTGCTTCTCTCTCTCTCTGCCTGACTCTCCACCGACTTGTGATCTCTCTCTCTGTCAAATAAATAAATAAATAAAATCTTTAAAAAAAAAAAAAAAAAGGATTCTGGTAATGTGAAAATAACCACAGAATATATTCATAGTCCCCACTGAACCAACTGTAGGACAGACTTGGTCCAGGACTTACCATTTGACCTTTATAAGCATTCACTATGGTTGGTCACAGTGGCAGTGGGAATTTTCATCAATTCAAAACTAGTATCTATTAAGCCCTGAAAACTCTAGAAATTTCACTTAATTCTAGAATTTTATGAGATCATGGCCCCTCTGGTAAATAACTGCAGATTCTTCCAGAGAAAGGTGTGAAGAGTCATAGCTTACAGTGATCTTCTTCACGTGGACCTATCTTCCATTTGAACTGATGCCTTCCCATATGTGAAATGCCCTAATTTTAAGATAAAAGAAAGAATGTGAATCCCATCTATGGCAAAATGAATTAGGATTCCTCCCATAGACCTAAAATAGTGTGTGTGTGTGTGTGTGTGTGTGTGTACACATATACAGTCAATTCTCATTATTTACAAATTCCATGCTATTGAATTTACCTACTGGCTAAAATTTATTTGTAATTCAAAGTCCATACTTACTGGCTTTCACCATAATTTATAAACATGTGCAGAGTGGAGAAAATCTTGAATCACCTGAAGCCCAAATTCCCATCTCAGTTTGAACAATGTGATTCCCCGTCCTTCTTTTTTCAGGTCACAAGTGAATAAGTGTCCTTTCACAGTTGTTGAATGCCACGCTTTCTATGTTTTTTATGCTTTTTGTTGGTGATTTTGATGTTTAAAATGTCCCCCAAGCATAGAGCTAAGCAGTGTTCTTAAGCACAATAAGGCTTATGGAGAAAACACATGTGTTAGAGAAGTTTCCTACAAATTATGTTAGAAGTTTCGTATAAATTATAGTGATGTCGGCCATGAGTCCAGTGTTAATAATATATCAAAGTACATTAAATAAACTGGCTTTAAACAAAAAACACACATAAAACAAGCTAATATGGGGCATCCGTGTGGCTCAGTGGGTTAAGCTTTGCCTTCGGCTCAGGTTGTGATTGCAGGGTCCTGGGATCAAGCCCCATATCAGGCTCTCTTCTCAGCCGGGAGCCTGCTTCCCCCACTCTCCTCTGCCTGCTGCTCTGCCTACTCGTGATCTCTATCAAAAATAAATAATCTCTTAAAAAAAAAAAACAAGCTAATATATTGTTCAGTTGATGAAAATGTTATGAACAGAGGCTTATGCGAACCTGACCCTGTCTTTCTCCCTTGGAGCAGTGGTTCAGTATTGCCTAATTCAGTGTTCCAGTAGCTTTATAGAATATAAATACCACACAAATAATGAGTACAGCCAGAATTAGCTGTCTGTATATATACATATATATGTGTGTGTGTGTGTATATATATATATATATATTCTGTATGTGTATATATATACATATATACACATATATATTCATATACATATATCTATAGATAAATAGATGGATATTCAATATATATATCAAGAAGCAAGATGCATGTTATCTGCTTATTAATTTCATTACTAAAGATAGCAAGTATTCCTAAAGATAGAAAGTATATATATACTATATATATATACACACACACATATATATATATTCATTCATACATATATATCAAGAAGCATGTTATCGGCTTATTAATTTCATTCCTAAAGATAGCATGTCAATTAATCAATATGGCATATCTTTATGGGTGAAACATTCTAATTATCTGTCCAGTATAGATTATTGTGGTCACAATGCTCACCTATCCCTTTGAATTAAGTAATACATCTGGTCTCTCCACTCTCAAATCCTATTATTCCCTGTGAAATCAGGAAGCCTGCTTCCATTACATCAGCCCACAATGACAGCTCTGAACTGCAGAGGACAGCCTCCATAGATGTGTTGAGGATGCTAATGTCCCTGGGTGTGTATATCAGTTTCAATTACTTCAGCCTAATCAAAACTTGTATTTCATTTCCCTTGGTCTAACACCCTTAAAATCTATTCACATATAGGTTTCCTAGACTCTTAGTGGTATAAATTGGTAAGGTCCTACATGTCCTCTAGTGTATAATGTATCTCTTTGCATACCAGGCCTTGTTTGTCACTATCTGAACTAGGTTGGTTCTAATTCTTATGTGTGGAGACTCAGTGAAGAGTGGGGGAAGTCAGATGTCCTGAGAAGTATGAGTAAGCCATTGCGAAGTAACCATCCCATATCAAATCACTGCAAGGCTATTATGAGATTGAAGAGTCTTTTTTTCTTTTTTTTTTTTTTTTTGGCAGGTTAAAGAGGGAAGTGTTGCTTCCCATAGCAAGGAATGTTCATTGAATTTTGTGACTTAAAATTCATCAATCTCCTCTGTGTTTGCCAAAATATGCATTTACCATCTCTCGGGGTCCCTTCTCCTGCATCAGCTCTTTGACCTTTACATAAGGGGCATGACTGGGTTGATTAATTAATGTTTCAACTATGTAAGGCCCTGGGCTTTATCTCTTCCCAATCTATCTTGTAACTGCAGAAGATCAGAGACTCGTTCAAAGCTGCCATAACAGATTTTTTTTTTAAATTTCCCATTTTTTTTTTCTGAGTTGGGCAATAAAAGTCTTCAACTTGACTTTCTCCTTGTATGCTCTCAGGTTTTCAGCATTAGCTCTGGTACATATCGGTCTTTGTAATCACCATGATTGTCAAGGCTAGTAAGTGCCGTAGCCACTTGCTATCCCAACACCTTGCTCTCTATCTGCACTTCTTCCCATGCCACCACTGGTGGTAGCTCCATAATTGTGACACCTTCATGAGACGCAGACATTCAGTACCCCATTCTGCTTCAGTGAGATGACATTACAAACCCATTTTAAAGGTCCCTTTCCTGGGACAACTTCCCATATCCATCGCTCTAGGAGTCAGGATCTAAAGAACAAATTGAGGGCACACTGAAAAATCGGGTAATTTGGTATAATAAAGAGACTATTCACATATGCATGAACACTAAGGAAAGGTATAGTGTTCTGGGCTAGCAACAGCAGGATGGATGCTTAGCCAAGGAGCGGGATGAAGTGAACAGAGGGAGTAGGCCCTGGTTGTCTCTAGGCAACAAGCAAAAAAACAAACAACCTGTAGTAGAGGACACTACAGCATGAGCCATGACCTTCAGTAGCTCATCTACAGTGACAGCTGGGGAGAAAATAGAGAAAACCCACATTTAAAACTCCCACTATTCATTTATTCATTAATCAGAGAAACAATGTTGATGTCAGAAAGCAATGGAGCAAATTGATGAAATCAAAAAAGTTCAAGTTCCTATGACACTGAGCACAGTGAAGAGTGCTAACGCAATAAATACATTCATTTATTCGACATAAATTAAATGAGTAATGTATATCAAAGACAGACTCTGTTGTGATGAAAACCGAAAGGAACTACACACCACTTTTGCTCTATATTACAATGAGGAGACATAGAATCAATATGTGCATTAAAGAGAAACATATAAAAGATGATAATGAATATGTAAGAGGAAAAAAAAGAATTAATTTGAGTGAAAAGCAGGAAGGCCTCATAGAGTTGCCTTTTAAAAGATTTATAGGACTTCTCCACATGGAGGACTGAAGGAAAGGGGCATTCTGTATGGAGGATCCAGTGTCGATAGAGGTGGAGAAAAAGTATGACAGGGAATGGTTGGTTGTTGGATGTGGTGGATTTCAAAACTACGTAAGTGGGAATAACTGGGAATGTGACTGAAACAGGCCAATATCTTCTTCAAACGAATCACAGTAAGGATTTTAAATTTTATAGGCAATGAGGAAACAATGAAGTTATCTAAGCAGCATTTGCATTTTGGAATTTTGTTTAGAATTTCTCTGAAATGTTACTTTTATTAAGTCATAGTGCCCTCCTTTGGAATCCTGAAACTCAGCAGATGGAGACTATAAAAACATTATATAAATGACTTCCTTGAGGACAACATTCTGGCAGTGGATTTGTAGATCATAATTTAGGCCAGGTTTGTTACATTTTCTGATAAATCATCACCTGAGAGATTAATCCTTGAGAAACCAAGAATCACAAAAGTCAGTCTAGTCTGTTAATATAGTCTAGAAACATTTCATTAATGCCAAAGTAAATTCAGAATCTGTCTCTCATTTGATGCATTGAAAAGAAGCCAAGTTACATAGTACCACATTGTTACTGCTCCTTGCTTAGTGATAAGAAAAGAGGTATTATGTCAGTATGTTGGCAATGGAAAACTCCATGTCATATGATTGCCTTGCAAACTGTTCTCACTTGCTTATACTTTTTTTAGAAAAATAACTTGCAGTAAACTGACATTAATAATAAATATGAAAGTCAAGAAATTCTACTCAGATTACATCTCTAGTAAAACAATTTTTATGCCAAATATACTTCATAATATCATGTTATAAGAAAATTCTTTTATCTTTCCTTCTGAAGTCAATAGTTACTGCTTCAGTTTTAGAATAAAATGACCCAATACATAATGGCTTGCATATTTTACTTAAAAGTACAAAGATGAATGCATAAAAAAACTGTAACTTCACATTTTTCTTAAGGAGAGGGAAACAAAAAGTTAAAACAATGACAGATTCAAAACAAAGCAAGGAAATATTAAAACAGAAAACAAATTCAATAACAAATATTAGGTAAAATGTTTTTATTATACTGGTAGATAGAAAAAACACATATTAATAGAAAAAGATATAATTGCATTGAAAAACAAATCAACTATATGCAACATATGAGACATCTGAAAATAGGGACATAGAAATGTCAAAAATAAAAGGGTGGATGGGGTGCCTGGGTGTCTCATTTGGTTAAGCTTCTAACTTGAGATGAAGCTCAATAATTCATCTCAGGGTTGTAAGTTCAAGCCTCATGTTGAGCTCCACACTGGGGATAGAGCCTACTTTAAAAAAAAAAAAAGGGGGGGGGGATGGATAAAGACATATCTGAAAAATATCGATAATAAAATCAATAGGAATAAAAACTGAGGTTTAAATATTAAAATGAATTTGAATTTATATAATTCATTATTATACTTAGAGATAATTTAAAATGACAACCATTACTGGGAAAGAGAACATAGCTGTATGGTTGCATAAAAGGTTTCATTGTCAAATCATATTCACATGAATCACAGAACTTTCTAATACCCAATTTTACTAATAAATGAAAAGGTACAGCAAACATAAGGCACAGGCAAACATTCTTTCTTGGGAGAAGTCAGATACTGTCCGACCCAATTAAATTCCTTCTCCCTCATTATAATACATTCTGATTTCAGAGTTAATCTGTGAGGTGTTTTTTGAGAAATGTATATGGAGATACTGTTTTGTTTATGGAACTTCTCAATTTGATATCCCATTCTCTACACAGCCATGCTCCCACACTTCTGTATGTATTTAAAATTAAGCAGCAGAGGAAAAGAAGGCATATTAGTATTCTTTTGCTGCCACAATAAGTTACCACACAGATGTCAATTTCAAGCAATACAAATGTATTGTGTTACAGTTCCTCTGGGTCAGAAATCAGAGGGTGACACAGGGTTAATATCAAGTTGTCATATAGATACATCCCTTACTTAATTAAGGCTCTGGGTAATATTCCCTCCCAAGCACACTCAGATTGTTGATCAAGTTTAATTCCTTGTAGTTGTAGGATGAAGGTCCCCACTCTTTTGCTGGCTGTCAGGCAAGGGTATCCCTTAGCAACTAGAAGCAACTCTCCAGTCCTCCCACACAGCCTCCATGTTTCAGAGCCCTAACAAATGATTTTCCTTCCACTTATGGAATCGCTGTAACTTTCCTTGCACCATTTCTACCTCTTCTGTGGCAACTGTCTGATTCCTGCCAGTAAAAGTTCTTCTTTTAAGGGCTCTTATGATTAGATTGAGTCCACCTAAATAATCCAGGATAATTGCCCAGTCTTAAGGTCTATAACATCAATTACACATGCAAAGTCTCTTTTCTCATGTACCGATGATCTATGACAGATTCCAGATGTTGAGTCATGGACATCTTCAAAGAGCCATTATTTGACCTACCATAACAAGTATATCCACGTAAAATTATTTCATAGATAATAAGTCTATTATCTTTTTACTAATATTAGCATTACTGTGTGAGTCAGATCTTGTCAGCTTGCATGCAAAAGACTTGACAGGATCATTCTTTCTTTGCTGCGCATCCCTGAGAGAGGGAAGAATGGTATATTGGCCTGCTGTTGACCTTTTCTTATTTTCCTAAACGAACATATTACTTCAGGTGCAAAACAATATAGAATCAAAATATATAAAGCAAAGCTACCAGAAATTCATAGAACTAATAACTTTAAAAATATAATAAGGATGAGTTAATTTAGGCTTATTTAAAGCATCACTGGTAAAAGAATATACTTTCCTTTGAATAGTCTATCAAACATTTACAAGCATGACCAGATGAGACACAGTAAAGGAAAACTCAACAAATCCTAAAAAATACAAATAGTAGATTCCAGATGAATATGATGAAGAAAAAGGGAAGAATTCCATAAAAAAAGAAGAAAGAGGTGGAGGAACAGAAGGAAGAGGAAAAAAAGGGGGGGGAAAGAAAAAAAACATTTATTGATATTTTTCTAGGTGCCAGGAACAGTTTTAAATACACTTTCATCCTCTATAACCCAGTGAGATCGGCACTATTATTATTTCTTTATTGACATACAATTAACATACAGTGTTCTTTTCAGATAAAGATTCAGCAATTCCATAGTCATTGATCATCATGTTAAATGTACTCTCGATCCCCATTACCCTGCCACTCCCTACTCCCCCTCCCCCACCCTGTTATTTTGCAGTTAAGGGAACTGGAACACAGCATTATGTGAAAAGCCCAAGTGAAATCCATAAGCAGGAAGTGGTGGATCAAAGTATGGTGATTCAGAATTGTCTTTTTTAACCACCACACTGTTTTGACCCTGAAAAAAATAAATCTCTAAATCAATAAAAACATAAGTAAACAAAAAACCTATGTTTTGGTTGGAATGTTTACACCCCCTAACTCATATGCTGAAGGCTTAACACCCCGTGTGGCTATATTTGGAGTTTAAGAAAAGAATCAAAGTTAAATGAGGTTATAAGGGTGGTGCCCTGATAGTGTCCTTGTAAGAACAAAGACATGTACCACAGGTACCACATGTACCACACACTGAGGCAAAACCATGGGAGCACAGATATGGTGGCCATCTGTCACCCAAGGCGAGAGCCTTCACCAGATACCAAACCCACTGCCTCCATGATCTTGTGTTTCCACTATCCAGAATGTTCAGAACATTAATGTCTGTTGTTTAAGCCACTCAGTCTGTGGTGTTTTGTTATGGCAATCTAAGCAGACGAATATACACCACTACTTAGATATTTTAAAACTCTTTATAAATAGTTTGTGCATTATGAAAAACCAAAACCAAAAGTACAGAACATATTGAAAGTAATATAATTAAAATATAGCTTATAAAAATATATAAGATACAAGCTTCATGAATATGTATTCTTTTGGCAATGGAATATATATCCCTTCTGGTGATTGCCACCACTCCCATATTTTCCGCCAAGGACTTCTGAGAAAATTGACCTCTGCCATGACCCCAGAACTGGGACCTAGTTGATCTAGCTCCATCCATGCTTTGTGTTCTCTTGGCCAGAGCTGTTGTTTCAAGGATATACATATGACCCACTCAAATACCCTAAGATCAAGAAGACGTTTGCTGAAACTCATGAGGTAAAAGCATACATTCTTTTCTACAGGACTTGAGAAGTGGATATAGACTAGAGTTAGTATATCTGCTGCCACTGGCAGTATAAGAAAGTTCACATAAAGTGAGCATAGAAGCAACAAAAACTAGGTTCTCTGAGAAGATTTTCAGCTCGGTCAGGATCCCTGGATGCAAAACCACCCTTAGGACAAGCCAAAAGACAGACTTTTTGCTTAGAACAGTTTGGGTTGGGTTTTCTGTCATATTAAACCAAAAGAGCCCTAAATAATATAAAACTTAAGTTGTGTTAAGGGAAAATTCTGTAACTTTTTGACAAACTGTTATGCCATCAAACCTTTCATTCAGCTTCGTTAAAAGTAAAGTAAGAAGTAGAGGGCAGGTTTTTGTTGGTTGTTTTTAGGTTTTTTAAAAAGATTTATTTATTTATTTCTCAAAGAGAAAGAGAGGGTGGAGCACAAGCGGGCAGAGACAGAGAGAGAGAAACAGGCTCCCCACTGAGAAAGAAGCCCAGTGTGGCACTGGATCCCAGGACTCTGGAATCATGATCAGAGCTGAAGGCGGCCACTTAACCAACTGAGCCACCTAGGCATCCCAATGGGATGGCATTTTTACTGAGAGTAAGAGAAATGGTCCAGTATGTATTAGAAAATGTAATTCACACAAGTATCACCCTTTGGTAAAATGGACAAAAACCTGAGTGATATTGATATAGTACCTCTGGTCTTGAAAAATAAATACATATTTTTATTCAGAAGTCTAAACACTATGCTAATTATTATTGGTGAGTAATCATGGGCAAAGTAAACATTCTAAAGATACAATTGAGTATTAATATGTAATTCTTCACTTACCGGTAAAAGGTAAATGTGACCTCAAAGCCATAGTTATAGTCGGATCAAATGTACAACTCAAAATCAAACAAATGATTTTAGATTAAGAGAAAAAAAATTTTTTTTAAAGATTTTATTTATTTGATAGAGATCATAAGTAGGCAGAGAGGCAGGCAGAGAGGGAAAGAGGAGGAAGCAGGCTTGCTGCTAGCAGAGAACCTGATGGGGGGTTCGATTCAAGGACCTTGGGATCGTGACCGAGCTGAAGGCAGAGGCTTTAACCCACTGAGCTACCCAGGCATGCCAAGGAAAAAAAAAAAAAATTAAATCTGAATGAGATTCCCAAAGCCTTGGTTTGATTGCCTAAGTGAATGTTCCATGGCAAAACATCTTAAGAGCTTTAAGAACATTAACTCAGAAATATAAAACTGTAGACAAACCATAAGAGACTCCTAATCTCACAAAACAAACGGGGCTGCTGGAGGGAGAGGGAGAGGGAGAGGGTGGTTGGGTTATGGACGTTGGGAGGGTATGTGCTATGGTGAGTGCTATGAAATGTGTAAACCTGGCGATTCACAGACCTGTACCCCTGGGACTAATAATGCATTATATAATAAAAAATTAAATTAAAAAAAGAAATCTAAAACTCTGACATAAGAAATGCTATTTCAGAGCAAGATTTTGAGTGAATATTTTAAATGTAGACTTTGTAGAAGTAACAGTAGAAGATGAGGAAGTATATTTCCACTCATCATTCCTTATTTTAACTTTTGATAGGCTACAGAATGGAATAGGCCTTCGCTGAGAAGTGCTAAATGTTCTTGGAATATTATCAATGTCTGCAGCTCTGTTTGTCAGTTATTTTGCACATCAGGCATTTGCTAACTTCAGGCTTAAAGACATATGCTTAAAATTATAACAAGATGAATAAACATGCAAAACTAGGTTCATCTGGCATTATTCTTAATTTTACCTTTTAATTTGAAGACCATTTTCAAGATTTCTATCTTCATGTTGCTATCTCTCTCTCTCTCTCTTTGGCTTCAGGCAATCTCCATGTTAAGCAACTCTGAGCATATAAATTTAACTGAAAAAGTTTCTTACATTCCCCAAAATTGCTGAAAATTGAAACTGCAGATTTCGATATACATTTGCAAAGAAACTCATTTTTTATTATAAGCTGAAAAAGCTTGTCTCCTGAATGCTTGAGGCCACTCAGTCAACCAGCTTGCATAATTCAAATACTTGGAAACCCACAAATAATCGAAGGCCAAACTCCCACTGCAGAAAATAGCACAGGAAAATCCTTTCTTGCATACTTCCAATACCATATGGTGAATTGCATTTTCTGCTGGTGGAGAACATTTTAACTACGATGAATTTGTAACTTTATTCAACTAATTAGTGGTAATTTTTTTTTAACGATGCTGCCCTTTCTTTTAAGAGGAAAAAAAAAATTCTATATTTTCCTACAGTGATTTCACTTTTACTTGTATGTGTAATTGTTATAGGGAAAGGAATTTAAAGCAGGCAGCAAAACAATAATCATGAAATAAGGATGGAAAAGGGTGGTGCCAAATCTGTTTTACCCTGACTTAGAATCGGAATCCACAAGTTGGTGAAATATTTTCTCTTTGACATTTTGATTGCATGTGGACTCAAATCTGTTTCAAAGTTAGTCCAACTCAGAGTTTAAATGTGGTGACAAATCAGGGTAGGAGGTGTTTTCTTTTTCACTTCTGCTCGGTTCTGTCAGTCAGTCTGCAAGTCTTAACTCATTCTTTGAAAACTAGTTTCTGGGATTTCTGCTGATGCCTTTCTGTTCTCTCAGGGAAGCCAGGGCAGAGTACCTACATTGTGGAAAGGGCACAATGGAAAGCTATAGCTGGTCAAGTCTGGCTCAATCTACTGAAACAGCAGCTAAAAGTATTCCAGTCAGTTAGCGGTTGTTGGCTGGATCTTTGAAAATTGATTGAGGTCACCACTGACTAGGCAACAAGCTTCCCTGAAGAGTCTCCACTTTCCTTACCCTGTCTTCTTGGGGGATGGGGTGAGGGTGGGGAGGGAGGGGTGGCTAGGCAGGGAGGAGGGACTGCTGCTCTTTTAAAGGCACTGTATCCTCATTCTTTGTGCCCTGTCTTTTCTCCTGAAAATTTGCTCTCTGGGAAAGATCCATTATGAGTCACTTATGTATCCCTGTGTTCCACTTAGCTTTGGGATGGGAAGACCTAATCTCTCCTGAAAGACATATCAGAAAGTGATGGGGAAATTTTCTCGGAGAAAGCTGTTCAAGCTCTTCTTGGTGTCCTTGTAATCACTTACGGGCACAAAAAACTACTAAACTGGATTAAGGCTGGCAGCGGCAGGCATATCATAATATTTACAATAACATCTACTGAGGGTTGAAACACAGTAGCACACATGGTACACTATATAAGTGCCATTTTATCTACTCTCATCCTCACAGTAATCCTCATTTTATAGAAGAGAAAATTTTTACATGAAGTCTTAATCCACAAATTCTGTATCTAATATTTTGTCATTAAAAAAATGGTAGAGTCTAAGAAACATTTAATCTAAATCGACATGGATCTCTGACTAACACTTGAATATCAGTCATATATCACTTTGATGCTGCCTTTGCTGTTTTGAAATGATCCCACTCTCTTTTCAGGAGAATAGAGGTCAATTTTGGCTTCGGCTTTGTGTATTAAACCTCTCAGATTATGTCCCAGCCCCCCATTCTTTTATTTTCTCCAGTTGACCTGAAATAGCCTTCATGTTTGGATAAGGAAACCAGGGCTCAAAGAATCTAAATGACTTGCCCAAAAGGGTAGTCCGATCAATGTAGCAATAGGAGCTTTTCTGCCAGACTCCAAAGCCTGGGCTGTAATGGCTACCTCAAAGTAGCCTGTGGCCCTTCTAAAAAGCCTATGTGCCTTTCCAGATTGAAATATTCGAAATTACCAGACTAAAAATAACAAAAACAAAAACAAAAGAAACAAAACAAAACAAATAGCAAGAAGAAGAAAAGAAATTGCCAGACTTTGCCAGATTCTACTGGCGTTTTAAGATTTATCTTGTTTTTGTTTTATTTTGTTTATTATTTGTTTTCTCCCAAATGAATTAATCTTTTTTTTTAACATGGGTTGATACACGATACATGTAGCAAACCTAAACTCCAGTGAAAAAATCTGCACAAATTGTTCATGCAATCATCTCTTTCCATCATAAGTCGCTGTCTTTTCCCACAGTTTTTTAACAATATTTGGTAAAGATTTAACAACTATATCCTTGGCAAGGGATCCATCCAGAGTTTTATTAAGACAATGAAACTGGATATTTATTGACATAAAAAGTAGGATAAATAAAACAAAAGAAAATAGACAAAACAAACAAACAAACAAAAATAAAGAGCCGGCATGCCACAGGTAGACACATGAAGTAAAATGAGCTGTAAAAAAAAGTATAGAGTAGTAGAATCTGTCCTGGGAGGTAAGTTCCTTTATGAATAAGACAAACATAATAACTTTAAAGAGCCTTGACACTGATAAATTTGTTTCCTCCTGGGATATTCCCAGTGTATCCCTAGCCCATTGCCCACAGCAAACACCCCACCCGTCTCAAGCTTCCTGCTCCCCTTGCCCCTCTGTGCTCCCCCTGGAGCTCCAGCCCATCACAGAGGACCACCATTTCCACCATGGGCAGACTAATGAACCACAGTTCACAAACGCCACAAAGTATCCCCTACCTTTGCTCGTGTTCATTCACTTCTTTCTTAGTCTACCTCAGATAAAGGATAATGCTCATATTTACTTAAATTGAATCTCTCTTTCCGCATTTTTCTTTTTTTCCACTTTTTGATGAATGTTTATTGAGTATCTTTTATATGTGTCATGCTGACCTGGTCTCAAGCTCAGCTAGTATTCTGTGTCTGGCAGAGAAGTGGTTAGAAAAGAAGCTGAGAGCTAGGTCATCTCTTTGGCCTGAAATATTGAATGTGAAAATGTTCTGTAATCTATAAAGTACAATATTATTGTGGCATCAGAAGGAGCATTTTTATTCTTTTTTCGATCTTTTCCTGTTCTCTCCCTGCATTTCTTCTTCTCTTTTTCTTTCTTTTCTATTTTATATTTCATTATGGAAGTTGTAAAATATATACAAAAGGGGACAAGATAATATAAAGGAAACTTTAGAACCATTATCACTCAACTACAACACTTACCAGCTCATAGCCAATTTTTTTTTGTTTTCTGTACCCTGGACCTAATCCCCCACTTTCAAGTTGTTTTGAAGCATATTTAGAACATCAGTCACACAGTTTCATTTATGGGTAATCTAGTGTCTTTCCCCAAATGAAAAAACTTAAACCATTATTGCTACTTGAAAGAGGTAACCATTATATCTTGTCACGAAATATTTAGGCAGTGATCAAATTTCCCATTGTCTCTTAAACTTTTTTTTCATTTGTATGTCTGAATCAGGATCCAAACAAGGTCCACACATTGAAATGTGTCCTTTATGCCTCTTTTAATTTATAGTTTCCTTCCATTGTTTTTTTTTTTCTCTCCCTTCCCTTATAGTTTACTTTTGAAAACCTATAGAGTTTCCACAGTCAGGGCTTTGCTGATTTTATCTGCAAGGTGTATTTTATAATATGTTCTTTGCTCCTCCACATTTCCCATGAATTGGGCAGTTGCATATAGAGGCTTGATTAGATCACTTCTCTCCTTTTTTGACAAGACCACTGTATAGAGGATATGTATTCTTCAGGAAGTGATCATATTTTGTGTCTCTCCTTATATGATGTTAGAAGCCAGTGATGACTAATAACTAGATCTACTAAAGGTTGCAAAATATCTATGACACTAAAGATAGTATCATTCTATCATTTCTTTTTTTTATATGTCCTTTTTTTATTTTTAAATTTTAAATTTTTAATTTTTTATAAACATATATTTTTATCCCCAGGGGTACAGGTCTGTGAATCACCAGGTTTACACACTTCACAGCACTCACCAAAGCACATACCCTCCCCAATGTCCATAATCCCACCCCCTTCTCTATCATTCCTTTTTATATTTATTAGCTGGAGTAAATCCATGAAGAGAAAAATTCCTAACAACAAGAATTTATTTGGTTTCCAAGTGACATGGTTCAGCAGTTATCAAAATAATTAGTTATATCCCTGGATACACCAATGATAACCAAGTAGGGTTGTTTTGAAGGAGTGGAAGTCATGTTTACTGAGGTATAATTTACATTATAACAGTGAAGTTTACCCCTTTAATCATACAATTCTATGAGTTTTGACAAATGCATATAGTTATGTAATCACTTCTGCAATGAAAATATAGAATGTTTCCATCATCCAAAAAATTCCCTTATGCCCTGTTGTAGTCAATACCTTCCCATCCTTAGCCTCTGGCAACTACAAATTTGTTTTCTACTTACAGATTTTTTCCTTTTCCATATAAATGGAATGATATACTAGTGTAGCCTTATGTGTCTGGTTTCTTTTATTTAATGTAACTCATTTGAAATTCACCCATGTTATTGAGTATCAGTTTATTCTTTTTTGTTTTTGGGGTTTTTTTCTGAGTAGTATTCCATTCCATGAATGTACCAGTTTATCTGATCACCAAGAGAGAAAATCAAATTTTTTCCAGTTTTACGTAAACATTTGTGAAAAAGTTTTTGGATGATTGCAGCTTTTCATTTCTCTTGGTTAAACACCTAGGACTGGGGTTGCTGGAAATCATGGTAAACACTCAACTTTATAAGAAGCGGCCAACCTGTTCACTAAAGCAGCATTTTATACTCACACCAACAGTGTGTGAGAATTCTACCTGCTCTGTATCTTCACAAGGACTGTCTGTGGTCAGATGCTATTATTTTATTTTTTCCAATTTGTGTGTAAGGATTTCTTGTTGCAGTTCTCTAATTTGCATTTCTCTAATGACCAAGTGTATTAAGCATTCTTTTTTTTTTTTTAAGATTTTATTTATTTATTTGACAGAGATCACAGTAGGAGAGAGGAAGGGAAGAGATCACAGAGAGAGAGGAAGGGAAGCAGGCCCCCTGCTGAGCAGAGAGCCCGATGCGGGACTCGATCCCAGGACCCTGAGATCATGACCTGAGCCGAAGGCAGCGGCTTAACCCACTGAGCCACCCAGGCGCCCCTTAAGCATTCTTTTTAATGTGCTTGTTAATCACATGTGTATTGTTTTTTGTGAAATGCCTGTTCATAGACTTGGCCATTTTATTGTGTTTTGTTGTTGTTTATTTTCTTACTGAGTTATCTATATATTCTGCAGAAAAACGCCTTATCAATGTGAGTTGTGCAAATATTGTCTCTTTATCTGGGACTTGCCTTTTTACTCTCTTAGCAGTATCTTTTGATGAGTAGATTTCTCACCTTTGATGAAAGCTAATTTTTTTTCTGTTATGGATCATGCTTTTGTTGTTGTAGCTAATAAATCTTTATCTTAGGTACTTTTCTTCTATAATGTTTATATTTTCAAAGTTTTAAATCTAGATCTATGATACTGATATGGTAATTTTAATATGGTATGTAATAAAGGTCAAGGCTCATTTATTTGCACATGGTTGTCTAATTTTTCCAGCACCATTTGGTACCCTTGATTTCATTCTATTTCATCACCATTATGATCTAATTCCACAAGTTAACTTATATTTATTTTACATTTACTACTTTTTATTGTTATTCAATAGCTTATGAGTGTTACAATAAAACACTTCAAAAAATTTATCTATATTCCTTGTCACCATTTCCTCATTTACTATTGTTTCCTAATCATATAATAGTCAACAAGTACAGATGGTTATTCAAAATGCCACCTCTTTGATGATACTGAGTTCCTTAAAGGCATATCACATATAGTATACATTTCGTATGTATATAGTCCCATACAATACTTTACACAATATTCAGGAAAATGCTGGTACATAAAAAACTGTGAAAGAATACAAGAAAAGTTACAGCTAACATAGTTATTATCATGAAATTGTAATAAAATATAAATGTTGAGATTTCAGTTGATGGAGTCCAGAAATATGTACACATTTTTTACATTTGAGATGCAAATTTCCTTTTAAATCAGAACTTTACTAGGACAAAAATAACTTTCTGTGTGAGTATACTCAAAATAAAAATACTATGAACAATTATAAGTAATGATCTGGTTGGCAATAGTATTTCACTTCTGTCACTTCTGGATAAAAATACTCTCATTTCTCAAAGAAAAGCTATCAGAATATTTTTTTTATAAATTTCTCAGAAGCATATCTTTCCCAACTTTATTTCAAAACTAAGTTCCTACAATGAATTCTCTATCCCATCATGAACTCAATGACTAATCAATCCTTGTTATTTTTCAGATTAAATGTGAACACCTGAGAGCAGCTCTTCGGAAAACCTCCAACGTAACAAGGTAAAGTTGATATCTTATACTCATTCTTACCTATTATAAACAAATTTGTATATATATTATTATCAACTTCAAAGACTTCTTGCTCTTTCATATAATCATTATCTACTATCTGCCATGAAACTTAAGAAGTCTTTATTAGGGTTTTGTGACAAAATAATACAAAAACAGAAGGGATTTTATGATATAATAACTTGTAAATAATGGTCTCTGGGTATGACTGGATATGATTTGTTACCATACATCAAGTACTATAAGTTTCTCTTCCATTTGTTTAAATTAAATAACTATTGCATTTCCCTATTCAAATATATGCATATATTTCATGTCCTTACATATGTTGTTCATAGTTTTATGCCAGTACATCATTTAAATGTAATAAATGCTATCTAATAAACTACCAACAATGAAACAACAAAAAAAAAAGAAAGAAAAAAATTTTTCTAAGTATTTATTTTCGTGTGTGAGTATTTTTCAATCATATTTGGAGAGTACTGCCCCAAAATGCCTTTCTACAATAGATGGTTTTTTCTAAAATAGATATTCATGTATATAATTTATTTCACAATGACACAAACATAATTTCCATGCAGTAAACTCTCAACTATACCATTTAATGACATTTAAATTAAAACACTTATACACTTGGGGTGTCTGGGCGGCTCAGTGGATTAAGCCACTGCCTTTGGCTCAGGTCATGATCCCAGGGTCTTGGCATCGAGCCCTGCATCAGGCTGTCTGCTCAGCAGGGAGACTGCTTCCTTGTCTCTCTCTGCCTGACTCTCTGCCTACTTGTGATCGATCTCTCTGTCAAATATATAAATAAAATCTTTTTTAAAAAAACTTATACACTTATTTTTATTGCTATTATTTCATTGTCACCAAACAAGATCAGAGCATTATAGAGACTAATGTATACCAGACACAAAATGACATTAGGGGTGACTGCAATCTCATTAAGCAGAAAAAAACAGACCCAAAACATAGAAAAACACAGAGAAAAAGAAAGAAGTAATGTATGGTAGACTTTAAAACAGCCTTTCTAAAGAGGAAACTTGAGGAAATAACTCCCTCCATAAGGAATATTTCTTATTTTTAAGTTGAGTTTCCCTAAGCACTGAATCCATACTACAGAAATCCTTGGAGAACTCAATTGCATCTTATCGAGCCAGTCAAGGGCATTATTTGTCTATAGAGAATTCAGCTAACCAGAGAAGATGGTGGGGAAGAACAAAAGAATTCAAGAGCAGTACTCTCACAGTGAAAATTCTCTAGAGACTATAAATCCCTCAATAAATACATAATAAATAAACTTATTTGGATTTATAAGACAGCTGCCAAGTAAGATTTGTCCTTTGTGTATCTTATAATCTAAACACTCCTACAGCTGAAGTAACAGATATATATTTGTATATCAATGTATCAGAGTTCACAGAATACCTTTCTTTTGTCTCACTTAACTTAATCTCACATTGTCCTTGTAACATGGATATTATTACTTTATTATTACAAAGTGTTCCTACTTTGGATATGAAGAAAGTGGATGATAAATTTAAGTGTAAAGGGATGAGCTGAAGAAAGACAAAAAGACACAGAGAGATAAAGGTACGGGGTGGAGGGGTAGACCCCGGTAAGATTAATTTAAGACCATATTTTGGAAAGCGATAATGTGGAGAGAATACCAAATATTTGTTTCTCCTATGGCTACATACTGATTATATAAGCATATCTTCCAAGAAATGGAAATATTCCTTCAGTTCATAAATATAAGTAATTGCTTCTACTGTGTTCCCAACTCATTAAGTTTATTCTTAATAAACTTAAACTACCAATTCTATTTTAATTTTATGTTTGATGGTATTCTTTCAAGTGAGGATGCAGTTGGTAGGAGAGAATAAGGGAATATTATTGTGGTTTGACATCACCAAAAATGTAAGCTTTTGTGTTAAGCGGCTTACAGTAAGGAAAATAATACGTGCTCAAGCCAATGGAAAATTATTTCACTCTTTTTTATTTCTAGAGTCCAATAAATAAACTCAATTTCAGTGAAATGGAGAAGATGTACAGTTATTTAACAATATATGGCTTTGATAAGACAGCGGGAAAAGATTAAAAAAAATAGTCACTGAACAAAGAAACAAGCAAAGGAGAGTATAAAGAAGGAAGTGTTGAGACTCTGTATAGGGACTATGAAGGTTCTGGATAGAAATTGACTATACTTAAATTTATTCAGTAGACCTTAATAGTCAAGACAGCCAATAGACCACACGGACTATGTACCTAGCCCTGTGCAAAGTGCTAGGGAATAAAGAAATGAGATATAGTTCCTAGTTTAGCAGGCTACCATGTACATAAATGACTATAATACTTGACATTCAATGAGTGAGTCAGTAAACTAAAGTTCTACAAAACAGTTATTCCGTGTTCAGTACTTTAGAAGGTTGAGGATATCAGGCTCAGTGTTATGGTTGGATTTCTTTCATCAAGTTGGAAAAGACATACTGGAAATGCACGTGTATTCATATCTTGTTAAGGTGTCTGGGTCAGTCTCCTCACATGATGACCCCTCAAGGAAACATTATTTTGTAAAGCACTGAGCTATGATTTTTTGGCCTCAAAAATATTATAGGTTATGGATAGAAATTTGGCTGGTTAAATTGGAAAATGATGGTTTGATTAGAAATCAATACCATATTCTGAGTAGCTTTTTACTGCAATTTTTTAAAAGCACTACTAGGTTACTCTTGCTTTTGCAATTTGCATTTGCCTTTGCAACTGGTCGTCTCTACAATCAATGGGATGCATAAGTTTCTCTTTTTTTTTTTTTTTTTGAAGATTTTATTTATTTGACAGAGAAAGTGAGAGACAGAAAGCAAGCACAAGCAGGGAAAATGGGAGGCAGGGGAAAAGCAGGCTCCCTGTTAGGCAAGGAGCATGCTGCGGGGCTGGATCCCAGGACCCTGATATCATGAACTGAGAGGAAGGTAGACACTTAACAACTGAGCCAACCAGGCGTCCGGAGACAAACACTATAAAATTACAACATTATATGGAATCTAATAGTCAACCTTTAGAAATGCAGAGTAGACTAAAAATCTACTTTACTTTTATCAAATTTGATAACTGTTGGAACAGGAAAGTTTCAGGCAATGGGACACTATGCAGTCAATGTCACTGCTGTTGGAAACTCTGAGACCAGATGACAGAAGTTGTAATCCTTCTTGAGGACCAGTCTTTGAGATCTGGAGTTTCCAGATCTTTGGAACAACTCTACTTCCTCCTTTTTGACATTATTACTATACACCAAACCTTGCCTATTTCAACTGTGAATTCCCCCCTTTGGTTAAGGTTGCTTCTTTTTCTTCCCTGCTATTCCAAGAAGATGAAAATCATGTTTATTTTGTTTCTGCTATGTCAATAGATGTACTCATTTGTATGGAGAAAAGTCTTGGAAACTTTACTTCCAGACTAGAAAATAAGTTTCTAGCTAGGTTACTACAGCTAGTGTCAGGCATTTCCTTAGTGCTAGGCATTAAGGAAATGTCCATGGAGACACAATAATCAGGAAATTGTTGAAAGTTTATAAATGGAGCAAAAGAAGGAATACTAGTGCAATAATTGGATTATGGAGTTATTATCGTGTGATATTTGGGGTATGGTATTGTATTATGTGGCAATCATACTCATGAAAATTTAAGTATAAACTCTCTATGCTGTGCAAAAAATCAGGATCACACCTGAGTAGTGAGGTCATATCCCATACCAGCATCTTGAAAGTAAGGCAGTTATCTCAGGGAGGAACCCAGGCCTGAAAGGGAAGACCCAAGTTACAGGTTTTCTTTTAGCCTTGACCAGGTAGATGCCAAGACATTTTAAAAGAGGTTTCTATGTAATACATATGATGTTGCCCTCTAAAAGTTGGAATTAATAAATGCAATCTTTTTGATCAAACTAGAGTCCCCTAGTCATGACTAAAAAGATGCTTTCCTAGTCACTCCTTATTCCTAGAGCATCTATGAAACGAGTTAGCACAGCTTCAATGATGAGAGAATTTGAGAACACAGAGGAGGAAAAATTATAGACGTGGAAGGGAAAAGACAAAACCCAGTTATTCTTTCTCCCATGGTCCAAAGTATCTTTAACTTATTTCCAGTGTTTTCATACAGAAACTACTTCATTCATAATTTATGTGCATGTCTCTTTTCCTTACCAGAAGGTAAGCTGCTAGAGGGCAGCTATGCAGAATTGAGCCTGGCACTCAGAAGACTCTCAGTAGCTGTTAATGAACTAATGAATAAACAGCAGCTGAAACTAAGGCACCCTCCTCACTATGGATGAAATCAAATCACATCTGTTCATACTAGTGATTATTTGCATTACTGCTGTTGTATTAAAGTAGAAAATAAATGTTGTTGGGGGTATAAGATTAATAATTAGTCAGAGATCCTAATACTCTAAAGGGAACTGGTAACTCCCTTGTTTGTTGAAACTCCCATAAAGGTAGAAGAACTTGAATAGTTAAGATCTCTTTCAGGCCTTAAAATATTCCACTTAAAATATGCCACTGTGTATCTTGCTTTTCACTGTTATGGACCCTTTTGGAATCACATATGTATCTCTAGTTCCACATTCCCCAGGGATGCTTGGGTGGCTCAGTCAGTTAGGCTGCTGCCTTCAGCTCAGGTCATGGTCCCTGGGTCCTGGAATAGAGTCCCACATTGGGCTCCTTTCTCGGCAGGGACCCTGCTTCTCTCTCTGCTTCTACCTACCACTCTGCCTGCTTGTGCACTCTCTTTCTCTCAAATAAATAAATAAATAAAATCTTTAAAAAAAAAAAAAAACACTCCCAGACACCAAACATCTTCAAAAACTAGATGCCGATCTATTGTAGACAGAAAGAACTGAAATGGCCAGAGATGCTGGAATCTTCATTTGCATGTGGATAATTAATTATACAGTAATATTGGCAATAAGACCAAAGGAGATTTGGAATGGAATGTTATTAAAATATTTTGGAGCTCATAAAACCTTTGGGAAAACTTTTCCAATTCTCTGTATTAGGGTAGAAAGGGACAGAATTTAGCAGAGAAATTCTAGTCACATTCTTTTTTTTTTTTTAATTTTTTTTTATTAACGTGTAATGTATTATTTGCCCCAGGGGTGCAGGTCTGTGAATCATCAGGCTTACACAATTCACAGCACTCACCATAGCACATACCCTCCCCAATGTCCATAACCCAGCCACCTGCTCCCAACCCCCAACCTCCCAGCAACCCTCAATTTGTTTTGTGAGATTAAGAGTTTCCTGTCTCCCTCCCATTCCCATCTTGTTTCATTTTTTTCCTTCCCTCCCCACCACAACCCCATGCCCTACCTCTCAAATTCCTCATATCAGAGAGATCATATGATAATTGTCTTTCTCTAATTGTTTAGTCACATTCTGAAATAAGGCTGAGAAGGGAAGGTGGAAGACACTCCTGTGAGGCACTTGCAGGCTAGAGGAATATGAGTAGATATTTTATATCTGAGTAGCACTTCGTGGCTTAAAAAGTTCTATAAGGTGGCACCTGGATGATGTAGTCAGTTAAGCGTCTGACTTGACTTCATTTCATGTTGTGATCTCAAGACCATAAGATGGAGCCCCCCATCTGGCTCTGCATGGGGTGTGAAGCTTGCTTGGGATTCTCTCTCTGCCCGCCCCGGCCCCTCTCCCCAAACACACACACATTCTCTCTCTCTCTGAAAAACAAAAAATAAAGAAAAAGTTTTATCACATTTAACCACATGTGTATTCAGAAAAGTCATTATGTACCCAATTGATAGATGAGAAAGTAGGTTTAAAGAAGCTAACTAAAGTTCAATGATTGCCTGAGTGGCAAATTGAGACTAGAGCCCAGCTTTTTTTTTTATTCTAAAGTCTATGTATATGTTAAAAACACTCAAAAAAACAAAAAAGAATTACCCTTATCTTTCATGGAAAATTTTAATGACTAGTGGTGCTATCTAGAGTTCTGTATTAAAAAGGATGTGAAGCCAAGCCTAGACTCCTTGGAGAAGATCTCCGTGGTTGATTATTAATGTCTTCCCTGGACAAAAAAATAAAGAGTGGTGGAATGTAAACCATTCCTGCACTTTTTGTCCATGCTGAGGTCTCAACTAAGCATGTCCGCCACAACAGTAATACTGATTATAGGATCATTGATCAATGGGAGGTAAGAATTGCTTCCTGCTGCAATTAAGAAATTAGAGCAAATTGTAGGTGCCCCCTCCTAACCCAAGAGACTAGACAGGACTTCATTGACTAGATTTTTCTCAAAGCCATATTCAGAGATTGACCAGAGAAAGAGTAGGAAAGGAGTTATTCCCAGGAAGTGGATTATGCCCAGGAAGATGGTGTACCTTCATTACACAAAGCATCTATATCTATATCTATATCTATATGTGACTAAAATGAAAAGAAATCTTGCATCCAGTTTACAGAGTCTAAAATATTTGCATAATCCCCATGATTTTAAGAATAGTGAGATTTAAAGAGTTTTATTAGAGCCTTTTATACACATCACTTCCACCTAAATAAAGGTTTTTTTGTCCTTCATAATAATGGGAAGATTTGCCATTTGAATAATGAGTACTCTTCCCGAACATAAGACAAGTAATTATCTTGGATAAATATGATATTTGTCTCTTTTAGGAGACCAGTTAAGTGGGCTTGGTCAGCAGAGTAAGAAGACTATAACTTTTATATTACTACACTTAAAGTACTTACTGACATATTCACCAAGGGGGGAAAAAAAACATATATAAAGAAGGTATTGTAGCAATGTAATGAGGTAATTGTTATCTAAATATCTAGGGGAAAAAAATGTATGCCTTAAGATGTTGCATCAGCTGTTAATGGTCTTTGGGCCACTTGTTCCGTATTACATACTTTTTCATGTGCTTCTGTGTCTTTGTCCCTGAATGGTCTTGCTGCCCATTACCTTTCTTCTGGCTGAAAAGGCAGAGGCACAGAAAGCCTTCAGTGCCCAGTGCATTGCAAATCTATTCTCATTTTCAATGCCCAATTCTGTGTGGAAAGGTGTAATTTAAATTCAATTTCAGGGTAATTTTAATAGAACATTTGCACAATATAATTCTTGCTTCTCGTAATTCAAATCTGCTTATTCCAAATAGGCTTCTCCTTGGGCACCCTTCTGCCATGCCTCAAATACTGATACATTTGGCTTCCCTCAGATGAGTGTAAGGAAGCAAAAAGGAACAAAGCCTATGGGAAGAAGGCTGAGGTGGGATTTCTTTAAGCCATTAATTAACAACACCAGAAGACCTTGAATTTTCACACAGTCACACATGGCTAAGACAAGCACACATGTTATCTAATCCTTCCATTCTAGTTGGGCAACCAGACAACTCCCTGAAGTTGCCATTGAAGGAGTTAATGTCATTGACAAATTTCTTGATATGTGGTTAAAGCAAAACTGAAGTTAAAAGAGCCTTCTCTCAGTCTCAACTAGCAGACACCTGCAACTGCAGCTACCTGTGCTTAAGTCTCTTTATTTCCTCATTTCTAATGGTGGAGTAGTTGGATTTTTTTTTTTTCCAAAACTCGTTTTGCCTATATTTTAAAAATATCTCCTCTCTTCCATAAATTATTTCTGTAAACTATTCTCAGAAATAAAGCAGAAAAAATGCTAGCACACTCAAAAATGTTTACTTTCCCTGTTACTGCAAAGAAAAATAAATTTAAGAAATAGAATCACATACAGTGGCTGTTACCATATCAAGAAATGAAAAGTCATACACTCACATTTATATCATTACTAATTTATATTTGATATAAAGCTTCTCTTTTTCTCCTTACTCTGTGGGTATGTAAAGTGTGTATTGCTTACAACGTTTAGTCTTCTATTAAGATCTATTTAGGTAGTTAATCTGCACCTTTAGTTCTTATTTCTTTTCTGTTTCCAGGTATTCTGCATACACAAACTTAAATGGGTGGTTTTAAAGAGACTTACACCTTCAAAGTGGCAATGAGTACAAAAAAGAGATTCTGTCACAATAATTCTTTTTCCTAAAATACTCTTCTAACTTAATGCTTTAACTCTGGTTTTTCACCTCTCCAAAACATTTTTCATGCTGCTGCCTAAGTTAGTTTTCTAATATAATTGTTCTGATGCCTGTGATGCTCACATCAAGCTTGCAATGTATCATCACTGCTTTTAAGATTTTGTATGGTGAGGGACACCTGGGCGGCTCAGTTGGTTAGGTGTCCACCTTCGGCTCAGGTCCTGGACTTGGGCCCAGGACCTGGAATCGAATCTCACATCAGGCTCCTTGCCGGGAGCCTGTTTCTCCCTCTTGCTGTCACTCCCACTGCTTGTGCATGCTCTTACTTATTCTCTCTCTGACAAATACATATATAAAATCTAAACAAATAAAATGAGTATGGTAAGAACTCTCCAAATTTTTTCAATTGACTCATTTCACCCAATACCCATATCACAAAGCAAACGCAACTTCTATGCCCTTACTCATGGCGGCCCTTTACCTCCCCACTGCCATTTATATTCTTCGCTTATTGGAATACAGTGTTACCTTAACGACCCAATTCCTATATGGCCTCTTCTTTAGAAGACTTCCTCAATGAAATAATCATAAATATGTCTCCCCTTTTGTTTCTAGAACATGTTTGTTTGTTTGTTTGTTTTTCCCCATGTATTCACCATGGCTGTCCTTCTGTCTTGTATCCAAAGTAATCGCCTCTTTCTTAACTTACCTCATTAGATTATATGTTCCTTCAGGGACAGCATTAAGGTTTATCCTGCCTTCCTCCCCATTGTCCCCCCACCACCAGCATCCAGCATAAATAAATGCTTTCTAAATCTGCATTGACTTGAATTTAATTTCTAAAACTCATTAACATAAACTAGTAATTCCAGTACTATTAAGCTTTCTCTCTCCGTAGTGGCTTTTATGATTATCCTTCTCTAGTTCAGTGACACCTCATTCAATTTTTCCCTGACCTTTTAATCTATGGTCGAGGAGACTTGTCTCCAGTGTGTTACACTTTCACCTGATCAATTCTATGCCTATAATAATTTAATTAAACTATTGATTATTCACTGTTCTCTTATGTCTTTATGCATTTAGTAGCTTGTTCTGTTTATATGTGCTTGAGCACTGGTTCTACAGCAAGCATTCCAAGAAAAAGAAAGCAAGCAAACGAAGAAAAAATGTAGTCTAAAGCAAAATGACTTTATCGTCTTCTTAAACTGCATTTGATTTCATTGGTAATTCACTTTCAGAGTGAATCTGACCAATGTGTATTGCTCTTAGAATCCTTTAAAACATGGCCAGCGTATGCCCCTCAATTTTATGCTTTTGGCCATGAGCAACTAGTCTTTCCTTATCAAAGAAAAAAAGAAAGAAAGAAAGAAAGAAAGAAAGAAAGAAAGAAAGAAAGAAAGAAAGAAAGAAAAGAAAAAGGTAAATCCAGGAAGTAGATTGTTTTAAAGAGGCTTATTATACAGTGTGTCAATATAGAAACAGAAGAGAACACTCAATGAGGAGATGGTACTTGTAACATTAGGCAACTTGCCCACTGAAAACCACTCTTAATGAGCATTATTACCCCCAAAGTAAATGACACACTACCTTGGATGTAGGCACTCTGCCATCTAACAGATGGATTTGCACATGAGATGCCAAGAAACCACATATGAACATCAGATATGGCGCTTAACCATGTTATTTTCAGCTTATAGTATTTAAATGACTGTTGTCCTGCAATGCTGTGGTTGTAGTCAAGAGGAGCAAATACAGCAATTGCAACCACAACTGTCCAGGATCAAACAAGAAGGGGTTCCATGTCAACATGTCTCTTGGGCAGTTATTCTGACTTTCAGCCAGTGAATGGAAAGGAATAAATTTTTTTGTTTTGCTAACAAGTACAGGAAGTACACGTATATATATGGACAAGCATTAACAAATAGACTAAAGTCATCATTCTAAAGGCTGATGAGAATTTTGTTTTCTGAAAATAGTTTTTACTTAAATCATAACTTCCTAAGAAGATTTCTTTTATAGCAGTCTGTATCATAGAAATTCAAAAAGGTTGATTTCCAGTATCACTTAAAAGTTTAAATCAAATTTTGACCATCAGAATCTTAAAATTTTTCAAGAAAAACATGCATCATATGTTAGCCAAATAGCCAACTGTGTTTCTTACACCTTAAATTTATAACCTTACATGTAAAACATAAAATTAAAGTCATTTAACATTAATGAAACACCCTTTATGTTCACAGTATTGTGCTGAACGCTGAGGGGAATGCAGGAAAAAAAGACAACAGGCTTACTTACCATCTTTGGACTTCTCATGAAAATGTGAAGGGCATACAGCGTAAGTTATATTTAAAATTTTATGCTTGTTTACTGAAAAAACGTATACCCAGTTCACAGCATCAGTAAAGATCTTTGAATGAGGTAACATGAAGACAAGCTAAGAAGAATGGGTAATAGTTTAAATTTGTAAGGAGTTGAACGTGGAATGCAGCGTTATCTACACTTCATGGGAAATGACAGTCAAAGGCTCTGATAATCAACAGCCATTTAAATGGCTTCCCCACAACTTCTGTATTTTGTATTCCTTTAAAATATCGCAATAATTGCTTAAGTAATCTAATAATCTTCTTTAGTGGATTCCTGGAAAAGATCCCATCAGTCACGCTACTGAGACAGATGCTGGCTCTAACTGCAGGGATGACCATGAAATTCTGCTGCTGAGAACTTGGCCAAAGAGAAGGTGAACCCATGGGGACCCAATGTGCTAGTTTCTGAAGCAGAAATCTCTAAGGAGTTTCCAGAGCTCCTTTCAACAGAACCACCTTATTCATCTTGCCTTCTCAAATTTCCAGAATTATTTACTTCTCCCCATTCCCAAGGAAAATGGATTTCCTGTTTAGGTCAACAGACTCTAGTCTTGGAGGTTAAAATGTTAAATGTATTAATTAGTCCACATTATCTACTTTGCTGCTGCTGGGCTCTTCCACTACTTCAGTTCCATTCACAACCAGGATCTTTCTTTCCCACATGCCTCATAACCAACAGTCTGTCTTTTGGTTCTTTTTGTGTGTTGTATGTGTGTTTTGTGTGTGTGTGTGTGTGGTGTTTGTTCTCTGGTTCTTCCCAACCTTTACTTTTCCTGACTTCTGAATTTCACAAGCTTCTGCTTAGAAGGGAACCAGCTGGCTCTTTATCAGTGGGCATATAAGCTTTAATGATCCTCTCCATTAACATTAAAACCATCAAATTTGCCTTAATAATCAGAATGTCTTTAAGTGCAAATGTCTCCCAGTAGACATCTATCCTCTGTGTGGGAAGAAAACAATGGAATTAAAAATTAAATGCAGTCTCTTCCCCAAATGCCAGGATTGAATTAACCTGCCAGCTCCCTGGGAAAATTTTTCAATAACTGTTCCAGAGACTAACATGTCATATGTTTGAATAACAGGAAATGTTAAAATGGCTGACTCACAATGGGCATTCAGTAAATATTTAAATAATTATTAAAAGAAATCCTCTCTTTTCACATTCTTATTGTAGCTCTATATAAACCTTGTTGCCTAGTAACCACTTAAAGAAACTGTCCTTAATCCCAAACTACAATTATTATTTATAATTGTTTGTAACTTATAAATTATATGTATATTTGTACATTATTTGCAAAATGTAGTATTCAACTTTTAAGCTTTTATAGGAAATAACACATCATGTGCAAAGATTAGACACTAAAAACAGGTGCCTTCTTTATTCATTTATTCAACATATATCAGACACTCCATCAGTCAGGATTAGTGAGGTTATGCTATATAATAAAGAGCCTAAAGATGCAATGGTGTAAAAATTAACAAGACAGTAAACAACAAGTGTTGGAAAGGATGTGGAGAAAGGGGAACCCTCTTATACTATTGGTGGGAATGCAAGTTGGTGCAGCCACTTTGTTAAATAGTGTGGAGATTCCTTAAGAAATTAAAAATAGAGTTACCTTGGGGCACCTGGGTGGCTCAGTGGTTAAGCCGCTGCCTTCGGCTCGGGTCATGATCCCAGGGTCCTGGGATCAAGCCCCGCATCGGATGCTCTGCTCAGCAGGGAGCCTGCTTCCTCCTCTCTCTCTCTGCCTGCCTCTCTGCCTACTTACAATCTCTGTCTGTCAAATAAATAAATAAAATCTTTAAAAAAAAAAAAATAGAGTTACCTTGTGACCCTGTAGTTGCACTACTGGGTATTTACCCCAAAGATACAGATGTAGTGAAAAGAAGGGCCATCTGTACCCCAATGTTCATAGCAGCAATGGCCACAGTCACCAAACTGTGGAAAGAACCAAGATGCCCTTCAACAAATGAATGGATAAAGAAGATATGGTCCATATATATACAATGGAGTATTATGTCTCCATCAGAAATGATGAATACCCAACTTTTGTATCAACATGGGGGCGGGGACTGGAAGAGATTATGCTGAGTGAAATAAGTCAAGCAGAGAGAGTCAATTATCATATGGTTTCACTTACTTGTGGAGCATAAGGAATAACACGGAAGACATTGGGAGATGGAGAGGAGAAGTGAGTTGGGGGAAATTGGAGGGGGAGATGAATCATGAGAGACTGTGGACTCTGAGAAACAAACTGAGGGTTTTGGAGGGGTGGGGGTGGGTGAGCCTGGTGGTGGGTATTATGGAGGGCATGCATTGCATGGAGCACTGGGTGTGGTGCATAAGCAATGAAATTTGGAACAATGAAAAGAAATTTAATTTAAAAAGATTCAATGGCATGAAACAATAAAATACATCTTTTACTCCTACTATATTTCTATGGCAGGTTCATAAGAGGGCTCAGCTCACTGTGCTCACTCATTGACCAATATGACAGAAATTTCTTCTCCCTTTGTTTTTCAAAGAATTTTGAGGTAAAGAGAATTTTGAACCAAATATTGGTTCTAAAATCTTTTTCATGGAATAACAGATATCACATCTGCCAAAATATCACTGACTTGAGAGTCACATGTCTACTCTTGTTTTAAATAAGCTCTCACATTTTGAAAGCTCACAGGAGATAAATCAGGATATATAATGAATAAGAATACAATATTTCACAAACATTGAGTAAATGTCATGTTTGATGCACTAGGCTGAATGGTAAGAAGATGAGCTTGAACCCCAGTTGCCTCTATTAACTATTAACCTCCTTAAGGTTGCAACTATTACTTTTCTTTTTGTGTCCTCGCTGCATGAAAAAATAGGTGTTTAGTCTATGACTGTGAATGATGATGGTAACTACATTTACTCCTTTGAAATAAGGATAAAATAAATGTAATCTTTTATGATGAAGTTGAATAAACATTTTGGATGACTGAGGCATGAATGTAAAGCCTGTACAGATTTCATCCATTTCACTTTATCCCACCAAGGTCTACTGTGAGCAATTATGCAGGAGACAAATTGCCCTTTTGATTGCCCATGTCTTGCCTCTAAGCCTCCCTGTTGTCTTCATCCTTTTTGCATTCTTCCTAAAACTCTTAACATGTCTGGAAGCCTACAAGACAAAGAGTCTCAATTACCTGCCCATCTTGTCTCTGTGATCTAATAGTTGTAGAAGTAAATATCTAGTCTGTTTTTTCTTAACCACTGGGTCTAATTTTAAAAATTTACTGTTTTTTTGTTTAAGTTTAAGCTCTAATTTTCTTTTGATTATGGTCTTTTAATAAAAGTTGCTGCTGTGTTCTAGGCTAAAGAAGGGTCTATAAATTTATGTTGGTACTAGAAGCCATTTCAGAATTGTTCTTTAGGAAGCCAACCTTGGCTGAATAAATGATGATATAAGGGACCACCATGGGATTTGAGTCAAACTAATACAATTTTGAATACAGACTTGATTGCTCATTTCCAGATTTCTCACTGAGCCTCAGATATTTTTTTCAAAAAGGAGATAATGTCACTCACCTCATAATATTATCATAGGACTAAAGAAAAAAAAAAAAAGATAATCCAATACCATAGGAGAAGTGCCTAACACAGAGCTTCTCCCTCTGTCCTTTGGTAATCCATATGCATCCTTCTTTCCCTCCTTAGAATAGGTGGTATATTCCATCTTTATCTACAATTTCTAATTTTATATGAAATATAAAAGTTACGACTGTCTCAGGAAATGTTTTAGTGAGTCTATAAACAGTAATACTAAATTATAACTAAGTAGACTTAAGATGTTATCGCTCTCTAAGGTAATTTGAATTTTGAAAGGGGATAAAGTCTTAAGGAAAAGAATCTTAATCTTATATAAGCACTGTACCCTTAGTCTTTTGACTTTGAATTTGTATGACCCCAATCACTTTGGAAATTACTGCCCATGCTAAGCCTCAAATTTTTGTTTTATGTGGTTTGGTTGTTGTTTTTAACTTAAACACAGTGACCTAAGCCTAGGTTATCTTTAATGATATGCTCATACCAACCCTCACATTCTACAATTTTTATTGTGGAATTTTCAACTATTAAATAACTAAAAAATAAAAACAACATTTACTAAATGCAAAAAAGTTGGGCTATGTGCTTAAGAAATCTTTAATTCTCAAATAATTGCTGAGAGTCATCATTATTCTCTCGGCTTTATAAATGAGGATGTTGGAGCTCAGTGAGACTTAAAAGGCTTGCATCAGATTGGGCGGCTGACAAGTGGATGAGCCAAACTTCAAACTCAAGGCTGCCTGACTCCAACACATTTGTTCTTTTCACCAGGAAACACTATTGCAACAGGAAGGCTATTTTTGCCAGTCGTGAAATCATACTGTAAAAGAGGTTGCTGTAATTAAGGTTGTTTGTTTTATTGGAGTTATCTTTATAGCACCACTTGTAAGCTCCTAGAGAGAGAGGTATGCATAATTTGTTTTTTTTGAAGTTGCAGCGATCATGTTTTAGATAATAGTTTGCAAAGAACAGAAGGCAGAAAATGGAAGGAGGAAGAGAAGGAGGAAAGAAGGAAGATAAAAGAAACATTTTATTTCTTACCCATTCTGAACTTTAGATCTTGCTTCAGTAACTGAATAACAGCTACCTGAGATATAATTATAGATAGCCATTTTCTACTCTAAGTAAGATACTGTGAAAAGAATTTTTTTTTCAAAGATTTTATTATTTATCTGAGAGAGAGCATGAGCGAGAAGGAGCAGGGGGAGGGGCAGAAGGAGGAGAGTAAGAGAGAGAAAGAGACTTGAATGGGAGGAGGGGCAGAGGGAGAGGGAGAAGCAGACTCCGTGCTAACAGGGAGCCCACTAAGACTTGATCTCAGGTCCCTGAGATCATGACCTGAATTGAAGGCAGGTGCTTAGCCAACTGAGCTCCCTTGGTGCCTCAATAAACTTTATTTTAAACGCTGTTTAATTTTTTTCAATTTTAATGCCATTTTCCATTCAAGTTTGTGATATCCCACATTAAAAAAATATACTATGCTGAAGGGAAGGAAAAACTTTTCTTCTATGCTGTTATGTTTTGTAACTGAGACATGCAAATTAAACTGGCCAACTATATTAAGAGGAGAAAAGGCATAAACTTTTTTTTAAGATGTTATTTATTTGACAGAGAGAGATCACAAGTAGGCAGAGAGGCAGGCAGAGAGAGAGAGGGGAAAGCAGGCTCCCTGCTGAGCAGAGAGCCCAATATGAGTCTCGGTCCCAGGCCCCTGAGATCATGGCCTGGGCTGAAGGCAGAGGCTTAACCCAAGTGCCCCATAAACATTTTATTTTTATATACATGGGGACTGAACAGAAGACAAGGAAAACCCAATGAAATGGTTAAATCCAGGAGCTAATATATCATTTAACAAAGGTTAATAGGGTGCCTGGATGGCTCAGTGGGATAAAGCCTCTGCCTTCGGCTCAGGTCATGATCCCAGGGTCCTGGGAGGGAGCCCCACATCGGGCTCTCTGCTCAGCGGGAAGCCTGCTTCCCCCTCTCTCTCTCTCTACCTGCCTTTCTGCCTACTTGTGATCTCTGTCTGTCAAATAAATAAATTTAAAAAAAAAAAAAGGTTAATAAATTATGGGAAGGTCAGTGGGAAATATATGGTAAATAAGGGTTGGTCAGTAACATTTCTTTATGCAGACTCATCTCAGTGCAATCTCAAGTCTTTCTGATCTGGAAGAGAATACCTTTACAAAGGGAAATTTATAGGGGCATGTGGTGGCTCCGTTGGTGGCTCAGTTCGTTAAGCATCTGTCTTTGGCTCAAGTCATGGTCTCAGGGTTCTGGGATTGAGTCCCTTGTCAGGTTCCCTGGTCAGTGGGAAACCTTCTTCTCCCTCTCTCTCTCTCTCTCTGTGCTTTCTATCTCTGTCTTCAAATAAATAAATCTTAAAAAAAAAAAAAGGCAAAAAAAAAAAAAAAGAAAGAAATTTATATCACCTACACAAAAGGAAATTTATGCCCTGCTTGTAGGCAGGAAGGAGGAAGGCAGAGAGGTTTTCTCTGACTGCTATTTTTCAGTGAGCTTCACCTCCAAATAATCTTTGTACAAAACTGGCATTTTTGGGTGGTGGTATATTCTGATCCCCTTCAATGCCAATAAGATTTTTGGATATTTAAAAGGTCAACAAAGCCTGTTGAAAAGTCTAGAGAAGATGGCTGTGAGGAAGTACATTCTTCCACTCTTGGTTGCCATGTTGAATATATATTCTATTTATCAAAATTTATTTTAAATTATATATCCTATGACCTAGCAATTCTACTCCCTGGAATATTATTTGTAATCAGATATATGTACAAAATATGTCTTTATATTTGTTAATCAAGGTCAACTTAAGAATAATAATAACAGTAATAAATGGGGGGAAAGGAAATGTACATCTACAGATCAACTACCATGACCAAACTATAAACCAAGTATCTATAATATAGTTCTTTATTTATTGGCATGATTGATGCCCTTGACATACCACCGAGTAAAAAACATTGGTAATAGTTTATATATAGAAGATACATATTGGTCATGGGCTATATATAGAAGATACATAGTATGAGAATGTAAATTTTATATAAATAGTATCTTTCTGTGTGATTATTCATAGAGAGATATTCATAATCACCAAAATACTAATAAGAGTTATCTTTATTTTTACTTTTTTATATTATTTTAATTTTTATGATTCACAGATATCATTTTTGTTATTAGAGAAAAAAGCTGTTTTGAATTAGGGCAAAATTTATGTTTCAAAATACCAGTTAACTGAACTAATGTGAGTTCACTCTTTGGTGAGTTACAGTTAAAAACTACACCACGTAGGGTTGTTGCACAAAGGCAAATTTATTTGCAGCCAAAAAAAGGAGATCACAAGGAATAACTTCCAAAGCTATGACTCCCTGAGCAGGACTAAGTGGGTTCCTTTTAGCGAAGGTTAGAAACAAATATTTAGAGAGGGGAGACTTGTCACTCTATATAGAGATGGGCATAAGGTCATGCATGTGCTTTAAGGAAATATGCCTTTACATACACTGTATATTATGTACATGAGGCTTGTGCTCCTCCAAGGGCAAAGATTTTAGTATTTTTTTTTAAAGATTTAATTTATTTATTTATTTGAGAAAGAGAGAGCATGAGATGAGGAGGGATAGAGGAGAAGGGTGAGGGAGAGGGAAAGAATCTCAAGCAGACTCCATTCTGAGTGTGGAGACAGACACAGGGCTCCGTCTCACAGCCCTGGGATCATGACCTGAGCTGAAATGAAGAGTTGGACAATTAACTGATGAGCATCCAAGCACCCCAGAGATTTTCATATTATGGTGAGTTAAAGGTAATTGTCAGTCACACCATGGGTCACTCCATGGTCCATCTACACAGGTGTCAGTTAGGAATTAAGCTCAAACTGTCTGCATGTTCTGGGCCACCGAAGCTCTTCTGTCAGGTAATCATTATTTTTTGAGGGGTAGTTTCAGTTTCCATGACAGAATGCTTAGCCTCTCAGGTTTTTGTGTTTTGTTGTTGTTGTTGTTGTTGTTGTTGTTTAAGATTTTACTTATTTGTCAAATAGAGAGAGCACAAGCAGGGGCAGCAGCAGACAGAACAGGCAGAACAGGCAAAGAGAGAAGCAGGCTCTTGGCTGAGGAAGGAGCCAGATGCAGGACTTGATCCCAGGACCCCAGGATCATGACATGAACCAAAGGCAGGCACTTAACTGACTGAGCCATGCAGGCATCCCACTGTGCCCCTCAGGTCCTTAGAGATAAGCTGGAAACAAGAGCTTAAGGAAAAATGTAAGACAGAGGATGGTGGGTACAAGCAGATGAGTAGTAAATGTCGGGTTTTGTGGTGTGGCTGGTGACACAAGGAAATAGGAAAAAAATATTATCAATTTTAATAAAATAAGCCTTAGAATATTTAAAAATAGATGTAAAAGGTTTAGGTATTTTCTCAATATCAAAAAGTATTAAAATAGTGACACAATTTTATAAACATAATTGAAGAATAGATTAGTTTTATAGTACATGTCCATAAATAGTGAGCACAATGTCTGAACAAGGAGCTGTTGGGGAGGAAGAATTTCTTTTGCCCTTTAAGGTCATTGTAGTTTGATTAAGAATGAGGGAGATTAACAGGAGAAATAAAATAAGAGCATAAGTAGGAGAAATCTTCACTAACAGAGAAAGTCCAGACAGTGGGGCAACCAACGTGAGCCTCAATAAGTGAGGCTTATTGAGTTAAGGGAGAAGGGTAGGGGTCTCATGATCCAAAGGAGACAAAGACCATTAACAGGACCATGAGAGGAGATGTTTGGGAAACAAAAGGTGAACTATTACGTGACTAAGTTTCTTAGGTAAAGGGGAATCTTTGCTAATAGCTTTCTTCCTGGTACAGACAAGAGGGGAAGACAAAAAGCTTTTTCTAAATATGGTAGGTTTTGTTTGCTTTTAATTTAAAATAATGTTCCTGCTAAAGTGGCCCATCTTGGGGTGGTCTCCCCTTAGGGCTTACAGGGGGAAAAAGTCTTGAAGGTCTGCTCCATCATTTTTGAATGTGTATATGGAATAGCAACTAAAATCACATCACATGGGACAATCAGATGATCACTATTAAATGAAAGTCTAATGTAGTGTTTTCCAAGACTTTTCTTTAAGAATATATCTTGTAAGACACCTTGAAAAAATTGATAAAAAATAATGATAATTGTGTGAGAAATTTAGTGACTTCTTGGGATTGTGTGTAGGCAATCTAAAAATAATAGCAATAGCATTAAATAATTACAGAAAATTTTATTTGCACAAATTTACAAAAATTTGTAAAATTTTATTTGAGAGAATTGAGACATTAAGATCAGATGAGGTCAAGAAGTTGCCCAGAGTCGGCCAGTACAAGTGGTAGAGCTAGAATTTCTAGTGGTATGAATGATCTTTCCATTATATAAATTTGACTAATGAAAGTCTACCCCAGAGGGTCCCCCATCATGAGAAATTAGTGTGAAATATTTGTCTGAATGGGACTCATTATATGATCCAACTAATACATAGTTTGTGACTCATCGTCACTGTGTATTTACTTATTGATGGTTTTTCAGTTATGATTCAATTATAGGATCCCTTGGTCTGTGCCCGGCACAACTTAACTTCCTTGAGCTACTTATTCACTCGATCTCTTTATTCCTTCTCTTCCATTTTGCATCTCTTGAGTCTCTAAATGTTCAAATATTTTCACAATTTCACAAATTCAGAATTTCACAATTCTATCTCTCAATATAACTAACTTTCTAACTCCTTTGTGGGAAGAAACTTCAAATGCCATATCCTTTCTAGTGATCATTCATCTCCATTCAGTTCTGTCTTTCCTCAGATCACTTTGATAGAACACTGTAGTTTTCCATTCATACCTAACCTGGCAGTAAACTTAAGCAGGAGGAGATATGGTACTATCTCTTAAAAAAAAAAAAAAAGAATATATATACACACACACACACACACACACACAAATATTGTGTGTTTGGTGTGTGCGTGGTTGGTTCAAAAATATATTTAGATTTTTTAAATTCCCTGAAAGGTAAAGGACATTTTTATTATTCCACAAGGCATGTAATTCCATCTAAATTTCATGTCTGAGTTCACCATGTAGGGATATTGGAGAGCTGGAGAGAAAAACTTGCTCAACTAATATGTGTAGGAAAGAAATAAATATATGAAAGAGAGATGGAGAGCAAATATCATAAGTAGAAGAATGAAGGAGAGAGGACTAATATTTTCCATTTATTCAAAAACATTTCTTGATCACCTACTGTGTGAGATAACTTGTGTTACCTTATAAAACTCTTAAAAGCACACAAGCTGTTTTCAAAAACATCTTCTAATTCCATAGTAATTAATACTTTAAGACTGAACATTTACTAACAAATATAGTCTTTTAATGTGACTTTGATTAGTTTAAAAATTGATGCATTGAAAAAATAAATCTTAAAGCAATGACTAAAGTTTGCAAAAACTGATAGTTAAAAATGAGCTCCTGGAAACTGGAATCTGGCAAACAATTCTCAGAGGCATAAGGTGCAGCTGTGCATTCATGCCTGAAATCATTGCATCAGCTAATTTTAGACTGTACTTATCAGTAATGATGGTATCTCATTGTTCTCATTTTTTTATTCTATATTATCCATGATTCCTGCTGTGACAGTTAAATTGTTCTCAAATTTACCATAGTCAAAAAGTTTAAAATTACACATGTGTATAATTTTGTTTCTAGAACTTTGGAAAATTGATGATGGTGATGATGGAAGTCTTACTCCTGACTTTTGACAAGTTTAGATTGGACCCCAGCCAAAAAAGATTTTCAGAGTACATAATACCAGCACTTTTTAATATATTCAAGCAAACAACTTTTATCACATTTCATGGAATTCTCAACATACTGAGAATAAATTAGATATTAATTATTATTGTATATTATTAATGCTACTATTACTTTTATTTTATTACCATTTAGAGACTGCTTTAATGAACATTGCAGAATAGTAACCTAGAAGACTCAAATTTCCCATTTTACCACGATTCATCCAGTGTGGTTAGCCAATAGTAGGACTAGTTCCACTCAATTTTATAAATGTTTGGTTAATTGTTTGTTTTACTTACTAGACTGCACACTATGCATACTCCTCGAGGATAATGTTATGTGTTATCAGATTTCACATTCTCAGCATCCTAGTTTATTGTCTATGATTCACAAGCACCCAAAAAAACATCTGTTGAGTAAGTTAGTGCTTCAGTGTCTTTATTCTATAGATAGGTCTATGATTAAATTTGCCTTTAAAATCTTTAGAAAAATGTCAAAGATAGGTCTATAAAGTCATAATTGTACATAAAGAGAATGTGCTTTAAAAAAACGTTTCTATTATGTGGTTAAACTTCAGTTAATAGGATATCTGCTCCCCCTGAATTTAAAATGCATGAAAGCATGAACTTTTGTCTTATTTAGTGCTTTATCCTCAGTACCTAGGAATGCTTAGGATATAGCATAATAATAAATATTTGTTGAATATATTAATGGGTCAATATGAAAAGGATTATTATCTGGCTTTCTTAGGCATGGCATCATAAGCAGATATTACCTGTAAAATTCATTATTTCAGTATATTAAGGGCATGCCTGGTACTTCACTAAATCATAGAAGTATATTTTCCATCCAAAATTTCATTTCTATTTTTGAGGTTCAAGAAAGTCAGTTTTATTATCAGACTTGACCAAGTTCAGTGGTAAACACAATTCAAGAGAGGAAATTGATTGTTAAAACAGAAGATCAGTCTTAATTTGTAATAATGATATAAGTGTTAATGAAGAATTAAAGATTTATGTCAACTTCCCAGAAGGTAATATCCCCTGAAAAGTTTCTGACTTGAACTCATTATCATAAGAAGACTGTTTTCAAGTCAACAGAATCAGAGTGATCTTTTTGGTTATAATCAAGCTATGATAGATGGATGTACTTATCTCTTTTATAGAGGGAAAGAAATGGGAGAAATGAGTTAGAATTTGTGTCTTTTTTGTTGTCGTTGTTGGTGTTGTTTTGTCTTTTGTTTATAGGGGGAGAGAGGGTGAGTAAGGATTAGGGAGAGAGAGAACCTTTATTTTTTTTTTTAGATTTTATTTATTTGTTTGATAAAGAGATCACAAGTAGGCAGAGACAGAGAAAGAGGGGGAAGCAGGCTTCCCAGCGAGCAGAGAGCCTGACGTGGGGCTCAGTCCCAGGACCCTGAGATCATGACCTGAGCCAAAGGCAGAGGATTTAACCCATTGAGCCACCCTGAGAGAGATTCTTAAGCAAGCTCCATGCCCAGCATAGAGCCTGACAGAGGGTTGGATCTTACAATGCTGAGATCATGACCTTACAATTTTACAATGCTGAGATCAAGAGTTGGGCATTTAACCAACTGAACCACTCAGAAACCCCTAGAATTTAAGTATTCTTGGGTGCCTCCTCTTGTATCTTTTAATGCACATAACAACCTTGCAAAATAGGATTTCTTATCTCCATTTTTTTTTTAAGATAATGAGTTTGGGTTTCATGTCAAGGCTACTTTTTTCAAACTATCCTACTCTTTTCATAACGCCTTGCTGTCAGGAGCCAGTACAGGAGGCCTACTATAAGAGCTGTAAGGGACTGAATATGATTGGCTGTTCATTTAGATCCACTCACGCGGGAGGTGCATGAGCACTGCATTCTGATTGGTTAACACTGTCTGCATAAAAACCCATGCGCCCAGGGTTAGAGGAGAAGGGGAAAAAAAGCGATTAATAAAAAAGGTTCCCCGCAATGTGAGTCTCCGAGTCGTTCTTGCTGGCGAGAGCGACACCTTGCTGCTTCTATCCCATAGGAACTGGAATACTTATGTTGGTCCACTGAAGTAGCTTTATTCCTAAATAATGTGTGAGTCTTTTATGTTAGAATTCTTACTCTTTGGTCACCTTTCTGAGGCTCTGCCCAAGTTGTACTTGAAATTTTCTAAATCAGAAGATTTACATGAGTCCTCAGGAATGGTATATTAAAGGAAGAAACATACTTAGAAAATACCTATTTGACATAGTCTGATTGCTTGGACACTTAATTTTTTAAACCTTTTGAAGTCATACAGAAGTCTCTCATTTTAAAATCTTTATTAGAATTTAGAATAAACCCTTAGCGTAGATGTTCATAAAGTACTTATTTAGTGGAAGCTATGTGCCAGGCATAAGCATTTTCTCATTTGTTAAATTCTCACAATACCTGCATTCTAAAGATGAATTAAAAGATTAAGAAACTTGCCTGAATTCACACAACAAGTAGGAAATAAAGACAGGATTATAGATAAGGTCCAGCTGGTCATGTTCTTTCCTCCATCCCATGCTACCTCTCAGTAAACATCAGTTTTATTTGGTCGTATTTAACTGGTAAGATACAGACATAATTAATAATATCCAAGGATTATATTTACTGTTATTAAAGATATATAATCCTTATAAATAAGGAGTGATTTTGTCTGTTTTTCACAAAAAGAAAAGAAACTTCAAGAAATTCGGCTTTGTCCAAAGCCTAGGATTCAATATTGAGTCCATTGGACTTAAAATCTATTCTCTTTCCAAAATATTAGTCTAATTCTGACACAATGAGATCAACCAGGAAGGTAGTATAATAATTTAGATGTAAAAGGAAAAGTGGCTAGCTACAGCAGTATGGTTGGATAGAAAGGGAATAAGGAAAGGATGAAGCTTATCCTGTGGGTTTTCTAGGACTATTTTAACATGATTCAAAGTAGGGTAAGGCCCAATATACCACAATGACTTCCCAAAGGTCTATAATGCAATTTTATTTAAAAATTGTACTTGCTAATTATTGTTCTAGTCCCATTTGCCTACCTTAATTACAGCCTAAAATGAACTCCAAACTTGTTGCTTACAAAGTGCATTTTTTAAGTTCCTTACTGGATATTATTGCCTTTTCCATTCTCAAAACACAGTGTTTTAAATAAGCCTATAACACCTTATATCATCAGCTTATAAAAAGCAGCAAAATCTGGTATTTTACCATTTATTTCAGGTATGCTTTGGAAATGTTTCCTGAAGTAAAAATCCTTGCCCTTAATTTGCTTTCTCATACTTAATCCAAACTTGCTCTAAACTTCACAAGAATTATGCCTCAGTGTTCTGTTAAGACAGTAACAGTTTTTTAAGCCCAAAACAATTTATGCTGCAGTAACATTCATCATGTACCTGGTATGTTTTAGTCTCTAGAGAAACAAAAGTAAGTAAGCCATGGTTGGTGCCCATGGGAAACAGTCTCTTAGAGATTCAGGTAAATAGATTCAATACAAGGAGGTGAGCGTTTTGCGGAAGTACTTGCGGGATGCTATATTAAAGGAGAAAGGAGGGAGAAGCCTATTTCTTCTTATTCTTGTAGTCTTTGTTCTTAAAACTAGAATTAGTTTTGACTCATCATATATTACATGTTCTAAGCTAAAATGATTTTGCCCGTAGATTTGATCATATCTTCCCCGGTTTGAATTTTATTAAGACTTCCCCATCATATAAATTTGGAAATCTAGCCAGGATAGAAAGTTCTATATGAACCCTGGTCCCCGACTAGCTCTCATTTGTCAGGACACTAAAACATATACTAAATCATTAGCCATATTACAAAAATACAGTTGAACAATGTCACAGTCATGCCCCGGTGACTTCACACTGGGTTTTCCTTCTATCTGAAATGTTATTCCTCGTTCCTCTAGCCAACTCCAAGTTAAATTTTCTTGTACCTCTTCTAGGTAAAATACAACTAATTTTACCTAAGGAATCACATTCTCTAGAAATTTTCCTGGGTCTCAGAATGTGATTTTAGTGTGTGTATCCTGTGCTCCACAAACAATGTAATGAGACTAACACTGAACCATTGAATTAATGTTCTGTGCTACATTGGGACACTGGGTGGCTCAGCTGCTTAAGCAACTGCCTTCAGCTCAGGTCATGATCCCACGGTTCTGAGATCCAGCCCCACATCAGGCTCCCTGTTGAGTGGGGAGTCTGCTTCTCCCTCTCCTGCTCCCCTGCTTGTTCTCTCTCTAAAAAAAAAAAAAAAAAAAAAAAAAAAAGGGTGGGGGTTCTGAGCTACATGATAAATTGCCACAAATTTAGCAGCTTAAAACAACATGCTTTTCTGTAACAGTTTCTGTGGGTCTGGATTTTGGACATAGCTAAGCAGGATGTCTATGCAAGGATTCTACCAATGGGTCAGTAAAGGCTGGGTTCTCAGCAGGAGGCTCCAGGAGGAAAAATTAGCTTCCAAGATCACTGAGATGACTGATATAATTGATTTACTTTCAGCTGTACAATTCATAACTGCTTGCCTCTTCAAAGATAGCAAGGGGAAGAAGGTTCTAGAGCAAGACTACTAGCAAAAAGGAGTCTTATATAACGTAATATAATCACAGGTGTAACATCCTAAAACCTTTGCCATAGTTTATTAGTTAAAAGTAATTCACAGGCCCTACCCTGTGAATTACTCTGTGAATTACTCACTCACACTGAAAGAGAATGAGTTATACAAGGATATGAACATCAAGATGTGGGTATCCTGAGAATCAAGTTTGTCTACCATATTTGTCATCACCGATTCGTAAGCCTGTTTTCACAACTATGCCACAGGAAAGTAAGTGGTAAGGAACATGCCTTACCTGACTTTGTGTGGCCAGTATCTAACATTCTGTGTTCAGTATGTGACACACTTTAACTTTGACTTGCTAACTGCTGCCAAAAACAAAAATATTGAGGCTCTATGAAGTAAAAGGCAATTCCTTTTCCATAAAAATACTCAAAAACTCTAGCACCTAGAAACCAATGAATATAAAATTATAATAATAAATAGGAAAATATCATAGGTAACATTAACCTTTTAACCTCATTCCTTGGTTATCACTATAACGATGTTTTTATGTCTGGGATTTTTAGAAACAGAATATCAGTAGGATATATGAACTAGGATGGTGGCAATTTTATACATTCTTATTGACTATTTTATTTTTTTAAACACATTTTTTTAAAGATTTTATTTATTTATTTGTCAGAGAGAGAGAGAGAGCAAGAGCAAGCACAGGCAGAGTGGCAGGCAGAGTCAGAGGGAGAAGCAGGCTCCCTGCGGAGCAAGGAGCCTGATGCGGGACTCGATCCCAGGACGCTGGGATCATGACCTGAGCCGAAGGCAGCTGCTTAACCAACTGAGCCACCCAGGCGTCCCTCTTATTGACTATTTTAAAAGAGAAAGAAATGCTATGGATTTATTACCAATGATTAGCTACCTATAGAACATTCCGTTGCCATGGCAATTTAGTTAATTAACAGGCTTGGTTTGTATTACACAACTGCTAAAGGAGATTCATGTTTCTGGGAACACTGAAATGTAAATTGTGCTCTGAGGCTGTCCTGTATGCTCCAGAGAAAGAAACAGTATTTTTCAGAATCCCTTTCCGATAATTTAGCTAATTAAAAGTTGTTTTGTGGCTTTCAAATGCTTACATCTACACTTCAGGCAAAAATAATACCTTTTAAGAGAACAGAGTCTACATTCTGAGCTTGCATTTATAGTATAATAAAGAGGTTCAGGTCTGAAATGTAGTTACAATGAAATGTTAGAGTAGATGCAGTCAACATGAGAAATTAATTTCCTTGATTTGCACAATGATATCTGTGAATTCCACTGACTTTACTTCTAGGCAGCAGAGATAAATGCACTTCGGTTCCAGGGATTTCTTCTATAGCTCATGAGACCACCTAAAAAATATTTTCACGAAGCTGAAAACATCAAATAATTGACTACAATTCACCATAGGTTGGTTGGTTTGTTTGTTTAAGATTTTATTTATTTATTTGACAGAGAGTGAGGGAGAGACAGAGCATGAGCGAGGAGAAGGACCAGAGGCAGAGGGAGTAGCAGGCAGAGGGAGTGTGCAGGGAGCCGGATGCAGAGCTCAATCCCAGGACCCTGGGATCATGACCTGAGCTGAAGGCAGATGGTTAACCAGCTAAGCCACTCAGGCGCCCCTCCCTATAGTTTTGCTGTATAGAAATATCCACATTCAAAAAATCAACAGAAATAGTTGTGCTGTTATTATTTTTATTTTTATTAATAAATATTTATTGAATTATGTCCTGTCAGTAGATAATATTTACTATATATCAGGTACAAAATTAAGTGTTTTAATGTTACATTAATTTTTACAAAAATCCATGAGGTAGGCTGCTATAATATCCATTTGGCAGATAAGAAAATCCAGGCTTACAAAGGTTATATGAGTTTTTGAGGATACTACATCTTTTAAGTGATAGAATGAGAATCTGAACTCCTGTCCTCTGACTACAGGACACATGTTTCCAAATTTTATGCAGGAATTCCTTGCTATATATGACATATCATGGAACTAATAAATTTAGTTTCATTGCTTTGGATGCTTTGGAGGCAGTTTCCCTGACTTGTAGCTTTGGCTTTCTGCCTTTTGTTTCTCTACTCTTCCAATTGCTTTGTAAGCTCTTAATTCCAATATTAAGTCTTTAATACTTAGAATAAACACAGTATCTTCTGTTTTTCTTGATTAAAATATTTAGTCAATAATGTACACCAGAATCTTTTAAATGAAAAACATGGGGAGTCCTATCCAGATTTCCAACTCATCCTGGAGGACTTTGGGATCTCTAACTACATCAGCATTTATTTTGTTTTAAAATTTTTTAATTTTATTTTGTTTTATTTTTAAAGATTTTATTTATTTATTTGACAGACAGAGATCACAAGTAGGTAGAGAGGTGGCGGGGTGGGGGGTGGGAAGCAGGTACCCTGCTAAGGAGGGGAGCCTGATGCAGGGCTCATCCCAGGACCCTGAGATCATGGTCTGAGCCAAAAGCAGAGGCTTAACCCACTGAGCCACCAGGTGCCTGCATCAGCATTTAATACTCAAAAAACCAACTTCATGGACAATGAAAATATGGAACCAAGTTGGAAAAAACAGCTATAATATATGAATTATTACTTAATCCAGTTTAAATCTGTCTTATGGCACATCTTTAATGTCTTAACCCAAAGAATATTCCAGCCATCTTGACAAAAAGTGGTGGAAGAGGTATTTGGATGTAGAAACTATATCTAGTCCCTCAGAATTCACAAAGTAACTAATGCATTGATAGGCAACTCTAGCCCTGCTGACAAGGTATGATAATGGAGAATGTGAAGGTGGTATGAACAAAAACAATACTGTGTTCTTGATCAGCCACATGTCAGTAGTTGCCAATTCTTTTCTTGTTGTTTTGTTTTTTATTTGACAGACAGAGCTCAGGAGCAGGCAGAGAGGCAGGCGGGGCAGAGAGCCTGCCATGGGGCTCGATCCCAGAATCCTGGGATCATGACCTGAGCTGAAGGTAGAGGCTTTAACCCACTGAGTCACCTAGGCCCCTAACTCTTGATTTAATATGTTAATGGTTAAAAATGTTTTCCAATGTGTTCGTAAAGAATTACTCTGCTTTTCACCTACAACATAGTAACCAAAACAAGAAAAAAACCACATCTTTTTCATAAGCAATGATAATAATAGCATCCATTTACCGAACACTTACTATGTACTGGACTTATTAGGAGCTGATCATAATTATCTGCTTCAGTCCTTATCACCACACTATGATATATTTCTTTATTATAAATTTACATATTAAACTTAGTGACTGTTGTAACATTTTCACTTACCAGTCTACCATCCTCCATTCTCCAGATCAGCAGCAGCTGCTGGGACAGCAACCTATGTTCCTCATATGACCTGATGGGTCAGTATAAACCTGGCTCTCAAATAATTGTTGGTCACTGTGGTTGTGTATTTTGACTTGATTAGTGGTTTGCTGAGGGATCAGCTCAGAGGCTTGCCTTGGTTTCTGTCCCTTGAAGCCCTCCTGGGTCTGGAGTGGCCTTTTGGTAGCATTTTCCCAAAATATTTAAAAACATATACTACTACAGCCTTCTTGGGGCAAGAGACAGCAAATAGAACAGACCTAGAAGTCTAGGAAGCAGACAAGCAGCAGACAGACCTAAAAGCCTAGGAAAGGCGAAGCTGAGGAAAGAGATGGAAGAACGAGAGCTTTCTGGAACTTGTGCATCTATCAGGAAACTAGAGTTAAGTGCATGCCTAGTGATGAATACATGCTCAGGAAAGACCTGAAAGGACCCTAGGCTTGCACTTCTGACTGACCTTTGGATACTGGATACTGGACGAGCAGAAGGAAAGATCTAAGGCAGAATTGTAGGCGTCCTGGCTATACACTGAAGGAATTCCATAGCTCAGGATAACAAAAATACAACGCAAACCCAGCGGGGATGACAGAAAGAAGACCTGATTTTTAGAGTTAACACATGTAACATTCGAATTTTTCCACTTAAAACAAATAAAAAATTCAGAGATTAGGGAAGTAGAGTCCATTAACAGGAACTAATAAATCACAGAAACCATCCTTCAGGAAGTCCAGAAGATTTCAGTCAACTGTCTTAAGTATGCTCAAAGAGCTAAAGGAAACCATTGGCAAAAAATCAAATGAAATAGGAGAATAGACTAATCTATAAAACTAATATAGAATATAAATAAGTAGAAAATTTTAAGAAGAACTAAATAGATATTCTGCAGCTGGAAAGTACAAGGTAAAATGAAATTTCACTAGAGGACTTCAGTAGATAGAAAGATAGAAAATGAAATGAGGAGGAAATAAAAATGTACACTAGAAAAGTCATTTAAATATACTGAATACATTAATGGAAGAATCAAGGAAATGAAAATATGTAAGACATATTGGATATCAAATGATAGAAGTAATCACTATAAATAAAAATGGATTAAGGCACCTGGGTGGCTCAGTGGATTAAAGGCTGTGCCTTCGGCTCAGGATCCTGGGATTGAGCCCCATATCAGACTCTGCTTGATGGGGAATCTACTTCCCTATCTCTCCCTCTGCCTGCCTCTCTGCCAATTTGTGATCTCTGTCAAATAAATAAAATCTTTTAAAAAATGGATTAAAACACTATTAAATGGATTAAAAGGCAGAGATAGGCTGAATGGATTTTTTAAAAATGACACAACTCTATACTGTTTATAAGAGACCCACGTAAGTTCCAAAGATTCATGTAGACTAAAAATGAAAGAATAGAAAGAGATATTTCATGCACAGAGGAACCAAAAGAGAGTTCGGGCAGCTACACCAATATTAGACAAACAGATTTTTAAAATTTAAAAAAAAATATAAGAATAAGACAATGACATTACATATATGTAAAGTTTCATCAAGAATTTGTGACAATTATAAACATACAGTCAAAATAGATAAATTGGGCTATATTAAAATAAAATATTTTTGTGCATCAAAGGTATTATCAAGAAAGTTAAGAACAGTCCACATAATAGAAAATATTTAAAAATTGTGTATCTGATAATGATCGAGTATCCAGAACATATGAAAAACTCTAACAGCTCAACAACAAAGAATCAACAACCCAATTCAAATTTGAGCAAAGTACCTGAATGTTTTACATATGTATTTTTTTTCCAAAGAAGATATATAGATGGCCAACAAGCAGATGAAAATATGCTCAACATATTATCCATTAGGCAAATATAAACCAAAATCAAAATGAGATACCACTTCATATGCTAGGATAACTACCAAGAAAGAAAGGTGGGGCATGGTTAGCAAATGTTAGTGAGGATATGGAAAAATTGGAACCCTTCCTCCCACATTGGTGCTGGAAATGAAAGATAATGCAACTACCGTGGAAAACAGTTTGGCCATTTCTCCATAAGTTAGACACAGAATTACCATATGTTTCAGCAATTCCACTCTGAGTATGTACCCAAAAGTATTGAAAACAGATGTTCAAACAAAAACTTGCACATGAATCTTCATAACAGCACTATAGCCATATCAAGGAAATCACATAAGTGAACTAAATGTCCAACAACTGATGAATAAATAAACAAAGCATGGTATATTCATATAATGGAGTATCATTCAGCCATAAAAAGAAATTAAATATTTCTGCAAACTACACCATGAATGAATCTTGAAAACATTAGACTAGGTGAAAGAAACCAGACACAAAAGGCCATATGTTGTATGAGTCTATTTATGTGAATACCCAGAATAGGCAACACATAGACAGAAAGTAGATTAGTTATTGCCGTAGGGGTAATGGAGAACCCTGCTTAATGTATATGGTGCTTCATTTGGGGTGATGAAAGTGTTACGAATCTAGAGAGTGGAGATGGTTGTGCAAAACTGGGAATGTACTCAAGGTCACTGAAGGTAAACCTATGGATGTTTACCTTTACTAAAAAAGAGAAAATTATAAGGAAGTTAAAAGAAAGAACAATATAAATCTTTTGATAGCTTCTTCAAGAAAGACAGCATGTAGAAAGACAGCGTTGACTTAGAATAAGAATAAAAAACCAAACCTTATACTTATTAGCTGCCACCATATACTTACAGAATATTTTATGAGGATTAAGTAAGAAAGATAATATGTGAAGTGACCAGTGTAGAACTTGACCCATAACATATTTTTCATACATATTGATTGAATCAAAACTTTTTCTTTGTTTAAAGTTATATATTTTGCTGTAACTGCTTTTGGGGCATTTTTATATAATTATCCATTATTTAATAGAGCATATTAGTTATATGTGCTGCCCCTGGAGCCAGTGATATTGCCCAAGTTCAAATTTGGCCTCTTTTTCTTACTCTGTAATGTTCAGAAATGTATGTTCCCTCTTTTTGCTTCTGTTTCCTCACTTATAAAATGGAAATAATCATAGTAACTTACCGCCTGAGGAGTTATAATTATAGTAGAAAATGTATGGCAAATTTTAAACATAATTCTTGGCTCTCATGTCAGCTCACAGTAAATGTTTATTATTAATAGTAGTATTTCTATTAATATTAACATTTTTCCTATTGTCACATCTCATTTCTGCTTTATGAGCAGAGATGAAGAAAATAATTCAGACTTGAGAGGGAAGATGTATTATTTATTTCAGTTAAACTATTTATTTCCTTCCTGTGTCATTCCAAATAAAAACTGTCCTTTCTATCTGGCTTCCATACCTTATGTTTTGCTTCCTGATACCTCTATTTTCTCCTTCTTCTCTTGTTTAGATTTACAATCTAGTGGCATAATTTGTCTAGAATTTTATTTCTCTTGTTCTTCAGGGTGGGATCCATAATTGTTCCCTCTTGCATATCAATGACTATTTATTAACTTCATCTTGCCTGGCACAAGTTCATAAATCTCGCTTGCTTAGGAGAAAAGATAAGACACATTGAACTAGTAGACTCTTCAGTGCAGAAACTGTTCTATGGTTTTATTTAAATATAGTGAATACAATAACTTCTGCTATGTTCAAAATTTTCTAGGTGGGAAAAGAAAAACAAGACCATCTTACCTCAGGTTCCCAGAATAGTCTGCTTATATCATCTCTACTATCTTGATGTCATGTGGAACTAGACAAAGAGAACAATTTGTTCCAAAAAGGTATGAGTACAAAGCCTCGGGTTGTTGAAAAGCAATTTCTCAATAGGCCAACAGGGAAAATAATTCAATAATGCTCAGGAACTTGTTGAAATCTGGCCCCTCACTAGACTCCTTGCTGAAAAATATATTTAGAAAGTCCTGAGAAAACAAAGGGCTTGTCAGTACATACCCAGAGAAGGACTGTAACAGAAATATAAAATTTGAGTATGCCCCAGGCATACAAGGTTGTATATTCAGTGGTCGTCAGACAGTCTTGAATTTTACTCTAAGTAATGATAAAAAAAATCTAAATTATTTACAATTATTCCAAAAAATAGGGACATGTGAATGAAATACAAATAAAAAAATAAATATATCACAAATCTACTATGTGTTTCCTCAGACTATGAGTAAAAGTGGTAGATAAATTAAGGAATATACAGACCCTCAGTAATCTTCAAAGAAAAATAAAACAACAATGAAGTCATTTTTAATAATAATTACTGGCTATGACTTTTAAGTGATATTATGGAAATTTTCCAAACACACAAAAATAGACAAACTATCATGAATCCCCAGCAGCCGTAACCCTGCTTCAGCAATTATCAATACATGTACCTTGTTATTTCATCTTTACTCTCATTATAGTCTATTTCTCATATTTTATTGAAGTAAATTCCAACTTTCAAATTATTTCATTCAAAATATTTTATTATCTCTAAAAGATAACAGTAATCTTTTTAAAGCATAAATTCAGTTCCATTATCTAACCTAAAATTAACAATAATTATGTAAAGCATCAAATAACCAGTCATACTCAATTTTCAATTATCTCAGGAATGCTTTCTTTTTAATGTGTTTGAATCAAGATCACAATAAGGCTTACATATTACATCTTTCAAATGTTAAAATCTATAGACCTCTTCCTTAATTTACTGAATTTATTTTTTTGATGGAAGGATATAAGGAGCCATGTTGTTTAAGTTGTAAGAGTACAGGGATTTTAGGGTGTTACATTCACTCTTAATCCCAATTAACAAGATCCCTGGAACATAGTAAACTTTCCAATAAATATTTGTTGAAAAGAATTGAGACTATAATCCTGAATAGTGTTTGTGAGATATAAACTGTCCACATGTTAACACCCAGTGAAAAAGAAAAGTAAATAAATCATGTTTTAAAATTCTGCCCATATTAGGATGGCTATACAATCTAAAGTATGCAGAAAATTCCAGAGTTTACCTGGTGTACAGTGACTTCCAACCAGTTTAGTATGTGTTATTATAAAAGTATCCCAGTTAATGGAAATTTACAAATATGTAGAGATTAAACAACATGCTCCTTAACAACCAATGGGTCAAAGAAGAAATTAAAAGAGAAATCTAAAAAATATGTATCTTGAGGCAAATGAAAATAGAAATATACCAAAATTTATGGGATATAGCCAAAGAAGTACTAAGAGAAGTTTATAGAGGTAAATCCCTGTAAATCCCTGTTTAAGGAAAAAGGAAAGATCACAAATAAACAACTTCACTTTATACATTAAGGAATTAGAAAAAGAACAAACTAAGCCCTAAGTTAGCAGAAGGAAAGAAATAACAAAGGTCCAAGTGGAAATAGATGAAGTAGAGACTAAAACAACAATAGAAAGATCACTGGAGCTCAGAGCTTTTTTTTCTTTGAAAATACAGACAAACCTTTAGCTAAACTTATCAAGAAAAAAAAAAAATTCCTATCAAGGCTGAATCATGAAAGAAACAGAAAACCTGAACAGACTAATTACTAATACAGAAATTAAATCAGCAATCAAAAATCTCCCAAAAAGGAAAATCAAGAACCTGACAGCTTCGCTAATGAATTCTACAAAACATTTTTTTTTAAGTCAGTCCTTCACAAACTCTTTCAAGAAATAGAAGAAAATATTTCCAAATTCGTTTTACAAGGCCAGCATTATCCTGATATCAAAGCCAGAGAAGGACACTGCATAAAGAGAAAGTTATAGATCAATTTCCCTCGTGGTCATAGATGCAAAAATGCTTAACAAAATGTTAACACCTAAATTCAGCAACACATTGAAAGGATCATATGTCACAATCAAGGGGGATTTATTCCAGGGATGCAAGTATGATTTAACATTTATAAATTAATAAATATGATGCATCACATTATCAAAATGAAGAATAAAATCATATGATTATCTTGAGTAAATACAGAAGTAAATACAGAAATTGAGAATAAGATTTTGCAAACTTTTTTTAAAATGCAATTTGACATTGTTGTGAGTTCCACATGGCATTTCAACTTTTCTAGCTTTTTTTTTTTTTTTTTTTTTTGTATTCTGCAGAAACATTGATTCACTGTAGGTTGTAGATACAGAAAAAGCATTTGACAAAATTCAACACCTTTTCATAACAGAAACTTACAACAAATTTAAGTGTGCCTCAATATAATAAAGGTCATATATGGCAAGCCTACAGCTAACATCATACTCAATGATGAAACAATGAAAGCTTTATCTCTAATGTCAGGTACAGGGCAAGGGTGCTCAATCTCTTCATTTTTATTCATATAATACTGGAAGTCTTAGATACAGAAATTAGGCAAGAAAAAGAAATAAAGTCCATCCAAATAAGAAAAGGAAAAATAAAACTGTCTTTATTTGCAGATAAAATGGTGCTATAAATTAAAAAATTCTAAAGACCACCAAAATATGGTTAGAAATAGTAAATTATTTTAGTAAAGTTGCAGGTCACAAAATCAATATACAAAAATAGGTTGTTTTTCTAGAGACCAACAATAAACTATCAGAAAGAGGAATTAAGGAAACAGTCCTACAGTCCTATTTTGATTTAAAAAAAAAGTATTAAAAAGAATAAAATACTTAGGAATAAATTTAACCAAGGATTATATCACCTATTCACTGTAATTGATGAAGGAAATTTAAGAAGATCCAAATAAATGGAATGGCATTCTATGCTCATGGACTAGAAAATGTATTATTGCTAAGAGGCCCATACTATCCAAGCATTCTATAGATTCAATGCAATCTCTATCTAAATTCCAATGGCAGTTTTCATGGAAGTAGAAAAAAAAACAATTCTAAAATATGTATGGAATCACAAAAGATCCCAAATAGCTAAAGCACTCTTGGAAAAAAAAAAAAAAAAAGAGGGGTGCCTGGGTGGCTCAGTGGGCTAAAGCCTCTGCCTTCAGCTCAGGTCATGATCCCAGGGTTGTGGGATGGAGCTCCGCATTGGGCTCTCTGCTCAGCAGGAAACCTGCATCCCCCTCTCTCTCTGCCTGCCTCTCTGCCTACTTGGGATCTCTCTCTCTCTCTCTCTCCCTGTCAAATAAATAAATAAAATTTTGAAAAAAAAGAAAAAAAAGCTAAATGCATCACCCTTCCTGATGTCAAATAATATTACAAAACTATCATATTCAAAACAATATGGTATTGGAATAAAAACAGACACATAGATCAATAGAACAGAATATAGAACAAAAAATAAACCCATACATACATGATCAATTAATTTACCCAAAAAAGGGGGTCAAGAATATACAAGGGAGAAAAAGACAGTTTCTTCAACAAATGGTGCTTATAAAACTGGATGGACATGTGCAAAAGAATGAAACTGGCCCCCTATCTTACACCACACACACAACTCAACTCAATAGATTACAGACGTGAATGTAACACCTGAAACTATGTAACTCCTAGAAAAAAACATAGGGAATAAGCTTCCTAGCATTGGTCTTGGCAATGTTTTTTGACTTGACAGCAAAAACAAAGACAACAAGAACAAGTAGGACTACATCAAATTAAAAATCATCTGCAAAGCAAAGCAAACTATCAACAAAATTAAAAGGCAACCTATGGAGTGAGAGAAAATATCTGCAGATCTTATATCCAGTAAGGCGATAATACCCCAAATATACAAGGAATTCATACAACTCAAAAGTGAAACAAAACAAAACAAAAGCCAAAGAACATAGTCATGCAGATAGCCCACAAGTACATGAATAGAGGTTCAACATGACTAGTCATCAGGAAAATGCAAATCAAAACCATAATGAAATATCAATTCATATCTGTTGGGATGTTTGTTACCAAAAAAGACAAGCAATAGCAAACACTAATGTGGATGGGGAGAAAAGGAATTCCTTGCACACTGTTGGAGGAAATTCAAACTGTATTTGGTCACTATGGAAAATGGTATGGAAATCCTTAAGAATTAAAAAATGGAACTACCATATGATCCAGCAATGTCACTTCTGGGAATATATATCCCCCCCCCCAAAAGGAAATCATTACCTTAAAGAGATATCTGTACTCCCATGTTCCTTGCAGCTTTGGTCACTACAGCCAAGGTATAGAAACAACATGTCTATCAATGCATAAAGAAAGAATACACACTCACATACACAAAAGATCAGAATATTAATTGGCTATTTTTTATTTTTTATTTCTTTATGCCTCTGTATTATCTAAATTTATACATAAGTAGATTATTGTTAAAATTACTAAGCTATGTCTCAAGAAATGTTTCTTTCTGAACCACTGTTAACAGTGAGTTAGGCTGAAAGGTATTGAAAACCAGTATAACGGCATCAGCTATGTATGACTCATTTAAAAAGAAGAAAAAAACTATGACACAAAATTGGAAATGCTATTTTATATTTGTCTCCGTATGTCAGGATAAAAAAGACATTGAGGTAGGAGTCAGAAAAACTGGGTTCAGAAAAAGACTCTTACTTCACTTATTTCTCTATTGGCTTGAAGAATAGAAATCATGAGGAATAGTTTGTCCAAAGCTTCTCTAATCCATTCGGAAGAGACCAGCTGACATGGGCACTCAATACTGGGCTCTTAAGAGATTAATAACGGTCAATTTATTTGTGTATTATGGACAAAAATAATAATAATAAAGCATAGTACAATTGTAGGCCTTCCTAAACATTTTCTACTTGTTAGATACAGAATTTTAATATATGTTGTGAGTTAGGGCCAGTTGAAAAATACTACTTCATTATTGCTCAGTAGTGCCACTTTAATCTATTAAATGTAATATTTAAGCTATTATTCTCTATTTCAACTAATAGACCCTTCATTGATCCCCCATCTGTCTCACTCATAAGAGTACAATCATCTTTTAACCATCACCACAAAATCCTGTGCGTCAAGACTCAAGATTGACATTCTGGCCTGGCTGTAAAGTATACTAATTATGTTTACTTTGCTTTGTGTAATTGAGTGCTACTCATTTCAAGATCCCATCACTGATAACTCCAGGGTAGGATTTCCTAATGATAACACTGGCCTACAGAATATAATCAACATAAAGCTTTCCAATAAGCTCTACTCCCTCACTAGGGGATGTCTTGTCACTCTAGTGAGATGACTATCCTCTGAGAATATAGTCACCTGTGCATTCTCTGGACATATATAATAATTCAGTGGACAACTTCGCATATTCTATAGTCAATAAAATGTTTCCTTCCTCTCCCAAGGAGCTGCTATCCTCTTATCAGGGGATAAGACGATTCATAATCCCAGAATATTCAGTGGAATCTAGGAATTAAAAGTTGTCAAGAACATACCCTAATACCCCAGCCTATCTCAGGTTCAGAGTCCATTTTATAGTCTTCAATACTGTGAATTCTGCCTCTGATGTGTTTTATTATTCTCAAAGTCAGACATTATTTTCGATATAATCTGCTCTCACTTGTAGGAAATGAATCTCTCTAGATGTGGCCATACAGACTCTCTGGAATTTACACTGGATCCTGAGTTGATTGCGTGTCTTAGTTTATTAATTTACTCCAGCAATGCTGCAGTGCTGCCTAACAATAACCAACTAATTCCAGAATCCTTATTATTGCCCTATATCTGCCAAACGCTAGATATATTACATAGGCCAATGTGCTCTCTGCACCCATATGTCATCTCAATTTATTCAAGGTAAGTGTCTTAGTAATTATGATGTTACGCATACCAGAACTTCTTCCCACCTTACTTGCCACCAGCAAAGGACATTTATAGTCATAAGGCCAATATGTGATCTAAATTCTAGCATTCTACACATAGGACCTGTTTATAATCATATACTTTAAGTAATTGTCTTCTTTGCTTCCCTCAGGAACAGACTCCCAAACAAAGGTTCAAGTGCAAGAATTTATTTGAGAGAAAATTCCAGATATACCTGGCTTACCAGTAGAGAAGTTATGGAAGAAAGCCACCACAATATATATTATTAAGCAAGTTAGCAGTATGGGCAACTAGAAATTAATTGCTCTGATGAGCTCTGTCAGACAATTTAAGATCACCTCAGACTTTTCTCAACAATGAGTCAAAGAGTCTGGGGTAGTTGTCGACCCTAAATTCTAATCCATCATAACTTGAGGGCTTTCTCCAGTGACATTAACTTTCTGGCACTGCTGGCTTTCCTTCCAGATGGAACATAATGCACCTGCAGGCAGGCAAATGTCCTCATCAGGGAACTGCTCATGTTACCAGTAAGCAGCCCTCAGAGAGTAGATACAGGTGCACCACTATGGGGTAGGATGCCAACTATCTTCTATAATAGGTATAAAATATGTTTTAATTTCTTAAATTGAAAAAAATCTTAAACTTAAATATTTTAAATAATAATAACAGGTTTCACATGTATTTCATTCACATTCTTCCTGTTATTATTCTACCACATTGGCTTCATTGGCTTCAGTTTTATCGAGAGAAAGAGAGAGAGAAAGAAAATGAGCACAAACTCTGAAACTTTGAATATGGGTTACAAATATTATGCCCCCCTTTCCCTAAATATTCCAGTTTTAAAATAGTACATGCTCTTATACAATGACTGTATAATTGATACAATATTTTTATCTACCCTACAGCTCATGTTTGAATTTTAACAAGTGGCCTACTCATTTCTTTAATAGCAAAAAAAAAAAAATCCAATGAAAATTACATTTAATTATAACTCCTTAGTCTCCTTTATGCTTTAGTTTTTCATTGCCTTACATGGTTTTTACATTCTTGAAGAGTATATACATTTAATTCATGGAAAGTTCCCCAGTTTCAGGCTCTCTCTAGTTTCCTCATGATTTGATTCACTTTATGCATTTTTAGCAAGAATATCAACTATAGACGTGATGTTGTGTCCTCCCCACGACATATCAAGGGGCACATGTTACCTATTTTTTCCATGACTAGTGATATTAACCTTGAACATTTGATTAAAGTGGTATATGCCAGATTTTCACATTGTAACAATACTATTTTCCTTTTTGAAATTAATATGTATGCTGTTGTGAGATGCTTTTGAAATTGTATGAATATCTTGTCTCTCATCAAACTTTCCTTCCTCAAGTTTCAGCAAGCACTTGCTATTATTACAGTAGTGCTTGGCAAATGGTGGTTTTCCTTTTAAGATTATTTGTTTGTTCAAACTGAGAGTTGCTGGGGGGGAGGGGGTTTGGGAGAAGGGGGTGGGATTATGGACATTGGGGAGGGTATGTGCTTTGGTGAGTGCTGTGAAGTGTGTAAACCTGGTGATTCACAGACCTGTATCCCTGGGGATAAAAATATATGTTTATAAAAAATAAAAATTAAAAGTAAAAAAAAAAGATTATTTGTTTGTTTGTTTATTGAAAGAGAAAGAGAGAAAGTACAAGTGAGTGAGAGCTAGTGTGGGGAGGGACAGAGGAAGAGGGAGAGAAAATCCCAAGCAGACTCTGCACTGAGCACAAAGCCCAGCAAGGGGCTCTGAGGACCAACTGGCTGACCCACTCAGACACAACAAAAGATGACTTTTTTTAGTCCTATAATTCTTCTGCAATTGATAGTTGGCATTCTACTGGGGAAAAAGAAGTCCTTTCTCTACATTTAATTCCTTTATTTATTTATATCATAGATTCTAATTTTATTTAGATATCATTTATTTCATAGATTTTACTCATGGATTCTAATTTTATTCTCTGATGTATAATTCATCAATATAATTTTTTATTGTGATGCTCAAAATTGATCCAGATTTGATAAGCTCCTTCAAATTAGCTTCTGTGCCTTTTGACATGCCCCATAATTTTTCTTTTAATACTTCCTTAATTTCTGATAGAACAAGATGTTCCAGGTTCACCATAAACTATCCCAGGAATTAGCCATGTTCCAAAGAGCTTGGATGGCTTATAGTAGAAAATAGAACTTAAAATTAAAAATCTGGGTTCTGTGTATCCTTGTCTATCTATCTAACCATTATATCTATCCATGTACCTAAGGATAAATTCATACTGATAGTTCAAATTTCAATTAAAGGTCACAACTATATTCCCGTATTTGTGATTCCCTTTTCTGACAAAAATCTGGCTTCTGCTATCCAAAAATAGTTTCTCAACCTTAGGATATGTATTTAACCCGAGAATTGCTCACCCATACCTCAATGAAGAAAGAAACCTATTAATAAATGTGTTATTGCTTATAGTTTGAATCTTCTTCAGCTTAATGGTATATAGTCAAAATATTGGTTCTAGAGTTACTTGGGGCAAATCTTTCCTTCCTTCTTACAGATGTGGTTAATTTATACATTTGAAATACAATATAATCCATTTGTTTCTGTTGGTAATCCCCTTTTGATATAATTTCTTTAAAAAAAATAAACACAGCTTGGCTCTTATAGTCAAAACTGGACAAAAAGTTTCACTCAGATTAAGGTTACCACCCCGCATCCCACTGCACCCCACCCCTTTTCCTATTCCTCTAGTCTTATACACTTTCTGTGGAAAACCAGTCTGGTAAGTTTACTTTTCTGTTTCTTTTTGCACCAGTGAGCATATATGTATATATTTCCTTATTTTCATTTTTTTCTTTTTCATTTAACACTTTATTCTGTTAATAAATTAACAATAGTTATCAGTCACAGTTTTCTTTTGTCCAATTTCCAGTGTGATTTTTTAATCCTTAGATTTTTTAGCATTTTATCTGCCAATTTCAAAACATTAAGGATTTGGGATTTATTCTCTGGTTATATTTTTGGTAATTGATTTCTAGCTTAATTACAGAAGAGTCAGAGAATACATATTCTGCAGTATTTTAATACTGAAATTTACAAAGAATTTGTTTTGTTATAAAGCATCTGTGGTCAATTTTGGAAATGTTCTGTGTATAATCATAAATAATGTGAATTCTGCAGTTATTAGGTACAGTATTTCATAAATGCAAGTTAAACTTAATTTATTTATCATGTTGTTCATATCTGTTATATATGTACTGGTTTCCTGATCTATCAGTTAAAGAGGAAGTGTATTAAAACCTCCCACTGATTGTGGATTTCTCCAAAAGAAATAGATTGTATTATACATATTAAAAATTGATATATCTTCTTAGCAAATTGAAGGGCTCATTATTATGAAATGCCTTTTTCAATGTCTGTCAATGCTTTTTTATATAAGTCTTGTATTAATACAGATAAATGAGCTTTTGGGGGGTTATTTGCATATGATATATCATTTTACTTTTCAATGTTTGAGTTTATGTTTAAAATACATTACTATTAAGTAGTACATAATTGGGTTTTTATTTTTATCTAATATAAACTAATAGCCTCTTTTAAAAATTTTAGCACTTATTCTACTTATATTTGATACAATTAATGATACAATTACTGATAGAGTTAATTTATCTTTCCCATTTTACTCAGTGTTTTCTCCTTGTCCTATATTCTTTGTTTGTCTTCCTTTGGCAGATTCTTTTTCACTGTTATTTCATTTTTTTTCTATTAGCTTAAAAATATTCTTCTTGTTGTTGCTCTAGGAAAAAGGTCAGTAAACTCTCCTGTAAATCTAGATAGTATATTTTAAACTTTCCAGCCAACATAAGAAACTCTCTGTCATACTCTTGTTTTTAGTATTTTTAATAATGATTTGAAGTGTAAAAATGATTTAATAATGATTTGAAGCCCCTACATAAAAATGTCAGGGGCTAGATTTTACTCCTCTTCCCTAAGTTAAAACATCCTTTGTTTGTCAAAACAATGTTAATTGGTACTTTTACCCTACTCTCAGACAATTCCATTTATTCTACTCTGAATGATGAACCATCTTTGTCCTTTGTTTTCATTCTACGTATATTTTAAACTTGCTCCAAACATTTATTCAGCCAATAATCACTTAGATTTAGTGACATATTTAACCATTTTTATTGTTCTTGATACCTTCTTGAATTTCTGATTTTCAACTTGAGATTATTTTTATTCTTGCTAAAGAAATCCCTTAATTGCAGTGGCACCAGTGATCATTCTCTCTTTTCCTGTTTGTCTGATACTGTCTCTTTTCATTCTTCAGGGAACAAGTTTTCTGGATATAGAATTCTGAATTAGCAGTTATTTTCCTTTGACAGTTTAAAGAGATCATTCTAATTTCTTATGCCTTCCATTGTTTTAGTGAGAAGCTGCCAGTGTAACTGATGCAGTTTTGAAAGTAATCATTCTTTTTCCTAAGGCTTCTTTTAAGATTTTATCTTTTACATGTATTAAATCAGTTATATTATAATGTGCCCTTATGTTTTATTTATTTTGTGTGTTTAACCTTTTGTCTTAAAATAATTGAGATTCATAAGTAGTTATTAGAAAATAATGTCAAGGGGCACCTGGGTGGCTCAGTGGGTTAAAGCCTCTGCCTTCAGCTCAGGTCATGATCCCAGGTCCTGGGATCGAGCCCCACATTAGGCTCTCTGCTTGGCGGGGAGCCTGCTTCCCCCTATCTGTCTGCCTGCCTCTCTGCCTACTTGTGATCTCTCTGTCAAATAAATAAATAAATGAATGAAATCTTAAAAAAAAAGAAAGAAAGAAAGAAAGAAAGAAAGGAATGTCAAGAGAGTCCACATAACTTTCTCCCAGTTTTCTACAACGTAACATCTTGCATAACTATGGAACAAATTTCACAACCAAGAAATACACATTCATACAATCCATTCTTCTTACTCAGATTTTACCAATTTTATATGGATTAATTTGCATTTGTGGATATGTGTATATGTTTGTCATATGTCACCACCACTACCACAGTCAAAATACAGAACAGTTCCATGATCACAAGAATCTCGTGTTACCCTTTTATAATTGGACTTACTTCTTTCCACCCTCACACCTCCACCTGTAATCCTTAACATGCGGTAATAGTTAATCTGCTACCAAGTGGTGCAACCACTCTGGAAAATAGTATGGAGGTTCCTCAAAAAGTTAAAAATAGAAATATCCAGCAATTGCACTACTAGACATTTACCCAGAGGATATAAAACTACAGATTCGAAGGGGTACATGCATCCCAGTGTTTACAGCAACATTATCGACAATAGTCAAACTATGGAAAATGTCCAAGTATCCATTGACTGATTAATGGAATAAAGAAGATGTGGCATATATATATATATATATATATATATATATATATATATATATATAAAATACATTACACACATGTGTATTATGTATTATATATTATATACATATGTATGTCTTATATACACATATTATATGTGTATGTGTACACAATGGAGTATTACTCAGCTATCAAAAAGAATGAAATCTAGCCATTTGCAACATCAATGGAACTAGAGTGCATTATGCCAAGTGGGTATTCATCCAAGTTGTTGTGTGTATCAACATTTTATTCAGTTTTATTGTTGAATAGTAGTATTCTATATGTATGTACTCATTCCCTTATTGAGGGGCATTTGTTTAGTTTCCAGTTTCAGACTTTACAAAGAAACTTGCTATGAACATTCTTGTATGGGTTTTTGTGTGAACATAAGTTTTCATTTCTCTGGGATAAATGTGCAAGAGTATTAATTGCTGAGTTGTATGATAACTGTATATTTAATTTTCTAAGAAACTGCCAAATTATTTTCCAAAGTGACTATACTATTTTATATTCCTACCAGCAGTGTATGAGTGATCCAGTTTCTTTACATCCTTATTAACATTTGGCGTTATCATTATTTTATTTTAGCCATACTAGTGTGCAGTGATATCTCATTGTGGTTTGAATTTGCATTTCCATAACGGTTAGTAATGTTGGATGTATTTTCATGAGCCTGTTGACTACTTCCTTCCTCTTCAGTAATGTCTGTTCATATCTCCTGCCCATTTTTTTATTTGGTTATTTGACTTTTTTTTGCTGTTCACTTTTGAGAATTTTTTAATGTATTTTAGATACTAGTCTTTTGACAGATATATTGTTTGCAAATATTTTCTCCCTGTTTGTAACCTGTCTTTTAATCCTCTTAACAGGGTCTTTTGCTAAGTAAAATTTCTTAATTTTGATGAGATCCATTTTATCAATTTTCTTTCATCAGTTGTACTTTCAGTGCCAAGTGTAAGAACTGTTTGTTCTGTTTCTAATTCCCAAAGATAGTGTCCTATTTTGTTCTAAAATAATTTGCAGTCTTATGTTTTTAAATTAAAGTCTGTGATCCATTTTTAGTTAATTTTTGTATAAGATATAAGTTTAGATTGATGTTCAATTTTTGGCCTCCTGATGTCCAGTTGGTCCAGGGTCCTTTGTTAAAAAGGCTATTCTCTCTCCAGTTAGTTACTTTTGTATCTTGTGAAACTCAGTTGGGCCTATTTGCATAATGTAGTTTTATTTTTATTTCTTTTCTTTGGTGATCTTTGTATATATTTATCTGTGGGTTGATTTTTTTTTATCAGTTTTCGAGAAGTTTCAGCCATTATTTCATTTGTCTTTTTCTCATCTTTGTTACTTCAATTACTTGACTGATACATGTCCTCATTTCCATGACTCTTACAATTTCTTTTGTTTTTACCGTCCTTCTGCCTTCCCACACTCTATTTTGAATATTTTCTCCTGAGCTATTTTCCAGCCAGCTCTTTAGTTGTTGCTCTTCTGCTATTAAGCCACCCATTGAATTACCAATTTGAATTATTATGTTTTTAAGTTCTAAAATTTGTTTTGTAAAGTAATTAATTTCCTATTCTCTACTGAATATCTCAATCTTCCATTTATTTTCTTGAACAATTAGTATAGTCATTCTAACTTACATGACTCATTCCCAAAACATCTACAGATTCTGTGTGTCTCTTTGCTCTGTATGAATTTTTTTCTGATTCATTTTTTTCAAGTTGTCTTATTAATACTTCCCTTTTTCTTGTTAGGACTTGAGCTTTCAAACAGATTTTTTTTTTAAAGATTTTGTCTCCCACTTTTAGTTGTCCTTAGGTGAAGGGCTGAGCCAAGTTATCTAGTCTGCCAAGAATATTTGTGGCAGATTTTATTTTCTAAAGATGGCTACAACAATATTTCCCACTCTGTATACTTTTTTAGAAGTGTGATACTTTCCCACTTAAGAGCATAGTCAAATTTCTTTCCTGAATTGGAATGGGTCTGTGACTCGCTTTTAATGAGCAAAATGTGCAAGTGATGCTGTGTGAGTAGGTCATAAAAGGTCTTTCAAATTCTGCCTTCTTAGTTTGGATATTCACCTTCAGGGTCCTACACTGCTGTGTAAGAAGTTCAGCTACCTTGAGCCTATATGTTTAAGGAATCCCTGATATTCAAGATGATAGCCCAAAGGTGAGGTTGAAGCCAAAAACTGGCATCATCCACCACATTTGTGAATAAAAAAGCTTTCAAATTATTCTGACTCCCAGGCACTAAGTTACCCCATTCAGAGAGAATCTAAGACATTATAGAAGGAAGACAAACCATCACCACACTGCCAATTCCAGTTCCTGACCTAGAGAAACTGAGCGTAGTAGGTGTCACGAAGTTTATAGTGGTTTGTTGCACAGCAATAACTGGAAAAGTTACCATCCCTAATAAGGGCTCCGTACGGTGTTTCTTTGATAATTCTGTCATTTGAAACAGGGAACTGCTCCTCTCAGTCTTATCCCTAACTGAGTTTGTAACTTCTGAAAGGATGAGCATAAGGTATCTATTGACTTATTTAACTCCTAAGATTGATTCAGAATAACTACATTATTATCCTTATCTCACAAGGCAAGAAAAACAAAAGAATCTAACACTTCTTTAGTATTCAGCAAGTACTGAAGACTACAAAGTAGTTGTTTTTGCTCTCTTACCACCCACATTGGTGGTCACCACCCAGTGTCGGCAATTAACTATAGAACTTTAACAAAACCCTTTCTTTTTCACTTTATTTTTTAATAATTGTTTGCCTAGAGGGGTTAAGTAATTTATAGTTCCCAATTGTGTGTGTGTGTGAGTGTGTGTATGTTGTGTGTGTGTGTGTATGTGTGTGTGTGTATAATTTACCTCTTCGTATGTTGGGGGATTTAAGTAGGACAAAAGAGCCTACATTATCTAGTATGTTGAAAGTACTCAAAGTGTTGGTATACTAATTGAATCTTAATCTAAAATAATTAATACAGTGTCTGCAAGTTAAGAAAATAACTTCCAAATTTGATTTAAAGTTATCAGTTGTATTATTTTTCTTTGTAATGATATAAGTCCATATTAATTATTTGAGTATTTTGAGCTTTCTAAGCAGTGACATGAGATTTTTGGGTCACATAGTGCAACAATGAGAGAGTAGTCACTGTGGGGAATATTATAAAGGGAAGTAATAAAAGCTCTTGTCAACATTAAAACTTACTGTGCTTACTATTTATAGGCAAGTAAGACTAATCATGCTTTGTGATTTAGTACAAAACCCCTACCCACTGTGAAATCTATGTAAGTGCAGACTGACCCTAAAAATAGTGAGAAATATTTTATGTGGTACAATCATAAGAAAAACATTTTTGTTAAAACCATCTTTTATAGTGTCATTATATTCTGTGGGCGACAGGAATAAGCATCTCAAAAGTTATATTTAGTTAATGATGTGACTGGTAATGTTTGAGGATTAAACAGATCTAAATTAGTATGGGGAAGAAAAGGCTTATAGGGGTTGAGGAGCGGAGGGAGGAAAGTGAAGGTGTAGCTTGCTTAGGAAAAGAATAGCAAATTAAAAACTATCTTACAGCATATGAAGATTTATTATATAGAAAATAGTGGCCAGCTGTTCTCCATCTCTAATGAGATATACCTCAGGAAATTGGCTTAAATTGCATTAAGAGGATTTAGGTTCCATACAAGAAAGTGTGAGACTTGAGAGTAGAGGGAGATGTATGGTTCCTTAGGGGAATGTGGTCACTCCACTCTTAGAGGAAGGTTCTGAATCTCAAAAAAACCCATGATCCCCCTGATTTTACAAAATTCCTCTTTGGGGGCTTCTCAGAACATACACATAGAGGGTGGTCTCCTAAACAAATACTTTGTGATAAAGGCTATGCCAAAACCACCTCCAGGCCAAAGAAAGGATTTCCTGAGAGGATGATTAACGACAGTTTGGGCAACTTAAGGAAGTTCTCGTATCCCTTTTACAGTAGACTTTTAAGAACAGAATATTTTTTTCTGTCTGAACTGATTTACTCAACCTTCCTTAGAGAAACATCAATCACTGCGATGAGGACAGTCTTCTCACTCAATTTTATGTAGAAATTTTTACCATCATTGTACCTTGCAAAAACTAAGGTTCAGTGACTTGACAATATTCAACTTTTGTGCTGTGGAGCCAATACTCAGCTCCAAGAACTGAGGTATCCAGGGCTAAAACCACACTGTATATCAAACTGCAGGCCTCGTCTTGGTAACAAAGGGTCAGGTAAAAATCAATACAGAGTAAATATTCGGTTGGGATGCATCAAAGAAACTGACTTCATAAATAATCCAGTCAATTCTGTCAGAAGTCAGTAGATAATAGTTCTGGTCTCTAGGATAGTAAACAACATTAATTCATTTTTTTTTCATTTATTTAGCAAATATTTGAGGGCATCTATTTTATATGGGTTCCACCTTTAGGTGCTGGGACCACAGCAGAGACCAAAGCAGATAAGGTTCTTTTTTTTTTTTTTAAGATTTATTTATTTATTTGAAAGAGAGAGAGAATGAGAGGAGAGAAGTCAGCAGAAGACTCCCTGCTGAGCAGGGAGCCTGATGTGGGATTCAATCCTGGGACTCCAGGATCATGACCTGAGCCGAAGTCAGTTGCTTAACCAACTGAGCCACCCAGGCGCTCAAGGTTCTTGCCTGCATAGTGTTCATACTCCAGAAAGTGTAAACACATAATGAAAAGTAATAATAATTGCTGTCAACATTTACTGGGTGCTTATATGTACCAGACATATCCTAAGAATGTGTTATCTTCGTATCAACCTAGTAAGTGAGTTACTGTTGTTACAAATATAGCAGAGAAGGAAAATGCATCATAGGGAAGTTAAATAACTTGGTTTAGGTAAGACAACTACAAGCAGTAAAAATAAGCTCCCTAAGTCCAGAGTCCATGTTTTTAATTATTTCTTCCAATAATTTCAGTAGATCTGGAGTGGTAAAATTTTCTCAATATTCAACTGCCACCTTTCTCTCCAGACAAAAAAGGAGGAAGGGAAGGGAAGGGAGAGAGAGGGCGGGTGGTAGGGATCAAGGAAGGAAAGAGAGGGAGGGAGGAAGAAGGGGGGGAACAGAAAACAGAGAGAAAAGAAAGAAAGAAAGTAAGAAAGAAATGTTGATTTAACAGGGCATAAAGGAAAGAAAGAAAACTAATACTTTGGAAAAGTAGAAGGTGAAGCTACTGTATATAATAGAAGAAAAAATCATTCAAACATTTTTGAAGGATAATCTGGTAATACATATAAAGAATCACAAAATGTTATTTTAGAGCTAACTATTAAATTTTGAGTTTTTTCCATGAAAATAATAAAGTTTCTGTAAAAGTGTTCAGTATATACTTTTGTTACAATAATTCAACAGAAGTTACTTTAATATCCAACAAAATGGCATCAGTTAAATATATCTTGGTACAAACTCAAGGAAATAACGAGCAGCACTAAAAATGATAATTGCATAACTATGTAGCACATAAAGCTAAGTTAAAATTAAGATATGAATATTTATGTTTAAAAAATATATATGCTTAAAATATACATATTTCCATATATATATATATATATGCTAGAAAGAAATCACAAAATTTATAAAGATTGTTTAAGGTAGTAGAATAAGAATGATTATTTTTTTCCTTGTCTCTAAAAGGTTTGTAAAAATATTATATATTTTTTTCAGTTCAAAACCCCAATTATGGGGCACCTGGGTGGCTCAGTGGGTTAAGCCGCTGCCTTCGGCTCAGGTCATGATCTCAGGGTCCTGGGATCGAGTCCCGCATCGGGCTCTCTGCTCAGCAGGGAGCCTGCTTCCTCCTCTCTCTCTGCCTGCCTCTCTGCCTACTTGTGATCTCTCTCTGTCAAATAAATAAATAAATCTTTAAAAAAAAAAAAAAAACCCCAATTATGATCATTGTTTCCTTTATACATAATAAGAGGTTTTGAGCTAGTAGTTGGAAAGAAGTCTTTCTAAAGAGTGATTTCTCTTGGAGATGTAGCTAAAAGCCTGGTTTTGTTAAGTCACGGATACTTATGCAGAGAATAGATTTCTTCCTGAAAGAAAGAGAGAGAGAGAGGAAGGAGGAAGAAGAGGGAGAGGAGGAAGAGAGGAAGGAAGGAAAGAAAAAAGAAAACTCAATATTCATCCAACTTTTGTGTTTTCTAAGAAGTGATTTAACCCAGGAATAATGCTTGTGAGATAACTTCCTTATAACAACTACAGAACTCTTATCAATTTTGAGAAGTTATATACCAACTAAAAATCCTTTAAAATGTGCTCCCTGCAGCACACAGAGAAATACCACTTCATGTCTTTCCTCTTTCTAAGTAGGTGACAATTATTAGATTCTTATGATGTGATAGAGAATGTGATCATTAAAAAAAAAAAAAACCTAACCATCTACCATATGCCTAACTTTACAGATTATCAAGTCTTCAAATATGAATGCAACTCACGCTCATATTATTAATGATAAAACTGAAGCCCTGGATATTGACTTTCTTAAAGTCACACACCTGGTAGGTTACAGAATCAGAATTCCTATATCAGTTTAGAAACTAAATCCAGTATTCCATAAAATAAAAATAGGAAATGATTAAAATAGAGGGTATAATTTTCAACAGTAACTGAAAACCTGCTATGCATCATTCATGGAATTCAGGAGCTGAAAATATGTAGCATTTTTCCCTTATGTTGTATCAACAAGTTAAATTACATAATATAGGAGCCCTTTTAAAGAACTAAAGCTGTATAAAAGAAAATGAACTTATCATGGCATTTATAGACCCAATAAAATGGTTCCTATGCCAAGAAAAGGAGATGAAACATTCAATCAAAATATTATTATAATAGTAAAATATCTATAAGTTTTATACCCATGAAGTTATCACCTTTAAATAAAAATTAATGCTTTTATAGAAGAAAAAAATGTGTTTTGGCATAAACATGTTTGTTAACTTAGGCTGAAGTTTAGTCGGAAATATTATTATGGACAAACAACTATTAGTGAACTATTAGTCAAATTTTAATTAAATTAATGTTAAATAAGTGCTCATTAATATCTGCTGTTTTCTTCCATTTTATAGGACATAGAGTATTTTGTGAATATTTAAGTATTTGTAATTATTTGTTTAGCTTCTGTTTTCTTCACTAGCCAAGAAAATTTGAAGGAGCAAGAGCTATATTTTATTCACTGATGTCCCCATTCTAAGAGTGGATACTTCATACACTCAATAAATTTTTCCTGATCAGTTGAAATAGGTACATAATAGAAAAAAAAAAGACATATCTTGTTTTTTCACCCTGAATTTTGATTGGCTATTTACTCATTTATCTCCGTAATCACATTAAAATTTTCTCAAGGGCATTGAACAGTTTTTGTTCATATTTGTCCTAGAACACATAACAATGAATGACATATGAGTACTCAATAAATATCTACAGAAAAAAACTGAACTGGGTGAGAAAAAAATGGTGAGTTACACAGGAAAGAACATCTGTAGAAGGAGCAATAAAACCCAGTTCTGTGAATAGACAGTGGAAATGAGAGAGAGATAGAAGAGCCAAAGCGGACACAGTTTTCTGAAGATACCATATCTTCCTTCCAGATGCCAGCACTTTGGAGACACTGTAAAGCAAAAAATAGAATATTTAAGTCAAAAACAAAAAAGGACATGAAAATAGTTATTACAAGAAATAGACATTATGTGATATGATAGGAAGACCTTCATGAAGAAGAAAGATTTAGAAATTTATTAATTTAGATATAATAAGTAATCTGAGAGGCTACAGTTATGGTAGACATAGAGTTATGGTAATATCTCTCCAGGACTTCTGAAATACTACTTCATAGAATGTCTCATGTAGCTTGCCCATTAAACCACTACGATTAAGATAGTTCACAAATTTTAACATTGAAGAAGCCAAAATACATTCACTACCTACCATTGATATTTGTGGAGAGAGGAAGAACAAAAACAAAAACAAAAAACAAACCTTGAGAGCATATATACCATTTGAAGGGTTTTGGAATATGGTAAACATTGGTCTGTGAAATTGAGCTACCTAGCTGAGAGTTAATCAGATTAGCTCAGTGACAAAATCTGTGATTTTCTTCATCATAAAGAAGTCATCATAAAACTTTCATCATTAAAAAAAAAACAAACCTATTTTTTATTTATTTATTTTTAGAGAGAGAGTGTGCATGAGCAGAGGGAGAGTCAGAGGAAGAGGAGAGAGAGAATCAGAAGTAGACACCCCATTGCTTTATATTAAGACTTGATTCTAGGGTGCCTGGGTGGCTCAGTTGATTAAGCGGCTGCCTTTGGCTCAGGTCATGATCCTGGAGTCCCATGACTGAGTCCCAGGATCAAGTTACATCAGACTCCCTGCTCAGCAAGGAGTCTGCTTCTCCCTCTGACCCTCCCCGCTCTCATGGTCTCTGTCTCTCATTCTCACTCTCTCTCTCAAATAAATAAACAAAATCTTAAAAATAAAATAAAAAGACTTAATTCTATCCTCCAACATTTTAGGCTATTAACAGGAGGTCTTAAAAGTTCTCATCACAAGAACAGTTATAACTGCGAGATGATGAATATTAACTACACATACTGTGGTGATCATTTTGCAATATAGACATTTATCAAATCATCATATTGTAACCCTAAACTAATACAATGGATGTCAGTAATATTTCAATAAAACTGGGAGAACAGTAACTCTAGTTTTAGTAAAAGAAAACCTTTACAAACCCAAAACAAGGCAAATCTTATATTAAAAACAAAAATTAATATATGGCAGACATTTTTTCTACTATTATTGCATTTAGTTCCCAGAAAAACTTAGGGAAATAGATATTATTTCCATCTTACAAATGAAGAGCATGAGCTACAGCATCATTACATAGGAAATAATAAGCAGCACTAAGATTTGTGCCAGGTCTGCCCAAATCCAAGGTTAAGGTTCTTTGCACCACCACACCAATTTTTCTCATCTGCCATTTCATAATCTCCATTATTAGAGAGCTCTTCTAACAGGGACAGTTGCAAAAAAATAAAAGGATTGACCAACTGGAATTAAGTTGAGCATAGTATTAGCTTAGTATTAACTTAACACTAATACTTAGTTACCTAGTATACTAAGTATTAACTTAGCATTTTTGACATCTGGTTATGAGTTCATGCCTTGGGAAGTGATTGATTATATTTACCCCCAAATATCAAGGACCTATAATTGAATTGATTTAAACCCTCACATGACCACGATTTGAAACTCAGAATTTAGGAAATTTGCAAATGAGAGCTTTATTAAAGCTTGTTGTCAGGAGCCATTAACAAGCTATTAACAATATTCACATGAAGAATCTCAGCTGTCTTTATTCCCCCTTGGATGGCATTGCATATTACCCATGTAGGAATACTGAGTTTGGGAGCTCTCAGGGACTGGCAGTAAGTGGAATGAAAAGGTTTTCTCAACCATGATATTGAATGTGCCAAGACAATATCACGAACTTATAGAAAGAGAGAGAATTTATTTTTAGCATTCAAGTTTCCCCTTTAAAATTAGCTCCAACTTCCCAAATCGAGACTTACTCAGTTTCATTTGAATCATGGGGCATGGAATAGCAAGAAACCCCTATGATAATCAACCTAGTACTCTGTTTCCCTACCTGAGTTGTTGAAAACACTTCCAGAATTGAATAAAGGAATTAATTATGGTCATTTTTCCTATTACACCTTCTCTTGGATCAGAAGATCCTTGAAAAATGGAAAATGTAGTCAGAGGAAGTCCAAGATGGCCCCTCCAAGGTTTGTAAGAGGCATTATATGTAGTGGGCAAAACAGATTCTAGAGCAGGCTGTGTTCAGTTCCCAGCTTTATCATTTACCTGTTATGTGACAGAAGGCAAGTTATTTGATCTCTCTGTGACTCAATTTCCTTACCTGTAAAGTGGAATAATTATTCTTACTTTACTGTTGTGAGAAATGGTTGCATTAATACAAGTAGAGCATGAAGAGCATCTACACACAAGCACTTCAAACTTGTTAACTATTATTGGGGCTCTTGGGTGGCTCAGTCAGTTAAACGACCAGCTCTTGGTTTCAACTCAGGTCGTGATCTCAGGGCTGTGATCTCAGGCTCATGAGATAGAGCCCCAAGTTGGGCTCTGTGCTCATTGTGTAGTTTGCTTAAGACTTTCTCCTCTCTCTCTGTCTCCCTCTGCCCCTCCCCTTCCATTTTTTCTCTCTCTTTCTCAAATAAATGAATCTTTAAAAAAATAAAAAATAAAACTAAATCATTAGTTATTATTACCTAGAGAAAGAGACTTTTCAGCTTTTGTGTTCCCTCCAACTCTTTCCAGTCAGAATCTTATGAAAGATTGAGGATGTTAATATCTATGTGGTGCTACTAATTCAAAATTTCATGAAGGACTATATCCAAAAGACAAATTGATAAAGTTAAGTGGAGGCCAAGATGATCTGGCAATAGGAGGTTTGGGTTTTAGCCCTGACATTAAGACTTGTTTGACATTGCAGAATCTCTTGGGCTGTCCCTTCTCATTAGTTAATTAATAGTTTGGACTAGGTCAGCATACCCCAAAGCTTGTGCTACAAGAAATTTAAACTGATGATAACATTCTTTAGAAATATTTTCATATGTGCTTTCAAAGCCTATAAATCTGCAGTGCATACCCTGCAACCCACTGAGTCAATGTCATCGGTCTCCCTTCAGGGTGAAAGCTAACTACCTTGAACTAAGTGATCCTTCTTTAGATTTGAGTCACAGCTGACTTCATTATTTTTTCTAAAGCTGTCTCTAGACAAGACTGTAGAAACTGAAGATTTGTTGAAAGAAAAATAAAAAAGGATTCTTAAAATTCTGAGCTAATTTTACATATAAAAACACCAATAAGAAAGTCCCTTATGGCTGGTGGAGGGAGAGAAATGGGGGGTATTCAAATAGGAGAAGCAAGAAAAGGGATGCATATGTCAAGGAATCCACATAGTTTGGGGAGTGAGAATAGACTGCAAGCTTTGTTAGGTAGTCGCAGAGAAAGTCAAAACCTTCCCTGACGTACCAAATGGGCATGAAGCCTCAAAGTAGACAATAGCAAAAACAGTAGGTAGGCACACACAAGTCCTAAGTTTATACTCCTCAACTATCTTCAGCTCTGATCTAGGGTGAAAAGGCTCCAGAATTTGCCACAAGGTGGGTAGGATAGGGAATCTGTGGAAAGTAGCTACATAAAGAACCAGTGATCATTCAGAGAATGACATGACAAAGAATGATAGAGTGAAGGGAAGATTCCTTAAGTATGGAAAAGACAGCCATGGCCAGGAACTGAAAACAGGGCATTTCAATAGAAATGAGTATGTACCACTAGTAAGAGCTGAGGTGGAGTCAAGTAGCAAAAAAAGGCCAAAAGCCCAACTTTGACTTAATAATAAACTCAAAGGTCACCAGCCGCGTTTTAACAAACTCCAGTGCAAGGAACCAATGGGTCAACGGGCCAGACCAGTCATCCCATAGGAGAGTCTGGCAAGAGTCCAGAAGAAAGAACACAGACCCTGTTGTCAAGACGTAACATAAGCAAGCCTGTCTTTACCCATAGAGCCAAGTGTCAATTTGAGAAGATGAGGGAGATAATGTAACTCATTGAGGCTTTCACCCAGAGAGACAGACTTCTCAAAAGAGACTGTTTGAACTTGAAAACTCTGAGGTGTTTTTGATTGGCAGTTAGTTTACCCACACTCATACACTCCCTCACTCTGTGAACATATACCTTAGTCACACCATCCACTCAGCAGTGTGGGAGCTCGCAAAGGCCATTAGATTGATCACAGAAACTGAAGGAGCTAATTATTGTGTGACTATGTCTGCTACTGTAGAACACATTAATCTAACATGATGTCCTAGTAAAAAGAAATTTCCATATTCAGATATATTCTGAAGACAGTGCATAAAATATCCTCCTTGTCCACAGATTCATCTTTTGGATTAGCATACTAAAGACTCCGAGATGGCCTACACCTCGGAAATCTGTTCAAATGCTTTTGACTCCTGGTATGGTTTTGTTTAACACTATTTTCTCAGCTATTACTTCTCCCCACAGATGTCTCCTCCAACATGTGGGAATAAGTATACATATTTCATGGTGTAAGGACTGGTTTAGGAATGGGCCTATAATCAAGTTGGGTCAATCAAATCCTTCAGTAGCATCTTCTATCTCAAGCTGGTGACAAAGAGCCTTTCATGGGTCTAAACCAGCCCTTTGGTGGTTGTAAACACCAAGAATATCGATTTAGCCATGGTGTACATGCTGTCCTGAAGCAACATACAGAAAGAAGCAAAGACCAGAGAGACAGAAAAAGGAAGTGAACCAAGGATTTTGAACCTGGTACTCTCTCCCCTTCCTGGTTACAATACTGTGAGTCAGAGTTACTCCCACTTTCAAATACAGGATCCAAATCAATAATAAGCCACTTAGGTTTTTGTGGTTTAGAGGTTTTAAAAAAAATGTAAACAAATCAAGGTATAACTTTTAGAAATGCTGATTTCAATTATATGATGTCTAATTTTTTTTAAAATTTCTGTTATAGGACCAACAGCCTGTACAAGCACAGGAAACTGATTTTATATCCAAAGTGAGAAATCCCCCCCCCCTTGCCAGAGGAAGACATAGTGCTATTTGTCTTTAAAATGCTTTATTAATGAGAAATTTGAATCCAGACATTTTTAAGTCTCCATCAGTGTCCTCCATTACTTCATCATTAATGGAAATGGCAAAATACTCACTAAAAATTACTTCCAGAACACGAAATTGATATTATACTATTTAAATGGATGTCATACAAAAATAATTTGCTTTAATCATAGCATAACCCATTGCTATGATGCCATATTCATTGTGAACCTTAGGGATTTCTTCATTTAGAGTAGAATGAATTTTGACTGGGCATAAGTGCTTTTTGTAAAAGAATAAATTCACAAAACCCAATATGTTGAAAATACAACCAGGTGTGAGTGGCTGTAAAAAATAAATTATGCCAAGATACATTGCCCAGCTGTGTTTCAGAGTTTCAAGAGATCTTAAGATATATTCAGGCATTAGGGACTCAATAATACTCAAATTATATTTTCTTATGTCTTTTGTGCCTAATTTAAAACCTATTTATAAGAGAATTAAAGACATAGCATTTTCTGGCTATGTATATTTAATTTACTGAAGAATGTTGCTTAGCTAAATTTTTACATGATAGTCATGTAGCTTTTGATATGAGATGGATTTTTTTTCAAAAGTAACTTATTTTAACCATTAAAAAATGTAAAAAATGAACATCAGAAATTTAAATTCCATTCTTATGGATACATAGTTTAGTGGAAAGGCCTAAACTGGGGAGTTTGATAAAACAGGGTTCAAATAGCATGCCAGTTGCGGTGGGGGGTTTATGTCACGTTAGAGAACTTCTTAAAAATCTCATTAGCTGATTAGTAAAATGGGTATGACAAGACTGTCAAGAATAATAAATGATATTATAAGAGAAACTGCCTAATTCAAACCAAGCCCTCTTGTCTCTACGTTCTACTATAGAAGTAGAAATAATGGTAATGCAAGCTTTGTGTTCTCAGGACAGTTTTACTTCTCAAATTCTGATTATTTTAATGTAGTATTTAAATTAACCTCACCACAATTATGGATTCCAAAACATTTAGGTGACTCTATAAAATCACAGATGTACAGCTAGCAAATTCAGCAAATATTCAATGAGAATTTGTTGGGTTCTAATGCAAGTGATTCATTAAAAATGAGAAAAAAAAATCTATGTATTGAGGTTTCCTCATGTTCCAGAGATAAACTAAGAAATAATCAGAATATGAAACAAATTGACTTAAGTGGCTATGGAAGAATGTGGATCCTCCTTCTTTTTAATAAAATCTGTAAGGGGGTTGATATTATCTGTTCCAAAAAGAAGATTCTGATAGAAATATAAATCCAGCCACAAATGTGAGCTGCATGTGTTATTTTAAATTTTCTGAGAAGCCACATTTTTAAAAGGGAAATGTAATCTTAACACAATTTCCTAATAATGTTAAATAACATAATATTACAATAGCAACCTGATAGATTTAAAAACTTATTTTATTAGGCAATTCACATAAAAATTACTAATGAGGCATTTTGTTTCAAGAAGAAGCTAAGTCTTCAAAATCTGATACTGTATTTTGCAGCTATAGCCCATTTCAATTTAGACTAGTCACATTTCAAGTGACTGATAGAAACATAACCTTTAATAGCTGCAGTGTTGGACATCACAGCTCAGAGAATAGGTATGTCTTCTTATCACAGCCAAGTGAATGCTCCCATCCAGAAATCCCAATCCTGGGAAAGTAGTACAAAAGCCTTAGTAAATGAGAATTTCTTCACATTGATTGTGGTCGAGTTGAGTCCAAATGCATGGAGTAAGATATCCTTTGGTAGCAACTGTCCACTAACAACAGAGCCAGTCACTGTGTCCTAGGTAAATCACTCTTATAACATAATATTCAGCAATTCTCAGTAATTCCTTAATATTTATGTGATTTCCATAACACCATACTAATAAACTTATTTTCTGCCTATATGAAGCAGAATTGTTTGTTTTGCTTGCACCTGGGAACCCTAACTAATACAGAGATATTTTGGAATAACAAAGTAGAGAATTGAAAGAGAATTGAAAAGGAAAATAAGACCTCTGTAAAGTTTTGGAGATAGTGTCATAGATAAAACGTGAGATGAGTATAACCCTTAAGGATAGACCAGACTTAAAAAGGCAGATATGAAGTAAAATTGCTTACTTTGCTCCCTTGCTCATATGTGTTTCTCTTTTGGGAGAAAGAGGAATGAGGGAGGCTCGGTGCTGCACAGTGGGTTCAGAGGTGGGGAGAGAGGAGGAATTGCTCAAGAAGGCAGACAAAGAGGAAAATGAAGCAAGGTCATGTCAGTGTGTTGTGTTCCATTCTCTGGTTGATAAAAGTCTAGAAAGGTGTGAGGCCATATAGACTACACAACCCAGTGCCACAGAGTAAACATCCATCTAACTTTGTTAAAGTAAGTGAGAATAAATATATACTGTCTTTAAACTTTAATGCTTCTCTCGTGTTTTAGCTCGAAAATGGACCCATCTAGGAATATCAGACTTTGGGACTGGTTGATGTAATTTGAAAAGGGCTTAACTAAGGAAAATTCACAAAGATCAAATTTTCCCTTGTTTTCTAGGTGGAGCGAGATTTTTGGCAATTTCAAGGCTAAAGAGTTAAAAATGTTTAGCTATTATTCTGCAGCACTAATATATTTATCACTATTAGAAAATTAGAGAAATCAATTGGGCTGACATTCATTTTTGGGACTTGGAATGTTAAGATTCGTAGCTGCTAATCTTCTAAGGTTTCATTTTGTTATGGGCTGAACGTGTCATTTTAAAATACATATTTTGAAGTCCCATACCTACACTGGATAGAGAAAGATCCTCGCATTTCCATAATAAGACTACAAAGGAAGAGTAAGTAGAAGTGGAAACAGTTAACTAATACAACTGGCTTTACTGGGAGACTCAGTGTCAAGATTAGAGAACTACGTACGGCAGAGCAGGAGGGGGGCAAAGGAGAGGTGTGCCAGTGAGAAGAATTATTTTCACATACTTTATAGTTACCCTAAGAGATGAGAGAGAATTGCATTAAAACTTCAACCATAAACACATGACTATAATTATCATGACTTGTAAAGGCAGAAAGTGGAGCTTTAGCTGGCCTGTTAAAATATAGTTAATTTATGATACAGCATAAATATATGCTCTGTGAGGATTGTTCAACAAGAGTGGGTGACCTCTATGTTACAGCCAAATCAAGATTAAAAATTTGGTATAATTATTGTTACTATACTCGTTTCCTAATATCATTGTTCCAAAATATACAAAGGTGATGCAAATGAGAAAGTTTATAAATAAGAATACAGCAATGGGCCTGTGGAAAGGCCTGGAATATTTTAAAATTGGTGTAAACATTATGAACTTAAAAATCTGTCATTTTATTAGGGAATTAAAAAATACATTTGGGCTATTTAATTCTGGACAAGAATAGTCTTTTTATTTTCCAATATTCAATAACAACATAGCATCTCTAGTATGACAAACATTTTACACAAATGAAAACACAATGTAATGATATTATACACTTTAAGCAAAGCAGAGGGAATATAAAAATAAAGAGAACTGATGAGGTGAGAGAGAAGAGAGAAGAAAGAGGAGATCCCCTTTTTGGAAAAAAAAAAAAAAAAAAAAAAACATGAGATCATAATATCATTATATTCCTTTGATACTAACCCAGAGTGAGAAGAAGCAATGCAGTATCCCCATCTGTATATTATCCATCTTGTAAAATGTTTCTATTTTTTTAATGATTCTCAGCAGTTCAGGAAGGTATACAGATACTGATTTCCATCGGGGAGGATACTATAAAACTAAATGGTGCACAGGACAAGTTATATAATTTGCAAAGGCCAGGGGAAAATAAAAATCCTGGACCCCTTATTAAAAATGATTAAGAATTTCAGGATGGAAAATAGCTGAACATTAAATGAAGTGTGAGGCCTTTCCCTGATGGGCCCTGTGCAAGGGCACAGGTCATGCCCTGCAGAAGCCAGCCTTGATGATAAGTTCAGGAGTATGACTCATTAGAGATCAGCCATCCATGAATCTCGTTGAGATCATTATGTGTATCTTAGGGTAAGTTCTCCTAAGATATTTTTATACGGTGATAAGGATAGCTGTTTAATTCCAGGTCATGGTGTTTCAAGGGACATAATAAAAACCCTGTCACTATGCATAAGCAGGGCCTTCTAGAGAAATGTAACCCACGAGGGCCCTTTTTCTGGCTCTGAAGGGAGTTGGCTAATGAACGTGGGCTTGATCCATTTTCCCTCGTTATTGAAGCACAACACCATTATCCTCTAGAGAGCCTCAATAGGGGTCTTCTCCTCCCTCATTACAGAATTGTCTTTCTCCCAAAATTCAACAAGTATTTGATTGAATTTTATGGAACTTACTGCCAGTCATTTAATTAAATACTTAAATTCATTCTGTGTTGTGTTCCCTAATGTTCCTAACTGCTGCAAATTACCCTACTTTTAAAATCATCATTATTTTCTGAAAGCATCTAAATAAAGACTAGCCATCAAAATTGCTACTAAGGATATTAAGAAAAACCTTCTAAACAGAGTAATACATTACTCAGTGCATGGAAGTGAGATTTCATTTCAAAATTGTGATCACATAAAAGAAATCTGTCTCATCAAGTCTCATTCCCTATTCTTAAAATGTGGAGACATCCTTTAAGTTAAAGAAGCTTTAAAGAAGCGAGTTTTGCCCAAATGCTGATGGGAACAATATAGAAATAAATTACAAGAGAATTTTCTCAATGCTGAATGAAACAAATATTAGAAGGAAATATATCTAAATATTATCTCTGTTTGGATCTGGGTGGTAGTAAAATGACTATTTTCTTCTCCCTTCTTTTTCTAATTTCCTTGTATCCCAGAAATTATTTCTTTTTTTTTTTTTTTTTTTAATTTTTAATTTTTTATAAACATATATTTTTATCCCCAGGGGTACAGGTCTGTGAATCACCAGGTTTACACACTTCACAGCACTCACTAAATCACATACCCTCCCCAATGTCCATAATCCCACCCCCTTCTCCCAAACCCCCTCCCCCCGGCAACCCTCAGTTTGTTTTGTGAGATTAAGAGTCACTTATGGTTTGTCTCCCTCCCAATCCCATCTTGTTTCATTTATTCTTCTTCTACCCACTTAAGCCTCCATGTTGCATCACCACTTCCTCATATCAGGGAGATCATATGATAGTTGTCTTTCTCTGCTTGACTTATTTCGCTAAGCATGATACGCTCTAGTTCCATCCATGTTGTTGCAAATGGCAAGATTTCATTTCTTTTGATGGCTGCATAGTACTCCATTGTGTATATATACCACATCTTCTTGATCCATTCATCTGTTGATGGACATCTAGGTTCTTTCCATAGTTTGGCTATTGTGGACATTGCTGCTATAAACATTCGGGTGCATGTGTCCCTTTGGATCACTACATTTGTATCTTTAGGGTAAATACCCAATAGTGCAATTGCTGGGTCATAGGGCAGTTCTATTTTCAACATTTTGAGGAACCTCCATGCTGTTTTCCAGAGTGGCTGCACCAGCTTGCATTCCCACCAACAGTGTAGGAGGGTTCCCCTTTCTCCGCATCCTCGCCAGCATCTGTCATTTCCTGACTTGTTGATTTTAGCCATTCTGACTGGTGTGAGGTGATATCTCATTGTGGTTTTGATTTGTATTTCCCTGATGCCGAGTGATATGGAGCACTTTTTCATGTGTCTGTTCGCCATCTGGATGTCTTCTTTGCAGAAATGTCTGTTCATGTCTTCTGCCCATTTCTTGATTGGATTATTTGTTCTTTGGGTGTTGAGTTTGCTAAGTTCTTTATAGATTCTGGACACTAGTCCTTTATCTGATATGTCGTTTGCAAATATCTTCTCCCATTCTGTCAGTTGTCTTTTGATTTTGTTAACTGTTTCCTTTGCTGTGCAAAAGCTTTTGATCTTGATGAAATCCCAGTAGTTCATTTTTTCCCTTGCTTCCCTTGCCTTTTGCGTTGTTCCTAGGAAGATGTTGCTGCGGCAGAGGTCGAAGAGGTTGCTGCCCGTGTTCTCCTCAAGGATTTTGATGGATTCCTTTCGTACATTGAGGTCCTTCATCCATTTTGAGTCTATTTTTGTGTGTGGTGTAAGGAAATGGTCCAATTTCATTTTTCTGCATGTGGCTGTCCAATTTTCCCAGCACCATTTATTGAAAAGGCTGTCTTTTTTCCATTGGACATTCTTTCCTGCTTTGTCGAAGATTAGTTGACCATAGATTTGAGGGTCTATTTCTGGGCTCTCTATTCTGCTCCATTGATCTATGTGTCTGTTTTTGTGCCAGTACCATGCTGTCTTGATGATGACAGCTTTGTAATAGAGCTTGAAGTCCGGAATTGTGATGCCACCAACGTTGGCTTTCTTTTTCAATATCCCTTTGGCTATTCGAGGTCTTTTCTGGTTCCATATAAATTTTAGAATTATTTGTTCCATTTCTTTGAAAAAGATGGATGGTACTTTGATAGGAATTGCATTAAATGTGTAGATTGCTTTAGGTAGCATGGACATTTTCACAATATTTATTCTTCCAATCCAGGAGCATGGAACATTTTTCCATTTCTTTGTGTCTTCCTCAATTTCTTTCATGAGTACTTTATAGTTTTCTGAGTATAGATTCTGTGTCTCTTTGGTTAGGTTTATTCCTAGGTATCTTATGGTTTTGGATGCAATTGTAAATGGGATTGACTCCTTGATATCTCTTTCTTCTGTCTTGCTGTTGGTGTAGAGAAATGCAACTGATTTCTGTGCATTGATTTTATATCCTGACACTTTACTGAATTCCTGTATAAGTTCTAGCAGTTTTGGAGTGGAGTCTTTTGGGTTTTCCACATATAGTATCATATCATCTGCGAAGAGTGATAATTTGACTTCTTCTTTGCCGATTTGGATGCCTTTAATTTCCTTTTGTTGTCTGATTGCTGAGGCTAGGACCTCTAGTACGATGTTGAATAGCAGTGGTGATAATGGACATCCCTGCCGTGTTCCTGACCTTAGCGGAAAAGCTTTCAGTTTTTCTCCATTGAGAATGATATTTGCGGTGGGTTTTTCATAGATGGCTTTGATGATATTGAGGTATGTGCCCTCTATCCCTACACTTTGAAGAGTTTTGATCAGGAAGGGATGTTGTACTTTGTCAAATGCTTTTTCAGCATCTATTGAGAGTATCATATGGTTCTTGTTCTTTCTTTTATTGATGTGTTGTATCACATTGACTGATTTGCGGATGTTGAACCAACCTTGCAGCCCTGGAATAAATCCCACTTGGTCGTGGTGAATAATCTTTTTAATGTACTGTTGAATCCTATTGGCTAGTATTTTGTTGAGTATTTTCGCATCTGTGTTCATCAAGGATATCGGTCTATAGCTCTCTTTTTTGGTGAGATCCTTGTCTGGTTTTGGGATCAAGGTGATGCTGGCCTCATAAAATGAGTTTGGAAGTTTTCCTTCCATTTCTATTTTTTGGAACAGTTTCAGGAGAATAGGAATTAGTTCTTCTTTAAATGTTTGGTAGAATTCCCCCGGGAAGCCGTCTGGCCCTGGGCTTTTGTTTGTTTGGAGATTTTTAATGACTGTTTCAATCTCCTTACTGGTTATGGGTCTGTTCAGGCTTTCTATTTCTTCCTGGTTCAGTTGTGGTAGTTTATCTGTTTCTAGGAATGCATCCATTTCTTCCAGATTGTCAAATTTATTGCCATAGAGTTGCTCATAGTATGTTCTTATAATAGTTTGTATTTCTTTGGTGTTAGTTGTGATCTCTCCTCTTTCATTCATGATTTTATTTATTTGGGTCCTTTCTCTTTTCTTTTTGATAAGTCGGGCCAGGGGTTTATCAATTTTATTAATTCTTTCAAAGAACCAGCTCCTAGTTTCGTTGATTTGTTCTATTGTTTTTTTGGTTTCTATTTCATTGATTTCTGCTCTGATCTTTATGATTTCTCTTCTCCTGCTGGGCTTAGGGTTTCTTTCTTGTTCTTTCTCCAGCTCCTTTAGGTGTAGGGTTAGGTTGTGTACCCGAGACCTTTCTTGTTTCTTGAGAAAGGCTTGTACCGCTATATATTTTCCTCTCAGGACTGCCTTTGTTGTGTCCCACAGATTTTGAACCGTTGTATTTTCATTATCATTTGTTTCCATGATTTTTTTTAAATTCTTCTTTAATTTCCCGGTTGACCCATTCATTCTTTAGAAGGATACTGTTTAGTCTCCATGTATTTGGGTTCTTTCCAAACTTCCTTTTGTGGTTGAGTTCTAGCTTTAGAGCATTGTGGTCTGAAAATATGCAGGGAATGATCCCAATCTTTTGATACCGGTTGAGTCCTGATTTAGGACCGAGGATGTGATCTATTCTGGAGAATGTTCCATGTGCACTAGAGAAGAATGTGTATTCTGTTGCTTTGGGATGAAATATTCTGAATATATCTGTGATGTCCATCTGGTCCAGTGTGTCGTTTAAGGCCTTTATTTCCTTGCTGATCTTTTGCTTGGATGACCTGTCCATTTCAGTGAGGGGAGTGTTAAAGTCCCCTACTATTATTGTATTATTGTTGATGTGTTTCTTTGATTTTGTTATTAATTGGTTTATATAGTTGGCTGCTCCCACATTGGGGGCATAGATATTTAAAATTGTTAAATCTTCTTGTTGGACAGACCCTTTGAGTATGATATAGTGTCCTTCCTCATCTCTTATTATAGTCTTTGGCTTAAAATCTAATTGATCTGATATAAGGATTGCCACTCCTGCTTTCTTCTGATGTCCATTAGCATGGTAAATTCTTTTCCACCCCCTCACTTTAAATCTGGAGGTGTCTTCGGGCTTAAAATGTGTTTCTTGGAGGCAACATATAGATGGGTTTTGTTTTTTTATCCATTCTGATACCCTGTGTCTTTTGACAGGGGCATTTAGCCCATTCACATTCAGGGTAACTATTGAGAGATATGAATTTAGTGCCATTGTATTGCCTGTAAGGTGACTGTTACTGTATATGGTCTCTGTTCCTTTCTGATCTACCACTTGTAGGCTCTCTCTTTGCTTAGAGGACCCCTTTCAAGATTTCCTGTAGAGCTGGTTTGGTATTTGCAAATTCTTTCAGTTGTTGTTTGTCCTGGAAGCTTTTAATCTCTCCTTCTATTTTCAATGATAGCCTAGCTGGATATAGTATTCTTGGCTGCATGTTTTTCTCGTTTAATGCTCTGAAAATATCATGCCAGCTCTTTCTGGCCTGCCAGGTCTCTGTGGATAAGTCAGCTGCCAATCTAATATTTTTACCATTGTATGTTACAGACTTCTTTTCCCGGGCTGCTTTCAGGATTTTCTCTTTGTCATTGAGACTTGTAAATTTTACTATTAGGTGACGGGGTGTGGGCCTATTCTTATTGATTTTGAGGGGCATTCTCTGAACCTCCTGAATTTTGATGCTCGTTCCCTTTGCCATATTGGGGAAATTCTCCCCAATAATTCTCTCCAGTATACCTTCTGCTCCCCTCTCACTTTCTTCTTCTTCTGGAATCCCAATTATTCTAATGTTGTTTCGTCTTATGGTGTCACTTATCTCTCGAATTCTCCCCTCGTGGTCCAGTAGCTGTTTGTCCCTCTTTTGCTCAGCTTCTTTATTCTCTGTCATTTGGTCTTCTATATCACTAATTCTTTCTTCTGCCTCATTTATCCTAGCAGTTAGAGCCTCCATTTTTGATTGCACCTCATTAATAGCTTTTTTGATTTCACCTTGGTTAGATTTTAGTTCTTTTATTTCTCCAGAAAGGGCTTTTATATCTCTCGAGAGGGTTTCTCTAATATCTTCCATGCCTTTTTCGAGCCCGGCTAGAACCTTGAGAATTGTCATTCTGAACTCTAGATCTGACATATTACCGATGTCTGTATTGATTAGGTCCCTAGCCTTCGGTACTGCCTCTTGTTCTTTTTTTTGTGTTGAATTTTTACGTCTTGTCATTTTGTCCAGATAAGAGTAAATGAAGGGGCAAGTAAAATACTAAAAGGGTGGCAACAACCCCAGGAAAATATGCTTTAACCAAATTAGAAGAGATCCAAAATCGTGAGTGGGGAGAAAGGGGATAAAAAGAGGTTCAAAAAGGAAGAAAGAAAAAAAAAAACAAAAAGAAAAGAAAAAGAAAAAAAAAAGAAAAGAAAAGAAAAGAATTTTTAAAAAAAGAAAACACCTAAGAAAAATGTAAAAAAATATATATATATATATTAGATAAACTAGTAAAAAGTCGTTAAAAAAGAAAAAGGTAACAGTTAAAAAAAAAATTTTACCCGAAGGCGAGAAAAAAAAAAAAATGAAAAAGAAAAAATTAAATTAACTGCAATACTAAAAAAAAATCACAGGAAAAAAGCCATGAGTTCCGTGCTTGGCTTTCTCCTCCTCTGGAATTCTGCTGCTCTCCTTGGTATTGAAACCGCACTCCTTGGTAGGTGAACTTGGTCTCGGCTGGATTTCTTGTTGATCTTCTGGGGGAGGGGCCTGTTGTAGTGATTCTCAAGTGTCTTTGCCCCAGGCGGAATTACACCGCCCTTACCCGGGGCCGGGGTGAGTAATCCGCTCGGGTTTGCTTTCAGGAGCTTTTGTTCCCTGAGCGCTTTCCGTAGAGTTCCAGAGGACGGGAATACAAATGGCGGCCTCCTGGTCTCCGGCCCGGAGGAGCCGAGAGCCCAGGGCCCCACTCCTCAGTGCGCCCTCAGAGAACCGCGCCCAGTTACTCCCGTCTGCCTGACCTCCGGCCGCGCTCCGAGCTCACCGAGCCTGCGACCGGTTCAAGGTAACACGGAGCTGCGAGCTTACTGTCAGCTCTGTCTCTGCAGCCGGCTTTCCCGTTCCAATACCCGCAAGCTCTGCGACACTCAGACACCCCCGATCCTTCTGTGACCCTGCGGGACCTGAGGCCACGCTGACCCCGCGTGGGCTTCGCCCCGGTTTAGCCTCTGGAGCGATGTCCCTCAGCGGAACAGATTTTTAAAAGTCCTGATTTTGTGCGCGGTTGCTCCGCCGCTTGCCGGGAGCCGGCCCCTCCCCCCGGGGTCTATCTTCCCGTCGCTTTGGATTCACTTCTCCGCCGGTCCTACCTTTCAGAAAGTGGTTGTTTTTCTGTTTCCAGAATTGCTGTTCTTCTTCTCTTCGATCTGCCGATGGATTTTCAGGTGTTTGCAATCTTTAGATAAGCTATCTAGCTGATCTCCGGCTCGCTGAAGCAGTCTCAGCTTGCTACTTCTCCGCCATCTTGACTCCTCCCCCCAGAAATTATTTCTAATGATTCAGTTCACAAGATAAGCATGAGAACATAAAAATGAAAATTTCAACTTCATTAAATGAAATTAAACTGATTATAACATTTCTTAATTGAAGAGACCAAGTTAATTTTCGCTCCTTGAGGAAATCTTAAAACTTGTGTTTGTATACACATATATGTATAAGAATAGCCTAAATTAATCTCAACTACTTATACAAATTGCCTAGTAAAAAAATGGTAAAATTGCATTTTTCCTCTTGTGCTTTATTACACAACATTATCATTCTTTGTGTTTTTCAAAAAATGCAGTACCCACATACAGTGGAAGCAGTGCCGTATAGATTGGTATGTGTAGTATATAGTAAAAATTATTACTATTCCTGACTTGTTTTCTTTCATTATAAGGATAAAAGCATTAACAGTCTGGCATGTAGGGACACAGCAGACTCCTGAACTCCCTCTGACAGACACACCCAATGTGTAGCTGCACAGGGAGCAATTACCTCTGAAAGACATCCAGAAACTAGCTGAATAACTTACACATCAGGTGAGTGAGCAAATACCCTCATCAAAACAGGTAGGAAAGGTTGAAACAGGCTCTCACCATAAATCTTGACCCCAGAACAACAATTTACAATCCGGAAGGAACTCCTGACTCCTGGCTTCTCCCTTTGAAACAAAGGATGTAAACCCACACAGAGCACCACCATTTTTAAGACCCCGCCTGAGGAATGGGCCCTAAAACATCTGGCTTTAAAAGCCTGGGAGGGTTGCTTCCTGGAGATTCAGAAGACCAGAGCAAACAAAGAGGCAGTTAACAGGCAGACATTCACTGGAGGCTATACCCCCAGGACACAGAGCAGCTTGAGCAGGCAAAATCCAAATCCCCCAATCTTTTCTTGAAAGGGATTCATCTGTGTACTTGGAAAACTGCTGCCAGAGGGTCAGGCTTCTAAATTAGTACATATCTAGGGGTAGGCTGTGATCCCCTCCTGGGGACCAGGAAACCCATGTACACCTGCCATGCCATCTTCCTATTGTCTGCTGCAAGTTGCTGGTATCTCCCTAGAAGCAGCTTGCACACGTGACTAAGCCAAAGCTTTTGCAGATGTTACCCAAGAAATAGGTCCCTGGAACACCTGGCTCCCTTTCATGAGTCCCACAGAACTACAGCCATCAAGAGGCCCTTCTTAAACAGGCACAGAAGCAACCTTCCACCGTGGCTATACACCAGGGCCCAGTGCACAAGAGCAAGCAAAAGTGCTTATTTCCTTGTTTCTCACTGCAAGAGGAGTAAGTCCATGCTTTCTTGCTTGCTGCCTGAGGGTTCAGCTTCCATTCAACCCTCATTTAGGCACTGAATGTGATCCTCACTTTTGGAGATACCATCCAGTTGCACACCATCAACCACGGAGAGCTGCTAAGAACAAAAAAGATGACATGGACAATCACAGAGCTATGAGACATAACCAGGAGCTCAGTCCACACTAATGGACAAGATTCATCTCCTAGATGGACACCCACATGCAAAAGAATGAAACTGGACACTTAAACCATACACAAAAATTAATTCAAAATGGATTGAATAAACTTCTAGAAGAAGATATAAAGAGTAAGTTCTTTGACATTGGTCTTAGCCCAAAAAACAAAAATTGGATTTGATACCAAAAGCAAAGACAACAAAGTAAATATAAAAATAAAAATTTTTATATTTTAGTTTGACCACATCAAACTAAAAAACTTGAGCTTTTTAGCTCAAACTAAAGAGATGAGGAGAGCTCATCAAAATTAACCATCAACAGAATTAAAAGGCAACAGAAGAACATATTTGCAAATCACATGGCCAATAAGGGATTAATGTACAAAAATATACAAAATATACAATGTATAAAATAATGTACAAAATATAGAAGGTATTCATACAACTCAGTAACAACAGCAACAAACTCAGTTAAAAATGGGCAAACAACCTAATTAGACCTTTTTCCAAGGAAGAATGCCCACAGTTACATGAAATTGTGCTCAACGTCACTAATCATCGGGAAAATGTTGATCAAACCACCATGAGATATATATATTACCTCATACCTTTTAGAATGTCAATTATCAAAAAAGAAAGAAGTAACAAATATTGGTGAGGTTATGAAAAAAAGGAAACGTTTTTACCCTATTGGTAGGAATGTAAACTGGTATGGCCACTGTAGAAAACAGTATGGAGTTTCCTCCAGAAATTAAAAATATAATTACCATATATTCAGCAATCTCACTTCAGAGGATATATTTTTTTTAAAAAAATATCAAAGAGATATCTGCAGCCCCATGTTCACTGCAGCATTGTTCACTGTGGTCAAGCTATGACTACAACCTAAGTGTCTGTCAATGGGAGAATGTGTCAGGAAAATGTGGCATGTAAATTCAATGGAATATTATTTAGCCTTTAAAAAAAGAAAATACTGCCATTTGCAACAACTTGGACACACCCAGAGAGCATCATGATAAGAGAAATGAGCCAGAAAGAGGAAGATAAATACTAGTGTCACTTACATGCGAAATCTGAAAAAAAAAATTTTTTAAAGTGGAACTCATAAAAACAGATTTGAAAAATGGTTGGTAGCAGGTCTAATATATAACATGGTGACTAGAGTTAATAATACATTACTGTATAATTGAGAACTGCTACGAGAGTAGAACATAAATTCCCTCACCAATAAAAAAAGTTAAATATGTGAGGTGATGGATGGGTTAATTAACTAGATGGGAGGATTTCCTTCACAACGTATACTTATATTAAATCATCACTTTGTGTGCTTTAAATATCTCACAATTTTATTTGTCAATTATACCTCAATGAAGCTGAAAAAAATATACTTGTTGAATGATGCTATGCATAAGTAAGTACTCATATAATGTTCCCCAGTACACCCCCCCCACACACACATTAATTTATTATTTAACCTTTAGGAAGCCAAGGTTAATGTGTCTTGTTCATTGTTATATTCTCAGTTTGTCATAGTGCTTAGTATATGGAAAATGCTCATTAAATATTTACTGAAATTTCATGGTCTTGAGTTATATGGTATAGTACAAGCTGAAATAAAAAGTGTGATTTTTATGAAGCAAGCAAAAATAAAATTGCTTTTGTGTGTCTTAAACATTTACTAACTAAACATCTAAAGTAGATGAAAAAAGATAAACGATTCAAAGCATGTTCTGTCATGCAGTAACTCCAAGGATTTTGGTAGCTGCAGACAGTGATTCCCCTGGATAGGTGCTGAAGCCTGAGCTGTATGTGAAGGAGACAGAATTGAAATAAATGTTGATAGATAAATGATAGATAGATAGATAGATAGATGACAATGCTATTTGTTATAAACTTAATCCTATTGCTTTTCTTAACTCTAAATACTGTGAGTTTAAGTTCTATGCAAGTAGCAGTGTACACATTCAATCTGTTGTTCCTAACGTCTGCATAATAGCCCATGTTGTACAATTGGTGTATTTTACTTTCCCACCCCCACTTACAAGCATCCACATTGCCGCCATCTGGCCACAAATACAAATCTTTCTCCCATTAGCATGCTTATTGGTGCCCTTTTATAAATATGTTAGGATTGCTGCCATTAAGGACTATCATTCCTGAATCAAATAGTATTGGTGTGTTTGACATGACTGCTTCTGGAACGGCCACCCCCATCTAAACGGCCACCAGCACAGCATGACAGATCCAGTTTCCCACAACCCTACCAGCATTGGGCATTATTCAGTTTTTTAATTTTACTGGTCTAATATCATAGCTATAAGTGATATCATATTGCAGTTTAAAATTCCAGGTTGCCTAATTCCTACGAGTTTTGAACATCTCTTTAATCTGATTATTAGATGTTTAGTATTCTTACTAAATTGTCCCTTCCATATCATTTGCCCATTCTCCTAATGAGATTACTGATATTTCTTTTTAAGTGCATGATTTCTGAGATCTCTGATATTTTTGTGGCATCTTAAACATTGCAAATCTTGGGCCACCTGAGTGGCTCAGTCAGCAAACATCCAGCTCTTGGTTTTTAGCTCAGGTCATGATCTCAGGGTTATGAGCACGGAGCACCATGCTCAGCACAGAGTCTGCTTTAGATTCTTTCTTTCCCCCTTCCCTCCACCCCTGCCCTTGTTCACAGACATGCACGTGCATGCTTTCTAAATAAATAAATCTTTAAATAAACTTATCTATTTAAATAAATAAATCTTTCCCTCTATATCCTCTCAACTTTGTCTATTGTATTTTTCAGGAGGGAAAAATTTCTTATTTTGTGTAATCAAATTCAAATTTTTAATCTAAATTTTATGCTTTTGAAATTTTAAGTTGCTCCCAACCCATAGATCCCAAAAGCGGTTTCCTATTTTTATTCATTAACTTTATATTTTTACTTTTCTCATTTAAATCTTCCTTTATCCTAGAGTCTTCTTTGATGTACAGGCTTTATACAAAGGAATAACACTGAGAATATTTGGACTCCTAAGTAGCAGCATGTATGTTAAAAGATATAGAATAAATATTCTCACATTTTTAGGGAAAAAGTAATTTACCACTCAAGAAATCAAAATATCAAATGAGTTAGATATAGAATAAAGATAATTTCAGATTTATAAGCACTCAGAATATATATATCACATGCCTACTTTCTTGGGTGGAATTGGAGAATATGCCCTCCAAGACAAGGATATTAGCCAAAAAGGATAAAAGTCATGGATTCCAGATAATGGCAGAATATTCAACCCAGAAGAGTGGCAATAAGAACTTCCAAGATGACTCATACCCAGAAAGCAACAATTTCATCTTAAAGCACAAGGTAAGAAGGCTCAAAACAAATAATGGGGAGAAAGGAAGAAGCTAGATAGAATAATATGATAAAATCATATTTTGAAAGGGACAAAAAGAAATTTATTTTATCCTAAAACTTAGTAGTTATGAGTCCACAGGTTGGTTGAATGATTCTGCTGAGAGATCGGGTTTGCTCTTGTGTCTCACAGTCTTCCATCAGTTGTCAGGTCAGCCGAAGGCCAAGAATTGGAGTTGGGACCATTTGATTTTGATGCACAAAGTCTCATTCGACAGCAGAGAGAACAAAGCTTTTTCCCATGGCTTTGGCAGGGATCCAAAGGCAGAAGTACCCATGTCCCAGTGGATTTTCAAGTTTCTCTTTGCAGTAGTGTTGCTAAAGTCCCGAAGTAAAAGCTTGTACAGCCAAACTCAGAGTCAATAGGTAAGAGAAGAAATTTTTGAAGAGTGTGAACATAGTGAGGTGTAAAAATTGGGTCCAGCGATACAATAAATCTACCACACAATGTCCAAGTGTTGCAGAATAGTTTGATACTCAACTGTTATAGGTAGAAGTCAGAAGATAATCTTAAAATTGGTAACTCAAGAAAAAATAAGAAAAGCATTTTATTTACAAATAAAGAGGAAGTTGCTGGAAGAAACCAGTAAAAGAATTAATAAAATTTGCTTCAGAAGCAGGATTTGAGAAATAGAAAGTTTGGGGCAAGAGACAATTATTTTCATTATTAGATTTTCAGTACTCTTTTTAAAAAATAATTAATTCCATAAGTATTAATGCTTAAATTAAAATATTAAAATTATGAGTGAATAACATTTTAAAAATCAGAAATTATAAATAAAAAAGCTATCTTTCTTAAGAAAATGCTCATCTGTCTTGAAAGAGCTAGCAAGAAAATATTTCAAAAAAAAGGTACTATGAATCTGGTGGTGGGTATTAAGGAGGGCACATATTGCATGGAACACTGGGTGTGGTGCATAAACAATTTTAGAACACTGAAAAAATAAAATAAAAAGGGGGGGACTATAGCATTGTCTTCAAGACAGAAAGGCAACATCTTGAAAGAGTATAAACAGTATACCTGAATTATTTAAAAAGAATATCTAAGCATGATACGCTCTAGTTCCATCCATGTTGTTGCAAATGGCAAGATTTCATTTCTTTTGATGGCTGCCTTTAGAAAAAAATAGAATTTGTGTATGAAAAAGATAGAGCGTATCATGCTTAGCGAAATAAGTCAAGCAGAGAAAGACAACTATCATATGATCTCCCTGATATGAGGAAGTGGTGATGCAACATGGGGGCTTAAGTGGGTAGGAGAAGAATAAATGAAACAAGATGGGATTGGGAGGGAGACAAACCATAAGTGACTCTTAATCTCACAAAACAAACTGAGGGTTGCTGGGGGGAGGGGGTTTGGGAGAAGGGGGTGGGATTATGGACATTGGGGAGGGTATGTGCTTTGGTGAATGCTGTGAAGTGTGTAAACCTGGTGATTCACAGACCTGTACCCCTGGGGATAAAAATATATGTTTATAAAAAAAAATTAATTAAAAAAAATTAAAAAAAAAAGATAAACCAAGACTAGCCAGCATTTTCTGTTCTCCTAAAACCAAAGAGCTGAAAACTTACAGTCCGTATAATATATGGGAGCAAACAACTTGGAGCTCCATAAAAGAAACAATAGAACAAATTATTTTATCCCCAAGAGAATCCTCTATAACATGGAGTGTTCTGTTAAGGACACAGAGATTTCTGTGGATTTCTTTTACTCACCATTGTTGATGCTGCCAATAAAAATCACTAACAAAGTACTATTTTTTTTTTTGCATGTTATAATCTTAACAAAACGTAAGCTAATTGGAATAAGTAAACTTCCCATTCCTAAAAATATCTCGTACTTTGGAAAACAGAGTCATTTTTATTTTTATGTTTCTAACATTATTCTATGTATCCACATTGATACTATGTTAAAGCCATATCTACATAGTTAAAATGTATTTTAATTATTTGTATAGATGTGCTTCCCCCACTAGGCTTTTTTTCTTTAAAGGTATTCATTTTAGTGTATTCATTTAGTGTATTCATTCTTGTATTCATTTTAGTCTCTAGCGTTTAGCACAGTGCCTGTCACTCAGTAGATACTAGTACCATTTAACTGAATAAATAAAACAATAAAGAAATTCATTATTCTTCCTGAACACCAAAACCCACTTAGCATCAAAAGAACTGCAACTTTTGGGTATCTATCTTAAATTAAGCATTTACTCCAAAGAGGCACAATTTTTGAGAAGCAGAAAGAAAAAATCATAATCCTTTCCATCAAGCAGTTTATACTTTAGGGGAAAGCAACATACATCTTTTGAGTAGTTATTACATGGCAAAAAATGCTGGATGTTTGCATATATAATCTCATTAAGCAACTTTTTAATGCAAAACAACTTTTGAAATTATTATTATTGAAATGACATACTGTTAAAATCAGAATATAATATGATAGTCTTTACCTGTGCAGCCTTCTTTGTGCTTTTCCAGATTTCCAAGAAAAAACTTTTTGTTGTCACTTTTGCTAAAAATTTCAAAATTTCTCTTAATCCAGAAATACCAGTGTATCAATCACATAATGAGTTGTTATTCCAAAATTTCTAACCAATTTTATAGCTCCTTTTTTTGTATACAAGTTAGAAGTCCTTAAAATTTTAATAAATCAAATGATCTAATCCTTAATTCCTAAAATTAAGATTAGTATATTATAAACTTGTGTACAATGTTACTCTTCTTAAACATCTGTCACATATATGATTAACATGAGTATTAACAACTACCACTTATTTGGCTGATATTTTGTAACCAAGAAGTTTGCCAAGAACTCTACAAACATCATATTTAATCTTCCCAATGATGATATGGAAAAATTTTTATTAACTGTATTTTCTTATGTAAGGGAATTGAGTCTAAAATAGTTTAACTAAAGTTTACACAACTAGAAAGAATGATGATTTTTCATCTGTTCAACTGAAAAGGCTATGCTTGACCCCTGTATTGTACTGTCTACTATACCTGGGACATGGGCAACATTAATATTTCTGTCCCCAGTTTACAAAAGGAAATTGATGCATTGCAAGATCAAATGCCCCACAGGTAGTAAGTAGAACCTTTGCTTTTCCCTGTAACTCCAACATCAGTCTGGTGAGATTGACTAGCCCACCAATACATACAAAAGACAAAAAATTGCTTCTACATTTTACCTTTCAAAGAACATAAAAAGTGAGAAAACCAAGAGAACCATCATTACTGATAATCACTTTTATGAACACCTTTTTGGTGTTACTCAAGCTTTACTTGGAGCTCTCTGCAAGCAAGAGCCCTTAACAAAGAGTAGATAGTAATTACAAATCAAGTTAATAAAAAGTTGAGAGAAATTTCAATGGAATTGTATATTGTACTCACATCCATACTTTCTGAGTCTCCAAGGAGATTACTACAACCATGCAAACCATTTACTATCAATCACTTTTGTTCTCCATTTGATGAGGTCCTTTCCAGAATCACGAGGTGTAAGAAGACTTACAGATCTAACTTGGCATTAGGGGCCAAGTGAATGCTACTTGAACGCTACTACTTAAATTTTCCTGTTACCTTTGTGGTCCTATTTTTTTTTATTATTTACCACAAGCATTTACAATATTTCAGACAATTGAAAACCAAAATAAAAGCACAAAGAATTTTGGTTTTCTTAGAACTTCTTTGTGCATGAAAAGTTTTGATAAATGCAATGTTCTTTATTCTTTAAGTGCCTTGACTCATTAAATCAAATCAATTGATCAGTCACTCTATCTCTCTCCCTCCCTCCTTTCCTCCTATTTCTGGTCTTAGCTACCATATAATTAAATCCAAACTAACTATAGTATTTAAACGTTAAAGAGTATCATGGAGCTACCTGTCGCCCACAGACCTGGCCTTGCATAAGGAGAAAGGCAGTGGGGAGGTTAGAAATCTAAACAAGCCAAAATGATAAGTTGCAAATCCCTAGTAGGAGTCACTCCCCACCTAGAAATAACAAGACCATACCAAGCTTTCCTGTTACAGAAGAAAACCAACCAACCCAAGATGGGGGATGACCAGCCTGTCTTCCTTCTGTTTCACAGTTGTCCCTAAAATGGGTCAAGCTTTCACAGATACTCAACTTAAGGCTTAGAAGAAATAGCCAAAATCATTACCAGAAGCAAAAGTAGAACACAGTAGTTACTAAGAGACTCTGTACTCAGGCAACAAACAAACAAGAGTTCCATCACTTCGTAGTTATGATCTTGGAAAATATCCTTATTATCTATGAGCCTCAGTTTCTTTATCTGCAAAGTAATATATATGCAAAAATAATTATCAAGGATTAAAGATAATGTATACAAAGTATCTAGCACAATGTGTGACGTGAACTAACCTCAAATTATATACTTTTAAAAATTATAAGGTGTAATCCTAGAAGTTCTCGAGATAACAGATGAAAGAATGTAAATCATGATAATTAAAGCACACTAATGTTTAAAAGTGAATGAAATTCAGTAATGACCCTTTATTACAGTTGAAAAATATAGAACAAACCATGTTTCCTGTCTACAATGTATCCCTACAATCTTCCAAAAAGAGAGAATGTGCAAAAGTTCAATAAAAAAATGACTTGAAAACTATCAACCTCTATAATTTTTTTAAAAAAGCAGATAAATTAAGCAGTGACTATATGATGTACATAGGGAAGAAACTCTGGAATTAGATCATACTTAACTGTGCTTGGAGATGATAAACTTGTTAATTCAGAGTCTAGGTTATTGAATACTCAATATATACTTTTAATATTCATTTTTCCAACTTTATAAGTAACTAAGATATTTATAATAACTCTTTGTTGTTCAACTCAGCTATATTTTTAATTCATAGTATTTTAAAGACCAATGTATATGCCCAACATTGGGCTAAGCCCTAAGGACCCAATGGTGAGAAAGAAAGCAAGTTCCCTATCCACATTAAGCCTAAAACCCAACTAATAACTTAAGAATGTTTTTCAGCTTATCTCATATTTTCCTAGCTTGTTAATTTTTGTGTCATCACAATAAATATTGTACTCCTATTACTTGTAATGTACAGTAGCCACAGAAAGTTCTCATCCTTGGTCAACAATTAAATATGAAATATCAATACATCGTTGCATATGCTAAATATAGTTGACGATTGATTTCTGAAGGAGTTAGACAATATGATTGATTTTTAAAAGGGTCAGAAGTATTAGTCCATAACAGCTGGCAGAGTTTTTAGGAACATTTCATTTTAATAGTCGTAGAGGATTTTTATAAAGACAGATTTGTTGAAAACGTTTATGGATACATTCTGTAATGAAAATCTTTCACATAAACATGCACAATATATTACCAACTCATAATATGATTATTGCCTTGAATTGATATTGGCATCTTCTAGAGCCATAAGAAAATCACATAATATTCTGAATTATTTCTCTTTGAATTGGATATATATTGAAATTCAGTGAAATAAGAATGGTTAGGTGTCTTGCATTATGCATAATGAAAATTTTCACTCTTGAGTCTGTGGTTTGAAGGGGCTGATGAAACACTTTATGACAGCTTTGCATCTTAACTTTGCCTCATGATTAAAGAAAAATGACCCTCCATATGGCTCACTGAGACAAGCAAAATTTCAGCTCTTATTATATCTAGCAATATGGGATTTAGAATTAAATATTCCTTGAGTTACTACATAGGTCTAAATAGTCTATCTCTGTTTTAACTCTATTTTAATATTCTTTATGTAATGTAAATCACTGTCCTGGTATGTTATTTTATACAGTTCAATTAAAATCAATTCAAAGTACGATATTTAAGTTAAAAAAACTAAAGCACATTGAAGCCAAATGTAAAAAGTTTTATAATCACAGACCTTACATACAATATTCAAGGATTTGAAGTTTATTATTAGCCAGACAGATCAATACTTTAATATATGCATTTTTATTTCAAATAGGTATAGTTAAAATATATATTTTTCATTTTTAAGAAAGTAAAAACTAAAAAAAAAAAAAAAAAGAAAGAAAGTAAAAACTAACCAAAACTATGTAATGATGTCTCAATATACAAATGGTGCCAACTGGATTCCAATTTTTAAACAGTAGATTTTCATTTTGCTCTGTGACTTTCCTACAAACAAAATATATGAAATGGAAGGGCATTCCAAAAAAAAAGTATAAAAATCAGAGGGAGATATACTGATTTTCAACTAAAATGTAAAGTATTTAAAAATTGTTTTGTATCTCATTGTTTTCCTTTTTTGTTCACATGTCTTTCTGTGCCACTCATCTAGAAGAAACCCAAATCTTAATAAATGCATCCATCTGTTTTCTCAATGAATGGATCTACACAGCTAAATACTACTCAACAAGGGGAATGATAACTGCAAGTTATTAAACCAGGGTCCTGGCAATCTTACTGTAATTTTCAAATAAACTGACTTCCTTTCTTTGTAAAATGGGGCTATTTTTGGAACCCACCAGTATAAGTTGAATGGTAGCACTGAACGAGATACAACACCACCATCCACAATCTACACACTTAAGTATTCAAATCCATAAGCACCATGCTTATGTTCTGCTCTTTTACCTGTAGTCTTACAGTCTCTACTCAATTCCAAAGTTACTTAGATCAGCACTTTTTTTTTTTTTTTACCCTTTTAACAAATAGATCAGCACATTTTCCCACTACTCTCTCCTTGAGGTTATTTCATACATTTGTAATGTAATTAGTCCTTTTGCTACAGCCTATGTGATGGTTATTTTTATGTGTCAACTTGTCTGGACCACAAGTGTCCAAACAATTGGCCAAACATTATTCTGAATGTGTCTGTGAGAATCTTTTTGGATGAGATTAACGTTTGATTTGATCAACTAAGTAAAGCAGATTACCCTTCCTAGTGTGGGTGGGCCTCATCCAATCTACTGAAGACAGTAAGATAGAATTCCTCCTGCCTGAATGCCCGAGCTGAAATATTGGTGTCTTCCAGCCTTGTGACTCAGACTGAAACATCGGCTCTTCTTGGATCTCAGACACACCAGAACTACACATCAGCGTTCTTGGGTCTGTCTCCAAGTTTCCAGCTTGCTAATTGTATGTCTTGGAACTTCTCAGCCTCTACAATCTCGTGAGCCAATCCTTTATAATAAATCTCTTTATTTTATAGATACAGATGTATTGCTGTATGATTATTTGCTTCCCTTAAAATTTGCTCTTTGTGCTATAAAAGACTATGGGTTTTGACAAATGCATGGTGTCATGTAAGTCATGTATTCATAGTTACAGTATCATACAGACTATTTAAAGCATTCTTTTAAAAATGTTCGCTGTGATTTACCTATTCAACCTTCTTTCCTCACAAACCCCTGGCAACTACTGATCTGTTCATCATCTCTATAGTTTGGCCACCTCCAAAATGGTATATAGGTTTGTAACCTTTGCAGATTGACTTCTTTCACTTAGCAATATGCCTTTAAGACTTATCCATGTTTTTGCACAGCTTGATAGCTCATTTATATTGCTGAAGAGTACCACATTGTTTGACAGTACAAATTTATTTATCCACTCACTTACTGAAGACATCTTGGTTGCATTCATATTTTGGTGATTATGAACATAGTTTCTAAAAAACCTTTTTGTGCAAGTTATTTGTGTGGAAACAAGGTTTCAAGCTGGTTGACCAAATAGCTATCAGAGCTATCACTGCTGGATTGTATGGTAAAATTATGTTTAGCTTTTTAAAGAAACTGTCAAACTGTTTCCCAAAGTGGCTGTACTAGTTTGTTTATATTACCAAGAGTAATGAATGAAAGTTTTCATTAAGTCTTGGGAAAAGAATATTCCTGTGGTTTAAACCATTGAAATATTTTTTCACGAGAAAACGAATTATAAATGTTATTACAGATCTCAACCTTAAAAACAGATCAGTGCCTAAAGATTAAAAGCAGGATTTCGTTCGATGCAACGTGCAGAGTCAGGTCAGAGTATATCTGCCTTAGTAATGACTTTTTTCATAATGGGTCATAGCAGAAAACAGGATTGGTTTGGAAAATAATGTCTTCTAGAGTTAGGGCATAATTTTCCCTTTTTGTAGATTCATTTTCTTTCAAACATCCAAATATCTCTCTGTTTAGTTGTTACCTCATTTGAGACACTGAATCTTGTTCTTTCTTTCAATGGGTTTCCATTTCTGATGTTGTAATAATTCCTTTTTATAACAGATCAAGAAGAAGGAAATGCCTAGCCTGTAATATATTTTCAAATCAGTTTTCTATTGCTAGACAGAATAAAGCACCATTTAATCTGGGTGTCAATATCTTAAGCAAGTCTTTACTGTCAAGATTTAAACATAACCCATTATTAGTGCTAATGTGACAGACCTTACTAAAATTCATTAAATATATTTTTAATATTTAACATAATAGAAATACATATATATGCTGGTAATAATCAGGAATATAGCCAATCTACCATCCATATATCTCCCATATGAAAACTGGATGTTCTCATGATTATACATGCTGCTTCACACTTCAGTACTAACTTAAACACCTGAAAATAGGTCATCTAACTGAATTATTGCTCCTTAAGAAAACTAATTCTTTGTTATTTTTACAGTGTTGAAATTTGAACCTAAGCAACACTAATGAGATAATTTGAAGAAGCAATAGCATATAATTTTCTAAGAAAAAAAATTTAGCAAAAGGATTTCTTTCAAACAACAGTACCAATTTATGGTTTTGATTCCATTGATGTATGAAGAAAAATATAGATCTTCCTCAACTTATGATGGAGTTACATGCCAATATACTCATAAGTTGAAAATATTGTAGGACAAAAATGTACTTATGACACTTAACCTACTGAACATCATAGCTTAACCTGTCCTATCTTAAGTATGCACAAAACTTTTACATTAGCCTGCAGTTGGGCAAAACCATCTAACACAAAACCTATTTTATAATAAAGCCTTGAATATGCCATGCAATTCATTGAAAGTAAAAAACAGAGCGGCTTTAAGTATATAGATGATTTACTGTCATGATAGCCTGGCGGATGGGAAGCTAAAGCTCACTGCCACTGCTCAGCCTCAAGAGACAGTTTTAGACCACATATTGCTAGTTTAGGAAAATATCAAAATTCAAAGCACGATTTCTATTGACCGGATATCATTTTCATACCCTGGAAAGCCAAAAAAGCATAAGTTGAACCATCCTAAGTTGGAGACCCTCTGTAACTCATGCTACTCTACTGACTTGTTTGATTAGTAAATATTAGAAAGCATCCAGGGGTGCCTGGGTGGCTCACTTGGTTGGGCAACTAACTCTTGTCTTCGGCTCAGGTCATGATCGCAGGTTGTGGGATGGGGCCATGCATCGGACTCTGCTCAGCACAGTCTGCTTGAGATTCTCTCTCCTTCTTCCTCCCTCCACTTGTGCACACATTCTCTCCTTCTCTCTAAAACGAATAAATCAATCTTTAGATATAAATAAATACATACTGGAAATCATTGGGTGCTACAGAAGAAGTATGACATAAGATATACAAAAAACATTTGCTCATTTTGTTTAATGACTCTGAAATGGACTATTATTCATAATTAAAAAATAAGGGAAGAGGAAAAAGTTAATTATGTTACATGAAATATAAATTATTACTTTAGTAGACATATTCTAACATATATTATAAAAACTTATAAGGTCCCATACATTATTATGAGTACTATTATATATAGTGCCTGGAACATACATTATTTCATATAATTAAAATTTTCTCTTGCAATGGATGTAGTGGTGCCCTGCCTAGATCCCTTGATATGTAGAAAGGAAAGTTCCCTTCATTGAGTCTGTCTTTATATGAGAAGCAAAAATGGTAATGAAAATATGGTTTTTAAAATTTAGAATTGTTTTTTAAGTTTGAGGCATGATGCTCAAAAGGCTCTTCATTTGTATGACAAATATTTATTGAGTATTTACTATGTACTGACACTCTCTTATAGACTAATGAGTAAAAAATCTTTACTTTCAAGCAGCTTTACATTCTGATCATGTGTTGGGTCTGGTGTTTAAGGGCTTTGAGAGGCAAAACAGTGACATATGTCAGGTTCCCTTACTATTAATACACAAATATTTCTTCCTTTTGTCAAAAAGAAGTGGATACTATCTTCCTTCAAGCCTGTAATACGTAAGTGTTCATAAGTGGATATATATTTAGCTTAATTTACATGAAAAAAGCAAATTATGAGTAAAATTTTAAGTTACTACCAGTGACTAAAACTAGAATAATATGGAAAGATCTCAAGGAAGAAGCTATGAAGCTAACAGCTAATATTTCACGTGAAACTAAGTTAATAAAATATAAATATTTCAAAGAAGAAAAGATTAAGAAAAGAAAACATGCCTTTCAAATTTATAAGGTTTCACCGATTGATATGAAAGTACCTGAAGTTGTAAGTAGAAATTGTCAAACTCTAGGTTGGGGGTACCAGGTGGTGGGTATTATAGAGGGCACGGATTGCATGGAGCACTGGATGTGGTGAAAAAATAATGAATACTGTTTTTTCTGAAAATAAATAAATTAATTTTAAAAAAAGAAAAAAAGAAATTGTCAAACTCTAATTTACTTTTTAATGTTAGAGAAATATCAGTTAGCAATTTTACTACATGAACCAACATTAGGAGCAAAGTATTAGCAGTTTATGAAATGCCTTCATATGAACTAGAAAAAAGTGCTATATCTGGGTAGATAAATCACAGAAGAGCTTACTTGACTCTTCTACTTTCTCAAATCAATCCAATATCAAGTCTGGGTTCATGGAGAGATTTAACCCCCCCGCGATGTGCTCCTTCTGCAGGGACCCTTGTTCAGGGAACCACCTGACAAAAACCTGTGTTGCAGCCCTGATTTCAGTCACTGGCAGAGAAGAAAGAAGACAGCTCAAAAGAGCATCATCTGAAACATACCAAATTAATGTTACCAACAGTGAAACAAACCAGGACTGGTTAAAAACCCAATCAGTTGACAAAGATGAAATAATTTCATAGTTTTTTTAGATAAAGAATGTGGTGGCAGGGTGTTTCCAGATGAAATAAATACAAGTTGTCCACTGTGCTTACAGCCCAAATGTTCTCCCACAGAATAAGTGACAGATGTCAGAATCCTTTACAATTAACACATATACAGCCTTTTGGTCCCCTCCAAAAGCTTCTAAATGTTCAAATATTCTTTGGCTCCCAGACCACAGGGAGCACCTTGTGTTAGCAAAACTTTCTCCTTAACGTTATAAAAAAAAAGGCATTCAGATGATAATGCGATAGATAGGTAAGTCAGTCTAAGAAAAAAATGTTGAAAGTTGGATGCACTTAGTATTCTATAAATTGTTTAGGATTCATGTTTTTGTCACAGCTCAGTATTGATACATCATGTATGCTGCATCTTATGAATAATGATGCCCAGAAGCTGGAGCTGGGCATGAATACTTAGCTTATGATAGAAAGTCTGTCTGTCTGTTTTTATGTCTGTATGTATATGTATACGTTCGAGAGTGGATTGCTTCTAATATTTAAAAGCAAAATGAAATAAATGGTGGCCAGAGAGGAATACTAAGAGACATACTTACTTTTCTTTTCTTTTTTTTTAATTTTTAACTCTGAATTGTTCCTGCCTTGATTTCCCCTTTGAAATGAGAATACAGAATCAACAAATTCTGCCATTTCTCCCTCTTGAGGTTTGGCTTCCCTAGAAGCAGATGCTGGAGTGGAGTTTGAAGCCATATTCATCTGCTCTAGCAAAGATTCCATATGGGGCATAGCCATTGAAATTGTGGCTATTACTTATTTGAGATTGTGGTGGTCTACACTTACTTCCTAGGATCTATTCTGTTTCTGCAGGAAATAGTCTGGTGAATTAAACATGGATATGATGGGGACAGTCATCATTAAATTATTTAGCTCTCAAAAGTAACCCCCCCCCAGGGGCTACTCCCACCTACTATACCCAGCTCTCACTCCCTACTGCCCCTTCCCCCCAACCAATTCAGCATGCAGTATTGTGTTTGATTTATTATCTGTGCTTGGGTAACAGGAAAATTTTTGAGGCTTCCATTTGGGCTCCCTCATTATGGTAACAGGCTCAGGACCCAGTGAGGGGGTGCCCTATCTACTGCAAAGTATGTATCCCAATTATACCTTTGGGAAGAGAGAGGATGACGATTAGGTAGGAGATTCAACTTCTGGAGACTGAAGTGATTACAACCAGGTATATGGATAGACTTATTGGATCCACTGTAGGCCAGAACTTTCTGAAGTTCATTCATCACATGTACCTTGTGTACCCTCGTCCTAAGGTAAGGAAGGTAAGGATGTTGCTTCAGCTCTCCAAATATCAAACATTAATTCAGACTCTATTTACAACAATTCTTAATATGTTGAGTATTCCCTTCCTCTCAGTGAACTGTTAGCTTATAAAACTCCATAAGTTCCTTTGGAGAACACTGGGAAAGACATCACTATATACAGTTGCCATGGGATTGCAGGGTCCTTTTCCCCAGGGACAGGACAATCTTCAGACAATGAAAGCTGACCCAGGTTTGGATAGTAGTCTAGGGATTTTGATTTTTTATTTGGGAGACACCCCTCATCGTCCCAGCAACCCATCCTTGATTTCTTCTGCTAATACAAGCTAAGACAGACCCTGAGAGTTGCCCATCTAGTTTGTTCTAGGGAAGTATATTCCATTAACCATTGTTGTAACTTTTTGAATATCAGCCCCTCAGCTGCCACTTTGATGTTAGCGTTCATTACAATACTTATGAGTCCCTGGCTTTCGGCTTTTAAGTCCTGGCACTTGGTGTCTATTGTTTCAGAGGCCTGTCCTCTCCGTTCTGTCAATGATTCAAGTTTGGCTAATAGTTCGTCCTGCTACCAGCCCTTATCTAAGGAAGACAGTCACCACTGCCTAATTATAGTGATGTTTGTCCCTGTTTCATCAGCAAATTCTTCACATAGTCTTGGTAATTTCTATGTCCCCTTGGTCTTTTCATGAAATATAATCATTGGGAAGTTCTTTAGGCCATGTGTCTATCCCCAGCATGGCCACTTCCCCAAGGACTTTATTCCTCCTTCCACTTTCCTTCATGCCAATCCTTTCCTCCACTTTTCTCCAGAACATTGCCTCTTTCTAAGTGTTGGCCTTTGCTTACTGCATGCTTTAGGAGCTGTGCTAGTAGTAAATTTACATGATCTAGGGTTCTTGCCAGAGTGTTACATTATGTATGTCGGGAGAATGCTTTTAAGTCAATAAACTATTTTCTATCCAAATTTATCTTTCAGCCACTTTGGTCTAGCAACCTCAAATTCAGCCCCACATGTATTCCTCCACCTCGGGCTGGTATACACTGGCTAGTGCTCACAGATAGTATGGAATATAGAATCTCTCTGCCCCCTCTTCAGGATCATCACCTCTCCTACCGGGTGCTTCTGCCACTTAACCTTAGCTATAGAACATAGTCAGGTGGAGATATGGGGTATATCTTGAAGAGGGCCTATGTTCTCTTGGGAAGGAAGAGGACTCTGCATTGTCTTCCTAGAGGGAGAGCGGAGAAAGTCAGGCAATCAATTTTTGAGGTATTCAATTAAGACAATGTTCTAAATTGAAAACATCAGTCAGACCATTATTCATTTACCACAACAGTGCAAGCAAGAGGCAAAAAAGAGTGCCAGCTCCCCAGTGTTCCCTTTTCTCTCCACAGATCAGCACTAGTTGAAGTGAGATAGAGCAGCCTGGGGCAATCACCTTACTGCCAAGGAGTCCTGAGCAAAGGGTTCCTGCCTTTTTATAGACCTATACACTGTCTAGAAATGGAAAGATACTCAGTCAAAGTGAGAAAAGTATTTAATCCAAGGCCCCCAATAAAGAAGTCTCAGTAAGGGCACCTCTACTAGGATTATAGATATGTATATATCTATATGTATATAGCCCAGAAGTGCATGAGTTCTCAGAGGTAACTCCCTCCAGAAAATTGCAGTGCACTGCTTGTGCACCAGATCTGTTGTGGAGAGAGCAGCTTCTCCCTATGAGACCTATGAAGAAAAGTCTTATAATTGCCCCGGGGTTAGGCAAAAAAAAAAAAAAAAATCATTCATAGAAATGTGGCCTCCTCAACTTTATCTCTTGACCTGAGAGAGTAGTATAGGCTACCTCTTCATGGACCCAAATGAGTTGAACATGGAGGGGTGATGATCATAACAGTCAATCTACCTGAGGCAACAGCAGACCAGAGCCACAGTCAAAATCACCCAAGCAGATACCGTCGGGAAGAGTGAACATAACCATGAGGCCCAACCATTTCCAAACCAGAAAAAGATGACCCAGGGACCATTAGGGTCTATTCTAGAGATTTAGGAAGCCTCTCTTCTAAGCCTCATAACATACTGCTCTGCTTTCCCAGTTTCCTGAATTCAGGTGCAACACAGGTTTTGGCAGGTCCACACTCCTCCCTGGCTGGCTAGTTGTCCAGCTCTACTGAGGCCTAGGGACACCGGCTCTCCCAAAGCTGAGGTAGTATCACTAATAACCTTAGCCAGGATCCAGGACAGGTTTTACAAAACTTTTCTAGTTAGATGACCTACACAGTGAGAGAATAACGACATCTATGCATAGCAGGAGCACCACTGTATACAAAATAGCCCCAACAATGGTTACGTGCTGCCTCCTCCAGATGTTTGAGTTGCCATGATCTTTGACAGAAGTGAGTTGACATTTAAGGAGCCATTTTGTTCTGCGGTGTCAGCTCAAATACACCAACACATCAAGTCCAGATAATAAGGTTGCATTACCCAAGGTACATGGTTAGAAATATGTCCATTTGTGGTTTTTGGGAACACAGCAATCAGATGTCTATCTGTAGGATTAAGCAGTGGTTTACATACTTAACAGGTCATCAAATTCATGGTGGTGGCAGTGGTGTTCCTGTACAGTACACCAAGGAATTCAGTGACATGGGAGTCTTACAGACTACCCTGTGGGGCAAAGAGAGTAGAAGTTAGATACCAAAACCTCCTTCCCCTTTATCTTAGCTGCTAGATTAAAAATGTTCATATCTTATCAGTAGGGAAAATTATCCACATTGACTGAAACTTGGGCAGTTTTCTTTTCCTATATGGACAGGATAACATTTTTGATCCAAACCCTATAGTGGTAAAGATAAAACTTCTGGCTTGGATCTTTTCGTGGCTTAGTGTAATTTTTATTTTATATACATATACCCATTCTGTGAGGCTATTCAGGGCTAAATGGCAAGGTCATCTTAAGGAAATGTTGAACTAGAGACCTCAAATTGATGGTCATTATCTTTAAGATCCTTATAGGCAAAAACTCATGCTCTGCCCCCAGGGTATAAATAGAAAAGGAAATTACTATCTCCCACCCTTTGCTGTTTAATAGTCATCCTGATCTTCCATTAATTTGAGTCTTTAGGAAAGAGTCAGATGAATGGAAGGCTCCCATGGACCCCAAGGTATCCATAATCCTACAGGAAGAATATACAATTGAAGGAGTAGTCAACTAGTCAACTATGTGGCACGAATGAGAAGTACCCTTTTAGGGAATTATTGCTTTGAGACTCCAGACGGCTCACCTGAGATATATAGTCCATGTTGGGGGTTACCCTATCCTCTCCTATCAGTCATTTAATTGTCCATTTAAATGCTCAACAATCCCTACAGCCTGGAAGTTTCATGGAGCAGGGAAAGTTCATCACATGCCCCATGAATGGGCCCGTTATTGTGGAGCTTGAGCTACAAATCCACATCCGTTCTAGAGGCAGTATGCTCAGGGACCCCAACAAACAATCAAAAGGAGACTTGTAAGGCCTGAATAACATGATCTGAGTCAGTATAATGCATGAAGATGGCTTGGTCAAAGCCAGAGAAACACTGAATGCAGTTTGGATAGAGCAGAACCTTCTGCATGGGATGAAGAGGCTCACAGTGATCTATCTGCCAAGAACACCCAGGCCTGTTGGTTCAAGAGAACTTCCCCTGGGCAGTAATTTTATCATTACTTATGGTCTGGCTGGCAAGCCAGCTTTTCCAAACTATTTCAGAATCTTATGATGAATAGTGGCATTTCATGCATGTAGGTCCTATCTAGAATGGTGACTGAATTTCCACTTCTCATGGACTCAGGAAGCCAGCTGGTTGTGTATCTACTGGTTCTGGGGCAGAAAACAGGTCAGTCTTCACATTTAGCTCACAAGAGGGGTCTGCTCATTGACTATGTTTTCCTTCATCAGTATGGTGGTCTTTTGGGTGACATGAATAACAAAAAGCTAATTAGGAACAAAGCACAGTCTGATCCAAATGTCTTATCCCTAAAGAGGAGCTTATTTTATATGCCAGTGCAGGACTTGCCAGTGGTCTAATCCAACAGCCAAGGCATTCATCACAGCCTATAAGTCAGTGAAAATGCAGCACAGCTCATTTTCTGGGGTGGCCTGGATAGCCATTCATACTGCATGAAGCTCTGCCAATTGTTCTGAGCATTGTTCACCATGCTGCATTAGGGACAAGTCTCTGTCAAGTTGGTTGGCAGCTGCATCCCATTCCATCCTCGTAGACATTAACCAGGAGAAACAATTAGTGAGCCAGGCCTACATATGAACCTGAAGTTTTCAATATCTAGATCTCCATTGGACCAGTAGAGGCAGAACACCTTGAGCTATGTAACTAGGGGGCAGAGAAGAATTCTCGAGATCTTTCCATGGTCTCCAAGATACTTTCATGGTTGCAAGATCCTAGCCAGGCCAGGCTTTGTCCACTTCTGTGTGTACCATTCCCCAAAGCCACCATCTGGCAATTTAAAGCCCCTACTCAGACCCACAGCATGATTGAGAATTCTGGTTGTAAGACTATTTCATGGCCATACTCATGTGCACAGGACCCACCAAGGTGCAATAATAAGCCAATGATTGCTTCTCAAAAGATGTGTGTAGATTTTAGCTGATACGTCCAAAATCTTAATAACATTACTGGCTCATGGTGATATTCCTCCGTTACAACTCCAAACTGAGTTATACTGAGAGGTTGCTAAAACCCATAACTCAAATAGCAAATGTGGATCAGTGAGAATCAAAGAAAGGGCAACCTAGGTGGCCCACTGGAGGGCTTCCAGGACATACTGTTGGTTCAGGTGTCCACACAAAGTCAGTAGCCTTCTGGTAATCTGGTAGATAGCTGTCATCAAGATCTACATGCAGGGTTTATGAGAGTGTCAGCAGCTTAATAGACATACTAATTGCTGGGCCTCTTTTTTATTTGTCAGTGCAGTGAGAAAAGCTTAGCAGTCATCTCCTCTGGGATGAGAAGTCATACCCCTAATTAGACTACATCTAGGAGCTTCACTTGGGTACCAGGACCTGTCTTAATGCCCCAGGTCTGTGGATCAATTGGGCTTCCAGTCCTTGTTGGGCAGCACTTTTGTCTGGGCCCAGCAGGAGGACGTCATTAATAAATCTAGTTCTTTTTCCAGAAGAGGAACTTTTTCTAGATCATAGTCTACCCATTGATGGTAGATGGCCAAAAAATTTATGTAGACTTGTAAAAGGACATCAAAGTTATATTGCAACTCATTTCATGTAAAGTTAAATTGATCAAGGTTGTGATGGAAAAGGATGCTAAAAAAAGGCATTTATGATTTCAGTTGCCACATGCTCAGTTCCCTCAGCTTGGGCAATAGTCACATTGTCTGGTACCGTGTGTAGCAAGGGTGGTAAGCTGGCACTGAGTTACCAGTAGTCAAAGATGAGTTTCAGGTACTGGAGGGTGTAGGTACAAGATAGATGGGACTATTGAATGGGAAAATAGTCTTACAGAGGACTTTGGCTTCCTTAAACTCAGCAATGAGAACAGTTTTTTTTGTTTTGTCTCATTTTGTCTCATTTTGTTTTGTTTTTGTCCCATGGGCAACATAGTGTTTTGTCACCACTAGGTGACAGTAGTTAGGCAGGGTCACAGTTTTCCATATACCCAACTAAAATGGTCTTAATCATTCTGTTAGGATTATTAGCAACTATCCCAATCAGGTATGGGGGCTGAGATGAGCAGGAGTGCACATAGACAATATGGATAGCCCAATAATACATCCCATAGTAGAATTTATAACAGTGAAGATTTGTAGGGACCCAAATTGACCTATCCCTAGCCAGGCCTATGCAAGGAATCCAGTGGTGATCTCAGACACAAAACGAGAAAGCATTATCTGTTCTTTCCTTATCCCGGTGTCAAGGATTGCAGAGACCACAGCCACCTATGCACCATATCCAAAAGTCTCAAGAAGTACAATTCCCCCCCACCTTCTCATTGAACCCTAATTTTTGCATAGGACCTCTGATCACTGCTAGAGAGAGAAGACCTTAACTTATATTAGCTCTTAGTCTTATATTTGAAACCTGAGAAGTCCAGGGAAAACTTGGAAGGTGCTCTCCAGTCCATCTCCAGATTCACTGGGGGGCGCCGGGGGCGGTGGAGAAGATAGCATTTGTGAAGTCATAGCTTCATCACCATGCAGTACTGAGTTAGGCACATCTGTAGCTACGTGTCCAGCCACAAGGGTTATGGCGGGGAACCCATCAATCTCCTTCTATAAGATCCCCTTCTCAAGAAACCAAACCCAAATGTGTTTTGGGGAAGGCCCTTGTCTGCGTCATCCAGTAAACAGTGTCTGTATACTCCTCTTATGCTACTCTTTCTGCTGGCCTGTCTTTACTATCCTGGCCTGGCCACTTTTTCTCTGCTGGGCAATTTGTCAGTCAAGACTCAAATTGTGTCATGGACTGATTGAACTGACCTTGGGAGGACATTTAACTAGGCCAACTAACCAGCAGAATCAGCATGGACAAACCTAGAAATCAGAGTCTAATAAAGTCTCATCATCCACTGTTTCCAGTAACTCACTGTAGACCTAAGAGACCATTGGCCATGATAGCCTCTGTGAGGATAACCCAAACATGTTTTTCAGTGGAAGGGAACTTGGCCCAAGTGAGTCAAACTTGTTGACCTCAAAATCATACCAACTGAGGAAAGAGAGGTCTTGTTTTGCTCCTCCTTTGTCCCCACCCCTCTTCCCCCTTAGGGAAAGTGGCCTCTTTGAGGGCCCTCCGAAGGAGCATCTATTGTAACATACCCTACAATGTACCCATTTCCTTCACTGAGTTTAACAAATGACCTCCTTCATGGTAGAGGCAAAATAACCAAATCTCTAAGGTTTGTTGGGCTGCTAGGCAAGATAATTCCAAAGGGTCCTATATGGTTTTTCTTAGGATTCAAAAGTCTCCATAACTTTCTGTGTCATAGGACATCCATTGCCACTAATAATCTGCACAGAGATAACAATAGTCATTAAACACAACTCAACATGAGGGCCATCTGACACTTTTTGGTCCCATTATAGGAAGGTCATTTCTTTGAGAACCTTGGTTCATTTTCTAATTTTACCCACTGAGTGGGTAGTCATAGGCTAAAGAGAAGGACCAATGATTTCCCTTAGAAATAAAAAATTTATGCAAACAGTCTTCTAGCACTCCCTAAGAAAGGCCCATTGGCATGGCTAACAAAGTGTCCAGCCAGACCCTCACTTGGGCTTTTCTCGCTTGCTTTTCCAGGGTGAATTTTGGTGCAAGTGAACAGAACACTGCTCTATGTGTTGATTTTGTCATGGTTTAGTGGTGGTCCTTTAGGACACTGAGCCAAACTGAAAGTAAAAACCAAGCCTTTATTCATTTACTGCAACAGTGCACCCGAGAGGCAAAAAAAAAAAAAAAAAAAAAAAAGGTGTTGGCTCCCTAGTGTTGAATTTTTCCCTACAAAATGGTATTTGGGAGGGTGTAAGGTGAATGCAGTGTAGACAAGGGGGAATCATCTCCCCATCAAGAGACTCCTAAGGAAAGACTACTTTCTACCTCTTTAGGGATCCATGGACCAGGGGTAAGGAGAGGAGGAAGGGTTAGCAGAGAAGAGGTACTCAGTTAAAGTGGAAAAAAGTGCCTTAGCCAAGGCTCCCTAATAAGCAGGTCTTGGTGGAGGCCCCTTAGCTCAAATAAAGACATACATATGAACATGGCTGGCCCAGAGTGCTTTCCTGCCAGAAAACTGCAATGTACTGGCCATGTGTCAAGTCTGAAATGAGATGGGCAGCTTTCTTCCATGAGCCCTGCCAGGCAAAACTTCATAATTGCTTTGGATCAGGCGTGACAAAATAACATATAGGATTTTCTCATCTACAAATACAGATTTACTATCCACTATACAGGGCAGTAAGAATGTAGTAAAAGTTAAAACATGATGTCAGTTCCCTTTCCAGTGCTAGAACTGGACTCCTCAGGGTATGCTGGCTCATAAGCAGGAAGGTAGACTTTGCCTAAAGTCTCAGAAGATTCAGACAATATTAGATACCAAAATATTTGAAAACATCCAATTTTCCCAAGCAGGTCACTCATCTCAGTATGAGAAACCTGCCTTGGTTAAGCATTTGACTGCCTTTTAGTTCCATCCATTCTCTTTAGTCCTAGGCCTGATTCTTGGCTTTGCCCACACCATTGCTAAAGAGGAAAACTTCATTGTATGTAAATAAAAGGAACTAGTTATCAATAACATTTAGTAAGCTCAGCTTTTATTATCTTTTTGTGACACATCAACAACACAATAACCATCGATATCATTATCCTTATAGCTATGATTTCCACTGTATCTTCGGAATCAGACAGACCTGGGTTCATATCTCAGCAGTGGCTTTTGAAAACTTTTGAAAATCTATGAGATTTTGAGCTAGTGATTCAGCCTCCTTATGATTCCATTTCCTTGTCTACAAAATATAGATTTGATAGCCACCATAAAAAATAGCAATGGTGTAATAAAAGTTCATAAACACACTGTTTTTTTCTTATTTTCCTTCATTTATTTGCTTATCTCAAACATCCTTTTTGCTATCCTATTCAAATAAGTTTTCTACCTCTTTCTCTCTCTCTTCCCCTCTGGGACCTCTATAATGTGATTTTTTTCTCTCCTGGTGTTGTCCAAAGAGCTCCCTTAGCTTTGATTTTTTTTAAATTCTTTTTTCTCTTTACTGTTCAGCTTGGGTGCTTTCCATTACTCTGTCTTTCAGGCCACTGATCTATTCTTCTGCATCCGCTAATCTACTATTGATCCCCTCTGGTGCATTTTTCATCTCAGTGACTGTTTTCTTCAACTCTGATTGGTCCTTCTTTATATTTTCTATATCTTTGTTGAAGTTTTTGCTGGGTTCACCCACTCTTCTCTCCAGCCCAGGGAGGATCTTTATGATCACTACTTTAAACTCTTTATCAGGCATATTGTCAAGCTTCCTTTTTGTTTTATATGCTTGCTTTTGATGATGAATTGTTTGTTTTCAATTATATTATTGCCACTTAATTAAGATTGTCCCATAAAAGCACTTTATAAACTCTAGGTTTTATAAAAATACAGAGCTTTAATTTTGTTTGGTAAAAAAAATTTTTGTTGATAAAATAGAGCACAGAATTTCTGGTTTCACACCCCAGTTGTGAAACATACTAACTGTGAGGTCAAGGCATGGTGTTTAATTTATATAGATAATTGTTCGTGTTTCCAAATGTAAGGTAAAACTCCAATATGCCTGACTTACAGAGCAGTGTTGAGAAATAAATAAGTTAATATAAATTACAGTGCTCAGTAAATTCCAAAACCACTGTACAAATAGAAAATATCATTATTAACATAATTCTGATAGCCCACTAAATGAGATCCTCAGTATCCTAGCCTATTAAACACATAGCAGCTAAAGAAGTTTTCTAAGAGCAGAACTCAAATTATATCATTTCCCTGCTCAAAATTCATCAGTAGCACCCTTTTGCCTCTCAAATAAAGGTCATACTTCTTAGCCTGGCATTTAAAGCCCTCCTACTTTTAAAGGTTTATCATCATTATTCATGAACACAAATGATAAATGCTTCTGGCAAGCCACACAACTTTTAAAAATAATAATCTAAAGAAGTGATATATGCTATTTGTAATAAGGGAACTAACATAATACAAAAATGTCTCAACCACATGCAATGACCAGTTTTAATGACTTTGTGAGCATTCTGTCACACTAATCTTCCTCAGAAAGATGTGTAAGCACATATACAAACACAGAAAGGTTTCCTTTCCCTGAATTGTTTTCCCTTTTTATTCTAAGATTAATTTTTTATGAAACATTAATTGGAACTTGCCTTTGTTCCTTTCCAAAATATCCATGAGAATTCTGATATATGAAGATTTTGGAAATCATTCATTTAGTATTTACAATTACAGCAATATATAACTGACGATTTTTCTTATGCCTATCTGAGAACAGTTTTAGGGCAAACTGCCAATCCAGAATCAGGAGAGACAGGCACATCCACAGATAGAGCAACTGTCATCTGCTTACCTGGAACAGTAGCTGCTGGAGCCAGTAAGTGGCAAAAACATTAAAATGGTCATTTTGATGAGTTCTAGAGGCTGAGTGGAGCAGCTTGCAAGTAAGAAACTCACTTCTGGGGCCTCTGTCTTAGGGATGCTCATAATAATTGCATGGGCTTTCTTTCTAGAAACTCACCAGGTTCTCAGGGTAAGATTTGAGAAAAATCCCCTCAGAATCTTGGATCTACATTAAAAAGAGAAGAACATCAGAGAAGGGATAGATTAAGATAAAATAAATGTTATTTTTCCTATTTGTCACTGATCTAAAAGATAATTGTTTAAAGCAACGGAATTTAAAATATATTGAGTGATTATAGAAGATGGATAAGTGAAATGAATGCTAACAGGCACGTGGGTGGCTCAGTTGGTTAAATGTCTACCTTCAGCTCAGGTCATGATCCAGGGTCCTGGGATCCAGTCCCTCATTGGGTTCTCTGCTCAGCAGGGAGTCTGCTTGTCCCTCTACACCTCCTCTCTGCTTCTGATCTCTCTCTCTCTCTCTCTGCAATAAATAAATAAAATTTCAAAAAAAAAATAAATGAATGACAATAGTATCACAAAGATGGGGGAAGGAATTTGGGATACTCTAGGTTACCTATAATACTTAGAAGCCCCATAGTTTTACTTAAAGAGGAATTAAATTAGTTTAAAATGTATACTGTAAACTTTAAGATAACCACTAAATTTTTTTTAAAAATATAGATGATATGCTAAGGAAGGAAATAAAAGTAATTATATAAAATTTCCAGTTAAAAGCCAAAGAACACAGGTGAAGGGGAGAAGAGGAGAAATTCAATGAATAGAAAAGTTACAAAGCTAGTACATATTAATCCAAACATATAAATCATCACTTTAAATGCTAATGGTCAAAATATGTCAATGACAAGACAAAGACTATTAGAATGACCAAAAAAAAAAAAAAAAAAAAAATACCCAACTATATGTTATCTACAAGAAACCCATTTTAAGTATAAAGATTCAGGTGAAAAGTAAAAATATGGAAAAAGATATACCATGCTAACAATAACCGAAAGAAAACTAGAGTGTCTGTATTAATTTCAGATAAAAAGAAGTCAGGAGGTACCTGGGTGGCTCAGTCAGCTAAGCTTCTGATTCTTGGTTTCCATTCAGGTCATAACCCTGGGGTCATGGGCTCAAGCCTGGAGTCAGGTTCTGCACTCGGTATGGAATCCTCTTGTCCCTCTCCCTCTGTTCCTCCCCCTGTACATATTCATGCGCTCACTCTCTCTCTCAAATTAATAAATTATAAAGGCTATTTTTTAAATGAATTCAGAACAAGGAATACTATCATAGATAAAGAAGTCATTTTCCAAGAAGACATAATTTCAAACATGCATGCACTGACAACAGATCATTGAAATACATGAAGCAAAAAATAGATAGAACTAAGACGAGAAACAGACAAATCTAGTATTATAGTTGGAGACTTTAAGACACATCCCACTTTCAGTAGCTGATGAATTAAGCAGGCAGAAAATCAATAAAAATGTAGATGACATGAACAGCACCATCACTATCAACTTGATTTAATTGACATTTATAGAATACTCTATCCAACAACAGTAGAGCATAAATTTCCCTCAAGCTCTCATGGAACATTCATCCAAGATAGATTGCCCTCTGGGCCATACTTTAATAGACCATAGTGAAATTGAACTGGAAATCAGTAACAGAGAGGAGGCTGAAAAATTCCTCAATATATGAAAATTAAAGAGGTGTCTGCTAAACAATCAAATGGCCTCAAGCTGGTCTGAGAGCTTGAAAATCTTGATTTGGGGAATCTAAATATAAATACTTTCTATCAGCTGAGGGCAACAGAATCCATCACCCTACCTGTAGAATGGCATTCTCCTGTCTTTCAGGACTGTCTGACCTATGCTCCACTGTTGCTCACAGGAAACTTTCTCCACACTAATGGGCCTTCGAAGTGCTGGTCTGAGTATTTGCCACTACCACCAAGATCTGCCCCTATCGGGCTCAGCCCAGGCCCATGCCTAGGCTTCATGGTTTCACCCCAACAGCGCTCTCACTTGTAGAGCATAGCGTCCAGGAATTAAGAATTAGGAAGGACTTTTCCTACACCCATCCCTCTTGCTTGTCACCAACATCCAGCAATGGCTGAGTATAGGCCAAATACTGCAATGCCATATATTTTTCAGCACTAGTTGATTGAGCAGATGAGTTGTTTAATACTCCTTAATGCAGCCTGGCTTTCATGGCCACCATCCTGCTGATATCATTGTTAACTAAAAAAATTCATCATACTGTAGTCTGCTCTGGATTTTTTCTTTAGAGAGTTTTTTTTGTTTGTTTGTTTTTTAAAGATTTTATTTATTTGACAGACAGAGATCAGAAGTAGGCAGAGGTAGGCAGAGAGGGGGGGGGGGAAGCAGGCTCCCTGCTGAGCAGAGCGCCTGATGTGGGGCTTGATCCCAGGACTCTGGGATCATGACCTGAGTCAAAGGCAGAGGCTTTAACCCACTGAGCCACCCAGGCGCCCCTGCTCTGGATTTTTTATGTCTCTCTCCACAATATTTTGAGCAAAGTTCGTCAAATAAGTATGCATAAATTCTGTCTCTGCAATTTATTCAACCACTTCTTTATTAATGTTGATTAATTTTGTTACTAGTTTTTTGTCCCCAAGAGCAATGGTTCTAGAAAAGCCCTTGGAAACACTCTTATACATTATGTTTTTATTTTTATAAGATAGATTCCTAGGAAGGGGGTTGCTTTGTAGGAGAATATAATTTTTTTAAAGATTTGATTTATTTATTTGTCAGAGAGAGAGAGAGCACAAGCAGGGAGATCGGCAGGCAGAGGGAGAAGTAGGCTACCCGCTGAGCAGGGATCCCGATGTGCAACTCGATCCCAGGAGCCTGGGATCATCACCTGAGCCGAAGGCTCAGGCTTAATCCACTAAGCCACCCACAGGCATCCCAAGAATATAATTTTTTTTTAAATATATGGTATCAGATTGTTTCTCAGCAAAGCAATAAAGTGAAAAAACTCTTTCACTAATGATAAATGACAGAATTGCTCCACACTTTCTTGCTAGCAGTTGGTTTTAGAGTATATTTTAATGCTGGCAGCTTAGCAGAAGAAAGTACTATTTCATTTTTCATCTGCCATTTATTTCTCTGATATTGAGTTGGAGCATCTTTTCTACTTCTTGCTAGCTAAACAGAATTACTCATTTGTTACCTGCCTATTCCCATTCTTTGACCATTTTTTTCTATTAAAAAATAGTTTCTTCAATACAGAGTTTATTTCAGTATTCTCTGGGTTATTCTTCTGTCTGATCTGTTTTCTCTTTTGATGGTAATATCATATTCATTTATTACTGTAGCTTTATAACTCATTTTATTTTTTTTTCATTCTCATAGTTTTCTTAAATTCTCTCATATTTAGTATTACTTATAAACTTCAAAATAAGTTATCCAATCTTTTTTCAAATCTCATATTAGGATTCAAACGGTAGCTGCATTAAATTTCTAACTTGGAGAATTGTCACTTTTTGTGATGTTAAATTTTTCCAGTCAGGAAAACCATGTAATTTCCCATATGATTTGCTTGCTACAATGATTTGGTTTTGTAATTTTCTCCATTTCATATCTGGTATTCTTTACTAAATACTTTAAAAATTTCTGTTTGTATTATGAATGGGACTTTCCTAATACCTCTCTGAGTTATTGCTAGAACAGACAATGTTCTATGTGACTATTTATTTTATATGCAGTAACATTTCCCAATTTTATTTTTCATTTAAATATTTTTTCTAGAATATTCTAGGTTTTCTGGTTATACAGTCAAATCAACAAAAAATAAGTAACTTTTCTTTCTTTTGAAATTTAAAAATATTACTTGACTTTTTTCTCTTACTGTATATTTTACATCCTTCAATGCAATACTGACTAATCATAGCACTAATAGGTATCCCTTTCTGGTTTTTAATCATACTTAAAGTGGTATGTCTTAGTATTTCACAGTTTATATTTCTATTTGCTTTTGGATTATGATAATCTTTATCATATTTAAGTAATTTTCTTATATTCCTGTTTATTCAGAGTTCTAATTAGGGAAGCCTTCTAAATTTCTTTTTCCAATATATTTCCAGTATTTTAATGACATAAACATATAAATTTTCCTATAGCTTGTTGAGGAAATTAATACACTGGTATGATCTTTTGGAACAGTGATAGTTCTATTTGGCAATGTGCTTTTTTTTTTTTAGAAAATTTATTTTATAACAATGACTGAGGTTTTACTATTTCTTTAGGTTTTAATATTAAATTCATTCATAAAATGAATTGGGAGGTTGTGCACTCCTTATGAACAGGGACTAGAATAATTTAGAAATCATCTTTTATTTAAAAGTTAGATAGCTTCCATTCTTTTTTTTTTTTTTTTTTTTTTTTTGCTGTTGCATGTTTTTTTTTTTTTATTTTTATTTTTATTTTTTATAAACATATATTTTTTATATACATATATTTTTATCCCCAGGTCTGTGAATCACCAGGTTTACACACTTCACAGCACTCACCAAATCACATACCCTCCCCAATGTCCATAATCCCACCCCCTTCTCCCCAACCCCCTCCCCCCGGCAACCCTCAGTTTGTTTTGTGAGATTAAGAGTCACTTATGGTTTGTCTCCCTCCCAATCCCATCTTGTTTCATTTATTCTTCTACCCACTTAAGCCTCCATGTTGCATCACCACTTCCTCATATCAGGGAGATCATATGATAGTTGTCTTTCTCTGCTTGACTTATTTCGCTAAGCATGATACGCTCTAGTTCCATCCATGTTGTTGCAAATGGCAAGATTTCATTTCTTTTGATGGCTGCATAGTATTCCATTGTGTATATATACCACATCTTCTTGATCCATTCATCTGTTGATGGACATCTAGGTTCTTTCCATAGTTTGGCTATTGTGGACATTGCTGCTATAAACATTCGGGTGCATGTGTCCCTTTGGATCACTACATTTGTATCTTTAGGGTAAATACCCAATAGTGCAATTGCTGGGTCATAGGGCAGTTCTATTTTCAACATTTTGAGGAACCTCCATGCTGTTTTCCAGAGTGGCTGCACCAGCTTGCATTCCCACCAACAGTGTAGGAGGGTTCCCCTTTCTCCGCATCCTCGCCAGCATCTGTCATTTCCTGACTTGTTGATTTTAGCCATTCTGACTGGTGTGAGGTGATATCTCATTGTGGTTTTGATTTGTATTTCCCTGATGCCAAGTGATATGGAGCACTTTTTCATGTGTCTGTTGGCCATCTGGATGTCTTCTTTGCAGAAATGTCTGTTCATGTCTTCTGCCCATTTCTTGATTGGATTATTTGTTCTTTGGGTGTTGAGTTTGCTAAGTTCTTTATAGATTCTGGACACTAGTCCTTTATCTGATATGTCGTTTGCAAATATCTTCTCCCATTCTGTCAGTTGTCTTTTGATTTTGTTAACTGTTTCCTTTGCTGTGCAAAAGCTTTTGATCTTGATGAAATCCCAGTAGTTCATTTTTTCCCTTGCTTCCCTTGCCTTTTGCGTTGTTCCTAGGAAGATGTTGCTGCGGCAGAGGTCGAAGAGGTTGCTGCCCGTGTTCTCCTCAAGGATTTTGATGGATTCCTTTCGTACATTGAGGTCCTTCATCCATTTTGAGTCTATTTTTGTGTGTGGTGTAAGGAAATGGTCCAATTTCATTTTTCTGCATGTGGCTGTCCAATTTTCCCAGCACCATTTATTGAAAAGGCTGTCTTTTTTCCATTGGACATTCTTTCCTGCTTTGTCGAAGATTAGTTGACCATAGAGTTGAGGGTCTATTTCTGGGCTCTCTATTCTGTTCCATTGATCTATGTGTCTGTTTTTGTGCCAGTACCATGCTGTCTTGATGATGACAGCTTTGTAATAGAGCTTGAAGTCCGGAATTGTGATGCCACCAACGTTGGCTTTCTTTTTCAATATCCCTTTGGCTATTCGAGGTCTTTTCTGGTTCCATATAAATTTTAGAATTATTTGTTCCATTTCTTTGAAAAAGATGGATGGTACTTTGATAGGAATTGCATTAAATGTGTAGATTGCTTTAGGTAGCATAGACATTTTCACAATATTTATTCTTCCAATCCAGGAGCATGGAACATTTTTCCATTTCTTTGTGTCTTCCTCAATTTCTTTCATGAGTACTTTATAGTTTTCTGAGTATAGATTCTGTGTCTCTTTGGTTAGGTTTATTCCTAGGTATCTTATGGTTTTGGATGCAATTGTAAATGGGATTGACTCCTTAATATCTCTTTCTTCTGTCTTGCTGTTGGTGTAGAGAAATGCAACTGATTTCTGTGCATTGATTTTATATCCTGACACTTTACTGAATTCCTGTATAAGTTCTAGCAGTTTTGGAGTGGAGTCTTTTGGGTTTTCCACATATAGTATCATATCATCTGCGAAGAGTGATAATTTGACTTCTTCTTTGCCGGTTTGGATGCCTTTAATTTCCTTTTGTTGTCTGATTGCTGAGGCTAGGACCTCTAGTACGATGTTGAATAGCAGTGGTGATAATGGACATCCCTGCCGTGTTCCTGACCTTAGCGGAAAAGCTTTCAGTTTTTCTCCATTGAGAATGATATTTGCGGTGGGTTTTTCATAGATGGCTTTGATGATATTGAGGTATGTGCCCTCTATCCCTACACTTTGAAGAGTTTTGATCAGGAAGGGATGTTGTACTTTGTCAAATGCTTTTTCAGCATCTATTGAGAGTATCATATGGTTCTTGTTCTTACTTTTATTGATGTGTTGTATCACATTGACTGATTTGCGGATGTTGAACCAACCTTGCAGCCCTGGAATAAATCCCACTTGGTCGTGGTGAATAATCTTTTTAATGTACTGTTGAATCCGATTGGCTAGTATTTTGTTGAGTATTTTCGCATCTGTGTTCATCAAGGATATCGGTCTATAGCTCTCTTTTTTGGTGGGATCCTTGTCTGGTTTTGGGATCAAGGTGATTCTGGCCTCATAAAATGAGTTTGGAAGTTTTCCTTCCATTTCTATTTTTTGGAACAGTTTCAGGAGAATAGGAATTAGTTCTTCTTTAAATGTTTGGTAGAATTCCCCCGGGAAGCCGTCTGGCCCTGGGCTTTTGTTTGTTTGGAGATTTTTAATGACTGTTTCAATCTCCTTACTGGTTATGGGTCTGTTCAGGCTTTCTATTTCTTCATGGTTCAGTTGTGGTAGTTTATATGTTTCTAGGAATGCATCCATTTCTTCCAGATTGTCAAATTTATTGCCGTAGAGTTGCTCATAGTATGTTCTTATAATAGTTTGTATTTCCTTGGTGTTAGTTGTGATCTCTCCTCTTTCATTCATGATTTTATTTATTTGGGTCCTTTCTCTTTTCTTTTTGATAAGTCGGGCCAGGGGTTTATCAATTTTATTAATTCTTTCAAAGAACCAGCTCCTAGTTTCGTTGATTTGTTCTATTGTTTTTTTGGTTTCTATTTCATTGATTTCTGCTCTGATCTTTATGATTTCTCTTCTCCTGCTGGGCTTAGGGTTTCTTTCTTGTTCCTTCTCCAGCTCCTTTAGGTGTAGGGTTAGGTTGTGTACCTGAGACCTTTCTTGTTTCTTGAGAAAGGCTTGTACCGCTATATATTTTCCTCTCAGGACTGCCTTTGTTGTGTCCCACAGATTTTGAACCGTTGTATTTTCATTATCATTTGTTTCCATGATTTTTTTCAATTCTTCTTTAATTTCCCGGTTGACCCATTCATTCTTTAGAAGGATACTGTTTAGTCTCCATGTATTTGGGTTCTTTCCAAACTTCCTTTTGTGGTTGAGTTCTAGCTTTAGAGCATTGTGGTCTGAAAATATGCAGGGAATGATCCCAATCTTTTGATACCGGTTGAGTCCTGATTTAGGACCGAGGATGTGATCTATTCTGGAGAATGTACCATGTGCACTAGAGAAGAATGTGTATTCTGTTGCTTTGGGATGAAATATTCTGAATATATCTGTGATGTCCATCTGGTCCAGTGTGTCATTTAAGGCCTTTATTTCCTTGCTGATCTTTTGCTTGGATGACCTGTCCATTTCAGTGAGGGGAATATTAAAGTCCCCTACTATTATTGTATTGTTGTTTATGTGTTTCTTTGATTTTGTTATTAATTGGTTTATATAGTTGGCTGCTCCCACGTTGGGGGCATAGATATTTAAAATTGTTAAATCTTCTTGTTGGACAGACCCTTTGAGTATGATATAGTGTCCTTCCTCATCTCTTATTACAGTCTTTGGCTTAAAATCTAATTGATCTGATATAAGGATTGCCACTCCTGCTTTCTTCTGATGTCCATTAGCATGGTAAATTCTTTTCCACCCCCTCACTTTAAATCTGGAGGTGTCTTCGGGCTTAAAATGTGTTTCTTGGAGGCAACATATAGATGGGTTTTGTTTTTTTATCCATTCTGATACCCTGTGTCTTTTGACAGGGGCATTTAGCCCATTCACATTCAGGGTAACTATTGAGAGATATGAATTTAGTGCCATTGTATTGCCTGTAAGGTGACTGTTACTGTATATGGTCTCTGTTCCTTTCTGATCTACCACTTGTAGGCTCTCTCTTTGCTTAGAGGACCCCTTTCAATATTTCCTGTAGAGCTGGTTTGGTATTTGCAAATTCTTTCAGTTGTTGTTTGTCCTGGAAGCTTTTAATCTCTCCTTCTATTTTCAATGATAGCCTAGCTGGATATAGTATTCTTGGCTGCATGTTTTTCTCGTTTAGTGCTCTGAAAATATCATGCCAGCTCTTTCTGGCCTGCCAGGTCTCTGTGGATAAGTCAGCTGCCAATCTAATATTTTTACCATTGTATGTTACAGACTTCTTTTCCCGGGCTGCTTTCAGGATTTTCTCTTTGTCATTGAGACTTGTAAATTTTACTATTATGTGACGGGGTGTGGGCCTATTCTTATTTATTTTGAGGGGCATTCTCTGAACCTCCTGAATTTTGATGCTTGTTCCCTTTGCCATATTGGGGAAATTCTCCCCAATAATTCTCTCCAGTATACCTTCTGCTCCCCTCTCACTTTCTTCTTCTTCTGGAATCCCAATTATTCTAATGTTGTTTCGTCTTATGGTGTCACTTATTTCTCGAATTCTCCCCTCGTGGTCCAGTAGCTGTTTGTCCCTCTTTTGCTCAGCTTCTTTATTCTCTGTCATTTGGTCTTCTATATCACTAATTCTTTCTTCTGCCTCATTTATCCTAGCAGTGAGAGCCTCCATTTTTGATTGCACCTCATTAATAGCTTTTTTGATTTCAACTTGGTTAGATTTTAGTTCTTTTATTTCTCCAGAAAGGGCTTTTATATCTCTCGAGAGGGTTTCTCTAATATCTTCCATGCCTTTTTCGAGCCCGGCTAGAACCTTGAGAATTGTCATTCTGAACTCTAGATCTGACATATTACCGATGTCTGTATTGATTAGGTCCCTAGCCTTCGGTACTGCCTCTTGTTCTTTTTTTTGTGGTGAATTTTTACGTCTTGTCATTTTGTCCAGATAAGAGTAAATGAAGGGGCAAGTAAAATACTAAAAGGGTGGCAACAACCCCAGGAAAATATGCTTTAGCCAAATTAGAAGAGATCCAAAATCGTGAGTGGGGAGAAAGGGGATAAAAAGAGGTTCAAAAAGGAAGAAAGAAAAAAGAAAAAAAAAAAAAAAAGAATTTTTTTTAAAAAAGAAAACACCTAAGAAAAATGTAAAAATATATATATATATATTAGATAAACTAGTAAAAAATCGTTAAAAAAGAAAAAGGTAACAGTTAAAAAAAAAAAAAAATTTTACCCGAAGGCGAGAAAAAAAAAAAAATGAAAAAGAAAAAATTAAATTAACTGCAAGACTAAAAAAAATCACAGGAAAAAAGCCATGAGTTCCGTGCTTGGCTTTCTCCTCCTCTGGAATTCTGCTGCTCTCCTTGGTATTGAAACCGCACTCCTTGGTAGGTGAACTTGGTCTCGGCTGGATTTCTTGTTGATCTTCTGGGGGAGGGGCCTGTTGTAGTGATTTTCAAGTGTCTTTGCCCCAGGCGGAATTACACCGCCCTTACCCGGGGCCGGGGTGAGTAATCCGCTCGGGTTTGCTTTCAGGAGCTTTTGTTCCCTGAGCGCTTTCCGTAGAGTTCCAGAGGACGGGAATACAAATGGCGGCCTCCTGGTCTCCGGCCCGGAGGAGCCGAGAGCCCAGGGCCCCACTCCTCAGTGCGCCCTCAGAGAACAGCGCCCAGTTACTCCCGTCTGCCTGACCTCCGGCCGCGCTCCGAGCTCACCGAGCCTGCGACCGGTTCAAGGTAACACGGAGCTGCGAGCTTACTGTCGGCTCTGTCTCTGTAGCCGGCTTTCCCGTTCCAATACCCGCAAGCTCTGCGACACTCAGACACCCCCGATCCTTCTGTGGCCCTGCGGGACCTGAGGCCACGCTGACCCCGCGTGGGCTTCGCTCCGGTTTAGCCTCTGGAGCGATGTCCCTCCGCGGAACAGACTTTTAAAAGTCCTGATTTTGTGCGCGGTTGCTCCGCCGCTTGCCGGGAGCCGGCCCCTCCCCCCGGGGTCTATCTTCCCGTCGCTTTGGATTCACTTCTCCGCCGGTCCTACCTTTCAGAAAGTGGTTGTTTTTCTGTTTCCAGGATTGCTGTTCTTCTTCTCTTCGATCTGCCGATGGATTTTCAGGTGTTTGCAATCTTTAGATAAGCTATCTAGCTGATCTCCGGCTAGCTGAAGCAGTCTCAGCTTGCTACTTCTCCGCCATCTTGACTCCTCCCCGATAGCTTCCATTCTTAATGGTATTTCCTTAATCACTATTTCAATGATTTTCTTTTTTTTTTTTTTTTTTTTTTTTTTCTGCCCAGCTGGTACATTTATTAGCATGAAACAGGAGACTGGTCTCTTCCTGGGCCTCAGGAAGCCACGCCCACAAAGTCCCAAACTCCCGAAGCAAGGTCCCTCTGCCCCATTTCTTTTCTTTTTTTTTTTTTTTTTTTTTTTTAAGATTTTATTTATTTATTTGACAGACAGAGATCACAAGTAGGCAGAGAGGCCGGTAGAAAGAGAGAGAGGAGGAAGCAGGCTCCCCGCGGAGCGGACAGCCCGATGCGGGGCTCGATCCCAGGACCCTGGGATCATGACCTGAGCCGAAGGCAGAGGCTTTAACCCACTGAGCCACCCAGGCGCCCCCCTCTGCCCCATTTCTGAAATAAGCTCTCAGGCCTTGGCAGTAGCCTGAGTTGCCCCCAGGGCTGTGAGCTGCTGAATCTTCTGGCTCATCATCTCCATGACAGCCTGTTTCATGGCATGCTTCTCCTGCAGAGCTGGCTGGATTTTCTCCATTTGCTTGGTAAGGAAGTCTATCTTTCTCTTGAAAAAGTCCTTGGCATCGTCAGCTGTCTTTTCTACATAGTAGCCTGTTCCCACATCGATGAGTACATGTTCCACATCATGTAGCTTCCCAGGGACATACATAGAACTCGTCAGTGGGACGAGTAATTCTTTCCCCTCGTTGTTCTTGTTCAGCACGTTCAGACAGTCCTTGGCTTCCACATACTTGATCTGTACCACCTTGAGCTGGGCAATAGACGTGGATAGGAACTCCACCTCCTGGTCCAGCTGGTTCTTGAGCATTTCTAGCTGCGGCAGGTTCAGCTCGCTGATGTTAACTGACTGCGCCATGTTGGGAAGGAGGACTAACCCAATGATTTTCTTTTATTTTTCTTTTTTAACATTTGGCCTAATAGGTTTTCTACTTCTCTTGAAATGATTTTGTTAATTTCTATTTTGCCAGGACAGAATTCATTTCCAATCAGTTTTCAAATTTCTCCACAGTTTCACAGAATATTCTCTAATCATTCTTTGTGTGACTTCTGTATTTATTGTTATTTATATTTTGAGAATATATTGAAACATTATAGTTCATAAGTATCCATATAAACCTCTCTGATCTGTTTGCAAGCTGCAAAACACAGATCAATTTGTTCAAGTGTTTCTATTTTGTGCCTTTTGAACAAAAATTTTTAGAGAACTCAGAGTAATATTTGTCCATAGTACCTAATTATTTTTTTTGGGAAAAAATATATTTGGAATCCTTGAACTAGAAAATTTACAACCACAGAAAGCCATTAAACCATTAATGATTTAACAGGAATTTTGGGGGTGGAACTTTGCTTTTATTTACTTAATAATTATTGTGTCAAGATAACAAAACCCTGCATAGAAATGGAGAAACACTGCCAGAGAAAGAGCAGATGACAAAGAAGACCAAGGATATAAAATACAAGCTGTTGCAAAAGCATTTTTTTCATGTTTCAGAAACATAGGAGACATCACTAGCAATATCATTATGACAAAGGACAGAAGATACACTGAAAAATTAATAACAGCGTGCTAATGAAATAATTAAACTCTAAAATTTCACTTGTCATATAGTTACAATATGTGCTTTTTGACAGATATCTGAGTAACACTTTCTCATTTTACATTTTAACGGTTTATTACCAAAAAAACAAAAATACTGTATAAGACCATACCCACTCATATAACATCAATATTTATGTCTATCTTGATCAGATTAATAAAGTCAAATTTCAAATGGCCATCCTAAGTCATGAAAACTATATGTCTATCTGAATTTGTTTTGTATTATTAATAACTACCATTATTGAATAGAATTCATGGGTCATTTAAAAAAAAACTGGAAAGAGCTTGCACAGGTAAAGTTGGACTGTCTTTCCAAACTCAGGTTCATTTTCTTACTATGTGCTAGATTCTATTGTATGTGATTTACATGTATAATCTTAGGCCAACCTAATGAGATAAGCTTTCAGAATATGCTGTTTTATATTTGTGGAAATTAAAATCCACAAAGAAAAATTTTTCTAAGGTTACATGGCTTATAAACAATAGAGCAGAGGTTTAAACACATGGTTCATTCCAGAGTCAGGGTTCAAAACCACCATTCTTTTTTTTTTCATTTGTCTTTAATTTGAATTCCAGTATAGTTAACATATAGTATAAACATATAGTGATTCAACAATTCGATACATCATTTCTCAGTGCTCATCAAAAATGTACTATGAATCCCTTCACTTATTTCACCAATCCCCTCACCTACCTCCCTTCTGATTATGGTTGTTTTTTAATAAATACCCTCAGTTGAAACTTTTTTTTCATCAAGAACATTTTTACTTGAAGCAGACTTCAGAATACATGGTTCTAAAAGATATTTATAAAACATACCATCCAAGAAAAATAGAATATACATTTTCTTCAAGATACACAGAAGAATCTCTTGGTTAAATCACAAGATTCACATAGAATCTCTTGGTTAAATCACATAGAAAGAGACCTAATAAATACTACAAATGTAAGAAGACTGAAATCATACCAAGTATATTTTCCAACCAGGATGGTACGAAACTAAAGATCAACAATAAAACAAGCTAGAAAATCTACAATGTAAATATTAAATATTTAATATGTAAATATTAAATAACAGACTATTGCACAAGCAATGGGCCCAATAAGAGACCGAATGCCAAATCAAAATGTGTCTCAAAACAAAAGGAAAAGAAAACCCAATATTTCAAAACCTGTCGGATGCAGCAAAACCAAATGTCAGAGGGAAATTTATGCTCTAGTGCTTGTATTAAGAACAAAGCTCAGGACAACTGGATGGCTTAGTCCATTAAGCATCTGCCATTGGCTCAGGTCATGATTGCTGTAGTCCTGGGATCTAGTCCTTCATGGGAGAAGCAAGGATGCTTGTGTGCTCCCCTGCTTGTGTGCTCACTCTCTCTCTCTGACAAATAAGTAAAATCTGTGAAAGAAAAAAAGCTCAAGTAATCAACTTAACATTACTCCACAAGGAAGTAGAAAATGAGGAAACTTAGCTGAAATTTAGTAGAGGAAGGAAATAACTAAGAAAAATATCAGAAATAAATAAAATAGAGACCAGAATAAACAATAACATAACATATGGAATTTTAACATTTATAAAGCATATATACACCTATATGAAGGGAAAAGTAAGTGTGCTTTCATATGAAGATGTAAGCAAATTTTCTTTCTAAATTTAGCAGGAAAATATCTTCCTATGGCTTAAGTGAGAAAAACTTATTACTTCATTTAAAAGAAGCCAAATAAATAGCCCTCTCATCTTCTACCTGATCTCTGGACCAAGTGAAATGTAAGATTTAAGAGCCAGCAGATGGAGTTCAGAATATTGCTTTTATTACTAATAAAGCTGATACTAGAAAGTCTAAAATATGTTGGCAAGCAGTCATTCTAGTAACAAACCCCAAAGTGAGGCAAACTTTGCTACCAAGACATGGAAGCATCGAAACAAGGAGTCTTTCCCACTATAGCCCTGTCCCCTAGAATAGAGCCTGCCCAAGAAATAGGACAGAAAACATGCTTCCTCATTCCAAATGAATCCAGGAACTGTAACAAAAATTGATTGAGCAATGCATGTCTAGTTATTTCTCCAAAACTCACCAGAATTTCTAAGCCACTTCTCTTCACAAGGAGTGGGAGCGCTGAAAAAAGATGCTAGGAGGTTAGGCTTATGGGATTTCCTCCCAAAGAGGAGAAACATTCAGAAAAGGAAAGCTATTTCGACCTTACACCTGAGGATCACCAGCTTTCCTTCATTTATTCACTACCTGTGCATCACTAAACATGTATGACACATTACTGATATCTAAGACATTAAAAAGATCAGTCTTCAAACATTACTCTAGAAAGCCTTATAGTTCTGCCCAAACAGTATTAATACCACTTTCAAAATGGCCAAAATCTGCAGATAATTTGTTGTACTTCCTAAATGCCAGCTCTCTTTCTCTCTTGAATGGTTAGTAGAAGGGGAAGAAAAACCCTGTGGTTGCATGGAAGTATGGAAGTAAACGGCTATTTGGAAGTAAATATTGATGTTTCTGGCTCACCCTGGAAAGAATTCTATGATCATAGGGATAGCAAACAGAACGAACTTGCAACATTAATTTTGGTACAGATATCACGAGGTAATAGATACAATAGTACGATACTTCTATCGAGACTTTCCTGTAGTATTTTTCCTGGTATTTCTTATTTTATTTTATTTTCAGTGTTTTCCTGGTATTTCTAACTCCACCCAAACATGGTAGTGCCTTCTTCAGAAATACATAAATAATACCCTTCTAAATTCAGCATAAACTCCTTAGCCTGAATTGTAAAGCACTTTATAATCAGGATCCTTCCCACCTCTCTAGAGTTTTCTCCTGCTCCTTCTCTCCTAGTACTCACCAGTAATGATCTACTAAACTACTTTCCATTTCTTAAACATACCAAGCTGTCTTTCACTAGTGTACCTGTCTACACATTACTCTTTGTCTAGAATACTCTTTTGCCCGCGCTGGCCCTTCTTTCTTGAGCCTAATAGATTTCATGTTTCAATTCTTCAAGGAGCAGTGTATGAACTAAAGGTGCTCTTCAAAACATTTAACAACTATGCCTTGGGCACTGGTGAGCAAAGGGACATAGGCTACCATGTTGGAACAGAATCATGGAAGACTTAACAGTGTTCAGAGCCTAACTCTTACTGGCAGGGTCATGACAAAGTGCAGGAAGGAGGTCTTTGGAGAGAAGCCTACATGACCACAGCATCAGAAAGAAAAAAAAAAAAAAAAAGAGTTGGGAGCACAGAGAGGGGCGGTCTACAAAACCGTACAGAGGTTTTTCACTCTTTTATTAAGTGGTTGGCCATTCCGTTGTAAACTAGTTAAACACCTCCCTTTTATAATTCCATGAGGTTAGGTAGCCCTTCTGTATTCTTCCATGATATTTATCACCTCGCACCTCTTGATACACTGGATTTTAATTTCCAATTCACTTGCCTGTCTCTCTCACTAAATTAAAAGCTCTTTAAAGTTGAGGACCTTGTCTGGTTTGTTATGATGCTCTCAGTATCCAACATATGGACCAAACCATGGCAGACAAACATCACAAATATTTGTGAAAGAAGGAAGAATAGGAAGAGAGAAGGAAGGATGGAAGAGAGAGAGAAGAAATGTAGTAGATGAGGTATTTAAGTCCTCTTACTGTTGTCCAGTGTATTATACAGAATTATAAGCAAATGTTAAGAACAGAAAGACAAAGATCATTTGTGCCAACCTCCTCCTTTGCACAGAAATGCAAAGGAGTTAGTATTTGCCCAGCATCACGTAGCTACAGAAAGTGCTCACATGCCCTAGTCCAAGTTTGGTGGTTTTATCTTTTTTATTTCTCTGAACCTTTTGCAAATCAAGATTGAACTACTGGCAAAATATTCCGCATGAATGTCCATGTAATTTTTGTACTTTGGAACTGAAATTTATTTAAGATATGCCACAGCTCCTGCAAATGTCTTTAGTATATTTCAGGAAGGCGGGTATCTTTCTGTGGTGTGGTATGATACTCATATAAAATAAAAATACCCACATGCATGCTAATATATTTAGCAGGGTTAGACTCTGAAATTTTATGACTTTGGGTTTGAAGGTGAAAATTCATGCTTTTTATTTCCTTTCAGCATGTTCCATGATCACAACACATGCCTCACACCCTAGAAATAGTGCTCATCCCTAATAAACTGCCTGGCCTCAGGTGAAACACTGTGTTCTTGAAAGTAAAGTTCTCATGGTATTCAATTAAAAAAGAGAACATATAAACTGTTCTGTAGTTCCCTGCTGCACACTCCCACATTCCTGGGAGAGGACGTAAGTAAACCTTCCTTTAAAATACTTAATTAATACTTAACCAAATGTAAGTGAGCAATGAATTAAGTGCTTAGGCTCCCAAGCCACCTAAATAGTTTATTTGCATTAACAAAGTATAAAGTGAGACACATGGTCCACTGTCAGGGAGTTGCAGGAGACAATAAAGTAGCATATGTTTTGAATCAATTCCTCTTGCTGGTTTCCATAAAGCAGAAACAAGGTTTTTTACCTATTCAATCATACAAGCCACAGTTGTTTTAGAGTAACATTTTTCAGAATGTGTCCACTGCCATACCAGCAAATACTAGCAAAAACAGAATTCTCAGAGCACAGAGGATTATTAGGGCATCGAAACTATTCTATATGATACTATAATGGTAGATACATGTCATTATACATTTGCCAAAATCCATGCAATGTACGATACCAACAGTGAGCCCTAATAAAAACTGTGGACTTTGGGTAATGATGACATGTCAATGTAGATTCACTGATTATAACAAATGTACCACTCTGGTGGGGAGGTTGATAGTGGAGAAGCTGACTCTGTGTGGAGACAGGTAGTATGTGAGCGCTCTCTATACTTTCTGCTCAATGGTGCTGCAAACCTAAAACTGCTCTGAAAAATAGTCTATCGAAAAGAAGAGGGAATTCTCTATCTCTTTGTCTCCCTGTCTTTCTCTGTCTCATGCACAAACCATACACACACAGAGAAGGACATGGTCAAATAAACTTGGAAATTGCTGTATACTACATCTCTTTTTTTTTTTTTAAAGATTGTATTTATTTATTTGACAGAGATCACAAGTAGAAAGAGAGGCAGGCAGAGAGAGAGGAGAGACAGAGGAGGAAGCAGGCTTCTGGCTGAGCAGAGAGCCCGATGCAGGGCTCAATCCCAGGACCCTGAGATCATGACCTGAGCTGAAGGCAGAGGCTTTAACCCACTGAGCCAGCCAGGCAGCCCTGTATACTACATCTCTTAAAGATGGTTCTGGGTCACCTGGGTGGCTCAGTCCCTTGAGTGTCTGACTCTTGGTTTTGACTCAGGTCATGATCTTAGGATTCTGTCAGGTTCAGGCTCCTTGTCAGGCTGCATACTCAGCAGGGAGTCTGCTTGAGGATTCTCTCTGGTTTGCTCTCTCTCTCTCTCTGCCCTTCCCCTGCTCAGGCTCATATATTCTCTCTCTCTCTCTCTCTCTCTCTCTTAAATAAATGAATATATTTTTATTAAAAAATAAAAATTAAAAAATAAAAATATTTTTATTAAAAAAAAAAAGGGCGCCTGGGTGCCTCAGTGGGTTAAGCCTCTGCCTGAAGGCAGAAGCTTGGATCATGATCCCAGCGTCCTGGGATCAAGTCCCCACATTGGGCTTTCTTCTCAGTGGGGAGCCTACTTCCCCCTCTCTCTCTCTGCCTGCCTCTCTGCCTACTTGTGATCTCTGTCTGTCAAATAAATAAATAAAAATCTTTAAAAAACAAAACAAAACCAGATGGCTCTGAGTATGGCTCTCCCTGAACTCACTAAGAAGGAGTTGGGCCTGCCGTTTTTAAGCCCAGTTCTCATTGACTTGCCCCAGAACCAACTGTGAATAAATCAGTTAATTCGTAGACACTATGTCTTCCATATTTCAAGTCCCCAACGAGAGAGGAGAAAGAACCACCATGATTCAAGTTCTCAGGCTTATGTAAGGTCAGAACTGGCTTGTCTCAGTCCAGCCCACCCCCAACGCCACCTTCACACCCCAGGAGTGAGCAAGTGACAAGGAAAGATGAAGTGAGTACCCCCACAGCCCCATGAGCCTTCTCTGTATTCTTCAACTATCATACAACCTAAAGAGAAGTCTTAACTGTTTATAAAATCAAGAGAATTAAGGCAGCTAGAGTATTCTATTCTCTCCGAGAGACTGCTATTTCTTTCACTTTGGTTCAATTTAACTTTTGTCTGAAGTATTTTTTTTGAAATGTACTTATAGTGACTACTCCCCAAATTGTTTAAAATGTTCTCAGAAATTTTTTTTTATAAAAGCATGAAAACAACTGCAGGTAACATGTTCAACTATTCCAATATAACAACTTTGATTTTATTCCCTATAAATCTTGTACAAATTCGGAGGTAAAAGCCAAAGATATTAATGTTCCAGTAGGATAAAAGAAGAACGCTCTTGCCTCAGGGTTTTGTGGTTGCCACAAAAATGCCTTGGTTTACCTAAGAGCTCAAAGTTCTTCTGTCAAAATAATTTTGCATATTTTCTGAATTATTATGACCTCAGAATACTTTTTAAGCAAAATCTGTTAGTATCTTATGAGACACCACTGGTCCTAAAAAGAGTTTAGGAAATGCTGTTTCAGAGGCTATGCTTGGTCTAATTGGCTACAAATAAGCTGATTCGTGCTGTTGATTGGCTTATGGCTCTGTGACTTATTTTTCTGCTTTTAAGAATTTCCCCCCAGACATAGAATTTTCTTTAGGAAGAACTTGGAGATTTTCTAGTTTAGCTCCATTTGCCTGTAGGACCAGAGTGGTTTCACTGCACACTCAAGTCCCCATGGAAAGGAATTGACCCAGTCAGAACTAGATCCCAGGTTATTAACGCTGTCTCTTGGAAACCTTCCCCTAAACTCGGCATGAAAATCTCCTATTAACTGAATGGTGGCCCTCCAAAATTCATATGTTGAATCCCTAACCCTCTCCTCCTTCAGAATGTGAGTATATTTGGAGATAGGACCTTTACAGAGGTGATTAAGTTATGGTGAGGCTCTAAGAGTAGGCCCTCATGTTACCTGACTGGTGTCTTAATAAGGAGAGAAAACTTGAACAAAAAGAGTCAGCAGTATGAGAAGCACACAGAGGAAAGATCACATGAAGATATGGCCATCTTCAAATCAAAGGAAAAAAGCTTCAGAAGAAACCAAATCTGTGCTTGGACTTCTAGTCTTCAGAGATGTGAGAAAATTCATTTCTGTTATGTAAGTCACATGGTGCTGTGGTGCTTTGTTATGGCAGCGTTCACAAACGAATACAGGCCTTTCACTATCTGATCCCTTTATTTTCTCATTTTCCTTTACAGGTCCAGCATAAAATGTACCTTTCCAGTAAAGTGCATTCCTTGAAGATTCCTGCCTCCATCCTTCCCCAAAGAGTTATTTCTTTGTCATTTTGGGGGGGGCACCTTGGTGTCTCATTTGGTTAAGTGTCTGTCTGCCTTTGATTCAGGTCATGATCTCCAGGTCCTGGAATCAAGCCCTGTGTTGGGCTTCCTGCTCAGTGGGGAGTCTGCTTGTCCTTCTCCCTTTGCCCTTCCCCCCAACTCGTGCCCTGTCTCTCTCTCTCTCTCAAATAAATAAATAAATAAATACCTTTAGAATGTTGTTTAATGGGGCACCTGGGCGGCTCACTAGGTTAAGCATCTCGTGCTTGATTTCGGCTCAGGTTATGATCTTGGGCTCATGAGATCAAGCCCCATTTTGTGCTCTGTGTTCAGCGGGGAGTCTGCTTGAGACTTTGTCTCTCTCCTTCTCCCTCTGCCCCTCCCCTCCAAAATAAATCTTTAGGCTGTCACTTATTTCTTCCCTTGCATGCTATCTAATTCTACACAGTGAAGCCCCACTTCTTTAAGGCCATCCCTGACCAGCCCTGCTCATGGTGTTCATTCCTTTGGTTAACTCATCAAAAACTATAACATATGAGTTACATTCTTTTTATACAGTTACTTATTACTAGTCATCTTTGCATGATTATGTATCTTGTCTCCTAACCACTTCTTTTAAACATTATTTCTTTGGTATTTCCACTGTGGTTAGTCTTGCTCTGTTGATTTTTCTCAACTTCTAAAAAAGCCAGAACACATTTTCCCTAAAATACATATAGGGACATCAGTTTAATCCAAATAAAGTTAAACAAAACTAATGATTATGAGAATGTGTAATGGTGATATCATATCACCTTTACAATATCATAAAAATAGGCAAATCATAAAAATCTGGTTTATGTTATTATGAATTATGAATATGATTTTATGAATTTATGATAGGCAATATCATAAAAATAAGCACACTTCGTCTGCTTTCCTGATGTAATGACAAATTACTAGCATTAATGTGGGTATACAAGAACATGATATCTAAGGCCAAATTGTTAGAACAGCAAGTTTAAAATAGATATTCCCTGGCTACTTCTTGTATTTCTTCAGTCTTGACTTTCAGTTCCTTCAGTGAACTCAATCCATAATAACGGTATTCTTGCTATTTTGTGAGTCTTCTCTGTAATGATGTTTGGTATTAAAATATTAATCTGAATTGCAGGATATATCTGAAGATTTAAAACAGCCCCTAAGCTGCTTGGCAGTATTTGTATCAAGATCCTTCTACTTGTTGAGTAGGTCTAAGATTTGGACTCTTGATAATTATCAGCTCTAAAAAACAAGAAAGAGGTCAAAGAATGAGTTTAGGACGTGCTGCTTTGGAGGCCATGCTTGGTCTAATTGATCAAGGGAAAATGAACTGAAACTCTTTCATTGGGCTACTGCTGTTCAACAATGATGAATTAGAGGCCATTTTGGTCCATGTCTTGTCAAATCAAATACCATTAGACTCAAGGATGGAGTTTCTAACCAAATGTCTTTTAAAATTACATGTAAGGGCACTTGGTGGCTCAGTGGGTTAAGGCCTCTGCCTTTGGCTAAGGTCATGATCCTGGGATCAAGCCCCACATCGGGCTCTCTGCTCGGCAGGGAGCCTGCTTCCCCTTCTCTGTCTGCCTGCCTCTCTGCCTACTTGTGATCTCTGTCTGTAAAATAAATAAATAAAACCTTTTTTAAAAAATAAATTAATTAAATAAAATTATATGTGAATATGCCCAGAAGCCATCAATATTTACTCATCCACTATTATTTTTTTCTCTTAAAAGCAAAACCTAATAGGATTCAAAACAAGAAGGCATTGTTTCCTCCTCAGCTTGGTACTTTGAGTCCCTTGGATAGTTTAATAAAATGTCAGTGATCCTTAGTTATTTCAGTTTTGTCCAATGTAACTCTCAAAAGCCAGGGGTACTGTGACACTGCTCCCCTCCAAACCAACTAAGAATGTTTCCTATGAGAGAACGTGGTCCTAGAACAAAAATTGCCTTTAGCTGAGTGTAGGGTTTACTCTCTAATTTACTCCTAAGGAATATTAGATAAACTCTGACTCACTCAGTACCAACTCCTTTACTCAAAGTCTAATTGACTATTTTACTTATAAGCCACCAAAATTATTTGGTGTGAGCATGTTCAGGCTGAAAGAGCCCCAAGTAATTGAGTAATGGATGTACTACTATTGTTCTATGCTAATGTTTTAGACAGAAAATAAAGGTCAGGAAAAGAAAAGCCTTGAAGATTATGTATAGTGAACTGAGGGTAGGGTAGAGGTCCTGACACTTTTTGTCATAGTGGTCTGCCTTTTATTTTAGAACATAGATTTCCTTGGAGAGTGGCCATTATAATAAAGATCATATACCTTCAAGGTTCCAATATGGTAGTACTCCAAATAGATGCTAGGGGACAAATAAAATATAGGAATTTAAAGGTGACTTGCCAAGCAGGAGTCTTAATTGGATATTCACCATGACTATGCTGAATGTCAGCAGTAACTATTTGAGGAAGGAGAGGCAGGCCATAAGCAACTAAAAACTGACCTTTTAAAAATTCCCTTTAGGTTCCCAAAGTCCTTCAACTAGGAAATTATGCTTTGGAATTCAAATCCCAGGGACACTTCCCAGGACTCAAATAATTCCATAGTATCTAAGGCAGGAGAACTTCTAGTCAATACTTTTTTCCCCCTTTGATCCTAAAATTACTCACTGTTACTTGTGTACCTGTCATTGTACAAAGTTGAGTACATGATACCATGGCAATAAAAAAATTAATTAATTAATTAAAAAAATTAAAAAAGAACACAGGCAGTAATGTAAAAGAGCTATTTTATGGGTAGACAAAAATGCACCTTATGAAATAGTTACACATTGATTGAAATCTTATACTTTATTATTTGAATTTAGTATGGAAAAATACAATTCTACCTACTTTTCTGGCAGGCATCCTCTATAATTCTCTCTCTCCTAACCATGCTTTAAACTTAAATATTAGTGAAAAGTACCTCTAACTTCCTAAGAACATTCTGTGACAGAAAAGTAATCAATGTACCTTCTGGAAATATTTTTATAATTTCAAAATTATCTTTAAAATTCAAGTTATTTGCTTAACGTACTTGAAAAGTTTATTTCATTTGGCATCTTTTTTTAAGATTTATTTATTTATTATTTATTTACTTATTTATTTATTAGAGAGAGAGAGATAATGAACTGTCGGGGAGGGGCAGAAGGAAGAGAGATGCATGGCTCCCTCCCAGGGCCTGGAGATCTCTACCTGAGTCCAAGGCAGATTGCTTAACCGTCTGAGCCACCTGCTAAGGTGCCCCATTTGGCATCTTTTATTGTCTCTAATCTAGTACAGACACCTAAACAAGTTATTGCTAAAAGCTCTATGCTTCGTGTGCATGTTTAATTGTTCTCACCACAGTCCCTATAGACTAGCCACCAAAACAAGACTTAAAGAGGTCAAGTAACAGCTACTACATATTGTATTAAGGACTGAAACATAGAATGTTGTGACTCTAATGATATAGAGCTACTGAGTACATGAGAAATGCGAGGGACAGACTGAGCTGGGATGGCTGCCATTAAGAAGTGGGATAACAGAATTATAACAAAATGTAGCAATCTAAGATAATTTGGGAAAAAAAACAAAATAATAACTCTAGGTCATGAAGAAAGTTTATATTTTATGCAATATACTCTCTTTAATAAATCAAGAGAATGCATAATACATTTTAGATTTATTTCTATGAAAAATAAAATACAGCTTACTGTTTAGATGGATAAGTTTCAATTCTTTGGAAATGGAGCTCATCCTAGGCAAAAATGATAAAATGAGCAAACTTGCCTCTAAGTACCCCTTTTTCTTCTCCATGGTCTATGGTTCACTCTATCACAATCTGTTTCTAGAAAAAAGACGTTATTAGTCACTTAAAAGTTAATAAGAGCCATAGTCACTATCAATCGCTTTTCCTTGGAACATTCACATTCTCAATCTTAATGTCAAAAATAAAATAGAAAAATCTTTCTCATTAAAAAACATTCGGCCTCCAGAGAATATTAAATTTGGGCATGCACACATGGAAAAAGTAAGAGTCATTATCAAAGTTCCTAAATCACAATACATAAGAATCTGTTCTACTTAAGAATAAGTTCAATCTGTGTAAAAACTTTACTTATGAAAAATATTTCATTCTTAGAGTTGTCTTCTCAGTGAGATAGCTCTGTGTTTATTTATAATATTCCCAAAGTATCTCTGGGACAGAAACTGAGACATATAAAACCAAGCAATGTTGAAGAACAATCGAAAGCTTTTACCCAGTGTAGAAAACCAAAAAGACTCTACCCCAAAATTTCTAGAACTGATGAATTCAGCAAAGTCGCAGGACACAAAATTAAGGTACAGACATTTGTTGTATTTCTCTACACCAGTGATGAAGCAGCAGAAAGAGAAAACAAAGAATTGATCCCATTGACAATTGCACCAAAAACCATAAGATACCTAGGAATAAACCTAACCAAAGAAGTAAAGGATCTGTACTCTGAAAACTATATAACACTTATGAAAGAAATTGAAGATGGCACAGGGAAGTGGAAAAAACATCCATGATCATGGATTGGAAGAACACATATTGTTAAAATGTCTATACAACTCAAAGCAATCTACAAATTTAATGCAATCCCTATCAAAATACCCCTAGCATCTTTCACAGAGCTAGAACAAACAATCCTAAAATCTGTATGGAACCACAAAAGACCCTGAATAGTCAAAGCAATCTTGAAAAAGAAAAACAAAGTGGGAGGCATCACAATCCCAGACTTCAAGCTCTATTACAAAGCAGCATTAGTCAAAACAGTATGGTACTGGCATAGAAACAAACACATAGATCAGTGGAACAGAACAGACCAGAAATGGACCACAACTATATGGTCAAGTAATCTTCAACAAAGAAAGAATATTCAAGGCAAAAAAGGTCTCTCAACAAATGACATTGGGAAAACTGGACAGCAACATGCAGAAGGATGAAACTGGACCACTTTCTTATGCCATACACCAAAACACATTCAAATGGGTGAGAGATGTAATGTGAAACAGGAAACCATCAAAATCCTAGAGGAGAACACAGGCAGCAACCTCTTTGACCTCAGCTGTAGAAACTTCTTACTTGACAGGTCAGTGGAGGCAAGGGAAACAAAAGCAAAAATGTACAATTGGGAGATCATCAAGATAAAAAGCTTCTGCACAGTGAAGGAAACAATAAACAAAACTAAAAGGCACCCTGTAGAATGGGAGAAGGTATTTGCAAATGACTTATCTGATAAGGGTTAGTATCCAGAATCTATAAAGAGCTCATCAAAATCAACACCCAAAAAACAAATAATCCAGTTTGAAATGGGCAAAAGACATGAACAGACATTATTCCAAGGAAGACATCTAGATGGCCAACAGATACCTGTGAGGATGCTCAACATCACTCACCATTGGGGAATACAAATCCAAACCACAATGAGATACCACCTCACACCTGACAGAATGGCTAAAATCAACAAAGGGAAAAATAGGTGTTGACAAACTTATGGAGAAAGGGGAACCCTCCTGTACGGTTGGTGGGAATGCAAAGCAGTACAGACACTTTGAAAAAGTGTGGATCTTCCTCAAAATGTTAAAAATAGAACTACCCTACACTGCATAAATCGCACTACTAGGTATTTACTCAAAGGATATAAAAATATAGATTCGAAGGGATACATGCATCCCAGTGTTTATGGCAGCATTATCAACAATAACCAAACTGTAGAGAGAAATAAATGTCCATTGACTAATGAATGGATAAAGAACTGTTGTATATATGGATTTGTGGGATACATATGTATATGTATTTGTATATGTATATGTATATGTATATGTATGTGTGTGTGTGTAATGGAATATTACTTGTATATCAAAAAGAATGAAATTTTGCCTTTTGCAATGACATGGGTGGAACTGTGTATTAGTTCCATCCATGATGTATTATCCAGCATAGTATATTATGCTAAAAGAAACAAGTCAGTCAGAGAAAGACAAATACCAAATGATTTCACTCGTATGTGGTGGTTAAGAAACAGATGAATAAAGGGGAAGGGGGAAAAAGTGGGAGGCAAACTATAAGAAACTCTTAACTATAAAGAACAAACTGAGGGTTGCTGGAGGGGAGTGGGTGAGGGATGGACTAAATGGGTGATGGGTATTAAGAAGGACACTTATTGTGGTGATGTGATGCACTGGGTGTCATGTGTAAGTGATAAGTCACTAAATTCTACTCCTGAAACCAGTATTACACTATATGCTAAATAGAATTTAAATAAAAACTTGAGACAAAAAACAAATAAACAAAATAAAGCTTAAAAATAAATAAATAAATAAATAAATGAAACAAAGAATCAATAAATTAGAAAAAAATAATAAAAGCTAATAAAAATAAAACAATAATTTTTATCCAGTGAACCACTTGTGTTTTTATTTTTTATTTTTTTATTTCTTTTTAGTGTAATAGTATTCATTGTGTTTTGCACCACACCCAGTGCTCCATGCAATCTGTGCCTTCTCTAATACCCACCAGCTGGCTCCCCCAACCTCCCACCCCCCATCCCTTCAAAATCCTCAGATTGTTTTTAGAGTCCATAGTCTCTCATGGTTCACCTCCCCTTCCAATTTTCCTCAACTCCCTTCTCTCCATCTCCCCTTGTCCTCCATGCTATTTGTTATGCTCCACAAATAAGTGAAACCATATGATAATTGACTCTCTGCTTGTCTTATTTCACTCATCAGAATCTCTTCCAGTCCCGTCCATGTTGCTACAAAAGTTAGGTATTCATCCTTTCTGATGGAGGCATAATACTCCATAGTGTATATGGACCACATCTTCCTTATCCATTCATCTGTTGAAGGGCATCTTGGTTCTTTCCACAGTTTGGCGACCGTGGCCATTGCTGCTATAAACATTGGGGTACAAATGACCCTTCTTTTCACTACATCTGTATCTTTGGGGTAAATACCCAGTAGTGCAATTGCAGGGTCATAGGGAAGTTCTATTTTTAATTTCTTGAGGAATCTCCACACTGTTTTCCAAAGTGGCTGCACCAACTTGCATTCCCACCAACAGTGTAAGAGGGTTCCCCTTTCTCCACATCCTCTCCAACACAAGTTGTTTTCTGTCTTGATAATTTTGGCCATTCTAACTGGTATAAGGAATAAACCTAACCAAAGAGGTAAAGGATCTGTACTCGAGGAACTATAGAACACTCATGAATGAAATTGAAGAAGACACAAAAAGATGGAAGAACATTCCATGCTCTTGGATTGGAAGAATAAACATTGTTAAAATGTCTATACTGCCTAGAGCAATCTATACTTTTAATGCCATTCTGATCAAAATTCCACCAGTATTTTTCAAAGAGCTGGAGCAAATAATCCTAAAATTTGTATAGAATCAGAAGAGAACCCGAATCGCTAAGGAAATATTGAAAAACAAAAATAAAATGGGGGCATCATGTTATCTGATTTCAAGCTTTATTACAAAGCTGTGATCACCAAGACAGCATGGTACTGGCATAAAAACAGACACATAGGCCAGTGGTACAGAGTAGAGAGCCCAGATATGGACCCTCAACTCTATGGGCAAATAATCTTCGACAAAACAGGAAAAAATATACAGTGGAAAAAAAACAGTCTCTTCAGTAAACAGTGCTGGGAAAACTGGACAGCTATATATAGAAGAATGAAACTTGACCATTCTCTTACACCGTACACAAAGATAAACTCGAAATGGATAAAAGACCTCAACGTGAGACTGGAATCCATCAGAATCCTGGAGGAGAACATAGGCAGTAATCTCTTTGATATCAGCCACAGCAACTTCTTTCAAGATATGTCTCCAAAGGCAAAGGAAACAAAAGCGAAGATGAACTTTTGGGACTTCACCAAGATCAAAAGCTTCTGCAGAGCAAAGAAAACAGTCAACAAAACAAAGAGGCCACCCATGGAATGGGAGAAGATATTTGCAAATGACAGTACAGACAAAAGGTTGATATCCAGGATCTATAAAGAACTCCTCAAACTCAACACATACAAAACAGACAATCATATCAAAAAATGGGCAGAAGATATAAACAGACACTTCTCCAATGAAGACCTACAAATGGCTATCAGACACATGAAAAAAATGTTCATCATCACTAGCCATAAGGGAGATTCAAATTAAAACCACATTGAGATACCACCTTACACCAGTTAGAATGGCCAAAATTAGCAAGACAGGAAACAACATGTGCTGGAGAGGATCTGGAGAAAGGGGAACCCTCTTACAGTGAACCACTTATTGTTCTGTTAAAATATATAGCTGCAATGATAGCACATTGAGAAAAAGTTTTTTTTCTGGTGGTTAAGGGCACCATTTGATTGAGTCTACATTATTAGGCTGTTTTGCAGAGTTCTAATTCATTATATTATATTCTTTCTCTCTCTTCCCCAGAGGCTCCCATCCAAGCAGCACTCACAATTTAGGAAATTTTTCTGAAAGAGCCTTTAGGTTTCCTATATATCTGGTAATGGTCATGTTCACAAGGCTGATACTCTACCTTTATTGATTTTATGGCTTTATTTCTTAATTGATCCTTTTAGAAAGTAAGTGACTAAAAAGTATATAAGGTATCTCAATTTGAGCTTTGAAATAGGAGAGGTCAAAGAAACGATCTTCCATCTTGTTGGCTGCAGAGAACTGTAGTTCAGTAAATGATAATAGTTCAGCTCCTGGTTCAGAAGACACTTATGATTTAAAAAAAAAAATGTACCATTAACAGTCATACCAATTTATTTGGGTGAATATCCTATTAAGCAGAAAATGTTCTGAATGCTTCTTGAAAAATATGTCTGAGTTCTACATGAAAGAAACTTTTTTTTTCTTTGCTGCAGTTCATAAGTTAATGAAAATTCCTTCTTATGGATAGTGAGAGCGATCAAAATGCTGAAGAAATATTTGGAGTTTAGAAATAGGCAATAAAATCTTCAATCTCTATCAGCTTGTTGAGATCAGCTAAGGCTGCTTGGGGACAAAAATCATTACTACTTGACGGATTCATGGTAACATATATGAAATTTGTTAATCATCTCAGCTCGGTACCTCCACTAGCTAATGGCATAATTGTTATTATCATATGTGCAACAGGACTCTCATGAAGTACTAAAAATAATTTTAAGAAAAAGGCACCAAAAATGCCAACATTGAATCAATATTTAAATTATTATTTAATAATATTCAACCATTTTGTATTGTGTTCCTGATACTACAGTACAGACAGCAGAAGATCCATAAAGGTATTAGTTGCCCTCTAGAGGCTCAAAGTTTAGTAAAGGAGTTAGACTAAAATTGAGAATCAGAATTGTGTATAAGAGCAGTAACAGACATATGCATAGTGCTCTGAATACAAGAAAAATATAGCTACCACCAGCAGAGGAAGGAAAGTCTTCACCAGAGAGGTGACATCTGATATGGTTATGGAAGTATGTTGAAGTATGTTAGAGACAGTAGGGAAACGTGTTCTGATAGAAAAAACAGTATGTGCAATGACGTGAAGTCATGAAGGAGTATACTGTGTTCAGGGAAAACTAGTGTCTAGCAAAATGCTGAGCACATAGTAGGTGTTCAGTAAAGATCTCTGGGATACTTAACAAAAGGTAAAAGTAAAAAGTTATATTTGGCTAGAATAGAAACAGTTTTTATGAATAATAAGAACCAATTCTGGAGAAATCGATAAATGTAGGCAAATGCTGATAGTTTCCAAGGAGCATTGTTTTTGCAGTAATATAGTATTTTAAGAATTAGTTTACTGAAATGAATCAAAGTTTACCCTGGAGGCACTTTAATCCAGCTATCTATTTTTGCTTTAAAGATCTTCAAATTTCATGGCTTGAAATATCAAAAGCATTTATTTTGCTCACAAATGTGCAATTCTGAGTAGAGCTTGGAAAGACAAAGCTATTCTCTGCTCCACTTAGCATCCGCAAAGTCCAGCAAGGATCTGAAAGCCTGCCTACTCACACGTCTCGCAACTGATACTGGCTATCAGCAGGGACTTTCAGTGGGGCTGTCAACCGAAAGTAGAACACATGGCCCTCCACTTAACATGGGCTTCTCACAATATGGTGGTTGGGTCCCAAGAGAGAGGCAGGCAGAAGCTATATAATTTTTTGATTTAGCCTTGGAAGGTCCATGATATCGTATCTACTTACTCTTTTGGTCAAAGCGGAGTCAACCCCTTTCAAGTTGAAAGAGAAAGAAAATAGATTCATACTTTTGTTTGTTTTGTTGTTTTACTTTGTTTTGTTTTAAAGAGAGAGAGAGTGTGAGAGAGAGAGCGCAGGAGCAGTTGGGGGTGGGTGCAGGGGGGAGGGAGAGAGGATCCCAAGCAGGCTCCACGCCCAGCACAAAGCATGATGCTGGACTCAATCTCAACACCCTGAGATCATGATCTCAGCTAAAATCAAGACCCCAGCGCTTAACTGACTGAGCCAAGCAGGCAACCCAATCCCGAATCTTAATGGTGATATAGCAAGGATTACAAAACTATGTAAGACCAGAAGTGCTGCTTTAAATATTTTTTGAAAAATGAAATCTACCAAAAATGCTTTTTCTCCATCCATATAATAAAGAGTAAAAGCAACATCCACAAAATAGGAATCTAAATTTTTTTTTAGTGGACTCAACAGTAAAGACTATAAAATTCATCTTGTTAGGTTAGCTGAGGATTTATCAATTATCCTACTCTATTATAATTGCCAACTTACCAGTCTGATATTTTAAGCTTCGTTAGAGCAGGAAATGAGTCTTTTGTTTAATCATTGTATCTGTAACACCTGGTGGGATAGCATCCATTTTTTTATGGATAGTTAATTGATATTTGCTAAATAAATGAATGCACAAGTATATCTAAACTTAATATTTTCAATCACTACCTCCTATATAACTGATTTCCATAGTAATCAATGTACATTTTTACATTGAATATATTTTAAAGGCCAAATACCAATTTTGGTATCAATGTAATTTCTAGAGGTGATTCACTCAAAGATGATGATAATGAAACGGTTTAAAGGATAATAATCTTGCCAAAATGAGGAAGACGGTATTGTCAATAGCAAATAGTCAACATTTTTCTTATTCCTTAGTAAGAGGAATTGGCCATCTGAAATCAGAACAAGTTTTTAAAAATAAGACAGATTACAAAATATTCACTTACCTTCTTCGAGTAACTAAAATATAACCTGGAGTTAATTCAGTTACTGTTAAATACAATATTTAAGTTATTCAGTTAAATACAATATTTAAATACCTTTGACCTTTGTAATTTACTTTAAATATACTCAAAACAGAAGACTCAAAAAGCTCAATTAATATGTTTCTCCCATCTTACAGTTGCTGCACATATGCCTGATTTATGTTGAATAGTGCCTCTCCCTCTCTCTCCCCTCAGCTCAGTGTAAACATATGGAAATTGACAAGAACCTGATCTGGTAACAGAAGAAAAACATCTTTCTGTTTTGTGGTTTGCGAGATACATCAAACTTTTATCTCCTCACATGTTAAAGCATAGAATATGTGAATTAGAAGATTTACATTCTGTGCTACATTTATTAGTTATAAGAATTTTGAATGATTTACTTAGAAATGCTGCATGAAGTTTGGTTTGCTAATCAATGAATGTTTAATCTAATTTCATAAGCTATCACCAAGGAGCCTTGTCAGTTTCAATTCCCTTCAATAATATTTATAGCTAACAAGGATGCCATTACATTTTAAGCAAATTTGGAAGTGCATGTGATAATGTTTGAACGCTTTCCATTCTGAATATAGAAAGACAAGTTTGACTGTCATCAGTAAATTTCCTGTAGCCCCTCACCTCCTCAAACTAGTGCATCCTGAGTGGCAAAATGTTGACCATGCAAAGAGTTAGTCCTAAAATGACAGGAATAAAGTGGTTTGCTAAATTTCTGGTAAATCCTTATGAATACAGCATTAGCATGAGGGTAGTAGGGAGAATGGGAGCAAGGAGAACCTGCCTTTGCTTTGTCATTTGCCTAGTTTTGCACTAGGCAAGTAACTTGATTTCTCTGGGCCTCAGTTTCATTATGTAAGTTGAAGTCAGTATAATCATCCCTACATTCTTCTCTAGCTTTTGACACTTTATGTCTCTATTATACAAAATAGATACTCAATAAACATATATTCAGTGTTTGATGACTGAATGAGTAAGTGAACGTACTTAGTCCAACATCATATCATATTTCCCCAAATGAGTTGTTTAAATTGACGTGTACATGTCATATAAATTCAGAGCTACCAGGTGAGATTTTCCAGAAGAATTTTTTCATGATTACTGAGAGAATTCTGCAGTGGCATAGATGGTACCTAATATTCATAAACATAAATGCCCAGAGAAAAAGTGGGGACTTTTTATGCTGAAAGAAAAATGAAACCAAATAGACATTTTAATGCAAGAAGATTGTGACTCAACCTTACTATTGCCTATGAATTATACTGCATGTTTTATCTTTACTGTGGTATAGTTTACATTCCATAAAACTTGCCCATTGAAAGTATATAATTCTTAGTAAGTGTACTGGGCTGTGTAACCATCACATTCCAGTTTTAGAAGATTTCCATTAACCCCCAAAATTCCCACAACCCTGTCTTCAGTCAGTCCTCTTCTTCACCCTCAGCCCCAGTTAAACCACTGGTCTGATCTCTGTATCTACATATTTGTTCTAGACATTTCACATAAATGGAATCAGTATGTATTCTTCAGCATCTGGGATCTTTTACTTAGGAAAATGTTTCTGATAATCATCCATGTTGTAGCCATTATCAGTACTTCATGCCTTTTTATCACTAAATAATATTCCATGGTATGAGTGTACCACATTTTTTAATCCATTCACTAGCTGGATGATGGATTATTTCACATTTTTTACTATTTTGAACATGTTGCCATACATGTGTATACAAGTCTTGTGTAAACATATTTTTTCATTTCTCTTGGGTAGATTCTTAGGAGTAGAATTTCGAGATCATATGATAAGTTTATGTTTAGGTTTTCAGTGTTATGCCAAATTGTTTTCCAGAGTGTCTGTAGCATTTTACATCCTCACCAGCAACATACGAGGCTCTGAGTTTCTCCATGCTGTTGTCAACAGTTGTCTCTTTGATGATAGCCATTCTAGTGAGTGAAAAATAGTATTCCGTTGAGGTTTTAGTTTATACTTCACTAATGACCAGTGTCCTTGAGCATCTTTCACTGGCTTGTGGCCATTTGTATATGAAGAGAATAGTAAAGCAGGGTAATTGGGTAAAGGAGTGAGGTGGGAGCAGCGTTACTATTTTTAAAAGGAATCAGCGGCGATCTCTCCAATAAGGGAGTATGTTGGACGAAATCTAAAAGTAGGGAAAATCATTCCATGTAGAGGGAACAAGTGCAAGTGGCTGGGAGTGAGAATAAGTTTCATACCTTGCAAGTAACAAGAAAGATTCTATAGATGGGGTACCTGAGTGGCTCAGTCAGTTAAGCCTCTGCTTTCAGCTCAAGTCATGAACCCAGGGTTCTGGGATCCAGTCCTGCATCAGGCTCCCTTCTCAGCGGGGAGTCGGCTTCTTCCTCTCTCTCTATCCCTCCCTCCTGCTGATGAAGTTTTAGAATGTAAGTGAGGTCCAGAGCCAACAACCAAAAAAGAATTCTTAAGACCATCTCTGGTCCAAAAAGGTGATTTTATTAAAGCACGGGGACAGGACCTGTGGGCAGGAAAGAGCTGCTGCCCTGCGGTCCCAACAACTGGCTCATTATATACTCAGGAGTTGGGGAGGTGAGGACAAAAGAGGTGTTCAGAAGGGCTGATGTATGGTAAAGAAGACTTTCAGGATACTGGAGGCCTTGTTATTTGTCAAGCCAAGCTGTGTTTTGTTTTTTGTTTTTCTCTAATGAGGTACCAATATGAAGATGGTTGGGAGTCTTCTGGAAGTTAGGCTATTGTAAATCACTAGGACATTTGTAAACTGAGGGAGACTCCTGTTCTGCAGGACTATGATCTCTATTAGCTAACCATTTGTTCTTCCTTTAGACAGCCAAGAATGCCTGAGGAATGTCACACATGTCACAAGGCAGGCGGGGGGGGGGGGGGGGGTGCAAGGCGGGGCGGTGTAGGGTGCCGGCTTTTGCTTTGTCGTTAGCTAGCCTTTTCCTCCCTCATCACTGCTTGAGCGCTCTCTCCCATTCTCTCTCTCTCTCTCTCTCCCTCTCCCTAATTCTCTGTCTCTCAAATAAATTAAATTAAAAAACAAAACACTGTAGATGGAGCAAAGTAGAGGAGGGATGAATTGACGAAAGATGAAATAAAAAATGAAACAGAGTTGGGTTGGTAGGAGTGCAGGTCATGTATGGTTTTGAAATTTATTGTAAGGAGGGGGCTTCAGTAGACTGACTTATACTAATTCAACCAAAAGAAACTTATGTTTCACTCTCATGTATTCACTCTCCTAGGAACTGTGAAGCCTGTATGTAGATAATGAACAATAAAGGCCCTTGAACTCAACTACCTAATCATTCCTCCATACTCGGTTGTATGTGGCAAGTTGCTAGCAATATCCAGGAAATAAAATTTTCCAAGTGCAATCTCTGTACCTACCACAGCAAAATGGTCCTCTAGCCTGGGTGGTGGATGGAGAAAATTCTGGGACCTCATCTTGAAGAAGGACCCTACTGCAGTCCAGTCTCTAGGTGATTTGTTTGCCAATAGAACTTGTGAAAAGGGATGTTCAGCATTCTTGTCATTTGCATTTTCCTATCAATGAGTCTGAGAGTCTTTTCATACAGTTCTTGGTCATTTGAATTTGCTCTTCCATTCTTCGTGTATTTAACCAATCCCTTACCTATTTTTATTATTGCTTGTCTTTGCGCTATCAAATATAAGAGCTGATTATATAGTGTAAATTTTAGGGGTTTGTTTTTTATATACACTGAGATTTTCTTCTTATCAACCATGTACTTGACTTCACTCATGGTATCTTCATTGAAATTCTTTCCACTGTTTCTCTAATCAAATTTAAATATGTACTTTTCCTCCTCAGATTAGGGATATACTCTCTTATTTTAAGAGCCTTCAAACTTACAGTTTATGAAATATCTGACAGACATTTTTTAAAATAATCTCTTTTAAAAGATATTATTTATTTAGTAAACAGAGAGAAAGAGCATGAGAGAGAGAGAGAGAGAGCACAAGCAGGGGGAGCAGCAGAAGAAGAGAGAGAGAAGCAGACTCCCCAGTGAGCAAGGAGCTGGATATGGGGCTTGATCCCAGCACCCTGGGATCATGACTTGAGCCGAAGGCAGACGCATAACTAACTGAGCTACCCAGGTGCGCTATAGACATTTTCCCTAAGATTATTATTGTCTTGAGTTTTACTTACTACGTGATTATTTATGTATTTATTTGCCTCTGTGTAGTGTATGTGAGTGTATTTACATATAAGAATAGAGGGGAGGAGCACCTGAGTGGCTCAGTCAGTTAAGCCTCTAACTCTTGGTTTCCACTCGGGTCATGATCTCAGGGTCAAGAGATCCAGCCCCACATCAGGCTCCACACTCAGCAGGGAGTCTGCTTGAGATTCTCTCTCTCCCTCTGCCCCTGCCCCCACTCACTTGCACACATATACTTTCTCTCTCCAAAATAAATAAATAAATCTTAAAAAAACAAAACAAAACAAAACAAAAGAATGGAGGTGAGATCAAACTCTCTTTTTTTCCAGGAGGAGAGAGACTTTTAATACTACTATTGGTAAACATAAATCATCATTTCACAGTGAACAGAAGTAGTACCTTTACCTTATACAGACTCACATATACACACTGTAACCTATAACTAAAACTTTTCTGTTTTACTGATTTCTTCACATATTCCTAAACCAATATTATGTTCTTGAATATCTTTTCTTTTTAAAAAATTGTAGGTTACTTCAATCAATCAAAGAAACATTTCAGGGACTCTAACTAAAATTTCTCATAATTCATACATTAAGTTGAGAAGGATTCTCACTTTTATGATATTAAGTGTTCCCATTTGGAACATGGTAAATCTTTCCTTCAGTCTACATCTTGATTAGTTCCCTTCAGAAGTATTTTATGGATGTCTTCATATAGGCCTCATACTGCTCTTTTTAAGATTACGCCTAATTATTTCATAGTTTCTGCTGCTACTTCAAATAGGATAATTCCATTTTCATTTACAGCTATTAAATCAAATATAAAGAAAATGTATTGGTGATTGTATATTTATAAGGTACATGGCCACTTAGAAAATTTCCGTTAAAGGGACGAGAAGAATTTTATCTTTCTTAGGTTTCAATTTTTAGCAAAAATATGGGTAATCTCGTTCTTTTTTCCCAGTATTAGTATTAGATTAATGTTGTTTTCTTATTTGTTAAAATATATTTTTAATTTGAATAATAATAAAATGGACTTCTTATTGTTCATAAGTAAAAACTATCCTGTTGAAGTAATTTCTTATTTTAGTCAGGGCTTATGAAGAATATCTGCTATACTTTGTCAAATAACTTACAGGATCTAGGGCCATATTAATTTGGTTTTCTCCATTGTTATCTTGGTATCATAAAATGTGTTTCTCCTGATTTTGTACTTACCCTCATATTTCTGCAGTCCTATCTGGGAATATCTCACTTCTAAAATTCCAATTGATAATACTTTATTTGCATCCTATAAAGTATCATTAAACTATATTTTCTTTGTATGTTTTTTGTCATGTTTTGATATTAATATTATTTTTTTAAATGAAGTTAGGAGCGCCTTCATTTTCTTAATGCAATTTAAATAAATTAAAACTATCCTCTAAAAATTAGATAAAATTCATCTTTGAAGCTCTTTGCTCATGATTCTTCATTTAGAGATACATTTTTAAATGTTTCCAATCTGTTTTGCAATGATTGACTTCTCAAGTTTTCTGCTTATTCATGAGTCTATGTTGGTAATTTATCTTTTTCCCAGGAAAACATCTACATAATCTAGGTTTTCACATTGGTTACAGTATTCTTATAATTCTTTAAACTTCATTTGTATCTAGATTATACCTCCATTTTCATCCCAATATATGTTTTTTGCTTCACTTTTTTCCTTAATTGAGCTCATAATTTATATTATTGATCTTTTAAAAAATCAGTTTTCCAATTTACTTATTTTTTACTGTATTTTGTCAGCTTATAGTTTTATGTATTGTTTCCACTACTTTGCTTCAACATTTTTTGTCTGATTTATCAAGATAAATACTAAGTTCCTGTATTTTTTTACTTTCTTCTTTAATAACTAAACCATTTAAAGAAGTAAAATTCTCTATGAGAATAACTAACTGTGTCCCATGGGTTTTAGTATAAAAAATTTTCCTTTCATAACTGTCTAGATAGTTTATAATTTCACTTTTGAATTCGTGTTGCATCCAAGGGTTAAAAGAGATTGTTTCTTAAATTCCAAGATTACTAAATTAGCTATTTGAGAATGTGATTATAAAATCCTACTTTTAAATGTTTTCATATTTTCTTTGTCAGCAAGAAGAAGACTGATTTTAAAAATTTTAAAAATAAATTGCTGTTTTGGCTATTTCTGAAATGCAAAGCTCTCTGAATTCTCTCTCCCCACTTTTTTTCTTCCCTACACACACACACAAGTGTGATTATGTTCAAATTTCTTCTCATCTTAACTGGTTTTTGTTTTCCTGACTTGACCTAATCTATTTGAAACTGAATGTCCTAATTTAATTGTATTTTTTAATCTCCTTGATTTCTCCTCATGTTTCTAATACATTTCCTTTGTACAAGCAGCTGCTATGTGGCTTGACAATACAAGTATATACTATTACTTTAACTTCATTAGGAATTTCATTTTATTGCCATTTATTATTATTATACAATGTTCTTTTTATCCCATTTAACCAAATTCCCAACTTGTCTATGAGAATAACTAACTGTATCCCACGGGTTTTAGTATAAAAAATTTTCCTTTTATAACTATCTAGATAGTTTATATCAGCTTTGCCTTCCCCCTTTTTGTTTTTGTTTTGTTTCATTTTGTTTTGTTTTGTTTTTGTGCACCTTCACCCATTCCCCATTTCTCTTCTTTTTTCTTTTTAATGATTTTATTTATTTATTTGTCAGAGAGTGAAAGAAAGAGAGGGGGGACACAAGGAGGGGGAAGAGAGAGAGGGAGAAGCAGGATTCCTGCTGAGCAAGGAGCCCACTTCAAGCTCCATCCCAGGACCCTGGGATCATAACCTGACCCGAAGGCAGATGCTTAACTGCTTCGACTGACTGTGCCACCCATGCGTCCCTCTCCTTTTCTCTTTAAAAACACTTCTGTTGGAGGGCACCTGGCTGGCTCAGTTGGTAGAGCATGCAACTCTTAATCTCACAGTTATAAATTTAAGTTCCACATTGGGTATAGAGATTACTTAAAAATAAAATTTTTTAAATAACAAAACCCCACTTTTGTATACGTGAACATATTTGTAAGATTTTAATTGCATAATGTTTTTCCCATTTTTGTGAAATTTTTACCATAGTTTATTTTACTTACTTGTATGATCAGATTACTGTTGATTATTTTCCCCGGTTACTTGGCTTCTTCATCCCTCCTCTTTCTTGCATCTTTATCCACATTACCTCCTATCAATATGAGCCCTCCCCACTTCCCACCCTATAATTCATGTTAGAAATCTAGTATTTGTTAGTCTACATTTTTCTTCATGCTGAGCATCATACACAAACCAAATGTATTCATGCATACAAACTTATAATTATCTAGATTTTCCATTGTTCGTTTTATAAAAATGCAATCATGTCATACATAATTTTCAGCATCTTCCTTCTTTCACTCATTAATACCTCATAGAACTATCTCCAGGTCAACTTATATAACTCATACTAATTTCCTTTATTCAATAATGACTTTATTCATCATACATTGTTTTCTCTTTTCTATTTTTCATAATTTTGTTTACTTATTTGATCCAATGACTGTTACCTTTTTCTCTTGTCATTTTAGAAGTTCTACAGAAATTTTACCTTTTACTAATGGTTGCCCATCACTTTCCAAGAGCACTTTTTTCTCCAGTGCATTACTTTCCCATTGCTTCCAGTTCCAAGTGATACCACTGAAACGGTTGGTGGGGAACATGCTGTGTCTGGCCCTGTGAGCAAGAGATGTACCAGCTACACACTTTTTGGTCACCTATGAAGTCCTTAAGAGAAAACCCCTCTGCTCCCATCAGTTATAAAGTTTAATGTCTTTCTAGCTGAAGAGATAAAGCAGATTCTCCCAAACTCTTAAGCTTTTGAGGAACTACTTGGGGGAACTGTGGGACTAGTAGGTTCCTGAGGGACCACAAATGTGGATGGACTAATGGATGCTAGCTTTCTTCTTAGTGCTCCACACATCTCAGTGGACCAAACTCTTCAGGAAGCACAAAGCTCTAATTTGTCCAAGATATCTTCTTCCTAGGATGCAAGATCTAAGCAGATCCAGATAATAGTAAGGTCTTGCCCATGGGTCTTTTGCCAGGACCTCAGTAAAGCCAAAAGCCTGGTTTTCCCCTTCAGACTCACTTGTCTTTGGAAGGTGCTCAACTCCCCTGAGGATGAGTAATTGTAAGGGGAAAACAAAGCATGCCACTGTCTCTGAACTCCCTCTCATTTCTACCTCTCAAATATTAACATTTTTTTTAATTTATTTGACAGACAGAGATCACAAGTAGGCAGAGAGAGAGGAGGAAGCAGGCTCCCCGCTGAGCAGAGAGCCTGATGCCGGGCTCCATCCCAGGACCCTGGGATCATGACTGGAGCTGAAGGCAGAGGCTTTAACCCACTGAGCCACCCAGGTGCCCCCAAATATTAACATTTATGACTTATCTCAACTGTTATCACTTCCATGAATCTTTTCTTGCTGGAGGAGAAGACAAACTTCTAGACACTGTATGACTCATCAGCTAACATGTCCCTCTCTAAAGTCATTTTTCAGATTCTGATTAATAATAAAGGCAATCATTTATTTAGCATTTAATATGTGCCAAACACTGTGCCAAGCACTATATATGTACTTTATATGTACAACTTTATGCTGAATAGTCATGTGCTTGATTAGGGACCAAACCACTGAGTCTCCCTAGCATCTGTACTCCATGTTCTTTATGTTGCTACTGGATCCTTTTTGTGATTAGGCTGATTATCTACTTGTATAATTAGAAATGGTCACTTGGAAAATATATTGGGCATCTCTTCAATTTCATTTAATAGTAGGCATTTTAATGTATGAATAATCGGTTACCCTCATCAGCTTGATATCTGTACTAGCTTCATTATCATAGGTCAAGTTAATAATTGATTTCAAATCTTCAGCTGTCTATAATTTTCTTATTTCCATCTGAAAATCACTAAAACTTAAAGCCCTTAATTTACTTTTGTGACAATTTTCATTGTTCCTTATACCGACGAAGTAAAATAAAATTCCTTCACATTTGACCATATTGGCTGGAATTTGCCTATGAGCAAAGTAATGTATTGGATCAGAATTTTTACCATCAGTATGATTGATATATAATTGGTAGTGATTTGAAATTAATTTATTCTTAATATAAACAACACAGAGTAACATTGCTGCACTCCCAATGCAGATAAAGATTATTTTGTATGTGTTATCCTGGTGTTTTGTAGGATGAACAACTCAACCAAGACCCAAAGTCTCCTTTCACAGTCTGTCTATAGCCTGTATTTTAAAATACCATTGCAAGGAAGAATGTGATGATTCCCAACTCTTAGAGCTGCAGAAATGGGTCATGACTCACTGTCCTTGTCACATATAAGAACCCTTCATTGCTCTCCTAAAAGGATGTATTACTCTAAATTTCAGAGTTGAGTTTTTTGTACTAAGTTCTATAACACTTTCTGTGCCATCTGAAACACCAAATGAGTACTGAGGCTCATGGAATGTAGAATCTCAGGACCTCACAAAACAAACTGAGGGTTGCCGGGGGGAGGGGGTTGGGGAGAAGGGGGTGGGATTATGGACATTGGGGAGGGTATGTGATTTGGTGAGTGCTGTGAAGTGTGTAAACCTGGTGATTCACAGACCTGGGGATAAAAATATATGTATATAAAAAATATATGTTTATAAAAAAAAAAAAAAAAAAAAAAAAAAAAAAAAGAATAAGGAAGAGTCAAATAATTCCAAGAAGCTCAGTTACACTCTTGATGCTCAGATACAAACAGAACTGCCCTTCCTGTCACTCTGTGGCATTCTATCACTCATTATTGAAGAGTCACTTATTTAATAGACAGTCATTGAACACCCAGTGTGGACCAGACACTGAGCTAGACACCCTAGTGAACAATAAACAATTCCAAACCCGTTATTGATTAAAGGAAATTATATTTATTCAGTCTATCCCACACACCTCAGCACATAAGCTCCATGAGGACAGAAACCTTGTTTTTTTGTGAGTGCATCTCAGAATTCAGAAAAGTGCTGACAATAAAAGAATAATAAACAGCTGATGGTAATTCAGTGTAACAAGTGCTATGCTATAATACTAGAGCAGGAAGGAGGCTTTTTTCCCCCCCTTTTCTGTAAAGAAGCAGATAGTAAATATTTTAGGGTTTGGAGGACCATTAGCATTCTGCCATTAGCTTAAAAGAGCTGTAGACAGTACATAAACAAATGGACGTAATTGTATCCTAATAACTTTTTTTTTAATGAGGTGTCTCATTGAGCTCATCCTCCTGCTTTTCTTTTTTAAGATTTTATTTATTTATTTGATAGACAGAGATCACAAGTAGGCTGAGAGACAGGCAGAGAGAGAGAGGTGGAGGCAGGCTCCCCATTGAGCAGAGAGCCCAATGCAGGGCTCGATCCCAAGACCCTGGGATCATGACCTGAGCCAAAGGCAGAGGCTTTAACCCACTGAGCCACCCAGGTGCCTCCCTAATAACTTTTATTATAGAAAACAAGCTGCAGGCTGGTATTGGTCTGAGGGCTGTAATGTGCTGACTGTGTGTTGGAAATATCCATGGGAAAAAAAAAAGAAAAAGAAATATCCATAGGAACCCTATAGGGGCACCTGGGTGGCTCAGTTGGTTAAGTGACTGCCTTCTCCTCAGGTCATGATCCCGTAATCCTGAGATTGAGCTCCACATCAGGCTCCCGGCTCAGCGGGGAGTCTGCTTCTTCCTCTGACCCTCTTCCTTCTCATGATGTTTTTCTCTCTCCTCTCTCTCTTTCTCTCTCAAATAAATAAATAAAATCTTTAAAAAAAAAAAAGACAAGAAAAGAAATATACATAGGAAGCCTACATACATAGACTCATCTGTGGAGGATTTAGGAAGGCTTTCCAGAAAAAGTTTAAATTAGTAGATCTCAAATATGAACATGAATGTGCCTCAGAGTCCAACAGACGACTCATTAAAACACGGATTTCTGAACACCAGCCCAGAGGTCTGAGGTAGTACCTGGGTATGTGTATTTCTAACAAGACCCAGGCAATACTGTTATGTTCAGCATACTTTTTAAATAATGCAGCTGTCATCATTGCAAAGCTATATTTGAAAATTTTTCAAAGTTTCAGTAAACTGTAGTGATTTATTAGGGGAGTGAGAATGTATGTGTGTATATAGAGTATACTTGTCATCAAATGATTGGTGAATTTATCACACAAGCTTATCATGTACTAAGTGCTGTAAGAGCCCTGTGCTTATTCTCTTCAGACTCTCATTACAGGGTTTAATTTTCTAGTTTATGCATTCTCTAGTTTGTTTGTTTGTTTTCTTTTTCTGTCTCCACAATCAGACTGGAAGCTCCATGAGGCAGAGACTTGTCCCTTGTTTACCAGTGCATCTCCAGGGTCGAACCCCATGGTGGCATGTGACAAGTGTTGAGAAAAAAAATGTGGAATAGAAGGAATTTCAAGATGTCACTAAGTTGATTAAAAGCTTGAAAAATATTCAGTTGGAGGATGTGTTGTAACAACTGTTATAACAATAAAATATTAGAAAAATTTTAACAGACTCTTTTATATTTTTTTAATTTTTTTTATTAATTTTTTATTTTTTATAAACATATATTTTTATCCCCAGGGGTACAGGTCTGTGAATCACCAGGTTTACACACTTCACAGCACTCACCAAAGCACATACCCTCCCCAATGTCTATAATACCACCCCCTTCTCCCAACCCCCCTCCCCCCAGCAACCCTCAGTTTGTTTCGTGAGATTAAGAGTCACTTATGGTTTGTCTCCCTCCCAATCCCATCTTGTTTCATTTATTCTTCTCCTACCCACTTAAGACTCTTTTATAAGTATATAAAGACAAAATAAACAATGACCATGAATAAGTGAAAATGTTCACCAAAAAAAAAGGGGATTTTTTAAATTTTAATTTTCATACTTTTAGAAGAGAAAGTCGGATAGTTGTAAAGCAGCGAACTCCTATTTGGATTTTTCCCCATAATCCATAACTGATGTTGTGAACATTTATTCTGTGTTCTTCTCAAAAAAAGCAGAAAGTATGCAAAGGACAAAGTAAACAAGGTCCGTATGACATATAGAGAAGCAAAATAAACAGCGTAAGGAAAGAGCAACATTCCTTTAACAACCCATCACTAATAATATGTCAGCAAGTGTGAGATCATCTTTAACTGGCACTTCAACGGAAATAGGTCATTTAAGTAAGGAAGGCAGCCTTACTAAATTCAATACACCTATCAACAATTGCTTAACTATGTCACAAAATTGAAAGACAGCTGCACAAAATAAACACATAATAAAAAAACTATAGCATGCAAATTAAAATCCTAGTCTTTCAAAATGACTCTGGACTGAATCTTCAATAAGATTTAACAAACTGAATTTTTAATAAGCTATCATCTTTTATGTTTCAAAGTTAAGGATTTGTCTTTAAACGGAAGAAACATTCTTTGCTTAGTCTCCTTAGAAGGAGGTTCTTTTTGAGGGAGGAAGAAAGTTATTTTTATGCTGAGTACCACAAAATACATATTAACAAAAACTGTTTTAGGCATGAACTGTGTATGAATCTAATCTCTTTTTACCATAGATGTTCATACATTCTTTTGGCTCTTTTATGTCTCTAAGAAAAAGAGATTTCAACCATTGAAATAAATAATAGTTATAGTAATATTCACACAAACAGAATGTATTCTTTTTTTATTACTAACATACAATGTACTATTTGTTTCAGGGTTACAGGTCTGTGAATCATCAGTGTTACACAGTTCAGAGCACTCACCATAGCACATATCCTCCTCAATGTCCATCACCCAACTACCCTATCCCTCCCACCCATTTCCCCTACAGCAACCCTCAGTTTGTTTCCTGAGATTAAGAGTCTCTTTTTCTAATAACAATATAATCACAGGGCTCCAAGGATAGAAAAGGAAAGTGTGAAGGGAGTGGTTCCACATTATGAAATGTTCAGTGGGAAAACCTTCCCACAAATCCCCAGTGATCTTGCACAAGTTCCACATGAGAGCCACCATTTAGATGTTGGCCATATGCATCTCACTGGAAGCCAAGAGGATGAAAAGAGCACTAAGTACAAGAGCAATAAGTACAAGAGCACTAAGTAAAACGATTTCTGCCCATTTCCAAATCCCTGGTCTTAGAAAAAGGCATGGGAAGAATGAGAAAGCCAATATGTTCTTCACACTGAGACCCTCAGACTGAAGATTAGTCATTATTACGCAAAGGGAAGAATATGAGCTTAAAATGATCAACTGATTTAATTGTACTGTATTGGACTGGACTTTTCTTTTTACCCAAAAGTGACCAGAAAGTTATGGGATTGCCTGAGACAGGAAAGAGAGATTCGGCATAGCATGTTTGAAGGTAGAAATTAGAATTTCTTTAAATGTTGTAAATATCATTGTCTCAGTGCAAATATTTAATAAATTACTTAGAGACACAGGTTTTTAATACTAGGCAGAATAATTCTTTTATCTAGTCCGATAATACTTCTTTGATGGTAGCCTCTAAAGGGGTTTTGGTAAAGAAGCAGAGTCATTTCCCTTAATATAAATTCCAAAGTTCAGTTGTATTTCCCTACATTGATCTTGACTTCATCCTTTACTACACTAAAATCTTTTTGACCTAATTCATGTTTAAGCCCTTAATATGTCTTAGAATTTACTTATGTACTCTCCTTTACCACAAGTTTATTCTTTCTAGATTGTGTTATTCAAGTAAATAAGTCAATGTTAGCATTATCCATTGTCTTCATGATTTTTTTTTTACTCTTAGGTGACTACTACTCCCAGATTTTATCTTTTCTAACTGAAAATCTTATATTTTAAGGCTTGTCACACAAGGCTCCAGGCTCTACACTATATTCGAATTAAATCTGTCAAAGGCAACACTAATTTTTGACAGCTTGAGAAGAGAGATAGTAAAAATGTTCTTTTAAACCAGAGAGCCCACACACGGTATTGAATTGATTATATGATGATGGAGTTCATTTATCGAGCAGTTATTTAATTTTCCCAAAGCTAATAAATTTATTTACTGCTTAAGTAACTAAATTCAATTTTCTATAAAAAAGAAATATTGGCTAGGTAAGCAAATACAATAACCTGTAACAAACATATTTTATAAGTTCAGTGGTTATCACAAACTGCATATATAAATATTATGCTTCTGGGATATTAACCAACCAAATAGATCATAGTTAAATAGTTGAATATCTTATGCCATTCTCTATTTTGCAGCAAACGTAAAGAGAGAAGCTCATATAATCATGTAAGAAATGGAATATGTATAGACTTTTACTTAAGTAACCCATTCACATTGGGCTGCATTCCAACACAACTCTTAATTGTCGAACTATTATAATCATGGAAATATAAATATTTTCTTGTTGACTTTCTTTTATGTTGCTTACAAGGGCAATTTCACTTCAGTACTTATGAGAAGAAAATAAAGTCAAAACTATTTTCTTCACTAGGTCTGTTATCCAATTCTAATATAAGATACTTTTTTTTTTTTAATAACTAGGGTCAGTCTAATTAAAGCCTGTAATTTCTGATCTTTACTAATAAAAGCTGCCTGTATTTTATCCAAATTGTCCTCAACCACGTTATCATATTTCTGAGGCCAAGAACCAGAAATTTCAAATGTGGCTATTTCAGCAGTTTAGGACAATGTAGGATAAGGACTTCTATGTTTTATTTCCAAAATCTTTCTTGGTCTGAGCAACTATTTCTTTTTTTTTTTTTTTAATTTTTTATTTTTTATAAACATATATTTTTATCCCCAGGGGTACAGGTCTGTGAATCACCAGGTTTACACACTTCACAGCACTCACCAAATCACATACCCTCCCCAATGTCCATAATCCCACCCCCTTCTCCCAAACCCCCTCCCCCCGGCAACCCTCAGTTTGTTTCGTGAGATTAAGAGTCACTTATGGTTTGTCTCCCTCCCAATCCCATCTTGTTTCATTTATTCTTCTTCTACCCACTTAAGCCTCCATGTTGTATCACCACTTCCTCATGCTTAGCGAAATAAGTCAAGCAGAGAAAGACAACTATCATATGATCTCCCTGATATGAGCAACTATTTCTTGATCTTGTTTGGACACAGCATCATACTGAGAAAATATCATTAGTAGATAGACTTTTAGGAATTTAGACTTTCCTGTGTTGGAAAGAAAACCCTAAAGTCATAAATCAGTGCTTTTGAAAATATTTAGTTTACTTTATGCAAAGAAGCATCTGAAGATTCAAAGAGGAACAGGCTAAGTCCCTGCATTCAAGATATTCAGAGCTGAATGCACATGGTGTTTTACAAATGTACAGGATAATTATAAATAAGGAGTGTGTTATAAAGCCACTGTATAATTACTAGTAAAGCAGCTCTCTTTAAAAAATGTATTAATGATTCTCTAATTAAATTTAGTATACTTTTAAAGAATGATAAAGCATCAAACAGATGCCTGAAGAATCCTAATTCTATATTTTCAATGTTTTTGAAGGCTTGCTAAGGGAACAGTAATTATTAGAGGCATTTAATAAATTTTAATTATTTGTTACAAGTTTCAACACATTAGGATCCAGTGAAAAATAGGAGCTCTTTGGCTAGCCTTCGTTAACACAAACTTTCCATTAACCAAAATACCTTAGAGTTAATCACCCCTGGGCAAATGGAGATTTATCATACTGTCAGGTAACTTACATTCTAAAAATAAATTGATGTTTGATTTTGAGGAAATATATGTTATGTACAGTAATCTTAGAATCAGATGTAAAAGATGTATTTCTCAAATTTGTGTCTTGTTGAAATTAATTTTTCTAGAAAACCATGCATCGAGTTTTTCTCTTCATATTGGTAGAAGTATTGTTTTCCTATTTCTTCATTGCATTTTCTAGACTAAAATAAGTATCTGCTTTTTAATTCCTCTTTTTACATTTATTTCTTGAACATCTAGTCCCAGGATTCTATTCAATTCCCAATATTTAAGCCACAATTAAATTTGAAAAACCTTCCCCCCCAAAAAAAAAACCCTCAATCATCTCAGCCATGTTACAAAATTATCTACCACGTGTCACTCTTCTCTCAGCTCTTCACACATCATTGTCTCATACACTCACTCAAAGAGACCAAAGAGAACATTTGTAAATTAAAGAAAGACTATTTAGTTAGTACAGAAGTAGGAAATGAAAGGAGAGACAGGCAGGCAATAAATAATCAGGTACAATACGGCAAACAGGAGGGTGGGAGAAGAAGCCAAAAAATGCAGACGATAAAGTGCAGGAAGGAGAGGCGCTGAGAGAAAAAAAGTTCAAAAAGTTGCCACAGAATATTTGCTAATGATGCCTAGTCTTTCCATTAACCATTTGAGGGCAAGGTTTTATTAGGGTAGCTTGAAGGCCTGAAGGCCTGAAGCACTTCGTGCATTGTAACACATTTAACAGGTACTGAATAATAGGCTTAATTACTATTAAGAAAAAAAAAAACCTTGCATTTCCATACAAGCCCGAATATAATTGATGCTCTAACTATGAAATGAATGAAGTACATACTATTATACCATGACATGTACAATTGATTTTTAAGGAATGCTGTTACATTTACTACCTGCATAATTGCAGACTTTGTTCTGGTTATATCATGGCATGTGAACACAGCTTAAGCAAATTGCAGTGGTTATAGATTTTCCCAGGGTTAATCTATATTTGGTTAAATGTGTTGAAGTATAAGGTTTTTTTTTTTTTTTAAAGTTTAAACATGTTCTCAATCTGTTTTTAATTTTCTGCCATTTAGTTTTACAAGGCTCAGTATTGTAGAAAATGGTGCCACTCATTTCTGGAATGCCATAAAACCTCTTGTACAATAATTAAGTCAGGCCCCATATAAAATTCATTTTTTGTTCATTCCTTTTGTACTAGAAGTTTATGTCCATGGTTTACCCTAAAAGAAATAGTGCCCAAACCACAAGAAGTAAAGACAAAACAAACACACAGAAAACAAGACATTCAAGTTTAACATAAACTCTTATTTATTTCAATTATTAATATGGGAATGAATTAATGCCCCTTTTAAATCTAAATATCTCTTTGGAGGTTGCATTTTTCTGGCTTTCTTTTCGAAATAAAAGATCAAACAGTATTTTTTCCATCTGCTAGAACAAAGCAAAGATCAACACATATATAACATGTCCTAATCTCCTATATTTGTAAGAGTGTTTGAAATAGTAGTAGAATTTCCCAAGGACACAGTGGGATGCAAAGAAAGTATTTTATTGTGGCAAGAACTCTGAACCTAAAGTCAGGTGGAAAAATCCCTAGACCTGCTCTACCGCCAACACTCTAGACACATGTGGACTATGCGGTGAGGTGCTTTGAATTAAAGCTCCACCTCTAAACTGATAGGATAAATCCATGCCATTTACATCATGTTCCTGAGCAGCTACAGGGATTCCATAAGTCTTTTATTCTAGCTATGTCTCTATATAGTTGTGGTAAAATGCACATATCATAAAATTTACCATTTTAGCCATTTTAAGCGCACAGTGCAGTAGTACTAAATACCTGCCCATTGTTCTGTAATCAATCTCCAGGACTTTTCATATCCAAATTCTATACCCATTAAACAACTCCCCACTTGCCCCTCCTCCTGCCCTGGTAACCAACAGGCTACTTTCTGTTTCTCTGAGGGTCCTACTCTAGATACCTCAGATAAGTGGAATGATGTGGTATGTGTCCTTTTGTGACTGGCTTTTTTCACATAGAATAATGTCCTCAAGGTTCATCCATGTTGTGGCTTGTGTCAGAATTTCCTTCCTTTTCAGGATGAATAATGCTCCATTGTGTGAAAATTCTACATTTTGTTTATCCACTCATCTGCCGATGGACATTTGGGTTGATTCCACCTTTTGACTATCGTGAATAACACTACTATACACATAGATACACAAATATCTCTTCAAATATTTTAATATGTTTTTAAGTATTTAAAATAAACTAGAAATGAAAAAGTGAACATTAAAATGAGTTAGAAGCCAAAGTTTTACCTATTGCTGATCTCCAGTATATTAATGTGCCTTTGTATAAACCTTGAAAGTGATGTTTAGTGCTTTTGTGTTTACATATGTCTGAATTTTTACAAATACATCATCAGCTGCAAAGCTAATGCAGTAAGATTGGCCATTTATATAAATCCCAGCCTGTACATGTCTGTTCATGAACAGAGAGGACACTGCTAAAACACTCAGACAACATAAACAATTAAACACCAGGCAATTGCATGGACATTTCTGCTTGTTCCATGTTTTCTTCATGGTATAGTAACCTGTACAAGTACATGCATACTATATCATGTTATGATAATATCATGCCTTGATTATATTCTTAGTGTGTATGCATTGTTTGATAACTCACTTTTCATATCTCTGACAAGAATACCAGCAATTGTCACATAAGGTGGGAGATCTTTTCAATCACTTAAATGAAATACCACTTTTCAGCTACTAGTTTTCTCCCCAACTTTACCAACCTGGTGAAATCCTATGCATTTTGGGTGGGGGGGAGCAGTCAGAGTAAAAGAGAGGGGGAGTGGCAAGCAGAGGGAGAAGCAGGCTCCGCACTAAACAGGGAACCTGATGCAGGACTCAATCCAGGACCCTGGGATCATGACCTGAGTCCAAGGTAGACGCCTGACCAACTGAGCCAGCCAGGGGTCTCCCTACACATCTTTTTTTTTTTTTTTTTAAGATTTTATTTATTTATTTGACACAGAGAGATCACAGATAGACAGAGAAAGAGGAGGAAGCAGGCTCCCCACCAAGCAGAGAGTCCAATGCAGGACTCAATCCCAGGACCCTGGGATCATGACCCGAACCGAAGGCAGAGGCTTAACCCACTGAGTCACCCAGGTGCACATCTTTGACAATAGAGCAAGAGTCACGTTCTCCTGAGAGCTCCCTAGAACTCAGATCCGTAACCTCACAGAGCTGCTCTTTCTTTCATTTCTCCCCTATAGCCTCTACATTGCGGCATGTTTCTTTCAGTCCATCTTTGATATTTTTTTGCCATCATTTTTATGAATCTAATTTTCCCTCTTCACTGTAAATTTCTTAAGGGTAAAGGCTGTGTCTTTATTCCTCTCTGTATCTGTAGACCACTGTGCAGTAAGCACTCAGTAAAGGATTTATGAGAAGATCCACCTTTATTAAGTTAAAGTTAAACCTCAGAGGACTTTATACATTGTAATACACTTAGCACATGCTTCATAATAGTCATAATTATAATCCATGCATGAATAGACTCAAGTTAAGAGTCCCTGCCCTTCTAGATAGTTTATTTGATGAGTATCCTAAGGTTCCGAAATGATCTGCTTTAAAAAGTAGTTACCATGTAAAACAACTTACCTGTGTGATTGAGGACTTTTTCTGAAAAGTACAATCAAAGCAAAATACAGAAATAAAATTGGATATTGTGACTAATTCCACTACCACATCAGATTTTTAGACATCTGTATTCATCAAAACAGTCCCATTATCTTAAGTTTACAAATATAGCATTTTTAAAAGGATTTATTTATTTGAGAGAGAGAGAAGGCATGTGCATGTGCACATGAGAGAGGGTCCGGGGGGAGGGGCAGAGGAAGAAGGAGAGGTAGAATCTCAAGAAGACTCCCTGCTGAGTACGGAGCCCAACATGGGACTCGATCTCACAACTCTGAGATCATGACCTGAGCCTAAATCAAGAATCTGATGCTCAGTGGGGGCCACCCAGGCACTCCAAAAATATATATATTTTTATACACATTAACATGCACTTAGTGCCATGTCCTATGCCAGATTCTGGTAGTACTTCTTTCTTCTCTTTATAGCAATGTTTTTTTAAAAGAAAAAGCTACATGTTTCTCTCCTCCTTCTCCTTACCTTCCATTCCTTCTTCAGGCCTTCAGGCCTCCTTCCATTCAACCTTCAGCCATCAGGTTTATAGTCCAGGACTCTATAGAAAGCGCTCTGTAGAAGACCCTCATTACTTTCTAATTGCCAAACTCAAGAGACTCCTGTCAATTTTCATCCTATTTTACCTCTGCTGCATTTGTCATGTTGACTGCTTATTTTTAACTTGACTTCCATAAATCCCTTCTATCTTCTGTTCCTGACTTTTTATATTTTTCATCTTAGAGTTCCTTTTTATCTATTGATACCTTAAGTGTCATATTTCCCAATGCTGCGTCCTTTCTTCCCTTCTCTTCTTTTCTCTTCTCTCACTGGATGATCTCATCTGTATGCGTGGCTCTCCATTATAGACTGATAGATGCCAAGGCCTCAGTTCTAATCCAGAGCTTTCCCTTGATGCCTATTTGTCTCTTCTTAAAAACCCAATAGCACCCCAATCTAAATCTATCTAAAACTGACCTTGTCACATATCTTCCTAGATTTCTTTTATCCTCCATTTCTTGCCTAAACTATTGCAAAGCCTCCCACATTACCTCCTTGTTGCAGATTTCCATCCTTGAGTCTATCTACTAAGCTTTGTCAGAATGAACTTATCTACCCACATGTACCCACTGACCTTTGTCTCACATTTTCCTTATATAAACCTGGAATTATTTTCACCATTTTGGAGACAGTCTTGAGGCACTAGTCTGCTTTTTCCTGGTGTTGCCCTCACTGAAATAAATTCCTTTCCTGTTTCACCATCGGGGGGGGGGGGGGGAGGATTTGTCACTTCCCTGACTAAAACTCATTCCTGACTCCAAGTACCCACATAATAAAGTTCAAATTCCTTGATGTGACATTAGAAGCTTTCCTGACCATATCTCTACCTACCATTATAGCCCTATCTTGTGTACTGCTCCACACAAATTTCCAGTTTTCAAATAAACAACCCTACGCCTTTTTCCGCACTGGTGCAACTGTGCAGAATATTCTACATCACAGTTTGTCAATCTGATGAGCTACACATCCTTCAAAATAGTTCAAGAGTTATTTTCTACTGAAGTTTTCTGTCACTCTACCTACTTTACATCCCATAGACGAAAAGACTCTATTTTAGTGCATCTACTATAGTCCATATATACTTCCATCATGGCACCTACAGTTATTAACCCTATTTTTTATGTGTTTGTTTCACCTTCATATACTGTAAGCTTCTTAAAGACAGCAATTGTATCTTACCTGTCATTTTATCCCTAATCTGCCATAGACTAAATATGCAATTAGTGATTGACAAAAGCATGATTACATGAATAAATCAATGTAAATGTTTCTTCCCCTCAGCCATTTCAAAGCCTAATGGGAAAACGAACACAAACATCAAAAATTATAAGAGAATATATATCTGCAATGGTTGACTTATTTTCCTTCTGACTGTTATTTCCAGTTAGGTTAAGGGAAAACACGTACATTCAGAAGTGCTTTTCTGTCTTTTGCAGTTTGTTTATATCATTCCTGTCATTTCCTAGTTCTATGATAGCTAGAAAGTTGGTTGTATATATATCCCCTAAATAAAGCAGCTAAACACAAAGATCTGAGTACAATTATATAATACAAAACCAGTCAAACTATCCATACAGTTTATTTTCAGAAGACTGAGTTTTATGAGAAATATGTGAGAAGATACTCCTTTTCAAGAAAGGTGTTTTTACCATGACTTGTATTCTCAAGTTAATGGTGGTTATGAATTAGAACTCATTTAAGGTTGTTGTGGTTATTACCTATTGACAAATTGTAGCACAGACTAAATAGAAGGATACAAAAAAATCAAGTGGAAACGGGACCCAGTGTTTGAAATTCTGAATTGTTCCCCAAGCTTTAGTCATTTTTTTCCCATTGCAGTAGGGTCAGGGTGAGAGGGCTAAAATAGATGGAGGAATGATGAATGTAATGAGGGGAAGAGGTTAAGGAAATTATTCTAGAACCCATGATTTAGGTTTCAAATAAAGATACTTGCTAAAGGAAATGAAATTGGTGATCTCAGTTTGCTCCCTAGCAACTACTGTAGCAGAGATGCAATTTGAATGCATCAATGTGTTTCACATATTGGGACTCTCTGTGGAAATGTATAATGAGCTCCTGTTGGGGCAGTTTTCCATATTATGCTTCAGTGCTAGGGCATGCATTTGTCCGGATGTCTATAGCATCCTGAGCTGCCCAACAAATTTTAAACATTTTGGAGATAAAAATAGTCTGAGGCTTTCCCTAGGCACTCTACAAAGGACCATGCTGATAACAAAAGTGCAGCCCCAAAACCTTAAAAATGGAAGCCTGCTTCACCTGGGTACTCTGCATGACAAGAAATTGGCTGACATTTCCAGGGAAAACCACATAGTCCACATGGCTATTGATGAGCTTATTTTCAGAAAGAAATACAGTTGTCATTTAATCAAAATGTAACACATTGGTATGGAATTTGATGAGCTAGCACAAAGTCAATTGTTTGATGTCTTTTTTCCAATTAACTTAAGACATATTTTAATTTTCCCTGCCTCTTAACAGTTCACTTTAAAAAATCCATTCATAAAAATTAAACACAATGTGCTGAATTTAAATATCTATCTTTATCTGCTTCTATTTCCATCCCTTTCTCTTTCAATCCCTTGCTTCCTTTATTCCCCCCCCCCCCCCCCCCCCCCGCTAAAGAAAGATGAGCCGTGAAGAGGGACTGCCATCTACTGGTGTACAGGAAACATTTCCGAAATAGTTGAACAGTACCAGGGATTGTAGTGGTTTTACCAAGGACATTGCCAGAAACAAAGAAAAGGTCATGATGCTTTAAGCTCTTTAAATGAAACCCTAGTTGATAAATTCATTCATTCACTGATTTCAACTAAATTGAATGTAGAACTTCCAGTATTGCCAAGCACTGAGCTGAATCCATAGAAGCCAGACTTCTAAATCATGGTACTTGATAGAAAAAACATCTCATTTTCTTTCCCTCCTCTGTTCATGTACTGTTGATAGTATACAAATCTGTTTTTGTAGCATGCACTTGAGTTAATGGATTGAGCCTCTGAGGATAATTTCTGGAAAATATTAAATATTTACAGGCTATGCTGCCAGCAAAAAATCCCAGGAGGGCTCCAGGAGCATACAAATCTTATAAATGCCTTTTCTTTACTCATTCAAAATTCAGTCTACTTATTTCAATATATTTAATAAACCCTTTAGATATTACCATTCACAAAGGAATGGAGAAAGATAGAAAAGTAGTTGTATTGAGTATGTTCCTTAATAGGAGACACAGAATAGGAATTTTGGAAGTGCTACAGAATAAACATAGATATTGATTTCACCACATTAATACTGATCAATACATCAAGAACATTCAGCGTATACCTGGGAAACTTTGACAAGTTTTCTGTAATACCTACACTCCTGATTCTGATCAAACCAAAACTCACTCAGGCAATGAAAAAGCCCACAATACATATGACCATAAAAGACCAGTAAAAGAAAAAAAAAAGGGATTGTTGTACAAATATTAGAAGTTGGAGCATATCATTTGTACCATTTAGTTATTTTTCCATAAACCTTCCTTTTCTCACTCCACATCAACTTTGAGTCTTCAAAGTCTTCAGACTTTGAAGATGATTCAATGACTGAGCCCCCAACTTAATTTCATTATTGTAAATTCAAACTTTCTCAGTCTTTCTCTACCCATAGTTATAAAACTTGTAATTCTCTTTGGCAACTAAAACAATACATATCTTTTATTTGACTATATAAGCCTAATCATACCATAGTGCATTCCTATTATAGTTTCCCAATACATTTCTATTAAAGGACTGAGTGAATTTCATTGGGGTTTTCTTGTATGTGGTTAATTAGAGGGGCTCCAACCAGCGATGTGTCAGTGTTGTGCCTGTTTCCTGACTCTTAATTTTGTTCTTTTAAAAAAATTATGGTGAAATAATTTTTGACTTACAGAGAGTTACAAAAATGATAGAGAGAATTCTCTTATGCCCTTTATTGTGCTTCTCCTTAATGTTAGTATCTCATATAACCACAATATAATTATTAAAAGTGAGAACTCAACATCCCTACAGTACTGTTAATAACTCAACTGCAAATGTACTTTCCTTGCTTTCACTAATGTCTATTGTTTTATTCCAGGACAGCACATTGGACTTAGTTGTTATATCTCTAGTCCCTTCCAATCAGTGACAATTCCTCAGTCTTCTTGTTTTTCATGACCTTGGCTCTCCTGAAGAATATTAGTCATAAACCTTGTAGAATGCCCCTCACTTTGGGTTGGTTTGATGTTTTCTCATAATTACAGTAGCATTATAGATTTTTGAAATAATTCCAAAGGAGAGGTGTGCTTTTCATCGGATTATATCAGGGGGTACGGGGATACCTAGGTGGCTCAGTTGGTTAAACATCCAACCTGATCTCAGGGTTGCGGATCAAGACTCACGCTGGGCTCCATGTTCAGTATGGAGTCTGCTTGGAATTCTCCCTCTTTCCTCTGTTCTTCCCGCCACTCACACGCTCATTGTTAACTTTAATCACTTGATGAAGGTTGTATCTACCAGTTTTCTCCACTGTGAGCTCTACCTCCTGGAAGGAGGAGAGAATATCAAAGAACCTGTTATTCTTTCTCCAGGTTCAGGTAGTTTTCTCACCTCAAGTGCAGATCAGTACTGACTTGAAGACTTGAGGGGAACCCTTTTCAACTTCTATAGTATTGCCCTATCCACATCTCTCCTGCCCAGCATGTTTCCTCTAAATTTCTCTCTGCATTCTCCACTCTGTTCTCTCAACTCAGGGAAACTCTGACGTTCTGCTTGTGTTCCTTCTCCCTGTACCAAGTCCTAGAAATTCTCTTAAGGCAGAAAGTAGGATCAATAAAAGGATTCACTTCATTTGTTTTTCGTCTCTGAAATACTGGTTGTTCAACGTCCAGAAACCATTTAAAAAAATATTTTATCTTATATTTTTTGTTTGCTTAAGGTGTATGAGTAAATCCAGGCCTTTACTCCATGTGGCCAAAAACAGATGCCTGCTTCAGTGTTTTAAATATCATCCATGTGCTAATGTCACCAAAAATTAAAATTTTAGTCGAGAACTCCCCTTGAACTACAAACATATCCTATTTTCTATTTTGTGTTTTTCCTTAAATTCTCATTGGCATTCCAAACCCAGTTTATCCAAAGCAGAACTTGGGATTCACTCCCCTCCCAACTGTTTCTCTTCTCTCTTCCCAATCTCAGAACATGTCACCACCAGTTCCCTGGATGTTCAGTTCAAAAATCAGAGTTATTGCGGTGCCTGGGTGGCTCAGTTGGTTAAAGCCTCTGCCTTTGGCTCTGGTCATGATCTCAGGGTCCTGGGATCAAGCCCCATGTCGGGCTCTCTACTCAGCGGGGATCCTGCTTCCTCCTCTCTCTCTGCCTGCCTCTCTGCCTAGTTGTGATCTTTGAAAAATAAATTAATAAAATCTTTTAAAAAGTTGGGAGTTATCCTTGACTCCTCTCTTCATCTAACTGCCATATCCAATACATTAGCAATACTTTATCTTATTGTTATATTTCAAAATGCATACCAAATCCAGACTCTTCTCTCTAGCTACACTACAACCACTCTCAGCATCTCTCATCTTAGCTATTGCAGAAACTTTTTTAAAAGATTATTTAGTTACTTTAAAGACAGAGAAAGAAAGAGCATGTGGAGGAGAGGGCAGAAGGAGAGAGAAACTCATGCAGGCTCCCTGCTGAGCATGAAGCCCAACACAGGACTTGATCTCACAACCCTAAGATCATGGTCTGATCCAAAACCAAGATTCAGAGGTTTAGCCGACTGAGCCACCCAGGCTCCCCAAGAAATTTCTAATCTCTTTACCTCCAGTCTCTCTTCTCCCTTCTCATTCATTATCTAGCAGCCAGAATAATTCTTGTAAAGTACACGTAAGTTCATGTTACCTCCCTGATAATATATCATCAGCAGCTTCTCACTGCAATGAGAAAACATTCCACGCATGTGGCCATGACCTTCCAGGCCCTTCTCTATCTGGATGCTGTCTTCATCTCCAGCTTCATTTTGAACCTCTTTTTCCCCTCCATTCTAGGCTCGTAGCCTTCCTTTCTCTTTTCAGAACATCTCAATCATCTTCCCATCTCAAAGCCTTTATACTTGTTATTTCCCTATCCTAGAATGCTCTTTCCCCACACTTACAGTATTCTTTTTCCTATCATTCAGGTTTCAGCTTAAATGTCACCTTCTTCAGAAAGCGGTCCTTGACCACCTATTTAAAGTTGAGCTCTGACCTCCAATGACTTTCTTTCATGTCATGGTATTTAGTTCCTTTATAATACCTAAAATAAGTTTTCATTATCTTGTTTACTTGCTTCTTTGTTCATTTATTGATTGTTTCTTAGACAAACTCCTAGAGGAAAGAAAGTCATCTTTTTCACTACTATATCTACCTTGTATGATACAGTGTCTGGTGTGTGTTACGTGTTCTTGAACAAATGAATAAAGATATAAAGACCGTTTTTATAGACGGGAAGGAGGCTAATGTCATGATCCAGGAGAGATCTGACTTGGTAAGTAAGAATCTAGGTAAGGACTCAGAAAAGGACAGTCAGTGGGCTTGTCTCCTTGCTTTGTAAATAAAGTCCTGTTGAAACACAGCCACTCCCATTTTATTAAGTACAGTCTGTGGCTACAGTGGCAGTAGTTGTGACAGAGATTGTATACCCAGGAAAGCCTTAAATATTTAGCATCTGTCCCTTTATAGAAAATGTTTGCCAACCTCCTGATCTAGACATACGTAGAGATATACGAGATAGAGCAGGAAAAGTAGAATATCTAAAGCATTATCTCAGACCACAAATCTGTGTTCCATGTTAAGCCACATGCAATGCATCTCTCTCCTACTTCATGATCTGTTTCCTAAATTCTTCCCTACCTAACCTAATCCCAGAGTTAGGATAACCTTTTTTAATAGTTTATATCTTATTGTTTCTGAGACCTTGTCTATAAATCTTGAAACATCCTCCTCCACTACTTTAAATGTAAAGCCAGGATCTGACTTAAACATTCTGTAACTTCTCATAATATTCCAGAACTTTCCAGTTACATGGACTGAGTGCTGACTCAAACACTGCCATCAGTCTTGCTATTTTTTTTGTAGGTCGAAAATGTTGCCATTTCATGAAACTTATTAAAATGCATATTGTTTTTCTCAGAATTCCATTAAAATGGAACTTCAACCAGAAACAATGATCCATCTTTCTAGGACCATTAGGTCCTTTTAAAAAGGGCATTCAATGCATTCAACTTCCCAGCCTGTAGTAATATCAGCTCGGCCAGTAGAAATGCAATGTACATTTCCAGTGCTTTCCCAATTTCTTAAAATCAACCCAAAGAAAAGATTTTAGTCAACTAGCAATGTGTAACTTGTAACAAAAAGTGAAATCATACACTTCTGTCTTCCAGTAGTCTTATACTTGGAGGCAGAAAGACTAAATTCATCTGCCAGGGAAGCCTCGGATTTTCCCAAGATCGCCTCACTTTGTCACCATCCCGGCTTTTAGGAAGTGACTTGTCAACTTCATATGACCACATATCAGATACACAATATTACCACTTAAACATAAATGATATTATAATGTCACCATCTCCTGTTCGAAAATGAAAAGTGATTGAGAGGTCACCAGATCACAATAAAAAAAGCTGAGTTTGGGGAGAACCCATGTACCTTACTCCCCTACCTGATTGTATTCTTGAGTAAGATTACAACATGAATAATTAGGCTACTGATACCAAATATAAGTTTGTCATCACAAGTAACGTTGGTCACTACGGGGGAAGATGGGAGACATACTAATTGACATGAATGCTTCAGTGGGTAACTATCTTAGATACTTTGTATCTTTGGAAAAACAACCAGCATGATAACTTGGAAGCCCCCAAGCTCATACTTAAAGCAAAACTGAAACAAAATGAAAGTAATCTGTTTGCCTACTTTCCATAAGCAACTCTTTCATTACTTAGTACGTCATTCAGTAAAGGTCTAGGAGTGCTTTCAGCCAAGTAGAATCAAAACCAAAATGAATCAAAACAAACTTAAAAGAAAAAAAAGAAATGAGGAAACAGTCTTAAAAGTTTATTTAAAAGTTACTTACAGGGGTGCCTGGGTGGCTCAGTGGGTTTAAGCCTCTGCCTTTGGCTCAGGTCATGATCCCAGGGTGCTGGGATCGAGTCCCGCATCGGGCTCTCTGCTCAGCAGAGAACCTACTTCCCTCTCTCTCTCTGCCTGCCTCTCTGCCTACTGGTTATCTCTTTGTCGAATAAATAAATAAAATCTTTTAAAAAAAAGATACAGAGTGCATGGTTTAATATTCAAGCCTCTCAAATTAACGTGGTAACATCTAAAAAGTATATAAGTATGTAAATAAAATTATATTAAGGACCAAGAAACAGAGTATATCAAATTTTTAAATGTTCCCCTGAACATATGTCAGAACAAGGTATTAGTTTATCATTAAGAAACCAATATATATTATTTACATATGCTAAACTTCTGTTAACTAGAAAATAATCTTTTATAATTATTAAATTTATAGACTCTTTTCATCCCCCAATTTAAGAATATAGAAGTTATTTTTATAGTAAGTATTGAGTATCATTGATTTTAACTTTTTTTTTACTCTTTTTCAATTTAATATTGATCAATACCAACATCTCACTGAAGAAGAAAAAAATCCAAATTATAAAAGTAACAGTTTGGATGTGTAAAGCAGCAATATTTATAATACAGCAGTATCAAAAAGTTGTTTACTTATCTGTCTACAAATAACTCATAATTCAATATGTGATGAGAGAGCATGGGAGTGGGTTCAGGTTTTCTTCAGTTTGGATAATTTTTCTCACCTATTCTATTAAATACCTAAAAAGATTCCAATTCTATTCTTTTTGCTTTTGTTTTTGTTTTGTTTATTTATTTGACAGACAGAGATCACAAGTAGGCAGAGAGGCAGGCAGAGAGAGAGTGGGAAGCAGGCTCCCAGCTGAGCAGAGAGTTCAATGCGTGCCTCGATCCCAGAACCCCAGGATCATAACCTGAGCCAAAGGCAGAAGCTTTAACCCACTGAGCCCTCCAGGCATCCCTCCAATTCTATTCTTATCCTGACCAAAATTCTCTTAATTTCTCAAAAAGATAAGTTAGTATAGGAGGAAAAATTATTTTTATGCAGGTTTTCAAGGTTTGGCTTTTGGGGTTTTTTCCCCCACATAAATGCATCTTCATTTTTTTCCCTACAAGATAATGGTCTCCACATGGAGTGAGCAGTCTTACCTTTTTACCAAACCAACTAGTCCATCTTTGATACATATTTGCAGCCCTGAGCATTTGGTCATGCCATTCTTTCTATTGAAATGCCCTTCCCTCATGCTTCTTGCATCAGGGAACCTTTCAACTAAAGCACCAAAAAACTGTTAGCAATATCAGGGCCAATGAATTCAGTTAGACTCTCCACTAGCAATACTCTGCATGTTTGGCATTTCATGAGACATTCTGTTCATCCTGCCCACCTCTCCTTCTCTAAGTAATATCCATCAGCCGCAGAAATAAATCTTCATTAAGCTATATTATGTACTAAATTCTGTTCTAAGTGCTGGCACTACAGTGAGTTAAAAGACACAGCAATTACATGACTAGGTACTAGGCTGCTTGCTGAGACTACAATAAAGCTTTCAATGATTCACAATTTAGCTGGTGTTTCAGCTCCTTTACATTAAAATAAAAATAAATAATGTAAACTATGATATAGTATCAAGTGCTTGTCAGAGTGTAGGTAAGAACAAACTTCAAAGAAAGGAGAGATTGTTGTCAACAGGAGTAGTCCGGAAATACATTTTGGAGTAAAAACAAGTAAAGTAGGAAAGAAAAATATTCTAATAAAGAAAAGGAGTCAACAAAATTGTGGAGGTGGGACTATATGGAGAATATATGGCGTGTTCACATAAGAAACAGAAAATTGGGGATTAAGGCCATGAATGCCAAAGTAAAGGTCCTCGATTTATTTTATAGAATAACTAAGAGCAAATGGGACTTTTGAACTGTGGGTAACATGAAGAGAGAATTGTTTTACAAAGATTAATCTGGCATCAGAGTGCTATATGGATTAAGGGTAGAAGATGCTTTAGGAGATTTTTGTAGAAGTCTAAGGATAAGATAATTGTGCTCTGCAACATGGTAGTGCCAGCAGGATTTTTTTTTTTTTTAAGTGTAGGGATATTACAAAGAAAAATCAATAGAAATTTGTGAGTGACATAGAGAGTAATTTGGAGAGAGATTAAGATTAGAAAAAAAATGCTGGTTTATGAACTTTTCTACACAGAGCAAAATCAAGATCAGTGCCTGGAAGGTAGAAGGCAGAGAAAAATTGCCATGTTATAGATCTCATTTTTAAAAAACTCAAGTGGACAACACTTTTGCTGTGGCTTATTGCCTCATATTTTCCCTTCCCAAGTAGTCGCATCTTGTCTTTCTCTGTTTTGATCTACCCTTTGGCAAATAGAATCATTCAGTAAATCTTTTTCTTCTGTAATTCTTTTATTAGTCATTCATTTAAAATATACTTATAGGGGCGCCTGGGTGGCTCAGTGGGTTAAGCCACTGCCTTCAGCTCAGGTCATAATCTCAGGGTCCTGGGATCAAGTCCCACATCAGGCTCTCTGCTCAGCAGGGAGCCTGCTTCCTCTTCTCTCCCTCTCTCTGCCTGCTTTTCTGCCTACTTGTGATCTCTTTCTGTCAAATAAATAAATAAAATCTTAAAATATATATATATATATATATACTTATAGAATGCATACTAAATAGTAGTCACTATGTTATGTAGCAGGGATACAATGATGAACAGAAAAGATCCAGTGCCTCCGTCATAATAATTATAGTATGAAGGAGAAAACATATATTTATTTAATAAGTAATTGTATAAATAATTATTTATGTGATTATCATACACGCTATTAGGTAAAAATATAGAGGGCTATAAGAGTTTGTAGCAGGAGGAATTAACCTAATCTGGTAAGAGGTTCTGAGAAAAGGTCCCAGACAAATTAATATTTAATCTGAAATTAGAAGGTTGAGTAGGAGTTAGCTAGGCTAAGAAGAAAGTGTGTGTGTGTCTGTGTGTGTCTGTGTGTGTGTGTGTGTGTATGTGTGTGTGAGAGAGAGACACACAGACAGAGAAAGGGAATAAGGGAAGGAGAGGGCGAAAAGAAGAGAGGGGGAGGAGAAACGAATATCACACATACAGAAACAGGATTTACAAGGGCTGTGAAGGCAAAAGAGCTTTGTGTATTTCAGGAACAGAGAGGTTGGTGTGGATGGAGCAAAGTAAAGAAGAGAGAGAGATGAGTCAAAGATGGGGATAGAGAAACAGGTAGGAACCATATTGTCTAAATCTCATAGAACTTAGAAGTTTATCTGTAGAGCAACAGAAAGTTATTAAAGGCCTTTAGTGGGGAGTTTTAATGATCTGCTGAAAGTATGGGTACTGGAATGAAGAAAGACAAGATCAGAAATGGGAAAACCATTTAAGATGCTATTTTTCCAAATCTAGGCAGTTGATAATGGTGGCTTGTGGTAGTAGCAATAGAGGTCGAGAGAAGTGAACACATTCAAGACACATTATCAATGTATGGGAAGTAGAACTGACAAGATTTGATAATGAGTTGGATATGAGTGAATGAGGTAAGGGACTTTCAAGGATGGCTCTCAGGTTTCTGAAAAGAATAACTCAGTGGATGAAAAAGTCACTAACCAAGACAGCTAATATTAGAAGACAAGCTGCTTTGATGGGGACAGATCATGGGTTCAGTTTCTGATGGTGAGGCACCAACATAGAATATTCAAGTAGGCCACCATGTGTATGGATCTTGAGATCAATTTGGATTTAATATTTAATATTTGAATGAAGCATTTTGGGTGGGAGAGTTCTGATAAGTAAGTTATGTTAAAATAATTTTCATTACCTATAGCTTCTATATTAGGTGAAAAAAATCTTCATCCAACATGAGTCTGGAAGCTTAAAAAATAGATACATTTTATTCATTTAATTAAAATTCTGATGAGAAGTATCTTTTCAAAAGAAAGTCAACTCATTTATCTAATAGTAGAGCTAAGTGATTATTATTTATTTAAATGCAAGCAAGAAATGTCCAGGATCAAGTTTCTTCCTGTACAGAAAGTCATGCTATTTGACAAGCTGACATGCTGTCTCTCCCAATCATGTCATAGTTTCCTTTGTTTTTTCTGCACAAGTAGAATTTTCTCAAAGATTACCTGTGGAGTACAAAGCACATGTCGTTGAGAAGAAACCATGTAAAATATACCTCCTTCTCTCAGAAAAGCAAATCTTTAAGAAATATATAAACTGTTGAAATAGAAGCTGTCATAGGGATAATTATATCCAGCTTTTCTCTAATGAATAAATCTTTTCCATCTCTGAATTATGTTGTGACAAACTTTGCTTGAAATCTTCTAATAAAAGGAAACCTATATTTCAAGGTAATGATTCTACACAACCATTCAATCATGCACTTATTTCTTCATTTATTTATTTTTTTCATTTATTCATTTGTTCTACATAATGGTAAATTAACAAAACACTATGGTCAATGCTCGGAAAGAGGTAATTGGATAAAAAGATGAATCAGATCCAGGTACTTGCCTCTCAAGATATGGTAGATATGAAAGTTGCAATAATAAAAGGAAAAAATAATAGTAAAAGACAGTACATAAAATGTCGTAGTAATTCAGGAAGAGTCTACTTTCAGCTGGTAAATGACTTAAGAGAAGTCATTGTTGTCTACCTTCTCAGAATATAGTTTTTATCTCCATTATGAAGCAGCCATGAAGTTAATGACCTGCCAGCTCCAGGGGTGGACCTTGACAAGCTTAACTCAAAAGAAGGATGGCCACCTGAATGAACAGATGACCTAAGCTAATTCAGTGCCAAGCCAAGGACTTTTATTGAATTGAGTGGGGGATGGGAGATTTCTCTGTTTTGCTGTCCATGATGTGGGATGCAAACAGAAGGCTTAGAACTGCAGCAGCCTTGTGGAACCATTAAGAAAACCAACCTGAGCAGAGAGACTACATGCAGGAATGGAGAGCCAAGGGAATCATGTATAAATGGCTTTGGAGCCTGATGAATACACTTGAAGTATTCCCTTTATCTTCATTTTTTCAGTGGCATGAGCCTTTATTTCCTTTATTAATCATAGCAATTTGTTTGGTTCTCTGTTGTTTATAATCAAACTGTTCTAACTGCTAAAATATTTACAAAGGAATTAGCATACAAGCTGGAATTTGAAAACTGGTTAAGGTTAGAGACTAGAGATGAAAAGAAACATTCCAAGCAGAAGGAAAGTAGAGATTTCCTGCAGTAAAATGTATCCGTTTGACTATAATAAAGACTGAACAAGGATACAATGTAAAGGGATATTTGAGGTAATGGTTCTAGAGGAAATGGATGCCTGACTAAGTAACCTGGATATCATTCTATAGATTAGTGATTTCTAATTATTAATAATCATGCATTTTATTAGAAAAATATCTTACTCCACACTTTTATATTATTCACTTATTTATAAGTATATCTTCTTTATTACTGTAATAATACAAAGAAAGTTTTCATATGGTTCTTCTCATATTGTAATGCCCCATCTTGTGTTTTCACTTAAATATGCTCACTCCTCTTTGCAGTCTCCTGTGGGACAATGGCAAGCCACTGCAGATTTTTAAACAAGAACATTATATGTTAAGAACTATAGCTTAGAAAGATCCATAGGAAAGCGACATTTAAAATGAGTTTATATAGCTATATTGGAAATAAGACAATTTGTTAAGTAAGGGTTTTGTTTGTTTGTTTGTTTGTTTTCAGTAAGCCAGTAATCTAGGAATAATTGGAATTTTAAATCTGAGTAGAAGCAGTGAAAAAAAAGAGAAGGAGATGAATCCCATAGGTATCATGCAGGTAGAATTGGTTAAAAATATATATTAAATATCAACTCAAACAGTCACATGATAGGAACTCAATACATTATAGTTTCCTTTTGATTTATTTAGAACTGACCATACTTAGCAAGGGAGATAAAACTGGACTCAACATTAATCAGGCCAATTTCATGGCTATATCTGTAAATACGTGGAGGATGGGGAATAGAAATCTTTTTAAAAATACACATTTATGGTCTACTGTAGGTTGGACATTAGAAAATTAGGTAAAATGTAAAGAAAAAAGAATAGGGAAATCAAGGATTCTCAAAAGACTCTAATTGAAAGTAGACCATGTGATCAAGACTGAGTAGGAAAGCGTAGGATGACGATCTTTTCTAAATAAAAGATGCTATAAAGTGACTAGACACATCAATTGCCTAGGTTGCACAAAATGCAGTTTTGATCACTGTGAGCAGAAGAGTTTGAGGACTAATTTTGTCTGACCCTGAAAAAGTTATAGTTTGTTGATACGCAATTTTCCTTGCTTTTATCAACAAATGCTATACCCAGAAAAATCAGATTGATACAAAATGAGAATGTTTTAAATGCATCACTAAGTGTAACCTGAAATTCAAGCACCATGTAAATGTACTAGATGGGAAATAAACCAGCAGAATAGTAAATCCACTGGCCAACTGGAAGCACTTATTTCCCACTAAAAGAAATGCCAATGATCTAGCCTCAGCAAATAGTCTAGTATTTGTCATTATAGAGTATGAAAATCTCATCTACAAAGTATTCAATACTTTGCTTTTTCTTTCACTGTTCCTCTTTATATTTACAGATCATTGTTCTCTAGGAAATAAAAAATTACATTCTGGATACTATGCACTGATGTGAAACTGATTTTTCTTGATTTGTCAATGAGTGTACGGTTCACTTCATTTCCTTGTATATTTATCCATTTCTGCACATCAAAGCTAATGTTAGATTTTTGTAAATACATGCTGTACGTATTTTAAGTATATAAATGCTTTTAATTTGATACTTTCATCAGATATTACAAAAGATGTTCAGTGTTGAAGAAATTACACAGTTCACTAGATAGTTATATATCTTAAAATACTATCAGTCAGTTGAACTGACTGGAAAATAGAAAAAGATGATCTTATTAGAATGACTCAGAGCTATATCTTTTCATGTGTAGCTTTCAAACAGAAAAGGAGGGAAACTTAGCATGCTGAAAAGATAAGACAGAGGACCCAATCCACTAACCCCCTTCCTGTAGAAATCTCTCCATCACCTGTTTCCAAGTCCTGCAAAGACAGATCTATCAGAAACTCCTTTGGGTGACCACCCTTCCAATGTCACCAGCACTTATAAAAGACTCTTTGTGAAATGTTTACTTAAGTAATGTTTAATGATATGCAACTATTGTTTGCATGTATTTCTGCACTTCACAACCTAGAACACCACCTACTACTTTTCAACACGGTGTCCTGAGAAGAGCCGTTGGCTGAGAAACCTGACTACCCATCCAAGCTCTGTCACAAGTGTGGTAAGACTTGGGGCAGGATGCTCACTGACCTAAAAGTTCAGTCTCTTCCTCTGCCTCTAAATCTCTCAGAACTTAGGTTTTACACTACTTCAGAACTCAGTGCTCTCTATAAGACAAAACAAAACAAAGCAAAAATCAACTTATGTTCTCAGGTATTGTCATTAAAAATGTTAAATTACTTTGGATCCTTTGAGGGACAAAACAAATAACTGTTTTGGTACTCATTAGCCAGAAATTTGATTTTCTCCAGTATCAGCCTCTGGGATATATTTCTCCTACTATTCCAAGACTATTCCCAAGAAAAAGGATGTCAAAGGTACTACACATTTGTATGAACATTCTTAATTCCTAGCCAAGCCTTCTATAATCCCTATTTATTCTCTTCTGCAAAACAATAACATTTTCAACTCTCACTCTTAGTCCTAGACAGGATCAACTCCACGAATTTATTCCATATCTCTTTTACTCTTGGCCCCACCTTAGATCTCTTTGACCTTCTACACAGAGAGCTTCCCAAGCAGAACACACACTTGACTTAACATCCCAGGGCAAAAGGTAGAAGAAGAAAAATCTTCCACTATAAGGGAAAAGAGAACCCTGATCTCTTTACTCCCACCTAATTCTCCACTTTGATCATTAACTTGTTCACCTTTCAGGTGTTATGCCAAAGCTTTGTAGGTATGTGCACGCACACACACACACACACACACACACACACACACACGTCTTTTATATATAATCACCTTATGAAATGTGCTGTCATAATAAATATTTTATAGCTGAATTATAAAAACATAGAAATCTAGGTGACTAACCCAGGACTACACACTGGAGAACCTTGGAGCAATCGGAATTTAGAGTGAAAGGGTGAGGATATATGACAAAATAACTGTGCAGAAACATGGCTATTCTTATTTACCTATATCTTAGTAAAGGAAGTTATGATAAAATCATAATTAGGAATCTGTTAAGAGCTTTATATTTGGGTAACTTTTTGTATAGAGATTTGTCAAAAGCTTTGTTGAACATCCAAAAAGTATATCCAATAGCTCACTCTTACCATACTTACATTTTATCATCTCATGTAGTCAGAAAAGGTTACCACGCTTATGCGCATTCCTTCTAGAAGTACAATCGCACACTTTGGCCAGTTATGTGAAACACATTTGGGAACATTTACTATTTCATTTAATTCTCAAGGCAAAATATAAATAAGTAGTAATACTCCATTTTTAAGTTGAAGACATAGAAGATCAGGTAATCTATTCATTTTTTTAAATTTACTTATTTAATATTGTATTTATTTATTTGAGAGCGAGAGAGCACAGGAGCAGGAAGAGGGGCAGGGAGACAAGGAGACTCTTCACTGAGGGGGAGCCTGACATGAGGCTTGATCCTAGGACCTGGAGACCATGACCTGAGTGGAAGGCCAATGCTTAACCAACTGAGCCACCCAGGCAAGCCTGAGGATCAGGTAATTTAAACTACTTGTTCAGAGTCACTCAATTTTATGTAGTAGTACAGAGATTCGGACAGTTTCACTCTATAGTTCAGGGTTTTCTTTTTGTACTTTACCTTTCTGCTAAAATTAAGTATCCTTGAATTTCTCCTTAGTTGTTTCTCAAATTCCACGCCATTGCTGTAAAAAATTCCACACCATTGCTGTAAAAAAATATATATATATTCATTTGTAATTAAAATAATAGCCCCTACTCTTTATTATGATAGATACAATATTAATGCTATATTTACATAATTCGATTTAATCCCCACATCAACCTCATGAGGTAGATGTTATTATTGCTGCATTACAAACAATAGAATTAAGACTCAAAACAGTTAACAAACTTGCTCAAGGTTGCTCAAGCAAGGAACAGAAACAGGATTTGTGGACACGTGGATGACTCAGATGGTTAAGCATCTGCCTTGGGCTCAGGTCATGATTTCCGGGTCCTGGGATTGAACCCCATATCAGGCTTCCTGCTCAACAGATCTCTCTCTCTGTTCCTCCCCTTCACTCATGCTCTCTCTCTCTCTCAATGTCTCTCAAATGAATAAATAATAATAATAATAAAGAAACAGAATTTGACTGCAAATGCATTTGATACTAAACACCATACTTTTATTTATATTTTATTTTTTTTAAGATTTTATTTATTTATTTGTCAGAGAGAGAGAGAGAGAGAGCACAAGCGGGTAGCACGGCAGGCAGAGACAGAGAGAGAAGCAGGCTCCCTGCCAACCAGGGAGCCCGATGCAGGACTTGATCCCAGGACTCTGGTTTCATGACCTGAGTTGAAGGCAGCTGCTTAACCAACTGAGCCTCCCAGGCATCCCTAAACACCATACTTTTAATCATCACACTAAGGTTTGTAGATCTAGAGTTGCCTAGAATAAATTTTATTTATGGAGGTCATATTTAAATTCTGACAGTTCTCTGGTACAACAATCAAGGAAGCATTAAAAATAATGAAAAATAATGGGAGAAATTCTGCAGGAGGAGAGGAGGTATATGAGAGCTCTCTTTACTTACTGCTCAGTTTTTCTGTAGTCCTAAAACTGCTCTAAAAATTATAGTCTGTTATTTTTTTTTAATTATATTATTTTCTTCACAGACCTATACCCCTGGGGCAAATAATACATTGTATGTTAACTTAAAAAAAAAACACACACACACTGTGTTATTTTCTCTTGAAGTTCCCTTAAAATCGCCAATGGATGGCCCAGTAATACAGTTATTGAGAAGCTCTGAAACATCCTAAACACAGATCCATGGAAGGATGTAAGGATCCATGTAACGTGAATAGGTCATTTGTCTCCTAACAATTACATGACTGTTTCTGAAAGGAGTTGAAAAGCACCTGGCAAAATCTACCATATTAAAGACATTTTCAATATCAGTGAAGCTGAATACCCTCTTCCTCCCACAATAACTGTCTGCTCCCTTGATCCCTGTGCCCAATTCCATGCCTGTAACAGTTCTTGGTACCTCGTTGAGAACACTGGTTATTGATCCTTCCACAGAGTCAGGCTGCTAGGCTTGCTTCCGCATGTCTGTTGCAAATCCCCTGACAACAATTTGATTTCCAGCTGAAGAATGCAGATCATACACATGTTAATGCTAAATTTTATATTATAATAGCCTTCACATTAAATTTTAAGTCAGAGCACATGAACTCCCCCTCTGCCACCGGCAGAGCACATCCAAAAAAAACCATAGATTAATACATAATTTACTTCTAAAAAAGTAACTTAATACTCTGATTTATCATTAAACATTTTGAATGCCAGGTAATTTATTTAATCTTGGTTCAAAAACATTTGATTGTTTAATCTTTACTAATAATTATATTAAGGCATAACAAAAATTACATGGTCTATACACCGAAAGTATCTGATAAAGCCTTATGCCTGAGAAAGGGAATGGGCATAGCCTTATATGATTATGATCTTGCTGTTTGGTCTAGCAAAAAATATCTCTAGCCTCTTCATCCTGACATATTTGTAGATAAATATTATCTGTACATTGAATACTGCTAGTTTATGTGCTTCTTTGTTGATTTTCTTCTGTGGTACAAATGGAAACATTTGTATTCTGTCCCTTCTACTTTTGGTATTTTAAAAACTATGCTATCACTTTATCTTACATTTTCATGAGTTATGGCCTAGACTCTAAATATAACCTATTCAGACCTTGCGAGGGATTGAAAATGTAAAGAAACCAGAAAAATAAAGCTTACATGACACAGTAACTGGAGGATATATTGATTTTTAAATGGATAAAATTAGATCTTTTTCCTTGCAGGGAAGGAATGTAGTGTAATATTGCAGGAAGGGAGAGATAAGAGTAATATATATTTATATTTTATATTTTATATTTCAACATAGGAAAATATCTGACTAATTGACTAAAGGACTTTGTTAATGCTGATCTAGATTAAGCATTACGGAACTTAGTGACAGGAACAGTTCGATATTATAGTAGCTGACGCAGCACGTATCCAGGGATGTGTAAGTAAATACAGAAAATGAACAACAGCATAAACAGCCCATAGGGATTCGATGATTCAGACTAAATTGACCCAGAGAGATTGTGTTAAGTTTTGAGTTTGTGATTAAAAAAAGCTCCTCTGGAATTTTTGTTCCATTTGGGAAGATAGGCAGTAGCAACTCTTGTTTAGAGCTTATGAGAATCATATGCAAAAAAGAGATAACCATGTATAGAGTTTCAAATGGTATGGAAATAATATAACCTGAGTTTTCAAAATAAGCATATGATATGATACATGGAGAATATTTTGTAGGGAGGCAACAGTGAGAGAAGTAGATATACATTATTTCTCCTTCCCAACATCCATTTCCTCATCTCTTGGAAATAGTGCCTTGATGTTCCTTTAGGGAATGAACTCTCTCTGTCCCTGTGGACTGAGTGGGGCTGCCCCACTTGAACCAGAATTTCACATAGCTGCTTTTGAAAAATTAAAGCAGTATCTCCTTCTGGTCCAGCACCTCATTCTGGTATGTCCATAGGACCCAGGCCAGGTTCATGAGAGCCCTACCCTAGGTTTTTACTATCGCAAAAAAATTGGAAAAGAGAAGTGATATTTCTCTGGGATGGAGAGATTTTCTAAAATGAAGCCAATGCTGTTACAAAACGCTGGAAGTATCTAGAAAGGGATACTGGGTGACTTGATTTAGATGGGTGGAAAGAGATAGAAAGGAGCAGGCATATGGCAAACATATGTTTGAAGTAGATTTGACTGAACTTTCTAATGAAATAGATAGAAATAATGAAGAAAAATACTTCAACTTTTGCTTTATGAGTCAGGATAAATGGATGATGATGCCAAATAGTGTGAGGAAAGACAAAGAAACTTAGTTTGGTGAATAACGAACTCAATAAATCTCTACTTGCACTTGTTCAATGTGAGAGAACGTTGCCTCTCTTGAGTGGATACGTCAGGAAGATAATTAGGGATATGAATCTGAATTGTAGGAGAGTATATGAACTGTATATACAGGTTGAATTTGAAATAAGTATGGAATGAATACAGAGAATTTAATGGGGCCCAGATCAAGCCTTAAGAAATTCCAACAAAGTAGGGGTGCCTGGGTGGCTCAGTGGATTAACGGCTCGGGTCATGATCTCGGGGTCCTGGGATCGAGCCCCGCGTTGGGCTCTCTGCTTGGCAGGGAGCCTGCTTCTTCCTCTCTGCCTGCCTCTCTGCCTACTTGTGATTTCTCTCTCTGTCAAATAAATAAAATAAAATCTTAAAAAAAAAAAGAAATTCCAACAAAGTAAACTGAAAAGGAGCAGAGGATCAGAAGAATGATAGCAATTGTCAAATATTCATTATAATCCTTTTACAAATATGAATCATAAAGAAGAATCTTAATGGATGCTTAATTTTAAAATTCTGAATATGGCCTTTGCTGTGAAGAAACTCCTGTGATCCCTTAGGACCATTAAACCAAATGTCTCCATGAAGTTACTATTTTATTGTTATTTAGAAAATTGTGCTTTCTGAAATTTCTATTCACTTCTACTGAGGAAAGTTTTCCACTTGACCATTTGTTCCCAGAAAAAAATAAATGCCAAAGATTCTGAATTCTTCATGAACCTACTGGATCTTTCTAATGTAGAAACCAACTCACTTCATTCTGAGGGCTGTGAGAGGACGTCAAGGAGAACGGCTCCAGAGCAGAGGCCAACTGAGGGAGGAATGCGTCAGTAAGTCGTCGTACCTTCCCTGCCTCTTTCCAAGTGCAGGACTTTGGATGAACCAAATGTTCTGTCTTACAGAAGACTTAATTTTTTTTAAAAAGTGTAAAGTTTCACAGAAATAGTTCTAAATTTAGACGGAATATAATGATTTATATTATTGTACAACAAAACCATTAGTTGGTGTTTTGGTAACTCATCAGGATTCCGTTTTTTGTATCCTGAGAAAGACAAATTCAAAATGGCAAATTACATGTAGGCATTTAACAGCAATATGATATTTTTATAAGGCACTTTTAGAAGGCAAAATAACTTCATGTGTTAGGCTCCATATATCACCCTCTAAGTTCCCTGGACTGAAAGGAAGAGGGGATAGCCCCCATTTAACAAAACTATCTAGGCATTGTAGATGCTGTAGTAAAGAAGAGAGAATCATTGCTCTTTAGGTCTTCCAATTCAAGTAAACAAAACATGTAAGTAAACAAGAATGTAATAGCTTAGGGACACCTGGATGGCTCAGTCAGTTAAGCCTCTACCTTCAGCTCAGGTCATGATCCCGGGGCCTTGGGACTGAGCTTCACATCGGGCTCCTTGCTCAGCCAGGAGCCTGCTTTTCCCTCTGCCTGCTGCTACCCCTGCTGGTGTGCTCGCTCTCGCTCGCTCTCTCTCTCTCTCTCTCTGACAAATAAATGAATAAAAATATTTTTTTAAAAAATAGGGGCGCCTGGGTGGCTCAATGGGTTAAGCCTCTGCCTTCAGCTCAGGTCATGATCCTGGGGTCCTGGGATCGAGCACTGCATCGAGCTCTCTGCTCAGCAGGGAGCCTGCTTCCCTTCCTCTCTCTCTGCCTGCCTCTCTGCCAACTTGTGATCTCTCTCTGTCAAATAAATAAATAAAAATCTTTATAAAAAAATAAAGAAGGTAATAGCTTAGATAATGATAAGGATCTATTCTTTATAGGTAATAAAGACTAGATAAAGATCTATTCTTTATGAAAATAGAGAAACCGTAGTGATTGGAGTGTGGGGGTAGTTATACCAATATGGTATGTTTGTGAATTACAGTCAATGTGCATCCTCTCTTACTTCCATGAGAGACTATGTGGCTTGTGCTCATCGACCCATAGTCGCTGGTCGCAGTTGCTCTCATTGTAGCTGATGACATGAGAAGGAAAGGAAATACATCACCTAGAGTATCTTTCTTCCAGATCCCATATGCATGAATTCTGGAAGCCCAAAATATCCTTCCTTCCTCAAAAAAGTATTGCTACTAAATTCACTATATGCCTCATCTCCTCATCTCCTATCCCAGCTTCTGGGGAGTCTGTATGAACTGTGTGCAATGTGGCAGGGCACGGTGGGGATGTACACTCTTTCAGCTGTCTCTAGTTCTGTTCTCATGTCTATGATTCTCAAGTGTGTCTGCTCCCTCACCTACCAGCCCATGCATAGTTTCTTTTCTTCCAAAATAATGCCATTGGGCTTTTTGAAACTCTCCTTACAACCCCAACAGCTTCCCCAAACACGACTTTAACTAAAAAATAAGTAACTATCAAGAAACCTTTAATGGCTCTCCCAAAGAGAGGTTGTTCATTTAACATTTTAGAAAAGAATAACCAATAATAACAGCAAAGATTGATTGTGCATTCCCTCTATACAAGCACTAACTTAGACTGTACATGTATTTACTTCATGAATAAATTTCACAAATTCATTTCATTTAATTACTACAGCACTCCCATAAGGTAGATACTTTTATCCATGTTTTAGAGTATGCAACTGAGGGAGAAAGGGATTAAGTAACTTTCTCAAGGTCACAGAAGTATAGAGAGATGAAGCCAAAAAGGGAACCCAGACAGTCTGATTAAGAGCTGATACTCTTGGACAATATTCTCTTCTTTGAGAGCTCAGGTTAGAAATGGAACTTGAGTTCTCATTGTTGCCTTGTTCCACAAAAGTTCTTCCACATATTCCAAAAACTTTCATTCCTTGTTGTTTTCATCCACCAAGCTCCTGACTAATTCATCTCATCCACTAAGGATTGTGGTCCCTAGGCCATGGGATCCCCTCCCTCCTCAATTCCTGCTATCATCTCAGGAAATTCAAAGTCCCTCTGGACAATCTATCCAGCATCACATTCTAATGGTTTCCTGACTTCCTTATCATTAACAGTATATCTCACATTATCTACCACCAATCCCCTATAACTTGTCGCTGAAAAAATATTCACTTCCAAAATCACAAACATTTTGCTCTCTGGTGAGTATTCCATGTACCTGTTCAGGAACCCCAATTCTCACTGTTCTTCAATGTTTGAAACTTCAGCTCCACTGACCTTTTCACTTTTTTCTTCCAAAATATGCAGCTCCTTATACTTTTTATTTATTCTACAACCTTTCATTCAAGTCATTTTGGTACCAAAACACTAACATCCCTTGTCAACAAATTCTTTCAAAGCCCCAGTCAACAAGTGTCTTTGCCCCAAGTGGAATTGCACCGCCCTAACCAGGGGCCTGGCTGAGTAATCCGCTCGGGTTTGCTTTCCGGAGCTTTTGTTCCCTGAACACTTTCCATAGAGTTCTGGAGGACAGGAATGAAAATGGCGGCCTCCCAGGTTCCAGCGCAGAGGAGCTGAGAGCTCAGGGCCCCACTTGAGAATCACTACAACAGGCCCCTCCACCAGAAGATCAACAAAAAATCCAGCCAGGACCAAGTTCACCAATCAAGAAGTGCAGGTTCAATACCAAGAAGAGCAGCGGAATTCCAGAGGAGGAGAAAGCAAAGAACTGAACTCATGGCTTTCTCCCCGTGATTCACTAGTCTTGCAGTTAATTTAATTTTTTTTCAATTTTTTTTTTCTTCTTCTGCTAATTTTTTTTAATGTTAACCGTTTCTTTAAAAAAAAATTTTAACTACTTCAATGTATATATATTTTTTCTTTTTTATATTTTTTCTTTATTCGTTTTCTTTTTTTAATTGTTTCTTTTTGTTTTTCTGAACGTCTTTTTATCCGCTTTCTCCCTGCCACGATTTGGGGTCTCTTTTGATTTGGTTAAAGCATATTTTCCTGGGATCATTGACACCCCTTTAGTATTTTAATTTCTCCTTCATATAGTCTTATCTGGACAAAATGACAAGGCAGAAAAATTCACCACAAAAAAAAAGAACAAGAGGCAGTACCAAAGGCTAGGAACCTAATCAATACAGACATTGGTAAAATGTCAGATCTAGAGTTCAGAACGACAATTCTCAAGGTTCTAGCCAGGCTCGAAAAAGTCATGGAAGATATTAGAGAAACACTCTTGGGAGTTATAAAAGCCCTTTCTGGAGAAATAAAAGAACTAAATTTGAACCAAGTTGAAATCAAAAAAGCTATTAATGAGGTGCAATCAAAAATGGAGGCTCTCACTGATAGGATAAATGAGGCAGAGGAAAGAATTAATGGTATAGAAGACCAAATGACAAAGAATAAAGAAGCTGAGCAAAAGAGGGACAAACAGCAACTGGACCATGAGGGGAGAATTTGAGGGATAAGTGACACCATATGATGAAACAACATTAGAATAATTGGGACTCCAGGGGCGCCTGGGTGGCTGAGAGGGTTAAGGTGCTGCCTTCGGCTCAGATCATGATCTTGGGGTCCTGGGATCGAGTCCCGCATTGGTCTCTCTGCTCAGAAGGGAGCCTGCCTCCCTCTCTCTCTCTGCCTGCCTCTCTGTCTACTTGTGATCTTTCTCTGTCAAATGAATAAATAAAATCTTTTAAAAAAAAAGAAGAAGAAGAAGAATTGGGATTCAAGAAGAAGAAGAAAGACAGAGGAGAGCAGAAGGTATATTGGAGAGAATTATTGGAGAAAATTTCCCCAATGGCAAAGGGAACAAGCATCAAAATCCAGGAGTCACAGAGAACCCCTGTCAAAGTCAACAAGAATAGGTCCATACCCTTTCACCTAACAGTAAAATTTACAAGTCTTAGTGACAAAGAGAAAATCCTGAAAGCAGCTCAGGAAAAGAAGTCTGTAACATACAATGGTAAAAATATTAGATTGGCAACAGACTTATCCACAGAGACCTGGCAGGCCAGAAAGAACTGGCATGATACATTCAGAGCACTAAATGAGAAAAACATGCAGCCAAGAATACTATATCCAGCTAGGTTATCATTGAAAATAGAAGGAGAGATTAAAAGCTTCCAGGACAAACAAAAACTGAAAGAATTTGCAAACACCAAACCAGCTCTACAGGAAATATTGAAAGGGGTCCTCTAAGCAAAGAGAGAGCCTAAAAGTAGTGGATCAGAAAGGAATAGAGACAATGTGCAGTAACAGTCACCTTACAGGCAATACAATGGCACTAAATTCATATCTCTCAATAGTTACACTGAATGTTAATGGGCTAAATGCGCCTATCAAAAGACACAGGGTATCAGAATGGATAAAAAAACAAAACCCATCTATATGTAGCCTACAAAAACTCATTTCAGACACGAAGACACCTCCAGATTTAAAGTGAGGGGGTAGAAAACAATTTACCATGCTAATGGACATCAGAAGAAAGCAGGAGTGGCAATCCTTATATCAGATCAATTAGATTTTAAGCCAAAGATTATAATAAGAGATGAGGAAGGACACTATATTATACTCAAAGGATAGGTCCAACAAGAAGATCTAACAATTTTAAATATCTATGCCCCTAACTGGGGAGAAGCCAACTATATAAACCAATTCATAACAAAATCAAAGAAACACATCAACAGTAATACAATAATAGTAGGGGAATTTAACACTCCCCTCACTGAAATGGACAGATCATCCAAGCAAAAGATCAACAAGGAAATAAAGGCCTTAAATGACACACTGGACCAGATGGACATCACAGATATATTCATAACATTTCATCCCAAAGCAACAGAATACACATTCTTCTCTAGTGCACATGGAACATTCTCCAGAATAGATCACATCCTCCGTCCTAAATCAGGTCTCAACTGGTATCAAAAGATTGGGATCATTCCCTGCATATTTTCAGATCACAATGCTCTGAAGCTAGAACACAACCACAAGAGGAAATTTGGAAAGAACCCAAATACCTGGAGACTAAACAGCATCCTTCTAAAGAATGAATGGGTCAACTGGGAAATTAAAGAAGAATTGAAAAAATTCATGGAAACAAATGATAATGAAAACACAACGGTTCAAAATCTGTGGGACACAACAAAGGCAGTCCTGAGAGGAAAATATATAGTGGTACAAGCCTTTCTCAAGAAACAAGAAAGGTCTCAAGTACACAGCCTAACCCTACACCTAAAGAAGCTGGAGAAAGAACAAGAAAGAAACCCTAAACCCATCAGGAGAAGAGAAATCATAAAGATCAGAGCAGAAATCAATGAAATAGAAACCAAAAAAAAAAAAAAAAACAATAGAATAAATCAATGAAACTAGGAGCTGGTACTTTGAAAGAATTAATAAGATTGATAAACCCCTGGACAGATTTATCAAAAAGAAAAGAGAAAGGACCCAAATAAATAAAATCATGAATGAAAGAGGAGAGACCACAACTAACACCAAAGAAATACAAACTATTATAAGAACATATTATGAGCAGCTCTACGCCAACAAATTTGACAACCTGGAAGAAATGGATGCATTCCTAGAGACATGTCAACTACCACAACTGAACCGGAAGAAATAGAAAGCCTGAACAGACCCATAACCAGTAAGGAGATTGAAACAGTCGTCAAAAATTTTCAAACAAACAAAAGCCCAGGGCCAGACGGCTTCCCAGGGGAATTCTACCAAACGTTTACAGAAGAACTAATTCCTATTCTCCTGAAACTGTTCCAAAAAATAGAAATGGAAGGAAAACTTGCAAACTCATTTTATGAGGCCAGCATCACCTTGATCCCAAAACCAGATAAGGATCCCATCAAAAAAGAGAGCTATAGACCAATATCCTTGATGAACACAGATGCAAAAATTCTCACCAAAATACTAGCCAATAGGATTCAACAGTACATTAAAAGGATTATTCACCACGACTAAGTGGGATTTATTCCAGGACTGCAAGGTTGGTTCAACATTTGCGAATCAATCAATGTGATACAATACATTAATAAAAGAAAGAACGAGAACCATATGATACTCTCAATAGATGCTCGAAAAGCATTTGACAAAGTACAGCATCCCTTCCTGATGAAAACTCTTCAAAGTGTAGTGATAGAGGACACATACCTCAATATTATCAAAGCCATCTATGAAAAATCCACTGCAAATATCATTCTCAATGGAGAAAAACTGAAAGCTTTTCCGCTAAGGTCAGGAACAGGGCAGGCATGTCCGTTATCACCACTGCTTTTCAACATAGTACTAGAAGTCCTAGCCTCAGCAATGAGACAACAAAAGGAAATTAAAGGCATCCATATCGGCAAAGAAGAAGTCAAACTATCACTCTTCACAGATGATATGATACTATATGTGGAAAACCCAAAAGACTCCACTCCAAAACTGCTAGAACTTATACAGGAATTCAGTAAAGTGTCAGGATATAAAATCAATGCACAGAAATCAGTTGCATTTCTCTACACCAACAACAAGACAGAAGAAAGAGAAATTAAGGAGTCAATCCCATTTACAATTGCACCCAAAACTATAAGGTACCTAGGAATAAACCTAACCAAAGAGGCACAGAATCTATACTCAGAAAACTATAAAGTACTCATGAAAGAAATTGAGGAAGACACAAAGAAATGGAAAAGTGTTCCATGCTCCTGGATTGGAAGAATAAATATTGTGAAAATGTCTATGCTACCTAAAGCAATCTACATATTTAATGCAATTCCTATCAAAATTCCATCCATCTTTTTCAAAGAAAGGGAACAAATAACCCTAAAATTTATGTGGAACCAGAAAAGACCTCGAATAAATAGCCAAAGGAATATTGAAAAAGAAAGCCAAAGTTGGTGGCATCACAATTCCGGACTTCATGCTCTATTACAAAGCTGTCATCATCAAGACAGCATGGTACTGGCACAAAAACAGACACGTAGATCAATGGAACAGAATAGAGAGCCCAGAAATAGGCCCTCAACTCTATGGTCAACTAATCTTCGACAAAGCAGGAAAGAATGTCCCATGGAAAAAAGACAGCCTCTTCAATAAATGGTGTTGGGAAAATTGGACAGCCACATGCAAAAAAATGAAATTGGACCATTTCCTTACACCACACACGAAAATAGACTCAAAATGGATAAAGGACCTCAATGTGAGAAAGGAATCCATCAAAATCCTTGAGGAGAACACAGGCAGCAACCTCTTCGACCTCAGCCATAGCAACATCTTCCTAGGAACATTGCCAAAGGCAAGGGAAGCAAGGACAAAAATAAACTATTGGGATTTTATCAAGATCAAAAGCCTTTGCACAGCAAAGGAAACAGTTTACAAAACCAAAAGACAACTGACAGAATGGGAGAAGATATTTGCAAACGACTTACCAGATAAAGGGCTAGTGTCCAAAATCTATAAAGAACTTAGCAAACTCAACACCCAAAGAACAAATAATCCAATCAAGAAATGGGCAGAAGACATGAACAGGCATTTCTGCAAAGAAGACATCCAGATGGCCAACAGACACATGAAAAAGTGCTCCACATCACTCAGCATCAGGGAAATACAAATCAAAACCACAATGAGATAACACCTCATTCAGTCAGAATGGCTAAAATTAACCAGTCAGGAAATGACAGATGCTGGTGAGGATGTGGAGAAAGGGGAACTCTCCTACACTGTTGGTGGGAATGCAAGCCGGTGCAACCACTCTGGAAAACAGCATGGAGGTTCCTCAAAGTGTTGAAAATAGAACTACCCTATGACCCAGCAATTGCACTACTGGGTATTTACCCTAAAGATACAAATGTAGTGATCCGAAGGGCATGTGCACCCAAATGTTCATAGCAGAAATGTCCACAATAGCCAAACTATGGAAAGAATCTAGATGTCCATCGACAGATGAATGGATAAAGAAGAGGTGGTATACATACACAATGGAATACTATGCAGCCATCAAAAGAAATGAAATCTTGCCATTTGCGACAATGTGGATGGAACTAGAGGGTATCATGCTTAGTGAAATAAGTCAATCGGAGAAAGACAACTGTCATAGGATCTCCCTGATATGAGGAAGTGGAGATGCAACATGGGGGTTAAGAGGGTAGGAGAAGAATAATGAAACAAGATGGGATTGGGAGGGAGACAAACTATAAGTGACTCTTAATCTCACAAAACAAACTGAGGGTTGCTTGGGGGAGGGGGTTTGGGAGAGGCGGGTGGGGTTATGGATATTGGGGAGGGTATGTGCTATTATGGTGAGTGCGGTGAAGTGTGTAAACCTGGTGATTCACAGACCTGTACCCCTGGGGATAAAAATACATTATATTTTTATAAAAAAAATTTTTTTTAAATTAAAAAAAGAATTAAAAAAAAATACATCTTACTGAGGATTGCAGAGGACAATTTATACAAATAACCAGAACAAAATTTCTTAACATTACTTTATGAGGCATGATACACTGATATTTTTTCTTCTTTTCTTATCCTTTTTTTTTTCTTTAATGCTGGTCCCCAATCACTAAATTAATGTTACGATGCACTAATGAGTCATAACTTGCAGTTTGAACCACAGAGAATGATTCTATTCCCCTATAACTTTATATTTGAATTCTTTCATCTAAAATTTTTTTAGAAAAAAAGCTTTCCCCCAGGGGCACCTGGGTGGCTCAGTGGGTTAAAGCCTCTGCCTTTGGCTCAGGTCCTGGTCTCAGGGTCCTGGGATCGAGCCCCGCATTGGGAATCTCTGCTCAGCAGGGAGCCTGCTTCCTCCTCTCTCTCCCTCTCTGCCTCTCTGCCTACTTGTGATCTCTGTCAAATAAATAAATAAAATCTTAAAAATCTTTCATCCCCAACTGCTCCTTCAGCTCATATCTCCTACACATTTAGACTTACAAGAAAAGTTAAATAACTTTTATTCTCCACTTGGGTGTACCATTAACTTCTCAGACCAGTCTATCCTGTCTTCTGCCCCCTACTCCATGAAAGCCACTTTCCTTCAGCTTCCATTAATGACTAGCAACTAAATTCAGTGGACACGTTTCAGCTTCAACCCTAGTCAATATCTCAGCAGCATTTAATGGTTGGCCACTCCCTCCTTCTTGAAAGACAAATTTTTCCTGGCCTCCTGGTATACCACTTTCCATGGGTTTTCCCTCCCTTCTCTCTGCTTTACCTTCTTTCAGTGTCCTTTTGCTGTCTCCTCTGTCATACTCAGAAATATTGAAGGCCATCTCTTCATTTCTCTCTTCTCGGCATCTCTTTCTCACTTCTCCTTTAGCTCCTGCTCTAGGTCTTGCTCTTATTGTTGGAATTACCACTTGTATTTAGGAGACAACTGAGATGTCCTATTTATAGGCCAGAGGCCTCTGGACACTAGCTATGTAATACGACTCCCTTCGACTCCCTTCCCCTGAAGAATATACAAATGTCCTTAGTAATTCACAATCCAAATCTCCTGAATCATTTCCAAGCATACACAGTTACATAACAGAGATATACTGGTATATATATATATATATATATATATATATATATATATATATTTTTCTGTGCTCATGATCCTGACTGCTTTAGCACATTTAGGATTGACTGTATAATTTTTGGTGTATCAAAGAATATCAGGAATTCATCTGCATTTCCTATTTAGTTTAATTCAGGTTGTCCTTTTCTCCCTTTAAGACTTCTGTATCTCTGGAAGTTAATAGCTTCTCTTGGAAGTCAGCTGGAAGTCTTTGAAAGTTACATGCTCAGTATCTGAGGCAAAGATTTTCATGATGGATGAATCATCACACCAACCTTTCTTAGCTTTGAAAATTCTGTGATCTCTTCCAAGAGATTTGGCAATTTCTCCTGTCTTTAATTGCATTGTCTGGAGTGTGACCAGAAGTTCTTTTTCAAATGTCTCAATGAGAAAATGAAACTCATCATTATATTCTTGTGTATTTTTCTCTAATTAGGTACACTAAGTCATGTGGCTGATGCTTTAAAAATGTTCAGATAATATCCCAGCAACAAATATTTGCTCAATTTATAAATTTTCATCTTGCAGATCCACATCTGCTCTTCTGTCTTTTCACTTGTGTTGTATCCCAGTGTATTAATTTTTATGAAGTTTGGGCTGCAATTATGGTCTAAATTAAATAAAAATTCAATTTTCTGTTTGGTTACTGATTTTCAAGTAACCTAGCTGAACGGATAATTAAATAGTCACCTACAAATAGTTACGTTCAATAGGTATGGAGGATCACGTGGCAACTTACTGCCTTACCAAAGTTTTGGGATTCAGTGAGGATTATGATTAAAAACTGGCCAGAGGACCAGAATAAGAAGGCATCCAGAGGGCCAATGAATGAAAAGATGCTAATATCATTCATCATCAGGAAAATGCAAATCAAAATGACAATAGACTATCACCTCCTCCTGCCTGTTAAAATGGCTAAAATCAAAAAGACAAGAAACAACAAGTGTTGGCAAAGATGTGGAGAAAAAGAAACCTTTGTGCACTGTTGCTGGAAATGTAAGTGGGTAGAGCCTCTGTGGAAAACAGTATGGAGGTTCTACAAAAACAAACAAACAAAAAAACAAAAAAAAACTAAATAGAAACTCTACAGGATCCAATAATTCCACTATTGGGCATTTACCCAAGGAAAAGGAAAACACTAACTCAAAAGGATATATGCACCCCTATGTTTATTGCAGCCTTATTTACAATAGCCAAGATATGGGTATAACCTAATTGTCCATCAATAGATGAATGGACAAGGAAAATATAGTATATATACACCATGGAATATTACTCCACCATAAAAAAGGATGAGACCATGCCATTTGAGACAACATAGATGGACATAGAGGGTATTTTGCTAAGTGAAATAAGTCAGAATGAGAAAGACAAATATATTCCTTATGTTTCTACTAATAAATTAAGTCTTTTAAAAAATGAATAAACAAAACGCAGAATCAAAACTATAAATACAGAGAACAAGCTTAGGTTGCCAAGGGAAGGAGTTTGGGGCTGGGCAACATGGGTGAAGGGGAGAGGGGGATATAGTTCTCCACTTATGGAAAGAGTAAGTCAGGGGAATAAAAAGCAGAGTATAAGGAATACAGTAAATCATATTGTAATAGTGAGGTAATGGGACAGATGGTAGCTATACTTGTATTCATAGCATAATGTTTGAACTTGTCAAATCACTAAGTTGTACACCTGAGGCTAATGTAACATTGTGTGTCAATTATACTAAAAACAAAAACAAAATTTTAAAAAAACAGTATAATGAAAATGGCAACATTAAAAACCAGTAACAAATGATGTTATCTTTAAAAAATTTCAACATGGATTGTACAGTGTACCTTAATTACAAAATGTTAAAGTGGGGAGACAGTCCATCTCTAAATCAAATAAAAACATCCCTCACTAAAATTTGCTGATTAAGTTAATTAGTAAAATAGCAAAGAGTTAGTATACATTTTGGTTTTCATGGTTTAGTTGTTATGGGGACATAAGCAATTATAAAATTATAGTGACATGCTGTTAATTAAATGGCTTAAACTTAGTGGTAGAAAGAACCTAAAATATTGAGTCATCTCTTTAAAAGGGTTAACTGAATTTTATATTTGGAATGTTTTACTCAATAAGAAGAGTACACTTACTTAAAAACATTTCATCAAGTCCTGCTAATAATTATTACTGAAGTTACTAACCAAAAAAAAAAAAAAAAAAAAGACTTCTATCCCTGATTGGACTAATTCATGTATGTTAAAAGAATTTGACTTGAGTACAGAAACACCCTTTAAGATATATCAGTATAAACCAAATAATTTTCAACTCTAGTAGGGTTATTTGATCATAATACATTGTTCTCCTGATTCTTTTTACATTTCAACATGACCAGTCATGAAATAAAACCTCCCCAGTAAATGCAGTGATTCTACCAATCCAGCAAGGGGAGTCCAAAAAAGGGACAGCCATTCTGAAAGAGATTCCCAAAATCAAGTTAAAGATGTTTACATAGTAGTAATTTTCCTACATATGTAATCAGATTTGGCCACTGTAATGACCAAATAATTTTCCCAGTTACCATTTCCAAAAATAGTTGTGTTAACTTACTGATTGCATTGGGAAAGGGGTATGAGGTGGAAAATATAACTTGTGGAATCAATTGACACAAAGGTTGGCCCTGGTCAGCCAACCTCATACTATTTCCCTTCTAAAGGAACAGTATTGAGGAAAAATTAAAGGCACAGACTACTGAGTCAGACTGTCTAGTTTCAATGGTAACTCTGCCCTTTTTAGCTGGGGGATCTTGGGAAAGTTACTTACCCTCTCTGTCCTTTTAGTTACTTCTGTGAAAGAGGGAAAATAAGAATACCTACCTTATAAGATTATTTGTATGAATGAATGAATGATATAATACAAATAAAGATCCTAGAATAGAACTGGAAAAAAGCTTTTGATACTGATATTACAAATTTAATGTGACTGTTTTATTTCCTAAACTGGTTAAGAAATTGCTCCAGGACAGGGACCAAGGCTTAATTTTATTTTCGCTTCCAATATTAGCATGCAGTAGGTATTCGGTGAACACTTGCTAAAAAATAACACAGAATGCACTCTATTTTAGAAGAACAGTATAGTATTAACTAGAGTTCAAATTCTAGATGACAAGGATTCTATGTGAATCCTTCAGAATAAAATAATTATACCAAAGCATTACTGTAGATAAATTACATAGACCCATTTTTTCCAAAGTCCATAGGTATGTTTAGGCTGATATTATTTTCATAAGACTGTGCTGCCAGCTTTTAAGTAGAAAAATTCAAGATCAGCATTTCCTAAATGATGTTTTGTGGACATATTTAGGGGATTATTATCTATAAGGTTTTTTAAAACTATGATTTAATTTATATGTTAAGATATTTAATGTAAATATATTCTAGATTATCTGAAGACCATCTTAAATATAAACCAAAACTCAAGCCCAGATTGTGTTTATAATGATTATATTAATATCCAACTGCTTTTTATTATATTTCTTAATTTTATTCTTACACATTGAGAAAAATTCCCATTTATATAAACAATTTAATAAAATTTTTAATTACCTTTGGGAAACTTAGAGAGAAACACACAATCCATGAAAGAAAAATGGATAAATTGGACCTCATCAAAATTTAAAACTTTTGTCCTAGAGAAGATTCTGTTAAGAGATTTATGACATGAACCACAGTCTAGGAGAAAATATTTGTAAACCACACAAAGGACTAATATCTAGACTATAAAAAGGACAAAGAATAAGTATCTGGATCATATAAACAACTTGAAAAACTCAACTATGAAGAGTAATCCAGTTAGAAAATCGACAAAAGAATAATGTCACCAAGGGATAAAATAAAATGGGCCATCTATATATCACCAAAGAGGATAGACCGATAGCATGTGAAGAACTGTTCAACATGATTTGCCATTACAGAAGTGAAAATTAAAACTGCAATGAGATCTTACTACATACCTATCATACTGCTGAATTAAAAATAGTGACAATACCAAATGCTGGCAAGCATGCAGAGAAACTGGATCCCTCCTACATTGCTGGTGAGAATGTGAAATAGAATAGTCACTGTGAAACAGTTTGGCAATTTTCTTGTAAGCTAAAGGTGCACCTACTATATGACCCAGCAGTTGCACTCATGGACATTTATCCCAGAGAAATGAATACTTATGTTCATACAAAAACCTTTAGAAAGATGTTCCTAGCAGCTTGACCTGTAACAGCTGAAAACTGAAAAAAAACCTGCTCTGGCCGGTGAATGGTTAAACAAATTGTGGCACAAACATACCACGGAATACCACCCATCAATAAAAGACAATGAAGTATTTATATGTATAACAACATGGATAAGTCTCCAGGGAATTGTGCTCAGTGGAGGAAAAAAAAAAAAAACCTAAAAGATTTCATGTTACATAATTCCACTCATAACATTGTAGAAATTGCCAAACTATAAAGACCACATTAATGGCTCTGGAAGGCAGAGGAACTGGAGAGTGTTTAAGAGGGTACAGGGTACAGTAAGGGGAAGCCTGGGTAGCACAGTTGGTTAAACATCAGACTCTTGATTTGGGCTCAGGTCATGATCTCAGGGTTACAATTAAGTTTCTTTCTCTCCCTCTGCTCCTCCCTTTCCCCCTCCCTGTCCCCCTCCCCCCAAAAACAAAAAAAGGATAGTGATGGAATTGTTTTGTACCTTGATTGCCATAGCAGTTACATGAACTGATACAGGAAGACACAATTGCGCACAACTAAATACAGGCACACAAATGCACAGCATGCAAGGAGTACAGGTAAAACTGGGGAAATTGAAAATGAATTGATTGTTTTGATCTCAATTTCCTCATCACAGTATCTGTGTTATAGTTTTACAAAATATCACCATGTGAGGAGAAACCATGTAAAGGGTCCGTCCGTGAGATGTCTCAGTATTATCTTTTTACAGCTGCTTATGAATCTTCAATCAGCACAAAATTAGAATTTATATAAAAATTTTTTAAAGATTCACTTATTTATTTTAGAGTGAGCGGGAGAACGAGAGAGAGAGAGGAGAGAGAGAGAATATGCACAAGCGTGGGAAGGGGCAGAGAGAGAGGAAGAGATGGCCCCGCTGAGCACGGAGCTGGAGGCCTTGGGGCTCCATCTCACTTCTCAGATCATGACCTGAGCCAGCAGACACCAGGTGTTGGATGCTCAACCAACCAAACCACCCAAGGGCTCTGTTTAATTTTTTTTTTTTTAAACTTCCTCTATAGAATAAAAGTAGCTTTAAAATATTGACCTTTCCCCTTTTATCTGAGAAACTTTCTCTGTGAAACTTTAATATATAACTTAACAAATATGCATCAGGCACCCACAGAGTTATATAATGACATTGTATTAGGCATTTAAAAAGGAAAGTAGAATTTAACTTCAGCTACAAGAGAACACTTACTGAGATGGCAATAGCAATTAACTACACAACTATAATAACATATATTAGAACTCTGTTGTATTAATTCTGTTAATACCCAAATACTATAAAGTAAACTTATTTTAAATGCTTTAGACGAAGCCCCAGAATATGAGCTCTGCATTTAGAATGTCTGGGTTTGAATTAAGTCTTTGTGACCTACCAGCTGTCATAACAGAGGTGAGTTAATAAACTCTTTTATGTCTCATTTTCCTAATCTTAAAACTTAGAATAATAAAGTACCCATCTCTGTTCTTGTGAGGATTACTTAATGGAAAAAGCTGAAACAGGGTAAGTGTTCCTGTTGTCGTATTTAGTAATGAATGTAAAAAAATAAATGATCCCATGTTCTCAACCATTATTAGAAAGTATGAAATCATATTTAGATAGACAAGTTTAAACATGCATATATTTAGATATTGTTTTGTTAACTTTTGGTGTTTTTGAAGAGCCTTGGACTGTCAGTTTGTAGTAAATATGGAATCCTCTATTTTGGAAATTTATATTGATCAAATTGTTCTTGGCTTCCGAACTTGTGGTTTGTGCAGCTAGTTTCAGACATATTTACTTATTTCCAATGATGAAAAACGAACTGAAACATCATGAAACAAATACTCTAAAGTTTAACCAGTGAAGTAGTCTTTACCTTAGATCTTGAAAATGGCAATGCTACCAGTAAAAGATTTTAAAAGGTGGGTTTTTTTCATTAAAACAGTAATTATTTACTTCTTAACACATCTGAAGCTGAAAAATCTGGATTTCCTTTTTTATGTTATTATAAATAAGAATATATTCTGAACTGGTCCCATTACAATCTGATGTCCTTAAATTTCCTAGCAGAGGTTTTCCACTTCCTTCTTATTTATTTTTTTCTTTCCTTATATTAGCCCCCTTGCTCTTCCACTTCTCAGTTTATAGAATTATTTTTCCAGAGAAGTAATATGTGTGAATGAAAATATATCATAGAGCCTGACAACACTTCATAACATTTTTTTATTTCCAAAATTCTTTGAAAACCATCATTACTTCTATTATTTGATAGGTCAGTAAAATGTGACTGTATTTTATTAAAAGAATCATGTTACCTACACTGGTCACATTATTTTTTGAATTTCTGTTTTCCAATGGCGAATACTGTGTAGAAGTTGCTATTTTATTTAAGCCATACCAAGTAGATATGGTAGAGGCCTATTAGGCTCCTAGTCAACTCAACCACTGTATAAAATTACTCCCAAGCGTATATTTCTTAATGCTATTTCCAGGCTGGTTTTGAATAACTGAAGTGTTCACACTTCCCATGGGAAAGATATTTCATAGCATGATTTTAGTTTTGGAACATTTTTTGTGAAACTATATTTATTTAAAACTTCTGTTCTTGTATTACAATATTGTTTCTCCTTAGTTCTCAAACATATTCTGCTTTGATTTTTATGAATTCCTCATTCAGTTATCTCGTGAACAACTCATGAGGATTTTCTTTTCGTCCTTTTTTTTTTTAAGATTTTATTTATTTATTTGAGAGAGAGAGAGGGAGCACGAGAAGAGCGAGGGTCAGAGGGAGAAGCAGACTCTCTGCCAAGCAGGGAGCCCAATGTGGGAGCTGATCCTGGGACTCCAAGATTGACTTGAGCCAAAGGCAGTCGCTTAACCAACTCAGCCACCCTGGCACCCTCATGAGGATTTTATCACTAATATTTCTCACAAAATAATTTGTATTACCTTCATTATTCAAAGAAATGGAAAAAAGCCTAAGCATATGTTATTCAGAACCCCAGATAATTGACCAAATATATGATTTTTAAATATCTATTTAAATGATAACTCCTAAACTGACTCATTATGCAGATTCTCAGAAAAGAAAAAGTGCATTATAAATATAGTTTAAGCATCAAGTAGAAACATTGCTAAGACACAAGATTATGGAAAATAATAAGAAAGGATTGGTTTATCTGTACAAGAAGCCAGGTGTGGACATTAGCTCAGTTTTAAACTATCTGAAAACAATTGTTCTATATATTTTTTTTCTAAGATTAGCCAACAGATGAATATAAACTTTTAGTCTTTTTTTTTAAAGATTTTATTTGCTTATATGACAGAGATCACAAGCAGGCAGAGAGGGAAGCAGGGAAGTGGGGGAAGCAGGCTCCCCGCTGAGCAGAGAGCCCTACCTTGGGCTCCATCCCAGAACCCTGGGATCATGACCTGAGCCAAGAGCAGAGGCTTTAACCCACGGATCCACGCAGGCACCCCTAAACTTTTAGTCTTTAAGATTTGGATGACATGACAGGTACAAATATCCAAGACAAAAACATTTGTAAATAGCTAAAATTCTAGGTATTTGATGCAATGACATTGGATTTGGTAGAAATAATGGTCACCAAAGAAAATTCCAGTAGCATAAATTATAAGTGATAATATGTTGAATAGGCAAAAGACAATCAAGGGATCAAATGTTAGTTAAAAACTTAATAAGAAAAATGATATTAATGATAATAGGAAATTTAAAATGAAAATGATAAAAATGTGGAGAAAAAATTGATTAATAGATTAAACTGATACAATGACTTCTAGTCCCCCAAGTATATTTTTTACTTCCCCCCAAATATTTTCGCACAAAAAAATATTCAGTTTGGTAATCTGATTAAAATATTTAATATGCATGAAAAAAGGGTAAAATGATTTTAGGATCAAAATCTAAAGTTCAATACTCATTGACAGAAAAATAGATCAAAATATTCCATATTTATATTTAAGACATGTAATTAAGACTTTCTGATTTTTTTAATGCTTATGTTTTTTAATTTGTTATTTTTTATGAACATATAATATATTTTTATCCCCAGGGGTACAGGTCTGTGAATCACCAGGTTTACACACTTCACCATACTCACCATAATAGCACAACCCTCCCCAATATCCATAAACCCACCCCCTTCTCACAACCCCCCTCCCCTCAGCAACCCTCAGTTTGTTTTGTGAGATTAAGAGTCACTTATAGTTTGCCTCCCTCCCAATCCCATCTTGTTTCATTTATTCTTCTACTACCCCCTTAACCCCCCATGTTGCATCACCACTTCCTCATATCAGGGAGATCCTATGACAGTTGTCTTTCTCCGATTGACTTATTTCACTAAGCATGATACCCTCTAGTTCCATCCACATTGTCGCAAATGGCAAGATTTCATTTCTTTTGATGGCTGCATAGTATTCCATTGTGTATGTATACCACCTCTTCTTTATCCATTCATCTGTCGATGGACATCTAGATTCTTTCCATAGTTTGGCTATTGTGGACATTTCTGCTATGAACATTTGGGTGCACATGCCCTTCGGATCACTACATTTGTATCTTTAGGGTAAATACCCAGTAGTGCAATTGCTGGGTCATAGGGTAGTTCTATTTTCAACACTTTGAGGAACCTCCATGCTGTTTTCCAGAGTGGTTGCACCGGCTTGCATTCCCACCAACAGTGTAGGAGAGTTCCCCTTTCTCCACATCCTCACCAGCATCTGTCATTTCCTGACTGGTTAATTTTAGCCATTCTGACTGAATGAGGTATTATCTCATTGTGGTTTTGATTTGTATTTCCCTGATGCTGAGTGATGTGGAGCACTTTTTCATGTGTCTGTTGGCCATCTGGATGTCTTCTTTGCAGAAATGCCTGTTCATGTCTTCTGCCCATTTCTTGATTGGATTATTTGTTCTTTGGGTGTTGAGTTTGCTAAGTTCTTTATAGATTTTGGACACTAGCCCTTTATCTGGTAAGTCGTTTGCAAATATCTTCTCCCATTCTGTCAGTTGTCTTTTGGTTTTGTAAACTGTTTCCTTTGCTGTGCAAAGGCTTTTGATCTTGATAAAACCCCAATAGTTCATTTTTGCCCTTGCTTCCCTTGCCTTTGGCAATGTTCCTAGGAAGATGTTGCTATGGCTGAGGTCGAAGAGGTTGCTGCCTGTGTTCTCCTCAAGGATTTTGATGGATTCCTTTCTCACATTGAGGTCCTTTATCCATTTTGAGTCTATTTTCGTGTGTGGTGTAAGGAAATGGTCCAATTTCATTTTTCTGCATGTGGCTGTCCAATTTTCCCAACACCATTTATTGAAGAGGCTGTCTTTTTTCCATGGGACATTCTTTCCTGCTTTGTCGAAGATTAGTTGACCATAGAGTTGAGGGCCTATTTCTGGGCTCTCTATTCTGTTCCATTGATCTACGTGTCTGTTTTTGTGCCAGTACCATGCTGTCTTGATGATGACAGCTTTGTAATAGAGCATGAAGTCCGGAATTGTGATGCCACCAACTTTGGCTTTCTTTTTCAATATTCCTTTGGCTATTTATTCGAGGTCTTTTCTGGTTCCACATAAATTTTAGGGTTATTTGTTCCCTTTCTTTGAAAAAGATGGATGGTACTTTGATAGGAATTGCATTAAATATGTAGATTGCTTTAGGTAGCATAGACATTTTCACAATATTTATTCTTCCAATCCAGGAGCATGGAACACTTTTCCATTTCTTTGTGTCTTCCTCAATTTCTTTCATGAGTACTTTATAGTTTTCTGAGTATAGATTCTGTGCCTCTTTGGTTAGGTTTATTCCTAGGTACCTTATAGTTTTGGGTGCAATTGTAAATGGGATTGACTCCTTAATTTCTCTTTCTTCTGTCTTGTTGTTGGTGTAGAGAAATGCAACTGATTTTTGTGCATTGATTTTATATCCTGACACTTTACTGAATTCCTGTATAAGTTCTAGCAGTTTTGGAGTGGAGTCTTTTGGGTTTTCCACATATAGTATCATATCATCTGCGAAGAGTGATAGTTTGACTTCTTCTTTGCCGATTTGGAGGCCTTTAATTTCCTTTTGTTGTCTCATTGCTGAGGCTAGGACTTCTAGTACTATGTTGAAAAGCAGTGGTGATAACGGACATGCCTGCCCTGTTCCTGACCTTAGCGGAAAAGCTTTCAGTTTTTCTCCATTGAGAATGATATTTGCAGTGGATTTTTCATAGATGGCTTTGATAATATTGAGGTATGTGTCCTCTATCACTACACTTTGAAGAGTTTTCATCAGGAAGGGATGCTGTACTTTGTCAAATGCTTTTCCAGCATCTACTGAGAGTATCCTATGGTTCTCGTTCTTTCTTTTATTTTTTTTTTTAAGATTTATTTATTTATTTGACAGAGAGAGATCACAAGTAGGCAGAGAGGCAGGCAGAGAGAGCGAGGAGGAAGCAGGCTCCCTGCTGAGCAGAAAACCCGATGCGGGGCTCGATCCCAGGACCCTGAGATCATGACCCGAGCCGAAGGCAGCGGCCTAACCACTGAGCCACCCAGGCGCCCCCTTTCTTTTATTAATGTATTGTATCACATCGATTGATTTGCGAATGTTGAACCCACCTTGCAGCCCTGGAATAAATGCCACTTAGTCGTGGTGAATAATCCTTTTAATATACTGTTGAATCCTATTGGCTAGTATTTTGGTGAGAATTTTTGCATCTGTGTTCATCAAGGATATTGGTCTATAGCTCTCTTTTTTGATGGGATCCTTATCTGGTTTTGGGATCAAGGTGATGCTGGCCTCATAAAATAAGTTTGCGAGTTTTCCTTCCATTTCTATTTTTTGGAACAGTTTCAGGAGAATAGGAATTAGTTCTTCTGTAAACGTTTGGTAGAATTCCCCTGGGAAGCCGTCTGGCCCTGGGCTTTTGTTTGTTTGAAAATTTTTGACGACTGTTTCAATCTCCTTACTGGTTATGGGTCTGTTCAGGCTTTCTATTTCTTCCCGGTTCAGTTGTGGTAGTTGACATGTCTCTAGGAATGCATCCATTTCTTCCAGGTTGTCAAATTTGTTGGCGTAGAGCTGCTCATAATATGTTCTTATAATAGTTTGTATTTCTTTGGTGTTAGTTGTGGTCTCTCCTCTTTCATTCATGATTTTATTTATTTGGGTCCTTTCTCTTTTCTTTTTGATAAATCTGTCCAGGGGTTTATCAATCTTATTAATTCTTTCAAAGTACCAGCTCCTAGTTTCATTGATTTATTCTGTTTTTTTTTTTTGTTTGTTTCTATTTCATTGATTTCTGCTCTGATCTTTATGATTTCTCTTCTCCTGCTGGGTTTAGGGTTTCTTTCGTGTTCTTTCTCCAGCTTCTTTAGGTGTAGGGTTAGGCTGTGTACTTGAGACCTTTCTTGTTTCTTGAGAAAGGCTTGTACCGCTATATATTTTCCTCTCAGGACTGCCTTTGTTGTGTCCCACAGATTTTGAACCGTTGTGTTTTCATTATCATTTGTTTCCATGAATTTTTTCAGTTGAAAAAATTGAATGAATGTCCCATTCATTCTTTAGAAGGATGCTGTTTAGTCTCCAGGTATTTGGGTTCTTTCCAAATTTCCTCTTGTGGTTGTGTTCTAGCTTCAGAGCATTGTGATCTGAAAATATGCAGGGAATGATCCCAATCTTTTGATACCAGTTGAGACCTAATTTAAGACGGAGGATGTGATCTATTCTGGAGAATGTTCCATGTGCACTAGAGAAGAATGTGTATTCTGTTGCTTTGGGATGAAATGTTATGAATATATCTGTGATGTCCATCTGGTCCAGTGTGTCATTTAAGGCCTTTATTTCCTTGTTGATCTTTTGCTTGGATGATCTGTTCATTTCAGTGAGGGGAGTGTTAAAGTCCCATACTATTGGTGTATTATTGTTGTTGTGTTTCTTTGATTTTGTTATGAATTGGTTTATATAATTGGCTGCTCCCACGTTGGGAGCATAGATATTTAAAATTGTTAGATCTTCTTGTTGGACAGACCCTTTGAGTATGATATAGTGTCCTTCCTCATCTCTTATTATAGTCTTTGGCTTAAAATCTAATTGATCTGATATAAGGATTGCCACTCCTGCTTTCTTCTGATGTCCATTAGCATGGTAAATTGTTTTCTACCCCCTCACTTTAAATCTGGAGGTGTCTTCGGGTTTAAAATGAGTTTCTTGTAGGCAATATATAAATGGGTTTTGTTTATTTATCCAATCTGATACCCCGTGACTTTTGATTGGGGTATTTAGCCCATTAACATTCAGGGTAACTATTGAGAGATATGAATTTAGTGCCATTGTATTGCCTGTAAGGTGACTGTTACTGCATATTGTCTCTGTTCCTTTCTGATCTACCACTTGTAGGCTCTTTCTTTGCTTAGTGGACCCCTTTCAATATTTCCTGTAGAGCTGGTTTGGTGTTTGCAAATTCTTTCAGTTTTTGTTTGTCCTGGAAGCTTTTAATCTCTCCTTCTATTTTCAGTGATAGCCTAGCTGGATATAATATTCTTGGCTATATGTTTTTCTCATTTAGTGCTCTGAATATATCATGCCAGTTCTTTCTGGCCTGCCAGGTCTCTGAGGATAAGTCTGTTGCCAATTGAATATTTTTACCATTGTATGTTACAGACTTCTTTTCCTGAGCTGCTTTCAGGATTTTCTCTTTGTCACTAAGACTTGTAAATTTTACTATTAGGTGGTGGGGTATGGACCTATTCTTGTTGATTTTGAGAGGGGTTCTCTGTGCCTCCTGGATTTTGATGCTTGTTCCCTTTGCCATATTGGGGAAATTCTTCCATTAATTCTCTCCAATATACCTACTGCTCCCCTCTCTCTTTCTCTTCTTCTGGAATCCCCATTATTCTAATGTTGTTTGATCTTATGGTGTCACTTTTCTCTCGAATTCTCCCCTCATGGTCCAGTAGCTGTTTGTCTCTCATTTTCTCAGCTTCTTTATTCTCTGTCATTTGGTCTTCTATATCACTATTTTTCTCTTCTGTCTCATTTATCCTAGCAGTGAGAGCCTCCATTTTTTATTGCACCTCATTAATAGCTTTTTTTATTTCAACTTGGTTAGATTTTAGTTCTTTTATTTCTCCAGAAAGGGCTTTTATATCTCCTGAGAGGGTTTCCCTAATATCTTCCATGCCTTTTTCATGCCCGGCTAGAACCTTGAGAATTGTCATTCTGAACTCTAGATCTGACATATTACCAATGTCTGTATTGATTGGGTCCCTAGCCTTTGGTACTGCCTGTTGTTCTGTTTTTTTGTGGTGAATTTTTCTGCCTTGTCATTTTGTCCAGATAAGAGTATATGAAGGAGCAAGTAAAATACTAAAGGGGTGGCAACAACCCCAGGAAAATATGGTTTAACCAAATCAGAAGAAATCCCAAATCATGAGGGGGAGAAAGGGAATAAAAAGAGGTTCAGAAAGAAAAAAAAGAACGAAAGAAAGAAAAGAAAAGAAGCAATTTTAAAAAAAGAAAACAAATAAAGAAAAAGTATAAAAAAGAAATATATATATATTAGATAAACTAGTTAAAAAACATTAAAAAAGAAAAGTGTAAAAGTTAAAAAAAACTTAGCAGAAGAAGAGAAAAAAATACTAAAAAAGAAAAAAATTAAATTAACTGCAAGACTAAAGAATCATGGGGAGAACGCCATGGGAGAAAGTTCCATGCTTTGCTTTCTCCTCCTCTGGAATTCTGCTGCTCTCCTTGGTATTGAAACTGCACTCCTTGGTAGGTGAACATGGTCTTGGCTGGATTTCTTGTTGATCTTCTGGGGGAGGGGCCTGGTGTAGTGATTCTCAAATGTCTTTGCCCCAGGCAGAATTGCACCGCCCTTACCAGGGGCCGGGCTGAGGAATCTGCTTGGGTTTGTTTTCAGGAGTTGTTTTTCCCTGAGTGCTTTCCGTAGAGTTCCAGAAGACGGGAATACAAATGGCGGCCTCCTCATCTCTGGTCCGGAGGAGCTGAGAGCCTCAGTGTGCCATCAGAGATGAACACCCAGTTACTCCCGTCTGCCTGACCTCTGGCCACACTCCGAGCTCACCGAGCCTGTGACCGGTTCAAGGTAACCCCAAGCTGAGACCTTACTCCTCAGCTCTGTCTCTGTAGCCGGCTTCCCAGTTCTAATACCTGTAAGCTCTGCGTCACTCAGACACCTTGATCCTTCTGTGACCCTGCGGGACCTGAGGCTACGCTGACCCCATGTGAGCTTCACCCCGGTTTAGCCTCTGGAGCGATGCCCCTCAGCGGAACAGACTTTTAAAAGTCCTGATTTTGTGCACGGTTGCTCCGCCGCTTGCCGGGAGCCGGCCCCTCCCCCCGGGGTCTATCTTCCTGTTGCTTTGGATTCACTTCCCTGCCAGTCCTGCCTTTCAGAAAGTGGTTGTTTTTCTGTTTTCAGAATTGCTGTTCTTCTCTTCGATCTGTCGATGGATTTGCAGGTGTTTGCAATCTTTAGATAAGCTATCTAGCTGATCTCCTGCTAGCTGAAGTAGTCTCAGCCTGCTACTTCTCTGCCATCTTGACTCCTCCCAGACTTTCTGATTTTTAAAACCAAAAATAAACTGTTTTAATGGGATTTAAGATAAGACCAATTATTCCCTATTACTTCATTTAACAAAAGCATTTGCTGAGGAACTTGGTTTTTTTTAAAGATTTATTTATTTATTTATTAGAGAAAGAGAGTGCACGAGCATGGGACGGGGGTGGGGAAGATGAGCAGAGAGGGAGAGTCCCAAGCAGACTTCACGCTGAACCTGATATGATGACCTTAGCCAGTAAGTTGGTGGCTTAACTAACTGCACCCTCCAGGTGCCCCTGTTAAGGAACTTTCTTTTTCTTCTGTTTTTGTTTTGTGTGTTTTATTTTGTTTTGTTTTGTTTTGTTTTCAGATTTTATTTATTTATTTGTCAGAGAGAGAGAGGCAGGCAGAGCAAGGAGCTCCTGCTGAGCAAGGAGCCTGATGTGGGCTAGGGATCCTAGGACCCTGGGATCATATCCTGAGCTAAAGACAGATGCTTAGCCAACTGAGCCACTCTGCTGAGGAACTCTTTTTATTTTTTTTTTTAAGATTTCATTTATTTATTTGACAGAGAGATCACAAGTAGGCAGAGAGGCAGGTAGAGAGAGAGGGGGAAGCAGTCTCCTTGCTGAGCAGAGAGCCCGATGCAAGGCTCAATCCCAGCACCCTAAGGACCATAACCTGAGCTGAAGGCAGAGGCTTTAACCCACTGAGCCACCCAGGTGCCCCATGCTGAGGAACTCTTAACTGTCAACTCATGCTTAGTGATCAGAAGCAAAGGTTTCAATATGGACATAGAAATCTGTGAACCTATAGAGGATTGTATACTGTAATGATAATAAATCTTCTTAAATAAAAATCCTTTTACATGAATGCTTCTAAAAATGTTTAATATTTTTACAAGCTTTGTGGTTCACAATTTTCAACTGACACTCCTAAAAACCTGTTTTTAGGTTAGAAAGCATGTGGACCAGAGAGGTGACATACATTTGTACTCAGTGTCAGGTCGTCTAACTCCAAATCCTGGCTCTTCTTATTTGTTTTTGATTATTATATTACTATCCAATGCTTTTTATATTTCTTAATTTTATTCTTTTTATATATTGATAAAAACTCACATTATGAAAACAGTATAATAAAATTTTCAAATCACTTTTTGGAAACATACAGAAACAAAGCAAAAATTACACATTTCCTATTGACACATCAAATTTAATTTACAGCTTATGTTTAATATTAGAAGAGAAGTTTGTGTTTTAAAAAAGCAGTGAATTGAATTAAATTTTAAGAGAACTGAATATATTTTCTGAAACTGAGCCATATTAAAACAAAGAACCCAGGTGTCGTACCTACGTGGCTCAGTGGGTTAAAGCCTCTGAGTTCAGTGCAGGTCATGATCCCAAGGAGCTGGGATCGAGCCCTGCATGGGGCTCTCTGCTCAGCAGGGAGCCTGCTTCCTCCTCTGCTTGCCTCTCTGCCTACTTGTGATCTCTGTCAAATAAATTAAATCTTTAAAAAACAAGCAAAAAACAAAACAAACAAACAAACAAACAAAAAAAAAAACCATTCCACTACCTATAAGATTCTCTTATGTTGTCAGACCATGAAAGATCATGTACCGGGAATGTTCTTCTCCAACCACCATCCCATTTATACTTGCCTTGCTTTTCCCCAGTATTCTGTCTATACGGGTGGTGTTACTGGGGATAACATTGACTAACTTGTAAGTTCCAGAAAGTGAGAAGTCACATTTGAACTAGATCATGTAGTGAGGATAGCTCTAGTAAGAAGCATAATTTGTTTTGGACCTTGAAGAATGTATAAGCTTTAAATAAGAAGAGATTGGAGAACAGAGAATGACGTGAACAAGCAATAAAGAAATTGTGGGGTGGATATATCAGGGCAAGAGGAAATAATTCAGTTTGATTCATGTATAAGCCACATGAAGTGTATTAGTAAAGGGTTGAGACCATAGTGTAAAAATCCCTGAACATTATTTTTTTAAGATTTTATTTATTTGAGAGAGAGAGATGGAGATAGTGACAGAGAGCATGAGAGGGGAGGAGAGGGAGCGGGAGAAGCAGACTCCCCACTGAGCAGGGAGACCACAGTAGGACCTGGGATCATGACTTGAGCCAAAGGCAGATCTTAACCAACTGAGCCACCCAGGACTCCCTTGAATGAGAACTTTCACTTCTGCACCTAAAAATTTAACTATACTCAAAAGGAAAACAAAAACAAAAACGGGGGTGCCTGGTGGCTCAATTGCTTAAGTGTCTGATTCTTGATTTTGGTTCAGGTCATGATATCAGGATCATAAGATCAAGCCCCAAGTGGGACCCTCCACTCAGTGGGGAGTTTGCTTGAAATTCCCTCTCTCTCTCCTCTCAAATAAATTAAGAAAATAAAATCTTTAAAAAAAAAGAAATACCCTCTGTGTATAAACAAATACTTTGCCTAGTTTTATTTTTAAACCACATCTGACCATTTCCAGAATCTTGTTCTATTAGTTATTTCCTATTTGTCTCGTATTTTAGACCTCTCTTTGTGCACCTAGCTGTTTCTTCACAAATTATACTTATGCTTTAATCTCTTCCATTTCAACTGAATCTTCTCACAGGAAAAGTTCACAACTGCCACCCCTTCCTTGCTTCTCATCCCTCATTGTCATATAGCAGTCAGGCTAAAGCTATTCTGGCAGAGGTTACCGCCACCCAGGATACTAATTGCCAAATCCAATCGATTATTCTTAGTTCTCTTCTCAGTTAATCATTCTGTAGAACTTGACACTAAATTATTCCATTCTTAAAAGTCACTCAGTTCTTGTCATACGTGGCACCGTTCTCTAGATTCTCGCACAGCTTGCCTTTCCTTTTATATAACCAGTCTTCTTCAGTCTCTTTTGCTGCCCCCTCCAGTTTCCCCATCTCAACTTATTATTAAGTGAATTGCGGTTACAAAAACAGGATGTGTTTTAAGACCCTATTTATGATCTTTTATATATACATAGACAGTTCAGAGTATGCACAGATAAGTTGTGTTTATATGTAAGATAAGTCTTTCTCTCTATTGTATATTCATATATATATTCTGGGTGAGTTTGACATTAACGCTCTCCCTTTTTTTTAAAGATTTATTTATTTATTTAACAGACAGAGATCACAAGTAGGCTGAGAGGTGGGGGGGTGGGGGGGGAAGCAGGCTCCCTGCTGAGCAGAGAGCCCGAGGCAGGGCTCGATCCCAGGACCCTGAGATCATGACCTGAGCAGAAGGCAGAGGCTTTATCCCACTGAGCCACCCAGGCGCCCCAATTTTCACATTAATTCTGAGTGAATTTCACATTAATCATTTCTATAGTTCTTAAATATTTTGTAATTATAATGTATACATTTTTAAATAGGGACTCAATGAAAAAATTTGTCAGTTATATTTATATGCCCTTTGATTATGCTTGTGTATTGATTCTCAAACTGCTCTCTGAAGCCCATTTTCCCTGAATTCCAGACCGTGATGCCCCACAGTCAAACTCATCTCTCACCTTCCTCCCTTTTTTTTATACCTCATCAGTCCCCAGATCAAGCTTCCTCTGGGTAAGTGCTTTGTGGCAGCTATGTCTTTACATGTTTGTAATTCCCAAAATGAAAAGCCCAAGCATTATTCATGTTTCTATTCCTAGTGCCTATCATAGCAACTTGTGCATAGAATATAGTTACTGAATAGATTGAGTGAATAAACTGAAAAGATTTTTCTTTATTCCACATGGTTTAGGAAATTATTGAAGGTTTTTCATTGTTGTTGTTATTGTTGTTGTTGTTGTTTTGGTTTGGTTTTTTGTTTTTTTAGTTAAGTGACATATTCAGATTTGTAATTTAAAATTAATCTGGAGGGATATAAAGAAAATGATATTGAGACAGAGAGTATAAAAGAGAGGAGCATGTGTAGAGTCACAGAAACTCTGGGCACCAAGGATACAACCTTTCTAATGAAGTGATACCTCCCAGGAATAATAAAAATGTATCCCCGACTTTCCTCACACATTGTAACTTGTTTAAATTTTTTTAATTTTTTAAATTTTTTTATTTTTTATAAACATATAATATATTTTTATCCCCAGGGGTACAGGTCTGTGAATCGCCCGGTTTACACACTTCACAGCACTCACCAAAGCACATACCCTCCCCAGTGTCCATAATCCCACTTCCTTTCTCCCACCCCCCCTCCCCCCAGCAACCCTCAGTTTGTTTTGTGAGATTAAGAGACACATTGTAACTTTTAAAGACAGACACCATTTGGTGTAACGCTGTCCAGTGATTCTAAAATAAGTCTTTGCTGCCATCTTGTGGCAAAAAAAAGATTATATCTTACAACAATGCTTAAGTTTTGGGAGACATGGTGAGCCATAATTAACCATAATTAAGTTGTTTTTTAGAAATAGATTCCAACTTAAAGGTTTTCTTCTGCTGCTTTCATGCAAACTACCTTTTCAGTCTACATTGACTTTGATATTTTTAAATACTGTTTTGCTAATTGTAATATAAATAGCTCTGAATTATTTTCTATATTTATATTTTGTTCACTTTTTCCAAATTCTACAAGCTAAAGAAAAAATTTGGTTGTAATTGACCATCTTTTGAATTTGATTTTATTGCCTTTTATTTCTTTTCCTATTGAGCACATACAAATTCATTCATTCAATTTGCTCAACAAATACTTATTGAGTGCCTATCTTATGTGAGTCATTGTTCTAAACATTCAGGATGTAATAGTGAATAAAGAGACAAAAATCCCTGTTTCAAAGATCTTACATGTTAGTTGGATATATAAAGCAGATTTGTATGTCTTAATGTTCTTTAAAAAAAAATCTGTTATCCACTTAGACAAACTGTGTAAGTTTATAGTTTGGAAGAAAAGAAGATATACAAGAAACTATCACAAAAAAGGGCTTTCTCTTTAGAAAAGAAGTGCAGCATATTCCAAAATCAGGACCGTGTATAAAAAATTTTGTAGAAACTGAAAGCCCCAGTGATTATTCCTCTATTTACAGAAAAGTGAGCTACAAATAAATGAGTCAGCAACAGAATCTTTAATTTTGGTTATTCAAATCTGAACAAGTCATTTGGCACTCATATGCACCATCTAAAGAGCCAAAGTGTAATGAAAACTGAAATTGTTTGGAAAGGCCAGCATTGTAGACAATAAAGGAGATGTAATGTTATGGAAATGCCAGCAATTAATTGCACAAGGAAATAAATTCTTCCTAATCGACAACAGCTTCAAACTTTCAGCCTGTAAAGTTGTCTTTTCTTTTTTCTGTTAGTAAAATTTAGTCAATAAAATTCTGAGATATGATGAATTTAATTTTTTGAAGGCTTAATTTTAAAAAAGATATTCAGTAAGAATGTACATATTTCAGTTTGGTTCAGCCTAGGTCCTCTCTGAAAGCAGAGCTGGAGACAAAAGCTTGCAGTTTATTTTAGGAAATAGTTTATTTTAGGAAATTATTCCAAATGAGAGGAGTGGGAAACTGGAAAGACAAGAGAGGGAAGAAAAATCGACTCCTAGGGTAAATTATTGAACAGCATTATTATTGTCATTAGTAGCTGGCAGTTAATTCCTTTAAGAAGACTTGTAGAATACCCTTCAGAATTGTCTACCTGAGGCACAGAAGCAGAATCATGTATCTACCAGTTCCCAGCCACGAATTGGTCAAGGGTTGCACCATACACTTTACTCCTTCCACTTCTAAGTTTGGTAGGTATCAGAAAGGCTAACAAGCATCTAACACATTGGCACCAGAGAAGCCTGGGACTGGACAGAGAAAGGTATGTAATGCAGATGAAATGAGATGTCAGGTTACAACCACAATGACTGGAGTAAAGTGGTGGGCCGGAGGTGGGAGGCACAATGTATATGATTCTCATCTCCTATTTTTTAGGTTATTAAAATTAACAAGGACACTATCTTAGATTTGAATTAAAAGTTAAAAACATAAAGAGGCACCTGGGTGGCTCAGTGGGTTAAAGCCTCGACCTTTGGCTCAGGTCATGCTCTCAGGGTCCTGGGATTGAGCCCCATGTCAGGCTCTCTGCTGGGCAAGGAGTCTGCTTCCCCCTCTCTCTGCCTGCCTCTCTGCCTACTTGTGATCTCTGCCTGTCAAATAAATAAATAAAATATTTTTTTAAAAAAGTTAAAAACATAAATAAATGCGAGTTTAATCAGAAGAAAATGTACTTCACAGTTTACTAAATTACTTCCATTGGGATTGCTGCCTATAGCAGAAATTCAAACATCGGGTAACTTTAGAAAAGTGGGACTCTTCAAATAACTGTGTGCATGCACACTAGAGTGTAAGCATCAGTGTATGTTTTTTAATATACAAAATTATCACCTCTAGTCCCCTTATTAGTTGTTTTATTTCCTCCTTGCTTTATAGGGATAAATTTCAATGTAATTCTTATTTGTAATCTTTTTTTATCTTTAAGGTGTCTTTGTTTTTGTTTTTGTTTTTGTTTTTTTCAGTTGCAGTAGTCTATGGACTTCAAAAGCTGATGGTTTTTAGAAATCCAAATTTATTAACTATTTCAGCTAAAGATGTTCAGTTTATTTTGAAAAAAAAAGTAACCAAATTTTGGAATAATCATTTACAAAATATGTGGTACTGTACTGTCGTAGGACATTTATACTGATTTACAGAGTAGTGAAATAAGTTCAGGACTTTTTTTTTCTCTTTAAGAATTTTATTTGTTTTTCTAGAAGGAACGAGAAAGCACACAAGAGTGAGGGGAGTGGCAGAGGGAGAAAGTATCTCAAGCAGACTCCATGCAGAGCACAGATCTTCACAGGGGAAGACCCTGAGATCATCATCTGAGTGGAAATCAAGAGTCAGAAGCTCAACTAAGGCACCAAGGTGCCCCAAGTTCAGGACATTTCTAAAAGTTTGATTGCTGCAGGGAAGCAACATGAAAATAGGTACTGCTATAATGAGGTTTTTCCCTTTGATTCAACATAGGCTTGGTCACAAAAAAAAGAAATTCAGTTCAGTTATATATAAAAAATATTTGTAAATTCTGAACTTAGTGTGAAATAAGTAAATTCTGAGCTCTTAGTATGAAATAAAGATTTTATGTCCATTCAAGTCCTCCTTCAAGTTTCAGGTCTTTAAAGGAAGGTGTTTTAGACATGTAAAAGATCAGGGAATACTTTTCATAAATGATTCCTGTCAACTCTATTAAAAAATAAGCTTCATCTGACAAGAATGCCAGGAAACTTAAAGTAGAAGACTAGTAGTAACCAGTGAAAACATTTCTTAATATATTTATTGTAAGTAAATACATTTAGATAGATTTGATAAATATACATATATTGACATATAATTAACAATAAATATATTTATATAATAAGTAATAAAGCTAGGATTCTGGGTCAAAGACTGTATGCAAATACTACATTTTCTAAAAACGTAGAAAAAAAACAAAATGAGAGGATGAGGAAGAAAAGAGGAGTACTCTCATTGATTGCCCTCAAGGAAACAACTGAAACTCAAAATCAATTAAATCTGACAGAGTGGGAAAGCCTAAGAAATAAAAAGTAAGAGGTAATTAGGTATTAGTATACAGGGGAAAATTTGAACAAAAAGACAAATATTCCTAATACCAAAAAAAAAAAAAAAAAAAAAAAAAAAATTGGGGCACCTGTGTGGCTCAGTGGGTTAAAGCCTCTGCCTTCGGCTCAGGTCATGATCCCAGGGTCCTGGGATCGAGCCCCACATCGGGCTCTCTGCTCAGCGGGGAGCCTGCTTCCCTCCTCTCTCTGCCTGTCTCTCTGCCTACTTGTGATTTCTCTGTCAAATAAATAAATAAATTCTTTAAAAAAAAAATTTAAGCAAAACAAAATTTGTTGAAATAATTTGTCTGTTGAAATGCCCTAATCAAATTTGCCCCTGGGGGGAGGGGTTGTTTTTTACTTTTATTTGTTTACTCCACAATTTAAGTGGGATCTGAAAAGGGAGATAAATGTCTATGTTCAATAGTACATGAGTAATCAAAATAATTAAGATCACTTCTTAAGTCCAGAGATTGGACTTCCTGCTGTCCATAGGATAGCCAGTTCAAGTCTATAATGGAAACCAGGATTTCCTGAAATGATTATTAGCTACTACATTGCAGAGCTAGAATCTGAATCTGGGTTTGAATCCAAAGATCCACGCTTAACTATTCCATACCACTGTTTTCATAACATGGGAAAAATCTCAAGATTCTGTGTAACAGTATGTGTGTTCTGGAGGAAGGGAATGGAACCTCGATTTAAAGGCTATATAAATTATGCTGTGTTACTACCAGAGAGCTTCTCAAACAGTTTGTGTGGTCTGCAATGGAGTGTGGAGATAAGTGGTACTGTGGCTTGAATAGAATGGAATGTATTGTCTCTGTTTTCTTAATAAGAATGACTTAAGGGGCACCTGGGTGGCTCAGTGGGTTAGGCCGCTGCCTTCGGCTCAGGTCATGAACCCAGAGTCCTGGGATGGAGCCCCATATCGGGCTCTCTGCTCAGTGGGGAGCCTGCTTCCCTTCCTCTCTCTCTGCCTGCCTTTCTGCCTACTTGTGATCTCTGTCAAATAAATAAATAAAAATCTTAAAAAAAAAAAAAATGACTTAGGAGCCCCTGGTGATTCAGTTGCTTAGGCGCCTACCTTCAGCTCAGGTCATGATCCTGGGGTCCTGAGATTGAGCCCCACATTGGACTCCCTGCTCAGCTGGGAGGGTGCTTCTCCCTCTCCTCCCAGCTCCTGCTCCCTGTTTGTCTCTCTCAAATAATAAATCTTTTTTTACAAAATATATAACTTTGTAGTTTATTAAAATACCCAGAAGAGGAATATAAACTTCCATATACATTATGACTTCAATTCTTTGGGGGTTTTGTTGCTGTTTTTTTGTTCTGTTTAACATTTATACCAATAAATAAATGCTCAGGCTGGGGGGGGGAGGGACTAGAAATAAATTTATTAGTTATTTTAGTGATTCAGTATTTATTGTTGGGTGGTAGAATTATTGGTTTGCTCTTAATATATTTCTGCATTTTTGAATTATCTACCAAGGTATTTATTAATTTGATTATAAAATGTAGCTGGAAAAAAATGACAAATATTAAATGCATTAGGAAGAATTTACTAATGATGCTGGTAATGTTGTAGTGATAGTAGGGCACTTAGACCATGAAATTAAAAACAACCTAAACTTTCTAAACATCTTATCAGTCCATTTCTAACTGTGTAAGATTAATTTCCATGGCCTGTTCTTCCAGGCCATGGCTGGTGAAACTGAAAATTGGTACCACCTATTGGAAACTATCGGCTATATTTATCTTTAAAATCTTAAATTTATTTTAAAAGGCTTATGCCCTTTACCTCAGCACTGCCACTTATCAAAACTTATCTAGAAGGTAAATCTAACGTAAGAAAAACAATATATAATAAAGTTGATAAGATGAAAGGAAGAAGGGCCACAGTGCTAATTTATTTAACTGAGTTTTCATTTATAATGATTATGAGACCAAAGTATTCAGGTTAGGTTAAATGAAAAATAGCATATGGTATATATCCATGTTGAGATTACTACATAAAAATTTAATAGTTCTAGGTATAAAAAGAAGGGAATATAAAAAAAAAAGTGTTTTGTATTGGGATGGGAAGATTTTTGAGCCCATCTCTCATTGACAGACTTGGTATCACTGGAAACATTGTATACGTTTTTACTTCTATGAAAGAACAATGGATATTACTATTTTACGAATGTCAGTACACCTGTTGTTAAGAAGTGTTTGCTTTTATTTCAAATGTCCCAAGTTTGGGAAAGAGACAGGCTGCAGCTGGTACCCTCAGCGTGCGCTCGTTAGTGTGATACCCCGCTTTTTTTTTTGAAAACGCACTAGATGAAATCTTGTTAGCGCTGCCAGCACTGAAGAAACAAGTATTGGCAAACCGATCAAATGGAGGCTAACATGAAACAGCACCAATCTACCCCGGGGTCTTAGAGCCACAGTAACCATTTCTAGCACTGTATTCGATCAATACGATAGATAGCCTGATTTTAAGTGCTTTGTATTTTCAGAGTGATTCGGCCTCCATCATTCCGTTAACGCAACTGCCCCCGAGGCGTGCATTTCTTCAGCGCTCCAGAGATCAGGACCACTGAGACCTCAGCACCAGGGAGATTTCGTCCCCGTTCCTCGGCTCGTTTCCCGAGCGACCGCCTTCTAGGCAGAGGGTTCGCCAGCACTGCAGGCGGCGGCATCCCCTCCGGAACAGCCGAGAGGCGAGGTCGCCAGGCCGCGATCACGGCGGTCTCAAAAACCCGGAGGCGGCTGCGGCGCTGGGGCCCAGCCCGCGGGGCGGCCTTGGGGCGGCACGAGCTACCCGGTGACGAAATCTGGAGAGAGTCCGTCCCCAGGATGCCATCGCTTTCTGCTTTTAAGGTGTTTCGTCTTCAAATATCCGGCGCCACCTCCAAACCCCGCCGCCAGCCCCCGGAGCCCGACCCACGTCCGCCCCGAGGCGGCCCGGGCTCCCGCCGCTCCCTCCGCCTCTTCCCATCGGCTCTGCGCCTGCGCGACCGGAAAATTCGCGAAGGTTCCTGAAGCGGAACCGGCCGTTTCCGGAAGCCGGCAGCCGCCCCAGCCGTCAGACCCGCGGTTGCGGCAGTGGGGTCGGACGCGCACCGTTTTGCTCTCGCCTGCGTTCGGCCCCGGCCTTGAACGGTGGGGAAAGGAAATGGCCCTGCTGTGCTACAACCGGGGCTGCGGCCAGCGCTTCGATCCCGAGAACAACTCCGACGGTAAGAGAAGCGCGCCGCCAGCCCTTCCTTCCTTCTCCCCCTCAGCCGGGGGGACGCCCTTGGGCCCAAGGGCGTCCCGGGTCAGCCCGCGAGCGGTCGTCGTCCTGCCCCGTCTCGGCCCCTCCGGGCCGCGCTCGCCCCCCGCCCCCACCCGTAGCGCTCGGTGGAGGCGTCCGACCCGCTCCCCGCAGCCGCGCAGCCCCGCGGACCCATCTCCCGGCCCCTCGTGTTTCCCGGCCGTCCGCTGACTCGCCCACTCGCCTGGAACCTAAATACCTTTCTCCCTTCCCTGTCCCCCTCTGCCCCGTCTCCTTGGGGGAGCAGAAGTTACCCAGGCGCTGCGCGGCTCGCGTAGCGGCAGGTGCGCGCGTGTAGGTGAGTGAGACAGACGGCTGGGAGGGTTGGGCAGCGGGCCGACTGACTTCGGCGTTGAAGTCCGGCTCCTTGCCTTAGCGTAGAAGTTTATTTTCCTGTAAGTCTTGTTTTCTGCTGGTTCAGTCCACTCAGCTGTTACAAAGTTACTTTTTTTAAGTGTCTTGCGTTAGGAAAATTACTCTGTATCTTTACGCTAAGTTTTGATGTAACTGGCGGGGTGGATGGTTCATTTGTTACCCTTGTCTCAGTAGCCTTATTTGTTGCGTAGTTTGTCTGTGATTTTCCCATTTTAATAACGTGCCATCTTTAGGATACAGTGATGGTTCCTACGTATACAGTTAAGGATGTAAAGTGAAAGTTAAGTGATGAGACTAGGTGAACAGTGAATTTTAATTTTGAATGGTAAATGGGATAAAGTGAGTTGATTTCTTGAATATTGTGGGAAATGACCCCACTTTGTCAAATTCAGTTAGCAGTTATTGTGTTTTCTATATGCCAAGCATTAATCTATCACTTACTACATCATCTCGTTTAATCTTTGCAACATCCCTATGAAGTGCGTGTTAATGTATTTTAAGGGGAAGCGGGGTTCAACATGGTAGCACCATGGTTCCTGCATTGTGAAAGAAATGAAAATCTACACCTTTTTAAATCTTTTTCACCTCTGAGCTGTCCGAAGGACTTACTTGGTGCACAGGTGAATTGGTGACATTTAAAAAGATAAGGCTCGGGTCACTTGTGTGGCTCAGTGGGTTGCCTCTGCCTTCCTCCCAGCTTCCTGGGATCCAGCCCTCTGCTCAGCGGGGAGTCTGTTTCCCCCTCTCTCTCTCTGCCTGAAAGATCTTGAAAAATAAATAAATAAATAAGACTCTTGGCAGAATTCAGTTGATAAAATTGAATCCGGTCTTTCAGTCTTTGTACAATATTCGTGTTTTCATCATTGACATTTTTATGAAGTTATTCAAAGAGAAAATTGTGAGCTTTCAGTGGATGACAGAATGGAAGAATAAGAGGTTTTAAAGCCTTTGTGTTTTTTTGGTGGGGGGGGGTTAATTTGACAGAGATCGCAACTAGGCAGAGAAGCAGACAGAGGGAGGGAGGAAGCAGGCTGTCTGCTGAGCAGAGAGCTGGATGGGGCTTGATCCAACCTGGACCCTGAGATCATGACCTGAGCTGAAGGCAGAGGCTTAACCCACTGAGCCACCCAGGCATCCCTAAAGCCTTTGCTTTTGGTAACCTTTGCAAAAAGTAGATTGCCTTAGTGTCTGCCATATTTTACTTTAATATTAAGTAAAGGGAAAGACTGAGGCTTTGTCTTAGGACAGTAATGTCCCAAAGTAAAAATGTTTGTTATAGAATGTTCTGTACCATCCTGAAATTATGAGGGAGATACAGCCATTTTCTGGAAGTCAGCAGCAAGTGTGTGTGTGTGTGTGCACTCGTGCGCCTGTGTGTCTGTGAGAGAGAGTGTGTGTGTATTATGCCTAGGAAAGAGATGGGTGTTGGGGGAGTGGGAAAATGAGAGGAGTAGACATTCACGGGTTGTGTGATCAATACTAAATTCAGCAGGGAGCTCCAGTAAGGTTGTGGAAAGTTTCATTGCTTTGGCAAAATGGGGGATAGAGACTTAAGAGTAAGTTGTTTCAGTGGTACGTTAAGAAAATGGAGATAGAAAGTAGAAGGTAGGAGCCAAGAGTAGAGTGTGGACTTGGTTAGGAGAGTTCGTTTGGAGTGGGAAAGGTTTGACCTTTTGGGCAAAAAGTATCCTTCTAAGGTATCCTTTTAAGCTTATACCTGGTTTTAGTTTTGAAACACAAGTGAAATTAATGTTTAAAGAAGACAAAGTTGGTATCTTCACATATTAAACAGTTATTCTGGGAAAAGCACCACTTCACAATTTAGTCCATATTATGTGGACTAAATTGTATATACATTATACACATATACATATATATGTATATTTTATATATATATGTGTGTGTGTGTGTGTGTGTGTATATATATACATACATACATACACTGAATCAGCTGCTAGGAGGCAGAGCCTGTATTTGAGCCAGGGTCAGACCCAGAATGAAAAGCCCTTGGCTCTTAACTGCTACAATGTTACCCATAAAATACAACTTTGAGCAAAACTGGTAAAACTGTTAAAGGCTAGAGAGGAAAATAACCATCTGCTTGTTACTTATATTTGAAAGCAGTGATTGTCAAATTTTGTTGCTACTAGTTGTAGGGTTAAGACCTGATTCAGTCCTGCCGCCATTCTGCCCAAACTGATCATTATGATAATTATGCCTCTTACAGTTGTTAAGCATTATGTATTTTATGTATGCCTCTGATATATGATATTTAATATTTGAAAATGCTCTGTTTGTTCTCTTTTTAATTCTGTTCTCAACTTAATATCCCTCTGCATATTCATTTCTACTTTGAATCTCCTTTTTTCACTCTTAATTCCATTACTTCCCTCAATTAATAGTTTGTTCTTATTCCATGGGTTTAGTTACTGTGCAATGAAAATACCTGACACTTTCTCACTCTGTTAGCCTAACATAGTATCTATGTAATATCTGATTACTAAAGAAGCCATACTGTCTATTAATAAAGGAATAGGAAGATTTCTGTAAGTACCAGGAATATTTTAAGCAACAGCAGGAATCAGTAGTTGTGGGTTATTAAAAGCTAAACAGACAACAAAAGGTGGGGCAAAGTACCCATATAAGAAAATCATGCAGATGTGGAGCTGACCTGTTTTTTTCTAAGCTCGGAGTTGTATCCAGTCAGAAAATAATTGTTTATGACTATCTGATTTTTTTACATGTAATATTTCATATTGCAAACTGTATTAAGCTTATTTGCATGAGTTAGTGAAAATTGATGGTGTTACGGGAAATGGTAGGGAGATACAGAATAACAATCAGTGGTAACCCTGAAAATAGACTGTAGAACTTAAACATCTATTGAATGAGTTTTGTATCTAGCTATTGATACCTGTCCACAATAGTTAAATTAGCAATTACATATTACATCAGTTTTTAAAATTTTGAGCATATCCTTCTAAAATTTCTTTTTAGAGCATCTCTTGGGCAATCTGTGGATCAGTGCACATAAGAATGCTCTAGTTTGATAGTATTTTTGTAAATAGAATTGGAAGGATTGGAAGGTGATGGTCAAAATCAGAGCTTGAAGTCTTGGTACTACAAATATTAAAGGAATAGAATACAGTTTGTTACACTTGGACTATTCTGTATTTTTATCTACAGCTATCATACTCCTGAATTACATGTTTAGCTATTGCTATTGTAATGCAATACTATATTAAGTGCTGTGTGCCATGGATAAAACTCAGGCATTTGTGAATTTTTAAGGAAAAGCAGAATATTACCTGCATTTGGAAAAGGGATTAAATATTAACATCTGAAAAAAATAATGATTTTTTTTAAAAAAAATTCATATAGCAAAGTGTATTTTTTTCTCCTTTCTTTTTTTTTTTTTTAACCAGATGCTTGCACATATCACCCAGGTGTTCCAGTCTTTCATGATGCCTTAAAGGTAAGAACTTGGTATATTTCATTCTATTCATATTTGTGTGTTATTAAATTTAGAGGTATAGAGCAACTGGGTGGCACACTTGGTTAAGCGAGTCCCTTCGGCTGAGGTTGTGATCCCTGAGTCCCGGGATCGAGTTTGCATCCGGCCCCCAGCTCCATGGGGAGTCTGCCCCTCTTGCTCTTGAGCTCTCTCTCTCTCTCTCTCAAGGAAAGAAAATCTTTAAAAAAAAAAAAATTAGAGGTGTAATACAAATTTTTTTTTTCCTCAACTTGTGACTTTTTGCTTTCTTAATGACTGTTTTGTAGTGCTTGAAGCAAATACTTCATTAAAGGCAAAGACAGTTGATGGTGATCTTAAGATCTTTCTCAGTTATAAAATTATGTTATTTCCATTCCAGCTCTCTGTACTCATGTCTTTTTAATCTTGAGGGGAAGTGAAATAAGTGTATTGAATTTTAATTTCTTAATCTGTGAGACAGCTACTGTGTAATAAGAACAGCTCTGGATTTTAGGAAAGATTGTTACAGTGAAGGGTGCCAAACTGAGATACCACCTGTTTTCCACCTGCACTTCCTTGGTGTTTCAGAGAATTAGAGAAATAATAAAATGTTGTTTGAACAGGTTTTTCTTGGTGTGTTTATTGATCTTTTATGAGTTATGATAATATGGTAACATTTATCTCAGAAGAAAATGTTGTGGTGTGGCTGCCGTCATTTTATGTGTTGGTACTTTGGTTTTAAGAACATAAGCAGTCTTACATGTTTAAATATTGTTGGTGCGTTTTGAATGTCTAATTATCCTTCCAAGGAGTAGTTGGACCCTTTTGGCATTTAACCCATAGATAGCCAAGTGTTAATAAAGATGTATAAACAGATAACGAGTTTATGTTAGTCTGTTTAGTTCTAAGTATGGGAAACAGAACAATCATTTGTTAGGGCAAGTTCAGAGCTGACTCTTACATTTTTTAGCTGCTTTACAGACTTTTGGGGGGATGGAAACTGGTTCTGGGAAATACTCCCCTTTGCAGAAGAGTGAGGGGAATCTTTCCTGAATTGTCATTTATTCTGTTTGTTTTTCTTACTGTATATTTTTCTTTTTCTTTCTTTTCCTATGCTATGTTACTGTCTCCTAGCCATAGATGTATTTCACCTTTGTCTTTAGCTTTCTATTTTCTCTTATTTAGTGCATGTGTTTCGTTCCTTAAACGGCATCACTGTGCCAGTAGCTTCTGTAGAACAGTTCATTTGCAACTGCAAACCAGTTCACTTGAAAGTGAATGAACTCTTATTCCAAAAATAGCCTGCATCTCAACTTTGCTGCTGCTAGTTATGATGTCACAAACTTTCTAGTCATTCAGTCCATTGCTCTTTATTTTATTTTATTTTATTTTGAGATTTTTTAATTTTACTTATTTGACAGAGAGAGAGCAGAGAGTAGGCAGAGAGGCAGACAGAGAGATGGGGGGAAGCAGGCTCCCCACCAAGCAAAGAGCCTGATGCAGGGCTCGATCCCAGGACCCTGAGAGCATGACCTGAGCCAAAGGCAGAGGCTTAACCCACGGAGCCACCCAGATGCCCCCATTGCTCTTTTTTTACTACCCAACTTTTAATCACCCTGTTGAATTAATCTTAAGGACTTCACTCAGAAGTATTTTTGTCTCTTTTCGAATCCTGCTGTTATTGTCTCTATAAATATCTCTTGAGGACCTGTTTTTTCTAATACTATTGGATTTCACCACAAATACATAGACGGACAAAATAGGTAAATCAGTGTAATGTTTTCTGTTTCCAGTTTATTGGCAGATAAGTTAAATATGGCATATACAAAAGAAAGAATATTTTAATATTCAAATTAGAAGTGGCATAGACAGAGAAGAGACAATTCTTCTTAAGAAATGACAACCTTATACTCACTTAAATTTAGCTTTCATTTTTTAAAAAAGATTTTATTTATTATTTGTGAGAGAGAGTAAAAGGGATCTAGGGGAGGAATAGAGGAAGAAGCCGACTCACCACTGAGCAAGGAGTCTGATGTGGGGCTCGATCCTGGGATCATGGCCTGAGCCAAAGGCAGACACTTAACTAAGCCATGCAGGTGCCCTTTTCATTTTTTTCTTTTATACTGAGGACGGCCATAGGTTGCAGATTGGCATTTGGGAACAAATATTATGTATTATGTCTGTATCCCTATATACCCAGAATATCTGCTGTAATTATTTATTTATGATTAAGACAATAAAGCTTTTTCTCATACAGAATAACTTTTCTGATGACTATATTATCAATGCTAACTAAATACTATATTTTAAGGTTATAGTAGGTTTTCATCTATATCTCAATTCAGAGTAAAAAGAATTCAATTTCAAAATAAAGGAAAATTTAAATTACAGTATATTTAATATTTTCTTTAATTTTGTAAGAAAATAGTGTGAAAATAATCACTACCAAATTCTTCATATAGTACATTGAGAAAAACAGTGAGTCCCAGATGGAGAAGTGCAAATCCTAGCCTCTAGTCTAATTTGGAACATCCCAAGTCTTGAAACTGCCGCATTTTTGTTTTCTTATTCTTTATGATACATTGGAATTACAGATGACAGCCTAAAGCCATTTTTTGGTAAGCCACTTGATATTTTCTTTAGTAATCACACATAGCATTTCAGTTTCTATATTTTTATGCTTGTCACTAATAAGATCCTTTAACCTTCAAAGAGCTAACAATTCTTAGGTTCCTATGCTAATCAACCTATGTTCTGAAAATGGAATGCTTATTGTTGGGGTATACCTACGGTGAGTTCTTTAGAAGCTGAATTATTATCACTAATGTCTCTAATTTTCTGGATTTTTAAAGTAAAACACTTCACTTACTCCCCATATCCTTTAAAATATATGATGCCTTTGGAGATTATAAAATGTTTCTCTTCTAAAAATCAAACACTAGTCTGGAAAAAGGAAGCGATTTTTATTTCTCTGTATTAAAGTACTTCCTTTTGTAATCAGTCACAGCACATATCACCTTTAACATTGGTTAATTAGCTTTTTTTTAATCAAAAACTAAAAATCATTTTACTTGATTCATTTATAACACTTCACAACTATGAAATCTATATATGTGCAAGTCACTGCCAGATTCCAGGACGTAGGAGCAAGTAGACTTTTAGTGGGTTATGTTCTATGCATATTCAGTTTTCAGGGTTGTTTTTTTTTCTGTTTCATAGGGTTGGTCTTGCTGTAAGAGAAGAACAACTGATTTTTCAGATTTTTTAAGCATTGCAGTAAGTATCAACTTTTTTTCCTAGAATAACTCCTGAGAAAGTATAAACAGTGGGAAGCTCCAGATTTGAGGAGTCTGATTTGGGACTTCTGTTGAGTAGTCTGTTAATTTGCACATAGAGCCTTTTTTTTTTTAAGTGGAGCTCACCTCCTTTGACAGCCTTTAAAATAAGGGATTTATCTATTTTAGAGATAAAAGCTTCATGATACTAATTAGCCACCTGACAGTATAGGTAGTCTTTAAAGTACATCGAGAAGGAAATGACATGTGCACGTTAAGGAGTTTTTATAGTGAGGGGCAATGGGTATTTATCAAATCTAAGATACCACCAAGATGTACCATTTATTCTGTATACCCTTAAGAAAAAAAAGAAAAAAAAACTGTTAAGGAAATGACTTGCCATTAAAATTAAAATTTCAGGGATGTTATAATGAATGTTTGACCCATCTGCCAGATTTGACAACTACTCTATATTACTTAATCCTTTCAAAAAATATCTTAAGTGCCAATCCATCTATTTTGAGGAAACTAAAAAGATTTCCCTTGCTCAAGGTCAAATAGCTGATAAGGAGAAGAATTAGGGCTCAAATAAAGGCCCTTTTGGGTTTATAGTTTGTAGAATTCTGTGTGAGATTTCCAGAACTCTACTGTAAAAAAAAGTTTATGCTGTGTATATAGGAGAACCTGATAGTCAGGAAGTGTAATTTAATGGCTTCTTTTAGAATACATTAAGATGTAAGAACTTTTACAAATATTGCAAATTTAGAGTTTTGTTTTTGGTTTCTTAAAATAAGTCTGTGGAGAAAGCATACAATAGAATTTATTAATAAAGAAAACTAATTTTTCTATTATGGCACGGGAAACAGTTTCTAGGATAACTCTTCTCTTTCCTAACAGGGCTGTACAAAAGGCAGGCATAATAGTGAGAAGCCACCTGAGCCAGTCAAACCTGAAGTCAAGACTACTGAGAAGAAAGAACTTTCTGAATTGAAACCCAAATTTCAGGAGCACATCATTCAAGCCCCTAAACCAGTAGAAGCAATAAAAAGGCCAAGGTACACTTTGTATGGTTGTATGTTTTTCTCATGAGTGGATAATAGCATTTGTTCTTGGTATTTTATGATTTTGCATAGTACCATTTATGGTACTATGGTAGGTAGTGACTTGGTAGGTCACCAACTTGTTATCTTTTGGATTTTCCCTTAAGTATACCTTCCATTTTTCCCCCCCTTCAAGTTGAGAGCATGTACACAGTAGACTTCTCCTGTATGTTTGTTCAGTATATCATCGTAATAGGTCAAAAGCAGAAGAGCCCACATCAGCCTTATGACTTGACATGTCTTTTTCACTGTTGCATAGTGAAATTCTAGAAAGCAATTGTCAGAGAATCCATTTGAGTTGAGAAAGAATTTTAGACATCTTCCTCTTTATTCCCCTGCTGTTTTATTGATAATCTTCTAGGATATTCCTGAGAAGGATATTTAGTTTCCTTTCAAATAATTCTAGTGAAGAAGAATTTACTTTCATTTTAAAGTAAACCATTTTATTGTTACTAAGTGTGTATATTTTTTTTATTTATTTTATTTAGATGGCAGATCTGTTAGAGTACTTTTAAAATACCATTTGCTCTTTGTTCAGTAGAATTACACAGATTCTTCATACTTCCCTTCTGGTCAACTAAACTCTGTTTCACAGTCTCACACATGGTGTTGGCTGCCACTGTTAAACCAGGCCTCCTTCATTTTGCATTTGCAGTTGAGTATTGCTTTAGAACCAAAATATAAGACTTAGATGATTTTTGGCCTCAAATATGGCCTGAGTTGATTTTTTTTTTTTTTTTTAAGATTTTATTTATTCATTAGAGAAAGAGAAAGAGCAGAAGCAGGGGGAGAAGGAGAGGGAGAAGCAGGCTTCCTGGTGAGCAGGGGGGCCGATGCAGGACTCAATCCTAGGACCTGGAGATCATAAACTGAAGGCAGACGCTTAACCATCTGAACCACTCAGGGGCCTCCCCTCGAGTTGATATTTTTATTCCCATAATGGACCTAATGGTTTTCATGACTTTTACTTTATTGATCTTAAATAAATTTTACAGCATATTGAATAATACTGGACCAATACAAGAGGCCTGTGAGACTTTTTGATAATTTGTTCGTTTAACCAAACTACTTAAACTGATTTTTATTCCATCTCCACCTACTCATAATCATGAGCGACTTTATCAAGTGCTTTGCTGGCCAATTTGCCAGTTACCAAAAAAAAAAAAAAAAAATTGAGGAAAAGACAACTTTGGCATGGCTCATTTGTAAGTATTACAGTGGTGTCTACTATAATTAGCAGTGTGAATTAATATTTTAAATAATAGACTATTTGCTTAAGTGAGAGATACTAAGTATTTTTCTGTAAATTCATTTGGTAGTATTGTAGAGATTGTGGGAATATAGGTTTTTATGTACTGTGTTAATACTTCGTACATCAGTTGTTTTCATTAAGGATGTGGATTGAATAATTTGGGATTTCTATTTTTGTTGCATTTGTTGATATTCTTAATACTTACTGAATGGCTTTATATAAAGTGTACACATAACACTTTAACTATTATGAAGTGTTGGAGGGTGGTATTGATTTTTAACCCTATTGAAATTACTTTGTGGTATAATTCTATCTGAATGTATGGATGTATATAACCAGTGTCCACACAAAGTGAATTATCCCTTCTGGTAGGAATATAGATTCCCTTAGTACTTATTTGTTGCCTGTTAATTATATTCCCAAAAAATAAAATTTGTATTCTTAGCATTTTGCTTGGGTGTGGAATGAAAAGTACTTTATGGTTCCTTGTTGGCAAATGTGGATTCCTGTTCTTCACTTCCCATTAGACTTACTGATTAATAATTTTTAATAAATACTAATTAATAATTGCCATGTTGGCAATAGCATGATTATTTGAGCCTTAATATATTTGTTTATGTATTCATTTATGGGGGGGACAGAAGGAGAGAGAGAAAATCCCAAACAGGCTCCACACCCAGCGTGGAGCCTGACTCAGAACTTGCTCTCACAACCCTGAGATGTGACCTGATCTAAAAAATCAAGAGTCAGGCACTTGGCTGACTGAGCCACCCAGGTGCCTGAGTCATAGTATTATAATTTCAGAATTTTTCTGTTAAAACTTGAAAGTATAGTTACGTATAGCAATTATTTATAAAATACTATTTAATAGGAAAAACTTGATTCACAAAGCATTTGAGTTTTTATAGATTCTTAGTGTATTTTTAGTAAAAAAAATATGTGTGTGTGTGTATACATATGTATATTTTGGTACGTCAATAGTAATAAAATTTAAAAATTCTCCAGCCCAGATGAACCAATGACAAACTTGGAATTAAAAATAGCTGCCTCGCTAAAACAAGCACTTGATAAACTTAAACTAACCTCGGGGAATGAAGAAAATAAGAAAGGTAAGATTTCATTTTGTGGGTTTTTCTGTACAATTAACCAATTATAAAAAAAGAGATAGCAGTATGGTTCAATGAATATAAATATAAAAAGGTAGCACATTATAGTAAAGAATTTATTTTTCTGAATACCAGTAACATCACAAAATCAATTGGTGGTGTATTCCATAATGTCTTTATTAAAATGAGAAACTGCTAATTAAACATTTTTATTCTGTGGTTCAGTAGTTTTTAACTGTTAAATTTATTTGATAATTGTAAATGTTTCATTGTGTGTGATATAAAATATATTCAATATATTCTGACCTACACTCAGTACCATGGAGGTAAGTAGTACCCATTTCATGATTTCTCTCTGATAGGTTAAGATTTTGGATATTGTATTACATTATAGAATAGAAATGTGTCATATATCATTTGGGGACATGGGCAAAACCTAATCACAGTAATTGATTTCTTATCAATTATTCTTATTCTAAAAGATCATTTAGAAAACTTAATAATTCAAAATTGTTTTAAAATTTCAGTGTATTTTAGATTTAGTATTTTTCCAAATACTTGTTTTATGAAGAAGGTTATTTAAGAATGATACTAAAGTATTTTAATGTTTCTAATTTGATTTTCTTTTCTTTCTTTTAGAAGAGGACAGTGATGAAATTAAGATTGGGACCTCATGTAAAAATGGAGGGTGTTCAAAGGTATATATTATAAAATTTGTGTTGTGTTATGGAAGTAAAATAATTTTTGAAGAAGAGGATGCAATTTACTGATTCAATTCAACAAACATTTGAGTGCCTATTATGTGTTGGTCAGTGTGCTGTGGTCTAGGACTGTGAACATGGATAAGAGACTTGGTCTTTGACAAATATATCTGACCGAATCATGGAATAAGTAATTCTAATTCAGTCAGCATTTACTGAATACTTACTGTGTGTCAGACACTTGGCGGGGGGCTGGAAATACAGTATCAAGTAAAGCAACAATTTCTGTTTTTGTGGAGCTGGTAGTCCAATTTAGGGAGAAGGATAACACATAGATAATTAAATATTAGGAATTCAGGTAGACAAAATGTAATAAATAAGGACAGTAAAACTGTTGAAGAAGGCTGTCAGGAAAGTCCTTTGGTAAGTGACACTAAATCAGAAATCCAATGAAGCAGTGAGTTATGTAAACCTCCAAATTGATAGGGGAGCAGTATGTGTAGAGCCTTTAAAGCTTGGCTTTTCATGAAATTATGGGAAAGGTCAGTGGGGCTTGGTCAGGGGTGGAAGATATGAAAGGTAGGGGTAAGTTGGGGAACACAATTATGGCAGTCCTTATAGGGCACAGTGAAGAGTGTAGGGTGCTTTTTTTTTATTTTTTGGATAATGGGAAGAATTCTCTTTATTTATTTTAAGATTTTATTTATTCATTTGAGAGAGAGACAGAGCACAGGTGGGGGGAAAAGCAGAAGGAGAAGTATACTCTCCACTGAGCTGGGAGCCTGATATGGGGTTTGATCCCTAGACCTGGAGATCATGACCTGAGCCAAAGGCAGATGCTTAACCATCTGCACCACCTAGGTGCCCTCACATTCCCTGTTCTAAGGCAGGGTTCTAAAAAGACCTCTTTGGCTGATAATCTGGCATACGTAATGGGCACTGGGAACTAGAGGAGGGGAAAACAGCTAGGTTGCAATTGTGAAAGACCAGGCAGTGTGGCTGGAAGCTTATTTTTTAGAAGGGGTTAAATGTGGGATATACTCAAACATTGCAGTGAGTTTCCCCTACCTCTCCATGTGAAATTGCATGCCCTCCAGTATCTCCGTTCTCAGCTATCCTTTTCTCCAGGACACTAATCACTTTCTAACACACTACTTCTTTTGCATATGTATTTTGTGATCTGACTTTCCCTTCCCTTCCTTCTCTCATGTAAGGTTTACAAGGACAGAATTTTGTTGTTGTTGTTCTTTGCTGTATCTTAAATGCCTCGAGTGGTGCCTGCCTGGCTCATGACAAATGACGCAGTATTAGCAGAACTTGCTAATGAACTTTAAGTGGAGGGGACATGGGGCTCGAACAGCTGGGTGACTGATGACACCATTAACCAAGAAGGAGAAAACAGGTTTTGGGGAGCGGGTGTGTAATTTTCCCTCATGTTAAGTTTGAGATCACTTTGCTTATTTAGGGTTGGAAATGGAAATGTATTATGTAAGGTTGAAGTAGTAGATAGAAGAGAGTAACTAAATACTGGGGTAGAGGAGACAGTGCAGGTGGGATGGTAGGTAGTGCAGGAAGACCAGAGAGAAACGATCTCAGACAGATTTTGAAACATGAATGCCGATTCTGTAAATGGACAAAAAGAAAGGATATCTCAAGCAGAGGTGATAGCAGTATACAGCCAACAAGGAACTGTTTGTAATGTATAAAATTTGTTGGTGTGGAGATTAAAAGAGAAGTTGTTAGGACCAGATCTTTAAAGGCTTTTATAGTGCTGAAAAGTTAGAACCTGCTGTAGGTTAGAGAGGCCCTTATTTGATCTTTTTCATTGAAATGTAATACTAAAAAGTATACGGATGTAAGTAAATTTATAGCTCAAGGGATTTTCACAAAGCGGAGCCCTCCTTACACCTTCTCCCATTTATTATTTTCTCCCAAATATAACCACATTTTTAATCAATGTTTTGCCTGTTTCTGAGCTTAAGGTGAATAGAATTGTAGACCAGGATTCTCTCTCACTCCTGTTTTCCTTGGCTTAATGAAATGTGTTACAGTTCTCTTTGTTGCATGTAGCCGTAGTTTGTTCATTTTCTTTGTCTTAAAATGTGCTGCTGTGTGAATGTTGCCCATCAACTTACCCTTTCTATTGTCCTTTAAATATTTTTGTTTAATGCTACTATGAACATTTTTGTGCCTGACTTTTGGGGACACATGGATACATTTCTATTAGTTATATGACTAGAAATGGAATTGCCAGATGATAGTGTGTCTGTGTCCAGCTTTAACAAATAGTTCCTCATAGTTTTCCAAGATGGTCGTCTTTACACATCAGCCAGCAGTATATGGGGCTGATTCCATTTGTTCTACACCTTGGTTAACACTTTGTAATATCAGTCTTCTATATTTTAGCCATTCTGTTAGTGCGTAGTGTTGCCATTGTGATTTTAGTTTGCATGCTCCTGATGATGAGGTTGGGTACCTTTCTGGGTGTTTATCGGTCAATTGGATGTCCTCTTTTGTGAAATGTCTGAAATCTTTTATGTATTTTTCTTTCTCTCAGTTGGCTTTTCTTTTTGGTTTTAGGAATTCTTACTATTTTTAACCAGAGAGAGATACTGTATATTTTCACTGTCTCAATAATGACTTTTGATAAAACAAAGAAAGGCTGTTTAATTTTAATGAAACCTAATTTGTCCATTCTGTTTGACGAGTACTCTTCCTATTCTTTTTAAGAAGTTTGTCTACATGAAGGTCATGAGTATTTTCTCATATATAGAGGCAGTTTTAAAATGTACAAACCACCTGGAACTGGTAACTGTAAGGTGTGTGGTAGATGTAATTAAACGACTGTTAAAAGAGAGTGATACACGTTTTAATTAGAATACAGAAATGGAAGGCAAAGAAAAGAATTAGAATCTGTTAGTGCAGTCTCATTGTCTAAAATCTGCTAGGGATCATGAGGAAGGTTAGAAGATTAAACTGATACATATTTTCAAGCTAAATTGGCAGGATTTCATGATAGAAAACATGGACAGAGGGAGAAAGCAGTTTTGCTTTGGGAGACTGAATGGATATGGTGCCATCACATAAGTAGGAAGAAGAATAGGAGTTGAGGGGGAAGTAGTGATAAGTTCAGAATCTAACATAGCTGATTTTTATGTGCTTATGGAATCTTTAGGAGATACAAGGCAGTACGTTGGATTTACCAAAAGTAAATATACAGAATTTTATTTTCTGTACTTGTAGGTGGTTGCTATAAATACCAGAATAAAAAATATACTGCTGGCTGCATCTGTGTTTTATTAACATTACTTTTTGTGAATTCATCTGTAGAGCCTTCACCTACAGCAGCACTGGGGCCCGGATCTTCCAGACAAACCCTGGATATATTTATAGGTCTGCAGCTCATTTTACCCTTCCTAGGGATAAGAAACAACACTATAGAACTTCCAGAATTGCTTATTAATTCATAATGCCCACACAGAGTTTCCTGTACACATAAATCATGCTATAACTGTATTTCCATTGAGAATACCAGTCCCTTGATTTCAATACTGTTCTATAAATTTAAATACCTAAATACGTTGAATTGTGACCTCATACCTGAATGTGTGAAAACATCTTAATATATCCCATTGCCTGCTTTTCTATTTGCCTTTTTCACAGGGAACTAAAACTTAAGCATATCTAAAAAGGAATCATTTTCCATTCCTTATTGGAATGACTTGGGGTGAATTTAATGAATGTTTTAGGTAATTGTTATTTCTTGAGCATTTTCATAGTTCTTAGAGGTCACCAGTTCTACAAATGTTTGTGAAATAGGACAGTGAGATGTGAAGCTAATTTTTTCCTCTTTTTTCTCTTTTAGACTTATCAGGGTCCACAGAGTTTAGAAGAAGTCTGTGTATATCATTCTGGAGTACCTATTTTTCATGAAGGGTAACTTATACATGACTAATTAAAACTTCATGGTAGAGGTTAGAAGAGTTAATGTGCCTATAAACATTATTTGCCATGCAGCATTATTAGTGTTTTACTTACATTGTTATATAATCTTTAGAAAAAACCTAGAGTGGGGGTTTTATCTTTCTATATATGAGAAAACTGAAACAGTTACTACAGTGAAATGGCCATTGTGATTCATACTGCATGTTTTTCCTTATTCTCTTATTTTTCAATGGAATACTCTATTTGGGCTGGATAGTTTTTAGTTGGAAGGACTGCTCTGTGCATTGCTGGACATCTAGAATTTTTGAGTCTGACTAATATCTGTCATCAATATTGTGTCATCCAAGAAAATCCACACTTTTCCACAGCCCTCAGCTGAGCCCTCTTCCATGCGTGTTGTAGTTTATAGAAATGCAGTAGCATGTTAAAGTCTTCACTCTGTTAAAACCTTTGGTCATTATCACTTTTGGGGAACTTTATGAGGAAAGTGGAATGTGAGCAGTTAGTGAAAAGCAGATTTGGAATTTTGTGATGGTTTTAAGCATCTTTACTCAGGAGCTCCAGAACTACTACAATAAATGCCATTCTGGTTTTAAAATGATTAGTTTCCTGATAGTTTTAACTCTCTTTAGTAACTCAGACTCTCTGTAGAATACTGAAGTTGCACATACTTATTTACCTTTTAAAATCACAGTGTCATTGTGGTAGTTGTAAGATTTTATTTCTGAAGTTTTTCTGTGATAATTTAAAGGATGAAATACTGGAGCTGCTGTAGAAAAAAAACTTCTGATTTCAATACATTCTTAGCACAAGAGGGCTGTACAACAGGGAAGCACATGTGGACTAAAAAGGATGCTGTAAGTAGCATTTTCATAACATTGGGATATAGTTATCTGTCATTTCTTAAAGATTTAAGATTATTCTGTCTTCAGAAATAATGTCTCTCTTGCATAAAGGTTTGATGAGCCTAAAAATTAAAATTAATTTGAGTCAAATGTCTAGAGCACTGCCCTTTAATCCAAGTGGCCGTTATGTGTGATGATGCAGATATGCAGGTTTTTGTGAAATACTGAAGCCTCTGCCAGAATTGAAGCATGTGTTTCTGTAATTCCATAGGCTCTCCCCACGTTCTGTTGTTTTTTGTTTTTGTTTTTGTTTTTAAATCATTTTTCTTCTCCTTCCATGTTACTAATCACTTCGACTTTGGATTCTCTTCTGGCCTCTTAAAACTTGACTCAGCCATTTACAATGCAAAATCGCTCCATCTAGCGGCCAAAGAGAAGGATGGCTGACTTTTTTCCAATTGTCTTGAATGCCTCTGCTTGCTAAAGGGTACTTTATTAAAACAAGAAAAACTTTAGTCCTTACTTCACTGGATAGCTTTTTAAAAAGACATAGGCTATGCAAATAAGTGTCCAGAATCCCATTAAATTTTAAGAAGGCAGCCAATTTATTGTCAGAAAGTGCACCTTAGCTCTTGCAACATATTTTATAATAAATTAGTTTTATGTGCTATATTGGCAGTAACAACCCCACTAACAATGAACCTTTTCACTATATGTGTCTTTTAACTTACAGAACAATTGTAAATTTCCAAATTGCTTTAGGAATTCATTCAATTCTGCATTTGAGTATTCTATATTTTCTGATTTTTAGTAACATGCTTTGGTATTATAAATATATACTCCAAGTTACAATAACTTGTCTACCCCAAAACTTGCAGGAATATTTTATTAGCAAAAAAACTTAGTAAAATCTTTCTGTATTTTCTCCAAAGACCAAAATTTTGAAAGTTTTAAGCTTAAAAAAATAAATGTTTTTTATTATATGCAGAAATTTTCATAGTCTAACCCTTGATGTAATAATGTTTTTGTTATATTTTAATGCATACACTTAATCAAGTATTAAGTGTCTGAGCTAGTAGCTAAGGACAAAAAAATGTAAGGGATCCAAACAATTTTAAATTCAGTTAGCATAATTATACCAAAATGTAAATACTGCTTTTTCAACAGTAGTGTCTCAATTATCATATGATCTCAGTGATATAAGGAATTTTCGAAACAAGACAGAGGATCATAGGGGAAGGGAAGGAAAAATGAAATACAACAAAACCAGAGAGGGAGACAAACCACAAAAGACTCTTAATCCGAGGAAACAAACTGAGGGCTGCTGGAGTGGAGGGTATGGGAAGGATGGGTGGCTGGGGGATGGACACTGGGGAGGGTATGTGCTATGGTGAGCGCTGTGAATTGTGTAAGACTGATGAATCACAGACTTGTACCCCTGAAGCAAATAATACATTATATGTTAACTAAAAAGAAAAGAACAGTAGTGCCTCACAGTTTCCTGCATTATGTAACTAAGTTGCTTTCGTAAATTTATGAAACTAATCACGATTTGTCTCTTTTTTCAAAATAGTCCTTGATAAAGCAATGTTCTACTAGTAGGTAATAGTTATTTCTGTAATAATAACCCAAAACATTTCTTCCACAAATTATCACTTTTTTCTTCATTTTATTATTAGGGGAAAATAAACTGTTCTATAACAGCAAATAGTAGATTGCTATAAGTAGTCAGTTCCAACTTGTAGAAACTGGAAATTTCAACATGTCGTCAACTTCCAACTTAAAATAAGTGGAAGATTTCAGTGCATGAGGTTAAGATGTTATCTGGATTATTCACTAAGCAAATGTCTTGGTTTTCATAGAATGTTTTTATGACTGTGCTTAGTGGATTTCAGAAATGTTAAAATAGGATAAAACTTAATAGGAGTTTTTAAGTTGCCTTTTTCAATGTATAGTGATGCTATGGCCCTAAAAGGAAAAAACACAAATGGAAGAATAAGCATGTTCTCCAACCATAAGATTATAAAGATTATTTGTATTGTGATGTATTTTACTGTTTAAACCTTTAAGAGATTGTTTGCCCTTAAAAACATTAAGGGCTCAGTTGCACATGGTAATTTTTTTTAATATAATTTGACTTAGATTCCTCTTTTTTAGAGGTTATATGGCACTTTGTAAATTCATAAGGGTTTTCTTCTTTTACAGGGGAAAAAAGTTGTTCCTTGTAGACATGACTGGCATCAGACTGGGGGTGAAGTCACCATTTCAGTGTATGCTAAAAATTCACTTCCAGAACTTAGCCAAGTAGAAGCAAATAGTACATTGGTAAGTACACTAAATATCTTTGAGAAAAAATTGTCTTCATACATGATTCTCTATATTAATGTATTAAAAAATACTCTGGGTCAATTTTAAGATTCTTTTAATCTTTTTCATTCGAAAAAGTAGTTTGAAATTACTGTCAAACTTTTGTAAATGAAAATTTCTATATATAATAGAATTATTTCTGAAGCATTCTGGAAATACTACAGTAGCTTAGAAGATTTTATTAAATAATATAGTACCTAGTTCTCAATATGAAACTTCAGTTAATTTTTCTCCTCTGTTAATGGTTTCCTCAAAAAAAAAAAAATACACAATATTGGAAGTTTGTTAAAATAGCTTAAAGGATTTATATCAGTATCTTTTTTATTTATAATCATTGTTTAAATCTTATTCCTTCAACTTGGATTTGATCAGTTAACTTTCTGTATATTTTTCAGTTAAATGTGCACATTGTATTTGAAGGAGAGAAGGAATTTCATCAAAATGTGAAATTATGGGGTGTAAGTATCCAGAATTTTTTCTACTGCTTCAAAATAAACAGTTTCTACAGTAAGAAGACCATACTTTAGAAATCAATGATACAAAATAGATAATATAACTTACCATTAATTCTTACTAAAAACTTTAAATCTGGGTATAAAAATGGCCTTAGATGCTCAGAGTTGCGATTATTAGCATAGACAAGATGAGTATTTTTCTCTGGGACTTGAAAAACATCGAGGCTTACCATCATTCTCTGGTGTGTTGCAGGTGATTGATGTAACACGAAGTTATGTAACTATGACTGCAACAAAGATTGAGATCACCATGAGAAAAGCTGAACCTATGCAATGGGCAAGCCTTGAACTGCCTGCTACCAAAAAGCCGGAAAAACCAAAAGAAGATAGAGCAGAATGAGTTGACAGGGATAGAAAGTTATTGCCTATTTCAGAATTCTTAGCTGTGTGGTAAAATGGTGGCTTGCTGCTGTCCTCTCTTGTTGCTGTGTTGTCATTGTTGTTGCTGTTATTGTTGAATCTGGCAGTTCAGGGTCAATGGTAGGTTCTTAAAAGCCAAAGTCAGTTTATCTTTCTGTGCCTCCCATCTTCTTTTTGAGTTACCTAAGTTTGATTATTCATTTCTCCTCACTCGACAGAACTGTAGTTGGGTCCTTTACTTGATAAGCTAGAAAGTAGCTCATAGTTACAGTATTTTTCCACATAATATTATGTTGAGCAGAGAAGTATAAAAGAACATTTGTTTTGTTCACATCTCTTTTCTGTTACCCCATAATTAGTAAAGCAAGATGGAATGTCGGATTTTTAATTAGTTTTTTCATGAGTTTGTGTTCCTATAATACTTGAAAATCTTTAAGGAGGAGATAAAGCTCTGCATTGTTTTATCCTTGGGAAGGTTACTTTTTCTAGGAGGAATAATTCTGAGGTAGTGTAGTAGCTAGTTAAAGGGGAATATATGCATTGAATAACAAATTGGAATTTGTTTACAACTAATTGAATTAAAACATTATATCAGTACCTGTATTACTTGCCAAGCGCTATGATTTAAATGTATAGAAAACATTATAAATAAGAGTAGAGGGGTATCAATTTGATTAGAATTTGCCATTTTATTAAGACTAAGCAATAATGGTACACATCTCTTTCCTGATTATTTTATAAGGTCTTTGTATGGTGTTACGACTAAATTGTATCGGATTTATAGCCTACACCCTTTTAAAATCTTTAGTTACTTGTAAAGAGAAATTATATATCTGGCCTCCGTGATGGGAACCTTTATGTATTGAACCGTAGACTTAAAGGCTTATGGAAATACATTAGGGTATCAGAAAACTAAATATTTAAGCTTTTCTTTATGAGAAATACCTATTACATGTTAAATAAAATAGCTGAATTCTTTTAGAGGTTTTTTTTTTTTTTAAGACTTTCATGAATAGCTTGACAATTCTAGGTGATACAATGTTGATTGTGTATATACTTCATTAACTACAGGTATCACAGGCTTAGATTGTTTATGCTAATTAAACCCATTAAAGATAGCTTACTTTTTGAGGCAATGCAGAGCTCACCAAGAAAACTAAAATTAAGAAATGTTTGAAGGCCAGAACTTTGGCAAAACTTAAGAAATTTGGGTATGAATTATGCTAATGTAGATTAAAATGATTATTTCCCAAGCCCCTTGAGTGTTTTTCTTTTATTCTTACAAAGATAATTTGCATAATTACAGTTTTAGAAGTACAGGTTAATAAAGAGTATGTCTCACTCAACTAGCCAATAACTACTAAAGGTAGTTACGTAATTATTAAAGGATTTAGCTCTGTTACAAATAAAGACATAAAAAACTTGGCAACTGGGCTTTCAGGATACATGGTATTTTAACAAAATAAATATTTTAACCATGGAAACATTTCAGAACAACTGGGCCAAAAGAGAATATTATAAGTTTTTAGTACTTGGGGTTGTATTTAAATTTTTAAAAATTATCTTTCATAATTTAAGGACTTGGGTTCATTTGGAGACATAAAATCTTATTTATTGTTTAGGGGAGAGGTTGATACTTGATTTGATTTGAGGTGGTGATTAATACACTTTTTTTAATGTTTTCTTCTTGAGACTTTTTTCCCCCTAAGCAATATCTTAAGGTGTTACATGCAGTTGAACTATTATTTAAAGCAAGTGGATTATTCACCTGAGAGTTAGTTACAAAGCACTGACTCTGTGTGTATTTTTGTGTATGTGTGGGAAAGTTGCAGCTTATGTATTCAGTTACATTAGTGGTTACATTAGTGACCAATCCTATTTCTTCTCTTACTCCTATGAACCTGATTTGTTGCCCAAATAAAAATATAAATATTTTTATCTTAGATTCATACATAAAGGGACAGTTATTGTTGAGTAGAATTTGTGTCACTTTATCTGTCAAGAAAATTAAAAATGTTAAGTGTATCGTTTCTCTAGAAATATGTTTGTCTTTCATAGCATTCAAAGTAATTACTATAGCAAAGCAGTGAAAACTAAGTTTATTATACACTTGTAACTAATCTGACAGCTAAACTCAACATGGGAAATAGAAAGTACTATTTTTTTCTTGTTCAGTATCTTTGCTAATATAAAGGTAGTAAGGTCCTAAGAGTTGAGTTTTTATTTTTCTTAACCTGTTATCTTGAGATAATTTTAGATTTATAGAAGAATTGCAAAAAAAGTACTTAGAGCAGTTTTTACTTCCTATAGTAATCTTTGCCTTGTATTAAAATCTTACGTGACCATAGAACATGTGCAAAACTAAGAATTAGTACAATAGGTACAATATTACTACGTAAATTAGAACATTGATTTTGACCATCCTTTTTTTAGTGGAACACTTGAAGGGTAGTTCTTAAAACCTGCCCTAGTTTTGTTGTAATAATTTCAGCCAGTAACTTGTAAACCATTAAAAATATAAATTGAAATCAACATACCATAGAGAGAAATGACTATATAGGTCAGTGATGTAACTTCTTGTAACCATATACTGGCAGAGGACTAATGATCTATTTTATCATTTTATGCTAGAGATTTTAATTCTTATTAAGTGTAACCTGTTTCGTTTTGTTTAGACAATTAACCATTTAAGGGTGAAGAAAAACCTAAAGAGCTCTTGCAAATAATTGAAAGTGACTTCGGGGTATTGCTCTGCCACTCCTTACTTTTTTAAAAAGTCAGCTATTCCTCAGCCTGAAGCTGCATGACACCCACAATAAATAAATTTTTAAAATCTCATTTATGAGTTCTGGTATCAGTTTTAAGGCATTTGGTTATGTACTTTTTTTTTTTTTTTTAAAGTAACTACTGCGTATTTTTAAGTTGTCTGTTAGAACATTAACATTAGGGTTTTGTTTGTTTCATTGCATATTAATTTTGAATAGGCATTCATATTGGGTATTTTTTTTATTCTTTTGCCTGTATTATAAATCTGTGTCATCCTTTCTGAAATGCAAGCTAAGTCTAGCTTGCTTTTAAGTTTTGTTAATATTTCCTTTCATTTATTTTAATTCTGTCGATAGGCAGTTGATTTTTTTACCTGATTTCTTCCTTAACGCCTAAGTACCTTGGAACTTAAACTTATCTAGAGTTGTTGCATGACTTCCCTTTTTTATTAAGTGTAAATGCCTGGGTGTTTTATACACATAGCATTATCTCTGAAGTACTGAGCTTGCAGTGTTTTTCTTCTGCATCGTTACTATTTGATTTTAAGTTTTTATATCGTTCTTAATTCCTTCAAGAACAGTTTCTCCAAAGGGGCATGTTTTAATTAAATGTTAATTAATGACCTTTCTTAGTTTTCCAATTTAGTAGGCCACCTCTAATGTCCATTAAAGTGAAATAAAACTTCCAGCCCTAAACATTTTTATGTTGATTAAAAATTATGTCAAAATAATTCGATTTCCATTTTTTTTTTTTTTTGACCAAGCAGGTATATTGCCCAAATGATTGGATTGTTAAAATACCTCTAAGACTTTGCTACTTGAAGTAAGATTACTATTAAGCCTGGAAGAGGGATACATCTGTGAACCTGTCATACTTTCCTGTCATCCTCCACAAATCAAACTAGATGTGTATAGTAAGGCTACTGCTTTTAAAATAGTGTGGTCCTTTCCTGCAAATGTTTATTTTAGTTTACAGTGCAATATTCATATTTTTTTTGTATGATTGATTTGTGAATGTCTGTATACTCTTGTAGACTGACTAACCTTGACTGTTTTGGCCAATCATAATATTGCCATTTTCTAGTATAGTGCTTGGCGTATTGATTGGCTTTTGTAAATATCAAGAAGATCCACAACCACCTCCTTATGGGCCACTCACTGTTTTAAGGACTTTAATGAATATGAGCTTACCCCTAATGATAACTCTGTGAGGTAGGTTCTATCCTTACATTACACATGGGGAAAGTGATTGATTGCATAGGTTAAATAACTCGCCCAAGTCAGAGCTAGTGAGTTTATAAGTAGTAGTAATTTTAAGCTCAAATAGCCTGGCTTTGTGTTCTGTGCTTTTAACTGCTCTGTGCTGCTTGTGTCTGCCACTTGGAGTAATAGTTTCCATAAAACATTGGCACATAGCATGGAAAATTGGTAACACTGTGTTTGGTCACCAGGAACAAATTTTTAGTTTCATATGTTTTGTTAGAAAATAAGTTTATAAAATAAAATACGTAGTCCTTTTGTCTGGATTGTTTTAGTTATAATAATAGCTAGATTATAAACTCTTCATTTGTGATTTGACAACTCTTAGGTCTCTAGTTTCTCTCAACAGCCTCCAAAGAAGTTTCAGAATCCTCAGTTTCAGAAACAAGCGTCCATTGTCTTTTTGATAATGGTATGTATCCTGTATGTAGCTTTACAGATAGGAATTCATATCTGCATGTTAGAAAAATCTGTAATGAAACAGCATCAGATTTGTCTGTCTTTCCCCTTTAGTATGAGACTTGCTTAAAGCAGTTATCTAAAGTGTCTGCAACGAAAGATGCTAGCAGAGGAAAGACAAATAAGCAAGGGATCATTTGAGGTTTCTGACTTTCATCTTCTAGGCTAAGCCAGTGACTAGCAAAATACCATTTCTAGACCAGCAGGATCAACATCTCCGAATTTGTTAGAAGTGCCAGTTCTGGGTCCCCAACCTCAGACCTGCTAAATCAGAAACTCTGGGAATGAGGCTCAAAAATTTGCATAAAAATGTTGATGTACAATAAAGTTTGTACTAGCAGCATGGAAGTGTGATTAGGTGTGCTTTTTTTTTTTTTTTTTTTTTTTTTTACCTCTTATCAGTCTAATTTCTTTTAAATTTACTTTCTCTTTTAGAACAGTTTTGGATTTAAAGAAAAATTATAAAGATAGTACAGAGAGTTCCCATATATTCCATATCCAATTTCTTCTATAATTAACATTGATAAATTACAGGAGATAAAAATTGTTAGTACGATAAAATTGCTGGAATTAGTGAACCAGTGTTGATGCATTTTAGTAACTAAAATCCATACTTTATTCACATTTCCTTAATTTTTATCTAATGTCTTTTTCTGTTCCAGGATCCCATCTAGGATGCCACATTACATTTAGTCATCATGTCTTCTTGGGCTCCTCTTGGTTTTGAATTTCTCAGACTTCCTTCAAAACCCTAACAGTTTTGAGGAGTACTGACTGGTCAGGTATTTTGTAGACTGTCCCTCACTTGGCATTTGTCTTTTGGTTTTCTTAGGGTTGAATTTATGTGTATTGATAAAGACAGTCAAAAGAAATCAAGTGTCATTCTCATTGGTAGAATCACGGGTACATACCATCCAGTACAGGATTGTTCAGGCTTATATCCTGAATATGCAGTGTGTGCCACTGAAAGAAAAGTTATTTGCCAGAAGAATGGGGAAAGAAGGCTGCTGGGTTGACAAAACAAAATTCACCACAGACTATCTCTTGCTTGATTCTGTCAGTTCAGTGATTAAACAATTTGGTTAGGCATGATATATTCTTAAGGAAAAGAATTAAAGATTATGTGTATCAGCAAATCCACAAATTATAACATTCACTGCATTGAGTTTATTAGGATTAGTGGGTTTCTTGAAATTATAATTGTGTATAAAACTTGAAAAGGCTCCCTACAAATGAAAGCTAGATTCTAATAACAGACTAGTCTCAGATTACAGACATTATATTGAAGGCCAACTTGGACTGGTTTTGATACCTTAAGGATTCCTTCCAGGGCACTTCTCCCACCTAACCATAAAACTCCTTAAATTATGAGCAAGAAAAGCCTGAGTTGGAGGCAGAGGAGAGGAGTAAATTTAAGGGAGCAGAAAGCCAATACCAAGATAAGGAAAATTTAGAACAATGGTATTCAGTTAGGTGGAATTCTAGTTCCATTTTTCAAGCAGGTAATTTTAAACCAGGAAAAGTAAGTGTCTAACATCAAGACTTCATAATTCACTAGTGATTAGGTTAGAAGACTTCATAGATTTTGGAGTTGAGGTTTAGGAATTTAGGTATTAGTTACAAGTAATTCAAGACTGTAGATATAACTATGTAGCTATTTTTTTTGTTCAAGAGTTTGGCACCTAGAAGTTGCCAAGTACTTTAAGTGTTTTTAATAGCTTTTCATTTAATTTTTGAACACCTCCATATGATTATATACTAATAGTCATATTTTACTGATAGAGAAGCAGAGACAAAGGAAAACCACATACATTGCGTCAGGTTACATAAGTAGCAAATGGTGAAATTAGATTTTAAATTGAGGGACTTTGATTCCTAAGTCCTTAAACTCTTTAACATGACACTAAACACACCTAAACATGCAAAACGTAAAATTGTAACTGCCATTTGTTTATTAGTCTTAGTATCAAATGACCAAATTATCACGAAAGGATAGTGGGTTTTCAGTTTTTGCACTGAAATACTTGATAAGGACCTTAATGGACAGGTGGGCAATTCAGAAGGATTATGGATGGAGTCTGCAGGACTGAATGAAAGTAATAGAGTGATGGCAATGAATTTGTCTTGTAAACTCTTGTGCCTGTAAGTTGGCCTTACTGTCACCTGGACTTTGGAACAACTTTCTACATCTCTGTGTACATAAGCAGATACATAGATACAGTACATAGGCACTGTAATGGGGTGAAAGAAGCAACACATTAAAATTATTGGTGTTTTACAGACAGACTCGTTCTTTCGATTATGTGAAAACTGGATGGGTTCTCATTTGTGAAGAGTTAGGGAAGATATTCCATCAAATTAGAAGGGACTTTTAAAACCTGAACCCTAAGTGTTTAATGAATCAAAAACCACATTACGTTATAAATTACAAGGCCCGTCTTCCAAAGGGAAATCTCTAGCATACATGATTGATTTACTTTTTATATATTACACTTTGCCAGATAACCTTGAGACTAGCTGATTTTTAGCTTTCTTAGTTACTCTCCAAGAAGTCCTGAGTTTGATAGGTATGAGATTTATAAGTTTTATTAACATTTTTAATAAGATCTAAAAGTCTGTAAGCATCTTCAGCATTGTAGCCATCCCTTTGCTTAATTACTTCATTTAACAAAAACACTTTAGTGACTTCTTCATGCTGGTGGTAATTGACCAACCACACAGGTTTGCTTCCAAGGAATGTTAAAGTGTACAACATGTGAATTTGATACACTTACATATTGTAATATGGTTGCCATTGAAGTAGTAATTAGCACCTCTATCACATTACATAATTATTTGATAATTATTTTTGGAAGTTGGAATAATTAAGTTCAAGTCTCTTAGCAAGTTTGATGAATTTAATAACAATTTGTTGTTTTTATTCATTGTATGGTCATTTTATTTCTAAGGCATATTAACTGTGTATTACAAATTTGTACCCTTAAACTCCATCTGTTCTTGATCCCATAACCTCTGTCCCCTGGTAACCACCATTTTTATTTTCTGTTTCTACAACTTTGGCCTTTCTAAATTCCACAGATAAGTCACAGCATATTGCACTTGTCTTTCTCTGTCTGACTTACATCACTTAGTATAATGTGCCAAGTCCTTCATCCATGTTGTCACAAATGACAGGATATCCTTCTTTCTCATGAGTGAATGTGTGTGTGTGTGTGTGTATACATATCACATCTTTTTAATCTTTAATCCATTCACCTGTCAGTGGACACAGGTTCTTTCCATATCTTGGCTGTTGTAAATAGTGCTGCAGTGAACATGGGTATGCATATGTCATTCTGAATTAATGTTTTCATTTTCTTTGGATAAATACCGAGAAGTAGAATTACTAGATTTTATGTTACAGTTTTTTAATTTTTTTTTTTTTTAAGGAACTTCCATACTATTATCTATAGTAGCTGTACAAATGTATATTCCTTCCAGCAGTGCACAAGGGCTCCCTTTTCTCCACATCCTTGCTACATGTTTGTCTTTTTGTTGATAGCCATTTGAAAAGATATAATAAGGTGATATCTTCTTGTGGTTTTTGTGTTAAAGATTTTATTTATTTACTTGTCAGAGTGTGTTTGCACACAAGCCAGAGGAGCTGCAGGCAGAGGGAGAAGCAGGCTTCCGCTGACCAGGGAGTCCGATGCAGGACTTAGTTCCAGGACCCCAATCCCAGGATCATGACCTGAGTCGAAGGCAGACGCTTAATTGACTGAGCCACCCAGGCATCCCTCCCTGTGGTTTTAATTTGCATTTTCCAGATGGTTATTGAAGTGAAACATCTTTTCATGTACCTGTTGACCATGTGGATAGAGGTCTTGAGAAAGTATCTGTTTAGTTCTTCCCAGTTTTTGGACTCTTGGGTGTTTTTGTGTCCGGTTATAGGAGTTCTTTATGTGTCTTGAATTTGAGTACTTTGTCAGATACCTGATTAGCAAAAATTTTCTCCCATTCCATAGCTTGCTTTTTCATTTTGTTGCTTTTTTTTTTTTTTTTTTTTTTTTTTTGCTTTCGTTGTGCTTTTGGGATATTTCAAACACTGCTGTGACCATTGTTGAGCTGCTTCTTTATGTTTTCCTGTAGTTTTGTAGTATAAGGTCTTTTGTATAAGTCTTTGATCCATTTCAGGTTGATTTTTGTGAGTGGTAAGAGGAGTCTAATTTCATTGTGTTTATCCAGTTTTCCCAACACCCATCTTTTGAAGAATCCTCTTTTCCCCATTGGGTGCTCTTTGCTCCCTTTCAAGTATTAGTTGACTTCTATACACAGGGGTTTAGTTTTGGGCTCTCAGTTCTGTTGGTCTATATGTCTGTTTTAGTTTGGCACCATGATGTTTTTATTGCTGTTGCTTTGTAGTATAGTTTGAAATCAGTGAATGTGGTACCTCCAGCATTGTTCTTTTCCCTCAAGAGTGCTTTGGCAATTTGGGGTTTCATACAGATTTTAAGATTGTTTTTCTATTTCTGTAAGGAATGCCATCGGTATTTTGATGGAAATTGCATTGACTCTAGATGGCTTTGGGTAGTATGGACTTTTTAATACTAATTCTTTAGATCCATTAACAAATTATGTCTTTCCATTTGGTTGTGTCTTTTCATTTTTTAGCTAAGTCTTAGTTTTCATTGTATATCTTTCATTTCCTTGGTGAAATTTATTCCTAAATAGATCTTTTGTGATGCTGTGAATGGGATAATTTTCTTCTCAGGTATTTCATCCTTAGTGTATAGGAAGGTAACTTATTTCTGTACATTGATCATGCGTCATTCAACTTTACTGAAATATTAGTTCCAGCAGTGTTTTGGTTGTCTTTGGGATTTGGCGTAAACAAAGTCCTATAACTGCAAATGGGACAGTTTGACTTCTTTCTTGCTGATTTGGATGTGAGGGAAAGCTTTCAGTTCTTCTCAGCTGAATATCATGTTAGCTGGAGGTTTGTCACACATCGCCTTTATTACCTTGGGGTATGTTACTGCTATACTCAGTCTGCCAAAAGTTATCATGAAAGGATTTTGCATTCTGTCAAATGCATAGATGATCATGATGTTTCTTTCATTACATTAATGTGATTTCATTTCATTAATGTGATGAAAAGTCATGTATTGATTTGTGTATGTTGAATCATCCTTGCAACCCAGGGAAAAATTTCATCTAGCCCTGGTGTATAATTTATGTGTTCTTGAATTTGGTTTGCTAATACTTTGTTGAGAATTTTTATGTTTATGTTTATCAGGAATAGTGGTTTATAGTTCATTTTTTTGTGGTTTTATTTTGAGGGAGAGAGCACGCGCACCAATGAATAGTGGGCAGACTAGGAAGGAGAGGGAGAGAGTCTTAAGCAGGCTCGGTGCCCAGTGTCTGCATGGGGCTCAGTCTCATAGCCCTGAGATTATGACCTGAGCTGAAATCAAGAGTTGGATGTTTAACTGATTGAGCCACCCAGACACCGCTTTTTTGTTGTATTCTTATCTGGCTTTGGTTCCAGGATAATGCTGGCCTGTTAATCTGAGTTTGGAAGTATTCCCTGTACCTCATATTTTTGGAAGAGTTTGAGAAAGACTGGTACTAATTCTTTGAGTGTTTATTGGAACTTGCCGATGAAGCCCTCTCGTCCTGGGTTATTTTTTGTACTGGGAGGTTTTAAATGACTGATTCAATCTCTTGCTCATTATTGTCTTTTCACATTTGTGTGTGTGTGTGTCTCTTATGATCCTGTGTATTTTGTAGTACCACTTGTATGGTCTTTTTCATTTATAATTTTATGTCTTTGTCGAAGTCTGGCTAATAGTTTTGTCAGTTTTATCTCTTTGATGAACCAGCATTTAGTTTTATGGGTAGTTTTTTTCTGAAATAGGGTTTTTATTTTTTCTGCTTTGATTTTCTTTCCTTCCTTCTTCTTCCTGTAAGCATATTCTTTTTATATTTCCTAGAGGGGTACAGTTAGGTTGAGATCTTTGTAATTTCTTAAGATAACGCATTTCATGCTATAAACTTGACTCTTGACTGCTTTGCTTTTATCCCATAAGATTTGATGTGTCATATTCCCTTTTTCATTTGTTTTAATTTCCCATTTTTATTTTTTGACTTACTGTTTAGAAGTGTGTTATTAGTTCCCATGTACTAGATTTTTCTAGCTTCCTCTTGCTGATGTCTGATTTAGACGATTGTGATCAGAAAAGAGAGTCGGTATACTTTCAGTCTTAGTTTGCTGAAATTTGTTGTGTACCCTGTCATAGAATCTGCCCTGGAAAATGTTCATATGCCCTTGAGAAAAGTGTGTATTATAGTGTTCTTGGATGGAATATTACTATATATAACTGCTAAATCACTTTGTTTTGGAATATGTTTTGGTTCAATTCCAGTATTTCCTTTTTGATTTTCTGACTGCATGATTAATTTATTGAGTAGTATTAAAGTTCCCTATTAATGTATTGCTCATTTCTCCATTTAAATCTGGTGAAAGTTTTTTTAATCGTGGTGCTCTGATGCTGCATGTGTGTATATTTTTGAGCATTCTCTCTTCTTGACATCTTTGTTACTTTATCATTATGTGATGACTTCTTTTATCACACTTGCTAGTGTTTTTGGCTTGAAGTGTATGTTTTTCTGGCATAAGTATGGCTACACCCACTTTTTTTGGTATCCACCTACATGGAATATCCTCTTCTATTCCTATACTTGAGTGTGTGTATGTCTTGAAAGCTAAAGTGAATTTCCTGTAGAGTGGAGTTAGGTCCTTTTTTTTTTTCTTTTCCATCCAGTCACTCTGACCTTAGGTAAAATCAGTCCATTCATAATTACTTATACTACCATCTTATTGTTTGCCTTCTAGTCTTGTATCTCCTGTGTTTCCTATTTTGTACTTCTATTTTCTACCTTTGTAAAGTGGATTTCCATGGTGATTTGTTCAGTCTCCCCTTTTTTTAGGTTTCATCACTAGGTTTTTGCTTTGTGGTTACCAGGTGGCTTACATAAACCATCTCATAGGTAAAGTATTCTTAGGGGAAGATGTTTTTAAGAAATAGTTCAGGCATGTTCTGTAACATCCTTAATTACACTGTTCTACCACATAATCACTTGTCTTTTCTTAAAGATGATGAAAACAAAATAACTTTTGAAATAATAACTTGCAAAGGTTACTGTAGTTGACCCTTGAACAATGTGAGGGTTACGGGTGCCAGTCCACCATGCAGTCAAAAATCTGAATAACTTTAACTCCCTAAAAATTTAACAGCTGATAGTCTACTATTGAGGAGAAGCCTTACTGATAGCAGATTGATTAACCCCTATTTTGTATATTATATGCTGTATTCTTAACAATTAAAAATAAAGAAAATGTAATCATCAATAAAAAATGCATATACAGTACTATATTTATGAGAAGAAAATTCACGTGTAAGTGGATATGTGCGGTTCAGACCCATGTTGTTCAAGAGTCAACTGTATGTTTAACTTTGTAAAATTAATGAACTCTTTTTCAAAGTGGTTGTACCATTTTACATTTTTACTAGCAATGTGCCAAAGTCCCACATTCCTTGACATTTATGGGAATTTTCAGTTACTTTGTTTTTCTGCCCCACAACTGGGGTGTTTGTTTTTGACAGGATGGAAGTCTAAAGTCAAAACATGACATGAAAAGCAAGATTATAGAATACTCTGGCATCATGAATTATCAAAAACGAGAGTTTTATCCTCAGACTTTCAGTAACACTTTAAATGGCTAGCCACTTGGCTGGGACCTCACTCTAACACTTCTGTCAGAGTCCCTGCTGCTGCTTGAATTGTAAAGGCTGCAATAGAAATGTGTTTCTTTACATCTGTCCAGGCTGAATGAGGGTCTTCTTTATTTTCAATATCAAACATAGCATCATAGATCCCAGGAAATGATTCTCCAGCATATTTGTTGTGGCTACTTGGAGCAAAGATGATGTGCCTAATAGAAAAAAATAGATGGTAGGTTGAGCTAGAGTATACATACATTACACTTTATATGCTTTTTTATTCATTCCCTTTTGTCAGACCACACCTTAACAATACTGTGTGTCTCCTCCTGGCATTCACTTTTTTTATTCCAAAATGAAGACCTATAAGTGATTTACAATACTTATGTAACAGTATAACTTTAAGCAAAGAAATCTGACTATGCATTCACTGCATTTGTCCTTTACTGGAGAATTAGAAAGGCAGAGTATAGCAAAAAATGTATAAGATAGATACAAGGTTTGTACAAACCTGGTTTGAATCCTTGAACTGACATCTAATAGTCCTGTGGCTTTTCACCTTGGTTAAGTTCTTAGATACTCTGTTCTTTTTGATGCAGCTGTAAATGGAATTATTTTTTTGTTCCTCTTCTTGATAGCCCATTATTAGTGAATAGAAATAAAATCAGTTTCTGTATATTGATTTTGTATCTTCACTTTACACTGAATTTAACTTGTTCATTCTAACAGTTTTTTGGTGGATTCCTTAGATTTATCTCTACATAATGTCACCTGCAAATAACATTGGTTTTACTTCTTCCAATATGGTTTTTTCTTGCCTAATTGCTCTGGCTAGGACTATCCATACTGTGTTGAAAAACATCCTGGTCTTGTTCCTGATCTTAGAGGAAAAGCTTTCAGCCTTTTACCATTAAATACAATTTTAACTGTAGGTTTGTCTTACGTGCCCTTTATTATATTGAGTTACATTTCTTCTACATAATTTTGATGAGTTTTAATAAAGTGTATGTTGAATTGTGTCAAACGCTTTTTCTGAATCTGTTAAGACATTTTTGTCCTTCATTTTGTTAGTGTGGTATATAACATTTATTTGTGGATATTGAACCGTCTTTGTATAAACCATCTTTGAATAAATCCCATTTGTGGTACGTGATCTTTTTAATATATTGTTGAATTCGGTTTGCTAAGTTTTATAGAGGATTTTTCCTTTTATGCTCATCATATTGGCTGGTAATTTTCTTTTTCATCCTTATTTGATTTTCCTATGAGGGTAATGCTGGCCTTTTAAAATGAGTTTGGAAGTGTTCCCTCTTTTTTTTGGAAGAATTTGAAAAGAATTGGTACTGATTATTTTTTCAGTGTTTTGTAGAATTCATCAGTGAACCACCTGGTCCTGGACTTTTGTTTGTTGGGAGGTTTATGATTACTAATTCAATTTCCTCACTAATAACTGCTCTATTCACATTTTCTATTTGATTAATAAGTTCTGGAAGGCTATTTGTTTCTAGAAGTTTGTCCATATCTATTACATTGTCCAATTTGCAGACAGATGATTGTTGATAGTAGTCTCTTACTTATTCCCATAGTATTATTTAACAGTGTCTCCTCACTTTATTTGAGCCCATTCCCTTCTTGGTGAATCCAGTGAATGGTTTATAAATTTCATCTTTTCAGACAGTCAGCTCTTCGTCTTACTGAACTTTTTTTTGGCTTTTTAATTTCTGTTTCCTTGATTTCCTCTTTGTTATTTCCTCCTACTCCTAAATTTGGGCTTTATTTGTCATTCTTCTACTTCTTTGAGGTAGGTGTTAGGTTGATTAAGAGTTTTGCTTTTTTCTGAGGTATTGGTTATTCATTGCTGGTGAATGTCAATCTTAGAACTGCTTTTATTACATCCCATAAATTTTGCATGTTCTACTTCCATTTTCATTTTTCTTAAGGTATCTTTTTTGTCTTTTGATTTCATTAACCTATTAGCTATTTATTAAGTAGAATGTAAATTTCCATCTATTTGTGAGTATTCTACTTTTCTTGTAAATTGATTTCTAGTTTCATACCCCTGTAGTCAAAAGAAATGCTGGATTCTTAAATTAATTAAGTCTTGTTTTTTTGGCATAACATATGACCCATCCCAGAGAATATTCCACATGCACTTGTAAGAATGTGTGTTCTGCTTTTGGATGGAATGTTCTGTGTATATCTTTTCATTTCATATAGTCTAATGCGTCATTTAAGACTAATGTCTCCATAGTAATTATTTTGTTTGGAATCTAGCTATTGACATGTGGTATTAAAAGTCTCCTTCTAGTCCTCCTGTTGTACTGCTGTTTCTCTTTTGGTCTCAATTTATGTGTTCAGGTGCTTTTATGATGATGGGTGCATAAATATTTACAAATGCATCCTCTTGTTTGACCCTTTTATTGTGTAATTTCCTTCTTTGTCTTTTATTACAGTCTCCATTTTAAAGTATTTTGTCTGATACCAGTATAGCTATCCCTGCTTTCTGTGGCTTCCATTTGCATTTGATATCTCTGTGCTTTCATCTTTAGTCTGTATGGATCTTTACATTTGAAGTGAGTCTCTTCTAGGCATGATATAGACAGGTCTTTCTTGTTTTGTTGTTGTTGTTGTTTTTTACATTCAGGCACCCTGTCTTTTCATTGGAGCAGATTCCATTTACATTCAAAATAATCAGTATGTATGTACATATTATTTTGTCAGTTGTTTTCTTGCTGTTTTGTAGTTCCTCCTTGTTCCTTATTTTCCTCCTCTTGCCCTTTGTGGTTTGTTGGAACATATGCTTAAATTTTTATCTTTTCTTGTATCTAATACAGGCTTACCTCATTTTATTGTGCTTGAAAGATACATTTTTGTGTTTTTTTTTTAATTGAAGGTTTATGGCAAACCTGCATCTAGCAGTTCTTTTGACACCATTTTTCCAACTACAGTTACTCTTGTAATATATCAAACTTTTATTATATTTTATTGGAATACATTTGACAATACAGTGTTATTAGTTTGGGGTACGTAGATTTTATGTCCAGTTTTACATTTACATATAGTTACATACATTAAGAAATACTCACTGCAGTAAAGAGTTACATCTATCACCAAAGTTATTACAGTATTATTGACTATATTTTCTGTGATGTACCTTTAATCCTTGTGGCTTATTTATAACTGTGAATCTGAACCACTTAATCCCCTATTTTGCCCACCCTCCTGCCACCTTCCCCTCTAGCAACCACCGTTTCTTTTCTTGGTTCATTTGTTTTGAAGTGAAATTGGATGGTATTTGTCTTTCTCTGACTTGTTTCAGTTAGCATAATACCCTCTTAGTTGGGTGCCATGTTGTAGATAGCAAGATTTCATTCTTTTTTAGGGAATGTTTCATTGTATGTATACTACATCTTTATTTCATCTATTAGTGGACATTTAGTTTGCATCCTTATGTTGGCAGTAGTAAGTAACACTTTGGTAAAATAAGGATGCATGTATTTGTATTTAGTTAAATATATATTTGTACATTTAGTGTTTTACAGGCTTTTTTGGGTAAAAACCCAGCAGTGTGATTATTGGATTATGTAGATTGCTATTTTTAATTTCTTAAGGAACCTCCATACTGTTTTGTCTGGTGGCTGCACCAGTTTACATTCCCACTGACAGTGCACCAGAGTTCCCTTTTCTCCACATTGTCACTGACACTTGGCTTTTTGATGCGAACCTTCCTTAGAGTTGTGAGGTGGTAATACCTCAGTTTTCATTTGCATTTCCCTAATGATTAATGATGGGGACCACATTTTTCATGTTTCTTGGCCATGTGTACTCTTCAGAAAGATATATATTCAGGTTCTCTGCCCATTTTTTTAATCGATTATTGGGGGCTTTTTGTATCTCAGATATGAACCCATTATTAGATCTATCATTTGCAGTTATCTCCTCCCATTTAGTAGGTTGCTTGTCATTTTGTTGGTTTCCTCGGCTGCACAAAAGCTTTTTAGTTTAATATTTTACCAAAAGTTTATTTTTGCTTTTGTTTTCCCTGCCCAAGGAGGCCTATCCAGAAAAATTTTGCCAAGGCCAGTGTATAAGAGATTGCTGCCTGTGTTGCTGAGTTTTTTGTTTTTGGTGGAGTGTTATGCTTTTAGCTCTCAACATTTATTTAGGCATTTAGTCCATTTTGAGTTGCTTTTTGTTTGATGTAGGGAAGTGGTTCATTGCATTTGTATGTTGCTGTCCAGTTTTCCCACCACCATTTATTGAAGAGACTCCACTGCAGTCTTGCCTTTTTTGTATGTTATTAATTGCGTGAGCAAGGGTTTATTTTGGGGTTCTCTGTTCCATTCCATTAATCTCTGGGTCAGTTTTTCTGCGTGTATCATACTGATTACTGTGACTTTGTAGTATATCTTGAAATCTGGGATTGTATGTACCTCCAGCTTTGCTGTTTCACAAGAATTGCTTCAGCTGTCTGGGATGTTTTTTATGATACAAACCTGAGTATTATTTACTCTAATTTTGTGGGAAATGCTGTTGGTATTTCAATAGGGATTGCATTTGTTTTAATTGTTCCATTTTAGAACTATCTAGTACTTTTCAGAGTACAGATCTTTCACCGCTAGTTAAATTTATTCACAGGTATTTTATACTTTTTGATACAATTGTAAAGGAGTTTGCTTAATTTCTCTTTCTGCTACTTTATTAGTAGTCTATAGCAGTGTAATAGACTTCTGTGCATTGTGTTTGTACTGAATTCATTGGTTCTCATTTTTTGTTGTTTTTAGGTTTTCTTTATTACCATGTCATCTGCAAATAGTGATAGTTTCATTTCTTCCTTACCAATGTGAATGCCTTTTATTTATTTTTCCTGTCTGCTGCAGCTAGAACTTCCAAGACTATGTTAAATAAAAGTAAGAGTAGGAATCCTTGTCTTGTTCCTGATGTTACAGGAAGAGCTTTCAGTGTTTCATCATGAGTATTAGGGTACAAGGGGGTAGGTCTTACATGGCCTGGCTCTAAACTCACTTTACTTACTGATAATTTTTATCGTGAACAGATGTTGTATTTTGTCAAATGGTTTTTCTGCTTCTGTATTAATTTGATCATAGGATTTTTACCTTTTATTTTGTTGATGTCATATACTACATTGATTTGTGAATACTCAAAGAGTTGCATCCCTGAAATAAGTCAACTTGAGGATAGTGAATGATCTTTTTAATATATTAAATTCACTTTGCTGTTTTGTGGAAGATTTTTGCATCTCTTCTTCAGGGATACTGGTCTTAATTTTTGTAATTATATTTTAATTGCTGCAATCTTATAAAACTAACAGATGAAGAGTTGCTGTTTACGGATAAGTGAAAGTCGTTACTTTATATGGAATCTATACCTGATGAAGATGCTGTCTGTGAAGGTAGAACAGTGCCTTCAACAGTGGCAGCAAAGGGTTTAAAGTATTACATAAAGCCTTGCTGCTGCTTTTTAATTAAGTTTGAGAGAATTGACTCCAATATTGAAATAACTTGTACTGTGGGTAAAGGTCTATCAAACAGCATCACATACTACAGAGAAATCTTATAAATAGAATAGTCAATTGATGTGGCAGACTTCGTGGTTGTATTCTTTAAAGAAATTGCCACAGCCACTCTAATCACCAGCCATGAACATCAGGGCAAGACCCTCCACCAGCAAGATTGCAACTAGCTGAAAGCTCAAATGATGGTTAGCATTTGGGGCAATAAATTAAGGTATGTACTTTTTTTTTTTTTTTTTTTTTTTTAGTAATGCTTTGCACACTTAATAGACTACAATATAGTATAAACATAGCTTTTATATGTACTAGAAAATCAGGAATTTCATGTGACTTGCTTTATTGCAAATATCTGTGACCTCCCTTGCAGTATATCAGAGGTAAGCCTCTATGTAGCTTTTGGTTTGTGGCTGTTGTGAGCCTTACATACACTAATGTAACAATTTAAAGTGGACTTTCATGAACAGTACAATTTAACTTTGAAGGCATTCTAAAGCTCTCCCTTCTTACTCTTATATCAACCCTATCACCACGTTTTGTTTTCTGTGTCACATTTTACTTCCTCTTAATTCTGTGCATCCCTTATTATTGCAGTTATGCTTACTTTTATAACTCTTGCATTACCCTTCATACTATTTAATATATTGCCTTTACTCTAATCTGTATCAGTAAAATTTTCACTCTCCTATTTTCTTGTTACTAATTAGCACCTTTTCTTCACAAGCTTTTAAAGAACTCCCTTTACCATTTCATATGACTAGTGGTGATGAATCCCTTTAGCCTTTGTTAGTCTGGAACACTCTTTCTCCTTCAATCCTGAATGATAATGGTGCAGAATACAATATTCTTAGTTGGAAGTTTTTTTTCTTTTTAGTTTCAGTTTTTTCTTCAGCACTTTGACTATATCATGCCAGTCCTATCAGGCCTGCAAAGTTTCCTCTGAAAAATATAAATATCTTATGGGGATTCTTTTGTACATAACAAGTAATTCTCTTGGTGCTTTTAAAATTCCTTGTCCTTGAATTTTAATTATAATGTGTTTTAGTGTGGATCTCTTTTGGTTCCCTGGATCTGGATGTTGGTTTCCTTCTCTAGGTGATGGCAGGTTGTAGCCCCCTTCTGTCCCTACACTGGGAGTGATGTTTTCTATAAGTTCGTTAAGCTTTTGGTGTTCTGTTTTGTTTTTTCCTCCCTTGCTCTGTTTGGGTGAAAGCCAGTACCCTATCTCTGAGTTCAGTGATACTTTCTTCTGCTTCATCTCTTCTGCTGTAAACCCCTCTAAGTGTATCCTTCAGTTTTATGACTTCTCTTTGGTACTTTTCTTTTTCACCTTCTCAGTGTGTTCATCCATTCTTTCACATTTGCTTAGCATCTTTATGGCCATACTTTGAACTCTTTATCAGGTAGATTACTTATCTCTGTTTCATTAAGCTCTTTTTCTGTGGTTTTACCTTTCATTGGTATATTCCTGTTGAATTTTTTTTAACTTTGTGTTAGTTTCTATGCCTTAGATCAAACAGCCACCTCTCCCAGTGTCGAAGTAGATGAACCTTTTCATCTAACTTTGCTCTATCTCCATTTGTTTCTCCAATTTTGTGATTGTTCCAACAGCCTCTTTTTAATAACTCCTCTTGGTAGTTGAGGGTGTGCCAAGACTTGTCACTGTCCCCTTGACTATCTCAGGCCTTAAATTCATGGTGATTAAAAGTTGCTGCCTGAGGGTTTGGTTTCCATAGTATGCAAATATGTACCACCTTATAGGACTGTAAGCAATCTGGGGTGGCCACCAGAGCCACATGATAGGGAGGTGTCCCTCAGACACAGTAGTAAAAACTGGGGCTCCAACTGAGTACATAAGTTGCTTTCTGGAATATAGCAGCAAGCTGCAATAAGAAGGAGCACAAAGGTGTTACTGCCCCCACCTACATGGCCTGAGAGCATTGCCATAGGCCTCTAAAAGAGGGCCTGATGGAAAGCCTGCCCTGCAGCAGGCTGAAGCTCCAGGGTAAGTAAATATGCTTATATTTCAGTCTGCTATCTGGAACAGGAAGAGTGAGAACACGAAAAATAGTACCTGCCCTCCGATGTCCCTGGTAAGGTTTATAGTTAATGCTTAGACCTGTGTTCAAGTGGAAGCCTGCCCCTCAGGCTGTAGCCATGATGTTAAACTTAGACCTCCGTCACTTGGAAGACTGAGCTGCTTGGATCTGTTGCCTCTTGCTGTCTTAAGACCTCTTTCTCCATTAGTTTCAGTCTTGTAGGACCTTACTGGGCCCCAGACCCAATGGACAGGTGTGCCCTGGCAGCAGTGGCAAAAACCAATGCCCAACAAAAGTATAACCTCCTTTTTGGAATATACCATCAAACTGGGGCAGGTCAGAGGGGGAGTAGAAAGACTCTTGCCATCAGCCATAGGCCCTAGAGCTTTCTTCTTAGGCCAAACCTCCTATACCAGCAGATAGTTGTTTTTCTTAGAAAAAATTCTTCTAAGAACAGCCTTCAGTTGTTACAGTCTCATGGGACTCAGGAATGTAAGTAAGCCCCATGTGTTCCAGAGCCACACAATTAAAGGGCATCCCTGGCCAGCAGCTGTAAACACTAAGTACAAGACACAGGTAAAAAGCTGCCTTCCAGGAGATACTGGTGCTCTGGAGTTCAGCAGAACACCACAAAGATGGCACCCACCAGCCTCCTCCAGGTGATGCATTAAGACTACCAAATGAATCTTTCACATGAAGTCTGCTTTTCAGAGGGCTCCTTCTGTATTGGCCCTGTGGCAGGTGAGTCCATGCAAGCTCTGTAAGAGCTGTTGGTCTGTTCACTGTAGCCCTTTGGGTAGTTGGTGCCCCATAGCCAGATATTTTAGAGGCTAACCTCAAGTGCAAGTCTTAAAAGTTGGTGTACCCTATTTGAGGTATGAACCCTTCTCCTCAAGGGAGAAATTCTGGATTTATAAATTCCCTTCTAATTGTGGGTTGTGTACCTAGAGATGGGTTTATGGCATGATTAGTTCTCGGACTCTCCTACTACTCTCTTTGGTATGGCCTTTTTCTTGTTTGATACGAAGCAGTGGCTCAGCTAGTCTTCTGGTCTTTTTGAGAGGAAACTGTTACATATATAGTTACAGCTTCATTGTGTCCCTGGGTTGAGGGGAGTTCAGGATCTTCCTACATTACCATCTGGTACTGTCCTCGCTTTAGAATATAGCCTTTAATATTCAGTTAATAATTCCCAATAAGTTTTTAAATATAGTGCAGTCTTTTTGGAGGACAGTGTAGCAGTTACTTAGAATGTGTTTACTCTTTGACCCTGAAATCCACATACTGATTATATAGATATAAAAACAAATGTTCAAAAGGGCACAAGGGCATACTATGGCAGTACTTTACTAAAAGTAAATGAGGGGAAAACAAATTGAATTAAAGAGTCAACAGAGACTTAAAAATTATACATACATGCCAAACCAATACTATATTCCAGATGAGAGAGCTAAAACTATATACTGGCATGGAAAGATCTCTAAGATAAATTGTTATGAAAAAAGAGCAAGATGCAAAATGTATGGTCCTATTAATTTAGATACAGATGAAAAAATACATATGTACACATGTATATAAAATGATTTTCTTTAAAGAGAATAGCAAATGCCTGGGTGTGGGTTACAGAAGGAAAAGCTGAAGGACCATGGTCCCTTTTTCTCCTACAAGCTTCTGTAGAGTCTGCATTCATTTTGAGAAAAAGGTGTTTTGCTTATGAATAATAGACTAATATAGGCAAGAGGGGGTTAACATGTAGATTTGCTTTCAGCTTTTTATTTGACATGTACATACTTAACCGATGGCTGTTTTATTTGTATCAATAATGAATTATTACTGTTTATAACTTTATTAAAATAGCTTCTTATGAGTACATTCCTCTCTGAGCTAATCTGCCTGAAATCTCTGAGTCTATGGGATGAAAGCAGTTATACTCTCCTCTCCTTTTATAGCCGAGGAACCTGAAATTCAGGTCAGTCTTTCGCCCAGGTTGCTGAGTATGAGCCAGAGCTGGGCTCTGAAAGCCTATGCTTATAATTAAAGGTTAATACTAGTCAACTAATATTTATAAGAAAGCTAACATGCAGAACTATGTCTGGCACATGGTATCTGATGATAAGTTGCCTCACAAATTTTCACCAAGGACCTGCAGTTTAAGAGGTACCTAGAAAAATGAGACTGTTCAAAACGGCCAAGACAGTGAAATAAAGCATAGAGGTACGGATACAAAAAGAGGATATTGCTTCAGCAGAACATGGCAGCCATCTTCAAAAAACTATAATGTTCTATGGAAATAGACCTAGATTTATCCTATTTGAATTTGAAGAGCTGAACAGGGAGGAAGGAACAGGGTCAGAGGGAGGAAAATTACAGAGAAAAAGATCTTTCTGAGGGAAACTAACATTAGACCTTTTTTAAAATGAGGTGGTCTTCCTCATGAGGGTAGTAAGCTTCCTATGGACTGGAAGATTCAGAGGCTAAATAGCTACTTACCTCAGATGCTATAGTAAAGATTAATGTAGAAGTTTGAATTACAGAAGCTCTAAGATTCCCTCTAAATTTTATAGCTTTTAGATTTTCTTAGAGTTATTTTTCATCTACCATTTATCATTTACATCTGCAGCAAATCAATAAACATGAAGTTAAGTTTTCTGATACTACAACTTACAACTACTATACATAATCTTACCCATGTTCCTCATAGCATACATATTCGCCTTCCATTCATCTGATGGCAAGAGTTTAAAGCATGCTGGTTTTGGTCACAGAGAAGTAGCTAATGTCCTTTAGTGAAACACCTGTTGCTTCCTTACCTATAGAACCGCCTCCCTGGTAAACCAAGGGGATCGATGAATGCCCTCTCCAGGAGCATCAGTTGGTCGTTCATGATTCTCACTGCAATGGGACTGGGAAAACAAGAAATAAGTAACTATAACCCTTACCATGGAACTGGATTTTAAAATAATACAGGATAAGGCATGGAAAAATGAATTTCTAAAATCAATAGCTTTTAAGAAAATGCAGATTAATGGTAATGCCTCATATGTAAACCATATATGACAACATAGGCATCTTTCTAATATTTACAGTAAGAAAGACCTATTGGTAGTGGTTCATTTGTTTTTCAAGATCACAGAAAGAATAGAAAGACATTTTTAATTCTTTCTAGGAGGAGAGCCCGGCCTCCTGCAGAGGCAGGTTGGGTGTGCTATCAAGTTCTTGATAAGCCATTTAGTGCCACCGAATAAACACTGAACAGCAAAAAATGAAGGGAAGTTGCTTCATTCTACAAGAAGGATGGGAGGTATTGCATGCCAGGACTCCCCTTTCACACTTGGAATCTGCCAGCTCTCTTTCTGGGGTGCTACATAAGTTCTCTGGCTTTCCTACAATCCAAGGAGCTTTTCATTATATTTCAAGCAAGTGGTTAAGTGAAATGCAACAATTGTATCAATAAAAACATTCTGCATTAGGACAGGGAATTATTGGGATCATAGTGAAATTCATACTGCAAATGCACTTAAGCCTGTGGAACTATGAATTCCCAGCTCTCCTCCTTGGCTTTTGTCGTGTGGATGAGTTTTTGTCTACTATTTAGAGTAAGGCTTCTCAAACTTCAGTGTGAATAAAAACCATTCTGGAGCATCTTATTAAAGTATGGAATTCGAATTGAGTGGGTCTTGGAAGGCGTTTTATACTCTCATTCTAACAGGCTCCTAGGTGATGCTGATGCTGCTGAATCACAGACCTCAAGAGCAGTGAGGTAGAGCCAAGTGTAAGTGTACATGACTCATTCTAGTAACCACATCTGTTTTCAGAATGATGGAGAGCTTGACATTTGAAACTCACTTATTAAGATTAACTTGTGTAAGTCTTCTGTGAAAATCCGAAGCAGCATCTGAGAAGTTCTTCACAGCAGAAAATAAAGAATCTTTTAAAAATACAAAAGTGGAAGGTCAGTTAGTAAGTGCTGCTTATTTCACATGTTCACTTTCCTGCTGTCCCCATTCCAGGGAGATAGGAGTGAATAGATAGGCAAACAGTGTTGCGCCTTCCTGCAGATCCATGGAGATTATCAGAAAATATTATAACAAAGAAACTGTATATATATATTTTATATAAAAGTATATAAAAATTTCATACATATATAAAATAGAAAATGACAATTGTTTCTTCAGGAAATAACTTCCAGGAGTCTAGGACATAAATAATTCTTTTAACTCCTAATTTACCAGAAATGCATCATTCATGTATGTACTCATTCAATACATACTATTGGTACATCTGTATGCTAGATACAAGATACAGCTATAGATAGTTATGTTTTTGCAATATTATAGACTAAAACAGTGTTAAGCCCTCTTTGTAAGGAGTGCATTTAAGATCTTGTTTAAAGTCTGCCTGTGACAAGCTGATGTATGTGGACACAGAAATAGGGTCAGGTGGTGGTTTTTTCCTGGTCAGGCTTTTCTCTAGTTTACAAAGATTCTAAGTAAAGTGAGAACGTTCTCAGTGTACTTTTTATTACAATTACCTATTTATTATTTTGTATCTTTTCTAAATTGAACATAAACAGAAATTATTGCTATCCTTTCATTAATCTGTAAAGCAGGGGAGACAATATTCATTTTACAGATAGAGTATTTACTGTTCCAGACACAAGCTGTTAGGTCACACAGCTAGTAAATAGTGCATTCAAAATAAAGAATACAAATCTTTCTTTGTCCTAGATTTCCTTTAAGCTCTAATTAGTATAGTTGTTTTTAAAACCATGTACGAAATAATAATAGGTACTATGGAAGGTACAGAAAAGTATTGAGGAAGGAATTTTAAATTTCCAGTGAACCACAGCAGTCCAGATGGATAAGAAGTAAATTGTGTCCCTGGTATTTAGTAATAGGGGTGAGTGATAACTTTGGCGTAAACAATTTTGGGAGACTAGTAGGAAGACAGTGCACTGTAATGGTAGAAGGAAGTAAGGAACTGGAGACCAGGAGTGCAGATTATATATCCATCCCATCCATCATTCCTTCATTAAAACATTTTTTGAGTGCCTGATTTTGCCTGGCACTTAATGGTGAATTTTGATTGGGAAAGGAGTAGGGCATGTTAGGTAGGAGATAGAAGATTATCAGTGTTTAATCCGGATGGAGTGTCACCAATGAGTTGGAGAGTTTGACAGTTGGGAGGCAGGGGGAAGGCTGGGTATTAAGAGATAGATTGGGCTACTTAACCTGTGTAAAGAGAGTCATTCCATTTTAAGTGTGTGCCCTCTCTTGGTTGGATACCAACTTGAATTGATAAAAAGTAATTCACTAAAAGAAAAATCAGAGCATCTAGGACAAGAACTGGGTCCTGGATAGCCAAAGAACCATGAATGTCCATCTTATGTCTGCAGTTAAATCTTTTTTTTTTTTTATTTGCCCCTTCATTACAGAGGTTCTCCAATTACTGATATAAACACAATTTCCTAAATTTTCTTTGCATCATCTTTCTCTAGAACTTAGTACCTACTGCTCATCATAACTTTGAAGGTGACAAATTTGGATGTAGTAATATTCAAAAGCCACTACTGACTACTCTGTACTTACTCTTTGTATTCCCGTAGTACTCTCTGTATACTCCTATCACAACTTGTCCCCGGCCTTTTGGTCTTCTCCCTCACGTGAAATTCTGTGCTCTTTGAGGGCAATGATTATTTTTCACACATCCTTCTATCTCCCAGGAATTAACACAGAACTTGTAGATGGTAGACACTGAATACAAATTTGATAATTTTGGTGTATACTAAGAACATGTACTCCCAGATTAAAAATGGTTAAAATAAAACCCTACTAGTAGATAACATTGTTTCTATGTATTAACCAGGTCAGTCACCCACAGCTGTCTTGGAAACACGTTATATTCTTTACTGTTTCATTCCTAAGGAAGCTGACATACACATAGGGGCCAAGTATCTTTCCCAGCATCATGCAGTGATTAAATATTAAAGCCAGGATTTGAATTGAGTAACCACTTTCAGACCCATTTCATCCCTGCTTTGTAAGGGGTACAGTATAAAATAGTAACCACAAAATGGCTACATAAATACGAAACAGTGATTAAAACCATGTAAAAGAAATCCTGCATATAGACAAATAATATGCAATAATAATGATACTTACATATGTAGTGGAATAGGTTTTCTCATCTCTGTATTGTAGTATTGTTCTTTTAACAGCAAAAATATTTTTAAAGGCAGCAACATCAGGAAAATATTTATAAACCAATGTCTGTAGCATTAACTTAGCAATATGAATTCATCCTATAGTATCAGATGAAATTACATTCTTTAAAAGTGCTTCGGTTTTTTCCCAGAGGTAAGAATTAAGTGATGCAGGTATATATTCTAGGATCAGAGTGTGCAGTGATGACAAGAGGAGACTGTCTTAAAGCTCTGACTTAAAGATTATAAAATACCCAGCCATTCTTACCAAATGATACTCCATGGTCTCTCAGTTGTTGGTCATGTTTCTTAGATAAATTGTAGATACTTGATGCATAGTTTTTCAAAGCTTTTGCATAGTCTTCAATATTGAAAGGAATGATTTCAGAGTCTGCAAGCTCATAAACCAGTGCTCCTCGTAACTGAGCCACAGAAAGCTGTTTTTTAAATGTGGGATCATAAAAATTCTCTACTAATTCAAACGTCTCATAAATCGTGTGGTATACCGGGTAGCTGCTGTATTTATCTGTTTTCTGGAAGGGGTGGGGGGGAAGGGGGAGGAAAAAACCAGGTACTAAATACAAACATTAAATATTCAAATTACAGGATTGATATAATAAAAATGATTGCAGGAAAAATACAATCCTGTGGCACCCTGAGTTTTATCACAATGAAGCAGAATAAACTTAGTATCTAACTAAAACACTATCATGTTTTACCAGTCTAAATTTCACTGTTGTTTTATAATTCATGTAATTTTATTCAAAATACTTCCTGAAAATTGTCTTTATTGTATTTCTGATAACTGAAATTAAGGAGTACATACTCAAACTGTATATTAGCACAGTTTAAAATTATCAATTGAAAACGAAAGGTTCTGGTTGGCTAAGATACATATGTTTAGGAATTTGATATTTAAGTACCTTGTCTCCTTTCCAAACTGTATAACTAAATGCTATTTATCCTTTATTACATAATTATGGTCTACCAGGATAAATTATTACATAGTGGTATTTTAAGTAAATATTTTTTGACTTAGGACTGCCTTTCCTAAATTTAGTTTTTGTCTATCTGCTACTTTGCTATAAGGTTAACATTTTTATTGCTTTTAGTATCACTACAAGGAATCCCCCATGCCAGTCTCTAATACTCTGCTTTTAATCTACAATGTCTTAAAAACTAGATAACTTTGTTCAGATTGATGCCAGAATAGGTCATCAGTGAATAAGCCTTGAAAAAGTTTAATGAGTATTAGTATACAGACTTGTGCATTTATTTTGGAACTGTTTTTGCTTTCTTCTCTGTTCTCAGTCATCTTCTGGGTAGTCCAGTTTGCAAGGGGTATGTATTCTAGAAAAGCAAGATGTTGGTGTACTGCAGTTATTTCAAAATTACTAAAATCTGTGACTAATCTGAGTTTACTGTTGGAACCTTCACCTTGATTTATTACATAATTTTTTTTAAGATTTTTAAAATTTATTTATTTGACAAAGATCACAAGCAGGCAGAGAGAGGAGGAGGGGAAGCAGGCTCCCTGCTGAGCAGAGAGCCCAATGTGGGGCTCAATCCCAGGACCCTGGGATCATGACCTGAGCCGAAGGCAGAGGCTTTAACCCACTGAGCCACCCAGGCACCCCAGTTTATTACATAATTTTTACATAATCAAGCAGACATATGGTATATGTTGGCATATCCTACGACTTGCACATCATCAGTATGTTTGAGTGACAGTGGTGTAAAGTAGTCAGTGCAGAACAGAAAAAAGATTCAACTGAAAAATGAAGAACTTGTTTTATTCCCTAGTCAGAAGCCCTGGGCTCAGATGACAGGCAGGAGTGGGTATGTGAAGAGGGGTTACTAACAATAAAGACTCTGTAACCAGTAAAGACTCTGGCATCCCCTGTAACCAAGACAGGTTCTTCACCTGCTTGTTTTCCTCAAGAAAAGATAAGAATGAGGCTTTCCAACAAAACCTACACCAGAAAAGATATGAACTACTTGGTTCTGATAACCAGCTAAGTATCTGGCATTACTTTGTTAACTATTGCTTCACTGAATAATCCTGCAGGGAAGATACACAGAATAACCCAAATTCCTAGTCCATCTACAAAGGGAATAAAGTCAGCCCTTATCCGTGGAATTTTTCCTGGGCCATGTGACCTACTGCCAAAAAACTAGACTTTTTAAAATTCCTAACAAGTTGGTTATGCTGTGTATCCAAAATAATACAATGGCTTACCCTATTCTTAGTGTAACGGGCTCTGCCTGAAGCAATTCCAAGTCTCTGGAAATAAGCTTCAAAATCACTTCCAGATCCCAGTTTGTTGATCCTAATGTAGAAAATAAATATACACAAATGGAGAAATAAATAAAAATTATGAAGTTAAATGGGACAGTGAACCAAGCAAGGAATTGCATAGTATATTTACAGGAATTAGGAAAAGTACTTTACTACAAAAATACTTTACTACATGGAGTTAAACAGTGCCACCAAAGACAGCAACCTAGGAACTATATAGAGTGTTTTTGTTTTGTTTTGTTTGTTTTTAAAGATTTTATTTGACAGTATACAAGCCAGGGGAGCAGTAAGCAGAGGGAGAGGGAGAAGCAGGCTCCCTACCAAGACAGTAGTCTCTAATATTGTCAGCATGTTATGGTATTTATTTAGAGGGAAAAGTAAGATTTCATCATTCCCAGAGAACTATAATCTAGGAAGAAAACTGCCATGAAGGACATCTCAGTGGCTCAGTCAGATGTCTGCCTTTGGCTCAGGTCATGATCCCTGGACCCTTGGATGGAGTTCCACATCCCATCAGGTCCCTGGCTCAGCAGGAGTCTGCTTCTCCCTCTGCCTCTCTTCCCACTTGCTTTCTCTCTCTCTCTCTCTCAAATAAAATCTTAAAAACAAAAACCAAAAACCCTGCCATATTAAAGTATATTTAAAATAAAGAGAAACAAAAAAATAAGATCATTAAGAATCTAAATGTGACTTATTTAGAAATTTAATTAAAATCGATTTCTTTGCATAAGTAAAGAAAACCACTATACACACGCACACACATATATATACTAACAGAAAAATTCTTAATGGTGAGTAAAGCAGAAAGTAAAATTACATTTGCATTAAGAATGTAACTATACACTCCCAAATTTAGACCCTGGATTTTTTTTTTTTTTTTTTTTAAGATTTTTGAGAGGGAGAGAGCACAGAGGGGCAGAGGGAGAATTAGACCTCTTGCTGAGTAAGGCACAGACATAGCTTTATCCCAGGACCCTGGGATCATGACCAGAGCCTAAGGTGGACACTTAACCAATAGAGCTGCCAGGCGACCCCAACCTTAGATGTTTTTCAGACCTTTTTTTCTACTCCAGTTAATTTTTTTTTTAAGCATGTGAAACTTTCATAGTGGAAACAGACTTTCACAACCCTTATTTAGAATATGGAATGAAGCTATACACTCTACCATCCTCTACTAGTTTTTAGAAATAGTACTGCAGGAGAAACAAAACAAACAAAAAAATCAAGAAAGCTGCTGTTGTATGAATATGAAGTAAAAAGATTAATACTTAAACAGTCTAAATTGATTACAGGTAAAGACAATCTGGTGGTTATAATGCCCCTTTAGAAGCAAATAATCCTGTTCTTGTACTTCATCATTATCATTTGCAGTTACATGATTTATTAACATATATAACATATTTGAAATTTAATTCAAGAATGCAAAATAGTACCTGATAATGTGGCAAAATAACTTTGACTAAAACTCTGCAAAACTAGACTCTCATAGATTCAAAGACAGCTATTCTGTCCAGTTAGCAAATCGAAGGCTACAAGCAGGATCCTATGGGATTCTCTTTAGTCAAACTGTTGACACATCTAAGAATTGCATGTTTGGAGAAACAAGGGGCAAAGGGGAATTCATAATTTATCCTATGGTAAGAAATACACAAGTAATTTACCTAGGAAAGTTTATATTTTCAGATGAAGGGTCCTTTTCTAACCAGCTTTCATAAAGAGATTTACTCTCAAAACCATCATCTGGGCTAGAGATCTGGAATGAAAAATCGAATACTGTGAATTAGACCCAGGAGCAACTAAATTTATGCCAATAATAAGACCATATGTTATCAGCTTTTAACTATATGGATACATGTCATGTTCTTTATGGAAAAACAAAAGCAAATGGCAAGGAAAAAAATCCAAATTCTTGTTTATTTTTGTTGGCTGCCTAATGGTAATTTTACCCTATACCTGGGATAAAATCTCCTTCTTTTGGTAAACTTTTTACTAGAGTTCCAGCAAATGTCATCACTATGATTTCTGGGAGCTTAGATCTCTTTTAGTAATAAGTTACTGGGCCAAACCAGATACAAGATTTACTTTAGTAAATTGCTTTTGTCCATGAAGACCTATAAAAAGAGGCCTCAGGGCAGGAGATGAGGCTGAAGACACTAAGTTTGAAGTTGGTTTTGTAGGGCAGGTGGGGTAAGGAGGTACTGCCATTTTAGAAAGTCACATTATATTTATTTTTGCAAAGTTGGAATTTGATGGGTTGTAAAAGCTCTGTATAAGCTCAGATTTCTATTTGGAAATTCTAAGATCTTCTGTAAATTGCATGAACCTTTTATACTATCCTCATTAAAAGTATAAACATACTTCTCATTCTTCACTTGAAGCAGGGCAATGTGTGGAAAAATTGCAGACTTGGAAGGCTAACATGTATTTTAAATCCATATTACCACACATACCCACCTGTAATTTGTCTGGTTATAGCTCTTTGTTAAAAAAAAAAAAAAAGTTGGGGGAGAGCATACCCTACTTATGCAGCCTGGAAGCCTTTTAACCTTTTGTGTATTGCTTCCCCCCTTGAAGCCCTAGTTTTCTCACCTTGTGGAAGTGGGAATAATGGTCCCCATCTTAATATCAACATCAGTTCTCTGGTATTTTCTCTGCCCTTATACAGAGTTGGTTGTTGCCTTATCACTGCACATGAAGCCCTAGCTTAAAAACAGTCCCAGCACTCCACAGTCATCCCTCTGCCTGCCAGCAGCACATTGCAGCTGCAGAGATGTTCTATTTCCAGCCAACTCATCGGGTTCTACTCTAATCAATTTCTACCAACTTGCAGTAGCTGAGAATCTGCTCCAACTCCCATATCCTGCTTAGATTGAATTCCCTGAAAAATCCTTTCATTTTCTGGAATCACCATCTCAATCTACCACTAACCAGAACGGTGTCCCTTCAGCCTGGTCTCCCGAGATCATACTTCTGTCTCTAATCAACACATCTTCATAGGGGCTGACCCTCCTTCATTATTTCAACACCTTGCCCCATTTCTTTTTTTTTTTTTTTTTTTTTTAAAGATTTTATTTATTTATTTGTCAGAGAGAGAGCAAGAGCGAGCACAGGCAGACAGAGTGGAAGGCAGAGTCAGAGGGAGAGGGAGAAGCAGGCTCCCTGCGGAGCAAGGAGCCCGATGTGGGACTCGATCCCAGGACGCTGGGATCATGACCTGAGCCGAAGGCAGCTGCTTAACCAACTGAGCCACCCAGGCGTCCCATCTTGCCCCATTTCTTTGATCAGTCAGCTGCCCTTCTCTCTAAGCTCTGCCCTGTCTACAACTCTTATCTTACTCTCATGTTACCACCATGATGTGACTATGCTAACACATACTAGCAGTTGGTAAAATTATAACGATCGGTTCACAGGAGAATACAAAAGTCTTTTTCTACTGGGTATCGGTATGGCCATAGATAAGCATCTGCCTCTTTACAAAGGTGCATAGACCTAAATTTCTCCTTATTGGCCCTAACATTCTTATGGTTGGTTTTTTGTTTGTTTTAAGAGAGAACACAAGCATGGGGGGAGGGGCAGAGGGAAAGAGAGCATCTCAAGCAGGCTCCATTCTCAACATGGAGCCTGACATTGCTCAATTTCACAACCCTGAAATGATGACCTGAGTCAAAATCAAGAGCCAGACGCTTAACAAGCCACCAAGGTACCCCTAAAATTATTCTTATCCTTGACATCAAAGGCAGGAGCCATCTCTCTAGGACAGCACAAAGCATAAATGCATATGCTGAAAGGGATTTTCTCAGGATTTTCCTTACAGCTTGCTTTTAAAGGAGATGTTTTTATGGGACATTTCCAATAAAAGGATCAAGAACACGAGCTATCCAATTTGTTGCCAGTTGGGATAATGAGAGGATTCCTTTGGGAAAAGGAGTTTTTAGAGACACTAATAGGAAAAAGAACAATAATAAGGGAAAGTAGGAAAATAGTACCTTCAGAAAAGTGACACATACTTCAAGGAAATATTTCTGTAATTCTACAATGAACTATTTAAATGAAGTACAGAGATGTTAAGGGAATAGGTTATATAACTTTTAGAGTACATTAGGGAGCTCAGAATACTTTTTTATCAATATTTACAAAATTCCTATATGATTATTATTTTTGTTTTGCTGTTAGAGTTGCTACAGCTTAATCTATACACTGACAGTGATCTTTCTAATGGGTAAATATGATAATGTATAACCTTGTTAAAGTTTTTTAATTTCTCCATCACCAGATGTCTGAACCTGGCCTGTTTGTCATGCCCCATTTCTTACCATCTCTCCACCAAAACCTTTCACTTATGTCACACTGAGCCACCCAGAGGTCAGGAAATACTTTTTTCCTATTTTCACATCTGCTTTAGGTATTGTGTTCTGTGCTGAGAATGCCTTCTCTCTCATATCCTTCCATTTTACAGCCCATGCACTAAATATTCTGTAAACCTCTTCTGATGCCTGCCCACCTACCCCAGGATTTCACATTTTCTATTCCATAATTGTTCTCCATTGCTTGTAGAATCCAATATTCTAGTGAAGTATAATTCCTCATTTATGAGTATATATCCTCTCTGGACTACTAAGTATTTGGATTCAGTAACCATGTCTTTTTATTATCTTTGCTGCTAAAATTCACTTTGTTGGGCCTGAACCCAAGGCTTTTTCCAGTTCAGCTCACTGTACTATCAGAATGCCTCTACCACATGACTCTGTATACCTACAACATGACAACAGTGCACACAATTATTAATAGCTACTATTAGAAGAGACTAGCAATACTATTCTTATAGATAGGTCATACAAATACTGTATTAAGGTCTCTTTCCAGTTTAAAAAGCACCACTAATTAAGAAAATAGGTATTATTCACTTACCCATTCATTAGAAAACAAGACAGATTTATTTACCTCTTTTGTCAGTTTATACACCAACTGGTGAAGAAGGGGTGTACAGTCAACTCTGAGAGTATAATTGCCTGGAAAAATAAAACACAGTGTGTTTTAATACTTCCAAATGAAATTCCAATAGAACTCTATTTCTAATTATAAAGAAGATACAGTAGACTTGAAATTGAAGGCATCATTCCCAAGGAATTAGAATAGAGTGGAGGGGCACCTGGGTGGCTCATTGGGTTAAAGCCTCTGCCTTCGGCTCAGGTCATGGTCTCAGGGTCCTGGGATTGAGCCCCACATTGGGCACTGTGCTCAGTAGGGAGCCTGCTTCCTCCTCTCTCCTTGTCTGCCTCTCTGACTACTTGTAATCTCTGTCTATCAAGTAAATAAAATCTTAATAGGGTGGAAATAGTTCTTCAGGAACAATAAAGTGTACACTTCAAACAGAGGAAGTTATAGGAGGGTTTTGGCTGCTGAGGCAGCAAGTCCCACCATAACCCCTCGCATCATTCTTAGGGTATTTCTTAGGGGGACTCTGGCAAATGAAGTGATAAGTCTATTCCCTTTTTACCTAATTCAACAGTATCAAGACATGAGACTAGAGCGTTTCAGTAATAAGTACGCTCTGACATTTATCTAGACCTCATGAAATGCAAGCCTGTTCCAAGGGAAGTCTGTACTTTGTGCTTGCTTCAAATTGTTGCAGTACATACAGGAAGTATTTCTGTGTGGAATATTCTGTAAAGTATTCTGAAATATTTTAGCCTAATTCTTTTAATATCTCCACAGGAAGACTGTAATTAATACTAGAGTTTTAAGTAGTAATTCAAGATAGGCAAATGGAAAATATACTAAAGAAATTAGGATCAGTAGCTTAGTTATTAATCATACATAGACTCATTTGAATCATGGTTTTCTCTGTGGTAAAGTGGAAAATTAAGGTATCAGTGAGAAATTTGACAGGAAGAAAATAATCTTTGTTTATAAGTTAGTTACAATTTGCACATTCAAAAGATGTTTAATAATCTAAAATAAAATATACCTTCTATAGATGAATCTGAGTTGATATAAGCAACACTTCTTTCCTGGAGTGTTTTTGCATTCTCCTACAGTTGAAGCAAAGTTGTTAGTTAATTCACAATATTTACAACTGTGGGAATGTAAAAAAAAATAAAATAAAATAACAACTTAGTATAAAAGTGGTCTACCAATATCTTTATGAATCAAACACCTATGCCTTTGAACATAATTTCTAAGAAAATGCAGAGAACTGGCTGATTAAGAACATTAATGCAGTTAAAATCGGTAGGAAAAATATTGCATAGCTGCTGTTCATAGCAATAGGAATTGTCACAGAAAAGTGTGGTTCCTTGATTTCTTGGATTAGAATATAGGGTGAGGCTCCCAGACTCTGGGCTCCACTGCAGACCTAATGAACAAGAATTTCTGAAAGTCCTAGAAATCTGTATTTTCTACAAGGTATCCCTGGAAACTCTTGCATACACTGAAGTTTGAGAGATATACTGAGACTGGATACCCAAGTAAAGTAAAAGTGAGGAAATGAGAATTTCCATTTATCTATTATTAAAAGAGGAAATAAAAGAGAGAAAGTAATTTGGAAAAAACTACAGGGAAAGAAGTAAAGACATTAGGACAGTCTCTCTACCTCTCTCCTGCTTCCCCTTGTTTTCACTCACTCTCACACACACAAAAGATAGAAAACACCGTCACACAGATGGGAATATGCTGAGAGAGCCTCTTACTTCTATCTGGCTTGCTACCTTAGGAACATGCTATAATAGGAGGTGGTCCGAGATAGAAGCACAGAAATACCCTGAACTCAGTTCCTAGACAACAAATCTACATCTACATATAGAGCAATTCCTCCTGAAGAATAATGAAAGCTGATTGAACAGCTTCTGCACAAGAAAGCATAGAGGGACCACATATAGAAGGGTAGGAACAGCAGAGACACAGTAACATTGGGAACAACTAACCACAATGTGACAACCTACAGCAGGGAGAGATATGACTGAGGGAACCTTTTGCAGACTTGCCCACCCTAGGTCACAGAAAAACAAAACAGAGTTCAAAGGGAAACTAGACTATTAAGTGAAGGACATTCATTTACTAACCCTAGAAGTCTGCCAAATGAGCTTAACTCCTGGAACTCTTTCCAGGATCAGAGGTACTTGGTCCCCTCACCCACACCAGGTCCAGCTGTTCCACCAAGGTGACCCAAGCACACACCTGGCCTGTGGGTCAACACCCAAGCCCTCCCACCAAAGCAGCCACAACGGGGAGCTCCCCAAAAACCCTGGCCTGAACCTGCTCCCTTTCAGCTGTCCTTCCAGGGGACCATGGTGCAAAGTGCTCTAGGAACCTCTGAACTACTCTTGCTTTAGCTCAAGCTGACCTGACAGGGTGCCTCTGTGCAAAGTGCCACAGCCAGCACCTATCCAGCACCAATCAGCTAGCCAAAGCCACTAAGCACACAGTCTACACAGGGGCATTGTTACATAAGGCCACTTCTTCAAGACTGAGATAGGTGCCTGTTCCACCTAATGTAGAAACAAAGACAAAGTCAAACAAAAGTCAGGAGACAGGGAAAGATGTTTCATACAAAGGAACAAGACCTCAGAAAAAGAACTAAATGAAGAAAAGCCATCTACCTAAGAAGGAATTCAAAGTAATGGGCATAATGGTGCTCACCAGACTTGAGAGAAGAGTGGATGAATTCATTAAGGACTTCAACAAAGAGAAAGTATAAAAAGGAACCCACCAGAACTGAAAATACAACTGAGAACCCTAGAGGGAATTCCACACAAGAGTAGAGGAAGCAGAAGAACAAATCAGTGAGCTGGAAGACAGAGTACTGGAAAGCAACCAAGCCGAACACCCAAAAGAAATAGTTTTTTTAAATGAGGACAAGTTAAGGGACCTCTGCAACAACACTAAAAATAGTAACTTTTGCATTATAGGGTTCCCAGAAGAAGAAAGAAGGGAGCAGAAAACTTACTTGAAGAAATAACAGAACTTCCCTAATTTGGAGAAGAAAACAGACATCCAGGAACTCCTAAAAAAAGATGAATCAAAGGAGGTCCACACCAAGACAGAATAGTTAAAATGGAAAACTTCTATAATCTTAAAAACACCAAGGAAAAAGCAAACAGTTACATACAAAGGAAACTCAATAAGGCTTTGAGCTGATTTTTCCTCAGAAATTTTGTAGGCCAGAAGGGAGGCCATAAATCTATTCAGTGTGCTAAAAGGGCACTGGGGGAACATAGCCATGAATACTCCACCCACCAAGTTTACCATTCAGAATTGAGGAAGAGATAGAGTTTCACAGATGAAAAACAGCTAATGAAATTCATCACCACTAAACTGGCCCTGTAAGTGTTAAGGGAATTCCTTAAGTAGAAAAGAAAAGGTCCAACTAGAAAAAAAGTATGAAAGGAAAAAATTTCACTGGTAAAAGCAAACATCTAGTAAAAGTAGTAGATAAATCACAAAGCTAATATGAAGGTTAAAAGAAAACTAATCAACTATATTTAGCATATTAGGCAATATGCAAAATATGGCATCATATAAATAAAATTTGTGTTTGGGGGGTAAAAGTTTAATGCTTTTGAATGTGTTCAAATCTAAGCAACCATCAACTTATATAGATTGCTGTATACATGGGAACTTTATGGTAACCCCAAATCCATAATACACAAAAAGAGAAAGAGACCTAAGTATAACACTAAAGAACACCATCAAACACAAAGGAAGAAGTCAGAAGAAGAACAAAGGAACAGAGAGAACTACAAAAAACACTAGAAAACAATTAACAAAATGGCAATGAGTAGTATCTATGAATGCTTACATTAACTATAATGGACCAAGTACTCCAGTCAAAAGACAGAGTAACTGAATGGATAAGTAAACAAAATCTGTGTGCAATCTAAGAGAGACACCTCAGATCAAAAGACACACAGACAAAAAGAGAAGGGAAAGGAAAAAGATACCCATGCAAATGGAAGCAAAAGAGAATTGGAGTACCAATACTTATATCAAACAAAATACACTTTAAAAGACAAAGACATTATAGAAGAATAAAGGGATCAATCCAACAAGAAGATATAATAATACTAAATAAGCACCTTACATATAAAGCTAATGTTAACAGACATTAAAAGTTAGAAACCAATAGTTATACTCCAAAGGATTTTAAAAGCCCACATCTAGCAATAGATAGATTTTTGGGTCTGGATAATCTATTATTAAAAAGTGGTTTTGAATAAGTCATTAGACCAAATGGCTTTAACAGTTATATACAGAATATTCCACCCCAAAACAGCAGAACACACATTTCTCTAAAACTGCACAAGAAACTTTCTCCAAATTTGATCTCGGGATATGTGCACAAAACAAATTTCAGTAAGTTTAAGACCAAAATTATCTTAAGCATCTTTTCTAACCCAATGGTATAAGATTAGAAATAAATGACAAAGACCTGGCAAAAACACTAATATGTTGAGGTTACAACAATATGCTATCATACACCCAGTAAGTAAATGAAAGAATCAAAGAGGAAATAAAAAAAAATACGTGGAGACAAATGAAAATGGAAACAATAATTCAATTCTTTGGGGCACAGCAAAAGCAGTTCTAAAAAGAAAGTTTTATAGAAATACATTATGGTCTACACTTTAATAAATAAGAAAAATCTCAAACAATTTAACCTTATACCTACAGGAACTAGATAAAGAATAAAGCCCAAAATTAGTGAAAGGAGAGAAGAAATAATAAAGATCAAAGCAGAAATAAATAAAATGGAAACTTAGAGAAAATACCTATGAAACTGAGAGCAGGTTGTTCAAAAAGATAAACAGCATTGATAAAATATTAGACTCATCAAGAAAAGAGGACTCAGGTAAAAATTAGGGGAAAAAAGTTAAAACTAACACCTCAGGAATACAAATGATTTTAAAATACTATAAAAAAATTATACACCAACAAACTGGACGGTCTAGAAGAAACATAAGATTATAGAAACAGGGGCGCCTGGGTGGCTCAGTGGGTTAAGCCGCTGCCTTCAGCTCAGGGCATGATCTCGGGGTCCTGGGATCGAGTCCCGCATCGGGCTCTCTGCTCAGCAGGGAGCCTGCTTCCTCCTCTCTCTCTCTGCCTGCCTCTCTGCCTACTTGTAATCTCTCCATGTCAAATAAATAAATAAATCTTTAAAAAAAAAAAAAAAAAAAAAAAAAAAAGATTATAGAAACATACAATCTTCCAAAACTGAATCAGGAAGAAATAGAAAATCTAAGTGGACCAATTACTTGTAACAAAATTGAATCCATAATCAAAAAACTCCCAACAAACAAAAGTCCAGGCCCAGTGGCTTCACAGATGACTTTTACCAAATATTTATGAAGAGTTAATACCTCTCTTTCTCAAACTATTCCAAAACACAGAAGAGGAAATAAAGCTTCCAATTCATTCTATAAAGCGAGCATTACCCCAATAGGCTAATATCCCTGATGAACACAGACTCAGAAATTCCCAACAAAATATTATGAAACCCAATTCAACAATACATTAGGATGAATTATCATGATCAAGTGGGATATTTGTTGAACAAACCAAAGCTAACACAGAGAACTGGTGGTTGCCAGAAGGGAGGGCAGTGGAAAGATGGGCAAAATAAGTGTAGACATTAATAAGTGCAAACTTTCAGTAATAAGTCACGAAGATGCAAAGTACAGCATAGTCAATAAAAGAACTTTATATGATGATAGATGGTAACTACACATATTATGGTAGCTGCATAATGTATAAGATTGTCAACCCACAATTTGTACATTAATACAACATTGTCAACTATACTTAAATTTAAGAAAAAATATATTACAATAAAAAAAAATTAAAGCTGTGAGTGGTTACGGGCACAAATGAGGACTGTTTCCCCATCTACACTTGCCCGCAATGGCTGGATGGCAGTTGCCTGTATTATAGATACAAAGTCAGAGTTTCCATTGCAACACATTTTTAGTAGAAATAAAGAAGATTCCTTAACTATATTTAAAGAAAGTATGCTGTTGAATATTGGAAAGTGTTGAAACTGTCCCTAATCCACATTTATTAAATTACTGCAAAGTATGTTTATTACTTTATATCTTAGATTGTACTTTAAGCTGCTAAATTTAGAGAAACGGGGACATCTATTTATATATTCATGCACTCAAAAGAATTTGCTTTTCTAAAAGGAAATTTGATTTCTCTAAATAGTCTACTTCTAAAATGCATATTCATAATTACCGATGTGATGATAAAACTTTGCAATGTCAACTGAATATAAGGATAAGTGACAGGAGACAAGAAACTGTTTGATTTTACTTCCATACTTATTTCATTCACATTATCATTTAAAGAGGAAATGAGTCAGGAGGAAATTATTTTAAAAACTAGATAACAAGAAGTGTATGACATGCTTTAAAACAATGCTATAAAATCTCAGCTCATAAAAGATAAATTCATGGTGCTGGGGGACTATGTGCTTATATAGTGCACATGTCTTTACAAAATGCATTTCCTTACCTTGTACATTAAAGAACTTAGTTACTCGATAGGAAGGCTAAGGGAAGAAGATGAAAGAAGGGGGCATAGGAGAGACACTTAAAGATAAAGCATTAGGAGGCAGTGTAACATAAAAATCAATCATACCTTTAGAAAAAATAAATATCTAAAATTATAAAGACAATTTACTAAAGTAATTCCATTTACAAAATTATCTTCTACTCAACAATCAAGCATAATCTTTTGTAGAATGGTGAAATATAGCTATGGTTGCAATTTATATGGAATCTACAAGTGTAAAATTACAACCCAAGTACAGTCACCTTAGTTCTCTTAAGCAAGAATATCATAGGTTTTTCCTAAGTAGAACTCCAAGAAAACTTAAAAACTTGAAAATTAACTCCAAGGATCTGTATCCATTTTACATAGGTCAGTCCTCTCGTCAGAAAAGCTTGCTAGTTTTGTTTATTCTCTGAGCTTACAAATTTTACTTATTCACAAAACAAATGCAAATGGAAACCAAAATGCTTTGACAAGAATAAATTTGGTTTTGGCCCAGTAATTTAGAGGTTATTCTGCTTTGCCAAACTAATGTGAAAATAAAAGCAAACTATTTCTCAAATGGGATCTGTGCTTATCCTGAGATACATGTATTTGTTTCCCTGCTGACCAAGAAAATAACAAAAGCCTGTAGTCATATTTACCTCAGCCCATTCTGTGGACCCCAGCAGCCCAAACTCTTCTGCATCCCAGCTGGCAAAAATGATAGTTCTTCTCGGTCTCCAGCCTGCAATCATTGTTAACATGCATTAATTAGGTACACCTATCTAAAAACAGAGGACAGTTAAGTGAGTCACTTTTTGTCATCACCAACCAAAGAAACATCATTTACCTCCGCTCATGAGTTTTCCGAAACTCTGGACAATTTCTTGCAAAACAGCAGCTCCACTGGTTGGGTCAATAGCTCCAAACACCCAGGAGTCCCGATGACCTCCTAGAATAACATACCTGTCTGGAAAATAATGTGTTCAGAAGAACTACAATTTTTCAATATATTACAAATAGTTGTGATTTAGGTTTGTTTTTTTTTTTAAGATTTTATTTATTTATTTGTTTACTTGAGAGAGAGACACGGAGAGAGCAAGCATGAGAGGGAGAAGGTCAGAGGAAGAAACAGACCCCCTGCTAGGCAAGGAGCTGGATGCAGACTCTATCCCAGAATTCCAGGATCCTGACCTGAGCTGAACGCAGTCACTCAACCAATTGAGTCACCCAGGCGCCAGCGATTTAAGTTTTTAACTTAAACTTCCTTTTGGTTGAGTTTCCTCCATAGGAAAAAAAATCAACACTATAAGATAGGGGTTTCTTTTAGCATTGTACAATCTTTTTTTTCAAATGTAGCTGTTTCACATCAGAGAAAAAAATCAATTATTGACTGAAGTTTATTTTCTCTTACTCTTGTAATCTTTGTAAAAATGAAGTGTTTAAAAATATTCAGACTCACCAGGTTCCACAGATCCTCTGATCGTTCCAATTACATTGTAAATCCTTGTAATTTTATTGGTGTTATGAACATGCATTCTAACCTTCCTAGGATTTCAAAGGGAATAAATTACTTTATATAAATTATTACATCTAACAGTTTTGTTCCACCATTTTATTATGAAAAATCTCAAAATTACAGATAATTATATAATAGGACAATGAATTCCCATATATCCACAAACTAATTCAATAATCATTAACACTTGTTATGTGCAATGTGTAAATGGCTAATGCATTTTACTCTTAAGTACTTATGCATGCTTAAAGTCAGATTTTAAAAACTGACATATTTTTATTATTCCTCCCTCATAGCTATATTGTTGATATTTAAAGTCCAAAATACTCTTATTCAAAATGTTTTGGGTATTCATTCTAAAATTTTTAAAAACACTGTATACAAAGTGCAAAAATAAGGAAGGCAGCCAGTTATGTCTTAAGGGAAAGATAAGCATTTTTAAATTGTGTCTTTGTATTTACCTTAATGCCTGCTGGTGCAAGATTGTTGAAGCAGAATGTCAGTAATTGTTAAGTAAATAGCTGGCTGAGTACTGCCAAAAAGCAATGGGAAATTTGGGAAGGAAATGGGAATTTGGGAAAGCACCTCCTAAAATGTACCGAACAACTATATAATGAAACTTTCTATCCATCCATCACTGTTGATTCTGATTTGGGCCAGCCTTTTAAATACCCATGAAATACAATTAACCAAATTAAAGGAAAAATATAGTCAGGCTAAAATAGAAAAAAAAAAAAAGTCATTCACATTCTATGAATACAAAATGACATGGGAAAATACTGTCTTATTTTCACAAGGAAACAAAACGAATCTTTATCTATGTGGGAGGCGGGCGGTGGAAGAGAGGACTCCCAGCAGTTTCTAATTTGTGGTTATTTATGAGTGGAAGAACTAAGAGGTGGTCAGAACCTGTACTGATTTTTCCCCTCTACAAGCATATTGTGCTTCTGAATGCATATTTAAATCGTGTGATATTCAATAAAGTGCCTTTGGAGAAAAACTAATGGTATTTTTTATATTTTAAGACATTAAGGATTTATTTTGCTGAGAGATAAAAATTAATAGCAAAGAAGCAAAAAGATTTCTAGCATATTTCTAAAAATAAGCCTAAGATTTATCAGTAAGAAACCCTGAATCATTGATATTATGTCATTAAATGAATAAAAGAAGAATATTACAAACAAGGAATGAAGAAAAAAATCTATTTTAATCAAAACCTGAAAATAAACATAGATTATCTGTTCAGATCCTCAGAGGAGCTCAACCACATATGCAATACTTCTGTCTTTCTAGTTTCTAGAATTAATGACTCAAAAAGTTTTTAACAAAGGATCTGTTGGTCCTGTTATCACTTCAAACTCATCATGTTCCAAACAACATGAACTCTATAATGTAAGCTCCACAGGGAAGGAACTTTGTCTGTTTTGTTCACTGCTGAATTCCCAGTATGCAGAATAGTGCCTGGGTTACAGTAAATACTCAATAAATATTTGTAAAATGAATGAATACACTCCAGTTAGGAAAAAGTGAGAAAGGCCTTAGCTCATCTATCAGTTACCTCTGCCTATCACTGTCTTTGACTAGACTATTTCACAACTCCATAGAGATCAAGATTAACTTGTGGAAATTCCACATCCACTGAAATCTGTCTAGTGAATAATGGATTCCTTCAAGGTAGAAGAAGCTAGTTTTCTGCTATTAAGTACTTCCATTTCAGCATTCTTGATGTGCTGATATTTTTGGTATCATCATTGAATTCTCCTTTGAACAAATTTGAATTCCTTTGTGGTTCCCTTACTATTTAATGAATTAAATGAAATTTTTGACACATGTTCATTTTATATTTGTAGGAAAAACATGGTTTTACTTAAAAATATTACCATTTGTTCCATTTTTTGAAGTCCCACTGAGATGTACAATGGATTCACCTTGTAGAACCAGGTATGGGTAGCTTAAACCCAGACATGTCTTCTTTTGGCTCTGAGGTTAAACCAAAGCAGTGACAGAATTTTCACTCTGCTGACTCTGTATCTCTTTTTAATTAGGAAGTGTTTAATGTCAACACCAATACAGTTAACATACAGTGTTGTATTAGTTTTAGGTGTACAATATAGTGATTCACAAGTTCTATACTTTACTCAGTGTTTATCATGGTAGGTATACTCTTATTCTCCCCACCACCTATTACACCCATCCCCTCCACCTGCCTTCCCTCTAGTAGTCATCAGTTTGTTCTCTGTTATTAAGAGTCTATTTCTTGGGCGCCTGGGTGGCTCAGTGGGTTAAGCCGCTGCCTTCGGCTCAGGTCATGATCTCAGGGTCCTGGGATCGAGTCCCACATCGGGCTCTCTGCTCAGCAGGGAGCCTGTTTCCCTCTCTCTCTCTCTGCCTGCCTCTCCATCTACTTGTGATTTCTCTCTGTCAAATAAATAAATAAAATCTTTAAAAAAAATAAAAATAAAAAAAAATAAAAATAAAAATAAAAAAAAGAGTCTATTTCTTGGTTTGTCTCTCTTTCTGTGGACTTCTAACTTTATACTATCTTTCCTACTGATTTTATGTTTTGTATTTCTAGTTTGCTTATGGCAGGTGAATTATTCCCTATTGGTGGGAGCAATGGTTAGGAATTTGGTTTTATGTCTTGTCACTTGGTAATCTCTGTAAATGGATTAATTATCAAGAGCTCTTCTGGGTGAGAAATGATAATCTGGACAGTTCATCTGGGTGAAAAATGACAGAATCTCTATAAATGGGTTAATAGATTATTAAAAGCTCTTTTTGGTGAACAAGAGATTTTTATTTGTGTATTTGTCCATTTTGAGCTCAAATCAATTAGGAATTTTGTGCCCATGGTGAAGGAGAACATTTTGATATCTAGACCAAGGTCTAGATATGTATGTTTCTGAATTTACTCCTGAACTGAAATTACAGAACTGAAGCCATATGTTTTCTCTGTTCTCTGTGTCATTATGTTTCATTTCTAAATCAGAAAGGCCTTTATCTTTCACTCTGTATGTTAGGTTTTCTTGCTACTGTATATAAAAAACTTCTATATTAAAGTAACTCTTTGTTCTCAGTTAGAGATAAATAAGCACTTACAGTATTTCTAAAATTCCTTTAAAATAAAAGGAGTTAACTCCTAATATTTTAAAAGTGCTGAAAAAACATTCTTAACTTAAAAAATTAGTATGAATCCAAGTTTGCATGGCTAATGTAAAGTTACAGCAAACAAGACTGATCCACTGATTTGGGCTTAATCAAAAGACTTAACCAAAACACTGATTTATCAGTGTTAAATTTCCCTTTCTCCCACAGGCAAATCAAACTACTTAAAGTTCTAAATCTTGCCAAGTTGATCTCTACACAAGTTGATCTCTCCAGCTAGCATTTCCTGCCTGCCTTGATCTAGTGGGAAACTTACAAGCTCAATGAATAAATATTCTGGGATCACTCCTCTCCAACAGGGCCAATGCTAACGCATTGAGTTTTACAACAGTTCCGTGTTTACCTATTTTAACTCACTGCACAGCAAGTGATCAATCAACATGAGCTCCTTTCTCTCTTCTCTTTTACTCCTTCCCTTAAGGTAACTTTCAAAATGTTATACATTTAAAATACTGGGTTATCCGAAACATTGTTTTAAAATTTTGGATGAAAAAGGCAGTTAAAATGTTAAATCTGAACTCAAATGTAGTCATGTTTAAGACTTTATAATACAAATGTTGTGATCTCTCTATTAGAAGAAGAATTCAGGACATCATTCTATAAGTACTTCTTAAGTGATATAAAATGATCAATTGTTCGTTATGAAAAATGAGAAAAAGACAAGCAAAATATACCTGAAAGAAGTTACCTTGACATTTTTCCATTAAACGTAGAAAACTATTCCAGTCTATTAAAGTAATATAAAATTACCTGAAGGAATCATGCCCTGCAAAGCCAGGCCCAATGTTATAATCCACATTAAGACTTCCCTTCCAGCTGTCATCGGGTACAGCAATTCCTCCCATGTGGCTGTTGAGAGAAAATAAAAGTAACAGAAAAAGGCTGAGCATCATAATTTCTTAGAAGAAATCATGGAGGCTGATAATGTGATATTTCATTCATACATTTAACAAATATTTATTGAGCCAAGTACTATTAATATTCCCTTTTTTTGTGGAACTTACATGTTATCAAGAGAGCGAAAATTGAAAGATATGAAGTACTTAATATGTTTATGGTAAGAGGGCTTAGAAAAAAAGAATAGGGAGTGGAAATGAGAAGCATCAGCCTCCTTATTTTTGACTTTATGTAGGGAAGTGTTAGATCTAAGAAATAGTGAAAATAGGAAATTCATGACTATGTAAAGGAGAAGAAATTAATTTCTAGGGAAGCTGGTGATTGATTACCTAGCAATTATTAAATTTTATTGGTACAGACATCTAAAAAACAAAAGTTGGAAATTTGTGAAAGAATATCAGTGACAGGGTGCCTGGGTGGCTCAGTGGATTGGGCCGCTGCCTTCAGCTCAGGTCATGATCTCAGTGTCCTGGGATCGAGCCCTGCGTCGGGCTCTTTGCTCAGCGGGGAGCCTGCTTCTCTCTCTCTCTGCCCGACTCTCTGCCTACTTGTGATCTCTCTCTCTGTCAAATAAATAAATAAAATCTTAAAAAAAAAAAAAATCAATGACAGACTGCAACATTAGCAAACATTAGTTAAATGTTTACTATACTCTAGATACTTTACACACTTGCATTGGTCTCATTTCCTCCTCATAATTACCCTATCAGGGAGAAACAATTACTGTGCTCATTCACAGATAAGCAAATTGAACCAGAGAAAGATTAAGTAATTGGTCCAAGTTCACACATCTAATAAGTAGTGGGCCCTGTAATATTTTTAAAATACAAGTCAAGTACAAACATCAAATGAATATCAAAGAAAATCCAACTATTTAAAAAATCTCCAGTCAGTATTTTTATCTTGGACACAGTTTTGCACTTGATACTTTCTTTTGTAAGAGACTAATGGTTTCTTGCCATTTCTTGGTGTACTCTGTTATTCCTACTTCAGGAAGTATTTTCCTACTTTGTTTCCTTAATTTTTAAAAAATGTTTTTTGGGGGCCTGGGTGGCTCAGTGGGTTAAGCCGCTGCCTTCGGCTCAGGTCATGATCTCAGGATCCTGGGATCGAGTCCCACATCGGGCTCTTTGCTCAGCAGGGAGCCTGCTTCCTCCTCTCTCTCTCTCTGCCTGCCTCTCTGTCTACTTGTGATCTCTCTCTGTCAAATAAATAAATAAAATCTTTAAAAAATAGTAATAATAAAATAAAAAATAAATAAAAAATGTTTTTGAGGTATAAGTGACATATAACATCGGTTTCAGGTATACAACCAGACTTTACTTTTAACATAATTAGATTACATTGGTTTTAGACAAGAAAATAGACACATTAGTATAAAACATCTTAAATATCATATCCAATTAGAAAATCATACCGTAGTAATATTTCTGCATCATTATACCCAATAGGATGCACAGGGATCTTGGGAATTCCCACTCCTTCTTTGACATCAAGTCTAAAGGTGTACTCTGCAGAAATTGTATAAAATGAAAACATCTGAAAAATCTGGGCAAGGGGTATAAAGAAATGTCTTTTATTACTATATTTACTACATGGTTAAAATTATATCAGATTTACTACATGTTTGAAATTATATCAAAATTTAAAATTCCCCCAAACCCACTGATTGTTTTATCTAATATGACCTATTTAATTCAACAGTAAGAAATTAAATCATTCAAATTTTAATGTAAAATCAACTGTGGGGATTATAAATTTCCAAATTTGTTTTGACATGGCATGTAAATCTCTTGAATTTTACAAGAATATTTTATTTCTTCAGGGATCTCTTGAATCCTTAGGGAAGCTTCAGTTAACTAGTTGCCCAATTATGTCCAATTATGTCCCAAATTTTGAAACTAGGTATAACTGAAAAAAAAAAAAAAGGAATTTATGAGATCTTGGGAATAATAAAGATCTTATTCAAATGGTAATACAACATTCTCTTTAAAGGAAGACTAAAAAGTACTGTCAGAATTACAACCTCATTGGGACTTTGGCTTTCAGCCAAAATAGTTGTATAGCACTAAAACACCTAGCTTAGAAACAAAGAAAGATTCCAATCAAATGACAGCAAGGTTCCAGAAATGAAGCAGAAATAAGCAGGGAAAGAACATAATAAGGGAAAGAACATAATAAAGATCAGAGCAGAAATATAAGAAATAGGAAACAGAAAAATGGTAGCAATTATGAATAAAATCCAAGCAGATTCTTTGAGAAGATCAATAAAACTCATAAATCTTCAGCAAGACAGTTTAGGGGAAGGAAGGAAGGGAGGGAGGGAGAAAAGTTGCCATGACCAGGAATAAAGAAGAGAATCTCATTCTCGTGCCTGCAAATGCACGTGTGTATGCACACACACCCGCACACACAGCAAGAGAATATTATGAACAAGTCTATCAAGTTTAACTTGGATGAAATGGACTAAATATGTTGAAGACATAAACTACTGAAGTTCGCTCAACAATAAATGGGCAACCTAAATAGCCACATACCTGTTTTAAAATGGAATTTGTAGTTAAAAACATGCCTACAAACAAAATTGCAGGCCAAGATTTTCTAGGGAATTCTACCAAATGTTTATAGGCCAAAATCTCTCGAAACTCTTACAAAACAATGAAGATGAAATAGTTTCCAACTCAGCGCATAAGGCCAACATTACTCTGATACCAAAATAAGACCAACATGTACAAGAAAATCAATCTACAGGCCAATATCCTTCATGAATAAAAGGAGATAAGCTTAACAAAATTTTAAACTCAATATACCAAAGCACGTGAAAGGATAGTTCATTGTGACCAAGTAGAGTTTATCCTAGGTTGGGAGGGTTGGGTTAATGTCCAAAATCTATTCGTATAATTTAATGAAAGTAACATAACAACTTACTATCATCTCAAGACTCAGTAAAAGCATTTGACAAAATTCATTATACAGTCCTAGATAAATGTGCTAAAACAAAAGCTCTTAGTCCATTCGAAGTAAACTCCCCCAATCTGACAAAAAGAATCTAAAATAAAACCTATAGCCGAAGACTGGATTTTTTCTTCTTGAGGCAGGAACAAGGTCAGGACATCTCTGCTAACACCTTTTTCCAGGAATGTACAAGACATACTAGCCAGTATACCAAGGCAAACACATTTTAAAAAGTAAAAGGCCTCCAGACTGGGAAAAAAAAAACATACTTGCAGAAAACATGGTCGTCTATGTAAAAACTGATGGTATCTATAGAAACCTACTAGAACTATTTAGTAAGTTCAGCAAGTTTGCAGGATACAAGATTGATGTATTTCTTCTACAAATTATTTCTACTTACTAGCACTGAACATAGGGAAATAGAAATTTCAAATATATTATTAAAAAGCATACAAGTAGAAAACACATATGGGTAAATGAGAAAGATGTGCACAGTCCATACAGTGAAACTGCAAACAGGCAGAGATAAAGAGTATCTAAGTAAACAGAATCGTGCCACGTGCACAGATCAAAATATTATTTTTTTAAGATGTCGGTTCTCCCCAAATTGACGTACAGATTTAATTCAGTCTCAATCAAATTCCCAGAAAACTTTTCAGTGGAAATTAATAAACTGGTTCTAAAATTCACATGGAAAGGACCTAGAATAGCCCCCAAAACTTTGAAAAAAATGTAACTTGGAGGTTTAGCATACCTATTAGAATGTAAAATGAAACTGACCAAACTAAAGGTAGCAAGGATACAGCAAGTGCAACACTCCCGCACTGCTGCTAGAATGTAAAATGGTACAACCACTTGGGAAAACAATTTGAAAATCCCTCTGAAATTTAAATACGCATCTCTCATATTATCCTGTCATTCAAATTTCTATATATTTACCCAGAAGAAATAAAAGCATATGTAAATATGAAGGCTTGTATACAACTGTTATAGAGGTTTATATATGAGTCCCCAAACTAAAAAAACGATCCAAATGTCCATCAACAAGTAAATAAACAAACTGCAGTGTCTCCATTCAAGGAAATACTTGGCATAAAAAGGAATCAACTACTGACACAGACAGCAACATGGATGGATCTCAAAACAATTAAACCGACAGAATGTAGATCAGTAGTTGCCTAGGGACGGGCAGGAAGTGGGTAGGAAGGGTTTGGAGGAAAGCATTAGAGAGAGTGAAAACTTTTGGGTAATGGATAGGTTCATTATCTTAATTGTGAAGGCAGTTACACAGACGTTTTAACATGTGAAATGTGAAAAGTTTTGACAACACCCCAAAACTGACAGGTATTCAAAAAAATAATAATAATACAAATGTATGATAGCTAGAGAAGGATAGTATCACCAAGCAATTCAGAAAACCAAAGTTCTAGTTTGGTAAAAATAGTATTTGGGTATGGGGGTCTGTGTTTCTGTACCTCTGCTAAAAGTAGAGAGAAATTCAACTGACGCTTCCCCCTCCATGTGCACACCTCATGAAAATGTGAAACAAAAGTAATACATGGGAAATGTTTTTTTAATTCTTAGCTATAGTAATCCAAAATATTGTAACTGTATGCAGTTTGAAGGTTATTCAATAGATGTTCACTTTTAGGTCTTCACTAAGGGCAAGTAGTATTTTTGCAAAAATGGGTGAACCAGGGCAGGCCCATTCATGCTTACCTTTAGCCGGATAGCCTGGAGTGAGTGGGTCACCAGCACCATTCAAATTTAACACATTCCCTCTCTGCACTGCAGTTCCAGGAAGGTTCCATCCTTTAGGATAAGGCTGTACTGCAGGGGCAAAGTAGTCCGCTGGATCTGAGTACAAGATGATTCCTATGGCTCCTGCTAACATGGCATTTTTAACCTGCAGGGGCAATGTGCAATCCATAATGGAGAACTGGCAGATGATTAATTCGTCTAAGAGAAAATCAATTTAATAATGTAAGGAATTGGAGACACTGCTTTTTATGATGCTGCTACACATTCAGTTCTTTATGCCTTAAATACAGTTTCTCTCCTGGGGGAACTAAGAGCTCTCATTTATTTTAACAACTCTAAGCAAGCTCCTCTCTCTTCTGTGAAACATTCCTATTTTGGCCAAAACTGCAAAATTAATGACTCCCTTCTTTCTACCTCTTCTATTTTGTACATATTTCTGTGATAGGATGGATCATTGTATTTTAAAATACCTTTAAGGTAACTTTCTCTCTTGCTAGACTGAGGATGTTTTTAGAAAAGGGACCATGTCTTGTTCACTTTTAACTACCCACCCTCCAAAGTCTGGCACAACACAGAAATACTTGTAGAACTAAACTAATTTAAAGTTCTATACAGAGTGTGTGAAAAATTGCTGACTGTATTTTGTAAACATTTTCTAACAATGTAAACTAACCACAAATAGGAAAATCTTTCCAGCAAGATTCTGAAGTCTCCATTACCAGAAATATTGTAGTGAAAGATAGATAACAATCAGTTTTGGCTAACTAAAACACACTTCAATATTCAGAAAACATTCTACAATATGAATGGGAGAACAATCTGTCACAACTTTTTTGAAGGGCAATTAGATGATGCCTTCCAAAATTTTGAAAGAATATACATGTTGACTTGGCTATTAAATTGCTAGGAATCCATACTACAAAAATCTTCATATAAATATTCAAGTGGGTATGGACAAAGATGTTCACAATGGAATTATTTTTAATAGTAATAAATTCAAGCCAAGCATCTGTCAACATAGGAATGGTTACACTGCTTATCACTTCTACAAAGTATTATGCACCCATCCAAAATAACAACATATTTACTTAGGAAGCAGCTCTATAGAATTAACTACCAATTAAGTACCAGGCACTATCATAAGTGCTTCCAAACATAAAGTCATTTAATCTTTATAAGGATTCTAGGAGATCAGTGCTATTATTAGCATTCCCACTTTATGTATAAGGAAACACTGACAAAGATAAGTAACTTGCTCACAGTAAAAGATCAATAGAACAGGGAGCCTAGACTAGACCAGAATCTATGGTGTATGGATCTAATCTAGAGTCCTCTAGTCTTAATCACACATTATACAACAACACTCAGTGTTTTGATGTGGAGGAATACCTATATATTATTGCTGAGTGAGAAAATAAAGTTAAATATAGTATATGATGGCATCTTTGTAAAAAATGTATAATATTTGTAAAATCAGCATATAAAAAAGATATTTATATTCATATGTCACAGAATTGGGTCTAAGAAAAGCTGTGAAGATTGATCACATGTGGGCAAATAAAATGGGTCATGTAGGGGAGCTTTCATTTTCAGTTTACATAAAATTTCCCTCCAAAAAATTTAAAAGGCAAATTTTGTTGCTGTAATAAAAGTAATTTCCCTTTCTAGATGTATGAGGTAACATAAAAACAAGATTTCCTGGGTCATTGTCCCAGAGTCCTGGGATTGAGCCCCTTATAGGCTCTCTGCTCAGCGGGGTGCCTGCTTCCCTTCCTCTCTCTGCCTGCCTCTCTGCCTACTTATGATTTCTCTCTGTCAAATAAATAAATAAAATCTTAAAACAACAACAACAGCAAGATTTCCCATGCAACCATGGCCAATAGGAAGATTTTTAAAATACATATAAATTGAGGTAATTCTGGAAAACATGATGCAAGCTGATCATTTACATTTAGAGGATATACACAATCCTCTTCTCTCTAGAAAAGGAGGTGATACAATACTTTATTTCCTCTGAAGATTTTTCCATATCTTGCAATAACAATCTTTCCACTGCAATTGATGTTCATCTCTCTCTCCAGTTTGAAAAAATCTTCAGTACGAGCATAGTTCACATATATAAGATCTCCCTATAAGGAAAAGAAAAAATTTAAAAATATATAGGTTACTGCTATAATTAAAAGGAAAACCAATGAATAAGTTTGATCCACAATACCACATCATCAAAAATTATCTTTCCTAGATTGGGCCTAAAAAACTGGTATGTGCTAATTCTGTATGTTTTTAGAAAATATTTCAATACTTCAAAAGGTAGAAAAAAATGCCAGTTTGTAACACTTTAAACAGTGTGTTCTGTTTTGAAGAGATTATCAGCAGGTACTGAACCAAAGGAAATAGAGATCATTTAAAAATCCCAGCTGTGTTTTAAACAATCATAAAATAATAATAAAATGCCTAGGAATAACTTAACCAAGGAGCTAAAAGACCTGTATTATAAAATACTGATAAAAGAAATTGAAGAAGACATAAATAAATAAATAAATAAATAAATAAATATGCCATGCTCACAGAGTGGAATTTATTTAATATCATTAAAGTGTCCATACCACCCAAAGCAATCTACAGATTCCACACAATCCCTATCAAAATACCAACAGCCTTTGTCATAGGACTATGAAAAATGATACTAAAATGTGTATGGAACCACTGAAGCCAAAGGAAGCATGAGAAAGAACAAAGCTGGAGGTTATCACAATCCCAGTTTCAAGACAGACTACAAAGCTCTAGTCATCAAAGCAGCATAGTACTGGCATGACAACAGACCTAGATCAGTGGACCAGAACAATGTCCATAAGTAAGCCCACACTTACACAATCAATTAATCTATGACAAAGGAGGAAAGAAAATACAGTGAGGAAAAGACAGTCTCTACAATAAATCGTACTAGGAAAATTGGACAGCTGTATGTGAAAGAATGAAATCAAGATACTTTCTTACACCAGCCACAGAAATAAACATGGATTAAAGCCCTAAAGAGGAGTCCTGAAGCCATAAAACCCCTAAAAGAAAACACAGGGGAGTAATTTCTTTGACATCAGCCTTAACAACATTTTTTCTAGATATGTCTCCTTGGGCAAGGGAAACAAAAGCAAAAATAAACAATTGGGACTTCAGCAAAATAAAAAGATTTCACATAGTAAAGAAAACCACAAACATAACTAAAGAGGGGAAAGATAGTTGCAAATGATATATCCAATAAGGGGTTAATATCCAAACTATATAAAGACCTCATACAGCCCAATACCAGAAAATACATATATACACCCCTAATCTGATTAAAATAGGCAAAAGACTGAAATGAACAATTTTCTAAAGAACATATACAGATGGGCTACAGACACATGAAAACAGTCTCGACATTAGTAATCATCAAGGAAACACAAATCAAAATCACAATTAAATATCACCTCACATGGGTCAGAATGGCTTGTATCTAAAAGACAAGAAATAACAGGTGCTGGCAAAGATGTAGAGAAGAAAAAATCCTTGCATTATGTTAGTGGAAATGTAAATTGGTGTGATCACTGTAGAAAACAGTGTGGAAGTTCCTCAAAAACTTAAAAATAGAAATACCATAGGATCCAGTAATTCTGCTACTGAGTACTTACCCACAGAATGCAAAAACACTAATTCAAAAAATATATAGGCACCCTAATGTTTACTGCATCATTCTTTACCAAAGTGTCTATTGACGGATAAGGAAGAACTGGGTTGTGTACATGTGCACATACTTACCCATAAAAAAGAATGAGATCTTGCCATTTGCAACTACATGGATAGACCTAAAGGATATTATGCTAAGAGAAGTCAGTCAGAGAAAGACAAATATGATTTTACTTACATGCTGAATCTAAATAAACAGACTTCAAAATACAGAGAACAAACAGAGGGTTGCCAGAAGGGAGAAAGGTGGGTGGTAGGTGAAACAAAGGAGATTTTTAAAAGAAAAAAGAAATCCCATATTTCATTTTTAAATACCACTTGTGTGGTATGATCTATAAACCTGTAACAAAATCAGACTATGAACAAAGGAAAAGAGCTTGTGGAAACATCTACTGACATTACCAAATTAAAGATGTGTTCAGCAGGTTGTTATTTCACAGCGGCATCTGCTTCACAAGGCTACGATTTTTATGTATTTGTTTTTTCTTATTCTTAAATTATTATTTTTTAAAGATTTTATTTATTTATTTGACAGACGGAGATCACAAGTAGGCAGAGAGGCAGGCAGAGAGAGAGGAGGAAGCAGGCTCCCTGCTGAGCAGAGAGCCCGATGCTGGGCTCGATACTAGGACCCTGAGATCATGACCTGAGCCAAGGCAGAGAGGCTTTAACCCACTGAGCCACCCAGGCACCCCTTAAATTAGTTTTAGAAAGTGTGTTTGTAGCACTGAATCTTTAAGTATGGATCAGCAAGTATGATTTACCTAATCTCCTTTGTTCTAGTCCTTTACAGATGCTTTAAATAACAAAAGAAGGCTTAAAGAGTTAAGTAAAAAGTCCTTTTACCTCTGGCATGCCTTGGGCTGAGAAAGCGTTATATGGTGGAACAATATTTGTAACATTCTCATATCCATCAGGTGGCGGCTCAAGGTAGGAGGTATTGAAAACCTAGCAAAAATACATGAATCAAAAATACATGAAATACATGAAGTTGGAAAAAAATATTCCTGATTTTTATTAAAGAATAATGCCCCCAAGTGTACACTTAAGATTAAACATTCTGACAGTAGGTTCAGTAACTGATCAGGTAAATTCCACTGGCAACAATGAGCAAGAGCTTTATTGTTCTTACCGCTTTCAAAGCGGTAGCATCTTCAACAAATGCACGCAATCTCAGGTGACTAGGAGTTACCATATAAAAACAGGGCTGTGAAGGTGGCACCCCCAGGATTTTCCTCTTTTTCCAATGATTCCTTTTCAACTTTCTTTGTTGGACCCCTTTTCTTTCAAATGCATTTAAATATTTCCTGTGTTTTATCCCCAGTCTATGATCTGCCTCATTTTATACTCTCTTGTCATCAGATTTCACTGACTCCCCAAATTTTATCCATAGTCCATACGCTTATAATTTCCACCTTTCCAGATATGTATATTTATGTACATTTATATATGGACATCTCCACCAACACAAGGGCCGGATGATTATTTCAGCTTGGATGTCCAGACTCAACACGTCCGACTTTGAATTTCTCATCCCTCACCCCGGCCTGTTGCTTTTTGGCTTTCCTTGCTATTACTAGTAGCATCACTAGCCAGCCGCCCATGCCACAGATACTTCAGAGTCATCCTGAACTCTGTCTTCATCTCCTTACTCCAGGCAATCACGAATGAATTTCCACTAGTATTGCCACCTAACTATTACTTAGATCATCCCTCTTCCTCATTTCTACTAACATCCTGATTCAGGGCTTCATCATCTTTTACCCGGACTGTTTTCATAAGACTCCAATTTGAACTCCTTGTCTATCAAGGTCTAACCTGCAGATGACCCAAACTATCTAAGTAATGCCTCTCTTGTCACATCCTTCCATTGCTTAGGACTTGTCAATGGTTTCCATTGACTGAAGCTGAATTCTAAGCCCCTTAGGACAATGTATAAGCCATTCTGTGACCTGCCCCCAAAATATATATACTGGTTTATCTCCTACTGTGGCCCAATGTGTACTTTACATTTTTGAAATACAGAAAATTTTTAAGTTCCCCAGTAATACTAAGTTAGTTATGGGTCTCCAAACCTTTGCCATTATTTTCTCTTCTGCCTGGATTCTTCTACTTAGCTTTTTCTTTTTTTTAAGATTTATTTATTTGACACAGAGAGATCATAAGGAGGCAAGACAGGCAGAGAGAGGCAGGGAAGCAGGAACCTGAGATCAGGACCTGAGCCAAAGGCAGAAGCTTAACCAACTGAGCCATCCAAGTGCCAGCCCCCTACTTTGCTTTTTCATGTGGTTAACTCCTTAGGATCTTTCATGACTCTCGTATCAGAAAGGTTTCTTTCAGGAAACCTTCTCTAAGTCCCAGACTGTGCTAAGTGAATCTTTTCTGTGTAAAGATCCCAAAACATATTCTTCATAACACTCACCATATTGATTTAAAATGATGTGTTCCAACAACTGCCTTGACTTACTTAATGCGAAAAGAATCCTGTTCCTAGGCTTCATTCCATCTTTAAAACTTAGTACTGTGCCTAATATATAGTAGACACTGAATCATTAGTTTGCAACTTACCAATTTTCCAAAAAATATGAGCTCCACTGCACTATTAGCCAATTTCTATTTTTACTTGACTCTACATCCCAATTCACATGAACAACAGGGATTATAAACCACAATAAGTACCAACAATTGCACATCACCTCAATTCCATGTTCATCCATGATTGATATATAGTTGGCATTTGTCTCATTAGGGTAGGATAGGAGAACATCATAATGAACCAACTTGGCTGAATCCAGTCCAAATTTCTTCCACTGGGTTTGGATTTTCTTGGCAAGAAGTAAATTTTGTTCTGTTCCTGCCAGATGAGGGAGCTTTGTAAAAGAACTACAATGAAAATAAGATACAAGTGGGAATTAAAGACTATATTCAGACAATATGCCTCAGTACTATTCTAGATGCATCACTCATCCTTTAGGTATTATCATTTCTACCTCAAAGATTTTTTAAAAAGCTAATGATATCAATTTCTAGGTATTCCATTTTAAAAATTGTGTTTAAATACAATATTCACAACATGATCTCCCGGAAAAGAACATATGCCATGGTAAACACAGGCAGTCAGCAGTATGAGAAAGCACCTTGGGAGAAGATCAGGCCTCCATACGAATGGTGCTCCTTCCTGCTGATCATCAGTAAGGGGGGAGATTTTGGGTGGTAGACGGGGGAGGGCAGTTCATAATGTTTGCCAGAGACCAGCGGGGCAGTCTAAACTGTACACTTCCACTGTTGTTGTATTTATTCAAGTTAAAAGTTCACGCATTTTTATTTTTATGTTGCCTACTGCTTAGTTGCTGCTGATTATTCAGATATTCTACAACAGATTTGTTGAACTGAATTAGGGCAATGTTCTCTTGGTTCTGAGTATAAATGGGTTGCAGCATTTAAGGGACCTCACAAAAATTGTTTTTATATAGGCTGATTTTACATGAAGGTAAATAATATTTTAAAAATAATTTCTCACCTTTTTCCACCCCACCACCCCTTCAGTAAGAGAATAATACTTTTATAAATTGTTTTTTTTAGCCAACCAGGACACAACCAAAACAAGATAGGCAGTAAAGGGAAACAGACGTTTGCTGAGAACTTACTACATCCCAGGCACGCGACCAGGCACTTTCACCTGGGTTACCTCGTGCAGCCTTCACAACCCTTCTCCCACTGTCCTCATTTTGCAAATAAGGGAACTGAGCGGATAGTTAAATAATTTCTTCATAATGTCAGTCATTAAATGCTGGGACTAAAATATGAAAGTCATAGTTGTCTGACCTTGAGAAATAGTGATAATTTGAAATCATTCATCTGATATTATTTAATTGCCTGAACTCCTTGTACGGCTCTCTATATCGTGAGTTTTTATAAAGTTCACATTCAAGCATGGCATATTGGGCCCTTTTTTATCTGAGCCACCCTTCTACCTTTCCATTTTCATTTCCCACCACTCTCCATATAAAATTCTCCACCCTTAAAAAAAAAAATCTCTGCCCCACGGCATTTGGTAGACTCCTTTTCCTCCTGCAGTGGCCACCTATCACCTTTGCACAAGGTCTTCTCTGAGACATAAATGTTGTCCCATCTACCTCAGTCTCCCTGTCACCACTTCTTTCATTCTCCTTTTCCACAAGAGAAAGCAAGTTACTTATCACCCATGAGGACTCCTCCAGCATCTTCTCCTGTTAAGCTTTCCCTTTCTATATCATTAAATGAAATCTACACGTTATGGATATTTAATATCTTAGCATATATTTTTTAAAAGTATTGTGTTTTATAGACAGAAGTTATTTTGTATACATTAAAAAAGAGTGGGGCTTGAGATATTTAATTTCTACTTTATATAATTATTGTCTTATTTTCTACAGTGAACAGAAAAGTTCTGAAGAAAATAATGGATTAAAAGTAGATGGAAGGGCGCCTGGGTGGCTCAGTGGGTTAAGCCGCTGCCTTCGGCTCAGGTCATGATCTCGGGGTCCTGGGATCGAGTCCCGCATCGGGCTCTCTGCTCAGCAGGGAGCCTGCTTCCCTCTCTCTCTCTCTCTCTGCCTGCCTCTCCGTCTACTTGTGATTTCTCTCTGTCAAATAAATAAATAAAATCTTTAAAAAAAAAAAATAAAATAAAATAAAATAAAAAATAAAAGTAGATGGAAGAAGATATACGATGTATACATAAGTGTAAGGAGGCTGATGTGACAATATTTCTACCAAATAAAATAGACTTAAAGATAGCAATTACCAAAGATAAGGATGTTTCATAAAGATAAAAAGGTAGTCTGTCTTAAAGACCTAACAACAGGGGGACCCGGGTGGCTCAGTGGGTTAAGGCCTCTGCCTTTGGCTCAGGTTGTGATCGTAGGATCCTGGAATAGAGCCTCACATCTCTCTGCACAGCCAGGAGCCTGCTTCCCCCTCTCTATCTGCCTCTCTGCCTACTTGTGATCTCAGTCTGTCAAATAAATGAATAAATAAATCTTAGAAAAAAAACACCTAACATTAACATGTATATGCCTAGTCAATGGTCTTCATAATATATAAAGCAGAGATTTACATAATTAATGGGGAAAAATATGCATTTTCATACTCCTGGAGATTGTGACTCCTTTCTTGATATAATTTGATTCCAATGTCCCTAAAATCAGTAAAGGAATAACTAGATTCCAAACCAGATAAAGAAAAAAAATCATGATCATAGAAACTGATGTGGAAAAATAATCTTTTGACAATATCAATATCCGTTCAGGATAAAAGAAAATGCTTAGCAATCTTGGAATAGAGGGGAGTTTTCTTAACTTGATAAAGAACATCTACAAAAAATTAATTTTTTTAAGATTTTTATTTATTTGAAAGGGAGAGAGAGAGAGCACAGGTGGGGAAACGGGTAGAGGGAGGCAGAGAGAGAGAGGAAGAGGGAGACTCCCACGCAGATTCCCCACTGAGCATGGAGTCCCATGCCCACCAGAGCTCAACCCCAGGACCCCAAGATCATGACCTGAGCCAAAATCAAGAGTCAGATGCTCAGTCAACTGAGACACATATGTCCCCTACAACAAATCTATGAACATTATCATACTTAATCAAGAAATTCTGAATGTTTTCCCCCTAATCTTAGAAATAACAACAACAAAAGATGTTCACTCTCATTCCTATTCAACATACTACTGGAATTTCAGTCAGCACAATAAGAACAAGACAAGCAAAAATCAGACAAACAGAAAAACCCAAGTGTAAAATGCATACAGTTTAGAAAGATAGAAATAAAAGTGTCCCTATTTGAAGATGGCATGAAAATCCCAATGAATCAACCAGAAACTCCTAAAGACGTGAATTTAAACGAGCCACAGGATACAAAATCAACACAAAAATCAACAGTATTTCTATACATTGTAGAAACTGAAATTATACACAGTATGACTTGAACAGCCACTCCAAAGAAAATGAAATACTTGGATGTAAATTGAACAGTACATATCCAGGATCTGCATCCTATAAAATTACAAAATGTTATAAAAGCAAACAAAGGAGATCTAAATAACTGGACAGACTATGTTTATGGATTAGAAGACTGGACATGGGAAAAATGTCAAGTACCCTGAATTGTTCTATAAGATTAGGACAAATACTTTCAAAATCCCACAGAGACGTAAATATGTTTAGTCTATATTTTATATGAAAAGGAAAAGGATATGGAATAGCTAAAACAATTGTTTAGAAAAACAAGATGAGAGGAATCATTCTACACATTACTGAGCCTTACTATATGGTTTCAACAATCAAGGCTATGTGGTATGTGCAGAGAGAAGACACACAGATTAATAGAGCAGAATAGAGAAGCCAGAAATAGACTCACACAAATATGCCCAACCGATCTTTGACAAAGGTGAAAAGCAATTAAATAGAAGAATAGCCTTTCAACAAATAATGCCAAAGCAATTGGACATCTACAGGCAAAATAATGCACCACAGCCCATTATGTCTTATGCAAAAATTAAATGAATCACAAAATTCATGTAAAATGTAAAGTATAAAATTTCAGGCTGGAGGGGAGAGAGGGGAAAAGAGATCTAGTCTAAGCGTTCTTAGATATGAACCCAAATGCATGATCCATAAAAGGAAAAAGCAATAAACTGGACCTCATTAAAATTTAAAACTTCTAATCTACAAATAACTCTGTTAAAGACATGAAGAGACAAATAACAGAGGGGAAAATATCTGAATACCACAAAGCTGACAAAATACTTATCTAGAAAATATAAAGAACTCTCAAATCTCAAGAGGAAAAAAAAAACAAATAAAACTATCCAAATAGAAAATAGGTCAAAGACATGAACAGACATTTCACTGAAGAGAGTATACAAATGATGAATAAACACATAAAATGATGTTCAATATCATTAATTATTAGGGGACTACAGTTTAAAACCATAATGAGGTATCACTATGCACCTGTGAGAAGGGGTAAAATTAAAAATAATAATGTCAATGGAAAACACTAAACAATACACCTATACTGGAAAGCAGGCAAACTCTTCTAAAACTAAAAATGTATTTACCATACAACTTAGCAGTTTTTAATCCTTGGGCATTTATGCCACAGAAATGAAAACCTATGCTTATGTAAAACCTGTACATAAATGTGAATAGCAACATTAATCATAATATCCAAAAACTAATCGTAAATGTCCCTCCATGGTTGAAAAGTTAAACTATAGTACCATCCCATGACAAATAAAAAAAGAGACTGGCAGACTCTATATTTTAAAGATGTTACTTGTCTTCCAAATTTATCTATAGAGTTGAGTAAAAGAGTTTAGTAAAAGAGTTTATTAAAAATTCCAGGTTTTTTGTAGGAATTCAGAAGATGATTCTAAAATTAATGTAGAATACAAATGGCCCAAAGTAGTCAAAGCAATTTTTGAGAATAAAAGTTTATAGGATTAACTCCACTGGATTCTCAGACTTATTATTAAGCTACACTAGCCAGCAGTATGTAGTATTGAGATCTACGGATCAATAAAAGAAAACGTAAAAATCCAAAACCAGGCCACACATATACGGTCAAGTAACTTTGGACAAATATGCCAAGGCAATAAAATATGGAAATAAATGTTTTTCAACAAGTGTTGCAGAAATAATTGAATATTTCAACTCTTATACCATATCATACACAATAATTAACTTGAAGTAGACCAATGACCTAAATATACAAGCTATAGTTATAAAACTTCTAAAAAAAAAAAAAATCTAAAAGAAAACATAGAAGGAAATCTTCATACTTCTAATAGCCAAAGTGAGATAAAACATAGACTATGAAACAAAAAAACAAAAATTGGGGCGCCTGGGTGGCTCAGTTGGTTAAGGGTCTGCCTTCAGCTCAAGTCATGATCCCAGGATCCTGGGATCAAGTCCCACATCACTCTCCTCGCTCAGTGTGGAGTCTGCTTCTCCCTCAGCCTGCCGCTCCTCCCGCTTGTGTGCTCGCTCTCTCTCTCTGGCAAATAAATAAATAAAATCTTAAAAAAAAAAAAAAAAAAAAAAAAAAAGAAAGAAAATCAAAACTTGGTCAACTGGACTTTACCAAAATTAAAAATTTCTGCACTTCAAAAACTCCACTAACAAAAAAGTCCAGCCAAAGAACAAAATAAAATATTCACAATACATGTCCGACAAAGGAATTGTACTCAGAATAAATAAAGAACTCCTACAACTCAATAAGAAAACAATTTAAAATAGGAAAATAGGGGGTGCCTGGGTTAAAGCCTCTGCCTTCTGCTCAGGTCATGATCTCAGGGTCCTGGGATCAAGTCCTGCATTGGGCTCTCTGCTCAGCGGGAAGCCTGCTTCCTTCCTCTTTCTCTCTCTGCCTGCCTCTCTGGCTACTTGTGATTTCTGTCTGTCAAACAAATAAATAAAATCTTAAATAAATAAATAAATAAAATAGGAAAATATGTGAACAGATGCTTTTTGAAATGTGCAAATGTCCAATAAACATAGGAGATGATGCTTAACATCACTCGTTATACGGAAGATGCAAATCAACTAAAACAACAGACAAAACTAAGTGTTGACCGGGATGTGCTGCAGCTAGTGCATTCATGCATAGTGCACAGGAGTGTAAAACTGTTACCACTTTTGAAATCTGTTTGACATTCTCTTAAAAAGCTATACATAATGCTTATCATCCAATACAGTCATTCCAAGAGAAATGAAAATGTATGTCCACACAAAACTTATAAACACATGTTCATAGCAGCTTTGTTCATCATCATCAAAAATAAAAAACAACCCAAAAGTCCAACAACTGCACATTACAAGATATCCATACAATGGAATACTAGTCAGCAATAAAAGCAATAAACTGCTATGTGCAACAACCTTGATGAATTCCAAAATTATTAGCTGAATGATAGAAAACAGACACAGAATAGTACATATTGTATGATTCCATTTATATAAAATTCTCAAAAATGCAGAGAAACTCATTGACATAAAACTGATCAGTTGATGCATAGGGCTAAAGGTGATGACAGGAATAAACTGCAAAGGGCATGATGTAAAATTTCTGTATCCTGACTCAAGAATTGGTTTGCTGAGTCTACTATATATCTGTCAATACTGTCAAACTTAAGGTTTTATATGATGCAGTTCCTTTTACATAAATTATACTGCAATAAAGCTGAGTTTGTTGTTATTTTTATTTCTTTTAATGACCCTCCTTTGAGAGAGTCTGAATATAGAAACAAACATCATGGTGACTGCCTTTAAGGAGTTCATTATTATTTTCCTGAAATGTCACGCTTTTTCATGCTTAGAGGATGGTGGATTTGCACTAATCCTTTTGCTCTCATTTTGTCTAGTTTGTGTTACTTATATTTGCAATGTGGCATAAAGGTTTAATTTGTGGCAGACAGTCTGAAACTTTAATCTCCCCTCCTTTAAATCTGAGTTTACAACCATCTAAGTCTTCCTGACAAAATGACCTTCAAATAAAATTGCTGATTAAAAGCAGGCATAAGGGAGAAACAAGATTCAGTTGCTGTCTAAAGTTACATGAAGTTGAAACATCTCTTTAAAAAGCAACCAGATCCTTTTTCTGTACATGAAGTTAAAGAAAGACCCAAGACCCACTTTTGCAACATTCAGATACATTTTACCCTGAGTGGTTAAAAGGGACATTCTGAACTACATAAATTAATGTGAGATGGTATAATTACACATAAAGATTACCCAGGTGAATATAACCAGTTGTAATATGCTTCTCCCTCTGAGATATTTTCAACATTTTTAAGACCAAACATCAAAACAAACTTACCGAAGAAATGATTTGATATTTTCAGCTTTCATCTCAGATACGAGTTTCCACCGTGTACTTTGATGATAGGGCGGTGAAGTTGTAGTTTCTTTCAAAGGCTTAATAAACCAGCCTAGGGGAGATAATTCATGCATCTATACTTGCCATATACTTATATAATTGCTTTTGACTTTACAAAAATTAGAAGCCCAAAAATTGTCCTTACTTCAGAAATAGCTCAAGGTGAGCTTTACAAAAATATTCCTATTAAGTATAGAAATCCTTCAAATTCTGCTATGCAGTGTAATTTTGAGTTGGTTAAAACTAGTTTTAGGAGATACTCTTTTCATTTTCCTTCATGTTACGCACCAAGGCATGGGACTCTAACTTTCTTTTTCTCCTTGGGGTGATCTAGTTCGTAGTACAGCGTCTGACACACAAGAAACATTCCACAAATATTTATTTAGTAAATGATGAAGGAAGGGCAATTTTTGCACTGCTGTTCATATTATTTGCTAGTTTTGACTCATTAATAGTGCTTGTAAATGAAACAACCTTTTTCATGCCTGTGGGGAATGATAGCTCTAACGGAACAGCTCCTGACAAGTATCCTGAGCTCACTGAACCTTTAATGAATTTGAATTTCAGTCACACTTCATTAAAAAGGTCAAAATGCATTCCATTCGGTTTCCAGTTGGGCTGAAATCCCTGGAGTTGGCCACACGCAGGGAGCTCAGGGAGCCCACACAGCCTCCAGGGTTGCTTTCTCTCCTTCCTCCCCAGCCTCGATAGGGTGAAGTGCCAGCCCTGCACTGGGGAGAAGGGGTTCATACTTACCGACCATAAATCCTGCCAGGAAAGATGCCAGCGCTGCAGCCAAGTACATCCAAAGATAGAGACGGCCCCTGGACGTAGCCATGACTCCCTGGGGACGGAGCTTGGTGTTTGGGAAAGAGCCAGCCTCTAGCCTGCAGGCCAAACAGAGGGCACAGCAGGGGACGGGGTGAGTACCTGCCCACCAGCAGCTTTCTGCAAAGCAGGGGCTGCTGTACTGCCCTCCAAAGCACAGCAAACAACTCCAGTCCCCTCTGGTCCTGAGGGGGCCTTAAAGGGAAAGAGGAAGTCTGGCTAGGGGAGGAGACAGAGACTCTTGCTGTTGGCAGGCAACTTCCATAATGTTGATTCTGCAGTAACCAGGACAGTCTGCTGTGGGGAATATGGAATGGGTGGCTAAGGAAATGTGTCCCTAATGGTTCCCAAAGAACTGAGTTGTTAACTTTAAAAATAAAACTATGCTGTTTTACCAACAAAAATGGTTGAAGAATAGCAGACAATTACCATTCCAAACATGCAGGCTACAGCAAAGCCACAGGCAAGGGGGAGAACAAAGCAGAGCGCTGGTCTTTTATAGGGAAAGCCGGAGGTATTTGGTAGGGCTGTTGTAAAAAAAAAAAAAAAAAAAGTCCATCAGCATACACTAGGGAGTTTAAAGTATAGTGGCCTTTCATTGGCTGAGCTGTTGCTGGGGGAGGAGAAAACCTTTATTCCTCCTGCTGGGGAGTAAAATGGTATCTACTTGCAAGTTATCTCTCTTCCTGTTTGCATCTCCAATTGGTGGTGAGTGGTAGGTGAGCTTCCTTCTTCTGGCTTCCCCACTCCATTGAGTGAAGTTTATCTTTATTAATATTTACATTTCCTCCCTTTAATCAAGACCTTTCCTCAAAAGCATCAATGATTACAAGTCAGGTTTTCCACATTTCGTGGTTTTTGTCCCTTGTGTCCAGGATGGACCTTTCCTAGGTCCCATGTTGTTATGTCCCATGTTCCACTTAAGGCCACATTACAGTAACAGGGAAGGTTTGGAGAGAGAACTCTCAGGCACTTCCCATTTCAAGTCTGTATCTTCTCAAGGTTATAAACATTGGAAATCATCTTGAAGTACTGAGTCACCAGCATCACCTTTTTGAGTACATTGATTTTTACAAAAGTGTGACCGGGAACAAAATACAACACTTTAATTATACAAAGCATGACAATTTCAAATTGTAGAAGAGAGGACAACTGGTACCCTAGGTCTGAGAGTAGCCAAATAACATGCTTATTGGCACTTATTCCAACCTAGGGGAGTTTCTCCTACATAAGGTTCCCCTTACAAAAACAAGCCTGTAGTAATACGTTTCCTGGAAGTCTCCGCTTAAAGCAACCATGAAAGCAGGTGAACAAAAGCACATGGAAAGAATTAATGGAGTGCCTTTGGGAAGATACAGGGCAGGTATAAACATGAAGCAGGAGCTGATGAACTTGTTGCAAAACTAACACTTCAAAGATGTTTTAAAATGGTACTATCTCAAAAGAAGTGTTTTGAAGCAATTGTGTCATCAATAATATTGACGTAAAGTTGTAAATTCAGAAACCATGAATTTGGGTAAGACTCAGGAGTCAGGTCATGGTTCAGATGAAAGAATTCTGTGAGTTCTGACCTTCTCACCCTTCAGAGAAAGCTCTCAGGATTGTGAGAAGGCTATTTCCAAAAGGTCCTGTCAAAAGGAGACATTTCTCACTTTTGCAAGAGTTTGGGAAATATAGAGCATTTTCTTTTCATAAAAGAGAAAGTAGTAAGGAAAAGGGACACAGTCCTGGTCTGGACCTTATGGGAAAGTGGTCTCATCAAATGTCATCTGCTTCAATTCCAGGAAATCTTCACTTTCAGATCACCAGCTTGTGTGCAGATGCAGTCAGGGTTCGTAGCTTTCTTTGATGTGTCATATGAGCCCAAGAATCTATTCCCCGGACTTTGATGGCCCAAGGGTTGGTTAGCAGTTCCTGATAAGGACCATTCCAGTGAGGTTGATAAGTTTCTCTGGAAGTATCTATTTCAATAGATGAAATCTCCAAGTTGCAGAGTACTTGAAGTCTGTCTCCCATGTACTTGAGTACATGGTGAAAAGATTGCTCTACCAAAAATCATGCTTATCTTCAGCAGAAGCAACTAGGCCTTTAACAATGTTAAAGGAGATCCCCTTCTATCAACTCCATGTCAAAGGAGGCAGGGGCCAAATGCTTAGGATATCCTGTGACTTTCTCAAAGGGTGAGAGTTTAGGAATCCCAAGGTGGGTGGATCTGAAATTTAGAAGACCAACAGCAATGTTTTCAGCCAAGATATCTGGAGACTCTGTAAAAAATTTGTCAGTTAGTGCTGTTAGTGCAACTAATCAACCCTAAGGACTGAAGATGGTATGCACAATGAAAGCTGTAAAACTGGCCAAACAGCACAGACTTGCTGAAGCATCTGCCTGGTAAAATGACCTCCCTAATCACTGTGAAGTTCCAAGAGGAGGGGGTGTTCCCCAGGGAGGGTAATCTTTTCTATTTTTTTTTCAAGGTTTTATTTATTTGAGAGAGACAAACAGAAAACGCAAGCAGGGGGTAGGGCACAGTGAGAGGGAGAAACAGGCTTCCCTCTAAACAGGGAGCACATCATGGGGCTTGATTCCAGGACTCTGGGATCATGACCTGAGCTTTGAAGGCAGACACTTAGCTGACTGAGCCACCCAGGCACGCCAGGGATAATCTTTTCCTAAGAGAATTTTAGCCACAGGATAAGCATTGGTCTGTCTACAAGGTAAAAGCCTTGGTCCAGTGAGATAATGAAGCACAATAATGAAAAGACATTTATATCCATGAGACAGGGAAGCTGTATAAAGTTCGTTTGTGAACAGGATTTTTTGGATTATACTTCAGACAGGTGTGACAAGTAATGTAGGCACTGTTTGCAGCCTTAATCCCCACTAATATTCCCAAAGACCGATTTTATCAGTAGGCTAATGGTTTAATGATGGTGAGATGTTAAGGAGTGGGAATTCTAGGACTTCTAGAAAGGCAGGAGCGTTGGGTCTATACCAGAGTTATCTTTTTTTTTCTTTTTTTAATGAAACCAATACTTATTAGATTTCCACTATTTTTCTCTCTCTAGTGTCAATTATTGAATAACTCTTGTCATTTTTTCCCTAACTCATCATTTGAGAGAACATCCCTTTCAACCATGACAGGTTTTGGTCTTGGTTTCCTTAAGAACAGTGTTTTGTTGGAAATATCAGTGAGGTGGTTTCCTTTGGACTCTAGGAGTTTGAGTCTGGAAGACCCAGAAAGCTTAGTAATAGGCAGAGCTGCAGGCAATAGTATGGCATCTAATAAATTTGGGACATTGGAGCCATTTTTAATTTTATTCCCATTGTTTAGGTAAGCAAACTGCATTGCTTCCACAGCACTTCTAAAGTCATGAGCTACTCCAAAGGCATACCGACTATTGGTATAAATGTTTGTGACTCTACCCTTGGCTGTACAAGCCCAAGCATGGCACATAACTAAACCTGCTAGGCCAAAATAGCCACAGGTAAAAGTATGGACTCGGTGACTTTCAAAGGAGTTGTGACAAGCACCAAACACAATATTCTCCATTTTCAGCCTTTATAGAAAAACCATCATTAAACCATGAAAAATATGCATTGGTAGAGGAGTTTCCTATAAATTGTCAAAGGGAGTCAAAAGTTATCTGTTAGCATTAGGCAATCATGAGGGATCTCATCCATGACGGAGAGGTTAGTAGCAGGGCTAAGATTACTACAGTGAGAAGAATGATATGAGTAGCAGTTAGCAGGAAGATGTCCTAGGAGGCAAGGCAACTAACTTAGTGTTCAGTGTGATGAGAATTGTTGGGGTGGGGCACGGGTAGCAAGGGAGTTCTGCTACATAGGACACAGGACGGTTAAAGAGGATCCTGTGATTATTTCTCCAGAGTGGCCCTTAAGCAAAAGGGCAATGGCAGGAATGACTCTAAGGTAAGGGGGTTATCCCCCTGCTCCAGGGTCCAATTGTTGGTTATAATGCCCTATTGGTTGATGATGTTCCCCTAATTTGGGGTGAGTACTCCAAGGGCATTCCCTTCCCCCTCACATACAATGAGGAAAAGGGGAAGTTGATAATCAGGATGTCTGAAGACAGGGAGCTTTATTAGGCTTTTCTTTAAGGTCCCCAAAACTATGCCATCATGATCTTTCCAAATATTAGGGTCACTTTTAAATAAAACATATGGAAGTTGAGCCTTAAGAGAGAAGTTTGGAATCCAATTTCAACAGTAAACAGCAAGTCCAACGAAACATCATAAATGGCACTTAGTTTTAGGTTTTGGGAAGTTCAGGATTCCATGAGCCTACCTGGATCCAAATGTAGTCCTTATTCTGAGATCAGATACTCTAAGTATCAAAACTGAGTTTGAGCAAACTACATTTTTTCTTTGGAGCCTTTCTGCCCCTGTAAGGCCAGAAGTTTTAACAGGCAGATGCTGTCTTCCTGTAAAGATGTTTGAGAAGGGGAGCAGAGAAGCAAATCATCTATGCATTGTAACAAACAGAGCCTGCAGAAAACTTTGTATTATCCAAATCAGCTTTTGAGTTTTGTGAAAAGGAAAAACTAATTACAACCCTGGAGGATTACTGCCCAGGCATAATTCCACTCTTCCCAAGTGAAAGCAAAAAGATACTGGCTATCCTTATTAATAGGGATACTAAGAAATGCACTGCAATAGTGAAAAATTTGCTTTCGGTGGGAATGGGTATCAGTAGAGCATGGATTAGGAATAACAGGGTGCCAGGGGATAACAGTGTTATTTATTGTTCAGAGGTCCTGGACAAACCTCCATTCCTCTGCCATTGGGTTCTCTCACAGGTAAAAGAGGGGCATTATAAGGACTCGTTCAGGGGATCATGAGGCCCTGAGCCTTGCAATGTTATATTAGGTGACTGATGCCTTAGAGGGCTTCTTTATATATAGGTTAGTTTATTAATTGAATTGATTAGTAAAGCTTTATTAATTCTGAGGAGAAGTTCTGATGCATCTGAATCTTGATGGGAAGTGCACTGTGGATTCTGCCAATATAATCTGAAAAGCCTGCCCATAAAGAGGCTGGTAGCTGATCCAGTAAGAACAAATGTTCATTGTCTGCAGATTCAGCCACAGTGATATCAGAAACAAAGTAAATAAGAGCTATCAAAGAGTTATTTAATTTCCCTGGTTGGCTACTTAGATTACTACTGTCAGATCCAGAATTATTTCTTCCTTTTGGGAGAAAAATTCCAGTATGGTTATTTTCTAAGCAATCTTGGCCCAATAAATGAGTAAGGCTGGAGGAACTAAGGAGAAGAGTATGCATCTCACAAAGGGCCTAGACAAAAGGAGAGACAGACAGATAGGAACCTGTTGAGGTTTATTAAAGACCCTTAGTACTTGGAGACAGAAGCTGCTTTAGAGCGGTGGGGTTACCACTGAGCATGCCACTCCAAGGTTAATCAGGACAAATAGATCCCCAACCCCGGAGAGTGGTTTCTCCAAGCAGATTAAGAGGGAGGATTGGGAAGGGCCCCTGTATTTCCACCGAGTGCCATTACTGGGAATTAGGAAGACACTGGAAAGACTGGCCTGGGGACTGATGACACCTGGTATGCTTAAATTTGTAAGTTATTTTGTCCAATGTCCTGGCCCTTTGCAATAATGGCAGAAACTAGGATTTTTGGTTCTGTAGAGGAGACTTAATTTTCCAGAACTGAAAATTGAGACTGGTAGACATCTTTCTTATAGGTGACTTATCTGGGATAGGAGTAAGCTAGTTTGCCAAACTGACTAAATCTGGAGTGCACACGGTTTCTCATTCCATCATCATCCTTTTAACTATAAGAGAAAGAGCCCCTTTCAATCCATTAATAAGCAGAATTAAATATTACCCAAGTGGATTCAACAACTAAACAAACACCAGAATTTCCTTTAAAGATTATTTGCACTTGACTATAATAGATACAGCTTCACCAGGCTTTTGTGTATAAACATGAATTTTGTTCCAATTAACAGGCTTAGGAAAAGCCACTCTAATTGCTTGGTGGACATTTCCTGTGAGTGTTCAAGCATTTTGCCTAAAGTTAGGGTTTATTTCTCCAAATCCCTTTCAGGATGTTCTCACTGAGCTAATCTTTTCTCGTATTCGACCTGGCTCTCACCAACAGGCATGTGGACAGATAAAAATCAAGAAGCTAGGTTGTACATTTAAATAACTATGCTAAATTCTTCAGCAGACCTAAAGGGGTCTTTGGTTACTTTAGGAAACTATGGCCCAAAATTCAGCCTTAGTCCAAGGAATGTTAAGACATTTGAAGTTTAGTTAGATTCTCCAAAGACTTAACTTTAGAGGGTAGATTTTAATACATTTGGGATAGGAAGTACTGATTAGAGATTCGGAGGAAAAATGCAATTCAACAAGAGGATTAGAATGGGGAGGGGGCCAGAAGGAGGAAAGGCAGGCACAAAAGAACAGAGGAAATACCACTGGAGGAAGGGCCTGTGCACAAGGTGGAGCCCACATGTCTGGAGACAAAGGGCCGGGGGAAGAAAGTTCTCAGAAGCCATTTTGATCCCTTTCAATTGTTTGCCTCAGTTAATTCAGAAGTAGTATTTCACAAAGAAGCAAACTTAGAACCCTAAAAACACTTGGAAGCCTCAAGGTACCAATTAAAGAGGCATCCCATTCAGTTTTTTGTTTAGCTGGGACTTTCTGACTGAAGACATCATAAGTTCCCCATAATGGCCACTAAAGTTCCAAAAAAGCTTGTGATTAAGTTGCTCCATTTAATTAGAAATGCACATGAGGAGGGATTTCTGTTTTTAAACAGAAATTTCTGTTTTAAACAGGAGGGGTGCCAGAAGGAAGGACCACCTCAAAGCATTTTAAAATCCCATTTTTTCAGAAGTGTTCTCTAGAGCAAAAAGAAAAATTCCTGAACAGCACAGTTCCAACAGGAACATCCGGATTCCAAAAAGGAGTCTCACCAAAGCACAGCGCAGTTCCAAGAGGCACACTCCAGTTCCAAAGAGACCAAATACTGATCAAGTACTCTCAGAAGAGACGAGACCTTAACACAGATTCCAAATAAAGCCCCTAGAGATCAACACAAACACGAAGAGCAGAGATCCAATCCAGGAGAAAACTTACCCTCAAACTCCAGGGTCGGCAATAAAGCAGTGAGCTCAATTGGCTCTTTGGGGTCTGGCACCTGTTTGCTCACCAGCCTTGGAGTTATTGGGGGGTCTTCTTGGGGTCCCATATCTCCTAACCAAGTAATGTCAACCTTAAAAATCAGCTGTCAGTTATTTCACGAACAAAAATGGGTTGATGAGGAGTTGCACAAAACTCCAATTCGGGACACGCAAGCTGCTAGAGAACAAAGGAGAAGAAGGTTCTTTTATGGGGGCAGGCAAAGAGGAAGGAAGAGGACTTGCTGTTGCAAATGAAAGGTCTGTTGGAGTAAACTGGGAGTTTGAATCATAGTGGCTTCTCATTGGCTGACTGTGACAGTATCTCATTGGATGGGCTGTTGGGGTGGGTTGTGAGCTTTTTCATTCCTGCTGGAATAGTAAAGTAGTAGGACTAGAAAGATACACCTATTCCTGTTAAGGTCTCCAATTGGCCATGAGTGGTACAACATTAGAGCCCCCCCCCCTGCTGTCCTCCCATCTCCATTTTAGGGAGATTCCCCTTTATTAATTTTCACACTATTGAACTGTCTCTTTGCCACCCCCATTCCAGGAATTGCTTGAATTTCAGCAGCAAGGTGTATTTAAATACTGCTTTTTCTTCCCTGTTGCCCAGTTCTGTCCTAATTCCTAACTGGTCACACTCGGGAAGCATTTCTGATCCTGGCTGCTCCACCGCACCCCATTAGTTCCCTAACCGTATATCAACATAAAAAATCCGATGGGATTCAGTTGTTCTGTCAATCTCTACCTGAGCAAGACATCACGTTTCTGTAATTCTCAGTTTCTTCTTCTGTACTAGAGTTTTCCCCTACCTTACTAAAATAGTGTAGGTTCAAAGTAGTAAGATTAACCACTTTAAGTGCCTAGTGCCATAATGGACAGTAGGTTCTCAACAAACGTCAGCCTCCCTGTCATCCCCTTCTTATCAGTTATAGAGCATTTCTCTTTAAAAATATTTAGAAGGGGGTGGTGCCTGGGTGGCTCAGTTGGTTAAGCATCTGATTCTTGATTTTGGCTCAGGTCATGATCTCCAGGAAGTGAGATCAAGCCCCACATCAGGCAACACACTCAGTATGGATTCTGCTTAAGATTCTCTCCCCCTCCCTCTGCCCCTTCCTGTTTGTGCATGTGAACGTGCTCTCTAAAATAAATATATTTTTTTAAGTGTCTGGAAGGTTTGCAAAATGGTGGTCTCTGTTAATAGGACTCCTGCATCCATCTATTTCATCCCAAAGAAAATATTTAGCAATTCATGACTGAATTCCTTGTATCCAACCAAAAGCAGTTTTGCTGCCAAACCAAACATGCCTGCTAAGCAAATTATGAAGGGGACAGTACATCTATGGTTATATTCTCGATCTTTATTGCATTGTCTGTGGCCTTGATGATCTTAGGTAAAGCATCTCTCTTTGGTCCTAATAAGTTGCTAGAGGAGTCTAAATTCATTTCTAGTGAACTATAATTGCTGCTAGACATATTTGATGGATTTTCCCTTGGAACTTTTGTAGAAAGTTAACTCCATGAGAGTTAACACTGAACCAAATTATCTTTAGTCAAACTAATTGATCTCAAAATATATGTAATTCAGGGGCACCTGGGTGGCTCAGTGGGTTAAGCTTCTGCCTTCGGATCAGGTCATGATCTCAGGATCCCGAGATTGAGTCCCACATCTGGCTCTCTGCTTGGCAGGGAGCCTGCTTCCTCCTCTCTTTCTCTGCCTGCCTCTTTGCCTACTTGTGATCTCTGTCAAATAAATAAATAAAATCTTTAATATATATATATATATGTAATTCAATCCCAAAAACCCGAAATTATCTGATTACAAAATGGGCAGAGGACCTGAATAGACATTTTTCCTAAGACAACATACAGATGTCCAACAGACACATGAAAAGATGTTCAACATCACTTATCATCAGGGAAATGCAAATCAAATCTGTAATGAGATATCACCTCACACTTGTGAACGTGGCTAAAATAAAAAACACAGAAAATAACAAGTGTTGACAAGGATGTGGATAAAAGAGAGCCCTTGTTCACTGTTGGTGGGAATGTAAATTGATGCAGCCAGTGTGGAAAACAGGATGGAGGTTTCCAAAAAATTGAAAATAGAAATACCATATGATCCAGTAATTTCACTGCTGGATATTTACCCGAAGAAAACTCAAACACTAATTTGAAAAGATACATGCACCCCTATGTTTATTGTAGAATAGCCAAGATATGCAAGCAACCCAAATGTCCATCCAGAGATAAATGGATAAAAAAGTAGTATATATACACCATGAAATTACTTGGCTACAGAAAGAATTTGTCATTTGTGATGACATGGATGTATTTAGAGGGTATTATGATAAGTGAAATAAGTCACAGAAAGACAAATACCATATGATTTCCCTTATATGTGAAATCTAAAAAACAAAGCAAATAAACAGATTCTTAAATACAGAGAATAAACTGATGGTTGTCCAAGAGGAGGTGGGTAGGCACATGGGCAAAATAGGTGAAGGAGATTAAGAGGTACTAAGTTCCAGTTATACAAAAAGTTAGAGAGATAAGAAGTACAGCATAGGGAATATGGTCAACATGGTAATAACACTGTATGGTAGCTGACTGTGACTACACTTCCTGTAGTGAGCACTAAGTGGAGAATCACTGAATAAATACGTTGCTTACCTGTAACTAATATTACACTGTATGTTGATTACACTCCAATAACAAAGATTTTAAAAACACTTTTATATTCCCAAAGAGCCCTAACTCGAAAGACCCCAGCTCTCGCAGTCCGTTACCATACTTTAACTGATAACTCTAGCATTTTCTAGTTTAGAGACGAATGACTTCAAAAATATATTAGTTTTATAACAAAACAAGTCCCCCCTGCACTGCAACTGCATATATAGCCAACTAGAATGAAGTTATTCAAACAGAAGCAATAGCCAATGAAGTAACTACACTCCTCAGAGTTTAAGAAACATTTTCCCCAGAATATCCATTATTGTTTTTACTTAAAAATATTGGAATTTTAATAAATAAATAAATAATATTGGAATTTAAATAAATATTGGGTTGACAAGGGTCCTCTCTGGGTAACAAACAATATCGGACATTCTGTGTATCAGTATACACAAAAACATGCTATGCATCTACTTTTTGAGGACCTATTACATCATTTATCTCCAGAACCTTAGCTTTTTCTATCTGCCACACAAGGGACTGCTGGCTATTGACTACATCTCTCTCATCTCTAGATGGAGAAAGAAGGTGGGAACTAATGAATAAAAGGACTTATTTGAGGGGTACCTGCATGGCTTAGTTGGTTAAGTGTCTGACTCTTAATCTCAGCTCAAGGCTTAATCTCTGGGTTACAAATTCAAGCCCTGTGTTGGGCTCCATGCTGAGCAAGGAGCCTATAGAAAAAAAAAGCGGGGGGGGGGGGTGGGGGTGGAAGCTTAAGAAAAGAACTTATTTCAGAAATTTGTTTTCATATTCCTAATTCAATTTTTTAGCTAACTAAAGTTTGACTACTAGAAGACATCAGCATATTAATCAGCATTATTTCCCAACTTGATCTTCCCAAATTAAAATTATTTTTTCAATAAATATTTACTGAAAGATTAAAGCATGCCAGACATTTTTTTTTTTAAACAGCAAAGAAAGTTTACTGAATAATAGCAAATGGATAATACAAAGCTCCTGAGGAGGGAGGGGACCTGAGAGGGGGCCCTAGTATGCCAGTCATTGTGAAAAATCCCGAGGCTATGATCTTTGCCTTTAGAAAGCCTACGATACACGGACAAGGCAAACATCGAATATGTAATTAAATGTGAATATTTCTAAGAAGAAGCAGTATTACCTTAATTCTGAAGGTCGTCGCTGCCTCAGCAGGCTGCATCTGCAATCTTTATCTTGCCAATCCATTGTAAAAAAGTCTGGTTAGCTGGTTCAGCAAGTCTTTGGCTTTTTGTTAATATGGATACAAATTCATTAGTAGGTTAAATTGCTTTTATATCTTTTCTCCCTCCCCCTTCTCACATGCTAAAAGGGCCAATCTTATATCTTCAAAGTTCAAATTCCATCAAATGGGTCACAGTAGGACTTGAAAACAAGGTGTGATATGTACTAATCAAGTGGTATATATAAATTCTTTAACATACCAATAATTAGGATTTAATAGAAAAGGAACAGCCAATAATTAAGATTTAATAGAGAAGGAATGGTGTTTAGCTGTGCCACACATTTCATGTTTTGTCTGAAGATGTTGTCTTATCTTTCACATGAAAGGGATCACCTAGATGTCCACTGTACAGATATGGACATTATGCCATTAATGATGTCACAAGGTGATGGGATGATCTGTTTATCCAGATAGCAAGGTTCATTTTCAAACAACTGAAAGGCAGTTATCATGATGACTATAATTAGTGACAATAGATACATCCCAGTTGAGCATTTCTAAAATCCTGGGTGCAAAAACTGCCAAAAATCAGTTTCAAACTTAAAATAAGATGTTAGAATGTTAATGCATTGTATGGTATGCTATGATCTATAAGGCAAGTGAGAAGTAGAAGAAGTATGATGGTGAGAAAAGTGCAAAAGACTAATAAAAGTGGAAACAAATTTTAAAAGAAAAGCAGAAAACCATGATTGGGTGATTTTCTTCTGATGTCACAATTACTCTACTCAACAGTAAATGTAGACATTAGAAAAGACCCACAGAGACTGGGCCTCCACCCAGGCCTTCCCATCAACATTGGATGTGTGTAACCATGATGCTAACATTCCAGACAGAAGCTTGGTACTGATAAGTATACTATTTGGCCTTTAAGGTAAATTTTCCTTCTCAGCATTTCTCATCCCTTATCATGAACATGTGCCTTCAGCCCATTTTCCATGACAGCTTTTACCTAATAATGCTAAGATTAGGGGACTCCTCATGCTTTTTCTTGCAACACTCTCATCACCCAGCCTCATTTATCACCCTCTATTATCCAGTATCTTCAGTATCATTCAATTAAGAATAATTCTCTCTAGATTTTTGACCTGCCTTCTAACCCTTTCTCTACTCCATCTTACCTAACACCAGTTTTCACTTGATGATACCCCTTTCCTAAAACCAGACAGATTTCCATTTCATTGGGAAATGAAAATGAGTGCCATCATAATTCATGGGGTCAGAGAGCAAGGATGACCCTTTGCTTTGCATCATTATTCCACTGTGTATGCTTTTTTGAAGTTGCTACCCTCTGATTTTATCATTTGTGTACTATTCTCATTCTTAAACCCAGCTGAGTGCCAAGATGTTCTCCCACCTGTAGCAATGGTTTTAATGGCTTCCTTGTAGATTCTGGGTGCACTTCTGGGACTATGCTCATTGTTTTCTTCCACACTTGAATCCAATCCACCAGTAAGTTCTACTGGCTCTGCAATCAAATTGGAGCTTGAATCCAGCCACTTCACCAGTGTTCTAATCTTAGCCGCAATCATCTCTCATCTAGACCTCTGCATCAGCCCCCTAACTGGCCTCTGCTTCCACGGTTGCTCCTGCATAGAGCATCTCTGACTTAGCTGAGTTTTCTTCCTAAAGTAGCAATCAGATTTTGTTACTATCCTTCAAAGTTTTCCATTACACTTAAAAACAAAATTCAGACTTCTAGAGTGACAGCCAAAACCACTCGATCTAGTTTTAAATCTCCCCTCCCTTCAGTATAAGGCAACACTAATAAAACCTATCCAAGCCAAATTCATAGAGACACAGGAAACTACCACATCAGCAGAGATCACCAGAATCACAAAGAACCAGACAACCCCAAAGGGAGGCCTGTGGTACTATGCCATCCCGATGATAGTGTAAGTGTGGCACACCCATTTGTCTACAGATGAAAGAGGCTTGGTAAACAGTAAATGGCCAAGAAAGTCCCTAACTTTCTTCCACACTATCATCCAAGGGACCCTAACAAGGTAAAACAGCAAGAAAGGAGTATTCAACAATTTTGGAATTGGAAATTGTTATTGGAAAAACCAAAATGTCTTTATTCCAGTTATTAAATAACCCTTCTTGACCTCTCAAACTGACCAAGGACAATATGACAATATGATCACTATTCTATAAGCCTTAGACATAATGAAGCTCGATCCTACAGTTTCCTAAGTTTCCTTGCCAGTATTTGGGACTCAGTGCTTAATCTCTTCTAAATCTCAAACCATCCCGAGAAAGGCGTCTAGACATTTACCAGGCTTCTCAGTACCCCTAGCTTTCATGTAGAAGGCCTTCTTTTTCTTAGACCCACACAAGCAAGGGTGTTCATGAGTAAGTGAAAGAGGTTTTCAGATAACCAAGTGGTGAAGTTATTACAGACCTTGGCTCATAGAAAGAAGGTAGGAAAAGTTCCAGGGGAGAAGAGACAAAAGGATAAAAGAACCATGGTGTGTTCCAAGAGACTGTGAAATAACTGATTTAATGAATGCTCTCTGGCTTTTACAAAGACCAAAATTTTAACAACCTTTCTACCCTACCTCTTAAAACACAGGTCATTCTCTCAACAACACTCAATTTTTAACCAACATAGACATTTTATTTACTTTTTCTTAAAGTCTCTTTTCATAAGTAAGAATGCTATTAGGATATTTTATAAAAGTTACTTTATGTTGATACAAAATATCTGAGGGTACCTTACATCTTGCAGAATAGGGTAGAAGTCCCTAGAACTAAATCTGTAAAACTGGACTCAAGATGCATAAAAAATTAAAAGACATTCTCAGAACTTTTAATTCCAAAAAAATTTAAAGAGCACTAAACTGCAACAAACTTGGAAAGATTGATAAATGCCACGACTGTTATACCAGTCATGCCTGTTATCTTTTGAAGAAAAAGGGTGTGGTGAGCAGGCTTACTATAAAGACAACCTCTTAGTATCCAAACATTGTGTTTTCCGTACTGCTTAGAGAAAACTGTCCTTGCAATTTATTGGCCTCGGGAGACACATGATCTCTTCCCTTCCCCAAGCAAAATACAACCAAGGAGAGATACTCTATCCTAGTGGACAATCAGCTCTAATGAATTTTATACTATTTCTTAGTTACTTTTGGTGAAACCAAATTTAAAACTAATCCAGAAATACAGAACTTAGAGTGAGATAATTCTTATTTACATTCCATTTTAAAATTTGCTTTGGATACTTGCTCTCTAGGCATTGGGAGCATCTGACCCAAATGAAAGGGTGTTGACTATACTTAAAACAACTTAAAAACTAAAAATATAGTTACCATATTGATCTAGTAATTCCACTTCTGAGTATTTGATGAAGATGAAAACACTAGTTCAAAAAGATATCTGCAGCCCCATAATCATGGCAGCATTATTTACAATAGTCAAGAAACAGAAACAACCTGCATGCCCATTGATGGATGAATTGATGGGTATTAAGGAAGACATGTATTGTGATGAGCACTGAGTGTTTTATGCAACTAATGAATTGTTGAACACTACATTAAAAACTAATGATGTACTATATGCTGGCTAATTGAACCTAAGTGGGGGGTGGGGGGAGAAAATGTGAGAGAAGGAAGATGACAGAGTATTCTGATCCTGAGTCACTGCCTCCTACAGACACACCTTGGCAGAGGACCCAGCACTGGAGCAGCAGTTTGAAAATCATCTGAGTTATACATAAAGAAAATTTATTGATTAATTTTAGGACATATGCCAGAGAGTCAGGGATCTGCAGGAGCTTTCTCTTGAAACAGGAGTGCTAGCAGGTGCCGTTTTTCTTGCCCTCCTTCAGCCTAGATAACCAATGGTTGCAGCACCAGTTCAGACACTCTCCATTTACCTAGTTAGCAGCAGCAATTGCCTGCCCTGACATTTCCCTATAGACCTGCCCCCACCCCATCTGCTTACCTCAGCAGGCAACCCCTCCGAACAGCTCCTGCCCTGCCTCACCTAGCAGGCAGCTCCAGTAAGAACCGGTGCCCCTCCATGGTGACTTCTACCCTGCAACACTGGAGAGGTGGCCTCAGCTGGGATGACTTCCCCTTCAAAGGGATGGGAAAAACTAATCCCACACACTGGTGTGCCTGCAGTAGCTGCAGCTGGGCTTTTCAGCTAGCTGTGCCAGGAGCAAAGCCTGCTCCACCCATGCATCAGCAGCACATGCAGCTGATCACTGTGGACAGATGGGATGAGGGGTGGCCCCACCCACCACCACACCTGCTGCGGCTGCAACAGGGCTTCTCAGTCAGCCATGCAGGGGACAAGCCCTATCCACCAGTGCACCCAAAGAGCTGAGGCTGAGTCACACGGGGGGCAAACACAGGCCACACAGGGGACACCCTTGGAGCTTCTGGTTTTGGTGATGAGGGGGGGTTGTGTTACAGGGCATCACTGGACACCTTCTACATAAGGTCACTACTTTTAAAACCAAGAGAAGTAGTGGAACTATATAATACAAAGGAAAAAAAAAAAAAACAGAAAGACAAAATAAGGAGACAGAGAACATGTTCCAAATAAAAGTATACGATAAAAACACAGAAAAAGAACTAAATGAAATGGAGATAAGCAATCTACCTGAAAAAGATTTCAATGTAATGGTCGCAAAGATACTCTATGGACTTTAGAGAATGAACCTAGTGAGAACTTCAGAGAGATAGAAAATAAAACAAAGAACCAATCAGAACTGAAGAATAGCTGAAAATTTAAAATATGTTAGAGAAAATCAACAGCAGATTGAAGGATGCAGAAGAACAGATCGGCAATCTGGAAGACATGGTAGTAGAAAGCACCTAAGCTGAACAGCAAAAAGAAAAAAAAAGAATTTAAAAAATGAAGACAGACTAGGACATCTGCAACAAAAATCAATCATAGCAACATTTATATTATAGGGGTTCCAGAAGGAGAAAAGAAAGTGGGAGAAAAATCTTAAAGAAACAATAACAGTGGGGCACCTGGGTGGCTTAGTGGGTTAAAGCCTCTGCCTTCGGCTCAGGTCATGATCCCAGGGTCCTGGAATCAAGCCCCACAGTGGGCTCTCTGCTCAGAGGCAAGTATGCTCCCCACCCCTGCCTGCCTCTCTGCCTACTTGTGATCTCAGTCTGTCAAATAAAAAAATAAAATCTTGGAAAAAAATGAAACAATAACTGGATAAATATATAGGATAAATTTCTAGGAACACACAATCTTCTGACACTGAATCAGGAAGAAATAGACAATTTGAACAGTCCAGCTACTAGTTATAAAATTGAATCAGTAATCAAAATAAAAAATAAAACCAACAAAACTCCAGGATCAGATGGCTTCACAGGTGAATTCTACCAATATTTAAAGAAGAGTTACTACCTATTCTTCTCAAATTATTACAAACAGTGGAAGAGAAAGAAGAATTTCCTAATTCATTCTATGAGACCAGCATTATCCCAATACCAAAAGAGGACAAAGACACTACAAAAAAGAAAATTATTGACAGATATCTCTGATAAGCATAGATGCAAAAATCCTCAACAAAATTTTAGCAAATTGAATTCAATAATACATTAAAATGATCATTTGCCACAATCAAGTGGGCTTTATTCTAGGGATGGAATCATATCTTCATATCAGTCAATGTGATACATCATGTTAATAAGAGGAAAGATAAAAACCATATGATCATCTCAATAGAGGGAGAAAAATATTTGACAAAATACAACACCTATTTATGATTAAAACAAAACAAAACAAAACCCTCAACAAAGTGGGTTTAGATGGAACATATCTCAACATAATGAAGGCCATATATGAAAACCCACAGCTAACTTTGTACTTGATGATGAAAAGCTGAAAACCATTCTTCTTGATCAGGAACAAGACAAGAAAGTCCACTTTCACCACTTTCATTCGTCATATCTCTGGAAGTCCTAGTCACAGCAGTAAGACAATAAAATGATATAAAACACATCCATATTGGTAAGGGAGAAGTAAAACTTTCACTATTTACTGATGACATGATACTATATAGAAAGCCCTGAAGTTTCACTGAAAATTGAAATAAAATTCAGTAAAGTTATAGGATTCAAACTCAATAAACAGAAAATTTCCCATTTCTATAGGTTGATAACAAAGTAGCAGAAAGAGAAATTAAGTAAACAATCCCATTTACAATTATACCAACAATAAAACACCAAAAAATAAATTTAACCAAGAAGCTGAAAACCTGTGCTCTGAAAATTAAGACATTGATGAAAGAAATAAAAACAACACAAACAATGAAAGATATACTATGCTCATGGATTGGAAGAATAAACACTATCAAAAATGCCCATACTATCCAAAGCAATCTACAGATTCAATGTAATCCCCATGAAAATACCTAGAGCAAAACATTATTTTACAGACTAGAATAATCCTAAAATTTGTATGGAACCACAAAAAAACCTAAACAATGAAAACAATTTCCTAAAAGAACCAAAACTGAAGATATCACAATCCTAAATTTCCGAACTATACTACAAAGCTATAATAATCCGAACAGGCTTGTATTGGTGCAAATATAGGCACATAGATAAGTGGAACAGGATAGAGAGCTCAGAAATAAACTCACACTTATATGGTCAATTAATTACAACAAAGGAGGCAAGAATATACAATGGGGAAAAGATCATCTTGTAGGAAACTACTGGGAAAGATGGACCGCTACATGTCAAAGAATAAAGCTAGACCACTTTCTTACACCATATGTGAAAATAAACTTAAAATAGATTAAAGACCTAAATGTGAGACCTAAAGCCATAAAACTCTTAAAATGAAATGTAGACAGTAATCCCTTGGATATCACCTGTACAATATTTGTCCAGATATATCTCTTCAGGCAAAGGAAATAAAAGCAAAAATAAATAAATAATTGGGACTACACCAAAATAAAAAGTTGTTTTGCACAGCAAAGGAAATCACCAACAAAACAGAAAGGGAATCTACTGAGTGGGAGAAGATATTCACAAATGATTTACTCAACAAGGGGTTAATATCTAAAATATATAAAGAACTGATTTAACTCATAATAAAAAAAAAAAAAAACCCAAACAAACAAAAAAAAAAAACTGCTTTAAAAATGGGCAGGGTGCCTGGGTGGCTCAGGTGGTTAAGCATCCAACTCTTGATTTTGGCTCAGGTTATGATCTCAGGGATCTTAGGATCCCTGTGCTGGGCTCCTCACGAAGCATAAAATTCTCTCTTCCTCTCTCTCTCTCTCTCTGCCTCTCCCCTATTTCTAAGAAAGAAAAAAAAAAAAAAGGGCAGAGTACCTAAATAGATATTTTCCCAAAGATAATATACAAATGGCCAGCTAACACATGAAAGGATGCTTTACATCACTCATCCTCAGGGAAATGAAATAAAAACCACATTGAGATATCACCTCACATATGTCTGAATCGCTAATAAATAAAAGACAACAAATAACAAGTATTAGTGAGAATGTGGAGTAAAGGGAGCCCTCAGGTACTGGTGGGTAGGAATGCAAACTGAAGCAACTATTATGGAAAACAGTATGGAGGTTTCTCAAAAAATTAAAAATAAAGATACCATATAATCGAGTAATTCCACTACTGGAATTTGTCCAAAAATAATGCAAACAGTAACTTGAAGAGATATACACATCCCTATGTTTATTATAGCATTATTTATAATAGCCAAGATAAGGAGACAAGTATCCACTGATAGATGAGTGGATAAAGAATATGTGGTATATATGTACAATGCAATACTACCATAAAAATGAATGAGATCTTGCCATTCATGACAACATGAATGTACTTAGCAGGTAATACGTTAAGTGAAATAAGTCAGAAAAACAAATATCATATGATTCCACTTGCATGTGAAATCTAAACAAACAAACAAACAAAAAACAAAACCTAAACAAGAAAACCACCAAAAAAAAAAAAAAAAAAGACAAAAAACCCATCCATACAGACTCAAAAGAACAGAGAACAAACTGCTGGTTGTTGGAAGAGAAGTGGTTGGGGGAATAGTGAGACAGGTGAAGGGGATTAAGAGGTACAAACTTCCAGTCACAAAATATGTCACAGGGATGAAAAGTACAACATAAGGAATACAGTTAATATTATAATAATGTCATATGGAGACAGATGGTGATGATACTTATCATGGTGAGCAATAAGTAATGTATAAAATTGTCAAATCACTATGCTGTGCACCTGAAATTAATATAACATTTTATGTCAACCATACTTCAATAATAAATTTCAAAATATGTATATACAAAGTGGGTAATTAAGCTTAAATATATAAGTACTTACACTAAAACATGAACATAATATTTCAACTAAGAAGAAAATATTGTCAGAAATAAGAAAGAATACCTGAAAACTCCCCTAATCTCAGGAAGGAAACAAAGATTCACTAAGTTCAGGAAGCAGAAAAGTTCCTAAATAAGATGAACTGAAGAAGGTCCACAGCAAGAAGCATAATAATCAAAATGGAAAAATTGGGGCACCTGGGTGCCTTAGTCGGTTAAGCCTCTGCCTTCACCTCAGGTCATGTTCTTCGGGTCCTGGGGTCGAGCCCCACATTAGGATCCCTGATCAGTGGGGAGTCTACTTCTCCCTCTCCCTGTGTTCCTCCCCCCCACTCATCCTCTCTCTCTCTGTCCCTAATAAATAAAATCTTTTAAAAAATTAGAATAAAATTAAAAATTAAAAATAAAGAGAAAACCCTAAAAGCAGCAAAAGAAAAGCAAATTGTTATGAACAAGGAAAACCACATAAAGCCATCAGCTGGTTTTTCAGCAGAAACTTTGTAGGTCATAAGAGAGTAGCATGATATATTCAATGTGCTGAAAGAGAAAAAATCCTTCAACCAAGAATAGCCTGCCCAGCAAGTTACCATTCAGAATTAAAGGAGAGATAAGGAGTTTCTCAGATAAACAAAAGGTAAAGGACTTCGTCACCACTAAATGGGTTAAACTACAAAAGAAAAGGCTATAAGTAGAAGAAAATTATGAGAAGAAAAATATTTCACTGGTAAAAGCAAACACACAGTAGAAGTAGTAGATCATTTATGAAGCTAATATGACTGTTAAAATACAAAAGTAGTATTACTAGTAATAGCAACAAAATTTGGGTAAGGGATACATGAAATAAAATATGTAAAATATGATATCCTGTACATAAAAGGTAGAGGGGGGTGTAAACATGTAGCTCCTTTAGCATGAGTTCAAACTTAAGCAACCATTAACTTAATATAGACTGCTATCTACACAGGATGTTATATATGAACCTCATGGTAACCACAAACAAAAAATTTATAATAGATTCAGAAACACACACACACCCACAAAGAGAAAGCATTAAAGAAAGTCATTCATATAAAGTATCATGTCATCTGCGAAGAGAGAGAGTTTGACTTCTTCATTGCCAATTTGGATACATTTTCTTTCTCTTTGTTGTCTGATTGCTGTTGCTAGGACTTCTAATACTATGTTGGACAAGAGTGGTGAGAGTGGGTATCCTTTTCGTGTTCCTGATCTCAACAGGAAGACTGTGAGCTTTTTCCCATGGAGGATAATATTTGCTGTGGGTTTTTCATAGATAGATTTTATGAAGTTCAGGAATGTTCCCTCTATCCCTATACTTTGAAGCGTTTTAATCAGGAACGGATGCTGGATTTTGTCAAATGCTTTTTCTGCATCAATTGAGAGGACCATGTGGTTCTTCTCTCTTCTCTTATTGATTTGTTCTATCACATTGATTGATTTGCGAATGTTGATCTACCCTTGTAAACCATGGATGAATCCCACCTGGTCATGGTGGGTAATCTTTTTAATATGCTGTTGGATCCTATTTGCTAGGATCTTGCTGAGAATCTTAGCATTCATATTCATCAGTGATACTGGTCTGAAATTCTCCTTTTTGGTGGGGTCTTTACCTCATTTGGGGATCAGGGTAATGCTGGCTTCATAAAAAGAGTCTGGAAGTTTTCCTTCTGCTTCAATTTTTTTGAAACAGCTTCAGGAGAATAGGTGTTATTTCTTCTTTGAAGTCTGGTAGAACTCCCCAGGGAATCCATCAGGTCCTGGGCTCTTGTTTTTTTGGGAAGTTTTTGATCACTGCTTCAATCTCATTACTAGATATCAGTCTATTCAGGTTGTCAATTTCTTCCTGGTTCAATTTTGGGAGTTTATAGTTTTCCAGGAATGCAGCCATTTTGTCTAGATTTCTTAACTTATTGGCATATAACTGTTGGTAATAACTTCTGATGATTGTTTCTATTTCCTTGGTGTTAGTCGTGATCTCTCCCTTTTCATTCATAATTTTATTAATCTGAGCTTTATCTCTTTTCTTTTGGATTAGTGTGGCCAATGGCTTATCAATCTTACTGATTCTTTCAAAAAACCAGCTTCTAGTTTCATTGATACGTTCTACTGTATCTCTAGTTTCAATCTCATTGATCTCTGCTCTAATCTTCATTATTTCCTTTCTTGTGTGTGGAGTTGTTTTAATTTGTTGATACTTTATATGGAAAACCCAAAAGACTCCACCCCCAAACTACTAGAACTCATACAGCAATTAGTAATGTGGCAGGATACAAAGTCAATGTACAGAAATCAGTTGCTTTCTTTTTTTTTTTTTTTTTTTTTTTTTAAATATTGATTTTTTTTTTTTTAAGATTTTATTTATTTATTTGACAGAGAGAAATCACAAGTAGGCAGAGAGGCAGACAGAGAGAGAGAGAGGAGGAAGCAGGCTCCCTGCTGAGCAGAGAGCCCGATGCGGGACTCGATCCCAGGACCCTGAGATCATGACCTGAGCTGAAGGCAGCGGCTTAACCACTGAGCCACCCAGGCGCCCTCAGTTGCTTTCTTATACACTAACAATGAAAATACAGAAAGGGAAATTAGAGAATCTATCCTATTTACTATAGCACCAAGGATCACAAGATACCTGGGAATAAACCTAACCAAAGAGGTAAAGGATCTGTACTCAAGGAACTACAGAACACTCATGAAAGAAATTGAAGAAGACACAAAAAGATGGAAGACCATTCCATGCTCTTGGATCGGAAGAATAAACATTGTTAAAATGTCTCTACTGCCTAGAGCAATCTATACTTTTAATGCCATTCCGATCAAAATTCCACCAAAAATTTTTATGGAATCAGAAGAGACCCCGAATTGCTAAGGAAATGTTGAAAACGTAAAACAAAACTGGAGGCATCATGTTACCTGATTTAAAGCTTTACTACAAAGTTGTGATCACCAAGATAGCATGGTACTGGCATAAAAACAGACGCATAGACCAGTGGAACAGAGTAGAGAGCCCAGATATGGACCCTCAACTCTATGGTCAAATAATCTTCAACATAGCAGGAAAAAATATACAGTGGAAAAAAGACAGTCTCTTTGATAAATGGTGCTGGGAAAACTGGACAGCTATATGTAGAAGAATGAAACTCAACCATTCTCTTACACTGTACACAAAGATAAGCTCGAAATGGATAAAAGACCTCAACGTGAGACAGGAATCCATCAGAATCCTAGAGGAGCACATAGGTAGTAACCTCTTTGATATCAACCACAGCAACTTCTTTCAAGATATGTCTCCAAAGGCAAAGGAAACAAAAGCAAAAATGAACTTTTGGGACTTCATCAAGATCAAAAGCTTCTGCACAGCAAAGGAAACAGTCAACAAAACAAAGAGGCAACCCACAGAATGGGAGAATATATTCACAAATGACAGTATAGAAAAAAGGTTGATATCCAGGATCTACAAAGAACTTCTTAAACTCAACATACACAAAACAGACGATCATGTCAAAAAATGGGCAGAAGACATGAACAGACACTTCTCCAATGAGGACATACAAATGACTATCAGACACAGCAAAAAAATGTTCATCATCACTAGCCATCAGGGAAATTCAAATTAAAACCACATTGAGATACCATCTTATACCAGTTGGAATGGCCAAAATTAGCAATACTGGAAACAACGTGTGTTGCAGAGGATGTGGAGAGAGGGGAACCCTCTTATACTGTTGGTGGGAATGCAAGTTGGTGCAGACACTTCGGAAAACAGTGTGAAGATTCCTTAAGAAATTAAAAATAGAGCTTCCCTATGACCCTGCAATTGCACAACTAGGTATTTGCCCCAAAGATACAGATGTAGTGAAAAAGAGGGCCATCTGTACCCCAAAGTTTATAGCAGCGATGGCCACGGTCGCCAAACTGTAAAAAGAACCAAGATGCCCTTCAACGGACGGATGGATAAGGAAGATGTGGTCCATATACACTATGGAGTATTATGCCTCCGTCAGAAAGGACGAATACCCAACTTTTGTAGCAACATGGACGGGACTGGAAGAGATTATGCTGAGTGAAATAAGTCAATCAGAGAGAGTCAATTATCATATGGTTTCACTTATTTGTGGAGCATAACAAATAGCATGGAGGACATGGGGAGGTGGAGAGAAGGGAGTTGAGGGAGATTGTAAGAGGAAATGAACCATGAGAGACTATGGACTATGAAAAATAATCTGAGGGTTTTGAAGGGGTGGGGGGTGGGAGGTTGGGGGAGCCAGGTGGTGCCTATTATGGAGGGCACGTATTGCTTGGAGCACTGGGTGTGGTGCATAAACAATGAATTCTGTTACTCTGAAAAGAAATAAATTTAAAAAAAAGTCATTCAACTAATTCAACTACAAGGAAAGATAAGAAAGGAACAGAGAAGAACTACAAAAACAGCCAGAAAACAATTAACAAATGGCAATAAATACATAGCTATCGATACTTTAAATGTAAATGGAGTAAGTCTCCAATCAAAAGACCTAAGACATATACGGACCACAAGTGAAGGATGGAAAAAGAGATTCCATGCACATGGAAGCAGAAAAATGCCAGGGTAGCAATACTCACAAAACAGATTTTAAAACAAAGTCTGTAACAAGAGACAAAGAGGAGCACAACATAATGTTGGGGGGGGTCAATTCAACAAGAGGATAAAACAATGTAAACATCTATGCACCCAACATTGGAACATCTCAATAGATAAATATTACCAGACATAAAGGAAGAAATTGACAGTAATACAAGAATAGCGGGGGACTTTAATACCCCCACTTACATCAATGTAGATATCATCTGAATGGGAAATCAGTAAAGAAACAGTATTTATGAATAACACATTGGACTTAACAGATATATACAGAACTTTCCATCCAAAAACAGCAGAGCACATGTTCTTTTCAAGCTTCTTTTCAATGTTCACATAGAACATTCTCTAGGATAGATCTCATGGTAGGCCACAAAACAAGTGTCAATAAATGTAAAAAGATTGAAATCATATTAATCATCTATTCCCACCATGATAGTATGAAACTAGGAATCAATTACAAGACAACTGGAAGATCATGTCAAGACTTAACAACATTCTACTCAACAACTACTGAGTCAAAGAAATTAAAGAGGAGATAAAAAACCTGGAGACAAATGAAAATAGAAACACTACAGTTTAAAACTCAGGAAGATTATAGCTCTATTGTCCTACCTCAAGAAACAAAAATTTCAAATAAACAATCTAATCGTACACCAAAGGAACCAGGAAAAGAACAAAGTCTAAAATTGTTCAAAAGAAGTAATTATATCAGAGCAGAAATAAATGAAGACTCACAGAAAAAATAAGAAAAAAAAAAAAGACTCACAGAAAAAAAAAACTCAATAAAACTAGGGCTGGTTCTTGTAAAGATAAACAAAACAGATAAATCTTTAGCCAGAATACTCAAGAAAAATTGAGAGGACCCAAAATCAGAAATGAAAGAGAAGTTACAACCAACATGACAGAAATACAAAGGATAATGGGAGACTACAATGAAAAATCGCATGCCAACAAATTAGACAACCTAACAGAAATGGGTACATTTCTAGAAACATACTATCTTCCAAGACTGAAGAAACAGAAATTTAAACAGACTGGTTACGAATAAAACTGACTTGGTTTAAAACAAAACAAAACAAAACAAACAAAAAAACTAAATTGGTTAAAAACCAAAACAAAAAGAAAAACAAAAAGAAACCCAACTCCCAACAAACAAAAGGTCCAGGCCCAAATGGCTTCATGGGTACATTCTACCAAACATTTAGAAAAGAATTACTACCTATCCTTCTCAAACTATTCGAAAGCTAGAAGACTTCCAAATTGATTCTATGAGGCCACAGTTACCCTAATACCAAAATCAGACAAAGTCACACCAAAAAACTAATGAAACTATAGGCCAATATTCCTGATTAATATAGATGCAAAAATCTTGAACAAAATATTAGCAAACCAAATTCAACAATACACTAAAAGGACCATTCATCATAATTAGGTGAGATTTATTCCCGGGGTGTAAAGATGGCTCAGTACCTGCAAATCAATCAACATGATACACCTCATTAATGAAATGAAGGATAAAAATTGTATGATCAATCTCAATAGGTGCAGAAAGATAATTGGATAAAATTAAAAATCATTTCATGATCAAAACTCTCAACAAAGTAACTACAGAGGGAATATACTTCACCATAATAAAGGCCATACTTATGGTCTACAGCTAATGTCCTACTCAATGGCAAAAAGCTGATTAACTTTTCCTGTAATCTCAGGAATAAGACAAGGATGCCCACTCCTTTTTTTTTTTTTTTAAAGATTTTATTTTTATTTGTTTGACACAGAGCGAGAGCACAAGTAGTGGAGCAGCAGAGGGAGAAGAAGCAGACTCCTCCCCACCCCCAACCCCGAGCATGGAGCCCAGTGCAAAGCTTGATCCCAGTACCATGGGATCATGATCTGAGCGGAAGGCGGTTGCTTAATCGACTGAGCCACCCAGGTGCCCAGGAATGCCTGCTCTGGTCACTTTTATTCAACAGAATTGGAAGTCAGAGCTAGAACAGTTATACAAGCAAAAGAACTAAAAGGCCAATCAGAAAACATGAACTAAAGCTGAAGCAGCTCATCTGCAACCTACATCATTGCTACTAACCTATATCTTTGATACCAATAAGGTTCCATTTTGCAAGCAATATGCATTGACTTGGACTAACTTGAATAGGAAAGTAATCATAACTCACAATCTCTGGAAAGATAAGAAAATATCAAAAACATTAAAGTGGGCAGAAATCAAGGCAATCGGGCATCCATAACTATGGCAAAATTTATGTCATGGGAGTAAAATGGCAAAGATAGTATGGCTGTAGCAGCAGGGAACCAGATCACACTAACCATGCTGCTCTGCAGCACTTTGCTTAGGAGACTATCTTTACTCCCACTATTGAAACACTTAGATCATGTGTCTATGCTCTAGCTTTCAAGGTCAGGGAACAGAAAGATCTAGACCTTATAGCTTCTCTAGTGGAAAAGAATCCCAGAGCCCTGAATTATCACAGAGTGGAATATTCCTCAAACAGAGCTAAGGGTTTCAAATACTAGACAACCAAAAACATGCCAGCAAATAATCAAATAGTCCATTCTTTCCTGCCCAACATTCATATACATCAGTCTTCCTATAGCTATATTTCCAAAAAAAATTCTCTATAGTCTTACGATTTTCACACTTAACAAGAGTCCACTCATTCCTTCTCTAAACAGAAAAAATGTGTTAGAGTACTATCTAGGGAAGTGGTTTTCACAGTGAGGTCACCCCCACTAAAAGCTTTGTTATCACTTGGAAGCTTATGAAAAGTGCAAATCCTCAAGCCAAACCTAGAATTATTCAATTGGAAACTTAGCAATCTGTGTTTCACAAATCCCTGACTGTATTCTGGCCATGCTAAAGTTTGAGAACCACCAGTATAGAGAGATTGATGTTGACAGCCAAAGAGAAAGAGAGGTGTTTTTACAGATTTATAGGATGGAGGAATAAAGTCCCAGTTCCTGATACCACCTGCAAGTCTAGTATTTCTGGGCAATGCTCGTTCTTTGTCTAGTTCCATGATGGGTCCATCTAAATGGTCTCATCCCGTGAAAACTGGAAAGATAGCCACCAACATTATACCCTGCTTACATTTTATATGCAGTGGGGAGTGAGAGAGAAAATAGATAGAAAATATACACCTAAGGCAGTAAAATAGGAGACAGGATTAGAGTTCTTGGGTCACCAATAGATCATTGTTCATGTTCAAATCTCTTTAAATGTATTTGACTGTTTAAGAAAAAATAATAGTGTATTATGGGTTTTATAACATACATAAAAATAAAATGTATAAAAATAGTAATAGGTTGCCTGGGTGGCTCAGTGGGTTAAAGCCTCTGCCTTTGGCTCAGGTCACAATCCCAGGGTTCTAGGATTGAGTCCCAGCATCGGGCTCTCTGCTCAGCGGGGAGCCTGCTTCTCCCCACCTCTCTCTGCCTGCCTCTCTGCCTACTTGTGATCTCTCTGTCAAATAAATAAATAAAATATTTTTTAAAAATAGTAATAAAAAGTCTAGTCTATATGTGTCCTATAAGAAATGTGCTTTAAGTGTAAAGATAAATTGGTTAAGGATGAAAGTATGAAAAAAAGGTATAACAACTTGATAATGCTAAGCCAAAAAAAAAAAAAAAATCAAGATTGGCTTTTACTATATCAGAGAAAGTATATCTTAGAACTAAAGTTTAAAGGATAGGTAGATAATTATTTTAGTATATATATATTGGCCTATCATAAAAATTAAAAACTTGTTATTTTCTTTTTATTGCATTTTTGGACATTTCAATAATTTTTTCCCAATTATTTAATTGTGGTAAATAGGCTATTTTAGAAAGATAAAATGTTCAATTCACCAAGGAGATATAATGATCCTAAATACTTATGCACCTACTAACAGACCTTCAAAATTCATGAGGCAAATACAGATAGAATTGCAAAAGGAAATAAACCCACAATTATAGTAGGAGATTTTTATACTCCTTTGTCAATATTTGACAGAACAGATATGAAATAAACAGATATAGAAAATGGTGACTATACTGAACAGTGGTGAGCACTATGTAATGTATTGAATTGTCAAATTTCTATGTTGTGCACCTGAAACTAATAACATTGTATATTAACTATACTTTAAAAATATATGTAGAAGATGAACGACACATTAACATTTAAGAAACACAGCACTCAGGGCACCTGGGTGGCTCAGTGGGTTAAAGCCTCTGCCTTTGGCTCAGGTCATGATCCCAGGGTCCTGGGATCGAGCCCCATATCAGGCTCTCCAGTCAGTGGGGAGCCTGCTTCCTCCTCTCTCTCTGCTTGCCTCTCTGCCTACTTGTGATCTCTATCAAATAAATAAATAAATAATCTTTAAAAAAAAAAAAAAAAGAAACACAGCACCCAATAACAGCAGATTGTTCTTTTCAGTTGTGCACATTTAACAAGGAAGTTCATATTCTAGGCCATAAAATTAATCTAAACAACTTTAAAATGATAAAAATCCACATAGTATGTTTTCTGAGAATAATGGAATTACATTAAAAACCAATAACAAAGATTTGGAAAAATCTCCAATTATTTGGAAGCTAAGTGACATCTATAAACAACTTATAATTCAAAAAAGAAATGTAGGGGCACCTGGGTGGCTCAGTGGGTTAGGGCCTCTGCCTTCAGCTCAGGTCATGATCTCAGGGTCCTGGGTTCGAGTCCTGCATCGGGCTCTCCGCTTTGCGGGGAGCCTGCTTCCCCCTCTTTGTCTTTGCCTGTCTCTCTGCCTACTTGTGATATCTCTCTGTGTTACATAAATAAATGAAATTTTAAAAAAAGAAGAAATGTAAAGGAAAGTTGGAAAATGATTTAAGCTTGATTCGAATAAAAACACAGCATACCAAAATCTGTAGGATTTAGTAACACTTAAAAAAATAAATGTCTGACACTAACAGCCTCCACAATTAGGAAATAAAAGGTCTCAAATCAGTGACTTCATATTTAAGAATAATAAATAAAAAAAAAAAGAAATTAAAGCCAAAATAAGAAGCACAAAAATAGTATGAACAGACACCAGTGTTATACAGAAAACAATGGAGAAAACAAAACAAAAACCACAAAACCTACTGGTCCTGGAGAAGATCAATAAACTTGGTAAACTCAGTAACATCGCTGTTGATGATACAGATACTAAATGAAAATAGTAAGAAAATATTATGAACAACTTTCTGCCTATATATTAGGCAATTTAGACGACACAGAAAAAGCCCTAGAAAGGAACGTTAGCTAAAGACCACCAGGAACACACTTGTAATTGAACAAGTTACATTTAAAACTCCTTTCGATGAGGGAAAACTCATGCCAAGGGGAACCCTGAGGAGGTGTGAGGAATAGAGTATTAGAGAGAACCTATTGTAGGACTGAAGCTTTGGCTGATGGATTTGAAGGAGAATTGAAGGAAAAAGAGGATAGCTCTAATTGGATGCTGTCAGCAAGCAGAGACATGGGTTTCATCCATTTTGTTCTTAGGTCTGTCTCAAACTGGAAACAGTATTTGCATTAACAAGTATGTGGTTAGACGATGTTGCATCCATTCAATCAAATAGCTTTCAGCAATAAAATTATGCCCATAACAACACAGACAGATCTCAAAGTAAATGTTAAGTGGAAACAACTTGGCAGAAACAGCTATATAGTATATGAGGTATGTATACACAATCTAGAAGGCAGATCAGTGGTTACCTAGAAAGGGGCAGCCTGAAGGGTCAGGGGAAGGAGAGCAAAAAATGGGAGGGGGAAACTTTCTGGTAGGGTTGTTCTTTATCTTGATCGAGGCGGTGGTTTTAGACATGTATACATTGGCCAAAACTTACCGAACTCAATTACTGAGTCAATTACATGTCAATTAGAGTTCAATAAGTGGTTCAAAAAAGAAGATTGAGTCATTGTTTCCCTAAGTTTTAGACACAGTCACTTGCATCAGAAACAAAACTCAACCATTAGCCTCTTTCTTCCTTTATAGACATTAGAAGTTTTATCTCAGCTAGCATACAGTTGTGTTTTTAAAAAAAATATTTTACTTATTTGACAGAGAGATCACAAGTAGGCAGAGAGGCACGGGGAGAGAGAGGGGGGGAAGTAGGCTCCCCAGTAAGTGCAGAGCCCAATGTGGGGCTCGATCCCAGGACCCTGGGATCATGACCTGAGCTGAAAGCAGAGGCTTTAACCACTGAGCCACCCAGGCACCCCAGCATACAGTTTTTAATGGAATGCATTTGAAGTAACCTAAAAGATTAATTGAAAGTCAAGACTTTTACTCAAGTCCCTATTTCCCCATATGTATCCTAGGCAAAACAGCATTTTCTCCCTTTCGTATGTTGGTGATGTTATGACTCCCTACTATGTTCACGCTTATTACATTTACATGTAATATTATAATAAATTACAGGCTTGAGTTAACAGAATCCAAGTAGGAAAATTCAGAGAACATTTTTGTTCTTCTTGACCAGCAGTGATTTTTTTTTTCTGCTTCTCTACCCAGAAATCTTGATTCCTACCCAGTACAAGATGTCCAGAAAATTCTTATCTGCCCTACATACAAGAACCACTTCATTAATGACATGCTCTCTGAGCATGGGTTATGGGGCCCATCCAGACAGGCTGAGAAGTCTTTAATTTGATTTACTCAAAAGGTAGACTTTATTTTTACAGAAAAGCATGCTTAACAATCAGAAAATGCATCATGTGACTGTTTAAGAATCAGTGAGCACAAAACTGAGTTTTTAAAAAGATTTCAAAACAAGTTTATACAATTTTTTTTTTAAGATTTTATTTATTTATTTGACAGACAGAGATCACAAGTAGGCAGAGAGGCAGAGAGAGAGAGGAGAAAGCATGCTCCCTGCAGAGCAGAGAGCCCGACACCGGGCTCGATTCCAGGACCCTGGGATCATGAACCGAGCCGAAGGCAGAGGCTTTCACCCACTGAGCCACCCAGGCGCCCCGTTTATACAACTTTTTATCCTTTGCTATCACTCCCTAGTTTTATTGGGATATAATTGACATACATCACTATATAAGTTTAAGGTGTACAGCATGATGGTTTGACTTACAGGTCTCACAAAATGATTATGCAATAGGGTGCCTGGTTGGCTCAGTGGGTTAAGCCACTGCCTTTGGCTCAGGTCATGATCCCAGGGTCCTGGGATCGAGTCCCGAGTCGGGCTCTCTGCTCAGCAGGGAGCCTGCTTCCCTCTCTCTCTCTCTCTGCCTGTCTGTCTACTTGTGATCTCTCTCTGTGAAATAAATAAATTAAATCTTTTAAAAAAATGATTATGCAATAAATTTACCTAGCAACCAGCCCCTCATAGATACAATAAAAAGCAAAAAAGAAAGTAAAAGGTTTTTTTTAGGAATGAGAACTCTGAGGACCTGCTCTCTTAGCTTATCTATGTATTATACAGCTGTGTTAGCTGTGGTGGTTGTGTTGTACATTATACTCCCGGTGTTTTCCTTATACTCAAATTTATACATTTTGATCCTTTTCCTTCAATTCTTCCTCCTTGCACCCCATCTCTGGTAATCACAAATCTCATCTCTTTTTTCTGTGAGTTTTTAGATTCCACATATAAGGGAGATCACAGTATTTGCTTTTCTCTAACTTATTTTATTCAACATAATGCCCTCAAGGTCCATTCATAAATGGCAGGACTTCCTCATTTTTTATGGCTGAGTAACATTACATTATGTACCACAATTTCTTTATCCATGCATCAGTCCATGGACACTTAGGTCATTTCCAGGTCTTAGCTGTTATGAATAATGCTGGTATGAACATGGGGATGTAGATACCTTTTTGAGTGATTTTGTTTCCTTTGGATATATTCCCAGAAGTGGAATTGTTAGGTCATGTGATAATTGTATTTTTTGAGGATCTTCCATTCTGCTTTCTATAATGTCTGTACGAGTTCACAAATCCATCAACAATAAAAAAGTCTTCCTTTTCCTCTCTATGTGCACCTGCATTTGTTGGCTCCTTTTGATGATGGCTACTCTAACAGGTGTGAGATAATAGCTCGCTGTGGTTTTGGTTTGCATTTCCCTTAGGGCTAGTCACATGGAGCATCTTTTAATGTACCTGTTCCCCTTCTGTAAATATACCCTCTTCCTGTAAAATGTGCATTGAGGTCTTTCGCCCATTTTGATTAGATTTTTTTTTAACTGTTGAGTTCTAGGAATTCTCTATAGATCTTAGATATTAACCCCTTATTAAATAAATGGTTTGCAAATATTTTTCTCATTCTGTGGGTTGTCTTTTCATTTTAATGGTTTTGCTGTGCAGAAGCTTTTTAGTTTGGGGTAGTCCCACATGTCTTTTTATTTGTTGCTTGTACTCTAGGTGTTATCCAAAAAAAAAAAAAAAAAAAAAAAAAAAAAATCACTGGTGAGATCCACTTCAAGGGGCCCTTTTCCTAGGTCTTCCTCCAGGAGTTTCATCAGCTCAAGTTTTATATTTAAGTCATTAAGCCATTTCCAGCTAGTTTTTGTGACTGATGTATAACACAGGTCCAGTTTCATTTTTTTGGAATGTGAATATCTAATTTCCCTACCACCATTTAAGAGACTTTCTTTTGGCCTTTGAGTATCCTTAGCTCTCTTGTCATACTAATTGACTTGGGTTTATTATATGCTTGGGTTTACTTCTGGACACTTGATTCTGTTCCATTGATTTGTCTGTTATATCCCAGTACTATATACTGTTTTGAAGCCAATAATTATGTAATTTAGCTTGAAGTTTGGAAGTATAATACCTACTGTTTTGTTGTTCTTTTTCAGGATTACTTCAGCTTTCATGATTTTTTGTGGTTTCATTTAAGTTTTAGGATTTTTTCCCTACTTTTGTAACAAATGCCATTGAAATTTTCATAAGGATTTCATTAAATCTATAGATGGTTTATGGTAGTATTGACATTTTATTGGTATCAATATTTCTAACCCGTGATATGTATGATATTATGTGATATGATACCTTTTCATTTACTGATTAGACTTAATTCTTTTTAAAGATTTTATTTATTTGACAGTAAGAATGTCCGTGAGGCCGTGAGAGAGAGAACAAAAGCAAGAGGAGTGGGAGAGGGCAAAAGAGAAGCAGGCGTCCCTCGGAGCCGGGTCCCTGACATAAGACTTGGTGCAGGGCTGGACCCCAGGACCCTGGAGTCATGACCTAAGCCGAAGGCAGATGCTTAATGACTGAGTCACCCAGGTGCCCCTGGTTAGACTTAATTCTTAATGGTTTACAGAAACTGACCTCATGCCTATGCATCGGGTATACAGAGGTCTATCAATGGCCTTCCATGTTAGGTATTTTCAGGATCATTTTGGTTTCTCTGTCCCAACCTTGACATTCACTTGAGATTTCCAGGAAGATAATGAAAATCCTACTCCTTGTACTTTTTTTTTTTAATTAAAGATTTTTATTTATTTATTTGACAGACAGAGATCACAAGTAGGCAGAGAGGCAGAGAGACAGGAGGAATCAGGCTCCCTGCTCCATCCCAGGACCCCAGGATCATGACCTGAGCCAAAGGCAGAGGCTTTAACCCACTGAGCCACCCAGGCGCCCCTCCTTGTACTTTTTTAATTAAGAAAGGTCTGCTTCTCCCTTATATTGTATTTCTTAGGTTTAATACATAATGTCTTCATATTAGAATCACCCGAGAGCTTTGAGCATGCTGATGATTAAAGCCCAATCCCAGAGATCTTAATTTAATTGATGTGATCCAGGTATTTATAAAGTTAAGAGCTCCCCAGGTGACTATGCAGAGAGATTATAGACTGGTTGTTCACAGCCCTGTTGCTCAAAGATTGGTCAAAGATCAGCACCTCAATATCACGTGGGAGCCTTCTCAGGCTTCCTTGTAAATTGACTCATTGTTATATTTATTCATTTTGACAAAATACTCACGTCAACTGGGAAAAAAAAAAATAGCCAACCTCAAAATAGGTCAGTAACTGCCCTCTGTCTTACTCAGTATTTCAGATTGCTCTGAAGAACTGCTCCGAAACTTTTAGTTTACAGGGGATTGTATGCAAAGAGGGGAAGGGGTAGGCATGCTTGCAAGCAGTTCTCCAAATCCCCGTGCAGTAGGAGGTAGAATTAGCCTGGTTGTAAATCAGGTTTACTGATTTCCAGAGATACATGAAAGACCCTTAGGTAATCTTAATACATTATGTTCCTATCATATCTGATTTTTCAAAGTTACTGCCTGCATACCTCTGCCTAACTTGTTTACCAGTTCTTGTGTGTGTTATCTCCTTGAGGTCATTTGAGATAGTCGCAGAAAGCGAACATCAGTCACCTCTTGCAGGTTTAGTGCACACCCAGCTGACCTCAGTGTACTTTAATTTGGAGAAGCATTGGTCTGGAAAGCATACAAACTCCAATGGGACTTACGTTCTTAAAATAAGTTATCTTGAGTTCAAGCCCTTCAAAATGTGTTTTTCAAGAGACCATAAGTTTTTATAATTTTTAGATTCAACTTTCATTTTTCACAGGAAAAAACCTCTCACTCTTCTTGGTTTGTAGTTTAAATTTTAAATCAGGTTATCTGACATATATTTAACAGAATAAATTATTAAAATTTATCTGATATTATTTAACAGATTAAACTATTAAAATATATTACCACAAATAAAGTTCCTTGAGACAAATACCTACAAACTCATTTTAAGAAAGGAAAAAAGCCCTCTCTAAAGTTCCATCATATTTGAGAAATCCAGAAAGCAGAAAATGGCTCTCAGGAGCTCATACTACCCTCATTTCTTTTTAAGAGAGCCTGTAATGGGAGAAAATTTCCACAAGGTGGCAGTAGAGCATAAATTCCAGTCTCAAGCAAAAGTTAATGCTTCAAGGATAAAAATGGGCCGTTCAGAACTCATTCTACTGTATGCAAAAACCCATTAATTCAAATTGCATTAATTATTTATGGTATAATATAATTTCAGTTGATTAGTTTTCATTTTCATATTTTTAAGAGAAGTAGTACCAGGCATATTGACCAATTTGACCTGTGAGGGTGGTTTTATTCTATTTTCAGAGGTAGATCTTCTAAAAAATATATATTCAACTTCCATAACTGATGAACATTAAGTCTTTATTTTATTAAGAAGTAATGGACCTGCACAAATATGCCTAACTTATTTTTTCAAAGGGTGCAAAAGCAATTCAAAGGTAGGATAGCCTTTCTAATAAACAGTGCTAAAGCTATTGGATCTCCACAGGCACAAAAATGAACTTTGACCTCAACTCACACCTTATACAAAAATTACCTCACACGATCAAAGTAAAACATACCTAAAGGTAAAACTGTAAAACTTTTAGAGAGAAAGAAGAAAAAAATCCTCGGGACTTGGGGTTAGGTAAAGAATTTTTAGGCTTGACAACAAAAGCACAATCCACAAAAAAAATTATAAAACTGGACTTCCTCAAAATTAGAACTTCTCCCTGGGAAAGAGTCTGTGGCTGAAAAGACAAATCGCATACTGCAAGAAATCATTCGCCTACCACCTGTCTGAAAAAGGACTTGTATCTACAAGAATTCTCAGCAGTTTTTAAAAACCCATCCAATCAGAAAATAGGCAGAAGTTATGAATAGACATTTAACTGAAAAGGACATACAGATGGTAAATAAGGAAAGTATACTCAGTATACTTAGCCTTTAGGTAAATGCACGTTGAAACCATAATAAAAATCACTGTTCTCTCAGAATAATTAAAATAAAGTGTCAGTGCCAAATGCCAGCAGGAATGCAAACGAACAGAACCACACACACGTCGAACAGGAGCACACATACATCGCTGATGGGAATGTAACATCAGTAGAGTAACTCTGAAAAGGAGTGTGGCCGTTCCTTACAAAATTCTGTGGTAACCATAGGACCCATAAGCAAGGCTCTTGGGCAATTAACTCAGATATAAAATACGCTTATGTTCACACGGTAACATACACATGAGTATGTATGCTTTGTATTCATATTAGACCTCAACTGAAAACAACCAAATGTCTATCAATGGTTGAATGGTCAAACTAGGGTACATCTGTACCATGAAATACTACTCGTCAATAAACAAGCTATAGAAATAAACTATGAATACAGGGAAAGCCTAAAGGGACCCTAAGGGCATGAGATTGATTTTAAAAGTCAGTCTCAAAAGATTTTGAAACACAGGATAGCATCTATTCAGTTCTTGAAATTGAGAAACTGTAGAGATGGAGAACACATGGTAGTTGGTGGGGATTAAGGACAGGAAGAATGAGCAGCTGGCTGGGGCTATGAAGGGTGGGACAACGGATCATTGTGTAGCATGTTCTGTATCTTGATTGTGTTGATGGTTGCAGGAATCTATACATACAATGAAAGGAAAGCCATAAATAAGTATAAAATTTGAAATGGGCAAAGGTCATAAGGAACCTTGGTGTATCAGTAGTTTACCACTGTAGGTGAATCTGTATTACCTCAAAGTTAAAAATGAAATAAAAACATTAATGCCTGCTTCTGGCATACAACATATTCACAGCACATAAAATTACGTAGTTATTAAACCCTTCACTCAATCTAGTTATTTTTTTTTTAAGATTTTTAAATTTATTTGTCAGAGAGGGAGAAGGAGAGAGAGGGAGTGAGCACAGGCAGACAGAGTCGCAGGCAGAAGCAGAGGGAGAAGCAGGCTCCCTGCCGAGCAAGGAGCCCGATATGGGATTCGATCTGAGTACGCTGGAATCATGACCTGAGCCTAGGGCAGCTGCTTAACCAACTGAGCCACCCAGACATCCCAATCTAGTTATTTCTTAATATTTGTACCCATTTACTTGAGGATGTATGCATGTGTAGTTGTGTGTGTGTTTACAATAATGTTGTTACATGAGTAAATTTGAAAAAACTTAAGCCTCTAGTTACCTCTATGCACGTTTGCAGTCCCTCATTTGTTAACGGCTGCATGGTGTTTCAATTTATGGTTATTGGCTGATGGCCAGGTTTGTGTTTTGTAATTATAGTCTCATGTTCTATTAAAAAATGTTGTAGTGCATGAAAATACAAGCCCAAGGAGGCTCTTCTGTGTCTCTGCCAAATAACATGGAATTAAAATCACAGCTTTAAATCAGGTACACATTCAATATTTCAATCAATAGGGCTTCTAGACAGAAGGTTAGCAGCAGTATAGTTGTAGTATCTCTGAATTTGCCACCAGTACTGACAGAGCAAGAGAGACAAGAAGACAGCGTCTATGAGAAAACAACATGATGGGGTGTCCCCAGGAACCCCAGATTGAGCAAGTAAAACTAAATTGCCGACACCCAGGGGGAGATCACCAGCCATCCTGGAGGACGTGAAGGAAAGGGTTTCCAAGGGTTTGGGGAGTCCGAAAACTTAGAAACTCAACTGATAATAAACAGGCACCTCCAAATTTAGAGATTCCTACTTGGCACAGAGAGCTCAGTAGTGTAATGTAAGAACAGCAGCAGAAGCCAGGAGAGGCTCCTCTGGTCCCAACGTGCAGGGGACAGTGAGGATAGCAAAAGCAGATGCAGTGAGTGGTCTGCACCCCGGGAACCCACCACACTAACCACCTCCAGGAGAGAGCCTTGACCTGGGGAGAAAATTCCGGAAGTCCAAGAAAAAGATTAGACATGGAGGAGGTAGAGAAGACAGTCCTCCTCAGCATGTCCAAGTACAGATAATTTTCTTACCTTCTAGTTCCAGAAACACCAGAGGCCGCACGTGGAAAACAGGAAGTCTTAGTTTAATGAGATATGATCTTCCGGCCTTTTTGCTTAGATGAGAGTATTGAATATTTTCTTGGGAAAGAAATGCTAAGGGAGTTTTCTCGCAGTCCTACCTGCGGGTCGAAACCTTGATCTGAAACATCACTGGTTCTTGCTTCTGCTCAGCTTTTTATGAGGGGCCGGCGTCCCTCCTCCCAGGAAGAGCTACAAACTCCACCTGTTCCCAATCAACTCTCCTGTGCTGCTCTCTTGGAGACCGAGCTCAGTGTGACCTCCCCTCCCCCCAGAAAAAAAAAGATTCCTTCACACTCTTTCTCTCTCTCTTCCTTCGATTCTATGAGCGGATGCATTTTTGGGTGCTTTCTCCGGCATTTTTTAAAAAACCTTCTTCTTTTGGTGGTGGTGGTGGTGAGTGAGGGTATATTTAAAAGACAAAAGAATAGGCAGGATGACAGGGACAGAAAGGAATTTAAATAGGAGGTGCTCTGATAATGGAGAAATGACAGGACTAAGAAGAATGGGAGAACACGAGGAAGAAAAGCATGGCACAGAATGAGCTTGCAGACCACCTTCTCTACGATGCCTGGAGTCCCAGGGTCTTGTGTGTAGAAGTGTAGGCTGTAGGCACATTTGCTACTGCCAAGGGAAACATTTAATGTGAGTATTATTACATCAGAGTGGAAGATGAAGAAGCATGGAGAGGGGAAGCCAATGCTGTTGCAGTTCGCAGACAATGACTAGGTCTAAAGAAACAGATGACTGCAGCGGGTTATATGCAGAAGCCATCAGAACAAAACCCAGCCTTGCTGAATATCTTAACACCAGAACAAAAGCAACAAATACAAGCAAAATAGGAACAGACAGCGGCATAAACACATAGTAGAAAATACTATAACCAAAATAAAACCGCTCAAAATCCTCCTATCAATAAAAGTAAATGGAGTTATAAAAGAAAAAAGATACTGTCAAATTAAATCACGGCGCAAAACTCAGTTCTGTGCTGAATGTAAGATGTATCTCAGAAAGGCTAAAAGTAAAAGGATGGAAGAAAAATAAAAGTAGTAATAAAAGGATTTCTTTATGGAGCCGCAGCAGAGAGAGCCCGTGATGTGTGCTCTCATGTTTTTACACTCACGCAGCTGGAGGCGTTTACATTAGCGTGAGCTTATTTCAAAGGTGTTTACACTGCTCGTGTGAGTTTATTTGACCATGTAAAGAAACCACTTTTTTAAAGATTTCTTTATTTTAGAGAGAGACGGAGAGAGAGAGCGCGCAAGCGGGGTTTGGGGGAACGGGCAGAGGGAGAGGGAGAAAGATGCTCCAGCAGACTCTGAGGTGAGTGTGCAGGGGAGTTCCATCTCACAGCCCCTGAGATGGTGACCCGAACCGAAACCAAGAGGCAGATGCTCAACCCACTGTACCATCCAGGCGCCCCAAGAAACCACTTGCATATTATTAGGAATAGAAAGGGTAACAGCGAAAGAAGAAAACACCATCTCTTTTAAGGGAGCCCTGCCAGGCCCAAGCGTCCCTCCCCCAGCTCCGCACACTCAGGGGGTCTATGTCCTGAGCCCACCCTACTGGTGATGGCCCTGCAAACTCCAAGTCCCACTCCACCACATCCGCACGAACACACACATTTCTCTAGGAAAGCCAGTCTCCTTGGAGGAAGGCTGCTCCAGCGTGGGAGCCTAAACCCAGATTGTGGGTTGCCTTCCCGCCCTGGAACTCTGGCATCCAGAGGGCCACGCCCAGGGAAGTTGCCTAATCCCCTTGGACTCAAAAGGTTTGTCTCAAAACTGGGACCTTGAACCCAAGGAGCATATGGGGGTCAGCAGTCTGCAGACCTGCAGGGTCAGCTGGTCCTGAGAAGTTCCTCTGCTCCTGTCCCCGACTTGGATGGAGCCCACTTCTGGGCTGTTGGGATTCACCTACAGGGCTCTTGCTGGATCCAGGTGCCTGAAGGCTTTATTTAACAGCTTTAATTCCATATTCAATTTATTATTAATTATTATTTATTTATTATTAATTATAATTATTAATTCAAATTAAATATTTCAATATTTAATTCAATATTGTCCCTTAACCCAACACTTTTTACTAGATGTATTTGCTTTTTCAAAAAAGAGACAAAAAAATAACTACAAATAATAAATCTAAACATTTTACAAAAAGCAGAGAGTACCATGAACTCATGAATAGGGAGACCGGAATTGTTTATAGTAAGAGAATCAGAAATAACAAATTTATTTCACTTTACATATTCTAGAGAGAGTATTTCCTTATTTAAAAAAAAAAAAAATCTACAGGGCACCTGGAGGGCTCATGCAGTTAAGTGTCTGCTGACTTCGACTCAGGTCATGATCCCAGGGTCCTGGGATGGAGCCCTATGTCTGGCTCCCTGCTCAGTGGGGAGTCTGTTTTTCCCTCCCCCGGGCTCCCCCTTCTGCCCCGCCTTGTGTGCTCTCCCTCTCTCTCTGACAAATAAGTAAAATCTTTAAAAAAAAGTGTAATGTAGAAATAGGCTCAAATTCTACCACAATGAGGACAAGATAGAAACTGTCCTATAGCCCGTTTCCAGGCTTTGCCATTCTGGACAGAACTTGCCACTCTTCTTTTCCATGCCTGTTCCCATGAGGTGATTTATGGCAACACACTCTTGAGTTACAGGTCTTGTTCTATATAGGAGAGAAATCAGGCCACAGTATTTCCCAACTAACTACTTTCTTATCGATAAGCATTCCTGACATAGTCTCGTTAAAAACTTTCTTGACTTAGATTGTTTATACGAAGCCAGATTAGATCTTCCCAAACTGTTTCCTGCGAAGATAGGACAGTATTTATTGATGACCTCAGGCTCCAGAGTGAGCGTTCTCAGATTGGTTCAGTAAGAAAAAATATAAATGGCGGATTTTCCTGCCCTCCCAAATTAAGGTGATTATAGTGTTCCTTGGTAAGAGTAGGACTCTTAAGGAGGAGAGATTGGGATCAGTGGGCTGGAGGAGAGGTGGGCAAGGACAGGAGGGCCTCCTGAGGAGGTCAACACTCCATTGGCCCCTGACCTTTTGGTATTTACCCTTCTGGTTCCACTTCATTCTGGTTACTATCTTCCTTTATCCATCTGGACTCCTTTTTCAGCATCCTTGGTAGATGGTGATTCTCTAAGTGTGATTTGCATACCTCCCACAATGAGCTCCATATCCCTATGGCTTCGACTGTAATTCACTAACCCAGATTTCCCACTAGAAGATAGCTCCCATGTTCCAAACTGGTATTTCTAAATATCTAGTGGGCACTACAACGGAATGTATTATGGACCGCTCACTCCCAGTGTGTTTTAGAATGCCCTCCGGAGCTTCGCTCCACATCCACCTTCAATCATCTTTTAAATCTGTTTCTTTTCTAACTTTCTTTTGTCAAGTATTTATGTCAAAGAAGAATTGTGAGAAACGTTGGGATAGTTTTTGTTGTGTCTGCAGTTTTCTTTTTTCTTCTATTGTATTTGGTTCTCTCTTCTTTCGCTCTCTGATCTGGTCTTTGCCAGCTCTTCAGTATTTTCCTGAAGGACATGAAAATTCCTGCCCAGCAGGTATCTCAGGAACACCTGGTAAGCTCAGAAGCCCAGACAGTCCAGCTCCTGCATCAGCCTCTTAGAGAACAGACTGTTTTCCTTTCCCCGTTTGACAATTTTATTGTCCCTATGGCTTAGAGGAATCAGTCATTCTCTTCCCTGTATTTGACAGGGAATTTGCATCAAAAACTGTCCCGGGGCGACTGTATCTCTGTCTGTTTCTTCTCTCCAATCCTTTCATTTTATCCTTGATCCAGGTTTTTGAATCCTGCGTTCAAAGGGCCGCGGAGGAGGAGGAGCAGAAATCCTTCTGAAACACAGGCACGTCCTCGTGTAAAATGCGAGGAGCTGTAATGACCAGTGAGGTTGCCCTAAATATCTGGGGGGCGGGAGTGGGGGTGGGGAGGAGGGGGTGAGGTCAGAAGGAGCATGTGCGCTTTGGGCCACCCTTTCTGTAAAGTCTTAGAAATCCCAAGTAAAGGCTCTTTGGGGGTGGTGTGTGTTGGTGGGGGTCGCCCAGTCGGCAATTTGAGTGGGTTCACATTCTATTTTTAACTTCTCGCAGTCCTCACATACAGAGTTCTTACTTTCGGTGGTCTGTTCAGACGTCTCTAGTTGTCTTCCGTGGGTGAGTTGGACTCGAGGATTTATTCCATTTTGGCCAGTGCCAGAAGTCAACACAAAACTGTTAAGTATGTAGCAACTCTTGGAACCTTCCAAGAGATGAGGGAATCAGGATTGTCAGATTGCTTTAAAGACTCCCTAGGCAACACTCTGAAAATCTAGGTGTAGCTTTTATGCTGCTACATTTTCACAGAAGTGAATTTAGTTGCCAGAATATTCACTACTGAAGAATCTCTGGGAAGAGAAGGAGAGCAGGGATTCCTGGAGAGAATTACTTTAATGTCTGATTACTTTGTGAACTTCTAAGATCTAAGTCTGGAGCATTTTTTGAAATGAAATTTGAATGTTGGCTATTTGATATTTTGTGTGGTTGAGAACTGAGGTTTACACATTCCCCCAAATCTGTGTGTGTATGTGTGTTTTGACTATTTATATAATATCCTTAAAACTAGTTCAGTATCCAAGCATCAAGGCATTTTTGTCTGTAACTATCATTCTGGTGAAATTTCTCTGTATTCTTGGAATACTGTGCTCATTACTGAGTACTTACAGCAACACTGAGGAGTCAGATTATATACGATCTATATTTTTCTTTTCAGTTAAAGGGAATTTGTGACCCATTAATCTGAACAGTAACATAATTCATTTCTTTATTCAATAATGTTTCTCAGCACTTCCTGTCTTACTGTGTCTTCATTATCTTAACTTTCTGTTGGTTCTGTAGCCTTTGCTTTTAATATTTTTTTACACATTCTTTAATTTATTTATTCAAATATTTTGTTGTTATCTTTCATGCCGCCAGGCTGCTGATTCATTCTTGGAATGTGGTATGAAGAGCACTGAGATTGGCCATCCATCTTGTGATTGGCAAACTAGAAAAGACCTGAATTCTGTTGTGGAGTTGTTGAGTTTTACAAAGGTTAGAGATAAGCTGTTCTTGAGGTCTTGTTATAATGGAACCTAATCTATTCCAGTAAAGCGAGAACGCATGGAGGAGGGAGGGACTTAGCCAGATGAATGGAGGAGGAAGAGTGACCCAAAGTGACACTGGGTTTTGACAAGAACTGCCTGGAAGGAGAATTCTCTGTGCTTTGTGTTCATCCATTTAGTGAGCTTCCACACCCATGCATTCCTCCATGTCTAGGAAGCTCAGCAAATGAAAAGTGCACATATCCCACACAAGAAAATAAGAGAGATTACTTTTACTTAAATAAAACAGAAAAGACAAATGTATATCCTTCACATTGTCACCACTTTAAAAAATAATGCAGATAAATCTCCTGAAGGTAAGATGAAGTTCAAGTCCATGAGGTATAAGTGATTTTCCCCATTTGAGAAGTCACCACGATAGGACACTACCCAGCTATTAAAATTCCCGAGACCTTGGACAGGTTTATGAGCTGTTCCTCATCATTTGGTTCCACAGCAAATGAAAGGTCTGAAAGGGCAAGGAAAGGAGCATGAGAGGAAATTACAAATAAGGGAGCTTTTGTCAACAAAGCTTACTGTACTATGTGCATAATCTAGAAACACCCCTATTTAGCCCTGGGGTCTTTGGATGTAGTGGCACAATATTGGGGAGGCAGAGAAGAGGTGTCAGAGGTCATCCACTTGGATGCACAGAAGTAGAAAGATACCCTCAGGGTTGAGCAGCATATCACTGCGATTTATCCAGGAATCCTTGCAAAGTCCTGTAATCCAGTTACGAGAGTTTCCCACCTCTACCTCGCAGTCCTTGCAAAGTCCTGTAATCCAGTTACGAGAGTTTCCCACCTCTACCTCGCAGTAATGTTTGCTGGAGGTGAAGGTCTGAGCTCCCCACAAGAGTGTGTACCGTGGACTTGCAAAACTGGGGGGCATGTGTTCATAGTCAGGACTGCATTGCAGATGTCTCAGGCTTCAAACAGAGCCACACGGGAACTGCTTATATTATGGTCCAATGTAAGACACACTTCAGTAAGAAGAAAATCGTGAAGTCAAAGAACAGAGTTTAAAAGTTCTAGGGACAAAGTGCAGTAGTCTTCTGGTGAATGCCGAACAAGCACATCTCTAAAACTAAACGAAAACTGGTTTGCTTCATTTCCTGAGAACACTCCCACCCCACTGTGGTACTTACCATTTAGTAATTCCTCATCAAGTTCTGGAACATGGAACAGTTAGCTTTCATGACAGAGCCCATACTAACTGCTCCAGAACACTCTTTTACCGCAAATGACTAAACAGAGTGTGTCACTGAAAATCCAGAGACCTCAGCAAGGGCTCCTTGCCTATGTACAGAGCAAGTAAAGGTCTCTTCAAAGAACTAGAGGAAAGACAACTTTGAGAATACAGAAACATGTAGGATGTCAGGTTCACTTTATTTTCACTAGTTCACTGAACATTTAGGAGCCTGCACATCGATGCCAAGTAAATACCAATATGGCCCTTCACTTGCTTAAGTCTTCTCATTCACCAACTAGCACAAAATAAAGTAAATATAATAACAGTAATAAATGTACTACAGATCACTTTAAAAATATGATATTATTATTTTTATTAGTCCTAAATAGTGATCACCTTTCTCAAATATGGGGACACAACATGCAAACAAGCAAAGGTAAAATAAACTGAAAGTCTGTATTTGCCTGTTTTTAAGAAGTAGTTTTTCTCTCTGAATTTCTAACTCTTACATCATGGAATCCGAATCCAACTTATCCCATCCCAGGCCTGCTTTTCCTGTCTGCCAGCCTCACCATCTGTCCCTCCACACAACAAATCACATGTTCCATTTGTTTTCTGGTTGTACCTATTATTTATAAATATATGTTTACCCCTTTGTTAAGTCTTGCGATTTTTCAAATACATTCCTTAAATTAAATTCTTAAATAAACATTTAAATAACCACTAACGGTGCTCCTAAGAATCTGAACATCTCCATACAACCATAGTTAACATCTGCAAATTGAAATAGCTGAATTAATATGTAGTTTTTTAAAAAAATATTTTATTTATTTATTTGACAGAGAGAGAGATCACAAGTAGTTAGAGAGAAAGGCAGAGAGAGAGGGGGGAAGCAGGCTCCCTGCTGAGCAGAGAGCCCCATGCGGGGTTTAGATCTCAGGACCCTGAGGTCATGACCTGAGCCGAAGGCAGAGGCTTAACCCACTGAGCCAACCAGGCGCCCCTAATATGTAGTTTTAATGCCACATGCTTTCGTGGTTTTAAACTCAGTGCAGATTGTCATAAGAAAACAGTTATATTCAATTGTCTTTGGCAGACTTCAGATAGCTTTTACTTGTTAATTAACAATAAAATATAATTAGTTATAAGGGTATTCATATTGACCTGCTTCCCTGTTCTCTGAGAAGACCAATAGAGCAATGAAGGGAGGTCCTCCAAGTGTATCTCCTCCTGGAGGAAAACAGTGAGGTCTCACCACAGCGGCTGTTCTCACCTTGGAAGTTGTTAAGCCTTTCAGACATCCCCGTGATGGTCTGTGAGCTCAGCTGTGGGTTCACAGGCTGGGGAATGTGCAGCTGCATTAACGGACTCCTGCAAAGAAAAAGAGCTGCTTACTATCACGTCCAGTGGGATCCTAAGCAATCCCTTGAAGATGCTCCATCAGAATCCTCTCTGTTAGGTGCAGAAGGTGTGACTTCAACTCCACAAATCAAGGGATTTGGGGAGTTGCAAATCTGCAATTGTTCTTGTATTTTATAATTAGCTACCCTGCTCTTCCCACTTCGATCTCAGTGAGATATGTCACTTCACTCACAATTGTATCTCTTTCTTGCCTTCGGCTTCCCTAGGGGAGTCATATAGCCATTCCCTTTTAGTTGCCGAAATCCAGTAGGTGCCAAAATTTTGGAACTTGCTTCCTGGTACATATGGAGTCTAAGCTCTGTAGGAGACTCTTTCTTGGGGACCTGCCCTGCCCCCTCTTCTCACCCTCCTTCCACCTGCTGCCTCTGTGAGCTTAATTGCCTTTCCCATAGAAGACCTGGAATAATCCTCAAATAATTAGGATCTTGAAAATTAGAGATAGGAAAAATAAATATCTTTTGGCAACTTCTGCATTAGGCCTTACAGCCGAAACCGCATCCCTCTCAACCCTCACTTCTACCTAAGGGTGGCCAGTATAAAAACCTAGACTTGTTTAGAGAAGACTGCCTTTGTTTCTAAATGCAGACAGAAAGAAGCTTGCCACAAAAAAGGTGTGTGTCCATCTCAGCAGAAATAGCCTGACCACTGTCACCATAAACCAACTTTAACAGAGGGGCAAACTTAACTTTTCATGAGGTCTCCAAAATCCTGTGAAGAGAAAGAGAGGAAGCCTTAGCTTTGAGCTCAAGATATGCTTAGTCTAGTCTGAGGCTATGAGACTGGACTGGAAAATTCTGTATCTCCACTTTTCTTTCTTGGGTGAAATCATTTGCTCTTTTCCTCCTCCTTACAAAGATGAAACTCTTCCTATATTTGCATACATTGATACCATCATGATCATGATAAAATTTAAAACAGAAGATGTTCTTAGAATAAACAGTTGTTGGTTGTGTTTGTCTTAATCTATGGTGAGATTCACTGAGCTTTCCCCAAAGTTCTTATAAGGGTATGTGGGCTCCAAATCTAAAATTTCAAAACAAAAGAATGGATACATCCCACATTCCCACATATTGACAAGTCCAGATACAGAGTCGAATGATCTATTCACGAGCTGCTCTGTTGCTGTCAGAAACTGAAAGTTCAGTAGAAGAGTTAAGAAGGACTTTGTTTTTCCTTTTTTCCTGTATCTGTTCCACAGAATTTTCTACATAGTTTTCCTTTTTGTTTAAGGTGAATGTGACCCTGAGCTTCCAGGTTATACTGGAGGTGCAAAGCCCGACATCCCAAAGTGAAAGAGGGCAGAATTGGACCTTGGAAACAGGAAAATAATGGAGGTCCAAGGGTATAGACCTCAGTGAACATAAATGATTTCTGAGCAGTCTGGTGTTCAACACCCTGACATCTTTCCTTAGCCTTTACCTGGTTCAGGTCCACATCTGTTTTGCAGCAAATTTCCTTTAGTTCCTCATACATTTTTCTCAGGGGTTTCCTCCTGTGACGCATTCTAGCTACATTTCTCCAGAGTTGATTAAAAACTATCTTGCCTTCCACTGCCAGGCTCTCTAAATGTTTTTGCTTTTCCTCATGGAGATAGTGGTTTACCTTAGGATATTCAGCCCTGATCATCATCATCTGTAGATTTTCAAAACCCTGAAATGACATTGGTTTAATTAGGTCATATATCTGGATGCTTTTTTTCTTCTTTCATTATCTATAGTCTGTGTGCTATGTACAGTGTTCTTAGTCTGTTTGGGCTCCTTTAACAAAAGCACCATAGACTGGGTAGCTATATATACAGAAATTAATTTCTCACCATTCTATATGCTGGGAAGTCTAGGATTGGTGCTGGCAGATTTGATGAGAGCCCACTTCCTACATAGCTATCTTTTCACTGTGTCCTCAAATGGCAGATGGGACAAGAGACATTTCTAGCATCTCTTTCAGAAGCACGTGTCCCATTCCTGAGGACTCTGGCCGCGTGGTCTTATCACCACTCAAAGCCCCCACTCCTACTACCATTAGGGATTAGAATTTGAACCTACAAATCATGATCTGAAGCAAATATTCACATCATAGAAGTACTACATATAGCTTTACGTCTTTCTTCTAAGAAACCACACATTTGGTTTCTTTCTTACCTTTTTCCTTCCTTCCTTCCTTTCTTTTTCATTTATTTATTGCCTGCACCATTGTTTACAATGACTTACCCTCAAACATCCATGTTTTCATGTAAAAATAGAAATTTAAAATCAATTTTTATTGTTTTATATAATTCATAATATTTAAATCATAATTCATTTTCCTGAACATTCATATTCATAAACTGACTATCTAATCTCAGCAAAAAAGCAAAAATTGACTTCCTCGGGCAAATAGAGGACATTGCACATGATCTTTCTAAATTATCTTCATTTCCAAAACTCTGTGTTTCATCAGAGCTTGGCTCCACCTGCCTCAGGACCACACCCACCTCCTCTTGATTGGTCCAGCCTGTCTGACCTCCTTAGAGACATCATCTTACAATCCTACACACACATTCTTGCCTCTCTTCTGTCTCCTACATCTCTGTGTCTCTGAATCCCTTGTTCTGTGGGTCTGTCTCCAGTTCACTTTCTCCCTTTCTCTTCACACCATCTTTAAACACATGTAGATTTACCAAATTATTTTGGAAGTATCAACATTAAACATCCTTGTTAAAATGGCTTTAGCTAGCTTCTATGCTAACACTTTTATTGCCATAAAAGCCAACTTATTGACCAAATGGAATCAAACTCAGTGTATCCATAGGTGTAATTTCCGGTTATTCATCCAAGCAATGACTCCTTGCTTCTGTTCCTTACTCTTTCCTGAACTACACATTCCAACTTGCCAAGAGCCTGTTTTTACTAAATTCAAATAATATGACTCATTCTTATATTACTTCACCTTCTTTCCATGTTTGAATTATTTCCTGCCCATTGCTTTTACTAATCCCTCTGTTTCCTACTGCAGAGAGCTGTGTTCTCAGAGAGGGCGCTCGTCCCCCAGCTCCCTCACCCCTGACCAGCTCCTTCTGATCTCTGCCCAGGTGTAACCATGGCCAGCATACATTCCCCAAGTCCACACTCCTTATACTCATTTTCTGCTTTCATTTTACCCAAGCACTTCATAAACGGGATATAACACAACTTTTACTTTTTAAATTTCTGGATCAAGTTCTTTTACTGATTATAAACTCCTGAGCTCAGTGATTTGTTTCTCTTTTTGCCCATTCCTGTATCTCTTTGTTGGCCTAGAACGGTGAGCAACACATCAAAAGTCCTCATATGAATGAATGACTCATTAGAAATCCATCTGGGTGGGAGGGTAGGACTCTTAATTTCTGCTCAGGTCATGATCTCAGAATTAAGAGATCAAGCCCTGTCTCAGACTCTCTGTTCAGCATGAAGTCTGCTTGAGATTCTCTCTCCCTCTTACCTTCCTTACCACTTCTTACCCCTGCTCACGTGCTCTCTAAAATAAATAAAATCTTGGAAAAAAAACAAAAAAGAAACCCATCCTAAATGATCAACATAATGTTCTTATTCCTCTTTGGCATTCTCATAGTACCATGCACAGATAACTGTTCAATGAATTTTTATTCTCTAATACTGGTCTCTCATATGTCTCCTTCAGTATTGCTTGAGTTCTTTGAAAAGAAAGGTCTTGTTGTCTTCTTCAGATTCAGGTTCTCAGTTATTCTTCATGAATCAACAATGACACAATCCAAAATCCTTAGCTAGGCATTTGTATTCTTGATCTGGGCATAACGACGTTTCTAGCCACATCCCTCATCACTGTCTGCCTCATGCCCCAGGTACTAATCAGTAGGAGCAGCAAGCAGATCTCAAACAATTTCATGGGTTGTCTGATTTGTCTCATCTTTACTTTTCTTGTCCCTCAGATCTCTCTGCCATCAATATCCAGGAAATGACAAATTCTACTAACATACAAACATCACATTGATTTTCACTTGTTTGAGAAGCTTTTCTTAACATTCAAAATTTGCTAAGTTCCTGTAGAACTCTGTATTTACCTCCATCCCTGTGATCATTGCATTCTGTCTTGAGATAGTGCATTTTCTTATCCCTGATGATGTATTGCTGGTAGATATTGTTTTATCCAGAAAAACCAGGAAAAGTCTTTTAGTTACACAATGGGCTCAGTGTGAAATCCTGTACTGAAGGCCATGTTTCCTGTAGAGAAACAGATGTAGCTCTTTTTCTGATTACCTACTCAAGAAACATCATGATTTAATTTAAGTTCTTCCACTGTCAGTTACCATGGTATCTATCTGGTTCCAAGGGAAACAGGGCCTACTCTTAACTTCCATGCTCTAAACAAGTTGTACTCTTTGTTTAGATTTTTCTGATTTTCCTGTCTGCTTTTCCAAATAGATTTCATTTGCATCAGAAGTTTCTCCTGTAAAAGAACTGCAAATTTAAGCACTAGAAAAACAGAAATAGCACTTTTCAGATACCTCAAAAATTGATAAGGGGATAGACATGAGAAAAATAAAAAAGTAAAGAAAGCAGATATGTCAATGATTTTCTCTGAGAACACTAATAGTCAAATCTGGGAGACTGATCAAAAATAGAGTTCCTGAATTTAGAAAATGTAATCCATAATCTGAGGAATCTACTACTTACATTATATGTAATATGGACAATGTTCAGAAGTGAATCTTGATTCATATTTAATTTTGAAATGATGGCGATCACTTTTTCTATGGTATGATTACAATACATTATTTCTAAATCTGCTATCACTAAAAGACGTTTGTTGTCATCATTGCTGAAGTAGCCAATGACTGTCACTGTCTCTAGAGATTACATACCCTGTTAGTTACGCTGAAATGCCAACACCCTCCTCAACTCATCACCATTCTCCCTCAACCCAACAGAATTTAAACTTTAGGGGAGCAAAGATGTTTGTCTAGTTTCTTCAGTGTCATATCCCTAATTTTTCAGAACAGTGCATGGCACATGGTATCTTGTAATTCTATTTGCTTGAGAAAAATAAAAATCAACAACTGTTGCTCATTGCCTGATAAGGCATGGAGTCTTCCACATTTCACAGTGATGGTACTTACCCTGCACTGCTCAGCGGCTTGTGACACTGGTGAGTGTCTGTGAGTGGCATGCCTTTGGGAACTGGAGCAGTGCAAACACAGCGGGCTCTTTTCAGTTGGACAGAAGAGGTCCTTTAATACTAGGTGTATCCTACAGACTTGCTTGGCAGAGTTCGGTAACTGGCAGGCAATGGATTCTTTGGAAACACGAACCTGTTTCACAGCGAAAACAATGCCTTTGAAGTCTATTCATGGAGATACTGTCCTGCACACAGAGCAGTGAGTAGGATGCTGAGCATCCTCTCACAGGAGGCAGAGACATGGAGTACAAAAGTTGTGCCCACAGCTAAGGGTGAAGGGGTCTGTGAAATAGTCCTTGCAGATGTAGCAGATAAGCCTCCTGGGGACATGCTGCACAAAAGTAGAATTCATGTTTCTGAGGAAATAAAAGGAAAAGGAAACGGAATTGAGTTAAGTCTTCTCTCACTAATACACACATGCACAACAGCAGCATAGGTAGTGCTGGGGGTAAGTTGGTAAGGGAGAAGGGGAGTCCTCCAGACCGACAGCCGGCATGCTTGTTTTCCAGCTTCTCAGTTCCCATTAGAGATTCGGGATTTGTCAACCATATTGTCTCCTTTATAGAGACAAATACATCAGAGGTTCTGGCTCATCCCTAGCCATAAGCAGGGGGGCCATATTTGGTCCAAAAATCGTCATACTTTTCCTTTATTTTCCTCTTTCTGATTGGTTAGCACAAGGCATGTGCTCCAATTTTGACCAGTGGATTAAAAAGAAAGACTCCTAGGAGAGGCTATAAAAATATTTCTTGCTCTAGAAGAAACATGGGAGACAAATCTGTTTTGTTTTGTTTTTGTTTCCAGACATTACTTGGATATAGTACGCATTTGCATAGCCATTTTATGGTTTCAAAGCCTAAGGATAACAGCCAAGAGCCTGGAGCTAACAAAAGGGATGGGAAAAAACTTTCTGGATTTGCAGAAATGTCATTAAACACTACTTATCTTTTCTGGAGAGACCTAAAGGAGAGGTAGAAAACAGCCACTTTAGATACACTGTAACATTAACTAAATCAACAAGAATCATCAATAGATTCTAAAATAACTAAGATAAAAACCTTTGGGAAGAGAGTATTCATATAATAAAGTTATACCCCACATATTAGTTCCTAAATGCAAAAAAGAAAAAAGTACCTTTACAAGGCAAATATTTAGCTGACACATTAACCAAGTAACCAAACTGTGGCCATGGATCTCATACATTCATAAGTGTAGACCACTTAAGGACACAAAGGCACATCTATATCCCTCCCAGAAACATTTAATCTGTAAGTAACCATGGAGGAATGCTAGACAAATACATTTAGGAGACATTATGTAAAACAATAATCCAGGGCTATTCAAATAATCTTAATTTCTTAGGAGAAAATGGTTTGAAAGGATTATACATGAACGGTGAGTAAAATATGAAAATTCACTAGAATAAGCCATCCTTGACCCACTCCCAGATTGAAAAAAATAACAGCCAACAGGACAACTGGGGGACATTATAAAGATAATGGGGTCTTCCCATTTCAGTTCAGAAATATGGAAAGCTGGAAAAATTGTTGCTGCCCTCCTACTGCAAGAAAAATGCTAGACAGGGACGCCTGGGTGGCTCAGTTGGTTAAGCAGCTGCCTTCGGCTCAGGTCATGATCCCAGCGTCCTGGGATCGAGTCCCACATCGGGCTCCTTGCTCAGCAGGGAGCCTGCTTCTCCCTCTCCCTCTGCCTGCCATTCTGTCTGCCTGTGCTTGCTCTCTCCCCCTCTCTCTCTGATAAATAAATAAAATCTTAAAAAAAAAAAAAAAAAGAAAAATGCTAGACAAACTAAACATTAATGATTTGTGTTCAAACCATTAGAAAATTGAGGAAGCAAATCAAACAACTAAGATTATGCATAGTGGTGGCACAAGCATGGAGGAAAACAGGCTCTCTGCATGTTTATCTGGAGGAGATTTTATTAGAGGCCATATAAATTGGTATGAAGATAAACTAGTTTTAATTAGCCACTAAAAACCAAATGCAAGTGAAAATAAGCGTGCAAACGTCCTTAGGATTATTGATGTAGAGGGCAATACAGGTAGAGAGATGAAAGATATAGAGTTTCTTTAAAAGCAGCACAAAAAGAGGACCCAGAGCCAAACCAAGAAGTAAAACAGAGTAGTGCCTCTAAACTGAGACCTACCCCGAATCAACCAGGGAAATTTGGTACTCTTTAGAGACAATTTTGGTTATCATAGTTTGAGGGATATTACTAGCATCTAGTGGGTAGGAGCGAGAGTTGTCTTTAAATACCCCACAGTGAACAGCACAAGAAAGAATTTACAACAAAAGTTATCAGCCCCAATATGCTACCTATGCGAGGTGGAGAAAACCTCTACCAGAGGCATCGGAAGTCTCTGGAACACATAACATTAACATATTCTAACTTTGGTAACCAGAGCAATAACAAACTTCAAACTCATGTCAAGTCCTGACTAGATTAACACAAATCCCCAAAGTAAAGGTCTAACAGAAGAAAGTGTGTGCTTACCAAGTAACGTGAAAAGGACTTAGCATCTACTGTCATAATACAGTATCTATTGTCATATATAATGTCAGGTATTCAACAAAACATAAGACATGTCAAAAGGCATTAAAAAAAATCAACCTAAACTGACAAAATACTCCTCACAGCCAGACTTAGATACAAAACAGATGTTTGAGCTTTTAAACAAGGACTTCAGAATAACTTATAATTAGTATATTAAAGGCTTTGATGAAAAATGTCAACAACATGCAAGATACACAGGTAATTTCAGGACAGATGAAAACTGTAAGATAGACTTAGATAAGCTAGAAACAAAATCTATAGAAAATGTCATTGTTGGGCTTCAAAGTATATGTCATATAACCAAGGAAAGTCAATGACCACAAAAATAGATCAATACAAAACACACAATCCAAATACAAAACACACAATCCAAACACAAAGGAAAAACAAAGAGTGGAAAATAAAAACAGAATAGAGTAGCAACGAGCAATAAGGCAACATTAAATGATTTAACTTATGTGTAATTAGATTACACATAAGCAAGAAAACAAAGAGAACAGGGCAGAAAGAAATAATGTAAGAAACACCTTTTTTTTTTAAGATTTTTAAAAATTTATTTGACAGAGAGAGATCACAAGTAGGCAGAGCAGCAGGTAGAGAGAGAGGGAAAAGCAGGCTCCCTGCTGAGCAGAAAGTCTGATGTAGAGCTCGATCCCAGGACCCTTGAGACCATGACCTGAGCAAAGGCAGAGGCTTAAACCATTGAGCCACCCAGGCACCCCTGAAAAAATACTTTAAAAAAATTTTCTAAAATTAGTGATAAATATTAAAAAAAAAGATTCTTGATGTTCAGAAAATATCAAACAGAAAAAAAAATAAATAAAACAAACAAGTGAACCAACAAAACCTCCAACACCTTAGCAAGTCACATTCAAACTGAATAAAAACAGTAATAAGGAGAAAGTCTTGAAAGCAGCCATAACAATGGATGGGGGAAGATTATATACAGAGGAATAAAGGTAAGAATTATACCAATAAGACTATCAGAATCTATGCAACTGAGAAGACAATGGATGATGTTTTTAAAACATTGAAAGAAAATAAGTCATCCCACAATTCTATATCCACTGAAAATATCCTTCAAAAGTAGGAGATTTTTTAATTTTTCAAAGAAAGAAAAATTAAGGGAATTGATATCAGCCAATCAAATGTACAAAAAGTACATGTACAGTTGTACAAATTTCTTCAGAGAAAAGGATGTCATGCTGAGAGGAAACTTGACTCTATATAAAGACACGGAGGGCACTAGAAATTAGATTAGATAAAATGTGAGGTATTACAATATTTTCTTTAATAATAACTATTTAAAGCAAAGACAGTCACAATGTACTATGTGTTTATGACATATGTAAAAGTGAAATGATCACAATGATGCAAGACAAAGTAAAGAAGAATTAGGACTATGATCAAGTTTTGACATCACATGTAAAGAGTATTACTCTTTAGAGTATAGTATTACTATAAGAGTATAGTATTACTGAAGGTGGACAAAATTAGTTAAGGAGGTCTACAGGAATGCCTTGCAGATCTTACATGTTTGGTTCTTAACAACTGCCATAAAACAAATATTGTGATGAAGTGAGTCAAATAAATTTTTTCATTCCCCCACACATATAAAAGTTAGATTTACATTCTAACCAAGTGTGCAAAAGCCTTATGTATAAAAAAGTATATACTTTAATTAAATATTACTTTTTTGCTGAAAAATGTTAACCATCATCTAAGCTTTCAGCTGGTCATAATCCTGATTACAGATCACCATAACAAATATAATAATAATGATAAAGTTAGAAATGTTGTGAGAATGACTAAAATGTGACACATGGACATGAAGTGAGCAGATGCTATAGGAAAAATGGTGCTGATAGACTTGCTGGATGAAAGGCTGCCACAAACTTTCATTTGTAAAAGTCTCAGTATCTCTACTGTGCAATAGATGAGGTATGCTTATATTTTAAACTCTACAGCAGACACTAAAAAAAAAATTAAAGTAGAGGTATAAATAATGAGTCACTTGAAGAAATAAAACAAACTTGAAAAGTACAGGCCTAGACTTCCAGTTTCTGGTGTAACATGTGAGAAGCTCAGAAATCACACTATGTCCCAACAGGTAAAAAGCTGAAAAACTGAAAAATCAACAACTCTAGATCCATTAGCGAATGAGGTCACAGGTCAAAGGGCTGCTGCTCCCTATTGGAGAGAGTCACATAGGCAGATACAGAGAGTATCAGTTTACCAGAGCAGAAACTCACTGGCAGAACTGTCCATGGGATATGGTGCTGGGTAGGAAAACCTATACTGCAGTTGATATATAGCTAGAGGCTCAGGGTACACAAGGCTGAGAGTTAAAAACTCTAGGGGAATGCAAACATAGGAAGGACCCACACTTTTGAGAGTTTTACCTAGAGGAACTTTATCAGGTCCTTATTGTGAATATTGAGGGGAAAAAACTGCAGCTCCTTTGACAGGGGGAGGGGAATAGTAAGTAACCATTTTGAAGTGTGTTAGAGCATTCTATTCTTCTTAAAGACGACTGTCCTCTTTAAAAGGAGAAACTATTTAACCAGAACCAACCTCCCTGGGAGAAGGGATGACCCAAGCAAAGAGTGGGGAACTGAGAAGCACTGCTGACCTCTACAGCTCAAGGACACAGGATCACTAAAAGTCTGACCTACTCAAAAGACTACACTCACCAAGGAGGTGGGGGGAGACGATATATCCCCCTTACTAGCACATTACTGGAATTGCACATTTACTGCAATTCCTTTTACCTAGTATGTCATGTTAGCCTTTTGAGAAATTACAAGGCACACTAACTAGCAAAAAACAGTTTGAAGAGATTGAAGAGGCAATTAGAATTGGAGTCAGATATCGCAAGAATGGTGGAAATATCAGATGAGATATTTAAATTTGAAAACCTATGATTAATATGCTAAGGGGGTTAATGGAAACAGTAGACAATATACAAGAACAGATAGATAAGAAGTAGGGAGACCAAAGTGCTAAGAGAGTATTTCTAAGAATGTCAGAGGTAAAAATAATGTAACATAAATGAAGAATGCCTTCGATGGGCTCATTAGTATACTAGACATTTCAAGGAATTAGAGCTTGAGCTCCATAGAAATACCTAAATTTAAAAGCAGAGAGAAAAAGGAAAGCAATAAGCCCCAAGAATATCCAGTAACTGTAGGACAACTACAAAGAGCATAACATACCCATAATGCGAATACTAGAAGGAGAAGAAAGACAGGAGCAAACATTAGTTGAATTAATACTGAGTGAGAATTTTCCAAAATTAATGTTAGGCACCAAGCCACACATCAGAAAGCTCAGAAGACACCAAGGAGAATAAAGGCCAAAAATGTAATATTTAAATTTTAAAAATTAAATATGAAGAATAAATCTTGAAAGCAGCCACGGGTAAAAATATCTTACTGACATAGAATCAAAGTATATCTGACTTTTCTTCAGGAATCCTGCAGGCAAGAAGAGAGTAGATGAAATATTTAAAATACTGAGAGAAAATAAACACAAACCTAGAAATATGTATACTGCCCAATCATTCCTTAAAAGTGAAGGAGAAATAAAGAGTTTATCAGATTAAAATTAAAAAAAGAAAGAATGAGGGACACCTGGGTGGCTTAGTTGGTTAAGCATCTGCCTTCTGCTCAGGTCATAATCTCAGGGTCTTGAGATTGAGTCTGAGGTCAGGGTCTCTGATTAGAAGGGAGTTTGCTTCTCCTTTTGCCTCTGCCTCTTCCCCCTGCCTCCCCAGTTCATGCTCACACACACACACACTCTCTCAAATAAATAAATAAAATATTTTTTTTAAAGGAAAGAATGAAAAGAATGTAAGGGGATATATGCCCAGGATCCACACCTTGTAAGAAATGTTGAAAGAAGTCCTTTTAGACAGGTGAAGGTGAAATAAATCAGAAACTAAGGTAAAGAAAAGAAACTCAGTAAGGAAATTTAAAAAATGAACAAAACTTCTGACAGACACCTTCCTACAGAAGATATATGTATCTTTGTATATCATTAGGGAACTGCAAATTAAACAATTAATGGGCCAAACTTAGAATACTGACAACATCAAATGTTGATAAAGATGTGGAGCAACAGGAACTCTCATTCACTGATGTTAGGAAATACAAAATGGTATGGGTAGTTTGGAAGAGTTTGGCAGTTTCTTATAAAACCAAACATGCTCTTCCAACAATCGTGTTTGTTGGTATTTACCCAAATAAATATAAAACTTATGTCCACACAAAACTCTGTACATGTTTATAGCAGCTTTGTTAATAACTGCCAAAACTTGGAAGCAATCAAGATGTCTTTAGGTAGGGGAATGGATAAATAAACTTTGGGACATCCAGCCAGTGAATAGTACTCAACACTTAAAAGAATTGAGCTGTCAATCCATGAAAAGATAAGAACTTAAATGAGTATCACTAAGTGAAGGAAGCCATTATGAAAAAACTACATACTACATGAATCCAACTATATGCCATTCTAGGAAAGGCAAAACTGGAGACAGCAAGGAAAAAAAAAATCAGTTGTTTCCAGCGGTTGTTGTGAGGATGTATTGGGTAGGTTAAGTACAAAAGATTTCTGGGGCAGTAATACCATTCTATATGATACTACAATACCATGTCATTATGTTGTTATAACCCACAGAAGGTACAATACTAAGAGTGATGCCTAATGTAAATTACAGACTTTGGTTGATAATGATGTGTCCATGTAGATTAATCAATTGTCACAATGTGCCACTCTGGTAGAAAAGGTTGTCTATAGTAGAAAAGTTTATATATAGTAGGAAAGGTTGTAAGTGTGTGGTATACAAGAACTCTTTGTACTCTCTCCTGAATTTTTTCTGTGAACTTTAAACTTCTCTGAAGATAGTTTATTTTAAAAAATAAAAAAAGTTGAAATTTGATCTCTTCTAAGCAGTTTTATATTTTAAAATGCCCACTTAATTTGCTTAGCATAATACTCTCTTAACTCCATCCATGTAACTAACTGGAATTTAAATAAAAACTTAAAAAAGTATGCCTACTTAATCTCAAGAAAGCAGGAAAAAGTAAGTGGGAAAAAGAGAAAATAGAAAACAGATACCTAATGTTACCGTTTAATTTAATTACATCAATAACTATGACAAATATGAATACTTTCAGCTCACCAATCAAACAGAGATTGTTAGAATGTATAAAACATAATCTGAAATTCTGTGCAGTCTACAATAAGCCTACTTTAAGTGTAAAGGCCTCAGCTGAAAATAAAAGGATAAGAAAGATACACATGAACCCTAACCTAAAGAAAACTGGAGTAGCTCTGTTAATTTTAAAGACATAGGAACAGGGAAGAACATTAAGGATTAAGAAGGTATTACAAAATGATATAGAAGTTGATTAAGAATACATAAAAATCCCAGGCATGTATGCATGAAACAAAAGAATTTCATATCGCACGAAGCAAAAACTGATATACACAAAAAGAGAAAAAAAAATCCACTAGTATCTTTGGAGATTTCAACATTCCTCTTTAGATAATTAATAAAATAAGTAGGAAGAAAATTATAAGGATATAGACACCCTTAGGAGCACTATCAACTGATTGAACTTAACTAATACTTAATAAATCATTCCGCCCAACAACACAGACTATACATTTTTCCCAAATGTACATGAAACATTAATCAAGATAGATCATATTTTGGGCCATTAAAAAAGTCTTACGTGTTTGAAATAACAAAAATCTTACAATATATGTTCTTAGACTAAAATGGGAATTAGTTAAACAAAAATATCAGGAGAATCTCAAGATACTGGAAATTTTTTTTTAAAAGCATAATGATCCATTGCTCAAAAAAAGAATCATAAGAGAAATTTTAAAATATGTTAAATTCAATGAAAAATGTCATATAACATATCAAAATTTGGGCTGTAGCTGAATTAATTCTTAGTGGAAGAATTATAGCATTAAATGCATATATAAGGAGAAAGGAAAGATCTAAAACAATAATGTAATATTCAACTTAAACTAGAGAAATAAAAGCAGGTTATAAATAGAGCAAACAGAAAGGAGAAACTAATAAAAGTTACAGCAGGAATGAGTAAAGTTGAAAACAGAAAGACAATTGAGAAAACAATTGAATCTAAAATCAAACAAGAAAGCATATTCCTAAATGTCCCTTAAACACCAAGGCAAAAATCCTTAATAAAATATCTGCAAGATATTTTGTTTGTTCAAGAAAACATGAGAGTACTTCCACATTTCAAATATAATCCATGTAAATTACCTTATTAAATTACTAAAGAAGAAAAACCACATCATATCAATATAAGCGGAAAAAAACACTCAACAAAGTACAACATCCATTCATGATAAAAAGTCTCAGCAATGGGGCACCTGGGTGGCTCAGTGGTTAAGCCTCTGCCTTCAGCTCAGGTCATGATCTCAGGGTCCTGGGATCGAGTCCCACGTTGGGCTCTCTGCTCAGCGGAGAGCCTGCTTCCTCCTCTCTCTCTCTCTCTCTCTCTCTGCCTACTTGTGATCTCTGTCAAATAAATAAATACAATTAAAAAAAAAAAAAGTCTCAGCAACCAGGAAAAGAAAGGAGCTTCTTGGACTCAATAAGAGTTTCTATGAAAAAAACGAATGCTGAGAACATTCTTAACAGTGAGAATCCAAATTCTTCTTTTCCAATTTTAGGATAATAAAAGAGATGTCCTCTCTCCCCACTTCTGTTTAACATTGCACTGGAAATCCTAGGTAGTGCAGCAAAACAAGGAAAAAAACAAACAAACACAAAAAAAGACAAACATTGGACTTGTTATGGGATCCCAGACCAGGTGGACAGTGGGTGGTATGATGGAGGTGACCTTGGAGCAGCACTTGGAGGACACAATGAAGAATCCTTCCATTGCTGGAATCTTGCACACAGATTCACAAGGACTTAATTTGGGCTTCTGTGAGAGCCTGTCAGTTTAGCATACTGGAGTCATATCTGTTCTAGACTAGCAAGCAGCAAGCTAACCTCAGACCCAAATGATTCTCCTGTGGTGTGTGTAGAATCAGATAATGGGAGCATTATGATCCAGAAACATGACAGCATCACAGTAGCAGTGTGCAAAATGACCTCTTAACATGTCATATCAGTTCTCCAGCAGTCTGTCATAGGGGCTGCATCCTACCTATGCTAATTATATTGTAGAACTATTAAAGTTCCAGTGGGTAGACCACTCATTTGGCATGCATTGGGCACTTCCCTATTAATTTTAGAGTGAGCTTCATTTTGATACTCAATAGACTAAGTTATCAAAATATTAGTAAGAAAGGATCATGTTTTGAAGTAACAAATCCAAGTCACTTTGTATATAGAAATTTCCTGTGTTCAATAAATCTAGTTGGAGGGGGAAAAAAAAAACATTGGGAAGGAAGAAATAAAATGTATGTATTCACAGAAAACATGATTATGAGTGTAGAATATCCCAAAGACTTTACAAAAATAAAATCTTGAATTAATGAATGAGTTTAGCAAGGTCACAGGACAAAAGGTCAGTATGTAAAAGTCATCTTGATTCCTACATATACGCAATGAAAAGGTTGTATCTGAAAGTTTTTTAAAATGCCACAGGTATAGCTTCAAAATTTATATTTAAAATTTTTAAAAAGCCCACATTTACAAAAACTTCAAGAAGGGAATTAACTTGATTCATAAATTCTAGAGAGCTGATGTACAACATTCTTACCAATACTGTACACTTAAAAATGCATTAAAATGGAACATTTTGTGTTAAGACTTCTTACCAGAATAAAGAAGTTGAAAACAAAAACAAGGGTCAAAGAAACTTTCACAGATGATGGATGGATAGGTTCATTATCCTTTTTTTGTTGAAAGTTACTTATGTGTACCTATGATGAAAATTTCCAAATTGTGCATTTTTAGTATGTGCAGTTTGCTGTATGTCAAATATATCACAGTAAAATTATTAATTTTTTTTCTTTTTATTTATTCCAGTTAATATTAGTGTAATATTACTTTCAGATGTACTATTTAGTGATTCAGTACTTCCACACAATACCCAGTGTTCAGCACAATAAATGTACTCCTTAATGCCCATCACCTACTTAATCCTTCTTACAACGACCTTCTCTCTCTGCTAACCAACAGTTGGTTCTCTATAGTTAAGTGTCTGTTTCTTGGTTGGCCCCTCTCTCTCTCTTTTTACCCCTATACTTCTTTGTTTTGTTTCTTAAATCCCACATATAAATGAAATCATATGCTATACACCATATACAAAAATAAATTCAAAATGGATTAAAGACATGTGAGACATGAAACCATTAAAATCCTAGAGGAGAACCCGACAATAACCTTTTTGATATTAGCTCTAGCAAGTTCTTTTAAGATAGGTTTTTCTCAGGCAAGAAAAGAAAAGAAAAAATAAACAATTGCGACTTAATCAAAATAAAAAGCTTCTGCACAGTGAAGTAAACAATCAACAAAACTTTTAGAAAACCAATGGAGTGGGAGAAGATATGTGCGAATGACATATGTGATAAAGAATTAGTATTCAAAATATACAAAGAACTTATTAAAATGCTAAAAAAACTAGTAATTCAACTAAAAAATGGGCAGAAGATATGAATAGACATTTTTCCAAAGAAGACATCCAGATAGTTAATAGACACATGAAAAGATGCTTAACATCACCCATCACCAGTGAAATACAAATCTGAGAAATCACCTCACACTGGTCAGAATGGCTAAAGTCAAAAACACAAGAAACAAAGTGTTGGCGAGGATGTGGGGAAAGGGAACCCTCTTGCACTGTTGGTGGGAATACAAACTGGTACAGCCACTCTGGAAAACAGTATGGAGTTTCCAAAAAAAGTTTAGAAAAGCACTACCATACAATCCAGCAATTATACTACTAGGCACTTAACCAAAGGATACAAAAATACAGATTTGAAAGCATACATACATCCTGACATTTATATCAGTGTTATCAAGTTATGGAAAGAGCCCAAATGTCCATCAACTGATGAATGGATAAAGAAGTGGTAATATCCATTGTGTGTGTGTGTGTGTGTGTGTGTGTGTGTGTGTGTTTGTATGTATATATATATACATACATACACAATGGAATATTGCTCAGCCATAAAAAAAGAATGAAATCACCATTTGCAATGATATGGATGGAGACAGATTATTATACTAAGTGAAATAAGTCAGAGAAAGAAAAATTGTTAACTTTTAAGAAAGTAAATTAACTAGGTATAAACTTAACAAAATATGTGCAGATCAGTACAGTGGAAGCTACGATGCAATGATGTAAGGAATAAGATCCAAATAAATGAAGGAATAAACCACATTCATAGGATGAATAACTTATAGAGTTATGATGACAGTTCTCTCAATTTGATCTATAAATTCAGTGTAATCTCTAAGAAATTTCTAGAAAATAGTTTGAAGTTACAAACAAGCTGGGTTTAAAGTGTATTATAGTACACCAAAGCAAATAGAATAGCCAAAACAATCCTAAAACAACAAAAAAAATTAGAATATCCACATTACTGGATTTCAAGACTTACTAGAATCACACAGTAATCAAAACATGTAGTATTGACAAAAGGATAGACATATGGATCATCAGAGCCAGACAAAAGGTGGAGCAGAGACTGGCCCAGTCATGTCAGCTGATTTTCCACCAAAGCATAAAGGCACTTTGAGGGAGAAAAGACAACCTTAGCTAAAACATCAAAAGCTCACTTCATGAAAGGAAGATTGTTAAATTTAACTTTATCAAAAATAAAAACTCTTGCTCTCTGAAAGATTGTTTAAGAATTTTAAGAATATAAACCAAGCCACATTCCATGAGAAAATATTTTGGTCAAATAACTGATAAATTTATATTCAGAAGATACACACAAAAACATTTAAAACTCAAACATACAAAAGCAAATAATCCAATTTTTAAAATGTTTGAAAGATACAGACATTTCACTAAAGCAAATCTCTGGATGGCAAATAAGCATATGTAAATACTCTGAATCATTAGTCATCAGAGACACTAGAATTAAAACCATAATTACACACTACTATATATCTAATACAATGGCTAAAATAAAATAAAATAAGATAAAATAAAACTGACAACACCAGATACTGGTGAGGATGCAGAACAACAGGAAATTTCATTTATTGCTGGTGGGAATGAATAGCACCAGTTACTCTGGAAGACAATTTGTATCTATCTATCTATCTATCTATCATCTATCTATCTACCTTTAATAAAGTTAAACATAGACTTAGCATATAACTCAGTACCTCATCCATTGGTATTTACCCAAAGGAACTGAAAACTTATGTTCACACAAAAACCAGTATGGGAATGTTTGTAAAGGTTTGCTCATAATCAAAACACCAGGAAGGAAACAAAATATCCTTCAGCAGGTAAATGGATAAGCAATATGTGGTACATCCCTAAAAGAAAATGGTATTTGGTCATAACAAGGAATGAGTTACTCATGTGCATAATAATATGGATGAATATTAGATGCATTTTGCTGAGTAGAAAGGAGCCAGATCCAAAGGGATACTTATTTTATGATGCCACTAGGGGAAGTCCCCTAAAAAGCTAAACTATAGGGATGAAAAATAGAATATTGGTGTCTCAGGGTTATAGGAGTGGGGACTGGTTGACAACAAAGGTGACACACAGAGGAATTCTTAAAGTAATGGAACCAGTAATGGAATCTCTTTTGGATAGGACTGAAGGATGGATTCATGCCTCTCCGCATTTCTCCAAAGCCACAAAATTCTATATCACCAAGAGTGATCTCTAATATATGCAAATTAACAAAGCCAAATAGGCTATCCAAGGAACCTAGAATGGAATGCCAACCGCCACAAATGATCTCATTGTATTACAAATGAAAGGCATGGCCTCTTTGAGGGAGTGGGGGAAAGTAGATCTAAGTAAATTTGGAAAACAGTATTTTGATTAGAAATTGTAAAGTGAAGACAAAAAATATTTATACATAAACCCTAGACTCAAGTTTATAAATTTGTTCCTCACAGGGGTGTGTATTAACATTTCTGAAGGAGCTTTATATCTGTGTCAAGAATGAACATATAGTAAACAAAAGGCAGATAATAAAAGCCTGGCTTTTCATGTCAGGGAAAAGAACTGACAAATAAGGGATGGGGAGGGCTGGAATAACCACTGTGGTTCTGAGTAGAATTCTGCAATAGACTAAGATTTCATGTTTAGTTTAAAAATATACTGATGGATAAAGAAATTATATTATACATACATCTAGATGTAAATGGATTCATATATAGACATATATTTCCTAGTTATTTTCTGCTGAAAAGGTTAAGTCAGTAACATGCTAATAACAACAAACACATATGACCCAGATCTTGGTTGGGTTCAATATCATTCTCCAATGAAAAGGACCAGAGCAACTTGGAGAATGGCTGATTCTAGGTCTTGAGGAAGGAAAACACATACAGAATCGTCAGCACTTCACAATACCAGCAGGTGAGACATGCCTCAAAGAAAAATAAAAGTGGAAGCATGCCAAAAGCAAAAAGGAGCCAACAACCTGAAAAAGTCCTCAGTGGCCAAGACTGGAATAATTTTTGAAAGAAAATAAATAATATAATATAGGATTCTAATCCAAAGTATAAAATAAATACACGTGATATAAATTAATTCATATTGATATAAATTAAATCACTGAATACATGCATATATGCAAATATATATGAGAGAAGTGGCCAAATCTTCCTTATAGAGTATTTCAATAATATATGTAGGCCTTAAACCCCTTACCAGGAGATTCAACTTAATTCCCACCATCATTACTCCATACACCTTTGAGATGGGGATAAACAGTGATTTAATTACAGAGAATAGAATAGGGAAAGAGAAAAACTACTTTTACAGTATGTAAAACATACTTTCACCAAGTAATGAAAGTGAACTCGTCAATGATAAATCTTGTTATGGCCATTTAAGGCCTCATGTAGAGCCTTATATGATGATATGAAAAGGATACCTCAACTCTGTGGTATTCTTTCCCCAAACTTATAACCACAGTCTAACCATGAAATAAAAAAACAGTCACACACCACATTGAAGACATTCTTACAGTATACCTGGTCATTATACCTCAAGATTGCCAAGATCATGAAAAATAAGGAAAGACAAAAAATGTCACAGGTCAGAGGACATTGGGGACACCCAACATTCCAATTCAGTATCATACTCTCGATTGGATCCTAAATAAAGAGAGCTTACTAGTGGAAAAATTTAGGAAAGCCAAGTCAAGTCTGAGTCTAATCGGTGGTAATGTACCAATGTCTTTTTTTTTTTTTTAAGTTTTTGACACATGCATCATGATAACATAAGATGTTCACAAGGGAGACACCTTGAATGAGGGGTTGTTATGGGTTGAAGTGTGTCCTCAAAAGAAGATATATTAAAATCCCATCTCCAGAACCTCGTAATTGATCTTGTTTGGAAATAGGGTCTTTGCAGAGAAAATCAAATTAAGAAGAGGTCATTAGGGTAACCCCTCATCCCACAATATACTAACCCTACTTTTGTAGGGAAAATTTGATACAGAGACAGGCGTGCATAGGGGGAAGTCAGCGATGGGAAGACCAAGGATTGAGTGAAGGATCTGTGCACTGAGGAAAGCCAAAGAATGCCAGCAAACAGCAGACACCCGGAGGATTGTAAGCAACAATTGCTCCCTGCAGGTTTCAGAGGAAGAATGATTCTGCCAACACCTTGATTTTAGTTGCTCCAGCAGTGTAAGACAATCCATTTCGTTTGTTCTAAGCCCCTCAGTTTGTGATACTTTGTTATGGCAGCTCTAGAAAAGCAAATGCAAAGTTATACAGGAACTCTCCATAGCATTAGTGCAATATTTTTCAAGTCCAAAATAACAAGTCTATATAAAAGAAAACAACAACAAAATCAATGTATTATGTGAAAACCAAAATAAAGATACCATTTATAATATGTAAAAAAAAAGAAAGAAAGAGAGAGAAAAGAAAAAAAAAGAGTAAGTAAGAAAAATGTAGGGAAATTTATCAAAACATGTACAAAATCTGTATGCTGTAATCTATAAAGTCCTAATGAAAAAAATTAAAAAGACCAAATAAATGGAGAGAGACATAATTTTTATGGTTTGGAAGACAATATAGGAAACATGACAATTCCTTTCATTTTGATTGACAGATATAGTGCAATTCCTACAGAAATTTCAGCAGGATGTTTGTAGATGTAGACAAGCTGATATTAAAATTTACATGTAAAGGCAAAGAAGCTCGAAGAATTAACAATTTTTGGAAATGAAGAATAAGGTTAGAATCCTGTTTTCTAATTTTATTTTTTTCCATACTTTCTAATTTTAAAAATGACTATAAAGCTATGGTAATCAAGACAGTGTAGTGTTGGTAAAGAGACACACATTGATCACTGGAACAGAATAGAGCCCATAAGTTGACTTGACATCCATATGAATAGTTGATTTTTTTTTTTTTTTTTTAATTTTTTTATTTATTTATTTGACAGACAGAGATCACAAGTAGGCAGAGAGGCAGGCAGAGAGAGAGAGAGGAGGAAGCAGGCTCCCCGCTGAGCAGAGAGCCCGACGCGGGACTCGATCCCAGGACCCTGGGACCATGACCTGAGCCGAAGGCAGCGGCTTAACCCACTGAGCCACCCAGGCGCCCGAATAGTTGATTTTTGATTAAATATGTAAAATCAATTCAATGGAGAAAGGTTTTTGCAACAGTTGGGCATACCCTCCAACTAAACTTCACTCCTTATGCAAAAATTAATTCAATATGAGTCAGAGATATAAATGTAAAATGTAAAATTATTTCAAAAACTTTTAGAAGATATTGATTAAAAATTCTTGTGACTCTGATTTGTACAAAGATTTCTTAGCTACAACACCAAAATCATGAATCATAATAATAAATGCTAACTGAACATCATCAAAATGAAAGACATCTGCTCTTTAAACAGATAATATTTAGACTGTGAAAAGACAGCCACCAGATTAAAAGAAGATATTAGTAAATCACATACCTGATAAAGGATTTCTGTCTAAAACCTGTTAAAAATTTTCAAATGTGGATAAACAGACAACAGACCAATTAAAAATAGAGGCAAAAAATTCAACAGACACTTCACCTCAGAAAATATACAACAGGCAAGTAAGCCTAAGAAAAGACGCTAAACCCTATTAGTCATTAAGGAATGCAAATTAAAACCACAATGAGATCCAACTACATACCCAATAGAATAGCTAACATTAAAATCAAACCAAAACAACAAAACAGACGACGCCAAACATCGGTAAGGATATGGAGGAACAACTTCACTACTGGAATCTGGACCTTACCAGTAAGTGTGGCCCGAAGAGAGAGAGAAACCTCAGCCCCACTTTCAGACCGTGCTTGTTCTGTTCTCACGGTCCCTGTATTGTTCATCCTCTGAAGGGACAGTCAGGCTAGTTCTTATGACCTCTCACTCTCCTGAATCGTGAAGGTTTTGATGCTGGCTCAGAGACATACCATCTCTTTGCTAAAATCTAGTTTATATTAATACTCTGCACTGAATGGGGAGGCCCTGTCCTTGCCACAGTCCTCTGACTGTGTCCCTATATGCACCTATATTCAGTAGAACCATAAGGTCTGACAGAATCATTCTGATGTCCTTCTCCTTCTTCAGTCCAGATCCCAGTACAGAAGTCTAGAAGGTTTCTGCCCACATTCCAGGGCTGTGTTCTTCCTCTTCAGGTTCACCACATGAGATGAGCTGATAATCTAAATATCACAGAGTGAGAAATGGGGGCTGCTGTTCTTACCTGAGATCTAGCAATAAGAATGTAAGATCCTCAGGTTGAGGGGAGGAGGCAAAAGGTGAAGGTTCTTAAACTGCTCGGTCGTATTCTTGTGGCATGACTTCATTTCAAATAGTTGTATTGAAGGTTCTCCAGTCTTGATTGATCCCATAAACATATGAAAAGAGCATGTTGAATTGGACAGGAGATATTTGGGATTATGTAAAAATCCCAAGAGAGAAAGAGAAAAGTAGGGGAGGAGTCAAGATGGCGGAGAAGTAGCAAGCTGAGACTGCTTCAGCTAGCCGGAGATCAGCTAGATAGCTTATCTAAAGATTGCAAACACCTGAAAATCCATCGGCAGATCGAAGAGAAGAAGAACAGCAATTCTGGAAACAGAAAAACAACCACTTTCTGAAAGGTAGGACCGGCGGAGAAGTGAATCCAAAGCGACGGGAAGATAGACCCCGGGGGGAGGGGCCGGCTCCCGGCAAGCAGCGGAGCAACCGTGCACAAAATCAGGACTTTTAAAAGTCTGTTCCGCTGAGGGACATCGCTCCAGAGGCTAAACCGGGGCGAAACCCACGCGGGGTCAGCGTGGCCTCAGGTCCCGCAGGGTCACAGAAGGATCGGGGGTGTCTGAGTGTCGCAGAGCTTGCGGGTATTGGAACGGGAAAGCCGGCTACAGAGACAGAGCCGACAGTAAGCTCGCAGCTCGGTGTTACCTTGAACCGGTCGCAGGCTCGGTGAGCTCGGAGCGCGGCCGGAGGTCAGGCAGACGGGAGTAACTGGGCGCTGTTCTCTGAGGGCGCACTGAGGAGTGGGGCCCTGGGCTCTCGGCTCCTCCGGGCCGGAGACCAGGAGGCCGCCATTTGTATTCCCGTCCTCCGGAACTCTACGGAAAGCGCTCAGGTAACAAAAGCTCCTGAAAGCAAACCCGAGCGGATTACTCACCCCGGCCCCGGGTAAGGGCGGTGTAATTCCGCCTGGGGCAAAGACACTTGAGAATCACTACACCAGGCCCCTCCCCCAGAAGATCAACAAGAAATCCAGCCGAGACCAAGTTCACCTACCAAGGAGTGCGGTTTCAATACCAAGGAGAGCAGCAGAATTCCAGAGGAGGAGAAAGCGAAACACGGAACTCATGGCTTTTTTCCTGGGATTTTTTTTAGTCTTGCAGTTAATTTGATTTTTTCTTTTTCATTTTTTTTTTTCTCGCCTTCGGGTAAAATTTTTTTTTTAACTGTTACCTTTTTCTTTTTTAACGATTTTTTACTAGTTTATCTAATATATATATTTTTCTTTTTTACATTTTCTTAGGTGTTTTCTTTTTTTAAAAATTCTTTTCTTTTCTTTTCTTTTTTTTTTTTCTTTTCTTTTTGTTTTTTTTTTCTTTCTTCCTTTTTGAACCTCTTTTTATCCCCTTTCTCCCCACTCACGATTTTGGATCTCTTCTAATTTGGTTAAAGCATATTTTCCTGGGGTTGTTGCCACCCTTTTAGTATTTTACTTGCCCCTTCATTTACTCTTATCTGGACAAAATGACAAGACATAAAAATTCAACACAAAAAAAAGAACAAGAGGCAGTACCGAAGGCTAGGGACCTAATCAATACAGACATCGGTAATATGTCAGATCTAGAGTTCAGAATGACAATTCTCAAGGTTCTAGCCGGGCTCGAAAAAGGCATGGAAGATATTAGAGAAACCCTCTCGAGAGATATAAAAGCCCTTTCTGGAGAAATAAAAGAACTAAAATCTAACCAAGGTGAAATCAAAAAAGCTATTAATGAGGTGCAATCAAAAATGGAGGCTCTCACTGCTAGGATAAATGAGGCAGAAGAAAGAATTAGTGATATAGAAGACCAAATGACAGAGAATAAAGAAGCTGAGCAAAAGAGGGACAAACAGCTACTGGACCACGAGGGGAGAATTCGAGAGATAAGTGACACCATAAGACGAAACAACATTAGAATAATTGGGATTCCAGAAGAAGAAGAAAGTGAGAGGGGAGCAGAAGGTATACTGGAGAGAATTGTTGGGGAGAATTTCCCCAATATGGCAAAGGGAACGAGCATCAAAATTCAGGAGGTTCAGAGAACGCCCCTCAAAATCAATAAGAATAGGCCCACACCCCGTCACCTAATAGTAAAATTTACAAGTCTCAATGACAAAGAGAAAATCCTGAAAGCAGCCCGGGAAAAGAAGTCTGTAACATACAATGGTAAAAATATTAGATTGGTAGCTGACTTATCCACAGAGACCTGGCAGGCCAGAAAGAGCTGGCATGATATTTTCAGAGCACTAAACGAGAAAAACATGCAGCCAAGAATACTATATCCAGCTAGGCTATCATTGAAAATAGAAGGAGAGATTAAAAGCTTCCAGGACAAACAACAACTGAAAGAATTTGCAAATACCAAACCAGCTCTACAGGAAATATTGAAAGGGGTCCTCTAAGCAAAGAGAGAGCCTACAAGTGGTAGATCAGAAAGGAACAGAGACCATATACAGTAACAGTCACCTTACAGGCAATACAATGGCACTAAATTCATATCTCTCAATACTTACCCTGAATGTGAATGGGCTAAATGCCCCTGTCAAAAGACACAGGGTATCAGAATGGATAAAAAAACAAAACCCATCTATATGTTGCCTCCAAGAAACACATTTTAAGCCCGAAGACACCTCCAGATTTAAAGTGAGGGGGTGGAAAAGAATTTACCATGCTAATGGACATCAGAAGAAAGCAGGAGTGGCAATCCTTATATCAGATCAATTAGATTTTAAGCCAAAGACTATAATAAGAGATGAGGAAGGACACTATATCATACTCAAAGGGTCTGTCCAACAAGAAGATTTAACAATTTTAAATATCTATGCCCCCAATGTGGGAGCAGCCAACTATATAAACCAATTAATAACAAAATCAAAGAAACACATCAACAATAATACAATAATAGTAGGGGACTTTAACACTCCCCTGACTGAAATGGACAGGTCATCCAAGCAAAAGATCAGCAAGGAAATAAAGGCCTTAAACGACACACTGGACCAGATGGACATCACAGATATATTCAGAACATTTCATCCCAAAGCAACAGAATACACATTCTTCTCTAGTGCACATGGAACATTCTCCAGAATAGATCACATCCTCGGTCCTAAATCAGGACTCAACCGGTATCAAAAGATTGGGATCATTCCCTGCATATTTTCAGACCACAATGCTCTAAAGCTAGAACTCAACCACAAAAGGAAGTTTGGAAAGAACCCAAATACATGGAGACTAAACAGTATCCTTCTAAAGAATGAATGGGTCAACCGGGAAATTAAAGAAGAATTGAAAAAAATCATGGAAACAAATGATAATGAAAATACAACGGTTCAAAATCTGTGGGACACAACAAAGGCAGTCCTGAGAGGAAAATATATAGCGGTACAAGCCTTTCTCAAGAAACAAGAAAGGTCTCAGGTACACAACCTAACCCTACACCTAAAGGAGCTGGAGAAAGAACAAGAAAGAAACCCTAAGCCCAGCAGGAGAAGAGAAATCATAAAGATCAGAGCAGAAATCAATGAAATAGAAACCAAAAAAACAAAAGAACAAATCAACGAAACTAGGAGCTGGTTCTTTGAAAGAATTAATAAAATTGATAAACCCCTGGCCCGACTTATCAAAAAGAAAAGAGAAAGGACCCAAATAAATAAAATCATGAATGAAAGAGGAGAGATCACAACTAACACCAAAGAAATACAAACTATTATAAGAACATACTATGAGCAACTCTACGGCAATAAATTTGACAATCTGGAAGAAATGGATGCATTCCTAGAAACATATAAACTACCACAACTGAACCAGGAAGAAATAGAAAGCCTGAACAGACCCATAACCAGTAAGGAGATTGAAACAGTCATTAAAAATCTCAAAACAAACAAAAGCCCAGGGCCAGACGGCTTCCCGGGGGAATTCTACCAAACATTTAAAGAAGAACTAATTCCTATTCTCCTGAAACTGTTCCAAAAAATAGAAATGGAAGGAAAACTTCCAAACTCATTTTATGAAGCCAGCATCACCTTGATCCCAAAACCAGACAAGGATCCCACCAAAAAAGAGAGCTATAGACCGATATCCTTGATGAACACAGATGCGAAAATACTCAACAAAATACTAGCCAATAGGATTCAACAGTACATTAAAAAGATTATTCACCACGACCAAGTGGGATTTATTCCAGGGCTGCAAGGTTGGTTCAACATCCGCAAATCAGTCAATGTGATACAACACATCAATAAAAGAAAGAACAAGAACCATATGATACTCTCAATAGATGCTGAAAAAGCATTTGACAAAGTACAACATCCCTTCCTGATCAAAACTCTTCAAAGTGTAGGGATAGAGGGCACATACCTCAATATCATCAAAGCCATCTATGAAAAACCCACCGCAAATATCATTCTCAATGGAGAAAAACGGAAAGCTTTTCCGCTAAGGTCAGGAACACGGCAGGGATGTCCATTATCACCACTGCTATTCAACATCGTACTAGAGGTCCTAGCCTCAGCAATCAGACAACAAAAGGAAATTAAAGGCATCCAAATCGGCAAAGAAGAAGTCAAATTATCACTCTTCGCAGATGATATGATACTATATGTGGAAAACCCAAAAGACTCCACTCCAAAACTGCTAGAACTTATACAGGAATTCAGTAAAGTGTCAGGATATAAAATCAATGCACAGAAATCAGTTGCATTTCTCTACACCAACAGCAAGACAGAAGAAAGATATATTAAGGAGTCAATCCCATTTACAATTGCATCCAAAACCATAAGATACCTAGGAATAAACCTAACCAAAGAGACACAGAATCTATACTCAGAAAACTATAAAGTACTCATGAAAGAAATTGAGGAAGACACAAAGAAATGGAAAAATGTTCCATGCTCCTGGATTGGAAAAATAAATATTGTGAAAATGTCTATGCTACCTAAAGCAATCTACACATTTAATGCAATTCCTATCAAAGTACCATCCATCTTTTTCAAAGAAATGGAACAAATAATGCTAAAATTTATATGGAACCAGAAAAGACCTCGAATAGCCAAAGGGATATTGAAAAAGAAAGCCAACGTTGGTGGCATCACAATTCCGGACTTCAGGCTCTATTACAAAGCTATCATCATCAAGACAGCATGGTACTGGCACAAAAACAGACACATAGATCAATGGAACAGAATAGAGAGCCCAGAAACAGACCCTCAAATCTATGGTCAACTAATCTTCGACAAAGCAGGAAAGAATGTCCAATGGAAAAAAGACAGCCTTTTCAATAAATGGTGCTGGGAAAATTGGACAGCCACATGCAGAAAAATGAAATTGGACCATTTCCTTACACCACACACAAAAATAGACTCAAAATGGATGAAGGACCTCAATGTACGAAAGAAATCCATCAAAATCCTTGAGGAGAACACGGGCAGCAACCTCTTCGACCTCTGCCGCAGCAACATCTTCCTAGGAACAACGCAAAAGGCAAGGGAAGCAAGGGAAAAAATGAACTACTGGGATTTCATCAAGATCAAAAGCTTTTGCACAGCAAAGGAAACAGTTAACAAAATCAAAAGACAACTGACAGAATGGGAGAAGATATTTGCAAACGACATATCAGATAAAGGACTAGTGTCCAGAATCTATAAAGAACTTAGCAAACTCAACACCCAAAGAACAAATAATCCAATCAAGAAATGGGCAGAGGACATGAACAGACATTTCTGCAAAGAAGACATCCAGATGGCCAAGAGACACATGAAAAAGTGCTCCATATCACTCGGCATCAGGGAAATACAAATCAAAACCACAATGAGATATCACCTCACACCAGTTAGAATGGCTAAAATCAACAAGTCAGGAAATGACAGATGCTGGCGAGGATGCGGAGAAAGGGGAACCCTCCTACACTGTTGGTGGGAATGCAAGCTGGTGCAGCCACTCTGGAAAACAGCATGGAGGTTCCTCAAAATGTTGAAAATAGAACTGCCCTATGACCCAGCAATTGCACTATTGGGTATTTACCCTAAAGATACAAATGTAGTGATCCAAAGGGGCACATGCACCCGAATGTTTATAGCAGCAATGTCCACAATAGCCAAACTATGGAAAGAACCTAGATGTCCATCAACAGATGAATGGATCAAGAAGATGTGGTATATATACACAATGGAATACTATGCAGCCATCAAAAGAAATGAAATCTTGCCATTTGCAACAACATGGATGGAACTAGAGCGTATCATGCTTAGCGAAATAAGTCAAGCAGAGAAAGACAACTATCATATGATCTCCCTGATATGAGGAAGTGGTGATGCAACATGGAGGCTTAAGTGGGTAGAAGAAGAATAAATGAAACAAGATGGGATCGGGAGGGAGACAAACCATAAGTGACTCTTAATCTCACAAAACAAACTGAGGGTTGCCGAGGGGAGGGGGTTTGGGAGAAGGGGTTGGGATTATGGACATTGGGGAGGGCATGTGATTTGGTGAGTGCTGTGAAGTGTGTAAACCTGGTGATTCACAGACCTCCTGTACCCCTGGGGATAAAAATATATGTTTATAAAAAATAAAAAAATTATAAAAAAAAAAAAAAAAAAAGTAAGAGAAAAGTAATGTCCAGGTAAAGAAGTAGAAAGGAGAGTGAGACAAGAGAAGCATCAGAACCAGAGAGGAACTTCGGGAAAGCAGTACAAAAAGAGAAATGTAGTTTGAGCCAAAAAAGCTTCTGGGGGTGCTGAGGGCAGGTTCAGAGAAAAAAGTTCAAACAGTGCCTGCACAAAGTAAATTGCCCTTACTTTATGTGAATGCACCCATGAATCTGGGAGGAACATAATCCTTGGGGAACAGCAGCCAAGTTGTAGAGAATATGGGATGCTGACAGAGGAGGTGACAGGCAACGTGTCTCGTATGTTTCAAAGTTACTCTCAGGTGGACCAAGATTCCATTTCATGGAATTGGCACAAAACTGCTGTTTGTTAAGGCCCAAAGGGGACAACACAGCTGAGAGTAATATGGCATCATAGTTAAGAAGTCCTAGCCCCATTGCTCACCAGCTCAGATATGTTGAGACGCCTGTTTCTTCATTTGCAAAACAAAGTGTCTGTCTCACAGGGGGACACTGGACCAGGGTCTTGCACTACTTTTCACCATTACTGGTGTTATGTGTATAAACAGAATGACGGTAAAGGAGAGAGGGAGCACACTTGTGAGAAGGGCAAAAAAAGAGGGATGAAAAAAAAAGTAGAGAAACAAGCAGCGAGTGGTAAAAACCCAGCAAGAGATGCAGAGAAAACCCATATCTGAGCAGTGATTGGTAAAAGAGCCAGGAAAAACCCTCAAAGGTTTTTAACACTTTAAAATTGGTAAGGGAAAAATGATGTTGGGAAATGGACACCCTGGATAGAGTCCAGGGTAGAGATCTTCTCCGTTTCTCACACTCAGGGTTCTAGGACCCCATGGTCATGTCCACCCCCCAGGGTCATGTCCCACAGTAGTAACAGATCTCAACTATCACTTCCTGCAGTTCCCTGACCTGGCTAAAAGGTCAGCAGAGAAGGGCCAAAGTTCTCAACTAAGGAGCTGGTCTGTAGACAGTCTGACCTCCTTTCATTCAGTTCTCAGTCTGTAGGCGGGGCATGATGCCAGCTTTGGACTCCCACAACCTCTGTAAATCACTCCCTCATGCTCTTGAACCTTTCCAGAGGTTTTAATAAGAGCTTCTCAGAGCCACAGAGGGTCTCAGCTGCCTTGAGACATGGGTGAGATCAGGAACTGCCGTTAGGTTCATAGCGGAGCCACAAAGGGATGGGAGAATTGAGGGGGTGTGTGAGGTCTCCAGGCATGGCGAAGCATGAGAAGTGAACTCATGAGTTCTGGGAACTCTTCAAACACGCAGCAAAGCACACATCCAAGACTCAACTTTGTGTGTTTATGAAGCCATAGCCTCTCAGGTGTCCCCAGACATGGCTCCCTTAGACTAGGGAGGACTAAATCGAGAATGTTCCCATTCTAGCTTTGAGAGCAAGCAGCCAACTGACACACAGAACAGAGCTCCTTATAGCTCTCCCCCACTCCTTGTTCTCTGGGAGACAAGCCCCTGGCAGCGTGAGAATAATATTCCTAAGCAGGACACTAATCGCACACTCCCAGGCCCCATCCTTGTTTTCCTGAAAATAGGCATTTAAGCAGCCTTTTGGGGTCAGAGGTTCTAGGTAGGGCACTCCTCTTGTTTGTTCCTCAGAAGGTGGGAACAGCCTCTCAGAGACAGAGAACAAGAAGAAGAACAACAAAAATAAATGGGATTTATTTCCTCCTTTACCCCAACTGATTGATTTGATTGATACAAATCAAAGCCACGAAAGAGAATAGTAACCACCTGTAACGTTCCTTTCAAAGCCCCTAAGTGAAACCTTTCTTCAGTATTCACCTCTGCTCAGCCCAGCCCTTATTTCAAACCAGCTTCTCATAATACCAAAGGGCAGAAAACAATGAGAGGGAAGGGAAGGGGACAGGTTCGGGGAAAGAAAGACAGAAAGAAAGACAGAAAGACAGAAAGAAAGAAAGATCCTGGATCTCACTCAGGCTTGAAAAACAGGACCACTTTTTATGGCTATGTTTCTCCAGACACAAGAGCTCCTCAAAAATTACAAGACTTTTGGGGCGCCTGGGTGACTCAGTCGGTAAGCATCTGACTCTTAGGTTTGGCTATGGTTATGATCTCAGGGTCCTGACATCGACAGCTGCACTCAGGGCAGAGTCTTCTTGAGGTTCTCTCTCTCCCTCTCCCTCTCCCCTGCTCTCTTTCTCTCTAAAATAAAATATTTTTAAAAAATTACAAAGTTTTCGGGAGGGATGGGAATATCTGCTTTCTTCTCCCCCCTTCTTGTGTGCACGTGCTTGCTCACAGGCGCTCAGACTTCGTCAACAGGATACAGACATTGCTGTGATTAGGGCTAAGGAAATACATCTCAAATTATTATTTATTCTATGGAAGTTTTTCTAATCCTTTATTTTCGCAAGAAGCACTCAAAAGCGCACCTGGTTTCACAGCGAGGAGCTCTCTCTCTTCTCTCTCTCTCTTCCCATCGGTCTGTCTCTCAATACATATGAAAGCAACCTTACCAGTCAATTCCAATTTTTTGGCTGATTTTCTTAATAACATTATCTTTCATTGAATCACAAAATTGAAAAAAAAAAAAGGTAACCAAAAGCATTAGCAAAAATTAACAATATGATTGAGAAAAACTTTCTATATTATGGGTTACAATGATTTAATGAAACATCCTTTCATTATGTAGCATTTTATAAGCATATTACAAGCAGCAAAAATATGCGTGCACAGTTGTGTTGGGAGAGTGGAGGAAAACTGCTGTCCCTATGGCGTTCACAGACCTTTGCATGAAGAGCACAAATCCTCTTTCAATGACAGAAGTGAAACTCAGAACCTGCCAAGGAGCTCTGGAGGCATGTCTCCAGACACAGAAGGGGGTTCTCCAGTTCCACTTCTGTGAAGGCTTTCTGGATAACCTGTCACCATCAAGGGGATCAGGGGTTAGTGTTGTGTGTTCCACATGAATATGCTGATTGAAGCTGGTCCCACCTCCAAGGAGAGGGCAGAGATAAGGTTGGCACTTTGAATAAAGCCTCTAGGAAAACTACAAGGGAAGAAAAGCAACAGTAACCAGAAGCAAGGCAATCTCATTTTATACACCTCACTTTGCTCACCTTCCAGTTGCTGCTTCTCCTCAGGGACCTTCCCTCCCTGGCCTGTTTCTGTCAGCCCCCACCACCCAGAACTGACGCTCTGAATCTCTACCTAGACTGTCTAGGCTCAGAAAGAGGAGGATTTGAGCGGGAGAGGACAAAAGAAGCTTCCCTTCCCAGCTGTGCCGTGTTTCCATCCTGAGAAAGGACCCTCGTCAGAGATTAGCCTCCAGACTGCATTCACCTAAGAAGAGCGTCTGAATCACTGGCAAGGTTTGTTAGAGCACAGACCACTGGGCCTCCATTACAGAGATCCTTGATCAGTAGCTCTGGGGTGCAGCTGGAGGGTTTGCCCATCTAAGAAGCTCTAAGACGCTGGGGCTGGTCCTAATGCCTGGACCATCCTCTGAGAACCTCTGCCTTAGGCCACTGTTTGTGAACAATGATGCTTTTAAGTTGTACTCTGGAAAGCATGTGGATGGAAGTTCAGGTTGCAGACTTGCTGCTGTGGCTTTCTGTGACATGTGGTGGAAGAAGGGAGTGGTGGGAAATGCAGGTCCTTCTGTCCCCGCAGCCCCAGTGCCTTGGGAGGGGGGTCAGGATGGCTCTGATGCAGCACCCTTGGCAAAGGCATTCTGCACTTTCTTAAAATATTAACATTAATTGACCAGAGAACCCAGAAACTCCACTCCTAGGTGTACCCAAGAGAACTAAAAAACATATGTCTGTACAAAGACCTGAACTCAAATATTTATAATAGCATTATTTTTGACAGTTAAAAATGGGAGCCCTCAGATTAACAATAGCTCTTCATAATGTGATTCTGCAAAAACAAAACAACAACAACAAAAAAACCTAAAACAAACAAAAAAATACTGTAAAAAATTATTTTGGCTGGTTTTACAGAAATGATTCTGTTGATAATATGTACATATTTAGTCACATTTTCTATTTTATGAATAACATATGCCCTTATTAAAAACTGGTAATACAAAAAAGAACCAGCCCTGGTAAAATATTTATCACCTGAAATCTATTCCTAGCTGCTAACAGTTGAATATACTGAATAAGTGTATAATTTTTATATAACAGCAAATGATTTAGCTTACATCTGACCATAGCTCCAGTCACTTCCATTTTTGCTTTTTTTTTTTTTTTAAGATTTTTATTTATTTATTTGACAGAGATCACTAGTAGGCAGAAAGACAGGAAGGGAAACAGGCTTCCTGATGAGCAGAAAGCCCGATATGGGGCTTGATCCCAGGACGCTGGGATCATGACCTGAGCCGAAGGCACCCAGGTGCCCCCAATTTTTGCTTTTTTTAAATGTCATTCTTTTTATCTGTTAAGCAACGGACTCACTGGGAGACTGAATCACATTTCAGTTTTCCACTACAATTCACTCTTCATCTTGCAAATAATACTATAAGGAAATACTCAGTTCTGAAAGGTTTTTGTGGTCAAATAAAGCACTTATTTCTGAAAATAATTATAATAATGAGCAAAAGGGGAATGAGTACCCATGCGATCCCAACAAAAAGTAATCATGTATCTAGAGTCTCTCTCCTAATAAAGCAGGTGTAGGGATGGAAATATATTTTTGGAAACAAATGATGTAAGTTTAAGAGAATATAGATTTGAGCTGAGAGTAAGAATTTCCATGCAGCTGAATGTCCAGTGCGTTGATACAACAGTCCTCATTTTTAGCTGGAGGAGTTCCTTACCTGGCTTATGGCACTTTTTTTCTTAAGAGTTCTCTCTCACGACCCATTCTGGCTGTATTTTCCTGGAGTTACTGACAAATCCCCATGTCCTCCCTTTCAGGTCTCTCTGTACGATGCTGTTCCTCATGGAGACATGGAGGAATCTTCTAAAACCAGCTCTGATTGCTTCTCTCCTTAAATTCACGTAATCCTGCCAGGACATTGGGTTACTCAGAATATAACCCTATCTTTTTTAAATTTATTTTTTATTCATTTTCAGCATAACAGTATTCATTGTTTTTGCACCACACCCAGTGCTCCATGCAATACGCTCCGTCTCCAATACCCACCACCTGGTTCCCCCCACCTCTCACCCCCCGCCCCTTCAAAACCCTCAGATTGTTTTTCAGAGTCCATAGTCTCTCATGATTCACCTCCCCTTCCAATTTCCCCCAACTCCCTTCTCCTCTCTAACTCCCCATGTCCTCCATGCTATTTGTTATGCTCCACAAATAAGTGAAACCATATGATAATTGACTCTCTCTGCTTGACTTACTTCACTCACCATAATCTCTTCCAGTCCCGTCCATGTTGCTACAAAAGTTGGATATTCATCCTTTCTGATGGAGGCATAATACTCCGTAGTGTATATGGACCACATCTTCCTTATCCATTAGTCCGTTGAAGGGCACCTTGGTTCTTTCCATAGTTTGGCAACCGTGGCCATTGCTGCTATAAACATTAGGGTACAGATGGCCCTTCTTTTCACTACATAACCCTATTTTTATCTCTTCGACCGAACCTCGCTGATTCTTTTTCTCACCACAGGTCAATCTGTTACACCTAGGGCTTAACCTTGTCAATTCCCAGAGCTCTCAGAACTTTATTTCTCCCTCCCTGCTCCTTCTCTGTACCAGGATCAAAATTCTTTTATCCAACCAATTTCTCCCACGTAATGAGTTCCTGATGAAGTGCACACCAAGAGCCTCCCTGACAAGTGAATTCCTGACTCCTCTCTTCCAACTCATATTTGGAAAGTAGTCCCGCTGGTGCTCAGGAGGTGGGTTTGGAACGATATGGGCTGGACTGCAATCCATTATTTACCCCTGCTTCTGAGATCTGGGGCATCCTCTGTTCTCATGCCCACTCCCTGCTCCTCCTTTCCTCTTCCCTGCTTTACTGTTCTACAGAGTACTATCAGACTCTAATACATCATATATTTTACTTATTTAATGTGCACTATATGCCTTCTCTGAATTAGATTGCTGGTTGTATAACAAAGGGATACTGTTTGTCTTGTTTGCTACTGCATTTCCATTAACTAGAGTACACAAAATATAGATACAAATACATGTGACATAGCTGTCCCTCCCCCCTGCTGGTACTCACAAGCAGTCTCTCTCTCTTTTAATAAAATGAACAACAAAAAATAAATAAGGGAAAGTGTTTCAATCAACACTTACTATGTTGAATCATCTACCAAAAGAATGTCTTGATACAATCTGTGACTGAATAATTGCATCACTTTAGTAAACATTTCTTGTGTCATCTTCATAATATTGTAATGCAAATAATGTGATTGAAATTCTGGTTTCTTAAATCACCCAGCTGGAGCTTGAATTATATCAGTGTATTGTTATTTTTAATCTTATATCCTTTGGAGTATGCATTGCTTTGTAATTTTGGCTGCCATGTGTTTTTAGAGTATTAACAAATCACTTAATTAAAACACACATCCACAAGATATCATGCACTAAACTTAAATTTATCAATATCTTCCTTTGTATAATGTGTTAATTATTATAGTGTTTTATTTTAAAATTATTTTAAATTTATTTAAAATTATTTTATTTTAAAATTATTCTCTAAATTGTAGACTTTTCAAGTTATTAAGTTATTCAGCTATTGAAAGTTGCATATTGCCTCTTGATGCGCTGAGAACATTTTAAGATCAAGGTGAATAATAAATAGGGGCCTAGAGAATGGGCTAAAACAAGTGCTGCAGAACCACCCAGCAGTTAGGGAGGCCATAAGAACCTGGGTAGGTGAGGAGGACTGCAAACACATTTAGAGAAGGAACCAGGGTGCCTGGGTGGCTCAGCTGGTTAAATGTCTGCTTTGGGCTCTGGTCATGATCCCAGAGTCCTGGGATCTAGTTCTGCCCAAGGCTTCTTGCTCAGCAGGGAGCCTGCTTCTCCCTCTGCCCCTCTCCTGCTTGTGCTCTCTCTCTCTGACATTTAAGACAAAAATAGAAAAAGAACCAGAGCCCTGAGTGTGGTGGGAATAGTGCAGAGGAAGGACGTTCCAATCTGTAGTCCCCAGCTTGGCCCCTCATCCCCCCCACTACACACACACATACACACCTGATAACACAGCAGGTGAGATTCCAGATTCCTTTCCTGGCTGCTGCAGAAAGGAGGTGCCAGGGCTAAAAGACCCAGCGGGGCCTTCCTTGGCTTCTGGTTCCAAAAGCACCACAGCAAATTCTCCTGATCTTGGTTTTGGTGCGGATGCTTCAAGGATTGTCCTGCTACACCTCCTGTCCCGAGTTTGAGATCCCTCTGCCCTAAACTGAGGGCTGACAGGACACCTGGAGATGACTGAGAAGCTGTTGGGAGCTGGAACTATGGCTGAAGAGTCTGAGGACAGTTGGCAGTGTTTGAGGCTAGTGCACAAATAGCCCCAGTTTAACAAATAATGTTGATCTAGATCATTCTATTCTTATTGAATTCTTGTAGGATAACCTTCACTGTTTTCTCCTAGATATCTAATGGGACTGATAATGCTGCAGTTAATTTTTATTTGGCATGAAAACTTGACCCCCAAAAAGGATTTGAATTTATTAGTGAGAAAATTAATGTTTGGTTGTTTAATAAGAGCTTATTTCTCCAAACTATTTTGAAAATACAATAGGAAATAGTAGAATTTTTTTTTTAAACAAAAGATTATGTGGCCTGAGTCACATTACTCCTATGTTTCTCAGGATTGGCTGTCCAGGATAGAGTGTCAAAATATTATTAAATATGTTTGTATTTTTTGTCTTTTTTATTTTTTATTTAGACACACAATTTCACTGTTTTCATTACTGCCTGCAGTGTCCCCATCCTCCAGTGCCCCCATCCCGCAGGGTCCTCGTTTTGCAGTGCCTCCATCCGGCAGTGCCCATGTCCTCCAGTGCCCGTGTCCTGCAGTGCCCCCATCCTGCAGGGGCCCTATCCTGCAGTGCCCCTGTCTTGCAGTGCAGGCTGCTGGGATAGCGCTTGCTTCTTGTAGTTCATGGTGGCCAGAACTCAGTAGCCGGGAGCTATTTCTAACACTGCCGTTGGTTGGTTTGGTGGTAGAGAGCCTCTAGAGGCAAGGCAATTCCTCTGAATCAGCTTCCCACGGTGGCCTAGAGTCCAGGGTTCTGGGGAGTTTTTTTGCACTTTGCTAGCAAAGCACCACAGTGCCTTCTCTGCTGTTTAGTAAGGCCCATGGTGCAAGGAAAATCCTTCACTGGCCACTTCATCTCACTCCTAGGGATGGTGACTGCTCCTTGGACCTGCTATAAAGGTTCTTGTTACCTTTAACTAGATAGTATCTTATTACTGCAATGCTACTATGACTAATCATTCTCTATATTAACTTTCCCTGCTTATGTTGCCATATGGTTTCTCTGTCTTAACTGGACCCTGACTGATAAATGTTATGTTCATGCAAATGAATTGCTCAACATCAGTGACCTGAACTCCAGCCCCAAACACCTTCAAAGGTGAGTGAAAAAATCAAGTGTTAGAAAATAGATACACAGTATGATTTTATTTACAATTTAAAAACCAAACAACCCCCCCACACACACACATAAAGAATATAGCCACGTGTAGAATAATGATAAATAACAGAAAAGGTTCATGTAAGATTCAAGAAAGTGAGTATCTCTGGCAGAAGAGGAAGGCACACTCATCAGTGGTAGATGGGACATTCAGAGATATGGGTAACATTCCTTCCCTTAATCTGGTTATTTGTGGGAGGCAGATCTACAAATCTTCATTTCTTTATTATTTTTTACTGTACATACATTACATATACCCTTTGGTAGAAATAAGATATTTGATATTTTAAGAAAAGTAATTATCCTTTATAGCACAGAGTGATTATGTTTACCAGCAGTGTGATTAGACTAGTGTAGCTCAACTAGTTGGTTAAGATAGTGATCTCTCAGCCCTGGGTGACCAATAGGGCCAATTCCCTGTGCAGAATTAGCCTCGATTCCCTTTACTGCCACACAAGAGTTTTAATACAGCAGATGTTTGCCTTAATTTTAACTCTTAGTTCAAATTCAGAATATCCTTCTATAATTATAGAATAAAAATTGTCCATCTTTCATTTTTGATTCATAGGGAGAAGAATGCTAGTATGTGTGTGTGTGTGTGTGTGTGTGTGTGTGTTAACTTTATATTTTAGTTAATTTTTTAGAATATGCCTTTTATGATTCTTTCTGAGCGACAGACCACACCTAGTCAGTATGGGTTCTCTGAAGAACCACCTCAGGCCACTTCCCTCAGAGTCCCGGCTGCAGCCTGCACTGTAAAGGCTGCGATGGAGATTTGCCTCTTCACCTCTCCCCAGGCCTTGAACGGATTCACTCTGTTTTCAATATCAAACAGAGCATCATAAATCCCTGGGAATGATTCCCCTGCATACTTGTTGTGGCTGCTGGGAGCATAGATGACGTGCCTGTTGATAAAAACAGTTGGCTGTTTTTGGACAGTTGCTGTCCAAACGATACACACAAGAGAAAAACAGGAGCGCTCTACAAATCCTGGACTGCAGAATTCTAATCTCACGATTTGAACAAGTCACTTGTCAGCTAAACTGCCAAGTTTAATCATCTCCAAAGTCCAGTCTAGGAAGTATATGTTTTGACTTTAAACAGAGGACTTCACATTGTTCAGAGCAACAAAAATAGCATTAATAGTCTCAATAGCTTGTCACCTACTATATAGATTGTGCTTGTGATTAAATGATTTGCCTATAACTTTTCTATTCCTTAAAAATAAATGCTAGAGGGGTTCCTGGGTGGCTGAGTCGGTTAAGCCTCTGACTCTTGGTTTCAGCTCAGGTCATGATCTCAGGGTCTTGGGGTCCAGTCCGTCATCAGGCTCCCTGCTCAGTGGGGCGTCTGCTCCTCTGCCTCTCTCTCTCTCTCTCCTTCTGTTCCTCCCCACTTGCACATGCACGTGTATCCTCTCTCTCTCTCTAAAATACATAAATAAATCTTAAAAAAAAACCTCTACAAAGTTGATACTAGCATTTCAAAGAGGAGGAAACTGAGATCTGAGAGATGAAGTGATTAGTCTCAATCTACATTGCAAGTAAGTACTGACTTTTCACTGTCCCACGTCACCCCCGGAAATGTAGCCCAGCGGTGATGATCAAAGTCCTATTTGTGACCTGCCTACCTACTACTGTGTTTTTTTTCTCTTTAAAAAAGGAGACACACTAACATGTGAGAATGCCTAGCTTAAAGCATGAATAATCATGAAAAACAGCTTTGAAAGTGTAACACGATCTGGGTAGAAGGTGATATTTTATTTTTATTTTTATTTTTTTTTTTAAAGATTTTATTTATTAATTTGACAGAGAGAAATCACAAGTAGACAGAGAGGCAGCCAGAGAGAGAGAGAGGGAAGCAGGCTCTCTGCCGAGCAGAGAGCCCGATGCGGGACTCAATCCCAGGACTCTGAGACCATGACCCGAGCCGAAGGCAGCGGCCTAACCCACTGAGCCACCCAGGCGCCCCGAAGGTGATATTTTATTGAAAGACATATGTCAGTCATGTCAAAGCACACGAAGGGAAGGGTAAGTTCCCAAGCAAAGAGGTGAAGAAGGAAAGAAGCACACTTGTGCTGCCACTGGGAGACAGTCACCATGTCTGGTGATTCCCTTACTCCTAATTCTGATCCTTTGATAATTCATAAACAAAAAGACAGGGCCATTTCTCACTAGTCACTGATAGAATCTATTCTCCAATTCTTAGCAAGATCGATCTAATGTTCATCACTGATGTTTATCAGAAATATTTAGAATTGTCAAAAATTAGAAAAAAAATCTGCACATTAGGAGAATGAGTATGTAAATACACATTTTATACATTTTACATATATTTATTATGTCTTATGTGTATACATACATAAAGACAAATATATTTAAAATGAGAGTGGGCTAAAGTTATATAAACCAAATATAAACATGATTTTATAACTAACTGATGGAACTGTTTTTTTTTTATTTTCTACTTGTGACTTTGTTGATCTTCTAAGTTTCCTACAATGAACATATGTTCTTTTATAATAAGAAGTAAACAATATATTAAAAAGTATGCAACAATCACATTACATTATATGAATAATATATCATTTCCTACATATATTTTGAAATTCCTATTTGCTTACAAGAAATCAACTATATTTTTTCCACAGTACAAAAAATAAGAAAAAAAATAATATAATCAAATGTCATATTTGTATCCTTACCTATAGAAAGGCCTGTCTGGTAATCCTAAAGGATCAATAAATGCTCGTTCCAAAAACATCAGTTGATCATTCATAATTCTCAATAATATGGGGCTAAGCAACAAAACAAATACAGTTGTCACTTCTTGAGAAAACATGCACCACACTGCAAACTGAAAATTCACAACAATATTAAATGTGTCTTAAATCTCTATGATATGCAAATTAAGAACAATAGTCTAACAGTTACCTTTTTAAAACCTTATAGAATACTATTCTGCTGAGGCTTATAAAACCACATGAAGTTATAGTGGTTGAAAAGGACAACAGTAATTCTTATTTATTTTGAAATAATAATTAATTGGCAATAGTTTTTAAATATAAGCAAGATTTTTTTTATCTTAGGAATCCTAATAATCTACTCAAAGCAGTCATTCGATATTGAATGGGACAGTCTATTAATGGTTAGTAGGGTTCCTGGAAAATTATGCATATTTACCAAATGATAGCCAATGTTTTATTATTATTTTACTATTATTAAAGCCAAATGTCCTAGTATATCATAATCCATTCCTATAAGGCACTTTGCCAGAGAGAGGAAAGATCATAGTTTTTAAAGACAGAAAATCAACTTTATGGTGTTTGGAATCTCCTTAAGATTTATTGCTTATTGTTGATATTTTTTTAACCCACACAAAAATTTGAAAAGAACTGTAAAGTGCAAGGGAAAAAAATCCCATGTTCACTCCAGGATGACAGGGTTATTATACTAATTGGTCTACTTTGAATTTTTCTCTATATTTCAAAGTGTTCACAATCTTAAATATTTTTGGTTTACTTCACATTTTACAGTAAATATCTTATATTTCCTTTATAGTCAACTCTTTCAATGCTTATGAAATGTTCAAATTAGTGGACATTTAATTTTTTAGTACTTTCTCTCCTCTTAGGTATTGATTGCTTTAAATTATTTGATATATTTTTAATAAACTTCCTATTTATTATTATTATTTTTTTATTTTTAAAGATTTTATTTATTTATTTGACACAGAGAAAGCGCATAAGCAGAAGGAGAGGCAGAGGGAGGAGGAGAAACAGGCTCCCTTCTTAGCAGGGAGCCCCACCTGGGGCTTGAACCCAGGACCCTGAGATAATGACCTGAGCTGAGCCAAAGGCAGATATTTAACTGACTGAGCCACCCAGGCATCTCTATTTATTTATTTGTTTGTTTGTTTATAGAAAGAACATGAGCTGGCAGAGGGGTGGGGGGAAGGACAGAGGGAGTAGGACAGAGAGAATCTTAAGCAGGCTCCATGCCTAACATGGAGCCTGATGTGGGGCTCCATCTCACGACCCTGAGATCATGACCTGAGCTGAAGTCAAGAGTCATATGTTTAACCAAGTGAGCCACCCAGGAGTCCCTTGAATTGTTTGGTGTTATAATTTGTATCTTTCTCTGAGAAACTCTTTTTCCTTTCCAAACTTGAAATTCTTTCCTGAAGAAAAGTTCTGAGAAATGGAAATACAATGGCAAAGTCTAAGAACTCTGTAAATAGCTCTTGAAACTTTAACAGTATTATTTATGCTTTTCAAAAAGGTTTTTTTTTTTTTTTTCAAAAAGGTTTTTATTTTTTGTTTTTATTTTTTTTTTCCAAAAGGTTTTTAAAACAATTCACAACACTACCAGAAAAGAACAAGAGCATCTGCTCCAGGATGCCATCTGGTGCAATGGGTTCAACCAGGTTTTAAATCATTATTAAGCTGAAACAAAAATAGTTATTTTGAAAATGGTATAACTTTTTTTTTACTTGTATTTTTTAATCAATAGAGAATTTGAATGTTTTTTGTGTGTGTGTGTCTTTCTGTATAGGCAGTGTCTTCTTTTTGAGTTGTCTTGTCCATTGCCAACATTTTCAACTTTGTTCTTTTGTAGTTTCTTTTTAAAAAAAAATATTTTATTTATTTATCTATTTGACAGAGAGCACAAGTAGGCAGAGAGGCAGGCAGAGAGAGGGAAGCAGGCTTCCCACTGAGCAGAGAGCCCAATGCCAGGCACAATCCCTGGACCCTGAAATCATGACCGGAGCTGAAGGCAGAGTCTTAACCCACTAAGCCACCCAGGTGCCCCTCTTTTGTATTTTCTTAACCAATTTTCAAAAAATATTTTTTATGATGTTCATATTACTCCCTTTCCATATTTGCTGGAAAAGAGGTTTCCCAGCCTTCTATCTTTGCTTTTGATGATTAACTTTCATATTCTGAACCATTTCAGCGTTTTCAAACCTGATTGCCTTTTCATTTCCCTGTTGCTTCTAAACTTAGAATTTCACTTCCAGGAAATTTCAACTTTTAATAAAGAATTTTTCTACAACCATTGCTTATGTTTGCATGCAATGTGAAGTGAAATTTAGAACTCCCTTTTTTATCAGTTGCTGAGAGCTTAAACAACATTACTGTTGAATATATTTTTCTTCCTCCATTAATTGTTGGTATGTCCTTCATTACAAAATACCTATTTCTTACCCAAATGCTTTATTATATGTCACTCATCTATTTCTGGACTGATTGCTCTTATCTTTCAATGTATTTTTGCATCAGTCCCCAAGGACTTCATATTTGTGTCATCATAATAGGCTTAATACACAGTCAATGTTTATTCTCAAAATTCTACTTTAAAAAAATTTCCCTAATATTGTCTCATTATTTTTCTCCCATCTGAAAGTTCTATTCCAATTATATTTATTTTGGTGATTTCACACAGAATTAATGCTAAATGCTTAATATTGGAAGAAAACTGACTTCTCAATACTTGTTCTAGAGAAAGAATTTTACCAGGTAGAAGTGGAAATGAGGAACTCTGGAGGTAATGACATTAAGAAGAGGAAGAAAAGAAAGTATGTTCTGGAAATAAGAGAAGTTGGTTGAAGTATGATGGACAGACACTGAAAGAACATGAGATGAGGCTAGAAAAAGCTGGGGTCACACAGTGGAGGACCTTCAATGCTAAGGTGGGAATTTTGTAACTAAACAGCTATTATTAAGGAGCTGCTGGAATTTCTCAGCACACGGCTGCCACTCAGAAAGTTAGAGATGGGGGAGCCTGGGTGGCTCCGTGGGTTAAAGCCTCTACCTTCAGCTCAGGTCATGATTTCAGGGTCCTGGGATCAAGCCCCGCATCTGGCTCCCTGCTCAGCTTGGAGTCTGCTTGCCCCTCTCTCTCTGCCTGCCTCTCTGCCTACTTGTGATCTCTGTCAAATAAATAAACAAAATCTTAAAAAAAAAAAAAAAAAGAAAGTTAGAGATGGGTCTTGCTGAGATATGGCAGCCCTGTACAGGATGCCTTAAGGTGGAGAGACAGAAAGGAACAAAACACTTCCCAAAGATATTTCAGCAACAAAGATGTCAATTAGTATCTCTTTCTCATTGTATCTGTTCTAGCCATAAGTTAAAAATGTGGAACATACTTGTTTTTGTCCAAGTCTTGAAGTCTCTCATTGAACTTAGAAGCAATTTCTGTAAAGTTCTTCACGGCAGAGAAAAGTGCATCTGAAATAGAAATCGGGGCTTAGGGGCATTGTCCTATGGCTTATGCAAAGGGGACAGTATGGGAAGCAGTTTGTTTTCTTCTGTACTTTACAAGGTTCTTATATTTATATATTACAAGAGGGGCATCAGTGAAATGGCAAATACATTTATAGATGTAAACAATGTATCTGATCTCACAGACTGGCAATAAGTAACACATGGACTAAGGTCGGTCACTACATTTTAAAGATTAATTGAAAGACAGAGATGTTTTGAGGGAGGAGGTATAGCTTACCAAAGGACACACGGTATGTGTTCATTTCTTGTGGATGTTTCATTGAAATATTGTAGATTTTGTCAGCATACTTTCTCAAAACAATAGCATAATCTCGACAGTCAAATGGGAGCACTATGGAATTGGCTAGTTCAAATACCATCCCTCCTCGAACCTGTGCCACAGCGAGGTGGTACTTAAAAGTTGGATCATAAAATTTTTCCACCAACTCATATGTTTCATAGACACTGTGATACAATGGATAGCTCCTGAATTTGCTTGTTGCCTAAAAAAGAAAAGGAAAATGAGCCACACAAAAGAACACAAAAACCAAACTATATCTCTTAAAAAATAGCTTATAATAAGATGCATAGTACCATATTTACTATTAATATTAGTAAAACTGTTTTGGCCAGTAATGAATAAAGAAATGTATTTAAGAACCTTAATAATACACTTACTAAAGGGTCATATTATATATATATATATATAATATATATATTATGCATAATTCATATTTTAATATGAAAATATATCCCAGATGTGTAATTAAAAAATATATGTATACAACATAAATGATAGAATAAAATTATCTGGAAAGACCAAATGGTCTTGTCTTCAAGGATATAGGAGATGTGAAAACATTTCTGAAACAAAGACAAGATAATGTTGCATTTCAGTCTAAATAATTTAAGAAGATAGGGAATTGCTAGAGGCGATGGTATATGAGCATTATACAGCATTATATATGGTAGAGCTGCAAAATCCTAATGACTGAAATTCCACGAAAGGATGATTTTCTGACAAGTAGCCCGTGGAAGTAAAGAGTCCCCCCAGTGAGGAGAAATGTAGTGGATCCAGAATCTCCCGAAGGAGAGAGAAGGAATGCTCAGATATATATCAGACACCAAGAACATAAACAAAAGGCCTGAGGCAAGGACTTTTCAAACTTTGAATTGCTGATTTATGTATTTTGTCTTATTTAGTTGTGGGTTTTTTTTTAATTTTTTAAAAAAATTTAAAAAATTAAATTAAATTTAAAAAATTAATTTAAAAAGTTTAAAAAAAAATCTTTTTTTAGGGGCGCCTGAGTGGCTCAGTGGTTTAAGCCTCTGCCTTCAGCTCAGGTCATGATCTCAGGGTCCTGGGATCAAGCCCCACATCGGGCTCTCTGCTCAGCAGGAAGCCTGCTTCCCCCTCTCTCTCTGCCTGCCTCTCTGCCTACTTGTGATCTCTATCAAATAAATAAATAAAAATATTTTTTAAAAAAATCTTTTTTTAAATTGACATAAAAGAACACTTTATTTAGCAGTGTGTTGAAGAGGCTAGGATTCTAAAATTAGACAGCTGGAGTTTGAATCCAGCCCGTAGGACCTATTACCAAATAACTTTAACTGGTTATTAACCCAAAGATTATTAGCTTTTCTTTAGTATTCTCATGAGTAAAACATAGTTAATATTAACATCTAGCCTCAACCCAAACCCATCTAACCCTGCCTAACTTCCTACCCCAGTGGCAGGATTAAAGATTTCCTGTCTGGAGAGAATAACTAGTCCAAGAGAAAAGATCGATAGATTCTATAGAGCTATAGTTGTTGCCTCCCCATAAAGCACTGAGAATAGGCATTCTTGATCACTCTTCTCTGAAGCTTCCCATTTGACAGCTGCCACCCTTGCATACATGGCTTCAGTCAGTTTCTCATGGACTAATTCCTAAATAAGACAGGTGGCCAAAGATGACCAGGCACTTGAAAACAGCCTTGGACTTGAAAGATATAAACCAAAAACACAAACTAAAATAAAATCAACTTAAGAGTAAGGAGGTACTGCAAGGAGTGGAAGGAAACTTACAGTAATAATAATAATAATAATAATATAAAGATTTCAATAAAAAAGAATGACAGAGTTGAGAAAGATTTTTTTTTTTAAGATTTTATTTATTTATTTGATGGGCAGAGGTCACAAGTAGGCAGAGAGGCAGGCAGAGAGAAAGGAAGGGAAGCAGGCTCCCTGCTGATCAGAGAGCCCAATGCAGGCCTTGATCTCAGGACCCTGAGATCATAACCTGAGCCAAAGGCAGAGGCTTTAACCCACTGAGCCACCCAGGTGCCCCAAAATATTTCTGATAGTAAAAAAACAAACAAAAAACAAAAAAAAAAAAACACAGATAAGAAACAAAAGATAAAAAATAAGCACATCAGAAAATAATCCCCAGATGTTAAACAACTAGTAATAGTTCAAAAAGTCAAAAGATGGAAGAAGTGATCAAAGGGAAAAACATTCCCTCCAACTGCAGGATGTGGGTTTTCAGACCAAAAGACCCACTCTGTGCCTAGCCCAGTGTAAGGAAAAACAGTGTAACCAAGGCACACACATACAACGAGGACCACATGAAAGATACCAGAATCTTCCTTTTTAAAAAGTCTCTTTTTCAAGAAGTTCCTGAAGGATGTGTTCCAAACATACTAAAGAGTAAACCAGAAAAGAAAGATAAAATATCCAGGAGAGATAGGATGCAGAAGAGGAGAGAACTGAAGGTACTCTCAGACTTTTCAGTCAAAGAAAACTTCACAGGCAAGAGCTGTGTCACAGGGAAAGAGAACCACCAGAGAACCCAGATGAGCAGGAGAAGAAGAACCCAAGAGGGAAAAAGAAATCTGCCAGATCACCGATATGTTGGAATATACTAAAAAGTTTGTGGTGAGTTAGTTATGGACACATGGAGGGGGAAAAAAAAAGATAATCCACAAGTATGGTACAACAGTATATTGAGAAAATGCAATGAGGGAAAATATTTGAGAGCTGGGAGAAAAGTTGATATAGAAGCGCAAAAATGCCTATCTTCCCTAATGAGAAGTAAATGGAAGATACATCAAACTGAAAAAGAAATAAATGGCACCAGGAACACAGTATGTGTAAGCATGCATGTAGATATCAGAAGAAACCAATGAAAAAACTGAATAAATGTGAATGTGTTGAACAGAATCAGAGGTGGGACAAGCCCACAAGTAGAATAAAGGACCAGTGTTTTTCATCATACACACTTACAGAACTGTTATGAGCTTTTATGAACTATGTTCTTATGTTACTTTGGTAAACATAAATACTGTAAAATTGTCATTACCACCAGCATGAACAATGGTAGGGAAAAAATCATGAACTATTTATGTGTTCATTGTTCCTTGTGCCATAGAGCATAACTTTGACGTTTACTGACTGGAGATCAAATGGGATAAAAATCCAAATATTTCTAGTGTAAGTAACTGGGTGAAAGGAATGTCACCTAGTGAAACAGAAAATAGATTTAAAGGAATACAAGCAAGTAAGTTCTAAGGCTCAGGACGCCGGATGCGGGCGTTCCCCCGGGTGACAGTAGACCCATCTCAACCACTTCTGCTTCAATTCCTCTATTTCTTAAAGGCTTACGTTGCCTTTTATTAAAATTCCGAATTATTTGTTTAGCTAAAATATATTCATAAGCAATCTTCAAAAACATACTGACAGACTTACCCAGTTTTTAGTGTACCGTGCTCTGCCTGAAGCAATTCCAAGTCTTTGGAAGAACACCTCAAAGTCATTACCAGATCCCAGTTTGCTAATCCTTTTAGGGATAAAATAGATTACCTGAGTAGTTTCTTCAGTGACTAAAATGAAAGCTTAATTAAACTTCATTCTTGCTCTTATAATTTTTCTTTATAAAAATCATATCAGACAAACAACAACAAAAAATAATTGAGAGGAAAAATTGAGAGAAATAATTGATCACAAAGTATCTACTTCAATAAGACTATTTTGGGTAGTAGTGATCATTGTTCTTTTGGGTTCCTGGACCCAATTCCAACATGTGGAGGGGGATGTGTGGTGTTTCCCGTACCAGTGACAAGCAATCCTCTGGGACACCACCTGGGTGTCCTCTGATTCAACTCAATTCTGACACTGAAGATAGCACAGATTCCACAGGTGAAGAGCTCAGTCCTACAGGACTGCCTGTCCACCGATTTCAGAACCAACCACAAATCCAGATTGTCATCTGTGTTTCTGAGACCGGCTGCAGATTGGAGATTCCCAAGTTATGTTCCTTGGGCTCAATTAATTTGCTAGAGCTGTTTCCAGAACCCAGAGAACAATTTTACTTTGTAGATCACCGGTTTATTATAAAAGGATGTAACTCAGGAACAGCCAGAAGGAGGAGGTGCAGAGGGCAATGTGTGGGGAAAGGGCACACAGCTGTCCACACCTTCCCCAGGTGCCCCACTCTGCTCTAAGTTCCATGTATCCCCCAACGTGGAAGCCCTCGGAACCCTGTCTTCTTGGGTTTGAATGCAGGCTTCATTACAAAGACACAATTGATTAAATAATTGGCTACTGAAGACTGATTCAACCTCTGCTTATGGGTGGGACTGAAAGTCCCAACCCTCTAATTATATGGGTGGTTCTCTTGGCCATCAGCCCCCATCCTTAGGTGGGGTCCAAGTGTCACCCTGCTAACATAACGAGAGATACCCTTGTCTCTTTCATCTCTTAGAACATTTTAAAAGTTTTAGGAGCTCTCTGTGCCACTTAAGGGGCCAAAGGTTGAATATATACTTCCTGTTATAAATTATAATATTATAATTGCATAGGTTAATTTTTTTAAAGATTCATTAAGTTGGAAAATATTTTCCCTCAACTTATTTTATCATCTATATTTGTTATTCATGATAAAGTTAATAGAAGCAGAAATATTTTTAGATAATCCTGATGTAAATCCTACCTTAAAATTTTTAAAATTTTTAAAATTGTTCATACTCTTGATAGGTATATCATCTTATCTATAATCAATCTATGTCTCTGAGATATTTATTCCTTTAACCTTGCCTTGTGTGTGAAGACACACCCAATACTGAAATGATGCCTGTATTATTCTTAGAGAAACCAAAATATTTTTTAACTGTTTGATATTCAGAAAAAGGAAAACGTATCGAGTAACTTAGGTACAGAAATGTGAGGGGAACTTCTTTACAAATTATAACTTTGGACTTATGGAGCATGCTATGCTTTGCCTTCTCAAAAAAGAACCATTTTTAGATGGCCTACAGATTTAACTTCAAAACACATGGCAATATTTTATTTGTGAACCAAAGCATCACCTTCCCTTTGAAAGAAAGCACACTTTCATTTTCAACCCAGTCCTACACTCTATCCAGTAGAAAGTCTTATTTGTTTACCTCGGCATGCCACTGAACTCCGGTGAAGGACTTTTTCCATTCCAGCTCTCATAAAGAGATTTGCCTTCAAAGCCTTCATCGGGGCTTTGGAGCTACAGATTAAAAGTGAAAAAAAAGAAAATACTTATAAATAAGATATTTTAAAATTTAAATGTCCATTAACCAGGGAATAAATAACTAAACTATATTTAGCAAAATGCATGATACACAATTTGCACATTAGCTGTCATGAAGAATTGCAATAATGAGTTTCTGACAATAGAGGAAAATGTTCATGCTACTATATATAAATGTGACTATTATAAAAAATACATGAAGTATATGGAAAAGCAGGCCATATTATTACCAAGCCACTTATGCAAATGAAAGGTCCTATTGTAAGACTTTTTGTCTATTTTTTCTGAATTGAGGGAGGCTGCTCTCAAAAACACGTTTCTTTCCTCTTCTAAAAAAGAAAATGAAAAAAAGCAAGGTGATTAAAAGAAGGTATTTCTTTTAATATTGCTTCTTGACAGTAAGGTTGCTAAAGTCATTAAAACATAATAAAACAAATGCATTAATTTTTATTTAATTAATTGTGTATTTATCGTAATTTTGTTAAATACTGGGCTTGAAATACATTTTCTGGTTTTACAGATGAGAAAACCAAGGAAAAAAATATGACCTATTATGGAGTTCTAGACCAATTCTTGAAATCTAGTGTATAAGATGTTACGCTGAAAACACTCACAAACTAAATTTTAATTAATGTTCCATCAACTACTCACAGGTCATACATTATATGGTATACAATTTTTTATTTTATATTTAATAAAAGTCCTATGTTCTACTTTTCAACAAATTCAATTTTTAAAACCTTTAGAGTACCTATGTCATTTAAGACTTTGTGCAAATGCCAGGGATACGACGCACAATAAGACACATTACATACTCTGTAAGAGTGGGAACTGCAAGTAAAAAATGTGGAATTCAGTGTGCTAGGTGCAAAGGTCTACGGGAACATAAATGAATTTGCATAAGCACAAGGAGAGAGTCAGAACACAGGTTAACAGAAATTATGTTATTAACCTCTTAATTTGTAAAATATGAATAAATAAGTCAACAAAAGAATTTCACTCAAGCTTAGAAGTTGACACCAAATTTTGATATAAGGGACAGCACTGCTCCATTTATGCTAAAAAATGCACATTCAGAACCATGTAGAAATATAGTACTAAAGTTTCCATTTATCAATCAAATGTAAAATGCTATTAATCACTCTCCCCAAACAAAATAGAACAAAACCAACCCCCAAACTGTCAACCATCATGTAATTTCAGAGCTGACCTAGAAGGTGGTGTTTTTGCAATTGTCCCTGGGGGCCACCAAACCAGCCTGAAAAAGAATATAACTGCTGAGCTTCCTTAGCATTTACCTTAAATTACATGAATGGTGCACATTCTCAGAAACACCCTGTCACAGATACATGGTCTCACCTAGCCTCTGCCCCAAACCAACCAGACCCTGGAGTCAGCGGTTGGTGTTTCCACACATATTCCTTCTCAGTCACTTGAAACTTTAACTCTTCCTGTGTCCTGGGCTAATTGATATCAGCACACGAAGGAGTATAAATCAGTTTTAAAGTTAAGGAGTGAAATCACAGGACCAAGTCCCAGTTCAGCCACTGCACGAGTTGTGTGACTCAGGGGCTAATGGTTTTTGATCTTAGTTTTCTCAATTTCTAATGGGGATGGCAGACACAATGCTACCCCAAGGCTGCTCAGGGTAGTTGGGAGAAATGGGGTAACATGTGTAAACCGTTTATTAGATGTAATGTTCTCTGGAGTTTAGTAGATGTAATATTTGCTATGCAAGAGAAAGGACATAATAATCGTACCTCAAGAAAGCATCATTTGTAGAACTCAAACTTTCTAAAATTATACATAATTATTTTTACCTCCTTTGTTAGGTTGTATACCAAGCTGTACATCAGTGGGGTACAGTCAACTCTCAGAGTATAGTTCCCTTAAAGATAAAGAGAGAGAGTTTTTTTTTTTTAATTTCATTTACTTTATTCTTTCATTCAAAGATAAATCCTAATTCTTTAGCCAAAAGGATCTTTTAAAACCTAAGTCCAATAAAACTCTCCAACTTATTATTTAATAAAGGTATCATGCTCATCACAGCCCTCATTTCCAAGCATGAAACAACCCCCACGGCCGCTCCAGATCTTCACCTCCCACTCTGTCTACTCTGTTGCTCAGGGGCTTTGCACATACAGTTCCCTCGGCCTGGAACAGTGTTCTGCACTGATCTGCATGACTCTAGTCTATTGTCATGTTTTCTGAGCGTTTCCGCCAAACATCCTACCTAGAGGAGCATACTTTCTTCTCTTTATCCTAGCCACTCTTTTTTTTTTTTTTTTTTTTTTTTTCTGATGGTGCCTTATTTTTCTCATTGGTTATCTCTCAAATATGCTAAATATTTGCCTTTTTCTTTTCCATCTTCCCACCAGACTAGAAGTTCCATGGGAGCAGGTGTTCTCTTTTATTGTGGCCCTATCCCCAGGGCTTAGCACAGAGTCCTAGCCTTTAGCATTGACCCAATAAATATTTGTTGTTAAAACGCATCTATGGGGGTGCCTCGGTGGCTCAGTCAGTAAAGTGTCCCACTCTTGATTTCGGCTCAGGTCATGGTCTCAGGGTCCTGAAATCAATACCTGCATCGGGCTGCATGCTCAGCTTGGAGTCTGCTTGAGATTCTCTCTCTCCCTCTCCCCTAGCCTCTCCCCGCAGCTTAGATGTGTGCACACGCACATGCTCTCTTTCTCTCAAATACAATAAACAAAATCTTTTTAAAAAATGTATTTGTAAGGCAGATACTCTCCAGCTACTTCTTAATAAAGAACAGAGACAATGTTCCCATTCCTCAGGAATTCTGACTGATGAGTTTGAGAATCACGTGAACAGCCAGGAGAGGTGCCCCCAAGAAGCTGTGGGAGCACAGGGAGGGGACGCTAAAGCAGGTTGGGGGCCTGGGGAAGGGGAGGTTAAGACAACTTCATCAAGGATCAGCCCGTACAAATACCCAGAAATAAAAATGTACACAATGTACTCAGAGAATGGCCAGCAGTTCTTATCTCAAAACTTCAGATCCATGTCTGGGGACAGAAAAAGTTGAGGTTTTAACAGTAAGTAGACACCCCAGTGGAACTGTTCATAGAACCTGAAAGGCTGGTCCTAAAATCCAACTGGAACAATACATATGTACAGATTTTAGCCACTGCCATTTTAATTTTTTTTTAATTTTTCATTTTTAAAATATTTTATTTATTTGTCAGAAAGAGACAGAGAGGGCGCCTGGGTGGCTCAGTGGGTTAAGCCGCTGCCTTCGGCTCAGGTCATGATCTCAGGGTCCTGGGATCGAGGCCCGCATCGGGCTCTCTGCTCAGCAGGGAGCCTGCTTCCCTCTCTCTCTCTCTGCCTGCCTCTCCATCTACTTGTGATTTCTCTCTGTCAAATAAATAAATAAAATCTTTAAAAAAAAAAGAAAGAAAGAGACAGAGAGAGAACACAAGCACAGGGAAAGGCAAGCAGAGAGGGAAGCAGACTCCCTGCTGAGCAAGGATCCTGATGGGACACGATCCCAGGACCCTGGGATCATGACCCAAGCTGAAGGCACATGCTCAATGGACAGAGCCACCCAGGCATCCCCAGCCACTGCCATTTTTAAGAGCTAGTAGGAGTGCAAACCAGAGAGTCAGAGAGGAAGTCTGGCAGCAAGTATTACCATGTAATGCACATGTAGCATGTTCCAGCCATGATACTGTAGCTCTCCACTCTCCACTTATGTAGAAAAAGGCAAGGTAGGCAAATAAACAAGATATTTACTACAGCAAATTGAAGCCATCTGACCATCAGCTAGAGAACTGATAGACATAAATTACTCTGTTGAAAACACTATACAAGTTTTTGTTTTCAAGGGATAGATTTATATATACTGTCATGCGAAGTTTTCCATAATATGCTGTTGAATGGCAAAGGAGAAGATGCGGAACCACATAGCATGTAGTACGCAGTACGTAATATGTAATGAAAACCTGTCTAAGGTAGTGAGGGGCAGCAGAATACAGTAGTTAGAAGGATAAAGTTGAACAGCTGGATTTGAGTCTCAGCTCAATCCTTTACTAGCTCTGTGACCTTGGGAAAGTTACTTAATCTCTCTGAATTGGTGGTTTTCTCTTCTATACAAGAGAGATAATAAAGTACTACCTTACAGGATTATTAGATTGAATAAATGTTTCCATGTAAAGCACTTAAGACAGCACCTTCAACACCACTGACGGTTTATAGAGCTAAGTTCTATACGTGAATATCAGTGTGATGGAAATATCCCAAATTTAGGACAGTAGCACCTTTGGAGAGAGGGTGGAGTTTGAAAGTGATATTAGTAAAGGTTTTTGCTTTATTTATCAATTTTGCATTTTACCATGAGAAAGCCAATGTATCACTTTTTATTTAAAAAATAAGTATTTAATAAAAATTTAAATATAAAGCAAAGTAAGATATAAATGGCCTAGTCATTGAGTACCATGGTGTCATATGCTCTTGATCCTGAAAATCATGGGGAGACTATGCAGCATTGCAAGGCAGGGAGTGACATCAGCAGCAAATTCCAGTGATTTAAAACTATTAAAAATTAAATCTTAAAAACAGAACTAGCAATAAGGACATTATTCTACTTTTGAAAAATACATGTTTAAGTTCTTACTCTCTTGTAGCAAGAGTGTTTCGTCTGATTATGTGTTTCTAAGTTAGGTAAAAGTGCCAAATACATTAATTTTTGAACTTTTATTCTGTGAGAGGCACAGGTCTTGGAGTTTTGCAAATATTAACAGCTTTTGCCCTGATAAGAGCTTTGGAGATCTTTGCTCTCGGTAACTCAATTTTTAAATTTTTTTTAGTGTTTTTCTTCTTCTTTTAAAAATATTTTACTTATTTATTTGAGAGAGTGAGTGAGCAAGAGAGAGAGCACAAGCAGGGGGAGCAGCAGAGGGAGAAGGAGAAGCAGATTCCCCGGTGAGCAGGGAGCCTGACCTGGGGCTCAATCCCAGGACCCTGAGATCATGACCTGAGCTGAAGACAGACGCTCAACTGACTGAGCCACCCAGGCAGCCCAGTAACTCTATCTAGAGGTGAGAAAACTGAGACACGGAAAGTGAGTCACAACCTAAGGTACCATAACTAGGAAGTGGCAGGGCCACAAGGAAGGCGATGCCCTTCCCCGGAACGTAAGAGAAGCAGGGCAAGATGACTGAAATGCACTGCGTGAGCTCCCTTCTGGGACAATGTAATTCGGACAGGTGAACAAAGAAGAAATGGACATGACAACATGCCTCTGGCAAAATGCAATGTCTTAATTACTGCCAACATGGAAGATTTACTCCTACACTAAAGGGAAGATTCTGAAAGTCCACCCTGCGTTCACTGACTCATTCACTGGCGGCACCTGGGCAACACGTGTTTCTTTAACAAGACTTTAGGAAGCCATGAGTCATCCACATCCTGTCTGTTCCTCCTGAAGAATACAGCCTAGTAATAGAAGTCTTTTGTAAAGCAAATCGTCGGGTAGCCTCCACAGTGATGAGTGCTGAAGACAGGGCTTCCCTGGAAAAGTTCCAGCTCAGGGGAGGCTGAAAGGGTAAGAATTCAGCAGGTAGAGGGTGCTGGCAGTCATCTGAGTACTGGGATCAGCAGCTGCCCGGGCTGGGAAGGTGCACATGGTCAAGAACAGGAAGATGAGTGGTTGGGAGAGTAGTGGCAAAGGACTGCTTGATCTTGGGAACAGACCCAACAATGTCCTTTCATTCGAATCTCTGCTTATCAAAAGCAAATCCATTCTTAAAGGCCAGTGTCAAGTGCCATTACTCAAGCCTTTCTTGAACTTACTTCTATTCTCTCTTCTGAACACCCAGACCAGTCTGATTATAGCAGTTTTTTAAAACTAATATGATCTTTTAAAAATTTTTATTCATTTATTTGAAAGAGAGAGAGAGACACCTGGACCAAAGTCAGACACTGAGCCAAAGGCAGTGGTTTAACGGAGTGAGCCGCCCAGGTGTCTAAATGGCCTTTTCCTTGTACCTGCAGATATTAGAAAGCTAGACTAATTAATCATTCGTGCTGAGCCACAAACTCCTTCGTGCCAGACTGTTCTTCACTAACCTCTGATCCCTTTGAAATACTGGAAAGTGCATTACAGAGAGAAATGCTCAATAACTATTTGTTAAATTGAAAAAAAATTTAAAAAATACTTGGACATCAGTATTTTTTTCCTAAAATCTATATGTATGATATGATAAAAATAGGATTATATTTAAATTATACTTTTTTTGTTACCCCATTCTAAAACCATAGGAATCTGTAGTTCTGTGATTTACTTATTCATTTCACTAGAAATTTTTAGTTCTATGATTTATTTATTCACTTACTAGGTAGTTACGATCCTTACCACAGACAAGGTAATCTGCCAGATGAGGCAAATCAGAGAAGGCTGCTTTCACCAGTTAGCATGCTTGGGCTCACAGCTGCTGTGAGGCAAGTGCGCAGCGAGACCAGCCAGCAGCAGAGTCCCTAACCCCATGTACTGGATTTGCCTTCCTTATGGGAGCATCATTTATGAACTAAGTGACCGCTGCTACCATGATCACATCTTTTCCTATGAGACCAATGTTATTCACCTTCTATGGAAGAATCAGCATTAACATAGGCCACAGCACGTTCCTGAAGGAGTCTGGAATTCTCCTATAATAAAAAAGAAAAAAAATCATAAACATATACCATGACCTCCCCCTAAAACAATATACATCTACTTGTGCTGTGTGCAGATTTTGGAAGTAAGCTGACCACAAAATTGATACATAAGATTCTGAAAACTGAGTTTGTTTAGAAGAATTCCGATAAGGATCATTCTAAGAAATAATGAGTAAAACATTTTTAAGACTAAAATTTAAGATGAACTTGCCCATATTCTTAATATGGTAAATAGAAAATGAGCTGATTCCTTAACCATGCCATGGTTTATCCTTTAAGAAATTGTCTTAGCAAACACGAATGACCTAAGAAAGAAACCCCTTAGTGGAAATCTTCCCATGAACATCTCTCTCTCTCAATCCCTCTCTCTTTCTCATTTTTTAAAGTAGGCTTTAAGACCAGTGTGGAGCCCAACTGGGCTTGAACTTCCAACCCTGAGGTCCAGACCTGATCTGAGCTCAGGAGCAGGATGCTTAACCAACTGACCCACTCAGGCAGACCCCCTCCATCCGAACATTTATTTAAGAAAAGAATTTTGCCTGATTCAATAATTTCAAATTTCAAATTTATGGATTAAAAATACATGAAATTTCTGTACTAAGAAGCATGAAGTTTTCCTGTGGGATGGCACCACCTACTGGTCAAAACTGATCATTGCACAATAATAAAATGCTGAGGAAAAGTGTTGCTGGCTTTTTTTTTTTTAGCTATCAAGCGGATTTTGAATCTCCAAAACATGTGATTTCCTAAGCGTCTGGACAGTAAGAAGAGAAGTGGAAAAAACCTGAAGCTTGAGGTGGTGAATCTGGAAGAGACAAACCTCGAAATATTTAGGATCTTTCTGATGCGACCATAAATCTTTCCTGTCTTCAAGGGAATTACTACCCCCCCCCTGCCCACCAAACGAAGACAGTTGAAGTTTATGCGGTTTCTTCAATTCCTAAAGTATATAATAGAAGCCAAGTAAGTTTTACAGCATGACTGGCAGTTAATGAGATAATGCATATGTGTACAGCTAATGCTCCTATTTCACAAGGCCAACAATATATGCAAGTTTAAATATATGCAATCTACATTTTAAATCAGTACAGTTAGCATATATTATTAGTTTCAGGTGCACCATATAGTGATTCAACAGTTTTATACACTACCCAGTGCTCATCATGGTTTCTTAATCCCCACCACCTATTTCACACCCCCCCACCTCCCTCTGATAACCATCTGTTCGTTCTCTGTAGTTAAGAGCCTATTTCTTGGGGCGCCTGGGTAGCTCAGTGGGTTAAGCCTCTGCCTTCGGCTCAGGTCGTGATCTCAGGGTCCTGGGATCGGTCCTGGGATCAAGCCCTGCATCGGGCTCTCTGCTCAGCGGGGAGCCTGCTTCCCCCTCTCTGTCTGCCTCTCTGCTTACTCGTGACCTCTCTCTCAAATAAATAAATACAATCTTAAAAAATAATAAAAAAAAAATAAAATAAAAGCCTATTTCTTGGTTTGTCTCTTTCTCTACCCGCCCCCGTTGGTTGTTTCTTGAATTCCATATATGATATTCATCTTTCTCTGACTTATTTTGCTTAACATTATATTTCCTAGATCCATCCATGTTATTGCAAATGGCAAGATTTCATTCTTTTTTACAGCTGAATAATATATATATATATTATATATATATATAATATATATATGTATATATTCTATACATATCTATATAGGTCTCACATCTTCTTTATCCATTCATCTATTGATGGACACTTGGGCTGCTTCCATAATTGGGCTATTGTAAATAATGCTGCTATAAACACATAGGTGCATAAATCTTTTTGAGTTAGTGTTTTTCACATTTGAGTAGTGGAATTACTGGATCATATGGTGATTTTATTTTTTTAATTTTTTGAGGAACCTCCATACTGGTTTCCATAGTGGTTGTACCAGTTTGCATTCCCACCAACCATGCATACGTGTTCCTTTTTCTCCACATTCTTGCCAACACTTTTGGTTTTGATTTTATACATTTTGACCAGTGTGAGGCAATACCTCATTGTGGTTCTGATTTCCATTTCCCTGATGATGAGTGACATTGAGCATCTTTTCCTGTGTCCATTGGTTATCTGTATATCTTGTTGGGAAAATGTCTGTTCATGTTTTCTGCTCATTTTTTAATCAGATTGGTTCTTATATGTTGAGCTCTTCAGTTCTTTATATGTTTTGGATATCAACCTTTTATCAAGTAAGTTGTTTGTGAAAGAGAGTAGCCTATCTTTCAGTACTGTTTATTGTTTCCTTCGCTGTACAGGTTTTTGATATAACCTCAATAGTTTAATTTTGTTTTGGTTTTCCTTGACTCAGGAAAGGCATTATTGAGCATGATGTCAGCTGTGGGTTTTCATATATGGTCTTTTTATGTTGAGGTGTGTTTCCTCTAAACCTACTTTGTTGAGGGTTTTCTTCACAAATGGATGTAATACTTTGTCAAAAGCTTTTTCTGCATCTATTGAAATGAGTATATGGTTATCCTTTCTCTTGCTGATGTGATGTATCAAACTAGCTGATTTGCAAATATTGAACCACCTAGGTTTAAAATCCCACTTAGTTGTGGTGCATGTTTTTTTTTAATGTATCATTGGATTCAGTTAGCTAACATTTTGTTCAGGATTTTTGCATCTATGTTCATCAAAGATACTAGCTTGTAGTTCTTTTTGTGTAGTGTCCTTACCTGGTCTTGGTATCAGGTTAATGTTGGTCTCATAGAATGAATCTGGAAACTTTCTTTCCATTTCTATTTCATGGATTAGTGTGAAAAAATAGATATTAACTTTTTAAAGTTTTTGGTAGAATTCTCCTGCGAAGCCATCTGGTCCTGGACTTCTGTTTGTTGGGAATTTTTTGATTACTGATTTAAATTCATTGCTGGTAATTGATCTGTTCAAATTTTCTATTTCTTCCTGATTCAGTTTTGATAAATTATATAAGTTACATGTTTCTAAGAATTTATCCATTTCTTCTGGGCTGTCCAGTTTGTTGGCACATAAAATTTTTCATAATATTCTCTTCTAATCCTTTGTATATCTGTAGTGTTGGCTGGTATTTCTCCTCTTTCATTTCTGATTTTGTTTATTTAGAGTCTTCTCTTATTTTGGTGAGTTTAGCTAAAGGTTTATCAATTTTGTTGATCTTTTCAGAGAAAAAGCCCTTGGTTTCATTGATCTGTTGTGTTGTTTTTTGTTTATTTTGTTTTTAGTTTCTATTTTGTTTATTTCTGCTCTAATCTTTACAGTTTACTTCCTTATATAGATTTGGGGTTTTATTTCTTCTTCTTTTTCTAGTTTTTTTAGATGTACGTTAGCTTGTTTATCTGAGATTTTTCTTGCTTCTTGAGGTAGGCATGTATTGCTATAAACTTCCCTCTTAGAACAGCTTTTCCTGTATCCCAAAGAATTTGGACCATTGTGTTTTCATTTTCATTTGTTTCTATGTGTTTTTTGATTTCCTCTTTCATTTCTTGGTTGACCCACTCATTGCTTAGTAGCATGTTATTTAACTTCCATGTGTTTGTGCTCTTTCCAGATTTTTTTTTTTTTTTTTTTTTTTTTTTTTTTTTTGTGGTTGACTTGTAGTTTCACATGTTGTGGTCAGAAAAGATGCATGGGAGGCCTTCAATCTTTTTGAATTTATTAAGGCTTATCTTGTGGCATAATATATGATCTATACTGGAAAATGTTCCTTATAGACTTGAGAGGAATGTGTATTCTGCTGTCTTAGAATAGGATGTTCTGAATATTCTGTTAGATCCATCTGGTCCAAAGTGTCATTCAAAGCCCCTATTTCCTTATTGATTTGGTTTGCATAATCTATCTGTTGATGTAAAACAGGGTGTCAAAGTTTCCTACTATTACAATTAGTTCCTTTATGTTTGTTGTTAACTGCTTTATGTATTTGAGTGCTCCCCTGTTGGGTGCATAAACACAATTGTTACATCTTCTTGTTGGATAGTTTCTTTTATGATTATATAGTGTCCTTCTTTGTCTTTTGTTACAGTCTTTGTTTCCAAATCCACCTTCTCCAGTGTAGGTATTGCTAGCCCAGATTTCCTTTCACATCTTTTTGCATAAATGTTTCCACATCCCTTCACTTTCAGTCCACATGTGTATCCAAGTCTAAAATGAATCTCTTGTAGGCAGCATGTATATGGGTCTTGCTTTTTTATCTATTCTGTCTCAATGCTTTTGATTGGAATGTTTAGTCCATTTACATCCAAAGTAATTAGTGATAGTGATGTACTTATTGCCATTTTGTTACTAGTTTTATGGTTGTTTTTATAGTTCCTCTCTGTTCCTTTCTTCCTTGGCTTTCTTCTCCCATGGTTTGTTGGCTTTCTCTAGTGACATACTTGAATTCCTGTCTCTTTATTTTTTGTACATCCATTACTGGTTTCTGATTTGTGGTTACCACTGGGTTTGTGTATAACATCTTCTGTGTAAAGGTAAAATTACTTCTAAAGGGGCCTATAGAATATTCTGCAGTGAGACTTCCTGCCTTATTTTTACCATGATTTAATTTAGAGTCAGTCATATAAGGAACATAAATGTGAAAAGTATACCTTACTGTACAGGTTCAAGGGGGGATTTAAATGTGGTTAGCTTTAGAAGCTAATTTGGAAAGTGCAATAGAAACATGATATTTTATTTTGATGTTTGGTTTCTAGTGAATTTACTTATTTACGGTCACACTCCCAGGTAGTGAAGAGTAATCATTTTGACTATTGGCATTAGTGGCCTAAAAAGTTCAAACAAAACAGTTCCTTAATGCAAAGAGATGGTTATTTTGAAACAGGGATGTTTTGTTTCAGATTTTGTAAAAAAGTGAATATGTTCTCATTGAATTTACTTGTCATTTTTACATCTTTGAGAATCAAGTCCTAACTGCTTGGCTATTATGAAAATTTATATTGTAGCAAATTATCAACTAACCTCTGCCCACTCAGTAGAACCAAGAAGACCAAATTCTTCTGCATCCCAGCTTGCAAACAAAATTGTTCTTCTAGGTCTCCATCCTAAAATATATGTGTAGACACATAAATGCTGGGGAAATGCATAATATATCCAAGACATTATAAAACTCCACAGAAAAACAACACTATAACTTCATTGGCTGTTTAGAAAAGGTGAACTCTGGTGAGAATTTTTACTTATATAATTTCCTTTCATGAGATTTTAAAGCCAAACTGTCAATAAAAAAGCACAATTGCACTGAAAAGGGGGAAAATGTAGACACATCAAAAATTCTGTGAGGTCCTAATATTTTAATGGGTGTATAACGATTGGATATACACAGGCAGCCATCTGGCTCTGCAGCTGCCCGGAGAGAAAGAAGAAAGTGCTAGATGTGGTCTGTGTTCTGAAAGCAGAGGGAACGGAGAGAAAATTCCTTATAACTCTTCCACGTTCTGGCATCGTACAAACAATTGTTCACTGTCAGCTGGTTGTGTGATTTCACTCCATTCTCTGCCAGAATCCATCAACAGAAGCTCTGTTAGCAGTACCGATGTCTGTGGCTGCTGCAATAATTCAGCATCACTCAACAAGGAAGTGATACGGCTGGGAGTTATGAACATTGACCTCGGAGTTAAAGAAAGATCTGATTTCAATTCTTGGTTCTTTTGCTTACTAGCAGGAGGACTGAGGGGGGAGTTATGCAAGCTTCCTCAGTTTCCCTTTCTTCATCTGTACTCCAGAAGTAGCAAGGTAAAGATGAAGATACTACTTGATTTGGGGGAAGACTGAATGGAGTCATGTTTACAAATACAGCACTTCATATGTGCTCTAAAACTTGTCATCATTTTGGTAAATAGCTCATTTGTGCTTATTAAGAAGATGGATCCCTACAGCTGAGTCCAATGTTCTATTTTTGTCAAGTTTATTCATGATATTATTCAAATTTTCTATGAACTGTTATTCCTCATCATCGCATTCTTTGGGCACGCTATTTTTGTCATTGCAATGTTTTGTATTCACCATAGGGAGTCTTATTGCAAAATCATGACTTTTTTTTGTACTACTGTTAAGCACTAGCTAATTTATGAGCTATGTAGATTCAAGCTTTCATAATTCTATGTTCTTTAAACACAAGATAGCTGTGTGGGGAAAAAAAAAAGAAAGAAAGAATAGAGCCCTTTATCATTTTGCTTTAAAGAGAAACATGGCTTTGCGGACTGGTAGCCAGAAATTTGGCTTGAAACCATGGTTCTCTGACTCTGCCACACACTAGCTACATCACACACTAGCGATACAACTGGGTTCTATAAACCTTAACTAGCTTATTGGTAAAACGAGAACAGAAATAACTAAATTTCTCCGTGGCTGCTAGGAGTTCAAAATAGAGAACACACAAAAACACTGGTTCTCTGAGGAAATGAGCAGCATGCAAACTGAACCTATTTTTACCATTGTTTTTATTGTTACTAAAAAACCCTGGATCACATTTCCAGCCCCAAATCCTTATTTGCAGGGTCAATATACAGAGTGGATTTTCTGCTCTCGAGGTGTGATTTATTTTCAAAAGCAGCCGTTCCAATTCAATCTTATCTTTGTTTTCAAAGGAAGATTCTAAAACGATGGGAGCAACGGTGCTAGGAGGGGAAGGCTAAATCTTGGGAGAGCAAACAAAGGCTGCGGCTGTGGAAAGGCAAACCTCAAACTTCTGAGAAATTCTATTAGGCAGCCAGTACTTTTCTGAAAAAGCTTCCATCTCCTCACCTGGGACACCTGACCTGACATGTGAGGCTAGAAGGGCCCAAGGAACTTCTACTCACAGTTCCCTGATCAGGACACTTCGGCCTATGACCTATTTTGGTTTGTCCTCTCGTGTGAAGAAACCCATTTCCGCCTTCTTTGCTGTCAGAAACAATCCCTTACAGCGGAACTCCTTTATTTCAGATTATAATTTTATGAATACCAATAATATAAATTACATTCTATAAATAAGCAAAAATAAACAATATAATTAACTAACCCACATGAGTAATATAGCCCCTCGTTACTGAAAGCTGTTCTAAGGACTTGATGCTACGAAGGTGGTACACTTTGCATCCATGCTCTCAGGTGACCCTTCACACAATCCTGTAAGAATGCGGTGATTTTACACACTTCACAGAGGACTACACTGAGATTCAGAGAGGTTGATCTTTTTTACTTTGTTTATATTACCTTCTTTCTTCAGTGTTCCAAAACTCCTCACAATTTCATGAACAACAGCTGCTCCGCTCTGAGGGTCAATGCCACCAAACACCCATGAGTCACGGTGACCTCCAAGAATGACATATCTGTCTAGAAGGCATCATTGCAGAATTACTTGTCATTCCAGGTCAACAACAGAGCAAACTGCAAATAACTCAAGAGCATCCAAACACAGAGCTTTCGTGACTCAAAGAAAGATACCACGGTTCCTGAAGACTTGTATAAATACACTATTTTGTTCTGATTTTGATGCATGAAGAAAATATGAATGTGATAAGCAAAGATATACTTCCACATATGATAGTAATCATAGGTACAGAAGAAGTAATGTTACATCTAGAATTATAGAAATTATTCTATCCATGTCTTTTTATAATTCTGTTACTTCTCTCTTACCTACTTATCACTTTGCTTCCAGTATTTTCAGAGTAAGAGAACTCAGTGGCCACATAGTAGGTTCTCCATTTCCTACTCCTTCTGGTCAATTTTCAAGGCACAGCTCAGTGATTTTCCTCCTCTATGACTCTTTCCTAGCTTCCAAATGGGAGGGAAATTATCCCACGATCCAGCTGTCAGAGCAATCCTATCATATCCGACAAAGCAGTTACTGCACTTCAATGTATGGCTCCTTGCCCACGGCTCCTTGTTCTCATTTTATCCCTCCATGCCTCATGCCTAATACAAAGCCAGCACAAAACAGGTACCCAGGAAGACTCAATGAATTGCCCATTATATATTATTTAGTACTGACCGAAAGCATACCAATATTCTTTATTCCTGAAAGAATTCTACGAAAAATGCGATTTAACTCTAATGCTTGTTGGTAACAAACATATAACCTCAATTCCTAAGGAACTGAAACATAATGAAGTAAGGCTATTTTATAAAACTTATTAATCTGTAATTTCTTCTGAAATTCTATAAAAATCATGTGTCTACATATCATATTAACTTCAGTGCAAAATAAAACTATAAAGGATTCATTCCTTACTTTTCTTTCTTAATTTTGTGTTTCAGAGAGTGAGCACACGAATGGGGTTGGGCAGCAGAGAGAGAGACAGAAAGACAGAGAATCTTAAGCTGAGCGTGGAGCCTGATGCAGAACTTGATCTCATGACCCTGACACCAGGACCCAAGCCAAAAGTCAAGAGTTAGATCCTTAACCGACTGAGCCACCTAGGCTCTCCAAGTTGACCTTAATTTTCTGAGGGTGTTATCTTTTATACGGATGCTTGTAACTATCATGAAGATATTTACCCAAGCAAAATACATGGTAAACAAATCCAGAAACCCTGAGAAAATACCTCAAAATGACCTCTCCCTGTCCTTCCTCCCTTGATCCTTTACTTGAAGCATGCACTACATTAACTAACCTTGAGCATCTAGCCAACATGGACCCAAACTAACTTTTCTTTAAACATGTATCACAGTACAAAATTACCTCATATTTATGAATTCTATGCTTATGTAAGTTCCCTGAGGGCAAAGAATTGCTGTGCTCTGTTCATCTCATGTTCCCAGAGCTCCGAGGAGTTCTTAGCCTAGAAGAACTGCTCAATCAATATCTGTTGGCCAAATGATTAATTTACCTGGTTCTACAGCTCCTCTGAGAGTCCCAATCACATTGTATATTCTCGTCACTTTGTTGTTAGAATGGATGTGCATCTTGACTTTTCTAATGCAAAAATAAAGGACACATTCTGAAAATACTAGTTAACGCTCTGTCACCCACAATTTTTTAACTCTTACATCATTTTAAAGATTTCTAAATGTACACATGCATGAATTCCATTGTTCAGTTGTCTGATACTAAGGATGTAAGTGCTCTCCCCTCCACCACCTGTGGGATTTCTTTTTCCTGCTGGTACTAGATATATTTCACTTTTTCAGTCATCCTTTGTAATTTTTTTTTTTTTTTTGAAAAAAGATTTCCTCCCCCAAAAGAGAGTTACAATAGAAAGAGTCTCTTAACTGTGTAGAAAAGTTTCCAAGAAAGCCAGGTCCAACATTGTAGGGCACTTGGAGACTTCCTTTCCAGCTGCTATCTGGAGGCGGGGCCCCACCCATTTTCCTGTTGAATGCAAAAAGTGTTATTAGCTGAAGGAACACTTTGGAGCTACCAGTTAAAATGTCTGTGAGCGCGCTTTCTTGAGGGCCTGCTCCTAGGCTTCTATGAATCAGGGAAATGCCATTTACCCCTTACTAAGTCTCTTATGACGCCGGATCTACTGTCACTCCCCCTTCAAAGATGAGAGGCGTGAGGCTTAGAGAGACAGGTAACACGTGTGAAGTCAGGAAGCTGGTGTGTGGTACAGCTGAGGGTCAAACCACTAGGGTAACCACGACAGAAGCCTGAAATTCAGGAGTAAAACTCTGTTTCTGGGAAAATGGAAATGTGCTTTATCCTATTCTTCCTGATAAGTACAACTAAATTCTCTGGACCATAAGTGTATAGAAAACAAACATTAGGCTCTGAAGGGTGAAGAGAAGAAAACATACTAGCTTGGGACCCCAGAGTACAAGAAAAGTGATGAGTTCCTTGAGTTTCCTTTTTGGTTTATCTACCCCAGACTTGGAGCTGAAGAAGCTGGCAAGCTAGAAATGTCCCATGGCATATTAGGAACACTCTAGCTGACAACAGCTGAATAAACATTCTTCTCAAGTGAATATGGAATATATTACCAGGACAGACTACAAATTAGGCTGTGAAATGAGTCTAAATAAATTTAAATGACTGCCTTCTTCTCAGGTCATGATCTCAGGGTCCTGGGATGGAGCCCCACATCAGGCTCTCTGCTCAGCAGGGAGCCTGCTTCCTCCTCTCTCTCTGCCTGCCTCTCTGCCTGCTTGTGATCTCTGTCAAATAAATAAATAAAATCTTAAAAAAAATAGATGGGAATTTGGGAAAAATGCAAATCTATGGAGATTAAACAGCTGACTCCTAAATACCCAATGGCTGAAAGAAAAAAATTCGTAAGAGTAATTAGAAAATACTTGGTGTTGAATGGAAATGAAAACACAACATATCAAAACTTACAGGATACAGCTAGAGCAGTGATTAGAGAGAAATATATAGCCATAAACATCTATATTCAAGAAGTAGAAAGACATCAGCCAATAAACTAGTCTTCCACCTTAGAAAACTGGACAATAAAGAGCAAACTAAGCTAGTATCAATCATAAGAAAGGAAAGAATAAAGATTGTAACAAAAATAATTAGAGAATAGAGGAAACAAATAGAGAAAACCCAGGACACCAAAAGTTGATTCTTTGACAAGATCAACAAAATTGACAAGTAATAGCAAGACAGATGTTATTATTATTGCTGTCATTATTGTAGGTGTTACTATCACAATCCTAGTTTAGGAGGCAAATGAAAGCCATGTAATCACATTCCCCCCAGTATAGATGGAAATCCCTCCCACCCAAGGCAAAGTGGTTTTGCTTTACTTTAATTCACATCTCATCATCTTTTATTGAAATGCTCAACATTCTTGGGCCCTTATATGATTTTGTATCTCCACTGTCTCACAGATTTATTAAGAAATTCTCTTTTAAGATGTATCCAATGTGTAAAACATCTTTTGCAATTAATACATCATGTTAAATGGTTAACTGTTTGTGGACATCTGAGAATTAACTGTCAGGGACAACAAGCATAATCCTCACCTAAGTGTGCTGAGGGAGAAAATTTACACAGTGAAATTCATAAACAAATTGTGTATTTTTTGAAAAAAAAAGTATAAGACTAAATTCCAACTTTGTAGAATGTTTCATTATATCTTGGAAAGTATGGAAAAAGAAATAGGAGAGGGACCCCACTGGCTCAGTTGGTGGATTATGCGACTCTTGATCTTGGGGTTGTGAGTTCGAGCCCCACCGTTGGCTGTAGGGATTACTTAAAAATAAAATCTTTAAAAAAATAAAGAAAAGAAATAGGAGCTGTCTTCCTGCTTTTAATATATAAAGATCATCTCCTATTTCCAAGTAGACTGTGCTTCCAAAGTTCATTTTTAATTACGGTGTTTTCAAAGCAAAATGCACTTTTCCATGGTAGTGATGTTATAAATGGTGATTGCATTTACAAGATGGCTTAAAGAAGCTGACTTAAGTACAACAGAGACAAATTGCATTTGTGTTTTTTTTCTGATCAAGTCATTCTAGCCCATATTTAGGATATAACTGACACTGAACTAATTAATCAGAGCAGTCAAATGGTAGACATAATTAAGTACACCTCAAATCAATTCTATAAGATCTGTCCTTCTTTCTTTCCATGAATTCTTTTTCTAATTAAAAAGATAATAGAGGTTTTTAAAAAACTTTTACATAATTGAGATTATTCTCTCTATATGTCTCTGCATATCTATATATTTATCTCTAGATATCTAGATAGCTAGATAAATCTGCCATTTCCACTTAGTAGTGTAGCATATGCATGTTTCCATATCATTAGATGTTCTTGTAGAAGATATATTTTAACAGCTCCATGTACTATCATAGGCAGTGATGTATCCGACTACTTATCGATTATTAAAGATATGTTATTTATAGTTTTCCACTATTATAAGTAATGTTATAATCACTTTCATCTTTTAAATATCAAAGATATTTAGACTTTATAAATATGTTTAGATAAACACAGAGACATGGTACCCTCAGAAGTTGTGCCTGGATCCTGAATTCTAATCCATGGGGCAAAGCTGAGTCTAAAAGCAAAAAAGACCAAGGTGCTATTCCTTAATCTGCCCTTAAATGGGACAGGTCCCTCCACTACTCCAAATGTCAGCCTTCTCCACTGTAAAAGGAGGTCATAAAACGTCTCCTTATGGAGATTGGAATTAAATGATCAAGAATGCCTTAAACGCAAATAAGAAAAGGTACTACCAGATGCTTCTCTCACCCCTACTTACAGAGAAGTCATGCTCCCTCCTTCCTAATGGAGACCGGACAAGGAGGTACGTGCAGAAGGAAAAAAGCAGGGCAGGAATGGGGAAAGGGTTCCAACGTCAGGAAAGCAAAGGGGGAAGAAGAATAGGGAGGAAAATAAAATGGAACTGCTCTCCCAGGGTGTTATCACAGGTCACCCAAGCTGTGGACAATATGAGGATGAGATGAGTAAGAGATTTCTTGCGAGAAAAGCTTGTGAGAGAAATAGCAGGGGCGGGGGGGCGGGGAGGCCGGACAAGGCTGAAAAGCCAACAGACTGCAATGAAGGTCTCATGTGGGGTAAAGGAGAAAGAGAAGGAAGGAAAGGGTGGTGGGTGGTGGCGTCAAGTTGGGCAACCCTGCCTGTCATAGATTCCTGAGACAAAGTCTCCCCTGAGAGCGTCTCCCATGTGCCTCCCAGCAATGGGCCTGTTTCCAGTTGTCCCTGCTGCGACCAGTCACTGACTGGGAACACCTGTGGGAAGTGCGACCTTGACCCAAACAGGGTGATGGATTTCAAAGCGCAGTAGCTAACACCACTCATCAATCATGCCCCTACAGCTGGAGAGCCGGAAGTCTCATTTTTATGACTGTTACACACTGGATACCAATCCGTACCGTAAATTCCAGGCTAGAACCACTATTCTTTAGCATGGTGACAAAATCATAGGTTCTACCATCTCAGAGAATTTCAGCATTTCTGAATATTGAAGAAATAGTCAGATGTTGAATACTGTTGATAGTTGAAGGTGGCCAATAAAGAGAAATATCTCAACAGCCACCTGTTTGCTGCTGACAAACTTACTCCAGGAGCTTCTGCGCATCATCATACCCAATTGGATGGACAGGAATGCTTGGAAGACCAACAGCCTCTGTGATTTCATGTCTATAAGCGTATTCTGAAAAAAGTGGAACACATCTTAGTAAAATTTCAGTCCCTTTCTTTTTTCTTTTTCCAAAGTCTTTTTTTTTTTTTTAAGATTTTATTTATTTATTTGACAGAGAGAGAGATTACAAATAGGCAGAGAGGGGTATAAGTCTGTGATTTAACAGTCTTGCATTCAACACAGCAGCATTCACCACAACACATTCCCTCCCCAATGTCCATCACCCAGCCACCCCATGCCCCCACACCCCTCTTCTTCAGCAACCCACAGTTTGTTCCCTGAGATTGTCTCTTATGGTTTGTTTTCCTCTCTGGTTTCATCTTCTTTCATTTTTCTCTTCCTTCCCCTATGATCCTCTGCTTTGTTTCTTAAATTCCACATATCAGTGAGATCATATGATAATTATCTTTCTCTGACTGACTTATTTCCTTCAGCATAATACCCTCTAGTTCTATCCGCATCTTTGCAAATGGCAGGATTTCGTTTTTGATGGCTGTATAATATTCCATTATAGATACACCACATCTTCTTCATCCATTCATCTGTCATCTGGACTCTTTCCATAGATTGGCTATTGTAGACATTGCTGCTGTAAACATTGGGGTGCAGGTGCTCCTCTGCATTACACTTGTATGTTTGGGGTAAATACCCAGTAGTGAAATTGCTGGGTGTAGGGTAGCTCTATTTCCAACTTTTTGAGCAACGCCATACTGTTTTTCAGAGTGGCTGCACCATTTTTCAGTCCCACCAACAGTGTAGGAGGGTTCCCCTTTCTTTGCATCCACACCAACACCTGTCGTTTCCTGATTGGTTAATTTTAGCCATTCTGACTGGCGTGAGGTGGCATCTCACTGTGGCTTTGATTTGTATTTCCCTGATTTTGGTGACCTATTTTATCCAAGATATATACCTTAGCTATTTTTAAACCACACAAACTCAGGGGTGCCTGGGTGGCTCAGTGGGTTAAGTATCTTTCGGCTCCAGTAATAATCCCAGGATCCTGGGATCAAGCCCCACTTGGGGTTCCCTGCTCAGTGGGGAGCCAGTTTCTCCCTCTGCCCCTGCTCAAGCTCTCTCTGGCTCTCTCTTTCTTTCTCATAAATAAATAAAATCTTAAAAAAAAACAAAACACGCACACACAAACTCAGTGATCACAGATATTTGTAAACCTTATCAAATAGTGGAGTACATTAAAAATAAAAATGGCTCCCTTTGTTCATGATCGACAATTTTACAGGGAAGCACTTCAGCCCTACACAAGCATGGGCATCCAGAGCCAGGCTGCCGGAAGCAGTCACTTCTCAGTGTGATGATCGGGCAACGGCCCTCTTGTCTCTGTTTCCTTCTGTCAAGCACAGGCAGTAATATTACGAAGCTAATAGGTCTGTTAATACGTGTAAGAGCTGTCATTCAGGAAACACTCCTAGAAAGTTATCACTATGGTATTTATATAACAGATGCAATAAGCATTTTCTAGACTCTCTATATTTTTTTTAAGATTTTATTTATTTATTGGGAAACAGAGTATGGGCAGGGAGAGGGGCTACGAGAGAGGGAGATAGAGAATCCTCAAGTAGGCTCTGGGCTGAGTGTGGAGCCCGATATGGGACTCAATGTCACAACCACAAAATCATGATCCGGGCCGAAATCAAGAGTCAGAGGCTTAACTGACTGAGCCACCCAGGCACACCAGGACTCTATATTTTAAATGTGTCAGTTTGGAGGTTTATAGAACTTCTTTTCTGCTGTCCCTTATCCACAAATAGGAAATCCCAAAACTTAAAAACCATAAATGTGGAGGTATTACTTCGCATCAAACCCTGATCTGAAAACAAACAAACAAACAAACAAACAAACAAAAAACCCTGATCTGATGCAAACTCATTTGACAGTGAAATCTAGTTTGAGCAGACATGTGGTTATTCATATTATTTATCCTTTACTACTTACCTCTGCTTATGATTATCCATACATTGTTGCAAAATATTTATATGCCTGCTTCCTGTATTCTATCCCAGTATCCTGGGTGTCAGGCAGTATAGGGAAAATGCCCCATAGTACTTTTAAATATCTGAAAATACCTGAGTTCTAAAACCCATCAGGCCCAAAGTTTCCAAATAAAAGATAAGGGAGGGGCGCCTGGGTGGCTCAGTCGTTAAGCCTCTGCCTTCAGCTCAGGTCATGATCCCAGGGTCCTGGAATCGAGTCCCGCATCGGGCATCAGGCTCTCTTCTCGGCAGGGAGCCTGCTTCTCCCTCTTTCACTCTCCCTGCTGTGTTCCCTCTCTCACTGTCTCTTTCTCTGTCAAGTAAATAAATAAAATCTTAAAAAAAAAATTAGAAAACAATAATAGGTAAGGGACCTAAGCCAATAATTTCCAGTTACTTCTTAGATGTAAAGAGAATTTAAAAAGTCATACTTCATTTGGAAACTCTTTAATAAAATCACTTAAAAATTTTTTTTTAGTCTCCTGTGATGATTAAGGTCTGATCACTCACCATTTGCTGGGTAACCAGGTGTGAGAGGGTCCCCTGCACCATTAAGATTTAAGATATTTCCACGCTGAACACCACGTCCGGGCAGATTCCAACCATCCGGATAGGACTTTACCCCAGGAGCAAAGTAATCAGCAGGATCTGAATACAGAATGACTCCTTTGGCCCCTGCCAGCTGGGCATTTTTAACCTGGAAAACACAATGTCTCTCTTATTTCAGGTTGGTTGTTCCAGATTGGATAATATTTTTTTTTTGAAATTACAGTTAAATGAATAGCTAAACTTTATTTTCAATTTTTATCATTAGACCTACAACAAAGGACATCTCACAGAGGACTGGCTTTTGCTTTTTCCTACGTCAGGTTCTAAAATTGAGTTTCTAAGAAAAAAAAATAAAATAATAAAATAAAAATGAGTTTCTAGGGATGGATCATCCGTCAGAGCTGTAGCTTTCAGAAATGTCCATAATAGTGATAGCAAGTATTTGTTATTTTTTTTACTAGTCTGGAAGCACAAGAAGAAAGCTGACTCTACAGGCCAGATTTCTATAACTTATGACCAGAAAGGAGTATTTTTGAAATTTAATGTCTCACACAAAAGAGGAAAAAAATGAACAGACCAAATGATAGTAATTTTTAAAAACTGCTATATAGGGACGCCTGGGTGGCTCAGTTGGTTAAGCAGCTGTCTTCGGCTCAGGTCATGATCCCAGCGCCCTGGGATCGAGTCCCACATCGGGCTCCTTGCTCCGCAGGGAGCCTGCTTCTCCCTCTGACCCTGCCTGCCACTCTGTCTGCCTGTGCTCGCTCTCGCTCGCTCTCTCTGACAAATAAATAAAATCTTTAAAAAAAAATAAATAAAATAAAATAAAAACTGCTATATAGAATTTGGTTTCTCTGATTACCTATAATAAAAATTCACATTAAAATTGAATTTAGTAAGTATTTTCAAAGATAATATTAAAAACAAATATACTGATGGCAACAACAAATACAGTGAATGCTTCTATGTAGACCACAGATATAATGGGCAGGTTTAGAAAAATCTGCTTTGTTCTCCTTGAACTTCTACACTGGTTCAAACTCCAATGACCCAATTTAAAACCCCTGTCTATAAGCTAGTAAATGTGTCCTCCCCATAATGTGGCTGTATTAAAAAATATGAAAGGATCATGATCTTCAGAAAGTTTTAAGGATAAGTTTCTATACAGGTAAGATACAATATATTTTTTTATATTGGGGTAAAGAAAAAAAATGATTTTTACCTTATTTCCTCTGAAAATTTTCCCATATCTGGCAATCACAATCTTCCCAGAGCAATTGATTTTCAGGTCCCTCTCTAATTTAAAGAAGTCTTCAGTCTGGGCATAGTTAACATACACGAGATCACCCTGTTGAGATCAGGAATGATTTAGTACAAGTACGATTTAATCTGAGGAGGTTTCTCTACATGAGGACTATTTCACATCTTTGAATGAGGGGAGAGGTAAGAGCAGGCAGGAGAAAAGGAGAAAAGCACAAGCCTCACGTAAGAGATTCAAAGGAGAAATGGACTTGAATTAAGACAAGTGGCTGAGTTAGAGATGTATGAATTTAACAGTAAGCTTGGTCTATATGTCTTCTCTAGAGCGGCTATAACGCTATAGAAGAGTTCCCTCCAAAATGTACATGAATATACATGTTGCTGCATGCAGTCTGGAGGGGTCCAGGCACACTAGGCCAAGAAACCCTTGAGGAGGGGCGCCTGGGGGGGCTCAGTGGGTTAAAGCCTCTGCCTTTGGCTCAAGTCATGATCTCAGGTCCTGGGATCAACCCCCACGCATCAGGCTCTCTGTTCAGCGGGGAACCTGCTTCCTCCTCTTTCTCTGTCTGCCTCTCTGCCTACTTGTAATCTCTCTCTGTCAAATAAATAAATAAAATCTTAAAAAAAAAAAAAAAAACAAACCCTTGAGGACAGCTTCATTCTTAAAGTATATTCACAACTAGTAGCCTAATGGGTCTCCACTACCACCCATAAGGAAGAGAACTGCTTTAGGAGTCTGGTTTCATATCATTAGTGTGACCTCATGCAAGTCTTAATAACATCTCTGAATCTCAGTACTCTCATTTGCAAAATGACCTGTTAGATGAGACCAGGATTCTTCATTTTTTTCTCACCCACTCCCTCCATTAATTTTGAAAAACAACAATAGCCCCTCATATATTTACTTGACATCTAAAATTGTTTATCACACCTTTAAGTAGCTACAACAAATGCAATTGCCAGTATACTATAACTACTAATATGATGAGAAGCAATTTTACATCACTTTTTATATGTATCCAAAGAAATATACACACTATACTGATTTTCTATTCAACATCATCCATTTGAAAAGGAAGACACTTTTCAGTCAGAATTTTATCACCTCTTTTCTCCTCAAACTTCTGTCTTATTCCCCTTTCCCCAGAGAATTTTACTTTAAGGTAAAATATATTTGTGCTGGACACTGAGATGTGCTGCCCAGATTCCCCTTCGATGAGGACCTTTTGGCTCCAGCCACAAGGAAGGCTCTCTGCAAACAGCCTTCAGTTCTCAGGTCTCTTCAGGATTTGCCTCAGCTACAGACAACAGCCCTGCTCAAAGTCATGCCCCTTCTTGGGGTGATGACTGGTCAGTGGGAAGTATAAAGCGTTGGACATTTTAGTCCCACCCAGGACATTTCTGAAGCACACTTTTGACTCCAGATACGCCCTCAGGCCAGCCTACGCTGTCCCTGAGCTGCCTTTGAGGTTCATGGCTCCCTCTGCTCAAACCAGCTTCTCTTCCCTCCCCTGACACAATTATTGATCCCAAAAGAATACCTCTTAATTAATGTCTAGGATGCTACATTTCATTTCAGCTTCTGTGACCTAGAATCTAGGAATGCCTGGAAGTCTTTTCTTGATCACTACCAAACTTCCCTTGATTAAGAATATACGTGTGTGTGTGTGTGTGTGTGTGTGTATGCACATTTTAAAAATGTCTTATAATAGGATGTGTGCACTAAGAAAATTCTTTAGGAGTAAGCTAATTATCAGCAGTATCAGATTGAGTCCAACAACATTACAAACTTGTGAAAATTATACCCAACCATAAAATTTTACTTGAAATATATTCCTTAATGCTATTAGATATTAAAACATCAGGTCGCTGGATGAAAAAATTGTTGCTAGAATGAGACAGGACTCCACATTAGTTCTATTCACATTTCTTGTTTTTAGGCTTAATTTCTGAGAAACCTTAAGACGGGAGTAAAAGAAGTTCTATTGCAGAATTCTCACTGTTATTTAAACTCCTTCCAAGTTACAATGCCCCAATCACACACCGATCTATTATCCAAGTTAATTCTAATGATGTCAGCTAGACGCTCAACTAGGCTCATCTAATTTTGTTCAATTGCAAACCATATGACTTGCCAAATCTCTTGTTACCAACTATGAGAATCTTTCACTATTGTCTCTTTGTTCAGAACCTCAGAAATTTTTATGACTCAGAGATATGCTTCATATTGTTTTAGGATGGGTGACAGATATCTTTCATTTGTAAAAATAAGATAAAAGTGAGTATAAATTGAAGGAGCAGGAGGCTGGCTGAGGACAAAGCAAAGGCTGGCGCCTTGCACCCCCCCTTCACCCGCTCCCCTCCATATGTGTGGCGTTCCTCAGGCACCCCTGACTGACATAAAATGATAAATGGTTAACTTGCTGAGATCACAATCCTGCAAGACAGGAGTCTCCCTTGGTTTGCAAATGTCCTTGAGATTTACAAACAAAGAAGTTACCTTATCAATAGCCCAATTTCCAAAGACACAGAACTCAGTCCCTCAAGCCTAGTGTCACCCTCCCAGCGGTAGAAGGAAAAGTAAATAAAGTTAAATTTCTTCTAAACCTAAATCTCATTAACAAGGATGCTTGATAGCAGGAATGTAACATTCCACCAAGAGACTCCAATTGTCTTTACTTGATAGTAACCAGGCCTTCAATATCCTGATAGTGCTTTTTTCCGCATGCGTGGGCTAACCAGCCAGTTCTGCTTCTGTAAGATTGCTTTGTCTGCTTTCGCACGTGGGTCCCCTGACCCAATCCACTGACGCCAAGTATGCCTCTTCAAACTATCAATCAATCAGCTCAACCCCACCAGAAACTTGTTTGTATCTGTCTATAAAAATCCTGCTCCGACCCAGCTCCGGACCTCTCAGCGTTATCAGCAAGGAGCAGGCGCAGAGGTCCAGGTTCGAACCTGCAATAAACGACCCTTGCTGATTGGCTTTGACTCACGTCTCTGGTGGTCTTTTAAGGTAGGGGTAATACTCTTATTGGCATTTCAAAATAAGAAAGTGGGAACAAAGTACCAGCAGGACCTGACCATCGGCTAGTTCTCAATCCAATGTCATTGTACCCTGAGAAATCGGTGGTGGACACCGTTCTCTTTAAAATGATCTGTCTGCCTTTGGAAAGCCTTCACACAGTCTAGTTTAAAGTCGCTGGGCTGGACAATTTCTCATATCTCATATCCTTATTTTTATCGTTTCCCTCTTCAGCTACATTTCTCTTAGAATGTGCACAGGAAATGTACAACAGATACTAACAAAAAATTGTTTCCAAGCTAATTCTAGGATTCATTTTGATGAGGAAGCACGAGGCTGGCTGAAGACAAAGCAAAAGCTGGCACCTTGCACCCCCCTCTCCATCCGCTCCCCCTCAGTCATTTGTGTAGCATCCCTCAGGCAGCCTGGACTGCCATGAACAATAAGCAAATAGTTAACTTGCAGAGCTCACAATCCTGCTAGACAGGAGTCTCACTTGGCTTACAAATGTCCTAAATCTCACTAACAAAGACGAATGATAGCAGGATTATGACATCCCACCAAAAAGTCTCGCAACTACCTTAATGTTAATGGCTGGCCTAAAGATGACATTGATCAAGCCACAAGGGCAAGGCCTCCTCCCAGCACCTTGCAGGCCCTCTTTAACATTTGAAAACTCTATTGAAACCTCCCTTCCCCTCACCTTCCCCCAACCGCAGGGTACCTAACCTGCTAATAACCTGCTATCCCTCACAACCCGGGGCAGCAGCTCTTCCTGCCCACGGGTCCTGTCCCCGTGCTTTAATAAACCACAATTTTGCACCAAAGATGTCTCAAGAATTCTTTCTTGGTCATCAGCTCCGGACCTCAGCCCACCGAACCTCACCTAGGTTCTGGAACTTCATCAATTTGACAAACATGTTGAAAATATATCATTACGATTCCAGCAATGTTCTACCAACTAAAGATACAGCATGACCCTGTCCTTAGAGGAACTTAAATTCAAGTGAAATGCAAATGCAGAAAGATATGATAATAATAAAAATAATAACAGGTAAATTACATAGTATATTAAAAAGTGGTAAGTGCTGTAGAAAATTATTTCAAAGTTTTAAATAGAATCTAGTACTTGGGTGCATGCAATTTTAAACTAAACGAGGAAAGTCTACTGAGGAAGAGGACATTTGAATCTTTGCTTCAGTAAAGGGGTTACTTTTAGTTCTTATATTTCTTCCTCAGACATTGCAATATTAATGCACTATTAATGGCTACTGTATGCCTCATTTATAATTGTTAGCCCTCTCTTGGAGCTCACTCTTAGTCTGTGAATATAGAGTAATTAACCAATTTAGTTTCAGTGAATTTTGTCTTAGTGTCAGTGTCCTACTTGAAATTTATCCCTATTTAATATCACCAACTTCGGGGAGACTCCTTCCTTAAATATTTGTAAGTGGTGGCTGTCTTTTGATAAATCTGCAATCCTCACAAAACAAATGAGGGATAGGAGACATTAGTTTAAAAACGACAGTCCACTGTGAAAATGAAAACAAGCGTGATAGATATGTCCTCTGGGCAGTTCACAAATGCAAGCTGTCACCGTAGGTTAGAAAAAGGCTTTGTTTTCAGACAATGACCTTCTTGTAAAGTTTACACTGTACCATTGTTCTATGACTGGGAATAAATACAATCTTGCACTGTTAGCCTAGAATTTTCCATTTCTTGCAAGCTTCCATCTTCCTGTTCTTGTTAATTGAAACAGTACCGGGAGGCGAAGCCTTTGGCTCCCAAAACATGGTTCTTAAGCCCTCAGAATCCATGTCACCTGGGGCTTCGTTGGAAATGAACAATGAAGACCTATCCAAACTCAAGGGCGTGGGAATTAGAATGCGTTTTACAAATCTTCCAGTCTATCATGGTACGTGTTGACATTTGAGAACTGCTAGATTAGATTATATTTTTATTTTATTTTAGTTTTAGTTTTTAAAAAATATTTTTTTTATTTATTTGTCAGAGAGAGAGAAAGATCGAGAATGGGTCAAGCCAGGAGAGCAGCAGGGCAAGGGAGAGGCAGGCTCCTCGAGGAGCAAGAAGCCCCATGCAGGACCCTAGGATCATGACCTGGGCTGAAGGCAGACACTCACCTGACTGAGCCACCCAGGCACCCTGCAGTGAAACATTTTAAGCACAGACATATATAACTTTAAAAAGAATTAGCATTGCACTGGCTAAGTAAAGGTGATCCAGTAAAGCCCATTAGCCAGCAAACTCAACTACTATTTGAACACACACAAGAAACACAGAATCACAGACTCCTCCTATTAATCTAGAAGAGTTTAGGTCTACTTGAAAGAAATGAGTTAATAATCTCTATGACTCTTACGAATAAAATAATTCTGTCAAAGTCCAAAAATTACTTGCGATTTCAGCCGATTATACATTAAACCCACAAACAAATATGGGAATAATTTTCTGCCTATAGCATTCTGCCTTCTCATCTAGAAACATTTTTTTATACATAATATTTTCACTGCTCAATAAATTTTACAGTGCTCTTTAACTACTTCACACTCATTGAAGACTTTTAAAGTGTATTTAACATTTTATGGCTCTTTTATTATTATTATTTTTTAAAATATTTTATTTATTTTACAAGTAGGCAGAGAGGTAGGCAGAAAGAGAGAGAGAGAGAGAGGAGGAAGCAGGCTACCCGCTGAGCAGAGAGCCCAATGTGAGACTCGATCCCACGACCCTGAGATCATGACCTGAGCCGAAGGCAGAGGCTTTATCCCACTGAGCCACCCAGGTGCCCTTATGGCTCTTTTAAATTGAGTTTTTTTGTTATATTTCCTGTTACTATATACTACTTGTCCACATGCACTTAACTCTAATCTGATATTAATGCTATTTTTAAATAATGATGTATTAGTATTTTTTTGTATATTCTGATTATACAGATATATCACTGTAAATAATGAATAAAGAAGACCCAAAGTATAAAATCATAAGGAGAACAATTGGGCAATAATAAAATTAAAGACATCTTTTCAATAAAGGGCAACTTGGGGTGCCTGACTGGTTCAGTCAGGTAAACGTCTGCCTTTGGCTCAGGTTATGATCCCACGGTCCTGGGTCTGGGCTCTCTGCTCAGTGGAGAGTCTGCCTCTCCCTCACCCTCTGCCTGCCCCCTGTTTGTGCTCTCTCTCAGTATCTCACAAATTAAAAAAAAAAAAAAAATCCTTAAAAAAATAAGGGTGCTTGGGTGGCTCAGTCATTAATCATCTGCCTTCAGCTCAGATCATGATCCCAGGGTCCCGGGGTCCAGCCCAGCATCAGGCTTCCTGCTCAGGAGGAAGTCTGCTTCTCCCTCTCCCACTCCCTCTGCTTGTGTTCCCTCTCTTGCTGTCTCTTACTGTCAATTAAATCAAGTCTTAAAAAACAGAAAAATAAAAATAAATAAATAAATCAAAAATAAAGGACAGTTTAAATAACATGAACAAATGGATGGAAAATTGGAAAAAGGTTTTGTAATATTTAAACTGTAAGGACCTACTTTATATTTTTATATTTTAGCCAGAGGCTTCCATTGAGGTTAAACAATAACTTTGTTGTTTAACCCTTAAACTGTCCCTGCTCCCTTCCCCCAGGGGACTTACTTAAAAACAAGTCCTGGAAACCAGCCCCAGGTAACATAAAGCTCAAATACAATGGTGGGTCAGGCCAGGTGGAGACATCCAATCAGTGGGGGCGCATACTATCTCCGAGTTACAAGGTGATGGGCTAGTTTCTGTGGCTACTGTGGGGTTAACTGTAATTCAATTAGCCACCCAGTGTGTGGCCAGGCCCAACCACTGGCCTTTGCTCTATAAACCTTAGTCTGGAAAGCAGGGAGGGGTCGCCCTCTCTGTAAGAGGTGCGGCGCAGGCCGCCCAGTTTGATTCTTGATGCTTGGCACGAAATAAAACTTTGCTTGACCTTCACTTTGTATCAGTCTTGCTCCTTTAATCGCGGACCCATTATTGGGGCATAACAAAACCAATATGGAATAAATAATGAAAATTTTTAAGAAACCCTTAAATTTAATCAGAAAAAGGCTGGAAATTCAACAGGAAGAAGAGAAGGCTTTACTTAGTCATTGCACAGAATAAAACCAGAACAGCTAATAAATATGTTTACAGATGAGCAACCTCACTTGTAATCAGAGAAATATCAAAAATCATAAAGTCAGAGAATTTCAAGTGTTGATGAAAATATATGAGGAAACACGAATACTCATTTAGTGTCAGTGGAAGCAATTAACTGCTACTGCCTGGACACTGTGAAATTAAATATTCCTACAAAACAGCAATCCCACAATGAGTTTACTGTAAACAGAGAAACCCTTGCAAGCCCAGACAGGGACACATATGAGGATATTCCCCGCAATGCTGTGCTGATGAGGATTTCGGAGTAAAGCAGCACTGTCCTCAAAGAGAATGGGTAAGTTCCATGTGGTGTGCATGTAACATGGAATGATAAGCAACAGTAAAAAGTAATGAACTACCCTGACATAAAGTGACACAGACAGAGTTTTCAAAAGCCATTGACAGAAAAGAGTAAGAGAACAAGGAAGGCCTAAAGTTTCATGCTATTTACATAAATTTAAAATACACCAAACACAAAATCAGGCTATATGTTTTCATATGAGCCTGAGTGGCTCCGTCAGTTAAGTGCCTGACTCTTGATTTCTGCTCAGGTCATGATCTCAGTTTTGCGAGATTGGAGCTTGCCTAAGATTCTCCCTCTCCCTCTCCCTCTCCATACCCCGCACGGCCTGCTCTCTTCCTCTAAAGAAAAACAAAACAAAACAAAACAAAAATATATGCTGCAAAGGACACAAATACATCGGACAGGCGGAGAGGAAGGAGACTGAGAGTGAGAATGAGAGATGAAAAGAAAAGAAAAGAAATTAAATTAAGGTTCATACATGGGCCCATGATGGTAATGATGAAGTTCTAGAACCTAGGTGAGGTTCGGTGGGCTGAGGTCCGGAGCCAATGACCAAGAAAGAATTCTTGAGACATCTTTGGTGCAAAATGGTGGTTTATTAATGCACGGGGACAGGACCCGTGGGCAGGAAGAGCTGCTGCCTGCCCCGGGCTGTGAGGGATGACAGGTTATGTACCCTGCGGTTGGGGGAAGGTGAGGGGAAGGAAGGTTTCAGTGGAGTTTTCAAATGCTAAAGAGGGCCTACAAGGTGCTGGGAGGAGGCCTTGCCCTTGTGGCTTGATCAATGTCCTCTTTAGGTCAGGCATTAACATCAAGATAGTTGGGAGATTCTTGGTGGGGTGTTATGATCCTGCTATCATTTACATTCCCTTCTACCTCAGCCTCCTCCGGTTCCTTTATGATGGGGAAGGAGACATTAGGGCTTGAGGAACTGAGAGTTATTTGCCTCTGGAAATTTGTGGTATTGATAAGGTAACCTCCCTGTTTGAGATCTCTAGGACATCTGTAGAGCAAAGGAGATTCCTGTCCTGCAGGATTGTGATCTCTGCAAGTTAACTATTTATCGTTTTATGGCAGCCAGGGTGCCTGAGGAATGCCACACATATGACTGAGGGGGAGCGGATGGAGAGGGGGTACAAGGCGCCAGCTCTTGCTCTGTCTTCAGCCAGCCTCCTGCTCCCTCATCAGTAAGGCACCTTAAGCTTGGAGTAAGTCTAAGTCACCTCAGTACACCTGAGATCTAAAATATATATTTTCACTTCCAAAAATAACTCTTCACTTCCAAATGTTATATTTCTCATTTCCTATCTCATGTCAACTATGAAATAATTATGATTGCGAGCACTCTATTTATGTGCTAAATATTAGAAAAAAATTTCTAATATTATACCATTAAGAAGCAAACTATTCATGTGAAGTAAATTTCATACAACCAATGGAAAATACTCTTTCATTCTAAGTTTGCAGGAGTTTTTAAATTATAAGTTAATAAATCCAATACATTTGAAAATAAAAAAATAATATTTTCTCTCTTACTTATTAAAAAATATGGCACTGCCTGGTATTAAATCATCTTTATGTTCTTGTAATAAATCCTAATTGACTAATAAAAGCCTTCCATTAAGTGATACTTCAATATACCCAACTGTCAATCAGCAATTTCTTTTGACTATATCCCGGGCACTTGAACCCAATACATTCAAAATTGAATTTACTTACTGTCAAATATTATAATAGGAGAGACAACTTTTAAAAAGACAGTAATAAATTATATTGAACTCTTCTAATTTAGCTTTCTTATAAAAAACAAATGTACCTCACAGGAATCTGGGGGTTGACTACAGAATTTCAGATGATAGTTATGCACACTGCTTAACTGAGTAGACCACACAGAATTTTCTAGAATGGACATTCATGCTCTTCATTTGAAAATGGCAACAATACTATTATTCAAGTTCTTTAAAAACTAATCAGTGCTATGTAACAGTAGTAATTAAGGCAGTGTTTTCATACAATGGAAATTACTTACAATAAAAAGGAATGAATTAAAAGCTAAAACACGTAATCTCATAGACCCTAATTTAGTGAAAGAAACTGGACATAAATGATTACATGCTGTACGATTCCATCAATACAGATTTTAAAATAGGCAAAACTAATCAATGTGGCAAAAACAATTAGAATGACTGCCTGGCAGGGGGTTAGGGGTGTGATACTGACTGAGAAAGGGCGTAAAGGTACTTTCTGAAGTGATGGTAATAATGTGTGTGTTAAGGGGTCTGGATTACACAGGTACATGCATTTGTCAAAAGTCAGTAAATATACGTGTTGGATCTCTGCATCTCACTGCAGTAGATTTTACCTTTAAAAACTGTCAACAGGGGCGCCTGGGTGGCTCAGTGGGTTAAGTCGCTGCCTTCGGCTCAGGTCATGATCTCAGGGTCCTGGGATCGAGCCCCGCATAGGGCTCTCTGCTCCGCAGGGAGCCTGCTTCCCTCTCTCTCTCTCTCTGCCTGCCTCTCTGCCTACTTGTGATCTCTGTCAAAAAATAAATAAAATCTTTAAAAAAAAAAAAAAACTGTCAACAAAGCAATAAATGGTACTTTTTCTTATTAAGAAATTCTAATGTCTTATGCAAAGGGGGTAAATTTGAATTATGTCAAAATCTCCTTATCATTCTTTAATTGTTTCCTGCATATATGAGGGGGTTCTGTCTGTTATTTGTATATTATTGTATTGCATTGTTACCTCTGGCATCCCCTGGGGAGAGAAGGCATTAAAAGGTGGCACAACATCTGAAACATTTTCATATCCTGGAGGAAGTGATTCAAACAATGACGAGTTGAAAATCTGGAAAAGTAAAAATAAACTAGTCGAAACTGAGTCAGGTAAAGTTTGATTACTACAAACAAACAAGGAAAAATGTACTTTATCGTTGCTGCCAATAAAGGGTTTTGTATTTTGTATTTTGAAAATACATATCAAATCCCCAGCACTGTGCTAGAAGAATAAACTACAGACCCAGAGAGCATCTACAGAGCACCAGGTTTGACTTAGGAGGGAGATTTTAACACCCAAATAAAAAGCAGCATTATACTGTAATCTTAAATCCTTAGAACATTGCTAAGAGATTATTTAGCAACAAATTAAATACCAAATTCGCTTCAATAAAAAAACTTACATATGGGGGTGGAATCCATATCAAATAGTATCTAGATACACTGAACAACATTCACACTGAAAAGAACTAAAGATGCTGAACTATATATAAAATATTATCTTTTTAAGTGTATCATCAAATTGGAAGGGAAAAAAAGTAAGGAATCTTAGAAGCCAAAAAAATGGGGTGTGAAAGCAAGAATGTCAATAGATTGCACTAAAGCCTGCCTTTGCCTTCGTTGGACCCATGGGAGCCAAAACAGAAATTCTGAGATGGTCCAGATAATGGCGTATAATAAGATACCACTGCATAAAGCTGAGTTGCCAAAGAACACCCTTTAGGGTTAAGGTTAGTACATATGAGGAGGGCTTGTAAACTGAAGAGAGGGGTGCCTGGGTAGTGTAGTTGGTTGGGCATCTGATTCTTGGTTTCAGCTCAGCTCGTGGTCTCAGGGTTGTGAGATTGGGCCCCACGTTGGGCTCTGCACTCAGCATGGAGTCTGCATGGGATTCTCTCTCCCTACGCCCCCCCACCTCTAAAAATCAATCAATCAATCAGTCAATCTTTCTAAAAAAGAGATAGAAGAAAATAGAAAGGATATAAAGGAGCTAAATTTGAATATATAATGATTAAGAATTTTCCAATCTGATAAAATTATGAACTCTTAAGATTCAGTTGGTCCAGTGAATCCTGGCCAAAGCTAATAAAAAACTAATCTACCTCCAGACCGGTCACAGTAAAATTATGATATTCAATATACTACTTAATGTTCAAAGTTACAAAAGAGAGATTATACAAGAAACCCAAACAGAATAATAGAGTGCCACTCACTTCTCAACAACATTAATAGATGCTATAAAACTGTCAAATATTCTCTCCATGTGTGAAGGGTCAGTAACTGCCAAACTACAAATCTAGGTCCCACAAAAACCTCCTTCCTTTGGAAAATGAAATGGGGATGCCTGGGTGGCTGCTCAGTCGATGAAGCATCTGACTCCTGATTTCGGATTGGGTCATGATCTCAGCGTGTTGACATTGAGCCCCATGCTGGACTCCAAACTGGGTGTGGACCTGCTTAAGATTCTCTCTCTTCTTCTCTTTGCCCCTCCCCTCGTGCATGTACCTCCCGTCACCCCCTCTAAAAGACTTAAAAAAAGGTAATGAAAGACATTTCCTACCAAAAATTAACAGCTTGGAGCCAGCCAAACTTTAAAAAAATCTCTAAAGGATATTATTGAACAAAACAAATAAAGCCTCTAAAAGAAGCTCAAAGATGATTCAAGAAAGACTGATAAGGAAGGTATCCTGATCATGTGGGAAAAATGAATAAATATGTACTGTACATAATAATGAAAACAAGTATTATTCAAGTTGACAAGAACAAGATTGAATTAGAATTATGGGCATAAACTGATAGGGTATGACCAAAGTGGAAGTATTCTAAAATGTCTGTATTGTAGAAATATTGACTGAGTCCCATACATACTTTAAGGTTTTGCTGAGTCATTTTGACCTCGGTAAACGTTCAAATATAGCTTCTCTGAGAGCCCAGGGGCAGAGCCCACAAACATAAGAAAGAAGTTGAGAACTTCCCTTCTTTTATCACAACATGGAGTTGATTTGGGGGATATTTATTTCTATTTCTTTCTTTATTTTTTTAAAAAAGATTTTATTTATTTGACAGACAGAGATCACAAGTAGGCAGAGAGAGAGAGAGAGAGAGGAAGGAAAGCAGGCTCCCTGCTGAGCAGAGTCCGCTCGTCTGGGATCACGACCTGAGCCGAAGGCAGAGGCTTTAACGTACTGAGCCACGCAGGTGCCCCTCTATTTCTTTAAATAACATGCTGTGTTTCAGATTTAGGCATTCTCTATGGACATTGTGACAGTTCAACTGTTTTTGTCCCTCTGTCCCACCTGTGAATGTAATTTAATTACTGTGACTATTCAGAGCTGAGTTCTGTGGTAAACTGTAAACTTCTACTCTCCTGCACAACACACACAAGTTCCTCTTTCCACTGGCAACAAATACGACTAGTGTTCTATAGATTCTACCAGAAATATTTCAAATATATACAGACACATTATCTTATCTTTGTTCATGTAGAGATAACACATGATATAGATTGAACTGTACACTGCCTTTTTTAATGTCACAAAAGGTAAACAGAAATTTGTAAACTAAATTGTTTTAGTTATATTCAGAATACATAATTTGAGGCTAATATTAGTGAATTCTGGAAGTGAGCAATGCTTTCTGGTATATAGTCTACCTTTGATAAAGTTCCTCTAATAAAAGTTGTCTCCTTGACCTTACAAATTTCTCCTACTTGTTATAATAACTTATAAACTTGCTCTAAAATCTCCTCGTACAGAGAAGCTGTAAAATCGAAGATTACCGTATCAGCAAATTGAGTGAGACCAACTTGAGTACTCCCTTGGCTGAAAGACATGCTGATGCAAGAACTTTGTTTCTGGATGGATTTGTATTGTACTTTATTACAGTTTCTTTTATATTCTTTCTCAATGATTCGGATGAGTTTCGTACCTTATGTGGGTCACAGAATTACAGGCTATATGGAGGATGTGGGGATTTTTGAAGGGTAGTGGTTGCTAGGGTTTCATGTTAGGATCTGTGTGCCTCAGGAAAGGTAGATACTTGGTGCTCTTGTTGGGATAACATGACGTCAGGTTCACTCCCGGTCTCCCATCACTGTTCGTACCCATGCCCGGGACCAGGGCCAAGTACCATGTTGAAAAGTAGTGATAGATAATCCAAACTCAAAGGGAATTTTTATATTGTCTCACAATTTAATTTTGATAGTTGCTATGACGTTTCTCAGGTGATGTAAATTAACTTCCTTTCCAAGTTTACTAAGCGTTTTTATCATGAATTCAACTTCCATTTGTTCAACGCTTTTGGGGGGGAGATTTTTTTGAGATAAGTATGTAACTTTTCTTTTTCATAATGATAACTATATTACTTAGATGTATATATTACACATTTGTCCTGTATTTTTGCAATTTGCTTGTTGGGTTATCCTTTCTAGATTATACTTGCCTTATGAAATGAGTGCATTTTTAACATTCTTTGAAGTAGGTTGTAGTATATTTAAATGATCTTTTAATCTTTCAAACTTAAAGGAAAACCACTTGGTCTTGATGCCCTGTGTTGTAGGAGTTTTTGAAGAACTGATTTAATTTCTTTTAAGTTATTTGGATTTTTAATAATGCATACTTGTGTCAATTTTCATTTTTTTTCCCATTTCATCTCAGCTATGAATTACTGGCACATATCTTTCTAGCATTATCTCTTCTTATCTTTCTTATCTGTGTGGCATCTCTAGAGATGCCTCTTTTTTCACTCCTTATTTATTTAGGTTTATTTGGCTTTTCTTATATTTTTTCTTATTGATCTTTGGCCTTTAGGGGACAAAAGGGATTATTTGGGTGGATTACCTCATCAGTGCTGACCGGGTAATTCCAGATTGACTAGTTAAAGGTCACATTCCTGGGAGAGGCTGAAACTGCATTAGGTTGGATATTAAGTCTTGGTTTGCTGAGTGGGGCTCAGTCCAAGTAACTCCCTTTGGGGCCTATTGTAACTTTTCCTCCAACAGATAAGAAGAAATTTAGAATTGTTGGTGAAATGAAACACTTAGGTAGTGACCCTCTTTATCTCTTAATAAGGTTTTTGACTTTGCCCTAAAACTTACTTTATAAGATAAAACCATTTTTTTAAGTCAATATCTACTTGGTGTTTCTTTTTCAGTTTTGTTTCTTTCAAACTTGTGATGTTATGTTCAAATCTCTCCTTATAAAATAGTACATAGCTGATTTTACTTAGTCTGCCACACTATGTTTTTAATCAGATTTTTTCCTTTAAATATTTTTCTCAATATTTATACACAGCATTTTAAGTCACTTTTACTCTCCTATTATGTGATTTTTACTTTTCCTTTCCCCCGGCAATGCTCCTTATTCTTACGTGGAAATCGTGTATCCTGGGCAGCTGTCTTAACTTGGGTTCAAATAAAACTCTTTTGCCATTCCTTTAAAATTTAAAAGGTGTGTTCATTTTGTGTCAACAATTGAATAGTGTTTGCTTCAGGAAAGGGAGAATTAGGGAGGAAGCAAGGCACTTTGGAGAAGTATATGACTCTTTATGTTCAGATGTACTTTGAATGAAAATTAAAAAAGGAAAATGAACTAATGATATAGCTTTATAGGAACTAATGATAGGAAGCTTTAGGCAGTGTGATATTGTGATTTATAATAAATGTATATTTGATCTTCATCCTTATCTGGCACTGAGCTCCTAAAACCTCCTAAAAGGAATTTCCTGATGAAAGCAACAAAGCTGTCTATTGTTATGTTAACGACTTAACTTTTGGATACCTCTTAAGGATGGGAGCTGGTAGCCAGGAGAACCAGCTTAGTGATGACAGGGTTGGAACTTTCAGTCCCACTGCCAAGCTCCCAACCAGGAGAGATGGACCAATAGTCAAAATTTAATCATCACACCTATGTAATGAAGCCTCCGTAAAAACCCAAAGGACAGGGTTAAGAGATTCTGGGTTGATGAACACATGGAGATGTCCGGGGACTGGGGCTCCTAGAGAGGACATGGAAGCTCTCTGCTCTTTCGCACACACTTTACCCTATGCATCCTTCATCTGGTATTGATTTGTATCATTTACCATCCTTTTAATAAATCAGTAATCTGAATGTAAAATATTTTTGCAAATGTGAATTTACTCTAGCAAATTAATCAAACCTGAGGAGATCATAGGAACCTCTGATTTCTGCCCATCTGTCAGAAGTAATATTAACAACCTGGACTTTCAACTGTCATCCTGTGTTGGATGGGGTCACTGGAACCTCCAGTCTATAGCTGGTAGGTCAGAAACAGGCTGGGCTTGCAACTGGTATCTGAATAGGTGGGGGAGGGGGCAGTCTTATGAGACTGAACTCTTAACTATGGAATCTGACACTATCACCACGTAAATAGCGTCAGAATTGAGTTGAATTATAGGGCACCCAACTGGTGTCTGAGAATTGATTGTTTTATGTGTAGGAAAAACACTCCCCATCCCAACAGAAACTGGACAAGGAAGCCAAAAGAGACAGCTAACACCATTCCAGAAAATCTCCAGAATGATGTTTCTACATGATACCTTTATATTATGTGACAAGGTTGAAGAATTTAATATATGCCAATAACGGCCAAACAAACAATGAAATGGAATAATAAAAGCAAAGTCACAGTCAAAATTGGGAGGTGAAAGAAGGAAAAAAGAAGTGCAAGTTTGTTATTTTTCTCATTCTATATAGATCTTCCCCAAATCTGACAGATCAAGACAAAGAAAAAAATATATATATATACACACACACATATGTATATTTATTTAACATTATCTCTTATTTCATCATTAAATAACTTTCTTAAACATACTTTTATAAACTGCTTAGTACTTAATTATATAGATATCTCCCCACTTATTTAACAAATGTTATGGGACCATATGTGGTATACTGATATTCCATATAACTTTTTAAAAAATACTTTTTAAATTTTGAGAGTTTAATATTTTAAAAAGATAGGGTATTAACTACAATAAGTTAAATAGTAGTTAATATGGAAAGTTTTAAATCATATTAGGAAATTTAGCATGGGATTACATCACTGACAGGAAAACGTTAACAGCGTATTCGCCATTAAAAGACTGATTCAGTAGTTGATAGAACGTGATCAACATACTAGGGAAAAAATTTTTTAAATTTATATATATTTAAATCACATGACATTTTCAGGTCACTGATCAAGCTGGACATATTGAAGCTATATACAATTGAGAAGGCCCAACTAACGAAAGGACAGAAGGAAACTATCTAGATTGAAAGGGGCTATTTCAGTTAAGATACAATAGCTCTAAAACTATGATAAACAGGGGTATGCAAAAGAGTTTAACTTTACCAGCTTTCATACTGAATACATATCATACTAAGAAATACCTCAATTACTTGTATTATCTTTTCTTCCTCAAGTATATACCCTAACTCGCAAACAAGATTATAAATTCTTTAGATAATCATTCTATAGACATTCTCTCCAAACTCTCTTCTGCCTTCAAATGCCCACATCCAAGTTCTGGGCACAGAGCTGAACACATGATCCTATAAGTCATGTCACTGAATACAAATAAAAAGCTGCAGACTCAAACTATACACCAGGTGTCTTGAGTTTCCTCACACCCCCACACTTAGACAGTATCTATTATAGTCCGAACCTATAAAAAATCGTGTCTATTTCATTTGCCCGGAAGTACTAATATATCATATTCTGTATCAGCATGCAATACTAAAAAACAGAATATACTACAACTGTCATCAAGCATTAATTTTTTCCAACATCACTCCAAATTCAAACATCATAGGAAAGGAATTGACAATGGCAATGAGATACTAAAGACAATATTCCCAAGTTTCAATAATTTTGATTTCTATCAATACTTAGAGATGGTATGAGGGCATACTCTCATAAAAGCTGCTTAAAAATAATAGAGATGAGGATGGTTTCTTATTTCTTTGTTTTACCTCATTTCCGTCTTCATCAATTATTGAGATGTAGTTGGGATGAGTCTTATTTGGATAGGACAACAGGACATCGTAATGGGCCAACTCAACAGAATCCAGGCCAAATTCTTTCCACTGGGATTGAATTTGCTTTGCAAGCTGAAAGTTTTGTTCTGTTCCTGCTAAATGTGGCAGCCGTGTAAAATTACTGGTGAACAAAAATTGAAAGTGGTTAGAAATTAATGTTTAGTCAGCCTTTATCCCAAATGAACAACCAAGGAAGGCAGATTGACGTTTAAAAGGTGCTTTGAAATGTGGTATGATAAAAAAGCAAAGTTATACTATTATCGCATCAAAGAGATTATCAAAGCATATTTTGAAGTTTTCATGCTCTAATTTGTACTTATTCAAGAGCAAAATTGGAGAAACTGATCTTTGTAGAAAACTGTTATGTGCAGTCTGGTGGGTGTCCCTATATAGTAGATGAGGAAAGTGTCCTCTTCTTTTCTTAAGGCTCATACATCTTAGAACTTTCATGGAATTACTTGTTTCACTACGTGAAATAGATTTAAAAGGTAAAAGATATTTTCATACAAAATGCCAAGGTGTGACATGCCAAGAATGATTGATAAATACATTTATTTTTAAATACTTCAAGTTATGGCCAAGTGAGAAACTTTTTGAATAGCAACCTTTATAAAGTATCTTCATTAAGGAAAAATCTAAACATATTTTGAGAAGCTCAGACTGAATCTCTTGTACTCCATTGATTGTGCATAGTAATACACTTAAAAATCAATGATGATAATAAGCCTGACCAGGAATGTCTCTAATGAATAAGTTATGTGGGCAGAATTTAAGCTACCAAAAATATTTTTATGAGTTTATTACTTTCCCATTTAGTATGTCTGGATACTAATGCCTTTGTTGTTTAAATTTTATTCTCTTCTGGAAATGTGTTGTTTCCCTGAAGATTCAGCTCATTGGTATTTTCATCTTAACCCACTTAAAGAAAAAAAAAATCCACATGCCATCATGTATCATAAAAAGACATTTATTTCTAGATCTTCACACAGTTCTGCTTTTGAATATGTAGGGTGTTTTTTTTCTAAAACCAACACATGTCTATCCTTATAGGGTTTGTTTTTTTTTTTAAACTAACAAATAGGCAACATGACTATGATAATTCCATTTTCAAATGTTTACTTTTACTGTAAACTTACCTTAATTTTTGACTTGGAAAATCAAATGCCCAGAAGAATAACTCTCAATTTTTAAAAAAATGGAGTTCTTTTGATTATTTTTTATAATTCTATTAAAATAATTTAAACTGTATTTACAAAGATAGTTATTAAAATCCTTATTCAAAAAACGTTCATTCAAAAAATAACACTATAGGGGTCAAAAGTGGGCTGCCCCAAGATGGGCCACTTTGGCATGAACATTCTTCTGAGCTGAAGGTCATCAAAACCCTTATAGTCTCAAAAGAAACTTTTGCCACTCCCTTAACACGGAAGACTCTAAATTGGTTATCTTTCTCAAAATAAGGATTATTAGCAGAGATCAATTTTATCTGAGTGATCCATCTGTATGGCAGGGCAAATATCTAATTACCAAACATCTGATTTTCTTATCACCCTACAAAGTGCATTCCTTTGATATACCTCATTTTGCCTGTCTTTGGAATTCCCATGTCTATATGGATTCCCCACACATACACTATTAAATCTGATTTTCTCCCGTGAATCTCTCTTGTGCCAATTTAGTCCTTCTGGTAGGACCTTGAAGGAACAAGACATTCTTGCTCCCTTACAACAACAGACACAAAATTTCAAATGTGTATTCACAAAAGGTAGTAACAAAAATAACACAATTCTAAGAGGCAGCTGAGCTGTCTTTGTATCTTTTCAATGTATACCTGCAGAGGTAACAGAAAAAGAGCCAACACGTTAATTTTTTTCTATATTATACAGATCACAAACTGTAACATAACTCAAGTAGATGCAGATTATGCATATTTCTTCAAGTCAGAGTGATCACTGTCCCTACATGTAAGACATAGGGCACCAGGCTGGCTCAGTTTGGTAGAGCATGTACCTCTTGATCTCGGGGTTGTGAGTTTAAGAGCCCTACGTTAGGGGTAGAGTTTACTTAAAAAAAAAAAAAATAGAAAGAAGAAAAAAGAACAGTTGCCAATAGGGACTCTTGAAACTGTTCTCCCTACCACCAAAAAAGAAAGGAAGGAAGAAAGGCAGTGAGGGAGGGAGGGATTGATTATCAGACCCGGCCGCTATGAGTGAAATTCCTCGTAACACTTTTGTAATTACCAATGAGGATACAACACAGTGCTAGAAATCAGGACTGGAACCCATACATTTGGAGCAAAGCTGATCCTAATGAAGAATAGGAGAAAAATTCATTTCCAATGATAAATAAACTCATACAATCCTGTAAATGGTATAGTAGAGGTTTTGCAACTAACCTCTGTAATCCTGGCTAAATCTTCAGTTTCTCATCTATGCCCACGGAAAATATTGCCACCTCACTACTTTCCAAAGCTCTGTAGCTCCATTAGGTAACTTAAACTGCACCTTATAATTTTTCTTGTTTTAATCAATTATGAAGTGTGTTGCAAGTAATTTGTCGATTCTACTAAAATATCAAGTTTTCTTAAAAAATAATAATTTACAGATCATCCCAAATAGCCAACAACTTGTATTTAAAAATGGGCTCTGTCTGGCTCGAAAAGTGCCATGTATCATTACAATATCTCAATTAATAAAGAGACCTGTTAGTACTCCTGTTTTAATACACTGTGTCTGGTTTACAAATGATGGAAAGGGCTTGCAGGACTTAGATGTCTGGAAGGCAGCTAGTAAAAGCACTCAAAGGCGTGTAACAGAAATTCTGAGCCCAGAGGTCTAAAACAGTTTTCCAAAATAATCTTATTTTTAGGAACCTGGTAGAAGGGAAGGAAAATTTCCCTAAAGAGGTGCAAAGTAGTGAACACGGCTGAGAATTCAACCAGGTGTTTTCAAAACAAAAGAGAAACAGGACAACCCTGTATCTGAGGGAGGCTGGGATCCATCCCGCCACAATGAAGAGGCAGACAACTTGGAAGTAGAGAGGATCTTTACAGAGCAAAGGAGGATAAGATGGCAGATCTGAGGCTGTACCAACCCCTGGCCTATTGGTAGAATTAGATTGAAAGCTCTCTGATGGTTGAGTGGCAAATGGGAAATCTGGAGAGTCCAGGAAGTTTCCGGTAATTCTGTGGTCCTTGTCATGTGGGAAACAAAAGCAGAAGAAAAATTATTAAAATTTCCTTACTACCTAGAGCCCACTGATAATTCCTTGAAACAGGTGGAGTGACATTCCTCTAGGGACTCAGCTGCCTCAGTGTTAATATTTTGCTAAGGGAAAAAGGCACTCCTAGCCTGAACCACCCTCCTGCCCCCAGTCAGGATCCTGTAAGTCTTTAATGTGTAAAAATTCCTTTGGAAACTTCCTTTCTCTCTAACTACCCCAAGATACATGTTGGCAATCATCCTCCAAGCATATGACTCACTGATATACATCTGAAGGGTCTCGTGACTAAGGTTTTATTAGATGGTAATAAATGACATTTCCCAACACCAGCTAGCCTCCTCAAGGTCCTGGAAACCTTGCTTCCCAATTCCTTTGAGACTTATACTATCCCTAACCCTCTCCCAACTCGAAAGTATATAATGTGCCACTTCTCATGACCCTGGTGCAGCTCTTTCTACCCACAGGTCTTGTCCCTGTGCTTTAATAAAATCACCTTTTTGCACCAAAGACATCTCAAGAATTCTTTCCTGGCTGTCAGGTTCGAACCCTAACATTGTCTTTCCTACATCACTTGGAGGTATGAACTGGGTTCTCATAATTTCTTTCTTTTGTGCTAGTGGTAAAAATGCTTGAGCTCTAAACAGAGGAGTTTGGTTGGGGGCATGGAGAATAAGCAAGAAACTAACTGCCTTCATTTTACTCAGGGTCTAGAAAGATAAGTGAAAGCATTCATGTTTCTTCCTTGCCGGTCAGTCCATTTCCCTGATTAGGAAAGGAAGCAGGGTACAGTAGCTCTGTCTAGAAGTGAACATTGTATCTTGTCAGAACTCCACTTTTATTTTATCTATTAAGCATAACTATAGCGAAATAACTCCAAAAGGCAGAGGAGGGATTTCCACAAAATTTAAGCTTCTGGGTCTCTCAGCTGAAATGGCCCTTCCAAAGACCTGGAAGTTGCCCTAGCACATTTTTATTCAGAGTTTTAATTCTATTGTAATAGGAAACACCTGGGTAGCTCCATTAAGTATCTGCCTTCAGCTCAGGTCATGATCCTAGGGTCCTGGGATGGGGCCTACATCCAGATCTCTGCTTACTGGGGAGCCTGCTTCTCCCTCTCCCTCTACTGTTCACCCTGCTTGTGTTTTCTCTCTCAAACAGATAAAGGAAAAAAAAAAAAAAACAAACTAAAACATAAAACAGACATCTGTGTTTATATGATCATGTATGTGCACATCTATGCATTTTTTGTGCATATATATGTGTGTGTATATAAACTGTCTTTTATATAAAATTGTAACTTGTATTCACTAAGGAATCCTTCAATCACTATCAGGAACTCCAAGTATTTTACTTTGAAAAGGCTAAGTATTCTAATCAGTTATATACAGTCATTCCACACAAGTGTTTTATTTTTAGTTGATTTGCAAATACTCTTTAAAATTTACTCATTTACATCTTCTGCTCTACACTACAGACAGCTATTTCAGAAAGAGGGAGCTAGTTTTCAAACCATGTTACGTATACATTCTCTAATTCATCTTCGTCAGAACAATATCATGGTCATCACTTTTTAGAGGTGGAAATGAGAGCTTAGGAAGGTTAAGTATTCACTCCAAGTGACTTTACTGTCAATGGGCAAAGACGGAATTTAAGTTCAAGTATATCTGAGTCCAAAGGCCAAGTTTATTCTTTTGACTAAAACAGAATTTCTTCTAAAACAAGAGTCAGCAAATTCTGTTCCTCTGACTGGGTCCAGCCCACTTCCTTGTTTTTTTATGGTCTACAAGCTGAAAATGGTTACTACATTTTAAATAGCTTAAAAAAGAGAAGAATATTCCGTGACACATACGGCATTCAAATTTCAGTGCCCATAAATAGTTAAATTATTGCAACTGCCACTCTCGTAGGTTTACGTATTTTCTCTGGTCTCTTCTGTGCTATAGCAGAGCAGAGTAGTTGTGATAGAGATCGGCAGGCCTACAAGGGCTGGTCCTTTATAGACAGTTTAATGACTCCTGCCCAAAATTTTCTCTAGTGATACAATTTAGCTAATCCTGTCTAGATGAAATACGAAACAAGGTTTTCAACAAATAAAACTTTTTTTAAAAGTCAGTTCCTGTATGTGAAATATTGAAAAATTTTCTGAACAGAATAACAAATTACCCATATAACCTATCAAGTATATGCTTACTATAAGAACCTCTTGATGTTCTCAGCTTTCAATTCATCCAAAAACGCCTTCTTCACATTACGCTGTGGGACAATGTTAGTAGGTTCATTAGAGGATCTTATAAACCGACCTGTAAAATATATACAAAGATAGGAATGAGACATGAGCTCACAAACAGGACCTATTTTCCCTTATTATATTTGTCATGCATGAAACACAAAGTATCAATGACCTCCAGCAGTAACTGAGATTCTCTTACATTTAATTTCTCTTGCTCTTCCACTGGGGGAAAAAGGAATCATGGAAACACTTTTCAAATACAGATCAGTCACAACATATTTTTAAATTCAATTTCAACAACAGGTATTGCTGTGATTCTAAAAAAACAAAAATATTTTCTAAGATGACTAAATTAAATATGTTTCAACTAATGGGGATAAACAAGATCTCTTAAAGGTTACGGCAAAAAGGAGATCTACCTATCTTCTCCTGAAAGCTTCTATCCCAAGTGACTGCTCAGCACTCTGGTGAGTCATAATGAGCATTTAGTAAGTGCTGATAATGAATTAATGATGAATCTATTTCAAGCACATAAATTATTGTTCTGTTTCAGAAACTAAAGCAAAATGTATTGAGATTCTGTGTTTCCAGTTGAAGCAGCTTGAGACTTTGAACTTCAGAAAGCTAAAAGAAAACTACTATCTACCGGATGGCTCTGCACCATGCCCAGCGCACACAGAGGCCAGAGAGAACAGGTAGCCAGATCATGGAGAGCGGTTGGTTAGCTCTGGTAGCTGGCTTTTAATCCGGGGGAAATGAGGCATATTTATAGGCTTCATTTAGAAAAATGACACAACCTGGGCATAAAATAGTTATCAAAATCACCCATCCAGCTTTCGTGGAACTTTCCAGTTATTAATCATACACATGCATACACACACACACACAAACACTTGCATACTGAAACAAAGGGGTGGCAGCAAATGGAAACACAGTTCTACCCCTACATAAAACAAAAGGACTTGGATTCGATAGGATCAGGGAAAGGCACGCTGAGAATGAAATGCTTTAACCCAGAGCTGAAAAATGAGCAAAATGAAGAGGTTGGAGGCTTGTGGGGAAGAGGAAAGCAGAGAATCCTAGGATAAAGTTAACAATTAATAAAGAACTTGTTCTGTGTCATCCACTGGGCAGTGAATTCCGGACAGGGATGAACTACTGGTCCTGTGGGCTAGCGTCCAATTAGACACATCCCCTCATCGAGAAGGAATAAAGTGAGCTGGGAGCTTTAAGTGCTGTTTCATTTACCATTCCGAATAAATTACAGAGATTTCCTCATCTTAAAAATTTGAAAACTGAGGCCAGGAGAGACTCAGTAAATTGTTCAGAGCCACAGAGAAGTAGCTGAGGCAAAATTAAAATCTAAGAGTCTGAGCTTTTCTGCGTTGTCCTTGGTTCTTTACGAAGTTGGGTTAAGCGTGCGAATCAGTGCACAGAGCAACGCAAAAGACCTACCGGTAAAGATCTGTTCGGGGCGCTGAAAAATCATAGCCCGTTTCGAAACGTTCCTCTAATTATCTGACTGCCAAGGACGAAAGAATGAGGAGAGAATAGCGCCTCCGTGCAACAATGCCCTATGTATAACCACTGCATACATGAAGCAGCCCAGGTATCCGACGACCTTAGACCCCAAACAGGTGAGAGTCCTTTCCGGCAAAGCTCCCTGGGCGGCCTGGTTCAACTCCCCCGCTCGTCCTAACGCGCACCAGTTTCTCAAAGAGCTCGAGGGGGTGGCACCGGCTGAATGAAGTCCAGTTTCAGGGTCTCTGCGTTCCACTCCTTACCCCGGGTAACCATAGCCTGTCCTGAACCTCACTGTGTCCCGTCTCCAGTGACCCCCCCGCCAACTAATCCGTGGGGGCCCGGTCCCCACTTCCCGCAAACCAAACCACGGTCCCCGGGCGAAACACGCTACAGGACCGCACTCGACAGCGGCCCCTGAGTCCCGGGAACCGCGGGCCCGCGGGGTAGGCGCCGGCGTGCGCGAGTCCAGCGCGCCCCTACCGAAGAGGAAGCCGACGATCAGGAGGCCGGCGGCCAGCACCAGCGCCCCGACGCACAGCCAGCGCGGGCGGCGCCAAGCGACAAAGGTCGAGTCGGCTTCGTGCAGGGGATTCCACATCTCGGCGCGCCCGGCGCCCCGCACCCCCCGCCCCGGGCCCTGCGCCTCTGCTGCGGCCCTTCTGCAGCGTGGCGGCGGGACCCAGGCGTCCTCCCACCCTCGCCGCGCTTATCCGCTACTGAGGGCTGGAAGGCGCTTCCTGCCCGGGACTCGAGTTTCTCCGCCCCAAAGTAGTTCTAGCTCACTCCGAACCAATCAGCTTCGGGGGTTCTCAAAAGTGCCAACAAGGGTCATTCAGCATCCTGAAGCTGTCCGAGGGTGACTTCTGTACTTTTCTGGGTGTCTGTGTACAGCAAATTAAAACCTTTCTTAAAAAAAAAAAAAAAAAAAAAAAGGCATAGCATGATCTCACTTTGAGTTTCTTGAAGTATTTTGTGTGTGTGCGTAGAAAAATGTCTGGGTAGGATTAGTACCGAAATGTTTAGAGTATTTACCTGCGGAGGGTGATATGGTGAAGGCTGGGAGAGGGGCGTAGAGGATTTTCTTGAACTTCTTACTTTATATGTATATATGTATATATATATAGATATATATCTATATATATATATCTATCTTAAAATAAGCAAGTTTCACTTAGTAATAAAAATTAACAGAAAAATATTGCATTTTGCTTAAATGTGACAAATGTGGTTTTTCTTCAAAAGTAAGAAGCTATTTTCTATTGAGTATTCTGCTTTTTTCTTTTAGTTTTGTAAGAATTTTTAAATATATATATGCCTGTAATTTTAAAATTTATTTCTTTGACTTAATAATGAAGATTTTCATATCAATATATAAATCATTTCCTTAATTGTTTTTAGTAGCTTTATATTTTTGAGGATAGATGTGAATGCAATTTTTATTCTAAGCATACCAAAAAATTTCTACTTGTAGCTGATTCATATAAGAATTTAATATATTGAGGGGCGCCTGGGTGGCTGAGTGGGTTAAGCCGCTGCCTTAGGCTCAGGTCATGATCTCAGGGTCCTGGGATCGAGTCCCGCATCGGGCTCTCTGCTCCGCAGGGAGCCTGCTTCCCTCTCTCTCTCTGCCTGCCTCTCTGTCTACTTGTGATCTCTCTCTGTCAAATAAATAAATAAAATCTAAAAAAAAAAAAATTAATATATTGAATTAAAGCTAAAAGCTAAAAACAAAACAAAACAAAACATTAAAGCTAAAAGCTGTTTTGAAAAGTAGCACCACAAATTTTGTCAGGAATAAACATTTAAAAAGGAGTGGCCCTTAAAGAACTTGAAATATGAGAAGGTGTTCTCCAGACAGACGAAGAGGACATATTCCACACACAGCAGAATAATCAGAGAACCTTAGTGATTTCAGTGTGATATGAAGCAAGGTGACTGTGATTTGCACAGAGCAAAATGAAAACTTAATGAGATTTGTTTGGAATATAAAAGTAAGAATTCAGCCAGAAGCTGATTGGGCATAAATATTGGCAAAGGTTGCAGTTGTTGTCGTTGTTGTTTATTTTAAGATTTATTTATTCCAGAGAGAGAGTGTGTGTGAGGCAGGGGGTGGGGAGACAGAGGGAGAGGAGAGAATTCTCAAGCTGACTCTGGCGGAGCACAGAGCCTAACAAGGGACTGGATCTCATGACCCATGAGATCATGATCTGAGTCAAAATAAAGAGTCAGACAAAACCAACTGAGCCACCCGGGCACCACTAAAGGTCACAGTTTTGAATGTCTGTAAATGGGAATTCGGAGAAAAATATATTAAAACCAAAACTGAAGGGAATTGAGTTAGCATGTGGCAGAAGAAAGATCTTCTTCAAAGCTCTTGGCAGAATATGGGGGATAAGATGGGGTGACTGGGTGGCTCAGTCTGTTAAACATCTGCCTTCCGCTCAGGTCATGACCTCAGGGGTCCTGGGATCCCACCCTGCGTTCCCTCATTGGTCTCCCGGCTCAGCAGGGAGTCTGCTTCTCCCTCTCCCTCTGCCCCTCCCTCCCCCTTGTTGTCTTTCTCTCCCTCAAATAAACAAATAAAATCTTAAAAAAAAAAATATGGGGAAGAGGAAACTGGAGATTCAATTAAAATGCAATTTTATTGGGAAATGAGAGGAACATGGAATGGAAGAATACTACATTGTTTATATCTAACTAGAAACTGAAAGCTAGAATCTCTGTTTTTGTTTTGTTTTGTTTTGTTTTGTTTTAAACAATTGAAATTTTTGTATACTGTAGGTGGAATGCAGAACGGTACAGCCACTATGAAAAACAGTATGGAGTTTCCTCAAAACTTTAAGAACTACCAGCAATTCCAGTTCTGGGTATTCATCCAGAAGAATCGAAAGCAGGATCTCATCTTATTAACACTGCCATGTTTATTGCAGCCCTATTATACACAACAACCAGGATGTGGAAACAACGTAAATGTCCACCAATCAATGAATAGGTTTAAAAAAATGTGGTATATACAGACAATGTGATATTGTTCATCCTTGAAAAAGAAAGAAATCCTGCAACAAGAAACAATATCAATGAACCTTGAGGCCTTTTTGCTAAGTAAAATAGCCAGTCACAAAAGGGTAAATACTGCTTGCTTCCACTTATACGCCTAAAAGAGTCAATCAAATTCAAAGGAGCCAAGAATAGAACAGTGGTTGCTAGGGAGTTGCTAATCAAGGGCTATAAAATTTTAGTTGTATAAGATGAAAAAGATCTAGATATATGGTGCACATCATTGTACCTATAGATAACATCGTGCTTTATAGATGACAATACTGTTTTGCGCATTTGGAAATCTGTTAAAAGAGGGCCAAGATATGAAGGCAACCCAAGTGTCTATTAAGAGATGATTGGATAAAGAAAAGGTGGTATAGATATACAATGGAATACTACTCAGCCATAAAAATAATGGAATCTGCCATTTGCCACAACTTGGGTGGATCTACGGGGGATATTGTTAAGTGAAATAAGTCAGAGAGAAACAAATACAGTATGATGACAGTCATATGGGGAATTTAAGAAACAAAGCAAATGAACAAAGAAAAAAAGAACCCCACTCCCCCCAACTCCAGACTCTTAACTATAGAGAACAAACTAGTGCTTACCAGAGGGGAGATAGGTAGGGAGCACGAGTGAAGTAGGTGAAGGAGAGTAAGAGATTAAGATTAACATCACTGGGTGACGTATAGAATTGTTGTATCGGATATTCCATACCTGAAGCTGATACAACACTGTATGTTAATTATACTGAAATTAAAAAAATAAAAAATAAAATAAAAACAAAAAGCAAAATAAATAAATAAATATATAATCTGTTAAAAGGATAGATCTCATATTAAATGTTTTCCCCACTATTTAAAAAGCAAACTAGATGGCAATTCTAAAAACTAAAGGATGCCAACAGGCTCATGTTATAACCCAAACAACAAATTCATAAAGATTTGGCTTCCAAAATGTTGAATCTTAGATTCATTGAGGATATTCACCTCATAAAAAAATAAACAACAACAACAAATATTATTGAAAAGACATAAACATCCCCACATACAACTAAGCCAAATACATCTCCTCAAAGTCATGGCTTTAAAATCATCCATCCATACTTGATTTTAAGTCTATCTCAATTACTCACATACACAATTATAGATCAATTGTTCTGTTGTTGGGTCCATTATCAAAGGAACGAGACTGAGACAAAGTTACGCAAAACCTTATTCTATGCCAAGCATTAGAAGTTAGGCTGACCGGCCAGGGAAATGAGGCTGAGACAAAGTGAAAGTTATGCAAAGCTTTATTCTATGCCAAGCATTAGAAGTCAGACTGACCGGCCAGGGCCACCTCCGAAGAGAGCGATGCCCCTTGGTCTTACAGGCTAGTTTTTATAGGGCACAAGCGCAGACATCTGCATATGTGGCTTTGGCTGATTGGATGTCTCCTACCTGTGTGTTTTAGTAACGGTTACCTGGAACCAATACTAGTAACTGTTGAGGCTTTATTAAACAACAAAATGGCCTTGTTTTAGGTGTGTGTTTTAGTAACAGTTACCTTGTTTTATGTGTTGTGTTTTGGTAACAGTTACCTGGACCCGAGAGCAGTAACTTTTCTAGACAACAAAATGTCTACCTAGGCAACATGGAGTCACTATGGCCAAGTAGGCCCAGGCAGGCCCTAGGGGGTTAACATGTTTTAACGTGGAATCGACCCCAACACTGTCTTCCCAAAATTACCGAGGTAGTAGTCAATTCTCTTTCTCTGTCCATCCAGCCCCAGCCTATCTCCCCTCCCTCTCTCTCTCCTCCCACCCCGCCCTTTCTCTGTCAGCAGAATGGCTGAAGCTTGGGATGCCGTTCTCTAGAGTTATCTAGGCCCATAACGGCATCCGTTCCAACCAAATAGGAAAAGCATGACAAAAGTGTAGGTTTCCATCAAGAGCACAAGTAACAGACTTACAGATTTGCTTGTTTGCTTATTTTAAATAACATAAGAACCAAAGAAAATTAAGTCTAGTGGTATAACCACTGGGTTGCAGAGTCTTATGAGAAGAAGTATTAGGTTAAATCCAGATCCAAGTATGTAATCTACATGGATTTTGAAATCCACATGACCATTTAGTGGGTTGATACAGGGACGACAATAGGGCATCACAGGCACAGATGTGGGTATCCCTGCTTAGTATCTCAGATAGCTACGCAAATCCTTGAAGACTGTGATGACACCAATGTTTCCTTTGAGAAAAGCTTATTTTTACCCCCAGAATATTTTTATTTAAACACAGAAATGTATGGGTAATTATATGAAATTTAGGCATATTTAGTATTTCAAAAATGTAATGTGTGATATTTGAGAGAATTTGGCCTATTCAATTAGACTTAATTTTAAATTTAAGTTGTATAATCAAGTAATTGAGTTCACATTCTTGGTTTTAAATTGAAATTACTCAGTGTATTTATATGCAGTTTTACTGGAATATGTAAAAGAAATTAAGATTCTCCATAATTATAAATTAAATTTATTAGACATAAAAATTACTTTTAAGTACTTAAAAAATTTTGTTAAATGATTGAAGTGTCTAAAAAGTAAAAGAATCCATTAAATGACTAAATGCTATTTAAAATGTTTAACAGTATTTAATCAGATGTGTAAAGTAAGACTAAAATGAAAAAAATGTCGCATAGTATTGTTAAAATTTATTAGGTTTATAAATAGAATGAGATACATACACTGAAAGTAAAGCCTCTGAGAAAGAACGAGGTTTTAAAAAATTCCTAACTTCAACCAAATACTGATTATAAAACCAAATACTGATAATAAAAATTCAACCAAATACTGATTATAAAAATCAAAATGAACCTCTGAATATTTTTTTTCTGTATAAAACCTGCCCTCAAGAACATTAAAAAAAAAAGTCACAGTGTCTAGCAAAGTTAATTACTAGTTCCCCAATTAACTTTTTTTTTTTTCTAGACTAGACGACACTCTCAAACATACTGGCAATCCTTAGTTTCCGTTGCCAGGTCCTCCTTAGCCTGTCCCTTAAATGTGGGAGTGTCTCTAAGGTCTGCCTTTGGCCCTGTGTTCTTTTCTTTCTATAGCATCCATTAGGGGCGCCTGGGTGGCTCAGTGGGTTAAAGCCTCTGCCTTCAGCTCAGGTCATGATCTCAGGGTCCTGAGATGGAGCCCCACATCCAACTCTCTGCTCAGCAAGGAGCCTGCTTCCTCCTCTCTCTCTGCCAGAGAGCCTGCTTCCTCTTCTCTCTCTCTGCCTGCCTCTCTGCCTACTCATGATCTCTCTCTGTCAAATAAATAAATAAAATCTTAAAAAAAAAAAAAAAGAAATATAGCATCTATTAGGTGATTTCAAACTCCAAGTGCTAAGCACTCTGGCAGAAACTGGCCTAGAGGTTTGCCAAACTTTGCCCTGTTTCCTAGGCACACAACTAGATTACAAGTTTTAGTATCCCTTAAAACTGGGTAGGCCACTTTCCTGTGTAATGGTTTTTGAAATACAGGAGAAAATAATGTCTTGCATGGCCAAGCCTGGCCCTTAAAAACCTCCTATACAATCGTCCACTCTCCCTCCTCACATCAATCATTTGGCTGAATGCACACGATCTTAAGAGAGGAATCAAGGCCTATGGAATGGTATTGCCTCAAGATGGAAAGAACATTCATTCCTAAATCATTTCTTTGAGGAGCGACCAGTAATCAAGAAAGTCTAACTGGACTTCAAAGAAGTGAAAAATAAACATCTATATTTTTTAACCCAACGCATTTCTTTGTGACAGTAGCTAGTGTCACTCAATATTACTGACGTTGATGGAATGTTCCATTTTTTCATGTTTATTGCCAGCTTAAACATCACAGCCTTGAGATACAGGAATTAAATATCTAATTGCTAAATTGAGATTTTTGCCTAGACGTCTATTTGGCCACTCAAACTTCACATGACCAAAGAGAAGTTGGTTTACTACCCAGGTGTGTTAGTCAAAGTTCAGCAAAGAAATTAAACCAATAGGATACACATGAATATATATAAGAGAAGATTTATTATAGGAACTGGCTCAGTTGGTTGTGGAGGCTGAGAAGCCCTTAATCTGCTATCTGCAAGCTAGAGACCCAGGAAAGCCAGTGGTATAATTCAGTCCAAGTCCAAAATCCTAAGAAGGGGTATTGGGTGTGGATGGAGAGCTCTGGGTTAAGTCCCTAAATCTGAAGACCCAAGATTCAGTTGCTCTGAAGTCAGAAAGCAGGAAAAGATGTATGTCCCCATTCAAGAAGAAAGAAAAGGAATTTGACTTTTTCAAATCTTTTTATTCAATTAGAGTCCCAATCACATTAGTGAGGGAAGATCATTTTTACTCAGTCTATTGAATTAAACACTAATCTCTTCCAGAGACACCCTCACAGACTAAGAAATAGTATTGATCAGCTATCTGGGTTTCCCCTTAGCACAGTCAGGTTGACATGAACTTAACCATAATACCTTGTCATGATACCACTCCCACCTCCTGGTAGACTTCTGTGTCTGCCCTGAGTAAATGCACCACTCTCCATTGCTGTTCAGGATGAAATATTAAGTCATTCTTTATTCACTTATGATATATTTATTTAGTGTCTTCTATGTGCCTATGCCAGGTGCAGCAGACACAATCATAGACAAAGTAGACCTGATTTCTGTTATCTCTTTTACTCATATACCCAACTATCGACAACCAGTGTCTCCTAAAAAATAAATATCATCATTTCAATCTTTTGTTTGAAAATCTTTGTTTTTACTTGCTTTCCCCCCTGCAAGATCAAGATTAAATTCTTCATCAAGATCTGCACATTTTTCCAAAACCTTACTCAAATCCATTCTTGTAATGGACATCAACCTTAAAATCTTTGTGCCTGTGGGCACAGTTAATTGAATGAAGAACACACCTGATTTGGCTTAGAGGAAAGTCTTTTTTGCTGAGGTGTTGAGTTGGAGTTTGAAGTGGCTTTGTGTTACATAGGCAGCCAGTCAGCTTCTGCCTACCACACAGAGAGAAGAGAAAGAAAGCAAGATTAACTAGAAAGTAGAAGGAAGCAAGTGTCCAGAGAAAAGCAGAGGTAGTATCAGAAATGCCCTAGTTCCTGAACTTTAAGATCTTGGTTCCAGTGTTTCTAGAGACCCAGTGTCATTCCTGCTCTTGGGTTCTGTGGAATATTCCTTTGTATTTATGATGAACCCTTGTTCCCTTACTCAGTCTCTTTTTTGTATAAAGTGGAATTGGTTTCTCTGCTTAAAATCCTGAGTAATTAAGCTCTCCAGTTTCATCACTCATTCAGCTCTAGTTCCCCATTCCCAGCTTGCATCACCTCCAGAGGCAGCCAGAAAGCAGAATTAAGGGGCTCAGCAGGTACCTTTACCTGGTTGCTCATTTGCTCCTGGGGGCCATTGTGGGGTGAGGGAGGCCTCCTTTTGTTCCCTCTTATGAAACCAAAACTATTAAAAGATAAACTGAGGCAGATTAAAATTTGAAGAGTTTACTTAAGAAAAATCAATTCAAGAGACAGAGGGGCAAGATAGTGGAGGAGTAGGAGGCCTAAACTTTGTCTGGTCTCAGGAATTCAGCTAGATAGCTATTAAAGCATTCTGAACACTTATAACTCAATAGGAGATCAAAGACAAGAATACCAGCAATTCTAGGAACAAAAGTGACCACTTTCTGGAAGGTAGGATGTGTGGAGAAGTGAATCCAAGGAGATATATGGGAAGATAGACTGTGGGGTAGGGTTGACTGCTGGTAAGTGGTAGAGCAGTTGAGCACAAAATCAAAACTGTTAGAAGTCTGCTCCACTGAGGGACGTTGCTCCAGAGTGAGTGGGGGGGTGGATTCCTTGTGGGGACAGTGTGGTCTCAGGACCTGCAGGGACACAAAAAGACCAGGGATGCCTGAGTGTGCAGAGCCCCCAAGTATCATACCTGGGAAGCTAGATGCAGAGACAGAGCCAAAGAGGGGGCTCTCAGCTTGAGGTTACCTTAAACAGTGAGCTAAGGCACAGTCAGACCATGGATCTTTGAGCAGGGACCCCACAGGTGGCAGATCTGGGGATACCTCCTTCTTCCTCTTCCAGGAAGAGTGACACAGGACTGCACTGCAGGAATCTGCTGGGTCTGGAGACATAAACAAGGGCCATGTGCCAGAGATAGAAACTCTCAGTCACAGGCTGGGTGAGCTTGCAGTGCAGCCAGAGACCTGGGAGATGGGAGGGATTGACTGCTTTTTTTCTGAGGGTGCGCTGAGGAGTGGGGCCTGAGCTTTTGGCTCCTCTGGGTCGGAGACTGGGAGGCCGCCATCTTCATTTTTTCCTCCAAAGCTGTACAGAAAGTGTTCAGGGAACAAAATCTACTGAGAAAAACCCAAGCAGATTGCTTAGCCTGGCTCCTGGCAAGGGTGGTGCAATTGCCTCTCAGGCAAAACCATTGGAGAATCACTGCAACAGAGTCCACCCCCAGAAGACTGGCAAGAACATCCAGCCAAGACCAAGTTCAACAATCAATGAGAACTGCAAAACTCCAGAGCTAGGGGAATGCTGCACATTGAATTCATGGCATTTTTCCTCATGATTCTTTAGTCTTTCAAAGCTAAATTTTTTTAATTCTATTTTTTTCTTATTCTGTTTTTTAAAATTTTCCTCTTTCCTATTTTAACCCTTTTAAACTATTTTATCTGATCAATACCTTTTAAAAAATATTTTAAAATCTTCATTGTTATAGTCATATTCTATCCTTCAGTGTATTTAACCTTATTTTTTGTATACATATAAGTTTTTCTTTCTTTAAAATTTAGGGATACAATTTCTTCTAACAAATGAAAATATACCCTAAATCTAGCATATGGCATTGTTCTAATCTCCAGCCTGACCACATTTTCTCCTTTTTTTCTTTTTTCAACCAACTGATTATCTTATCAATTTCTTTTATAGTATCTTTTTAAAATTTTCATCTTTACAGTCATACTCCATCCCTTTATCATATTTACCCTTATTTTTGTATGTATGTAAGTTTTTCTTTCTTTAAAATGTTGGGAGGCAGTTTCTTCTAACAGACCAAAATACACCCAGAATCAAGTGTGTGGCTTTGTTCTATTCACCAGTCTAACCGTATATATCTATATCTATATCTATATCTATATATTTTTTTCCTCCTTTCTTCTGCCCCCAGTCTTAGGTCTCTTCTGATTTACTTAGTGTATATTTTTCTGGGGTTGTTGCTACACTTTTAGTATTTTGTTCTCTCATTCATCCATTCTTCTCTGGATAAAATGACAAGGTGGAGAAACTCACCTCAAAAAAAAAAAAAAAAAAAAAAAAGAACAAGAGGCTGTACTGACAGCTAGGGACCTAATAAATACAGACATTAGTAAGATGTCAGAACTAGAGTTCATAATGATGATTATAAAGATACTAGCTGGGCTTGAAAAAAGCATAGGAGATACTAGAGAATTCCTTTCTAGAGAAATAAAAACCATTTCTGGAGAAATAAAAGAACTAAAAATCTAACCAAGTTGAAATTTTAAAAAGCTATTAATGAAGTACAATATAAAAATGGAGGCTCTTAATGCTTGGATAAATGAGACAGAAGAGAGAATTGGTAATATAGAAGAACAAATGATGGAGAATAAAGCATCTGAGAAAAAGAGAGATAGACAACTACTGGAAACAATCTTAGAATAATTGGGATACCAGAAGAAGAAGAAAGAGAGAGGGGGTCAGAAGGTGTATTAGAGCATATTATAACAGAGAATTTCCCTAACTGGGGGAAGGGAATAAGCGTCAAAATCCAGGAGGCACAGAGAACGCTCCTCAAAATCAACAAAAATAGATCAACACCCCATCATCTAATAATAAAATTTTTAAGTCTCAGTGACAAAGAGAATATCCTGAAAGCAACTTGGGACAAGAGGTCTGCAATGTACATTTGTAGAAATATTAGATAGGCAGCAGATCTATCCACAGAGACTTGGCAGGCCAGAAAGGACTGGCATGTTATATTCAGAACATTAAATGAGGAAAGTATGCAGTCAAGAATACTATAACCATCTAGGCTGTCATTGAAAATAGAAGGAAAGAGCAAAAGCTTCCTAGACAAACAAAAACTAAGAGAATTTGCTAACACCAAACAAGCCCTACAGGAAATATTGAAAGTGGTCTTCTAAGCAAAGAGAGAGCCTAAAAGTAGCAGATAAAAAAGGAACAGAAACTATATATAGTAATAGTCACCTTATAGGCAGTATAATGGTACTAAATTCATATCTTTCAGTAGTTACCCTGAATGTAAATTGGCTAAATGCCCCAATCAAAAGACACAGGGTATCAGAATGGTTAAAAACAAAAAAGAAAAAACAAAACCCAAAGAGATAAAACAAGACCCACTGATATGGTGTCTGTGAGAAACTCATTTTAGACTCAAAGACACATCGAGATTTAAAGTGGGGGGAGGGAAACTATTTACCATGCTAATGGACATCAAAAGAAAGCTGGGGTGGCAATCCCTATAGCAGATAAATTAGATTTTAAGCCAAAGACTATAATAAGAGATGAGGAAGGACACTGTATCATACTTAAAGAGTCTGTCCAACAAGAAGATCTAACAATTTTAAGTATCTATGACCCTAACACAGGAGCAGAGACATATATAAACCAATTAATAACAAAATCAGAGAAACACATTGACAATAATATAACAATAGTGGGGTACTCTAACACCCCCCCTCACTGAATTGGACAGATCATCTAAGCAAAATATTAACAAGGAAATAAAGGTTTTAAATTACACACTGGAACAGATGGACATCAGAGATACAAAACATTCCATCCCAAAGCAACAAATACACACTCTTCTCTAGCGCACTTGCAACATTTTCCAGAATAGATCATATCCTGGGTCACAAATCAGGTCCCAACTGGTACTGAAATATTGGGAGCATTCCCTGCACTTTTTCAGACCACAATGCTTTGAAACTAGAACTCAACCACAAGAGGAAAATTGGAAAGAATGTGAATATATGGAGACCTAAGGGTAACCTGCTAAAGAATGAATGGGTCAAGCAGGAAATTAAAGAAGAATTTAAAAAATCATGGAAACAAATGAAAATGAAAACAAAATTGTTCAAAATCTTTGGGAAACAGTAAAGGCAGTCCTGAGAGGAAAGTATATAGCAATACAAACCTTTCTCAAGAAACAATAAAGGTCTCAAGTACACAACCTAACCCTACACCTAAAGGAGCTGGAGAAAGAACAGCAAAGAAAGCCTAAACCCAGTGGGAGAAGAGGAATAATAAAGATCAGAGTGTAAATCCACAAAACTAGGAGCTGGTTCTTTGAAAGAATTAATAAGATTGATAGACTCCTGGCCAGACTTATCAGAAAGAAAGGACAAAGGACCCAAATTAATAAGATCATGAATGAAAGAAATGAATTAAAGAGAGCACAACAAACACCAAAGAAACACAAATAATTAGGAGCAATGATACACCAGCAAATTTGACAATCTGGAAGAAATAGATGCATTTCTAGAAATATATAAAGTACCACAACTGAATCAGGAAGAAATAGAAAACCTGAGCAGACCCATAACCAGTAAGGAGATTGAAACAGTCATCAAAAATCTCCCAACAAACAAAAGCCCTGGGCTAGACAGATTCCCAGGGGAATTCTCCCAAACATTTAAAGAAGAATTAATACCTATTCTTCTGAAACTACTCCAAAAAATAAAAATGGAAGGAAACTTCCAAATTCATTTTATAAGGCCAGCATTATCTTGATCCCCAAATCAGACAAAGACCCTATCAAAAATGAGAATTATATACCAATATCACTGATGAACATGGATGCAAAAATTCTCACCAAAATACTAGCCAATAAGATCCAACAGTACATTAAAAAGATTATTCACCACGACCAAGAGGAATTCATTCCTGGGCTGCACATTTCATTCAACATCTACAAATCAATCAATGCAATACAAACATTAATAAAAGAAAGAATAAGAAACATAGGATACTCTCAATAGATGCTGAAAAAGCATTTGACAAAGTACAGCATACTTCCTTGATCAAAACTCTTCACAGTGTAGGGACAGAGGGTATGTACCTCTATCTCATCAAAGCCATCTATGAAAAACCTGCAGCAAATATCATTTTCAATGGGGAAAAACTGAGAGCTTTTCCCCTCAGGTTAGGAACACAGCAGGGCTGTCCACTATCACCACTGCTATTTAACATAGTGCTAGAAGTCTTAGCCTCAGCAATCAGACAACAAAAAGAAATAAAAGGAATCTGAATTGGCAAAGAAGAAGTCAAACCCTCACTCTTTGCAGATGATATGATGCTTTTTGTGGAAAACCCAAAAGACTCCACTCCAAAATCGCTAGAACTCATACAGGAATTCAGTAGTGTTAAGATATAAAATCAATGCACAGAAATCAGTTGCATTTCCCTACACCAAAAGCAAGACAGAAGAAAGAGAAATTAAGGAATTGATCCCACTTACAATGGCACTCAAAACCATAAGATACCTAGGAATAAACCTAACCACAGAGGTAAAGAATCTGTACTCAGAAAACTATAAAGTACTCATGAAAGAAATTGAAGAAGACACAAAGAAATGGAAAACCATTCCATGCTCATGGATTGGAAGAACAAATATTGTGAAAATGTCTATGTTACCTAGAGCAACCTACACATTTACTGCAATCCCTATCAAAATACCACCAACTTTTTTCAAAGAAGTGGAACAAATATTCCTAAAATATATATGGAACCAGAAAAGACCCTGAATAGCCAGAGGAATGTTGAAAAAGAAAGCCAAAGTTGGTGGCATCACAATTCCAGACTTCAAACTCTATTACAAAGCTGTCACCATCAAGAGAGTATGGTACTGGCACAAAAACAGACACATAGATCAATGGAACAGAATAGAGGATCCAGAAATGGACCCTCAACTCTATGGTCAACTAATCTTTGACAAAGCAGGAAAAAAGTCTCTTCAACAAATGGTGTTGGGAAAATTGGACATCCACATTGAGAAGAATGAAAATGGACCATTTCCTTACACCACACACAAAAATAGACTCAAAGTGAATGAAAGACCCCAATGTGAGATCAGAATCCATTCAAATCCTTGAGGAGAACAGAGGCAGCAGCCTCTTCGACCTCAGCCGCAGCAACTTCTTCCTAGAAACATCACCAAAGGCAAGGGAAGCAAGGGCAAAAATGAACTATTGGGACTTCATCAAGATCAAAACTTTTTCAGAACAAAGAAAATAGTCAACAAAACCAAAAGACAACTGACAGAATGGGATGGGATATTTGCAAATGACATATCAGATAAAGGACAAGTTTCCCAAAATCTATAAAGAACTTATCAAACTCAACACTGAAAGAACAAAGAATCCAATCAAGAAATGAACAGACATTTCTGCAAAGACATCCAAATGGACAACAGACACATGAAAAAGTGCTCCACATGACTTGCTATCAGGGAAATACAAATCAAAACCACATTGAGATACCACCTCACACCAGCCGCAATGGCTAAAATTGACAAGTCAGGAAATGACAGGTGTTGGTGAGGATGCAGAGAAAGGGAACCCCCCCTACACCGTTGGTGAGAATGCAAGCTGGTGCAACTACTCTGGAAAATGGTATGGAGGTTTCTCAAAAAGTTGAAAATAGAGCTACTCTACGATCCAGCAATTATAGTACTAGCTATTTGCCCTAAAGATATAATAGTGATTCAAAGGGGCACATGTGCCCCAATGTTTATAGCAGCAATGTCCAAAATAGTGAAGCTGTAGAAAGAGCCTAGATTCCATCAACAAATGAATGGATAAAGAAGAGGTGATATATAATGATGGAATATTATGTAGCCATCAAAACCCCCAAATCTTGCCATTAGCAATGACCTAGATGAAACTAGAGGGCATTATGCTGAGTGAAATCAGTCAATCAGAGAAAGACAATTATCATATGGTCTCTCTAATATGAGGAATTTAAGAGGGAGGACAGGGAGTAATGGGGGGAAGGGAGGGAAAAATGAAACAAGATGGGATCGGGAAGGAGAAAAACTATAAGAGACTCATAATCTCAGGAAACAAACTGAGTGTTGCTGGAGGGGGAGGGAGGGATAGGGTGGCTGGGTGATGGACATTGGGGAGGGTATGTGCTATGCTGAGTGCTGTGAATTGTGTAAGACTGATGAGTCACAGATCTGTACCCCTGAAGAAAATAATATATTATCTGTTGCTAAAACAAAAAAAGAAAAATCCAGTTCAAATCAGGGAGCATCAGACTGGAAGTGGTTAAGAATATTCCACTGACAGAAGCATGATGAGTCTTTTCACAGGGAAAAGGCAGGACAAAGGTGAGGAAATTAGAGGAAATTACTGACTGATTCTAGCTTAAAGACCAGTTGGCTGATTGTGATTGGTTGTCCTTAGCACTTTTTAAGAAAATATTTTATTTATTGGAGAGAGAGAGAGAGCATGTGCACGAGTTGGGGTGGGAGAAGCAGGCTCCCCAGTGAGCAGGGAGCCCTCCACCAGGTACTCAGGACACATGGGATTTGATCCTTGGACTTCATCCAAGGACCCTGAGATCATGATCTGAGCAGACGGTAAATGCTTAAGAGATTAAGACACCCCTGTCCTGAGGATTTTGATTTCTTAATCTTGTGGCTTGGATTTGGGTTTGCTTCCAGAGGCTGTCATGGCATTAGAACCACATCAGCCTAACAGCCTCCTGGTTTCATTAACTTAACGATGTTCATTTATCAGTTTGGGATTTCGGATTCCTCCAAGTCCAGTGGGTATAAAGAAAGGATCTCTTAACAAAAATATGCTCTAGCGCAAGTCATTTATGGAGGTTTATAAAGACCTTTTGTTGTTGTTGGAGTAGGAATTTGTTAACCAACCATTTGAGGATTTAGAAAAAGTTGTGAGCTATTTCACACTTTTTATATTGGGGTTCTCGATGCCCTCTTACACTAGAATATTGTGTTATTTTCTTCAGGAATGTCTATTTTATGTTTGTGTACTTTTCTAATATGTACTATATCTTGGTTAAGAAACTCCTAATGATTGTCCACCTTTTCTTCAGCCAAGAGCTGAACTTAAATGTGTTTTTGAGCTCCAGGCCAATAATATGCAAATAAATTCCCTGTGTGGTATAAGGTTACTGGCTAGGACAGCCTTGTGAGAGGAAAAACCTCTTCACCCTTCAGGAGTGTAAGGAAAATATCCTGTTCCTCGGGATTGACTTCTCCACCTGTGATTCTGACATGATTATATGGTGATGTATATTGATGTATGCTTGACCATCCATTTCATAGTTTCTTGCCCTTTCCAGTGAGGAATTTGATCTGTTCTTCTATTCCAGCTCCTCCCATTAGGAGCTAAGTGCTAAGGAGAGTAGAGAATTATAGGAGAAGGGTGACAGACACCTGAGAGTGAGGGTTTCAAGGTGATATTTTCCAGAAAGCCTAAAAAATTATGTCAATCACTCAAAACACATTTGAATTAGAATTTCTTTCTCTATGTCTTTTGGTTCCAGTTTTTAAAAATTTTCTCCTTTAATTTTTTTTTTTTTTTAAGTACAAATTAGAGAGTAAAACTCTAGCTTTGTCCTAGCTGAACAAACAGGACAAGGAATGCTTCTAGATCTCAGACCTAAATTTGTAGAGGAACAGCTTCTTTCCAAAGAGGCAAGCTAGTCGGGGAGGATCCTCTTAGGAAAGCCCGGTAAAGAAAGTTGACATGAAGTGGAAACTGGCGGTTGTTTTGCAAAATAAAACTTTACCCTTTGGACAAGGACAAAGAGAGCTGTAACATAGTTTCAGATCCCAGAAGAAAAGGCATTTCTACCCTGGATTGCCAAGATACTCTTCTGTTGTTTAGCCTCTGCTTGGAATGCTCATTTCCATCTCTTGTACCTACTCTTCTTCCTGTTTCTTGGGAAAGCTGCCCTATTCCATCTATGTTTCTACCTGGATATTTTTAATTAATTTTGTTCTCACTAGCATGTATTACTCCTGTATTATTCAAATGGATTTTGCTGTTTAATGGAAAGAACGCTAAGTCAGGAATCAAGAACTGTGATTTTATATATTTAAAAGATTTAACCATGTGATCATAACTGTCATTTCTTATTTACTGTATGTCTGAGACTGTGATAAATGTTTACATGGACAGATGGAAATCAGTGAAATGTTAGGTGAGCAATGAACTAGAGGGTAGATATATATAATAAAATTTACTTTGGTTACATAATAAAACATAAATAGAATTATCTATAGTGTACAAGCAGTCATTACTGTGTTTTATGCTTAGGCATAAGTAGAAAGTATTTTAGACAGATGTTGCAATTTTTATAGCCAATCCAAGTAACTCAGTAGAAGTCTGCCTTTATTATTTTATTATTATTTTTTATCAAAGCTAGGAAGCTAGATGTCTTATTCCCACTAAAAAGCTGTACCCCCAGGGGCACATGTATGGGTCAGTCAGTTGAGCATCTGACTCTTGATTTCAGCTCAGCTCTTGATCTCAAGGCCATTAGTTCAAGCCCCATATTAGGCTCCACACTGAGCATGCAGTCCACAGAAGAAAAAAAAAAATGCCATACTCACAGCCTTGGCATTGTAAGACCAGAATTTTACTGTGATAGATATGAAATAGAAGGTTCAGGGCAATATATGCTATATAATACGGTAAAATGGGTTGGGGTAAAATGGGGTGGCTCAGTGGGTTAAGCTGCTGCCTTCGGCTCAGGTCGTGATCCCAGTGTCCTAGGATTGAGTCCCCCATTGGGCTCTCTGCTCAACAGGGAGCCTGCTTCCCTCTCTCTCTCTGCCTGCCTCTCTGTCTAGTTGTGGTCTCTCTCTGTCAAATAAATAAATAAAACCTTAAAAAGAATACGGTGAAATGGGAAACGGGGAGAAAGGGAAATATAACTTTTACTAGGATGTGAATCCAAGATTCTTAAAAGGGAAAAGTAACTTTCTCATTTTTGTTTTTTTTTTTTAATTTCCCCTTGGGGAATTCATAAATATTTCTTTCCCCTCCCCATTTTCACTTCTGACTTTTCATAAAGATAGAGTAAGTTATTGACAGAAAGACCTTTTTTTGGAAGTTGTCATTCCAGGTGAATTCCATTATTCAATTAAAACTCTGTACACAGGAAGGGTGCCCGGGGGGCTCAGTCAACTGTGCATTCAACTCTTGGTTTCAGCTCAGGTCATGATCTCAGGGTCATGAAATAAGCATTGAGTTTTGTTTTGGACTCAGCATCTGCACTCAGTGGGGAGTCTGCTTGAAGAATCTCTCCCTCTGCCCCTCCCTCTACTCATGCTTGTGCTCTCTCTCAAATAAATAAATAAATAAATAAGTCTTAAAATAAAAAAACCTGCACACAGGAAAATAATTTGGACTAGTAAGCAAGTGGCATAGATGTTTGTGCTACCTCAATAAGTATTGTCCTATTTCAATAGGTAGGACATCTTTATTAGTATTTTTTATCTTCATTATAATTACTATCATCATTATTATTACAGCTTATTATAGGTGTGTACATTCTGGGTAGTGGATTTTGTCAGCAAGAGTAAGATGAAGTTATCACAGCCCAAAGTATGGAGAAGTTCTAAAACTCAGGACTTTGCAACACAAAGATTTTTGAAAAGACTAAGAATTCCTTTCCTCTAAATAAAATAATAAAAGTTATGCCCTTTGTCACACCACCAATTTAACTCTCATTATGGGCTATATATTACCAATGATGAATGTCAGAGTTCTGTCAGAACCAGCCACTGTGTAGCTACCCTTGAGGCACACATGGCGCTCAATATGGATTGTTTACCCTAGGGCTCTGGTCAGGTATAAATATTTAATCCCAGTTTAGTAATCCCTTAACTTATACTGGCTGTGAGAATCATCTTTATTCTAGTTTGGTTGAATTCTTTATTGCTTCATCTAAATTTTGCCAATTCCTTTCTAAATGTCTTCACATTCTGCTCTTGTACCATATCCTTCTGCATTCAGATATTTCTTGGTAATGACATTAATCATATATATGTATAGCCATAATTTTCAGCCTTCACTGTGCAATGTACCCTTATTTTTCCACTTTTTCCCTCCCAATGTGTGCTGACTACTGATCTGCTTGCATCATTAAAAATGTAGTTGTCTTCCCAGGAAGAGTCTATTCATGGAGATCCCAAATGAAAAATTTCCTTTCATTGGACAGAAATGGGGATGAAGACCTGGCACTTCATATATAACAACATTTATTATCTTTGTTTGAATGAAACAGTTTAGAATTATTATTGGTTAACCACTTTATGTGCCATAACATTTTAGGGATGCATGCTAATTTAACACATCTTCCCTATATCCTTGCTTATCTCTTATTCTGTTGCACTTTATAAATCTTTTATAAGCCATCTCAGATCTTTTGGTGAATTAAGTCTAGAAATGAGTTATTTGTCTGCTCTAGCCAAATGTATATGTGCCTGTTATATGTTAAATATTTCCCCCCAAAATTTACACATTGAAATCCTAACTCCTAGTACCTGAGAATATGATCTTATTTGGAGACTGGACCTTTACAGAGGAAATCGAGCTAAAATGGGGCCGGTAGAATATGCCCCAAAGCACTATGCAACATGAACAGTGTCTTAAGCAAAAGGAAAATGTGGACATAGACATTCAGAGAGGGAGAATGCCTTGTGAAAACAAAGCAAAGATTAGGGTGATGCTTCTCCGTGCCAAGCAACACCAGTGATTGTCAGCAAACAATGGAAGTTAGAGTAGGGGCATGAAACAGATCTTTTTCCCACTGCCTTTGGAAGAAACCAATCCTACCAACACTTTGGTCTTGGACTTCTAGCCTCCAAAACCGTGAGATAATAAATTCCTCTTGTTTAAGCCACTCATCTGTGGAATTTGGTAGTAGCAGTCCTTGGGGAATGAAGGCAGTACCTCTATAAAACAATCATCTTATCAACTGCAGTTTTTTTTTCCTTGGGTATTTTTTTCTACACTGGAGTATGTGTTCATCAGGGCAAGTAACCTATCCTGTCACAGACTTTATACTCTGTGGCAGTTTTGTAAGGGATAGAAAATGTAAGACGTGATTTCTGCCTTAAGATCCAAAATTTATTCATCAAATATTTATTAAGTGCTTGATGTAACTATGTAACTAATAGTCAGCTCAAAAGTCATACAATGCTGAATGCAAGAGATGCTGATCCCTACTTTCATGGGGCAAATTGTCTTGAAGATGGTGGTGGGGTGGAGCATTAAGAATATACACAAAGGCAGCTCCTGGGGTAGCTCAGTCAGTTGAGGTTGAACATCTGACTCTTGATTTTGGCTCAAGTCATGATCTCAGGGTCCTGGGATCAAGCCCCACATCAGGTTCCACGCTGAGTTCAGAGTCTTCTTGAAGACTCTCTCTCTCCCCACTGCACTTCCCCTGCTCTTTCTCTCTCCCTCTCAAATAAATAAATGAATCTTTAAAACAAAAAGATAAAACACAAAGAAAATACAGAGAGAGAGAGAGAGAGAGAGAGAGAGAGAGAACAGTTGCAAATCGTTTGAAGGAAAAGAAGGCAAGCCATGTTTTTATAACAGCAATTTCAGTGCATACAAATATGTGATAATTGTCAAGCAGGAAAGCAACAGCTGTGTGTAGAGAACAGCGAACAGTGATCACCCTTGGCCGTGGGATGGTCTGGGAAGGCCTCCAAGGAAAGGCATGTGAGCTCCGCTTACAAAGAGCAGTTGATTTTGACAGACGGTGGGGAGAGAGCCCATTTATAGATGTCAAGATGAGAATGAGCGAGAACCTCTGGGTCATTAGCAGTCCATCTGTCTGGAGCATAGAGAAGTAGAATAAGTAGAATGACATGGCACTGGTAGCTATTATTATTTTTTTAAGGCTTACTAAGTGCCAGGGACTGGAAAAAAGACTTACATTATCTTAGGTAGCCTATAGTTGTCCCGCTTTACAGATGAGTTTACTGAAGTTTGCTCAACCATTGCTCTGAACTCATGTTACTATACCGTGCTACTCCCCACCTGGACTTTTTCACCCAGACTTATTAACTCTGATTGGGATTAAGGTCTTTAACTCTACAGCATGAAAAAGACTGACTTCCAAAACACAGAATCTGAAGATAGATGGCAGGTAGATTTTAGAACATTTCATATTCTTAAAAAGTCTGTAAATTTTGCTTTAGAGTAAACAGAAGAGAAACAGAAATTCTGTGAAGTAGTAACATGAGCTGAAGACATTGAGGCAGGAAGAAATTTCAGGAAGTAGGATCTCTTAGCACTTACTAAAGGGAAGATCCAGATCGGAAATATAGGTGTGTTATTAGGATGGCTTAGTGTACACAAGAAGCATTTGAGGTTCCTGCTAATCGTTCCTATTTCCAGGCACCACATCCCAGGAGGTTGCTAATGTGAGGAGGCTTAAAACAATATTTTGTTCTTTCCTGGCCAAAGGATTAGGGAGGCAGCATGAACCAAACTTCCTTTTTCACAGCAGGCACAGGGCCTGCAGGGACCAGAATTCATTCATCTTTTTATTCCCTTTCCCCCTAGGACCTGAGATCTTGTTCATTATAAGCATGTGGATGAATTGAACTATCAGAGTGAAAGACTCTCGTCAAAGAAGAATTATTATGGTTGTGTGAATTGAAAACGAGAACAAATTCAAGAAAACACAATTTGTAAGCCTGGGAGTGAGAACACATGGGGTACAGGGGTGTGACATGTGACCAGCAAAAAAAGATTAAAATGAAATCTCTGGCCAATTATATTTGAGTGATCTGCTGCTTTAGGGTGTGTGATTAAGTTCCTAGCAGCTCTGATGTTTTGGGTACTTTTCCTCTGCAGACTCTGAAAGCACTTCGAAGAGACTGTGTCACTGTTAGGAGACAATATAAAACACGAATTGATTGGAGTTTCCCATTCTAGAAACATGCAGGCATCGTTCTTTCTGCTGAACACCACAGAGAAGAAACAGAGAATAGCCCATCTCTCTTTTTCTTTCTTTCTTTCTTTCTTTCTTTCTTTCTTTCTTTCTTTCTTTCTTTCTCTCTCTCTCTCTCTCTCTCTCTCTCTTTCTTTCTTTCTTTCAGATTTTATTTATTTATTTGACAAAGAGAGACACAGTGAGAGAAGGAACACAAGCAAGGGGAGTGCGATAGGGACAGGGAGAAACAGGCTTCCCCCTGAGCAGGGAGCCCGATACAGGGCTCAATCTCAGGACCCTGAAATCATGACCCAAGGTGAAGGCAGATGCTTAACCGACTGAGCCACCCCAGCACCCTGAGAAAAGCTATTTCAATCTAAATAGCAGGAACATATGTAGGAAAGCACAGACTGGTCTTCTGAGTTGGAAATTGGCTAGAACTCAGGGATATGAATACCCATCTTCCTCTCAGACATGCTGGGTGCCAATAGATAGGAATGAAACCTATGAAAATGGCAGGATCAAATAATGCTAGCCTTTATTTAAGAAGTCCTTATTTATGGGGCGCCTGGGTGGCTCAGTCGGTTAAGTGTCGGACTCTTGGTTTGGGCTCAGGTCGTGATCTCAGCGTCATGAATGGTATGGAGTCTGAGATTTTCATTCTCCTTCTGCCCCTTCACTTCTTGTGGACACTCATGCTCTCTCTAAAATAAATAAATATGTAAGTAAAATCTTTTTTAAAAAAGTTCTCTTTAGTGACCTGATTATTGTTGGCATTCTAATAAATATCTTTTGAAAGAAGAATAGCAATAACAAACTTAGGGAATACACACACTTAAATGTTTGCTGGTTTGTCTCCCTGACTTCTGTCACTGGACCTAGATTTAGAGAGGTCCTTTCTCCTAGGCGACACTTTCATTTTTTCCTCTGTCCTCCTTAAAAATCCAAGTCAGCAATTAGACTCTCCTTCTTCCTTAAGTCACATTTTTTTCCCCAGCTCAACCAGATCATTCTCATAGGCATCCCCTAATATCTTTTGAAAAATACCTCGCTTCTTTAAAATAACCTCCAACTATCACCTGATTTCTCTGCTTCCCTATATATCAAATTTCCTTGAAAGAGATTTCTTGTATTCATTCTCGTGTCCCCTTTCTCTCTTCCTGTTCTCACTTGACTCTACTCCTAAAGCAACTCTTCTCAAGATTACCCATGACTTTTGTAGTTGCTAAATGCAATGATGTAAAATCTCAGTCTTTCCTAACTCACCTCTCAGCAGCAGTGATGCCGTGAATGCATCTCCCCTAGAAATATTTTCTTCACTTGACTTTTGGAAGCGACTCTCTCACTTCTCCTACTCCCCTTCGCTGCTTCTTGCAGCTCCCTTCACTGATTCTTACCGTCTTTCCACTGGAGTTCACTGGGGTTCTGGCCTTACCTCCCTTCTCTTTTCTCTCAACACTATCTCCCAAGGCCATATCACCCAATATTACAGTTTTAAATATTATCTGTATTTTGATGATGCCCAAATGTTCTTTCCTGAGTTTGGAATTCTATTAAACTGCTACTGAACATCGTCCCTTCTGCAGTTAATGGACACCTTAAATTTAATACATCCTGGAGCTTGATATCCAGCTCCTCCAAACCGGATCTTCCTGGGCATTCAATGTCAACTTCCTCTTCCAATGGCTTAAGCAACCCGGAGTCAACCTCTGGTGGACTTTTCTTTTTTTCTCATACATATTTGCTCCATCAATCAGTTCTGTTAATTGTACCTTCAAAGGGTATAAACAATCTGGTGACTCCTCTCCCACTGCTAACTCTTCTCCAAGAGGCCATCATCTGTTTCCTAGACAAATATGATACTCTACTTTTGGTCTTTCTGATTCAGCATGTGCCCCCCTCCTGTGGCCTGTTCGGAACATGGCAGCTGGATCGGATTGAGTAATGTCACCCCGTACCCTAAACTCTACAATGGTTTTTCACCATCCTCCTTACAGTGGCTAACAGGCCTTTTATTATCTGCCCCCCCCCCTTTTTTTGTTTAGATCTATTTCTTCTACTCTTCTTAGGCTTCATTCATTAGTCACAACGTCCTCCTTGGTGTTCTTCGTGCTCCACACGTTACCAAAACAGAATTTTTACTCTTACAGTTCCCCCTTCCTAGAGCTCTCTTCCTTAAATACCTACATGTCTCCCTCCATGCCTCCTTCATTAAAACATCAGTTTTTTCCAGGAGGCTTTCCCTGACTACCATCTTGAAAATTATCCCTCCCAGCACTATCTATCCTGCCTCTACTCGATTTTTTTTTAATAATACTTATAGCTATCTGACTACCATGTTTTACTTATTTAATTATTGACTGTCCTGCCCTCTAGAATGTAAGTATAATGAGGGTCTGGATTTCATTCACTGTTTTGTCTCCAGCATGATGAAGAATTTCTGACACATGGTAGTCACTCAGTAAGTAACAGTGGAATGCTTTAAAGTCAGACATCTCTGGGTTCTGTCCCCCAGCTTCTCCACCCATCAGATATAGAAGTAAAAATAGTGTGAAGATTAGAAGCATCCTTGTGGTATTGACTAGAAATAGTAGCCTAATCTTCTCTACGAGAACCCAGTTGATAAAAATTGAAGAAATATAGTGTGACAGTCATAGTCATTGAATGAACTTTAATAAAAGTACATTGAAATGTTAGAGGCTTTGTGTTATATTGGAAAGAATGAATTGGGACCTTTTGCTTTCTAAGTCAGATGGACTCCCAAACGCTTTTTAAAATTAAATTAAGAAGGTCTCATTTTCTCTGAAGCCTTCCTGATTTCCCAGCCACTCCTTCCTCAGAATATTTTACACATATCTTCACTTTAGCTCTTATCACATCATAGTATAGTTCCCTGTAATGACTTTATTTCCCAGCTAGGTAGTGAGGTTCTTAAAGAGATGATAGATATCTATATTTGTATCCCCAGTCACTAGAACTGTTTTTTGTCACATAGTAGGGTCTCATAAACCTTGGTTGAATAGATTAGGTAATTTAGACTCGGATGGCACAAGATGGGAAATAATTCACTGTTATTACAAATAAGAGAATTACTCTAAAACAAAGCCTTGTTTGTAGACATATTAATGAGGAAGGGAACCATGAAAGACTATCTTCAAGAATTAAAACATATCTTCCAAATTTTGGATTTAATTACCATAGAAAATGTTAATAAAAGCGCGAAGGGGCTTTATTTTCATTATCCTATATTTTGTATTACCCTGATTCAGTCACCAGATGTCAGTAGGAGACTGTGGTCCAAGTCGCTCTTTCTGTAAACAAGAAGGAAACCAAGATTTGACATTGAGACATGGAACAAATCTATTTCCTTGTACAAACTCTTCTGAATGGTAAGCCTAGTAGCCTTAGCATTTTATTTTTGGCCTGATTTTGATGTAGTCTGGTGCAGAAGAAAGGACCCCGGACTGGGAATTAGAAATCTTGGATTTTAGCTCCAATTCTGACATTTTTAAGTTCTTGGACCCGCTGGTAAGTTTCTTTATCTTTCTGGACTCCAAAAGGTTTCCTCATTGGAAAGTAAGGGCAGCAAAAGAAGATGACTCCCATAAATCTTCCAGGTCTAACTTTTGATGACTCTATTCCCTCCTCTTGCTAATTCCTTAAGAGAGCGGCAAAGAACTATTCACCTCTAGTGGTGACTGGGAAAGTCGGCTCACATGAGAATTCTGGGTACCCTTATTGCTCACTCAATTTTAATTCTAAATGCAGAACCCCCTGGATTGTGACCTTCTGTACAGCTGGAAAACCTTTATATTTTTTCCCACTTTCATACAATCAATCTCCAACTGTTGGCTAACATGTGTAAAATCCTTTTTCCATCTGGAGAATGATCCATTTTATTGTAAAAACATTACAGATAATTCATTTAATATGTCATGTAAATGTAATACTTTTAGCAAGTGTCATGTTTGGGGTTTCACTTTCACGGGGGAATGAATTATTTATTTTAGGTATTTCTGAATATTCTCCCTCTTTGTTACCAGCTCTCTGCACTGCCCACCCATCCACCTACCTAAAACACATACGGCCTCATCTTTTATTCATGAAGTTCCACAGAAGCCTGCAATCATCAACCACTTCTAGAAGACTCAGACACTGTTGTCGTATGAATGTCTCATTCATCTCTTTCGTGCATATTTATGCATCAGTTAGATACTTATATTGCATATAGCTCATCTCATGGGAGGGTTCTCACATTCTCAAACCATGCCTTTTTAATTCTTTCCCTCAGAGTTAAGCCCCAGAGTAGGTATATTTGAGAATAGCCTGAATTAGATGGAGCCCTTAACACTTAGAGCCACCATTCTCGTACCCGAATTGTATAGGCCAAGTTCACATATGGTTTTATAGAATATATTCCATCCTGGAACATATATTGATTATTTAGTAAGCATTGCACACTGCTGGTGTTCTGGAATCTAGACCACAAATACACGGTGTGGCGTGGAGAAAAGCGTGGAGAGGCACTGACCCAGCATAGTGGTGACAGCTACAACGGGATCTCCTGTCCTGTGCAGTGGGGCTCAAGAAAGGTGAGCCTAGCCTGTCTGGGGGAACCACAGAGCGCTTCACAAAGGATTTACAGACTTACCCTTGAGCTGACTTTCAGAGAAAGTCAGGTTTGGATGGGAGTTCGGGAGACTATTCCAGGCAGAGGGGGCAGCAGAGGCAAAGAAACAGAGACACAAGATTGTGTATTAAACTGGCGATCTGCTTGCCCACGGTCTGTGTTGGCTGGCTAGCAAGTGAGGGGGTGAGCTGCTGAGGGAAGAGACTGAATTCATAGTACCCACTGTTTTCTCTTTGAAATTTAGAATATGTTCTCTTGCCTCTCCTTTCCTCTTTACGTATTTTGGTATCATTCAAACGTCAGTTCTGGAGCTTCACGGGGAACTATTTTTCACGATCTTTGTTAGTTTACAGAAAATCTACATTGTGTATCGTCTGTGACACATTGTTACTCTTGAATACATATATGGGCTCTTCTCCTGGCTAGACAGTGAGTTCCCCCAGGTCATGTTTGTACTTTATAGTCACTTCAAATTACTATTATATGGAGTTTAGAAGGAAAGAAAGAAGAAAAGAATGGGGGTCGGGGGAGAAAGCAGGAAGGAAGGAAAAAGTAAGGAGGTGCAGGATGGATGTTGGTAGTGGGAAGTGGAATTAATATTTTTCAAGAGTATATTAGATTCTGGAAAGTAAATAGAAATCATTAGTAATATAGCTGAACAATCGGTTTTAGAATATTTGTCATTGTCCAGGACTCAACCAAGCAGGTGAAACAGGAGGAGGCCCCAGGGTAGATATCCATATCTACTAGCCATCGACAAGCATACTGACTATGTTTTGAGAGGAAGAAATTGGGGGAAGAAACAGCTTGATGGAGAGCTCTGCTCCGAAATACTGGGCAGAGAATGAAACTCAGCGTGCACGGATTATATAAAATAATATCACGTTATAAGATTAGATACTAAGAGAGATCCCTATAAGGGCAAGAGTGCAGGTCCTTTCATTGCTCTGCCTTATTATTTTTAAGTCAAACTGCTTTTTGGTTCAAGGCAAACCTTGGGGAGCTTCTCCAACGGTAACCGCCAGAGGTATAGAAGCTGCCTAGGGAGAGGGGGAGGGCAGGCTGACCTCAGGCAGAAACGGGTGTGGGTGCTGGTTCCACCCCATAGGAGCTCTGTGACCTTGAACAAGGTGTTCCTACTTCTCCCACAGGCTTTAGTTTCCTTGCCAGTGAAATGCAGATAATAACATTTCCTTCTCGGCGGGATCTGGCGTTGATTGAACACATAGTAAGTGCCTGGTAAATAATAGTTATTACTGACGAGCGTGGAACCGTGAAAATACAAAAGACTGGACTCTGGGTTAGAGAATATAAAGTATGGTTCCAGCTTCATTATTCACTTGCTGTGTGATCTCAGTCACATATATTTCGCTCCTCACCTCTACAGTGGAGACCTCTACGTATTGTGCCTCACTATCCTGTGAGATAGTGCATGTAAATCACTGTACAGTTTAAGGAATCATTTTTATTACAACCCTCATTTTAAAAATACAGTGTTGCAGGCCTCCAAGATTGAGCACCTGTGCCTTGTTCTGCCTGACAGCCTAGGACTGATCTACTTGCAAAATTTTAGTGCTCTGGTTGCTAAAAACAGCATCACGTGGGCACTGTGCAAAGTACAGTACCCATTTCATGGGTTGATGAAAGCACACATGCCAAAGTTGAGAGTCTAAATGGAAACCGGATTGTCCTGTCTGGTGTCCTACCACTACTTTACATTGTGAAAGAAAATCCCCAGAATTTAGCGATCCGGGGTTTGGTTGTCATGATTACTATCAATTTTCAGGTCACATCTGCAGGTTGTTTAGCTAATTCTTCTACCCGCTCTTCTTAGAAAGTGATATGATTTAGAGACACTACTGTTCTCTCTGGCTTTCGTGTCTGCAATTCAGCAAGATGCACTAGCAACATTTTCCTTTATTAAGGCCAAATCTCACTTGCAAATATCAGGTTTCTTATGAATCTTTTCCTTAAATCGTACTTTAAAATTCTGGAGCTCAGTTGCCTCAGCTGTTAAGAATGGTCATTGAGGGGCGCCTGGGTGGCTCAATGGGTTAAGCCTTTGCCTTCAGCTCAGGTCATGGTCTCAGGGTCCTGGGATCGAGCCCCGCATTCGCATTCGGCTCTCTGCTCAGCAGGGAGCTTGCTTCCCGCCCCCCCACACCTGCCTCTCTGCTTACTTGTGATCTCTGTGTCAAATAAATAAGTAAATATTAAAAAAGGAAAAAAAAGAATGGTCATTGATTTGGGGGCCTCTGTGTTTTCTTGAAGCCCTAGAGATTTGCACAAGCTCCCATGGCATTAGTGGGAGACTGTTAAATCTTCTTGTTTATATGTCTTCTCGGATAGATCATATTATCCAGAAAATAGAGTCATTAAAAGAAATGTGGTTTATTTTGCAACAGTGGCAGAAAATATGAAGAAAATATACTGCAATATATATCACTTTTTTTATGTATACTATTATATTTTGTTTTATCTGTAATAATTCATTAAGTTATTATAAATGTAAATATTTTATAAAGTAATTGCACATTAATCATTTTATTGTATCTTATCCACACGCATTTGAAGAACATGGGGTAGATAAAACTCTGTTATTCATTTCATGTTCCTAATGATCATAGACAGAGTTTGTGATCTTGTTTCATGCCATCGAGTTGGCAAAAGGAGTATTTAAATGCAGGTCTACTAACATAACATAATGAAGAAAAATGAAAAATAAATAAAAAATAAAAAGTAGAACTTATAGAAATGAAAAAACCAAACCAAAACAAAACAAAAATGCAGGTCTTCTGACTCCAAACTTACTCCCATCCACCAAAACTGTGGTTTAAATCAAAATATTGGGGCACCTGGGTGACTCAGTCAATTAAGCATCTGCCCTCAGCTCAGGTCATGATCCCAGAGTCCTGGGATCTAGGCTGGCATATGGCTCCCTGCTCAGTGGGAGCTTCTCTCTCCCTCTGCCCCTCCCCCTCACCAGCACACGCTGTCTCTCGCTCATGCTCTCTCTCTCACAAATAAATAAATAAAATCTTTTAAAAAGTAAATCAAAGTATTAGTTGCCCAAAGAAAGTAAACTTGAAGAAATAAGTTAATCAGTTTTAAGTGATCTCTTTGCTTAGAAGTAGAGATAATACTTTTCATTCTCCTCGAAGCACTGCTTGCATGGGGAAACTGGACACTTCCTGGGTTTCCTTAATGGGAATTTCATCATTTAATTTGAAGTATCATTAATTCTTAAGACATTAGGCACAGTCATGTTAATATATAATTTTGTAAGCCTAGTTTAGAGTTAGACATAACGTAATTGTGTTTAAATTCTCTGCTAATGCCTCTATCCATTAGAGCTGATAAATGAGGTGTCCTTCTCTATACGTAATATGCATGGACTCCCTCAAGTTAGCAACATGCCACTGAACTTGGCTTCCTTGTTTTGGAAATCTCTTAGTTCTTTCATAATACTGCAACATTATAACTCCAGAGGAAAATGTAATTTTGGTCATTTTGTGTTTTTATGAAGAAATAATGGTCAGTTATTGAATGTTGATTCCATTTATGTTGAGTTGCTTTTGAAATACCATATAGTGATTTTTAAATTACATGCCACATCCTTTTAAAAATACTTGGAGAGGGGATCACATATGCAGATTAATAAAATATAAGTACATATGAAAAATTAATCATAGTTGAAGAATGATGCATGATGCTTGGGGAAAAAAAGAAGAAAAGTTTTCCCCAAATTTAGGCATTATTTATTCTTTGCTATCATATAATTCTAGACCAAAAGGATCCCTGGGGTTTATATTATTGAATAGCTTTTGTAATGGCTGAGGAAACTACAGACATAAGTGTTTTGTCAAAAATCGCACAGTTAATTGGTAGCAACACCAAAAACAGAACACAAGCTATTTTTCAACCATGTGCCAGAATCCCCTCTAACATCAGACTTCCTTAATAATGTATTATTTAATAATTAAATAGCATCTAGCAGTTTTCTCATCCCATGTGCATTGCAGATAACTATCATAAATATTGTAAGCCCCTTCTAGAACTTTCTCTTTCCTCATTCCAAAAGAGAGGGGAAAACCTCATCACGCTCTAGTCGGATTGTTGGCTAACACAACTCTGAGCCCTTCTCTCCACTCCCAATCACTCCCAGCCTCCATAGTCCATGCTTCTCTAATCCGATGGACAAGACCATCTTTGTAAAGGCTTATAATTTCTCAGAACAAAATCTTCAATGACTCATTTTAAAAAATATTAAATCTAAACTTCTTTAATAAGGTTGTATAAAATCTAACCCAATCCACTAGTGTTATGATGGAGAGGGGAGGTACATATGAGACAATTTTTAAATTATAAGCTGAAGAGTAGTAAAGGCTGTTTGGAAGTGCAAATGGGGAGGTCCAGTCCTAATATTGAAATAAGGCATAATTTATGACAAGGGGAATCAGAAGCAATGGAAGCAAGATGCAGTCTTTTCCTCAGAGAAGAAGCTTGAGCTAACAAAACACTTCTTTATTTATTTCAAAATTTAATTTATTTTTATTTTGGGGGGAAGAGAGAGTGTGCAAGTGGGGTGAGGGCAGAGGGAGAAGGAGAGAGAGAATCTTAAGCAGGCTCCATGCCCAGCACAGAGCCTGATGCAGGTCTCCATCTCAGGACCCTGAGATCATGACCTAAGCCGGAATCAAGAGTCAGATGCATAACCAGATGAACCACCCATGTCCCCCTATAATACTCTTTTCAAGGAAAAAGGCATAGGTAAATTTTCCTAAGGGCTCTTCTCCACGTGGGGAGGATTGGGCCACCTGGCATTTCCTGGGGCCTGGGACACAGCTGCTGCAGTCAGAAGAGGTTGCCCCAAGTAAAAAGCATGCTTTACCTTCTTCCTTAATCTCCAGCCTTTCCCTAAACAAGGGTCACTGAATCTTGATCAGCAACAACTTGGGCTATTTGAAATTCTTTTGATCTGCATACTTTGTTGTGCATCATTCATCAGAAGGTACCAAGATCAGTTTTTACCCTGAGACCAAACATACTCTCTATAGGTACATGTTGGAGTCATTCTTTAAACAAGTCAGAAAAGGAGGGTGGTGTCTGAGGTTATGAACAAAGGCCATGTGTGACAGGTGTTGGAATGCACACATCACCGCCTTCCCAGCTAAACTGAAGAAGACCTCTGCTCCAAGGATACTTTAAAGAATATGCAAAACAACCAATTGTGCTGTAAGAGGAACATATTAAGACTTCTGCTAATCACATTTTGATCTAAAATTAAAATAATTAAAATATAATTTAGGTTTATTAATATGTAATTAATATAATGCATATATCTTAATATTATTTATATATGTTAATGTATACTTCGAGTATATGAACAATGAATATATATACATATATTCAGTGTTCACATATATGTGTATATTAATTATTTGTATATACACATATATTCATTATTCATATATACACATATTCATTATTCATATAATCACATATATTCATTATTCATATGTATTCATTGTTCATATATTGGAAGTACGTTATCCAAACTTCACTGATCAGTTGAAGCATCAGAAAAAATTGGAGACTACTGGGGGTCCTGGGTAGCTCAGTGGGTTAAAGCCTCAGCCTTTGGCCCAGGGTCCTGGGATGGAGCCCTGCACTGGGCATTCTGCTCAGCGAGGAGCCTGCTTCTTCCCCTCTCTCTCTCTGCCTGCCTCTCCCCTACTTGAGATCTCTGTCTGTCAAATAAATAAATAAAGTCTTAAAAAAAATTGGAGACTACTGCTGTAGACCTCTTTCTCATTTGCTTATGAACCCTGTGAACCTACTCATGTCAGAATTTTGGAATGACGCAAATTGATTAGAGATGAATTTGTTAGCCTCCTGGAGTAGCTAGGAGATGTGGTTGTGAAGACAACGTGGGTTTGCTTAAACACTTTGTTTTTCTCCTAGAATATAAGCATTCACTAGACGACCACACACACACACACACACACACACTCACACATGAGGACCCCTGAGGCTGAGAGAGGTTTATTAAATTGTTTAAGATAACAGACTTCATTGTAAGCAAAGTAAATGCTTCGGGTCTATCCTGCATCTTGCTATGAGAATTTACTGCACTTGTTCCCTTGTTTATGTTATTCTTATGACACGATAGCCTTTTTTCTGTCCTTCCCTATATCCAGATTCTTCCTATCCTACAAGACCCAGCATCTCTTACATGAAGCCATTATGGATGACTCCAGTGCCTCTTTGTCTCTTTTCTAAACTCCTGGTGTGAGCTTTGTTTATGAGGGTCTACTCTATGTCAGATAAAGGTATTTAGTATGATCTCATGCAACACTGTGAGTTTTAATAGGTGTAACCTGTGAAGATGTTAAATAGCAAGTAGAATGTCACAAACTCAAGTGATGAACCTTAAAATAGAGGCTTATCCGGGGTTATATGGGGAGGCCCAATCCAGTCACATGAGCCCTTAAGTAGAGGAGGAAGACAGTGAAGTGCATCAGAGATGTAGAAGAACTTGTTGCAGGAAAGATGTTAAGCAGGAGAGAGGCTTGACTCACTATTTTTCCTTTGTGGAGGGAAGGTGGGCCACAAACGTCTGGAAGCTGGGAGTGGCCCTCAGCTGATAGTAAAGAAATGAAGACCCCAGTGCTGCAATAGTAGAAACCAAATTCTATCAAAATTCTGTATGAGCAAGGAAATGGATTCTCCCTTGGAGCCTCCAAAAAGGGACACAGCTCTGCTGACATTTTGCCCACCTTGTGGGATCCCGAGCAAATGAAACTGGCCAACCCCACTTGGACTTTCGGCCTACAGAATGGTAAGCTAATAAATCTGTGTTGTTTTCTGTTGGTAAATTTGTAGTAACTTGTTACAAAAGCTATAGAAAATTAGGACAGCTGTTACCTATAATTTTCAAATAAAATTTTGAACCATAGAATAGTTAAGCTCATACAACTTGTATGTGTCAGAACGGACTCTTTCAAATATACTCTATTTCCTCCTGAATGTGCATGTTCCATGATCTCTTTTCCTTAAAGTGGAGAACAATACCTTAAATATTTTGTCTATCTTCTCCATGTTCTCTGGTATAGCCTTGAACACACAGGCATTCCAGGGGGCTAGACATTTGCTGTGCTTTCCTTCAGTGAAGGACTCAATGCCCTGATATCTGAGAGTGCTATCAGTTGTAACCTTCAACCTCCAGCCCCGTCAAAGACCATCCCAGCTACATAGCTACCTTGCCCAAACACACATTCTTCCCAGAGTAACCCACATAAAATGACTAATCTGTATCAAGTAAAGACCTAGCTATGTTGATTGAAGTTGGGAGACCACTGAAAGATATTTGTAGCTACAGAGCTTCCCAAGGGGTCAGCCAAGGCTGTTGAATTTCCCTTGCAGGTCCATTTCTCCCTACTCCATCTTGTTCCATTTCTTTCCTTCCACAGGCATAGAGGTGTGGATCCCAGGGACACTTCTCAACTTCTCAATTAAGCCAACGAACCTGCTTCTCAGAATCTGCTTCCCAGGAGCCCAAGCTGTGACAACCTGCCAATACCTCTGGTTGGTTACCATATCCAAACATTTGGATGAAGTTTATTTTTTCTCTTCGTGTGGGTAAATTGTTAGCTTCGAGTCACAAATCTCCCAAGTGTTTGAAGAGACTATTTAAATAGTGCATGTCATTTCCACCTCTCATTTTATGAATTTGAGGGCTGCAGATGGCCAGTTTTATAAATAATCTTCACTTTGATTAGTGTTTTTTAATGGTGTAGGTCCATAGAGTGTACTACAATGAAGTAGGATGTATTCTTACATGATAGATCTATCAAGCACCACAGGGATAGAGGTATACCAGCATGCTCAAACAAAATCCACACATTTTATGATTAACTGAGAGGGTGCCATAGAAAGTAGATGAATACCCTCTATATTTCCCTCCTTCCTTCTTCATTCTTGCTGCCATGTTCCTGGCCTGCGAGTTAGCTAACTTACTTGGGAGTGCTAGGTCTAAGGGATGTTCTTCTGCAGGTGCCTTGGCTTCTTCTTATTCTTGTTAAAATCACAGAAGCCATCTTCCTGGTACCTGTGATGAGCTCTCTCCCTGGCCTTTGTGGTGCTTGTTCTGTGATCTCTGTACCTCCTGCCTGCTTTCCAGGAATTCAGCAGGCCTCTGGGTAGCCTTTTGCTATTTCCAGTTAGCTTACACACTCTCAAAACTTGTAGTCCAAAAGCAAAACCTTCTAAGCGTCGCAGCTTGAGGTAAACAACTCCTTTTATTCCATTGCTGTAATCTCCTTTCCTTTCTTCCTCCATCATTTTTGTTGTGAATGAAAAGTCTCCTTCAATTCCCCTTGGAACATCTCACTAACTCGTCAAGAGCCTCTCTTTCCTCAAGCACAACTTTATAGATATTCATAGAAATATCTTATTTCTATAGATATTTCTGTGGCTATTTCTAATTTTCTGCCAGAGAATTATAGTTCAGCATTGGGTTTTTATAACATTCAGTTTCTCTTGGCATCATGTTATCTACTCTTACCACTGTTTTATGCCACAGAAAGTAGAAGTACTCAGCAGAGTAATATTTTTAACTCTTAGAACTCCAAACTGACATCAGAATAGGCTTAGAGTGAATGAGGAACTTTAATTTTATACATGACTTCCACTCAGTGGTAAACACTCGTCCCTTTGGATAATCAGGAGGTCTTCTCAGACCTGAGGTCAAAGTCCACATTTAAATCCCCAGCATTCAGCTTCCTACAATGCATGCAGACATCCTTGCCCTTTGAACACAGTACATCCCATAATAGTTGTTTTGCAGTGAATGCACATTTCCGGGAGAAATGAGGTTGCCTGCTCCCCTCTAATGCTCTGTGCTATACTTCTACAGCAGGTAGGTTTTCATGGGCAAAGTTGTCGCCTTTGTGTTTCCAGTGTCCAAATACAGGCAAGACTATAAGTCATCAGGATAGTATCCTAAAAGTACCTCTCTTTCTTCCTGTGGCAGAATATCCCACAAGACTAAGTTTTACCTATTATTTCATTTTATTTTTGGCAAGTCCATTTTGCAAAAGATACATCTCAACAATAGCCAAGCACAAGCAAACAAACCTGGATTTATATTCTTAATCCCACTTCACCCCTCAGTACCATCATCATTTTGGCCAGATGTCCACTGTGATTGAATGTCTGCTCATGTTCTGTTGTTGTTGTTTGGTTATCTACAATTTTGAGATTCTTCCGATTATCTTTTGCTCATCTCTTCTCCTCACCTGTATGAAGTCTATGTTCCACTCTTGCTCTTATCTGGTCTGTGCCCATCTCTTAATGACATCCTTCTTCTATTTCAAAATGCCACAGATTAATTTGATTAGCTGCCTCGTTGCTTCTATCATATTCTCCCCCACCTCCATTCTTTATGCTCTAGCTTCCTTTGCACAGATTAATTGGCTGCAACAGGCACTCATTACTGAGTACAGGTGCTGCTTAAGCTGGAGTCCTGGAGACACCAATATGATGCTCACAAGAGTCTTCAAAGCCAATGAGCAGAAGCTGGGCTTCATCTCTTCATGGAGCAGTGAGAAGAACAGCTTTCTCCCACTTTTAGTATGGCTTTATTCCATATGAATATAAAAAACCTATGTGTATCTCAACAATTTACAAATTTATAGTGAAACAGCTCTTTTATTTTTTACTTACACTGCCTACTTTTTCTACCACTTCTTAGCAAAAATGTGAGTCCATAGGGCCTTGAAAAGGAGACCAACCTAGGAGCAAAACAAACCTCAGTGTAGATAGCTAACACATAAAGTGTTTTTCAAGGGGGCAAATTTGGGATGATAGTGAGCAACACCCATTGGCTTCAGTCTCCCCTTTGTGCTAAGTCACAGTCTAGCCCCACATCCGGGGGAAACCACATGAAATTCATGGACTGAAATGTGGAGGTAGAGCAGGGAGAAGATCTGGATGGGAAGTGGTCTTGGAGGAAGTCATAGGGTTCTGATGAGGAAACCTAATAGATGGGCAGTAAGCAGGGAGTAGAATGGAATTACCCTCAAGAGGCTGCCAAGTACGTATCAATTACCAGTGCTGAGAAACTGTGTGGGTGACAGAGCAAGGCTTGTCATTTGTCTTACAGACAGCACTCTCAGAAATGAGGGCACACATCCTTCCCAGAAGGAGGTCTGGGTGGTTCACATCTGTGTCCATCATCCCTGTACTAACAATATCCTACAGGAGAGGCAATCAAGGTAGAGATTATAGCATTGACTCTGGCACTGGATTTAGAAACCTGGCTCTACTACTGACTGTGCAAGTTACTTAATTTTTCTCTGTCTCTCTCCCTTGTCTGGAAAACAGAGATGATAAAATCTATCTTATAGGCTATTGTGATAATAAATGAATGTTTATAATCATACACAACACTTAATCTATTCAATAAATGTTAGTTATTTCACACTATACAATTTTGAGAACCAAAACATTTCCAATAATCTGTCGTATTTTCAAGTCACTTAAGAATACCCAACCCAGGGGCGCTTGGGGTAGCTCTGTGGGTTAAACCTCTGCCTTAGGTTCGGGTCATGATCCCAGAGTTCTGGGATCAAGCCCCACATCGGGCTCTCTGCTCACAGGGAGCCTGCTCCCCCCCATCCCCCACCCCTGCCTGCCTCTCTGCCTACTTATGATCTCTCTCTCTCTCTGTCAAATAAACCAATAAAATCTTAAAACAAACAAACAAACAAAAACCAACCAAACAAAAAAGAATGTCCATCCCCAGGCACCTGGGTGGCCAGTCAGTTAAGCATCTGCCTTAGTCTCAGGTCGTGATCTCCAGGTGCTGGGATCAAGTCCTGTGTTGGGCTCCCTGTTCAGCGGGGAGTCTGCTTCTCCCTCTGCTGCTCACCCTGCTTGTGCTCTCTCTCTCTCTAATAATTGAATAAAATACTAAAAAAAAATACCCATCCTGAGGATTGAGTGGTACAGACTTCTGTTTTTGGGGATGAAATGTACAGCCTAAGGAATATAGTCAATGGTATTGCAATAGCATTTTAAGGTGACAGATGGTAGCTACTCTTGTGGTTGGTATAATGTAACGTATATAATTGTCAAATCACTATGATGTATACCTGAAACCAATGTAACATTGTGTGTCAACTATTCTTCAATGGAAAAAAGAATAGTCATCCCAATTTTCATTTAGAAAATGGGGATTTCACAGTTTCTCTGTATGTTTATTTTAGACTTTTCTCCTTGAAGTAGCCCACTTACTTTCTCTACAATCAGTGGGAAGCCCAAGATCGCTTCCCTGGACAAAAATTTAAAAGCCATGTTACCCCATAGATACCCTTCAGCATGACCTATAAAATGTGAAAGCCCCACACTAAGGTAATGCTTTGCATAGTTTCTTATACTTCCAAAAGACTTCCTCATTCCTTATCTTCAACATTTCCTGTCTATGTCATTAACTCAGGGATGAAAGAGGCTATTCAGCCTTTCTCTTGAAATCCAGTCCCTTGTTACTCAGCCACTGATTTTCTTCAATGTGTGTCCCTCAGATGCCCACAAAAAACACTAGACCACTTCCCTGTTTTTCAGGAGACTCCAAATGTAGGCATGCCCTAACAAACTCACAGTTGTAAATCAATTTTTTAGGAGCTAGGATGAAACATTAAGATCACAGTTTGGACTTTGTTTCAAAAAAGTAACTCTTTTTATTTATTTCATATGTCCAGAGAAATTTCCTTGAGGTTCAGCTCTTAAGATATTCTGTAGAGATAAGATCAATTAAGCAATTTTAATAAACTAGAATCAGAGAAACATTGGAAGGAGCCTAAAGAGACATACTGACTAAATATTGTAGGACATTCTATAGATGAGATCCGAAGACAGGAAATGGACAGTGGGTAAAATCTCAGGAAATCTGAGTAAAGCATGGGCTTTAGTTTATAACATAATATTGATAATAACTAATAAGTTGTAACAAATGTACCACATGAATATAAAATGTTTAGTCATAAGGGAAACTGGATGTGGGTATACAGGAACTCTGTACCACCTTCACAACTTTTCTGTAAATCTAAAACCATTCTAAAATAGAAAGTTTAATAAAAAATAAGTGGAGGTTCCCCCAAACATTTGTTGACAAGAGCATTCTCATATCTGTGCTTTTGTTCTTACTAGTTCTCACAACCCTGCTTCCCATGCTCCCTGTTTATGGTAGAAGAGTATGTTTCCTTTCTTGTTGACTTTGTCCTTGGCCCTATGACTTGCCTTGGCAAGGGGATGTAATTGAGCAGAATGTGGGTGCACAATGTGGCTCAGTGCCTCTAGCTCTACCCTCTACCATGAAAACAGTATATCCCAGGGAGTGGGTCCTGCTTTCACGAATGAGAAAACAGGTAAAGCTGAATGGAGCTGAGCCCTCACGTAATCTGAGTAAGACAAATGTTTGCTGTTGTAAACCACAAAGAAAATGGGAATATTTGCTGCTACAACAGTAGTAAATTAATACTCTTGTTGATACCTTTCAAACTCGATTCAGTTCTTGTACTATCTCTTTCATGAAGCCTTCCCTAGGTATCTGCATGACTCATTTATACCTTCCAGATTGAGCAAATAAAAATAGAGAACTTACTGCATTTTAAAAATCTGTAGAGCTTAATTTGATTATAAATTCTTTAAAGCAGGTCCTAATCTTATTCAAACACTCAGCAAAATATGTTGTGCTCTATTGTTCCTGGCACTTTATTAAGCTTTGTAAATACAATGGTGTATGAAAACAAATGAGCCCTACATTCCTCAAGGTTTTAAGCTACGGGAGAGGACAGATTAAATAAATAATATAATAATCCATGTAAAACTATAGTTCTAACCAATGCTGTTTAAAGATGCCAGCGCATGGTCCTCCGAGGATCTATGGGACATTTGACAGGATCTTAGCTTTAAGGCAAGGAAAGGTTTCCCTGAAAGAGTGATTTAAGAGGTAAAAAGGTTGGGAAGACTAATGGAGCCTCTGAATAACCCATGGATAGAAGTAGCCAGTATGGTTGGAGAAGATACAGTGAAGTTTCTATGAGATAAGATTGGAGAGGTAGATGGGAGACAGACATGGCATCGTTAACACTAACACTAAACTCGGTGTCACACATATAGTACGTGCTCAACAAACAATGATGACAATACATGGCTTGACTCAGGTTAGCTAAACTTTCTAACAAACATACTGGATGCCTGTGGTCAGGTAACAGAAGTGCAAAAGTGAACTAGGCAGAAGCCCTCACCCTCAGGGAGCTTAGGTACTAGAGGCTATAACCATCCACCAGCCATAGTTGAATACTCCATGACCAAAGCACACCACTCCAAAATGAAACGAAACACGACACACACACACACACACACACACACACACCCCTTTGTGGGAAAAAAGAAAAAAAAGGAGAATTACTTTATTGACTCACGGAATGCAAACACAGGCTAAGCGGTGAAGCTGCGGGGAGGAGGCTATAGCTGGTCTTCCCAAAGACCTGGCGCCCTGGAGCTAAAGACCCCAATGCTGCCAGAATTCTTTCTGTGTCCTGTATCTGTTCTTTCATTTTCGACTAGCTTTCTTCACATAAGGATGTATTACTGTCTTCAGTTTGTGAGCTCTACATTTCCTGACATCAGAGAGACAATACTGAAACCCTTTCTTACTGAGTCTGGCCCAGAGACCCAACCTTGGAGCAGTCAGTCATTCAGGATTCGGGCCACAAAATCAAGTCAAGGCCATTAAACCACAAGAAAGGAAGGATTCCTGAAACACACAGCAACACAGATGAAAAGATTATGGTAGGTGAAATAAGCTAGACACACACACACGCACACACACATACACACATACACACATACACACAGAAACTATATATTATGTGATTTCCTTTATATGAAATTTTGAAAAAGACAAAACTATAGTGAGAAAAAGAAGACAAATTGATTGCCAGAGATCAAAGGAAGAGATTGAATGTAAAGGAGTATGAGAGAACTCTTTGGGGGAATGGAATTGTTTTATATTATTATTTTGGTAGTGGTTACATAATTTTATAGATTTGTTAAAATCCTTTGAACTGTACTGTTAAAATTGGTACATTTTGCTGTATATAAATTATTTCCGAATAAAGCTTTTTAAAAAGCAGTACAACCATGCCGTTAAGTGACAAGCTGTTCTAAGAGAAGATGCTGGACAGATTATACAAAGCGTCCACCACAGGTAGAGTTTGGTAAGCGGTATGCCAATGAGAAAACAGAGAGCCATGGGGGGGCAGGGGGAGGCACTGAGAGATGGGAGTGATTTACATGCAAGTGAAGCGGTGTCAAATGTGTGTTTTATCTGTGATTGAGAACAAACGTCGAAAGGAGCTATTCCCATGAAGATTCCTAGGTATTTGTGAAATGTAACAAAACAGGCATTTCAAAGAATGTAACTAGTTAAGAAAGAAATGTGTACGTGGGACATGTTTGAGAAAGGGAAATGGGCTGAGAGAGACAGAGGGGAAGAATGAACCGAATGAGAGACTTTCTATCCTACGACTGAGCATTCTTAGACAAAAAGGAATGAAGAATCCTGTTTCTTTCTATAAATGGAGACCAGAAAATGGGAAGGTAGAGTTATCATTTTCATAATTTATGGTTATTTTTTAGAGAAAAGGAAAGTTATTTCCTTCTGACTCTGACTCACCATACCTCTTCAACTTTATAACAATCAGTGACTGTAGGTTTTTATCTCATTTGCTTAAGTTTGAGCCTACTTAAAGATCAGCCAGAGAGTGGCAGAGACTTTCTCCTTAAATTGCAAATATGCTAGCAATGAACTGAGAACTGTTTGTTTATGGCTAACACTTGTTTTTGTTCCATGTTCCAGGAGTGCCTTTCTTGCTGGGGGATTTGCAGGAGACACTCAAGATCAGCCAGAGTGTGGTACAGACATTGCACAGCCAGGAACTGAATTCTGTAGCCAGGCTGAAATGTCTGAATTTTGTTCCTCTTGCACTGCCTGTGGTAGCAAATTTATATTGATGATTGTGTTTTCTCGTTCTTTTAAACTTTGCTGCGCTTTAGTAAAGTTGTGTGCTGTGATTTAGTGAGCTCCGGTACAGGAATCAAAAACCTGGCTTCTCATGACGTTAGTAGTGCTAATTCTTCATTCGATAGGTATTTATGGAGCCCTTACTATGTGCTAGGTGCTGCTCACATGGATCTTATGCACTAACAACCAGGTAGCCAAGTAATGATGGGAGGTAAGAGCTACGTTTGGGCAGGTAAAGGCAACTCCAAGAGCTAATGTTACCAGTGGCTAACAAGGTTAGAAGGAAGGTATAGAGACATCCTCTTCAAGTCAAAATCAAGAGATGAAAAGGAGCATGCCAGGGGGAAAGGGATAGATTTCCCTCAAGATGAGGGAAATCATGGGGGTCTTAAGAATTCATAAGATGTTTCTTGATTAAGGGGTGTATGTAAGAGAGTAAAATAGGTAACTGGGAGAGACCATCTGGAGTTAAATTCTGAGAAAACTTACGATTCAATTTAAGATTATATTTCATGCTAAGGGTAGCTAGTCATTTGTCATTAGTACATTGTACATTGGAGGTTGTATTGGACAGACATTATTTGTTTACTCAGTATTTATTTCCTTGGGAAACCAGTCCCCCACTATGCAGCAGTGGTGTTAACTCTGTCAACTTAACCCAGCTATAGGCATTACACATGTGACAATCAGAATGCTTCATCTCTTTGGTTGTAGTGATTGGTTCAGGGTGAAGAACTTGACCCAAGCATGGTCACTCAGAGATTTACTGTGAAATTTGATATGTCATGTCAGAGAAAAGGAGTTACCCATCTTTTTTTTTTTCCTTTGATCATAGGTTTTTAATTTTTATTTATTTTTTTTATATAATTTTTTATTTTTTTATAAACATATATTTTTATCCCCAGGGGTACAGGTCTGTGAATCACCAGGTTTACACACTTCACAGCACTCACCAAAGCACATACCCTCCCCAATGTCCATAATCCCACCCCCTTCTTCCAAACCCCCTCCCCCCAGCAACCCTCAGTTTGTTTTGTGAGATTAAGAGTCACTTATGGTTTGTTCTCCCTCCCAATCCCATCTTGTTTCATTGATTCTTCTCCTACCCACTTAAGCCCCCATGTTGCATCACCACTTCCTCATATCAGGGAGATCATATGATAGTTGTCTTTCTCCGCTTGACTTATTTCGCTAAGCATGATACGCTCTAGTTCCATCCATGTTGTCGCAAATGGCAAGATTTCATTTCTTTTGATGGCTGCATAGTATTCCATTGTGTATATATACCACATCTTCTTGATCCATTCATCTGTTGATGGACATCTAGGTTCTTTCCATAGTTTGGCTATTGTGGACATTGCTGCTATAAACATTCGGGTACACGTGCCCCTTTGGATCACTACGTTTGTATCTTTAGGGTAAATACCCAATAGTGCAATTGCTGGGTCATAGGGCAGTTCTATTTTCAACATTTTGAGGAACCTCCATGCTGTTTTCCAGAGAGGTTGCACCAGCCTGCATTCCCACCAACAGTGTAGGAGGGTTCCCCTTTCTCCGCATCCTCGCCAGCATCTGTCATTTCCTGACTTGTTGATTTTAGCCATTCTGCCTGGTGTGAGGTGATATCGCATTGTGGTTTTGATTTGTATTTCCCTGATGCCGAGTGATATGGAGCACTTTTTCATGTGTCTGTTGGCCATCTGGATGTCTTCTTTGCAGAAATGTCTGTTCATGTCCTCTGCCCATTTCTTGATTGGATTATTTGTTCTTTGGGTGTTGAGTTTGCTAAGTTCTTTATAGATTCTGGACACTAGTCCTTTATCTGATATGTCGTTTGCAAATATCTGGTGTAAGAAAATGGTCCAATTTCATTTTTCTGCATGTAGGAGTTACCCATCTTTTGATGGGAAGCTATAACAGACTAATGGCTATTGAAATGGCAATACATCTTATTATGCAATAGAGAGTGAACATGAAGCCAAAATACAAAAAAAAAAAAAAAAAAAAAAAAAAAACACTGAAAAGGGAAGGAGAATTCTATCTTCCTAAGTCCCTGGATCCACCCATGCCTGATGCAGCTATCATCCTTACACTTTCTAGTTATATGAACCAATTGTTTTCCTTTTCCTCTTAAAGTAGCTTGAACTGCATTTGTTAAAATTAAAATATTCTTTTTTAACACAGAGGGGATTCTGACTGCCCATGGGGCTATTAATGAAAATCAACCTTTAATATATATAAGAATGAATTGTAAACTCTAAAGAGTACCTGGGTTATTATGATACTTTTAACATAAGTCCACTTGGCCATGGAGACAAAAAAATTTTAAATAATTATTCACATCACATAGTGGTAAGTTATTCTTTTCATTAAGTAAGCTACCATAATAGATCTTTGCCTCTGCTTTGATTTAGAATTGTAACTGGTTTCAATTGCCTCTGTGTGGGGCTTAGTTCTGAACACTGTTCTTTGTTTTTATTAATGTCTGAAACCAGCAAGTATTATATTTATTCAAATGCTTATGGGCAAGTATACTTAATTGCTTAGAAAAAAGTTTTGTTTCTACCCAGTGCTATTTTGATAGAGAGATTGGGGCATTATTTTTCTTTAATAAGATTGAGATAACAAAGTCGGTTTCCACAACACTATTTCCTCAGAGATACTTATTTGTTAGAGAATTAAGGAATTCCCTGCTATTGCCATGTGTATGCTATATCTAGTTGCTATCTTACCTCCTCTCCCCAATATTTCAAGCTTTCCCTGCCAGTGCATCAGGACAAACAAACAAACAAACAAAAAAACCCAACCACAACATTTATTTTGGTCCTCAAATGGCTTATCATTAGTTTTGTCATATTCTGGGATGCTCATAGTATCTTCTTCAGATTCAAAGACAAATGTGCCAGCATTTCCAGTCATTCTGATGATGTAGTTAGGAAACAGGCTGATAAACTCTGTCTGGATCATTCACAATGCCAGATGTTCTTGGCAATATTTCTTATGTGAAAATCTATCTGATATATTCTAGAAATGGAAATTACCCTCACTTTTCCAGTGTCTGATGTATTTTTCTCAAGTATTTCTTCAGTAAGCCACCTGGATAAAATGAGTGTAGGAGTGATAACAACATTGGCTTTTCACTCAAAAGTTTGGAATCTTCCCTTCATACAAAAGTATTGTTTTCCTCATTCTTCCTTGTTAGGAATCCACCACTGTAGTGGAGGAGGTTGAACATCTCTTTTAAGAGCTTATTCCATACATTCTGAGAAGCTAAAATAGAAATGATAATTTACAAAACATAGAATGACTTGCACGACAGACTATACTAAATTACGGCATCAGCATACACTGCAGAAGCCCAAACTGCTTTAACATTGCCCCATTTAGACCCATGTGTTTTAAGATAAGACCACAGATGAATTGATTAATCCTAAGTCTGAACTCATATTTTTCAAAGAGAAGACCATGACTGTCTTACTGATTTGTCTTGTTTATAAATTCTGACCAACTCAGGCCTAGACCATGCTTATTAACTTCTACTCTAAAATCACTATGTCTATCAATTATCCCCCAACCCCAATTCTAGACGTACCTTTCCCTAAGTTTTCCCTCTTGAGAACTATGGATACTCTTGCTAATGTTTTGCTGTCACTTTCTCAGAAAGCTTAAGAGTCTTGGCTTTGTGTGATCAACAGGTGTCCCTGAGGATCTTTGAGGAGGGAGTTGAACTAATCAGGGACCTTGGTATTGTTTTCCTCATTATCCATCATGGTATCCACACTGTGCTCTTTGCTCCTAGAATTTGAATCCTGGTACATAGGGATATAACAGATAGTCCCCTCTGATTAGTTAATGAAAAGGCATCTGAGAAGAGATGATGACCAGGGATTGATTCTTGTTCAAACACTGTTTTTGGATGGAAGTGAATCAAAGCCATGTGATGACTTCCTGTTCTCTTCATTTGTCCAGAATCCTTCCTTTACGCCAGTATCCAAGAGCTAAATTCTCACTCATGTGATTTTATTTCCTGTGCTGGACTAAAACAATGAGGCTTAAGTTTTCAATAGTTGAAGGTTCCAAGTCTGGGAGGTATTTGTTTTATCAGAATATTCCTAAAAGAAAATCAATGAAACAAAATTTGATGTTGGTACTCCATGTATCGACCATATATTCGTTACCTATTTTTCATATGCGTCATGTCCGCCCCGGGTAACAGTATTTTCTAATTTCCTTTAGGAGTACATCAAGGACTCAGCCAAACATCCTGTCTTTCCACCCAATGCCTAGGCAGATTCAAAAACTGTGCATAAAGATTAACTGGCTTATACTGAGCATAATTATGTGCTAAACTATGCATTTTATGTGTTTATCTCATTAAATTCAAGTAACCTCGATAGAATGGATTTATAATCCCCATTTTCCAGGTTTTAAGAGCTTGAGTAAAATGCTCAATATCACTCATTTGGGAAGTGTTAGACTTTGCTCTCAAGAAGCTTTCAATCTGGCTGAATAGATAACGATATTCAGAGAACAGTTCTATAATAACACGAAAACAGAAGACATATCCCAAGACAGTACCTTATTCATTGCCCCACCTGATTTGTGGAATCTAATTTCTCTGAATTCAAAGAAAGAAGAGATTATGATGGAACAGACTCTACTTTGCAAGCTTCCTAAAGCAGATGGATAATTACACTGGACTTCAAAATATATACAGTGGTAGAATGTTTTGTGAGAAGGGTCGTGGTAAGCAGAGGGACAATACATTCTCAAAAGGAGAACCTGGCAGGGGCAATGATTTGGATTATGAAATTATCAATGGCATTTTCAGTCACCAGTGAAGTCATGAGTGGGGCATGGAGGACATAGGCATCTAAGGAACGGCTAGCTAGGAACGCTGAGCAAGGTGAAAAGTGTCATTTGCAGCTACACTATCCCTTCTTCTCCAGAGCCAGGTCATACTATGAGAAGACTGGTAACTCAGTTGTATTCTAGCAGAATGTACCTGCGCTGAGAGTTGCCACAATTTGAAAGACCACTTGGAAAGGCAGCCCAAGCCACTTCCAAACACCAAGCGGAATCATTTGTTCGTTAGCTTGTCTGTCAGTGTGCTTTTGATGTTCTCATTTTTTCCAGTCTTTTGAGCAGTAACGAGACAGAAAAGCATACAGCTGAGAGGTAGAGAAAGAAAAATCAGTAAATACTTGGCTCTGATGTGGATATGGTCAATGAGGAGGAGACTGATATTTATAAGTGCTTACGGAGGGATCATGGATCATGGATGGTGAACAGAGGTAAGATTTTCTTGGTACACATTGTTTTACTTAATCATTACGACAACTGCTAAGAAGTTGGTGTTATTTATCCTACTTTTCTTTTTTCTTTTCTTTTCTTTTTTTTTTTTTTCAGGAGGGAAAGCTGAGGTTTAGGAAAATTTAATACGTGGTCCAAAGTCAAACATCTACATTAAGAAGTAAGTCTTGGGGTGCCTGGGTGGCTTGGTAGGTTAAGCCTCTGCCTTCGGCTCAGGTCATGGTCTCAGGGTCCTGGGATGGAGCCCCATGTCTCTGCTCAGCAGGGAGCCTCCTTCCCCCTCTGTCTCTCTGCCTGCCTCTCTGCCTACTTGTGATCTCTCTCGGTCAAATAAATAAAATCTTAAAAAAAAAAAAAAAGAAGTAAAGTCTTTATTTAAACCAGATCTCATTGATTTCTAAGTCCATGTTTTCTCATCAAATAAATCTCTTAAACAAATGGAAAAAAACCCTCAAATTTTAGTGAGCAAGCATCCATAGGAAATTTAATAAGCAAGCGATTCAAATAATTCAGTGTTTCAATTATGCATTGCTATGTTGCACACTACCCAACATTTAGTAACTTAAAATGGCTTTTAATTTTTTTTCTTTATTTTGTGTTAAATGGGCTCAGCTATATGGTCCTTCTGTCACATTAGACCAGATGTTAGCTAGTTCTGCAGTCATCTGGAAGCTCTGTTGAACTAGAATTTCCAAAACAGTTCACTTAAATGGCTGCAGTTGGTGCTGGCTGTTGGCTTGGATCTTACATGGACTTGAGGCTGCTGACCAGAGTGTCATGATTCTCTTCCACATGGTCTGGGCTTTTCACAGCGTGGTGGCTGGGTTCCAAGAGGGAGTGTCCAAGTGCTCAAAAGTATAAGCTGCAGATCCCATAAAATTCAGTTTTAATGTCCATACTGGGTTTCTATTGCCATATTGAATTGCTCAAACAAGTCATCGGACCAGGCTAAACTAAGTAGGTAGAGAAAGAAATTCCACCTCTCAAGGAAAGAGTGGCTAGGATTTGGGGCCATTTTAAAACAATTACGACTTACTTCTCCATGGTGAAAATGGAGATAGAGGACACAAGGAAGGGAAAGGTGAGTATCAAAATCAAAGCTTTCCACAGACACATTAGAATGCAAAAAGTATGTACTTGGATATCAAGACCGTGACTCCAAATGGGCATAGAAACAGGAAATTTCCTCATGATTGGAAACAAGGCAGATAGACATTTATAGGTAGTTTCTTGTGGTTTCCACACTCAGGCTGCAGGTACAAATATAGTTTAACACATTATTTGTTAATTAAACTTATTTATTAACAATGTATCAGATGATTAGATATCACTAGAGGGCGAAGAGATGATGTTGTTACAGATATTACTGGTGTGGAACCCCTGTGCAATGAAGTGCTTTTAGCTAATTTCATGTGTATGTATTATTCCGCCATTGGTACTTTAATTCCTACCCCGTGGGGGTAGGAATCCCTCCCCCATTTCATGGCGCTGTTTATTCTTCAATGCTCAATAAATGTCATGACTTGCCCACAGATTCAACTTTTTCAGATTGTTGTGAAAATAAACTCAGCTCCAGAGAGGTCTCCCTGTCACCCTCAGGTGACCTCCTGAGCAAAAGGAAACAGAATGAAATCAGCCAACCATTTTATTTCACAAAGATCACTGTTTAGTCATTTCAAACAACAACCTTTTAGTTAGTATCCTCAGTGCAGAAACCTGCAGCTTCCACGGGGGGTGAAAAGTTTTATTTTACATTGACCTCTTAGGGACAGCAAAGCACTTGCTGAAGAAGCAAGTTCTCATTATTAATTAGTAATTCATTATTGCATGGTTGCAAAGAAATCTTATGACCTGCTGAGACTTAAAATGGGCACAATCATCAAGGTTTCCATCATTTCAGAATAAGAAACAATTTCAGTCTAAAGTGCACGATTTCTGGAACATATTTCTAGATGTTTCCGTTCTTTTACACTATTTTTGGAAGACAAGTTAAAAAAAAATAAGAATGTTAGGTTACTTTAGCCTAAAATGATTACTTTATCCTAATATAACAATTAAGTAGAATTTATTACTAATTAACTTTTCATTTTTTCCCTACAAACATAAATTTACTTTAATCAGAAAAGTCAAGAAACAAAAGTTTTAACTAATTTCTTTGGGTTTTAACAAGACTTTTTAAGTGGGTTATTTTTTGTTAAATGTGAAATGTGTTTGGCAGAGTAAAGAAAGAGCAAATGAGTATCTAATCACTCTGAGAAAATAACTAATTATAATTGTGTGAAATCATATGATAGGAATAGGAAGCATGAGAACAGATACAAGTAATAATGAAGAAGTCATTTGTTACTTTTTTTTCATTAATCAGAGGGCAAGTGTTGCAAGGAGAAAAATAAAGCTACCGATGATTGTGTTTTAATATAAAAAGTCATTGTTAGGGTTTATTGAAAGGGCAGCTATCTGTTCTTCAGGGTCTTTAGTCTAAAAATATTGCACATCAAAAAACAACAACAACAACAACAACAAAACTCCAAATAAGAGTTATTTATATTGGTATATAGAGAGAGCTTTTGATACTAGCCAGCATAAACATAATATTTGATAAATAAGTTGGACACATAAGAATAGGTTTTTTTTTAAAGATTTATTTATTTATTTGACAGAGAGACTGATCACAAGTAGGCAGAGAAGCAGGGAGAGAGAGAGGGGGAAGCAGACTTCCTGCTGAGCAGAGAGCCCGATGTGGGGCTCCATCCCAGGACAGCAGGGAGAGAGAGAGGGAGAAGCAGACTTCCTGCTGAGCAGAGAGCCCGATGTGGGGCTCCATCTCAGGACCCTGTGATCATGACCTGAACTGAAGGCAGAGGCTTAACCCACTGAGCCACCCAGGCACCCTATGGGCACATAATAGTTTTAACTATTCAAATAAATCATTAAGGGATTTCTGTTTCTGAAATTCCAGTGAAGTTGTTCGTAAGCCACTGATCTAATAGCTCTGTTGTTTCTTGCTGTATTTGAGAATACTTTTCTTTCCCACTCTTCTTAAAATGTTCCTTTCAGGGCACCTGGGTGGCTCAGTAGGTTAAAGCCTCTGCCTTTGGCTCAGGTTGTGATCTCAGGGTCCTGGGATCGAGCCCCACGTCGGGCTCTCTGCTTTGCAGGGAACCTGTTTTCCTTCCTCTCTCTCTGCCTGCCTCTCTGCCTGCTTGTGATCTCTGTATGTCAAATGAATTAAAAAAAAATTAAAAAAAAAACCCTTAAAATAAAATGTTCTTCTCTCTTGACTTGGAGGACACCTCTGTGATCTGGTTGTTCTCCTCGTCTGATCTTCACTTTTACGGTCCCCTTTGCTAGGTCATTTCTCTCCCCAATTTGTGTTCCAGGTGCCTGTCTTCTAAACTGCATAGAAATCATTCAGGATTCTTGAAGATCTGCCCTTACCTTGTCAACAGCTTCATCTCCTAGCACTCCCAGCCCTTTCACCTTTGTTCTCTAGGAATGGCAGTCACACAAGCTGAGCTGTGTCTCCACACCCTCATATGTGGTGGTTCTCCTTTCTGGAATGTTCTCTAAATCCTTTTCTACCTAGTCAGTTTCAAACTGTGCTTCAAGATCCAGAGGAAGTGTTGCTTCATCTGCAAGGATTCCTCTTAAGAAAGTTAATAATTTTCTCCCATTTGCTACATATCATCCCTTCAGGTATTCCTTTATTATTACAATATGTTGCAATGTATATATTTGATTGCCTGCAGAGTTCCACCACTAAACTTCAGATGCTTGGAGAAAGGATCCATTTCTTATTAATCTTCGTATACCCCTGGGCCAAAAACAAGGCCTGATGCACGGTAAGCTCCAAATGAACTTACCAAGATATGGTCATAAATAAGGGTAGAGGAAATGGATTGTAAGTTAAGATAATCAGAGTTGTGATAAACAAGGAATTAAATGTTGCAATATTGAAGTGTTGCCTTTGGAAATTTGGATATTAAAAGGTTTCCAAGGAAATTCCAGACATCAGATAGGCCTTGGGTGAGGAGGAATAGTACGAATTGCCAGATTCTTCCAAATAGGTTGAGGAGTGACCAAGAAATTGGTAGAGGGTAGTGATGAGACTGGGGTAAATGATGGTTGACCCAGGAGAAGAGAGAAACACACTGGAAAGTTAGAATATTCTTGACTCAATTGCTTGCTTTTGTGAAGCAAGGGGCATGACAGAATGATCACCTTCTACACTAGAGCAGGGGACTGACATACTACACCCCTCAAATCTGGCCCGCTCTCTGCTTCAATGAAACACAGCTACACTCATTCATATTTGTATTGTCTATGGCTGTTTTTGTTACAATGGCAGAGTTGAGTAATTATAACAAATTGTATGGCTCCCCAAATCTAAAATATTTACTACGTGGCTGTTTACAGAGGAATTTTGCTGTTTTCTGCTCTAGAAAGATTCAGGCAAAGTAGTATCTTCTAACCTATGCTAAGATTTATTTTATTCAAAGAACTGAAGAACTATTGGATATATAGTCAAGAAGAAGGAGTGAAAAATGCTTACTGCAGAAAGTGAGTTTCGGAAGACATGAAGCACATTTTGAGAAGGAAGTAGGGAAGCAGGAGAAATGGAGGGGGCATCAGGGAGAATGAGCACTGAGCAATATAGGAAGGAAGGTCCACCAGAAGATGGTCTAACTGAGAGACATATTTTTGGGAAAATTATCTAGGATTTCCAAGCATGGCTAAAGAGGCCTAATGGAATCTTCTAGTCTCAAGTTTCCAAAACGGAATCTTGGTGTCCGTTTCTATCAGAAGACAGTGTAGGCTGGAACCTCAGGCCAAACATGCCAGAAACATGGCAGTAAAATTCTGTTGGTCAATAGTGGTGAAGGTCTGGTTAAGATCACAGCCTGGGGACATGAGAAGATGGATAGAGGTAATTCTACCAAAAAGAACTTGATTCTTAGGTTATAAGGCCTTGTCTGTCCCATGGATTACTAGACCACAAATCAATATTAACAACAACAACCACCAGCACCTCATTGGGTATAAATAAGCTCCTGTTTCATCACAGTACAGTATTCTGTAGAGAGAGAGATAGAATTATATATCTATGTACATACAACCTATGTTCTATGTACTATGTACTAACCTACGTATCTACCTGTGTCTTTATCTTTGTATGTATGTATGTATGTATCTATGTATCTATCTTTGGTCATGTATTTTTTAGGTAGAGAATCTTGTTTTGGACATTTAAGTGGATGGATTTGTTGAACCACATATTAGTTCAAACTAGTACAGTTAATTCAAACGACACTGAGATCAAATGAAACAAAAATGTACTATCTAAAATATAAAATACTCATCAGTTCCCTGTAAGTTTTTACTTTGGTCACCTTAAGACTGTCCCTTGTTAACAGACATTCAAACCATAGGACCTTATAGGAATTAAATTATCAAAACTCAGCAGTAAATTCATTATCCGTGCTATACACTTTTAAGTATATCTATTTACTACAGGCTTCAGACTTCTGTTATTACACTGTAATACTATGTGTTCATACCAGCAGAGTGAAAGTAACATAAGTCATTTAAAAGGTTAATTACCTCTGATGTGAAACTGATAATAAGAAATAAAAATATAGACATCAAATATATCTATGAGCATAGACAAAGTGTCAAAGGCAGAGAGGCACCTGGGTGGCTCAGTCGGTTAAGCATCTGACTCTTGGTTTCGGCCCAAGTCATCATCTCAGGATTCTGAGCTCCACATGGGGCTCCACGCTCAGTGGAGACTCTGCTGGAGACACTCTCTCTCTCTTTCTCTCTAATAAATAAATAAATAAAATCCTTTAAAAATGTATCAAAGGCAGAAAAATTGAATGCAAAGTTATAAAAGCAGAGTGAATAACCTTGGAATGGTCCAAAAAGGTTTATATTTAATTTTCATGTAGGTTTTAGATAATGCTGAAGGAGGAAGTGACAATATAATGTGATAAGTCATAACAGGAATAAGAATAAAATGCTGCCTGGGGGAGTGAAAAAAAAAAAAAGGTTTCAAAAAACTGTTACATTTTTGTCCTAAGAAGAATGAGTAGGAATTCACTACCCATGAAGGGAGGCAGAGCTTGGCTTACATTACTTCTACCCCAAAAATACCAGAAGGAAAGAAAGAATATGAAAGTCAGGTTAGTTTTCAAAGTCATCATTGATTTGGAAATGTTTCTCAAGTTCAGATGCACGTTCAGTGTATGTTGATACAAATTGTTGTTTATTCATCTTTTCTTCTTTTATTCAATTTTTAAAAAAAGTTTTTATTGAGACAATGATGTGTGCTAATCTCGTAGTAGATTCTGGGAGAACAAAGATGCAGCCCCCAGCAAACTCACTTATGTTGGGGGACAGCCAGTAGGGGGACCAAGCAATTCCTGGGGTAATATCACAGCAGAGATGGGGACAGGAATAGTGATGGTATGGATGATGCTGTCAGAAAGTCTGCACTACAGAGAAGACAACTTACTCTAGAAAATTTACTACTATATTATGGTATTAGATGTTCCTTTTAGGATACAGCTTTGGTCAGAACAAGGCTATCAGAAAATGATGCCAAGGAAAACTTTCTGTTTGCTGCAACAGGAATTTTTTAAATTATTTTTTTCTTTTCTTTTTAAATTTTTTATAATTTATATTCGATTAATTAACATATAGTGTATTATTTGTTTCAGGGGTTCAGGTCTGTGATTCATCAGTCTTACATAACACCCAGCGCTCACCACAACACATACATACCTTCCCCAAGGTCCATCACCCAGTTATCCCATCCCCGAATCCCAGCAACTCTGTTTGTTTCCTAAGATTATGAGTCTCTTATGGTTTGTTTCCCTTTCTGGTTTCATCTTATGTTATTTTTTCCTCTCCTCTCCTATGATCCTCTGTCTTGTTTCTTAAATTTTGCATATCAGTGAGATCATATGATAATTGAAGTAGTAAGAGTTTTCAAATACATTGCATAGTACCTCAATGTGAAGGACTTTGCTAGCTAATGAGCTTTATTTTTTAAAGGTTGTGAGGTTTCTGCACCTGTCCCATTCAAAACGGAAATTACAGTTGACCTCTAAAGTCTCTTCTAACACTGACATTCTCCTAGTTAATAACCATTGGGAATATTAAAAATAAACAATGTTAAGTTTCACCTGAGTTTATGCAGTGCTGAGGATAACTTTTCTCAGACATCAGAAGTGTTATATTAGAAATACCCCTGATTTCTTTAAGATCTCTTATCACATTTTAAAAAGTCATTAGCATCAAGTACCCATCTGGGGAACATTTTCAATCCGACTGACTTGTAATTTAAAAAGATAAATCATGGGGCGCCTGGGTGGCTCAGTGGGTTAAAGCCTCTGCTTTCGGCTCAGGTCATGGTCTCAGGGTCCTGGGATAGAGCCCCGCATGGGGCTCTCTGCTCAGCGGGGAGCCTGCTTCCTCCTCTCTCTCTCTCTGCCTGCCTCTCTGCCTACTTGTGATCTGTCTGTCAAATAAATAAATAAAATCTTTAAAAAAAAAAAAAGATAAATCATATTGCACACCTAGCTTGATAAAATAAAAGAGAAGTCATGCTATTTTGCCTGTGTATTTTTAATTTAAAAATATAGATTATTTAAATGTTATCTTTAGTCATATTTTGGGAGCTGCTTCTATGGCTCAGCTATTTATAGCAGTCTGGGACCAGACGTAGAGCAAAATCTTCCTATATAGGAGGCACAGGCTCCTGAGGATAGAAACTGACTGACAGGTGCTGAGAGGAAGGGCAGGTCAGGGCCCAGCAAATTGTCAGAGTGTCCTGACAGTGGGGGGGGGGGGAGCACAGAGAGGAAATCTTTTAAGTAGCAACTCTGAGATGTCAGTTGGGGAACACTTACAGCAGCTCACTCCCTGGATTCCAGACACTGGCCTGAGTTTCAAGGTTGAACTCTTTCAACAGGGACCCTGCAGGAGCAAGACCGGCCATCTTATCAGAGGACTTAGGGTCTGGGACATGTGATGAAGACTTTTCAGGTACAAGGAACATTTCTAGTGTTAGGGTTAGTGTTAGTATATTGGAAAGATGCTGAGTTTTAAAAGGAGTAAGTAGTTCATTTGTTAGGGAGTTGGTCTCTCTTTGAACCATGACCTTTTCATCCCTTGTACTGCCACTTCTGTAAAAACTCAGGCTGTCCTACAAATGAATGGTAATTAAGGTCAACTCAGATTTGAGTATTTTATCTTTTTATTTTTATTTTTTTGCTTTTAAAAATTTAAGTACTTTATTTTTTTAATTTAATTTTATTTTTTCAGTGTTCCAAGATTCATTGTTTATGCACCAGACCCAGTGCTCCATGCAATATGTGCCCTCCTTAATACCCATCACCAGGATTTGAGTATTTTAAAACCAATACTTCAAGGGTTCTTAAAGTTATCTTTAAACTGCCTAAGTACTTCAGTTGTTCATTGGTAAGCATTTATAGAGTTTACACTGTGTACCAGTTATGTATTAAGTACTAAAAATAACAAGATGAGCAAGACATGATATTTGCCCTCGAGGATCCCATGGCCCTAGAAGGTAAATAGACATGAAAAAGTACAATGCAGTAAGATAAACTCCATGATCACAAAACAGATAAATAATGTTCATTTTTTCTAAAATATAACTCTTTGCTCAAAATTTCTCAATATCTTCAATATCTCCCCCATTAATTTCTAACTGAATGAAGGACTAATATTCATTCATCTTGCTTTGTCAGTGCACTACATAGTTAAACCTTGTCTTCTATCTCCATAAAGATCATCCTTTTCACTTTGTGTTCAGATTCTTGTGATCTAACCACATTGAATCAATTGTCAATCCTTAGACATGATGTTTCTGTGTAACTGCAATTATGTGGAAATTCTTTCTATCTGAATTTTCCACCTTTTTTTCCTCTCCATCTTTTGAATCCATTTAAGTCCATCAGAAATACTGTCTTCTCTGTGGAGACTTTCCTGAATTCTCAGACAGAGGCAATTCATCCTTCATTTAGACTAGCATAATATATTCCATGTTTCACACTTACTGCTTGAAAACATTGAGCACTGACTAGATATTACTTGAATTATTTCCATCCAACTCTTATCATTGGACTATATTTAGAGATTCAGAGCAGAAATCATATCTTGGTATCTTGATTATTTTTACATGCCTCACGGAACCTAATCCACAGCCCAGTATAAGGTAAGCAATAAAAAAATACCAGAAATTTCTGAATATAATGTAGTCTTCCAAATTGAGTAAACCTCCAAATTCCCAGAAAGAATTTTACAAATGAAATAATTTTGCTCAAGATATAATTGTACTTATTAAATGTATCTGAGGTAGTCTAATAACTAGATGTTCTGCTTGATTTATTAAATTATTTATACTTCAATATTTAAACTACATATTTAGTCAAAATAATAATTAAGAAATAACACATTTCTCCCTCTCATATTACATGGAAAATTTTACTCAAACTCTTACATGAAACCCCATAATGGAGACCTTTATCTTTAACACTTAATAATCATCATCATTTTCACTGCAATCTAAATTTTTTTAATGATTTTTATGGTCTCTGGAAATTTTATTTCAAATAGCAGAATCCAAATGCATATCTTCCAAACAGTCTTTTTTTTTTTTTTTCATTTGTTCTGTGGGTATATACTCATATTTACCGTCATATAAGCAGCTACTACCTTTTTTTTTTTTTTTTTTTTTAATTTTTTATTTTTTATAAACATATATTTTTTTATATACATATATTTTTATCCCTAGGTCTGTGAATCACCAGGTTTACACACTTCACAGCACTCACCAAATCACATACCTTTTTAAAAATTGATAGACTTCTTTTTCAGCAGTTCTAGTTTTATTGAAAAATTGAGTGGAAAGTACAGAGTTCTTTACTGTCTCTAGTTTCCCCTATTTTAACACCTGGCACTAAGGTGGCATATTTGGTGTAGTGGATTAGCTAATATTAGTATGCTACTATTAGTTGAAGTCCATAGTTTACATTTGGGTTCACTATTTATGATATATTCCATAAAGGTTTGAGAAATGTGTAATGAGATGTATCCACAGCTACAGAATCATTCAGAAACATTTCACTGCCCTGAAAATCTTCTATGCTCCATCTACTAATTCCTTCCTTCTTCTTTTCCTGCCCTTGAACCTCTGGCAACCACTGACCTTTTTATCCTGCTTCCATAGTTTTGCTTGTTCCAGAATGTCATGTAGTTGGAAACTTAGAGTATGTAGCCTTGCTTTTTTCAATTAACAATATGCATTTAGGTTCTTTTATGTTTTTTAATGGCTTAACAGCTCATTTCTTTTTATTGTTGAATAATATCCCACTGTATGCATTTTTGTTTATTCATCTATTGAAAAGTGTCTTGGTTGCTTCCAAGTTTTAGCAATTATGAATGAAACTGCTAAAAACATTTGTGTGCATGTTTTTGTGTGAATATGTTTTTGCTGTATTGGTCTTATGGGAAGTTTTGAAATACATAATATACATTAATATGTAATGTATATAGGGTGGTTGGATTATGGACATTGGGGAGGGTATGTGCTATGAGGAGTGTTGTGTAAGCCTGAAATGTGTAAGCCTGATGATTCACAGACTTGTACCTTTAGGGCAAATAATATATTATATGCTAATGAAAATAATTTTAAAATATTTAATATATACAATTTTGAGATCATACTCTCAGGAAAAATTACTGGATTTGGTGTAATATATTGACCTTTTTTTTTTGAAAAATTTCTCTGTTGACCTCACTAAATCTGTGGATCCAACATTGACTGAAGTAGTTTGGAACAATGGCATCTTTACCTTATAATGATACAGCTTTGAACTTGTTAGCTGATTGTAGCATTTCTAAGCTATATGGTCATGCAAGATAACCTTCTTGTATGTTAGTTTACTATACATAACATGACAATAGTGTATTTCAGGGCTGTTGAGAGTATTCACTCATTAAAGATCCATAAATGGTAACTAATTTATTGACAATGATGTAAGTAACAGTTTAGAATATAAGGCACATGTGAAAATTCCTAACATATTTTTCAAAAAGAGCAGACGCAAGAGATTCAACTCTGAAAATCAATGGGGGCATGAAAACTCATCTCCCAGAGCCCCAAGAAACCTTATGGAATTGGATAATTAAGACATACAAACCTCACCAAGCAAACTCCCACAGAACTGACAGAAGTGAATTAACATGTAATCTTAAACTTAGTTCCCATCAGAAATGTACAGTTTATAGATTATAAAATCATACATAATCCTCAGAGTATTGTATAATCCTTGGGAAAGTAAATTTTCCTGGATTTTTAAAGGTATTTATTTAACATATTAATTTAATTCATTCATATGCTTATGAATTATTTTATTTCTATGTTTCTGGAAGATTATAAACATTGCAGAAGTAGAGGCATACATGGACGTGCTGAGAGGCAGTTCTGTGCTGCAGAATAGAAAAAGTTGGGGTTCTCCAGTAATATCAGAACAAGCTGATCCCAGCTCAGTGATTTATTAGCTGTATAAATATGGCAATTGATTTAATCATTCTGAATCTCAATTCCCCCTGTGTAAAACTGAGACAATAATTCTTATCTTTATGGGTTATTTTATGAATGGCAAGTAATATTTGTAAAGTTCATGATAATAAATGATCCTCAAATAGTAACTCTTGCTCAGATCCCTTTATTTAAATCCTTCATCTGAGTCCTTTCCAGAATTCTATTTTTCAGCAAGATATGTAAGTGGCTTAAGAACGTTGGCTCATACAATAGATTTTTAAAAGACCAATTTGTCTGCATATCCTGTGATTTAATCTTCTAAATCTAAGTATATCCTATATAACATCATTGAGAATGAGATAAATAAGAATAAATTGGTTAAAAAAACTACAGAATCGTTTTTATATTATATAAATTTAAATGACTTAAGTTTCTCTTTCTCTTCAAACTTTCTCCATTTGGCAGTAAAGCTAACTACAAGTAGTTACTAAGCTTTACTCCTTAAAATTTGGCCCCTAGGAAAAGTTACTAGCTGCTCTAAGTCTGGTTCTAAGCCCAAACTCATGTTGGGTCACGTGCCCATAACTAGACCAACAATTCTGGAGAGAGAGATAGAGTAGTATAGGAACAGACAGAAGTCATAGACTTACCAACTGTTGGAACTACAACACATATTATATTATTATTGTTGTTATTATATATATTTTTTGAATCACTTAAATTTTATAAATTACTTAACTGTGACAATGAGTCTTCAGAGACTTGCCCAAGTGTAAAAGCCAGAGTGGAATAAGGATCTAGTTATTTTCTGACAGTCAGGTATTAAAGGAACAATAAAAATAGATGTAGAGATCCCAAAACCAGACAAGGATCCCATCAAAAAAGAGAGCTATAGACCAATATCCTTGATGAACACAGATGCGAAAATACTCAACAAAATACTAGCCAATAGGATTCAACAGTACATTAAAAGGATTATTCACCACGACCAAGTGGGATTTATTCCAGGGCTGCAAGGTTGGTTCAACATCCGCAAATCAGTCAATGTGATACAACACATCAATAAAAGAAAGAACAAGAACCATATGATACTCTCAATAGATGCTGAAAAAGCATTTGACAAAGTACAGCATCCCTTCCTGATCAAAACTCTTCAAAGTGTAGGGATAGAGGGCACATACCTCAATATCATCAAAGCCATCTATGAAAAACCCACCGCAAATATCATTCTCAATGGAGAAAAACTGAAAGCTTTTCTGCTAAGGTCAGGAACACGGCAGGGATGTCCATTATCACCACTGCTATTCAACATAGTACTAGAGGTCCTAGCCTCAGCAATCAGACAACAAAAGGAAATTAAAGGCATCCAAATCGGCAAAGAAGAAGACAAATTATCACTCTTTGCAGATGATATGATACTATATGTGGAAAACCCAAAAGACTCCACTCCAAAACTGCTAGAACTTATACAGGAATTCAGTAAAGTGTCAGGATATAAAATCAATGCACAGAAATCAGTTGCATTTCTCTACACCAACAGCAAGACAGAAGAAAGAGAAATTAAGGAGTCAATCCCATTTACAATTGCACCCAAAACCATAAGATACCTAGGAATAAACCTAACCAAAGAGGCACAGAATCTATACTCAGAAAACTATAAAGTACTCATGAAAGAAATTGAGGAAGACACAAAGAAATGGAAAAATGTTCCATGCTCCTGGATTGGAAAAATAAATATTGTGAAAATGTCTATGCTACCTAAAGCAATCTACACATTTAATGCAATTCCTATCAAAGTACCATCCATCTTTTTCAAAGAAATGGAACAAATAATGCTAAAATTTATATGGAACCAGAAAAGACCTCGAATAGCCAAAGGGATATTGAAAAAGAAAGCCAATGTTGGTGGCATCACAATTCCGAACTTCAAGCTCTATTACAAAGCTGTCATCATCAAGACAGCATGGTACTGGCACAAAAACAGACACATAGATCAATGGGACAGAATAGAGAGCCCAGAAATAGACCCTCAACTCTACAGTCAACTAATCTTTGACAAAGCAGGAAAGAATGTCCAATGGAAAAAAGACAGCCTCTTCAATAAATGGTGCTGGGAAAATTGGACAGCCACATGCAGAAAAATGAAATTGGACCATTTCCTTACACCACACACAAAAATAGACTCAAAATGGATGAAGGACCTCAATGTGTGAAAGGAATCCATCAAAATCCTTGAGGAGAACACAGGCAGCAATCTCTTCGACCTCTGCTGCAGCAACATCTTCCTAGGAACAACGCAAAAGGCAAGGGAAGCAAGGGCAAAAATGAACTATTGGGATTTCATCAAGATCAAAAGCTTTTGCACAGCAAAGGAAACAGTTAACAAAATCAAAAGACAACTGACAGAATGGGAGAAGATATTTGCAAACGACATATCAGCTAAAGGACTAGTGTCCAGAATTTATAAAGAACTTAGCAAACTCAACACCCAAAGAACAAATAATCCAATCAAGAAATGGGCAGAGGACATGAACAGACATTTCTGCAAAGAAGACATCCAGATGGCCAACAGACACATGAAAAAGTGCTCCATATCACTCGGCATCAGGAAAATACAAATCAAAACCACAATGAGATATCACCTCACACCAGTCAGAATGGCTAAAATCAACAAGTCAGGAAATGACAGATGCTGGCGAGGATGCGGAGAAAGGGGAACCCTCCTACACTGTTGGTGGGAAGGCAAGCTGGTGCAGCCACTCTGGAAAACAGCATGGAGGTTCCTCAAAATGTTGAAAATAGAACTGCCCTATGACCCAGCAATTGCACTATTGGGTATTTACCCTAAAGACACAAACGTAGTGATCCAAAGGGGCACGTGCACCCGAATGTTTATAGCAGCAATGTCCACAATAGCCAAACTATGGAAAGAACCTAGATGTCCATCAACAGATAAATGGATAAAGAAGAGGTGGTATATATACACAATGGAATACTATGCAGCCATCAAAAGAAATGAAATCTTGCCATTTGCGACAACATGGATGGAACTAGAGCGTATCATGCTTAGTGAAATAAGTCAAGCGGAGAAAGACAACTATCATATGATCTCCCTGATATGAGGAAGTGGTGATGCAACATGGGTGCTTAAGTGGGTAGGAGAAGAATAAATGAAACAAGATGGGATTGGGAGGGAGACAAACCATAAGTGACTCAATCTCACAAAACAAACTGAGGGTTGCTGGGGGGAGGGGGTTTGGGAGAAGGGGGTGGGATTATGGACATTGGGGAGGGTATGTGCTTTGGTGAGTGCTGTGAAGTGTGTAAACCTGGTGATTCACAGACCTGTACCCCTGGGGATAAAAAATATATGTTTATAAAAAATAAAAAATTAAAGGGGGAAAAAAAAGAAAAAAAATAGATGTAGATAAAGGAAAGGGGAAAGTAAGAGAAGGACAGGAAAGGAGGAAGAGGTGGGAAAAAAGGAAGGAAAGAAGAAATGTTGAAGGGGGGAAAAGAAGGGGAAAAGCAGCTGCCACTGTGATTGTGGAATTAATGGAATGAGTGGGAGAAGAGGTTACGAGTGGCTAGCTTGGGAAGTAACACCATATTTGCCCCGAATAACATCTGTAGACAATGGATAATGCCTTATGTAGTGTATACAGTAAGTAGAACCAATAAATGTTTCCATTTGATTTAAATTGTCATTTGTAACTCAACTTTTCTCAATTTTGCAATAGATGTGTTTATCCGTTTTAACTTTTTGTTAATTTTTCACTCATTTTCTTTTATATCTTAGTACAAATCTACAGGCTGCTATTCACAAAACTGGTACCATTCTTGGAGCCATCACAAAAAGGAAAAATAATTATTTGCTTCTGCCTAGTTTGGAATGTCAGCATAAAACTTAACACTTAGTTCAGTGTACCTCAATTCCTTCACAGGAACTACTTCATCAGAAATGTAAATTTTGGCTCTTACTAGTAATATATTCAGTGATTACTCATTGGTATACCAGATAATCACTTGAATTTTTAAAACACTGCCATAAAACACTATGTTTTCTTCATCAAGACTTATCTCTAAGCATATATATCTTTGAGATAGTGTTATTTATATATCATGGTATTTTCCTTAGAGCTATTTGAATGATTTATTCAAAACCATGGACTTCTTGCTGATTAAGAGCAAACAGGTACTTACCAGTGCAAAGAAAAAATAATTCTTAGGGAATGAGTCTAATGAGAGATAAAGTCTTACAAAAGGTAATTACTGACTTTTGATAATACTAAACTAAATATATTTTTAAAAATATTTATCTACTTATTTTTGAGAGAGGGCTCACGATAGTGGGAGAAGGGTGTTGGGAGAAGGAGGGAGAGAGAGAGAGAGGAGCAGACTCCCAGGTCAGCATGGAGCCTGATGTGAGGTTTGATCCCATGACCCCAAGATCATGACCTGAGTCAAAATCAACAATTGGATGCTTAACTGAGTCACTCAGGTGTCCCATAAACAAAATATTTTGAAACTTAGTATCTTCATAATATAACAAAAAAGTTGAAAATAAATGGCATTTTCTTAAAGTCACTAGCTAATAAGGGAATAAACAATTACAGCACCAATATCTGGGTAGGGGGAACCCAGAAATCCAGAGAGAAGAGCCTGGTTTTCAAAATTGCTTCTGCTCTCTGGACATTTGTCAGTCCAAAATAGGTATCTGACAAGACTGAATCTTTGGGAAGATTTTTGGGTAGATGGAGAACTAAATTGGAAGCCAGTGTTACCAAATAGGTTGACCCTGGTAAATCTCCTATGATTGGGGTTGGAACCAGAGGGGATGACTCTAGGTATAAGGACACATCAGAGGTAAAACATCTTAGTGTGTTTGCGTAGCCAAGAAGTTGTCAATTTCTGAAACTGGGTTAAAGTAACAGAAGTGGTAAAATATGTAAGTAAATGCAAATGAATATTGACTAAATAAAATAATAGTTTATTATCTCATGGGGCTTAAAACAGGTAAATAATTAAAATCCATTTTTTTTTTAAAGATTTTATTTATTTATTTGACAGAGAGAAATCACAAGTAGACGGAGAGGCAGGCAGAGAGAGAGAGGGCAGCAGGCTCTCCGCTGAGCATAGAGCCCGATGCGGGACTCGATCCCAGGACTCTGAGATCATGACCTGAGCCGAAGGCAGCGGCTTAACCCACTGAGCCACCCAGGCGCCCTTAAAATCCATTTAAAAAAAAAAAACACACAAATATAAGGGGGAGGTGTTGTAAGGTATCTGGCTGCATTAACCAGAAAGAGATAATTAACTCAAGGGCATGTTCTAATATCAAGGAGACCACTATGCCTAGTAAAAGAGGTATAAACAGAGTTAATTTGAAAGGGTGAATAGAAAATAATCCAAAAAAGTCAAGAAAAGAGAAAAAAGATATGACTGAGTAGAACAAATAGAAAATTCAGAGAAAGATTGTAGATTTAAACCCAAATACAAAAAATATTGCACGTAAATAGACTAAGCACTCTGAGATGTGATCTGTCTAGACAAAAATACAAAAACAAAAACACCTCAATTTTACACTGTTTAAAAAAAGACATGTAAAAAATATACAAATATTGATTGGGGAAAATGGGGAAAAGATATGAAAATGCTTGACTTAATTGACACAGATAGAACATAAAAATAAAATGACACTTACAGAATCTAATTCTGTAGAAGACACATTATTTTTGTTCCCAAGGAGTATTGAACAACAACTAACCCTAAAACATACTCATCAGATTCAAAAGATTGAAACCATACAGAATATGTTTTCTAGTCACAACTGATTTAAGCTAGAGATCCATACTTAAAACAAACCAAAAGAAGCAACCTGCCCCCTCCAAAAAATCCCCAAACCAAAAAACAAAAACCTTTAAAAATTCCTATACATACAGAAATTAATCACAGTACTCTTAAATAGCTCATGAGATTAAAAATTAACCATAATAGAAACAAGAAAATATTTTGAATTGCACTGTTTTGAAATTAATATGCATTGTACTTGTGGCATAGATCTAAAGCAGAGTCTATAGACAATTTTATAGCTTGAGTATGTATTTTAGAGGTAGAAAAGTTTGACAAATTGATAAGTTAATCATTCCTCTCCATCAAGCTCAAAAAAAGGAACTAAAAAGGGGTCTCAGATGGTGTAGTTGATCCAGCATCTGACTCTTGGTCTCTGTTCAAGTGGTTGTCTCATCCTCCTGAGATGGGGCCCCTGATGGACTTGGCACTCAGTGTGGAGTCTGCCTGAGATTCTCTCCCCTCTTCCTCTGCCCTTCCTGCTCATGCCTACAACCTCTCTCTCCCAAATTTATAAATAAATCTTTAAAACAGAAATTTAAAAAAAGATGGTAGATGATAATGAAGAGCAGAAGTTAATGACATGAAAGAAAAATAGATAATTGAGAAAATGAAACTGAAGATGAGTCCTTTACAAAGACTAATTAAGCTGATAAACTTAATTAATTAAGACTGATCAAGGAAAAAAGAAAAAAAACACAAGTAATCAAAATCAAGAATGAGATATAGACATTAATATTACTCTGCAGACTTAAAAAATAATGGAAGATTTTTGAACAACTTCATGCCAATACATTTAAAAATGTAGATGAAATAGACACAATCTTTTAAAAGATAATGCATTCTAAATTGACACAAGAAGAAAAAAGAGAAAATCCTCATGGTTTTATATATATTAAAGCAATCCAATCTATAATTAAATAACCTTCCCAAATTTCAGTGCAAGGACAAACTGAAAATGGAACAGAAGAGACAGTCCATAAATATAACATCACCTAATTTTTGAAAAAAAGTAATGACTGCATTGTAGTGGGAAAAGAGAACCTTTAAAGTAAATGGTGCTGGATTAATTGCATAGCTATTTGGATAAAATATATTTATGTTGGGCCTATCTCACACCGTATGCAAAAATTATTATTTTTTTTAAAGATTTTTAAAAATTTATTTATTTGACAGAGATTACAAATAGGCAGAGAGCCCGATGTGGGGCTCGATCCCAGGACCCTGGGATCATGACCTGAGCCGAAGGCAGAGGCTTCAACCCACTGAGCCACCCAGGCACCCCCATATGCAAAAATTATTACCAGGTAGATCAACACTCTAAATGTGAAGATAAATCATCTATATTTTAAGGAAAACATAGAACATATTATTGACTTTGAAGTAGGCAGATCTTTTTGAACTATTAATCACAAAAGAAAAAAAATAAATTGGACTATGTTAAAACTAAGAACTTCTTTTTATAAAAAATATATCAAGGAAGGACACCTGGGAGGCTCAGTCATTTAAGCATCTATCTTCATCCCAGGTCATGATCCCAGACTCCTGGAAGCCAGCCCTGTGTTGGGGGGTCTCTGCGCAGTGGGGAATCTACTTCTCCCCCTCTCTCTGCCCCTCCTCCCACTTTCTTTCTTTCTCTCTTTCTCTCATAAATAAATAAATTAATTAATTAATAAAATCTTTTAAAAATATAGATCAAGGGAGTGAAAAAGTAGCCCATAAAGTGGGAGAATATCCTATTACTTACATCAAGAATATATAAGGAACTCCTACCAGAAAAATACAGTCATCAAACAGAAAAATAGGCAAAAGACTGAAATGATCATTTTACAAAAAAAGACCTCTCTAGGGTCTGAATATTTTTGTCTTCATCAAATTCATGTTGGAGTGATTTGCCCTATGCCCTACCCTCCCTTATGGGTCTATGAAACTGGAAAAAAGGAAACATCATCTAAATTGATTTAGGAAAGCCAGAAGGGGGTATTCTCACACATTACCGCTCATTGCAGCTCTTTGCAGACCCACAAGGAAGAGGTCTATATTCTACTATCGCGGTAGGAGGAATGATGATTTTCTCCCTGCTTGGTAGCAGCCCAGCCAGTAAGACACTGTTGCAACTCAGCCACTGAAAAGCCATGACACTTCCAATACCACTTGACTCCAGTGGACTTCTTGTTTATAACAGCCCTTCTCAACTCCCCTCTTTCGCCTTTGTTCCCTGGATTTGTCTATGGCTTTTGCTATGGCTTGTCTGTACCTAACTGTGATTCTTCTGCTTTTGCTGAGTAAATCCATTTTGCTGGTAACGTAACTGGCTGCTTTAAGTTTGACAGATACAAGAAGAATTGTTGATTTTTCAGTCTTTTCAGATTTTTACTTCTCAGGATGGAGTGGTGATTTCCAAGCTCATTACATGTTAGATGTGTATTTTTATGTGTATATCTTCCACATAGAAAGCAACAAATTCACATGACTTCACTGATGAATTCTACCAAATAGTCAAGTAAGAAATAAGAGAAACCTTATATAAAATTTTCTAAAGAATAAAAATGTTGGGGCACCTGGGTGCATCAATGGGTTAAGTCTCTGCCTTGGGCTCAGGTCATGATCTCAGGGTCCTGGGATCAAGCCCCACATTGGGCTTTCTGCTCAGTGGGGAGCCTGCCCCTCTGCCTAGTTGTGATCTCTCTTTCTGTCAAATAAATAAGTAAAATCTTAGAAAAAAAGTTGGGAATACTTTCCAATTTATTTTATGAGAATAGCATAAACTTAATGCCAAAACCAAGCTAGAAGATTAGGTGGAAGGAAAGTAATGGGTGATTTTCATTCATACACAGAAAAGCAACTATCTTAAATTATTAATAAATGAATCCAGAAATATACAAAAAGCACAATATATCATAACCCTACTGAGTTTATCCTAGGAATGGAGTCTGAACAACAGAAAACAATTAAGGTAACTTACTTCCTTATGATAATAAAGCAGGAAAATCACACGCAGTGAAAGCCATTGATAAAATTCAGCAATCATTTATGATAAAGTACTCTTAGCTAACCAGAAGTAGATAAAAATTTTCTTATTTTAATAGATATTTTTGGCAAAAAGCTTATAACAAATATTGTTATGAAATGTTGAAATATTTCTCATTGAGATAAGAAACATATGTCAAATTCTTCTTCTTATTATTTTTATTAACATATAATGTATTATTGGTTTCAGGAGTATAGGCCTCTGATTCATCAGTCTTACACAATTCAAAGACTTACCATAGCACATACCCTCCCCAATGTCCATCATCTAGCCACCCTATCCCTTCCTCTACTTCCACCAACCCTCAGTTTGTTTCCTGAGATCGAGTCTCTTATGGTTTGTCTCCCTCCCTCACACATCTTGTTACATTTTTCCCTCCCTTCCCCCTTACGGCCCTCCCACACTGCCTGTCAAATTCCTCTTATCAGAAGATCATATGATAATTGTCTTTCTCTGATTGACTTATTCCACTCAGTATAATACCCTCTATCTAGTTCCATCCACATCAATGCAAATGGCAAGATTTCACTTTTTTTATGGCTGCATGGTATTCCATTGTATTTATATATATATACCCCAAATCGTCTTTATCCATGCATCTGTTGATGGACATCTAGGCTCTTTGCGTAGTTTGGCTATTGTGGACATTGTTGCTATAAATATTTGGGTGGATGTGCCCCTTTGGATCACTATGTTTGTATCTTTAGGATAAATACCCAGTAGTGAAATTACTGGGTTGAAGCATAGCTCTATTTTCAAATTTGAGGAACCTCTATGCTGTTTTTCAGAGTGGCTGCACCAGCTTGTACTCCCACCAACACTGTAGAATGGTTCTCCTTTCTCTGCATCCTCACCAACACCTGTTGTTTCCTGACTGGTTAATTTTAGTTAATTTTAGCCATTCTGACTGGTATGAGGTGGTATCTCATTATGGTTTTGATTTGTATTTCCCTGATGCCAAGTGATGTGGAGCACTTTTTCATGGGTCTGTTGGCCATCTGGATGTCTTCTTTGCAGAAATGTCTGTTCATGACCTCTGCCCCTTCCTTGATTGTATTATTTGCTCTTTGGGTGTTGGGTTTGGTAAATTCTTTATACTAGCCCTTTATCTGATATGTCATTTGCAAATATCTTCTCCCATTCTGTCAGTTGTCTTATGGTTTTCTTAGCTTTTTCTTTGGGCTGCAAAAGCTTTTCATCTTGTTGAAGTCCCAATAGTTCATTTTGGTTTTGCTTCCCTTGCCTTTGGCGATGTTTCTAGGAAGAAGTTGTTGAGGCTGAGATCGAAGAGGTTGCTGCCTGTATTCTCCTCAAGGATTTGGATGGATTCGTGTCTCGCATGGAGGTCTTTCATCCATTTGGAGTCTATTTTTGGGTGTGGTATAAGGAAATGGTCCAGTTCCATTCTTCTGCATGTGGATGTCCAATTTTCCCAACACCATTTGTTGAAGAGACTGTCTTTTTTCCATTGGACATTCTTTCCTGCTTTGTCAAAGATTAGTTGACCATAGAGTTGAGGGTCCATTTCTGGACCCTCTATTCTGTTCCATTGATCTATGTGCCTGTTTTTGTGCCAGTACCATACTGTCTTGATGGTGACAGCTTTGTAATAGAGCTTGAAGTCTGAAATTGTGATGCCACCAACTTTGGCTTTCTTTTTCAACATTCTTCTGGCCATTCAGGGTCTTTCCATTTCTTTGAGAAAAATTGATGGGATTTTAATAGGGATAGCATTAAATGTGTAGATTGCTCTATGTAGCATAGACATTTTCACAATATTTGTTCTTCCAATCCATGAGCATGGAAAGTTTTTCCATTTCTTTGTGTATTCCTCAATTTCTTTCATGAGTATTCTGTAGTTTTCTGAGCATAGATTTTTTGCCTCTTTGGTTAGGTTTATTCCTATGTATCTTATGGATTTGGGTGTAATCGTTAATGGGATTGACTCCTTAATTTCTCTTTCTTCTGTCTTGCTGTTGGTGTATAGAAATGCAAATGATTTTTGTGCATTGATTTTATATCTTAACACTTTACTGAATTCCTGTGTGAGTTCTAGCAGTTTTGGAGTGGAGTCTTTCAGGTTTTCCACAAAAAAGATCATATCTGCAAAAAATGAGAGTTTGACTTCTTCTTTGCCAATTCTGATGTCTTTTATCTCTTTTCCTTGTCTGATTGTGGAGGCTAGGACTTCTAGCACTATGTTAAATAGCAGTGGTGATAGTGGACAGCCCTGCCATGTTCCTAACCTGAGGAGGAAAGCTCTCAGTTTTTCCCCATTTGAGAATGATATTTGCTGTGGGTTTTTCATAGATGGCTTTGATGATATTCAGGTATGTACCCTCTATCCCCATGCTGTGAAGAGTTTTGATCAAGAAAGGATGCTGTACTTTGTCAAATGCTTTTTCAGCATCTACTGAGAGTATCCTATGGTTCTTGTTCTTTCTTTTATTAATGTACTGTATCACATTGATTGATTTGTAGATGTTGAACCAACCATGCAGCCCAGGAATGAATGCCATGGGGTTATGGTGAAGAATCCTTTTAATGTACTGTTGGATCCTATTGGCTAGCAGTTTGGTGAGAATTTTTGGATCCGTGTTCATCAGGGATATTGGTCTGTAATTCTCCTTTTTGATGGGGTCTTTGGTTTTGGGATCAAGGCAATCCTGGCTTCATAAAATGTGTTTGGAAGCTTTCCTTCCATTTCTAGTTTTTGAAACAGTTTCAGGAGAATAGGTATTAATTCTTCTTTAAATGATTGATAGCATTCCCCTGGGAAAACATCTGGCCCTAGGTTCTTGTTTGTTGGGAGATTTTTGATGCCTGCTTCAATTTCCATACTGGTTATGAGTCCGTTCAGGCTTCCTATTTCTTCCTGGTTCTGTTTTGGTAGTTTATATATCTCTAGAAATGCATCCATTTCTTCCAGATTGTCAGATTTGCTGGTGTATAGTTGCTCAGAATATGTTCCTAGAATTGTTTTTATTTCTTTGGTGTTAGTTGTGACCTCTCCTCTTTCATTCATGATCTTATTAATTTGGATCCTTTCTCTTTTCTTTCTGATAAGTCTGGCCAGGTGTCTGTCAGTCTTATTAATTCTCTCAAAGAACCAGCTCTTAGTTTCATTGGTCTGTTCTAGTGTTCCTTTCATTTCTATTTCATTGATTTTTTGCTCTGATCTTTATTAGTTCTCTTCTGCTGGGCATAGGCTTTCTCTGCTGTCTCTTCAGCTCCTTTAGGTGTAGGGTTAGGTTGTGTATTTGAAAACTTTCTTTTATCTTGAGACAGGCTTGTATTGCTATATACTTTCCTCTCAGGATCACCTTTGCTATTTCCCAAAGATTTTAAACAGTTGTGTTTTCATTTTCATTTGTTTCCATGAATTTTTAAAATTCTTTAATTTCCCCATTGACTCATTTATTCTTTAGTAGGATACCCTTTAGTCTCCATGTATTTGAGTTTCTTTCCAACTTTCCTCTTGTGGTTGACTTCTAGTTTCAAAGCATTATAGTCTGAAAAAATTCAGGGAATGATCCTAATCTTTCAGTACAAGTTGAGACCTGATTTGGACCCAGGAGCTGATCTATTCTGGAGATGGTTCCATGTGCACTAGAGAAGAATGTGTATTCTGTTGCTTTGGGATGGAATGTTGAATGTATCTGATGTCCATCTGATCCAGTGTGTCATTAAAGCCTTTATTTCCTTGTTGATCTTTTGCTGAAGTCATCCATCCATTTCAGCGAGGGGGGTGTTAAAGTCCCCTACTATTATTGTCTTATTGTCAATGTGTTTCTTTGATTTTGTTATTAATTGGTTTATATAATTTTCTGCTCCCATGTCAGGGGCATAGATATTTAAAATTGTTAGGTCTTCTTGTTGGACAGACCCTTTGAGTATGATACAGTGTCCTTCGTCATCTCTTATTACAATCTTTGGCTTAAAATCTAATTCATCTGATATCAGGATTGCCACCTCAGCTTTCTTTTGATGTCCATTAGCATGGCAAATTGTTTTCCACCCCCTTCCTTTAAATCTGGAGGTGTCTTTGGATTTAAAATAAATTTCTTGCAACAACATATTGCTTTGTTTTTTTATCCATTCTGATACCCTGTGTCTTTTGATTAGAGCATTTAGCCCACTTACATTCAGGGTAACTATTGAAAGATATGAATTTAGTGCCATTGTAATGCCTATAAGGTGACTGTTACTGTATATTGTTTCTGTTATGTTCTGGTCTATTACTTTTAGTCTCTCTCTTTGCTTAGAGGACCCCTTTCAGCATTTCCTGTAGGGATGGTTTGCCGTTAGCAAATTTTTTTTTTTTTTTTTTTTTGTCCTGGAAGCTTTTTATCTCTCCTTCTATTTTCAATGACACTCTAGCTGGATATAGTATTCTTGGGTACATATTTTTCTCATTTAGTTTTCTGAATATATCATGCCAGTCCTTTCTGGTCTGCCAGGTCTATGTGGGTAGGTCTGCTGCCAATCTAACATTTCTACTGTTGGATGTTACATGTCTCTTGTCCGAAGCTGCCTTCAGGATTTTCTCTTTGTCACTGAGACTTGTAAGTTTTACTATTAGATGACAGGGTGTTGACCTACTTTTGTTTATTTTGAGGGGGAATTCTCTGTGCCTTTATTTTAAGATTTTATTTATTTATTTGCCAGAGAGAGAACGCAAGTAGGCAGAGAGGCAGGCAGGGGTAAGGAGTAATCAGGCTCCCCGCTGAGCAGAGAGCCTGATGTGGGGCTCAATCCAGGACCCCTAAATCATGACCTGAGCCAAAGGCAGAGGCTTAACTCACTGAGCCACCAAGGCATCCCACCTCCTGGATTTTGATAATTTTTTCCTTCCCTAAATTAGGGAAATTCTGTGCTATAATTTGCTCCAATATACCTTCTATTCCCCCTCTCTCTTTCTTCTTCTGGAATACCAATTATTCTAATATTGTTTCATCTTATGGTATCACTAATCTCTTGAATTCTCCCTTCTTGATCCAGTAGTTGTTTAGCTCTCTTTTTCTCAGCTTCTTTATTCTCCATCATTTGGTCTTCTATATCACTGATTCTCTCTTCTGCCTCATTTATCCTGCAGTAAGAGCCTCTACTTTTTATTGCACTTCATTAGTAGCTTTTCTGATTTTCTTTTTTACCTTTTATATTTCAACTTGGTTAGATATCAGTTCTTTTATTTCTCCAGAAAGGGTTTTTATTTCTCCAGAAAGGGATTCTCTAGTATCTTCTATGCTTTTTTCAAGCCTAGCTAGCATCTTGATAATTGTCATTCTAAATTCTAGTTCTGACATCTTACTAATGTCTAGATTGATTAGGTCCCTAGCCATCAGTACTACCTTTTGTTTGTTTGTTTGTTTGTTTGAGGTGTTTTTCTGCCTTGTAATTTTATTCAGAGAAGAATAGATGAATGAGAGAACAATATACTAAAAGGGTAGCAATGACTCCAGAGAAATGTACATTAACCAGATCAGAAGAGATCCGAAAGTGGGGGGAGAAGAAAGAAGGAAAAATTTTTAAACAATTATGTATAACACATTTAATGATTAGACTGGTGAATAGAACAGAGCCACACACTTGATTATGGGTGCATTTTGGTTTGTTAGAAGAAACTGCCTCCTAAAATTTTAAAGAAAGAGAAACTTATATATATATACAAAAATAAGGGTAAACATGATGAAGGGATGGCATATGACTATAAAGATAAAAATTTAAAAAAGATTCTAAAAAAGAAATTGATAAGATAATGGATTGGTTGAGAAAAGAACAAACAAAAAAAAAAAAAAAAAAGGAGAGAATGTGATCAGCTTGGAGAGTAGAACAAAGCCATATGCTGGATTTAGAGTATATTTTGATCTGTTAGAAGAAACCATATCCCCAACTTTTAGGGAAATAAAAACTTATATGTATACAAAACATAAGGTTAAATACAATGAAGGGATAGAATATGACTATAACAATAAAAATTAAAATAGATTTTTTAAAAAGGTATTGATCAGATAAAATAATTAAAAACATTAAAACAGGAAAGAGGAAAAATTTTAAAAATAGAATAATTTTTTTTTTTTAAATCAACTTTAAAAGACTAAAGAATCATGGGGTGGGGGGGAGCCATGAATTCTATGTGCTGCATGCCCCTAGCTCTGGAGTTTTACAGTTCTCATTGATTGGTGAACTTGGTCTTGGCTGGATACTCTTGCTGATCTTCTGGGAGGGCCTGTTGCAGTGATTCTCAAATGCCTTTGCCTGAGGCGGAATTACACTGTCCTTGCGAGGGACCTGGCTAAGAAGTCTGATAGGGTTTGCTCTAGGGAGATTTTGTTCCCCGAATGGTTTCCATACAGTTTTGGAGGAGGAGAATGAAGATGGCCTCCCAATCTCTAGCCCCTTAGGAGCTGAGAACTTAGGGTTGCACTCCTCAGTGCACCCTCAAAGAAAAGCAGTCAATCCCTCCTGTCTCTCTTGTCTCCAGCCACACTCCAAGCTCACCCAGCCTCTGAATGAGCATTTCTATCTCTGGTGCACAGCTCTGTTTGGAGTCTCCAAACCCAGAAGATTCCTGCCACATGCCACTCCTTCCAGAGGAAGATGGTGAATCTCCCTGTTTCTGCCACTTGTAGGGTCCCTACTCAAAGTATAGTGGTCCGGCTGTGACTTGGGTCACAGTTTAAAGTAACTCCGAACTGAGATCCCCTTTCTCTTCCATCCCTACAGCTGGCTTCCCCACTGTGATACCTGGGAGCTCTGCCACATTCAAACACCCCTGATCTTTTTGTGATTGCACAGGTCCTGAGACCACACTGTCCCTGCAAGAGTTCCACCCCCGTTTAGCCCCTGGAGCAACATCTCTCCATGGAGCAGACTTCTAAAAGTTCCAATTTTATGCTCTGCTGCTCCACCACTTGCCAGAAGCCAGCCCCTCCCCCTGTGGTCTCTCTTCCGTTCACTTCAGATTCACTTCTCCCCAGGTCCTACCTTCTAGAAAGTGGTCACTTTTCTGTTCCTAGAATTGCTGCTATTCTTCTCTTTGGCTGCTGTTGAATTTGTAGGTGTTCATAATGGTTTGATAACTATCTAGTTGAATTCTTGGGACCTGAAGATACTTAGGTCTTCTTACTCCTCTGCCATCTTGCCCCTCCTCTATGTAAATTCTGCCTACTATTTATTTCTCTTCCAAATTGCACTACACATCTAGTCAAAGCAGTAAGACAAAGAAAAAATCTTATAAGTATCGAAAATGAAAGAATTAAACCCTCATTAGTTGTGGATAATATGAGTACCTATGTAGAATACCCAAAGAACCTATGGATTAATTATTAGAAATATTACAGATGTTGATACAAGGCAACACACCAAAATTGGCTTTATTTTTATAAACCAGCAATTACAATTAGAGACTTGAAAAGATTATTAATATAAAATTAAAAATCTTAATGTAAAAAACTATAAACCATTATTGAAAGATCATTTATATGAGTTTATAAAGAAGAAATTGCAGGTATATTCATATAGAGGACAATTCTGTACGTAAGACATCAGTTCTCTTCAAATTAATCTATATGTTCACTGGATAAATCCCATTGAAAATCCAGCATGGATTTGTGTGTGTGTGTGTGTGTGTGTGTGTGTGTGCATACAAACTGATAAACTGATTCCTAAATTATACTGCTTTTAGCTTAAAAATGGTCAAGAAAAATGGAGTTGAAAATATTTTCATTACCCACAACAGAGCCTGTTGCTGGCTGTCCTCATGACTAGATATGCCAGAGTCCCCTTATTCCTTAAGATAATATTCCTGTAATAGGAAGGGGCTCTGGGTGGATGTGATATTGTGATTTGTAAGAACATATATTTGGTTTGTATCCTCATTCATGGCACAGAGTTCTTGAACCCTTAAGAATGTCCTAAGTGAAGACAATGACAAAGATGTCTTCTGTTACTTTAAGGAGGTGACCTCTGGGCCCTACCTCAGGATAGGGACTGGTTGCCGGGAGAACAAACCTTATAATTAGAGGGTTAGGACTTTCAGTCTCACCCTACAAGCCCCCTGTTTCTCCAGAGGTTGAATCAATTGGCAGTGACCAATGAGTTAATCAATCATGCTTTAGTAATAAAGCCTGCAGAAAACCCTAAAAGGACAGAGTTTGAAGAGCTTCCAGGTTGTTGAACTGTGGGGACATGGGGAAAGTGGCCACCTGGAGAGGGGTTGCAAGCTTCTGGGCCTTTTCCCCTTACTTTGTCCTATGCATCTCTTCCATCTGGCCCTTCCTGAGTTGCATATTTCATAATAAATTGGTGATCTGTTAAGTAAGATGTTTCTCTGAGTCCTATTGGATGCTTACTTTAGCAAATTAAATGAATGCAAGGAAGGGGTGGTGGGAACCTCTGATCTATAGCCAGTTGGACAGAAGTACAGGTAACAATCATGGGGTAAGACTGCCATCTGAAATGGGTTATGGGGAGGGAAGTCTTACAGTCCTGAATCCTGAGCCTGTGGAGTCTGATGCTATCTCTGGCGTCAGAATTGAGTGAATTCTTGGACACCAGCAGGTGTCCAAGAATTTCTCATTAGTGTGGGAACCCCCACCCCCCCACCCCATCATGGTGGAATCAGTGACCAGGATCTCTGAGTTGGTGTCATTGAAGTAGAATTGGCTAGAACAGCCTTGGCTCCCAGAAACTTGTGGTTTGGGAAGAGAAAGGACAAAAATGTGGGGGGAATGTTGGCTTCCTGGGTGGCCACATGGTCACAGATGGCAACAGCTGTGCTGAATGCAGGCAAAGTCATCCGTGAAATTTAGGGATGGGTAAAACTCCTGGGGAGTTGGTTCACTTGATGCATATGGAAATGCAAAGTAATACGAAAAAGGAAAAATTTTCTATCCCTTGGTTAGGACTACCTGTAAGAGCTGAACTGAAAGAGATGCTGGTTGGACCTTGATGCTAACCCCAACTCAGATTTCAGTGAGTCTAAGTTGAGGCCACTAACTTCAAAGCTATCCCCAAGGGAAAGATGATGCAGGGACAATAGAACATACCTTTAAGATCTCTGATCACCAAGAAGGTAGTGAACATGGCAGAAGGGCAAAAGGACAAAACTATTGAAAGCATAGTGTATGGTGTGATGGAGTTGTTTCATTTTGTGGATCAGTATCAGCAACTTCCTGAAATGGATTTTGAGAGTAACAAATTTCAGGACTTTTTTCCTTTTTTTTTTTTTTTTTTTTTTTTTTTTTGGCTTTTTTGTTGTTACTGTTGTTTTGTTTTGTTTTGTTGGTTTTGAATGTTGCAGAGTGGAGGAGCATGTTTGGGTTAATGCAGGACCTAGAGCTCAGGAGGAACAGTCCCAGATGGCGCTGTATGTGATCTCCCCACACAGGAGGTTATTTTTGAGGGAAAAGCCAGCCTGTGAACTGCATAAAAGCCACTTATGGTCAGTTTACCCTGGGATGGGGGACTGTCTCCCTGTATGAATGCCAGGTGGAGCACCCCACCGAAGTAGCTAATATGTTTTGTCTGCAAACCACAGGGTCCTGGCATTATACTTACCATGATCTTCCCCTACTGACTATGCCAATAACTCAGGTCATGGTGAATGCTGTGGTTAAAAGGACCCCTTTCACCTGGCCACCTTTGTAACTGCAAAACCAAAACACAGTTGTGGAAGCCTTATCAAATTTGATGTCTCCGCTTCCCCTCTCCAGTCTTACAGATGCTAATAAAAACACTAGGCTAAAGAATAAAAGAATGGGGAGAAGTGGAGTGGAGAGTTAAGAAAATCTTCCCAAGAATGTGGAAATTTTTAAACAGTTGTTAAGATATAAGCTGAAAAGGTAAATTTTGATAAGAATGAAATGAAGAGGAAAAAGAAAGGGGTAAGTCATGAAATTTATCCCCATAGTGCAAATCTTTAGGTGGTTATTAAGAAAAAAGATGAATAAAATAGACATTGATGGGGTTAAAACAAAGTTAGTGATATAGCAGTATCAAAGCTTTGGGGGGGCCACAGGGACCCCGCCATAAGTCCCCCACCTTTAAAGAGATCCATACAAGTCTGCTCTATTTACCCAAATTTGGAGAAACTTGAAAAGCCCAGAGGCAGAGATCACAATGAGAAACATAACCAGCAATCCCTTGGGGGCAAGAATTAGGTTGACTAATCAAGGTAAAGACCTTTGATTAAGGGTCAGGGTCCCTTGGCTCAACCCTTGCTGGAGACCCAGAGACTTTTGCACAAGAGTGTAAAATCTTCAGGGGAAAGAAAAGAGAAGTTTCTAGGAACCTTTGCTATGGAAGCCCCATAGACTGCAGGACCAACACCCACTGGTGACGCTCCTGGAGGAGATCATCAAGAGGACGTGACCACGGACTGACACACCAGCTGGCACCAGGTGATGAAGACTCCTCGCCCCCATCACAGTCCTGGCAGTCTATGTTCCACCCACTGTTCCCACAGCTGGAGCTGTTTTCTAGGACACAGCCTGGAGAGAGCAATGTGTCATTGAGACCATCTGGACAGTCCCTGTGACTCAACCCTGTGAATGCCTCAATATAAACTTGTAAGATTCTGGCCAGCAGGTGCGGAGGTCCACTTATCTTGCAGCCACCCAAATAAGCCCTGTGAGCACCATCCACCAATCTGGAGTGTCCTGTCTCTTTCTTCCATCTCTCACTGACCTCCTTGTATGGGAGCCAGTTTGCAAGCCAACGGAAGTTCTGACTGCAGTTAGAACCAAACTGAGATGCTGAAAAACAAAATTCAACTGGACAAATTTGAAGATTGAATAGACTTTATTAAATGACTTGTAAGTCAGGTAGCACCCAACCAGCGAGTAGAGGGGAGCTCAGAGGAGTTGTACAAAGTGGAAGATTTTTATGGGAAAGAGGATGGGGCAAGCTGGTTAGAGCTAAAGAAAAGGATTATTTTGGGAAGGTCACTTTCCCTTAGGGGGAGAGCAGGGATTCTTATGCAGATTACCTCATCCTCCTTTGGGAGATGGAGAAGGTCCCTGTGGCAAATTACTTCATTGGCACAGACTAGAGAATTCCCAAATGACCAGTTAAGACATTTTCTTGGGGATGCTGAAACTGCCCTTAGATTTGGTATGAAGTCCCAGTTTGGCAACTTGACTCAAGTGATGTCATTTCAAGCCTCTGCTGGGTTTTGTTTTGTTTTTTTAACAGAGAGAACTTAAAAGGGCAAGGGTTGATAAGATTATGAAAATAGGAATGTTCTAGCAGGCTTATGAAGATAAGTTGTGTCTCCTCTACCTGCATATTTTATGGGAATGAAGATGATGTCCCAGGGAATATTTCCCCTACCTTGTTTTATACAACTATCCATGAAGATCTAATAGAGGCTTAAGGTAAGGATATAAGCATTTCTGGAGTTGAAGTAAAAGTGAGTCATCTTAATGACCTGCAGTTCTGATCTCAGTCTGTACTGTGGTGTCTCTTCGACTGGATGGGAACCTCCAAACGTCCTGCAGTGGGCAGGACAACAAAGCAGAGACTGCAAAGAGGCCCCAGGCGGGGGCTTTATTTAAAGGGGGAAGAGGAGGAGGTATGGGGACATAGAGAATTCTGCCTCTGTTGGTGCCTGTGCTTGGTGGTAAGTAGCCCACTGGTCTGTTAGGGCCCATGGATATCTTGAGGTGGGTCACTTGATGGGCCTGTCTCTATTGGGTCGTTGTAGGCCCTTTTGCCTTGCTCTACCTTCTACCGCCCAAGCCTGTTGTCTAAAAGCAACCTCTACAGGTATTTTCTGATTAAGTTCTTCTTCCCTGCTTATCTTACCTATAACACAGGCAAAAGACTCAGCAGGCAAAGCAGCCTATGATGGGAACCAAAATTATCCCCTCACGTAATGATGACTGTCCCAACGCCAGCAAGATCCCACTTGATTGACCTGAAGACAATGATAGGCCTGATCTTTACTGACCACCTTCTTATACCCACTGACCTTTGTCCCACATTTCCCTTGTATAAGCCTACAAGTATTTTCAGTGCTTTGAAGATAGCCCGTGCGACATGGGTCCACTCTTGTGGCTAAATCTTGTCTGTTTGGGAGCCTGGAGACAGGTGTTCTTACACCTTTAGGCCCCAGTTACAATTTTGGGCAAGCCCGCCAGGAGCTGTGTTTCTGATTTGTTTAACCTCCCCTTGGGACTTTCCAGGATGGAGCAGCTGTCCCCAGTAGGGCGTTGGTGCTTCACCCCTTCATTTCCCAAGTTAGTGGCTATGACAGATTGGACCTAGGTATTTGAGGCTAATCAACCCTGGGCAGGGAGAGGGAAAACAGTCCTTTGCTGTTCCCTAAACTTGTTTTGTTTCAGGGAGACTCCTTTTCATTCACCCTGGACCAGCAACCACTCCCTGAACTGTATTTGGTGAAAGAGAAACCAACTGAAGAATAAGCAGGCCCTAGAAATTTGGATGCTGGTATGTTTCTGTCACAGGGCACACTGGACCCCATCCTTCTTTGGCTTCTTTCCACTTGGGTCCTATGAACCATGTGTTTCGGTTTTTCATAACCCGTTTGTCCAGGCTTGTGCTGCTTGTTTGCATGATTTATGGCAGAGTTTGTTGCAATTTGTAAGATACCATTGGAGAAAAGAATGGACATATGTAAAACAGGAAGGAGGATAGGTATTCAGAGATTTCTGCTGGAATTTGTGAGGGTGTATGTGAGTGTATGTGTGTACAAGATGGGGGTGCTAACAATATATCCCTGCTAAAGCCCCCCAGGGAGAATGTTGGCTGATTGGCCTATTTTCAGTTATAAATTGATGACAGAGAAGATAATTTTTTATGGCAATATCACCTGCCCTTTGTCTCTGTTCAGCCCAAAAGTAAGCTGGCCACTGAATGGCTCTCTTACATTTCTTCCACCCATTCAGTTACTCCCAAACAAGGGGTTTGGTTTGGCTCTCTCAGGTTGCCTGGGAAGCTATTGGTTCAGTGAGGGAAGCCCCCAACTTTTAGGAAGAAACAAATGCTAACAGAGTCGTTCTGGGCTTCATTTAGTTAGTTTTGTTTCTTCTGTGTTCTTTCTGAACTTTGTCTAAGAAGATGGGGGACTGCTTCTGGTCCCAAAGAAAGTTCATTAAGGACGCATTTTGAATGAACGGTTCAGAGGGCTGAAAGTCAACCAGAGGAGAAGTCTGTTTTGCAGGAAGGAGAGACAGAGGTGAAGATTAATGAATGTTTGTCCAAACTTTGAATCTACCTTAGGCCTTGCCTGTGGAACCCCTCGCACTTTCACCTTCCCCTTCTTTTCCTGTACTACATTACTGAAGCTCACGGAGGGCTCCCATATCATCCTTGGTGCCTCCAAACACCATCAGCCCCTCCTGCCCTCACAATCGAGGATCCAGAGGCACCCCAAACTGTTGGGCCACCTCCTTATGAGGTTCAAACTGAAACATCTCCCAAATCAACATGAAAGGGACTTAAACCACCTGCTTCAGATTTCCCCACAGGAGCCCCAAGTAAAACTGAAATTGGAGAAAAAAGTGACTTTTTTTTTTTTTTTTTTTTTTTACTGGACATAGGCGAAACATACTAGCTATTAAGTTAATTCAAGGTTATTGGTTTAATTAAAATAGACATGCCTTGGAGTTATCAACATCCAATAGAATACAGATAATTTATTCTGCCTGAATAGATTAGTTAAATTCATGTTGTATCTGTTGCAGTTTGTCAGCAAAAAGATGACTTAAAATGATGGTTAATAAAGTTTTCATGGATAATTATTAAGAGCAAGTTGGTTAAGCATCTGACTCTTGATTTCAGCTCAGATCATGATCAGAGGATCAGGAGATGGACCCCTGAGTTGGGCTCCACATCTGGCTCTGAGTCAGGAGTGGAGCCTGCTTAAGATTCTCTCTCTCTCTCCTTCTGTCCCTGTCTTCGTCTCTCAAACAAAAAACAAAAAACAAAAAGATTAAGTAGGTTAAATAAAAATAAGTTAATAGCTTCTAAAATCTTTGGTAACCTAAAATTTTTAGTTTTGCTAAGTTAAATGATAAATTGGGTTGAATTCATTAAATATCTAAGTCTTTTCTTTTTTTAAAAGACTTTATTTATAAATAAATAAAGAGAGAGGCAGAGAGAGAAGGAACACAAGAGGGGAAGTGGGAGAGGGAGAAAGAGACTCTCCACTAAGCAGGGAGCTCGATATGGGGCTCCATATCAGGACCCTGGGATCATGACCTGAGTCAAAGACAGCCACTTAACCTACTGAGCAATGCAGGAGCCCCAGATATCTAAGTCTTTTTCAGATAAGATAAAATAATGAAATATTACTTACTAAACATAGGTTTATCCACTTTTTTCTTATTGGAGAGAAACTGAAGATACTTGAGTCTGTTAGTAAACATGTTTTATACTTTATTGAAAGTTGTACTATGAAAAAACATATGTCTAGAAATTATGAAGTATATTCATAAATTTGTCAATCTAAAGAATTCTGGTGTAACAGACAATTAACAATTGGTTACTAATCAGTTTTTGCTAGAGACTAAGTTTTCTAAAAGTTAAAATTCTGATAAGTGTAATTAAGACTGCTGGAAAATGGGGTATCTTGGTGGGTCAGTTGGTTATATGACTGACTTCAGTTCAGGTCATGATCTCTGGGTCCTGGAATCAAGCCTGTGTCGAGCCAGCCCCACGTCAGGCTCTGGCCTCAGCTATGAATCTGGTTGTCTTTCTCCCTCTGCCCCTTCCCCTGCTTGCTCTCTCTCTGTCTCTCCCTCTCTCTCAAATGAATAAATAAAAGTTGTTTTTTTTTTTTTTAAAGACTGCTGAAAATGATAAGGAAAGCAATTCTATGTAGGCAAAGAAAGAAGTTGTTTGATAAGTAAGGTATAAGGAATGGGAATACATTTTTTTTTGAGGGAAAAGGAAATAATTTTGTCTTAAAATGAAATGAGTTATTTAGAGAGATAGTTAGAACAGTATCTGTATATGGAAAGAAAGTTGCAGCAAGTTTGTGAGAGGGAATTCCTTGGAAAAGAATATTATGCACCATCAGGCCTGACTAAGATTGCAATGAATGAATTTTTAAAGTATATTTATACAAGATTGGAATTTGGGTTTTTTTTTCTTTCTGTTAAAATAACAAAGTTTTCTTAGATTACTGGTCTTCTCTTGATAAGAAATGGTAAGCAAAGTTTCGTTTGTTTTTTTTTTATCTGCCCAGAAAATCAGTTTCTATGTTTAGTCTTTATCAATTCTTTGATTACTTAACAAAGTTAAAACTTCTCAATATTAAAGGAGCTAAATTTTGCTAACAACTGTATAACCTTCTGTTGAATCTCCTGTTGCCATTTGGTTAAATATATAATTAAATGTTAAGTTTTATAATGGTCTGTAATCTTACTTTTCACATGTGCTTTAAAATCTTCTGAGGGTTTTAGCAAATTCCCCAATATTCAAATTCTAAATGAAATAATTTTGACTGACTAGGCTTGTTTATTTGGTATGTCAGATTACATGGAAACATTGTTGGACAAATAATGGCACATCTTTTTAGATTTTATCATATGGGTAAATACTATCACTGTTTCAGAAATTATATGAAATCCCTAGAAGTTTTACAATGTCCTGTTGTGAGGTCACTATTTGACATCCTAATCATTGAAATTCTGTGTGTCACAAAAACAACTGGATTTCCTTGTCAACTGTATTTTTATGAATTCTCATCAGATCTTTAACCATGTCCATTTTTGAGAGTTTTCTCATTTATAGTTACTGTTCTGATGCTCCTGCAAAATGTGTCTGTCTCCTTTTCAAGAAGATTCATGAAAAGGACTTTTCACAAATATAGGTTTCTGAAAGTTTTACAATCATAGAACTGAACTGGGTAGGTATTTCCAGAACCAATGGAAAAGCTACATTCAAACAGAACAAGAATTAGTAACCTGAGACTGGATGAATTGAGGAAGATGATTTACAGGTTTTCTGACTCTTGTTTGAAACATTGCTGCTTCACTAAACTTTACTCTTCCAGATTTAATGGAATTTTTTTCTTAAGGTATCTATGAATAAGAGAAATAGGAGAAAATATTCCTTTGTGAACAAATTAAAACACTTATCTTTTCTTTCTACTTGAACCCACCAGAACTCAGGAGCTCTCTGTGAATATTCTATGTCTCATGATTATTATAATTATTTGCATAAGTTCAATAAGAATCTGTTCTTCTTGTAAAAGATCACCATTGAAAATGGTCATTTATCAAGGTTTTGATTAAAGGATCACATTTTGAGAAAGACATACATAAATTCAGGTATGAACAGCCTTATGAAACTCAGGTTGAATTTATGGAGCCAATAGAACCCCCTGGAAATGTTGGCTTGGTACTTTCCTAACAAGAGTTCCTAGTCGCTGTACCAGGTAAGTAAAGAAATGTCACTTCTGGGGCATCTGGGTGGCTCAGTAAGTTAATCAGCTGACTCTTGATTTCGGCTCAGGTCATGATCTCAGTGTTGTGAAATCAAGAACCATGTCATGCTCCGTGCTCAGCTTGGAGTCTGATTGAGATTCTCTCCCTCTCCCCCACCCCCCTGGTCACACTTTCTCGTTCACTCTCTCCTTCTCTCTAAAATAAATAAATAAATAAATCTTAAACAGAAAAAAAAAAAAAGAAAGAAAGAAAGAAAAGAAACGTCACTTCAGGCATGTATGGGGACCTCAGAATATTTGGGGGACATCAAGACAAGGAAATCACTCAAATCAACAAGTGTTACAGGCAAAACTGATTACAAATATTTGGCTTGGCTTCTGGCCTTGAGAAGCTATTAAAAGTCATATCTGAAATGTCTTATAAAAAGTTCCAGCAAAGCAGATTTTAAAAGACCTATAAGGTCAATCATTATTCTTGCTGAGCTTGTGTAAGTAATTAGGCCAACTTTGTTAAAATTAGACTTGTTTTACAAACAGATTAATCCTAATTTGGTTATCTTTGATGGAAATGAGGGTAATTTTAGAGAGAAAAGTTATGTTTTAATAATAATCTTTGGTGGATTCCAGTTCTGGTTAATTGTCCTTCAATATTTGTTGTTTGCCTAAGTTAGACAACTCAAGGTTAACTTCAAAGAAATTGTCAAAATAGCTCATGTATAGACAGTCTTCATGCCATCACTCTGTGGGGATAATAGAAGAACCCCATGAACATGTGATTATTTGAACAGTTGGACAATGGGAGGCACTTGCTTATTAGGCTTTCTTACCACTCCCTCTCAGTTCACAATAAATCTGACGGGGTCCATTGGACTAGTTCTCTCAAATTCCTCACCTGGGTCATGTGGGACCTCCCTGAGGAAATAGAAGATGGAGTGAACTTTTCTTAGAGTATACTTTGCTCTCCTGATGGGGAACTGCAGGTCATCAATATGTGTTTGCCTTGGTGAAAGAACAAACCCCACCCCCGATATAGGATATGCAATACACAATGGAATTTGGTGGCTAACTGCCAAGTGAGTCCAAGCGAATGAATTCCCCCCACTGTACTAAAAAGTTAAGTAGTTAGTATTCAGGAATCCTCCCAGTTAATGGAATGGACTTCCTGACATTGTATAACTCAGCTATCACTTTGACCGATTCTATGTGAATAAGATGACAAAATTGCTCCTTAAAAGCCAGAGCATACCCCTCTCCATGGAGTTAGCTATGGACTTGTGGAAGTAATGGGTAACCCTACCTTCCTAAAATTGGGTTAGATGATATACTTGGGGATGCCCATATCTCCAGGGACGAGTAATTTCCAACTTGCCAGTAATTTCTCATAATTGGAATATCACAAAAGATAGACACTGGGTAAAGTGAGTTTCCTGTTTGTTTTATCTCTTCGGCCCTTAGCTGTATTTACTCAGAAGCTACCTCTATTGTTATAGAACTACAGGTAGAGAGGCCTTGGGAGTCACTCTCCCAAATGATAAAACCACATAAATATGAAAAGCAGCCCTCCAAAACCAGTGGCCCTTGATATCTAGACTGCAGCTCAAGGTTGTATTTTTATTCCAAATTACTCAAAAAATGTGTCTAAAGCTGTGAAATATTTAAACATATCATTGCTATAGATCCCTTAGCTTTGGGATTTTTCAAGAAGTTAGCTAAATCCAATACCTGCCAAATGGAAATATGCCCTGCTAAGCATTATTAGACTTCTTGTCCTTTTTCTTTTCTGTTGTTTGGCTTTTTAGATTTATCAAATGGTAGTGCACACTGTTTGCAATAGTTTGGAGATGCCCTTGCTGTTATCTTCAGTTGGAATGCAAAACCCATAATTTTCCCACCCTGTCAAAATCTTCCATTCCAAAATTCCTATGTTGTTCCCAGACAGCAGGATGTAGTTATGGAAGAAATGACAATCACTCCTTTTCCTTTCCATGGAAATGGAATGGTGAATTGATAGTGGGGATTTGAAAGAAGACCTAGTCACCCTAACTACCTCCAATTTTGAACCCAGTCTCTGCTTTCTTTCTTTTTTTTTTTTTAATTTTTTAACTTTTTGTTAATTTTTAATTTTTAATTTTTTATAAACATATAATATATTTTTATCCCCAGGGGTACAGGTCTGTGAATCGCCAGGTTTACACACTTCACAGCACTCACCAAAGCACATACCCTCCCAATGTCCATAATCCCACTCCCTTCTCCCAAACCCCCTCCCGCCAGCAACCCTCAGTTTGTTTTGTGAGATTAAGAGTCACTTATGGTTTGTTCTCCCTCCCAATCCCATCTTATTTCATTTATGCTTTCTAACTGACTAAGTTCTTCTCTCTAGTTTATCTTTTCAAGTAGGTGAAAGAGCTGGCAACAAAGCATCCCAGGATAGGAAGTGAAACGACCCTCAAACAGTAAGATTGCCCTGATGCCAGCCAGACCCTGTCAATTGACCCCAGAACAGTAATCTACTTGATCTTTACTGCCCAGCTGCACATACCCACCATCCTTTGGCCCACATTTTTCTTATATAAACCCAAAAGTAGTTTCAGCACTTAGGAGACAGTCTTTGAGATGTAAGTCACTGTCTTCCCAGTGTTGATGTCACTAAAATAAATTCTTTTCTTGTTTCACCACCACTTGTTTCTCTGCCTTCGGATTTTTGTCAGTGGCCAAACCCAATCTGTTTGGGACTCCTGGACCAGGTGCTCTGGCACCCTTTGGCCCCAGTTAAAGTATGTTTAAACAGGCTTTATGTGAAGTGATTGCATCTCTTTTACCTGCTTGTATTATGGGAATCGACATCGTGTCTGATGGAGAATGTTTCCCCCTCCTACTAATAGAAAACAGAAGGCATATAAATTTGCCTTTCAAGCAATATTAATTGGGCATGCTAAATGAGAACCAGTAAGACTGCATGAGCCCACACCATGTGGAACAGAGGCTGGAGTGCCAGAGGGACAAATTCTCTACCCCTATGTGGGACATAGACTGGGGTTTATGGCGAAAGACTCTCAGCATCTCCCAGTGATGACTACTGGTTCTTTGGACTAGAGGATTGCCTTTTGAGGGGCATCTACTACCTTGCTATATGACATCCCCTGAAGCTACAGGATCATGCTGCATGGGGAATACAAGAAGGAGATGTAACAATAATTCTCTTTTCCCCTAGGATTGGCTCTAGAACTGTGTAAGGGCTGCTGCATTTGGGGAAAGTAAACACAAATCAACTTTGAACTGATGTGCACTGACCTGCATGCTGTTTTCCTAGCAGTGATGGAAGGATTGAACAGTGGGAAATGCCCGTGTTTGGCTTTTTACTGACTTATGGGCAGTAGCCAATGGTTTGCCCATACGGTCAGGCAGGAAGGCAACGGAAACCAGCCCTATTAAAAGGATGCCTGTGCAGGGCACAGCATATGGAAACTTGAGGGGTGCATTAAAACAGAACATGTCCAGCCCCATTAAAAGAAATCCCTTCTGGGTTTGGAATCGACCCAGATGAATGAATCTACCGTGCACCCCCTTGAGATGGTCACCTGGCTCCATGATGCAGGGGATGCTGCAGCAGTCAACGTCCAGAGGCATGAAATGCCTGTTCTGTCTGCCAACAGGGGACAGAGACTGCAGATGGCCATGTGGTGGGTTCCTTGGAAGGAAGGGCCTAATCACAGCTGGTAAGTGAGATGCTGGTAGCTCTGGGGTTAGGGAGCCCACTGTCATTTCTTCAGACAAGAAACACTCTTTATAGCCCATTGTTTCCAACACTGGGCTGAGAAACATCATTCTCAGAGTACTAGTCTGATGGAAAATTGGAATGGGCAACTGATACATTGGTTGTCTAAAAAGGTTGTCTAAAATAAAAACATGAAGGCTCACACACCTCCACCAGTGTGTCACGAGTGGACACTCAGCATGGACATTATGGCCCCACTGGATAGATTTCTCTGTTTTTCTAGTGGATCTGGGGGATGTGGGGGCATGGAAGTTGCTGGTATGCTTTCTTCCTCACATCACTTCAACTTTTTTTGTTTGTTTGTTTCATTCTTGGCAGAGAGATCACAGCTCTAGGGTTGTGCCTACAAGGGCTGGAAGCAGAATGATTACTAAACAAGAAACTATAACTATGTTTTAATCTTTAAGTCTGAATTCCTCAGGGGCTGATGGGGCAGAATGTGCCTTCACTCCATCTGACAAAATTGGGGTCAACAGTGAAAGCAGCTAGACCACGTGGTGATAAAGATAGCCCTCTAGTTCTCCACATGTGTAACCTGAATAGACATAGACATGAACTTGCTAGATTAGTATTGTTATCCACAATCTAGACCAGCACAGTGGCTGAACTAATGTCCCTTCCAAATGTGGAAAAGTTTGGGTGCAATAGAAGAAAAGATAATAGTTAGGGATAAAACCCAGAGAGATCAGATGGAAATCTCCATACTCTAGTGAACTGTCCTAGGAGATATTTTCATGTGATATGATAATGGACAGGATAGTTACTAATGACTGGATGGAATTCTAGTAATGTGACATTATCTTCTAACCTCATGATTGTTTTACTATAAGAGATTGTGTTCAAAGATCAAGTGATGGACTCTGATATTGTGCTTTATAATTTGAAAAAATGTGTATTTGAACTTCATCTTTATTTCTGGCACTGGGTTCCTAAAGCCCATGGAACTTCCTAAGCAAGAAGAGGAGCAAAACTTTCCTTTGTTATTTTAACAAGGTGACCATTGGACTGAACCCAAGGATGGGAGCCAGTTGCCATGAGAATGAACTGTATGATTAGAAGATGGGAACTTCCAGTCTGGTGAGCAGGCCTGGAGGTTGAATCAATCAGCAATGGCCAGTCATTGAATCAATCACGCTTATGTAATGAAGCTTCCATAAAAACCAGGAGGAGAGGTTTTGGGTTGGTGGATATATGGAGATGTGGGGAGAGTGATACACATGGAGAAGACACAGAAACTCCATTTCTGTCCCCACACCTGACTTTATGCATCTTTTCTGTCTTGCTGTCCCTGAGGTATAGTTGGAATCATACAGTATATAACCTTTTCAGATTTGCTGCTTTTATTTAGTATTATATATTTAAGTTTCCTCTGTGTCTTTTCATGACTTGATAGCTCCTTTCTTTTTTAGCACCAAGTAAATTTCCATTGTCTGGCTGTACCATGTAAATTAATGATAATTCCTTTTGACTTACAAAAGTTTTCATAAGAATGTTTTCCTTTTGAATAGCAGAGAAACCTGTAATATTCCCAGAGCTACAGTAGTCAATCTAAGATTGGCACCTAGGTTTTGAGTACTAGGCTAGCATTCTTTCCATTAAAATAAACATGTATTTTTCAATTGGGTTTGCTCAAAAATGAGCTGACTATAAGACTTCCTGTACCTTTTTTTTCCCCCCATGAAAAGCAATGGACCGGAAGGCGTGGTGCTGATGTGTAAATCCATGTTGATTATTAGAGGGTATTGCTGAGAAGCCCAGCACGGGAACATTGACAACTTCTGTCAAAGCAAACACACCAGCTTCTAGCTTAGCAATTCTCCCTATGACAGTATCTATGGCTACATGAAGGTGAACTAAAGTGTATAAACCTCAGAACTACTATGTTGCAATTTTGATTAAACATGCACAACCTCCTGTGTTCATAAGTATGTTATAGATCTAATTACCTGGTAGCCAGAGGAACAGTTTGTTGCCAGTTCTTCTAAATCAGAACAAAGAATGAATAATCAGCTAAAAGCAACACTTTTGCCACCAGTAAGATCATTGTTTTTACAGGAGTTAATTTCTCTTTGGAGTTATCTTTATGGCTCTGGGGTTTTAGCTCCAATGTTCAAGCACGTGCTAACATCTACTGAGCTTATCTCATGTCTCTGATAGAACAGAAATACACACACAGGCACACTAAATTCAAAATTATCTTCTTTGTTTCCTCCCAATAATCTTTACTACAAAGCAGAGGTCTGTTTATCTCCCTATTATAATTATTCTTCAGTCTCTGGCTCTTTCACTTCACTTCATTTTAATGGTTCTTCTCAGCTACTAAGACTTTCCTTCTGTAGATTCTTCTCAAAGTTACTGCCAGTGATGTGTTCATTCATGTCATGCATTCATTTCTTTGACTAGAACTCACTAGTGCATTCCTACCTGTACTTGACTGATTTGAGACCAACACTTATTTGAGGTCTTACTTAGGTTACTTTGAACTAATTTTTTTATTCACTAATTTGTTTAAAAAGTATATATTAAGGTTCAATATTATTCCAGGAACCCTCCTAGCTGACAATGGAGTATTGAAAAACAAAAACATGGGAACTCTTCTGAGAAGACTATGATTGTGGTAGAAGCAGAATCACAAATAAATAAAACATAAGTGAGGAATTTCATAATAGTACGAATGCCATAAGATTATACATTAAGGAGTGGTGCATTCTACATGGGATACCCAGAAGGGCTTCATAAATGAATTTACCTTTGCACTTTGGACCTTGACAGATGACAAGTAGCCAACCATGTGGTTAGCTTTTAGACCTCATGAGGGTAAAAAATAGGATAAAAAACTGAGACCAACTGTTGAGGAATCTTATTAGCATATTAAATATTTTAGACTGGAAATAATTGGAATAAATGAGTGAGTTTTAAATTTTTTAAGATTTTATTTATTTATTTACTTACTTACCAGAGAGAAAGTGAGCGTGAGCAGGGGAGAAGGGCAAAAAGAGAGGGAGAGGGACAAGCAGATGACTTGTTAAGTACAAACCCCGACTAGAGGCCCGATCCCAGGACCCTGAAACCACGACCTGAGCCAAACAGATGCCTAACCAACTGAGCCACTGAGGCACACCAAAGCAGTGGATTTTTAAAAAAAAGATTTGGTGTATTTATTTGAGAGAGGGAGTGAGTGAGATTGAGCAAGAGAGTACAAGTTGGAGGAGAGGAAGAGAGAGAGAGAGAGAGAGAAGCAGGCTCCCCAGTAAGCAGGGAGCCCAACATGGGCCTCAATCCCAGGACCCTGGGAATCATGGCCTGACCTGAAAGCAGATGCTTAACTGACTGAACCGCCCAGGCGCCCTGAGTGGATTTTTAAACAGAGGAGAGAAATATGGGCAGGTTATTTATGTTGGCATTGATGGATGGGATGAATTACAGGAAGCCCAGGTTATAGATAAGGAGATTGGTTAGCTGTAATGGAAAGCAATCCAAAATCTCTGCAGTTCAGAGCTAGATACAGAATCAGCTTTGGCTCACTTTCCCTGAGAATCATCCACTTGGAATTGTTTTACTTTAGTAACTCCTGCTACCATCACACTGGCTTTTCTGTCTTTAAGTTTTTAGCCCAGATAAAAATCCTTTCCCTTAGCTTACAGCAGCTGAAATAATCAGGAACTTCCAAAAAGTCTTAACTAAATATTAAGAAATAATCTACCAAAGCCAGCAGACTATTCGATTCTACCTGCTGTCTTCAGATATCTTTATTAGCCCCAAAGGACTAAAACAAAATGAAGATTCCTTGCATCAATCTTTTTTCTTAGCCACTCTTTCCTAGATAAGGGAATTCATTGAGAAATGGCCCATGCAAGCAAATATAGAGCATGTTTGTGGAAGAGAAGGAAATAATACCTAATCTTACTGAGGCATTTTTTTAACCAAAATGCCACTGCCAATTGTCCCTTGGCACCTATGAAGCTAGGAGCTCCAGAAGCTTCCTGCTTCCCTAGAAGAACACAGTTCTTCATCACAGCTCCTGTCAAGAGACTAAATATCCTGTATGCTACCATGTTACATTTCTCTTTTCTACAAATGATGGATTCCTAGAACAATGCAGACAGTGTGGAATCAGGGAGAGGTTGGAGAGAGGGAAATTATTGTGAGGCTTTTTAATGATTTAGGTGTGAGGTCAGTAAAAGCAAAAGCTCCTGAACTTGACTAGTGATCATGAAAAAAGAAGAAGGAAGAGGGGAAGGGTAGATAAACGAATCGAAGCATTTCACTAGGATTTATTGGTGGATGTTCATCAACGCTTGAGTGGATAGAGAGAGAGAACACTGGGGAGGAGGTAGACTGCCTCCAAAAGCTTTTCATTGTTCTAGGATCTGTTCCCAGAGATAACTTTCCCAGTTCTCTGCCTCAGCCAATGGAATTTTGCATTCTACTTCCTACATGAGAGCGTCTGTGAAACTTAGGCAGAAGAAAGTTTATCCTTGAGTTCTACTGACTCTTTCTCACTTCCCTCAAGCCACAAATCTATTTTCTTATTTTTCATCTATTTGTCTCACATGGATTCACATCTGCATTGCTACTATTTTCAATAGACTTTATAAAGAAAAATATTTATAATTGGTCTAACATTAAGCAACATGTGAATATAGGTGCTTTTAATCCTTTGGATAAAGGTGTCCTAATGGCCTGGAGATTTTTGGAAGTAACTCTTACTTCAAACCATACTCACCATGGTGCTGTTTCTCCCACAAAACATAGGCTGCCTCAGTTCGGGGCGTTTGTACTTTTCCCCTCTGCCTGGAATGTTCTTCCCTCAAACATCTACATTGCTCATTCCTTCAAGCCTCTCCTGCTAGAATGTAAGCTCCACATGGATAGGGACTTTGTTTTGTTCACTGCTGTATGTCTCCAAAACCAAGGATGGTGTCTGGTCCAGTGGAAATAGATATTCATGGACCGAATGAATAAAGAATAGTTCTGCAAAGTATAGAGGAAACTGTTCCATTGGAAGAAATTGAAGCCTAGAGAAATGAATCAACTTAATGAATATAACATAGATAACATTAACAATTATTATGGTTCTATTATCACTATCATTCTTTTAGTTCCGTTTTTAAGAACCTGTGTTTTGATATCTATGTCAGTTCCAGTCATCACACAAAGCCACAAAATGGATATCCTGAAACATTACATAGATTGCTTAAGGTCCCTTAGCTAATGGTGGAAAAATAGCTTTCTGACAAAGTAGTGGCTTGTTATAGTTGGACAGAATCCATGCTTCCATGCTACTTACCTGCTGGTCTGCACTCTGCCCGCCTGTGTCCCTTTGCTTTCATCCACCTCATGCTCGTCTGCTGAGCAAGTGCAGAATATCATTATTATATATTTGCCTGTCATCTTTAAATTATTTTAGGGTGTGAGCTGGGGGAAGGACAGAGGGAGAGGGAGAAGGAGAGAATCTCAAGCAGACAACACAGAGCACAGAGTCCATCACGGGGCTCCATCTCATGACCCTGAGATCACAACCTGGCTGAAATCAAGAGTCAGTCACTTAACCAAATGAGCCACCCAGGCGCCCCATAGATCTTTGCCTATCATTTAAATGTATTTTAATCCTTTATGAAATGGTCATAGGAGGAATTGAGCGTGGGCTAGGATAAACTCTGAGATTCAGGCAATGTATTAGTTTCCTAGGGTGACTGTAACAAAGCACCATGGACTGGGTGGCTTTAAAAAGCAGAAATTTATTGCTTCCCAGTTCTGGAGGATAGACATCTAATGTGTCAAAATCAAAGATCCTGGGATGGCCGTGCTCCCTCTGAAACTGTAGGAGAGAATCCGTCCTTGTCTCCTCCAGCATGTGATACTGGCTGTCAGCCCTTGGGGTTCCCTAGCTTGTAGCTGCATCACTGTAATCTCTGCTTTCTCCTGGTGTGTCTTTGTCCTCACGTGGCCATCAAATCCGTGTGTGGGAACCGCGTTTCCCTTAGCTCACAAAGACACCACTCATATTGAATCAGGGCTCGCTCTAATTGACCTTTTCATAATTTGATTGTAGGCAAAGACCCTTTTACCACATAGGGTCAGATTCACAGATTGGGGGGGTTGGGGGGGTTGGGACTTCAACATACCTTTGGGAGGGACATAGATGGACCCATAACAAATGGGGGGCATCAGCATGACAGGATTGCTCTTTCTGGATTTAGTACACCCGACTCTCTCAATTCAGAGACTTCCCATGGGTTTTCTCCTTTGTCTTCATTACTTTTGTGCCCACTGCTAGCTCATGTTCCAGTGTTGTGTTGGGGCCAGGTGGCCCCAGCTGATGAGAGCTACTTGTTACATTTTCAGGAGCTCATTCCCCAAAATAGCCATTATTAAAAATTAAAACATATAAATTCACAATTAAACTTAAAACAGAGGTAATACCTTCTCAAAACTGATAACTGTCCAGTTTGCTACATTTGACAATTATCAATCTATGTCTGTTAAGTTACTTACTTCTATTATATGTGCCTAGGGGAAATACAAAATAACATTGTTCTTATCTCTTCCTGTGTCTACGTTCAGTGACATCAACTTGGTAGCTGAAAACCAGTCACAGAGGGAGTATTTATATCACAAAAAGACATCAACACTACAAATCAGGGCTTGTTTCTCCGTGGATAACTAGTTGTTAGATACTTACCAGATATCACTGGTTAAGTCTTATTCTTCTGGGCCTCATCTTCCTTTCCACAAACTGGATCTCTGTAGCAGTCACTTAAACTCTTTGCTTCAATTATTCTCTCTCTCTTATTTCCTAGTCCCATTCCTCACAGGACTGATACTTTGTAATTGTGTGTATGGAGACACCATGTGAGAAGTTCCTAGAATGTAGAAAATCGATTCTAATGATAGAATCTGGAAATTGAATACAGGAAGGAAAACTTGCCTGTGGCATCACAACCTCCTTGCCGCGTGTTCTGCGGAGTCTTCGGGTAACCTTGGGAACAGCATCAGATGACAGTGGGCTGACTGTAGGCTTTAGAACAATAAATGCTGCCTCTGAAAAGATAGGTCAGCAGAGCGGAGTTGCTCTGGAGTACTTGAACCTAGTAATGAGGCCAGGACAGCAGAGGAGGTAGGCATTATGGCTCACTGCGAGACTACCACTGAGTATCTATATGTTGGCAGTCAAATCTTTAGTTAGGGAGAAATCCATTCCAGCCCCAGACTTAGTTACCAAGGCCCAGACTTAGAAAGCATGGCAGAACGGAAAGAGAAAGGGTCCCCTGGTGGCTCAGTCAGTTACATGTCTGACTTAGGTTTCGGCTCAGATCCTGATGTCAGGGTTGTGGGATAGAGGCCTGCGTCTGGCTCCATGGCACCCAGAGCAGAGTCTGCTTGTCGCTCTCCCTCTGCTCCTCCCCCTACATGTGCGCTCTCTCTCTTCCCCACTCTAAAATAATAAATAAATAAAGCCTTTTAAAAAATGAATAGAAAGAGAAGTACTAAGGTATTAAAATCGACCTTCCATTTCCTAAGTGACCTTCCACAATCTACTTAATCTCTGCACTTTGGTTTCCTTATCCCCCAAAGGGGGTTACAAGAGAAACCTCCTGGGATACCAGAGCCACTGCTAATGTTTAAGAAAGTTCTGTGTGGGGACGCCTGGGTGGCTCAGTGGGTTGAACAGCTGCCTTCGGCTCAGGTCATGATCCCAGTGTCCTGGATCGAGTCCCACATTGGGCTCCTTGCTCCGCAGGGAGCCTGCTTCTCCCTCTGACTCTGCCTTCCACTCTGTCTGCCTGTGCTCGCTCTCGCTCGCTCGCTCTCTGACAAATAAATAAATTTAAAAAAAAAAATCAAAAAAAAGAAAGAAAGAAAGAAAGAAAGTTCTGTGTGAATTAGTAAAGGGCTCCTGCTCTGAGCTGTTGCAGTTCCTCCAACTAGTGGCTTGGCAAAGAAGAGCATTTGTGTCAATGTACAGGTGTCTCTTCCTTGTGGCACTCCTAGTCAGGGACAAGACTACTTGTCCTCAAGTACAGGAAGCATACGGCACAGCCATTCGTTTTGGCCCAGTGTTGATGTCAAGATTGAAGAAGGGCACGTATTAAAACCCAAGCTCTGACACTCATAAATATCAATTCCCGTGTCTGAAAGTCCCTCCTCTCTTTCGTCCCTCTTTTATTTCTCCCAGGCCATTATTAAGTAGGAAGTCCTTACCCTTAAAGACACAGAGATGGGCCCCTTTGGCTCCTACAAGAGTCTCTGCTTCAGAACTAGAACTGGACAACTAAGAGTCCTATACCTTGTTCTCATGTAAGGGGACCTCCCCATACACACACCTGTGCCATTACTCCTAAAGTGTTCTTTCCTTTTAGAGGTGTCCTGGGTAGATTCTGAGGGAGCCTAAGTTCAAGGAGCATGAAATACAGCTACCTTTGTTAATGTGCCAATAAACCTGGTCAGTCCCAGCTGTAAAAAACAAATGAGTAAAACCTGTTTTCCCTTGTTCCTTACATTATGTCAGTACCTGGCAGTTGTTTATGTTTAAAGAGTCAACAGAAGGCAGGCAAGGGACCAGGGAACATGATAAGTGTTTAAGGGGTGTGATTTACTACTCAGCGATGCACCAGTGATGTGGCATGAATTAAAAACAAGGAGTCTTCCAGGAGAAAAGATTTCTTTTTTTTTTTTTTTTTTTTTAAAGATTTTATTTATTTATTTGACAGAGAGAAATCACAAGTAGATGGAGAGGCAGGTAGAGAGAGAGGAAGGGAAGCAGGCTCCCTGCTGAGCAGAGAGCCGGATGCGGGACTCGATCCCAGGACCCTGAGATCATGACCTGAGCCGAAGGCAGCGGCTTAACCCACTGAGCCACCCAGGCGCCCGAGAAAAGATTTCTTTAGAGATGTAATTAATTGACCTGGCTTGAGTCTCTACTTTCCCAGGGAAGTAGTTGTCAGTGAAGTGCTTTCAACACTGCCCTGGCTGTCATTATTATTCAAGTTCATGCTGCAAAGTCATCTTCACTTAGAATCTTAGCATTCGCCATGAAAAAATTCATAGGTTAGGCTTTTGTACTGCCACGTGCCTTGGGATTTATCCTCAGAATTAGGAAGCAAATGTAGCCAGCAATTAGTTTCAACATTTGTTTCCAGAAATGAATTTTCCCCCTATCTGTCAGATTTGGCTCAGGGTTCTTTTTCAATTTAATCTTTGTTAGCGGCATGAAAAACTGTTAAATGTTCAAGCATAAGCAAGTCATTACTCCATATCTAAACCCTAGAGAGCTGCTGGTTGTCATGGTAATGTGACTGCACGTGTGAAGTAGGCAATGGCAGCCTCACATTTTCATTAAAATACCGTGCATATTTGCATGAACTCCTGCCCAGAGCATTGTTACTGGGTTCCATTCCCCCCCAGCCCCATTGTCCCATAATAGTGCCAAGGGATTTCTTATTTCAGAACCAAGCTTGCCAGGGTTTGTTGCATTTATTATTGATCTGTCTCAGAAGGAAGTTGAGCTGTATTCAAAGCTCACCATGTATGAATGGAGAGCTGACTATAGGTCTGTCTTACTCTTCCCCTGAACCAAGTTTTTTTCTACTGAATGGTTTTAATTAGTTTCTTTATTTTGCCTCCCCCCATACTCCTATATCTTCCTTCAAATATCTCCCTCTGGACTTGTAATGTTGCCATTGCTCTTGATGATGTAAGTTTCTGTTCAGTTTACCACCCCGCCTTCCCCATGACTTCTTTCCAGGACCTCCATTAGTTTGCTTTGGGATTAGGGCCATGATCATATTAATACATCCACTTGATCATTTTATTTACTCAATTGGTAAATGTTTATTGCTTACTGTATGGTAGCCTAGGTGTTGGATCCCAGATACACAAGGGCAATAATTAGTTAGTAAGAGATATAATATGCCTTTGCTGCCTATCCTGTGCTTGATTGAATGGTCTGTGTATTGGGGTGCCTGGCTGGCTCAGTCAGTTGGATGTCTGCCTTCCACTTAGGTCATGATCCTGGAGTTCCAGGATCAAGTCCTAAGTCACGCTCCTGGCTCAGCGGGGAGTCTGCTTCACTCTCTGACCCTCCCCCACCTCCTACTCTCTCTCTCTCTTTCAAATAAAATAGAAAAAGTCTTAAAAAAAAAAAAAAGTAAATGGTCTGTATATCTTAGGCAACTACTTTCCACCAAAGGTTCCATCAAACCTGCCTGCAAAGGTTTGCAGCATACAAACTATCTGTTGAGTCCCACAGATTATCAAATAGTATGAGTTTACTTTTGTTCCCACAACATTATTTAAACATTCTTTTGTTGATCTAAAGGCTTGAATCAATACACTAGGAAGTGTCAGTGCAGTGACAATGCGGTAATATGCAGATTATAATGGCTATTGAATATGGTGTAACACATATCAACTCTGTCTCTCACATCCACACACAGACACACAAAGCCTCATTCACACACACTAAAGTTAAGAAACAAGAGTCTTGATCCACAATTAAAGAACTGCATTTTCTAGAATCTCATAGACGTCCCATAGGATGCTTCACTGTACTTTCAGAATTGCCTCTGTTCATCCTGCTCCTTATACTTGGGAATTTCTACCAAACACCTGGAGAACACCTCATCTTGCAAAATTCTCTGCAAATATCACTTCTTATTTGAAGTGTTTTATAAAAATAACAGGAAATAAAGGAGAAGAACTTACAGTGAATGTATATATATATTTTAAATTCTGGCAGTAAATCCCAATATGTGTGTGTGTGTACATATGTGTGTATATAGAATGGAGGTATTGGAATGCAAAGTGTATTTATTGCCACAGATTGTTAATAAGAAATTTGAAAATGTGGCATTACATAATACACGTAAAGCATTTCACGTGATATTACCACATAAGAGGAGAACACAAAGTTTTGCCACAAAGGCAAGATAGGAGAGTTTCAAGGATGGGCTGATTGATAGTGTGCAATACATCAGAAAACAAAGAGGATGAAATTTGGGAGAAGATTATTCTGTTGGAAATAATTAACTTGTAGAAAATCAAATGTGGTCTATAAAACATGATTTAGTCTGCAAATATTTATTATTAACAACACACACAGTAACATTGTTTTATGATGCTAAATGATAATAAAGGATATAAATAGAAAGCTATACCTGGAAAGAAATTAACAAGATGATTTCTATATAGAAGCTATTAACAATGAGGGTCCTCTCTGTGGTACAGTCAGTTAAGCATCTACCTTCAGCTCAGATCATGATCCCAGGGCTCTGGGATGAAGTCAGTGGGGAGCCTGCTTCTCCTTCTGCCTGCCACTCCCCCTGCTTGTGCTCTCTCTCTCTCTAACAAATACAATTTTTTTTTAAAAAAGAAACTATAATAAACAATGGATAACAGATCCATTCCTTTAAGTTTGTCCCTTCAAAGGCAGAAAATAATTACACTATATATATGAGTATAGGTAATATAGATATGGATATAGATTATAGTTTTCTTGGTCTTGAAAAGTTTCCAGTTTAAAAAAAACAAGCTTGGGACTTGGGATGTCTGAAAACTTTATGAGACTTTGTTTTGTTTTGTTTTGTTTTTTTCTCTGTCTGATAGGCCATGATACTTTGGATGCATTCCCAGTTGGGGGTGGGTGAGTCTAGAGATAAGCTTTATGGTTTGTCCCGCTAGGTCTGCAGACTACAAACACAGCAGTAGCTTCCAGTTCATCTCATAGAAGTAAGAAAGTCTCTTCTTGGGTGCAGATAGCCTTTCACCCACTTTCTCATAAAAATACAAGATTTGGGGTAAGGTTCTTAAGGTGTTCAAATAATTCTCCCCAAGCATCTGGAAGGTGTTGCATGGAGGGGAAAAGCAGGAGAATTGGGGGAAGGTGAAGAGAGAGGAAGTCTAATACCTCACTCCTTTTACTGCTCTAGAGGGAAGGCCTCACTGGGGAGTGGAGGTGGGGTTCCCAGTATGCCCTCCTCACACCCCAAATTCTTGGCCTCATCTCCTACCCTCTACTGAATTCCACCTCTTTCCATTTTTTTCTAGAACCAGTCACACTTTCCTACAAAAATACTTAGTCTCCCTATATCTCATCAAGTGTCTTGTAAAATTATCAAACTCAGAGGTTACATTTGCAAGGTTTTTTTTTTTCTCTGTTCAGTTACATTTTGCTCTGTAGAAGTGTATCCATGTCCATTTGTTCATCACTCCCTCGAACAAAGGCTGATAGATTCTTGGTCCCATACATAAAGGGGTGAGGAGAAATACTGGACATCTTTTGCTACCTCCTGTGGTTGTACTCTCCCAGCCGTGATATTCAACCATGTCTGTATTTAGAATTACCTGGCAAGCTTGCAACAAGACCCATGCCTATACCCACGTTAAACCAATTAAATTAGAGCCCTTGAACATGGGTTGCGGGTATCATTTGTCTGTTTATTTTGTTTTCAAGTTGCTCTGGTAATTCTAATGCATGTCCCAGTTTGATGACCACTGCCCTAGACAGTACTTCTTAATCTTCCAAGGCATGTAAGTCATCTGTAGCTTCTATAAAAATGCAGTGGAACCTGAGATTGTGTCGTTATAGCAAGCCCCTAAGAGATGTGAACACTGTTAGTTCTACTGTTGGTTCTACACTTTGAATAGCCAGGTTCTAGAATACTTAAAGTTAATCACATCTCACCATTTAATTGTCATCTGAAATATGTCTCTTCCTACTCAAGCTCCAAGTGGGAAAAATTATTACTCTCCTGTGAGCAAGCCCTGGTTTTAGATCCTAAAAAATATCTATTGGAAAATAAAAAACATCTTGCCATGTCAGAAAATTTACAACTCACTATACCTGCTCAGTACAGCTCATCCAAATCTTTAAGTTCAGTTGAATAAATTAGCGGTGTTTATTGTCCACTGTGGTTCTATGGAAACATTTAGGGCATTGGGAACTCTTTTTGTATATCCTACAGAGACAGGAACAGATCTAGTACAGTTCTGGATTAGGACTTTCGAAACTGGATTCTAGTCTCAGCTCTGCTGACTTATCCTAATGAGGTCTTTCTAAGCTTTTAATTTTTTTTGTTTCTCATGATGACATCTTTGGGAGCACAAGATGGGATCAAACCCACCCTGATAGGTCAAAGAAGCCCCTCATAGGAGGAGAATCCATAAAACTGAGTATGAGTCAGTCACATAGAGAAGCCAGAGGACAGAATGAAAGAACATACACAAAAGAGAGAAGACAGAGACAGTATGACAAATTCTACAAGGAGATTGGGATGGCCAGATTGGAGGTGGCATTTAGGGAAGGGATGAGACAGACATGAGGCTGGAGAGAGGAGGACCATTTCATTAAATGATAATGTTGAACATCTGTTACATATCTACTGTCTCAGACACTTTGCTATATGCTTTATATACATTATTTCATTTAATTCTCACACAAACTCCTCAAGAGGCAGGCCCTGAAAAAAAAATTTAAAAATATTATGAAGTGGCTTAGAAACCATAAGGAACTGAAAAGACTGTCACTTGACTTAGGTCCTGTAGCTAATACATGGTAGAGCCAAGTCTTTATCTCTCTTGAGTCCATGCTCAAGTCCACACTATGAGCTTGAATGGAGAGTCAGAGATGAGTTTTAAACACAGGAAAAAGATACTCCCCCCCCCCCCCCATTTCAGAGAGATTGTCCCAACCACATGATTGGACAGGGCAAAAATGGAGGCTTGGAGACCAATTAGGATTCCTCCTCTGAGTTGTTACAGTCTCATGGGTTTATCAACATCTTTTGAGAACTGAGAATATGTCTTATTTTTCTTTGGGTTATCAATACCTAACACAGTTTGGGGAATATAGTAGATATTTATTGAGGGACTAAATGACTACTATTTGAATTATGTAAAAGAGAAATTATGAACACCTAAACTAAGGCAGTGGCAGTGGGGTTAGAGGTGGAATGGAGTAGAACACTAGATGAATGCATTTTTACCAGGCAAATAAATTAATGTTACTTTTAACGCCAAAACGTTTGAAATTCAGAGGGCTTTTCTAATATTGTTAATTCAAAGGATACACTCAAATGGTGGATATATCACACACCACTGGAGGATGAAAAAGGAAGTAATGAGGGTAATGAGCCATGAGCACTGTTGGAAATCATTCCACGCAGGCAGCCTCATCCTCTGGATCGAACAGGTAGGATGGCTGTAGTTTAGGAAATGTGATGTAAAGCTCTGATTTTCAAGTCAAAAGATTGTTTTCAGGGGTGCCTTGGTGGCTCAGTTGGTTAAGCTTCCAACTCTTGATTTCAGCTCAGGTCATGATCTCAGGGTTAAGGGATAGCCCAATGTCAGGCTCTATGTTCAGGAGCGTGGAGTCTGCCTAAGATTCTCTATCTCTTTGTCCCTCCTCCACCTCTCTCTCTCTCTCTCAAATTAAAAAAAAAAAAAATCTTTTTAAAAAAGGTTGTTTTCAGGACTCTGTTTTGCAGGAGAAGGGATGAGACATCAGTTAAATCAGAGCCTCTTACTTTTCATTATGACAACAGAGTAATGGTGCAGGGAAGAAATGAAATGAGAATGAGAACAGCCCTTTTAAAACAATATTTTTGTTCCCCAAATTTCAGTATTGATTAGACTGTTTTTAGTGCAAGAGCAGCAATGCATCAATCATACTTATAGTTGAGTTTTAATGTGAATCTGGTGACTTATCATCATCTGTAAGTTTCCCTATTATGAAAATATTAATACTGATATTGGAGATTATTAACACTTAATGTTATATTATATTATAAAATATGTAATATAAAAGCCACTAGAAAATTATTTACACATTTGTATATTTTAAATTTTCTGTAATGAATATATATAGGTTTTATCATTGGCAAATAGCTGAAATTGTTGTTTTTCATAACTCTGAAAGTATATTGGCCAGTGATTTTTATTTAGGAGTTAGGAATGAGAAGAGGTTCATAAATTTAAAATGAGAAAATCATTTTTAGTGCTTTAATAGATGGAAGGCCAAATTTAGACTCTGAACACAATTTTTCAAAGGTTTCTACTGGAAAAGAGCAGCCTTGCTGCCACAAAACTGGTCCAAGCAAGAAGATATACACAGAACTAAATGTCCAGCACCTGCTATGGATGACCTTTTGCTGAACAATCTTTGGAAGAGCATTTGTTCTGCAATAACTGTCATGTACAGACAGAAGCAGGGTAAAATGAAAGTTGTTTCAGTTTCCTTCTATTCAACTTAGAGACTATAATAGCAAGAACACAAACTACTAGCTAATCTAAATATCTAAGTTCCTGAGACTTCGCTAAATTTTGTTTGTTACTCAGAATACACCAAGCATTTGGACAAGGTGATGCTGTTAACAAATCTGGATATTTCAGTAAGTTGAGTGATTGGGTGGGGTCACAGAATGGACATTTTCTTTTTTGGCAAGTTTCAGAGCATCATAGAATGCTGTGAGCTAAAAGAGCATTTAAGGAGAGTGTGGCTTTTTTTTTACTATATATTTTTAAAATTAACGTATAAGGTATTATTTGTTTCAGGGGTACAGGTCTCTGATTCATCAGTCTTATATCATACCCAGTGCACATTACAATACATACCCTCCCCAGTGTCCATCATCCAGTTATCTCATTCTACCACCACCCCCCCCTCCAGCAACTCTCAATTTGTTTCCTAAGATTAAGAGTCTCTTATGGTTTGTCTCCCTCTCTGGTTTTGTCTTGTTTCACTTTTCCCTCCCTTCCTCTTTGATCCTCTGCCTTGTTTTTTAAATTCCTCCTGTCAGTGAGATATGATAATTATCTTTCTCTGATTGACTTACTTCACTCAGCATAATACCCTCTACTTCCATCCACTTGTTCTGAATGGCGAGATTTCTTTTTTTTTTTTTTTTTTTTTTTTTGATGGCGAGTAGTATTCCATTGTATATATGTAACACATCTTTATCCGTTCACGTCTCCATTGATGGACATCTGGGCTCTTTCCATAGTTTGTCTATTGTGATCATTGCTGCTATAAACATTAAAGTGCAGGTGCCCCTTCAGATCACTACTTTTATACCTTTGGGGTAAATACCCAGTAGTACAATTGCTGGGTCATAGATTAGCTCTACGTTCAACCTTTTGAGGAACCTCCATACTGTTATCTAGAGTGGCTACACCAGCTTGCATTCCCACCAACAGTGTAGGAGGGTTCCTCTTTCTCCACATCTTCACCAACATCTGGCATTTCCTAATTTGTTAATTTTAGCCCTACTGACTGGTGTGAGGTGGTATCTCATTGTGATTTTGATTTGTATTTCCCTGATGCCAAGTGATGTGGAGCACTTTGTCATGTGTCTGTTGGCCATCTGGATGTCTTCTTTGCAGAAATGTCTGTTCATGTCTACTGCCCATTGCTTGATTGGATTCTTTGTTCTTTGGGTGTTGAGTTTGATAAGTTCTTTATAGACTTTGGGTACTAGCCCTTTATCTGAAATGTCGTTTGCAAATATCTTTGGAGAGTGTGACTTTGAAAAAAAGTAGGTATGAATTCAAATTCAGGTTCTACGTCTTTCTAGCTGGATGCATAAAGGCAAGTTACTGGACCACTCTCAGCCCTGTTGCCTTTACTGCAAAACTGGGGTAGTTTTTACATAGCTAGGTACACTGTTGTAAGGATTAAGAAAGACTGTGTAAGTAAAGCATTATCTTTTCTTAAATTTCTTGGTGTCCAATAATATACATGTCTTCAATGCAAGAATACCAGACAAATGGCCAACTAGACTCTGATTTTTTTGAGTATGGTACTTTGTAAAGTTACCTATCCCACTGTTGAACACTCCTTCTACTTTATAACTTCTCTTTGGTCATTTTGTTGAAGTGTTCTGACCCTCTGACTGACCCACCTGTTTTTAGTTCTGCATTTGTCTGATTTTGCATTTAATAAACTGCTTTAATTCTGCAGTGGAGGAGGCAAAAGCCAAAACGTGTTAGTCTTTGCCCTCACAGTTTATAATCTTGGTGACAAGACCAGGCAATAAATAAATACATAAAATGGAACCAGAGATCAGGAAGATGTAAACTAAGCTAATGACAAATATTTGTTGAAATGCCTTGAGATCAATTCAATCAAATCATTGCCCATACCTGGGCCTGAAATTCTAGGAACATAATCCTTAATATTATGTGAGTCTTCAGTATAAGGAAAATTGTCCTTATTAGATTTTTTTTTTATTTTCAAAATAATAAATTTATATATTTAGAAAATGAAAGACAGAATTACAAAATAGAAAAAAATATGTTCCTCTTCTCTTTGCCAGCTTCACTTTCTGGACGTGATTACTTTGAATCCTTTCTACTTTTATATCTCCTAGTGGTCACCTCCATTATTATCAGCAAAATATTTATAATTTTATTGCTTGATCAATTAAATTCAAATAGCATCTATTTACTTAGCATAATGAAAAATGAGATGTTAACTGACTCACTATTTGCCATTCTACATTTGACAGTTTTTAATGATTCCATTACTACATATCATTTCTTAAATATTTACATCAATTTATGAAGTGTACCAAACTCTACCTCTTTTTTTCATTTTTTTTCTCCCCAACTTTATTGAGGTAAGATTGACAAATATAAATAGTACATATTTAAGGTGTGTGGGCTAATGTTTTGATACACACTTACATCGTGTAATCATCACCACAATCAAACTAACATATCCATCACCGTACATGACTACTATGTTCTTATCTTTTCTTCTGTTTTTTTCTTTTTTTTTTTTTTTTTAAAGATTTCATTTATTTATTTGACAGAGAGAGAGCACAAGCAGGCAGAGGCAGGCAGAGAGAGAGAGGAGGAAGCAGGATCCCTGCTGGGCAGAGAGCCCTATGCGGGACTCGATCCCAGGACCCTGAGATCATGACCCGAGCCAAAGGCAGTGGCTCAACCCACTGAGCCACCCAGGCGCCCCTGTTTTTTTCTTTTTTTCCCCCTTCTTTCTTTCTATGGTGAGAACACTTAAGATTTACCCTTTTAGCAAATTTCATGCATGTGATAACAGCTGAAGGAGACTAACAACATGGACTCCATCTTTGGCCCTCTATCTTGTTCATGTCTGCCCAGTGACCTTCCCAGGGCTTAGAGTTCCAGATCCCGTGGAGGGTAATGTATGCTCGGACAGGAATGTGGGAAGGCTGATCTTAGTTACAGTGGCACACAGAAGGCTCCACTTTAGGAAACTCGTAGAGATCTTTTGGTGCACAGCTGTACCACTTTAGATAACTTCCCTGTGACCTCATCACCATGTCCCTCACTCCATAAGAGCTGGCGATTAAGTTTGGAGCTGGGTGCAGAATGGCTGCTCACAGCCTGGGTCCCCACTCTGCCTGATCTCTCCCCATCAGTAAGTTACCCTGAATTAAACACTGTATAAATGGTATGGAGTGCTTGCTTTGTTTTGGGTCTTAAAGTACCTTCTCAGTAGGAGGATATGTTACTGACCCTCCTGCAACATCTAAGAGCAGTATTGTTAAGTATAGTTTCATTGCTGTGTATTAGATCTTTAATCTCTAGATCACTTTGAGCAGTATGAACATTTTAATATATTAATTCTTCCAATTCATGAATACAGGTGTCTTTTAATTACCTATGTCTGCTTTAATTTCCTTTATCAGTGTTTTATAATTTTAAATAATACAAATATACAAGTCTTTCACCTCTTTGGTTTATTCCTAAGTATTTATTCCTTTGGTTGCTACTGTGAATGAGATTGTTTTCTTAATTTTCTTTTTTTATAGTTTGTTGTTTGTGCATAGAAACATGACTAAGGGGTGGCTCAGTTGGTTAAGCGTCTGCCTGCAGTTTGGGTAATGATCCTAGGGTCCTGGCTTGAGCCCCACATTGGGCTCCCTGCCCAGCCCAAGCCTGCTTCTCCCTCTCCCACTCCCCCTGCTTGTGCTCGCTCGCTCTCTGTCAAATAAAAAAAATAAAATCTTTAAAAAAAATGACTGATTTTTGTATATTGATTTTGGATTTTGCAACTTTACTGAATTTGTTTCTCCTTTAAAAAAAAAAAGATATTATTTATCTATTTGAGTGAAAGAGAGAATAAGAGAGTGAGCACAAGCTGGGGGAGGAAGTAAAGGAGAGGGAGACGCAGACTCAATGCTGAGCAGGGACCCCAACACAAGGCTCCATTCCAGGACCTTGGGATCATGACCTGTGCCAAAGGCAGACATTAAACAGACTGTGCTTCCCAGGCACCCCTGTTTCTTATTTCTAAAGGTTTGTTTGTTTTTTTTTTTGGTTAAGTCTTTAGAGTTTCTATACAAATGATCAATTATCTGCAAACAGAGGTAATTTTACTTCATACTGATATGGTTGCCTTTTATTACTGTTTCTTGTCTAGTTGCTCTGGTTAGGGCTTCCAGAACTGGGTATCTTTGCCTTATTCCACATCTTAGAGGGAAAGCTTTCAGTCTTTCACAGTTGAATATGATGCTCACTCTGAGTTTTTCATATATGGCCTGTATTGTGGTGAGGCAATTTCCTTCTACAGCTACCTTGTTAAGGGTTATTGTAAAGGAAAGATGTTAAATTTTGTCAAATGCTTTTTTGCACTTATAATCATGAGGGCATTTTTTTCTTCCATTGTGTTAATGTGGTGTATCACATCAATTGATTGACATATGTTAAACCATTCTTGCTTCCCAGGAAAAATTCTACTTGGTCATTATTGTGGTCAACTTTATGTCAACTTAACTGGTCTCAGAGATGTCCTATAGCTGGTAAAATGTTATTTTTGGGTGCATCTGTGAGGGCATTTCTGGGAGAGATTAGCATTTAAATTGGTAGACTGAATAAAGATCTCCCTCAACTATGTGTATGGGCATCATTTAATTTGTTGAAGGCCTTAGTAGAACAAAAAGGTGGAGAAAGAGTGAATTTGCTCCTTTTGCTTGAGCTAGGACATCCATTTTTATCTTGCTATTGCACATTGGCCCTCCTAGTTTTGGGGCCTATAGACTTGATCTAGAATTCACAACACCAGCTCTCCTAGTTCTCAGGCCTTTAGACTTGAACTGTATTACATAACAGCTTTCCTGATTCTCCAGCTTGCAAATAACAAATTGTGGGTCCTCTTGGTCCCTATAGTTACATGTGCCAATTCCTATAATCTCCTCTCATACAGATATATGTCATATTGGCTTCTTTCTCTGGAAAACTCTGATTAAGTGGTGCCTGGGTGGCTCAGTCAGTTAAGCATCTGCCTTTGGCTCAGATCATGATCCCAGGGTTGTGAGATCAAGCCCCATATCAGGATCTCTGCTCAGAGGGGAGCATGCTTCTCCCTCTGCTGCCCCCCCCCATGATTGTGCTCTCTCTCTCTCTCTCCCCCACCACCATGTTCTCTAATAAATAAATAAAATCTTAAAAAGAAACTCTGATTAATAGTCAGAGTATTTGATCCTTTTAATGCACTGTTGAATTTGGTTTACTAGTATATTATTAAATTTAATCGTTCTTTTCCTATCAATTTTATTTATTTAAAAGATTTTATTTATTTATTTGACAGAGAGAGAGAGACAGCAAGAGAGGGAACACAAGCAGGGGGAGTGGGAGAGGGAGAAGCAGGCTTCCTGCTCAGCAGGACCCTGGGACCATGACCTAAAGCCACCCAGGTGCCCCTTTTCTTATCAATTTGAGACAGTATTTCTTAACTTCCTATTGCATAAGATGAAGATATTAGCATGTTTATAATTCTGTCATTTTTTTTTGTTCTCCCTTCTCAAAACCTCTGCCAGAAATACATATTGTTTTCCACTTGGGGGGAGTGTTAAAATATTTGTAAAGTAGTTGGCCCAAGGAAGCTACCACAGGATGGAGACTTAATAGAGATTTAGGTCAGAGCTAGGGATGAAAAATACAAACAACTGGCCTCTTCTATGTCCTATGTGCTTGGACACACACTCAACTTCCAGGATAAAAACTAATGGAAGAATCATTATGCATAACAGATTTTTTTCTTCAATTTTGATAGTGTATGTAGACATCTATAAGTAACATTATTGCATCTAAAAATGGGCAGTTTGGTCTCAAGAAGACTCTATACTTACAATGCAATTTGCTTATGATAAACCGGAGGAGAAAAAAAGGAAATATACATGTTTCTAGTATAATTTCTTAAATAGAATATATGTAAGGGTGTTTATAAGCATTGTATAATAATTCGGGGGATATTTTTTCCCTGCAAATAGGAGTATGTTTTTTAAATTAAAGCATCTTATTATACATTTTAATGCCCCATATGAAAAAATCAAATAATATATTCAGTAGGTCATAATGTTTGCATAACATCTTTAGAACATCATGAAAATAAAGCAATTCCCAGTTTTGACTAAGGACATTGGCTGACATTTTACTTCCAACATGTTACATTCTGTTTTTATATTTTTAAACAATGGCAAAAATTCAGAATAGGAGAAGCCAAGCTGCTTTTGTTGGCTCTGGATATGCCTTGCTTTTGTGAGTTTCAGCCAAATATTTGACACCAGTTCAGCTGACTTTTTGATTGTTAATTTCAGAAATGGGCATAATCCCACTTATGTAGTTCAGATGTACTTCTCTAAGTTCTCCAAGAACCATGTCATTATTTTCAAAATGAAGATTCACATAACACAATCTTCTAGTTAGAAATGATTACAATATGAAAGAAGAAGCAAGGTTTTAAGTCAGGCATTCTAGATTTGAGTTCTGACTTCATAACTTTTAAATCTTAGGCAATTAACTTGAGCTCTCCAATCTCATTTCTTTGAGTGAAAATAAAGATGGTAATACTCATCCTATGTTAGCCATAGGATCTAGCAAATCATTGTCATAACCATAATAGGTCATAATCAGAATAATGAGAGGAGGAAGGGCAGTGGCAGTTATGGAAGGAGTGATAATAGTAGTAACAGTGCTAATAGAAAGTAGAAGTCTTGTGAATAATGTTTATAGTAACATTTACTGAATTGCTTTTGATGTATCAGCTAGTATCTGAAGTAGTAGAATGTCTAAATCGATTACAACCTTGCAACAAACTTACAGCCCTAGATCTTTAGATCTGAGCGGGAGTGGACAAAGGAGGCAAGAGAAAGATATGCATATTATTATGACATGACCCAGGTAGAGAAGGAGCAGATCACAAAAGACCGCTGAGAACTTTGGACGTTAGTGAGTGAAATGACAGTGACAAAGAGGAGACTTAAGATGCCTAGAAAGAGCCCCAGGAGCAGCCTGATGGCAGGATTTGGTAAAGTTTTCTAGAGGAGGAAGTTCAGGTCTGAACTGAGAGACTGTGGGCTGTTCCTTCTCACTTAGGTTTTCTATCTTTGGAAATTTTTGTCTTCCTCCATAGCTGAAATAAATACGATCTTTTTTATATTGATTTTTCAGTGGTGTCTTTGGAAGAAAATTCATTTGTAATATATTATGATACAGTATTGCTAAGATTAAATTTTTATGGTTGTTATCTAGTTTCTCAACAGTTTTCATTAAAATTTGTTAATTTAAGGGCTCAGTGGGTTAAAGCCTCTGCCTTCTTCGGCTCAGGTCATGATCCCAGGGGCCTGGGATTGAGCCCCACATCAGGCTCTCTGCTCAGCGGGGAGCCTGCTTCCTCCTCTCTCTGCCTGCCTCTGCCTACTTGTGATCTCTGTCTGTCAAATAAACAAATAAAATCTTGAAAAAAAAATTTGTTAATTTAGATCTCTTTAAATATCATAATAAAATAAAAATAAGTAAATACGCTGTTCAGTTAAAACTTTTTTTAAGTTCTATCTTATTCATCTCTGTATCCTCAGATATTATTGGCACAGTACCAACTGCTGGAAGATGAGAGAGGAAAAAAAAGAAGAAAGAAGGAAACAGTGATCATGATAATAAATTTCTTTAAGCATCTGATGAATGTTTGTGCAATAGCATTTGGTGGTTTGTTGTTATTCAGGTCCTTTTTGAGGGAGAAAGAAATACTACTTCTTATAGTTTTAGTGATAAACTGATGGTATTTATTAGACAATTACTTGGTCTTGGCTGCCCTTGAAATGAGTAAAAAAATTCACTTGGAAAAGTCTCTTATGTATCTCCTGACTCAAGCATTTAACCTAAGGCAGTTAAAGAGCAAATAGTCAAATAACTAAAAACCACAAGTGGGGTAGAATAATTAGTTACAATAAAATTGAAGAAAAAATGCTATGATCATAATTCTGTTCATAATGTCTGTATTCATAAAAAATGGCTAGAGAAGGAAAACAGTAGAAAAATGCTAACATTTCTTGTTGGGGGCTGAGATTGAATATTTTTTCATTTGTCTCTTCCCTGAAGTGTGTTTATATTACTTTGATAAAGAAAAAATGTAACAAAAGAAAAATAAATTTCTAAGACTGCAAAGATAGATCAAGCCTTTGCAAAGAGGCTCTGTTTTAAAACACTTGCCAGTTTTATAAAATTGGACTCCAGAGTCAAAGCAATCAAGTTAGGAAGGAGTTAAAATCCAAGAACTTCCTTAGCTTCTCTGACAGAATTGATAGTTATCATCCACTCCTATGAGTATTATCATATGTAAATAGCCCTATGTGCAAAATATACTGAGAGACTAGATGGTAAAACAAAAAGAACAGAAACATAGTGTAAATAAAAATCTAGTAAGGACAACCAACCTGGCCAAAACACCATGTCCCAAATGTTCATCTAGCTCAAGTAGGTCTTCCGGGAGGATTCCTGGGCACTCAAGCAAATGGGTAAAAATATTCAGACAAACAGGGTGCCTGGTTGACTTAGTTGGGAGAGTATGCATCTCTTTATCTCAGGGTCGTGAGTTCAAGCCACATGTTGGTGTGGAGCATACTTCAAGCAAACAAACAAATGAACAAAAATATCCAGAGGAGCAGAATCTGGGAGAACTCTGAAGCCATTCTAAGCTGATTCCCTTTTCTGACATGTCTCTAACTAATTCATAGGCTTGGATCCAATCCCAGGGCAAAGGCTCTAGTAAAAGCTTATGGAGAAACATGAACCAAGTGCTGTAGCGGGGGATATAGGACACAACAAGGCTCTATTGTGGTCATGAACCTAGATGGACTACGGTGTGTGTGGTGTGGAGATGGTGTGTGTGTGTGTGTGTGTGTGTGTGTGTGTGTAGTGGAGGGAAGGTGAAGAGGGAAGATAGGGAGAGTAGAGAGAGGATCACTGGAGATTGTGCCAATTCAGGTTGAGAGGAATTAGAAAACTAAATCAAAACAATTAGGTCTTTACTTTCCCTCAGCTCACTTCTGCTCCACAAGTAAGTGAAACTATATAATTGACTCTCTCTGCTTGACTTATTTCACTCAGCATAATCTCTTCCAGTCCCGTCCATGTTGATACAAAAGTTGGGTATTCATCCTTTCTGATGGAGGCGTAATACTCCATTGCATATATGGGCCACATCTTCTTTATCCATTTGTCTGTTGAAGGGCATCTTGGCTCTTTCCACAGTTTGGCGACTGTGGCCATTGCTGCTATGAACACTGGGGTACAGAGGGCCCTTCTTTTCACTACATCTGTATCTTTCAGAGAAATCGGAGGGGGAGACAAACCACGAGAGACTGTGAACACTGAAACAAACTGAGGGTTTTGGAGGGTGAGAGACGGGGGGTTGGGTGAGTCTGGTGATGGTATTAAGAAGGGCATGTATTGCATGGAGCACTGGGTGTGGTGCATAAAGAATGACTCTTGGAACACTAAAAAAATAAAATAAATAAATAAAAATAAAATCTAGAATTTTTACTCAAAAAAAAAAAAGTAAGGTCTTTGCTTGCTCAAAACAAAAGCCATTCTTCCTATTCAATTGAATCACAATGCAGTGTCACTAAGTAAGCATTTTTGCAGAGTTAGCAAAAGGTTAATGATAGAAATTGAGACCTGGAGAATGCAGGAATGTGGAATTAAAGCTGCCCTTTGTGCAGTAAGGACTTTGTTCTGTCTGTCCTCCCAGCATCCCTGGGCAGCTGGAGACAAGACAGATACTGTGAGGTGAGTCAGATGATGCCATCAGAGGTCACCACGGGGGCTTGTGCTGGGGTGAGGGTGTGGTCAGTGGTGATTAAAAGGAACAGATGGATCAAAAGGAAGGAGTTAAGACAAGCTGTGTAGAATCAACAAGTTTTGCAGCAAACAATAGAAATCTGTGCGGGAAGGTGGTTCCTGAGTCTATGTGCAAGTATCCATAACTTGGGAGCTTGTGTTCAGAGATGGGCTCTGGTGGTTGGGAACTAGGTTCATTGATATAATTCACATTAGTTATAACAAAGAACTCCTAAATCTTAGCCACTTAACAGAACAGCACTTTATTTCTCAATCACAGTGGGGCTGGAAGCAGATCTAACAGCTTTCCTGAGAAGGAAACAGGGACTCAGGAAACTGGGGCACCAGATAATTTCTTCTGAACTTCCAGTCTGAGTTGAATGTTTCCATGTTGTGTGACCTTAGCACAGGGCTTTCCCTGAATCGTTACACCCAACCTGGCCTGTTGCATGGCTGTGAATTTTCTTCAGTTGGACTGTTAACCCTGGGAGGCAGCCTATCTTTAGTTTGTGCTGTTACACAAAAGTTATAAAGAAAGATCATATAGAAAACCAGTGTAGGGAATTCACATGGATGGCAATGTTACTTATCACCAGTAGGAAAATAAGGTCAGAATTGGGGCAATCTACAAGTAGAGTTTATTGAGTGCCTACTATATGCCAGACAACAACAATTTGAGATACATTACCTCCATTTTTAAAAACTCTACGATTTTGTGACACTATGATTTTTTCCCCAAGATCGCTCAGGAAACTAGTGCCTGGAATTTATGTTCAGGTCTGTTTGATCCAAAGTTTGGGTGGTCTTAATGGTAACTAATTTGCATGACTGGGATAGGTGTTTTAAAATCCCTATTGCCTAGAAAGAGATCTTGTGCTCAGCAAGAGGGTGTGGTCTCAGAGGTCTCAGGAAGAGAACTACAGTTAGAGATCTACGCAGGTCTTTGTAAGAAAGACAATAGACCTTGGGTCAACTTGCTCTTTGAGGCCAGTGAAATTTTATCTGTTTATCCTTCTGATGAAAATCAACTCAGGCATATTTGGTGTTAGAACTCTTGGATTGCAAGTAAAGAAAGCCAGCTGGAGCTAACTGAAGCAAAACAGGGCAACAAATCATAATGGAACAAGGGAACATCGTGGTGCTCAACAGGAAGAATGTGGCTGGGCCACAGGAAGAACTGGAATTTAGTTCTGGGAATAGAAACTATTATGAACCCAGGCAGAAATCTTTCTCTCACCTTGATGTTTCTCTATACATGTTTCTTCTCTTTCTCTACAGTTTGGTGTCCTCTGCTCCCCCAACTTACAAAGCCATACATGTTGCTCTTAATTCTACTTATTTGTCATTAATTTTACAAAGCCAGAGAAAGACTATAAATAGGTCAGCTTTTATCAGGTGCCTACCCATGGACCAATAGACCTTTGCCAGAATGAGAACCAGTAGTGAGCAGGAAATAGTGAAACGAATCATAGTCTAAAAAAACAGACTTCTAAAAGAACTAACATGGACGAACTAAGAATGTATCTCTTGCAAGGGGAAGGCAATTAGGGTTCTTTCAAAGGAATCCAGTACATTGACCATCCCTACAGCTGGTAGCTAAGAAGAACATGGGATTTGGAGTCAAGCAGATCTGGATCTGAATAGTGTTTTATCAGTGCCTATAAACTTGCATAGATCATTTTGGCTCTATTTAAAATAAATTCAGGTTTCTTTTTATAGGTAATATTGGCATTATAACTCTTAGTCTTCATGATTACTACAGTGCTTGACAATAAAGTATGTAAAATAAATCACCCACAGTGGGTGCTAAAAGCTGACATTTGCCATTATTAATTCTTGAATTTTCCTTTCCTTTGTATTTGCTATCCATATGAAAGTGAGCATCATCCTCTAAAACCATATAGTTTTTTTTTTAAGATTTTATTTACTTATTTGACACACACAGAGAAAGAGAGAGAGAATACAAACATGGGGAGCGGCAGGCAGAGGGAGAAGTAGGGCTTTGCGGGGAGCCCGATGCAGGATATAGGACTCAATCCCAGGACCCTAGAATCATGACCTGAGCCAAACGCAGATGCATAACCAACTGAGCCACCCAGGCGTCCCAAACATCCAGGTTTTATAAGAACTTCACACTCCAGTGAAATGGGAACCAGTGTGCTATGACTATTAACCACACAGGTTTCTTTATCACATCCAATCTTTGCACATTGTGTCTAATTTGGTAAACAATGCTGATTTATTTTCCAGTCTTGGATAGGTTTACCAGTGAAAGCTTTCCAATGTGTCACTGAAAAAAATTTAAGCATGAAACTGTCTGGAGACAGGACTTTGGAGTTTGTAAATTCCTTCTGGTTACAGTTTATCTTTTTCTAAGTGATTAGTGGCTAGTATTTTTGTCTTCTGTTCTTTTGATAGCTTCTTCAAGAATCCTGAGTTTCTAAACATCTCAGGAGATACCTTGGAATGAAAAGGAAATAAAGTCTCCAAACATTGTATTTGTGGTTTTTTAACAAATCACCCTTGGCTTCAGGACTAAGTTCTGTTCCCAGGGTTCTACCTGCTTAAATATTTTCTAATATTATTGTTTATCTGACTTATTAAAGGCCTGTGTATCCAAGCAACTTTTCCCTGATTTCTCCAATGCTTTCTTTCCATCAGACTTGCGATGACACTTCTGTTTTAGTGAAATTGATTATGGCTGCAAATGAATGCATTTGTACTTTTCAGTTTCTGCTATAAGGCCAGCCTCATCACAAAGTCACACTAAAAATAAACAGATCTACCCCCAAAACCCTTCAAGAGGAGTGTACATCTTTATCGAGGGTCTTTTGAGGACATTGAGAAAGGGATTAGATGGTACATCAAACACAGAACTTTCTAAGAATCCTACTAGTTCATTATCATTATCCCTCAAATGTCAGGCTCCTTATAGGTACACACATTTCTTCCTTTTTTTTTTTTTTTTTCTCTTCTTCTGAGTCTCTACTTTCTGGGATTTGGCTCCCCCAGTCTGTAACCTCTTCTACCAGCTCACAAAACACTAGTTATTTTTATCAGAAACTACACTTTATAGAAAAGGAGGGAGAAGGGGATTGTGTTACTTACAGTTTAGTATTTTTCTCCTGTCTCATAACAATTTCCAGCATAATGCAAAGTGCAACGATAAATGCCATATATTTTTTCCCAATGGTATGGAGATACAATTATCAATATCAATAAAAATATCAATCTCTCAAGTTTATATATAATATGTATTATATGTAACTTATTTATATATAACATATGTATTATATTTTAATTTCCATTTTATAAAGGAGATCAAAGTTCATGGGAACATGATCAATGCACATAATTAGGAAGTAGCAACACACTGTGTACTAAATATTTCTATTTGGAAAGGTTTTTTAACATATAAGTTTTCAGCTCCATACAGTTCAAACCTTTTTCCTCCCTTATGCACGTTTCTACCAAAGTTAGAATAAGATAGATATAATAGACACTTCAGTCATGTCACAAAGTTGAGTTTATTGGCACCACAGACAGAGGGATATCTCTGCATCAGGAGAGCATACAATAAAGTAACTATAAATGAAAGTGAACTACAAAAGTATTTGCCATTAAACTCAAATCAAAGGAATCCTCAAAAAATTGTTGTTTTATTCACATCTAAAAACACCTGATGCCACACTGATATCACAAGGAAGAATGTAATTAGTTGTCTCAAGTGTGTATCTAACTTACTGTTGCATGTTTTTTAAAGCATATGAATCCTTAATAATATTATCAAACTGAATCAAAGACTGTATAAATAGAAACCAATGGAAAAAGGCAAAACAAACACAAAAACAAAAAGGCATACTAAATGGACAAGAAATGAAACTGTTTAATTTGCAGATGGCATGATCATCTATGTAGAAACTTCTGAAGTGTATGCAAAAAAAAAGAAAACAGCTAAAACTAGTAAGTGAACTTATATGAATCAACATATAAAAAATAACTAGCATTTTTTTAAAAGATTTTATTTGATAGAGATCACAAGCAGGCAGAGAGGCAGGCAGAGAGAGAGGGGGGAAGCAGGCTCCCCGCTGAGCAGAGATTACCGATGTGGGGCTCAATCTCAGGACCTTGGGATCATGACCTGAGCCGAAGGCAGAGGGTTTAACCTTCTAAGCCACCCAGAAGCCCCCCAAATCACTAGTATTTCTAGAAAACAACGGAAAATTGGAACACAAAAGAAAAAATACAATTTGTTTTTAAGAGCATCAAAAACACAAAATCTTAGGGATAAATTTGAAATGTGCAAGACCTCTGCAATGAGAACTAAAAAACACTGCTGAAATAAATTTAATGAGGCCTGAGAAAATGGAAAGATAAGGCACATTTGCTAATTGGAAGGCTGAAGACTTACTAAAGTATGAATTTTCCCCAAATCAATCTAATGGTTCAACTTGATCACGATCAAAATTGTAGCAAGCTTATTTTGTAGTGAAATTGACAAGCAGAGTTTAAATTTATATGTAAATTCTAATGACCCACATTAGTCAAAGCAATTTTAAAAAGAAAAAAAAAACAAACTTATAAACCTGTTTTAAAGACTTATTATAAAGCTCTTTTAGTCAAGACACATAATATTGGTAGAAAGATACGTGGAAAATAATAGATAATATCCAAGATAGACTCATGTATATATGGTAAATTTTGGACAAAGATGCCAATATAATTGAATAGGAATGCATTTTTTTAAAATGGTGCTAGAGGTGCACCTGGGCGGCTCAGTCAGTTAAGCATCTGTCCTAGGCTCTGGTCCTGATCCCTGCCTCCTGGGATCCAACCCTGTATCCTCCTTGATCAGCAGGGAGCCTGCTTCTCCCTCTACCTCCCCGCCTCCCTCTATAGCGGTCTCTTGTTGACTCTCTCTCAAATCAATCAATAAATATATGTTTAAAAAATAAATAAATAATGGTGCTAGAACAACTGAACATGTGGGTAAAAAATGAACATAGCATGCAGAAAAGATGAAACTGAAATGGATGATAAATATGAATGTAAAATCTAAACTACAAAATCTATAGAAGAAAATATATGAGTAATCCTTGAAAACTAAGAGTAGGCAAGTATTTCTTATTTAACACACAAAAATTATAATTCCTTAGAATTGATAAATCAAACTTTAGCAAAACTTGAAACTTTTGCTCTCCAAAAGACATGAAGAAAATGAAAAGGCAAGTATATGTTGTGAGAAAATATTCACAAAATGTCTATCTGGAAGAAGGCTTTTACCTACAATCCATGAGGAACTCTCACAAAACAAGAAGAAGAAAAACAAGCCAGTACAAAAATGGGTGAAAAGAAGCTAAACAAATCGCCAATAAGCGTATGAGTACTCAACTCCAGGGAAATGCAAACCGGGACCAAAATGAGATATTCATTAGAATGGCTACATTTTGTTGTTGTTTTAATGACAATAAACCAAATATTTGCAGGATATAGAACAACTGAAGCTCTTCTCTATTGCTGGTACAAATATAAAATAATACAACCACTTTGGAAAACCGCTTGGCAATTTCTTATAAAGTTAAATATACATCCATATGTTTATGTATGTATCTCTTGCACAGCTGAGCATTTAACCAAGGGAATAAAAAAACTTGTACATATAGGGATTTATACTCAAATGTTCATAAAAGCTTTATTTGTAATAGTCCTAAACTGGGAATTAAAACCAATCTAAATATCAACCAACAGGTGACTAGATTAAAAATGCAGTATATCTCTATGATGGATTACTATTCAGTAATTTAAAAGGACAAGTTGCTTATTCACATAGTAATATGTAATAATCATGACATATTACACTGAATTATAGAAGTCAGGCGCAGAAGAATATGATCCTACTCGTACTGTTTTTGGATAAAAAAGCTTATATTTGATATGGAAATATAAAAGTTTGCATATAAGAAATTGAAAATTACTCTATCACGAGAGAAAGTGGGTAAGTGATTGACTAGGACCAAGAATTGCAACAATTAACCGGGAATGGCACAGAAGAAATGGTTGGTGTGATGAAAATATTTTGTTGCTTGTGGTAGTGATTGCATGACTAGATACACGAATTAACTCTTACGGGAATGTGCACTTCAAATGGGTACGTTTTACTGAATGTAATGTCTCCCTCACTATGTTAAGTAAGTAAATCTTACGTAGGAGTATGAAGCACTGGTCTGAAACGATGTGAAAGCTAGAGGAAATTCAATGAACTTTCTGAGACTTGGGTTTTTTTCACTTACAATATGGATTAAATTCTACTTATTACATTGAAATAAATGATGCAGCATAAGCAAATTGTACTTAATAAGTGATCAATACTTGTCTGTCTTTTCACCTTTAGGTTTTTAAAAATTATCACTCTTAAAAATTAAAAACTTAAAAATTTAAAAATTATCACTCTTTGGGGCCTTTACGAAGTCTTGAATTAAAGCAATCCTCTCAAATACTGTTCAGGAAAACAAAGCAAAACAAAACAAAAAAGACCCAGCTACTTAACATGTCTAGTAACTAGGCATCAAACAGGGCCCTGCTTTAAAAGTTTTTAAACTTTTCCAAAAATTTTTCAAAAACCTTGGTTTTTGAAAAAAAAAAAAAAAAGGAGAGTTGATGACGAACAACCAGCATCTATTTAAAGTATACAATTAGATAAATTTTTGGCAGATGGTATACATGTCTAAACCACCACTGACATCAAACACAGGATATTTGCATCACCTCTGAGAGCTTCACTGGGCCCTTTGCAGTTCCCCTTCCCACCATCTTGGTTCCTAGACAACTACTGGTCTGGTTTTTATCACCCTGGATCAACTTGCATTTTTAACTTGCATCTGAATTTTTATGTTAATATCATCATGTGTATATTCATTTTTATCAAATTTCTTTTGTTCAGTACAATGATTCTGAGATTTATCCAAGTTTTTGCATCTACTGGTGGTTTATTCCTTCGAAATGATGAGTAGTTTCCTCTAGAATTTATGTCATATTTTGGTTATCCCTTCACTCCTTGATGGATACTGGGGTTGTTTCTAATTTGGGGCTATTGTGAATAAAGCTGTTATAACACTCACGTGCCAGTCTTTAGTGTGGACAGATGTTTCATTTCTCTCAGTTGAATAAGTAGGGGTGGAATATCTGAGGAGAAGCTCCTTGATTCTGAGCTCTGTGGAGGGAAGCCAACGGAAAATGGTAAAGAATTTACAGTTAAATAACTGAGCCTGGGTCTGCCTCTTCTACACAAACAAATGTTGTGACTTAGCATCTCTTAACCCTCTGTTTGGGTGCCACCCCCCACCCTCAGACTACTTTGCTTTTGTCAATTCTCCTATGTCTTTTCACACATTGTTAGGATTTCTTTTGTCCTTCCTCGGGGTTATCCTTACACATCTGCCACCTGGGAGTTCTCTGCTTTCTCATCTCTTGGACCTAATACATTATTCGAAGGAATCCATACAGTGTGACCCAGTTAAGCTTGTTGTAAAGGATGCTGATACAGGATGTGAAACTCAGTGAGGGCTTCCCGTTACCCAGGAGCAGGAGCTCTGGGGATACCTTGTTTAGTTTCTTGAAGGACTTTGTTTTCTTTCTCTTTTTGGGATAACAGCGTTTGCTGACAAATATCCTGTGACAAACTACCGTGGATTGGTTGTATTTACCTTAGTAGATACCACGGCTGGATTCAAGAACTTTAAGAGTTTAGTTTTAGTTTGTGAAAAGCGTTTTAAAATTCCTTCAATCGAGTTCTTCGGTATTTTGAATGGTTCTCATTCAAAAGCTCTAATAATTTTCAATATCATCTCCCCTTTTATTTATGAAATTTAAACAATTCTTTTACTTCTGGAATGTGTGTTTATATTTACTGATAGGGCGAGGGATTATATATTTTGGAATATTCCTAAATATTTTGTTTTGGTGGAGTTGCGTACTGAAATGTTATTGAATGCTGAACATTTAAGGGAGCCATTAGTATGTTTCTTTTAAAACCAGTAAATATTTATCAAGCACTGACATGACAGTATGTACTTTCACATATAGCAAGGAGGAAAATAAGGCTTTTTGTACTTTTTTTTTTTTTTTTCTCAGCTCCTTAGGGCAGGAACACTAGCATGGACATCTTTTTGTCTACCCAGGATCCCTGTCCCATTAGAGAGCTACTTTTCCTCAGTCCTTCCCAGTCCTAAAGGGACCATCAGTCACAGAGCACTGTCTATCCTCTGACCACAAGGTTACAGACAGGACTGGCCCAACACTGTAACCCATTTTATACTTCCTAGTGATTCCTCTAAGTAATGAACAAAGAAATGTTAAAAAGTCCTTTAGTACATTTTACATATGAATGTTAAAAGACAAAGAGAAATGAGTTTGTATCTGCACTGCTAAGGTTTAAAGATGTTAGTTTAGGGATGCCTATTTAAAAAAAAGCATCAGGTCATCATTCATAGATCAGAGATCATTAGAGTCAAGGGAGAGAGTGAGTGAGCCTTGGTGATATCATTTATCTCCAAATACAAAGTATTCTAAAATGAATGCATCTGTTATTTAAAGAACATGCTCAACAACCCCCTACCCCCCAAATAAGCCTTGGTAGTTCTATTCCTTACTTCCCTAGGATTTGGTAAGTGACATTGTTGGCTACTCCTGAGCTCTGGAAATTTGGACTTAATTAATCTCTTCTTTCTGGAATGTTTTCCCTTGTCTTTTTAATACCAGCTGATATGTCACGGTTTCCTTGAAGATGTCCTTGATTTCTTTAGTTGGAGGAAGTTTCCACTTCTTTTAAAATGATGAAAATTTGTATAGGTAACTTTTTATGTCTTTTGTTACCTTTCATTCAATACTAATTTACCTATGTTTTGTCTTCTGTTCAAAACCACATCACTTTGAAACTAGGGGTTGTTTGGTGACATCTGTAAATTTTCCTATAGTACATAGCACAATTTCATATGTATCATCTACCTTGAAACACTTTCCCTAAGTTTCTAAAAACCAGGTGAAATAATTTTCTTTTTTGCTCTCAGAATACTTTGCATTTAATCGAATCATGGCACATTTATCCGTTGACCTGTCTCCTTTATTTCTTTATGACTTAATTGAGGACTTGAAATTTGTTGATGACAATTTTATATCGATAGCCCTATATAGTAGAAAGGAACATAATAAAGATTTAGTAAGTATTTGTTGTATTAATGAGTAAATGCAATGCAGTGTAATCCTGCATAAGGACCACAAGATACTATTTACCATCTGATAATTTGTAAAATTAATTCCAATACTTATCTTTTCAGTAAAGTTTTAGGTCATGATGACAGGTGGATCTTGATGTAGAAAATTATTTGAATAACAAATTAAGAAATTACAAAAAGTAGAGTATGTCTTAGATGCTACCTTGTTGAGTCTTCTTGATTAGCTAAGGAGAACACTGATGCCTTACAGTTGAGTGAAATACTCCATGTCACACAGTTCATTAAGGACAGATCTTCTCATTTCCTTTTCCATTGCTCCTTCTATTATACCATACAGATTTTCACTTAGTATTGGATTACCTAATTTGGCAAAAGTACAGAGCAGTGATTTCAGATTGTTTTTTTCTCTCAATAAAGAGTGTTGGCGGGGGGAGGGGGGAGGGAATGGGGGCTTCTGTGGACTTATGTCTCTTACCAGAGTGTCAAAGGGATAGAGTTAACCCACACAAAAATGCCTTTGACATACTCTTGTAAGGAACACCAAGGTTGCTGCTGTAGATAAATAAGACAAAACTTTATTTTAAGATAAGATAGAATCTCTAAATAACCATTTCATTTTAGTTTGGGTAGCTGCTAGTTCTGATTATGTTTTCTTCTGATTTTACTGTTTTTACCATAAGCAAGTAGCATTTTTGCCCTCCAGGCCTATCCCACCAATTTTTTGTAGTCATTACAAGAACACTGTTAACTGAATTCTTGTGTTCATTTGTATAGGTGTCCAGAAAACATTTCCAGATTTTCCTGGTTCAAATTATGGTCTGTTCCTGTTAAAGAACGAGAAGTTTGTTCTCATTAAATGTTTGTCTCTTCCCAAAAAGTTTAGTTTTGTTTTATCTTCTTATTTCCATTCCTTACTTATTCCTAATTGCAAATTCCTAAGTATGTCTCAACTTCTGTGTTGATTTTTTTTTCCAAAGTTTAAAAAAAAAAAAATCCTGACTGTATTTAGCCAGTTTATTTAATCTTTATTCTTTCGGGATTTTGTTTGTGTGTTTACTTTCCAATGTGATTTAAAGTCAGAAATTTTTATACCATTGATGTTTGTTGGAATTGCTTCATTGAGATTAAAGATCATGTCAGCTTTGGGTTTTACACATAGTTCACCAGAAATTTTATTTTATTCACTCAGTCAACATGCATTAAGCAGACATTGCATTCTAAGCACCATGCTGGGTCCTGGACATACATACAGTGTTGCACAAAACAAACATAATGCTGCTTCTTTGATGCTTATATCCTCAGGAAAACAATATATGTTGAAGTAATATTGAAAAAGATAAGCATTAAGGAAGGTCGCAGGTGCATTTGAAACACAAAAAAGAAACCGTGGAAAGATTACTTGGGCAAGTAACATTTAACCAGATATCAGTATACTGATAATGTTCAACCAGATAACATGAAAGCTTGAAGAATACCTGGAGTTACACTTAGCAACTTATATAAACATATATGGAGTTTACAAACTGTACCAAATAGTAAAGATGATCGTTCAAATTTCCAGAAGAGGGATGCCTGGGTGGCTCAGTTGTTAAGTGACTGCTTTCAGCCAGGTCATAATCCCAGGGTCCTGAAATCAAGTCCCACATCAGGCTTCTGGCTCAGTGGGAAGCCTGCTTCCTTCCCTCTCCCACAGCCATGCTTGTGTTCTCTCTCTTGCTCTCCCTCTGTCAAATAAATAAATAAAAATCTTAAAAATAAATAAATAGGGCACCTGGGTGGCTCAATGGTTTAAAGCCTCTGCCTTCAGCTCAGGTCATGATCTCAGGGTCCTGGGATCGAGTCCCGCATTGGGCTCTCTGCTCAGCAGCGAGCCTGCTTCCTCCTCTCTCCCTCTCTGCCTGCCTCTCTGCCTACTTGTGATCTCTGTCTGTCAAATAAATAAATAAAATCTTTAAAAATAAATAAATAAATAAATAAATAAATTTCCCGAAAACAGTACAAAAACAGAAGCCTGTTGAGTTTACTTTTTAATAAAACTCAGTCAAAAAGGCAAGACTTGCAATTTTCTGGCAGGAGGCACTCTCTAACACCTACTATGGGACAAGGGCAGCAGAAAATTGCAGGCTTACTAGCTCAAGGTAGCAAACAATAGCGGTTATAACTAGAATAATAGGTGGAGATAACCTGATAGTGAGAGAATTTCAGGAATAAAGCCCTGAATTTTGACTATAAATTGCCCAGATACCAGGTTGATAGACCTCACCTATGAGGAAGGTCCTAGGTGGGGTTGACAAGAATGTAGCCAGAGATCCGAGAATAATATACACTTTAAAGATTTGGCTAAAGATAAGGTAAGACCTGTGTTTGCTGCTTTTTAAGCTGAGTGGATTCTCAACTCTGTGTAGATCAGAAAGCTGGTGTTTTGGGGTTTTTTTAGGTATTAGAGGGAAAGCCCAAGGTTGGCAGAGCACCTGAAAATTAGAGAGGAATTTAGAAGCAAGGAAACTATGGTTTGACCATGGTATAGCTAAGAGAGCATTTTCTCTGTGTTCGCCCTGTTTAGTTTGCTGAGTGTCTTACATCTGCAATTCCTATTGATCTATATTCAATTTTGCTGATTTTTTCCTTTCTTAATTTCTTTAAAAGACTATGGTTATTTAAAGTTAAAACTATAACAGTGTATTCTGAAGTTTATAATGTATATAGATGAAATACATAAAACAACACAGTTCCAGAATGAGGGAGTAAGTGGAAATGTACTATTAAAAGGTCCTGATTTTTTTTCATGCTGAAGAGAAATGACAACATATGGCAACTCAGATCTTAAGAAATTAATAAAGAACATCGTAGATGCTATATATGAAGTAAATATACAGTAAACAGAAAGAAGGTATCATGAGAAGAATGAAAACAAAACAAGCAAAAAAGCTAATGTAAATTCTTGAGATGAAACCATAAGTTTACTATGTAAGCTCAAGAGTGAAATAGAGAAAACAGAAGATATAATGGCGGTAAATGATGTCTTTAGAGATATCTGGGATATTTTCAGCTAATTTTTCTGCAATAGAATAGTAAGTCTAGGAAATGCCCCATGTACACATGGTCAATTGATTTTCAACAAATCATATCTTTTAAGCAGGTGATTCTAGAACAATAGATTCCATATGTAAAAAAATGAATATCTACCATCATCTCCTGCCACACACAAAATTCATTTGGCATAACAATAGACCTACATGTAAATGCTAAAATTATAAAATTTCCAAAGAAAGACATAGAAAAAAAATTTGAAGGCCTAGAATCGGGAAAAATTTCTTTCTTTTCTTTTCTTTTTAAAAAGATTTTATTTATTTATTTGACAGAGAGAGAGAAAGAGAGGGAGAGAGAACAGCAAGCACAACCAGGGGAGAGGGAGGCCTAAGGAGAGGAAGAAGCAGACTCTCCACTGAGCAGGAGCCCTATGCTCTCTCCCAGGACCCTAAAATCACAACTCTTGAGCCAAAGTCAAGAGTCAGATGCTCAACCAACTGAGCCACCCAGGGACTCCTAGGGAAAAGTGTTTTAACCAGAATTATGAAGATCATAAACCATAATTAATTGAACTTTATAAAAATTAAAGCATTTGGTTACAAAGACACCATTAAGAAAATGAATCTGCAGAAGGATCAGAATGAGAAAAAATATTTATTGTACTTATATGTGAAGAATAATTTGAATCCAAATTATTTTTGGATATATTTGGATCCAAAAATAATTTGAATCCAAAAAAACAAATAAAAGAGGAAAACAACTTGAACACTTTAGAAAAGAAGCTATGTGAATGACATAGATAATAAGCACATGGAAAGGTATTGAACATGTATTCCATTGGGACTACTAAAAAATAAAAAGACTGACAATAAAAAGTGTTGGCAAAGTCGTAGAACAATTGAACTTCATACACTGCTGGTGAAGATTTAAAATGGCATAACTACACTGGAATAAAATGTATCAGTTTCTTCTTGAGTTAAACTTCCATATATGATATGACCCAGAAATTGCACTCCTAGATATTTACCCAAGGCTAATGAAGATGAATATTTACACAGAGACTTGTACACAAATACTTATAGCAGTTTTATTCATTCTAGCCAAAACATAAAAGCAAACCAAACGTCCATTAATAGGTAATGGATGAAAAAATGTCATGTTCTATCCATACCACAGAATACTACTAACAGTAAAAAGAAATGACCTACTGATACATAGAAGAGCATTGATGAATCTCAAGAATATTATGCTGGTCTGAAGAACAGGAACAACAAAAAAAAAATGATTAAAAGTATATGATATATACATAAGTATATATGATACATACTATATATATTAAGTGATATATACTAAGTGATTAAATGTATATGAAATCCTAAAACAAACAAACATAGATTTATCTAAGAAATGAAAATTTGGTTTATCATACAAAAATTAGTCAATGTGATACATCATATTAATAGGATAAAAATCAAAAGCACATGATATACCACAATAGACACAAAGAGCATTTGATAAAATCTAGTACTTCATCATGATAAAACATAGCACAAAACAAATCAAAACAATCCATCAACAGTTTTGGAATAAAGGGAACTATCTTAACCCAATTAAGGGCATCTACAACAAACTTACAACTAACATTACATGAAAGATAGAATGTTCTCTTCCTAAAATCAGAACCATGACAAAGTTGTCCAAACTGCCACTTTTTCTTTCTTCCTTTCTTTCTTTTTTAAGAGAGAGTGAGGGCAGGGGAAAGGCAGAGGGAGAGAGAGAAAAAAAATCCTTACCAGGCCTCACGCTCGGTACAGAGCCCAAAGTGGTGCTCGATCTCAGGATCCTGAGATCACAACTGGAGCCAAAGTCAAGAGTCAGACGTTCAACCAACTGAGCCACCCAGGCACCTCTATCCTCCCATTTTTAATAAACATTATGCTATTCTGCTTTAGAGTTTCTAGTCAAGTAAAGTAACCAAGAAAATGAAATAAATGCATACAAACTCTAAAGGAAGAAGAAAATTATCACTTTTTGTAGATACATGTTGAAGTATGTAGAAAATCCTAAGGATCACACATAAAAATTATTAGAGTTCAAGAAAAGTAGCATCATAAAAATAAAATACAGATAAGATTTACAAGGAAGTGTAACATTTATACATACTGGAAATTATAAAACTTTGTTGAAAGAAATTAAAGGAAATCTAAATAAATGGAAAGACATCCCATGTTCATGCATCAAAAGATAATATTATCAAGATGATAGTACCCCCCAATTCATTTACAAATTGTATGTGATCTCTACCAAATCCCATCAGTTTTTGTTTTTTTGTTTGGTTGTTTGGTTGTTTTTTTTTTTTTTTTTTTCCCAAAAATGACAAGCTGATTAGAAAATTCACATAACAATTTAAGGGACATAGAGTAGCCCAGAAAATTTTGTAAAATAACAAAACTGGGGTACTCACATTTCCTGAATTCAAATCAAGATGGTATGGACTGTCATAAGGATAAATGGACTAGAACAGGTAGTCCAGAAACAAATTTATGGGCAAATGATTTTCAACAAGAATGTCAAGAGAAATTAATAAGAAGAGAATATTCTTTTCAACAAATGGTGTAAAGACAGCTGAATATTCACATGCAAAAGAATAAATTTGGTCCTCTTGCTTACTCCATATAAAAAATTTATCTTGAATGGATCACAGACAGAATTCCAATAGTTAAGGTTGTAGAACTCTTAAGGAAACAGGAGTAAATCTCCTTGACCTTGAATTAAACAATGGTTTCATGGGCATGATACCAAACACAAGTTTGGTGTCAAAACTTGCCAAGTGGCAAAAATGCACAAGAACATATATACATAAACCTAGGTATGTGCATAAATTGGACTACAGTAAAGTTTTGTAAATGCGTTAAAAATAATCTCATCAAGAACATGAAAAGACAGGTCTGTAGAAAATATTACTAAGTCATACATCTGATATCATGGCTGATAAAGGACTGATATCCAGAAAATATAAAAACATTTTATAACTCAATAAGAAGAAAACTAACCCAGCTAAAAATGAGCAAAGAAAATAGATAGATATTTTCCAAGGAGGATACACAAATGACCAAGAGTCCCATGCAGAGACACTCTCCATTATTATGCATTAGAGAAAACCAAATGAGGTATGACTTCACATTCAGTTGGATGACTATAGTAGTCAACAGATGACTATCACAGTCAAAAGACAACAATATGTTGACGAGGATATAGAGAAATTGCAGCCTTCATACCTTGCTGGTGGAAATGCAAAGTGGTGCAGTCACTTTGGAAAATACTTTAACAGTTACTCAAATTTAAACAGGTGGTAAATATATGGCCCAACAAATCCACTATAGATATCTGCCATAAGTTTTGGGAAATTCACAGCCATGAATGTTCCAAATATTTTTTTCTGTTCTTTACTTTTTTCTTCTTCTGGTAGTCCCCTTACATGAACATTAATATATTTGTTATTGTCCCACAGGTTGTGAATATGGTTTTCTGTTTCTTTCCTTCTTTCTTTCTTTTTCTCTTGGCATTTCAGTTTTGGAAGTCTCTTTCAACATTTCTTCAAGTTCATGGATTCTCCCTTTGACCGTGTCCAGTATTAATCAGTTCACCGAAGACATTCTTGTTTTTTACTACAGTGTTTTTTTATTTCCATCATTTCCTCTTGATCTTCAGATATTTTCTCATTTCTCTCCTTACACTGCCCATCTGTTCTTGCGTGCTGTCTACTTTATTCATTAGCGCGCTCAGTAATCTACCACAGTTGTTTTAAATTCCCAATCTGGTCATTCCAATAGCCCTCCGTGCCTTATCTGAGTCTACTTCTGACACTTGCTGTCTTTTCACTCTTGAGTTTTTTGTCTGTTGACGTGACATGATATGCTGGGTAAAAGGAACGGGGTGAAATAACCTTTCCTATGAGGGTTTAAGCACATCTAGTCCCAGCGAAGGATTAGGCTGTTTACTGTTTGCTCTGTTTGCTCTGGCTGTGTATGTCAGAAGCCAAAATGTCCGGTTTATTGGTTCCTTATTATCTTTGGGTTTCCCTAGTGACTTCCTAAATACAAGCGGAGGCCTGCACTTCTTTCAGCTGTGTCCCTCTGTTGTAGTTACACTGCAACCCTATTGATATTGTGGTAGGGTGTAGGGGGAGGGTCAGCATTCCACAGCCTGTGATCTGGTCTTTCAGAGAGTTTGTGCCCCAGGCTATGACTTTCACAAGTGCTTCTCAGTCTCTGTCATGCCTAGTTGAGACTAGAGGACTATAAAGGACTAGAGCTGGTTATTTTCCTTAGAGTGGAAGTGTGGAGCTGGTGGCTGCTGGGTATTTCCCTTCCCTATTCCTCCTAGGCTGTTTTGGCTCTGGTAAAATCCCAGTTGGTTAGGCTCTGGTAAAATGATTTCTTTTGAGAACAGGTCTCCTTAAGAATAGAATTCTCTGGGGTATTTAAAAAAGGCTGCTTTGCCCCTCCCCCTGCTGGAAGTAGAAGAGTGGCTTTCCATGGTCTTCACCGTGAGAACCTGGCAGGATTCTGGAGGTAAAATTTACAAAAGTTCAGGGCACTTCCTTTAAGACTAGGACCTCCAGAAGTTTTAAACTTTCAAACTTCTTGAGGAATCTCCACACTGTTCTCCAAAGAGGCTGTACCAACTTTCATTCCCACCAACAGTGTATGAGGATTCCCCTTTCTCCATATTCCTCAAGAAATTAAAAATAGAACTTCCCTATGACCCTGCCCTTACACTCCTGGGTATTTACCCCAAAGATACAGATGTAGTGAAAAGAAGGGCCATCTGTACTCCAATGTTTATAGCAGAAATGGCCACGGTCACCAAACTGTGGAAAGAACCAAGATGCCCTTCAACGGATGAATGGATAAGGAAGGTGTGGTCCATATACACTACGGAGTATTATGCCTCCATCAGAAAGGACGAATACCCAATTTTTGTAGCAACATGGACGGGACTGGAAGAGATTATGCTGAGTGAAATAAGTCAAGCAGAGAGAGTCAATTATCATATGGTCTCACTTATTTGTGGAGCATAACAAAAAGCATGGAGGACATGGGGAGTTAGAGAGAAGGGGGTTGGGGTAAATTGGAAGGGGAGGTGAATCACGAGAGACTATGGACTCTGAAAAACAATCTGAGGGGTTTGAAGTGGCGGAGGGGTAGGAGGTCGGGGTACCAGATGGTGGGTGTTATAGAGGGCACGGATTGCATGGAGCACTGGGTGTGGTGAAAAAATAATGATACTGTTATGCTGAAAATAAATAAATTAAAAAAAAAAAGATGGAAACAAACAAAGAAAAAAACCTTTCAAACTTGCCCACAGTGAGGCTTGGGTTTCTGCTTCACTAAACTGTGATTCTCTGTATCTGCCTGCCTGTCTCTCCAACTGTGGAGACTCTTCTGCCCTGTAACCTCGGTTCTGTGATGCAGCCAAGAAGAGTTGTTGGTTTTCATTTTGTTCAGCTTTTTCCTTGTTGTGTGGATGGAAGAAATGGCTTCCAAACTCCTTATGTGGGGGACAGAAAACTGGAGGTCCTGCTCCAGGTGTATAGGTGAAGAGAAACTAGAACATGTCTACACAAAAATGTATGCATGAATGTTTACAGCAGCATTATTATCCATAAAAGTAAAAAGTAAAGACAACTCTGATGTCCAACAAATAATGAATGGGTCAATAAGATGTGGTACCTCTGCACAGTGGAATATTTGACAATTAGAAGTGGAGTATTGGGGGGATGAGTTTTTATTATGCTGAGTGAAAGAAGACTATCCCTCCCCCCCAAAAAATATATATCATACGATTCCACTTAGCTGAAATGTGCAGACTAGGCAGAAAGTAAACTAGGGTTTATTGAGGGCTGTGGATGGGAATGACAGGGGGAAAGAGTGGAGATGGGCAGTAACTGCTAATGCATAAGAGGTTTCTTTTTGAAGTGATGAAAATGTCCTAAAGTTAGAATGTGGTATTAGTGGCATAACTCTGAACAGGCTAAAGACATTGAACTGAACACCTGTAACAGCTGAATTTTATAGTGTGTGAATCATATTCAATAAAGATGTAAAATTTGGAAAGGGCAAAGAAAAGTTTAATGAATTTCCTAGAATAGACAGAGGATTGACTACAAAGAGATGGGAGGAAACTTACGAAGGTGCTATAAATATCCTACAACTGTTACCTTGGAATCCTAATTGTGGTGATTGTTGGAGGGGTGTATACATTTATCAGAACTCACTAAATCATATTATTAGAATGGATGCAGTTTCTTGAACATAAATTATATCCCAATAAATTTAGTGTTTAAAAAGTCATCGGTAGCAGGAAAAAAGTTGAAGAGTTGACAGGGATATGGATTTCTATCATGGTTTATTCATTGTTCTTGGGTGGATTACTTACTCACACTAGACTTGTTCTCTCCTCTGTAAAATGAGGGTAACAGTATATTCATTATAGATTTGTTTTGATGATTAAATAAAATCGAATTTCAACAGTGCCTTATTTATGTTGAATAGGAGGGACTTATAAATTGTATTTTTCACCCTAAGAATGTCAATTTTTATTTCGGGACAATGTTATCTATCTGTCTATTTATTTATTTATTTAATATGCTTCTTTGTTTTTTGTTTTGTTTTGTTTTTAAGCTTGTTTGAATTTATTTAAGTTATGGCTAGTTAACATACAATGTATTATTAGATTCAGGTGTACAATTTAGTAGTGATTAACACTTCCACACAATACCCAGGGTTCATCACAACAACTGCACTCCTTAGTCCTCATCACCTGTTTATTATTTTTTTAAAGATTTTATTTATTTATTTATTCGACAGACAGATCACATGTAGGCAGAGAGGCAGGCACAGAGAGAGAAAGGAGGAAGCAGGCTCCCTGCTGAGCAGAAAGCCTGATGTGGGGCTCGATCCTAGAACCCTGGGATCACGACCTGAGCTGAAGGCAGAGGCTTTAACCCACTGAGCCACCCAGGCGCCCCCCATCACCTGTTTACTCCATCCTCCCATCCACCTCCCCTCTAGTAAAGAGGACAATTTATTTTTAGCTGATGTCCAAGTAATGGCAAAAATTAAATCTTTAATCAGACATTTTATGTACAGTGATGGATATTAACTAGACTTATTGCAATGCCATATACACAAATATTGAATCTTTACCTTGTACATCTGAAGCTAGTATAATGTTACATGTCAACTATATCTCACCAAAAAAATCAGAGGATCTGACTTAAAATGAATTTCTTTAATGACTAAAAATATGGAATTTCCTACCTACCATCATAAACCCAGTACTCTTCAGAAATATGTAATTGAGGTATTGAAGCCTTCAGCATAATTTCACAGTGATACTCTTTTTAAAAAATTTTATTAATTTGATGGGGCACCTGGCTGGCTCAGTTGGTTAAGCAACTAGTTTCGGCTCAGGTCATGATCCTGGAGTCCTGGAATCAAGTCCCACATCCGGGTCCCGGCTTGGCAGGGAGTCTACTTCTCCTTCTGACCTCTTCCCTCTCATGCTCTCTTTCTCTCTCATTCTCTCTCTCTCTCTTGCAAATAAATAAATAAAATCTTCAAAAAATTTTTATTCATTTGAGAGAGAGAACACAAGAAGGAGGTGGGGGAGGGGCAGAGAGAAAGAGTGAGAAGCAGACTTCCTGCTGAGGAGGGAGCTAGATGTGGGGCTCAATCACAGGACCCTGGGATCATGACCTGAGCCAAAGGCACAGGCTTAACCAACTTAGCCACCCAGACACCCCAGCAGTGATATTCATCCCAAGGAGACATTGTATATTCCCTATACGCGTCAGTAATGAATTTCCTTTTTTTTTTTTTAGATTTATTTATTTATTTTAGGGGAGAGAGAGCAAGAGAGAGCATGCATACGTGTGGGGGAGGGGAAAAGGAAGAGGGAGAGAGAGAGAGAGAGAAGCAGACTCCCTGCTGAGCAAAGAGCCTAATGGGAAGCTCAATCTCCTGACCCTGAGATAGTGACCTGAGCCAAACTCAAGAGTCAGGCACTCAGCCTACTGGCTACCCAGGCACCCTGACTAATGAGTTTCCTTTTTAAGATTTTATTTATTTATTTATGAGAGACAGGCAGAGAGAGACAGAGGGAGAAGTAGCCCTGTCCCCCACCCCCCCACCCCCAGAGAGCCCAATTTGGGACTCAATCCCAAGACCCCAGGACCCCAGGACCTGAGGTGAAGGCTTAACCATCTGAGCCACCCAGGTGCCCTGACTAAAGAATTTCTTTTTTTTTTTAAAGATTCTATTTATTTATTTGATAGAGAGAAATCACAAGTAGATGGAGAGGCAGGCAGAGAGAGAGAGGGGAAGCAGGCTCCCTGCCGAGCAGAGAGCCCGATGCGGGACTTGACCCCAGGACCCTGAGATCATGACCTGAGCCGAAGGCAGCGGCTTAACCCACTGAGCCACCCAGGTGCCCCCTGACTAAAGAATTTCTTAATGAAAACAGTCATACTGAAACTTTACAGCCAAGTTTGAATACCACTAATATGAATCTTTATGTTGAGGGATTTATAAAGCCTTCAGCTTTTTGGATAATGAGACATGCCCCGTCTGGTATCTTTATCGATGATAAATATAGGGTACCATGTACACCTTATATACCACTAAAATGCCAGCCTATGTTTTGGAGTCAGTCATTTGTACTGATTGCAGGGAATACTGTAAGGTTTTTAGATTCTCTTGAAATAACACTCTGAACATTATAGTTTCTGAGATCCACATGACCTGTGAATAATCAATATCACCTAAGTAGTATTACTAGCCATTAGGATTCTCAGACATTACTGAAGCAGTTAACTTTTCTGAGTTAGAAGCTGAGATAAGGAAGCTATGAGCTCTCTTCCTAATAAAAGGTACTTAGACATAGTTGAAAAATTTGCTCACAATTTCAGGAAGTTTATGAACTTTGAACTTTGTGAAGCTAATCTATGCCCCAAAGGTTAAAAAATTCTCTTATAAAAAAATTTGAGCATCATTTTCTCCAAAGATAGCCCTTATTTGGACAAAATTTATACTTCATATTCTTAAATCTATTGGCACATTTATATGTAATAATCTAAAACCTGAACAGATTTTTTTTTGCCCATTCTCCTTTACTTTCCAAGTACTTAAATCTATTATTTAATAATATCCCCTAGAATTTTGTCTTGTATCTCTACTAAATGCACAGATTGATAATTTGCAGAATATACTCTTTATGCATGTGAAGACCATACTTTTCCCCTTCTCTAATCTTTTGGCATATCTTTCATTTTCCAAGATTCTTTAAGGACAATTGACAATTACTTAACAAATTCATCTGCTGGTTTCCTCTGTTTTCTCGAATTAAAAATTTGTCCAAGTTGGGAAGATCTAAATATATTTAGAGCTTATTATTTAGAATTTATTTAAATTCTTCTCTTTTGTGCTTAAACCTATACAGATCAGCAGGAGGATAGTTTCCCTAAGCAGAGATTTTTAATGTCTAAAAAAATATATATCCGCATTTCTTTGCAGGCTAACTTTTTTTTTTTTTTTATTAAACTGACTGCATTGCAAAAATTACTTGGCTCATGCTTGAAAAATTGTATTATAAACAGATCCCTTCATGTCTGTGGCATGTCATTACAAAGTGTCACTGGCTAGAGAGTTTCTCATTGTTTTGAATTTTTGTTTTATGTTTGCTTTTCAGTGAGATTTAAAGTCAAGGTTTTCATGGGACCCAGTGAGTCAAGACACAATTCTGTTGGAATTCTTTCTATGAGTGTAGTAATATTAGAACAAAGAGTTTTAAAGAATTTCACAAAATTTCCTCCAAAGATTTCAATTAAATAATTCATTTACTCAACATATTTTCAATGCCGAGTATGTTCCAAGCACTCTGCTAGATACGGGTCCTGCAGTAAAGGACAGAATTGTACACTGACATTTGCTTATTATCCAGAGTGGTAGTGTGTGGGGCTTATATACAGACCAGTAACTGCAAGTCTGATGAATGGGAAAGAATCCAGGACAATCTTTTTAAAAAGATTTTATTTATTTGTTTGACAGACAGAGATCACAAGTAGGCAGAGAGTCACACAGAGAGGTGGGGAGGGAAAGCAGGCTCCCCGCTGAGCAGAGAGCCCGATTTGGGGCTCTATCCCAGGACCCTGAGATCATGATCTGAGCTGAAAACAAAGGCTTTAACCCACTGAGCCACCCAGACGCCCCAATCCAGGATAATTTGGAATAAATGGCAAGTTAGGGAAGAATTAACTGATCACGAGGTGTTTAACCTGAGATGAAGATGAACATACCAGTTTAAACAAGAGGGAACAATGACATATTTAAGGCAACTCTTATATCAAGTAAAACATTTCTTAAAAAGTGCTCTATTGAACTCAGGATCAAGCTTACTGTACAAACACCTACTAATTATATTTACAATCTCCAGACAAAGAAGACAGTAATCCTGGTTAGAAGGTGTTCCTTTAACATATTCATAAGTTCAGTAAATTGTGATGACCTTAGGAGGAGTAGGCTCTGTTTGAAAACAAGTCTGGAGTTGGACAGAATGGATAGAACGAAAAATCTGATGAGTTCTTCTCTTTAGAAATCTTTACTTTGCCCAGATAAATGCAAGCCTTGGAGAACATGTAACCCGGAAAATAGTCTAAGTGGCTCTAAATCCTTAACCGCACTCCAAAGAATCAATTTTTCAGAAGGTTCTACTCCAGTTTCAGAAGTTGGCCAAATTCAGCATTATTTGAAAGAACACTTGGGCTGTCTTCTGATACACAGGTGTTTGTAAACAGGATCCTATCTTTGTCATCAGAGTATATGTTTGTAACTAGATAGCCCAAAAAGGACTCTTCTTAACTTATGAAATTTATACCAGGAAAATCTTCCCCAATATTGTGTATTAAAAAGCTATAGGAACACCAAAAGAACAATATCAGCATTGCTGCAAACTAACATAACACAAATAATTATTTCTAGAAAAAAATGTCAAATAGTCTAAAAATGTTTATTTGGAACCATTGAAGTAGCAGTAGCAAGATTGTGTTAAAATTAGGAGAGACTTCATCTTAGATATTAAAGAGAGTGGGCTTCAAACCCAAAGGGAGGTGATCACTTTTACATATGTTTTGGGCATGGACAAAATCCTGGAGTCGAATTTTCACAAATTCAGCATTTCCTGGATCCAAGCCAGGATTTCTCAAGTAATATACATAAGGAACCTGTAAGTTAGATGCACCTTACAGCTAAGATGGAAAAATGATGCCTATTCAGAAAAAGTTATCAAACATTTTAGGTTTATAGAAAGTTCTTGTCTATTTCATTTTGTCTGAATTTTTCTTAAACCATTGCTGTCTGCTCTGATGCATCAACATTACAGTCAAGTATAAAATGACATCTGATTAGTACAAAAGTACATGGCTTGCTAGTAATTGCTAAAATAATCTTTTGTGTTCCTGCATAAGAAGTATTGTCACTTTGGGGCACTTTCCCATTGGCATGATTTTGGAAAAGCATGGATCTGGAGTTGTAGTAGTCTCACTCTATCACACTCAGTGAGGCAAAATGTGATATCCAGAATATGGAAAAACATTTTGAGGGCTTCCTCTTTTGGCCTAGAGTGAATTTGCCTATCTTCATTTTTAGGCAACGAGAATATGGCCTGGGACAGTTTTTAATCTCTAAATAGCAAACATAGATTTTGCTCTGCATGAGTCATAATGGAATTTCTTTTCATCCTAACAGGCGGCCCCAATTGTCACTCTGTGTCAAATCTGAATGAGGGTACCTCCTGGGCTAAGTCTGAGGGTGTGATCACTTTGGCAAACCTGGCCATCTCTGTCCTGGCCAAAGGCCCAAAAGGTGCCCCTTCCATGCCTTTTCACTAAACCAAGATCTAACTTCTTCAAAAGAATCCACAGGTTCCTAGGAGGAAAGCAGGGATCTATCTCTTTATTTACCACTCTGTGGGCTCCAACTATCTTCATTACAGGAGGTTGTGCCTCTTTCTACTACTAACCACCCTCCAGGTCATCTCATTGACTTGTGAAGCCTCAAGTGCCCGGCCTCAAGGAGGTAGAGAAGTTTGAGTTGATGGTGCCCATCTTTACATGGAGTGACCTTGAAGTTCAGGTGGTTAAAATTAAGAGATCCAGACACATTAGTACTTTAGCTCTCCCTCCAAACCCTCAATGACAGATGTGGCCTTGGGCAGGTGACGGAACTTGCTAAATCTGTCATGGTTCACTTCCTGTCCCAGTGGCTCCTTTCTGTACATTTTCATCATCTGACTGATGCATTGTTTCCTCAGTTTAAATTCAACTACAACATTCTGGAGGTCCTGATGGCTCCTTCTGGTGGTTTGCGCACTTCATTTCCTGAATCATATGCATTTGTTTTATAGTTGCTATTCATTTGCGTGGTGCATACTTCTCCATGGCTCCCCATTTTTATTTTCATCCAATGCGAGTTGGGTCTCCTAGCGAGGCAGAGCCAGTACTAGACAGAAGCATTTGTTTGCTTTGTAATTCCAGACAATTGCTGCCCCTACAAGTACCATGACGAATGGCCATTGGGGCAGGGCAAGGCAGGCAGCGCAGAATGGTCCCTGACAGTCTATGAGATTGCCCTTTTGTTTCTATGAAGTCAATTTTTATTCCAGATTGAGACGATTTTCAATTAATTGTGCGAGTTAATGTCTAAGAGACACTATCTGTTATATTAGTAATCAAGATATATTGTGTCTTTTGTACTTCCATTATCTTTTGGCCATGTAATTCTGTTGGAAGAAAGAAAGTAATTAGGTTTGCTCAGAGTGATTTATTTCTTACAAATCTATTCTACTTATTGTTTCTGATTCTATTATTTCTTTTCTTGAGGAACAGAATCATGGCACTCATGATTTTCAAAAAATAAAAGCAGTATAAGACATATTTTCAGAAAGTCCTCAGTGACATGACCTGAATTTGGATCTGAATTATACTTCCTGAATAAAGTGAAAACACTTAGTATTTCCCCTTTGCTGAATCTTTCTGTCTGGGAGGTTGTATAGTACGGTGGAAATCCTATGCAATCCTTCAACCCTGGGTTTAAATAGTAACTCTGTTACTTTGTTGCTTTGTGAACTTGGCAAATGGCTTAACCAGGCATAGCTTCAGTTTTTCTGTCTAAAATGGGGGTTCTCATTGCTGTCTTACAGAATATTGAGGGTATTATATAATACAACATCTTTAATAGGCCTGGTATAGTATCTGGTAGAATGTTGGTGTTAGTTTCAGGAACTATCTCTGTGACTGCACCCTCATCATTCTTTCCAAAGAAATGTCTCACATGACCAATCTCTGGTCAGTTCTGAGAGTATGGGAATCTCTGTTGTTTGTCAAATGACTGTGTCTTATTTCAGTGTTTAGAACCTGGCACAGTCTTGAGCATATTACAAACATGGTAAGATTGGGTTTGTTTTGTTTTGTTTTGTTTTTTCCAAAATGTAACTGCCTCTGTTTTCTCAACATGAGTCATCTTAGACTAAACTAAAAATGGGTCAGAGATGATGATGATCACTGTTACCATCAGGTGTACTGGTAAGCTCTCAACAATGAGTACGTTTGTGATCTGGACTGTCTACCCACAGGCCAGACAGAGAGCAGCACTTTTTAAAGGGTTAGCACTCGTTTATAGGACATATCACATCCACACAGACCTACTAAGTGTGGGACTTGGGGTAAGTCACATCCGGAGCCTCAGTGTGTTCTAAATAATGGTTTGGATCGGTGGCCCCTATCACTGTATGGTATTAAGATTGTTACGTCTAAAGGATCCTGACGGTTTTAAGAAGGTTAATTAGTATACCAATAGTTACTGCATTCTGGCATTTTAAAAAACATGTTTATTTGATCTTCCTGGGTGTATATATTCTAAATGAATAAGTGCTTGGTATAAAAATAAATTTCCTTCAGTATAAACTGTGAAGGCAGATGCAAGGTTTAAGTGAGAGAGAATGCTTAACTGTTTGGATTTTATTTCCAAATTGTTTAGGTTCTTTGACTTTTGAATTAAATTGTGATTTTTATAAGAAATCCTTTCTTTGTTAGTAAAATTCCATCTTGGATATCCTTAGGGGGAAAATAATTCCCTCTGGAAGCTTACTTCTACTGAACTCAACCAAGAATTAGTTAGTATTTGCCATCTGGAAAGTACTAAGCTGGACATGCAGAAAACCAGAGAAGAGTAAATGAAAGTAAGTACAAAAAAGCAGAATATTACGCAAGTAACTTCCTAAAATGAGGTAATCCCATGCACTTAGGACACCAAATTGCAGCAAGACATAGATCTGAGAATGACTTTCAACAGAAAGTTACTTACATGCCTACACACACATACACATACACACACACACACACAGAAAATCTTCTTGATACATGTATATCATATATGCATCATTTTATTATTTATTTTATGTATTATTATCTATTATATATAATATGATTTTGTATTATATTTCATAGATATTATATACAATTTTCCCCTGCTATCCAAAAGCAGACTGTTTCTATGAAAAGTGTAAACCAAAATGGTTTACCATAAACAAGCAATTAGCATTCATTTATATGGAAAATTTTTTGAGCATTCCTAGACCCAGAAATAACCTCTCTTCGGCTTTTCTGAGACCTTAGGACACATCTTGGAAGCACAGACTAAATTGAGATAAAGTGCAGATGCTCACAGACACAGCTTGATGCTGAGATGCTGAGCACAGCTCCCTGGGAAGGAGCTCGGGGGTGCCACTCTCACTGCTTGGGTCAAGCACTGCCTCTATAATGTCTCACTGCAAACAAACACTCAGCACTATTTTTACTCTCCCCCCACTTTTTTTTTTCATAAAAGTAAAAGTCCTCTTCAGTTTACTGCCAGTTAGCAGAAACAGGCACTAACATAGGTCTTCTGTAAAAGTGAAGTGGCATAATGTGAACTCTTGCAAAGTGGGGGATACCCATACATACATACGTGTGCACAGATGCATCGCCCTTTTTTGAGATATAGCCCACATGTTAACCTGCACAAAATACAGTTATTTAAAGGGCACAGGGGCACCTGAGTGGCTCAGTGGGTTAATTCTGCCGTCAGCTCAATTTGTGATCACAGAGTTCTGGGATGGAGCCCCACATTGGGCTCCCTGCTCAGCAGAGCTTGTTTCTCCCTCTGCCCCTCACCCTGCTTGTGCTCGCTCTCTCTCTCAAGTTAATAAAATGTAAAAATAAATAAATAAAGGGTACAATTTGATAAATTTTGACATATGAATACATCCATAAAGCCATCACCACAATTAGGATAATGAATATACCTATTGCTGCCAGGGTATCCCTTAATGTCCTCCCTTCTAGATGCAACCCTTTGCTGTAATTCCTCCCGCTTTCTTCTATATAGAATATAGCTTGTATTTTCTAGATGTTTGTAAAAATCAAATCATGCAGTGCATGTTCTTTTATGTCTGACTTTTCTCAGAATAATTATTTTGAGATTCATACATGTTGTAGTACATATATCACTGTAATATTGAGTTGCAGTGTTGAGAGAGAATGCCAATTTTTTATTCCTGATGTTGGGATGAAAGCAGGCTTTTACCATCAAGTATGAGGTCTGTTGTAAGATTTCTGTAGTATGTTCTCTATGCAGTTGAGGGAGTTACTTTCAATTCCTAGTTTTTTTCAGGTTTTTATCAGATATATAAGTATGTTTTTGTTAAATGTTTTTTCTGCATTCGATATTGAGATTATCACTACTGATTGATTGACACTTGTTATTGAGATTATATTTTTTCTGTCCTAATTTTTTATGGTGGTCAATGTATTTATTTTTAAATGTGCACAGACTTTGGTTACATGGATAAAAGAGGTCATTTAATAATGATAGAGAGGTTACTTCATAAAGAGGACATAAAAATCCTATACATTTTACTCCTCATAATGAAGTTTTAAAGTACATGTAAAGGGGTGCCTGGGTGGTTCAGTCAGTTTAGAGTCTTACTCTCGGTTTTGGCTCAGGTCATGATCTCAAGGTCATTATCTCAGGGTTGTAAGATCAATTCCCATGTTGAGCCCCACACTCAGAGCAGAGTCTGCTTGAGATTCTTTCCCCTCCCTCACCCTCTGTTCCTCCCCATACTCATGCTCATGCTCTCTCCCTCTAAAAATAAATAAATAAATCTCAAGATATAACTAACTAACTAACTAACTAACTAAATTAATTAATAAAGCATGTGTGTTTTTAAGTGGTTTGTATGGTTAATTCTTGCTTTTGGGGGAAGGGTTATTTTATGCAGTCAGACAATTTCAGATTATTAATTGGTATATTAGATCATCTTAATTTGATATGATTAATTTTGTTTTCTATGTGTCCCATTCCTTCTTTGTCCAATTTTTAACCCTTTTGTGCATTATTTTGGATACATGGAGCATTTTTAATGGCTTATTTTTATCTCCTTTGTTCATCTGTTAAGTATAACTCCTTGTTTTATTTTAGTGGTTACCTAGGGTTTACAATACATATCTCCCACTTTTCATAATCTCCATTCAAGAGATTTTATACCGCTAACATATTGTATAATAATTCTACAATGGATAGTTCTTTCTCTCCCCATCTCCAACATTGAGCTACTTTGTCATATATTTTACTTCTACATATATTATAAATTCCACATTGCATTTTTGTTACTTTTGTTCTAATTGTCTATTTATCTTTTAAGATTTAAATAATATGAAAAAATCTTATATAATTACCCATCATAGTCCATATTTGCAGTGATTGTTGATTTTTTGCATAGATTTATATTTTCATATGGCATATTTATTTTATCTTTATTTATGGAAGATGCATTTAACATGGCATCGACTTGCAAGCCTGGGTATTTTATGTTAGATATTAGACATTGTATTTACCCTTATTTGGTGTCAGATAGTTCTGTATTCCTTAAATATTCTTGACAATTTCTTCTGGGTCTCCGCTAAGTTACATAAATAGAGTGATTCCTTTGCATATTGATTTTAACTTTTGTTTTGTGGACCAAGACAGCATTGACTTTAAGGTTAATTTTTCTCCACAATTGACATAAGATCCTCCTGAGTACATGTTCTAATATCCTGTGAATTGCATATTTTCCAGGCTGAATGGTGAAAAAGGCACTATTCCTGGCCCTGTTTGCCTACATTGTGTTATTCCCTCTTAATTTTTGGATAGCTCTATGTCCATTTTCATGTAGTTTTTTCACATACACATATTGATAACTACAGAAGGGAGACCGCTGAAGATCTCTGTAATTCTCTTTTTGTGTATTTTCTCTTCTATGTAAAATTCCTTGGTCTCTCAGTCTCTCAGCTCCATCCTGCCAATTCAGGAAGGCCATTGGGCTCTACCTGTGTCTCCATTCCCCACACCTCAACCTAGAAACTCTTGGAAAAGAATAACCAGTGGCAACGTAGGACTCAACTGATTTTGTTTCCTATTTCTAGAGTTCCTTATGCTTCATCATCTCATGTCCAATGTCTTGAAAGCCATTGTTTCATATATTTTGCCTGGTTTTTTAGTTGATTCAGAAGAAATACTAACTCTGCTCCCTGTTTCAGAATTTTGGCTGGAAGCAAAAATCCAATTAATTGTATTTTAATATTTTTATATTGATTATAAATAGTATCCCTATTTTGTAGACATGAAATCAGTCAAATTTTGTTGCACCAGTAAAGTTTCAAGATCTCTGTGTTTTCCTAACATTACACTTCCATCAAACAATATAGCATGCTCACTCTATTCAGTGAATTCCACCCCTGCCCCCCACCCAGTTATCTTCTCATTATGTCTACTCTACGTGTATTAGCATGCTATGCTTCAGAGACCTTTTCCACACTGATGTTCTTTCTGGAATATTCTGTACCTAAATTTTCACCTACCTAAATTCTACCTCTCTGAGTTTCACCTGAAATACGAAAAAGGCCTCCTTCTTGACCTTGGCTTTTCCATTGTTCCCATATTATTCTCTATGCAGTGCTTTTTTTTTTTTTTTTTTAAGATTTATGCTGTTTCTAATTTTATATTGTTTACTCATTTAATAATTATCTGTCTCATTCAAATTTAATCTCTCTATAGTGATTTTGATTGTCTTTCCCTCTCATGGGCCCAGTTCTCTTAATGTACTTTGTGTTTAGCAGGTAAGACATAAAATCAAAAAGTGCCATGAGGAAAAAAAAAATTAAGGTGATATAGGAGTTTATAATGAGGAGAACTAATCTTTCTGTGTTAGGCTTTTCTGAGACTAAAGTAGTAGTTAATCTGTGAGTAACAGTTAACAAAGAGTGATGATTAAAGAAAGAAGAAATTCCTGTACCTAGCCTGGGGAAAAGAAGCCTGGTGCAGAAGGTGAGGGCAGAAGGAAAGGTGATAAGTGGTATGCTACCTTGACATGCTTGAACTGTGCCTTGTCAAAGAGGAATTAATCATAGCCTCTATCACTTCAGTGTTCAGAGGTGAGATAGGAGAATTTAGGTGGTAATTAAAGTCAGGAAATTTTGACATGGTATCAGGAAGATCTTTCTAACGTGTGGAACTGTCCAAAAACCAAGTATCTTTAAAATTCAGCAAATTTTCTGGAATTGGAGCTGCTCAAAGACTGTATGACCACTACTTGAAGGAATAAATTCATATATTTCTCTATTCGTTCAAAATGTCATAATTTATTCACAAGTACTCTGAAATATAATTTATACTGGGACTTAAACTAGTCATTGAATTTATTCATTTATTCAACAATTATGTAATGAATACCTACTATATACCAAATTATTATTGTAGGTACCAAGTCAGTAAAATATTCAAGAGAGCCTTGGTTCCTATCCTTAACCTTGCAATCTAACAAATATCAGTCCAGATATATCAGTGAGGATTTATATTCAGTATTCCTCATTTGAGAACTTTTCTGAGATATCTTTGTGTTTTCAAAGTGGATAGTGCAGAGGTTTCCTCAAGTGAAACAAACAATTTATGAATAAATTGATTTAAACATGGAGCACCTATGTGGCTCAGTCAGTAAGGCATCTGTCTTCAGCTCAGATAGTGATCCCGGGATCTTGGGATCAAGTCTCACATCAGGTTCCCTGCTCAGCAGAGATCCTGCTTCTCCCTTTCCCTCTGTCTCTTCCCTCCTCTTGTGCTCTCTCTCTCTAAAACAAATAAATAAAATTAAAAAAAATTAAAAATATAAATATTTCTTCAGTGCTTTTTCTTTTTCTTTTTTTTTTTAGTTGAAACTTTTGCTTGTACCTCTCTTTTATCTTGCTTACTGGTACTTACCATGTAAGACTTGGTTCAGGCATCACCTTCTTCAGAAAGTATTCTGTGAACAACTGTCAGTACTCCTAGCAGATAGTATACTGTCCCCTCCATCTCAGTCAGGGCTGACGCTAGGCAAATGGTCATACTGGGCATAATGATTTGGCTTCACTTCAAAATAAGTTCTTTAAATTTTGTTTAACTTTTATTTAAAGATAGGAGAGAACAAGGCAAGGGTAGAGACAGAAGACTCTTCTCACAACCAGAAACATTCTTGTCACCTTCACTGCCACCAACCCTTGCCTTGGCCACATACTGGGCATTTACAGTACTCAGAATTGCTTCACTTAAAAAAGCTCTAATTTTGTAATCCTCCGACCACAACCTCCTTTGTTTGGAGATAACGCTTCCAAATTATTTACATTTAACTTCTTCTGGCACTCAGAATTCTATGGCATCCAGTTAATTGTCCCATCTCGTTTCTCTTTACCCATCAGCCTCCTCTTCACTTCTTGTCCTTCTACCATATGTTCTGTAGTCTGTGGCTGCAAGCATTTCGAAACTGTTTCCTCGCCCTTTTGTCCAGCCAAGTATCCACAGTTGAGTGCATACAGCCTTCTCTCTGGGGTTCTGGCTCTTTGCTCATTAAATTCACTTAAATACAATGGCACAATGAAGCAGAGAAGTTGTTCTATGATTCATGACTGCCTGTTTTAACTGTCTCAACAGGCGCTGGCAGTATTCCTGTGTTTCTCTAGTTAGCTATCTTTCCTGCTTTCTAAAACTACTATTTTAAGCCTTCTCCATTCCCTTCAAATTTTGATCTCTTGCTTCACTTCTAGCAATTTCAGCAGATAAAACGTCTATTTTGCAGGGAAAAAAAAAAAAAATGGAAGCCATCAGAGGGAGATCACTTCAGCTTCTTGTTTCCAAATGTATAAATTTTCCTGTATCTGTATTATATTTTTTCTTCTTCCTTTCTGTTAAATGTTAAAGGATTTGTCCCTCCTCCAACTAAAGTCTGCCTGCGTTATGGGCTTATTCTTTTTTACTTGTTGGGGAACATTTCTTACCAACTAGTGCCATCATCACCATCATCATTATTTTCTCTTTCTTCTCCTCCATTTCCTTCTTCTCTCCTTCCTCCCTCTCCTCCTTCCCTCTCCCTTCCCCTACCCCATCCTCCATCATCTACTTCTTTATTGTCCTTACATCAACATTTAAATACATCCTTCCAGTCATTTAAAACAAACAAACAAACACAACAATCCTGAATTTTCTCCCTTCTTTCAGCTACTGTCCGTTTTTTCCTCATCCACTTATATCCAAACAACTAGAAAAGTACCAAACTCCGTTTCTTATCTCCTATTAATGTCTTAGTCCACACACTTTTGGTCAATGAAGACCACTTCTGCTTAGTTCTCCAATGACTCCTGTGTCAATTACATTAGACCTACTACTTTAAGTCCTCACATTATTTGACTTTTCAGCAGCTTTCCATATAGTCCGTCGATCATGTTCTATTTCTAAAAGTACCATCCTATCTTGACTTCTTAACACGAAGTGTTCTTTCCACCTGCACCCGCAGCAACCTCTGCTGCTTCTCTGATCACTTATCAGTTTTCTTGATTTTTCTTCCTCTTGGATGTGAGCACTAGATGTTGAATATTCTCAGCACTCTGTCTGGGGCATTTTTCCATTTCTTTCCCCCCCTCTTCTTTCCTTTTCTGCTTTCTTTTCTTTTTACACTTTCCGCCTTGACAATGCAATCCACTTTCATCATTTAAAATAACATATGCATAATAGCTCCTTTTCTAATAATATATATAAAATAATATACATTATATATCCCAAATATCTCTATGAAGACTTAGACCCGTGTATCCAAATGCTACTCAACATTTTCCTTGAGTGTTCGATGGGCAACACAACTCATTATTTCAAGTTGAAATCTTTATTCCCCCTTCTCCAAAGGTGAAGTGATATGGCTTGGTGTATGTTATCCACATGGACTAGCTGCTGAAGTCTGAGAGTATGGAATGACCTTTGAAATCTCATACTTCTTCAACACTAAGATCAAGTAATCATAATTTTTGTAGATCTATCTTTTTTGTAGATCTATCAAAAATCTATCCACTTACTTTCATTTTAACTGTAAGAACCCTGCCTGATAAAGTCCCTATCATCATTCATCTATCTGTTATATGAGCCTCTGATCTGGTTTCCTCACAGCTACAGTCACTACCTACAGTAATTATCAGGGAGACAGTGATGTTTTAAAGGCAAAATCACACTGCCTCCCTACTTAAAACCCTCTTATCTTTTCCCATATATTTTTGTACAGAGTCCGAAATGTTTGTGTTTAAGACTCCAAAAGAATTGGCTTTGCCTACCTGTCCTGTCTCATTTTGTACCACTTTCTCCCTCACTCTGGGGTCTCCAGGAACTCTAGCTTGGTTTCAGCAACTTAATTGGTCCACGAACTCTCTTCCACTACAGGGAATTTGCTCATGCTATTTCCCCTCTCTGGACGTCCCCTCTGCTTCAGGTTTTGCCTTAAACATTTCTTAATCAGAGGAGATGCCCTAGCACTCTAAACTAGATTAACTTTGTTTGTTTTATATCTTATATCACTGTCTACCATTCTTGGTGGCACTTCTCATAAATGGCAATTAATTATTTCGTGTTATTATTTTTCTCTGTCTTTAAAGTTGACTGAAACCCCAGAGGGACAGAGATCATGCCTACTTTGATCATTTATCTTCAACTTTGATCTAACATGGTGCCTAACACAAAGTGCATTGCTCAGCTAATATATGTTAGATGAGTTTTTAATGTTATGGCATGGATTGAGGAATTTATAGAATCATAAAACTCTACAACCAGAAAATACCTTAGATATCATCTAGCTCATTCTACTAATCTCATAGGTTGAGAATTTGAAGCTTAGAAAGGTTAGATTACTTGTCCATAGTAGAAGAAAAAAATATATAATGGCAGAGCCAGGATTCAGTGGCACTTAAAACTTCTAATCCAAATCCAAATTCATTGTTCTGTCCGGTATATCAAAATGCCTCTCTAACATAGCAATTTTCAGTTTCATAGTCTGACTTTTAGCTCGTGAGGAAAACAATACTATATTCAGTACTGATGAGCTTGAAGGAGGAAATGAAATTTGATACTCAACAGGAAAATGAGTAGTAGTTTTTCCTTCCAGTGTGTTGAATAGTGTGGCCCAGTTATATTACTCCTGTGCTCTCCACACATATTCTTTATTTATTCTGTTAGAGACCATGGTAATGAGTATTGCCACTTAGATAATAATCATAATTAGAACGGAATGCTCTTCTTATTTAAATTAAGTTTGTGTGGAAGAGGTTATCTGAGGACTTTTTTCTGTGTGACCTCATAATATTTTGAAATACTGTAGTATGGAATTTGCCACTGAATTTGCCTGTGGGACTATAAAAATATGAAAAGGAAGTTTTAAATCTTTTACTAACAAGCACATCTCCACACTTACTAAGCACTTTATCTTCTGTTCTAAATTTACTGCTAAAATAAATGATTGGAATTTTCTAAGACAAATAAATGGGGACCAAGGGCATGTTTCATTCAGATAGGACAGATACGATGAATAATAATTCAATCAAACCTTGATGAGAAGGCACTAGGCTAGACATTAGGGAAACAAGTACAATTAATAGATAAAAGAAGCAGATTCATGATCATCTAAATGGCTATTTGAATCACATAGCCATTCTTACTTTGCTAGGGTCACTATTAAATTATTTGATTAATTAATGAAAGAAATATTCATTGATAACCATGTCAGGCAATAGGATAAATGCTAGGAATATGAAGATTAAGATACAGTCCCTTACTTATCAATAATTTAAGATGTAGTGAGAACATTTAGAATGTTAATATGCTTCTGAATATCAGAAATATTCCTCCATAATCAATCTATAATTTTAATAATCTAATTATAATATATAGGGTATAGACTAAGCTACTGTAAGATTAAAAACATCAAAGCTTCAGTGAATTCAGACGCCTGGGTGGCTCAGTGGGTTAAAGCCTCTGCCTCGGCTCAGGTCATGATCCCAGGGTCCTGGGATCGAGGCCCGCATCGGGCTCTCTGCTCAGCTGGGAGCCTGCTTCCTCCTCTCTCTCTGCCTGCTTCTCTGCCTACTTGTGATCTCTGTCTGTTAAATAAATAAATAAAAATCTTAAAAAAAAAAGGGGGGGCACCTGGGTGGCTCGGTGGGTTAAGCCTCTGCTTTCGGCTCAGGTCATGATCTCAGGGTCCTGGGATCAAGCCCCGCATCGGGCTCTCTGCTCAGCAGGGAGCCTGCTTCCCCCCCGCCCTCTGCCTGCCTCTCTGCCTACCTGTGATCTTTCTCTCTATCAAATAAATAAAAATCTTTAAAAAAAAAAAAAAAAAAGCTTTAGTGAATTCATCAAGATGGTAAGTTTTTCTCTCTCCAATGTGGGAATTTGTTCAATATTAGCTAGCAGGGATTTTGCTTCAAGGAATCATTCAGGGACACAATTTCTCCTAGTGTGTTGCTTAACTATCCCCTAGACTGTGGTCCTCATGGTGAAAAACAGTTCCTTGGCCCATCTTTGTCCTGATTCTGTAAAAGGGAAAGAGAAAGGAAGTGATATGTAAGCAATTTCCTGCACAATGGATATGCCTAGAAGGTTTAACACATTACCTCTATTAACAACTAATTGTCCAAGATTTAGTCACCTCTGTCTTACCTTAAAGATAGGTTGGGAAATGCAGTGTCTTGCTAGGAAGTTCTATGCTTGGTAATCTGTTCAGGTTCTATTTTCAGTAGACTAGGGCAGAATGAATATTCTACGCAACACTGAGCAGTCTCTGGCACAGTTTTCCCTTCTAGCCACATAAGTATCCATACATCCTCAACCTTCCTCATAAATACACTCACCTTGGAGAAGGGAGCTGTCTAAAACCCTATCTAGTAATCCTATCCAGTGCAGCTGAAAATCCAGGACCAGGGTAGAATAGTCGTCTCTTAGATCTGAAAGTGGCTCTTCTAATCTGGTAACCCATTAACTAAATACAGGTTGTAAATCTTTTCCAATTCCAATACGCGATGGTAGAGTAGGTTGTGGTATCCTGAAAAGGACAAATTGCCTATGGAAGGTTTCAGTCAAGGATAAATAAATGGAAAACTATTCAGCCATAAAAAGAAACAAAATTCTGGGGACACTGGGGTGGTTCATTCTGTTAAGCGTCTGCCTTCAGCTAAGGTTGTGATCCCAGGGTCCTGGGATGGAGCCCCACATCAGGTTCCCTACTGAGCAGGGAGTCTGCTTCTCTCCTTCCTCTGACCCCTCCCCCTGCTCATGCACCTGCACTCTCTTTCTCTCTCTCTCTCAAAAAAATAAAATAAAATAAAATAAAAAAATTGAAGAATTAAAGAAAGGAAACAAAATTCTGACATTATACAATAACATGGATGAACATTGAAGATGTAGTGCTGAGTGAAATAAGTCAGACATGCAAAAAGGACTAATATCATATGATTCCACTTACATGAAATAACTAGAAAAGTCAAATTCATAAATAAAGAAAAAAAGCAGGATGGTGGAGGGGGGATGTTTAATCAGTAGAGAATTTCTGTTTGGGAAGGTGAGAAAATTCTGGAGGTGGATGGTTGGTGATGTTTGCACACTAATGTGAATGGACTTATTGCCACTGAACTGCGTACTTAAAAATTGTTAAAATGGTAAATTTTATATTATATATATTTTACCACGAAAAAATTTTTTTAATTCAAAAAAGAAAGAAAGAGAAAACACCCTTTGAGAAATGTAAAGAATGGAAAGCTCACAGTGGTTTTCAGACCATGGTGAATGTTAAATTCTTCCCAGCAGGAACTGTGAAAGCTTCTGCCTGGTGCAGTAAGTTTCTTCTTGGTCCCCTCTGCTCTGAAGTATCTCCCTTACTCATTGTTCGCTGGGGCTTTTGTTATGTTTGTTTGGGAGGTTTTCCCCTGTCTACTATGCATATCAGAGGGAGCAAGAAACAGCATGTTCTACTCTAGGCGGCTTCAGGGGGCTGAGTATTGTGTTAGAGATTTAACAATTATAACCTCTGGTATGCTAGACTTTAGATTTCTTTGGTAACAACTTCCCTCAAAACCTTAATGGGATTCTTGTCTATTTGCTTCTAGGCAGTTCCATATGGCGTAGTCTCATTTGAAGACCTCTTTTGGACAAATTTCCGAGAAACCTGTATTCATGCGTCTTTAATTTATTCTTTTCTCTACATTCCTCATCTCTCTCCCCCTTAACGTAATACCAGCTACCTTAATGCTATCTGAAACTGAAGTCTTGGGAAGTTGTCTGGGGAACTGGTAATCGTGAACTGATCTTTGCTCCTGGGCTGACACTGACGAATGTTATATCATGTTCTTTGGGGACCAAAAGCACTTGACTTTTCCAATCCTCCAGGGCCTCAAGTTAATGGTATTTTAATCCATTAAATCGCATCCACAGACAGACTCTACTAGTGCTACATTCTCTTCCATCTCTATATGCAAATGGGTCATTTATGTCTAACTTTATCTCATGTCTCTTATAGCACTTTGCTAAAAATTTGAAGTAGCAGCCAACATACATCAAAAATATGGCATTGTTTTCTATCTGATTCCCCAAAGCTACAGGCTTGGTAGCAATGTGGTCTGTTTCTAAGTTAGCATATATTTCCAAGCAGCATAACTAGGGGCACCTCTCTTTATCCCAAACATGGTCCTCTCTACTATTTCTTCATTACCATTCATTGTCTTTAACTTCACGTTCCAAGCATATTTCCAGCCTGTGTAAAAGGATAAAAAAGAAAGTGGACTGCAAGCAATTTCCTTTGTGATAGGGATGCACATCCCTTCTGCTCACATGGCATTTATAGAAACATAGTCAATGCCTACTCCTGACTGCAAGAGAGGACAGTGTATATAATAGTCAATAAATCACTCCAAGTGATTTATTACTAACATGAAGAAGAGGGTAATAGTGGAAGATTCACAGACTCTGCCACTCCAGTGAAATCCCACTGATATAGAAACAATTGTGTAGCCAATAATTACATCACAGTAGAAAGGCTGAGCATATGCAAATTTGAACTAAGGAATTTGGAAGATTGGAGGAGGCATGGTGATTATTCCTTTGGTAGGAATCAAATTCAAAAGGAGCTCCAAGTAAAGAATTGATGGAACTTGAAGAAAAGGGAAAGACTAAGTAAGGAAGCAAAACTTTCCTTTTCACCAGAAGTTTCAATTGTGGAATATGAAACTGAAGCTCAAAGTTGTAAGATCGTTCTGATTTGTTTTTTTTGTTTTTTTTCCAAAACATTTGGTCCCGTAAAATATTTTTTCAAGATCAGCTAGGCTATAGATAATCACATATGTACATACACACATTTAAGTTGCTGTGTTAGTATAAGTGAGTCAGTATGTGAGAAAGACAATAAAAACAATACTTTTGTGAGTATCAAAGTTTGGGAGAATAGGAAAAAAAAAGTTTGCCTGATGGTTAAATTCCATGAAAAAAGGTTGAAGAGGTGGTAGACAAGGAGAAATCAATTTCTTTTCCTTTTCTTTTATGTTCCTGGACTTTTTTTGGCTTAAACCTTAGCTACACTCTGGGAAATTAAAATAAGGTTGGTGAGGGCTGGAGTTTTCATTTTGAAAATAACCTTAACTGTTAGTGCAGGCTAGGCTTTCATTCATTCATTCATTCACTCATTCAGTATTTTTGAGCAATTACTATGTGTGAGGCTTTAGGTAATGAAGAAAATGTAAAGTTTTTTCCGGCGAGATAAACACAACACCAGGCAAAGTGGGTGCAAGGCAAGATTTATTAAAAACGCTCTCTGGCGAAGTTTCAGGGCTCAGGAGAAGGGGAGCCAGGAAAGTTGCGCTGGGAGGAGGTGGGCACCCTCGGGCGAGGTTCCGCCACTCTGGAAAGCAGAGTGGTGGAAGTCGCGCCCAAGGCAGGGAGGAGGGGGCTTTTAAGGGGTCTCGGAGGAAGCTCAGGGGTCTTTTGGAAGTTTCCCTTATTTGGATATCCCGCCTGCTCATCGGGATCCCATTGGTCCACGGGAGCCCGGGGCGGGGGTCTCAGATTCCTGCTTGGGCCTTTGTTCTCCTGTGGGAGCTCAGGTCTTGTGGCGGGAACTTTCGCCATCTTTAGTAGCCCTTCCTGCCAGCCCAACAGAAAACTTTTCTTTTTCTTTTTTTTTTTTTTAAAGATTTTATTTATTTATTTGACAGAGAGAAATCACAAGTAGACTGAGAGGCAGGCAGAGAGAGAGAGGGAAACAGGCTTCCTGCTGAGCAGAGAGCCCTATGCAGGACTCGATCCCAGGACCCTGAGATCATGACCTGAGCCGAAGGCAGAGGCTTAACCCACTGAGCCACCCAGGCGTCCCCAACAGAAAACTTTTCTGTTCAGAGTGCTCACAGTCTCGTTGAAGGAACAACCGAGAAAATGGATCAACATATGCAGCTTGCAAACTGCCCCGGGGAAAGGTCTACACATGGTGGACACAGACTCACATAGTAGAGGTTTGTGATCCAGCTGGGAAGAATCCATTTGGCATTTGGGCCCTAAGGGGGAAGAACACTTGTCCTGAGTTTGGAGACTGGGTACCACGAGGTAGGGTGTGCAAGAATTCTGAAAGCAAGACTAACAGGCACACATGGATGAAGACCGAAAACAGGATATATTTGGGGAGGAGAAGTAACTGAAGAAGTATAGAATACCATGCCCGTCTAGAAAAGGAAACAATCCGTGTGTAAATATTATTGTAAGAGAAATTAGGGAACCCATTCTCCTCCTGGCATTCCTTTCTTTAACTCAAAATAATTTACTGAGCACTTACTCATGTTCTAAGTCCTATACTTGGCTCTGGGAAATAAGAATGAGCAAAAACAGACATGTGCTTACTTTTGGGTAGTTTACATTTAATGACAGACTATGAATCAAGTAATTCATGAATGAATATATAAATACAGGCTTTCCGGTTGTGCAAAGGCTCAGTGGTATGGAGGGGTGTTGGTGAACTCGAGGGGCTGATAGAAGGGTTTCATCTTCCTCTTGATAAGTGGAAGTGATGATGCTCTCCAAAGCCCCTTCCCAGTCTGATATTTTTATGACTCTGACATGCATATCATTTAACATAGATTCGAATAGTTATGACTTAAGATTTTTACGGTACATTCAGAAAGTGACGTGAAACTAGGAAAGAAATCCAATCTTATTTCCTCAATATTTCAAAGCTGTTTTGAGGATGTAACCAGAAATATGGAAGCAGGTGTTAAGGATATCTTTTAGCCCCCTGGGACACTTCTATTTAAAACTTTAAGAACAATAAAATAACACAAACATCCAGGAATTATTCCGTTAATGGCTGTATTTAGGAAATGCTGTACAAGAAAAAGGACAAATAATGTCATAAGCAATAGACTAGGCAGTTTTTTGAGAAAGTGTACTGTCTTGGGAGCCCACTGGTAAATCCCTATACACTCAGATGACTGGGGCGTTGGCAACTGTGGCTTCATTTGAAGTGTGAAGTATTAGTGCAGATCTCTTGGAAGGCCTAGTTCAGACGTGCCAACATAGAGTGGAGGAAGGAACAGGGGTACTGGCTTGCTGTGAACCTACTACTTTCTGCCTTGATGATTGTGCTATTGTGATTTACGCTAAGAAGTATATATTTGGTCTTTGTTCTCATTTCTGGCACAGAACCTCTAGAACTCTTGGGATTTTCTAAGAGATGGATGAGAGAGATAAAGTTGTCTTTTTTTAAATTAACAAGGTGACTTTTGGAAAGTACCCCAGGATGAGGGCTGGTTGCCCGAGGAACCATGTGACTGGAACATTGGACTCTCCTCCCAGCTCCCTCCTCCCCTGCTGGGAGGAGTCGGGGGAGAAGGGCTAGAGGTTGAATGGATCACCAGTAGCCAATCATGGTGACTGGGTCAATCAATCATGCATATGTAATGAGGCGTGTAAAAACTCAAAAGGACAGAGTTTAGAGTTTCTGGATTGGTGAGCATGTGGGATGCTAGCAAAGTGTCGTGTCTGGAGAGGGCATGGGAGCTCTGGACCTTTTCCCCACACCTTGCCCTATGCATCCCTTCTATCCGCCTTTTCTGAGTTATATCATTTTATAATAATTATTTATGTACTAGATCACCACTAGATCTAGTACATAAAATGTTTCTCTGAGTTCTTTGAGCAGCTTTAGCTAGTTAATTGAACCTGAGGAAGAGGTGGTGGGAACCTCTGGTCTATAGCTAGTTGGTCCAAAGTACAGGTAACAACCTGGAGTGAGACCACCCTAGGGGACAGAGTGGGACAGTCTTATAGGACTGAGTCCTTTACCTGTGGAATCTGACACTCTCTGAATATTGTCAGAATTGAGTGGAATTGCAGGACATGCCGCTGATATTCAGAGAATTGTTAGTTAGTGTGGAGAAACTCCCCTCCTTCCCACTCTCCACACACCTTGGAACTGGGTCCAGAAACCTGAAAGAGTGACCTAGAGCACGCTAATTACTGTTCCTGTGCCTCAATTCCCTCAGGTATAAAATGAGGGTGAAGACAAGAATGTTTCCACCCATTTTATAGGTGAGATTTGAGGCTCAAATAATGAAAAATAATGACGACAGAGAGGAGGGATGGGGAGAGAAAGACTATAATGAGTTTCTGTGGAAGTTGAAGGTATTAAAAATTTCTTACAATTTTTTTTTTGGTAGAAAAGAATTTTCTTTAATGAAATGGCCGTCTATGGTATTTTTGTGTATTTTTCATTTTAGAAGTCCTTCTATGTAGCAAAATTTAGATAGTCTGTGTTGGTTTTATTTATTTTTTTTCTGTTTGAAATTTTGTTGGTCTGTGAATTCTAGAAGTTTGGAAAAGTGTTGTATGTAGGGCAATTCCAAACAAAAATTTATTATCATTCAGTTTTATTCAATGAAACCATGTCTCTGAGACCTGTGGCAAGGAAGAGCCCCTCAAGAAACCAGTGAGACATTCACAAGTCTGGGGACAAGTTTCAGACAGTTGACTCATTTTCATTTCTACACAAAAACAAGTGTAGACCATCATCTGATTCAGTTAGTTTGGAATGTCCACTCTGCACTGGCACGGCTAGGTCAGTTCTTTGAGAAATATTGAAGAAGCTGGAGAGGTTCTTATTTCCTCAAAGATCCTTTTTTTTTTTTTGGAAAATAAAGCTTACAATGTGGTTTGCTTTCTCTTTCATGTCTGTTACACCTCTAGGATTCTCTGTCTATTCAGCCAGTAACACCCCATCCTAGTATGGTTTTCCTACTTTCCTGTTTTCTGTTAGTAAGAAAAACACACAGTCTCTTTTCATCTTGAGTTTAATGCTTATCATTTCTGATAATCAGATAAGGGAAAAGAAAAATAGTAAATCCAATCAAGTCACAAGGTACTTGGTATCTGACTTTTTGATACCTTGTTAACCAGGAGTTTCAACCTTTCTTTCTTTTTCCCTTCCCTTCCCTTCCCTTTTTTTCTTTTCTGTCAGAGAGAGAGATGGCACAAGCAGGGGGAGCGGCAGGCAGAGGCAGGCAGAGGCAGAGAGAGAAGCAAGCTCCCCTCTGAGCAAGGAACCTGATGCAAGACTCAATTCCAGGACCCCGGGATCATGACCTGAGCTGAAGGCAGATGCTTAACCGCAGCCCCTCAAGCATCCTTCAACTTTTATTTCTTAAGATGAATTTCCTCAAAAACCCTACTCCACGTCTGGCATAGTCAACCAGAGAAGTAAAATTAATACCAAATAAGTTAATTTTGGTAGGGTGGCAGGGTGAAAACTGACCACCCAAATATATTGGGTTCTAATCCTGGGAACCTGTAAATGTTACTTTATTTAGAAGGGTGGTGCAAGAGTTTTACAGATGTGACTTCAGTTAAGGACCTTGACATGGGGACCTGTGGGGGTGGGGGCAGACTCTAAATACCATCACAGGTGTCACTCAGAATAGAGAGGCGGGGAGTTAGTGAACATATGCACTGACAGCAGAGGAGAAGTGACTGTGGAGGTAGAGAGTGGAAGGAGGCAGCCACAAGGCAGGGTGTGGCAGGAGCCACCAGGATGTGGGGAAAAGCCAAGGAACACATCCTCCCTGAGAATCTCAGGAGTGGGTTTGGTCCTGTTGATACCTTGATTTTGAACTAATGGTCTGATTTCAGGCTTTGAGGGAACACAGAAACAAGGATAATATACTTCACTAGTATTTACTCTGTAAGTATCTGGTATTTTTTATTTTTAAGATTTTATTTATTTATTTGAGAGAAAAAGAGATGACGAGAGAGAGAGAGAGAGAGAGAGCGCACGGCGCATGAGTGGGGAGAGGAAGAAGCGGGGTCCCCCCTGAGCAGGGAGCCCAATACCGGCTCCATCCTAGGACCCCGGGATCATGACCTGAGCCCAAGGTAGATGCTTAACTGACTGAGCCCCCAGGTGCCCCACTCCTGATATGTTTTCATCTTTGTCCTAAGCCCTGGAATAAAAACTGACTAAGACAGGATACTCATCTTTGAGGAGGTTAATGAGGGGAGTTAGACACACACACATACAATGACATTAATATGTGGAAAATGCTGTAATGATCACGTGCACAGAGTATTGTGAACACATTGAAGAGTGCATGGACTACAGGATGTGTGTGTATGAGCACGCAGGAGAGGGGAGCTAGAAAAAGCTTAATGGCAAAGGCATGCCTCTGAACTGAAGCAGACCAAAGGGGTAAACTTTGATTAATTTTCTTTTCTAAGGGTTTCATATTCTGAAGGATGCTGTCTACCTTAGGCAGTGTTTATTAAGTAATAGATAACAGATCAAAAACATCTCTAACTGCCAACCAGGTTATAATCAGCATAGGGTGGCCAGTACTATTTTCCTATTATTTAAACCAAGATCAAAGGTTTTGTTGTCATTTGATTTTTTTTTTCCCCTGTGAAGAATGTAATTTGTTTCTTTCATTATGATTTTTGGGATACTGATCTAGCAGCAGGACTTACCTCATTCTTTTCAAGAACAGGCTTTGCTGTGTTGGTAAAGACCGTAACTCCTTGCACTAACCCATCTGGCCTGGAGAAAATGATATTGAAAAGAACCTCATTAATGACAGTTCCTGTAAATAACTATGCTATAGTAGTTCCTGGAAATAGCTATGCCCCCTGAGGATAGCTTGCATTATTGTTTCCTCTTAAGGCAACATACACAGTCAGATCCTGGCCCGCTTTTACAGAACTCCTGCAAGCAAATAGGGATCAATGTAATAATCAACATTTGTATAGCATTCTATCATTCTACAAAAGGGTTTCACAAAAGTGTCTGATTATGGGTTGTTGGCATTGAAAGCAAATCCCGTTTCACCATCTGAAGCAAGTTCCTCTCCTTTTTGATTTTTAAGTCTTTATTGTAATGTTCTTATTCTTCTAGTTAACGTTTTCCAGCTTTATTGAGATAGAATGACATATAGCACTGTGTAAGCTTAAAGTGTTGATTATGCTCATTTGCTGTTGAGTATGTTGATTTGATATTTATCTGTTGTGACACGATTATCATTACACTTAGCTAGCCGCTCCCTCACCTCACACAGTTACCCTTTCTTTTTTTGTGGTGAGAACATTTAAGATCTACTCTCTTCAGCACTTACAAGTTTATATAACAATATCATTAATTATAATCATTATGCTGTATATTCCATCTCCAGAACTTATTCATCATATAAGTGGAAGTTCGTAGCCTTTAACCAACATCTGCCCATTCCATCCACCCTCTCTGGTGAGTTTAATCTCTTTCAGTTTCAGTTTCTCTCTCTCTGAAGTAAGGGCACTGACATTCACTGGGAGAGCTAGAAAGTGAATTAAGTGAGATTTTAAGTATGAAGTGCCAAGAACAGTGGCTGACAAGTAGTAGATATATTAGATATATCATAGTAAGAGCCAGATCCATTCTTTTTGTCTTTCTTTTTTCCCTAGAAGTAGCTGAAATTAAAAAAAAAATGTATTTGACTATCAACAAGGTGAAAAGACAATCTATAGAGTAGGAACAAATATTTGCAAAACATCCATCTGAAAAGGGGTTAATATAAAAAATATATAAAGAACTCATACAACTCAATAGCAAAAAACAAAACCAAAACCAAAACAAACAAAAACCCTAGGTGATTAAAAAATGGGCAAAGGGCCTGAATAGATCCTTCTCCAAAGAAGATACATAAAAGAACAGCAGGTATATGAAAAGATGTTCAACATCACTTGTCATTAGGGACATGCGAATTAAAATCACAACAAAATATCATCTCATACCTATTAGAATGGTCATCAACAAAAGACAAGAAAAGGCATGAATTTGGAGAAAAGGGAATCTTTGTGCACTGTTAGTGGGATTGTAAATTGGTGTAGCAAAAATGGAAGAAGTATAGAGGATCCTCAAAAAAATTAAAGACAGGACAACTATATAATCCAACATTTCCACTTTTGGAAATACACCCAAAGAAAATGAAAACAGTAACTGGAAAAGATACCTGTGCCTCCATGTTCATAGCAACATTATTTACACTAGCCAAGAAATGGAAACAACATATCTGTGTATTGATAGAATATTAGTCAGCCTTAAAATCGAAGAAATACTCCTATTTGTGGCAATGAGGATGGAACTTGAGGACATTATGCTACATGAAGTAAGGCAGACAGAGAAAAGCAAATACTGTATGATCTCACTTATTGATGGAATACAGAACTCCCACAAAAACAAAAACAAAGAAAACAACTCCTAGAAGAAGAGCTCAAACTTGTGGTTACCAGAGATAGAGGATGGGAGGAGGGGTGTATTGGAGGGAGGTGGTTAAAGGTACAAACTTCCAGTGATAAGATAAATACTAGAGATATAGTACAACTTGTTGACCGTAGCTAATACTGCTGTGTGGTATATAGGAGTTAAGAAAGAAAATCCTAAGAGTTCTCATCCCCAGAATTTTTTTTTTCCTTTTTATTGTATCCATATGAGAAGATCGATGTTGGTTGATCCTATTGTGGTAATCATTTCACAGTACATGTGAATCAAACCATGATGCTGTATGCTATAACTGTGATGTGTGTCAATAATTTCTTAATAAAACTGGAAAAAAAAGAACTAAGTCAATTAAGTCAAGAAAAAGTGTCTTTTGTTTTACTATTTTTTCATTGCTTCATTCCTCTCAACTTGTGGCAAGAACCAAACCATTTTGCTGGACTCTTTTTACCTCCCATCTATTGAACTTATGGCTCTCAGATGGTTACTCAAGGGTGTAATTTGAGGAGTACCAGGGTGTCCCAGAATTTGACCTTCCCCAGGGGTGACTCTCCCTGGGTTCTCTGGGTGGTCTTTTTTGGGTTCTCTAAGCATCACATCGGAAATACAAAGAAAAGGTGTTATTTATAAATAATATACTTCCTAACTCCCTAAAGATTTAAAGCAGTTTTCAGGATTTGATCATGCATGAAACAGAAAAGTCTTCTATTAGAGAGAAATGACAACTACTAGAGAGTGAACTGCATGAAATGTAAACCACACTTAATATGGATTAATTCAAGTTTTGAACGGAGGGTTGCTGTCATTCATCGGTCCATCAAATTAATTGCGGTAAGTACCTTGCTGTAGTAAGTAAAGATTTTATGATATTATAGTTTTAATTACACATTATGGCATGTGTTGTAAAATGGATTTTGTTTAAAAAAAAAAAAAAAAAAAGCTTGAAAGCCATGAGATTAGGCTCCTAGTGGTTTACCTTTCCTGCCACTTGTTAGTTGTTAAAGCTTGGGAAATTCCTGATTTCATAAACTTTTGTTGAACACTTACTTTGCATCAGACATTCTTCTATATAAATACCCTCCCCCCCTTCCTGATACTGATAATTTGCAGTGTAGGGTAGGTAGCCCGCGTCCACCCATACTATTCTCACCTCTCCCCAGGCCTCTGGGGCAAGTTCCAGAGGATTCCTATTACTAAACAAATTCTGATACTGGGTAATAAAACGCACATTTCCAAACAGAGTGAATCTGAGCTTCCCTAAAGCCCCCTGAGAATTACGTCAGCTTTAACCATGAAACCGCTGGGTCTTTTTATTCAGAGTTTTCTTCAAAGCTCTGCCTGAATGTGGGGTGGGGTGGGGGTGAGGGACTGAGAAGGGGGAGGTAGAGGGAAGCTTTAGGTAAGGGGTTGTGAGGAGGCGCTCCTTGGGGGTGGGATGAGTCGCAGAGGGTGGGCGGGAGAAGGCGGACACTTGTGCACAGGAGGGTATTTCCGGCTCGAATTTCCATACGGAGGCTCCTTGAGTGGAACTTTTTTGGCGAAAACGACCCGTGCCAAAGAGCTAGGTGTGCGCGAGTGTACGAGGGTGCGGCGGGCTTCCCCACCTAGGGTACGGGTAGCATTCTCCGCATCTTTGTGGGTCTCTGCGAGCCGCGCCGGCGGGGCTGAGGCTGCGCGGGGGCCGCCCCCGGTCCCCAGCCGGACACCCTGAACCGCAGCAGCCACAACAACAGGCTCGCCCGCAGACAAAGGGGCGGGCGCGGCGGGGCTGGCTCGCGCCCCCGGGCGGCGGGGACCGGGAGCGCGCGCTCCGAGCGCCGGGCCGGGGCCGCCGACGGCGCAGCGCAGACCCCGCGCGGGCCGTAGCCGCGGCGCCCGGAAGACCCGGCTCCGGGACGCAGACCCCGCCCGGGCTGGCTCGGCGCCGGGCTCCGGGCTTCCACTCAGTCTTTGACCCTCGGTCCCCGCCCGCTCCCCCCTCGCAGGCCGCACCACTGTAACCGCTGCCCCGGCCGCCGCCGCTCCTTCTCGGGCCAGCCGGCGGAGAGCGCAGCGCGGCGGGGCCGGCGGCATGGCTGTGTCTTGGAGGAACTGGCTGGCCAACGAAGGGGTTAAACACCTCTGCCTGGTAGGATGGCGGGCAAGGCTCTCCCTGCGTTTTGTCTCTCGTGCAGCAACTTTGATTCATTCTCTGAGCGTGCGCGGGTGGGAAGCTGGAAGAAGTTTCGCCTCTAATTCAAACGTTCTCAACTAACAAAACTTTCCGCTGTTAATACCTGGAGATAATACCACCACCTACCCCCCCCCCCCCCCACCTCCCAATCGCATCCCGGCTCCAAAGGCATGGGAACTTTTCTGCACACTGATGGGAGAGCGGATGTGGAGGAAGGGAGAAGAGATCACTTTTAGTGAACACAACTTTTTCTTAACCCTTTAAACATCTTCCCCCGCTTTACTCTTTCCCCAGATTGCTTCTGTTCGGTGTTGCATTTTTAACAACATGCAATTCTCCGGACGAGGTGATGTCACCGATTTCTTAGGCTCATTTTGTACTGCAGAGGATGTCTGCCGATCATTTGGGAGACTTCTTTGAAATCCAAATGCTTCATCTCAAGTGCAGAAACTGAGTTAAGATTTGCTTTGCTCTTTTCAGCTTTGTTTTTAGCCTGCTGGTTAATTGAAAATGCTTTCTGCAATTACTAACCCAGCTTCCTCTGAAAGTATTGAGTCCAACGAATGTACTTAAGGTTTCCATTCATCAAGTAATGTTTATTTTTAAATTTGTTTTCTCTTTCTCTGTGATATAGTTTATCTGGCTCTCCTTGAATGTCTTGCTTTTCTGGAAAACCTTCCTGCTGTATAACCAAGGGCCAGAGTATCACTACCTCCACCAGATGTTAGGGGTAAGTGGGACTTGGGTAACCTGGTAGAATGGGTTTAAGGTAGGCGGACACTGCTACCAGGCTTGGTCAGTTCTTCCATTTATTAAAGAAACCCTGGTTGTTCGCTTCAGAAAGGCTTGTTCTTCTCTGAAGTCGTCCCGTTTTCTTGATGCATCATTTACACTCATGTAGGTTAAAAGGACTGACTCTTTCAAGACCCAAAGATTCTATGTGCTAAAATGAAGGGAATGAACCTGTCAGAACAGGCTAGTAGTGCCTGAGAGAAGTTGCAGCTTCTTGTCAGCTGCCAAATGCCTTGAAGGATCTGCTTCTCCAGCAGGACCCACCAATGGTAGGCTTTTAGTTTTCACTAATGAAGACTTCAGCTTGCGCATAAGCTTATCCAGAGGATTTCTGCACTGTTTCCTTTTACTGCCATTTCTCACAAAGTATGTGTCTGAGGCAGCTATTCATTTCTAGCCGTTTCTTAGCTTCTTACCCTAGGTTACTGGTTGATTATGGTTCCGGGTTCTGGTCTAATATGAGAATGATATTGTGCAGAACTTTGTTCTGATTTATCTCATGTTGATATTTTTCCTTTTCTCTGGTCCATGGCGTTTCTGATCTCATTCTTTCCGTTCCTACTTGACTCCTTAACAGAAGACAGAGGCCTTGAGGACATCTCACTTTATATTAAGAGTCAGCATTTTCTGAGCAACAAGCAAGAAGAATAAAGTGTATTGAAAAATTTTAGAGCATCTGAAAAAAATTTTGTCATTCCCTTTCATTGGGGAAGAGAACACATTCTAAATAGGAGATGCATTGTTTTCTTTTCTGTGGTTTAATGATGTTTTAAAATTAGGATTAGTTCACCAGCTTTGCATTTCCTACTTTACATTTACGGATCTTATTTATCTTCAGACTTCAGCTCAGAGAGTAGTGCTTGGCACATGCTAACTAAGACTGCCATCAATTGAGATTTAATTAACTGATGTTTTATTTTATACAGTAAAGTACTATTTTTCATTATCTTTCAGTCACACAATTGATATTTTCGAAGTTTAACACCGATTTTTTTTTTTAAAGATTTTATTTATTTATTTGACAGAGAGAGATCACAAGTAGGTAGAGAGGCAGGCAGAGAGAGAGAGAGGAGGAAACAGGCTCCCTGCTGAGCAGAGAGCCCAATGCGGGACTCGATCCTAGGACCCTGAGATCATGACCTGAGCCGAAGGCAGCGGCTTAACCCACTGAGCCACCCAGGCGCCCTTAACACCGATTTTTTAAAAGAGCTTATTTTTTTTAGAGCTATTTAGAGTTCACAGTAAGATTGGCAGTAAGGTACAGGGATTTCCCCTATGTTCCCCTACCCACACACATACATAGCCTCCCCCATTATCAACATCCCCTACCAGTATGATACATAAGTTACAGCTGATGAACCTACATCGACACGTTATCGCCATCCAACGCCTGTATTTTTAACTAATGGGTTAAGAAAAATATTCTCAAAGATGAAACTTATTTTATTAGTAACTGTTAAAAATTATTTATTATTTTAGAGCAAGCAAGAGAGAGAGAGCACACACTGGGGGAGGGGCAGAGGGGAAGGGAAGAGAATCTCAAGCAGACTCTGTGCTGAGTGTAAGCCCAATATCCAGCTTGATCTCACAATGCTGAGATCATGACCTGAGCTGAAATCAAGAGTTGGGTGCTCAACCAGCTGAGCCGTCCCGGTGCTCCTCATTTTCTTGGTAACTCTTAAATCTGAACATTTCTTTCTCTTTCTCATTTAACCACCTTTCCATTTAACCATCTATCAAACTGTCATGAAACCCATGCTTTTCAAATGGGCACACGGAAAGGGAGCCCTTGTTCCTGCCCACAAGTTTCTTATAATCTAGTGGAAAATCGAACAATAAATACTTAAAATTGAATAAGCAAGTTAAGAAAAATTTTCTCTAATAAATATATGAAGATCTCTGACCTTTTAAATTTTTTTCCCCCTTGTAAGTCCCCTTAGGTATGAATTAGTGAACACAGGATTTTTCAGTAGGCAGTATCTGACCTTTTATGTAACTATATGAATAACTTGGAGAAAACTCAAAAGGGTTATGATGGCAAATTTTCTTGTCAAAAATGACAAATTTTTTAAAGGAGATATTTGTATTAATATACAATTTAAGAAGAGGCAACTTGAAGCCAGAAATGAACTTTGGATTTCATCTCTATGATATAGTTTAAGCTAAAATAATAACTTACTTAAAATTAATTATGTTGGAAACAAGCAAGTTAATTTTTATGAGCTTAGATTCTGTGTGACAACATCAAATTTATTTTGGTGACAAGTCAGATACGATGAAGGGTATACACATAAACACACATATAACCCAACTAATTAAAAAAAATTATTATTATTTTTTTTCTCACCATCACATTCTAGTGCTTTTGTTTGAATAATAAGACAGGTTAGGGAGATTCAATGGTGAGGCCAAGGAAAAAATGATAAAAGGCCTAAATTGAAAACTGTGAGTACAAAGTGCAACAAACAGATAGAAGAAGAGAGGGTTCATTGTAAATTAGTTTTTATAGAAACCTAAGAATGATCAAAGTGAGTTGACCCTTAGGCCATCCTGTCAGAAGTCAACACTGTGTGAAAAATCACTGTGGGGAGGAAAGGAATGGTTTTTCTCCTTGTCATCCTCCTGAAAAATGAAAGATGACTTCCAAACTTCTCAGTTTTCAGTAGTTACCTATATGATATTTTTCTCAGCATTAATTTATCTAAATCATTTTGGAATGTTTTCAGTCTATATTTTAATGAAAAATGAACTCTATCTATGGTTTTACTATTTGCTTTATGAAGGAGGACTTAATTTTATTTGTCCTAGGCTTATTATTCTTAATCTTTTGATGATTATGGTATTACCTTATATAGTGTAAGAATTGGCAGGCATCTTTCAAGTGGCAAAGAAAATAGAGTATAACAATGGGATATAATTAATCTTAAAATAAATACTTCTGACTCCCATCTTTTACATGTGTAATACTGATACTTCCTTATTATTAACTTACTGCCTTAGTGCATTTTAGAGCCTACCCTCATGAGGACAAGGTCCCACTGTGATGAATTTTAGAAAGACTGAAAGGAACATAATAAGTGTTCTGATATTACAGATGTCTCTCTTTTTAAAAAATATTTATTAATTTATTTTAGAGAGAGGGAGAAAGAAAGAGAGCACGAGTGGAAGGGGTAGAAGGAGAGAGAGAGAGAATTTCAAGCAGATTCTCCATTCAGCCCAGAGCCCCAGGTAGGGCTCGATCTTATGACCTTGAAATCACAACCTAAGCCAAAACCAAGTCGGATGCTTAACTGACTCTGCCACCCAGGTTCTCCCATAAGTCTCTTGAAGGTGAATTTTAGATTCCTAAAAATAATGATGGTATTCCTGGAGATGAAATTACTACCACTTTAAAACACAAATCAAAGGAGTTCCTCCAGTTGCTGATTATTTTGATAATAGTATTGAGTATAAAGATTGCCAGTATTCATCTTTAAAAGTAAGGTTACAGTAACAGTCATAGAAGTATGAGGGGAGGGAAGGGTCTACAGAATATAGCCCATTTGCAAGAAGGCATAGATATTGACAAGCAGTTAATTCTTAGTAGTTGGAAATCTCTGCTTTCTACTGGAAACCAACTATGTATTAACAAATCTACAAATATTTGGTTTAAGCCAGGAAACCATTCTTCCCATTTTACACATGGGAAGAAGTAGGCTGAGGAAGCTGATGACTTGTTCAGCATCCGACCTGGGATGTGATTGCAGTCCTGTCTGACCTTTTTGCCTTTCCTCATGCTACACAAATTTTCAAAACACTTCACTGGCCCATCTCTGGTAGTTAGGCTACTGGTTACTATTACTCACCATCAGTGCTGCCCAACGGAAATGTAATGAGTCATGCAATTCAAATTTTTTTTGTAGCACGTTAAAAAAGTTAAAACTCCAGTGGCATTAAGTGTAATAATGTATTTTATTTAAAGTGATCTATCTAAACTATTGTATTGGATTGAAGTATTCAACATGTAGTCAATATTTTTAAAAATATCAATGAGGTATTTTAGGCTGTTGCCTAAATGTATTTTATACTTGTGCACATCATAATTCAGTCACCAGATTTTCATCAGAAGTACTTGACTTGTGTCTAGGTTTCATAAAATTTTACAAATAAAAAAGTGAATTGACATACCTAAGCTGTTCCAAACGTATTTAAAAATTTTCTAATAACACAAAGAACTATTCGCTTTAAGTTTTAAATTAAAAAAAAAAAAACTAAACCTAAAAATTCAGTGTCTTGGTGGGCCTAGGCACATTTCAGATGCCTAATAGCTGTGTGTGACTAGTGGTCACCATTTTGGACAGCGTAAGCATAGACTGTGGGAGAAGATATTCCTACTCCCATGGTCATACACACTTACCATTTTGTTTTACAGCAAACAGCTGGCCACCAACCAGCCCAATAAAAAAAACATAGGGATATTGGTAGTGTTCTTACTCTCCCTCTCCAAAACTGGAGTTGATATCGGATGGGAAGTCATGGGCCCTTTTTATTTGTGGGTCACCTTAAGAATATCTCTGACTTCTCCCTAATCATCTGTGGTGGGGACCTTTGAGAGTGAAGGTAAACTTATTTAATGCTCAGAACTAGTGGCTTTATTTTTTACATCTATATTTATTTATATTTATGGGATGCTAGTGGTTTGTTCTCCGTCCAGGATTAATGGTTTAAAAAAGTCACGTAAAAACTGACTGAGAAAAGAAGATCTTAACTGATGGAAGATAAAGTAACATTGAGGTTAATGTGTCTTCTTAGGAGTTTTCATCAGGACTGTTCTCTCCCAAACTGGTCTGACCCAGACCTGGAGGCAGCCTGGTCACGGCTGGTTTATGCCTGAGTTAATGTGCTAATCAGACTGTGCACTTCCTAGGAGATGTTTAATTATGACATGCTGTGAGTTTTGGAATCTTAAAATTAAGCTAAGAAGAAGAAAAAAAAGTTCTTTTGAGGGAAGCCAAAACAAACACACTTACACATAAACTAACCAAGGAATAACCTCCTCTACCTTCCCATAACAAAATTTTAAATAAAGGAGTACTTTGATTTTTTTTTTTTTTAAAGATTTTATTTATTTGTTTGACAGAGAGAGAAATCACAAGCAGGCAGAGAGGCAGGCGGGGGGGGGGGGAAGCAGGCTCCCTGCTGAGCAGAGGGCCCGATGCGGGACTCGATCCCAGGGCTCTGGGATCATGACCTGAGCCGAAGGCAGTGGCTTAACCCACTGAGCCACCCAGGCGCCCGAGTACTTTGATTTTTTAAGATAAAATCTATTTTTGATTTATTTGTTTTCAAGGAATGGAAGATGCAGTTGCTTGCACTTTACTAGAAAGTCCTAACATGTTGTCACTGACCCTGAGAAATAGGATTTCTTCCCTAAATTTTTTGAAATATTGGGCAGTTTAACTCAATATATTATGGATAGAAGCCCTCATACTGAAGTTCATCTATTTCTGAGTTGTATTTCTGATGTTTTAATAATTAACAGATATAATTTAATTGATAAGAACGTCTTACTTTGAGAAGAGAATGTGTTTTATAGACCAGATTCAATGTGTTTTGGTTTTACTATCTTTTTCCTCCCAAACTAATGTTTGTATATGGAACATTCAGTTTCAACCTAGTTATTCTCATGGTGCCATGATGAGATGTTTAATTTTTTTTGCTTTGTCTCACAATTATTATTATTTTTTTAAGGATTTTATTTTTAAGTAATCTCTACACCAAATGTGGGGCTTGAATTTACAACCCCGAGATCAAGAGTCTCATGTGCTACCAACTGAACCAGCCAGAACCTCCCCCCCAACAATTATTTTAGATCTACTGCACCATCATGAAGATCTTTTTTTTTCTTTTTTAAAGACTTTTATTGAGATACCTGTGTTAGTTGGAAAAAAGCTGGGAACATTGAGATTTTTTTCTAGTCTCAGAGTGATGATCTATCTTTGGTTAATTATTATCCTTTAAGTGATTAAGAAATATTAACTAATTTACCCTCTCAAAAGTCCTAGAAGTTATATCATAATTAACAATTTTTGGAGACAGAAATATGATGTCCTGTGAATTTGTTAAGGTCAGAGATTAGACTGTCTGTGCAAATGCACCTAGGATTTTAAATCAGTATTGGTTTCATAGCTGACCCAAGCAGCTTTACTTCTGCTGAGAAGGAATATATACCATCTATGAGTTTTAGAAAAGGCTTGATCATTAATGCTTTTCATTTATTGCATAAAATATAAAAGCAGCTAGATTTGCCTAAGCATGCAGTGTGTTTCAATTCAGGGGATATTTTTTAACTGAATGGGTGATTTTTTGTTGTTGTTTGTTTTTATTCTTAGCATTCTGCTACCTGAAAATACTTTACTTCCTGTTTATTGGCGGGTGAAAGGACTTACTTTTACCCTTGATGCAATCGTTATAGTCTTAATCCTTTTACAGTATTGGAGACTCAGGATTTTAGACTTGGAATTAAGCTTTGGTATCTTTACATAGACTTCTTCCTCATTTTTCCAAACAGAAAGATGAAGTTGAAGTCATTTGCTCACCATCACCCACTGAATGAGTGGCTTGGTCACGATTCTGGTCTATTGATCCTCAGTCCAACAGTTAGTCTGTTATGATGAACAACTCTACGCACATACACATAAACAAATTAAACCCCACACTGTGTAGACCACTAGCTTTCCATCTTATGGGAAATGATACTTAAAGATGTTTAGCGATTTAAGAAGTTAAGATAATTTACTCCCAAGATAACATAATTTTCAGCATTATAGTTGTTTTAGATTTGTTTCAGACAAATTATCAAGGAATTTTTTATGAGACTTATTTTTATTTAAATTATTTCTGATTCCATAATAGTTTTTGGACTTAACAGCACTCAGTGTTTAACCTCTTTATTATATATAGCTGAATGTCCACTGCATAATTGTCTTTTATCAATACCAGCCAAAATAGCATAGAATTAGAAGGTAGAATTAATTTTAGAGAATTTCAAATCTACTTACTTCATTTTGTTATTAATAATATTAATAACATCAATAGTAGGTTATATTCATTGAGGACTGTCTAGTAAATAGGCTTTGTGTGGACTAATTTGCTTAAGATTTTCCATTCATCCTGTGGAGTAGATTTTTTTTTTTAAAGCCATTTATTTATTTAAGAGAGAGAACATGAGCAATGGTGGGGAGGGAACAGAGGGAGAATCAGACTCCTTGCTGAGCAGGGAGACCAACTTGACTTAGGGCTCCATCCCAAGACCCTGAGATCATGACCTGAGCGAAAGGCAGATGCTTAACTGACTGAGCCACCTAGGTGCCCCCAGAGTAGATATTTTTAATTTTTCACCTGAGCAACTGCATTAGGGAAGTTCTGTGACTTGCTAGTGAGTGACAGAGGCAGGACTCCAGCCCACACATCCTGGTTCCAGAACTTGTATTGTTAACTATTGTGCTCTTCTGTCTCTATGTGACATTATATTAGGCTGAACTACATGAATTGCTATTTAGATAAAGAATAATCAAATAACAGCCATTTCATATAGTTCAACCTGGTAACAACTATTACCATTTACTAATCACATAGTATAGGCCAGATATAATTAGTTCTTTGCTCTTTCTTTATATAATTTCACTTACTCCTTTTGTTTAAATTATCCTTGTAAGTAACAACCCTGGAAGATAGGAAGCATCACTTTTTAGGGGATTGAGAAACTGAGATTCTGAGTGGTTAGGTAATTGTCCCCAAGTCACACAACTAACCCCAGGAGAAGCCCTATTGGAACCCACATTTGTCTCATACTGAGGACCTTGTTTTCAATCACTGTGCACTCCCAGGGAAGTTCTGAGACAGATGGGGTTAAAACCGGAATTTTCTGATGTGTCCTCCCACTGGCTGTGCATCAGACTGTCTATATGTATGTTTGTGTGTTTTTGTATCGATAAGTACTCGATCAGGAATCAGGGGAAGAATATTGTTTATGGATTATTCTTAGACCTGGCACAGACCTGTAGACCTCAGCCTAACTGGTGCCTCCCACGCTAGTTTGCTCAGGCGTCCATAACAAAGTACCACAGACTGGGCGGTCTAACCAACAAAAATGCGTCTCCTCACAATTCTGGAGGCCATATGCTTTATGCTTTCTCTCCCAGCCTGAGGCAGAAGAGCTTGTAGAATGACTGAATGTTATAGGGATCTTACGGATTAATCTAGTTCATTTAGCTCCTTTGACAGATGAACTTGGTGAAAATAAATGTCTCCTTTATCAAGTCAGTCTTTTAATCTTAGTCAAGTTTTCTAATTCATCATGCTCAGCAATGTGATGATCTTAAAATTGATTTTAAAAGTGCCTAGGTCATACTGGGGAAGAAAATAAAATATTCAAAAAACAATCAAATAAAGATCATTAAACCATGAGCTAAATGGTTATGAGTTTGAATCCTAGCTCAGGCCTTTATCTCCCTTGATGATTCTGGTAAATTTCTATTCTGAGTGTAAGTTTAACTCATTTGTGAAGTTGAATTTAAATCTTTCCCTCAGTTTATTTGTGAAGATTACATGAGAAAATGTGGGTGAAATGCTTAGCACTTGGTACATAAGTACTCAGCAAATGATAGTTATTACTGTAATTAGGTAGTGTTATTTAGCATTCCTAGTATTAATAGCACTGAATAGGATTATTATAAATTATTTATGCTTGTAAACAAAAATAAGAGCCAAAATTCATTGAAATGTTCTCATGGACACACATTGTATTACTTTTTTTTTTTTTTTTTAAGATTTTGTTTATTTGGGGGAGAGGCTGTGTGCGAGAGAGAGAGAGAGCGAGTGAGAGCGAGCGTGTGCACACAAGCTGTGGGGAGGGGCAGAGGGAGAGGGAGAAGCAGGCTCCCTGCTCAGCCAGAAACCCTTGCACACTGGATTCCAGGACCTGGGATCATGACCTTGAGCCTAAGGTAGACACTTAACGGACTGAGCCATCCAGATGCCCTGAATTGCATTCTTTATACATTTTTTTTTCAAAAGATTTTATTTATTTATTTCTCATACAGAGAAATAGCGAGAACAGGAAACATCAGCAGGGAGATTGGGAGAGGGAGAAGGAGGCTTCTCACAGAGCAGGGGCCCCGATGTGGGGCTTGATCCCAGGACCCTGGGATCATGACCTGAGATGAAGGCAGATGCTTAACAACAGAGCCACTCAACTAGTCCATAAGGTAAATTCTATTACATAAGGAGAAACTAACAAATTATAAATAACTTGCTTGTGGGATAAAGTACCAAGGATAGAAACCATTATATAATAGGTGTTCCCCCAGATGCCAATTCTCCTCTTTCCTTCCCTCTTCTCTCCTTCATAGCCACACGTGACAGTTCACCTAACTGAAACATGATGAAACTGTTCTATGTATCTCAGAGTGTCATGTTGAGTATAAGATGATACAAAGGATAGGAAAGTACTTTGAATAATTGAAAACATCATGGATGTGAAAAGTAGTTATTCTTTACTGTTGCTGCGTCCTGTCATTTGTCCCAGCTTTTAAGGCTCCAGCCATGGCACCATGACAGAGCTCCTCCAGGGGTCAAAAGCAAAGTCATGGAGAAAGGAATGAGGGACAAGTGTCAGATGGCCTTTCATATTCAATATGCATTACATTTACAGTATTGACTCTTGAAATGAGATCTTGATGGTTTGTGACATGTTGTAATTAATAATTTGTGCTAAGGCATGAACTTAGCCTTAAGACTTAAGCCTTAAGAATTTAAGACTGAGACCTTAGTAGAAGAGCAGATGACTTAGGTGGGGAGTGGGTCTCACTTCTTAGTATCCACATTTTAAAGCAGCTTTGTGATGTGATAACAAGCAAACAATGTGGTAAAAATAAGTGTGAAAATTGGTTTCTTTAGTGCTTTGGCAGTGGGACTAAAGAAAAAGTAGATTAAGGAGAAGATGGACTTTGCATGATCGATAGAATGTTTACGTATTTAGAAATTGAGAACTTGAATTTGATAATGACTTCATTTGATAAATGAATCAAATACAAGTTCTATGGGGAATTGGTTTAAATCACACGATTTAAGGGTTTTCTGAATTTGGGAAATTGTTAAAGGTCTTCGGACACATCCCAAGGATATCAGAGGTCTTCGATAGTTTAAGGCAAGAAGAGATGTGTGATGTACATAAAGTAAAAACATTTTATACACCTGAAATTTAAGAAGAAAAGTGGGCACTTCAATACTAAGATAAATATAAGAAATGATTTATGATGAATGCCTTTCTGACTAGATTCCTTTTTCTGGTGATAAGATGATCCAATAGTTGATTTCAAAGTGCCACTAATTTTGTTTCATGTGATCTTTGAAAGCTCAGGTGCATTGGAAGGATACAAAGGGGTAGTGATCTAAACAAATTTCTTTTGATTCTCTATGCTAATTTCCCCCACCCCCCATTTCTCTCTCTTATGGGCCTTCTAATTACCTGCATAACTTGCTGTTACCTTACCTTGAATGAAAACGTTGATTTCCAGGCTGATGAGGGTGACCCAAGAAAATCGTGGTACAAGAAAAGAACCACCCCTTGTGAAGATGCTGAAAATAGGGTGATAAGAATGCATTTACCTCTCACTGATCTCCTTGGGCCAAGTTGCTTTTGAGAAGTTACTTTGGGCCTTTGAGCTTTGTTAATTCTCTCAGTTTGAAAAGCATGGACCCAAAAGCACATTTATAAAGTGCTTTGAGTCATGCAAACAAAGGTAAAGAATATGTTTTTATTCCCACTTCCACCCCCTCCCTTCTGCCCATCCCCCCCCCCCCAAATATCTAAAGGGAAAACTAAGCAAATATCATCAGTGGTCTATATTAATGGGTTCCAGTTGGAAAAGAAAATGACTCATATTAAGCCACAAGAATGCAGAGCTTCCATTGCATGTTCTTCCACTCAAGAAAAGGCATTTGCTGTTGGGCATTGTCTGTATTACATTTGTTACCTCCCATGGAAGTTCTCTGTAGGGTTGGAGCTTGGCTTGGACTATGTAGAACCCATCATTGAACTATTTTTGATCTCGTATGTTTTGTAAAACATAAGAGAAGGGGAAATGAATCAAATGAACATCTGACAGGAGTTTACGATCACAATGGCTCTATAGAGTTTACTTAATTTTGGTTTGCCTGATGAGAACTAGTCCTTGACTTGTACTGATTTTACAGCTTAGACATGTTATTCTCAAAGAAGAAAATATATTTTGTACAACCCAATTTTTTAGATTTATAACATTTGTTCAAGTCTTCTATGACACATGTAAAAATTCTTGTAAAAACTCTGTTACCACCTTTTCCTAAGCATGTAATGACGATTAGTTTAAATTTCAAATATAGTAACACCTGGGAAAATTCCAAAGTTTAATGAAAACAATACAATGTAATGAACAATGAATGTAAGAACATGGATTTTTATGGACAAGTTGACTAAAGTGGAAATCGAGACTTTATCTTATAACAAATGTATCTTTAAATGATTTATTGGAACCTCCAAAGCCTTAAGTTTCCTCAATTTTAAATGGAGAATTATATTATGAAATTGAATTACCTAAAAATTCCAGTATTGAAATAGTCTGACTTAAAAAAAAAAGATGGCAGTTTTGCATAGTTTAACCTAGTATCTCTTACAGGCTTTTGTTTTGTTTTGAAGAGAGGATTAAGTAGGATGAGGAAGAAATGCGTGTGAGGCCTTCAAAAAGCATGATTTCCCTTCTTGCTAATGGCAAGTTATAGTAGACTATGCTGGAGTCATTTCTTTTAGGCGACACTTTTGAAGTTAAGAATGTTTTGATGTTGAAATCTACTTGTAAATGGCCGCTAATGACAAAATTTCCAGCAACTAAGAGACATTAACTCCTAATTTCAGACAGTGTATATATTATGAATTATTTAGAGAGATATTTTGCAAGTGGCAGTGTGTTTTGTTAATTATAATTTCAAAACGATTGAAGCTCACAATTAATTGCTTTTTAACTGGTAATGGTTTTCAAGTTCTATCTCAATTTTTTGGCCTTTTAAAAGCTTTCTGTCAAACCAACCGAAGATTGAAGTACACACAGAGAGAGCTAATTTTAAAGGACATTAGCAGTGACTCTTTGTAAAAACAAAGGATTTAAAAAGCTATGTTTTGGATTTCAGGTACCGAGTATTTAAACATGTATCTTAGTTTGTAGCCGACTGCCTTCCTGGGCCTTTTCCTTTCTTCATCATTCATTTATTTATTAATTCATTGTGTAATTACTCCTCATTCTCCAAATCCCCAGTTCCTTTTTCCTCCCGACAACAGGAACATTTTTAACATGCTGACATGTATCCTTCTATTGTTATTTTATTTGCATGTTTCTTTGAATTCACCAAAATGGCATTATGCATAGACTCATTCTGTTTCTTGCTTTTTTTCCATCTGGTATTAGGTTTTTAAAGTCTGTCATGTGACTATGCGGTTCTTTGGGGTTTTGTTTCTAATTGCTACACAGTATTCTGTGGTTCCCATCTGCCACAGTGTACTTGCCCATTCTCCCAGAAAGAGACCCTCCGATTTCCTCTGATTTCCTATGACTTAATCATGACTTATGACTTTATCACAACTAAACATCATGATAAACATAAAGCATATTCTTAGAGTACAGATATTATACATTAGTTTCCTGGTTTTGTGATTTAGAAACTTTGCCCAATCCCTGGAGGACAAGTAATCTGTTCATACTGTAACAAAAGTACCCATTTTTGTTAGGATATTTCTATATACTTGTTATAAAGGTTTTTAGTGAGATTGAGATGACATTGGATGTGATCACACTTGGTACAACTTTAAATATTGATATTCAGTTGTAGTAACTGGTTTTCAGTGAGAAGTTTAAAGGTTATTGGATAACTAAAGGGAAGAATGCAGCAAGTATTTAAAGTTATTATTTGAGTTCTGTATTCCTACGGTTTTTTTTCTTATGTATTGCACATGATATTAACCATTTAAACAAAAAACCTACCCATATAAACAGTTACAGTAAAAACAGTATTACAGTTATTATTAATAACACATATAACATCAGACTTAGAGGAAATGGCAACGGGGCACTGAGCGGTATAGTCGGTTAAGCCTCCAACTCTTGGTTTCTGCTCAGGTTGTGATCTCAGGGTGCTCAGAGGGAGCCCTGTATCAGGTTCCTTGCTCAGTGCAGAAACTGCTGAAGTTTCTCTCTCCCTCTGCCCCTCCCCATTGTGCTCTCTCTCTCTCAAATAAATTTAAAAATCTTAAAAAAAAAAAAAAAAAAAAAGAAGAGATACAGGAAATGGAATAAATATAGAAGAAAACATTAAAAGGATAGGTGAATAGAGTGGAATGGATTACAGAAAAGTAAACAGACCTGTCACAGCAATGATTCATCCAAACTGTCTGAGCTGCAAAGTGTAATATAATAGACAGCTATATGGACCCAGAGACCAAGCAAGGTTACGAAGGCTGTGGGATGGAGTGTGCTTGGAAGGTTATTTCTTTTCTTTTCTTTTTTTTTCATGGTAGCATATGAGGGTTTTCTTTATTAATACTTTAATATATGTAGAAATACTTTATTTTTTTTCTCTGAAACGCTTTGGTAAATATTTTAAGAGCACATAAGCTGACCAAGCTGTAAGAAATGTGCGATGCTCTCTGTCATAAGGGAGCTGTGGTTTGGATGATATTTAATGTGTGGGCCCCACTTAAGTTGCAGTAGTGTGCAAGAATCGCTGTCTCTGACACCCTTCCATTACTCTGGTAGTTCTGTTCATTACTTGGAATCCCCTTTTTCCTTGCCAGCTATAATGTCACTTCTTATTTCCCCTCTTCCCCCCACTCACACATTTCCCCTCTTTCCTGTTCCTGTCCTGTTATGTCCTATTCCGTTCTATCCTGTCCAATCTTACCCTGTCCAGCCTTGTCCTATTTCGTCCTGTCCTGTCTTGTCCTATTCGGTCTTCTTCTGTCCCATCCTATTCTGCCCTTCACTGTCATGTCCTGTCCTATCTTACACTGTCTTATTGATCCTGAACTTGAAGTAAATATCTTCTTGTTTATCAAAGGCTGGAAAAAAAAGAGCCCAGTAGCTTAATGTCCTTCTTCTGGAAGCTATCACCTTAAGCCATGGAAATATTTGCAAGATAATTTATAAAGTTTGTCATGGATTTTTCAGTATGAAAATAATGCATCCAATTAAGAGGGGAAAATGGACAAATGCACAAAAGTTGAAATAAAAGGAAAATTGCCTTTCAGTATTTGCTTTTCAGTATTTTAAGATAATATTTCTCCTCAAATTGTACTTCTAAGACTTTCCCCCCATTCCATTTTACTTACAAAATAATTTTTCTTGTGACTTTCAGGTTTATTAAATCTTTTTCATATTTGTTACAGAAAATGGGAGGAAATGCAAAAAAAAAAAATCATCTCAGAACCCACACCTAACCACCATTAACATTTTGGTTATTTCTTTTTTTTTTTTAATAATATGATTAGAATAAACAGTTTTATATTCTTCTTTTAACATGCAGCGTTAAATATTATATTAGGTTTATTTCTGTTATATTATCACATATAGTTCAAAAATACATTTTTTATTTTTAATATTTCATTGAATAAATACAAACATACCTGTTGCAAACACTCCCCAAATTTCGGACATTCAGATGGTCTCTATTAACCCAGAAAATGTTATGAAAAACATCATAGTGTAGAATACCTCCTTTGTTTGTATAATCATGTCCTTTGGATATGTTATTAGAAATTCAAAGTGTATTAACCCATTTAATTTTATTTATTGCAAATTTTCATTGTGATCTATCCATTTAGTTTTTGGTACTTAATTGGTAAATTCATTACATTTCAAAAGAAACACGTGCTTCTCTGTACATTGAATACTGATGTTACCATAGAAAAAAATTAGGAATTCTCCTTTATTTCTATATAATCTATGTTACATACAGATACACATTTTGCATGTGCATATTATTAATTCATTTCCATTATACAAGTTTAACTTATTTTCTGTAGCTAAAGACTGTCCAATAATGTAGAGATAATTTTTTTCATTTCTCTACTGTTAACCAATTTGTTCCTAGTCTTTTTGTTTTTATCAGATGCCATACTGCAGTGTATCCTTATAGAAATTTTTATGTACACTTGGACAAGTATTTCTGTATGCCACTTTATTTTTTTTAAGAAATTCCGAAGCGAGGGGGATGGAAGGGTGGGGGAAAAAAAAAAAGAAGTTCCAAAGTGAGATATTTTGGACCTATTAAATGTTAGTTTTTTTAGGGAAAAAAAAGATTATTTTTGATTTATATTTACTCTCTTATACCTATTTATCATCTTACATTTGATGTAATGCCTTGTTCTACCAGGAGATGAACTAGTGTGGATCACTGTGTGCTGACTAATTAAACTCTGAAGAATTTGTTGGAAGAGTCTAATGCTTAGAAGTGTATGCGTCAGGAGCGACTGGGTGGCTCAGTGGGTTAAAGCCTCTGACTTTGGCTCAGGTCATGATCCCATGGTCCTGGGATTAGGCCCTGCATCGGGCTCTCTGCTCAGCGAGGAGCCTGCCTCCCTCTCTCTCTCTCTCTCTGTCTGCCTCTGTGCCTACTTGTGATCTCTGTCTGTCAAATAAATAAATAAATAAAATCTTTTTTAAAAAAAAGAAATGTATGCATCAGGAAGTTTAGATGAATAGTTTATACCAGACAATCCATTCAGTCCATTTTACTGAGTACCTACTCTCTCAGCCATTTTAGCCATTTTGATACACCTAGAGTTTTCTCAGAATTAATATCTTATTGGAGACAGTATTTTTTTTTTTTTCAAAGAAAGACTAAGAGAAATTTAACTGGATTCAAAGTTGAAAGTTATAGTTAAAAGACATGCTTAGTTAGCTAAGATTGCTAGTATTTTGAGGATCAAGATAGAACTTAAAGACAGCTTCATAGATTAAAATAATAAGAGTCGTTAACAAACAAGATTGAGTTCAGGAGAAATAAAATGGTAATGAGAGAAATGAGAGTAATGAGAGAAAAATCTTAATATAGAATATTCTGTAGTCACAGTATGAGTTTTATCTATTTATTAATTTTTAAGATTTTATTTATTTGACAGAATGAAAGAGCACAAGCAGGGGGAGCAGCAGGCAGAGGGAGAAGTAGACTCCCCACTGGGCAGGGAGCTGGACACGGGACTCGATCCCAGGACCCTGGGATCATGACCTGAGCTGAAGGAAGACACTTAACTGCCTGAGCCACCCAGACACACCCACTGTATGAGTTTTAATATATGTTGTTAAGGATAGTTTGATTACAAGACTAACCAAATGAGGGTGTACCATTGCTTTGACTGTTACTTCCTTTCAAAATTATTCTAGTATATCTGTTTGGCTTCCAAGTTCTAGGAGGAATGTTGAGAAATTAAAAATGGTTTAAGGATGAGGAAGAATGATGCAAGGTTTTGGAATGATTGTTCCTGATGAAGAGTAGCTGAGATGTGACTAAATAAATATCCTGTAATTGTGATCAGATGTGCTGGACCTGTGACGGAAGAAAAACAGGGCCTGTCTCAACTTCCTAGCCAACCATGCTCTCCAAAATACATGCCATTCCTTGGTGCCTTTCCCTGTGCATGGCAAATTTCTGTAGGAGGAGGAACTGTAACAATGACATAAAAGCAAATGTGCTGTAATTCTTGAGACCCTTGTTCTTGTGCTGTAGATAGGAGTAGATTATAAGAGATGAGCATGAAAATCTATAGAAATATCATGGGTGAATTAAAAAAATCCATTTTTTCAGCTAAAGAGATCAAGCCATTTTCATTTGATTTATTTTTACCTTTTAGAATAGTTCTACAGGAGAAAGTGGAGCAAGTTTTGACTAGTGTTTTGTTAAGTTCTCCAGTTCTAGGTTTTGGAGACAATAACCTTGGTAGGGGTCACAGGTATTAAGTGTGATAAAAATATGCTTTTTAATGTGGTGATCTGTTTAGTAGATGGCATTGCGTGTAGAAACCCATGAATGTATTTAATGTAGTTCTGGATCTCACTTAGGTTGAACTTCAACTTTTGCAGACAGACTCATTGTTTAGAAGTGAATCTATTCTGCTCTCTGGGTTTTTGGCACAGGAAAGACAAGATAGACAAAATCTAGACAGAAATGCCATGTTACAATCTTGCTTTCTTCTTGTCTAAGAACTGTATTTCTTTCTTTCTTGTAATAGACTTCTAAGGAAGGAGTACATTCCTACTGAAAATGGAAGAAAGTTTCCTTCTAGAAAGGATGGAATGATGAATGATGGTGTATAAAAGGCAAGATCTGGGTTAAGCATAAGGAAATCTGCATATGAAGTCAGGATGGAGTCTATTTTTTTTTTTTTTTTTTTTTTTTTTTTTTGGTGGCCCCTTTAATCATATGGAAACAAAATCTACCCCCCACCCCACTCCATTCCTGACTGCTTTTTTTTTTTTTTTTTTTTTTTAGAACTGATAACTTCTTTAGAAACAGTGTTTAAAAAAAAAAGTTTATAGATTGAAAGAGAGGTCAATGTGAGTCAAAAATTACATCATAGTTAAATTCTTCAGGGCAGTTAGTTGACAGAAACCAGCTAGGATCATTTGGCATGAACTATAGTTCATAATGGAATGAGGGGACATTAATGAGTTTTTGGATATACCCCAAGACCACTGAATTGCTAGTTTATTTTGGAAGTTTTTAAAGAAATAATTACTCCAATTATTATTAACTGCTTTCATGGCATGTTATTCATTATTGTTTTCATATGAAGCCTTATCAAAATAGGTAATCAACTTTTTGAAGTAACTTTTCATTGAAATGTCATTTTTAAGAATCATTAAGTACGATCCTGTCTGTATGAAATGCCTATCATATTCTTAATTCATACCCCTATTATACTATATTAATAGTGCACACTGAAATTTTAGTTAGGACCACAAGTTTGATTTTAGAGGGATAGGGAAAATAAATTTTCTAATTTTCTGCCATGGACCATTTTGGTGATTATAAAGACGACAGAAAGTGCTTACTATTGCTTTGGAAAATTGTATGGACTACTTTATGGAGTAGTCTCTTTTTGCTCATGTTTCTGTCTCAATTCTACTTTTCTTAGACTTTCATTGCTAAAAGCACATTTTCTCTGAGGAGTATTTTTTTTTTTTTCAAAATAATTTTCACTATTAATGAGCATGCACTTTTGAGGTCCCCAACAATAAGAAGCATTTTGGGCATTGCCACTCAGCAGTGCTTGCCACTTGCTAGCTTTTGGGGGAAAACAAGGAGATAAATAGGTAAAATATTCTAATACAACATCTCAAGTACTCTAAAGGAAATAAAGGTTGGAAGAGGTGGAATGCCGTCCCAAATAGAAGAAATGGCGATAAACACCATGAGCTAGGGACAGTGAATGAAGATATGTGGTGAAAATTCAGAAGAGGAGCTTATTAATCTGGTAATACCTCCAGGAGCTGCATTAATTGTAAAAGGATGGCCAGTGAGCCCTATGGGATCATCAATTTGGCTTATTTACAGACTTTTAATATAAGTTGGTATAAAAAGTTTTGGATTAGATGACCTATACAGACTCATCAAAGAGCTATAGTGGCCCTAAAGATTTTTTAGAAGTGAGTCTCTTCTACTGTCTGGGCTTTTGGCACAGGAAAGACAAGATACACAAAATCTAGACAGAAATACCAATTTAAATCTTTAAATTGGGCATGCAGTTCTATCAAGTAAATCCTAATCTCAAGAATGGTGGCAGTTGGGGAAATGGAGGCAGAGTTTTCATTCTTGGGCACTATGGCATGATGGAGAGAACAGGTCTGAATCTAACACTAGATGTAAACTACATTTCTTGGGTGATCTCTTTTGGTCTTGATTATTTATTTCTTAATTTCCAAAATGAGAACACTGAAGGATCATTTCATAGACTCATTCATTCAACCACCTTAAAGTTATTGAACACCCACTAATTGCTTAGGAATTTTCTTGAAATCTTTAGAATCAGCCAAGTGCAATAAAACTCATCTCCCATAGCTGCAACTAGAATCTTAATTCTTGGGGTGCCTGGGTGGCTCAGTGGGTTAAGCCTCTGCCTTCGGCTCAGGTCATGATCCCAGGGTCCTGGGATCGAGCCCCACATCGGGCTCTCTGCTCAGCAGGGAGCCTGCTTCCTCCTCTCTCTCTCTGCCTGCCTCTCTGCCTACTTGTAACCTCTGTCTGTCAAATAAATAAATAAATAACTCTTTAGAATCTTAATTCTTCAGAGCTGAGGATGGAAAAACAGGCTAGGAAGAAATTATTTGTAGGAAGGCATGCCTTAAGAACACCTACATTTTGAAACTAGAGCAGGTTAGTGGATGGGATTATGATAATAGCTTCTGCTGACTTTTTACTAGATGCTGGGTACCATACTAGGTACTAGATATACTTAATACTCACAATAACTCGTTGAGGTTGATGTATTGTTTTTTATTTTATAGATGAGGAAAATGAGACAGGGTAAGAAAATCTATCAGGCCACACAGCTCAAAAAGGTGTTTTAAACTCGGGTTTGTTTGACTTTGAAGTGCATTCTAAAACAGCAATTGCCAAGCCTGGGTGTACCTCCTGGGGCCCCCTCTCCAGATTTAAAGAATGAAAATTTCAGAAAGTACAGCGGAGATGTGTTTATTTGTAAATAGTTCATCCAGTGATTTCAGTGTTCAGTCAGAATAGGAAAATATTCTGTAAAGAGTTACACAAAATGACAGGGAAAAGTACTGGTGGGAAAACAGGTAAGCAATTGAAAGAGTAAGGAAGTATTACAGTTTGGAAAGTTCACTAGGCAAGATGTCTGGATTCACATCTCTGTTCTGGGGAGTGATGTGTTCTTAGGAAACGTCAGATAGCCTAGAGGTGGGCCTGGGTTCTAAACTGTGTTTCTTCCCACAGCAGCATGTGAATAGTGGCAAAAAGAAGGTTGGGCCGAATGATGTGTAAAGCCCCATAAACGAACTACAATTCTGTGGCTATAAAATATGTAAGAATTAGGGGTTGTATAGGCTTCATTTGGTTTGAATAAAAAGAATCAACAAAATTGATCTTAATGAGTACAAATTTACATAGTTTTAAACAAACACAAAATGCCAATCCAGAATATAAAATAATTTGTTATAAACCTCTATGGTAATTTTTATTTTTTTCCTGGAAATAGTTGACTAATTGTTGATTCACTGAGAGGTAGCTACAGAAAAATGACCAGTTATTAAAACTTACTTTTAATACTTCTCCAGCCTTTTCAAAGCCCTTTAGACAAGGGTGTTGCATAGATGTTTACATGTAGAATGTCATATTCCCTCAAAATTGTTGAGAAAATTACCATTTGAGAGCAAAATGTTCATTTGAAAAGGTAGTTTGCAGGTCAACAATTTCAACAGGGTTTTGATACACTTTAATAGCATTGTCAAGAACCTAGGTGAAGATGTGGAAAACACGAATGTAAAATTTTTAGCCAAAGCAAAATTGAGAAGGAAACATGTCAGAATATCAGGTTGATGGGGTGCCTGGGTGGCTCAGTGGGTTAAAGCTTCTGCCTTCAGCTCAGGTCATGATCTCAGGGTCCTGAGATAGAGCCCCGCATCGGGGTCCCTGCTCAGTGAGAAGCCTGCTTCTCCCTCTCCTTTTACCCCTGCTTGTGTTCCCTCTCTCACTATGTCTCTCTGTGTCAAATAAATAAAATCTTAAAAAAAAAAAAAGATTTTATTTATTTATTTGTCAAAGAAAGAGAGAGAGAATGCACAAGAAGAGAGAGCGTCAGGCAGAGTGAGAAGCAGGCTGTCTGTGGAGTGACGAGCCGGCTCACGGCTCCATCCCAGGACCCCGTGATCGTGACCTGAACTGAAGGCACCCACTGAGCAGGCTGATCCACTCAGGTGCCCCAAGACGTGCATTCTTAATATGACCTACACAATCCAGCAGGCCTCCCCCTTCTCCACGTTTATGTTGTAATCACCTTCCATTTCCAATCCAACCACGCTGAGCTACTATTAAATTCTCATATGTACACTATGCTCCCCTTTGCTGCATCAGTTCTCATGCTGTTTTTTTCTTCTGTATAGGTGTCTTTCTTATTTTTGAGTGACTTGTACTTTTACCCTCAAAATCTCAGTTCACTTTTCACTTAATCATGGCAACCTTCCTGACCTTATTTGGTTTTCATTTCCTGTTACACATGCTCATGCTCTGTATTTCTTATTCACAGCATTGATCATTTTAGAATTTATGTTTGATTATGTAGCTATGTGATTCGTGCCTGTTTTCCCTACTAGAATATAAACATCCTAGGAACAGACATTCTCTGTTTTTTGTTCATGATTAAACTCCTGGTGCCTTGGGATATGTGTATATCACAATAAATATGTATTGAGTGACTAATGTAAAGTGGAACTTACTATGGAAGCACAGAGGAGAACATTCAGAGAAAGGATGTGATATTGTGACCCCAAGGCAATAAATTCTTTTTATATAGTGCTTGCATATTTTGGACTGGTTTTACTTTTCACAAAAGTTCTAAGAACTAGGATTACTGTATCATATATATTATATTAATTTTAAAAATAAGAACATTTATCCTTAATTTTACAGAAAAGGACAGTTAACTAGCTCAAGATGAATAGTTATTAAGTAGTACATTTAAGATAAGAAACCATGTATTTGAGATTTTAGGAAAATTGCCATGCACTTGTTATACCCAGATGTTATATTCTTTTATAACTTGCTTCAAATGGCATATGTTCTTATGATGTTCTTTGGGACTGCATTCGTTCAGTCTTCTCTAACAAAATACTGTAGACCAGGTGGCTAAGAGAATATTTATTTCAGTTTTGGAGGCTGGGAAGTTTAGGATCAAGGCGCCAACAGATTTGGTGTCTGATGAGAGCTCCCTCTTCCTTCCTGTCTTCCTTCCTTCTCCTTTCCTTTCCTTTCTTTTCCTCCTCCTCCTCCTCCTCCTCTCTCTCTCTCTCTCTCTGTCTCTCTTTTTCTTTCCTTTTTTTTTTTCGACATTAGATTTCATATGAACTTGGGGGGGGGCAGACATTCAGTCAATAAAAAGGAGTAAGCTAAGTTTTATTTGTATATACTTATCTAAAATATATTTGTGATTTTACAATTGCATGTGGAATTCTCAGTTTATTACGTTCTAGAGTCCTTGACAGGTAGGCTTCTACACGTGGAAGTAATACTGCCATCTAGTGACAACAGACTTGAATGAAGTTGATAGAGTAGAGGAGCAGTTAAGAGCTCTAGGAATGGTGACCTGAGTCAGTCACAGAGTGGACCTGGCATAACGTGGGGCGGTCCTTTCTTTTTAGTGAACATTTGAGGTAGCTGATTCTTACAGTGGTCATGCGCTAATAGGGACTAAGTAAAACAAAGGCTCTTCCCTGTAGGATGTCACCCACATAGTAAGTAGATCACGGGGTATCCTATGACTGCACCACTTGACTGGGACCTGTCTCCAAGTTCCTTACTTTCCCCATTGCTTCAGAATGAGGGAGTTTTGTACTCTGATAATCTAATAAAGAGAAATTCTCATCTTAGTTGAGAAACTAAGCATCTTCCGGAACAAGCATACATGAGGAAATGAGTCTTTGGCAAGACTTCTGGGTAGATTTTACAGCATCGTTAAGGAAGAAGTGGAATGCCAAGATAAACCCCATCTATCCTAAGGGGACACTTAAAGCCACTCTGAATTAGATTACTATGTGATTTAATGTAAGCACAACAATAAAACACTTCCAGGCATGCAATAAATGGTTAGAAAATTAACAATAGGAGAATTTTCTTTAAATCATTGAACTAGAAAAGAAAATTGGGTAATTTATTTGTATCTCTTAAGTCCTACACTTATACGAGAGATTTTCGCTGATACATTTTAAATGAATTATTGTTCAGGTACATTAAAATTGCCGATAAAATTATCATCTAAAAATCCCTTGAGCTAAAATTTTCTTATCATGAGCAGATGCCAGATCAAAGAAATCACAATTATTCTATTTCTCTGGAGGCCTAGATAACAAAAACCCATCACTCTGAAATGATAATAGCTTGCTGCATAAAGTGAGAATATTATATTTAGTATTTTTTTAGATAGTCTAGAGGGGATTATTTCTATTTGTCTACTTACTAGTATATTCATTGCAATATATCCCTAAGGTTTTCTAACTCATGGAGTAGAAATAGCCTAACTGGAAATATTAATTACTTTTTATATAAGTCAATGAAAATTATTGCTTTCCTGACATGACTTATTACCCCATCTCCCCTTCAGGAGCAATACTTCATGTGCTGACAACTAACATTTTGTAACAGAGTTGCTATTTTGCCAGAGGTTAAGCTGGAAATCTCAGGAGCGTGAATAATTTTAAGATAAGAAAAGCATCTGATTTATACGTATTTCTTAGTCAATATCCTTAAACTAAAGTACTTTTATGTTTATTTTAGGACAAGAGGACAGATAAGACCCCATCTCTTGTTTTCATGTGATACACTATTTATATGAAGAATGTAGGTAGGAATAGACAATAGCAGATGACAATTTAGCAAGAGTTTGATTTTGAATTAGTTGCCAGAAAGTATAGCCTCCACACTGTGGGTTCTGATTCTTTGGAAAAGAAAATATCACATAATGTGGTCATGATTATCTTTGTACGGGACACCTCTGATCTGGAGCCCTCCTAGGTTTGGGTCACTGAAGAACACTAGAGGCGCAGCGCTCAAGGTAAAACCTGAAAGACAGGTAGAGTCAGTAGGGTGAAGAGCTGAAAGGCAGGCAGGCAGTGGTTTGGAAGAGTGTTCTAGAGAGAACACAAATGAAAAAGCTTTATTTGAAATTGAAATTGAAAAGAGGATTCAAAGGCCCCAGTGTGGGGGTCTGGAGGGCCCTTCCTACCCACAATGGTCTAGTGGGGGGCCCAACAAAAAATTGACTTCATGCCAGAAAAATGTACTCAGGTGTTTATAACACTAGTAGAAATGAGGGGAGACTAAGTTTTATGGCAGTGCAGAGCAGAAAGAGACCCGTTTCTTTTTGGGGTTTTTGGTGAGAGGGAAGAAGACAGTTGTTCAAGATTCTAAAAGAAGTTGGGATTTTGGCATGATCCTTCAGAAAGAAGCAGAGTGAGGTCTGCAGCGAGTCTGTAGTCTGTCTTTGCCTTGACAGTGTTTTGACTCTTACCTTATTCGTTCAGCTAGGATTGTGTCTAAGCAGAGCCTCCGCATCTGTTCTTAACCTCAACTGCAGCCTTATCCTTTTACCTGTGTGTCGGACACTCCTGGCTTACCTTCGAGGATCCCAGAAGGTAAGAATGAAAAATCCTGGTCATAGAATCTAGGATCAAAACCAAGTGGAACAGCAGCAAGTTAGTACTACTTAGTTTTCATGGTCAGACCTTCTAATAGACTGACTTCTGGCATCTGCTGTCATCTACCAGTTGATTGTAAAGACTGTGTCACCTGCCAAGATGATCAGTGAGTTATTCTGCAATGCTAGATAGAGGCAGTTGGTAATAGAAATGGCTATTAATAGTGTTATCAGACATGGTGCTAAGCACTCCACGGAGGTAGGTGTGAATCCTCACAATGATTCTGTGGGTCTTGTAGATGAAGAACTGAGGCACAGAGAGGTTAAAGAACTTGACCAATGCCATGAGACTAGCAAAATGGCAGAGTTAAGATCAGTCCCACTTCTGAGATTTTGCCTCAATGAGATCCTGTGTTCTCAATTATTTAAGACCAGGTGAGCAACCTAGAAGCTAGAGCTCTGTGCACTTGGAGCAAAATATACAGTGACTGCTGGTGTTGGTGGCGATTTATCTCCTTTTCAAACACATGCATGTTTTAAGCTGTGTAATAGTCTCGGAGATGTCTTGGTTAAGGTGTGATGTCATGTGTGATGTTATAAAATGAAGTAAAGAACTTTGGAAATTAAAACTCAACAAAATATTTTTTTTTGTCTTTGGTTGTCCTTGTGTGTGTGTGTTTCTTTTCTCTGTTGAAATAATAAGGCACTGCAGAATTAATACTGATATTCTAAAAGAAGTTGTTTGTATGAGGTCACTTGGATGTTCTATGTGGTTCATATGAGTGGATTTACTGCAGTAAAACTTTTCAAACTTTTCAGTAATTATATTTAGAAACTCTACTTTTAATGCAGTAATTTGTGGAAATAACTCTTTCTCTAGGTTGCCTACTATTGTAAAATGCTAGGTTCTGATTCCTATGGCTAGCTATTGGCTTGGTGTGAAGAAAGAGAAGAGAAACGGCAGGAAAAGTGCCCACCTAAGTCTCTCGGTATTTAAATAAGCCTTAAAGAGTGGTCCCCTGATGTGAAACATAGGTATTCAAAGATGCTTGACATTTTATTTCTTTATAAGATCAAGAAGGCATTTAAACCCATAGATGGAATTGCTTCATTTAAAAATCATCTTAGTTTTTGACTACAGAAAGAAATCATCTATATTGTACAATTCAAACATTCCAGAAATAAGTAATCAGTGAGAGTTTCTCCTAATACTGTGCTAAAACAACCACAGATTACGGATTTGGGGAAAGGCCTTCAGATTTGCATAGAACGCCATTAATTTTAAACAACATAGGACTATAGTATAGTTTATGTGTTATCCTTCTTTTACCTAGCCATATATATGACACATATTTCCATATAAATAACAAGTCTTCTCACATTCTCTGTAATGGTTTAGGTGTTCCACTGATTAGATATATCATAATTATCTCACCAAGTTTTAATTCCTAGGCCTCTGTCATATTTCTAAAACTTTGATATCATGAACAATGCTCTAGAGAAAAACTTTGTACACATATCTTATTCCCTGCTTTATTTTCACCACACTGAATTTTATTTAGGTTCCAAGCAGGAGAACCAGAAGATTGTTGGATAAAAGCCGAACATTCCATATAACCTGTGGTGTGACTATCTGTATTTTTTCAGGTGAGAAAACCAAAAGAGGTGAAAATACTACCTTTGAACACATGTTATGAATGGCATTTTTGTGGCTCTGCAAATTATTTGCTGTCCCCAACTTGTGATCGTCTCATTCCATATCTTAATTTTCTCTGCCATGTGTTTAAAGAGAGTTGCCTAATGGTGCTACAGAAAATGAGCATGTCTTACACATTATAGATATAGTTTTCACATTACAGTATATGAGAGCTGGCCTTCAAGCTTTTAATAATGGTTTTTTATAGGTAAATACTTTCATTTAGAAAGACTAAAAGAAACGAATGTTTTTAAGTTTTAAAAATAAAGATATGATAGGACTTTAAATGTATACAAATTAGAATGTGAAACGTACATTCATAGAATGTAATTCCATTTAGAAGTATATTTGATAAATATTTCTTTGATATTAATTCTTGGTATTAAATGTCAAATGTTCAGTTCCAAGTTAAAATATCAAGCAAGAGCCTTTTGGCTTTTTAAAAGAGTCATTTTAAAATAAGTTTTTATCCTGAATATTTATGTGGTATTTTTCAAATTTTGGAATGGCAGGTGATAAACACATTAATTAAGTATATGGACTTTGGAGACAAGGTTGTGTAGGATCTATCCCCAACTGCCTTTCTACCTTATTGTGTGACATAAGCTCTCTGGTCTTTGATTTGTTGTTTCTTTAATCATAAAATGATTGACAGTATGAGATCGCTCATAGGAAGTTATTTGGATGGAATTTTTTACACTTTACAAATTCAGGGGTTAATTATCTCAGTGGCATAGCACCTGACATTTTCCTCTAGTCATGATTTGACAGGACAGAGCTGTTTTGACACCAGGGTCATTTGGTCTGGATATGTATATATGGCTACTTTGAATCGGGCATATCTTTGTGCAGCCACTATTGAGAGGTCATTAAGCTCTTCTCTTTTAAAAAGTTCCCAAGTATTGTTGAAACAGGCATCTGCACTGTTTTGTCCCTGGACATTTTACTGGTGGGTACCGCCTCTGGAGGCAGGAGATGGGGAGAGGCTCGGGTGGGATCAGACTCCATACGACTCAAGAGGCTGGGGACGGAGTAAGAGTTCAGAATGAGATGAGGACCGAGTGTGTGGCCAGGGTCAGGGCTGGGTTAGAACAGAGGGAGTGAAAGGTCAGGGAAGCGGGAGGGTCTGGGAATGTGGACACATTTGTAACTTGGTTTGTGCTACACTGTAGCTGTGTCCAAATATTCTGGTTCCACTGGAGAACAACCAGAGGACTGAGATCCTGTAGAGTCTTGCCATGAATGAACATGCATTCCACACAGTTTCATTCTGCCACTCACTAGTTGTCTGACCTTAGCTGGGTGGCCTCTTCTGACCTTCTGTGACAAAGGGATGTTTCTACCCACTTCATTGTTTTATTGAGAGAATTCAATCAGAAAAATCTACTCAAAATGTCCAGCCTGGATTTCTCTTTGCTGCCCCAAATTAGAAGCCTCAATTTCTTTTGACCTGAAAGTCCTTTAAAGAAAGTGACTATATCCCTTAAGGGTATATCTCAAACAACTGATACCTAGGGTTTTTTTTTTTTTTTTTTTTCAGGAGAATTCAGAAGGAGCCACAAACATGTAGTTAACATATAAACCTTTGATTTAAAATGAAGGGATTTTTTTAGACTTAAACATTTTAGACATGATAAAGCTAGAGGACACAGACCGTTCTTCTTAAATAATCTTTCATGCCTATGCCATAATCGAATCCCTCCTGGACTGCCTCTTAAACATTTCTTTAGAATTGGGTCCTTGCTTGTTAGTTAACCCTCTTCTAACTTCCTGTCCACTTTTTATGAGACCTTTTCCTTCCTCTAATTTGACTCTGGCAGGAGCTTATCAATCCTTTAACTTTGAAGTTGGTTAGCATTCTAGTCCTTCTCTCACTTCTATTTGTCTTTGTGAGTCCTTCAGAACTCTTGGCATAACTACATGTCATGTGCTAGGTTGGAAAGAACTGTAAAGTTTTCCAGTTTCTCTGCACGTTTTCCGTTGACTAACTCCACGCCCTATATTGGTATGGACTATAATGGTTCACTAGGGATGTTCAGGTCACTTATCTCATTAAGTCTCCTGTTTCTGTCATTGTCACTTTACAGAGAACTAACCTGAGGTGTTGGTAGCCATGCAGCAAGAAAACCAGATTTCCAGTTAATTATCTGTCATCCTTTCTAGTACATTGTAATGTACTGTTAATTCAGACCCTATTTCTCCTACAAGAAGAGGTTGGGAAGGGAGAAGGCATTCTCATCCAATGCACACATTCATTTGCTCCTTCCTTGTCCAGCCTCCTCAAGATAATTTTCCTTCTTCTTGACTGTGCCAAAATGAGTTTTTCTTCAACTCTCTTATAATTTCCCAATAATTCCATCCTCTGTGTGAGCTCTGCATTGGTTGAGCTCTCTTTACTCTGCCAGTGTAAGCTGATGATGAAATAATAATTCTTACTTTCCTGAGTTTTTAATCCCAATGAAGTGATTGCCAACACTTTTGCTGTGGGGTTTAGGAAATTTAGGAAATTCTTGAAGTTATGGATTGTGAGAAATTTTAACTGGTTGGAAGTCTTTCAGTGAGCCTCTATTTTAGGTTGAAGTGTACAAGACCTATAACAGATTGGAGCTAAAGGAGAGGCAAAAAATGTAGAAAAACTCAAATATCCAGGAGCTATTTAAATAAATAAATACATGACCATATTATCACACACTGTAACATGTTGTTTCCTAACCCTGACTTGCTAGTTTTTTAATTCTGGCCTTTGAAAATTCAGTTTCTTTACATGATTTCTAATACCCAGGTATCTGTAATCAAGACTTTTGGTGTCTTTAAACTTTCCCTTTTCAATTTAATATTTTATTGCTCGGGTAGCTGTTAAAGTTTGGACCCTTTGGGAGGTTTGGGAGAGGAAGGGAGTCCTCTTCGTGGAGCGTATATGGAAATCCTATTGATCTGAGCCTCATGTGATTTTGCAGGTGTGCACGTGGCTGCCCATCTGGTAAACGCCCTCAACTTCTCAGTGAACTTCAGCGAGGATTTTGCTGAACTGAACGCAGCAAGATACCGAGATGAGGTGGGTGGTCTCCTTTCGCTTGTCGTGAGCCCACTAATGAAGGTCTGTGATTTTCATGGAAAATTTGTACCTTGCTGCTCCTTTTGAGTGCTTTTAAAATGCAGTTGTCAAGTTGAGTTTTGTTCCTTTTCAATAGAAAATACAGGTAATTACTATTTCACAGTGTCTCCTGCTGAAAATGGGAGTTCGAGAGTGTCTACTTTTATATTCTGCAGCGTTCAGATGGGGGCCCCTCAGGCCTGCCTCCTGCCTCCCAGCAGCGCTGTCTGGTTTCCATCCAGGGGAGACTGTCCACAGTGTCTTTACGGGCACAAGTTTGTTTTTGTGTTTTGGTTTTTTTTTTGTTTTTGTTTTTTTATGTTATTTATTTATTTTGTTTTCTGTTTTTTTAATAAGTCAGATGCTGTTCTTGGAGGTGGTGCGTGGGGAGGGCAGAAAAGCAGGTTGACTCTTTGAGGATCTTGAATCATCTGTTTATTTGAATTTAAAAACTCCACTGAGTTTTAGTGTTCCTCTGTTTTGTTTTGTTTTAATCCTTGATACAGGTGAACTTGAGCTGAGTTCTGTAGCATGCAACATCTGACTTAGGGTTGCTTTTCTCCAGGGGGCGGCACCCATGAGATGAAATTGTATGTGCGGGGTGCCGGGGTACAGCCTAATGAGCACATGTTAGCTCTCTTTCACTCAGGACTTTATCCTGTCCTCAGTCTGCCTTTCCTTCACGCCAAGACTACATCAAAAACTGCTGGGAATGGAGATGGATCTCCTCGCCCTGTTCCGCTAAGTCTGGCAGGGAGTTTGTAAGATTGTTCTCCATCTCCCCTACTCTGTCTTCTCTTCCATGTGTCACCGGAGTTACCGAGATTAACACTGCTACGATTATGTGCTTGATATCCTTCGTGGAATACAACAAAGAGAAAACTAGCAATGAACACAGAAACAAATCACGAAACCAAAATCACCAGCAGCCTTTCATTAAGTCCTTTGATAAGACTCTAGTATTCTTAAAAACACCAATATGATATAACTGGTCTGGGTTGGGGTCCGGCCTTGATATTTGTTAAAAAGTTCACCAGCTAGTTGGGGTGAGCGCCCAGCATTAAGAGCAACTGAGAAAACCAGCTCCTCCAGACGCTCTTCATACGGAATGATTCCAGAAGCCAGAACTGGAGACACCACCGTTTCTGTCTCCCACGGTTTCCCCCCATTCCTCTATCCCCCTCAACCCACAGGACGTGGACTTCTTTGTTTCCAATGTTTACCATGGACCTGCCTCTTTATCTTTCCTTCTTTGCTTCTCTCTCTTTTGTTTTTGCCATCTTGGTTCTTTAAGAACTGAAATGGTTCTCTCATTTTTTTTTTTTTAAAGATTTTATTTATTATTTGACAGACAGAGATCACAAGCAGGCAGACAGGCATGTGGAGAGAGGGAGAGGAGGAAGCAGGCTCCCCGCCGAGCAGAGAGCCCGATGCTGGCCTTTTCCTTCTTAGCCTTATTTAGCCTTTTCCTTATTCACAGATGATTAAGTTGTTTTTGAGATTCTTTTATGAACCACACTCCAATAAATTAATTTTTTATATGCTTCCACTAGGCAGATTCCTAGAAGTAGAATTTGGTTTCAAAGCTATGTACATTTTTAGTTTTGAAGGACATTGCCTTGTTGTCTTTCAAAAAGGCTTCATTAGTTGACACACTTCTACCAAGTTTATCAAAATGCTTATATCTGCCCCTCAATTGTTTTTGTTTTTCTTTAATTTTTGCCAGTTTAAATTTTTATTTCCCTTTTCTTTGTTTCCTTCCTTCCTTCTTTCTTTTTTTTCCCTCCCTCTTCTTTATTTTTTTTTTATTTTTATTCTTTTAAAGATTTTATGTATTTATTTGACAGACAGAGATCACAAGTAGGCAGAGAGGCAGGCAGAGAGAGGAAGGGAAGCAGGCTCCCTGCTGAGCAGAGAGCCTGATGTGGGGCTCGATCCCAGGACCCTGGGATCATGACCTGAGCCGAAGGCAGAGGCTTTAACTCACTGAGCCACCCAGGCGCCCCCTCCCTCTTCTTTATTTTAATAAATGTTTTTGAGCCCTTAGTAGGCATCAGACAGTGTGCTAGAGGAGGATGAAAACACACACACACACACACACATGCACACGTGCACGCACACACACACACAAACACACACACTGCATGCATAAACAGGTACAGCCTTTCTTGAGTTGTATTTGAGAAAGAAAGATTTGTGCCATGCACCCTGTTGTCCTTTGCTTTGTACTCTGTCTTCTCCAGACTTCTAATGACCCAGCCTCCAGCTCCTGGGTGGCACGTTCTTGATGGCCTAGCTGAATCTGCCTCATGCTGTCATCTTTGAAACTGTCTCTTACTTTCATGTTCCATCTCCACTCACGGGCAGTAGTAACTGTTCTGTCTTCTGAGTTCCCAAGGCTATTTGTTCTGGTATCCATATTTCTGGTACTACCACTTTGTTCAGCTCATTTTGTATTTTCACTAGTTGTTTATATACTAGGTTCCTGTAGGTTAACCTTGAGTTGCGTCCTAATGGCAGAGGTAGAAGTCACCTGGCCCCAGTGGGATGAGGAGCTCTTGCTAGGCAGGTGGCCCTTAGAAAGCCACCCTTTCTGAAGGTGGCTTCTGAAATTATTTCATATGAATGGCTTCCCACTTTGGATACAGGGTGGCCTGATTCCAAAGCAATGGAGGCCCAGGAAAGAATTTCCAAAGTTGTGCAATACTACGGACCATTAGGATGAAAAACAAATCCACAGATCTCCTGGGGATTGACCTCAGTTTTCCAGAGATAGAAAGGGAGTTGCCTAAGGTCCTTTTCACTATGAAAGATGTAGTTTAAAGGACAGATTACACTAGCAATATTACTTTTTACAATTCTGAGTAATCATCACTATTTTGCATGGTACTTGAAACATTGTAAGTATTCAGTTAGTATTCTTTGCACTGAATTTATAGTGACAACCCTCCCTGTATATTTTCTCACTTTTGATTTTCACTGTCTCAACATCTTGTAGGTGCAGAACATTATAGTCAAAGATACTGAGTTTCAAATGGTCAAAGGGTAGGCTTCAGGCCACTGTTAATAGCTTGTAATTACCCATTAAGATGAAAGTCTACATTTTCTGACTTTTATTCAGTGCTCTTTGTATCTCAGAAGGACAGTCTTCTCTGTGTTGGATTTTTTTTTTTTTAAGATTTTGTTTATTTGAGAGAGAGTTTGTGCATGAGTATGGGGAAGGCAGAGGGAGAGGGAGAAGCAGACTCCCCACTGAGTGAGGAACCCATTGTGGGACTGGACGTGGGGCTCAGTTCCAGGACCCTGAGATCATGACGTGAGCTGAAGGCAGACGCTTAACCAATTTAGCCACCCAAGCACCCCTGGGGTAGATATTTTTAATTTTTTTTTTTAAAGATTTTATTTATTTATTTGACAGAGAGAGATCACAAGTAGGCAGAGAGGCAAGCAGAGAGAGAGGAGGAAGCAGGCTCCCCGCTGAGCAGAGTGCCGGATGTGGGACTCGATCCCAGCACCCTGAGATCATGACCTGAGCCGAAGGCAGCGGCCCAACCCACTGAGCCACCCAGGCACCCCGATATTTTTAATTTTTCAGCTGAGAAACAATTAGGGAATTTCTGAAACTTGCTTGTAAGTGACAGAGGCAGGACTCCCCACCCCCCCAAATATCCTGGTTCCAGAACCTGTGTTGCATGAAAACATTATGAAGCCTGATTGAATTTCTCATTTCCACTGAGAGAATAGTGTCTTAAATGCCTAATGGATCACATACCCAGAAGGTTCCTTGTAGAATTTTACATTTTCAATATTTTGCTTTTCAGTCAATTTTTTTTCCCTTTTTCTCAGGATCCTAGAAAACTTCTCTTCACAACTGGTAAGTTGTTTTTCATTGCTCTTTCTGAAGATTCAGGCAAAACACAGCAATTCAGTGTATGTTAAATATAATGTGGAAAATTTGCAATCAGAACAACTCTTACCAAACTTAAGTTGCAATGAAAACAGAGGGGCAAGGCAAATAGTGGGGTTCGAATGAATGAAGAGTAAAAGGAAGTAAACACATTTGCCTTCCATATGTTCTTCCAGTAACAACAGTGCAATGCCATATGGTTATTGAGGACCTACTCTGTGCTTCTGGCTGTGGCAGGTGGTACTGGAGATAATACACATGGAGTAGGCTCCTACCCTCAAGGTGCTGGAAGGAAACACCAAGCATTCTGATTATCGATGGAATTCTTATAACTCAGTAATTTAGTAGGACATTTGGTGATCTTATAACCTACAGAAAAAGAGGAGGAATGAACAGTCATTAAAATTGGTTGTTTTTCTTGAAATGTTTCCTTTTTCAACTCTAATTTACTTTTCCTTCTCAAGCATATTGTCCATGAAATCTCAGTCTAGACTATTCATTTGTTAAAGCACATGTAAACATCTCAAAGTTTTGTCCTGATGTTAGTATAATTCTACTAAAATTCTTCTTTTTCTCAACTCTGCATTTATAAGGACAAAAGCCAAAAACTGCATTTGGGGGCTTTTTAGCACATTATTTCAGGGATAAGGATGATTAGGTTATTGATAGGGTCTGTCACATAGGCTTGGCTACCATAAACACCCCATTAAGGATCGGGATTGCATATAAGACTGAGGCATGATATGTCAAATGTATTGTTTTTCTTTTCAATCAGTTTTATGATAAAAATAGCAATAATTCTGGTGTTTTCCCCTTCCCTGTCACAACTGTATATTTAGATTTATAAAATATGGTTTTTTCCTGTTTATTTATGTACGATGTTTGCCACGTACAAGGTATTTCACCGTTTCTCTTTAGGAACACAATTTTAGTTTTGCTTACAACGTGAAAGCATGTTTTTAATTTAAGCTTTAAGAATTGGATGAGAAATAGGAAGGAGAAAAAACAGAAAAACAAAACCTTATGTGTGAATCAATATATGTTTTGGTTCATATGAATTCATTTTACAGAAAGAATCAATTTTTTAATATTTTTAATATTTTCTTTTTCATATTCTTTTTTAATATTTTCTTTTTAAATATTACCTTCTATAGCACCAAATCTGGGTGAAACATTGGGACATGTAAAATGTTTGAAAAAGTTTAGTTTTCAAACGTACAAAAAGATTTCTTATATGACCAAGACATTACATTAAGAAGCTTTGTATAATGAATACTTGTACAGAAACATGTGACCTCTCCATATAGCATAAAACCTCACCATCCTTATGTTGTTTCCCAGAAGTTCCCATGAATGGTGTTGGACTAACTAGAGCTGATACTTAAAAACACAAATTAAGAAAAAAAAAAAAAAACAACCCACAAATTTCCTGGCTTCATCCTAGAGAGTCTTTGTGGTGTGACCCAACAGTATGACTCATTAAGCTTCCCATGTCCCCTGGGAGTCCCCGCTTCACCCTTATTGGGCATCCCATCATACTCTTGTAATTCCCTTCTTGCAATACCTAACTTTTGTCTGCTCTCTTACTTGATTCTCTCTCTCTCTTTTTAATCCCACTTCTGCTCCTCCTTTGAGTCTCAGCAGACATGTCCCATCAGGCGCACATTCGTCCATGATTCCAGTAGGCAGAGCCGGTCTGTTTTGTTGGCCTTGGTTTGTTCCTGAAGATACATAGTAAAGTGCTATGTTGTAGAATAATTTCTTTCCTTACAGGTATAATCTTTTCCACTGGAAAGTAAGCTTCTCAGGTGTGAAGTACAGCTCCCTGTAGGGAATGCAGGATCCCAGGTACATATTTTTTGGTGGAGTTTCTTTCGATACAATTGGAATTCATCCCAAATCAGCATGTCAGCCTCATTTTAGTGTCTCAGTCTACATCATTTTATGAAAGACATTGTGTGCTAGCCAGAGGGAGCCATCCACTTCTCAGCTTGAAACCCAGCCTGGAACCCCTAACTATGAATCTAGACCTTTGAGGGCATCTGATTGACCCTACCGAGTAGTAGGTGAGAGAACAAAGCAGAATCAAAGGATGTCAAGGGATAAGAGACCATTTTCTACAAATAGACTTGATCTAGTTTTATATTACTAATACATCTATGACTAATACTATTTCATAGCTATCTTTGAACATCATTAGGCCTAGGAAAAACCACATTTCTGACAGAGGAATGCATGCATGTTTTTAGATGTTCTAGTGATAATGACTATTTTTTATTAGCTAACATGTTTCTTGGATTTTCGTTTGTTTAATGTTACATAGAGTCTTCTCTCTCTCTCTGTCCTTAAATATTTTTTAACATAATCTACAACTGAGAAATTAAGGTTGTTTCAGAGAAACTAAAGCCTGTGGCAGTTCAAGTGACATAAAATATGGTAATTAGGTCACTCAATAAGAAATGTTAAAAAAACAGTCCAATTAAGAATTTATAAAATAAAAAAAGGAATATATAAAGTAAAACAAATTTAAAAGATTGGATTGTTCAAATATGCATTTCAAAACATTTTCTACATTATTTCCAAATTTGGTAGAAGCTTGTATGATGAGAATAAAATGCACAGTATCCAATTTCAATTAGAAAAACCCTCATAAACAAATAGAATTGTGTTTCCAGTTACATTAGAAACAACAGGATAATGAATACAAGATGGTATATTTCTGACCACATCTGGGTATGGATGAAAATGATCTCTCAGTTTCATCTAGAAATGGCAGTACACTGCAGTCCTTCATTTTAAAGGCAACTAAATAACAAATGTAATATGCATAGATAAAAAGTAATAAGAATAAACATACAAACGTCTTTTCCTAAGGAAACAAGTATAGTTTTTGCTTCATAATTTGAATGATTCAAAGAGAGAGTGTTTTTCATTTTGGCAAGTGACTTTGCCCAGTAAGTTTTGACTAGCTTAGTCATTTCCAACCTGTTCTTCCTGACCCCTGAAATGTGTGTAGTAATAGAGGCTAATATGTTGGGTCTTAGCTGAGCTGTCCTTGAAAGCTAGGTTAGGGTCCCTTTTGATGTACCTGGAAAACACTCAAGCTTAGCTCTCTCTTAGCACTTAATGTCCTAGGTTGCATTTGTCTGCTTATCTTGTCTCCCACACTGGGCGGGGATTTCTTTTAGAGCAGGATTCATTTTTTTTTTTTCTCACTTAACAGTAGACTATAAATGTCCAGAAAATATTCACTGAAAATAAAAGCCAATTGTTTAACTCTCCTACTTGATACATAGATCTCCTTTACAGCATCCAGATAATCAGTTAGCTAGCCTCTGCTTGTTTAATTCCAGTGACAAAAAAATCATAGCTTCTTAAAGTACTCCTTTTTTTGGTGGTGGGGGGGACCATTGTAATTGTAATAATTTTTTTAAAGAACTTATTTATTTATTTAAGAGAGAGTGAGAGCAGGGGCAGGGGTAGAGAGAGAAGTAGACGCCCCACTGAGTGCAAAGCCTGTCATGGGGCTTAATCTGAGACCATGAACTGATTTGAAATCAAGAGTTGGATGATTAACTGACTAAACCACCCAGGCGCCCCTAATTTGTTCTCTTCATTTTTAATTAAAAAAAAAAAAAGATTTTTTAAAAAATTTATTTATTTGACAGACAAGTAGGCGGAGAGGCAGGCAGAGAGAGAGAGGAAGAAGCAGGCTCCCCGCTGAGCAGAGAGCCCAATGTGGGACTCGATCTCAGGACCCTGGGATCATGACCTGAGCTGAAAGCAGAGGCTATAACCCACTGAGCCACCTGGGCGCCCCCATTTTTAATTTTAAGTAACTTACCTTCATTAACCTGGTCTGTTACTTAGTAAATTACAAACTTTGGTCTTTTTATACGTCTGGGAGCTAGAAAGGAAACATGAATCCTTTAGATAAAAAAGATACCTTCATAAATCTGAAAGAATATTAAAAAGCATTGAGTTGATTCTCCTAAGTTTACAGATGAGATCCAGTGAGATTGGGGTTTGTCCTAAGGGACAGTAATAGGGCTATTTAATCCCAGAATGGGTATCTCATTGGCTAAGCTGTTTGCTTCATCTTCAAATGACTGATGCCAACTATTTTATTACCCACGCCCCAGATCTTTCCAATACATTTTCCATGTTCTGCTCTTGAAAGCATTTCTCTAGTTAAATATTTGAGGAAAGATCCGTTCAGATTTAAACTGGTTTCTTGGTACTAGTACTTGCCAGAGACTTTAATTTACTAGACTTTAATTTACTAATGTGTCCTGTGACTCTTCAAGGAATAGTTATTACACTTTTGAGTAATAGAAATTAATATCTCTAGAAACTAATGTTCAAATAATATACTTTAGAAATTATGCCTCTACACTAAACATACTGTTTTTTCAGGTGTCCTCATGAAATGATTTGTAGACATTCCATAACTAATCTTGGCATATTTAGAACCACATGGGAAACCTTGTGGGCAGACCCAGTAGACCTTAATGAAGCCCCAAGACAGTTATCGGAAAGGCCTCTCCAGCCACACATTTCACATCTTGGAGCCATCTGGGATTCTATCATTTATTTATTCATTTGGCCAAATAAGGGTTTTTTTGTTTTATTTTGTTTTAATTACTTAAAGCCAGAGAGAAAAACCTCTTTTTTGCTTCTTCAAATGTATTGAGTTATAATTGAGGTACATGAAATTATTCATATGTAAATTATGTTATTCAATTGATTTTGACATATGTATACACTTAATGAAATCAAGACCAAAATCAAGATGACAAATATATCTATTATTCCAAAAAGTTTTTTGTGCCTTTATAACGCATTCTGCCCTTTACTCCTCTTAGTAACTAATCTGCTTCCTATCACTGGAGAATAGTTTAGATTTTCTAGAATACTATATAAAAGGTATCACAGAGTTTATACTCCTGGGATTTTTTTGAGGGGGAGAGTGTCTGGCTTTTTTCACTCAGTGGAATAATTTTGTGGTTCATGTATGTCGTGTAAAGTTCATTTTTTTTAGCTGCTGATTCATTTTCCAGGTACAGATATTACTGCAATTGTCTATCCATTCATTTGCTGATGGAAATTCGAGTTGTCTACAGGCCTTAACTGTTAAAAGTGAAGTGGCTATGAATATTTTTGAACAAATTTTTATGTAGATATATGTTTGTATTTGGGGGAAATACTTGGGAATAAAATGGCTGGGACATTTTATAGGCATGTTGTTCTTTGTAAACAGCATTTCTCTGTGTTATTAGTCTTTTAGTGTGAACTAGTACAGTCATCTTCTTTTTTTAATCCTAGGAAGTTAGTACTCACCTGGGCAATGAGAAAGAGGAGAAAGGAGTGCCCTGGGAAAGAAGTGTAGGGAGGAGATGATTTGGTTTAAGCACATCAGGAAATAGAAGTCCTATTAGGCTTCCAAATCTGTACATTGGAAAGACTGAGGAAGAAAGAGTATCCAACTATTAAGTATACAAAAACTAATTCCTTAATTTCTCCTGTGGCTCTTCACAAGTAGAAACTTGTTTCCACTGTACTGAGATTCCCTTTTTTTTTTTTTTTTTTTTTAATTTTCAGCATAACAGTATTCATTATTTTTGCACCACACCCAGTGCTCCATGCAATCCGTGCTCTCTATAATACCCACCACCTGGCTCCCCCAACCTCCCACCCCCCGCCTCTTCAAAACCCTCGGATTGTTTTTCAGAGTCCATAGTCTCTCATGGTTCACCTCCCCTTCCAATTTCCCCCAGCTCCCTTCTTCTCTCTGTCTCCCCATGTCCTCCATGCTATTTGTTATGCTCCACAAATAAGTGAAACCGTATGATAATTAACTCTCTCTGCTTGATTATTTCACTCAGCATAATCTCTTCCAGTCCCGTCCATGTTGCTACAAAAGTTGGGTATTCGTCCTTTCTGATGGAAGCATAATACTCCATAGTGTATATGGACCACATCTTCCTTATCCATTCGTCCGTTGAAGGGCATCTTGGTTCTTTCCACAGTTTGGCGACCGTGGCCATTGCTGCTATAAACATTAGGGTACAGATGGCTCTTCTTTTCACTACATCTGTATCTTTGGGGTAAATACCCAGGAGTGCAATGGCAGGGTCATAGGGAAGCTCTATTTTTAGTTTCTTGAGGAATCTCCACACTGTTCTCCAAAGAGGCTGCATCAACTTGCATTCCCACCAACAGTGTAAGGGAGTTCCCCTTTCTCCACATCCCCTCCAACACATGTTGTTTCCTGTCTTGCTAATTTTGGCCATTCTAACTGGTGTACTGAGATTTCTAATGTTATTTTGCAGTGTTTCTAAACTGTTGGGATTCTAATGAAGCATACCTATGGTGCTCTTCTGTTGTTCCCAGCTTGTCTGCTTCTGCTAGTGCTTGTAGTTCATGATGGCCCTTCTGTTTCCTAGGTGGTTCTTTGGCAAGGAGAGAAGTTGGGGGATGCCTGTGCTTTTGGATACACAGTTGTTTCAGTAGCTTTCCATATAGATTTAAGATGGACTCTTTTGGCTCCGGGTTATTTGGGACTTACTGTTGCTTGTATGATTGTAGTAGTAAATAATGTAACTTATCGACAGGATATTTTATTTGGTAGGAATAAGATAATAAGAAATGAGACTATTGTGATTTTAGTTCTTTTTGATAAAGCATATCAACTATTCATTTAGGCTATGCTATATGGGCTAACATTGGATTTTTAGCCACCTGTCACATCACCATTAAGTTTGAAAACCAACACGTTTGCACAGTTTTTTCTTTGTTAAAAAATGGTATTATGTAATATCAGAAGCACTGATTACATCATGTTTTCCATACTAAGGAAACATCAGCACTCTAATTTTTTTTTTCCTTGAGATCTACTGTTGTTTTGTTCTATATTCAACATTGTGGATTTTAGAAGCTTTAGGTTTTATGTTTATTATTTCTTGAAAATTATTCATTCTAGATAGTAAAGCACAAAAGAAATTATTTGAATTGAAACTGAAGCAGATACTAGTTCCATAAAAGGGGAGGGAGGTGCTGAGAGAGTAAGGGAGTTTTAGTATTGTGGTGCAGGAAAAAAAACAACACAGTAAATGGTGTTCCATGTCAACCCAGCCCTGTTGTGTATTTTTCCCTCCTTTAAAACAATTTTATTAATATATAACTAGGATCTAATAAATTATATCTATTTAATGCATACTCTCATAAGTTTTGACTCTTGCATATATCCATGAAACCATCATCACTATCAATATAATGGACATATCTTAACACTCCGTCTTTCACATTTCTTCATGTCTTTGGAAGTTTTTCTCTGCTGTCCCTCTTTGCTTCTCCATTAAATATATATTTAATTTCTGTCTGTTGTTTTCTTTTTCTTTTCTTTTCTTTTCTTTTTTCAGTGTTCCAAAACTGTCTGTTGTCTTCATCACTGACATTTGATATAGTATGTACATTTGGTAGAACGTGTCACAAGTATGTACACATTCACCATTCTGAGTGGGATACTTGAAAATACTAAGGTGGACTCTTCTGTTAAAGGTAGAAAGGCTGCTTTGTCTTAAGTACCTTGAAACTGTGCTAATTTTAAAAAGGCTTTTTTGGAGAGGGAACATACAAAGAGATAGGTGATCTGGAATTGGGCTTCCCACAGAGCAGCATGGTAATTTGGATTATAAAGTAATAATTTTTCTACATTTTTCTCAGTATGGTTTAAGTTGAAATGTCCTTTTGTCCATTGTTTATAGTTCCTGGGCTGACAGGGGTCGGCATGGTGTTGGTGCTCTTCCTAATGATTACAGCTTCTACATACGCAATACGGTGAGTCTCAGAGTCATTATTTCAATGTTTACTGGCCAGAGTGTTTAGATTTTCCTCAGATTATCTTCACTTTCATATGTAGAAAAAGCCTCAATTAACTGGAATGCTTAGCCAATACAATCAACATTCTGGCCAGTGGACTATTTTGGATAACTTAGGAGTGAAGTAGAAAACATTTCTATGTATCATTTCCTGTTTTTGAAAATTCTCATTGTTTGAGTCAAATATTCTGTGTACGTAAGGAAACATATGGAGACTTTTGGATGACTAAGGAAATTTGAGTTCCTCCATCTGAAGGATAGTGTATCTCTATAAGACATGAGATTGAATTCAACATGTATCAGAGGAATATATCACAATTATTTTGTAACTCATTTCCTGGTATGAGTTTGTTTTACAGCAATTTAATGTAGTATTCTAAATGAAGCTTGGGAACCATGGTTAGTTGACATCTGTTAAAATAATCAGAAATATCTGCATGCATATTTATTCATCTAGTTACATATTTATTCATCTAGGCTTTGAGCAACTGCAGGCATACATTTTCATGAGCACTTTCACATGTTCCTTCTGATAGATATATTCTGTATTTCTTACAATTTTGCAGCATCTTATGTTTCTGGTCAAACTTTTTGTTTAAGAAAGCATAATATTCAAGAATCCCCAATCATTCTCGTTGTTGAGATGTGAAATTTAATGGAAACACACACACTTGCACACATATACACACTTTAAAAATAATGGCTCAATAGAGTATTTCTTAAAAAGATTTTCTATATTTATATTTATTTATTTATTTATTTATTTATATAATTTAGAGAGATAAAGAAAGAGCACACATGTGATCAAGCTGGTTGGGGGGTACAAAGAGAGGAAGAGAGAATCTCAAGGAAACTCTGTACTAAGTGCAGAGTTGGACACAGGGCTCGATCTCATGACTGAGACCATGACCTAAGCTGAAATCAAAAGTCTGATGCTTAAGTGACTGAGCCACTCAGGTGCCCCAACCCAACAGAGTATTAAAATGAGTCTATCCTTGCACTTCTGAACCCATCTGTATTCATATCTACATGCAATAAAACATTACAAGTAAACTCACCACTCAGAGATTAGCACTATGAACTTTCATAGGAATTAAAAATCACCTTACAAGAAGACGAATCAAATCTCTAACATCAGTGTATGAGAGTGCCAGTTTTGTGGGGAGAAGTTTTCTTTTAGTTAGGTAAAGCATTCATTTAAAAAATTTCATTTAGGTATTCTTGAAGGAAAATTAGGGCATCTGACATTTATTTGCAAGAGTGAAGATATTTGAGTGTTCTACATCTAGAAAAAAAAATCCATAATTGAGAGATAGTTTTGTAGAATGGAATATAAAGATCAACTTCTATTTTCAACTAAGCCATGACATTTGTGGTTGTAATAATTCAATGAATGTTTATTAATCTTTAGTTTTTCATTGCTTTCTTTTTAAAAAAGATTTATATATTTATTTATTTTAGAGAGGGAGAGAGTGTACCCATGTGTGAATGGAGGGAGGGACAGAAGAAAAGGGAGAGAATCCCAAACAGACTCCACCTGATGGCAGAGCCCAACTTGGGGCTTATTTGCAGAACTGTGAGATAATGATCTGAGCTGAAATCAAGAGTTAGCCGCTTAACAGACTGTGCCGCCAGGTGCCCATTTTTCGTTTCTTTAAAAGATATAAAATCATCTCTACTTTTTACAAACTTTTTGGGGGAATCATGGAATTGTTTTTTAAACATTTATTTATATTAGAGTGATAGAGATGGGGGGGAAGGGAAGGGCTGAGGGAGAGGGAAAGAAAAATCCTCAAGCAGATTGCCCACTGGTGCAGAACCTGATGTGGGGCTTGATCTCACAACCCTGAGATTGTGAACCGAGCCAAAATCAAGAGTCAGATGCTTTTTTTTTTTTTTTTTTTTTTTTTAAATTTTTATTTTTTATAAACATATATTTTTATCCCCAGGTGCTTTTAATGGCTGAGCCACCCATGCGTCCCTGGGGGGAATCATGGAATCCCCAGGGATTCCCTGGATCATGAGATAATCTTCTTCTACCTTTTGTCTTTACCAGTGAGGAAATAAAACGTTAGAGAAATGGAGTGAACAAATGGCCCCTCTGTTTGAGTAGTTGAATATAGTCTAGTAATTCACCAGTGGTCCATTAGTGCTCAATCTTTTAAAATAAGTTAATATATTTTTTAATAACAGGTGATAGGAATACAAACATATTTTAATCTCAATAGATTTTTTTTAAAGTGGTCATTAAATCTGAACTCTAGTTCTGAATTAGAATAAGTAGAATAAACTAGAAATTAATTTCCTTTATAGAATTAAAAAAATATAAAAGCCAGAACTGAGATCATACTTACCAAAAAAACATAAGATACATTCCTAAGAAAATGATGGAAAAACCCAAGTGGTATTTTTAATTCTATCATTTATATATGATAAGAAATGAAACAATTTTAATTATTAGAAATGGAATCATTAGAAAGAATGCAACAGTAGGTCTTCATTATTTCCCATTATTCCCAATGGAATAACATACATATATAAAATTGTCTAGCCAGAAAATCCAAAAGAACTATGGGAAAAAGAATAGTGTTATACCAAATTAATTAAAAGATTTGGAACAGGTAAATAAACACAAAAACAAATACTAAAAATTGCTTTTATGTAACAGCTATTATCAGTTTGAAAATTGAATAAAATAAAAAGGTACCACTCACAATTGCAACAAAAACAAAGAATATCTGGAAATAAATTTAATAAGCAATTATTGAGGGGCATCTGGGTGGCTTAGTCAGTTAAACATTTGCCTTCAGCTTGGGTCATGATCTCAGGGTCATGCTTCTCAGGGAACCTGCTTCTCCCTCTCTCCTGCCCCTGCTAATGCTCTCTCTCATTCCCTCTCTCAAATAAATAAGTAAATAAAATCTAAAAAAAAAAAAAAAAAAAACTATTGAAAGCTATATAGAAAAACACAGACCTTCACTGAGAGACATAAGTAGAGATTTGAATAAAGACTGTCTTTATACTCCATAAAGATGGAGTTCTTCCTCAATCATTTTATAGGTTCTTGCAATTCCAATCAAAATCCAAGATAGATTTTTTGTTTGTTTTTGAACTTAGCAAAACAGTTCCAAAGTTCATCTGAGGGAACATCCAAGTACATGTTCCAGAGAAGAGTGAAAGGGGGAGTGTGGCTGACTAAACATTAGCACGATTAGGCTTCTTCAGTAACTTAAAACAGAATAGGACTTAATTGCAAAAATGACCAAGGAATTGAATCTAATGACAGAGTTCATAGAAAGCCCTGGAAGGGACTTTGCTATATATATGAAGCTGTTGAATAAAAAAAGATGCCATAACAAAGTTATGAGGAAAGTAAATTTGTATGAATGAAATTCTAGTAAGTTAGAGGGAACTGTAAAAAAAAATTATGCCATTAAAAATTTAGAAGAAACTTTGCCCGATAATAAATTATTGTAATTATATGGAGCTAGTATATACTTAAAATTTAACTAGTTTACACACAACAATTAAGAAAATGTAGAAATGGATAATTATCATGAAGAGATAAATCACAGAAGAATTAAAAGCAAGTAACACACAAAGGAAATAATACCCAATTCCACTTAATACAAAATAGTGGAAACATATGAAGTGGAGTCTGGGTTTGAGAAACAGGCTCTCCTACTCTATAGTGTGGTTTATAATTGATACATTTCAGAGAGCAATGGGCAATGTGTATCAAAAACAAACTGTGTGTGCTTTGACGCAGTATTTCCACTTCTAGGAATTTAGGTTCAAAAAGAATCAGATATGTGCAAAAAAGACACAAGTTACAAGGATGATAATGATCTTGTTAGCAAGATAGCAAAAGCTGTGGATAAAGTAAATGCCAGTCAATTGGATACTGCTTAAATCAGGGTTTCTAAGAGGGTCTAGGGGTTGTAACAGAATCTTCTGAGAAGCTTTTACCAATTTCTGCCCTCTACCTCCAAGATTCTGATATGAATATCCACCCAGACATATAAAATGAAGTAACTGTTAAGTCTTTCTACTTTTCTTAAAAATTTCATAGATGGTGCTTATCATACCCTTTCCTTTTCAGGCTCTTGGTTCTCCCCCAGGCCACTAACACCAAAGTGTTATTTTTAGCATGTATGCTGTTCAGGAAAAGAATAGAAAACTTTAATGAACATTTATTTAATTTCTCCCAATTTACCTTTCCTTTGGACTACTTCCACAGTGTGTATTGGAATAAGAGCATTATTTGTTGTAGATATCATTTGGAAATTGAGCATAGTGATCAAAAGGACAGTAAAGGTGCATATTAGCATTCTATTACCTACTCCTCAATCTTACATCATCATAACTTGAAATATTTTATTTTAATTCCTTCCATGTATCTTTATTTGAAATACAAAGAACCTTCAAAATTATAAAGTGTTATTTATAATTTTTTCAGTTCTCTCTGCATGATGTGTTAATACTTCGATACTAGTAGATGAATCTGAGGTAACTCTTATTTTAACTTTCTTCAAATGTGACATGTATCTGAAATGATGGAATGTAAAGTAGCATTGAAATGAAGTTATTTGCTTTTTCAGAGTTTCCAACTATGACATCTTCTGGTATACTCATAATCTCTTCTTTGTCTTCTACATGCTGCTGATGTTACATGTTTCAGGGTAAGTTTAAAAAATATTTTTAAATATTTTTAAAAACATGTATACCTAAAATGGGGTAATGAAAGACTATAGGAATTTTCATAGAAAGTGGTAAAATTATTTGGTTACTCGAATTCTTAGTCTCAAGAATGAAGATGGTTCTACTTTTAGCATAGCATATTTTATTTTTTTATTTTTTTAAAGATTTTATTTATTTATTTGACAGAGAGAGATCACAAGTAGGCAGAGAGGCAGACACAGAGAGAGGAGGAAGCAGGCTCCCTGCCGAGCAGAGAGCCCGATGCGGGGCTCAATCCCAGGATTCTGAGATCACGACCCGAGCTGAAGGCAGTGGCTTAACCCACTGAGGCACCCAGGCGCCCCAGCATAGCATATTTAATGAAAGTAGTGTAAAAGTGTATTAAAGCTGAAAGAATTGGGGCACCTGGGTGGCTCAGTCAGTTAGGCATCTGCTTTCAGCTTGGGTCATGATTCCAGTGTCCTGGGCTTGGACTCACATCTGGCCCTCTGTTCAGTGGGGAGCCTGCTTTTCCCTCTTCAGTTCCCCCTGCTTGTGCTCTCTCTCCCTGTCAAATAAATAATTAAAATCTTTAAAAAAAATACTACTGAAAGAGTTTCTTGTCCCACAGTATTGTAGGTTTCTTTTTATGAGATGTATTTATTAGAGAGAGAGAAAGAGAGAGAGTGAGCAGGTGGAGGGGCAGAGAGAGAGAGGGAGAAAGACTGAAGGTGAAGCCCAGTGTGGGATTTGATCCCAGGATCTTGAGACCATGACCTGAGCTGAAATTTAGAGTCAGATGAGCCACGCAGGTGCCCCACAGTATTGCAATTTTTAAATTGCAGTCCTCTATAGTTATATCCGTTTTTTTTTCCTTTTTAGAGAGAGTAGTAGAGGGAAATGGGGGAAGTAGCAGAGGGAGAGAGAGAATCTTGAGCAGACTCCATGCCCATCACGGAGCCTGACACTGAGCATGATCTCACAATTCTGAGATCATGACCTGAGCCACAATGAAGAGCTGGACAGTAAACTGACAGAGCCGCCCAGGGGCTGCTCTATGGTTATGCTCTGATAATCTCTAAGAGAAAGTTAGTAAGAAGAGAAGATTTCAAGAAAGTATTTTAGTTTTTGTATTTTTAGGAATTCCTTATGTCTTGCTGCTGCAGAATTTATAGCAATGGAGTTACCAGGTTTTAGTTTAAAAAAGCCTAACAATCCAGAGCAACATTTTTCTAGATGTGTCTCCTGAGGGAAGGGAAATAAAAGCAAAGTAAACTATTGGGACTACATAAAAATCAAAAACTTCTGCACAGTGAAGAAAACAATTAACAAAACTAAAAGGCAACCTACTGAATGGAAGAAGATACTTGCAAATGATTTACCTGATAAAGATTTAGTATCCAAAATATATAAAGAACTGATATAAGTCAATACCCCAAAACCAAATAATCCAATTAAAAAATGGGCAGAAGACATGAACAGGTGCCTGAGTCACTCAGTTGGTTAAGCGTCGACTCTTGATTTTGGCTTAGGTCATGATCTCAAGGTTGTGAGATCAAGCCCCACATCAGGCTCCACATTCAGTGGGGAGTCTGCTTGAGATTCTGTCTCTCCCTTGCCCTCTTCTCCTCCTCCCGCTCATGGGCACGCACTCTCTCTAGAAAATAAATAAATCTTTAAAATATCAGCAGTAGACATCAACAGATATTTCTCTAAAGAAGACATCCAAATGGCCAGCAGACATAGGAAAAGATGCACAACATCTCCCATCATCAGGGAAATACAAATCAAAACTACAATGAGATATCACTCCGCACCTCAGGCTAAAACAAAAAACACAAGCAACAATAAGTGTTGGCAGGGATGTGGAGATATCGAAACCTCTGCCCAGCCTTGCACTGTTGGTGGGCCTGAATACTGGTGCAGCCACTGTGGAAAACAACACGGAGTTTCCTCAAAAAGTTAAAAATAGAACTATCCTATGATCTACCAGTCACACCACTGGGTATTTACCCAAAGAATACAAAAACACTTAATCAAAGATACATGCAGCCTTGTGTTAATAGCAGCATTATTTACAATAGCCCAACTATGGAAGCAGCTCATGTGTCCACCCATTGATGACTGGATAAAGAAGATGTAGTCTATATATACACTGAAATATTATTCACCCATAAAAAAGAATGGAATCTTGCCATTTGCAACTATGGATGGACTTAGAAAGTATAATGCAAAGTGAACTAAGTCTGTCAGAGAAAGACAAATACCATATAATCTCACTCCTCTGTGGAATTTAAGAAACAAAACAAAAAAGCAAGAGAAAAAAAGAAAGAAAGGCACAAACCAAAAAGCAGACTCTTAACTATAGAAAACAAACGGATGGTTACCACAGGGGAAGTGGGTGGGGCGATGGGTGAAATAAGTGATTAATTAGGGGTTAAAGAGTACACTTATCAGGATGAACACTATTTTTTTTTTTTAATTTCAAGTTTTTATTTGAATTCCAGTTAGCATATATGGTAAAATTTGATTCGGGTATAGAATTTAGTACTTCATCACTTACATATAACCCAGTGCTCTTCAGAAGTGTCCTCAATACCCACCACCCATCTAGCCCATTCCCTGCCCTCTCCTTCTATCAGCCCTTAGTTTGTTCTCTATAGTTAAGAGTCTCTTTTGGTTTGCTTCCCCTACCCATCTTTTTTACCTTCCCCTGTGTTCATGTTCTGTTTCGTGTTATATATGTATATACACACACACACACATACACACCCCACACACATCTTCTTTATCCAGTCGTCCATTGATGGACCGTTGGGCTCTTTCCATAGTTGGGCTATTGTTGATAATGCTGCTATAAACATTGGGGTTCACGAAACATTGATTAAAGATTAGAATTATTGAATCACTAAAACAAATGTAACACTGTATGTTAACTATACTGGAATTAAAATACAAAACTTAATAAAAACAAATAAATAAAAATAAAAACAAAACAAAAAGGCCTGGCTGCAATAATACTTGCAGAGAAAGCCAAAGGTTTACAATGATCAAAGACAAGGATGTGTCAAAAACATCAGATCACAATGGAAAAAAAGAGCATATCCTAAGATTTTACAAAGAATATACTCCAAATATTCTTCTTCTTCTTTTTTAAACAGAGAAGTTCCTTTTTTAAAAAATATATTTTATTTATTTATTTGACAGAGAGCTAGAGAGAAAGCATAAGTAGGCAGAGTGACAAGCAGAGAGAAAGGGAGAAGCAGACTCTCTGCTGAGCAGGGAGCCTGAATTGGGGCTTGAGCCTAGGATCCTGGGATCATGACCTGAGCTGAAGGCAGCCACTTAACTGACTGAGTTACCCAGGCGCCCCCTACCCCAAGTGTTCTGAAAAGTGTGTCAACCGAAGAAGTTTACTCAATGGTATAGTGTTTAAAATAATCCATTAGCTTAGAGGAAGGAAATAATATATGTACATAATACGTAATATGTATGTATGTATCTCTGTGATCACCAGAGTGGACTGTGGTTTCGTCTTGAGGCTCACACTAATATGACACAATAGACCATCGTCTAACTTCAGGTTCGCTTGATTGAGTAGAGTAATAGAGGATAGGAAACCTAGAAAGTCAATAGGACAATGTCAGGTCCTTCTGTGGAGATCCCTCTGGTGGTTAGGAATCATTTCCCACCTCTTCTCCCTCGCCCCCCAACTTAGTTTCAGGATGAATAAGCCACATAGGTAGGCATGGACTACCCTGCCTTGCATAAGGCTCAAGCTCCACAGAAACCAGTATCTTGGTAGCAGCCCCAATCTCCTCAAGGGATGCCCTCCATTGTGAGAACACACCTCACACAGTAAACTGAGGTCTGTGAGTCCTGAATGATTTTATAGTTCACTCATAGACCTCCTGGTCCAGATGCATTCCACCAATAATAAACAATGTTGCCTGGAAACACAGCTGGCATTCCCAGTTTATCATAGCCCAAAATGTTTCCAAGGAGACAGTGTTTGGAGAAAGGTTCAGATCTGCTGTTAATCCTTTCCTCAGAATGTTTTCTAACGTACTTTGTACAGTAGGTCACATAAATTATGTATTTATTTCAGGGTGCATGTTTAAAATGCTTTTTTTTTTCCCCTCTGATTTTGGAGACCACTGTTTTAGACAGCAATATTATATGGCTCTCTCTTACATGTCCTCATGGCTCTTATATGTCCTTATATGGCTCAATTTATTATGTACTTCATTCCAGAACATACAGTTGTAGAGCATCAGAAACATGGCCTCACATTATTATCCCGGCTTCTGGTTAGTCATTCCTGCCACACAAAGAAGAGGGCCATGGTCTGAGGAAGCTCTGGGTTCTATTCTTTTCCTTTTGCGGGAATAATATGTTCTATGGAATATTAGGACACCAAGAAAGCTCTCAGTACAAATTTGGTTTACACTCTGTTATTTAAATGGCTTGTTTGGCTGTGAGGGCTATTATCATAAAATGAACTATGAGTAAGCAGATGCTACTAATGTTAACTGTAATTTAAAATAATTACATAATGCTTACTATATGTCAAGGATAAATTCAGAATAATTTAGATGCTTTATGTTTTCAGGGATCACAGTTTTAAAAGGATAAAATAATATTGTTAACCCCCCTTTACACGTCAGAAAACTGAAGTTTAGGGAGAGTAAGTAACTTGTTAAAGTTTACTTAACTGATGGATCCTGGATTCAGATTTGGCCATTCTGACTCAAGAACTCGTTATTATTATTTTTTTTTATTATTAGGTTTTGTGTTTTTGGAGAGCTCTGTACTGAGAACTGGGTGTTAAGAATTTTTTTAAAGGTTAATATCTTGTTTTATCTGGGATTGTGGTCTCCCTCATCTATCTGTAACAGATGAGAGAAAAATGCAATCATTTGTTAGTATAATTAATTATTCATTCTTTTGCCTTTATGTTGTACTAAGTTAAATCTGAAAATATCTGTTTCTTTGTAATTCAAAATAGAGTCAATTTTTAAAAAAAGGTTCAGGAGTTCAAACAGATTTCTTAAGTTTAAAGAGGCTTGTATTGAGAGTTCTTTCTTCATTTTTTGGATAAAAGAAGGCATATTTAAATTATGACTTTACTTTTGTAAAGCGAGGGTCATAAACAGAAAGTGACTTTAATTTATGCAATGAAATAACAAAAGGCATCTGCAGAGTGAATTATATGTAATCAATTTCTTAAACTAACTTGTTATAAACTATTAGTAAGAAAACCTCTTCTAATACTGAAATCAGTGTCATGTAACAACTATACAATTCTATAAGAATTCTGTAGTATACATTTTTATGAAATTAAGTTTTTATTGAAGTATACTTGATAAAATTATGCATATTATATATTGCAAAGTAATATATTTTAAGTATACACTGTGATTAAATACATATATGTTGTGAAATGGTTATTCCAACCAAATGAATTAACATATCCGACACTTTACAGTTACCTCTCCTGCCCATGAGGATGCTTCAGATCTACTCTCTTAGGAAATCTTAAGTATATAGTATGGTATTATTAACTATAGCTATCATTAGAATTTTTCCATCTTATAACTTTAGATGCTCAGAACTTTTCCATCTTATAACTAAAGTTTTATAAACCTGTGAAGTTAAATTTTGAATAAAGCCACATAGATTATACTCCTGGTATGGGAAAGTTTACTGGTGGTAAAAACTTACAGCTTTTTCAAAATCGAATATTTCTCAAAAAATTTTTTTATCGCTAACGGATCTAAGTAAATCTATTGAAATTATTATCATTTGTCCCAATGTTGAGAACATAGATTATCTTTGCTTTATGAAATACCTTGATAATTTCATTCTCTAGCTTTTGGTCATATAAGGAAATAAAGTGCTGTTACTCAAAATAAGTTTCTTGGATTTATATTGAGATTTCTATTAAAGGGTGTGCTTTATGTAGGGACAGGAAATCAGTATTTTCTGGGCATTTACTCTTTCCATCAGTGTGCTAAGTACAGTAATGAGGTATAGTGGAACAATATAATATATGATCTTTAGTCTCCCAGCATTGGCAATTAGTTTAGAATTAAAACACGAGTTGAAAGAGCTAGAGAGAATTTTAGGCTGCATATTTTCCATGTATAAACATTTTCTTTTCAAGAATTCTGGTAGTTCAGAATTAAAGAGGCAATGTAGACTGGGAATTTAAGAAAATTTTAGGCTTCAAGGATGAAATGATTAGAGATTGTTGGCTAGCTTCTCTGCCTAAGCAGACTTTTGCAATAGAGGAGTAGTGATTTTTGAAGGTCAGTTTTGTTTTCATAGAATCTCAAATTTTGAAGGAAGCTTAAAGGATATCTTGAGTAAGATGCCTTGAGTCTCTCATACAAACTAAGTAAATATCTAATTCTGAAAAGCCAATTCTGTCTTTAGGAAACTCTAATTTTCCCAAAGTTCTTTCCCTTTAGAGAAAGAATTTATTTTACTTTAATTTAAATCCGGGCCTTCAGTGGCTGTGACTAAATCTCCTTCAAATTCTGCTCATCTGTTCCATGCTTGATGATCATCTCAAATCTCCTCATTATTCCAAACTTTAAAAAAATATATATGTTAACAGTGAATATTCATTGAGTGCTTACCTTGTACCTTACCAATGTTTGATCTCATTCAATCCTCCCAACAACCCTGATAAAATCTGCTGCTGTTGCTGTTGTGGTTGCTGTGATGATGATGATGGTTATCATTATTCTCATTGTCCAGGTGACAGAGCAGGGGTAGTGGCAGGCGAAGTAACTTGTTAAAAGTCATGAGTAGTTAGTAAAAGAGTTTGGGTTTGAACCCAGGGATCAGATTCTTGGGCCCACACTCCTCACCACTAACTTAGGCTGGCTGCTGTTTGGTATGCTTCCCTTGGATCCCTTTAAAAAGTGGAAACCACACTACATGCAGTGCTCTAGGTGTATTTGATATGACATTGGTAACATGGAAAGTTTATCTTTTTTGCTCCAAATATTGCAGCCATTATTTAGGGCCTGGTAGTCTTGTTCTATAATTACCCGTCCCTTATCTTAACCTAGTTTTCATACTTGTTACCTGTATCTTAGATTTTTAAAATTATTTATAAGCAAATCTATTGCATGAAACCCTAAAAAAACATTTCACATACGCTCAACTCAGATGTTTCTTTTCATTGGTCAAATGTATCTTTAAAATGTGCTAATTTTCCTTTCTAAGAGGTCAAAAAAGCATGGCAATTAAGAGGTTCATCATTAATAGCTGTATGACCTTGTCAGATAATTTGACCTATTTTTTTTTTCCTAACTACTAGATGGAATTATTAAAGTCACTTACATCATCAGGTTGTCTCAGTGAACACTCACTAAATAAGTGAATATAACAATGTAAGCATCATAGAGGCATATTCAAGGATTAGCAGGAAAAAAAATTATACTTTTGCAAATACCTAATAGCTATATTAGGAAGAAACCCTACATTTAACTGTTGGAAGAATTTTTGTTTTTGTTTTTATAAAGACATAGCACTTTTGAAGAGCCCAGGTTTTCCTATCTACAAAGTAATTTAATGAAAAGATAATGAAAACTGCTTAGCAGATCAAAAGAATATTCCTTGAGAGGGCAACACTTTTTATAACATTGTTAGGTCTCAAAAATTCAATTGATTTTAACAATAAAGGTTTACTCTGGAACTTGCAAGACAAGCTTCCTCCTGAGAGGATTTTTTTTTTTCTTTTTAATTTTTAATACACCTTTCTAGGAGGTTGCTATTTGCATGCTGTATTAAAGATATTTCAATTCAGAAGACATTTGGGGAAAAAAAAAAGCCAAAACTGTTTCCTCTTTTCAGACACGAATGTAACTGGACATTTCTTTATTTTCATTTGAGAAACTCATCAGGAGGATATATATACTGCCATTCTCACTTACTGATAAAAGGGATATTGGAGGGAAAAGCAATTATGAATGTCACAGAGCCTCAGCTGAGAGACTAACCCTACTCCTTTGATAGGCTTGTGGAGGGAACACATTGCAAATGAGATTTGGCACCTTGGCCTCTCAGAGTCAACACCCACTGGCTCTAGCTCGGGGTGTTAGATGCACGGTGACTGTATTTTACTTTTTTATTTACATGAGAGAGGAATCAAAATGTCGTGATTCTGAAAAAGGGAGGGGGAAAGTCCTCCTCTGATGCATGTATGGCAATTAATTGTGTAAATAATATTGTTGTACTAGTTCTGCTGGACCTCTCAGACCTTATTTTATTATATAGATTAATATATATTACTTATTTAATACATGGCACATTGTTCTTTTAAACAGAGCTCTTTGCCTTTTGGGTCTACTTCCTGGCAAGAGTTCACTGAAGAGCATGATTTATATTCTCTTTGAATCCTTTCTTCTATGGGGATTTAAAAGGAATGGGTTTCTATGTGCATGTTTCTAAAATCATTTATTCTTTCAGCCAGGGCAGGCAGGGTGGGCAGACTTTGTCCACAAGGACATTAATGAACCAGAGGCACTGTCGGCTTCATAGGAGTTTAGGCTCAAGAAGTTAACCAGGGTTAGACAAATATTTATGAAGTTAGGCTTACTGTACTGGCTTATCCTCCCTCCACTAGGCCCTTAGGAGGAGGAAATTAAGAACATTCTGTTGGAGGGTAGAGGTATTTATGCAGTTTAGATAAATGTTGAAAGTCGCTGATTCCCAAATATCTTCTCTTTCAGAAGCCACTTGCACTGAGGGCTTGTTTCACCCACACAGGCCCGTGTGATCTTCCCCCTAGTCAGAGACGTTTGCTCCTAAAAAGTCAAAGGGAACTTGGTGAAGCCCAGGGAAAGGAAGGCCCAGAGGTGTTATGTTAAGCCAACTCAATTCTAGCACCGGGGAAGAATAATTTATTTTCCTACATCTTCTTTTCCACGTTCCTTTCCTTGTCTCTAGATTTGAATTGGCCATATAATGTATTGTCCATACCAGACATTTCTGAGAATGAATTGGAACGCTATTAATAACTGAGCAGTGACTTGTGGGTAAACCAGGACATACGGTGATTCCGTCTATTCCTAGGCATTAGGGGAAAGTTCTGGGCGAATGAGCCACAAAAGATCACCTTACCTCAAATAAGGGCTCTACATAGGTATTTGGGAGACTAGAACCTTCAAATAATAAACACAGTAAATTTGTGTAGCTTTATCCCACTTTACAGATCATAAATGAATGTCCTCTACCATGTTAGGTAGAAGGTGAGGATTTGCATGTTCTTGGTTGTGGCTCAATCTTTTGTATACTACTCATCACTTTTCCAGGTAACGTGTTCTGAGTAGTTTCTAGGTGCTTAATTTCTGATAGGTGCGCATTATTATTGTAAGTTTGATGCCTTTTACTTCTACCTCAAAATCCTATTTCTCTTCCAGTAGAGTGGGAGTTCTCTACTTGGATTCATAATCTCTAAGAATCATTGAATTATTGCTGGGAGACACGAGTTCCTGAATACAAGCCCCGTGTGTGTGTAAATATATATACGCTTATATATTTATATTTAATATATTACACACACACAAACACACACACACACTTTTAGCTTTCATTAGATTCACAAGGCTGTATGTGGCCCAAAAAATATCTGAACTGAATGAAGCTTTTTAAAGCTAGAGTTTTACTAGAGAGCTGTAATATTAAATTATACATTTTATATCTCCTCTTCAGTTTTATCCAGAGTTCAAAACAATAGATTGTGGGAACATAAGAAACACTGGGACAATTTTCTTCTCACATGATGGTTCTGTAAGGAGAACTTACCTAATAAATATAGCTCTGAACCTGTCAATCACATTTTATTCATTTTAGAGGGTAATGGTGATACTCATCATAATAATTTCATCATAATAATTTCCAAGGTTTATATAATGATTAGTGCTAAGAACATACCTGTTTAGGCACACATTCATATATACATAAATGCCCCCCCCACATGCACACAGAGTTTGTTTGTTTGTTTTTTTTTAAATCTCCTAGCACTATGAGGTAAGTACTATTCGTATATACCTCATTTTACAAATGGGAAAATGAGGCACAGAAGGTTAAATTAAATGATTGAATATAAATGGTTTTAAATCGTTATTTAAAACCACCTAGTTAGGGCCTGCTAGGGTTAAGGATTGACCCACAGTCTGTCCCCAGAACCTATGCATTTAATTTCTAATCTTTTCTTGAATTAATGAGTTATTTATTCATGGCTTGGAAGGCACTTTGCTTATGAAAGAAATATATTCATGTCATGTGAAACTCTGGAGTAACTGTCCAATTTATCTATAAAAGTTGGTTAGTGCTACGTGTGTATTTTGTGGGTTTTGAGTAAGGAATTCATTTTTTTTATAAGTTACATAGATTTCAAGGTTTTGAGGAAATTTAGTCCTCTGAGAAGACGGTAAGAAGAAAATGAAAAAAATTTTGTGTTGTTTAATAAATGTTTCTTACAACGTTCAACCTTGTTATGGTACATAATAAATACAACTTTATAATAACCCTAAAAATAAAATTATATCTATGTGGTACATTAACATCCAAAATTCTTCCAGGTGACTTGAAAATAACAATGAAAAAAGCTAGGTTCTAGACTAGAGCTGATAAAAATGCAGTGGAAGAGATACTCTTACCAGTATTCTTGCTACACTGTGTATATGGCTCTTCATTCAGCAGACAGGGGGTCCACATATTTCAAAATCTGTTATCAGGCCTCATTGCCTGTCATTACTCACAACATAGATTAAGGAGAATAGGAATTGTACAGAAAAAAAGAAAGAACTTATGTATATGTACTCCTTGAAAGTATACTGAGGGAAGAGAGTAATTCTCATAAATACTGTATATCCACGAGTACAGAATAAGATACATTATGTAAAATCTTAAATAAAAGGGAGAAGTGGGGCTGCAGCTGGAGCTGTGGTTGAATGGTAGAATCTAGTCTAGTGCTCTCTTCTGCCTACCCCATTATGGATCTTTGAGTTCCAATACGAAAGAGAAAAGACAATACAGCAGTGATATATTCTAGGTTAATTATTCTGTTTTTGAGGGCAAGAATGTTTCTTACCCATCTTTATCAATGGAATCCCTGTCACAAGTCACCATTGACTGTGTGCTGGATTTTTTTTTTTTTTAAAGATTTTATTTATTTATTTGTCAAAGAGAGAGCGAGCGAGAGCAAGCACAGGCAGACAAAGTGGAAGGCAGAGTCAGAGGGAGAAGCAGGTTCCCTGCGGAGCAAGGAGCCCGATGTGGGACTCGATCCCAGGACGCTGGGATCATGACCTGAGCCGAAGGCAGCTGCTTAACCAACTGAGCCACCCAGGCGTCCCTGACTGTGTGCTGGATTAAGTGGAGCTGTAGTAATTGGCTTTTGGCTAGGAATTTGTTGTCCTTCTAGGCCCTTCCAGGTTTCCCCAATTATCTAAATATTGCAGATAACAATAAGAAATAATCTGTGTATTTGTTTCAGTGTAATTGGATTCCCATTTGGGGATTGTCGCTTACGTTCAGTGTTCTCTGGGTAATAAGTTCTTATGGTAACTAGTGTATCAATTCTTGTGCCAGAGGAATTAGTCTTTAAGACTTGATTATTTAGGTCATCTTGAAGATTGGCACATATTTTGTTGGGGATTTTTATGTAATTCTGTGGCTAAAAATTCTTTGGATTGCAGAAGAAAATAATTTCATCTCATTGTTTTCTTTCACTTTTTGGCTTTTGAATTGTTTACCCGAATATATAGAGTGAATACAATTCCTAAAGGTCTAAGTCTTTCTTATCTGGAATTAAAATCTCTGTCACATAATATTTACGTATTTCACATACGTTAATAACATAATATTCTATGCAACTATGGTCTTTATGATGTGTTTTTCCCTCCACTTCTAATTTCCCATTCATAAGATTGATTTTCATTTTTGTGCAAAAAAAATGATTTTTCTGTATATCAATTCTGCACTAAGCTCTTATTTATGTACTTTTGCTGATATTTTATCTTGGAAGCAGGTGGAGGTAGGTATTGAGGTCATGTGGGTTTTTCTCCCTTAAGGATTCCATATACCTGGGTAGATAGATGTAGGATATAAAGAGCATTTTCATGTATATAAATTCACTTGTGTTGGAAGCTACTTTTGTTCACAAGTTTTTAATCTAAATTGTAAGTTTACTTCTTTCCTACTTTGAGGATAGGAATAATGAGTTTCAGACCAAAACTATAGTCTGAAAGTATTTCAGACCAAATACTTTCTCACATAATTTTAATCTCACTTTTCTTCCTGGATCTTATTCATAATAACAAGTGGTCCTGGCTGGGTGAAGGGTAACAAATTTCAGGAGGAAGGAGAAGAACAAGGGCAAAGTTTAAGAACTATCTTTAGTACAGTGTTTTTCTGCACTGTGAAATCATTCTTTTATTCCAGCACCATTTTAGTGGGGTCTGAAAGCAAAGAATATACTAAAAAAATATCGGATGCTTACACATTTTTTCTTCCCAAGAGGTCAAAGTCCTTTACTTTATATACCCATGGAGTAGAGAGGAACATGAACTATCTCACTTTTTCAGCTGAGGAAAGTTTGTAAAATGACCTATTTAACTTTACGCACTTAAGGAATGTTCCGGTCTTGATCTTGTGTTCTTAGGCTCCAAGGTTTAGTTTTGGAAGGTGCATAGTGTCTGTGGCTGACTACTTAATTTGCAGGGCTCACTGTAAAATGAAAGTGTGAGGCCCTTTCATAAAAAATTATTAAGCATTTAGGGGCGCCTGGGTGGCTCAGTGGGTTAAGCCTCTGCCTTCAGCTCAGGTCAAGATCTCAGGGTCCTGGGATTGAGCCCCGCATTGGGCTCTCTGCTCAGCAGGGAGTCTGTTTCCCCCTCTTTCTGCCTGCCTCTCTGCCTACTTATGATCTCTCTCTGTCAAATAAATAAATAAACAAAATCTTTTTAAAAAATTAAGCATTTCAAGACGGTGACAATAGAGTGTTGGACCAATCACGGGGCCTTTCTAAGAGCATGGTTCCATGAAACTGCAAAGGTCACATACCCATAAGGTTGGTGCTGTCTGTGTTGTCCAGTCTTGTATGTCGGACAACACCATCAGCAAGAGCTAGACACAGTATGTGCTCCAGTCAAGCTGTGGAATGTGAGTTCCCTCAGGTATCAGTAGCAAGCGCTTAGGAAAGAATGAAGAGGCAAGGACCTGTCTAGACCAGACAAAGTGGGCAGGGATAGCTTTGATCTGATACGTACTCAGATGCTTAGAGGTTCCCTGATGTCTGCTGGATTCTTAGCTTAGGAAAGCATGCCATGTCTACATGCTGTTAACAAGGAGGTTGACAACTTAACTCACTTGGTAATTTGTCTGCTGAGATTAGAATAGGGTCAGGGTCAGAGCACGGCTGAGATTTCAGGGTGAATTTAGAAATATTCGAGGGTGGAGAAGGATGATGTAAATTGCAGACTGATTTAATGGTATTTCTTACAAAAGTGAATGTGTATACATGGTTTACTTTACTAATACCATTTCCTAAATATAGACATGTTTTTCGGAGTTGGATTTCAAGTTCTAACCCCCTTCTGTGTCTGTTAAAGCCGGATGACTCCTCAATCATGTGTTTCAACAGCAATCCACACAAGAAGTTGCATGTATACTTCTAGCCATCCATGAAGTCATTCAATGAATATATATTGAACACTTACTATAGAGTATAGACACTGTTCTGGGCACTAGCAATATGGCTGAAACACAGGATGAATCCTTGACCTTAAGGAGTGTGCATTCTAGTGGATTCCACAGAAGTCAGTGAATTCCAGTGGGTTTTGAAATAACGAGTTTGGGTGTGTTTTCTTAAGCTCTTTTTTGGTATTGAAGCAAAGTAAAAAGAACAGTCAGAAACAGGTTGTTCTATTTTTTCCTATAAAGAAACATTTTGTGTTATAGAATACTAGGAAAAAAAGTAGGTTTCTCATGGGGCAAGGATTTTTTTCTCTACTTTAAAAAAGGATTAAAATCATAAACATAAAGGTTACATAAGTGACACTGCATTTGTTAGATATTTTTAACATGCAATTCAAGTAAGAATGATTTTGTGATTGTCCTTTCAGCACACATGGCATTCTGTACTATTTAATTTTTGCCATAAAATATTTTTATGATTTCTGTGTTGCAACCGAGTGAGATTTATTCTGTGTACTATGTTATTTTCTATGACTTTGTCATTAAAAGCATGGTAGTATAACTATAATGCCTCTTGAGGAGAAAAGGCAAAAAAGAAAGGAACCTATTTTTTGGAATTCTGCTGAGTGTTGAAAGGACATCTTGAAATCCTATGAGTACCAAAACAATAGCATTCACAACCATGTCTTTAGAAATACCATAAAATTGTTTCATTTTCTCATGATAGAAGAGCACTAGACATTCCAAAGATATTTCAAAATCTCTCCTTTGGAAGATAATACAACTAAAAAGAATGAGTAATTAGCATTCCTATTCCCACGTTGTCTGTCTTCTTCCCCTACCCCTGCTACGTCACCATCTTAACTTGGCAAGACTCTTTGTTTACCATGCATGAATATCTTTTTCTCTTCCTGTTTTTCCTTTTGAATTATTTATCATTTAATTATGAAAAATACAATGGTATGCACAAGAATGTTCTCCTTATTTTAACTTTTATGCCCTTGCCATATGCAAACAAATTATGTGATTATTTACTTTTAAAATCAATTCACTAGAAATGCATTGAAGGTCTACCATGTGCCAGAAACTGGCTAGAAGGCTGATAGGGTTTTGCAGTGAGTATGGACATGGGGGGGTGTTATATAAATGCATGAGACACACACGTGCTCAGCCGGGTGTCTGCTTAAGATTTTCTCCATTTCCCTTGCCCCTCCCCCTAAAATGAATAAATCTTAAAAAAAAAAAATCCCTTTTAGTTTGAGAGCTGTATGTTATTGTAAGCTACTCTCAAGCTAAATGGTGTATGTTACCTCTTCTTAAAACCCTATGAAAATGTTTTTTTGGGTCTCATTTTGTAATTGTTGCTATCAAAGAAAGAAGGATAAGAGAGAAAAGATCGACCATGATTAACAAATAAAAAAACATCGCTCATCAAAACAAAACAAGCACAGAATCTCAGGTTAGATTTATTTGGCTATATAAGATGGCAGAGATACTGATGCATATTCATGGAAGGACACTGGCAGATTCTGAACTCCATGTTGAAAGGATAAGTATTGGGCATACCAGTAAGGTGCTACATGCCTTACTGCCCACTTCCATAAAATTTATAACAAACTTGTGTGGTAAAGATCAGTTGCCCCATCTTGGAATGAGTGAGAATGTTTGGAGTTTTCATCTGCCCAAGACCACACTGTCAGTCAGTGACCAGCCAGGTCAGAGACCAAAGCACAGAGTCCTTCCCTGTACTAGGTCTTCCCCGCCCGCTCCATTCTTTCTATGGACAACATCCTGAAATTAAAGACCAATGTATGTGTGGAACAAAACTGTACAGCTCTGTTTGGTTATAGTTTTGGAAAAGGAGGAAGTGTATTTCTAACTAAACCAATAATTTCACATTATTTTTCAAGACCAGTTAAATGCAATAACTTACTTTTTCACTGTGTTATAAAAAAAAAATAGAAGTTCTCATTCCTTTTGTACTAATACAAAATTTCTTGGAATTTTTAGGATATGCATTTTTAGAATATAATATTTCTTAAGGCATTGTATTTGGTATCCATTATAATAATTTCATTCTGAAGAATTTTTAATACAAATGTAGAGTAGAGATTATGAATATATTTGGATTGATAGGTAAATATACGTTATCATTTCTTTATTCCACATCACTGTGAGCACATTTGTTAAAACTGAGTTATATCTTATGTGTGGTTTTATTGTTTATGACTGTTTTGAATCCCTAGTATCAAATTTATTTCAACAGACATAATATGCATGTCTTTCTTTAGAGCTTAATGTGATCTTTCCAATACAACTGAGGTTTCTGGAACATGCAGCTTGGTGTTTATATGCCAGACAATGCTGTTCTTCCTTGTTGTCCACATCACGGAGACATACCAGGCAGTGGGGATCTTTTTTGATGTTCTGCACAATCTATTACTTGATGCATTATCCCCATGAGGTAGATCTTACTTAACTTTTCATTAATAACAACACAAAACACAGAAAGTTGAATGGTGATCTTAGGTCACAGAATATGAAACAATCAGAATGGTATTTTAGGGCTGTTGGCTTTCTTGCCTGATTAATTACCTTAGAGTCTTTTATGTGGTCTTGGTTAAGGAGAAATTGAAAAGTAAACATATGTAGGGTCTAATTGCTGCATATTAATTATTTTCAGACCAAAGGAATTGCAAGCTTCCAGTTCCTCTTACTATGTTTGTATAAAATATCTCTGTAAATCAGCAATGCCTATTTTATCCAGTCTCAGTCAAATCAAATATGATCCCTATACTTTCCCATTTGTGTTTGAAGATATAGCAAAAGTACTCATTATTATAGTATATATTGAAGTGAAAAGTAGCATATAATTGTATGCATGCCTAATAGAATTGAAATAAAGGCTGTGAAATTCAAGAATAATTCGAAAGATTGATATGTTCTTCCCTACCATGTATTTGTAATATTTGTTTAAGGGCTAACATTCTTGGTTTAGTCCCATAGTAACGAATTCATTAAAAGTTGTAGGATTTCTCAATTGCTCCTAAGATATATGAAAAGCACTTTTCAGATAAATACTTTGGAAAGTTAATAAAAAAAAAAAGAGTCTGTTTTCTCACACTGTGTCCTCTGAGTTCAATTTCATTTCCATCTTCCTTTTTTCCCCTTAATTTACTTTCAGAGGGCTGCTGAAGTATCAAGCTAATTTAGATACCCACCCTCCTGGCTGCATCAACCCTAATGGAACCCGGTACCAGAATGTTCACTTACCAGACCACAGCTTGGAACATTTTCATGAATCTTTCCCTGGAGGACTTTCAAAACCAGATGAACTTACCAAAAACAGATCTGTGAAAATTTGTATGGAAGAACCCAGATTTCAAGCTAATTTTCCGCAGGTCAGATTAATTTTATATCTCTGATGGTCTCCTCAAAGTCCATATTTTCATAATTATTGATCAGCATTGTATCTAAACACATTTTGAAGGTTTATAAAGGAATTATAGAACATTTCAGGATGTTTCAACTGTGAGATAGCACCTATTTTTCCATTAAAGACAGCTGGCAGTTCAAGGAAAAAGACCTATTACAGAATATAGAAAATTCCTCCTTAAATGGCCATACAATCTTTGCATTTTGTGGCACTGGTGCTTGCCAAAAGAAAAGTGACAAAGATATTTTCCCTATCCACGAGAAAAGTAGGTTGAATAATAAAAGCAATAGCGAATGAACTAATACTAATTGTAATTATTATTATGGTATAGCATAATATTATGGTATGATATTATGTATATAATAAATGATAAATCATAAAATCAATTTATTGAATGCATGGTATCATCTGCTAGGTGCTAAAATATGGTAAAATGTATCGCATGCATAATTTCTTTAAATGTTCACAATAGCCCATTGAAGCAATTACTATCATCCTTAATTTTCTGATGAAGAAATTGTGACTTAAATACATAAAATACCTTGAGCAAACTCTACAACCTAATATAGGCAGAAATAGAGTCCAAAACTAGGTCTTTGACTAAAATGCTTGCTCTTGGAAAACTTTTTACTCAAATACCCAGCAAGTGGTTCCATTAGGGCCCTAATCTTCTCATGTGTGTATGGGAACTGCCCATGTGGAAATTAACACTCTTTGCTTATGGGACAGTGTTGTCAAATGCCTCTTTTCAGAAGGGAAGAAAGAAGAGTCCAAAAGTAGATTGAATTTGTAGATGACTTTGGAATAAATATGTTAGTCTTGTGTTTATTTTTAATAATAATCCTCTAGGTTTCTCATAGACTTCACAATTTCACAGATTTCTTGGCTTCACACAGTGCTATCTGTTAGGCAGGACAGATGTTGTGACTTCCTTTTTATGTGGAACTTAATGCTCGAAGGGTAAGTGCCTGTCCCAAAGGTGCAAGCCTGCTGCATTACAGGGCTTGTCTGTCTATTTGATGTCTATTACCCACAGAGCAACCAACTAAATATCAGGAAGAGGCCTGATCTATCTGTGTGGAAGGAGAAAGATCTGAAATAGCTATGTAAACAAGGTTTTAAAAAGTAACCATTAAAATAAGTTTGGGTCAGAGGCCCCTCAGTGATGGGGGAAAGATGGTGTGCAGTTCTAGGAAAAGGGTTGGTCACACAGGACAGGCTTCCGTACTTCTGAGCATATACAGTGGGTTATCCTGGGATCGGGACTATCCATCCAGCATGCATGCAAAATCATCACACTTTCCAAATTCTATATAATACCTTCTGTGCATATTATTTTTATTATATAAAAGTAAGTTGTAAGCAACATGCTTAGGATACCCTATATTTTAAAATAATTCTTATACATATTTTATATTGTATATGCATTATGTATGTGTACATTATGCATGTGTATTATGTGCACTAAAAATAGCCAAGGTTGAGTAAAAGGCATAGCATAAGAAAAACAATCAGTGATATTGTAATAGTGATGTAATAGGACAGATGGTAACCATACTTTAGTGAACATAGGATAATGTATAAACTTGTTAATCACTAAGTTGTACACCTGAAATTAATGTAACATTGGGTCAACTACACTCAAGTAAAAAGCAAATAAATAAATAGATGTTAAAAAAAAAAAAGAAAAAACTAAAAAAACCCCTTACCTTATATTTTGAAGAATTCCAGTTACTCCTGGAAATGAAAACATTTTAATACCTTAAAAACAATCATACATATATCCAGGATTTTCTTTCTTTTTCTTTTTTCTTTTTTCAACAAATATTGGACTGGCACATTTTTTTTCCTAAAACCGTCTTCAGATTTATTTGAGCATTTAACTTCCCTGTCTTTTCTTTTTAGATGAAGAATGTATTTTTTTTTTTTTTTGAGCTCTGCAAGATGCAAGAATGCACCTTAATTTTTTTTTTATTTTTTTTTATAATTTTTTTATTTTTTATAAACATATATTTTTATCCCCAGGGGTACAGGTCTGTGAATCACCAGGTTTACACACTTCACAGCACTCACCAAATCACATGCCCTCCCCAATGTCCATAATCCCAACCCCTTCTCCCAAACCCCCTCCCCCCGGCAACCCTCAGTTTGTTTTGTGAGATTAAGAGTCACTTATGGTTTGTCTCCCTCCCAATCCCATCTTGTTTCATTTATTCTTCTTCTACCCACTTAAGCCTCCATGTTGCATCACCACTTCCTCATATCAGGGAGATCATATGATAGTTGTCTTTCTCTGCTTGACTTATTTCGCTAAGCATGATACGCTCTAGTTCCATCCATGTTGTCGCAAATGGCAAGATTTCATTTCTTTTGATGGCTGCATAGTATTCCATTGTGTATATATACCACATCTTCTTGATCCATTCATCTGTTGATGGACATCTAGGTTCTTTCCATAGTTTGGCTATTGTGGACATTGCTGCTATAAACATTCGGGTGCATGTGCCCCTTTGGATCACTACATTTGTATCTTTAGGGTAAATACCCAATAGTGCAATTGCTGGGTCATAGGGCAGTTCTATTTTCAACATTTTGAGGAACCTCCATGCTGTTTTCCAGAGTGGCTGCACCAGCTTGCATTCCCACCAACAGTGTAGGAGGGTTCCCCTTTCTCCGCATCCTCGCCAGCATCTGTCATTTCCTGACTTGTTGATTTTAGCCATTCTGACTGGTGTGAGGTGATATCTCATTGTGGTTTTGATTTGTATTTCCCTGATGCCGAGTGATATGGAGCACTTTTTCATGTGTCTGTTCGCCATCTGGATGTCTTCTTTGCAGAAATGTCTGTTCATGTCCTCTGCCCATTTCTTGATTGGATTATTTGTTCTTTGGGTGTTGAGTTTGCTAAGTTCTTTATAGATTCTGGACACTAGTCCTTTATCTGCTATGTCGTTTGCAAATATCTTCTCCCATTCTGTCAGTTGTCTTTTGATTTTGTAAACTGTTTCCTTTGCTGTGCAAAAGCTTTTGATCTTGATGAAATCCCAGTAGTTCATTTTTTCCCTTGCTTCCCTTGCCTTTTGCGTTGTTCCTAGGAAGATGTTGCTGCGGCAGAGGTCGAAGAGGTTGCTGCCCGTGTTCTCCTCAAGGATTTTGATGGATTCCTTTCGTACATTGAGGTCCTTCATCCATTTTGAGTCTATTTTTGTGTGTGGTGTAAGGAAATGGTCCAATTTCATTTTTCTGCATGTGGCTGTCCAATTTTCCCAACACCATTTATTGAAAAGGCTGTCTTTTTTCCATTGGACATTCTTTCCTGCTTTGTCGAAGATTAGTTGACCATAGATTTGAGGGTCTATTTCTGGGCTCTCTATTCTGTTCCATTGATCTATGTGTCTGTTTTTGTGCCAGTACCATGCTGTCTTGATGATGACAGCTTTGTAATAGAGCTTGAAGTCCGGAATTGTGATGCCACCAACGTTGGCTTTCTTTTTCAATATCCCTTTGGCTATTCGAGGTCTTTTCTGGTTCCATATAAATTTTAGCATTATTTGTTCCATTTCTTTGAAAAAGATGGATGGTACTTTGATAGGAATTGCATTAAATGTGTAGATTGCTTTAGGTAGCATAGACATTTTCACAATATTTATTCTTCCAATCCAGGAGCATGGAACATTTTTCCATTTCTTTGTGTCTTCCTCAATTTCTTTCATGAGTACTTTATAGTTTTCTGAGTATAGATTCTGTGTCTCTTTGGTTAGGTTTATTCCTAGGTATCTTATGGTTTTGGATGCAATTGTAAATGGGATTGACTCCTTAATATCTCTTTCTTCTGTCTTGCTGTTGGTGTAGAGAAATGCAACTGATTTCTGTGCATTGATTTTATATCCTGACACTTTACTGAATTCCTGTATAAGTTCTAGCAGTTTTGGAGTGGAGTCTTTTGGGTTTTCCACATATAGTATCATATCATCTGCGAAGAGTGATAATTTGACTTCTTCTTTGCCGATTTGGATGCCTTTAATTTCCTTTTGTTGTCTGATTGCTGAGGCTAGGACCTCTAGTACGATGTTGAATAGCAGTGGTGATAATGGACATCCCTGCCGTGTTCCTGACCTTAGCGGAAAAGCTTTCAGTGTTTCTCCATTGAGAATGATATTTGCGGTGGGTTTTTCATAGATGGCTTTGATGATATTGAGGTATGTGCCCTCTATCCCTACACTTTGAAGAGTTTTGATCAGGAAGGGATGTTGTACTTTGTCAAATGCTTTTTCAGCATCTATTGAGAGTATCATATGGTTCTTGTTCTTTCTTTTATTGATGTGTTGTATCACATTGACTGATTTGCGGATGTTGAACCAACCTTGCAGCCCTGGAATAAATCCCACTTGGTCGTGGTGAATAATCTTTTTAATGTACTGTTGAATCCTATTGGCTAGTATTTTGTTGAGTATTTTTGCATCTGTGTTCATCAAGGATATCGGTCTATAGCTCTCTTTTTTGGTGGGATCCTTGTCTGGTTTTGGGATCAAGGTGATGCTGGCTTCATAAAATGAGTTTGGAAGTTTTCCTTCCATTTCTATTTTTTGGAACAGTTTCAGGAGAATAGGAATTAGTTCTTCTTTAAATGTTTGGTAGAATTCCCCCGGGAAGCCGTCTGGCCCTGGGCTTTTGTTTGTTTGGAGATTTTTAATGACTGTTTCAATCTCCTTACTGGTTATGGGTCTGTTCAGGCTTTCTATTTCTTCCTGGTTCAGTTGTGGTAGTTTATATGTTTCTAGGAATGCATCCATTTCTTCCAGATTGTCAAATTTATTGCCGTAGAGTTGCTCATAGTATGTTCTTATAATAGTTTGTATTTCTTTGGTGTTAGTTGTGATCTCTCCTCTTTCATTCATGATTTTATTTATTTGGGTCCTTTCTCTTTTCTTTTTGATAAGTCGGGCCAGGGGTTTATCAATTTTATTAATTCTTTCAAAGAACCAGCTCCTAGTTTCGTTGATTTGTTCTATTGTTTTTTTGGTTTCTATTTCATTGATTTCTGCTCTGATCTTTATGATTTCTCTTCTCCTGCTGGGCTTAGGGTTTCTTTCTTGTTCTTTCTCCAGCTCCTTTAGGTGTAGGGTTAGGTTGTGTACCTGAGACCTTTCTTGTTTCTTGAGAAAGGGTTGTACCGCTATATATTTTCCTCTCAGGACTGCCTTTGTTGTGTCCCACAGATTTTGAACCGTTGTATTTTCATTATCATTTGTTTCCATGATTTTTTTCAATTCTTCTTTAATTTCCCGGTTGACCCATTCATTCTTTAGAAGGATACTGTTTAGTCTCCATGTATTTGGGTTCTTTCCAAACTTCCTTTTGTGGTTGAGTTCTAGCTTTAGAGCATTGTGGTCTGAAAATATGCAGGGAATGATCCCAATCTTTTGATACCGGTTGAGTCCTGATTTAGGACCGAGGATGTGATCTATTCTGGAGAATGTTCCATGTGCACTAGAGAAGAATGTGTATTCTGTTGCTTTGGGATGAAATGTTCTGAATATATCTGTGATGTCCATCTGGTCCAGTGTGTCGTTTAAGGCCTTTATTTCCTTGCTGATCTTTTGCTTGGATGACCTGTCCATTTCAGTGAGGGGAGTGTTAAAGTCCCCTACTATTATTGTATTATTGTTGATGTGTTTCTTTGATTTTGTTATTAATTGGTTTATATAGTTGGCTGCTCCCACATTGGGGGCATAGATATTTAAAATTGTTAAATCTTCTTGTTGGACAGACCCTTTGAGTATGATATAGTGTCCTTCCTCATCTCTTATTATAGTCTTTGGCTTAAAATCTAATTGATCTGATATAAGGATTGCCACTCCTGCTTTCTTCTGATGTCCATTAGCATGGTAAATTCTTTTCCACCCCCTCACTTTAAATCTGGAGGTGTCTTCGGGCTTAAAATGTGTTTCTTGGAGGCAACATATAGATGGGTTTTGTTTTTTTATCCATTCTGATACCCTGTGTCTTTTGACAGGGGCATTTAGCCCATTCACATTCAGGGTAAGTATTGAGAGATATGAATTTAGTGCCATTGTATTGCCTGTAAGGTGACTGTTACTGTATATGGTCTCTGTTCCTTTCTGATCTACCACTTGTAGGCTCTCTCTTTGCTTAGAGGACCCCTTTCAATATTTCCTGTAGAGCTGGTTTGGTATTTGCAAATTCTTTCAGTTGTTGTTTGTCCTGGAAGCTTTTAATCTCTCCTTCTATTTTCAATGATAGCCTAGCTGGATATAGTATTCTTGGCTGCATGTTTTTCTCGTTTAGTGCTCTGAAAATATCATGCCAGCTCTTTCTGGCCTGCCAGGTCTCTGTGGATAAGTCAGCTGCCAATCTAATATTTTTACCATTGTATGTTACAGACTTCTTTTCCCGGGCTGCTTTCAGGATTTTCTCTTTGTCATTGAGACTTGTAAATTTTACTATTAGGTGACGGGGTGTGGGCCTATTCTTATTGATTTTGAGGGGCGTTCTCTGAACCTCCTGAATTTTGATGCTCGTTCCCTTTGCCATATTGGGGAAATTCTCCCCAATAATTCTCTCCAGTATACCTTCTGCTCCCCTCTCACTTTCTTCTTCTTCTGGAATCCCAATTATTCTAATGTTGTTTCATCTTATGGTGTCACTTATCTCTCGAATTCTCCCCTCGTGGTCCAGTAGCTGTTTGTCCCTCTTTTGCTCAGCTTCTTTATTCTCTGTCATTTGGTCTTCTATATCACTAATTCTTTCTTCTGCCTCATTTATCCTAGCAGTTAGAGCCTCCATTTTTGATTGCACCTCATTAATAGCTTTTTTGATTTCACCTTGGTTAGATTTTAGTTCTTTTATTTCTCCAGAAAGGGCTTTTATATCTCTCGAGAGGGTTTCTCTAATATCTTCCATGCCTTTTTCGAGCCCGGCTAGAACCTTGAGAATTGTCATTCTGAACTCTAGATCTGACATATTACCGATGTCTGTATTGATTAGGTCCCTAGCCTTCGGTACTGCCTCTTGTTCTTTTTTTTTGTGTTGAATTTTTATGTCTTGTCATTTTGTCCAGATAAGAGTAAATGAAGGGGCAAGTAAAATACTAAAAGGGTGGCAACAACCCCAGGAAAATATGCTTTAACCAAATTAGAAGAGATCCAAAATCGTGAGTGGGGAGAAAGGGGATAAAAAGAGGTTCAAAAAGGAAGAAAGAAAAAAAAAAAACAAAAAGAAAAGAAAAAAAAAAAAGAAAAGAAAAGAAAAGAATTTTTAAAAAAAGAAAACACCTAAGAAAAATGTAAAAAAGAAAAAATATATATATTAGATAAACTAGTAAAAAATCGTTAAAAAAGAAAAAGGTAACAGTTAAAAAAAAATTTTACCCAAAGGCGAGAAAAAAAAAAAAATGAAAAAGAAAAAATTAAATTAACTGCAAGACTAAAAAAATCACAGGAAAAAAGCCATGAGTTCCGTGTTTGGCTTTCTCCTCCTCTGGAATTCTGCTGCTCTCCTTGGTATTGAAACCGCACTCCTTGGTAGGTGAACTTGGTCTCGGCTGGATTTCTTGTTGATCTTCTGGGGGAGGGGCCTGGTGTAGTGATTCTCAAGTGTCTTTGCCCCAGGCGGAATTACACCGCCCTTACCCGGGGCCAGGGTGAGTAATCCGCTCGGGTTTGCTTTCAGGAGCTTTTGTTACCTGAGCGCTTTCCGTAGAGTTCCGGAGGACGGGAATACAAATGGCGGCCTCCTGGTCTCTGGCCCAGAGGAGCTGAGAGCCCAGGGCCCCACTCCTCAGTGCGCCCTCAGAGAACAGCGCCCAGTTACTCCCGTCTGCCTGACCTCCGGCCGCGCTCCGAGCTCACCGAGCCTGCGACCGGTTCAAGGTAACACCGAGCTGCGAGCTTACGGTCAGCTCTGTCTCTGTAGCCGGCTTTCCCATTCCAATACCCTCAAGCTCTGCCACACTCAGACACCCCCGATCCTTCTGTGACCCTGCGGGACCTGAGGCCACGCTGACCCCGCGTGGGCTTCGCCCCGGTTTAGCCTCTGGAGCGATGTCCCTCGGCGGAACAGACTTTTAAAAGTCCTGATTTTGTGCACGGTTGCTCCGCTGCTTGCCGGGAGCCGGCCCCTCCCCCCGGGGTCTATCTTCCCGTCGCTTTGGATTCACTTCTCTGCCGGTCCTACCTTTCAGAAAGTGGTTGTTTTTCTGTTTCCAGAATTGCTGTTCTTCTTCTCTTCGATCTGCCGATGGATTTTCAGGTGTTTGCAATCTTTAGATAAGCTATCTAGCTGATCTCCGGCTAGCTGAAGCAGTCTCAGCTTGCTACTTCTCCGCCATCTTGACTCCTCCAAGAATGTATTTTATATACATTCATTATGTATTTATTCTGTATGCACAGGAAGAAATTTGAAACAAAGTAGACATACCTATTGATATGTCACATTACATTTTATTTTTATATTTAGTTTTCTTTGAATAAGTTGCAGTGAGCATCTGATTTTTTTTAATTAATTTTTTATTTTTTATAAACATATTTTTATCCCCAGGGGTACAGGTCTGTGAATCACCAGGTTTACACACTTCACAGCACTCACCAAAGCACATACCCTCCCCAATGTCCATTTTTAAAAATATTTTATTTATTTATTTGACAGAGATCACAAGTAGGCAGAGAGGCAGGCAGAGAAAGAGAGGGGGAGCCAGGCTCCCCACTGAGTAGAGAGCCTGATATGGGGCTTGATCCCAGGATCCTGAGATCATGACCTGAGCCCAGGCATTCCATTAAAAAATTTTTTTTTTCATTTTATTCTTTTTCTTTTTAGTGTTCCAGAATTCATTGTTTATGCACCACACCCAGTGATCCATGCAATACATGCCCTCCATAATACCCACCACCAGGTGCAACTCCCCATCCCCCTCCCCTCCAAAACCCTCAGTTTGTTTCTTATTTTTTACTGGTTTTTCTTTGCATTTTATCATTTAAAATACAGATTATAATACCATTATTATAATGTATGAAATTAGTAATTGAGCAGAAATATAAATATTTCTACAACACAAGTATTTCTTAAAGTATATTTTAAAAATTTTCCATCAGACTTGGCTTTGGATTTCTGGACCCCTGTGCCTATATTGTGCTGAAAGACTTTACAGGTGTATCAGGAGCAATAAACCAGTTACCATCATCTCGGTCATAAGTCATCCCTCAGATGTCATGGAAATCCGAATGATCAAAGAAAACTTTAAAGCAAGACCTGGCCAGGTGAGTCAGTGTTCAGCAACTTTTATATATGTATGTATTTATTTTAATTTTTTTAAAGGGGGAAGGGGCAGAGGCGGAGGGAGAGAGAGACTCTTAAGCAGGCCCAGTGCGGAGCTGGACACTGGGCTCGGTCTCACAAGCCTGAGATCATGACCTGAGCTGAAATCAAGAGTCAGATGCTTCACTGACTAGCCCCCGAGGCACCTCAAATTCTCTATCTTTATATAATTTTTAAAAAATTAGTATTCATGCCATCGTTAGAATACTTGTACTTCTTTTTTGGTCATTTAAAAATTATGTTTGTTGTTTTTTAGTATATTATTCTACATTGTCCCAGTGTGTCTGCATTAGAAAACCATCCATTTACCCTCACAATGGTAAGAAACTTGTTTTTGATTCTTAAAACTTTTTAGAGTGACATGCAACTTTTTCTTTCGTGTGTGTATTCTACTTAAATATATTTATCCAAAATATATATGTATCCTAAAATATATATATCCTAAAAATCATTCAAGGTCATCACAATATCCTAAATGTTTAAGTAAGCCATTTTTTATACAAAGTAATAATATCTGTTCAGAAACATTGTAACTCTTTATTATTTTTGGAGACTACAATTCACTATTATTTTATTCACTATTATTTTTGGATACTTCAGTTTACCTTTTACAATTCAGGAAGCAAAATATTAAAATGTATTAAAACCTGATGATTCAAAATGCAGAAAATTTCCTAGGTATTTACATTTTTTTTTATGAAATTGTACCAAAATATATTATGTATGGTTTTTTTTAGAGAGATAGAATTTAATGGCAAAGAGGGTATTCTGAGTTGAGGTGGAAGCATAAGAAAATCCAAGCAGTGTTTAGAAAAGAAAAAGCCCATTGTAATTGGTGCCCAGACTGTGTGAGGGAGGAAAAGGAGAATAAAATTGAAAAAGCAAAATGGATAAATAACGGGTGGGGGACAGATCTAGTTAAGTACCAAATATTTTTAGCTTATCAGACATTGTTTAACATTCTTTTTTGCATTATAAATGTAGCATGAGCTTATTATTAAAAAGTAAACAATTTACCTTTTCTCATTTCCCCCATTTTTCAATCCTCTTTCTTCTCCAGAATTTGGCGTATATTCTTCTAGACATTTTCCTATGTACTTAGACATATATAGATGTTTGACATTCATTTGCTGCATCATTTGGTTTATAATTTGCTCTTTTCACTCAGCAGTATATCATGGACAACTTTCCATGTCACTATATTTGCATATGCTTCATTCTTTTTTATTGACTGCCTAATATTTCACAGTAGGATATACTGTAATTTATTTAATGTTTCCCATTGATGATGGAGACTTGAGATTTTTTTCCAATTTCTAGCAAAGGTAAGAACAGGACCCACATGTTTAAATATATGCTTCAGATATGCAAATAAAATTGAACAGATGGGGGGACAGAAAAATCACTGGGTGCTTAAGTGCTGGAATGTAGGGGTGGGACTATGCCGGGAATGGCAACCACTTTTTTTTTTCAAGATTGATTTATTTATTTGAGCGAGGCCGGGCGGGGCAGACTCTGTGATAAGCATGGAGCCCAATGTGGGGCTCAAGCTCATGACCCTGAGATCACGGATGGAGCCAAAACAAGAGTTGGACACTTAACCGACTGTGCCACCCAGGCACTCCAAGAATAGCAACCGTTTTCAGATTTGATGTGTTAGGTTGAAAACTTAAAAACCTTGGCCATGTTACTTCATCTTTCTGTGCATTTGTTTCCTCAGAGTAATATTGTGATAACAACAGTATCTATTCTGAGGTATGTCATGTGTTTTAGTGAACTCCCACAAGTAAAGCATATAGAACAAAGCCTGGAACATAGAAGGTGCAAGGTACATGTAAATATATGCTAACAATTATTATGATTTTTATTTTCATTGTGAATTTGCCCCTTGAGAACATGTACTTGTGAAGATAGGCCCCCAAAAATCTATATTTAAGGGATAAAAGAAACAGGAAGGAAGTGTCAAGTGGTTAGAGAAAAAAACAGACATGATTTGTTCGACAGCATTTCTTTAAAGGAAAAATATATTTTTGCTTCAATTCCTTCAAATTTTGCATTCTGTTTATAGGTAGCAGAGTTATTTATAACAATTAAGGAAAGGTGGTTCAGCATCTAGTGAAATGATTGACAGCATTCCATTTTATCAAGAAAGATGGCAGCACTGACTTACCTTGAGGAAGAAATTAACTTACCATTGTTTCTTCAGTCTGAAGATAGATGAGTATTGTCCAGACACCCTTTCATCTGGAGCCATGTGGGCGGCTAGCTAGAGTGAGAGGGGAAATGTGTTGTTATGAGGAACAGTGAAAACTTAGTTGCACTCATGGGCTTCAAAGTCAGGACCTCAGAGTCCAGGACCCAGCCATCACCAGGAGCCAAGTAGGCATATCGTGGCCTTCACTGCTCTAGGATGTGCACACCCTACAATGTGGTTTAATATTGTCCTAGTTCCAGGAGACCTTAGGATTCTTGGCAAGTTAATATGACAAACAAAGCTTCTTGTGGGATGTTTCCGCTGAATCATGAAGGCATTCTCACACAATCACATCCACTATTGTCAGAAGCATTGTGTTTGGTTCTGGTAGTTGTAAGATACATTTCCATTTCTCTGACTGCATATATCCCATAAACACGAAGTTAGTAACTTTAAAAACAAGGGAAAGAATGCAACAGGGAGAGAGTGTGCATGTACGTTTGTCCTTAAGTAATTTAAAGAGTTTGGACTACTCTTGGGGTCATATGAAATTTACTTCTGAAGTTAATCTTTCTTTGTGTGAGGCTCTGTTTTTTCCCAGCTTTAGTGAGGTATAATTGAAAAATGAAAAACTGTATACATTTAAGGTGTGCGACTTGAGACTTTAGTTTGAAAATAATTTCTTCACCATAGCATTAAATAGAGAATATGGAATAAAAAGGGAAGGTAGCTGCTGAATGCTAAATACAGAGAAGGGAGGGTTTTTGTTTTTTGTTTTTACAAAAATATTTCCCAACATACGCAAAAGGAGAGAGAATGGTGTAATGGAGTGCCGTATTCTCACACCCAGCTTCAGTACAGACAGAGAAGATTGTTTAGTTTTTAGCATATATTTTATCACTAAAAATATTTATGTTTCTCAAAACAGAAAATCTAAGAATTTTTCTCTTATGGCACATGCCAAGAAGAGGCTTCTAGATATATTGTCTTTGGGTTGTCTTAAAGTCCTTTCACAGGGCAAAAGGAGAAATTCAGAAAAGAGTGGTTTGTAGGACATAAGAACTCTGTGGCCTGACCTGCTTCCCAAGAAGGTAATTGGGGCAGGGGTTGGGATAGCTCTGTGGCTGGCTGCAGGCAGAGTTGGGAGGAAGGTAAAAGTTGGGGAAGGGGACAGACCAGAGGAAGAGCAACCAGAAGTAGGAGCCAGAGTTGGGAAAAGGAGAACAATTATGTGTGATGCAAAATGGCAGTGAGTAGTCACACAAAGAGCATGAACTTGACAGTTCAGCCCCAGCTCCGTCACTCATGGCTTCTGTGCCTAGAGGGTGTATCTGGAGGTGGTCAGTATTTGGTACCTACACTCTTGTTATTAATCATCTCAGAATGTTTCCTTTTAATTTTGGATTTTTGCTTTCACTTCTGCAATTACATTTTTTGTTTTGTTTTATTTCATTTATTTATTTATTTTTTTGAGTGGTGGGGATAAGACATCCAACATGTGGTTTTTCAACCTGAAAATGAAAAATTGGGGGGATATCACAGTAGTCTCAGCTCTTGAAAATCTGTCATGTAGATGAAGAATTAGACATTTTTCCTTTGGGATCCCAAGGTATAGAAATAAGACCAATAGTAAAAAGTTTTAGAGAAATATATTTGATTCAATATGATAAAGACATTTCTAACAGTGAGACCCGTCCAGAAACTTAGAAAGCCACCTCCCTGGAATATTGAGAAGGAGCTTTGTGCTAGATCCAGTCTTTTCAACCTTGGCATTATTGACATTTTGGGTCAGATACTTCCTTGATGTGGCATGTTGTCCTGTACATTATAAGGTGTTTATCAATATTGGTAGCCTCTATCCACTAGCTGCCAACAGTACCCCCAACTTGTGATGATGAGAAATATCTCCAGACATTGCCAAATAACCCTGGAGGGGCAGAATTGCCAGCAGTTGAGAACCATTATGTTCGATTAGTAGTTGCCCAACACAGCTTACAGTGCCCTTAGAATAGTTCTTCCATGGTTCTTAGAGTGCTCTCGATGAGAAGGGAGAATTTAGGAGGTGGTAGTGAAGGTGATGGGTCACAGTGCCTAACTGTGTTCTGGGGACCCAGATCTCACATCAGTGGGAACACCTCTCTTTCAACTAGCCTGTGTATGAGGGTTCTACTCATGGATATCATCACCTTAAGAAAAAAAAATTTTTTTTTTCTACTCAACTAAAATCCTTTTTGAAGTCCCATAGAAATTATTTTGGCTACTCTGAGCTCCAGAATACCATCATGCGGTAGAGAGCTTTGAAAGAGAATTTGAGTCATTTTCAAATTCCTAATTATTTTCCATATTTGTAGTCATCCATTCCCAAATAATGGGGTTTGGATATGAATTGGAAGAAAAGGTAGGATATGGAATGCCTGGTGGCTCAGTTGGTTAGACATCTGCCATTAGCTCAGGTCATGAACCCAGGGTCCTGGGATTGAGTCCCTATTCGGGCTTCCTGCTCAAAAGGGATGTCTGCCTTTCCCTCTCCATTTTCCTCTCCTCCTGCTCCTGCTGTCTCTTTCTCTCTCTCTCTCTCTCAAGTAAATAAATAAATAAAATCTTTTTAAAAAAGAAGTTTAGATAGCGGTATTGGGAGGGAGACAAACCATAAGTGACTCTTAATCTCACAAAACAAACTGAGGGTTGCTGGGGGGGAGGGGGTTTGGGAGAAGGGGGTGGGATTATGGAGGGGAGGGTATGTGCTTTGGTGAGTGCTGTGAAGTGTGTAAACCTGGTGATTCACAGACCTGGACCCCTGGGGATAAAAATATATGTTTATAAAAAATAAAAAATTAAAAAAAAAGATAAAAAAAAGTTATTCAAGAGCTAAAATGATGTAAGAATATTCTCTGATATTTGAACTTTTTGTCATATGAATGAAAGATTACTATTTTTTTCCCTATGGAATCCTCAGATGTCAGAATGGGAACAACAGTACATTATTCTTGGAGAACAAATAATGGTTTAGTGCCTACTTTGGGAAATAAGATGTGTTTGCCTGGGTGGTGGGGAGATAGCTGAACTCTTCACTTCAGTGAGGCTCCGTTGGGTATACAGCACTCTTGAGTCTCCTTAAGAGCAAGCAGGCTGCTGTAGCAAAGGACCATCACCCTTCCCCCTGACTCTGGAGACAGCCTGGTGAGCCCTTAGCACTAAGGCCTTGAGTCCAGGGCAGGCTTGTTTTAGAAGATTCAAGTTCATGAGTGTATTGGATGGAGGCAAAAGTTTGAGTGCCTGGAGTTCTATATTCCTCCCAGTTTTTCTTCTTTCTTACTTTTGTTAATCAAGAAAAGATTTTTCCTTATTCCTTCTGCTTCTTCCAGGCTACTTCTTCAGGTCTCATAAAGGAACGTGGTCCTTTGAAAATCCTCTGAGAAAAAAAGGAGAAAAGAAAAAGCAATTTTCTATGACCTGAAGTACTTTGGAAAGTACTGTTTGACATATAGCACTTAGAAATTCAAAGAGCCTCTTTTTTTTTTTTTTTTTTTAAGATTTTATTTATTTATTTGACAGACAGAGATCACAAGCAGGCAGAGAAGCAGGCAGAGAGAGAGGGGGAAGCAGGCTTCCGCTGAGCAGAGAGCCGGAAGAGGGGCTCGATCCCATGACCCTGGGATCATGACCTGAGCTGAAGGCAGAGGCTTTAACCCACTCAGCCACCCAGGCACCCCTTCATAGAGCCTCTTAACATATTAATAGTTCTAGAAGTTCTTTCATAAACAATCTCATTAAATTTTATTCACCTATTTACTTAATATTTTCTTACTTTCCCTCTTTTGGGTCTTGGCATAAACTAGTCTGTTCACCTTGGAAACCGATCTCTGCTGCTTCTACTAATTCGTACTCCAAATGCCTGAGCCTCTCTTTGCCTGGGTAACTCCTTTCATCGTTCCTACCTCATTCAGTGTCCCTCACTTCTTGAGAAGGCTTCACAAACCCTTCCTATTAGGTTGTTTCTTGACCTTTCCCTCTTATATGTGCCTGTGTACTGTCTTCAACACCAGTGCCATTAGATTATTTGGTTAATGCCTCCTTGCTTCTAACCAAAAGGTCCAGGAGCCCTTTCAAAGATGCGTTCACAGCAGGGTGTAAACCTGGCGATTCACAGACCTGTACCCTGGGGCTAATAATACATTATATGTTTATTAAAAAAAATTTAAAAAATTATTTTAAAAAAAGATGTATTCATAGCACAGTGTCTGGGATACAGAGTAACCCAATGCAAATTTGTTGAAAGAGTGAAAAAACACCTAATCTATAGCTAGCATTTGTGATCTCGCTTGAGAAGTACTTTATAGATAGATTCTCTTTTCCTCCGTCTTCTTGTTGTTGTCGTTTTGTTTTGGCATACTCTTATTTGGAAGGTGAAGCTGGAGAAGAGGAAGTTATAGCAATTAAAGAAAAAGGAGAAATGCTATGGCTGAAGTGATTTTCTGATAAAGCTCTGTTCTGAGTCTAATCTGTAAGGTCATGGTGGCTATTTTTCTTTAGCTCAGAAGAGGAGGGGGATGTACTAATGACAAAGTTGTTGGGGGAGAAATACCAAAGGCAGAAGGAAACAATCCATGTGTTTTGTCTGGTCAAAAACAATAGGTCCTTTTCCACCTCCTGTTCCATATTACTTGGGCTAACAGTGGAAAATCCTTGTTTCTAATCTCTGTGCTTATCTGACAGATGCTATCAATACTTCTTAGGAAATAGGTCTTCATTTTTTAAGTATAGGTTGTATATTCACATTTGTTCTTATTTTAAATATCATTTTTTTGGGTATCTGTATTTCATAGTTTAGATTGTAATAATAGTTGGCTTCCAAAAAAAATGTTGAGGCAAAGGAAGTTCTTTTCATCAGGCCATCTGTGTATCATGTACTTGTGTAGGTTTAGGAAATGGTTTGTAGCCTTCCCAGATTTTGGGGGGTTACTGGCTGGCTTACTCCTACTATCCCCCAAGGGAGTTTCTATTTTCATAAGAGGGAAAAGAGGCAAATCTTGCTGCTGCCTAGGAATGAATTTGAGTAAAGCAAACATTTCTAAGCTAAATTTTGCATCATGCTATTATGTTAATGTATTGTCTTTTCCTGCCATTTCTTTCTTTTTTTCTAATTATTTCGACTTGGCACTTACATGTAAAATGCATGCTTCTCAAACATTTTCACTGAATATTTCCCTTAAGGATTCCTGTGAAATAAAGCAACACAAAACAATTTCCCATTTGTTGATTCCCACTAAGAAGTGTGTAAACACTTTATCTTTGTTAAGGATAATAGTCTGTACTAATGAAGTGCCTAAGAAGTTTTTTTCATAAACTTTAAAAATATTATAGTTTTAATTTTGTATTGTATTCCTGTGAGACATGTATTGTTCATCTTGTATGATGCAGAAAATAATGTGCCACGGATTAAATAACATGTCCAAAGTCACACAGCTGGTTAGTGACACAGGTGAGATATAAACACAGACCTCCTTGGCAGAAGGGCACGGTGGTAGCTAGCTGTTCTGCACTCTCACCTGACTCACCCTCCATCGACGTTCAGGGCACGTGTGTGTGTGTGTGTGTGTGTGTATAATAAAAAGATTTTATTTACTGAGAGAGAGAGAGCACGTGAGCGCTCACACAAAGCAGGGGAAGGGCAGAGGAAGAGTGAGAGAGAGAATCTCAAGCAGTCTCTATTGTGGAGCTGGGAGTCTGATGCAGCACTGGACCCCACAATGCTGAGATCATGACCAGAGCCGAAATCAAGAGTCAGACGCATAACTTACTGAGACACCCAGGCATCCCAAAGGCATTCGTATTTCTGAAACTCCTCTTGCTTTTGGAAATCCTTGTTGCTGGATTCAAACAACAAAAAAGAATTGCCACTGAGGAGAGATGTTTACTGAAAGAATAAAAATGATAGAGAAAGATGCAGTTCCAAGTATTCGATTATCCATACTACTAAGCTCTTCTCTATTGTGGAGCATTAAAGGCCCAATTCCCCCACTAGAAAAAAAAAATCTAATGCTTATTTTCATATATTGTGCCAATGTACAGAAAAGTAAATATGTAAAATATACAATTATAAATTCAGTAGTCTGACTTTCATTTTTAAACATGGAGATAAAGCTTCTAAAATATAAAAAAATAAGTACAAAAGATAAGGTATGGAAGCACTGTAGTAGGTCTCACAATTTTAGTCAAAGTACAACTAAGTTTTGAGTACTGATTTAATTAGGAATCCAGAGGTTGGAGTGTTAATTGCTTAAAGTGCTTCACTGTTTCTAACACTTGACATTAACTTTCCTACACAAGGATGATGTGTTAATCTGCTGGGTTTTCCTAGGACGTGGTGATTGTTTCCTGCTAATGCTCCTGGTTCTCTCCAGCAGAACCACCAAGCCATGTGTTTGCCGACAGGATTATGGTGATCAGAGGCCATTATGTAGTGTTAGACCATGGATTTTGGAATCCTACAACTTGGATTGGAGGTCTAGATCCCCCATTTAGTATTATGACTACTGACATCCTCAACTTTGGTTCACTTCTTTATTATGTGGTTAATAATAATAAGTTCTCCATGCAGTTACTCCCCATCTTCATTAGAAAGATATAATCAAGATCTAAGCATGGTGCTTGGCATATACTAAGTTCTCAGTAAGAGCTGTTACAGTTCTTTTTTTTTTTTTAAGATTTTATCTATTTATTTGACAGAGATCACAAGTAGGCAGAGAACCAGGCAGAGAGAGAGGAGGAAGCAGGCTCCCCACTGATCAGAGAGCCCGATGCGGGGATGCTCGATCTCAGGACCTTGAGATCATGACTTGAGCCGAAGGCAGAGGCTTAAACCACTGAGCCACCCAGGTGTCCCGAGCTGTTATAGTTCTTATTACAGAGAATGGCTGGAGAACCAAGACAGGGTTAAACTGAATTGTTGTGTTTTGTTTGCCTCATTCGGCAGCATGCAGTAACTAAGTTCTGTCCACAGATTGGCTGAGAAACAGTCATTCGAGGAACTAAAGATTTGCCTCCTGTGGTTCACTAGCCTGTAGAATGAATGTCTTAGGTTGGGTTTCCTGGGAAACAGACTGAAAGGTAAAGATTTTTCTGAGGGAGGTTGTGGGAGTGTGCTCAGGACAACGTTGGTAAGGAGCGAGGGACTGAGAACACACCACAGAATTCGAACCATGATGAAGTCTCAACAGAGGCCTCCTCAGGCCTGACGGGAGCTCTGCCTAAAACGAGAATTCAGAGTTGTCCTATGTGGAGGTCAAGAGGACAAACCTTTGTACTCTCCAACTGACCAGATATCCTTGGGAGAGGCACGTAGAGGCAAGGAAGGTTTCTTCTGTGGCTAGCAGTTCCTGGGGAGGCCTCAGTAATGAGCTTTGCAGGAAACCCTTGGAACAGCTGGGAGATTGAGGATTTAGTGTTTTGATCCTGAAAATTGGGAGGCAGTGTGGGGGTTTGAGGGATTGGGGGAGACAGAAGGTCTGAGCAACACACCACAGTTCCCACCACAAATAACATTTAAATGCATGTCTTTAACTTATTTATTTATACTCAATTATATATTTATAAATATATTAAGAAGTGTAGTAAATATATCTTTTATGAGAAAAGTCTTCTTTTTTAAAACTTGAAATTGAATATGAGATACATAAAAAAATCTTAGCCTATATAAAGTCATTGAATTTTAAAGATGTATAATCCAAGAGGATTAGGAGGCATGAACTCCCAGCTATAAAATAAGTAAATCACAGAGGTGGGAAGTTTAGTTTAGGGAATATTGTCAGTAAGATTGTAATAACTTTGTATGGTGGCACACGGTGCTTACGCTTATCGCTTATTGTGGTGAGCAGTTTATAATGTATATAATTGTTAAGTCACCATGTTGCATACTTGAGACCAATATAATATTGTATGTCAACTACACATCAATTAAAAATCAACTTGTAGTCCAAACACCAACTTTGGTTTTTTTCTTATTATTGGGGAAATGGTGATTCTTTAAGGGATCAAAGGATCCAGAGTGACATCATTGATGACAAAGTTAGATCCAGAATTTATGTTTTCAGATTCTTCTCCCTCTTTGGAACTTTATGGGCTTCAGATCTGGGGAGAATTTTCTATTTTGTTCTTCAACTATGTAATGAATCTTTAACAGTGCTTTTCAGCCATGCTCTGTAGTTACCAAAGTTTGGATTTTTTGCCAAAACAAATCTTCTATTAGGGCATGCTTTCACCTCATTTAGATATGCAAATCAGATGTGGCTTTTAAAAAGCCCAAATTTAAGAAAGCATGAAAACCACTGCTTCCTATGAAATGGAGAAAAATTTCGTAGGAATTACCTGAGATGGACATTAATTCTGTTCCCTGGGATTCTTCATGGATTCTTGATTAAAGAAATGACATAGATTCTGTTTTTTTGTGGGTGTAATTGATTGCAGTTTGCGTGAATACCTCTATATCCTTTCGTTATTATTCGTATTCAGAAATAACATGTGCTTTCCTGACATCTGTATTTGAAGTTGTGTGATTCATTATTTTTAAGCCGGGATAACCCGATTTCACATATTTTTCCATGAGTCAGAGGCAAGTCTAGCTGTTAGTTTGTTATTGTCTGTGCTTTTTCATAGCAAGCCTGCACTTGCCATCATTTTGCTGCTTTGTATTTTTAATCTCTTAACCAGTCGCTTTGGGAATAGTCTTTCCAGTTTTCAATGAAAACCAGACAAGAATGGTCTTGGATTCCTTAAAGATTGGCAAAGTTTTAGTTATGATTATTTATTTCATTTCATGGGTTTAAATACAACCAGGAAGTCTGCATCAACTGTTTTGATCTTGGGTCTTGCTTTCATTTGTGTAATTTCTTAAAGAAAAAAAGATGGTTTTTCTCTAGGGCTTCACAAATCTTTTGCTTAGGAAGCTTAGAAACTCAGCTTGGATAGATGATAGATTAGCAAGGCAATGATGTGTCTTAACCATAGACCAGACACATTGGTAGAGATTGCCCCAAAAAGGTCGATAATGTTCATGAAACATAACAGGATAGCTGAACTCTCTGAACATTAAACATGATCTAACTGCTCTAGTTTGGCTCCTTTCCAGGGGAAAAGAAAATATTCCTTCTTGTGCCTAATGAGGCTTTGTGTGATAAATATGAACGTAAATAGGTCAGTGTATTTAGAGAAAACCAGCTGTTTAATATTAAACTTGATTTATCCTATTGGTATTTTTAGATGCCTCCTTCTACCTAGGTACAAAAGAGAGTATGATGAATAAAGACTCCCTTCTAGACTCACATATCTTTCCAGCTATTGCCCCATTTCTCGGTTCTTCAGTTCTCTTTCTCTCATTTTCTCTTAAATCCACCGACGTTTTGCCCACAGCACCCTACAAAAACACTTCCAAAGTCAGCAATGACCATGTGACTGCTGAGTCCAGTGATCAGTTCCCAGTCCTCGATGGACTTGACCTCTCAGCAGTGTTTGGCACAGACGATCCCTTGCTTTATTTAAATACTTTTTTCATTTTGTTTCCAGGACATCCAGCTCACCTGGTTTTTCTCCTCATTTTCTGGCTTTTGCTCAGTCTCTTTTTGCTTTTTCTTGTCATTTTCACGACCTCTAAATATCAGAACACTCCAGTGTCCATTCCTTGAACCCCCTCTCCTCTCTAGCTAAACTCATTTCTCTGATGATCTCATGCAGGCTCACTGATGCATCTGAGTGCTATCTTCTCCCAAATGTATCTTTCCAGCCCTGCTTCCAACACCAAAATTCAAGCTTATGTATCCAGTTGTCTGCCAGAAACTTCCACTCAGATGTCTAAAGAACAACCTTGCATGTTTAAAATTGAACTCCTAACCTTCAACCTCTCAAATCTATTTCATCCACAGACTTCCCCACCTCAGTTAATGCCAACTCCATTATTCAGGTTGCTCAGGCTGAAAACCTGTATATTAATCTTGATTTTTATCATTTTTAAAACATAGTCAATAATCTGTTCACACGTTTCCTCTGCTCTGCCTTCAAAACTTGTCTGCCATTTTCACAGTGGCCCCATGGTCCAGTCTACCACCATCTGGATAACCTTCTAACTCGTCTCCCTCTGTCTGCCCTTGTTCATCTACATTTATTCTTAACAAGCAGCCAGAATGATGATTTTAAAATGAAAATCAGATCATGTCATTTCTCTATTCAAAACTGTCCAGTTTTCACCCTGAGTTATACCTAATGGCTATTGATTTGCATCTGTATAAATGTGTGTGTGTCAGTGTGTGTGAACGGGAGAGGGGAGGTCAGTGTGGCTGGAATACACTAAGGAAAAGGGAGGATGGTAGGAGATACTGTTGGAGAAGTCATGAGGGGTCAGATCATACGGAGTTTATAGAATATTGTGAAGACTCTGGATTCTACTTTGAGTGTGGAGGGGCCACTGGAGGCTTCTGAGTAGAGAAACGGCATGATCTGATTTACTTTTTAATAGGGGTTACTTTTGTAGCTGTGTTAAGATTCAGTGAATGGAAATGAGCGGAAAGAGGGAGACCACATAGAAGGCCATCCAGTTGGGCATCCAGTTGAGGCATGATGATGGCTTTGACCAGGATGGTGACTGTGGAGCTGGTGAGAAGTGGTCAGATTCAGAGTATATTTTAAGTGAACGCTAACAGGATTTCCTAATGGCCTGGGTATGGAATGTGCAATAGAAGAGTCAAGGTTATCTCCCAGGTATTTGGTCTGAGCAACTGGGACCTCATTGAACAAGGGAAGGTCATGGGGAGAGCAGGTCCTGATGAGTGTTTGTAGAGCTCAGTTTTGGAATGTAAATTTGAGACAGCATTTAGTGTGCTTTCATTAAATATTTGTGGGGCTAATCAGCGAAGTCACTGATCTCAACAATCACAGCCCTCCTCTTCACTGTACAGTTTACTCCTACACCTAGAACCCCTTCTGGCCCACCTCATTTTGTCTTTGGGTTTGGGGAGGAGTTGCCTGGCCTGTTCTTGGGGTCAGATGATTCTGGGGGTCAGATTATCCCATATACAGATGTGAATATAAGTCTTCTTTTTCTTTTTTTTTTTTTTTCAATCATAAGCTGAACCCCAGGTTCCTTCTATTGTCTCTAAGGTCTGTTGTGAGGGAAAGATGGGCTTGCTCCTCAAGGTGATCCCCCTTATGAAGATAGTGGAATTTAAGCTTCATATGTTTCTTTCTATCTATCAGTTTCCCAGCCACCATTACATTTCACCATGCCAAATTTTGTTCACACCTCTCCATTGTTGGTACCCCATGTCATCTTTGCTGTTTTAGTTTGTGTTTTTTATCCCTAAACCATCGCTTTAGTGTTTTGTTTTTTTTTTGAGGGAGTTAAGATAAATACACACTTTCCTTCACAGTTCATAAACATTTCATTTACATACTCTTCCAGAATCTTTCTGTTTAAGATGGAATCTATTTTTTCATGCAAATATACAAGTAAACACTAATGTTTTTCTTCAAGTAAACAAATAGACATTAAAATATTGTATTTGTCAAAATGTTTAGAGTCGTGATGTTGCATTAATTGTGATGGGTTCTGTGCTCCTGGCTCATTATCTCTTCTCTTACTTTTAGAACAATCCTCATTTGTGAAATTGCATGAGCTCCTAGTATAGTCTCTGGAACACTTTGGATTCATGTTTGAATGTATGAATAAATTATAGAAGAATTGTCCATTATTGAAGTCCTTATTCATTCTCAGGTTAATTCTCCAATATTTTACTGAACTGATATTTGAATGCATACCTGCTGTAGGTAAGGTGCTATGGAATATACAGTACTGACTTAGAAATATTTCTTGACCTCAAGACATTGTAAATGTATTTTAATGCAGAGAGACATTATATAAAATTAAGGAGGTTGATTGTAATAAAGGGTATAAAAGTAAAATAGTTTAGGGGGTCCAGGAAGTGAATTTCATGGCAGGGAAAATTAGGATTTGTTCATCAACGTGGTGGCATTTGAGATGGGTCTTAAAGAATTGGTAGGGTACAATATGAGAAATGGGAATGGAGTCATTCTAAATGAGTACACTAATAAGTAGGAAAGTGAAAGAGCAGGGAAATGTATTAGCTGATCTGTATTGGCTTAGATGGATTAGAGTGGTCAAGGAGGAATATGGAATATAAAGTTGGAAAGAATTTGGAACAGGTGTTTTTGGTTATAGACCCTAGGAAAGAAGGGGGTGTTCTTCCTTAGGTGGACACAAAAGGTTAATCAATAGGAGATTGCTGTAATCAGACATTTTCTTTGGTAAGATTATTTTAGAGGACTCGAAAGTTGATTGCATGCTGGCAGGCAGAAATATACATAATATTCCTCTGAGATTTGAGCTTCTGTCCTGATAAGGGCCTAGGTTCTATGTCCAGACATAAGAGAATCAGAAAGAGAGGACAATTTGAGAAGTAAGATATTGAGAATTTTAAGCATAGAACATTTAGAGTGAATTTCAGGTGGAAGCATGCAGCAGGCATAGAAGTTAGAGCTTTGGAAGAAGGGGTTAAAAATAAGACCTGACAATAATAATTAAAGACTCATATTCTGTGATCATTTTCTGTGGCTTAACAAACTTTTTATATTGAAAATAGATTGTTTAATAAAGTACCGTCTACTTTAGAATCATTTTTATTTATTATTGCAGGATGTTGATTTAAAAACAAACACATTGTGGCTTTGAAATTTCTTTTTCCATGTTGAATAAATCATTGTGCAGTGACATCATTTTTACATTTAGTTCTCAAATGTAAGATGATTATGTAATATCTGTTTATATTTCTGTGGGACTGTTATAAAATCATTAGTCATTTGAGCACTTTAAAAACTCAGTGCCATATTGAACAAATAATTGGAAGGAAAACATTTTTACTCAAGGATATCAAAATAGAAATTCCTCCAGATCTGTTCTCTCATATAAATTCGGTCACTTTATTTTCTTATCCTTAAACTGGGTGATGTATATTTTGGTACATATATTATGGTCAACATGATCCGTACTCTTTTTCTTCATGTAGGAAACTTAAGTGAGACTAAATTGAGACTCAGCAATGTCTTATTGCTTACATTTTAAATTAGGTTTTTAAAATATTTAAAATTATAAACATTACAAAGGCTAATAATAAATTTTAAAAAGAGATGCATACAAAACGAGTTCTCATTTTCTGTTTTCAGTTTTGCATCCCAGAAGTTAATATTCCTAATGCCATACTATGTATTCTCTTCAACTTATTTCTCTGTATAGAAAAAAGAAACATACCTGTTTTTATTTTAATAATATAGGCTTAAGTACACATATTATCCTGAAACTTTTTAGACTGAAAACTTGTCATAAGTGTATTTCCTTATTAATGTTCGAGGAGAAGTAGATAGCCATAGATATCTGTATTTTACTATTACTTCTTTTTGAGAAGTTTTTTAAGCACTATTAAAAAGATAGTGAGGATGTGCTCACTTCGGCAGCACATATACTAAAAAAGATAGTGAGGAGACATATCTGGAAAGAAGTTGCCGATGTCAAAAAGGTCTGTGTTCTCTAGGATTTTGATGGTTTTCTGTCTCACATTTAGGTCTTTCATCCATTTTGAATTTATTTTTGTGCATGGACTAAGAAAGTGGTCTTGGTCTGGTTTCATTCTTTTGCCTCTTGCTGTACGTACACACACACACACACACACACACAGAGAGAGAGAGACAGAGAGAGAGAGAGAGAGAGAGAGAGAAATATTATTCAGCCATAAAAAAAGAATGAAATCTTGTCACTTGCAATGATATAGATGGACCTAGAGAGTATTATGCTAAGCAAAGTAAGTCAATCAGAGAAAGACAAGCATCATATGATTTCACAAAACAAACAAGCAAAGAGAAAAAAGAGAGAGAAACCAAGAAACAGACTCTTAACTATAGAGAACAAACTGATGGTTACCAGAGGGGAGGTGGGTGGGGAGCGAAGGGGGAACAAGTGATGGGGATTAGGGTGGACACTTGTGATGAGCACCAGGTGATGTATGGAAACACTGAATCACTGTATTGTACACCTGAAGCTAATATCACACTGTATGTTAACTAACTGAAATTCAAATAAAAACTTCAAAAAATTTAAAAAAAATAAAAGAGGAAGCATTAAAGAATCACTATACTTTGTTTTAAGCAACATTAGTGAATCTGAACATTTTTTAAAAATTTCATTTATTTATTTTGACAGAGAGAGATCACAAGTAGGCAGAGAGGCAGGCAGAGAGAGGGGGAAGCAGGCTCCCTGCTGAGCAGAGAGCCGAATGTAGGGCTCAATCCCAGGACCCTGAGACCATGACCTGAGCCAAAGGCAGAGGCCTCAACCCACTGAGCCACCCAGGCGCCCTAATCTGAACATTTTTTTGTGCAAAGGTACTAGAATGTGATTCTAAGATTCTCAGTCATTGTTTCAAACCACACATGCTGAAACCATTCTGTGCTTTACTCTGGCGAGACCCCTTCAAATTTGAAGCAATGTGATTGGGCAAGACTATTTTAAATTCTGTGTTCTTCTTTCCAGTTAGTTTGAGAAAGTATCAGTACTTATAAAGGTATTATACCAAGAGTCTGAGGGAAAAACTACTATGTTTTATCTATTCACAATCAGATCAGCGTTAAAAACTGTACTGATACATTTGGCCAGCCTCACAAGGTGGAGTTTTGTAGGCTCCTACAGGACTGGAGGGGATGTTATCATATCTGAGTATCTTTTACAATTGCACTGAAAGAATGGGCTAGAGATATGAATATTTGGGAAGATATGTTTTCCTTTAGAGTATGAGATTATATCAAGCCAGATGCCCACTCAGGCATCTCAAGACTAACTTTTTCCTCTCTATTCTGATACCTTCTTCCTTAGATCTTATTTTTACAATTTGAGGGTTAGTTCACAGTGAGGGAAACATCAGGTGATGCATGGACATACAGATTGGTAGCTTTGAACTCTGTTGGGGTTCTTGCTTTCTATAAGGCACAAATTTTACTGCATAGAGGCTCTGGCTAGCATTAAATAGTACAGAGTGAAAATGATGGGTGGTTTATACACATCACACCATCTTACTAATGGTATAATTATTAAGATATACTAGTTAACAAAACTTAATGATCTTGGAATGCAAATGAGATAAATATTAGAGTCACCATTATAAATGAAATAGTACCTTTTATAGTACAAATAATATTTAAATAATATAATATTTATAGTTTCTTTTACTTCATTTCATATTTTTATCGTATAGTAATGATTCCATTAGAAACAGTGATTGCAAAAGAGTAGTTTGGAAATTCCATGTCACATCAATTCCCAATGCTGAACCTTTATTAGATCATGTATTTTTAGTATGTTTATGATTTCTGGTGAAGTGAGCAATATCTACATTTTTATTTTTGTGTTCTCTCTGGTTTCCAAGCTGCCTTTCTTGTTTGACGGTGAGTTCTTTACATTGCTTCATGGTGTCTTCTTTTTCTCTTATTTCCTCTTCTTACAGCATCCCGGTTTGACCTACTCTAATTGGTTGACACAGTGAGCTCAAGGATATTAGACTTGCTTTATGCAACCCGTTCTCCATCACAGAGCCCCCACGAACACATAGGGCTTCAGCTCATGTTTCCCCTTAATTCTTATTGTTGTATGTCGATTCTAGTAATCTTCAACAAATAACTTTTCTTCCTCCTACACCATTTGCTTTCTCATGCAACCTTACCCATTTTCCATGTTTGCCTTAGTGGGAACAGTGACTTGCCGTAGTTAAGAACTATGTAGTCAGATAGACTTGGATCCAAACTCTGTCTCGTCTTCTTACTAGTTGTATGATCTTGGGCAAGTTCATATTTTCAGTCTCAATTATTCAGTATCCCTTACTATGAAAGACAGGGGTTGTTGTGAGATTTTGGAAATAAAGAAATTGCCACTGCCCTTGGTAAATTGTACTCAGTAAAACTTTGGTAGTTACAGGTTTGAGAAGTTAGCAATGGGAAGGGGGGTGCTAATTTCTGTAAAAATCAGGAAAGGACAAGATATTATGTGATGAGAAAGGGATGTTTTAGGAAGTAGGACAGTTGAAAGAACTTTTATCATACAGTTAAAATAATAATGTGTAGAAAGTTCTTGTCCTTAACCCTTAGATTAGATGTATTTTCGGAGTTAAAAATTTTGTGGATTTTAAAAGGTATGTATATTTCATATATTACAGAAGATCTCTAGCAGGATATGGGGTAACATTCTTACACAAACAGATACTTTTTTTTTAAGATTTTATTTTTAAGTAAAATCTGAGCAAGCAGTCTAATGCTGGGCTCAATCCCAGGGCCCTGAGATCATGACATGAGCCACAGGCAGATGCTTAGCCTACTGAGCCATTCAGGTGCCCCAACAAATGGATACTTCTATAGAAAACATTTCTGTATGAATTTTTATACAAAGGTGTTAGCCTCCCATCATTACCCTCCCATAAACTCAGGTCAGATTGTGCCACCAAATGAGTTATGAAAGAACTTACTTTTCACAAGGGTTGAATCTGATGATTATGGATGAGAGATTAGAGTTCTGAAAAATAAAAGGAGATTCTGCATTTCTTTATTGTGAGCCAAAATTATTCTCTCATTTCAGTGATGTGGGTGTTTTCTACATTTCATAAACATGGGGCTATGGATGCTTTTCTTACTTCCATAACCACACTCATTCCCTCCCAGGTACCCTTGCCAGTTCACTTCAGGTTATTTTATTTTATTTTTTTTAAAGATTTTATTTATTTATTTGACAGACAGAGATCACAAGTAGGCAGAGAGGCAGGCAGAGAGAGAGGAGGAAGCAGGCTCCCTGCCGAGCAGAGAGCCCGAAGTGGGACTCGATCCCAGGACCCTGAGATCATGACCTGAGCCGAAGGCAGCGGCTTAACCCACTGAGCCACCCAGGTGCCTCCACTTCAGGTTATTTCTTCTGAGAATTAAGGGAGGGAATGAAATAGAACTCTTTCAGTAGGAGTTTCTTTGTCGGACATGGAAAATTCAGGTCACTTTGGGAAATTTTTTTTTTTCCTTATTCCTGGAACTTGTTAAGATGTGAAGTGTATATTAATCTGGAGTGAAAAAGATATTAAAATCATTAGTCTCCCTTTCTTCCTTTGTCGTTTAAACCTGTGCCCTCTTAAATATTTTGATTCAAAAGGCATTTTGGCAATATTTGTTGTTAAATGTGATATACTAACAGTTTTAGACTATATGTCTTTTTTTATAGAGATACCTATGGACTTTTAGAGAAATGTATATTGTATTACTGACTGGTCGAAGTTGCTTTTTTTCTTCCACTAATGAGGATCTATATAGATTTTTAGTTCATTCCTTTCTATTTGCTATTGATTTGGAGGACTTGCTATGAGAATGAAAATTGTTATTAAATCATAGTTTGGTAATACTTAACTATTACTCAGAATTGATTCCAGTGGTTTTTGTTTGTTTGTTTGTTTTAGTGTCCTACTGAAACCAAAGCAACATTTGGGGTCCACCTTAAAATAGTAGGAGACTGGACAGGTATGTAGAACACAGAGTTTTAAGGTACATGCTTTGAAAATAATGGGTCATACAATAGTTTGCATGTGTTTAAGTAATAGGACAACTAGCATATATAGAAATGTGGATATGTTCTCAAGCTGTTGTTTTCTTTCTTTGCATATACAGTTTTGATAGTCTATATTTTCTACTTGTAGGATGCATTTTTAGAATTCAAATACCTTGGATATTAATAATTGTTAATGTATTGTTTGCTGTGTTTACAAATCATTGGTTTCTGCCTACTTGTCAAATGCACTGGCAATAGTGGGAAGAATGAAATGTGTTTTTTAGAAAATATGATTTTAAAAATAAGTAGTTGATTTTACTCTCAAAATAATCAACACCTGGGATTGGGATTTCTATTGAGATTTAAATCTAACAGTTCCTGCATGACCTTTTTGTGGTATTACCTATGTGTATAATATAACAACTCCACAGCATCTTTGGAATAGTGGTCAATATTTTTTTAAAGATTTTAGTTATTTATTAGACAGAGATTACAAGTAGTCAAGAGAGGCAGACAGGGAGAGAGAGGAGGAAGCAGGCTTTCCAGGGAGCAGAGAGCCCGATGTGGGGCTTGATCCCAGGACCCTGGGATCATGACCTAAGCCGAAAGCAGAGGCTTTAACCCACTGAGCCACCCAGGTGCCCCTGGAATAGTGGTCATTTTTCATAGCAAATTTATTAGTGATGTGTTACTCATTTATTCAATAAAAACTTTTATATTATGTGTGGCATGCATTGTATTAAGAGTTCTGAATAAATAAATGAAACATTGTTCATTCTCTATTCCCCTGGTCCAATACAGTGACTAACAAGTGAGTGCTCAATAAATGTAAATCTGTTGGCTAGTTGCTTAGTTTGGCTGTTCAAAAGAAAGAATGCAGTATAGACATGAATGCAAGTTAAATAAAAGTATTTTCTAATTGAGTGCTAAACTAGGAGGAGGGAATCCGAAAAAGGTAGACTTAGAATAGTCTAGGGTTATACGAAGAGCTTCACAAAGAAGAGGGAAGTTGAGCTGAACCTTGAAAATCAGGCATATGAAAAAGGAAGGAGGTCATTTTAGTAAAATTCACAGCATTGTCAAAAATCAGGGAAGGTAATGTGTAAACCATATCTGAGAAGGGTCAGTCAGTCTAGCAGAAGCAAAGACTTCATTCTTGGGAGTACTATGAAAAAGATATTTGGGGTTACTGCAGTGAAGATGTTGAATGCCTTGACAAGATAATAAAATAACTTAGAGATGCTAGAGAACTTTTGAGAGATTTGGATCATTGTAACAATAATAGCATTAATAATTTGCTAGTTGGATAGATTAGAATCTACTGGTACGGGAAGGCAGAGGAGAAGAGTTCAGTGGAGGAATGGGAATGGAAAGAGGACTAGAAGGAAAGGATTTGCTGGCACAGGTTTGAGAAGTTAGCACTGGAAGGGGGGACTAATTTTTGTAATAATCAGGAAAGGGCAAGATATTGAGTAATAAGAAGAGGGGGTATTTTACAAAGAAGGACATTTGAAGAACTTACAGCAGACAGTTAAAAATAATAGTGTATAAATTCTTTACCCATAGAAAGGACAACCAGCTTGGAATTGGAAACTTGATGAAAATGGAGAAAAAAACCAACAGAGTATTTAATGAGCAAACGATGAGATTAATCAAAAGACGTTTGAGCAGTAATGACCCATTCAGAATTATGAAAAATCAGGCTTCAATATGTGTAGTTTATCTGATTGCATCAAAAGAGATCATGGTAATCCCTTGTTAGAAAAACACTGGTGTAGCATGAAAATAGTAATTCTCATGATAATCTCAGAACTAGTTGATATAATCATAGTTGTTTTGCACTATTTGACAAATAAAGAACAAGTTCTTTGCTAAGAATCTCAATGAAATGTGAATTAACTTCAGTAATGAGTGGTCATTGAAAAAATTCTGTATCTGAAGAGAAAAAGTACAATGAAGATATAATTTAATTCATCATGATAAGGAGAAACTTCATGATGGATTATTACTAGCTATTGTTACTCAGTTTCTTCGTAAAGTTATTTTCTATTGTCAGTAGCTCATTAAAATAAATGATTACCTCATCATTTATTTCGATCTTTTCTATTAGGGACATCTTATAGTTTTAATTTTTTTCTCCTTTTTTGAGGGAGAAATAAGATCATTCTATTTAGAGCTCAGTTCCAGTCAGATGATTTTCAATTAATAAACCTTCTGGGTTGTTGACTCTAAATATTTGTTGACTTGGAAAGAAGTGTCAAGCGTTCATGCATAAAACCCCTAAATAATTCTGCACTAAATAATATCTGGCACTTTAGGTCAAAAAAAGGTTTAACTGTCTTAAAACAATGGAGTTATAATTATGGAAGGAAAACTGGGAACATTACTCTAAGATCATTGGGTTTTGTTTTAAAATAATTAATTAAAACTTAGTGCTAAGAGCAATAGGGGTAGTAAATAGCAAAAAGATGTTTAAAAGTTGAATATCAGAGGTTTGCTTTTCAAAACTGATAGATATTTTATAGTTATTTTTTTCTTCCCTGAAATATGTTCTGTCTTGGGCAGGTCAAAAGAACAAATTTTAGACTGCCCCATGGATGGTCTTTCTAAGATTAATCAATGATACCCAGCAGCAAAGTGACCAAGAAGAAATTTGAGCATAGCTCAGGACAAGCAGGCCTCAAAGTTTCAGATTTATTGTCTAGCTTTTTATTTTAACCAGGACTTTTGTTGCACCCCTTAAGTATGTGAAAGACTCATTAAGTTTGGAAGACCCTTCAAAACCTCAAACACAATTTAGGTTTTTCCTTGAAATGATGGTGATGGAACAGATAAATCACTCAAGTGGATTTATCATCGAATTAATTTTTGTTGCTTTTTTAGAGTCAGTCATACTTTCCAATTTCAAATACATGATCACATATTGCCTACTGGTTTGCTTATCATTCTAACTGTCCAAAATGTTTTGTTATTTTGTGCATTAGATTACTATTGAATAATGTCTGAGATAATGTTATACTGTTGGTTTTTTTAGTGATCTAAATAGCAACTGACTCTAGTTTTACTACAAAAGCATTATACGCATTGAAATTACTCTAAAAATTTTGTCATTTTTCCATTCAATAGTTAATGGATTGACAACTGGATAAATATGCAATGAGGGCTTATTGTACATATCCTGTATAATCCTTGAATCTGTGTTATCAGTTTCTATCAATTTAATGTCTAATGAAAAATATTCCTATAATCAGAGGATATGGTTCACTTTGAGGATCAAAAGTGGGAAACCAGGGCCATATAACATCATGAATTTGTCTTAATACTTAATACACGGATACTCATAGTACAAGAAACCATAGATAAAATTTTAGTTGAAGACTAGACCAAGAAAAGAGTTGATAGTTCTCTCTTTATTTATTTCTATGTCATCAAATTAGCCAGGTACATATAATTCATCTAGCTGATTGTTTATGAAAAGATTAAAACAGAATATGTGTAATGCATTTAAGAGTCTCATGCTCTTCCGACTGAGCTAGCCGGGCTGTGTAATGCATTTAAAGGATATATTTTTTCTTATAGGGAATCTCTTTACAAGTCAGATTATGGCCACACAAATTATAATAATGTTATTATTTCATAATGAGAACATGTTTTGGAACAATTGTGGCATCCACCTTTACCATCCATATCTGTAAATAGCTTTGGTGGCTGTAAGAAGAGTAAAAAATCAAAAGTACTCCTATTGAATACCAACCATTTTTTAGACGGCATGCCCAAAAAGCAGATGCAAAATAGGTTTGAGCAAACTGGCTGTTTTGAACAGCACAAATCATACTTGGATATATGAAACACCTGGGTTTTTTTTTTTTTTTTTTTTTTTTAATTTTTTATTTTTTATAAACATATATTTTTTATATACATATATTTTTATCCCCAGGTCTGTGAATCACCAGGTTTACACACTTCACAGCACTCACCAAATCACATACCCTCCCCAATGTCCATAATCCCACCCTCTTCTCCCCAACCCCCTCCCCCCGGCAACCCTCAGTTTGTTTTGTGAGATTAAGAGTCACTTATGGTTTGTCTCCCTCCCAATCCCATCTTGTTTCATTTATTCTTCTACCCACTTAAGCCTCCATGTTGCATCACCACTTCCTCATATCAGGGAGATCATATGATAGTTGTCTTTCTCTGCTTGACTTATTTCGCTAAGCATGATACGCTCTAGTTCCATCCATGTTGTTGCAAATGGCAAGATTTCATTTCTTTTGATGGCTGCATAGTATTCCATTGTGTATATATACCACATCTTCTTGATCCATTCATCTGTTGATGGACATCTAGGTTCTTTCCATAGTTTGGCTATTGTGGACATTGCTGCTATAAACATTCGGGTGCATGTGTCCCTTTGGATCACTACATTTGTATCTTTAGGGTAAATACCCAATAGTGCAATTGCTGGGTCATAGGGCAGTTCTATTTTCAACATTTTGAGGAACCTCCATGCTGTTTTCCAGAGTGGCTGCACCAGCTTGCATTCCCACCAACAGTGTAGGAGGGTTCCCCTTTCTCCGCATCCTCGCCAGCATCTGTCATTTCCTGACTTGTTGATTTTAGCCATTCTGACTGGTGTGAGGTGATATCTCATTGTGGTTTTGATTTGTATTTCCCTGATGCCGAGTGATATGGAGCACTTTTTCATGTGTCTGTTCGCCATCTGGATGTCTTCTTTGCAGAAATGTCTGTTCATGTCTTCTGCCCATTTCTTGATTGGATTATTTGTTCTTTGGGTGTTGAGTTTGCTAAGTTCTTTATAGATTCTGGACACTAGTCCTTTATCTGATATGTCGTTCGCAAATATCTTCTCCCATTCTGTCAGTTGTCTTTTGATTTTGTTAACTGTTTCCTTTGCTGTGCAAAAGCTTTTGATCTTGATGAAATCCCAGTAGTTCATTTTTTCCCTTGCTTCCCTTGCCTTTTGCGTTGTTCCTAGGAAGATGTTGCTGCGGCAGAGGTCGAAGAGGTTGCTGCCCGTGTTCTCCTCAAGGATTTTGATGGATTCCTTTCGTACATTGAGGTCCTTCATCCATTTTGAGTCTATTTTTGTGTGTGGTGTAAGGAAATGGTCCAATTTCATTTTTCTGCATGTGGCTGTCCAATTTTCCCAGCACCATTTATTGAAAAGGCTGTCTTTTTTCCATTGGACATTCTTTCCTGCTTTGTCGAAGATTAGTTGACCATAGAGTTGAGGGTCTATTTCTGGGCTCTCTATTCTGTTCCATTGATCTATGTGTCTGTTTTTGTGCCAGTACCATGCTGTCTTGATGATGACAGCTTTGTAATAGAGCTTGAAGTCCGGAATTGTGATGCCACCAACGTTGGCTTTCTTTTTCAATATCCCTTTGGCTATTCGAGGTCTTTTCTGGTTCCATATAAATTTTAGAATTATTTGTTCCATTTCTTTGAAAAAGATGGATGGTACTTTGATAGGAATTGCATTAAATGTGTAGATTGCTTTAGGTAGCATAGACATTTTCACAATATTTATTCTTCCAATCCAGGAGCATGGAACATTTTTCCATTTCTTTGTGTCTTCCTCAATTTCTTTCATGAGTACTTTATAGTTTTCTGAGTATAGATTCTGTGTCTCTTTGGTTAGGTTTATTCCTAGGTATCTTATGGTTTTTGATGCAATTGTAAATGGGATTGACTCCTTAATATCTCTTTCTTCTGTCTTGCTGTTGGTGTAGAGAAATGCAACTGATTTCTGTGCATTGATTTTATATCCTGACACTTTACTGAATTCCTGTATAAGTTCTAGCAGTTTTGGAGTGGAGTCTTTTGGGTTTTCCACATATAGTATCATATCATCTGCGAAGAGTGATAATTTGACTTCTTCTTTGCCGATTTGGATGCCTTTAATTTCCTTTTGTTGTCTGATTGCTGAGGCTAGGACCTCTAGTACGATGTTGAATAGCAGTGGTGATAATGGACATCCCTGCCGTGTTCCTGACCTTAGCGGAAAAGCTTTCAGTGTTTCTCCATTGAGAATGATATTTGCGGTGGGTTTTTCATAGATGGCTTTGATGATATTGAGGTATGTGCCCTCTATCCCTACACTTTGAAGAGTTTTGATCAGGAAGGGATGTTGTACTTTGTCAAATGCTTTTTCAGCATCTATTGAGAGTATCATATGGTTCTTGTTCTTACTTTTATTGATGTGTTGTATCACATTGACTGATTTGCGGATGTTGAACCAACCTTGCAGCCCTGGAATAAATCCCACTTGGTCGTGGTGAATAATCTTTTTAATGTACTGTTGAATCCGATTGGCTAGTATTTTGTTGAGTATTTTCGCATCTGTGTTCATCAAGGATATCGGTCTATAGCTCTCTTTTTTGGTGGGATCCTTGTCTGGTTTTGGGATCAAGGTGATGCTGGCCTCATAAAATGAGTTTGGAAGTTTTCCTTCCATTTCTATTTTTTGGAACAGTTTCAGGAGAATAGGAATTAGTTCTTCTTTAAATGTTTGGTAGAATTCCCCCGGGAAGCCGTCTGGCCCTGGGCTTTTGTTTGTTTGGAGATTTTTAATGACTGTTTCAATCTCCTTACTGGTTATGGGTCTGTTCAGGCTTTCTATTTCTTCATGGTTCAGTTGTGGTAGTTTATATGTTTCTAGGAATGCATCCATTTCTTCCAGATTGTCAAATTTGTTGGAGTAGAGTTGCTCATAGTATGTTCTTATAATAGTTTGTATTTCCTTGGTGTTAGTTGTGATCTCTCCTCTTTCATTCATGATTTTATTTATTTGGGTCCTTTCTCTTTTCTTTTTGATAAGTCGGGCCAGGGGTTTATCAATTTTATTAATTCTTTCAAAGAACCAGCTCCTAGTTTCGTTGATTTGTTCTATTGTTTTTTTGGTTTCTATTTCATTGATTTCTGCTCTGATCTTTATGATTTCTCTTCTCCTGCTGGGCTTAGGGTTTCTTTCTTGTTCTTTCTCCAGCTCCTTTAGGTGTAGGGTTAGGTTGTGTACCTGAGACCTTTCTTGTTTCTTGAGAAAGGCTTGTACCGCTATATATTTTCCTCTCAGGACTGCCTTTGTTGTGTCCCACAGATTTTGAACCGTTGTATTTTCATTATCATTTGTTTCCATGATTTTTTTCAATTCTTCTTTAATTTCCCGGTTGACCCATTCATTCTTTAGAAGGATACTGTTTAGTCTCCATGTATTTGGGTTCTTTCCAAACTTCCTTTTGTGGTTGAGTTCTAGCTTTAGAGCATTGTGGTCTGAAAATATGCAGGGAATGATCCCAATCTTTTGATACCGGTTGAGTCCTGATTTAGGACCGAGGATGTGATCTATTCTGGAGAATGTTCCATGTGCACCAGAGAAGAATGTGTATTCTGTTGCTTTGGGATGAAATATTCTGAATATATCTGTGATGTCCATCTGGTCCAGTGTGTCATTTAAGGCCTTTATTTCCTTGCTGATCTTTTGCTTGGATGACCTGTCCATTTCAGTGAGGGGAATGTTAAAGTCCCCTACTATTATTGTATTGTTGTTTATGTGTTTCTTTGATTTTGTTATTAATTGGTTTATATAGTTGGCTGCTCCCACGTTGGGGGCATAGATATTTAAAATTGTTAAATCTTCTTGTTGGACAGACCCTTTGAGTATGATATAGTGTCCTTCCTCATCTCTTATTACAGTCTTTGGCTTAAAATCTAATTGATCTGATATAAGGATTGCCACTCCTGCTTTCTTCTGATGTCCATTAGCATGGTAAATTCTTTTCCACCCCCTCACTTTAAATCTGGAGGTGTCTTCGGGCTTAAAATGTGTTTCTTGGAGGCAACATATAGATGGGTTTTGTTTTTTTATCCATTCTGATACCCTGTGTCTTTTGACAGGGGCATTTAGCCCATTCACATTCAGGGTAACTATTGAGAGATATGAATTTAGTGCCATTGTATTGCCTGTAAGGTGACTGTTACTGTATATGGTCTCTGTTCCTTTCTGATCTACCACTTGTAGGCTCTCTCTTTGCTTAGAGGACCCCTTTCAATATTTCCTGTAGAGCTGGTTTGGTATTTGCAAATTCTTTCAGTTGTTGTTTGTCCTGGAAGCTTTTAATCTCTCCTTCTATTTTCAATGATAGCCTAGCTGGATATAGTATTCTTGGCTGCATGTTTTTCTCGTTTAGTGCTCTGAAAATATCATGCCAGCTCTTTCTGGCCTGCCAGGTCTCTGTGGATAAGTCAGCTGCCAATCTAATATTTTTACCATTGTATGTTACAGACTTCTTTTCCCGGGCTGCTTTCAGGATTTTCTCTTTGTCATTGAGACTTGTAAATTTTACTATTATGTGACGGGGTGTGGGCCTATTCTTATTTATTTTGAGGGGCATTCTCTGAACCTCCTGAATTTTGATGCTTGTTCCCTTTGCCATATTGGGGAAATTCTCCCCAATAATTCTCTCCAGTATACCTTCTGCTCCCCTCTCACTTTCTTCTTCTTCTGGAATCCCAATTATTCTAATGTTGTTTCGTCTTATGGTGTCACTTATTTCTCGAATTCTCCCCTCGTGGTCCAGTAGCTGTTTGTCCCTCTTTTGATCAGCTTCTTTATTCTCTGTCATTTGGTCTTCTATATCACTAATTCTTTCTTCTGCCTCATTTATCCTAGCAGTGAGAGCCTCCATTTTTGATTGCACCTCATTAATAGCTTTTTTGATTTCAACTTGGTTAGATTTTAGTTCTTTTATTTCTCCAGAAAGGGCTTTTATATCTCTCGAGAGGGTTTCTCTAATATCTTCCATGCCTTTTTCGAGCCCGGCTAGAACCTTGAGAATTGTCATTCTGAACTCTAGATCTGACATATTACCGATGTCTGTATTGATTAGGTCCCTAGCCTTCGGTACTGCCTCTTGTTCTTTTTTTTGTGGTGAATTTTTACGTCTTGTCATTTTGTCCAGAGAAGAGTAAATGAAGGGGCAAGTAAAATACTAAAAGGGTGGCAACAACCCCAGGAAAATATGCTTTAGCCAAATTAGAAGAGATCCAAAATCGTGAGTGGGGAGAAAGGGGATAAAAAGAGGTTCAAAAAGGAAGAAAGAAAAAAGAAAAAAGAAAAAAAAAAAAAAAAAAAAAAAAAAAAAGAATTTTTTTTTAAAAAAAGAAAACACCTAAGAAAAATGTAAAAAAAAATATATATATATTAGATAAACTAGTAAAAAATCGTTAAAAAATAAAAAGGTAACAGTTAAAAAAAAAAAAAAATTTTACCCGAAGGCTAGAAAAAAAAAAAAATGAAAAAGAAAAAATTAAATTAACTGCAAGACTAAAAAAAATCACAGGAAAAAAGCCATGAGTTCCGTGCTTGGCTTTCTCCTCCTCTGGAATTCTGCTGCTCTCCTTGGTATTGAAACCGCACTCCTTGGTAGGTGAACTTGGTCTCGGCTGGATTTCTTGTTGATCTTCTGGGGGAGGGGCCTGTTGTAGTGATTCTCAAGTGTCTTTGCCCCAGGCGGAATTAAACCGCCCTTACCCGGGGCCGGGGTGAGTAATCCGCTCGGGTTTGCTTTCAGGAGCTTTTGTTCCCTGAGCGCTTTCCGTAGAGTTCCAGAGGACAGGAATACAAATGGCGGCCTCCTGGTCTCCGGCCCGGAGGAGCCGAGAGCCCAGGGCCCCACTCCTCAGTGCGCCCTCAGAGAACAGCGCCCAGTTACTCCCGTCTGCCTGACCTCCGGCCGCGCTCCGAGCTCACCGAGCCTGCGACCGGTTCAAGGTAACACGGAGCTGCGAGCTTACTGTCGGCTCTGTCTCTGTAGCCGGCTTTCCCGTTCCAATACCCGCAAGCTCTGCGACACTCAGACACCCCCGATCCTTCTGTGACCCTGCGGGACCTGAGGCCACGCTGACCCCGCATGGGCTTCGCCCCGGTTTAGCCTCTGGAGCGATGTCCCTCAGCGGAACAGACTTTTAAAAGTCCTGATTTTGTGCGCGGTTGCTCCGCCGCTTGCCGGGAGCCGGCCCCTCCCCCCGGGGTCTATCTTCCCGTCGCTTTGGATTCACTTCTCCGCCAGTCCTACCTTTCAGAAAGTGGTTGTTTTTCTGTTTCCAGAATTGCTGTTCTTCTTCTCTTCGATCTGCCGATGGATTTTCAGGTGTTTGCAATCTTTAGATAAGCTATCTAGCTGATCTCCGGCTAGCTGAAGCAGTCTCAGCTTGCTACTTCTCCGCCATCTTGACTCCTCCCGAAACACCTGGGTTTTACATAATGCATGTTCACATAGTATAAGCGTTAGCTGAAGCCCGTAATAAATATGAATTACGAATTTCCACATTTATTTTTTTTTTTTTTTTTTTTTTTTTTTTTTTTTTTTTTTTTTTTTTTGTTAGAGAGAGAGAGAGATACAGAGCGCAAGCACAGGCACAGAGTGGCAGGCTAGAGGCAGAGGGAGAAGCAGGCTCCCTGCCGAGCAAGGAGCCCGATGTGGGACTCGATCCCAGGACGCTGGGATCATGACCTGAGCCGAAGGCAGCCGCTTAACCAACTGAGCCACCCAGGCGTCCCACGAATTTCCACATTTACAAAGGAATGACTAGAAATACTCTTTGTTGTTGTGACGGCTGCTTTGACTAGCAAATTGTCATGCTTAGATATTTGTGGAAGATAACATTTAAACTATTTGTTATTTTGGCTCATAATTAGATATTTATTAAACACCAACTGTATACCAGACACTGTTGTGTAGTGTGTCTAGAGATACAGAATTGGTCAAAACAGACAAGGTCTCTGCTCTCCTAAAGACTATATTCTAGTCAGTAGAGATCTTCAGTAAAGAACAACAAGAAAAACAAAAAAACAAGGTATTGTACGTTAGATAGTGATAAATGCTATAAAGAAAAATAAAGGTAAGGAAGTAAGAATGGTGAAGGAAGGGGGGAGTGCTGTTTTATTTTTTTTTTTTAAAGATTTTATTTATTTATCAGAGAGAGAGTGAGCACAGGCAGACAGAATGGCAGGCAGAGGCAGAGGGAGAAGCAGGCTCCCCGCCGAGCAAGGAGCCTGATGTGGGACTCGAACCCAGGACGCTGGGATCATGACCTGAGCCGAAGGCAGCTGCTTAACCAACTGAGCCACCCAGGCGTCCCGGGAGTGCTGTTTTAGACGGGGTGTTTAGCTACGGACAAGGAGATGAGGGTCTGTCAGGTGGATTTCAGGAAGAAGTCCTGAGGAAAGCGTGCAAATTTCCCGAGGTGGAAATGTTTGGATACTCAAGGAGCAGCAAGGAGGCCATTGGGGCTGGAACAGAGATGAAGAAGGGGTAACTCGTAGGAAATAGACTGAGGGGTAAGCAGCGGGTCAGACACTGTAGGCTATGGGAGGATTGGATTTTTATGTGATTGAGAAAATAGGCATGGTTTAAAAATCTACATCTGAATGATACCCATTTTATTTTAATACACCCTACCTAGTTGTTGTGAGGCCAAGGTTATTTATTTATTTGTTTTAAATGATTGAGTTTAGGGAGAGGGAGGAAAGGGAATTCAGAGTGGCAGAAAACAGGTCAAACTTTTTGTTGGGGTGGGGAATGTATCATTATTTTAATAATGCTTCAGGAGTGGTTTTATCTCCTGCCCTATATTCCTGATTATGGGTTCTGGTAGCCTGGTGCCCCATTATCCCCCATGATGGTAATAACTTCTTTCTATTCTCTGGTTTTCTTCGCGGTCTTTTAGCTTCAGTTCTTCCCTCACCTAAGTCATTAGTTTCGTATATTAAATTCCTTCCACTTAAATTATGTAGCCATTCCTGGTTTTGGACTATTAGAGTCCAGTTCACAGTGAAGCCTCTGTGAGCAGAGCTCTGAATTCGGAGGAATGCTGGGGAAGATGAGAGGAAGTGTAAAAACCCAGAAGCAGGCAAATGTTTGTGGCCAAGGACCAGTTAGGTGTGCAGTATTGCTCGAACTGAGTATGACCTGAGTGAGAGTGTTGTAGGAAATAAAATCTGGGAATACCCATGGACCAGACATGGTGGGCACTTACACACTTAAGTTTTATTTTAAATGTTGTAGAGTATCCCTGGAGGATTTTGATTAGGGTCTGACTCAGATTTTAAAATGGGAACTCTGGCCACTCTATAGAGAATGTGATGTGGGTGGGCCAGAGTGGGAATTAGGAGATGAGTTTAAAGAGAAGCCTTTGCTGCTGTCTAGACAAGAGAAAGTGTCACATAGGGTGACAGTGACAGGGTCCTGAAAAGTGGTGGGATTCTGAAGGTATATCTGACAGCTATTGTTGACGGATTGGAGGTGGGACATAAGAAGAGTTAAGAATCATGGGGAGCCTGGGTGGCTCAGTTGATTAAGGGGTCGACTCTTGATTTTGCTTAGGTCATTTTCCTAGGGTCGTGGGATAGAGCCGCACGCTGGACTCCACACTTAAGTTGGAATCTGCTTGAGATTCTCTCTTCTTCTCCCTCTGCTCCTTCCCCACTTTCTCTCCTTCAAATAAATAAATAAACTCATTAAAAAAGTTAAAAATTCCAAAAAAGAAGAGTTAGGAATCAGAGATAATTTAAGGTATTTAGAGTAAGTGGACAGACTGTGCTCTGTGTATTGAGTTAAAGAACTTTGTGGCATATCAGGGAAACAAGAGTGGGCATTCAGATTCAGTTCTGTACAGTTTAAATTTGAGATGCCTCTTAGACTTTCAAAATGTAAAGTTGAATAGATCATTGCATGTATGAATCTGGAGGTTAGGGTAGAGATCCAAACCTGGGAATTATGATATTTTGGATCTAAAGATGGGAAGTATGATAGGATCAGCTACAATAGTAATTCTCATCTATGTAAGATTTATATACATTTTAATATACCTTTATATATATCTTATATTGTATATATTATGTATTTACCTTGTATGTATTTGGCCTGTATGTCATTACATTAATATGCCTTTTATAGTAATTTATATTCATTTTATAGCATTTTATATGCCCTCTTTACATTCTTAAAATGAAATTTGCAAATATTATGTACACAAATTATTTTTAAAAACCAGTATAATATCCTAACCTTAGTATAAAGGAGCTATTAAAAGAAAGTAATTTATAATAAATAACTTATATTTCCTATTTATATTTTCAAACATGACTATAGTAGAAGTCATAATGGAATAGGTGACTTAGCCCACATACAGAGTGATCATGAATAAGACAGTTCTAAATACAGGATCTCAATACAATTGAAATACTATGAGCACTATTTTCTTTATGGTGTGATTTTTCCAAAATAGTGAACTTCTTTTGGTTCTAGGCACAATAGTTTACAATATTACTGCAGTTTGTAGGGTGGCTACAATTTGGGGATTTTTTAGCACATATTTAGGTCATGTAAATACTTTGCATTTATGACAAATGAGTTTTTCCATTTACATGAATGTCCAAAAAGTCACTTGAAAAACAAGCAGAAAGTGTGATAATTCCTTGTTGCATAGCATCTCCTCCTCCACAATGTTATAGGATATCGAATGTCTCTAACCCCTACCCTCCACACTTTAGTAACTGCTGATCATTGTTATGAGAACCAGATTGCCTCCCCAAGTTCTGAAAGCTGGACCTCCAAAGTGACACTGTGCTATCAGGAATAGCTACTTGTATAGATAGAGAAGAAGTATAACAGAATTCTGAGACTTTCAACACTTAGAGTCCAAAGGTGACAGAGGTGAAGTGGCCACAGAGATAAGAGGGGAACCAGGAGAGTTTGAATCCTGGACAGAACAAAACATTGTTTCAAAAAAAGAGGCATTGATTAATTAAAACAAATGCTGCTTCTGACAAGTAGAGTAAATTGAGAGCTGATTTAATGACACTGTGAGATGTGTTTTTAATGGAGTATTGGGGACAGAAGCCTGTCTCAAGTAGGTCCAAGAGATAGTAGGAGAAGTAGAGGTGGTCCATATAGATAAATCCACTGATATATTGGGACCAGTTCCTGTGAGCTCATTTGATTGAGTGCTTCTCTTCCAACTCTGTCTTCCATGAGGTCAAGTTCAATAGCTTTAAATCATCCCAGTATATTTATGCTACAAAAATTGACAGACATCATAAAAAATGGATTTAAAAAATGTTTCTAAAGACCTGGCTGCTAAATATTTGCCCAAAACACCACTGGGCAAATTCTAAGGAGTTTCAATATAAAATGAAATAAAGCAATAAGTCAGTAGCTGAAGGAAAGAGGATATAGGGACAAGGCAGATATACGTTAAGAGGACATATAACAAATACATGTGTAGAAATATAAAATATGTACACATATACATATATTTCATTTGAGCAATGATAATATGTGTAGGTACTTCTGGGAAAAATGAGAATGAAGTAGAGAAGAAAGAGTCGATATTGCTGGAACGATAGAGGGCATAATCCCAGAAGCAAGGTCCACACATGCCTCTTAATGCATTCCAGAAGAACTGGATTCAGTGTACAAGTGGAGGAGTTGACCATGGATAAGGCAGCTGGGCAGTTCATGCTTCCTAACTTCCTAACAGGAGGGGCACAGAGAAGATGATTACAGAGCATGACGACAGATGGATTGAGGGGTTTGAAGTAGGAGGGATGGGGTTTCTCTCCTGGTTCCTTCTGTTTTCTTGGTGAAAGAAATGGGTTATCACTGAGACTGAGGATGGAGAAAGGTGTGCTGAATTTTGAGGAGAAGGAGGAGGTTTCATGTATCGTTTGGAGTAGTGAATTGATGAGTGAAGCATAGTAGCCCTTCTGAGATATGCCAAGGAGCCTACTAAGGCATGTGGTCCAAAACTCAAGTGAGACAACTCAGAATAATTGTCAGTTTTTTCCAGGCATGTCCAGTTTTTCAGATTAGCTATTGTACAGGCAGTAGTGGTGTTGGTGTTGGATTTTACCGTTGTTGGTTTACTTCTGACTGAATTCACGATAGCTCTCACCTCCAATCCATTCTCTTACTGTAGCCAGAGAAGCTTCAAAAGCTTTGTCAAATTAAATCGCTTCTCTTGCTTCAGTCACTTGAATAGCTTCTCATTGCTTCTAGGATAAAGAGAGAAAATCCTCATGATGACCTTGAAGGGCCTCCTTGCTCTGGTCCTGAACAACCTTTCATCTTGATTCAACTGTTTCTACTGTGCACTACAGCAACACTGGCCTTTTGGTTCATTCTTCTTTTGCTTGCTTCCTTCCACCCTATATCTGTTCTGATCTGTATGTTTACTGTAGTCTCCACCAGCCTACTCACCCTACCCACACATGTACCTGGGATGTTTAGATCATAGCTCAGGAGTCATTCAGAGAAGCCTCCTAGACACCTCAATTTTAGGTGTTGTTTCTTATATGCTGTGATATTTCTGTTTTTATGGGTAATTATCTCTCTTGGTAACTATATTTTCAGTGTGGTCATTTGTAGTGAGTTTCCTCCAACAGACTCAGCATAATTATGGTTGTAATCTTTTAGCTCACCATTGTAGTCAAAGGTCAATTAAAATGCTTGTTCCTAGCAAATGTAATTATTTGTTAAGAGAAGGAAGGAAGGGAGAGAGAAAGGGATGGGCAGAAGGAGGAAGGAGTAAAGCAAGCAGGGAGACATATGCTCTGCTTCACCAACACTCACAACCTAGTGGGGGCAGGAGTCAAATATATAAACAAAATGTAATGCTGTTCTCTCCAACATGGAGGACGTAGATGTTTCTGGGAAGGAGAGTTACAAGGCTTTCTAGGGCCAACAGCGTCAGGGTAAACAGGACTTGTCCAGACTGGGAGATTATTCCATGGAAAGAAATAACTTGAATAATGGCTCAGAGGCGTGGACTATCATGGAATGTGAGGGAAATGTCAATGATGTTGGAAGGCCAAGCTGGGATGGTATCCAGAGGTCATGTCATGGAGGAGCTTGGAATTGCTAAGAAGTCTGGTCTTTTTGCCCAAAGATGTTGCTGAAAAATGGAAGGGCTTTAAACAGGAGCTGAAGTAAAATTAGCATTTTATATGGATCTCCTTACTGATACCACAAAGACTGGCAGGGAGAAAGACCAGGTTAGAAGCAAAGACACCAAATTAAAGATTTGTCGTAGAGTGAAGGAGATAAAGAGTATCTGAGGAGATAAAGAGTTGTGTGGAACGGATGATATATAGAGTCCAATGTAATAGGGCCAAACAATTACTATGGGGGGTTACTGCTAACCATATAAAAATTACATCAGTTGGAAAATGTAGGGAAGAGGCTTGGGGATGATTGTGTTGCTGTGAATTATTGAGTATATTAGAGAACAGTAAATTGACAGTTAGTGTACAAAAAGAAGCTAATAGCAAATGGATTGAATTCCAAATTCCTCCTATTTGTTAATTTCCCCAGAATTCTGAGAGTGACTGAATTTATAGTTTAGTAGCAGTGGGAGATGAGTAGCAAATCCATATGCAATTATTTGAGTATCCATCTAGGTGGGTCTGGATTAGGTTGAGGATTAACATTTTATGTCTTAATGTTATATATTACTTATATAACAGAGCAGTATATTTCTGGTCTCCTGTGAGTCTATGTGGGAATCATGGAGGACAGTTAATTAGTTAATTTGATAGAATTCAACATAACCTATTTGCTATCATAATATAATAAATCCTTCAATAAATATGAGGTGGGGTTAAATTTCATATTTCATAACCTCAGAAATAAGGAAATTTTTCTATCAGGGAAATGAGTAATTTATATTATAATTTAAATACCCATCTGCTCTCAGTAGAGAGGATGAATTGTTTTCCCTTTGGTTTCTCAGTTGATAAACATGAAATCTGAGCTATCATTGTTTCACAGATGACAGCTCACTTATAATGCCACTGAATATGTACAGACAGCTCACTAAAAGATTGGAATTCATTACTCATTAGGTTTTATTCTAGTTCAGTCATTTTATGATCCCCCAAATGGGGGGAATGCACAATTTTTGTTTTTTAACCAATAAAAACTGTGACTTTTAATTCTTTGAAATAAGCAAGTTCTGCAATTTTTGGACCTGGAAGTAGAGTTATTATAGCAAAGTGGTATGTTTGCATGGATTATTTTGTTTTTATTATGAATTTTTTGTCCCTAAGAGAAGTTTGGACTCTCAGTTATCTTATATTTTTTTCTGCTCAATTTTACTCTATAAAGAAAATAAGAACAGTGAAGAATTTTGTTGGTAATATGATTTCTTAAGAATTTAAAAAATGTGACAGTAATGTACTGGATAGCCAAAAACATGTATATCATTTTGCCAAGTTAGTCTAGTGTCAATGAACTAAATAATTTCCAAGAAGCCAAAAAATCAATGATGGTGTGCCATTATCATGATCATGAGGAACATTTGTAAGTACTCATTTGTTTCTTGCACTTGCTAAGCATTTTATGAGGGAGCTAAATAGATATAGTTCCTGTTCTCTAAATGTATTATAATTTTTAAGACAAAATTATAACTTGATGGATTATAATGTTGCAGATAAGGTTCATAAATGTCATCCAAAGGAATACACCTAAGACCTAAATAAGTGTGTTAATACCAAAGAAAGGTGCTTAACGTCTGTGGATTCAAAGGCAACTGAGTCAGGGAGTTTTGGGAATAGTGTCCAGTGAAAATGGTACCACTACTGTGATTTTTCAGCTTTAACAAAGGAGGGGTCTGGGGCATAATAAACAAATGTAAATAGAAGGTAAAGTAAATTCTTTCATGAAATGAGATTTTTAGAAGATTTGGAGGTGAGAAAAAAAAAAAGAAACAAGATGGAATTGAGAGGAAGACAAACCATAAGAGACTCTTAATCTCACGAAAAACAAACCTAGGGTTGCTGAAGGACGGGGGTAGGAGGAGGGTGGTAGGGTTATGGACATTGGGGAGGGTATGTGCTATGGTGAGTGCTGTGCAGTGTGTAAACCTGGCGATTCACAGACCTGTACCCCTGGGGCTAATAATATATTATATGTTTAAAAAAAAAAAAAGAAAAGAAAATCTGGAGGTGACAAATAATGGATGTGAAATGCTAAAAAACCCCAAGCATTGTGCCAAATTGAGTAGTACAATAGATTGTTAAGTAAGTAGAGTAAAAATTGTCTGCTGTAGTGTGATAGGAGATTATCTCATTTTTTGTTGGCACTGTATTGAGAAACTAGTAAAATATTTTGAGGTGCCCCTATCAACATAATTAAAGAGGAGAAGAAAGAAGACCTAAATAAAAAACTTTGCATATCTCAACGTTTTCAGTGACAATACTTAGTAGAAGGCTATGCCTCTAATTGGAACAGATAAAATGTATTTTAAGAGTTAGATGTCCTTCAAGGAATAGTCAAGTGACTTGTCATCCTTTATTACACTAACTCCTTCTCATTTATGACATAATCCTCTGAGTTTCCACTTTCACAATAACAGTGAAAATCTTTTGTTGTTGCTGGAATGGTGGACTCTTCAATGGCAATCTGAATATTGTCTTCTCTGGTTGGGGTAGCATACTCAACCATATAGACTTTCAAGCCTGGCAACAAAAATACAGAAAAGGCAACGAGGGTCAAGACCCAAACCAATACCAATGGGACTTTATTTTTCCTTTTCCTTTCCTTTTCTTTCCTGTCCTTTCCTTTTCTTTTCTTTCTTTCTTTTTTTTTAGGTCAGGGAGGGAATTTACATGAATATTCTTATTCTTATTTTTTCTACAGAGTAGGAACAAAAGACAGCATTTTCCAATTATTTTTCAGAAAGAGGTTTTTGATTACATTGATTGCATATTATATTTACCTTTTTATCTAGCTGGAGGAGTTAGCCTTTATAAGTAAACCTTTAATAAAAAACTCCCTAAGCCTATCAAAATTGTGCATTTGGTATGTATTATTTTTACCATATTAAAAAAAATTTACCATATTAAAAACCATATTATTACCATATTAAAAATACCATATTTTACCATAAAAAATACCAATGTATTATTTTTACCATATTATTTTACCATATTAAAAAAATTTCATATGTATTATTTTACCATATTTACCATCACAGAAGAAAAAAAGCTGATTTAACTTCAGTGAGAACTGAAAATCAAGTAATCTCAAGGAAATGAAGGTTTTTTCTGTTAAAGGATAGAACAGTGTAGAGAAACATGCTACGTTTCTAGATATAAAGTCTGAATATTTAAAACTGCTAATTCTCCCCAAGATAAATTATAGTCTTAATATGATTTCAATTAAAATCAAAATTCAAAGTAAAAAATAATTATCAATGGTCATTTGAAAAAACAGAAGAAAGTAATTAAAAATAAATAACAAATCTTAAATGACAAGACTGGCCATATTAAAACGTGTTATAAAGTGAAATGAACTTTACCAACTAGGAATTTATAAGGATAAGAGATGTACTTAGGAACATGAAGCTATTAAGTAGATCAGTTGAGATTTTAACTCAGGCTCACTGTATGCTAAAATATATGCTCATTTACTAGGCTTCCTCCTATAATGTTAAAATAGTTTAAGGAGTATGGTACTAGAACAAAAGTGACAGGAAATCTACTAACAAAGAAAAAATAGATATACTAGAAACAGACCCTTTACTACATGAAAATACATAAGATATTATATGATATGATAAAGAAAGGTCCATAAATCAATGTGAAGTATTAGTTTGTAAATAGTTAAAACAATTGTCACTTAACTATCCAAAAAAATCGCATCTTTACTTTAAGAAGACCAAAAGTTAATCCCAAATAGGTTAAATATTTTTACGTAAAAAAGTTACTCTGTCAAAGAATGAGAAGAAATGAGAAATTAATAGCAGTCTCTGGATACAAAAGACCATCTATCCTAGAAGAATACACAGCGAAAACTAAATAGTTTTAACTATGTAAAAACATAAAAATCCCATCAGAAAAGAAAATAAAATTGAACAGAAAAACATTTATAGCAGTTACTCACCAATACTGTTAATACATAGAGTCCCTTCAATTCAATAAGAAGCTGAAAAAGGAGGGGTGTCTGGGTGGCTCAGTGAGTTAAGTCTCTGCCTTCGGCTCAGGTCATGATCTCAGGGTCCTGGGATCGAGCCCCTCAGTGGACTCTGCTCGGCAGGGAGCCTGCTTCCTCTTCTCTGTTTGCCTGCCTCTCTGCCTACTTGTGATCTCTGTCTGTCAAATAAATAAATAAAATCTTTAAAAAAAAAAGCTGAAAAAGGAAATGGATGAATTGTATGAACAGAGAAAATCATAATAGTATTCAAAAAAGTATTAATTAGAATAGCTAGAATACGATATTGTGTCTGTCACTTAAATATTTTTGTTGGTGATATTTATTGTTAGTGAAGATGCAGAATACTGACATTGGGAATGTATGTGCAAAAAAGAAAACCAGAGGGATCAAGGAAAACCCAAACTTTTCCAATGAAACAACCTAACAAAGGAAACAGATTCATATATTTGCTTGTTGCTCTTCCGTAATCCATTTTATAAGCGTGTTCTTTGACCAGGAGGTCCTGTATTTAAAAGAAGACTCTCACTATGAGGTTGGTTTTTATAAACTTGAAAGGACCATATATTGCATGCCATTAATTTTGTTAGCCCAGGGTTTTTCGTTAGACCTTCATAAAAATAAAAGAAAATGTCCAGTTGCTTTGGATCTTGGATAAAATTGCCTGTTCCTTATAGAATATGCACCCAGCAGGTATTCAGAGTTTGTGCAGAAAGCAGGAACTGAATTAGTATCAAGCTGAGCCTTGATCACTTTGAGGTGTTTCTTTTGTTGAATGCCAACATTGTTAAAAAAGTGCATTTGCTGTGACAAATGAAAATATAATGTTTTCCCTAAAAGGCGGATTGCTTAGTAGCAATAATGTGTTTATCCAAAAATGCTTCTCTTATTTGCTTTCACTTTCCTTGAACCTGTTCTTTTATTTTCCCCCATCAGTTTTTGCTATAGTTTAGCCTCTGTGGCAATGGAAGAAAATTTATATTTTATAAGAAAGCTAGTGATAGACATTGCTTCATTGATGTATTTAGAGGCCAAGAAGTCTGTTTGCAGTCCTTTCAAAAGCTGCTTTTGATTTTTTTTTTTTTAATAGTATGTTTAACAAGTAGGACCCAGAATAATGAGGATTAAAGAAACAGACTTTTATCACTTTGCTTCTTCTGGAAATAAAAGGATCCGTTAAGTAAATATCCATTGTATAATACTGCCTTGTCTACCTTCAGGCCTTCTGGTGTTAGAGTAACAGGTGTCCATGTATATAGACAGTATGACCCTGCTGCCTTTTTTTTTCTTCTCATTTTGTAATTCTTAGAGAAGAAGAAAGTAAGGATGGGAGTACAGCATTTTCTCTCCCAAGCATGAGGGAAAGAACAGTGAGGCATTGGAAAGAACACTGGACCATGAATTTGGCTGGAGGAGGACAGAGGGGGTGGGTGTGCCTTGTTTGTTAAATCTCTGTTCCTTACTTGCCATGTGACCTTGGGCTGGTCCGTCCACCTGGTTTTTAGCTTCCTCGCCTACAACATACTGCATTACGGGAGTTTTCTCATTTCCCAACTCGTTGCTTTTGTAAAGCTCCATAATTCTTCTCAGAGAAATAAGTTCTAGAATGTGGATAATTTAATGCCACATAAGTAGGAATGAGAAAGGATTGATTTTGGTATAGTTGAGAAAATCTAAAGGGACTATTGTGGAAGGATATATGCCAAGTACAGGATTTTCATGTTTCTTTTTTTCCCCCTATCATTTTTTAGGATCTTCTTCATTTATTAGCTCTGGTTGTGTATATGCTCTATGTCCTCGTCTTCTGTCTTGCAAGTGTGGGCTTGTTTTTTTAAAATGTTTTTCCTTGTGTAAGACAAGTATGAGATATTGTTTTTTATATTCCTTTTTTTAAAAAAATTATTTATTTATTTTTAATAAACATCTAATGTATTTTTTTTTGTTTTTTTTTTTATATTCCTTTGACATTGACCTTAATATTTGTGGAGAAGTTAGTTTAAATAACCAGAGCATATAGCTTATTGCCTTTTCTCCTAGAATTGCAGAATTTCCATTTGAATTTTATCAACAGACAATTTTTCTATACCTTTTGGAGCAAAATACTCTTGCCCGGCAGTTAGATTTCCTGATTTACCTAAAATAGTATTAATTTGAATGCCTTTGATGTTGCTTTGAAAGCAATATTTTAAATAGCAACTATTGTTATTCAATACTGAGTTACCATGGTAATAAAGAACATTCTCTTGATTTAAACTTCAGAAAAAGAAAATTTAGACTCTGTTTTTCTAGTTGGTTTGAATGTACCGCTGTAACTCTGCCCTTTCATTCCCAGCTTTTGAAGTAATTTGTTTTTCTAAGATTAGTGTGCGTTTTTCTCTTTTTGAGCAAAATAAAACATCGAATTTTTACAAACCATTAATTTCTTTAAATCCCTAGGAGAGAGAACATCACTTCTTTCCCTTTTTAAGTAATTTTGTAATTACATTCTAAATCCTTTTTCAAGTAGCTCTAATGGAATTGCAATTCTTTTGTTGTCCTGGAATTTCTCTGTGATAAACAGGGCTGCCCTTAAGAATAAGAATCTTTTCTTTATTCATAGTGTGTGACAAATAATAGGTACTTACTAAAAGTTTGCTGAGTGAGTGAGTAAAAGAATAACGTATGATTTAATTGATAAAAGTTCTTTCTGCTCAAAATACTAGCCTTTAAATTTGGTGCTATTAGCAATTATTGGTATATGGTAGACAACAGAAAAATTAGCAAAATTAGCAAAATTATTTACTTCATCTAACACCCTGGATCAGAAGGAGTTCTTCTTTGGCTTTTTTACTTCACTTTTTAAATAAAACCTTCCTGATTCTTCTGCTTTTTATTATTAACAGATCCAGGAGACATTGGTTTTTCTGTTCTTCTGGATTCTTGGAATATACATTTAGCATTTATTTGTTTGTAGTGCACTTTTCTTTTTTCTTACTTTTTTTTAAGATTTTATTTATTTATTTGACAGACAGAGATCACAAGTAGGCAGAGAGGCAGGCAGAGAGGAGGAAGCAGGCTCCCCGCTGAGCAGAGAGTCTGATGCCAGGCTCGATTCCAGGACTCTGAGATGATGACCTGAGCCAAAGGCAGAGGCTTTAACCCACTGAGCCACCCAGGCACCCTGTGCACTTTTCTTTTGATAACATCTGTGTTCAGTACTAGACCTTCAGCTTACTGAGGACGTAACTTGATGCCTGGTCAATAAATGTTTGCCGAAAGTAATTTTTAGATGTGCATATTTTGTTTATATATTTAAACAGTGCTCCCTAAATATTATGGGGAAAATTAGCTTGTACCTTCTCTTTAAAGTAGCGTGTGTGTATATCTGTGTGCATTTGTATATGTGTGTGTTGTGTTTCTTCATTGGTGCTATGACTTCCTTAGGAAGTGGAGGAGTGGACGGTTGGAGGAGTGTAGGATATGTGAATGACAAGTACCTGGGAAGATACGTTCATGTGTGTGTACAAGTGATAATATACACATTTATCTATCTTTTCAAAAATTATTCCTGAGATATTGAAAATATGAACAGGTTATAGATACAATAAAAGTTAACACATTTTTCCTTTCATCTCCTATCCTTAAACATATTCATCCTTGAAGTGTATATATATCTATATATAAATATTTATATTTATATTTATATATATCTATAGACTTCTTAGATATATTGTAGATGAAGTTATCCAGCACCTTGGAGAGATTGGAATGCTGGAGAAGATTTACTGTTGTATGATGGATTATCAACTCCTTAACTAAATTCCCGTAAAGGATTTTTTCACTGTGGCTTTGAGAAAATTCACTGATGACAGGCATTCTAGAGCCCTTGAAAAAGCTCTGGGGTGACTATTTGTAGGCCAAAAATGACAAATGAGAGAGGCCAATTATTGGGCTGCTTCTTCTTCTTCTTCTTCTTTTAAATATATTATTTATTTATTTGAGAGAAAGAAAGAAACACAAGCAGGGAGGAGGGGCAGAGGTGGAGGGAGAAGCAGGCCCCATGCTGAACAGGGAGCCTGATCCGGGGCATGATTCCAGGGCTCCAGAATCATGACCCAAGCCAAAGGCAGATGCTTAATGAAGCCACCCAAGCGTCCCTGAAGTGGGCTTCTTGAACTCAGGGAAGATGATGGGGCCCCTGAAAGGCAGGGGCTAAGAGACCACATTTAGCTGATAAAGTCAAGATGGCTGGAAGAGTATTCCAATTAGACGGACATTGGGGAGGGTATGTGCTTTGGTGAGTGCTGTGAAGTGTGTAAACCTGGTGATTCACAGACCTGTACCCCTGGGGATAAAAAATATATGTTTATAAAAAATAAAAAATTAATAAAAAAAATTAATAGACTGACATGTAGAGATCTTCGATATTGACTAAATGCCCATGGCCTCTGTAGGACTCAAATAGATGGACAGTCTATTAAAGTCTTACTTGATTTACACAAATGAGAAGAAAACTCTAAGATGGGGAAATAGAGGCATAACCTGAAACATCTCAATACAGAGTATAGCCCTTATTCCAATTCCCAGACTTGAGTCAGTTCTAAATGGTCTTTAATAAAGGGAGAGTCAGGTCCCTTTGAGAAAAGACCCTTCTCCATGTCAAAATTAAACTATACAATGATCCTCTTCTGATTTGGCAGGTTTAGTGCATGGGTGAAAGGGAAATACTCAATTTTTGGCGAACCGACATTGACTCTAAGCTGCTACTATATCCTGAGGAACCGAAACATTACTGTAGTAGACCAGTAACAGTTGGGGCTTATGGGAAGCTCATGGAGTTTGACCTTCAGTGTGTGTCTCCATAGGCCAAGTGAGTCCCTGAATCCACCAGAATGCATGATTGGAATACATACTGAGCCACTGTTAGAATCCCTTATTTATATAATCTTTTTCTCCCACTTTAATATGATTTTTAAAAAATTTACTCTTGATGTTTTGCACTTTTAAGTAGAAGGGAATATTTCCCATGTTTGATTGTTAGTCTTAAGTTTACTTCATCATCTGTGCCACTGTTTGCTTCGTAAAGTCCAACAATTAAGCCCCATTCTTTTCTGTTTGTATAAATATTATTAAAGATAAGTTTTTGAGACCTCACTAACCAGTATATGGTTTTTACCAGCTTCCTTTGTTCCCTGCAATTCCTCTTTGTTTCTCTCTCTCTCTCTCTCTCTCTTTTTTTAAGATTTTATTTGTTTATTTGACAGAGAGAGCACAAGCAGGGGGAGTGGGAGAGAGAGAAAGAGCCTTCCAGCTGAGCAGCGAGCCCTCTGTTGCATTTTTGAGATAGAGTCAAGGGGAGGTGAGTAGAAAATGACTAAATAGGTGAGAAAGAAGAATTTTTTTTGGAATGAGTGGTTTTCATTAAAAAAAGGAGAAAGAAAGGGAAATTGAATAGAGAGAGGGAAAACAGGAAAGAAAAGAGAAATAAAACACCTGCCTATCTTTCCTAACTTAAGCATACAGGTTGGAGACCATTGGGATATAAAAACTGCTTTGTGGTAGAGAAGTTGAGGTAGGCATCAATGGAAGGAGCATAAGAGAGAGTATAACATGTTTGTGGACACTTAAATCATACTCTCTCTTCACTCCTTCCCGCCTTCCCATGTATTAATGATTGGTTTCTGAGCAGTAATATGAAGTTAGAATTATTATTAGATTATAGTTAGATTAACAATTAATAATTAGATTATTAATAGATGAATTATGAGAATTATTATTATTTTTTGATGAATGGCCAATCCGTAACTTGACATTATGTAGAGATTGGGCTGCCTGGATAGATCCTGGGTACTGTCAAGATCATTTCTTTTTTCATAACACTGATCCCCTACTGGATCTTCTGTGTATTTATATGTTAAATTATCATCATTATGCATAGTTTTCATACAATAATGAGTAACTTGTGAAATAGATGCCGATTCACCAACAGATTTGAGCATTTTCATGTGTTCAGAGAAATCGTTATGGCCTCCAAGGTATGTGGCAGATCTTGACAAACATGTTGTTCAGGGTATATGTTCAACTTTTTGGGCACAAAGTAAGATAAATTTCGCATTTACTTTTTTATTAATCATCCTGTATTTTAGCTCAGAAACACTTACTGTATTTCATAAGAAAGGACAAAATAAGAGTGTCCAGGCTGCTCTGGACACTTCACGGTACTATATAATTTTATATATAACTTTCATATCAACCTAAATTATGATTTCCTACTGACACTATTCCCAGAAGGCTTGATGGCCGCGTGTATCTCCTGGACTGCAGCACGGGGCCTAGTGCAGCTGGCTAGCGTGCCATGGGGCCTGTAGGGTATTTATCTAGTTCTGCCACCCCAAGCCTGGACTGAACCATGTTACTTGTCCCGAAGTATATGTGTGTCTGAGAGCACTTCATTTTAACAATGGCCAATTGTACTCATAACGAAGGTGTTAGTTATGTTACTTCTGTAAAGGGCTGAAGAAGAAATTGATTTATTCTGGCTTAACCACAAGCAGATGCATCTCGCCCGTAGTTGCGGAGAACATAGCAGAAGCTCTAAGTGGAAAGTGGGGGTCTAGCAAGCCCATGTGCTGCAGGTTGGGCTCACCAGAAACTGAGTCTGAGAAGTAATTTATGAATTTGAAATGTTTATTAGGGATCAACACCCCCGAAGGGAGAAGGAAGGATGTGGGATTGGGTTGAGCTTCCTCAACAGTTGAATCACCATGCAGAGTCTACAAGCCTTAGCCAAACTGGTGGGAAGCTCTGAAGAAAGTATTGCCCATCTGTAATATTGCCTCTGTAAAGCTAAAATACCCCTGCCTTGTTCAGCTGCTGGCTACTAGCTGTTCTGGGAAAGTCATTTCTGTCCCTTGCATCTGAGGTGGGCCCTGATGGAAGTGACAGCCGGAGGCTACCTGCTGACTGGACTCATCACAACAGGATGACAGGCATGTCACCGAAGCAGAATAAGGGGGTAGAGGGGTCCTCTTTATCAACCGTAGTCCCCTAGTGTATTTCATTAGTAACATTCAATTTGAAAATAAGATTCTGAGATGAATACTAAATTGAACAGAATACTAGCAAGCATGAACCAGCACTGTCCCATGCAAACCAAGACATATAGCGACCCTGCTACCCTCCCCATCAGTGGCTTTTGCAAGATTCCCATTCTGTCCTAAAGCATATGTTCTTGAAGGGATTCAGAGTTGAAAGGTGGCTCCAAGATCACTGAACTCATTTGTCAAATGAGAAAAGGAATTAAGATCAGAGGCAGAAGGAGGTGGAAAACCTCAGGCTTTCTGACAACCAATTTGGTACCTTTTCTATTATACCCTGTTGCTTCTAAGTATTGCAGACTCTGTAGTAAAGAGAGATTCATTCTATGGTACACCCTATATCATGCATACTCACTTATAACACTGCCTGTCTTACGAGATAATTTCAGTTTTTCTTGTAAAATAATAGAAATATTATAGTGTAATCATTTACAGATTTTGCTTAAAGACTAAGGGCATGGGGATGATGCCTATTTCCTTAGAACCCTTCTCTTATAATTTCGAATACTGTGCTACATGATGCTAGTTATTTTTAGAGCTAAATTTAAGTCTCCAATGAGTCTGTTTAATACCCCTTAAGGATTTTGTCTTAATGCTTTTTGAAGAAAGAAATTAAAACTGGCAAATCAAGTGTCATATGAGCATTAAAAGAAAGAGGAGAAAGTTTGTATCTAATAATAAAAATCCCAATAACTTCTTACCAGGTTTTTTTAGAGCAGCATTATCACTCTTTAGAGATGTTTCATTTAGTTTTCTTTCCTGCCTATGATAATGTAATACTTAAAGTAGGTAAAACATTCATTTCCATAGTGAAGACTATGGAGAAGCAAAGGTAAGGAAAGGAAATTACTTGGAAAGAAACAGTGATTTAGAGTTGGTAAAAATCTCCACGGAGTTCCTTCAGCAAGCAACAGCTGTTTCTTGGGTTCTTACTGAAGACCCCCATTAAGTGGCTATGATCACATCTTTAGATGCAAAGAACTTTTGTACTACAGAAGGAAGGCATCATTTTTTATTTTATTTTCTGCCCTTATTTAACTTCCTTCTTTTTTTATAGTGATAGGAAGAAGATTTTATTGTCTTCTCATCTCAGAAACGTATTTGCATACAGGTTTTTTTGTTGTTATGCAAATTTCTATAGCATCTGTTACATTCTGCATTTGGGGGAGGACTACAAAGTGGCCATTTTTCACAAAGGGGAAGATGAAGAATTGAGTCACAGTAAATATACAAAGAAGTCTGAATTTGAATTGGAAAGATTATTTTATTTTTCTCATCTTTGATTTTAAATGATTAAGTGTATTGTCTCACAGTTGATTGTCCAGAGAGTCCCAGTTAGTGTAATCACGTGTAGTATGCTGTCCAGCTCTGATAGCCTCACAATCTTCGTTGATTGAACAGGAGAAATGGAGAGTGGGTGAAAGTCTACAAAAGCTTATTTTAATTAAGATATATCCCCGACTGGTAGACAATCATGTTCAGACATTATCTCATCATTAGTCAGCTCATCAAAATATCACTTTTCAGAAAATCCCCTGGTTCTTTTCAGTGGCTTTAATGAAATTATTCTAAGAACCCAGTGAAAGGATTGAGATCCAGTGTTCATATAATTGCCATTTTCCTAAGAAATTGACTTGGGGCCTCCTGAGAAAGCAGATCATCTGGTGTGACATTTGCAGCAAGAGAAGAAGTAGTGTTTTAAAAATTCTGCTGCTTAACAGAGGAAACACCAGTTTATTTCAGTCTTTTTTCCCAGCATCAGATAAACAATGAGATGCTAATTAATTAGTTGATAGGCAGAAATCTGGGAGACTAAGCAATTTTTCATTTATTCGGATTTTTCTAAGGATACTTTTCCATGTATATTTTTATTCTCATAAAAAAATAAACAATCATTATACCTGAAGGACATAATTTTAAGCAGCTCTTTTCTTTTTATATGTATGAACTTTTTTTTTAACATTCATGGTTGCTAGTGAAGAATCTTCATGTTTGCTTAGTGTTGCTTGCATTTAGGATATCAGATTAAAGGATGCTTCAAATGTAAGAATATTCATTATAAATGTTACAGTTTGGGTGGATTTGCAAGTGATTTCTCATAAGCTACTTTTGGTGTGCATGCATGTGCGCACGTGTGTGTATTTTAAATCCTATCAATATAATGTTATCTTCAGAGATTGTCTTCCAAATTTACAATCAAATATTTTTTGTGATGATAGAAACAGGGAAAAGCCTCCAGCTATATTATGTTATGGTTGTTCGAATTAAGAATTCTGATTTTTTTTTTTTTTTTTTTTTTTTTTGCATTTCCATCACTTTGGGAATCTATCAGTAAAACTTTAATTTATATTGTTAGCACCCCAGGATATATTGTATTCAATGTAGCTGTTTGATTGTACCATTCTTTCTTTTCTTGATGTAAAAGTTCATGTTTGTGGCTGTGTTTTGTCTCTGTTTTCCAAGATTTGTTTAGGAAAGGGATAAATGGAGGGGAGAGGGAGAAAAGGAGAAACATTACAAATTGCTCATTTAATGAAATGCTACATAAATTGGGACATGTCCTGAAAGACAAGTGTTACATCAGAAGAATTTACTGGTCATTTCATTGACATAAACATTCTCAGCATAAATTAATTTTTAAGATATTAACTCAAAGAGTAAGTATACTTAAAAGAGAAAAAGAAAACATGCTTTCTTCTATCTGTGGACTGTAAAGTACAAGCACTTCTCTTAGGGTCTTCTCAGGTCCTCCCTAAATGTACGGTAGGTAAGAATGTCAGAGTGCTGAGAGCAAGCAGCAGAGAGTCAGTTAGACATCGACTCAATGTTGTAATAAATGTGGAGATAAATCACCATCCTGCTTCTCAGCACCCTTTGTAACCACTGTGTTCACCAGCGTTCAACATCTGGCTATTCAGGAACTGGGAAGTGGCGTTGGTCATCAACTGTGAATTTTCAGTATTTCGTGGAAATTGTGTGCCTTCATTTAGTGATGGATTTACTGCAGCTTGGAGCTTTGGCTTTGCACTCTCTTTCAGCCTGAGAACCTGTCAAGGCTGGAGCTCCGGTACCCTTATTTTTCATGGTTGATAGATGAACAGTTGTGTTTTTCTGAAAGGCGTTAAGATTAACCTTAGAAATTTCCTTTATGCAGTAAAAATAGAAATATTATTTCAACTAATATTTATCAAGCATCTTAATAGGTATCAGATAATGTTCCATATCTGGGTGATGTAATACCCATCTACTTGAAGGAGACGGAGAGGTGGATAGACAATTATATCTAACAATAAAAAATACAATCTGGAACATTCTTTGAGAGTGTAAGCATGAAGTATACTAGGAATACACACAGTAGGGCCATCTATTCCAGATTTTGGAGGAGGAGGAAAAGAAAGAGGAGGGATCAAGGAAACCTTCCCATAGGGATGACTAGAGGTAATGAGTACCTAGTTCTGGAAACACGGGACCAGCATCAGGGTGATAGACTATGCTCTGCGATGCAGATAATTATGCAGTACAGCTATTTCTAAAGTAGAACTGAGGATTCTTCCTGCGTCCACATTCCTCTTTTTCCTTTCTTCCCCCATTTCCTTTCACCCCTCTCTCCTTTCCTACCTTCTTCTCTCTTCTCTCCTTCTGCTTCTTCTTCCTCTCTCTCCTTCCTTCATTTTGAGCTTAATAAGCACAGGATCTTGTTAGTCAAAGTTTTGGTTCGTGGGTTAATGTCATCATTGGACAATCCCTGAGCCTTATTCATTTACTCTTTTATAATGCTATAGATATATTTCATATATATAACTAAATTTTATATATTTAGCATAGTTGTGAAATATTAACAATGATGACCTACCTTTTGCTTTTCTCCTATTTCATCTTCTTACCCCTTCTAAAAGGTAACTATTATCCTGGATTATGTATATTATGCTTTTTTCACACTGGTTTGCTTTGTTTTATACATGACATTTCTAAATGATACATTGCTTCGTTACTTTTTAAGTTAACAAATGATATTTTTCTTTATATAATCTACTTGGATTTTTTCCACTCACCATTTTACTATGTTTTTATTTGTGACTGATTTCATTCAATTCCACTTCAATTAATATCCCATTGTGTATATGTGCAGCAAATTGTCCATTCTCCTGTAGATAGACAATTACAACACTTTATGTTGTAATGAAAGTGCTTTGAATATTCTTTTACTTGCTGCCTAAGACGTTATGTGAAAGTCTCTGCAGAGTATATACCCAGGAATGAAAATATTGGCTCATAGGGTACACTGAGGTTAAACTTAGAAGATAATCACAAGTTGTTTTCCAAAGCTATGTACCGACTTGCAGTCTCACCAGATTGATATGAGAGCTTACGTTGATGCATATCTTCTCTAATACTTGGTCTTGTGAGATTCGTTTCTGTCCATCAAACGCAACATAATCTACAAATGCTATCTAATATATGTGGCTTTGATTAGCATTTTCCATGTTACTGTTCAGATTGAACATCTCTTAGGTATATTTGTTGATCATGACTATTTCCTCTCATCTTTCAATTTTAAGATTTTATTAGTCTATACTAACGAATACTTTTTATTTTTGTACTGACAGTTGTTGTAATATCTTAATCTAAAAAGATACAGTCATTAACGTGAAACAGACATGACAGTACTATACAAAATGGTAGGCACATTTCTAATAAAAGATATGCATTCAAAATAATAGAGAAGTCAAAACAATAGATAATAGTTACATTTTGAAATTATTTTCATGACTTTTATTTTTTCACAACTTGATGTTTATTTTTCTTTTGACAGAACGGTTTCGAGATTTACTACTTCCACCATCTAATCAAGACTCTGAGATTCTGCCCTTCATTCAATCTAGAAAGTATCCCAAGTAAGCACTAGGAGTTCACTGGATATTGGGTGGAGTGGGCGCAGTGACAGGGGAGGCTTGGGGGGACAAAAACAAAATAGTTTCTTTCTAAGGATTTCTGAAAAAGCTAAAATACTCCAACCTACTTAAAGAGGGCATCTCCTGCACTGTAATATCTCAGGCTCTTCACAGCTGGGTCAGAGAAAAGAGCCTTGCCTGCACTACAGCCCAGCTGTGAGTAGGAGTATTTGCAGAGGGCGAGCTGTAAGTTACCTGCACTGGTGTCTGATCATGCCTCTTTTTGCTTGATTCTCTATCAACAGCGACAGGTATTTTGTGGGTGATCCCTCATCTGGTGTCCTGGTTGCTAGCCTTTGAATGTAAGGATTCATTCATATTGTAATGAGTAGTTTTCAGATAACCGTCTGTTAGATACAATTTTAGTAATTTCTCTATATTCTTCTTTACTATCTTGAAGATTACGGGAAGTGAAATCTCCTGGCCCTTTCTTATGTGGGGCAGAACTGTTCTTCTCTTAAATGCCACAAGTGTACTTCTTGGTTGAAGGCATATGCCTTTATCTTCCCAGAGAATCAGCAAGTATGTTTTTTATTAGGCATCTTATTCCTGAAAAGCTGATAGATGCCCATATCTTGATCCTTCCTGTACAAGCTTGGAGTGCCCTCTACTTCATGGTTGTCTTACTCTATTTGCTAGCTAGTCTACAACAAGCTGAGGAAGGAATAAACTGATTTCTGATATAGAAAAGGAAGGTCAGCAACTTGAAGAATTAGAGCTTGGTTTATACATATTTCATCAAAACCAATCACTATGCTAAAGTAAATTTTTGATTGACTTGGTAGTTTATTCAAGTATCCACTGAAGTATCCATTCAATTTTAGAATAATTTTTTCCCTAAAACTTAGCTTTGATAATATTGACTTACCTCTGATAACAAAAATACAGGATCTGAATTATCTGGTCATTATCTTTGATATTAATCCTGATTTAATATCTAGCAATAATCTTCAAGTTCCCTCACAGGGACTCTCCTGAGGGACATACGAAACCTGGACAACGTTCTGTGCATATATTACTTTTCATGACAGGGAGCATGGAGGAGTCTGAAGGGATTGACACATCTCTATCAGTATTTTTGCCCTCTGCTGCTGTTTGCAGAGGGTAGTGATGCCTGATCTTCTGACTCTTGCACTTATTATCCACTTCACATATTTGCTTGAAGAGGGGAACCATAGCTGTTTCTCAGATTATCCAGTGGCAATCTGTTTCCCGCTATTTCCCTAGGTTTCCTTAGCTCTATGTTCTCAACACGTATCCCTCTTGCTCTTAGGTTGCTTTTCCCATAGTGATGTTCCAATATTGTTCTGATATTTAACAGAGATACCATGAGACAATCCTTTGTCAGTGTCTACTCCTTAGGGTAGTTTTTGTGTTTGTTTTGTTTTTGTGGGGGGATCTGTGGACTAAAAGAATAAAAGTTGTCCACTGATGCCACATACACCATATTGGGGCGAGTAGGAGTGCAGACTGCTTCACAAGCCGTGCTTTGTGACTCAGGTCACCTAACCCTCTGTGCCTCAGTCTTCACCTCTGTGGAAGGGGAGAAATAGTAAGACCTACCACCAAGGGGTGTTATGTAGATTAAATCAACTAATAAACAAAAAGATATTTAGAACTTAGCTGGACTCGTAGCGATACTTCATATGTAGCAGCAAGTGTTGCTACTCATTTAAAATTACATATAGCATTAACTAGATCTGCATGTTTCCAAACAGGTTAGTGAAGTCGACTATTCATTGATCTTGAAGGATAGGTCTTATGTCAGGATACCTTTATCACTCTTCCCTTAATAATATTTTGGGAAGAACTATTTATTTAATATTTCTAGATTATGGCTAGTTGCTGATGCGAGGCACTGCTTTGGTGACCACTTAACATCATTATGAGACTGGGAGTGGTGTATAAACAATGAATTTTGGAAGACTGAAAAGAAATAAAATAAAATAAAATGAAAAAAATCATTATGAGTTTCAGTTTTCCAAATTACCCAATGAAAGCATGCTAATAAAGAAAGCTTTAATTAAGAAGTCTGAATAATATTTATATATTTATATAAATAGAATATATTTATTTAAATATATAACATTGAATAATACATAATATTTATATAAAAATTCTGGATTAAATACAATTGGTATGTTTTATATTTATATAAAATATAGTTTATATAAAATATAATGTATATAATATATAATATTTATATAAAAATTCTGGATTAAATACAGTGGCTTATTTAGGTTATAGAATATTAAAAATTTGCATCCTCCCATTGTCCATATAACATCTAGTTTGGGGGTAGGATTTTAGGAGGTGCTGATGAACAGAGAAAGGGTAATAGTTCTATTTATGCTGTGCCTAAGGAATGTTAAACTGGTCCAAGGAAAAGCATAGGAGCAAAAACTCTGGGCGTGTAAATAATGGCCATGTAAAGAAAGCTGGGGTAAAAGAAGAGACAGTTGTATTAAGAGCCAGTTGATAAATATAAGAGGGCAGGGATCTGTATGTCTAGACCTTATTTAAACTATTTTGTGATTATTCATGATTTTCCATATTCTCATTTAGTCTCATTTGTATTCACTCTTAAATATACTATCATTTATTCATTACTGAGGATGGTTATAAGTCAAGGAATTTGCCATTTCATGACATGCAAAAATTTCTGGAAAGCTGGAAATTTAGTCAGACCCTTAGTGTTTGTTGTTCTCGTTCACAGTGTCATACACCTATTTATATGGAGATTATTCTCCCTCCCTTTTCTGCTTGTTTTACTGACTCACTGAATATAGACCCTATTAGGGAGAGATGTTTTAAGAGTTAATATATGGTTTGAGAAGCAGCTTGTTTGCCCTGTATTATCTCGTGTCACAGGGTGATGTGTATAGAGCACGGTATAGCTGGCCTTCTGTAAGTCAGACTCTGCCCTGGTTCATATGAGTTGGTGAGTGGACAGTGGTTATTGGATTGAGCATAGGATCTCTAGTCAGGATATTGTCCCTATAATCTTAAGCAATTGGTTATCAAAAGACATATAATAGATACTAAAAAAGGGAAATTTTTGTATTTTACTTAGTAGAGAAATAATCATGGAGAAGAGAACTGACCAGTTCTTGAAGTGTGTGTGTGTTTTATGGAAAGCCATTAAAAAAAAAAAAAAAAAAAAAAAGTTCTCTGCTGGGAAACATTGTTCTGTTCATTCATCGCATTCTTACATTTGTGATCTTGCATTTGACCCTTTGCCAAAGCCTGGCACATCCATTCTCATCAGATGTATGTGAAGACATTGCCTCATGAAAGTTCTTGTAGCATGAATAGGTGTGACCATTGTCAGAAACAAGCGAATGAAAAGAAGAAAAGGAATATATACTTAATACAAAATAAATGTTGTTGATTCATAGGTTAGAGGCAAGAAATGGAGATAATGAAACTTGCTTTGTTGCTCATGTCTTAGCTGGTGTCACTGTTAACTCTGAGGCATTTGGGTTTATAACATATTTAAACCAGAGGGTAGCTATCAATATTCTTAGGTTAGACAGTGACAGTATTCTTAGAAGACAGTGTGTCTTGCAGTCTTGGTAATTCAGGGAAAGGTTCATTTTCCCTTGGATATTCTTATCCTTGCAGCTTGGAGACATGGAATGGTTGAAGACATTTGGCATAATTTTGTGAACAAATGACTTGCAAGCATTTTAGCAGTTACACCAGCAAAACATGATTCAATGCCTCTGGAAGTTTCACCATATTATGTATAAAAATATTGTGAAAATGTAGGCATAACATGTGGTATAGCTTTATTTGGTTCTCATGAAGATCAAGTACTAAATGCTTAATCTCAGTACTCTTTAGAGAAAGGTACATTATTTAGGATCAAGTTCAGAGTATTCCTTTTGACCTGGTTTGCCACCAGAGGATAACCTTGATTATTTAGACAATAAAAGCAATGCCTCAACCCATTCGTTTCTAATGGACTGCTTAAAAATGGCTTCAAGTGGTGATATCAGGTGATTAAATGCAAAGCCTCAGAAGACATTTCTAGATTTCATCTATTCTCCAACTTGTCTTCCTTTCTCTTTCCAAAGAAAATTTTGGGTTCCTCTTCTTGCAGAGGCCTCCTTTCTCTCTTTAGTAATTTCCGTTCTGTCTGTATGTGTGTAATGTATTTGTCACTGGAGCTAAGTTACTCCTATTCATAATAAAAACACTTAGCACTTAACACTTTCTACATTGCCATGATCGTGTTATGTGCTCTATAGGTATTATTTAACCTTTGCTATTTACCTAATGAGGTAGGTTAGGTAGTACTATATCCCCAACTTTACAGATTTTATATATTAGAGGATTTAAATGGGTTAAGTGACTTAACCAAAGTCATATGGAAGAGCTGGTTCCCAAATTCAAGGTCTGCTTGGCCCCCAAATTATACCCAGTTATACTATACTGCCTCTCATCCTTTCATCTATTTTTCCATTAGTCCATTCATCAAATATTTATTGAACAATTACTGTGCACTAGAACCTGTCACAATTACTGAGGATTACAAAAATAATGAGGACAAAACATATGACTTTGAGGAACCTAGAATCTGTTGGGGGGGGGGGAGCAGAATCAGACTCTAATGGAGAAATTAATTATAGCAATGTGATAAGACCTATAGTTATAGAGAAATGCACTACACTCAATGGGAAAAGAGAAGACAAAGTGTCTTCCAGTCTTCGTAATTCATGGAAAGTTTCATTTTTCCCTTGGAGTGAAATCTGGACAAATGCTATGGAACCAGAAGAAGAGGCTTTTTAGATGGAACCAAGAGTACAGCAGAATATAGAGCCGTGAAGTGGGCTGTTCATTGACAGATCACCTGCGGGTGTTCCAGTTGAAAAACCTTTGTGTGTGTGTGTGTGTGTGTGTGTGTGTGTGTGTGCGTGCATGTGTGTGTGTGCACATGTACACATGCGTGTGTATGTGCAAATGTTCATACATATACACACACTGAAGGGCTGGTATATAAGGAGAAACGAGAGCAGGGACCACTCCAAGAAGGACGTAGCTTGCCATTTAAAGGAATTTGGATTCTGTGGTGAAGGCAGTGGACCGTCATGAAAGAACTTTAAGCAAAGGAGCAAAAATCATTGTATTTGCCTTTTCCTAGTTTTATCATGGAGCCAGAGAGGGCCACGTGGCACTGCATGGGGCTGGCACACTAGCTGGTTGGCAGTTTCATACTCAGGAAGGCAGTGAGAAAGAATTGATTCCATAGTGATAATAACAGGGAAAAGCAGATAGATATCTGAGGATTTTAGGAGGCACATGACAAGAATGTTATGATTACCTGGCAAAGGGCAGGAAGATGAAAAGGAGAGGGGAGTGACAAAGGAAAGGAAAGAGTTCAAAGAAGGTGTTCAAACTTTTTCATTTGGATCACATTCTGTATCAGCAGTCCCAGGGTCTCTATTTCAAATGGAGGTAACAATAGTGCTATAGTAAAAGCTCTTGCTTACAATTGCTTTTACTCTCACATACGATTCTTCTGACACCAGATATGGGGTGTAGTTTTTCACACACCAACCAATTCCTCAATACCAGCTGGGTGTCTTATAATTCAATCCAATTCTGAGTTTGGGCAGACCCCAGAGGTTAAGGGCTCATTCCCATTACACCCCCATTTCCAAATGCCAGTCGCAGGTAGCAGGTCTCCAGTTGACCCACAATTTCTGTCCAAATTGGCTACAAATCAGAAATCCCCACAACCTCATCCTTGGATTCAATCATTTGCTAGAACAGCTTTTGGAACTCAGACATACTTTATGAATTTACCGTGTAGTAAAGAATGTGATGAACGGAATAGATGACATGAACAACCAGATGAAGACTCTTGAGTGCAGGAACTTCTGTAACCATGGAGTAGGGGTGTGCCACCCATCTGGCCTGTAGATGTGTTCACCAACCTCGAAGTTCTCTGAACCTCCATACCATTGGGGTTTATATGGAAGTTTCATCACAGAAGCATGATTGATTATTAACTTCATTTCCAGCTCCTCTTCCCTCTCCAGAAAATAAAGAGTAGGGCTAAACATTCCAAGATTTTAGTCATGGCCTGGTGTTTCTTTCTTTCTTTTTAAAGATTTATTTATTTATTTATTTTGGAGAGAAAGAGAGAGTGCATGCATAAGCGGGAGGGGCAGAGAATCTCAAGCAAATGGCCCACAGAGCGTGATGGGACTGATCCGATCTCACTACCCTGAGATCGTGACCTGAGCTGAAATCAAGAGTTTGGCGCTTAACCAACTGAGCCACCAGGCACCCCTGGCTTGGTGTTTCTGCCAAGCAGCCCCCATCAATGAGCCTACCAAGAGTCACCTCATTAAAACAAAATAGGTCCCCATCACCCAGAAAATTCCAAGAGATTTAGGAACTCTGTGTCAGATGAGTCTAACCCTCAGGAAACTACAAAGGTCTTAGGAACTCTGTATCAGGAACCAGGGGCAGAGAACAATATGAATATTTCTTATCATTTCACAAGTAGCTTCCCTGTAATGTTGCTTTGAGAAATACACAGTGCCTGGCATAATTCTCCCTTGTTAGACTTTGTGATCATTCAATAAAATGATGGGAAGTACCTGCCTCTTGCAAATGTGAATTCTCACCATCATCCTCATTCTTGGCTCTCTTCTCCCTTTTCTCAAAGCCATGCTTTACCTCAGGGCAAGGGAAAGTTTCTACCACATAGTCTGGCTTACTGTCTTTGATCCAGTCCAGATCCTGTCGGAAAGGACATGCTGTTCTGCCTGACGCAGGTGGTTCCGTATGGTTTCTACAGTCACAGCTCTGCATCGTGTTCTTCCCAGTATACCTCCAGTTGTAGTATCGCCTTTCATTAAGAGATTAGTTTCTCCTCTTCTCATCCCTAGACTTAGGTTTTCTTTTGTATAGTAGGTGATATTCCAGTACCTGTCTGGCAAGAGATCGAATAAGCTAACGTTCTGACGAGAGTGTGGAATGCAGTAATGAGGATTCCCAGTTCTTTCAATATTTGTGAACATAAGCAAGCAAGATGTGAGAATTAAGCTGGTCTCTCAGTAGGTTGTAGGTCCTAACCCCTGGGCTGACATTCACATGTAGAAACCCTGCCGTCAGGACTTGCAAAAGCCAAGTGGATCACCAAAACCTGCAAATACTCCTACAAACACTGAGGTAGTCTTGAACTTGGAAAGACTGGCTCAGACATGTGGTAAGTCAAGAAACTCTGTTAGTGCAAGTCTAGTGAGCAAGCATTAAGGATGCCTCTGTGCTGAGTGAGAGAATAGCTTATCTTGGAGTCAAGTGAGAACTGATTCAAGGATAGGGCCAAGAGGAGCTGGTAGCTGGGAGGCCAGGAACCTGAAATCTCAAAACAGGCTGAGAAAGTGAACACTTTCTAGGGCGTAAGGTAAGCACATGTGATTCTCTACCTTGTGCCTTCGAGAGCCGTCTGCTTTCTTTGTTTTGATCTACCCTCCGTTCCCCACCGTTGCGTATCTCCTCAGAGAGCATTTGTTTTAAGTTTTAGGGTTGTTGTTTATTTGTTTGCTTTGACTCAGAGATTGTCTGTCAGGTGAGAGAGAAAGTGACCTGAAGTTCCTCCTTTGCTACAAAACTTAAAATCCCACCCTAACTTCCTTGCACTGGAACGCCCTCCTTTTGGCATAGGTGATTTCTAGCTCTTCAACAATATTCCCAGCTCTACAAAAGCGATATGTCAGAGTGAAGCCATGATTTCAGAAGCAATTTATGAACTCCTTAGCCGGGGTGAATTTTAAAACAGTTTTATATTTACCAAGTCATAAATTTTAACAATATGTCTGTTTATTGGAATTCCTTGTCAAAGATTTTTTTTTCTTTGCAGACCCTAAATTAATTAATAGCTTCTATTTGTAAGGCCTTGATTGAATAATTCAGAATTTCAAAAAATAAACATCAGTCAAAGTGGTTTTTTTAAACAGGGTTGTTTTTATTTATGCATGAGATTGCATTAAGTAACAGTCATCCATTACCTGCAGAGATTTCTTAACCTTTTCCTGGTAAAGTTTCTTTCCTTAAGTTGTTCCTAAAGTCCAGACAAGGGACACCTGGGTAGGTCAGTGAGTTATCTGCCTTTGACTCAGGTCATGATCTTGGGGTCCTAGGATCAAGCCCCATGTCGTTGGGCTCCCTGCTTGGTGAGGGCATCATCTTCTTTTTTTCCCTCTGTCCCTCCTCTGTGCTCGTGCTCTCTTTCTTTCTCACGTATTCTCTCTCTCTCTCTCTCTCAAATAAGTAAATAAATTTATTTTTTAAAAATTCTAAATTTAAAATAAAGTCCAAAAATAGGGACCACCACCTACCAATCTCACCAAGTCTTAACTCAGATGTTAAGGGCTTACCCTGATCAACACATCAAAATCACCACCTGTACTAGCTCACCCCCCATCCTTCTTATCTGCTCTACCAACAACATAAATGCAGCATGGGATATTGTTAGAAATACAAATTCTCAGACTTCAGCCTAGAATTACTGACTCAGAAAACCTGGGGGTAGGACCCACCACTCTGTGTCTAACAAACCTTCCAGGACATTCTGATACACGCTAACTTTTGAGGACAATTAGCACAAGATAGAAAGATTCTGAAGACCATCTGAGGCTTTTTAACTCCCTCCTACTTCTTGCTGTTTTTAGTGATGTGATTATCTCCGGGAATTGGAGTGGTGTAAAACTGCAACACCATTGTCTCCAGAGAGACAATTCATGACTTCCATCATTTTCCTGAATGAAAGAATAGTTGTTATATGAAGAATGACTCTGACCACTTTTAGCCTGCAGGGGAGGATTTCCAGGACTTCCTTGGCACAGTGTACCCTTTTCAGACTGTATTTGCCTTTCTGTATTATCCCAAACCAGAATAATTTACAACTGACTGACTGATTAGTGTGTGATCACTAAGGAAGTGAGCTTTGGAGTCAGACTCATAAGGAATTGAATGAGTCTTTCCCTTTAACAGAAGTGTGGCATGAGAAAATTACTTAGCATTTTTGGGTTTTAGTTCTCAGTGCAGTAAGGGGCAGATTGTATCTCCTGTGAAAGCTGTTGTGTGGATTAGGAGGGAAGGGGTACAGAGAACAAGTGTAGATCCTGGATTAGGTCAAATGTTCAGTGAAGAGTATCTGTTACAACATCTCATTTTAGGATTTGGAGGTTAGGGTCTAAGATTGTTTTGGATTGCTTTTTTTTTTTTCATTGGAAGAATTTTAAAAGTAAAATCAGATAAAGATAAAGAATTTTAAAAGTAAAATCAGATAAAGATAAGAAAGGCAAATAATTTTTCAAAAATGGAAACTTGACATTAGCATTAAGTGGATTTGAATCACAACCCTTTGTTATTGTTAATAGTAATGTCTAAGATTTATCAAATGCTTAGTGTGTCCGGGTACAATGAGAACAGCTTATCCTTTGATGAGGGCTTATTTTCCTCATGTGACCAGAAGTACCAAGATACTTGGTGGCTGGGATTTGTTGTCAGCGTATCCCATCTGAGGGCTCCCCTGCTGTCCCCTCTCACGGTTGCAAGATGACTCTTTGAGCTTCAGCCACCACATCCTCATCCCAGCCCTCCCATCCTTACCCACCCTCGTGAAATGTGTAGGCACGCCGAGTCAGCCTCCCTTGCAAAGATTTTCTCAGAATCTCAACCCGGCACGTCTTGCATCTAGTTATCCTAAACCTTACTATCACGCCACCCAAAAACTGGGAATGAAAAAAGGAAATGGGATAAACAGTAGACAGTAAGTGGTCTTTGCCTTGCCTGAATTACCCCATTTGAGCCTTACAATGACTCGTGAGATATGTATTATTTAGATCACCTTCTATTTACAAAGGAGACAGTTGAGGCAGAGAGCGATCAGTAACTTGCTCAAGGTCATGTAGTGCCACCTGCTAAACCCAATGATGTAAACTAGTATGGAGAGCCTACATTCTAATTTACTGTATTATTATATAATAAAAAGATAAAATATTTACTGTATTGTTATACAGTAAAAACATACCAATCTTCCTAAAGTTTTCCATAACTCTTTGAAGTTGCATATTTTCTCCTACTGGGAGTTTAAAACGCAGATTTTTGTTGTTAAAATTTCTGTTCTAAAAGGAATTGCTGTGGAAATTGTGAGAACAGAAAACTTTGCCCTACTAAGAGCATTCTCCCTCATAGGGAATGAAGGGCCCAATGATAGTAGTCTTAAAAACAAATGAACATGTTGAATATATTATATTTTTTCAGTATTTCTTTCAACAAATATTTGTTTGGTGCCTATGAAGTGCCAGCAACTGGAGATAATCATGGGCCAAACTATTTCGACATAGCACCCTGGTTTTCTTAGGTTTTTGAGTTAGTAATAAAACCCAAGCAGGAAATCTGGCAATGCCTAAGCCAGCTGTACTTATAAAATTATGTTTTATTCTTTTAGAGTTTTATTGTTTCCAAAGCACTTCCATGTGTGGTATTTTGTCTGTTAAATCAATTTCTTCTGTCAGTTTTACTTATTAATTATATAGTTTTCCTCTTGTTTATTCCATCCATTACTAATCCATTGATTAGTAAGAATAGAAGCTAGATTGACAGAAGCAGTGATAATTTCATTCTTTCTGAAAATTGTTCCAGTTGGTAAATGTTTTCACAGCTGAAATCAACATTTTGGGGTTCACCTAGGGAAGGGAAAAAGGATGGCAGGGGAAGGTGAGGCAGAATATTGAAATCCATGTACTCACAAAGTATACTAATATGACTTTTAAGTCCCAAAGCCTATGTAACTTAATAGGTTAAGATTTTGTTGAAGGTATTCCTGAATTCTTACTTCCTTGGATTTTGTTTTTTAGTTCTATGCCATTGTAGTGGTTTGGTTTTGTTTTTAGAGACTACGGGTGTATGTAATTTGGACATTAGTTGCCTGTCTTCCATTTCAACCACTCTTTTATCTGTTGTTATTTAGTGATTTTTTTTTTCTTGCAACAGATAGTCTCTATCTCCTAGAAATGCTGAAGGCATGGACTATGCGTAATTTTATTTGCATTCCTGTTCAGCATATAGTTTGGGGGAATATTCATATTCAAGTAGTAGACATTATCCTCCAGGTCTTGAAATCACTAACCCATCACTTTCAAAAAGGCTCAAAGAAGATAATATTCGCAGAGGACAAGAGGAAAACAGGAAATCCCACTTCTCTATTGACATTGTGGAATTCTCTGGAAAGATAAAGTAGAGCAGTGATTTTCAGACTTTAGTGGGCTTATGAATCACCCAAAATTCTTAGTAAAACACAGATTCTGATTCAATAAATCTGAAGTTGTTCCAAGATTCTGTCTGTCCAACAGGTTCTCAGGTAAAATTGACACTAATGGTCTGAGAACCACATTTTAAATAGAAACGAACCACATCGTCTTAGTCACAGCCTAATGAAGGGCTTTTCATTCCCTTCACAGTCACATTTTGCCACATGTGTTGCCGGGGAAGAAAGACGTGCTCAGCATGCAAAGCAGGAGAGAATAGAGTAGAATAGAGTTTCCCTCCTCATAGCCGTCAGTCTCTGATTACAAAGGAAAATCTGAAAGCATAGCCAGCTGGGTTATAAGTAATTACTAACAGTATATCTATAGTAGTGCCTTGCCTTCAAGTCTGTTTTATCCGAAATCGATGTAACTACAGCTATTTTGCTTTTGCTAGAATTTCCCTCCCATATCTTTATGCCTTAACATTCAACTTCTTTGTATCCTGATATAAAACATGGGATCTTGAATCGCTTTTTTTTTTTTTAAAGATTTTATTTATTTTTCAGAGACAGAGGGAGAGAGCGCGAGCGAGCACAGGCAGACAGAGAGGCAGGCAGAGGCAGAGGGAGAAGCAGGCTCCCTGCCGAGCAAGGAGCCCCATGTAGGACTCGATCCCAGGACGCTGGGATCATGACCTGAGCCGAAGGCAGCTGCTTAACCAACTGAGCCACCCAGGCGTCCTGGAATCTTGAATCTCTTGAAGAGATTTATGACTCTATTTTCTTATTCCAGCCTCACAGTCTTTTCCTTTAAAACCAAAGATTTTGGTCCATTTACACTGAATAACATTCTACAACATTATTTTACTTCTTTGTCCCACTTTTTCTGTTTTATTTTCCCCCGTACCCCTACTTCTATTTTTTTTTTTTTTTTTTTTTTTTTTTTGTAATTGGCTGTGAAGACAAGAAGACACATACTATGATAGAAGCCATGGTCTATTTCTTAATTGAATTGAGCTCTCTAAACTAATGGAAAAGAAGTGGCAAAACCAAAATATAATGCAAAGGAATTTGGGGTATGAAAGGTTAAAGAAGCTAGAATTAGCCAGCAATTAAGATAAAAGCCTGCTCTACACCTAGCTTTCAGCAGGAAGGTCAGTAGCCATATGGAAAAAAGAGGAAAGACAGGAAAAGGATGGAATGACTTGTCTGAGAAAAAAAAATTATTAAATATTTGGGTGAAGACATATAAGTAGACAGGAAATAAAAGGATTCATTACCGTCTAAATAAACAATACAATTTATAAAATAGCACTCTTTGTTGGAAAGGGACATCAAGGTGGCTCCGTTGGTTAAGTGTCTGTCTTCGGCTCAGGTCATGGTCTCAGAGTCCTGGGATAATGTCACAGGTCAGGCTCGCCGCTCAGCAGGGAGTCTGCTTCTCTCTCTCTCTCCCTCTATTGCTCCCCTAATTGTGCTCTCTCTTTCTTTCTCTCTGTCAAATCAATAAATAAAATCTTTAAAAAGAAAGGTTAATTGTGGTTAAAAAAAAAAAGTCTCAACTAAATATCTAAACTCAGTCTTAAAGGGTGTTTATTTTAACGGACTCTATTCCCTCTAAAAGTTTTCAGGGGTAATTTTATTTTCATAAGGGTTACAGCTGTGTTTAAATATATACTGGAGTGGGGTGTGAAATTTGGCTCGATGTTACATTTGAAAATCCAGTAGGGGTTTGGTCATCTTATAATTCATGTTTCCACTTAAGTACTGAACAGTTGAACAGTTTGATAGGTTTTCTTTGATATTATTTGAACTGTTTTTTGCATCTGAATTAAAGTGTTAAGTTGCATACTGGCAGATCAAGTGGACATTAGCCAACACATAAAACAAAATACAAAGGCCAAAAAAGAATTCTCCTTAATTTTCTGTAGGAACTATATTTAATGATGAAGATTCATGTATGTGTGTGTGTGTGTGTGTGTGTGTGTTGTGTGTGTGTGTGTGTGTGTGTGTCTGTGTTCCTAAGAGTGAAAAATACATATAGCATACTAGATAATAATGTTACTATGGTACAAAATGATACCAAAAAAAAATCTAAAAATGTTTACTAACGCACTCACACACACAGTTTTTTGTTTGTTTGTTTGTTTAAAGATTTTATTTATTTATTTGACAGAGAGAGATCACAAGTAGACGGAGAGGCAGGCAGAGAGAGAGAGGGAAGCAGACTCCCTGCTGAGCAGAGAGCCCGATGTGGGACTTGATCCCAGGACCCTGAGATCATAACCTGAGCTGAAGGCAGCGGCTTAACCCACTGAGCCACCCAGGTGCCCCCCCCACACAGTTTTTAATGCACCTTTGAGTTGGTAGAAAATGAACGGATGATATTGCTTTGCATCATAAACCATGACACGTTTCTATAGAGACTAACAAGTGAAGGGAGTACTTGAGCTCATATTTGCTCTTACCAACGTATCTATCTATCCCCAAAGTTGAGACCTTGTTTCAGTGGGCTGTAGGCATGCATGGTGGACAAGAGATAAGGCCTGGACCCTGAGAAGTGGGAGAGTGGATCAGAGGACCCCGCAAATGGCCTAAATTCCTCATGTGCTCCATCCTCAGGGGATCAGATAGAGAATAAATATCCTGCCATTCAGGACAAGATAGTAGGGACAATTGCCTTACTTCCCCCTTGGCTCTGAGAAGAATTAAAATAAAAATTCTCCCTTCATATCTAATGTCCATTTGGATTAGAACAGTAAAATCCTAATGTGTATGTAGCCCAATAAACCCATAGACAAAAATTTAGTTTAGAGTGATTCCAGGTTCATGGCACCCTCCTGATGTTTGGAAGAGGAAAACGAAAATCCTCTCTTGGAGGACACGTTGTAATCCCCAAAGGATTCCTCTCTACAAGACACCAAGGAAAATGAGCTCATATTTTAAAAAATGATGAAACAAAATGCCACAAGTACATGTTTGTAGATAGAAATCATATGTCCAAAAAGTATAACACAAATGTTTCATAAATTTAAAGGAATAAAACAGAGCATTAAAATAATGATTAAGGGACAAAGGACAATCAAACTTCTCAGGGCTTTTTGGAAAACGGGCCCATAGAACTTCTCCAAATAAAAGAAACAATATCATAAACTTCGCAGGTTAAATAGCCATAGAGAGAATAAATGAACTGTCACACTGAACTGAAATAATTATTCAAAATGTGGCATAGAGAGATGACGATATGGAAAATAAGAAAGATTGAAGAAATAGAGTGGGTAGGGGGAGGAGTTCTTGCATTCCTTCACATTAGCCTTACATAAGGAAGGGGGAAAAAGAAAGAGTATAGGCTATATCGTATTTGAAGAAAAATAGCTCAAATTCAAAGATCCCAATAAATCCCAAGCAATATAACAAAAATTCACAGTGCGAAACATCATAATTTGCTTACAGAAAACTAAAAGCAGAGACTAACATGTAATAAAAATATAGTCAAGGAAAGGAGGGGGAGGGGAAGAATCAGACAAAGAGGGACAGATAAACAGGACACGATGACACTGTGGTAAGTCACTCACCATAACTGAACTCAGATCTCCAGTTCAAAGGAAAAGGCTGTCGGCCTGGGATAAGAAAAGAAAACAGAGCAATAGGCAATTTTCAAGAGATTGACTAAAAACTGAAAGATAAAGGAAAGCTGATCATAAAGAAGGTGAGAAATATAGCAGGGAAATTCTAACCAAACCAAAATTATTCCCGATAAAATAGACTTTAAGATAAAAATAATTCTAGGCATAAAAGGAGTTACTAATCCTTTAGAAAAGGTCCATTTGATTATTTCTCTGATTGGAAAAATTAAACTCCTATTTAGGGAAGTTTTAGATTGTTTTCTGAACAAAAATGGAATTCGTTTTGGTGGTAGACATAAGCCACTTATTAGATGTTTGGCCTCAAGAAATGTTTAAACTTTCAGAACCTCACTTTCTTAATCAATGAAGTCAAATAATATCATCTAACTCTGATTTAATAATGACAAATAATTCATCTAAAGCATTTAGCACTGTGCCAACCACATAGCTCTATAGTTGTCCAGATAGGCAAGGAAAAGGCCGATAGTTGTACATTGTAGCATCTTCCCATAAATAAAAAGATTAGGCCTATAAATTTATTTTGGTCAGAAAAATAGTACTTGGGCTGTCTAGTTTAATTCAAAGATAGCTATTCCCTATAGAAACCTCACTGCTCCCAAGGCTTGTTGTCCTCTGAAACTTCATTAAAAGTAACATCTTTGATGTCAACCCAGAGAGAAGATGTGGAGGAATATCCATTTTTGCCATGTTTTGCTGACACAGGATTGCTCTGAGATCAAATCAGAAATTCATACAGATGTGTTTTTTGATCTTTAAATCAATAAAGATAACCATAAAGACAACCATAAAATTGCTCAAGGTTCTTACCTACCTAATGACTATTAAGAAAAAAATATTTACTTCATTTTATCTTTGCCTACTGGTCTTCTCCTCCAGTGCTTACAGCTAATAATCCCAAGATCTTTTATGTCTTAGGCTAGTACATCATATCCTATGATTATTCTTTAAAAATATATTTATTGAGAAAAGACTCTTCTCTTATAACATGACTTTTTAATTTCTAAGAAACTTACATTTATCAAAATGTAATTGGACAGTAGTTTTATGGTGACAGGAAGTCAGGGATGGAGAATTACAAAATTGTAACTTCGAAGCTGTTCATTCTATCCTACCCATCCCAATCCTTGCTGGAATCATTGTAATGAAAGTTTTTTTTTGTTTTTGTTTTGTTTTGTTTTTTAAAGTTGTGCATGCACAGCTATAAAACCTAAATACCGCTGAGGAGATCTAACATTTCAGCCCATGTAGCTTTTGCTGAGGTCAATGGCTTCCTCTTCCTCTCACTGAAAGACTATCATTGGCAAAGTGTCGATACACGTTCTTTCCACTTCTATCACCTGTAGGGTGGATTGCATGGCTGCTCAGACAGAGCAGCTGTGGAGCAATGGTGTGCTTCCTTTCCAGCAGTAGCGTTAGTTCCAGATTATTCTCACATTTGACCAGTGGCTGTCATGAAAGCACAACTTATTTCTTTCTGACTGGAACGATATTTTTAGATCTGTGACTGAGATGCACAGCCTGGGAGGTTCTCTCTGTCGACAGAACCCTGGTCTGTCTCTCCTCACGTTTTCCTCTACCTCATCCTCTTCCTCCTCATTTTGGACATAGGGAGCTTCAGACCTGTCATGGCACCTCTCGTGGCCCCAGGGTCTTCACTTGTTAAATGGGGATAGTTATACTGTACCCACTTCATACAGTGTTAAGATTATGACTAATAATATGTAAAAAACACAAATCATTGTGTATACAGATATATATATGTGAATATATTATATATATTATATATAACATGGATATACAACACATGTAAGTAATTTGTGCCTCAAATTGTACCTCATTTTATACCCTATGCATTGTCCCAGCCACGTCCCCTTTTATAACCCCCGTATGGCCAGTTATTGCAATTAATCATCTCTCTGCCCTTTTTTTTGCTGCAGCAGATAGTACTGGCCTTGACTTATATTAAGACTTCCATTCTTATATGTTCAATAAAAGCACATTAATTCCCCACCCACGTAATCTTTAAAATGATTTTTCCGGTGTCTATTGCAGCTAGTTATTCTTTGTGAAACCTACCGAGGGATGTGGGTCCGGTAAAGAGGAATGCTTTTTCTTTTTCTTGATTCTTTATTTCCTAACTTGTTCCCTACTCTCTAAAATCTTGGCAGATATATATATATATTTTTTAAAGATTTTATTTATTTATTTGACAGAGAGAGATCACAAGTAGACAGAGAGGCAGGCAGAGAGAGAGAGAGAGGAGGAAGCAGGCTTCCTGCCGAGCAAAGAGCCCGATGTGGGACTAGATCCCAGGACCCCGAGATCATGACCCGAGCCGAAGGCAGCGGCTTAACCCACTGAGCCACCCAGGCGCCCCAATCTTGGCAGATATTTTATGGAGAAAGAATTAATGGTGAAATTTTTAAAAAAAGATTTTATTTATTTATTTGACAGACATAGATCACAAGTAGTCAGAGAAAAAGGCAGAGAGAGAGGGAGAAGCAGGCTCCCCGCTGAGCAGAGAGCCCGATGTGGGGCTCGATCCCAGGACCCTGAGATCATGGCAGAGGCTTTAACCCACTGAGCCACCCAGGCCCCCCAATGATGAAATATGTTTACAAAGTGTTGTGTATCTGCTGCTTGGAGATTCATAAGGCACTTTTGGCATGTGGAAGGCCTAGAGGAGTTTTGAATTAAAGGAATTTTTATTTTTTTTAAGATTTTATTTATGTATTTGACAGACAGAAATCACAAGTAGGCAGAGAGGCAGGCAGAGAGAGAGAGGAGGAAGCAGGCTCTCCACGAAGCAGACAGCCCTATGCAGGGCTCGATCCCAGGACTCTGGGATCATGACCTGAGCCGAAGGCAGAGGCTTTAACCCACTGAGCCACCCAGGCGCCCTGGAATTTTTATTTTTTAAAGAAGTTTTTAGGGGCGCCTGGGTGGCTCAGTTAGTTAAGCATCTGACTTTTGATTTCGGATCAGGTCATAATCTCAGGGTTGTGAGATCCACTTCTGCACTGGGCTCCACACCCAGTGTTAAGCGCTGTTAATCTTAAGCAGGCTCCACACCCAGTAGCAAAGTGTCCATTAATATTCTTTCTTTCCCTCTGTCTGCCCCCTAAAAAAGAAATTTTTAAATAAACAAGTAAAAAAATTTTCTTAACACATTTCCCAAATTAATTTGACAGCAAAATACTTTTTTCCTCCTTATTGTTCATGAAATATTTGTATAATTTGTATTTATTTTCTTAAATTAATAAACATATCTCTCTTAATTTTATAAATTATCAGATTATCTAAATAAGTTCTATTTTAATTTATTATGATGTCAGTGTGTTTTAGAGGAAAGTGATAGGAAGTATTGGGGAACAAGATTTCGAGAACTTTTGGTTGTCTTTTATTTTTTAATATAGTTGAGTTAATTTGCAGCCCATGGATTTTTCTCTTGAGAGGAAGAGATCTGATATAACTAGTCTATTAGCTGATCTATATTACACATTGAAAAATTAAATCAACTTTATTTTTTTTAAGATTTTTAAAAAGATTTTATTTGTTTATTTGAGAGAGAGCAAGAGCAGGAGCAGGGGAGAGGGTTGGAGAGAGAGAAGGAGAAACAGACTCCCTGCTGAGCAGGGAGCCCAAAGCAGGATTCCATCCCAGGACCCCAGGATCATGACCTGAGCTGAGGGCAGATGCTTAACCCACTGAGCCACCCAGGTGTCCTTACAATCAATTTTAAACATGTTAGTGTACTCTACTTTCAAGGGAAAAGCATACTGAATTTTTAAAAAGTTTATATTTTTGAAAGGTCCAGGAAAGAGCACCCATCTTTTTCTTAGAATTCTCTTATACCCACACTCCTTCATAATGAAATTTTTATTAGTCATCAACGAAGTTTAAAAATTAAAAAATATATATATCAGGTGGAGCTCACCTCTATTTTGTTGTTGCAGGACTTTGGAGAGTTACCTTTATTTTCTATAATCTTCTCACAAAAGAAAAAAAATAGTAGCAATATTGCATTCCTTTATAGAGCAGGTACTAAGATGGGAGAAAATCACTGCTCATAGATTAAAGGCAATGGATTTTACACATTAGTCACATTAAATACATGAAAAATGACTTACATAGTTCCCCTTTCTGCCTCCCTCAAAAGCTCAGATGTTGCCAAATTACCAACAATTTCATTCTTCATCTCTCCTCCCAAAGCAACAAAATTTTGTTTCTCCATATGCAAAAAGTATTTCAAACAAACAAACAAACAAAAAAAGCAGAGAAGATAGAGGCTGGGAAGATGGCAGAGTAGGAGTACCCTAAACTTGCCTTAGTCCCATGGATACAAATGGCTAACCCTCATTTACATCAGAGTAAATAACCCGGAAAACAATCTGAAGATTGGCAGAGTAAACTCCACAACTAAAGGTACGGAAGAGGACACATCATAGAAGATAGGAATAGTGATGGCGTGGTTTGGGACCAAAATGGCCCTGATGCTACTGACCAATGCTAGTGGTATAAAACAGACTGAATAGTCTGGAGATGACCCCCAGAGATCACTCTGGGTTTCCTGGACAATGAAACAGTTGTGACCAACCATCTCCTTTCCTTATTTCTTCCAAATTCAGCTTTCCATTGCATGGGTGGCTTTTTTGCTCCCTGCAGGAGAGACTGCAACTTCCCATGGACATCTAAGGAGTCCAGATACAGGCCTCATGACTGTCCACAATGGAGAGGACACCAGTGATGTGGAGAAGGGTGTAAAACAGACTTTCACACCAGGAAGTTCATGAACAGAGACAGAACACCAGGGAGTTCATGAACAGCCAATAACAATTGGCTTTGGAAGTGAGAGGGGCTGAGAGAGAGGGGCTGAGTGAGAGAGTTCTTGTAACAAGTGGGACTGAAAGCCTGGGATTATAAAAAGCCTGGGCTCAGCTCACTCAGCTTCCAGTGGGAGAGCCTGGAAAGCTTTAGGAAGCTGAATCCCTACCCTTAAAGAGAAAGCACCACAAACAGTTGACAGAGATACAGTATAGAAGCACCAGTTTGAAAGTGCTAAAGGAAGGAGGAGAGTGATTTACTCATTTCACAGTGTGCCCCAAAGATCAGGGATCACAGGAAGATGCCTTCAGGGACAAAGGAGCTCCCAGGTGCCAATTCCCTCTTCTCTCCCGCCAACTTAACAACAGCCACCTGTAGAACCAGCATAGCCCTGCTACCTAACTTGCTTACACCAAGCTCCATACCCCTGTGGTTCAGCAGATCTGCCCCTTCCTGTCACATTTGCGTTACTGCCCGTACTACGGGCCCCCTCCTCCAAGAAGAGGTGCACAAACCTCACCAGCACCATTCACCATGATCAAGTGGGATTTATTCCTGGGATGCAAGGGTGGTTCAGTATTTGTAAATTCATCAACATGATACATCACATCAATAAGAGAAAGGATAAAAACCATATGATCATTTGAATAGATGCAGAAAAAGCATTTGACAAAGTACAACATTCATTCATGATAAAAGCCCTCAACAAAGTAGATCTAGAGGAAACATACCTCAACATAATAAAGGCCTTATATGGGACGCCTGGCTCAGTGGGTTAAGCCGCTGCCTTCGGCTCAGGTCATGATCTCAGAGTCTTGGGATCGAGTCCCACATCGGGCTCTCTGCTCAGCAGGGGGCCTGCTTCCTCCTCTCTCTCTCTGCCTACTTGTGATCTCTCTCTGTCAAATAAATAAATAAGATCTTTAAAAAAATAAATAAATAAAGGCCTTATATGAAAAACTCACAGCAAACATCATACTTGATGTACGAAGTGGGAGTTTTTCTCCTAAGGTCAGGAACGAGACAAGAATGTCCACTCCCATCACTTTTGTTCCACATAGTACTGGAAGTCCTAGCCATAGCAGTTAGACAACAAAAAAGAAATAAAAAGCATTCAGAGTGGTAAAGAAAAAGTAAAACTTTCACTAACTGCAGATGATATGATACCATAAATAGAAAAACCCTAGAGACACCACCAAAAAAATACCAGAACTGATAAATGAATTCAATAAAGTCACAAGATACAAAATCAATGTACAGAAGTCTTCTGCATTTTCATACACTAATAATGAAGCAGCACAAAGTGACATTAAGAAAACAATCCCATTGGGGTGCCTGGGTGGCTCAGTGGGTTAAGCCTCTGCCTTCAGCTCAGGTCATGTTCTCAGGATCCTGGGATCGAGCCCCACATCGGGCTCTCTGTTCAGCAGGGAGCCTGCTTCCCCCCTCTCTCTCTGCCTGCCTCTCTGTCTACTTGTGATCTCTGTTTGTCAAATAAATAAATAAAATCTTAAAAAAAAAAAAGAAAGAAAACAATCCCATTTACAGTTGCACCAAAACAAAACAACAACAAAAAAAATGTATAGGAATAAACTCTGAAAACTATAAAATATTGATGAAAGAAATTCGAGACAACACAAGGAAATGGGAAGAGATTCCATGCTTAACGGCTGGAAGAGCGAGTATTTTTAAAACACCTATATTGCCCAAAGCAACCTATGCATTTAATGTAATCCCTATCAAAATACCAATAGCATTTTTCACAGAACTAAAACAAACAGCCCTAAAATTTGTGTGAAACCACAAAAGATCCTAAATAGCCAAAGCAATCTTGTAAAAGAAAAACAAAATTGTAGGTATCAAAATCCCAGGCTTCAAGTTATATTACAAACTCTAGTAATCAAAGCAGTATGGTACTGGCATAAAATAGACACATTAACCAATATAACAGAATAGAAATAAACCCATGCCTGTATAGCCAATTAATCTTTGACAAAGCAGGAAAGAACATGCAATGAGAAGAGAGGTCTCTTCAACAAATGGTGTTTGGAAAACTAGAAGCAACATGCAAAGAAATGAAACTGGACTATTCTCTTACACCAAACACAAAAGTAAAATGGATTAAAGACCTAAATATGAGATCAAAAAAATCCTAAAAGAGAGCAGAGGCATTAATTTCTCTGATATCAATTATAACACATTTTTCTAGGAATGTCTCCTGAGGTAAGGGAAGCTGAAGCAAAATAAAGTATTGGGACTACATCAAAATAAAAAGCTCTTGCCCACTGCAGGAAACAATTAACAACACTGAAAGATAACCTATGGGATGGAGAAGATATTTGTGAGTGACATATCAAATAAAGGGCGTTATCCAAAATATATAAAGAACTGACACAACTCAACACCGCAAATCAAAATAATCCAATTAAAAAATGGGCAGAGGATCTGAATAGACATTTTTCCAAAGAAGACATACAGAAAGCCAATAGACACATGAAAAGATGCTCAACATCACTCATCATCTGGGAAATATACATTAAAAGTACAATGAGATATCAACACATACCTGTCAGAATGGCTAAAATAAAAAAAAACACAAGAAAGGAATCTTGGCTATGGTGTGAAGAAAAAGGAACCCTCATGCACTGTTGGTGGGAACACAAACTGGTGCAGCCACGGTGGAAAAGAGTATGGGGTTTCCTCAAAAAGCTGAAAATTGAACTACCCTAAAATCCAGTAATGACATTACTGGTTGTTATCCAAAGAAAACAAGAACACTAATTCAAAGGATACACGTACCCATTTGTTTATTGCAGCATTGTTTACAATAGCCAAACTATAGTAGCAGCCCAGGAGCCCAGGTGTCCATTAATAGATGAATGGAAAAGAAGTTACACACACACACACACACAATGGGATATTATTCAGCCATAAAGAAGAATGAAATCCTGCCATTTGCAAAGACTTGGATAGAGTTGGAGCTAGAGAATATAATGTTAAGCCAAGCAAATCCGTCAGAGAAAGACAAACCATATGATTTCATTCATATGTGGAATTTAAGAAACAAAACAAATGAATAAAGGAGAAAAAAGAGAGAAAGAGAGAAAAACTCAAACCAGACTCTAATAGAGAACAAACTGGTGGTTACCAGAGGGGCAGTGGGAAGGGAATGAATTAAAAAGGTGATGGGGATTAAGAGCACATTTATCCTGAGGAGCACTTTGTAATGTATAGAACTGTTGAATCTTTATATTGTACCTTTGAAACGGATAGAATTGTTTATCAGCTAAACTGGAATTAAAATTAAAAAAGAATACTTTTGAAAAAAAAATTAGTGAAAAATAAAACCCAGACAGCTGCTTCTCTCAAGTCCTTTGCACCACATTCCCATCTTGCTTCTCATCTCACGCTGGACCTCTCAGTTGACCTAACAGGACATTGCAAGTGCTCATTGATGCCAGTAACTGATCTTTGTGGCCCTCCACAATTCTTCAGCAAGCCTTTTCTGTGTCACCACATCTGATTGATCCTTTTCGAAGTGAAGGAAATCAGATTTGGCAAGGACAATTATCTGGCTTGTACGCTCAACCCCAGTAAATGTCTAGAACCCCAAATTCTTGTCTCTTTGCCAAAAGTTGTTTTGGAACACCAAACACGTAGGGAGGGTGCTTGTGGGGGCTGTCGATTGTAAAGCAGACAAGAAGCAAAGAGGTGTGTTTCCTAACTGCTCTTCCCCTTTGCTAGTCAAATAAGGTGTCCTTGTGTCTGTTTTTTCTTATAGGAAGCAGATTTGAGTAAAGAAGGGGACAGCAGCATAATTCCTGGGGACAGGACCTGTGCTTTTCTATCTCTAGGACTTTACACGCAGAAGATAATCAATATATGCAAATGATGGATGTGTTAGATAATCACACGAGAGAGAAGCCCTCTCTGAGGACGGGGATATTTGTCTCCTGTTCACTGCTGTCATCTCCAGAGCCTGAAAAGTGCCTTTTATAGGATAGATGGTAAAAATTTTGTTGATGAGGAAATGACAGGGATTGGTCCAAACAGAGCATCAGTCCTAACAAAGAAAAATTCATAAATACAATTAGCAGGAGATTGAATGAAGAAAGTGAGCTGAAAATTCCCAGAAAGTGTAGCTTGCGTGAATACATCCGTAAGCCAAAAGGCTTTGTTTCTTTCTATTTCCCATTATTCCTGCTGGAAAGATTCTTTTTCCAGATATTTTTATATCTTGCCTCTTCATTTAGGTCTCTGTTCAATTGTGTATGCACTTCCCTCACTATCCCTTTAAACTGCTGATGCAAAATTTCAAGCATATGTAAAAGTAAACAGAAGAGTAAAATGAACTTTTATGTACCAGTCACCTAGCTCCAACAATGACTATGTTTTACCCGTTATTATTATTTTTATTTTTTTTAAAGATTTTATTTATCTATTTGGCAGAGAGAGAGATCACAAATAAGCAGAGAGGAAGACAGAGAGAGAGGGGGAAGCAGGCTCCCTGGTGAGCAGAGAGCCTGATGTGGGCCTTGATCTCACGACCCTGAGATCATGACCCAAGCTGAAGGCAGAGGCTTAACCCACTGAGCCACCCAGGCACCCTGTTTTACCTGTTTTTTAAAAGCACTTATCCTGTATGACATTATAGATCTTTTTATATCTTTCTTTATGGGCTAGCTCCTCTTCCACGAGAATCAACCAAGAAGCCAGGGACATTTTCTGTCTTGTTCATTTCTGTTTCCCTGACACTTTGCACACAGTCTAGCATATTGCAGGTGCATAAAAGCACTTGTTCAATAAGTGAATGACTAATTAAGAGAAGATTGCACTGGGTGTAGTGGAGTCTAAAATAGTTGTAGAGATTTGCAATGATCTGTTTTTGCAGTTGGAAGTATTTATTTTTAAACACAACTTTCTTACTTAATGTTTATATTCTAGATTTGTTTACATGGTGAGAAGTGGTAAAATCAATTCACATATTTTGTTTATGGGTCACTGATATTTTGAGATTTATATCAAGAATCTAATGTACTAATCAATTAATTTTCAAATATCTTCTGGTACCTTTGTTTTCAGGTTGTTCTTTTTCTGTTCAGTGAAAATATCTTTATGAAAGCATTGTATATCAGGCAAATATAAAGAGACATATCCTAAATTCTGCTCTTTAAATACACTTTAAAATCATCTGCCAATTTTATCATTGATATTTTTAAAGAAGATCTTATCTTTAAAAAGATCAAAATATCCTAGTCATTCTTTCATCCCCTCAACCTATGTAATGTGATTTTAATATGAAGATGGAAAAACTTCAGTAATGTCATTTTTGATGTCCCAGTGTCAATTTTATCTTTGAGTCCAAAATAGTATCACAGAAATCATTGGTACACAGAGCACATTTGTTAAGTGAATAGTCTGTAAAATGTGAAGGAGATGGATGTAATAAGAATCAGGCATATTTTCTGTATGTGATCTATCAGTATTTTCTGAATTTCTGCTGTGCTTAGAATACTACCTCAAGCATTCAAACTTTGATTTTTTTTTTTTTTTTTGAGGTACAGCAAGTAGCTTTTTTATAGGCTATAGTGTTTTTTTTTTTTTTTTTAAATCAGTACTCTTCCAAATTCCTTTGAAGATTTAAATATAAACTGTACATGTGGTAGTTATGCTGGTCTGAATTCTGCTGCAGTAACTAGTGAACTTTGAAATATCCTGAAAATGTGTAAGACACAAAACAGATTTCTTTCTTACTCATGAAGTAACTTTTGTGGGTCCAGTGGCTCTAGAACAGTTCCCTTCAAGGATAAGTCAGGCATTCAGTTGGCTTTTGTCTTCTGGTTCTACTCATGGCTTTTAGTTTTCATGGAAGGGACAGAGCTTTTTCCTACCTTATTCCGAAATAGCAAGTATTGCCTCTGCTCACAACCCTGTGATCAGAATTAGATGTATGGCTCAATATAATCACAAGAATTCCAAGAAGTATAGTCTGTAAGTGTCCAGGAGGAGTGGAAACCAAATATTGGCAATGACTAATGGGATACAACTTAGATTGCATGCCATGGAGCTCCGAGGTCGAAAGACTGTCCATTCATTCATTTTACGTTTAACCAGTAACACCACAGATGTTTAATAGTAAGTTAGGCACTGTTGCGGTCACTTCTCACAGTGAAAGCGATGTATATCATAAGGTTGATGACATAAATGTACTTTTGGGGATAGTTGCTATGTTTTAGCAAAGCTATTTATTTTAAAATTAAAAAAAAGAGCATGACAAGGCAATGCCTTTAAGATATCTTTCACAGTAAGATACCTGGAACTAGGTAGTCTAGAGAGGCTATCTTAATTCTCCAGCCATCAACGGTAAGTATGAAGTCCATCAGGACAACATTTTAGGTATCAGGATGAAGAAAACAAAGGGAGGGATAAAAAGCGCTACTTTCAGCTAAGGCAGCTTTCTGCAGGAAGCCTTCTAGTTTTTCTAATAGCACTGCCATTTACATGATATTAACCAGAACAGAGTCACACAGTCAAAATAAATGCAGTTTGGGGTGATGGAGTTTGGGTGATATAGTGGTTTGGGTGGACACTTTGCTTCCCTGAATAAATTAATGTTTTGTTATTAAGAAAGAAGGGGAGGTGGTAAAATATCAAGTGAACGATTAACAAGTTCTGCTGTAGTTAAGGACGTCACACATGCACACACACACACTTGACTATACAGTCTCAAATAAGTAGAGATTCCTCTGAGATTGTTCTCCAGTTGTTTCTGTACTAATAAACCTCACTAGGGCCAGAGGGAAAGAGTTTCCTTTTTTTTTTTCTCTCCTTCTACTTTTCTGTTCACAGAGTAAATGTTACAGTAAATATTTCTGCTACTGACTTTGCCATTAAAGAGAACCTTATTTATTGAATTTAGACACAGTAAAGCAATTGATATTTTAATTTAGTTAAATACAGTAATATAATATGATCAGAGCTTTAACTTGTCCTTATATATCTATCATGGCCCTATATACATTTCTCTGTACTTTTAATTAAAGTTTGCCTCAAAAAGGGAAGGCTTAGAAACAGATGTACCTGTTTTAATATTGAGACTTCATATACATTTCTTGTTACTTTAGTTTTTTCAGTATGAGAACAATGAAATAAGAACTGAGCCATACAGAGCCTGGAAATAGGATTCAGCATGTGTGCTACCTATTACAGAGAATTAATTTAACTTATTTCATTTCCCCCACCTTTGTTTGCCTTCTCCACAGGCTATACATTGATGGTCCATTTGGAAGTCCATTTGAGGAATCATTGAACTACGAGGTTAGCCTCTGTGTGGCTGGAGGCATTGGAGTAACTCCATTTGCATCAATACTCAACACCCTGCTGTATGTTATTTTGATCCATTTTATTAATTCAAATAGAGAACTCTTAGTATGAGGTAATTCCTCATAGAGTTTGTCTACAGTAACCCCCCCTGCCATGTACAGGGGGAATACATCCCAAGATCCCCAGTGAATGCCTGAAACTGCCAATAGTACTGAACCCTACATACATTGTGTTTTTTCCAATACCTCCGTGTCTGTGATAAGGTTTAATAAGCTAGGCACAATAAGAGATTAACTACAATAACTAATATTAAGATAGAACAATTATAACACTATAGTGTGATGAAAGTTATGTGAATGTGGTATCTCTTTCTCTCCCTCAAAATATCTTATTGTACTGTACTCACCCTTGTTCTTATGATGAGGTGAGATGGTGAAATGCCCGTGTGATGAGATAAGGTAAGGGGAATGATGTAAGCATAAGGCTGCCCTTGACCTTCTGACAAAATGCCAGATGGAGAATCTTCTGCCTCCCAGCCATAGGCGACCTGACGGTGGGTGACTGAAACCACAGAAAGTGAAACCACCGATAAGGAGGGGCTACTGTACTTTTTTGCTGATTTATTTACTGATTGATGAGAGTGAGAATTCAATGATTCTCAGTACATGATGCATGGCTTTCAGCACACTGTCTTAATAAAGTATCACAATCAGGCATTCCTCTATCCTTGCAAAGCCGTTCCAGCAGCCTTCATCTCTGTACTTCCTCCTAAATGCTAAGGAGCAGTCTTCAGCCATTCTGTCAACAAGTGTCTTGAGCACCTGTGTGCCCATCCATCCTATAGTGACTGGTAAATACTGCAATGCATGAAATAGGATCCCTGCCCTTAAATAACTTGTATTCAAATGGAGCAAACCAAATATAAAGCAGTAAGACATTTATAAATATTATTTCTGAAATATCAGAAGTCTGATAAAAAGAAGAGAGATTAATGGGATATGGAAATAAAGGGGTGGGGTCATTGTAGACATATGGTAACTTGGCTGGGCAGATGACAAATAAGCACATGATTCCACGGTATGTTACTCTGCAAATTTATAAAGACCGAAGAATAGAAATTTCAAATGTAAGACTGCTTATGTAGGAAATACTTTTTAGTTATTTTAGTTCCAAGATTATAAGCAAAAATTAATGGATTAATAATGTCATGAAAACACAAACAAAGTAACAGTAGGAAATTATTCTCAAATCAATTCCTTTTCCTTTTCAAGTAGACCTGATTTGCATTAAGAGTCTTTTATGGAGTACTAAAGAAGGAAATAATAAAATTGAAATGATGTGTTTGAATAATATTTTATTTCAATTTTAAGCACTTGTTACAAATTTGGGACTTTTTGGAGGTTCTTAGAAAAATAGCCATATCCCAAGCCAGAAACCATTTGTTTCTGAAAACATACTGCAAGTTATTTGGACACTTAAAGTTAAGAAAAGGAGAAAATATTTTCTTAACCTCAGGCCACTTCCATAATTATGAATAGGAATCCAGACTTGGAATTATGAGGCCCTGGAATGCATTACATAGTAGGTGACTGTTACATCTCTTTCTTTAGTGATTTTTAAAAGGGGAGTAAACAACCAGCTTTCTGGAATGGTGTTGCCTCATTTTGCCTGGAGGCCAGGGCACGGCTAATGACCACTGGCGCCCTGCTGAGTGATAGCATTCACTGAAAATAGAGAACTTTTCTTCTGAGAGCCTGGGCTCATATTCCCATCCAGGAGTTTAGTTTATTGCCTTGAACTGAAAATATGTGGTATACGTAGAATATTCACACGTATAAACACTTAAACTCGTGGAGTACATCATGCCTCTGAGTCTATGTATTATATTTTAAATTCATTTGGGAGTTGTAGTAAGTGCAATGACAAATGATAAAAGATGATAAAATGATACATGCAAATGACTGGTTTTTCATTAGTAAATGAAAAGCAAATTTTCAAAGACATGAGGTTTCTTAATTTTTTTTTTTTTTTTTTGGCCATCCTAATCACTATTGTGTTCTTTTAATTTTAAAGGGATGACTGGAAACCATACAAGCTTAGAAGACTGTATTTTATTTGGGTGTGCAGAGACATCCAGTCCTTCCGTTGGTTTGCAGACTTACTCTGTGTGTTACATAACAAGGTAAAATTAGGTTTGTTTTTCCTTTTGCAATGTTCTTAAATAAAAAAATTATTTTTTCTAATTACAAAATCAATAAATGTTCATTGTAGAATAAGCCAGAAAATAAGGCAGAGAAATTGAAAGAAGAAAAAAAAATCTCTTAAACTTCAAAGAACAGAAGTAACATTAATAATTTAGTAAAATATTTTCAGATATTGGTAAGTGAGAGTATATTTATATATCTATGATATGTTTTAACATGAAAATGCTACTATTGGGGTACCTGGATGGCTTAGTGGGTTAAAGCCTCTGCCTTCGGCTCGGGTCATGGTCCCGGGGTCCTGGAATCGAGCCCCACATCAGACTCTGCTTAGCAGGGAGTCTGCTTTCCTTCCCCTCTCTCTGCCTACTTGTGATTTCTGTCTGTCAAATAAATAAATAAAATCTTAAAAAAAAAAAAGAAAAGAAAAAGAAAATGCTACTATTTGTGTTTTAACATAGAAATGTAGGGATATGGGCAATGATACATGTGTATGAGGGTCGTAAGGGAAGACAGACAGGGGAAGATCAGCAGATGGTTGTTACTGTACTTTCCATCCTGTGTTCTGTTAACTCTAACCTCTTATTTCTGCCTTTAATATTCCAAATGGACCATCATCCGGCTTTGGGCACACCAGGCAGAATTTCAAAATCCCAAATTCTAAGTTTTAATTCTTAAAGATATTTTTTAAAAGGCCTTCTTCATCTATCCTACATGTAGCCTTTTATTTATGTATTAATATATGCATCTTTTATTTTTTTTAATTATATAAGTAATACACGTGCATTTTTCCTGCAATTTTTTTCCTTTTCCTTTTTTTAAAGATTTTATTTATTTATTCATGAGAGACGGGGAATGGGGAGCAGAGGGAGAAGCTTTGCAGGGAGCCCAGTGCAGGACTCCATCCCAGGATCCTGGGATCATGACCTGAGCTAAAGGCAGATGCTTAACTGACTGAGCCACCCAGGTGCTCTTCCTTTTTCTTTTAATTGTAGGATAGTTGACATGCAGTAGTATGTTAGTTTCAAGTATACAACATAGTGAATCAACAATTACACACTGCAAACTGCTCACCACGATATGTGCAGTGATAATCTGTCACCATATAAGATTATTATTATATTATTGACTGTATCCTCTATACTGTAATTTTCAACCTTGTGACTTACTTATTTTGTAACTGGAAGTTTGTATCTCTCGGTCCCTTTCACCTATTTGACCCCTCCCCCCAACCCTTTTCCCTTTGGCTGCCACAGTTTGTTCTCTGTATTTATGAGCCTGTTTCTGTATGTTTGTTCTGTTTTTTAGACTCCACATATAAATGAAATTGTGTGGCATTTGTCTTTCTCTGATTTATTTCACTTCATGTAATACCCTCTAGGTCAACCTATATTGTTGCAAATGACAAGATCAAATATATATACATATATTCCTTATCCATTCATGTGTCAGTGAACACTTAGGTTGCTTTCTTATCTTGACTGTTGCAGATGATCTTCAGTAAACATAGGGGTGCATATATCTTTTCAAATTAGTGTTTTCCACAGTACTTACATTTCCACCAACAGTATGTGAAGATTCTCTTTTCTCCACATCCTCACCACCACTTACTATTTCTTTTTGATACTAGCTATCTAGACAGATGTGAAGTGGTATCTCATTGTGATTTTGATTTGCATTTCCACTATGACTAGTGATATTGAGCATTTTTTCATGTGCCTCTTGGCCATCTGTGTGCCTTCTTTGAAAACTGTCATATAATTCAGATAAACCAAATCCTCCCTTACTACTTCCCTCACCCGATCTGTATAACCAGAGGCAACTCATGAGTGTTCTATAAATTCTTCCATACTATTTGCATTGTTCTGTGAACTGTTTATTTTGAACTTATCACTATGTCTTAAACATTTTTAATAATAGTACATATAAAGTTACTTCATTCTCTTTACTGCTGTAAACTATTTTGTAGTATGGATGTACTCAGTGCTTTATTTAACCATCCCTTAATGATGGATATTTACTTTTTTATTACAAAGAACAGTGCAATGATGGGCCCTGGGTGGCTCAGTTAGTTAAGCGTCCAACTCTTGATTTCATCTCATGTCATGATCTCAGGGTCCTGGGATTGAGCCCCACATCAGGCTCCATATCGTGCATGGAATGTTCTTGAGATTCTCCCCAACTCCCTCTGCCCCTCCCCCTGCTCATGTGCTCTCTAAATAAATAAGTAAATAAAATCTTTAAAAAAAAGGAGCACTTCAGATATTCATTTATTCAGTCTGTCATTCTGTCACTCATTAAATATTCACTCATTGCCTACTATAAATCACAAGCTGTTCTAGGACCGGGAGCTACAGGTAAAATAAAAATAAGAAGCAATTTTTTTTTAATCTCATGTGATTTCCATCCTAAGTGGGGAAGATAGGGAGTGTCTGGGTGGCTCAGTCAGTTAATCATCTGCCTTTGGCTCAGGTCGTGATCGTGGAGTCCTGGGATCAAGCCCCGTATCGGGCTCTCTGGTCAGCGGGGAGCCTGGTTTTCCCTCTCTCTCTGCCTGCTGCTCCCCCTGCTTGTGCTCTCTCTCCTTCTGTCTCTGAATAAATAAATAAAATTTAATAAAAAACAAAGTATGAGAGGCACTTACTTTAAAATGTTATATTACCAACAGTTAATATAAACAGTGAGATCTCATTCTATTTTCTCCTCTAAATGCAAGCGAGATTGAAACTCTCTTCCTGTGATTATTGACCAGTTTTATTACTTCTGGGATTTCCTAATTCTGCCTCTGTTTTTGTAATTTTTCAACTTTCTTGAACTGATACACAGAACCTGTACATTTTTTTAAGTAAAATGATCCAAGATGTGGACAGGCACATTTGAATAATAGATGCTTTATAAGGCATAGGAGTGGGGAAGGAAAGGAATAAAAGAAAGAAAAGAATAAGTGGCTGGACCCTCAAAGGAGCTGAATCTTAAGATTTATGTTTTCTTTCCATTTCATGTCTTTTGATGGATGTGCTTTCCCCTTAGGAGTCCATGGAGTAAATAATATAAAAGCTTATAACTGTGTGAACAATACAGTGATGATTATCTTCTACAAACACCTCTGCATCTGTGTTTTGATTTTTCCCACCAGCAGGGTGAACACCGGTCCTTCAGTTGTGTCTGGAGAATGATGTGTTTGCAACTGTGTTATCAAGTTCAGTGTGTGTGTGTGTGTGTGTGTGTGTGTGTAAGAGAGAGAGAAAGAGAAAGCAATAGCAATAAAGCATAGGGACTTTACATACAGTCTGTATAAGAATACCTGAAAGTGTTTTTGAAAACCAAATGAAGATATAGTCTTTCAATCTTGTTCCAGCTGTGAGTTCTTTCACATCATTCTAGAATGCCTCGGTCAAAGCTATCTGGGTTGCCCCAGTCACTCTGTCTTGGTGTCAGTCTGTCTGCAGTGGTGATAAAAGTGGATCTGATGTGGATCTTGCTTGGCCAGATTGTCCAACCTGGTGAGGGAAGTGTGCAGGGCCAGGTGTCAGGTGATCTGGTACCAGATCTGCCAATAGCAATGGTGTGACTTACTTCGAGTCCCTTTACCTCTGTAAGTCATATTGGGAAAGTCGAAATGAAGGATCAGGGCTCCATCAGGCATTCGGAGTCATTTACAATGGAACAGTGGTTCTACCTTATATGAACTGTGTCCTTGGGTAAATCACTTAACCTCTATAAACCCAGTTTATGTTTTCAATCTGTAAAGGAGGCTAACAGCACTTGAAACCTGATGTAAGACTCAGCTTTAACGTACCTAAAGTATTTATCATTTTGAAGGCATTTAACAAATGATTGCTATGATTCCTATTAGTGATCTGTAAAATTCTTTCCAGGACTCACATCCTGTTATTTTTTATTTGGGAGAAAAATGAGGAGGAGTATAGGCAGGATAAATAAAATTGAAAAATATAATATTTGTGCATGATCCTACAATCCTAATCTACTTGCAAGATTGTATTGATCCACATGTCTGTTTTCTTACTGTTCCATTAGTTGGAGAACATTGTGCCTTGAGTAGATATTATTATCTTCAGTAATGGGTAAGTTAAAGTGGAGACATTGAAATCATTAAAAAACATTATCCAAATTTGTACAGTTCTTACTTGGGGCAGTAGACACCAAACACAGTTATTGATGCAGGAGTCACAGGACCGATCTCAGAATAGCATCCTGTTAGACATTTAAGACGAGAATCAACACAAGCCATGTGTTTTGTGAGGTGCTATTCTATACTTGCATGTAGAAGTTTCTATTTCTTCACAGTTAAAACTCATAAACTCTGATTCATTTCAGAAATGGCCTAAAAATGAATTTAGCATTTGGATATAACTTGAAGCAACCATTTGATGGGATATAACTAATGATTATATTTTAAGAATATTATGGGAGCTGAGAATCATCACATCACTCTTAAAGTAAAATATGTTTTTATTGGGATTTTATATTCAGAGTTTCCACCTATCAGAAAATGTATTATTTCAGATCTGAAAAGAGACCTGGGGAATGATGATGTTCAACGCTACCTATCACTGACCTGATGAAGAAACAGAGGCCAAGATGAATCAGTAACTCCTTAGAAGTCTCAGGGCCAGACAATGGTGGTGATAGAAACAAGTCAGTTACCTGCCAAGTGCTCTTACCTTCCATTGTAAGGTGTTCCAGAGGGCTGATGCAGCACTTCCGTACATCATCCAGTGCTCATCACAAGTGCCCTCCTTCATCCCCATCACCTATTTCACCCATTCCAGTGCCCACATCCCCTCTGATAACCATCAGCATGTTCCTTGGAGCTAAGAGTCTTAGTTGGTCTCCCTCTCTCTTTTTCCCCCTTTGCTCATTTGTTTTGCCTCTTAAATTCCACATATGAGTGAAATCGTATGGTATATGTCTTTCCCTGACTGACTTACTTTATTTAGCATAATACTCTCTAGTTCTATCCATGTTTTTGCAAATGGCAAGATCTCATTCTTTTTGATGGCCAAGTAATATTCCACTGCATGTGTATATAATGTATGTTGTGTGTGTGTGTGTGTGTGTGTGTGTGTGTGTATCACATCTTTATCTATTCATCAGTCAATGGGCACTTGAGCTGTTTCCATAATTTGGCTATTATAGATAATGGTGCTTTATAAACATCATTATACTATATAGAAATAGTACTTTAAATCAGTGATCTTCTTGCTGCAGTAAATTCCAGCAAACCTTTCCATCTCAAGCAAACCCACTATGCTGATTAGGCTCAACAAATGGTTTGGCTTTTGAAGAAGTGCTGGTCCTGTCACCTCAGACACTCAGATCCACACCTGTTATCCGAGGAGCCCACCATGCTCTTGTATGCCCCTCCTTCTCTTCCACTTTTGATGCTTGATCCTTAACTTTTAACTTCTCCTTATTTCAGGATCTTGAAAGGTGGCCCTAAGAAGAATACTTTTATGAATAAAAGAGTTATCTTAAAAATTATTTTTAAATTTTTAAATATTTCAAGTAACATATAATATTTTTTAAAATATATTTTAAAATATTTTTCTCGGGCGCCTGGGTGGCTCAGTGGGTTAAGCTGCTGCCTTCAGCTCAGGTCATGATCTCAGGGTCCTGGGATCGAGTCCCGCATCGGGCTCTCTGCTCAGCAGGGAGCCTGCTTCCCTCTCTCTCTCTCTGCCTGCCTCTCCATCTACTTGTGATTTCTCTCTGTCAAATAAATAAATAAAATCTTTAAAAAAAAATAAAAAAATATATATATTTTTTTCTCATTTAAGCTTTTATTTAAATTCCAGTTAGTCAACATACAGTGCAATGTTAGTTTCAGGTACAAAAATTAAAAAAAAAATAGATTTCAGACCTGTACCCCTGGGGATAAAAATATATGTTTATAAAAAATTAAAAAAAAAAATAAAAAAATTTAAAAATAAAAAAAAAAATTAAAAATAAACAACAACAACAACAAAAAAATAGATTTCAGGAGTTTGGAGTCAGTCAGAGTCAGGTCAGTTACTAGTAGGTTTATTTTAAAATGAAAATGAAGAAGGTAAAAGGAAGCATATAGGGACAACAACGATCCTTTTAACCTCTTTGTTGAGTTTATTTTCCTTTAGATGGTATCTTTTTTATTTTACTTTTCAAGGTATTGAAATATTCACGATTTTTTCCCCCAGACTATTTTTTCTTTGGCAGGTGTATTTCCTGCCTCATACAGTTCTGTACAAGGAAAACCAGGGCTGAGTAGGAGGAAGGCAGGAACAGGAACAGAGCCTTTCGTTTTTGTCTTGTTTGTTTTGTATTGTTTGATTCCTAGCATGCATATTATTTATCACTAATTTAGTGTTGGTGTTGTTTTTGTAAGAAAATCGTGCTCTTTATGAGTGAACTCTTGGCTATAATTTAGGGATTCAGGAATAAAATACGAGATATGTGGAAGGATTTCGGGGAATATCAGTGTGGTATTTAGCATGCTTGATTCTATATCTGTAATGACAACAGAATTCTTCTCTTACACTACTGCTGCTTACGCTAATTGTGCCAGGAGGCACAGGTTATTAATGCTAGAATCTGGTGTGTATATTGCTTGTAAATGTTGACTGTGATTAGACCAGATACATCTTAAATTGTGGAATCACGTATGTTAGAAGAGGAGAAAGTCTGAGTCTGCAGAGAGAATTCACATGTCTATTTACTTTTATGTCCTCTCAGTTTTGGCAAGAGAACAGACCTGACTATGTCAACATCCAGTTGTACCTCAGTCAAACAGATGGGATACAGGTATGTGGTTGGATGTTTTTATAAATTAAACAAGCCCCTTGGTAATACAAGATTTACTGTAGGAGCTGTGCTGGAGGAAAATTTCTGCAGGTGGTTTGAAGAGAAGTTTCCCAGAGGAAGGCCTCTTTTGGAGTGTGTCCAGAAAACCCATGGGCTGTCCTTGAAGCCAACGGTGTTATGCCTTTCATTTGCCCTCCTCACAGGAAGCTGGTACAGACTTTTGAGTTCATCTCTCTCCTTTTTACTGTTGTCTTAAATCCTTTACCTCTAGAGCAAACAGTCTCATGATTGTGTTATCAAGGGGAGTTTTTATGTGGAGAGACAAGATAAGGACATACCTAATTAAGTTTATTTCTTCTCTTCAAGGGAATCTAAAAATGTCGTAATAGCCATCACACATTATTTATTAACTGTGCTAGACACTGTGCTAAGCATTTCATATTATCTTGTGTAATTCCTACAGATCCAAGAGATGGATGTTGGTGATATCCCCATGTTCTAGATGAAGAAACTGATGTTTACAGATGACAGTGAAGGGTTACATAGGGGTGTCAGTCTGGGGATGGATGCTTTCACGAGTTATATTTTAGTATTTTCCATTATATGTTTTCTAAAATACTTGGAATACAAAGTACGAATGTTGTCAATAACTTCAAAACTAGTCTAACCCTGTTTTTTCTAGTCAGATTTCTACCCCACTTGGTAGGTTAAAAAAAAAGAAAAAAAAATTCACTTTTACTATTCTCATGAAACAAGTCAGTATCATTCTTCCTCATGCTATGGCTGTAATGAAGGTTTGGAGGGTACGTTGCACTGGTTCTCAGTTTGTCTGCCTGCCATCACTTTGCCCTCTCTTCTCACTTCCCTTTGACCCTTTATTGCCAATCCAGATCTAATCTCCTGTTTACTGCAAACACCAGCCCCTTAAAAGTTATTTGTTGATAGACCCAAGATTTGGAGCCCTTCTGTCTTAGGCTGTCTTGCCTAGGATCATTTCCCCAAACTTATGAGGACAGTTTGTAGTATTTTACTCATATAATGAGCCAAATATGATGACTGTATTGGCAGTGCAAAAGCACTTCAATAACGTTTATGTGTAGCACCCGTTTTGAGAGTAGGCAATTAAAGTGCATTCTTTAACACTACGGTTGTTAAAAATGAAGCAACAAACTAAAGTCTAGGAAAATCAGCCATTTGTAATAATGGCACTCAAGAAGTTAATGGATTTTAAAGGAAAAGAGGAAGGAAATGATGCTTCGAAATGACTGTACTTAATAGCTTGCCATTTTATACTTATATTCTTGATATCACAGCAATTTGGTAGGAAGCCACAGTACCAGTAGAAATAATGTTAGAGAAGTCGGTTATTCGTCCAACCCTGTGTCATATAAAATATAGTGATTTCTTTTTGGCAGAAAATAATTGGAGAAAAATATCAAGCACTGAATTCAAGACTTTTTATTGGACGTCCTCGGTGGAAACTTCTGTTTGATGAAATAGCAAAATGTAACAGAGGGTAAGTACTGTTGCTCAGGAAATATGCCATGTGGCTAATGATCAAATTAAAATATTTTCAAGTCATTAAATGTAGTTTTTAAAGATGAATTGGGTAATGGGTTTACAACTTACAAAATCGCTTAAACACTCAATTATCACTAGCAAAGGAGGAGGCAAGGGAGGGACCACCTCACATATCTGGGACACCAAATCATTAGAATTTGGCTTTGAAATAGTCTATTAAAGTATTTATGAATGAAACTCTCCTACCGACTTTCAAATTTCTGTAGACCCGTGTTAAAATGGGTATTCATTCCAACATCCTGTATCAGGTGATCACTGGAAAACCTTTTCAAAATCACACTGACAAATAAAGGAGTTCTACCAGCAGTTCCAACAATGAATGCACTTAAAAATCAGATTTTTGAACTTTTCTATGAGAATGAATAAATTTTTAAAAAACCCTTAGTTGTACTATGCAGTCTCTAAAACAGGAGTATTTCCAAACATATTTTTTTTTTCTTGGAAGCGAAAATCCTCTGAGGAATCTTAGCATTATGGAATACGTCTCTGTGATCTGTAGAGATGACTGTGGAAGGAGAGCGTTCACTTGAGGGCACATACTAGCCAACACCTTTGTCTTCTGTAAACTTGTAGTTCAGGGCACTGGTCTGTGAGAATTCTCAAAGCAATTTGAAAACCGTATACCTACTCAGACATTTTAAATTTGGCATTGAAGTAGTTTCATCAAAAGTTTAAATAGTCACAAAACTCTAATTTCTAACACATTGCACGTGTTGACATTTTGAAATTCGTGTAACTCTTTAAACATGCCTACTGGAATTGAAATATCAATTTTTTTGATACTAACCTCCTATATTGGAAAGTTATACAAACAAGCTTTCATTAGCATTTGGAAATTTTACCTTATTTTTTCTACTTGAACTTGTATTTCTGTCCTTTCAACTTGTAGAATTTATCAAAATTCAGTGTATTTTTACATTTGAACTAATCATATTTTTGTTGCTTAGGTAAACATACTTCTCTAGTAAGAATGTAGATAAATTGAAGACTTAATTTTTAAAAAATTCCCTTAGATCCTATGGCTCTTCTAGGTTGATCATGATAACTCGTAGTATATAGTTGGTCAATTCATGATTTAAAAACTACATTTTTATAAATATAAAAAGGATATCTATAAATGAATGAAGTATCTGACTGGATGAAGAGTTTTAAAAAAGCTTCAATTTATGAATTTGTGGATGACTATGATTTATTGAAAGAATCACTGATCATCATGGTCCTTTGACTCTATCTTCAGAGGTTTTGTTTCAGGAATTATAGTGTGGAGCCCTAGGAGCAAATTTTAAAAAGTAATATAGCTACCCATGAAACTCAGGTTGTAGTTATATTTGAAACTATTTCTGTATTTCCCTTCTCTTGAGGAAGTAGTTTTGGGTTGAAGAGAGAAGCATTACTTTGGAAACAGAGGTCCTGTAATAAGGCTCTAGTTAAAAGTGATCTATAGTCTTAATAAAAGGTCACACTAGTTTTGGTTATTTTTCTCCCATCTTTCTCCAGTATCTTCCATCTAAGACATGATAATCTTGTTATACTCGCCTGGGGCTCACCATGGACCATAGACTCCTTTCTCTTTAATGATATTCACCGGACTTCTGACAAGCATTCTCGTATTAGTTTTTATAGTGTGCTGATGAAAACTTGGGAATTTTGTTGTTGTTGCTATTGTCTTTGCTCAATTCTAAAACCAAACTCTAAAACAGGAGAGGATCACTTATAAGAAATTAGATTGGGATTATTGATATTTTTGGTTACGCCTTAAGAATTCTAATTTGTTAAACTGTTCATGACTTAGATTTTGTATGTTTATTTGGTTGGTGGTTCATTTTCTTCAAACAGCAAAGCTGCTTTAAGAAGAACAAGTGTGCACCATCTACTGTTGACATTTTGTACAACACGTTCACTTCGTGTTTTTGCTCTGGACAGGCACCTAAAACACATTATTTTTTAAAAAAAATTTTACATGGCATATTTAGGAAAAGAAAAGATCAACATCTTAAGGGTTCACTAACTTGAAAAAAGATTCTATTTAAACAGAACTCCTTATTTTAGATGTAAAATGTTGGTTAACCTTGAGTACATAAATTACTGAGAGAATAGGTAGAGACACACATACATACTTATAAAAGTCTATATTCATATATATGTGTATGTATATGCATATACATATTTAAAATCTGTACACTGAGATTATGAACCTTAATTTTTAAACAAAAAATTGAAAAAAGTGAAAAATAAAAAGTTGCATGAATCTATAATACAGAATTCTTCAGTGTAGTCTTTTTCAGGTACACTCATATATTGTTCATGGATAATTTCCATGTGATTTTACCCCAAAGTATTCTCTAGAATATGGATAACATGATCCATACCCTACTTAGGGATATTTAGGTTACCTCCAGTCCTTTACTGTTACAAATAGTGCTACGATAATTCTTTTTGCACACACTTTCTCATGCTCTTGTGGGAATATTGCAGTAAGTTAGCATCCTTGAAATGAAGTTTCTGGCTCAAAGAGTAATTGATTTAGATAGTAATTGATTTAGATACTGTCCTATCAAAACTAAAATGCTGAATCAATTTGTATTCAATTTACTTTACACAGGTGTATGAGGTGGTTCCTTCCATATGTGCCTTTTTTTAATTCAGAAAATGAATTATGTAATAGTATGATTAAGGAATGTGAAGGAGCTTTTGAAGTCACCTGCTTTCATCATTATTTTATAAGTGAAGAAGATAGGATCTCCCCGAAAAAGATGATTTATCTCAAGCTATGGTTAATGAGTCAGAATTCAGACATGAATCCTGGCTGTAAAGTTCAATGTCCTTCATTTACAGCAGAGCATGGTCACAAGTAGAAAGAATAGCAATTTTATGTTACTATGCCCCTCTTGGGGACAGTGAGATATTGAAAGAAACCATCATGTTCACTATATATATTACAACAGAATGTTACTGTAATATACTAAAAGTGTTAACAACTAATTTTTCAAAAACATAGAAGATGTTCTAAATATTACTTTATAAGATATTTAGTATTTGATGACAGGAAATCATTTTATTACCTAAACCAAAGTCCATTTTCCTATTATTTGTAATAAAAATATATCAATCATAGATATTAGTTGAATTTATACATTATCCAAAAGAGAAATAAAGGATTAACTTTATGTGGCCTTTGGAGTAGAAAACTATTACTCTGGGATTGGGTGAAATGCCTGAGACCGTGTCTACATTCTCCTGCCTGATGGTGTTTCAAAAGCAATAGAGATTAAGAACACCTAGGTTTGCTGTCCAACATTTGATCTGTGTCCCTGGGTCAAGTCACTCAAACCTTCTGGGTCTATATTCCAAGGAGTGAATAAGCTGTCATTATTATAAGATCCCACACTTACAAATCTCCATGGAAAAACAAAGATTGGTATAATAGGAAAATATGCACAAGTATATTGAACACTTATGGAACTAGTTCCTAACATCTGACTCCAAACAACATTCTTTGCTTTAGCATCTATCTCTACCCAGAGCAGCAAAGCAAAGTTTTTGTAGATAATCTCTGGGTGATTGTTGGACCTAATGCAAATTTAGTGCAAATGGATTGCAGAGATTAAGTATAGATCTTGAAAAAGTTACAGGATCTCATTGTTAGTGAGAGTGACATAGAGGAACTCCTCAAATTACACAGAACTCTACTAGAGTGTAATGTAAATTAAAAAAAAATTATATATATGATATGTATATGTATATGTAATATGTAAAATATATATATATTATATGGGTGCTTTAAAATGATAAAGTGTAAATATATATATAATGTAAAATGTAAAAATATATATATGATATATGGGTTCTTTAAAAATAATTTTGTTGTGGAATATTTAAGAGGAGCCTTCAAGAAGTCTGTAAAAATTGAAAATCTAACTTTATAATTGCCCTATGAAGAAAGTAATGGTATCTTATTGTAATGCAGTGTTGATGGAGAATGTATACAAACAGACAAAATGACTCTGCGCTTTCTCATTTTCATGGAAACCACATTCTGGTTTTTGTTTCTCTTTGTTTTTTGGTGGTATAAACTGAATGGTTCAATTTTATTCAATTTAAGTAACCTAACATGTCTAGATCTGGTTTTAATAGTAATCTAAATTTTATTAAGTTTAAATTATTCTCACACTTCTGTTTTATTTTCTTCTTTTTTACTTTGGGATTAATAAGATTTTCTTTTGCTCGTCTCTTTGGGTAGAACCTTATATCATTGATCTCAAACCCTTTTTCTTTTTTTTTTTTTCAGCATAACAGTATCATTATTTTTGCACCACACCCAGTGCTCCATGCAATCCGTGCCTACTCTAATACCCATCACTTGGTTCCCCCAACCTCCCACCCCCCCGCCCCTTCAAACCCCTCAGATTGTTTTTCAGAGTCCATAGTCTCTCATGGTTCACCTCCCCTTCTAATTTCCCCCAACTACCTTCTCTTCTCTAACTCCCCTTGTCCTCCATGTTATTCCTTATGCTCCACAAATAAGTGAAACCATATGATAATTGACTCTCTCTGATTGACTTATTTCGCTCAGCATAATCTCTTCCAGTCCTGTCCATGTTGCTACAAAAGTTGGATATTCATCCTTTCTGATGGAGGCATAATACTCAATAGTGTATATGGACCACATCTTCCTTATCCATTCATCCGTGGAAGGGCATCCCCTTGTTCTTTTCTTTTTTTTTTTTTTTTTTTTTTAAAGATTTTATTTATTTATTTGACACAGAGAGATCACAAGTAGGCAGAGAGGCAGGCAGAGAGAGAGAGGAGGAAGCAGGCTCCCTGCTGAGCAGAGAGCCCGATGCGGGACTCGATCCCAGGACCCTGAGATCATGACCTGAGCCGAAGGCAGCGGCTTAACCCACTGAGCCACCCAGGCACCCCCCTTGTTCTTTTCTAATAAAAGTGTTCAGTACTATAAATTCCCCTCTCAACATTTTAGCTATATCACACAAATGTTGGTATGTTTTTATTTTTATGCACTTCAAAATATTTTTACATTTTCCACGTGATTTCTTCTCTGACCCATTGGTTATTTTATAAGTATTTTGTTTAATTTCCAAACATGTGATTCTGCATATATCTTTTTGGCTTTGATTTCTAGTTCACTTGGGTTCTGTTGAGAAAATATACTCTGTGATTTCAATCCTTTAAAATTTATTTGAGATCGTTTTACTATCCAGAATATGGTCTGTCTTGATGAATGTTTCACACACACTTGAAAAGAATTTGTATTCCATTGTTTGGGGATAGAGTACACTATAAATATCAATTTGTTCTAATTGCTTGATAGTAGTATTCAGGTCTTCAGTACGCTTACTGATTTTCTACTTGTTCTGTCAATTACAGAGAGAAGAGTTTTGAAACCATTGGCTATAATTATAGATTTATATATCTTTATAGTCCTATTGGTTTTTGTTTCATGTATATTGGAGTTTTTTATTTTTTTAATTTTTTAAAAGATTTTGTTTATTTATTTGACAAAGAGAGATCACAAGTAGACGGAGAGGCAGGCAGAGAGAGAGAGAGAGAGGGAAGCAGGCTCCCTGCTGAGCAGAGAGCCCAATGCGGGACTCCATCCCAGGACCCTGAGATCATGACCTGAGCTGAAGGCAGCAGCTTAACCCACTGAGCCACCCAGGCGCCCCTATTGGGGTTTTTTAGTTGGAGGATTTAGTTGTAGTGTTTGAACTATTCCATTATATATTATTATTATTATTATTGCATTTTATTATATTTATTCATTACAAAATATATTACATTTTATTATTTCATGAAGTAAAAATAGTGTTGGACTTTTCCAGCTTTATTGAGATAAAATTAACACATAACTGTGTAAATTTAATATGTACAATGTAATGATTTAATATATGTATATATATTGCAAAATGACTACCACAAGAAGATTAATCAACACAGCCATCACCTCACATGATTGCAATTTGTGTGTGTGTGTGTGTGTGTGTGTATGTGAAGAAAACTTTTAAGATCTACTTTCTTAGCACCTTTCAGGTATACAACACAGTATTGTTAACTATAGTTACCACACTGTATGTTACATTCCCAGAATTTATTCTTCTTATGACTAGAAGTCTATAATTCTTTGTCAACCTTCACCCCATTCCCTACCTCTCCCATCTGGTCCTGGTGATGAGGGAGCAGGAGGCTGGCTGAGGACAAAGCAAAAGCTGGCTCAGGTTCTGGGACTTCATCACTGGTAACCACCAATTGGCTCTCTATTTCAATGAGTTTGGGGTTTTTTTGGTGGGTTGTTATTTATTATTATTTTTTTAGATTCCACATATAGCTGAGCTCAAAGAGTATTTGTCTTTCTTTGTCTGATTTGTATCAGCACAGTACCTTCAAGTTCCAATCATGTTGTTTTAAATGGCAGGAGTTCCTTCTTTTTTATGGCTGAATAATACTGCTCTGTTTGTGTGTGATATAAATATGTATGTGTATCACATCATGATTTCTTTATCCATTGGTGGACACTGAGGTTGTTTCTGTGTCTTGGCTACTATAAATAAAGCTGCAATTAACATGGAGTACAGATATATTTTGAGATAATGATTTCATTTCCTTTGGATGTATACCTACAAGAGGTACTGCTGGATAATATGGTGCTTCTATTTATAATTTTTTGAGAAATCTCCTTACCATTATCCACAGTGTCTTCCCCAATTTACATTCCCACAGTAGTGCACAAGGTTTCTCCTTCCTCCACATTCTTGGCAACAGTTGCCTCTTTATCTTTTGGATAATAGCCTTTCTAACAGGTGTGAGATGTTATCCCATTGTGGTTTTCATTTACATTTCCCTGAAGATTAGTGATACTGAACATCTTGGCAGGTGCCTTTTGGCTATTTTGAATAGCCTGAACTTCTATTCAGGATTTGCCCATTTTTTAATTCAATTCCTATTATTTTATTAGTTTTCTTCTTTTTTCTTGTCTTTTTTTTTTGCTATTTTGTTGTATTATTTCCTATATATTTTGGATATTAGCCTCTTATCAGATGTGTAGACTACAAATATTTTTTCCCATTCCAAAGGCTGTCTTTTCATTTTGTTGATCATTTCTTGCACTGTACAGAAGGTTTTTAATTTGGTACAGTCCCACATATTTATTTCTGCTTTATTGCTTGTACTTCTGGTATCATATTCATGAAATTAATGCCAAGAGTAATGTCGAGGAGTTTTTCCCTGTGTTTTCTTCTAGAAGTTTGATAGTTTTGATGAAGTTCTAGAACCTAGGTGAGGTTTGGTGGGCTGAGGTCTGGAGCGAATGACCAAGAAAGAATTCTTGAGACATCTTTGGTGCAAAATGGTGGTTTATTAAAGCACGGGGACAGGACCCGTGGGCAGGAAGAGCTGCCGCCCGGGGTAGTGAGGGATGGCAGGTTAGGTACCCTGCTGTTGGGGGAAGGTGAGGGGAAGGGAGGTTGTAGTGGAGTTTTCATATGCTAAAGAGGACCTGCAAGGTGCCTGGATGTCCCAGGCCTGCCGAAGGCCTTGCCCTTGCTGCTGGATCAATGTTGTCTTTAGACCAGCCATTAACGTTAAGATAGTTGGGAGACTTTTTGGTGGGGTGTCACAATCCTGCTATCAATCGTCTTTGTTAGTGAGATTTAGGACATTTGTAAGCCAAGAGAGACTCCTGTCTAGCAGGATTGTGAGCTCTGCAAGTTAACTATTTGCTTATTGTTCATGGCAGTCAGGGCTGCCTGAGGGATGCTACACTTATGACAGAGGCGGAGCGGATGGAGAGGGGGTGCAAGGCGCCAGCTTTTGCTTTTCTTCAGCCAGCCTCATGCTCCCTCATCAGTTTCAGATCTTATATTTAAGTCTTTAATTCTTTTCAAGTAAATCTTTGTGAGTAGTATAAAATAAGGGTCCAGTTTCATTCTTATGCATGTAAATACCCAGTTTTTACAGCACCATTTATTAAAGAGATTTTTTTTTTTTCTCATTGAGTATTCTTGGCTCCCTTTGATTAGGTTTAAATCCAACAGTTTACTATTGCTTTCTATTTATCTCATTTGTTCTTTTTCTTTCTTTCTTTCTTTCTTTCTTTCTTTCTTTCTTTCTTTCTTTCTTTATTTCTTCATCTACCTTCTTTTAGATTGAGTACATTTATGACTCCATTTTTTTTCTCCTATATTGACCTATTAGCCATACTTCTCTGTCTATTTGCTTTTAGTGATTTCTTTAAGGCATTACCTCCCAAATTTTATTCCTTGGACCAGCATCACCTGGAACTTGTTAGAAAAGCTAATTCTTGAGCACTATCCAAGATCTCCCGTGTCAGAAGCTCTAGGGATGGTCAGTGGACCAGCTGGTCTATGGTCTGTGAAGTCCCTCAAATAATTCTGATGAAGCTAAAATCAGAGGAATATTGTTATAGGTTCAGAGTGTACATCATTGGCTTATCACGGTGAACTCCAAATAATAATATACCACTTTCTGTACTTCCATTCCCTCTGCATATCTTTGGCTATTGTTCTTATCTATCATTCTTTTCCATATACTCTAAACTCCATGATGCATTGTTAGTACATTTCTTTCAGGTATCAATTATATTTCCAAGAGATTAAAAATGAGACAAAATGCACATTATATTTATTCACACATTTACCATTTTTGTACTCTTTATTCCTCTGGGTAGATTCAAATTTTCATCTCATTTCATTGTCCTTCCTGAATAATTTTCTTTAATATACTTGATAGTGCTGGTTTGCTGGTGATGAATTCTCTCCCTTTTTGTTTGAAAACCTTGTATTCCATCCTTAGTTTTGAAAGTTATTTGTGTTTAGTGTAGAATTTGCTTGGTATGGAATAGATGGATTTTCTCTTGTTTTTCAGCACTTTGAAAATGTTGCTTTATTGCCTCCTGACATGCATGGTTGTTGTTTTTTTAATTTCTTTTCAGTGTACCAGAATTCATTGTTTATGCTCCACATCCAGTGCGCCATGCAATACGTGCCCTCCATAATAGCCACCACCAGGCTCGCCCAACTTCCCACCCCACTGCATGCATAGTTTTTCATAAGAGCTCCGTCTTTCATCGTGTGTTTATTTATTTGTAGTGTGTCTTTTTGCCTCCTCTGGCTATTTTTATATTTTTCTCTTTGTCACTGGTTTTCAATTTTATTTATTTTATTTATTTAAAAAAATTTTTTAAATTATGTTAGTCACCATACAGTACATCATTAGTTTTTGATATATTATTCCATGATTCATTTTATTATATTGACTTGCATGTTTTTTTTGTGTGTGTATTCTCCTTGGGGTTCATTAGATCCTTGGATCTATTTATTTGATTTCATCAAATTGGGGGGAAAATTGGCAACTATTTTTTGAGTGTTTTTTTTTTTTTCTCTTTCCCTTTGTCTTCTCTCATGTTCGGACTACAATTACATCTGTGTTAGAATAGTTGATATTGTGCCACAGGTCACTGAGCTCCTGTTCATCTTTTTGTTCTCTGTGTGGTCCTTTTGGATAGATTGTAGCACCAGGCCTCTAAGTTTACTTTCTCCAGTTCCTATTTGTCTGTTAACCCATCAAAATATTTATGATCTTAAATATTCCATTAATCACTAGACTTTCCACTTAGGCCTTTTAAAAATCTTCTTTTCCTCTTCTCATCATGGTGATGCTTTCCTTTGAATATAATGAAACATGTTTCTCATAACTGTTTTGATGAAATGTTTGATAAGTCCATCATTTTTGTCATTCTGGGCCTGTTTCTGTTGACTGATCTTTCTTCTTTCTGTATTAGTTGGCTAGGACTTGCTTCCGTACCAAAATCCCACAGACTGAGTAGATTAAACAACAGAAATTTATTTTCTCAAAGCCCTACAGGCTGGAAGACTGATATCAAGATGCCAGCAGGGTTGATTTCCTCGGAAACCTCCCTCCTTGCCTTGCAGATGATGACCCTTTTGCTGCCTCTTCGTATGATCTTTTTTTCTGAGCATTGGTGTTCTCTCATGTCTCTCTGTGTATCCAATATTCTCTTATAAAGACATTCGTCAGATTGGAATAGGATCTACTCTAAAACTTTATTTTAACTTAATCACATCTTTAAAACTTTCATCTCCAAATACAGCTATATTCTGAAGTACTGGCGGTTTGATTTTTCAACATAATGAATTTTGAGGGGACATAATTCAGCCCATAACACTCCCACTTTTGGTTTAGAAAATTCTCGGTGATTTCTCACGGAGTACTGTACATTGTGCAGTTTAGATGTTCAGTGCCAGATTCTGATCTCTTTTCAATACTGTTGGACTTGTTTCTGGCATGAAGTTTTGTGACTTGGGTTCAGTTTGATCTTTCCGGGTATAGATCCAGAGCACCTTCAGTCTCAGGCTAATTTTACCAACATCCATCCTGCCTCTTGCAAGTAAGGTGATAACTTTCTAGAACACTACCCATTGCCCACGTATGATAAGGAGATCTTTCCGTTCTGGCTTGTGGGAATATGAATTATTCACAACCTTGTGTCACTCGGAGTTGTTTGCCTTACTTCTCCCTGCTAGTTCTTCATCCAGATTCACGTAGTTTCCTCTCACAGAGGAGCACATCAGTGTTCAGCCAAAGACTTGAGGATAGAGCTTCTGTCCTTGGATCTCTCTCCCCTTCTACAAATTCCAGCCACTTTGTTGTCCATGAATTCCATTCTTTTGTCTCTTCAGCTCAATGGGAATCCCAGCCTCAGTTTGAGTTTCTCTGTGCTGTAGGCTGTAGATTGCCTCCAGGCCGTAAGCAAAGACAGTTGCTGGCAATTGGTTTTCTCACCTTGGTTTTTTTTCTCTTTATCTTAGGAATCCACTGTTCTGTTCTACCTACTGTCTAGTATCTGAAAATACTTATTCCATATATTGGGTTTTTCCCCCTAGTTTTTCAATGCCTGAGGGTAAGTCTAGCCACAAGTGAAAATTCTATTTTTGTAGTTCTTTGTTTCATTCTTCAAGGTAGAAAGTTACAGTAAAACCATTTTTTAAATATATATTACAAAATCTTGGTACCCATCAAAATGGATTTCCTGGGTTTTTTTTCAGCACCACTTATTCTCAGATAAGATAATGAGGACATACTATATTTATCTAAGATAGGATATGAATTGTTAATCATTTTGGTATCCTAGGAAGAATTCAGTGCAAATAACAAACTTCGGAAGAAGATTGATGTGAAATACCAGTCATTTCCTGGGATTTATTTAGTCGATTTGTTAGGGATATGTATAATTTTATCTACTAAAATTTTATGTTAGCAACAATAAACCTGCTTGGCATTTGGTGCAGTTATCACAGTGCATAAATAAACAAGAAAATGGATACAGATTAATATGCTTTTGTTTCAACATGGATATAAATTACTTAGAATTATCCTTTCAAACTGGTAGTAGCTTTCTTTCTTTTACTCATCACTGCCCAAGACAATTCATGGGATCTTTAGAAAAATGCATCTAAGACATCCAGTAAGAGAAGACTGACATGATCCAGTGTGGATGGACATCTATCCACTGCTGCTCTTGATTTGGTTCGTGCATCTAATGGAAAGGCTGAGGGCAGACTGCTCACTTTCTGTCTGATTATAAGCAAATCTGTGCTCAGAATTAGATTCTTTGAATTATCCTGAATTCTAGCAGGGAAGCATGAAGTACATAAAACACCTTCATGGTGATCATTTACATTTGGAAATAATTGGGAAGTTAATTCCATATGCAAAGCAGCAAGAAATGAACTTCATTAATACCTTCAACACACTCCTGACCCATACTTCGTGTTATGTTCTGCCTAATTTTCCACCTGATTTTCCCTTTTTTCCCTCTCTCTCACCAGGAAAACGGTTGGTGTTTTCTGCTGCGGACCCAGTTCAATTTCTAAGACTCTTCATAAACTGAGTAACCAAAACAACCCATATGGGACAAGATTTGAATACAATAAAGAATCTTTCAGCTGAAAGCCTTTGAGAGGAGCCGGGACTCTGAACAAGGAATGAGTGCAATTTCCAAGACTTCGAAGCTCAGCTGAATCAAGTAGCTGTACCATGCCAAAGAGTAGCAAGGTTTTCTTATTTATAATTATTTAAAATGGAAAAGCAGAGGATGTGGCAAGATGACAGGTCACATTACATGTTTAATCGGGAAACCAAAGAGGCCCTGAAGAATAGTTGCTATGATGATTCACTTTCCAGTGCTCAAATGAAAAGAAAACTATTAGATGCACACTGTTGATTTTTATGGCAGATTCAAGAACTCCCTAGGGAGGCACCGCACTTGCTCACTGTGAGGCTGATAGCCTTGGTCCTCTTTAAATTGTTTTTGGTTGAACACATGCAAGATTGAATGAAATTAAAAATGCATTGAAACTCAGATTACATTTTCTACATGAGTATCAACAGAGTAGCTTTGATTGAGGAAAGCTCCAGGCAAATATAGTAGATGTTTGAAGATACAGCACAGGACTCTGTATTAATACGGGTACTTTGTGTCTCCTCTTCCTCACTACTGATGCTAATACCTCTATTTGATGTCTGTGGCCTTCATGTCGAATGAACTTTGGTAGATGTTGCTAATTTTATATTTTTTCTTTCTTCTTTTTTCCTCTGTCTACGGAAATCTGCCCTCCTTTGCATACATTAGACACGATGATTTAATAGGTCTTTTTCATCTGCAATTTATTTAATCTATTACTGTTGCATAGTAATGAGGAAAATATCACTACTGTAAAACATAATGGAATATATAGACTAATAACTTTTTCCCTTGTCCAGCATTTTGGCCTCTGTTATTCTTATTTACTTTCTTCCCCAACGTAGATTGTCTTATTTTTCACCTCTGAAGGTACTTTGTTTAATTTGCACTTTGAGACTGAAGAGCACTGTGTCTCTCAGTCATCACTGAGATATACAATATCTCTCTTTTGCCACATGTTGGTTTATACTGGAGACATGGAAAGTGCAGTGACATTCCTGAACACCAACAACCAAACCCTGTACTTTACTTTCTACACAAGAGGAAATACTTCATTAATTATTTGAATTTAAGCTCAGAATCAGGAATATTATTTGTTGTGCTATCTGGTATTCAGGGTCTTGAAGGGGAAATTATCAAGTTTAAAGTCACTGTTAGGACAATACCGCATGATCCTATCACTTTATGCTCACTGACCATTATATTCTGGGCTCAGAGGAAAACATTTCCCTACTTAAGAATTTAGTCATTTTTGCAGGTTAGTGATTTTGTTTTGTAGACGTCTATCAATCGCTATCAAGTAGAGCACATTGCTGAAATAAGTAAAATGACTTATCTTGCCTTTGTAAAATTGTGCCTGGTTTCACAGAACATGACAGATATTACCATCATATTTTTGCTCTGATTCACCAATAGCAATCAAGCATGGTAAACCACCTAGCATTGAATGCCCCTGAACGTATTACTTATAGATATTTCTTCTTTTCCTTGGAATTCTTTCTTCTTCCTTCTGTGGAGGGAAGACAAGTCAGAAAAAGATATGGGAAATGTGCAATGTTCCTACAGATTTAGCTCTGAAGGCATATTTGATAACCAGTACATCTTGGCAACACTTTCTAAATTAAAAAGAATTTTCATAAAAACACAGAAAGGAATTTGAATTAGTAGGAGGCTTGATATGCAATACTGACTCTTTTCTGATCATAGTTTATTGATGTGATTATAGTAATATGCCTAATTTCAGGAAAAGAAGTTTTTTTTTTTTTTTTTTTTTTTTTCAGAAAAGGAGACCTCTTTCCAGGTAGGTCTGCTATTCTGGATGAACAGCTTTGTCTCTTTGAAATTCTAGTCGATGTTCAAACATGGAGTGTTAAATTAAAGTCGTCTCTGCTTCTGTAGGTAATAATAAATTAGATTTTTATCGTGCATGTAGAAGAGAGAGAGTTTTGTTTTGTTGTTTTGAGGGATTTTTTGTTCCCCCTCTGGGCCTATGTCTTGTCCGACAGGTCTTAAAATGGTCATGTCAGTGGCAGTAGATGTTAAAATTAAAATGGTATCATGAGAACTCTATAAAGTACGTTTACTTTTGCAATAAATAAAGCAGGCAGTGTTTTTTTCACAAGAGGATGCAAGTTGAAGAAAAAAATCTATTTGCATCTGGACTAGCATCAGAGCCTTAAGAGTTTGGTTCTGCAGCTGTAGATGTCACTGGCCTGTGGTATAACTGGCAAGTCGCTCCCACTCTGGGGTTAGGATTTCTCATTTGGACTAGATTAATAGATATTGATCTTTTCTGGGTAATGTATCTTTTTGAGAACCTGATTAAAAGCGAATATAATGACATTAATACAAAATATTACATACAGTTTTGGGGAGTCCACAGTCTTCCAAACTAAGGACTCCAATTTAAGAAACTGAACAGAATAATCCATCACTATAGCTCTTTCTACCTATACATTTTTTGTGATTTTTTTTTCACTATCCATTTTTATAAGATTTTTAGTAGGAAATTACCTCTGTGGACAAAGGAAAGGAAATTCTCTTTATATGCCCTCAAACAGAGAATCCAACAGAATGTTCGCCCAGTTTTTAATTTTAGATCTCCTGCTTTATGCAAAGGAAGGGTGTGATTTTACATACCCATAATAATAAAAGACACATTCATATACATACATACATACATACTGCACGTGTATTCATGGCTTACTTTTTTTTTTCTTTTTCTTTTTTTAAGTCAGGTTAAAAATGGAACAATAGGGGTTTTTTGTTTGTTTTTTGGATTTTTTTCATGTAGCAACTTAAAATGCCAGCTGGATGATTGTGATAACAGAAGCACTTACATTAAAAAATAAAAGCAATATAGACAAAGGATAGGCTGAATTGATTTAATCTCCATATCCAAGTTACTTACTACTCCCCAAATCACTGTTTCCTTGGAGCATTCGAGCAGGTAATAGACTGAAATCGTAAGGTATTTCTAAAGAGGCTGATTAGAGGCAAATGGGCTGTTGTCATCAACAGATAATGCTTGTGCCTAAGAATATTTAGGATAGTAGAGAAAGAAAAAAAAAAACCTAAGAAATAATTTTTTCCTTAAGGTTAACCCAGCTTGAACAGTGATGTTGTTTTTAAACAAACTGGTAAGATACATTTTTTTAAGTGCTACTTATGATAAACATTTCCTTTTCATGTGCAGTCCGGGATATTTTCATATCCAATAATGTTATAGAAACATAAAAGGCTGAAGTTAGGAATACTCTTATTTTGTGGTCAAGAACACCAAGGCATAAAGGGAAATGGAAGCTTGCTTCATCATCCACAGGGTGAGATGTACAGCACAGGGGATACCTAGTCATATCACAGTAACCTTATGGTGACGGGTGCTGATGCACTTACTGTGGTAGGGGAAAAAAGTCAACCATTGAATGTGTCACAAAGCTGAAACTGGAGTTCATCCTTCCTCTTTTCTGCTACTGAAGGGCTCTGTCCCCCTCCCTGTCACATACACATCTAATAAGGCGCATCTGGTCCCATGAGTTTGCTGTAAACTCTATTTAGTGCGAGGTGGAAAGTAATGTACCATGGGTTAATTCCAGATTCAGGTGCAGAAATTCACACTCTTGTTCCCTATGTATCTTCTGATTCTACATATGTTAGTCTTTTATGTTTTGCCAGTTAGAACCAATTTCCAGAAATCCATTTTAAAATATGGCGATTATGCTGAAGGGGTTACGTTCTCCAAAACTTTGAAGACATATGGAATAGTATGGCTTCTAGGAAAAACTAATATTTAATTTTAAATTTAGATTCATAAACAGATTCATAACTTCCCAGCTTTCTAAACGTCCATGGAAATGTTGATATTAAAACAGATGATTGTTGTTCTCTTCTCACATGAGCATCATGTTCAGGAGAAAAGAAGCAGTTTTTTGTTAACAAGTGAGACAGGAAATAAATGAAATCAAGCATAATGAGCATTTACTTCAACTAGCACAGAACAATGAGAACTCTATGTTTCCTTCTGTCTAAATCTCCACTCCATTACCCCAGCTTCTTTATCCCATACTGTGATATTCTCAAAGGACAAAGTTGCAAAAGCTAGCTAGATGAAGTTTTCCAAAAGAAAGAAGCAGAAGACCTTCAATACTTAGCCAAGAAGGGTCCATTAAGAGAGAAGAGAAAAATGGCCAGGCCAGCCACTTAAAATTAGCAAAGAGTTAAGCAATGTTGCCTTAGAACAGAGACTAGAAATTTTCTTTGAAGTGAATACACAGAATGTTTAGTTTCTCCTATACAAAACTGTTATATTCTTGTTGATAAAATCTAAAAGTGGATTTCTTATTTTAAGCATTGTGGCAAAATTACCAGTAATCTTCCTGCAGTGTTAGGCTACAATTTAAGTATTGGTGAGGGCAAGAAATGCCTCAGAAGAGCAAAACTAGGAAGACAAAAAAAGGAGTCAAAGAAAGAGAAATTACTGAACACATCAGGATGTGATTATGCTTTTCTTTTCACAGCTCAAAAGATATTCAAGTGTTTGGCAAAATTGGCTGTTACTGTGGTTTGGGAAAATATAAGAGAATGTAATGTTTGGTTTGTTTCTAGGGGTCCTTTCACATTTTCTTTGCGACTAGAATTGTAGCAAAAGCTTTACCTTTGATCAGAATTGCATCTGGCTTCTAGGAGAATTAGAGCTTTCATGAGCTGCTGGTTGACCTGGACACAACCCCACCATTTAGACAAGAACCAGCACTATGTAAATGCTCTAATATATGTAGTAATAAAGAAGGGGAGTCTGCCAGGCCTTTATTCAGCTAAATACACTGCACATTAAATTCTCTCACTGCAAGGTCATATTTCTCAGCTCTCATCCTTCCACCTAGAGAAGTGCAGACACTGAGAAACAGAAGTTCTGTCTTGTAAACAGTGTATCAGTTCACCTATATCTGCACATTCATTTGAAACTGGTTTTCAATTAGGATGTCTATATAATTCATTGTAGTGGTGAGAGATCTCCATAGTGGACAAAATGGGGGCCTTGTTTGTCTGCTAAAAATATAGATGGCAGCCAATCCATTGGCCAGGGAGAAAGCAGTTACATATTCCAGGTTTTCCTTTCCAAGTGAGTCTTAAAAGAATGTAAACTACCTTACCACACATATGTTGGAATGTGACCTGAGTTGTACTCCGTGTTCTGTGAGTCGATATATTTCACAATTTATTCTTGATTCCCAGGGACTGTCCAGGAACATTCTAGCTCTTCAGTCAGCTTAACATCTTTAACCACCTACGTAGGCATCCACCAGGGGCAATTATATCCTTGTTTTAAAGAGGACCACTACTTTCTGACCAAGCGGCATTGACAGGGAACTCTTCTTTTTTTTCCTCTCATTAAAATTTGATTCAGATTCAGAGTGGGGAAAAGTAGAAACTGCGTTCAAAAGTAGGAATAATTGACTGCAATTCTCTTTCCGCTGAGAGGGCCAGAGTCATCATCTTATCCAGCCTCCTCCACTGTGTAGAGTAAACAGGCCCTAGATTAGAAATCTGAAAACTCATAGGCTTTATCCCTGAAGAGTATTAGACACTGTACATAAAAATGCATGTAATTTCTACTTCCTCCTACATCATTTTTACTGGGATGTGGTAGAGCAAGCATGTGGGGATGAAGAGGAAAAAATGCAGAGTTAAGAGGAATTTCCTGGGTAAATCGTTCTTAGTAAGTTTTTTGCCAACATAGTAAAAACAAAACAGTGCTCTGAGAAAGTGAAAACGCAGGCTTTTAGGAGTCACTGTCCATCGCAACTGAAAGGCTCAGTATTTAATTACGTTTTCTGGGCAAGTAAAGAAATACCCTCAAGCAAAGAAACACCACTATCTATCTTTGTTTTTCTGAGATTCCCGTAAACAAAGTTGCCTGTTATGTCCAGTAGAGCTGCCGTCTAGATTCCTCGTAAGAAATTTTGATCAGGCCCAATGTGGCTAGAGAGAGCTGTATTGACCTTTGACAGTCAGGCTAGGAGTTGCTGGAGGGTGATGGAAGTTATTTTACTTAAGGTTTCATGGAGGAGAAAGCGAGTATGAGATTCCACTGAATTAAAACTAAGGCCTATATCTTAGAACTAGAAATTCTGTAGAAGGAAAAAAAGCACTTCACTGCAGTTATTTTTTTCCTGGATGAAATATAATTTATCTTTTTTTAACTCTTACCAAAGATACTTCATGTTATGTATCTTCATCAAAGCTTGGGTTATTTTCTAGATATCTGTGTTTAAATGTGTGTGTGTGTGTGTGTGTGTGTGAGTGTGTTTGAGAGAGAGAAAGTAAATTGCCTGAATGAAAATGACATTCTGTAATACTGTGTAATGACGCTTTCCAGCTTTCATAATAAGCATTCAGTGGTGGCAGGTTTGCAATTAGAGGAAGTATAGTTCTATCAAAATATGAGGGGCTCGGCAATCCAAGTGTGGCATTTGATACTTGTCTGGCTAAAATGAGGTGTGAGTTTATATCTTGCTAGAGAGGAAGCACTAACCCAGAGTTAATACTTGCAAAGATTTGGAAAAAGGAATATATATATAGTTATTTTAAATGTATTTTTATTATTGTAAAGACATGGTGTGTTTGTAGAAAACCTTTATTGTTTTAGAACATGGCATAGTGTTTAAAAGCTAGACAAATAAAGGTTGGACAAATGTACTTAAAATCCCTCTCATTATAGACTAATTGTGCACCTTTGGCAGTAATAATCAAGAATTGTCTCCAGGACTCTTAGAACACGTTTGTGTTATTTTCATCCTAATGAAAGAACTGATGATCACACTAGTCTTACTTGTGACAATATTAAATAAGCAATATTTAAGAAATATTCCTTTGAAGAATCAAAAGTGGTCTAATTCCAAACCTCTCAACTCTCTTGTAACTCTCATTTCATCTAATGTATAATTGGAAAATAAAGAAGTCTAAACTCTAAATTTAATACGCTGGGTTTGGAATTTTGGTTTTATTTTTTGGGGGGGGGCATTGGGGGATATTTCTAAATCTCACAATCGTGCCCACTGAAATATTTATACAATTTTATTTTTACTTTTTAAAAGATTTTATTTATTTATTTATTTAGTACAGAGAGAGACATCACAAGTAGGCAGAGCAGCAGGCAGAGAGAGAAGGGGAAGCAGGCTCCCTGCTGAGCAGAGAGCCCAATGCGGTGCTCGATCCCAGAACCCTGAGATCATGACCTGAGCCCAAGGCAGAGGCTTAACCCACTGAGCTACCCAGTCACCCCTATTTATACAATTTTAAGATATCAAAACTATATATATATTTTTCTGAATTGAAAACTAATAAAATATGTTCATTATTAAGTCTAAATGTTGAGTTTTTATACTTTATCACTGAGGATTTCAAGTTTACCTAAACGTTGCATTTGCCATAAATATTTACACCCACACAGTTTCTGTGGCTGAGAGGATTTTGTTTGCTGTATTCCCCTTTATCTGCGGTTTTTCTTTCTGTGGTTTTGGCTTCAGTTACATGCAGTCACCCGTGATCCGGAAGCAGAAGACCCTCTCTCTGACATATAGTCAGAAGGTCAATACGTAGTAGCAGCATAACACTATGTCAAAATGCCTGCACTGTTCACCCAACTTTGTTGCCTTGCGTAAGCGTTTTACCATCTCACATCGTCATGAGAAGAGGGGTAAGTACAGTACAATAAGATATTTTGAGAGAGGAAGACCACATTCACATAACTTTTATTGTATATTATTATATTGTCCTATTTTATTATCAATTGTTTTTAATCTCTTGCTGTGCCTGACTTATAAATGGAATTTTATCATAGGTATATATAGGAAAAAATAAAGTATATCTAAGGTTCGGTACTATCTGTGGTTTCAGGCACCCACTGAGGATCTTCAAATGTCTCCCTCGTGGACAAGGGGTATTATCTCCCTTTCTAGAAATCTGTGAAGTACACAAAATAAAGAATACTAATAGAATCCCTTACTCACGGGTTTGCCTGACATTTACATAGGTGGGATATGAGCAGCTTGCCAAAAGTTCTCAGAGCCACAGCTGTGTTCCAGCACCATCTGAAAACTCGTCGTGTGATTCCCCCACCCCATCAGAATAATACAGACCAGAGCCCAAGATTCATTCCAGGTTGTGTTTGTGCTTTGGCTGTGATATAATTGGATAATAGGATGAGTGAAGATGTTTCAGTATATATGATTGTTCACTTTTAGGTCCTAAGGTATGCCTCGCCAGGTAGACAAAGTTGGAAAGCCTTTTTGCATCATTTTGCAGAGTGAAAAGATACTTGCTTCAGGGTAAAAGATGTTATACCATCCATATTTACAAAAGTATGTTCTTGACATTAAAGTATTATTCATTATTTTCCCTAATCTCAAAGTCATTCATGGGTCAAATCAGATGCTACAGTGCTCTAATTTTAGAGTTTTTATAAGTGGTGCTTTGTTTGTAGGGGTGAAGCAGGTTACTTCACTCTGTGGTACTGCATTGTTCTCAATTCCTACCACATTGCAGTCTTCCAGTGATTTATTTTCAAAGAAACTGCTTTCCTCATTTCGTGTCTTGCCTCCTGTATTTTGCGAAGCTGTCATGCATTCTGTAATGGGCATTTCAATAGGTCAAGTTCAAATGCATTTAAAAGCAAGATTAGCAGTTATGTGCTTGCATTCCCTATGTGCAGTATTTGCTTTGTGTCACAATGGGGTCAGGAGTGCATGCTTTAATAGCATTAGTGTTGTAAAATTACCCAGCAGCAGCAGCCAGTGAGGGAAAACCACAAAAGATAATTGGGGAAAAAAATGTTTTGGGGGTACACAAATCAAGGAGACTTTGATGTAAATCTCAATCCTCAAGATTAAAAGTTCCTCTAAAATGCCTTCCTTTATTCATGTTGATTACCCTGCTGTCAGGAATGTGTTTGCCAGAGCTCAAAAATATGAAAATGTGTGACAGTGAAAGTTCTTCATCAGACTTTTTATTAGGCAATGAAATCTATAAGAAATCTTTTTTTTTAATTTTTTTTAAAGATTTTATTTATTTATCAGAGAGAGAGAGGGGGAGAGAGAGCAAGCACAGGCAGACAGAATGGCAGGCAGAGGCAGAGGGAGAAGCAGGCTCCCTGCTGAGCAAGGAGCCCGATGTGGGACTCCATCCCAGGATGCTGGGATCATGACCTGAGCCGAAGGCAGCTGCTTAACCAACTGAGCCACCCAGGCATCCCTATAAGAAATCTTTTTAAGTAGCTTGTATTACAGAGGTCCTGTTGCAGTTTGCTGATAAATGTCTCATCAACTGGGAGATGTAAGCAAACATCTAAAACTTGGTTTTGCATTTCACATGGAGACCCAAGGTACTGTGTAAAAAATACTTCTTTGACTTAGAGTGGCTGTTAATAGTGAGAGATTTCAAAGTCACCTTGCACACATTTTGACAAGGTGAGTTCTGAAATTAAATTTCCAGTATGTTCTGACAAAAGACTTTAGTGGGAGGTTTTGATTACCAAACAAATGCAGGCTTCAAGTTTTTAAAATAGCTGTCTGTTTGCTTTAGGTTTCTTTTAAGGTGGTGGTGAGAAGTAGTTAATTATTTATTTTTGAATCCCTCATGGGATACTTGCAAGGGAAAAAACATTTGGTCTCTCAAAGCAGACGGAAACAATATGTCTAGTAATGTGTTACAACTGTGGGGCTTCCTGAAGCTTGCCTTTTGGAGTTGTTGGCCCAACGCTTTAACCTTTCTGTCAGTAACCAGAAGTGTGCTCCAAAGTGTATCAGTGGGCAGACAACCCTGGGAACCACAGCTCCTAGCTGAAACTGTCCTATGTCCAAAGCTTTTCTTTTCCATCATTTAATATAGACTCCATTCTCCACCTGTTGCCTTGAAACCAGCTTTAACTCAGAACTTTTATCAGGACTCTCAAGCATGTATTTTTAATATTTTTTTTTTTTCTGTTGTTATCCCGGCCCAGCTATAGATCTTGGAACCCCTGGGACTTATAGTCTATTTGTTTGGGACTTTGGATTAACCTAGGCTCTGTTTCTGTCTCTTTTCCTTTCAACCCCTGAGCTAACATACTATCCTCAGTTCTGAGTTTCCTCTATCTTGGGCTTAGGGGAGTCACACAGGCATGGCTCGTGCCTGCCCAGCCACATCCCTCTGTGCCCATGGTCACAGCCACTGCCATTCACACACAGTATATTATAGAACCAGGTAACATTATGCGAAACTGAGAGAGTTCATTTCTATGTATAACTATCTATAACTAAGCGATGCTCTAGTTATAGCTGAGTCGTGGTTTTGTCTCATAGTTTTGTTCTGTAGGGATGGCACACACGCACCGAATTAGTGAATCCTAAAACCGTTGCTCGCATTTAGGATCTTGGGAGCCTCTGATCATAAAACTTTTATCAACCAATCAATACATAACCTTATGTGTATTTCTTATTTAATACACATTGTTGATTCATTAACATTGAACTCATGGCCAACAGCACTTGTAACTCATGCCTGAATGAAACTTGTCTAACACAGTGTGTTTTCTACAAGGCACACTGCAGAGCCATCTTGCACTTAGGAAGACTAGACGAGAATTCATGATGTTTGGGGACCATTTTAAACAGCAAAATCACAAACAAAAAGCATAAACATGCAAAAAATGTGGCACTAAATGAACCAAGAAAAGGACAGTAGTATGGGAGACGAAGCAAGAAGGCACAAAGATGCCATGTTTTACATCAGCTGAGAACATGGACCCCGAGTGACTCTAATTCTTCATTGTTCTGTGCAGGTCTGCAAATGACCAGTAAACTACAGCAAGTACTGATTTGGGGGTTCCCAAAAATTTAGCAAGTGGGTGACTGGTGCATAAGGAATCTATGAATAACAGTGTTAATGAGGTTAACAGTCCATGTCTACTTTTACTGGATATGGCCACTGGGAAGGAAGATTCTGTGCCTTTTTGTAGCTTTCATCTTTATCTTCCCACTTAATGATTTTGAGCTAACTTTTGGAGTATCTTTTCTATAGGTGAGAAAAATACTTCTCTATCTTGACCTGCTTCTCTTCTAATACTTTTCCTTTTTCCACCTCAAAAATAGGGAATATTAATTTGATTGGACAGAGTTTGGAATTTTTATTGGCTCACATTCATTAGTAGGCATGGTTATTGTGTATAAAAGATTGTGCATATATTTGTGGTCAGAAAAAGTTAACATCCAGACTTGTGGTTTCTACCCTTCTTAGAAAGACCTGCTTATAAGGCTAGTCATTTGTAGGCATCTGGGAACTTAGGTTTCAGGAATGTTCCCACCACCCTAGCTGGTAAGAGTGGCTCAATATGACTAAACATTTGCATAAGCAATAAGATTTACATTGATCACCTGCTTTTTGCTGGGAGTCAGGAATTTCGATAAGGGCTAGGCACAGGGTGTCTGTGCGATCAATCTCCAACAAAAATTTTGAATCTCTAATAAGCTTCCCTTGTAGACAACAGTTCACAAAGGCAACTAGCCGCTGGTTGCTGGAGGGATTCTGTGTATGTTGATGACTCCACTAGGAGGGACTCCTGGAAGCTTGTGCCTCCCTCCTTCTGACTTCACCCCACATGCCTTTTCCATTTATTGATTTTGCCTCTGTCCTTTTGCTGTAATCTTAGCTACGAATACAACTCTATGCCGAGTCCTCCTAGAGAGTCACCAAATCCATTTCATATTGGGCATCCTGACATAACTCGCATGCCTCTCACTACCTGGGCTCTTTCTGTTGCTCTGGGTGCGGGGGAGGCAAGTGAGTGCAGGACCTTACCCACACTCTCCGCTCTCTCTCCCCTTTTCTTTATTCCATGCATGTGGCTGACTCTTACAGCAGCCTGTCTGAAACTGCTGTCTTCTTTGCTGTGTGTCTTTTTTCTCTTCACTTTATTTTCTCCACCGACAGACTAATGGCAGTAAATGCCCTGGATCCAGAATCATCCTTTGTAACAGCTGAGGACTCCATTTGGAACTATGGCTTACGTCCTCTGGATCAGCCTCGCTTAATCAGAGAGCTCCATATCCGGGCTAGACACTGGCCTGGTTACTAACACTACTTTTTCTCTTCTTTGCATCTTGTTGACCTCAGGTACAATCCCTGATACTCCCAAAATAAAAGTACCTCACAAAACAGAAGTAGTTGTCAGAACGGGATTCAAATATTCTCTTGTTAACTATCATAAAGACACCACCCACGATGCTGATACTCATCTGTTTCTTTTTCCTACCCATCCTCTTCTCCAACCTGTCGGTTCCCATCTTTTCCTTTGTGGGCTCTGCTGTGAAGATTAGTTTTTCTAAGATACGCCTTTTTCTCTGTTCTCTTACCTGCATTCTCCAACCTCTTTTTATCAAATCTCGTAACTTACAGAACAACAGGCTTGACTCCATCAGCCATTTTTACTACACTTTCAAAAGGATCGGAGACCAGTTTCCTCACCATGCTTTGATTTATTTCATACAGAAGAATTACCGCACCTGAGATTGCATTTGTCTGGTCAACACATGACAAGGTGAGGCCCATTTGATTGCTTATCAGGTGTCACATTTTTAATGTTATACTTTGTCAAGATGGAGGGCAATGACTTGTTTCAATTGACTTTACAGATCAGTGTCTTTCTTGACCTACAGAATTCCAGAACTTACCATACAATGAAATGGTTTGTCTCCTTTTGAGACAAACTCCCTAAAATTTAGCATCATACTGCTGAAGTTAAAATCCTGCTTAAGGTTAGCCTGGTTATCTTGGATAATTTTTTTTTCATTAACTTTTCTCGGCTTTAGTTTTCTTATCTAAAAAATGACAGCTCCATGAATGAATACACACGAAGTATTTAGGGGCACAGAGAAAGAGAAAGTGCTCAATACTGTCAATGATGATAATTTTATTACACAGAGAAAGATGATTATGGAAGTCTGGAAGCAGGGTGCTAGAGCAGACAGGTATGAATTTAATTTAAAGCCTAGTTCTGCAATTCTGGGGCAGGTCTCTGTTCCTTGGTTTCTACCTTATTAAAATTAAGATAATATATCCACTTTCAGAATTTATATGAAAAGTAGCAATTACATAATAATAGTGCTTAGAATTATGTCTAGCATATAAATAGACTAAAAGGTAACTATGATAAGTGTTATGGAAGAAATTAGGCCAGCCTGAAGAAATCCAGGATTAGACCATGGATAATTCTTCACTTTTTCTGTATAATGATCTCATTTATGAAAGTGTGTTTTAAGATATTGCTCTGAGGTGATAATATTTCCATTACAATTTCATAGTTATTTGTCTGTTTGCCTGACACCTCCAGTAATGTGAGTAGTTTCTAATGCTCCTCTACATTTTAGCCAATGAATTAATAAATTGGGACAGAAGCTGTATTTACATGTGAGATAGTAGCCATGGGAAAAGGACAGACGTGAGAAACTTCAAAAAGAAAGGAATTAAGAGGACTTGGTTTCATAAGTAACAAAGAAAAAAATCAAAATTAATATTCAAGTTTTGAAGTCTGATTCTACCTTTTCCCTAACTGGTCAAATAATTAATGTGTAAGTGCTTTAAAAAAAATCTTTGATCATATAAATGATTAACTGATTCTTTTTGGTTTTTATTTATAATATTTTTCTCTTTCTTGAGGACTATTTTAGGATTATTTGTATGCATAGAAGTACCTCTGGCAATACCCAATGTTTCCTATCTGTATGCTCCTCAGTTATAACAACACAGTGAGAACTAGATTGAATTTAGCAAGAAGTTACTGAGAACCTATTGAGAATCAGATATTTTGCTAGGAACCAGAATATAAAAATGATTAAGGTCCTAAGACTGTGCACTTTGTTAAAGAAATGAACAATTACTGGTTATATTACTAGTTATTTATAAGCAGTCATCATTTCATGATTTTTCCATGCATGTATATATTGAGAATATTTTTCATTATAAAAATTCATTATCCATAGCTCTTGGCCTCTTTGTTTGCTTTATTTAATATCAATGGCTACAGTCAAAATTCTTTGATGCATCAGCTAAGGAACCATCTCAGTGAGAAGTTTCAGAGAATGCTCACTCAGTGACCTGTAGTCATCTGGGGAACAGGAGAGCAGGGGTTTCTTTTGCTTTGTTAAAGAAGCTCTATTATTATCAAAGGAAACAAACCGAAAATTCTGATGTACTCTTTTCTATCTTGTATTTGAACTTTGATTCAAGCATATCAGTCACTGGAATAACCAGAAAGATTAGCTTAAATGTCATTACTTCCTGGAGATTCTCTTAATGCTACCAACAGATACACACACAAGTGCACCCAACACACAATCCCATACATGTGCCACGTAGCTCCACCAACATATATTTGAAAATCCATGAACTTTGGAATCAGATTTTGAATCCCAGCCCCACATTAGCAATATGGCCTCAGGCATGCCTCTTAATCTTTTGATAGTCTAGCTTCCATATCTTTCAATGAAGATAATACTAAACTTACAGAATTTTTGTAACAGTGGGAGGAGCTCAAATAAATAATATGCCCAGATCTTCACATGACATATGATAAAGTCTTCTATAAATATTAAGACCACCAAGTCTTTCAACTTCTATAATACTTCTCCAATGACCTGAGATCAAATCTGCTGTAGCTTTATAGTCTGTGCATGTCAGTATATCTTATATTTCTTCCTGGCCTACAGACACTCTAAGGGCAGCAAATCTGTCTCGTCATTTCTGTATGCCCACAAATCCAAGCCTGAGGATGCTTAATTCCAGCCCATGACTTTATTGATTGCTTCCTACAAAGAATTATTCTGAACTGACTATTTTTATAAATTATTCCAGTATTGTCTATCATGAATGGCCTTTTCATCGTGATTTATCATGTTCTGGAAGCCCTAATGGGGGTGCTTACCATCTGCTCTAAGAACACTGTCTTCTAGAGCCATTAGCAGATTTATCATGTCACCACACTTTCATTTCCTGCCGAGCATCTTTCCAGGAGCACTTTTCTCTTTTCGGGGTCACTCTTTCCACCGGCTTCTCCATTTTCCTTTATTAGGAGCATTACCCAGTTTAATGCAAGCTTGATCTTTTGCAGAACTATCAGCAGCCCTAGGTGTCTGCAAGTCCTTTATATGCTGAGGTGGGGCTGCTGCGATTTTCTATGTACTCATTGTGTTCATTCTGTTTTTAGTTTTCTCTGTTCGCAGAAATCTAACTTTTGTTGATTTCATTTTTGTTCTTCCGTGTAATATTCATCACGTGCTTACTAGACCAGGCATTGAGAATATGCCTGGAAATCAACGCCAGCCTTGTCTTCATTGAGTTCTTGCTTTAAGGGAAAAAATAAATTAAACTGTATGTACACAAATAGTTATGCAATGAAAAGCTGTGGTAAATGCTGTGAAAGGAAAATAAAATACGAGAGGAAGATCTGTTTTGTGAAAGTGGCATTTGAGATCTAAAGTATGAGTAGGAATTTGGGGCAAGAGGGGAGTGCTATTTGGGATGCTAGGATGACAGAAAGAATCACACATTTAATGGGCTAGAAACCAAGCAAAAGCAAACAAACCACCATGTGGTGGGAACACTGTGCGGGTAAGAAGCAGAATGGAATGAGATAGGCCTAGAAAGACAGGCAAGTCCCCAACAAGGACACCTTTGTTGAGAGGACCTGGGAAATAACCAGAGAGGAATATTTGCTTTCTAAAGTATTAGAAGCACACTTAAAAACAGCCACTTCGCGTGTTATAGGGATTAGAAAAAGGCAAGTGTGGAAGGTAGAAACCAGCCAAGAGGTTATTGCAGTAGTTTGAGCAAGAGACGATGATGGTTGAGACCAGACCAGGAGAGAACATGTTCTTCCACAGAGGGCAGATGAAACAAAGGGACACCTTCCACATGCAAGGTATATTGAAAGTAGAACCAAGATGGAGAGTAAAGGGAGATGAGATATTAGAAAGGACTTCAGTGGCTTGGGTATAGGAGCCGTTTATTCTTGTGTGGCAGTTTGGGGGAGGAACTAATTTTTAGAAAGGTATTAAGTTCATTTTTATTTTTTATTTATTTTTTAAGACGACTTATTTATTTGATAGAGGAGGAAGAGAGAGCATGAGCAGCGGGGAGGGGGAGCAGCAGACTCCCCTTTGAGCAGGAAACCCAATGTGGGGCTGGATTTCAGGACCCTGAGATCATGACCTGAGCTGAAGGCAGACACTTCACCCACTGAGCCACCCACTGAGCCCCGAAAGAACTTGTGTAAGTTTTAATTCCTGAAAGATATTTAAGTAAATTTTAAAAATAAGCAGTTGGATGTATCCATCTGGAAATCTGAAAAAAAAAAAAAAAAACTTGGACTAGAGATATAAGCTTGAGAATCATCAATAATTGTGGAAATTTGGGAAAAGAAAATTCATGAAGAAAGTAGAATGGGAAGAGAAGAGGATTGTAGGGCTGCTGTGTTGTGTTGGACAGATTGCTCCTTCAGGACTGATGCTCCTTCAGGACTGATAAACTCATTTCCCCAGCTCTTGGCACTGTTGGCTACAGACTGTGCATAACTGAGTCCCTCGCCAGGAACTAGAAGGGGGTCTCTTGCCCAAATATCCACCTCCTCCTCAGGACAGCTCATATACAACGAACAGACAGGGTGGAAAAACAGAAGTGAAAAGACCCTTGCCTTGATGTGGGACAGTTCTAAAGGACTGTCTTAGCTTCGTATAGCTCTAGGATCACCTGATACATCAGGAAACCACATAAAGACATCTGGTGTCAGAAGTCTTAAGAAGCAGGCTCTGAAAAAAAAAAAAAAAAAAAAAAGAAGCAGGCTCTGAAATAGGATCTTGCTGTGGGAAAACCTACCAGTTAATTGGCAATGAAATCTTTATCACTTTGGAGACTCTATCATCTTTGAAGAGTGGGTAACTCCTGGCTTGTTGTAGTGAGAAGTTGTTTCAGACTTCACATGAATTCACCTCTAACTCAAGCATAATTTAGGGTTTTGAGAAATTCAAGGCAAATGGCTCTTGTTAACTGCTATGATACACTGAAAAAGAGACAAAGAAAGCCTAGGAGTAATTATTTTAAGGTGGATGGTGAACGCCAGTGAACCTACAATGTAAGCTGATATGTGAAAGCCAGAGAGCCTGTTTGGCAGAATCTAAAGGGGATTTCAGTCCCTGCCACCAGAGGACGGAAACACCAGATAATCAGTCTCAGACTTAATATCGGAAACTGAATTGTTACAAAGTTTGAATTTTTAACCTTCTCAATTCTGATACCTAAAGATCAGGATTCTGGTTGGAACTGAGTGGAATCCTGAGTCAAGTTGGAGACATTTGTGTTGATGCACTGAGAAATCTTTCTTAATAAATTTATTTATTTATTTTAGAGAGAGAGAGAGCATGAGTAGGAGGGGCAGAAGGAGAGGGAGAGAATCTCAAGCAGATACTGCCATGAGTGAGGAGCTGGATGTGGGACTCGATCCCATGACCCTGAAGATCATGACCTGAGCTGAAACCAAGAGTTGGATGTTCAACCAACTGTGCCACCGAGGCACCAAAATGAACTTAAAAGTCTTGAACCCTCAGCTTCCCCTTTACCCTCTGGGCTGCAAAAGTGGCCCACTCATCCCCTTAAAGGCTAGTCCTCTTCTCTTACTTGAAAATGATACCAACTTTGTTTTGCAAACAACACACTCCTCTTCCAGTACCTACAACTCTCCTCATGGACATCGGATGAATAATTAGGGACAAGCAACAGTATGAAACTGCTTGCAGACACACTAAGTCAGTTAAAAGAGGAAAAAGTATATATACCAACAATGTATAGATTTAGCTGATACAAACCCAGGAAGATCTGGAAGAATATATATGAGCCTGGATCCTAAGGAAGCTGGTCAAGATAGGAAAAATTTACCGAAAGGAGAGCATCTCCCATGATACAGAATTTAAAATCTTTGAAAGAATCCCAGAAAACACTGCTAACATGATGTGAGGATCACTCTTGGATATTTGAGGAAAAGATGGCCCCCCTTAAAGGAAAGTGAAATGTCAGAACTCCATGGCTGATGGTGGAGGAAAGATCAAAGGGTAGAGCAGGATAGATAGAGTGAACAGGACTGGAAAAACCACCTGCTGACTGTCTCATGGTAAGCCTTCAAGAAAGGTCTAATATCCAAAGTGATTAGGAAGTTCTAAGAAGGGCACCAGTAGTTTTGAGAAGCTCCCTGGTGTCTGTGCTCTGTAAGTCAGAACTAAGTGTAGAACATGTAGCTTTAGAACAGACTCCGGCGGGGATCCTAGGATACCCACACTGTACAGCAGAGGAGATGTGGCAGGGAGCACATGACCATGGGATCCAAAGGCTCCCTCTCATACGGCACTGCCCCAAAGCTGCCAGCTTGTCCATTAGAAGCTGTGGCCTTAGACTGGCTCTGAATTGGGAGGACCTGGTCTCCTCACCATGTGCAATAGCTCTTGCTCTGTCGACTTAGCTATGATGAACTCCTGTACCAGAATTCCCGCTTTGTTTCTAAAATGAGCCGCAAGGAATATTCTCTCCTAGAGCTGGAAGAAACATTTTGTCCCATTCACACATCTTCAGTTATTCGGTCAAGCACTAATCCAGGTGCTGCCACAAAGGGAATTTGTAGGTATCGTCCAAGACCCCACCCAGCCGGTCAAAAGGGAGATTATTCTGAGTGGGCCTGGCTGAAACAGTTGGAAGCCCTTTCAACAGGGCTTGGCCTTTCCTGAATGAAGAAACTCCTACCTGTGAAGACGTTTCAGCTCATGTTCTTGGGATTCCAGTTTGCTTGTTATCCTCTCTCCTGAGTTGCTTGCCCTAAGGACTTCAGATTTATTTAATAATTACCCATATTGTATAAGCTAATTCCTTATCATAAATTTTTATACATTTATATATATAATTTCTATATAATATATAATAATACATTTATATACATTTCCATTTTAATAATACATATTATTTTGTAATACATATATAGTACACATATGTATATTTTATATATATATATACTATTCATATCCATTCTAGCTGCAGAGCTCCTTGTAGAGCTGGTGAGGCTTCCATTGGATTCCATTTTCTCTTACTTCCATACCTGCTTCTGTTACTCTCTCAGCAGTGTGAGTCTTACAAGTACTTCCTAACACATCTCCTGCATATAAGCTTCTGCCTTGGTCTATTTCTCAGAGAAGCCCATCTAAGAAATTTTCAGTATGCCTAGATAGAGAGCTGAGCACATAAGAGATGCTGAGAAGAAGTGAGTTCTATTCCAGAAACCATAAGGAAAAAGTTTAAAAAGAGATCAAGCAAGGATCAAGTAGAATGAGTACCATAATGTCATCAGATTTGGCACTTTTCAGACCATTGGTAATCTTGATCAAAAGGGTTACAGTGGAGAGGTAGGAACAGAAGACAGATTGGACTGGGTTGAATAGTAAGTAGGAGGCAAAGGCATAGAGATCACACATTTTTATTTTTATTTTTTATATTGTTTATATTTCTGTTTTTTTCAAATTCAATTAGCCAACATATAGTAGTACATCATTTGTTTCAGATGTAGTGCTCAATGATTCATCAGTTGCATATAACACCCAGTGGTCATCACATATTTTTAAAGAGTTCTGTTAAACAGCTTGAGACAAGAAATAGGGCAAAAGCTAGGGGGAAATGTGATGTCAAAGGTTTTGTTTTTAAGGTGAGCATATATAAATGCTAAAGTGTCAAGGGTCCTATTGAGTGGGAAGAGTTGAAGACACAAGAAAGGAGGAAGAGCAATGAAGTAAAGGTGACCCAGGAGTTCAGAAGGGTTGGGATCTCAAGTTTATAGAGATGGGGCTTTGACAGCAGGAAGGCTATAAGATGAATAAAAATGTAAGAAGTTTGTTGATTTGTTGGCAGAAAAATAAAGGATTTCCTATCTGGTAATTTCATAGACCTTATATGTATAATTCAAGATTGCAACCTTGTGAATCATTCCTAATCTACACTATAGATATAGATACATGCACATAAACTGTAATTGTGTCTATATTTCTTTCTCTACTGAAGAACTCTATATCTTAATAAAATGGCAAAACAGTAAAATAACAAGAAAAGAAACTATTGTTACAGTTGTTAAGGTGAAATTCTCATTCATGGTTTTCGTTTATTTCTCTTCCATGATTTCTTGATTTGACTTAGGCCAGGAGTCAGTTAACATTTTCAGTAATGGAGCTGGTAGTGAATATCATAAACTTTGGTGGGGGCATATGGTTTTTGTTGCAAATCCTCAACTCTGTCACTGTAGCATGAAAGCAGCCATTGGCAGTATGTAATATAAATGAATGGATGTGGCTGTGTTCCAATAAAACCTCATTTACAAAAACAGGTGGCAGGCAGCATTTTGGCCATGGGCTAAAGATTGTCAGTGCTTGCCATGAATTTGTTGTCTACCTAACTACCTCATCTAATGAGTGTACTTGATGAGTTCAATTCATTTATCAGTTTCTTTTTGAGATCAGAGAGATGACTACAGAAGAATACCAGAGTGATACAATGTATCTGACTTTTAAATGATGGAGGGAGCCGTGGAGTGTAGATGGCTTTGAAGCCGAGAAACAGGGAAATGAAATCTTCTCCAGAGCCTCTATAAAGAGCACAGCCTTACTGCCACCTTGATTTTAGCTCAGTGAGACCCATATTGGACTTCTCGTCTACTGAATTACAAGATAGCAAATTTATATTGTTTACGCCACTGTTTGTGGCAATTTACTACAGTAGCAATAAAAACGAATATAATCAACAACAAAGTTGGCTTTGATTTTGGAGAGAGGTCAATTTGTTTTTCTGTTTTTTCTCTCTTTGTTTCTCTGTACATGGCACATATGCGCGCGCGCGCACACACACACTGATATAAATACATCTATGCTTTGCAGTTATTCTGTAAGAGTATTTAAAAACTGACATGGTCTGTTAAAGACTGACCAAGTTATAGGCAGAGTATTTCTTAAAAGCACTAAAAATAAAAGCATTCAAACTTGTCCCAGGGCTTGGATTTCGGAGTCTTCCCAGCCTTCACTACCCCTGTTATGTGAACTTATTTATCTGTGTAGCTGACTCTGACTCTCCCTTGAGTCAGACTATGTTAAGGCCCTGTGCTTATTCTTCCAAGGATGGATGGATTCTAGTGTTGATGGGATTTTTTGCTTTTTGTTTTGTTGTTCTTGCATGATTCTGATAACTTGATGCACACACACCTTTATATCTAGCCAAGATGTACATCTTATTTTGAGACCAATTTACATGCATGTTATTCCCCATCTCTCCAAAATTGCTTGAGTCTGGATTTTCTTCTGATTTTTGTGAGAGAAAACACTGCCTATTAAATTGATGTTATAATTCTAAAAGGATTTATGAAAAGAAGCAACACGTCAAGTCGCAATTAGAGTCTTCCATTCAAAAAGAATTGCAACTCTTCTTCCTTCTTCAAAGTTCTTCACCTCGTCGTTTTCTCCTTCATTCCTTTTGATCTCTTATTTTTAGACTTCATCTCTGCATTTTTAAATCTGTGCAATCCTTTTCAAAAGCACTGTGGCAATTCATTAGAAAATTCATAAAATTATTCATATGCTTTGATCCAGAGATTGAACTCCTGGAAGATAATTTAAGAGAAACTAGACACCAAAAATGCCCAGATATTTCATATGGCACTAAACATAATTTAAAAACTAGATAAAACATATCGAGCTGTTGAGTCATTATACCATGCCCTTGAAACCAATGTAACCCTGTGCATTTATATGGGAATCAAAAGTTTTTAATTAAGAGAAACTAGATAAAACCTAAATTTCTCATAGCAAGGAACTGGGAAGTTATGACACACCAGCATAATTGAGTAACAAGTAATAATGGCATTTATAGTTATGAACAAAGAATTGGAATCAGACCCTAGCTAAATTACCTAAATTAGTAAACTGGCATGTGAACTTAGGCGAAGTGTGTCTCCTTTTTAAGGCATTGTCTCCTCATTTGAAAATACAAATAATACTTATTCCCATATTGACAAAGGAGTAAATGAGTTCATATAATATGAAGCACTCAACACATTTCTTGAGCTTCTTGAATTTCTTGAATCATAACTACTCACTAGATTGCAATATCTCTGGTATTTATTTTCAAATAAGAAATTAGAAATCACTATGATTATGATTGTAATGCACACAAAAATTGGTACATTAACATGAAGTTATAAGAATCATTTCTTATCTTGCTAATTAAGAAAGGAACTTAAAAAAACAATTAGATAAGAGTGGGCTATCTAGAGTTTTAATAAAGCTTGTATTCTAAAGAAATACTCAAATTATTCCCATATAGTTGTAAATAGCTGAACAATTTGAAAGCCCTTAAGACCTCCAGTAGTTGCCATAGACAATTTTATATTCATGATACTGTACCAACTAGCAAATGCTTTTGAAAATAAGCAAGATAAAGTAAAAAAACAAAAACACAAAACCACTTTTTACTTGCATTTCAGCAGCTTTCAGAAGGAGTCTCATCAGAAGGGGAGTGGAACTTTGTTCTACTGACATGCCCTCCAAAATAGCACAGGCTAACAATAGGAGGCTCCAATGAGGCTCTTTTTATGATGGCAAAGAAAAACATTCTTCAAATAAAAGCCCATATAAACAAGGAAAAGGCTATTTAAAAACATCCACCATCAATGCCAGTTGTCAGCCTTCTAGAGACACTGGTTGAAATGACTTGTACCCATCACATACTTATTTCTACAGATGGAGAATTATATATTTGACTTGTTGGAAAGGTTGGTTACTAAAAATACTCTTTTTTTTTTTAATGAAACACAGAAAGAGGAACAAAAAGAGTGGCAGCTGCTTATTCCTTTCTCTGTAACAAAATGTGACTTGTAATGTAGCAATAGAAAAAAAGCAGAGCCAAAAATGAAGCAATTTATAAAAGCCACACTCTAAAACAATGCTGTGGAATATAATGTTGGTAAGAATTTAATGAAACTGTCAGGTGTCTTCAAATATCAGTCAGGTAATTTGGGTACCTCATTGAGAAAACCTTATTGAGAATCAATGTGGTGGTGGTTTTATCACAGATATTGCTGCTACACAAGCAAATACCTTGAACCTCTAGAGAAACAACATAATATTCTATCTTGAAATGCAGGGATAAAGAAGGGAATTGTCTTGGGATAAAGAAAAGAATGACAGACCACTGCCAGGAGCAATGAAAATTTCTGGGGTGGACTTCTGTTTGAGGTGCTTTGTAAAAATGGTTAAAAATACCTCTGGGACTAAAATTTTGCCTCCTAGTCAAACCTTGCTAAGTAACCACATTGTGTGCTGAGATTTGACTAAAGGCACCCAACCATGTTCCCTATTACAGCTTCCTCAGAATCTTCTGGAGATCATTTTCCAAATTTTTTTTCCCACTTTTTGTTCTCAGTTTTACTGGTTCCAATTCCCAGTTAAATTGAATCCAGTCCTCAGATGCCAATGTTAAGAAAAAAAAATTTGTTTCTGGTAGGTGATGCCCCAAGTTGAGGAGAGAGTCCCTTATATTTGCCCTCAAGCCCCCCCCAACCCCCACTGTCTAAATAAATAAGCTGTACCCCATCCCTTGCCTGACTTTTCTTCACTAAGCATCTGAAATAGGACAAGCTAGTCAATAAGTCTGACGACTAACGAGGGTTAGAAGATCGTATTACTCTATTTAATTGAGTTTATTAACTATTAGTAATTTCTGAGAGTCAAAGGTATTACTTCAGCAATAATTGTGAATTTCTCTTTATTCTAAATGAAAATTAGCCAAGATCATTTGACCAATCTGTATAAATAGGCTAATTCTTGCTCTTCTTTGAAATTGAAACTGGGACTAAGTGAAATGTAATCATTTAAAGTTATATGATCTTAACTCTCTATTCAGTCTTTTCCAGATAAAGGCATTTTTAAGAGCTCCATTTTTTCAGTCCACTCATTTTTAAATGCATTCATAAACATTCTGAGCACAGTGCTTCAGAGCGTAACAGGAACTATACAATATTTTAGTTGAAAGGTACCATACAGGTCTGTTGGTCTCCTTTTAAATACTCTCCCAGAGATGTAGACAGTCTGTCATTAAATCTTGGCATCAAGAGACAGTGGGAAAACAGTATCCAGAGATGAGGGGAAAGGCAAATCAAGTAGCAAATCTAAAGTTATATTGAAAATGCTGAGCAGACAAATGCTGACTAAGCATAAGAGAAATGAAGATGGAGGATACCAGGACAGAGCAAATGAGGCTGGACATTCAGTGGGAGTGCAGATTGGCATCTGGTGAAACACCGTGGAATACTATGGAAGAATCACAGGGACTTTCTGTGGAACGTGCTTGGCCTTGTTTCTAAATAGGGAGTTGTTAAGAATCCTGAGGAGATTTAAGTAAGTATTACTATAGACTTAATACTTAAATTTTTTTTGTAGAATTCAAGTTGAATTAGCCATCCAACCTTTATGTGAAGATTTATAGTGGTGACCACTTACGATTTTCTAAGGGTGCACCTTTTGGGTTTGGAAAGCTCTGAGTATTGGACAGTTTTTCCTTTTATTGGACCAAAATGGTCCAACAACTGGTCCTTATCTTTTATGCTATACATAGCTATAATAGAAATGTAATATAAATTGTACTATTCTTAGAATTTCAATGGAACCAAAAATTCAAGGAACAGGATTATCTGCATATCCTAATTTAAGGATTAATAGCCAAGAGAAACAGAAATGTAATTTTACTAGAACTGCAAGAAGGCAATTCACATAATAGTTCTCAAACTTCACGTATTTTGTAGCATTTTTAATGTCCTCTAATAAAATTCTTCTTAGAAACTTAAAAAAAAAAAAAGCTTTCAATAGGATTATCACTGTTATCAATGTATTTAATGAGTATATCTTGAGATAGATACTTAGCCAGATTTATCATACAGGCATGGCCTTTATTTTCAATGACCTTCAGACACATAGTCAGACTATGGCAGGAGGGAGCTGAAAGTTGTTGACTATTTGAAGTCCCTAACACATTGGAACAAGAATATAAAATACAAAGGAAACATTATTCTTTCTGAGGAAAATAGAAATGTACTTCTCAAGTTCCAAAGAGTCAGTGTGGATTTGTTACTATTTTATTAAAATCAAAGGAAGGGGACAATAAAAGGAAACATTTCATTCAACAATCAGGAGGAACGATCAAAATTATTCCCACATTTTTATAATAGCACTTTCATTCAGATACAGGTAGCAGTTACTCATTACTAAATGGCATCCTTTTCTTAGAAATATGGGTTTGAGGAAAACTATTAAAGGAATGATTAAATGACAATGAGGCAAGCAGAGGTGTATTCTACCTGAATTGGAGGAGGAGTGGGTACACTTTGTATCAATCCTGATAATAGTCTTCATAAACAAATGTCAGGGATTGCTCTGGGGACAACTCCTGGGGACCTGAGCATCATTTGATTTAAAGTGAGGGCCTTTTTGGCCTTATTCTATTACCTAAGCCTTTCATAAATGGGTCTGATACAACAAACTGTGGTAATCCTCCTTTTCCGTGAGGAGTGGCTGATTTTCTTCATGGAGCTGCTTTCTCTTGTGACGCCGACACAATAGACGAGTGATCCCTCCCAGCACAACGGTGAGGACCGAGCCCACCACAGCAGCCCCAGTGAGCCATGGCCAGATTCGACTTGCTTGTTCTAAGTAGGGCCTAATGTAATCTTGAAAAATGTCCCGTTCTGAAACAGAAAGATATCCCATGTTTTGACTGTTGTCATCATTAGCTGCACCATCATCATCATCAACATCATCATCGTTATCCTTGCAGAGTACTATGGAGTCAGATGCTTGGGGCTGAATGACAGCTCTGCCACTTATGAGCTGTAAGAGCTCAGAAAAGTCACACTTAATACTCCTATGCCTTAGTTTCTTCATTAGAATAGGAACATAACACCACGTCGTTGGAACGTTTTAAAATTGACTGATAATATCTAACCTGTAAATTATGCAGTGTCTACAACCAAGTCAACTACCATAACTTTTTGATCTTTATTCTGATATTTGCTTCCACATTTCTAAATAACAGGCAAATATTATCATCTTTTAATTCATCAAGTTTCTATCTGGAGTTCTTCATACAGAAATAATAATTTTGTTCTCTTACAACTCCCTTTTTCTTTCCTTTTCAGTACAATAACAATTCATGATTTGGGGCCAAATCCACATCAAGGGTTTTCATTGGTTTTAGTATATAAATGTTCACAGTGGAAACAAATATGGTGCTATGATTACATTTCTTTGTATTATATTTCCTTGGGAGTTAGTAACTTGTATCCTTCTGCTTGATTGATTTAAAAATACCATCACTGCTTATAAGATACTCTAAGATACTCCATATTCATTTTGTACACAAAGAAAACCAGAAAGTGCATCTTGGGCTTCTTTTGCAGCAAATTATGTCTATGTGACTCAAGTCTTGAACAAAAGCAATATGTGTAACTTTTCGGCAGTTTCCTTAAAAATAAGAAGCTATGTCTTCTCCTTTCTCCTTTTTTCTTTTTGCTTATCTGGAATGCAGATCATGTGTCCATGAGCCATCATGGACCATGTGGTCCAGATTAAACCCTAGGTCTTGTGGAATCACAAGAAAGAAGCAGCTCTGGTCCCTGAAATTGTGGAGCTGATATTCAACAACATACAAAGACTGCTGCTTGAGCAGTAAGTCAAGAAATATATTTAAGCCATTGATCTTTGAACCCGAATCTGCTTTCTATCCCTACCTTCCCGTCCTCACTAATGCAGAAATTTTAACCTTTTTTGTTTGTTTGTTTTGTTATTGTTGTTTTATTGTTGTTATTGTTGTTTGTTATTGTTATTGTTGCTGAGCAAGGAGCCTGATGTGGGATTGGATCCCAGGACCCTGGGATCATGAGCTGAGCTGAAGGCAGATGCTTAACAGCCACCCAGGTATCCCAATAACATTCTTTTATGAACTCTTTCCTTGGGTATAATTGCTCAGTACATGGTAGACCACTGACTCAAGGGGGGCCAATCAGAATCTTTACTCAGAATTCTCTGTGGTGGAATTGTCAGGTGGCTTGAGAGCTTATGACAGGCTTACATCTCAACTTGTGAAAGACAGGATGAATGCACTCCAAGAAATAGAGATGAGAGCTAGAGGAGAGAGAGACAGAAGGACAGAGGAACAGAGAAACAGAGAGATACACACAGAGAGAGAAAGAGAGAGTATTAGGGCTTTTAATTTCCTGGTTCCTGCTGTTCCTCAGTCTCAGCTGCATTTCTGCCTTTCCCAGAGTTTGAGTGTTCATTCCATCCTTGGATTTTTTAAACCAATAAATTCCCTTTTTTAATATAATCTCATTCCTGTGGAGTTTCTGTCATTTGCATTTTTGAAAGTCCTAATTATTTTAAAAAGTTGATTTTATACCCACTACAATAGACAATAGAGTAATTAATTTACAAAATTTTGGAATTACAATTATATATGAACTCCATATATAATAAAAATGAGATATACAAACCAATGAGAAAGGGAATATTTATCTAATAACCTATCTTGGAAAGCAGGGATAGCAACATGAAATAAAATTTAAAATGGAGGGACGCCTGGGTGGCTCAGTGGGTTAAAGCCTCTGCCTTCAGCTCAGGTCATGATCCCAGGGTTCCAGGGTCAAATGAATAAATAAATAAATAAATAAATAAATAAATCTTTAAGACTGTACACAACCTAAGCTTTTTTTTTTTTTTAAAGATTTTATTTATTTATTTGACAGACAGATCATAAGTAGGCAGAGAGGCAGGCAGAGAGAGAGAAGAGAGGAAGCAGGCTCCCTGCTGAGCGGAGAGCAGGATGCAGGGCTCAATTCCAGGACCCTGGGATCATGACCTGAGCCAAAGGCAGAGGCTTTAACCCACTGAGCCACCCAGGCGCCCCAACTTAAGGTCTTTAAAAAAAAAATTTAATGGAAGTCATGTTGTTGGCCATAAACTTGATAATGTTCTAAATGTTTTTTAAAGAAGGATTGTTCTTTTTTTAAATCAGGAAAATTTGTTACAAATGAATATCATAGTACTAAAACCCAATATTCATTCAAAGGAGATAAAAGTGAGCTTCTCTGGCTTATGTGGGGCTAAAGAGCTAAAACCCAGTTCATTTTTCCCATTACCTTTTCTTCTGTCCTTGACACCATCTTTTTGCCAGCTGTCACTAAGTTACCTCTATAATTCCTAGAGCCCAGTAAGCATAATTTGAACAGTATTGCAATTTAGAGTTTCTCTTCACCAGTAAGGGATAACAACTTGCAAAGGATAAATATTAACAAATAAATTATACAAATGACTTTTAACTTTGATATTTAAATCTAAACAATAAAAGTCAAAAAGCTAAAACTAAAAAGAAACATCAAAATGTTACTGTTTTCAATGTATTTAAAATTAGTTTGAAAGAGTGACTACAAATGTCTGTCTTATTCTGCTAGTAGTTACTTCAATATATAAAACACATTTAAAATGTCTTGCAGAGGACAGAGCGGTTACATAAGAAATCTGATTTCCTCTGTTTCTGGCTCTGCTTAAACCCAAATCACAATTTCAAAATACTATTTCTACATCTACTCTGCTGTCCAGCTTCTCTTACAATTTCTCTGCTTCAGTCCACTCCAAGTGGTCTCAATTTTTACTGTCACCAAGGGTCTTCTTTGAAACACTCTTTACATTTCTTAGTGGCTCCAAACCGAAATTCAGCCTTTCATTCTTAGCTATCAGCTATCCAAACAGTGCACCTTTAAATTCTTTCTTAATATCAGAATTTTTCTATCTTTACCCAAAGTTCCATTTATTCATGTCACCCTTTCTCTTCCGAATAAAAGTTTATTCTGTTTGTCTTGTGCTCTATTGTGTTCGAATCACATGCTCATTGGCTCACACAACAAATATATCAGTTAGTTTGGGACCATTATCGTAACTTAATGAATTACAAATCTATAACTTAAAAGGTTTGCCTATAATTTTTAAATGAGACAATGTATATATAGCGCTTGGTATAATAACTTAGCACTTAGAAAGCAATTTATAACTGTTACTAATTCTCATTATTCTATAGTAATTTCAATGATATTTCCATGGAACAAGCTTCCAGTAAGAATTTCTCTCTTGGGGTGCCTGGGTGGCTCAGTGGGTTAAAGCCTCTGCCTTTGGCTCAGGTCATGATCCCAGAGTCCTGGGATCAAGCCCCACATCGGGCTCTCTGCTCAGCAGGGAGCCTGCTTCCTCCTCTCTCTCTCTCTCTCTGCCTGCTTCTCTGCCTACTTGTGATCTCTGTCTGTCAAATAAAATAAATAAAATCTTAAAAAAAAAAAAAAGAATTTCTCTCTCAAACCTGCTTTGATTACTTATTTAGTTCAACTTTCTTTTGTATTCTCAGACTCTCTGTTTCTTTACTCCCTTGGGTCACTTGACACAATTGTCGATGTGTTAATAATTATTTATATGTATGTCTTTTTAGACTTGATCATAAATTCTTGAGAGCAAGTATTAGGTCTTATTTGTTTTTTCTTTCATTCTTGTATTCATTCATTTGTTGATTCATTCATACAGTAAATGTTCCATGAGACACATGATATGCCACGTGGTGGTCCTGGCACTGTAAGTGAAAAGACACATAAGCAGAGGTCCTGGTCTGAAGGAAACAATAACGGTAAAAAAAGACTGACAAGCATGCTAAGTATTTCAAGAGTAATGTTGCAATGATGAAAGTATGTAAAAAGATACAATGGAATTGTGGTGGTAAGACCTCTTATAACTGTTTGGGGAGTCAAGGAAGGCTTCCCAGAAGACTTTCTCACTGAGTAGAGGAATGAATCGAACTTGAGCATGTGATGTTGATGGCAAGCCATTCCAGGCAAAGGAAACAGGACCACCACCTGGCACGGGTACTTTAAAATAATTATTAATACATAGAGAAGATTCTGTGTAGACAAGCATAGTAGCTATTGAACACATCTGTGAACGAGAGAAGCCCATCATTAAATCCCATCTGCAGAACGACGCACTCTAGTTACCATGATCATGTCTCCTCCTCTCATTTCTAGCCTCAAATATCAAGGTCTTTGGGAATATATTGCATTTAGGAGGCTCTCAACAGAGCAGTACCATATAGAAAGCAGGATCACATTTACCAACAGCACTGAGGACACAAGCTTTCATTGCCAAAGCTTTTTGGTCTCTCCTTGAATCAGTTATGCATGCAACAAAATCACCTGTTGCTCATTTTTTAAAAGCATCACTAAATTCGATTATAAGAGAAAATGTTTGACAAATGTTTGACAGCTGCCTTTTGCAGAAAACACTTAAGTAATTACAAACATGAGTACCTGAATGATGAATAACAAACTGCTTGAGAACTAAATTACATCAAAAAGTTTTTAGGGACTCTTTTTAGTAGGCTTAAAGTTTAGCAAGAAATAGGAACACATTTTAAATTCCTTGAAGGTGTATCAGAAGCAATAGAATAATTCGTAAAAGGAAAACAGGCAATTATTGTCATTGTTTTTAAAGTCAAACTTCTTAAAATTAATGGTGTAGATTTACAGTTTTATGAAAATTACCGTCAAAAGATAAAACATTTCAAATCCATTTTATTTTTTAAATATTTAACTAGAAATATAAATACCATAAGGCCCTAATGGGACTCTTTGAGCCTTCACCCCCTCCTCCGTGTTAGATGGTTTTTGTTGCCTTTTCAGTAAAAATTACCCATTTGGACACCAGAGAAGAAACCATGAGATAGAACATAGTGGACAAGACACATGGGGACTAAAGAGAGCCCTCTCTACTGTGGAGTAAAGGAGGGGAAATTATTCACTATTGGCCACTTAGTACCTCTATGACTTAGAATTAGTCACCTAACCTTTCTGTTTTCAATTTACCTATAAAACAAAATCAAAATCACTACTACATTAGACTGTGAAGATTAGCAGAGATAGCAATTCATATGCTGATGTGTGTAATTTATTGCCTGTTAGTAACTGCAGGCCAGAATGTCTTCTGAGTTTCAAGGCCATCCCCTGCCCCCGAGACATATTTGCCCTGATGTTTCCTATCACCCGTTTCACTGTGTAGTTAGTGCAACCAGGAGAGTCCTCCATGTTTGGCCTTGCTCCTACTGTGCCTATCTCAGTGAGCGTGTCACCATCCACCATTTTCATAGGCCAGAGAGTTCATAGACATCCCTGATATCTCCTTTTCTCATTTCATATATGAATCACTTTCCAAGTTCTGTACATTTTATATAAATTCAAAATAGTTCAAATTCTTTCATGCCTTCTGCCCTCTCCTGAGCACAACCACAGCCACCCACACTGTCTTCACCACTCTCCTGGAAGCCTCTAACAGTGTCATCACTTCCTTCTCTGAAGTTGCTTTACAACTGCTACAGAATTTCCTGTCTGCTGCAGCAACAAGAAGGTTTTGTAAACTCAAACCATTTAAAATTTATCAATCACTTCTGTTATTTTAACAATGTAGCCAAAACCCAAAATCAAGATCCCCTTTTCAACTAATAACTTCTTCCAGTCCTACTGCTGTCCTCTGAAATATCACTTCATTGACCCCTAGAGGTAGGTATGTCCCTAAACAAAGAAGTCATTAGGTACATAGTTGGGTTATCTACCATTACAGTGCAAACCCTGTGAAGATAGACTATGTTGTTTACCACTGTATCCATTCTAAGACAATGCTTGGTTAGGTGGTTACTAAATACATGTATGTAGAAAGAATAAATAAATCATAATACCACCTAGAAAATACATAGCATGATAGAAGACTTGAAATATGTTAAAAATACATATCTAAAAATGACCTGGATATTAAAAGGGGGTGATATATTAATAATAAGCTTTATTTATATTGGTTAAGTGATACCACACTTCATGGTCAATATCACATGTACTCAAACTGATTCACCCAAAGATACTGGATGTCATTTGATACTTAAACTAGAGAAGCTTGTAGAATGTCAAGTCTAATCTTCTGGGACTATAGTCATGATGGACAGGGGAAATTTTAAATATAAAAAATTACTACATAACTAGTAAGGAGTGATTAAACATGGCTATATATATGCATAAGATGATTTACTATCTGAGAGTTTGACAAATGGATAAACAGGGTCAGAATTCAGCCAGAAGGAACAATATGTTTAAAAGCTATGCCCATGAAAGATTTTGGCATGTTTTGGAAATCATAAAATCCTAAGTGGTAAATCTCTGAAAAGCCATTCCCAATTTGATCCTTTCCCTCCCTTTCAGAAGGGGAAACATGTTACTTGAGACTACCACTTTTTTGACTCCCCTTACAATATGACGGCACTTTGCAAAATCCCCTGTTCTCAGTGATCTCAAGGTTTTCAAAAAAACTGATATCCAATGCTAGCCATTTTAGTATTCCTTCCACTGGCTATGATTTTCAGATAAAACAAAACAAGTTAATGAAACCCATATTTGTTCAGCTAAGGGTCCCCCAAAGGGCAGGTAAAATTTGACAAAATACAGGTTCTCTTGTTGGCCCTACACTGTGGTTCTGCAGTGCCACATGCTAACTTGATGGCCCAGGACACCTTATTTGCATTCTTTAAGCCTCTGTTTTCTCACCTAAAAAAGGAAAAAAGAAATAATAGTGCCTCATTCATATAATAGTTATGAAATTAAGGAAAATAAGGCACAGGGCATTCCTAGAGGAGTTTCATTCACATCAAAAATACTCAATATGTGTTAGTTATTATAATGGGACTCCATTTCTCTCCTCAGGGAAATTTTCCATTACTTCTACTACTCCAATAGGAGAACTTAGCATTGCATAATTACACTGTACACTTTCCACCTCTATTTTTCTTGGTATTCTCTTCGTTTAGAATCTTCTCTGCTCTTTTCTATCTGCTACTTGCCTGCTCATTCTTCAAGGTCTGGTCTTTCTAGGCTGGATTATTCAGAAGTTATTGCTTTCTCCCCAGTGCTCCTTTCGGATTTTTGTTTATGACTCTTTTGCTGCATTAAACACAGCCTGATGTTTTGTACTTTCTTGCACAATTGTCCTGCTTCCACACTGAACTTGGAGCTGCTTGAGGTTTGGAACTATGTCAGTCATTTTTGTCTTTAAAATCTAGTATGAGGGTTAGAAGTTAGTAAATGTCATTAATTGGTTTAATTTACTTCTCTTGTTTTTATGACTTATCCTTTTTATGAATTATCAATGAATTTAATGAAATGTCAATGTTTACTGAATACCTCTTACCTACAAGCCATATGTTGTTTTACTGGTTTTGATTGTTGACTCTCTTGTGTTAGAGTAGAAGAATGATGTAGTGACTTGAAGAGAGGGCTTTGTGGTACTGATATCTGGCTCCTCTATATACTGGTGTCTGCTATTGGGAAAATCACTTAAATTCTCATAGTATTAGTGTCCTCACCTATTTCTGGAGATAATAATACTTATCTAATATATGATTTATTAATTACACATGTATAAGATCTGCATGTAGCAAGCTCTTGGGTGGGGGAAGGCATTGTTAACTGTTCCTCATTTATTAAGATATTGACATATTTCTACTCAGGAAGGTTATTTAAAGCCTGGATATAATTATAATCTTAGAGTTTTATGTTATTACTTTAATTATAGTCATAACAATTATCATAATAGTTTCTTGGTAACCCTAGGAGAAAGTTCCCAAAGATAACTCTAAACCTGCTGGATGTCTATCTTGTACCACACCATTTTGGACACTTTAATATATCATATTCATTTAATTATAACAATATCTTGATGCGCCTAGGTGGATCAGTTGGTTAAGCATTTGCCTTCAGCTCAGGTCATAATCCCAGGTTTCTGGGATCAAGCCCTGCGTCAGGATCCCAGCTCAGCAGGGAACCTGCCTCTCCCTCTCCATCTGGCACTCCCCAGCTCATTTTCTCTCTCGCTCTCAAATAAATAAATAAGGTCTTTAAAAAGCTGTCACAGTATCTCTTTGCGCTATTCTGATCCCAATATTTTCGGTTAAAAAACCGAGATTCATGGTGTTGAAGCAAAATTTCCAAGGTCACTTAATGGTCAGCTGATAGTCATGCCTTAAACTCGCCTTTTTTTTTTTTTCTGATTTTAATTCTAGCGTTCTTTTCATGGTTGCCATATACAAAATGCCCTATATTAAGCAGATTGGATGTGAATTTAAAGATCCTTGCATCTTAGTTCATGTAATAATAAATTAGTGAAAAATTAAGTGTTGTAATGTGCCTTCCCAATTTAAAGGCTTTGGGGATAACATTATAAACACGTAAGGCTAGGTACTTTCTCAAAAGAAGCAGATCACACTAGATTCACTAATTCATATGAAAGAAATTAAACTTTACCTGATTCCTGTAAGTTGCTATAATCATAGCCCAGATCTCTGGATGAAATAAAAAAATCACCATTCCTGTAGAGAGGTATAAAAGGAACCATGTAGGACTCCCGGTTGTGTCCAATGGGTGCATTGGCTTCTGGATAAACTTCTTGAAGAGGATGGTGCCTTCGGAGCCACTGTTCAAAAATACTGTAGAGGAAAGGATTATTCAGACTCAGAAACATGTTATTTATAAAATATTTAGAATTCTTGGAGTAAAATAATAAGGCATATATTAAAACCCCAAGACATGGAAAAATCCCAGATACATTTTTCATGCTTTGAAAATATTTTGTAAAGCACTAGCTCATACTGTCAGGCCCTGATGAAGCTCAGTCATTTGAAAGAAATGTGAGAGGATAACGTTGGAAAGGGTATTCTTAGGTAACTGAACCTACGTGACAAGTTTAAACCTTTCAGAAAGCTTCAAAGCAAGGATAATTATTGGTTGAGTGACAGCAGGGTTGAAATTGTAAATTAAATATGTTTCTTGTCTCAAAGAAAGTTAGCCCAAAGAAAGAACACATACAACTAAGTTAGAATCAGTTCTGGAATTTGGTCATTTGGGGGATCACAGTAGGGAATTTTCAATTATTTCAACCAACTTGCCATGTTTTGTGACGAGTATGCTTAATGAAACTTGGGGAAAGAAAGAGCTCTCCTCCAAAAACGGAGACTAAATATACTTGGACTGGTTTTCCAACTTCCCCTGAAACTAGAGTATGGCCATACGATCAATTCTCAGTCAGTCAGATATACCCAGGAAGCCTTTGAAACAGATATAGTGACACACAGAAACAAGAGTGATGGAAAACTATTCTGGTCGTGGGCAAAAACAGTTGCAATAACTTATGGGGGATTGCAAGACTGGAAGAACATCAAGGAAATATCCAGTGTTTTATAGCATGGTTTTAGCAGATTTCATGGTTGTTACCCTCTTGCTCCCTTGTCCCCACCTGTTTCTGAACCTCATTCTCCATGATTTCCTGACCTATTCAGTATCCTTTTAGTAAAGACTTTTTCTGTTAATTAGCCAGAGTTAGTATCTGTTGAATGCAATTAAAAACTCTGACTGGAACAAAAGGTAAACAAGTAAGGGACAAAAACGATTAAGAATACTCAAACTATAGGAGAATTTATATTGTGTCCCTAAAAATGTGAGAAAGAAAAAGATTTTGTATTATCAGGTCATATAACAGAGGTTATATGATATAGATATATCATACATATATGTATGTCTGTGTGTGTATATATATATATATAACATTTAACATAGATCTGAGGTCAGAGAACTCCCCTTGAGCCTAGCTCTGGGTATGACTGTAAGCAAATCACTGAAATTCTTGGAGATCTAGCCTCCTCATCCTTAAATGAAAGCAATGGTATCTGTCTTATTTCCAAAGGGATTATCCAATGTGCTAATATTTGTGAAAGTGCTAATAAATATTGTTACTCTGCTATAAAATGTATTCCAGGAGATAAAATGTACATGCATAGCCCAAGCGATGGTGCCTGTAAAGGAAAGAGATAAAGCTTCAAACAAACAAACAAATTTGAAAAAGCATTATGAAGTACAATAAAGGAGATAACAACGATGCTGGATGGCAGCATGGTGATCATGTTTTCCGTGATGGAGAACAAGTCTCTTTGCTTAGAGAATCTGGACTTCAAAAACCCATCGTGCTTAAAGTTGACATTTATTCATTCATTTATTTATTTATTTACTTGATTTATGTTCAGTTAGCCAGCATATAGTACATCATTAGTTTTTGACGTAGTGTTCAACGATTCATTAGTTGCGTATAACACCCAGTGCTCATTGCAACATTATGTGGTTACCCCACTCCCTTTTGTAACCTACAGTTTGTTTCCCAGAAAATTGGCTTTTATCCCAGAAAATGGGCTTTTAATTGTGAATTAATTGCAGGATCAGAAGGCCACTGCTAAATCCTGAAACTGTGGTCCATAAATTCTAAATAGCTCAATTATTAAATATATTTATTGAGTTTTTATTATATGCCAAATTTTGGAGAAACACAAGCTTGCATAAAACCCTGAGTTCCATGGGTTGTGACAAAGGATGTTTGGAAAATTTCTTAACCTGTTCGATTTTTCTTTTCCTCACCTATGAAGTGGGAATATTTCTGGATTAATTAGTATAATATAAGTAAGGTCTATATTTAAGTGCTTGACAAATCTAAGTGGAAACAGTCATCATCCACATTCCCTTCCTCACTACTAATGTTATCCTGGAAGAATGTTACAAGTGGCAAGAGAGAAGAGACATACTGTTATAGAAATGCCAAAGCCATGTATATTTGACATGGTTCTTCTTCTTCTTTTAAATTAGGTAAACATTTATTTTTTAAAAATTTTAGAGGGAGAATATAAGCCGTGGTGGAAGGGGTGAGGAGCAGAGGGAGAGGGAGAGAGAGAATCTTTAGGAGACACCATGCCCAGTGCAAAGCCCAATGCAAAGCTCGATCTCGATCTCACAACCGTGAGATCATGAGTTGGATGCTTAACTGACTGAGCCACCCAGGTACCCCTTTGAGCAGGGTCTTTTTAAGAAGGGTTATGATTCTGACCAGCAGGAATGAGAAAGAAGATTCAAAAAGTTTGGTTTTTCTGTGTGTGCCTTAGTAACTGGCCTAACAAACAAACCCTATGTTCTATTCAGGTGCTAAAGTTTTATCAATTAGCTTTTTTGTTTTAACTTCTGTAGGTTCTTTCTTTCTTTCTTTCTTTCTTTCTTTCTTTTTTAAAGATTTTATTTATTTATTTGACTGAGAGAAAGAGAGAGAGGGAACACAAGCAGGGGGAGTGGGAGAGGGAGAAGCAGGCCTCCGGCTGAGCAGAGAGCCCAATGTGGAGCTCAATCCCAGGACCCTGGGATCATGACCTGAGCCAAAGGCAGACACTTAACGGCTGAGCCACCCAGGTGCCCCAGGTTTTTTCTTTTGATAAAGCATTACTTGTTTATTACATGCAATCCAGAAAATGCAAGTGAGCAGAAATGAGAGAAGAATTCATGTAATCATTTCATATTTCTGTTCCATCTAGTTTATAAAATATGCATAATAACACTACATATATTTTAACAAAAAGAGAATTGTATTGTAGATAATGTTTTAAAGGCTATTTTATTTGTATTATGCAATATTTAATGTTTTAAAAATATTTAAACATGCTTAAACAGTGTTTACCAGCTTTTCAACTGACAAATCTAATTTTTTTAAATGAGAAGGAGGCTCTCTGATAGAATTAATCTCCCACCCCACCTCTACTAAACTTTGATTTAGACACAGCCTACTGTTTCTAAACAAGCTACCAGATAAGGGTTTGAGGCAAAAATTGTGCCTTCTGTCAATTGAGAAAAATTCCTACTGTAGTTCAACTTATAAATAATCTTTTTTTCTGCCAAGAAACAAAAATTCTTTACCTAGATAAGACAAGGGACATCAATTCTTAGCACCAAAAGATTTAATGGATAAAACCGTTAATGTGCTCACCCACCTTATCAACCTTTTAAAATGAAGGTATTAATCTTGATTAAATTCTTTATTGGTGGTTCTCATCCTCAGTTAATTTCATCAAACCATGTCTAAAATGACTCACATTAGAATACTGATGCTTAACTTAAATAATCACACTGACATTTTGGCAAGAACTTATTACCAAAGATTTATATAAGCTGTATCTAGACAGTTTTCTGGAATTAGGAAAATGTAAAGATGATTGCAGATGCAAATAGGAAGGAATGTGTTTTATATATAAAAGTAATGCAAGACATCTGGTTTCAAGTCTGATATATAAGAATTCTGGACACTCTCATCCTTACAGCAAGAAAAGGCTAGACAAATGGAAAATCAACTTTTCTTGGATCATGAGAGAATGAGGTCATAGGACAAAGGCTCACCTACCCCCCCTCAGAACTGCAGAGATAAGTGCATCCAGGGGAACACAGCTGAGACTTGCTCACCAGGAAGAGAAGCAGCTGTATCCATAACTGGTAGAGATACGTGAACATTTTGATGAATGGTTGGAGATTGAGTATGGCCTAACAGTGGTAGTGAGAAACTCCTGGGAGCCATAGTGTAAGGGGAACTCCCAAGCATTTGGGTATTTTAACTCCAGGAACTCTGCCAGGTTTTCATGATGAAGACTGGTGAAAAATCCTCTCCTGGGAGGGAGAGAGAGACCGTTATGAAGTAAGTCCCCAGACTTTTCCATAACAAACCTCTTTCATTCAGAGGAAATAAACTTCCAGAGTCTTATCCCAACTAGGGGAAGGGGATTCCAGATTTTCTGTTTCACTTAAGAGAAAATAAAGCATAGGGCACTTTGGTCAGAACTTCAAGGAAACAAATTGGGACTGCTGTAACCAAACATGTAGGAGGGAGAGGGAAAAAAAAAAAAAAGCTATACAATTGAAGAAACAGTCATGAAGGTCACAGCCCCAAGACATTGGCCAAGTAAAAGACTGAAATTTAATATTTTAGGACACACACACACACCCCACCTTGATATCAAAAGAACTCCAGTATAATGATAGGGATTACAAGTGAAAGAGCTACAAGATAGGGTATCTGGGTGGCTCAGTCATTAAACACCTACCTTTGGCTCAGGTCATGATCCCAGGGTCCTGGGATCAAGTCCCACATGGAGCTCCTTAGCTCAGCTGTTTCTTCCTCTCTCTCTCTGCGCCTCCCCCTGCCCATGCTAACTCTACCTCCATCTCTCTCTTTCTCTGTCAAATAAATAAAATCTAAAAAAAAAAAAAAAAAAAAAAAAAAAAGAGCTACAAGGCAGACAGTCCGAAGACTAGTATACAAGAAAGCCCAAAGCCAAGAGTAAAGACTAAGACAGACCTAGGAAAATTTGAAGCCTCCAGCACCTACAGCTACAAAAATCACTAAACACAGCCCAACTTCTTGCCAATTAACATAAATCCTTACATTAAAGGCCTAGCTACCTCAGTTCCTACTACTCAATAAAATATATCTGATTTTATTTATTTATTTTTTTCACCTCCAGGAAATTTATTTAGGAAATATAGTAACAGTTTACTTGCAAAGCCATTAATAAAAGCGTTTACACTGAACATTGTGATCTAATTAAACTGAGGCAGAGACAAAGTGAGGATAGCATACAAGTTCTAAATTCTCATCTTGCAGAATATAAAGTCTACATAGTGGCTAACCTCCAGGAATCCGGAGAACTGCATAAGCCTACTATTTAAAATATGGAGGACAGTACTTGCTGGAATACCTAAAAAAGTGAAAAGTAATGAAACTCAGGGGCATCGCCTCAAATGAAGTGTTAAAATTATCTAACTTTTTAAAATACACTCATGCTTATTAGGAAGCTGATTATCACTTACCTGGTATCTGATAAAGATGGGGACTTTAAGGACTAGGCTGGCAGTTTTCATCCAGGAACATCAATGAACAGATGAAAACTCCTTTGACCCTCCTTATCACCCAGTCAGAGCCCAGTGAACCAGTACTCAGTAATCACAAAGATCAATATATAAATTTAAACATTTTCCATGTTTTGTAACTAATAATTATTTTGCAAACTTAAGTTTGTGGTTCACTGAGGAACTAGAAAAGAGAAAGGACAGAACAAACGGAGGCAAAGCCTTTAGGAGTGGGAAGATAAAAAATGAACCAAGATCAGAGAGGGGCTGTGAACATTAGGAGCACTGCGATGCTTAAGGAGGTTTAAACCAGCTCAATTCCACAAGCTGGAATGACTGAAGAGTTGTGAGTCATTTAGGGATGGGGTCGCAATTGAATTCCCCAAGAACTGGGAGCAAAAGGAATGGCTTTTCTGGTCAATGAAAAGAAGGAACTGAAAACAAAGGTAAAAGTGTTCTAGGCAGCATCAACTGAACGACACTTTGCATTTAATGGGGGAAGAATCAGAGAACAGAATATGGACACAGATTTGCTTCTGTGAATTTTTCCTCCTTTTATTCTGTGGACTTACTCTGTGAGCCTTCAGTAGGAATTAACACTTTTCTCCTTAACATGCCTGCCTTTACTTTCCATTCTTTGACTTGTAGAATTTTGAAATTCCTCTGGTTTTTGAACATTGGACTTTAGAGAGGGCCTGAACAAATCCAAAGGCAGCTAAACCTTACAGAATACTTGAGCATGAGCCCTGCAGACCTTTCATCTGCATCATCAAATTCTGTCCTCAGAAAACCCTCTGAGCCAGTAAGTAAAAGAGTTAAGACCTGACCCAAAAACCATTCCTTTCTACTACTATGTTCTCTTTCTAGGGTGCTGCTGGAGTTTCAATACACCAAGAGATTAGATACGATTTTCAAAACAAACATGCTGACATCAGAGATCAAGCTGCCACCTCCCATCCCAGAATATATCTGATTTTAAAGAACAAATCACATGGCATGCCAAAAGCCAAGAAAAAGACAGTCTGAAGAGACAAAGCAATCAAAGCAAAGTAAACACTAATTCAGATATGTGATAGATATTGGGATTATCAGACAGGCAATTTAAATATTTGTGAATAATATGTTAAGGGCTCTCACAGAAAAAGTAGATGACATGCAAGAGCAGATGGGCAGTGAAGCAGATTGGTAGAAAGGCTCTAAGAAAGACTCAGAGGAAATGCTGGAAATCAAAAACACTGTAGCAGAAATGAATAATGCCATTGATAGGCTCAACAGTTGACACAGCTTAGAAAAGAATGAGTAAGCTTGGAGATAGAAGCTTCCCAAACCAGAATGCAAGGAAGAAAGAATGGGGAAAAATACATCAAGAACTGTGGGATAATTTCAAAAGAGGGTAACATACGTGTAATTGGAATAACAGAAGAAGAAGAAGAAAAAGTGAACAAAGCAGAAGAAATATTCTCCAATAAAAGGACCCGGAGGTACCCACTGAAACCACTCCCTATGGCCAAAGCTGGAACAATATGAGCCACAGAATAAATAAAGTAGTAGTAGATTATCACCTAAAATGTAAAATATAGAGGAGTCCTCACTGATATAAAGTAATGAATAAATAAATAAATGAGGGGAATACATAAGTCTGCCATGCAGACTTCCTTCCAAAGAGTATTAGGGAGGAGCAGTGGAGTCATCTAACAGTTTGAGAAAACTGACCAAACCCACCTCTGCCAGGTGATGAAGGTTAACATCAATAATCTTATGTTATATCCACCAAAATGAACTAACAATTGTAAATATCTATGCCCCCAATATGGGAGTAGCCAATTACATAAGAAAACTGTTAATCATGATAAAGAATCATATTGATATGAATACATTAATAGTAGGAGATCTTAACACGCCTCTCTCAGAAATAGATCATTAAAGCAGAAAGTCAATAAAGAAACAAGAGCATTGAATGACACATTGGACCAGATGGACCTCATAGATATATACAGAACATTCCACCCTAAAACAACAGAATACTCATTCTTCTCAAGTGCACATGGAACCTTCTCCAGAATAGACCACATACGGGGTCACAAATCAGGACTCAACCAAAAGACTGATATTATTCCCTGCATATTCTCAGATCACAATGCTTTGAAGCTGGAGCTCAATCACAAGGAAAAGTTCCGAAGGAACTCAAACACCTGGAAGCTAAAGACCACCTTGCTTAAGAATGCTTGGATCAACCAGGAGATCAAAGAAGAACTGAAACAATTCATGGAAACCAATGAGAATGAAGACACTTCGGTCCAAAAACCTATGGGGTACAGACAAGGCGGTCCTAAGGGGGAAATACATAGCCATCCAAGCCTCTCTCAAAAAAATTGAAAAATCCAGAACACAGCAGCTGTCTCTACACCTTAAAGAACTGGAGAATCAACAACAAATCAAACCAACTCCACACATAAGAAGGGAAATGATCAAGATTAGAGCTGAGATCAATGAGGTAGAAACCAGAGATACAGTAGAACGTATCAAAGAAACTAGAAGCTGATTTTTTGAAAGAATCAATAAGATTGATAATCCATTGGCCACACTAATCCAAAAGAAAAGAGAGAAAGCCCAAATTCATAAAATTATGAATGAAAAGGGAGAGATCACAACGAACACCAAAGAAGTAGAAACAATCATCAGAAGTTATTATCAACAGTTATATGCCAATAAGCTAAGCAACCTAGATGAAATGGATGCATTCCTGCAAAACTATAAACTCCCAAAATTGAACCAGGAAAAAATTGACAACCTGAATAGACCAATATCTAGTAACAAGATTGAAACCGTGATCAAAAACCTCCCAAAAAACAAGAGCCCAGGACCTGACAGATTCCCTGCGGAATTCTACCAAACTTTCAAAGAAGAAATAACACCTATTCTCCTGAAGCTGTTTCAAAAAATTGAAGCAGAAGGAAAACTTTCAGATTCTTTCTATGAAGCCAGCATTACCCTGATCCCCAAACCAGGCAAAGACCCTACCAAAAAGGAGAATTTCAGACCAATATCACTGATGAATATGGATGCTAAGATTCTCAACAAGATCCTAGCAAACAGGATCCAACAGCATATTAAAAAGATTATCCACCATGACCAGGAGGGATTCATCCCTGGGCTACAAGGATGGTTCAACATTCGCAAATCAATCAATATGATAGAACAAACTAATATGAGAAGAGAGAAGAACCACATGGTCCTCTCAATCAATGCAGAAAAAGCATTTGACAAAATCCAGCATCCGTTCCTGATTAAAACGCTTCAAAGTATAGGGATAGAGGGAACATTCCTGAACTTCATCAAATCTATCTATGAAATACCCACAGCAAATACCATCCTCAATGGGAAAAAGCTTGCATCCTTCCTGTGAGATTAGGACCACGACAAGGATGCCCACTCTCACCACTCTTGTTCAACATAGTATTAGAAGTCCTAGCAACAGCAATCAGACAACAAAGAGAAATAAAATGTACCCAAATTGGCAATGAAGAAGTCAAACTCTCTCTCTTAGCAGATGACATGATTCTTTTTATGGAAAACCCAAGACTCCACCCCCAAACTACTAGAACTCATACAGCAATTCAGCAATGTGGCAGGATACAAAGTCAATGTACAGAAATCAGTGGCTTTCTTATACACTAACAATGAAAATATAGAAAGGGAAATTAGAGAATTGATTCCATTTACTATAGCACCAAGAACCATAAGATACCTGGGAATAACCAGGTTACACCTAAACAAAGAGGTAAAGGATGTGTATTCGAGGAACTACAGAACACTCATGAATGAAATTGAAGAAGACACAAAGAGATGAAAGACCATTCCATGCTCTTGGATCGGAAGAATAAACATTGTTAAAATGTCTATACTGCCTAGAGCAATCTATACTTTTAATGCCATTCTGATCAAAATTCCACTGGTATTCTTCAAAGAACTGGAACAAATAATCCAAAAATTTGTATGGAATCAGAAGAGACCCCGAATCGCTAAGGAAATGTTGAAAAAAATAAAACTAGGGGCATCACGCTACCTGATTTCAAGCTTTACTACAAGGCAAGACAGCATGGTACTGGCATAAAAACAGACACATAGACCAGTGGAACAGAGTAGAGAGCCCAGATATGGACCCTCAACTCTATGGGCAAATAATCTTTGACAAAACAGGAAAACATATACAGTGGAAAAAAGAGAGTCTCTTCAATAAATGTTGCTGGGAAACCTGGGCAGCTATATGTAGAAGAATGAAACTCGACCATTCTCTTACACGGCACACAAAGATAAACTCAAAATGGATAAAAGAGAGGGAGGAGTCAAGATGGCGGAGAAGTAGCAAGCTGAGACTGCTTCAGCTAGCCGGAGATCAGCTAGATAGCTTATCTAAAGATTGTAAACACCTGAAAATCCATTGGCAGATCGAAGAGAAGAAGAACAGCAATTCTGGAAACAGAAAAACAACCACTTTCTGAAAGGTAGGACCGGCGGAGAAGTGAATCCAAAGCGACGGGAAGATAGACCCCGGGGGGAGGGGCCGGCTCCCGGCAAGCAGCAGAGCAACCGTGCACAAAATCAGGACTTTTAAAAGTCTGTTCCGCTGAGGGACATCGCTCCAGAGGCTAAACCGGGGCGAAACCCACGCGGGGTCAGCGTGGCCTCAGGTCCCGCAGGGTCACAGAAGGATCGGGGGTGTCTGAGTGTTGCAGAGCTTGCGGGTATTGGAACGGGAAAGCCGGCTACAGAGACAGAGCCGACAGTAAGCTCGCAGCTCCGTGTTACCTTGAACCGGTCGCAGGCTCGGTGAGCTCGGAGCGCGGCCGGAGGTCAGGCAGACGGGAGTAACTGGGCGCTGTTCTCTGAGGGCGCACTGAGGAGTGGGGCCCTGGGCTCTCGGCTCCTCCGGGCCGGAGACCAGGAGGCCGCCATTTGTATTCACGTCCTCTGGAACTCTACGGAAAGCGCTCAGGGAACAAAAGCTCCTGAAAGCAAACCCGAGCGGATTACTCACCCCGGCCCCGGGTAAGGGCGGTGTAATTCCGCCTGGGGCAAAGACACTTGAGAATCACTACACCAGGCCCCTCCCCCAAAAGATCAACAAGAAATCCAGCCGAGACCAAGTTCACCTACCAAGGAGTGCGGTTTCAATACCAAGGAGAGCAGCAGAATTCCAGAGGAGGAGAAAGCCAAACACGGAACTCATGGCTTTTTTCCTGGGATTTTTTTTAGTCTTGCAGTTAATTTGATTTTTTCTTTTTCATTTTTTTTTTTTTCTCGCCTTCGGGTAAAATTTTTTTTTTTAACTGTTACCTTTTTCTTTTTTAACGATTTTTTACTAGTTTATCTAATATATATATTTTTTCTTTTTTACATTTTTCTTAGGTGTTTTCTTTTTTTAAAGATTCTTTTCTTTTCTTTTCTTTTTTTTTCTTTTCTTTTTGTTTTTTTTTTTTCTTTCTTCCTTTTTGAACCTCTTTTTATCCCCTTTCTCCCCACTCACGATTTTGGATCTCTTCTAATTTGGTTAAAGCATATTTTCCTGGGGTTGTTGCCACCCTTTTAGTATTTTACTTGCCCCTTCATTTACTCTTATCTGGACAAAATGACAAGACATAAAAATTCAACACAAAAAAAAAGAACAAGAGGCAGTACCGAAGGCTAGGGACCTAATCAATACAGACATCGGTAATATGTCAGATCTAGAGTTCAGAATGACAATTCTCAAGGTTCTAGCCGGGCTCGAAAAAGGCATGGAAGATATTAGAGAAACCCTCTCGAGAGATATAAAAGCCCTTTCTGGAGAAATAAAAGAACTAAAATCTAACCAAGGTGAAATCAAAAAAGCTACTAATGAGGTGCAATAAAAAATGGAGGCTCTCACTGCTAGGATAAATGAGGCAGAAGAAAGAATTAGTGATATAGAAGACCAAATGACAGAGAATAAAGAAGCTGAGCAAAAGAGGGACAAACAGCTACTGGACCACGAGGGGAGAATTCGAGAGATAAGTGACACCATAAGACGAAACAACATTAGAATAATTGGGATTCCAGAAGAAGAAGAAAGTGAGAGGGGAGCAGAAGGTATACTGGAGAGAATTATTGGGGAGAATTTCCCCAATATGGCAAAGGGAACGAGCATCAAAATTCAGGAGGTTCAGAGAACGCCCCTCAAAATCAATAAGAATAGGCCCACACCCCGTCACCTAATAGTAAAATTTACAAGTCTCAATGACAAAGAGAAAATCCTGAAAGCAGCCCGGGAAAAGAAGTCTGTAACATACAATGGTAAAAATATTAGATTGGCAGCTGACTTATCCACAGAGACCTGGCAGGCCAGAAAGAGCTGGCATGATATTTTCAGAGCACTAAACGAGAAAAACATGCAGCCAAGAATACTATATCCAGCTAGGCTATCATTGAAAATAGAAGGAGAGATTAAAAGCTTCCAGGACAAACAACAACTGAAAGAATTTGCAAATACCAAACCAGCTCTACAGGAAATCTTGAAAGGGGTCCTCTAAGCAAAGAGAGAGCCTACAAGTGGTAGATCAGAAAGGAACAGAGACCATATACAGTAACAGTCACCTTACAGGCAATACAATGGCACTAAATTCATATCTCTCAATAGTTACCCTGAATGTGAATGGGCTAAATGCCCCTGTCAAAAGACACAGGGTATCAGAATGGATAAAAAAACAAAACCCATCTATATGTTGCCTCCAAGAAACACATTTTAAGCCCGAAGACACCTCCAGATTTAAAGTGAGGGGGTGGAAAAGAATTTACCATGCTAATGGACATCAGAAGAAAGCAGGAGTGGCAATCCTTATATCAGATCAATTAGATTTTAAGCCAAAGACTATAATAAGAGATGAGGAAGGACACTATATCATACTCAAAGGGTCTGTCCAACAAGAAGATTTAACAATTTTAAATATCTATGCCCCCAATGTGGGAGCAGCCAACTATATAAACCAATTAATAACAAAATCAAAGAAACACATCAACAATAATACAATAATAGTAGGGGACTTTAACACTCCCCTCACTGAAATGGACAGGTCATCCAAGCAAAAGATCAGCAAGGAAATAAAGGCCTTAAACGACACACTGGACCAGATGGACATCACAGATATATTCAGAACATTTCATCCCAAAGCAACAGAATACACATTCTTCTCTAGTGCACATGGAACATTCTCCAGAATAGATCACATCCTCGGTCCTAAATCAGGACTCAACCGGTATCAAAAGATTGGGATCATTCCCTGCATATTTTCAGACCACAATGCTCTAAAGCTAGAACTCAACCACAAAAGGAAGTTTGGAAAGAACCCAAATACATGGAGACTAAACAGTATCCTTCTAAAGAATGAATGGGTCAACCGGGAAATTAAAGAAGAATTGAAAAAAATCATGGAAACAAATGATAATGAAAATACAACGGTTCAAAATCTGTGGGACACAACAAAGGCAGTCCTGAGAGGAAAATATATAGCGGTACAAGCCTTTCTCAAGAAACAAGAAAGGTCTCAGGTACACAACCTAACCCTACACCTAAAGGAGCTGGAGAAAGAACAAGAAAGAAACCCTAAGCCCAGCAGGAGAAGAGAAATCATAAAGATCAGAGCAGAAATCAATGAAATAGAAACCAAAAAAACAATAGAACAAATCAACGAAACTAGGAGCTGGTTCTTTGAAAGAATTAATAAAATTGATAAACCCCTGGCCCGACTTATCAAAAAGAAAAGAGAAAGGACCCAAATAAATAAAATCATGAATGAAAGAGGAGAGATCACAACTAACACCAAAGAAATACAAACTATTATAAGAACATACTATGAGCAACTCTACGGCAATAAATTTGACAATCTGGAAGAAATGGATGCATTCCTAGAAACATATAAACTACCACAACTGAGCCAGGAAGAAATAGAAAGCCTGAACAGACCCATAACCAGTAAGGAGATTGAAACAGTCATTAAAAATCTCCAAACAAACAAAAGCCCAGGGCCAGACGGCTTCCCGGGGGAATTCTACCAAACATTTAAAGAAGAACTAATTCCTATTCTCCTGAAACTGTTCCAAAAAATAGAAATGGAAGGAAAACTTCCAAACTCATTTTATGAGGCCAGCATCACCTTGATCCCAAAACCAGACAAGGATCCCACCAAAAAAGAGAGCTATAGACCGATATCCTTGATGAACACAGATGCAAAAATACTCAACAAAATACTAGCCAATAGGATTCAACAGTACATTAAAAGGATTATTCACCACGACCAAGTGGGATTTATTCCAGGGCTGCAAGGTTGGTTCAACATCCGCAAATCAGTCAATGTGATACAACACATCAATAAAAGAAAGAACAAGAACCATATGATACTCTCAATAGATGCTGAAAAAGCATTTGACAAAGTACAGCATCCCTTCCTGATCAAAACTCTTCAAATTGTAGGGATAGAGGGCGCATACCTCAATATCATCAAAGCCATCTATGAAAAACCCACCGCAAATATCATTCTCAATGGAGAAAAACTGAAAGCTTTTCCGCTAAGGTCAGGAACACGGCAGGGATGTCCATTATCACCACTGCTATTCAACATAGTACTAGAGGTCCTAGCCTCAGCAATCAGACAACAAAAGGAAATTAAAGGCATCCAAATCGGCAAAGAAGAAGTCAAATTATCACTCTTCGCAGATGATACGATACTATATGTGGAAAACCCAAAAGACTCCACTCCAAAACTGCTAGAACTTATACAGGAATTCAGTAAAGTGTCAGGATATAAAATCAATGCACAGAAATCAGTTGCATTTCTCTACACCAACAGCAAGACAGAAGAAAGAGATATTAAGGAGTCAATCCCATTTACAATTGCATCCAAAACCATAAGATACCTAGGAATAAACCTAACCAAAGAGACACAGAATCTATACTCAGAAAACTATAAAATACTCATGAAAGAAATTGAGGAAGACACAAAGAAATGGAAAAATGTGCCATGCTCCTGGATTGGAAGAATAAATATTGTGAAAATGTCTATGCTACCTAAAGCAATCTACACATTTAATGCAATTCCTATCAAAGTACCATCCATCTTTTTCAAAGAAATGGAACAAATAATGCTAAAATTTATATCGAACCAGAAAAGACCTCGAATAGCCAAAGGGATATTGAAAAAGAAAGCCAACGTTGGTGGCATCACAATTCCGGACTTCAGGCTCTATTACAAAGCTGTCATCATCAAGACAGCATGGTACTGGCACAAAAACAGACACATAGATCAATGGAACAGAATAGAGAGCCCAGAAATAGACCCTCAAATCTATGGTCAACTAATCTTCGACAAAGCAGGAAAGAATGTCCAATGGAAAAAAGACAGCCTCTTCAATAAATGGTGCTGGGAAAATTGGACAGCCACATGCAGAAAAATGAAATTGGACCATTTCCTTACACCACACACAAAAATAGACTCAAAATGGATGAAGGACCTCAATGTACGAAAGGAATCCATCAAAATCCTTGAGGAGAACACGGGCAGCAACCTCTTCGACCTCTGCCGCAGCAACATCTTCCTAGGAACAACGCAAAAGGCAAGGGAAGCAAGGGAAAAAATGAACTACTGGGATTTCATCAAGATCAAAAGCTTTTGCACAGCAAAGGAAACAGTTAACAAAATCAAAAGACAACTGACAGAATGGGAGAAGATATTTGCAAACGACATATCAGATAAAGGACTAGTGTCCAGAATCTATAAAGAACTTAGCAAACTCAACACCCAAAGAACAAATAATCCAATCAAGAAATGGGCAGAGGACATGAACAGACATTTCTGCAAAGAAGACATCCAGATGGCCAACAGACACATGAAAAAGTGCTCCATATCACTCGGCATCAGGGAAATACAAATCAAAACCACAATGAGATATCACCTCACACCAGTCAGAATGGCTAAAATCAACAAGTCAGGAAATGACAGATGCTGGCGAGGATGCGGAGAAAGGGGAACCCTCCTACACTGTTGGTGGGAATGCAAGCTGGTGCAGCCACTCTGGAAAACAGCATGGAGGTTCCTCAAAATGTTGAAAATAGAACTGCCCTATGACCCAGCAATTGCACTATTGGGTATTTACCCTAAAGATACAAATGTAGTGATCCAAAGGGGCACATGCACCCGAATGTTTATAGCAGCAATGTCCACAATAGCCAAACTATGGAAAGAACCTAGATGTCCATCAACAGATGAATGGATCAAGAAGATGTGGTATATATACACAATGGAATACTATGCAGCCATCAAAAGAAATGAAATCTTGCCATTTGCGACAACATGGATGGAACTAGAGCGTATCATGCTTAGTGAAATAAGTCAAGCAGAGAAAGACAACTATCATATGATCTCCCTGATATGAGGAAGTGGTGATGCAACATGGAGGCTTAAGTGGGTAGAAGAAGAATAAATGAAACAAGATGGGATTGGGAGGGAGACAAACCATAAGTGACTCTTAATCTCACAAAACAAACTGAGGGTTGCCGAGGGGAGGGGGTTTGGGAGAAGGGGTTGGGATTATGGACATTGGGGAGGGCATGTGATTTGGTGAGTGCTGTGAAGTGTGTAAACCTGGTGATTCACAGACCTGTACCCCTGGGGATAAAAATATATGTTTATAAAAAATAAAAAAATTATAAAAAAAAAATGGATAAAAGAGCTCAACGTGAGACAGGAATCCATCAGAATCCTAGAGGAGAACATAGGCAGTAACCTCTTCGGTATCAGCCACAGCAACTTCTTTCAAGATATGTCTCCAACGGCAAAGGAAAGAAAAGCGAAGATGAACTTTTGGGACTTCATCAAAATCAAAAGCTTCGGGGCGCCTGTGTGGCTCAGTGGGTTAAGCCGCCGCTGCCTTCGGCTCAGGTCATGATCCCACGGTCCTGGGATCGAGCCCCGCTTTGGGCTCTCTGCTCAGCAGGGAGCCTGCTTTCTCCTCTTCCTCTCTGCCTGCCTCTCTGCCTGCTTGTCATCTCTCTCTGTCAAATAAATAAATAAATAATCTTTTAAAAAAAAATCAAAAGCTTCTGCATAGCAAAGGAAACAGTCGAGAAAACAAAGAGGGAACCCATGGAATGGGAGAAGATATTTGCAAATGACAGTACAGACAAAAGGTTGATATCCAGGATCTATAAAGAACTCCTCAAACTCAACACACACAAAACAGACAATCATATCAAAAAATGGGCAGAAGATATGAACAGACACTTCTCCAATGAAGACATATAAATGGCTATCAGACACATGAAAAACTGTTCATCATCACTAGCCCTCATGGAGATTCAAATTAAAACCACATTGAGATATCACCCTATCTTGCCAAAATTAGCAAGACAGGAAACAACATGTGTTGGAGGGGATGTGGAGAAAGGGGATCCCTCTTACACTGTTGGTGGGAATGCAAGTTGGTGCAGCCTCTTTGGAGAACAGTGTGAAGATTGCTTAAGAAATTAAAAATAGAACTTCCCTGTGACCCTGCCATTGCACTACTGGGTATTTACCCCAAAGATACAGATGTAGTGAAAAGAAGGGCCATCTGTACCCCAATGTTTATAGCAACAATGGCCATGGTTGCCAAACTGTGGAAAGAATTAAGATGCCCTTCAAGGGACAAATGGATAAGGAAGATGTGGTCCATATACACTATGGAGTATTATGCTTCCATCAGAAAGGATGAATACCCAACTTTTGTAGCAACATGGACGGGACTGGAAGAGATTCTGCTGAGTGAAATAAGTCAAGCAGAGAGAGTCAATTATCATATGGTTTCACTTATTTGTGGAGCATAACAAATAGCATAGAGGACATGGGGAGTTAGAGAGGAGAAGGGATTTGGGGGAAATTGGAAGGGGAGGTGAATCATGAGAGACTATGGACTCTGAAAAACAATCTGAGGGTTTTGAAGGGGTGGGGAGTGGGAGGTTGGGGTACTAGGTAGTGGGTATTATAGAGGGCACGGATTGCATGGAGCACTGGGTGTGGTGCAAAAATAATGAATACTGTTATGCTGAAAATAAATAAAAAATAAATTTTAAACAAAGGAAAAAAATAATCTTATGTTATGTTGATAGCCCTCAGCCTTGATATGATATGAAGAGAATGGTGCTTCCCTCTCTCATCTTCCTACCCAAAACACATAACTCCAGTTTAAACATGAGAGAAACACCAACCAAATCCCAATAGGGAGTCCTACAAAAATCTGAGCAGTATTCCTCAAAACTGTCAAGGACATCCAAAACAAGGGAAGTCTAAAAACCTGTCACAGCCAAGAAGAGCCTAAGGGACATTATGATTATATGTAATGTGGTGTCCTGCTTGGGATCCTGCAAAAGATGTTAAATAACTACTAAGTAATCTTAACAAAGTCTGAGCTTTGGTTAATAATAGATCCGTATTATTTCAATAACTGTGACAAATGTTCCATACTAATGTTAAGACATTAATAATAGGGGAAATTAGAGCTGGGGTATATGGGAACTTGGTTCTCTCTTGGTAACATATTTGTAACTAGAAAACTATTCTTCAATAAGTTTATTATTATTATTATTATTTTTAAAGAACAACTAACAAGAAAGCCTTGATGTAGGTGGATATTTAGGAACTGATTTTCTCTACCTCCACCACCACCACAACAAAAAAGTAACATGCCCCTGTATAACAGAACAAGTGTTCATTTATTCATCTATTTTAGAGACAGATGAATATGTACATTCTGAGCATCTATAACAAACTGTCTCTGTGCAAGGGAATGTTTCCCAAGTTACCTTTGGTGAAATTTCCTGTCCTTGGGGTACTTAGAGTCTAGGGGTAGAGACAGATACTAACCAGTAATCTCAAACTGGCAAATACTGTGCAAGAAAGCAACATGGTAAGAAGATGTGATGGGGAAACTTCATCTCATCTGCAGCCTCTTGGAAAGTCTCTGATAGTGTGTTAAACCCAGAGCTGAAGAAGGCACATTTAGATAAATGGTGAAAGAACATTTCTGAAGACTCAGAATTTGCAAAGGGCATTTGATGAGAAGTACATAGCAAGTCCAAGGAACTAAATGACTGATGGGTTAATGGAGAGCAGGGACAAAATAGTTTAAGATCGGGCTAGAGAGGTAAGTGGGACCCCAAGCATGAAGTGCAGCATAAGGCATGTGAGAAATATTTGTATTTTTCCGAAGAGCAACATGGAGTCACTGTCTCTGGGGTGGTAGTTGGTAATTTTTAAAGAATTGATATGATAATCATTTTTAAAGGATTGCCAGATTGCACTGTGGAGTGGGGCTGAAGGATCGTAAGGGATCCTTTACTATACCTTACAGGGAGCAAGGAATGAAGAAGTCACACACAATCTTTTTGCCTAGACCTTGCTTCCTCAGTTTTTCTGGCTTATACTGTAGAATAAAATATTTTTATTCCCCCAAATGTAGACAACTGGAGAGGAAGGGTGACATGAGGAAAGGATATTAATATTCTGATTTTTGATGTGTTGTATGCTTGAAGATACTGTAGAACTATCCCAATGGGAATGTCAGGTGTGGAGCTAGATATTTGGGTCTGGAGTTTAGAGCAAGATTTACTCTAGAAATATAAATGGAGAAGCCATCAGCCTGTTAATAAGTGAAGCTATGAGAGTAGTGAGACAATGAAAAGATAAGAGAATCGAGGATTAATTTTCTCAGGTTTCATCTTTCTGGAAGGCCAATACAGAAGAAGTGATCATCACATTGCTTTGAGACCCACTGCCTGGGATACCAACAGCCAGCCAGTCAAAATTCTGGTCTAGTAGGGGGAACAAATTCACCTAGTGTGCAGTACTATGTTATGGTATCCCTAGCAAAAGTAGCACATCATAGTACTTACCTAAAGCAATTCTTATAAGTATTAAATGTGTTAATATATGTAAAACTACCTAGAATCATGTACAGAATAGGATAAGTATTGTTATATTAAAACCACAATTACCTTGTTTTTGAATTTTCCTTTCATAGGGTTTCCTTAAAATTTATTTTCTACCATACTTTCTGTTCCTTCCTTAGATCAAATGCCAAGTCTATGAAAATATCAATCAAAGTTACTGTTCCTCTCCTCTGATTATTGCATTTGTTATGTTGTAATCATCTGATTATGTGTCATTCTAATAGTGTATGCTCGCTGAGAGCAATGATGTTGTCTTATTGATCATGGTTCACTAAATGTCACTCTTACTGCATATACAACAAGTGAGCTGGGTTCATGTACTTTGAAGATATGTGAAATTTAGTGGGAGTTGTAGAGTTTTCTTGGGAGAGCACACAAATTTTTACTAAATTCTCAAAGAGAATGTGAATTAAATACATTAAGATATCATTTAGTGGTTAGAAGAAAAAGAAGAATCTAAGAGATGCTGATGGCTTTGAGTTGGATATCTCTGTAGATAGTGCTATTCACTGACCCACGACAGTTAGGACAGTGCCTAGCATGTAATAACCACTGGGCTAGGTGCTGGGAATATAAAGTCAAACAGAGAACTGTCTCATCCTCAGGAGAGCTGCCATGTGATGAGTCACTCAGCTTGGTATGGTATGAGTTCCATGGGAGAAGAAGGGCCATTAACATCTTAGGAGAACAAAGAATGAAGAGATAGCATCTGATTCAGAAGGGCATGGGTAATGTATTAGAGTTCCCCTGAAAAACAGGACCAGTGGGGTATATGCATGTTTCTGTGCTTGCAGAGAGACACACAGAGAAAAATATAGAGAGAGGAAGAGAAAGTAACAGAGAAAGCCAGAGAGAGAGAGTCTCATATGATTGTAGAACTTGGCAAATCCAAAATCTGCTGAATAGGCAGGCAGACTGCAGACCAAGGCAAGACACACAGTTAAAATCCAAAAGCAGTCTGCTAGCATGATTCATTCTCACTTGGGGAGGTTCATTTTTTTCCTAGGAAGAGCTTCAGCTGATTAAATGAGATCTACCCACATTATGGAGGGTAATCTGCTTTAGTCAAATGCTACCAATTGAAATATTAATAGCATCTTTAAAAACACCTTCACAGAAACATCTAGAATAATGTTTGACCAAATGCCTGGGTACCATGGCCTAGCTAAGTTGACATATAAAATTAACCATCATGCTGGTGTTGAGTAAGACACCCTATTTTAGGTGACACTCATAACCAACTCTTGAAAAATGAATAACACAAGTCTGAGCAAAGTAATAAATGGGAAAAGGCAGTCTAGGAAAGAATAAAGCCCAAGCATGAAGAAATGGAGGTATGCTTTTGGGGCCCAGTGAGCAGTTCAAAGGGCTGGAAAGAAGGATGTATGTGGATACATAGGACTAAACCAAAACTATATAGGGTCTTTTTCCATATTAAGAAAGGTAAGAAGTTTGAAAATTATTTGGCATCCATTAGCATGGTAAATTGTTTTCCACCACCTCACTTTAAATCTGGAAGTGTTTTGGGTCTAAAACAAGTTTCTTACAGACAACATGTCAATTTATCCATTCTGATACCCTGTGTCTTTTGGTGGGGAATTTAGCCCATTTACATTCAGGTAACTATGGAAAGATATGAATTTAGTGCCATTGTATTGCCTATAAGGTGACTGTTACTGTATATTATCTCTGTTCCTTTCTGGTCTGTTACTTTTAGGCTCTCTTTGCTTAGAGGACCAATTTCAATATTTCCTGTAGGGCTGGTTTATTTTTTGCGAATACTTTTAGTTTTTGTCCTGGAAGCTTTTTATCTCTCCTTCTATTTTCAGTGGCAGCCTAGCTGGATATGGTATTCTTGGCTGCATATTTTTCTTGTTTAGTGCTCTGAACATATCATTCCAGTCCTTTCAATTCTGGCAGGTCTTTGAAGATAGGTCTGCTGTCAATCTAATACTTTTACCATGGTATGTTACAGACCTCTGTCCCAAGCTACTTTTAGGGTTGTCTTTTTATTACTGAGACTTGTAAATTTTACTACTAGATGACAGGGTGTTGATCTATTTTTATTGATTTTGAGGTGAGTTCTCTGTGCTTCCTGGATTTTGATGCTTGTTTCCTTCCTCAAATTAGGGAAGTTCTCTGTTATACTTTCCACCAGTATACATTCTGTCCCCCTCTCTCTTTCTTCTTCTTCTTGGATTCCAATTATTCTAATATTGTTTCATCTTATGGTATCACTTATCTTTCAAATTCTCCCTTCATGGTCCAGTAGTTGTTTAACTCTCTCTTTCTCAGCTTCTTTATTCTCCATCATTTGGTCTTCTATATCACTGATTCTCTTTTCTGCCTCATTTATTCTAGTAAGACTCTCCATTTTTTATTGCACCTCATTTATAGCTTCTTAAATTTCAACTTAGTTAGATTTTAGTTCTTTTATTTATCCAGAAATGGATTTTATTTCTCCAAAAAGGGATTCTCTAGTATCTTCCATGCTTTTTTTGAGCCCAGCACCTTGATAATTGTCATTCTGAACTCTAGTTCTGACATCTTACTAATATCTGTATTGACTAGGTCCCTAGCCATCAATACTGCCTCAGTCTGAAAATTACTTGGAAATGTATGAGAAGATTTTGGAGGGTTTTAAGCAAGGAATTGACATAACCATGTTTAATGACTGTATAATTAAATGAATCAACAGCTGAATATGAGGACCGAAAGGGAATAACCAGATAATAGATGCATAACTTATTTATCCTGAGACCCCTGCAAAAACTTGGAGCCTCTCTCTGGGTTTGAAATGAACAGTTCCCTGAAGTTCCTTTTCTTCACACACCTGCCTAATGATAAAACTCATTTATGGAATATTTGGAAATTTTACTGAAAAGTAACTTATTTAAAAGAAATGGACACTTTAAGAGCATAGATTGTAAGGGATGAATAACTGCAAATAATAAACCTGTTCCACGCTAAAAAATTCATCCAGGGCCCACCTCATTTGACTATAATTTTAAATATATGCTCTACGAATTCCTAGCTTAGTTAGGGAAAGGCAGACAAGTGTTTGGGGAATGGGTAAAGGAATGAAAACCAGATTAAAATAACTTAAGCTAATGATGAAACTTCAAGGAATTTTAGGATAAGAACTGAAATGTCAGTGAAAATGAACCCAAAAGAACCAAAAACCTAGAAGTCTATGAAAAGCAGTTTCAGAGTTGTATTTTTCCTTTTCCATAAACACTTAGAGGTGTCATTAGGTGGCAAGACACCCTGCCATGAGTTGTTTTGAAAGAGGAGTAAAAGCAAGCTGCCATGTTCCCAGTGGGGCTCTAATGTGCATTCAGGACCGAGAATCATTGTGTTAGGCAGAAGTTACACTCAAGTGAGTCCAGCTGCACTCACAGACCACATCTGCTCAGAGCAGTCCATGAGAATATCCATAAGGGCCAGCCTTCACAGACAACGTTTTTTGTAAATGGGGCAAGCTTTTCATCTAGATTTCAATAGATATTACTGAGTGACCTCCAGATTCTTAGTGTTCTTCCCAGGGAAATGATAATACAGCTTCCCTTGCACCCTTCATTAAATTGCCCACTTATTCATTAAATATTCTTATACCCACTTCATGTCAAAATCAATGGACAGGTCAGAATGATTCTTATCCTCATGGATCTTTACTCAATTTTGTGATAAAAAGATACATAAAATATCAAAGCAAGGTTCATGATGCTCTTGGAAGCATGTGTATAAATCCTATGAGGCTGCAACAGGAGCAACTAATTATTGGGAGTCAAGGAAAGCTTTTCACAGCAGGGATGGTATTTAAACTGAGGAGTAGATTACCCTGGAGGATTCGCATTCAAACTAGCGATCCTTAGGGAGCCTGGACACCGATGTAATTGAAAACTGAAAACTTTTTTTTGGTGTGTGGGAGTAGAATGTAGAGTGGTGCGGGATTAATAGGGAGTGAGACCAGAAAGTTGAGAAGGGTCAGATTGTGAAAGGTCTATACACAGCACAGGGGAAGGGGGATATAGTCTGGATTGATCCTGAGAGTTAATTTGCCACCTAAGTACTTTAGATAAGGAGCGACCATGATTGAATTTGAATTTCAGAAATATGATTACGGTTGCTATTTGTACCGTTATATACTATATTAAGTAATAATAAACCAACACATACAATTTCCATCTACTGGAGATTATGATGTATCAGTAGACCAATAATGATAAAACAACTTCTACATATGCAGATAAATAAGACTTTTCTTAAGACAGCTATGCTGCCCCCATTCCTTACAAAATTTCTCTTCATTTAACATAAATTTCTCCATTGCTTCCTACTATTCCTCACTATAGTGATGCTTCCGAACTTCCTAAAATAGTGACAATTAGTTCGGTAATCATTCCCATTTATTAAGCAGTTAGATACGTGGTACTATGCTGGGGATTTTGATATCCATTCTATTATTTCTCCAACAGTACTGCAAGAGAGATATTAGTAGCAGTGAGCTTATGCAACACTACATGCCAGATGCTGCTGAAAGCACTCACGTAGGAACTCATTTAAGTCACCAAACAGTCCCGTGGGGAGTGTTTGATTATCCTTGTTTCACAGATGGGAAAACTGAAGCCCAAAGAGGTTAAGACTCATGCTCAAGGTTACACAGCTGGTATAGTGGAAGGTGGCAAAACAGGGATTCAAAACCAGGGCATCTCACCGCAGTACCTGTCCTTAGCCTTGGCAAAGTATCACCTCACTGCAGTGTTTGCATGAAAACACACACAGAGGCTGAACAAACAGACCAAAATAGGAGTCTAAATGACTTCCTTCAATTCATTTAGTTAATAAATGGAACAGCAGAAATCAAACTCTGGTTTGCTGCGCTGGGCACTTTCCGTGATAACAAGTGCTTCCAACTGCGTGTTTTGTAAACAGAGCGAGCATGCATGATTTGCCCATTTTCTCATTTAGCCAGGAAAAGAAAAATATTGTGAAAGAGCTTGTGAGTAGAAAAACCAGTGGCATGTTGTATGAGAAATGAAAGCTTACTCCACTCACTGCTATTTCCGTAAAAAGTAAAGTAGCACCTGTAAGCTCTTGGCACCCAATAAATATTTGATAAGTAACTAGTCTAGAATCTGTCCCATGGGAAGGAGAATGTATTATATACATACATATTTTTAAAAACACATTTAACAGATAGTTATTGAGTATCTACCTACATAGGCAAGTATGGGAAGTGTATGGTAAAGTGCAAGATAAAATGTCTCAAATGAGAGTCCTTCCCTTAAGCAACTTTTAAGGAGGAAAAACTACTTATACCTTATATATATATATATACATATATATATATATATATATATATATATATATATACATACATACATATATATGTCTGTGTGTGTGTGTGTATATATATATATATATATATATATATATATATATGCACAGAGTATTTTTACTTTAGCCAAGGCTCTAGGACCTGTATCTAATGTGGAAAGCTGTCTTTAGGTATCATGCAGTAAAAGTCATCACTGATGGCAAGAACAGTAAAACAAGATCAAGGTGTGCGTACTTCATATAACCACCGTTTCACTGACCTGGCATTGTTATCATGAACACCATATGACACACTGTGGTTTCCAATGTTCTCTCTAAATTGGGCTTTTAATACCATGTCTATAGGCCCTAGGGATCAACTTTCGATGTGATGTTAGCAGTCTTACTACTTTTCCCCAATCGTGATTGATTTTACCTGCTTCTGAGTGTTACAGCAGAGTTCACCACACATCTATTACCCGCACAGATGGAGAACTCCTTTATTTGTACTGAAAGCTCTTTTCTCCAGACAAAAGGATATTACTACCATTTTGGCATCTGGCCCTTCAGATGTACCTCTAATGCTTTCAGCCTCACAAAGAAGTGGTATCATTTGAAAGAAATTCAGAGAAGTTATGGAATTATTTCTTCATGTAACAGCCTATCTCCTAGCCTAAAGAGCCTTGCATTATTGGTTGCACAAAGGCTCTAATTCCATTAATCAGTTTTCACCAATCTGGCATGAAATAGAATCTTTTATTTTCCTTGTAGGTTCTAGGAGCCCTCCTTAATAAAAATCACTATGAATCTCATTCTTTATCTTGGATCACTAATATAACAGGTGCCAACTCATGAATACTATACTTGGCCTGCATATCTCCTTCTGTCTCTTTTCCAGGACATGCAATGAAAAAAAAAAAAAAGAATATGTTCATATGGTGCAAATAGATAAAAGGAATAGTGAGGAAAAATGGACAGATTGGGGCAAAATAGCAAAAATCTATGGGTGTCAGCATAAGGCATTTGAATTTTTCCAGATGTAATCAGAGACACTGCTGTCACTTGAGAAGGTGAATGAAATTACAAAAAGTTGTGCATGAGAAGATATATGAGAAAGTGTTGCCTAGGAAGGATTTGTTGTTGTTGTTGTTGTTAGAGAGGAGAGGCAAGGGACTGACAACACATATGAGGTAGCTAAGTAACTAGGTCCTATACTAACACTGTAAGAAAAACCAAAGTTAATGTCTATAAATGAAACAAGAAAGCAAAGAAGGTCACAAATGTTTGAACACCAGGAATGCCATCTGGCAGAAGAAAAATTCAATATGAGCTCAAATGCTTCTTTCCAGTGAAGAGCAAATATCCTATGCATGCCTAAGAATATTTATGATGTATAATTATAGAAACATATGGAACACAAATACACAAATAATTTATGAAGCAATAATAGCAATATCATTGGAAATTTAGATGAGAAAAATTATATTGTGTGCAAGTCTAGCCTAATGAACAAAGAAGATAATGTAAAACATCCTTCAGAAAGCAAATTCAACTGGCGTTGACAACCCGACATCTTAATCACTGCTAGAAGGAAGGAGCTCATGAAAAGATAGATCAAGGGCTGAAAAAAAAAAAAAAAAAAAGATTTTCTGTGCCTATTTCTCTAAAGTAGTTGTTTTAGACCCATCTAACCCCTTTTATTTTTTTCTGTTGCCAAATATCTTTACCACAATTTCTAATTCTCTTTTCTATTCCTCTAGTCTTCTATTCCAATTGACAAATACATTTCTTTTTTAAAAATTTATTTAAATTCAATTAGCCAACATATATCACATCATTAGTTTTTGATGTAGGCTCAGTGATTCATCAGTTCCTTATAACACCCAGCACTTATCACATCACATGCCCTACTTAATGTCCATCACCCAGTTACCCCATCCCCCCACCAACTTCCCTCCAGCAGCCCTCAGTTTGTTTCCCAGAGTCAAGAGTCTGTCATGGTTTGTGACAAATGTATTTCTTGCAAAGACTACTGATTCTGAGTGTCACCCAACCTTATAAAAAATATAAATTGCCACTTTAGGCAAAGGAGAAATCTATTATTCTGTTTGTGTTGGGTCTTTGTAATGGGAAGAGAGTGAACACAAAGGAAAGGATCATTCCTGTGCTAAGGAATGATCTCTTGAGAGAAGAGACATTAGAGACCCCTTCTGAAAACAATGACTAACAAGGTAGAAGACGAAAGGAGCAAATACAGACCATCTTGAGATAAGGTAGGGATATAAACCAAAGAGTTTATGACAGTGAGAACTTTGGAATCTCTACAAATGTCCCAAATTGTTATTACTTATTACCTGTTTTCCCCTAAGTGATTAGGAGTAAAATTCATGAAATGAGAAGGATGCTCTTAGGGAACTTCAAGGGAAATGGAGCCATGGAGATCATTTCAATCCATAACCGTGTGCCAGGGAGAGAGAAATTCTGAAGGACAGGATGGACATGGCAGCCATATTTGCGAACTCTTCTTTGGTCCCAGCTGACAATCCCTCTCTCTTCTTTCCAAAAGCAGAGGAATGAATGTCCTGTTTGAAGCCTTTCCTTCAACTGCCTATACACTCCTAGACAGGGAGGATTAGTAATGCCATTTATCTTTCATGTCCTGTGTTCTTAGGATTTCCTTGTTTCCTTCTGAAAGTTGAGCTTGTCTGTGTCAGTGAGGCTTTACAGTTTCTCTTTGTGTCCAAAACACTTGAAAATCTCTAGCTATTAAGAAATTATTACTAGATATAATAATTTAAAAATACAAGAGTTTCTCAGAGATTTGATTACCTTATTTTTTAAAAAAGATTTTATTTATTTATTTGACAGAGAGAGAACACAAGTAGGCAGAGAGGCAGGCAGAGAGAGAGAGGGGTAAGCAGGCTCCCTGCTGAGCAGAGAGCCCAATGTGGGGCTTGATCCCAGGACCCTGAGATCATGATCTGAGCTGAAGGCAGAGGTTTAACCCACTGAGCCACCCAGGTGCCCCTGGATCTCCAATTCTTGAGGGGCAGTGCAAGAAGCTCTCTGTGGACCTGGTTCACCAATCAAACATAACTCATGAAAATCATGAAAAACAACCCCAACAATTTAAAATTCCCAGAAAGTTTCATGAGGTCATACCAAAATAAATGAATGAATGAATGAAGAAGCATTTATTCAAGAAACTTTCCTATTTTATAACTGGAGGTTTTAACCTCCTAAACCCTTTTACCTGCTTAGCCCAGCCCTCCTACCAACCCCCTTCCCTCTGGTAACCACCAGTTTGGTCTCTGTATTTAGGAGTCTGCTTTTGTTTTTTTTTATTTGTTTGTTCATTTGTTTTGTTTTATAGATTCCCCATATAGGTGAAATCAAATGGCATTTATCTTTATCTGACTTACTTCACTTAGCATAAACCCCTCTGGCATTTGAATCATGACTCTTTTACTTCTCATTTTCAGACTGCTTATTGCTAGTTATAGCAATACAATCTTCTAAAAAAGATTTATTTATTTATTTAAATACTTATTTTTGAGAGAGAGAGAGAGAGAAAGAGAGAAGGCACGGGGAGGAACAAAGAGAGAGGGAGAAGGAGAGAAACAGATCCCCCGTTGAGCACAGAGCCCAGTGATGCAGGGCTTAATCTCAGGATTCTGAGATCGTGACCTAGGCAGAAATTGAGCCAGATGTTTAACTGACTGAGCCACCCAGGTGCCCCGAGATAAAATATATTTTTATATATTGATTTTATATCCTGCAAATTTGAGGAACTTTCATTACTTTACCCCCACTTTTGGTGTGTGTGTGGGAGGGGGTAGATTCTTTAGGGTTTTCTTTATATAAGACCATGTCATCTGCACCTAGAGATGGTTTTACTTCCTTTCCAATTTGGACAATTTTTATTCTTTTTCTTACCTAATGGCCCTGGCTGAAACTTTCAGTATGATGCTAAATAGAAGTGGCAAAGGCAAACAAACCTATCTTTTTCCTAAACTTAGGGGAAATGATTTCAGTTTTTAACTGTTAAATGTGAGACTAACTGTTCCTTCTCATAGATGTTCTTTAAAAATTGAGAAAGTTTCCTTTTATTCCTAGTTTTGTAAGTTATTCTTTTATGAAAGAGTGTCTGCTTTTACTACATCTATTGAAATTATTCCCTTTCATTATATTAATATGGTATATTACATTGATTAATTGTAATATGTTGAACTAACCTTGCATCTTTGGAAAAAATACCACTTGGCCGTGGTCTAAACCTTATATAGTGTTGGACTCAATTTTCCAGTATTTTATTGAAGATATTTTCATTTCTATAAAGGATTTAATTCTGCAGTTTTCTCTTCTGTGATTGCTTTGTCCAGCTTCACTATGAGGGTAATACTGGCCTCATAGAATAAGTTAGGAAATGCCTCTTCATATTTTATTTTTTGAAAGACCTTAATTAGTGTTAGTTCTTTAAATGTTTGGTAGAATTCATGAGTTAAGCCATTTGATCCTGGGATTTTCTTTGTTGGATTTTTTAAAAAAGTCTACCTCAATATTGTTATTTTTATAGTTTTTTTTCACATTTTCTATTTCTTTTTGCCTTAGTTTTCATAATTAATGTGTTTCTAGGAATTTGTCCTTTTCATCTAGGTTGCTAATTTGTTGCTCTATAATTGTTCATAGTATTTCCTCATAACCTATTTTTTTCCCCATAAAGTCAGAAGTAATGTCCCTGCTTTCATTCCTGGTTTTAGTGATTTGAGTCTTCTTTTTTTCTTGGTCAATTATCATGTTGGTTGAGCTTTCCAAAGAATTGGTTCTTGGTTTTATTGATTTTTCTCCATTGTTTTCCTATTCTCTATAAGTAATAATTCTGATTCCCATTTCCAGTCTAATTTTTATTATTTCTTCCTCCTTGTTTGTGTTTAATTTGCTCTTCCTTTTCTAATTTCTAGTGTTGGTGGTTAGGTTATGAATTTGAGATATTTCTTGGTTTTTAATGTGGTGATTTACAACTATAAATTTTCCTCTGCACATCACTTTTGCTGCATCCTATGTGTTTTTGTATGTTTTGTTTTAATTTAACTTGAAGTATTTTCTAATTTCTCTTATGATTTCTTCTCTGACCCAGTGGTTATTTAGAAATCTGTTGCTTAATTTCTACATGTTTATAACATTTCCAAATTTCTATTATTGTCTTCTCATTTCTGTCTATTGTGGTTGGAGATCATACACTTTATTATTTTAATCTTTTATAAGTTTTAGAACTCATTTCATTGTCTAACAGATGATTGATGCTGGAGAATATTCCATGTGCACTGGGAAAGGATGTATATTTTCTGCTTTTGGATGGAATGTTCAATATATGTCTGCTAGGTTTCATTGGTATGTAGTATTGTTAAAATTTTCTTTTCCTTTGCTGATATTTGGCTTAGTAATTATTGAAAGTCGGGCACTGAAGTCTCCATTACAGTTAAACTGTGTATTTCTCCCTTTAATTAGGTGTGTATTTGCTTCATGTATTTTGTTACTCTGTTGATAAGTCCATATATGATTATAATTGTTAAGTATTCTTGATTGATTGGTCCTTTTATTATGATATTATGTCTACTTTTGTATCTAGTCATAATTTTTATTTTAAAGACACTTCTTTAAAGTCTGATATTAGTATAACTAGTCCAGATCTCTTTTGAGTACTGTTTGCATGAATTTTTTTCCTTCTTTTATTTTCAGCCTATTTGTGTATGTATATTTACAGTTTTTTTTTTTTAAGACTTTATTTATTTATTTGACAGACAGAGATCACAAGTAGGCAGAGAGGCAAGCGGGGGGGTGGGGAGGGGGAAGCAGGCTCCCTGCCTAGCAGAGAGCCCAATGAAGGGCTTGATCCTAAGTCCCTGAGATCATGACCAGAGCTGAAGGCTGAGGCTTAAACCACTGAGCCACCCAGGCACACCTACATTGGGGTTTTTTAGACAACATTGGTTGGGTCATTTTTGTTTCTTTTTTTTAAATCCACTTAGCCAATTTCTGCCTTTAATTAGAGAATTCAATCTATTTATATCAGTGTAATTACTAATAAGGAAGTCCTTATTGCTGCCATTTTGATATTTTTTCTGTTGATGTCTTAGGTCTTTTTTGTCTCTTAGTTCTTTCATTGCTGATCTCACTTATGATAAATATATATTTTCTAGTTATCCTTTTAGTTCCTTTGTCATTTCTTTTACTATACTATCTAGAGTTATTTTATTAGTGATTGCACTTGGGATTACCACTGGCATCTTATAACAATACACTTCAAATTAATACCAACTTAATTTGAATATTATACAAAATATTTCCTCCTATAGAGAACTCGCTCATCTTTATATCATTATTTTCCTATAGTACACATACCTATAATGTATGCCCACCAACTAGGTTTATAATTTTTGCTTTATGCATTTTTCTTTTAATCAGACAAAGAAAGAAGTTACAAATTGAAAGTGCATTTATATTTACCTGTTATTACCTTTCCCCAACGTCTTTATTTCTTCATGAAGATTTAAGTCACTGTCTAGTGTCCTTTTTTAACCTGACTCCTGTTAGCATTGTTGTTGGGAAAGTCTACTAGCAATGCAATCTCAGATTTTGTTTACAGGGAAATATCTTAATTTCCCTTTCATTTTTTAAGGACTATTTTGATGGACATAGAATTCTTGATTCACAATATTCTCTTTCATCAGGTTGAATATGTCAGTCCTTTGTTTTTTGGTTTTCATAGTTTCTGGTGAGAAGTGAACATTTAATTTTACTGGAAATCCTTTTTATGTGATAAGACATTTTTCTTGCTTTTTCTAGATGTTCTCCTTGTCTTTGGCTTTTAGTATTTTTACTATGATGTGCCTATTGGTGGATCTCTTTACATTTACCTTACTTTGAGCTTATTGATATTCTTGTATATATAGATTAGTGTTTTTTATCACATTTTTGAAGTTTTATGTTATTTTTTCTCAAATATTGTTTCTGGTTCCTTCTCACTTTCCTCTTTTTCTGAGGCCTCTATTATGCATTTGTTGATATCTTTGATTGTGTCCCCCAGGTCTCTTAGGTTCTGTTCATTTTTATTCACCTTTCTTCTCTCTGTCAAACAGATTAATCTTAATTGCATGACCTTCAAGTTTAATGATTCTGCTGCAGACTCAAATCTGTTAAGTCCTTCTCATTAATATTTTAGTCCAGTTATTATACCTTTCAATCCTAAAATTTCTATCTAATTCTTCTTCATAATTTCTATTTCCTTATCAAAATGCCATTCTCATTTTCCTTTAGTTTTATATACATAGTTTCTTTAAGATTATTGCACATATTTAAAAAGTTGATTAAAGAATTTGTCTAGAAATAACATCTAGACTCCCTTAGGCATGGTATCTATTGACTGCTTTTCTCCCTTTATGTATGGTATATACTTTCTTTTTACTTTTTGTTCATTATGGATATAAATTTGAAATAGTCAACAAAATTCCACTAAACCAAATACAGCAACATATAAAAAGGATTATACACAACAATTAAGTGGGATTTATCCCAAGTATTCAAGGTTGGTTTAACATCCAAAAATCAATTAATGTAATACATCTATGATCTCCTAGCAAAAGGGAATAATAGATTTACATAATGAGAATGTTTTTAATTGACATTAGGGGATGCTCAATGTAACAATAGTGAAATATATTTTAAGAAGTCCTGAATGCTTCTCTTTGTTACCCATTAAGGGTTGACCAGCAGACATGCTGGGAAATTGTTGGAATACAGTCTGGAGATAGAGATGTAGAGTCACAAATAAGGTAAGTCTAGGAAATTGTCCTGGCCTTGGGTAGATAAGCCACTGTGCAGGGAATCCAGAGATCTAAACATGAGCATTCAAAAGTATGTGATGGACTCTGATTTGACTTTTTGCCTTACTCGAATTCACCGGCCTTGAAAACTTATTCCTGTGTCCTATTTCTTCCAGCTCTTCATAAGAATGACTTTTTTCCAAAATTGAGCTACATTACATAGTTCAGTGTAGTCATATTTGGTGTTAATCATTAATTGTTTTTACAGAAGAACCTAATTTAATGTGAAATCTATAGTTCAGGAATAGTCAGGTGCTGAGTTTTAGGTGGTCTGTCTGTTTGGCATTTCTTTATCAGTAATAGAGGTTTAAGTAGTGTCAACCTTCTTGGGAAAAGGAGCTTAGAAGAGTTATGCAAGATACTAGGGTCCTAGCCAAGTATCCTTCAAAACAGGGCAGAATTTAACTTTCAATATGAAAAGAGGAATGTTAAGCTTGAAAGAAAGAAGTCTAGCTGTGCAGAGAAGAGGTTAAGATAGCTGATGGCTATCTGTGTTCTTAAAATTCACTTTCAGCACATCTGTGGTTATATATATGTTGTCAATTCTAGACCCACTCATTGTGGGCATGAACACAACAGTTCTCAATAGATTAACATGCTGAGTCTCAGGCCTCTCTATATATCAGATAAGAATCTGTGTGTCTGTAGGGGGCCTGTACATGGGTATTTTTTAAAAGCATCTCAGACTTCTATAACAAGGTTTGAGAACCAGTTTCATAGTAGATTACCTTTTCTGTCAGGTCTAATTTGGGAAATGAGTGAAACAGACACTGAGTTGAATGTATTAAATATACTAAGTTGAGTGGGACTGGATCATTGATTTTTTAAAAATCATTCATTTTCTGATAAAATTAACTATGCACAACTGTTTTTTTTGGTGAAAACAAGTATCTCAAGAGATTTCTCTAATTGCTTTCACAATATTGATTTTTATGTATATTAATTTGTTTTGAGGGTGTGGCATTGTGGTAATGAGATACATATTGATTACTAGTGAAAGATAAAAAATGGGTTTTCTCAGATGGGTTCTACCCAAACACAGATGAGAAAAATTGTGGGTTTTTAAAATTTTACTATTTATAACTTGAGGAATTATAATACCTGATATCTTGAAGGCACTGAAGAGGAAAAATTGTCTTCATATTTGCTGTCTGTATCAAATCAAGCAAAAACACACAAGAAATTGATTTCTTTGCCAGAAGTCTGATGGATATACTAACTCATTCCTAAGAGAAAAATAAAGAAAATATTCCATCACCTATATGCCAACATCTGGCCAAAGGAAAATGTGAAAAATGGAAAAACAGTGATATAAGTTGGGGGTGCTTCAGTGTGAAAAATGAGACAACTTTAGAGTTAGGTATTAGATTAGGAAAAAATGAAGATTTAAGTGTCACCTCCTCTGGCATCTTTGATGCTGTGCATCACAGAATATATTGGGGGAAACGTCCATGAAATTATGATCCAGATAGTGAATAAACAGACAAACAAAAGCAAACATAAGTGGATGGCTATTGAATGGATTGAAGAAAAACAGTACACTTACTTACTTATTAACAAAGTAAATAAGCCCTGGCTTATATTTTGAACCTCTGCAAGACCTTTTCACCCACATTTTGCTTAATATCCACCCCCAGGCTCAACAATATCAGTTTTGAGGACTAATTGTAATCTCAGTAGAAAGGATTGGTAGACCACTGTGACAGTACCTAAGTTCTCATTGATCATGGACAGACCACCACTTATATACATTCCAATAACTGTGCTTCTTCTTTTCTGCCATGTTTTTCTTGACCTGGATTACTATCTTGTTATCCTACTTGTGAAGTCCTTCTAGAATTGAGTCCCTATCTACCAAAATAAAACTTCTTTTAACACTGGGTGTCTTATCCCAAAGTAAACCTATTTGAGTGGACAACTTTAGTTTCTGAGCAGACTATGCATTTTGGCTGCAGCTAATAGTATGGTATCTGGCCATCCTCTGCATGGGACAGAGCCTTATATTTGGCACATTCTCTATCTGCAATTAAGAGTCATTGTTTGTTTACCCCTAAACCTGAAGTGCCCATTCAAAATTCAGCTATTTTGGAGTAGCTGCACTGATTCTTATACAAAAAGACCTCAGAAATACTGGTCCTTGAACTTAAAAGTGCCCACAGTTAGGAAGGGAAGACAAATACAGGAACATGCAATGTTAACAGACACTAGGATAGACATAAGTATGAGAAAGTAAGGAGGGAGTGATCAATTCTGAAGGGAAGGAAAACGAGAAGAAATGTTTGAGCTGGAGTTTGAAGGGTTGCTAGAAGCTTAGTTGGTAGATGGGGAGGTAAGAAAAGACTGCTGGAGAGTTTCAAAGGAAAAGATAACAGTTTTCACAAAAGCCCCTTGGAGGGGGGCACATTCCTAATAATTCCACTTAAGATGGAGAACTCAGTCATTCCCAATGAGTCTATTCAACTGTGAAGATAATAGTTGAGAAGTAGATGAATGTATTTGTCTTCAGTTCTCAGGGCCTTGAGTTAAGGTATCTTTTAATTTTCTCCTCAAAGAATGTATATTGCCCTTCTTTGAAATGAGAGCTTTTCTTGGTAATTGGTATGCAAATAGGAAGGAGTTTCTGATTAATCATGATATACCAAAGTCTTTGGGATCTGTCCATCCGAGAGGAAGTACAAGTTATTTTTTAAAAAATTTACTTCCCTTTCTCCATAGAAAGAATTCTCAAGGGAGTTGTCTCTAACGGAACTTATATTAAAGAGAAAAATAGATGCTATTAGAATAATAAAATTTTATATTTAGAACATGTGCAATTATTAAGCTATTGTCTCACAGACCCAGATGCAGATTCAAATGTCTCACAGACCTTTCTATTATTGGTAATAAGGTATACATTCTGTTGATGGCATTCAGCATCTTCCCCAAGTTGCAACAGTGTTGCTCAAAAAACTCCTGAGCAAAGTTGTAGTGACAGAGGTGGAAGTTAGGCATGAATTCAACGATAAACCTTTCCTTCTCAAAAAGGCTGACTTAGCTCGCACCACTAGGGAGTACCAAATCTGTTAATATCTTCAGGTGTATGAGATTCTTTTTTTTTTTCTTTCATTTATTTATTTTCAGCATAACAGTATCATTATTTTTTCACCACACCCAGTGCTCCATGCAATCTGTGCCCTCTATAATACCCACCACCTGGTACCCCAACCTCCCACCCCACCACCACTTCAAACCCTCAGATTGTTTTTCAGAGTCCATAGTCTTTCATGATTCACCTCCCCTTCCAATTTACTCCAACCCCCTTCTCTCTAACTCCCCATGTCCTCCATGCTTTTTGTTATGCTCCACAAATAAGTGAAACCATATGATAATTGACTCTCTCTGCTTGACTTATTTCATTCAGCATAATCTCTTCCAGTCCCGTCCATGTTGCTACAAAAGTTGGGTATTCATCCTTTGATGGAGGCATAATACTCCATAGTGTATATGGACCACATCTTCCTTATCCATTTGTCCCTTGAAAGGCATCTTGGTTCTTTCCACAGTTTGGTGACCGTGGCCACTGCTGCTATAAACATTGGGGTAGAGATGGCCCTTCTTTTCACTTCATCTGTGTCTTTGGGGTAAATACCCAGTAGTGCAATGGCAGGGTCATAGGGAAGTTCTATTTTTAATTTCTTGAGCAATCTCCACACTGTTCTCCAAAGAGGCTGCACCAACTTGCATTCCCACCAACAGTGTAAGAGGGTTCCCCTTTCTCCACATCCTCTCCAACACATGTTGTTTCCTGTCTTGCTGTTTTTGGCCATTCTAACTGGTGTAAGGTGATATCTCAATGTAGTTTTAATTTGAATCTCCCTGATGGCTAGTGATGATGGACATTTTTTCATGTGTCTGATAGCCATTTCTTATGTCTTTATTGGAGAAGTGTCTGTCCATATCTTCTGCCCATTTTTTGATATGATTATCTGTTTTGTATGTATTGAGTTTGAGGAGTTCATTATAGATCCTGGATATCAACCTTTTGTCTGTACTGTCATTTGCAAATACCTTCTCCCATTCCGTGGGTTGCCTCTTTGTTTTCTTGACTATTTCCTTTGCTGTGCAGAAGCTTTTGATTTTGATGAAGTCCCAAAAGTTCATCTTCGCTTTTGTTTCCTTTGCCTTTGGAGACATATCTTGAAAGAAGTTGCTGTGGCTGATATTGAAGAGATTACTGCCTATGTTCTCCTCTAGGATTCTGATGGATTCCTGTCTCACGTTGAGCTCTTTTATCCATTTGGAGTTTATCTTTATGTGCGGTGTAAGAGAATGGTTGAGTTTCATTCTTCTACATATAGCTGTCCTGTTTTCCCAGCACCATTTATTGAAGAGACTGTCTTTTTTCCACTGTATATTTTTTCCTGTTTTGTCGAAGATTATTTGACCATAGAGTTGAGGGTCCATATCTGGGCTCTCTACTCTGTTCCACTGGTCTATGTGTCTGTTTTTATGCCAGTACCATGCTGTCTTGGTGATCACAGCTTTGTAGTAAAGCTTGAAATCAGGTAACATGATGCCCCCAGTTTTATTTTTGTTTTTCAACATTTCCTTAGTGATTCGGGGCCTCTTCTGATTCCATACAAATTTTAGGATTATTTGCTCCAGCTCTTTGAAGAATACCGGTGGAATTTTGATCGGAATAGCATTAAAGGTATAGATTGCTCTAGGCAGTATAGACATTTTAACAATGTTTGTTCTTCTGATCCAAGAGCATGGAATGGTCTTCCATCTTTTTGTGTCTTCTTCAGTTTCTTTCATGAGTGTTCTGTAGTTCCTTGAGTACAGATCCTTTACCTCTTTGGTTAGGTTTATTCCCAGGTGTCTTATGGTTCTTGGTGCTATAGTAAATGGAATCGATTCTCTAATATCCCTTTCTGTATTTTCATTGTTAGTGTATAAGAAAGCCACTGATTTTTGTACTTTGACTTTGTATCCTGCCATGTTACTGAATTGCTGGATAAAACGACAGGACCCATCCATATGTTGTCTACAAGAGACCCATTTTGAACCTAAAGATACACCCAGACTGAAAGTGAAGGGATGGAGAAGCATCTTTCATGCCAATGGGCCTCAAAAAAAGGCTGGGGTAGCCATTCTCATATCAGACAAATTAGATTTTAAACTAAAGACTGTAGTCAGAGATCCAGAAGGACACTACATCATTCTTAAAGGGACTATCCACCAAGATGATCTAACAATTGTAAATATCTATGCCCCCAATATGGGAGCAGCCAATTACATAAGAAAACTGTTAATCAAGATAAAGAGTCATATTGATATGAATACACTAATCGTTGGAGATCTTAACATGCCTCTCTCAGAAATAGACAGATCATTGAAGCAGAAAATCAATAAAGATACGAGAGCATTGAATGACACATTGGACCAGATGGACCTCATAGATATATACAGAACATTCCACCCTAAAACAACAGAATACTCATTCTTCTCAAGTGCACATGGAACCTTCTCCAGAATAGACCACATACTGGGTCACAAATCAGGACTCAACCGATACCAAAAGACTGAGATTATTCCCTGCATATTCTCAGATCACAATGTTTTGAAACTGGAGCTCAATCACAAGGAAAAGTTCCGAAGGAACTCAAACACCTGGAAGCTAAAGACCACCTTGCTTAAGAATGCTTGGATCAACCAGGAGATCAAGGAAGAACTGAAACAATTCATGGAAACCAATGACAATGAAGACACTTCGATCCAAAACCTATGGGATACAGCAAAGGCAGTCCTAAGGGGGAAATACATAGCCATCCAAGCTTCCCTCAAAAAAATGGAAAAATCCAGAACACAGCAGCTGTCTCTACACCTTAAAGAACTGGAGAATCAACAACAAATCAACCAACTCCACACATAAGAAGGGAACTGATCAAGATTAGAGCTGAGATCGATGAGGTAGAAACCAGAGATACAGTAGAACGTATCAAAGAAACTAGAAGCTGGTTTTTTGAAAGAATCAATAAGATCGATAAACCATTGGCAACACTAATCCAAAAGAAAAGAGAGAAAGCTCAAATACATAAAATTATGAATGAAAAGGGAGAGACCACAGTGAACACCAAGGAAGTAGAAACAATCATCTGAAGTTATTATCTGGGGCGCCTGGGTGGCTCAGTGGGTTAAGCCGCTGCCTTTGGCTCAGGTCATGATCTCAGGGTCGGGCTTTCTGCTCAGCAGGGAGCCTGCTTCCTTCTCTCTCTCTCTGCCTGCCTGTCAGTGTACTTGTAATTTCTCTCTGTCAAATAAATAAATAAAATCTTTAAAAAAAAAAAAAAGAAGTTATTATCAACAGTTATATGCCAATAAGCTAAGCAACCTAGATGAAATGGATGCATTCCTGCAAAACTATAAACTCCCAAAATTGAATCAGGAAGAAACTGACAACCTGAATAGACCAATATGTAGTAACGATATTGAAGCGGTGATCAAAAACCTCCCAAAAAACAAAAAGCCCAGGACCTGATGGATTCCCCGCAGAATTCTACCAAACTTTCAAAGAAGAAATAACACCTATTCTCCTGAAGCTGTTTCAAAAAATTGAAGCAGAAGGAAAACTTCCTGACTCTTTCTATGAAGCCAGCATTACCCTGATCCCCAAACCAGGCAAAGACCCTACCAAAAAGGAGAATTTCAGACCAATATCACTGATGAATATGGATGCTAAGATTCTCAACAAGATTCTAGCAAACAGGATCCAACAGCACATTAAAAAGATTATCCACCATGACCAGGTGGGATTCATCCTTGGGCTACAAGGATGGTTCAACATTTGCAAATCAATCAATGTGATAGAACAAATTAATAAGAGAAGGGAGAAGAACCACATGGTCCTCTCAATCAATGCAGAAAAAGCATTTGACAAAATCCAGCATCCGTTCCTGATTAAAACACTTCAAAGTATAGGGATAGAGGGAACATTCCTGAACTTCATCAAATCTATCTATAAAAGACCCACAGCAAATACCATCCTCAATGGGAAAAAGCTTGCGTCCTTCCCGTTGAGATCAGGACCACGACAAGGATGCCCACTCTCACCACTCTTGTTCAACATAGTATTAGAAGTCCTAGCAATAGCAATCAGACAACAAAGGGAAATAAAAGGTATCCAAATTGGTAATGAAGAAGTCAAACTCTGTCTCTTTGCAGATGACATGATTCTTTATATGGAAAACCCAAAAGACTCCACCCTCAAACTACTAGAACTCATATAGCAATTCAGCAACGTGGTGTATGAGATTCTTTTAATACCTTCAGGTGTGAGAGATTCAGATAAAACACCATGCTTTGGGAGCAGGTTATAGTTCACTCCCATGATACACTGATTACATGGGACTTCTATTATCATAAAGCATACAGAAACTTCTTTCACCAAGACAGATGAATATCTCTATCTAGATTTGTTTTCTTTGAGGCTAATGCTCTGACAGCACCACCAAACATGGACCCAGATGATGTTTCTTTTATCATCACATTATTCCACTCAACATTGTTTCTGACCATAGAACTCATTTTATAGCAAAAATGCACGATTGTGCTATTTCCTGTAGAATTCACTAGTTTTACTATGCACTCCATCACCTAAAAGCTACTGGCTTAATAATATAGTGGATTGACTGCTGAGGATTCAGTTGAGATACCTGAGGGAGAAAACATCCTGAAGAATTGAGGTCCTGTCCTATGAAGGCAGTACGTGTTTTGAATTACTGAGTAATATTTCTCCCATGTGCCTCCTTACAGGCAGTGGAACTAAGAGTGGAAATGGGAATGGTTCCTTCACAATTGCATTTTACAACCCACTTACATAACTTTTTTCCCTATAACCATAATTTTGAGATTGTCTAGTTTCCAGGTATGACTTTCCAAAGTAGAAGAATTACTTCCCCATAACTAAATAGAAATATTTCCCTGGATTGGAAATTTAATTCAAGGGTATTTTAGATGTTCTATACCACTGAGCACACGTATTAGAAAGAGGAATACTATACTCCACTGGTTGATGCAATTGATTCTGATTATCTAGGTATGTTTGGGTTGTTGCTACACAGTAGTGCAGGAAAGACTATGAAAGTCAGGGCATTCTCTGGGGAGTTTTTTAGCATTTCTATATTTAATGCTAAAATTTAATGGAAGATTATAGAAACCAAAGAAAGATAAAGTAACTTAGAATTCACATCCTCTAGGAATAAAAGTTGGGGTCATACACTGGGTAAAACACATTGGCTAGCTGAGATACTGGCTGAAGCCAAACAAAACTATGTTATGGGTAGTGGAAAAAATTATAAGTAACAGGAAGGCATTATCACCTGTTAGGGAAATGAGGGGAGCAGCAGCTCTGCATGTTTTCTTCCCTGTCTATTCTAGGTTATTTTTACATATGCCCTACTTTTTTTGTGTCTATCTATGTCCACATATTTTGACATATTAACTAACATCTCTTTTAACATCTCCTTTCTTCTTATTCCATACAAGGATTATCAAAGATATCTAATTTTACACTTTAGTTTTTAGTATACAGAATATTCCATATAGACTATTGAAGTTTTTGAGGATCATATACCATCTCCCAGAGAGAGGATGCTCTATTAATCAGAAATGAATATACTGGCTTTGGGGGCTTTAGTTATTTCTTTTGGGGGATAGAATGAATCTTTATTTTTTAAAGAAAAAAATAATAAGCATGGTACAGATTTAACATGAAACTTAACTGTGTGGGAAGGTGTGTCTGTGTTGACTCCCAACAGCCAAGGGGTGGACTCTGCTGGTTATTTGCTAGTGTTTCTCAATCCTAGAGATATCCCCCTATACCCCATTTGTGATACTGGGGCTGAGTCTCTGTAAGCTAATTATCTCCTAATTACTTCCTAAATATCTCCTTTCCTAGCTGGATCCCTCCATGTTGACATGAACTGGAAGAAGAACAAAGGGCTTGATCTGTCCTGTTTATTTCAATGATTGTTCTTGAGCCTGAGAAGGCAGTAAATTCCAGCCTCCAGCTTTTTATCAGCACTCCCAGAATCAGTGTCGTCATTCCCCTTAAGAAGTTTCAGCATAAGATGGGTTATATTCCTCCCTAGGAGTCTGATATCTAGTTCTGTAAAATGCTGATAAACTCCTGAAGTATCAGTACCAACCGACTTAGAATCCCTTACTCAGAGGTTTGAGTTCCTGCTTCATAAAACCCCCACTTCTAATATGAACTAGTACCTTAAGGTACCAATACTAACTGAACAATATCCCCCCGTCAGAAGTCTGAGGCCAGTTCTGTGAAGGTCTTCCGTAAGCCACCAGATTCTAAGGTCTAACCACTTCCTTGTCTTTTCCCAGCCCTAGGGATTTCCTGCTCTTCCTATCCCTATATTCTTTCAGTTTCCTTTTTAATTCTCAAATCTATTTCATCTACCACTACTATTTGTATAAAGTTCTCTCTGTTAAAATAACTGGCAATATTTATTCTCTTTCACTGAATGCTGACCAGTACAGACACATACACTCACATGTACACTCCCACACACACATATCTCTGCCAATTTTTTTTATAATAAACTATAGAAAAAAAAGCATTTTTTGGCTAATTGGTCATGGGTTAAGTTTTTATTTCAGACAAAGTTAAGAAAAACTGAGACAATAACTGGAGAGTATATTTTGAAGACAAGACATAGGAGAGAATCAGAAATACTCAATGTGTATTTAAATTTCATACATTTCACAGGTGAATACATCTATTCCAATACTCAAGTTGTTCCAAACATATAAGTTCTCTAACAACAGAAGCACACATCCATTTTTAAATTAAAATTGACGATTGCATACCCGAGATGTACTAGCAAAATTTCAAGTATGCTTGCAGACCTACACTGTTGGCTTTTCTGCTCACACTGCATCCTGATGATACAATGGTCTACGGATGGAATTTTTGAACCACATGTGGCAGTTGCATGATACCAAATGTCAGAATACAAGTAAAATACCACTATTCAACAGGATTTCCATTTTTCCATTTTTTGCCTGTGTTCTGCCTCTGAATATACCCACAAGACTGACCAAGAAGGGAAGCTCAGCTCTTCAAAGTCAATCCCACAGTAATAACAGTGCAGCACAGGAGTTATTCTGGATGGAAAATAGGGCCACAGCAGCTCTTGAGGCTTTCTTTATTTCTTCAGTTGTGAGCTCTGACACTTCCTTTTAAACTCTGATTCTTAGGTTTACATGCTCCTTGTTAGCTATTCCTCGGACATCACTTCTGTATCAGCATCTGAACACCCTTTTATGTCTTAGCTATTACTTTGGTCTCTCTCCAGATCCATTCCCCACTCCCTATGTTTACCCTGAGGCTTTCTTCTTGGTTACTTCCATCCTGACACTTGCCACTAACACTGGGATTGCTGTCCCTTTGTGACTGAGAAGAGAGGAGAAAATTAATACTTGTCATCAATCAGCTCTGCTTCTGCTTACGAGCTAAAAAACATTACCAGAGTACATCATTCCTGATTTAACAATAAAAATAAGTCATCATTTAAGAAATCACATTTTTGCCTCCTCAGAGAGTGAGCATCCCAGTGAAAGCAGGCAAACTGATTACAACGGGTGACAAGACATGCTGAGGAGAGACAGGAAATATGACCTGTTTCAGCTCACCAGAATATGAGGAAGGGGTAAAAGGGGTAAGGAGGAAAGAAATAAAATTTTAACAAATAGATTGTTTCTAATTCCTGAGAATGCAAGACATGAGGGCAATACATGACCACTTACCAGCTCTTTTCCACAGCTCCACTGGATGCCTGTGGGAAAGACTGGGAGACCCAAGAGAAGACACGTTGGGGCTGCTGAGCTCTGAGTCACCGGAGATGTCCCTGGAGGACCAATCTGTGCTCTAGGCTCCAAGAGCAGAGGGTGTTAACTGGCTGCTTGTGACATGCAGAAAGCCTGCTCAGGTCACAGACCTTCTTTGATTTGAGGAAAAGACGTTGGCTGTTAGGAAATGGGAGGAAACATTTGGACCTCTACCCCAAGTCCCTGCCCTATTGCTAGGAAAAGATTAGGCACCTCTGGGAAAAGACTAAAAATTCTGTCATCAAGCTCCAGGCTGTGCTGACACTTGAAGAAACCCCCTAAGACAAATCTGGAAGCTTGTAGGGTTGTCTTTTTTCTCACTGAGATTAAAGAGGCTTTACTGCTTTTTTTCTTGAGGTTAAGGCATTTTTCTCAAAACCTTTTTCTCTTTTGATAAACACATGTAACTTTCTCCTGAAACTGTGGAAGGAGCCAAGATGTCCTTCAACAGATGAATGGATAAAGATGTAGTTCATATATACAATGGAATATTACTCAGCCATGAGAAAGGATGAATACCCACCATTTGCACTGACATGGATGGAACTGGAGGGTATTATGCTAAGTGAAGTAAGTCAAACAGAGAAAGACAATTATCATACGGTTTCACTCATATGTGGAACATAAGGAAGAGTGCAGAGGACCATAGGGGAAGGGAGGGAAATCTGAAGCGGGGGAAATCAGAGAGCGAGACAAACCATGAGAGACTCTGGACTCTGGCAAACAAACTGAGGGTTACAGAAGGGAGAGGGTGGAGGGATGGGGTGACCAGGGGATGGGTATTAAGGAAGACATGTGTTGTGATGAGCACTGGGTGTTACATGCAATTAATGAAACACTGAACACTACATCAAAAACTAATGATGTGCTATATGTTGGCTAATTGAACATAATAATAAAAAAAGAAAAAATGATAAATATATGTTACTTTCTCCTGAGATTGTTTTGTGTAAGGATCCAGCTACAAAAACCTCCTTTCATTATTAGTGCTGTTGTGACTTCTTGGATTTAGTAATATGTCTTTCCTGAGTTTCCAACAGATTCTCACCCTCATTGTTATTTGTAGATCATTGTGACATTTTGTACATGATAATAGTTATCTTAGGCCTTCTTGACTCCAGGCTAAAAATAATATTTATAGTGCACACCCTCAGTTTTCTCTGTTCTCTGCTTTGCCAAACCTGTATGCAGAAATTTTGTTTTGATATTTCCAGAAACCCTTGTATCATCTAAAGTAACTTAATAAAACAAAGTCATATGATAAAAGACATTTTATGAATAATTTGACAAATGAGATTCTCAAGATAGCATTTCCTATGAATCTTTTATACATCAGTTATAATTCTTTGATTAGTTTTTTCCTCTGGAGAAAAATATGGGATACTTTTTCCCAGAGAATCATCTTTTAGAATCAAAGTCATATATCTTTTTTCATAGTTTACTTTTTTTTTTTTTTATTTATTATTTTATTTTATTTTATTTTATTTTATTTTATTTTTTTTTGATTTTTTATTTTTTATACTTTTTAAAGCATTTCCGTGTGCTTTACATTTAATGCTTTTTCTCCCCTCTCATTTCCTTAGCAAATTTCTCTGAAGTTATTAATTTAGTCATGGATCTCTTATTGTTAAAGAAAAAAAAAAGCCATTCCAAAACACTTTTTCTGAATTCTTTTCAAATAATATGCTGTCCTATTTTATTTTGTCATCATATTATTAAAAGCTTGGTCTCATTTGACATTTTCAATTTCTATCCTGTTTTCATTCTACTACAGTTTGACTCTCATCCTCACCATCTGTTACATGCTCAATTATGCCACCCCTGGCCCCCTTTATAGGTTGAAGTCCTAATCCTGAGCACCCCGGATTTGTCTGCACTTGGAGATAGGGTCTTTATAGACATAGTTCAGTTAAAATATTATCATTGGTCCATATCCAATATGACTGGCATCCTTTCTATAACAAGGTGAAATGCAGACACAGACATGTAGGGAGGGAAGCCATATGAAGATACTGGGAGAAGACAGACATGTACAAGTGAAGGAGAGAGAAACCAACCTTGCCAATACTTGGATCTTAGACTTCTAGCCTCCAGAATAGTAGGAAAATAAATTTCTCTTGTGCTATGGTACTGGGAGCCCTAGCAAACCAATCTATCACCCGACGGACGGTGTTTCTAGTATGATTACAGTGACGTCCTTGTTGGTATGATGATAGAACTGAGACATAGGGATTTTCACATCATATGAATGAAATTTTTAAATTTAAAATCTTATTTCCAACATTAGTAGTTCTGAAATATTTGGTCTTTCTGAGCCTCAGTTTTCAAGATTCTAAAAATGGGATAATAAATACTTTAAGTATTAAGAAAGATAGTGTATGTGGAAGTGGCTTGCAGAATATTCAACAGAGATTAATGAAACTTATGTTTTGTTTCTTTGCTATTGTCCTATTAGCATGTTTCTTTAATTCAGCAGACTGCTGCTATTTTGAATGACTGAGTTAAAGATAATTTAGTTAATACTTATTTCTCAAACTTTCCACAAACTCTTCCTTATCCTTCTAGTCAACCCATACCCTGCTTAGAGCTGATGACCCTCCTCTCATATTTCAGTCAGAAAATGGAAGTAGTTGAATCAGAAGACCCTAATTTTCCCAATACCAAGTTTACAAACACACATGCATCTACATCTACTTTTTATGTCCATTCAGGCATAAAGGAAGACCCATCCCTAGTCATTGCAAAGGCCCACCTCCACTGGACTTTGGACCTCAAATCTCAAGAACCTTTCTCTGGCAGGTTTCCCCTCTCACTAACAGGTCTCTTCCTCAGTAGTTTTTCATTTCCAGCAGCATTCAAACATTCTTTAATATCCTTTCTTTTTAAAAAGAAATAAGAAGTTTCAATTTCTCCTTTGGTTTCTTATCCCCTTTCCAGCTTCCCATCTCTCTGCTCTTTTTCTTGTCAAAAGTTTTCAAAGGAGTTGTTTGGAACCCACTTCTTCTGGTTCCTGATGCTCACATTCTACTGTAACTGTTGCTCTCAGAGACACAACTACCCCTCTGTTTTCAGACCTGATAGGTTCTTTCTCTCCCCACTGTATTAATATTTTAAGAACACTTGATGCGTTTGTTCACTTCCTCGTTTTTTTGCCTACATGGTTTTTGTGACTTATTATCTTTGTTTTGTTCCACCTTCATTGGCCAGTGATTCTCATCCTTCCTTGCTAACTCACCTGTGTCCACTCATCGGGTTTGCCAGACTGTGGATTTTCTTCCCTATTTATTCTGAGAGCCTGGGTCATCTCTTCCACTTCCATCAAGTGAAATAATGCCTATAAGTTAAAGATGGCCAAATATATGTCTCCAAACTTTTTCTTTCTTTTGAGTTCTATACTCCAAGATCCAATAGACTTGGCAGCCTCTCTTCAATATCTCATTGATGTATCCAAAAAGGACCCTAATATATTCAAGAGAGAACTCTTGATTCAGTTTTCTTTACTAAATTCATTTCTTGCCTAGTTTTTTCTACTTCAGTAATGGTCCCCTTGTCTTCCCTAATGCTCCTAATCCTAAGAGTCATCTTGATTTCAATTTTTTTCCCTTTTAGCATTAGATATATTTATATCATCATCTAGTCCAGTGACACATCCTGTTGGTTTTACCTCTGAAATACATGTGAGCTCAGTCTCATTCACAAAAACTCTGTCATCACCCAACTGGTTGAAATCACTATGATCTCTTCTTTGGATAGTGTAATAGAGTAATTCCTGTCATTGAAGTTCTGGCCCCCAACAATCCATTTATCAAAGTAGTCAGGATAACTTTTGAAACTGTCAATGATCTTAAATTTATTTTAGTATCCTGATAAAATCATTTAAAATCCTTCCACTGTTCTTAGACCTTTGCTGATTTCTGCTAGCTCTTTAGCCTCATCTTGTACCAGGTTCCCTATGGATGTAAGACAGTAAACACCATCTTTTGCTTTATCGGTTTCCCTGAGACAAGTCAAGGTCTTTCCTGCCATGGGCCCTTTGGGTTTGTTCTTCTCACTTCCTTAAATGTTTTCCCAAAAGAATTTTCTGGCTGACGCCTCATAAGTCCAGTGTCGACTTACAGCTCATTTCCTCAGAGAAGCCAGTCTACCTAAACTGGAAATCTTCCAAGTAATTCTTTATAAAAATACATATTTTATATCACATTATAGTACTCAACTGAATTTTGTGTTTATGTCTCTATTTCCTGGTTTATTTGTGTTTTCCCTTTCTAGAATGCAAGCATCTTAATGGCAAGGACCTTGTCTTATAACTGAATGCTAATAACTTTCATATACATTGTAAACATATATTATCAAAGCTATGGCTTCAGATAGCTACTAATATTAGCAGAATTTTGAGAAAGGGAAGGCTTAGGGTACAATAAGCAACTTGCCAGGAATCATGGAGATGTAGCAGCCTTGTGATTCCAAATGAAGCATGTCTATGCTAAAATCTGAATCACGTGATTCATTGCTTCCTAGTCTTCTGATTTCCAGCCTTTTGACTTATTTTATAGCCCTGTTCATCCCCTGGACCTAATATTTGGTGCTATTTCAGCCATTCTGATCTTTGGCTTGCTAAATAATTATGGTGAGGACCTTCCTATAGTCACTTTGTTTCTGCCTTCCCTGGTTAAATATCTCCCTGTTATGTTAAAAAATTCCATTCTGTCTCTGAGACCTTCTGCTTGGCACAAGACCTTGAAATACTTTTCCCTCTACTTTGCAGAAAACTGTGTCCTTGGGCAGGTTACCATCTCTGGTCCCTGGCTTCCTTATTTGTAAAGCAAAGGGTTCTCTTTTAGATTTAAAAATCCAGCAAAAATTATGACAACTCATGTTTCTTTATTGTCTTTCATTTGGGATTGTTAAGTTATCAATACTTTAAGCAATTTAATTCCCCTAGTACTAAAAAAAATTAATCCCGCAAAGAAAGACGTCCCACATTGTAGGAGGAACATTCTTTATGTTATCATAGTAAATGGCTTCTTCATCAGCTAATAGGGTACAATTCAATTTCCTTAGATTAATATTTTACCCCACCACAAAATGTTATAGATAGCCCAGCAAATGGCTGCCTGCCTTAGAATTATCATATCATGCTTTAGTTTAATAAGTATTTAATGAAGGTGTCTTATGTGCCAGGGTCTGTGTTAGGTGCTAGACTCTGTGCTATATGCTAGAGATGGTCAACACATAGACCCTATCTTCAAGGAGCTCAAGATTTATTGAAAGGGAGAGAGAGAGAGACAAACCTACAGTTGGTCTAACCAAAGCTGACTAATATAAGAGCTCAACTCATTAATAACAGCAACAACAAAATCACCCATGGGAATATGGGTAAGTATAACTATGATGTTACAACGGCTCCCTGTTCTAGGGAATTCATTCTCCTGCTTTAGAAAACAAAGAGGGTATATTGTTAAAGCTGGTTACAATCCAACAACAGGAAAAGATACCAAGAAACAGCCAGGTCCTCCTCTGCCATCCCATCTGATTCCTAGAGCAGACATTAAGACATTTCTCTGGCTTCTGAACTCACCTTCTTCTATAACCCTGGGATTTCTGCCTTTCTGAGCAAGTTTCAGCCTTGCACTCACCAGCAGGCAAGCAATCTGCTGTTCATTCCTAAAGCTTCAGGGACCTGCCTTCTGCCTAGACTATTTCTAGGCTGCCAAGTTGGCAAGGCATTTGCTTTATGGGCATGTGGATCAGGGCAGCCTTCCTTGCAGGATGGCCCAGGGGATGCTTGGGGAGTAGAGTGGAGGGGAAGCCTCAGTAGCAAATATAGCCAACAAGCCTCTCCAAAAGATGTAATTAATCTGCAGCTGTGTTGTGAAGCACGCTTGCCATCCCTGGAACGTTCTGCTTCACGTCTGTACCTAGCTGAGATTCCCATGCACTCAAGAGACAGGCTACAGGAGAACCGATAAGGTGTTATCAATACTGAGGAACCCAAGGAAAACAGTGGGTAAAAAACAAAAGCACCCTATGAGCTCTTAAAAGTCCCCTTTTCTCCATCCTCTTTACAACAGCTAGTCGTTGTATAACGTGTTACAGTTTTTAAAGTGTAAAGTGATATTCCTTTGAGGAAGGCAGTATTACTACTGCCATCTTATAAGAGGAAAATAAGGCTGGGAGAGGTTCAGCAAGCTTCCCAAGGTCACCCAAGTATCACAAAGCCGCGCCAGGACATGCTCACAGGCCTGTGAGTGTCCTGGTTCATGGACTAGAGCACTTGTCTTCCATACTTACAGTCTGGGAACCAGACCATGAGCTCCTACAGGGGGAGTGCCAGGCCTGCCTTCTCTACCGCCGCCTCCTTAAGCCCCAGAGCCAGGTGCCTGCTCTGTCAGTCTGACGGAGAAGAGCCCCACCGACATCAGAAGGGGGTTTAACAATCAGTGAAAAGTTAAGCTTTTGGGCAATGCTGATGGAAGCCTCCCCGCTCCATTTCCGGGCCCTGTCTTTGCTCTCCTTCACATCCCCCTGCACCCCGTTGCTCCCCGCCCCCCTCCACTCTGAGCTCCTTAAGGATTTTTTTTTTTTTTTTTAACCACCTTGTTTTTGGAATCCTCTCCTGCTGCACTAAACCATGCTGCTTTGCTAGTGCTCAAAATAGCCACGTCTTCTGGCAGCCTCTGCTCCTCTGTTGAGGGAAGAGTCTCTTCTTTCTCTCTAGATACATTTCCTCCGTTCTCTAAATTCTTTATGAAGAACCCTGTAGTCCAGGTTCAGAACACAGCCTGACAGTTGACTTCACCCCTCTGTGCCTCAGTCTCTTCGTCCCTCAGCTAAGGATGAAAATGGCACTTCACCGGTAGGATCGCCGGAGCGTTGAACAAGTCAAGCCACCTGATGCACTTAGCATTCGGGGCACAGTCGGCCCCGTTAGCTGTTCGCTGTGCTCTCAAGCGTCTTAACTGTATTTTTTTTTTTTAAGATTTTATTTATTTATCAGAGAGAGAGAGGGGGAGAGAGCGAGCACAGGCAGACAGAATGGCAGGCAGAGGCAGAGGGAGAAGCAGGCTCCCCGCTGAGCAAGGAGCCCGATGTGGGACTGGATCCCAGGACGCTGGGATCATGACCCGAGCCGAAGGCAGCTGCTTAACCAACTGAGCCACCCAGGCGTCCCTTAACTGTATTTTAACTTTCATCTCTTCCCTGAAGTGTTTTTGTTTTTAAACCTCACACTTCTCTGCCTTTCTTGTTTTGTTCCCTATGCATGGAAGGTTTTTACTACCAAAATTCACAAGTCAAAATCCCACTCCTTCTTCATAAAGTCACCAGGGATAAGAGTATTCCCCACAGGAGACCCTAACAAGTGTTCATAGACCAGCCATCCTGTGTGGGGTTTGGGGCGGGGGCTACAGATGTCCTCACATCTTTTCTGTTCTTTCACATGTCCCCGACTATTAAACCACTGTTACTAAAGAAATTACATCTTGTTTTGTGTTGCTTATTTACATATCTGGACTGTGTGGCATTAGGTATTTAGTGACTGATGCAGCCCCATGGCTTCCTATGGCGCACGAAACAAAGAGGGCGCATAGTGTGGAATTAACAGATGAACACCTGCATGTAGAGGTGTGCTCGCTTTTGTCCACAGGAGTCTTTCTGGAGGGATTATGTGTCAAGGAAAGGGAAGTGTTTCCAAAGCTCCTTTTCTATGGTTCTGACATTTATCCACTGTACACCCTTTGGTAGGCACCCATGCTCTTCTTCCTTACTGAGGAAACTGTAGCGAAAAAAACCCTGACTTCCATTGTTTAAGCATCGGCTATGCTTGATAGGTGTTGTAGTGTTAGATCGGTTTCAAATCTCAAATCCCTCTATTTTTAGCATGCCCCAAATCTGGTCTTCTTCAAGAAAAAGGAGAAATAACACCCCTACCTATTCTTTCTTCTAGGGTTATCACTCCTCGACCTTCTCTTTTTACCAGGAATTTTTTTGTTTTTTGTTTTTTCTTTAACAAACCTGAGAATAGGTAGAGTCCCTTGTGCTCCTTATTCTGAGTGGCAGAGAAAAAAAAAAAAAAAAAAACTAACTATGAATTGGACTTGTCAGTTACCTATTAATCATAACTAAAAAGCATGATTAAACTGTCACTAAGAAACCTGTGAAAGGCCTATAATTGTGCTAATGCATTCTATTGTCATTTCTTAAAATACCCAGGATATTGTAAAGTCCAGAAAGGACCTTGGAGCTTTTATAACAATCCATTCTTTTTACAGATAAGAATACGGCAAAACAAGAAGGCAAACACACTGATGCCACAAACAAAAGTTTAAATTAAAAAAAAGGCTGTCTGAAAACAATCAGTTTCTTAAAGGAGCAGCATACCATTAAAACTTAAAAGATGATTTTAAAATGGGGAAAATACTTGTAATATTTATGACAGAAGGACTAACTTTTAAAAATATTATGAAGAGCCTTTACAATTTAATAGTAAAAAGGCAAAAACAAACAAACAAACCCAAACCCAATCTAAAATAACCACAAATGTCAACAGATTTTAGGAAAAAAAATCTATAATATGAACAGGAAATAGAGAAATTCAAATAGATATTTTTCTACTTTTCAGAGTAGCAAAGGTTAATAAAGCTGATGACCTCTCTCTGCTGCAGGTGAAGGTACAGGGTGAAGGAAATACTTTCATTCTCTACTTGTGGGAATGTAGTTGGCACAATCATTTTTGAAAGGCAATTTAGAAATACCTACAAATTTTGAATGTATTTAACCTCTTACCTTTCAATTTCAATGATAAGAATTTGTTCTTTAGTTATACTCACGATGTTCAAAATATATATGGTATATGTATATATATACACATATATAAACACATTGTTTAGCAAAAAAAAAAAAAGAGGGAGAAACAATCAAAATGCCTGTTAAAAAGTGATTACTAAATTAAAGTGTATCCATACAATGGAATTTTTTTACACATTTATTGATTCATTTAAAGAGAGCAATGATGAACACATTGCATGTTAATCATATCTTAATATTATTATGAAATTAGTACTGACCTTGTGGAGCCCTTAAACTCTTTTTTTAAATGTTATGTTAGTCACCATACAGTACATCTTAAGTTTTTGATGTAATGTTCCATGATTCATTGTTTACGTATAACACCCAGTGCTCCAGCAATACATGCCCTCCTTAATACCCAAACTCTTGTCTTAAATGTCAGTTTGATCCACAATATGAAGGAGCTAATAAAAGACAAAATGTGGAAAGTAAATTTTATTTGACCTGATTTAGAATACCTAAGGTTGAAAAAGTTATAAAATTTATTAAAAATCTTAGCAAATGTTTTCCATTTTGATGGCTTGGTTTTACTTCCTTAGTTTATTGCTTATTTTTGCTTACAATATGAAGGATTATTCTTTACTTTCTGGATAGCAGAGATTCTGTGTCTAACCAGAACAATTTTCTGTACTTTATGTTGACTTTATTATATTCCTGACTATAAGAAAGAACAAAAGAACAAAGGTTTCTCTTTCCTCTCCTGTTAAAGAGTTAAGATTCTTTATAATCATGTTACCTTCTTTTTCTTATTTTAAAGTGTTTTATTGACATTTTGATTAAATATATAACCAAATATTGTTTCTCAGTCACTTATAATCCCATCTTAATCAAGTGTTCAATTCTCCTCTGATAACTTCTTTAATTTCTGTCTTGCCCACATCAGATCCTAAATATGGAAAAAATTAAATAAATCTTTTAGAATATCTTTTACACCTAAAACTCTCTATGTGATTTCTTAGGGGGCTCCTGGAAAAGCCAAAAAGTTTTGTCCATCCATCTGATGAAAAGAGAGATAGAAATAAGTAGGTGTATTTGTTAGTTACTATTGATGAGTTACATGGAAAGAGTTCTCAAAGAGGAAGAGATACTCAGCCTTCCTTAAGTTAAATTTGTACAAGTAAATAACATTAACATTCATTATTATTAATATTCATATAAGTAAATGACTATTAAGTCTTTCAGAAATTGTATGCTTTATGGGTAGTTCCTAGAGGTTCATCAATGCCTTCATTGTCCACTTCCCTAATACCTTTCTATTTACGAGTCCTAATAGTGCTTTGCCTGATATTAAGCAGCAAAAATACAGTGTCGATACAGTGGCGATACACAGACCTGTACCCCTGGGGCTTATAATACATTATATGTTAATAACAAATAAAAAATTAAAAGAAAAAAGAATACAGTGTCATGTCATGATTTCAGTTATTTAAAACATCAACTAACCCATAACCATTTTCCTTTATTTCAGAGGCGTTTTAGGTTCACAACAAAATTGGAAGGTACGAAGACTTCCCGTCTACCTTCTGCCCCGACACATGCTTCATCTCCTCCATGAGCAACATCCTTCACCAGAACGATACATTTGGTACAACTGGTGACCCTATATTGATGCATCTTTACCTCCCCCAGTCCATAGTTTACATACGGGTTTACTCTTGGTGGTATACATTCTTCAGGTTTAGAAAAATGTATAACAACTTATATCCATCATTATAATATCCCAGAGTGTATTTTCACTGCCTTAAAAATCCTCTGTGCTTTGTCTATTCTTTGCCCCCTTTCTCCCCTCTGGGAACCGTTGATCATTTTATAGTCTCCATAGTTTTGCCTTTTCCAGAACGTTGTACAGTAGGAATTCTACAACTGGTACCCTCTTCAGATTGGTTTATTCTACTTAATAATATATATTTATGTTTCTTTCATGTCTTTGTGTGGCTTAATAGCTCATTTCTTTTTATCTCTGACAATCCACTGTCTGGATATAGCATAGGTTATTTATCCACTCACCTATTGAAGGGCATTTTGGTTACCTCCCTGCTTTGGCAAGTATAAATGAGATTGCTATGACCTTCCATGCACAGATATTTGTGTGGGCATGTGTTTTCAGCTCCTCTGGGTAAATACCAAGAAGCGTAATTGCTGGATCACATGGCAAAAGGAGGTTTAGTTTTGTAAAAAGCTGCCAAACTGTCTTCCAAACTGGTCATGTTATTTTGCATTTCTACCAGCAATGATTGAGAGTCTGGTCCCACTCCAACCTTACCAGTATTTGGTGGTGTCAGCAGATTCTGACCATCCTAATAGGTGTATGTATTATGGTTTAATTTGCATTTCCCTGATGACATATGATGTGGAATATCTTTTCATATACTTAACTTGCCATTGTATATCTTCTCTAGTGAAGTGTCTATTAAGGACTTTGACTTGCTTTTTAATTGGATTCATTTTCTTCTCCTTGAATGTTGAGTTCTTTTTATATCTTGGATTAAGTCCTTTATAAGATATGTATTTTGCAATTATTTTCTTCCATTCTGTGACTCATCTTATTCTCTTGATATGCAATGAAATTCTATAAAGCTTTCAAAAGGAAAGGGAAAGACCTACATAAACAAATGTTGAAATATATCTGAGATTACTAAGTAGGCAAAAAGTATGGATTTGTGTGCAAATATAATTCTTTTAGTGTATATTGGAAGGGTGGAGTGAGACTTCTCTTGTTAATTTGTTCCTTTCTCTACTTTTCTAAATTGCAGAATGGATTTTAGGTAATTTCCCTTAATCTGCTACTTTATATTATCTTTTTATTTAATTTATGAGAAAACAAAAATAAAAACTAAAATATTTCAATATAGTTTTTAAAGGAAGTCTTTCAAAGAAGCCAAGAACATGTCAGGACCCTCAAATCTGATATTAATCTTGATACTACTATGGGAACCTGTTCTCCAGCTTGTCTAAATAAAATTTCTTCAACATGATTTCCTCTGTCTTAGGATTTACCAGTTTTGTTCTGTAAGTATGACATACACTTCCTTTCCTTCATTGTCATATCTGTAACTTTTCCTCGTCTTTAAGAATAAATCAAAGGAGAGTCTTTTCTGGAAAGAATTTAATTTTCAAGGCAGAGTTAGGCTTTTCATTTCTGGATTCATATACCTCTCATGTTTCTTTTATTGGCTGTAGTACATTGCTATGATTGCTAATTTATTTTTTCTTTTTTGGAAGACGGCAAGACCCAAGTTCAAGAGTTTTTATTTATCTCAACAAATAAAACAGGCATAGTATCTGACACGGTATATGGAATATAGTAAAAACTTAAAATGTTTGACAAAGGAATGAATTTTTTTTAATGAGTGAATTTTTAATGAAAATGTTTTATCTTCAACCTAAGAGCAATCAGAAGGACAGTTATAGTTCAGATCCCCAGGCAGTTGCCCATAATGGTTAAGAACCTGGTTCTGTAGTAAGACTACATTGTTTTTTAAAAAAAAAAAAAAAGAAGAAGAAGAAGAAGAAGAAAAGACTACATTGTTTAGCTCTCAACTCTGTCCTTTGCTAGCTATATAATCTCCATAACTCTTTTTTAAATCTATAAAGTAGGATAATACTGGAACCTATGTTACAGACTTGGTGTGAACTAAATGAACTAGAACTTGTGAATAGTGTAGAATAGTGCCTCAAATATAGTAAAAACTAAATGTATATTATGTTTTAAAATTGTTATATTGAGTCTATTTTCTGATTTTTTTTTTTAAGTGGTAGAGAGAATTGGAATTAGCTTTCAACTTTCTTTTCCCAACATTGGCACATTTTGATGACAGACTACTTGGCACCCGAATGTCATGAGCTTCTCTTCCCATGAGCTTTGAGGCTTATTCCCTTGTTTTATAAGCCAATCTTGCATTTTCTTCTTCAGTTTATACTCCTCATTTGTGACTGGTCTCAAGTAGACAGGAGTTGTGCTTCTGATCCTTGAATATTCATTCTTGTCTTGTAGGCCTGCTGCCCTTCAGGGATCGGCTCTTATATCATCCTTGTTTTATGCAGCTTTCTAAGAATGCCTCCCATGACTGGGCATGAGTCATAATGTACTACCATGGCTTGCATGTTTATATTTCCCAATAGACTATGCTTTTTCAGACCAAGAATCCTGTCTCACTATTGTTTCCTCAATGTGTACAGTCAGGTCTGATGGTCTAGAAACATGCTAAAATTTTAAGACATGTTCATAGCATTACATGCTTATTACATTTTGCTTTTTAAGACTTAAAAAAAATTCTTCAATTAAAATGGCTTCTCTGTCCTTCCTTTTGTAGCTGTGGCAAATGCAGTGTGCTAAGGTTTTTTTTCAATCATTTGTTTATTTGATAGAAATTGATTAGACATTTATTCATTGTAGCATGAGCCTTAATTAGGTAGTTCACAGATTAGTGAGAGGGACAAAGCACAAATGAGTAATGACATAAATCAAGAACAATGCAAATGACGTGTCCTAAATGAAGAGTAAAGAGAGAATGTGGCATGAGTTCATAGATGGAAGAGTGGTGTCCTGGCCATTATTTTAATAAACAGCTGGCAGAATAAAATCCTTGATGTGCAGCATTTGCCAATTTCATGGTATAAATACTCCCACCATGGCTAATTTTAAACTATAGCTTGAGGTTCCTAAAGAAAAGTTGGGGAAAGATGTCCATATTAGATCTTGCTAGCTACTGTGGGCTGACTCCAGCATACTCTGGATGGGAAAGATGGTTATAGACAGGTATGGTCTGGGTCGACTTCATGAAGGAGGTGAAAATTGAAACTAGTCTTAAAGTTGCCATAAAAATTAGATGACTAGGGGTGCCTGGGTGGCTCAGTGGGTTAAAGCCTCTACCTTCAGCTCAGGTCATGATCCCAGGGTTCTGGGATCGAGCCCCGCATCGGGCTCTCCGCTCAGCCGGTAACCTGTTTCCTCCTCTCTCTCTGCCTGCCTCTCTGCCTACTTGTGATCTCTCTCTGTCAAATAAATAAATAAAATCTTAAAAAAAATTAGATGACTAAAGGACAAGCATGTTCCGGGTTTGGAGAATGGTATAAGCAATGTATCGAGGCAAGAAAGAATGTGGAATATTTAGGCAAATATACTCAGCACACAGAGGGTACCTAATAAATACATGCATGAAGAGCAGAATAGTGGTGAACTGACCATCTGACTGAGAAGAGTCTTGAGAGGAAAGTTCACGTGCTACGGTATTATGTGGCAATCCATGGTCTCTAGCCTTCCTAATTGTGCTTTTTCTCCATACCCAGAATCTTCCTCAGCTTGGCTCTGTGGGCTGAGGGAGAAACTACTTGGTCATTTGTTTATTATTTTTCAGTTATTTTAATAACCATACAGATACCTAATGGTAAGATAGAATTAGCAGGGAATTCTAAGAGAGTAGAACATTTTAATTTTCTAGAGTGACAGAGAGGCTTAAAATCCATACATCTGCATAATGGTTTTATCTCTGCCAAACAAACATGCTTCTACACACTGAATTCAATTGTACTATTTTCTATAAAGACAGATAAAAGCAAGCTAGCTAAAGATCAACTTTTTTTTTTTCTTATCTGTTATATAAATATGGAATTCTGTGGTTTAGCAGGGGTCAGCAAACTTTTTCTATAAAATGCCAGAAACTAAATATTTTCCACTTTGTGCCCCATGGCCTCAGTCGCAACTACCCAGCTTGGCCCTTATAGCATAAAAGCAGCCGCAGACAAGTTATAAATGAATGACTGTGGTTTCAATCAATCCTGACTTACAAATAAGTCAGAAGACAGATTGGCCTATAAGCCACAGTGTGCTGATTTCTTGCTTAAAGCATCAAGTGTCTAGGAATTCTAAAATTCTTTAAGGTTTATGGGACACTAAAGATCAAAAAATGCCAAGAATTCACAAGGACAATAGGATGTAAAAATGATTTCATAAAAAGAGTTCAATCTATCTTTTCTGATAAAATGTTTTTTCCAAGCCTCCTGATCCCTCATTTCCACATGGATATAGGTAATTATGATATCATATTAATATCATAATTTTGGTGTTTATACACTTTCTTGAAAACTGATTTCTGGGGGCGCCTGGGTGGCTCAGTGGGTTAAAGCCTCTGCTTTCGGATCGGGTCATGATCTCAGGGTCCTGTGATCGAGCCCCGCATCGGGCTCTCTGCTCGGCAGGGAGCCTGCTTCCTCCTGTCTCTCTGCCTGCCTCTCTGCCTACTTGTGATATCTGTCAAATAAATAAATAAAATCTTTAAAAAGAAAAAAAAACTGATTTCTGAATGAAACGTGACTTGGACTGTTACTTAATTCCTATAATATTGGAGTTGTCCTGCAGACAACAACAATGTGCCTAATAATAGTCCATGCTCATGGTTGGTTACTTTTTTATCTGATGTTGTGTCCATCTTTTGGGGAAATGAGTGAGTAAGAAATGGTGACAATATGAGTAAAACATCTAATTTTCAGTTTCAGTTTCTTTATCTTTAAAACAGGAAAAACAGGGGTGCCTGGGTGGTTCAGTAAGTTAAGCCTCTGCCTTCGGCTCAGGTCATGATCCCAGCGTCCTGGGATTGAGCCCCACATCGGGCTGTCTGCTCAGCAGGGAGCCTGCTTCCTCCTCTCTCTCTCTCTCTCTGCCTGCCTCTCTGCCTACTTGTGACCTTTGTCTGTCAAATAAATAAATAAAACCATTAAAAAAAATAAAACAGGAAAAACAGAATTTGTTGTATTTACCACAGAGAAGGAAAGTATTATCTTAATGGCAGGTATAAATCTGTGCCCTTTATACAGTGGAGAAAACTCCCTAAGAGGAGACAAAAAAGAAAGAAAAAAGAGCCCTCCATTCATCTATCATGATTCAATGCTTTACTTCCTCCTGTCTTTTTGAAGAACTCCAGAAACAGACAGCTGACCTTCCTCCAGGTACTTTCTCTTCTGCTATCATCACCTATGATTAAGTTTAAATTCTTTAAAGGTAAGCACTGCACATGTAGCAAAGAGGAAGAGGGTTAATAAGGCTCCAGGAGAATTAAGGCACATTAAACAAGATGGCTGGGCCATATTGCATCGTATCTGGAGAGCTAATCATATAACGCTCAAGCCGATGGTTGAGATCAAAGACATATCTGCTTCTATTGAGGGTCTGAGATTGGAAAAGAAGAAATAACATTGGCAGAGAGAAAGAAAATGTTTTGAAGAGAGATATAGCAGATCTATGTCCTGCTGAGGTGGCCTTAGACACCTTGTGCCAACTCTGTGCGCCCACCTCTCTGAAACTACAAGCTTGACCCTTGGCCACAGGACCCTGCCACCTTCGGAAGACTGCCCTTAGGCTTGGGAGCCACACGGTTAGTCTGGAATGGACTAGTGTCTGGAAGCTTTACAGCTCCTACCTCAGGGCAACCTGTAGCCAATGACTATTTGATACGGTAATACAAAAACTCAGTTCCCTTGTTTTCAGGAAAGACAAACTGAAGTGTAATTTCATACTCTACCAAAATCTGGCTGAGTCTGGGACTTCAACTGAAACTGTACTCTTATTTGGCTTTTTCCCCCTTCTCTGTGTTTTACCCATTCTCTTACTGGTTTCTCTTTAATAAAACATTTGCATCCAAATCCTTAGTTTCAGGGCTGTTTCTGGGAGAATCTGATCGGAGACAATAGATTACCATAATTTCTTAGCTTTCATGTAATGAAGTCCCACTACATTTAACACCCACAAGCACATAATTTATGAAAAAGTGTCAACCAACCTGTCAACAAAGGTATGGTGAAGAAGAAAAATAGGATCGTTGGCAGATCCCTGTACCTGAGACATCGTTCCGTTCATATAGATGTGCAGGGCATTGTGCATACTGCTTTGAGAGGCATCTGCTATTCCAGTGAGTGGACTAGCAAATCCTGTGGGCAAAAAAGAAAATTGGAAAGAAAAAAGTCAGTTTGCATTAATAATTGAAAACCTCAATGCTTATCTCATTTGGTTTGTGATTATACTTGAGATTCTATTGAGATTGCTTACATTTTGGATGCCCACTGCTTATTTAATAAATCCTGGTGGAATGGAAAGCTATTAATCTAGGTACAGTGGACTGATTAACCGGATGGAGTAAGTGGAGCCAAACATGTTCCCTCCTGTTGCTTCCGCCCATTATATCTCCTTTAGATACTGCAAAGTGATAGGACCTTTTTATACTAATCAGCATGGTCAGTCTCCCTTCAGTCTTTAATGGCACTTAGAGCAGATCTTTCCAGCCTGTTATGTAACTCCTCGCTTCCCAGCTCTGATGGTTACTTTTAATTTTGGTTTCTGGTTCCAGAGAAAACAGAAAATTTGTGACCTTCCGCATCACAGCCCAGCGGACATCAGGTCAGATTGTGTTTGATTTCGCAAATTATTCACTTCAAAATTAATCAGAGCTCCATTAAATGGTTCCTTTCATTGTATCAGGAATATTAATTGTGGGAGAATAATGATAATGTGAGCTATTACTTTCTGAATATTAATCATGTAAATGCTTTTTGTGGCGTATGTCCTCCAATCTTTTCAGCAACTCTGTCAATTATTTCCATTTTAACTCTGATCAACTAAATTTCAAGACCTGAGCTCTGGTTATTTTGTGTTCTCTTTCACACAGTCCCTGGGAAGAGGAAGAAGAAGGTAGCATTTCAGAGTCCATGGAGGCAAAACATAAGTAGAACTCAGATTCAGAACCAGACAAAGAAGTCCCATTTACCAAAGTTAAATTCTAAGCAGCAACCTCGTTGGGGGATGCCCTTGGCCTAGGGCACATTATTAAATCTCAGAATTTAGAAATATCAAACAGAAACTGGAAGATGATGATTATGAAGGTAGGATACACACAGTGAAGGCACTTTGGGGCAGGGGAGGTCTAGCTAATTTTATGCAACTAGGATTATCTTGTTGTCAACCTGTTCATTTTTAAAGGGGCAGATCTTGACTTCTACATTTGATGCACTGTGCTCGACCACCATTGTGGCTCACAGTATTTCTAACCCTTAGTCTGTGATTTTTTTCCTCTCCTTTTGAAACTTCTGTGCTCATTCTCAGAGACCATGCTAAGCCTTGCTCCTACTGGGAGCTTAGCTTAAGAACATGCACTTCCCTCCCCTCTTGTCTATGAAACTTTTATGGTTATATACATAAGGCTTTTACTGTACACAGAGATTTTTCTAAGAGCTTGACATGATTTTTCATATGCCCTTCAGAGTGATCCTACAAATTAGGTACCCTTATTACCTCCATCACATCAGTTTGAAAAAGGGGGCTTAGAGATGTCAGGTAGCATATGTAAGATTTAAAAATAAATAAGAAAAATTAAGATTTAAAAATTAAATTACACAAGAAACTTGCAAGATTTAAAAATAAGAGAAATTAGGTTGGGACACAAGCTTGTTTTCTTCTAGAGTTCAGGCTATTGAATATGCAATGGTTTACTGCCTTTCCTATGTAGCAATGAATCCCATATCATGGAAGACAAACTTCTGTATAGGAATGGTCTTTAAGCTTTTACCCTTGATAACACCAAAGGAAAGTTTTAAGACCACATTTTATATATGTTCTTACATACTATTAAGTAGATCCAGTTTATTTTAATCAAAATTGTAAGGACTTTCAGAGGATATAACTTCAGATATATTGCAAATAGTTCAAATGCAAAACTAAAAATTTAATATCACGTTTTAAAAATGTATCCACTTCATTCACTATACCCATATCAAGAATACCTAAACAAACCCTATTATCATGTGTAATTTTATGAGGTTTCCTTTTTGGACTTATCTCACATTCTCTTTTTCCACAGAAACATTCCTAAATATTATACAAGATATGCATGATTAAAAAAAAAAAAAAAAAACTTCTTTGGGGCACTTGGATGGCTCAGTGTGTTAAAGCCTCTGCCTTCAGCTCAGGTCATAGTCTCAGGGTCCTGGGATTGAGCCTCTCAATCAGGCTCTCTGCTCAGCAGGGAGCCTGTTTCCTCCTCTCTCTCTGCCTGCCTCTCTGCCTACTTGTGATTTCTCTCTCTGTCAAATAAACAAATAAATAAATCTTAAAAAAAACACCAAAACTTTTTTGCGATGAAAATAGGTATAGAAATTAAAATTATTTTTTAAAACTCTCATGGAAACATTAATCTAATCTGGGTTAATTTATAATTAAATATTTTAGCCATAAACAGCTTATCAAAATCATATAAATATATTAAAACATTTTATAAAATATTAAATATAAAAGTAAAATTTTATTGAAAGTTTAATATATTGGTGAAAGATCATTAATTAAAAATTATTCACTATTAATCCATTGCTACATAGGATAAAGTTTAGCATAAATCTTATTCTAAATATTAAAAACTAAATCTGGGTCCTGAGAAAACTTTCCTCTCAAAAGTAACTGCACAGGAATAAAAGATTTTTTATAGTAATCTCACAAATTATTTGAACTCTCTTTTAGTTACATGCTAAAAATGAGTCACTGATCTGGCATCAAAATAATGTGATTCATTAGCTGATAATCAAGCATCTTTAATTAAAGCAATCATATAAATTATGAATTTATTTACAAACCACATGACTTTCAAGATATTCAACACCTAACACATTAAAGTCATGCTGTTTAGCGACGCTGGCACCAATGTTTTGAATGCTTTACTTGTTTGGCAACCTGTGAGTGTGAGTTTTTACCTCTTCTGAGAATGTGTTCTGTTGAGAATGGACTTAGGATATATGAGAGGAAGGCTTTAATCCTGAAAAGTAGAAGACAAATAACAGGTAAGGAGCAGAGGAAAAGGAGAACCTTCAGGAACTTTCCCATTCAAGATCCATTTTAGAAAACTATACTTGGGGGGCGCCTGGGTGGCTCAGTCCATTAAGCGGCTGCCTTCAGCTCAGGTCATGATTCCAGGTTCTTGGGATCAAGTCTCACATCAGGCTCCCTGCTTGGTGGGGAGTCCGGTTCTTCCCCTCCCTCTCCTCCTGCTTGTGTGTGCTCTCTCTCTTTGTGTCATATAAATAAATAAAATACTAAAAAAAAAAAAAAAAAAAAAAAAAAAAAAAAAAAAAATAAGAAAAGAAAAGAAAAATATACTTGGAGGAAGACCTGGAAATAAATTTCTTTAACACGTTCTGTACCATGTATCCTATAGAAAGTCTTGGTGAACCTGCAGTGGTGTCTATCCCAGTTTGAAGGTACTGCCATAGAGAAAAGATTTTTAGAGCTCTGAGGACCCGACTTTAAATTCTGTTACTAGCTTTTGTCAAGATAGCTATCTTTTTTTGAGCCTCAGTTTCTTCACTGGTAAGAGAGGGAATAATTAATGCCCATCTGGATTCTGATGAGGAATGATTTTGATAGCCGGTGTGATACAACGAGTACAGAATCTGGCACAAATGGAGGCTTCCTCAGTAGTACCTACTATTTCTCTCAGCTCATTGCATTTGATCAATGGATGCTTATCATGAAAGCCACTAACCAAGAATATGAGGCACTTTCACTGCATAAAAGTCTCTTTTGCCACAACTACTCACCATCAGGACCCATCCTAGCACTGGACACCTCCCCCCTTCCTAAACTCCATGGCCCTACCTGCTGCATGCCCTCATCCAAAGTTATGGTGATTTTAGGAAGTGGGATTACATTCCTAACAGAGTTCTCGGTAAGGCTTAGTATTTCTTTGCTCACTTCTTTGGCTAATTTGCCAGATATTGCACCTGGGAAAGCCTCCAAAGTTAAGAAAGGACATCTGAATAAGAAGCACATATAGTTTGTCAGACTATTGTGATATGCTCAGAAATAGTTCAAAGATACAGGTTGAACAAACACCCAACCTCTTTGTATAGGAACAAGATTATTAAATAGATAATCTTATTATATTAACTCTTCTAAATGAACTGTGCATATCTTGTTTCTTCAGATAGACTGGAAATGTCTTAGGAGGAGGGACCAAATATTTCGCTTTGATTTTCCACAAAGACAGAGGCTCTCACATCTTTGTATTTAAAAGAAAACCAAATATAAAATATGTTTAAATCCTTCACTTATAACAGTCTATAAAGACTGGGAATAGGAAAGATACATTTCTCTCCATAAAATCTTTTTTTTAAATTCAATTTCTCTCTATAAAATCTTAAGGAACCCTCAAAGAGCTCTAATCTGCTGCTTGTTAAGAGACAAAATAGAGAAAATGTCATGGACTTGAATATTGTGAAAATTTGAATAAATGATTCTCTATTTTACTTCACACAATTCATTTTTTGGCCAGTAAATCACCTTGGAAAAATAAGAAAGGATTACACTATTATCAGTAGGTTCTTTTGCTGAGAATTTAATTCTCTTTTGGAAGAGCAAGTCAAAGAGGAAATTCCAGGCTGAAATAAAAACTGTTTACACATCAAGTTTTTGAAATATCTCTTATGTATGTGATCTCATTTTAATTCCTGGGGCTACTTGTGACATAAATAGTATCATTGTCCCAATTTACAGATGAGACAACTTAGATAACTTCTTTTTTTTTTTTTTAAGATTTTATTTATTTATTTGACAGACAGATCACAAGCAGGCAGAGAGAGGAGGCTGAGAGAGAAAGGGGGAAGCAGACTCTCTGCTAAGCAGGGACCTGGGACCATGACCTGAGCTGAAAGCGGAGGCTTAACCCACTGAGCCACCCAGGGACCCCAACATAACTTCTTATATAGAAGTTATAATCTATTACTTAGCACATCTAAATTCAAGCTAGTCATGGACGGAATTAGGGAGTCGAAGATAGATAGCTCTGATTAGTTTCAAACCAAAAGTACACTGCAGTTGGATTGTATCTGTGCTGACTTGCTGATTCACCTTGGAAGCCCCTTTTTCCTGTGGACTAGCAAATGAATTTATGAGCTTGCTGTTTACTTGTATTAACAGCAAGATCCTGAATGGGTGACTGCTTAGCTCTTGTCCAAGGATTCCCCAGGATGAGAAGTCCTGTAAGCCAGCATGGTTATTGTTAGCAGTTGCAGATGCCAAAATGGCTCCCAGTTCTTCATGAAGGGCAGTGACAGTTGCCCAAAGTACTCTGGGTTAGGCCTTCAAGTCTGCGTGCTGCGTTCCTATGGGAAGTCAATAACCACAGTTTCTGGCTGATCCTAACAACACAAAACTTCAGCTCATCAATCCGTGTCTTTTCTCTTTCATTTCCTCCCCAATAGTACTCTGGAGAGTTTTTCTGTTTGTTTGTTTGTTTTTTAATTTTGAAGCCTCTCTCCAACCCTTGGAGATTGAGATTTAATTGGTAGAGATTGGGGCTCAGGCACTTGGAGTTTTAAAAATACCCAAGTGATTTTAATGTGAAACCAGGGTTGAAATTCACTGATTTAGGTTAAATTGCTTTCCATCCTCCAAACTTGAGCTCACAGTTTAAAAACTTTACCTCTGAATGTATTATTCCCTTCACTTGAAATTTTCTCCTCCTCTATTCTGGAAGCCCAAAAATGCTTCTGCCCTTAAAATCACACACCACACACTTCTGCCTTAAAATATTTTCATGTTGTAGTACCTGGTGGCCCAGTCAATTAAGCCTCTTACTGTTTTGTTTAATTTTTTTTCAGTGTTCCAAAATTCATTGTTTATGCACTACACCCAGTGCTCCATGTAATAACGTGCCCTCCTTAATACCCACCACCAGACTCAATTAATACACCCCACCAAAACCCTCCAAAACCCTCACTTTGTTTCTCAGAGATGACAGTCTCTCATGGTTTAGACTCTTGACTTCAGCTCAGGTCATGATCTCAGGGTTGTGAGACTGAGCCCTGCTCAGAGTGGAACCTGCTTGAGAATCTCTCTTATCTTCCTCTGCTTCCTCCCGCTTATGCACTCTCTCTCTCTCTTAAAAAAAAATAAATTTTAAAAATGAGATAAAATATTTTCAGCTGATAACTGCTCCAAAGTGTACCCTTGAAAATAATGTTTAAGAAAATTAGCAACTACTACGTGGCAGGCACTGAATGGGCATTTTCACCATCTTGTTTAATTCTGTATGCTCCTTTCTAGGAAGTTGGGTTATAGATGTTGCACTTCATCATGCCTAGTAGACTTTGAAATGTGAAAAAGTACATAGTTAAATCTTCAGAACAGAGTATATTTATTTGATTTAATTTTATTTTCAGTGCATCTCAAACCTCTTTTAATACTAGAGTTTCAGTGATATAAATAGAGAGAAGAAAGCAAAAAGATAGACAAAGGTACGTTAGCGTTTTTGAAGATTGAAGCAAAGTGACTGTCTGGCCCCTGGCTACATTCCCCCTAATTAGTCTCCTAATGTGCAACTTAATTCAGGAACTATGAAGTGCATAGCCTCACAAGGTTATACCCAATGATTTTGAGGGGTTGTATTTCATGGCTGAGTACTTTAACAAAGGCTTATACTTTAAACTACTTGCAGCAGAAATACAATATTGCCCATCCAAAAAAAAAAAAAAGATCTTGGCTGTAAGCAGGTCCCTAGGTATAATGGAAGCATTAACTTTCAATCCAATTTCAAGATTTCTCAAATAAAGTACTAGTTCTACAGCCATAAATGTAATTAATTAGCATTTATGTTTATTAGAAAATACTTTTAATTTGACTCAGGAAATTCCTTCAACAACAGGGAATGGAGCAATGAAGCAAATGGAGCAGGGGATGATGTCTTCTTACCATATAATTATTAGATGGATAGTTAAGGTCACAAATGCTCAACAAATTCCAGGGTTCTCAAAAATATGGTCCCAGAGCCAGCAGCATTAACCTATAAATTTGTCAGAAATGCAAATACTCTTGCCCTCCAGAGAACTACTGCAATGAAATCAGTGGGATTTACCATTTGCATCAACAAGTCTTCAGGCAATTCTAATGCACTCTAAAGTTTGAGAATCACTGCTTTAATTATTTTCATTGTTTATACAAAGACTATGGGTAAGTAGTCATAGTCATCTCCCTAAACTCAATAAAAGAGAGAAACAGAATTATTTCATGTGTCATCACTTTAAATTGTTTGTTGTTTTCAATATCAGACTAATTTCACCTGTTAGTAACTCAGTGTGTGGGTGTTGTATATGTGCATGCACGTATGTGATCATTTTCTTTACATACATGTTATAAATACACAACACATATATAATTTACATCATCTCATTATTTTTTCAGCATTTCTTAGATCTTATCTCGAGTTTATAGACGCATCAATAAAATGGTTTTACACATCAAAGATAATTGTCCGTTTCTTCATTTAAAATTTGTCTGAAACTTATTTTTAAGGAAAATTTTATAATTGGTTTCTATATTCTAAGATTAGATTTGTGTGTTTGGCAAGACAGGAATATTGAACCACACAGCAGAGTCATTTAGTTCACCGAATTGTACAGACTGAAACAAGCAAAGATTTTTATAGACAAAGTGTTATTCAAGCTGTATTACTTTCCTGTTCTTCACTTATGACTGAATTGATACTAATTGGCACACTTGGTATATTTCACTGGGTATGCTAAAAAATGATGGCATACTAATGCTAGGGCCAACTCTTTTCAAAGCAAAGGTATGGTAACCAACCATCCTGGTCCTTGTTTGCCCCACAATGTTCTGGTTTTTGCACTGAAAATACTGTGTCATAGATAGGACAGGTTTCACAAGCATGCAACTGAGTGTTCCCCACCCAGAACTGCCCGTACTTGGCTTAATGTTCTGCTGTTGCTATCTAGAAATTCTTAATATTTTTTGAACAAGGTGTTCCATATTTTCATTTTGCATTGGGCCTTGTGAATTAGATAGCTAATCCTTGTCCTGGGAAACCCCATAATCCTAGTCAAACAGAGATGGTTAGTCACCCTGCAAAGGTTCTATATAACATTCTTTCATTGGCATGACTCAATAGAACAATTCTGTGAAATACAAGTTAAATGATTTAAATGTTTCCTACTATCTTATGTATGTCTTGATTTTTAATTAGGCAAGATCGTTTTCATATGCAAGTCACAGATTATCTATATATCTATGACTTTCTATAATGAATATTTTAACATGTTTGCATTATATTTTATAGTTCGCAAAAACATTTTCAGGCACATTTTCTAATGGGACATTCCCAGTAGTATGTTAGCAAAAGATTAATAACCAGATCTTAAAGATTTTATTTATTTAAATGACAGCGATCACAAGTAGGCAGAGAGGCAGGCAGAGAGAGAGGAGGAAGCAGGCTCCCTGCTGATCAGAGAGCCTGATGCGGGGCTTGATTCCAGGACCCTTGGGATCATGATCTGAGCTGAATACAGAGGTTTAACCCACTGAGCCCAATAACCAGATCTTAGAAGGGAAATATGGGGCAGGGGCAGAATATGTTGTTTTGTAACATCTGTCAATTTTCATGGTGTAAATATTCCCATGATTGTTAATTTCAAGGTATCAACTTGATGTCTTTGAGTAAAGAGTAGAGAAAAGATACTTCAGCTATCACAGCAGACATGATTCAACTCCAACATGTGACTGGATGTTCCTCACGTAGGGGAGGTAGAATAGGTACCACCATGCTTCCAGTGCAAATGAAAAGTTTGTGGCATCTAGGTGACATTGAAGATCACATGCTTTTTGAGTAGTGAATGCCAAAAGTATCTCTTCAATGTTCTCATTCTAAATTCTGTGTTCTTTCCCTTATCTCATTCTTTCTTTCTCATCACTCATATCTATAAATTTGTGTGTAGGAATTATTGTCATGAATGTATGAGAGCATCAAATAAAGTCAGTTGTAGGGAAGCAAAATTAATAAAGATTCTACTTATGTTAAATTAAAGGTAAGTTTTCTTTAGTTGAAGTATAGGTGACATACAATGTTACATCAGTTTCAGGTGGTCAACATAGCAATTCCTCAAGTCTATGTCATGCTATGCTCACCACAAGCGTGGCTAACATCTGTCACAGTACAACACTATTACAGTACTTCTGACCATATTCTCTGTGTTGTACCAAGGTAATTATTGTTAATATACCTTTGATTAAAATCACTTGAAAATATGATTGAATCTTTCACAAGTATGTTTGCATTTTCAACCACCAATTTAAACTAGAGGCTTGTGCTTGCATATCACAAAGCTTCCTCTCCACAATTTAACTATAATAGAAACATGATTCATATATTTTACTCACCTTTGTTTTTACTTAGTTACCTCTTGGCAACAAAGATTTTTGATGTTACAGCACTTTTGATTTCTGTGTGGTAGGCACGAGGCTGTTTTCCTAATGTTCTTATGGAACCTAATCTTATAGTAACTCTGTAAAGAAGATACCATCAAGTCCACTTTCATGTGGGAAAACTAAGATGGAAAAAAGTATGGTTTATCCAAAGCCAATCAGCTGGTAAATGGCAGAGTCAGGATTTGGGCTAATTATCTATTAGATTTCAATGCTCTGCTCTTAGTCATGCTGTAACTCTTAGTTGATATGGAGCTATTAGTTGTACTAAAATATAAAATCACTGACATCATAACACATTTTCCTAGTTCCAACAGTATCCTTGTTTCCTTTAATTCTTTTCAGTGAAAAAGCTGAGACATCTGATCCAGCCCAGTTTTTCATAATATTCTCTTTCAAGATTGAGAATGTCCTATCATGGAGGTTCCCACTCTCCCTTTTTCTTTGGATGAGAACTTTATAAGCCTCTGATCACAGGACTTCAGATGGTATACAGTTAGCTGAATCAATCAGATTCCTGTCGTAAAACACAGAAGACTGGCCTTCTCTGGGAGTACCACCATTACAGAAGGCCAGATGTTTACCTCCTTAAGCCCCATGTTTGTTTCTGTCAAACTGAATTCCCTTACTGAATTTCAGAAGTTTGTAGAAGGGTTTAATTCCATCTCAAAGTCTGACTTTAAAAGTCATTTTTAGTAGAAAGTATTATCATGTTGTTACACTTTGGATGTCAACTCAGTTTAGGGTTAATACTCCCTGGAATAATTTTTGTCCACTGGAGATCTAAAACACTAGTCTACCCCATTGCTTAGAATTTGGTTTGTACATGGAGCTAGAAAAGAAGCATGCAAGTCAGTAACTTTATTATTTAGCAAAAATTTCCCATTACAGAGACTCTTCTAAGTAAGTAATTTATAAATATTAACCCATGTAATAGCCACACAGAGTAGGTATTGTGATTTTCCTCACTTTGGAAATAGAGGATTTCAAGTAAAGACAGATTAAACTTACCAAGAATCATCTGGCTATTAGTGACAGTATCAGACTTTAAACCCAGGCAACCTGATTCTTAACCTCTACTCTCTATTTCCTGTAAAGCTTGGTCTCTTTGTTTGAACAACTTGGGGACATAATCTCCCCTGTTGATGATCTGGTTTTGCTACTTATTATCTGTGTGACCTGGTCAAGTTATTCTGAATTTCAGTTCCCTCATTTCCAAAATAAGTGTAATAATAAAGGGGGTATAAACCTTTTGAGAGGAGCAACTAAGATAATGAATCTGAAAAGTTTTAGGAGTAAAAAGTGGGGCTATATTGACACAGCAGTTGTTATTAATTATAAGGAGTCTCTGAGAACTTATAAGACTATTTTGTTAAGATATTGGAAAGAATTTGTAATTTCTCCCATTTTATTTTTTGTACTTTATCTGACTTACTCCAACTCATCCTTGAAAATATCAGATTCCCAAATAGAGTATCTCTAACAATAAACACTTGGTTAGATCCTACTATTTAATAACAATTATACTTCCTTCTTCTTAATAATTGTTTTTGGATTAAATTTATGTATTCATGGTCCAATTTTTAATCAGACTGTAAGATCCAAGAGAGAAGGATCTGCATCATATTCAAGATTCATTCCTAGGGTACTACACAAAGTTGATGCTTTATCTACTTTATCTATTGAATAAATAAATACATTATATTTCTTTCCCTTTTTCAAACATGTAACTACAGTTGCTCGCATAACTTTAAAATAAGTTAAGCTAAAAAAAAATAAAGTCAGTTAAGCTAAAATTCTTAGAATGTACCTCTAATGTTCCTGGGTTTATGATAGTGTGAGATGGATCATGGCTCTGAATCTGGCTTTTATGTTATTGAATAGGCCATTCTCTCAATATTCTCCTGATGCAATAAATAACTTTATATAGAGAAAGGGTCAAGGAGCTTGTATGAAAAATAGTTATGGTGTTGTTCCACCTGGGAGAGAAAACAGTAGATGTTAGGAAAGAAGAGAGGGGTGATACTTCAATGAAAAAAAACACATAAATTAAAAAAAAAAAAAGAAAAAAAACACACAAATAGAAATAATTATTCATCCGTAGGTAATGGGATGCATTTTGAGAGACGGTATTGAGAAAGAAGAATACTTTTTTAATGGCTAGGGAGAACAGAATTTCATGGCCTTCTTCTACTTGGTGGAAAATGAGATAAAGTGGGAAAATACTGTATAAAGGTCGGTGGGAAGAAGAAAGCAATGGCAAGTGAGAACAGATAAATTAGGAATTGAGGCTTCAATGTGAGTCCAAAACTAAAACCTCCAGCAATTATTAAATCCTACAGAAGAAAAAATTGAAAAGGCTCAAAGAGAAAGAAACAACCCATATCCATTCATTGTGTTCAAAAAACCTATTTCTTTGAACTCTGGATGTACGATCAACCTCCTATTTAGGTGTGGCCCTGTGAATGAACTGGGTCTAATGAAATATGGGCAGAAGGTAGGTAAACCACTCGTAGGCTTGACCCATATATTGTTCCCTTAGGATCCTCCAAACACTCCCTTCTCTTGTCTTCTAAGAACATGCAGAAGATCCACCAGAGAACTGAGGGAGAGTAGGTAGAATCACTAAAATAGCCACATGACAGGCCACTCACCAACTATTATTATCCAAACTGGGCGTGGCTTGAGCAATCAATCAATCAATTTTTATTTGTTAGACCACTAAGATTTCGGGCTTTGTTTGTTATGGCTCTAATGTCTTAGTCCATGTGGGCAACTGTAACAAAGTATCATCAACCATGTGACTTATAAGCAAGAGAAATTTATTTTTTACGGTTCTGGAGGTTGTAAGGTGAGGGTGCCAGCATGGTCAAGTTCTGGTGAAGTCCTCCTACAGTCTGCAAACTACAGTTCTGGTTGTATCCACACGTGGCAGAGAGTAGAGAGGGAAGCAAGCTCTGCTGTGACTCTTAGAAGGAGACTAGTCCTACACATGAGGGCTCCATTCTCATCACCTCATCTAATCCTCATTAAATCCCAAAGGCCCACCTTCTAACACTTCACCTGGAGGGAGAAGATTTCAACATATGAATTTGGAGGGGACACAAATATTTGGTCTGTGCATTCTAGCACCTTACTCTAATAACCTAAGTTATATAATAAATTCTCCAATTTAGTAACTTGAAAGTTCTGGAACAAAAGAATATTTTGGTACTTCACTTACCACTACAGGTTTACTGTTGTCTTATATGAAACATAGTAGACAGAACATACTTGATGTTCATTTAACAAAAAACACTAAGGAAATTATTTCAACAAGCACTAGGGAAAAGGATCGTAAAGAAACTGATATTTTCTTCACCAGTACTAGTTCTCTTCCTTTTCCTAATAATAAATATCCTAAATGTAGTGGGGCACATGGCACTAGCTGGAGATGACATTTTTCAGTTGCCCTTGAGAGCTAAGTGTGGCCATGTCTATTTGACCAGAGAGATAAAACAGAATTGACGAGAGACACTTCCAGCTTATGTTAGAAGGGAAATGGACACACATTTAAAGGGAAATGGACACACATTCCTCTTCCTACTTTGTGCTCTTCTTGCTGATTAAGATGAAGATATTAAAATGAAGATTTATTTAATTTTTAAAGATTTCATTTATTTATTTGACAGAGACACAGCGAGAGGGGGGAACATAAGCAGGGGGAGTGGGACAGGGAGAAGCAGGCTTCCTGCTGAGCAGGGGGCCAGAAGTGGCCCAAAGCAGCTTGATCCCAGGACCCTGGGATTATGACCTGAGGCAAAGGCAGACGTTTAAAAACTGAGCCACCCCTGAAATGAAGATTTAGAATGTCTAGATGTTGGGAGTCGAAGATGGTAGAACTGCACTACCAATCCTGGATTATCTACTTCTGTTGAAGTTTCATGATAACAAAAAACAAAAAAACAAAAACAAAAATAAAAAAACAAAACACAAAAAACCCTGTCTTTTTTAAGCTGCATTATTTGGGATTTCTTTTTACAATATTTTAAAGTGAGCACTAATAAAGGGAAACAGAAATAAATAGATTAACTCAGCAATATTATGGAACTAATGACCTGTAGAATCTTGGAAGGCATACTTAGAGAGTAGTTGCTTTTGGCTTCTTATCCTTATTAATGATCATATTTCAAGTATCTCTGCCCATAAAACTAATCCTTTTTATCAGTATATTCTCTTCTACTTATTTAAACACTCAGATGATAATTCCAAGTTCATTAATGTTCAAAGCTTCTATTGATAACTCAATTACTGTGAGGCAACTATCAAAAGATTCTGAATTTACTGGAGGATGAAAAATAAAAATAAATAGAGTTTGGGTCAAAATTATTGATAAAAAGATAATAGATTTCAAATATTATGAATAAATTTTTAAAATTATTTTCGTCATGGGCATCTGAGTGGCTCAGTGGGTTAAGCCTCTGCTTCGGCTCAGGTCATGATCTCAGGGTCCTGGGATTCAGTCCCGCATGGGACTTTCTGCTCAGCAGGGATCCCGCTCCCCCTCCCGCCCCCACCCCTGCACCCTGCCTTCTGCCTGTCTCTTGTCTACCTGTGATCTGTCAAATAAATAAAATCTTAAAAAAATAAAATAAAATAATTTTCTTCATCGCAGTATAACAGAGGCTTTCCATATTTAACAAACGATTCTTACTTGAAACTCAAATGAACACTTGGAGATAGATAGTACAGAAATATTACCTCCATTTTGTAGATGAAACAGTTGTGCTATGTGAATGTAAATAGCCTACCCAGGGTCTCATGTCTTGAGTTCTAGGGATCTCTCTGCAAGGATGGTAGTATACTTGTCAAATTTCTAAACATTTCCAATTGAGATCAGGAGGTCAAAATTCAGTTTGATTTTGGATTCTAGCTCTGCCACTTATGATTGATGTTGCTATAAGCAGATGACCTTGCCTTTCTGACATACTTTTTTTAAATCCATAAAATTGGGGATAATAAATAAAACTTACCACTTAGGATAACGTTGATAAAAGGTAAAAAAAAATGTTTGCTAAAGTACCTAACATTTAGTAACCTCTCAACAACTGTTAGCTATTAGTTTTTTTAAGTTTTAGTTTTAAGGGAGGATAGATTTATAGCATAATAAAAATGTACAATCCTAGGGAGTTCCATTTAGATCATTATTTTATAATTTCCTTCTCTGGAGCACAATATAATAAAAATTGGATGGCATCCCTAGAGTTGTATAAGCAGCAACTTTAATGAATTTTTAAAAAGACCTTGATAGTTTTTATCTCACACATACTTGGCATTGTAAACAGTCTTCTACTTCACATGTTTGCCCCTGGATCTAGCTAAAGCTCTATTATAAATTTCCACTGAAATCTATAACCAATGAACTAAATAATCACTTTGGGATATTCTCCCCTTCTTTTTAAAAAGTTTTTATTTAAATTCCAGTTAGTCAAAGCATAATATTAATTTCAGGTGTACAAGTTAGTGATTCAGCACTTCCTTACAACACCTGGTGGTCATTGTAAGTGCACCCCCTAATCCTTATCACCTGTTTTACCCATTCCTCCCATCCAACTCCCCTCTGGTAATCATCAGTTTGTTCTCTGTAGTTAAGACTTGGTTTACCTTTCTCTCTCTCTTTCTTCATCCCATGTTCATTTGTTTTGTTTCTTAAATTCCACATATGAATGAAATTATATAGTATTTGTCTTTCTCTGATGGATTATTTTGCTTAGCATAATAATCACTAACTTCATCCCTATCTTCGCAAATGGCAAAATTCCATTTTCTTTTATGACTGAACAATATTCCTCTGTGTGTGTGTGTGTGTGTGTGTGTGTGTGTGTGTGCCATATCTTCTTTATTCATTCATTAGTTGATGGACATTTGGTTTGTTTCCATAGTTTGCCTATTGTATATAATGCTGCTATTATAAATATTGGGGTGCATGTATCCCTTTGAATGAGTTTTTTTGTATCCTTTGGGTAAATATCAAGTATTGCTGGATCATTGGGTAGTTCTACGTTTAAATTTTTGTGGAACCTCCATTGTGTTCCACAATGACTATACCAGTTTGCATTCCCAACAATACAAGAGGGTTCCTCTTTCCCTGCATCCTCACCAAAACCTGTTTTTTTCTTGTGTTGTTGATTTTGGCCATTCTGATAGGCATGAGATGGTATTTCACTGTAGTTTTGATTTGTATTTCCTTAATGATCAGTAATGTTGGGCACATTTTCATGTGTCTGGTGGCCATCTGTATGTCTTCTTTGGAAAAATATCTATTCATGTCTTCTGCCCATTTTTAACTGGATTTTCATTTTTGGGGGGTGTTGAGTTTTGTAATTTCTTTATATATTTTGGGTACTAACCCTTTATCAGACAGTTTATTGACAAATATCTTTTCCCATTCCATAGTTTTCCTTTTAGTGTTGTTATTTCCTTCACTGTGAAGAAGCCTTTTATTTTTTTAAATTTAATTTTATTTTCCCAGTGTTCCAAGACTCATTGTTTATGCACCACACCTAGTGCTCCATGCAACACATGCCCTCCTTAGTACCCACCATCAGGGCCTCCCAACTCCCCACCTCCTCCCCTCCCAAAACCTCAGTTTGTTTCTCAGAGTCCACAGTCTCTCATGCTTCGTCTCCCGCTCTGATCTCCCCCAATTTACTTTTCTTTTCCTTCTCCTAATGTCTTCCATGCTATTCCTTATGGTCCATAAATAAGTGAAACCATATGATAATTGACTCTCTCTGCTTGGCTTATTTCACTCAGCATAATCTCCTCCAGTCCCATCCATATTGATACAAATTTGGGTATTCATCCTGTCTGATGGAAGCACAATATACCATTGTATATATGGGCCATATCTTCTTTATCCATTTGTCTGTTGAAGGGCACCTTGGCTCTCTCCGGTTTGATGATTGTGGCCATGAAGCCTTTAATTTTGATGAAGTCCCAATAGTATATTTTTGTGGGTTTTTTTCCCCCTTCCCTTGGAGACATCTAGTAAGAAGCTGCTATAGCCAATATCAGAGAAGTTATTTCCTGTATTCTCTAGGATTTTAATGGTTTCCTGTCTCACATTTAGGTCTTCCATCCATTTTCTTTTTTAAAGATTTTTATTTATTTGAGAGAGAGACTGAGAGCATGAGAAGTAGAAGGTCAGAGGGAGAAGCAGACTCCCCACTGAGCAAGGAGCCCAATGTGGGACTTGATCCTGGTACTCCAGGATCATGACCTGAGCTGAAGGCAGTCACTTAACCAACTGAGCCACCCAGGCACCCCTCTTTCATCTATTTTCAATCTATTTTTGTGTGTGGTTTAAGAAAGTGGTCCAGTTTCATTCTTCTGCATGTTACTATCCAGTTTTCCCAGCACCTTCATTCCCAGCACTCTTCATTGAAGAGACTCTATTTTTCCTATTGGATATGCTTTCTTGCTTTGTCAAAGATTAATTGACCATGTGGTTGTGGGTTAATTTCTGGGTTGTCTATTCTGTTCCATTGATGTATGTGTCTATTTTTGTGCCAGTACCATACTGTCTTGATTACTATAGTTTTGTCATGTAATTTGAAGTCTGGACTTGTGATTTCTCTAGCTTTGCTCTTCTTTTTCAAGGTTGCTTTAGCTATTCAGGGCCTTTTGTGGGTCTATACACATTTTAGGATCATTGTTCTAGCTCTGTGAAAAATGTTGGGCGTATCTTGATAAGGATTACATTAAATGTCCAGATTGCTTTGGATGTATAGACTTCTTAACAGTTTTTGTTCTTCCAACCTGTGAACATATTCTTTCCATTTTTTGGTGTCATCTTGAATTTCTTTCATCAGGGTTATAGTTTGCAGAGTAGGTCTTTCACCTCTTTGATTAGGTTTATTCTAGGTATCTGATGGGTTTTGGTGCAGTTGTAAATGGGATTGAGTCCTTAATTTCTCTTTCTGCTGTTTCATTATTTTTATGTAGAAATGCAACAGATTTCTGTACATTAATTTTATATCCTTGGCCTTACTGAATTTCTGTATCAGCTTTAACAGTTTTTTAGTGGAGCCTTTTCCAGTTTTCTGTATAGAGAATCATGTCATCTGCAAATAGTGAAAGTTTCATTTCTTCCTTGTTGATTGGATGCCTTTTATTTCTTTTTGTTGTCTGATTGATGTGGTTAGGACTTCCAGTACTATGTTAAATAACACTGGGGAGAGTGGACATACCTGTCTTGTTCCTGACCTTAGCAGAAAACTCTGTTGTGTTTGTTTGTTTTCCCATTGAGGATGATCATAGCTGTTGATTTTTCTTATGGCCTTTATTATGTTGAGGTATATTCCCTCCAAACCTACCTTGTTGAGGGTTTTTATCATGAATGGATGTTGAACTTTGTCATATGTTTTTTCTGAATCTATTGAAATGATTATGTGATTTTTATTCTTTTTTTTTTTATTAATGTGATCATGTTATTGATTTGCAAAACCCAGGAATGGATCCCACTTAATCATGGTTGATTTTTTAATGCATTGTTGGATTCAGGTTGCTAGTATTTTACTTAGAATTTTTGCATCTGTATTCATCAGGGATATTGACCTGTAGTTCTCTTTTTTAAGAGTGGAGTCTTTATCTGGTTTTGATGTCAGGGTAACGTTGGCCTCATAGAATGAACTTGGAAGTTTTCCTTCCTTTTTTGTTTCTTGGAATAGCTTGAGAATAAATAATCACATTGATCCTCTTAAACTTAACAGTAAAGAAGAAAAGGATAATTATTCATGGTCTCTGGCATGAAATTGATTGACTCTAAAAAGATAGATACTAGAGTTAATCCTTGTTATTTGAGCATGTAACATTTTAATTTTAGGACAGATTTTCCCAAGTAAGTGTTTGGAATGTATAAATCAAAAGAGTTTAAAAGACTATTTGGAGAAACAAAATATATAAGGTGATGGTAATCATGGGATCTATGGTCAAATTAGTCAGAAATTTTTCTAGTTAAACAAATTTTTCTAGTTGAACAAATCAAAACAGCTTTCTATACTGTAGAACTTCTCAGATTTCTTATTCTAGGATGTAATATGTTTCCCAAATACTTTAGTCTAATGATCAACTTTTCTATTTATCCTACTGCTTACAAATCTCTTTAAAAGAAAAATAGATTTTTCATAGATTAATTAGACAATGTATCTCAGATTCCCAAGGCTAATGACATATAACCTTTTATGTTTTTCTTCAAACCAGAAATTTGACAACTGCAGGACTTAAAAATAGGAGGAAGGCTCTTTCTTAACCAGTGAGCTAGGCTAGTCATCTACTTGGCCATTGCCTTGTTAAAATGTTTCTGGTCTTACGTCACTATAACATAAACAGTAGCTATTACAAATTTATATGGAAACTTATTCCCCCATAATATATGACTATAAAATAGAACTAAATATTAATGCTGTTTGTATAAATCAAAACAAGGTAAGGCTATCTAAGAAGGATGGTTTGTAAGCTTAATAAAGATGTTTTAGAGGTACTCACAAAATTAGAGATGCAGGTATTTCTTGTTCTACTAGAACCATGATGTATATTTAAGGGAATTCTCTGTAAACAATCTATAGATTCAGATGAATTGTATACCAGTTATTGGGCAATTACTTTATTCTCTGGGCAATAATTCTATTTATCTCAAACTGGCAAGAGAAAAAGTGATAATAGCTATTTGTGGAATGTGACACTTAGAATAAAATTTATATTATGTTTGTCCTAAGCCTGCTTTCCCACATATCAATAACTGTAATATTATCTTGGATGGTGTTACAAATTGGATCTCTTGATTTATGAATAAATGCCAGCACACAAAAGTATCATCAATTTCTTGACCAAAAGGACTCAATATTAGGGTCTTTTATCACACCCATCTATTTAAAATTGATTTCAAATATTGGTCTAAAAATGTTTCTTGGTTTCTTGGTTTTGTTATTTCTAAATTAAAGTTGAAATTTTCAGATAATTGTAGATTCACATACAATTATAAAAAATTATAAGGAGAAATTTGATGTGCCCTTTATTCAATTCCCCACAATGGTATCACCCTGAAAAACTATACTATAATATTACAGTCAAGATATTTTCCATGTAATAGTCAAGATAGAAGACACTCATATAGTGAAATAACCTTGTATGAAGGATGTTAGACTGTGGTTTTCTTTCTACCCTTTTTTTTTTTAATGATATTTTCCTGTTAACTTTATGTTATTGACTTCTAGTTTGGTAAGAGAATACAACCTGTATGATTTCACTTCTTTTAAATTTGTTAAGGTTTCTTTTTGGTCTAGGATATGGTCTATCTTAGTCTATGTTTTGTGGGCTCTCAAAATGAATGTTTATCCTTTTGTGATTGGGTGAAGTGTTCCATAAATGTCAATCAGATCCTTTTGGTTGATGGTGTTGTGAGTTCTTCCAAATTCTTGTCGATATTATGTCAAGTCTTATAAATTGTTGAGAAAGAGGTATTAAATTCTCCAACTGTAATTGTAGATTTGTCTATTTTCCTTTCAGTTTTATCAGCTTTTGCTCCATATATTTTGGAGCTCCTTTGTTTGGTGCATACATATTTAGGATTGCCATATCTTTTTGGGAGAATGACTCATTTATCATTATATGATGAGCCTCTCTGTCATCTCAGTTTTACTGTCCACGGATGGCCTTTTTCACTTGAGCATGAGATTTATTTGGTGTGATAATTTTTGTCTGAATCCTAAACATTTGGGGTATTATGTTCTGAGACTCTGGATCTTATTAAAACTCTGTTTTAACTGGCTTTCTCTAACTCAAGTCCAGCAAGGGAAGGGGAAACAAAATATTGCCTCATAAATGCAAGGTGGGGATAGAAGTCCAGTTTCCCCACCCGACTTGTTCTCTACAAGCCTCTATACTTTCTGGCTCTGAGAGGTAGGAATGCCTCATTACTTCCCCCTACAGGACCTCCACTAACACTGCAGATTGGAAGGCCTCATCCCCAGGATTGGGACACGTTGTTAGTCTGATAAGGATGAAGTTCTAGTCACCCCAGCTAACATTTACTAGTATGAGTGGGGATTCTACCACCTTTCCTTTTTTTTTTTCTTTTCTTTCCTTTCCTTTCATTTCATTTCCTGTTTTCTTTTCTTTCTTTCTTTCTTTCTTTCTTTCTTTCTTTCTTTCTTTTTTTTTTTGGTATTTTTATTGTTTGAATGGAGTATAGTGGTTATTGCCTAAAAACTTTCTTCCCTATTTCTTTTGGCTAAAGAGAGCAAATTTCTGTTGCTCTTTAGTTTGTTTTTGTCTTTTTCTAAACTTCTTACTATTTCCAGGCTTCTTCAGCTCTAGATCTTGGATATATGAGGCAAAAAGAAAGCACAAGGGACTCCTTACCACATCAAGAGGTCCCAGGTTCTCTCGCAAGTCTGCCTTATCTTCACCATTTGTATTATTCTGCTTTATGTACAATATACAGAGATTTTGGTTGTACTGAGAGAGAGGAATAAGGAAATGTGTATCTACTCCACTTTCCCAGAAGTGGAAGTCTATGTACATTTATTAGTTTGTTGACTGTGATTCTTTTGTATTTTTGGTCTTCTAAAAAGTCCTTTGTTTTTGCACAATGATTTCTTCTAAGATACCCACTCAGAGTGGAGTGAATAGTGCTGGGCCATAGAACAGAATATGATTGAGAGGATATCAGAGACCAAAGTTCTGTTCTGGTAACCTAGAGAAGCCAGAATGGAACATACATACGTAATACTTTTGCTGCACTCTTAAGTATGATGGTTATCTAGAAGAAGAGCAGTTGTGCCATTGTTTGCACTGAGAACTGAAATAACCATGCTTTTTATGGAATCCATTTCTACCTGAATACACAGCTGAGACATAAACTCTGGTTATTCAGACTTAGGCATTTGGCAGAAATTTTCTTGATATTGGGATCTATAGGATCTATGGAGAATGTCACTTAAAAGAAAATAACTGATGGGGCACTGGGTGGCTCAGCAGAGTTGGTTAAACATCTGATTCTTGGTTTAAGCTCAGGTCATGATCTCAAGATTCTGCAACAGGGCCCCACATTGAGTCTCATGCTCAGGGGAGAATCTACTTGAGATTCTCTCCCTCAATATCACTGGGTAGTGATCCTTCCACTCTCTCTCAAATAAATAAGTAAATCTTAAAAAAGAAAAAAAAAAACCTGAAGATAATGTTTTGCCCATGATAAAATTTGAGTTTTTAAGCAAAAATTATTTTGAATTTTGAAAATTTGAGATTTGAATTTTGAATTTTGAAAAATTTAATACAATCACTGTAAGCTCAAGAGATTCTCAATACCTTAAACATTTCTGAATGAATATGACTTTTTGATATTAGACATATTTCAAAATATGAAAGATCAACAAGTCCAAGGGAACCCATATTTTGCAAGTGGCATCAAGTTTGGCTTTATAAAAAAAATTAAGATCCACAATTACTGGGCGCCTGAGTGGCTCAGTGGATTAAGCCTTTGCCTTAGGCTCAGGTCATGATCTCAGGGTCCTGGGATGGAGTTCCACATCGGGCTCTCTGATCAGCAGGAAGACTGTTCCTCCTCTCTCTCTCTCTCTCTCTGCCTGCCTCTCTACCTACTTGTGATCTCTCTGTCAAATAAATAAATAAAATCTTTAAAAAAAATCCACAATTACCAGAATATATTTTAAAATATTTCTCCTTATTCTAATTTTATATATGTGTGAGGCTGGGTTTTCTTCAGGTTTTCCCACCAACATCATATCATAATATCACTGAGTGTAGAAGCAGACATAAAATCCAGATGTCTTTTTTTTTTTTTTGCAAAAATATAAAGAAGTGGCATACCACTTTCCATTGTTTTTTCAAAATATATTTAATATATTTTCAATATATTTAATTATGTTATTTATATGGATTTGATAATTTTTGTTATTTTAATGAATCAAATATATATTTTTTTAGTTTTTAGTTTTAAAAATGGTAAGTGGCTATAGATATAACCAACATAACAAAGTTTTATTGGCGTTCTCCATATTTTGTAATAGCTGTAAATAGATAATGAAGCCAAAATATTTTAGACTTACCACTGTAGAAGATTACAAGGCAGTCCTTCATAAGACATAGTTACTTTGTCTTTGGTGTCCTGAAGTCTCTCAACTCATATTTGTTAAATAAACAAATAAATGTATAAAAATAGAATCCTGCTTTTTCTTTGCAGTGTTTATTATTAATGAGTGCTGGCATTTTCCTCAAGATTTGTCCCAAGGAAGTGAAATTTCCATATGTCTAATGCCTGACTCTACATTTAGAACAGGTGTATTATTATTTTGCTCCTTTCTGTGACCTTAAATGGAAAATAAGATTATCCTTCAGCAAATAGCCATTTTCGAAAGTGAATTCAAATGATGAAAAAATAAATAAAAGCTATCTATTATGAATAAAGACATATGAGGAGGACTAGTAACTTACTAAATTATAAGGGAAGTTGGGACAACTATTGCAAATCACAAGGACAGGAGTAAAGAAAAGGAAACATTTCATGTGTATATAATAGGAGCTAGGTGTGTGTATATTCTCACAATAGCCTAAACAGGTCATTATTAAATAGATTTTTAAAATGAGGAATGTTCATAATGTTAAAACCAGTACTCCTATATATTGTTATACGCCTTCAAAATCAGTGTTTCAATCCACTTTATAGAGATCTGGGAAGTTCTTCTCTCTCTCCGCTGTAGCTTTCCAAGATGGTGTTCGCCAGTACATAATAACAGCATCTCTTAATTCATAGCAAAGATGACACATGCCTTAAATAAATTTTTTTACTTTCTCAATATTCACATTTGGCAAAGACAATTTGCATAGCATTACAACAAGTCAGAGAGGGTAGAAACTGAAGAATCGTTTAAAGCTGTATAAATAAATGAGGACTAACACTCCAATTTGTTTTGTTTTGTTTTGGTTTACAGAGAGATCTCAGGGTATGTCATTATCACATTTGTTGCTAAAAGTTTACTGAATATCAAGCAATCATATCCCAACACTCTAAACTATTTGTTTTTCAAGTATTTTTTTCTGGGAAAAAAAAAATACAAAACTGTGAATTTCTACTACCCAGATGTCTGAACAATGACACTAAGTCTAAAGAAATCTGTTTACACAAAATTTAAAGTGCCCCTTAATGGTCAAACATAGTTTCTACCAGGCGATCACTAGATAGTTTCTAACAGCCAGATAAAATAAATGTATTCTGACCTTGCCACCTTCCTGCTTTGAGAAAAAAGGCACTGATTAAGAATTTAACATACATTTGAAATATAGGAATTACACTTAACTTATATTTTATGAACCTATTTCATAAGTATTAACTCTACCCTGAGTGCAGCTAATGCTCTACATCTCTTAAACATGTATATATATATCCACAAAGCATTCTCCATAATATAACAGTCCTTATTTTATATCAGACTTCACTCTGACTTGCCTTTCTCTTCAAATATGCACATAAAATGCCCAAACTTCCATTTTCTTTCATTAAAGCCCACAGCAATTTTTCTTTTTCTTTCTTTCTTTTTTTTTTTTTTTTACTTCCTTGAACTGCTTCTCAAGAAATCCTAGTAAATGAAGAGGTGAGAGGCTTCCCAATGATATATTTGGCAGTCACAATAAAATAGGGTTGAAGGGCTGCCAGAAAGAAAAGTTCTGGAGAATCACAGTAGCAGGTATTTTTGAAGAGCTGTTATAAGAAGACAAACTAGCTTTTTTAATGGTGTATAGCTTAAGAGGACAAAACAAGGACAAATTATGAGAAATCAATAGAAGATTGATTCGATCTCAGAACCATCCTCACTGTGTTTCTCACCTGTCCACCTCGCATTTGGTTACCGAGAGCTCCTGATCCTCTCTACTCTGGAGTGTACAAAAGTTGCTCTACTCCAACCAACTCATCTGTATCTCAGTCCCCTACCTGAAAACAAGCCCTCACCATCCATCGTCCACCCCAATGGCTCACTGATTAATCATCCCACATTCTGCTGCAGCCACTAGCTTCAGACCTTATTAAAACAGAGAGGACAACTTCCTCCTACCTTTCCTGACTCACATTTTACAGAGCAATGTTTCATAAAACAAGGTATGTAGACATATTCTTGAAGATACAAACATTGTATCATGATTTTTAAACATTGGGTTTTCAAATATCTCTCTTCTACAGGGAAGCTATGAGAGACATAGAACAAACCTTAGTTTCTTAATTCTCTAGGGATCTGTGGGCCTATTTTTAGGAGCTTATCACTTTTTTTTCCTCTAGAGTAGATTGAGATAAAGGGGTATTGTGATACATTCTAAAGTCTTTACACCCCTTCTTCTCTCCCACTGCAAAGTTAATATTTCAGCCATACACAACTTCTTATTGTTTGGTAACTAATTTCACATCTCTGTTCCCTGTGCACATTGTCCCCTCTGCTGGAAATGCTTTTCCTCCTCCCTTTTTGGTGAGAATTTACTGATATTTCAAGACCCAGTTCTATTTTCTTGGGAAACATGTCTGGTTTATCTCTGGGTTCCTACCTCATTTTATACTGCCTGTCACATTGTGTTTTCCCCATGTGCCTGTGTGGGATTTCCTCATTGGATAGTAAGCTCCTTGAGGTCAGAAACCATGTAACTGTCATCTTTATACATCTTTAAGCATCTATAATTTCCTGTAGTATCGGGATCATAAAAGTGTTCATCAAATTGAATAGAACTAAGTGTTTTTTTTTTTCCCCCTCAACCTGGAGCTTTTTGTTGTACTTGTGAGATAGGTTAGTCCCTGTCCTTGAATGGCCACCCAGGAATGTTTTCATAGTGGCGTCTCAGCACAGTACGGGATGTTGGCATGAACACGTGAAGTGTCTTCAGCTCTAAGTTTCTATGATCCTAAGTTGCACTGTGCTTAGGGTTGTGAACACAACTTTAAATTAGAATTGTTCCTTGTTTTTGTACCTTTTTCCCTTTTGGGGTCACAGGAGCTGTCTTTTCTCTTATCTCCTTGTTTTGGGGAATTCCCCCTGAAAAGTTCTTTGTCTCAAAAAATGCTATCTATCTCTCAGTCTGTTTCAAGAAATTTTTTCCATCATTCCCTCTCCCCATTTTTCTACTACACCTAGCCCATCATGGCCCATTTTCTCAGGAGTCAGTCCATACTTGTTTTCTAAGCTAATTGTCAGAAAAATTAATGAGTGATAACTGAGTTGTCAACAACTAACTCTGGTTTAACATAATTATAGCTGCCGTTATTAAAGAAATGTTATAAGTTCCTTACATGTATTATATCATTTAGTCTTAACACAAACCCCATAAATTATTATTCTTATCTACATTTTAAATATGGTGAAACTAAGGCCCAGAAGTGAAATAACATATTCAACCACTTCATAGGAAGTGGTGGAGTTTGGATCAACTTCCAGTCAGTTTGATTGCTTTTAACCACTTCGCTAAACTGGCATTCCTCCCTCAGCCCCCAACACACATGCCACTGCTAATTTTGCATTAGCACAATTATAAACTGCGAAGTACAAGACGCCATGGACAGTCAGAGATTTGGATGTGAGAAGATTCTTCTTTGAATCCAATAGCCCACACTGCCTGGGGACGAAATATTTAGCCTAATCAGAAGACTACATTTTATAATGTATATTTATTTTTTTCCTTGTTTTATTGAAGAACATGAGCCTCTTTTAAACAATTAAGTGGCACATTTTCAATATTTATTTCAACGTTTAAATCTAAGAGGAAAGCTGAGGTTACAAAAATAACTTCAGCAGATGAAAACACAACAGCTCCTCCATCCCAGGACTTGCTGTGAGAATGTGTTCCATGGGATGTACATTACACACCTCTCACAAGGCTGAAAAGAATCAAAGGGCAGCAATAACTGTGAGGATCAATCAAAATTGACCATTCCATTCCACCTACATTTATTGAGAGAAGAATGCAGTAGCTGTCTTTGCTCCTGCTTCTCCCACCCTGTGCTCCTCACAGCTATACTCACTTGAACACTCCTATAGGTCAAGACATCCCACATCCCACCCTATTCTGATTTTAAAATGTGTCCAGTGAGCAAGACTTGCTCCCAGATCTTTGTTCCTGATATCCTTCCCCACAGAAAGGAACCATTGCTTCTGAAAAAAATATGACTGATTCGGGCCTGAGGCACTGCAGATACAAGATGACTCTAGAACACTTTGTTATATCAGAAAGAAAGAAAATGCTAAAAAAAAAAAAATGGGGAGGTGAAATAGAGACACAAAAGCCAGCTTGAATGGGGTACCCATAGATGGAATCTGGGACCATCTAAGCACTAAGATAATTTTACACCTTAAAGAATTACATACCATTGAAGAAATCCTGAGAGCTGAAAGTCTTTACTGATATCATAGGTGGATTAAAATAGATTGATAGATTATCCATCTACATAGATAAAATAGATGATATATAGATAATTAGATGGATGGATAGATGATAGAGAGGAAGCCCACCAGGGAGGTGGGATCCTGCTAACAGTAGAATCTTGAGTGCTAATAAATGTAAAGGAAGTGCTGAAGATAGAAAATCATCATTTTGTAACAACCACTGGATGGCAACTGTAGAAGAATGTAGAATATTTGCATAGTATTTTAAAAATCTCCATGTAGTCGATTTATTATTTTGAAAGAAAGAAAATAAGTAATTATGGAGTGGGGAAATTGGACCATATCTGGAGCAGATGATCAAACTTCACATCACCAATATTAGACAGATGGTTGTCCTCTGCCTCCCGAAGAGATACTCTCTTAAAAAGACACAAAACCACTTACAGAGAATTCTGGGCAAGAAGGCATTACCTTCATCCATTTATAAGGAAATATCAGACAGACTCAAAAAAAAAGGAAATCCTATTTACAAATGGTAGGAGAAACTGTATTCCCCCAAAGTGCCAATCTCATTAAATTAAAAAAGGCGGATCTGTAAAAATATTTCAGAAGAAAGAAGGCTAAAGAGACATGGCAACCAAGGTTACCTACTCTAGTCTGGATCCTGTTACGGAGGGAAAAAATGTTATAAAGGACATTATTAGGTCATTAAAAACAGAATATAAATATTAGATTAGAATAAAGCTTTATATTAATATAGAATTTACTGGAGTTAATAACCGGCCTGTGATTATGTATGAGAATATTCCTACTCTAAGGAAAAATACACTGATGTATCCAGGGATAAAGGGTTCTAATCCATACAATTCACCTTCACGTGGTTCAGTTTGGGAAAGAGAGACAGCAAATGAGATGTAATGTACACACTAAGTGAATATGGGTTTATGTGTGTCTTTGGATTATTTTACTGTTGTAATTTTTCCATAGGCTTGAAATTATTTCTGAATAAGAGGTTAAAGAAAAGGATAAAAGAAGTGCCCTTGATCAGGGAAAGCCTTCATTTATAGCTCAGATCAATGTTTGCTAATGTTTTCCCACATTAGCAACATACAACAGGGATAAATAAGCTAAGTGGTGGGTTAGGTGCAATTTGAAATGCATTCAGTTTTATTTATGTATTCAGTTATCAAAAACTTACTGAGCACCTGTCATGTGCCAGACAACGTGCAACGGTATGGTATGCCTTTTTTCTTCTCCTCGAAATCGTGCTAGACTATGTGTGAATAAGAATAATAACTGCATTAGAAACTCATTTGGAAGCCACTGGCTGAGTTGACACAACCAGTTCCAGAAAAGTGTAGCTCTTCTACCTTATTTCTGTGACCAGCCCATGTTCCTTGATGTTTCTTAGTAACATAATTCATGCTTTCTCACTTCTAGAAAATCTGCCTGAAAAACCTATAGATTACTTCTGTTTCCTTAAGGATGGGGTCCAACTTGGCAGTATCATTAAGTCAGAATTTGGAGTCCTGCTGTTAACCTCTGCATAGTCCAGTGGGACACCCAGTCCTCCCAGATGGTAACTGCCAACTTGTGTGTGCACCTTTGTCTCAGTGTATAGGCTCTGAGATTCCTGGCACCAGGCACTGCTTTCCAATATTATATCATTAAAAGTCCAGTTTGATATATTTATTGTTCACTCTCAAGAAACTCTCAACCCATTCTAGTTCATCAGAGTACAATGGAAAGGACTCTTGGGTTTTGGCAATTGACAATTCTCAGAACAGATTTAGCTCAGTCACTTAACGAATGCTTATAGCCAAATTATATAATATTTCTAATTCTGTCTCCTCTCTTTAAACTCAAAATAATGGTGCTCTATTTCTCAGAGGATGGTTGCAAGAATTAAGTGAGACAGTGTTTGGCACAGCAATTAGCTGTAAAATGTTAATCATTAATATTACTTTCAGAAGATAAACACAATTTTTATTTTAATGACTGGAAGCAGGATTCCTCTTTTGGGTGACATAGGTGATATATTTCTTGTTTAAACTGCTTCTCAAGGAGAGCAAGGCCCAAAGGTTATGGTTGGATGGACCCAGGGATGTGAAAGAGAGAGTAAAACTATTCTATATAGTTGAACAACAGAAGTTAGAAAATAAAACAACAACCACAATGACAAGAAAACAAAAAAAGAAAGTTAAGAAGAAAGAAATGAGAGAAAGTTTTGTCTACACAGTAGGGTGCCAAAGAGGTAGATTGTTTAGAGTTAAATGTGGAGTTGTTGACTTTTCAACGAATTAGCCCTCTCTCTCACCAAACTTCCCATTAAATCTGTGACTTGAGTGAATGTTCTTGGTTGGTTGGTTGGTTGGTTGGTTGGTTTTGTTTTGTTTTGTTTGCAGTTTGTTTCCACAATGCATATTGAGGTGAAAAAAGTGGGTTCTGTCTAGGACCACATGAGCAGGGAAGAATCAACAGGTGCTGAAGAAAAGCAAGCAGGACTGAGAGCTTTGTAGGAAGAATAAGATCTAGAAGAGCCTCTGAGAAGGAATCTCTGACAAAGTACAGCAATCTTGGGGGATAATGAGATGGCAACTTAACCTGAAGCATAGATTTTATCCCTATTATAGGCAAAAGAATGGAATTGGCTAAAAAAGCCTAGTTTTTAAACTAGGTAAAATACTAAAACTTGCAAAGTATGATAGATCCACAGTCTTTTATCCATAATTCCAAAACACTACGTGGTATTAAAATGTTTTGTTCAGTGTCAGGACTCTGTCAGTGGAAAAAGCTGACCTTATTCACCATTGGGCTGCCCATGGCCTTTCTTTATCGTGACAGCTGGTGTATTTGTACCTTTTACTGAAGAGTTGTGTGTGTCAGATTACGGTGTGCTGCTCAGATTCTGTGAGGATTATTGGCCACAGAGGCATATATGCCACTTTTCCTTAATCAGAAAATTCAGAATTCTTAAACATATCTGGGGTTTTGAATAAGAGATTACAAATAGGAGTTCAGGGGGAAAAAAAAAAGCAAAAACAGAAGAAATTTTAAATGAGTGATAAAAGGGGATTACCTTCCAGTGTATTTCTAAAGCTGAAATTGGCAGCTTTATCCATGGAATCGGATTCGTAATGGGTCAGACTCAGGCAGAATTCCACATCAGCGGAGGAGGGGAGCCTCGGGGTCCTGGCTTTGTCGTGGTTTCCAGGATTGCGCAGTAGCGGTCCCTCGGGAGATCCGTCGCATAAAGCCTGCCGGCTGTTGTACTCCTCCAGGCGGGTGCAGATGATCTACACAAAAACCTTCATGTTAAAGGAGTTGTGATCACCTCAACATCAGACGGGGGGTAGGGGAAGAAGGCAGGGAGATTCACCTAGAGGTTCATATTTTAAAGGAAATTGTTCAAGAAAACAACATTCTGAGGGTTGTAGAAAAAGCAATGAAAGCTAAAATCTAGTACAGAAATTCTTGTCTTGCATCTACTTAAGAAAATGAGTTAAATTGCCTAGGCCTCAGTAATCAAAGGAGGATAGTGAAAATGACTTCATATAATTTTGTCAAATATGTATTTGTTGAGAACATTAATCTGACAAGCATCTGTTAAACATCCACTGTAGGACTTTGCTGGATGTATGCCCACAAAGCTAGCCCTGGTCCCGAGTTTACATCTGTGCCAACTCTTGTCTTCCCTCTCCACATATCTTCTTTTGGCTCTCACAGGTTTCCTGGCTTACATCCCCACTACCTGGTGAGAACTCCCTAATTCCTATCTCTAGTTAAAACCTCTCCTCTGAACTTGAAATCCTTATCTTCATCTCTGACTTCCCATTTCCGTCTTATCTCCTATGCATCTCACATGTCACATTTAGGCTCTCCAAACTCTGTTCCTCTCCCTGTATTTCCTATCACACCACCTGTCCTGCCACTCAAACCCATGAGTCATCCTTTTTAAGCCAGAAAGTGGTGAGTTTTCATTTGTATTTTATTCTCTTGAGTCTTTCACTAATGACTGAAATCATTAGGCAGTCTTGTCGATTGTACCTCCAGAACATAGCCGGAGTCCGGGTACCACTCTTCAGTTTGCTTACAAATGTTGTGATCTGACTGCTAAAGTCAAGTTGGCCAGCCTTCTCTGAGCATTACACGTGCTTCTCCCTGCCACGACTTTGTTCATGTCTACGCATGCTCACTCCTTGGCATGGATCTGACATCTGACCTCATCTTCAAGGACAAGGCAGTAATTTAGGAAAAACCGACCCTGTTAACTCTCACTTGGAAAGAAATTTGAAAGGATCTGACTCTAAATAGGAAGAATGTTGAGGAAATCTTCACCGAATTACTTTGCTCATAGTTTCATTGATAAGTAGGCAGAACAGTAAACTAGGATCAAAATATTTCACTAAAGAAGTCAAAAGGAGCTCTTTCAGTATAAATACAAAATAAAAATTATAAACAATTTAAAATATCACACCATAATTTAATAGGCAGATTTATCTTTATTTTTTCATCTCTGTGTTATATAAATTAATTCATCTTAAAATCACTGATGACTTAAATTCAGTGAGAGCAATGAACTAAGTAGCAAGATATTAATCTTAACTCAGAATAAAAAGTGCCCGAGAACCACCCTGCCATGACAAACTTTTCCTAACAGACACATACTTCCACAGGAGACCTGTGCCCACTGAGTAGATAACATTATTCCTTGCCAAATGTAGACTTCATTTACTTTAGACTTTCTTGATCAACAATCAGTATCATCTCCCTTAGAAAATGTGGTCTCCACGAGGACAACTTTATTATTAGGACTTCCCACAGAATCTAGAATATAGGCTCAATCAATATTTGATGGATGAACCAATGAATCGTCTACAAACTACAGACGGGTTCAACAGCCTTTTTAACTCATCCTGTAATTGGTACCAACCTCTGCCCTAGAAGATATTTTTTTAAACATATCATCTGTATTAAACATACAAGGAGGCCCTTTTCTGATAGAGATCATGAGGAGGGCATCACTGTGTACATTTTTAAAACTTCACACAACCACCGTGTAGATTTATATGATTTTTCCCCCTATTTTAATGATGAAGAAATGCAGTCTGAGTAGGGAAGAATACAAAAGGCTAGTAGCAACTGAAACCCTGTTTTATGATGAATACTTCTGTGGACAATAGGCAAGACATGGAACAATACTTTAAAAGTGAAAAGCCTTCCTGGTCACTTGTTCGCTTCACAGTTAAAAATAATCAAGACAATCTTATCAGCCTCCTGCTCCAGTGAGTTTGACCTCTAGAGAAACATAAAAGCAAATTCAATTACCACGCAATGGAACTGAATGAGACGTGCCCCCTAGGAATGGCTGCTACTGTGTTGAATGAGAGACACTTAGAGAAGCTTTTAATTTGGGGTCACTAAGATATCACTTATGAATAGTGTTGTGTGGTGGAAAAGAGCTGGATGCCAAATTCCGGGAGATGTGGGCATCAGTTCCGACTCTGCTACTTACTAGCGATGTGTCAGTGAGCATGTTATTTAGACTGGCTAAGTTTCAATTTTCTCAACAGTAATAGGAAATCACATTAAATATAATAGGATATAATAAAAATATACCATTATATAACATAGTAATGTATAATTCACATCTACTATATTAATAATAAAATAAAATACTAATAGAAAGTAGCACAGTTTTACTATATTAATAATAAAACAGTAATAGAAAATAGCACATTTGCCCAGCAAATGTCCGTTTCCAGGGTTCTTCACAATTTATGACATTCCTCAATCCTTTTATCCACACGTAGTAATTGAGAACTAGGTCTGTTGGATGACTTATCTAAGGTCATATGATGCTTAGAGCCAGAGCTAGAATATTAATACACTGTGCTGATTCGAAATGTATATATCCACAGCATTTATTACTGCCTGTAAATGGCTTAGGAATGGTTGAATAAAGCTAAACTAGCTTTTTCATTGAATATAATATATTGGATTCCTTTATCAGTCGATTACCTAGACATCATGGCAGGTACATAAATGAAATCACTTTCATTCCTGTTGGAATAATAAACCATCTCAGGACTTTTTCAAAAGATCCTAGTGCCTCAAAAACTCCTACAGCAGACTTGTTTAAATTAGAGAGGTTTGAATGGAACTATTTTTGCTGACTTGCCAACTGCCAAGTGACTAAGTGTTCAGATGAGTGGATGTATTAGTAACAAGGAGGAAATCTACCCTGGTTCCAGAAATAATTTGAAAAACTTAGTTCCAAGTCATCATGTTTGTATTTGATACAGGAGACTCAGGGAGGGGAAATTGTTAGCATGATGGTTAGAATCATGGAGATTACAGTCAGACATGATTTCTAGTACTGACTATTATTAGATACATGACCTTGAGCAAATCCCTTAAACTCTGAGTATTAAGGTTTTTTATCTATACATGGGGATTATAACAACTTTTTATGAAGGATCAAATAATGTAACATATGCAAAGCACTTATGTCGTTTCAAATAGAGTGTTTAATAATGATCGCTGTTGGGGTATCTGGGTGGCTCAGTCGGATGAGTGTCTGACATTTGATTTCGGCTCAGGTCATGATCTCATGAAGATGGGATGATCTCATGGTCGTGGGATCCAGCCCCAAGTCAGGCTCTGCACTCAACGGGGAGTTTGCTTGAGAATCTCTCTTCTCCCCCTTTCCCCCACCCCACCTGGTGCATGCTCTCCCTCTCTCTAAAAAAAATCTTTTTTTTTTTTGTTTTTTCCAGCTTTATTGAAAAATAATTGACATATTATAATTTGTAAATTTAAGAAATGTTTTTTTTTTAAATAATGACAGCTATTATACTATTATTGAATACAAGACCATTGGGCATGCTACCAAATTGTTTTTAACCCCGGCTCTGTAACACTGGCTGAATATTCATTATGGTCATAATGAATATTGATATATAAAAATGTTCTAGTAATAATTTCCACCCATGGAACTGAAAGAATATGTCAGATGCTAAACCAGTCATTTTACATTAACAGATCCCATTGAATTCTTCCACAATAATGCCTTAAGATGTATTATAACACTATTCTAACTTTAAAGAAAACATTTCCCAGAATAAGTAACTTATTCAGTATCTTGTAGCAAAATTACAAAAGTCCACTGAAACCCGTGTTTCTGCAATTGAAAAGATTATACCCTTCCACTACATTTTTTCTGCTTTCCATTGCATTTATTGCTTTCATTAACACAGAAAACAAGCATATATAATAATTGCACTCCATTTTTTTACTGTTGAGATAAACCAAAGGTAAAAGACTCTAAATAACTTGTTCAATATCACCTGGCAAGTGGCAGAGGTCCTCTGATAAGGAAGTTCTTCTTTTTCTATTTCAACACAGGTGATTTATAGCATAGGATGGGGGAAAGAATCAAGTGTTCCAAGGCAAATGAAAAAAGAGAGATAGAAAGAAGAAACAGACGTATTAATGGAAGTGAACCTAGATAGTGTTCTCTTAAGCTAAAGTATATAGCAACAAACTACCAGCTATTAAAAGCTGTCAGGAGCAAAGATTCTATTAGGGCATTAGAGATTTATCTGGAGAAGAAAAAAAAAGTAAACCATATGACATTCCCCAGAATCTTTTCCATAAAGAAAAAAAGAGAAGCGAAGCTGTTATTTCACTGAGCTGTTGTCATGGTTACCTAAAACCCATGACACTCTGCTGAAATGTGACTTTTTTCTTTTTTCTTCCCACTGTTTGCTTCCATGTGATGTGCTTTCCCCTGATGAGTGGATTCCCTGGCCATATTTCACTCATGTGTATCATCTAGGAATGTTTATTTCTCTCTGTTTTGGTCTGTCATGACAGCTACCTTGATACACCTTTCCTTTTTATGGCTGGTCTGTCTGCTGCTTGCATAACATTGGAACTGATTGCATTGAGCACAGATGTTTGTACATTAACGTTATTAAGTAACCCCCATCTCTAAAAATATTGGACTGCTTTAACTGATCACAAACAGACTTCTACATTAAAAGCTCTTGGCATTAAAGAACTAGGTGAGAATTTATAAAGCCCATTCTATGCCTATATCATGGTTCTGGGCTCTGCAGATACAAAAATAAATTAGAAGTGGTCTCTTCCCTGTAGCAGCCGACATTCTGATAGACAAAGACGGGTCTGAAAACAATGACATGAACTGAAGTTTCTATCATATAAATCTGTACAAAGTGTAATGATAACTCAAAAGGGTAAGGGTCAGTTCTTTCCTGAGTAAGGCATGTGGATCAGAAAGAATCTAATGGAATATTTTTATTGTAACATACATGAAAAGGTCTACATCGGAATATCAATGCCAGTTTTCTGTGCAACTGAATTTTAAGGGAGTCCAAGAAGCTACAAGTCAAATTTTATATCCGTAAATCAGTGACCTAAATGATCTCTTCTGAGCCTAAATTGTTTCTTATTAACAGAGAAAAAACATTGGAGTCAGAGACACAAGGCTTCAGTCCTCTGCTGCATGACCTTGGACAAATCCCACCTTTTGGGGGCCTCTATCTTCATTTATAAAATAAGGGCACTATACCACACACCACTGAGTGTCTCTTAGCTCACAGTTAGTAAATGCTATGAATTTCTAAAAACTCTGTTTTTGTGTTGCAAAACTCCTGGAATTGAGGAAGAGATGGAGGCTTGGCACTAGAGGGGCCAGCACTCTAGCTGATTTCCAAGGTCCTGTGAATCCGCAGAGTCCGGAAGCTGTTTGATTCTCACTTCACATCTCGATTTGAGCGTACAATTCAGGCGGAAACATTTAAACTAGGGGTATGTTTATTGTAGAACCCGAGTTTCTAAAGTGAAATCGATACCAGAACAATTTCCAGATTCATTAAATCAGTGATTCTCAATGCTGGCTGCACATTAGAATCACAAGAGAAGATTTTACTTATTTATTTTTAAAGACTTTTTAAAAAAAAAAATTTATTTTAGAGAGACAGAGAGACACAGAGCGAGAACACAAACAGGAGGGGCAGAGGGAGAGGGAGAGAAAATCTCCACCAGACTCCATGCTGATCATGAGGCTGGGCAACAGCCTGGATCTCCCTGTACGAGCTGAAACCAAGAGTTGGATACTTAACTGGCTGTGCCACCCAGGCATCCCCCAAGAGCCATCCAGATGTCCCACTGTTTTAAAAACGCAAATGCCTGGGGGTGGCCGGGTGTTTCAGTCAGTTGGGTGCTGGACTTTGGTTTTGGCTGGGGTTGTGATCTCGGGGTTGTGAGATTGAGTCCCAGGAGGGGCTCCTGTTCAGTGGGGAGTCTGCTTGAGGATTCTTTTGCTCTATCTCCCTTTGCCCCTTCCCCCACTCTCTCTTTCTCTAAAATAAATAAATAAAATTTTTAAAGAAATGTTTAAAAGTGCAGATGCCTGGACTTCCTAGTAGACCACCTGAAGAGGATTTTCCAGCAGGAATTAGGTGGGTAGATCCATGCAATGTTCTTGAAGCTCCCTAAGTGGTTTAGATACTAAGAAGTACTGAATTAAATGGCTATAAACAACTGATCCTCATTTTTAAAGGATGGTAACCAGAAATGGAAACAGCAGCTCTCACCTCACAGGGACAGCACTCACAGTAGGCAGACACAGATTCTTTTTTCTTTTTTGTTTTCTCTTTTTTATTTAAACTACTATTTGCTTGGTTTTCTTCAATGGCCTTTGTTCACTCTATTTCTGATTTTGAATTTTAGCACCAGTTACCACATAGCAGTTTAATCATTGAGGAATATGGAAACGAATATCATAATTTCTGTCCAGTGTTTACCCACTAGACCCAGAAAGATGTATTTAGAAATAAAATCAGCTACAATCATAAAGAGAAGAGGAGATGGAGAGGAATTTTCCACTCAATAAATGATTAGAAAAAAAAATGCATATATAATTCTAGTAACACCAACTAGCATCTATCTCATGTAATCAAATATCTATTAGCATTTGTCTGTTAAGCTTCCGTGTGGATGTTGTAACATTTTTGGTGATTTAGATAAGCCACCAGCCTTTCTGGATCAAGTGAGGTGGTACAGCTAAGGAAAGAATTATAATGGACTCAAAATCCCTGTCCTCACTTAGCAGTATTTTAAGCAATAACAGAGGATGAGAGAACTAGATGAGAGTTTTGTACTTTATAAATTAAGGTAGGAGGTCTGAAGGCTTATTGAAATAAATCTTTTTTTTTTTTTAAGCTCATTTTTGCAGCCTTTCCTGCATAAATAAACTCATTCCTTTTGGTAAATAGCTGTCATTAGTGATACCGTATATTACACCATGACCATTTTTCAATGAGTTTCAATAGACTCCATTTGGAAGGTGTGTGAACTTAGTGGGGAGGGCAGGAAGCCCTTCACACTCCAAACTTGCAGAGCGTAAGATACGAATGCCAGACTCTTCCCATCTCATTTAAACTTTAGGCTCAGTTCCATAAAGCCCTGCTAGTCAAAAGTGCTGTATTAGAAATGTCTGGAATACAGATAAAAAAAACATTTCTTCCTCCTTATGGTTTTAAAATGATAAATAATTAAAAGCATATTTCTTTGCTCACATTTTGTCCCTAATCCAGAGTGAAAAATTCAGCATAGGATAAATAGAAATTAAATTTCAGAATTGCAATCCCTTACCTTGTACCTCTAAAGTTTGCACATAGTTAGGAAAAAAGCTAATTTCTTTCACAGGCTAATGAAAAAAGATGAGACAGAGTAAGCCAGATCCTCTGACTGAAGACATCATAGCAGACATGTCCTCAGGAACAGTATAGGTGGTCAGGCAGCCAAGCCTGACCCATCTCTGTTAGTTCCTAGTGATCCTGAGATTGTGTATGGTTCATCTTTATAGCTCAGTGCTTTAAACCTTAGCAAAGGGAAAGGATAGTAAAAGCATTAGTCGAGTTAACTACACAGAAACACTTGCAACAGGGCTTTACACATGCTAGATGCTCAATGTAAATTAGCTGTTTTCATTATTTACCTATTTGGGTTCCAGGGTCCCCATATGTTTTTTTTTTTTTAAAGATTTAATCTAAATAATATTCTCCCAATTTCCCTGATGATAATAATTGTATAGACATTTAGTAAATGATGCCTTCCCAAAGGCTCCCTGTTAAATTTCTGATCAATGGGTCTAAGAGCTAGGAGCAGGGATTTGTAATTTGTACACTGTACGAATTTTATTGTGAAGAAAATTTCAGGGACACTGACCTAGATCATTAACTTAATCATCTAAATATCTGTTCATCCATCCAACAAACACTTAATGAGCCCTTACCACTTGCCAGGTACCATTCTATGTACTGAGAAGTACAGTGATGAACCAAACACTCTTTATTTATTAAAGTTTAGGAACATGGTAGAGGATATTAGACAAATAAACACACAAATGCCTATGTAATCACAATTGTGAAGTGTGCTATAGAGGAAAATACAAGGTATGCTGAGAATTTTTAATAGGAGATCTTTTCTGCTCTTGGCAGGAGAGGTGGGGAGGGAGGTGTATAAAGACCTAATTGCTAAGGTTCTTTTATGTTCTAATATTGGATGTCCAGGATGCCTTACCTGCCAAGAGGAGAAGAAGGATGCTGGGCTGAGTAAGTTAGGGTTCGCTGGGTTTTGCCCTCCCATGTACTCATTGGTGCAAATGTCACAACCTTTAGCATCTCGCCAGTCCCAATATGGAATAGTGAAGTTCTCATCCCCAGTGAGCTTCTGGATTTCTTGTTCCCACAGCAACAAGAAGAGTCTGTGCCAAGGCAGGAAACCTGGGGCTTCATGAGCAAAATCAATGTCTTTCCAGACTTGAGACCCTCCGAGCAGTGTGTCCCTTGACACGTAATAATGCATCCAGACAAAGAGGTCATAAATGTTGATGTCATTAAACATGGGGGTTGATCCATTATTCATTTGGCCATAGGTGCCTGTGGGGATGACATAGTCTGGGCTGGTGGTATGCTTCGCTAAAGTAAGGTAGGCAAGAAATTTGTTCTTCTCTGGGATACTCAGATCAAAGATGTTTCTTCTCACCAAAAGTCGTTTCTCTGTGCAGTTTGGTCCCCAAAAGCCAAACTTACAATTTCCACAGTTGAATCCCATGAAGTTGCCAAAGCAGTGGCAGGTCCTATTATAAAAGACTGAGGGCCAGGACTCCCGGTCATCCACCCCTGTGAAGGGGAACTGAGGCCCACGGGGGGCATTAGACAGAACGATATTCTGACAGGCACCCCTACCTGAGAGCTGGCCACAGGGACTCCCGTCACCCCTCCATGGTGGGCAGCATTCCTTCTCCATCAGGCTCTTGGAGGAGGCACAGTCTCGAGGGAAATGGCCGGTGGAGGTCTGAAAACTCCAGAGTAGGAAGCACAAAGCAGCCAGGAGCATTCTTCCCCTAGACCTCACAGATCAGCTTGAGCCAGTTAATTGAGCCACACACTTCTCTTTCCAGCTACCCCTACAGTGACTATCACATGTTTTGGCTGAGACCTATATAATACGAGTCCCACCTCCAGCATCAAACATTCTTGGGCTTTATCTTAAGCTTTCATCTTCTGAAAACCACATGACTAACATTTCTTCAGAGTTGGCACGAATCCCACCAGCGGGACAGGCCTATGTTAAAGTGAGAAACACCATTTACCATTAATAGTTTAATTCACATGGTAATAATAATGATAATAATAATAATTTTTCCTGATCTAAGGAAAGGTAGCTAGTTGACTAGAAGAATAATGAAGATCTGAATTAGAAAATAAGAGGTGGTGTCAGGAATAGAGCTTATTAAGAAAGTTCAGGCAATGTTAGAGATTAAAGATGATAGGTGCACGGTAGTTGTTTCTCAGAGACCATAATAAGTAGGCCACAGAATTTGCAAAACTCAGCTTTGCAGACAGAGATGCTCTTCAGAGCCTAAAGATTCTGTCTTATCTCTGGTTATATTGCAGATTATTTATTTCATACAAAATATCTGAAGAAAAAAAAAATCTTTCTGCTGTGTCTCCCTGATTATCTTGATTCAGTTGACTACTTTCCTGCAATCTGTTTATTTTCTGACTATTGCTAAGGATAGGTAGGTGGTCTGCTTTATTGTGGAGACTTTTACTAGCTAATATTCCAAAGGAAACTCTTTTTACTTAAATGCTGTAGCCACCTTGTTTCACTCGTAAAATCTAGAAATCAGAAAGTGTTTTGAAATTTTGTCTACCATAGGGTCTTGTAAAAGAATTCTCAATTTAGGTTGTGAATGAATAGGGTCAATATGTTTATTCAGCAAATATTTATAGGTCATACGCATCCCAGAATTCTTTTTTTTTTTTTTTTTTTTTTGCATCCCAGAATTCTTTCTCTGTATATAGTGAGCTAGGTAAATTGAAAGGCATGGATAAAAACCGAATTCTATCACTTAGGCTCGTTTTCAAATGAACAGTATAGATATTACGTATATCAGACTTTTAATGAGGGAACATTTTTGTGAACTGAGGGTACTGAAAAGGATTTCATCATTTTGGATAATAGTATTCAAATTTTACTAAAACGATGCCCCTTGAATAAAACCTGAATGGTGGGCAAAAGTTGGAAAGACCAAGAGACTGGAAATAATCCTTCAGGCAGAGGGAAAACTATAGAGGCAGAACCAGAGAACTGGATTCAGGTAGGCTCTCCACACTAGTGGAAATGAAACCCAGGACCAGTCAAGGAAGGGGCTTAAAAAGTTTTGGAGGAGAGAGGGGTGGGGTTTAGGTGAGCCTGGTGGCTCATATTGCTGGAGCACTGGGTGTGGTGCACAAACAATGAATCTTGGAACACTGAAAAAATTAAATTAAATTAAATTAAAACAAACAAAAATTAAGTGGCTTAAACTAAGGTGAGTTGAAGGATTAGAGGGTAAGAGTATTCACACCACAGTTGTCCCTGCCAGATTTTCTCCTTGATCCTATTCCAGACGTGAAGCTGGGTGGTCCCCCCCACACATACAGAGTAATCGAACGTTAGGAAAAGCTCCAAGGAAAGCAGCCAGGTCTGGTCCTGGAGCTGCTGCAGGGCTCTAGGGAAGACCATCACTTTGCACGTAAATCTCAGTGCCTGCCTCTGCTTTCCTCTGCTTTCTGCTGGAGTTTGTCTCATTATTTAGAAAAACATCAAGGTGCTTCCATACCCTTCTCTTGGGACTCAAAAGCCAGCTTTTTAGGTGGAAGGAGCAGTGTGTGGGTGAAGAGAAAGGGAAGATAAGTTTCCATGGAAATGCTGCCTCTGGCTGGGATTAGGAAGTCATCACATGATCTCCACAAGGAGGCTTAATATTTTTTCTTCCTCCTTTCAGAGCCACTGAGAGATTAACACAGGGTTTCTTGCCCCTGGGGAGTCTTGGTTCTGTATTACTTATAACCACATGTGGCCTTTTGTAATTCTGTTCCGTCTACTTAGAGACAGAATTCAACTTCTAATGTTCAATTTAATTAAGAATTTTGCTTTACACTTGCCCCCGTATCAGGCTTCCCAGTGAACAACTTACAAAGCCTTCATCACGCCACTGGGCCTCTGTGTCAATTCTCCCAGTCTGTTTTTTTATAGCCTTCCAAGCATGCTTAGATTAATGGCAAAAATGTACTTTGTCCTCTTAATTTCCTTTACCAAAGTGATTTCTTTAACTTGACAGACCTCTTGCTATCAAATATAAAACAACATCTACTCTGGCCCACATGTATATATTGTCAAAACAAACTTCCTACATATCAACCCCATTTAAACTGGTTCTTCCCTAAACTCTAGATGTACACTCTGTAGGTGTCTCTAGTTTATAGAGTTTGAAAGTGTCCTATCCTATTCTAGGAGATTATTGTATTGGTAATACCTAAACTAATGCAATCTCTATTAGCCAGAATTAGGGCTCAGTAAATACATTGCAAGTATTTATTGACTATCAATTATCAGGCATATGCAGAGAGATAGGGATGCTATGGTAAATACAACAGAGAGGATTCTACCCTCATAAAGTATATCATTTATTAAAATAATATTTTAATTTTAATAATTTTAAGTAACCTTTATAGCTGTGTGTTTTAATTTTTTTTTTTCTGGTTAAATGACTTTTAAAGCTGGTATAAAAGAAAAAAAAAAAGAGCTACTAGGAAAGATGGCAGGGGCACCTATCTAATCATGAAGCATAGTCAAGGCAGGTTTTCTGGAAGAAGTTACATTCCAAGTGATGTCTGAGAGGTTAGAAGTCTGATGAAAAGGACAACAGGCAGGGAATATTACAGGCAAAGGCTCCGAAGTAGAAAGAGCATAACATGTTCAAGGATCCTAAAGGCAGTTAACATGGCTATAACCCCCAAGACTGCAGAGATGCGATGTAAGTGTGGAGGTGTACATCTGGATGAGGTCATAGTCCTTGATGGGTTTGAAGCAAAGCTGTGACATTCTCATATGTGAATTGCAAACATTTCACTCAAGCTGCTGAGATGACACCACACATGGGGATGAGAGCAAGAGTAAATCTAGAAATCACTATTAGAGATTATTGGAGTAACTCGGGCAAGAAATTTGGCTTGGGCCCAGAGTGATAATCCCTGAGAGGGACCTAAGAGAATGGATTTGAGAGATACAGGGGTGACGAATTGAAAAGGAGTGAGAGGTGAAGAGGAAAGAGATTTTGGGCTGACATCTAGGTTTCTAGCTTCTGTCATTATCTACAATGAGGAAAGACTGAGGGTAAAATTTTGTGGAAACTGAATATGGGTTCAATATTAGACATACTGAATTTGAGACTTTACGGTATAGTCTAGCCATAAACAATTATCTTCTGGTTTGTGGTGTTTGCATTGATCATTCATCCACTTGTTGGTTTTGGCTAGTCAACTTTGCTCTTTTCCCTTATTCTTGTCTTTGCTCATTTATTTGATGATAGTTTGAACCTTCTTCCCCAGCTTCATGATTTAGCCTTCCTTCTCTCAGTTTTAATAGTAGCTACCCTTTATTGAGTATGAGTAACATAATGAGCTCAATTTGAATGTTTACCATTTTAAAAATAAATTTTACTGTGGAAATAGTTAAATATAACCAAACCAGAAAAAACAATATAATTAATTGGCATATACCCATCATCACGCTTTAACCACCATCATCTTTTTTTTTTTCTTTTTAAGATTTTGTTTATTTATTTGACAGACAGATCACAAGTAGGCAGAGAGGCAGGCAGAGAGAGGAGGAAGCAGACTCCCCATGGAGCAGAGAGCCTGATGTGGGGCTCAATCCCAGGACCCTGGGATCATGACTTGAGCTGAAGGCAGAGGCTTTAACCCACTGAGCCACCCAGGTGACCCACACCATCATCTTTCTGTAAACATTGTTTCTTCTGACTCACTAACATTAAAAAAAAAAAAGACACTTCAGTATTTTAAAATAAATGTCAGATAACATATCTTCTCTGTAATGTCTCAGTATATACAAGTAACAATTAAGGATTTAAGTTTATAACTACAATACCAGTATAGCATCATGGACAAAAAGACAATAATAAATCTTTAGTATCATCTAATTTCAAGTCTATGCTCAGTCTACTTTAGTTATCTTAAACATTTTTTTTTTTTTAAGATCCAACCAAGGTCTATATATTGCTTTCAGTTAATATATTTTTTGTTTTTAAAAATCTATGTTTCTTTGACACCTGGATGGCTCAGTCGGTTAAGATATGCCTTCAGCTCAGGTCATGATTCCAGGGTCCTGGGATCAAATTCCATATCAGGATCCCTGCTCAGCAGGGAATCTGCTTCTCCCTCTGCCCCTCCCCACCACTCATTCTCTCTCTCTCTCACACAAAAATTAAAAAAAAAAAAAACAAAACTGTTTCTCATCTTTTTTAAAAAAGAAGATTTTATTTATTTATTTATTTGAGAGGGAGAGAGAGAGAGTGCAGGGGAAGGAGTAGAGGGAGAGAGGGAGAGGGACAAGCAGACTCCATGCTGAGTGCAAAGTTCAATGTGAGGCTCCATCCATGATCCTGTGATCATGACCTGAGCCAAAATCAAGAGTCCTATGCTTAACTGACTGAGCCACCCAGACAACGCTCTCATCTTTTTTCTTTTTTTAAAATGCAATTTACTAATGGAAGAAACTGGATTTTCTTAGGTAGAATTCTCCAGTCTTCAGGGATGACTAACTTTGTCCTGGCAGTATTATCTAGCCTGTTTGTTTATCCTTATTTTCTATCACCTCATGGACTTTCAGTCATAACCTCTTGGAGTTTCCATAATTAGGGAATTAGATTGAGAGATTTGATTAGGTTCAGTACCAATTTTGTTGTTTTTGTTAAGAATTTCTTCACAGGTGTTGTCGTGTACTACTTTTTCAAGGACATCAGAGGAACATGTTGTCTGGTTTTTGCACTCTTACTTTTTAATTTGAACAATAGTTGGAGGTGATGTCGGACCATCACTTCTATTCTATAGTTCTCTGACAAACTTTACCCCATAATTTTATCATTCATTGACAATAGTTTCCTATGTACATTATTTCAGTAAAGATTACAATGAATTTTGTAATTCTATTTGCATATATTGTGATTTTTTTTGTAAGAATAACTTTTCCTCCTCAATTATTTGGTTACTCTGAAATACATTCTATACTAGAAAGATGGAGTATATCCTCAATTCCTGTCATTTATCTATTTTCACAGAAATGATTCAGTGCCCTAACAATCTGTAAACATAACCTACACATTTGTTTTAACTATTATGAAGACTTTTAGAATTTTATGTATTTGATTTCTTATTGGTTTATGTATTGTGTTTCTTTTGGAGGTAAAAATTGAATCATCTTTTCAATGATATTTCAATAAAAAATTGATGCATCTTTGTCCCAATATTCAGTTAATTAGTAGACATAAGCCAATCTACATTATGATATGTTGTGTAATAGTTATAATAATTGTGTTTATGTGTATGTATGTACAGAGTTGAAGGGAAAAACGTGTAGCCACCAACTCTCTACAGTTGAAGGTTAGACTCATTCATTTATTCAATGAACATTTAGTATCTACCATGTCCAAGAACCTATATTAGATAATTGGGAAGTACACAGTTGTATAAGTCACAGGCCTTGCCTGTGATTTGATGCTCTGGGGTCATTGAATTTTTATCCAAGGACAGCCAGTTATTAGTCTTAGACCTCATGGGAAGAAAAAAGAGGGAAAAATAAGCATAAACTTATGATTTGTTCAATAATATCACTTATCATGACTTCAGTGGACTTAGCTCTATCACACAGGTTGCTTTCGAGTTTTATATGATATGATATATGTTAAACACACCATACAAGTTCTGACATGTATTAAATACCCAATAAATGTTAAATTTTACTATTAAAGACCACAAATTAGATGCTTACGGTGTTCATCACTACAGGGTTCTCATTATGTCTAGGATTTTCCAGTTTTAAGAGCTAGGAAATAACTATTTTATTAGATATAATTAGATATCATTATTATAAATTGCCCCTTCTTCGTTAACCAGAATCCTCATTTGCCCTTTTCTTCTAATTAAAACTTTATTCTCTAAGACACTCATCTTCTGCCATTACACCAAGATGCCTTGCTTTCCTTAGAATTCTAAATTTAGTACCTGCCCTTTCCCCTACTAAGAATGCTTTTCTCTATTCATTTGCATAATCTAGTCACACTGTAAAGGTTTAACTCTGATGTAAATTAAGCCTATGCTTTCTACAGGACTCCACCAAGGATGGGTGGGGGGACTTTTTTCTATTCTCTCATCATTCCCTAGTTTCACCTTTGACATTGCACTCCTCAGAATACCTTGTAATGATCTATCAATTTTTCTCACATCCTCTTTAGACCATGAATCTTTTGAGGACAAAATGTGGTTTAAAGCCTAGTACCTGGTAGAGTATCTGGCACTTTACCTGTAACATGATTTGAGGGAGAATGGACAGATTGATAAATGGATAGGTCTATTTCTTCTTTTATTGTCCTTATTTTGTGAAGTGTGTGTGTGTGTGTGTGAGAGAGAGAGAGAGAGAGATTTTTATTTATTTATTTGACAGACAGATCACAAGTAGGCAGAGAGGCAGGCAGAGAGAGAGGATGAAGCAGGCTCCCCACTGAGCAGACAGCTGGATGCCGGGCTTGATCCCAGGACCCTGGGATCATGACGTGAGCCAAAGGCAGAGGCTTTAACCCACTGAGCCACCCAGGTGTCCCGTGAGGTGTGTTTTAAAGTTCTAAAATATTTCAAACATTCAGAAAAAGATAAATAATAAAATGAGGAACCATAAATCCACTACACTGAGTTAATAAATCATAGCAGTTTAGTCTAATGGATGAACTTTTAAGATCACATCATACAATCTCATTATAGTGTAGGGAAGGTGAGAAGGCCCACTGTGAAGAGATACTGACAGGGAGAGATAGGGATGCATTTCCCAACATCCTCTTAGAGGCCTCCCTACTTGAAGAGAAAGGACTAGTATTTACCTAGGATTTATTCAACAGTCATTTTCATGCAATGCTATTTACTAAATGTCTACTTTGGGCTAGGCTTTTTACACATAATTAAAAAAAATAATAATCTTCGCTTCTCATGAAGATGATGCCAAAAAAGAAAAGAAGCTCCTACCCCTCACCAAAGCCAAAGCAAAAACACTGAAGGCCAAGAAACTGGTGCCAAAAGGTGTCCAGAGCCAAAAAAATAGAGATTTGCACGTCACCCACCTTCCCATGACCAAGACACTGCATCTCTGAAGGCAGCCCAGATAATCCTGGAAAGAGGACCCCCTAGAGAAACAAGCTTGACCACTATACCATCATCAAGTTCCACCATGATCACAGAGTCAGTCAGGAAGAAAATCGAAGACAACAACACACTTGTGTTCATTGTGGATGTCAAGGCCAACAAGCACGAGATCAAACAGGCTGTGAAGAAGCTCTATGATGTTGATGTGGCCAAGGTCAACACCCTGATCAGCCCCAAAGGAAAGAAGGAGGCATATGTTCAACATGCTACTGCCTAGGATGCTTTGGATGTTGCCAACAAAAGTGGGATCATTTATATAGTCCCGCTGGCTAAATTAAATATAAATTTTTTTCACCCTGTCCAAAATTTAATCCTTATAATGAACCTACAAGGAACATATTAGAGCCCTATATAGTTAAGAAAATTAAGGTTAGTGCTTAAGGTCTAACTACTAGAGAATCTCAGAGGCCATATCTATCTGCCTAACTCCAAATCTCACAGATATTCTATTTTATTGTATTATCTTCTATACCAATAAAATTTTACTTGCTGAGTGCACTTTACTGTACTAATCCTGCTTTTATACTAATTTTAACTTCATATGTTGCTTGTCACATTCTCATAACTATGGTGAAGGCCAGCCTTGGATACTTGACCATATCCTTGATAAGCTTCTAGAGTAGAGATGAAACTTAGCCATCTTCTGCTTCAGTCTGAAGGTGGTCTTTTGTGATAGAATACTTCAATCATATACTAAATCTCCCTTCGAAACTAGCTCTCATAAAACTGTTGGGTGTAAGTGACTCTTAATCTCACAAAACAAACTGAGGGTTGCCGGGGGGAGGGGGTTGGGGAGAAGGGGGTGGGATTATGGACATTGGGGAGGGTATGTGATTTGGTGAGTGCTGTGAAGTGTGTAAACCTGGTGATTCACAGACCTGGGGATAAAAATATATGTTTATAAAAAATATATGTTTATAAAAAATAAAAAATTAATAAAAAAAAAAAAAAAAAACTGTTGGGTGTTAGGTAAATCATGGCCACAATACCAAATGGCTCCTATTTTCTTTGCTTTAGTTCTTCCATCTATAAATTATCCTAAAGGCATAGGGCTTTAATCTTTGTGTGTCCATTTCTTGAGTGTTCATAATTCCATGTGTAAAGCTAGTTCATCTATTGCTTAATGCATGAACCCATTTTATTTTTTTAATTTCTTTTTAGGTTTTTTTTGTTTTGTTTTGTTTTGTTTTTTGTTTTCTGACAGACGGAGATCACAAGTAGGCAAAGAGGCAGGCAGAGAGAAAGAGAGAAGCAGGCTCCCCGGGGAGCAGAGAGCCCAGGACCCTGGGATCATGACCTGAGCTGAAGGCAGAGGCTTTAACCCACTGAGCCACTCAGGTGCTCCATGATCCCATTTTAATTAAATTTTTATTAGAAATTATCTAAACAAACAAACAAAAAAGTAATTATCTAAACAGCAGATAAAAGAAAATAGGCAGTGCCTGGGTGGCTCAGTTAAGTGACGGCCTTTGGTCATGCTTCAGGTCATGATCCTGGAGTGCCAGGATCAAGTCCTGTATCAGGCTCCCTGCTCAGCAGGGAGTCTGCTTCTCCTTTTGGCCCTCTTCCCTTTCATGCTCTTTCTCATTCTCTCTCTCAAATAAATAAATAAAATCTTGAAAAGAAAAGAAAATGGGTTAGTACCAAGATAAAATTACAGAGTTGCCACTAAAAGACAGCACAGCCTCTGATGACATTAAAGCAGACCTAGCTAGTGAAACAAAATGTAAAACTAAAATACACAGCATTTTTGCAAGTGAAAAAGAAAAACAACAACAACTTATTTTCATGTTACTAGATAGTGCAGATCCTCTGGGAGAAAGCACATTATCTTTCAGTTTTTATTAAACATAGATAATTACGCAAACCTACTGGTTTAATAATTCTCCCATATAAATTCATATTTTCTTTTTCTAGCAGTGAGTATATGCATTTGTAAAACATCACCGTACATGTTTAAGTCTAAGAAATTGCTCAGTCTACACATAACACGTGTTGTTTTTTAACATCCAGGACCCCATACATTAACTAATTTCCCTAAGGGCTCTTCAGCTAATAGGTTAGGAAATCACCAGAAAGGCAATGCCATCCAATGGTTTGGGTGTGCTTTTAAGCATAAGGGTGGCTCTAGGAGGACATCAAAACTTAAACCAAGGGACGCCTGGATAGCTCAGTTGGTTAAGTATCTGCTTTCAGGTAAGGTCATGATCTGGGGTCCTGCGACTGAGCCCCACATCGAGCTCCCTGCTCAGCAGGGAACCTGTTTCTCCCTCTGTCATTCCCTCTGCTTGTTCTCTTTCTTTCTCTGTCAAATAAATAAGTAAATTCTTTAAGAAGAAAAAAATGAGGGTTAACGTGAGAAATCCCCAAGTGTTTTTGCAGTAAAGATAATCTCTTATTATCAGAAAGCATCTCATATGAGACACCTGGGTGGCTCAGTCTGTTAAGGTCCTGGGATTGAATCCTGCAACAGGCTCCCTCCTCAGTGGGGAGTCTGCTTCTTCCTCTGTCTGTTGTTCCCCCTGCTTGTGCTCTCTATCTCTTTCTCTCTCTGACAAGGTAAATAAAAATAAAATCATTAAAAAAGAAAGCATTTCATATAAGTGCCAAAAAACAACATAGATAAACTAAATTCACTATAATGAGAAATAAACACATAGAAGTCTTAGAAGAAAATCTTTGGGGGAAAAAAGCCCATGATAAATGGACCTTCATTAAAGTCTGGTAAACAAGTGGTCAACTCTGGGTGGGATGAGTCATCCTGATAAAGTGGGAAGCACTGGGCCACAGATTAATTCATATTAGTTCTGGTACTTCCATGTTCCATGTGATTTCAGGCAAAGCACCTAACCTCTCTGATTTTAACCATCCACAGTTATAAAATAGAAGTAACAATGCCTGCCTGGTCTACTTCCAAAAGTTGTTTGAATAATGCTACTTTTTCATAGATTCAGACAACAAAGTATATCCACAGACTCAATGTTCTTGTCTCTTAAAGTTTAAACTATTTTATCCTGAATCAATGCCCCCATCACAACCCAGAATTTCTAATCGACCATTTGAAACCCATTGCCTTTTTCTGAGCTGTTCCTGTTGTTCCTGGGCATCCACTTATCCCTGTGATGAACAGAGTTAAAGGTATAATTCCCATAATTATTCCTACCCCCACTAAATTAACAAAATTAGCATATCTCTTGTGGTGAAGGGAAAATAAAATTACCCCAGTGATTATATTTCAAGTGGCATTGTCCCAAAAGAATGAGCCATGGTAATGTTCAAAACGAGGCAACAGTTGGAAAAATGTTTACCTAAATCATCTATAGAATGTTTCCCTTTTCAACACAGGTTTCTTCAAATGGTTACATAGATTGTTAAACTAAGTATGGATTTATGAAGATGCTCTCCCAAACTCAACTTTTGTGTCCTCTCCAGTGTTCATTCAGTTCTGCTTATCCTTGTAAGTTATTTTCAGGTGGCACTTACCCTGATAGTCTGTTGACTGTCCCCAAGAATAATTTGCCTTGAAACATTCCTTTTAGTCATCTTAAACTCTGATATCTGGAAAAATTCACATTCATTATAGCAGACGTGTATTTATGTCACCCATTTGGAAGCACTGTGCTCAGAAGAATAAAGGGCAATGTCTACTATTAGGAAGTCAGAATAATGTGCATCCCTTCTCTTATCTAATTAATCAATAAACACTTATTGAGTGGTTATATTTTGCCAAGCTTTGTATGTGATAACAGAGAATAGCAGTGACATCTAAACTATGATCCCTGCTCTGAAGTAGTTCATGGTCTGGCAAGGGATTCAGAGAAATCAAGAGACAATTACACAACAAGTTTGTTAAGTGCACATTGCTAATAATATTGAATGTGATATTTGTCAGGGCTCTGGCAGAAAACAGCTGACACACTGAAGCTGGCTTTTTGAGGATGGTTTAATAAAGGAACTATTTACAATTTGGGTTGAAGAGTTAAAGGAAATGAACAAGAGATAATGCAGCATCCTGGGCATGAAGGGCAAGGGGAGGGAACAATTGCTGGAGCACAGAGAAGGTCACTGTATTGACTGAGCCAGCTGACAGGAGCTGTGGCCTTTTAGAAGGATGCAGACAACCTCTGGCTACAAAGCTAAAAAGGATTTGGGGACTAAATACCTTGACCTCTGACTTCACTTTCCTCTGCCCTTTGATCTTTATTTCTGTGTACCTCTGTGAGTAAAGCCAAGCTCAAGCCAGAGGAACAAGGAGCCCATTAATGCAGTTTTTGTACTCAGCCTCATGTGTCCCAGAATGAGGCACAGAAGGCAAAGAATGGACCTGGAAGACCAAAAGAACGGCATCCAGCAAAACCCTTATTCTGTGCCCTTCACAGAATATCACATGCCATCATTCATCTTCAGGGCAAACCTGAATAAAATGGTTATTCTAAATTTTGCCAATAAAGAAAATGAGGTCCAGAAAGTTTGAATGACTTACCCAAGGGCATGCAACTAAGAACTAATGGATCTGGAGTCTGAACATACCAGTGCAGTTATAATACCTCTGTTCTTCTCACTAGATCTCTCTCTGTTGGGATTTATGTGCAGGGAATGAGAGGAACATGGTAGAGACCTATGTTCCATCTCATATCTCCCCATCTCATCTGTGAAGCGACCTGGGGAGACAAGACTGTCCAGCAGCTTCCTGGGGAGAGATGATGCCTGCATTGAGTTTTGAAGGAAAAATGGTATGGGTAAACAAGTGAAGGGGAAGAGAGTATAGCTCAGGTAAGGGAGCAGCAAAATACAGAGATGACAAGATGCATTTAAGACTTCAAGTTTCTGGGACGCCTGGGTGGCTCAGTTGGTTGGGCAGCTGCCTTCAGCTCAGGTCATGATCCCAGCGTCCTGGGATCGAGTCCCACATCGGGCTCCTTGCTCAGCGGGGAGCCTGCTTCTCCCTCAGCCTCTGCCTGCCATTCTGTCTGCCTGTGCTCGCTCTCTCTCCCTCTCTCTCTGAAAAATAAATAAAAATCTTTAAAAAAAAAAAAAAAACCTTTAAAAAAAAAAAAAAGACTTCAAGTTTCTGATTATGGTTGAAAAGTAGAATTAATGAGAAGATATGACTTCTATACTGGCAGTGTGAAAACCGACATGATTTAGGGATGAGTTTAAAGGCTGCATATTGTATACTTTATGGTGTATAGGTATTAGGGCTCATGTGGACAAATGGATGGGATTACTTTAAGTGAAAATAAGAGAAAAGGAGATGCAGCAAGGTCATGACAAACAAGAAAAAGTGCTTCCTCATTACTGCAACCCAGTTCCTTCACCATTGGCTCCGACTGATCACCATCAAGGACTAGGCCAACATTTCATAGATGTTGTCTCATTATAAAATATATAACCCTTATTATGGACACAGTGTAATGATTTTGTGCTATTCAAGTGGCTTTCAGCCTAAATCAATGATAAATATTGCAAGTGTGAAAAAAAGTCAATCAATAATGTCAAGTCTATAAGGGAATTAGCAAGATTTCTGGCCTAGAAGTTCGGTGATAGCACATTTGCTAGAGTTTGGTTCCCTCACCACTTAGATGTAAACACTGTTACTTTTGTCAAATACCTTCCTTTTATCCAGTGGTCAATAATATAGCCTTTTATCTAGAGTCAATCATGATACATAGCAAAATCAAACAAACAAACAAACACAAATAGGCTTTAAAGCAAGGGAGTTTTATTTTATACCAGTCATTAACCTCATTTTGAGTTTCATTTTATTTTGTTATTTATGTATGTATGTAAAATAGGGATAATAAAATTAGTTAACAGGATTACTGTGACAATTAAGCTAGATATCATTAAAATAAGAGGTTTCTATCCTAGCCCCTCAAAAATTCCATATCCTTTCCCTTGTGTTTTATGCATCTCTTTCCTGGAGGACATGCCGTTACTTAAAAGATAAAATTCAAAAAGTGGAATTCATATATACTGAATTTGTTCCTTATATAAAGCAGTTCTAAGAAAAATTAGGCAATGAATATGAAAGAATTATATAAAATTTTATACTATCAATTTCTCTTTCATCCCACATTATCTCAATTTATTAAAAATTAAGTTTAGGAACAAATATATCTTTGTGCTACTAAGATTCTGCTTCCTAATATTTCTATTTTAAATGGTTCAAGGATCAGACAGTCTAAGGGATTAAGAAACTTTTTCTTGACCCTCTGAGTATTTTATAGTTATAACTAAATTCCCAGGCATAGAATGCTTCATTCTTTCGGATCACTTACTCCTCAAAGATCTGATATTTGTAAAGCCCTTTGAAAACTGCTGCTGGGCACAAAGGCATATTTATATCACATGATCAGAGACATTGAAACACAGAGAAAACATATGCTTTATGCTAGAAAAACAACTCTGACGCAGCCTGAACTTACTGGACTTATGTCACTATGAAAGAAGAGATGAGGCGAATGCCCTGCATTCAACTCATTTTGCAAGTAGTTCTGAGGAAGGAGAGACTCTGGAAAAATCTGCTGGTTTTCTTCAGAAGCAAGAACTTCCACCTATGCCATGTTATACACAACTTCAACTGTGTCTTTCTAATCGCGTGACTGCAAAACCATCCTGATTCCCTTCTTTCACCCTGTCAAGAGATGATAGTTTTTTTTTTTTTTTAAATAAACTAGGAATGTACAGAGCTGACAGCTTTCAGATAGACTTTCATGCCAACTGTATGACTCAGTTCAATTCACTGAGGTATAGTGATTAAATGTAAAGCCCAAAGAAGGCCATCTTCCACAAAGGGTGAGCTGAGGACATCAGGGCTCTGTCAGAAAGACAGAAGAAAGGGAAGATTTTCTTTGATCTGATAGCCTAGACCCTCCCTCAGTCAGCCTATGTGTCTACATTGCTAGTCGATGGCTTAGAATCTTTCCAGCCAAGAGTTGTGTTAGCGGACTTATTTTCTTAATTAAAGTCATATTTTTCTTTTAGTATCTAAATTAAGAAAAATTATGAGACTCTGTCAGCTGTAAGCTTTATTTTATTAGATTCCTCAAGATATATGTGATTATTTTCCTTTCCTTTTTTGGATGACAAATATATACTCATAGAAATATGAAGAGAAAAACTAAAGAATTCCATCATGCTTTAAAATACACTTAAATTATGCAAAAATATTTTAAAAATAATTAATTGGTAGAAGTCAAAAGGAAAGAAAGGGTAGAAGGATGGGGAGAGGAAGAAAGAAAAGAAGGAAAAAAGGCAGAAAGGGAAATCCTGAATTCCAGACATGAATAGAGAATCAAAAGCTTGTGTGGTCATTTATCAATCCGTTGCACTTAGTGCCCATGAAAACAATAATCCAGATATGAACTTAAAGCTAAAAGACAAGGTTTCCACACCTATGTAGGGCAGAGGTTTCGCCTTAAGCCTCTAAAAGAAGGAGAGATGAAACTTTGCACAGTCAGCAGTGTGAAAAGGTTGCCCCTCAGGCACAGGCTGGATGGGACTTCATACCCCCTGGTTCAGGGAAATTGCAAAGATGATTAATAATTATGGATGAGTGAAATTTTTACAGAATTATAGAACATTTCTTTTTTTTTTTTTAGATTTTATTTATTTATTTGACAGAGAGAGATCACAAGTAGGCAGAGAGGCAGGCAGAGAGAAAGAGGAGGAAGCAGGCTTCCTGCTGAGCAGAGAGCCCGATGTGGGACTGGATCCCAGGATCCTGAGATCATGATCTGAGCCGAAGGCAGAGGCTTAATCCGCTGAGCCACCCAGGTACCCTAGAACATTAATTCTTAATTTAAGAAGCTCAGTGAGCTGCAAGCAGAGCAAATAAAATAGACTTCCAAAAATATTACAGTAAAACAAAAGAAAATCAAATAAAAACACAAATCTTAAAAAAGAACCTGGTAGAAAAAAAACAGATTAATTTTTTTAAAAGTTAGCCAATTATTAAGTACAGAAGACAATACAAAGACATATGCAAAATACTAACAGAAAAGAGTCTCCAAACATACAGTTTCATAGTTTAATATATTATGATGTAAGAATCAAATTAAATACAGACGCTTGGAAGGACACACTGAGAAGATTTACCATTCACAGCTTCCCAGTGAAAGAGTGACTAAACCAAGTACTCATTGTGGAGAACAAAAAAATCCAGAAAGATTGAATGGTGAGCAAATACAACTGGGTAAAAGATATAGGAAATTATAAATATACTGACCATAATATCAGTAACAATATCAAGTAGTTTGAGTGGTTTAAAAATGAAGTAGAAATATAGTATAAAATAACAAACAATATGGACTTTAAAATATAAGTTTTATTAAGGATAAAGAGATATCACTTAAAGATTAGAAGACTAATTCATTTATTAGAAAGCTAATTTTTTTTCTTGAATTTGTATATACCTGTTCATTGCCCCAAATAAGATTCCAAATGTAGAGGTACCTAAACATTGAAATAGAAGAAAAGAAACCAGAAATTATTAACCAAAATAAATCTGTATCTTTATTGTTATCAGTTAAAATAGACTTCAAGCCTCAAAGACTTAGTAAGGATAAAATTATTGTTTATAATAAAGAGTCCCCTACCATATGAATTCAAGGCTATTCATTTCCATTTAGAACTATCTTATTTGAGTAACAAAAATTTTTTTTTGTAATTTTATTTTCTTTTTCAGTGTTCCAAGATTCATTATTTTTTTTTTTTAAAGATTTTATTTATTTGTCAGAGAGAGAGCAAGCGAGAGCGAGCACAGGCAGACAGAGTGGAAGGCAGAGTCAGAGGGAGAAGCAGGCTCCCTTCGGAGCAAGGAGCCCGATGTGGGACTCGATCCCAGGACGCTGGGATCATGACCTGAGCCGAAGGCAGCTGCTTAACCAACTGAGCCACCCAGGCATCCCCAAGATTCATTATTTTTGCACCACACCCAGTGCTCCATGAAATACATACCCTCCTTCATACCCACCACGAGGCTCACCAAACCTTCCATCCCCTCCCCTCCAATACCCTCAGTTTGTTTCTCAGAGTCCACAGTCTCTCATGGTTTGTATCTCCTGATTTCCCCCAGCTCACTTCTCTCCATCTCCCCATGTCCTATATGTTATTCCTTATGCTCCACAAGTAAGTGAAACCATATGATAATTGACTCTCTTTGCTTGACTTATTTCACTCAGCATAATCTATCGCCTCCATTCTCTTACACCATACACAAAGATAAACTCAAAATGAATAAAAGACCTCAACGTGAGGCAGGGGTCTATCAAAATCCTAGAGGAGAACATAGGCAGTAACCTCTTCGAAATCGGCCACAGCAACTTCTTTCAAGACATGTCTCCAAAGACAAAGGAAACAAAAGCAAAAAATGAACTTTTAGGACTTCATCAAGATCAAAAGCTTCTGCACTGCAAAGAAAAACAGTCAACAAAACAAAAGAGGCAACTCATGGAATGGGAGAAGATTTTCACAAATAGCACTACAGACAAAGGGCTGATATCTGAGATCATACTCCTCAAACTCAATATACCTACAGAACAGATAATCACATAAAAAAATGGGCAGAAGACATGAACAGACACGTCTCCAAAGAAGACTTACAAATGAGTAACATAAATTTTAATTACAGCACTCATGTTAATTCTAAATCTTAATAGCAAAATACAAATTCTCTGTACTTTTTTTTTTTAAGATATATTTACTTATTTGAGAGAGAGAGAGAGCATGTGCCCATGGGCAGGGAGTAGAGGGGGGGCAGGTGCAGAGGGAGAGACAGACTCTTCTACCTGAAAAGGTGATTCAACAACAGACATTTACTGATGTCTGCTTGTTTGGGTATTGGTTTATTTTAATCCTCTCTCTCAGTCATAATTAGTAGAAATTCTTAGCTCATAAACCATCAGTGGCCATTTAAATGATGGTGTGAATTTTTGTCTTTATCCATGTCCTTCTAAGTATTTTGGTCATAAGTTTAAGATGCTGTGTCTGAAGCTTGTTAGACAAGTACCACTTTAAATGAGAAGTCTAAGTTGTCACTTAACAGAATTGGCCGCTCCAAGTGAAATCCTCTTGTATGCTTCCTTATGAAAACTCTCTAAATCTCCAATTGGGAAAATGATTTGGGGTATTTGTCCATGTAACATATTGATTTTTTATCCATTTACTCCAGACTCTGTGTCTGGCCCTAGGGAAATAATTATTAGTATGATATCACTTCACCTCCCAAAGGGATAGAAATCTAATGTAAAGATAGCCATGAAACACACAAATCTGTGCAAGTGGAAGAAGCTATGACAGTGGAAAACACAGAGTAGCCTTGCTTACACCAACATAGGATTACTTAGAAGGAATAACCAAGGTCAAGGATGGAGAGATGGTTCTGGGTAAGACAAAAGTCTCCCACGTACATTTTTTTTAAGTTTGATATGAATGTGTTTTCCAATTTATCTTTAATAATTTTATTGAGATACAATTCATATACCACACAATTCACCTAAACTGTACTTTGTTGGGTTTTAATATATTCACAAATAGATGCAAGCATCCTCACAGTTTTAGAACATTTTTGTCACATCCAAAAGAAACCCCTTACCCTTTACCTATTATTCTTCTATACTGTCCCCTCTACTCTCTGCTTTACACAATCATTAATATACATCCTGTTTCTATAGATTTTCCTATTTTTAACTTTTGAGTAAGTGAGGTTATATAGTATGTGCTCTTTTGTGACTATTTTCACTTAGCATAATGTTTTCACTAAACACAGAGTTACCATGTGACCAAGCAATGTTACTCTAGGGATAGGGAAGGAGAAATGAAAACATGTGTTCACACAAAGTCATGTAGGAAAACATTCACAACAGCATTATTCATAATAGTATAAAAAGGTCGGGAAAACCCCATATGTCCATCAAAGAATGAATGCATATCCCTATATTGCAATAGTATTCAGCCACAAAAAGGAATGGTGTACTGATACATAGCTAGTTGTCTTGTCTCAAGCTTCTTTTCCTGTGTTCTGAGATGGTGAGAATGAGAGACATAAAACAGGTTAGGATTACCATCATCACCAACTCCTGCTGCTCTGCATTGCATTGTTACCAGGGCTTACTGAATGAAGTTTCTGGACCTGATTCCTATCGGACACTTTCAACCAGGAAATAGCATCAGGTTCTACAGTTGACTGCAAGACTACCACTGTGCCCCTGCCACCCCCTTGCCACTCCAGATGTCAGTAGCTAGCCCAAGCTGTTCCCTGGCTTCTTACTGACTGGTTAAAAGCTAGAGGCTCCAAAGATCCCTTCCAATTTGGAGGCCAATGGAACCACTAGGTCGTTACCTGTACTTTGGACCAAACTGGCTACCAGTCAGTGGTTTCTACAACCTCCTCCTCCCATTCAATTAATTTGCTAGAGCTGTTCCCAGAACTCAGAGAAACATTGTACTTAGTAGATCACCAGTTTATTATAAAAGGGTATAACTCAGGGAAAGCCAGATGGAAGAGATGTGAAGGGCAAGGTGTGAGAAAAGATGCAGAACTTCTGTGCCCTCCCCAGGCACCCCACTCTCCCAAAACATCCATGTCTTCACCAACTCAGATGCTCTCTGAAACCTATCCTTTCTGGTTTTTATGGAGGCTTCATTACATAAGCATAATAGATTAAATCATTGGCCATTGAGGAAGCATTTGACCTTCAGCTTCTCTCCCTCTCCTTGGAGGTCAGGGGGTGGGATGGAAATATTTGACCCTCTAATCACATGGTTGGTTCCTCTGGTGACCATCCCCCATCTTTAGGTCCATAAGTCACCTCATTAATATAATTAATATAATATAATTAATATAATAACTTTAAATCTTCATCACTTCAGAAATTCCAGGGGGCTTAGGAGCTGGAACCACAGTAAAAGACCAAATATATATTTCTTATAAATCACAATATTGCACACACTCTTCCTCATTCTCCTTCCAAAATCTTCCCACGAGTCTCTCAGATCAGAGGCCTGTCTGAGAAAATATAAAGTTATGGAACTGGCTTTGATTTAGATTATTTTACCATTCAGAAATTCACCAGGTTGAAGAGAAATTTAAAAAAGAAAAGAAAAGAAAAAACAACTCAAGAAAATAGCGACTTTCATTCAAAGGAGGAAACAAAGTCTCTTCATTTGAACTAGCTGAGGATAAACCCTTCCCACCCCCATACCATGAGAGGTACAATGGGGATTGTTGGGGGAGGTCATCTAGAGGACATGACCGCTGGTTGACTTGCAGCAGGACTTCCCCTCTCCCCCTCCACAGACTTGGAATGGATGTTCTGCTCACAGTTCGCACAGCCGGAGCCATCCGAGGGATGTAGCCTTGAGAGGGTAATGTGTTATTGAGACCGTCCTGATGGTACACATGACTTAACCTCATCAGCGTGTCTCTATAAACTTTTAAGACTTAGGCACTCAGGTGCAGTGATCAACTTATCTTGTTACTGCCCAAGAGATGCCTCATAAATTTCCTTGCTCATGATGCTTGCTTCCTCCTAATCTGGAGTGGTCTGCCTCTTTCTTCTGTCTCTCCTTGTTCTCTATGGGGACCAGTGGAGAACCAATAGGGATATAGTAAAGAGAAAAACAACTGCAGTCATTTCTGTGTGGACAATAAATTCTTTCTCCTTGTTCAGCTGTTACCAGTGTTTCAAGGTGTTCAAGATTTAGGTTACACTGTATCTTTCTCAGTGCCACAGCACAGATTATCTCTACTATGACACTGTGTTTCTATGTTCTGTTTTTGTCTCTCTGTGTCTCTCTCTTGTCCTTCTTGGAAAAATGTTCATGCTTATTCAGGTTAAAAGAATTTTCTTAAGATTTGGTGGTCCATTTCCAAGAGCTGAATGACTCATTTCTTATTCACCCAAATCTAGGTTTTGTGTACGTTTCATTTGGTATAAACTTCCCATATGTGAAGTACAGACTCTTTTTGGACCAGTATAGGAACTTAAAGATAATTTCCACTCATGCTATCCACTCATATTATAGAGCAGGAAAATAAGGACAGAAGAGGTGTAAAGAAACAGCCAAGATTACAGTCATGTAGAAGCAGAACAAGCATCAGAAACAAGTCTTCCTGACCCTTATTTAATGCTCTTTATTTTTTTAATTATTTTTAAGTCTTTGTTTAAATTCCAGTTAACATACTGTGTAATATTAGTTTCAGGTGTACAATTTAATACTCTTTAAACTCTCCATCCCCACCCCCCACCATCTGTTGTGAGAAACTTGGAAGTCTTTAAGATATGAAGCCTTTGAAAATTGCCTGTCTCTCAAACCAAGAGCAACTTCTCCGTGAATCTTTTGTGAGCCACCCCAGAGCCCGTGCCATTGTAAGATTGTGTCCCATCCCCATTTCTTTCTCCCTCAAACCCATTAATGATAATTACCTTAGTGTGATGACTATCCATGCAGTCTTTTTACCTTTTTCCAGAGACCTCTCTCCTCACCACCAGATGTTGCTCGGGCCACAATTTGATTCCATGTGCAGTGACCACTGCGTTGCCGCTCTCAGCAAGTTTGTGGGACTCTGGATTGCAAGTCAGAGTATAATTTTCAAAAAAAAATTTCAAAAAAAAAAAAAAAAAAAAAGAACATCGTTGAATACCAGGATCCTCCAGATATCTTCTTCTTTTTAGTTACTATCCTTTCACTGGTACTTACTGTGAAAACACTCTACTCAAGCCAGCCTTTATTTATTAGATACAGGTATCTGCTAAAGGCTTGGGAGAACAAGAGGGGATCCTGGGTGGTTCAGTTTGTTGGGCAACTGACTCTTGGTTTTGGCTCAAGACATGATCTCCAGGCCATGGGATCAAGTCCGGCACAGAACCCTGCACTGCGTCTGTGCCCAGTGTGGAGTCTGCTTGGGATTCTCTCTCCCTCTCCTACCCTTCCCCTCACTCTCTCTCTCTGAGTAAATAAAGAAAATCTTAGAAAAAATAAAATAAAAGCTCAGGGAAACAAGACGCATATTGAAGAGGTATTTGACAGGAAGAGAGAGGGAATAAAAGCCTCTTCTCAAACTAATAAAAAAATATAACCCTACTTTAGTTCAGTGATAAAATAACATTTATTTAAGATTTGGTGTCCATTTCCAAGAGCTGAATGACTCATTTCTTATTCACCCAAATGAATGCAGACTTGTCTGTAGGACAATCACCTGCAGGTACAGATATTTAGGCTTCATTTAATTAATAAAGTGTCTCATTAAGGAGATCCAGGGAGAAATCAGGACATTTTATTTGTTTTTATTTTTTTATTTTAAAGATGTCATCTATTTATTTGACACACAGAGAGACAGTGAGAGAGGAAATACAAGCAGGGGGAGTGGGAGAGGGAGAAGCAGGCTTCCCGCTGAGGAGGGAGCCCAACATGGGGCTAGATCCCAGGACCCCGAGATCCTGACCTGAGCCGAAGGCAGATACCCAATGACTGAAGCACCCAGGTGCCTCAGGAAATTTTAATTTTGAAAATTTCCCCAGATGACTTTCATACTGGTTTGAAACCAGATTTGATTTCTCTCATCAATATTTTGTAGTTTGGGGCATACAAGTTTTGTGTGTATCTTGCACATATTCTGTTCCATTTATGCATTTTGATACAATTACAAATAGTACCATTTAGTTAATTTCATTTTTCAAAATATATAAATATTGAACTACTATTTTTGTGCATCTTTGGAATTTTCTATACATTCAGTAATGTCATGTGTGGGGGGAAAGCATGGTTTTTTTAGAGAGGGAGAGGGACAGAGAGAATCTTAAGTAGGCTCCACACCTAGCCCGAGGCAGGACTCAATCTCATGACCCCAAGATCGTGACTTAAACTGAAATCGGGAGTTGGAAGCTTAACCAACTGAGCAGTTTCATGTCTTCCTTTCCAATCTATGTCTTTATCTCTTTCACCATTGTACTGAACTGACTAGGATATGCAGTATGCTCTTGAATATGAGTGGTTAGAATAGATGTCATTGCCCTGTTTCTGATCTTAAGGGGAAATAAAGTATTATTTTAGCTGTAGGATTTTTGTAAATACCGTTTATTAGTTTGTGGAAGTTTCTGTCTATTCCTAGATATTAGAAAAAATTTTTCAGCAGCAGGATGTTGTTCATGAACACATATTGAATTTTGTCAAATAATTTATTTTTGCATCTATTTAGACGATCATATAATTTTTCTTTTTAATCAGTGTGTATGGTGAATTATAATATTGATTTTCGAAATTTAATTAATTTATGGGATAAACTATTCCTGAGATAAACTCCATTTGGCACATTTTACTATATGTATGTATGCGTGTATGTTGTTTGTGTGTGTATATATAGTTTTTATATATATTGTATTTGATATGCTTATATTTTCCTAGGAATTTTTGCATCCTGTAATCTAAATATGAGAGTAGAGTTTATAGGTTAAATGTTTTAAAATAAGAAGAAGATTGAGAGATTGAGTTGAGTTCTGGACTAAATTCTGGCCCAGAATGTGAGATATGATTCATTCTAAGCCATTGCTGCTCACTTTAATAATAATTAAATTGCAAATTTTAATTTAAAATTTAACTTAAAAATCTAATTTAAATTTTAAAAACCATAAGTGACTCTTAATCTCACAAAACAAACTGAGGGTTGCCGGGGGGAGGGGTTTTGGGAGAAGGGGGTGGGATTATGGACATTGGGGAGGGTATGTGATTTGGTGAGTGCTGTGAAGTGTGTAAACCTGGTGATTCACAGACCTGTACCCCTGGGGATAAAAATATATGTTTATAAAAAATATAAAATTTAAAAAAAAATTAATTAAAAATGTAATTAATAATTATTTTTTAAAACTTTAATAATTAAATTAAATTAATAAAAATCCCTTGCACTGATTATCAATTTATACTGTGATATCCTTTATAAGCATTACTTCACAAGATAACTTATGGAGGAATATTCTTTTTTTTTAAGATTTTTATTTATTTATTTGATAGACAGAGAGAGAACACAAGTAGGAGTAGGCACAGAGGCAGGCAGAGAGAGAGGAAGAAGCAGGCTCCCTGCTGAGCAGAGAGCCCGATGTGGGGCTGGAACCCAGGACCCTGAGATCATGACCTGAGCCGAAGGCAGAGGCTTAACCCACTGAGCCACCCAGGTGCCCCTGGAGGAATATTCTTTTTTATTTTTCAGACACAGCAACTGAAATTTGAGATGAAGTAACTTGCTCAAGTTCTCACCGTTTATGAAATTTAACTGATAACTAGAGGACTGCACTTTAGTATACCGGTCATTTTGGAATATAACATTTTTAACTTTGAATCAGTGTTCTTAACATTTCCCATGCCTTCTTACAAACACTTTGGCTTGTAAGTTGGCATAGATGATTTATTTTTATGTCCTTGATACCCTATTCTGTATTCTTCTCTTTTTTCCTTTGCATGTTCAATCTTGAAACCCTAAATATTTGGGGTTTGCATGATTTATTTACTATTCCTCCTCACACACACCAATACATCTCAACCATCACAGCTACTAGGACCTTCATTCATGGCACTGTTTTTGATTTTTTGTTTGTTTATCTTTTCCTACACTTGATCTTAGCCAAAAGGCCGAGAAGCGATAATTTTTTCCTAATTAATGGCATCTTAAAGAAATACATTTCTCTATATCTAAAACACTACAGTGCATTATCTGTAGCACTGTTAGCTTATGTACTACCAGGAGAGAAATTTGTTATTGCATATTATAGTATGCTGCCTTCTATTACCACATTCATTATAATTCTAATAGTAACAATGTTAAAATGTGAAAAAAAAAGGCTGCTTTGGTTATCTGTTGCTGCATAATGATCCACTCCCAAATTTAGTGGCTTAATATAAAAATTTACTGGTAGTTTTCATGGTTCTGTGGGTTGGCTGGGCTCAACTGAATCATCCTTTCTTGGATTTTTTTCAAATAACTACATTCAAAAGAGAATTTTGACTATAGTAATTCAAGATATCACTGGGATGGATGTCCCAGATGGCTCATTCACATGGATGGCAGTTGATGTTAACTGTTGGATGGAAGCTTAGCTGGACCTGTTGAATAAACTGCTCAGACATAACTTCTCCACATGGCAGGTGCTTCTCGCAACACAGAAACTGGGTTCAAAAAGGGAGTTTTCCAAAGTGTGTCCCAGGAAAACAAAGTAGGTGCTGCCAATCTAATGAAGGGCCAGGTCTATAACTAGACTACTGTTGTTTCACTTACAAACATTTGGTTAAAAAAAAAAAAAAAGAAGAAGTCTTAGGGCTTCCCTGATTCCAATGAATAGAGGAATAGACTTTCTATCTTGTTGGAGGATTAGCAAGTGCATGTATATTGCAAATATGAATATGAGTGAATTCAAGAAAAAATTTGAGAATGTGCATTCAACTTGTTAATTATATTTGCTTCTGGCTTTAGAGGATTGAGAAGGGTGACTTTAACTTTTTTATAAACCTAAATATAAATGTTGGAATTATAGCATCACTTTTTAACATGGTTTCCAAATATATTTTAAACAATATTAAAGAAATATGTTCTGAATTAATGTTGGCTAGCTGTTTTCCCTCAATTTCTCCATGATTCCTCAAGAAATGAAAGTGAATATTACTGTTGGAATCATAGCTTATCTGAATATTCCACAATTCTTTGTTTTTCTAAAAAATTGTTTTAGAAAACCTTTGTCACATTTTTAATCCTCATGGTTCCACAAGAACCAACCCCTCAAAGAAGTAAAATTTAGTAACTTCATTCTTCAGAACCCAGTGCCCACATTTTTGGTAAAGGAATAAGTCTTGGAAAGGTAAGAGAAGACAACTAGAGAAGTTAAGACCAGAAAACTGTGCTCTTCATCCTTTGTATTATATAAATTGACATAATGATGGAAAAATGAAGGGATGGGAGGATTCCAATGGTATTTTTAAGCTATTTCAACATATCAAATCTTTATGAAATCTTCTCATCAGTTCGACTTTGATTCGGCAAGGCCATGTATCAAGAAAAGATATTAAAAGCAAATGGCTTCCATTTCTTTCTATATGATTTTTTTTTTCACCCCAGGATGTCCCTCATCCCCTCAAAAAGGCCACATCTACTGAAAGGGGGGGATGGTGTGGATATTTACAACAGAAATATAATTGATTCTCAGAGGAATAAACATGATTTTGATGGTAATCAATATAGGGACACTATAACATCAATAACTGCTACAAAGTCAACTCTAATTGTTCATCTTATTTTTAGTAAAATCTCATCAGGTCAAAGAATTGCAAAATGGAATGGAGGCTTTTGGAGATTTTAAAATGAAGTCTGGGAGTTTAAAGATTGATATACCCCAAATCTATCAGAGAGGAATTTACGATTACCCTGTGTATGTTGTTTTCTTTATTTATCATAATGCTTTCTCCTTGGACTATCCTATTTTCTGAACTTCTATTCAAGTATGCTATAATAGGCACTGGAACAATGAGAAATCAAATTTGCTATCTTTATAGTTAATTTCCCCTTTCCTGATTTTCTCCCTCCTTGTCCATTAAACTTTTTTGCAGATTAGGTTGACACTGAGTAAGGTGTATTCAGAATTTGAGCCTCAATCTGTTATGACAGTTAATAAATCACCTGAAAATTCTTTTTGAAGTATTTGAGGAGGTGTCAAAATCACTCTTATCGCAAATTGATGACAGGGATTATTTTTCCCCTCAGATGACAAGAGCTTTCACAGTCACACCAATGGGAGGGTGGTTACTGAACTAATGACCCAGTTCTAATCAAATGCCTATAATATCTCTTGTCATCTCTTATGTGGTCATGAAGAGGTCGAAATGCTGAAGGTGTTATTTGGGATTTTGTTTTTTAAGATCTTTCTTATGTATTTAAGAGAGAGCATGAGCAGGAGGAAGGGCTAAGGAAGAAGCAGACTCCCTGCTGAGCAAGGAGTTGATGCGGGGCTTGATCCCAAAACCCCAAGATCATGACCTAAACCCAAGTCAGATGCTTAACTGACTGAGCCACCCCAGTGTCCCAGATTTGTGATTTTTTAAATTTTATTTAAATTCCAGCTATTTAACATACAGTGTAATATTAGTTTCAGGTGTACAATATATTGACTCAACACTTCCATACAAAACCCCAATGATCATTAAAAGTGTACTCCTTAATCCCTTTCACAAAGAACCACATGTTTTTATAGTGATATTCCAGATATGCAGGTTTTTTTTCTTTCTCCTGTTTTTTAAAATATTTTATTTATTTATTTGACAGAGATTATAAGTGGGTGGAGAGGCAGGCAGAGAGAGAGGAAGGGAAGCAGGCTTCCTGCTGAGCAGAGATCCTGATGCCAGACTCCATCCCAGGACCCTGGGATCATGACTGAGCTGAAGGAAGAGGCTTTAACCCCCTGAGCCACCCAGGTGCCCCCTTTTCTCCTGATTTTTATTTAAATCCAGTTAGCTAAGAGACAGTGTAATATTAGTTTTAGGTGTGCAATTTAGTAATTCAGACATTACATACACCACCCAGTGCTCCTCACAAGTAAAATCCTTAATCCCCATCACCTGTTTAACCCATCCCTCCACTCACTTCCCCTCCAGTAGCCCTCAGTTTGTTCTCTATACTTAAGAGTCTGTTTCCTGGTTTGCCTCTCTTTTTTTTACCCTCAATATTCATCTGTTTTGTTTCTTAAATTCCACATATGAATGAAATCATATGGTGTTTGTCTTTCTCTGACTGACTAATTTCCCTTAGCATAATACTCTCTAGCTCTATCCACATTGTTGCCAATGGCAAGATTTCATTCTTTTTTATGGTTGAGTAATAGTCCACTGTATTTAAAAAAATTTTTTTTCAGTGTTCCAAGATTCATTGTTTTAGCACCACACCCAATGCTCCATGCAATACATGCCCTCCTTAATACCCACCACCAAGCCCTCCTAACCCCCCAACCTCTCCCCTCCAATATCCTCAGTTTGGTTCTCAGAGTCCACAGTTTCCCATGGTTTGTATCCCCCTCTGATTTCCCCCAGCTCACCTCTCCTCTCCATCTCCCAATGTCCTCCATGTTATTCCTTATGCTCCATAAGTAAGTGAAACCATATGATAATTGATTCTCTCTGCTTAACTTATTTCACTCAGCAGAATCTCTTCCAGTCCCATCCATGTTGATACAGAAGTTGAGTATTCATCCTTTCTGATGGAGGCATAATATTCCATTGTATATATGGACCACATCTTCTTTATCCATCCTTCTGTTGAAGGGCATTGTGGCTCTCTCCACAGTTTGGCGACCATGACCATTGCTGCTATCAACATTGGGATACAGATGGCCCTTCTTTTCACTACATCTGTATCTTTGGGGTAAATACCCAGTAGTGCAATTCCAGGGTCATAGCATAGCTCTATTTTTAATTTCTTAAGGAATCTTTTCCAAAGTGGCTGTACCAACTTGCATTCCCACCATGTGATTCTTTTTAAAAATATCTTTTAATACACAACCAGAGAAAATATATTCTATTAATGTCACACGTATTTATCCCTATCCTTTTCTACTCAAATAAGCAAGAAATATAGTTAGATTAATCAATAATATTTCTCTCCAAGATTCCCAGGGTAAGATCATTAGGGGAAAAAAAATCAGAGACCTGTGACCCTCTCGTCAAATACAAATTAATGTAAAACTTCAGCTGGACCATTAGTATTCAGCATTCCTATTCATCTTTCCTACAAAAGATACTCTAAAACATTTTTTTTTTTACACACTTGTTTCTCCTTGGCAGATGACCTGATCATTAACCAGAAAATTCCTCCTTTTCCAGAGCAATGGGACTTTCTACCTTTCCTCCCATTGACTTCTCTTGCAACTAGTTTTTGTACCCCCTCCAAACCCTGCCCCCAATACCATATCACACCCTACAACCAGCCTTTCATCCTGCCCTGCAATATATCAAGTATTTCCTCCCTGGAAAAACCTTCTCACAACTCCTTCAGGATTGTTTTTCTTTGCCTTCATTTTATAGCCTGATTCCCACAATCTTTCACCCCTTAATCTGACTATAGTTTCCTTCCTAGTAGGAAATACATCTCTCATAGGTCAGGAGTAGATTCATGGTAGTTAAAACAATGAGTTTTATTTTCACTCTTTGAGATCGCTCTGCACACTGATTCTGTTACCGCCCACGTCTGTACTGAAAATCTTTCCATGGTGTTTTGTTTTGTGGTTTCCTTCTCATATGATTATTCTACTTACACACCTTCACTTGCTTTTCATCTGACATGGAGGTTTCTCATTGTTCTATTGCCTAATGTAGAGTAAGCCAAACACTGACACCAGTTTTTGGAGTAGAGAAAGGGGGTTTTATTGCAAAGCACCAAGCAAGGAGAGGGAAGAAGATTTCTCAAACTTCCTCAAAGAGTTAGGATTGAGTATATATAAGGGCAAAGGGTCAGAATGTGGAAAATGCTGATTAGCTATAGTGACAAAGAGAGGTGGTCCCTTTTGGGGGCATGCACATTCAGGAATCATGCCTCTTCTTAAGGCAGATAATTCAAATGGCAGTGTTAAGCATGACCAATATGGGGAGATCTCGGGGTTTGTCATCAGATATGTTATTTTCATTCACCCTTGCTCCCTTCTGCACAAGTGCAAGAATTCTTCCCAGTTCCAGTCTTAGCTGGTCTTTCAGTGTTCAGTCAGATTTCTGTAAGACAGGCTCATAAGTCCACCAGGATAATAGAGTTTTCTTAGGGTAGAATTGTTCAGCATTTGTTAACATACAGTTTCATTCTTAGTGTTTTCCTTTCATCTATTTATTTTCTCTCCTTGGGAGGATATCTACACTTTTACAGTTTTATTCACCTTTTTTTTTTTTAAGCCATTGACAGCTGCAATTACTAGTTGGTCTCCCATCCAAGTACTAGTGAGGCTGGACCCTGCTTAGCTTCTGAGATTAGAGGAGATCAGGCATGTTCAGGGTGGTATGGCCATAGGCTTAAATATGTATTTTCTTAAGTACATATTCTTAAAAAAAATTACACACACACACACACAATGTGTGTGTGTGTGTGTGTATGTGTGTGTGTGTATTTCCAAACCTTTATCTCCTAAATTATTTCTCCTTCTGTATTTTAGCTTTCCAAGAAAAAAATCTTGGAGGTATTTGTAAAATTGTCCGTTATTTCACTCTATCTACATTTAGACAAATAAACAGTGAAGGGGAGCAGAACTATCACCTTAATATATGCCCCTTGAGCTGATTACTTTTTGAGAAACAAGAAAGAGCTCTGAAAACCAAGTAGAAGTTACCCTTTTATAAGGTACATAAGGTACATTGACACTTATAAGGCAGATCTCCATTTGTGAGGGTTTCTCCTTCTCTTGTAACAGAAAAAGGAGAATAACTAAATCTCTCAAAACTCTTATCAGTGAAGAAGGCAAGGTCTAAAAGCTATGAGATAACTGTACCTTTGTTTTGTTGTTGAAAACCAATCTCCTTGCTTGGTAGCCAAAATATGATGTGAAAATAGCATTTAACATAAAGAGGGACAGTAGCTTTATTGCTTTGATGGGTAAAGGAGGCTGCAGATGGCTATGGCCTTCAAAAAATTCAAGCCATTCAGAGGAAGGGGTTAGGGGTGGGGATTTATAGGGAAATAGAGAATCTAGCTGATTTCAACAGGAATTGTGTTCTGCTGCCAGCCTCATTGATCATGTCTTCAGGATGGTATGAGTTTCCTGAAGCAAAGGCTGAGAAGGGAGGAGGGGAGTTTGTAGAAGAGAGGAAAAAGTTACTTAGTTTAAAATCGAGCTTCCCTAAAGCATGAGTGCAGCCGTTTTGATTTTTGTTCAACTTTATGCTTTTAAGGGGTTTCAGTTTATTGTGCTTTTCCTGATAGCTCTCATAACTGGCTCCCTCCACTCAAACGTATTTTTATCTTTATCTGAAGGTAGTCTTTATGGTGGTAGCTTGGTACATTTCAGAGTTACTCAATTTTCTTGTGTCTCTACCATGTATAGAGGAGGTGTACACATTATTAAATTTCTGTTTGCTTTTCTCCTATTAATCTTTTTATTATGGGGTGGGTCTCAGCCAAGAACCTAGTAGGGTAAAGGGAAAATTATGTTTCTTGTCCTGTAACATCCAAACAAGACTAACCCCAAAGTATTTCTAACTGATTCATTTCCTTCTGCCTCCATACACTGCTTCTTTCTCTTTAAAACTTCATAATCTCTTGAATGGACATTTGAAATGCTCTCCAAACTGTTCTCCACACCTTCACTTTCTCTTTGCTGCATTCAGTTCTCTAATGGATATTTTGGTAGATTAGTCTTTCAAAACACAGGCCTAAACATGTCATTCTTTGACCCATGGACTCTTTGCAATGGTTCTTTAAAGTGTGCTCCACTAAACATAAGCTCCATTTCTCCTTCAAATCATTATCATTATATGATAAATCAATGCCAACTTCTTTTGTCATTTCTCAAATGAAAAAAGTGAAACCTGAGAGACACAAACCTGAGTTTGCTCTGAGACCTGAATATTATATTATATTCATTATATTATATTATAATCTAGATTTATTTTTTTTTTTTTTGCTTATCATGCTTTTTATACTTATTCAAACTCAGACCTCTTCTAAATAAGTAAATTAACAAAAAACAAAAGCCTTTGGTATCAGTTATGATAAATGGGTACCCATGAAATAAAAAGCAGTAACAATTCAAAGCAATTCAATTGTCAAGAATGGATATTAAAATCACCTGGACAGGAGGAGCAAGAGAGTAGAGGAGTAGGAGACCTAAATTTCATCTGGTCCCGGGAATTCAGATAGATAGTGATCAAACCATTCTGAACACCTACAAACTCAATAGGAGATCAAAGAAAAGAATAACAGGGCGCCTGGGTGGCTCAGTGGGTTAAGCCGCTGCCTTCGGCTCAGGTCATGATCTCAGGGTCCTGGGATCGAGTCCCGCATCGGGCTCTCTGCTCAGCAGGGAGCCTGCTTCCTCCTCTCTCTCTGCCTGTCTCTCTGCCAAATAAATAAATAAAATCTTTAAAAAAAAAAAAAAAAGAAAAGAATAACAGCAATTCTATGAACAGAAAAGCAACCACTTACTGGAAGGTAGGATGTGTGGAGAAGTGAATCCAAGGCTATAAACAGGAAGAAAGACCACAGGGGGAGGGACCAGCTTCCAGCAAGTGGAGGAGTAGTGAGCACAAATTTAGAACTTTTAAAAGTCTGCTCCACTGAGGGATGTTGCTCCAGTGGCTAAGTGGGGAGTGGAACACTGGTGGGGACAGTGTGATGTCAGGTCCCTCAGGGTCAGAGAAAGACCAGGGGTCCCTGAGTGCAGCAGAGTTCCCAGGTATCAGAGCAGGGAAGCCAGCTGCAGAGACAGAGCCAAGGAGGGGACTCTCCTTTCAGGGTTACCTTAAATCATGATCCAAGGCACAGTTGACCCATTACTCTTTGAGTAGCGACCCACAGTAGATCCCAGGAGACTCACCTTCCTCTCTCAGGGGATGCGGTGCAGGAGCACACTGCAGGAATCTGCTGGGTTTGGAGACTCTGAACAGGGCCATGAGTTAGAGATAGAAATGCTTGGTCACAGGTTGGGTGAGCTCAGAGTGTGGCTGGAGACCAAGCAGACAGGAGGGATTGACTGCTTTTCTCTAAGGGTGCACTGAAGATGGGGCCCTGAGCTCTTGGCTCCTCCAGGCCAGAGATTGGTAGGCTGCCATCTTCATTCTTCCCCTCCAAAGCTGTACAGGAAGTGTTCAGGGAAAAAAGCTACTGAGAACAAACCCAAGAAGATTATTTAGCCTGGTCCCTGGCAAACGTGGTACAATTTTGTCTCAGGCAAAGACATTTGAGAATTACTGCAACAGGCCCCTCCCCCAGAAGATCAGTAAGAATATTCAGCCAAGACCAAATGTACTGATCAATGAGAACAGCAAAACTCCAGCACTAGAGGAATACAGTACATGAAATTCATGGCTTTATTTCCATGATTCTTTAGTCTTTCAAAGTTAAATTTTTTAAATTTTCATTTTGTCCGTTTTCTTCTTTTTTTTTTTTTTAAATTTTCTTCTTTCCTATTTTAACCAACATCTTATCAATACCTTTGTTAAAAATATTTTTTTAGGGGTGCCTGGGTGGCTCAGTGGTTAAAGCCTCTGCCTACGGCTCAGGTCATGGTCTCAGGGTCCTGGGATTGAGCTCCACATCAGGCTCTCTGCTCGCCAGGGGGCCTGCTTCCCATCTCTCCCTCTGCCTGCCTCTCTTCCTACTTGTGATTTGTCTGTCAAATAAAGAAATAAAAATCCTTTTAAAAAATCTTTTTTTTAATTTTCATGTTTACAGTCATATTCCATCTCTTTATTATATTTAAGCTTATTTTTTGTATATATCTAAGTTTTTCTTTCTTTAAAATTTTGGGATACAGATGAAAATATACCCTAAATCTAGTGTATGGGTTTCTTCAATCTCCTGCCTGATCACTTTCAGCACCCCTTCCATTTTAAAAATTTATTTTCTCTTTTTCCAGCCAGGATCTTATCAATTCCTCTTTTATAATCTTCTCAAATTTTCATCTTTACAGTCATATTCCATCCCTTCATCATATTTACTCTTATTTGTGTGTGTGTGTGTGTGTGTGTGTGTGTGTGTATTTTCTCTCTCTCTCTCTTTCTCTCTGTCTTTAAAATTTTGGCATTTTCTTCTAACAGACCAAAATACACCAAAAATCTAGTGTGCGGCTCAGTTCTATTCATCAGCCTGATCATATTCTTCTTTCTTTTCCTCCTGGTTGTGGGTCTCTTCTGATTTGTTTAGTGTATATTTTTCTGAGGTCGTTGCTACAGTTTTAGCATTTTGTTCTCTTACTAATCTGTCCTTTTCTGAACAAAATGACAAAATGGAAAAACTGACCTCAAAAAAGGGAACAAGAGGCAGTCCTAACTGCCAAGGACCTAATCAATACAGACAATAGTCAGATGTAAGAATTAGAATTCAGAATGACAAATATAAAGATACTAGCTGGGCTTGAAAAAAGCATAGAAGATACTAGAGAATCCCTTTCTGGAGAAATAAGAGAACTACAGTCTAACCAAGTTGAAATAAAAAAGGCTATTAATGAGGTGCAATAAAAAATGGAGGCTCTTACTGCTAGGACAAAAGAGACAGAAGAGAGAATTAGTGATATAGAAGACCAAATGATAGAGAATAAAGAAGTTGAGAAAAAGAGAGATAAACAGCCATTGGATCATGATGGGGAGAATTCAAGAGATAAGTGATACCATAAGTGAAACAATGTTAGAATAATTGGGATCCCAGAAGAAGAAAGACAGAGAGGGACAGAAGGTATACTAGATCAAATTATAGCAGAAAACTTTCACAATTTGGGAAAGGAAACAGGCATAAAAATATAGGAGGCACAGAGAACTCTCCTCAAAATCAATAAAAATAAGTCAACACCCCATTGTCTAATAATAAAACTTATAAGTCTTAGTGACAAAGAGAAAATCCTAAAAGCAGCTCAGGAAAAGAGGTCTATAACCCACAGTGGTAGAAATATTAGATTAGCAGCAGACCTATTCACAGAGACCTGGTAGGCTAGAAAGGGCTGGCATGATATATTCAGAACAGTAAGTGAGAAAAATATGCAGCCAAAAATACTATATCCAGCTGATAAAAAGAAATAAGCTTCCAGGACAAACAAAAACTAAAAGAATTTGCAAATACCAACCAGCCCTAAAGGAAAGATTTAAAGGGTCCTCTAAGCAGAGAGAGAGTCTAAAAGTAACAGACCAGAAAAGAACAGAAACAATACACAATAACAGTCACCTTATAGGAAATATATTGCATTAAATTAATATCTTTCAATAGTTACCCTGAATGTAAATGGGCTAAAGGCCCCAATCAAAAGACACAGAGTATCAGAATGGTTAAAAAATATAAGACCCATTGATATGCTGTCTGCAAGAGACTCATTTTAGACCCAAAGACACCTCCAGATTTAAAGTGAGGGGTTGGAAAACAGTTTACCATGCTAATGGACATCAAAAGAAAGCTGGGTGGCAATCCTGGTACCAGGCAAATTAGATTTTAAGCCAAAGACTATAATAAGAGATGATGAAGGACATTATATCATACATAAAGGGTCAGTCCAACAAGAAGGTCTAACAATTTTTTTTTAGTTTTTTTGAAAATTTATTATTTCTTTTCAACTTAACAGTAGTCATTGTTTTTGTACCACATCCAGTGCTCCATGCAATCCATGCCCTCCCTAATACCCACCATCTGGTTCCCCCAACCTCCCACCCCCCTGCCCCTTCAAAACCCTCAGGTTGTTTTTCAGAGTCCATAGTCTCTCATGGTTCAACTCCCCTTCCAATTTCCCCCAACTCCTTTCTCCTCTCCCTCTCCCCTTGTCCTCCATGCTATTTGTTATGCTCCACAAATAAGTGAAACCATATGATAATTGACTCTCTCTGATTGACTTATTTCACTCAGCAGAATCTCTTCCAGTCCTACCCATGTTGCTACAAAAGTTGGGTATTCATTCTTTCTGATGGAGGCATAATACTCCATAGTGTATATGGACCACATCTTCCTTATCCATTTGTCTGTTGAAGGGCATCTTGGTTCTTTCCACAGTTTGGCGACCGTGACCATTGTTGCTATAAACATTGGGATACAGATGGCCCTTCTTTTCACTACATCTGTATCTTTGGGGTCAATACCCAGTAGTGCAATTGCAGGGTCATAGGGAAGCTCTATTTTTAATTTCTTGAGGAATCTCCACACTGTTTTCCAAAGTGGCTGCACCAACTAGCATTCCCACCAACAATGTAAGAGGTCCACATCTTTTCTCCACATCCTCTCCAACACACGTTGTTTCCTGCCTTGCTAAATTTGGCCATTCTAACTGGTTTAAAGTGGCATCTCACTGTGGTTTTAATTTGAATCTCCCTCATGGCTAGTGATGATGAACATTTTTTCATGTGTCTGATAGACATTTGTATGTCTTCATCGGAGAAGTGTCTGTTCATAGCTTATGACCATTTTTTTAATATGATTGTCTGTTTTGTGTGTGTTGAGTTTGAGGAGTTCTTTATAGATCTTGGATATCAACCTTTTGTCTGTACTGTCATTTGCATATATCTTCTCCAATTCCGTGGGTTGCCTCTTTGTTTTGTTGACTGTTTCCTTTGCTGTGCAGAAGCTTTTGATCTTGATGAAGTCCCAAAGTTCATTTTCACTTTTGTTTCCTTTGCCTTTGGAGACATATCTTGAAAGAAGTTGCTGTGGCTGATACCGAAGAGGTTACTGCCTATGTTCTCCTCTAGGATTCTGATGGATTCCTGTCTCATGTTGAGGTCTTTTATCCATTTTGAGTTTATCTTTGGGTACGGTGTAAGAGAATGGTGGAGTTTCATTCTTCTACATATAAATATCAATGCCTTTAACATGGGAGATGTCAATTATATAAGCCAATTAATAACAAAGTCAAAGAAACATATCAACAATAATACAATAATAGTAGGGATTTTAACACCCCATTCTCTGAAATGGACAAATCATATAAACAAAAGATCAAGGAAATAAAGACATTAAATGACACAGTGAACCAGATGGACATCACAGATATATTCAGAACATTCATTCCCAAAGTAACAGAATACACATTCTTCTCGAGTGCACATGGAACGTTCTCCAGAATAGATCACATCCTGGGTCACAAATCAGGTCTCAACTGGTACCAAAAGATTGGGATCATTCCCTGCATATTTTTAGACCACAATGCTTTGAAACTTGAACTCAATCACTAGAGGAAAGTTGGAAAGAACTCAAATACATGGAGACCAAAGAGCATTCTACTAAAGAATGAATGGGTCAACCAGGAAATTAAGGAAGAATTTAAAAATTCAAGGAAACACATAAAAATGAAAACACAAATGTTCAAAATCTATGGGACATAGCAAAGGCAGTCCTGAGAAGAAAGTATATAGCAATACAAGCCTTTTTCAAGAAGAGTCTCAATTACATAACCTAACCTTACACCTAAAGTTGCTGGAGCAAGAACAGCAAAGAAAGCCTAAACCCAGCAAGAAAAGAGAAGTAATTAAGATCAGAGTGGAAATCAATGAAATAGAAACCAAAAGAACAGTACAACAAATCAATGAAACTAGGCACTGGTTCTTTGAAAGAATTAATAAGATTGATAAACCCCTGGCCAGACTTATCAAAAAAAAAAAAAAGATAAAGGACCCAAATTAATAAGATAATGAAAGAAAGAGGAGAGATCACTACCAACACCAAATAAATACAAACAATTCTAAGAACATATTATGGGCAACTCTATGCCAGCAAATTTGACAATCTGGTAGAAATGGATGCATTTCTAGAGACAAAGGCTACCAAACCTGAACCAGGAAGAAATATAAAACCTGAACAGACCCATAACCAGTAAGGAAATTAAAGCAGTAATCAAAAATCTGCAAAAAAAAAAAAAAAAAAAAAAAAAAAAAAAAGAAGGCCCAGGGCCAGACAGCGTCTGAGGGAATTCTACCAAACATTTGAAGAAAAATTAATACCTATTCTCCTGAAACTGTTCCAAAAAATAGAAATGAAAGGAAAACTTCCAAACTCACTTCATTAGGCCAGCATTACCTTGATCGCAAAACCAGACAAAGACCCCATCAAAAAAGAGAATTACAGACCAATATCCCTTATGAATATGGATGCAAAAATTTTCACCAAAATACTAGCCAATAAGATCCAGCAGTACATTAAAAGGATTATTCACCACAACCAAGTGGAATTTATTCCTGGGCTGTAAGGTTGTTTCAACATCCACAAATCAATCAGTGTGATACAATGCATTAACAAAAGAAAAAAGAACCATTGGATACTCTCAATAGAGGCAGAAAAAACATTTGACAAAGTACAGCATCCTTTCTTGATCAAAACTCTTCACAGTGCAGGGACAGAGGGCACATACCTCAATATCATAAAATCCATCTATGAAAAACCCTCAGTGAATATCATTCTCAATGGGGAAAAACTGAGAGCTTCTCCCACAGTATCAGGCACATGGCAGGGCTGTCCACTATCACCCACTGCTATTCAACATAGTACTAGAAATCCTAGCCTTAGCACTCAGACAACAAAAAAGAAATAAAAAGCATTTGAATCAGCAAAGAAGTCAAATTCACTATTTGCAGATGATTTGATACTTTATGTGTAAAACCCAAAAGTCTACACTCCAAAATTGCTGGAACCCACACAGGAATTCAGTAAAGTGTCAGGATATAAAATCAATACAAAGAAATCAGTTGCATTTCTATACACCAACAACAAGACAGAAGAAAGAGAAATTAAGGAGTCAATCCCATTTACAACTGCACCCAAAACCATAAGATACCTAGGAATAAACCTAACCAAAGAGGCAAAGAATCTATACTCAGAAAACTACAGAATACTCATGAAAGAAATTGAGAAAGACACGAAGAAAGGGAAATACGTTCCATGCTCATGGATTGGAAGAAAAAATATTGTGAAAATGTCTATGCTACATTGAGCAATCTACACATTTAATGCAATCCCTGTCAAAATATCATCAAATTTTTTTTCAAAGAAATGGAACAAATAATCCTAAAATTTATATGGATGCAGAAAAGGCCCCAAGTAGCCAGAGAAATGTTGAAAAAGAAAAACAAAGTTGGCAACATCACAATTCCAGGCTTCAAGCTCTATTACAAAGCTGCAGTCATCAAGACAGCATGGTACTGGCACAAAAACAGACACATAGATCAATGGAACAGAACAGAGAGCCCAGGAATAGACCCTCTACTCTATGGCCAACTAACCTTTGACAAAGCAGGAAAGAATGTCCAATAGAAAAAAAGTCTCTTCACCAAATGTTGTTGGAAAAATTGGACAGCCACATGCAGAAGATGAAGCTGGACCATTTCCTTACACCACACATGAAAATAGACTCAAAATGGATGAAAGACCTCAATGTGAGAAAGGAATCCATCCAAATCCTTGAAGAGAACTCAGGTAGCAACCTCTTCGACCTCAGCCACAGCAACTTCTTCCTAGAAGCATCGCCAAAGGCAAGGGAAGCAAGAGCAAAAATGAACTATTGGGCCTTCATCAAGATCAAAAGTGTTTGCGCAGCAAAGGAAATAGTCAACAAAACCAAAAGACAACTGACAGAATGGGAGAAGATATTCACGAATGACATACCAGATAAAGGACTCGTATCCAAAATCTATAAAGAACTTATCAAACTCAACACCCAAAGAATAAATAATCCAATCAAGAAATGGGCAGAAGACATGGACAGATATTTCTGCAAAGAAGACATCCAGATGGCCAACAGACACATGAAAAAGTGCTCCACATCACTCGGCATCAGGGAAATACAAATCAAAACCACAATGAGATACCACCTCACACCAGTCAGAATGGCTAAAACTGACAAGTCAGGAGACGACAGATGTTGGAGAGGATGTGGAAACAGGGGAACTCCCCTACGCTGTTAGTGGGAATGCAAGCTGGTGCAGCCACTCTGGAAAACAGCATGGAGGTTCCTCAAAAAGTTGAAAATAGAGCTACCTTATGACCCAGCAATCACACTACTGAGTTTTACTCTAAAGATACAAATGTAGTGATCTAAAGGGGCACCTGCACTTGAATGTTTATAGCAGCAATGTCCACAATAGCCAAACTATGGAAAGAACCTAGATGTCCATCAACAGAGGAATGGATAAAGATGTCATATATATATGTATATGTATTCATATAAATATATATATATATATATATATATATATATATCCATCAACAGAGGAATGGATAAAGATGTCATATATATATGCATATATATTTCTTTTGATGGCTGCATAGAATTCCGATAGATATCTCTATATATCTATATAGATATATAGATATCTCTATATATCTATATATAGATATATAGAGATATCTATATATATAGATATATAGAGATATCTCTAGATATCTATCGGAATTCTATGCAGCCATCAAAAGAAATGAAATCTTGCCATTTGCAATGACATGGATGGAACTAGAGAGTATTATGCTAAGCAAAATAAGTCAATTAGAGAAAGATAATTATCATATTATCTCCCTGATATGAGGAATTTGAGAGACAGAATTGGGGCTTGGGGAGTAGGGAAGGAATAAATGAAACAAGATGGGATCAGGAGGGAGACAAACCATAAGAGACTCAATCTCACAAAACAAACTGAGGGTTGCCAGGGGGAGGGGGTAGGGAGATGGTGGTGGGGTTATGGACATTGGGGAAGGCATGTGCTATGAAGTGTGTAAACCTGGCAGTTCACAACCCTGTACCCCTGGGGCAAATAATACATATATATTAATAAAAAATGGAAAAAAAATTAATGTATTATGTGTTTCAGGGCTATAGGTCTGTGATTCATCTGTCTTACCCATTTCACAGCACTCATAATACCACATACCCTCCCCAGTGTCCATCAGCCTGCCACCCCATCCCTCCCAGTCCCCTCAACTCCCGAAACCCCCAGTTTGTTTCCTAAAATCAAGAGTCTCTTAAGGTTTGTCTTCCACTCTGGTTTTGTATTGTTTCATTTTTCCTTCCCTTCCCCTATTGATCATCTGTCTTGTTTCTCAAATTCCTCAAATCATTGAGTTCATATGATAATTGTACCTCTCTGACTGACTTATTTTGCTTAGCATAATACCCTGTAGTTCTATCCACATTGTTGTAAATGGCAAGATTTGGGCAGTTTTGATGATTGCATAATATTCCAGTGTGTGTGTGTGTGTGTGTGTGTGTGTGTGTGTGTGTGTGTGTATCTCACATCTTCTTTATCTTCTTTATCCATTCTTATGTTGATGGGGATCTGGGCACTTTTCATAGTTTGGCTATTGTGGACATTGCTGCTATAAACACTGGGGTACATATACCCCTTTGGATCACTACATTTGTATCTCATAGTGATACATTTGTATCACTACATACCATACTGGCTTGATGATGGCAGCTTTGTAATAGAGTTTGAAGTCTGGAATTGTGATGTTGCCAACTTTGGCTTTCTTTTTCAATATTCCTCTGGCTATTTGAGGTCTTTTCTGGTTCCATATAAATTTTAGGATTATTTGTTCCATTTCTTTGGAAAAAATGGATAGGATTTTGATAGGGATTGTTTTAAAAGTGTAGATTGCTTTAGGTAGCATAGACATTTTCATAATATTTGCTCTTCCAATCCATGAGCATGGAACATTTTTCCATTTCTTTGTGTCTCCCTCAATTTCTTTTTGAGTACTTTATAGTTTTCTGAGTATAGAGTCTTTGCCTCAGGTTTATTCCTAGGTATCTTATTTTAATGAGGCCAGCATTACCTTGATCCCCAAACCAGACAAAGATCCCACCAAAAAAGAGATTTACAGACCAATATCCTTGATGAACACAGATGCAAAAATTCTCACCAAAATACTAGCCAATAGGATCCAATAGTACATTAAAAGGACTATTTAACATGATCAAGTGGGATTTATTCCAGGGCTGCAAGGTTGGTTCAACATCTGCAAATCAATCAATGTGATACAATACATTAATAAAATAAAGAACAAGAACCATATGACATTCTCAATATATGTTGAAAAAGCATTTGACAAAGTACAGCATCCTTTCTTGATCAAAATTCTTCAAAGTGTAGGGATAGAGGGTACATACTTCAATATCATCAAAGCCATCTATGAAAAACCCCCAGAGAATACATTATATGTTAATTAAAAAAAATCACCTAGGGAGTTTTCAGAGCTTTTTTTTTTTTTTTTTTTTTTTTTTAATGCTGATACATAAATGTCACCAGAATCTCAGAATCTCCAGCAATGGGATGCCAACACCAGTATATATACCTATGTTAAGATCCCTATTCAATTCTAATCACAGAAAGGGCTGAGAAGCAAGAGTCCCCCTTGCTCCCCAAAGTGTAATCCTCCCACCAGCAGTAACAGTGTTACTCTCAGAGCTAGTTAGAAATGCAAAATCTGGGATGTGGTCTGGGATTCTATATTTCTCAAGCAATTTCTGAAAGTGGTCCATCGGCTGTTACAGAGAAATACATTTAAGAAGCATTGGATTAGGAAGATGTATGCAAATTTATAAAAAGATTCTCTAAGAAGAGATGGGATATTCAGAATTGACCACACTTAGCATAATACACTGGTACACTGGTACTTGTTTTTTTTTTTGTTTTTTGAGTTGTTGGCTTGTTTTTCATAGAATTCCTCTGATTAAAATGTTCTATGGAACACACTTCAGTAAATATTGATATAACAATGTTTTTCAATGGAGAACTTTTGGCATTTTGGTGTGGCAAAGTATTATTGACAGTTATTATTAAGAGCCTGTTCTAAGCATTTGGGGAAGTTTTGTATCCCAGAACCCTGTACACTAAAAGCAGCACTTTCTGGTGATTTTGGTCATTGAAAATACCTCCATAAATTACCAAACACTCTCAGGAGGGTAGTGCTTCCCCAGGTTATGAACTATTTTATAGCTGGTCATTAGGCACAAAGATTATGAGAGATTAAATTTATCAATAAAATTTTTCTGAGCCATGTTAACATTGGTCTAGATGATTTTTTGGTTGTCTTTGGACCATTATGTAAAACATTGATAACTCCTAATGTCATAGATTGGCCAAGTCCTCTTTTATAGCATTTCTAAGAGTCAGTGAGACCCAAGGTTGTTGGAGGGTCCTCCCCTATGCAAAGATTACAGAACTTCATTCTTGATGGGGAGCATTGCACCAATGATGTGGTTGGTATTGCCTGGACCAGAAAGACCTTGAGATCACATAAAGTTTAGCCTTCCATGTCTACCAGAGATATTTTTTCTTAAATCACAGGTCAGATTACATTATTCTCATGCTGAAAAATATTTTATTGATCTCCTATTGCTAAAGACTAAAATCTAGATCCTTTGTATGACATTTAAAAAGAGGCATAATATGTGAGCAAATTGCCTTTTCCACAGATAACTGTACACTCATGTTCACATGTTATTTCATTTCTCTGTCAATTCAAATAACATGAGCCTTTTCTGACTGACTTCTCTCTGTTTGTCAAATGAGCTATATACTTTATATCTCTAAGTTTTTGCTCTTATTACTTGGAATGCCCTTTTCAACTTGACTGCCTGATAAAAATCCTACTTAACTTTCAAATCATCTTTCAAATGTCACCTCCTCTGCAAAAAATTCCCCAACATTTCTGCCTCCCAGTCAGTTCTTTCTATTCATGCCTTCAGACTCACTCCATCCATGATAGCAAACCACCTGGAATTTTAACAAGTGCTGGGTATGGTGGCAGAGATCTTTCTACCTTCCCCATGTTCCCTTTGGGCTCTTTGAGGAGAGCAATTTATGCAGACTTTGTGTCCTCCAGCATCGTGCTGAGAAGGCAGATTTCATTGTCTCTGAGAGGCTTTACTTGTTCCTCATAGAGAAGAAACAGTTGTTAATCTAATTTATGGGACTGGCATGTAATGAGCAACATTGTTCCACCAGCTGTTGAGTTACTTTGTCTAAATATGAGGGAAAACACTCTACTCTTTTCCTTCTATTTCCTGTCTCACAGATGAGTAAGAAGACTGATGGAAAGATTATTCTGTTTCCAACTTTGTGGTGAGAATGTTTGAGTCAGGGTCCTAAAACTGCCTTCTAAAGACAGAAATCTCAATCTCTCTGTCTCTTTTTCTCTTTGTCTGGTATCTCTGAGCTCCTCTGAGTGTATTTTTCTCTTTGTCTTCTCTTTCTACTTGCCCATTTGTGTGTGTTGCTCTCTAATTCTGTCTTCCTCCCTTTTTGCTCTATGAGTAGTTGGTAAGTGTAGAAGGCCTGCTGGTAAAGTCAATTCCTTCCTTAGGTGGGTGTTCCAGGCTACAAATATGGATGGGTTGTAGAAGGATTCTATCGGACTTAAATTTAAGCCACATTCTTCAAACTGCTTTTACCTTGAGTACTTTGGAGTTACTGAGCTCTTGCTTGACTGAGTAAAAGTTTTTCACTTTTATTTCATTTTCTTCATTTTAGGCTTTCCATTAGATGGAGGGAACTCTCTGACTTAATTAATCTCCAGCACATTGTGTTTTAGAGGGTGACGGTCATAGACAGTGCTAGGAAAAAAGGATAACAGCTGCTGTCTTGTGGTTATACTGATTATGATTCCTTGGAAATGCAGAATAAATCAGAAAGGTTGGGTTTTCAGAAGGCAACTATCACAAAGGAAGGCAGGTTCCATTTAAGTAAGACCATCTTAGGATGAGACCAAGAAAACGAAGATATTGGTGTTGGAAGACATCTGGGCTTGTTGAGGGAAGACACCATGGGGGAAAAGGCAACTTCAGTAAAAGCTGGTGTCTAGGTGTGACATTACTGCAAATTTTTAGGTTTTGAAAGAATACAAGAGCATTTGAGACTCTTCACATGCTCTTCCTCTCTAATTCCCATCTCCCCAAATACCATCTGGATCTTTGTTGTGTTCTTTGTAATGACAGTCTGAACTACAGTCCTCATTGCTAGAAACACAATTTTGCTTAGCATGATTTGTGAAAGTACTATATTGTTTTTGCATTTTTTAGAAAGAAAGAACATGTGCAGTTGTAGAGCTAATTATGTGATATTCTTCTGGGTCCTACTGAATTTTGAATTATTTATAAAAGTGGACCTTCTTAGAGTAGTAGACTTTCTTCTTCTTAATATAACTTTGAAGATGCTGAAGGAGCCACAGTTACGCAGAGGAATCCAGATATTACTTGAGAGAAATTCTTTGAGTTGAAACAGAGCATAGTAAGATATTAAGTCATTGAAAACTGTTGATTTGGGTGTCTACAAAGGGTGGGTGATTTCATTTTGGGGATTTAACTTTTCTTACTGAGGACAGAAGTAATATTGTTTAAATATGTTTATGTTACAAAAACTGTATTGTTTTTAATAATCTTATACTGTCACAGAACACATGTTGTCTTCCATGCCCTGGTGAGACAAACTGGGCTATGTGAGAAGGAAAATGGAAGATGGGAAATTAAATTGGAATGAAGTATAATTAATATTATTTCTTCACTTATTTTAGATTCATCTGAAAATGAACACTGTCTTGTCATAGGAGAACAGAAAGTATCAGTGGTAATAGAGATTAGGAAGTAACACGAGGAAGGTAAATACAGATCACACATGATTTGTTTGCTAGCCTTTCTCTTGATGGGCTTATAAATATGCCTGGTTGACCATGGATATTACAGTGGCCCTTGGGATGAAAGAACAAAATCTGAGGAACATCAAAAGAAACCTCCTTTTTCTGATATTCTTCCTTTAGCTCCTTTACAATTTCTATAAGGGAACTTCTGTTTTACTACCCCATCTTTCCCTTCACTCATTCTTCACTGTAGCAATAACAGCAAATAGTTGGACTGGTAAGAATTTGTCATTCAATAGGTCACATTTCTTCTACCAGTTGGTGTGCTTTACTTGAACTCACCAGTCATGCAATACATGGTCTTTTATTGGAACTATATTTGTTCTCAGGCACATTGAGTGCTCTTATCTTCTCAAATATGCATTGCTTTCATGCAATAATCATGTTATCAGACAAGGACAAATCCATCTCCTGACTACATTACTCCCCTTTAAAATTTGCCCTGCCATTCTTGAGCTTTCCATTTCTCAGTTCATTTAGTGCATGGTTCCCAAGAAAGGCTTATACTATGGATCCCTGGTCCCCATCATTATGCCCCAAGATTTATAGATTTAAGAAGGGAGTGAGATGCCTCATTACCATACCAGTGTAAATCCATACTCTTTACCTTTGGGGATAATTATGAATTAAGTTTTCTATTAATAAATTTATTCATTGATCTCTATTTAGACTGCTTTGTGTTTATCTAGCCCTGATTTTATCTTTGATGTCTTATTTAGATTTCCCTCTCTGCTTTATTTAGTAATCTTGCCTGAGCCATCACCCAGTGGACTTTTATTTCTGTTTCTTCTCTTGATTTTGATTTCACCTAAAGTTACAGACAACCACACTCATTTCATCTTTTGATCTGTCCTTTCCCCATCCCTTCCCCTGGCCTGCTTTCCCAAGGAAGGGATTCGGCACACATTATGACATTGCAATTGCTCTATAAAAGTGTTATATTTGGGGGCACCTGGGTGGCTCAGTGGGTTAAAGCCTCTGCCTTCAGTTCAGTCATGATCCCAGGGTCCCACATTGGGATTGAGCCCCACATTGGGCTCTCTGCTCAGCAGGGAGCCTGCTTTCCTCTCTCTCTCTGCCTGCCTCTCTGCCTACTGTGATCTTTGTCAAATAAATAAATAAATAAATAATCTTTAAAAAAAAAAAGTGTTATATTTGAATCCCCATCTCCCCAGTACTATTGCAAAGGGAGACACGATTAACAAGGAAAACAACATCTTTAACTTCTCTGAAACTAATCTCTAGGAATTAAACATAGGCCATCTTTGGAACTGGGAACAAACAAACTGGGAGCCCAGATTGAATTTCATGTTGCTTACTCTTAGAGAATTTAGGGTAATTGACTTTTCTGGACAGCCATTGTAGCTAGCCCTTCAGGAATCCATTGAGGAACCTTATGGAAAAGAACTTACTCCAAATGTAGAGAGGCCATTTGACAAACTAAATTCATTATCAATAAGGAGGATGACTATGAGTATGAGAATGTAAGCTGCTCATATTCTCTCTAAAGCAACACAAATAACTTAAAATCAGGTATGGATAGACCAAATAAGATATGAAATGCCTGTTTGCAGATTCACTCCCTGGCTATTGCAATGTGGTCCCTGGCTTTCCCTCCTCTCTCTCTTTCTCTCTTCTTACCCTCTAGTCTGATATTTCTGTTCAGTTCTAACATAGAGCAAATTAACTGTCTTTTTTTATCATCTTGCCATTTATTGTCTACAGATACCTTTGGTGACTTTCCAAAATGTTTCCTAAAGTATAACTCACTCCCTAAGAGAAAATACATTATGAGTTGTTAAGATCATAATTCTTTTTCACCTCGATGAACAACTCTCAAATTTTTTATCCAGTGCCTTCTCTGCAATATCAGACATGATAAACAGCCACTGCAGGGGCCTTATCAGTGTCACTGTAGGCTGACATGGTCTGGTTGAATGGATTACACAAGTATTCCATGGCGATTATTGATTGTTGTCTGTTTGCAGCAAGTGAAAAGATATCTGTGGTAAATGCTATTGAAGATCATTGCTGCATGTGTAGTTTGCTTATTACAATTGTTCATGGAAATGTTAGTTGCAATTCAGTAATTCTCTTTAGTGTCTGAATGTTTCTAACCTTGATTAACTTATTAATGCTGTCTACTCAAGCTGTGGTGTTCTCTTTAATTTTTTCTGTAAACCTAACCTTATAAAAACATTATATCTGCATATAATCATATCTACACACAGTCATTTAATCAATTAGATTTGAGTTGAAAGCTATGTACAAAGACCTTAAGTAGGTCATGCTTAAGGTATAAATTGTATTGTAAGTAATTTCTGATAATATCTCTACCTTGCAGGAGATTTCATATGTAGACTGCTACCAGATCATCAGATTATAGTTTTGGAAATGATTTACAATACAATTTATACTTTACTTAAGGTCTTTTTGTATAGTTCTCAGTTTAAACCTAATTGATTAAAAATACATATATGTATGTGTATATATATGTGTATTACATTTTACTTTTCGGATTTGTATACACATATAACACAATTATAAATTAATTATCCCATGTAGCTTTGTTTGATAAATAATGTGTTTGAATTCCACATTGATAATAATTATCTAATCTAACAGAATGGGATTCACAGGTGTTTCTCCCACAGTACTAGGTATGCAATAAAGAAATTGCTAGTTGACACAATTATAGCATGCTAAACTTTAGTTTGTTAGAATTGAAAAGCATTCCATCTGTGTGGGACTTCAGCCTTAGATACTACTTTTTCCTCTACTACATGGGAAGAGATATTCTAGATTTGGACTAAAGGAAAAATTTTTGTATAGTGATTATCTTATACCACCTATATTACTCTATTTAATGCAAGAGGCAGGGTTCTTAGTATTTTTTTATAATTTCTCAGACCGAGGAAATATATCTTTGTATATCTTGAAACAAAGGCCTAGAGTACTATATATCAATTTTTAAACTGTCATAGGAAATCACTATGATTATATAAGTATTATTATTACCATTATCATTGTATATATTAATTATTTCTACATGAGGAACTTGGTAATTAGCTATCCAATCAAGAAAACGGAGCGTCTTTGAAGATTCTGAACTTCATAAAATCTATTTATAAGTCCCTTAGAAAGTAAATCCATTATTTTATAGACATATCACATGTTTGGTGTCAAATAACATTACTATATCCCTTATTTAGTACACTTAAAATTAAATATCATTTATTACTCCCACCATTATGAAAAACAATGTGTTATAATAAACATAACATTTTAATATGATATTTATTAGAAATATCATCAAGAGCATTCAAGTAGTAGACAAAATTAGTTAAGAAGAGTTTCAGTGCTATTTTCAGCTTCCAAATCTCGTTAATTTGTTATTTTATCAATTACAAGGCCTACATTTTGTTCTAATTCCACTTATAATTATGTGATCACTGATGAGTCATTCATATGTCTAATTCTATAAAGCCATATGGTTCCTCTCTAAAAACCTGAGATATATAATCTACAGTTAATCAGTGAGAGGATTAATCTAAAGGAAAATTTTTAAAAAATGTATTGAGTAAAGCTTCATAGTTTCAGTTGTTAAGTGACAGAAACACAATTTAAAATAAATTAATAAAATAGATGGTAGAGGGATTTCTTGGTAGGTAAGAAGTCATTTAATATTTTTTTTAAGATTTACTTATTTTAGAGAAAGAGCAGGGAGAGGGGCAGAGATAGAGGGAGAGAAAGAACCTTAAGCAGACCCCCACAAAGTATGGAGCCACCTTTGGGCTTGATCCCAGTGACCTGAGACCATGACTTGAGCCAAAATCAAGAATTGGATGCTTAACTGACTGAGCTACTGGGTGCCCCTAGAAGCCTTTACTTTTTATTGTTTTTTCCATTTTTAAAAAATTTATTTTCCGCATAACAGTATTCATTTTTTTTGCACCACACCCAGTGCTCCATGCAATCCGTGCCCTCTGTAATACCCACCACCTGGTACCCCGACCTCCCACCCCTGCCCCTTCAAAACCCTCAGGTTGTTTTTCAGAGTCCATAGTCTCTCATGGTTCACCTCCCCTTCCAATTTCCCCCAACTCCCTTCTCCTCTCCATCTCCCCTTGTCCTCCATGCTATTTGTTTTGCTTCACAAATAAGTGAAACCATATTATAATTGACTCTCTCTGCTTGACTTTTTTCAATCAGCAGAATCTCTTCCAGTCCCGTCCATATTGCTACAAAAGTTGGGTATTCGTCCTTTCTGATGGAGGCATAATACTCCATAGTGTATATGGACCATATCTTCCTTATCCATTTGTCCGTTGAAGGGCATCTTGGTTCTTTCCACAGTTTGGCAACCGTGGCCATTGTTGCTATAAACATTGGGGTACAGATGGCCCTTCTTTTCACTACATCTCTATCTTTGGGGTAAATACTCAGTAGTGCAATTGCAGGGTTATAGGGAAGCTCTATTTTTAATTTCTTGAGGAATCTCTACACTGTTCTCCAAAGAGGCTGCACCAACTTGCATTCCCACCAACAGTGTAAGAGGGTTCCCCTTTCTCCACATCCTCTCCAACACATGTTGTTTCCTGTATTGCTAATTTTGACCATTCTAACTGGTGTAAGGTGATGTCTCACTGTGGTTTTAATTTGAATATCCCTGAGGGCTAGTGATGATGAACATTTTTTCATGTGTCTGATAGCCATTTGTATGTCTTGCTTGGAGAAATGTCTGTTCATATCTTCTTCCCATTTTTTGATATGATTGTCTGCTTTTGTGTGTGTTGAGTTTGAGGAGTTCTTTATAGATCCTGGATATCAACCTTTTGTCTGTACTGTCATTTGCAAATATCTTCTCCGATTCCGTGGGTTGCCTCTTTGTTTTGTTGACTGTTTCTTTTGCTGTGCAGAAGCTTTTGATTTTGATGAAGACCCAAAAGTTTATTTTTGCTTTTGTTTCCTTTGCCTTTGGACATATATCTAGAAAGGAGTTGCTGTGGCTGATATCAAAGAGATTACTGCCTATGCTCTCCTCTAGGATTCTGATGTATTCCTGTCTCACATTGAGGTCTTTTTCCGAAGGAACTCAAACACCTGGAAGCTAAAGACCACCTTGCTTAAGAATGCTTGGATCAACCAGGAGATCAACAAAGAACTGAAACAATTCATGGAAACCAATAAGAATGAAGACACTTCAGTCCAAAACCTATGGGATACAGCAAAGGCAGTCCTAAGGGGGGAATATATAGCCATCCAAGCCTCTCTCAAAAAAATTGAAAAATCCAGAACACAGCAGCTGTCTCTACACCTTAAAGAACTGGAGAATCAACAACAAATCAAACCAACTCCACACATAAGAAGGGAAATGATCAAGATTAGAGCTGAGATCAATGAGGTAGAAACCAGAGATACAGTAGAACATATCAATGAAACTAGAAGCTGGTTTTTTGAAAGAATCAATAAGATAGATAAACCATTGGCCACACTAATCCAAAAGAAAAGAGAGAAAGCCCAAATTCATAAAATTATGAATGAAAAGGGAGAGATCACAACGAACACCAAGGAAGTAAGAACAATCATCAGAAGTTATTATCAACAGTTATATGCCAATAAGCTAAGCAACCTAGATGAAATGGATGCATTCCTGCAAAACTATAAACTCCCAAAATTGAACCAGGAAGAAATCAACAACCTGAATAGACCAATGTCTAGTAACGAGATTGAAGCAGTGATCAAAAACCTCTTAAAAAACAAGAGCCCAGGACCTGACGGAGGTCCAAACTTTCAAAGAAGAAATAGCACCTATTCTCCTGAAGCTGTTTCAAAAAATTGAAGCAGAAGGAAAACTTCCAGATTCTTTCTATGTAGCCAGCATTACCCTGATCCCCAAAACAGGAAAAGACCCTACCAAAAAGGAGAATTTCAGACCAATATCACTGATTAATATGGGTGCTAAGATTCTCAACAAGATCCTAGCAAACAGGATCCAACAGCACATTAAAAAGATTATCCAGGGGAGCCTGGGTGGCTCAGTGGGTTAAGCCTCTGCCTTCGGCTCAGGTCATGATCTCAGGGTCCTGGGATCAAGCCCCACATCTGGCTCTCTGCTCAGCAGTGAGCCTGCTTCCCCCTCTCTCTGCCTGCCTCTCTGCCTACTTGTGATCTCTCTCTCTCTCTCTCTGTCAAATAAATAAATAAAATCTTAAAAAAAAAAAAGATTATCCACCATGACCAGGTGGGATTCATCCCTGGGCTACAAGGACTACAAGGATGGTTCAACATTCGCAAATCAATCAATGTGATAGAACAAACTAATATGAGAAGAGAGAAGAACCACATGGTCCTCTAAATCGATGCAGAAAAAGCATTTGACAAAATCCAGCATCCGTTCCTGATTAAAACGCTTCAAAGTATAGGAATAGAGGGAACATTCCTGAACTTCATCAAATCTATCTATGAAATACCCACAGCAAATACCATCCTCAATGGGAAAAAGCTTGCAGCCTTCCCGTTGAGATCAGGAACACGACAAGGATGCCCACTCTCACCACTCTTGTTCAACATGGTATTAGAAGTCCTAGCAACAGCAATCAGACAACAAAGAGAAATAAAAGGTATCCAAATTGGCAATGAAGAAGTCAAACTCCCTCTCTTCGCAGATGACTTGATTCTTTATATGGAAAACCCAAAAGACTCCACCCCCAAACTACTAGAACTCATATAGCAATTCAGCAACGTGGCAGGATACAAAGTCAATATACAGAAATCAGTGGCTTTCTTATACACTAACAATGAAAATACAGAAAGGGAAATTAGAGAATCGATTCCATTTACTATAGCACCAAGAACCATAAGATACCTGGGAATAAACCTAACCAAAGAGGTAAAGGATCTGTATTTGAGGAACTACAGAACACTCATGAAAGTAATTGAAGAAGACACAAAAAGACAAAAGACCATTCCATGCTCTTGGATCGGAAGAATAAACACTGTTAAATTGTCTATACTGCCTAGAGCAATCTATACTTTTAATGCCATTCCAATCAAAATTCCACTGGTATTCTTCAAAGAGCTGGAGCAAATAATCCAAAAATTTGTATGGAATCAGAAGAGACCCCGAATCACTAAGGAAATGTTGAAAAACAAAAATAAAATGGGGGGCATCATGTTACCTGATTTCAAGCTTTACTACAAAGCTGTAATCACCAAGACAGCATGGTACTGGCATAAAAACAGACACATAGACCAGTGGAACACAGAGAGCCCAGATATGGACCCTCAACTCTTTGGGCAAATAATCTTCGACAAAACAGGAAAAAATATACAGTGGAAATAAGACAGTCTCTTCAATAAATGGTGCTGGGAAAACTGGACAGCTATATGTAGAAGAATGAAACTCGACCATTCTCTTACACCGTACACAAAGATAAGCCTTTACCTTTTAAAAATTAATTATTTTTAATTAATACATAATATATATGTATTATTTGCCCCAGGGGTACAGGTCTGTCAATTGTTAAGTGTGTAACTTCACAACACTCACTATATCACACACCTTCCCCAATGTCCATAACCAAACCACCCTCTCCACAGCCCCCTCCTCCCAGCAACCCTCAGTTTGTTTTGTGAGATTAAGGGTCTCTTATGGTTTGTCTCCTTCCTGATCCCATTTTTTTCCATTTATTCCTTCCCTACCCCCCAAGCCCCCAGTGCTGTCTCTCAAATTCCTCATATCAGGGAGATCATATGATAATTATCTTTCTCTGATTGACTTATTTTGCTTAGCATAGTACTCTCTAGTTCCATCCACATTATTGCAAATCACAAGATTTCATTTCTTTTGATGGCTGCATAGTATTCCATTACACACACACACACACACACACGACATCTTTATCCATTCCTCTGTTGATGGACATCTAGGTTCTTTCCATAGTTTGGCTATTGTGGACATTGCTGCTATAAACATTCAAGTGCAGGTGCCCCTTCAGATCACTACATTTGTATCTTTAGAGTAAAACTCAGTAGTGTGATTGCTGGGTCATAAGGTAGCTCTATTTTCAACTTTTTGAGGAACCTCCATGCTGTTTTCCAGAGTGGCTGCACCAGCTTGCATTCCCACTAACAGCGTAGGGGAGTTCCCCTGTTTCCACATCCTCTCCAACATCTGTCGTCTCCTGACTTGTCAGTTTTAGCCATTCTGACTGGTGTGAGGTGGTATCTCATTGTGGTTTTGATTTGTATTTCCCTGATGCCGAGTGATGTGGAGCACTTTTTCATGTGTCTGTTGGCCATCTGGATGTCTTCTTTGCAGAAATATCTGTCCATGTCTTCTGCCCATTTCTTGATTGGATTATTTATTCTTTGGGTGTTGAGTTTGATAAGTTCTTTATAGATTTTGGATACGAGTCCTTTATCTGGTATGTCATTCGTGAATATCTTCTCCCATTCTGTCAGTTGTCTTTTGGTTTTGTTGACTATTTCCTTTGCTGCGCAAACACTTTTGATCTTGATGAAGGCCCAATAATTCATTTTTGCTCTTGCTTCCCTTGCCTTTGGCGATGCTTCTAGGAAGAAGTTGCTGTGGCTGAGGTCGAAGAGGTTGCTACCTGAGTTCTCTTCAAGGATTTGGATGGATTCCTTTCTCACATTGAGGTCTTTCATCCATTTTGAGTCTATTTTCATGTGTGGTGTAAGGAAATGGTCCAGCTTCATCTTCTGCATGTGGCTGTCCAATTTTTCCAACAACATTTGGTGAAGAGACTTTTTTTCTATTGGACATTCTTTCCTGCTTTGTCAAAGGTTAGTTGGCCATAGAGTAGAGGGTCTATTCCTGGGCTCTCTGTTCTGTTCCATTGATCTATGTGTCTGTTTTTGTGCCAGTACCATGCTGTCTTGATGACTGCAGCTTTGTAATAGAGCTTGAAGCCTGGAATTGTGATGTTGCCAACTTTGTTTTTCTTTTTCAACATTTCTCTGGCTACTTGGGGCCTTTTCTGCATCCATATAAATTTTAGGATTATTTGTTCCATTTCTTTGAAAAAAAATTTGATGATATTTTGACAGGGATTGCATTAAATGTGTAGATTGCTCAATGTAGCATAGACATTTTCACAATATTTTTTCTTCCAATCCATGAGCATGGAACGTATTTCCCTTTCTTTGTGTCTTTCTCAATTTCTTTCATGAGTATTCTGTAGTTTTCTGAGTATAGATTCTTTGCCTCTTTGGTTAGGTTTATTCCTAGGTATCTTATGGTTTTGGGTGCAGTTGTAAATGGGATTGACTCCTTAATTTCTCTTTCTTCTGTCTTGTTGTTGGTGTATAGAAATGCAACTGATTTCTGTGTATTGATTTTATATCCTGACACTTTACTGAATTCCTGTGTGGGTTCCAGCAGTTTTGGAGTGGAGTCTTTTGGGTTTTCCACACAAAGTACCATATCATCTGCAAAGAGTGAGAGTTTGAATTCTTTGCCAATTTGGAAGCCTTTTATTAGAGGAATTTACTTTTAAATACATTTCATGACCAGATGGACTGTGATGGCTATGTTCAGGCAATAATATGATTTGTCAGTTTTGAGCACATGTCCACTTTTGTGCTTGTGTTTGAGTCTTGTTCTATGACCCAAGAGGCAGCAAAGAAGTGTATTCAATGCCAATGATAACACTAACATTAAGTCCCCAAACGGTTTTGATTAAAGGGCTACATATTGGTGTAAGTGAGCTCCCTCGACATGAAAGAAAAATTTAAGGGGATGACATTTGTACATGTACAATTTGCTATATTAATAACATAATAAATAGTTGTTAATATTTTATGCAGTATGCATTTATATCTTCTTAGAAATCTAGATAACTCATTTGTTCCAATAAAAGCTTGTATATTGGTTTGCTAGGGCAGCTGTAACAAAACACCCAAGCTGAGGGGTTTAAACAACAGAAATTTCTCACAGTTTTGGAAGCTGGACACCTGAAATCAGCATGTTGTCAGGATTAGTTCCATCTGAAGGCTATGGGGGAACATTTCTTCCAGGCCACTCTCCTTGCATTGCAGATAGCCATCTTCATATTCACATGGAATTCTCCCTGTACACATACATGTTTGTGTCCAAATTTTTCCTTTGTGTAACACCAGTCATACTGGATAAAATTTCACCCAAATGACTCATTCTAACTTGATTACTTCTGTAAAGACTTGATTTCCAAATAAGGTGTATTTTGGGGTCCTGGGGGTTAGGATTTCAACCTATGAATTTTTGAGGGACACAACTTGACCCATAACAACTAGAATAGGTCTCACTGAAACTTTAGCTGTAGATTCATAAAGTTCCTATTTCTTTTGAGTAATCCACTCTTCTTTCACCTTTTCTATGTTAGTAGAAAATGTACTATCCTTTTTAAATGTGGCTTTCTCCCTTGAGTTGTGTATTTTCAGAATCCCACAACTTATTCAATCCAGACAGGCTGCCTGAGATTATTCAGAGCAAGAAACTTAATGAATTTAATCAGTCTTGTAATGTCCTTTCTCTCCAGCTGCCATTTCTTCTGTCATGGGCTCTCAGTGCTGCTATTGTAAGGTGTCCAAGATAGTCAGGATAGTCTCATTGTCCACTATTCCAGTGGCTGGTCAGACAGGACATTCTAAGGTTATAGGAAATGGAAGAGAGAAAGGATTTTTCCTAAGTATGATGTTTGCCCATAGTAGCCATATGGACAGATTGGGCTGTCAAGATGACTGCCCCTGAACAAGCCATGGATGTAGATCCCCTCACAGTCTGTGGTAACGCTGAGTTGGAGAACAGCCAGAAGCCTCTGCACTGGGTCTCTAGGATTACTGTTTTTATTTAGCCTTATGTACTGAGTGACTATTCCCAGAGCACTGCTGCTATTAGAGCAATTGGAGCAAAAAGAGGAGGGTGGAGGGTTTTGGTCCTTTCCACACAGTTTTTCTTTTGTGATATTACCTTTTTCCACAGTCATTCAGTCCTGGAAGTGAGCCGGATTCACTCATCCTGACTATTCCAAGTGAGTATCCCTGGGATGACCTTGATATTCTTTCTGCCAACATTCCTCACCTGGTTGACTTCAAGCCATGGGATCGGAGAGATTTTAATAAAATTGAGCTGCAAAATGACAGGGGTTCAATATAGGCTCTAGCTACATCTCTCTCTTTGAGGCTCTTTGCTTCTATGTAGATATATTAACTGCATTAGAAATAATATAAAATGGATAGATGTTATCAATTAATGACCACTCTCCAATAATGGTTCAGTACACTTTTTTGCTGGAGTGGCAAGGGCCCCCTTTCTTTTTGTGACCTTAGCTGGAGGGAGCATTCAAGGGATTCTTCCTAGAACAATGACATCAGAAAGTTCCACTCCTTCAAAACAATATTTTTAAATGTTAAAAAATGATGACTTTTGCATAAATATCTGTCAAATACATTTCAAAAATTTGATTATTTAAAGGAAATAGCAAGTTGGTAAAGCTGGTTCAAAAAACATTTATTTGTTGTATCTTAAGAAACAGAGAACAGACTGGTGTTTGCCAGAAATGGGAAGTGGGGGGTGGGTAAAACAGATGAAGGCAAAGGGAAAGTACAAATTTCCAGTTATAAGATTAAAAAGTCTTGGAGATGTAATATACAGCATGGTAACTGTAGTTAATAATATTGCATATTTGAAAGTTGCTAAAAGGGTGCATCTTAAAAATTCTCATCATTATTGGCAACTATGTATGGTGATGGATGTTAACAAGATTTATTGTGATGATCATTTGCAATATATACAAATATCGAATCATGCTGTATATTTGAAACTATTATAATGTTATATGCCAATTATAGTTTTAAAAAAGAGATTCATACAATGGAATTCTATACAGCATTAAGAATAAACAAACTATGAATATACACACCAACTTCGATGAATCTCCCAAATTTAATGTTGAAGTTTTAAATAAGTCAGAAAAGAAAGAGCACATACTGTATGATTATTATAATCAAATACAGTATATATATATGATGATGACATATATGACATAGGTAAGTTATGCATTGCGTATATACATAAAATGCAATGCACTATATGTATATGTATATATATATATATGCAAAACTAATCTATGTGATTGGAAGTCAGATAGTGGTTATGCTTCTATGGCTCAGCTGTAATTGTAGGGGCTTCTAGACTGGAGCCATAGTCTGCAACCTGACTTGAGTGCTGGTTACCCTGGGTAGGTTCAGTTTGTGAAAATTCATTGAGCTGACACTTATATAAAATTCCCCTCCCCCTAAAGACAAAGAACTTGTGTAGAACATATTTATCTATTCAGATAGAAGAGAAATGTGCAAATATATTTGCTGTATTAGACACAAAAGTGGCTAATAACTTCCATGTCATTAAAACTATAACCTTTGGGAAAAAAAAAACCCACAAAAACAAAAACTATAACCTTTGGGGTTATATTTTCTCCTGGATAAAAATTATTTTAATTTTTTTCTAGACCAAAAAATATTTGTAATTTAGCAATTTTCAAAAAGTTTAAAAAAGTTTACAGCTATACAGAATCTATGAATAGGGCCCTAATCACTAGTAAATCCTAAGTCATTCACCAAGGAAATAAAATACTCCTGGGGTTTTGTGGTTAATTTAGCAAACTTATTTCTGCATTCATTTTCTATCTAACTATATAACTCTTTATTTCTAAAATAGTCTTTGAAATTTTAGATAGGCCTGTTTTATGTTCCTTAATATGACACTGAAAAATCTAAAATATATTTTTGTGTTATTTCTGCATTTTGGATTTTATCTTACTCCCTTTAGAGTTATATGCTGCATAAACAATAGCTTTAGGAAGGAAATCTGTCTTTAAAATGGAAAATTCTTGGGGCACCTGGGTGGCTCTGTGGGTTAAGCCTCTGCCTTGGGCTCAGGATATGATCTCAGCATCCTGGGATAGAGCCCTGCATCAGGCTCTCTGCTCAGTGGGGAGCCTGCTTCCTCTCTGCCTACTTGTGATCTCTCTGTCAAATAAATAAATAAAATAATTCTAAAAAAATGGAAAATTCTCTCACTTAAAAATAAATTTAAAAAATTTTACATTGGCAGATTCCCAGCTATTTGTTATTATAAAGAACCAAGATCTTAAACTTTCTCATTATCTGCTTGTATTACCACTTAGCCTTCAGCAAGTTAGTGGACTACAAAAAAAAAAAAAACAAAAGAAAAAAAAAGAAAAGAAAAGAAAAGTAAGTTTTTGTCCTAAAACATTTGAACATCAAAAATATCAAACATAATAGAATTTAATCCTCACAACAATTTGGCAAGGCTGTTATTAATGCTGCCACTAATTCACCAAAATACTTAAGTAATTGTTCCAAGACCACTTGACCTACAAATAATGGAACTTGATCTTGAGCCCTGTTATCTTGGCTCCTAAGTCCAGGATCTTTTCCCTACACCATTTCAAAGACAACTGCTCCACAATTTGCCAGGGAGCATGTTGGAGGAGTGAAATTTAACGAGGCCATTATCAAGAGTTTATCCTAAAAGCTGTAATAAAATGAAATCAATTCTGTTTGAAATGACTATGTGAGCATCAAAGAATGTCAACTATTCTAATTTCATATGAAGGAAAACCAATATCTGTATTTTCTGTCTCACAATACATTTCAGATATGGTAAATGTGGAAAAAGAAGGAAAAAAGAGGGAAGGAGGAGTCAAGATGGTGGAGAAGTAGCAGGCTGAGACTACTTCAGCTACCGGAGATCAGCTAGATAGCTTATCTAAAGATTGCAAACACCTGAAAATCCATCGGCAGATCGAAGAGAAGAAGAACAGCAATTCGGGAAACAGAAAAACAACCACTTTCTGAAAGGTAGGACCGGCGGCGGAGAAGTGAATTCAAAGCGACGGGAAGATAGACCCCGGGGGGAGGGGCCGGCTCTCAGCAAGCGGCGGAGCAACGGTGCACAAAATCAGGACTTTTAAAAGTCTGTTCCGCTGAGGGACATTGCTCCAGAGGCTAAACCGGGGCGAACCCCACGTGGGGTCAGCATGGCCTCAGGTCCCACAGGGTCACAGAAGGATCGGGGGTGTCTGAGCGTCGCAGAGCTTGCGGGTATTGGAACGGGAAATCTGGCTACAGAGACAGAGCTGACAGTAAGCTCACAGCTCGGGGTTACCTTGAACCGGTCGCAGGCTCGGTGAGCTCGGAGCGCGGCCGGAGGTCAGGCAGACGGGAGTGACTGGGCGCTGTTCTCTGAGGGCGCACTGAGGAGTGGAGCCCCGGGCTCTGGGCTCCTCTGGGCCAGAGACCAGGTGGCCGCCATTTGTATTCCCGTCCTCCGGAACTCTACGGAAAGCGCTCAGGGAACAAAAGCTCCTGAAAGCAAACCCGAGCGGATTACCCACCCTGGCCCCTGGTAAGGGCGGTGCAATTCAGCCTGGGGCAAAGACACTTGAGAATCACTACAACAGGCCCCTCCCCCAGAAGATCAACAAGAAATCCAGCCGAGACCAAGTTCACCTACCAAAGAGTGCGGTTTCAATACGAAGGAGAGCAGCAGAATTCCAGGGGAGGAGAAAGCAAAGCACGGAACTCATGGCTTTTTCCCTGTGATTTTTTTTAGTCTTGCAGTTAATTTAATTTTTTTCTTTTTCATTTTTTGTTTTTTTTTCTCGCCTTCTGGTAAATTTTTTTTTAACTTTTACCTTTTTCTTTTTTAATGTTTTTTAACTAGTTTATCCAATATATATATATATATATTTTCATATTTTTCTTATTTGTTTTCTTTTTTTAATTCTTTTCTTTTCTTTTTTTTTTTCTTTTTTCTTTTTTTTCTTTCTTCCTTTTTGAACCTCTTTTTATCCCCTTTCTCCCCCCTCACGATTTGGGATTTGGTTAAAGCATATTTTCCTGGGGTTGTTGCTACCCTTTTAGTATTTTACTTGCTCCTTCATATACTCTTATCTGGACAAAATGACAAGACGGAAAAATTCAACACAAAAAAAAGAACAACAGGCAGTACTGAAGGCTAGGGACCTAATCAATACAGACATCGGTAATATGTCAGATCTAGAGTTCAGAATGACAATTCTCAAGGTTCTAGCCGGGCTCGAAAAAGGCATAGAAGATATGAGAGAAACCCTCTCGAGAGATATAAAAGCCCTTTCTGGAGAAATAAAAGAACTAAAATCTAACCAAGGTGAAATCAAAAAAGCTATTAATGAGGTGCAATCAAAAATGGAGGCTCTCACTGCTAGGATAAATGAGGCAGAAGAAAGAATTAGTGATATAGAAGACCAAATGACAGAGAATAAAGAAGCTGAGCAAAAGAGGGACAAACAGCTACTGGACCACGAGGGGAGAATTCGAGAGATAAGTGACACCATAAGACGAAACAACATTAGAATAATTGGGATTCCAGAAGAAGAAGAAAGAGAGAGAGGAGCAGAAGGTATACTGGAGAGAATTATTGGGGAGAATTTCCCCAATATGGCAAAGGGAGCGAGCATCAAAATTCAGAAGGTTCAGAGAACGCCCCTCAAAATCCATAAGAATAGGCCGACACCCCGTCACCTAATAGTAAAATTTACAAGTCTCAGTGACAAAGAGAAAATCCTGAAAGCAGCCCGGGAAAAGAAGTCTGTAACATACAATGGTAAAAATATTAGATTGGCAGCTGACTTATCCACAGAGACCTGGCAGGCCAGAAAGAGCTGGCATGATATTTTCAGAGCACTAAACGAGAAAAACATGCAGCCAAGAATAGTATATCCAGCTAGGCTATCATTGAAAATAGAAGGAGAGATTAAAAGCTTCCAGGACAAACAACAACTGAAAGAATTTACAAACCCCAAACCAGCTCTACAGGAAATCTTGAAAGGGGTCCTCTAAGCAAAGAGGGAGCCTACAAGTGGTAGATCAGAAAGGAACAGAGACCATATACAGTAACAGTCACCTTACAGGCAATACAATGGCACTAAATTCATACCTCTCAATAGTTACCCTGAATGTTAATGGGCTAAATGCCCCTGTCAAAAGACACAGGCTATCAGAATGGATTAAAAAAAAAAAAAAAACAATCTATATGTTGCCTCCAAGAAACTCATTTTAAGCCCGAAGACACCTCCAGATTTAAAGTGAGGGGGTGGAAAAGAATTTACCATGCTAATGGACATCAGAAGAAAGCAGGAGTGGCAATCCTTATATCAGATCAATTAGATTTTAAGCCAAAGACTATAATAAGAGATGAGGAAGGACACTATATCATACTCAAAGGGTCTGTCCAACAAGAAGATTTAACAATTTTAAATATCTATGCCCCCAACGTGGGAGCAGCCAACTATATAAACCAATTAATAACAAAATCAAAGAAACACATCAACAATAATACAATAATAGTAGGGGACTTTAACACTCCACTCACTGAAATGGACAGATCATCCAAGCAAAAGATCAGCAAGGAAATAAAGGCCTTAAACGACACACTGGACCAGATGGACATCACAGATATATTCAGAACATTTCATCCCAAAGCAACAGCATACACATTCTTCTCTAGTGCACATGGAACATTCTCCAGAATAGATCACATCCTCGGTCCTAAATCAGGACTCAACCGGTATCAAAAAATTGGGATCATTTCCTGCATATTTTCAGACCACAATGCTCTAAAGCTAGAACTCAACCACAAAAGGAAGTTTGAAAAGAACCCAAATACATGGAGACTAAACAGCATCTTTCTAAAGAATGAATGGGTCAACCGGGAAATTAAAAAAGAATTGAAAAAAATCATGGAAACAAATGATAATGAAAATACAATGGTTCAAAATCTGTGGGACACAACAAAAGCAGTCCTGAGAGGAAAATATATAGCGGTACAAGCCTTTCTCAAGAAACAAGAAAGGTCTCAGGTACACAACCTAACCCTACACCTAAAGGAGCTGGAGAAAGAACAAGAAAGAAACCCTAAGCCAAGCAGGAGAAGAGAAATCATAAAGATCAGAGCAGAAATCAATGAAATAGAAACCAAAAAGACAATAGAGCAAATCAACGAAAGTAGGAGCTGGTTCTTTGAAAGAATTAATAAAATTGGTAAACCCCTGGCCCGACTTATCAAAAAGAAAAGAGAAAGGACCCAAATAAATAAAATCATGAATGAAAGATGAGAGATCACAACTAACACCAAAGAAATACAAACTATTATAAGAACATACTATGAGCAACTCTACGCCAACAAATTTGACAATCTGGAAGAAATGGATGCATTCCTAGAAACATATAAACTACCACAACTGAACCAGGAAGAAGTAGAAAGCCTGAACAGACCCATAACCATAAGGAGATTGAAACAGTCATTAAAAATCTCCAAACAAACAAAAGCCCAGGGCCAGATGGCTTCCTGGGGGAAGTCTACCAAACATTTAAAGAAGAACTAATCCCTATTCTCCTGAAACTGTTCCAAAAAATAGAAATGGAAGGAAAACTTCCAACCTCATTTTATGAGGCCAGCATCACCTTGATCCCAAAACCAGACAAGGATCCCATCAAAAAAGACAGCTATAGACCAATATCCTTGATGAACACAGATGCGAAAATACTCAACAAAATACTAGCCAATAGGATTCAACAGTACATTAAAAGGATTATTCACCACGACCAAGTGGGATTTATTCCAGGGCTGCAAGGATGGTTCAACATCTGCAAATCAGTCAATGTGATACAACACATCAATAAAAGAAAGAACAAGAACCACATGATACTCTCAATAGATGCTGAAACAGCATTTGACAAAGGACAGCATCCCTTCCTGATCAAAACTCTTCAAAGTGTAGGGATAGAGGGCACATACCTCAATATCATCAAAGCATCTATGAAAAACCCACCGCAAATATCATTCTCAATGGAGAAAAACTGAAAGCTTTTCCGCTAAGGTCAGGAACACGGCAGGGATGTCCATTATCACCACTGCTATTCAACATAGTACTAGAGGTCCTAGCCTCAGCAATCAGACAACAAAAGGAAATTAAAGGCATCCAAATCGGCAAAGAAGAAGTCAAACTCTCACTCTTTGCAGATGATATGATACCATATGTGGAAAACCCAAAAGACTCCACTCCAAAACTGCTAGAACTTATACAAGAATTCAGTAAAGTGTCAGGATATAAAATCAATGCACAGAAATCAGTTGTATTTCTCTACACCAACAGCAAGACCGAAGAAAGAGAAATTAAGGAGTCAATCCCATTTACAATTGCACCCAAAACCATAAGATACCTAGGAATAAACCTAACCAAAGAGGCACAGAATCTATACTCAGAAAACTATAAAGTACTCATGAAAGAAATTGAGGAAGACACAAAGAAATGGAAAAATGTTCCATGCTCCTGGATTGGAAGAATAAATATTGTGAAAATGTCTATGCTACCTAAAGCAATCTACACATTTAATGCAATTCCTATCAAAGTACCATCCATCTTTTTCAAAGAAATGGAACAAATAATGCTAAAATTTATATGGAACCAGAAAAGACCTCGAATAGCCAAAGGGATATTGAAAAAGAAAGCCAACGTTGGTGGCATCACAATTCCGAACTTCAAGCTCTATTACAAAGCTGTCATCATCAAGACAGCATGGTACTGGCACAAAAACAGACACATAGATCAATGGAACAGAATAGAGAGCCCAGAAATAGACCCTCAACTCTACGGTCAACTAATCTTCGACAAAGCAGGAAAGAATGTCCAATGGAAAAAAGACAGCCTCTTCAATAAATGGTGCTGGGAAAATTGGACAGCCACATGCAGAAAAATGAAATTGGACCATTTCCTTACACCACACACAAAAATAGACTCAAAATGGATGAAGGACCTCAATGTGAGAAAGGAATCCATCAAAATCCTTGAGGAGAACACAGGCAGCAACCTCTTCGACCTCAGCCGCAGCAACATCTTCCTAGGAACAACGCCAAAGGCAAGGGAAGCAAGGGCAAAAATGAACTATTGGGATTTCATCAAGATCAAAAGCTTTTACACAGCAAAGGAAACAGTTAACAAAATCAAAAGACAACTGACAGAATGGGAGAAGATATTTGCAAACGACATATTAGATAAAGGACTAGTGTCCTGAATCTATAAAGAATTTAGCAAACTCAACACCCAAAGAACAAATAACCTAATCAAGAAAGGGACAGAGGACATGAACAGACATTTCTGTAAAGAAGACATGCAGATGGCCAACAGACACATGAAAAAGTGCTCCATATCACTCGGCATCAGGGAAATATAAATCAAAACCACAATGCGATATCACCTCACACCAGTCAGAATGGCTAAAATCAACAAGTCAGGAAATGACAGATGCTGGCGAGGATGGGGAGAAAGGGGAACCCTCCTACACTGTTGGTGGGAATGCAAGCTGGTGCAGCCACTCTGGAAAACAGCATGGAGGTTCCTCAAAATGTTGAAAATAGAACTGCCCTATGACCCAGCAATTGCACTATTGGGTATTTACCCTATAGATACAAATGTAGTGATCCAAAGGGGCACCTGCACTTGAATGTTTATAGCAGCAATGTCCAAAATAGCCAAACTATGGAAAGAACCTAGATGTCCATCAACAGATGAATGGATCAAGAAGATGTGGTATATATACACAATGGAATACTATGCAGCCATCAAAAGAAATGAAATCTTGCCATTTGCGACAACATGGATGGAACTAGAGCGTATCATGCTTAGTGAAATAAGTCAAGCAGAGAAAGACAACTATCATATGATCTCCCTGATATGAGGAAGTGGTGATGCAACATGGGGGCTTAAGTGGGTAGGAGAAGAATAAATGAAACAAGATGGGATTGGGAGGGAGACAAACCATAAGTGACTCTTAATCTCACAAAACAAACTGAAGGTTGCTGGGGGGAAGGGGTTTGGGAGAAGGGGGTGGGATTATGGACATTGGGGAGGGTATGTGCTTTGGTGTGTGCTGTGAAGTGTGTAAACCTGGTGATTCACAGACCTGTACCCCTGGGGATAAAAATATATGTTTATATAAAGTAAAAAATTAAAAAAAAATTAAAAATGAAAAGAAGGAAGAAGATGTTATTAGGGCTAAGGTTACAGTCTTTGTTATTGGTTTGAATCGATGATCTTTAAAATCAAGCAGAGACTGTTAATGGAAGGAATGTGTGGTGAAATTGTAGAGTCAGCCTGGAGTCCTAGATTCTAATCATACTCTACTACTGAATCTGCAAGTTAATGTGTCTCTCTGGGCTTCTGTTCCATGTTGGGTAAACTAAACTTGTTGAGCTATGTTGTCTCCCAAGTCCATTTTAGCTTTAATATTTCCCAAACCCATTAAGGAGTCAGTAAGAGAGGCAACAAATATGTGTATAGCAACATCGTTTTCTTGCTTATAAACTTCTAATGACTCCCCATTGCATTGTTATTAAGAAATTACTTAATTTCTCTGTGTCCCAATTTTCTTGCTTGCATTGTGTGATGATTTAAATAAGATTATATATGTAAAAAATACCATAATACTCAGGAAATGATAAGCACTTAAAAAGTACTGACTAGTATCATTGACTATAGGATTGAGTTGATTTTATTTTATTTTATTTTATTTTTCTGAGAGAGAGAGAGAGAGAGAGAGAGAACACAAGTGGGGCAGGAAAGGCAGAGGGAGAGGGAAAAAGAGATAATCCAAGCAGGCTTTATGCTCTTTATGCTCTTTATGCACCCTGCTGGAGCTTGGTCACAGGATCCTGAGATCATGACCTGAGCCAAAACCAAGCTTGAGACACTTAAATAACTGAGCCACTCAGGCATTCTGGGATCAAGTTGATTTTTTACGTGACTTGTCTAACTCCCTTTAATCTGCATTTTGTCCACCTAACTAGCATGGTCTCCCACCATTCTCTGCCTTATACATCATGCTGAAAAACACAAAACAGTATTTTTTTCATTTTTTGCCTTTGAAGGATCATTTTGCATGATAAAGAATCCTACATTAGTAGCGGTTTTTTCCTCTCATCAAGTCTCTCGTTTCATCTCTCATTTTCCTTCACTCTCTTCTTGCTTACATGGTTTCTGAGAAGTTGGATATTTTTCCCTCTGGTTTCTTTCAGGATGTGTTTCTTTGTCTTTGGTTTTTTTTTGTTTGTTTTTTTGTTTGTTTGTTATTTTTTATTTAGTAAAATAATCTTAACACCCATCACAGGACTCAAACTCATGACCCCAAGATCAAGCATCTCATGCTCTTGCAACTGAGCCACTCAGGTGCCTTATAATTTAAATATAATATGCTTAGGTGAAAGTTCTTGGCATTTATCCTGCTTGGTGTTTTCAGAGCTTCCTGGATCTGTGATTTGATGTCTGACATTAAATTGGGGGAAATTTTCAGTTATTGCTTCAGATTTTCTTATGTTCTTTTCTATCTTTCTTCTTCTGGTATTCCCATTACATGTATGTTATGCCTTTATAGTTGTCCCACAGTTTTTGAACCTTCTGAGGGGTTTTTTTCAGTCATTTTTTTCACTGTGTTTTTCAGTTTAGGCAGTTTCTATTTAGCTATCCTCAAGCTCAGAGAGTCTTTCCTCAGCTGTCCACTCTACTAATAAAACCACTAATGATTATCAATCAAATTGATTAATAATTAATATTTTTTTATTTATTATTTTAAGAGAGAGAGAGAGCCCACAAGTTTGGGAGAGGGGCAAAAGGAGAGAGGATCCCAACAGACTTCTTGGCTGAGTGAAGAGACCAACATGGGACTCAATCTCAGGACCCTGAGATCATGACATGAGCTGAAATCCAGAATTGGATGCTTAGCTGACTAAGTCACTAAAGACATTCTTTATTTTTCTTTCATTTATCTCTACTACATCTTTTTTTTAATTCTTTTTTCGAAACTCCATCTCTCTGCTTGTGTTGCCCAATCTATTCTTGAACACTGTCTACTTTACCCATTAGAGTTATGAGTGTATTAATCACAGTTGTTTTAAATTTTTAGTCTGATAATTCTGACATGTGTGCTAGATCTTAATCCGTTTGTGTTGCTTGCTCTGTCTCTTAAAACTGTAGGTTTTTTTGTCTTTTGTGTGCTTTGTACTTTTTTCTTGGTAGTTGGACATGATGCACTGGGTTAAGGAACTGCTGTAAATAGGTCTTTAGTTAATGTGGTGGTGAGTTGCTGGGGGGAGGGGAAACATTCTATAGTTCTATGAGTAGTCTTGGTCCTTTAGTGGGTGTGGGCCACAGCATTGTGAACTTCACAAGTGCTTCTCAATTCCTCCTGTACTTACATGGGGAAAGGTGGCTAGAGTGGGTTGGAGCTGGGTATTTCCTTTATCCTGCATAGAAGGCTAGAAGTGTCTAGAAGTGCATTATTTCTCTTCCTCCCTCTGCAAGTCTAAAGTTGGGTGGGATTAGGTATTTCCCTTTTCCCAGTCAGTTAGGCTCTAAGAAAAAAGGAAGGAAGAAGTAAGGAAGGAAGGAAGGAAGGAAGGAAGGAAAGAAAGAAGAAAGAAAAGTATATTAGACTCTGGTTGAATAGTTTCTCCTAAGGACAGAAGGTGTTAAGAAGAACAGAGCACTTATCAGACACATGAAAAAGTGTTCATCATCACTAGCCATCAGGGAGATTCAAATTAAAACCACAGTGAGATACCACCTTAGAATGGCCAAAATTAGCAAGACAGGAAACATGTGTTGGAGAGGATGTGGAGAAAGGGGAACCCTCTTACACTGTTGGTTGGAATGCAGCCATTTGGAAAACAGTGTGAAGATTCCTTAAGAAATTAAAAATAGAGCTTCCCTATGACCCTGTAATTGCACTACCGGGTATTTACCCCAAAGATACAGATGTCGTGAAAAGAAGGGCCATCTGTACCCCAATGTTTATAGTAGCAATGGCCACGGTCGCCAAACTGTGGAACGAACCAAGATGCCCTTCAACAGACAAATGGATAAGGAAGATGTGGTCCATATACACTATGGAGTATTATGCCTCCATCAGAAAGGACGAATACCCAACTTTTGTATCAACATGGATGGGACTGGAAGAGATTCTGCTGAGTGAAGTAAGTCAATCAGAGAGAGTCAATTATCATATGGTTTCACTTATTTGTGGAGCATAACAAATAACACGGAGGACATAGGGAGATGGAGAGGAGAGGGGAGCTGAGGAAAATTGGAGGGGGGGGGTGAACATGAGAGACTATGGACTCTGAAAAACAACCTGAGGGTTTTGAAGGGGTGGGGGGTGGGAGGTTGGGGGAGACAGGTGGTGGGTATTATGGAGGGCATGCATTGCATGGAGCACTGGGTGTGGTGCAAAAACAATGGATTGTGTTACGCTGAAAAGAAATATATATATATATATATATATATATATATATATATATATATGTATGTATAATAGAGCACTCTGTTGTATTTTTAAATGGTGACTTTTCCTGCTTTCTCTGCAAAAAGAATGAAGGGATTTTTCACTGATATTCCCTGTGAGAACCTGGTCAAGCTCTTGAGGTAAAACTCATAAAAAAGTAGGAGCCTCCATCTTCCCTCCTTTGTGGCTGAGCCCATGGAGTTTTTGACTCTCAAACTTGTCCACACTGACCTCCAGCAATTCATCAATTATGGTTTAGGATTTGCTATCCCAGTACTGGTTCCTCTAAAGGATTCTGCTCCAGCAAGTTGTGATTCTCTGTTCTGCTTGCCTGTCTATCTAACTCTGGATACAATGGTTTTCCTCGTGACCTCACTTTCTTATGGATACAAAAAGGAGTTCTTGAGTTTCCAGGTTGTTCAGCTTTTCACAAATTGTAGGAATGGAGTGGTCATTACCAAGCCTCATACATGCTAGACCAGAAATTGGAAGTTGCTAGAATGAAACTTGCAGGACTTACTTTGTACACTATTGCAGATATCCATCAGACAACTGAAAATTGGTGTTGATAGTTCACACATAAAAAAATGAAGGTTAAAGATATCAATTTTGAAGATGGAGGTAATATTAAATAGATGAGCTTTCCAAGGAAAGGACATAGAGTAGATATATGGATGTAGAAACTTGGCCCCTTGACCCCCATTTTTGACAGTATAGCATAAAATTTCTTATAGGGTTTATCTTCTCTCTTCTAAAGATTTGATCCTGAAGTAGTTTAGAACACTGATAGTGTGAATATTAACATGTATTAAGTAAAATCTAGGTGGCACATGCACGTGTCATTCTAAGATACCATTTATATGGAAAATCAAGAGTTCTCAGGTTATAATTTCATTACACAAGACTTATAAATCTTCCTGACTTCACTGACACTTTAATTATCAAGTGACTTGCCTAGTCCTAACGTAGCTAGTTTACATAATTAGTCGTTTTCCTTCTTGTGTTTTTACTAATCTCGATACTATACTCAATAATTTGAAAATCTGCCTTCTACCATTGTGGAAAGCATAAACAAGAAGTTTAATGTATTTGTCATTTAACGTTTTGACTAATTCTTTTCCAGTGAATTCAAACCACGAGCAATTTTGTTTTATGAGAAAGATTTATTTTTTTAGTAACATTGGCCTTTAGGTGTGTTTAACTTTGTAGTGTCAAATAACCAGTTTGCTTGATTTTACCTCTCAGTCCATTTAATTTTCTCTGGTAAGATTTCTCTCCTTGCCCTGCTATCATGGTACTCCTCTCAGTGATTATGTTAAGCAAGGGACTATTAACCTATTTCTGGTTACCAAAAGAATAGTTTATTTGGTTAGTTCTTTTATACCACACACCCCACTCCAAAAAAGAAAAAAAAAAGATTTGATAAAGCTTAGAAAATAATCTATTTAGATACAATGTATTTGGTCTTGGGAAGAGTAAATGTTTTTCCTGACACCGAATTTCGAAAAGAGTTTAATACATGGGCTCCTAGACACTGAAAAAACAAAATAGAAAATAGCTAACACCTTAATCTAAACAATCTGTATTTCTTCTGTGACACTTGTGAGACCAAACAATATTCCAGAAAAGAATACCACATCTGAGATTTTCTCTGCTGCTTAATGTCTGGCTGAATTGGCCACTCCCCTTTTGTGTGCTAACAATTGAAAAAGCAATTGCAACACCAATCAATGAATAAGGGGACAGAAGTCATTTTGAGTGATGTGTATGGATTTTCAGACATTTCCACAAAATCAGTAGGGTCACCACTCCAAATTTCATCTTGGCATCAAGCTCCAGCCCTGGATTTCCTGTGCCAGAAACCTGCTGGGTAGAAGCTGAACCACTGGGAACTGGGATAGAATGTTAAGGAGAGAAGAGTATCCAGGAGACACTGAGTACTGAGAAGTCTGCCTTCCGGGGGAGAAGTATTCCTTCTGTGTTAAGTGGTTTTACTGTAAAGTAATGAAGTTACGGGATTACTATTTTTTCAGGATCTCTAAAGAGGAAATCATTGGATTCATATGGCAAGTGAGGAGAAGAAACAGTCACAAAGTTAAACTCTGGATGTAATTTAGCAGTAATCCAGGAAGGAGCCTAAACCTGGCGAAGACTTTCCTGCAGGTTGGTGAAAAGGCTGTTATTCTTACAGATGTGAAACAACAAGAGTAGAGAGGCCTGTGGAATAGAAAAACAAAAAACAAAAGTAGAGCCCATATAATATGGAACTCAAATACATGAGAAGAGTGGCAGCTCAAACCACTGGTTCAGAGATGGACAAAGATGGGCTCAGAACAAGTAGGTTGTCATTTGAAAAATATATATATAAACTTTGATCCATCCCTTACTATACACAAAAATAAGCTCTAAGTGGATCACCAATATAATAGGAAACAGCAAGATAGACAAGTCCTAGAAGGATATATCATTTAAAAGATTTTATTCATCTTTATTGAAAAAATTTTAAACTTAAAATACATTCCTCTTTAACCTAGGTGCAGATAAAGATAGTCCAGCTATCAATCAAAATCCAGATATTTTAAAAAAGATGAAAAATTTGGTTTGCACCAAACTAGAAAGCACATTTTTTGTGACCAACAAAATAATTACAAACAAAGTTAAAACTTTTTTTTATAAAACAAACTGAAATGAAATATTTGCAACATGTATGATGGAGATACTTTCTTCATTTCATGTGCAAAAATTAACTCAAAATGAATTACAGACTTAAAATTTAAGAACTAAAAAATATCAAACATCCACAAGAAAGCAGAAGATCTTGATTCAACAAAGGTATTTAAACAGGACATGAAAAAACAAGAGATATAAAAGGATAGATTCAACTTTATCAAAATTTAAAAATTTTTACTCTTTAGAAAACTCCATTAACAACAAGGAAAAAAAGTAAGTCATGAACTGGAAGAAAATATTTGCAAAACAGTATTTAACAAAGAACTTCTATCTAAATATATAAAGAATATATTTATACTTCACATCAATAATAAACAGCCAATTTTAAAATAGACAAAAGATTTGAAGAGACATTCCATAAAAGATGTACATATGGAAAATAAATACATGAAAAGACACTCAATTTCAGTCATTAGGAACATGCAAATTAAAAGCACAGTGAATTACACTGTACAGCTACTAGAATGTCTGCAATTTATTTTTAAGATTTTATTTATGTATCTGAGAGAGAGACTGAGATGGTGGGAGAGGGAGAAGCAGATTCCCCGCTGAGCAGGGAGCCAGATATGGGGCTCGGTCCCAGGACCAAGATCATGACCTGAGACAAAAGCAGATGCTTAACCCCCTGAGCCACCCAGGTGCCTCTCATTAGTTTTTATGTATATTTCATTGTTTTCAGTAAGCATACTTATATGAGTAAGACTTGTTTTATGGACCAGAATATGGCCTTAGTAACGTTGCATGTACATTTATAAAATATGTATATCCTGATGTCGTTGGATGGAACGTTATATAGATGTCTAATAGGTCAGGTTATTGATAAAGATAAGGAAGTGAAATTCTTCTGCATAGTTAATGATTTTATGTGTATTTGTTCCATAAAATATTGAGAGGTATCCTCAACTATATTCATGGACTTTTTTCTCTTTTTATTTGTATAAATCTATGCTTCATGTCTATTTTTAAACTCTGTTATTAAGCACAAAAGCATTGAAAATTGTGATATCTTCTTCAGTTAATAACAGAGATTATTATGAATTAATTCCTTTGTCATTATAAAATGATCTTTTTATTCCTGGTAATAATCTTTACTGCAAAATAGATTTGGATGATAAATTTGCCATTCTACTTTTCTTTTGCTAACATTAACATGATATATCTTTATCCATCCTTTCATTTGATTTGTGTCCTTATAAAGTGAATTTCTTTTAAGCAGCACAGAGCTGGGCCACTTTATAAAATTCAGTATGACTTTTCTGCACTTTGGATGTTTACCTCATTTACATTCAATGTTTGTTGATATGATTTGGATTAAATCTCCCATCTTGCTGTTTGTTTCAGTTGGTCCTCTTTGTACTTTATCACAATTTTCCACAATTTCTGCCTTGTTTTGGATTAATTCAATTTTTTTATCTTTCCATTTTTACCTTCTTTATTATTTTGCAAATATACAAATTATTTATTTTCAAATTACTTATTTGCATATTTAGTTGTTCTTTTAGGATTGACATTATATGTCTTTCATTTCCTCAACTATTTTAATAATATACTGTATGTGAGGTGATGACATCCTTTCTCATATTATTAATATACAGTTCGTTTCTAAGTATGTCATATATTTTACAATGCATTATTATTTTATTTAGTCAATATTTTTTCAAAGAGAATTTTTTAAAAGGAAAAATTATAGGGATAAAAATATATTATATGTTCATAAAAAAAAATTATAAGGGTGCCTGGATGGAGCCGTTGGTTAAGCTTCTGACTATTGGTTTCAACTCACGTCATGATTTCGGGTCATGAGATCAAGTCCCATGTCAGGTTCCGTGCTCTGTGTGAAGTCTGCTTAAGAGTTTCTTTCTCTTTCTTCCTCTGCTTCCCCTCCCCCACCCCCATGCTCTCTCTCTTTCTCTATCAAATAAATAAAGGGAAAAATTATATTCACCCATGTATTTACCACCTGTTAGTTTTTTCTTCAGTCTGAGTGACTTCCTTTAAGGCTCCTATACATTGTAGGGAAGGTCTGTTAACGGTGGTTTCTTTCAACATTTGTATGTCAGAAGTTGTCAATTCACCCTCATTTTTGATAGATATTTATACTGGGTACAGTATTCCCACTTGAGAATAGTTTCAGGTTGTTTTTTCTTTATGTTCTGGCTAAAGCTATTTCTGGCAATAACTAAGTTCCTTGTCATTTTTCTTTTTGTTCCTCTGTACACAGTATGTCTCTTTTATATTCAGCTGCTCTTGAAATTTTATCCTTTCTATTGTTAAAGAAATTTGATGCACCTTGACCATTATTTTTTTTCTAATTTTTTTATGCTTCCTTCTTTCTGTGACTCTGTTTATGCCTAATATTAGACTGAATTAGTTTGTCCCATTTAAAAAAAAAAAAACTGCTGTTACCATTGTGCTTCATTTGGATAGTTTCTTTTATAGTGCATCAAGTTCACAAATCCCCACAATGTTACTGTGCTCCTAATCTATTCCAGTTTTCATCTCAGACAATCCATTTTTGTATCTAGAAATTCAGTTTCACATATTTCTTAACATGGTCATGGTTTTGTCAACTTTCTTGAACATATGGGGTGTACTTATAACTTTATGTCCTTATTTATTTTATTATCTGTGTCTTTTTTGTTTCCATCAATTTTTCTCCTTATTAGTGTAGATTTTCCTGCTTCTTTCATACCTTTATTATTATTATTATTATTAGAGGGAGGTGAATTTAATCTGGTTGAATAATTGGATTTTTAAAATATTGCTAACTTTTATTCTGTGGTACAGTTAATTTTCTTAGGATCAGTCTCATCCTGTGAGACTGACTTTTTAACTTCATTAAGTTGGTCTGGAGCAAGGCCAAGTTTTGAACACTATTTGGGTATTATCATCCTGAGTCCTCTAACTGATGCCTTCTGAAGTATTGCATTTTCTACTCCAGCTAATGATGAAAAATGATTTCTGGTCATGTGTGAACTCTACAGTTTCTCCACCTGTTCCTTTATGGCTGCCCTTTCCCTGACCCTGAGGAACTCTCACCAATGCACAGCTCCACACTTAGCTGAAGATTCAAGGGGAACACTGTAGATTTTTTTCAGCACCATATATAGTTTTTGCCATTCTGTGGAGCTTTCTTTGTTCTGGTATCTGTCCCTTCAAATTGTGGCTTCAAGTGTCAAATGAAGGATATCTTACCAGGTTGTTGTGAGGATTAAATGAGATTGACCATGTCGTCTACAGGTATAATGTCTCTACTTATCAATGACTTACCAAATGTTTGTCTCTGTCCTCTGTTCCTTCTGCTTATTCAAGAATAAATTAGGATAACTTGAGTATGCACTGTAGCTGATAAGGTGACTTACTATTTTTAGAAGTAAGGAATGGAGGATAATTCACTCCCTTAAAATATTCATTTTATAAAAATGTAGCAGCAGGACATGCTTTCCTCTATGCTTTGTTGGCTTGGACTCAAAACTTTTACCCTTCTGTCCAGACTGCACAGAAATGAAACAGAATGAGAGTAGTGAATGGCTTACCATGCTTCGTACTTCACATGTAAGTGGTTTGCCTTCGCATATAAAGGTATCAAAGGTAGTCTGTGACTAGGTCCCTCTGTAGTAACCTGCCTCTAAAAGAGCCAAAGGATCCTCCCCACTGCTGCTCAGGACCCTGCTCACCTGACTTCAACAATATATCAGAGCTGGTCTATATGCTCAAGAGAGTAAAGCAAAGATAGAAATGACAGCCTGAAACTATGGAGACGATTGTTAATAAAAGAAGTTTCTGGCTTGCTCACGTTTTCTCTCTCTCTTGCTTGAGGCAGTCATTCTGGGAGCCAGCTGCAGCTGTTTGAGAAGTCATACTGGGAGGTTCACGTCACAAGGAAGGGAGGCCTCCTGCCAACAGCCACATGAGTGACTTGGAAGCGGATCCTCCTGCCCCAGTCATGCTTTTAGATGATTGCATCTGCAGCATGCATTTGAGTACAGCCTCATGCACGATCTTAGGTCAGAACCACCCAGGTAAAACGCTTCTCGTTTCCTGATATTCAGAAACTGTGTTAGATGTCAAATATTTCACATTTCAGATCACCGAATTTTGGAGTAATTTTTTTATACAGACCAGATAACTCCTACTGACTTCAGTTCTTGGGTGTGGGAGTGCTATCATAACACATATCTAAAAACTGGGGAGTGACTTTGGGACCAGGCAGTGGGTAGAAGCTGGAATGATAGTAGGAAGAGTATTAGTGAGGAAACTGTCTGCCAAACATGAGGGACTCTGAGAATGCATCCTGTGATGGCTTAAAGGGAGGTGAGGATAATAAAAGAAAACAGAAGGAAGATCCTAGTTATGTGGTAGCTGAAATTTGAGGAATATTTTCGTCTACAGTAATATGGAAAACAGAAAATGTTATTATTGAACTGCATGATCCAGCTAGGAAGTTTTCTGGGCAACATGTTATAAATGCCTCCTCCCCACCACCCACCTCGGTGGCTATCATAAGTGAGAAAGAATGGTGGTAAATAAAAGGAAGGTAATGAAAAACTGAGATTTGGTTGTTTTGAGGATTTTAGGTCTCTGAAGATAGCATAGCTGCAGCTGGCTTTCCCAAAGTGACTGACTCAAGCAAGAGGAGAGAAAATGTGAGCAAGCCAGAAGCTTCTTTTATTTATAATTCCCCAGTGTGTCCTATTTTAGATATGCCTGTATCTGATTTTTCCTTTACCCTAATGTCTTCTTGTCTAACTGATAAACTTCTCATCTTTCAATACCTTATCCCAATATATCCCCTTCTAGAACACCTTCTATAATGATTTCAAGAACATTTTCTCCTTTTGTCTATTAATGCACCTTGAATATAATTCTTCCTAATGTCTATCATACTACATCTTTATATTCCCAGTGCTTCATATAGTGATATGCACAGGAAAGGCATTATCATAACATATTTTCTGGGTTAAGGAAAGGTGAATAGATGAAACAAAACTCTGAACATAACTGATGAATATGAAATACACAATGAAAGTGTAATAACTTGAAGTTCTAGAATAAAGAGATGTAATATCCAACTTGGTAGTGGCAATTATTATACTGCTTCCAAAATATTACTACCTTAAAAATATTACAAATATTTAACATATAGTGAAGACAGACCAGTTGATTTATTATGAAATAGAACTGGTATTTATTCCTGTGGGGTGGGGGGAGAGCTGTGTTTTCTATTCTGGAGATTATTGGTAGGACAGGTTGAGTGTAATAGTTATAAAATTGTTGGGTCCTTATTTATATTTCCAGAGATCATAAATTACATTTCATGACAGGCATACTTAGCAATGGCCAAAGAGAGTCCAAGCAATTGGACTTAGCTGAATTGAATCCCAGATTCTGGCACGTTTCATTAAATAGCATGGGCCAGGGAGAGGGCTTCAGCTGACTTCTCCACACACATTTACTAAATACCTGCCACGTGCTTAAGCTTAATAATGGACATAGACGATGTCCATTAGGTTCTTACAACTGAATACTAGAAACAAGGGAATGTGGAAAATGACTTTGATAGAAGGACGGATAAGAGGGTGCGAGAGATGTAACAAATAAATAGAAACAGAGAAGGAAAGAGGACTTCAGAAGAATTGCATGATAGAGATATGTGACATCTGAAAGAGGTTTTGAAGTGTTGACACACGCATGTATTCAATCACCCATTCATTGATTATAAGCATGAGGGTAGCTAGTATAGGATTAAGCGCATCAGTCAGAGTCAGAACATCTGGAATCCCGTTTTTCCTTCTTACTAATTATGTGACCTTGCATATATGGTGATACCTTCCTGGGTCTCAATTTTGTGATATATAAAATGAAGATAATACTAATACTGCTTAAGTTGTCATAAGGATTATGTACGACAATCTATGGAGAAATATTGTACAAACTGGTGCAAATGTAGCAACAAATGCACTGAAGTCATTATTAGTGCTCCTTTTATAGTTATTATCATTACTACTGTTATAGCTACCTGGAGACCTGTAAAGATGAACTTAGTCCTTTACTCCTTTATACTGCTAGAATGCCAACATGATGCCTGAAGTTAGAGGAACCTCCATGTGATCTTGGGAAAGGCCAAGAGAAAAATATGATGATGATAGAGGTGCTCACCCTACTTTCACTGAGCCTTCGAACCATGCCAGCAGCATCTTACTGCAGGACTGCACTGTTTCTGAGAGTCACAATCTATGTGTCCATGTACTTTTGTTTTTTGTTTTTTTTTTTTTTTTAAATGTATCCATGTATCTTGTCACTATTTAACAAGTTCTTTTTACTTGTATCCAGGAATATTCCTGGATGATCACCCAACAAAGCCTTCCAGAATGGCTAAGATGTAGCAGACATTACATGGCATTATGTATAGATTCTTATAGTTGGCAGTAGGCCCCGTTTGTTTCAGAAGATAATACCTCAATGGCTGGTTAGATTCCAGGTTGGGAGTAGGGAAGAGACAGCAGCTTCTTAGACACAGACTGTAAGCCTGTACCTTCCATTCCCTTTCTCTCAACTCCCATGAGAGTCCATTTCGTTGGTAAACTGGAAGTAAGTAATAATGACTTTATAAAGCTGTTGTGAAGAATGAACACAACCATGTATAGAAATGTTCTTCCATAGTACCTGGCAATAGAAATCACTCAACATTAGTGGCTGTTTATGTGTTCTTGCATCACATTATCATTTCCTAGTGGATTTTCTTTAAAAATCCCCCTCCCAAGTTATTTAATATGTAATGAACTACTTTATTTGGAGTACAAGTCCCTCCTGGATAGGGCCCAAATCTTCTATTTACTCAGTTTATTTCTCTTACCCTCAATCCCACTTCCCAATCAGTAAGAGCCCAGCTCAGAGAATGTGCTTATTGAATTGAGTATTTCCAAACTACCCTCAAGGGTAAAACTTATCCCTATCCCTATTCCTTATCACTATCCCTTCACGTACTTAAAGCTGCATCACACTTCCATGACATCAATGCAAAAAAACCTGAGGGTTTTTGTTAAACAATTCTAGCATACTAATTTATTCTTAGAGGTTAAAATTTCTAGAAGGTAGGAACCGAAGATTTCCTTCACAAATACATATATTTCCTAGATATAATAAGGAGAAGTTTGCAAACTGTGAGAGGGTTTCATCAGAATAGCTCATTTTGATTATTTTTAAAATGGTGATAATAAGGAAGCATCCTAAGTAATGGCTCTATTAGCGTATTTCTTAGAAATCTTGTTAACTCTATGTGACAGAGTTGAATCTAAATTAATGAATAATTTAGAGATAAGTTTCTGCTGTACTATAATTTGCAGGTTCTTGAAGTTACATCATAGAAGAGTTTTAAGGTCATAAGCACTGGGATCAAATACAACTATCCGATCTATTCTGTTTCTATTTCCTATGGGATTTTGAGAAAAGTTGTACAATACCTCTAAGCCTTGTTGTTCATTTGTAAGATATTGATGATTGTTACATTCACTAAATAGAATTGTGAGAATTAGATAAAACCATGTATGAGAATGTATTAAACAAGGCTGGCATATAATAATTGCTCAATAAACATTAGTTAATCATATTGTGAATGGCAGGTATAATATAGACATCAATTTGGCTCCCCTTGCTTCTTCTTCTTTTTTTTTTTTTTTTAAGATTTTTATCTATTTGACAGACAGACCACAAGTAGGCAGAGAGGCAAGCAGAGAGAGAGAGGAGGAGGAGGCAGGCTCCCTGCTGAGCAGAGAGCCCGATGTGAGGCTCAATCCCAGGACCCCAGGACCATGACCCGAGCCAAAGGCAGAGGCTTTAACCACTGAGCCACCCAGGCACCCCGCCTTGCTTCTTAATACCTGCATTAGATTAGCTTGAATCCCTCTGTTATATACTAAATTTCTTCAATATTTCTGAAATTCTGAGGGAGGTCTATTTTCATAGTCATGTTTTGCTCTGTATTTCATGTCTGTTAAATATTATCCTTTGGTATTAATTTCAGGATTATTGCTTCATTGCTGTTTAGTGGTAATTTAGCAGAATAAAGCACATCCCCTTAATATTCTCATATGACAAGTTTAGTCCTTACTAGACTTTACTGCCAAACACAGCCCTAAATTTCATTTTTTAAAATAATCATATCATAAAAAAAACACAAAAACTTCTTAATGTACTCTGCTAAACATCTGGACTGACCCCACCTGGTTTCTGTCTCTCTCTTCCTTATCTAATAATAGTTATGTCACTGCCACCTATCCCTGCCTTCCTAGCCCATCTTACCATGTAAGAAAATAGTAAGGACCATGATTATTTAGTGTTTAAAAGGACAAAATTTATTTCTGATTTTTCTCAGCATTTTGAGTAAGGGAGATGCAATTTTGTTAGGTTTTTATCACCTTATGTGTGGATAGGTTGAATTGTTATTAAGCACTTATCTAAGACAAAAAGGACAGATCTTATCTGGCAAGTTTTTGCTTGTTCTTGGTTATAATTTGAACAGCCTGAACTATTTTACAAGGGCAAGGCATTTGTTTAAGGAAGATAGGATTTATTTTTTTATTTTTTATTATTATTATTTTTAAGACTTTATTTATTTATTTGACAGAGAGAGATCACAAGTAGGCAGAGAGGCAGGCAGAGAGAGAGGGGGAAGCAGGCTCCCCGCTGAGCAGAGAGCCCAATGTGGGGCTCGATCCCTGGACCCCGGGATCATGACCTGAGCCGAAAGAAGAGGCTTTAACCCACTGAGCCACCCAGGCGCCCCAGGAAGATAGGATTTAAAGTTAAAATTCATGTATCCCCATTCTGGTCTTAGTATCTTATTTATCCAAAGAGAAAACTAACATTTTACCTGTCCAATATGGTGCTCATACCAGATAAATTAGAAAACCAATATTAACATGTATTATAAATTATAAAACATCATACATGGGTTCTATTGAATTGAACTGGCACAGCACAGCAGAATAGAAAAAAAAATATGGACTCTAATGTCAATAAAACTGGTGAGTGACCTTAAACAGGTCCCTTTACCACCCCCTTTTAGTTCACTGCCTCCTAAAAATAAGGCAAATAATAATAACTTTCTACAACTCTGTTAAAAAAGCTAAGAAAAATAGTATTTTTGAATATTTTTTTCATAACATCGTTGAAAAGAACAAGCTCAGTGAATCCCAGTCCGTTTCCCTTCTCATATATTTGGCTCTAGGAGTCAAGACTATTATCTATTAGTTCATGTCCTGAGAGATGTTGGTATATCTGCTGCAGATGACAGATGTCAGTGTCCTGGCCATTGGAAGCACAGGGGATAGTACAACCTTTGGCCCTGTTTGGACCAAGGCTCATGGGGATGATTGTTTTAAGAACATTCTGCCTTCTGGTGATGCCTTTTTAGCTCCATCTGTTTGATATCACTGTCAGCTTACTACTCAAAGAGATTAGTAGGTGACAGGCTTTCTGCTTGGTACTGCTGACAAAGGAGGCATTATTTTTGTTTTCTATAGAGCATAAGGTAGAAATGAAACTCATCATACTGCTGACCCCTTAAGAAGAAGGGCTATAAAAATTGCCATCTCAATTAATTGTCTTTTGTAATTAAATGATGATTGCTTACACTAAATGTTATATATATATATAACATTTATATATATACATTATATATATATAACATATATATATATATATATATATATATATATATATATATGATATCTATAATGTACAGGGACTATGCTAGTTGATGGAGTTGCAGGTGAGAACCCCAAAGGAGGTCTTGCTCCTTTTTTTTATGTTATTCTGAAATAAGGGAATGCTCTGAGACTTCAGTTTTAATCCTTTATGTGTTCCGGGTAAGCAAAGAACTCATGCAAATGTTTACTACAGAGAAAAAGGAAAAGAAAGTTTCCTGGCATGTGAAGAGGCCATTGTGTTCTTAATGGGATAGAACTCAAGAGGAGTGGAGTATGTGAAAGTGACCAGAAAGGAAGCTAATAAATAGGGACCACAGTACATTTATGTCATGGGATCTACTTTATTTAGCAAGAAATCAAAGGTTTGTTAGCAGGTAAGAGACCTTATTAGAAAAGTGTTCTGGAATTGTCACTCTGAAACACTTTGCTTTCCCTTTCTACCAGGGCATGTATAATTCCAGATGAATCCCAACTCTTACAAATGACATCTTTCTCAAGCCAATGCTTTACCCAGTGAACTCACCTCTTGACTTGGACTATATTAATTAATGCTCTGTTTGAACATAGCCTCCATGGGGGAAGACCTATGCCCGCGGAAGCTCTGCAACCCTCTGCTACCCTCTCCTGGTGGGAGTCTATTACTGCAAGGAGTCCTCCAAATCTAGGTGAATATACCATCCCTAGGTGCCTTTGGTAATGGCTGAATTAGGGAAACCGACCTGGGGCAGATGTTATAGCCAGACCCAGTTCCAGGTTCTAGGCAAAACCAAGTCCTGTCCCAGGATTTCACATCTGAAGGCTATGGTAAGAGACTTTAGAGGATGGGCTAGCCAAACCGTCCTGAACAGGCCAGTGACCCATGATGGTAATAGTTACCTCTGTGTTACCTCTTTTAGGAGGTATGCTTCCTTTTAGGAATGCTTCCTAAAAGAGGGTAAGCATGACATTAGTAATGAAAAGGTTATTTTTTCATTACGCCGTATTAAGAAACACAAGAAGCAGGAAGAGCAGCAACTTCCTGTGAGACTTCTCTTGATCGTCCTATTTAAAATTATAGTCTTCACACTTCTCTTTCCATCCTTGGTTCATTTTTCTCCATAACAATGTTTGATCATCTAAAAGGTTATCCTTAACTGTTTAATTTTGTTAATTGTATGTATATGCATTAGAAAATTATCTTCACGAAAATTTTTTTTTCTTTTTTTGTAGTCGCTGCTATATCCCCAACACATAGATTAGGGCCAGACACCTACTATCGGCTCAATAAACAGGTGCAGAATAAAGAAATGTCAGTAGGAATCAGCACCTGGTCATTAGGTGTAGGCTGGGGCCAGAATCTGCCCAACATAAATACACTGAATTCCTCCATTCCTGCTGGTTGGAAGTGAGAACCAGCCACAGGACAGTAGAGTTACCCCAAAATGAACCCAATATTAGTCACACTTTGAGTAAGTGCAATTGGTGGGTTTGGCTAGAGTTCTTAAATATTACAGTTTATAAGAATCACCTGGGAAACTTGTTTAAATGCAGAGTCCTGAATCCTTATCCCTAGAGATTATAATTTAGTAGCTATGGATCGGAGTTCAAAAATTTGGATTTTTAACAAGCACTCTCAGGATATTCTGATACACCAAGTCCTCAGATGACACTTTGAGAACACAAATGAATCCTTCATGGCTCTCGATTAAAATCATTCTTAGAGACTGAGGAAGATCCTGCAGGTAAGGATTTTGCCTATGGAAAAGAAGGAGGTACAGTGACTGGAGACAAGTGAAGCCTGAGAGTATCAGAGCATCATTGTCTGCTCAATTTCAGCACTAGTTAAAATGTACTTTCTGCAATCTGATTCTCAAAGATTATGTTTAATATACAAGAGACTCTGGTGGCAGAAGCTCAAAAGTCAGACTTTGAGAAATACTGGCATAAAAAGCAAGGAAGTGAAGGGAAATTAAAAAATATATATCACATGCATGTGCTAAGCACTGTGCCAAAAGAGCTTTACAATTACCATCATTATTTTACAAATGAGAAAAATGGGAATCACCCACTATCTAAGTCCCTGAGATGACACCGGCAAGAAAGAGGTGAGCTGTTACTTAAACAAAATAAATCCTGAATCTGTAGTCCATGATTCCTCTATTCATGGTTTTACCTACTATTCCTAGTGATCATCATGTAGTACATACATAATGTGTCCAGCTCTATGTAGTTGTGTAAATCCTTCCACAATCAAGATAGAGAAACTTGCCATCATCCAAAACATTCCCTGGTGCCATTTTGCGATTATTCCCTTTCCCCCACCATGAGCGCTTGCGAAAAGGCGATCTGCTTCTATCCTTAGGGTTTTGTCTTTTCCAGAATTTATATAAGTGGAACCATGCTTTATGTTGCCTTTCAAGTCTTGATTTTTGTAGCTTTACAGTGAACATGGAAATCAGGGAGTGAGTCTCAGTCCTCCAACTATTTTTTTTTTTTTTATTGTGGGTGTTTAGCCTGTTCCAATTCTTTCACTTTCCAAACAAATTTTAGATTAAGCTTATAAATTCCTACCAAAAGTTTAAAAACTTGCTGAGAGACTGATGTAGGCTAGAATTTAATCTATAGACCAATCTGAGGAGAATTCATGTCTTTTAATTGATGAACACTGTTTATCTGTTCATCAACTTAAATCTTTATTAAATTCTCTTGGCAATTAATTTCTCTTGTTTTGCAATTTTTAGCATACAAATCAGATACATATTATTAGACTTATCACTAAATATTTCAGATTTTTGGTGTTATTGTATTATTTCTTTATTTAAATTTTAAAATCTAAAAATTTTTAAAATTAAATTTAAAAAATTTTTTAAATTTTAATTTTAAATTTTTTAAATTAAAATTAAATTTAAATTTTTAAAATTAAAAATTAAAAATTTTAAAAAATTTAAAATATGTTTTAAAGATTTTATTTATCTATTTGAGAGAGAGATCACAAGTAGGCAGAGAGGCAGGCAGAGAGAGAGGGGGAGGCTCCCCGCTGAGCAGAGAGCCTAATGCAGGGCTCCATCCCAGGACCCTGAGATCATGACCTGAGCTGAAGGCAGAGGCTTTAACCCTCCAGGTGCCCCTAAATTTCATATTGTTTATTGATTATCCCACTAATTCTAAAAATGAGTACCATCTTAAATTTTATATCCTAGGTGGCTCTTTTGCTTTACCTCAATATTCCATGAATTATATATAAAATACAACTAAATTTTATATATTGAATTACATCCTCTAATTTTGTTAAACTCACTTATTAGTTCTAGAAGCTTTTTGGGCTATATTTTTGGTGATTTTCCCATGTAGACTACAATGTCATATATAAATACTAATTTCTTCCTTTTCAATTTATATGCATTGTTTGTTTTTATCTTGTCATACTGCTTTAGTTAAGATATACCTCCAGTAAAATATTCAATAGATTTAGTAACAGAAGACAATTTTTATTTGTTCTTGATTTTTTTTTTTTTTTTTTTTTTTTTTTTATAATTTTTTATTTTTTATAAACATATATTTTTTATATACATATATTTTTATCCCCAGGTCTGTGAATCACCAGGTTTACACACTTCACAGCACTCACCAAATCACATACCCTCCCCAATGTCCATAATCCCACCCCCTTCTCCCCAACCCCCTCCCCCCGGCAACCCTCAGTTTGTTTTGTGAGATTAAGAGTCACTTATGGTTTGTCTCCCTCCCAATCCCATCTTGTTTCATTTATTCTTCTACCCACTTAAGCCTCCATGTTGCATCACCACTTCCTCATATCAGGGAGATCATATGATAGTTGTCTTTCTCTGTTCTTGATTTTTTAAGTGAGAAAGAATTTGATCCTTTACTCTTAGGAAAAAGTTTTTCATAGGTGCTCTTTTTCAGGCTGAGAAAATTCCTTTTTAATTATAGTGTACTGAGAGCTTTTATTATAAATAAATGTTTAATTTTTGTCAAATATTTTAATACCTCTATTGAGGTCATTATGGATTTTTCCTCTTTTCATATTTTGTTCATATACTGAATTAAATTATTTTCCAATGTTGACATAGTGCTTCATTTATGAGATGAAGCCTACTTATCATGATATGTTATACTTTTGAATATATTGATGGACTCAATTTGCTTGCATACACCAGGAAAATATTAGCTGAATTTGACACTAATTGACTTTACAGTAAGTGACAACAATGGGCATGATATGATTACAGTGGGTCATTTTAACAAGAATATATAGTGATCTGAAATGTGTATGCATACAGAGATTCAAATTGCAAAAATCAAAAAACTGATAGGGCCAAAAGGAGAAATAGACAAATCCGCAATTATAACTGTAGTCTTCTGTGCTTTTCTCATAGTAGTGGGTAAAAGAAGTTGACAAAAATTTTTAAGACAGGTACTGAGTTATCAATCAATTTGGCCCAATTGTTTTTATGGAATCCTATAACCAACAAAACATAAAACACATTTTTTTCAACTGTGTGCAGAACACATCAAGATAGATCAGATTCTGAATCTAAAAAATGTCTCAACAAATTTAAAAAGATTGAAATCATGAGTATGTATGTAGGCCACAATGGAATTAAACTAAAAAAAAAAAAGTACCTTTCCAAGTATTCAAAAATTAGAGAACATAGTTATAAATAACATGTGGTTGAATAATAGAGCTCAAGGGAAATTAGAAAACATTTTAAAACAAGTCAAAATGTATGTCTAATATATCAAAATTTGTTGGGTACAGCTTATAATGAAATTTATAGCACTAAAAACACCAGTAGAGAAAAGACTCAAATCCATGTTCTAAGACTCCAACTTAAGAAACTACTAAAAGAAGACCAAATTAAGCTCAAAACAACTGAATAGAAGGAAATAATAAGTGTAAGAGAAGAAATAAATGAAGTAAAAAATCAATGAAATAGAAATATGAAAAATAATAGAGAAAACTTAATGAAACCAGAAGTTTGGTCTTTGAATAGATGATTAAACTTGATAAATGACTAGACAATTGAAAAAAATACAAATTATCATTATTAAGAATAAAAAAGACACTATACTTATTAGAGACAATAATTTATATGAAAAGGCAAAGGATCTGAATAGTCCAAAATTGTTTTATATTTTTTATGGTAAAAAAACATAAAATTTATTCTCTTAGCCATTTTTAGCTACACAGTGTAGCAATACCAGTTATATGCATATGTTACTACAATGGCTTTCTAGAACTTTTTCATCTTGCAAAACTGAAGACCTATAATCATTTAATTGTTCCCTTTTTCTCCTCACCCCAGCTTCTGACAACTATGATTCTACTAAGAGTTTGACTATTTTAGGTATCTACTATAAATAGAATCATGTGATATTTGTCTTTTCCTGACATGTCATTTCAATCAACACAGTGGTCTCAAGATTTATCCATGTTATGGCAGATGACAAGATTTCCTCCTTTTTTAAGGCTAAGTAATATTCCATTATATGTGTATATCACATTTTATTTATCCATCCATTCAAGGATGACTATGTGGGTTGCTTCTACTTCTTGGCTACTGTGAATAACATTGCAATAAGAATGTCATGCGTAAATATATCTTCAAGATTTTTTTCTGTATTTTTAGGTAAATATGAAGATATGTATGGGATTGCTGAATTATATGGAAGTTCCACTTTTTTTTTTTTTTTTTTTTTTTTTTTATTTTTTATTTTTTATAAACATATATTTTTTATATACATATATTTTTATCCCCAGGTCTGTGAATCACCAGGTTTACACACTTCACAGCACTCACCAAATCACATACCCTCCCCAATGTCCATAATCCCACCCCCTTCTCCCCAACCCCCTCCCCCCGGCAACCCTCAGTTTGTTTTGTGAGATTAAGAGTCACTTATGGTTTGTCTCCCTCCCAATCCCATCTTGTTTCATTTATTCTTCTACCCACTTAAGCCTCCATGTTGCATCACCACTTCCTCATATCAGGGAGATCATATGATAGTTGTCTTTCTCTGCTTGACTTATTTCGCTAAGCATGATACGCTCTAGTTCCATCCATGTTGTTGCAAATGGCAAGATTTCATTTCTTTTGATGGCTGCATAGTATTCCATTGTGTATATATACCACATCTTCTTGATCCATTCATCTGTTGATGGACATCTAGGTTCTTTCCATAGTTTGGCTATTGTGGACATTGCTGCTATAAACATTCGGGTGCATGTGTCCCTTTGGATCACTACATTTGTATCTTTAGGGTAAATACCCAATAGTGCAATTGCTGGGTCATAGGGCAGTTCTATTTTCAACATTTTGAGGAACCTCCATGCTGTTTTCCAGAGTGGCTGCACCAGCTTGCATTCCCACCAACAGTGTAGGAGGGTTCCCCTTTCTCCGCATCCTCGCCAGCATCTGTCATTTCCTGACTTGTTGATTTTAGCCATTCTGACTGGTGTGAGGTGATATCTCATTGTGGTTTTGATTTGTATTTCCCTGATGCCAAGTGATATGGAGCACTTTTTCATGTGTCTGTTGGCCATCTGGATGTCTTCTTTGCAGAAATGTCTGTTCATGTCTTCTGCCCATTTCTTGATTGGATTATTTGTTCTTTGGGTGTTGAGTTTGCTAAGTTCTTTATAGATTCTGGACACTAGTCCTTTATCTGATATGTCGTTTGCAAATATCTTCTCCCATTCTGTCAGTTGTCTTTTGATTTTGTTAACTGTTTCCTTTGCTGTGCAAAAGCTTTTGATCTTGATGAAATCCCAGTAGTTCATTTTTTCCCTTGCTTCCCTTGCCTTTTGCGTTGTTCCTAGGAAGATGTTGCTGCGGCAGAGGTCGAAGAGGTTGCTGCCCGTGTTCTCCTCAAGGATTTTGATGGATTCCTTTCGTACATTGAGGTCCTTCATCCATTTTGAGTCTATTTTTGTGTGTGGTGTAAGGAAATGGTCCAATTTCATTTTTCTGCATGTGGCTGTCCAATTTTCCCAGCACCATTTATTGAAAAGGCTGTCTTTTTTCCATTGGACATTCTTTCCTGCTTTGTCGAAGATTAGTTGACCATAGAGTTGAGGGTCTATTTCTGGGCTCTCTATTCTGTTCCATTGATCTATGTGTCTGTTTTTGTGCCAGTACCATGCTGTCTTGATGATGACAGCTTTGTAATAGAGCTTGAAGTCCGGAATTGTGATGCCACCAACGTTGGCTTTCTTTTTCAATATCCCTTTGGCTATTCGAGGTCTTTTCTGGTTCCATATAAATTTTAGAATTATTTGTTCCATTTCTTTGAAAAAGATGGATGGTACTTTGATAGGAATTGCATTAAATGTGTAGATTGCTTTAGGTAGCATAGACATTTTCACAATATTTATTCTTCCAATCCAGGAGCATGGCACATTTTTCCATTTCTTTGTGTCTTCCTCAATTTCTTTCATGAGTACTTTATAGTTTTCTGAGTATAGATTCTGTGTCTCTTTGGTTAGGTTTATTCCTAGGTATCTTATGGTTTTGGATGCAATTGTAAATGGGATTGACTCCTTAATATCTCTTTCTTCTGTCTTGCTGTTGGTGTAGAGAAATGCAACTGATTTCTGTGCATTGATTTTATATCCTGACACTTTACTGAATTCCTGTATAAGTTCTAGCAGTTTTGGAGTGGAGTCTTTTGGGTTTTCCACATATAGTATCATATCATCTGCGAAGAGTGATAATTTGACTTCTTCTTTGCCGATTTGGATGCCTTTAATTTCCTTTTGTTGTCTGATTGCTGAGGCTAGGACCTCTAGTACGATGTTGAATAGCAGTGGTGATAATGGACATCCCTGCCGTGTTCCTGACCTTAGCGGAAAAGCTTTCAGTTTTTCTCCATTGAGAATGATATTTGCGGTGGGTTTTTCATAGATGGCTTTGATGATATTGAGGTATGTGCCCTCTATCCCTACACTTTGAAGAGTTTTGATCAGGAAGGGATGTTGTACTTTGTCAAATGCTTTTTCAGCATCTATTGAGAGTATCATATGGTTCTTGTTCTTACTTTTATTGATGTGTTGTATCACATTGACTGATTTGCGGATGTTGAACCAACCTTGCAGCCCTGGAATAAATCCCACTTGGTCGTGGTGAATAATCTTTTTAATGTACTGTTGAATCCGATTGGCTAGTATTTTGTTGAGTATTTTCGCATCTGTGTTCATCAAGGATATCGGTCTATAGCTCTCTTTTTTGGTGGGATCCTTGTCTGGTTTTGGGATCAAGGTGATGCTGGCCTCATAAAATGAGTTTGGAAGTTTTCCTTCCATTTCTATTTTTTGGAACAGTTTCAGGAGAATAGGAATTAGTTCTTCTTTAAATGTTTGGTAGAATTCCCCCGGGAAGCCGTCTGGCCCTGGGCTTTTGTTTGTTTGGAGATTTTTAATGACTGTTTCAATCTCCTTACTGGTTATGGGTCTGTTCAGGCTTTCTATTTCTTCATGGTTCAGTTGTGGTAGTTTATATGTTTCTAGGAATGCATCCATTTCTTCCAGATTGTCAAATTTATTGCCGTAGAGTTGCTCATAGTATGTTCTTATAATAGTTTGTATTTCCTTGGTGTTAGTTGTGATCTCTCCTCTTTCATTCATTATTTTATTTATTTGGGTCCTTTCTCTTTTCTTTTTGATAAGTCGGGCCAGGGGTTTATCAATTTTATTAATTCTTTCAAAGAACCAGCTCCTAGTTTCGTTGATTTGTTCTATTGTTTTTTTGGTTTCTATTTCATTGATTTCTGCTCTGATCTTTATGATTTCTCTTCTCCTGCTGGGCTTAGGGTTTCTTTCTTGTTCCTTCTCCAGCTCCTTTAGGTGTAGGGTTAGGTTGTGTACCTGAGACCTTTCTTGTTTCTTGAGAAAGGCTTGTACCGCTATATATTTTCCTCTCAGGACTGCCTTTGTTGTGTCCCACAGATTTTGAACCGTTGTATTTTCATTATCATTTGTTTCCATGATTTTTTTCAATTCTTCTTTAATTTCCCGGTTGACCCATTCATTCTTTAGAAGGATACTGTTTAGTCTCCATGTATTTGGGTTCTTTCCAAACTTCCTTTTGTGGTTGAGTTCTAGCTTTAGAGCATTGTGGTCTGAAAATATGCAGGGAATGATCCCAATCTTTTGATACCGGTTGAGTCCTGATTTAGGACCGAGGATGTGATCTATTCTGGAGAATGTACCATGTGCACTAGAGAAGAATGTGTATTCTGTTGCTTTGGGATGAAATATTCTGAATATATCTGTGATGTCCATCTGGTCCAGTGTGTCATTTAAGGCCTTTATTTCCTTGCTGATCTTTTGCTTGGATGACCTGTCCATTTCAGTGAGGGGAATATTAAAGTCCCCTACTATTATTGTATTGTTGTTTATGTGTTTCTTTGATTTTGTTATTAATTGGTTTATATAGTTGGCTGCTCCCACGTTGGGGGCATAGATATTTAAAATTGTTAAATCTTCTTGTTGGACAGACCCTTTGAGTATGATATAGTGTCCTTCCTCATCTCTTATTACAGTCTTTGGCTTAAAATCTAATTGATCTGATATAAGGATTGCCACTCCTGCTTTCTTCTGATGTCCATTAGCATGGTAAATTCTTTTCCACCCCCTCACTTTAAATCTGGAGGTGTCTTCGGGCTTAAAATGTGTTTCTTGGAGGCAACATATAGATGGGTTTTGTTTTTTTATCCATTCTGATACCCTGTGTCTTTTGACAGGGGCATTTAGCCCATTCACATTCAGGGTAACTATTGAGAGATATGAATTTAGTGCCATTGTATTGCCTGTAAGGTGACTGTTACTGTATATGGTCTCTGTTCCTTTCTGATCTACCACTTGTAGGCTCTCTCTTTGCTTAGAGGACCCCTTTCAATATTTCCTGTAGAGCTGGTTTGGTATTTGCAAATTCTTTCAGTTGTTGTTTGTCCTGGAAGCTTTTAATCTCTCCTTCTATTTTCAATGATAGCCTAGCTGGATATAGTATTCTTGGCTGCATGTTTTTCTCGTTTAGTGCTCTGAAAATATCATGCCAGCTCTTTCTGGCCTGCCAGGTCTCTGTGGATAAGTCAGCTGCCAATCTAATATTTTTACCATTGTATGTTACAGACTTCTTTTCCCGGGCTGCTTTCAGGATTTTCTCTTTGTCATTGAGACTTGTAAATTTTACTATTATGTGACGGGGTGTGGGCCTATTCTTATTTATTTTGAGGGGCATTCTCTGAACCTCCTGAATTTTGATGCTTGTTCCCTTTGCCATATTGGGGAAATTCTCCCCAATAATTCTCTCCAGTATACCTTCTGCTCCCCTCTCACTTTCTTCTTCTTCTGGAATCCCAATTATTCTAATGTTGTTTCGTCTTATGGTGTCACTTATTTCTCGAATTCTCCCCTCGTGGTCCAGTAGCTGTTTGTCCCTCTTTTGATCAGCTTCTTTATTCTCTGTCATTTGGTCTTCTATATCACTAATTCTTTCTTCTGCCTCATTTATCCTAGCAGTGAGAGCCTCCATTTTTGATTGCACCTCATTAATAGCTTTTTTGATTTCAACTTGGTTAGATTTTAGTTCTTTTATTTCTCCAGAAAGGGCTTTTATATCTCTCGAGAGGGTTTCTCTAATATCTTCCATGCCTTTTTCGAGCCCGGCTAGAACCTTGAGAATTGTCATTCTGAACTCTAGATCTGACATATTACCGATGTCTGTATTGATTAGGTCCCTAGCCTTCGGTACTGCCTCTTGTTCTTTTTTTTGTGGTGAATTTTTACGTCTTGTCATTTTGTCCAGATAAGAGTAAATGAAGGGGCAAGTAAAATACTAAAAGGGTGGCAACAACCCCAGGAAAATATCCTTTAGCCAAATTAGAAGAGATCCAAAATCGTGAGTGGGGAGAAAGGGGATAAAAAGAGGTTCAAAAAGGAAGAAAGAAAAAAGAAAAAAAAAAAAAAAAAAAAAAAAAAAAAAAAAAAAGAAAAGAATTTTTTTTTAAAAAAGAAAACACCTAAGAAAAATGTAAAAAAAAATATATATATATTAGATAAACTAGTAAAAAATCGTTAAAAAAGAAAAAGGTAACAGTTAAAAAAAAAAAAAAAATTTTACCCGAAGGCGAGAAAAAGAAAAAAAAAAAAAAAATGAAAAAGAAAAAATTAAATTAACTGCAAGACTAAAAAAAATCACAGGAAAAAAGCCATGAGTTCCGTGCTTGGCTTTCTCCTCCTCTGGAATTCTGCTGCTCTCCTTGGTATTGAAACCGCACTCCTTGGTAGGTGAGCTTGGTCTCGGCTGGATTTCTTGTTGATCTTCTGGGGGAGGGGCCTGTTGTAGTGATTTTCAAGTGTCTTTGCCCCAGGCGGAATTACACCGCCCTTACCCGGGGCCGGGGTGAGTAATCAGCTCGGGTTTGCTTTCAGGAGCTTTTGTTCCCTGAGCGCTTTCCGTAGAGTTCCAGAGGACGGGAATACAAATGGCGGCCTCCTGGTCTCCGGCCCGGAGGAGCCGAGAGCCCAGGGCCCCACTCCTCAGTGCGCCCTCAGAGAACAGCGCCCAGTTACTCCCGTCTGCCTGACCTCCGGCCGCGCTCCGAGCTCACCGAGCCTGCGACCGGTTCAAGGTAACACGGAGCTGCGAGCTTACTGTCGGCTCTGTCTCTGTAGCCGGCTTTCCCGTTCCAATACCCGCAAGCTCTGCGACACTCAGACACCCCCGATCCTTCTGTGACCCTGCGGGACCTGAGGCCACGCTGACCCCGCGTGGGCTTCGCTCCGGTTTAGCCTCTGGAGCGATGTCCCTCCGCGGAACAGACTTTTAAAAGTCCTGATTTTGTGCGCGGTTGCTCCGCCGCTTGCCGGGAGCCGGCCCCTCCCCCCGGGGTCTATCTTCCCGTCGCTTTGGATTCACTTCTCCGCCAGTCCTACCTTTCAGAAAGTGGTTGTTTTTCTGTTTCCAGAATTGCTGTTCTTCTTCTCTTCGATCTGCCGATGGATTTTCAGGTGTTTGCAATCTTTAGATAAGCTATCTAGCTGATCTCCGGCTAGCTGAAGCAGTCTCAGCTTGCTACTTCTCCGCCATCTTGACTCCTCCCGGAAGTTCCACTTTTAATTTTTTGAGAAACCGCCATCTGTTTTCCATAGCAGCTGCACCATTTTACATCCCCACCAATGATGTATAAGAGTTTTGATTTCTTCACACCTTCACCAACACATTATTATTAATTATGATGATGATGATGATTCATAGTGGCCATCCTATTTGGTTTAAGGGGATATCTCATTATGGTTTTAATTTCCCTTGCTCTGATGATTAGTGATTTTGAGCATCTTTTCATATATTTATTGGCCATTTGTATATCTTTGGAGAAATATCAACCATCCTACCATCTTCTAGTAACTTGAGGGGATGTTCTTGTCTAATGGATCTCTCAAAGAATTCTTCGACAAATTTTAAACCTCATTTCCTCTCTAGATTTCCTAATCTACCATGAGGTAGAAATTCCTTCCCTGTCTTGCTGGCTTCATAAATACCAGTTTTCATGCTGTTTGGGGACTGATTCACAGCATTTATACACCTACAGTTCTATGCCAAAAATAAGATGAAATTATTTGTTTCCTAGGCAACTATTTCATAGAACGTACACAGTTTTCCTTTGAAGGTGTGTTAAATGGTAAAATTTACTATTTACTATTTTAATTTATTCATTTTAAAGTTACAATCTATGAACCATGGAGTTTAGCATGCATAGATTGTTAATTAGGTAATTAAGTTCTAACTTGTGTATGAGGAGGACCAGGTGTCCTTTTCTGTGGGAATTCTACATGGAAAATAAAAAGGGGGTGGTGGGGTGTAGGTACAAAAGGAAGGATGGAAGGAAGAAAGAAAGAAAGAAAGGGAGGAAAGAAGGGAAAGATTTGACGCGTGAATACCTAATCATGGGATTCCTATGTCAATGAAAGCAAAATGCCTAATAAGATGCTTAGACCTTATTATATGCCCAACCAATGGTAACATTATTATTTTTTGTTTTGTTAAACAACAAAGCAATCACTTCTGTGTCAGAAACTTGGGCAAGCACTCAAGAGTTCAGTGTATCAGGAAACATGGTCTGCTGGATGTCTGAGACAGCATATTTAGGTTTAAGACATCATAGAAGGTCAGGCATGGATAGACGAATATTTCCTTTATTGGCCTACATTGACATTAAAATGTACAGATGTACAATCTGGGTGAATTTCATCCAAATCCCTTAACTATCCAGCATCCCCTCTTTAGAAGACTTTATTTGAATTATGTCATATGCATTAGCTCATTAAATTCTGACATGGTTAAAGAAAGATATCAGTGTTGACATTTCAAAGGTACAAAACTCATTTATAGATTTTAAGTTATCAGATGAAGCTTGCAGGAGCTACTTAAATCTAAGAACTAGAATTCAAACTCAAGTCAGATCCTTGACGTTAACCACACACTAATCTAGAGGTCCTCTGCTTTGCTTTTTCTCCCAGGGAACCATAAATACAAGAGTAAATACAAGAGTAACTAAATAATATTTGACAAAAATGTGCTAAACAAACCAAGATATGGCTTACCTAGTAGAGGATGAAATCCATAATACCTGATACTCCAAGTTCTGAGTAGAACACAAATTAAATTAAAAATTATTTGGTAGTTGGGCGCCTGGGTGGCTCAGTGGGTTAAAAATTATTTGGTAGTACTTTCTAACTAGGGACCTTTAGATCTAGGTTAATAGCACAATCCTGTAAGTACGTTTAACAGTGATTCATGGTGTTATTATGTCAAACCTGAAACTATATCGATGCCTGAGAAACACAACTGCTACAGAAGAGGTTGAGGAGAACTCTAGGAAAGAATCAAGTCCTATAAGATAATCACATTTATAAAGCTAAACCTTAGGTGGGGTGCCTGGGTGGCTCAGTCAGTTGGCCATTGGACTCTTAATTTCAGCTCAGGTCATGATCTCAGGGTTGTGGGATTGAGTTCTGTGTGGGGCTCACAGTGAGTGAGTGTAGAGCCTGCTTAGGATTCTCTCTCTCCCTCCCCCTCTGCCCCTCCTCCCTTGCTTGCATGCTCTCTTTCTAAAAAATAAACAAACAAACCAACCAACCTCAGGAAATGATGCGCTGAAACAAGAAATGAAAAATAGCCATTAAATGAACTGGCACCCGGGGTGCCTGGGTGGCTCAATGGGTTAAAGCCACTGCCTTTGCCTCAGATCATGATCCCAGGGTCCTGGGATTGAGCCCCACATCGGGCTCTTTGCTCAGCAGGGAGCCTGCTTCCTCCTCCCTTTCTCTGCCTGCCTCTCTGCCTACTTGTGATCTCTATCTGTTAAATAAATAAATAAAAATCTTTAAAATAAATTTTAAAAAATGAACTGGCACCTGACCTTCTGTTAGTTTTATAAATTAGACTGTTACTATTTCATTGAGTTTGTGGTAGATTTTCTAAGTTGGACACACTTGCATAGTTTAGAGGAAATAGCTTACAACAAATTTTAGGTAAGTTTTCTTATATAGTTTTGAAGCTATCAAAATATAAATGTTCTTGTCAGTTAGAAACATATTTCCTTTCTCTTCTTGAGAATTGAGTGCAATGCCCCTATAGGCTGATGACATTGAATGAATTTTCATTTAAGAACTGGTTTGGACAGAGGCATTCAACTGATTTGAGGCTTTCTCCCTTGGATAATGCAAGTAAATATCTGTTTCCTTCATCAGTTTGGACCCAAACTAATAGTGCTGTGTTGACAAAGATGATGTTCTGAGACATTTCAGTTGATTAGGCTCTGAAAATGCATATGTTTTTCGGAAGATGGATTGTGCATTTATAAGCCCTTTTAAAAAAAATCATTTTATTTTATTTTATTTTATTTTATTCCAGTATCATTAACATATAGTGCTATAGTAGTGTCAGGTGTACTATATAGTGATTCAATAATTCTGTGCGTTACCCAGGGCTCATCATGATAAGCACACTCCTTAATCCCCATCCCTTATTTCACCTGTCCTGTACCCACCTCCCCTTTGGGAAACATCAGTGTGTTCTCTGTAGTTAAGAGTCTGTCTCTTGACTTACCTCTCTCTTTTTCCCTTTGCTCAATTGTTTTGTTTATTAAATTCCACACGTGAGTGAAATCGTATGGCATTTCTCTTTCTCTGACTTATTTTGCTTAGCATTTTACTCTTTAGCCCCATCCATGCCAGATGCCCTTTTAAGAGTGTTTTAAGTGTCGGTGAGGTATAGTGAAGCCAACCACAGATCAGGAGAAAGAAAACTGAGTTTTACAGTCTGTTATTCACAGTTCCCTGAGGAGAAGACCGCATGCTGAGCAGGCCTACTCAAGAGAAACACCAGACTGGCACAAAGCAGAAGGGAAGATAAGAACTGTGGGCAAGTGCCTTTACTGTGGTTTCCACGGGGAAACAAGTTTGGGATGAGCTACTTTGGATAATTTCAGCATGCTCTGGGGAATAGAAGCTGTCCTTGGTTATCTGGTATCTAGTCTTGGGACAGTTAGGGCAGATGTATAGTGGTCTGGAGCATGAGAATCTGATAGAGACCTAGTTGGGGGAATGGGTTAAACCTGCCCCTTGGTAGTATACTTCTAGCAGCTGGGACCTCAAAATTCAGGCAAGATAGCATTTAGAAAACTATATTATGAACAGACATAGAAAAAGTTAAGGTATATGACTTTTTTTATTATTTGTTGGTTTTGTTACTGACTCTCAGATTCCTCACTTTTCTGCTTTTCTTGTGGATTAGATGATAAAGGTTTTTGCTTTTGTTTTTTGCCGCTGCCAATGTGTTAAACAACTTGTTTCATTTTCCTCCTGGGTGTAAATGAAGATTATGTTTTCCAATCTCCCTCATGATTAAATTGGGCCATTTGACTTAATTGTGGCCAACAGAATGTAGGTGGAATTGATACACATCATAATTAGGATCATAAAACCCTCACTGTCTCCTTTCCCACTCCAGAGACATTTGGAAACTATGTATCAAAAATAGCAGTGCCACAAGATAGAAATTACCTGGGTCCTAAATTAATATGTAGCAGAAAGGACACCGTTTCTTGCATCTCAACCCCAATTTCTCCACTGTCCCTGCTGACTAACATGAGCAACCAGTAAGTCTTTTTGAGGTTTAGGGATTTATCTGTTACAGGAGCGAGGGTTAGTTACACTAACAAAAAACTAATTGATCTGTGGATCCTTGGTCTTTTCCAGAGTGATGGGATTATTGGATGGGAACATTTAGAATTCAAATCTCATAAGAAAGAAATGATGCTGCGAGTAACATGATACTAATGCTGTTATATGCCTGCATCATACAATGAAAACAATATTTTCTTCTGTTTGTTCAAATAGAGTATTAATGCAGATTCTAAATAAAAGATTAATAAATGGAATTGAGCAAAGTAGTAGAAGCATAACAAACTATTACCAAATGGTGCTTATTCTAGAAATAAAAGAATGTTTTATTGTTGGTTAACACTACTTAATTTTACTAGGAGTGACAAATAATTTCCAAAAATATTACAAAAATTGTCAGAATTCAACATCTATTTTCGATAGAATAGCAATAGATAGGCAGGCATCATGTTTGCTGGAAAACATTTTCTTGTTAAAATCAGAAATAAAACAAAGCTACCAGTTTTTACCACTATTATGTAGCATCATTTGCGAGTTATTAGGCAGTACAGTTGAAGAAAGAAAGAAAAAAAGAGGTATACAAATTAGAAAAATAAAATTATCATTCTCTGGCGATCATATAATTGTTTATGTAAAAGCAAATCAATTTTGCAAAACTGTTTAAAGTCAAATAAAATATTTACAAAAGATAAGACTTATTAAGCTAAAAATTAATTTATAAAAACCCATTAGCTTCAAACAAAGGACACCAAAAAATATAGTGAAAGTAAGACTCCCATTTCAAATAAAAATTAAAGGAAAGTAAACTTATAAACAGAGAAGGTTTTGATAAGATAAAAAATTAGAGGACAAGTGAATGACACAAAAAAAGGTTTTTAAGGAAAACAAAAGATAAAGACAGCAATTCTGCCCAAGTTGCTTAAAATTTAACACAATGCCAATAAAAATGCCTAGAGATTTATTGGGCGCCAGGAGGGAGGTTAGAGAAAGAGATTTTTTTTTTTTTTTGTAAAATAAACAATCAGGAATAACCAGTAAAATTCCAAGAAAAGATATATACTGAAAAGGAATTAACTATATCTGGCATTATATCAGAAAACTATGATAGCTAATATTGTATGAAGGAGGTTCATGGACAGACGGCTCAGTGGACTAGAATATAAATCAAGGACAAGGTTTCTCAGTTTTGGCATTAGTGACCTCTTAGGATACACAATTGTTGTCAAGTGCAATGTAGGATATTTCGCCACAAATGTGTCCTCTGAGCAACACCTGCCAGTACCACTTCCAAGTTACGACAATCAAAACATCCCCAGACATTTCCAGATGTTCCCCAATGGACAAAGTTGCCATTAGTTGATATAAATGATATAAATGATATAAAAATGAATCCAACTATAATTGATTGTTTAGTATATGAAAAAGGTGGACTTTCAAATCAGGGGAGGAAAGATAGATATTTAATGTCATGATTGGTACAACTGGGTGGCTTTCTGGAATGAACAAAGTTAGATGTATACCTCATGATTTAGCACAAAATAAACATTTAGAACAAAAGGAAGTCTGATAATCTGAAGCTTAGAAACAGAAACAGAATAGAAACAATAAAAGTACTAGAAAAAAAAATCTTTCTAGGAGAACCCTCCTACATCGTTGGTGAGAATGCAAGCTGGTGCAGCCACTCTGGAAAACAGTACGGAGTTTCCTTATAAAGTTTAAAATAGAGCTACCCTATGACCCAGCAATTGCACTACTGGGTATTTACCCTAAAGATACAAATGTAGTGATCCGAAGGGGCACGTGCACCCGAATGTTTATAACAGCAATGTTCACAATAGCCAAACTACCATGTAAAGAGCCTAGATGTCCATCAACAGATGAATGAATAAAGAAGAGGTGATATATATGGAATACCATGTAGTCATGAAAAAGATATCTTGCCTAAGATATCAAAAAGATATCTAGTTCCATATAAATGGAACTAGAGGACATTTATGCTAAGTGAAATAAGTCAATCAGAGAAAGGCAATTATCATATGATATCACTGGTATGAGGAATCTGAAAAACAAGACAGAGGATCATAGGGGAAGGGAGGGAAAAATGAAACAAGATGAAACCAGAGAGGGAGACAAACCATAAGAGACTCTTGTTCTCAGGAAACAAACTGAGGGTTGCTGGAGGGGAAGGGGTGGGAGGAATGGAGTGTCTGGGTGATGGACTTTGGGGAGGGTATGTGCTATGCTGAGTCCTGTGAATTGTGTAAGACTGATGAATCACAGACCTGTATCCCTGAAACAAATAACAAATTATATGTAAATAAAAAATAATCTTTCTAAATAGGGTTAAACCCAGAAATTAGGAAATATTAGGAAATTTGACCAATTGGATTCCTTCAATCTTTAAAAAATCTCATTTAATCAACACAAAAAGCAAAATCCATAGATAAATGAAAAACTGAAAAAAAATTGCAACTCATCTCACAAAGATCTACTTTTTTTGTTATGAAAAGAGTTTTTACAAATCGGTAAGGAAAGCATAATAAGCTCCAGAAAAAAGAAGCAAAGGATAAGGGTGGCTGATAGAACTACAACTGACTCATAAGTATATAAAGTGATACTTGGACTTATTCATAATAAGAGACATGCAGATTAGAACCATACTGATATGTCATTTTTCTCCTACTGTATTTGTCAAGATCATACCTATGATGAACATACTGTTTTAGTGAATGTGTAGGGAAGCAAGTTTATCTTGAAAGATAAAGATGCACTCATTAGGAAAAGAAGGGGATGAAATTAAGAGCATTTCAAAAGGATATACATCCTGCTGAAGTTTTCACTAGGACAACCTGTATGGAGGGAATTTTAGGACTGTCAAAATGATAACTGAAAATATTCTTTGGGTATATGCATGATACATATTCACAGTTGTGTGAAATGTTATGTTCAGTAAGAGTACTTTTTATCATCTGATTGGCAATACCCAAATTCTGGAAACAACTTAATTGTTTATTTGTAGTTACTGGTTCAAAAATTGTCATACCTCTCTATAAAGAAATTCTATACAGCAATGAAAAATGTCAAAGAGGATAACTTGTACTTATAAATAAAAAATAGTGCAAAACACTGCATTTACTATGCTCTATTAATACTCTATTAATACTCTGTATAAAAATAAAAATAACACAAACATTTCAGACTATATTTGGAAAGACATGATTAATAAGAAAGATACCTAGTTTCACTCAACACTTTCAATCAGCCTATCTTATAAATGGTATATCGTATGCATTTAAAAACATTGCAAAGGAATACATACAATTTTAAAATGCATAAAGGCATAGTAGCTGAAAGCATCCAGAGTCAGCAAACTGAGTATATCCACTGTGGTCTCTCCCCCCACCCTTTAATTGGAGTAACCTGTTTCAGAATCAGACCTAACCAATGGAGGTTATTAGCCTTACTTCACCAGTAGGAAGAGACTTACTAGATAAAATTAATTTTGCCATTTTAGGCCCAGTCTTATGCTACTCAAATGGAAAACCAATCATGAACATTTCAGGGGCATAGCAAATATATACTCTTCTTTCAAATTGACTTTATACTTTATACTTGTTATTGGAAAATAAATATTGAGGCAGCTATCATTGGATGTAAATAACTTTACAGGACTTTTTGCACTGTTTTTACAAGTAGTTATTGATTTTATTTTGAGTTTTTTTATGGGTATACATCTTAATCATTTTATTCTCTGGGGACCCTTTTTAGGATCTTTTTAGGGTCTTAATTCATCCTGGAATAACTTGTCACACACAATATCCAGTGGACCTCATTCCACAGATGACATTCTTTCCTTCTACTTTCATGTCATATTAGCTGTGTAGTATCCATACTGAAGCTTCTTGTTAGGGTTGAATCTTGCCATGAATATACCTTGCCATGAATATACCCAATATACCTGTCTCATGGAACAATTGCATAACCCTGGCTTGACCGTTTTCAGTAGAGGGCATACAGGATGTTTGCTTCTCCTCAGAGCCTCAGTAGATCATCCGGCACTAGACTGTCTCCATCTACCTTACATCAAGGATCATCAGACACTTCAGTGTCCTTGTATCCATACCAACCTGCTACCACTAGATGGTGATGCCCACCCAAACCCCACATGATTTTGTTACCCTTCTTTGGTCATTGTAGAAAGAGATTCTAGTTGTATTGTGTCCTTGAGGCAAGCTCTATAACATGAACATCTACACTCTCTCAGTTAGCTTCTCGGCTGAAAGAATACCAGCCAACATGAGGAAGAAAGTATGCCAAGAATTAGATAAAACAGAACAGATAAGCAGAATCAGTAGGGGAGTAAAGAGGTATTAATTTATTTACTCTAAAAATATGTTTTGATTGCCACGCACGGTGTTGTGTTAGAAGTACTGAGATGAGTAAGGCTTCATTGCTGTTCTCAAGCACTCAGATATTATTAGAGCTACTTTTATCAAAATTATTTTCAAATTTTCACAGAAACTGCCAGAGGCTTCATAACTGATACTTTCATCCATTAAAAAAAATCAACGGCTATGTTGTATTAGTCTGGGTGTTGCTTTTTGATGATGCTTCTTTGATATCTACTGTAAGTAATTACTGCAGGATGGAGGCTCTTTGATATCATGAACTGTAGGCCCAGGAGGCATCTTCAAGAGGAAAAAGCTCTGTTTCCATTGTGATCCTGCTCTTGCCTCCCAGTCACAGGATTTGACTTTTAGAACATGTAACCATGTATAACTATAATTTTCTAACATTTGATCACCAGATCTTAAATTTTTGTCTCCTGGGTGCTTTCAAAGCCTCGGTAAACAGCTCTCAACTAGCAGCTTGTACAATGTTCTATCCCAGGTCTCATCTAACTGTTTGTCACTGTTTCTCCTCCATGTTCCCCACTGCACTGTGAGATTCCCAGAACATAGGGCAGTTTGAGTATGTGGCTTAAAAATTGGTTTGCCAGGGGCGCCTGGGTGGCTCAGTGGGTTAAGCCGCTGCCTTCGGCTCAGGTCATGATCTCGGGGTCCTGGGATCGAGTCCCGAATCGGGCTCTCTGCTCTGCGGGGAGCCTGCTTCCCTCTCTCTCTCTGCCTGCCTCTCCATCTACTTGTGATTTCTCTCTGTCAAATAAATACATAAAATCTTAAAAAAAATTGCTTTGCCAGATTTAGCAAATAAAAATACAGGACACTCAGTTAAACTTTAATTTTAAGAAAAGAAATTTTTGCTTAGTGTATGTCCCATGACGTATTTGGCACATAATTATATTAGGAAAAATAATTAATTAATCTGAAATTCAAATTTAAGTTTGTTTCCTATATTTTTTTAGATAACAGTACTTTAAAGATGTCTTATAATCTGAAGGTTGCATAATTCTGCCTTTAAATATTTTTTAACTATAGAACACAGATTAATCACTAGCACTGAACATTTTATAAACATATATTTTTTATATACATATATTTTTATCCCCAGGTCTGTGAATCACCAGGTTTACACACTTCACAGCACTCACCAAATCACATACCCTCCCCAATGTCCATAATCCCACCCCCTTCTCCCCAACCCCCTCCCCCCGGCAACCCTCAGTTTGTTTTGTGACTGAACATTTTAAAACTCAACTTTATACCAATCCTGTTATCAAATATTGTTGTCTGGGTATGTTGCCTTTATAATTACATTTATATATAAAAACAAAACATACATATATATAACTATAAAAACCATATATATTCATATATGTATTCAATGTATATTTATCTGTATCTAATTGGAAATCAACAACTCATAATAAAATACATAATATAATCAAATAAAAAAGGATTGGATTAAAATTTTGAAGAAACAATAATGGATCTGACAAAATTGAGAGCTTAAATTTAGGTAGAATATGCTTATAGTAGAAAATGCCAAGGTTTCTAGGGAACTTCTTAATTATATTTTGCATATTACTTGGTGCGAGAGAGTCATATTTAGAATGTTTTGAATTTGGAAATCATCTATAGGTTATTAACTTAATTTCCCTGAAGCACAGCTTATGCCCTCAAGTTCTATTTCCTCAGTAGCTCTTTACTGGTGTTACAGATGTTATTTCCATAGAAGAAGGAGATGTATATTTATATGCATTTCATTAGGGAAGTAAAGATAAGGCTCTTCCACTCATCTATTGTCTATCATCTATCCGTCTAAAACTTAAATTTGTAATGCCCAATGTATATTTATTTCTCTTTCTTGTAGTTCTTTCTTGAGATGATAATTTATTATCTAAGTTAAAGTTGTTTAAGTTAAAGGCAGTCTTCTCTGGTAAGCCGGAAGAGGGGAAATATTCTAATTCAAAGATTCTGGAAATAAATGATGAGAGAAGAGAAATTTTTCTTATTATTTAAAAGACTCATGAAAATGGTCACCATGGAAACCAGACAGGAGTCCATGGCACATCAAGAGATCAGGAGAAGAGGTCTTGAGCTGAGCCTCTGAGTCTTAAATTTGGAATGCTGACATAAATTTTAACCTTCATTTGAGGATAACTTCTTTATAAATTATATGATTTATTTTAGATTATGCAGTCTTGAGATGGCAATTTTTATAAAATTCTACTTGTACTCTTTTCTTTTCTTTCTCCCCTCCTTCCATCCCTTCCTTTTTTCTCTCTCCTTAGCTCTTTCTCTTTCTCTTTTTCTTCCTTTCTTCATTCAGTTTTTTTTTCTTTTTTTCTTCTTTCTCCTTTACTTTCCATCTTCCTATTTTTTGAGTGAAGATTTATGGAGGGAAATGTGAAAAAAAGAAGGTAGGACAAAACTCCACTGGGTTTTCTAACTGAAGAATATTACTAAGAAATGGGAAAAATAATACAACATTAAAAATCTAAAAAGAAAGCAATAACTAGAAAATAGATTATTTAATATTCTAAGTGAATATTCCAGCTAGTAAGAGTGAACTCATAGTTTTTCTAAAATTTTGACCCTTTCTTGAGGATTTCCTTATATAATCCATTTGAATACGAATAGAATGTAGTAAAAAAAAATAATCATCAGCCAGTACAATTACAAATACAGGAAAGTGTTTAGAAAAATTTCAAGTAAGACAACCAGAATACAATTTATATTCATGTATCATATAAATGCAACTAGACCTTCAGAATCCAGAGGTTGTTATACTTTGTAACCTTTGTATACAGTGCAAATCCTGACATGTAACAATCGCTCAAGTACTATTTGCTTTAGAGTCTATAAATACAACAAAACACATACACAAATGCAGGCACACATAACATATATATAATCTTAAAAAGTTGAAAATAAAATGTAAATAAATAAAGCTAGTTTATTTTGAAGTTACTGGACAATTAAATATTTTTGTTTCTTGTCTTTACATAGAACATTGAATCGATGATCTTGCAATATTTTGAACATAGTTATTCCTGAATGTACTTTCATAAAATGAATTACTAATATGTTTTTCTTTTGTTCTCTTTTATTTCCTAAGATATATCTGTTTGAGGATATCTGTTTGAGATTCTTTTCTTCTTTCTTTCCTTTCCTTCCTTCCTTCCTTCCTTTCTTTAGAGAGAGAGGATGTGAGCGAGCTCACATGTGTGTGTGTGGAGGGTGGGTAACAGAGGGAGAGGGAGAAAGAAAATCCCAAGTGGTCTCTAAGCCCAGCTGGGAGCCCAGAGCAGGGCTCAATCCCATGACCCTGAGATCACGACCTCAGCAGGAATCAAGAGTGGGATGCGTCACTGACTGAGCCACCCAGGTGCCTCTTTCTTTGAGATTTTATAATAAAAATATTTTTTCTAGAATATATGAAACAAGTATGACAATTTACATGTCAAAGTATAGGGGTGTTTGCAGGGACAAGAGGCAGCGTGAAATACTGTAAATAGCATGACTGTTGGGTTTCAGGATGTTATTTTACTTTTTCAAGTAGCTATTTTAAACTTGTGTGATAAGGGCAAGCTACTTCAGCTCCCTGGGTTTTACCATCTACTTCCCACATTTGATATGAAGAATATTTGGAGAGGATATGTGTCTTTCTGATATAAAGTACGCCTTTAAAATCTTTATAAATGTGAAATGCAGTTTATCTTAAAAGATTCCCATTCTCAGCAAGGGTTAACAGGCCATGAATCTCACAGCACCTATTTTCAAATTATGCTTTGCTTAAAATATGGTACCTATACTCTTATTACTCTAAGTTATGATATAATTTATGCCATATATTTAAAATGAACACATAGGGTTTAAGTGGACTGGGCAGTTGTTCTGAATATTGGCTACACATTAGAATCATCTGTGACACTCTTAAAAACACTAATTCCTGGGGTCTTCACATGATACTAATTAAATCAGTGGTTTAAAAAACTCTCCTAAATGATTCTAATGTGTAGCCCATGTTCTAATGTGTAGAGCCCCTAAACTCAGAAGCTTATGGATCTGAACTCATTTTAGGCTGCTTTAAAACCTGAGAATCTGGATGGATTGATGGAATGTATTCACTGATTTATTCATTAAATATGTTTGGTAACCACTGCATGCTAGGCACAATACTAAGGTTGGGGAATTAATACAATACGATGCTTGTCCCAAAAAGGTTGCAGTATATCAGAGAATATGGGAACCTAAATGAGTAACTATGGATTAAAATGTTTACTATATTATGCCAATAATAGTGAACACTGCATGTTCACAATGTTCAAGGCACTGTTCTAAAAACTTAACAGTAGCTAATTCTTTTAATACTAACAATGATCTTATGAAGTAGTTAACATTCTTCTCTGACTACATTATAAATGAAACTAAGATACAGGAAGTTTAAATAATCACTTTTTTTTAAAGATTTTACCTATTTATTTGATAGAGATCACAAGTAGGCAGAGAAACAGACATGGGAGAGGGAACAGGCTCCCCACCGAGCAGAGAGCCCAACACAAGGCTTAATCGCGGGACCCTAAGATCACAACGAGCCAAAGGCAGAGGCTCAACCCACTGAGCCACCCAGGTACCCCTAAATAATCACTTTAAACACAACCAGTAAGCAACACTGCCAAGATTAAATCCATACAGATTGAATTCAGAGATTGTGCTCTTACTCAGCTAAGTGTCTATCTGCCTTCTCTTCTTTAGTATTTATGACTGACAATGTGTTGAATGTTTACCATATGCCAAGACCTGTTCTTTACAAGTATAGCTTATTGCATTTTCACGATTAACCCGCGTTTCCCCCATTTTATAGATTATAGAAGTTAAGGAACAGAACTGAATACTTTATTACTTCAATTGTAGCAAATGGGCTCTTGGGTCATTAGTCAATGTTCTTGTTACATCCACATGCCTAGCACAGCTCAACATCCCTGCTAAATCCTGAAGAGACGTAAAAACCAAGTATTTAGCAAAATAAAAGCAGCAATCAGTTCATCAATTTTCAAGCTTCTGGCATTGCATTGATTACTACATAACTTTAAATTATTGACTTTAGCTCAATAAACTACTTATAAGAAAGTTATAAGAAAATGAAACTTATAAGGAAATGAACTTATAAGAACTTATAAGAAAATGAAACATTGAAAAAACAACAGAAAGCACCTAAATCACTACAGTGAATCTTACAATGTTAGATTTTAAGTGGTTAGGACTCTTTATATTTAAATGTTTTATGAATAGTTGCAACAGTTGTATGCATACCATTAAGAACATAATTATCTTTTATGTATATGGTGCAGTTTCCAGAGATTCTATTAAGCGATGATTCTGGTACAAAGTTTCCAGGGGTTCTATTAAGCAATGATTCTAAACCCTGTTTTGAAGGATAAAATTTGTGTAACTTTACTTGGTCATTAAAATGCAAAACAGAATGCTGCCATTAGATTTAATATATTTTTTACTGTAGTTGAAACAAATCACTTCCTTTACCAAAACTATTAACTAAGAATTACCACAAGACCTTGTCCTATAATTTAAGTACATTTACAAAGACACAAACACTACCAGACTAGAAAGTGTTTTTCAAATTTCCAAGTGTCTTAAAGAGTGAGCCTCAATTTCCAAACTATATGTCTACTGCTTAACCCACTCTAATGTACAGTATGTAAATAACTGGAAATTAAAATTAATGAATCCTCTCTTACATCATTATCATCACCAAATACCATGTACTTACCATGTTTCAGGGACTGTACAATTCCTTCACCTCAATATTGTTAATATCTTTGCAGCAACCATACTAGAAAGATAATATTATCTATATTTTAGAGAGGGGAAATAAGAAATTTCTAGTCAATACAAAAAGATAGTTCAGAGAGGAATTTTATTTTTGTTATTTAAGGCCTTAATAATCCAACATGATTGTCAAAAAGTTTGCCTACACATACTTTTGTACTGAATAATAAACCTAAATTTTAAAGTAATGTGAGAAAAAAGAACCATGATTTACTATACTGCTTTTTTGGTTTGCAAAATGATTATCTATATAACCAAGAGAACAAGGTATTTTTCAAATTATATTTTCCATTTTCTCATTTCCACATTAGAAAATGAGATTTTGAGGTTTAGAAGCTTGCCCAATCCCCTCTGGCCCAAAAAGTCAGAGCCAGTTTTCAAGTGTGAATCTGTTAGGTTTGAAATCCAGTAGGCACTATGAAACACCCTTTGGGTTCAGGCTCAAAATCTAATTAGATCTCGTTTTTCACTCTGGGCGTCCAGGAAAGAAAGGGTTTTACCTATCATAATGAAAGAGTGAAATATGGCCAGTGACCACAGAGTGAAGGTGAGTTTCCAAGAGCACTGGTTGGACAGGACTTTGTCCTGGAAAACACTGACTGAAATACTTGTAGTTTCTCAAGTACTGAGAAATAAAGCTCTTTTATTATATTTTTTTACCCAGTATCGGACAAATGAAAAAAATTCCTGGGGCCACATTCTAAATCTGGCATGCTTGGAGAATAGAGAGATAAATAACCCTAGACCCATAAGTTACAACTTCTTTGAGTTAAATTTCCATATTTTGCCTGGAAGCTAGATTGGAGTTTTATATAATATATAAGTTTGTGTATATACAAACTTATGAAAAAGGTTCGTATTTTTGTCTAAAATCCTTGTTGAAGGTCTTGAGTCTTTAAGGACAGTTTGTACAAGTGTCTATATAATGATATTAGCACTTACTAACAAAAATATTTTGGAAAAACAAACTCATTTTCTTATATTACATAATAATAATTAGGTAAGACATCTGCCCTCTTCTTTTTGTTTGATAGTGAACTCATAATTAAATATTTCCTGGTAGACCACAGATCCAGCACTAGTCAAAAATACTGGAGTGTTTTCCACCTCCTCTTTCTGCATGGCTTTCATTTTCTATTTCTAATGACTTTTATGTATAATTGCCTCGTTCACATAAGTCAATCAGAGAAAGACAATTATATGATCTCACTGATATGTGCAATTTAAGAAACAAGGCAGAGGATCATAGGGGAAGAGAGGAAAAAATAAAACAAGATGAAATCAGAGAGGGAGACAAACCGTAAGAGACTCTTAATCTCAGGAAACAAACTGAGGGTTCCTGGAGGGGGTTGGGGGGTAGGAGGAATGGAGTGGATGGGTGATGGACATTGGAGAGGGTATGTGTGGTAATGAGCTCTGGGTATTATATAAGACTAATGAATCACAAACCTGTGCCCCTGAAACAAATAATATATTGTATGTTAATTAATTGAATTAAAACTAAAGTATAGGGGCGCCTGGGTGGCTCAGTGGGTTAAAGCCTCTGCCTTCGGCTCAGGTAATAGTCTCAGGGTCCTGGGATTGAGCCCCACATCCGGCTCTCTGCTCAGCAGGGAGCCTGCTTCCTCCTCTCTCTCTGCCTGCCTCTCTGCCTACTTGTGATCTCTGTTAAATAAATAAATAAAATATTTTTTAAAAAAATTAAAATATAGCCAGTTAAAATTTATTAAATAAGATCTGATAAAATAAAATCAACATTCATTTTGCAGTTGAGCATATTGAGATACAGTGAAGGTTTTCCAAGCTCTAGTTCAATAACACCAGTCTTTTCAGTTTCTAAAACATGGCGAGTGTTCTCCTGCCTCAGAAGTTCCAGCTGTTGTTCCTTATGACTGTAAACCCCTTCTTTCTTCACTCTCACTATCAACCATTTCTCCCCACCCCCAACCCATATAAATGCAAACACACATACAACATCCTTTGCATAGTTGACTTTTTTGGATCTATACCTAATATTACTATTCCAGAGAGAATTTTCCTTATGTTTTATTTTTTTTAACGTTCTATGGAAAGATATCCAGTCTCTTCTTCATGCCACACATTATAACTTACCTTGTTCAGTTCTTCATTGCCCATCCCACAAGCTGCAAGATATATTACTTTGTGCGACCCAAAACCTTACTTGACTTTAAGCTCCATAAGGACAAAGACCAATTCTAGTTCATCTACCATTGTATGCCCAACACGTAGCCATGCCTGGTGCATGGTAGTTTAATAAATATACAATAAATAGTATGAACAAATCAATATGCTCATACACATATACTTAATAACTTTGGGTTTTCATATTTTGTTCAACATTCTACTGCAGTTCTTTTTATAGAAACAGGCAAAAAAAGAAAAAAATACATGCTTGATGAGTTACCATTAAAGGAATGAAAATAAATTCACTTAGACTAATTATTTTAAAAGGCTACTTATGATCTGTTAGTTGATGGATTGAGATAACCAGATAGTTGTGAAACATTAGGATTACAATAATCCTTTTGGAGCCTAGAACATGAACTGGCTAAGTTTAAGAAGCACAAATGCAAAGAGAGAAGAGGGTAAGAGGTGGGGTAGTGTGCCCAGGTTGGGCACAAGGGCTGTGCCTCAGTAGTCTCGCAGACCTCCTGCAAATAGTCACATGACTTACTGTCAGTGATGCCAACTAGGGAAGTGAAGGATGTATACCTCTATTTACAGATTCATTTAAACAAACATAGTGAGTTGTTTCTATGGTAGAATTTTCTTCTCAGTGTTTAGAATATATCAATAAAACAAAGATTCCTTTTCTTGAGTTCACATTTTAATGGGAGGGAGGAGCATAGACTGACAATAACAGTAATCATAACAAATGAGAAAAAGATATAGTATACGGGACCGTATTAAGAGCTATGGGAGAAAACAGAATTAGGTAAAGGGGATCAGAAACACCAAGATCCTGAGGGAGAATAGTTTGTACTATTAAATAGGGTAGTCTGGGAAACACTTGTTGGGCATAAGATTTTAGCAAAGATTTAAGGAGAGAATTTAGCCCAAAGATAACATGTGAACAAAGCTTTCCAAGCAGAAGAAACAGCTAATGCAAAGACCATTAGATTGAGCATGTCAGGCATGTTTAAGAAATAGCAAGGGAGTCCTGGTGGATGGAGCAGAAGGAGCAACGAAAAGGGAAGAGTACTAGGAAATGAGGTCAGAAAGGTAATGGAGTGGGAACAGATTATGTGGAGTCATAGTGAAGACTTGTGTGTGACTCTGAGTAAAATGGAAAGTTACTGGAGGGTTTTGATTTAAGCTAACTTCCTTAGAAAACAAAACCAAACTAAAACAAAAAACCCACTCTGGCTGCTGTGTTGAATATAGCCTATAGAGAAAAAATGAAGGAGCTGAAAGACCAGTTTGGAAGCTATTGCTGTAATTAGGTAAAAAGATGATGATAGTTTGATTCAACCAGTATCTGTGAAGGTGGTTAGAAGTGGTAGCATTCTTGGATACATTTCAAAGGTAGAGCCAGTTTCTGACCAATTATCATCTGTGAGAGAAAGGAAGGAATCAAAGAAAATTCCAAGTTTTAAATTTAATCGGTTATAAGTATAAATAACTTTTTCATTCCTCTACACTATTCTACGTAAGATTTATAAGGCAAAAGAGATATTTTTGAACATTTTACAATGAAAACTTATTTTGGGGACTTAAAACATTGTTTCTTTGCTCCTTTAAATTTTAATTTTACCTAATTCAGCACATTACCTTTGTGAGGTAAAGCTATACTGTAAAATGTCATTGAGCAATTCAAGATTATATAATTGTGTTTTCCTTCTCTGCTGAAAATATCACTATTGTTCAACATGGGGAATGTCCTTTGCATTTTAACTTTCAGAAGTGGATCTGTCTTGGTAAACTATGTATTCTATTTATGGAGTGCTTTATCATTTCTGACATGCTGTGACATGTGTTATCTCATCCCATCCTCTCCACAACCATGGCAGATAGCAGGGCAGGAAATATGCATAGGAAATTGAAGCTTAAGTAACTAAGTAGCTACCATGAGAACCCCTTCTTTCTTAGGTTTAGCTCACTCACTGATGTGCTTTGAGCTAGTTCCAGCTGAGGAGGAAGGATGGGAAACTTAGTGTGTCCTATGCTCACTCAAAGCTGAGTAGTCCAGGCCAGGATCAAATTTGTGACCTCCTTATCATCAGTGCCCCCAGACAAGTGGGCTAACAAATCATTTTGTAAATCAAACTTAATTACATCTCCAGAATCAGCTAGCCATTAGTTCCCCTTTATTTTCCTAGGTACTTTCATTATTTTTGTATTCTCTCATCCATACCATGTTTCTCATCTTTTTCATTCAGGAAGGTCAACTGCATCTTTGCTGGCCTGTCTACAAAGTACTAAAGCTTGCTTCCTGGATTACAGTCAAAGAATCTGAGAAACTAACAATGCCACCATCAGGGTGCATAAGAAAATGGGGAGAAGAAAGATGCCATTGTGAAGATCAACAAGGTGTGGTAGATATGGTATCTTTTTCTGGTTGAATCCGAGGCAATCAAAGAACAACTTGTTTTGTTTTCAAGGGTCTCCTGGGAAATCTACATTAGTAATGTATTCATCAGGACCATCCACTTCAACCTGAGTGTCCTCAGCTTTCAGTCTTTCACTCAACTGCTGCAAGCACCTGGCTCCTAAAATTCAGCTAGGGAAGTATAATGGGAATAGTAATAATCCTATTGCTGCAATGTCTTTCTTCTCTTTACATTAAGCCATGCAATTAATTTATACCAATCTCTTTTTTTTTCAAGGGCGGAAATGAAGTCTGTTTTTGGAATGTAAAGATAACTTCAGCATTTTTTACAGTCTTGGTAGTAATGGGGGTGGTGGGGGAGGGAAAGGAAAGTCATTTGAGTAAGTAAAACATATTTAACTACTACGGAGAGAGAAATTTTAATGTATATATAAAGAATCGTTTGTAAGAAGTGCAGAAAAATGCGAAATGGCATTATTAATAAGTAATGCCGTTAAAGAGACGGTTCTTTCTCAGCACTCACACCTCTGAATCATCTTGGGGTTCCCTGACTTCCTGGTTCCCTGTACCCTCCAGCAGTGACGCCCCTTCTCCTAATCATTGTCAGGGGTTTAAGTGCCATCGTCAGGATGAAGCTTATTATCTACCTGCTCCCCCAGCTTCTCTCTGAGTGACACACCACCCACGCCTCCACGCACAGCTCTTCTCCTTCCGCAGCTCCCAGAAGGAAGCTGAAGCGCTGCAGAGGGAGCCCGAGCCTACTCTCGCCTGCACCCCGAGACCACGAAGCTCCACGCTCCAGATTACCCACCGAGTCTGTGCCCTGCTCGGTCCACCGCCCACACCCCCACCCTGCCGCGCCGCGCCGCGCGGCGCGCTGCAGGAGTAGGAAGCGGCCCTGCGCTGCGCTTCCAGCTGCGTCTGCCCGAGCGCGGCACGTGCTCCCGGCGCTGGCGCGCGCGAGAGCGCCACCGCCGCGGGCCCCGGAGCCGCTCTGCCTCCTGTCGCCGCTGCCTCCGTCGCCGTCACTCGCGCTCCAGCTGCAGCCCAGGCCGGCACGCGAGCGCAGGAAGCCCGCGAGGAGCGGCTGGCTGGGGGCGCCAGGCTCAGGGCGCGCGCCAGGTAAGCACAGCGCGGTTTTCATTCTTTCAGCTTGAGAGTCCACCACGGCAGTAGGATAGCGCCGGAGCCCCTCCCCCAGCACGGGGACGGGTAGCATTCAGGCGAGGGGCGGGAGCGCGGGCAAAGGCACCCAGGAGGGCAGGTGGTGGGCAGGTGGAGAATGGTGGAGCCAGGGACGCTGAGACGTCCTGCAAGTTTAGAAAAGTCACCCTGCAAGGACGTGTGCTGTGTGAATCAGACACGAATTTCTAGTCAGGAGCCCAGGCTACCGCGGCGTCGCTCCAACGAGAGGTTTATGAAGATCATTTTGATTTTATTTGCATAAGTGAGGGACTTAAGTGGGCTCGTTTCCATAGAAAACGAACTAAAAAAAAAGCAGAGGAGAAAATAGAGATCTGAGCCAAAGGAGGCGTTTGGATTTCGGTCTCTCTTTCTCGCATACCGATACATGTGCACAAAAGGGTGCCTTGTAGGGAGAAGGGAGCTTATCGGTCTTTGAGACCATTAGGTGTTTGGGGGCTAGGAAGAGCATTCGCTAATGCTTTTCCCTGAAAAGAAGCAGCAGAAGAGAGACCTGGCGGGGAGTGAATGCCAATGTTCCATTTCTAAAATGACACTTGCATGACTGCACTACGGAGGAAGAGGTTTTCTAGATCAGGGGGCCATTTTTAAGGGGGTATACCTATCGCTCTGGACCTATAAGCTCAGGTTCAAGTACTCCCAGTGGGGGATAAGGAAAAAACCTTACACTAGGTTTCTTTATGGAACTTTGGAAAAGGATGGGGTCAGAAAGAGGAATGGGTGGGGGTTGGGGAGGAAAGGGAGTTGAGTATGAATGAATGGGGATGGGGGAGGAGAAGGAGAGGAAGCCTGGAAGTCAGGCTTGGTATCCGTGTGTTCATTTAGTCCCACCCTGGGTAGTTCTGGATTTGGTCTCTAGGAAAATGTGTGACCTTGAAAAAGTCCCTTAACCTTTGTGTACTCAGTTTCTCCATTTCTTTCATTTCTGCAAATCATAGAGATTCTTCTGTGTTTGAGGGCACAGAAGTTCTGTGGAGTAATGTCTTTCTGTGATCCTATGGGTTTTTAGATCTGCATACAAGGAAGGAAGAGCACCCAGAAATCCAGATCAATGAATCTTCAGGGCATTCTCCCTAAAAGTACCAAAGACATTTGCAAGCTCCTGGCTGTGCTGTTGGTGTAATGCATGCTGAGAGGTCTGTGGAAATGGTTGAGAAGGACAAGCAGACGCTTAGACTATAACCAAGGGAACCTAGAGTTCTGAGTGCTGTTTGGAGAGATTCAGATCCACAGAGCCTAAAGTCACTTGCTTTTTTAAGGTAACAAATAAAGAAGGAGCTTTGGTGGCAAGCTGTGAAGTTCTTTGAATCTGAGGGTTTGGGAAATAATCTGGAATTGATTCTAAACAAGGAAAATGAATGGCATCTTACTTGAAAGGTTGGGCATTCCAGATGGCAGGAAGGTTTTAGAGTGCAATCTGAGAACGCTGTAATCTGCGCACAGAGGTTAGGAGGGAGAGGAGAATGGATATTGTTCCTGAGGCAAGGGTTCCTAGACTCCTAGGAAGCAAGTGGCATCTGCCCATTGTCTTTGACACCTCTGCCACTTGTCCAAGGAGGGCACAGGTACTTCTTTCCCTTTAATGCAAGCTTATTCCTAGAACTCAGGGATCTGTATCCCAGGTGCTGAGATATGAAGGTGCACATGGGAAAACTCAAGTCTTATGGGTGCCCCTGATTCCTCTTATCATGTGAGCATCTGGATTCGGAGCTGGTTCCCCCATCCAGATTCGACCCAAAGTCTGTGTTCCTAAAGGAACTCACTGTGCCACTTGGTGGCACCAAAAAGTTGCGCTGAGAACTCTGTTCTCTATAAATACAAACTACCACCCCTCCCTCCTCCGCGAACTCCCCTTCCCCCCCACCCTCCCCTTTCTCAGTAGCAGGGAGATTGCTGCACACGCCGCCCTCAGCTCTGCTGTTCTGTGCGCACTGAGCGCAGGAGATGAGCTTAAGATCTTCTTAGTGGGGAGCCTGGGAATGGAGAGGCTGACTCTGCCCCGCTGATCAGCACAGCCCAACTTTATGGGGGGCTAGCTAGACTGCGTCTCACTGCCCGCTGCGCGGCCAAGAGGGGGGTAAGCTTGCTAAGGGTCTGTGTGCCCAAGTGTCCCTGCGCTCGGGAAGGATGTAGGAGCTATCAGCTTGCTGGGTACCTCACAGTTTGGTTTGGGAGTGGGAAGAGCGTGGAGCAGGTTGGTCAGACCTTGAGCTTAAAGTCTGCTCTGTTTGCTGATGGCCTTAGTTAAACCTGTTGGGAGAAAAGGCAAGAGCAATGGGGTATAAAGGAGGGAATGGCTGCAAGGATTGAGAAACGGATCCTGCATGCCTTCGGATCCGAGTTCCCGCTCCCTAAGGCCAGGTGCGCATGTTTAGAATGCAGATTATGCTGCCCCAAACCACCCGAGGGCTCGGAATTGGGAGAAGCAGAGGTGGAGAGGGAAGGAAGGAGAATCGCTTCCCAGTAGATTGGTAAGATGCTGCAACCGTAGCGCCTGCAGCAGGAGGAGGGGGGACAGCGGGTGGTGCTGAAATCACAGCTCTCACTCAGGCTAGCGTGCTTCTTTCTGAACCCCAGTCTGCGCCCTCTCACTCTTTCCTCTCCTGTGGTTGCATCTTTCCCCTTGGAAACACAGCCTGCCAGTGACCCGGGAGCGGCAGCATGAGTAGCATGCCGAGGAGGGAACCCAGGCTACAGTGACTTGGGGAAAGAACCCCAGTCAGGCCCGTGAGCTAACCGGTGACCGGAGCCTAACCCAGACTTTGGACCTCATGAAGGGAAATGAAGAGTCTGCCTGGAAGGCTCTTGAAACTGGTGCTGCAATTTCCAATCGCCCTCATTTCCCTCCGGAGCAGGTGCTGTAGGGCAGGGAAATTGAGGAGAGGTTAACAAGCACTTGTGCTTATTTAGGCACAATCCTGGTGCTGCCTCAGCTGAATTGTAAGCTTGAGTAACCAGGCAGATAGATTCTCCAACACTTTACTTCCCGCTAAGAAATTGACACAGGCCGGTGGGAAGGCAGAGTATCCCTCCCACCTTTTGCTTCTTTCTCTACATATTGTTTTATTGTTCTAAGTCCCTTGAGACTCAGCCAGAGCTAATCTGTATTCTTAATGTTGGCTTCTGGCCATTCGAGACAGCCAAGTTAACATTGCCTTTTGCTACGTTCAGCCTCTTCTCCCAGTGGGGCTAAGCCAAGGTTTTCTGTAGAATCCTCTTAGTTAGACAACATTCTAGATACTCTTTTGAGTTTTGATGTGTTTAGGTATGCTGCCTCTTGTTAGATGTGCTTTGTGCCCCTCATTACCACCACAGAGCACAAGGAATTTTCTCCTGTAATTTCTCTCGTGTATCTATGATTTTCACATTTAAGAATCAACTGTGACTATTTCTGTCCTCTATAGATTTCAGTTTCTGTCTAAAAGGATGTTTAGTTTGGGACTTGAAAATACTGCTTCCTAAACTCATCAGGTTAATGCACATCCTACAAAGGCTTCTCCAGGGGGGACCGTTTCAGCACGTCGGACAGATCCTTCAGGGTTTCTTAGGAGAAGAATGTGGGTAGAATACTTTTCACCTAACTGCTGCTTGTAAGAGAAAAGATTTCCCCTAGTCATTTACACTCTGCTTGACACAATGTATCATTTGGATATTTTCATTGCACCCCCTAGATCTCTGCGGTCACAAGGCAGTATTTTGGCTGTGGGCTGTACCTAAAGAGAAACCAAACTGCAATATTGATTTTTTAAAGGACTTATTGAGATTATTTGGGAGAGGGTGTGATGTTTGAACAATCCAAATATGTACTTCCGTAGGGAGACACAGGCCTCTTCCATCACTTAAGAGTCCATGTGATGGATCTGGTGACAAACACCAACGTGAAGACTTTGTCCAATCAGCACAAAACAAATATCACGTTTGCGACTAAAGGATTTTAATACTTCTAATGTTCTCATTTTTGTTCAAAACACATTAAAGAATTTATAGGAGTCTTACATTTTCTTTTACGGAATTTTAAGAGCATTTTAGATTAAAAAACTAAATTAAATGTCAATAAAGTATAGGTGAAATTACAGATTGAAAATATGAAATGACAGTAATCATGAAAAATATTGTACTTATTTGTATACCATTCTCTCCCAGGCTTTCTGTCCTTATGGGATGAAGAAAGACATGTATTCAACTATTCTTCCCTTATCCTCTTTGCTCTGTTATTTTAATAGAGTATAAACTAACTTTATAAAATATTGAAGACTATCTTTTGATATCTATTGGGATATGCTAAACTTAATTGGTTTGTTCGGAGTTTGGATATGCTGAAGGTGTAGTAATACAAAGCAGGAACATTTTACAGTTTAGAAATATTGTTATTTTTAAAATTCAGAGGAATATTAATGCTAGTCCTGGAGCATCATTTAGTCATTATTTTCATTAATGAGTGGAGCTTAGGAGGACACAAGATAAGAGCATCAAAAGAAATCTTTTTTAGTTCATGATGTGAAAAATAAAATTTGAATTTTGATTTTGAATTTTTGGCTATTTGTAAAAGGCAATATCTTCTTGGTATTTCTTCATCTCAGTCAGTTAAAACGTAATTGTAAAAAGCGTTATGCCATGAGCCTGCTTTCATTTCCTTTAAGTTCACAGAGGAAGAAAAAAATCTAGATTTTACCAGTTCTAGTTTTGTTTGAATTATATATCCAACTTTAGTCAGAAGGGTAACCAAACAAAAGCCTTGATTCAGGCTCATCACTGCTTCAGCACCTACCCTTCCTTGAGCATGTTGGGTGCCATGCCATGCACTGGTGTTATTTAATCCTCATAACAATTATGCAAGGCAATATTTGTTCTTAATTCTCTGTTGTTAAAACCAAGTTGTTGTTTTCCTTCCATTGTCATATGAAAGGAAATGGGAAAAATGAGTAAATACATACATTGATTGGTTTGGAAATCAAGCTTACCCTCTTTCATCACATTAGGTAACTTTAATCTATGGTGTGCCAAAACATTATGGAATTGTTTTCTTGTGATTTCCAGTGACTTGTGGTATGGTTGGAAAGGCAGAGGCTCACACAAGATTTGCCTGAGTTTGAATCCCATCTTTGTATGGGATTACTAGCTGTGTAACCAAGGGAGAGTTACTTAATATTGCTCTGCCTCTGTTTTCTTTATTTTTCAAATGGGGAGCGGGGGGTGAGTGGGTGCTTGGGTGGCTCTGTCGGTTAAATGTCAGACTCTTGAAGATAGCTCATGTCTTGATATCAGAGTCTTAAGCTCAAGCCCCACATTGGGCTCCATGCTGGGCATGGACTTTGGTTTAAAAAAAAATGAGGAACAGGTTGTAACACTATAAGGTGCATTGAATAATTATGATGAATTAACTGTACAAATATAAGCAAAGTTCTAGACCACAATTAAGAGTGTAGAAATCATAGTTGTGACTGTTAATCTCATCTAGGCCTTTGATATCAAATGTTTCCTAGCTTTCCCTAGTTTCTGAATTTAATCTTTTCAGCAACCCTGTGGTTGGTACATAATTGCTGTTTCAAATATCTTCTCTTATTTTAGTCAAACTAGTTGGGAAATTTAAAGGAAAGACTTATATGTGAAAAATGTGTTTTATGTAGATACTATTCTGTTGGTCTTATAAAAATATCAGACCTATGAATAATTCCCTAATGATCATTTTCCACAGTAACTCTGGCTATAGGTCATTGTTCATAAGCTTAATGCTCTTAAACATAAATGTTATGAGGAAAATTAAAAGATCATAATCATAATGGTGCTAGTGGGCACTGTAATAGTAATAATAATAATAATGTAGCCTATTTACATTCATAATACTTTACAAAGGAATAATTGAAAAATATTTCTTAAAGACTAATTTGCCTTAATACACAATAAGGCAGAACTCTTTAAAGACTGAGAAGAAAGGTAAATAGCATAATAATTACCTTTTTAAAAATAAAAATTGGATTTTGAAAAACTAATGTACAATTACTATATAAAGTATTCTTTGCTTTGTTACAAAGTTAAAATGAACTTGATATTTCATATTAAAAATGGCCTTTGAAATGATCAAGTATATCACAGGATACTCTTCTCATTCATTTATATAATAAATGACTTATGACCACTCAGAACCACGCTACCATGCTTATTTGATGTAAGGCAATATAATCCTTCATTCTCAGGATTTAATCTGTATTTCTCAAATTGCAATTCTAAGCTTTAAAACAATACAATGTAGCCAGAAAAAAGTTATAAACTAAAGAAGGCATAAGACAAACCTATTCCAAACTACTGTTCTTAAATTATTAGGATGCTTCAGGAAAAAGTTTTCTGGGACTGACAAAGCCAGATGATTAGTTCTTAATTATATTCTTTTCTGATGCTTATGTAGATGTTGCCAGGATATAGATCAGAAGTTTTCAGCTGGAGATGACTTTGACTTACAGGGGACATTTGACAGTGTCTGGGGACATTTTCATTTGTTACAACTAGAGGAGGTGTGTTTGCTATTGGCATCTAGAGACCTCTACAAGGCACAGGACAGTAAACCTCCACAGTATGTCGCTAAGGTTGGGGAACTATAATCTAAATGATTGCAGGAAATAGAGTTACCTCTATTTATTTAGTTGGCTTGTATGGCATCTAAATGTGGTTGGCTGGCATTACATAAACTTGTAATGTAAAGGAGAGAGAGTCTCCAGAATGTTTTGGAGTCAATGCATAAGGTTTAACCAGCCAACCCATTTGGTCTTTTGGGAGATATTATCATCCGATTATGTGGAGTATGGGCTTTGGAGCCAGAGGGAGTTGGGTTCATGTCCTGACTTTGCCATTTATTATAGGTATAGGACTCCTGGCAAGATTCTTCACCTCAAAATCTCAATTTCTAGAGATATTTAATGTAGGTAGTAATCACACCTACCTCATGGGTCATTTTGAGACTGATGTTAAATAATGCTTGTACATTATTTAGCACAAAGTAGTCACTCAATAAATATTAGCCATTGATAAGTAACTAGAGATCAAATGTGCAAAAGCACATTTTCAAGCACCTGATGATAGGTAATATAATAGGCACAATAATGCTTTACAGTCTTTCAAGGTATGCCATAAATAACAAGAAAGCAGCTGAAGGCTGCAAAATGGGAAGACGCCTGGAATCCCTGCTTGATAATTAAATTGAAACTAGTTAACAGTAGATTACATCATTTTTATTGCTTTGCTGTAGAAGGCTGTTTCAGGTCTTCATGGACTACTAAACCAGTTGTTTAATGATTTACAATGATTTAGTGAGCTTTATTCTAGTGCTAGCACCTTTTAATTAATGCAGAAAATAACAGATTTCACTTTTGTACAATGATATTTTATGGCCCCTTTTTGGTTTAAGGGAGTTTCATTGAAAATATGGCACGTTTTTTGGATCTGAGCTAAACAGAGAGGGTTCTGGGCTTCCTTGTTTACAAGGTCACAAATGTGTGCTTGAGATAGCTCCAACAATGGAGCTTTCCTAGACTATAAAGCTCTCGGTATCATACCTCAGAATCTCGCTCATCTATGGGATGCACTTGTTTTTAGGAAAATACATCAAAGGCATTCATGGCATATGCAATATTGACACCCCTGTCTCTTTAGGATGAGACTTCCTCAAGCAGAAGGAATCATTTTAGTGTTGATGTCCCAAACTGTGTGATTTGCTTGTGTGGGGATTAAGTTATATAAGAGACATCTGTGCCAGAAAGATGGTCAGTGTTTGAGAAGATTGTTAAGAATAAAAGACAATGTGAGCTGTGAATCTGGTTACAGTGTAAGTTGCCATTTATGCAAATTCTACCCACTAACATTTTTTCTTCAATTAGGATACAATAGAAGACTGTATGGTTACTGGAGGCAAAAATACTTTATGCATATCAAATATATGTCTACTCTCTTCTATAATGGGATAGTGATTAATTTTATTATGTTGTGAACCAAGAGATATATTATTGAATAAAGCAGACTAGTGGCTCTGAAAATAAGACCCTAAACTAATCTATTATATGTTACACTGTTTATGTAAACTCCTATCATTTACTGTTTTTGATTGAATTAAAGCACTCCATATATAAGGTTGCAGATCTATAACATTTTGAAACCTTTTAAAATCATTGTATTAATTCTTCCTCTGTTTCTGTAACAAGAACCTGATTTTTTCTTTTTCTTTTTTTTTTTTGCTACCAATCTATAACCTCTACTACATCAGAGTTATAACTTAAAGCAAATAATTTATTCTCTATTTAGTCTCTCTAATAGATTCTATTTTCTGATATATAAAATGGGATAATCAGATATTCTTGGCAGTAATTTTGTCATAGGTTGAAGTGAGATTAATAATGGGAAAAGGTTCTATAAATTGAAAAAATAATACAGTATTACTATTTCCCATCCCTTTTTTTTCCCCCCTCTAAGACTCTTGTTAAGTAAATGAATATACCTCATGGTGAGATACCTAAGGAGGAATGGCCTCACCCATAAACTTATACAGGAAGTTGATGTTACCTTTTAAAATCTAAATAATAAATGTGATAATAAAATGTGAAAATGTGCATGCCAGCCATATCATGCATTTATAGAAATACTTTCAAAAGTAAGTAAAGTATATTATTTATAACAGTAGAAAAATCTGTAAACAATCTAAATATCTACTAATATGTGGATAATTAAATAATTTTTGGTGTAATAATGTAGTTGAATGCTATGCAACTGTTAAAAAGAAATGGATGCTCTGAGTGTGAACCTTGGCTCTGATAGTCACTTAGTTTAGAATATTAAACCATTCCATCTATCTGAGCCTCATATCTCCCATCTGTAAAATATGCATAAAGTTGTTCATCTTACAGTTTTTTATGACAAATGATATTTTTCACTTGAAACACTAAACATAGTGCCTAACATGTGGTGAACTCTCTCTATATATTTTAATTATTATTGTTGTCTCCATCAACAAAATGAACCGATATGGAAATATATTTACAATATAGAGAGTAGAATAAAATGTATTGATAGAGATTTCAAACTAACACTATTTGAATTTAAAAATATGATAAAAAATTATATGCTTAGAAAATTATGGAAGAGCAGATACCAAGTTGTAGAATGTGATTAAACCTGGGTTTTGAGATGGGATTTTGCTGGGTTCTTCTCCCAGACCTGCCAAAAATCATTTAATCTTTGTGAGTCTCAATTGAATTGAATTATCTACAGGGCTCTCTCCACTTCTGTAAAGATATTTTTCTTAATATGTTGAAAAGCCATGAGGAACACTAAAGGTTTCTACCTGCTAGATTGTCAGTACCTGCTTCTTTTTTTGAGGACCTCTGTTGTCTGAACCCATTGGACGGAAGAATTTTTATTATCCACTTTTCAATTTCCCAGGGTGGGGCAAGGGATAGTATCTTAGAACCTCAATCAGATAGTTGACCAGAAAACTCAGTGGAAGCATTTCACTGAATTTATTTGTTCATTTAGCAGAATTTATTGAATGTTTATTTTGTGCAAAGATTATACCAGTTGCTGTATATAGTACCAATTTAACCTTTAAGGGACCCAAAGTCTGTTGGATGATGAAATGTGTAGAAATAGCTATAATATTAGCTTAGTAATAAACACAAAGTATCAATAAAAATGTGACGTGAATTCAGGGGATAGAGCAATACGACAAGGTGAAGGATCTGGGATGATTTTATAAAACAAGATGGGATCGGGAGGGAGACAAACCATAAGTGACTCTTAATCTCACAAAACAAACTGAGGGTTGCTGGGGGGAGGGGGTTAGGGAGAAGGGGGTGGGATTATGGACATTGGGGAGGGTATGTGCTTTGGTGAGTGCTGTGAAGTGTGTAAACCTGGTGATTCACAGACCTGTACCCCTGGGGATAAAAATATATGTTTATAAAAAATAAAAAATTAAAAAAAATAATATGACTCCAAAAAAAAATAAAATAAAAGGACTATTTTAAAATATTATCCCATTCAGTCCTCATTAAAACTCCTTAGAGTAATACTATTGTCATTCCACTTAGGCTCAGAGAGGCTAAGTGACCAAGGGCACATAGCCAACACATGGCAGTCTTAGGACTCAAACCCAGGTCCACTTGATTTCTTTAAAAACTCTGCCATAAAAGCTACTCAGGCAAGAGCAGGTAAAGGATCAGAAGCAGCATGAATAAGACCATTGGGTAAAGCAGTGTATACCTGAAGGGGATACAAATTTGCTTGACTAGTTTACTCCCCAGGAAGGGCAGATTCAAGAGAGATAAGGGCCACAGGGGCAGAAATTTAATGTCAGACCCCTCAGTCCCATACTTCAAGTAATATCACAAATAACATCTTTTCGTAGCAAATGTAGAAATTTGGAAAACAGATAAAGGCAAAGAAAAAATGAAAATTTACACGTATTCCCACCACTCAGAGAACACCCTTTTAGTCCACTATGTATGTTTCCAGACCTCGTGCATACATACACACTCAGTGTTTTATATTGATATCATATTTATATTTTAAATAGTACCAAAATTTTTTCCAGTCTCCTTTGCTGGTTTCTCATGTCTGGGAGCTTAATCATTGGCATTCCCTGGGACTCAGTCTTAGAGCTAGTCTCCTTTCTATCTGCATGTCCTAGGTGACTTCCTTTAGTTTCATGGTTTGTAAAAAATGCTTATCTGTATAGTGATGCCTCCCCCATTTATATCTCCTACACAGACCTCTCTGAGAACCTTAGCCTCTTATGACCAGCTGCTTATTAAATGTCTCTTCTTGAATTTCTAACATATATCTTAAAATTGATACATCAAAACTAGTTTCTATTAAGTCCACCCAAATTTGCTCTTCCATGGCTTCCTCCACCTCAGTTAACGTGGTACCATCTTTCATTTGCTCATGCCGAAAACCTGAGTGTCTTCATTGAACCTTATTTTTCCTTCACATCCCAAGTCCCATCTGACAGCACACTCCTCTGCTCTCCCTTCCACTCGTTCTCTCCACGGAGAGGGCCACGTCTCCCTGATCCAAGCCACTGTCCTCTCTCCGACTGGGCTTCTTGGAGTCATTTCCTGACTGCCTCTTCAGTTCTGCCTTTGTGCCCTAATTCTTGTTACAAAATGTTGGTCTTTGTGTGTTTGTCTGCTATTGAAAACTCTTCTGGAAAATCACTCTCACATGATATTAAAGCCCAGCCTATTTAAGTCCAGAAAGAATCCACATGATCATACTGTTTCTCGACCTGACTTTCTCTCTCCTTAGTTTTACTGCCCTTGTTGTTCCTCAACATATGAAGCAGAAGTCTGCCCCCAGGGGCTTTGCATTTGATTTTGGCCTTACTTAGAATGTTCTTTCGCTAGATATTTGCACAACTCATTCTCTTCTTTTAGGTCTTTGCCCAGATTTTAACTTTTTATTTTTTAAAGATTTATTTATTTGAAAGAGAGAGAAAGAGAGCATGAGAGGGGGAAGGGTCGGGGGAGAAGGAGTCTCCCCACTGAGCAAGGAGCTGGATTTGGCCCCATGGTCCCAGGGACTCCAGGATCATGACCTGAGCCAAAGGTAGTTGCTTAACCAACTGAGACACCCGGGTGCCCCCAGATTTTACTTTTAATGTGTTTACTTCTTTGGTTACATTATTAAAATTTTCTGACAGCTCTGACTCTATCTTCCTTCTTGCTCTAGTCTTCTTTTTAACCCTTATTACTGTGTACATACAATATTTTACCTCCTTATGTTGTTTATTGTCTGACAACCCCCCGCCTTTAGAGTCTAAGCTTTGGAAGGGCATGGATGTCTGTCTGCTTTGTCCATAACTGAAGCCTCAGGACCTAGAAGAGTGCTTGTTACATAGTAGTTACTTGATAAACACATATTCGACAAATGAGTGATGGTGCGAGAGCTAGTGTATACCCGATTGGTCTATCTGGAATTTATATTCCATTAATTTGTTGTATTTTGGGAGCACATGTGATCTCTTGTTTAACCTTATAATAAGCTAAGTTGTGGCACGATTCTGTCAAGTTTCCAAGTCACAATATATTTCAGAATGTACTTTCCAGGTATGTGAGCTTCATAGCTGATGTCGATAAAGTACAGCCATTGTGTGCATCCACAGCAGTGGTCATTGCTTTTTTTTTTTTTTAAACAGTCATTGTTTTATAATCCAGCAGGCCATAATCTACTGGGGGCTGACAGAGCAATATAAACACTTTTGTACTGGACAGTCATACACATTTCTACATTCTAAACACTGAATCATCTATTTTCCTGGAATGTTCTTCACCCTCTAGGTTTAAAGGAAACTCCTGTAGGATTCTATATCCCTGGGGTGTTTAAACTATGTTTGGGTGGCCCTTCTCATTTTTTTATGACCTTGGGAAATACCTTTCTTGAGGGAAGGGGCAGTAAGGCAGCAAGGGATAATGAAAAGTATATGTGATGGAGGGCCTCCTGGGTGGCTCAGTTGTTAAGTGTCTGCCTTCGGCTCAGGTCATGATCCCAGGGTACTGGGTTTGAGCTCTGTATCGGGCTCCCTGCTCAATGGGAAGCCTGCTTCTCCTTCTCCCATTCCCTCTGCTTGTGTTCCCACTCTGTGTTTCTCTCTGTCAAATAAATAAAATATTAAAAAAAAGAAAAAAGAAAAAAAGAAAAGAAAAGTGTATGTGATGTAATCATTAAGCATAGACATAAATTCTAGGTCCACCACTTTCTAAGGGATCAGCTACTTCATTTATTTATTTATTTAAGTATAATTGACACAGAATGTTGCATTAGCTTCAGGCATACAATACAGTGATTAGACACCTTTATATGTTATGAGCGACTGGGCAATTTTTAACTTACCATAACCCATTACCATCATTTGTAAAATGGAGATAATAAAATAATACTTACATCTCGAGGTTGCTATAAGGATTATTGCCACACACAGACACATCCACACACAGATAGTCAATGCATATAGAAAATTATATCTTTGGGAGAACACGATGTATTTTATTATTTGCAACATGAAAGCCCTTTGTGTGTCTGTAAATATAAATTGCCCAGGACATTCTCTTCTGGCTCCTCTTCCATTGTGTGTTCTTATGTTCTCTCCCTATTTTATGACTTGCCTTTGTTCTCTTAATGGGCTTTTCCACAATCTGGCCTGTATGTGGGACTGACTTCCCAGCCCCACCTTTTCTTTACTTATGCTTGCTGTTCAGGTGATTATATTCACTGCAAAGGTTTTATGTATTGGTGATCCTCAGTTTATATATCTAACTGGAAACACACATCTCGATCCAGCCTTATAGATCCACCCTCCTGTTTGGCACCCGAACCTAGGTGCTTTAAAGTTATCTCATGTGGGGCACCTGGGTGGCTCAGTGGGTTAAGCCTCTGCCTTTGGCTCCGGTCATGATCTCAGGGTCCTAGGATCAAGTCCTGCATCGGGCTCTCTGCTCAGCGGGGAGCCTGCTTCGCCCTCCCCTCTCTGCCTGCTACGTGCCTGCTTGTGATCCCTCTCTCTCTCTGTCAAATAAATAAATAAAATCTTTAACAATAAAGTAAAATAAGGTTATCTCACATTTAACATGTTCAAGAGAAAGTTATTCAGGTTTTCTCTGCCTCCACCTGCTGCTATACCTGTCTATCCCATATCTTTAAGTGGTAAAATACACTCATTTTTAGACTCTAAACTTAAGAGTAGACCCTAATTTTTCTCTACCTTATAACCCACACCCTGTCACAAGTCCAGTTGATTCTACCTGCAAAATATGTCTGATGATGTCCATTTCTTTCTGTATCTGCTGTCCCCAATAGTAGCCAAGCCACTGTAATTCCCTACTTAGATTATTTGTGTATAATCAGATAATAGATTATTATAGATTATTTGTGTATAATATATAATAGATTATTATAATCTATAATAGATTATATTAGATTATTTGTGTATAATCAGATAATAGATAACAAATAATAGATTATTTGTGTATAATCAGATCGCTACTTAGATTATTTGTGTATAATCTAATCAGATTTTTTCTGCCCATTATCCAGAACAATGAACAGCTAGAACAATCTTTTGTAAGACTGAATTCTGCCAGTCATTTGTTTATAACTCCTCAGTAGTTTTCTGTTGCACTTAACATCCAACTTCCTTTTAAGCATCTACCTGATCCTACGTGGTCTGGCCCTTTCTTATTTTTGCACCTCATCTTGTACCACGATTGCTCCCATTCTTTATGCTCTGGCCATACTTGTTCACATGACTGCCTTCTTCATTTGATTGTTCTTTGCATTTCCCAGGCTCTAGCTAAAGTCATCTTTTAGAGTACTGATCTGTGAGCCCTGTAGGAAGCAAATATCACCTATTCTCTCTTGAATACTTAATTTCCAGGACAGAGTCATAGCATAGACATGCCATAAATATTTGTTAAATGAGTTAATGAACAAGTGCCTGGCATATGATGGGTGTTCAATGAAAGATAATTATGGCACTGATCAGTGTGCATCATTGCACTTCTTTGTCTTCTTTGTTACATTAGTCTCTCCCACTCAATAGTTAGTAGATATTTTTTGAATGAGTAAAAAAATTAATTTAGCTTATAACTGAAAGACAATATTTTAGTGTTGTGTGTGTGTGTGTGTGTGTGTATTGAGTATTTCTCAATATATACAGAGCTTGCCTAAAATAATTCTAATACAAAATTCACGAGAATGTTTTAGTTTCACCATTTTGATAGGCCACTTTTAGTCTCACTTATCACTTTGATGGTGTTATGTAATAAAAATGAGTCCTGTTTTGTTATTGCATTTTCTCACTAATGTTCTGGATTTAATAAGACACTGTGATTTCTTTATATATGGATATGCTCATATGCTTATGAGAGATGAGATATGGTTATGAGATATGCTCATAAGCAGTAGAAGTCACATGTTCATGAGAACAAGCATTGGTCTCTAGGTCTTCGGTCTAAGCAAATGAAGGGAAAGCTTGAGAATATTCAAATAATTTCTCATATGAGAAAACTATTATCAGCCTTTGCTCCCTTCTCCTTCTCTACAATGCCAACTTCCATACCAAAACTGATTTTTGCCCTAAATATTGTTAAACATCTAGTTATCCTGGAACATCTGGTTATTTTATAAGGTTTTTTGTTTTAATGTTTGGCCCTATGCAAGGCAGCCTTTCTCTGTTGCCATAGGAGACAGTAGAAGGCAGTGGTAGAAATGTTGGGATGCGTGGAATGACGAGAACTGTGATTCAGGTCATCTTCACTTGGTGTCGGAACTAGAATTTTTGCAGACCTGATGGGTTTTGAAAACCATTAGTATTCTTGGGGAAGCATCATGCTTGTGTAAATTCCTGAAGAAGCATCACCTGTCTTTGAAAGGTGTTGTTTAGGAAGTTAGTCACTTGAAAACAACTTGAGATCCTTTGCTGGCAGAGAGGATAACGTAACAAATAAGTCTCTTATACAATACTTTCAATAACCCAAATCACTAATTTGTCAGTTCCCTTTTACAAACTCTGCTAGAATTGGCTGTAGGCAATTAGGGACACATTTCCGTCTTTCCGGGAGTTTAAACTGAAATAGATGACTACATTCAAAGCACTGCTAAGTTTCTACTCAGAAGGATAGTTCTAAATATGCATCCTTCTAGCCCTTGGAGTCTTTGTGATATGGAGTTTTTTTTTTTTTTTTTTTCTGGATCGGAGATAGAGGACTGATTACTGTGAATTTTATTACAAGACTCTGTAATTACTCTGAAGACTCTGGAGGACTGAGCGGGTTGCCAGAGAATTTTCTGTCTTCACCACCTAGCTACAGAATGCCCTTAGAAATGTAATAACAGAAAAGGTCATGTCCTGGAGATGGAGATATATATATATATATCTATATAGATATCTAGATATATAGATATCTATATAGATATATCTATATAGATATCTATAGCTATATAGATAGATATATAGATATCTATAGATATATAGATATATATAGATATATATAGATATATAGATATCTATAGCTATAGATATCTATATAGATATATAGATATCTATATATATACCTATTCAATATACAAAACAACTGCATAGTTGATATCTTATGTTGTTTCCCATAACAGTAGCCTAGTACATATGATGGGACTTTTCAGATGAGGAAATTCTGGTACTAAGAGGTTGAACAATTTATTAATAATTCTTAATAGCAGAACTGCAACTTGAACTGAATATTATTTTTGCCCCAAACCAGTGCCCACTTCCCTTTGTCTTTCTACCTAGTTTGGGAGCATTTCACTCTGCAATACCCCAAACCTCTTCTTCTTCTTCTTCTTCTTTTTTTCCTATAGTTCATTTAACTTGGAAATACCTACTGACTTTGTTCTATATTATATGGAAACTAGACACAATACTTACGTATTGGGAAGATTATTCAGCTTGCCTTACCTTGCATTTGAAGAGGGGTTATGTAGCTTCTGTTAGAAAGTCACTTTAGTTTTGTGATTACATAATTAATATATCCTAATACTGAAAATTTGGAAAGAAAAAGTATTTCTAAAACAAAAACTGTCATCACCCAGAGATAACTAATGCTTGTTATTTTGGTTTGCATGCTTCCTGAAGTTTTCTATTCATGCCATTGTTTTGTTTTTAGGATGCTCTCTCTCATCTTCACATAAGAATATCATTCGGCCTGCCACACATAGATTTGCTTTTGTGTACTCCAGATGAACAAATGAAAAAAGGTATTAATGCACGTAAAGTAGGATCAAGAAGCTCTATCGGATTGCTTCATCAAATTACACAATTACAAAAGAGAGTCTTAAAGATTTTTAGGTTGTTTTTTTTCAAAAAGATTATATTCCTAATCTACATCATCAAAGTCTACTAGTATAGACCATTAGAGCTTCCCAAAGTAGTTGTACTTACGTTGTTAAAAATACCCATGCTATTTTTTTTCCAGGTTTTGAAGATCATGATCACATGGACGCATCTAACTAAATGGTACGTGGGGACATGGTGGTCCTTTAGAGAGCACATCTAAATTACTGACTAATTCATTGGTTTGCCACCCAACATAGGACGTTGTTTGATTCTATCTATCAGAACTCTCCTAAATTTTCCCCACCATGCTATCTTTATTAGCCTGAACTCCTTTCCTAAAATGGTCCTTCTGTTGATCCTGTCAGTTCTGCTTTTGAAAGAAGATGTCCGTGGGAGTGCACAGTCCAGCGAGAGGAGGGTGGTGGCTCACATGCCGGGTGACATCATTATTGGAGCTCTCTTTTCTGTCCACCACCAGCCCACAGTGGACAAAGTTCATGAGAGGAAGTGTGGGGCAGTTCGTGAACAGTATGGCATTCAGAGAGTGGAGGCCATGCTGCATACTCTGGAAAGGATCAACTCAGACCCCACGCTCTTGCCCAACATCACCCTGGGCTGTGAGATAAGGGATTCCTGCTGGCATTCGGCTGTGGCCCTAGAGCAGAGCATTGAGTTCATAAGGGACTCCCTCATTTCTTCAGAAGAAGAAGAAGGTTTGGTGCGCTGCGTGGATGGGTCTTCCTCTTCCTTCCGCTCCAAGAAGCCCATCGTAGGGGTCATTGGGCCTGGCTCCAGTTCTGTGGCCATTCAGGTCCAGAACTTGCTCCAGCTTTTCAACATACCTCAGATTGCTTACTCAGCAACAAGCATGGATCTGAGTGACAAGACTCTGTTCAAGTACTTCATGAGGGTTGTGCCCTCAGATGCTCAGCAAGCACGGGCCATGGTGGACATAGTGAAGAGGTACAACTGGACCTATGTGTCAGCTGTGCACACAGAAGGTAAGCATCCTTTATATCCCTTGATGTATGTCTTTTTATGCACTCAGCAGATTCCCTGTTATAATTTCAGATATTGGAAGGCTAAAATATTCTTGGTTATTGGGATCTTTTGAGTTGCCTGGTTATCCCAGTAATAAAAGAAGAGGTCAAGTGGCAGATGTCTAGGGAGGTTTGGATTTAGGCTAATATGAATATTGATGTGGCCATCATTTGGTGAAATGAATTTTTTTGTGTGTTCTATTACCATATTATATTACCTGTATTTCTGCTATGAAGATTCTAGAGATTTTTAAGTTTTCTGAAATCTAATTAGCATTTCATAATTTTCACACTTAAAGTTGTTCCAACTGTTTTTGATAAAGAGAGGTACACATAAATGCAGGTAGGGACTGGAGGCAGTCTGTTCTGGCCAGGTCTACTGTAATAGAAAATTACCAAACAGTTTAGTCTTTCAACTATTTCTTTTTCAAAAGAGAGTATAGTTAAATCTGGAAGAGAGATATGTATGAATTAATATAACCCTTGTCTAGAAGATACTTAGTGTAAGTTTTTAACAATTCAAAATTAGTTTTCCTTTGAAATTTATTGTTTCTTTATGCTCAAAGCAAAAAAGGAGCAAAATGTGACCAAGGCTTTATAACAATAACAATGTTAGTCTTTCTTATTTGTTATAGTGCTTCAAAAATGTTTTCATATACATAACTTATTAGTTCATGACCAAGGCTGTTTGGGATAGGTTTGGTTTGACTACAGAGGTTAAGTGACCCAAATGTGAGACTCACTAATTACACAACACTCTTTCTAGCACAACATACTGCCTATACTAAGGCCAGAAGGTACAAAATACTTTTAGAGTTCATGGAAGCATGGTGAGGATTAGTTAAGATGAAAAAATGTTGCAATGACATTATCAATATGGTCCAAAAAATCCAGTCCTCTAAAATGTGGGGTTGAGTTATTGAGCAATTTATGAAATGATCAGAATGAACCTACTTTGGAGGTTGGTAACCAATCACCAGTCAGTTGTAGCCAACTCTTCATTATGAAATAGTGTAATGTAGATTTTACTGTACCCACTCATTAACAATGTCAAATCTGTACAAACATAAAATGGTCTCCCATACTAGACTGAGATTTTTATGCCTATGGAAATTCTTGTGTATAAGTTTGTAGTTTACTTATTGAGATATTGGTATGTGGAGATTTTGAGTGATGGATAGATGATTGAGGAGACTTTGGATTTTTTTCTAATGCTGAGATTTTCATTGTAAAACCAGTATTTCACTTTAGTCTCACAGCAATCCAGTGATACAGGCAATCCAGATATTTTATTCCCATTTTAAAATATAAATGCTTTTAGCATTTAAATGGTCCATCTAATATATACTTAATAGTAATTTTAAGAGTAGGACTCCTCCTTACTGACTTCTAGCTTAGGGCCTATTTTAATTGAACATAATCCAATGTAATCACACCTGAGGATATATTTACACAATGCATATTTATTAAGCACAGATACATGTAAGGACTTCTGATAGTCCTGTGAGGGGACAGCCCTCTGTTTTATATATTAATACCTTCAATGGGTAGGCAGTCTGTCCAAGGACAGGAGATATGCATTAAAGCTTATATAACCATCATTCATGATGACAAGAAGTTACCAATATGTCTTTAAAGTAAACTGACATGGAAAATATCAAGTCCTGTTCTATGGGGATGGGCCCCATGGTGGAGATCGTCAAGAAGGAAATGGAATTTGAGTCAGATTTTGATAGGAAGAATACTGACAAAAGGTGAAAATTAAGAAGAGATGGATTTCCAGAAAAGGGCATGAGGAAATATGAGTTGGGAAAGTAAAAAAATGTTTAAAAAATGCCAAGGATAAAGTTATGTTTTGGTTCAAATTATAAATTTCATTAGGGACTTCCCTCTAGCTTTTGAAGAGTAAGTCTCGGTCTCTATGTAGGACAGGCCAATTCAAGATTGTGCTCTAAGTGAAACTCATAATAATGACCATTGGCTGTTTCTAATTTAAAATTTTTTAACCTAAATGTATGCCAATAGTGATCTAATAAAATAAATTGATTTGTTCATGTAAGTATTATTGCATAGCTATTGAAATGAATGAAGCATCCTGTAGGTAATAAAATCATAATAATGAACTCCAAGATCATTTTTTAAGTGAAAAAAAGCAAGGTGTAGTTTTGTGTAATGGCATGTTATTTGTGCAAAATGGAGTTTATGTAAACCATTTGATTCATTTGAATTGCTCTCAGAGAAGAACAAAACAGGTAGTAGTTGCTTCTTCTGAGGAGGAAATAAAAGAGTTAGGGGATCAGGTAGAATGGGAGAGACTTACTTTTCTTGCATAACTTTTACATGCCAACATTTGAAGTTGTGTAGTATAAACATAAGCCACCTATTGAAACATAAACATTAAGCGGGAACATTCTATATGTAGGTAAAAAAAAAAAAAAAATAAGCCAATAAAAATTTCATTGCCAAATCCTGGCAGATTTAGTTTTTTTGCCAAAAATAGGTCAATAGAAGTTGTATTGCTAAATACTGGCAAAATATTTGGATACCAACAGGATTTAGGAGAGAACACGCTTCAAGTATGGACAAAGACCGGAAGAAATACTCTTTGGCTTATTTCTTTATGTGGTTTAGTCAGAAAGTATTTCTATTGCTTTGATCCCAAGCAATTATGTGGATAATGAGGTTATATGGTGGTGCAGCTCACAATTTATCTGCATAGGAGTGGGGTGGTAGGAAGTGTCACACAGTGAAATCACATCTGGGGTCAGAAAAGTGTTGGAGTATAAGGGCATACAGCTCTGTTGGGTGCTATGGAAACTCCCCAGGATGATACCTGGTTTTCTACGGCCTGGCCCCTCAGAAAGCCTGGAGATATTTTCCATGAAATGGTAATACCAGTTCTTCCTTCAGCCTCTTTCTTGGCTGAAGTGGGATAATGCTCTCTAGCCCTGGGTCTCTCAGTCCCAGTATCTCACACTATTCCCACTATTGCCCAGTTGATATTCTTCTTTTTTAAAGAGCATTGAAGTTTCTAAATGCTTTCCCAAGATGCATTGAGGTCTATGAAAAGATGTTGTCCCATTAAAAAAATCCTTTATCCTCCCCCACCCTGCAAGTTGGTCATTTACGTCAAACTTAAACATGGTAGTACAGTCCCCTTGGCAGGGTTCACAAAGTGTTCCTTCCAGAAAGTGTTGCTGTCACAGAATCCTAGAGGAGAGCACGACGAGATCAGGGGTTTAGCTTCAGTGCTAATCTCTTACACTTGCCATTTCCTTGATACGTGGTTTTTCTAGGCTACAGGATTAGTATTTACAGTGGCTTGTTGAACCATACAGAAATTGTGCCTAGGCCTTCTAGGAAAACAAGTTGATAGTATGAAAGTGAAAAAAGAAAAAAAAAAAGCTTAAGTGGGTAGGAGAAGAATAAATGAAAGAATTTTTTCTTTTTAAAATGCAGACCTCACTAGTTCTTCAGCTGTGTAGGGAAGGAACAGAAATCATTCAGAAGAAAAAACGTTAGTCCTTTAGAGGCATCAATCCAGTCAATGCTCTCTCTGATCTCAGGGGTCTTTTGCCTCAGCACTTTTGCAGACCTTGGTATGTGGGTCCATTTGATGTCACAGGATCAGTGGTGCTTGCCTGTTTGGAGGTGTGGCAGACCTGCTGCTTTGATGACTTCCTTTGTTTTGTGACTTAGTAGTTTCCTCTGACTCCCAAGGAGCACCAGCCTTATGACTGTTTTGGTTAATAAGATGTGGTGGAACTGAGGAATTCCCTTCTTGTCTGCCTGTCCTGGAACACTGTCCTCACCATGTGAAGGATGAGAGCACCCAGAGTTTCCAGATGAGGCCGTCTTAGACCACTTGACCTCAACTATGAGAGAGCACCCAATGAAGATCCAACACAGTTGCCTTCCTGACCCCACATTACTTGCAATCACATGTAGAGCCTAGCTGAAGCCATAAATATTACTCAGCTAACCATAATGAATACCTTCAAGACTGAGTCCTGTATAAGCATATATAAACAGTGATGTGTTCCCATGACTTTTACTGCCCCGTCTCCCAACTAGATACTACTATAACACTAATACTTCAGAATCAAAACAAAATACATGTATTAAAATGAATTACTCTCTTTGTATTTAAATGTGAAATGAAGTATAATATGTTATTTTATAACTGTGAAATAAATGCTGTTAGCAAGAAGGAACATTTAAAGTCTTTCATCCATACTCCCATGACTAAAGATTCAATAATTCCCTTAAAGTATTGATGTTTAAGTAATCACACACTTGCATACATTCCATTATTACATGATTCTCCTTGATTTAGCTCTATTTCATTGAGAAAAGTAGTTACAGACTAGATTTTATGTATAAAGTCATGTATATTGTACTTTATGTACAAGATTTTTATATTTTACAGGATTTTTATATTTTACAATTTTTGCTGATTTTGTGCTTATTGGAGTACCTAGCACATAGTAGGTGTTCAAAGACCATTTGCTGAATGGATGGATTTGTGTTAGAATAATACTTAACTCACTAATTATGAACATATAGCATGTAGATAAATAGCGGCACTTGCAACTTTTCAGGTTTGCTTCTTTATAAAAATGAGTTGCCAAGATGCCTCCCTTGATTAATTGTAAAATGTTACCCATATGCTACTACTTTTTTGTTTGCATTCATTTTTGAATTTATTATTTCCATTTGATGATATAGGAATGTTAATTTTTTCTAGACAAAAAGCATGTCAGTGATGCTCTTGGGGAAGAATGTACCAATAAGTTGTACTGGTAAAATGACATCATTAAGAACATTGTCTTCAGGCTAACCTGCATATTGCAATGTTGTTCCACTTTCAAGTTGTAATATGGTTTTCCATCAATTTATTTTTTTAACAGGTGATAACAGTCAAGCCCTGCTTGAAAGATCTTCAATGTGATTCATAGTCTATATGCTTAGCCTAACTTCTGAAAAATGAGACCTTATTCCTGTCACTTTTTTTCTATTAATTAGGATTATATCAGACAATAATTTAGTATGGAAAGATGAGAAATATCACTGTGGGCCTTAGTAGTACTTTTTAAAGGGGTTTCATTTTGCTTCTCTAGGGATTGAATAGTGTTGAGAGTTGAAATGGATTTTGAGGTTATCATGATAATAATTCAGATACAAACTATTATTAAATCTTGTAGAATGTTAATACTGGAAGTGTCTTAAGTGAGCACATAGTTAAACACCTCTGTTACAGTTGGGGAAACAGAGACAGTAAAAACAAGTAATTTGGCCTTACTTATACATAGTTACTTACAGGGTTAGGTTTTGGAACTCAGTATTCCTGTCCAGAATTCCATTTCTACATCATTGTTAGGGATAATTACTCAAATTCTTCTTCTTCTTTACCCTCCCCCTACCCCCCCTTTTTTGTTATTGTGTTACTTCTCCATTTCATTGCTCTATTCCTTTTCCTTCATCTCAATTATGACAATATGCTGAAAGATTTTTTTTATGTTATGTTATTTACCATATAGTACAGTATGCTGAAAGTTTTAGTATCTATCTGAAGTAGTAACAGGGACTACAAATGAATTCATTAATGTGGAAGTTAGCTTTGAGAAATAACGTGACCCCTTTGCTCTTGAGCTATGAATTAGATGAATTGCTTCTTTACCTGAGTCATATTGCAGGTTTGTAGGAACTTTGAAAGATTTTTCTTTGCTTCACAAAAATTCTGAAAACATGAGACCTCCAGAAATCTTTGTGATTATGGAATGATTGGGTAATTATATTGGTTACCCTGATATAACAACACATAAAAAACAGAAGACACAGAGACTTTTAGGTCTGTAATATTCTCCATTAAATTGATTTGATTGTAGAACTATAATCTGGGAAATAGAGTGGCAACTTTAATAGTAAACAAATAATTTTTCATTTCATATATCACTGTCAGAAACTTCGTTGTTAGTAATGAAAGAAATACAGGTAGCTCTGGAAAATTTGTTCTGGGGATGCTGCTTTCACCTTCCCTTTCAGATAGATAGCATATGGTCTATTGGACTATTATTGGCTGGCCTCTGAGGAAGTTATTATTGCCTTGATCAGGGAAAACATAGGCTCCTTTGACATATCTAACTGCGGCTTGGACAAGATCTTCCCTGTTTATAGATTTGATCTGAAAGGGTGGACTTTAGACCAGGTTTGACTCTAACTCACCTCTAAAGGTTCCTGATGGACACAGCATCCTTATTTCCACTTTCTCATTCACTATTACTGTCTGTTCACTGCTGAAAATACCAGATATCCACCCCCTACCCCGAAATACTCCATGTCCAGGATGACTAAATTAGAAGAACCCTTGTTTTCAGAGGGTATTTTTGCACTGATGCTTACACACACACACACAGATGTATAGCTGGGAAGGGGAATGTACAGTTTCAACGAATCAGATGTTTCCTTTGAGGAAGATGAGCTCTTAGTGTGTATGCCTGTTTGAAATATTTAGCATTTATCCATTTTATGGATGTGAGCAGCCCACGTTGTGTGTTCTTGCTTTGTCTCCTTTATTCCAGATCCCAAAGAGATCATGTTATTTTCTGAGCTTTAGAGTTTGAGTATTCAGAGAGTTCATTCATTCTATTTGTTAAAGAGATGATCTTGTGACTCCCTTCCTCAGTCATTAGAACCTTAATAGCTTCTAGGTTTATAAAGTTTAGTTTGAGTAATAAAAGTTGCTGTTGATTGAAGATTAGTGTGGAATGGGAGGGCATGGTATGAGGTGTTCACATTCCAATTAAAACCATTTCTGCACAGCGAACTTTGCCCAATATACATGAAGTGAGTACTTATGAAAAAGCAAGGATGGATATCCACAAAAGTCTAAACTGAAGATCCTTTCCTTTTCTCCCTTTTCTCTCTTTTTCTTTCTGTCTCTCTTATTTACCATATTTTCCTCATCCCTTCTTTAGATGCTGGCAGTTTTTATGTTTTTATAGGTTGTTCAATAAGTCTAGTCAAGGGTAATGGCCTCATTATTCCATTAATTTGGAAATGAATATGTGAAAATTGGAGATGCATTAATGATATTTTGGAGGTTGAAAAAATAAAATTAAAAGAAATATCACTGGCATCAGAGGTAAGCGTGTTTACTGTGACGCTGAGAAAATGACTTCAGCTTTTTCCTTCATTTGTTGTATAAAGAGGTGCTTGAAAGGATGTTCTTGTAGGTGCTTTCCAAGACTGACTTTCTGTGACTTGCTTTTATGCTTCCATAAACCACACCTGGAATGGATTTTTTTTATAAATGTTGGGCATCACATTTAAAATAAATACAACCAAGTATGATCTGTTCAAAATAGAGTGGTCAGAAATGGTTATGAGACTTGAAACTGTGTCCTCAGAGAATGAATTTGGCACACAAAAGATAAGACATAGCAGGGACCTGACTGCTACCTGTAGTTGTTTGGAAAATTCAGGTGGAAAGAAGCCGTAGTCATGCTACATGACCAGGAGCATTACAAAAAGAGCTAATTACTGAAATATGAGAGTAACAAATTATGGTTCAATTTTAAAAAGCTTATTTTATTCACTCATATCTGTTAACTGAAGGAATTGCCTCTCTCAGAAAGTGGTGAGTCAGTTTTCTGTAGGTCCTGTGCACAGCCTGGAACAGATAATCACTTGGAGGGGCTATGGAAAAATGAACTTAAGCCTCATTTGGGGGAAGGAGGGAGTTGGAGTCTTTGTTCCTTTTGATAACTACTAATATTGATGGCAATTAAATGTCATGTAATTGAGATTCTATTATTCTGTGAATTAAAACATGATTGCATATGCTGTGATATTTCATTAATTTGTTACTTGATTCATTTGTTCCATAATACATTCCGATAAAGTAATTGTTTCATAGGTTAGAGAATAAGTATGGAAAGAGGAAGTAATTTCCCCAGTAATGCCACATCCAGTTAGTGGCAGAGTGAGGATTTGGACCCAAGGGCAATTCTTTTAAAATCAACCCAAATTTTCTCCTTTTATATTAGGGTAGTGGTGGCTTCAAGCAAGAGTGGAGTGCAACTTTATTGACTCCTTTTCTCTCCCTAGGAAATAAGAAAACCACTTGTTTTCCCACTGAGAAAAATCTTTGAGCATGTTTCTTGTATCTTTTTATTCAGCTTTGAAAGCAACACCTTTGTTCCCATGGAAGGAATTAATTATAGTAAAGAGAAGATAAATTAAGGAGGTTGCTTGTGGCAACAAGTTGACCTCACAGAAGAACTTTGTGTGAGTCTAATGATAAGTACAGACTGTATCTGGTTGTTTTTATTCACATCTTCATTGCAGACGCCACACTTCATCCTTCAGATGCCAGTTATAGGAGGAAGCAGGATGGTACACATTTTTTAGGAACAGGAGAACATATTGTTAGTGATGTAGCCTTATGTATGAAAGACTTCTTTGGAATTCATCAGGATGAGGAGTTATGAAATCCTCATTTTGGCACATTTGCATGTACTCCAGAAAGACTTCTCAACTTAACCAAATGTTGAGTTGAGGAGATTTTTTTGGCAAGAGGTGTGATAGTCAGCTATGTTCATTTGAGGGGACTTCGAAATGAGTGATTATGCCCCAATGATGCATTTTATGTATCTGCTTTCATATACACATGAAGGCTTTTAAGAGAAAGAGATTGCCTAGTTTTTGTTTTTGTTTTTGTTTTTTTTAAGAAGTGCATCAAAACTCACATGTCATTTGTAAAATCTGTTCATTGGGTTGAGACCAGCAGTTAATATAGAGGTGAATAAAAAAGGATAGAGTAGAATGTAAACATCGGAGTATTACATGATAGTAAGAGTAGGTATTGTTTTGTACATTTTTATTTTAGTTGCACATAACCATATGTGTCCTGTGGGTTACCACTTAAAAAATTTATTTCTTACTATGTCCTAAAGCTAAAAAAAAAAACAAAAAACCCTGAAAGCTACTTACTCTACTCTTCTTTTTAACATTGTTAATACATTTTTTTCTTTTCTTTTTTTTTTTTTTTTTTTTTGCTAGGGAATGGCAATATACATATTCATTCTTCTGTGACCATGTCATGTGGTTTGTCTCTTCTGGATGGGTGGATTCTAAGACTTCTTATTAAGAATAAGCAAGAATTCTAAGACACTCATGGTAGGAAATAGTGAAGACTTTGAGAAAATATAACTAATTAATAAGTTGTTGATAAGTGACATAAGCATCAACATAGGACAATGGCAAGGACACAAAACCAGGAAATCAGAGGCAAGTTTCTGGTCCAAGCTTTTTTTTTTTTTTTTTTTTTTAATTTTTTATTTTTTATAAACATATATTTTTATCCCCAGGGGTACAGGTCTGTGAATGACCAGGTTTACACACTTCACAGCACTCACCAAAGCACATACCCTCCCCAATGTCCATAATCCCACCCCGTTCTCCCAAACCCCCTCCCCCCAGCAACCCTCAGTTTGTTTTGTGAGATTAAGAGTCACTTATGGTTTGTCTCCCTCCCAATCCCATCTTGTTTCATTGATTCTTCTCCTACCCACTTAAGCCCCCATGTTGCATCACCACTTCCTCATATCAGGGAGATCATATGATAGTTGTCTTTATCTGCTTGACTTATTTCGCTAAGCATGATATGCTCTAGTTCCATCCATGTTGTCGCAAATGGCAAGATTTCATTTCTTTTGATGGCTGCATAGTATTCCATTGTGTATATATACCACATCTTCTTGATCCATTCATCTGTTGATGGACATCTAGGTTCTTTCCATAGTTTGGCTATTGTGGACATTGCTGCTATAAACATTCGGGTGCACGTGCCCCTTTGGATCACCACGTTTGTATCTTTAGGGTAAATACCCAATAGTGCAATTGCTGGGTCATAGGGCAGTTCTATTTTCAACATTTTGAGGAACCTCCATGCTGTTTTCCAGAGTCGCTGCACCAGCTTGCATTCCCACCAACAGTGTAGGAGGGTTCCCCTTTCTCCGCATCCTCGCCAGCATCTGTCATTTCCTGACTTGTTGATTTTAGCCATTCTGACTGGTGTGAGGTGATATCTCATTGTGGTTTTGATTTGTATTTCCCTGATGCCGAGTGATATGGAGCACTTTTTCATGTGTCTGTTGGCCATCTGGATGTCTTCTTTGCAGAAATGTCTGTTCATGTCCTCTGCCCATTTCTTGATTGGATTATTTGTTCTTTGGGTGTTGAGTTTGCTAAGTTCTTTATAGATTCTGGACACTAGTCCTTTATCTGATATGTCGTTTGCAAATATCTTCTCCCATTCTGTCAGTTGTCTTTTGATTTTGTTAACTGTTTCCTTTGCTGTGCAAAAGCTTTTGATCTTGATGAAATCCCAATAGTTCATTTTTTCCCTTGCTTTCCTTGCCTTTTGCGTTGTTCCTAGGAAGATGTTGCTGCGGCAGAGGTCGAAGAGGTTGCTGCCCGTGTTCCCCTCAAGGATTTTGATGGATTCCTTTCGCACATTGAGGTCCTTCATCCATTTTGAGTCTATTTTTGTGTGTGGTGTAAGGAAATGGTCCAATTTCATTTTTCTGCATGTGGCTGTCCAATTTTCCCAGCACCATTTATTGAAGAGGCTGTCTTTTTTCCATTGGACATTCTTTCCTGCTTTGTCGAAGATTAGTTGACCGTAGAGTTGAGGGTCTATTTCTGGGCTCTCTATTCTGTTCCATTGATCTATGTGTCTGTTTTTGTGCCAGTACCATGCTGTCTTGATGATGACAGCTTTGTAATAGAGCTTGAAGTCCGGAATTGTGATGCCACCAACGTTGGCTTTCTTTTTCAATATCCCTTTGGCTATTCGAGGTCTTTTCTGGTTCCATATAAATTTTAGCATTATTTGTTCCATTTCTTTGAAAAAGATGGATGGTACTTTGATAGGAATTGCATTAAATGTGTAGATTGCTTTAGGTAGCATAGACATTTTCACAATATTTATTCTTCCAATCCAGGAGCATGGCACATTTTTCCATTTCTTTGTGTCTTCCTCAATTTCTTTCATGAGTACTTTATAGTTTTCTGAGTATAGATTCTGTGTCTCTTTGGTTAGGTTTATTCCTAGGTATCTTATGGTTTTGGATGCAATTGTAAATGGGATTGACTCCTTAATATCTCTTTCTTCTGTCTTGCTGTTGGTGTAGAGAAATGCAACTGATTTCTGTGCATTGATTTTATATCCTGACACTTTACTGAATTCCTGTATAAGTTCTAGCAGTTTTGGAGTGGAGTCTTTTGGGTTTTCCACATATAGTATCATATCATCTGCGAAGAGTGATAATTTGACTTCTTCTTTGCCGATTTGGATGCCTTTAATTTCCTTTTGTTGTCTGATTGCTGAGGCTAGGACCTCTAGTACGATGTTGAATAGCAGTGGTGATAATGGACATCCCTGCTGTGTTCCTGACCTTAGCGGAAAAGCTTTCAGTTTTTCTCCATTGAGAATGATATTTGCGGTGGGTTTTTCATAGATGGCTTTGATGATATTGAGGTATGTGCCCTCTATCCCTACACTTTGAAGAGTTTTGATCAGGAAGGGATGCTGTCCTTTGTCAAATGCTTTTTCAGCATCTATTGAGAGAATCATATGGTTCTTGTTCTTTCTTTTATTGATGTGTTGTATCACATTGACTGATTTGCGGATGTTGAACCAACCTTGCAGCCCTGGAATAAATCCCACTTGGTCGTGGTGAATAATCTTTTTAATGTATTGTTGAATCCTATTGGCTAGTATTTTGTTGAGTATTTTCGCATCTGTGTTCATCAAGGATATCGGTCTACAGCTCTCTTTTTTGGTGGGATCCTTGTCTGGTTTTGGGATCAAGGTGATGCTGGCCTCATAAAATGAGGTTGGAAGTTTTCCTTCCATTTCTATTTTTTGGAACAGTTTCAGGAGAATAGGAATTAGTTCTTCTTTAAATGTTTGGTAGAATTCCCCCGGAAAGCCATCTGGCCCTGGGCTTTTGTTTGTTTGGAGATTTTTAATGACTGTTTCAATCTCCTTACTGGTTATGGGTCTGTTCAGGCTTTCTATTTCTTCCTGGTTCAGATGTGGTAGTTTATATGTTTCTAGGAATGCATCCATTTCTTCCAGATTGTCAAATTTATTGCCATAGAGTTGCTCATAGTATGTTCTTATAATAGTTTGTATTTCTTTGGTGTTAGTTGTGATCTCTCCTCTTTCATTCATGATTTTATTTATTTGGGTCCTTTCTCTTTTCTTTTTGATAAGTCGGGCCAGGGGTTTATCAATTTTATTAATTCTTTCAAAGAACCAGCTCCTACTTTCGTTGATTTGTTCTATTGTTTTTTTGGTTTCTATTTCATTGATTTCTGCTCTGATCTTTATGATTTCTCTTCTCCTGCTGGGCTTAGGGTTTCTTTCTTGTTCTTTCTCCAGCTCCTTTAGGTGTAGGGTTAGGTTGTGTACCTGAGACCTTTCTTGTTTCTTGAGAAAGGCTTGTACCGCTATATATTTTCCTCTCAGGACTGCCTTTGTTGTGTCCCACAGATTTTGAACCGTTGTATTTTCGTTATCATTTGTTTCCATGATTTTTTTCAATTCTTCTTTAATTTCCCGGTTGACCCATTCATTCTTTAGAAGGATACTGTTTAGTCTCCATGTATTTGGGTTCTTTCCAAACTTCCTTTTGTGGTTGAGTTCTAGCTTTAGAGCATTGTGGTCTGAAAATATGCAGGGAATGATCCCAATCTTTTGATACCGGTTGAGTCCTGATTTAGGACCGAGGATGTGATCTATTCTGGAGAATGTTCCATGTGCACTAGAGAAGAATGTGTATTCTGTTGCTTTGGGATGAAATATTCTGAATATATCTGTGATGTCCATCTGGTCCAGTGTGTCATTTAAGGCCTTTATTTCCTTGCTGATCTTTTGCTTGGATGACCTGTCCTTTTCAGTGAGGGGAGTGTTAAAGTCCCCTACTATTATTGTATTATTGTTGATGTGTTTCTTTGATTTTGTTATTAATTGGTTTATATAGTTGGCTGCTCCCACGTTGGGGGCATAGATATTTAAAATTGTTAGATCTTCTTGTTGGACAGACCCTTTGAGTATGATATAGTGTCCTTCCTCATCTCTTATTATAGTCTTTGGCTTAAAATCTAATTGATCTGATATAAGGATTGCCACTCCTGCTTTCTTCTGATGTCCATTAGCATGGTAAATTCTTTTCCACCCCCTCACTTTAAATCTGGAGGTGTCTTCGGGCTTAAAATGAGTTTCTTGGAGGCAACATATAGATGGGTTTTGTTTTTTTATCCATTCTGATACCCTGTGTCTTTTGACAGGGGCATTTAGCCCATTCACATTCAGGGTAACTATTGAGAGATATGAATTTAGTGCCATTGTATTGCCTGTAAGGTGACTGTTACTGTATATGGTCTCTGTTCCTTTCTGATCTACCACTTGTAGGCTCTCTCTTTGCTTAGAGGACCCCTTTCAATATTTCCTGTAGAGCTGGTTTGGTACTTGCAAATTCTTTCAGTTTTTGTTTGTCCTGGAAGCTTTTAATCTCTCCTTCTATTTTCAATGATAGCCTAGCTGGATATAGTATTCTTGGCTGCATGTTTTTCTCGTTTAGTGCTCTGAAAATATCATGCCAGCTCTTTCTGGCCTGCCAGGTCTCTGTGGATAAGTCAGCTGCCAATCTAATATTTTTACCATTGTATGTTACAGACTTCTTTTCCCGGGCTGCTGTCAGAATTTTCTCTTTGTCACTGAGACTTGTAAATTTTACTATTAGGTGACGGGGTGTCGGCCTATTCTTATTGATTTTGAGGGGCGTTCTCTGAACCTCCTGAATTTTGATGCTCATTCCCTTTGCCATATTGGGGAAATTCTCCCCAATAATTCTTTCCAGTATACCTTCTGCTCCCCTCTCTCTTTCTTCTTCTTCTGTAATCCCAATTTTCTAATGTTGTTTCGTCTTATGGTGTCACTTATCTCTCGAATTCTCCCCTCGTGGTCCAGTAGCTGTTTGTCCCTCTTTTGCTCAGCTTCTTTATTTTCTGTCATTTGGTCTTCTATATCACTAATTCTTTCTTCTTCCTCATTTATCCTAGCAGTGAGAGCCTCCATTTTTGATTGCACCTCATTAATAGCTTTTTTGATTTCAACCTGGTTAGATTTTAGTTCTTTTATTTCTCCAGAAAGGGCTTTTATATCTCTCGAGAGGGTTTCTCTAATATCTTCCATGCCTTTTTCGAGCCCGGCCAGAACCTTGAGAATTGTCATTCTGAACTCTAGATCTGACATATTACCAATGTCTGTATTGATTAGGTCCCTAGCCTTCGGTACTGAGGCTAAACCGGGGCGAAGCCCACGCGGGGTCAGCGTGGCCTCAGGTCCCGCAGGGTCACAGAAGGATCGGGGGTGTCTGAGTGTGGCAGAGCTTGCGGCTATTGGAACGGGAAAGCCGGCTACAGAGACAGAGCCGACAGTAAGCTCACAGCTCGGTGTTACCTTGAACCGGTCGCAGGCTTGGTGAGCTCGGAGCGCGGCTGGAGGTCAGGCAGACGAGAGTAACTGGGCGCTGTTCTCTGAGGGCGCACTGAGGAGTGGGGCCCTGGGCTCTCTGCTCCTCCAGGCCGGAGACCAGGAGGCCGCCATTTGTATTCCCGTCCTCCGGAACTCTACGGAAAGCGCTCAGGGAACAAAAGCTCCTGAAAGCAAACCCGAGCAGATTACTCACCCTGGCCCCGGGTAAGGGCGGTGTAATTCCGCCTGGGGCAAAGACACTTGAGAATCACTACAACAGGCCCCTCCCCCAGAAGATCAACAAGAAATCCAGCCGAGACCAAGTTCACCTACCAAGGAGTGCGGTTTCAATACCAAGGAGAGCAGCGGAATTCCAGAGGAGGAGAAAGCCAAGCACGGAACTCATGGCTTTTTTCCTGTGATTTTTTTTTTTTAGTCTTGCAGTTAACTTAATTTTTTCTTTTTCATTTTTTTTTTCTTTTTTATTCTCGCCTTCGGGTTAAATTATTTTTTTAAATTTTTTTTTTAACTGTTACCTTTTTCTTTTTTTAACGATTTTTTACTAGTTTATCTAATATATATATATATTTTCTTTTTTACATTTTTCTTAGGTGTTTTCTTTTTTAAAAAATTCTTTTCTTTTCTTTTTTTTTTTCTTTTTTCTTTTTTTTTTCTTTCTTCCTTTTTGAACCTCTTTTTATCCCCTTTCTCCCCACTCACGATTTTGGATCTCTTCTAATTTGGTTAAAGCATATTTTCCTGGGGTTGTTGCCACCCTTTTAGCATTTTACTTGCCCCTTCATTTACTCTTATCTGGACAAAATGACAAGACGTAAAAATTCAACACAAAAAAAAAAAGAACTGGTCCAAGCTTTTAATCAGACAACAAGACAAGCCTGGGAACACTATGTATTTATTTTTTTTATATCCCAATAAGTATATTAAAAATAAATACAAATGATATTAATTATAATTTTGGCACTAAAAGTGTACATATATCAAATTAATAGATCCACCCCCAACACACACACACACACACACACAGCACACACACACACACACACTATAATGTGATAATATTCCCAAGATAGTTGCTTATTACATAAAACAGATTGTGATAAACCACATGTAATGGGGTATATAATAAGGCACAAGTTTAAACATATAAAGTGATAGTATTCTTTCAGTTTACTCTAAGTTTTCTCACGATTACATGTACAATCTCATTTGATATGTAGTTAAGTCTAAATCTGAGGTCTTCTAAGAAGGTGGCAATCAAGCCAAACACTATTAATAAGATAAGAGACAGCTTTTTAAGAAGTAAAAGTAGTTCCATGAAGTGAGTACACTTCATTGGGGTCATGACCTTAAATTTACAAAGTTTGCTGCAAAGACATCTTGGTTTCCTGTTTCTTGTTACTTTTCAATCATTCTATTTAAGTAGTGGGAACATAGACAAGTTTGAGTATAAATCCTGATTAATATTCTTGCTAGTAGAGGGACTTCAGACTAAGTCACTTAAGTTAGTTTTCTCATTATTAAATTGAGATAATAATACCTACCCCACAGACTATTGTGAAAAATAGATATAAAGATTTTAGTGTCAACCTTGGCACATAGTAAGTGCTCAATAAGTGTCTTCTAAATTAGTTTGCCAGTCAGTTGCTTAAGAGAAGACTTGATTTAGACTCAGGTCCTGATCTCAGGGTCCCTGCTCAGCCCTGAGCCTGTTTAAGACATTGTGTTTCTCTGCCCCTCCCCCCACTTGTGTGTGCTCACATCCTCTCTCTCTCTCTCTCTCTCTCTCACACACACACACACACACTCTGTAAAATAAGTGAAATATTGAGAAAAATAAATTAGTTCACCAAGAATTTGCCTTGCCTTATTTGGGTGTGAAGAGAAAACCTATAACTAAATGTTTCACTTTGGCTTTGCTTAGCTAAAACTGACTAATGAGTGAGATGGAGAGTTAGGAAAGTGACCAGTAAATGCAGTGAGTATTAGAGTTTTACCAATTTTCATTTTGGAAGTCAGGTTTGCCATCACAATTATAACTAGATCCCACAAACTCTTCCTTCAGTTGCTGAGAAGCATTATGGTGGCAGCAAAATGAGCAGTCTGGAAAATCCCAGAGCTAGATGGTTCACATGGTTGTCTCCACTGTGTGTGAGTGTGTGTGTGTGTGTGTGTAGGGGGTGGAGGTATGGGAACAGAGAAGTTGAAAATGGAAAGTTAACACTGTATTTTAAGTATTTCTGAATTATGCTAACTTTTATAACAAGCATGAACATCTTGTAAAAAAGACCCTACAATGGATACAAAATTTCTTTGTAAATTTGCCCCTTAACTAGTGTGGGACAGCAGCTTTGCCGATAAGAGCTAATTTGTTAACACATTGAGACACTCCAGAGACCTGAGTATAAAACTAAGAGGAGATAATATGGACCTTAGGATATAAAACAGAGTAATAGCCATATTAGATGGAAAACTTAACTGATGCTCTCTTACAGATCATTACAGCTCAAATAATAACAGTGACAGTAATAGTAACTATTATTTGTCAGGCACATCCTGTTTTCAGAAATTATCAGTTTTTATTAAAATCTATGAATTAATACCAGACATAAATTTTGGTGCTATTACTGGCATATTATTATTATTATTGTTATTATTACTGTTATTATTATTACTATTATTACTGTTATCTGAATGTTAGTCCTACCCAAAGTTGCAATAAAAATAGAATAGAGTATAAAAAGGATATGTGTTTGTTCCTTAACTTAAGCTGTCTAAAACCAGAAATATTGTATCTGCTAGTTTCTTCTTTGATATTTCTTTGGTTATGTAACTTATTTTCAAAAGTCGTATATCTACCTTTCACCAGATTAAGGTTGGTATTTCAAGCCTTGACTCTCCCTAATAAGCATAAAGAGTCATTATTTTTTCAGGATTATGAATTACTGCATTGCTATATAATGAATTTTTATCTTTCAAGAAGCTAGAGAAATATACAAGTTAAGTAAGACATATTGAAGTGTCATGTTAGTTTACTTTCAATTTCATGGAATTTCAAAAAAATTGAATTACAAATGAACCTGATAATTAATATGTTTCTATTGAAGTAAATTGAGAAAAGAAGGAAAAAATATATCAAGACACAGAAAAAAATTAAGCAAGCTATCTGGCTCTATTATTCATTATCAACTTAATTTTGTTGTTTTCAATTCCTAAATTGGTCCACTCATCTCTTATTACAGAATATAATTAGTTCTTATTTTTTTGTGCCCTTTTGTTTATACTATTCAGTGCCCCCTGGTCTAAGACAAAGTTGATAAGTATTGTTCCATTCAGGATAGTCTGAGTTCGGTATGCTTAATAATATTTTTATATATAGTAATAAGATTTTAATCTCCCTCATGAACAGATACGGCAGACACAACCTCAAACAATAATGGGGATAAAAATATATGTATATAAAAAATATATGTTTATAAAAAATAAAAAAAAAAAAATTAAAAATTAAAAAAAAAAAAAAAAAAAAAACACATAATCACTAGTAATTGAGACATTCTTTGGTTTGTTTAACAAAATTGAAGTCATTTCTTTTAATGAATTTAGACCTCTGATAATTAGCTAATTATATGGAACTCTGGGAAAATTTAAACATTTTTTTATTCCTTTTAATCATACTACATTTTTCCCTGATACAAATTTAGATTCTTTGAGTGAAATTATTCGTAAACTCAATCCTATCTCTGATTTTGATGTTTCTTGGTATTTGCATCTTCCTTGAAATTCTCAACCTTCTCTCTTTCTGAGTCTTAGTTCGGAATCTTGAACTGTAGTATCTTTCACATTCTTCTGAGTAACCAATAGAATTAATGGTTTTACTGAACTGGCTTTATTTACTTGAAAAGCATCATCCTTGAAGGAGGCAGTATTGTTTTGTGACTGTAGAGAATAGTACTTTGGGTTTGTTTGGCAGGAAATTTCTCTGCGAGCTTAAAGCTTGTTACGCACCTTTGCTTTTACCTTCATTCTGTCAGCAGATGGCAAATTGCATTGCATATGACTTTAAGGTTTAAAGAGGTTGAGGAGAGTATAAAACTTGTGCCATCCATAGGAATAAAGAATATCATTGAGAGACATAAAAAAAAAAAAGTAGGTTCTCAAAATTTTAATATATAATATATGAAAGTGGCCATGAGTGGACTTTCAGAAATTGTACACATTTTCTTTTTTTTAAGATTTTATTTATTTGTCAGAGAGAGTGAGCACAGGCAGACAGAGTGGCAGACAGAGGCAGAGGGAGAAGCAGGCTTCCCGCTGAGCAAGGAGCCTGGTATAGGACTCGATCCCAGGATGCTGGGATCATGACCTGAGCCGAAGGCAGCTGCCCAACCAACTGAGCCACCCAGGTGTCCCAACACATTTTCTAATCAAAGGTAACTGAAATGAGTCTTAGCTGAAAAAGAGCCAAAACTCTTACTGAAGTGATTTAACTTGAGTCTAGGAAACTTTACCTCCGATCTAGTTAGAGTGTCAAAGAATTTTGTTTTGAGATCAGTGGAGGGAGCATTAATCTTAGAATTACTTTGGAGACTGTATTTGATTTCCCACTTGAGGATGACCTTGGGCAGTTCACTTAACCTTTCTAAATCCGCAGATCCTCATTTGTAAGACGATAGATGGTTATATCCGCACTCTCCATACTAGTCTTTTGTTATGATGGTCAATTGAATAATCATTTAATGTGCTTTATAAATCTAAAGCTGCTTGATATATTAATGAAATATTTAATGAACATTTACTGTGTGCCAAGATCTATATGCTTGGGCTAGGCTTTTCTAAAATACTGAGTAGAGTAGTCTGAAGTTCAGATGCTAATCAAAGACCTTTCATTAATGACGTCTCCACCACAATAAAAAGAGTGAGATTCTGCTGGCTAGATGTGGTTGGGGGATAGGGGACTTCTTTTCCACATCATGTATGGGGCCATAAGTAACACATTGATCTGATATGGCTTGGGACTTCTAGCAGTGGGAACACAGGTGTGTTGAAGGAGCTCAGATACTGAATTCAGAGAAACCTGAATTCAAATCTCAACCCCAACCCTACTTGCTTTCTAACCATCAGTTACATCATTTCCAAAAAAGGAATGATTATTAATGTTTTAGGCTCATTGGATAATCCTGATTATTGATTTAGTAATATACCTAACACACACACACACACACACACACAAATTCAAAATATCCTGATTGCTGTTACTTTGTGTGTGTGTTTTTTTCCAACCTTCTCATTTTGTAAATGAGAAACTGAGGCCTAGGAAATTTAAGCAACTTATCTAAGGTCACAGAGCTCCTGGTGCCAGGACACTGATTAGAAAGTAGGCTTAATGTCCAGAGAATTGTTATTTGAAGAAAACTCAGTCTTACAAGGAATTATTTATTTGTTAGTATTGAAATATTATTTACCCCTGTTATCATCGAGTTTGAGGGCTTGGACCCTATAATCAAATAGACCAACATTTGAACAAGGTACCTGACTACTGTAAATCTCAGCCTCATTAATTATAAGGGATTGATGAGGGGCACCTGGAGGGCTCAGCTGGTTAAGCTTCTGCCTTTAGCTCAGGTCATGATGCAGGGCCCTGGAATCAAGCCCCGCGTCAGGCTCCCTGCTCAGAGGGAAGCCTGCTTCTCCCTCTCCCGCTTTCCTTGCTTGTATCCCCTGTCTCTCTCTGCCTCTCTCCCTCTATCAAATAAATAAATAAAATCTTTTTAAACAATTAAAAAATAAGGGATTGCTGCTGCTGTTGGTGATGCTGCTGCTGTCGCTGCTGATGGGACACACGGACAGAACATTCACTGGCTGTCCCAGCACTGCTCTGCGTACTTGCACACATATTAATTTATTTCACACTCACAGCAGTCCTGTGAGCTAGTACTGTGATCATCTGTTTTATAGATGAGGAAACTGAGTCAGAAGAAAAGAATAATAGTAGACCTCCATCAGATATTTGTGCTAACTAAATAAGCATTCACAAATAAACATTTATGATGTGCCATTCATAGGAAGCAGTCAGCAAACATGATCTGTTAATACTAATTAGGTTGTTATAATTGCCTTTATTTATTTATTTTTTGCCTACGCTTTGGTTCAAAGCCTAACTTCTTGGATTACATTGGCACTTTGAATTATTCGTCCATTGGGGCATCTGTGTAGCTCAGTCAAACATCAGACCCTTGTTTTGGACTCAGGTCATGATCTCAGGGTCCTGAGACTGGGTGCCACTCTGGGCTCCATGCTGGGCATGGAGCCTGCTCTAGATTCTCCCTCTCTCCACCTCTCTCTCTCTCTAAAAAATTAATTAATTAATTAATTAAAAAAGAAAAGAAAAATTTATTCTATCATTGTGGTGTCTAAAAATAAGTGGTCTCCATTAAGTGAAAATAAGGAAGGCAAAAATGACATATTTAAAAACATATATCTTATTTCCAAATTTAAAAGCCATATACAAATATTATTTAACATTTGGAAAAGAAAAAATTTACCAAAAGAATTTTGAAAATCATTAACATTCCAAGAGAAACAAAGACGTTTTAATATCATTTTTCTTTCTCGTGCACAATTTTAAAAACTAATTGTAACTAATTTAAAACTGATTATCCACAATTTTGTATTTATTTTTTGTTTGTATTTTTTGTTAACATTGTAGAGAGAATTTTCCCATATTTCTCATACCGTTTACAAACATTGCTGTCTATGAATATATAATCTATCTCTGCTGCAACATGACAGATTTGGAGATCCTTAAGCTGTTTCTATTTTTTGCAATCCTAAAAAGCATGTAAATGAACATATTTTATCTGATGTTTACCTCTGTATGAAAAAAATTAACTAAATTAACAGAACAAACAGAAAAAGGAAGAGATTAAATACTGTGCAACTTTGAAATGGTATGAACAATTTTTAAGGCTCTTAAAATGTATAACATCAAGATTATAAGTTTTCTAGATAAATAATTGCTGGCCTAAAAATTTCAGGCAAATACAAATATATTTACCTAATGACTACCTTGCTTAAGAAGCAAAACATTGTATATTTCCCTGTCTTTGCATAACCCTATCCAAGTTGCTTTCAAAATGAAGCTTGGCACTAGGAAATAGAATTCTGAAGGTTTAAATATATAGAGTGACCATGGATCAAGCATGAGGTTGTTATTAAACCTTTGTTAGACCTTGTCTCTAGGGTAAATCATCCTTTAATCTTCCTTTGTAAGCCCTGCCCATTACCAAACCCATAAATTATATTGCAGCTTTTGTGATAGTCCTGTAAAAGCAGTTTTATTGGGATATAATTGATACACAAAACTCTGCATGTGTTTGATGTTTACAGTTTGATGAGTTTGCACATATGCATATGCTGGTGAGACTGTTTTTTAAAAACATCAATGTTGACTGACCTTCTCCTTCCTAACCACATTTTATCCATCTCTGGAACTGTGTCTCTCCTGCTTCCTCCATGGGCTATTTAATCAAACTCACCAGTCATTCTTCTCTATTTACTCTCCTAAACAGTGTATGTCCACATGATTACAATATTGGCAATTTTGTGTCTATATCCTATGGTCTTAGTGAAATATAGCAGGGCATAAGAGCACAAAATTTGGAGTCAAACAATCTGGATCTAAGATTCTCACATTTATACTAACTTGGGAAAATCACATAATCCATCTTAGGGACTTAGTTTATACATTTTAAAGGAGTTATTTCTTTTTAATTTTAATTCCAGTATAATTAACATACCATATTACATGTTGTATTAGTTTCAAGCATATAATACAGTGATTCAGCAATTCTATACATTACTCAGTGCTCATCGCCGTAAGCGTACTTTTAATCCCCTTCATTGTTTCACTCATTCCTTCCCTGCCTTCAGCCTTCCCTCTGATGACCATCAGTTCTCTGTAGTTAAGAGTCTGGGTTTTGGGGATTCCTGGGTGGCCAGTTGGTTAAGCATCTGCCTTCGGCACAGGTCATGATCCCAGAGTCCTGGAATCAGTCCCTCATTGGACTCCCTGCTCAGTGGGGAGCCTGCTTCTCCTTCTGCCTGCCACTAACACCCCTGCATGTCCATTCTCTCTCATTCTCTCTCTGACAAAAAAAAAAAAAAAAAAAAAATCTGGTATTTTTTTTTGTTTCTTTTCCTTTATTCATTTGTTTTGTTTCTTAAAGTATATGTATGAGTGAAATAATATTTTATCTTTCTGACCAACTTATTTCACTTAGCCTTATACCCTCTAACTCCATCCATGTTGTTGCAAACGGCAAGATTTCCTTCTTTTTTATGGCTGAGTAATATTCCATTGTATATAACACTCCTTTTTTTATCCACTCATCAGTCGTTGAACACTTGGGCTATTTCCATAATTTGGCCATTGGAAACAAAAGTGCAAGAAACACAGGAGGGGATATATCTTTTTGAGTTAGTGTTTTCATGTTCTTTGCATAAATACCTAGTAGTAGAATTGCTAGATCATATGAAAATTCTATTTTTAACTTTTTTAAAAAAATTTATTTATTTGACACAGAGAGAGAAAGATCACAAGTAGGCAGAGACACAGGCAGAGAGAGGAGGAAGCAGGCTCCCTGTTGAGCAGAGAGCCCAATGTGGGGCTCAATCCCAGGACCCTGGTATCATGACCTGAGCTGAAGGCAGAAGCTTTAACCCACTGAGCCACTTAGGCGCCCCTATTTTTAACTTTTTAAGGAACTTCCATACTGTTTTCCATGGTGGCTGCACCAGTTGGCATTCTCGTCAACACTGCAAGAGTGCTCCTTGTTCTTCACATCCTTACCAGCACCTATTGTCTCTTATATTGTTGATTTTAACCAGTCTGACAGGTATGAGGTAGTATCTTCTTGTTTTCATTTGCATTTCCCTGATGATCAGTGATGTTGAGCGCCTTTCCATGTGTCTATTTGCCATCTGTATGTGTACTTTGGAAAAATATCTATTCATGTCTTCTGCCTGTTTTGAGTTTTTTAAGTTCTTTATATATTTGGGATACTAATCCTTTACTGGATATGTCATTTGCAAATATCTTCTCCATTCCATTGGTTTCCTTTTAGTTTTGTGCAGAAGCATTTTATTTTGATGAAGTCCCAATAGTTTATTTTTGCTTTTGCTTCATTTACCTCCAGAGACATATCTAGAAAGAAGTTGTTCTGGCCAACATCAAAGAGGTTACTGCCTGTCTTCTCCTCTAGGGTTTTGATGATTTCCTGTGTCACATTTAGGTTTTCCATCAATTTTGAATTTATTTTTGTGTATGGTATAAGAAAGTTGTCCAGTTTCATTCTTTTGCATGTTGCTGCCCAGTTTTCCCAGCACCATTTGTTGAAGAGAGACTTTTTCCCATTACTTACTCTTTTCTGTTTTATTAAAGATTAATTGACCACATAGTTATGTGGGTTTCTGTTCTGTCCTGCTTATCTATGTGTTTGTTTTTGTGCCAGGACCATACTGCCTTGATTACCACAGCTTTGTAATATAACTTGAAGTACAGAATTTTAATGCTTCCAGCTTTGCTTTTCCTTTTCAAGGTTGCTTTGGCTATTTTGGGTCTTTTGTTTGTCCATACAAATATTACGATTATTTGTTCTAGCTTTGTGAAAAATTCTGGTGGTATTTTGATAGCAATTATGTTAAATGTGTAGATGGCTTTGGGTAATATAGACATTTTAGCAATATTTGTTCTTAATCCATGAGCATGGAATGTTTTCCACTTTTTTGTATCCTCTTCAATTTCTTTCATAAGTGTTTGATAGTTTTCATATTACAGGTCTTTTACGTCTTTGGTTAGGTTTATTCCTAGGTATCTTATTGTTTTTAGTGCAATTGCAAATGAATTCCATTCCTTAATTATCTCTCTGCTGCTTTACACCTGCGTATAGAAACACAACAGATTTCTACATATTGATTTCATATCCTGTGACTTTACTGAATTCGTTTGTCAGTTCTAACAGTTTTTTGATGAAGTCTTAGGGTTTTCTATGTATAGTATCATGTCATCTGCAAATAGTGAGTTTTATTTCTTCCTTGCTGACTTGGATGCCTTTTATTTCTTTTTGTTGTCTGATTGCTGTGGCTAGGGCTTCCAGTGCTATGTTAAATATGATGAGAGAGGACATACCTGTCTTATTCCTGACTGTAGAGGAAGAGCTCTTAGTTTTTTTTTTCCCATTGAGGGTGATCTTAGCTGTGGGTTTTTGTTTATATATGGCCTGTAATATGTTGAGGTGTTTTCCTTTGAAACCTACTTTCTTGATGATTTTTATCATGAATGCATGTTGTACTTTGTCAAATTTTTTTTTGCATCTATTTAAATATATATGCCTGGGGGAGTGGGACCTGTTACCTTTGAAAGTGAATGTGACCCACTGTCAAAATATATCAGAATCTTAGGAAGAAAATACTAATTATTAGGAAACATCAATGGGCTAATGTATTTGCATTTCTTAGATGTTATTGTTTTCACACTTAGTTTGTTTCTTATATTGAATTATCCTCCAAAGTACTATTCTGACAGAATAATCAAAAATTAATTTTAATTGTGCATCAACAAAATAATTTGTAGCTTTCCTTCCCCTCCTAATTTCTTAGGTTTATTTTTGCTATAAATTCTATGTTTTGATCAGAAAAAAGATGTATCATTGGAGATGTATCGAGGCACTATTCTTTTTTAACACCTAACATTAGGTTGTGTGTTAATTTAATTCCACTAAACACTTTTGTCATATAGTGGTTCAATTCTTGTATTTGAATTACTCAAAATTAAGTAATAATTCTGTTGGAGTATGGTATTACATAAATTTTAGTTATCATTAATGGCAGTGGAAGCTATTTGTAATGAAGAATGACAAGTTTGTTTATGTGTTCGTAGCACTTGTCAAAATTCTGAGTACATGGATGTCAAATAAACACATGTTGAATTACATTTATTCAAAGTTAAATTTAAATATAACTATATAGTCTAAGAAGGACAGAAAACTTTAGTGTTTCCTTTTAAGACCTAGGGGTCACAGTCTTAGAGGTTAGACTGGTATGACTAATTCATGAGATCTTTGTCTATACTGCAAACTTGGATTTATGGTTTCTTACTTTATGTGGAAGTATGAAAATTTGAAACTTTGTCATAAACTAATTTTGTTTAGTAAAAGAACTCTTCTTGACCTTCTTTGTTTCAGTAGTGTATTGGGCACTCTAACTTAATTACTAATTGCTACTAGTTAGTTACATAGTTACTAATGGCTACTTAGTTACTAATGCTACTAATTGCATCTTTTAAGTGTAAATTACTTCCAAGTCATTCTTAGGTGCTATCATGTTTCTTCTTTGTAATTTTATTGACTCTGCATTCCATATGTCTGCATTACCTTTGTCTCATATTTTCACTGTTGATGAAGTCTTCAGCATTTGGATTGCATTTTCCTTTCCTCCATATCTCTTGTTGCCATCCTCAGCAACTTCTGAACTGTGATATTAATTTCATGTCCATCTCAGATACTGACCTCACAATTCATTGTCATCAACCACCAGTACAGATAGAAAGTATTATCATTTGCCCAGAACTATATTTTCCCTTGGCAGTCAGGGACACAAATGGAGGTTTTCCCTTCTGAGCAGCAAAGTATTGTTTATCTTCCTTTTTCTCATTTCCCACTACTCCATACATCCTTTCACAAGATGGAGAGGAAAATAGAGGCCAGTATAGCATGAACAAGACTTTCTAGATTTTGTTCTCACTACACTTGTTTTCAGCTTTCAGGTTCTCCTGCCAACGTCTTACAGATTTCTGGCTAAGGAAAGGCATCAAGAAGAGAGAAATTAATTTTTCATGGTGGAAGACTTGCCTAATCATGGTGTAGAACTGATTTGATTACTTGTCATTTGAGATCATCATCTGTAGAACAGCCAGTTCTGGTTATTTAGGGAATCTACTATAAGTCAGGGTTGGGCCAAGGTGTAAAAGATAATTTATAAACAGCATTAGGGCTGTTTATATTAGATTGCAAGGCTTGATCCACAATTTCAAGCCTAGGCCAGGATATTCAATTTGCTCTTTTCAATTATACAAACAACAATTGAAAATATTTTATTAAGTTGATCAAGGTAGAACACATTGTTTTTCTAATATTTTGGGCCATTATACATTGGCATAGAATACATTTTTTTTTTTTTTTTATCTTGAGAACTTTTGGCTAAAAATGTAGTATGGTAATATGAATGAACGTGTCTGCAGGTATTTTGGTTTAGTAAGGTCCTCCACTGAAAAACAAAATCATATTATTTCAGTTATACATTTTTAACATTAACATTTTTAAATTTACAAAGGAACCCACCATAAAGTAAAGCATCAAGGAAATGATGGAGCATGGATGGCTAGTCAAGGAAAGATCCTGCTATATCTGGGATGAGAGATTCAAATTAGTCTATATCACCTTGAGACTAGACTTTCTCATGACCTCAGTGGCTCTTATTTCTAGTTTAATAGAGACATTTTATTTCTTTAACATTATGATAAGTAGCATGAGTCTGGGAAGTAGAAGGAAGAAGTCAGTGGAAGAATGGTTAGGTCCATGTTGTATAAAATGGAAAGCAGAAACAAAGGGATAATGTTTTCCCTTGGTAGTAGAGGATAGACCAACTTTATAACAGTATTCTGCATCTGCCCACTCAATGAACACAGACGCACACACACACACACGCACACACACACACGTGCATGTGCCTGTTATCTACTTCATTTATCCCTAATTGACCAGGGGAGTATAGTGCTAACACCCTGGATATCCTGTATCACTGTTTGGGAGAAATAATTGGAAACTTTCATGGGAATCATCTGGGAACTTGTCAGAAATACACATTCTTGGACCCTACCCCAGACTTCAGAATCAGGGACTTGGGAGTAGAGGTAGCAATCTGTATTTTAGGCATTCTGATGCAGCCTTACATTTGAGAATTAAGTTTCTGAAAATTTCATTTTAACATAATTTCTGAAAAGTTGTTTCTCCTACATTTTCATTTTTAAATCTTTCTAAAATAGGTTCAAAGCCCTCCTCCTTTAACCCTTCTGGAGTCCCACCATAAGTGAGCTCTTGACATACTGAAAGTTTTTCACACCACATTTAGCAACCCAAGAAGGTGCTGTCTTATACTGTAGGTCCATTTGAACATATTTTACCCCATGGTCAGACAAATAAGGCCAGTGACTATTGTAATTACTCTTCTTCTTCTTCTTCTTCTTTTTTTTTTTTTTTTTTTTATGTCTTCCTTGTAGTTTACCCTAGATCATGTTAAGTAGTTGGTGGCTGGTGACCATGGAGTCAGGGTTCTACAATATCAGAATACTTAAAATATTAGTTAGTCTGTGTAGTGTACATTGAATCCTTTATCCATGAAAATCAGTTTTCACTGATACAGAAAGAAAAACCATGAAGCGAATACCTATTGGGGACCAGGCACATATTCATTTAAAATCTATGTTGAATACCTGCTGTAAATCAGGCCTCAGTGTGTTATCCTGGGGAAAAATTTGATAAGGCAACTGTCCTAGGGAAACATACAACCTAGGGGCCCCTGGGTGGCTCAGTTGATTGAGCATCTGACTCTTGATTTTGGCTTAGGTCATGATCTCAAAGTCCTGGGATCCAGCTCCACATCAGGCTCCCCACTCAGCAGGAGTCTGCTTCAGGATTCTCTCCCCGTCTCCCTCTGTGCCCTCCCTGCTCTCTCTCTAAGATAAATACATAAATCTTTAAAAATAACCAAGAAACAAGTACTACTTTTGCTTACATCTCTCATATTGTCTAAGCATTCCCATTCCATGTAGGCCAGGCCTCACCCAACACTCTCTCCCAGATAACTTATTTTCTTAAGAACCCTTATTATCTCAGATGCTCATGTGCTTTTCATCATTGCTATTCTTTTGTTTCTTTTCTGCTCTCCCCCAGCTTGTCAGAGGAGGGACCTTGCCCATTATCCCCAATGCCTGAAGGAGAGCCTGGTACATAATATTCATCTATGAAATAATTTCGAATGGATGGATGACTTAAAGGATAAACCATGTTATGTAAGAGAAGGAACTGAGGTTCTAAGAACTTAACTGAATGGACGTAGAGCCTGGAACTCAGGCTAACTTTTTCCAATTCTAAAGCTTGCGTTCCTTCGCTGCACTAGGCACCTCCACAGGATTTTCCCCCTGTAGTGTCTCTGTATGTCTTTTCTCAAGGGTGCACAGGAATTTGAGCTACAGCTCTCAGTACAGATTGCCTGCGCTTTAAAATTGTCTTCCCCAAAGGACAGGGAACTTTGCAATTAAGTGTTTCTTTGGGTTAAGATACCTAGGAATGCTCAACCTTGTGTAGAACCAGCTCTCCCAATGGTTTTGGTATCTATACCCCCAGCTTGTGAAAACATCCTTGAACCAAGTCAAGGAAGCAAAAAGGTACAGTTAAGGAAGCAGTTAGCCAATGGATTGCTGCTGCAGTGAACTGACAGCAGGAGCCTTAGCCATGGGCGTCTTTTAAAGAGTCTTATGCAGGGGCACCTTGGTGGCTTAGTTGGTTAAGCAGCTGCCTTCAGCTTGGGTCATGATCCCAGGGTCCTGGGATCGAGCCCTGGATTAGGCTTTCTGCTCAATGGGCAGCCTGCTTCTCCCTCTCCACTGCTTTTGCTCTCTTGCATATGCTCTCTCTCTCTCTCTCTTTCTCTCTCTCAAATAAGATCTTTAAAAATAAAAATAAAAATAAAGAGGCCTGTGTAGGTAATGGGATGAGCTTGTTGGTGGTGATAGTTTTGCCCCCTTTCTGAGTATTTTTCTTTCTCTTTATGATATTGAGAGAATCAGAAGGCTCAGGAAGAACTTTAAGGAGATTTTTTTTCTTCTTGTCAGGATTCCAAGTATTCACTGGATCTCATTCATTTTATTTCTTTTATAGAGTAGACATTTAAACTTGACCTTTTCTCATTAGTTTTAAAATATTGAGTATCAGATTGTTCTACTAACAAATTCATTTATTATAGACCACTGAGACTGTATGAAGATAGCTATGACACAGAGCCTGATGGTGAAATGAGGCTATTCCTTCCTCATAGGGACTCTCACTGTATTTTAGAAAGGAAACAAGCCTCGTAAGGACAATGTGCTGGACTTGAATCCTAGATAGGCCCTTTTAGGAAGCTCCTATCCTCAGTAAGCCTCAGTTTCTTTTTCTGTCAAATGGGATTCGTCGTCATTATATGGCAGGGATATTCTAGAATTAAGTGAGATAGTGATTGTGAAGGCTGTTAGGACTTTGGCTGGCACAGAGTATATACTGCATAAATGGTTGAACTTACTATTTTCACATAGGATGATACATAATGATCCATCAGTTCCCAGGTGTAATGAATTAGTAATCTACCAAAACTAGGCTGGGGCTAAGGGCTGGAATTGATGTTGCCTCTAGTTCTGTGTTAGGCCAAATTATCTGGAATTCTTTATTTTATTTTATTTTATTATGTTCTGTTAGCCAATATATAGTACATCATCAGTTTTTGATATAGTGTTCAACAATTCATTAGTTGTGTATGACATCCAGTGTTCATCACAACACAAGCCCTACCCATCAGGTTACCCCCCAACCTTCTCCCTTCTGTAACCCTCAGTTTTTTTTCTAGGGTCCAGAGTCTCTCATTGTCTGTCTCCCTCTCTGATTTCTTCCCACTCATTTTTCCTTCCCTTCCCCTGTGGTTGTCCACACTATTCCTTATGTTCCTCATAGGAGTATCCAGAAGACTTTAAGGAAGATACCTACTAATCCAATCAAAGGAAGACCATTATGACCACACTCTGGTTCGGTTTCACTCCTCTACTTAATAGTTCTATAATTAGATTTTCTAACTGTTAATTTTTCTAACGGTTAACTGCACTAATCTTTCATAATTCCAGTAGTCTACCCTTAAATTCTGCACTGGATCTTCACATTCTCAGTATGGATCTCTCTTCCTTTGCCACTTGTCAGAAAGATGACAATTTAGCTTAAAAATTCTTTCTGAGAGCGAGCATGCTCTGCAGTTTCTGTGGTGGTAAAAAGAATGCAATATATTGTTAAAGTTAAATCTTTGCTTAAAATATGTGTTCGTATTATAAACGCGGGATTGGGACTCCAAACACCTGGGTTTAAATTCTAGTTGTGCCACTTACCATCTGGTGTGATCTGAGATTTTTACGACTCTGCTGTAAAATAGGGCCAGTAATGCCAACCTCACAGGGTTATTATGTGGGTTAAATTAAATAAGATAATGTATATTCAGCACCTCGAAAGTGAGAAATTAACAATCATTAATGCTTTTGCTTACCTCCTTCTGCAGACTACGCACAGCTGTGCACTACCCCTCTCCTGCCCAGATTTTGCCCAGACAAGATTATGAGGCACGTCCTGAGGTTGCTGCAGCTGCAGCACATAAAACAGAGCTCAATGTGTGAGTGAAGAAAATTGTAATAAGTGGGGCTTCCAGAGTCGTGTCACTTCTTTCAGGCAGGGCACCATCAGCCATTTAATCATATGAATGGTTAAACCAAAGGTCGTCAATTCATCACCCTATTTTATAGCAGAAAAATGTCTGCAGCTTCTAACATCGGAAATAATGCCCCAACTCTAAAATCTGAGATGTATTTGAGATGAAAAAGGATGTTTTTAAGATTGCGTTTTTCTTGACATTAAGCTTACATGGTATGAAAGGGTGGGAAAGAGTAACTTTGCAGCAGAGAACCTAGTAAACATGACCTCAGTCAGGTGACCAAGTGTAAAACTAAGTCATTAGCAATGCTGATGGGATGCACCTTTGGTATAAGGTGAAGAGAATGGCACTTTCTTTGGTGGTCTTTCTTTCAAAATGTGTCACCTCAGTCTAATTACGAGAAAAATATTAGATGAAGGACAGTTCTACAAATTTCTAATTAGTACCCCTCAAAGGGTCAAGGCATTCAAAACCAAGAAAAATCTGAGAATCAGTCAGTCTTGAGGACCTAAAGAGACATAGCAAGTGAATATAATATGGTACCCTAGATGGGATCCTAGCAAAGAAAAATGAAATTAGGTAAAAACTAAGGGAATCAGAGTAAAGCATGGACTTTAGTTAATCATAAGGTATCACTATTGGTTCATTATTTTTGACAAATGAATCATACTAAAGCAAGATGTTAACAATATGAGAAGCTGAATATGAAACACGTAAGGCTTCTCTGTACTATTTTTGAGATAATTCTATAAATGTAAAGCTATTCTAAAAAATTATTATTCTTCAAAACTCAATTCCCTCCTTTAGGAAACCATCCTCTTATGTAAGCCTATAATGTTACATCTTCCCACTCTCCCCTACCACCATGGTCTGGGTTAGTATCTCCTGTCTATTTCATATCACATTATATTACAATCGTTTCACAGGGCAGGTGTTTTGGTCTTTTATCTTCATATTCTGGTTCTTTCCACAGTGTTTCAGATACTTGATAGATATTACTCAAGTAGTAGAATAAATGGGGGGGAAATGGAACAAATCACTGTTAAAATAAGTACATGAATTTTTAAAATGAACAAATAACCAGAGAGACAGGGTTATTATGGCCAGCAGATTCCCTGAGCAGGGATTGTGCTTATAAGTTCTTGGAGAAGAACAGTAACTGAAGGTCCTGGCTGTTGCCCATTTCCCATACTGTTGCAGCATTGATAATATAATCACTAACAAGTGGTTCATTTTTGAGGGGCAGGACCCTATTCTAGCTATTGGAGATGGTCCACATGTGCCTGTTGGTTTTAAGCATAGCCATTTCCTCTACAGTGACAGTGCATCCTGCCTATAGGTTTCATTCATTAATTCACTTAACAAATGTGTAAAGACAAGGTGATAATAATACCTAGCATTTATTTGAATACTTGCTACATAGTTTATTTAGTCCTACAATGTGCTGGCTGCTAGAGTAGATTGTTGGCAGCCAACACTTTGTGTTGTAGATTGATATCACTGTTCTTATTTTACAGAGATGAAGGAACTGAGGCAGAGAAGTTAAGCAACTTTACATAAGGTTGCATAGAAAGGGTCTACTATGCTCCAAAAACTGGATATACAACCAGAAGAGCAGGAGAGACAAAGTGGAGGGAGGCATGGTAGGAAGTGGAAAGGGAGTGATAACGGTAGGCATAGTGACTTTTACTTTTCCTACTTTAATAGAAATTATGTAGTGAAGACTCAGCAAATACCCAGTAACAATCGCACACCTGACACAGTGCTTGTTAGAGAAAGCACATTGTTAGTTTAAAGAGTTCAAGCCAGGATCAGATAGATGTGGACTGGAATCCTGGGTTTGCAGTTAGTAGCTTTGTTACCTTGGCCAATCAGCTTCAGCTTTGTCCCTGTAAGTAGAAATTCTCGTTCTTCTCTTGCAAAGTAATTGGGAGGATTAATGATTTGTGTCAAACACTGAACACATGGTAGGTATTTGATTGTTGGTAAATGGCATTTTTGTTACGCGTGGGAGGACAAGAAAAGCATCGTAACTGGTGGGAAAAGGGGGAGTGGTTGTGCTAAGGCCAGTTTTCACTCTGCGTGTTTTCCTGGGCTATGTTTGAATATTAATCTTAGCTGAATGAGCCTGCCTCATGGACAACATTCTCAATAGAGATTAAGTTGTAGGGGAGAAAGCAGTATTAGGAGACGTGTCTACTTATCTTCTGTTCAGCATTGCTTAAAGACTAGAGCCATAGTCATGCCAGAAGTCTAGCAGTTCAGTTTTGATGATCTGAGGGTCATACATAGAACAAGGTGCATTGATGAATTCCTGATTGTCAATGGAGTCAGGTACAGGCTTGCTTTTCCATATAGTCTGTTTTACAGAGACAGACTCTTAGAGTTGCAAAGACTTGAGAGCTCATCATGTTTATTCCCCTTATATCCACCTATGTGTAGTCATTCTTGAGAGAATATGAATGGCTTTTTGGTGTTACTGACAATCTCATTTCTTATATCTTGTAATAAAAACATGTAGCTTCTCTTTCTACCAGTTATTTATTTATTTATTTGTATTTTTATTTGACCCTCGTTGGCACACAATGTGACATTCATTTCAGGTGTACAACATAGTGGTTTGACCAGTTTGGATTTTAGGCTGTGCTCACTCACCATAAGTGTAGCTACCATTTGTTGCCATAAACATTACTACAGTACCATTGACTATATTTTCTATGCTGAGCCTTTTATCCCTGTTATTTATTTATTTATTTCATTCCATACTGGAAGTCTGTACTTCCCACTCATCTTCACCCATTTTGTCCATGCTCCCATCGCCTTCCCTTCTGGCAACCACCAGTTTGTTCTATTTATAGGTCTGACTCTGGTTTTGTTGTTGTTGTTGTTAATTGGTCTTGCTTTTAGTGTGTGTATGTGTGTTTTGTTTTTTTTTTTAGATTCCACGTGTAAGTGAAATCATACTCTTTTTTAAAAAATATTTATTTATTTATCTGAGACAGAGAGCACAAGTAGGGAAGGGGGCAGATGGAGAGGTAGAGAATCTCAAGCAGACTCCCCACTGAGTGCAGAGCCTGATGCGGGGCTCAATCCCAGGACCCTGAGATCACTACCTGAGCCAAAATCAAGAGTCAGATGCTTAGCCAACTGAGCCACCCTGGTGCCCCGTGAAATCATACTTTACCAGCAATTTAAAATACCCTTATTTTAGGGGCACCTGGGTGCCTCAGTGTGTTAAGGCTCTGCCTTCAGCTCTGGTCATGATCTCAGGGTCCTGGCATTGAGTCCTACTTTGAGCTTTCTGCTCAGCAGGGAGCCTGCTTCCCCCTTTCTCTCTGCCTACTTGTGATCTCTGTGTCAAATAAATAAAATCTTTAAAAATAAAATAAAACAAAATACCCTTATTTTATAATCTTATTGGAAAGTTTATGTGTAAATGGCTATTATCCATTTCCTTTTCCCCATGGAAAACTGAGTGAAAGCAATATTTACTTTAGGATATATTCAAGACTATTTTATCCTCTATCCCTTGAGAGGTAGAAATTGGTATCTGTGTACCAAATCTGAGGTGCCAATATGTTCTTCATTGGTTTGACCTCTCAGAAGAAGCATGTCTGCTGAGTTATGTCTAGATGCATTAAAATAGTACATGATAATGACTTTGTATTATACCAGCTCATTGGCCAGAAGGAAATCACTTAACTTGTTTAAATCCTGGTTTCATCCTATCTAGAAATGGAGATGATAATAACAACTTTTTAGATATATTTAAATGACTATGGAGAGTGTATGTAAAGGATTATACATTGGTCAGCAAATACCACATTCTCAAAATACTGAAAAAATTATTAATTTATTTCTATAAAACTAGTATTAAAGACATTATCAGTCTTGTTGCTCAAAGTCCTTATATAAAGGAACATCAACATGAAAATTTCCAATTGGAACAAATTTTATGAAAATATGCATATATATGGAAAACAAATATTTTTCCATGTGCATAACATATAAATATACATATAACATAAATATGTAATAAATATAAAGTATATGTGTTATATATTGTATTATATATACATGGTATTATATAAATATATATGTGTGTGTGTAGGTGTAGGTGATAGACATTTTTTTTCTTTTTACCTAAATTTCCAGGGGGATCAGTGCTAGAATAAATTTCTAAAGATAGTATTTTTTTTCCTTAGATGATTGATACCTTTAATTCATTTTCCTTCCAACTGGATTTTCATTATTCAGTTTCTGCAACCTGCTCCTTTTATTATAAACCACATTAGATCACTTTTAGAAAGAATGAAGACCTCAGCTGCACACATATCATGCCTTCTATTTCAAGAGAAAAAATGAGACTGGCAAAGTTAAATGACATGTTCTTTAAATCACATTGTTAGCTAATGGGAGGCTCAAGGTAAGAATAACCAGGTGATGACTGGTGTTCTTCCAAACTGGTCTGTGTAGTCACACTCAAAGCTTTAATGAGAGCTCACGAAGCTATTTTCAATCAAATAACTTTCACCCACTCAGGAAGCTTTTCTAATGGAAAGTTCGATGAACACCCTCCAAAGTACTTAACACATATACTGGGAAATGGCAGCTGGTGCTATCTGTACTCTTCAGAAATGCACAGAAAAAAGTATATGTTTCTCTTTAATAGCTTCAGGCAAAAAATGAACTGACAATTGCCCGATGAAGAGTGAGGCTCAGATATCCACATGAGGGCAGACTCATATTTAGAAACATTTCTGTTTGCCGTGAGTTAACTACCTCTAAATATTACCTAAGGAATACATCTTCCCAATACTGCCAAGACACCCATTGATCTCTCTTCAGTCATGAACACAAGTGGCAGGAAGAGGAACAATAAAATGAACAGCCAACATGTTTCCTCGGAACTGGCACCAAACTGATATCATGAGGTACCTCACATTGAAAAGAAACAAAAATAATGAGATATAAATTTTAAATTGAGTGCACTGGAATCACTGACTTTTGTAGAATAAAATTTTACAAAATTACATAACATGTATGTTATGGCATGTATTTATGAAACCAGAATTGTGCTCAGTTTACCAATAAAGAATTTGAGGTTTTTTTTTTTTTTTTTACAATTTATTTATTTATTTATTTGAAAGAGACAGGGAGAGAGAGAGAACAGAGAGAGAGTGAGCGGGAGAAGCAGACTCCCAGCTGAGCATGGAGCCTGACATGGGTCTTGATACCAAGATCCCAAAATCATCATCTAAGCCAAGGGCAGATACTTAGCCAACGGAGCCACACAGGTGCCCCAAGAATTTAAAGTTTAGACACACTAAGTGCCCAATCCAAGTTCAAATAAATAGTAAGTCATGGAATGTTATTTAAACCCAGATCTTTTGACACCTAGTTTTGTGTTCTTTCAGCCGAACATTGTGATACCGTGTTTTGTGTGATTCAAATGATTGACATAAACACCAAGGTGTGGTCTTTCACTGGGGGCTGGCCACCCTGTGAACCAGCCTTGTAAAAGATGAATGGGTACAGGTTGCCTCAGCACCCACAGTGGGTAATCTGTTCCCAAGAAGTCGGCAGATCCAGAACTGAACATTTAAGAGTAATGGACACAAAGAGGAAGAAGGAGCCCCATGCACAGGAACAGTGACTTGAGGCAACAACTTCTAAGCCAAATTCAGATTAGCTCAGTGAAATTTCTTCGCGCTTTTATGATATGCCAGCACTGTTAACTATTAGCACACATTTTATGTTGTGTTGCGTTGTGTTGGGATACTACATTCTAAAAATGACTCATGGCTTTGGCGATTTTGCTGCAAAGAAATTTTTGATTAAGAAATAGGGAGATGGCTCAGTTGGTTAAGCGTCTGTCTTCAGCTCAGGTCATGATCCCAGGGTTCTGGGATTGAGCCTGGCATCAGGTTCCTTGCTCAGTGGGAAGCCTGCTTCTCTCTCTCTCACTCCCCCTACTTGTGTTCCCTCTCTCACTGTATCTCTCTCTCTGTAAAATAAATAAATAAAATCTTAAAAAAGAAAAATAGAGGTTGAGTTACTGGTTATAGTTAAAGATAAGAGTAGATGTGTGGGGTGTTGTGCATGTATATACAGAGACATGTGTGCATGTGTGTGTGATGTGTGCACACATATTCATGTATGTGCATGTAGTCAAGGGTGTCATTAGTGATTGTACTTCTGAATCTCTTAGTAGAAGACATGATTTATTGATGTTAACCACTCCTGAATTAGAATGTGTGTATATACACACACATATATATATATATATTCTTTACAGCTATATCTTTACAGATATATATGGAGATACATATAAATTCATAGATTCAGATCTCTCTATACCTTTCTTATATAATGTGCTCTGTAAGAACTGAGGGACACAATTATCACGTAAACTCTACTTATGAGTGATTCACATTCTAGGCATTGAGCAAGGTACATAGTCAAATAATTTCAGTAATCATCTGGCTGGCTGTGGTCAGTGCTATAAAAGGGTTAAAATTACTAAAGGGTCACAGAAGGGACATTAGATTTAGACTTGAGATGTAAAAACCATTTCTCAGTAGAAATGACATTTGGCTAAACCCTTAATTATGAAAAGGAGGGTGACATGGGGTGATAGGCAGCTTTCACAGTATATAGCTATTGCCACAACCAGAAGCAAAAGGATTTCTGCCTGAAAGTAGTTTGAGGGTAGTAAATCTGACCTCATAGAGCGAAGATTTAAAAGCAGGTCAGAATATATTGAGTTGTTGGGGGGTTACAGTGGAATTTCGTTACCTGATTTTTTATTATTTACTCTCTTCTCCACGAGTATCCTGATTAAAACATGTCCATAAAGTGCAACGCAGAGATCCAAAAGTCAGCTGTAAAAAGGTGTCACATGGAAAGTTCTACACTTCCTCTTCAGGGGCTATTTTAAATAACAAAAGAGAAGTTAGAGACAAATACAGATGTTTCTTTCTAATATTCTCCAGAAGGTAGAAGTACTCACAGATATTTGCTCTGTGTGGGCCAAGGCAGGAACATGAGTGTGGAGAGCCTAGTTTCTCCTACAGTAGCTATTGACAAATCTAGAAAAAACAATACATATCTGTTTTACCTCCAGCATCTGTCATTTATCATATTTACAAAGCTCTCGCATGAGGCGAACTAACATATCATCCTCCAGACTGATCTAATCTGAGCTGAAAAACGAAATAAAACTGCCTGTATCAACTTTGTCCACAGGGACTTGGATTCAGTGAAATATGGAGAATGGATCATATTAAATTTGTAATGATGCAGCTAATGAATAATGAATGTTCTGGTGTCTGGTGCTGTCTTTGAATAATCATCTGCAAACATATGTTTTTTCCAGGACTTCATGGGATGTTGATTTTATGCAAACTAGAAATCCTTCACCATCTGTAATGGCAAATAAGTTCTCAGTGCTTTGGCTAATAATAGAGCACCGAGTGAATTTTATGAGATTACTCAAACAGTATGGAAAGATTCTTCTTGTTGTTCTTGAGCATTGCCTGCTTGCTCTTTGACCATTTGGACTGGCTATGATGCTGATGTGCTGAGGTTTTAGGGATTTTTTTTTTTTTTAACATTATTGGTCTCCTTGGGATCTACAGATTTTGTTCAGTGTTGTGCATGCTTTGAATGCATTGTCTCCTTCTGTGTATCTCTTTCCTTGTCATGTTAAGGTGTGGGTTGCCATAAACAGTGCAACAGTAGCTCCTACTTCTTTTAATAGGCTAGGCCCTAGGCACAGAATTCTATACACATTGGAGGCAGAGTCATAAAGTAATTGTATTTTTCCACATGCATTTTACCAATGTCTCTGTTTGCAAGATAACCAAATTCACTCTCCCAGCATGCTAAGTTAAATGGTCCACACTCTGCTTGTGGTAACTCAAGGCCAGGACCCACTAAACTGGATCTGGGTGCTCTAACCTAAGGAATGTAGACCAGCGTGTTAAATTCCTTCTACCTTATACAGATGTTTACTTGCTAGTATACTTTGCAGGTATATTTTGCCTTCTTTCATCCAACAAAAGACTACTCATTCTACTGTTCATTTTACTTTTCATTTCTTTTCCTTTGACCATACATTTTCCACTTTATTATTTTAAATTTATGATTATATTCCCTTTCTTTCCTTCCTTCCTTCCTTTTGAGTCAGTGTAGAAAATACATCAATTAACCTGTGCCCTATTGCTATGAAATAAAACAGCTCAGGAGACAAAATACCTTGGTGGTTTGTAGAACTAGGTTTGGAATCAGAGTAATTGGGGGCCAAATCCAGACCTGGTTCCTTACCAGTTATGGAAGAAAGGGCCAGCCATTTAATCTTCATCAAAGCAAATTTCCTCACTTATGAAAACGTCTATGAGATGATATTGGCATCTTGTAGATATTAAAAGGAGCGATAGCATCCACATAATAACAATGGCATGAGTCTTAGGTATAGTTATGGAAGCAGTGCATTTAGCAGACTTGCTCCCAGTGAAATCTCAGTGAATGGTCAAGATGTTATGACTGCTGCATTGACAAGAGTGTTGTCATTGGTAGTGGTGACAGCAAAGATGGATCATTGTGCTTTTTCAAGTGTATCATACCCACTTCCTTCTGAAAGTAGATTGCAAAATTCTAGTCATCAATGTTGAGATGCCACTATGACTAAAAGGGCAATTTTCTGTGGAGTTCTGGTTTTCACTAATCAGGATTAATCCCTACATATAAGCAAATTGGAAAATTCTTTTGCAGCTCCTGACAATTTCTCCACAATATAGAAAAGTTCAGCTAGACACATTGACCTGATAATATAGATGTCATCTCTCCTTTAAATTTTTTTTTTTATAAAATCCACAAATGCATTAGCCTGAAAACCTTGAGGAATATATTAGTAAAATATTTTTAACCTGTCTGCCCTCAAAAACTAACACCTAAATTAGCATTGCATTATTATGTTAAAATACAATAAGAAACCTGGCTGTAAATTACCAAAGTAGGGCTTATGAGGGATTATAGGAGTTGTAAAAGGGGCAGGGGAGGAGAGGCCAATGCATTAGGAAAATTTAGCCAGATGCATGTGAACATTAATTACCTCTTACTGAGGTTTTGTTTGCTGAAGTGAGCAGGTCCTAAGTCATTACGTTCTCTTAGAAAATGGTCACAATTAGCCTTACACCATAATTTATAAAACAGAAGATATTGTTTCTCTCTCCAAATTGAACCATGTAAAACTAAAGACAGATTTTCTTATCAGTCACTGCAACCCTCTGTGCTTGCAATTTCTTATCTATAAAAAGTTGTTTGTTTTCTATCACTAGTTCTAAACATTTTCAGTCACAGTCCCTTTGAGAATACCTACGAAACCTATGAATTTTCTTGTCAGAAATATGGAAATCTTATCAATCTATACATAGTTTCAATTATTCTGTGCCATTCTGATTCTCTTACAACTGTGTGGACCCAAGGCTAAGGACCCTTACTCTAGACAGTTGCTGCTGTCTACCAGAACTCCTTAATTCTGTGGTCTTTAGACATTTGACATTTTTCCCTCAAATAGTTTATATCTTATAGGGAGTGATGGGAAAGTGTATGTATGTGGAAAGACTCTAGGGAAGAATTCTGAGACTGGGGTATGTACATTTTTACTTCCTCTAGCTTCAGATTTGCTGTGAAATTTGGGCATCATTATTCAGTTTCATCTTTGTAGGGTAACAGTGGAAAAATCTTAGACTTTGGAATCAGATCTCAGTCCACATTCTGGTTACTTCATATACTCATCATGCAACTTTAAGACAAAGTGCTTTGGGGCATGCCTTCACCATAGATAGATCTGTCTAATCACATGTGGTCTTGAGGCTTAAAAAACTCACATTAAAAAAACCTATCTGCCCAGTATTTATTTACCTCAATCCCATGCAACTGATTCCCTGTCAAGTCTAAGAAGGCACTGGCAGTGGTTACCCCATATCCACTCTTCCTCTTCTCCCTTTGCTTCCATAACCTCAGTCCTCTCATGACTCTTTCCAAGTCCTCAGACTTATTGTGCTGACTGAGGTGTAGCCTGTGGTCTGGTGTCCTTGCAGCAGCTCAGGCTCTTAGATAGAAGGCATCATACATGTCAAAGCCATCTTAAGACTTGCCTAAGTTTTAGGAACCCTTGCATGTACACCTGCTGTTCCCAAAGTAATATTCATATTAAAATATACTCACATTCTACATTTAAAAGTTTTCTGTTGCTAAAAACGTGAAAATATTTTTATATTTTATAATTTGAAGGTTTGAGTTTTAATAAGTTCTTTTTTTTTCTGTTGCTTTAATAAGTGTATGTATAGGAGTGCATGAGTATTTTTAGGTGTGTATCAGGTATATACATATGTATGTGGAGAGATGTACCTAATTACTTGATGTATGTTTCATTTTGCAGATATCTCCTTAAAATCATAAATGTTTTGATTTCACATTTTTATTTTATGCTTTGAGGACAATATTGGTTTGTTTAGGTCTTAAGTTGTTTGGTAGTTTGTACAATTTTATATGTATATTATTTTTATTTTTTTACCTGGTGGTTACAATGGCTCTATGGGTTTTTTTTTTTTTTTTCAGCTTTATTGAGGTATACTGACAGTTTAAACTCTAAGAGATTTAAAGTATACATAAGAGATTGAAAGTATATAATGATTTGATATACATACACATTTACATTGTGAAAGGATTCCTCCCATCTAATTAATTCCTACAGCCATCATGCCACATACAGTGGTTTTGGCAGAGTCTTAGTTTTGTCAATTGTTAGGTGATCTTGAGTAAATTGCTCCATTTTGCTAAGCTTTAGTTTTTATCAATGGACTGCTGTTTGTCATTCAAGGAAACTTAGGTTAATGAGTGATTGAAATGATATGAACATAATGATCTAATTATTCACCTTTCAGTTTTTTCACAATTAAAAAATAGGTCATTAAAGTTGAAAGTCTGAGGAATACCAGAGAAGGCAGAGTTAAGAATAAGAACTAAAACTACGTGATTTACAATTTCGTGTTATTCCATCCATGCATACGGACATGTCAACTTACCTTTGTTTTAACAAATTCATTTTATGCACTTGAAATTAACTTATAAACACTGGGATTATTCTTTACCTTTCAGTTTTGTTTTTTGTTTTTGTAAGGGGGCAAAAGAGGAAGAAATGCGTAAGAAGGATTAGACACTGACCGTGTCTTTTATATTGTGTTTAAGGTGAAAGGGTTGAAGGCAACTTAGACTCATTAGTGATATGTTTGTCAGTTACTTTTCTTTTTTTTTTAAAGATTTTTCAAATCTATTTAACAGAGAGAGAGAGAGAGAAGGAGAGCACAAGCAGGGGCAGCAGCAGGCAGAGGGAGAGGGAGAAGCAGGCTTCCTGTCGAACTGGGAGCCTGACTCGGTGTTTCATGCCAGGACCCTGGGATCATGACCTGAGCTGAAGGCAGCCGCTTAACCAACTGAGCCACCCAGGTGTCCCTGTCAGTTACTTTAAAAAAAAAAAATGATGCCTAAATGCCCTTAATTAGGAAACAAACTCTAAAGAATTAACAGTGGCAGATGGACATGCAGGTATTTTAAAAGAACCCATGCACATTTATTTTTCCTTCTATCCTCTAAACGTATTTTCTGTTGATTGCTTTTACCAAAACCATTGCTTAAGTATGACCAAGGAAATCATAACTTACTGTATATTTTGAAAAAACAAAATTTTGCCCAGAGTTTGAATCAGAGTTAATGAGAGGTCTTTTTTTTTTTTTTTTTTTGAAGATTTTATTCATTTGAGAGAAAGAGGCAGGGAGAGCACAAGTAGGGGGAGAGGCAGAGGGAGAGGGAGAAGCAGACTCCCCACCGAGCTGGGAGCCCCACATGGGGCTCAATCCCAGCACCTAGAAATCATGACTTGAGCCAAGGGCAGATGCTTAACCATCTGTGCCATCCAGGTGCCCCAAGAGATATCTTTTAAACTTACACCGTGGAATGAAAGAAAGTAGAGAGACCAAACTATATTCTCCAGTATCAGAAATTATGATGAAATTTTGTGCTGTGTAAAAGTAGAGAACTTCACTTTATGATGAAAACAATAATAACAACAAAACTTATGTATTCCCTGAGTTCTAAGTGAAAAGACTAGCAATTAGTGAATTATCATTTATCATCTACTCTAGCCATAGTTTTGAGTATATGCTATTTGATGTCTATACAAACAAAGCCATGAAGAATAACATTTAGGTGGGTAAAAACAGACTAGTAAAACAGAGTAGTAAAACAGACTAGTAAAACAATTTTTACAAGAAAATAGTCCTTGTTGATTTATATATAATGGCGAAAATAAGAGAGAAAACATGTTACTTGTTATAGCAATCTGAGCATAGTCAAATTTAATTTTACTCGGAATATTTGCTTAATTATCCAGCTAACCATGACTTTTCCTTTTGTTAGCAACGTCAGTAGTGTAGGTAGTAAATACTCTATATCCTTCAGTTTATTTATCAGCACTGCATAAAGCTTTCTTTCTCTTTTTTTCTTTTTTTGCAACATACATAGGATCCCAATGAACAAATTTTAGCCCAAAACAATTTTTTCTCCATCATGCAATCCTATTATTTCTACATGCTCCTTTTTAATCAAGACTCAACAAAAAGAAAAAATAGATAATTTTATTCCATATCTAAAAGCAAAATAGGTATTTTTGAGTGTATTATAATCATATTAAAGTTTGAAATTCCATTTTTAAGTGGTGCTCAGGACTCCTTTTTTAAAATTTGAAGTTATAGATGCTTTAACATTTTGAATGATGTAACAAATAATGAATGAAAGTTGTCACTGAAGCCATCCAAGTGTAGTTATTAATGACATAGCAGTGAACCCGGGAAGAGTAGGGAATCAGGACCTATTTTTACTTTTCACCTTGATTACATAAGATCCTTCTAACTGGCCTCCCTCCTTTCACTTTGTTCTTCCAATCGGTTCTGTACTCTGGAAATCAGAAGTTTCTTAGTGACCTGTTCACAGTGCTCTTTTGCTTTAACCCCTTTACTGCTTCTGGGTGAAACCTGTAGTACTTAGAAAGGCAGACAAGCCTGCCAAGATCTGTTCTCTTCCTACTTCCCCAAGTAGTATTTCTTTTTCTCCCTCATTAACTTATACCTGTGCTCTATTTGTAAATCCCTACAACTGAAATAACTGAGAACAACAATGACAGTAATAAAAACCACTCCTATTGATACCAACAATGTGATCAATCACTGAGTTTGGAGTTTTGACTTATACATCCATTTGAGACAATACTTCCTGAATGCCTATCATATACTTGGCATTATACTTAGTGGAGAGATCCATCGCCAAGCAAAGATCACTAATTATCTAGATCAGGCAATGACGATTGCCTTCCTTGCTCTTCTTGGGTAGTAGTCATGGAATGGAGAGGAATCCACATTCTCACCCAAGAAAATGCCAAGTTTCATATTTGTCAAGAGCTACAAAGTCAAGGGAGCAAGCATGATAGGAGTATGTGACCTAATCAGGAAGGGTAGGGAAGGTCACTTGACATAAGAGGTGGAGAATGACTAGAAATTATGTAGGCCAGGTGGGAGACCCAGGAGTACAAGGCAGAGGCAGTGTGCAAAACACAAAGCATAGAAGGAGGCACTGACACATGTGAACTTCCAGAGGGGCAGTGGGGCTGCAGAGCATTCAGTAAGGTGAGTCATGAAAGTGACTTGAGTGAGACGGGACAAATCATTTAGCCCCTTATTAATTATTTGGCTCAAGAGGCAATGGAAATCATTTGGGGGCTTTTAAACAGAAGTCTGACTTTACCTGATATTTGTTTTGAAAAGGTACCTGAGCCTTCATGGTGGAACATAGGTGAGAAGCAGGGTCCAGCTGAATGTAAGGAAGTGTCTGAGAGAGGATGTCTGCTCTTACTTATGCTAGCTTGAAAATGATGGCTGTAAGAAGAAGTGAAATATGTTATCTCCTTTAAGCCCAACAACAATGCAATGAAGTCCACTTCACAGATGAGCCCATTTAGGCTTAGGGGAGTTATATACATTTACTTGGTCCTGAAGGAATATGTGGCATAGTCAGATCACAGAGACCAAGTGTCTGAATTCTAAATTGTATTCTTCAACTCTGCCGTTTCTTTCCATATTGTGTCATGCTGTGTGTCTCACTTTGCTATAATCTTTCATTGCTGTTTCCTCACCTTGTAATGGGGTTCTACGTAATGAATCCCTGCAAGTCTTCTTCAGCCACGGCTATTTCAGGCTCCCGGTCCCTGTCAGGGTCTGTCCTCCATGATTTCACAGCACATTGTGCTTTCCTGCTGTTTCCTTATTTCATTCTCTCATAGTTCATAAGCTCCTAAAGATGGGGTCAGACTTCTATTTTTATAGTGCAGATGCCTAGCAAGATGGCAAAAGTAGAGTAGGTATGAAATAAAATTTAAATAATCAGATCAAGCAACTCAGACACCCACCCTGGATCCACCGTATGACATTTGTGGCAAAGGGTCGCTGAAAACATCCCTCGGCAATAAATTATTGACCACTTTCTAAGTGCCAGCCATTCAACTAGACACTGGCTACATTATCCTATTTTATGTTCGCAAAATCTTTTTTAAAAATTGGTGTTACTGTGTCCATATTGCAGATGAGAAAACTGAGTAATTTATCTAAGACTGCCAAGTCCAGGGATGCCTGGGTGGCTCAGTAGGTTAAGCCGCTGCGTTAGGCTCAGGTCATGATCCCAGGGTGCTGGGATCGAGTCCCACATTGGGCTTCTTTCTTGGCAGGGAGCCTGCTTCTCTGTCCGCCTCTGTCTGCTTGTGTGTGCTCTCTCTCTGACAAATAAATAAATAAAATCTTTAAAAAGGAAGAAAAGAAAAAAAGACTGCCAAGCCCACAATTCAAACTTAAATCATTCTGAATTCAGAGATCTTTGACCTGGATTACAATGTATCCATCCCTGTTACATTTGTTTTCTTAGCTATCTGGTGCTAGATAGGAAATAATACCTTGCCTTTCCTGACCCCAGCCTCCCAAATTACATACCTTTCCCAAGTCCAACAAACCTGACAGAAACAGGTGGTTCTTTCTGGTCCCTGTCTTTTCTGCTCTTTCTAGGCCCTTCTACTTATGGAAAATATAGCTTGCTTTATTTTATTTATTTATTTAGAGTGGTGTGCATGCAACTTTTGCTGAATTGATGAGAAATCCTTCAAGTTTTGGCAACAACTGTTTCAAAGCTATTCCTTTTACAAATACATAAAACACGATAAGACACGGTAAAATATTTTAACAACCAGTTGCGCAATCTGACTTGTGAGCACCAATCTAAAGATAGATTTCACCTCAGTAACAGCCTTGTTGGGCCAGCTTCTAGCACATGAAATCTTTCTGTCATAGAAGGCAGTAGTGTCCTAAGCCCAGCTACGGCTGGGTCTGTGGAGTGTGTTCTACTTCTTGAGGTAAAATTCTGGAGTTCTCAACTGTATGTAACCCACACATTATCTCTCTTGGCTTCTAAGCTCTTTAAGTGGACTGAGGAACCAAGCAGAGCTGTGTTTGAAAGATGTCTTTCTTTAGAAGAGAATGCATTTCTAGTCTCAAAACCATGAATATTTCACCCAGTTGGATGTGGGGTCAAAAATTTGTAGATTTTGAGTAGACCTGAAAGTTCATGTAATCAAATTCCTTTTCTCACCAACCTTACAAACAGTGCACTTGGCTATGCTTTATAGAAGAGCAAAATGGTTCTTAGAAGGATAGAAGTAACTTGCTCAAGTCCCAAAGGTGGATTTCAAACCCAGGTCTAAAGATCCCAGAGCCTAAGCTCTGTTAAACAGTAAGACTTTGTCCTGCGGATGCCTTCCTTCGTTATCTTAGGAGTGTTTTGTTTTTCCTTTTGATTTCAGGTTAGAGATCCCCAAATCCTATGAGCTTCTCTCAGATGATGTATCTTTATTCTGTCCTCACCAATGGTCCCCAACCTTGGTTACTAAATGGGAAAAAAAAGGACTGCCCCCTCCTCCTAACCAAGCGCTGGCGGTCTTTAACAGAGACAATTGAAAGTATAAATGTAAACAATGTGAGAAATCCAATTTTTAAGTTGTAGAGAAATGTCAATATTAGATATTTTCAGGCTCCTTTGTACTTTGCACTTACAGTTTATCCCTGATAAAATAAGATGATGTCAAAATATTACAAGCCAGGGCCCCTGGGTTGCTTAGTTGCTTAAGTGACTGCCTTTGGCTCAGGTCGTGATCCTGGAGTCCAGGGATTGAGTCCCACATCAGGCATCCTGCTCGGCAGGGAGTCTGCTTCTCCCACTGACCCTCCACCATCTCATGCTCTCTTTCTCTCTCTCTCTCTCTCTCTTTCATTCTCTTTCTCTCAAATAAATACATAAAATCTTTACAAAATATTACAAGCCATATTTTCTTGCTGAATAAATGAGAAATTTACCTTAGAAATCCAAATGTAAGTGTCTTGGAATTTAACATAGAGGATAAAAGGAGATTATCTGCTGTAGCCTCTGGCATTTAGGAGAGAATTGTGGGATATTCATTCATTTAAAAATGCAGCATTTAGCACCTATTAATATGCCAGGATCTCTCCTACCTTCTTTCTTCCTATTTGTATTCCTCCACTACCCTCAACTCCTGTCATTCTTTCATTCCATGAAGACCTAAAACTCATTGACTTTACTTACCTTTTTAATCTCCATCTTCTTTCTCAAGTCCTCATTACCATTTCATTCATATGAAATTCATTCACTCATGTGGCCTGTATTTCAAGTTTAACTTCATGTGCACCCACTGGCATAACTTTATTTTTCCTCATGTGTAGTTCCTGCCACTGTACTTGACTGGTACAATTGCCTCGGCTGAGCCTGCTTTCTCCTTTTTTATATGTGCACCTGAGCAGCTGAACAGGGCCAGAGAAAACACACTATGATCCTGACGACTTTTGCTTTAATTTATTATCATAAACCTTATGTGGCCCCAATTTACCGCCTGTCAATCCTACAACCACATTTTGTTAGTTCATTCACCCTCCCACTGCCCTAGATTACTGCTTTGCACCTGCTCCTCTCTTCTGATACCTGTAAAATTTATCTGGCTCTTTACATTCAATATGACCTTCCTTCTTATTTTACTGAGAAAATAGAGAAAAATCAGGTAAGATCTTAATTCTCTTACCAACACATACACTAAGACCCCTGAATTTTTCCCCATATACTTGGCTCTCTCTGCTATTTTAGTAGATGAACTAATAGTAGATGAATGGTCTTAAGGATTATTATGGTTCTGGGGATGTAGCTCCTTTCTTTATTGAATGTACTAGCTAGTGAGGGTGGTAGGAATTAAACAGATATCTGGGTATGACTTGATGTCAGAAAAATGGGGCAGAAGTTCCACACCTGTCATTAACTAGATACATAATTTTGGGAGTGGGTGAAAATATATCTCTTAAACCTCATTTCCCTGTCTTTAAAAAAAGAGGCAGCAATATCTACTACCCATATTATAAGATATTAATGAGATAACAAATGTGAATATGTTTTTTAAATTATAAAACATTTTAGCATGAGAAATAGTATTACTTTGTCAGAATTAGGGCTACATGGTCAGCTGCCTAGGCTGTGTATTGCTTCAATCCAGTGCAAGGTGAGGAGAGAGGCCCCCACTGAGATTTTGACGGTAAGGCAACACTTAGCCTTGTGCTTCAAATTAACAACTTGTTTAAAGGTTCAAGATAGTGTCTCAACAACTTCCCATTGCAGTTCATTCAAGCTTCCCAATTTGGGAGATGACCATTAAAAATTAGTCATTAATCCTTTAAGACCCAGTTCAAGTGTTGCCCTTAGAGTCTTCCATGCCATCAGTCCTTTCTCCATGTTCCAGGAATTCCCATTATTTGAGTTCAACCTAATGCACATGACATTGTACACCCTGTCTTTCCGTCTCTGTCTCTCCACCATCCCCTCATTTGACAGATTCCCCAAGAGTAAGGATTTTAAAGGCTCTCTTATGATCTGTTTGCGTCTTGTGTTAGCAAGAAGAAGTTGGCACTATAACGGGGATTAGACCCAAAGCACTGCCTTGTCTGTTCTCGATACCCCTCCCTGACCTCACTCCAGCTGTTCTCTCCACAGCAAAACTTGTGACTCTAGCCTGTAGTCGCTTCTGCTTCCGGCACTAGCCTGATGCCATCAGCATAATAAATACTAAGCAAATGTTAGTGGAAACATGGCAAGGGAAGAAAAACACAAGTTCTTTCATTTATTTAACATAACTGTTCAAGTATGGAATCTGTGCCTTGTCTTAAGAAATATGACACTGCAGATAGAGCAGTGAACAATAACAGGAAAAAAATCCTGCTTTTCGGAGCTTATATTCTACTAGTGAAGAAAGACTGTAAAGACAAATAATCAATGAACCTTAAAGTGTGTGAGTGTGGGATAACCTAGACTGAATGTTAAGGAAGGTTCCCAGGGCAAGCCTCACTGCCCTGGGAGGGGACTTTAGAGAACCATTTCAAGGAGCGGAGGAAATCAGATACTTGGCTGTCTGGGAAGGAGAGTTCTGAGCAGTTGGGGAAAAGTGCAGAAAAGTGACAGAGAAGGGAAGTCCCTGCAGAATTTTAAACATATCAGGATTACTATTTGATTTCGCTAAAATACATAAACAAAAATACAAGAACATACACTGATTGTCAAGTATACAACAGTTGATTTTGTTAAGCACTCATTTCTGTTGGTCCTGTGTATTTCACTGATGTTGGACACACGCAAAACAGAAGTTGCTCTTGTTGCAGCTTGTGTATTTGGAGAATATACGTCCCAGCTTCACACATCATATATATGGTGAATAAAGGAACTAATGAACTTGAATGACAGGTTGCTGTTGCTAAAGTAGTCTACCAGGATTCATTGCGAAACAAGCCTGTCTTTATTTGGGAATCACAGTAAAAAAAATCTGGTGATTTTTATTAGCAGCTTCTCCTTTTTGAGTATTTCTTAGGAAGTAAGGGCTCTAAAACGGGATTTTTCTAATGTTCTTGAATGGCAAGATCATGCATATCCGGTTTGCTAAATATATCCACCAACTCTTTCCCTGATGCAAATAACTTACACATTTTAATAAAATTCTTCTCTTCCTTGTTATGACTTTATTTAAAGTATAATCTTCTGGAATTTTTAATTGTCTTCCAACTTTGGCACTTTACATCTTTCTTAACCTAAATACAGTTAGGAAAGCAAGCTGAAAATAGATAAATTTGAAATAGAAGCCACTGCATTTAAGCCAAGAGGTTTAGAAGACAACATGTGCTCCAAGCACTTCCTTTATGCCCACATGCCTTTTAAAATGTTGTTATCACCATATTTCCAGAACTCTCCTGAGGAAGAAGAAGACAGCTCATAGTTCCAAGAAACATAGGTGCTTCTTATTTCAATATAAATAAAAATCACACTGAAGTGAGAACATTAAGAAAAAATAGGACTTATAATTTTTGTCTTAGCAATGACAATCAGCCTAAAATATATGTGTTTTGTTTTTGTTGGCTTTATTACGATTAATGTGTTGTTATTTAAAGTCCTTGAATGATTTATTTTTAATAAAGCAGAATGCTGATGTCAGGGCTTTGAAAAATAAGCTGTCAATTTTGAGATAATTACAGCTTCACATGAAGTCATAAAAAAATATACAGAGAGACCTCATGTACTCTACACAGTCTCCTCCAATAGCATTTTGCAAACTGCAATACAGGTCATACCCCGGCTAGTGACATTAGTCCAGTCAGGACACAGAGCTGGTTCACCATCCCAGGGAGCCCTCATGCTTCCATTTTCTATCAGTGACCTCCTCTCACCCTTGGCAACTGCTAATCTCTTCACCATTTCTACCATCTTGTCATCTCAGATGTGTTCCGTAAATGGAACCCTACAGTACGTGGCCCTGTGGGATTAGCTTGCTTTCTTTAGCACAAGTCTCTGGAGATTTATATAGATTGTTGGGTATATCAATGGCTTGTTCCTTGTTATAGATAGGCAGTGTCCATGGTATAGATATACCACAGTCTGTTTACCCGTTCACCCACTGAAGGACATCTGATCTGATTCCCATTTTCGGCTATGACTAAGGAAGCCACTGTGAACATTCCAGTACAGTTTTAGTGTGTGAGCGTAAGTTTTCATTTCTCTAGGATAAATACCTAGGAGTGCAATTGCTGATTGGTAAGGTAGTGAAAAGTGTCATTTAATTTAGTTTTCCTTTTTTTTTCAAGAAACCTCCAAACTCTTTTCCAGAGTGGTTGTGTTCATTTTATATTCCTACTATTGATGTATGAACAATTGTTTCTGTCATTCATTTAAAAAAATTTTTTTAAGTAAAGTGTTTACTGTAAAGTGTTTAATGGTGTCTCTAGTTTCTTTGACATTTCCCTGATGGCTCCTAATGTTGAACACATTTTCATATGCTTGTCATTGGTGTATCCTCTTCGGCAAAATGTCTGACCAAGAATTTTGCCCATATTCTAATTAAAATATTTATTTATTCATGTATTCATTTTTGCTCTTGAAATTTGATAATTCTTTATATAGTCTAGACAGTATTCCTTTGTTGGTTACTTGGTTTACAGATATTTTCTTCCAGTCTATAGCTTGTTTTAACATGCCTAATATGGTCCTGTGTAGAACACAGTTTTTAATTTAAACAAAGTCTCATTTATCAGCATTTCCTTTTATAAGTCTTGCTTTCTGTGTGTTTGTCTGTGTGTTTTGCCTGTGCATGACAACTTGCTGAATCATCTTTTGTTGAAAAGGCTCTATTCCTCCAATGAATTCATTTATCCGTTTCTCAAAAATCAGTTGGCATATTTGCATATTTGTGTGGGTGTATTCCTGAATTCTCTGATCTGTTCTATTGATCTGTGTGCTTATCCTTCTGCCAGCATCAGATATTATTGGTTACTGTAACTAAATACTGGATCTTGAAACTAAGTACACTGACCTTATTCTTTCCCTCCAAAATTGTGTTAGCTATTCTAGTTCCTTTACCTTTGGATAAAAATTTTAGGGTTACTTTGGTCTGTATCTATGAAAAAAATCTGTACTTTTTTTATTTTATTTTATTTTTTAATTTTTTTTTATTTAGACCAAAGTACTTCAGGTACTTTGTTACATGGATGGTAAATGGTATAGCACTTTTACTTTCTGTGTTCATATGCTTATTGCTGGTGTATAGAAATACAGTTAATTTTCGCAGCCTTACTAAACTTACTTGCTAGGTGAGGAGTTGTTTTGTAGATTTCTTGAGATTTTTCTATTTAGACAATAGTGTCATCCCCAAATAAGGATAGTTTTCTTTCTTTCTTTTTAATCTTTCTTTTTATTGCCTATTCTACTGATTTAAATGTCTAGATCTATTTTGAATAAGAATATATTCTTATTCAAGATCTGACATCCTTGATTTGTTCTCAAACTTAGGAAAGCATTTATTCCTTTATTATTAATAATAAATAAATAATTATTTATTACAATTCTCAACAACAGTTAATCAGAATATTCTATAAATGTTCAGTAAATCCTGTTATTTGATGATGTTGAACAATTCTCTATCCTTACTGTTTTTTTTGCTGGTTATTCGATAAAATGTTTAGAAGAGTGTTGATGTCTTCCACTGAAATTGTAGATTTGCTTATTTCTCCTCTCAATTTTATTGGCTCTTGCTTCACATAATTAGCAGCTTTATTATTTATTGCATACATATTTAGGATTTGATTGCCGTTTAATCATTATGTAATGTCTTGCTCTATCTCTGGTAATTTTCTTGGCTTAGAAGTCTGCTTAATATAACCACTACTGCTTTTTTGGATTATGGTTTGCACAATATATCTTTTCCCATTTTTTTCTCACTTTTAGTCTGCCTATATCATTATATTTGGAGTTTCTTATAGACAGTATATTGTGGCCCGTGTTTTTTTAATCCGCTCTGTCAATCTCTTTTAATTGGTGTATTTGGATCATTTACCTTCAGTGTAATATTGCTATATTATGGTTCAAGTTTCCATTTTATTTTTGATTAAAAAAAAAGATTTATTTATTTTAGAGAGAGTGTGTGTGCTGGGTGGGGGGAAGCAGATGGAAAGGAAGAGAGAGTCTTAAGCAGACTCCAGGCTGAGCCCGGTGAGGGGCTCAATCTCAGGAATCCGAGATCATGACCTGAGCTGGAACTAAGAGTCAGACTCTTAACTGTCTGTGCCACCCACATGCCCCATTATTTTTGATTTCTGATGACTTTCTAGTATTGGTTTCTTTGTGTTTTTTTTTCTACCTTCCTGTGGTTTACTTGAATACTCTGAAATTTCATTTTGATGTATTTATATTGTTTTTGAATGGATCTGTTTGAAAAGCTTTTCTTCTAAGTATTACATTAGATACTCATAGTTTATCACAGTCTAGGATGTTATTTTTCAAGTTCAAGTGAATTATAGGAAATGTACCTATATTTGTATCTTTTTTCCCATTCCCTAATTATAACATAATTATCTTAAGTATTTCCCCTACGTTTATTTAGAACCATATTAAGCAATGTTATGTAATTTCTTCAACTGTTACACATAATTGAAGAGAAGGGAAATGTAACTTATTTACTTATATTTTACTTTTTCTATTTCTTCTTCCTTTCTGATGTTCCAAGATTCCTTCTTTTTCTTTCTCTTTCTGTTTAGAGAATATACTCTCAATGGTCTTTTGATGTACATTTCTGACAATACATTTTCCTGGTTTTACTTTGTTTGAAAATATCTTATCGCCCCTTCATTTCTGAAGAACAATTGTACTGAATATAGGTTTTAGTTCCAGTGTTCTTTTCTTGCAGCCTTTAAAAAATACTTTGTTACTTCTTTCTGACCTCACTGGTTTCTGATAAAATCTGCCAATACAGGTTATTTTTTCACAAAAGGTAATGTGCCCTTTCTGTCTAATTGCTTTTAAGAGATTTTGTCTTTATTTTTCAAAAGTTTAACCATAATGTGCTTTGTAGTGGATTTTATGGGATTTGTGTTTGGAATTTGCTCAGCTTCTTGAATCTCTAGGCTTATATCTTTTACCAAATTTGGGAAGTTTTCAGCCATTATTTATTTCAATACATTTTGCTTTATTTTCTTTCTCTTCTCTTTCCAGGACTTCAATGACATGATAGTTAAGCATCTTTTGTTATAATACCTCAGGTCCCTGAAGTTCCTTTCTTTTTTTAATCCATTTTCTCTTATTAAGATTGAGTAGTTCTGTTCTTCTGCTTCCCTATTCACTGATTCTCCTATTCCCTCCATTCTGTTGATAAGCCCATCCATTAAGGGGTTTTGGTTTTTTCTTGTTATTATATTTTTCATTTTTCATTTAGTTCTCCTTTATATCTTCCATTTCTATGCTGAGACTTTCATTTTTTTCATTATTTTCACAATTTCCTATTGAAACATTTTAAGATGACTATTTTTTATATATATATATATATTTTTTTTTAACTACTGTCTATACTTTATTCGGATTTCCTTCGTTTTCCCAGTGTTCTTTTTCTGTACCAGGATCCCATCCAGGATACCCCATTATATTTTCAGGGCCCATCTTATATATGTAGTTGTCATGTTTTCTTAGACTCCGCTTGGTTTTGACAGTTTCTTACGCTTTTTTTGTTTTTGGTTTGAGTATACTTGACACACAATGTTCCATTAGGTTCAGGTGTACAACCTAGTGATTTGACAAATTTATATGTTGTGCTATTTTCATCACAAGTGTAGCTGTCATCTGTCCAAGTATATCACTACTGCAATATCATTGACTATATTTCTTATGCTGTGCATTTAATTCCCATGATATACTCATTCCATAACTGGAACCCTGTCTCTCCCACTGCCCTTCACTCGTCTTACCTACCTTCCCTCCTTCTGCCCTCTTTAAGATGACTATTTTAAAATGTATGTTAATATCTCAGTCATGCTGTTCTTGGGATCTGTTGATGGTCTTTTTCAGTCAATCTGAGATCTTCCTGTTTCATGATATGAGTGCTTGAGTGATTTTTATAAAAATCTGGATATTTGAGGCATTATAAGATTTCTTAATGAAATCTTCTGTTTTAACTGGTTTACTTTGACATTGCTCTAGCAGAAGAAGATGGTGTGTCACCTTGTTACTGTTAGGTGGGGTAGAATTCCAGGTTCCCCATTTGGTCTCCATTGACACCCAATCTGGGTGTCAATTACTGCTGAGCAGGATTAGAAGTTCAAACTCCATATAAGACTTCCCACTGATACCACTGGAAGTCAAGAGGAGGTGGTATCTTCATTACCACTGGGTGGTGATGAAAGTTCTGACTGTCCAAGAGATCTCTCTAGTGCCAGTCCATCAAAGAAGGTCATAGTACCTCATTTTTACTAGGTGAGAGTAGAAATTCAGACTCCTCACATGGTTTTCATTAAAGTGGGTGTTGCTTTCTTAATACTGCTTGGCAGTAAGGAAAATCCTGGCTCCAATATTCCTTCATCCCTAACATTACCATGATAGGGGGATTAGGGATCTAATTATAGCTTGGCAAGCATATTATAATTCCATTGACTATATTTATCTGTAAATTTTTTTTATATAGTATAGTCTCTGGACTACAGTCCAGAGTCTCTGGAACATATTAGCTCCTCAAAAAATGGTAGTTAAATCATCTGAATTCCTCCTTCTCTGATTAGATGGGTCCTGCCTCTGACCTGTGATTGCAAGTATCTGCCCTGGTTCAGCTTGTGTGCTTGGCTTCTTCAGAAACATTTGTTCTTAAAGAGATCTATCCATTTTTGATTCCTCCCAAGTGTTCATCACCCATGCCAGCTTCTTTCCTATTTTTAGGCTTTCACTCATAATATTATAACAATATGGATGAAACTGAAGGGCAACATGTTAACTCACAGAACAACAAATATTGCATAATTCCACTTATATGAGATATTTGAAATAGTCAAACTCATAGAATAAAAGAACGTGAGAGGCAAAGAGAGGGCAAAGAGAAGTGGAGGAAATGGGGAGGTGTTGTTCAATGAATCTAAAGTTTCAGTTTTGCTAGATGAATACATTCTAGAGATCAACTGTACAGCATCTGTAAAGAAGGTAGGTTACATTTTGTATTCTTGCCATAATAAACAAACAAAACCAAAAAACAAAGAACCATAAGGAAATTCTGGAAGGTGTTGGTATGTCTATTACTTTGATCGTAGTGGTGGTATCATAGGTTTTGCATATGATCAAACTCATCAAATTATATGTGTTAAATATGTGCAGTTATTTATATGTCAAGGATAGCTCAAAAAAGCTGGTAAAAGGACATATACATTAGATTTGTATCATTGCCCTCAAATCTGCACATCTTAAACTTAACCAACCATCTCTGTATTGAAAATAACATTTTTCTTTTCTTGATTCCATCTATAATGTCAGAGATACCACTCTTATCCCTGTCTTCAAGGCTGGAAATACCACTTGTACTTAATTTTACTGTCTTCTTCACCCTTCATACCCCATTGCCAACCAACTCTTGCCAAATCTTCTTCATGATGCTATGTCATCTTTGTTTTCCCTTACATTTTGAGTTCTGTCAATCAGACCCCAAGTCTCTAATCTATTCCTGGAATGCTGTAATTGCCTTAATTGGTCTTTCTGTCTTGCTCTTTCTGTCAATCTACTCCCATAAAATTGCCACGTGTATCTTATAAACACACAATTTTTCATGTGGTTTTCTTGATAACAATTGTTTAATAACTTGGTATGACCCACAAGATTAAGTATAATATACTTTAACCTGGAATTCTGGGACCTTATAAATCTAATTTCAATGCATCCTTCCTTGCTTCTCTGTGAAACTTCTTAGGCAACTATGTATATGTACCTATACTGGAAAGAGTCCCAGGAGATAGTAAATTTGAGTTTTAAATACAACTCTGCCGCTTACTGTGAGACATTGGACAAGTGACTCTATTTGGTGACTTTTTTTCCCATCTGTCAAATCAAGGTCTGTAACTAGAAAATTCCTAGTGCCAATTTTAGATTTAGTATTCTGAAAGAATATACAAATACTACATTCGTCATCTACTATTTACTCTTTTCCCTCTAGAAAACCAGATTTCTTTGCCATATTTGAATATCCAATTTACTTTTGTTTCTTCTAGCTAGTGGATGTGCCAGATGAGGCCCATTATTGGTTTGTAAAAACAATTCAATGAACAAAAATGTATTTAAAATAAACTTTTAAAAAAGTACATAACACAGTATTGTGGAAATACCAGAGTGCATTAAATATTATAAAAAGTATATTTCATGAATTTTTTCATTCTAAATGAAATTCACACACACACATATACACACACAATGAACATGATGGAAGATGTTTCTTAGCACAAATTAATGGAGTTGAAATTATAGCTTTAAACCATACACCACACATCCATAAATGCAGTATTTGAATTATAATAATTCTACTGGACATGCGTACTAGACCCTATCGCTACTCTTCCTCACATTGCCCTATGCTTCCAGCTCAGTAGTATTGGTTTCCTTCATCCTGGCCCTGACTCTTAGCTTCAGACCTCCGCTTTAATATCTGTCTCTGGAGAACTTTGGTTTGATACTGTATGGAATTCTTTCTTCCTTCTAGCATCATAAGGTCTTGTGTGGCATGTTATCACTCTCTTCGTTTTTGACATATCTCAGTATAGCTCCTATCCTAATATAGCTCCCCTTATGACTCAGAGACTCCCCAGATAGCTTAAAATGGACGAAGTAGAGCAGGTGAGAAGAGACCAAGAGAATTCAGATTTTTAAAAATACGCAGATGTTATATGTTTTCTTTTGTTATTTTTGTCTTTAAGTGAAGAAGGAAATAGGGTTGCCACCGATTTATGCTGTTTTGAATTTAACCACCGTTCAAATTAATTAGGTAATTTCCTCTAGTCATGTAAGGTGTTCACACCTATGTGTCTGTTTGTGCTTGTGTGTATTAAGCGTGTGTTGTTTTAACATGAATTATCTTTTCATGGTTTATGAAGCCCAAATGCACCAAATGCCATCATTTCTTCTCTTCAGTGGCATTCAGGCAAGTCCTTTGGAATTTCATCAGCATGTTCCTTCATGGTTTTGAAGATGGAGTGTTTTATTACAGATAGGGTTAATATTTCTCATGAACTACAGAGACAAATACAGAGTAGTAATCAAATTATGTGCATAGAAAATAGGCCATTTTTGTAGTAAAACTATCCCACAGTTTTTTTTTTTTTTTTTTTTTTGGTGTTGAGTTGAACTGTGAAACTAATAAATTGAGTGATAATTAAAATTTTCCTGAAAAATGTGAAGCTATAAGCTCTCATGTGAGTGTAATATTTACTTTAACAACTATGTACCATTGTCCCTCTGTTCTGTGAGAGTTTTAAAATTTTTTGATTTTGTTTTTCTTCTGTCATTTATTTTAAAGACAATATCTGGGGTAGATGTCACCTGCTGGAAAGTCTCTGGATGAAGAATTCAGAAGAAAGCAATCACACGGTTCCTCCCTATTCCATGCCCATGGCTCCAGTTTATGTTCACTCATTTGTATGTATTTTATCATTTGACATTTCATGAACTTGGGCTTGCTGGAGGCCCTTCCCATATTTGATACAACTTACTATTTTTCAACCTTATTCTTAGAAATGAGAACTTGTATTTAGAGAATGCCAAATGATTTGCACCCTGGAGATCTCAGTAGCTTAGCAGCCATCATAGTTATTAATTAAGCCCATCCTGATGATTTCTAATTGTCCTTGCTTGGGGCCACATCCTACACCATTAATGCATTAAACATCCTTCATAACATTCAGTCTACTCTCCTCTTCTGTACTTTTCACTATATACCTCCCTGGCCTTATTATTATTATTATTATTAAAGATTTTATTTATTTATTTGACAGAGATCACAAGTCGGCGGAGAGTCAGGCAGAGAGAGAGAGAGAGAAGCAGGCTCCCGCTGAGCAAAGAGCCCGATGCGGGGCTCGATCCCAGGACACTGAGATCATGACCTGAGCCGAAGGCAGCGGCTTAATCCATTGAGCCACCCAGGCGCCCCATTAAAGATTTTATTTATTTATTTGACAGACGGAGATCACAAATAGGGAGAGAGACAGGCAGGGGGGTGGGGAGAAGGCTCTCTGCTCAGCAGGGAGCCTGATGTGGGGCTCCATCCCAGGACCCCAGGATCATGACCTGAGCCAAAGGCAGAGGCTTTAACCCACTGAGCCACCCAGGTGCCCCTCCCTGGCCTTATTTTAAGTCATGTTCACACATAGACTTTGTTCAATTCAACTGTCTCTTAGTGGTTCTCCTGTTTCATGTCTTTTCCCATGTGGACATCAGTTGTTTCCTGTTCTCTCTGTTTAGAGGCCTCCTATTCTAGTCTCACACCCAAAGCTCTTCGTGTGTTTTAAATCTTAGTTATAATGTCATTAATTCTCTGGGAATTTCTTTTTTTTTTTTTTGCTATCCTTGTAATTTTTGAACTTGTTTTTAATTCTGAAGGTTAGGTGCCCCACAGCTAGACAGGACACATTTTGTTCATTTCTATACCTCTGGAGTCTGGCAAATTATAGGTACATAATAAACATTCTTTAAAGGATTTGATTTTAATAATGATTATGAAAACGAATGAGAAGTAAGTGAATGCTCTGAGTACAACATAAGAGGTAAGTTATTGGTAAAGCATTTCCTAAGGTAATTAAGAAAACTTAAGTCACAACTCCTTGAAATCAAGGGCATCTATTCAAACCCTACCTCACTGGTCTGTGGATCTTGACCCGGTGTTCTTCTACTTGGGACAGTGATTTAGTAAAGAAAACCTTATGACAGAAAGTTAATTCAAATCCTCATCTTAATCAAATCCTAACCATATCAAACACCAACTGAGTGTTTTTCTATATTACATGCTTTAATTCAGTACTTTTCAGACAATGGCAGTGGATACTGGGGTGTCCCAGAGACCTTCTCAGAGGATCCATGATGTCAAAATTCTTTTCACAGCAATACTAAGGCATTGCAAACATATAATATGTAATAATGATAACAACTTAAAAGTAACAATGAAAATTAATAATATAATTGAATTTTTGCCAGGTATCTTACTAGGTGTTTTAAGTATTTTTTCGCTTAATTTTTTTAAAAATGAAGCACAATTAGCATATATTATATTAGCTTCAGGTGTACAATATAGTGATGTCACAGTTCTCTACATTACTCAGTGCTCATCATGCTAAGTGTAGTCACCATCTGTCACCATACCATGTTATTGTATTATTATTTTCTCTCAATTAATTTCACAGCAAATTTATAAAGTAAAAATAATAGTCCTGGTTTTCTAATAGAAGAAGTAATTGAGGCTCAGTGTTAAGTGTCATGTAGAGTTAAAATATAGTGAATCATGAGAGACTATGGACTCTGAAAAACAATCTGAGGGGTTTGAAGTGGTGGGGGGTTGGGAGGTTGGGGTACCAGGTGGTGGGTATTATAGAGGGCACAGATTGCATGGAGCACTGGGTGTGGTAAAAAATAATGATACTGTTTTTCTGAAAATAAATAAATTGACAAAAAAATAAAAAAAAAATATAGTGAGGAGAAATTCAGATCTAGGTGTATTTTAATCCAAAGTCTGTTCATTGCCCCACACTACTTTACTGCTTCATCAAAATGGAGGGAAAAAAAAAAAATAGTAAAAAGCCATTACTAGTCATATGAGAGTATTTTTTCTATGTAAGATAAACAGAAGAGTGATCAGTGCTGTTGTAAAGATGGTCAAGGAATAATTCATGAAAAATATTTTGTCTGAGCTCGATGTCTAAACGATGACTAGATTTTAACAAGTGGGAAGAGCAGGGAGAATAGAAAGTCACTCTTGTCCTAGCGAATAGTCTGTATAAAGAAATAAATGTTGGGGGCGCCTGGGTGGCTCAGTGGTTTAAAGCCTCTGTCGTTGGCTCAGGTCATGATCCCAGGGTCCTGGGATCGAGGACCTGGGGGGGGGTGTCTCTGCTCAGCAGGGAGCCTGCTTTCTTCTCTTTCTGCCTGCCTCTTTGCTGACTTGGAGTTTCTCTGTCTGTCAAATAAATAAACAAAATCTTTAAAAAGAGTAAAAAACTTAACTTTGGTTTAATGTCATTAAATTAGAATCTTTATTTGCATCTCAGCAATTTTTCTACTAATTGCTCTTCTGTGCAGGGATCAAATTCAGGATATTATGTTGTATTTAGTAGTGTTGATACCTCTGGTCTTTGATAGTTTTTCAGGATTTCCTTGTTTTTCATGACCTTGCCATACTTTGAAAGAGTGTTACACAGTCATAGATTTTTTAAAAAAATTAAACTATTTTGTGATAAATTAAATTCACATGCAGTTAAAAAACAAACAAAACCCTGTACCCTTTAGCCAGTTTCCACCAATGATAATACCATGCAAAACTGTAGTGCAGGTCTGGGTGTTATACCCAACTAATGAATTATTGAACTCTACATATGAAACTAATGATGTATTATATGTCAACTAATTGAATTTAAACAACAACAAAAAAAAATCCTGAAAAAAACAAACAAACAAACTATAATGCATTGTACCGTCAAGAAGAAGGGTTTCCATGGAGTTCCATCACCATGTTCCAACCTTGTATTGCCTTTTACAACAACAGACACTTTTCCCTTCCTTTCTTTTCCTGGACTCCTGTCTACCACCACTCTGTTGTCCATTTCTATATTTTTATCCTTTCAATAGTGTCATATAAATGGAACCATAGAATATATGACTTGGGGTATTGTTTTTTTCATTCAGCAAAATTCTCTGGAGATTTATATAAATTACATGTATTAACAGTTTATTCCTTCTTGTTGCCCAGTAATATTCCATGGTATAAATGTATCATTATTTATTTTTTTCTTTTTTTCTCATCATTTATTTAAACATTCACTCACTGAAGGACATCTGCTTATACTTATGGTGATTAAAACTGTTATGAGAATTTGTGTACACATTCTTCTGTGAACATGAGTTTTCACTTTCTAGGATAAATGTCTTGTGCAGTTGCTGGGTTGTATGGTAGTGAAATGTTTATTTTTATTAAGAAATTGCCAAGCTGTTTCCACAGTGGATGTACAATTTTAAATTTCCACCAGCAATGTATGAATGATTGGTGTTATCATTTTTTTATTTTAGCCATCCTGGTAGTTGTGCAGTGATAACTCGTTATGGTTTTAAGTTGTTTTTTCCTATTAGCTATGGTATTAATCACCTCTCTATTTGCACAAAATTTTCAGTGAAATATTTCTTTTTTGTTTTGCATGTCATAAGGCAATTTTTAAAAATTTTAATTTATTTTTTAAATTTATTTTCAGTGTTCCAGAATTCATTGTTTATATACCACACCCAGTGTTCCATGCAATGCGTGCCCTCCAAAATACCCACCACCAGGCTCACCCAAACTTCCACTCCCACCCCTCCAAAACCCTTAGATTGTTTTTCAGAGTCCATAGTCTCTCATGGTTTCTCTACCCATCCGATTCCCCCAACTCCCTTCTCCTCTCCATCTCCCCATGTCCTCTATGTTATTTCTTATGCTCCACAAATAAGTGAAACCGTATGATAATTGACTTTCTCTGCCTGACTTATTTCATTCAGCAAAATCTCTTCCAGTCCCGTCTGTGTCGATATAAAAGTTGGGTATTCGTCCTTTCTGATGGAGGCATAATACTCCGTAGTGTATATGGACCACATCTTCCTTATCCATTCGTCCGTTGAAGAGCATCTTGATTCTTCCCACAGTTTGGCGACCATGGCCATTGCTTCTATAAACATTGGGGTATAGATGGCCCTTCTTTTCACTACATCTGTATCTTTGGGGTAAATACCCATAGTGCAAATGCAGGATCATAGGGAAGCTCTATTTATAATTTCTTAAGGAATCTCCACACCATTTTCCAAAGTGGCTGCACCAACTTGCATTCCCACCAACAGTGTAAGAGGGTTCCCCTTTCTCTACATCCTCTCCAACACATGTTGTTTACTGTCTTACTGGAGTCAGACGCGCTACCATTGCGCCACGAGGTCACCAAGTTTACTGTCTTACTAATTTTGGCCATTCTAACTGGTGTGAGGTGGTATCTCAATGTGGTTTTGATTTGAATCTCCCTAATGGCTAGTGATGATGAACATGTTTTCATGTGTCTGATAGCCATTTGTATGTCTTCATTGGAGAAGTGTCTGTTCATGTCATCCGCCCATTTTTTAACATGATTATCTGTTTTGTGTGTGTTGAGTTTGAGGAGTTCTTTATAGATCCTGGATATCAGCCCTTTTCTGTATTGTCATTTGCGAATATCTTCTCCCATTCTGTGGGTTGCCTCTTTGTTTTGTTGACTGTTTCCTTTGCTGTGCAGAAGCTTTTGATCTTGACGAAGTCTAAAAATTCATTTTTGCTTATGTTTCCTTTGCCTTTGGAGATGTATCTTGAAAGAAGTTGCTGTGGCTGATATGGACGAGGTTACTGCCTATGTTCTCCTCTAGGATTCTGATGGATTCCTGCCTCACGTTGAGGTCTTTTATTCAAGTGAAATATTTCTTCATATCTTTTGTTCAGTTTCTAATTGCATTATTATTTTTATTAATTTAATGTTGAACTTTGAAAATCCTTCATAAATTGTAGCAATTTGTCCTTTGTGAGATATGGTTTGCAAATACTTTCTCCCAGTCAATAGACTGCCTTTTTATTTCCTTCATGTGGGTTTTCACAAAGCAAAATTAAAGCAAATTAAAAAGCAAAAGCTTTAATTTTGATGAAGGCCTATTTATCAGTTTTAATTTTATGGATTGTCCTTCTGGTGGCAAGACTAAGAACTCTGCCATCCCTAGATCCTAAAGCTGTTCTTTATGTTTTTGTTTTCCTAAAGGATTAATAATTTTGTGATTCAAGTTTAAGCCTGTTATCTATTAAATTAATCTTAGATTGAGCTTAATTTCTAGGCCTATGAATATCCATTTCCTCTAGCATTATTTCTTTAAAAGGCCATATTTCCTCCATTACATTGTTTTTCTACTTTTGTCAAAAGTTGTTGAGCATGTTTATGTGACTTTGTTTCTGAGTTTTCTGTTCCATTGGTCTTTTAATCTTTTCTTCCTCCAATACCTTTCTGTTTTGAGTACTGTAAACAGACCTTACTCTGATTAGCTATAGATTTTTAAAGGCACACATAAAGCATCTTCATTTTCATTTTGTATTTTATATTATGGACCCAAACCAAAGGCAAATGACTCTTACTAACTTTATAAACCTGATAGTGAGAATGAGGTCTCATAGAAAGAGTTCTGGACATAAATCTAGGCTCAATTTCTGGCCTTTTTATATTCTGGCTTGTTATTTTCATCATTTCATTTAAATTCTGTGGGTCTTTGTTTCATTTTTCAAAGTTTATTTATTTATTTATTTATTTGAGAGAGAGAGAGAATGTACAGGTTGGGGGCAGAGGCAGAGGGAAAGGGAGAAACAAACTCTCCACTGAGCAGGGAGCCCAGCGCTGGACTCAGTCCCAGGACTCCAGGATCATGACCTGACCAAAGAGAGTCGCTTAACTGACTGAGCCACCCAGGTGCCCCCAGTCTTTTTTTCCTAAAAACATACCTGACGGGGCTGTTATGGGTCCAAAATAAATTAAGGTAAATTAAGAAAGCAGTTTTCAGAATTTTGATCTCCACACTTCTTTACATTCTTAAAAAATAGCAGGTCCCCAAAGAGCTTTTGTTTATGTGGTTTATGTATATCGATATTCACCATATTAAAAATGAACAGAGAAATGTTTAAATATATTTATAACTTAAGACAATAATATAATAATTATGTGAAATACCAACTTTTATTAAAAAGCATTTTCTCTACCAAAACAAAAATAATTATTCAAAAGAGTGGGTATTTTAAAATGTCTTTGTGAGTCTTTTAAATGTCTGGCTTCATACAAGATATCTCAATTCTGATAGCTGCTTCAACATTCAGTTTTTTCAATATGTTGTTTTGATCCAAGTATTTGACAAAATTCTAGCATCATGCAGTTAGATAAATGGATATGTCACATTGACTCTACAGTGAAAATATATAAATGGTACCTCCTAAAAGGTTAAATGCAATATAGCATCTGATAAGCATACCAATGAAAATTTTGAGCTCTTTTACGATGAAATCAATTGGCTAATTTTTACTTTTTTTTTTTTAAGATTTTTTAATTTATTTGACAGAGATCACAAGTAGGCAGAGAGGCAGGCAGAGAAAGAGAGGAAGGCATGCAGGCTCCCTGCTGAGCAGAGAGCCTGATGTGGTGCTCGATCCCAGGACCCTGAGATCTTGACCTGAGCTAAAGGCAGAGGCCCTAACCCACTGAGCCATCCTGGTGCCCCTAAATTTTACTTTGAATGAATCTTTTATCCTTGCCTGATTTTGTAATTCTGTTCATTGGTCACTTGGAAAATATTGGTTGACTAAGTTCTGAAGTTCTTCTAAACATTGACACATTTTATTATGTTCTTTCAAAAGAGCTTATTTGTTAATGTCACCATTGATCTCATTAAAATAGTATTCAAGTACTGAAAAACTGTTAAATTCAGTCAATGTGATACAACACATCAATAAAAGAAAGAACAAGAACCATATGATACTCTCAATAGATGCTGAAAAAGCATTTGACAAAGTACAGCATCCCTTCCTGATCAAAACTCTTCAAAGTGTAGGGATAGAGGGCACATACCTCAATATCATCAAAGCCATCTATGAAAAACCCACCGCAAATATCATTCTCAATGGAGAAAAACTGAAAGCTTTTCCGCTAAGGTCAGGAACACGGCAGGGATGTCCATTATCACCACTGCTATTCAACATAATACTAGAGGTCCTAGCCTCAGCAATCAGACAACAAAAGGAAATTAAAGGCATCCAAATCGGCAAAGAAGAAGTCAAATTATCACTCTTCGCAGATGATATGATACTATATGTGGAAAATCCAAAAGACTCCACTCCAAAACTGCTAGAACTTATACAGGAATTCAGTAAAGTGTCAGGATATAAAATCAATGCACAGAAATCAGTTGCATTTCTCTACACCAACAGCAAGACAGAAGAAAGAGATATTAAGGAGTCAATCCCATTTACAATTGCATCCAAAACCATAAGATACCTAGGAATAAACCTAACCAAAGAGACACAGAATCTATACTCAGAAAACTATAAAGTACTCATGAAAGAAATTGAGGAAGACACAAAGAAATGGAAAAATGTGCCATGCTCCTGGATTGGAAGAATAAATATTGTGAAAATGTCTATGCTACCTAAAGCAATCTACACATTTAATGCAATTCCTATCAAAGTACCATCCATCTTTTTCAAAGAAATGGAACAAATAATGCTAAAATTTATATGGAACCAGAAAAGACCTGGAATAGCCAAAGGGATATTGAAAAAGAAAGCCAACGTTGGTGGCATCACAATTCTGGACTTCAAGCTCTATTACAATTCATGACAATGTATAAAAAATTTTCCAAAATTCTTTTTCTTTTAATTGCAAGTTTTATCATCGGCATAAAATATGGCCAGTTGTTTCCTTTAAAATGATAGAGGCACTTCATTAAATTTTTAGAAAATAGGGGCACCTGAGTGGCTCAGTCAAAGCTTCTGCCTTCGGCTCAGGTCATGATCCCAAGGTCCTAGGATCTATCCCGTATCAGTCTCTCTGCTCAGTAGACCGTCTGCTTCTCCTTTTCCCTCTGTGTTCTCTCTCTCTCTGCCTCTTCCTCTGTCTCAAATAAAATCTTTTAAAAAATTGAAAAAAAAAGGAAAAAATATCCAAGGATAATATCCAAGGAAAATACCCAGGAAAATTTCGAAGTCTAAGTCACCATCATTTGTATGTTGGTCATTCTTTCAAATCTGCAATTCTATGAAAGAAATAACTAGTTCATCTCATAATTCAATCTCACAAGTGCTGTTCCTAGAGCCACCATCCTATTTTGGTATGCAGCAAAAGAGCTTCATGAGTACTTTCTATTTTATCATACAGAACACTTTAAAGATGTGCATTGAAAAAAAAAAATAAGTTGATGGGGCACCTGGGTGGCTCAGCTGGTTGAATGGCCAGCTCTTGATTTCAGCTGAGGTCATGATCTCAGGGTCCGGGGGTCCAGCCCAGCATCACTGGGCTCCTCACTCAGTGGGGAGTCTGCTTCAGGATTCTCTCTCTCTGCCTTTGCCCCTTCCCTGCTCATGTGCATGCTCTTGCTCTCTCTCTGTCTAAAATGGGTAAATAAATCTTTAAAAAAAGTTGATATAAATTAAACTAGAGTTTCTTTTCAGCTTTTTTATTACACATGTGTGGTGGTGAAAAAAAGAAAACCCAAACATTTACAGTTTGGTATTGCTGTAAATTCATACTAAGGCCCCACAGTTTTCCTAAGCACTGCTTTTGTACCATCAGTGCAAGTTTCATACAGCAGAAAAAGATAGACAATGTCTTAGTAATAGTATGAAAAGAACTTGGACATTGCAGATTCTCTGAAAGAGGTACCTATGTCTTTTCTTAGAAAACTGCTGAATTGACGCATTATACGAAACAGAAACACTGCGGTACCTGGGTGGCTCAGTGGATTAGGCCTCTGCCTTTAGCTCAGGTCATGATCTCATGGTCCTGGATTCCAGCCCCGCATTGGGCTCTCTGCTCAGCAGGGAGCATGCTTACCCCTCTCTCTCAGCCTGCCTCTGTGCCTACTTGTGATCCCTTTCTCTGTGTCAAAAAAAAAAAAAAAAAAAAATCTTAAAAAAAACGAAACAGGGATGCCTGGGTGGCTCAGTGGGTTAAAGCCTCTGCCTTCGGCTCAGGTCATGATCTCAGCATCCTGGGATCGAGCCCCACATCGGGCTCTCTGCTCCATTGGGAGCCTGCTTCCTCCTCTCTCTCTCTGTCTGCCCCTCCACATTCTTGTGATCTCTGTCTGTTAATTAAATAAAAAATCTTAAAAAAAAACCCAAAAAACCAGAAACACTGTCTGTTGGTGTTCCTATCATGATGAGGACTTGAGTTTGTTTTGTATCAGAAGTTTTTATTTATTAAACCATTGTTCTAAGTGTCCGTTAGGTTCTGCAGAATCAAAATCCAAGGACCAGTGAGATGTAGGGTATGATTGAGAGCCATAGAGCTCTCCTGTTAAAATGAGTTATAGCTTTAATCATCTTACAGTTGTTTTGGAGAATTGCCTTGTTTTACCCACTTCCACAATCATTATTAAAATGAAACAATTTAAAGGATGTTTATTATGTACTTACTATTTGCCAGACTCTGGAGATATAAACAAACAGCATGAGTCCTGTCCAGCTGTGGTGGTATGAGGTGAGGCACATCAACATTCTGGAGTTGTGGGCATGGGGATAGAGAGAAAGCCACAGAAAAATGACAGGACTGCAACCAGGTATTAAAGCACATAGGGAGGTAGAGATTTGGAGATAGAGAGAAAGCCACAGAAAAATGACAGGACTGCAACCAAGTATTAAAGCACATAGGGAGGTAGAGATTTGGAGATGGGAGTGGGGTAGCGGGACTTGGTCCTAGTGGGTGGCATTTATAACTCTCTGTGCTTAAAGGGCCTGGGGTCAAAAGCACTCAGTAAATGATTAAGTTGCATTGACATTAAGTTATAGATAATGCAATTAGAAAGACAATGGAGAAAGTTGTTAAAATGACAATTGAACAAAATCTTAAATATAAATATAAAATTTCCTTTTCCTGATATTATCAGGCAGATGTTCTTAGAATTTGAAGACATGGAATGGAATATTTCTTTGGGATGCTATACCTTGGAAAATAAAAGTACCTCAAGTCTCTCAAAGGTTCCCCACTGGTACACTGCAAGTCTGATGTTGGCCTTAAGCTGAGTGCTATATAGATTTGAAACCATTTATATTAAAAATATCTCTCTTAAAAAGTATAAAGTGAACTTCATTTAGCCAGGTTTTACTTTTTTACTTGTTTGTTTAAATTTAGGGAAGAAACTCTCTTACAATTAAGAAAATATTGCTAATTAGTTGTATAATATACGTATAGTCACCAGCACATAGAAGCTTTAGGTGCTAATTAAGATAAATTGCGAAAACAACCAACGGGGAAATAGAGTTTTATTTGTGTGTGAATTTATTAAAGTAGCAAGAGAATTGCTGTGAGGAAGAAAAATTTTAATGAATTAATCCAAATGTTAATATGACCATATTACAAAAAGTCATCTGTTAGTATTATAGCATACCCTTGGAAATGTGAATGCCTTGCAAAAGAAAAAGTAAAAAAGCAGGGTGTGTCATATTATGAAAATTAGCTTAAGATTTAACTTCTTTGGAAAAAGAAAATCAGCAGAGATGCTCATAAGAGAATTCTTTATTTATAGCTTTAATTGAAGCTAAAAAAATGTGGATTAACATAGATTCCCCTACTATAAATTAGAGAGTCATAAAACACGTATTTTAATGAGCACCAACTATGTGCTAGGTCTAGAACAACAAATAAGATGCAGTCAGTTTCTAGCCTCAGGGTCCTTCCCCTATTAGATCATGGGTCTTTGCTCTTCCACATTGCCCCAGAATTACTTATATTTAAATATTTAAAACCAGCTACTTAAAAATCAACTACTGCACTAACCTAGCTTTATCTCATTTTTTTTTCAGACATTTTTGCTCGTATAGATTCTGAAAGAATATATATGCCCCCGCCAATCATACCTGTCCAATAGGTACACAACTTGTTCATTTTTATATTGTTATCTAAAATGTCTAATTATAACTTTAGTTACAAAGGACATGATTTCTGTTACATTGTATTTACATTTTTAAAATAAAGCATAGTAATATCATTGATTTAAAAGTAACAAGTGGGATCTAAAAACTAGCCCTCTGATACTCAGGATTGAACTAATTTTTAACTGTCATAAAATTAACATCATTTCCAGTTACTCTTATTTATTTATTATAAGATTTTATTTACTTATTTGACAGAGATCACAAGTAAGCAGAGAGGCAGGCGGGGGGGCGGGGGGAGGGAAGCAGGCTTCCTGCTGAGCAGAGAGCCCCCCAACCCCATGTGGGGCTCCATTTCAGGACCCTGGGAGCATGACCTGAGCCGAAGGCAGAGGCTTTAACCCACTGAACCACCCAGGCGCTCCTCCAGTTACTCTTGAATGTGTATTTCCATTATTCTTCCTTCACAAAATTGTATCCTAATGTGATATATGTTACTATTAATCTACTGTATGTCTCTAAAAGAAAAATGCAGATAAATTGTATATGTGTATATCTATCTGTATCTATTTTTTCCTCATGCGGTTATAGAATTATCCTGGATTAAGATATTCTCATATCTTATTGAATTTATCAGAAGATAAAATACTACAAATTAGGGGGATGCCTGGGTGACTCAGTGGGTTTAGCCTCTGCCTTCAGCTCAGGTCATGGTCTCAGGGTCCTGGGAGCAAGGCCTGCATCAGGCTCTCTGCTCAGCAGGGAGCCTGCTTCTGGCCCCCACCTCCGCCTTTCTGCCTACTTGTGCTCTCTCTGTGTCAAATAAATAAATAAAATCTTTAAAAAAAATACTACAAATTAGGAAGTCTAATTATTATACATATAAAATAATTTGTTAGAAATGCCAGCTTTTTATAAGCTGGAAGAATCTCTTTTGCTCTATTATTCATAAACCTGTCATTAAATATTACTTAATGTTAAAATTGAAATGTTAGCAAAATATATATCACTCTTTTTCCTATGTTTCAATTTTATAAATTCAAGGGATACAGAATACTGTTTACATAAATAAAAAGGTAGGCTAGAAAAAAATCCTGTTATTCCAATGACACTAACTAAATTCTTTGAACTATTTCAGATTATTAAAAAAAAAAAACTGCACAACGAACATAAGAAAGTAATTTTAATGACCAACTGGTTACCTGATAAACCCTCGTTCACTTTCGAAAGCATGATGGGAAGACCTGTTTGACTCTCCATGATTCGAGAGGCTTCTGTTGCTCTAAGAGGCTGTCCTCCGCAGAGGAGGCTAAGCATTGAGCACAGCATCCCAAGGCTCCTTACTCTCCTCTCCCCTGTCTGTGGCTCTTGCCACTGTTCACTAGGTTTAGATTATTTAAGAGTTATGAGCAGCATTAGGGATGAAACTACATTGCTGAAAAAGAAAAAGAATCCTGGGTCCTTGTAAAATGGATTTTTATAAGAAACAAGGACAGTTTTAGAGAAAGTGGGAGTTTTCTGAAGGGCACCAAGACATCCTGTTGTGGGGATGTCTTGTCTGACACAGTAAAAGTCTGTGCAGACTTAAAGGTGTGTGAGCTGAAGTTGGGAATCATGCACAGAATCACGGCTTTCCCACTCACTGGATGAGTGGCTTCTGATAAGCTGCTGACCCTCTTTGAGCCCCGGTTTTCTTATCAGAATAATGAAGGCAATGCATACCTAATAGAGAATGTGAGGTTTACATGACCTAAATAGTTAGGAGCACCTTGTGTAGGAACCGATCCTACGAGGCACTCACATCTTCAGCTGCCTTCTTCCTCCTCTCCAACATCAACCTCCCAGAGCAGGCCAGTCTGAGGATGGATTTGGTACAAGTGAAAGAAAAACGTAGCTACTATAAATAAAAACATGCAGGATTTTCTATACGGTATCAGTTGGGGCAGATGCTAGGTCTAAGGATTTATGAACAGAAGTGCTGCATGTCAGGGGAAATAAAAGGTTCTGTGCAAGATTTCTGGGAGGTTGGATGCTTTGGTGATTGGAGTTAGGTTGCTGGGCAAGAGGAAGTAATTCTTCTCTCTACCCATTTTTACTGGGGCATTTTGAAATCAAACAACACTCCCTTCAAATACCAGCACAAGAGTCTCAGAGTTTTGAGGGAATCTTATGAAATCTGTCTTCCTCTAGAAAATTTCCTTTTACAGGCATATGACCCTTCCTGAAACATGGAAGGTGTCCGTGTGATAGCTCAAAGTAAAATCTGAATCTTGTCACTGTAGAAAGTGGGCTTCTTACCTGCCGCAGTCACTTACTCAGACCAAGTCTTGACCTCTTGCAGGTGACACTGCTTCAGATATCTAAAACCTTGGTATCTAATAACAAGTAGACAGCACCCTTGAAATTCAAATTTGTGAATTCTGAGCAGAACTTCATTTTTAAAATATTGAGCCCAGTTTTTAAAGACTTTATCAATAATTATCAAATGTCTTATGTTGAAACCATCTGTGATGAATTTCCCCAATCATTTAAAATGTTCCTTCATTTAGAGCAAGGGTCTTTTTAATATTTTAAGTGAATCTATTTTTTTAAAAAGATTTATTTATTTGATGGAGAAAGAGAGAAATCACAAGTAGGCAGAGAGATGAGGTGGGGGGGTGGGAAGCAGACTCCTGCTGAACAGAGAGCCCCATGTGGGGCTGGATCTCAGGACCCTGAGATCATCACCTGAGCTGAAGGCAGAGGTTTATTAACCCACTGAGCCACCCAGGTGCCCCGCAAGTGAATCTATTATTTGAAAATACAATTCTGCTGGAATCTTACTCTCTGCACAGGAGAAATACTATTTCATCAATATGTAAGAAAATTAGAACAAACTGAGTGTTTTTTGCTCCATTATTGAGCAGTTTACTAGAGATGAAATTATTCATTTACTGTCTTCTCCAGCAGGATTATTTAGGGGAAACATGTTAAGCCTATAGGAAAAAATCAGCATACCCACATATTTTTATTTATTTATAGGACAACTTTAGTGGAAATAAGCTTCCACAAGTAGTCTAAAATAATTCTATTTTTATTTCTGAAAAACAAAATGTTTTATGTGTTCAGGTTTGCTACTAAATTGCACTGGTGCAATATAAAAACTTACTCTGGGTGCTTAATTCAGCAAACAATTATTGAACATTGCTTCTGTGTATAATAGAGTGCTGCTAATAATAAAGAATACAGTGTTGAAAAACAGCATCATCAACTTCCTCACAAATCTATTGTGAATAAAATTTACATAATAATAGCTATTATTGATTAGTTTTATGCCAAGCCTTCAGCACTTGGATTTTTAAATGTATTCCTTACAACAACGTCATTTATTAGATCTTATTATCTCCACTTATTAGATAAAGAAACAAAGTCTTTGGAAAATAAGAATCAAGTTACAGAAGTCCTATAAAAAACAGAGTTTACGAAAAGAGGGAAATAGATTCACAAGACTCCTAAAACTTAAGTAAATTTCAACAAGAGTTTAGACCTTGTTATTCAAGATATTTTTGAGAACTCTGAAAAGGAAACTAAACCATAATAAAGTTTAAGCTTTTTATCCTTTTTAAATAAAAATAGAAAGTTTAGAAATACAAAGTTATAAGACTCCAGGCATACTATGTCTGGATTTTGGCAGGGTGTTTAACAAGATATAATATTCACACATCTCAGATGACAAACTGTATGGATTGTTAAAGCAGACTCAGAACCTGTTTGGTAATAGTAAGAAACACACAGATTCTGTGGGGGTTGGGAGTTTGGGTTCCATGTTCAGAATCATAATTGCACTCCTTTTTGTACCTCTGTTTCTTTGTAAAATTGTGATAACTTATTGAATAGCTATACTGTATCTGTCCTGGATTTTACTGAGAATCAATACATGTGAGCTCTTATTTTAGATTAAATAATCTGCAACAACCCAGAAGTTGTTACCTAGTGGTAGACCACAAACTCTAATTGCAGTCATGTCCTGAGGACATTTGCATTATTGATTTGGATACTGACAGAGATGGAGTACTGATGAAATTTGGAAAGATTCAAATCTTTGAGATCTAGTCCTTCAAAATTGTTAAACATCATGATAACAGTAATAATGAAAGGATAATATACCATTTGTTGAACCGCCATTATATGCAGAATACTTCTTATGTATTTTCTGTAACCATCACATTAACCCACAAGAGTTAGCATTTGTTGTTCTCTTTTACGTATGAAGGACCCGAGGCACAGAGAGGTCAAGGAACTGACCCTTAGTCACACAACCAGCAGCATTCTAGAGGTACAAAGGCAGGTCTTTCTCACACCAAAGCTCAAACACTTCTGTTACATTCTGCTGTCTCTAATAAGATGATATTTTATAAAGATAAATTTTATTTTAGTTTAAAACATACTGTGCTTGAATATGAATAGAATAATGCATCTGTGGCTTTCTAAAATTCTCATTAAAAGCTATCTAAAGAGGAGTCCCTAGGTAGCTCTGTCAGTTGAGTGTCTGACTCTTGATTTTGGCTCAGGTCATAATCTCAGGATCTTGAGATTGAGCCCTATGTCAGGTTCCATGCTCTGTGTAGACTCTGCCTGAGAATTTCTCTCTCCTTCTCCCTCTGCCTCCACCCCTGCTTAGGCATTCTAAATAAATAAATAAATAACTTTTCAAAAATCATAGACTAACTTACTGTAAATTAAAGATGAATCAGTAATGGTATGGTGGTATTTTCATGATAACCACTGTAGGCTCTACTGTAGCCCACCCTAGTAGAATTGTATTCCATTTTGGGTTGAGGGACTCTCCTGTAAGAAGGGGCCAAACAAACCATTAAGTTTCTCAAGAGATGGGTGACTCTATAGGTTTCAATTCTGTGCCACTTAAGCCTGGGTTGAAGGAACTAGAGATATTAGGCTTAAAGAAGAATTAATGGTCCTTCTTTATAGTTTTTTTTTTTTCCTCTTGGGAATTTATGTACACTATGTCACATATACACACATACATGAACATGCACACACATCAGAAATATGTATAAAATTAAATTATTTATAGTGTTTGCCAGTTTAAGGTTATGGGGGAAAGCGATAAATCATCAAAATGTAAATTTTGCCCAGAAATCCCTTCTATATCTTAAAACTGAAAGACATTCTTTTTGAATTCCTGGTGAACCTCTTCTATCATTTCAGAGCCTCAGCTGGCACAAAGGTAACCAAATCCTGTGACGTTTACAAAAGAAGAGTGCATTTATTATTAGAACAAAAGAGGGACTACAGGGGCGCCTGAGTGGCTCAGTGGGTTAAGTCGCTGCCTTCGGCTCAGGTCATGATCTCAGGGTCCTGGAATCGAGTCCCGCATCGGGCTCTCTGCTCGGCGGGGAGCCTGCTTCCCTCTCTCTCTCTCTGCCTGCCTATCTGCCTACTTGTGATCTCTCTCTGTCAAATAAATGAATAAAATCTTTAAAAAAAAAAAAAGAGGGACTACATACTATAGGCAGTGGCTATGACTGCATTTTATAAAGCAGAGAAAAAACTGTATGAAAACTCTTAAATTACTTTTGATGTGTAATACCTTTGGATCCAACAGCATTGACTCAATAGTTTGTTCTTCAGAGGGAGACCATCAGAGTGCTCTCGCAGTCTGCTCCCACTGCAAGCAATGGCAGTCTTCACCTTATAGGCCTTTACCCTTTTCCTAATATTATCTGTACCCATAGTAGTTCCCCAGGGAATCTAGGAATCTTTGGGGACGAGGCAAGCAAAGGCAAATGGAGGCTGAGTCACGATCAGTTTTGGTTAACTTTTCCCTTAACACTGGTACTCCCTTACCTCGTTTGACTCTGGACATTGTTAGCCCATTGGGGCTAAAATGAGCTAGACTGTTCAGGTCTTTTGTACCCCTTCTGATGTGACCTCTTTCATGTTTATACGAGGGATCTGTGCTAGAACTGTATTCCTTAACAGGGCCTTCCATCTTGACTCCTTCTGAACAGTCCTCCAGACTACGCTGCAAAAACTTGGGCGCGGCATTGTCCTTTTATTATCTTTAACTCAACCTCTGGTCATCTATTGTGTTTTTTAACCCAGTCCTGGGAAGTCTTCAGAGAAGCAGTGTTTAGATTTATGAGGCAAGGATCTTTGAGGAGGGAAGGATGATGAAACATGAAATGAGATGCCTTTAATGTAATAACATTGAAGTATTTAAGCAGAGTCTGAATGATCATCTCACAAAAAAGAAAAAAAAGCAGAAAACCAGGCAAGCTAAAAATTCCATTTCAACTTTAGAAAACCAAAATAGCACGACGATTCCAGCATTAGCATTCCTTCTTAGCCCAGTTCAGCTGTTCTCTGCGACTGTTCCTTGTTAGACACCAGGAAGTCAAGGTGGGTGGCTCAGAAGGCAGTTCTCTCATCAATACCCTGGTAATATGTTGATTTATCCTGGCAATGTATTCAGTGTCATAAATGTGTTAATGTATCAGAGATTTATTTAACGTTTGCGGGTATTTCGCATAATGAGTGGCTTTGCTTTGATGATTGTACTAGGTAAAAGGCTTTTAACCTTATTTGGCTAATTCCTCAGGAATACAAGTTTCAAAATATACCTCTGCGGGACTAATTAGGCCTAAGATTGGGATGTTATTGCAATCATTTCTCGATGTGTATTTCAAGGGTCTGTTTCACTGGAAATGGATAGTATGTTAGAACCGTGTGGGACTATGGTGACCACAACATCCCTGTCAGTGCTTTTATTTATGCTAATGAATCTGAAACACAGAGAAGTTAAAGTCATGCTGCATAAATAGTATTTGGAAGTAAAATTTTAATTTAAGTGTTTAGCTCTCATGTTCTAAAATGATTTGAATACTTTTATTACCTAGTTCACGAAATCCATTTTAGCTGGTGCAATTCCCATCTCTCGAGTCTCGGAAGGGCTTGTATATTCACTAAGGCATGAGTGTGCTATTTGAGACTGGGATGATGTTACTCTTTTTTTAAATAGTGATTGATGCATTTGCACTGTAATTTGGTAAGTCTCGGGCATTTCTTGAACCCATATTTTATGTCAAGTTTAGTAGTATTATTTCCAGACAGAAGTCACTCTTAAAATATGGTCATTTTTTGAGGCAGTTGATATTTTAAAAAAGTCAAGAAGAAAATCAGTATGAGGGGGGAAAGCTCCATAGGTTGCTTCTTCAAGAAACAGCCAGAATATAGGAAGCTTTGAATTACCCTGTTAGCTTGATCACTTCACAGGAAACCAACTGCTGAGGGACTAGATTATTTTTCCATTGATGTGTAGCAGATAACCTTAGATTTCAACAACTTAAAACAATAAAAATTAGTTTTCTTGTGGTTTTACTAGGTCAGGAATCTGGGAGCTGTATAGCTGGGTAACTCTGGCCCAAGGTTCTCTCATGAGCCTCGTGGGAAAGCTTGTGTGGAGGAACAGTCTTTCCATAGCTCCCCCATGTGTGTGTTGGCAGGCCTAAGGAGATTTCAGTTTCCCACCACATGGGTCTCTCCTTAGGCTACCTGATGTCCTCACACCATATCCGCGGGTTTCTGGGAGACATAATGTGCCCAAGATAGAAGCTTTAGTCTCTCTATATTCTGTTCATGGAAGTAACAGGTCATCACTTAGGTTGTATCTATTCATTAGTTATGCAGCAGTCAACTCAGCCAACATTTAAGCAGCTTTATTTATTGAAGTTCATGAAATTCAGTTTAAGCAGCTTTATTTATTGAAGAAAGGCGTATCAAAGAATTTGTTGGCATAATTTTAAAACCAGCACATGGATATCTGAAGGGAGGAGCATTTATAGACCAATATGGCTTAGTGTCGCTAATTCCAGCTCTGAGAGGACCCGTCTGGGATACAGGAAAGATCACTGTTCAGGAATGTGAGGAGACATCATTTTTATTCTGATATTAATTCAATGTGCAATCTAAATTAATGGTTCTCAAACTTCAGTGTGAACACAAAAACCGTGAAAGATTGCTAAAACTTGGATTTCCAGTTCCTGTGCCCAGACTTTCTAATTTGGTGGGTTTCAAGCAAGGCCAGACAGATTGAATTTCTAAGAAGTTCTCAGATCATGCCAAAGCTGCTGGGTGGGACTCATTTTAAATCTCAAGACTAATTAACTGTCTTCCTCAAAATGTGGCCCATGGGCCAGCAACATCAGTGTCACATGGTAGCAAGGTAAAATCTTAGACTCCCATTCAGATCTACCGAATCTAAAATAATTTATCGTGATCTCCAGGTGATTCAGATGGACATTAAAGTGTGGAAAGCACCACAGTCCTTAGCATATCAGGACCTCAGTTTTCACAACTGTTAAAGGGGTGATGTTGATTTCATTTCAATTGCAACATACCATGGGACGAAAAACTGAGGTTTGAAACCAGACATATCAGACCAAACTGTGCTTCCACTAACCTTAGTTTCCACATGGATAAATGGGGATCATAAGAGCGTCCTCCCTTAGTTAGGGTAAGAATGAAATAATGTTCTGAATATAATGTGCTTCATATACATTTGAACAGAGAGTTACGGTCTAACATTGGTTTTACACTTTTACATGAATATTCAGGCTGCAGTTAGCACAGAGGTATTTATGAAATTGCTTGTTATGTTGGTTCCACCTATTTGATTAGTTAATTTGGTAGATTTACTGATGCTCTAAGTGGAGTGATTCCAGCTAATGATTATTGATTTTAACCTCAAGAAGAGAGAAATAAAATTGAGTCCTAGGTAATTACAACTTAAAATACATACATTGAGAGTACGCAGATGCTGATTAAAGATAATGAATATTTTTTTAACTGCTATAAAATTGGGACCAAGTTGGAGGGAGGCAGATGATGGTTCAGAAAGTAATTAAAAGAAAAGTGAGAGATGAATGAATGGAAAACATGGTTTTGCCCATTAACTGGACTGCTGTTTGCTACTGGAAGTGTTCAAGTTATAGTTAGGTACCCTGAGAATGTATATTGCAGAGAGGTTTCTGTTTTGAGAACGTTAAAATAGATGATTCCCAAGGTCCCTGAAATACTAAATTCTAATTTCATGACATTTACACTGTTGTCTCCTCTTTGTGCTCTTTCCCCTCAAGGCTCAGGGAAGTCCATATTTTGATATATGCCTATTGCTCTCATCTAAGAGCTATTGATGAGTTTCCACCAAACTACATAGCACATTACACTGTAGAGAGGTAAGAGTATATCATCAGGAGTCATTCCTGTCCATTTAGAATCAAAGCTCTGCCACTTACAAGGTACATGACACAGGCAAGTTATTATACACCTCTCAGCATCAGTTTCCTCATTTGCACATGGACTTAAGAATAGTAGTAAAGTCAAAGTATGGTCTGACGGCCATAAAAAATGAGTCATTTGAGGGATTTAGCACAGATGGACACATGGTAAATTTTTAATTAATGCTAGCTATTCTTATCTGAAATATTTATCTAGGACATAAATCTCCTCAACTTTCAGAACCCTCTGCTCTTCCCATGCTCATAGTGAAGGAAACGTGGATAGGAACTAAAGCTTTTCCTGCATTACACTCTGAGGTCTGCAGCATTCATGAGGCCTTATTTTGCTGTACTTCAGAGTAATATAGCTGGCTACCCAGAAAGAAAAATTGACAGCAAAACCCACACATTTATTTCCCAGGATGGGTTTCCTTTAGTGGAAGATTTTTTAGCTGGTGTGCAGTTGGACTGACTTGAGCAGGCCTACTAAACTACTGAGGTTTGGTGCATTGTCTTTTCCCTTCCCACACATTTTCCTTACGGTTCTCACAAAACAGTGCTCCTTCTCTGCTTTTCCTGCGTGTCAGGTACTGTTGTTCCAACTAATTTGGAATGAATATATTCCAGAACCAAATCTGTGATCTTCTGTTATGTCCTCGCCTCCTATTTCATCCTAAAATCTTTAAAATTTCTTTTAAAGTTCATTTTGAACTGACATTTCACTGACAGGTATCACCAGTAGTTGTCAAATTACAGACCCATGTGATTGATGAACTCATTCTAACCTTAAACTCTTTCTTCTTGTGGCCATCATAGGCTGCTTCTGTTTCAGTACCCCTTCCTCTGGTCAAGTAACAGGGGCTGGCTCTGTCTCTACCCAGGGACAAAGAGCTGGAACGTTCTTGCTTCTCGTTCCTCACTTAAACCTGAGGTACTGCTAGTAATCTTACACGGTGCATAATGGAGCTCTGCCTACACCTAGCATCGTGGTGCTTTGCACACTGTAGTAAATGGTAGCTATTATTGTTTCCTTACAATTTTACTTTCAATTCTCCACCTGCCATTAGGGTTTGTGAATATTCAGGGTTTTACTTGGTTTGTTCATTTCACACTGTACATGGTTCCTTCTTCTCATCTGTCCGTAAGCTTCAACTATCACTTATGTGCTGAAGAATGTCAAATGGATATCTCGTGTTTTACTTTATCTTAGTTCAAGCCTCAAGTGTCTGATCCTTGACTCTTCACTTGCACCAGGATGTCCCATAAGCACATCACATTTCAATTTTACATAATCTGTTTCTTAACAATTAATCTCTTCTCCTGTGTTTGATATTCCCATCCCCTTGGTATCTAAGAAAGAATCTTCACAATATTTAGTAAGTACCATAGAGTCACTCCTTATAGTTGTTTACCAAGTTTGCCTTTCTTGTGCCTACTTACTTCCCTCATTTGATGGGGTGAGAGAGAAAAAAAATCGAAGAGGCGAGAGCAAAGAGGTATTTTAACAATTCAGGCAAAAGTTTGATATGGTTTTAATCTGATACCATAACAGTGGGCACAAAAGAGAAATCCATAGATAAATCATCATGATACAAATCTTATATACCAAGGATATATCATATATGGCATATATCATATGCTTGGTATATAAGATTTGTCTGATACATGGCATAGGTGTCAAAGTATTCTGAAATATCAGTGTTCTTTATGTATCAGTGTGATTCTATATTGAAAACTATGTTCTGATAAAACATATTTATTCACATGATTAATATAATCTTGGAGTATTAGGTTCATTAATCCATTAACTCACACATTCACTGACACAAACATAAGTAATTTCTATAACCGTTAAGTACATATTTTAAGCATTCTGCTAAGACCTTTAAATACAAATATAAATATTGTCAAGGACCTAACCATCTAAAGAGGGTGATAGGCAAGTACATGTAAGACATATTTTTTAGTAGTCTACTCAACAGATATTTTCAGTCTTTTCATCCATTGCTGGGAAAGTGATTGCTCACCTCTCCAAATTCTCTTGTAACTAAAGTTCTAGCTACAGAGATTTTCTAGCAGTAGATAGAAAACTTGCTTTCTTGAAAAAATGGATAGAATCAACTGACAGGACCCCTTATTCTCTTTCGCTACTCTCTGGATCTTGAAGACAACTGTGGTACATATAGATATTATAGATACCTTACAACTAAGAAGTAAAGAGTTTTAGGATAAAAGACCAAAATTCTAAGGATGAAATAGAAATTTAGGGGTCATAATCTCTCAGCAATTTTTTTTTAGCTTCTTCCAGTTTCATGTTGCTTGAGTAGTAGCTCTTAGCCTTTGCCAATTTAACCTTCTAATTTTAGAGCTTTTAAAAACTTTTTGGAAATAATTTCAGATTTATAAAAATGTTGATAAAATATCCAGAGCTCTTGTATGGCTTTCACCAAGATATGCCTGTTAATGTTTCTCATATTCTGAAAAAGTTAAGTTTCAGAAATGATGTCCCATTATCCTTCATATTAGTTTCCTTTAGTGGCCATAACAAATGACCACAGACTTGATGCTTAAAACAACAGAAATTTATTTTCTCCTAGTTCAGGAGGCCAGAAGTCCAAAATTAACATTACTGTGCTGACATGAAGGTTCATGCCCACATAACTCTAATAAAAGCCTCTATCTTCACATTGTCTTTCCAGTTCTGTTCAAATCTCCCTCTTCCTCTCTCTGATAAGAATACTTGTAATGGCTTTTGAGGGCTTACTTGGATAATCCAAGATAATCTTACCATCTCAAGATTATTACTTTAGTCACATCTGCAAGGATGCTTTTGTTATGAGGTGATATTTATAGATTATAAGTATCAGAACCTGAAACCCTTAGGGGATCATCTGCCTACCATATCCTTGATTCTCCAATATGTATTTCCTCTGTACAAGAACATTTTCTCATCCAAGAGTACTATGCTAACCCCCATTACCTACTCACCCCATCTCCCCACCTACTTCCTCTCTGGTAAGCATCAATTTGCTCTCTATAGTTAAGAGTCTGTTTCTTGGTTTGTTTGGGTTTTTTTTTTCCCCCATCCTCATTTGTTTGTTTCTTAAATTCCACATATGAGTGAAATCATATGGTATTTGTCTTCCTATGATTGACTTATTTCACTTAGCATAGTACTCTTGGATGGGAGAATGGAACAGTTAGAAATATTGATTCCAGACATGCAGTGTGCTGGCTCAGAGCTGGATCCTGACATGCTATCACCTGTCCTCAGAGGGCATGCCAACCAAAATCCCAGTTAATCTGTTAACTTAATCACTTTCAGTTTAATGCTGCTACTAGCTATTCAGCAAAAATCATCATCTCTTCTTCCTGTGTATACAGTAAGTCTTCATTTTTCAGCTTCACTTCATTTTTAGATAAGTGGGGCCAAAATATAATTTAACCACTGGAATGCAAGTAGAAGTAATGTGTGGCATATCTGGACCAAAACTTTAAAGGAAAAGCTATACTTCCTTTTCCTCTTTTTTCTCCTTCTGTCTGCTAGATGCAAATACCAGTGGAAAGTTAGGGAAAGTAGCAACCAGAGGATATAAGAAGCAGAAATGCCTGAATTGTACTGTGTGAAGCAGAGCTACTCACAATGAACTACTGGGTAGTGAGTAAGAAACTTCCATTTTGTTTGAGCCACTCCACTTTCAAACATTTATTTGTTATAGAAGGTAAATCAAATTACCCAAATGAATACATCTTTTTAAGTTAATATTTTCCTTAAATAGTGTATCTTGTGAATAAATAAGTTTGGTCACTGAACCTATATTGGGGTATGGTAGTGATTCAGAAAAGGTTTCCCAGAGGAAGGAATACCTACTTGGGTCTTGAAAAATAAATATTAACTAGGCAAAAGAAAGAATTTTCATCAGAGAAAATAGCATATGTAAAGGTTCAGAGGGGGTGTTCCCATGAACACAAATGGAAGTTGTATTCATGGAAAGTCAAGTTTCTTGAAATGGCTGTAACTCAAAATGTATGAAGACTGGATGGAAACATAGATGGAGTTATATATTTTATACTAACTTTCCTTCTGCATATGGAACTAACTCATCATTCAGATGGAACATTACAAAGAGTATTCCTATATTTCATTTTTGATATGTTTATTTCTTTCATGTTCATTACAGTCTCATGTCTAAAGAATTAGATGTAAAACAAGTTTTCATGCAGAATTAGTACCACTATAAACATCTGAGCTTTGATGAAGCTATTAACATCAGATTTACATATTAGATCTTTGACAAATAAGAGTTAAGGGTAATTTCAATTCATTGGCTGTAATCTATTTTATTAGCACCCAAGAGCCTTTTCTTAAAGGGAGTTCCAGGAGATGGGTGATTGATTTCAGTAAAGAAATCACTGACATGAAGAGGTTCTTTTGATGGAAAAGTTAGACTGGTCATATTTCATAAGATATTTCTAATCTTAGAGGGTAATTGAAAAAGTCATCTTGGCATAGTGTACTATGTTTAGCAAAGGCAGTTATTTTGGTCCCCAAAACTACCTGGAGAGTATTAAGCTTGGTCTGTGGAAATAGGTATCTGCAAGTATTGCCCTCATATGATTGGTGACCCAAGCTAAGTTATCATAGCAGGTTAATTATATAGTCAATGACAGAATTTGAAAAAAAAAATTGAAACTGAACATATGGGAAGGAAGAAAACAAAGAGGGAGGCTAACCATAACATACTGTTACTGATAGAGAGCAAACCGAAGGTTGATGAAGAGAAGTGGCAGGGAATGGGCTAAATGGGTGATGGGTATTAAGGAGGGCATTTGTGATGAGCACTTGGTATTGTATGTAAGTGATGAATCACTGACTTCTACTCCTGAAACCTCTATTACTCTATATGTAAACTAACTAGAATTTAAATAAAAACTTGAGCAAAAAAAGCATAGATGTTTTAGATCATTTTACAGAATGTGTAGTTAATGGGGACAGGAGTTAAATGACTGAAATATCTTGCTGTGCTCCGCATTTCATTTCCTCTTCCCCTATTGTCTTCTGCCTTGTTCTGTATTCATTGCCATTGCCCTAGTTCATGTCTTCATTGTCTCCCTCTTGAGTGAACCGACTGTTGTCTTGCCTCCAGGATTGTCCACTTCTGTCCACAATATATCTTACACATTGATGCGGGAGTTTTCTTTTAAAAAATCCAATCTCATTTTTCTTACCTCTGAAAAACCCTACAATTTCTTTCCATATCGTATAGAAGGAACCAAGATGTCTTGGAATTAGCATATAAGCTTTGATACAAGCTTTGATTATCCTCTTGCCTACTTTTTAAAATTCAGTTTTTATTTTTTAAGTGTATAATTCAGTGGTTTTTAGTATGTTAAAAAACTTGTACAAACATTACCACTATCTAATTCCATATTGTTTTTATTACCTTAAAAAGAAATCTTCAACCCATGAGCAATTACTTCTCCAGCCTCTGGAAACCACTGATCTACTTTCTTTCTCTGGAGCCTTGCTCATCCTGGATCTTGCACATAATAGATTCTATATAATATGTCCCTGCCTGCTTTTTATGCCCTCTTTCTTTTATAACTCTGTCTCCCATAGCCTTGATTCCAGTTCTAATTGTAATGTACTGTATTAATACAGACTAACTACTGGATCAGACATTCAAAATCAACAGTGGCTCTAACTAGACATGTGTATTTCTTTTTCTCATAAAAGTCTGGGCTGAGCTTTTTTTTTTTTAATTGATTTCTTTTCAGAGTAACAGAATTCATTGTTTATTTACCACACCCAGTGCTCCATGCCATGTGTGCCCTCCATAAGACCCACCACCTGGCGCCCCCCAACCTCCAACCCCCACCCCTTCAAAACCCTCAGATTGTTTTTCAGAGTCCATAGTCTCTCATGGTTCATCTCCCCTTCCAATTTCCCTCAACTCCCTTCTCCTCTCCATCTCCCTATGTCCTCCATGTTATTTTTATGCTCCACAAATAAGTGAAACCATATGATAATTGACTTTCTCTGATTGACTTATTTCACTCAGCATAATCTCTTCCAGTCCCATCCATGTTGCTACAAAAGTTGGGTATTCATCCTTTATAATGGAGGCATAATACTCCATAGTGTATATGGACCACATCTTCCTTATCCATTTGTCCATTGAAGGGTAACTTGGTTCTTTCCACAGTTTGGTGACCGTGGCCATTGCTGCTATAAATATTGGGGTACAGATGGCCCTTCTTTTCACTACATCTGTATCTTTGGGGTAAATACCCAGAAGTGCAATTGCAGGATCATAGGGAAGCTCTATTTTTAATTTCTTGACGAATCTCCACACCATTTTCCAAAATGGCTGCACCAATTTGCATTCCCTTTCTCCACATTCTATCCAACACACGTTGTTTCCTGTCTTGCTAATTTTGGCCATTCTAACTTGTATAAGGTGGTATCTCAATGTGGTTTTAATTTGAATCTCCCTGATGGCTAGTGATGATGAACATGTTTTCATGTGTCTGATAGCCATTTGTATGTCTTCATTGGAGAAGTGTCTGTTCATGTCTTCTGCCCATTTTTTGACACGATTATCTGTTTTGTGTGTGTTGAGTTTGAGAAGTTCTTTATAGATCCTGGATATCAGCCTTTTGTCTGCACTGTCATTTGCAAATATTTTCTCCTACTCCGTGGGTTGCCTCTTTGTTTTGTTGACTGTTTCCTTTGCTGTGCAGAAACTTTTGATCTTGATGAAGTCCCAAAAGTTCATTTTCACTTTTGTTTCCTTTGCCTTTGGAGACATATCTTGAAAGAAGTTGCTGTGGCTGATATCGAAGAGGTTACTGCCTACGTTCTCCTCTGTGATTCTGATGGATTCCTGTCTCACATTGAGGTCTTTTATCCATTTCAAGTTTATCTTTGTGTATGGTGTAAGAGAATGGTCGAGTTTCATTCTTCTACATATAGCTGTCCAATTTTCCCAGCACCATTTATTGAAGAGACTGTCTTTTTTCCACTGTATATTTTTTCCTGCTTTATTGAAGATTATTTGACCACAGAGTTGAGGGTCCATATCTGGGCTCTCTACTCTGTTCCACTGGTCTATGTGTCTGTTTTTATGCCAGTACCATGCTGTCTTGGTGATCACAGCTTTGTAGTAAAGCTTGAAATCAGGTAACATGATACCCCCAGTTTTCTATTTCTTTTTCAACATTTCCTTAGCAATTCGGGGTCTCTTCTGATTCCATACAAATTTTAGGATTATTTGCTCCAGCTCTTTGAAAAATACCAGTGGAATTTTGATGGGAATGGCATTAAAAGTATAGATTGCTCTAAGGCAGTATAGACTTTTTTTTTAATTTTTTATTTTTTATAAACATATATTTTTATCCCCAGGGGTACAGGTCTGTGAATCACCAGGTTTACACACTTCACAGCACTCACCAAAGCACATACCCTCCCCAATGTCCAGTATAATATAGACTTTTAAACAATATTTATTCTACTGATCCAAGAGCATGGAATGGTCTTCTATCTTTTTGTGTCTTCTTCAATTTCATTCATGAGTGTTCTGTAGTTCCTCGAGTACAGATCCTTTACCTCTTTGGTTAGGTTTATTCCCAGGTATTTTATGCTTCTTCGTGCTATAGTAAATGGAATTGATTCTCTAATTTTCCTTTCTGTATTTTCATTGTTAGTATATAAGACAGCAATTGATTTCTGTACATTGACTTTGTATCCTGCCACATTACTGAATTGCTATATGAGTTCTAGTACTTTGGGAGTGCAGTCTTTTGGGTTTTCCATATAAAGTGTCATGTCATCTGCGAAGAGAGAGAGTTAGACTTCTTCATAGCCAATTTGGATACCTTTTATTTTTCTTTGTTGTCTGATTGCTGTTGCTAGGACTTCTAATACTATGTTGAACAAGAGTGGTGAGAGTGGGCATCCTTGTCGTATTCCTGATCTCAATAGGAAGGCTGTGAGCTTTCTCCCATTGAGGATGATGATGTTTTTCATAGATTTTATGAAGTTCAGGAATGTTCCCTCTATCCCTATACTTTGAAGCGTTTTAATCAGGAACGGATGCTGGATTTTGTCAAATGCTTTTTCTGTATCAATTAAGAGGGCCATGCAGTTCTTCTCTGTTTCTTTATTGATTTGTTCTATCACATTGATTGATTTGGAAATGTTGAGCCATCCTTGTAACACAGGGATGAATCCCACCTGGTCATGGTGGATAATCTTTTTCATGTGCTGTTGGACCTTATTAGCTAGGATCTTATTGAGAATCTTAGCATCCATATTCATCAGTGATACTGGTCTGAAATTCTCCTTTTTGGTGGGGTCTTTGTCTGGTTTGGGGATCAGGGTAATGTTGGCTTCATAAAAAGAGTCTGGAAGTTTTTCTTCTGTTTCAATTTTTTGAAACCGCTTCAGGAGAATAGGTGTTATTTTTTCTTTGAAAGTTTGGTAGAATTCCCCAGGGAATCCGGCAGGTCCCGGGTTCTTATGTTTTGGGAGGTTTTTGATCACTGCTTCAATCTTCGTTACTAGATATTGGTCTTTTCAGCTTGTCAATTTCTTCCTGTTTAAATTTTGGGGGTTTATAGTTTTGCAGGAATGCATCCATTTCATCTAGGTTGCTTAACTTATTGGCATATAACTGTTGATAATAATTTATGATGATTATTTCTATTTCGTTGGTGTTAGTTGGGCTGAGCTTTTTCATATAAAATCCTCAATGAAATTGTCAAGGACCCTCTCTGTCCTGTGGCTGTACCATCAGCAGATGGCTTCCCATCATGTCTAAATTCCAATTCAAAGGAAGAGTAAGGCCCAGCTATCTCGTTCATGTGTATTTCTTAGTCATTTATGGGATGCTCTAAGGTATGTTCCTCACTTGTACCTGTTCTGCAGTATAATCTGGTAGGTGACTTTTTCAGGTAGGGTATTTCCCTCCTTGCTGCCTGCCTCACGTGACATCTACAGCAGTTGCATTTCTTCTGTGCTTGTGGCTTCAAACCAGTGGCCTACACCCCTCTAACTCCAGTCTCTCAGCTTTCAAGCAACCATCAACTGGGAGCTTAGGTTTCTGGATTCCTGTTCTCCTTCTATCCTATGAGGTACAGTGGAGTCCTTCTGCTGTTAATCCTTAATAGATAGAGGATCATTTAGCTTATCTATATCTTCTTGGATGAGTTTGGATAGTTTTTCTTTTTTAAGTAATTGACTGTGTTTGACTTCTCAGATCATCTGTCACTGTTTAACAAACTTGTTTTATGAAATACCTTCTGATTGAGGGGCACCTGGATGGCTCAAACTGGGTAGGCATCCAACTATTTTTTTAAGCTCAGATCATATAGTCTCAGGGTCATAAAATTGAGGCCCTCATTGGGGTCCACATTCAATGCAGATTCTTCTTGAGACTCTTTCCCTCTGGTCCCTGTCCCCAA